>NC_059471.1:175818967-180818967 GCF_018139145.2 Gymnogyps californianus
TTTGCTATAAAATGGGACTGAACATTTCAACCCAATTTGGGCAATAGGGTCAAAAAAAAAAAAGGAAAGAACTTAGAGCAAAGAAACTTTGTTTGATTTGGATTTAGTTTATTTCATAAGCAAAAGAATGTAACACACTCAGGAGAGCAAAAATTCAGGCATAAGAAAGGAGGGAAAAAGAAATTTCACCCCTTCTTTAAACTGTAAATTCCTACACAGCCATTGTATCTACCTAGAACTGTTTTCAAAACGCTACCTGGGCAAAGGAATAACTTGTTTCCTGAAAGCTTTGTTAAAGTGTGTGCACAGAAGCCCCACACAGGAGACACACTTTTGGACTACCCTAGCACATGCTCTCCAGAGGAATGTTTTGTCTCTATAAACATGGCAGCAGCAGGGTCAAAACTGCTGCGTTTCATTTCAAGAGTTTCCAGTAGAATACAAAATGACTTCCTTGGTTATCTCATCCAGGATGTTTGTATTTTTCCAAAAGCATACACACATCCAAATCTCTCTTTTCTTTTTTTTTTTTTTTTTTTTTAAATATGTGTCAAACATTGCTAAAGACTATTTGGCATACCTTCAGAACGATTATTAACACAAAGAGCAATGTGGGGTCATCTGCTTCCGGATTATTGAGATTTTTCTCTTCTATATTTGTGTTATTTACACAGGAAGGGAAGTAGAAGCTATAAGAATCTCTTTTCTTCTAATTAGGACACGGGACAAACACTAGAACTTACTACTCTAAAATATACAGAAGAAGAAATAATGCGAAATTTATTTCAAGACAACAGAATCACCATATGCCATCACAAAAGATAAAAAGGGCATGTACATTATCTCAGGCAAGATTTAGAGAAGCAAAGCAATGAACTATCTGAAATAGCATAGTCTGAAATGTATTGTTTAAAACTTGAGGAATTAGTCCAAAACAAACGCCACGGATTTGGTGCTTGCATATGTTCCAGCTAGGTTTAAAAAGGCCAGAATTTTGCCTAATATCATTCAGTGTCTTCTGTCCTCTGGCAAAAACCTTAGTCCACTGGCAGTGCATAGAACTGAGACTGCCATTCTAGTGAAGAAGAATGAAGACAAAGCAGGTCTTATTCCTTTGAAGGAGATATTTAGATGGATACTTGGAAAAATTTTACTTGAGAATAAAAGTAGTCAAGGATTACCTAACAAAAAGTGTAGGAAAGAAAGAGAAACTTCAGGCTATGCAAGCACAAGGAAACAGCCTGCTATATGACTTTTACTAAGGTCAAACAGGCAAAGCAGCTTTTATGACACAGAAGCTGTGGAAAATCCCTAGGAAATAAGAGATCAGAGCAAACCAAATATCAAAAATAAGCCAATTTTTCCCAATATTAAACTCTAGATCACCATAAGTGCCATTTCCAACATATAATGAACCTAAACAAACTACTACTTTTTTTCTTAATGTCATGATTTTTATCACTTCTAAAGTAATAAATACTTGGAGTAGACTGATTTATTTTCTTTTTTTAACATGAAAAAAAAAAGGGGGGGGGGGTCCACCTATTATATGAATGCTGTAATCAGCTTAATCCGCATAGAGGAGAAAAATCCTTTTCCCTAGGCCAGACTTATCACAACATAACTCAGATAAGTGGGCTACTGCAAATACCACACAAGCTCTTCTGTAGACGGCTGTTCTGCAAAATAGCAAGAAGGTGCAGGAGGAGCTGAAGCCCCACAAACTAAGACTAGAAATTAGATGTATATTTCTTAATTGTCAGAATAATTAACCAATAAAACAGTGTAACAATCAACAGTTGCAGTGATTTCTCCATCACCGGAAAATTTTTAGGTAACACTAAATCTTTCCCTAAAAGGCAGACCATAGTTCAGCTACAGTTATTGGAGACTGTTTGACTCAGAAATCCAGACCAGATACTCACAAAGTATTCACACCATCTAATGAGTCAGGTAACCTCAGTTTTAAAAAGGAAACAACTATAAAGTCAATCATCAAATCCAAACGTAAAGGAGAGAGATTGAGAGCTAGGTGTGCATGCAGCATATTTCTCAGGCAGAAATAACCCTGACAGTGCAGACATTTCTGAACTCAAATACAGCCTCTGTTTTCTAACAGTAAGAGAAAAAGGCAGTTGATATAACACAGGTAGCCTCGAGCTACCGAAATATTTTCCCAAACTACCACAGAATGGAAATAAAGACAGGAGTTCCTCTCCCTCAAAAATATATATTTTCTGTTCTTAGTCCTCTGAACAGGATAGGGAATACCCCAAGTTGGTTACTCATTGTCCTGGATGACTGGAGGTAGATAGGAAAGGAATAATATCCAGCTCCAGCTTTGAACACAGAGGAGAACTGGATTGATTCAGGGAAGGGCTACTTCTGCTTTAAAGAGATTTTTGAGTATTTCTAGCATGGCTAGAGCTGCCACAGGGCTGACTTCCATCCCAGGACTCAGTGGTAGTTTTATTAACTGATGGCGAGACCGATCTGCTCTTGCATAGAAGATATGCATGAGCCTGAGGAGGCTGGTTTTTCTAAATGCTGAAGATGGCCACCATAAACATGGCATTTGCACATCTCTATATACATACCTCTCTCCAACAATCTAAAACAACGCACATACCATTAAAACATTTTAATGTTTTTACATAGAGGTTTACTGGCAAGTTTTGTAGAAGAAAGTGGAAGAGAGATGACTTATTTTCCAAGTGAACACAGCAAGATTACCACTTCTCAGGTCATCTGTTAAAAGTGGGGAGTTTGGGCTGAAATAACATTTCTGTATTGAACTACTGCAAAACACTGAGCAGCTGCTGTTGCTCAGAGATTTTCCTAGCTTGTACTCATCCACGTTTTATTTAATGTGGATCAAGCAGTGAGTAAAAGTTTTTCTCACAAGCTTGTCTTTGACTAGGGCTGTGTGCCTAAAAGCTTGCCTTTTCCTTCAGCTGTATCAGCTGTTATAATAAAAGATACCACATCTCCCTACAAACCATAAGCTCTCCTTTCATCAATGGAAGCTGAAATATCTGTGGCTGAAAGCACCATTTTCCCTCTGACAAAGGGAAATGTTGAATTCAGAAGGCTGAAAAGAACCAAGTGTTGGGCATTCATCATCTTGATGAGATCTCATGGAAAAAAAAAAGCTAAAAAGCACCAAGACTGCAGATGTCAGTTATAGTGGAAGCAAAAGAAAAAAGTGAAAGCTGTAACAAATGAAAATATGTTAAAAAGGAAGCCAGGCTGACACTTGACTGTCTGCTTTGATATGTCTGGCCCCAGTTTCTGTATGCTTTGAGCTGGTTGCAGTCTGGCCCCAGGCAAGTCAAGGGTAGGAGCACGCTGTTGGAGGAATGAAGGCCTCTCGACGATACATTCTCCCCCTCCAAATGCAACAGTGTTTGAAGGGCAAAGTACTCAGCGCAGATTGAAACACCAGGCCACAAAGGCCTGTTAATCCAGCAACACCAGGAAATATTGTGTATTAACAAACAGCACTGTTTCAGATGATTTACTTGGACCCAAGCCACAGGCATATTAAAATGTGTGAAAAATATGATGTGTAATCAGTGTGATTCTGTGGCCAATTCATCTTCCTGCAGGCTGTACAGGGAGGGACTCAATTCCCACCTGGTACGAGTCCGCTTTGCTCCCCCTTGTTAATGGGATGAGGTTGATTCCTAGTAGCAGAGCACCATCCCACCACCTCCAAAGGAGTCTGAGTCACACCAGGTTACCCTGTGCAATTGAAGG
Source organism: Gymnogyps californianus (assembly GCF_018139145.2). Lineage (NCBI taxonomy): Eukaryota > Metazoa > Chordata > Aves > Accipitriformes > Cathartidae > Gymnogyps > Gymnogyps californianus. Next base: position 175,822,727 of record NC_059471.1, read on the forward strand.
AAGAGGAGACGGACACCAGGAGTACCATTACAGCTTCACACCTGTCTCTGTAGGTTTTCCTTAGAGAGGGAGCATAATAACACAGAGAAGAAAACATTCCTCTACGTCCTATGGAGTTTACCAGAAAAACTGTATTAGGCTATTGACAGATCTTTTGGGGATTCCTGTGAAATACTGGGGGTAGAGAAACATCACCGTTATGGCACTAAGTGGTCACTAGCCGAGTAAATGTTGTCCCCTGTGACGGCTCCAGTTTCCTCCTAATCCCATCAAATCTGGCAGGTTTGACCGTTTGTTTTCTGAAAGGAGAAAAAAGTTGTGCATTTGCACAGTCTGATGAGAGATAATTTACAGGTTTTTTAAGAGACAAGGGAGACAAAAGTGGTGGGAGGAGGAAGCAGAGAGAATTGACACTCTGAGATTGCTCATGAGTTTATGTAATTATACAACTTTCTTTGACCTAGTGTGAAACATAGCATTTCAGCAACAAAATTTAATTCTCCTCTGAGGGGTAACACATGTGTTACTCCCCTTTACTTTAGCTTGTACTTATCTGAGAAGTTTATTCCCAACACTAACTTTGATGTAAGATCGCAAAAGAAAAATGGTGCCGTGCGTGAACAGGAGGACCAGATTATCGAAGGGTCACTGATGAGTAACTACCCTGATTCGTAAAACACACTGCTGAGCACCGCCATGGCACAGCTGCCCCATGACACAGAAGACATCAGAGTTAAGGACTTATCAGTGTTTTTGTTTTAAATTCCTACATCCAGAGGTTTATAACTTGGCCATAAACTTTGGCAGACAGATTACTATGGTTGAGCAAAATAGCACCTTCTGAAACATTAATCTGGCCGTGTCATTAAACTGGCCTTTACACGAGCCTGACAAACACACTGACAACACAGAAAGAGCTACTGTTTCAAAATAACATGGTTTAAGAGACCCCCAATTTAAAGTGTAAGGGATTGCATCACATGCATCACAGACATTGTCTCAGCTGCAAAGTTACCATAAGAGGCGTTGCACACTTGCCTTCAAAAGCATAAAGAATTGCAAAAAGCATCCATTACAAGACTGCAGCTGTACCTTCTTATTTATTACCTACACGTGATAGTCTAATGCCCAAAATTCATGGCTTTTTCAGGGCCGTTTCAATCTCCATGAAGGAGCCTGAGGACAAGTGTGTATTTCATACCCGCGTACCGACATTTTATGTGTTGTTTGTAAAGTACAGAAAGAAAGCAAAAGATTTACACTACTTTTTGCATTGAGGTGAGCTGAAAGTAGCCCCAAAGCTAAGAGTTTCTTAATGCTATAAAATCTCTTCCTGAATACAGTCCCCCTGACAAAGAGCTGTATGCCTTTTTTTTAAAGTATGGTATCTTTGTAGGATGAAAATAACTTGCTTTGAAAAAACACTTGAGGCAAAGTTTACCATTGCTTAGATAAATGTTTACAGTAAGATTTCTAACTTCCATAAAGTCAAGATGCTTTTCGATATTTGGAAGAAAAAAAAAAGCAGATGCATACCTCCACCTCCTGTGTGAGAGTTCCCTTGTAAAATTACAGACCTAATCTTCAGAGTTCAGCAGTAAGATTGCTTGCATATATACAGAATAAGATTGTTTTAATACTGCTACAAATTTTTTTTTCCCCCTGCAATCTGTACAAATTGCATATATTGCAACAATGTCTGAACCTGGCGTTAAGCATCTACCAAAGAATTAATCTGAGTTAATATTGACTGAATTATTAACAAATGTCCAATGCAAAAACTAAACCAAGACCTACATTACAAAAATTTGTGGTTTTTGCACCTACTGGTATATTGGAAAGAATTCCAATCCCGGATATCTTTGGACAAAAGAAAATTTTATGTAACATCTGTCTTTACAATAGCGTATCTACCAATAAATTATATTTGAAAAGAAAGACAAATTACAAATGCATGCACTCATGCATATATATACAAACACACACACACACACAGATAATTAAAAACAGTAATTGTTCAGCTGAACACAAGAAACATCCAAAAAGAAAAATACGTGAAAACAAAAATTTTATGACCCGACTACATTACTGAAGGTTATTATATTTCTCTTGATAATAATAATGAATAAATTATTTCAAACACACAAATCCAAACTTGCCTCCTAGGTCCTTAGTGCAAACTACTTTATTTACACTAGACCTACAAAAAGGTTGATGAAAAGGCAAATTACCTTCAAACAACACAGATGTTTTTCACAGGCTCTAAATTAGTAAGGAAGCATTAAAAAAAAAATATCAATATTAAAAGAAAGTTTAGCCATGTTAACACCATTTATAGCAGCTGTTGTATTAAAAAGAAACCAGATTACTCCCATTCACATTTAGAAATCTGATACTTAAACTGTTCAAATGATTGAATTGACAGTTCAGTATGCTGAAATCACAGTTCACAAATATGGTTAATGGTGAAACAGTGGCAAAATTTGCAGCCACAAGTTGCACAGAACAGGATATCACACTTACAAAATGCTCTCATAAAACAAATAATGCCAGTAATTATCAGGTTCTGCACCAGAAACTACACAGCTGATGGGGAAACAATCCAGTTCTGTTCCAATTATTACCAAATATTTCTTTTTTCATGTGGTTTAGTTCATAAATGTTAAGCACTTGTTCTAAACTATAGCATTTAAAAATTATCAGTGGATTTCTTAACATTTGAGTAATCCATAAAAGCAACACATTGATTTAAATTCAAGCAATATATTAACTTTCCTATAAAAACTGCCTTCAGTATTTGACTTAAAGGTGGTGCATTGCTGTCTGAAAACACCGTCTGAAAAACACACTGTTAGGAATTGGGCAGAGTGACTGCAGAAAATATAAATAAAATAAGTAAAAGACCCTTATTCATTCTGGATTAAATTCACCCCTGTGCAGAGTGCTGGCACAAGACTTGTGTACTTCTTATGTCTCACTTAAGTCCCATTTTAGGAATAAAAGCGCATAAATTCATGCTGTCACAAATATTTCTTAGACTCTATAAACTATGTCTTTCCTCTCTCCAAGCATGTGAATTTCTGCCTTTCCCGCAGTACCCTGACCCTGATGGAAAACCAGTAAATAATTAATTCTCTTCAATCTGAACTACCATAGTTATGTCTGATTTTCCATGAGTATGTGCACAAGTTTCAGCCACTCTTGGGATAATTTATCATTACAGTATTGTTCTTTAATTTTCTCCTAATCAGAGACTATTAATGGAATACTGAACAACTTCCAATATTTTTTTTTTTTCATTTTAGCCTTCTATTCTTCTCGGAAGACAAATTTGATCAATTGCAGCATGGTAGAATGAAAATAAAATAAAAGTTTCTATTTTAGAATTCATGCAGGAGTTTACTCATGTGTTACAAAAATACTTCTTTTTCCACTATTTTCCTATGGAGATGCAGAATTTAGGGACATGCCAAAAATTTTTTGAGTTGGAAGCACTCTGTCCAAATGCCTTCCGGAAGGTATGTTCCCCAAAATTTCAACATTCCATGGAACAGTGCAGCTTTGATGATTTAGAAAAGTATGCCGCAATGAAATGGAAAGAAAATATTGTTGTTGTTTTCCTCTGGTTCAGCTCTAGTGCATTGAAATGAGACCTCAACGTCTTGCTTCAAATCACTCTGAAATCCCATTAAGCTGCACTTCCCAAGCCCTTTATGCAGTGAGTGAATTAGGTCGAATTGCTACTTTCAAACGAGACACGGCTTGCTACGGTGCTGCATCTCCTGCAATATGGCACACAGAGCCATGTGCATCAGCGCCGTACTCATGCATGGGCAGAAGAGGCAGCTGGTGAGATCAAGTGATTTGGGAGCTGGAGGGAAGCAGCAAAACAGTCGCTGTAAAGGTTGGCCATGGCAATGCTGCCAATGGGCCATACCAGCGCAGTGTGTACGTTCCTAGCAAGAAAACAGAGTGTCTTATCCTCGGTGTAGAAAATTAAATTTTGCCTGGGCTTCTGATCACACGGTGGAAACTGTATTCCCTCTGGGAGTCTAGCTTGAAGACAAGAGTGTTTTGCTCTCTGACAAGCTCCCTTACAAACAAGGGCATTACAGTACAGAGCTGAAAGCAAGTCTTTGAATCAACAAAACAACAGGGAACATTTTGTTGTCTTTACAGTGATAGATGATGTTTCCATTACAAAAATCAGAATGCATTTTGACATTTCCAAATCAAAATTCACATTCCTCACACCTACACATACAGACAAGCCCCAAAATGCAATTTTTTGTCTCACATTAGCATTAAAATATACTTCTGAATATTTATTATAGGCCACCCATTCCTAACTCATTAGCTCTAGTAAACTTTCATTATTAATGGACCAACACTGAGCAAAGCATCACAGAATCTGTGTAGAAATACCAAGAAAAACTAAAACTTACCCGTAAGACACTAACACTAGCTATTGTAAGAGACAAAAACAACCTCTCCCAACATCTGCAATTAGACTTGACGTGTCATACGCTGCTAGAAGGAGACTTGGCAAAGCTTGATAACCTGCCACTCTGGATGACATCCCGTAACCCCATTTATCCAGCCTGTTCCCACTGATGGTTGTTACTGACTTCTCAGTGCCTGTAGGAGAAGATACTTTACTCAAAAAAGGCTAATCTGCAATAGCATTGTTTTTGTACTGCATCTCATCCAACCAGTTTCTTTGAAGCAGAAATCTGTCTTGTGATTCCTGGAAAGCTATATAATTTGAAACAAAAAACAAACCAAAACAAAACCCCAAACCAAACAAACAAAAAACAACAAAAAAGGGAGGAAGATTTTGGTAAATTTTCCTGATTAGGAGTATAAAGGCCACTGAGAAAGTGTTCCCATCAAACAGTAAAGAAGATGCTATTTTGAGGTTTTTCCTCAGACTGACAGCTGCTAGACATAAGGAAGTACAAGTTACACACTAATCCCTGAAAGTGTTTCCATTTCATGATAACTCCACTGAAATCTCTGAGATACTGAGCAACTAATACAGAAAAAAAGCATTTATTTTATGATCTGGGAGAAGATGAAAGATGGCAGTATGGAATGCTTAGCAACAGTTGCAGCAAAGATTTGGAATTCATATGAATAAATTGTTCCCATTAAGATGTTTACCCTTCACCCAGAATGCTGCTCAATATAGGCAACCTCAAAACATTAAAGAAATTATCTTCATTGTTTGAACTACGTTGCTGTTGATGCACTGCCCGACTGTACAAAACTGTATTTCATTTGGCAAGATTTACAGTGAAATAAAACCATTTCAAAGAGCATTCCCTTTAAATTGTCTCTGTGTTACATAAACGAAATAAATTCTTTCATTCCAAAGATAGCCAAGAATACAGTTCTCCCAGGTTTTAGACAGATGACCTACTAAAGGACAATTAAGAGCATACACTGAGGCACTGCTGTGCATAACACGTAGGGGACATAGCTCAAAGGACTTGCCTAAGCTAACCACTGCAAATAACTGCTTGTGACATCTGTCCTCAGTATCTCAGAAAATGTATAGGAAGAAAATGTATGTATGTCATCTGGACTAAAATGTACAACTGGCAATGAAGGAGTATTGCTCCCATATACACAAAATGAGAGAGTTAGGAAAAAAGTTATCATGAGCAATGAAGGGGGAAAGAATGAAAACACAGACCCCAAAATAAGAAAACACAGATGGAGTGAAAAGATAGTTATAGAAACAAATAAACAATAAAAGAAACCTTAAAACACTTAATTTCCTGCACTTTCCTTTCTCAGCTAGGTTTTTTTCCTCAGTGCATTTCTATGCTCTCTCTCTATGAGTAATCAAGACATCTTTTGGACAGAAATCCCAGAATCAGTGACACCAATAAAACTCTTGACTTCACGAAGTTCAGGATTTCAACCCTCATAGCAATATCCCGTATTGACCTGGAAGCACTTTTGGTATTGGCCAACAAGAGCAAAACAGCAAACCAAAATGCCAGAAGTCCATGCTTCCACTGCAGGGGAGGTCAGCAACGTGAGCTGTGCTCTGAGACAGGCCCAGATTCCTGCTAAAGCTCTGACATCCCTGCCATGATTTTAAACAAATTAGATCGTCCTCCGCCGCAGCTTGGTATTTTACATATGAACCTATGCTGCTTCAAATGTTAGCCATATTTTCTGGGGTTTGACTTCTCAACAGTGAAGAGAGGTGCAGTGTACTCCTGTGAGCTGAGCCCGGGGCTCAGGCAGGCGCATTCCCCAGGCCTGCCGGTGCAGCGCGGGCAGAAAAGAAGGCCAATAGGCAACCTCGCATGGTGCCCTTTTTCTCTCGGACATCCCCAAAGCTCACACACATCACTGCCCATCTGTTCCCCCTTCTGCAGCTTCCCACTGGATTGTTCGTGGCCACTCATGAGGAAGATGGCTCCCCACTAGCTCCTGCTGCTAAGAAACCTTTACGTGAGCGACCAGGCCTACCTACTTTTGGGTTGAAATTCTGGCACTAGATGAGTCAGTGACAAAATCCCCATTAATTTCAAAAGGACTGAAATCCTGACCACTGAAGTACTGCTATGGTCCCCATGTTGTCCTAATACCTTTTTATTCTAGCTGAGAAACATGTTCCTCAGTGTTTGCTTTCTGGTCACTAAGAGTGTTTCCGTTTCCTCATGGACACCTGCTTTCTCCTTGGCTTGGCACTGATGGAAGGATTCCTCGTGCTTGCATCTCCCAGGTTTTCCACTCCTAGGAGGTGTGTGCAGAGATGACACATAAAGACTCATTGGGATGACAAAGTGTCTCTTACACTTCCATCTGGAAGTGATTTTTTTATTATACCTTCACCCACTAGATACACTTCCGCTGAACTGATGGGAAGACTAGAGGACACTTCTGTGTGGAAGTACTGCCATATTTTCTCAGATAATCAGTCAGGTCTTCCATGTCTCCCATGCATTTTGCTCATGACACAGCAATAAAATTTTCTACCTTTATGACTTAAATAGGAACAAAAATACATAATATTGACTGAACACCTGAATGCTGATAGTAACAATTCTTGATTAAATAGAAACATGTCTTTACAGAACAAAAACCAAATTACCTCAGTCCTCAAATTGCAGGTAAGTGATGTGAAGACACAGAGTAAAGAGCAGACCCAAGCTTTAAAGACTGCCAGATGTTTTTTTACTACCGCTACCACTAGCATTCAGATAAAAGTCATGCACACGTCATCCCTGTGCCACCATATGCCAAGCCCGACTGACAGCAGCACCATATGGTTACAGCCTTTCTGTTTATTATCATGTTTAGCCAGACTACAGAAAAACATTCTCTATTATGATACTGACTAAATTATTAGATATCTTGATACTGCTGAAATGCCCAGAAGGATCGATTTGAGGTTTATTTTATGAGAAGAGATTCTTAGAGCCAACCTGAAAACAATGAATTGATGATAGTAACAGCTGGTAGGAAAGAGGAGTACTCCAGCCGAACAAGGAGAATCAAGACTGAGTGCTATCATATAACGTTGCTTAATCTCAATGTCACAAAAGACCATTTCAGCCATCAACAGTAATCCTCAAAACCCAGGAAGAATGCAGCTTTGTTTCTGGTTGTTTGAACTGACTCAGGCAATTTAACTTTAACCCAGCTTCTCAAATGACTTTATCCATCTAACTTTAATCTCATAATAGTAGTCAAAAGGGACAGAAAATTAAGATAAAAATACAACATTCGAACATAAAATATAGTTCTGCTTTCAAAACCTTCCTGGCAAGATTTCAACCCAACTTTGCCCATGTCCAGCTTTTATTCATAATAAGCAGCAGCGCAGCCCTGTCAGCAGTTTAAAAACTGTGCTAATTATGGAAAAAGGAACTCTCAACTCTTTCCTAAAAAGAGCTGCTTCTGAATTAACATAATTATCTCCCCATTCCATATCCCCTTTCTTCTCCCTAATGTAAAAAGTCCTCATAAAATAAATTTCAGTATGAACCCAACTGGGAAGAAGGCTTTCTTCAGAACCCAAAACAAACAGAACTGAATGGATTTGGATGCTTTTACTGGGTTTCAACAAATCAGAAGCAATTTTGTTTTTACTTAAGGAAATAAAAGCTGTTCATTCCAAAACAGGCATTTAGGGTGAAATTCACTATAGCACAGAAGGTCAGTGAAAGATGTAGTCTCTACTTAGGTCCCACTTAAGCCCTCAAAACATGAAGTAAGAGATGCAGAAATGCTTGGGTTAGCCCTCCTGTGCTTAGACCCAAAAAACTAGTGAAGCAAGATGAAGAATCCTTTGTTGGCTTTCAAGGGATGGACTAGATCCATAGTTTTCAGGCTCTTGCATTATAGGATCACCTGAGACCACTAACTGCCTGGGATCTAGCCAAGACACTGTCCTTCCCCCGTATTTTTAATTCAGATTTTTTTTTTCTTTACTTATTTAAATTGAACTCAATGTTTAGCCAAATATAACCTGTAACACTGCTTTTCAGCTGTGGTCACATTGCAGACACATTTTTTAAGAAAGAGATATCCTACAGCCACCTATCCTGGAGCCACCCAATCCCAACACACATTTTCCTTCGGAAACTTGCATGCTTGATTGCATCAAAAATAGTATTAGAATGGTGTGAAGGGAGCTAGATGCAGTAGACTTGTATTAATGTGGGGTGACACTTCTTGGTTATGACCCATCTTTCTTTCTTGTATCCATAATGTTTACTTTTCCTTCCCTGGTTATGGGATTTTACTTTAACACTGACATCGTCATTTACAGACCCACCATTTCCATGCTTGTCCTCTCCTGACTTTTCAAAAAAAGTGTGACTACAGTTAACTCTATTGCAATAGTTCTAACACTGAAGAATTTGAACTGGGAGCAAAGAAATATTCATATTTAAAAATGTAATTTCCCCAAATGGTTTTGGAATTTAAAGCATTATGAATGGAGCCACAAGAGATTTGAGCATTGCTACTTTGCTAGCACGGAAGGCCTCTGTATGGACCACCTGGAAGCACTTTTTCAACCACTGTGTAGTATATTGGAGGCTACCTCAAGAAACCACAGACCACAGAATGAAAATCCTTCATCTGCGACAATTACACACTGTCACATAAAATGTTCAAAGTATAAAGTTCTCTGAACAACAGATATTCTAATTAATATTCAAAAACTGTATCACACTTTCTATTTAAAAAGAAGGCTTTTTAAGCATAGCAAGTGTGTTGCCACAAATCCACTGTGAGATAAACCTCAGGAATAAAACCTGGCTGTACTGAAGGACAACTTCTCACCAATTTTACCCATGGAGTATTATTTGCCATTCCACAGAGTGGGGAAACAAGCATTGAAGCTTTAAGCCAGTCAAGAAACGTGCTCTGAAATAATTCAGTAATTCAGAGTTTCCCATCTGTTCTATCACCACTGGACTAGACTAAATCTCTTTCCCAACAGACCATCTATGACAACAAATTATTGTCCACCGATAACAATGAGCCAGAAAAAATACGCAATTAGCCAACTGAATAATTATGAGGTTTATTTTGTATACTTAAAATGTTAAGCAAAAAAGAAAAGACAATTACATTTTTCCCCACTTTCAACTACTGCCCCTAAAACCAAAATAAATACACTCAAAAACCTATGAAAAACAAAGCAAGGATTTGTGAAGAGCCAAGAAAAACAAAAAACTTCATATAAAAATTGAGTTTACATAGAGATACTGGAGAGCCACATCATTTACTTTTCCATGTCCTTATCCTACAAGTCTTTGTATGCTCACTTACATAGTCCCAGTGATTCTCTAGAGTATTTCTTGATACTGCTTTCATTAGCTCTTTTCCAAGAACAGGAATTTCTTCTACCCCATGGTTCAAGCATGTATGCGCTAGCAGCCTAAAACCCACTTGCAAATCCATTAAACCCAAAGGGACTCTTCACTTGCATTAAGTTAAGCTTATGCATAAATATATGTAGAATCAGGACCCTCTGACAGATTTATATTGTCTTAAGCAAGGCGTGTTTTCATGTTTTATGTCAATTTTGTTATATCAATTTTTTCCTTAGTAAGAAGTTCTGCAGCAATATCAATTCCTTATTTTTTAGTATTACTTTTGATTTTAGGTCCTTCCTGTTGTGTTGCGGGGCTTTTTGGTTCCTGAAATAGAAGGAACTTTGTTCAGAACACTTAATATTTTCCCTTAATGGCATAGTAATAGTTTCCTCTTCACATTTCTAGCTTTTCCGGAAGAATCTCGACCATTTGAGCTTGTTAATGTACCCTCAGTGATGCAGTTACAGATTCTTCTTTTCCTTTTAACCAGAATATTGACTCAGTCTATCCTTTAGCTACCCCAGGAGTGACAAATAATTATATTTCCATTTACAACGGTATAAAACTGGAGTCATTCTACTACATGTCTAATACTTTGATATTTACACCACATTCATCACTGTGGTGCATAAGCAAATACAAGAAACAAAGAAAGTGTTTGAAAGCACTGAAATCTTCCTTTCAACAGAGACTGCAGCAGCTTTAAGTGATCCAAGGCAATATGGCTTTTTCTATGGGTTAACATGCTTGGCGAAGCAAAGTAACTTGTGTAGAACTTGGTGTTGCCACAGCTTGTCCCCTCCCGATACCTTAACTACATCACTCAGTTACCTGCATAGCTTATTTATCTCTGAGACATGCTGCAATCCAGCTTGAAACAGAACAACAATTAGATAAAGGTTTCAAATATATTTTGGCATCTAATTCCCCCCCAAAATACTGGAAGTTTGCAATTTAAATGCAGTTTAAAATTTAACCCATAGAAATCCATTGAATACACATGGGATGAAGCACGTATCCATCCTTAGGGATGGATAAGTAGATGACTGTGTACAGGGACATTGATCCAGACTCAGAAGTATAAAGCACTCTAACGTTCCAAAGACCAAATCTGCGAAGGTACTTAAGCACCTAACTCCCACTGACATAAACAGGAGTAAGTCAAGTCAGTAATTTTGAACATCTGGGTTTAATCCTAGTTTTGAAGTCACTTGTGGTCTAGTTTTCAAAGGCATTTCTTGCCTAATATGCTGGTAAGTGCTTAAGGGTATTTTCAAAAGTGCCTGTGTACTGACTTTCCAAGAAAAACTCCATGAATTCCTATTTGCATGATAAGACACTTTGAAAATCTAGACTTGATTTGTAAACTGGGCCTTTAGATATACCAATTAAACCCAAATTCTCAAAAACATTAAGGTATATAACTGCCACAGAAAGAGGGAAGCAGAAGGCCCTGACAATCGTGAGGATCTTGCCTATAGTGATTGCTGAAAGTTTCACACATTTTATTGATTTTTACCAAACAGTTAATTACAATCTGTGATTTCATATTTGCAATTTAGCAATTTTTTTTAACTTAGGGTCCTCACTGACCTCCACTGAAGCTGTCGAAAATAGTTGCACTAATGCTCCCACTAATGAGAACTGGATTTGATCTTTAGAGAGTAAAGGAACTAAGGAAGAGGAGTTTTACATTACTAAATAACTATTTGAAGGAATGATCGCAGCAGTCAGAATTCACGCATTCAAACATAACCACCAATATGTTTTTACAGAAAAAGTTTAAGACATCATTTAATATTCACAGTTCTGGAAGCCATTTGCTTCTCTATAAATTGATTGTTCTTGGCAATCAAGCATTCTGTATGTGCCAAATAGATTTTAAAAAAACCCAACAAATTAAAGCCAACATACAGCAGCATTATATCAAGACTGATTTTAAAAAGAGAGATAATCAGATATTATTGTACTGTATTTTTTTGATAGGACTTTTAATACTTTTTTTATATTGCATTCAGCACAGGAACCGTTTTTAAAACCCAATTGATTTATCATCATTGCCTGTCTCTGCAGTCCTATTTCCACTTCAGAGGTGTGGAACTTGGGCACAGAGAAAACACTTTTTCTGAAATCAAACATGACACCTTATGGCAGAGCCAGAAATTTCAAAGCCCTGCACCTTATTTCATGATCTTTACCACAAGACCATCGCTGCTTTCTGTACTTCATTTAAGATGAGATGTTCAAACCACCTCAACAGTTTGGGCTTTTAATTGGATTTTACCCCCAGACACCTCAGAATTTTTTAATTCCCCTGCATAAATTACAATAAGAATGTGCTAGTCCTGCTTCTTAAATAATAAAAAAGTTTCTAATAATAGAGTAATATTTGATGTCCTACTTCTAGGGCTAAAGCTTGTTGAATGCACTATACAAAGACTTTTTTAATAAGGAGAAGCATTGTGGACTCATTGGAGCTTTTAGTAGAAAGTAAGAGTTCAGAAAATCAGTATCCCTTTATAGTTCTTACAGTACCTCTAAGAAAGTCTAATACCAGCACTGTTCAACACGGAGAGAAGAATCTATTATCCGTGATTATATTTACATTAAACTACTTCATAAGGTAATTTTAAAGAGTCTACTACTTAATATAACATGCATCCTGCTTAAGAAGCAAAACACTTCAGAAAAATAAAATTGCCAATAGCACCACTGTTCCTAGAGCAACAGTAAAATGTTTTGAACTGCTTTGATGCACACACACTTTTACTCCTTAGAGTAACATCAACAGATGTTATAAACACGCAGCCAACGCAGGCTGCATCACTGTGGTACCTCACCAAATCTACACTGGGGTTCAGTGCTGTTTCTACCAAGGAAACTGAACCAATGGTAACAACCCTGGAAAATTTTTGCCAACTCTTGTTGGCAAGTGTAGGACTACTATGTAGATTTTAATAACCAAGAAATGAAAATGCTTTAAAGTGTGCTGTAATTGGGTGCTGCTCTGTTAATCGTCTTGAAAAGCAGCAAGTATCACCCAGCAGTTTGATGTTAAATGTTTCAGGGTGATCATTGCTACCCTGTAGTGGGAAAAACAGAATGGAATTGAAGGATCAGAGCCTTCTTTCACAGGAGCAAACTGGAAATTAAGAAATGTATCCCAAAAAACAGTTCCCATCCTGCCCACCCACTCACCCTATTAGCTCTGTTCCCAGCAGTCTGCTTTTGGCAAGAAAGTCTTCTCCTCTAAAACTCCCATTCAAACTATAAAACAAGTGAAAATGGTTTTGTCTGTTTTTTAGCATTTTCTAGCTATTTATTTCAACCTGAGACATCACCTCAGTGAAAGAGTATTTTATATCAAGGTTCTTTCTTTTACGGGTAATAATGGAAATAATATCCATGAAAGAGTCAAAAGGACCCTAAATTACTTTTCCAAGTCCAAGTGATGGTCCCACTGCTCTCAAAAGCAGCAGGATAAGTCTTTGTACGTATGTAAGTATAGCATTGTTCAAAATGCACGAGGGTCATCTTAGTCCTTATTTAATAAAATATAGCCATTTATGTGTAAAATGTAATATACTATTTTTTGATAAGACAGCAGCTATCTCATGGGATAAGAATGATGGAGTGTTTTCTGGCATGGCCCAGAGATTTTTTTATTTTTTTTTTTCATAATTATGATGCCAAAAACTGACACAGATATAGGGTAGAACTTCAGCAATTGTTCATTAATTAAACTCCACCTGAACATCTAATTAATGACTGTCAACAAACAGAGTAGGTAAAATAAAAGATACATGTTTTATTCATCTACATAATCACAGCAAGTCGAAACAACAATTTTCCTAACACACATGAACTTACCCTGCAATGCTTAGGCCTAACTTCATGAAAAAAAGATTTTTAAATGCTAAATGCCTTCTATCTTAATTTTACACAGGAGAATCCTTATGGCTTTAACAGAGTTCAGGAGTCTAGAAGGCTCAGCTGCTCAGTTCACTATAAAAACGATTGTGCGAATCAATTTCTGACACCTGGTTTATTTAGGCGGTTCTTACACTCCACGTTTAGGAAAGCAACTCCCAGAGAAATAAGTGTGTCCAAAGCAAAGAAAACCTATAATTACTTCTGTGCCTTCAGCTGTATCAGAATGCATCTCCTGCAGGTTTAAAATTCATGAGAAGAAGAAAGATCAGAAGAATGATCTGCAGTCTGAAGTCATTTCTCAGCTGGGAATTTCCTGGAAAATTGTGCCACTCCATGCACATGAAAATAACAAAAATGTGTGTATATGTGTATGTATGGATGCAGAGGGCTCTGAGCGCTGTTTATGTGCAAAAGGGAGTTACATAAATTCCTGAATATTACTGAAGTTTAAATCAAATTACACCTATTACAAACTGGCCTCGACAGGTAGCTATAATCCCATGGCTAAAGCTTAAGTCTAGGAGATAGGAAATTCCTGTTATTTCCTACCCTGAGTCTGAACCTTCCTGGCTCTGTGACTGATGTTTCACCTTGTGAACACATGCTGTGGCTGTCAGTAGGTCCAGGAGGAGTACTCCAATGGGAAGACAGGAAGGATGGTCCAGCCTTGTGTCTTCCATGCAATTATCAAGAAAATATCTAAGTGTAATATTTAATAGAAGCCTATATTTAATAAGGTAAGCTCCTTACAGCCACGTGCTCCCCAACAGAATATTTTATAGCAGCTTGTGTAAGTTGGTGCCCGGGATAAATTTTCAGGGACTCAAGAGTTTTCCAAAATATCTCATTCAAGCTTCATTGTCTCTCTCTTTAACTTCCATCTTGCAAACTCCCATGAGGATGTCAGTTTAGACGTGCTAAAAGCCTGCTTTAACAGATGACTGTATCATCATGTACAGCTGGAATGGGAAGCAGAAGTCACGCAAACAGGAGAGGTAGAATTGTACCCAGGAGAACTTAAGATTTCATTCAGTTTGCTAGTGAAACTAATACAGTGACATAGGGGTCATAGTAAAGGACATAGTAAAGGACCAGGAATAGTACTGCCTAGCAGATCAGGCTCTTCACTAAATGATATACCATTTTGTCTAATTCTTATTTTAAAAACTCATGTGAACCCTCCATTCAAACTTCCTGGATGTTGATACAGAGATTGAGTTTGGATTAATCACGTTTGTCTAAATCACAGAATCATAGAATGGTTCGGGTTGGAAGGGACCTTAAAGATCATCTAGTTCCAACCCTCCTGCCATGGGCAGGGACACCTTCCACTAGACCTGGCTGCTCAAAGCCCCATCCAACCTGGCCTTGAACACTGCCAGGGAGGGGGCATCCACAGCCTCTCTGGGCAACCTGTTCCAGGGCCTCACCACCCTCACAGTGAACAACTTCTTCCTTACATCTTATCTAAATCTACCCTCTTTCAGTTTAAAGCCATTACCCCTTGTCCTATCACTACATGCCCTTGTAAAAAGTCCCTCTCTGACTTTCTTGTAGGTCCCCTTTAGGTACCGGAAGGCTGCTATAAGGTCTCCCCGGAGCCTTCTCTTCTCCAGGCTGAACAACCCCAACTCTCTCAGCCTGCCTTCATAGGAGAGGTGCTCCAGCACTCTGATCATCTTTGTGGCCCTCCTCTGGACTCGCTCCAACAGGTCCATGTCCTTCTTGTGTTGGGGGCCCCAGAGCTGAACGCAGTGCTCCGGGTGGGGTCTCGAGAGCAGAGCAGAGGGGGAGAATCACATCCCTTGACCTGCTGGCCATGCTTCTTTTGACGCAGCCCAGGATATGGTTGGCTTTCTGGCCTGCAAATGCACATTGCCGGGTCATGTTGAGCTTCTCGTCAACCAACACCCCCAAGTCCTTCTCTGCAGGGCTGCTCTTAATCCACTCATTGCCCAGCCTGTATTTGTGCTTGGGATTGCCCCGACCCAGGTGCACTTGGCCTTGTTGAACTTCATGAGGTTCGCACGGGCCCACCTCTCAAGCCTGTCAAGGTCCCTCTGGATGACATCCTTTCCCTCCAGCGTGTAACCGCACCACACAGCTTGGTGTCATCGGCAAACTTGCTGAGGGTGCACTCAATCCCACTGTCCATGTTGCCGACAAAGACGTTAAACAGCGCCGGTCCCAATACCAGCCGCTGAGGAATGCCACTCGTCACTGCTCTCCACTTGGACATCGAGCACTTGACCACAACTCTTTGAGTGTGACCATCCAGCCAATTCGTTATCCACTGATGCATGCAGTTGGGTTTGCACAGACACACCCACACAACTGGCTTGAAGTGGCTGGATCATCTAGGCAGAGTACACTGTAGACTATTTCCACATGGGTTTTTTACACAATTATATGTACCTACCTGCTATTTGTGCTTTTAAAAATCTTCCCTCTAGTTGCAAAAACCTTCAGGTGAACTCAGTTTGCTTCACACTTAAAAGCTTATAGCCTGATACTTTTTAAGTCCCAATATTTGTATCTCAAGCTTTTTAAAAAAAAAAGACATATGTGTAGAGACACATATATTACAAAAACATCTAGTAAATACACTTGACATGATGTGTCACTGAAATTTTAATATTAGATACTCTTCTTCCCCTACACCAAAAAAAAAAAAAAAAGAAAAAAATTATCCTGTGTTTTGTGATTTATCATTGGCAAGAGACTGGAAGAAATATTTTTCTTTCCTAACTAAAAATAAAAAAGAGATAGTTCATTAAGTTGCATTTGGCTGTGTTTATATGCTGCTGACAAAACACACAGAATACATAGATAGGATAATGCACTTCTCAGTTTGTGTTACTTGATGGAAGACATGGTGGATAACTTGTTTATGTATAATCTCCACAGCAAAATTCTTTTCCTGCTATTTAGTGTGGCCAGATCTGCAATATTTTTCATTTAGAGAAAATTTTATGAGCCAAGAGACATGTCAGCTGTGGAAAGGATACTTGCAGCATCTAGAGATGGAGAACTGCATAACAGACAAATAAATCACTCCTAAAACACTGGATAAAAAATTGTAACATGGGGCCTCAGGGAGATCCTCGTATCTCTTCATCATATCATTGGCTTTCATGGTTTCATGGCAAAATGTGACCCAATACTCTAGGGAGACTTAGATTTTAACGTATTTCAGTAGTTTTTATTTGATCAAAAGGAAAGGGAATGGAAGAGAAGGAAGGGAATTGGAAAGGGAAGGAAAGGATCAAACTCTTAATTCAATCCCCTGCACATAAGCATTCCTTTATTAAATGGTAGGGCTGTGCAAATTACATGCATTTCTTCCAATAACTAACTTTCGGCAGTTTTGTTTTCGTCAGTTTTGCATATAGAAAACATTTAGTTTTCACAGTCCTAAAAAACTGAACTGCAATATTCATCCAAAAGTGAGTTGTCCAAGAAAGAGTCAATTTTTTATGAAAATGAGACTAACTTCGTTTTTTGCAGCAAGACACATCAGCACAAATTCCATATCTTGACAAACTGATTAGAAAGTTTTGCACAATTCTTTCAGGAATTATCTTTCATTGTAAGGATAAAGTGTCTAAGCATGTTTTCAAGGGCACCTGAAGATGGAATTGCCTGTAGATTTGTATTCACTAATTTGTTGGGCCAGTAAAAAGCCTTTGCATTAGCAACCATATACTTCTTGCTGAGAGTAAGAAACAAATGGCTTAATCTCAAGAGCACTGAACCAAGGGATTGCAACATCAAACGCAAAGGAGTGGAATATGGCATGGAGCAATCAGAAAGAAAAGTCTCAGATGACAGTCCAGCATTTGATGCTTTAAATCTTTTAGAAATTCTGATTGACAGAACTTGAGCATTCTTAGAAAATCAAGCTGAGGCTAAAATTACCAAGAGTATTAAGAATTTTGGCTGATGAAGACATTTTGATCTCGTGGTATCCCTGGAACCATTTGTCTGTCCTTTTTCTAACAAAAAAATGTTAAATGTGCTCAGTACAAAGTAATGTGACACAGTTCTCACGACGAAGTCTGGGGAAAGGGGAATAAAGGAGTCACCATAATGAATGTGACATAGTGTGAGGGCTGAGCATGACAGGATCCTAACGAAGGCTAAAGCAAAGGAGGACACAATATAAACACAATCTAGTTGGTTTTGGATGAGAGCCCAATGATGCAGGCAAGGAGAAAGGAATGTGTCTCAGTGAAAAAAGAGTCCACGGCCAAGGCCATCACAGCTGCACTCCTGTTTCTCAACTAAGCCCTCAGAACAGCATAAAAACAAAAGTTCATTTTATATAGCTGAAGAACATCTTGGATGGGATTAAGAGAAGAAAATCAAGGAACTTGAGAGCAACAAAGCAGATGGCTAATACATTGTGGAGTTCAGTTGACTTCAGCATCATCTGACTTGTGCTTAAAGTCTTATCGTCTTTATTTTTTTTAATTGGTCCTTGTTAAGCAAAATTCAATTTTCTTATTGTAAGTGATGATGGAAATGTCTAGTGATATAATGTGGCTATCATAAATCTGCTACCTAGGTCATATATGGAAACCTTACAGAAACAGATATGTCAAAAAATGAAATGCTTTAATAAGTTATGCTACACAAGAGTAGTTTATATGTGATTTTTGCAATGAACTGTACATGGTAATCCTGAAGAAACTGAAGTGGCAAAACATTTGTGGGCCTTTTTGTTGGAAAAAAAATCTAAATTACTATTTCATATATGTCACACTACCTTAACATTAAAAGAATAACACTTTGTATTAGTACCCTTTTACTGCTGGGTATCATTACAAAAATTAGCCATTTCAGTATTTTATGATGCAGGCAATAAACCTCCACTTTTACAGTTGAAAACCCCAAAGCAACAGAAATTACTGATACTAAATGTGAGACTTCCACAGTCAGAGTTATAATTAACAGAGTGCTGCCTTCTGGGTCTCTTTCCTCAAGCTTTTAATGGATGCTCCTCTCAGTTGCAGTGCACAGAAATAAGGATTTTGAACTGCATGCCTGTATTCTTTATCATCCCAATTCAAACACTGGAAAATCATACCCTGCATGTCAAAAGCACTATTTAGCTGTGTTCTTACTTACTTAAATGGGAGACCTCTTTCCTTTATTTGTAACGCAGACTATAGCTGACTGAAAATTTTGATAAAAATAGGAAAAAATTGGCACACTACAAAATGAAGTTTTGCTTTTCCAACAGATCCAATCCTGCTGTTATATTCAGGTCCAGATATTAAATCTGGTACAGCTAGTACTAGGATCTCTTGTGTGTTTGGCTTTGAAAATTTCAGAAAAGTACTAGTTCAAAGTGTCAGTAGGAATGAAGTTGGAATGACTTTCATCATCAAACACCACAACAGCAAGGATACAGAGACACCTGGAGACCCGCATTTACATGTCAAGGCCAAATAGCAGAGTACTTGATCTACCTCTCAGGGGAGTTTAGGTTAGTTGTTCAAATTGTTTGATTGAAATGCCCTTTTTATTTACAAAATATAGAACCATCTGCCTTAAATCCCAAGCTGACACTATTCATTACCATCTGAATTGAGCTGCTCTAACAAATAGAAATGTATGCTCTCTGTGCTTTTCCCCTCTGTCTGAAGGCAGAAATAGCAACATTTTCCACTTCAGAACAAGGCAAGGAAAGGAAGGGGAAGAGCCTCTATGACAAAGCAGCACAGACTGCAGAACTCAAGCCTCCTCCATTCTCCACATCCTACTTCTCTCATCCATGCTGAGATACAGATGCGACTGAAGAGCTCAAACACAGCAACTTACCTCTGTGTGGCCAAGACAATACAAGGTAAAATGACAGCCTTGTGCTGCCTATAAGTTGCTGCTACTTCCTCCAGCACAAAAAATGATTAAATAAAGGGAAGAAAGGGAAAGGTAGGTGATTAAGGACTAGCTTGTGATACTCTACAATGCAATGAACCATCAGTGAACTCATACTGACTTCAGTAGTGGTGAAGGGCTGTGAAAAGCCAAAGGATGCTGCTTTCTCAGCCTGTTATCAGAGGAACTTTAGCAGATGCTGTCTGAGATTGCAGTGACACCCACTGCAAACAGACTTCACAACCATGACCAGATAACAGGTCCCCACGGCCCGCGGGAGGTAAGTAAGCTCACAGTTTCATCCACAGAAATTTTGTATATTTTCTTCATGGGCTGCTTTGGATATCAGTGGCTAAGACTGCATAAGGTAAAACATTATATTGTAATTTCCTTTCTCTTCAGGGTGAATAAATGAATTATATTTACAATACAAGGTGAAACACAGGGAGCTTTTGTGCTTCCAAGTCTATCAGTTCCCTGTGATCCACTCTTCCAAATCTGTTATGCTTCACAACTGATTTGGCATCTCAAGTTTGTTCTTAGAAGGAAGAAAGTAAAGAAAAGATGGAAGTAAAGAAAAAATGGAAGGAAGGGAAGGAAGGGAAGGAAGGGAAGGAAGGGAAGGAAGGGAAGGAAGGGAAGGAAGGGAAGGAAGGGAAAGAAGGGAAGGAAGGGAAGGAAGGAAGGAAGGGAAGGAAGGGAAGGAAGGGAAGGAAGGGAAGGAAGGGAAAGAAGGGAAGGAAGGGAAGGAAGGGAAGGAAGGGAAGGAAGGGAAGGAAGGGAGGAAGGGCGGGAGGGTGGGAGGAAGGCAGGAAAAAGAAAAAGGGGGGAAAGGAAAAGAAACCTCCTCAACTGCTGTCATCTTAATCTAATGAGTATTTTACATCAGAACTTATTATTACCATTGCTACTGGGCAGACCTGCATGTGATTATGTTTTAGCAATTAGAACTGATATTTTTCCACTTTCACATATTTCCAGTTTGCTCAAAGACACCAAAGTCATTCAGATTAGGAAAAACAGTAAGAAAGGGTTGGTACGGCTCTCTGATGGAAGACCCTCTTCAAAATAAACTGCTGCTTCCCCAACCTTTAACTTTTACATTCTTGATGATAGACTTCCCAGTATACTCCATAAGATGGACTGACCCCAGTAAATATTCAACCATCAGGTAAATATTCTAGCCTCACCCCTTATCTCCCCCCTTCCCAACACAAAGAAAGTACAAAAGCTCACTTCCTACAACAGAACCCACACTCAATCTCAGACGAAGGAGTCACCTCATAGCTTTTATGTCAGAATGGATTTTGTTTCATGTTTTACACCAGAGGGAGACACTATGCCAAGTTTAAATTAAGAACAAAAGTCCAAGTAATGGTGCATCACTTGTGGTTTTGGCAGTGGTAAAAAAAAAGATAGCCTCAAAGAAAACATACCTTTTATGGAAACCAAATATAGACCACAACTGGCAAAGAGAAAACTGCATGGACAAACAAAACTGCTGGATAAACAAATCAAAATTACACAGGAAGCTGACACTCATTCTTTACAGTGGAAAACCAAAGATAAAAATGAGTCATATATTTTATATTTTTGGACAACACAAACTTCCATCTGTCTGGCAGTATATGATTTATATTCTCAAAGAAGTCTAATATTTCCAATATTACTCCCAAATAACCAACCAAATAATCATACAGAAGGATCATTTAAAATAGTTGATGTCATGGAATAGCTGACTGCTTTGTGAATAGTAGGAAGATGGCTGGCCTTGAGCTGCAATATGCATTTTAGATTGAATTATTAGAATATATATAAAAAGCGAGTGAGCAATCGAGTGAGAAAGCGAGGGAGGGAGAGAAGGGGAAGGAAGGGAGAGAGGGAGGAAGGAAGGAGAAAGAAGAATAGGAAAGAAGAAAGAAGAAGAAAGGAAGAGAGAGAAAGAGAAAGAAAAAAGAGAAAGAAAGTGAGAGAAATAAAGAAAAAGGGAAAATCCCTAATAAGCTCTAAGTACGTTAGATACTGAGTCTCTTCTTAGGAAGGTAACAACAATTCTAAAGGAAATTACTTTTTCCAGAGAATTTTAAAAATCTGTGTCTGCTTTCACTTTTCTTATTTTTCTTCTGGTAGATTTTCTTCCTGGTTTGTTTTGCATATAAGGTGCTATTTATAAACACTATTAGTCATTTGTCTGGAAGGAGCATAATCACATCAAATTCAATAGTAAGAAGAAGAAAGTCAGTACCATAAGCTGGGTCAGGAGAAGTGAAACAGTCAAGCACCAACACATCCT
Source organism: Gymnogyps californianus (assembly GCF_018139145.2). Lineage (NCBI taxonomy): Eukaryota > Metazoa > Chordata > Aves > Accipitriformes > Cathartidae > Gymnogyps > Gymnogyps californianus. The sequence goes on from NC_059471.1 coordinate 175,844,690, forward strand.
GCCTCACATCTCTGACAGTCTTTACACCTCTGAAAGCCCTAGCAGATCTTGTAGTAATTTATTTTTATGTATTCCCAAATATATAACTCCCATTATCTTACTGTTGTCTTCCTCATCCCTTTGCTAGAGGTTATCACACCTGTGGGAGAACTGGCAGAAACAAATGTGTACCTGCATCTCAGCTACCCTAGTTCACAGGTAGGTGCAGCAGATGAATCATTAGCGAAAGGGGGCAATGAATTGCAATGGCTCATGGGCAAAAACACAACAGTTTTTCACAGCTCTGTTACAAGCACAGTAATGCCTTTAGGGACAGAAGAATATTATGTCCATTTGAAATGGAAAAGGGTAATAAATATTACTTCCGCAACTAATTCCTCATGAGTCAGGCCCCTACGTGTCCAGTAACGTCACTTTTCCTTTCAGGAGATGACTCCCGAGCCTTCCTTCCCTGCACAGGAAAAAAAGAAAACCTAAGCGGGTTGCTTTGGAATTTTGTCATTGTAAAAGGTTGAACAATACTTTAACGTGTATGCTGGATGTGTTCTGACGGGAAAATAAACACTTAGCTGATGTTTCTGTTTCAAAGAATGCAAGGATTAGATGATGTCTGATCTTTATTTACAGTTTCTATGCTCTCCTCTACCCCAGTAAACTCAAGGGTACCTACAAGAGTCTACTAATTTGGAAGATTCTTCTCACTGGGCTAAATTTAGAGCTGAAGTACAAAGTGCTGTGAAAAATATTCCTGTATATTTAAGTTAGGACTCTCTTAAATATACTCCTGCTCATTTAGTGATATGCTGGTGGTATAATTCACCAAAATGCTGAGAAGTCATGGTGATTCTGCAAAGGTATAAACAAAAGCAGATAGGATTTACCTGTAAATAGCACATACATAGCTAAGGTCATTTCATCACCATGTTTTTTGAGACACAAACAAATCATGTCTTCCCATTCACCATCACACACAGAAATAACTTACTAAATGTATTTTACTGTTAGGCGAAAAAGAAAAGTGCAATTAAATAACATACACAGCTACCAAATGAAATAGAGATACTTTACAAATCCGTTTAAAATCTGCTTGTGACAGAAGCTCTGTCACCTTTTAGTAAGGGAACGATGATTCATATTAGCTGAGACTGTAGGTCTCAGCTGAACATGTGAGTAATAGTATATTTTGGTATGAAATAGGCTGAGTAAGATCTTTGTACTCTAGGAAGCAGAAATAAATGCAATGATTCATAGCATTTTTGTACAGTGCAGTGAACATTCATACATCAAAGTTCTCTCTCACTGCTGTAGCAACAAAGCAGAACAGAAAAAATAAGTAACAACTCCTAAACAGTTTGGAATAGCTTAGAAAGAAAAAAAGGCCAAAAGGTTTTTAAAAAAGCCTCGACATCAACACTTGCATTTCCAGAACTTGGGAAGGGGGGAAAGAAAGAGAGAGACAAAAAAAGTGTAATTTCCTTTTCATTCCCTAAATCCAATAGTAAGTGCCATGTTGGTATCATGGCCCCAGTCTGGTTTGTGGACTGCCCTGCTGGTCTGGGGCACCTTTGATCCGCTAAGCAGCTATATGTGCCACAGGAGGAACTGGCTGGATGCGGCAATGTCCCTAGAGACATGCCACCTGCTGGGGTGCTGATCCCCAGAGCCCCACTCTGCTGCGTCCGTCCACTTTGTAACCTCCCTTCTTATACCTCTTGGTACAGCAGAAACATTCTGTCGGGTTGCAGAGCCGCCACCAATTCACACATTGGAGAAGAAGAAACATGAGTATGAAAATCTCCCAGTTAAATCAACATACAACCACCTCCCCAATCAGGAGATGTTAGTAAACAAATTAAGTTGACAAAACACAGACTAGTAAAGATATTTTGAAGATGATATTCCATGATGGCCATTTTTATTGTAAGCCAGAAATCATTTGCAGAGATATAAAATTAACATAGTCATCTGTATTAATTCATTCCCAGTTTAAGATTGGCTCCTATTAGGTTATATTTAAGGATCATGCCAAGCATTGAGACAGCATTGTACTCATGAGCACCAGTGTATAAAGTATTTTGTCAAATTTCTTTTTCGTAAACACACAAAGAGTGGAAGTATCACATCTTTAAGGGTCAGGATAGTCAAAGGGAAGTTTCTTGAAGATAGCCTGTTCAGGCCCAGCCTGAACTAGGACAGATGCGACCTGACAGTACGAGCACACCATAGCTCTTACTTTCACAGTCAAATATCAGCTTAGTCATGTGCACTAACTTCATTTGGCTTTAAACGGGCAGCTTATAGCTAAAGAAAAGAGAGGTTGGCTGTCTGTTCAAGCCTCGATGACCCATCAAACGGCTGTGATTATGGTAATCCATTTTGCAAATATTCGTGCCCAAAGGTATCCATTTACTGCAGAGCAAAATGTCAGTGCAGTGCTGGCTCAAAGCTGCAGCACATAGTGGAGACCACTCAGTTACTCTCTGACAGAGCTCTAATGTTAATATTTATTGTAAAAATGGCTCAAGATTTTACACCAGGTATATAAAAAACCTGAGCTCCTGACAGGTAATTAAGCATCCAAGCCCAGTGCCCTCTGAGATAGCTAGCTTTGTTTTTTACCCAGGGATATGTAGAAAATAGCCTAATCACCAACATATTTCCACAAAAAAGTATATGCAGAGAGTTATTAGTCAAGACAATATCCAAGGGACAAGCTCTCTTTCTCCACTGTCAGATGGCTCTGTTCCAGTGGCAAATCCAGAGCACTTCTAAGACAAAAGGCAGATAACACAGTTTATGTTAGGTCACTCACGTAGTGATCACACAGTATGCATCCAAATACTTTTGGGAACTCTCCCACTTTCTCTTCTAGGATCTCCTTCAGTTTGAAGAAATAATTTTATATTAATCTCTGGACTACAGTCACTCTGTTCATGACCCAGGCCCTGTGAACATTGAATTATGGCTACAAAGCAGAAAAGCACTAGCAGAAGTAAGAGGCCTACCTGTCTGATAGTTAGATGGCTTAAATATCCTAGTTAGGCAAAGTAGTACAACCTTAACCTCAGTTGTCTTCCTCAGGGCTGCTGGCTATTCTGGGCCATTTGCTTTTACATTCTGAGACAAGAAAACTGGTGCCTAATACCACAAGCAGATATTAGGCAGACGGAACCTCCCATTTTGCCCTCTTCTCTACTGAATTTCATTTGCAGATAGGTTAAATACTCTTGTGACGATTCTCTGCTTACATACTTGCTCACGCATTGCCGAAGTGTAAACTGAGGGTAAGCATTGCTCCTACCAAGGGCAATAGCCTAGGAAGAACGGTCATCTGTGTTGCCATGTACCCTTATATTTTTAACGTTTCTACCAGCACCAGCAAGACCTGTACAGAAAGGAAAAAGGTGCCTACACAGACCTGCTCCAGCAACTGTAGCAGTGGGCTGTCATCAAAATGGCTGTTACCATTTAAGGTCTCAAAGGCCTGTGCACCTTCTTGCAGAAAGCTTATTCAGAATACACAGCTGGGTTCATACTGAATAAAGGAATAAAGGTCTATAGTAAAAAGAGGTGGGGAGGAAGTCATTCTTTCTTACCACTCCTATGCAAACTACCAAATCAAGTAGTGACTTCCTGCATTCTCCAGCAATATTTTTCTATCTTTGTATAGATACTGTTGGGTTTCAAGATGTACAGAGAGAAGGCACTTTGGTCTTCAGACAGCCTGTTTCACAGATGACAGAATTCAAAAGTTCACTGTCAAGCCTCCACTGATCATTAAAACAGAGGTGGGAGAAGGGAGGAGGAACAACAGTATAATGGGCAGCCTGCCATGCCCAAGTAATCTCGTGTAATATAGTATGCATATATATCCTTCATCACATTTGGCTTGTAAACTCATTGCCAATTTTCTCTCTGTTTTTCATCAGCTCATCCCACTGGGATCTAGGCAGTGCAGTAAGAGTTAACAGATGCAGCAGATTTTAAAATGTTTATATCCTTCCCATGACAGAAATGTTTTAAAAAAAGAAACCAAACAATATATTTTTATGAAGGTGGATAAGGTGGAAACAACATTCTTGTCATGTCAACCTTGAGGAAGATGCTTAAAAATACAAGGACACGCAGACATGCTATTAGAATTGCAGGGAGAGGGAGCATGGCTGCTTCTTTCACTCTCCTTTGAATTGTCACTACTCCATGACAGCCTTGACGTTTACCAGATGGAGTCAGATTTGTCTCATGTACACACATAAGCAGAGGCAGGCTTCAGCTAAGCCAATATTTTTCCTTTCAAAATATTGGCATTAACACCTTAGTTTTAAGTAAATATAAGCATGAACTAAAATGAGAAATTTGAATCTTCTCTGCAGCCACGCAACACTGCTAAAGCTTTCTTATGTGCTAAGGGATATGAAGTGATTTGTAATATTTTTAAAAATGATTTAAAAGTCTGTAATAGACATCAAAAAGCTGTTGCAACAAAGATGAAAGAAATGATGGTTTTAGCAGGTGAATGACTAGCTTTGTAATCATCTTCAAACTATGACCATAATTAGCCACTACTTCTACTCAAACCTTGAATCTAAATTCAGTGTTGCCAAGAAAAAAGGGAAAAAAGAGAACACCTGAAGACTTATAATTCTTACACATTTTGCTGGAATGCCTTTCCCTAATATCTATCCAAAATTAATAGGCACTCAAATATACTAAGTGCTTAACAATCATTTTGCAGAAAAAATAAATTTTGCTTGATGGCTTGTGTGAGTTGCACTTGCATGTAAATAAAATGTGTGCTGTTTGGTGCCATGTTATTTCGTCCAATGATATTTTAAGTGAGACTATTGAAATTTCATGCTGAACTTATTTTACTTTCCAGAGTTACTGTATGAGTCAAGAAAAGCACTGAACTTTGTATTCAGATCAGTACTTACACATATGTACACATATGTGCACATACTTGTACTTGTCCCAAGTGCTAGTTAGATGCTTAAGCAATGAAATTAGATTGTTCATTTGTTTAAAGCTACAGAATTAAATATCTTACTAAATGGAAGTTTACATGAAAAATATCAGAATAAATCTAACTACTTTGGTTAATGGTCTGATTTTAAGGGTGTTAAAATTTTCTATACTTTCTGTTCATAACTGGACATCATCAACCATCTGAAAACCAATTTTTTTTTTTTTTTTCATAAGAAAAAGGAAATTGAACACAGCTTTTCTGGAAAAATTCATTCTATGCTTCTATTAATGTCAACAGTTATAAAAAAACCCCCATTGTTTTTGTCTTCAATTATATTGATTTTCATGTGGTAGGAATCCAATCGAATTCCATTTGCTTTTCCATATTTGCATCAGTATCCAAAAAAAATAAAAAGAAAATAAAAGATCATCTATGAGATCAGAATGTCTTGGTGACCTTTGTCAGCTCTTAAAATTCCCTGGCTTTAGAGAAGGATGGCTTCCCTACAAATTTTCTTAGAATAACTATTGTTCATGGAGTAGAAAGGGAAGTAATAGAAGTCATTACAAGTAATTCTACATATTAATGATGCAGAACCATGAAGAAAGCTGTTGCTAAAGCTCCCTTTTTCAATCAAATCAGATTCTGACTCTCATTGCTATTACCGTAAATTCCTAGAAACAAAAAGGTTCCTTTACATAAAGCTAGTACTAAGGCAACTTCTTTGATGTCATTACCTATTTCCATTTTATTTAAAATTTACTCCTCTTGAATAAAGAGAAAACCAAGAAAAAAACAAGACAGGTATTTACTTGTGTTGTTAAAAACAGAAAGAAAAATAGAAAAAAAATCTGTTATTTTGAACGGTAGGTCTACCAAGTCAATCATTCACTAAGGGATCTTAATTTTTTATCGCTGGGATTTGTTTGAGAAAGCTGCAGGGGACCTAAAATATATTTTAATAGAACCATTTAAAAGGGCAGTGGTTGCCTCTGCAAAGTAATGACATTTCAAAGATGCATCAGGAAAGTAAGTATCCATAAAAATCACAGCAAACATACAAATCTCATCTTGCAGAAATATTGCCAGAGTTTTCTCTAGAGGCAAGAATACAGAGAGACCTGAAAAAGCTGTAAATGGTGCAAGGGACTTAGTATTATTTTCTTTTTTGCTTCATTTTTAATGATTTCTCCCCATATCAAAAAAGAATATATTTTGAACTGAAAATTGCTGTCTATTAAGCAAACAATGAGAACAAAAACATGTTGCAATTCTGAAAACAAGACACTATAAATATACATGTGCAATGCAAAGGAAGGAAAAGGCATCCTTGGTACCTACAATTTACTTTGGGGATCGATGTATGCAATGTATAGGGAACTAGGGAGTAAGAAAGAAACACATTATTTCAGTAAAGGAGTATTTCAAGTACAGTTAACTTCATTACTCCTGTCTGTTTGTCTAGCCCATCTCTGCTTCCCTTCCTCTAGGCTTGTCTCATTTCCATGTCTCTCACCAGTGGCTGGCTCACAGCTCCCTCCTTCCTACTCATAATCAGTCCAAACTCTACCAATCTCTTCTGCTGATTTCCAAACCTCCCCCTCATAATTTCCTGGCACAGTTCGTTTTCCTCCCGTTGTCCAGTCTTCCAGTCCCAGTCTCTTCGTGTTCCCAACCCAAGTCTGCTCTCTCATCCTCTCATCTTATCCCCAATCCAGCCTTCTACCTAAAGCAAACTCCTCCTTTAGCAGAGGGAGGAATGGGACCATTGCTGAGAATTCAGGAATGATGGGCTGCCTGGTCTTGGATAGTACTTCATCCTTCCTGGCCCCCACAAAACACTGAAATTCCAGGAAAATCCTGCTTTACCTGCCTAGACAGAAAAACACAATCACTCTGGCAAACAGTTTATGTGCAGCCTGGACACATGCAATTCTTTCAGAGAACAACGCGTACCAGCAAAGAAGAATAGGCCACAGAAGTCTTTATTGAACATGCCTGATGGATGACAATCTTCAAAGGCTTATTAATCTCCAAGACCTGGACAGTTTTTCACAAGGACAAAAATGTCATGTGTTTGACACAGAGATCACAAGGCTACCATATTTTAAATTACTTAAAATGAAATATCACCAAAATTATTTCAACAATACGAAAGAACATGGTTTTCCCATGTTTCTTCTAAACACATGAGCTGTCTTGACTGAAACTTTCAAAAACAGCTTCAGACAGAAGATCAGCAGGCAAAATTTAATTCAAATTAAGCATAATTTGGCTAAATTCTACCTCAATAGTACTTCAGTGTTCCCTGAGTACCTGGATGTCTGGTGGCTTGAAAACATGGACTACTGCCTCCCTCACTGCTCTAATGAAGAATATTCTGCCTTTGGTATCTGTCACTTCTTCCTCTTTTTCCCTGTTCTACTTGTTAAAAGTTCAGAAGAGAAGATACGCTGTCATCAGCAGGAAACATGTAGAACCACCTATTGTATTCTAAGACCATAAAGATGTTAAGCTAGTTTCACACATTCATTTATTGATGTCTGTCTAGTAACAATAGCTGCAAGGGAAGAACACCAACATCACCCATTTAAAAGCAGAAATCTTACTATTTACAAAAAATTTATCATTCACATCAACAAAACTTGGAAATTAAGGCCTTGACTTTTGGTTTATCTAAAATAAATATGCATCTTTCAGATTATTGGTAACAAAAAGGACAAGTGAGATAATCTATTAAAAAAAAAAAATCACAGATGAAGGACATCTGAGTATTTCTTGATTCCCACAGGGCTTCACATTTGACCATACTGGTGTACTGAAAGACTAATAATTCAGTATCTATAAACAGCATTTAAAAACAGTTCCATTCTCCCAAACATTTATGTGAAGATCCACCTTGGGATGAATATCTAGACAGACAAGTAGAAAACAGGGAACAGAAAGGTGCTATGTTTTAGCACTAGGTAGTAGACCAAGCTATTAAAAAACTAAATTGAACTGACTAAACATGCTGAGACAGCTGTGAGGAAGAGATAGTGCATGAAATTACTGAGCTAAGAAATGCATGGATTTTATCCTGCTGGTTACCAAACTTTGTAGAGCTTTCATAATGAAGAATCATATTGGTGAATGAAGGGAAATGAAAGAGACAACGGCCTACCGTTGTTCTAAAATTTCACAGAATCACCGAATGATTGAGGTAGGAAGGGACCTCTGGAGATCATCTAGTCCAACTCCCTGCCCAAAGCAGGGTCACCTAGAGCAGGTTGCTCAGGGCCATGTACAATCAGGTTTCAAATATCTCCAAGGATGGTGAATCCAAAACCTCTCTGGGCAACCTGCTCCAGTGCTTGACCATCCTCACAGTATAAAATGTTACTTTATATTTAAATGGAATTAAAAGATGTGTAAATGATGCAAGCTGTAGTGGTTATTGATCACATTTTGATTTGGTTATTGATCACATCGATGTGTGCTTCATTATATCTACCATAAAAGAAGACTCTTAAGACAGCAAAATTGCAGATAATTATTGGACAATGTAAAAAACTACAGTAGTCGTATCTTAATATAGGATAGGCTCACATAGCCAATGCTATTACAGTGAATAATCTTTTGGGCTTGGATGATACCCATGAGAATAAAGAATTTCTGAATAAATTTTATTGTGTTTGATGGACCAGGAATTGCCTTTTAGCACCAAAAATCCAATAGTCCCACATTGGCAATAGTTCCCTCTTTGCTACGAACAGATTTGCTGTATCAGCCCAGTGAACTTCCCAGGCTTCATTCTAGTCTTTATAGAAGTTAAGTTAGTACATGTCTGTCCTGGTTTCGGCTGGGATAGAGCTAATTTTCTTCTTAGTAGCTGGTACAGTGCTGTGTTTTGGATTTAGGGTGAGAATAATGTTGATAACACCCTGATGTTTTAGTTGTTGCGAAGTAGCGCTTACCCTAAGTCAAGGATTTTTCAGTTTCCCATGCTCTGCCAGCAAGAAGGCGTGCAAGAAGCTGGGAGGGAGCAGAGCCAGGACAGCTGACCAGAACTAGCCAAAGGGGTATTCCATACCATAGAACGTCATGCCCAGTATATAAACAGGGGGGAGTTGGCCAGGAGGGGCGGATCGCTGCTCAGGCATCGGTCAGCGGGTGGTGAGGAATTGCATTGTGCATCACTTGTCTTTTCTTGGGTCTAATTTCTCTCTCTTTTTTGTTATATTCCTTTTCATTACAATTATTATTGTTATTATATTTTATTATTATTGTTGTTGTTATTATTTTATTTTAGCTATTAAACTGTTCTTATCTCAACCCACGAGTTTTACTTTTTTTTCCAATTCTCCTCTCCATCCCACTGGGAGCAAGGAGGAGTGAGCAAGCGGCTGTGTGGTGCTTAGTTGCTGGCTGGGGTTAAACCATGACAAAGTCATAACAGCAACAAAATCTATGAGCCCATGAGTTTTAAAAATGAATATTTAGTGATTCTAGTGTAAGAAGTGAATTTTAACTGAATGCTGTATACAAATAAAATAAGAGACTGGTGTTTTGTTAACATCCAAGGAATATATTGTGGCTGAAATTCATCCTTGCATATCGGAAGATGAAGTAATTGGTCTATAAATAACTAAAAGGCCACAGCTTCAGTTCAGTCTCTTGCTGGCTGTGGACTGAAATAGTGGCTGTTGCCCTTTAGCAGGCAATTTGGATCAACATATTTCTGTTAACAACTTGGCACATCTGTAATCTTCCCCAGCATGCTGGCAAAATCAGTGCCAGCATGGACTCACAGGTTGCCATACTCCATATGGATGCAGATGTTCCTTTCAGAGTAAACCACACTCTGTTCTTCAGAAATTTCTGTGTGCACGGAAAGCTGATGAAAACATTTTCTCTACAAAAGCTTTCAAGGCTAAAAATATGGTTTAATTTAAGGCAGAATTCTAAGGAGAATGTGATTGTTGCTGAAAACATTTGATTTTCCTATGAGAAATGTAGTGTTATATCAGCTTTTCAGTTAAAATGCAATATAACTGTATCAAAGGTAAATTCAAAATAACTACTTTTACTGAAAATATGTTAAGCTGTGTTTTGAAGAAATAAACCAAAATCCAAATTAATTTGAGTGGAAAACATCTTTTCAATTAATTTCTCTTAGACAGAGGAACTTACGCCCCAACTAAATATCAAGGGTGTACAAGTTATAAAGAGCACTGTGCAACTGAGGTGAGAAGATAATTTAAATGACCCTTCCAGCCCAATCCATATATTACAGCAACCTTAAAGTTGCTGCCTGGAAGTGTCCTCAAAAGGACTGTTTCTGGGCCCATGACCTACCAGACTTTCTCAGGCCCAATGTCTCTAAGACCCAGTTCTAAGGTATCACAATCCTTTCACTATCACACCTTGGGTGTACATCTGTCAGGCAACCCAGCACAAACAACCCCTCTCCTCTGACAAAAGAGTGTCAGCCAGGGACCTTGATATTGCTTTTATGTCCAGTTACAGCATCAAAACAGACACCCTGGTCACGAATTGGGGGAGGAATTTAATTGTGTGAAATGAAAAGACAATGTGATTGGAAAAGAAGTTGGGGTACCAGAACCATGACCAGCCTGCTCAGAGCTTGCCCCTGCTAATGCCTGCGGGGCCTCTCCAAAAACGTATCCCCGTGGGCTAGATCCAATCTGCAAGTCAGGAGAGCAGCGCCTCTTGCTGATTTTGCGGTTAGGCTGCCATGGGACTCCAGGCATTAATGTTCACCTACTGCTTGTCTGCTGGGATTTGTTGGGATTTTTTGTGCATTTTTTTTTTCTTTTCTATTCTGATTCTAGAGACAAGACTGGGCTACAGTTTTCTCCCCATTGGACTATACCGTATCTGGCATGAGGGGCACTGATCGGCTGGAGCTTCATGTGTCACTGTAATACCAAACATAAAAAGCAAGAAGTGAGGGCTGATACAGAAAAATCAGAAGGATTTTAGCAAAACCCCTATATGATAGCTTTGAATCCTAAAGCAGGTACTAGAAATATTCAATATAAAAATGAGGCAAAAACTTCAGGGCAGCTCATTAAACATAGCATGTTAATTAGAATTCACAGAGAAACATGGCTGAAACCTGCAATATCTGACAAACATTTCTAATTTCAAAGGAATGGGATGATATTCTGCCAGTAATGACAATGTATGTGGCTGAATACAAGAACAGTTCTGATAGTTCTTTTATTTAAACCATATCCCTATAAAAATAAGTGTGGAAACAGCTTGGATGTTCTTCAAAGAACTCAATGGGCTGCATAATACTATAAATTGAGGCCATTTCAACCAAATTGAAGGAGAGTATTTTCATTTTATTCCATTTCTGTAATTTTTGATGTAATTTGAGCACTGTTGCAGACATAAAGTAAATCTCATTAAGCCTAATCAAAACCTAATGTAATACATCATTAATATGAAGTATATAAAAGATATTTATCTATTTTGTATAATCAGCAAAAAGTTCGTTACAGACTGTCATATCAGATCCCTGCATCTCCTCACATAAATTCCGTTAATTAGAGGTTTCTAGTTCTTTATAACCCAGCCACATATCAATTGTACTAACATGAGTAATTAACTAAAACAAAATAGCGTTCATAAAGGTGAGGTCAAGAATTATTTGCGAAATAATTTCCTTATAGAAAATCCATCTGGTTTGTATCTAAGAGCAATAGAAAGTATATTTGCATGAAAATACATCTTATTTCTGAGCAATTCACCCTCTGACCCTTCCCAAACTGTAGTGGCATCACTGAAACTCTCCAGAGCTACAGAATATAAAAGTAGTATCTTCTCCATAGATTTTATGACCATTTTAAAAAGAGTTATTATTTTGTTAATCCCACCGTTGGTAAACTCAGCACAAAAATCATGCGAGTTTCTCACCATGTTTCTTAGTCAACCATTTCTCAGCACAAGACTTGTATGCAGAGGTCATACCACAAAGACTCCATCCCATCTGGCTACAGGTTGTTCACTACCATGCTTTGAAATCCTTGCATAAATAAACAACTTATCACACTTTTCAAATAATGTGAACAAAATATGTTTTGTGATGTGATATTTACTTGTTTTCAACCAGGTTTTCCCATACTGTTAATTTTTTCATCTGTAGTTGACCCATAACTTGGTCTTGCAGTCGGTTGTGGAATCACAGAGAATCAGCAATGCAACAGGTATACACCTCATGCCTTATCTGCCTCTGAATTTATTGCCTAAGAGAAGACTGATCCTTTTTTTTTTTTTTAACATATTGTCTCACTTTTGCAAGCGCTAAATTATTCAGTGTTTGAGACTTGATCTGGTCATAATAATGCAGGTCACTTTAAAATCACTTTTATAAGCTTCAAGATTTTGATGTGACCATGTAAACTGGGACTGAAACCTTCTCTTCCTTTTGTAATTATATAAATACTAATATTACCATCGTTTATAGTACAGAGAATAACTTTAATTCCTGGCAGACATCTTTTTCTTTCTGAAGAGTTTGGCTCAGTTTTCTAAGCAGTGGCTTTCAACAGCAAGTCCATGAAACTCAAGGGAACTCTGCATTAGTTCTAAAGGGCCTTGAAGGGGCAACAAAGAAAAGTAAGATAAATATATTATGCAGAGGTTTGTACCACCACTGAAAAGTGTCAAAGTGTCAAAATGTAAAGAATTTAAAACCAGCATTCTAAAGCTGTACTATAAACCGCTATAAATACTTGTTGCACTTATGTCTTGTAAATACCTATTAACTTTATTCTCCCATCCTAATCTTTGCACTATTTTCTTACTGATATTCTGCTTTATAGGGGTTGAAACAGGCCCTGTAAAACAAAAGTTGTTTGGCATAACTGGACATTGTCAGAATGTAAACAAGCTGAGGCCTCCAGGAACAACGACTGAACTTTATCATAATTCACTTCTTCATTCTCAGCAGAATTGGCACATGGCTGTTAACAAAAATACTTGAAATGAATATAACCACGTCAGCAAATATGAGATACTCAGACCATATGTTCTGAGCTTAGTTAATGATATACCCTAAGGTATATCAGCAAAAGGTAATGGAAAAATGAATGCCATCTTGAAGCTCATCAATAATTTGTACATTGTAAAAAAAACTTTTCCTGGCAATAGCAAGTTTTATTTCACTTATTAAAATATTCCCATTTTTGCTGCACTGTAATAATCCCATTCTTTTTCCTTTTATTAAGGAAAAAAGTCATGGCTCATTATACTCAGTTATTCAGTTCTTGATCAAGGGTTGTGATGCTTCCATGACAACAGGTCATATTCATTAATCTGCTCATGAGTTTTAACTAAGTTAAACAGAGAAGTAGGTTTTTTTCCAAGACCTATAATGTGTTGATACATTCATACACACCTTGTCATAACATGTATTGGTTGGGGGGGGTTGGGGTGGTTTGGGTTTTTTTTTGGCTTATGACATTTTCCTTCACGCTTGCTGTTGTGGTATGTTAACTTTAACATAAATCTTTGCTATGTTTTTTTTTTTAATTCATTATACCTTGATTATTTACATCAAGGGAAATACTATAGAATGGCTGCACTTCTGCTTTAATATCTTTTTGCTCTTTTCCTGCCTCACTGTAGATGACTGTGGTAAAAATTAATTCAAGTTGCTTATTATCCTTTTGTGGTGCCTAATTGTTTATATTGCCTTTGATTATTACTAAAATGATAATTGCTGTCTTGAATTTATACCCTCTCTTACTAACACTCATACACAGTAAATATGGAGAGTTGCAAGCAGGTGACAAGTCATGAGACATGCGGCCATTCTGTATCTGTCCCAGAGCGTACTAACGCACAGGACAGTGACAAAAGCATCAGTCAACAGGTTACAGGAAAATCACACAAGCTCTGTCCTAGAAGAGAAGAGTACATCTGATTCAATGCCATATTTCCAGCCAAAAGATTGTGTTATTTTGAGACGTCTAAACTAATACCACACTCGGTGAAGCTTTTAGGGCACATTTCCTTTCATTTTCTGCCAGACTTTTTTTGCCATTCCCACAGAGAAACATAAGCAACATGAAGGAGAAAAATATCGGATAAAAACATAAATGTCAATGAACTCACAACCACCTGCAGCACTGGGCATTAAAAAGAAGTATGCTTTCATGAAACCAGCATTTTTTAAAAACAAGCACAGAGGTAACATGCAAACATACAAAACAATTGTATCATAATTGTCACATTTTTACTTTTATTGTTATCCTTCACCGGCACTAATCCCATAGTGCACTTTAAGAAAGTCATCTGATACTGTAAAATGGCTTAGTATATTAAAATATGGCATTTTTAAGGCAAAACGGAGTTTTTAATGTTGTACGAAATGGTATAATAGCTATTCATAGGGTTTCTTTTTTTTTTTATAAAGGCAATTTCATTTTGTGTCATTCCAGATACCCTTAGGAATACAGACCTCAGTTTGCTAGATGTTGGCCAGCCTGGATGCATTCTGCACAGTATTTACTTAACATTAAAGATACTAATAGTTTCTCCGCCTTCAAAGTATGCATAAGCTTAACGTATAAAATGCTGTGTTGCATTAGTTAATAGTTTGTGGACAAGGAAAGAAAAAAATTCATACATGCATTTTTTTAAATTTCAACTAAGCTACAAGGCAGTCTCTGACTTTTGTTGACAAACAGCTGGAAAATGGTCAAACTGAATTTTAGTGGCAGGACATCTCTGTTCACTACCCATGAGAGTGAAGGGCAACATTATTTCCTAATTGGGGGGGGGGGGTAATAAAAAAAGGAGTCAAAGCAACATTTTAGGCCAGTTGTAGGCACAAGAATTCGAATCTAAGGCCTACCTCATGGTTTAGGGATCTAAAACCTACCTAGTCCTAGTCCTACAGCAACCTTCTGTTTCCAGAGACTGCCTACTTGAGTGGAAACTCCATCCTGTAACCACACTTCCCTGTGTATGCCTGCTCATTGTCAAGAGTATCTGTCCTGAGAGGACAAGTGCCTCCGTCCAGCCTTTGCTTCCTTCTTGTCAAGGTTTACCCAGACAAGCACACAAATTGCACTCCAGTCGCTCAGAATGATCCCTCCAAAACAGATAAGGTCAAGACTGTGGCTAAAGAACTCATCCCTGAAGTAGAAAGGCCTAGGCTTTAGATGTACGCAGTTTGCACAGCAATAAAATTAGATCTCCTGTAACGCAGAGCACTATCTTAAACTACTAGGCCACCAGCAGATGTACTAGCTGACAGCACTCTCCGTTCTTCCAGCCTACCTGTGCTTCTGTGCAGTCAAAAACTGTGTGAACAGCTGAAGAGCAGATCAAACAAAACCTGACTCCGCGATTAGGACACTCAACTGTGAGAAGACAGACCCAGCTCCCTGGAAACTGCGTGCATTTTACATGAGACTTCCATCAGACGATAACACTCCTCCAAGTGCCCTGTCTGCACAGCTTCGTTCAGGCTCTTTCTTGTCTACTCTATAGTTTCTCCTGCTGGGATTTGAATGAGTGCTAAGATGGAACTGAACTGCTAGTGCTGGCTGTCCTCAGTTTGGTGCTTAAATTGTTAAGAAGCAGTAATACTCAGATATTAATAACAAGCTTAGGTGGGAAGAACACTGACTACTTCTAGGGTCTTCAGAAACAGTCTCATTGGGAACTCCAGTGAAATCTGGATACCAGAGCTTATGCTCCAAACCAGAATAACCCCAGGAAGCTGAGGTTGCTGCCATACCAGTTTCTTTTTGGTAGCCGATGCTTAGTTAAAATTGTCCAGCGTTGCAATAATTTTACTTTGCTTTATAATAGTTATAGTGAAAAAAACAATTACTCCCAAAACAAAGGAGTCTCCAGAACCGGTAATTATGCTTATTACAAATTTCATTGTGCAGTACAAAGCAGGTCAGCATTATAAGAGTACTTTACTTTGGTTATTTCATACGCCATTTGATTTGGAAATCAACTAACCAGCATAATAGTATAATATTCATGCCAAGACAGAAAATCCAAATAAGAAGGAAGGCAAGATATTTCAAATAAGATGGAAATAGCTGCCAGAAGAATCCACATCAATACAAAACAAAAATCCACTAAACTTAGGTTCATCCATTCATTCTGAATTAGGCTAGGAAAGGAAATAAAGCAGAGTGGAAGGACAGGACAGTGTACAGACAGGAACAAAGTACAGTGGCATACAGTAGCACTGGAATGCAGTATTAATGGCTCAGAAAAACAAGTAATGAAGGTTTAGGGGCAAAGCAACCAACCAATGACTTTTTATTGGACCCATTTACTCTAAGATTTTAAGGGAAAATATCTGTTTCATTTATAGCTTGGCCTAATGCCTCAAATACGTATTAGCAGCAACAGGGTGGTCAAAACAGTAAGCCTGCTTGTAGCTTAACTGACGACCTTGCATTGTGATTCCCCCCTTCCTGCCACATTTTGTTATGAGTCAGTTGTATTTAGTCATCTTAGTGCTTACATTGTTATGAACACTCACCATGTGGAAATGTACACTGTAATACCATAACAATGCATTGATAAGAGAAAGGAAGAGAATAGTATGGAAAAAAAATCAAGATTAGACTGAAAAATCAGGTGATGTTATTTTTCATTTCCACAGGACTAAATCTTTCTTCTCTGCATTTTATGTTAGGGATTTTTCCAGCAGAGTTTTACATGGCTCTGTGAAGGGGATTTTTCAACTTCCTGGTATCCACCTCTCTTGCTTTGCTTAGTTTTATCCTATTATTATCAGCTTTCTCCTAGAGCAACATGAAATAATTCCAGTCTCTTCTTGATGTTTACATCCTTCTTCAGTGTCAGAGTTTACGATAACCCAGTTCTTGAGTTATAACAACAGAAGTTATAAACACTCAAACAACGGAAATGAAACTTCCAGAAACAAACAAGATTATGGACATATGTAGGATTACAGAAACAGAAAGCAACTTCTGAGTTCTTCAGAAAAGCTGACAACATTTTAATATTTCAAGCAGAAGCTCATTTATAGAAGCAGAAGCAAAAAAAGACTGTGTTGGTATAAATAGAGTCCTACTGAAAGAAATGCAAATAAAAGAAAAATTTTTTGAAGTGTATCTAACAATGATTTAAGAGAATCAACATATTATTTCCTTTTTTGTTAGGAGGACAGTATATTAGACCTAGGTCATGATAGTCAGTCTTCTGCTACCACAGTAAATCGCTTCACATCATCCCTTTCATAGATTTCTACCGTACTCCATTTTAAAATAAGTAATTTTTTCCCCAAGCACTTGAATTTGAAAGCTGTTCCATAACTTCACTTCTCTGATGGTTCTAATTTCCATCCCTGATGGTTTTCAGGATCATTTTATGTGGATTTTTTTTCTTGTGACAGTCATTCAGCTTTTCTTCTTCCCTAATGTTCATTCCTCCCCATCATACACAACTCATTCATAAAGAGAAATTACAACCCCTCACAATTTCTGATTCACTTGGCTAGACAAGCTCTCATGTAATATATAAGATAAATCGACCATTCTTCTAACCATCCTAGCAACCCTCTATTTGTATTCCAGTACGTTTATATTCATCTTTCTGTACTACGAAGGCCAGAACTGAGAACAATGTTCCAGATGACATCTTACCAACACAACAGATAGGGAAGTTTCCATGCCACTATCTCCATTGAACATAGTTTGTCCAGCAACTCTAGGATCACATTTGGCTTTTCATCCCACTTAGAGCTCATATTCATCTTATGATCAACAGGTATCATTTTCTATTCTGTTATTTTTAGATGAAGCTTCCCATATATTATAAATGCAGAGTCACTAAGCAAGCTGACATATCTTTTCCCCCATTTATGTTACTTCCTGGACCTCAGAGATACTCTTTCATGATGTTTTGATCCTCCTTTGATGATGCATCTCAACTTTGTGATCTGCAAATGCCACTGGCAAAAACCTTGTTGTGCCACACTCGTTAATGAGAGTGTTAAATAAGATCCACCCCCAAACCTATCCTAGAGCAAGTCTGCAAGCAACTTGTTACCAGCCCTAGTTTGGGATTTCCTCATTCATGTTCCTTACACTTCTCTCTAATCATGTACCAGTTCCTGCTTTCTCTGCCTTAGTAAATACTTCCCCAGTTGAATATTATTGACTTTTTGTGATCTATTATATTTCCTTCAGTAAGAGGGGCAACTGTTTTGTCAAGACAAGAAGGTATAACCTACCTTTGGTAAATCCATGTCACTTTCTATCTCATCATTCATTTACCTCCACATTCTTTCTTCTGAAGTATATCATAAAGCATTTTATAAAGTTTTATAGCTCCTTGGATTAATTTTTTCTTTAAATATATGTAAAACACTTGCTACTCTCTGTTCATCCAGTACCTAGTGTTTGATAGTCAGTAAAACTCCTGGCCTGTAGTTTCATATATGCCAGACTTCTTTTTTCCCCCATCCTATACCTTATGACCAAAAAATTCCAGTCCATTTACTGAGAATACAGTCCTCCTTGCCTCTTGGATATGGTAATTTCCATTTTATGCACTCATCCTAGTTATTTAGTTACCTAGCCTTTGGCCCCATGTTCAACATCAATATCCTTACTGAAAACTGACTCAAAGTATTCATTTAGTTGTGAGGTCATCCTGACTTTACCTTTAATCTTAATGTTACAGTCATGGTGTAATGATCTCCCGTCTTTCTCCTCTCTCTTTTCATGTGACTAAAGAACCTGCCGCAATTTCTTGTAAGTTCTTGAAAAATGCTTAACCCAGCTTCACTTTAGGAAGTTCACTTTTTCACAGTACTTCCTGACTTTTAAAATGGACTTTCATTACTGCCTACTCAATTCTAAGTTCTCTGCATATCTAGATATCCCTTTTGAACTATCAAATTATCCAGTTAAAACACAAAGCTTTTTTCTTCTTTTTTTGGGGTAAAAGATCTAAATCTTTTTGTACTTTTGACTTAAAAAAACCCCCAAGTTCTCCTACTCTCAAGTCTAGCTGACCTTGCTAGGAAGCTTCCTTAATTCCTCAGAATTTTCTATTTTAAAAATGAAAGCTGCTGTAAATCTATGCTTCATTTAAATGGAATCAATGTGTGACCACAGTAGCCAAGGATCTTTTCTGCTAATAGTTCTCCTAGAATGTCTTCACAACTGACCAGAATCCAATGTAAAAAATCTCTGCTTGCTGGTTCAGTGGCATTGCAGTGAAAAAACGCTGCTCTCATTTCTGAGAAAATCTACCTTTGTTAGTAAAGTTTGTTCTCAAATCTGTGACTAGGGACTGATCTTCCATAATGACCCGCATTTCAGAAGTATTTTTCTCTCAAACAACTTTAAAGATACCACATTCTACATTAAGATCTGTATCTCAGCATTATCCCTTTTGAAACTCTTTTGTGTAAGTGATATTGATCCAAATAAAATTGTTTTATCTACACTCTTTGCTGTCTATAACATAATTAGTATATACTGAACCCTTCAGTATCTGTGCCAGTTGTATTACTCAACCATATTTCTGTTAAACCAACAATACCTGGTTTCAAAGCGTAGAGTAACTCCCATTTTTTCACATTTAGGCACAAAACTTTGAGCTGTGATTTGTGGAGCACAGCCAGTTCCAGGCCACGTTAACTATGGTCCTTTCATTATCTATATCATTTACCTGAAAAGCCCCATAAATGTTTGTTTTCTTTACCTTTGCTGCTGCTTGCTGTCAAACCTACTGTTCTTTCGTCTGATTGTCACCTTTCTACTTACTAAAAATAGGTAAGGAGACTACATGAGTTCTTTCCCTCACTTTTTGTTTTAAAGCTCTTATTATTCATGCCAAAGCCAGCATTCTAGGCAATCCACAGTGAAGGGACCTATTTCTGTGAATGCAATCTAAGCTTGTATAACTGGTAATTACCACGCTCATTACATAAACAAATTTCAATTGACATTACCTTGACATTTTCATCTGAGCTACATCAGATACAATCTATTCCTCTGATGCTGCATCTAATTCAGATGAAGCAAAACAAAATAGCCAGTTTTAGCAACTAATGCTTGCGCTCTACCAGCAGTACAGTTCTGTGCCTTATCATTAACTTCTCTCCCAGTGCCCATTTCCACAGATAAAATCACAACAGTCCCTGCCATCAAGCCATTAAATCAAAACAACTTACAGTGTAGCAAATCTTTACAAAAAAGTTAATAGTAAATGCTTTATTATATGGTATTGGGGTGAGAATCAAACCTCTTTTAGTCATTGTATTTGTTGTTTGCAACATGGAGAAAGAGTTAAAGTGGAGACAAGTACGGACTCCTTTAACTTTGACAGTTACCCTCTTTGGGTAAGAGGGAAAACTTTCCCATTAAAGCAAATACCAGTTAAATATAACATGAAAGTGAACCTAATTCCATATGCTTCCTTTTAATGTGGTACATCAAAAGTGTTAATGGCAAGTGAGTTGACTGTATATAAAAATATATTTACTCGCTACTCCTCTGAGAACAGGTTTTGGGGTATGTTTTTGTTTTTTCTGAAGTTGCTTTTTATTCCAGAGGATTTCAAAATACAACTCTGAGTGATTGTTTCACCCCCCTGAGATGGGAAGACTATTTATGTGGCTTGGGAATTGACATGTTGCTGGTTTCTCCCCCTAACTTCTGTGTTTTAAACTGTTTACATTTCATGGTTGTGCATCTCTTAGCTAACAATGTTTTGGGATGAATTCTGTTTTGCATTTGAGTGAAGAATGTAACTGAACCTCCTCGAAAACGCACACTCAAACCAACTCAATTTGAGAAGCTGCCACAAAAATGAATCGCACGTTAGAAAGTAGGGATGTTCTGCAGACTTTTCTATTCAGTTGAGTAAGGATCTTTTACCTTTTATTTAGCTTAAAATGTAAGAACTCTACACAAAGAACAAGTAGGGAAGATCTTCCCTAGGGAGCACACCCTTGAAGTTGCACTGCAGAAACGTACAGGAATATTTGGTCTAGGATGTGCTTTGTAACCTGACCTGAATACTGTTTTGCCTTATGATATTTACTTCAATTCTGTGTTCACGGAACAGTGCTTTATTTTCTTGTAGACTCAGGTTAGAATCTCTCCAAGTGCAGTAACTCAGACTGCGTGGCCTGAAATGAACTGCTAAGTATCAAGTGCAGCTTTTTCATAGAGTTTACTTGTTCTGCTCCAATTACACACCAATCATTTTAAAGCTACTATTCTTTATAATACATTTTTTCATCTTTCTCCTTCCATCTCATGCTTCATTCAGAATGTACATCTAGAAGCTGTAAAAGGTTAAACTAACAGAGACACACATAACTTGGCTTTAAGGCACTTGCTCTTTCATTAGCTTCCTATTTTGCATTTTAAAAAAATTTTAAACTGAGTTCACTTCGGCAAATCTCAAGGGCAGAGGTTTTTTCCCTTCTTCTGCAGTTAATAGGGCGTAAAAATCCTTCAGCTCATCAGCCAGCACACTGCCACTAGGGAATTGAGAAAAAAACCCAACATTTTGCCTTTCTGAACTGGATGCTGAAATTCCCCAGGGAAGACATATTTTGGAAAAGATTTAAAAGAAGTAATTGCTGGCTGCCATGAGGACTTTGACAGCCTGCACAGAGCATCTCTTGAAGAGAAACAGCAGTTGGAGAAAGAATATCCGAAGGGACAGCTTTGAGATTTGACATCATTTTCACGCATTTCTGCTTGAAAAGACCTGAAGAAGCTCATCTTCCAATTGTCTTTAAGCTTGTATGTAATTCATGTATAAAATCTAAAATCCTATTTAGAACTCAAATCTTATTAAAGAGAACAGCTCATAATGGAAAACACACAAAAGACAAAATTAAGCCTGTTAATAACAACAAAAGAAAATAAGCAAAAAACTGAGGTAACGAGATCTCATTTACATCAAGTGAAATATTGATGGAGTCCAGTGGACTAGGAAAGCTGGAATTTTAATTTTCTAAACTGCAACTTGTAATTAGGTAGTAGCTTAATTTCAAAACCAGGTCCAATTATTCTTGCACATAAGAAATCATTCCTGTTTGTCATTTTAAGCCAACAAGGCAGCATATGGTCATTTTCTACACATGAGACCGAGGGGTAGAACAAGAGTAGCAAGACTCCTCCAATGCCAAGAGGACTGTGAAGTGAAGGGCAGTGTACAAGCCTGGGCATATTTCTATTTGGGAAAAGGTTATTGGAAATTAATACATGTAGAAGAGAGACTGAATTGTGACAGGGACTAAAGGTCACTGAAATTATAGGGCCTTGACAAGGCACTCTAACTGATTTTTAGACTCAATAAATCAAACCCCACTTCCCTTTTTACCACCAGCTACACATAAAATCTGAGAATTCTTTCCAGAATATTTAACCGCTTGCAGTTACCTAACTTCGAAAAGATTTCACCCCACATCTCTGATTCTTCTGTAATATAGGCATGTTTCTCCCACCTGAGCACCTCTGTGTATGTTTCTCAACCTTTTTTTTTTTTTTTTGATAGCTTACTGCTTTTATTTCCAATGTTGTTTTTCACTGCCTGGTCAAAATGCAGAACTATTTTAGAGCAATAATCAATTTGTTAGAATGATGCAGGACACAGAAACACTGCTTAAGACTTAACCAGACCTCAGACTAAAACCATTGTACACCACGAAAGTGTCTGGCTGAGAATTGTGGGCTACTTCCTCTGATACGTTAACCTTCGCATGGATATCAGCTGTATTCATTTCTGTAACAGATACATGGAGGACGAAACCACTTCCCAATTATTTTAAAGATTATTTAAACAACTGGCAATTCTGACAACATCCAGAAGATGGCATGTGTCACATGCAATACAGTGGAATTACACAAATGCGGAAAGGCCCTCTGAAAAATACTGATAATATTTAAGAAAAGTTAACGTGTCCTCATATTCTTAATTATGTAAAGTACTGAAGTAAGAATCTCAAATTAATTATCACGCAAAGCTGAAAGACAAACCTAAAAGTTGTTTCAAACAATGGAAACCATTTTTCTTGTATTTTCTTAAAATAGAACTGCTTTCAGTACAAGTCACAATTCATCATGTGCCGCCTTGGTATCAAAGAAGCATTTAATTAAGTAAAAAAATATTTTACATTATAATGATTTATAAAACCTGATACTCATTTTCAGGACTCTGTAACATTTATAAAAGCATAATGAAACACAGAGATTGTTAAGAAAAAAACCCTGAAATTTCATTCAAATTATAAATTCACTTACTTTCAAAGATATATAAGTATAAAGATTGCCTTTCATATTTTATGCAGCTGGCTCTGTAAAAATAGGCACACAATCTTATGGAACGTGGCAAAACGGGATGTCTGTCACAAATTTTTTCCATTGAGAATGGAAACCTAACTATTCTTTAATAGCTGGAGACGTAGACTCTGCTAACATGGGCGGAAGTAACTGATGAAATTAAGAGGGGAAGGTCACAGACTGCAACCGAATTGCCCAACCATGACTCATGACATTAATTGAGTTTTTAATGCCCTTGTGTGATCAAGCTTCATAATTCTCAAATCCCACTTGACTCGCCGTGCCACCTGTCCATATTCAAAACTGGAAAGACAGGACGAAGCCCCTCTTTCTATATTTTAGAACCTTCCAAAAGCACTTTCGAATCCTGAACTTCTGGTTATGTATCTAAGTATCAGATTCTAATAAATGAACTGATTTGCCAGTGTTTCTTAGCCTATATTAAGTAAAATTATTCTTGAGGAAAAAATATATAACTAGTCAGTACTAAGAAAATAGGTTTTTTACCTTTTTTCAACTAATGTAGTTTATGGCTTCTATTTACACTAATCCAATTATTCCACCTTGAAGTACCCTACTGAGCCAGTTGTCCTTCAGCAGACCAAAACCGCTCTTTAATCTATGAATTTGCATAGATCAGATTACGAGTTAGGTTTCTAATACCATCTTCATCAAGACTCTTCAAAGATCTACTTTTATGTATCAGAATACAAAATTCATAATTCTTAACAGGGCTTGAAATCAGAAATTATGTGCTACTCTGTAGAAGCTCACCTCTGAATCTATTTATGAAATGGAAAAAACTGTTGCGGGTACAGGTGATGAAAGAGTAAAATACATTAGAGTTGCTTAAGCCTAAGGGTTTTTGAAGGGGAGGCCTAAAAATAATTGTCTGAATCTTTTTTTTCCCCTTCTTTCTCCTTCTAAATATTATTTCAGACCTACATAAAACGTTTTTTAAAGAAACAATTTTTCCATTTTCATGAACAGAGCTTTTGATGTTTCTTAGCTGCTACAGGCTAATAAAAGTCAAGTTTGAATAAAGCATGTGTTTTCCTTGGTGAAATATACATTGATATGATCTCTTTGCTCTGCAAACAGAAGTCAATGATAAATCTCATTTATTTTTAATAAGTAAGACTCCTTATTTTCAATATGACTGTAAATAATTAGCCCAGCAACAAAGTAGCGTAGCATCTTCTGGGGAACTGACATTTCATAAACATCTAGTGTTGCAAGCAAAAACCACTTTTTTAATAAATAGGAGTAGTCAAGGAATATAATCAAAATTGTTTAAGAAATTATGAAAACTAAGGAGCTCTTCGCTGATCGGTTCAAAGAGATCAAAAGAGAACAATGGTTTAGTATTCCTCAACAGCTTCTTGTAGCTTCTGCGCTCAATAGAGATGACAAACCCATAATTTTGTGCCTAGGTCAGTTCTTTCCCTTCGTTTTCTCCTCTCTGAAAGTCCAAACTATACTGACAATTTGTACCAACTGGCATTGTGGTATGTGTCATGGGGATACCTGGCCACTGAGAACTGAAGCACAATTGCTAACTTATTTCATACATGATAAACAGTTGGCAAGATAATAATTAATTTTCACTTGCTAACAGCTTGGTGTTCCTCCCAACAAGAAGGCAAGAGGTGGCAATCACAATTAAAATGCAGTTCTGAAGCCTTACACCTCCTCTCTATATCTGAACTCTTGTGTGCTGCGAAAGGAATGACATGTAACGTTTAAGTAAATGTCTACAATGAGAGTTAGTCCTTTGAAAATGCAGCACACAGCTCATTGATGTTACTTAGAGGTAATCTCAGACAGGATATGTGAGAATATACTTTCCCAAGGTCAGACTCTTTGTAACATTTTCTGCCAAACTGCAGCTCAGGCTGATAGCTGCATACGCTCCTCTCTAGAAGAAAGAAATTAATTGAAATATCGCGTGCTGCTGCTCTTTCTACAGTAATCCTCAAGCTATCTGACTGAAAAGGGGAAAGACAGGCCTAGTCAAAACACAGGCTAGATGATAAAAATGCAAAATAAAAATGTTGAAGACACATTCTAGTTGCCAGCATTACGTGACTCAGGCACCCACCACCAAAGCCGAGCACTGAGGGGCTTGGCACCACAGACCCCACGAGGAGGAGCTACTCCTGTGTCACTGCTCCTCAGGGCAACATGGGCTCTCCCCATGCCACCAAGAGCTTGAAGACGAAGGGATTGTGACTCAAGGCATCAGTGAACAGAAAGACTCTCATTGTGCTCAATTTAAAAAAACAAGTACACACAGAAATGCTCTGGTGACATGTGGTCTGTACTGTTAGACATCCCCCATGCTTCTCTGGCACCCTACAGTCTGACGAGTACCCCAAGTGTGGGTGCTGTATTTGGCCCACACAGTGAGGCATGACTCCAACTTGCCTCCGAGCGGTGCAGGAGCCACGCTGGCTGTGATGAAGTATTTGGGTAAGAGGCCAGGGTAACGAGAAACAAGCATTACACACATTCCTTCTGTTCAATTCCTACTACTATGACATTTCAATCACCACAATATGAAGGCTGTAGCACTGTTATCCTCTTCTCATAGCATACTACATGGCAGTCTGCACTGAAAATTTAGGAGCAGTTTAAGGTACTTGTTACTCCTGATATTATGGATAATGAATGATAACAATGTGCAAATTATGAGCGCACATGCAATGGAGTGTGAGAGAGAAAAATTAGCAGGTGCATTCAATTCTACATTGTTTGTAATCATCCCAATTAAATGAACGACAATTTATATGCTGATAATGTAACACATGTAAATTATTACTGTGAAATAGATGCAGGAAAAAAACCCTACACTTAGCACTTTGAAAACAAGAAATGCTGAATTATTTCAAAATATTTCCAAAATATCAACAAGAACTATAGAAATATCACAGACTAATTACCTGCAAAAATGTCATTTGCAAAATCAGCTCTTTTACTGTAGATGAAACATCTTCAATAAAAACAAACAGAAAGCCCCTGCATCTGTTCTGAAAATTAATATGGTTTTTAAATGCCCCAAATTCTCCTTTATCTTTCATGCTTTTCATGCCTACTTCAGCATATTTGAAACACTGAAAAGGTTTGTGCATGTATAAGCTCTCACTTGGAACTACTTCCGATTACAGTAATCAAAACTAATTGTAACTGTTCCTTAAACAACATTATTAAGTTATTTTTGCAGGCTGTGGTGCCCCACATGTTTTAAGTGGCCTAGAAGAATACAGAAAGACACATTTTTCTTGGCCTTAAAGGTCTTCATTCTGCTAACATTTGGGACACAATGACAGAGCTGGAAACAGTTTACTGGCAGAGAGCAAATCTGACTAAAAATGCCCTTTTCGGACATGGCCAAATTACCCACAGTTTCAAGCTAGATTTGGCAAAGAATTCTGGCTGGATGAAAATCCTGGGATAGCTTTTTGGACTTTTTAGAAGCAATTTTCTAAACAAATTGTTTCAAACTTTTGTTTTGAAAGGGGCTTTTCATTTCAGGATTGACCTATTTTTTAAAAAAAGCTGTAGGAAATATTATTGAACTGAGATCAGTTTTGTTCAGCTAAAAGAAATAATACACTCTTTTTCATCATTACAGCCTCCATACCAAAACACTCATAATTTGTACTCTTCTATACAGAAACACTCTTGCAATGGCTGAGGAAATAGGAACAGAAGACAAAAGATCTGGTCACACGTTATTTTGTACCTATATACTTTCATGTGTCTTCCTCCAAAAGTACCAAATTTTGCACTCCAGTACAGTTCTCCCTTCCAATCCAATCCTTACTGAAGTCTTTGATTTATTACTATGTCAACAATATGGGTGTATATTGTGTTATTAAAAAAAGTGATGACCCCTTATGGTCAGAGATAAATCTTGTTGCTGCTTACATTAACCTTTATTATGCTTATATAAATCAATGGTCTCCAACATAAGTCTCCCAAAGAAAAAGTTAAATTTAATCCTGTTTATATAGCCACATGATAAATTTTACTATAAAAGCATGCTATTTTTATTAATACTGGAATTATGATAGAAACTAAAAAATTAGGACATTCCTGAATAAAGATGAAATATAGCACCTGTTCTCAAGCTAAGCACAATGGATCTGTTTTAGAAAAGGACAGACTTGCTTGAATGTCAACTGACACATGGTTCATTTTACTCAAATTGCTATTTACATCTCAAAAGTAAGGCCAAATTTGATTCTTGTAATTTACTTTGAGCTCCCATTCATGAGGAAAGTTTGTGCCTGACATGCAGAAGTGTCTTCTAACAGCTTCCAAACATTTTCAAAGAAGATTTTTTTTGGTTTAGGTTATTCATAATATGACATGCCAAAGGCTAAACTAATAAAAAGTATTGCAGTTGCAAAGCCAAACACTACAAATTTTAGGAAATGTCAGAATTACGCCTTTTTGTCCCACCTTAATTCACCTTCCTTATATGTACTCTTAGGAGTTAATGCATTGTCATGCATTAGAGCAAGATCTTCCAAACCATAAGCCATAGGCACAGTACTTATTACCAGGATGTAGTCCCACTAACAAACCCAAAAACACAGGCATTATCACAAGGACAAAACCAGTACTTTTATACAAAGCAAAACTTCAGTGAGAGTCATGTGGAACAGGGCAACCACAAAACTGTGCGGTCTCTACCCATAGAACAACTTTCCACAGAGAGGAGAGAATCAAACTTCACAAAATATATGCATGTTCTCCCTGCTTGTCCTGGTTTTGGCTGGGATAGAGCTAATTTTCTTGTTAGTACCTGGTACAGTGCTGTGTTTTGGATTTAGGGTGAGAATAATGTTGATAACACACTCATGTTTTAGTTGTTGCTAAGTAGCGCTTACCCTAAGTCAAGGATTTTTCAGTTTCCCATGCTCTGCCAGCAAGCAGGCATGCAAGAAGCTGGGAGGGAGCAGAGCCAGGACAGCTGACCCGAACTAGCCAAAGGGATATTCCATACCATGGAACATCATGCCAGTATATAAACAGGGGGGAGTTGGCCGGGAGGGGCGGATCGCTGCTCGGGCATCGGTCAGTGGGTGGTGAGCAATTGCATTGTGCATCACTTGTCTTTTCTTGGGTCTAATTTCTCTCTCTTTTTTGTTATATTCCTTTTCATTACTATTATTATTATTATTATCTTTTTATTGTTACTAGTTAGTATTATATTTTGTTTTACTTTAGTTATTAAACTGCTCTTATCTCAACCCACAAGTTTCACTTTTTTTTTCCCCCGATCTTCCTCCTCATCCTACTGGAAGGGGGGAGGGGTGAGCGGCTGTGTGGTGCTTAGTTCCTGGCTGGGATTAAACCACAACAGTGCTGTTTCTTTGGAAGTTTAGGAGAACTGCTTGCCAGATTTTCCTTCGTCTTCATATTTGTGCAGATTCTTGTATACCAGAGGTGTGTATGTGTCAGAATCATTTATGCACCTGTTTCTGCACATCTTGTTCGCATCGCATTCTGGGATGCTATGAAATTAAAAGAACTATAAAAATGCAAAACAGGATTGTTATGAATGATGGATATTTATGCGACTGCAAAAATAGCTATATATATTCATATATATTGTTGCTATGTAGTACAGTAGAGAGAGGTTCCATGTGCTCTGTAGCAATCTTCCAATCCTGCTCACTGCTGACCACATGTAATTCCGAGTGCCCAGCAGCTCTCCTACTGAGCTCCTTCCTCAGCTGAGGGGTTAGAGATTACTGTCCCTCCATCTCACACTTCAGAGACATGTGCCTGGTTTATTTACTTAATTTATATTGCAATTATTCTGAGTAAAAAACGTGTAAAAGATAAGTAAGTAGTTACACTGACACTCCTAAGTTTAAATTTATAATTATCCACTCTTTGTTCTTGTAGCTTTATGGCCTACATATTCAGTTACAGTAATAATAATGTTAAAATAATAATCACACTTGAAACAGTTCATTGAAAACATCAAAATACTAGATGATATTAAAGCCTACAGATTCTCTCTGAGCGACATATACCTTTCTTAAATAAAAACAACTTTTAAAAGTTTCCTGGATTAGGATTTTTACAAATTCAAAATAAAAGGGAAGATTGTAAGTACATGTAATAGATGATAACTGCAACTATACAGTTTAATGAAGATTTTGAATGTGAAGATATTTATTCTTTCTTTTTTTTTATTAATGGAACTGAATTTAAATAAATATTACCATCTTTCAAGGAACAATGGCATTCTTCATTCATAATTTAAATATTCAAGGGAACCATAATTAAGCAAAAGCACTCCACTTTCTTACTGCTGAATTAAGAGCTACTTCAAAGTCCTTGGGACATAAAGTTTACGAAACATCAACCTCCCTTAATAATTATTACTTCCGTGAGCTATTTTGATTCCTCCAGTCACTAATAACACTATTTGTCTTCCTAGAAATTCAGAAGTAGCGTATGTAATGAGTGAGTACAACGTAAGAAAGGCTTTATGTGGAAGCCAGAGGTACATTTATATCACTTTTACGGTTGGTCCATGGAGTATAGCACTCCATGTGAGCTGGCAACCACACTGGATTGTGCCATGGTGGTTGTGCTGGTGCAGTGTTCATATCAGTTGCAGAGAGTTAAAAAAAAAATCAAGTACTCTTTTCTTCAAACACAACAAATCTAAGAAGCAAAATATAATTCTTCATATGACACCTACGCAACAGATTTTGGAATCAACAATACTCGAGAAATACTATTTCATGAAAAATATGCTTAGTACTTACCACTAATGTTTACTAATGTGATCTCTTTCAATGATTCATAAGAAATTACTAAGGTAGCTATTAAGATCTACTGAATCATTCATGGAACATGCTAAGCACAATTCCCTGGTAATGCAAACTGATTTGAACAGATTAAATTTTAAATTCAAAGTGCATGTGAGCTGTAAAAGAAATTACTCAATGTCAGCGAAGCTTAACTTTCTACAGAAAACACCAGAAAACACCAGAAGCATCCGTTATTTATTTTTACGATTTGGGGGAAGAGGGGTGGCAAACATGTTTTCATAATTAAATATTGCTTAAAGAATGAAATCCAGAATGAAATCCAGCTGTGTATGGAAAAATAGATTGCATTTTATTTAAATATGAAGATATCTTCAGGTAGAAACTGAGTTTCTCAAACTTGTGTAAGGGGGGAAAGATACATGTTACATTATAGAGACCATTTTGCAGTACATGTATATTTAATTTACTACCAACTGTTTAGATTTTTTTTAATGTTGGTATATAACAAAGTATTGCATATTATAGGCATATTTAATATACAAGGAAATTATCATTATTTAATGGAGATGTCCCTGAAAGACAGAAAGAAAATTCAGCATAGTTTCTGAGCTGTTCATATCTGACTGGTTAAGATATCTTAAATGAGAATAAGAAGAAAGGAAGTTATATGCTACTAAATTTCTTAGCCTTAACATTCTAGTCCCTTTTTTAATCTGAGGTGAATCTTGAGATGTTGAATTTGTTTGTGGCCTTACAATGTTGTACTTCAAAGACATAAGATATTGAATCCATCTAGTCAATACCTCCAATATGCAGAATTCCTGCCCTACAACAACAGGATTTTATTTCATAATTCCAGATAATACTCTAAGCAGTAAACGTAAAGGCTTATACATTGACAAGTTAATTACCCCACAGTCTAAGAATTCATTTGCAAGAGCATATTAAATTGTGACTATCATCAAAGCCTTCCTGTGGGGCATTTTATCTCATTAGTAATATGTCTGACACTTGACTCACTCAGAATTTTATAGTCATCAGGTCGAACTACAGCATTTGCATCTATAAAATAAGCGATAATTCCCCCCGACTCAATCAATACTACTGGTTAGTGACTGGTACACAGTAAATGACACGTTTCTAGCACTGCCACATATTTTAGAGTGAAAATGTTTATCACTTTGTATTTTATAGTACTCAAAAGAACAACAGGAATGAAATATGAAGAACAATAATAGGCCAGAGAAGAAGAACACTAGCCAGGAATAACTTAAATAAAAGAAAAGGCAAAAGTCATTTTTGTTTGCTTGTAACCAGTTCTTAACTTATCTTGAAGTTATATCCTCACACATTCCACTAAATAAAAATAAAGAAAAAAAATCAGTGAACGCAATGGCTTAAAACCCATATTTAGCCTTGAAATTTTCAAGCTGTATTCATTTCTGATGTCCTGCAGAAGGAGTAGGTAGTTATTCAATAAGATCATGCAGGGAGAGTCTAGGCACACAAAACGAGAATTGCAAAAGCTATGACAAGCGTGGGACAGTGATTTGCTAGCTAAATTAGAGGCTGGAAGAAAAGCCTGTTGATTTATGTTCAGTCTCGATCAGACCCAGACTATATTGATTGTATGAAGGAAGCAGCTTGGGAGATTACATTACTTTTATCTACTTTTTGGTGCTACGGTTCTCTCTAAGTCCTTCTTTCGTTTAGAAGCCCTATACAGTATCTATGGGGTAGAATGCCATTCCTGCTCTTGGCTCTGCTTGTCTTGAGCCTTGCCGTCTATTTCTTTTGATCATGGATCTTCCAAAGTAACCCACAACTCTCATTTTCAGATTCGATTTCTGCCTTCTGTCTGGACTCTCCTGCAAATCCCAATTTGACTCTAAATTGGAATGTGAATTTGTGGATCGCTGTACCAAAAGATGTTACCACCACATTACCTAGGTTAATAGTTTTCACTGTGAATTGGTATTTTAGTTTTATCCACATTCACCATAGTAACTGGGAAAGCACAAGGTATGTATGTATAACCTAATTTCTTCATATGCACATATGTATCTACTTTGATTCAGGATATGACTATGTATTTTCATGAGAAGTAATTAACAAAAACCCATAGAACTCAGGCATTTATTTGGTCTTAGACAAGAAAATCAATGAGTGTTCTAAGTGATATTTATTAGATCACTGTCTGTTCATTAAAACTGTATCAGCTAACTTTCCTCGTCTGTTATTTATTTAGAGTTTTCAAGACTTTGTGTGGTTCTGCACTTATCCAAGTACTGTTCTGCAGATTAGACTGAAAACTGCAGATAACAAAACCTCACTTCAGCTGACTTTACGGGTACAGCAAAAATGCATTCTGCCGTAACCCCAAGTAATCTCCCTCAGTCCCCACTGAACCGTTAGGAGGCTGAGATTCATCGGTCTCACTAGGTTTAATAAGAAAAAATTATTGCCAGAGAAAAATAAATATTTCTGGCCTAGAATGTTCTTTCTCACCTCTACTTTGTCATCACTTGAGTACATGGCCACCTACTTGTGTTCTTAAGTGTGCACCTGCACAGGACCTTTGGAGTATGTGGAAAGGTCATACAAGCAACTACACTTCCAGCACCTGCAAGGTCTGAAAAGCCACCTGTTATTTTTTTCTCCTCCCTTGTTTCATTCATATTGGTTGACACTGACTGTAGCTAAGATGTCAAAAATATTTTGTGCAATACAAACACTAAATTATTTGTTAGGGAATGGAAAGTGGGCAGCCTGACTGAGCACTCACTGTAGAACACAAAACTGCAGACACCGGCAAAACAAAGCAGAGCACCTCTCTGTCCAGAGTTTTGCATTTGAATGTTACATCACTGTAACGTTGTAAATGAGTTTAATTTAATAAAAATGTCTCAACCTCTTAAAGTGTAAATTGTCACTCAAAGAGAAGAGAAGTAAAGCTAGGAAGACATATACAGCTGACACTGAAAATTAAGTTATACATTTATGGATTAATCAATGCACACTTCATAAAAGGAAAGACATTACAGCAATGCTGCCTCAGTGAGATTTTTTATGTTAGAATAATGGGCTTGGAGAGGGAGAGCATTTTATCCCAATTATCCATGTTTTGGAGGGACTGTTTCTCCACAGCCACATCGATAATCTAAAGCCACAGTTGAACAGAACTATCCACTATATAATTTCTACATTACAGCTGAAGATATATAACCCCAAAAAATGGCTTACTACCCTGATTTTTCAAGTATGGCCCATTGTTTTCTGCTGCTACAACATTCAGCACTGTTGGCTTGTAGTCTGAGACCAATCACACAGATTATCTCTTGTCTTTCACATTAAGGCACTAGGCAATAGTGAGAGACTGCCCAAACTTTTGCAGTGGAAGAAAGTGAACGCGGTGACCACTGACCATCAGTCCACGCCTGAGGAGGAGAAGGACCCATTATGATGGTAAACCATGGGACAGGATATAACGAGAAGAAAGGGAAAAGAAAAGACTACCAAATTAATTTTTCTAAAATAAATTAATGAATGGAGGATGGAGCTAAAAATAAGCCAGTTCCCAGAAGTTCTGTCATATTTTAAATATTCAAATATGGTGCCTGCATTTACGTTCTGAGTTGCTGGATTTGTCTTTTTCTGTAAATATAATGGGGTAGAATGAGCAAACAGGAAAAATAAAGGGCAGGAAAATATAAATACGGAGTTACCAATATACAGCAGAGGTGGAAAAAGGGAGCAATTGTGAACGTAAAATACAGTGGGTACATGATAAAAAAGCAAATTCTTCAGAGAGAGCAAGCATTTAAAATTAACTGTAAGTTGAACAGATCTAACAGATCTAAGCATTATTTCCATGTCTGACAAGCACATCCTACCACTGAAGTTCTTTAATGACCAAGGTATATGAGAGTACCATGTCCCACTATGTATTGCAGTGAAATACAAACAATTCTGAATCAGCTAAGGTAAAACATAGGCTAAGAAGCACAAATATAAAGTATTAGGACATCTCACATGTCACTACCTATGCCAACTTGAATGAATGAAACCCATTTGTATTGGAGTCCCTATGTTTAGGGACTATACCTTTGGTAAATGAATTTGAGCCAAGAAGAGAAACACTGACCCAAGGATGGTACACTTAAAGGTCCGTGAGGGCTGAAAGTGGCTGAGAGGCACAACACCTCTGCACATCTTTCTTTAAAGAATCTGCTGTCAGTCCTGAAAGGAGAGTGAGAAGGCATCTCCCTAGAAGAACAAGGCAGCAGAAACACAGTGCAGGAGAAAAGTCAGGAACTTCCCTGTGCCCATTCTCCCACAGAAGAGAGATTATTGTCCATAGAGATGGTCAGAGGAAAGGTTATGCAAATCTCCAAGTTTTTAAAATATATCACATGTAAAGCTAAATGATTTTATCCTAAACTCCACATAGTGACTTTTCCAGAGGACACAACAGGCACTGCACAAAACTTCCACTTGGCATTCCTGCTATTTAGTGTTTTAAGTCTCTGAAGAACAGCCCTTTCATTAGTCTGCACTGCCAACTAAATCTTCAAATGCTGTAGTTATGATCTCCACAATCAGATGTTGGACTTGTAAATTCCCTCACTGTTGTTGTGACCTTAGCTTCCCAGTATTCTCTTCTTTTTCAAGTAAAGCCAGCTAATGTAACGATACTGAGAGCTTACTTACAGCAAAGACTATAGTACTTTTCACATCACTTGTATTTCATTTTTAAATTTGAAGGCCATTAAAACAATATTCATCTCCTGTGGCTCTGGAACACATACTAGCTAGGTCAAATGATCTCTTTTATCATACAAAGCAGACACTGTAGATATATCAAGTCCTCCCTGTCTATTTAAGATGCAGCTCACATTGACAGCTAAGCACTGATCTGGAGATCTAAAGACTTAGAAACCAGGCTTATTTGTTAGTTTCTCCCTCTCTCACAAAGTGAATTAGATATTAAGGTTTTAATCAGGTGTTTAGTCAGTGCAACTGGATTGTTTGGCTTGGTGGAGGGTGCTTCTTTGTCTTTGGAAAATTATAAGAGGGCAAAAGGAAGCAAGTTGTTAAGTGTGATTTACGATTTTTGATTCATCTTTCTCAAACAATGCTACTTCAAATCACTGGATGCTGGTTTTGTGTAACTATATATTGCCAAAATAGTTTCCAGAGCTTGCAACAAACCCTCTTCCTGAACGACTGTACAATTTGAGTAAAAAATTAATGAATTTCCAGAGCTATTGGTGGCATGAGTGACTATCATGACAGCCAGAAAATCCAAAATTCAAAGTATCTCACCACATTTCTATAGCAAAAAGTGTCACAAATATCATGGCTTTGACATTACTTTAACTGTAATTTGGTGAGCACTTGCTGAGTGGATTATCTTGGTCGGATTAAAAAAATTACAGCAAGCCATGTTAAACAGGAGGATTTTTAAAGGTTATTTCTTTTGTTGCTTGAACTATTCAAACATTTAGCCCACTCATCACTGTTAGCATTCTAAAATATTCTTTGCTATTTCATGCACGTCTTTCACCTTATTATAGTTTCAGCTCCCTCTTTCATGCTTTAACTCATTTAACTAGTAAAAACTGGATTGTTCCATGCTCCCTTTGTAGCTCTTCATCGGCTTTTGTTTTTCAGTCATGCCTGTTTTCATGGGCATCTACGCAGTGCTCAAGAGGGAATTTAGTATGTGTACGCAGGAGTTAGGCTACTCCTAATATGCTTCTGAGAATGCCTGTAAAACAGCTAGGAAGCTTATTACTGTGTTCTTTCCTCACTGCATTTTTCCCTTTTGTTCTATCATCAAGTTCAATGTTTAGATTTTTAACTTCCCCATGCTGTTTCATTATCAGTTTCTTACAGAACATGCTTCACATTTAACAAGTTTAAAAAGAAGAAATGAAGATATGCATTCCTAATAATGACCATTGGAAGACGATAGCTGGATGTAACACAACCCAGAGAGGAAACTTGTAAACCTTTCTTACTGCACACAAAGATGTGCTGTCTTCATTTTCAATGGCAGCTGTTATCAATAGTGTAAGACACTACCTTTCTAAACCTAAGACTTTTTATGTTTGCCAAATCTCGTATCAGCAAAGACACCTAGACTAATTATCCATTTTCATCAACCATCTTTCATTTACTACATTCCCTGAGACCATCTTCTTAAAAAGAAAAAAAAAAAAACCAAACCAACCAGGTCTCTGATCTTGACTAGGGCTTGTGATCAACACTGTAATATAAATATTAAAAAGATTTATCCCTTGGGAAGTGGATATGCATATGCATGAAAATGGAATGAGCTTTTGTACAGGCAGAACTGTGCAAGTTTTTCCATGGTTTTGAGATATTACAATGCAACCCATCCACGCTGAAAACAAAAAAAAAAACTTCTTACAAATTAAAACAAACTCAAGGACCTCAGTTTTGATTAAGTAGGATAGAAAAAACTACTTATGTGCTATTTGGAGCCACAGGTATATCTTGAAATACCGATGGAGAACCCCTCCATTGTACACGTCTTTTGCAGATTGGAAGAGCCCTAGTTTGAGCGCACAGGATGTCACTGAGGAGCTTGGTTTGTAAAAGCAAAACCTATAGGACCTTCTATCTATTCTCTGTAGGCTCTTTCTGTCAAAACCAAACATCGTTCTGTTATTTACTGAGCTTGTGGTTACACTATGATTTTCAAGATCCTATGTACTTGGGCTAATCCACCAAGAAAACCAGCACAAACACTCAAAACTTCTACCTGAGGGCTCAGGCACCTAATCAGAATCAAGCCCTATTATGCTGGAGGTGTTTAACAACTGCACAGAGTAATTCTTTTTTTTTCTTTTTTCCTGATTGAGAATGGCAAGGTTTGAGGGACTCCAGCTTCCGCTTTCCAACTGATTGCTTAAAACTCTACTAAATTGAGTGTCTAGTCATTTGACCATTCTGAAGTATGCAGTGGGCAATCACAGTGCACACTGACTGGTTAATCTACCACGAACTTCACTCGCAGAATTTGTGAGAGGAGAGAAGTGTGAAACAGCAACTGGCATGAGAGTATACTATAAATTAAGTAACATTAAGTTGATTATACAAAGTAATGTAGACAAGGACACTGCCTGCTACAAATCATATTGCCCTCTAGCAAGCAATTTCTGTAGACTAGCAAAGCAATGGTGTAGTACACAGGGTTTGGGTTGTGGGGTTTTTTTTTTTTTGAGGAATAGAAATTGATCTTCTCTTCTTCATTAGCGATTCTCAGCTTTCTCCTGTGAGAATAATTCTGCACTGGCATATTGTTATTTCATCATTTAGACAAATTCTATATAATTAGTTTTTAATATGTCTTCATGATATCTAAATCTTTAATCATCATTGATGGATTCCTCTGAATTCCTTCCAACGTTCTGGTGCCAGCTTGTCCAGGATTCAAACCTGCTCCTCACAGGACTGCAAAATGAAAGGACAATTTGCTCCTGAGATCTGTGTGTAGTAATACAGTGTGATCCAGCAGTAAAGATGTTAGATTGGGTATCGTTTCTGAATAACTGGCCATCAAAACATGGACTGTAACTTAGATTTGAACTCTGATGCGTAAACTCTCCAATTAGAGAATATGAGACTTTTCCAGGCTCCAGTCGAATTAATACTGATAAAGGACATTTACAGGTCAGAAAGGCTAACGTTATCGCCTAGTAAGAATACACCTGATGCATTCAAATGTTCCACTTATACCAATGGTAAATAAAAAGAAGAAAGTAAGTTAACAGCAATGACTCACAGTATATAATGCTGTATCACATACAGACTTCTGTCAACTGAATGTTAATTCCCTTTTACAGACATAACTTACACATGATCAGCACAGATCCTTAAAGGAATCAGCTGGAGGCCTGTATCTCTCATAAGAAAATGACCATATACTTCCATCCCAATTGTTAATCTGTCCTGCATCCCTTATAACTCATCTTCTTTTGAAGCCTTTAATGAAATACTTTGTCAGAAATCTATATGGCTATGGTCTCCCATGCTCTGCAGGGAGCCCACCAAAGCAGTATCTCAGGTGGATCCCAAGGGAAAATGTGGCAGTTGAGCTGGAGCAGCATTAGACTGTAAGTCAATGCAGGTTGGCTGTTGTTAATTTGAATATTGTGGTAATAAACGAAGCAGTAGGCTCTATGCTACCAATGTCAAGCACAGAAATGGACAGGCACTGAGAAGTTGTGATGCTGGGGAGAAGACCCAGTTACAGTATCGGGACCTGACATTTTCTGAGAGAAGAACAGAAATACGGTAATTCGTACAGCAGGACTGGTAGGTCACTACAGCCTTCCTTCCACAGCTGTAACCCTTCCCTCCCCACTTGTCTTTGGCAACATCAAGGGGAAGAAGGCGTGCAGCAATATGAGAAAAAATTTCTCAATGCCAGCCACTCTACTGGGGGAAATGAGTGGGGGGAGAAAGGCAACTCCAAAGTGCCCTCCCTTGTCCTGATGGAATAGCCAGGATGTGGAGTGATAAGGGCTGTTTTTAGAGAGAGGCAAGAGCTTGCTTTCTTTCTTTCCTCCGCTAACCACATCATTGGAAAGGAAGCATTGCGGTTTTGATCTGAGTGCTTCTGAGCTGAATAAAAGATGTCTTTGATGTTGGTATAGTCGCAGGCATCCATGGATATCTACCTCACCAGGATAATCTGTCTTTCCTTCCTGTAATCCCAATTGAGCAAATCACTCTTCCCGATAATGGCAAGCAAGTGTTGAAGTTAAGTACATATATAAGTCTTGCTGAATTTAATGTTAAGCACACAATTAAATGCCTTGCTGAAACTAAATGTAAGCATTCCTGGCTGACCTGAGGCCACAGCAAGGGGTGCAGAAGCTCCTGGAGCATAATAGCAACTACAGAGCAGATTTCCTTGCTGCAGACAGCATTGAGGAGTGCTCTTTTCCCTTTATCTGCAAAGCAAAGCCATGCTCAAAGCCAGTTTACAGCAGCTTTTCAAAGGAGAGAGGATTAGTTCTTGTATTTGTAATACAGCTAATCATTTTTTGAAGCAGTGGGCGCAAGTTTAAAATTGAGGTAACACGCAGGTGCTAGATTATACTGAGATGTTTGGGCAAGAAGGTAATTCTTCCATTTGGTAAACAAAATCAACAGCCATAACCATAGACCAATCTCCTCTAAAATAGTAAAAATAAATAAGAATTCTGCAATGATCTCCCATAAATAAAGTGAAGCCAATTAAAATGACAGCTGCAACTTGCTGTTCCACACATGAATATAACTTGTCTCAAGCTATAGGATGGATGTCTTGTAGTATCTGCCTAATCACGTAAATGTGACTAAACATCTCCATCATCGTAAAAGCTGTTTAAATGTCACCACTCCACCACTCTTTTTACATATGAAAGTAACCATAATGTCTGTTCTTTAAGAGAATGAATAAAACATATGGCTTATTTAAGTGACATAGGGACAGACTGTCTCAGGCACTCAAGTGAAAAGATGACCAGCATCAGAAAAATGAACATCACGTTAATGGTTTATTAACTCCCTCGTGAGAGCTTTGCAAGCCATCGGTCAAAACTCCCCATTACTAATTCAGAATTTTTCTTGTAGTTGTCCCAAAATACAGAACAACAAATGCTTATCTTTTTCTTATTCCATTGTTAGTACTTACTATTTCTTTAAAACAGATTTAAGATCTCTCATTTCTGATACATATTCTTATTGTATCACACTAGCTACAATGGTGACGCTCACTTTCTTTAGAAGCATACAATTAGGCATAATCAACCCATCAAATAGATTTCATAAGACTTGTGCAGGAGGTTTTTTATGCTATTTATATTGCATTATTTATTTCTGTAGAACATGAATATAGATTATGAGTATGATTTAACTAAATACAGAAGCTATGCATATACCCTTTTAAATAAGATGAGGCAATTTCCAAAGATCATTTATATACAGTGTATGAAAACTGTACTTATTTTATGAAAGGAATTAATTTATGTTCTTTTTTCCCAGAGCAGTTGAAAAGAATGCTTTACTATGCAGAGGAAAGGTGGTTTTCCCCTCTTTTTTAGAGGCAATTAGTACCTTTAATTAGATATCTGACCTTTAAAATTTTCTTTCTTTTCCCCAACTGCATCAGGTATGTTGCCCTCCCGCCCCATAATTACTTTCCCCTGAAGACAGCTCATCTTTTGTCCTTGACCATTCACAGCTACAAATCACAACCAGAACAGTGCAAGCAGCAAGTGGTAAGATAATACGCATGCAAAATTTAGAGGAATTATGCTAGTGAAGATTTGATGCTTCAACACCTTCAACATGGAGTTGAGGTGGTGTACCCCTTTCTACCCTAGTCATATATGTGGGGGTTTTTTTGGCACGGTAAGAGGGAGGTGCTTATTTCATGAGACATAATTCAAAGTCTATTAAAAAAAAATACATAATCCTGGAATCTTCATGTGCTAGCTTGTTTTTTCTTTCTTTATGGGATGAACATAGAAATATATCACCCAAAGTATACATTGAACAATTCATCTCAAAAAGAGATTTTTTTTTTCCTGTGGTGAAACTTTTAGAAAGCAGAACCTTACAAATCTCTGCCTATACACATACCATTTGCTGTAACATCAATTCATGCAAACTGAAGGCAAATAAGCTATCTGTGTGTTACAAGAAGAAAAAAAGAAAAATGTTTTTTAATCAGTAAAACATGAGATTATAGCAGGTACAGGGAAAAAAAATTCACTTAAATTACAGAGATACTGGAAATGAAACAACTATTAGGACTTCTTTGTAGGCATCCACTGAGGAGCAATTTCTTAAAGGCACCAGAAAACATCCAGAAGAAACCCTTGAAGTAAGAACAAGAAAATCTCATTGTAATGAGTCATTGTTTAACTGTCTGCGAGAAGGAATACATCTCCGTGCTTGAGAAGAAACATCAGGGTTTGTGTCTCCCTGCCCTAAGGTAACAAGCAGCTCTCCAGTGTTAGAAAACAATTTTCTTGGCAGAATTTCCTACTTGTGCTTTTACAGTGCTGGAGCCCAAGGTGGCAGTGTTACCTTCAGGGATTGCTCTCTGCATCCCAGAAAGGAAGCAGAAGTACCAGGCAGTACTCAGCAAACTCCCACCAACTGCTTGAGACAAGGTGCCTTTTGAGGGAGTTGACCTGTCCCTCCTATGGAGCAAGAGGAATATTTTCTCAGAAAGAACTTCGGTCTCACTAATGATTTTTCAGAAGACATGCTCATTAGAAAACTTCTCAAACTAGTTATTAGGCCACCCTAAAGCTTCCCCCTTTTGGGGTCTAAGTGACCCTAGTGTGGAACGTGTTCTCTGTTCAGCAAGAGCCATACATTGCTGGGTAACATTTTGAACCAAGAATGGGGGGAAAAGAAAGGTAAAGCCCATTTTCTTAAAAATAAGCTTGGTCCTGTATTTTAATACAGTCATCACTTATTTCCTTAAAAAATGTGTGGTTATCTTGTTAACAAGCTTTGCAATGGGTAAAGCAGTGTAAAAACAGCTTTACGATCCACTGTGAGATACAACAGTGAAGCAGCAAGCTTACTTTTTATAAACAGCACTTTCAAGCAAATCTGCCTGAACCTAGTATTATTTTCCCATCAAAAATACAGTGAAAAAGTCAGAATCCTTAGGCACTATCTTCTTGCTCTTTTTGAGTCAACAGAGTTGTTTAATATGATTTTAATAACCTGCAGCATCTTTTTTTTTTTTTATGGTGTTCACATTGACGCTAAATACAGAAAGAAAGGAAAAGTGCAGCCTGTAAACCATCAGAGCATATATCATCAGCTCCACTACACAAGCCAAAACAGACCAGGCAAAATTCAAAAGAAGGCTCAGCATCACAAGAAAGCTTGAAAACTGAACTCAGGAGCTGCTCTGTTTGACTGCCGTGAAATCATCATGGGAAGCAGCCTGTTCTGGAAAGATAAAGCAAACCATGTTACTTCTACTCAGTGTTTATTCAGGTTAGGTAGGAAAAGCAGAAAATATCAATATGGAGAGCCCAGCGCTAATGACAGCATCATTTTATCAGATTTTGACCACCTAAAAATTTAGCATCAATACTTGAGCTTTTCTTACAATTAATGGAAAGAAGGAGGTGGAGTGACTCCCCCCCTGAGGGTTCCCATCTTTCTGTGTTGGCCATGCAGAGATGCTAGACAACAAATACAGACTAGAAACCTAACTTTTACACAGCTAAGCTTAGGTTAGCTATGTCTCCACCTAAGTAAAAAAAAAATGTAATAAACCTGAGGGAACTCAAAGTTTAAGAGGACTGTTCCCCACCATGCAATAAAAAGCCCACTGATGAATCTGATTCATCTATAAAAAATAGTTTTATAAAAGAATCAGGTTTAATTAAGGAGATCAGAACTGCTATTGACAATATTTCTTTCATTATCACTGGCAACCAATAGCAATATTGTCAAATTAACAAGATTTTAAATTATAATCTAGGTTTTGGTTGGAAATGAAAAGAGTATTTGCCTCAAAAGTGTTTGTTTAAAAATAAATTATCAGATCAGAGGGAAGCGTTAGCAGGTAAAAATCAATTCTGAAATTTCACATTTTTAATTTCACATTTTAGTGCCTGTTTTAAGCTACTAGTAAGTTTCTACCATAGGAGGAAAACCAGAGCAAATT
Organism: Gymnogyps californianus; assembly: GCF_018139145.2. Classification (NCBI taxonomy): domain Eukaryota; kingdom Metazoa; phylum Chordata; class Aves; order Accipitriformes; family Cathartidae; genus Gymnogyps; species Gymnogyps californianus. The sequence goes on from NC_059471.1 coordinate 175,887,512, forward strand.
TAGCACACCCACAGTCTTGTACACTACAAGGGAGGAATCTCTGGGAACACCTTATTACCAAAGCTGCTCCTCCATTAGCTCAGAGAAATGGACTGTTGCTACTATGAAAACAGTCTTCAGAAGAAGAAATTGTGATTTTTGCTGCTTGTAGTGAAATTACTTATGGCTCTTATAATAACATAAAGTTTTATTATAAAATCGCCTTTGGTTTATGCATTACTTATGACACTAATAATATTTTATTTTCTTTTTTTCCTCTGAAATCCTCAAATTTTTGCATTTCTCTAATCCACTAAGAAGGACTTATTATTTAATTGAATTAGCTCTGTAAATACCACTTTCTGTCACTTCAGTAAAGAACACACTAAATCAAATAATAGAAACAAAAGAATTTATCATCTCAGTTGCAAAAAAACTTCTTTATAATATTCACACCGAGAAGAGCTTAGAATAGCTACTAGTAGGAGAGGAATTTGTATTTTCTCATTTTTTTCATTTTGCAAGCACATATTCTTGCTGCGTCAACAATGTTGTACAATTTAAAAAAATAGCTCCGTTAGTACTAAAGGATTTTTCCAGGGGTTTTTTCGCTGCTTTTTGTTATTGTGGTGGTGGTGGTGGGTTTTAAGAAATCAGATGCTTTTAGCAAATGCTACCTGTTATTTTTGAAGTCAAAATTATAACTAAATGTCAAATTTTCAATAGCAGTCACAGGTGTGCCATGATTCTAAAACCATACTTCTACCTCAGGTATCCAAAAACGAACTGTAGGAGGGAGTTCACAACATTTGAATTCAATCCTCAATGCTGAAAAACTTTTACACACATCTACACTGTATTTATCAATGTAGAAGCATTTGTATTGCCAGCACAGACAGACTAGATAGTGACAGTGAATTTGCCATCAGCTGCATATGAGTCAAAGGCTGACACGCTGTATTTTTTTTAAATGTATTTAATAGTGACAGACATAAAGAAGACCTAATATTCCAAAGCCCTAGACACCCACAAAATTGATGGAGAAAAGGATAATTGCTAGGAGTATGTTTATCAGCAAAAATGCATTACAGCTTGAAAAGGCACAAACATTGTCTGCATTCAGCAGGCCACACATTAATGAGATTGCCTCTCGCAGTTGCAGTTGATAGGAGAGCAGAATAGCTCTCTAATTAGGTTTACGGACTAGGGGCCTATATTGTCTTCTCAGCACTAGCAAGTTGGGAATGACACAATCTTCTGCAGTGAAAGGAAATGAGATGTCTTCCTTACTCCCCACATAACCAAAACAATTATGGGTCAGGAGCATCTCAGTCACTTCATCCATTCATTCATGAAGGGTAGTTACTTCAGTTCGACGTTTTTACAAGCCTTGAAGTTACTGAAGGTAAGCCTTAAGTAAGTCAGATGTATATCACTGATAACAGTAATCTACTCGATAATATATTATTAAATTTTCCTCTTGCCTCTGGTCCAAATCTTCCTTGCTAGAGGGTCATAATGTGCTTATACATAAGCAAAACTGCCTCCTATTGCAACACACATACAGATAAAATATTTTCAGAGAGACCATAGTGTCCACTGCTATTTCAGCCTTTTCTCTCCAAGACCATAATAAAATTAAAAGGACAGTTTCTATACAATTTTATCTACAAATCATGCCGACAGCGTACAGTGTCAAACCATATCATCCCTATATCCTGTGACCACATTGATGCATACTAATACTTGAACTGAGGTGGAAATTCTGATATCCAGATGCTTCTGTGCAGGCTGCAGCACCTGCCAGTAAGGACCTGACTGAGGATCAATCCTTCTGCCTCTGATTCAAAGGGCACAGCACGACATTTATGTCACTATAATGTCTGGTTAAAATTACCCAAACTGGCTTCATAAATTCTTTATTCTTATATAATCTTGCTGACAGGAGTTTGTAGTTGAAATTGAACTTGATACAAAACATGGGGAAGGCAGCACAGAGTATTAATGTTGCCTGAATTTTGTTACAATTTAGCAGTGCGTACTTTTGCCAAAATTCAGCTGTTTGGCTTGAAAATTTCCTCGCTAGTTTCTGCATTAAGTGATAAGGTTGTTTTCCCCAGTTAGAATAATTTGAGTCCTCATTTAGGAAGAATCTCATTTAGAGAAAGATCTCCATAGTATTCATAATTTTGAGCATTAATATAGAAGCTGGCACCTTTTTTTTTTTCTGTGTGAAAATTTGCCCAAATTTGTTACTCAGAGTCAATGAGGTAAATCAGGTTTTGCACACTAGAAACAATTTTGATACTGCTGGTAACAGTCTCCAAGATTCCATTTTTGCTGAGCAGCCTCATGCCTTGAGATCTCCAAACATTATACAAAAATATTCTCCCGAGCTCTCAGTTTTTCTGGACCGTATCAGTCCTACCGAGATCCACCTTGTCATAACAGCAGCACAGGAGAAAATGGCACACCACCAACTAAAAAAGAGCATGCTTTGTACAAGGACTGTAGGAGTTAAAATTGACTCTCCATTGAAATAAAGCTCTTAGGTATGTGGTGAAGAACATGAGGGAAAAAGGGTTGTACTTTCATATCTTAATAAGCTGCTACATACAAACTAATTAATGGTGACTGCAGTGTGCGGAGGGTATGTGGGAGCTCCAGGAAAAGCAAGTACCAAGACAGGATGGAAATTGCTGAATGTACGGTCAAGTACGAAGTGCACAGCATATGCTCTGAGATAAACTGATTTCACATTCCCTGGCATCATCTGATGACTAAATTGGAAGCTGGTAGAGAATAAAGCAAGGAGTTGCAGAAAGAAAAAAGACAGTGTCATGGTTACAGGAGTTGTGCTGTCTGGAGAACTGGCTTTTATTCCTCTTTGTGCCACAAAGTTCCTGTATGTTGGTAGTCACGTAAGATAAACCAAACCCTTTGCATATGTTCACTAATTGCATGTTCCTCATTTTCTGGATGCACACCCTAAGGTCTGGTCTGCAGAAACGCTGAGCTGGCACAGCTGTAGTGGAAGACAATGAGGTCTGTGCTCTGAACATAACAAGTCCTATATAACTCTAAATATTAAGAAAAATCAGTGCCCAAGCATCTCCAGTTGGACTTCTAAAATTAGCTAACACTGACCTTAGAGCCCCTCAGATACTAACCCATAAAACATTAAAAACAAAGAAACAAAAAACCCCGTGCCCTCACCAGGCTATTATGTAGGTAGATTGCAAGGGCAAATATTCAGATGCTGTAATGATAAATATCAGTGAATAAGTCACAAGAAAAGTAGTAATTTCATTCTGTGCCTTGGGTGATACAGGACACTGGGGAAAACAGTGTGTAACCAGTTTCTCAGACAGCACAGCCTGGTGCATGGAAGCCTAGGCAATGAATTTCAGAGGAATCAGCAGCTTTAACTGTTATCTTTGTTAACATCGGATTATTTGATGATGAGATTTTGACAATGGTCTTTTAATATGACAACATATGTTTAAACATATGATTTTACATAAAAATTGTAGGGCACCTAGAATGCTACTGGTTTATATATAACACGTAGTCCCAAAAGAGCCAATTTTGTTGGTCTCTCACCTGCAAGGTACCAAAGAGCAGTCATCTAACACCACACTGGATACTAAATCCATGCACACAGTATTGGAGTAAGCATACAATACAGCATTTAACACTTTTAACAACATGGCAGGAGAAGATGAAAGCAGTACTGCTTATTTTTACAAAATAATTACATGCCATTGAACTGCTTCAGGTACCAGCTCTCCACCCAGATTTTAGAGGGATTGTCCTAAGTACCCTAGTCTATTCTACACTGGAATTGTTAAAAATGCCTCTCTAGATTTAGCTCTAAATATTTATTAGTGGAAAAACGTAATTTACATTGAGATTAAAACAGATTGAGAACTATGTCAATCTGCTTTAGGAACAGTTTTGCTGGGATAGAAAATAAGCAAGGGGAGTTACAGTCTTTGCAAAGCTTTTGATGTAGTAAGAGCATAAAGAATTATATTCCGCTTTTATTTTAAAGAAGCAATAATAGTATCCTTTTTTAAAGTATCAGTATTATCTAATGAAAAAATAAGCATCCAACCCCGACATTTAAAAATAAATGTAAAATATATTTTCTTAATGAAATCAGTCATGTATGACTTCATCGAAACCAAGAGATTAATTTCACTCACAGGGATTATCTGAAATGAGTTTTTCAATTAACGGTCACTAGCTGAATAAACCCCTAAGGAGATCTTAGTCTATGTTACACTAATAAACACACAAATAAACTTGGCAAAAGCTGAAAAAGCAGCAAGACAAAGGTTCTCCTTGGTTTATCAAAGGAAATACATTATCTGTGAAAATCTTTTATTTACTAATTGCAATTTAAAATTGCTGTAGAATCTTTTCAATAAAGATAATTATCTGTGGAACACATGGCTATTTCCGAGTACATTGATTTTTAAAAAAGTACAGGCTCCTCTCAAGTTTCAGTTTGAACCTGAAAATAAGGGACTTCTGTTGCCACACAAATCTCTCATAACAGCATTATATAGCATCAAAGGCTTACAGAAGAGGCATTAGAAGAGATGAACACAATTGAACAGCTGTGGACTCGCTCTGTACAGCCCTATAGCGAACACTGAATATGGAGATGACCCATACGTACACTCCCTTTCGAGCACATCTTGCCTGGGTGTAACTTAAATTCAGCTTCCTTGGAGAGCAAGTCTAATGCTGAGCTATGTTCCTGGTCTCTGCAAGCACTGAGATCCATCCAAGTATTATAGCGTAACCTCCCAAGCAATCCTATGACTTCTAAATATTTTTAATGTCAACTGGGCTCAGAAATAAGTTCATTTTAAAATCAAGTATTCCCTTTAACTAGGCAGCTCTAAACCCAGATGCAAGTGGAAAAGGCAGCCAGGGAAGAACTGTGAGAGCTGGTTGATGGAGGAGGTGTTCGTACAGTTTCACAGCTTCAGTGCTAATAATCACTTGGCACTTTCCTCCTTTGCAGCCCCATGTTCACCAAGTCTTAGACTTTAGATTTAACATTCCTCAGAGGAGGTATTGGTTGGGGTGTCATTATTGCTGCCTCATATAAAAACCTTCAGGATTAGTCCTTAAATATAATTTTGAGTATGTAATTTACTGGATTAAGTGAAAAGTGGTTTTTGAACCTTACACAAAGACCAAACATCCAGTTCCTTGCTGTCTTATCCCACCTCCTGATCTCAATCTCTGAATTTTCCTGTCTTGCTTCCACTCACCTGCTCTCCTCATTCCTCTCCATACCAGCAAGTGGACCATTTACAACAGATAGTTTTGAAATGCTTAGAATTAATTGTAGGGTATCTTCAGTCATTTTTATGGATAATAGAGAGTTCCTTGCTCAAGAGCAGGAGAAAAATAATGTGCTATTGAAAAAATTACAGAGAAACACTCCATTTAAAATTGCTGAAAGTTGCAAATGTTCTTGATGAACATTAAGGTAATTTGGAATAATTTTAATGAAAAATAACTGCCATTTTGAAAGGCACTGTTACTGTTTCCTGAAGATGACTTAAATCCACTGAACACGCTGACCGATGAGAACGGTCCTCAAAAGTGGTCATGGTTTTTACTGTGCTTGTTTGTGGAAGAATCTTGTTAAGCTCCTACTGAAAAAAATGTTATGTTATGAAGAAGAATGGATAACAAAATAATCCTCATAAAAATTCTATAACTGTAAGGGATTTGTTAGATTTCAGTAAGAGAATTTAATGGGAATATAGTGATATGTGTCATTCTACCATTAAAAGTATTTGGAACAAAATATGTCCGCATGGGGGGTTTTGGGGGTTTTTTTGTTTGTTTGTTTTTTAAGATACAGAACTAAATATTGATTTTAAATCACAGCATTAAATAGAAATACTTATAAATGCTTATCTTTTGTCAAAGAGTAAGCATGTGCAGCAGATGAAACATTATTTGTCTGTAAAAAATATGCTGAATAGGATATGAATCAAGTGTAAAACCCAGTTCAACCTATGAATTTGTAACTGGCAGCTCCCTTATTATTTAGTATACTTAGTACTTTTAAAGTACAAGCAGTTGTAAACACAGATGTGTTTTTCCACATGAAAAAAGAACATTTGTTTTCTCTTTTAACTGGTGTGTCTCTAAGATAAATTTGATAACAATTAGTGAAAAATTATTACAATCTCAATAAGCAGAATACTTAGGTACTCAGATAGTATTTGATGTATCTTTAAGTTTTAAAATATTTTTAGGTTGCATTAAGTAATTGAGGCTTAAGTATACTTAAGTTATTACTAATTCTGGGCCCCAAACATCAAGCTTCAAATTCTTAATCATGCAAGTCGTGTAGAAAACCTCCTCTCAAGTTTTCCATATGCCGTAAATCATTTTCTAAATGTTTGTTAGTCAACTGCAATACCTTTCATGAGCTTTCACATTGCATATACATATACAGCAGCATTTAGTAGAAAATGCGCTCTTTAATACTTATCAATTCATTTGACAGTCTTTAAACTTTTAAACTGTTTTTTTTCCTGATGTCAATTCCAATAATAAAAAAATAAATAAAAGCCACATCAAGCATATATCCTTAGCAGACATCCTTGTTAACCTACTCTACAAAATTTCCAGTAACTGAAATGCAGGAAATTCTCTGGCATTTCTTACAACATGCCCTACTTCCTTCCCCTCTCAGCTTTTCAACTCCAATATACTTTCAACAACTCCTTATGTTGCTACATTGTGAACTGTCTGCAGTCAAGATGTTAACTATGAGGTGAACACATTGCAGAAGGCCACCCAGTTAGCAGTAAAGGGCTACGTTTTCTTTGTATAAATAGTGGGCTTCCCTTTAATGTCTTTGTTAACCTTTGAAATATTTTGAATGTCCATCTGTGTTCTGGGATTAAACTTCAACTTTTCACACTCCAAATAAGCCAATAAATTGACATAAATTCATTGCTTTTTCTTTGTTAAAAAGTGAAGAGCATAAATCCCCTAAAAGCAATCATGTACATATATGACTACACATGTAAATGTATATGCCTAAACATGGCATACACGTTTGTGTTCCAGTAATAGCATGGCTTTTGTGCAACAAGTTACCAAAGATATAAATATCGCTTCCTAATTATCAGCTGGAAACCCGAACAGCCACCTAAGACTGTGTGACTTCTAATCCTTTAAGCAGTGACACATTTTCACTGCATATCCTGACAGCAAGAGGTTTCAAAGCACTTGCTGCAATTCCTAGTTCATGAGTTAAAGAAAACGAGACCTTTTCTACATAACTGAAAAAAAGCTTCCCAAGACACCACTATTGAAATGAGCTGAACTTGCCGTAATTTCTTCTGTTCTGAAGCAGTCTTCCCACTCCTTGTATCACCAGGGAACAAATCCTTCAGAAATCCTTTCCGTCGATGCTTCCCACTGTATACTCCCAAAAGCTGATCGGGAGGTATAAGGCAACATGACAGATGGAAATTGTATATTTGTACATTTGTAAATTGTATATTTGAGATAATAGTTTATTTGTGATTTCCAAAAATTGTTTACTTGTGATATAACCAAAGGTATGTATTTCTTGAAGAAGTAGGTGTAAATACAGAAAAATATCACAGCTGAAGTGAGAAGCTGCAAGAGTAAGAGCTGCCATGAACAGCCAGGCAGGCTTCAGAGATGGGGAAGAAAGTTCTTGCACCCACAGAAAACTGGACTGAAAACTTTTGCTAAATAGCAAAAAGGCACAAAGTAAACTGAAAACAAGTTTGGAAACTGAACCCTAGAACAACAAAATGACCAAGATTTTGGGTTTGGTTTTTTTATTTTAATTCTATGACATACTCACTTTGAACTCTATTCTAAAAGCTACTTTTTTTTTTTTTTAATTTATATTCTATTAAAACTTGTCCTTTTTTCCCATCCTTTAGGCATTCACTGCAGAAGGTCTAGGAACATCTACATCAAAGCTCTGGCTGATTCAGGACGTTGACATAAAGGGCAAAGCAAAATACAGATCTTGTTTTCATTCAGTGGTTGAACCAGTAAATAAGAGATTAAAAATGCATCTGTCAAACTGATTTCAGCTGGGGTTTCTTCAAAATGGGTATGTATCTGTGCTTATTTTGCTGCAAAATGGAAAACTCAAAAACTGGGGGTGTCTACTTCTAGGATGACTGGAACGAATTAATTCTCTTAATTGTGTTAGCAGAACTGTACTTCCAAACCCAACTTTAAAACCCTTGTTAAAAGTAAACTAGTATGAATTGTTCTGGCATTTCTGAAATGAAATGATTTATTTTGAGTTTTTCAGAATGAGCAAATAGATAATAAAAGAAATCCTCAATAACAATAAAAAGAAATCCTCTTTATCGACTTTACACTTTTGACCAAAATCCAAACCAGATCCATATGTAGCTTCAGCGTCTATGAAATTTCAGTTTTCTCTTAACTTACTACTCACTGAAAAGAAACATCACCCAGTTCCATCTATAGGCACAGTAAGGGCGTCAGTTACCAGACCGTCCCAGAACACAGTATTTCTCTCTTGGAAAGTAATTCATAAACACAAAGCATCTCCCTGTTTCATGCAACTTTCCTGGTTCTCAGAATGCAGACCAACAACCCGACATCCTGTGTGTCTGGGGAATTTGGGAGACTCCATCTTGTATCATACGTGGAAGCGGGAAGTCTCCCATTCAATTGCACTGTAAAGTGGTACCGTGGATAGAGAAACTACTTGAGTAGTATCTTTTTGCGATTAACACGCTCTTCCCTCCTTTACCAATTCAGACAATCATTTTCATATGTCCAATTTTATATTCTATGACAACTTGATGACTGTTTCGCTAGCCTCAGTCAACCAGCAAAAAGAACCAACTTGGTGGTTTTCCTAATAGATAATTGCTAGTATAGTTTTCAAAGTACTTTTGCTTTCTGCTCTTTCTCTGTCAAATGATTCCTTAAAGAGAAATGTTGTTTTTCAATTTACAGGGGGGAACAAAAGACCCATAGACCTTTATCTTTCAAGACAGAAAAATAATTACCAGATCAGCTGGAGATCTGAGTTAGTATTTTTTTTTCAAATACACGAAGTGCACATACTCAAGTTTCAGTAGAAGAGGTTAACATTAGAAAGATGGATTTTCTTCTCTTCCAGATTCCTTTCTGCATGGAGCTGGACATCAGTCAACAGTTGTCCCCCGCCTACTTTACCCCTGTTTATTTTTACGTAAGGAGATTAAGTTATGTAGTTGCAATTACCTCTCTTACATGTGTTAAGAATGATTTACAGGATGGACATCTGTTCTGATAAAAATCCCCTACTACCAGGATCTTAGTAATTTACAAGCATGTTTCATATCAGACTTTTAATGATTATATTGGTCATGTGTTTAATCTCCATGTGAACACTTGAGATTGATTTGAAAGGGTCAGTTTGGGTTTTGGTTTTGTTTTATTTTTCTTTCATGGAGACACTGCATATTTATGAAACCACATGTCATCATCAGCTCCCAAAATGTCTTTAATCCTTCATTCCTGATACAGATACTGCTAACTTCAAAATAAAGTTTGTGTTTAAGGATTTATAAGCAAAATTGGCCTTTCTGGCTGGAAGACTAGTAATGTTGGGGGGGATCATCACTAGATGGTGTTATCAGTAGCCAGTGGTAGCTGGAAGAGCTGAGTAGGTACACACAGGAGCAGCACAACAACAATGGAAATTTGCCATGAAAAACAGCAAGAGGAAGGGAACAATTTGGGTTTGACCAAATGTATTAGTGACATGACAGCAGAGATAATGTGTCTTTCACTTCCATACAGAACAACCCTGAAAGGCAAAGTTCTCGACTACAATAAAGCAGAAATCTTGCTCTGGAACTGAATGATTCAGTGCAATGTAATAATACACAGAAAAGCAAAGCATGAAAATGAAGTCTGGAGTCTGACTCCACTTCTGTGCTATTCAAAAAAGATTGAGCATATATTCCTGTAGTACGAATTTAATTCTGAAAGGTAGCCAACATAAAAGGAAGTGTATTTCTTTTATTCCCAGTAAACTTAAACACTTATTCTTATCCCTTTATACTTGCCAATGAATAGTCTAACATACATTTCAGAGAAAGACTTACAGCACATCTTTAACTCCAAAAAACTTGCTAAAAATAGTATGTAATCATGTAATAAAGGACTGTACCATCATGCAGATGCACAGATGCAAAATAAAATTACATGAGCTACCTTAATTCCATCTCTAAATGATTGGCGTTGTATTCATGATATCATTTCCTTAATGCAATTTTTCTGCATTCGATACTGTCCATTTCATAACAGTCCTCAGAACTGAACCCAGCTAATGAATGGCAGGGCCACGGAATGTTGGGCACTGAGCAGACAGACTGTAAGTAAAGACACATTTTCTATTTTAGATAGAAGACTACTCCTACAACTGCTAATACATTTACTAAGACTTATCACAGGTGTGAAAATTGCAAGTAGGCACAGGAATCGAGTCTAAATAGCTATGACACACAGGAGAAAGACTAGGAAGGGTTTTTTTCTTTTTTTCCCCTCCTATTTTAGAGGAGAAAAGCATGCACAGAAACAGACTTAAACATTTACCCCAAAATCACACAGGAAGTCTATGGGACAGCCAAGATTTGAACCCAGAGCTCTTTCCAGTTCCCTACTCACAGGCTTGTTTTCTTAAGGTGTAAACGACGAGAAATACTAATTAAAGTACTGGAGTAAACCCATTACAGCACTGGATCCAGGAGTATATTCAGCATTAGCAACCTAACTTGAAATGGGTTTCACTTTGAACTGTCTCAAATCTCAACGAAATCATTATGACAGAGCCAGTATCTTCCCCAGTATTCATTAAAAAATCATATTTTTTAATTTTATAATGCAGCACAGAACATTTCAAAAATTAAAACAGCTATTCAACCATCATTTTAAATCTCACTAAATATCGAATTGGTTCATCTTTAATTGGATACCTACATCACAGCATACCACTTGAACACTGAAAACCAAATCAGACAGCCCTGACTTAGCCTGCAACTCAGCTGTCTGTGCTGTACATGATGAATCACTCCCTATTTTGAGCTGCTTGCCACACGTTGAAACTTGCATTCATAAATTCACGTTAGGCAGTTAATGGGACAGAATCGGGGTTGCTATGGCAACAGTGTGATGTGCCCTATCACTTAAGTGAGAAAATGAACACTAGTAATTATCACCAAGCAAATGGTATTTTCACCTTTTGTATACGGTATCTTTTCAATGTTTAGTTTAGCTAATGAATGGATTTGTGACTTTCTACAAAGGTGGAATAAAAACCAACTAAAATGAGTATTCCCTGATCTCATACTAAAAGTGAGTCAGAATACGTCACCGAGCAAAGCCCATAGGACTTATGTATTTGCAAACAACATTGACAAGATTATAATGATGTTAGGAAACTACAGTCCTGAGTTCAACAGTAGGGTGCATCAGATGCAATTCACAGGTGAAAAAACCATGTGTCTTAATTTTGCTTTCAATCTGAAATTAAGATTACTTTCACATCATGAAGCTCAAATAGTCATAAAGAACATACAACGTCTACCTTTCTCATTAGGGTTGCAACAGATAATATTCTGTATCGCAGCAAAATACACTGTCAGTGTTATTGCCAAAACCCTTTGTGCACTTGCTTTTCCTTCTTAGAAGGTCAGGCTGCCCTAATAACATCTCTTGTATTTGAAGGGACAGACACAAGCAGAATACAGCTGGACTGATATTCAAAAGTTAAATATTGAGAAAGTCATAATCTTATGATCTCTGTTATTTTTCATTTTATTTATTCCACGCATAATTTAGAATCTGAAATATTTGTTTTAAGTTAATATGTTAGGAAAAAAACAGATCTGTTCATATTTAAACTCTCTACCTTCCACTGTCGATTTGACTCCCCTTTAACCTCCAGGAGCCTGGAGACCTGCTCTTTTAACCGCTTTCAACATGTCAGCAGATAATTTGAAACTGACCCTATTTTCATGGATGCTGAGTACAGCAGCTCCCGTTTTTATCTAAAATAGCCTGAAAGAACAGACTGCCATCCACTGAAACTGCCAGTGACCAATATATGGTACGTCTTATAGCTTAAATAAGCATACTAGTGTAATCTGCCTTCTGTGTCAACAGAAAATTAAGGTGTGATTATTTAAAGAATTTTTGAAGGGCCTATCATCAAAGTACTCAAAACCTGAACATATAGCACATCTTTAAAATTATGAATCCGCATGATTATGTCCTAAATTTCCTTATCAGGAGCTTAGGAATGATAATAGAGGCACAAATCCAAAGACAGACATTTAAAGTTGAGACTTAGTGCAGTCCTGACCTAACTTTACAGCCACTGCTATACCAACAAGCGGATCTGCCTCTCACGGGTATGATAGACCATAAAGTGTGCATGGAATTGTTTTTCTACCTTTACAGACTCCCACTCTTAAAACAGCCTCAAGAGACCAAATTGAGAATTCCTGTCCCATAGTAACATCAGCATTCTAGAAAATATAGGTAAAGCTCAGGAGAGTCTGAAGATACAAAGAAAATGCTTGAGTGATAAGCAATATCAAAAGGAATAAGAGAGCAAGGAGCTACCACAAAATGAGTAAGACTGAATAGATGCAACTATCACCTTCTATGTCCAGCACTGTAAAACAATAACTGTTAGAAAGCTGATGAAGAACAGCCTGATTTTAGTGCACTGTTAGACTCTTTGTATATTGCCATAAAATAATAAGCTTCTAGACAGCATAAGGTGTGGATGTTGGTAAGTGTGAGGTGTGGGAGAAGGACAAATTAGTTTTATTGGCTATATCTCGACAGGCTGGGGGGGAAGAAAAAAACAAACCAGAAACATGATCAGGTAGTCAGAGATTAATACATTTCCCAGCTTTCCCCAAAATCCAGTTTACTACACATTCCTATCAAGTTGAGATCTGTATATCCAAAGATGATTTTCCATCTAACCAGGACTTGTTGGGTTTATTAAGTAGAGCTTAGCTGCAGTTGCTCTTTTTTCCTCACTCAAAATTTTTATCTGCAGGCTTGCAGGAAATCTTTTTCTTCAGATTTTAAAGCAAAATAATGTAATTTGCAGTTGTAAAGCTAGCTGGGGAGTTAAGGAGATTTAAGGACTACATTTCAGATAAGTAATCTCTATTACGTGACCTTGTGATCAGTGGCATTTTCCTAGCCTAGACTGCAATTCCCATGATGTCAGTGGAGACACAGTTTTTCTGACTCTAAACACTCTTCATTGCAGACTCTTTCCTCAGGCAAATTACAATAGTTGGTTGCTGTTCTTCTGTGTATTTAATGATTAAACCACAGCCACTCAGAAAGGCAGATGATACAAGTTGAATTCTAATGTAGAACGTAAGCAACATGTTGTAAACAAGCAAGAAATAAATTAAAAATGTAGAGTCCCCTGTTTCTACCTCAATGTAATCATCTCTCAGTGTACAGCTATATTCTACACTTCATTCCCTTCATAAAACTGAAGATAGCTTTATCTCAGTACTTCTGTGGAAAATGGCAAAACTATTATATTCTGATCTTTCAGAGAGGCAGCATTCAGATTTACCTCTCTGAAACCAATGGTCTTAAATTAGCTGCCAGCTTGTATAGTCTTCATGCTTTTCTCACCCCAACATATGACCAGTGGTAGAGCATACGGGGTTTTTTTTTTCCCTCTAATTGCACAAATATATGTTTTTCTCACATAAATGATTTTACTAAATCACAGAGCAAGTCCAAATATTTACCAGAGTTTCACCAAAAACACAGTTACTCACACATGATTTATAAAATGCCTCTTCATAGTGACTTCCCAAAACTTATTCCCAAAGCCAACATCCCAGCTGGGAGAGATCTTCTATTACACTTTTGAGAAATGATGATACAGCTGCTATCTATCAAATCCAGACAGCCTGGTTAAAATAAATTATCTAAACACTTACTTTAAGAGAAAAATCACTGATAGTAATCTTCCTGCTAAACACAGAGAAGTATATTTATTCAGACAAGGAAAGGTTTTTATACTGCATCTTCTGCTGCTCATAAATTGTGAGCAAAGAATTTAAGAATTTACTTTCTTCATAAATCTTCATTAAAGATTTTATTTTTAAAAAACCTCCATTTAAAGAATACTGTTGGCTAGAAAATGATAGTATAGCTATGAATAAAAATTATTAATCAACTGCCACTTGAGAGTATTCTGACCAAATTTACAGTCAGTGTCTCAGCTAAATTTTTGTGAATAATTTTATTTCTTTGAACAGGAATTGCACTGTAAAAGAAAAAAAGAATGACACAGTGGTCAGGACTTCATGTACAGGAGGAGGGGAGAGGAAGACAGTCCCTGAAAACAGATTTGTGTCTGTGTAAACTTGAAATTCCCTTTTTGATATAGCCACCGACACTCGTAAAAACTCAGTGTGGACTTACAGCTTTGTACTATCAGGGTTTACATCAAACCAGGTACTGTCTGTCCTCCTATAACTAGCATAAATCACATGGACTCCACATTGTCTTCTCATGCTCATTTGAAACAAAAGCAATGCACACCCATGCCTAATCTAAAGGGTCATCTTTAGATGATCTCAGAATATACTGATTACTATGGATTCATAAAGCTTATTTTCTTTAATTTCTTCATATCTGGATCAAATATTTTAATCTGATTATCTGTTCTGATGTTCCAAAAAAACGTTTTTTTGCATTTTACTTCAACAGGGCTTGAATCAGGGCTGACTTAAGCCATCGGGCTAAAAACAAGGCATTTGTTTTTGAGACCAAAGAACGTTCAGTCCTCACTTTCTCAACAGTTCCTAAAACTAGGACATACCGACAAGTGTCCAGATCGCCAAAATTTATTCTAGGCTAATGGAAGCATACACCTCTAAAGATGCTGTAAGTGTCTATTCAAAAGCCAAAAGCAGAGAGGGCAGTAGAGGAAGAACCACCATTCAGTGCCAAGTGGTTTTTGATCTTTGGGGCAGCATAGTGGGAAACATTTGTATTAACAAGTTTTTGTCAGATTCAAATGGGCTTAAAAGTTAGCAGAAACATACCCTACTTTCTACAGAACTGTCTCTCTCTTGGCAGAAACTGGCTAGTATTGGTGCAAGAAACAAACATCTATTTTTTTCTAACGTAAACTTTGTTGAATTTACCCCTCTGTTTCTTTTTTTTTTCCTGAAGTTTAAGCCATTAAACAATATTGAGCAACATGGAAGGTTTTTAAATTCTTACCTAGCATTTTGACAGGAGCAAAGTTCACATCAATGCAAGCACTTCTGAAAATCCCATATTCATACGATAGAATATATTAAATCTTGAGGAAAACAAATGGAATTGCTAAGTGAGCAACACCAAACGCACTTATTCTCATGCTTTATTTAAACATCATGGACAGTTTTGTGCCAAAATACACATACTATCTTGCCACAACAGTGGATGTGTGTAGTGGTCACAGTCAAGACCTTTACACACCCATGTGTACTTTTATTTACATGACAAACAATAACCCAATGAGTTTAAGTAAGGGTACTTATCAGAGCTACAGGTAGACAAATGTGCATAGAGTAAGCATATGCCCACAGTATACCTATATTCCAGCAAGTGCATATCCTGAGAATTGAATCTCTTTAACTACCAAGAAAAAGTTAAATACTATCAGTTGAGAGACTGAAGAGTAAAAGATGTGAAAAGCAATTTCTAACTCTGTTAGAGTCAATGAACCTACATAAAAGAAGGAAAGAACTTGTTATCCTCTCTCCATGATATCATTATCATCACATGCAACACAAGACGCAACAGGAGCTTAAGTTACTGATGCTGACACATGCACACAACTTGAAAAATAATCCACTAAATACCATATTTCATAGAGCACAAACAATATGATGAGCATAAACAAAAGAGAAATGATAGCTTTTCTAATGTAGGAGAGAATATCTGCACTAATACTCTGCATCTTAGAGGTTTCCTAAAAGTTTTGAGATTGTCCTACTATACCTACATTTCACTTTCATAATCAAAGATAAGTATAAAAAAAAAAAAAAAAAGCCTCTCTGGGATCAAGAGGTCAGCTGCAAAGCTATTTAAGCTCTTACAGTTTCTCAGTGATACACTATACTTAGCAGAAGATGAATGCAGTAACAAGCTGAAGAGACAGTTGAATTTTCAGCCTTTCCTTTCTTGTATTCAGTGAAGGAGGGGGTTATTTGTTTGAGGGATGTGGTCCTGCCCTGTAGGAATCCATAAATCCCATACGTGCTATGCATTTGGTTCTTGTCAAGGAGATTGTTGCATGAAAACATGGGATCATTTCAAAATGAGACTAACTGCATTTAAGCAGGAAAGTAAACAGTAGCTACAGATAGCACAGTAGCTTGCTCTTCAGAAACAGTAAGATGTCATTTGCCTTAATATGCTGCCTTTGAAACAACAGTGAGCCCACTGATATTGTCAAAGCCTCTAAACACAGGAGAATGGAAATGGCTGGCAAAGTGAGACAAAATGCTCCTGCAAAAATAAAAGTCATAGCCTTGAAGGAAAAGTGGCTTTTAAGACGGACGGTTGATTCACCAAGGATGCAAATGCTCAGATAAAACTAACATTTGGAGAACTTTTGTTATGTAAAAGAAGTCCCCTGTTATTTCCCACCCCCGCCAAACGCTGGGATTAAACAACACCTTGCACTGAGAAAGTTGTCCCTGAATGTACACAGAGCACAGGACATAGCTCCCCAAAAGGACTGTGTGGTTTAGCACAGGACCTTTCAGCCCTGTTTCAAGGAAGGAAGTTTAGGAGCAAAAGGTTGAGTGGAGAACTATAAAGGGGAGGACAGAGAGCAACAAGACCAAGCACAAAGATTGGGATCCCTGGAGCCTCAACTCCAAACCTGTAGTACAAGAGCAACAGCTTCCTCCCAAAACAACTGCTGTAACAGGTGAGGCAGAAAGAAAGCATACCTTGGATTTCCAGCCTTCAACTAGGATAGAGAGGGTCTGTCCTGGAGCTCTGACTCAGCACCTGAGCGGCTGCCTTGCTGCTGGAGCAGCCTGGGGGAGCAGCACCACTACCTATGCCTGCAACGGGATCTTTGCACTGGAAATCTTCCCTGTCCCTTACACAGGATTCCCTGACTGATAATGCTGGAAAAGCTGCATTTCTGCACTGTCCGTGTCTGATTCAGCACAGGGGATCTCCAGGCCAGTCTAGGAAGCCTTACCAAGGTGTCTTTGCAAGTCACACAAATAATCCCATCCAGGTGCCCTCTACCTTATTGCTGCTTCTGGCATTTGAAAGGGTCAGGCACTCAGAGATGCTTTGGGAGTCTGGGAAAAAAAAGTTTGGGAAAAAACAAGACAGAATTTAGGCAGTACTGGGCTGCCTAGTTTTTTAGGGCTGCAAGACACTTTGGGTGAAATCTAGAGTGCCCCAAAACAGACACTGGCAACTTTGCAGGTCATACTCTTGATTGCAAATCCAGAACGATCTAGTAACCCAAGAACGTTATTACAGAGCACAGTACCAATGTGTGCTGTTTTCACAGTGAGCCATAAAATAAGACCTTGGTTACTTGTGGTCATTAAAGAACAACAGTATTTCTGAAGAGGAAGGACATGTATTGTATTGTATTAGATATTTTCCTGTTACTTTCCTTTTAATCCACAGTTGCATTATGGATAATGGTTGCAACAAAGGGAGTTGGCGCAAAGCTGGCTCTTCACTCTCCTACACAGGTAAAACCTTAGTATTTGGATGGGATGCGGGGTGGAAGAAAACTGGGCCGTTTGCTTCTATCCCATGTTAGTCCCACTTTAGGCGCTTTTCTCCCACCCCAATCATCTACTAGAGATTGCCATATTTCATTGGCTCTGGATACAGCCCAAAGTATCTGTAGCTCCATACTCAAGTTTGCCTATCCCTGGTGCCTCATCCAAGAAAGCTGAATGTGGGGCAGCGATATAGATATCGGCTGAGTGGATATCAAAAAGAAGCATGTACACTTGAGGCAATCTCAGATGTGACAGCTTTCAGCTATCGGTACTATCCCTCCTGTCCTACAGATAACCATCCTTCTACCTGGGGCAGCAGAACACAGCCCATGGGTTCACACTCGGGCTGCCTGGTCCCCACTCCAGCAGTCAGTGGCACAGACTCTGCGGAGAGCTGACACACGGACTGCGAACAGCAGCAGCCGATGCCAGGCCATTGTCGCTATGCGTTCTGCTCGTGCTGCCCATTTACCAGCACAGCCGTAATTGTACCTTTGGCTGTTGGCAGAGGATAGCCATCCTGCCTGCATACCACGTGGCTTCATCCTGCCAATTCCAGTAATCACCATGTTTCCTTAGCCTGTATGAGACTGAGACCCCTCAACACTAGACAGGGGTGTCGACTGATGACTTGGGTACATGAGAAGAAACAAGCTCTATAAGTATTTTCTCAATATAGCAGAACACATTTCAATAACATTGTTTACTATAAGGGGATATCTTATTTCAGAGGTAAATCACCCAGAAAAAACTAAAACTGTAGTACAGTTTTATTTGATAATATTCAGACTATGCAAACATAAGTGAACAGCTTTAAAACTCTCTGGTGTCCTACATGAAGTCCATGCTTTCTTACCCTGTAGGAATGAGGATTCTGGAGAACAATAGTGTAATTTGAGAGAATTAGATCTAGCTGAAAAGGCAAAAGGGAGCACTTATGTGAAAACATCCCATAGTTATTGGAACATAAATTGGTTAAGAAATGTGATCCTTATGCAGAAACAATGAAAGGTTTCCATACAACTTTAAAATGTACACATATCATTAAAACCAGTTACATCAGTAGTTATAAAACATCACCCTGCAATTCAGGCACTATACACTTCTCCACATGGCTGCAGGACATGACCAGTTGTCTCAGAAGTCTATGAAGAATGATACGTTTTCAAAAAAAATTTTAAAAAACCACATCCCCATATTGTTAAACATATGTTCATAACCTTTACCCTCAGACTACTTAATGCTAATTACTATTATTAGCAATAAATTTGTTCACAAGAGCGTTTGTGGAAGACTATCATTAAAATAATCAGTACATCTGAAACACATCTGTTAAAAATTTCATCAAAAAGCAGTTGACAGTTTCGGAATCTTCACACAGTCCTAGTATAACCCTCATAACATTTAAAAGAAAAAAAAGAATATCTAATAAAAACCTTTTAATATTTTTAAGCACACATAATTAATTCATATAAAACATAGAAACATCATGAACTACCAGAAGAAATTCCAATATAGCATTCAAGAAAAATCATAATTAAAACCCTTCAAACTAAAGGTAATAAGCTTTGCAACAACTAAAATGAAATCCTTTTAAGTTATTTGCATTTAAAAAAAAAAAAATCAATAGAAGCCTTGGGAAATAAAGCACGAAAAGTAGTACAGGAGATAAAATGATCCTTTCATGTTTTGATGAAGTGGTTGTGGATAATGATGTATTTGTAAGGCAAATACCACAGCAATCCAGATAAACACAAAAAATATTCATAATTTAAAAAAAAAGTGAAAGCAGCAAAAACAAATCTTTTGTTTGTTTTTGGCTTTTTTTCTTTAATAAACCAGAGATTTTTGAGGTTTACATACAGACAGAATGGCAATATTTATATGTGAATATCTGAAAAGTCTTTCCTCAAGTTACAAACTTCACACATAAGTTACAGAGGACCCATTGGTCTCCTTGAGCCTTGGGGACAGCAATCAGTCTGTCAATGGCAAACAGGAATGACTTGATGTATATAAAATTTCTTTCAGTTGAAAGATTTTTTCCACTGTTTGGAAAACACTGTGGTGTTTCTAGTTCATAGTAAGCCATTTCAGAGAATTCTCTCCTGATGCAGAATACAAAACCAATTTGCTTAACCAAACAAACTAATTACTTGGGTATCAATTCTTAATAAAGATTTTGTTACAGGGGTTGGTCATATCAGTGGACTTTACTACTCAAAGAGGAAAATTCAGATAGAATGCACCATTCACCAGGCTATGGTCTAGAGAATTATTATGATGGGACTTGAATAGCTGTGCGTTTCTCAAGTGGAAGACAAAATTAGAGTCCATATGAGATACCCAAAGTGCCAGTAATAACAAACAGAAAGGGTTGTCTGCCACAAACATGCATATGGGTCAGTCTCAGGGGACCTGTATGAGATTTTGATGAATTTACATGAGTGGCTAAGAACCAGCTAGTAGGATCTCATTCAGGAGACATGACCTTTTCACTTTGACATTGACAATTGCACAAGCAATCCAGGAGGTTCCTGGAATGTGTTGATCACTTCCTTCTCCAAGTGATAGCGAAGCCAACGAGGAGGGGTGCTATGCTGGACCTTGTTCTCACCAACAAGGAGGGGCTGGTGGGGAATGTGAAGCTCAAGGGCAGCCTTGGCTGCAGTGACCATGAAATGGTGGAGTTCAAGATCCTTAGGGCAGCGAGGAGGGTGCACAGCAAGCTCGCTACCCTGGGCTTCAGGAGAGCAGACTTTAGCCTCTTCAGGGATCTGCTTGTAGAGTACCATGGGATAAAGCCCTGGAAGGAAGAGGGGCCCAAGAAACCTGGTCAATGTTCAAGGATCACCTCCTCCAAGCTCAGGAGCAATGCATCCCAACAAAGAAGTCAGGCAAAAACACCAGGAAGCCTGCATGGATGAACAAGAAGCTCCTGGACAAACTCAGACACTAAAAGGAAGCCTACAGAGGATGGAAGCAAGGACAGGTAGCCTGGGAGGAATACAGAGAAATTGTCCTAGCAGCCAGGGATCAGGTTAGGAAAGCTAAAGCCCTGATAGAATTAAATCTAGCCAGGATGTCAAGGGCAACAAGAAAAGCTTCTATAAGCACAGCGGTGATAAAAGGAAGACTAGGGAAAATGTGGACCCTCTCCGGAAGGAAACAGGAGACCTGGTTACCCAGGACATGGGAAGGCTGAGATACTTAATGACTTTTTTGCCTCAGTCTTCACCAGCAAGTGCTCCAGCCACACTGCACAAGTCGCACAAGGCAAAGGCAGGGACTGGGAGAATGAAGAACTGCCCACTGTAGGAGAAGATCAGGTTTAAGACCATCTAAGGAACCTGAAGGTGCACAAGTCCATGGGACCTGATGAGATGCATACGCGGCTCCTGAGGGAACTGGGGGATGAAGTGGCTAAGCCACTACCCATCATATTTGAGAAGTCGTGGCAGTCTGGGGAAGTTCCCACTGAATGGAAAAGGGGAAACATAACCTCAATTTTTTAAAAGGGAAAAAAGGAAGACCCGGGGAACTACAGGCCAGTCAGTCTCACCTCTGTGCCTGGCAAGACCATAGAGCGGATCCTCCTGGAAACTCTGCTAGGGCACATGGAAAATAAGGTGACAGCCAACATGGCTTCACTAAGGGCAAATCGTGCCTGACAAATTTGATGGCCTTCTATGATGGAGTTACAATGTTGGTGGATAAGGGAAGAGCAATGGATGTCATCTACATGGACTTGTGCAAAGCATTTGACACTATCCCACACAACATCCTTGTCTCTAAATTGGAGAGACATGGACTTGACGGATGGACCACTTGGTGGATAAGGAATTGGCTGGATGGTCGCACTCAAAGAGCTGTGGCAAGTGCTCGATGTCCAGGTGGACACCAGTGACGAGTGGCGTTCCTCAGGGGTCGATATTGGGACTGGTGCTGTTTAACATCTTTGTCAGTGACATGGACAGTGGGATTGAGTGCACCCTCAGCAAGCTGGCTGACGACACCAAGCTGTGTGGTGCGGTTGCATGCTGGAGGGAAAGGATGCCATCCAGAGGGACCTTGACAGGCTTGAGAGGTGGGCCTGTGAGAACCTCATGAAGTTCAACAAGGCCAAGTGCAAGGTCCTGCACATGGGTCGGGGCAATCCCAAGCACAAATACAGGCTGGGTGATGAGTGGATTGAGAGCAGCCCTGCAGAGAAGGACTTGGGGGTGTTGGTTGACGAGAAGCTCAACATGACCTGGCAATGTGCGTCTGCAGCCCAAAAAGCCAACCATATCCTGGGCTGCATCAAAAGAAGTGTGGCCAGCAGGTCAAGGGATGTGATTCTCCCCCTCTACTTCACTCTCGTGAGACCCCACCCAGAGTACGTGTTCATCTCTGGGGCCCCCAACATAAGAAGGACATGGACCTGTTGGAGCGAGTCCAGAGGAGGGCTACAAAGATGATCAGGGGACTGGAGCACCTCTCCTATGAAGACAGGCCGAGAGAGTTGGGGTTTTTCAGCCTGGAGAAGAGAAGGCTCCGGGGAGACCTTATAGCAGCCTTCCAGTACCCAAAGGGGGCCTACAAGAAAGCTGGAGAGGGACTTTTTACAAGGGCATGTAGTGATAGGACAAGGGGTAATGGCTTTAAACTGAAAGAGGGTAGATTTAGATTAGATATTAGGAAGAAATTCTTTACTGTGAGGGTGGTGAGGCACTGGAACAGGTTGCCCAGAGAAGTTGTGGATGTTCCATCCCTGGAAATGTTCAAGGCCAGGTTTGATGGGGCTTTGAGTAACCTGGTCTAGTGGAAGGTATCCCTGCCCATGGGAGGGGGGTTGGAACTAGATGATCTTTAAGGTCCCTTCCAACCTAAACCATTCTATGATTCTATGATAATACTTCTAGAAAGAGGACTCATACCTAACAAAAAGAAAAATATGCATTGAATTTATCTTGCGAAACGACCTTCATCTATGACAGGATCTACTTTGTTGAATTGACGGCATAACATTGGACCTAACCTGGGAAAAATTCCCAGTTGAACAATCTCATCTGACTGGAGTTGGTGCTATCAGAGAGCAGTTGCAACGAATGAATAGTGTCACCACATCTGTCTCTGGAATAAGGCAGGGAGAACAATAATAGAGGTTCAAAGGTTGTTCTCTGTGAGACTGGAAAGCTGGAATTGGGATAGATACTACAGAAATATCTGGCAGCTAACACTGTATTTCTTCTTTGATCATTTTAATACTGTACTGTAAAAACATGACCATTTTGGCTTTCACACCAAGAGCTTTCCTGGGCCAAGTCAGACATTGCTTCAAGTCAAGGGAAAAAAAAAAAAAAATCTCAGTGGTTAATTTCTTTTTAGGGTTTGTGAAGTGGTTGTCACTTTGTTTTGAATGTGTTTGGCAATAGCAACTCTCCCCAGTAATTTGAAAAGGCCTGAAAGAGTGATTTGTTTCTCTTTATCTTCTGTATGCTGCTGGAGATCAGTGGAAAATGTACATAGGCAGAAAATGTACATGGCAATAGGAAGAACCTGAAAGCAGCATCATGAGAGATGATCGATCAATTTGTATTCTCAGTGCTGATAGCCGGAGAAGGCCATGAGGTACTCTATTGTCATTGCCATATGGCAAGAAACTATAAAAGTGACTTATGATGAAATGAGGAAAATTCCAGGTGCAGATTCTATTGCAATCCAACGTGTAGCAACTTGTGTTCATGAAATAGCTGATGAACGAAGCACCATGATAAGGAATTTAGTTCTATCCAGGCGAGAGGTGCTTGGGGTTTTTTTTGTTTGTTTTTTAATTTGGAAAGTCTGTTCATACCCCTTCCACAGTATTAATGTTTATGTCTCTTAACTGTCATCACAAGGACAAAGAGCACTCCTAAAAATGACTGCTCCCCATTGCAGAAATCATTGCACACGTTGCTCTCTCTTCAACTGGTACTCTGGCCCTACAATGAAAGTTCATTATCAGTTTTATCATCCCAGCTCCGCTATGCACAGTTAGCTTCTGACAGACAAATTACCTTTCCTCATTCACAAATAAATGGAGTTCCTGGGTTTGCATTTACCAGTCCACAAGTACAGATGATGGGACCCTGACCTTGCCAACAGAGGCAATGCTTTAAGCTGCACAAGGAGTAGCAGGAAGATCAGGGAGGGCTGCATGGGAACTCTGGTTCAATAACACATGACTCTGTATGAGATCAGCATTCCCAATATGCTTCACAAAGAGCTGAATCTTGGTTTCTGTGGCACCGCTTGTCTTCTCTTATGGTCATCTTCATTTAACATTCTTTTGTGATGAGATGAGACTGAACATGCGTCCTTAGTGCCTGTGACTGACTTCCCTAGCACTCTGTGTCTGTTTTCTTCACAGATGCAGGACTCTGCAGTAACTACACCCTGTTCCTTGTCCCCCCACTTCCAGAGTCCCAATCAGGAAATATATACATATATACACATACACACAGAGATTAATTTCCTTCTTCCTTAGGGCTGACATCAATACATTATCATGGTCCTGGAAAAGGCCCTGGAGGAGCTCTTGTCAGATCAAATGGTAGTGATCAAAGTTATTAAAAAAAAAAAAAATAAAACAAGAGTCCAAACCAAAGGGGAAAAAACCCCTCCGTGCAGAGTGAGGGATAAGCCTGTGGAATAGTTAGTGGGGTGAGAGAGAAGCCTCTGTTAAGAGTTTTTTCAGATGCTGCAAGCAGGGCTCTTCTATGTTTGTTTCTCATTTTGCATGGCTGGCAACAGGATGGAGAACTACCCTTGAGGGAGAATAGGCTCTTCATTCTGTTCTGGGAGTGTATAGGTCTATTCATGCCCCCGCCTTTCCATAGGGGATTTTTGTGGGGTTTTTTTGGTTTGGTTTGTTTTGTTTTTTAAATGGTGAGAACAGGACACAGCTGTTCCATTTGTTCCATAAAGTGTCCCCTCAGGATAATCACAGAATAGTTCAGGCTGGAAGAGACCTCAAGAGAGCTCTAGTCCAATCTCCTTCTCCAAGCAGGGTTTGCTCAGATCAGGTTGCTCAGGGTTGTTCCCAGATGGGTCTGGAAAATCTCCAAGGACTGCCTGCACAGCTTATGCAGTCACCACCTCTTCCAGTACTTGTACTGTCCTCATGGTAAAAAAGCTTTTCCTTGCATCAGCGCAACTTCTCTTTTCTCAATTTACTCCTGTTGAACGTGGTGGGAAAATGAGAAACAAAGAGCCTGGTTCCATCTCCTTGATGACTTCCTGGTAGGTGCTAAGAGACTGCTGTTAAGTTCTCCCAAAGCCATCCCTTCGCCAGACTGAAGAAGCCCTGGCTCCTTGGCCTCTCATCACAGGGTAAGTGGTCCAGCATCAATCATTATGGTAGCACTCTGCCGAACTCACAACAGTTTATTGATATCT
Organism: Gymnogyps californianus; assembly: GCF_018139145.2. Lineage (NCBI taxonomy): Eukaryota > Metazoa > Chordata > Aves > Accipitriformes > Cathartidae > Gymnogyps > Gymnogyps californianus. The sequence goes on from NC_059471.1 coordinate 175,912,798, forward strand.
TTCCTGTACAGAGGGTCCCAAAACCATACGCAGTAATTTAGATGGGATATAAGGAGTGCTGAGTAAAGGGGATAATCACTTCACTTGATCTGAGGTTATGTGCCTGTTCACACAGCTGAGGAGACTGTTGGCCACCTTTGCTGCCAAGCAGATTCTGCTGGCCCCTGCTCACCTTGCTACCTACCACAGCCCCAACTGTTTTTTTACACAGAGCTGCTCCCCAGACAGGCAGTCCTCAGCCTGTGTCTTTGCTGGGGATTGTTCCTTCCCAGGAGCAAGGCTTTGCATTTGTCCTTGCTGAATTTCATAAAGCTCTTGCTGGCCCATCCCTCCAGCCTATCTAGGTCCCCCTGGATTGCAGCCCTGTCCTTGACTGTATTGACTGGTCACCCTGCCCAATTCGGTGCAAACCTTATGAGCAAGCACTTCGTTCCCTCCTCCAAGTCATTGATGAAGATATTGAACACAACCAGAACAGACCCCTGTAGTACCCTACTTGCTACTAGCCTCCAGGCAAAGTATGACCCACTAACCTTGCTCTCTGGACCCAATGATCCAAACCACTTTTTCGTCCATCAGACCACAAACCAGACCACAAGCACCCTCACACAAGAATGTTGTGTAAGACAGCATCAAATGCCTTGCCAAAAATCTGCTTTCTCTATGGTTTTCCCTAGGACCCCAAACCATCCAGCTATAGCATTCCTACAAATAGCCATTTTCTCCCAAAGAAAGATTGGCAAAAATCACAAGTCTAACTGTGAACCAGTGATGAAATATAGTACTGGGACAACTGAAGACAGCTGTTGACTCTGCATCCTGGATTTCTTCCAGCTGTCACTTGCAAAATGGCATTTTCTCTTGTGCTATTTCAGCTGGTGTTGTGGTCCAGTTTCCGTGCTGGATTCCTCCTGGCAAGTTCCAGGACTGTGAACAACCTTGGTTTTCCTCAAAACTGTTCCCTGCATTATGAAGAGAACTAGAAACCAATTTACCTGAGCATCTAATCTCAGTGGGGAAGCATCCCTGAAGAAAATAAATAAATAAATTGTTCCAGTCTCATCAGTCAGAGCAATTTTAGCTAGAAAGAAATCATATTTGTAGTGCTAATATCACTACTGCATACAGAGTTGGCTGAATCAAAATATATTTGCATTGTTTTTTGCACTGGTGTGATATCCGAGTTTCCAAATGGTGTGAACTTCCTAAACAGTGGAGCAGTCAGCTGCAGCTGTATCTCTGTCCATCTAAATTTACTGCTGGATGGAAGAAAGCTCCTTGGGTGAAACCATATTTTGTTAAAAAGACAATTTTTTTCTGCTTATGTAGGGTATACAGCTGGATACACATCCACCCATACAAAGTGCCTTCTGCTTCTCTCCACTGAGGCAACATCAGAAAGGCCCCCAACATAAACTTTACAAAAGCTTCCTTTGGAAATAACTGCTGACTGTATGGACAGACTTGTATAAACAGAAAGGGTTATTTTTATATAAAAGCAGAAAAGCTGTTTTAAAATTCTTAAGATTAATACTTCTTCACCTCTGGCCTTGTGAGTGAACCTTTCAGAAAAGAGATCTGCATGTGGGGAAGATAGTGGCTCCAATAACGTAGAACAATAGCTGATAAATTTAGAGATTGCCCAATTCAATTATTCTTTTTCTTGAAACATACTATCTTTCCAATCTAAAACTAGGCAATTATTTAAGTAGCACTTCCTAAACTCAGAGATGCTAAGTTGTCTAGATTTAATTCTAGATTCTGAAAACAGCAGCTCCACAGTCTTTGCCCAAGATCATATGGATTAAGCAATGTGCAGAACAATAATTTCTATGGATTTCAAGCTTATATTAAAAAAGACTTTATATCTGTAACTGCAAAGATCAAATGCCAGTGTTATGGTTTGCTGGTAGCCAGTTAAGGAAGTTATTGCTTATTTGGAACAGAATTAAAACATATTGGAAAAATCGTTGTTACAAAAAGCAGGGCCGCCCTCATATAAGGTATTACCTTAGCTCTACATGCAACACAACAGAGGCACATCAATAATTCCAGTGAAGTCAGACTGCAATCAAAGCCACAGTCTGGCATCAAGAGTAAAAAAGAAGAACTAAAGTTTTGAGAGGCTTTTTTATTTCCATTGTTCTGATCCATGAAGACCTTCAACATTAATATAGTTTTCATGCCTGATGGATGATTGACGATTTCTGTGTTTTGTAGAAACTCAAACTATGGCACAGCTATTTGCATCAGAGTTCCTAATATTTTACACACACACAGAGATGCTGAAACTTGCCTGCATCTTCATCTTTTCTTCACTGTGTATTTTGAACAAAGGTCTGGATTATAAGCGCTCCTGAGCCCTGCCCAGGATGGTGAGGATCTGGAGAGGAAGGTACATGTTCTGGGCATGGTGGGTCTGGTTGTGTTCAGCCTGAGAGCACAGGAGAACTGAGAGCAAAACAAGAGACCTTCACCTTCTCTTAATTTTTGCTTCTGACCTGAGATTCTATTTTTTAATTTCCTAACCTTAAAACAGCAGTGAACTGCAGTAGTCCTCTATTCTTTGAAGCGGATTTGGAGTACAGATGCTGATTTTGCACCTTACTTAAAGACATAGCAAAGGCAATTAGTGTCTGAATCTCTCCCTGCCTCCTTCCTCCAGACCTTTTCAGAAACATTTTATCTGTCTGAGATACAACAGTTAGTGAGAGATGATTAATTTAGACAGCTCTTTCACATTTCCCCACAGAGTTAGCTTGAAGTCACAGATGTATATGTATGCATGGACGTGTTCCCTAGCAAGCAGAGATTGGACTGTTTCTAGCAAATGATGTTTAGTAAGCAAAGAAGCTACCACAACTTGACAGAATACCAGATAACTATATCAAAGTTCAGAAAAGTAACAAATACAGTTAAATATTGAAGTTGATTAATACACATAAAAGAACAACTGTCTCAACAAGGAATATTTAAGTAGAGCAATTAGTTTTAATTGGACTCAGCAGTCGGAAACCCATGATATCATCCCCTTCAACAATTCCTCCACGACTCTTCCTGAGGACAGCGCCCACACTGCAAAATGCAGCACTGCACCTCTCCCCCTAGCACAGGCAGCAGAACTGAACTTGTGGATTGCTCCTTTTCTGCAAATTCTGAAGCTTCACATAAAGTATAAGGCTCTTTCTAAAATAGAACTGAAACTCACCCTAAAATATCCCCTAAAACGAATCTTTTTTTTTTTTTTTTTTTTTTTAAATCTGATGTTTATTCTGTATGTTCTGAAGAGTATCTACAGAACAGCTTGAATTTTGTATTACAAAGTGAGTACATCACGGCTGAACAGCAAACGATAACACAATTTATTGTGACTATGACTGAAGCATCTGAAAAGCATAAATCGAATTAGATCACGTCAAGAATATAACACAAACATCCTAGTCTAAATCTTTAAGATAATTTACCTTTCAGTCTTCCATTATTTGCAGTATCTAAAGAGCAAGTAGACAATGAGAGATTTTAAAAAGACATGAGTAAATTAATAAAACCAACTTGCATAATCTGCCTAGTAATGCAAACTAAAAATGATCAGATTTCCTTACCAGTGTTCACAATAGTCTGCTTGTACTGTAAAGATAGCCTTAATAGAAAAAACAGAATTCCTTTAGTACCTTATAATAGATATTAGAACTATAGAATTTAAAAATAGGAATACGGATCAAAGACAGCAGTTAAAACAATCGTTTTGGTTATGCATTATAGCTAAAGAAAAGGAAAGAGAACATGGGCCTGGACTCCAGTCTGCAGAATGTAACAAATATGGCACAGGTAAAGTACACCTTTGAACAAGATACAAATAACTTGTGTGCTGAGTGCAAGTAGTAGTCGGCATATTTTAGTTAAGCCAAAACAGATGTGAAATAAGTAAATTTTCAATTAGTCATGGAAAAACTATCCAGGTTTCAGACTAACCATAATACACGTAGAAAAGACCCTAAACTTTTTCCTTTTCATTTTTAACCTCACTCCATAACTTCATTTCATGTTTAAATATAAATTATGTACAGAATGCTCTTGCAGCTATTTTACATATGCTTTAAATTTGTGGGTTTGCTTTATCTTCCTTATCCCACCTCATTTATTACCCAGACTAGCAGACTCGATTCTAAATAAACACATGCCAAGTGTACTTCTCATTTTTTCAGTGGTTTTAGTTGCTGTTATAACGAATCTCAGCAGACCTGATTTCTCCCTCTTTTACTAGGAGATTCGAAAGGCTGTAAATGAATTATCAGCTACATTATCTACAGAGCACAGATCTATATGAGACATGATTAAGCAAGAAAGCTGACTTATTCCTTATTAACAGAATTTCTGAATGGCCTTTAGATGTTGCTAAACTCAGGCTAGAACATCAGAATCCAATCTGGCTGTGACAAAGATAGAGATAAACATTGTAAAGGCTGATCTGGAAGAAAAGGTCACCCTTACAAGTAAGGTACAATTAAGGACATATTTAAATTATCTATTTTAGAAAAAAATATGGGGAGTATTCATCAAGACTTACAAATTGCTCAGCTTATTGAAAGTGGTCGGTAAAAATCTTTCAGGAGAACAAACCTAACTCTTCTGTCATTTACAAATACTCTGTTCACCTGTCAAAAATACTTCTACGTGATTTAGACTAAAGCTGACACAATCTTCACCTCTGCCTTAATTTCACTTAGATAATAGAAAACCCATATTCAGTGAAGTCTGCTTTTGGCAAAAGGAACTTTGGACTCAAACAGACTCTCAGCTATATCCCAAATTCTTCCAAGAATTGTTTTACAGATGTAATCACAGGGTAGAGACATGCTTGACCTAATGTAGTCATTAGAAGAGGTGAAAATTTAAATTCTGAATTGGCATAAAAGTGCTTGCAGAACTGAAAAGCCATCAACTTTTAACTCCTTCAAAGAGGATAGAAAGATTTAATCACCATTCTGCTACCCCTTGTTATAACCCAAAGTCACAATTAAAACCTGAACTTTAAAAATACCTGTGATTACAAAGGCAATTGACAGATTTCATGGAGGAGATAAATTAGACCTATTGGACTTATTGAAGTATTCTATCGGACTTATTCAAGTATTCATAAACTGCAATAATAATGAACTACTACAAGTTGGCAGCACTCCCATCTTGCTCCTGAAGAACAGCACATGTACATATCTGCATGCACAGATGGGCCTTTATTGTTAACGTCCACAACACTAAAACACAGTATTTATTCTGAATGTATATAGTCTCAAATTTTTTGGTACAGCATCTAAGTATTTTTCCATGAATATCTATGTCTCAGAGAGAGATCTGAATCCTTTAATAACCTACTTGGAATTCATAGGACACTCTTGACAAACCTGGCTATATGCAACAAGAAAAGGACAGACTAAAACTCAATGCCAGAATGAATCAGTAAAAAAAAAACCAATCCCAAAACAAATCCCAAAACACTTAGGCAAACAAATTCCCTGCATCTTTGTATGAAAACCTGTTTTATAGTTTTCTGCAGGGAGCAGGGGTGCATGCCTAAATGCCAGCTCATAGCTAGTGTTTTGATACTATCAGTGAGCTAAATTATCAAGCAATCAAGAAAAAAAAAAAAATTGTGCTCTGCCCAGTTTGGAATACAATTATGGAAACAGGCAATCTCATCTAAGTCACCATCTGGAAATGTTGAAAATTTGCACCCACATTTGCTTAGGAGCATAAAACCATCCAGGTCCTTGATATTATAAGTTAAAGTGCAATCCATCACGCTCAATAGGACTCACAATTCTGTCTGGCAAATGCTGGATATTAAGGTGGAAACTTGCATTGCATAACTTATATACAGCAACTCTGACAAACCCTGATGTGTTGGACTCACTGCAATAGAAAATCAGTCAATCCATTTGCAATGGCTATTTGTACAAGGTTTCCAGATGTTTGGCAGCCCAGCAAAGACATATCCAGGAACAGTATTTGCATAAGGGGGGGGTGGGGGGTGGGGGAAAGACATGTCTGGAAGATCCAGACATATAACATCTCTATTATTGAACAGTTTATAGAGTTCAGCATTTTATCCTAAAGAATGAAAGTGGAAACTCCCCCAAAATATTTACTTCTCATTAAAGAGAAAGAAAAAACATTGTATCTCATCAAGCATTACAAGTTTTGTGTTTTAGGAACCCACAACAGCAAGGCAGTACCAATGAAATCACGATATCTGCCACATAAAAAGCAGAATAATGGCAGATCCAAAAGGATATGGCTTATAAAATAAAATATAAGCATCTACCCATGTAAAATGTGGATATCCACCAATCTATGCCTTTCCAACACCCACAGATTTTCTTTGTGAGCAGTAACACAAGGATTACATATGATTAGCTGCTGCAGTCATTGTGAGAAGAGAGGCAGCAGCCCTCCAGTGCAGGCTGTCTGTGAGCAGAATAGGAAAGTGTTTCCTTTCCCTCTGAAGTAGACAGAGCTCAAACTAAAGCTATATTCAGTTCAAAGACTTCAAAAAGCACACGCTATGGCTCAGGTTTTTGATGAATCTTAACGTACCAGCTTCAGTAGAGACTGGAGGTTTTAGGTCTTCAGGCAGGCAGTACTTTAAAAAAATAATTAGGAATTAAATGCATAAATCCATGTAACTGCAACATTAAATTATGAATATCATCACAGAATTGAGAAAATCTTAAGCTAAAGGTTACATCAGCTGGCTAAGCAGCTCACCATGCCCTTATTTGTAATGCTTATATTCCCGTTAGACAATCTATTTGATGTCTGCATACAAGGCACACAAAACCAGGTGAAGCAAGTTTACTATGAAACCTTTTCCATTTCATTGTCTGGATGTTCCGATACAATTTGGCCCCTTAGCACTGCCAGATGGCATTTAGGAGCCTAGTCGTACCTGCAGGATATAATCACACAGGCACAGTGCCATGCTAATCCAGAGCGGTATCTTACCAGATCAAAGCGTAAACAAACAAACAAAAAAACCAACCAAAAAAAAAGTAGCTATGCCTTCAGAAAGCTGGCTGCAAAAAACACAGGGAAGTTGTGCCACTGACCACAACACAACCATGTGCGTGGCTGTAGGCATCAATGAGATGCCACCATTGATAGGTGACATTGTCCTTAACAGCTGAAGGTCTTGAAATTTGAATGTGAAAAGTTCTTGGTTTTGTTCAGGTGCACAGCACTGACAGCAAACTGTAATGCCTTGCTACAGCAACAATAATAAAGGGTCTGGCCCAGTGTTATTTGCTTAAGCCCAACTGATGAACTTCTTGCAGCATAAACATTGAAATACAGTGGCACAGGTGCAGGAAGAAAGGGAAAAGCAATGAAGAATGTGAGAACTTCTACCTAAATAAGAGGAACAAATATGAGACAAGATCAACTGAAAGAACAACGCAAAGGTAACCTTTTAGAAACATTGGAGAGGTCAAAAGTAACTGAAATCTCAGAATCCTGATGTAGAAATCCCAGTCGTTTAAGCCAATTGTTCTGAAAGTAACGTATATGAAGTCATACACTTTTCCAGATGAAGGATACATTTTACACCACCTCATAGGCTTGTATGTGTATTTGGCACTTGATAATGAAAAATTAGTTATGTTCAGTATTTAAACAGCAAACCTATGATTTAGCTATACTGTCCAAAGCAATCTCCGATTCAGAAAAATTCTCTCTGGTCAAACATCCATTCCAGGACAAGAGTCTGTCAAACCCTTGTTGAGAATAAATTTATATGAAGGTTCATTCACTGCTGAAAATTATTTGCAACAAAAATGTAAAACAATCTTAAATAGAGCAACTAATACCAGAGAAATAATTTTTTCCAGCCTAAGAAAAGACTCAGTACTTAAGAGTACCATATCAGCTCTTCTAGAAAGCATGGCCCTTCTGTGTTGGTTTGATTAGATCTTCCTCAGACACTGAGTGCCCAGTTAAGGAGAGTTCTGATTTTTACCTCTTGCTCCTTGATTGCAATCTTTTTTTCAGAGAAAAGCCACCATGATCCAGAATGCATGTGACATTGACACAATCCATTTCCTACAGTGCTTACAATTATTTAAAAACCAAAGCTGGAAAAAAATAACCCAATTTACTTGAGGATTCATACCTGGAGTTTAAAGACATAAGGATTGGCTACGAAGTTTCCCTTGGTTTAGGGCGCCTCAGCCCCTTTCTAATTCTCTTCCCAACCTGTACTGCCAAAACTGAAGAACTCTCAGTTAAAAACAAAGGAAAGTCTCCGCAGAATTTTCACTTTGCAAACCCAACAGCTTTATAATCTACCTCTTTACTGGATCCAGTGGCTCAGATCTGATTTGCTGCCTCTCAGGACAGGTTGCAAGATGGATTTCTTTTTAGTAGAGACCTTGTGAAGAGAGGGCACAACTGATGCCTCACATTTGTATTATAGAGTGGACACATTTATCCATTAACTCAGTTTTCTGTTGCACTTTTGGATTCTTTACTGAGGCTAGTCACTGAATTTGTGTCTGAATGGCATGCCTGGACATAAGCACCCGCAGGATATAGGCTCAAAACCAAAACATGTCAGTTGAACTGTTAAAGTAAGTATGAAATTGTTATAACTTTCTCAGAAACATCTTAGCCAATGCTGTCCTTTTTCTTCACTGTCAAAGGTGATAAAACCTGCAGAGCGTCCTCCTCCTCGTCTGTTATGGCTACTCATACAAAAGCATGGCCATAAGTATTTCAGAGATAGACCTCTGTTGGGTGGAAGAAATTGTCCAGTTACTTCTAGTATAGAGTAAGATAAATTGCAGGTGTTTTAGTACATGGGGTCCCCTATCCTCATTCCATCACAGAGACAGTCAGAGGAGCATCACAGACGTTGCGATTCATTCCAGTACGGCCTTTCTCCACTTGACTTGAGACAGTAGGAGACGGTCTGACAACCTCATAACAGCCAAGGATGCTCCTGCTATTTACAGTGGCTCATGGATGTTAAACAGTAATGATCCTGAACATCTCTAATCCTATTTGCATGTCTATTAAAATACAGTATACTGTCTGAATGGCATAATTCTGGAGTCTTATCTTATCATATTTATGAATTTTATGAGTACATTGTGAATAGGCCTAATGTGATACGCCTGTATGAATTTCCCACTGTATCAGCTACTTGCTTGAAAGTCATTAAAAAAACCAAGATCAGAATAGCAGTAATGCATAAGCAAATTGAGTCATTCTCCTTCAGTGCCTTTCAAATGTCTCTTTTCCTGTCAATTCTTGTTCTTTATATGCATTTATTTATTTATCAGGTCTGATGATAGAATTGTTTCCAAAGAGTACATTTAAATCAAAAAACTTGTACTATATTAAGCACACCCACCACCACCAGTGGAAGCACAGTTACGCTGAAAGACTTTGACTGACTTCCGTATCTTACTGCAGTATTAAAGAAAGAAATATTACACAGATTTACATACACACACACAAATCTAAGTGTATATATGCATAAATATATACATGTACACTGATAACAGAATAAGACAACAAATGGTTATCACAAACCTGCTAATGATAATTGATATCCTTATTACAATTTTAATGAATTATTTGGCCAGTACTATAGTAATTACTGCATTTACAAAGCATTTTTAAAGCTATAAATGAATTTTCCAGAAAGATTAAATTAATATCTATATGCCTGAAATTTTAATCTCTATTTCCACGTTATCTCATTTTTAAGCTAATAGTAAAATTTAAAATATTAGATCAAAAAGGCTATCAGCAAAAACCAAAAACAGAGACTCCAGCCACACATAACTAGATTAGGAGGATGGCAAGGAGACTGTTAACTTCATATCTTTGTTAGAAAGAGACATTCCAGATTAATGCTTATTGAAAATACAGATGAGTTTCAAATATAGTGTAAAGCATGGAAAATTGAAAATTGATAGTTAAATTCATTTAATAAAGGACAATTTGGACAGCAGCTATCAAGCCCCAGGGAAAAAATAAACTGAGAACATAAAACTCTTCTAAATCAAAAGACTGAATTTTGTGAAGAAAGAAGAAAATAACATCTCTAGCTTAAAAATACCACGTAAACTTTTACTTTGAATGCATGAAGCCCACTCTCACTGCTATTGCATAAATTCAGCTGAATCAGAAGCAAATCCTATTAAAATAGTTGAGTGTGCATACATATCAATACCCTGTTTCTTTTGTCCAAAGGTCAAAACCCCACTATTCTAAATGTTAGGGGCCTAGAAGGGTGTTTAAAGCTCTCACTTCCTTTTTATTCTCTCCTTTCTTGGGGTGAGAGTCAGGGGAACTATAAAAAGTACATGTATTCAGTAGCCATTTAGATAAATTATAAGTCTTTATATATACATGCATATATACCTTCAAGACTGAGGAGAAGGGGAGAGGGGGAAGACAACATAAAAAACAGAACCACCCAAAAGGTCCTTCAAAAATGCTCTCCCTTTGAACTTTTATATGGTACACGGACAGGCTCTGTAATCCACAATGTTGATGTGTTCAGTTATGGTAACAGCACAAAGTGGCTGACCTTATATGTTGGAAAGGCTAGAAATACTAAATACTGCATGTTTCCATTGCTGCATTCAATGACAGTGAATACTAACACTTTTGAAAGCAAAATGTAAAACATTTTGGACTTCTCCCATGATATCCACATCAAATCTACTTGGGGGGGAAGTTTTACACCCCACCTTGAAACTGAAAATCAAGCATTTTTTGTTTTCAGCTACTGTAACACCAACTGCAGCAAATAACTTCTGCAGATTAAATTTTACTCTCAGTAGCATATGTGTGACAAAGGTCTTTCTTTACATTTTGACTTCAGCTGTTCTCAGACAACAGGCTCTTATCTTCCAGTGCAATCGCACAGATTTAGCTAAATGCAAAGTTTTCTCAAAGCAGTACCAACAATGCTACAGACTACATTGATTTAAGAGCCACTGTGTAATAACATTTAAGGCAAAACATTAACAAAGGTTTCATTTGTATTTGTACAACCTTAAATATTCACAAAAACTGTATAGTAGCAAAGATGCAAACACTTGCAAACAAGGGTAATAATGGCTCCTCTGTCTTCTTTTATCAGGACAGATTTTCTTACAAGCAGTTGACCATCCAAACTGTACTGTGATCTAACCTACAGAAGCTTTTTTATTCTCATCAGCGCTTAGCTCTTCCAAACTCAACTTCACATGATTTGTTATTCAACTTTATGACTTTATCTCCTAGCCTTCAGAACACTGAGAAGAAAACATGGTAAGAATGATGTAAGAAACATTTATTGACAGAATTTGCTATGCGAGTCCCAAGCCATCAAAATGCCTCCTTAAAGGAAAGGAAATTGAATTAAGGCTTTTGAGACTACATGCCCCATAAACAAATCACAAGAGGAATAAGAAACCTTCATTAGAAACATCTACAAGATAATAATATAACTGATGTCAAGATGATTCTCTCTTGCTATATAGAGACTCTTATGCTAACCAAGAACACATACTACATTTTCCTATTAATTATAAAAATCTCTGCTTCACTTGAATTTCTTGAGAAACTTCTACATGTGCTTTTAATTCAGGGGTCATCTCCCTTCAAACACAAGAGCTGCCTGTTCATGCAGGGAGAAGTTCATCAAACCTGTTGATATTCTAGCAGATGTCACTTGTCAGTTTAATTGTGGCAAAATATCATGAGAATACAGGACAGCCATCAAACCATATCCTTTACTGTAGCGGATAAATGAAAAGATCCTTTTCAGTAGATTCAAATATGTTGTCTCTTCACAATATCTCAAAGTTTTCCTTCCCTCCTCCCCTCCCTGCTAGCTCAAGCATCTCATGGTTACTGGTTTCAAAGTCAGTAATGCCTAAAGTGCCCTGCATTTTCATTTCTTAGACAGACTCCAACTACAACCACCCCTTTGCATCATGACTGAGACAATCCATTCATTGAAAAAAATGCAAAGATACTGAGGAATCACGGACATTAATTATAACTTTCCCATCTGCTCACGTAGATTTTGGCCTTCTACACTGATTTCAGTGCAGAAGTCATTTCTCCATATAATTTTGTATGGTGACAAGCACAATGTGGTCTGGCTTTAGATCAGGGCTGCTAGATATTACTGTAACACAAACACTGTTGGAGTAATGCAAAACCCCCAAAAGGTAGTTAAGTCTTTCTGTGTATTACTGTTTTCTCCTTCAAAAAGTCTGTTCTTGTCTAACCGTCATCACCACCTATCCTCACTTAAATCAGGGAAAAAGGAAGAGAAAAAATATTTTTATGGCATCTTAGCATTAATTAACAACACTACAGTTAAAACATGAAAGGTGCCATGTCTCATTTAAATAAATATCCTCTAAGTACATTTATTTCTTTGGAAACAACAACAACAAAAATCTATTCTGTGATTGAAAGGGTTCATGTTGAACCCTCACATGAAATGCTATCAAATATTTGTGCAATATGAAACAAAAAGGAAAAATAGAGGCTAAGGACTTTTTCCAAAAAAAAAAAAAAAAAAGGAAAGAAAGAAAGATAAAGAACATTAACTGACACTTTCCATTAAGCTACTTGTTTTATTTTATAAAACAAAGTAGAGGAAATGCTAAAAACATTGAGGCAAGCCTTTGGAATAGCCGTATCAGTGAAAATTAATCTGGTAAGTGCAAGTCTTGAACATGGCATCTTATCTTCCCAGAGAAAGCTGACATTTCTACTACATTACTTTGACCATGTCTCTAAATGGAAGTACAGCTACTCATGCACTAATGAACACCACCAAATTATGTCATTCTGTAGCATTTTAAATTATTGGCATAATTTTAATTGTCAAATTTTTCTACACTAAAAATATGCTAGAACATATCCAGTTTATGGTTAGATTTATAGCCTTCAAATATTACATTTTATTCAGGACATTTACAAGCACATGTATCTATGTATAGTGGGGGTATGTTTAATTTCATGTAAAAAGATGGTGTCTGGAGTTGGAAAGCTATTAAAGTAGACTAGCTGCTCAAAATATGCTGCTTACCTTTGTTCAGACTGCCAATTTTCCAATTCAACCTATGATTTGTATATATACAAGGAGTATCTACCATCATGGGACTTCCTGGCCCTGACTATAACTCCAAAGAGCTTCCTGAATATAAATTACTATGAAATAACGATAATGCTAGTAGTTACTTATTCGTCCCCAGGGCAGCCGCTGTCAAGGCCAGGCCAAAGACAGGTATTTGCATGTGGCATGCAAACGTCCACTGGGTGCCTACCTGCAAAATGATGGCACTAAAATAGATGGATCTCCACCCTGTGTTATAATAATGAACGAGCTGGATCTATCTGTATTCTCTTAACAGCATTAAAAAAAAAAAATTCTAAACTTTAAGATAACTAACGTAAAAGTGAAACATTAGGTTGAAGGCTTAGTTTAATCAAGCACTGCATAGACATACTGTAAATAGAAAGTCACTGTCCCAAAGAGCTTGCACCTTCAGTTTGTGATAAAATACCACAGGAGGGGGGACTAAGAGGAAAAAGAAGAAGAAAGAAAAAACAGAGAAAGAAAACAGAATGCGGTAACAAAAAGAGACTAATATTCCTGAGATGATCAATAGTCAGCTGAACATTTGACAAGCTTAGGTCACAACTGTTATCATAATTACAACAATCGCAAGGAATTTGTGCTACGGTGGGAACATACAGGCATTGCTGGTTTTCCTCATTTTGTCAGTGTCCTCAGTCACACAAGGTACGGTACTGCACTGCACAAACTCAGAGGTGCTACTTTTATCCCTAGTATTCTAATTTTTCATTCACCCATTCCTTGATTCTATGAGTAGACAATCTCTCTCTCTCCCTATTATATATCTCTTCCCATCATTTATGAAGTTCAAACCTTTTATTTGTCAAATCATCAGTCAAAATACTGAACAATGGGGATACTGGATACCACATAAATAATGTAAGACAATATCAGCATTACTGATTGAAATTGGTACTACAAGACCAAATGTAAGACAATATCAGCATTACTGATTGAAATTGGTACTACAAGACCATTTATAGGCATCTATTATTCAAAAAAATAGTAGACTGCAAGGAAAGGCGAATATCCATTGCCCCTTAATACAATAAATTTTCTTTTCACAATCCACTCTTTTAAAGTTAATTCAAACCAGATAATCAGACACTTCTTTATTTGTGTCAAGAATATATAAAAAAGGTAAAAGCTCATTTGAAAATTCCAGGTTGTAGATAAAGACATGAAATGCATGTTAAAGGACAGTTTTTCTAGATTTTCTTCTAAGGAAGACAATCTGTTCTTTTTCCCTGATAATCTACTGCTTCATTTACTTTTCGGTGGCCTTTAGAGCCACACTGTCTGAAGAGTCTAATTTAATCCTCACTAGAAGTCGGCCTCATGAAACTGTAGAACAAATATTCTCATCTTCTGCATTTATTTCCATATGAACGGAAACCCGGACACTTACAACTCACCAAAAAAACCCCCACCTGGACTCTGTGAAAGTATTAAAAATTAACCTAACATTTGCATGTACCTGAAATTGCCAGAAATATTAATACACCAGTGTATTTTCATGCAGAGAGTAATCTACAGTACCAAAGCTCTGAGGTTCACTGCAGCTGGGTTTTCAAAACTAGCATGTAATGCATGTGCATGTGAAAAATAAGGCAGCAGCTGATACTATATTGGTGGCATGAACTGTTTCAAGGTAATTTCAATACTACTCAGAAACTAAGATTCTACACTGCTAAAAGCTGATGCTTTTATTAAAAGCTAATTAATGTGGTATAAAACAAGCACAATAATTTAAGCATCACAGAGTGGGAACCAAATAAATATATTGTACAAAAAGTTCAACCTCATATTGAGAAAACTTATCCTCAACCTAATAGCTGAGCTACCTTTGACTATGAAAAAAAAGATGAAGTTTATCAGAGGAGGAATGACTTGGAAAGCTGCTTCTCTTCTATCTTGCTGTCATCTACACTCTCCGTCTTCTTAAGAAGACTTTAGTCTTTACTCACCAAGACATAAGACCAGATAGAAGGGCTGTAGGGTAACCACTGACTGGGGCACGCCAGAGCATACAGAGCACAGGTACCTCGCAAGCAGTCTCTTCCCCCAGCTCACAGCATTGGAAGAATGTTTCTAACAACCAGACCCATGTCAACCCCTTCAGTTTAACTAATAGGTTCTTCTTTTGTATCAAGGCAGGTTGGATGTACTGTGCGTGGAAACAGTGCAGTCTATCTTTAAAACATAAGACGGGAAGCTCTGGAAACATAACAGCCAGCAGATCTTCAGAAATCTGTTGAATTTCCAGAAGCAAAGTGACTGTATGAGAAATAATGCTTAAGTAAAATCCAAGTATCGTCCTCTGTCTTAGGTACCAGCTCAACTTCTGTTTTCTGGCCCTTCTTTTAAACAAATCTAAAACGAAGCTACATTCAATGAAGAATTTTAAGGGACGTTAAAAATGTTTCCTCTCAAAGAGTCAGTGTTTGATGCAAACAATATTACAGGCAATTCGACCAATTCAATCCCTGTCTGAAGAGTCAGTCTCATTTAGGGGCCTCATTCACACAAAACATAATTTGAAAGAGTTTCAGTCTTTAAAAGCAATCTGCATTGTTGCCTTAAAAACAAAGCCATGAAGGAACTCCCTTTGTAGTTTTTGGATGGTTGAATTTTTTGATTCATTATTAGGACTTTTTTTTCCACTCAAATTAACTAATGCTCTCCAAGAGGTAACACAAAAGAATGTGGACTTCGATGGGCCTGCAGTGGTTTTGGCAAATTGACATGTCTTTGTCTGACAACCTGACTTTAGGTTGTTCTCAACAAGGTCAACAGCTAGAGATATCTTTAATTTTAACTTCTCGAATGTGACCCCAGGGCCAAAGTTTTGTCACAATCTGCATGCACACACATATACTGGCAGCTGACGGTTATTGTAATTCTCACCTGCTGTGAGTAGCCACATTTGGGTCTATTGTTTGGCTTTTTTCAAAACAAGAAAGAAAAAAAGAAAAAAATGACCAATATTGATTGCTTTTTCTTTAAAATTTTACTAAGGACTTTTTGCAAAAAAATGTTACATCAAAAATTGAAAGGCTCTACAGAAAGCCTGCCAAAAATCACTGGAAAGATTCCCACTGTTATCTAAGAGGTCTGGGTAATTACACCTTTAGAGTATAACTGTGAAATATTTTAGTGCAAATCTAAACACAGCCTTAACCATGAGATTGCCACCAATACTACACCTCTTTAAAAAATTCATGCGCAGCTACTGATTTGATTTTGAGAACTGGTTCATAGCCTAATTTACTAGAAGAAACATGATGTTACAAACGCTCATGGCACATGCCTGGGGCACTTACCAGGATGCATTTGTAGACAGTCAGAGAGTATCTTGCAAATATAACAAATGCTTCCCTGACCCTTCAATCACCATGTACGGTATTAATGGCTAAAAGTTTTAAACAGCATTAAAAACACGCAGAGAAATAATATTCAAGTCTAAAAAGGTTTTTTTGCCATGGAGAACTTGCAACCCTTTATTCTTTTTCTTTATTTGAACCCTCCTGATTCAAATGGTGTACTTCTAGGAATATTGTGTCCATAGCATTCCTAAACATATGCTGTAGTAAAGAAAGAATGAAAAAAAATGGAGTTCAGCATACTCAAAATACATTGTCTTAACCAATATCTCATGATAGGGAGAAAAAAGTACTTTTTGAAAATATTAAACAGCAGTAATGGATTCATTTTTCCCCCTTAATGAGGTTTCAGTTGTTGTTTTATTAAGAAAAATCCTACTAAGAATAAAAGATGATTAAAAAAACCCAATTATATAGCATACATGTTCTGACTTCCACACAGGAGAGCCTCTGGTTTCCCTGGGCAGCTGTCAGAGCAATCAACCTCAGTCACAGAAACCTCCCTTACAGGGGAGGAAAATAAAAATTATAACCAACACCCCCCCAAACATATGTTCCACGGTTTCCCTTTTATCCCCTCTGAAATTCTATTGTTACCTAGGCAAGCAGCACAGCCTGAGCTGCAAATTTAACAGTTTAAAATCTGCAACTGAACTTACCTTGGTAAAAAATTAATTCCTGCAGAACACAACTTCCAGTCTGTTATGCCAGCTGTTCTGCTAACAAATGACAACTCCTCCCTTCTTTCTAGCTGTGCTGTGAACTGACATACCAAGATAACACAACAAGATTTTTGACAGATCAAATTTGCATTGGCCACAATTATTAGATACATGTTGTGGAGGAACGACTTTGCTTTAATCATTTCATGGACATACACAGATAAGTATAGGGCAAGAAAAAGGCTAACTACTGTTAAAGGTATTTTGCATCTCTTTTTATGCTTAATAGTTTGTTTATAGCAATAGCAACCAAAAGTGAACAAAAACACTAGGGGAGAGTAGGGGGGAGCAAAGTAGATGATGTGCACTATTTCTGCTTATGATGGGCTAAAATCAGCTCCGAGATCTCCATAATCACTCTTTGGCACTTTTGAATTACAGATCCACTTAGGAATTTTGCTCTTGGGATCATCTTTGTTTATAATGTTTACATACCATTTTAGCTCATTACTGTTAAGCATGGGATAGCATGGAATATTGAAGTCTTTTTCTGCAAGAGATGTAAACTAAATCTTGATGTAATGTTAACTCCTAACAGACAGCTTTGACTCATGAGTGTTGTTTTTATGCTTCACTTTATTATTTTTTGTACGTATGGCAGTCTGCAAATCAGCTTGCATTACTGCTACATTTTTTTAAGAAGGGACCTCCTTTGGCTTTTGAGCCAGAAAGCTCATTTTACACCAGGACTGATGCTACTCCAGAGCAAATTGTAAACAGTTCCATCTGCTTTAAGAAAAGAATAAAATCTCCTAGTTGTCTAAACTGGCATAGGAAAACGTTAGGAAAATTCTGTTATTTTATTCTATTATCTCTTTCTTCCATCTCCCCAACTGACCCATTTGCTCCTTTGCAATGATTTCTTTAAATGACCGTTTGGAAATACACAGAAAGAGTAAGTGGCATTGTAAGAAGTAGTCATGTGGCAGTTGACAATGACAAGAAAGTGCCATCTACTTTAGCTACCACCTAAATGGAACGAATTAAGAATGTATTCCCCTGTCTAATGTACAGCCAAATGGGCTGCTGTAGTCCTGAGAGCACGTTTAGATTACTATGATGGAGAAAAATGGGGAAATTAGGAAAAAATATAGGTACAATGCAGTAACAGCTAAGGCATTATAAGTTTTTGGTGATCATGACAGAAAGAAAAAGTCTGTGTATTCCTTCCTTTGTGTACACAAACTTCTCCCTCCTCTCACACACAGTACAACTTCATTCCTAAGTGACGGGTGGTTTTGTGTAGGAGATCACGTTCTACCAAGAAAAAGGCATATTCCACTCTTAGGGACTAAATACAAGAATGGAATGAAGGGAAACGACAAGCAAACTGTAAGATCTTTAAGCCAGACAGTCTTTTTTACTGTGTTCCTACAGCAGCAGCACAACTATATCCCAATTCATGACCGAGACTATTGTCTTCTGCCACAGTGCAAATAAATAGCCATGAGTGCAGCGTATTTATTTTAAATACTAGGCAAATATATTTGACCTTCCATCTGAGGATCTTAATGCTCTGAGAGAAATCAATGGTCAATGATTCAGAAGATCTTTTAATAAAACTGAGTTTAAGCAACTTCCCTGAGGGTACAGAGAAAATTGACAAAGCTAGAAGAGAAACAGACCTTTAGCCTTTCTGCCTCAACCTTTCCTTGCATCATCCTTCCTAAAAGCGATACAGCAGCAACTGTCATATAACAATACGCATATTTATATTATTAATATTTATATTTATATTATTAATAAAGCTATTACATAACACTGACAGATACAGATGGTGTATCACAAAGCAGTAACTGTTCCACTCTAAATACAGAGTAGGTTCAGGCAAAATAACCACCTTCCAGAATTTTGGATTTAATATTGATCTGCTACCTCAACAGCATTAAAAGTGACAGGTGGCTAAGGTAATTCCTGATTAAGAAGTCAACATATTTAAAAAAAAAAAATTAAAGAGAGATCACTATCAAGAAGTCAATACGTACCTCAATCACTACACATCAAGTAAGAAATATCTTCAAGATACCAAAGCATGTTTTGTAGCAACCATAGGTAAAAGCTACTTTTAAATGATGCCCACCATTGGGGGTCACGTTTATTACTGCTTTATGGATACTTGCTAGTGTTCTAGAAGCTATAATGTTGAATCAGTATGCTTTTGTGTATTGTAGTCCCCTTTGGTTCTCATTTACAATGCCAATAATAAATCCAAAGTCACCTGACCTCTGCAATTCAGCCAAAAAGAACACCTGCTGGAAATTATCCCTTCCAAATGACAAATTATGGACACAGTGTTTACATCAGGCAATTTAAAAAAAAAAAAAAAAAAGAAAAAAGATTATTGGCAGCTTCCCCTTAGTCCTCTTTTATTGGTACAATGCCTCTGCCGTACTTACGAATAACTACACCCCCTATCATGGACTTACCATGCAACTTATTACTGGCATCAATTTAGGGATTCAAATAAAGAGGGATGTTTAATTTGTTTAAAAATAAAACAAATAAATTGTAACATTTTAAGGTTCACTTTACTAACAGCAGAGTATCCCGAAGTCTAAAAAAAACCAAAAACAAAAACAAAAAAAAAAACCCAAACAAAACAAAGCCCAAAACCCCCCAAAAATCCCAAAGAACAAACACAAAAACCACAGCTGTGAAATAAAGGAAACATTGTTACTACACTCAGTAGCTCTATCAACTTTTTCTTCTCTTCTAGCAGAGAAGCTTTGCTCATTTACCTGCAGAAAACACACAGTGTAATTATGTTAGTTTGTATATATACACATACTTATAGTCAAATCAAAATGGATATGCACATGCTTGCTGGTAACCAACTGTGAAAGAAAGGAAGTTTGTACTAAGAAGAAAATGTTAACCATTACCAGAGTTTTTCCCTGCCTTTACATTCTTTTGTACTTGAGCACTGGAGAAAAGCTAATACCAGTACCTAGGCATTAAAAAATAAAAACAAAGCATCTCCCAGCTGTGTTCTTTTATTGGAACGCAGCATGAATGCACCCTGACACTTCAGTTTAAGCTGTAACAAGGCATAGCCGCCTGTTCTGGTACAATACCCAGACTCCACTCACATTTAAGGGCTGCCTGCATTATGAAACTAATGTGACAAACCAATGCAACCTCAGCAATATACCTTGACCCTAATCCTACAGGTTTTGGGGTTTTTTTTTCCACATGCATTTCCTTTAAGTAACCATGCAAAAATCCTAGAAAACTCATTTGTAGAAGCTAGGCTTTAAACTTTTCTGTGCATCATTTCTGCATTTGTACCAAGCTTTGTCAACCCTTTCTTGTTCTCTCTATTCAGAGTTCAACCCTTTCTTGTTCTCTCTATTCAGGGTGCATATTTACATACTATATCTAAGAAAACAAGATCTGGTTTAATTTGGGACTATTAATTGTTGTTGGTAATCACTCAATGATTCCACCATATGTTTCTATTCAGAAGCTAAAAGCCACGGTACCAGGCAGGGTTGCCCTCTCATATGTTGCTTAAGGTTAGACCTATCTAGAATGAGTTTAAAAGGTTATTTACTCTGCTTTATAAGCAGTCATGCAATACAGTCTCACAAGAGACTTCTTGCTTCAGCGTTTACAAAATGCAGTCTTAGAAAGGTCTTTATATCCCGCCCACAAAGGCACACTGCAGTACAGTCCCTCACTGGTTTACTACTTCTGATATAGCAGCAGATGCTTCTCCTTCCAAATTTCAACAATTAATGTTCCAGGGGAACTAGAGAATAAACTAGGTAGGACTTCCATCCATGACACACAGATTCAACAACACTTGTAATGCTTTACTTCTACTGCAAGACTGCAGAGACAACCAGGAAGATGCAGAGTCCTTGACCTGAGTTTAGGATCCAGATAAAATCTCAAGGTAACAGTACGGAGTGCTTTAGAGAAACTAGCTCAATGCAAATGTCATAAAAACAACAGGTTTTCCCAACTACTTCGTAGACACAGCAACACCGTCCACTTAATGTAAAAGTAGAACAATTATCAAAGTGAAGAAAAGTGTCTTTAGTTACATCCATGTCAACATTGCTCTAGTGATTTTTAGTCTTTCAGACATTCAAATCTAGTCCAGAACTGGGGTAAGCAGGAGGTTCACGTTATTTTTACTTACTTTTCCCCAACATTTTGGGAGGAATCCTGGCTATTCTTTTTTTAGTCTTTGTTGTATGGAGCCTGTTCAGCATAGAAAAGAATCCCATGGGAAGTTCAAAGTTCAAGAGAAGGGAGACAAGAAAATAGGCATTTACTCTAAATGCACAGTTTGATACAGGATCATCCACAAGATTTAAGAAAATACTTTAAAGAGTCAGCAAGCAGGATAGTTGACTCCTAATGCACTCATTATGGGACCATCCCTATTGCAAAGATCAGATTTTAAACTGAAAAAAACTTAAAAAGCCTTTTGAAGGTATGTTCTTCATGAAGTTGGGTGATAAAAATCCGAGAACAATGTCACAGTGCAAGACGAGGGATCACCCAGAAGCCTCAGTTCAGATTCTCCACTGTACAGTGCTCTGCGCAACTGCTTCTCAAGCTTGTGCTCCTTCTTAGAAGGGAAAAGACAGGATAAGGTTGCATATTATTGCAGCAGCCCAACCCTTTCTTAATCTACTTCTCATCCTTGAAGTACAGAAGATTTTCCCAGATGATGATTTCAAGACAAAAGCAGCTAAACAAATATTATTCAGTAACACTTTTAAAAAATAACAGTAAGACCAGGAAAATAACAATTACAGTGATTTCCTTATTTTGCAAAGCCACTGCAGAGAAACAACAAAAAAGAAAGCCATGTGACTTTATTTACTAGCTTAGCTATTTATTATCACTTAAATTGTTCTTTGTACTGAGGCTAACAAGAGCTTTCTTTGAAAAAGCTAGGAGCAATAGCAATCAAAAAAAAAGGATTTATGGTAGAAAGCCTCTAGTCTCTTTTTTCTTTTATATTTCACAAATGAAAACCTTGCAGATAGTTTGTAACCATCAAGTTGTCCTAGAGCAAACTGTATAATCATGGCATATTACCTCCATGAATTTCACTGTTTTCTGCTTCTTAGCCATTGTATCTTATTCCAAATTAGATAAGACCATTCGACGCAAGATGCTTAAATCTACCTTTGCATATTTACTAATAGCAACATCATTAGTGGAAATGGGAAACTGTGCCTTTAGTAAGTGAAGACCAAGGCCAGTAAGTAACAGTATTACTTTTTTTGCTGGGGGGTGGTGGGGGAGGGGGTGGAGGGGGGGAGTAACCAACCCCAATGAAAAGCTGCCTTCTTCCTCTCACTCTACTCAGTAGTGCATATGCAAAATCATGGTGAATGTGTACATACAAAATAGTATTCATTTCAGCTATCTGATTACGCAAAAATCTGCCAGCACAAACAACTGCAAAGCAGCTGAGCTCCTTCCAACCAGGCAGTGATGACATCCTGTACAACTTTTACCTGGTATTCTTACACCAGTTTTATTCCGTTATCAGGCACGCATTAACAGCAACAGCTTAAAGACAACATTGAGTGGGAAGAAAAGCAACCAGCTAAGAAACCAAGGCATACTACTGAAATATAAAATACAGCTAGCCAGTATCTTTTTAAGAAAAGTATTAATCAGTATTTAATTTCTCAGCTGTTTTGGTGCAGCACTGGGTCAAAATGATGGTCTGTAATTGAGACTTTGTTGCAGATAGTGGCTTTGGGAAGGCAACGAAAAAGAAAGTATAAAAAAGAAATGTGTACTATCTTATTTACATCATGGTTCTCTAATAGGAGGAAAAAGCCCTGTAAAAATGCAGCAGAGGACATGAATTTACTTTATGAATTATTAAATATGGGTTTCATATTTCATAAAATGATATTTAACACCATTTATTGAGCCTGTAAAGACTGGTTTTTTTTAAATTGGAACAACTGCACTAGCAGAGTGCACAGAACAATTTCAGCGAGCGAGAGGAGTCAGGTGGTGGGGCCCCAGGGAGGTTTGACGGAGAGGGAAATAATTCAAGTCTTTCTAGCATAAATTTTGAAACAGAAAACTCTTGGAGTATGGAGGGAGACAGCTTAAGGGAAAGACAGTGGTAATACATGACAGGTTGATATAGCAAAGAATTTCGAAAGCAACTGTGGTTTTATTCCCACAGCCCATTTCTTCTTATCAGCTGGGTGAGCTCTTCCTATCTCTGCCTAATTCAAAGGTATCAAAAAAAAAACCAACAGCAAAACAAAAAGAGAACAAACCTCTCCCCTCAGCCCTGAAGACCCCTCAGCTATCCCCTCGCCCCACTATTTTTGGTTAAAACACTGAATATACACCCTGAAAAAAAAAAAAAACCTGCCAGCTGTTGTGAGATAAGTGAATAGTGAACATTGAGCTTAACAAGTCTCTGACTCTTCACCAGATCCTTCAGACCTCCAGTTGTTTGCAAACCATCCCCTGACAGAGACACAGATGGGCAGATGGACAAAAACCACACAGAACATACATATATATGTATACATGTGTAGGAGGACTCAGGTGGGGACAGTGGGAGGGAGAGAAAGCTCAGTTAGAGTGGCCTCGGTGGGAGAAATAAAAACAGAATGGGAGAAATCAACTTTTTTGTTGAGATAACAAGCAACATCATCCCAATTCTAGGTCCTCAAATGAAAATAAGCTATTGAATAAGAATAGCGACAACCCTGGCCTATCCAATATTTCCTGTCATTATTTTTAAAAACAGTTGTTGGGTGACTACAGAATTAATCATAAAAATGAGAACTGAGACCTGAAAATGGGGAGCGCACACACACAGCAGTATAAGCGTGTTCGCGAGAACAAACTGTGCTCCTGGCCCAACTGCCTCACGATGACGACATCTGATTTGCCCAAAATGTTGTTCCATGTGCTGAATATCTACTAAGAGGAAGCAGGCAGAGGATGGAGGAACAGTATGATGTACATGCTGATTACTCCACTCCCATTTCATCTGTCCCTTCTAAACCTTCTCTTTTGATTTGATTTTTAAAGGATTATATATCAAAACTATGATGCTTTTGACAGTAAGCTATTTTACCCTATCAAGCAAAAACTGAATGATTATTGGACATTTAGTTCATCTCCAAATGGCTACTGGGGAGACCAGCCAAACATCCAACAGTAGACAAAGCTTGTTTGGTATTCCTTCTTATTAATTATATTTAATTACTGCCCAGTAATAGAGTCTTGGTGTCTATTAAAAATTCCTCTGAGTTCAGTGGCTCATGTGCCTACAAAAAGAAAGAGTGAAAGAAATAATGCAATTTGTTCTGAAAGCAACTGAGATCTTTGCACTTGCTCATATTTAAGTTTAAAGCACGTATTGGGGGGCTGGGGTGGTGTGAAGTACTGAAAACTTTCCTTCATTTTCATTTGGTTTGGATCAGCCTCTAAACAGAAGGACCCAGGCCTTTGGTCGAGAGACTTTAAAAGAAATGTGATTAAAAGCTATCCCTGTGACCATAGCAGGCATTCTGGGTGTGCAGAACTCCAAGCCACGTGTCAGTGATGTCAGTGGAGGTGCAAAGGTTCCTCTTTTGGAAACTAGCAATTCTGCAAGAATATCATTACTACTGTATTCTGCATGATGGATTTCAAATCTAGGCGCACATCTTTTGGTGTGAGTCAGGATAGAGACTCAGTGGGCTTGTCTGAAACACCTTAGACGTTGTGAAACAGAAAGCAGTAAATTAGTTAGCAGACAAAGCAGATGTGCCAAAACTTTAGGGGACAGAGTACTATTGTTACTGGGAAGCATTTTGTACATTACTATAGTTCTGAAACAATTTTATAGGTTTACACAGGGTCAAGTACTTAAATGATACTTAAGGGTATGGCAACCTGTGTTATTTGCCTGCATGTCACCTCACACGCATCCGTACACCCACGGTGAAGCACACTCTCAGGCTCCCACACCCAGTCTCCAGACTTTAACAAGGCCACAGCTGCAGCATCATTCAAAGGCTTGGCTTTGCCTGCCTGCAGCAAGCAGGTGGTTTTCAAAGATACCAATTAACGTGGATAGTCTGTCAAAGAAATGACCACAATGGGACTTTATTGTGGGGAGGAAACATTAAAATTAAATGACTGGAGTAGTCGGGAAATTTTGGATATGTATTTTACAGATTTGACTAGGATAAACCATGCGTGTGGCAGTAGATTACAAATTTTTATGTTGATTTTGAAAGCAGAAGAACCCTGCTGAATGATGAGATACAGACAGATAAGGCAGTCTTTTCTGGGTTTTAAAATGGTTATTGCAGCAAGTTGCCTATAGAAACCTGTTATTCCAACTACTAGTTCATAGCACACTCTACCATTTACTATGTGCTAAAATCATGAACCAACACACCATACAGTAAACAGTGATACATGCCTTTGCTACTTACTGGCATTTATGTCCTAAAGCTTTGAATATTATCATACTTTTTAAATAAGAAATTACAGTACACTGTGGGAATGGCAAATAGATGCAGAAGCACAGCGTTTAACCTGAAATCTCTACATGGATGGAGCTGTATGCCTGGCACATCCAGCTTGGAGGAAGGAAGGACGTGTTTTGGACAGAGATACCACGGACACATGGTCCTCAAGCAGATAAAGCTAATGGACATCTCGGAACTGCCCATTCCAGCTCATTACCAATTTCCTCAGGTTTTGCACCCAACTAGAAGAATTTGTAGAGGGAAGTCCTATGCCTGTTTTCTCTAGAAGGTAAAATTAATTGATTACAATGATCTTTCTAAAATCTTTTTCCTCTCTGCACTGCCTTCTGTTAGCCTGCCTCCCTTCTTTCCCCAACACTTCAACCACAGAAATTGGACTACTGCTTCCATGCAGCTACCAAAAGCTCTTACTCTGGGCCTGAGCCTCGTTTTGTACACAAGAGGGTCAAACACACAAGTATCAGCCCAGTTGGAGACACCTGCCAGTTCCACAAAAGTAAGCAGACTATTGACAGAAATCAATAAAACTGTCATTGTGTCTTGGAGCTGCAGAAAGGCTAAGGAGCTTGATAGTCCTGCAGCCATAAAATGACTACGCACCTATTTAAAAGGCAGTTGGTAGCATTTGATGCGTTTTGAGACAAGGAGCAAATCTGAGTGTCCTACGGACATGACAGTTCATTATGCTAACAAAATGAAAATTATATAAATATAGTTGTCCAGGCCCAAATCCAGATCATAGGAAAGTAACTATATAGCATGTACTATCCTATAAAATTATTAGGAAAGCTAAATGCCAAAGCACAGTCCGTGTTTTTAAAACCACCTGAAAAGTTTTATATCTTTAATTAACATGGAGCTTTTTTCTCTATTCCCCCCCCCCCCCCCCAAATTCCCCATGCAGAAAACACTCCAGTGGCAATACCTTCTGCAGCAACACAACACTTGAGTCTTCCCAGAACACAGTATTTTTCATTTATTTATAGAACATGAGCTATCCAAGAGATTCAGCTTGACTTCTGCCTGGTTTGATCCAGGTAGAGCACCACTAAGGCATCCATGTCAGCCAGTAAGTCAGCCAATATTTCCTGAAGTGGTCCATTTTTATTTCACTCATTTCTGTCTAACGTATTTCGAAATTTGCTTTACATCCAATGCAGCATAAAGAAATAGCCAAATTACTACTACTACTTATGTCTTCCCATCACTTTTAAAGCCTTATTAAAATATAATATTGGCCTTCTACTAGAAAAGTAGATACTAGCATATCAGTGATATTAAATTACTAGTAAGGATTCCTGAATGTAATGAAAACTAACCATGCTTCTGTTTATTGTCATCACATTTAGTTCTTCAGCATCAACCACACCACAGGAGCAGAGACTTTTAGCAGCTGCAGAGCCTTCGGCAGGCGTTGCGTAGTTCTACAGCTGGATAAAATATCCACAAGCTGGCTCAAAGAAAACATTTGACCTTGAGGTACAACAGATCCTCTTTGAAACAAACTTTCTCCTCCTAAGCAATCTGAAGAGTCAGTCTCTAGAAGTGAATCTGCAGGTATTAGACATGAAGGGAAAAAAATCCTTTTGAAATAAGAGGGGGGTTGGGGGAAGAGGGGACTCGAGCATACTCAATTCCAGATCAGAAAATAACGGTTCAGAAAACAGTTCACCGGATGGTGAGATTAATGCTAACATTTCTCAGCTTTTCTTTTGTGCCACAGAAGGGTGGGAATGATGAGTTGGAGAAATTCCTATGCTCTAAGCCATTTATCTCCTATCACATACCTCTGCGTCTTTTCCATTACAAAAAACCTGCTCAAAGGCTGAATATATTTTCCCAATAATTTCAGCACATGTGTTATCATGGTGTATTTCCTGCAATTCTCTGCACTTTAAAAGGCTATTGGCTGTAATCAAATAACTTAGATTAACACATACAAATCTCAGAGGCACTAAAACGAAGTATTCGATTTTCTAGGTCTTAAAACTGTTTCATTTATGTTGCCCATAAATTCCTCCAAGTTGTATATTTCCCAAACAAGATCAAAATTATTTAAAACATTAGCCAGCAGCTTTCATACCAAAATTCAGAAAAAAAACCCAACCCAGCAGCACTTTTTATAATAAGCTTGTGTAATAATAAAGTACAGAACCTGCACTCTAATACGTGATTTGGTCATTAACAGTCCCATTGAACTTACGCAGTAATTCAAAGAGGCCAGTAAATCTCATTTTAAGGCCTAGTATGAAGAACACCATAGCCACAAAATGCTACACCAGAATGCACTCTCTCTGCCGGCTGCCATTTGGTGCAGACCTTACATTAGAACCCAGGCACACCAGGAAGAATATGTCCCAAGCCTATCATCCCTCAGCTAGCATAAGGTGCATCAATCTGACATTAACCCTATGTCACACACCCTGCCTCGTTCAACAGAAACGTGACTGATGCCCACACCTGAGCCAGATTGGACATACACAGGTAAGTGAGGCAGTGGTGCATGGAGCCAGGATCAAAGCTCAGGGCATTACGGCTTCATCAGACACAGGCACACACTGGGGATGCTTATGGCCAACTCTATTTTGGAAAGGCTGCATCAGTGCAGAGAAGTTGCTGATAGGTAAATAGGAAATAAATCTGAGACAATGAAACATCCTTACAGTAATCTCAGAACTGCCTGGAGTTTGAGCAAGTCTTGTTTTTGCCGAACAGTTGTGTGTTCTGAAAAATCCATGAAGCCTGTTAGGCATCACTGGTGGAGATTTTATTTATGTGGAGATCTTACCAAGTATGCTAAGAAAAGTTTGAGAGCGCTAAGTAACAAAGCAGGTCAATGAATGTGATAAAGGCAGCTTTGTGGGGTTTTTCAAAACATATTTGCTGAACTTGAGTTTGATGAACTCCTAATCTAACTAAAAGTATTACAGAGTTTTGAACTTTTAATAAACTGGAGAATAAAAATTCACCTTTTTTCAGGGGAAAAAAAAAAAATCTATGAATGTAATAACAAAAGACCAATAAAGCACGGGAAAATAGAAGAAGGGCCTGAAGATGTTAAAAAGCATCAAATTCAAGTTTATGAAATAAGCATTAGAAAAATTTCCAGACCATAGTATAAGTAAGTAAAGCAGATGAACTGGGAAGGTGAGCCTTTTGGGACAGTCTGTTGCGGAAGTGGGATTTCCGGAAGGATTTTCCGTATTGTGGAAGCATGAATTTACATGCTTAAACTGCCTTGAGTACTGAAGGATGAAACTTGAACAACAACAAATTATCAGAAAACCAAATTATACAGAACTACGGCTAGGAAACAACAGGAAGGGTCTATCCACACACGCACTGTAAAGGACTAAGATCTCAAACAGTATCAGGCTGATGTCAGATACTTACTTCGGATCAGCAGCTCTCTGCCATGAACTCAGCATTGATAGTGAGTAAAGGTTTTGCCAAACAATTTGCTAGACAAATTCAGGGAGCTTTTGTCACAAAATTACCAGGCAAACAAACAGTATTAGAAAGAAAATTACTGGATGATGAAGAAATTGAGTCCCATAACAGCAGTTCACTGTACTGCAATAGTGTGTAAGCATAGCAGACTATCCTCAAAAGAACATTAATTTCCAGTTCACTAAAAATCATCAAGGAGTTTGCAAGTGGTTCAAATATAATTAAGTATAATTAAAAATAATCTTACCTTCTTTTGATCTTCTAGTTTATGACTTACTGGATTCCTTCCATGTTTGTTCATCTCTGAAGATAAATCCATCACATTCACTCCTTGCCCTTCAAAATGAAATCGGTTCAGCAATACAGCAAACTAATCCAAAACATAGGGGCTACAAACACACAGACATGGTGTTTTTTCCATCACACACCATCTCTGAACATCAATGACTTGGAGAAATTACTAAGAAATCCATCGATCGAGCTGAGGAAAACTTTGCAGTTCACTCTTGGGACTTTCCAAATCACCATAGCGTTTTAAAAAGCTGATGCTTAAGAAGAGAAATATTCATCCGCTACTTTTAACTCCAACTGCTATCTGTATCTTTCTTCACAGGTTTCCATTTTACAGAAGGTTACATCCTGACTGTGAACCTGTTGAGAAAAAAAAAATTAATGTCATCAAGATTGATTTGCAATTTGCTGTCACTCTTTGTAACTGATTATCTGTCTTCCTCAGGTGTGTGTGTGGGGGGGCTTTGTTTATTTGTCTTGGTGTTTTTTTTTTTTTTTTTTTTTTTTTTAAAGTAACTAATACTGGTTTTTGATTTAATACTTGGCAGGATGAGCCTATGCATGATCCCACTTGTCCCCCTCTACATCACAGTAGGCATGCAGAGTATTCACTGAGAACAGCTAGTGAATTCCAGCTACAGACATCAAGGAAAAATTAAACGAAAGAGAAGAGCAAAGACTATTTGACTAGAGGCAGCATAGATGAAAATTTTTCACCATTATCATATACTTCCTACTCAGTGCCTTCTAAAAGTCATAGCCAGTATAACACTGACAGGGTCAGACAGGGAAAACCTGTAGTCAGAATACTAAGTCTTAGCCAATATGACAACTTAAAAAAAAAGACCATCTCCCCCCAAAAGTTCTCTTGAAGGCTGCAAATGGCAGTGGGGGAACAAAATGAAACAAAAAAAACTACAAACAAGATTTGTTTGCCAGAAAATTAAAGTTCTGCTAACAGCAAGAGAAAGAGCCAGTGTCTATTCTGTCATTTTTGACAATAAAATCATAGAATATTCATGCCTTCAGTGCAATTGAAAGCCAATTGTGTTTAAACTGAATTAACTGAGTGATGAAGCCCACATAAAAAATAATTTGAATGCCATTTCAATTCATTTTAAATGCATAATGTTTACAACATGCCTTCACTAATGCATACGGAATAAGAAGTATGTCTAGATAGTGTATTGAACGGTAGTTCATGCAGTCTGTCTCTAATAACATGACATTGAAAAGGTTGTTTTCTCTTAACAAAACAAGTAAATCCAAAATTCAGCGGAGTCATTACCAATATTACTATCAGCTTAAACTGTCTTTTAATCAGACCCAAGGTACAAGAGTTACTCTACTGTAATTGATTTTTACTTAGGCCAAAAATTGTAAACCTGATGGCTGAAGTTTGCTTCCAAAGAAAAAAATCCATATTTAGGCATCTACGTTTTGGGTTTGTTTTTTTTTTCCCCTAGGTGCCTAAACCTGAGATTCAGAAACAAAGACTGCGAACTGACAGTCAAGTCTGACAGCTCTTTCTAGGAGGATCTGAACTAACCTTCTGTATTTGCAATGGAAGCCACTTATGGTTTTTAATAGAAGATGTCACTAGGCTCATGCCATGCCAAACAACTCAACTGCTTAGTTTTTGGCTTAGTTGTTGATGGTGTCTTGGATTTCTCTGAGTATTCTCATGTTTGCATTTTTCACCCAGGACTTAAAGGCAAAACATGCTGTGGTCCATGGAGGGTTCTCCTTTTTTGATAACATTGAATTAAAAACAAACAAAAAACCCCCGAGGATGCCTAGTCCCACCACTAAAATAGCAAGCTTTCTTTGTGTGATCCAGTTATAAACAGGAGAAAGACTTAAGCTGTTACCACATGTTGGGTGATTCCACAAGGCTGGGATAAACCCCAGTGAGACAAAAATCAAGGGCTCAATATTGATACAAAGAAACACTGACAGCATGTTACCCTATGAGATACAATTTGTACTTCAGAGCAAAGAGTGTTCCAACAAGGAATAAAATCATAGTTATTCTCAACACTACAATGTGAGGCACCTATTTCTTACCCATATTTATCTTCTCATACATTTGAAAATAATATCAACAGAGGATTAATCATGCAATAAGGACAAGTCTGTTCCAAAAATAACTAGAAGCAAACAGAAGGTGCATCTGCCTTGTGAAATCATAGGAATATAAACAATTGTACACGAAGCTACCGCCTGAGAGAACACATACACAGATAGAAGCTTGTTTCCCAAATACAGCTTTAGCCTGATATGTCTCACCTAAGCATATAACCAATTCTGTTTGCTATTCAAACTTTTGAGAATCACCTCCTCCTGCAAATGACACAGGTAAGCATTATATTACAAATACACTCATCAAAGTAGACCCAAATGCTTGGAGACCATCTTTCTATTCATTATTTAGAGCATCCTGGGGAAGTCAGTGAAATAAATAACAAGACTGTAATGCATGTTAAGTGCCCAGAAAATAGAAGGTAGTCATTAAAACTACACTGTTAAAAACTTCCATAACTTCGAATTTTTATTGGATTAAGAAGCGTATCAGCTTCAGTAGTACGCTAAAACCTCCTGTCGTGGTTTAACCCCAGCCAGCAACTAAGCACCACGCAGCCGCTTCCCCCTCCCAGTGGGGTGGGAGGAGGAAAGAGGAAAAAAGTAAAACTCGTGGGTTGAGATAAGAACAGTTTAATAACTACAGTAAAATACAATACTAACAATAGTAATGATGAAATATAATAATAATAATAGTAATGAAAAGGAATATAACAAAAAAAGGGGGGGGGGGGGGAGAGGAAAAAAAAAAAAAAAGTGATGCACAATGCAATTGCTCACCACCCGCTGACCGATGCCAGAGCAGCGATCTGCCCCTCCCAGCCAACTCCCCCCTGTTTATATACTGGGCATGATGCTCTATGGTATGGAATATCCCTTTGACTAGTTCAGGTCAGCTGCCCGGCTCTGCTCCCTCCCAGCTTCTTGCACACCTGCTTGCTGGCAGAGCATGGGAAACTGAAAAGTCCTTGGCTTAAGATAAGCACTACTTAGCAACAACTAAAACATCAGTGTGTTATCAACATCATTCTCACCCTAAATCCAAAACACAGCACTGTACCAGCTACTAAGAAGAGAGTTAGCTCTGTCCCAGCCAAAACCAGGACACCTCCTCAAGCACACACAGCTTTTCTCACCCTGTTTCCACAGAGGCTGGGTGCAGCAGGACAGCCAGACATCGCGCTCAGGCACAGACCGTTCCCACACCTACCCACGGCCTCATAGGCACAACCTGCGATTCCCCCCATTTGACGGTTTCTGGGATACACAAAATCCACAAGCCCATAACGCCAGGATGCAGGAAGGTGAAACATGAGGTACTGCTGCAGCAATCAACATCTGGATTTACACTTGTAACAATTCTAAAGCTCAGATAAGTCAAAACTAAGCTGTTAAAAACCAGCAGTTTCCCTGGTTCATTTCATGGTCAGACATGTAAATTATATTACTCCCCATGCCTGGCAATTATGCTATACTAGGCAATTAAGCTATTCTGTGGAACTGGACGGTGTTTTCAAGCCAAAGTTGGACAGAATGCAAATAATTTTGTTTGGACTGCCCTCATTACTTTTAACATGCAAAGCACAGGGTGGCAATTCTTGCTCATTCCATTCAGCACATTGTTCCACGGTCTTCAGCCTTTTCAACATAAACAGCTGTAATTAAATGCTCTTGGCTGGCAATTCTTTTTTTTTTTTTTTTTTTTGTTTTTTTACAGTGGCACCCAAGTCATTATTTGCCTTTTTACACTGATATTTAACATACACACAATCACAGAATAAAATATCCAAAGAGTCCTAGAAATCCTAAAGATCAGACACTAAATAACATAGATTTTACTAGGTCATCTACAAATGTAAAAGGCAAGATGAATTAGAGCTTTTTACAATTTTATTCCCATAACAGACACATAACAGTCATTCAATAATCATCTCTAATAATTTACAGATACTCATAATAAAGTAGTCTGGCAGATTAAGCATTTAGCAGTGCAAACACAGGCCTAAAGGAAGTGAGCAAGCTATCCAAGCTAGGAGCATCCTTAGACTTTCTTGTTAAACACAAGGAGGAAAATATTTTGCAGAAGTATTTCTGACTGGGGATTAGTGACTTCCTCCTCTAGAGACGCACTATGGAAGGCATTCAAGGTGATTAAGCTTCTGGTTTAGGTACCTCTATTACTTGCCGAAATTCAGGTGATCTTAATTCAGGTGAAATGTGCCTGAAAGAACTTTTTGGTTTACTTCACTATGAGCTACAGGTTACTCAGACTAGTGGGGAACAACCCCAGGTTATATTCTGAGAATTAACCAGAGCTATCCTTTCTGTACTACCCTTATTATCAACACAGGTAGTTCTTGAAAAGTTTACACTGACAGGATTTTCACGAAGCAACCTGCATCCTCAAGCTCTCTGAAGACCTCTTCCATTTATTTTTTTTATTATTATTTTCTCTTAAGTGGCACAATTCACTAAACATTTGGTGGAAGTTAACACAAATGTCTTTAGAGAGTCTGGATGTCACAAGTCAGCCTGTTTGGGGAGCAGGGGCAGGGAGGGGGAGTTGTAAGCAATTACTGTGTCTTAGTCAGTTGTCATGGTTCTACAAAGAAAAAGTTGCCCTACAACCTTAGGAAAACTCTAGATAATGATGTTTTTTCCTGGGTTTCCTCCCATTGTCAGTGGCATTCTGATGTATTACAACTCCATGACTTCATAAGGTGCATTCTGATGGCTACCTAGGAGGTTGCACACCAAGACACTGCTCTGCAGTAGTTATTGTTGGCAAGGATGGGGATGAGGGATACATTAGAGCCCCCACAGATGACTCTCTTTTCCAGAATCTTATTGTGCCCACATGGACATTCCCAACTTTTGCCACACCATTAAAGCAACTTTGCAGTAAGCTTGAGGCAGGTTCAGGTATGAAACTGTGGCTGTAATTTCTGCTTTTCAATTTTTCTTGTTTGTGTATAGGATAAGCCTGCTAAGCTGCACCCTAGGTATTATCAGATACACTGATAGGGTTTTATGGTTAAGAGCATTGAGAGTTATGTTTTTATTAAAGCATTTCTGGAAATATTGACAGAAATTATTTTCTGGGTATGCTGACAGGAAAGGACACAGATTTTAGAGGGAAAGCATACCAATTTTCAGTGTTAATACCTCATTATCAAAATGGAGCTTCTACTTTACACGCAGTTGTAATGGTAATGCAGAATTTGGGGGCTGGGAGGAAGCAGAAACTGAACACAATACCTGTTCACCTCTTTCAAACACGATAGTGTTTATGCCAGGACCAAAAGCAAGTGTCAGATGTGAATCTTGGTATACAGCTAAAGCAAATGCAAGATAGAAACCAGCCTTGGTTCCTGCCCATCCATGTTGCCAGGGATGGCAGCATGGCTGAGAGCAGAGGTGGGGGAGTGTCAAGGCCCCATGACTCCCTTGAGATGAGCAGTGGGGCACGTTCTTGTGCAAGGCGTCCTCTGCCCCACTGTCCTGGGGTTGATACTTCAGGCTATTGCAATAAAAATGAGGCTCACCCCCAACATTTTACAAAGTTTTGTGAAGTTATTCAGCTCCACATTGAAGACAGGCAGTTCAGGGATACCAGAGATGTAACTTCCGTCCTTGATATGCTCCTATGAAATCTCTAGGTGATGTGGCACCCCAGTACGGCTCTAATAACTTACCCATAGCAATAGCTTCACAATGGCCTCAGAAAAAGCTTACCTCTAATCATGAAAGCTTCTTAGCTTTCTTTGTAGTCTTTTCCCGCAGGGAGAAAGCATTTAGGGTCTCTGTATGGGTCTAACTGCAAACATAATGATCAGGCACACAAAGAGTTATCAGGAAAAGATGATGATGTTGACTCTTGGAGGATTTGAAAGCAATGCCAAAGAACGCTGCTTTCAGCCAGCATTCAGAATGAGAAGCCAGTATCTGTTCTCTGCAAACACGTATGATGGAAGTGCCATAGAAAGGCTTGCCTGCGCCAGATAAAAGCAGCCTGGGAAGGCAGCCGGTAAGCCAACAAAATATCTCTAAGCAGTGAGGCTTGCCTACAGAATTATTTCTTCTGATACAAAATTAATTCTGGTCCAAAGAGCAGTAAAACTGGTCCAAATACACTCCTGATTCACAGCAATGCAAAAAGCTGCAGCGTATACAGCTCCTTCTAATCAATGCAATGGTGTTTACTCAGATTAAAAGCAACAACATAAGGACAAGTCCAGAGATGATACTTCCTTTGTTAAGTGCATGTGTGGCTGAAACATTTTGTATTATTTCTGTAAGTGGTGTCATCCTATCCTCTGCATTTCTTCATTGGGCAAAACTCCTCTTCAGCACAGAATACTATGTTGGAATCATCACGTTATCAGTGAGGCTACAATTACAGTTTTTTGCATGGTTCCTTACTCTAGCCAATGCAAATTAAAACATTTATTTTCAGATTTGTACACATTAAAGAGAAAAATAAAGGGGAATGCCTCTACATCATCACACTGAATGCACAAGTTAACACTAGTTGACACAGTGATTTAGCAAGCAAAATTAAAAATAATAAATATATATATGTATAAAAAAAGGAGACTGTTCTAGATCCTGATATTCTCA
This sequence comes from Gymnogyps californianus, assembly GCF_018139145.2. Taxonomy (NCBI): domain Eukaryota; kingdom Metazoa; phylum Chordata; class Aves; order Accipitriformes; family Cathartidae; genus Gymnogyps; species Gymnogyps californianus. The sequence goes on from NC_059471.1 coordinate 175,948,994, forward strand.
GAAACCATTGCTATAACTGGTACAGCAACTCAAATCCTTTTGGCTTTCTCTAATCCTTTTGGCTTTCATAGCAACCTCCATCAAACAGGCTGAATGTTATACATAGAATTTAGAGCTGCTATTACGTGTCAATTTTATTTCAAACTTGGAACCAGTACCAGACACGAATGCCTTTTCTTCCATCATCCAATTCTTTGGCCATTGAGCATCAGAGATAAAGAAAGCATAAGAAAGGGAATACAAAGTATATTTTTGAGACATAGTCCAGTCCAGCCTTTTACTACAGTCTCTCCTAAAGATTTTATGTGAGGGATGATAGTTTTGTTGCATGCACAGTACTCTGTGCCAGGATACATAACTGAGCATCAGACATAAATGAAATTTGGTTATCATCTTCCCCAACACTGTCCTGCTGCATATGCAATCTTTTGAGTGACACATAAAACGTCTACATTTCAATGTGCCTTACAGCACTTCTGCAGAAGTGCTGTACTGGACAAATTCCAGCTTGAATAGTTATTTCAATTCCATCTCTAATTTCAGTGGGATATTTCTCCATTGTTGTCCAAAGTTTTTTGTATGTTCCTCTGTACTGTTGAAATAGATACCATGCCTGCTTGTGAAAACAGTATAGTGTAATTTTTACGTTTATAATGTTTGGGAACCAAGAGGAAGAATGAATATTCCTTATTTGTGTACATGTTAAATAGTTTACCGTATTTGTATTATTATTTATAACACTGCATGGACAACAAAAGAGCTACCTTGAAAAGAAAGATACATACTCTGCAGAACCTACCAACAATCCAGATGGGATATAAGAAAAAATGACAGCACTGAGCTGGAAACGAAGGGGAAGATAGAAAGCATATTCTCATATTCAGGTATACTATGGAAAGAGTGGGCAAGAAAATACAGTTTAATCAAAAAATGCAAGTACACCTATATGGATCTTAAATAGTTTTCTTACATAAGGAGACTGTTTCAGTTAATGGGACAGAGAAATTTATGAGGCTCATGAGAAAGAGAAAGGCTAATCGAAAACAGTAGAGAGCTTGCATACCTTTGAAATTTTGTTTCCTGGGGAGCTATTAAGCCTTCCTTTCTGTTGCTTTTAACTTTTGATTTGCAGGCTGAAAAAAAGATGCAGCTGATCTGTTCCTGAGCAGCGGCCATTCTTCTGGGACTTTGAGTCATCTACAGCTATTGCTCTAACGAGATTGCCAAGACACCGGAAATCCCAGACAAATTACTAGATACTTCTTTTTGTCCACTTTACAAAATTTCCAGGAAGAAAAAGGTAATGTGCTTTGGGAGATACCTAGATATATGGTAGCTCTATGGAGACTAATATATCCGGTATTTCTCAGTACCCCACATATGTTAAAACTTTGCTACCACTCCACGAATGGCAATGCTGTCCAAGAGGAGGTGTGTTCTCTCTGGTTCATAGGCTATGAGTAAGAGAAACAGGAGCACAGACTAAAGTTTCACATATGCTGCTGTTTTGAGCAATTTATATATTCAGACACAGAAACAGCATACTGAAGATTCACCAGTTACTCTTACATGAAACAGTTAAATCCAGTTCCCCTACCTTACTGGAAATGAGGACTTATACTACCCACTTTGATAAATCTAAATCCTTAAATCTTAAAAATACCATTAAATCACACAGCCTGTCTTGGTCTACCATGCCTTGCTAAATAACTCCATTGGATCAAAGAACCAGCTGCTTTTTCAGAACGTTTTTAGCTCTATGCCTGTTAGAAGTGATAGAGCAAAAAATCATACCTATCTTCGCAGAACATGTCTCTGACAATTTCACGGGTCCTTCAAATGTTGCCAATTAATTATTTCAATATTTGTTTAGTGGCAGCCTTTTCAGGTGAACCCCATACTTATCCCAAGAAACTACATATGGGTGCTGATTAAACACTGCAAGCAATGCTCCACTATGCCTGGTGCCTCAGTATTCTATCCATGTCCAGACTAGTCTCTTGCAATTAATTTGATTGATTCAAACAAATATGTGGCTGAAACAACAAACAGCTTCTAGAGACTGCAGAGCAGAGAGATAGCTGACCAAATGAGACAAGGGGGGGAGGAAAAAAAAGAAAAAAGGGATGCAAAAGGATTACAAATATTTTTTTTTATAGAAACAGATTCAAGTGACAAAAAAATATTAAAATATTTGAAGACAAAAAGCAGCAGTAGCTGGTGCATCTTAACTATAAACTAAAAAGATGACCTTTAATGGTGGAAGTTTATTCATCTTCACAATCACAGGATCACAAACTTGTTTAAATTTGAGCTGGGAAAGACCTTCTAGGTAAGTTAGCTTCTTGATCTGCCAGTGCAGAATAAATTACTACAGTGTATTTTCTAATGCTTTATTCTGGATTACTTTAAATTCCCAAGTGACACAGCTTACAGTGTTTCTCACAGGAGAATATTAAACAGCTGAATAGATCTGAATGCTCTAGGAAGTTTCTTAAAGGCTAGGTATATCGAGTTAAATTTTAAGCTGAATTTTACGTTCTTCAAGCATCCTGTATCAATCTTTGCCAACACAGGCAATTGCTCACTCCATATATTTTTATATACTGATCGTATCCTCACAGTTTTGAACACATTCAAAAGTTTCTTCTGTTAACGTATCTAACCAAACTCTTATTTAGGCTCACGTTTGGCTTATCTAGTTCTCGAGCCATTCAAGTAAAACTCAAATAGACCCTGAGAATACCAAATATACAACTGCATTTCAAGATGTCAAAGCACTTTGTCAATTGTTCCCGAGAACCTCAAAGCTGAAAGTCCATTCAAAGGTTACATTAAAAGAGCTGTAACTAAAAATAACATGGGACTAGAAACACAGGAATATCTAGACAGTCCTAAGCTTTACTGAAAATGTAGAGCTACAAAGGGTTTGAGGTAACACATTGGAAATAACCCGAAAAATTTTATATAGCTGTCTGGCATATGATTACCACCAACTACATATTAGCTCCTTATCGGTATGGGAAGTATATGGCTTGGTGTCTACTTAGAACAGAGCATATGTCCTCTTTTGAATGTCCTAAAATATGTGTCAAGACAGTAAGGTACTCAAAGTACAATGTCACACTCCACTTGTAAACAGATTTGCATCTCCAGGAAGAATAAAGTACCCAGTGTCTGTGAGACCTTCTTGGGTGGGATTCATCTGAACAAACACAGATGCACAAGTCTGAGCTAATGGCTCAGTGGTCTCTCTGTAGTTTGAGGAAATAAATAGGCATTTTCAGAATGGGATTCTTCTCATCCAAAATAGCTCAGATGAATCATGACCTAAAAATCCCTACCTCTTTCCACTGACTGCAGAAAGACAACATGGCGACTATGTAAGGCACAGATGTTTGATGACTGATGTATGAAATCAGGTGAGAGGAATCTCTTCCTTCAGACCACATTTCTTAAGAGACAGAATACATGAGGTTGATACATTCAAACAAATGTTAGGGAGCCATAAAAAAAAGGAAAAAAAAAAAAAAGAAGCCTAAACACACTAATACATCTGATCAAGTCCTACTGAAATAATTCCATATAAGTAATCTACCAGCCATTAGCATCTCTTCATTCGAAGTGGAGAGTGATGTCTTACTGCAGAAACATCTGATCTTTTCTGGTTTGTCACAGCTGAAAATTTTGGTTGCTCCAATAAGTGAGCTACTCTAGGGGAGCTATGGATCTGCTCCTTTCACAAAAAAGTTGCCTACAACAATCCCTTCATGGAGAGCTATTCCTCTTCTTCCTTAAAAGTTGAATTTTGACTTGGCAAATAGTTCTTCAAGAGTCTCACAAAAACTTATCCGATTCCTTATCGGTATGAAAGGCACAAATACACCTCTTAAGTACTCCAAACCCTATCCAGGTTTTTATTTATGTTAAAGAAAATGTATTGTATAGCTACTCAAATCAATGATAAACCTTGTGAAGGCAAAAAATAGGCCTTTCACTATTTTCTTTTAAAACCTTGGAAACAGTTTTCAGAGTTGTTTTGCCTCTTAATATGCAGAACATTTTTTTGACACAGTCTTTGCTTGGTAGACTTAGCTTGTCCTATTTCTACAACATAACATTGTGAAGATCATCTCCTTTTTGCACCATACAAGTCACCTGCCCTGAAAAATAGCAATAACAACTGTGACAATCCTATGACTTCCACCTGTGTAGATACCACTCCTTATATCTCAGTAATAGATACCTCGCTACAAGTTCTCTCCTCACCCATATCCTGTGTTTGTATTTAGAGGTTCTGGGATTCTTTGTCACACAGTGAGATTAAAGAAATTTAAATCAAAGGCTCTGTTTGCGACATGTTTTATAATACCATTTGTAATATCTTCTACTATTTACTGCATAAATTACATTAACATTGTCTGTAGCACTTTTTATTTTGTTCCTCGTTTCTAAGCACTTCTTAACATCATGCAAACATATAGTACCACAGATTTTCCTCAGATCCTGAAAGTGAAGCTGTAACAGTGAATTGCTGCTTGTTGTTAATCCACCTTCATTCAAGTTAATTAGAGGATCTATTACTTAAGAAAGTGTTACTTTCCCTACTTTTTATCCCTGAAAAGGATATGGCCAAACTTGAAACGTGAATTTTTTTAGACTGTTCTTAAAAGCTAGAACAACTGTAAAAAGGATGCTATTTCTTGCCTCACTAGTGCAACTATTTTTATTTACATCAGAGATTATTTTAGGGTGAAATTCACCCTGTGAAAAGGAGTAGCAGAACACCTCCATGTCACTGATGATAACTTTAGCTTGCCCATAAAGCCTAGACAACACAAGTCTGATTAAGACCTGGGCATCACTTTGGATTTAAAAAAATGCACTTACACAGTCTATACTCTGGTTATTTCAGACTACCCATTGGCTTTGCTAATGTTCAGCATTCTAGGAATAATGTTTTAATCCTCCCTTAAAAGTATCATAAACAGCCTGTCCTTGCATTGCCATTATAGAAGTTTCAAATTAACAAATTACTACAGTTCAGCCCTACGCCTATAAAAACATTGAGAAATATAAGCACTAACATGTACAGAGCAACAAATATTACCCTTAACAGCCTTTCCTCAAGAATTCCAATAACTCAGAGAACGATACTGCTAAATCTCCCTTCCTTCTTGGTAGCACAATGGCTACATGTATAACGGTGATCTACAACTCACACGGTTTAGAAGCTTACCAGAGGGTATGTTCCTATTTTTAAACAAACACATGTTCCAGCCCTTCAAAAAGTGCCAAAAAATTAACTAAGTATGTTTGAAGTATGCAGTAATTAAAGAAAAAAAGAAATGCTAATTAACAATGCAAACAATTCTTATTTTCTATGTTGAGACAGCTGTCATGTAATTTGCCCTCCCAATTATTAAAACGTGACTCATGTCACGAACACGCTGCTGAATTAGACCACAAACGTGCACTGCTTGCACTGCTGTATTTACATCTAAATATTGTGAGTCTCCCAGACGGGATTGGTAATCACCACACAGAACATGTATCATTCAAAAGATAAACAAATGCGAAGGTCAGAGATCATCCACATTGACAAAATAAGCACAATTACTTCATGTGATCAAACACACATGGACTGAGTCTATTAAGGACTGTGAACAGTGTTTAGCCGGATAATATCTGCATCTCATCTGTATAATCATCTGTATTTACCATTAGTAATACTATTAATCACAAAGCATGTGTGAAATAACTCTGAAAGAGAGATTTAGCAGCTGAGTTGAATATGTATTTTAAGAAAATCTGGTTTCTGAAATTGTAAACTCTAATTTAATTAATTTGTTCACCAGATGCTCAGACTGGCAAAAAGATTGAAACAGTTCTGTAAAATGTACTACATACTCTATCACAGAAACGATATCTACCTGAAGAACTTTCTGCAATTAATTGCATTATATAATTGTCTTCAAATATTAAAAAGTTTCACCCTAGAAAGATGTCCCAGTCCTGTTCATTTTCGACAGCCAATAACATTTCAGAGTAAAAGGGTAATTCTGAACATATTACTGCATCTAAAAATACAGCCAATATACACAGAATATTATTGTTATACACAAAAATACTCCACACTTTTTTACAAACTCACAAATTCAATGACTATTACATAACATGCACACAGATCTCAGATAGATACAATATCTCAATGTTTATATTTACTTCAATTGCTTTTCCATAACTAAAACCAACTTTTCATTGTTTAGATGAAGCAGCCTAAACAACCTCAACCAAAATAAAGATTGTTACAGTTATTACTGTATAATACTAACAACCACCTTGAAATACTGGCACAATATTGTTGTTTTTTTAAAAATAGAGCATTGAATCCAAAATCCAGCAAATTTATACAAAGCAGCACGATATGAATGATGTCTCATTTTATAAAGGCTTATACATACCAGATAATGCATTAAGAATGCATAATTTTTCATCTTGTCACTGTGAGATTCTGCATGAAAATACTGCATTATTACTACTTACATATTTCTACATTCTTGCTGTTTGTAGATTTTAAAAAAATAATAATTAAAAAAAAACCCACAGAAGTGGAGGTTAGCGTAGAAGAAAAGACTCAGAAAACAATGTCTCTACCCAAGGAGTGGATCACATTGCACTGATAGAAATTTAATGGTTCTTCAGGAAGCATAATGAACAACCTTATCTCAGGAGACCTCTGTTCTCTACACACATCAAGAGTGGTGACAGCTCATCCTTCCCAGAAACCAATACCAGGAGGAAAGCACGCTGCCTGAGAGCGTTAAACCTACGGCATGTTAAATGCCTGCTGTCATCAGAAACAAGTATTACCACGCAGCCTACCAAGCTAGCTCAGATACTGCAATTCACACAGAGAGACCTTTCTCATATTTCTCAGCAACACGAATCGAGGACATCTCTGTTTAATTTGAGCATGTTTGCCTTTACTAGTCTGGCAGCCCACTGCCTAATTCCCCATACCACTGTATCACAAAGCCAAGTCTGGTCTTTTCTTGGCAGGTGGTGGGGAGTTGCACAGGCAGCGAAGGCAGCCCCCTGGAGTGGAAGGGAATACACAGCTTTATCCTGCCAGATTAGGAGTGGCATTGATTGGCTGCGAGACTATTTTGCGCAGACGTCCTCCGATAGAAGGTGGATCTCTAATATTGAACCCTTGAGTACAGAAATAAAAGGGAAAGCTGTGAAATATTTGGGGTTACAGAAGCATTTGAACAAGCTTTCTCCAAAACAAGAGCAGAAAGCAAAACAGCCTAACTCAGCAGCTATGCATTTGCGCACACAACATTCCTAGATAATAGGAAGCAGAACACAGTCTTTTGCACAAGAATCATCATGAAAATTCATGACCTGGTCAGTCAACATAACTGAAGCAAGCAAAAGGCTCTGTGCTCTATAAGAGCTTAAGGGACGGGTAAGCAAGTTTTGTAAGCAATGAAACATACTCCTCTAGACTGTAAACAAATATTCAGAAAAAAAACAGCCCCAACCACCTCAGCTAGATATTTCTATGAATAACCTCTCAGTACCGGCAATAAGTTCAAACTGTAGTCTGGTATTTGCAATCTGGAGGAACTGATTCTTATTACTATAAGATAGGCATTAATTCGTTCAAGGTTTAGCTATGCTGCATAAGATGCTATTAGCACTCCAGTGCAGTGCTGGACACCCAAGCAAGACATCAATACCTTTGCTGGAACAGTTACTTTCTGCTTTTACTTTATCGGAACTAATACATGAAGCAAACATCACTGAGAGCAATATCAAGCTCTCTCCTCATGAGCCATAAAAGCAACTGTTATTCACAAGTTAAAAAAAAAAAAAAAAAAAGAAAGAAAAGAAAGTCATGTTTAAAGCGATTTTAAAAAAATCTAGTTAAACTGCTAGGGACTCTGCATTATGAATGCACTTGTTTACCCAGAACACACTTATTGATTTGTAAGAGCAAAGAAAAAAGTGTCATGACTTCTCTCCCCCATCCCTTTTTCTTCTTACCTCTTAATGAAATGAGTTGAAACAAATAAACACAGCCCATTTTCATGACTGCCTAATAAAAATAGCAGTGGTAACAAAGATAGCTTATCTCTGCAGTTTACCACAGATGTTAGTAGCATAACAGAGTCAAAATGCAGAGACCCATATTATAATTCATGATCTGAAATTGTTTTCATTAAGTACCTACAGTGACATTTCTCTGCATAATATTTTCAAGAACAAAACATAATCAAAACAATGCCAATGTTTTATAAGCAAATCACTTTCTGTTCCAGCTTCTATAATCAAGATAAGCATCATCTTAGCAGCCATTTGCACTTACAAGAACACAATTTTCTATCTCCACATGAAATGGTGAAAGAATTAATGGCGGTGGCCATGAGATTCACATTTCATCACCTTGTTTTGTGAGCTCTTTCCTTCCTTTACATAAAAATTGTTGTTGAGCTGGGTAAATCATTTAACATCATGTTCTTCATTAGTACAGAATGAAAAATGAAACGGAGAAAGATAGTCTCCATCCTGTTCACAGCAGGCAACCATCCACAGTAAAAAAAGCTACCATCACAAAAGCAGGTATTAACTGGCAGTTTTAGCACAGCCAAGAGGCGAGCTGGAAGCTGGAGGCAAGCCATCTAGGACAGGGCAGAAGCACCAGCGGGATAACTTGCAGTACTGCTGCCCACAGTGCATATGTTCTGTGGGTAAGGGATCAGGCAGTGCTGTCAATCTGGCACCTCAGAGGAGCCCTAAGTTCTCTTGCACAAGTATTTAAAAATAGCTCGCTGTTTTCATGATAAATAACTTTTCTTATATATTCCATTTATATCATGCCTTTCACCAGGCAATTTTCAAGTGGTTAATATTAATTAGCTCTCAAAAGGCTCCTATGAAGCATTTCAAGAACAGAGACAATCATTTCACCCACACTTCTATCCTCTGTGGCACAACGTGACAGCTTCCTAAAGAGCAAAATATAATAATGGAGAACCTAAAGCTGCTGAGGATAAGTTTTCTTAAGCTTGGATTTTCAAAGCCCCATTCAAGGCCCCAGCTGGGTTCCTGTGGGCTTCTTTGAAGATTCTAGCTTTCCTAATGAACCCAAGGCTCTTTTTTCAAAGAGAAAACAAAAATCTCAGTTTTATTAAACCCTATTAAGCACATACCTTTGCCTCATCCTTGTGTTTTTGGTTGTTTGGGGGTTTTTTTTGACAGTTATGTACAGTACTTATGTTTTCTTTGTTCCCCATGAATATTTGGCACTGTCTTACTTTCTAGAAGGGTAACTTATTACTACATCTCAGACTTAGCAGTACATTTTCTGTTTTCGTTCATGTAAAATTCAAAATATGAACTTAAGATCATATGCAAAACCAGGACAGATTAAGAATAATGAAGGAAAAAATTACAAGACTATATTTCAAATGTTTGAAAAATGCATAGCCAAACAATACCTGGCAGGTAGACTGTAAGTAATATTGCACAGTTGGTTTACATTTAAAAGGCTTAATGTATCAACAGTGATAATTAATTTATAGTTATTTGCTATTAAGACTTCTTTTCTTCTTCATCTGTGATACTATGATACACTAAGTCTACTTTTTTAAATGGTAAACACTGCAGACTTTAGCATAAGCACCAGGAAGTGCATTGGAGGAGCAACAGAAAAGGATTTCAGACTCTTCAGAACAGCAAAATACTATTTGAAAACATCTAGTATGGGTATGGAGATTGCATAGATGAATTATCAATAATGAAAGGAGTAGCTGATGCTAATAACCAAGTTAAATTGATAAAATAACCAATTAAAACGTCATCTTTAATTAAAATGCCAATTAGAGCAAACGGTTATTAAGATACATGTCAGCCGCTAAAAATGATGCATCCTAATTCTTTTACCTGATGTCCTCTCTTCCAGCATCCCCTGACAGTAAGAGTTTTTACCTGAAATAAAACCAGGCTCTCGTTGCCTTACTTTAAAACACTTGGCATCCAAACTATTCCAAAAGGCAAAAATTAATAGCGCTACAACGCAAAAAGAAATTAACCAGATTTTAATACAGAGAGATATCAAACACATGCAAAAAATGAAAGAGCAAATATGCTAGCCTGAGGGTAGCTTGGTATGGCAACTGATATGAAATGCAGATCCTCCTTCCCAGCCACCCCCCCCCACCCCCCCCCCCCCCCCCCACCCCCCCCCCCCCCCGCCTTTGGAAGGAAGTCTTCCTCAGATTTCAAAGCTTGTGTAATGAGGAGCCAATAAAACATTATGATCTGCTAATGCCTATTACCTCTGATTCACAGGACTTCCTCTCCCTTCAATTAACCCACATCACATAGATCACCATGGTTTGCTAGACGATGCATGAGGATGGGGATTACACCACAATTGACATAAGATAACAACAAACGCGGTAGAAGCAGAGCAATAATACTTCCAACAACCCCTGTAATTGGAGCTGAGATATTGTAATGACAGATCTATTAGCACTAGGTCTGTGGAAAAATATCTGGGTTTCAAGCTTACAAGGGACAGTTTTCTGGCATGACCAAAAGCTCATAATTCTGTGATTTTTTTCCTGTTGTTCTCAGTGGACTTTGGATCAAAACATTATCGTTATTTTGGTATCTCAGTATTGCTACATTCGATCACATCAAGCAACAATAAATCCATGCGTATAAAGTAGTCCACCAATCTGATATCATGCTGCCTTTCTCCTCTTTCCTCAAACCCAAAATTCAGCAAAAAAAACATAACCCAGAGAAACTTCATTCACAAGTCTGAAAACAGGTTTCCAAATCCAGAAAGTAGCAGCTAAATGAACAAATATGCACATATATATAATTACTTTCTTTCAACAGGTCCAGTTCTTTGGTTTCGTCTCAACCTAGCCTTCCGCTGCTTTGCCACTAAACTCCCTTAAGCTGCTTCATTTAATGATCTCGTTGGACAAATGCAATTTATTTCCTGAATACGTGAGCCAACTAATCTGTTCATGGCCTAATCAACTTTACCTCCTATGGTTTTACCTTCCAGGGTGAATGTTCTACTGGTAAGATTAAGACTACTAAAAATGAGGTAAAATACTAAAATGAAGGATTAGATGACTCAAACTGTCTCTATAGTTTTCTCATGAACCATGAAAAACAAACAAATGAACTAACACACTCAGTGCCTATCCATTACCTTTGTTTACAGTGTCTTTCTCTTCTATAAATTCATTTCATTGCTATATTTCTAATACATAATATTAGAAAATTCGTAAATCTCACATTCTTAAGGTGTTTTTTGTCACACTTCTACTTAAGACAAACACAACTGTATTTCAGACTGTTGTGAACTACTGACAGAGACTTTACCGCTCTCTGCATCAAAATCTGCAGATCGATCACTGACAATGTTGTAACTCATTTATTGTGCCTTCTTCCATATTGTCTGTTGGCATTCAATCTACTCTTTGATGATGAAAGATGCAAACTGAAGAGGCAGACCTATGAGGTTTACATTCCACTTAGTTCTGCCTGCTGAAACCCAGACACGGGGACAAAAATCTGTGAGATGCACTCCTGCACTCCAGCCAGGCCATCAAATGTCAGACAGGTTTTATAACATAATATTTGCAGGAAAATACATAAGCAAAGGGAGATTAGAAAGCGTCTGAAAGTTATTACTAAAGCCTCAGAAAATTGTTTTCTGAAAGGGTCATAAATTGGCTGCTAATGGACAGGTCGCTCTGACAGCTCTTTAATAGCTGGGTCCACAAGTGAAAAGAGAACTCAATTGTTTTATCTTTACTGTTTACTTTCTTTAGCAGATGTTTTCTGAGCACCATAATAGCTGGCTTAATTTGTCTTTACATTCACTCAGTAGCACCATTGTACTTAACAATCTGTGTTTCATGGAGTTACACTGGAAGTTCAGAAATCGGCTCAAAATATCCCAACCGTGTTGGCCAGTTCGCAATGCTGAAAATGGCCCTTTCAAAACTACGGTCACTTCAAAACAGATGCTCAAAATTCTGGCATCCCTAAATTAGAGACTAAATATTCCAACCTAGCCCAGCACAAGCAGAGGAAAAGGGGTAAAAGTCACATTTACACTCAGTGCATTGGCCACAACAAATCCTTACTGAAAACTAAAGCAGTCTAGAGGCTGTTTTAACTTACACTCGAGTCCATGCAATTCAAAGCAGCCTGCTTATCAGCCGAGGAACTGGAAAGTATAGGCATAGTCTAGCCAGAATCCTGTTCTGTGAAAATTTCTCTCCAAATCGTGACCCGGCTGGAGAGGAGATAGAGCTACAAAAAAAATCCTCAGGGAACTCCCATCCCTCGGAAGCAGAGCAGAATTGGGCTTGCAACTGTGTGCTATGATACCTAATGATCTACATCCTAAATATATATTACAACGTAAAAGTCTCTTGGTACCATGTTTCTTTAGGTGATAAATTGTAATGACTAACTTAATGATGACTAAACTGAATATTGGCAACTGACATACGAGTAATTTTTAATTACTGTAATAGGAAGAATGAAACCTAAAAACCACTAACCTCTGACTACAAAAATAAGGTAGCATTACTGTAAATATACTTGCACTGGACTATTTTTGGAGTACTCTGTAGTGAAAATAGACAGGACAAGAGCTGTTTAAGATCAGAAAGGTTTCAGTATCTAATAGAATGTTGAAGGAAGTGCATCAAAGCAGGCTGCAAAGGCTAAATAAAGCTTCAGTACATCAGAAACTTCCCAAGAGAAGAAAGCAAACAAGCTATAGCAGCAGAAATAAAAGATCAAGAACAGAGCCATCTAGTAATATGGCATACAAAAAAAAAAAAAAAGATGAAAAGTTAGTTACAGTAAAACATGTCAAACAAAAAGCTCCAGCTCTTTACTACTAGGCATCCATTCCTTTACTGCTTTTAGAAGTATCTTTTTAACACAGCTGCCCTTGGTTTCCACTAAATCAACTGATCCACCATTTGCTGAGTTGTTATAAAGTTCTTACTAGCAGAAGACCACTAAGTCTGAATTAGAACAGAAGCAAGAATTACCATAATTAGGTTTAAAATACTTAATTAGTACATCTACGACCAGCAGACTTGCATTGTTGCTTTAAGTATAGGTTCCATAGGTTATCTTGAAGAAGACTATGTTAATTAATAACATCCTGCCTCTCTGGATTACTAAATTTTCAGCTCTAAAGACAGCAAAAGAAACAGAACTGGCAAAACAGTTAACATCTAAAGAAGGCCAAAAGAAACACAAATCACTGAAGGGAAAATAAGATAATACAGCTTCTGACAGTGAAGTATAGAGTGCACCAAAATATATGAAATGAAGAGAATTAGAGATACGGGAAGACTGCATTTTTTACTAGTGTCTTCTATTACAAATTTAGGATCCCATGCTACATATAAAATCATAGGTATGTGCGTATTAAATATACTTTGTTTCATTCTCAGTCTCAGATGTTGCTGCTTCAGAAAAGGTGAGAAAATACACTATTATGATGATTTGACAGTCACGTTTATTGCCGCATGGAAAACTAATCAACCCTGACTTCATGAGTTGCAATCTGTCCCTGGGAAACAAGTTTTTCCCATTCTTTCTTCTACTCCATACTTCTGCATCGCTTCATCACCAGAGCCCTATTCACCTGTACAGAACAGATTACTTTTCCAGCTTTTCTTTTTGACTCAGTAACTCTCTGGTGCCATCCATCTCCTGTAAGCCATTTTATTTTCATCATACACATATGCTTGCTGAATATCCATAAACACATATTTTTAAAGGCCTAAACATACGTAAAGACTCATCACTCTATTTGCCTGTGTCAATGCACACACCTGAGGATAGGACACCATTCAAGAAACGTTCAGAAGGAAAATGCTGAAATCTTTACCCATCGGTTTTTAGTTTGAGTTACTGCTTGAACTGCTTTATACTAGTCTCTTACCAGGTCATACTGTGTACTGTTAGCACAGGACTGATCATTTTAAAGCACACAAATTTCTTTTCACATCACCACGTTGCTACTGCCACTACTTAATGATGTGCATTTGATTTGTACACCCAAGCACACAGTGCTACTGTCACAGTACATCTGGAGCTAATCAGTGATGTTCTGTCTGGCAATCAGTCTCCTCATGCTTCAGGAAACAGTAAAACACCACACATGTGGTAGAGCTTCTCGTGGTCCTCATTCATGTACTGAAAACAGAGAACTAGAGCCTATCTCAGCAGAAAGAAGATTCCAGAAACAAGTACCCATAGAAAAAGACCAGTGTTTCTTCCAATACTCCCTATATTTTCCTGTCACAGTGATATTTTTTTCCTTGATACAGCCAACAGCCTTCTTTAGGAAAATATGTAAAATGACTTTGTTTTCAGTTGATGATGAGCCTTATCAGAAAGTCCTTCAAAGCTCAGCCTAATCTCTGCTACACAAGAGCATACACATCCACCCTATACCTCAAAGGCTCTGTGTGAGGCAAGTTGTTCGCACTGTCCTGTCTTTCCATACCCTCCCCACAGCTTCTGTCCTTCAAAAACCCATGCTGCAAACCTGGACTATGGCATATTTATACTTTTCCTCCTTGGAGATTTCAAATGTTACGAATTACTCTTCTCAAAGTGTTTAATATTAGACATTACAATAAATGGTGTTTTCCCAAACAGCCTGTGGAAGATAAACATCCTGGAGACTCCAACATCTAGATGAATTTTACAAAACCACCCTGTAAAACTTAATCAAATTAAGAATGTTAAGGTCACAGGAGGAATGAAAAACCACCATTTTAGCTGAAGTATTTATATAGCTGAAAAATTAAGCAGCACAATGCACAACATCATAAAGCCTGAAGTACTGGTATTGTTCAGTCTTGACGAAATCACACATGATTTGTACTGTCTCTCTGACTGCAGTTATGTGCAAAGCTGAATCAAGTTGTTTTAACATGTTTACTCCTGCAAGGGTAAAAAACCCCAAACAAACAGAAAAACAGAAAGTCAAACCCTGCAACATGACCACAGGCAGCAAAGGTAGCAGCACAACGGTCTACCTGACACAACTCTGCACATCCAAGGCTGTCTCCACTTTTCTCTCCCCATGAGGGCATCCAAGGACTGCTCTCTGCTGCCTGCACCAGTTCCATTACTACACTGATGGATCGTGGGCCCTCTTCTCACCATGTACAAAATCTCTACTGCTTGGTCACTAGCTGCACTGGGGATGGAATGAATCTGCTCTTTTGATAGAGTAGCTAGCCCCAGGCTGGAATGAGGAGGGTTTGTCCGTTTGGGATCTTGGTTCTAGGAAACTCAAAATTCAGCTACCAAAAAGTAGCTCATCCCTAAGAAGAGACCCACATTTTGTTTGCAGGTTGTAAGTTCAGCACTACATTCCCCCAAGTCATAACTAGGGCCATTAGCAGCATTTCTCTTTCATCCTTTTTGCAATATCATTCTCTTGGGAAATTAATTAAAAGCCTACCCTTTTCCACACAGACTTGCTGAATTTCAATATGGGTAGTTCTCTCCCTCCTCCTCCCCCATCTCCACTGGGGAAGTATGATAAAATTAAAGAAAATTATTTCCAAGAAAAGTCGGATGTGATGCAGCATGCCAGATGTTAACACTTTTGAGAATATCATCAGAGAGCAGTTTATTCTTCACTAGTTACAGTGACATAAAGTATAAGGGACACACTACCACTATCAGAAGCTTCTCAAATAAAAATAACAAAGAAAACAAAGAAGATGACAACTCTATATTGCCGCAAATGTTCAGAAAATTACTAGCAATGAAGTCACGTGTTGCCAGGATAGAGTTGTGTCTTCTCATAATGTATATTCATGTAATAGGCACAGAGTAATTTTTCACAGGTAGCCTGTGACAGCTTACTTGGGAATCAAGAAACATGTACTACATGACAAAGTTGTTAATAACGGCATCATCCTACAGGCTGACAAAGAGGTTATTCATTTACTGTCCATTACCCACTGGCTGGATGATGCTTGATAGCTCCAAAGGAGAAGAATATCTGTTTATATTCTTACAAGCAAGACATGAATAGTTTAAAAATTCGTATTAATTGTGCAGTGAACTATCTGAGCATAATGCTGAGTTGTTCTTTTAATTTCAGATAAGCATAAAGCTGCATTTATGTACTCAGAGTGGTTTTCATACTGGGGTAAACCAGTGCATTTTCACATGATCTCTACTAGAGAAGAATCCAAGAACAAAAATGAAAACAAAATTCACAACAGAAATTGATTTGTTTGCAAGAATGTCTTTACAGATCTTCAGATTTATTAATAACACGTTCCTTGTAGCTATTACTGTATTTGCCTACCAACTATACATGTCAACTAGTAACTATGACTTGAAAAGACACACTTTTCAACATTTTACTTCTATATAATTAAGCATATAAACTGAGGACTTATTTCTTATGCTTTTATAAATAACCATACGCAGCAATTACTGTCAGAAGTGATTGCTCTGTCATTCAGGAGAAAAAAAAAAAAAATCACTACACGTTCGCACATGTATTTGCAGGAAAGAGAAATGGCAGTTGGTGCTTTAGGAGGACTCCTTTTACAGCTCTCATGGGATATGGGGCATGAAAAGTAACAGGTCCAGCAAGCAGCTGAAAATAAGGGTGTAAACAAACTTCCACATTCTTCTGCATTGCCATCTGCATTTCATAGATCTATAATGCCCCACTGCATGACAGTTGCTTTAAAACATTCAAAACTTCCATACGTTGTAACACTTGGAGGGTTAACCTCCTAAAAAATAAAAATGTAATGAAAAGTAGCATAGCTCTGGGGAAAACATTGCCATTTTTTAATCTATTAATTTTGTTTAAGCATAAAAACATTATCTTTTTTGAAATATTACAGAATTGCTTTTGTTTAAGAGTTTTGGAAGCATTAGAAAGAGACAGTTCCAGGATCAAGTAGTTCCAACAAGAGACAGACCCATAACCAAATGCATACGTTCTGAAGTGAGAATAGAACCCATACAGGTTTAACATGTAAATTAGCGCTTGCAAATATACAGGCATGTATAAGGATGTAATAGTCAAGTGGAAAGAGAGTGTATTTCTCACTAGTGCTCCGCAGAGAGACAAAGTAGTAGCTTATCCTCAGAACTGAAATTTCTTTACATTAACTGACAATTAAATACAATGCCATATGACAGAGACGTTAATGAATTTTGTATGAAGTTCCAGAAAACATTTTGTGCATTTTTTGACAAATTATTTATGCAAATCTACCTTGTCTGTGTTTAAAAAAATACAAATAAACAACCTACACACATACCATGGGTGTCTAATTATAAAGACAAGCTTCCATAGCTGTACATTGCTTCCAAAGCAGTCATAAGCAAAGAAATTAAATTCAAGAAATCACTTAACTTCAGTTTTGCAAAGACTCCAAAATATGTGCAAGTGACCACTAAAACTAAAAAAAAAAAACCAAAACCAAAAACAAACAAAAAAAACAACCACCCAACAAAAACCACCACCACCACACACCAAACATACCACACAAAAAACCAAACAAACAAAATAGATTCATTCAAACTTGTCAGATTGACTGATGGTAAATGTAGCGACATTCTCACTGAGTGAAAAAGAAGAGACATTACTACCTGGCAGGCTGGAGACTTACAAAAATCTGCTAATATATGGAAGTCAGTCATACAAAAAAGTCATGAGTAATACCCAATAGCAGTTAAAAAATTGAGAACTATAAATGGTCCATACTAGAAGGCTGCAAATCCTTTATATGAATACCCACAACTTTATGTTAAACAATCAAAGAACTCTTACAGGCTTAAGCATATTTGAGTACCTAATGACACTGCTGAGGATGAAAAATAGGAAGAAACTGTAGCATGCAAAATAACAATTAGAAGCAAAAATAAACACTGCAATTGCAGTGGCTTCATCCACATAATAAAGCTAGGATGTAAATGCAAGCTTAAGTGATAAAGAAAACATCCACTCAAGGAGAACAATATTAAGCAACAGAAATATAAAAAGTAAGCATACATGTTAACACAGAAGATTTTTTTCTTCCACTTTTAACATTTATAGATTTCTTTAAGAGTTCATTTTACATTGGAAAAACTTAAATGAAACTCAGTTTTAGTCTGACAGTGCTATGAAATACTGGAAGACTGCAAACACGAGTACAGATTAGTGGTTTGCTAAGCAGGAAACCAACTGCATTTCTGTGCCATGAAACAAACTTGCGTGAGCCTAGACACTGCTCTCAGCAGTGGAGCTCTGAGGCTCTCGCAAAGCCAAGGCACTGCCTCTTACTTTGGAAAGGGAAAATCCCCGCAAAAAGAACAGTGGTAAATCTACAAGTGTCTTGGGCAAATAAATCCAAATCTTACAATGGAAGAAAATTCATTTGTAGACAGGAAGATTACCAGAAAGTGTAGTAGAAAGTGTTAACACCTCTTCGTAACAGAGTATCTGTCTGGGGGAAAGGACATGAGTCTGAGGTAGTTTTCAACATCACATACTCAGAAATACATAAACGAACAGGGAAAGCATGGTGGTGAAGAGAGTGGTAATGAAGTGGTACTGCCAGGATGGCATCACTCAACAGCTAGTTTCTCCTTACCAAGACGACATTACCGAAACCTCCACAGCTGGCAAGAGGACACTGACCAAGTGACAAAGCCAAATGAGTAAGGAATGGGGACAGAAGAAATTTTTCTCTGCTTGCAAACCAGTTATGTGGAGAAGTGTTCAACAGACCACGCTGCTGAGTTACCTCCGCTCTTCAGACTTGCCAGATAGAACAGTGATTCACTGTTGTGAAATGAACGTGAGAAAGGAGCTCTAACAGCCTCATTGCTGAAGACTCAAGAAAAAGACGCACCTTCCAAGATCTTCTGTAAAGCTTAGACCAGCAGTGCTAACCCTACCATCCCACCTAACAGATTTACCATTCACGCATCAGATTTGCCAGCTTCTACCCTGTACGTGCAGAACAAAATACTGCACTGGATTCACTGAGCACAGCATTGCAATAGGCTATGGAGACTGAAGCTCTGAGGAAAACAGTGCTTGCGAGGGGCTCCTGCTACCACCAGCTCAATCTGTCCCATCTGAAGACCATTCCCAAAATGTCCGGGGGGGGGGGGGGGGGAGGGGAAGAGAGAGACCTGCAGATTGCATAGATGGTCCTAAATAGGGATGCAGACCAACAGCCCCTGAGCTAGAGCCAGGGTCTTTTCTGGTGTAAAGTTTGCAAGAGTTTGAAGAGACCAATCAGGAGTCAGGCTGAAGCAAGAAATACAACTCTTCTCCAGACAGATTACACATCCTGCTTGGTTTCTGTAACTTCACGCTACTAGAGGTTGATCTGGCATTAATCTTTTTTCTGAGGCTTTGTTTTATTTTCCCCTTAGATTTTTCTTTTTATTTATATATTTGCATTTTTAAAAAAGCTGCCAAGGAGGCAGACAGAAAAAAGAAAGTTTATTTCTGCACAGAAACTTTTAGTCTGCATGAAATGGAAGAATACTTCTTAGGATCCCTTAAGGCAAAAATCAGGAAAGTGGGCTGAAGAGAAGGCATACATGTGTATCTCAGCATGTATTTCTGCTGATTAAAGAATACTCTTCATACTAGGAAATGAGTTTAAAGTCCCTGAACCTTATACTAGTATATATCTCTATACTTACACTAATACAGCTTTCCCTGAAGCTATATTAGTGCTCTCATTTGTGAGCACGCTAAAAGAAAATCATTTAGTCAACATGAGAATTACTGTTAACATAGGTCAACAGTTCTTGACTGGGGTTTGAATCATTACTCTGCACCTTTGCTTCACCAGCAGAAGATCTGAAACAGGACAATTCTAATAAGTGTTTCACAATGGCAAACTACTTAAATGAACGAGAATTTGGAAAAAAGCCATTAAAGTTGAATTTTAGAAAATAGCAACAATCCATTAAGACTGAATTCTTACATTAAGAAATTTGGATCTAAGCAATTTGGTGAGTATTCAAGAAAGATCTGATCATTGTTTTGGTATGCTTTTGTTTCAAGTTTTAGAAAGTTGTTTCTTTGTTGACTCTATGCTTTCTTGGCCACCTGGATTTTTGATTATACTTGATCATATAAGTCATTTTTATGATAGCATTTGTTTGGAATCAATCGTATATTTGTTAGAAGCAGTAAGGATTTGTATAGAACCAAACAAAAACAGCTGCACCATTCACAAGCCATATTAGAGTATTAAGAAAACAGCATACGATCTTGCTTTTATTATGAAAATAAAAGTAAACCAAGCCCCATTTGGCAAGTGACACTGTGAAGATTAAGAAGTTGAAACACTTCACATCTTTTTTCATGTAGATATAAAACAGACTATTTGCTTTTTTCTTTTAATTAGAAGCTATAAAATATTACATTTCACCGCAAAATATGTATTTGCTCTCACAGTTATTGTTATATTACCTACAGCTTCTGTACCACATACAAAAGAAGTGTTGATATGTCAAAAGAGGATCTAGACATTCATGAAAGTCTGTAGAAGTGAAACATCAGGCACACTGGAAGACCAAGAACATAATTTGATCAGATATTTTAACCAAGATAATAATTTTCTATTATAATAGAATTCCATTATGTGACTTTAAAAGCATTTAACTACCTTAAGAAAATACCAATAATTTGGGAGAAAATAAAAGCCCTCATGAAAAGAAATGAGTAAATTCTACACAGCATAAAATTGGGAAAGCCATAACAGTAATCAATAGCAAAACCCCTCACTATTGTGATTTGTGAAGTCAGCTTCATTGTGTTTGTGTTACATCTAAACATTCGCTAGACTAAAAAAAAGTTACAAAGCACACTTCTCAATGAATATGACAGGAAAATAACCAACTTCTAAGTACATGGCAGCTACACAACTAACTTGAGAGATGAGCTCACAATCCAAAACATAATTACATACTTTTTGACTCTGAGTTGAAATGCTCAATATTTACAGACTTTTAGGTATGTTTATAGGCTTCCTGGTTTCGAGGGACTTCCCCTCTACCCTTTAGGATAGTGCTATTATGGCTGAATTTCTTCTTCCTCCCCCCTTTAGGGATGGAAGCTGCTTGCAGGAGACCAGACTTTCACCTCAACTGTGACGTGCAACTTCAGTTTTTGCAAAACTCCTAGCTGAGCAATAAAAGAATCTGCGGACATACTATTGCTGATGAAAGTGCTCCCTATCAATTATTCTTTGTAAAAATGCATGCCACTATTTCAGCAAATATGGCATTCATAAGCAATTCCATAGCTTGTTCAGCTACAAGACTTTCCTCCGAACAAACTGAGGAGCACCAGAACAGATAGCAGTGTGTGTCCTGACAGAAGCAAAGAGTTCAAAGCCTGTTTCTGCTCTATTATACCAGCAGATTTCTTTTTCTGAAGGGCACAGTAGCCCACTGTCAAACCTTACCAAAGAGATGAATCGCCACTGAAATCTGAAAAGCTCATTTAAAAGAAAATGCCCACACTAAAAGACAGACATAACACACGTAGGGTAACTTCGGAGCTCAGACTGGTATACCACTTGACACCAAACAAAGCTACCTAACCCCAAAAAGCATAGGCATATGTAAAAGCAGAATTTCTCTCTGTACTTCTGTAGTCAGAGACTGTATGGGATCACAAAGTTGCCAGTACTGATTCAATCTGAGTGAAAACTCCCAGGATAAACATAGAGCAGATGGCTGGAACTGCAACATACATGCTGCATTCATTCACCCCTTTATTATTCATCCTGAAGTCCCTCTTGACTAAACTGTAATTTTCAGGAAATTGCAATGATAATTGTAGGTAAATGAACAAAAATTAAACCTAATGCAAATTAACTTCATCCATAAAATATGATTAATGTTGGAGCCCTGTATTTTTTAAAAAACAAACTTGCAGATATGAGCAGATACACAAATATACAAACACTACAATTGCACAAACATAAAAGCTCATGATGGTGCCTCTGCACACAATAGGGTCCATCACTTACATCCTACTTTTCTCAAAAATCACCCCTTCGGCTGATAGAACTATAATTAGGAGCTGGAGGTTTGTTACTGTGTCACTTGAATGAATTGATCTGCAATGAGGCTTACAAAAAGGAACGTGACTTGTAGAGTGAAAAAGGCCCTAAGCAACCAATCTTCAGTGGACTTTGTAGCCAGCAAAACACTGTTTCACAGCACTGCAAGCGTCGTGACACCCGCAAACAGAAACTTGTTTAAAACTAAACGTGTTAAAGTGAACTGGAAGTATTGTTATCGGTAAGAAAACAGTTTCAATCTAGTTTGAAAGTTTCCTTTTATGGAGCAGGGAAGACAAACAGCTTTTGTACAGGGATATTAAGTCACTCAACTTTAATTGTGTGTGAATTACAACAATAGAAATTTAAAAGCAGAATTATTGTTCAAAAGGGAAAAAATATTTTAAGAAAGGAAATACAGTCTAGCAGTTGGAAAACAAAAAAGTTGCAAAAACAAATAGCAGTATTTTATAACGATATTTGTTGAAATGCAGGGAGATATAAAAGGATTCCTTCTCTTGTAAATAATTTTTCTTGGGCCAGCATATTATAGTGGCTTATTTTGACAGTAAAGCTATGTATATATAGGGCAAATCATATCTAATAAAACCAGCACTAGAAAGAGGCTAATAAATCATCAAGTCCATCACTCTGCTTGTGTGCAGAGTGCCTATTCTCTCTGGCACATTTTGAAGTGCCCTATTTGTTCAAGGAAAAGATTATGCAAGAGCTTGACGTGTATCAAATACTGTGATAGACAGACATACACACACACATTACTAAGCCTTGTTGCAAAGCCTCAATTTGTGGCAGAACCCAATGCTTATCTAACCTCTGTCATTTTAGCAGACACAGAAATTGATCGTAATTATTATTGCAGATAACTTCAGGTTTGCTCACTCACTCTTCCCACCAACAAGTCCAATCCTTTTTGTGCTATGGAACTGCTTCTTTAAACAGTTGCTTGAATTAACACAGCAAGACTGAGGAAAATACAGCTCTTCTTGTAAATCAGATTCTAAACAAACAGGATCATGAAGCAGCATACTCAGAAAACAAACTGCACTTAAATTACTACAGAGTTGTCTTCCAAATGAAACAATCAATCAAAAAGAAAATGGGAGAAAAGTTCTCCAAAACATTGCTGATTCTCTTTGAACGTGTTTTATAGATTAGCCATAGACAGAACATCACATGTAGCACTAAACCCAACCTTACTTTTTCAAGAAATCACAGAATTACCTTCTGCTTCTAGCAAGCATTACTCTTATTCTAGTTTTGGTTACCTGTATGGAAGAGAAGCAAACAAAGGTCTAGAACCAGTCTAACTAGAAGCAGGCAGGTGCCAACAAGAGCTTTATCACTACCATACCAGCAAAAACAAACCTAGAACTCTCTTTCAAATTATCATTATCTACATAGGCTGGATTGTTAATAATGGAAAAGATACAAGAGAGACACAATCATAAGCACAGAAGACTTAAATGGATATGACCAAGGTCTAGAGACACTGTAAAAACATGTACCTCCAGTTGTGAATTCATACTGTCAGACACTCGGACAACATTTTCACGAGTGCTTGAAATATAAACCTATGTAGCATACTTTTTCATGGCACAAGCTTCCAGGGATTCCCTTCACAACAAGTGGTATGGTAATTGACAACCACAGTCATATTTTAGAATTCAGGTTCTGAATCACGCACTGTATTACTTCCTAAGGACAACACTGGCTGAGAAAACCAAACCCAGTTCTCCAACAGATTAAGCTAGTGCCCAAATTTGTAAATGACTTGATGTGAATGATGTTTCATAACAATGAATATTAGTTCCCTAATTATTTGGGCCCTTTCAAAACTTCTTCCTATAGCTCAGACATTCAAGACTGATGAATACTCTGGAAGCTTAAGCAGCTATTCATTTTATTGGCCACAACATGAACCAAAAAGTAATTTGCTGTCCAACAGTTTTACAGGTGCTCGGGCACAAGCAGTTCCCATTAATGCAAATTATAACCGTATTTATGCAGCTTGATTCAACAGAGCTGTAAGTCTGCAATTCTCAATGGCATTGGCAAGAAATGGCCCCTACTGGAATCACCAGAATTTCTCTGCTTCCTTCTGGGATATCACTTTCTCCAGTGGTCTGGAAAGCATCTAGTACAATGCTTCTTTGGTTGAGAGTTATTATTCTATATTTATCCTGTGGTACTGCCATGAAACTCTAGCCAAGACCATGATTTCCTGTGCTAAGTGCTACATAACAAAGAGCAAAGTCCCTTTCCTGAGAATTTTAGCAGTATTCAGTAAGTCATGGAGAAATCCACTCAATGCATGGGAATCTTATCCATGCTCCTATTCATCACCACAGGCTACTTAAGACATTCATTTACAGGTAGACCCAGATTTGCAGAGACCTACAGGTATCTAATCACACTAAACACTTTGTCCATGTTTCTGTGCAGATTCTGCCCTGTTACTGCTCAAGCCTCCAGGGCATTTCAGTTTTCCCCTAGCAAAGTTTGCAACGCCTTCCACGTATCGATAATTTCTAGCCCTCTCAGGATCCAAAAAACCTAAACCATCTCCCTAAGGTAGCCTCAGTTCTGAAGGAAGCACTCAAAAGACAACTAAGTCCCCACACTTCTCAGACTCTGAAGCAGGTTGTATTCATCCAACACCTATGCCCAAAGGTGGCCAGGGGAAATAAGAAAAGCATATGTCTCTGTCCTGCTGAGTCCAACTTTCAGCTTGGACTAGCAGGCAAAGGTACAATTCCCCGTTCTGCATGACTTGGAGCATATGCACTGGAAATGCTACAGAATTTATGATTCTGCATAGAAATGAGGGTTCTGCTTGTTGCGTCTCCCACAGAGCAGGAAGCAATCTAAAAATAGAACAACCGAGTAAATTGTACAGATTGATTTTGGCAAGTACAGACTTAACCCCACCAAGGCTTTTTAGGAGAACTACAAGACAGCAGAAAACAGCTATCACATTAACCAAAGCAGACAGAGACACCCAGGAAGAAAGGTCAGGCAAGGGGAGAAAGTTAAACTGCCAATAAAATTTAAATCCAAAAAAAGGGCTTGCACATAAGCAAGCAAAGAGTATCTTAAAACAATTCTCTAGAATTCTTACTTTTCTTTTTTTTCTTAAGTAGCCTAACCTTGGAGTACTTAAGTATAGTCCCGTGTCGCAGATAACAGCCATTCATCTACCTTGATGAAGGTGTACAAGCCAGTACACCTCTCAAAACACCAATGCAGGATATTTAGAAGATATCCTGATGTCCTTTCACCACTCACTACTCGCATGAGTGACACTAGTGCTAGACTACTATGTGGCTCTTCCACAATCATAATTTGCTGTTGTCAGACTGGATTCAACAAATAAACAAAATATTACCACCGCTAACAGAGAGAGAGAATAAAGAACATGGGAGAACACACAATTTAACCACTTCTGATAAGATTCCTTTTTATAGAAGGCAAGAACTAAAGCCATACACTTTTTAAGCTCTCAATACCAAAAATCCATGAATCTTAGAAGTGTCAGTACCTGATTACTGCCAGCTGACATCTCCTTACCAAGCAGTGCTCCAAGACAGCGAAATGGAAGACACGCTGATCTTCACACTTGCTGTGGGTGCTGCTTCTGTGCCAAAATCCACTCTCGACACTGCCTACATGAAAGCTGCTTCATCCAAAGCTTTTCCCATCAATGGCCTATTTCATAAAAGTCTTATGACCTCATAGCTTCTTTTTTAAAATATGGCCAAAGTCCCCAAAATAAACTCGACATGAACAGAGAAGTTACTCTGAAATTCTGCATTTACCCAAATCCAAGACAACCCCAAATTTAAAACACAAGTCTATAAGCTCTCACGGATTGTTTCAAAAAATACTTCCTAAAGCTAGAGGCAAACAATACAGCTCTCGTATTTTATAATATGGGAGGTATCTAAAAAGAAGGAGGAAAATGTTCAGTTTTCAAAGATCTTTTTCTGTAGTCACGTAATTTTAACAAAGCAAGCCACTAAATAGGTTTTCTTTTAACCACAGTGCATTACTAGGAAGAGCTACTTTTCCTCTTTCCATACCTCTGAAGACCAACTAATTTCCTTTCCTTATAGCGTTGCTGTCCACATGCAACAAGAATAAATACTGAATTTTATTGAATTCCCTCTGTTTCAGATGTAAATCCATTTTGAATTAAGTGAGAAGAAATAGTTTCCCTAATTATAACCCTGTCTGAACCAGATGCAACAGCTCAGAAATGGCACTGTGAAAATCTTAAATAATAAAAATATGTTTGATTGGGCAGAATAACTACCTCAAATGTCCCTGCATTTACTGCCAGGCAAGAGCAGGTATGGGAGCACACGGCTGTGACAAACAGCACCTAAGGTAACAGCAACAACTTATTGATGTGTCAACATCGAAAATGACCCTCAGTTTTTAAATACTCAGAAATAAATAAAAAAATAAAACCTGGTTTGGATAAATAAGGTAAATAAGGTGCACCAGCTAACTAATTAACAGTCCATAAAGAGGATTCACGACCTATGTATAAAAAGGTTGCAACTAATCTTTTTTTACTTCAAATTGCAGCGGCAAGTTACAAGATGAGACAAAAAGTATGGGTTGTAAGATGAAGAAGGAAGTCACGCCTGCCACATTACATGCAGCAGGGCTGTCTGCACTGATGGCAGTCTGACCAGCACACGGTCCCGAGGAAACTACGGAGACGACTGGTGGGACCGCTGCGGCTCTCCTGAAAGCTCTCTGCACAACATCTCTATAATTTGCTGAGAGAAAGAACTGTACGTTATGGTATAGATATACATGACAGACACTGTCATTAATGAAGGTATTGTGAATTTGTAAGCTGTAGCATTCATATCAACACCTGGCAAGACACGGGCCAAAAGCACTCCAGGACAGCGGGGGCCGAGCTGGGTGAGACCCCCAGGCAGCCTGGGCCCACCATACCTGTGTGGGGATGTGGCAGCAACGACAGCCCCGCTGATCCCCAGGGATTGTCAGGGGTGAAGAAGGAAGGCAGCAGTGCCAGAGCCTGCCCAAGCACCCATTGCCTGAGGCGGCCCTGTCCAGGCCCTGGACCCTGGCCTGCCCCGAGCTCCCAGGCCTGCTAAGCAGCCTGCTTCACTTTGTGCCCCACATCTGCCATGTCAGCTTGCCAAGACCTAGTCTTTGGCTACTGCTTTAGGAGATGCGGCTTTTGAGGAATAAATGGATGCTGAAGGTGCACAGGGTGGAGCCGAGGCCTGACTGCCGCCTGCCGCTACCCCACGCGGGAAGGACAAGCAATGGGGCAATGCACGTCACCGTCGAAATCCCTTCTTCCCCTCCGCACCACCACCAGCCACCTGAAGGACTGCTGCAGCAAAATAAAAAAGGGTCAATACTGAAGTACGCCTGACAGCAGGAGAAGAGAACGAGAGGTGATGTTTTCCCCTGAAAGCCTTTCTGCCAGCCACGGGGGCAATGGCAGTGGGGGGATCATCTCTTCAGCTCTCTGTTTCTATTTCCTTCAGCAGCCCACAGAGAGCCTCCTGGCCACCACGTCCACTCCCATGTCATTTCTCCTTTCTGCATGCCGTTTATTTACCTCCCGCTTGTTTGTTGGTTTGTTTGTCTGACACAATGATAAAACCCAGATTTAGGTTTCCAGCTTTGACTGCAATTTTCCTCCTGTTGTGCAGAATCCTAAAGGGCTCTCCTGCTGGAACTAGATTTTCCTTCTCTCCCTGGCTGTGAGTAGGCAAGGACTCACTCCGCTTCCCTGTAGTCCTGAGGAGCAGCAACAGGAATTAATTTCATTCACTCTGTCAAGTCCTAATTTCTATCCTATTAATGAGTTCACAGTAAAGTCACACCTTGCTGTGGTGGCTTGGCAAATTGTAACAGTAATAAAAATCTCTGCTTTTGAAATGGTGCAGAACAACACTAAATTAATACCTGAATTCACCAGAATTCAGAAAGAACTTTTTTTTTTTTTAAAGGAAACTATCCTTGTGATATTCAACATCTGAATCATTTAAATTGGAAACAAAAATAAGGGAATGTGAAATAAAGGAAAAATATCATTCGTTCCTAATAAAAACATCTCCCCAGATGGAAGTGTTTCAGATCATTTACATTCATATGCTGACTAATTACATCCAAACTAGAACAAATCCACTTTAGGTGGTTTTTATTCGTTTGTTTTGTTCTTTTGGTTTTTCTTGGGTTTGTGTTGTGGTTTTGGTTTTTTTTAAAAATCATAAACAATCCCTGCTTTTAATTTTGTTTACTTACTTTTCTAGTGGTTAGGCACTCAACCCAAGATAGGCTAAAGCTAACCAAGGCATACCCAGTGCCGGCTGAGCTTTATCATTTCCTTACTGTGAGGAACTAAAGAACAACATAACCTTTATAGTAATAGATATTCAGGGATATTTGGTGGGCCTGGCAAATGCCACAAAAAAAAGTAGCTAAGAACAATTGTTCACTTTGACCATACTAGAACCTGTAACCATACTGTGTTCAAAAGCAAAAATGCAGACAAAGGTTTTAGTCACACGGGTTTAGCTTACAACATGTGGACCAAATGTTTGCTGCATAAACAGTTGTAATTCCATGTAAATCAAGTTAATCACATGCTGACAGGAATATCTGTTAATTCCCCATTTGTGTGCATTAGCAATTTTAAACACTTTGGGAAAAAAAAAGTATCTTAAGAAGACCGACATTTAGTTACAGGAAATAAATGCAATGTAATTGGAAAAGTGAATTATACATAAAAAAATGCTAGACTTCAACTCCAAAAGGCTGAAAACAGGCAAGCATTTCTAATATGAATTACAAGGCACAAAAAAAAAATTTTGATTTCTGCCAATATATTTCATCTTGGTAGGTGCAACTGTTATTAGAACAACAATGTGCAATAACAGGTGTTCTTGTAGATACACATTTCACCTGCAGACATTTGTGTGCCTCACAGTGCTTAAAACAGATGCATTGGATGGGCAAACGCATGCTTTGTGACCTGCCCCAACTCACTTGCTCTTATTCTGAATAAGGAAGTGAAGAGCCAGGGCAGATCATCTGCCAATCAAATCCAGACCCTCAATAGACTTTCCAAACAATAAGAAAGTGGCTTATGAAAGGCAATTCTGTTACCCAATATGGAAAAGCAAGATATGTTATAATTTTTCTTCAGCAAGTTATACAGTTAGTAATGGAGACTCAAGCCACGAGGTAAATAAAGGAGGGACCATCAGAACTATCTGGTAAATACTCACTGAAATTCCCCAAAGACAAATATTGCTCTAGAATTGTCAACTGTCAGTGTTAAGTGTGAATTTAGGCCCAAAGGACAGCCATAAGTTCATTAAAATTCAAATATTTACAAAAAAAACTTTTCAGAACAAACTTGAACAGAGTGACCTTTATCTTATGCTAACAACATATAAACACTTGTAGGTATTTCCAGAGCACAGTGATATGCTTGGAAATTTAACTTCAATAATCTTTTGAATGGATAAATAATCTTTTACTGTCCCTTAACTCTCTTGTCATAGGTTAAAATAAATCACGAAGATAATCCATTTAGCACTTTTTAAAGGCAATGCTGTATTCTCAACTAAAGTACATAGTGATTGTACTAATGTATCATCATGTACTTTGGGAGAAAAAAAAAAAAGGGTTTCAGATTAAGCCTTCAGTATTTTGTACTCCAACAGTAGAACTCAGATTAATATATTAAGTGGGTTTTGATGAACCTGCGGTCCTAGGTTGAAATGGGGGGGACGGGGACGGACGACGACACAATGTTGTTTGGTGGGGGGTGTTTTATTTAAATAAAACCAGAAGACCGGGGAGAAGGGAGAAAGCCAGACAAATTTCAAATCCCTGAAAGTGTGGACTGCATGTACATTTAATAATTTAAATTAAAGAGAGCTCCCATTTATTTAAAGATAAGACACAGTTCAATATACCATTCTATAAAGATATAACCAGTGGCTGCTGAATCAATTTTTTTTTTTTTTTTATTTAGCTTCAAACTTCGATAGAACAGATTACTATTCATTTAATTAAAGTGTTTGGGATATTTCTGTGATAAGTAATCCTTTTCGTAGGATTTCAACGGTGGGCATCTGTGCTGTAAGTGATAGATCTTTGTGCATTATCTCTCTTGCAATATTAAACAAAGGGAATATTCAAAAATATAGTAAGTCTGTATTAGTGCTTGAATTGAAAACGCAAGCAACAAAAACTACATGGGTGAATTGTTTGTTACTACAGTCACCTGGGCCAATACTTCAGGCCATTACTACTTCCACTGCACAAAATGCAGCAGTACACTGTATTGTAATTGTCCATTAAGATGTCTCACACAGATTTTAAATATTTCGCAATCAAGTGTGCAGCAGGAATATCTGCCTTTTGAAAGACACTGATCACAGAACATATTTTTTTCATTAAAGAAAATTTTCTGCTTAATTGATCTTCTATAGTTTACATGAAACCTGAGGAATGGAATCTTGTGTCCCTGAAACATCTGCATTGCTTTAAAATTTGAAGTTGGTATGCAGTCCAATGAGTCATTAAGTCACAAATGAAGTTGAACCTTATTCACTATATATAACTGCATCCAGATCATATTTGTTCTGCCCATTCACATTTCTTTCCAATTATCTTTAATTCTGAAAACAGACATTTTTATCAAGGGTTGAGGAACTCGCCTTTACCCCAACATCAGACATCACAATTCTTCCTGACAGAGGTAAAGAAAATAGATAATGTTATTTGTCACTGATCACAGTCAATAAATTATTGACTGCCTCAGGAATTTTTCTGAAGTTTTTGCAAAGCTCCGTATCTATCTGATAGTGAAAGTAAGAATGACGCCACAGCCAAAAAACATAACAATGCCAAGAAAAAAAACAAGCCTGACTGTAATGTTCGACAACTGAAGTCCATGGCAACTTCTAAAAAGACTGTGCAAGGCATCTTGTGCAGTGAAGAGAGGAAATATCATCATATCTCTTGCTGAGCTCTGTATCGCACTCCCACTCTGGAGCTGAGGTGGGCAAAGGCAGCATCACCCTGAAGGGTCTCATCTCCAGGCCAGGGGTGTGGAGGAGCTTCCATAAGAGGAAGATAGATAGATCATTAACAACTATTCAAAGAAAACCGGCTGGGGTTAAACCACGACAACTTGTTTGGGGATAATTCCTCTAACATCAAGTCCACTCACTACAGAGTTTTGGAAAAGAAAAAGATTAGTCCAAAGTGCATGTGACTATGGAAATTTTACAGTTCTGCTGACCAAAACAGCATTAGCTGTTCCTAATCAGCTCCTTGGCATATACTTTAAGTTTCACATCTTGTTTTGATAAAGGCAAAACTTGTCTGCCTCCTCATTTCAAGTAACCCTTAATACATCTTTCTGACAATAGCATGAAAAGTACTCCTGTGATAACAACACACTTATTTCTGAATAAGCATGCCCAACAAGACTATTAAAGGCCTGTTATGTCCTATTCAGGAAGCAGAAATCAATCCAAAGCAAGTAAGTGACCTGTCAGGAAAAAAAAGACAAGAGAAATAACTATTTTTTAAAAATTCGGATGTACATTGCAAAGTAAGGAGATTGGTTACAAATGTGACACGTCAAGAATCCTGAAGAGTTATTTCAAATACTTTTTCAGTCTAGCAGTCAGACTTAAAATGTCAAAGCTGAACATGATTTTCCACACCAAGGAGCTTTTCCTCCCCTGGCTCATTATTTGATGCATTAGTCTATGATATGGGTAGGCACTGAAAGGTGACTTACAGGCATTTATTAAATCACCATGGTTCTACAAAATTCCTAGATAAGGCAATGATCTCGTAAGGATTAGTCTCTTGGGAAATAAAAACCACGCTAGGCATCCTTTTCTTTGGGCATCTTTAACAATTGATTGTTTTCGATCAGATGGCAGCAGGTAAAATCTAAATTGCAGCAGAAGGTTACAAGAAAAACACTAGGAGCATTACATGTCAAAGTATTCAGTTTCTTCTACCTTCATGTGAAAGAGTGTTACGATGTGGAGTGGCATAGTAACCCAAGATCTGATGCTGGTACATCGTCCTTTTACTGTGTCATAGCCAAAAATTAAAAATGTGAGCAATTATAGTTAGATCCCTCTAATGAATATAAACTAGTTGTTAAGAGATGAAGGCCGCCACCTTCTACTAATATATGTAATTTGAAAATAATAGCCTATCCTATGCTCCTGTTTCACATTGGACAGATAGATATTAACCGAGATTCATATAATTCAAGGCTGGGAAAGGCCAGATCAGGTCCTCTAGTCTGGCTTAGTGTATAATGGCCCACATAACATGAGCCACCACTGTTTATCTGGGACTGAAACCAAGAACTTGTGACAGACTAGCACAGACCTTTGAAAAATGTATCCAACCTTGATCCAACCAAGATACACAGACACAGATGTTCATTTCACTTCCATGGTTTACTTTATTGACAAGGGCAAAATTTAAATAAAATGCAGAAGTCATAAGAATTCAGTCCTCAGGCAGTGAAAAGAAATCTAAGCAACTGTTTGGGAAACTATTCTCCTGAAACAATGCATTTTTCATGAAGCAAAATGTGAAGATAGTATTTGCTATTAGGAACTTTGGGCTATCTTGCCCTTGTCCTCAGAATACACAAAGAAGGAGATGCATTCAGCCAACAGCATCATCAACTTCAGACACCGGAGTAAAAATACTATAGGACATTTCTAGAAGGACTCAGTGGTTTCTCTCCCTTGGAAGAGCTCAGCTCTGCAGCACAAGCAGACATTTTCATTTCAGATCACTATATCTGACTTACTCTTTTTCACATCTTAGGTATTGTAGAAAGCAAAAATCATCATGAACAATGCTTACCCTCACTCAAATTATTAATTGCAATCATATATTAATTTTCCAATATTGCTTCAAATAAAGTGTGAATACATTTTGCATTAATCTATGTCTGAAAAATAGCTCATGAATAATTCATTCAATGATAACTCCTCCAATCAGAGAATGATTTAAATACATTTTAATAGTGTTGGACTAACTCTGTTCATTATTGCTTCACTGAATTCCATGTAAAAAAATGCCAAAATTGCTCCAAACTCTGCTATTATTAGCAACTAAAATTATTCTTGCACCAGAATTTCCTACTCAAGGGAAAAAAAACCTCACACTAACTACATAAAAATTCCCTACCACTATCCAAATATATATATATAAAAATAAAGAAATACATATCTCTGGGGAAGAATGGGAGGTCTCTTGACAGATTTAAGGATGCAAACTCAGTGGGAGAGAGAGGCATCCCAAATCCATTTTCATCCAAACAAACCCCAAGCTTTTGTACGCACATCTTCCAATCGTGGTTTTGAAAGTTTACCCCTTGGAGCATACCTGGCAGCAGCTGAAAATAGTAAGTGCTCCAAATCCATTTCATGTAATCACAACCATGACTTCCCTGCCTCTGTCCTCCAGGAAAGATTCTGAGGCACACACCATGTGAGGAAAACTGAAACCAAATTGATTATTCATTTGTGTTATCATCATCCCCTCCTGGATTAAATGAGAAGCTTCTATTACATGGCAGACTTCTGCTTCACTAAATCCTGTTTTTTTACTTTGCTTTTTCAGATTCATTTTTATCCTTCTTTTCCCCTCGTGAAAGCCTTATTGTCTTCCTTTTCAACTGCAATTATCACTTTTCAATACTAATCCTTTCCCAAGCAGCCTAGATTTTCACCCCTCTGTACTGAACCAGATTCCTCAACATTTGATCCAGTAACTGGCTTATTTTACTCTCTAATCCTTCATTTGCCACCTCTGCGTACAATCTGGATCTTTCCCTACCTAAACAAGCCATTTTCCGCACTCTCATTACCTCTTCCTTTGTGCTTCTCACCTCATCCTCTCTCGTGCATAGGATTACCAATTCCTCTTCTGTCCAATAAACCTTGTTCTTTTCTTGTTTTACCTCTAATCTTATTTTCTCAAAATATATTTCAAGCCTTTTTTTTTTCCTATTTAATTCATATTTAATGCTCAGACTTTAGCTGAATACTTTGAGCTGTTGCTTTGTATGGTGTAACAAAGAAAATCAATGATAATCACAAAGGGTACCGAAATACACAAACCAGAAACATAAAAGATTTGTTACAATGGGTTGTATGCACACATATAGTGCAGTTAAGCTATGCTATCTCCCTGTTGAGTTCTGATGAACCTCTGTCTGTAGCGGTACACAAAATAGAAAAAGGCTTCCTTCCTACTGTGCTGTATAAGCATAGAGAGAAGGAGGCAAGTTTTTAATGCCTCACATTGAGTTAAAATTACCAGCTATTTGTAAGGGTAGAACCATTTTTGTTTCGCAAACAACCACATTTAGATTAGACAGCCAGCATCACCAGACACAGTCTGACTCCTACCACAGCCAAGTTGATTAAACTCCAAAGACAACTTGATGCGTTCCTTTAGACTTCACTGATATTTCCCCCTAAATATAGCTTCTGTTTGAATGAAAAACAGAAAAAAGATGCAAAGAGAGAACACAGAGAACTGTTCAGTCAGACAAAGAAGCATTTCTTTCTTTAAATGTAATAAAGATTTTATACATAGATATCTTTTATAGAGACAGAAGAGCTTTGTCTACTTCCCTGGCACCAATGGCTTTAATTAGACAGCAAAGACTCTCCACCTTTAGGCAGAGAGCCACGGGCAGGCGACGGCAAGGCACTCACATGCCAGATCCCACATCTGGGCAAGCAGTTCACGGGGTATCATTTTTGCCTACACAAGCTGGGGCCACGGGGCGCTGCAGCAAGCTGCGGGCTCCTGACGTGACCCTCGCCGAGACAGAGCCGGCGGGCAGAGCCGGGCTCCCACGCCTCAAGAGCAGGCATGAGAGCCGGCCTTTCCACTCCAGCTCCTTCACAGACAGTCCTTTTGTGAGTGACAGAGCTAACACATCCTCGGTTCCCTCAAGAATACTGTCAGTATTTCCCTGTATGTTTATACCCCAAATATTTCCAGTTTACACAATATATAAATAGGCATGGCTGTAGAAGGACTCCGGTTCAGTTTTAGGTTTGTGACATCTGGCTCAACCAGAAGTTTATATCACCGAACAGATATTTCTTCAAAGATGAGTCTTTAAAAGTGAACAATCCAATATACTCTGTAGTTGGATTACATTCTTTCAGAACATCTGCAGTGATACAAACATCCCAAAAGCAGAACAGATTACAAGGATTTAAACGTGCATTACTGTTAGTTTTATGCTTTTACAGTTTCACGCAAAAAGCTATGACTAACCAAAACCATTGGGGTAAGAGAGGTTAATGGGATTGATTTGCCAGACTACAGGCATTTCCATAATGTTGAAACGATAGATCTTTTTTCCTCAGAAATGTAAGGATTACTATCAGATGTCTAGAGGGCAAGCACCGAGGAATAGAAGCATGTGAACCCTTATCAGACTATCTTTAACGTGCAGTATTGTCAGAAATAATGTAATTAAGGATAGTAATATGGATTTCTCAAATTATGCTAATTATCATTTTAAAATTATAATTAAATATTCAATTATAAGAAACACAAAGGAGATTCAACAATTACATGGCATGTCTTTGTCATGGTGAATATGTTTTAAATTAACATAGCAGCTCATTAAAACCAGCTGATTTTATGGAGCTACATATGACAGTTTTACTATGTCAGTACTTCCACTGACATTAAAGTAAAAATCAATGTACAGTACTATGAAGGGAGATGCTTCTATCTCACTTACTTAAGCTGACGTGCTTTGTTAAACTGATGTAACTGTGTTCAAGTGTATGAAAACGGGGAAATCCTCTTCCCTTTGTGCCACTTTTTACTCAGCCTTTTTCCACGGAGCTCATTTACAGTGAAGCTCCACAAACACTCCTACCACACCAGTGAACAAATGGCAAACTTCCATGCAGGAGTGGCCCAGGGCAAGCAGGAACTTCTTAAAATGGCTTCATCATCAAAACCAGAGATTCTCCTGTGCTACCTAGCCTGCATACCTCACTGTTCAGGGAAATTCCCTAAAATCTGCTCTGAAACACATTTATCCAAATATTGCTTGACTGTTAAGAACTACTTGGGACCTAAGCACACATGGTAAGTGGTTTCAGAATAAACAGGCATTGCGCATAGAGTTCAATTTAGACTGGAAATAAAACCCTTGCTTTCCCACTTTTAAATAAAAGGAGTCCAAGCAAGCTGCAAGTGGTTGAAAGTTTATTCAATTAATTTCCTCCCCCTCATCCCTAATATATTATAAATAAGCGTGTTACTACATGTTTTTGAAAACATAGTAAGCAGAATGGAAGGAAAATGAAGCTTATTTTAATTAAAAAAAAATCCCTACATTAGGGCGTTATCACTTACTAAAATTCTCTTTTATAAGGTAGGAGAAGTTTGATATAAAAAGTAGGAGTGAATGTAAGCGTTTAGTTTTTGGCTAGTTTCTCACCAGTTTAACTAACTTTTTGAAAGTCATTCGAAGTACTGTATCTAAGAAATCCCTAAAGCCTCAGTTCAAACAGAATTTGAGGCTTAAGTCAACTCTGAAAATAAAGATAAATTGAAATTGGTAATGAAATCTTTGTTTACTTTGGGTAAGGTCATCTACAAACTCTGCAGATTTCACTCAAATATCTTCTTTTCTTCCTGCAAATTCTGAATGTTTCTATTCAATGTTTTTAAGCAGAGGTTACATTCCACTTAAATGCAGGTGAATTTTATGTACAAGATAAAGGAAAACATGAAAATCATTTAATTTATATAGCCTAGTTTAATGAAACAGCCTCTAAAACCCATCAACTTAGATGCTTCCTGATAGGCAAGACATCAGTCGTTTTAAATAGACTCCTGTATTGCCACTATATGATCTTAAATAAAGATCAAGTCCTCTTCATACCCAATTATTATCGTTGTCAAGAAAAGCACCACAGTTAGTAATATTATAATCAAATTAACATTATGTTGTATGCAAAGTTAATATCACAATCTTATTGGGGAAGGAATAAAGCCACACATTTGTACCCACTATGAGAACAACATAACGTCTTCAAGACCCTCAACTTAGAGCACTTGCAGTTACATCTGGCTATGTTGTCCAACATCCTTAGCCTCTTCCTGTACTCCTTTGAAAACAGAAGCTTTCAACTTAAGAGACTACAAACAGCACCAACTAGAACTTCTGCACAGTTCAAGCTGTTGCTCCTCTCATGGTACCTTCTTTAATTGGCTGCTAAATATACTATTTCACCTCATCTTAAGTGACCTTGAAGCAAACTGTCACTTGGTTCTCCCCACATGAGACGAATCTGAAAATTGTGCAAAGACCTGGCAAGCATTTTCACACTGCAGGCGATACTGGCCTCTGCCTTTCAGCAGCTGGGGTACCATGCCCTCAGATGTCATATCTCATAGCTAAGCTACCCCCATATTCTCACATTTTGAATGTTGCTTTGGGTACCTGAGGACGTATCCTATAGCTTTGTTCACAGACATCAGAATTTTCCCCCGCCCCGGTCATATCAACTATAGCAGAATTTGTCAGATATTTTGAGGCTAACAGGAAATTAAGCATACTGGAGAACAAGTGATTTTACCTGTCTTAATACTATGAAGTGGGTGCTTTTGTACTTTAAGGTAGGGTAAAATCCAGCATCTAATCAACAGCTCCAGGGGTAACTCACCGAGCCTTGAAGAGCTTTCAAACCTGCTGCGGAACTGCTTGGAGAAAGCTAGGAAAGACCTTGACAAAGCCCTTGTAAAAGCCAGGCCGTCAACCAGAAAAAGGGAAATCCAGTTGGTGGAGCCGCCCAGGAAGTTTAAGACAAGAGGGTTCCCCTTTCCAGATTCACAGGAAATGTATATTATTTATTTCTCTTACACTGTCTTTTCCATACAGTTTTTGCTGACCTTCCTTATATCTCATGTGAGTGACACACTTGAAGAGGAAGTTAGAATTGGTAAGGACCAAGTTCACCGCTGTGTTTTATCTATACACTTGGAAACAAAGTCAGATAAACAGAAGCAAAATCTTTACAGGTAAGGTTATTTAACAAATCTGTTGTCAGGCCCTATCAAGTAATTTTGTTCTGTCACTTCATATTTATCATTTGTTCCTAATGCACCTTGGTCTCCAGGTGATAGGAACATTTGCTAGTCAACACATTAAAGTAGTTAATCACGATGAATCATTTGCCAAGACTGGCCTTTTCACAGCTGCTCTCCCACTCCCCAACACCCCCAATATGTTTGTCAGTGAAATATGAAGCTGTGTTAGTGGTAACTCAATGAGCCAACACCTGATAATATTATGCTTTCTGGATTGTAACTTTTCCATAAAGCAAAAAGAAATACCCAGGCCTTAAAAAGAAAAATAAATAAGGGAAAGGCTCACTAAACACCCTTGCGTAGGAAACAAGGACTTCCAAGCACTGTCGTCTTCAGAGTTGTCCAGCAATATTCACTAAAGCATTTGGTGAAATTTGGTGTTAACCCCCTCCCATTAATTTACAGCGGGGGGCTGGGGGGAAGGAATCTATGAAAAATAAGTCTGTTCAGCAGTGATATAAAAGGCTGGGTGCAGAGAAGGTTAGGAAAGGGTGTTGTCTTCACCTGGTGGAGGTACTCCCCCCACTCTCAGTTCTTTCCAGGTATGATATCTGCAAATAGCTCAGTGTCTTGCTGATGAATAAGAACACGCACATGCCTAGTGAAACCATCTAGTTTTACCTCTGGCAACAGAAGAAGTCTGCTACGGTTCAGGTTCATAACGAGCGCCAACTAGGATGTTGCCCAGGGGATGATAAGGCTCAGTGCTCTCAGCCTCGGGCCAGTGCAGGTTGGAAATCTGATGAACTAGAAGGTCTCACAGAAATATGCCTATTCTCTGCCTAACAAATACAAGTACTAACAACAAAGCCAGATATTTCTTATTCTAAGGCTGAGAGCTTTCCACAGCCACCCGCCTGGCACTAGCCTACTAATGACAGCAAGGAGAGAGCACACCTTGTACCCTCCTTTTGTCCTCATTGCTCTCTCCAGGAACGTACTAGTCACAGCAAGAGAATAAGGCCAAAAAGGACGACTACACTCTTCTGACTGATTGTCGTGGTTTAATCCCAGCCAGCAACTAAGCACCACGCAGCCGCTTCCCCCTCCCAGTGGGATGGGGAGGAGGATGGGAAAAAAAAGGTAAAACTAGTTATTAAACTGTTCTTATCTCAACCCACGAAAGTAAAATAAAATGTAATACTAACTAATAACAATAGTAATGAAAAGGAATATAACAAAAAAAGAGAAATAAAACCCAAGAAAAAGACAAGTGATGCACAATGCAGCTGCTCACCACCCGCTGACCAATGCCAGAGCAGCGATCCGCCCCTCCCAGCCAACTACCCTCCATTTATATACTGAGCATGATGTTCTATGGTATGGAACCTAGCAGACCCTTTGGCTAGTTGGGGTCAGCTGCCTCGGCTCTGCTCCCTCCCAGCTTCTTGCACACCTGCTTGCTGGTAGAGCATGGGAAACTGAAAAGCCCTTGGCTTAAGATAAGTGCTACTTCGCAACAACTAAAACATCAGGGTGTTATCAACATTATTCTCACCCTAAATGCAAAACACAGCACTGTACCAGCTACTAAGAAGAAAATTAACTCTGTCCCAGCCAAAACCAAGACACTTATGTATTCCCTTCCTGCCTCTTTGGATAATGATATCTGGGAATAGCTCAACAGCTTGTCGACAAACTAGATCAAGAATGGTCAGTCCGTGTCTAGCCCAGTACATACAAGCATTCAACCTGCTCCACCCCAGCCCTCATCTCAGAGATGTTAAATCTCTGCATTTTAAAGCAACACAAGCACGCACTTGAAAAAGATATCCAGCCAGCAGTCCACACCTTCTTCAGACCTGCCTTGCTCAACTAGGAAGATAATACAGGATTTTGTATCCACTGTGCAGAGTGCCATATTCTAGGCAATGCATTCTTTTATTTGCTCCTAGCTTTATTACATGCAAGCAGAAAATGCATTTTCAGACAGCAAGCATTATCTACAGTCCTCTCTTAGCTACTCTTCTGTTATCCCATGGAATAAATGCTTATACACTTTTTCAACAAAGTTAGAACTGACAGTTCCCAATCTAGTCTTAAGCCACTGGAATAAGGTATCTAGAGAAAAATACGGTTTATGCTAAGATTTTCTCCTGTGTAACAACTTGAATAAGGCCATTTCATCTGAATAGGGCACACAATCACCCCTCAAATAAGGCAGGTATATGTTGTATCATCATACTTGCATTTAAAAAAACAAACAATCAATCAAACACACCAGCAAAACCAGATTTTCTGTAGGTAGAAGAGGGGAGGAGGGTGACAAAAGTTACTGCTCTCTGAAGAAAACTGGAGCACAGAAACGCTTAATCAGTCTCAGTTAAGTTTGAAAAGGAAAATGCAATAGCTTTGCTTCCCATGGACTGCATTTTTCATCCACTTTCTAATTCCCAGGAAAGTCAGTTGGACTCTTTCCACAGACTTCACAGAGAGCTGCATCAAAGTTCTTCTGCCATAAAGATAGCCTTCCTATTCTTCCCAGTTCACTAGGACATTTATCATGCCCATGCCATGAGGGAGAGTGAAAGAATATTTGGCTGAGATGTGCATTTTCCCCCATACAAATGCAATTTCTGAAAACTAAGGCAATCACACTTCAGCCATTATTGGTACATCTGCTATATCTTCTGTTAAAAACAAAATCCTCCCACTTTACTCCTAAAAAGGTGCTAAACAGCTATGAAGTACCTTAATCAAGTTTCTATGATTTTGCATTACTGCTAGCAAGCAAAGAAAATAAGCCAGTGCAATAGCCAGTGACACAGAAGATGAAGTGCTACATTGCTTTGCTTATTATATTACCACAGCTATTCCTATGCCACTTGCAAGAACATTCAGGAATTACAGCTTCACCTCCCTCCTTATCTTTTACCCTCTCTGACACCCATACCCCGCTCTGAAGGAGATGGTCATTTCCCGGGTTATAAAATGGCAACCTAGATAACTTCCACTCGTTTCGGTGGAGCTTAGTGAAACACAAATCTATATAACACAAGAGAATAAGAGTGTAGCATGGAGACAGGATGAAGTAATGGACTTTTATTCTGTCCCTTTTTCATACTCCAGAAACATATATGGGACAGAAAGTCATCTCACTCCACGTGCCTACAAAAGCCCTGATAGGACTGTCAGTGTTAGCATCAACTAGACCTACCTTCAGCCACCCCATGCTACGTGAGAGCTAACCAAATCCCTCTTTGCCCCATGTTTAGGGTTGAGATACCTTCCCAAACCACTTGCATTTAGTACATTTCACATGCACCTGAAAATTTGACCCAAATACTTGCATTTCTATTCTATCTCTTAATAAAACCAAAAAGGAAAAACTATGAATGTTTAAGCCCTGCCTCGTCTTTATACAAGCTGGATAAATTCTTAGAAAGACTGATTTTTTTTTTCCATGTGACTATTACCATACCATACTTTTAAGCAATAGTTACATACAGATGGCATGTGCTTCATCACAGCTGAATTTGATCTCTGTTGTGATATTTTAATAACAAGGTAAAACCAGCATGCACATAATAGCAGGCTGAGCAGACTTTAAAAATAAGTCTTCTCTTCAAAAGTAATAATAGCAGCACATTCTCTTCTCTGCTGCTACTTTAGGTAATGACTTTATTTGGGTACCAACTGTCAGATTCATGGAAACATTTTGAAGAGTGAGAATGTTGAAATACTTTCTATAGCAGTGATCACAACAGCCATGAAGATGACAGCAAATGACTTTCCAAGAGAAGCACAAGACAGAAAAAGACATTTCATAAATGTTCGTCACATATTACCTGTATAACTCACCCCTCCTAGGTAAAGATTTCTATCCATTTCAATTCAACTTTCATTACTTACAAGAAATAAAACATGTGATGTTTTATATATAAATTTTCTCCTTTTTTTAAGGTATCACTGGAATATTAATGTGGGCTCTGACACCAAACTGTAGCTATGATTCTTTCCACTTTTTTATTATGGAGTTTCAAAGATGCTAATGGTCAAACTATCATGTTGTATGTGCATTGCTAACTATGTTTATCACGTATTTCACAACAGTAAGAAAGTTCAGTACTTTTTAAAAATTGCTCAAAATTATTACTAAGAAAAAGCTGAAGTTTGAGAAATACACTATTAGAAGAATGCCATTGCCATAAAAAAAAGCATTATTATATTTTAACAAATTCAGCATGACTTTTAAAAGTATAAAAGAGTGTTTCCACTTTTCAGATACATCCTGTCAGAAAACATGCTGGAACCAGTTGATAAACTTATTTCTGGAGAT
The DNA here is from genome assembly GCF_018139145.2 of Gymnogyps californianus. NCBI lineage: Eukaryota > Metazoa > Chordata > Aves > Accipitriformes > Cathartidae > Gymnogyps > Gymnogyps californianus. Next base: position 175,991,651 of record NC_059471.1, read on the forward strand.
ATGACAGGATTTGTTTAGAGAATCCAGAAAGAGATTTTTACCAGTTCCTCACAGATATTTACTGCCCCCCCACCCCCCCGGCTTCTCTCCTTTCCCCAGATCACAGGGATCACTGAAAGGCTTCTCATTAGAGCTTCCCACTGTCACAGGAAGCCTTAGATATCTCCCTCAAATGGAAGATGTTCACTCTTTTAATGTAATTCCCCACTAATCTCATTATGGTTTCTTATATACGTGAGGTGGCAACGGACTTTGCCCAGTATACACTAAAGCATAGCTAACCTCACACACGATAAGGACACTTTAATACACATTACATATTAAATACAGTTATTACCAACTTGTTTGATGCCTTCCATTTATAAACAGTTTCAGGGCTATTTATTTTCTGATTCATAGATTTCACTTGCACAGCGAGGCCCACACTCAAGTAGCATAGAAGAAAGAAATGCAATCTGAACTCAGCCAGTATCATGAGGGATGAGCGATATTTACAACACGATGTAATGTCCTGATGATGCGCAGTAATAGCCAATCTCTGCTTACATACATAGTGTATGTCATGAGCTCAGTGAGGAAAGAAATGCATAAAAGAATCACCTCCACGAAACCTTGAAAAATACCAATTTTCACATACTCAAATTTTGAAAGTATAAGCAGAAGGAAAAAAAAAATACAATTTACTGCTAATGAGCAATATCTCCTTTCTAACAACTCTTACATGACACAAAATCATAATGAACTACACAGATAATTTGCTAGGAAAGCCAGCTAGAACTGGCTCTTCAGACACAATCACAAAGCAGTTATGTAAAATCCCTAGAAGTATGAAAATTGTGCTTCAGCAATATGAAAGCATAGAGGCTCTGATAGTAACAGGAGAACCCATAAACACACAAATCTTTTTCCAGAGAGACTAATATGCTCCTATGCTTAAGTTTGGCAACAGCAGCCTTTCCCTTCCAACAAACACTGTAGAAGTGAGATGTCAAATGACCATGACCAGCAAGAAAAACCTAAGGATTCACAAGGTCTCATTAAAATTTCTGAAAAATAAGGGAAAGCAGCAGTCTTTCATTTTAAAAATTCCCTTCCTAGGTTCTCACCAGGTTGTTTGGACTCCAGCCCTGGCCCCACCTGTGGTTACTTTCAAGCACCTGTTAGAGTCCAGCCATCACCTCTGCTTCTGGGACCCAGTCCATCTTTCATAAGATTCCCATAAGAATCTTTCCTATCCAAGATATGTGTAAATGGATTCACATTTGAATAACTCAGAGGAAAATCAAAATAATTCTTCCCAAAGATGAAGATCTCCATCCCAATTTGCTGGTGATCCACAGCATGTCCCAAATAATTTCAACTTGTAACTCAATAGTGAGGTTTCACTTGCAATTCTTATTCCCTGGTTTTTTTTATTTTTATGTTAAACAAGTTAAAATTAATTACAATGATTTTTTTTTTTTTTCTCTGCAGAAGAAGGTTTTTGGTTTGGGGGTTTTAGGGTTGTGTTTTTTTTTTTTAGGATAATCCTTACTAACTTTTCTTTTTTTTCTTCCTTTTAAATGTCACCATAAAGAAAGGAACCAGATTTTAATAAAGGCAAAAAAGGCAAAGCTTTTCATTTTCTATCAGATGCATCTAGTTTGAATAAGCACATTCCTTTATAGAACATCAACCAGAATGAATAATTATTCCCCTCTCATTTGACAAAACTAAAATGGTTGGCTGGCTTATATAGATGAGATTTTTTAGTGTAGGGACATAAATCTCCCACATTTCCTTTACATCCAAGTGACAAATCTCTTTGCTTTTTTATTTCACTGTGTCTGGGAGCTCTGAATTCTATTTATACACAGGAATAAAACTGTTCTTCATTTCCCACCCCAAGGTCTCCTCTTGACAGATCTCCATTACTGCTTTTCTTCTGAAAAACTGGATGCCTTTTATCTTTTCTTATCCTTTCCCATGTTCCCAAGTACCAGTCTTTATATAACATCATGTGTTTTCCATCAGCTGTATTCCATTAGCCATTACGAACATCTCCGTATACGTGTTCACAATGCTGAGACAGCATTCACTGCAAAACTAATTGAGACAATGGAAAGTTACACTTTTAGTTACAGTCTGGTGGTTCTGATATGCATACTTTTCTCAGCAAAGGAAATAGGATAAAAAAATATAAAGGAAGACAGAACGGAGGGCAGGGAGAAGTGGGGGAAAGCATGTTTTAGGCCAAGTCATAGGATTATAAAAGGACTTAGACTGGAAAGGACCTCTGGAGGCTATCTAGTCCAACTCCCTGCACAAAGCAAAGCTAACTTCAAAGTCAGACCAGGCTGCTCAGGTCCTGCCAAGTTGTGTTCCAAAGGCCTCTGAGGGCACCCCAACCTCCCCGGGCCACCTGCTCCAGGCTCAGACGCGCTAGTGCCCCGCGGCAGCCTCCAGTTCCTGAGGAGCTGAACGACAGTATCTGAAGAGAGCACCTGAAGAGTCTCCTGACGTGATTGCACTCTACATATTACATTTATGAGATTAATGGCTGTGGAAATTACATGTAGCAAGTACAATGTCTACAGGATTGTTTAACATTCAAGTGAAGCAGATCACTAGGTACCCAAAGTAGTGATTTCCCATGACCTTGTGATTAAAATACTAAAATGCAGTAATATTCTGTGCTATTCCTATATTGTAGGCATTCCTCGGAGGCTCTTGAAAATCTAAAAGCATCAACCAACCCTCCTCATCTTTTCTAGTAGGAAAATATGTAAATCAGGGATGAGTAAAACTGGGCAGAGAGTTGACTGACCGCTACTAATGCAGTCTTACACAGGAGACAGCAAAGAAGCTGTAGGAGCTTCCAGACATCTGTAACATTCACTACTCTAGTCCTTCCCATACTATTAAAAAAAAAAAAAAAAAAAAAAAAGGATGAAATTCACCAAAACGCTGTAGCGTTGACCTATCTGTGTTCACAGCAAAGCCTATGGATCCTGCAGTGGCTTTACTTGAGCAGCCAACCTCACAGGGAGCATTTTCAAAGGCTCCCTTAAAATTTCTGACTACTAGCATCATTGCTAATAAAACCACACAGATTTGCCATCACTGTGACCAGCAAATATCTAGATTGAGAGAATGGACTGTCATCTCGTATGATAGTAGTTAGGTCCTCAATAATTTTCCCAGTGTTTATTCACACAAAGAAAATTTATTCCTGTGACCTTTGCTTCCTAAAATTAAGCAGAATAATTGGAGGAATTATTCTATAATTGAAACCCACAGCATGATTATTGGCAGCTCAACTCCAGAGATTTTTACCTTTAATCCACACCTCATAAAATCTGTAATGAACATTACAATTAAATACACCAGGCAATAATAATAATAATATGGTGCTGCTTAAGAAGGCCAGTAATGTTATTCTATGCTGTCAGTGCCATAAACAGAATGCACAAGAGAATAATCTGATAATAATGAATTCATGACTAGCATTCATGTTTTTGAACTTCCTTTCAATGAACATTTTGTGTTAAAAAAAAAAAGAATGACTGAGTTACCAATTCTTATTTGAACATCAGTAGGCAAAAAGGACAAGTGAGACATGTGGAGCATACGTAATGCGACAGCCACTACCGTACGAGAAATTAATCAGACATGCTTCTGAGAAAAGGGAAGGGGAAAAAAAAAGAAAAAAAAAAAAAAAGATGCTCACAGAACATTTTTCCTGTTTTCTTTCTCTTGTGTATTGTAGACAAGAGAACAGGATACTGCAGGTAAACACATCAGCCCTCTATAGTCTCCCACCACCCACCTCCTCAAATGTAATTAACTGTTGTATTTTTTTCAAACCTCAGCTTATCTCCCCCTACACACACAGCTTTCTAATATGAACTCTCAAACACCTTTTATTTTTTCCTGTTTAGCCAAGCCTCAGTTATATAAGAAAATCAGAAAATCCATTCCAGGGCAAGATTAAGAAAAAGAAAACGTTGCTTCCTGATCTAAAATTCAAGTGCGTTTCTAGAGAAATAAATGATGCAGCAACAAAATACGATTTGAATCAACTTTTCACTAATAACATATGGTACCTATAGGTACTTATGTCACTACCATTTGCAATATTTTGGGACTGACTTGAACTAGATGAAATATGTCGGTTCTATGCACTCAGGTCTCAAAAATAAGGAATCTTTGCCCAATGAGTCCCTGACTGAGCCATGACCTTTCAGACAACCTGGACTACATCATTTCTTACACTCAGCACCCCGAAGAAAATGAAAAGGGCTTTGAGTGTCCCGTGCTCGGTTTTATTAGAATATAAGCTAGGGCCTTTTAAAATAGATGCAACTCCCCTCTGGTGGGTTAGACAGGATAACAGGAGGAGAGACTTGCAAACCCATCTCCCCTCTGCTCAGCCTGCCCTTTCTGAAAGGATCCTTTTGTTCACGCTTTCACCCTCTCCGACACTTCTTGTCCCCCACCCTGCCCCAGACTCTCTTGAGACCCAAAGGGACCACATAGAAAGTCACCCCAGCAGCCTCCCGTGTGTTTTCTCCTTGCTGTTCCCAGGAATTACCATCCTCCTGCACTTTCACTTTCCTCCCCTCTGGGAACAAGCCATCACCCTCCTTCCACAGCCTTCATCAAACTGCGCACAGCAGGCAGGACAAGGCAAACAGGCAGCTGCCTTCTTCCCTGGAGCCCCACCATAGGCGAGAGAGCAAACAAAGGAATTAAATAGCTATATAGCCCATGACACTTTAATAGAGACTTATTCTTTTACCAGTGAATGATTTAACTAAGACTAGAGGACTTTAGAGTTAATATATTGTCCTGACATTCATTGCCAGTTTTTAAAGTCCCATCCTCTTTACTATCAATCTGCAATTCCCCCCACATGCATACAGCCTCCCCGACAGCTCACAAAGCCCGAGTTAAGCAGGCAGCCAAGCCAAGTCATTTGCATTTATTCTTTTGTCAAATTTTACAGGGCAGTTAAATCTATAAAAGATTACCAAGCTTACAATACATGCTGTGGTAGATGTCTATTGGATATTTCCAAAGCACGCACCCACAGAAGGAAGAAAAAAAAAAAAAAAGATTTTAAAAATGGTAGAACCCAAGTGACACAAAAATACCACAGAGACAAACAATCCTCTGTCAGCAGAAAAACAGGCACAGGCTATTCTTATAGTTTTTAAGCCTATATTTGTGCTGGCAATCTGCAGGAGCGCCTATCAGGTGTGAGGGAGGGGTGGATGGCTGAGCAGCAGCTCTCCCCCACCAGCGAGGGACAGTGCCCAGTAACTCTTCATTGTTAGTGCCCTACCTAAAGAGCAGCATACAGGGATTCAACCCTGGGAATATTCATACCCCAGTATGAAAAATAAGCAATGAAGTCCCATGCTGACTCAGTCCCGTATGTGAAACCTGTCTTTTTTTCCTATCTTTTTCCATGCCCTAGCTAAAAATCAAACAAGTAATTCATGAACCACCATATTTCAAGATATATTTAACGTGCCCATTCCCATATTTGTTTTGCTGAATTCTCTTCTCTATTTTCGGGGGGGGGGGGGGGGGGGTGTCCTGTCTTTTTCTTCAAAGCGTTTCTTGCTTTATCTCTGCGTAGCAAGGCACATCTGGTTCAGCTACTTGGCAAGTTCACAGGGTAGATCTTCATACAGATTCAAACTACCCCTTGTAAAAAGGAAGAGTGGTATATTATAGACTTAAAGTTCTCTACAAAAAGCCACAAGAATCTCAATAGTCTGATCTTGCCCAGTATCTCCAAAGCTCCCTGCCTAAAATTTAAATTTGCAGGAAATAAGGACATGGATAGTAGCCAGCTGATGTATATTTTTACAGTTCCGTGTTAAAATCTGGATTCAATTTCCAGATCTGATACCAGTTTCCTCTGTGATTTTCCACAAGCCTCCATTTCTATCTTCAGGTCTGTACACTTAAGATATCAATATTCCCCTGCATCCTGCAGAGATTCCAGATAAGCTTTCTGAAGGGCTATGCTAAAACAGACACAGGAAAAATATATATTAAAAAAAAAAATCTATGAAAAAAAATCCAAAACAAGGGTTACCATAAACAAAGAGTAGATCTCTTAAAGTTGCTGATATGATACTAAAGCTGTAGGAGAGGTCTGCAAGACAAGACAAAACAACAACAAAAAGAAGTATCCAAATCATAGTATCTGAAGCGACCAGAAAACACTTGATGATACCCTCATTTTCAGACCACAAGCTTCCACTCTTCATACACAAAATTGAACATGGTCCACTCTGGACAGGAGCAAACTCTAATCTAATATGCAACAATAAACTTTACATTTGAAGATTCAAGGTTAATTGATTTTAAAAGATTGTCTCCAAGACCAAATTTTAATGGCAGCACATATGCAAGTTAGAAAGTTCAAAGTCACTTTCAAGCGCAAAGTCACCTTAAAGTGCACCTGTACATCAAAATGTAGAGACACCCAGATAAGAACATGACTCCGAATCTCTACAAAGCACAATACATTCCTATTTGTTAATAAAAGAAAATAATTCTTGCATATCAATGACAGCCAGGCTTTGTTTGATTGCTCTGTTTTCTTTGAGAAGATGAAGGATATTACCATGTCCCCCCTGTTTTTAGAGAACAGTACCATTGTCTGCAAATAGAAGCAGTAAGGCTAACAATACATAACAGCAGAGTACTGCTTTTAAGTGGTGCTAAATATTCACTGTTTTTCTGATGCCTTGAAATCTAAATTCATTCTTAAGAAAATTACTTGCACCATCCGCATAGGATAAAACTAATCTTACCCAACAATTATTGTTAAATCTTAAAATATAAAACCAAATTAAAGAGAACAGGAATAGGAAAGTGCGGAACTACTAAATTGAGGTTTAAATTCATAACAGCAAAAAATAACATCTCTGCAAAAGTCCAGTGTGTGCACTTCACATTTTTCTTCAAGCTTAATTCTAAGGAACTTCATTATACTTAACATTTTTTTCCCCTCAGCACCAGACCTATGAATCTTGCCAATGATTTTGGCACTGTTATCACTATCAGTTCATTTGAAGTCAGGTTTGCACCTGGCTTTTGATTGCTAGTACCCATTTACAAGTTTAAATCAATGAAACCTATTAGCATGTTCTCTGTGAGGCACTTTAATTTTTATAGTAATGTATTATTAATGTAATCATCTCAACAAGCCTTATACCATATAAAGAGGAAAACTTGGAAGGATTCAAGCTACAGAAATTTAATAAGCTAAGAAGTTATTGTACTGTATATTACTTTAATATTAAAAGGTAAATAATTTGGTGAATATTCACTGTAACTTATATAATTGACTCACTCTAGCAGAAACATGAGTGAAGCTGACAGAAAATTAGCAAAGAAAGCAACTGACAAAATCTGAACCCGATGTGATCTATGTAAAGAGATTATTCTATGTGAACAGATCATCAGATTTTATTGTTATGGGATTTCTACGCTGAAACAAAAGTAGTCCTTCTCCAGAGCCAAGCACGTACAGTGCATATATTAGATAATCAAGTTGTCGTATGTTACCTGTACTTGACAACGGGTAATTACTTTTTCCAGAAAAAGATAAGGTTGGTTGCTGATGAAACGCACTTAACGGACTCATTGCCTAAGCAAAAACAAGGAAGTAATTTTTAATTCAGAAGAAAGTTTTCCAAAAGGCAGGGAACCGAGTAATGAGTGTCACTCAAACCGTAGTGATGGAATCCCACAAATCAGCATTTGAAAGTTTGCTCAGTGCTAAGGATTTGGTCCAAGACTTTGTGTCTTGAAAAGTAAGCTCATTGCAATAATTTGTTTGCTAGAATTTGAGACAATCTCCTATTTCTTCTTAGCCTATTAAAATATGCTTCTGTTAAAATCAGCCAACTGAAAACCAGATTTCATTACTTTTTCTTCTCATTTGCTTATGGGTGCGTCTCCCAACTATTACAGACCCTCAGTTCTTCCCATCATACTGAAGAGGTGGTTTTCTAACTATACCCCTTATATAGCCTATGTTCAACTAATGATCACCTTTAAGTAATCTCATTTTAAATAAAGGTCAAAATTTCATATTCTCTAGGGCAAGCAGGGCTGCAGAAAATGAAACTAAAGCACGCAATATATTAATGCTCCAGACACCAAATCATTCTTAAGATGGGTTTTCACCATTAGAATTAATTAGCTTTAGAGTTTTATAGGCTGTTGCTGGTTAAACTTTGTGTTAATTAGCTTCAGTTCAACGAGCAGGACCTCTTTGGAAATGCCAGTTTATGAAATACAGTTGTTTATCACACCACTGGAGCAATAAGAAGGGCACACCATCTGATACCTGTAGCACAGAAAGCAAACGCTATTTCATGCTTCATGGCATCAACTAATCATAGCAGAGGCTGTGACAGATCCGCTCACGGGCTGCATCACATCCCTGGACCAGTATATTGCGGGAGATGTTACCCTCACTCCAGGTCAGTACCAGAGCACACAGTTCTGGCAATTTAAACACATGCTTAGAGGTAACAGTGCACTCAACTCAGCTGAAGCCGGTGCGTAAGAGCTCTGTAACAGGTCCCAAATTGGATTGTTGAGGACCTAGGGTAGTAACCCTGATGGCTCCCATCCTACAGACTAGCTCACAATCCCTTCGCTCCTAAGCAAGGCTGAAGAGCTGCAGTTTGGCATGTTGGGGACAATAGGGAGAGATCTACCACTCCAGAGAGTCTGAGGACCCTCACCTTTCTTCAGAGGCACTAGGAAACAAGCACGATCACCATCAGGCAACACAACACTTACAGAAAAACCAATGTTCAAAAAAATATATTAGTCATTCTCAAAAAACTGTAGCTACATGCAAAATTATAGAAAGCTCACCTCACAGAAGCTCTGAATACAAAATTCCCTCTGTGAAGAAGGGAAAGCATGTTGTGATCAATACAAGCACATGCTGTTTTCTGTCAGCTTGAAAGGCAGACTGAAGCACATGAGAAAACGTCCTGTGCAACCTCTAGCTCGTGCTATCCAGCACTGCCATGGAACAGGAAATACTGTGTTTTTAGAAAACCAACCATATAAACGTTTATATTTCTTGAAAGTCAGACTCACCATACACTACCCAGTGCTGCCAACCCTATGTTTTTTCCTAAATCCCAGGATCTGTGATGGGTTTTAGCCAATCTCAGACACTCAGAAAACTACAGGTATGGAAATGAAAGCTCCTACATCATCTTGTAGCCTATAAACACAGGTTTGTCGATACACATTAATCACCAGACATATCACATGCAACGGTTGAAGAAGAGTTCATTGAAATTCACAGTCTGCATTGTTTAAGAGGTAAAATCCAATAGCAGATGTTTATGGAATAAAGATCAGTGGAAGTATAAGGCAATCCAACATGCCCTGCCAGCTTCAAGCAGCCCTCAATTTGGTGAGACCTCTGAGACTAGGGTTACATTTGAAGGAGTAGATCAGTATCTGCTGTAAACTTCTGTTACTATGTCTAAACTCCCTCGGAGGCATTTATGCTTCTGATCTGCTCACCATTCTGGGGCAACTAATTACACAAGTATTGGTGCCTAAAAGTTCAGAATAAAAATCAGATTTTGGTTCAACAGCCTAGCTTTGAGTCTCCCATGATTTTCAGATCCTTGCAACAGATAATGCTAAATTAACAGATTTAGATTATGCAAATACACAGACTAAAATATAATCATATGAAAAGAAAAAAAAAAAAAAAAGAAAAAACCCCATTACCTCTCCTTCCACACTCACTGAATTGCAAGGCTGATAAATCATTGAGAGGATGTGTACATAGCTAAGTACAACTCAAAGTCACAATTGTGCAAAATATATTGTATGCACGTGGAACATCAGAAAGTCTGGCACATTCACAGCAGCTCACATGGCTAGAAAAACACTGAAACTAGTCATGGATCCAGTGTTGTCTCAGTAGCAAACAACAGGATTTTTTTTTCATTCTTTTGTGTAATATCTATCCAACCTCACTCCCTCTGCTAACCCTTTTTCCTTTGTTTTGATTTATTCAAGAACATATTACCAGAGGAGGCCAGAAAGGTTAGACGTTATTTCAAAGTAGGAGGTGGAAAAAGGATACTAATATTATCCCTCTCAACCCTCTAATCCTCAATACATACCTGATTTACTGTTTGAATCAGAATGTGCACAGGAATATTATTAGCCATCCTTGTTGCTCAGTGCAACTTTATGTGCATGTAAAAAGCACCTGCTACTAGAAGGATGGAGAAGGTTCATACCCAGCACTGAGAGAACTGAATTTTTTTTTCCCTTTCTTAGATGCATGTGGAAGCATATTTGAACATTGTAACTTCAGGGAAGAAAGGCAAAATAAAAAAGTTCATGGAAAGGGGACAGGGAATATCGGGTCTAGGGAGAAGAGATGAACATCTTTACAAGGAGAGAGAAGGCAGGAAGGAGGAGGAACAAGAAGATTTTGAAAGGTATGAGAAAATAAAGAAAGAAGTGATTAAGAAGGGGTTGAAGGGAAAAGAAGGATTAAAAGTCACTGGAGACTGTGAAAGGAGAATGCAATGCAGAAGCAATGAAGAAGAAATGGCGGGAAAAAAGAGAATTAATATGAGAACACCAGAAGAAAGGACAAGGTGAGAAAAAGTAGAAGGCAAGAAAAGTGGAAACTGTCATGAAAATTCACAACTGGCCCATGCCAACTGAGGAGAGAGGTTAGGATCCAAAGTATAGAATTACAAGAGTAAATATTTATTCATGTGCATGAGGTGTCCCAGCCAAACTGAGGCACCTCAAGTGTGGTTTTACACAGGGTTCTCATACCCTTCAAATTTTCAGGTACAACACGATTTGACTAATCACTAGCACCCACACTACCTATCACTAATTATAGCAAAACTTTGCAAAGCAACTATATTTCTGCAGCATTCTTGATACTTGCCTATTGATCCAGATGTCAGTCTTGCTATAGGTACTTATCTATGATGCCAGACAACGCTGGGAGGATTTCAAAGACGTGCTAGCAGGGCTAGGATGCTGGCATTATCTTGGTTGTCCAGGGGTATCCTTTATCCTTCATGGACAGCTCTAAGCTTTCACGAAGTAAAATCCTTATTTCCAGGGCTGGGCTGTCTTTTAGTTTGTTTTACTTAAGCATGAACAGTATCAGAGTTTCCAGTAAAATCCTACTACCTCATTACGTTACAGTGTATAATGTGAACTAATATATATATATGTAAACGAAGTTAATACACTTTACTGTAAACACTGATTGATATAATAGGGAAGGGAATTTTCATAACAAAATAAAAATAAACATTCTTTATCTATTGCATTTTTTACAAAACAAACACAAAGCATCCACTTCTGATTCATGACAGATCTTCTAACTGGCCCTAAAGGGCAAATATTTAAACATTCAAAGAAGGAAAACTCCTCCTTTTCTACACCACTGTTTCCTGACTATTCTCTGATCCCATCACCCATTTACCAATCAGTGAATCAGTCAGAAGGTATTTCCCAGGTGAATTGTTATTGTCTGTGTATTCTGGGCACAACACACATTTTCTATTTTTATTATTTCTTTAGATTTATAGGAGATGTCAGCCATTCCAGAGGGGCCTTTTCTATGCTCTAGAATCCTTCACAACAGCCAATTTCACAATCTTATCAATATCATTGCAATAAACAGAGAATTGCTCAGTGCTCACTAAACACTTAATTCTATCATGGTCTACAGACCAAATAAACTACCAGAGGACCATAAACACTCCCATACCCTTTCTGGTGATTTTAGAGAGGTTTTCACAAAAATACCTCAATAACTGCCTGCTCTTGTTCACCATTACAAAAAGTACTCTCATCTTTGCTAACGCTATCAGAAACGGGCTACATACTACCCCTCCTAACCAAATCCCAAACCATTTATAGCGTTCAAATTGTATAAAACAAGGATCTTACTCAAACGTGCATGTTGCCAGCACAGCTCCCCAAGATGCTGCTTTTGGCAGACTTTGCTTGAAACCACTGGGAAACTGCTGCCTTTACCTAACACATCAGACCAGGGTGACTGCAAGGTGGCAGAGATGCATGCAGGACCATAGTAAGGTCAACCTGCTGAACAGACAACAGCATTTAACTTACCAGTTTAGGCAGATGAAAGATGCACAGTCCTTGTTACGGTGGTTATCCAAAAAACTGCCAACCCAAATACTAAAATGAGAATGAGGATTCTAATAGCAGTTTTGTTGCAGGTTTCCCTAAGGTACATCAAGGTTGTCTAAATTTCATATCCATTCAGAAGACTGACGTATCCCTCTTTGGAAATTGATACTACTACATCGCACCTCCACATTTGCATAGCTCCATCAGTTTTATGACTGTGCTGTCATAGCTGTGTGCTATCCACTGATTTGTGGATAGCTGAAGTCTTTCCTCACTGCACTGACATTTAGGGATTTGAATTCATATTTTATTATTGCTTTAAGCCATATAAGTACCTCTCTTTTTATCTACACATGTTAAGAAAGTGCTGTACAGGGCTTTTTTAGTTTTAAATCTCTTGCATGTTCATTTATAGCAGCTTTGATGTTCAGCTATTTGGTCTTTTGCGTGTTTTACCTCATTAACATAGAATGCAGACCCCCTAGTGAATAATTAGCTAGGGTAGGATCCTTGACTCCCATAGATGCATTCTTAATTTGACATTTAAATTAACATCAGATTATGGTGGCTTCACTCAAAAGTCACACAAAAAAAACAGTGGCAACCTACACAAGAATACATCCACTAAGAAAAAAAAAAACCTGTCTGCTAAATATGCTACACAAAAGTGCTAAGTTATTTATGGAATTAATTCTATTGCGCTGTTCAAGGAGAAACAGATTGTGGCTGTGCCCAAAAATAAATCAAGAGGAGGGAAACCTGTCACAAGGCAGCAAACAACTGTTATTCAAATATTTTTCTAAATGTGGATAGGGTGATCCACTTTGCATGAAGAGCAGCTCTGAAGAAGATATCCCAAGCTGACTCTAGAAGCATTAAGGCGATTATGTCACTTGAATGAAGAATCCTTTAGCAAATTCACTTATGTACTGACAACAAATCACTTCCTACCTTACCAGCTCAGCTACAAGGCTTGTTACCTTTCTCAGACTATTGCAATCTACTTACCATGGTCAAATAAGCAAACGGTGTTTATCAGATATCTATTTCCAGTAATAACTCAAAGGAGTCATGGACATCTTAGATCTCACGTAGCATCCACAACTTCAATATTGCTTTTTCTGATTTCTGTTGCAGAGCCCCAGATCCAGATAAAAAGGCAAGGTTGAAGCTGGCTGCACAGCTGTGTGTCTAACTGGTACTTCTTTATAGAATTATATTTTTACAGGTGAAGCTGACAAATTAGAGTATATAAATTCTGGATTACTAGCATGAAAAAATAATTTCAACAGTTAATGAAACCTATTATCTTCATTATGGATACACGGCACACTAGATGAAGACTATCCTATTTCTTAGCCTACCAAAAAAATTGAGTTGCAATGGTGTCAAAAACACTGGCTCAGCCTGCAAGCTTAAGTTGCCTATTTTCTGTCATGACTGTTCCCAAACTTTGAATTGACAGGACAGAAAATCCAACTTTAATGTCTGGACCCAAACTGCAACGACTACATGACACAAATCACTGACTGAATCTAAGCTCAAACAATTCTGACAGTTCAACTTGTACAGCTGCTTTACACTAGATAAGGTATCACCTTATCTGCAATACTCTCACTTTATCAGGTACTGTATCTGGCATAAAAAACCATGAAGCTAGAATAAACCTCAATCATCTTTTCTGACTAATACAACAGGAATGTGACTGCTTGAATACAATTGGCACTGAAAGGTTTGAGATACAAGGAGGCAGGCATAATACCTTGTCTTGCAAACTTCCTAATTTTCTTCCTATCACCATAGCATCCCTTTCCCCACAGCTATTTTTTACATCTACTTTGCAGGGTTTAGTATACAGACGGTGATTGACTGTACTGGGTTGCTTGTTGACTGGGGAAGGCTTGAAAACGCAAGCAGCCTGAAAAAGCAGAGGCCCTTTGGTTACAAAACATAAAAGAACTTCCCTCTTGACCACAGGAACTGTGTATTTGTACAAAAACTAACAATAAACTGCTCCACCGCATGTCACTGCTAATCTTACTCAGCTCAAGCACCTGCTTTGGTGACCCAAGTGCCCAAAGGCACAATATGCCATAGGGTACTTCTCTGTCTTTCTCAGCTATGCAGAAGTGTTAGCCACAGGCTTCATAGCTCCTCACAGATTTTTAAAATACTCTTAAAATACTAATGCATATTATTGATACTACCTAGAAGCTCAGGTAAGGCTGAAAACAGGAGGGGGAGCTCTCACTGCACCATGTAGGAGGAGAAACTGGTCAGGAGTGGTGCTTTTGCCTACCGGGAGAGCTCAGGCAACTCCTGCTCTGCCTCCCAATGCCATGCTTTGGCAAGCCTGGTGCTGGTGGGAAGGGTGCGTTACTCTTCCAGCTAGCTCCTTATCTTTAAAGCATTTCCCATTTGCTATAACCACAATTTTTAATTTACGGGTTTTAATCTAATCTTTTAACTTCTTTCCTCTCCCAGGAGCAAGAAAATAATCATATTCTGCCATGTGAAAATCTGCTGCTCTTCTCCTACCCTGTGCTTTTGTCTGACTGCTGAGCTAGAAGACCTGCATGCATTTTGCTCTCTGCTAGGGTTATATGTTCTCATTTTCCATTATTTGTCTTTAGTGCCTCTTGTTTTATGATCATTACAAAAAAGTGAATACTAAACCAAAAGCAAAACCCTCCATCATCTCTGGTACTCTACAAAGGGTTTGCATCTAAAATCCCCCACAACTTTGGTTCCCACAGTAACTCAGCTACACTGCACATATATATTAACACATCAGAGCTTAGCAGTACTGAGAAGCATACAGCACTACTAGAGTACAAGCGGGGAAGAATCATAGTTGCTTTGGTAACCATCACTTTGAATTTTCTGACTTTTTTTTTTTAATTTCTCCTTGCATTTAAATTCTGAGCCATAATTCTCTACATTAACTCAGGTGTCTGCATCGATATTCATAAGATTTAAATAAAATATAGTTTCCCCAGCATTACAGGCTGACAATTGAAATGTTCTTGTTTTAACCATATTCCTATATATATTTAAAATTATTCTCATCCAGGGCTTTTGCTGAGCTGAGACAAAACTGAACGTAAAGATGGCTTCTGCTCTGGTGGTTTGACTAGGCAGGTGTACACATCAGTAAAAACCAGCCACAACTCTAGAGTTGCTTTAACACTTTCTTACCGTTTCCCTCATACACCAGATACAGACATGGCACAGGGAGCACCCAGGTGCTGCCTCCTAGGAGCTCTCCGTGTCAGTCCAAATACCAGTGGTTATCACACATGCAACAGCTTTACTACTGATCCTACCAATCTGCATTAGAAGGTTTGCCAATACATGCATTGCTAATAAAAGCAGTATCTACCACCTTTAAAGGAATGCAGGCTCTTTTTGTTTTATAGACAATTCATATGTTCAATTTTAATTATTACTTATTTGACTGGCTTATAAAAAAATTCTGTGTTGTATGAAATTAATCAAGGATCCTTTTTTTACCAATATTTCCTTTCTCCATGGAACATCAGTATTCCACTGCTGAAAAAGTTATTTCAATGTTCAGAGCAATTAAAAAAAAAAAAGCTACAATAAAGAATGAAGATAGCAAACCCAAGGCAAAGGCTTTTATAGACTCAACATGGAAATGCTATTTATATCAGATCTTGACTAAGGATAATAATGGCAAATTAACTGTTTACAGAAATTTCTGCCTCCAACAGAGAGATTTCATAGGAATAGATAAAATTGGACAGTGATTCTAGATACAGTATGTCATTTGTATTAAACAGGAAACCTGATCTTCTGTTAAAAGAAATCTTAACAGCCAGGAATTAGTCCTACTGGGGGGGGAAGGCAAAAAAAAAAAAAAAAGGCAAGTCGTACTTTTCCTCAGTTGCTCAAGACCATTTATTTCCCTAGTCAAAAATCATTTAGATGGAGTTTGCATACTGCCTAAGCCACATGTAATTCTATGAGGACTTTTAGAGGACTTAACTAGTGAGGAACACAAGTACCCACAAACTGCAAGGACCTAGCACTACTGACATGATGATAAGAGCAGGGCGGAAGCAGGGGGCAAGGCAGAACTGGGTGAGAGGAGCCCTCCAGTATGCCACTGGCACTGTAACTGGAAATACAGGGAAATGCCAGACTGCTCCAGATATGCCTCCCTGATGAACCAGCAGCTCCCAGGCACAAACCGGCCACGAGGAAACCAAGCTCCACATCTTCTACCATCGTTCTAAAGGTTGCACTAACCTTTAAAAACCAGGTGCAGCTACTCTGGATTTGCAGAAGGTACAACTTTAGGTTGTGAACAAGATGGAGGAAAACTGATACCCTGTGATCTTTAAAATACGTAGATATTAATCCTTTCCCCCACAAGTGTATGCATCAAATATCACATAGAGCCCATTTGAATGGAACGTACACCACTTTGTCAATTCAAGTCACCCACAAAATGACAGAAACCAAAAGAAATCACCTTAATGTCTTTAAACCTTAACTGGGTGGCATTCATTTGCATCTTTGTGAAAAGACTAAGTGGAAGTCCATGTCCCATACTGGGGCCCCTCCCAGGCAGAGCTGCAAGTAGCCTGACGAGAGGAAACTTGGACCTTCACAGCTCATCCACAGGTTCCAACTCGTGGATGAAAAGATAACACCTGAAAGTGGACCCAAATCACCTACAAGCATTCAAGCCAAGTGTCTCAAACCTTCTTATAAAACTGTAAGGATTATACTATCTCTGAAACAGTGCAACTACTGAGCAAACTCAGAATCCAGATCCTACCCCTTAAGAAGAAATTTATTTTTAAGCCCTCCCCATTTTACATATCTCTTCTTTTAAAATTAAAAAAAAAAAAAAAAAAAAAAGAAACCTTCTGACAAGTGGAACCAAATGCTCGTGGTTCAAGTCTTCCTTTTACTGCCTTACTATTACAATAAGACACATCAAAACAGATTAAAAAGGCTAATGCTGAATTATGCAGAATTCAGTAATACAGAATTACAGTGGGAAAATCAAGTACTTTGTCAAACTGCCTGTAGAGAACTTGGAAGTATCTGGGGCATTTGCCATATAATAACCACTGAGTATTTCTTTCCACAGAACCATCTATCATCCTAATTTTTTTAGGATCTCGGAAGTCACTTATATAGATAGAATGTTTCCACAGAAATTTTCATTCACTGAAAAATACCTTTAAGATGGTCAAAACTATTCACAAATTCAAATTAAATGTGGGGAATAATTTTGGAAGAACAAAGAACTGAACATTTAAAGGGATGCCAAAACGATTCATCTGGCACACTTTACTTTTTGGGGTTGGTTTCCCAGCAGCCATCTGCAGAACTGGAAAAGGAGGTGCAGCTCCGCCTTATAATTTAGAGTCTGCAATAATAGGACACACAGGTTCAAATCTAGTATTTGAACAGCTCTACCTGAAGCATCTGGGGACTTCTTCACCTCCTCTTCTCCATTTGCATCAAAATGCAAAAAGATTAAAGGCAAATTACAGAAAACCTGTAGAGCCAAAAGTAACAGGTAAAGCACAACATTGTAGAGGCCAAGCAGCACGATTTCCATTTCTCTGATTTCAAAGACTATAGTCCTAGTTCCTGGGAGAGCTCTGGACAAGGAAGGCCATGGGAAGCAGTGCCCAAGCCCCACTGGTGCCCCTGGCCAGACCCTCCCTGTCTCCATCCTGCAGCTCCCACTGCTGGCACCACTGGTCCTGTCACCTCCTGGCTCCAGCCAAACCACACTTGCTTTCTTCTAACACAACTCCTTTCCTTCCCTTACAAATCAACTACCAGAGGCTTCCATTTGTATCACATTTTGATTGCAGATACATTTTGCATGCCACCCTATGCCCACAGTGTTTGCTGTACCCAGTCAGGTTACACCTTACAGACTGTATTAGGTTTCTGTAACAAAATAACACATTGGCATTCTTAGAGAGCTTTATCAGAACTATTCCCCAGACATCTAGATATATCAAGCTTGATGAATAGGAACAATTCCTATAGCTGCATGATACAGGGTAGCTCTATATGTAGCTCAAGAGCAGGAATGAATCTAATCCACCACATCTTCCTTAGATAGTCCAAACAAAGTCAGGTCCCTACTGAGTTCCTTCGCTGATGCGCTACAGGAGCACAGCGGCTGCTTAAATTAGCAAGTTAAGTATATCAGTTGAAGCTAACATGAGTATTTGATCTCAGAATGGAGTTCCAGTACATGCATTCACAAACATAAGGTAGCTGTCTTCACGATTTGGTGAAACTGTTTTAATAACTAAGTAATCTTATTTTTTGGTATTAAAATAGGAATGATATTCCTATATCACCAAACTTTCCTCACACTAGTAAAGGTGCTTTAGATAACAGCTGTTGTTTTGCTGGAAACAGCATGCTATCACTTAATTCCAGAGAACAAAACTATCCACTTTCATTTGTTAAAGTAAAACAGAGCTACCAAACCAAGTTTATCAATTACCTCTCAAATTATAGCACCCTTCAGAAACCTACCGTCTGAATCCCCAACGATTTCTTCCTACACCCACCTCTCTGCGAGAGATGCTGTTGGAAGCTGAATTTAATTAATCTAGTACTTTTCCTGGCTCCCACACTAACTCAGAGATGACGCGCCTGCTGGCAAACCACGGAAAGGCTCTCCCCATGGGCAGGGCTGGTCAGGCACGGGAACCTCCCCGCTGCAGCCGTACCGGGGCCACCTTAGCCTCTGAGCATCAGCATCTCTCACCTGCCAAGAGCAGCAAAGCAGGCCTAGAATTAATGCAGTCTCCAAAAATTTCACATTGGCAGCTACTGTAGAGCCCCCAAAGGCAAATACAGACCTGAAATAGATCTCTGCTAGTTAAAGAGAACACAAAAGAGTATTTTGGGCTATAAATCACACCCCTGCTATTCCATAAAACATGTTTCAGTTATTTTGAAGTTAATGGAAATAACTGAGAGCAAGTTTTGTCCCTAACTACTCCCCAATGCTTAACCCTGCTACTGAAGTATTTTTTCTAACATTCAGCTGTTAGGCAATGACGTAGGGAAGCTAATCTCTGCACATCGAAGTAGTAACTTCCTGCTTTGGATACTTATATCTAGACATTAGTTTTGTATCTGAATCAGGCTTTGTCACGGGAAAAAAAGTATTAATTGACCAATTATTCTATTTTGTACAGCTGTATAAGTTAAATTATCACATGTACGTATTACTTGAGACAAATTAAACTGATCATGCCTGTTAACTACAGACATGCCCACAAATTATCTTACTAAACTCTCCCTTCTGCAGGCCAATAAATGGCAATAACACCAAGAACAACTTCATTTCTCCATGTTAGAGTTTCCCTATCCACCATAAGAATACCACAGAAGGAATCAATAAGATCTTTTCGTAAATTTGTACATAGATGACCTTTACGAGATACAGAATAGAAATATCAAATTTAAGGTCTGCCCTTTTTCCATAATCCAAATACCAATACGGAACAGATGAAACATTTCCCAGTACTCCATTTCAGAGGGGCCCTTGATTGTTGCAAGCCACGCAACAGAAGTAATGTCTCCTGAATGGGTCAAATAAAACATGGGATTCCCTCTACACCTCTTCACCCTCACTTCTCAGAACCTCTCACACTGGAAGGAAAACCAGTTTGTATTTGATGAACAGGTGGTGGGGAGCGAAGGCACTCATTAACTTTCAAATGTTGGCCAACATGAATCTCAGGGCACCACTCAGGACCTCCAAGAGACAGGAGCATCCTCAGGTAAACTTTGTGCTCCCACAGCGGTCCCATCCTCTGTGGGCATGATCCGGCTCTTCAGCAGATCTGTCACCACCCGGCTGGATGTTCAGGAATCGCCAGAGGTCTCCGAGGGGCAGCGGGTTGAAGGCACCACACATCCATCACACGCTGCAATGGGAACGGATAGACTACAGCTTCGTGGTTCATCTCCCTTCTACATCTGCACCACAGACCTAGGAATACCCTCTGCCAGAAAACCACCTCAAGCGCCAAGGCAGATCCCTGATATCTCAGGGTAGATTTCACTTCCAGATTGTAACTGTCTTCCACAGTAATGCATCTGTCTTAAGGCAGCAGACGCACAGGGACTTTCAAGTTCTGCTTACATCCCCTCCATACAGACTAAGGGGATTGACTGGAGCTATAACAGCGCAGTCCAAATGTAATTCATTCAGTCCACCTGCATGTATAAATTCCTCCATAATATACATTGCTGGAACCATGTCTGAATAGTTCTTTGGGGGCAACATGAGAAAACAGAACGGCTTCTTTCCCCAAGACTTTGACTAAACATAAAATAAATTTAGTTGGCCTTCATTTTAATGAACAAACAGGATGGTAAGCATATTAGCAAAATAGGTCAGCAGAAGCAGGAAATTAGAAAAAAGCAAAGCTTTGAAAGCCTAAATTAAATGAAAAATACAAGTATAAACTTTAATCTACAGTAGTTTCTCATTCGTGGTCAAAACAGCAGTAGACATTAGAAAATATCTGATTTTAACACTAATTAAGAATATACCAACCCTTCCCATATCCCCACCCCCTAGAAAACCCCAACAAAGCAACAGCTATGAGGCAAATTTATTTATGAAGTTAATAATTAGTTAAGAGTGTATTCATAAGTATGGTCCAAAGCCCACTGAAGTCCCAAGAGTTGGTCCCACCTCAAGAAGTCTCTCTTTAGGTTCCATTCTTGGAGATGCTTGTGGGAGTACTTCAATTATTTTGACTGGATTGCCTTAATTTATAAACAATTTCTTTGTAGGATTGCAGACCAAGCAGTTGGAAAACTCAGCCCAGCGGGTTTTGAAGGACAAGCTAATTTCTTCTCTGTCCAGGTAGGGCTATTGATAGAGAAACTTTCACCAAGGGGAAAAAAAAAAAAATCTGCAGTTATATCTATGCAATTCTTCAACATTTAAAATAATTTCTACTATGGAATTTGGCTGACCAGACTTGGAAAAATTTGGCCCTACAGCTGGGGATTAATTATCAACTTCAGTGATTAAGAATAAAGCAAAATAAAATCTACTTTTTGCTACTTGGCAGTTTACTAACCAACTCGGATAAAAACCAGTGAAAGATTACTTTTTAGCCATTAAAATTAATGAATGAAACAGACTAAAAATATAGAGATCAGATCTCCTGGGTAGAAAGGTGCAATTTTTATAGTCATGTTTCGGTTCAGAACCAAAGCACATTTATCCTCTCAGCTAAAGGTATATTTTCATTTTTTCCTCTAAGACTCTCCTGACAAATTAAAGAAAAAAGGCCAATAGCTTTACAGAAACTATGAGGATTAAAAAAGTAATGACATATAAAATACATTTTAGTTGGCTCACAAGACAGTATGTACTACTGAACTTCACTTCCATAACGTGTTTAATATCAATTGGACAATAAAATAGGATATATTCACATTTTATTACTGTATACTCCCAATTGTCTTTGGTGGGGTTTTTATTATTTATTTTTTAACCCAAATACATTGTTCTGAGCATCTGAATGTCTCGGAGGACTGTAGGATTTTTTAATTAAGCCCTTTATTAGATATAAAAATATTATCCAAATCATTAATCCTCTAAACACGTCTTCAGCCAATAAGCTGTTTGAATTCCACTTTGCTCAAATGATCTCCACCAAACACTGCCACAAAACACTGTAACAACTTGGCACTTTCATTAATAACAGCATTACTAATAAAAATATAACTCTGTAGTGAAACATTCAGCCAGATGATGAAAAGACAGCCAACTTCTATATGCCATAAAATTAACTGAATAGTTATCCAGCTCACAAGGGCTTTGAAGAGTCATCCATCCAGGAATACAAAGTTATTTGAGCATCTAGAATGAAGAGTTATGCAGTTATGGAGTAGTAATATACTGTTATTTTTAAAGTATTCAGAGATATCTGTATATACACATAGGTGAGGCTGCAAGCACCACTCGCAATTAATTGTACAATCTGTTATAAGACTGGTTTTGGTCAATTATGTCTTTGACAATCTGAACCATTTCAACTGAAATATGCTACCCAGGGCCCCTACTTTAGGATGCATACATTTTACATGGACCGTTTTAGTAGAGAGTTCCAGCCATTTCTCAGATTTAATAATTCCTCTGCTTAACCCATGCTAAAAGCAAACAAATGAGCTGGCAGTGGTTTGGCTGAGGAGCTTTAGCATTTTTAATCAGTTAGAGCAGGGAGGAGAGCACTCTGTACATCCAAGGAAGACTCCCTCTAGTTTCCCCAGCACCTCTGCCAACCAGAGAGACTCCTCTGTCTGCAGAGCCCATCCACGCCCCTTCCTTTCCCCAGGGTCCCAGAGCATCATCCCCACCAGGTGGTCAGATGCTGGACGGAAGAAGGGTAGCGGCAGAAGGGTAGCGGCACCCTGAGGAGGAGGGGAGATGAGAAAAGCCTGAGGAGCAGCCAGGAAGCGGGATAATGAGAAACACACTGTGAGATGTGTTATATCCCAGTCACTCTGGTCTGGACACTCCTCAGACAGGACAAGACACAAACTTTTGGCAGGAAACTTGTGTGCGTGGGTGCGCAGCCCACATCCCATGAATGGGGTGGAGATCCCATGTAGACATATAGCCAACAGCAGCACCAAGCTGGGAACTGCTATTTGATAGGCATAGGTTTCAAAATGGCCAGGTGGCTGCTCTGCTGTCTGGACCATGCCTTTCTCACCTCTGAAAATCTGCATCGAGAAAATGGGCTGGGCTCTTGAAAGCCTCAGTTCATGCATGCTCAAAGACTTCCTAAGAGTTGGCAACTGAATTCCTCAAGGACTGCAGGTATGTGTCCTGGCTCCATCCTGGCCTTAACAGGACTTCTCTGCAATGGTCTTACAATTGCTCTCAGCAACTCCACAAGAGCCCACCACAGCCCTGCTGCCCTTAACTCTGTCAGTCTGTGACAGTGGCAGGAAAAGAGCCCTCGCTGCCCAAACCACGCTCAGACAGTAACAAATAAATTAAACCTTTCCCCACAGCTCAAGACTTACAAATACAAAGCCTCAGCTTGCACAAATTGAAGCAAGCCTTTGGACTTTAATACGGTTGTGACAACTTGCATCAGTTGAGAATCTACCCTGTGTGTGTCTACAAATACATATTTTTAAATAGGGTTCTTTGTTGGGTTTTTTTTAAGTGTTAAAAGTCATTAACAAACTAGATAAAAAGGTCTAAGTTTTTATGCACATCTTTCTGATTTCACACAGTCCTTCCTTCTCTAATTAGAGTAAGATACTTAAAGTAATAACATCTGAAAAGCGGCTGCATGTCTCAAAAGAAGAGCCAGGTTTTCATAAAAGAAAGGTGTCAGGAGCAGAAATGTTATCACTGTAAGCAAAAAAGGAAGTGCACTCAGATAGGTCCCCATCATGGCACAAAGGAATTATACAATATTTAATGTAATTTGCAATGTGAAGAACAATATCCTACTCATACTTTCATGAGTATTAATCCTGTCATGTTTTCAATCCTTACCTTTCCAAGCATTGTCCAATATTCCCAAAGCATCCAACAACACATGCACACTTCCCCTTATAAAAGACTTTTTTTTTTTATTTTTTGCAATGACATGAAAGCTGTGAACCTCCATGGAGACTTACTTTTCTAATTTCTACCTACTCATCTAAACCTTTACGCAAACTCAATTCTTACTTTCTTCCTCAAAGCTGTCTGGTAAAGCAACGGAACAACTATTAAGAACATGGAGCTTAAAAAAAAGCAAAACAAAACAAAAAAGACTTATATAATAAAGCCTTAGCTTTTAATAGCATTCAGAAGCAAAAGGCCTCATATGCCAAGACTTTCCCAAGTGAGCAGATGAAGCTGGGCATCTACTAATTGGGCTTCCACTTCTAAAACCCAAACAAAACCACATACCCATAGACTAGGGCAGGGGAGGAGGGCTGCACTCTGCTAGAAGAGAAAGGGAAGAGGGGGAATGAATAAACAGACAAAAAGCAGAGGGAACCTCAAAATCTACTGGTGAAAGCAAACATGAATACAAGCCCAGCAGGAGCTCACACATTTTCTGGCTTACTACACTACACATGATGTTTGAAGCTATCTGCCCTGCAACATGCAAATCCCAGGCAAGCAGACAGATGGGTCAGTGATACCAGTGAAGCTCGCACCATGGTGCGCCTGCTGGGTGCAGAGGTGGCACCTGTCGTGGGTTGACGCCAAGTGCCCACCACAGCCACTCTGTCACTCCCCTCCTCAGCTGGGCAGGGGAAAGAAAATATAATAAAAGGCTCATGGGTCAAGATAAGGACAGGGAGAGATCACTTAGCAATTACCATCAAGGGCAAAACAGACTCGACTTGGGCAAAAAAATTAATTTAACTTATTACCAGTCAAATCAGAGTAGGGCAATGAGAAATAAAACTAAATCTTAAAAACACACCTTCCCCCCACCCCTCCCTTCTTCCTGGGCTTAACTTTACTCCCAATTTTCTCTACCTCCTCCCCCCAAGCGGCACAGGGGGACAGGGAATGGGGGTTGCGGTCAGTTCATCCCACGTTGTCTCTGCCACTCCTTCCTCCTTGAGGGGGAGGACTCCTCACACTCTTCCCCTGCTCCAGCGTGGGGTCCCTCCCACGGGAGACAGTCCTCCACAAACTTCTCCAACATGAGTTCTTCCCACGGGCTGCAGTTCTTCACAAACTGCTCCAGCATGGGTCCTTTCCACAGGGTGCAGTCCTTCAGGAACAGACTGCTCCAGCATGGGTCCCCCACGGGGCCACAAGCCCTGCCAGCAAACCTGCTTCAGCGTGGGCTCCTCTCTCTCCATGGGTCCACAGGTCCTGCCAGGAGCCTGCTCCAGCACAAGCTTCCCACGGGGCCACAGCCTCCTTCGGGCATCCACCTGCTCCGGCATGGGGTCCTCCATGGGCTGCAGGTGGATATCTGCTCCACTGTTAACCTCCATGGGCTGCAGGGGGACAGCCTGCCTCACCATGGTCTTCACCAGGGGCTGCAGGGGAATCTCTGCCCCGGCGCCTGGAGCACCTCCTCCCCCTCCGTCTTCACTGACCTTGGTGTCTGCAGAGTTGTTCCTCTCACATTTTCTCACTCCTCTTTCCAGCTGCAATTGCTGCTGCGCAGTAACTTTTTCCCCTTCTTAAATATGTTATCCCAGAGGCGCTACCACCGTCGCTGGTGGGCTCGGCCTTGGCCCGCAGCGGGTCTGTCTTGGAGGCACCTGGCATTGGCTCTATTGGACACAGGGGAAGCTTCTAGCAGCTTCTCACAGAAGCCACCCCTGTAGCCTCCCCGCTACCAAAACCTTGCCACGCAAACCCAATACAGCACCTCACAACACGTCTAGATGATCTGTCCAGGAGTGCTGGGGAAGGGCTAGTTCTTGTGCTCATGTTCCATAACAAAAGAAGGGATCAAAACAAAGGTCTGGAAGGAGAAAAAACAAACAACCAACCCAAACAAACCAACCAACCCACCCCAACAGAAGTACCAAAAAACCCCCCGAAGTAATCACCTTATTTGCCTGTTTGATAAGATAACAGAAGTCAGCTACTGGTCACAGAAGTCACATACAAATAATACACCTCACAATTCTGGCAACTTAAACATAAAATAATAAGATTTATTAGTAAAGAATTTGTAGAACAATTTGCTAAGGGCATAGCAGCAATAATAGTTTTTCCTCAAATACAATAAATGAATGAGAAACCTAGAAGAGAGTTTGTATGGCCAACAACAGATAGCAAAATGGCTACAAGACTTGTTTGCACCAGGAGATTTTTGAATGATCCCACACCAAGTCTTTCTTTCATGTAGAATGAGAAACAGTCTTAAACTAATGTGTCAGTAGAGCAGCTGTAGAACAGATCGATAAAAACAGTAACAAATTGTCAAGACCAGATGGTGTTCACCCAAGAGATTTGAAAGAGTTCTTATGTGAAATCGCCAAAGTATTGTCATAACTATCGTGCAATATCCCATTTGTACAATCTATCATTTAAATCAACTTCAGTGCTGGAAATTACAGTAAAGAATAGCATCATTAGATAAATGAATATCTGTGATATACAGGAGAAGGGCCAACATAGCTTTAGTAAGAGAATTGATAACAGACAAAAATATTAAAAACTCTTTGAAGGAATTAGCTAGCATGCAAATAAAAGGTGATCCCATGGGTTTACAAAATGCCTTTGATCAGGAAGCAGGACAGCAGTCACAAAACCAGCAAGGTTCCATACTAAAAGCTCTGAAAAATATTGCTATCTTGAAATAGGAGGAAAGATCAACTCACAGATTAATACGTGCTTAATGACAGGAGTATGAATGAAAAGCATGTTCAGTAACCCTGAGCAATTCTCAATAAACTAAAACTATGAAGACCTACAGAAAAAATATCTCACAGTACTGAGCAACAAAATGGCAAGTGAAATTCAAATGCCAAAGTAAGGCACATAACCAAGACTAGCTTTGGCTATCAACAGGCAATAATAGGCTCTAAATTTGTTATTACCATTTAGGAACTGTAGTGTAGATCCACCATCAAATGTTCCAGTTAAGAAAAGAAAAAAAAAAATACCAAACAACAAAAACCCACGCAACCAAAGCCACCACAGACATTACTCAGTTTGATGGCTGTCCAAAGGACAACACAGAATATTAGGAAGAATTATAATAAAAAGAAAATTTCAGCACTGAATTATATATACATGTCACATGCTCCCAGCTAGAATACTGCATGGAGTTCTGGTGTCTTTAACTATCATCACAAAAGCCTCAGACTAGAAATAGAGAGGGAGTCAACAAATTAATGGAAAAGACTTTTGTATTAGAAGGATTACACAGTAGAACTCTTCAGTCTGAGCATGGGAGAGAAGACAACAAAAGTGACATAAAATTCTGTAAAATCATGAATGATCTAGAAAGGTAAATAGAAAATAATAGTCTCTAATTCTAATGAGATGTGAAGTGTCAAATAAAATTAAATTAGCAATCAGAAGTTTGAAAAAAAACCAAAAATGTACTTTTTCCAGACCAAATACAGTGACACATGATGTAGCATATGTTAAAAGTCTAAAACACGTCCAAAAAATTTTTAAGCAAGCTCACTGATTAAAATTCAGCATGCAATAGAATTCAGACATGGCCTTGGTCCGGGAAGCCTGTAAATCGAGCAAAAGCTAGACAGATGTACAAGAAAAGCACACTTTGGGCTGCTGTGGTCACGTATCTCTTCCTTACACAGCCTTGACTGAACACCATCACCTACAGAGTGAGTATTATAAGAATGTATCCTAGGTATCGCACTGCTCAATTCCTTCTTTAATAGTGGTAGGGACGGGCTACTTACTAAATGCAGAACCCATATCAAGTTGAGAGAAGCTAGCCAGTGCTTTGAAACACAAAAGATATGCAAGATGTGAAGTAATCCTGCTCTCTTCAGCGCCCAGCCTTATATATCACTGCATTTCAACAAAGATGTGAACCCTCCAAAGCAAGCCCAGTTAATGACCATAAGGACATTCAGAGGTCTAGAAAACAGGACTCACGAGGAAACATTGAATAAAACATGATACTTAAAAAGAGAAAAGTGAACAGACACGGTCCACGAACACATCCAAGCTTCAGCAACTCTTTCTAGGAGTAAGAATAAAACTGGGATAAGTTTCTTAAACGAATAGCAGAAATGCTGTCATTCCTGATCTATTCCAAAAAAACCCTCCAAACTTTGGTGGGGAGTGACTTAAGCTGATCATGTGTGGGGACATGGTGGTCATGTGGTCAGGTCTCTTGCCATCGCTATTTCTCTGGATTTAACTCAGTGATAGCTAATATACTACACTTTAAAGAAGCATAGTTCTCAACATTTGGTGTCCGATACCAAAGGAGCTGAAGCAAGATAGACAGTACAGCCTCAGATGTAAGTATACACACAAATGATTGGGGGAGAGGGGCAGGATTTACATCTTTAATATATATCAACTTTTCCCCTCAGTCTACATTTACCATGGCTGTCAAGTTATCTTAACATTATTCTTTAGAAGCAGTAAATGTAGAAGTTAATTCAAAGTCCTGTAATCTTCCTTTAACTATCTTTTAATACCAGGCAATATGTCAAATTAAAACTTCAGAATCAATCCATAAATAGGAATTGTTATGTTCTTCATATTTGAGATTTAGATTGTTATTAACAGGTAAACAATAATGCTTTAAGGGAAAAATAAGTGACTTTTTCAGTTACATATGCTGCAAAAAGAAAAATTGTACAAAATATTTCTCTAATTTATTTTAAAATTTGAGTCAAATTCTAGACCCAGACCACAAAAAAAAAAAAAAAAAATCAATCCATGACAGTGCTCTGAATAATTAAACAACAGTTAGCTTTAATAATAAATGATACATTGACACAGATCTCTAGATTGGAATTGTTCACTTAAGGTCTATGACAATTAATGATAGCTGAACTTTGACCATTTAGAATAATGGAATTTTAATACTATTTCCTACTAAAGCTACCCAACTTAAACCTTTTAGAAAAATAGACTTAAGAGGCCTGTCATTCTTTTAAGTTATGAAACACTGAGTATTTCAGGAGGAGGGTGCAATATTTCTTGTAAAACTAGTCCATTTCTGAGGTCTTCTCCCTTGGAAAGCTCTGGAGGGCACAGAAACAACATCATTCGGTTACATACATGTAAGGGGGGAAGTGGGGAAAGAAGGAAGAAGTTACTGCAACCATTTCTTTACTAAGTGCAACCCACCATTCTATACCAAGCTACCACTGGAATCAATGGCAATTTTTTCTTGAGTGGAGAAAAATTACTGAAACTTTTAAAATATCTCTCACAAACAACCTGACTTTTTGGTAAATTTTTCTGTGACACAAATAAGAGCTTTTGATTGAGTCAGGTCACACCATCAAATTGGGGCCAGTTCTGCTTAATATCTTTATCAACGATATGTACAAGGGGCTCGAGTGCACCCTCAGTAAGTTTGCAAACAACACCAAGTTGGGCAGGAGTGTTGATCTGCTTGAGGGTAGGAAGGATCTACAGAGGGATCTGGACAGGATGGATTGATGGGCCGAGGCCAATTGTATGAGGTTCAACAAGGTGAAGTGCCGGATCCTGCACTTGGGTCACAACAACCCCATGCAACGCTACAGGCTTGGGGAAAAGCGGCTGGAAAGCTGCCCAGCAGAAAAGGACCTGGGGGTGTTGGTCAACAGCCAGCTGAATATGAGCTGACAGTGTGCCCAGGTGGCCAAGAAGGCCAACAGCATCCTGGCTTGTATCAGAAATAGCATGGCCAGCAGGACTAGGGAAGTGATCATTCCCCTGTACGCGGCACCGGTGAGGCCGCACCTCGAATACTGTGTGCAGTTTTGGGCCCCTCACTACAAGAAAGACATTGAGGTGCTGGAGCATGTCCAGAGAAGAGCAACGAAGCTGGTGAAGGGTCTAGAGAGCAAGTCTTAGGAGGAGTGGCTGAGGGAACTGGGGTTGTCTAGCCTGGAGAAAAGGAGGCTGAGGGGAGACCTTATCGCTCTCTACAACTACCTGAAAGGAGGTTGTAGGGAGGTGGGTGTCGGTCTCTTCTCCCAAGTAACAAGCGACAGGACGAGAGGAAATGGCCTCAAGTTGCGCCAGGGGAGGTTTAGATTGGACATTGGGAAAAATTTCTTCCCCAAAAGGGTTGTCAAGCATTGGAACAGGCTGCCCAGGGAAGTGGTTGAGCCACCATCCCTGGAGGTATTTACAAGAAGTGTAGATGTGGCACCTAGGGACATAGTTTAGTGGTGGACTTGGCAGTGCTAGGTTAATGGTTGGCCTCGATAATCTTAAAGGTCTTTTCCAACCTAAATGATTCTATGATTCTATCATTCTGGAGAACTTCCTGTCAATCATTCTGGTTCACAGAACGTGGCAGAAGACAAATTAACTGTATTCACTAAACGTGTTACCTTGCTCTTAAAGGAATAGGTTCCATGCTTCTATTCTAATAAATCTATTACTGTAGTCTCATACCTCCCAAAATGCTTGAAACGTGTATTAATACACCAAGAAAATGTGATCTGTGGAGACTAATTGTTTAATAATCTTGTTGCATATGTTCTTCATGAACCAGGATGTTCACATCCTTTTACCCTTTCAAGGATATTGCTCATGGTAGAGTGATTAAACACTGAGACACAGCCAGAGCAATGGCTACTCATAAAAGCTGTTCTTGCCATAGCACCATAAATACTATTTTATAATATGACAGGGAAAACATGAATCAAACTATAATAGTATTTAAATTGTGCATTTCCATACCACAGGAAAGTTAAGAGCTGTTGCAGACAATGCATAACTGTCTGAAATAGGTGAGTAATCATGATGTAACTGTTCAATGACTATTCCGTTGGACTGCTTCCACTGGACATAATGAATTAGTTTCTTAGATCTGAGCAAGACCGCAAACTTGAAGCATCATCAGTGTCTTTGCCAGTAATGGCAGAGATATGGCTCTAGTTTCAAAAGATATTTCAACACTGGTCAGAGGCCATAATATATTTTAAAATAATATCCTTAACGGAAGAAGCTAGTTTGGGAATAATCCAACAGCACTGCAGACAGCATTTAGCTTTCCTGCACTGACAAAGAATCAAACTCTTGCAGAGGGGCAAGAGAGGGAAGGAGAGAGGGAAGTATCATCATATCTTTTAACACCCACAGCTGAAACATGCATAGAGGGCTTGATAGTTTCTTTCCTCAACAAAGTGCTGAGAAAAAACACTTCTCTATAAAAATGTCAATACCAAACTACACATCACAAGAGTATTTCCCCTCACCCTTTCATGAAGTTTGAATAAACATTTATACTAAGCATTGTCACTGGTTTTGCATACATTTTCAGTTTTATCTCCTTTGTGGAAACATTAGCACAGCAGCCACTGAGTATTTCACTTCATTTCAGCTACAGGTGTTAAAATAAAATTTCTATTTGATAAGCAGTTCACAAGTCCCAGTAATGCTACATCTATTGCTATATGAGGAGGCAATTACTGTTTAATATTTTCATTATGGTAATACACAGAGGTTCCAATCTGATCAAGACTTTGTGGAGTTAACCAGGGACTGGGCTTACAGTGCTTCAAGTGCAAGTTGAGGCAAGATTCAATAAACACATTGTAATGTGACAAGTAAAACAGGTGACAAAATAGGGGGGTTAATAGTGGCAGCAAAGAACAGTATTATTTACAAAAAAATCCAATACCAGACAGAAAAGCAAAAATAATGCACAATTATGTAAAGAATTATCCTTCTATAGTAGAAAAAGGGGTAGGGCTTTAAACTGATCAATTTTATTTCTACATTAGTAGTAAAAATAGTACTTTCAGAGACCCTAGAAAATCCAGTATGAATCAAGGGTTTGCCACTGGATGCAGTACAGACTAGAGCAGTAACAAGTCAAGAAGAGGAGGAGAAGGCAGCATGAACAAGCTCCTCTTCCTCTGCTCCGCCTGTCCTGGCAGGCTGCACGCACCTCGTTCATATGGGATTCACACGGGTGAGAGCACAAATCGGCAGCAGCTCCCCAGATTAACAGCCGGGTTGGAGGTATGAGCAATGCACAGGTGCGCCAGAAAGTCTTCAGAAGTTATCTGAGCATTTGCACGCTTCTGCTCTGTTTTACATGTGAGCAGAGGCACCAGGGAATGAAAGACAGGCAGCGGTCATTGTGGGAGCAGGGCTGTGTAGCTATGGCAGTGTGGCTGGTCCAAAGCTGCCATCCTCTCAACTGCAGACAAGACCCCCTCAGAGCCAGGAGAGCCTTGGCCCCAGCATTTTAGAAGTAGCTATGACGTTGATGATAACAATAATAAATGCTTTTTAATCACAGTAGTTCTTAATAATGGTGGCGAGAGGAAAATACACCCCATCTTGAGCTCAAGAAACATGTCAGTAGAAAGAGGGACCAAGACGTGCAAATTCGCAGGTTCATTGAGGAGTCCAATTTCCTATAACTGTACAAAAGTTGTCCCACTTAGGGATCTGTTACCATCATCACTTTCCCTTGATAAGTATATATTTGTTAAGGTACACAAAGAGAGAGAAAGAGCAAGAGCAGCGCACATACACAATTTTGCACGACACACTGGCGAGTCAGACTTATGCATGGAAAGATGAACTCAACTGCAATATGCACAAGCATAACAAAAAGAAAATGGTCTCAAAACAGCTGTGCAAGCTGGAAACCAAATTATTATCTACCTGAGCATACAATAAAGCCGTGCCAGGTTCTCAAGCCTGCAGGCCCAAATTAGCCAAGTATTTAACAAAGCTTTTTCTCTGAAACACTGAGACAAGAGGACCAGATGCACTACAAGCCACAGGTCTTAAAAGCACTTCTTTTATAATTATTAACATCGTTAATGTAATTTTACTACTATATAGGAACATATTTGCATAAAGCAGTTTTGAGGCAAAAAGATTTCTAAGTTGCCAAAGCACAACCCTATAAGATGCTGACCTTAGCCGATGACTTTCACAAGATGTTTTTGATATGGACAGAGTGTATTAAATGCAGCTTTTGTAGGCACTCTGTGATTATCTCTTCCACTGATCACAAAGCAAGCCCTCTACCTCTACAAGGAGAGGCATGTTTTATTAGTTTAGACCTCAAAGTAGAACTAAGTTGTATCTCCTAGATGAGACATCCCCCCCTGCTATGGTGCCCCGACTCAGAGCACCCATCCTTGTTCCTGCCGGCAGAGCTTTAGGGCTGTGTCAGGAAGCAGTACAGCCCAATATGGGATCTGTAGTATGAAACAGCTGGTGTTGAGGATGTGACATCCACAGTACACATATAGTGTGTGGGAAGGTGGCTATTTCTAAATAACTCCTGTCTGGTATTTCTATTTCTAAATAACTCCATGGATACACACTGGTGGTTGGAGCACTTCATCTGGTTCAGTTTCATCCTGGAGGGAGTGGTCCAATACTGCTCTATGAACCAAACCAGAAATACCGACTTCAGAAATACCAATTTTAAAAATGTATCCATAATCCAAGCTCAAACACTAACATAGACAAATGTTAAATATGGATTTCATCATATTTAGGCTATCAACACAGGTCCCATGATCAAAAAGCCTATCTCCTGCTCTTTACAACTGTCTTACTTTTTGATGTGTGAAGCATTAGGTAATTTAATGAGGGAACAGAAGAACCTATCTACTGTTCAAACCAGTAGACGTTCAGAACATATTTACATTCCAAATCCAAGCAGGGGCTATGAAACGAATGTCCTGGTTCATATAAGTTTATAATCTTTTCCAAATACACCAGAGCTGATCGCTTAATTGCTTCCCAAGTCTAAGGAGAAGGGCGCATGTGTGTTTGGGAATAGGGTGACAGCATGCAGATCAGAACCACAAGAAGCAATACCATTTCCCGAGTCTATGGTACACGTCACCTCCATCTTGAGTCACCCTGTATTTAAGATCATTCTAATTTGCATGTGTTGATCTCTGTATGGTACAATCTATATGCCACCTGCTCTGTGACTACACATGCACAAAAAGACATGGGGACAGATTCCTAAGCACGAATCGTCTTTTCACACCAACTAAGATAGCAAAAAGAGGCTCTTATCCTGCCAAACTTCACCAGCCAAAACCCTCTTCCCGGAGATTTCCTGCTAGCACACATCTGTCAGTGCCAAGCCTTGGTCTCAACGTTTTTCTGCCCTTCATTGGGAGCAACATGCTTGGAGTGAACAAAGAACATATTGGTTCTCCCCTCTATAACAGCAATTTGTTACTGAACGATCCTACTCCAGTGACCTAGAGCTATCTGAAGAGTTAAAGTTGCAACAAATTCCCACTGTGTAAAACCTGGCTCTTGCCAGACAAAATCTGTACTTGCAGCAGTATCCCCTGCTCAAAAGTGGTAATTTTAGCCATTGCGGATACCGGTTGATGTACTGTCTGGCTCTGAGGGGCAACACTTCCAACCTGAAACGCTTTCTACCATCCAGAGGGTTTCAAAGAGAGGCAGGGAAATGGAGATTGGACACAGCTGTGCCAATTAAAATAAAGCAGATAAAGTTTTGAGGGCAAAATGAAATGCTTTGTCCTCTTTCAGGTCCTCGGGCTGCAGTCTACCTCCTGCAGTACACAGAGTATAAAAGGCTTTAGCTTTCTTGTTACATATAAAATTCCACCAAACATCTTGAAAAACTGTGAAAAAATGCACAATTAAATACTGTTACTTGAACGCCATCAAGAAGATACTATTTTTGAGAGCATGTGTGACATGATGTAATTCTCCTATGCTATGCTGAATTTTAATACTGTTTTATAAGTTCTGCACAGATTGAAATTTCTTGGAGTCTGAGAAAGTAAAGACAGTATTTTCGGTGAATCAGCTCAGAGAATTTTCTTTGCGACTCGTGGGACATCTGGGCTCCAATGTTTATATATAACTAGGTGGCTTTAGCTTTACCCTGCTACAACGACTGACTGGGAGAGGGGGGTACTGAAAAAGCCTGACATTTCCCAAGTCCAGCTGTATTGCAAGATACCGAAAAAATGGCCATGCGGATAGCTCTAATGTAACCAAGAACAGTGGAAAGTTATGATTAATACTCTCCTAAGGGCAGTGGTGCAGAAGTGGTCTATTTGATGGAGTTAACAGGCCTCAGCTGAAGGAGCACACAGACAAGTACCTGTGATCTTGTATGTTCATACATTGTGCACAACAGAGATGGACCATGGAAAAAAAGCCTTCATTCAGAATACTTCTAGAACTGAGCTGTATGAAAGCTTGGATCTTATCTTTGTGAACCGTGCCTGTCTTTCATCATCAGTGGTTATAAAGAAGGAAATGCGCATCCCATCGTGCATGTGTCCAAATCCATAGCTTGCAAGCAATGCTACTCATAGAAGTCTCAGACATTATTCGCCCTGGCAAATTAAAACTTTATAACCAAGATCAGAGTGAAATGTATCAGCTTAACAAGAAGATCTGACTATGAAGCTGTCCTCCACATATTCCTTCCTCAGTACTGTGACTTACCAGGCAGAATAGGTATCCCATGTGGTCAGTATCACTGATCCACCATTGGAGAGCGTGACAATGAGTCTGGTCGCACAAAGTCATCACATCAGTGATTACCGTATCGTTTCTGAGCAATTAGGGCCTTTGCGGCACCCTGCCTCCCTAAGCCCATCATTATGGAGGTACAGCATGAGTGTACCATACTAACCCTGGAATCCAAATATCGGAGATGATTCATGCAGAAAACATGGAAACATGTGGTTATAATTGCTAAGCATGAAAATAAAGACAACCTGATCTATAAGCAAAGTCTGGCTGGCAGTTTGTCATCCTTGTTTTCTGTACCACTTTTGGAAAATTCTGGGTTTTTTTTCTTTTACGGTCTGTTTGCTGGGTTGTTTTTTGGTTTTTTTCATCAAATCACCATTTACTTAGACAAAGGCAAAACAGAACAGAACTTGGGCAGAACTGAGTGAGGGAGAGGTTTTCTATTCATGAATTGACCAGGCATAAACTCGGCTCTAAAAATAAGCTGGACAACTAATTTATCTGAGACAATAAAGCTTGAAGAGGTTAAAAGATTGCAAGTGAAATCTGTATAAAACCAATGAAAATATGGGCCATCATTGGCATCAGTCAGACAGGCCACAACATAAAACACCAAATATGTGATAGGATATGGATACCGTATTAATTTGATACAGTATCATATTGCAGAGTCATTATTTAGTTACTCAAATATTTGTAGTGCAGCTAGACTGTGCTTCTAATTACAGCCTTTGCCAAGAAACATGCATGAAAGGTATGATTCCCAGAGCATCCCATTCCTTTCATGTTTAGGGCTCAACATTGATCAGCATGCCTGCTCTGATAGAGCTGCTCTGACCAGCAATCAAGGGAGGGCTGGCCATGACAGACAACAGATGACAAACTTTAATTAGCACCTGTATGAACACAAACGATTTTAAACAACGCACTGGTAAAATCTAGGATAGCCACCTTTCTTGTGGGAATGAGAAGTTACCAAAAATTTGAAGGAGTAGATATTTCTCCTGAGCAGAACCATACCTGTACATGTACTGAATCTTGGAGAAGAAATGGGAGTAAAAAATAAGTTTAAAAAAATTATTTAAAAAAAAAAAAAATAATCGCACAGCAGGAAAGACTCAGAAAAAAGATGGACATGGGAAAGATTTAACATGAAACAGCCAAGGTAAGAAAAGTCAGCTACAGGAAAGAAGAGAGCAATCTGCAGAAACCAGACTTCCAAAAATAAAGTTCTAGGGAGAAGATCTTAAAAGATCCTGGCCCACTTTCTAAAGAGCCCTTCAGAGAGGTGAGGATGGAATAAACAACTAGTACTTTCTAAAACGAGAAGTGCTGAACCCTTTGCAAGGAATACATCTGTTTGCTTTCCTCACTGTGTGATCCTAAAGAGATGCCCTGTCAGCACACGCTTTTCTAGATCCTCTTCTTGAGCTACTTACGAGTTTGGAGAAGCAAGCAGTGGTCACAGGGCATCACTGATGAGGCCACACATTCTCAGCTCTCCAAAGAGGGTTCAAAACAGGGAAACTAACAAAGCAAGTTACTGCAGTTTACTAGCTCGACACTCATCAGACCAATAACTACCTCTGCACACGCTATCTTGCATTTGGTGTGGGCCAAGGACTTGACTTCACTTAGCCCACAATGAAATGTGGTTATACCAAGTACAGTTGCCCTGTACTGACTATGGGCTAAGTACGCGCATTGCACTTCACAGGTTACTGCAGACCAGCTGAACCACAATAACCTCAGCCACAACCTGAGCCCTGACTCTTACTTGGAAATCTACAGCCAGAGACAGCATCTTGTGTGTGTTCAACCTCAGAAAGTCCAGAAATACCTAGTCAAGTTCAGTGGCATCTACATGCAGAAGCTGAATGAACAACCCAGGTTGTGATAACTGTTACCTTCCTACTTGCTGTGTTCCATCATTGAGTGTGATAACGGGGGATGTATCTCAGCATTTTTCCTACCAGCACACTGGATCAGTTTTCCACTATCAATCTTTAATTCTTTATCATGCTTTGCCTTGTATCCTTATATAAAAACATGATTTTCCCACTAGAAGATCGAAAAAGTCATCTAAATGTAAACAAAGCATTCACTGCACCAAGTCTAAAAATATAAACCTACCTTACACATAATTATTTCAAACAGCAGAAAACAAACAAAAAAACCCATCCACAAACCCAAATTAACACCCCAACGACTTATGCACCACATCGACTTATGCTTTGGCGAAGGAAAGGTCAGCTTAGTAGCACATAGCTGTACAGTCTAATCCATAAACCTTAATTTAAAAGCCTGCACTTTCCCATTCAGCGCAATGGGGCAGTCAGGCCCCAGCGGGATCCATAAATGCCTTCACATTGGGTAGGAGCTTTCAAAGCTGAACAGTATGAAAAGCTGAAAAGGCACAATCAGCTTAAAATTCGTACAATTATTTTGTCAGTGAATTGTCTCATTCTCGTAAGAAATATTCGAAGCCCATGGAACATATTGAAGTTTTCTGCAAATAAACTTTGGTTCCCTCCAGGTTAGGTGGTAACTGAGCAAACAATCTGAAATTTTAAATTTAGGTAGAAGGAAGGTACTCTCTTTCTTGATGCACCTAGCCCAAAAATATATTGCATGTTTAAAGTTGAACATATGTTTAAATATCTTACTCAACTTCACCACTACAGAACTAGCTTATTCTACCAGTTCTCCTAATTATTTTGTGCTCCTTTCAAAATCAAAGTTTTACAAATATCAAAAGGAAACCTTAGTGTTCTACTCGAGTCCAATCCTTCCCTCTCCCTTTGCTAGTCATCAGCAAAAGTATTTCAGCCTGTGTTACTGTAGTATATACAGAAAAATTAAAATCCCCTTTGTTAGGTCTGTAGGTCTAATTGTATCTATATCAAATTTTTCTCCTACCTCTCTTCACAAACCTGATTTCAGTTATTTGATAGTGAACATCCAAACACCCTGAATTAGCAGGTTTCCAGATTCTGTTGTTACAGTTTTAAATCACGATCTTTTGGTCAAACACCATGACTGACAATTTATCCATAGCCTTTCTGTAAAATGGAGTCAACATATCAAAGTTATTTTGTTCATATTACTGCATTGGCATAATACAAACAGGAAACAGAGTGGTTTACATATTCATGCTGCCATTAGGATTTCTGTTGCTGTTTCTTTGATTCTTATAACATTACTCTGAGACAAAAATAGGAGTATTGATACACAACAATCCAGGCAATATGTGATAACCAGCCTAGGAAACAGTAAAGTGTTATGGGCTGTTGCTCAGAAGTCAGAGTGATT
Source organism: Gymnogyps californianus (assembly GCF_018139145.2). Taxonomy (NCBI): domain Eukaryota; kingdom Metazoa; phylum Chordata; class Aves; order Accipitriformes; family Cathartidae; genus Gymnogyps; species Gymnogyps californianus. The sequence continues at coordinate 176,030,322 of NC_059471.1, forward strand.
AAGAGGCTATTCCTGGATGGATTTCTACTGTTACATGTACTACTTTAACCAAGACCAAATAAAAAGTCATCAATAAATAGTTTTCGATATAACTTATTCTGTGGAAATGTAAAATAATGCAAAGTGCTGTTGGGATAATTTGAAATTAAATCAGATGGTATAAGAAATCTGCTCCTGGTGTGTACATGCACGGGGAGACTAGATGCATGCCTGTGTACAAGTTATTCCCAGCAAGCCACTTTCAGCTCAAACAAATACTGAACTAAGTATTCTCAAGCTACGTATTCACATCCGTATATAGGTTTTCTAGCCACAACATTATGTAGTAAATAATAAAGAAGGTCAGCACTAAACTGGAAAAGCTTATTAAAGGTTTGTTATTAGTGAAAACTGCTGTTGTACAAAAATTAAGTTCTCATAACGTAAATTAACATCTAAGGCCGCCAAAATCCCAAGCTGTTATCAGAGGCAAGGTAATTGCTCTGACTGGGATCTATCCAAGATTAAAACATCTACATTTAGGGGTCTCTGAAAAGCATTCAAGCTCCCGTTATAGCCACTAGTCAAGGCAATGGACTTAAGTGTCTACTTCAAGGAAAGCTGAATCACTCTCTAGGAGCCTGTAGCCTGTCCCGACTTGGAGCTCAATGCAGTTGCCTTAACGTCGGTGTTTCCTGTCATTTAAAGTGCCCAAGGGATGGCAGATACCAGATGGGGCTGATGGAAGACTCATGTGCCTCTGGACTAACAGCAGGAGGCCACAATGGATGCCGAAAGTTATCTCAACTGGCACTAGCTGCCTATTCAGGAAATCGAATGAATTTCCTAGGTCTTCACTGATTATAACAGGAGTTAGACACCTAATTTGCACGTAAGAGCTAACACTAAATGCTCAAATTGAGGTACCAGTCTCAAACTGCAATCAACCCTGAGACATATGAATTTGAGCCCTCCTTTTCTGAGCTTAGCAGATAATAAGGAAAAGGAGGGGTGGTTGTTTGGTGCTTAAAACCAAACAATACTCTCTCTTGAGAAGCTTACATCCCTTCTCCCACCTTTCCTTCTGGCCAGCATCCAGAGATGTGCACCAGCTGCTAAGTAGGAGAATAATGACAAGTTCCATTCAAATTCCATGGAAATGCAAGCTATTTCACATGCAAACAATAGAAAAATAGAGCCCTAACCACCATATATTTAAATAACAAAGGGTTAGCTAGTACATGTAGAAAACACTATTTTTCAGCTTGAAGAGTTGGAGGGTTTGAAGAAGGGAGCAGAAAACACTTTTGCAGCATATTTACCATGCATTGTTCATAAGCATGCCTAGGAGCTTTACACTTTGTAATCCAGTTGAAAAATGCTGATAAATCTTAATTAAAAATAGCCTAGGGTATAATGATTCTAGAGCTCAGTGTAGCTCAAGGTTTACTTCCGAGAGATTATTTCAGCACCCCTTGAACAAAGTTTGTGTAGCTTCACTGTAGAAAAACACCATTTTGCCCTTTAAAACCCCTAGCTGCAAACCTGAATTCAAGTCAGAAAATATATCTACGACCTACCACTGACATTGTAATCTTGTATTTAGTTCTTATCTTATTACCATGCTAAATTTTTTTTTATTAGCCTTATTTGTAGTTTCATTTAGATAACTGATTTGTGGCTATATCTTGTCTCTCAATACTAATGAGAGAGAGGATTTTGAACTATATTCCAACAAGACTTATTTCTCTGTCTTGCACATAATTTTTACCTCTGCTTCCTCTAATTTTCAGCAGCTTTGGGGGAAGGTGAACCAGAAATTTGCCTGATTTCTGTAGTTCACGTGACTGCCACTGCTCACATCCCTCCAGGAATGGCCACTGAATCCCTTCTGTGGCTTTTACCAAGGGATCTGGACAAAAACAGAGTATGTATTTGAAGAGTGAGATAGCTAAGGAGGAAAAGAAAGGCCAGGCTGCAGCTCAGAAAGGCATTTGCCTCTGTGGATGTCACTAGTCTCTTCTTCAAAGCCTCCAGGTACCCAGGGAATCCCTTGTCCAAGAGTCCTTCAGACACACAGGGCTGTGGGACCACACTGTCCCATGCTCACATGTGTCTCATCACATACACTGCAGGAAATTTAAGTCAATCACAGGGATGCTACTGTCTCCCTAGATCTCTCCTGTGGGTTTCTTCTGGAAGAAAGGGTGAATTTGGCAAAACAAAGCCATATTTATATAACAGCAAACAAATCCCTTTTTCCTTCAGCATTTGGATAGCAAATGCCTTGAGGAAGGGAAGGTAAATGCAAATGTCATTTTGAAAAAAGCAAAAGAGTTGTTTTGCATTTCACAAATATCCTATATTCAAACATTCCTGATTAAAGATTTGAGAGATAAGTTAAACACTAGTTCTAAGAGCACTCTGGAAAACATAATGTGAGTCACTATCAACATTACTGACAAAATAATGATGAACTTAATACTAGCAAAATTGAGGAACAAATTAAAAAAAAAAAAAAAAAAACCAAAAACAACCAGCAATCCAGTCATCACCACTACTCATTTCAAGTGTGCAAAACATAAAGACACTTTCATTTTTAAAAAATGATCAAAACCAGAAGTCCTGTGGAACTGAAACCTGTAATACAAGAGGAATATAGCCCCTGCATCTGGGCCGCCATCCACATTCTTTTTAAAAGGATCCTTGTGACCTTCCCTATCTTGTCAGTACATACGATAGATTGAATGGCAAAGGTCCATGCCTGCAATACTGAATTTCAAGCTTTGAAACCATCTGATGAGGAAAACTTAACTGAAATTCTCACTTTTCTGTAGCTTTCAAAATAAATTAAAAAAAAGAAAATCAGAGAACAACAAACAAAGCTATGTTACAAAGACAAGCATTTGATTTTAGTTAGCATCTCTCATGTGCAAGTATTATGATATTTTGTGAACCCATGCTATTTTTTCTGACCCTGTCCATAAGCAGAACCACTGGGTGAGACAATTCACTCTATACAGGCAGTTCCAAATATGACTTTCCTTTACTTATGACAACATCAGCTTGCTGACTTAATACTCAATGTCATATTTTTTAACTTTTCAGGTCTTTAGAAACATGCATAAAGAAAAAAAAATCCATTGCACAAAACTAAGACCAGCCATTTCTGACAAGGCTGAAGATGCATCAGCCTCAGCGCCCTGACTCCAGCAGTACTCACAGTTTAGGTAGCTAAACAGCAGCAAAACATCTGCTGAATGATTGTTTCGTTGGGAGCCCTACAGCTTCAAATAACTTGTAGCTTAGGGAATTTTTTGAGCCAAAGACTGTACTGAGATCCTCCATTCCTATTAAATCGCTTTGGTCCCTTTCAAATCATTCATGGTTTTGGCCTCTAAAATATCCTCTGGCAACAAATTCTACACCATATTATGTAGGGCAGGGTTGCTTTTCATTTGCTTGAAATTTTACTGCTGTGTAGTTTCCATGCATCTCCCTGTTTCTTGCGAATAGTGAAATACCTGCTCCTTATTTACCTTCCCCAATGCAGAACGTGAGCAGAGACAATAGCTGGATCCACTTTACCATACTCTACACATTGAGTTGGCCAAAATAACCCTCTCTTGGGAGCCACAAAAGGGAAGCAATGCGCGCTTTCTCCGTGGCATTTGTAATTCTTGCTGATGGCAGGACGGTGGCCAAACCCGGGGGCCCACTGACACAGCAGCACAGCTCCTCATCCCTAAGTCATCCAATTGTCTCTTCTTTAATTTCCAGTTAGCCTACTCTGCACTTCAACCTCAGACACTCTTTTTCCATTTCCAGCTCTCCAAATGCAAAGAAGTCCTCTACATCCTCATAACAATAACTACATTCTCTCCTGCTGCCCAGGCACAAAAAAACAGAGGATCGAGGTGAGTGAGGACCAAAAGACAGGTAGTGTTCTTGATTTCTGTCTCCTGGTCATCAACAGAAGCAGTTATAGAGAGGTCTCATTCAGTCAACACCGCCCTGGCATGGAATGCATGATGCTGAAATTTTAAATTGTTGTCTGAACACTAACAAGGCTCATTTGGGTTTAGAAGCAATGGTGGAAACGGCCATTCTGATGAAACTGAAATTGAGAATTCCTTTTCAGGATTTCAATTAAAGAATAGAAGTAGAACAACAAAAATTGATGGTTTGAGTTCTATCATTTTTTCATTCTAAAAAGCCATGCGTCATTCAAAGACGTACCATTTAGAATGTTATTTCTTATTACATGGAACAATTAGAGGAGTCAAAAGCCGAATACAATGTTTTGATTTCCTTAAAATAGTGCTTCAATGAAGCTGAAATAATGTTTTTCGAAAAATCAGTTTTATGGACAAATTAATGTTTGTTTTCATGCTCATTCAAAAGAGGAAAATTCAGTGTTGGCATTTCATTGAAAACAGGCATGCCAAGTTTCAGCCAGCTGTAATATTGTCAGTAAGTAACTGTGAAAACAGATTCCAGAGGTTCATAATCAGATTAGAGCTACTGTTAAAAATGACACCCACACCCCAAAAAAAACCCCACTCACAAAATGGCAAAGAGATATACAACCTGAGAGAAATTTCAAAAAACACTTCAGTCAGAGAACAGCTATGCTCAAGCTTCTCAGCACCGTTCCTATGGGAGTCTAACACAGGCAAAACAACTCACTTTTCATAGACTTGCTCTGAGAACTGGCAGAGTTGCTTTGGGCATAATTTTCATATAATCCTCTTTCCCTAAGAGATCTTTTGAGACATATATGAGCCATAGAAGATTTCTACCCAAAAGTTTAATATTCAGGAAAGTTTCAAGTAACTTAAGACATGATAATGCGATGTAACAGTCTTCTAATAGAAAGGGTTAGAAAATAGGTATTCCCATTTATGATGCCTAAAATTACTTACATTTGTACCACATATCAGCAGCTAATTCATAGAAATATGATGTAAACCTTTTCAGGAAAGACGCATGCATACCTTACTGTGCTCTAAACACTGTATTCAAGCATTCTTTCTGGGATTTTGATTTTGCAAGGTCTGAGTCCTTTTTATCACGGCATAAGTGACAATTTCAACACTGCACCCACATCCACCAAAAATCGGTTTATGTTTTTTCTTTTAACCAGTTCAGCAGTCACTACTGCCTTTCTTCAGTGTTGAAATTGTTTGAGTGATTTTTTGCTGTTTGAAGAAGATTACATCTTCTGTTGGATAGAGCCATGAAATTGTCCGTGAAGTACCTGTCTCATCAGCTACTAGTACGTTCAAATATTATCTGATGAGCTGTGGTGGTTGAATGACCAGAAATCACACATACTGTGGTTTTTCGTCAGAAAGCAATGGTATTAGGAAAGGGGGGGGGGGGGGGGGGGGAAGAGATATTTACTTATATACAGTTCTTCATCTAGTGACCAGAGACACTCAAAAATCATACATTAAATTGTGACATCAAAATCATAATAACAAGTCCTCCTTGGAAATTCTCTACCAAGTCAGTCCTGTCTAGTATATAATGCAAAATATAACCAAACACATTAGCCTTAAATCACATAAGGAAAGAGCAAAGTTTATGTGAGAAGCTCGCGTTGAGCCCAGAAATTACTTCCCCAGCCCAGACAAAAACTGTGACATGGGGTCTCCAACAAAAATGAGAGATAAGAGAACACAAAGAGGGACCATTTCGGGCTAGCACTGTTCCCCAAAACCAAGGTATGGGCGAGGTGAAACCCATAGGAATCACCACGGAGCCACTTCCAACGGAGCCAGGGTATCTCTGACTTTTACTCCTGAACACAACAGCCTGATGCAGCACAGCCAATACTTTTGGGTGGTTCATTCGAGTTATCTCCTCTGAGTGAGAGAGGCCTGGGGAGGTAGCAATAGGGCCGGACAGCGTCCAAATTACTGCATCGGGACTGCATTAGCAGAGAAGCGGCTGAGCTAATTCCACCAACAGCCTCTGTCCCCGGACGAGCACCAAGACATGTGAAAAGCAATCCGAGCTCTGCCTACGGGTGACTTTCACTTTGTGGCAACACTGACGTACTAAACTGAAATAGCAATACAGATGATCCCCCTGGACCCATCCACCTGAGGGCTTAGAGACCTGCAGAAGCAAACATGGATTTCACTCAGGGACCTCGGATCTGTGATGCTCCAAAGCCACTTTTATCTCAGTTTTTCCTGGACTCTCATGGGCAATAGAGGAGAGGAAAGACGGCGCTAAGAAATACTTAAACAAAGAATGTCTGCTAGGAGGAAGAAATAAGACCATCTTTAAACTTTTCGTCTCTTAGCTTGAGAGTAAGACTTCTGACCAGAATTTTTCCATTTTCTTGCTGCCTTTCTACATATATGTTCTCTACACTTAGAGAAAACAAGCAGATATATCCTTAACCATCCAGCAAACATTCACTGTTACAGATTTTAAAGAACCTGAAGTTTCTGCCTTCAAATTCAGTAGGGGCGAGAAAAGGGGAAAAACCCATAATACTGCCAAGACTGACCTCAAGTATATTATGTGTTCAGAATAACAAATTTTTTATATAAAAGAGAACAAGTTTTTAACAGCGATAAAAAGCATTAAAATAAGCACACTTTTCACACTGTTGTGTGTACAGGTATTAAGCGATAATGAAAAGCTATTTAGAGTATGGCAGAATTGTCACTCCACCAGAATAGGAGGAAACTCCCTGCTAAGACAGGCAATTTTACAATGTACAAAGTCTACCTGCTGTTCTTTCAGTGCTGCTTTATCTTTAGGAAGAATAAAGCTTACTAGAAATCTTAATAAAAACACCCATTATCACACAGGCGATACTCTAGAGTGAAATCCAAGCAGATGGCCTTATGAAATCTCTGATCACGTCTGCATCACATCTGCAAACTAAGCACATAGGTTTACACAGGAAACTAGATTAAAAGCATCACCTACAATATAAAGCAGAGCTTTTTATGACTAGCTTGATAAACTTTTAAGTTAGTTTGCATCCAGCTGCTTATAGCCCTGTACTTTTCACTTTTGTGCCCACCATCCCACCTGTCCTGCAGCCCCAGAGAGTCTTAATGAAAAGCGGAGCGTGACGCTCCTCTTCCAGATGCTCCTGGCTGGCAGAGTGACACCTCATGCAAGTCAGAGCAGCCACTTGAGAGCTTGGGCCAGCCTAGGGATTTACAGCTGAAAGTTATCAGACAACATGTCTTGTTAAAAGTACACGACAAGAGCATTTGGCTAAGCCACAGTTGCTGCCTTCAAAAACTTACCCCTGTATCTGGATCTATATGATCATATTACCAACCAGCTCTCCACACACACAGTTTACTTGTTGCAGAACAAAAGCCATCTCAAGTGTTTCAGGACCAACGCAAAACAGGTGCTAGGAGGTCTAGTCAAATAAATGGAACTGGGAGTAAGCTAGACAACATAAAATTTGAGTGACATTGACTACTATTTTACTTCTAGTATTATCTGCTACCTGCAGTTATAAAAATACAAACAGCTTAAAACTACCCCTAAACTTTGACTTAAAAAGGAAATTTCCGGATCTCATAGATATGGGGGGGGGGGGCCGGCAGGGAGATACAAAGGCATAAATTGAATATATTCTAAAGGACCAGAAACCTAAAAGCCAAAAAAAAAACCCCACAAAAAAAAAAAAACAACAAAAACCCCCAAAATCCTCCAAGCTTGCTATTCTCTCAACAGCTTAGAAGGTTTTACTCAGCCATGTGATTTTGGCAATGTTTACTGATTTCTGCTTTTCTTTTGTCACCGATCACACTCCCCAAACATGGTCAGTCCTCCTCATTGGCCCTACAAAGGTTTTCTGTATAGAAAAAAAAACAAATTAAAAGCAACTTACCTAGCATCTTATTTTTCCACGTACCAACAAAATGAGACCTTCAGTTGACTGTACCTTTTGAAAGACAGGAGCCTAGGTAACAGATAATTCATGTACTGAAAGCGCTCACATCACCACCCCTAATAGGCAGCCTATCATCTTAAGAGACCACTTTGAAGTATCCTTAAGGTTTCCAGGATGGTTATATTTGACCTGTAGTTTAAAAACCACATCTATTAAGCAACCAGCTTCTGCTAGTTCGTTTCATACTCATTTCAGCCCTGTTCCCTTCCTCTCAGGCATATACATTATGCCAACACACACAATTATTATTAACAGAATACTGTTTTCTGCCTTGCTACCTTAAAGGGAGATAGAAAGGGCCAAGGTTGTCACTATAATTCAATTCAAAACTTCAACCTGTCAAATTTCAGAGTACTACTGCTGCACCTTGAAGGTGCAAAATGTAAAGAAGCACAATGTTACCTTAAAGGGGCAGCATTTTCATTTTCAAGCTTAAATGGCGCTTTTTCATCTTAATTGTTATGCAGAAATTTGTAGACAGAAGTTTCCATGTTATATAATATCAAAATTATCTCTTTTTTTCTCAATAGACATCTGCATTGTGATGAAAATTCTCTTATTCCTGAAGCTTTAGATTATTCTGCAATCAAAAGAACTTGACTGTGCAAATTGGTTGGAAGTATGATCTTTTGTACAGCTGCACAGCCATTGTTTATTAACCTCTTATAATGAGTTTTACTGTTCTAACTTACATTTTAATGCTTTTTCAAATATTATGTAGAAATGAAGCACAAAATATACTCAAACACCATAGACAAATGCTCTATTATGAAACCTCTTTGAAAATGTTGTGCGTTTTCAGCTGTTTCACAACGCACAGTATTTCTGATTTATGAGCCTCTTCTTGCAAATCAAAACATTACTGTCACATAAAGTTGGATAAGTACTATCTGTATTTACAGAAAGAAAAAAAAAAAAGAGCAGTTCGCAGCACTAACAAAGAGCAGCAGACTTCCAGTAACAAATCATATAAGCCATCTCTGCCAGCACTAACTACAGATTAGAATAAAAAGGAAGAGGTGTTGCAATAGCCCACCAGAGAGCACACAGGTATTTTCAGTGATTCTTCACAAGGAAAAAATAAAAAAAAAATGAAGCCAAGGTGAGATGCGGAAGGATGGTGGGAGCTAGCATTAAGAAAACTATCCAGACAGCTTTAGCTCTGCCTATCACAAAACCTCACTGATTATCCCCACACTGGCTCACTATGTGCCCTATATATTTGCAGATGCATGCACACAGCTAGAGCTCCAGGCTAGAGCAGAACCTGCTGCAGTCCTTGTGGGGTGTAGCGTGAGCACATCTGCACATGAAATGGCATTAAATTACAGCAGCAAGAGCAACTTTCAGTTCATAAACACAGAACACAAGAGTGCATTATTTATTAGATAGTTATAGTGAAGCAGAGAAACCTTTTCACCTCTGACCAGAGAGGCTCGCTTACCTCCAGCGGATCCCAAGCTCTTGCAATCCCAGCTGCCCATCTTCAAGAGGGAGTCCGCAGACAATGTGAACATAGACATTGTGCTTACAGTCTCCTCTCCCTACCTAGCACACAGGCTTTTCTAAAGAAGTACCCTCCCTCTACTGCAATAGCAGATAGCTTAGACACAGAGTGACCTGGGTGCCAGGCTCCTCCGTTCTTGCTGCTGGGTGACCAACATGGACATCCTAGATCTTGCCCATAATTAAAAGCACTGAATGCCACCAACTCCCAGTCCTTCAGCTCCCTCCTGCTGACTGAGGAGCTGTAAGGTGGTCCCAGCCAGGCTGGCAACAGCAGCAGCAATTAGCAGCTCATTCCTGCACATGACATGTAAAATAGGGAATTCGTTATCTGCACAAATGCCAAGCTGAGGGTGAGGTGGGGAACGAGAGAAGAAATTACAGCGGTAGTTTGGATTAATGAGCCAGCACACATCCTGCAGGCTTAATGGGAAGGACTGACAGGGTTCAATTAGTGAGAAGTCTGCAGCCTCATTACTACCAGCAGTTGTCACTTAGGGCACTGGTACAGACAACCTATGCAGCAAGAGGCAAAGGAAAAGGAAATAATGGATAAATGGAAACAGGAAACTTTCTTAAAACACTTTTCATACTGGAGCTCATCATTCTGGCAAGTTTTGTGTTTCAGGAAGAAACAGAAATGCAGACGTCAATGTTCTGAAAGGACTGATACAAGAAAAAACCCAAAGTCAGACATGTTTTGTTCCCTTCCTCCTGCCACCCAGGAACCACCCACTTTTTAACCGTATACTGACCTACAGGTGTCAGTATTAAATAAATCTTCAACAGTTAATAGAGATTGACAGTTTCTGCACGCAAATTTTAACAGACCAAATGGATGCCCTCCTGTTGAAGGTCAGGCAAGCTGAGCTTACCTGCCTCTGAAGACCGATAGGGCCTTCTACAGCTCCTAGATCAATGTCATGGAAGTTTTCTGATTTAAAACTTTAAGACTAGGTAACACACCATACTCTCCTCTCAACCAAAAGACAATTTAGCCCAGTATCCTGACTCCAACAGTGATCCTCATTCTCATCCCATTTATCTTGAGGGTCACCTGGAGAGTTTTAATACTTTTTTTTCCCTCCAGATTCATCTTCTTTCTGACTCTTCCCCTAATTAGGGACAGCTTTAAGGTTTTTTGGGGATGTACCTCTATAGCAGATGCCTGGAGAAGAAATGTAAGAAACAAGGCAAGTACAGAAGTTCTCCTTTAGCAGCTCCTGGCAATAGTTTAGTGACCTTTTGAGCTTGAGGCTGCATCCAGACCATTTTCTTTAATAGTAACCAATGGACATTTCTATCAGCATAAGGTATTTAATCAGTTTCTCTGGCACTAACTAAGCAGTCCTGCCTTCTCTTAATAAGGTAATTTAATTGTTTTTAAAGTATATAGAAAAGAAAGATGACCAGAATGACTGGTTAAGATGCAGGGTTGAGACTCAGAAAATCTGATTTCCTCTCTTTGTTCTTCTCCATGTGACTTTGAGCAAGTCCACAAGGAGGGGGAAGTTTTCAATAAAAATCAGACATTTGACTCACCTTTGCAAAAGGAAGATTTCCCGTTTCATTTCACTGAGATTCAATTCACCTTTAATAAGGAGAATACAGCTTCCTTTTCAGTCCTTACTTAAATTGTAAGATTCTAAGAGCAGGGATCATCTTTATTGTGCATTCAGTAACTTATGCTAGCTTATGGAGGCCCATGTTGGTGGCTACAATTTATAACAGTACTATTGATATTTAAAGCCTTGGAAGAGCCAAAATAAGCAGCCTACAGCTCTTCAGAAAATATTTTATAGCTCCAAGATGGAAATTTTTTAAGAAGTCCAGGAAGTCAGAGAAACAAATGCCAATAAAAATCCTATGGAGCCTCACTCCCGTAGACAAGTGAAATTCCCAGCTTCAACAGCTAGCGTAAAGCAAGGAATGAGGACTGATATTTGCTGTCTGTCTAGTTCAGTACACATGCACGTTGTCAACAAGTGGCTATTACTTTTCCTATCCACATCCCTCACCTTGATAGTGAAGTCCCTCCTCCGACCTGCATTTGGTATAGCAAGGAGGAGGCTACAAGATGAGTCTGCTTAGTGAGCAGATCCAATGGAGAGCTTCTGTTTTTGTTGGTTGGCTTTCCACAGGCTTGGCCCATGATCACTAGGGATGGAGAAGGAGCAGGACTATCCTTTGCTGGCAGCCTGCAGTTTCACTGGGCTAAGTGTAGCACGAAACTACAGTCCTCAGCAAACACCTTCATCATCACAGCTGCCAAAAGCAGCAGTCCTCCCCTCTCGTCATTCCCCTTCGCCATTAATTTCATTCCCTACATGCTCTTCCCATTTTTAGCCACTTACATAAGCATGTGATGAATCAGATCAGAGAAATGTGGCTTTTTCCCCCAGCTGGATCAGCCCCTTGAGCTGGTTCATGGAGCTGCCACACGACCACTGGTGCTAGCGAAGGAAGGCAGCTGTAGGGACAGAAATAAGCAGGGAAATGATACAATTCTTTTTTGGGGGGATTGGGGGGGGAGAGGCAAAGCTGTTATCAAATGTGTTCAGTCTACATCTTATGTTTATGCTATTTTGAGGTCAAATAAAAAGAAAAAAGAAGTAAGAAATTGCCAATATCAGGTTATAACATTTAGATCTTCAAAAAGCACCCAAGTGCTACTGACTTCTACAGGAAACAGATACTTTAATCTCTCCCTGCATTTGGGTATGTTGTTTCAACAGTTTATCAGCAATAAGAAACACCTATTTATTTTATAATTAAATACAATACAAAGGATATAAAACTCCACCTGATTAGTTCACAAGGGAACTCATTCATAGCATGCTTTAGACAGATTAAAATGCCTACTTGAATTCACATATTGCTACTTGATCCTGTCTTGTACATTTGTGTGGTGGCTCCTAATCACGATCCTTTCCCAGATAAATTAGCAGTTTCTGCTATTCCCACAATTCTGTGTTCTGATTTTTCTTACGCTTTTGATTTCAAAAGCCAGGTGTTGCCCTTTAAAGAAAAAAAAAAAAACTGGATAAGATGAAAACCTCTCTGCATACCAGAAAAATACAAGGCCTCTGTCAGATCCCACCTCTGCACGTGCTCTTCAGTACTATTTCAGCAGTGGGAGCAGTTAAGTACATTTTAGTTTTCCCAGTTTGCAATGTCCAGCCAGTCAGAAGTCGCTACGTTTGAGAAGTGCTCATTCAAGATACTTCATCAAATGTGGTGTACAAAGGACATATTCAAAATAGGTTTATATGGCCTTAACTTGCATTACCTCTTCAACCTTTGCATGCCTCTAAACTGAACATTCAAAAATGGAGAACCGTGAAGAACAGATACAAGTTTTTGAAAAGCTTCATTTCTAGTCAACAAATCAATGGAGATTTAGACCAAAATGTGTGGTGGCTCCTAATCGCTATCCTTTCCCAGATAAATTAGCAGTTTCTGCTATTCACACAATTCTGTGTTGTAATTTGCTCCTGAACGATGTTAAAAGTTTATAGGAAAAAAAAAATTAGAAAGGATAGATCCCAGTCAATGATCAAAAACACTGGTATAATATACTTTCAGTACATGTGGATAATACGCATTTAGCAAAAATATGGAAAAACAGAGATTAGAAGTGTATACAGTCTATGATTTAAGACTTCATTATACCTGAGAAACAGTACTTAGGACTGATTGACCATTGGGGGAGTGAGGGGATGCAAAACATTTTTTCCCCCATGTTTCATACAATTCATTATACAGGTCCTCACTTCAATAAACCCAATGTTTCTGAGTCAGTGTATCTATCGTTAGAGATCTCAGTGTTTGTTTCAGGCAGCCAGAACAGTCCCTGAGAAAGCTTGCTGGAGCAAGCTGTTGCTAAACTAAGTCACATACATTTCAATTTATTAATGAGTAAAGATATTCATCTTTTCTTTTTGAAATTTTCACCTTTATTGTAGGTATTATTTTCTGTAATTAACATGAAAGACAATTTCATTTGGCAGGGAAGGTAATTTCTTGCCTACCTAATCATAGCTTACTTGTCCATAGGAATTTAGAGTGCCATAAATCCACAAGATTTCTGACTTAAAAAAAATTAGAATTTGACTGGCAGATGTCAACAGTAAATATATTCACTTAAAACTTCAATGATAATAGAGATCTGGATAAAAGAACGCTTCAATTATTCATGCTAAAATTAGAATTAAATTAAATTGAAACATCCTCCTATGCCTCTATCTCTTTCCAATGGTGTAAGCTTGATTTAAATCATTTTCATGATTGTTTTATTATGTCACTTTTACTATACAAAAATTAGAAACCTCATAAAATCCAAACTGAGTGGAATGAATGGATAACAAGGTCTTTTGATCTGGAGACTGATATCCCCTCCTTTATGTGCAAAAATAAAGCCTTATTTCAACAGGAACCTGACATATCACACAGCTCTAACACTTTGTGGTTTAATTCTAGAGGCTTTCTTAAAGTCTGAGAAGAAAAGCATTTTTTTCATATTAAGGAATTCATTGAAAAATACTACCAGGAAAAAAAAAAAAAACAACGAAGGCAAGGGAGGATGGTGAAGAGATAATAAGAATATATTTAACCTCCGTATATTCATCTTCTGCCATTTAAATTAGGACCACAGCCATACAAAAACCTAAGCAGTGCATCCTTTTGTCTATGATTGATTGTTTCAAAACAGAAATCCTCTGCCATTACCAAAGCCCTAGCATTTCACTACGTGATAAGTAACTATCCAAATACCATTCTCTGCTACAATCTCCCATCCTTTGCACCTCTGCCCTCTCAACTTGTTGCAAACCATCCTGTCCCACTCTCAGCTCCATTTGTTCATAAAAAGCAATTATTTCCCACTGTGTCCAGCCCCCTTACACAGTCAAAGTCCTGGGCGTTGCGCTCACCTTCTGGAAAGCCTAACTGAGTTTCTGCTCTACCAGAGTGGGAGAGGACTATCTCCCTTTATGAAGAGATGCACACTGGCCTAACAGTCTTGTAAAGAGGAGGAAAATTTTCCCACCTGAAAGTATCTGCAGTGAGCAGGCAATTTTCACAGATCAGGTGGAAGGTATAAAAGGACAAGAAGCATGTCTAAGATTTTGATGTACAACTTCCAAGTTGCTCTATGTGAAAGTAAGGAGTGAACAGCAAGAATCATTTTTAATTAGTCCCAGCGAGTCATTTAATTGTTGCTTATTTTGCAGGCTGCAAGATGGATAATAGAGTTCCTGCATTACAATCTGGTATAAAAATAGGAAAGTAAACTTATTCAAACACACACAAACCCAGACATATTGCTAGTAAAATTTTTATTGGAGTTATGCAATATATTCCAAATGCATCTCAAATATTTGTTAAGAAAAAAAAAGATTAACGCAGCAAATAAACATTTTTCCAATTAAGTGAAAGCTCGTTAAAAGTTTAGGCTGTATTCATTAAAATTGGATTACATTCTGACGTTAACTAAAAGCGACTTTGTGGGGTTCCACATTTATCTTTTTCAGTAATTTACATATAAAATGCAGCCATTTGCAAATCAACATACGCTTTTTGTGCTGCCAGTGCTGCAAATTCAACATGGACTCTTAACACAAATTCAGCTGTTCTCAGGACTGTCTCTTGCGTAGGACTCCTTCATGCCCTCAGCGATGCTTCACAGGAGAGAGGGCTGCCCTCCGCCCGCAGCGCTGCACCTTCCCAGGTCTGACCTGCACGCTTCACCCTCGCTCTCCTCAGCATCATGCATGGTTCCCTCCTCAGCTGTAGAGATA
This sequence comes from Gymnogyps californianus, assembly GCF_018139145.2. Taxonomy (NCBI): domain Eukaryota; kingdom Metazoa; phylum Chordata; class Aves; order Accipitriformes; family Cathartidae; genus Gymnogyps; species Gymnogyps californianus. The sequence continues at coordinate 176,045,550 of NC_059471.1, forward strand.
CGAGCAGCTCGGCGCTCTTCCTCAAATACACACACAAGGAGTTATTACTTGTATTTGCCGCCGTTCGGAGAAGGAGACGGGAACAGTTTCAGGAAAGGGTCCAACCCGTCACTGTGCAAGGCACGATGGACACTGCTACACAGCTCACATGTCAGATGGACCGAGCTGGCTTCAGCTGAGTCAGCTGAAGTCAGGTGAGGTGGGTGAGCAGATACAGCGGCCCACCAGGTAAGGTCTCCCTGACTCCTCTGGCCACCTCCTCCCTCAGGGCTGCCTGCTCAATGAGAGCAACTGCCTGCTCAATGAGAGCAAGCACTCTGTGTGAACATCAAAACGGCACAAAACTACTCTGTGCAGGAAACCCTGGAGTCTTCTCCCATTTCCGTGGATTAAATAGGCTCACAGGAGTGTCAAAAAGCAGCACAGCCAGTACAAGAAAGGGGTAGATGGTGAAGCCATGGGAAGGGGACAGGACAGAGCAGGAGCAAGGCTCTCACTCCGGACAGCAGCAAAGCACCCGAGTGGCTCAGCTGCTCATGAAACAGCACTCGGAGACTGCTGTAAGGAACTGGAATCTCTTTATAGTGGAAGTGAAAGATGGAAGGTAACTACATGGAAAAATCAGAAAAATCACATTGCTTCAGTGAGGCTCTGCAACATGGACTCTTCACACTAAGTTTATGTGAAAGGAGGTGCTGAAATGCCAATATCTGTAAAAAGACTTCAATATAACATATGAGGAAGGATGCACAGAGCCAGTCTTTGAAGCCTGCTACTTCACTGCTGTACTGGCACTGTGGGGCAATGGCAAGAGTATCCTTCTTCCATGGACATGAGCAAATACAGTTCAGCACTCTGGGGGGTTGATACGCAAGGCAAGGTGATACTTTTCCTTCAGAGCTGTTTTTCTGTCTATAATCATACTTTAATCTAGTTCATCTTCATCAAATATGATTGGGGGAAAAATGAAAGTGCATTTGTCTCCTGTGCCCCTGCGAGATGGGCATTGCTGGAATTCACGTGAGCTGCATCTGCACTACCTGCTACTTGCATCAATTTTAATTCCTGTTTTTAAAGTTATTTCTTGCACAAATTGCACGAATGACAGGCTAGAAACGAATGGCTGCACACTGTCTTGCAAGGGCAGGTGATTTCATCAACTCAGTCTGTTGGTGTGATTAACAAACAATCAATCAAAGTTCACCAATTCCATCTCAGTATTTCGCCTGAAGATACTGTGAATGAGGTACTATATCTACCTTGAACTTGCTGTAATTTTAAACTGCTTCACTTTATCACAGCTCTTCATCTGAATGACTGGTGCCAGGAACTTGCCACTGTAGAATTAATAACATATTGACACTTTCAGCCCCTCAGTCTATCTTTGAAGTTTGAAAGCAATAACAAGGAACAGAGTATTTTACTTGGAAGCGATGACAATTTGTCTAAGACCACAATTCTCCAAATGTAAACAAAACAGAAAGTACACATTTTGGCAGTAAAAAATAGATTCAATTTGCTTGGGCAAGTGTCGAGGGCCAGATGATATTTCTGGCCTCTCCACAATGGCCCTAGGGCACAGAGGAAGAACATTAGAAGGTCTCTTTCCTTCACGATTAAAATCAGTGGGGATAGACTGCTCTCTCCCAATGCAGGTGATGGGTAGATGGGGTCGTGGGTCCAACTCCCTCTTGGAAAACATTACCCGTGATGCTGCTCCCTCGTACCGGGGGTGGTTCCTTTCTCCCTCCATGTGCCTGCATGAATGGAGCCCCCTGCACTCCCAGAGGGGTCAGCACTACTTGTAGGAAGAAGAGCCCCAGAGTACGACCACAGGGAAACCCAGGCAAGATTTAGAGGCAGCAGCTGTGAACCTCACAGGGTGCCTGCTGCCGTTCAGTTACTGCAAGATACAGACCGCATGTGCAATTCCTTCCTCGCCTCTGCCCTCAGTGGGGCTGCTTCCCCTTGCCAAATGTCCATTCTGACAGTTCTCATTGCAAAAATGAATGTGGGTTTTTACCTGGGTTTAAGCCAAGACACCCTACTGCCCACACACAGTCTTCTGAGCAAGAGTCCATGGTGCTGCATGTCTGAGTTTGCCTGCCCAGCTTGGGGTATCCCTTAAAGGTGAGACTCCAATCAGCTGCTCAAACTGCCCTGTCTTGAGTGAAGCTGCAGGGCAGAGCCACCTGAAAGCATCCAACCCTCCAGTGCTCTTCCCATAGTCTTCTACAAAGGACAAAATAGTTATTCCTACAACCGACAGAAATGAGTGGTGGGGAGATATCGTGGCAGGCTTCAGCCCACGAAGCCATTGGGTATATCCCTAGTCCCTATACCTAGTCACATGTGGCTGAGCCCAACTGCTCCCAGGGATAGCGACAGGAGTAAGCCTTCACTGTCAACATCCTTACACACAAGTTAAGCTTATGCATATGCTAACTTTGGGATGACAGTACCCCAAGAGCACACCTCAGCAGAAATGTTGCACTATTAAAAGAAATTTTCAATCTATGTCCACTTCCTATGCCATCTTCTTTCACCTTTTTCCCCAAATCCCTCTATCTCTTCCCCAAATTACTTATCCCTATACCAATAATTTTAGTGAGTGCTTCACATGGAACTATAACTTTTCCAATAGCTTTGCACTAACAAGAACATAGCAGTAACAGTGGATAACACGAAAAGCCAGAAGGACAGTACTCTTGTCTTATGACAATGCCCTACAAGAGTCAGAAACCACCACTAATACAGCTTGAGCATCCCCCTGAAAGCAGTATCCAACAAGTCTGGCTATTCTTGGACAGCAATATACTTTTTCTCTCATAATTTATTCATTGCAAAGTCTAATCCTGATGCCAATAAGTCAATATCCAATCAGCAGAAGAACATAATCATGTTTGAGGACAAGAGTAAGAAAGCATGCCCAAGCCATTTCCTGCTTTGTCACAAATGATTCCAACACTGTTTTGTTTTATTTCTCCCTGGAAGCTGAATGCCAGCGTCTATCATTTCAACCAGAGATGCGTATTAAACATAGTCTTTTCTCTATCGGTATTATTAGTCAAGGATGAATTTTATGGCCTAAAACCATGGATAAGCTGCATTAAAAATGAAAGAAATGGTGGGAAGAGCTCTGCTTTGCAGGGGTGATGATAGAAAAAGGATGTATGGTTTTATTACAGTTGTCTTGTCCATAACTAAAGCCTCTATTAACCTAAACCACAATTAGAGCTACATTGAATGATGATGAAAAATGCCAGTGGACTGGTTTGCACTTGGAGGACTGTCCTGAAAACCTTCTCTGAACTTCAATGTACATGCTCTTCTGAGGGCTCAATGGAATAAACCACCCACGTACACGCAAGCTTCTGAAATTCTGCTATCCACCTATGACCATCATTTTCAGCCCAAAAACTGTAGTGATAATGTCTGGGGCAGGAAGGAGAGAAGTGGCCTCAGTTAAAGAGTCAATGTCTTGGTTAGAAGGTAAGGGGCCGTTAGACACAGTTCTCCCATTGGCATAAAGTTCACAAAGAAAATGTATCTTCCATCCAGCACTGTCCCTACCATAAGCCATGCTGGAGTGATCTTCCCATCATTGCTCAAGCATTTGGGTGGTTTGTGTCAATATCTGGAATTCTTTACAAGTAGCTGCCTGACTATAATGAAAAAATAGCATGAGGCAACTATCTCAATGTTTTGATCCAGGAAGTATCCAGGAGTCATTTATACACTGCAGCTGAATGAACTTTCAGATTACAGACCTATCTTCAGCCCTTTGATCTGGTGTGCATCAGTTAATTACCTAACTCAAGCAGCTGCTATTTCCCGGAGGAAAAGAGAGGGTTTATAACAACCAGAAAGGAAGGAAGAAACAAATAGAACAAGGAGATCAGTAAAGAGAAGGAAATAGTACCGGGCAGTGAAACAGATAGATACTATTAAATATAAAGAGTATACAACATCAGGGAATAGTGCGCAAGATGTCAGAAAGGTCTTTGGAGGTCAAGCAGAGGATGTTTCACTTACATTGTACAAAGCAAGCAAGACTGTCTTGAATAAAAGAACAGAATCAGCATTGCATGCATCCAAAGTTTATTTTATCATCCTGATTCAACTGAGACATGACAAGAGGAGAGCAAAAACCAAAACAAAAGACAACTCAAAGGATTATAAACTGTCCTAAGGGCTTGAAAGGATAAAAAAAGAGGAAATACATACGCATATAGAAATCTTTAGCAAATACCATCTTCATAAAACAAGCAACACTGCCCTAGGAAATCACCTAAGGTATCTCAGATGTTAGGTCATTTTGTAATTATCCATTGTCTGTCACTTGATCAGCATTTTTGCATCGTCTGATATTGTCCAGAATTAGTTCCAAATGCAGCACTGTACTTTGCATAGATGTAGAATTACATTTTTATACTGAGATATCAGGCAGTTAAGCTTTATTACTGAGATTTTCTTATTGTAAGTGCTTCAGGTTAAATATGGGATTTTCCAGGGTTCAGAGCCTGAAGCAGCACTCACTGAATAAAAATTTTCATTTCATACATGTTTAAGGCAAATATCATGATCTCAGTGAAACATGGCCCTTTCTTAAAAAAAGGGAAAAGATTGTGTTTTATTACTACTTTCTTTTTTTTTTTAGAAATAAAATTGTTTCTAATTGAAGAACTGATTTCTGCTCTCCATTACATACATGTCAATTTGGAATTGCTTGTGATTTTAGTGAAGAACTTTTGAGTTGATCTGGTCCTTAGAGTTTTAAAAAGAATAAAACTGTTGATCTCTAGTAGTTATGTTTTACCCATAAGCTTTTTTTCACATTTTTAGCCAATTGTATTAAAAACCCCCAACCTTTAAGAAAGCAGTTCTTTGAGCTGTTTGACACAGGTTTCACTAAATACCAATGAACATTTAAAAGGTGCATTTGGGACCTTAGAAATACATTAGTATAGAATTGCAGCCTATTAATGCTAAGAGAAGGGGAGGAATATTGCTATCTTGTTACTGAGCAGAAGAAGAAGATCATAAAATTAAAAGAAAGGTTTTTTGAGAGGTAAACCTGCCATCCCAAGAACGAGAGAGATAATTTATTCAGCTGGGTTATTCAAGCACAGCTAGCCAGCTTCAAAATCATAGTTCTGCTTCTAAGGTCTACAGCATGTTTTCCACACCCAGGAATTAAGCATTTGTTTTTATCACAGCAAATGGAAGAATACATGTAGTAAATGGCATGGTGCATGTAAGAGAGCTTCTAATCACAATGACTATAATTTAAGTTACCATGGCTAATTAAAATTACAAGAAACCAAGAACAAACAACAAACTTGATTTTGTTTTTAACAAACCCACACATCAGACTTTGCGTGAAATAATTAGACTTTTTTAACTTGTGACTGTTTTCCAAAATTATATAAATGAGAACATGGGTAATTGTTAGATTAGGGGTAAAAAAAAAAAAATACCGGGAGGAAAAAAAAGTCTTAATGCTGAGAAACAGGTACTGGAGAAAAAATTTCCATGGACTAGGGACAACAGTTAGAAGTACATGCCTAAGCAACTAAGAGGTCCTTGTCAAGGACCAAGCCCCCATCGGGCTTGACTGTCTTCAAAAGAAATCAAAATCAACGTGCATGTCTTAGAGAGCTTACATGTGGGAAGAGGTGAGAGAGAAGGAGGAGAAAGAAAGAGAGAGTGAAATAACAGAGAAAGGGCATAGCTGTGATCAGGCTGACAGCTAGCCAAGTCAGCACACCAGCATGTCATTGGTTTTACAGCATTACAACAGAGGAGGAGATTTTAAGGAGGGATCTAAGGGAAAACAAACACCACCACCCCAAAATAGCTTTGCAGATACTTATGGGGCACCATCACCAAAGAAGGGCTGGAAGAAACACAAGAGTGCTAACTTGAAAGTTTTGCAAGGGGTTCTTAGAGCTGGCATTATAAAGGCAGTAATCCATACATCACTAGAAGGACTTTGGGAGCAAAGTGAAGCATCTTAAAATCAAATTAAAGGAATGAATACCAATACAAATAAGAAAAGTGGATGGTAAGAACTGTTACAATAAGTGATAAAAGCATTAATGGAGGAGAAAACCAAAATTGCTGAGAGAGAAAGGAAGTAATTAATTTCCAGAGGAGGTAAATGTCATAAGACAAAGCAAGTTCCTTCCCTCTCATGAGAGAAGAAAAGATCCCTCTCCACCAAAAACCTAACAAGGGGGTGCTAGAATGGGACCAAAGACTGGAGTAATGCACCCCAAGACTTTGGGGCATCAGCTGTCCTGCAGGGAAGGGCTTGGAGTCTCCAGAGTCTCCAGACCACCCTAAATAGTGGTGTCAGGACTTCCCAGGGATCAGAAGGAAAGTGCCTGCCTGGGCTGAGAGGCTGCCTTGAGTGAACAGCTGTTTTATCTCCGTGTTCTATAAAGTGCCTGTCTGTGATGTTCCCCTGTAATTGCTGCTCTGGAAAGGGCTGCACAAGAGCTTATGCAGGTCTGTACTGAAAGAGTGCTTTCCTCTTCTCTCAAGTAACACAAAACGCCACCTGCTTACATTAATTCTGCTTCACTTGCTTATGTGGAGGGGTATGCGAATAACCAAAACAAAAATAAACAGAGGAGATGTCCATGGGCTAAAGAGAAGCTCTTCTGAGGCTGAGCTTTAGAAAAACACACAGAAAATCTAAGACACTACAGACTGGTAAACTTTGCATTACTACCTTGAGAAACACAGGTAGCAATGAAAAGAGAACACTTAAACAGTATTCATTTTAACTTGTAATCATACATAATATGTAAAGACAAAACTCCTTTCATAAAGACTTATGCAATTTCAGAGCTTGTTGGCAGTTGCAGTTCAGTGTTTCTGGAGCCTGAAAACCAGTCCAGCATGAATTGCATAACAAATGACTGCATAAAATCCATTCACCAGGCCTCAAAATCCAGGCACCAGTCCTGAAATTCAGTACAAAGTTATATCCAGCCTGGTGAAACCATGGGCTGCCGGGGAAAGAATCGCTCTCACCTCCCACCAGACTCCTCCCTAGCATCAGAAGTAGCAACCATGCAACCGCAGCACCAGCTGGCGCAATGACCTGCCTGATAGAAGATTAATCTGCCAAAACAAGGTTTTCTATCCGATCAGTTGGCTGAACTGACTCACTCTGCGCTCACAGATTTCTCAACCCAGTACAACATAAGCCGGGGAAACAGATGAGACGGAGGAAGTGTGGGACTGCCCCTCCTGAATGCAGCCTCTACTCAAACCACGTTATGTGCAAAGCCAAGCCGCACACTGAGATATTCATAGGGGCTAGGGGGGCAATAAGTCAGTCTGTGCAACTATTTAATAACTGAGCTTTATCTCAAAGAAAGTGCCATTTTCTTATTGCGACCATGACTGAGAGGTCTGCAGTCTAACAGCTGTTAGAAAGCAAAGACTTCAGATCAACATGGAGCTCCTGAAATTTGAACCTAAATGCAGAGCAAATATATATTTCAACACAGAAAATTTGGCAGACTACATCTAAGAAATTAATTTCACTTTAGGAGAATGCTCCAGCACAATACTGCACATGAATTGACAAGGTTAGCAAATTTAGCTCAGTGTAACCGTGGAACCTGCCATGTTTTCAAAGACAAGGTATTTTCACCAGCTGCACGTGTCTGAGTGGAGAGGAGACACCTGCAGCGTCCACAGGACACAGCCGTACCATTTCAACAAGTGCCAACGGAAATCCTTCCAAAAGTATGGTTCTCTACACCTACCACAAATAACAAACCTCAAGAAAAACTCAAGGAAAAACACTAAATAATTAAAAGTGCTTGACAACTCTACTCATTAGAGCTGCAGAGTAAGAGGCACACTAAAATAAGAGAGTAAAACCAGAAAAAGACAAACATATATTAGAACAAACACATACAGATCCCAAACTGGCAAAAATGAACAAGATCACAAACAAACCAAGGCAAGAAAGAAACCTTCACAGTTCATGTTACTTGTTAAATTATCACCTTACTTTTCATTTTTTGAACATCTGAGACGTATATTTTTTAAGGGACTTCTATTAACAGACACCAATGGTGGTTTGAATCAGTTGCAAGGTTAATTACCTCTGATAAAAGGAATGAGGTGTATGAGAGAAGATAAATTCCAGTTATCAAGCAGCAGAGATATTTTTATGAGTGAGCAGAGTTCAGCCTGGATGAATGTAGTTGGGTATAAAAGCAGACAAATCACTGTTCAAGATTTTTTTCTTGTACTACGTCTAGTGTCAGATATACTGGCCGGTCAATAGGCCATTAAGCTATTTTGGATTTTCCTTATCAGCAGAATCCATCTTTCATTCAGGTACAAATCAAACACTTTGTTATTCGTACCACTAAAATACATCAATATGGAAAAAAATATAGACGAATATAACAGGTCATTAAAATATCACAGAAAAATCAGTTCAGAAACAAATTTAGACTCTACAATAGTGTGTACCTCTGACAACTAGCAATGCATTAACTTAGTGAAAATTTATGTAAAAGAGTGATAAAGATCACTCTTAAAGGCTTAGAAAAATATTAGAAACAAACAAAAATATATAGTCTAATGTGTTCCATTTCTCTATCCCTTCTTCTTGGGTGTAAAGGGTCTGTTTCTGCCACTTGCCAAGCATGCTTCCCAAATGGAAAATGGCTGCCAACAGATGAAACGTTACAGCTGACAGAATGCAAGGGGTTTTTTTATTTATTCACTTGGGGGAGTTATCACACAAGCATTTGCCTCTGGCAACCTATTCCAATGCACACTGTGATAATGTCTCATTTTGATACAGGCTGGCAAAAATTATGCATAGTTTACATAGGCACTATCTCATGTTTCTCAAGGTCTCATCTTGGACATGGTTGATTGAAAACATGGGTCCCTTTATTCCTCTTGCTTTGGTTGTCAGTCACCATCATACATTTCTCTACTGCAAGCCCTGCCTCCACTTTCTCTAAATCTCATTACTGTACGTTCTCTGAAGGGAAAGAGCCATGGAACAACAACTGGCTCATACTTGATTTACGCTGCTGTCCACCTTTCCTTAAAACAATATATTTCACTCAGGAGCTTAGGTTTGCATGACATGGAAAGTCAATGACATGATTAGCAAATGAAGTATATAAAGAGAACTTCAAATTGGCATACACAACATGGCACTCTCCCTCCTGTAGTAGAGGGGGATTAGTTTTGTATTCCTGGAAGAAGTAGCCAGTGGCTTCTTTTGAAATCTCCTACAGATGACACCAGGATCATGCTGGAGCTTATCCCTTCCCAGATACCCTTCGCATTTCTCCTCACTTCTCCATTATGCAGACAACCCCTGTGCTTCAGCCATGAGTTATCCACCATAGAGTCCTTCTAAGCATGTCCCCAAAGCAAGACTCCTCCATGCCACCTGCCCACTCTGTGAAACGTCTCAGCATCATATACATTGCCTGCTAGAAGCATCCTTTACCACACAGCACTGAGTCCCATCCACAACCAGAAGAGAACCAGCTCATGTTTGCATGTCCTGTAAAGCACCTTTTCCATTTCTCCTCCCCCCTAGACTTCCTTCTCTAAAACTTCAGCCTATCTATTAATATCCCACATGATTTAAGACTCAGATGTCTACCTACCTCCATCTTCCACCCCTTCCTAGGCTGTACACTCTGGAAGCAGCACTGTCATAGATTTGCTTTGCAAATGATGACTTCCCTCACCTCCGTCACCTTCAGTTCTTTTAAACCGAAAATAAGTATGTTTAAACAAAAGAAACTTTCTTTCAGCATTTCAGTGCATTTGGATTTTATTAGAGCATTTTTAGGCCATATTTTATTTTAAAACTGAAGCACTGAGGTATTATTGACTGCTTAGTGGCACATGTATAAATAGCACTAGTGAATGCATCACAGAGCTCTGTAACTGCAAAAACGTGGATAATAATTATGTTCTCTGCCCTTTATCAGTGTTTACCCATTTTAGCGTATACACTGATGGATACTCTTCACAGAGCACCAGGATAGTGAAAACTCCTACAGAGTCACTGGCTTCCTATTACTGCAATATTGCTGGAATCTGATGGAGTAGAGCCAATAATACTGTTGAAACAAAAAAATCTTGCTGGCAGCAACATGTAGAGATAGTGGGAAAGAATAAAATTCAAAAGCTATCCAAATGACAGTGTGTAAAATGTGTCAGAAGTATCAAGAAGACAAGGATGACTCCTGTGATAAAGGGGAAGGAAGTCCCTTGCATTTTATAGCTTTCTTCTTCCAACTTCCAATTTAGTGCACTGAGATTTCTGGATTATGTAACCTCTTCAGTGGTTGCGCTTTTGTAATGAATTAAATATAAAAATGAATGACTGAATCAATACAGCTATTAATGATGATAGTACAGGCTAGCAAAGAAGCTACATCCGCTAAAAAGGACAGCACTGAAGTAGTTGAGCAAGCCTTAAAATTATCAAAGCACTAAGTTTCAGAGTTAATAACCTCTCAAATGAGGTTCTCATATTTCATATTGTCAAGATCATGAAGGAAGACACACTTTCCTTCACGTTTTTTAAAATTGTCTTTGCAGCAATAAGAGTCAAGAGACAATTTTCTCTTTAAATGAAAGCTCAGATTCCAGAACCGAATTTTGTGGCAAAGGATGAACTTTGAAGATGTGCAATTCTAGAAAATAGAAGACTTTTACTAAATTATCTACCACGTTCGTGCTAGGAAGTCAGCATTCTTTCAAAGTCTTAACACCTTTCTAGAAAAGATTATTTGAACTTAGCTCTAATTATAAAATGATACCAGGTTTTATTAGGCACATTTCTAATTTGAGATATGCATAAACTGCCCAAAGAAAATTGTAAGCAGCTTTCCAACAAGAACTGAATCCATCTGTGTTTGTCCAGAAAGATACATACATCTACTTAAATCTCAGTCCAGATAGAGCTTTAGGACTGTGAAAATATGGATGCTTATTAAGTTTCTACTTAACAGCACAGCCAAGAACCAATGTTTCAAACAAAGCTCTAGCTATGAACTGCCAGAAAAAGTGAACTTCATTGCCTTCAAGCAACTGTGGTCTGGAAAGCAATGCTAACCAACATCTATCACTATCAAACATTTAAACAAAAACACATTCTTCCTTTCTCAGATTTTCCTTCTTGCTATCCCTTATAAAGTGCAATGTCTGTTTTCTTCTGGCCTTTCCCCATAAAGCCCATGGCCCTGCATGTACAATGTGCTACTGATCCTCAGAACATGAGACTAAGTCATCACATGGGATGGAGTGATCCCTCTAATTAAGGTAAGGAAGACATCATATTTTTGAAGGCCAGCCTTCCTGAAGAAACACATTTCTCACTCTCCTACTCTATTTTTAGCTGGGAATAAATTAAATTAATCTTCCCCAAGTTAAGTCTGTTTTGCCCATGATGGTAATTGGTGAGTGATCTCCCTGTCCTTATCTCAACCCATGAGATTATCTTCTTATTTTCTTCCCCCGTCCTGTTGAGGAGGGGGAGTGAGAGAGTGGCTGGGTGGGCATCTGGCAGCCAGCCAAGGTCAACCACCCCACCCCACCCCCAATAATAGCAACTAAACCCCGCCAATGGGAAAAGACGCAAAGAAGCACTTCTATAGTGCTGTGCCCCTTACTCCAGCTCCAGCTCTCAGTGAGCAGAGAACACGAGCACGTGTGCCGAACCACTGCCTGTCTGACGGGGGTCCCACTCCTGCCTCTGCCCTCACCATTCAGAAGACAATCCAAACTCAAACTGTGAGAAGGAGTAAGGGACAGCACATTTCCAGTTTGGGGGTTTTCCATGTTATCTTTATGTGGTGTTCACACTAACCAAACTGATTATTACCAACAAATAAATAGCAGTTACGTCCCAAAGAGCAGCAAACAAAGAATTTTCCAGGCAAACAAATACATTTTTCAGCAGGCGGAATACTTCACAACTGTAGAAGGGGAACATTTTGGGGCAGATACGTTATTGCAAATCCCCAGTACTATCGGCAATGCTTTGGCTGGTTTTTTTTAACATGAATATAGTGTTTTGAGGGGAATCTTAGGGACTATTTTAGGGAAAGGAAGGCATGGACATCTAAAGATCCTTCAAGCTGCAGATCTTTAAATCTTCCTTGCGATGGACGATGGGATGAGTGATACTATAAGGCATCAGAATGTTTGGGTTGAGAAAGTTATTTCAAACTGAGTCACACCTTTTCTGGTCAAGAAGCTCCACTTCAAAGGGTACTGGACTAACAGCATATTGGTTGCTGCATGCAGGGTTTTTTTCTGTTGTTTTTTCCGGAGAAAGATGATTATAGAGTGGCATATGTGAGAGAGGACACACTCCCTCCTGCTACCTTTAGCGACAACCAGTCAGTTTCCATCAAATTTGACAGAAAGTGGAAGTTGAAAAGCTACTAAGTTCCTACAGTGTTTTTGAAGACAGGTATCAGAGCAGAGATGTTAAATTTGATCAGTACCCCCACTGAGAGAAAAGCTAAATGCTGAGTTTGGCTTTCAACACACAAAGAAGAATCCACTCCTAACAGAGATATTATAACAGAGACTAAATTACCTTACCGTTCAGACAATCAAATTTCACACCTAACTAGATGCCAGAGGATCCAACCATGCTCCAAGTGACACACACATGCACATCCACACCCACAAATCCTCTAGTAAACCAGGCTTCAAAAGTTTCACTGTTCCTGAACCTACTTGAATGTTAAAAACTAATATGAGTTTCTTTCCTTTCTTCAGCAACACAGGCGCTTTAAGCTCACTTACACATACGCATTCATATTTGGATTGACCTCAGAAAGCTGGGGGACAGCTTCAAAAATAAAAATATCAAGATGTCAGTCAGCAATCCCTGGATCATTTGGCTCACCTGGCACAGCTGCAGTCTGCCCTGGGGAGAAAGTACGTGGGTGTGTAAATGCAAAACGTAACATTTCAAGTAAACTGTTTGAGGCGTAACAGCATTTGCCATACTTATTCAAAACCACAGATCATTTCCATGGAGAATACTACAGGACAAAAAAGACAAATTACCCTGCTGCACGCCAAAACCCTCTCCGTCTGCGCAGTAAAGGACTGGAGAAGGATGCCAGCTCAGGAATAGACACACCAGGATGACCTGCACGTATCCCCTCCTATAAATGTTTAAGTAAATACAGGATTTTAATCCCAATTCCAAACTCATACAGCATGCTGCTGTGTGAAGACAGTCTCTTCTTCCATACAAAGTTGCAGCAGATTAAAACAGGATTCGAAATCCGGTAATTTATGCCACTTTATGCATTTGCTGACAGGAATACAATTCTACAATTTTAAATGATTTCCTGGGGTCGCTACGGTATATCGCCTTATAAAACGGGGTGTCGGTATTAGTCCCTTGCGATGCAAGAGGGCATTAACACTACTATATCAAATGTGCGGTGTCAACAAGTAAATCATCGGGGAGAGCTGATGAGCTGAAAATTGAACCTACCTTTCAGTACGGCTGGAAGCCCGACAGGCTTGATGGTTACCATAGTAATCCTGTGGCAGTTTCGGATTTATTGCCTTGCACTGCACCGTTATAAAGGTTCTTCAGCTACCTTCTGCACTGTTTCCAGAGTCAAGAGGAATGCTATGATGAATGTCCACTATCCAAAAGATATATTCAAGGGGATGTAATGCAGGAAAGCAGTATTTTAAATGCAAATTACATGCTTTTTGCCCTTTTTAGAATATTAAAGAGCGATTTCAAAGGAATGAAAACAAAGAACTCTGACCTCTGACACCATGATTCTTTGCTGTACAGATCACAATTTTCTGTGGGACTGGCTACTGCATATTTAAGTAGCATGAAACTGAAAATGAGGTAATAAATTCCACTAAAGATAGTCTGAGTAATGCATTGATTATGAAAATAAGCATACAACTGAGCAATTACTGGAGCAGGCAGTCACGGGGTCTTGTTCAGTATATTTAGATCGTTCTATAACCATTAGAAATTAAATTATTTCATTATATCTAATTTATATCCCTTTACATTTTCAGTAACACAAAAGAATATTGCTACGTGGAATAAATATGATGAACCATTAGTATTCCAATAGTCACACGCTACGCCATAAAGAGTGTGCATTAATGTTACCAGATTGCATTAGATTTTAGTTTACCTCCGTGATGGGCTTTAAACAAAAACACTGATAATTTGCCTTTTATTACTATCCTAAATATTGCTTGCTACTCTGTTCAGCCAGGTCTTGAAAAGAGCAACTTCTACTCTTGTTAGTAAACATTGCAATTCATGAAATATTCCATTATGTTTTACTGGATTGTTTGTGTCCATAATTCTCTTTGATTGCACAGCAATAAAAGACTGAGGGAACACAGGCTATCTTTCTTACCAAGTGCAGAAGCACCATGCACTAATTTGTGTATTAGCAATTCCCATGTGGATACTACATTATTGATTCTGCCATCTAAATTCCACTGTTTGACAGGAAGGATATTGTGTGTAGGATTAATAAAATGATTTCCTCAAGCAATATTTTTTTAAAGCATTGGTTATGTACTTTTACTTCAGAAAAGCTTCTCACAAATGTACATTACAATGTGAAAACAAAATAATTCTGTGGTGCAACACAGTAAATACAAAGCAATACATGCTGTATGACAACAGTTCTGTAATACACCTGTGGATTAAAACATCAGGCTAAAATGGCTTTTAAAACGCAGAGGGAGATGCATAACTTATAGATGGCTGGTTCATGCAAAAGGACACAACACTCATCTGATTAATTGAACGCATTCTCTGTTGACATTGTAAGGTACGCTATCCCAAAGACAAACAGCAGAAGGTTCACAGTCTGCTGTTCTTGCCCATGAAGCCCAAATCTTGTGATCTTTGTATTGCAGAAACAGAGCCCCCCTTCAAGTGTTCGCTTTTATAGACAAGTTGAAAAAGCATTATCAGAAGAGTCATCTCTTGCTTGTAAGAAAAATAAAAGGGGGATTTTGGCTGGCTTGTTATATCACAGAAACACCAGGACACCCTTATGTACGGTTCTCCATAAGAGATGGTTTCACATGAGCAGATGCCATTTATTTTCATTAAATCCGGGCTGCCCATTCAGGCTGCTGGGCCTTCATGGACTCCTCCCCAGAAACCACACCACCAGGAGAATCTCTTAGCTTTAAATCAAGTATATCTTGAAACAAATATAATCAGAAACAGAAGAATTAAAAAAAAAAAAAAAAAAAGGCTGGGGAACAAAGCAGGTCTAATAAAATCTCTAAAAAATATATGCATTCCCTCTCTGCCAGGCCTGGTCTGGCTGCAGCTAAAACAACCTAAATGAAATGAAAGGTTCATCAGGTCAGGCCATGGTTCCTGCCTCCATATGTCCTTTTCCTAACAGCACACTTTTTAATGACTCTATTTGTAGACAACAGGACAGACTGAATGGGGTGCTATATCCAGCGACAGGGTCTCTGTCTCTGGCAGTGGCTCCAGGCTGCGGCGTGGCTTTGGACAGGACAGGGGTGTGGGTGTACCAGCCCGCATGCTGACTGTGGGAGCTGCGTGCTCTGCCGTACAGGCAGCAAACCCCATCCTCTGATCAACCAGAGCCAGGCCACTTGCTGAAGCTAGTCCCAGGGCTCCCCTGCTTCCTCTCCACCTCCTTGGGTTTTTCTCTAGCAGCAAAGGGGGTGCAGGAGTTGAACAAGACTGCATCCTGGTCTTTTCCTTATCTGTGGGATCCAGGTGCTGACCAGAGGTCTGATCCTCACAGTTTACACACAGACCCAGAGGCATTGCATCTACAAAGCTATGATACACTATCACAACTGTTGATTAATTGTGTTTCTGTCCATTAATTACCGTGCAATGGGAGGGGAGTCCTTGCACCCTCCCCACCTGGCATCACACACACCCATGCAGAATCACAGAGTCTCACCTGTGGTCCTAATGACTTTCTTCCTCCAGATTTCAATGCAGCGAAATATAAAGTTACAGAGCTCACAGAATATGTTTTTTACTGTGTGTTATTATCTTTATAAAAAGTGTGTTGCGTGGAGGGATCCAGAAGAGTTCCCTCAACACCAAAGCCTGGTTAATGCTCCACAGGAATGACAGGTTCAATCCCACGTCATTTCTTCCTTAGGAACGAGTCCCAGAAAAGTCATTTCTCAGTAGCTGACTGAGAAGCACAGAATCAGGCATTATTAGAACTGAAGGTTGGCATTAATAAAACATAAGGAGTAGAAACAGATCGAATACGTAAGATTCAACAGTTGGTAGTCAATGAATTCATGTTGCTCGTCAGACACCATTACATGCTGTTCTAATCACTCTCACCAGGAAACATTTCAATGCACTATATTTTAAGTCACAAAAATATTTATTTCTGTTGTCTATAAAAATTATTAACAAACATAAATGCAACGATATGTTTCTTTTTCTCCCCTCACTTCTCCCGGCCAAAAGCACCTCTATTCTGCAAAGGGCAGGAAGGGATCAGAGATCAATTCTCCTTATTGACTGTATACACCAGCCAATGCTGGCTCCTGTTCTCTCTGTGCAATAACAGCAATGTGACATTTCCAGGCAGCAATGCTTGCTGATATCATGAGTCATTTTAATGTCATTTTCTGTACCTCATTTATCAGCAGCCATTTAAATAATGAGGCTGTGAAGGAAAACAGAACTCAGCAGACCCCGGCCTTTGCCCATAACTTTGCCCATCCTTCACAGACTTGGGAAAACCCAGTGCTAGGCTTGATGCAGAGCTTGCTACAGAGCAGCAGTCTCATTGAAACATTGTTTATCATGCTGCAGATAATAATAATAATTTTTTGCACTGCACATGCAATCACAAGATGCAATGTGAATTGAAACAAACTGACAGTAGGACGCAGCCTTTGCCCTGCATCAGAAGCTATACAGAAACCATTAGCTTTTTCCTCTGCAGAAAAAATGCTGAGATAAGTGAAAAATGCTAGCTTGTGGGTACGGTGCTGCTGACTAGTCAAAGTATTTTGGTTAGCTTGGTACATGTCAGTACTGACATCAGATATGGACAGTGAGAAACTCTCAGTAGTAAGAGAGCTGGGCAGCAAAATGACACCAGTGTCCAGTTAGAGAAATCCTGCATAATCTTTTCTGGTGCTATGGCTCCCTGTCAGCAGAAGAGGTTGCTAGTGAGGAAGGTGGCCTGTGAAGCAAAGAGAAAGGCACAGGGATCTCTCCATACACTCATCTACCAAGAAGGATCTTACGATCTCCTCTGAAGGACTGCTCCTGCAGAAAGCTTTGTGGTATGGAAAACAGCCATGGGACCCATCTCTTCTCATTGCAAGACCTGATGAGTTCTCCAAAAGGCGAACAGAACCAAAAACCTTATCCTGCCCAGCAACTTAGGGGTAAGTGGAAGGGGTCAAAAAACAGCAATAAATATATAAACACCAACAAGTCAATAAAAGTTGCTGGGCTAACAGTGACAGGCTGAGGTGTCACTTGCTGGAGTAACCGGCTCATGATGCAGTACTTTGTTTCAACTTTAAAAAAAAAATAGCAAGATTTGTTAAATGATTTAAAATTGAATGCACAGATAGTTTCAGGAGTCAACATAAATAGAAGAGCATGTATTTGCAAAACATAGACAGATGTTGTCCAGCTCTGATTCTGAACTCAATGAAAAATGTATCTTGCTGATTGTTTTAAGACTGTTAACCGAAAACTGTATTGGTTTATCCAGGGCTGTTTTACCAGTGTACCTTAAGCTATTACTATCACTCCAGAGACTATAGAAATACTTCTGTTTCTTTCAAAATGTGACTCAGCATAGGCAGAGTCCTTCCTTCCTAGCAAATGAACTATGTGGACCTCATGTAAAAATGGGGCTACACGGACCTCACACAAAAAGGGGGCTTTTGATTATACTTAGAAGAAGAACATTTAATGACAAGGTGCTTTCCTGTTCACTCATCGTTCCAATGACATGGGAAGGCTAAAAATGTCAAAACACACCAGTGGTTCATAAGCAGTGGCTGTAAGACATGAGCCAGGTAACTTTTTCTTCCCACATGAGTGGTGATGCAGATGTACTCAGCAATATTTCTTGTAAGGTATTTTAGATGGAGGTGACAGTTTAGATTGGGGAACTGAGGTAGTAGGATTTGAGAAGCAATCAGCATATGAGCAGAGGGAACAAAATCATTTAGCATTAGTCAACCTTTTGGATTAGTCATAATTCAACAGCTGAAATACCAGCCAAGTTCCAGAGCAATTTGCATTTTTGCTTCTGATTTAGATGACAGTGATAGCTGTGATGGAGCAATAACGCTTGCAACTAGGAAGAGCACAAAAGGCAAGGTGCCTTCATTTCCACCACTCTGCAGCCGGTGTGGGATCTTTGATCAGACTTCAAAAGCCTTAACCTGTGCTGTTACAAGCTGAATCAGCATGTGGAGGATAAGGGGTGAGGGAATGAATGGGATACAACTAACTGAAAACCTGCTCAGTTCTGTCTGATTCTGAAAAGATTTCCTAGTAACAGGAGAGTTCAACTCATTCACATTCAAGCCCTGAAAGACTCTATTTTTTCACAGCTTCTTAGCTGCAGTGGGAGAGCAGCCTGGAGGAGTGTTAACGCTTTCTTTGTTCCCAGGGCCTGAACTTAGCTAAATTTTCTCATGCGAACAGATCGAGGATTCACTTTTTTTTCTTACTGGCCACCTTTTTTTCCTTTTATCTAGCATGCCTTTCCTTACGAATAGTGACATGCAATAAGTGCCCTGAAACAACAAATAATTACATAAACATTAAAGAAAACATGCACCACATTTTCACGTGCATGGCCTTTATCCGGTGCTTGCCAGAAAACAAAGATTTGGTACAAATATTTCACTCAGTGTTCAAAATACTCAAGCACCTCATGATAACATAGTTTCAATTTTAAAAAGCCTATTCTGGTACAACTGATTATTATGTGATTGAAAAAAGATGGAGTCAGCATTTTGGAACTTGGATAAATGAGCAGCTGATTTTCGGACTGTTTATGGCACCAGAATTACTCTAGAAGTCTTCAAAACCCAGCTAGTTTATTGTCTGTTGATCTTAGCAGACTGTAATTTGGTCATACAGGAGAAAGAGAAGGTTTCCTCTTATGGAAAATATATACTTTTTTTGGTTATGGCCTCAAATTACTATATTGTGCAGTTCCTCCTGCTAATAATAAAGGCAGCACTTGACAAGTGCAACATGATGTATCGAGCATCCCTTTGCAATTCTACCAAGACTGTAAACACTAAAACTATTATCTCAAAGTCAGAAAATACTAAATACCTGAAATGTGTTGCAGGAGTAAAATGTATTTAGTTACTCAAGGTGGGTCATTCAGAAAATTCCCTCAATATATTTGTAGGGAATTGTTAATTTGTGAGGATAATTTGAGCCAGGGTTAGCTTAGTGGCACACAGGAAACCACGCTGAACGAAGAAGCCAACTGGAGGGAGTACTGATTCAGCTGAACAGTAAACTAATCTGCTGACCATCTGCGCTCAAGGCATTGTGGTTAAATTCCTGATGCTGATGCTTGAGTTGGGAATCACAAGTGGGTGATATATGTATATACAGAGAGAGAAAATTCCTTGACTCCGGTATATCTAGACAGGGAGACGGTACTTCAGAGATGCTGGTCTGTGAGTTTGAAAGAGTAGGCAGCAATTATAATGATTTAGCGTTATGAAGCAGACTTATTCCACTGGATTATGGCTTTCATTAGGATTTGTAAAGATCGCTATTGCTATTCCAGCTTCTCATTGCATATAAACTCATTCTTGAACAAGAATTGTCTTGCCTTCTTCAGAAATGTCAACAGGAAAATATTTTACCCAGCCAGTTGAGAAAAGTGTAATAAAATAATATTATGCATGTCTCATTATTTTAAAAAGAAACCTTTTATTAGCCTTGCTTTGCAATAACCCTTAGAGCATTTTAGGACAAGGTGCTAAAAGGTGATTGGAGTCACCTTAAAAGGGTTTGGGTCTTTTTGAGAGTTAGGGTGGAAATCAGGTCCCTTAGAAATTATTTTAAGTACTACCAAATATCAAGGTAGTAAACAAAAATAAAGGCAATAGAATTTGACTTATGAAACATTATGCACACAAAAGTCCTCCTGAATGCTAGGGGATGAGTCATGCATCAGGAATGACAAGTCTTCTTCTGCACTTCCCTGTGCCATGACTCTTTAATGTCAGCAGAACAAGAGAGCGCAGACTGAGCACAGAGAAAGAAGGTAAATTTTTAACATGTTATTCCTGACCCTGACTCTTTAACATACAATTGTTTTTTTTAAATTTTATAGTGAAGAATGGTCTGCACTAATAGTTTATGCCACATTATTGATAGAGCAGACCAACTTCCAGACACTTCATACTGTGAGAACACCATGCTATTAAAACCCCAGCAATATTTTCTATTGCTAACAATGAATAAAACCCCCAAAAAACCTCACTGTGGCATTCAACTCCCAGATACGCTAAATTGTTTTTTGCAAGTGTTTTCTGTCTATGCATATCTACATGCTATGCACTTATTTTCCATATCTTCACAATAAGAATGCAAAATGGTGCCATCCGGACATCCCTTTCACTTGTACTCACAAGTTTTAGGACAAGCTGGCAAAAACCCATCACAAAACACAATGGCTGCGAACTACTGTTCCTTCTCTATCCCAAACAATAGATGTTACAAGAATAAAATAAAAGCCGATTTTAGCTTGTTAGAGCAACTGCTGAGCATCGCACACCAGGCGTGGAGTGCCCGGACTACAAAGGATGCGCCCCGTTGTTATGGTAACTAGATGACAACTTCAGTGCACATGACCATTGCTGTCGCCTCTGGGACTGAAATCCAGCTTGGCTGGGGATGTGCACCCAGCCCTGCCCCATCACACCACTGCTGGATGGGATCCAGCAGTCGCTGCCCCGAAACGAAGCCCGGGCGCCGCGTGGCACAGACAGGGCATTGCCACCCTCCCCTGGGCTTCTCACGCCCTCTCCACGCTCCCCCAAGCTTGCAGAAGAACACACTGCAGCTGCCGGGGGATTAACGGTTATGGTAGAAAGGACATGGGCATGACATCTCCAAGTCATCGTCTCTAAAGATACTCATGACACCTACAGGCATTTTGGCTGAACTGGAGAGCTAGATTGAATCCCTCGTTTTAAACAGAAATAAAGATGTGTAGCGCTCCTTCTCTTATGCAAAAGACACAGAAGGCATTTTCTTTCTACTAAAAATAGACACCATTCACTCTATCAAGTCTTTTGTCTCTTTGCCTGACACAATTAATAGTTGATCCAGTCTATCCCCTGCCAGGAGAGGAGCGTCCCCCTTTCCTCCTGCATCCCAGCTCAACCTCCCTCCCTTTCCCACATCACCTTCTCCATCTATTCATTTGACTGTTGCTGTTTTAACTCTGCTAGAGTTTGGACGGTGGGTTCCCTGGGACACAGCAGTGCTGTGTCAAGGGCACCTGATGTGACCTCTTTGCTCCAGGTATTATCACAGACAACAGCTTCCAGTGTTTAGTTCAGCATATCTTAAGTATTTTCCTCATACTGCTCCACTGCTTTGCCCCCTACTTTTGCTGCCGCCATGCAGAGAGCTACAATGAAAGGCAAAACTGGGCCTCGTTTGACCTCAGCCAAGACCACCTGCACGCCCTTCCTGGCAGGTTTCTAGGAAGATTGCCTTTGGAAACAGTTAGATTACCCATAATCAGTGGGACTGCCTGGAACAGGAAAATCAACTTCCCATTATATACCTGGAAGTGAGGTGCAGTACACAGGGATGCCCTGGAGAGGAGATGGCTAGAGAAGAGAGGGTCAGAGTTAACCTGCACTACCAGCAGCAGGGAGCACTGCTTACACACGCTGCTTACACACCTGCACTCATGTCATGGCTGTGAGTTAGACGTACCTGAACTACCTTTCAACCACTTAGCCCCTGAGACAGCTCAGCATGCGCATAGGGATGTTTCCTTGGCCCCTGGGATTCCTACAAGGAATGAAGAGCTATACTGGGGCAGGAGCCTTGCTGCCGGATGGTACCTGTTCTTCTCTGAAGGACTCAGGTACAGTCCTGCAGCCGTTCAGGGCTGGCATGATCTTTCAGTGGTGTTACTGGCTAACAGGTATCATTTTGGCACCACAGCGCTCGAGCTAACAGATGACTATCTGAGGATCAGAGGGTAAAAGTGCAGCACATATCCTCATGATGTGAGATGTCCTCAGTAGAGAAAAGACGACGAGTGATTGCCTGATAGGATGGATAAGGATGGGGATGAAAGACATTTTGTGAACTTCTGCTCTGAGGTATATTTTTTAATATGATGTATTGGTCTTGCCTTTATTTGTGTGAGTAGAGGAAGAAATTCCTTGAAGTAAATGGGTAAGAGATAGGATCATTATAAACATGATGAACACCATGTGAGATTTTTCCTTTTAATATTACTTTTAGAAACCCAAAAAACCCTGCAGTTACTATAACCATAAAGACATTTTAGATTCCCTGAACCCCTACATTACAGCAGAAGCACACACTGCACAAATGTACAGCAGTAAAAATATCTGTTTCTCACAGCATTACTTCTCTCATAGATTAGCTATAATAAAAATGTGCTGAGTTTCAGAGAAAAAAACTGCTTTGCACTGTAAGCCTGCTTCTTTTAGTCTGAAAATAAGTAATATTTGAGAAGCACAAAGTGACTTCAAGGCACAAGTCCCACTGACCTGGCACTGGGAGTGAGGCAGCTGGGGCAGTTGTGTCCACCATCTTCTGCCGAGTTCCTTGAGGCTAATGCAATAAACGTACAGAACGCAAAGATTGGTTTAAATGGACATTTACACATTACATGGGTTTACCTAACCCAATCTTTTTCAGACTATGTGCAAATATATAGTAGAAGCGTAGTATGAAATGTTACAAAACCAAGTTCTGGTTATGGCACAGTAAGTTAAAACTTAGATACGTTAAAAGTTCAGCTGAGCTGACCTGTTTAGAGTAGCAACAGCTTCTGCCCACAGGATACTCTGACCTCTGGGGTATGGCTGGTTTTTCCTCTTTAATCTTCCTTTGTTAACACAGATACCACTCTGCTCTTAGCAGAACTTAAGTGATGGCCCTTCAAATACCCAGTAGTCTACATGCATTTCTGTGAGAACACAGAAACCTGATAATTGAACCTGAGACAACACACAAGTCTCATCTTAAAAGAAACAAACAAAATTGATAAAAATCAGAGATGGTTTCTTTCCTATTTTTTTTAAATGGAAGATAAGAAAGATGTCTATTTTAAGCTTGTTTGGATTTCTATTATTTTAGTTAATAGCAGGAAGTTTAATTTTTTTAAATCAGCCTTCTTTCCAGAACAACACATGCTTATTACATTCCCCTGCATTTTTCGATTCCCACATTCTTTTCTATCCTACTACTCCATCCTTTTCCTCTTCCCACTTCTTTCCTGCTATGAGAATTAAATTAATTTGGATCTCTCGGCTGAGGGAAGATTTATAGGGAAAACTTTGGTCTTCACAGCATGCTGTAAGCAGGTCCATGCTCACTCTGACCTTTGCTGGTTGCTCAACCTATGCTTAAAGCATTCTCTGCCTCTGACTCCCAGTTTCACACAGGGCTGTAATAAGTGCAGCATCTTTGCTAAACCTGTGCATCCTGGCTGCAAATGGAAAGGTAGTCTCCAAGACAGGCCCTAGTCCATTAAGAACAGGAGGATCAGGACCTCGAAGTGTATTCAGAATTGAATGGGGAGCCGCTGGAGTGTGCAGAGCATTAGTGTGATATGCTCCTGGTACTCCTTCCTCCCCAAAAGACGTTGCTGCAGCACACCATCCGTACAGAAGTTTTAGCAGTGGCTTTCACCTTCTGTGCAGGTTATGTCACTGGCATGCTGACCTAAATCTAAAGTTATAT
The DNA here is from genome assembly GCF_018139145.2 of Gymnogyps californianus. NCBI lineage: Eukaryota > Metazoa > Chordata > Aves > Accipitriformes > Cathartidae > Gymnogyps > Gymnogyps californianus. The sequence goes on from NC_059471.1 coordinate 176,069,596, forward strand.
GAAACTGGAAGGGATTAGCAGCTCCTGTTTCATCAACTACATTACTTTTAATTGCCTTGAAGGATTCATTTGTCTTCACTCCAGTAACCTTTGGCAGCAATCAGCAGTTCAAACACCAGCACTCCCACACACAGCAGCTCTTTTCACAGTCACATACCATTTACAGAAAGCTCCATAACAAATAAAAACACACTCATTCAGTTAGCTTTTCAGATGTATCTCTTTAAATTCCACCTCTGATAAAATTAAAAGATTAAGAATACTTCCGAGAAGCAAGAAAATGCTTCATCATCACCAGGAATAGGCATTAAACTCTTGTCTATGTTTTACAAACAGCATAATTAAAGTTCAATAGAGAATATGCAAAGATTGCAAATCTATAGCAGACATAGAAATTTACATAAATAACAGATATGAATATCTAATGTTTACAGAAATAAAACTGCATGCTATGCAAATAGAGCAAAGTCTACAACACTAAACGTTTCATTATACTCATTTTTCAACCTGAAGATCTTTGTAGGTGAATATATACAAGGCATTTCACCCATGTAACGTAAGGGAAAACATCTATAGAAAAAACAATATATATTGTTATGCTACATTGTTTAAAGAAATTTGGACTAAGGATTGGAGGAAAACAGGGGTTGTTTCCCCCCAAGACCTGTAGGGTTAGAATTTCACAGCTACAAAAGGGACCTGTACAATTCAATGGGAACTTGGTACCCAAAGACCTTAAACACCCTTAAAAAATCTCATCTGTAATATCTCACACTGAGAAGTGTGAATTTGAGTTTTTAAGGGTCTTATGTAAAATACCAACATCAAGTAAATTGCACTGATCACACTGAATCTGGTTTGGAAATATGAGGGGGTCGTATACAAAGGTGACAATTTACTACTCTGTGAGTTAAAACGTGAAATATAGTAACACTGTCAGTGGAGTAATACTCAACCCAATTCATTCATCCTAGAGTTAGCCTGTCTCAATGCATGACTGGAGGTTTATAAGTCCAATCGGGCTCTTGCAAGCACGTGTGGTTCCCACCGGGAATCAACAGGACCCTGCACGTGTGGCAGAGGCAGAATTTTGTCCAACACTCATTGTTTGGTTTTTTTAAGGATAAAAGACTGGTTTCACTAGTACTTGGAAGACATTGTCATCATGCCACATTAAAAATACTGTTAGCACTCACTCAAAAATATAAATGGGGAAGGCAGCCTGGATAAGCTAGCACACAAATTTCAGGGATATTTAAAAAAAAAACAACCAAACCTCCCCAAAAAGCAAGGATAACCAATACCTCATGTAGCCAAACACATTGTGCTCGACAAGGTCATCCTCCTAATTCAGAGAATTCAGTTAATCCTCCAGATGAATGCAGCATGTGTTGCACTCCCAATGAAACCACACAGGCTCCAAATAAGAGGCCATCAACTACCGCTATAAATGCAATCAAATGGCTGGTAGTCTGAATAACACCATTCGATTTTCCCCTTTCCAATAAACAACCAAAACAAAGTGAAGTGTTTCACTGAAGGTGTGCATTGTTTAAAAGGCCAAAAGGTGCCTTTCCTTCTAAATTTTAAAACCATTAATCAAGCATGAAATAAACAACATGTGCAAGTCAAAGGTTAATATCCCAGGGTCTTTAATGTGCGATTACCACCCACTTCTTTTCCATTAACACCATCACCTCCTCCCCGTCTTTCAATATCCCCCCCAACTCTTCTTGCCTTGTGTTCCACTGACTCACACAACTGAAAAGTAGTAATTATTTCTCACTTAATCTTCAGAAAACTGCTCCACAGAAAACAGGCTTTGCCTTCTGTTCCAAAGTCTGAAGGGAATGACCACTAGAGAGAAGCAATTGTTTCATTTCTGCTCTAAAGAGTTTGCCCAGGTTTTGTTTGGGTTTTTTAAGGATGAAAAGACAAGTTTCACCAGTACCTTGAGGACACTGACATCACACCACAATAAAAATACCATAAGCAAGAGGATAATCAAGCGCTACGGAGCAGATTTTGATTTTAGAGATAATGGCATTAGTCCAAGATAGATTTACATGATTTAAATAACGTGACTGTAGACATTCACCGGTGCTTTTGAGCACAGAGCATGGCTCTAATGACATCTGAACAATTAATCTTTACAATTGTGCTTTTTAGAATGTTTGTCTGATCAGGTATATTCTTAATAATTGGGAAATTAATTAAAATTACTATCTAAAGGGGTTTCAGAAATCTTCAGTAAAAAAAAAAAATATTGGGCTGGGGTGAAAACACCACAAAATAGTCCCTTTCCAAATGTGTGTTCTATAATATTCACTTGAAAAAACAAAGCAAAGCAAAAAGAGTGAAGCAGCTGTTGTTCCTGCATATTCTCTACATATCTAGAAACTATGGAGCAATATTTGAAAAGTTTCAAAAGCATTGCCATACCAACAGCAAAAAGAAAAGATATAAAAAGGGTAACAAGTTAACTTAGAATTTGTTCCTCTGTTCTTTCCTGCAAGGTGGAATGTACCTACTGGTATAATACATAATTTTCACTTCTCAGGCTGAATTTTTTTTTTTTTTTTTAATTCTGCCTAAGCTGTATTCAGGGTGCAATGCAAATCTCTAGCATTATTACTGGTACTTACAGAAGGAAGATTCTTCCCAAGTCATCTTTTCAGCAGTGAAAACAAGGGCTGCTGTGTTCACTCAGAAAATATTTCTCAAACTTCACTAAATGATCAAGTTAGAGAAGAGGAAAAAAACTACAAGTGAGATCCAACCACTTACGTAGCTCAGCTGGCAGCACCTCTGGAGCACAAGGCTGGCTGGACAGACTGAACCTGCAGGTTCCTCATTAGGTTTAATTCCACTCTTCTGAAAAAGCACTTTGCTAAAGAAGAAAACCAGATGAATTTATAACTGCTCTTCAAGAGTAGCAACTTACACCAAACTTCTTTGATTTTAGCAGCTAGATATCAATGGATCTGACTTCTGGCTGTTTCCAGACAAGCATCTTGGTAAATACTTTCAGATGACAATTCATATTCATGACCACAGATGAGCCTACGATATGCAAGTCCAGAACATGTTTCCTTAGCACTTCTGGACTTACTTAACCAAGGTACTCTGCAGTACCCTAGATGGGAAAGCACTGCACATGTACTGGTCTTTGTCCAGAAAGATGTACATTTTATGATTACCTTGACCAACTCTAGAAGTCTTTAGAGGTGTCAGCAGAGGCTGGTTTTATAATACGTGGCAAGAAAGTTGCGTGTTCTGGTGCTCTGCAAACAGATTTCTGCTGCCTTAAACTCCAGTGCCTCCATATCTGCTATTTGCTCTCCTGCACACTTCAAGCAATGGGTCGTAGGGCACAGACAGGATTTTCACATGTCAGAGACAAGGAAAATCTATTTCAGGCTCTCAAAGTGGAAAGTGGTGGTATGGCTCACTGAACACTATCGGTCATTTTATCTCACGGGAGCTGTGAATGAGAGAGCTGGGTAGAAGGAGGACAATGCCTCAAGCAGTAAAATGCTGGAAATGTCTCTTGCGTGCTCCCCAGGACAGCATGGGCACACCTAGGAGCTATAACACACATGTGCAGCTAGGGATGGGCATTCATATTTTTTAAAGCAAACACCAAGTCATTTGGCAATTTATGGAACTGAGTTTAAAAAAAGAATATAAAAAAAACATCTTGGGCCCTTTTTACCTTGCTATTACCCACTGCTTCCAAAAATTCATTTTTTGTGTTTCTGTCTCTTCTTATTCTTAACAAGTGCCACAAATTTTCAGAAAATTAATTTGAGGATTCACACTTCAGCAGCAGTGCATATGCATTTTAAATAACTACCTTAACAGCACGCTAACCTTGACCTATGCGGTATTTGGTGACATATATTGAAAATCCTGTGTGTCAGTGCAACGATGACGCGGCAGTGAGTAACCTGCGCGCCTAACACCAAGCTTCGTTTGGCATGACTTCAAGTGTAACTCTCACACTGGGGCTATACAGAAACTGCCAGGTAGTTCAGATCCTGCAAGAGAAAGGAACTGAGCTAAGAGATGATGCTGAGACCATCGTTACATCAGTCTAGGACCACTCCTGTCTGTAAGGGACAGCGTGTTGGACCTCTGGAGGCCACCTTCATCTTCCTCCTGACAAAAACCTTACTTGCCCCATTCACTCTGCAAGGAAGGGGACACCAGTTCTGTGGCTCTCACTGTGTGAAGATTGCAATATGCATGCTGGAGCATCAGAAAAGTTGTCTGCTTCGTATTGCTTGCAGTCCAAATAGCCGAGAATCTTTGCCACTTAATGGCTGGAATAAATCAGGATTTGACTTGCATGCATTGACTGATCATCATAAAATGAAAATGGTTGGAATTCAGTGCCTCAAAACCTCTGCATGAAAAACTAACGTGATATTACTGGAATGCGCTGCAGTTTGAAAATGGAAGGAACATGTGATGGGACTGGAATTAATCTGCAGGTAAATTTCAGCTATATTCAGGTCACGAACTCAACCTCCTTGTTACTTCCGAGCCTGAAATTTATTTAATAGAAAGAAATAAAATGTGAGAGGGAAGGGAATGAATTATCCTATTTTAACATCATTGAATTATGTGCCATGAAGTTACTGCACTGAAGTTTTCATGAGCATGAGCAGAGGCTGGCTGAGTTAGGGAGGAGCAGATCTGCCAACAACAGCCTGTAGCTATATCATAAGCGATGTTTTAAAAAGTGCTTATAAGTTTGTACACTTGGGAATTTCATGGGCCCACACGTGCTCTAAATCTGGTCTTTAATCACGTCATTGATGTCAGCAAATTCTTGCAATGAGCCTGAATAACTAGGGAAACTGATTTTACTTTACTCTTCTGAAGTCTCACATTAAAGGGCTCTGTATAATCCTGCTAACACAAAGAAAAATAAAATGTTTCAGAATGTAGCATGTGGGGCCAAATACTTCTTTTTCTCATCCACATATTTACTCTATTGGCTTTAACATTATGAGATACAACATAGTTCAAAGAATGTAGGAAAATATGGGACTAATTATGTTGATACTACCACAAATATGTGAACGAAGTGTATTCCGTCACAGAGCAAACAATGCCAGGAGTCCAGTCATTCAGGAATAACCTGACCAAGGACTGTGTAAGAGATGCTGTACTAGTGCTGTCACTGCACTTGGTTTCCAGTCACCAAACCACTTAGATACTCAATTTCAGGAGGACAAGAATCAAGTTAAACAATAATGATGACAAAATACACAGTAGGAGTAAAGTAAAGTCATCCTGACTCTAAAAATCAGCCCGTACTGAGACTGTAGTCAGCTTTTTCCATCCTCCACCCTATCGTGGGGATGATGTTTTGAAACAGCAGGTGCCTGTAGCATAGAACAGGAAAAATATCTTAAGAAACATAGGCTAACATCTGCCTCGTAGAGCTGGCTTATAGTCTAGGCTAGGGGAGTATGGAGTTTTTGATTATTTTAGCCTACTCTGACTATGACCGAAAACAAAATCTTTTGAAGGAATGCCTGGAGAAATTTATTCTCTCTGGAGTCTACCAGTGGTCAGTTCACAGGTAACCAATATCAAAACTGGAAACTACTATGAAACATAACGCATGCAGCTGAATCCAAGGATTCAAGATCAGTAATTTCTGTTATTTCCAAAGGTTTCTTCAGACTCCTTTCTCCTAAAAAAAAAAAAAGATTTTCCATGGTGATAAACTCAATAAAAGCAACCAGACTAGAAGTACTCCCGGCAGAATTACTAGGATTTAATCCTTGTAGTTGTGAAAGTGGCCAGCCAAACCTGAATCAGCATATTGCTTTCTTCTTCAGTCTGGCAAGAGATAATAGTGACAATAGCTTCAAGAAACTAATTTGGCCCTTTCCCTTATTTCAGTGGGTTATTGACTCTAAAAGAGGTTGATAAAACACAAATTCAAAGCTGTTAACTACTTTGCTGCTCAACTTTTAAACCATCAGTTAGCCAATGTTGTATCCAGTATGGCTGCCTACCTTTCTAAGACAGGTTACAAACAATAAAGAAAAAATGAAAAAGCAAACCAAAGAAATGCCCAAAATGGCCACAGAGTCTGACAGTGTTTTCCAGGATTTCCCAGGTAGTCAGCCAGAAGTCCTCAAATGAGTTACTTGACACCCACAAAATAACTTAAGGAACTTTGTTTTCTACCCATAGTAATGTAAACTATTTGCATTATACTATGCAAGAAAAAGACATGTGATGGTATGGATCCACAAAGATCTCTTACAAAAGAGGTATTTAAAAAATCCCCCCCCAAATGAAAATATAAATCAAATGTATTCAAGCTTAATCTTCTATCAAAGTACACAAAATGAATAGCAAGGGAACGGGTTGGTAAGTAGCAAAGATTCTTAATTGATTCCTCTATGGATGAGATCACAGAAAATTATCTTACGCCAACCTACTGTAAATGACAGAAATTTATGTTTGGTTTCTAATGTAGTACACCTTTTAAAAACAAATTACAGAGCTTTAGTCAAAACTGACTCAGTGTTAAAGTCAGTGTTTAAAAACTGACTCTTGCTGAAAATGAACAGCTACAGAGACATAACAAAATGACCACAAGGACACAAGCATCATTTCAACTCCACTGCGGAAAATATGGATTTAAATGTCATCGGTACGCAGCCATCTAGACTAATAGTGCATCTATGTTAAGCTCAAACTATCACTTGCATCTTTTTTAGCACCACTATCACATTCAAGACTTCCATAACACTTTGCCATTTACCGGCAAAATCTAGTCCAAGAGTGAGTGATGTAGACTGTCATTTTGCCTTCATATGTTCATTAATAAAATGTGATAGGAAACTACATGAATCAAAGAGCATGTACGTTTCTTGTACTATGTCTACAGTAAGTCAAGTTACAGAAGTCCTTTCATTCAACTCCTTTTAGGTACTTATTAAAAACTAACTAAAATGTCTTTTCAGTTCAGCATGTGCCAAAAAGGAGCACTTAGTGATTTGTGTAGTAGAGTTTGGTTCTCCCTTGTCTCCGTACTAGAGTAAGAGAGAGAGTAAGTTTCATGTAACCCAAAGAAAGATCGTCAAGAGCACTGCTCGTCCTTCATATTGGCAGGAGTGCTGTGAGGAAGGTAAGATTACTCAGGTGGAAACAATGTCCATAAAATTATATATGCCATTGGAATGTGTTATCCATCCTTAACTCTTGACAATGAAACCAAGAGATTGGCCCTGAATGAAAAAATGAAAATTTTATCCAGAAACAAATCATTTTCCTGCTCTATCTGCCCTTCTTCTAAACAAAAAAAAATCCCTAAGTAAAATGTTTTGGTCTTCCAATGTTCCAGTCACCCTATTAGGTTTTCCTTTTCTCAGCAGTGTTGAAACGTAAATAAGTTTTCAAAAATTCAAAGGGACGTGTCAATGTTCAGAATCAGGGGAGCTTTATTTAATCGGCCTAGCTTCAACTGCATTCATATCTGCTGACAAGGTCTTAATTTCTGCTGCCTTTGCTGCTTGTCCTTTCTCTTTTTTGAAGAACTTTTCCCATTTTGGGAAGGATGGTGTTTGCTGGACAAAAGCAAGAAAGGGGGAAAAAACCACTTTGTTATTGTGCTCTGTGAAACCCATTTGCAGAATTTTGTCAGATAAGAAGAAAAAGAAGCAGCACCCACACCAAATACAGGCAGTAAATGGGAATTTTGGATATTTCAGAGAATCATCAAAGGATGGTCCATTGAGTCACTGGAGTTGCGACTTGGAATGTCATGCCATGACTCCCCGCTGCCATCTCATCAACACGCAGGCATGGAAGATGTACTTATGTTCAAAGAGCATCAAACAGGCAACAATGGTGGTGAAAGAGAATGAGACTAGAGTTAAAACTAAAAGTTATTAAATATTTTAGAAACATAGAATCATAGAATAGTTTGGGTTGGAAGGGACCTTTAAAGGTCATCTAGTCCAATCCCCTTGCAATGAGCAGGTACATCTTCAACTAGATCAGGTTCCTCAGAGCCCCGTCCAACCTGACCTTGAATGTTTCCAGGGATGGGTCATCTACCACCTCTCTGGGCAACCTGTTCCAGTGTTTCACCACCCTCATTGTAAAAAATTTCTTCCTCATATCTAGTCTAAATCTACCCTCTTTTAGTTTAAAACCACCACCCCTTGTCCTATCACAACAGGCCCTACTAAAAAGTCTGTCCCCATCTTTCTTACAAGCCCCCTTTAAGTATTGAAAGGCCACAATAAGGTCTCCTTGGAGCCTTCTCTTCTCCAGGCTGAACAACTCCAACTCTCTCATCCTTTCCTCATAGGAGAGGTGTTCCATCCCTCTGATCATCTTTGTGGTGCTCCTCTGGACCTGCTCCAACAGTTCCATGTCTTTCCTGTGCTGAGGACTCCAGAGCTGGATGCAGTACTCCAGGTGGGGTCTCATGAGAGCAGAGTAAAGGGGCAGAATCACCTCCCTCGACCTGCTGGCCACACTTCTTTTGATGCAGCCCAGGATACGGTTGGCTTTCTGGGCTGCGAGCACACATTAACAGCTCGTCCAGCTTTTCATCCACCAGTACCCCCAAACCCTTCTCGGCAGGGCTGCTCTCAATCCCTTCATCCCCGAGCCTGTGTTGATACCGGGGGTTGCCCTGACCCATGTGCAGGACCTTGCACTTGGCCTTGTTGAACCTCAGGAAGTTCACATGGGCCCGCTTCTTGAGCTTGTCCAGGTCCCTCTGGATGGCATCCTGTCCCTCAGGGATGTCACCTGCACCGCTCAGCTTGGTGTCGTCTGCAAACTTGCTGAGGGTGCACTCGATCCCACTGTCTATGTCATTGATGAAGATATTAAACAGTACTGGTCCTGATACGGATTCCTGAGGGACACCACTCATCACTGATCTCCATCCAGACATTGAGCTGTTGACCACTGCCCTCTTCTGGATGTGACCATCCAACCCATTCCTCATCCACTGAACAGTCCATCCATCAAATCCATATCTCTCCAATTTAGAGAGATGGATGTTGTGGGGGACTGTGTCAAAGGCCTTACAGAAGTCCAGATAGATGACATCCACAGCTCTTCCCTTGTCCGCTGGTATAGTCACTCCATCATAGAAGGCCACTAGGTTGGTCAGGCAAGACTTGCCCTTGGTGAAACGACGCTGGCTGTCTCGAATCACCTCCCTGTCCTGCATATCTCTTAACATAGCTTCTAGGAGGATTAGTGTTTGGCAGAGGGAGGAATGGAAAAAAGTTAAACAGCCATTGCTTTTATTTAGAAGTCATTCATGATCTGGGCACTGTATTCTGCAAACAATAAAAATCTCAGCAGGGTGGTTTTGAACTGGTATCTGACCACTTGGGACTGTTTATTTCTACCCAGCTGTCCGGCTTGAAACCTGCTTATCAATGCAGAGCTTCTTTGCCTCATTGCTGAAATTATCTCCAATGCACTGCCAAAATAATGATGATGTTGTGACAGCCTCTGAAGGTTTTCCTTCATTACCTCTGCATCATAGTAACACAGAACCACCGGACTACTTTGATACTCAAGAGAAAGGACAACAGGTTACATAAACAGTGTTTTCTAGCAACAGAAGAAAAACAAATTCCTCCCAGACCCTCCAAAGTAATGGCCTAGTTCACTTACTACTGCTCCAGAATGAATTACTATAAGGGTTTTTTTCCTTAAAATTGCTCCCCCCCCCTTCATAAGCAGCCGGCATCCCAAAACAAGCGCTTTGAAAATGCACTGTGCATCAGTGCTGATGTGGCATACTCCACTTTTTCACTTTTACTTAGTCTTACTGAGGCAATTCCTACATGTAGTTACCCCCTTTTTTTATTCTTCAGAATTATATTTTTCAGCTTCCTCAGAGATATCTTAAAGAAATCATGCCCCAAAATATATGAGCTCTACAGGAGTTTGTATCTGTGACATGCAGATAAAGCTTCAAAATTAAATAATAGTGATTTTACTGGAGTCTTACATTGCCTAATAGTTTGTAGTGTAACTCAATGCCTTATGCATATTGAAATGCTTTTAAATAACTAAAGCAATTCTCCAGCGTATATTCCAAGATATATTGACTCTTGCTTTAACTGTTTTGGTGGTTGGATGACTAATCAGCTTTGTCTGTTGCAAGTTCAGACTTTCTGTAAGGATATTTGGATTTGCTACTTCCAGAAGAGCGATGCTGCATGAATTTGCAGCGTCCCTAAATAGATCATAGCAACCCTTATTTTCTTAGGTTCTTCTGCAAATTCATCAGCTGTTCCTTCAACAATTTTTAACTGCTGGTTTGTCAAGGTTATTTTAAATATTGCCGATTTAATGTATATTTCCCCCGCTTTACTAATTTTTATGGCTTAATAACGACACATTAGGACATAGTCCAAAGACCAGAGACAAAAGTTTTATAGTCCAGCTGGAGTTTTACCATAAAACCGGCTCATCTGCAGTAAACAGAATTTTTCATACTGAAATACTCGACAATTTCGTTTTCGACATGCTCTTCCAAATTGCCATGTTACCTAGGATCGGTTTTCCAACTAACTTGATGTTATATAAAACGGAGGCAGACATGGGCCTCTATTTAAAAGCCAGATGGAATGGAGCCCAGTGGCCAAAAAAAGCTAGATGTTACATATACACTTGAGAAAAAGTAACATTTCACTATCAGGTAATTGACACCATTGTGAAAAATAGCCAAATATGAGCAAGACAGTAACTACTCCTGAAAAAGGTAATTGCACCATATTTTCAGATTTGTAACTGCAAACTTGATTAATGCTTCATTTACAGATTGTACCATCTTCCTTGTGGAAGACATTTCTTCCCAAACCTAAAACAGTGATTCTCCTAGTCTTCAGCAAACCGTTTTGTTTCAAACAGCATCCATCATCTTGCCAATGAAAATGTCAATAGCACAGAGAGAAGCAGCACATTTATCTAATGTTTCCACATAGAAGAAGGTATATATGTAATAAATCTAATATGAAAAATATCTCACGTTGTTTTTATGACATGTAAACACATTTGATATATTTTCCCTCCAAATCAAATTATTTAGAAAACTGCAGGATATCCCACTTAAAAGGACTCTAGGCTTATGCTTTATTTCTCTATGAGCATGGTTCTGAATAACCAAAAAATCTCAAGTTTTCTATTTGTCACTGACAGAAGATTCATTAAAATCTGGTGAAACAACAACTGCTTCTATTTCTGTCAGCTCTCAGTCAAGCTTGCTTTCTTATGATCTTTAATAGCTCTTAGGCTTTTTTTAACTTTACACAAATATTTGTCTGGTTCAGTATAAATCTTCACTTTCTTTGCTAACACTATTACTTCACCAGCTTTCAGTTACTACTCAATTATTTCCAATGTTTCCATCTAAAAGGTATCATCAGTAGGCTAATCTCCAAGCACGAACTGGGACCACCTCTGTTTAAAATTCCAGCTTAGCACCCACGGCTGCAGTATGATGTGTACAAGTAAACCAACTAGAGATGACTATATTGTGATATAACAGAACACAATTATTATTTTTTAAATGAAGTTCAGAGATGGAAAGTCATCAACATATCAGTAGACATAATGGCGTGACCTTATTTTTCCTACTCACATTCCTCTTCTGTCTCTCAGAATTAGTCTAAAAGGACATTGCTGTCTCACTTGCCTACTGACTTAAGTGTCTGGATGGGGCATACATTTGCTCTACGGAGCCATGAGCCTGACTGAGTCCTCTAGACTCCGCTTAAATACAAGTACTGTGAAGCAGTCACTGCAGTAAGTGACATTTACTGGCCTATTCCTGAAAGACCTGAACATCATCTCCTTCCACTAAAGTTAACAGAGTTAAAGCTCATCAGGCCTTAGGATCAACTGGCTCCGTTTCACACAAATCCCTGGAAGAAGCCACTTTTACATACATTTTCCTGACTTGCTTGTACATAATTACATAGAAGGGAGCGTTAGTGCTTGCACCATCCAACACTGAGCTCCTCAGATTTGCGTGCAGACAACCGCATGAAGCAGTGCTCCGAGTAGCCAGTGAGGACCAAGAAGCTCTGTCAGAAGAAGGACTGGCTTTTTAAATGCTTCTGGCCTGCACAGGGTTTCTGTGCAGCCTCGAGAGAGTCCAACTCCAGAGGACTGGAAGCGCAGGGCACCAGGACCGGTGAGCCTTGGAGGATGCTCAGAGATCGGACTCAAAGCCAAATCCTGGTCTGCTAATGTCCAGTTGAGAAGACAGGCGAGCTCACACTCCCATTACCCTGTCTGTCTTTTTTGGATTAACAGAAGAAAGACGTCACATTTGTCACTCAATTAAATAGATACGATTCTAAATATAGATGGGAAAGAGGGAAAAAACAACTGATTAAAGAGGTGCTATTTGTATGCAGTCATTTTCAAGAGTAGAAAAGAAACATTAAAGAAGATTAAAAGCAAAACTTACAGCAATTACCATTACATATTACATCTTTCTACAAAATGTTTCTGCAAGGAAGTTTTACCATAGTATTTCTTATAACGATTGTCAGGCAAACGCTGAGCATCTGGGTATGGCTCTGATTTTACACCAACAAAATCCCAAGTATTTTCACGGCAAGCATAGTGTTAGGTCCTTGCAATGTATATTAGACTGACTAGCATAAGTTGGATGCAGAACATAATAAAAAACACAGTAGTATTTTTGCCCCCAACTTGCTTGTTTCTCTGACATTATACATGAAAGTTTATCTTAAAGAGATGGGACCCAGTTCTCAGAAGCCGGCATCCATCTGTGGTAACAACATTCCATGCATACACTTATCTTCGCAGTAATAACTGATCTACATATAAACAAACCAGTTCTGTACATGCAAATTCTACCAGCTCTCAGGCAGATTGCTTCATCAACACGTGCAGGCGATACCACAGGCGGCTAGTACAAAAAAACGCATACGCATCAGTGCAAGTCAGATTCCTTATTAAAAAAACAGCTACACATCTCCTAGCCATACACCTCTGATCCATCTCAATGTGGAGCTTAACTGCAAAATTTAGCATGAATTAGAGAACACTTCTCTAAGAAAATGAGAGATTCTGTGTTATTACATCTCTGCCCTACCAATCAAACGTAATGAATTTTTGATCCTCTGTAGTATAAACCACATTATTGCTAGCCATCTAAAGCAAACATTCCCAGACTCCGAAACACAGCTGTAAATATTCTTGCCCAGGGTGCTGATCTTGGTGGCAATTTCTGGCATTGATTCCTCTCTACTTTTCCTAAGTCCATACTGGTCAAATCTGAGTGAAACAATAGCTTTATGAAGGATTCTGTCAGTTCCTATGAATTATTGCAGCTAGCTGCTTAAGCGACTAAAACTGACATTATTTTTACAATTCTCTTAAGCTGAAATTTAAACTAATTTCAGCTATTGTCTCATAGTACTTTTAATTGGATCAATATCATTCAGCCATTTTGAAAACTGTTACGACACACATAAACTGATACATACATACGTGAACATACTCTTTAATATAGGAGAATGAAGGTTATGCTGCAACTCTTTTTTTATATATATGTAACATTAAAGAGTTTATTAGAGGAGCCCAAGAGGGCTATAGGTTCCCTCATTGTACTGTAAGTGTTTCGTATGGGATGCATGCTCCCTGCAAGATAGCAGCTACACATCTCCTGCACTTTAATCCATATTGTGACTGATGGTGACCCCTCCTCACAATGCACTGCCATGTTCACTGGTGAAAATGCCCTACGACTGCTCTGAATTTGGCCCCCTGAAGTCATATTACCATAGGGGCTTTTGATTTTAACTGTGGGAGTCTAGGCTAGATAGAATGTGAACTCAGGAAAGTGAGTATATTAAAAGGTTCCTCAATTCTTAGATCTGATTTTTGTTCATATTTAAAGCCCACAGTAAGGGAAAGAGGAAAGATTTCCTTTTTCCTTGCAGCACTTCAGAGTCAATACATTTACCAAGATATGATCTGAATTCCATTCTGATTTGCAGAATGGTTAGCTAATTGGCAAGCACATACAATTTAAGAACTAGATTTCGTAGATTAAACTCATTACTTCAAGCTTTTTATGTTCGACTGCGAGTCCCCGCATAACCTCTTCCCCTGCTGATTAGCTGCCCTGCTCCCTTTTCACGTTGCATTCCCCCGCTCCGGCGCTGTATCCGTCTCCTTCTCCAGGAAAGGTTGCCTCACCTGCCCCCGGTGCCTCCTCCTGTCCAGGCTCCCTCTCTCGCAGCCCCGGCTCCTCATACCGCCGCCACTGAAGGCTCGACCCGAGGGTTACGGCGGTCCTCTCTGAGCCACCAGCACCTCTGCAGAAATTACTTGTCTCACTGAACTGTTACATTTCCTGGAATGAAGCTAGTTATTAGGCAGCGGCGGAGCTGGTTGCTGATCTGCGTTACCCTCCAGCTGACTGCCTTTTTAGCATGCACGATCTTCAGGCCACAGACTACGCCTTTCTTTTGTGTCTGGAAAGCCTGGAGCAGTTGCTGGGCACTAGGAACAAACCAACCTTTGTATTGGGAGCTACAAAAACTCTTCTCACCTAAGAGGACTGCAATCCTCATCCACCTTGACTAAAGAAAAAGATTAAAAAATGTCTGGGGATGTTTTAGGATGGGTAATCTTCACCAAAGCAAGGCTGGTTTCCTATGTTAACTGTATGCTTCTTATTTACACTGAAAATAAAGCTCATCAAAAGCTTGAAGTTGCCTTTACTTTGAAAGGAATACGTCATCTTCAAATATGCAAAGCAGGTTTAACGTTGATAACCCAAGAGTTACTGACCTTGTATTTCAGCTGTTCTCAGTGTGCACTTTGGCTTTTTCTGTAATAAGATCATCTTACCACCAGATGATTATTGATCACTTATGACAGAAACAAAAAGCCTTGACCAGACTCATCTATTCATTGCGCCCAGTGCAAACCGATATAAAAAATGACAACCCCTCCCACCCCAAACTGAGTCACAGCCAAAAACATCATCTAGGGATGAAACCCAGAGGGCTAGGGAAGACAGCAGGCAACAGTAAGTTTTAGCAGAGACCTGCCTGGTGAACAACTACCACCTGGCAATAGCAACGGTGCTGCCAACCGAGTATGACAGCAATTGGAAGAAGTCCTCATCACCCAACCCAAACCTGCCAGGGCCTTCCCCGCGCAGCCCACCCGGGTTGGGGAGATGGTGTATGGCAGCATGAGGAGGCTGTGGAGCAGGGCGGGGGGCAGCTCAGGGCCCACGGGGCCATCAGCGCTGTTGCCAACCCAATGCCAAGGCAGCAGCCAGAAAATGTGTCCCTCATCCTCAACTTCTCTGGACGGGCCCAGGCGGGTGGGCAAGGAGCGGGTCATGGAGGGAGAAGCTTCTAGACTAACCTGCTCACAGGTTTCCACGATGTGCTCCCCCCCCCCCCCCCGCGGGGGGCCCAGACCGCGGCACCCAGCTGGGGGTTGCTTTGGGCTACTCTGCCCCTCTCCTCTCCGACGCGACGGCGAGGGCTGTGCCCTGCCCGCCCCAGCGGGGGGCTGCGGGGGGCTGCGGGGCGCTCCGGGCGGGGGGCACGGCCGGGGGTAGGGGAAGCGCGGAGATGCAGCGGGTACCGGCCGCGCCGGGAACGGGCGGCCGGGTGGCTGCGTCCTCGCTCGCCGCAGATTTGAAGGTAAAGTGTGTGCGATTTCTCCCCCTCACAAAAGGGAGGAGGAAGGAAAGATGATCAAGGAAACAAACCAGGCAGGGGAGGGATGGGGGGGGAGAAGAAAAGGAGGGAGAAACAAAGGGAAGAATAAAACCCTCTCTGGGAACAAGCAAACAAAGAGGGTAAGAAGAGCTCGGCGGTCTCCCCGGGGGTAACACCCCGCCGGGCTCCCCGGCACCGCGGCACCCCGCCCCGACGTACCGCCCCCCGGCAGCCGGCGGGGCTGCGGCCGCGGCCCCGGCCCCGGCCCCGGGTTGCCGCCCCCGGCCGCGCACGGCGGAGCCCCGCGGGCAGGACCCCGCTCCTCGCCGCTGTCGCCCAGGGAAGTTCGGGGGCGCGGAAATACCCCCGCGGGGTCGGGGCACCTTACCTGCCGGCTGGCACTCCTCGGGGAGCGGGGGGGGGGGGGAAGAAGCGGAAAAAAAAAAAAATGGGGGGGGGAGGAATAATAATAAAGCCACCCCAGTTTCCGAAATTGCACCGCTCGATCAGGTTACTATGGAAATCATCGCGAGGAGGCAAAAAAAAAAGCCAGAAGCCACCCTCATCCTCTCCGCCTCCGCGAGGGACCGCGGCGCCGGGAGCCGCTGCCTCCCCCGGGCGCAGGGCTGCGCGCTCCCCCGCCGCCGGCCGCGGGCTGCTCTCCGCCGCCGCCGCCGCGCACCGGCAGCCGGCCCCGGCCCCAGCCCCGCGCCGCGCCGCGCCGCCAGCGGTGCTGCCCCCCGCCGCACAGCTGGAATTTAAAGGGGCCGTGCTCGCCGGGCGCCGCTTGCCCCCGCCGCCGAGGGCCGGCTGGGTGTGCCTTTTTAACCAAAAGTTTCCCGCGGGGGCCGGGCGCGGATGCGCTGAAATACGGGCATCCGCAGGGGCACAGGGGGAAAGGGAGCGAAGTATTCGCTGTGCGTAGCCCTAGGCGTTATGAATTGTTATGTGCGTAACAGCAGGATCCAAAGGCCTCAACAGGGCTCGGTTGCAATGAGCGCTGTACGCAGACATGGATAAGAAGAGGCAGCCCCGGCCTCTGAGAGCTTGTAATGTAAGCGGTGAGGACAGACAAAAGGGAAGAAAGGGTATAAAATGCACGGGGGGGGGTGGTGAAAACTTCCTAACACCCCCCCCCCAGCCCGGCACCTATAATTTTTAGCTGCAATTAAAAGACTCAAAAAAGACAACAAACAGTTCTGAAATAGATCATCCTCCCTGTGTCGCTTATTCATAATCTGAAGTGTTTGTCAAGCCCACGGGTCCTGACAAGCGAGCCTGGCCCGCAGGACTCCCCAGCAGCCTGGAGGCTGGAAGCTGAACCTATTTGAAGCCCGACCACAGACAGAGCTGTACCGACAGCTGCCGCTCACGGGCACAAGTGGACTTTGGCGTGCGTGGGTGGACAGCCCATGGCAGCCGTTGCCACCACTTCGCTCTGCCCTACTCAGTCTCCACCCTCACCCTGCACGTGCTGCTCTGCTCTGTCCCCACTCGTGTGTGAGCCACCTCCCACCACAAGCCCCCTCTCTGCTCCAGCAGTGTCAGGTCCGTGGCTGATTCAGGATCTACCACCAAAGGGATAGTTTTCACCCACACAGAATATATTCCACAAGTTTCTGCTGATGGGGGATGGGGCTTCTAAGTTATTCCAGCTCTGAAAAATGCCTGCCTGCAGAGCACAGGGGAACCCCATCCTTCTTCTATTGTTGCAGACTAACACCCTATGTGCTCCAGCTCCCAGAAAGGGGAAATGTGGAGAAAAAAAGTCTTCAGATGACTGCCTTAAACACCTATGAAGAAACGGAGCCCTGTGCTATTGCAGGAGAAAGGAAGGCAAGAGTGGGAGGGAGTGAAGAAAAAGACCAGTGAGTAACATCCAAGTCCAAAAGCTTCTGGATACCTCCCCCGGAGTAAAAATGTGAATTTCTTCTCTCTGTTCTTCCTGTAAGAGCTAGAGGAGGAAGAACACTTTGCAAGTGGTAGGTTTAGGGAAGATGGTTTGCAGTTAGTGGCCCCCATGACACCTGTGGGTCTTTGAAAAACCTTCCTCTTCCAGACTATCAGCCAGTTAGGCCTCACAGCTCTTTGTTTTGCACAAATATTCAGCACTGCTGGTTGGCGTAGCTGCAGCTGAAACTGTACTTTCCAGCATATCCTAAATTGTTATGGGGTATGAGGTGAGGGAATTAGCTAGTGGAGGCATGTTTGGATGCAGGAGGAAAAAAACAAACAAAAGAAACAAAAAACCTCTCCTACTGAGCTAAGTGGTATTTCCCCGTTCCAAATAATTCCTGGCATTTCAGCCAGCCATTTCTATTTAAGAAAGCGAGAGGCATAAAAAATACAGCAGCTAGCAGCCTAGCAAGAGCTTAGTGTTAAGAAATAAGAAAGGCTATTTAGAAAGGCTGACCAAAAGGCAGGAATTGACAGCCACGTTGTCCAGGAGTCCAGTTTTCCAAATACTATAACTTGCAATATTCCTACCAGAAGAAAACAGGATGGATTTTGACCATAGTTTACAAAGCACAGTAAAACATAATGGGACCTTTGAGGCTGCCTTTTCTTAAAGGTGCGGGACAAGAGGGAGGCTGAATATCTTAAAATTAGAATAACGAAGTGATAGATCCATGAAAGAAGATCCCAGGTGACAGACATCTTTCAGAAAAGACAATCCCCCGAGTGGGTAACCTGGAGGTTATTTCTTTCAGCACATGGAAGGCACAGAGCAGTGAGTTATCCGGGCAGTCTCTACGCTGGAAGACTTCTCCCTGAAAGGTTAATTGGGTTAGAGGTGCAATTTTTATCTGGCAGAGATATGCCAGCAGAGGCCTCTAATGTAGGTGCAGTTCATATTGACAGAACTACGGTTTTGTTAGCATAACATTTTTCACCATGGTGTGGAGTAATTTCATTATGCCAGTACAAAGATCAGACCTGGTGGTCCAGCCGCATCTGCTCAGCCGCTCTGTCAGCTCAGTGCGCTGAGCACCCTTACCAAAACAGACGACGGTGTGCACAAGGCTCCCACCTCCTTTTTGCCAACGACTAATCTGTGATTGCTGTTTTTCCAAAAAAGTTTTGCAAATGGATAGCGTGTTTTACTGTTTCTTAGGCTCAACCGCTCGGTCTTATGCCTCAAGCAGTTTTAGGAGCTTGTGTCTGACAGTGCAGCGGTAATCAGTCCTCTAGTCCTCCAGGAAGTGATATTCCAGATCAGAGAAAGTATCTTGAAACAGTTTACTTACTAGCAAGGATTTTCTGCAATGACTTTCACAGTTTTGCAGAGAAAATATCTAATTAATTGTCTATTTTTTCTTTTATTGCAAAACACGTGACTAACAAAGCATGGTGAAGAATAAAAAGGTGATTCTTAGACAGCTTTAGAATAAACTGCATAGTTACACCTTTAATATATAAAACTTCATGGTTCCTTATTTAACAAAGTATATGAGAAGTTTTATTTTAAGTATTCCCAAGGTGTCTGTGAATTAATTTGCAAAATTTTGAAAAAAAAAAAACCTGCAACACATCATTAGTTACATTGTAGTTCTTTTCCACATGGGATATAAACAAGTGTGTTGATGTCATTTACACGAAATTAAATGTAAATTTATTTCAGTGCTATTTAGGATAACTACGGTGATACAGTGATTTGAAATTGCAATATCTTGGCTTGTATATTTAAATGAGATGAATTATCCTAGCTAAGATATGTTCATGTAACTGGAATGACCAAACAATGACAAGCTTACAAAGGCAAACTATTATATTATCCCTGTGGACTGTGGACTTTCAGTCCTTTCAAAATTATATCACCATATGACATGTGACCTCGCCAAAAAGACTAAAGGAGTCTCCTACCAACCATAAAGATTTATACTTTGCTAGTCAAATACATTGGCACCTTTTGTATGATAAATCCCCATCTCAGACAAAAAAATGTTTATAAGGCTCTAGAGTCAAGTGATAGCAAAACAGTGTGCTTCTTCATCCTTGAAGTGTGCTGTATTAAAAGCAAAAGTTTATTGTTACAGCAATATTAAAAAGTTTGAAAACTCCAAACACTAATGTTTCTCTCAAAATGTTAACTCAGCCATGCCGCATATTCTCTGTATTTTCTGGTATAAACTAAAATGCAAAAACCCTTTTTACTCAGTGTGGAAAGCGCTGTAATCTGATGTCACACACGTCATATATTTGCACGTGCAAACGGAAAATTACAACTGAACCTTTAATATCTGAAAACGAATTTAGATGTGAATAATCTAGCAAAGCTCAGGAATTTCACATCTAGCAGGTGAATCTTGAGGGGACCTCTGTGGCTTCACTCTGCAAAGACACTCAGGCACCTGGGTGGGACAAGTAACTGACATTTACACAACTCCTTCCAGTTCTACAAATGCCAGAAGTCCATCGGCGCCTTTGCACTTTAATTTTACATTCCCCCAGATGCCTGCTGTGGCTATTCGTAAGACCCTTTCCTGCCTGCCCACCTTCCCTCAGGCACTGTGACAGCACTCCTTCTCCTGCCACTGTCAGCTGAAAGGTTCCCTCGCGTTTTCCAGTTTCTTATCCTGCTGAGCCCCGTGCGAGGCCATGCTCCCGATGTCCCGGTCCCTCCTTGCCTCGGCAGGAGAAGGACAGCACCGGTGGAAGCTGCAGGACAGGTAGGGACAGCAAGTGCTGGTGGTGCAGCGGGCCACTGCGCTCCAAAGCCATCAGTCTGAGCTCCAGGCTGCATCCCCATGGGATGGTGCGTACAGCAGGAGGAGAAAGCCCGGGTGAAGCTGCGCGTGCATCGCAAAACCATGAGCACAACATGCTCAGGAGAGGTAACACCTGAACGCACTTCATGGAAAAGCCCAAACTCTTAAAAAAAAAAGCAGGTATCTTTCTCAAGAACTGGAAATTCCTGTCTCCATCAGGACAATGAAAACTAGAGGTTGCTCTGGTTTCTTAATAAGCCATTTCAGATCATCTGTTCGTTGTTTGGATTGTCTTACCCCTCTTCCGTTTAAGTGCAGCCACCTGGTAAGCACTGCCCTCTTTCCAGGCTTTGACAGCCTCCTGCTTTCTGCATCACTGGCTCTTCTAGGACATTTTTCAGCATTTTTTTCCATAAATGAGTAAATGGGGCTTATTACAAAGTTTTCTGAAACACTATTGCTATTACAGATATCACTGGTTAGTGGTTGTATTTCCCAAATGAAAGTATGGCCCATTCTTCAGTGTGATACTGGAGTCACCATCCACTAGTATGGCCATGTTATCTACAAGGACACATACGAACTTGAGGCCGAAGCACTCCTGCTTTCACGTGGCAGGGACAACTCACAGGAGGTGACATAACCTGATAAATTACTTCCACTCTTCTGTTGTGATACCAGGTATGGACAAGTTCACAAGACTTCTGCATGGGTGCTGTGGAAGGGGAGAGAGAAATTGTGTCTCTCATTGGAAAAAAAATGGTTGCAATAGTCTCCAGATTTCTGTTAGCATACTGATACAGCTTCTGTATTCTGGGGATTTCCTGGCCTATTGGCATGTCTTATCATACTCTCTTCTCCAAGGTGTCTGCAAGACCCATAGCTCTTTCCTTAACGCTCAAGGAATGATCCCCAAAAGGTTGTAATCCTCGCTGGAAGCAAATAATGTGTATTGATCCCCAGTTTATGTGTACACACACACACACACATACATCTATGTTAAAAGAACACTACAAAAAGTCAAGCACTCCAGAATTAGGAAATGGCACAATTTAAATTGCCTGCCCATCTTAATTCAGCCACTTATGCCTAGGCATACTCTTAAGTGAGCTCATAAGATGCGACGTACTTGTTGGATGGTGCTCACTTAATAAGCGTCTCCTCAGTTATGTGTATTATCCTAATTACTCACGATATGGTCTTATACTGTGTATATCATGCTCTGTAGGCAAAATTTTTCATTTCTATGCCCCTTATTAGTGTAGGCAGTAAAACCTCACCAATAAGTAGCAGATAGGAACTTACTGACAATACAGGAGAGGAGGGCTCACTTCTATAATTTCCAACACTGGCATCACCTTGGAGCAGAGCCACAGCGAAGGGCTGACCTTGGACTTGGAGCCCTGCGTAGCCAGGATCGTCATGCCCTGTTTTCTGTTGGGGAAGGCACGACCCAGCTGCCAGCCTGTGGAGGTGCGAGGTGCTCAGGAGCACGCAGTGAAGACGGAGTCCTCAGAAAGCAGAGCTGCTAAAATGCGAGGCATCCCTGCAGCATCTGTGTAAATGTGATTTTTCAAAATCTAATAGCTTGAGCAAATTTGGAAATGGGTTTTCTCAGTGAAGACAGAGTCTTCAGCGCCCTCACTCTTAGCTGTTAACAGCAAAGGCACTCTACTGAGCAGCTGGGACTTATAAAATGACCCAAAGTGGGGAGGTTTCTGTAGAATGGTATGGGACGTATCTCTGATTACTTCACTACTAATTTTCAAATACCTGCTCTAAAACTGGAGTTATTCAAAGGAAAGAGCACAACAAACTTTAATACTGGTAAAGCTGCATCTTTTTTTCTGAGTATCATTTTCACATATAGCTGAATTTTTCAACAATTTTGTTTTTATCATACCGTGGTTGCAAAACAGCCTAAATGGTCAGAAATAGGCAATATTAGAAGTATGTAAAACCAGTCTTTTCACAGGAAAAAGTGGGTGAAACAGCCAGTTCCTCTTGTATCAGCAATTGCAATCTGACTCTGAAGAAGAGAAAAGCTCTCCAGTCCCCTGAGCCAAATTCACAGCTTCTTCAACTCTTTTTATAGTTTAAGCATTTCTAGAAAATTCACTTTCTTAATTTCTGCTGTTTCTGTTAGCCCCAGACCCTGTATGTTTTATACCAGCTGCATTCAACTGAAGGGATACCCAACTGGGGCTACAAATTGGCTGCTGAATGGCCCTCTCTGATTCCATGCTGTTACTTTGAACCTCAGATGGCACAGAAAATGCTCTCTAGTTGACTTGTTTCCAAATGCCAAAAAAACCCAGCCTCCAAACTTATAAAACAGAAGAAAACCAAATTAATTAAGTTTAAATAACACGGCAAAACAGTTATATCAAAATATAGCAATAAGAAAGCATTATAAAAGATATGCTTCCTGTAACACAGAGAAAAAGTACCCTGAAGAGTGATTTTGTAATGTTTACAGAAGAGCTTATATACATTAGAAATGAGCTTCTATAGCTTTCTTACTGAAAACAGAGTTTTCATGGGCAAACAGAAGTTTTTCCTATAACTGGATCTGCCTGGCAGACATAAATATGTTTCTGTCAAATTCACCAGTCTGCCATGGATATCAGAAAACACCGTGGGGAGATGTGGACATGGTTTTACTTTCTTTATTAATCCTTCAGTTCTTCAGTTCTCAGATGACTTGGATCTCTTCTGATTTTCTGTATTTTTAACTCCAATATTCTGGCAAATGTTTCTGAGCACTTTACAGGTCTATTGCCCCAACCTGTAGGATGTGTAAGATAATAATTTTAGATATTTTAACATCTCTTGAAATGTGACTGCAATTAGAAGAGGATTATGGAGTAGCCTATAATTCCAATAAGCATTCATCTTGTGGTGTTTCTGGCACCCACTCAAGCTATAAGAAGTGCTTTACCCTATTCCAAAAGCCCAGTCCTGGATGGAGGCAAAGCTACCTACGGTCAGTGGTGGTAATCCACAGCAAATAAACATGAATCATGTATCGATGAAACATGAATAAACAAGAAGATATGGGCTTTGGTCCAGACCTTGGGCATTTGGCGTGAGATTTCTGCCATTCAAACAATGAGACGGAATTGAAGTAGTGGTAGCAGCAAGAGACGCTAAGGATTACTTGTACGGCAGCTAACGAGGTTCAGGGTACTGGTGAAGAACAAAATGCTTTCCAAGAGTGACTTCTAGCAAACTATACCTGGAGGACATCCCCTTTGGTATAGATGGACATATCATCAACCTTTAAGACAGTGCTGAATTTGGAAAGTGGATAATTTGTTAGCAGTGTGACTCTGCATTATTTTAAGCCCTTGCTGTTTCAACTTTCTCAGCTTATCAGGGATCAAAGCCTTCTCGCTTCACCCACCTCTTTCAGCTGTGTTTATTTATAGTTACAATGAAAGAGGACAGCAGTTTCTCCTTTAATTTGGGGCAGGTCTTATTTTTTTCTGTAATTGAAGACAAATGGCAGGCATCACCTTCCTCATTTCTCCTGCAGTTATGTCTGGATTCTCTCTCTAGAATAGCTAGCGAATTTATTTCCCTTCTAAATGGTCGAGTTCTGCTGCAGATAGAGGTTTGTGGTCTTTAGTGCTTAGTATGAGCAAACACTGAGAGGTGTAGAGACAAGAGTATTTTCTGTAAGATATACATATAATAGTCTTTCTGCTCCACATGTTCCTGCTGCATTCTCAGCTGTAATAGTGGGTCCAGATTTGGGCACAGATTTCAAAAACAATATGCATAACTTAGAGTCACTTAGAGATACAACGATGACCAGAGATTTAGAAATCACAAGCTGGGAGGAAGGTTTTTTTCTCAAAAGCCTGTAGGGGATATAGGAGCATACAGACCAGAAACCTGGTCTTTCTGTTATACCAAAATAGCTCCTAGCTAAATTTCTGGGGGCCTGTATACCAAATTAACGAAGAAGACTTGTCAAAATAAAGCCAATGGCAGAATTCCTTACCCAGTAAAACAAGTGAAATGTAAAGTGCAAACTGAGGATCAGAAAGGAGAGAAACAAAGGGATCCTAACAGAGGCTCCTGACATTGTCACATCAACTGCTGAAGCTAAAAGGTTAGCAGAGGTTGATCTGACCATTAATGTTTCCTCAACATTTCATTTATGAGAAAGAAAGAAGGACGATTTCCATCCCAAACTGTTATCAGGTTAAGTTCGTCTGCTTGAGCAGAACTAAACCTTAATACAACCTCCAAAGAGGATCACACAAGAATCTGTCTCTCAGGGTGTGTAATTGGAGTAGATCCATTTGTTTGTGTAATTGCTACCGGGGTGGAAGTCAGTGCTTCTGTATTTGTGCCACTGCAATTATTTTTGTAGGAATGAAGCATCTGAATTTTAATATCCCATATATTCAGTGCAACATAGCATATTACAATATCTTGACCTTTTCAGTGTTCCATAAATTGAATGTCTGGTCGTTCCAGTCCTCCCTTGTTTACAGCCATGGAAACCTTAGAAGAAGAGGTAACATGGGCATCTCTGAGTCATGTCATCTACGCTTATCAGCACATTCTGAATCACACTGCTGGTCTCTTGAAGGCTCGACAGAAGCTACACACTGTGTGCCTGAGGTGCGGCAGCATATAAAATCATGCCAGAAAAGGCAGGGATAAGAGCTACAGGCTGGCTCATAAGGTCCGCCACAGGTGGTCCTGTTGAAGGTCACGTTGGTTGACCAGTATTGTTATCAAATTGTGATCTCTCCAGTGAGTTATTCTGACAGCCAGATAAACCTCCAGCTAAATAAATAACATGCATAACCTTCAACCAACCAAATGTAACTGTTTAATTAATGTGCTTTTTCTAAGTAAATTAAAAAGCAGGGGGAAAAGGCTTTTGGTCTTTTAAGGATGAATAAAGCAGAAAATGTAATACCAGATCTAAACATGAAAGGGAGAGAATCCTCTTAAAGCTGAGGATGCAGTGGTAATGCAAAGCAGGAAAATGGTTATTCATTTCCAGCCATTGCCTCAAACTGATGGACCAGTAAAAAGAAGATACAAATTGTAATAAACTGCAAATGTTGGAAGAAGATGTTAGCATCAATCCGAAGAAAGAGCAATTGACATTTTTTCACTGCTTGTCCTGCCCACATCAAAGAAGGGAGATGTAGAGCAATAACAGCTTAGGACCAAATCTGGTATAACAGAACGTATTGGAGTTATGACCAAGAATGTTTCTCCCTTTTTGTAAGATAAGTCAGAACCTTCCCTCAGATACCTTTGAAGGGCTACATGTACGTGTGCCTCTCTGTCTAGAGCATATACATTTGCTCTTTCCCTCCCTGCTGGGGAGGGAAAATGCCCATTTGGTAGTGTTCATTACAAGTATTACTCTCTCCAAAAAACCCTGTAGAACTAAACAGAAATGCTCTGAGATGGCTCAAGTTCTTCCTCTGAGACTAAAGGTAGAAAGTTGTTCTGGGGAAGCTCTTCCACCTTCACCTGTGCCTTCAGGTCCCACGTGTGCCTTAAGGTAAACTCATCTGCCTGGTGAGTGTGGAGCTGAAGAGACCAGAGCTGCTTTAGTAGCTTCCTACAGGCATGCCTCCAAACCTCTAATCTGCCCCTTCAAGCAGTGGTAACAGCAGCAGAAAGACCTGTTTTGTCTCAAAGCACTGAACAGAACAGAAGGAGCGTGCAGTTACCTGCGCTACTGAAAGGTGGTGGAGCAGGCGGGCATGACCTGCAGCTCACCTCCATTATACTGACCATTACCCCAAAACTACTGCTGCCATATTGTTATCCCTTGTCTATATCAGCTGTTCCCAAACTTTTCTACTTTCAGATGTGTAGCACCATTTGCAGTCCCATATCCAGTCTGGGGTATGGGGAGTGCTGGGAGACTATGAGACAAACCGTGTGAGAGAGCCTGAAGCACATAGTGGCCTCCAGTTCCCACCTCCTCTGCATCCCATGGAGAACAGTGCTGCCTTTCCAGCCTCCTGCTGAAAGCAATATCAAGATGAAAAATAATCACGTTAAGGTGAATCCAGACAAAACAGAGCAGTCGCTTCTGGGAAGAAGAAAACATGTTTAAGAATTTTTCCCTTATTTCAAAAGCATAAATCTTAAGATTGTTAAAATAAGTCTCAGTCTCAAGTTTTTGGACAACTTGTTGGTTTTGGATGCCCATTTACCTATCATAGCAAAATTCATACATTTCTGTCTTCAATTAATGAGAATATTTTGGACAAGCCAAGTAGAATTAAGCCTGATCACTGCCATGCTGATGTGGCATTCCTACAGGTCTGCTGCCGAAACTGGAGCTTCCTGAACGCTGACCAGTTCCATATGCACCAGTCTTTTACTCAGCAATGAAGATCATCATATGCTGATCATTAACATAGTGATCTGCACTTTGTCCTTCTTCTTTATTCAATATAGAGCCTAAATCATGGCCTCTGTTCTGGTAATCAAAGGTTTCCCTGCTACTGGATTATATTATTTAAGGCATTACCTATGGATATGTTACCAGTTACGATTTGTACCTTAACAGAGACTGGATATCATCCCATTATCTTCCCAACATAATGGAAGAAGCATCAAGGTCAGGAGACAAATAAGTATTTATTATCTACATCATCCATGGAAGAAAAAAACCTGGGACATCTGTGGTGGTATAATTTGACTGACAACCAAGAAGCCTGCAGAAGCATCAAGCTGTGACTGATTGTGAGAAAGGCATGAGAGCAGGGGCAGGTGCCTTGCAGAACAGCAGACGTAAGCACAGTAGGCAAGAAAGGATGGAAACCTATATCAAGAAGGTAACCTTCTATAATGGTGGAGGTAAATTGCTTATATAGGTATATATCTCCAAATTATTTTTTTATCACTAGTGAAAAATCAGTATCTGC
This sequence comes from Gymnogyps californianus, assembly GCF_018139145.2. NCBI lineage: Eukaryota > Metazoa > Chordata > Aves > Accipitriformes > Cathartidae > Gymnogyps > Gymnogyps californianus. Next base: position 176,096,971 of record NC_059471.1, read on the forward strand.
AGGCCAAGCTGTAAGATTGTTTGGAGTGGGATGAAATAACAGTTAAGTGTATTATTGTGATGTGATATTTGTTTACATAATTTATGTTATGTCCATTAACTTCCAGCTAACATGGGGGATCTAGAGTGGACATGTTCTAAGTAGGAAACACTGCCTTGCAGAGCTTGCTATCCACATGGGTTGTACAGGAGACGAGGAGAGGCACAAAGTGAAGGGACTTACCCATGCTCGCGTGACAGATGGGTACCAGAGCCAGAAAATGGACAATAAATTCACAGTACTTGCATCTTATACTTGGCAGACAGGCTATGCAATTTATGGTTCTTGAAAAGGGTCATAATGAAATATTCCTCTTGCTGTCCAAACACTCTAACACATAAAAACCAGGTTAGTATGACTGAAAAAAAAACCCCAACCCTTGTGTATCTGAAAAATTGTTCAGAGGTCCTTTCATAAATACAAAAGTTGTTTTGGTTGTTGGTTTGAGGTATGAGCTGTTGTATATATCTACCTATAGCCTATCCAAAGTCACACACAGCATAAACACCTCATCGGCTGATTTTAAGCTAGGCCAAAAAGACACAGAAGGCCAAAGGAGAATGGTATTTCTTTCTTTGGGACCCACTATGTCTTATTTTATTTGCCTTGTCAAGGTTTTTCATTGATTTCTGAGAGAGATTTGGCCAGAAATAGTTTGAGAGGATGGTGCTTATGAATTTGTGCATATTTTATTGCTCAGGATACACTGCCAATACATGACACGTTTCAAGATCTTTCAAATAGTCTGTGCTGAACACACAGTGAGAAGGGTTTTACTCATAAAACTTAGTTAAAGGGAAGCGTACAGTTTTCTTTCAGGAAAATAAGAATGAGTCATCCATGCATGCATTTGATTTCCAGATCCAAGAGTCTGCAGTCTAGACTTATGGTTTTCATTTTTCAGAACACTTAATCAGTCTCTCCGTAGGCTGTTACATCCTGATGTCAATAGGAGGTTCATGAGGATACGAAAAACAGAGCAGGAGGTACCAGATTTTTCTTCCAGGTGAGAAGATGCAATAGTTTTCCAGAGTGGCTACCTTAAAAAAAAATAAAGCTAAGATCTTTAAGTTGAGGGACCCCTCAGTTCTCTCCATGCCTGATCACAGAGAAATGACTGCCTATCTGTATTAAAGTCTGTATAAATTCATTTATGCCTCCTCAGGGTAAGGAGGCTTGTAAAACCCTAGCATACTCTCAAGTAACAACTGCAATTTGGCTCTGAGCTCTGCAAGACCCCCAAAGGACTGGGGGATGATTTGCCTAAGAGAGAGGCAGCGTGTGTTGACAGGTGGAATAAGGGTCTTAGGAAATGAGAAAGTGGTGATGATATATGGCATAGTGTTACATGGAGGAGCCTTGGAAGAGAGGTTTCTCTTCCTTGCCTCCATGTGTGCAGAGCTGAGTCCATGTTTTCCCTTATTCCAAGGGTAGAGGATAAAAAAAGCCATCAGAAAGTGTATACATACACACACAGAGAGCAAAGAGCAATCATTCCTCCAGCTGAGTATGTCACTTCCCAGAAAGTCCATGAGTCAATTATATTGGGAGCAAGCACTGATCGAGGTGCGCATTGGGCTCAGCTCTCCCAGATGGAAAGGGGGTGGAGGAGATCCTTCTGCCTCTCTGGGTAGGTCTTAGGAGAAAGAGCTTCTCCCTGCTTCCCCCCAAGAAAAAGAGGAAATGAGGCATTTCCCAGAAGACAAACAGCAGAGAAATGTGGGTTGAAGAGCAGCTTCCCTGGCAGTCAGGCAGTGCAGCACTTTTCCAAAGATTTGCCTGTGCCTCTCGCGGTTGGGGTGAGCCACTGCCGGAGACAGCGATGCATGGGAGCAGGCTGTGGAGGGCATCCTGCGCTGGTCCCCCGTGCTGCCACCCTCGACATCCCCAGTGATCTCCTCCTACCAGTGTCGGTCAGGGATTGGAAATTAGGCTTATAAATGAGAATGCTATGTAACCCTAAGCTGCAACCATGTATTTTCAAAGTCAATGGAGAAGTCCCTAACCAGCGGGAAAGGGGTTCGGGTTCATGTGTTCCTCCAGCAAGAACTGATTATAGCAGAAAAAACCAGATCCTTCAGCCCAGGTCCTGATGGATGCAGCTAATTAAAAGAAGAAGAAACTTTAACTTCTGAGTAAAAACTACACATGGGCATGGTGGTAGAGTTGTGGTTTAACTCCAGCCAGCAACTAAGCCCCACACAGCTGCTTGCTCATGCCCCCCGGCTTGGATGGGGGAGAGAATCGGAAGAGTAAAAGTGAGAAAACTCGTGGGTTGAGATAAAGACAGTTCAATAGGTAATGCAAAAGCCGCGCACACAAGCAAAGCAAAACAAGGAATTCATTAGCTACTTCCTATCGGCAGGCGGGTGTTCAGCCATCTCCAGGAAAGCAGGGCTCCATCACCCCTAACGGTTACTTGGGAAGACAAACGCCATCACTCTGAATGTCCCCCCCTTCCTTCTTCTTCCTCCAGCTTTATATGCTGAGCATGACGTCCTATGGTCTGGAATATCCCTTTGGTCAGCTGGGGTCAGCTGTCCCGGCTGTGTCCCCTCCCAAATTCTTGTGCACCCCCAGCCTCCTGGCTGGTGGGGTGGTGTGAGGAGCAGCAAAGGCCTTGACTCTGTGTAAGCACTGCTCAGCAATAACGAAAACATCCCTGAATTATCAACACTGTTTCCAGCACAAATCCAAACCATAGCCCCATACGAGCTACTATGAAGAAAATTAACTCTATCCCAGCCAAAACCAGCATAGATAGTTACAGGATGGTGACACTGCCCTGATGTGCCCTAACCCTCGAGACAGTTGTGGTGCAGCAAATTTGAGTAAAGTAGCAGTGCCTCCTAAAAAGCAATCCACTTTCCATCCATATCCAAACCAAAGCTGTCAATGCATCTGCCATCAAAGCAGTCAGTCACTTGCATCGGGCTGCAGGTGCAAAACGTCGCTTGATCTGCCCAAGCCTCCCACGTTTCTTCCTGTAGTATTGAAGTCCTGAGAAGATATACATAACCTGTCTTCATCAATTCCCTTGGTATTTAGCTTTGAGCAGCGTATTGATTCATAGCAAGGAGCAAAGAGGGAGCAACAAAAGAGGAAATAGCAAGTAGCGGAAATGAAAATAATATGCAGGAAAAGGAAGGCGGCTCATGAAGCAGATGGGAGCAGCTGTCCCGCTGCCTCCCGGAGCCCATGAAGATCTGCTCTGGGTGGGCAACCAAGCTCTGTGGTCTTGGGGACAACGCCACTGTGGAAAAACTCCGCTCTTCCCTGCTTCAGGTGCTCAGGACTTGTCACCTCCTCCTGCCCAGGCAGAAATAGGCTGTAGTAATTACTTAAAAACCAAACCTCTCAGTCCCCAAATATTAATTAGTTACTGTCCAAAGTAAAAGGCTGTGTTTAACCCCCAGCTTGTTAGCTGACATCACCTTCAGCGTGCCGAGTTTAATGGAGCAAGGTGTACTTGGCAGGATTTCACTGGCAACTTTCAGCAATGACATGAGGTTTGAATGTCGGCACGGGCTGTCAATCTTCCCTTTGTGTTCTGGAAAACAAGGCCAGCGGGCGGCTATTTAATCGCTTGAGTCACCCCTGGTAAAGGACACTTGTTTGCTCTCCCTTTTTGTCTTTCAAGGTCTTCCAAGCCAGAAGCAGGGCAGCAGCACCCTGAAAGCTGGAGGTAAGGAGCAGCGTGCTCCCAGGGACCTGGACATCATTGCTGTGGCAAATCAGCAATGCAGAATAGGACTTCTCTATGTTTTCCATGCTGATCAGAATATTCAAAAATAACTGGAAAGCTTTCCATTTCAAAGCAATACAGGGTTTAAGCCATTTTTCCCATGCACTTACATTGACACTACTTACCATTTCGTTAGCTGTTTTCCTTGTACAATGAGTTTTGTAGCTCTGAATTTGATTTTTGTTGTCAGTGCTTATTATGTCAGCATGATTATATCACAAGGTATGTATCCAAGGGAGGCAGGAATTGTTGGGAAATGTTTATTAGAACAACAGAAACATTTAGGAAAAATGAACAAGCTCTCAGGCTCCATCTCTGCAGGTCTGGCAATATTTCTTATGATTCCTGTATTAAAGACAGAGAATGGTATGAACTTAGGGAAAGATACCTGAAGTATTTTTGTCACCATCTTTAAGAAGTCATTTAGAGTCACTACCGTTCAACTCAAGCTCTTTAGAATGCTGGTTTACAAATTTTAATAGTTACTGGCAAGGAAAGTTAATGCTTATGATCTTTCAGTAAGGCTGCGTCCTGGCCACAGCTCATAGAATCAATTTTCAGGCTCCTCATAATGTTTTCCTGAAGTATCCAAGGAAGAAAAATGCACCTCCTACAGAAATGACGTGGAGTACAATTTAACATAGAAATGACCTGAGGTACAGTCGTTCCCTAGAAATAAGATAAAATAAAGTAAAATAAAATAAAATAAAATACTAGAAGTATAGAAATGTTTCTGTGTCTGGCAAGACAAACTAGCACCACAATCTCAGCAGGTTTGTTGTCATTTTCATTATCACTCCTGTTTTGTCCACACCTCAGGAAAAAAAATCCGCTATATTTTGATTTTGTTGTTTTCGGCTTTAAACACTTCCAGAAAAATCAGTTGTTTTTTTTTTTAGTTATTTAAGTGATTATCGTTCTGTGGCTACATCATGCTCTTATACTCACTTTCCTAATTTGACTACACACATTTAAAAACAACAGCAGAGGAATTTCATATTAAAAGCATTAAAAACAACCACTTGAACTTACAGCAATTTTCCCCAGTTCTGGTACTGGATTTCTTTCTTTTTCTCGTGCTATACTAAAGGGATTGGTAGATGAGTATTTTGCTTTTTTTGCACAAACTCTGTACATGAATTACATCTTCCATGGAACATCACATCTTTTGGTAAAAAGACCAATGTACTGAGGGAATCCTTGGTCATACAATCAGGAGTTATAAGCCAGAAGTAGTACTTGGCCCATGCAATAACAACTGAGTTCTCAACTGAAATGTTGCAGTTCAGAGTAAATTATTTATATTTAATTGTTAATTTTTTTCAACACACAAAAAAAATCAAAATTCTCACAGACAGTGATTGCTTTTGGTTAGATCTGCATCTTGGCAAAACCCCAAATTTTTAGGCAAATACCAACATGAACGAAAAATTTAGCTAGCCCTGCAAATATTTACGCATGTTTAGTGCTCACAGGATGCTGTAAAGTAACAAAAAAAAAAAAAAAAGAAAAAGAAAGTGGGAGACACCTGCTTGTGTTAATGTCTCCTGCTTGTGAGCTTGCTCCTCTCACTGTTTGGGCCAGGAGAGAAGGGAAAGCCCCTGGTAGCAACTCGCCTTGTCCCCAGGCTGAAGGACTGGTATGGCACAGCACCCTCCCCTGCTCTGCACAGGGGGGAGGATGGCAGGGGCTGAAAAAAGCCCCATTCTATCTTTTTTAGGAAGAAAGGAAGGAGGCTGCAATATTTTTAGGAGTGGGTGGCAGCTGAAAGTGTGTCTTGTGAAGTTGCTCTTTGACGAATGTATAACATCCCTGGAGGAAAAATAGGAGTTTGCCAAGTTCAGACATTTTCTGTTCTCATATAACTAAAGCTGCTTTGATCTAAATTTGACAAGTGATGTGTATATTATACTATTGCAACCACTTTAGTCTTTTTAGCTCAAAAAACAAATAGCCCAGGGACCAAAATCTGCTCTCAGACATTCTCCTTGTGGAACTCCCACTGCTTTCAAATTACTAAGTATGAAAGGTAGGTACGGCAGAGGAGCATGCAGCAAACATTGTTCCCGGGTTTTTATGAGTGTTTTATGGTTCAGATCCGGGACGCTGGCAGTTCAGCTTGGAGGCTCTGGATTCATGTCCCAGCCTGGATCCGGGTTCCTTTCCAAGGGAATGATAGCAGTGCTGGTGGTTGCATGAGAAGCTAAACCAGCCATGAAGCATTTCCCTAACCTGCACTGACATGGACTCATTTTTTACATCTTTTTTTTTTTTATCATTTCAGAGGCATCAGTATTTCACCTCATCTGTGGAAATTAATGACACATAATGTCAATCTTTTTTAAAGATAGCCTATGACGTCTAAAAAGGAAGACTTATAAACTCTTAGTCTACTTAATTGTATCTTTCTAAGTAAAGTCTGATTGAAATATTGGTAACTTTGACTCATTTATTGCCAAAATGACTTCAGCACTCCCTCTACCTGGTGTATGTATTGTAATGCCAGTTTTTAATTCAATAATGTAAGGATTGTGAGTGAAAGCTGCTGTGTTTTGTGACACTGAAGTTTGTCCTCTGTACATAATATTACCCTCTTTAAATATTTCCTAAACAAATACTTACTGTACTCACATCAAAGATAGTAATTATAGATTCAATAATCCAAATTTTAAAATCCTTAAATACATATTTGTTTGCTACATTGTATCAGAGACTATAATAGCCTCTGATGGAAGCTCTCATACTTCCATTCATAACATTTTTACTTTACAGCTTCCACTAACTTCCATCTAACTTCTAGCTTTGATTTACTTCCTGGAAGACTGTTTTAAAATTAGTAATTTGATTTTTAGATTAAACTAATCCTGATATTTAACAAAGGTAAAAAATAGTTTGATTATGAAAACTACTTTATTGAAACGTGATTAAAATAAATTTTCAGGCATTAAGTTCTTTAATAAAAATATTCTACTTTATTGGGAAGTGTTACAGAAAAATATGTTGTAAAGGGTTCATGACAATTATTTACAGAATGAAGAAACCTGCAAAAAAGTCTTTTCTACTGGTTCCGCTGAGAAGTGGCTAAAGGAAAGTCGTTTGTGTCGCATATGCCATAAATACGAACTGAACCAAATGAAAAACCCCAGCACTGATGGCAGGGGGCAGCTTGCCCTCAGGACTGAGAGGCACGTGCTGTCCGTGAAGAAGTGCACACTGCTCCCCAATGGCTATTTCCACTTCCCTGAGATAGTCTTACTAGAAGACGGTACCAAGTAAACGTATCATCGTCCTTAGCAAATCCATTTTTGCTGGTGAAGTTGTGTCTGACACTGGGACATTGTTAACACGGAATAAATTTAAGCAGTTTCCAATGAAGTACCTGTTTAGACAGGTAACAGCCAGCTCACTTTGTCCACAGTCCAACGGACTGGTGGAAAATGGTGTCAAAATACTAACGCATGTATGAAAAAACGGCGAGGAGTCAAGCTCTCACACATACCTGGCCCTGCCACCCCATGGAGCTGTGCCAGTGAAGCCAGGATCAGCATCTGCTGACATTTTGTTCACCAGGAAGCCAAGACCAAGGTGCCCGACGCCGCCAGTAGCAGGCCTCAGGTCAATGCAATGTTGCATGATAGCAAAGGCGCTGCGGTCTCGGGCAAGGATGCCAAAACACACAGCTCCCAAGGCTCCTCAGAGACCTCTCAAACACTAACAGGGTGTTTCATATATGCATTGGACAGTCTCTATTTGTTCTCTTTGGGTTTTTTGGTCGCCTTGGACTAGAGAGGATGCAGGCGAGTGCATTGCAGGCACCTTATCAGGGCACTCCCTGCTGGGCTTCAGCAAGCTGTTAAAGCGCCAGGTATCATGCGTAGCAGACCGTTGTCAGCTCCCTCTGCTCTGAGAGATATCCAGAAACCCTATCTGGGTATCTGAACAAAATTCACGCTGTAATGTTAAACTCCTTCCAGTGCCTTGCTCAAGAAGCATTGCTGATGGGAAGAAGAAAATCCTGCTCTCATCCTAGCTCTATCTTGGAAAGTTGGCAAGGCCAGGCTTTCCACGTACGCCTCCCTAATCAGCCTGCTACAAACTCATACTCATGAGCTACAAAGGATTAAAACAGAGGAAGGTAGAACTCGTAGCGTGTCCAGACACAAGTCATCATTCGTCATGGCCCTGGAAAACAAAATCCTCACGGAGTTCTGCTAAAGCAGTTCACGCACAAACCCAGCAGCAGCACGGGGTGCAACGGGCTTGTTTCCGCTTGTTTCATCTCCATCCTGGAGTCGGGGCACCTAGTGGTGACCAGTCTGTTACGCACCCCTGGTAAATATGTGAAAGAGGAACAGTTGCCTATGCCTTCCCGCTGGGAAATTAAGAGAGAGCGCTAAAAATAAAGGGGTTCCTTTCACAATACTAACTCATGAGGACTGCTACCACATCTAGGGTTAAAAAGTTATTTGTTCCACTTCAGTTTTCTTTTAGAAAAGCCAAATCATTGCCTTACTTGCTTCTCTCTCTCTCTTTTTATTGTCAGGATGATTTCCCAGGAAGAGATTTTTAAAATTTACAACCAAACCAACCCCAGACTGGAAGAGGGGAAGGAGAGAAGCTACAGCCCTGTGAATATGAGAAGCCGCACTTTTTGTGGATTTAATTTCTGTTCAGTAAGCAAGAAAGAAAAACAATGTTTAGTTTAATATTTCAGGAAATCATACAGTAAATGCCCCGAGAAATGTAGTGTGCTGAGGCCAGGGCACACTCCGGTACAGCTTCCCACATGGAGAGCTGTTTGCCAAGCCTGGCTGATGCACAGTTTTTGTACAATATAATTATTTAATTTGGGGGCATGACTTTTTACCAAATGATTTTTACTGTTCTAACACATAACATAGATGTTTTTACATCAGAATAATTGTTCTTTTGTCCTCTAATTATGAGCATATTTAGTATAACAAAGAACCAGTAGGAACTGGAAATCGTTTAGGTCATCTACTCTATTCCTCTGCCTGTGATGAATTATTTCTTACATTGTGTTTATTAAAGTCTTTTCCAACATATGAAAAACACTGAAAAGTCATGTTATGTGACCGGGGGGAAATCGTATAGAACCAGTAAATAGGATTACAGGAACATCTGCTGGAAACTTTTTTTTCTCATGAAGTATGACATTTATACCTTGGCAATGAGCAATATTCACATTAACTGCAGATTACTTGTACAATCGAATTTCTTATTCCTTTTGACAACACTACCCAGCCTGTTTCCATGGCAGTCCGAGAGACTTTACCCCACTCTGTTGGAGGAAAAATCCTGGAACAATTGGGCTGCTGGGATCTTACTAATTTCAGGGTTTAAGCAGGATATATGGTACCTGGGTATTGGCTGGCTTCCTTTAAGATATATCCACATATACTGTTTGTGCCTTTGAGACAGGTCTTTTTCTGTAAGAAAGTGAAGAAAATCACTGAACAAATATAATAAAGGCTGAAAGAAATGAAGGCAAGGAGGCCACGTCACTGCCCTGATCTCACATCATACAGTAAAATCAGCGAACTTTGCCGCTTTCAAGACAAATCTTAGTTGGAAGGTTTCTTTCTTCATATACACAAATGCCTTTTTCTTGTATTTTCATAAACTAAAAAGCAGTTGTGATGACAGTGCTGCAAGAAGGTGCAAAAATAGGTAAATATAAATTACTTTGGGGGATTAATAGGCCTAATGAGAGTGACCCTGAATGCATACAAAACAGTGTTTTAAACAAATGTTGGGCTTCTCTGGAACAGAGGGAGCCCTAGAAAATGCAAACACTGCCTCTGAATTTCAAATGGTCTTTCCATTCCTTCATCGTACGTGCGTGTGTGCTCCCTGCTATGGGCTCCTGTGGGGTTGCCGTGGGGCAAGTCCACAGCCCATCTGGGGTGAATCCAGTTAATCAGCAACTACATAAATCAGCATGATGCCTCATTCCTGACTTTTGTTTCAAGTGAGGATGCGGAGAAGGTGACGAGCGCCGACAGAAGCCTGGGAGGCTTTCTGGGGCGGTGGGTATCAGCGGGTGTGATGGAGCAGCAGGCTGGGGCCGGGGCACCTGGCCAGAGCCAGCATTGAAGCTGGGGAGGAAACTGCTTCAACTGGCAGAGAGTTAAATGTATAGCAAAAGCGAGCCTTTATTCATTCTGGTTTGCCCAGTTCCAGACTCTTTATACTACCACAGCAGACTCCCTCCTTCTCCCTCCAAGTCCAGGACAGGGGACTCAGAGAGAGCTCCCTGTCTAATATTCAAAGAGTAGCAGAAATCCTATCCTCAAATTAACAACTTTGGCTTTATTCCCCAAGCGCCTTCAGCTCCAGTTACTGTAAATGAAAGTTTTAGCCTACCCTGGGCAGACAGAGCGACAGGCTAGGGCTCCTCCATCCATTGTTTTATCTTTTCTCTCTTGTGCATAGATCGATAAGGGTAAATACAGGGCTGTGGCTCTCCCCTTGCAGGCAGCTCAGGTAGTCATTGCACCCATTTAATGGAATCTCTGGCACCAGCCTGTTGGGTATATAGAATTACACCAGTCAAAATGTTTTCCTAGACATCCAATGAATAATGAAAAGAGTTTAAGAGGTACTTCAACTGATCGCCCTCTCATCCTTTGGGGTATGGGGTTATCTTTTTGAAGGGCTAAATCTATGCAAGTTTTAAGTGATTTCCTTAAAATGTACATCCTTTCATGAGAAAGGGAGATGGATACAGAGGGAGGGAGAACAGGTGCTTTGGCATTGGCTTTATTCCTGAATGTGTTGTCTGTATTGTGCCTATTTGACCCAGCTTCATTCAATCATTTGGCTCACATGGGTCCCCTTTGAAGTAAGACCCCTAGGAAGGGGGCTGGGATGGTAGCAGCTATATCCTTGTCTTAGACAACGATGTTCCCGATAAAGAACAGTGGCTGCCAAATGGCCACGGCCAAGGCTGAAGAGGGTACAATGACTTGGCATATCCTTTTAGTTCATTCCATGCATGGAATTTGTTTAAAGGCTTATTATAAATGATAAATGTTAGCTAACTTCACAAAACCTTGCAGAAAGCTGATGGCAGGCACATACCAGGGTATGTGGCTGGGCAGCTTAGATTTCAGGCTGGCAATGTTTCTTCTCTTTCAATCCATGGTCCCTGTTGGGAGAGTATCTTGTCATGTCAGCAGTGAATATCTAATGTAGTCTTCATACTGTGCCAGTAACCCATTAGTGAAGCCTCCCGGTTATAATCCTACTGCTATCTTGCTGGCTTTGCACCTTACCTGTACAGGCATGGCACAGGCAGTGTCAAGACTTGCATTGACTTTCCCTTTGCAATGCCCAGAAACAGTAGCTACATAATAATATATTTCTAAGATGAGGCTTAGATAGAAATGGCAGTGGCTGGGAATAAATAGAACCAGGTTGTCCGAGTAATCTGTTTAGACCATAACTTTTGCCTGTCTGTTTTTTGCCATAATGATGAGCTGCATGCTAGGTAACATCTCAACACTTCCATAATCCCAATTAAAAAAAAAGAAAAATTAAAAGGAAGGAAGGAAAGAAAGGTGATACCTTTTGGGTAAACTACTCAAAGCTCAAAACCAGTATACATGTTCAGTGGTAGTAAAGAGACTTGAACTTGCCCAGTAAATTAAGATATGAACTACCCACATAAACTCTTGAATTCCTTGAAAAAAGGAGGGTAATAAGAAACCAAAATGCATCATGACTAAGAGTTGAGGTTTTTTGGTTGAGGGGAGGAGTGGGGAGAGAATCATAGAGACAAAATTGTAGATCCAAGGTTGTTATTATTCAGTCTTCTAAATAACTTTTAAAAATATTGGTCTTTTGTTCAGCATGCTCTATTCAAAGTTAATGAGCAAGAGACATTTCTATTTCATGATAACAGTTGCTTAATGGGTCATTTTGTTTAACTGTTGACTCATTCTTCCTATCAGGTGGTGGCAAGAGCAACCTTTCACAGCAAAACAAAATCTGCATGTGCTGTTTTTCAGCAAACGCTATTGGAATCAATTGCAAATGTTTAATATGTATTTGCAAATATGACCCTTTCCTTTTGTTCTGTTTCAGGGTCTACTTCACACTTTCATGTCAAAGATCTAGTTTCACGGATCACTGCTAATGAAGCTTTCAGATATGTGCCCTAAGTACAGGTACATTTTGTTCAACAGAAGCCAGTTTTTATTTGCTAGTCCCATACCCTCACACAGGGAAATGAGCTTGCTCCAGTCACACGAGTTCTTCGTCTCACTGCACAAGAGAGAAATTGAGCAAAAGAGCAAACTTGCACCATGGGAAAATCAAGCATCAGAAGTTATGCCAGTAACAATCAGAAGAGAAGGGCAGGATCTAAAGATGTTGGTAACTGCTATTTTACAATTCCCTGTGAGTACATTCAATGAGAATGTAACAATTTTTTATGTGTATATATGTACATATGTGTAGTAATTTAACCCATTTACGTAAGGACAGTGCCAATGCAAGCAAACCATTTACAGTAAGGACAAAGAAACCTCATGTATTTGGCTTCTATACTGTAATCAAAAACTTCAAAATATTATGCAATTTTTCATTATAGTAGTCCATGTTGTCATTTATGCTACACATTTCTGTTTCTGTTTCACATATTGGGAAACAAACTGGGAGAGTTTGAGTGAGATGATCAAATACTGGACGGAAACACAGGGCTCCTGACTTGCCTTGGCCCATTACATATCCCTCTACTTGAAAATTTATTAATTTTTGTTTCTTTTCTTCAGGCAACTAATCATTGACATCTCATCAACTTGTCCCCCCCAAGTAAATGACGGTAATAAAAAGCTTCATTTCTGCTACTATTACTTTATTACTTCAGATACTGAAGCCACTGCTGTTCTTGGGGATGGAAAGCCAGGAGAGGACAAGGAACACAACAGATACCTGCGGCTAAAGTGTAATGGATTTAAACAAAAGGCCTTTTCACATGGAGCTTAATTAGTATAAAAAGTTTAAGGAGGGGAAAAATAAATTCATGAAAGAGTGGTCCATTGATGGCTACTAAACATGAACATCTGGTTATATAGCCTGTAGTTCGGGGATTCTCCTATTGCTTTGGAGGTATACAGAGATGGTTTCCCCTCCTTTTGTTTTGTACCTCCCCCCCTCCACACACACAGAAGCAAACACATACTCTTCTGTTCTTATATTCCTGTCCCCTAATGGTGTGCATGGGAGAGAGAAAGCAGGACCAGATGAGTCTTCACACTGACATAATGTGGATGTTCTGTGTTACGTTACGCAGTGCTGTTATAGCAGGGCAGGCCACTCCTCCGCTCCTCGGGCTCATTTCAGCCAGCCCTGCAAGCTGGGTATCTGATGCAAAGCCCGGTGGGTTTGGTGGAATCTTTTTTTTCAGATCTTCAGAGCAGACTCCTAGATGCAAGCCTGGTTAATACTCCAGCAGAGAACATCTGATTATTACATGGGGCTGGTCAGGAACAGTAATCAAATTACCTAAAGGAAAACATTTAGGATACATTATTTAAACTGCATTAGATATCTGTGTGGTCATTCCCAGGCAGAATGAGTATTTCCTCAATTTGATTCAATTTTATTCAACTTAATTTACACCTTTCGTTACTTTGGATGAATATTGCTCTGTAACATGTCTTAGAGAAACAGGCTCTGCAGGAAATGGTGTGAGCTACTGACATCATTTCTACCATCATCTCTAGTATTAGAAAACATTGCAATAGTAGAGTTTTCTGTTGAATAAGATATAAAACCGAGGTTCTCCTCTGGTTGCAATTATGTGGTAAATATAATTGTGACCTGAACATGGAAGTACAGAAGTCAGCAGTAGGCAGGAATGGCTTCTTTAACATTCAAATTTACAATCTTTCCCTTACTACATGGAAACAAAGTTTGCCAGTGTGGTCCCTCCCTTGATGATGTCTGTCCTGCCCCATCCTCACAGCCTTTTGGATCTGATGCCCACTGGCTAAATTCCACCAAAACCACAGCGTAGGTGCATTTGAGTCATCTAAGTCTTGGAGAATGACTTTGCTCTCAACAACTGCTTCATCTCACAGGCCCTAAAATCAAGCCGTGCCTCTGCTTTTGAGCAATTTTCTAAGCAGAGACTTTGGAGTTTGCTAGCGAGAAAAGGAGCATTTTGAGAGGCAAAGGGAGTCTGATACTCTGCCCACCTCTTCTCCCCCCTCTCCAAACGTCGTTCCAATCACCAAGCTATTGTGCGAAAGCCAGAGTATTCCCTCCCCGCCGCTCACCTTTTCAGGCTCCCCACCATCTGCAAACCAATCACAACACCTTAAAAATAACCCTCACCCCATCAATTCAGCAATGATTTTTCAGGAATAAGAAATCACAGTTGTTTCTCACTGCTATTACGTGCTGGGTCTGAAGTCACTGAAAGGGTAAGGGGTGAATAGTCTCTGGATTTTAAGTTTCAAGGAAATCTTGCTTGTTGTCCTCTGAAATTAGTGGGAGTACCAAGAAAGTGGTTACTGTGATTACTCAGTGTTGTTATTTACGAAAAAAGTGCTCCCCATAAATATTGAATCCTGTCATTATCACTGTATATGCTGGGCTTTCATAAATATTGGCATTCAGTAATTAGACAGCTGGCTGTAAACTTGAGGAGACAGTCATTAAAATGGCCATTAAGAGAGCTCAGAGCAGAAAAAAGGCTGCTTCTTATTCATTCAGGACACTGGAGCTCAGAAAAAAAGGGAAATTTTCATTTGAATAGGGCAAACATTCTATATTTGATGTAATCTCAGTTGTATCTCTGCTCTCCTCATATCCCTTCAGCCAGACAGCATATTTTGGGTCTTCAGTTCCAGATTCATCTATACAAAAGCGGAGCTGTGTTTCTGCATGCCCATTCCAGAGTGCTCCAGCAAGAAGGACACATGCAAACGTACTCGCAAGGTGTTTGCATGGATTTTAAAACCTTCACTTGCAAATATCAGGTAGTATTGGAAGGCCTGTGGGAAATGACTGATCTATAACTTGTTTTCACAGGTTAAATACCACTGCTTTTAACTGAATGCTATTCTTTCTATCTCAGGAAAAATACCCACACGTGACTGGGAGCAGGTTGGGCTCCAATTTTCTAGGTTGGGCTTTCTGTTAGAAAGATTGAAACATGGCGTTATCGGGAAATTTGTCCTCTTGCATCTTGTATAAAAAAGCTGTTTCACTGCCTGAAGAATTTTAGTCAGCCTGATAACGCACTGTTCATTCAAATATTATTTTTTTGTTTAAGGAAATTGTATAAGGCAAGGTCAGACTTCATCTTTTGGGTGGTCAAAATGACTGCTGTTATTTGCGTAGTCACAACCGTTCTGGGGAAGACAAGGACTTTTTGGAGCTGGGGCAGAGCAGGCTGAACAATAGTGCTTCCCAGTGCGCAGTCAGGGGCCACTGCTGCGCCGCCAACCATTAAGAGGTGAAATAACTGCAAAAATCGTGCCCCTTCAAACATCAAAATCCACATATTCCAACACATACTAGCGAGCAAACAAGCGGAATGGGCGGAAG
Organism: Gymnogyps californianus; assembly: GCF_018139145.2. Classification (NCBI taxonomy): domain Eukaryota; kingdom Metazoa; phylum Chordata; class Aves; order Accipitriformes; family Cathartidae; genus Gymnogyps; species Gymnogyps californianus. The sequence goes on from NC_059471.1 coordinate 176,112,338, forward strand.
TGAAAATGAGAATATATCAGTCTGCTTTTGTGTTGGTTATAATGACGGGGGTTGCCATGCTGCAGAAGACAAGTCCACAGGTTTTTCTCTCTCCAGGAACTCCAGATGGTACTGAAATTTTTCTTCATAAAAAGTTACAGTTGTCATTAATTGGTACTGACTGAGAGATACCTCCGTAATGACTATAAAGACAGAAGCAGCTTTGAAATTAATGGATTTCAGTCCTGCAGCAGGCAGGTAGAAAACCCTCCGAGGCACTGCCACCCAACGAGCGGGCTCTCTCTGTTATTGCCATTAGCCGCAATTCTCCGCCCGTCTCTTTGATGAGAGCCAATGCCAGTAAGCATTACAAGCGGATTATTGTTTTACATTCTGCATGAAAGATGTGTCTAATAAGAAGAAATAAGATTAATCTGGCTAAAATCAGTTTAAGGGAACGATTGCAAGTTGAAATGATTTGTAACGGTAAGTCTGAAAATTTACAGGATGCAGATATGCAGCCGGGGAAGTGTTGGAATTTGGGGAGCTGCTGATATGTCTCTCTTGAGTTTGCGCTATTTTAGATATAATAATTTCACTTACACATTTTGTTTGTAGTGTACTGCACCATAGCTGGATGTCTACACAGACTCGTGCATGTGTATGAGTATACCTACAGGGAGAAGAAAAACTGATGGATTTTTTTAATTCAAGATAGAGTTATATATATTCATAGATGATCCTGTTTGGAAAGAAATATAATCTGTTGGCATTTGGCTTTATGAGTGAGCATGTGTATCCGTGCAGCAACAGAATGGCATAACAGAAAGCCAGCCAATTTGTTCTTAGCACAGTGTCCGACAATTCACCTCTTGATCCTGCCCTTTTCACAGCCGTTTCTCAAGGAATGATTACAGCTAGGAAGCCTGAAAGCTGAGAAACATCTCATCTCCATGCACAAATGATCATTTTTCTCCCATTCAAGAAGGTTTCAGAGCTACGCAGGTGTAGCTGTATGATGGAGATGCTACAGCGGGAGTTGGTGGAGGGGTCTGGCTTCTACCCCCCGCATGATGGAGATGCTGCAGCCAGACTCGGCGGAGCGGTCTGGCTCGTACCCCCCCATGGGGCTGGGTGAGCTCATGGTCTTGCATAAATCACCACTGTGGAAATCTCAGCTCTGAGCTTCAGGTCTCCACCTGTAAAACAGAGCTAATATCATCTCCTTAGGGCCCCTTTTCTGTCTCTTTCTTCCAAAGCTCTCCAGGGCAGAGGCTTTCACCTTGGTATATTTGGAAAGTCACTCTTTGCCTTTAGTTGCTTTTCATCCCATGGCCAAATCAGCAACCTCCGATGGGGAAACAGGAGCCACACCAGGGTCTGAGAGCCAGAGAAGTGGAGGAGAAAGCCCTCAAGCTGACCCCACCATGGGAGGGTTTGTCCTTGCTACTTGGGGCTAGCAGAGGGGAGGGAGTCTCTGCGGGTACCCCAAAATCTGCAGGATTTCCTCAAGCCACCCCCATGGGTGAGGTCTTGCCCTTCCTTTCCTGCAGGGAAACCAGTGTGGGATGTGCCACAGGTTGCAGAGACCTCCCCCACCAGCTCCCGTCAGGCGAGGATTTAGTGCTGGATCCATCACTCGGCATGCTCTGAGGGATTCACTGTGTTTCTGCTGCAGGAAAAGAGAACGGCAGGAGGGGCTGAGGCCGGAGACGATGAGATACAGTCTTGCTCCAGCTGTAGCAATTACCTGCGCTGTCAGAAAAACAGCAGGTCTTAAATTTTGAACAGAAGGGACTAAATGCATCCCTGGAGTAACTCCAGCAGTTTCTGCAGGTTATAGGAGAAAGATTGTGGCCCTCCATCCGGTTTATGCACAGAACTAAATATTTTCTCTAACACTGAGTCAAAGGACTGAAATTATTTCTCAGATTGAGAAGTTTGGTGTTGAAGTCAGAGGAAAAAACATACCTTACTGCCAATGAAATTGGCCTCTCTATATTTCTAGTGCACATTAAGCAAAACAGCATCTTTCAGATAGATGGCTTTTGCTGATGGCCATTTCGAAATTTCAATTTCAAGTGCACTAGAGGGTTTATCTATGAGCGAGAACTGCTTCTTACCGTCATTTTTCAAAGGGTTGCTGTGAGACCAAAGAATTGGCTTCCTTTAAAAATCCTGCAGCATCCTGAGCTAATAAAGTGCTGAAACATACCCTCTACCCATTACTGCCTTCACTATCTGGGTGACTGCCACATGGGGACTTGTCTGAAGAAGTTATCTCAGACTTTGACCCTAAATGTTTATAGCTGGTTGCATTCAGTAAGACTAAAAATATCCTAACAGCTAAGGCATGAGGTAGTGATGTGTTTGCAGTGCAACCCACAGTTCACGGGGTTCTCAGCATTTCTTGCAGGATGATAATTCTGGCTACTTTTGTTTCCAATGGAAATCGCACAGGCTTTGATTCCTGCAGCTGGGAGCAGGGTGGGAGGCTTGACGTCACGCTGCCCAGCATGGCATGGGGGCAACGGCGGCAGATCCCACGTCTGATGCTCCAGTCCCGCTCCTGTCCCCCGGGATAACGTTCCCGCGGTGACCGCCGCAAACGTGTTGCGGCTGCAAAGGGAAGGATGGAGAAGGAGGCTGAGGATGCTTATCTGAGCAAGGCGCTGCTGAGCTGTATTTCCAGGGAGGCCACTTCTGTTCAGCTTCTTTAAGTCTCGTTTTACCCATCTGCTGTGTAACACTCATTTGCCCAGTGTGGTGTCAGGAGACTTCACTGGTGTATATGAAGTTCTTTGATGCATGACAGCTCTACATGAAAAATAAAATAATCAGAGCTTGTTTCTATCTGTATCACTTTTACTTGGACATCAGCAGCTAGTCGGTGTTATTGAATGCGTTCAGAAAAAAAGTCATTTTGTTTATTCAATGGCCCCATGCATGGTACCTCCCAGTTCAGAACTGGTTTCCTGGTCTTGTTTTTTTGCCAATAGTATCTAAAGATCTGCAGTTACTTGTTTTTCTCACAATACTGCTTATGACCTCCTTTTCCCTCTTAAAACAATACACAAATCCCCTACTCCTCTCCTGTAACTACCTTTCCCTGGAGTACAGTGATCTGTATTGTCTGCAAATTATATTTGAAAAAAACAAACAGAGGAAAAAACACTATTCAAAAGTTTCCTTACCAGGGATAGAGTGTTACAAACAGTTTTAAAAAAGCAGAAAGCTGATTGTTAACTGCAAGGGATAGTAAAGCGGGTTTGCTCAGAGGATGGATGCGGACGGAGCGGCAAGTGCTCAGTTACAGGCTTCTCCTCCAAAGCCCCTGGCACGGGAACGCCTCCCATCACTTCTGCTTCACACCGCAGATGCATGGAGGCTGCAGCTAAATGACTGCAGAAGCCAAACCACTCTCCTCATCTGTCAGATTGACTCGGCGGCTAGTCTGAGAGATACGGATGCTGAATGCAAAGCCGCTAGTTGATAGGCGTTGCCATTAACGTGTTTTAATTAAACAGACAAAAAAGGAGATGGGAAGGGACTGAACCAGTGACAGTGAGAGGAAACTGAGCACCAGAGAGCCTGGATTTTTTCACTGTCTTATCTGTTTGCTTCATCAGCAAGCAGGGAATCATTGCTGCTTGCCTGGCTAGTGTGTATTACCAGGAAACATGATGGGTTTTTATTTCTAGGTTGAATTTAAAGTTTTGACTAAATCTGTTACAGAACAGACCCATTTCAGCCTTGTATTCCTCGCATAAACTTGGCTTAAATCTCTCACGTTTGATAGATTAATTTTTTTTTTTTTTTTTTAACTTCCAGTTATCCCAGATTCCCCACTGGTCCTGAGCCCTCGTGGTTCTTCACCTGCAGAATTATATTAGCAGCCACCACAGACTTAGATATTGTTATGGAGATGCCGCGTGGTAGTTTTGGCTTTCTGATGTCCCTGCTGGCCTGATTATGCATGGATTCTCCACGAATGCATAAGTGCCGCAGATACAGCGGCCGACCTCGGCATCTCCCTATTAAAGCCCCCCCCCCCGGGAACGGCTGGTAGGCTGCAGCTCCCACGCCATGGCTGGGGGGGAGCAGGCCTGGGGGTGGGGGGTGTCTGTGTGTCTGCATGTGGCTTTTTTGTTTTCAACAGATACATAATAAATGTAGTATGAGTACGTAGGCAGAGTATGAAAATGTACCTTACGTGGAAAATTAGACAGAATAGAAATATACAGTGAAAGTGTCTTTTCCCCATTTACAGTGAGTCTAAAAAATCTATGAGTCTCAAACACTCTATATCTGTTTTGCCACAGCTTATACTGATTTGAATTTTCTGTTTTGGGATCCTTCAAAAATAAGATCTTTTGGAATTTCTCATGTACCTCTGAAAACACTGCTGTTTTACCTCCGCTGCTGGTGAATACAATCTCATAAAACTGGAATAGAGCTATGCTACATCTCTGTGGCTTTATCACAGTTAATACTGGAAAGATGCATGCTAATTCCTGCTCCTTTTCCTTAGTTGTGGACCTCATTCTCCTCTTCCATTCAGCTCTGTTTTCCGTAACGAGTTCCAACCTCTCTGTAAATCACAGTGTTTAGGTTAGAGTGCACACACTGTAATCTCTTTCAGTGTAATTTATAAACTACTGTGAGATTTTCTAAAGATGTAGTAAATCATAAATAAAATCTTGACAGGCATATGTTTAGATAGGGAGCTTTGGGTGTGAAGTATTGCTCTTGTTCCATAAGCATGCATTTGTATTTGGTCCAATGTGGGTAACATTGTACATCACTCACTCACTTGAGTTTTGCATCTGGGCCAGCAAGGAGGGATTCCTGCAGGGAACTCATAAAAGCCACTTAAGTTACAGGAGTAAGTTAAGGGATGCAGGGATTCAACTCGTACAGGACTCGTGACAGGAAGAAGGCACCACACTAGCGAGGTATGATTCATCTTTTCTAAAGTTAGCTGCCTAAAAATGGCAAATCTCATCTCAGCTTGTTTGCTATGCAGTCAATGGAAAAGGAAGGCAACCTGCAGGATGACTGACTCATCAGTAAGGCCGTGAATTAGAAAGGACCCTAGGTGACTGAATCTTGGGCATCAAATTCAAGTTAGACAAGGACAGTTAATCAAATCAATCCAGCCCCAAATAACTTCGGTCCTTATGGGATTTACAAAAAGCTGCAGTGCAGACCTTACTTCAGAAGTGGCAGCGACTACCCCATTAAATTTGATGTCATAATCCCTGCATCAGCTTTCCCATGGGATTTCATCCTTCACAAAGCCTCATTTTTTCTAGGGAGCAGGAAAGAGAAGATGGGTATGAAGAGAAGGAGCTTTAAAGGCCACTGTTGTTTTAACACTTTGCTAAGCTGCTCTTTTGGAGGTTAAAAGCTTCTGGGTTATTTTAAAAGGGATGAGTGAGAATTGCAAAAAGTGAAATGTAGAAAAGTAATTTAAGAATATTATACACATCACAGTAAGGTCCTGTGACTAAATTTGGGCTCAAATATTCACTGAAGTCCATGTACTTCCACGTGGCCACAGCTAAGGGCAAAGCATTTTAGGAGGCGACTAAGACAGAGAAGGGATTAAATCTTTTTTGCTAGGAGAAAAATCTGGCAGAAGAAAGAAGACGAGAAAAACAAGAAAGAGACTTTTACAGAATGGGAGAGCAGAAAGAAGATGGGGACAGACACTTCTTGGAGGTACCTAATGAAGCACAAAAGGCAATGTGTGCAGCTGCAACAAAGGAAATGTCTATTTCCAAGGTACTAGAAAAAATTTTGTCACAGTGTTCAAACATTACGACAGCAACCCAGACAGGCTGTGAAAGCTTTTCTTTCCTGGACATTCAAAACTCATCTGGACCTGTTACGAGTCACCTGGACCCTACTCTGAGTGAGGGGGTTTGACCAAATGACAGTCATAACACAAAATCCATCCACTTCTGAGCATGTAATTGGAGTTGTTCTTCCAATTATTGTTCCAACTCAGTAAATATGAATGCATTTTTGATTATTTATGAATGGGTACCTAGACAGCCTGATAGATACATAGATAAATCAAATACAGGGATGTTCCGAAACTCTCTTTCCTAGTCTTCCTGCAAGGTATCATGGTGTTTACGCTTTTGTAACACAATCTCCAGAGACCAGCAGGAGACACAAGTGACAGTGCTCATACAGCTGTATCTCCTCCCATTTAGGACAAGGAGAAGTAATACCTAGAAAATAATCTCCAAATAAAGGTCTGAATATAAACCAGCCCCCCGCTAATGAAAGCATGTTTTCTTTATTCACGAGACCTGGCAAATTTAAATGCAAAGGTCTGACAAAAAGCTCTTTGGCATGTGTTGTCTGTAGTTAGTGTGACCTAGACTCACCGCATAGACATACAGGATTTGATATTTCAGGCAAAACTCCCATTGCAATCAACAGGCGTTTTGCTCTAAAAAGGACTGCGAGGTCTGTGTCACAACTTGAAGAGCAGAAAAGATGAGCATCATCTATTCAGGCAGGACCTCTTTCACGACCAGTGACATCGCTGGTTTGGGGTTTGGCTTCCATGTACAAGTGAACAAGTCTTATGAGGAGCGGCTGAGGGAACTGGGGTTGTTTAGTCTGGAGAAAAGGAGACTCAGGGGAGACCTTATCACTCTCTACAACTACCTGAAAGGAGGTTGTAGCCAGGTGGGTGTCGGTCTCCTTTCCCAAGTAACAAATGATAGGATGAGAGAAAATGGCCTCAAGTTGCACCAGGGGAGGTTTAGATTGGTTATTAGGAAAAAATTCTTCACCGAAAGTGTTGTCAAGCATTGGAACAGGCTGCCCAGGGAAGTGGTGGAGTCACCATCCCTGGAGGTATTTAAAAGAAGTGTAGATGTGGCACTTAGGGACATGGTTTAGTGGTGGACTTGGCAGTGTTAGGTTAATGGTTGGACTCAATGATCTTAAGGGTCTTTTCCAACCTAAATGATTCCATGATTCTATGAAATAGAAATTGCAGGACCTAGTTTCCTTATATTCCTGAAGGAATTTCCACTGACTTGGTTAAGAATATCAGTTAATGCCATATTATTCCCTTCCTAAAAAGAGAGAATGAAGCTCAGGTAATGTAATAAAATTAAAGGATGACTACAGAAAAGCCCTTTAAACTCGTTCTTCAGGCTGCTTTCTCATCTGCCCACCGCCGCAGATGTGCAAAAGAGGGTTGAAATGATTAAAACGGTGGCACTGGTTGTTTGGATGACTGAGATCTTCAGGAGCACGGATTGAAGGATTTTACAGTCAAGAGCTGACAGGCAAGGAGAGATTAAATTGTCAGCAAATACACAAAGAAAAAACAGAGCACCTAGCTATAAGGCTAATGACTCAAAGGCTCAGTCCAAAACTTGATCTTGCAGCAGGGTTCATTTCTACTGGATGTTCTCAGGGTAGTATCTTGCCTAGAGCAAGGAACGGTAAGAAGATGTAGAACATGTGTCTACAAAAAACTCGTAACAGTGATTACAAAACATTATCAACTTGACTGCAGCTGTAAGTAGGTGCTCTGACTTTACTCAGAGCAGCAAGGATCGAGTGCGTATCATGTGGTGAACTGCTGGTGCAGATGCAGTGGTCCTACCAGTGCAGAGGAGCCAACAGGTGTCATTCTCTCTAGGACATAAGTCTCAGAGCTAAGAAGGGAGACAGGCTTCATGTCAAAGAAAGTAAAAAAATGATGGGAAGTGCATCTTTACAGAGTATAATAAGACTGATCTCTAAGTAGAAGGAAAAATTCTGAAGTGTAACTGGAAAAAGCATTTCCAAATTAAAGCACACTTTCTAACGAGCATTTTGTTGCTGTGGCTGAAAGCTAACGTAAATTTAGTACCTGTGACAAGGCTGGACTTAAATCAATGCCCAAAACACAGGACTTTGGTCCCTGGTACTCTCTGTCTGGCTAGCAGACAGGAGCACAGACAGCTCATAGGTCAAGTAATGCCCATAACTTCCATTACATGATCTATGGCCATGCTATTTTTCTTCTTGTTATAACTGAGTAACATTAAAGTGTGTTTTACTGTCTGGCCTGCCAAGGCTTTTGAAGCACTTTTTTGACTCCCAGCTAGAAAGAAGCCCTATTTCATGCTTCCTAACTCCTCTCATGATAATTACCCTTACCTTAAAACTGCTTGAAAACACAAGAGCTGGTAATTAAATAGAAGAAAAGATGGGATTCAGGTTGGATTTTGTTGTTCTTTCATGTAAATGAAAATACTCCTTTAAAATTAAAAAAAAAAAAAAGAAGAAGACGAAAGTACAGCCCAACAACAACTTTCTTCTTTATTAAGACATTATGCTGCAGAGCTCCAAGTGGTGATAAAGCCAGGCTGAGGGGTGTCCATGGTCTGGAAGTCAGGTGATTATTCTTTGTTTAACTACCAGAATGAAGCCAGAAGGCCCTAGTTGAACTTTTTTCTGGAAATCCCCTGGAGGCATCAATATGGTGTAGCAGAATTCTCTGCCTAGTTTTGCTGAACCCTGCACCCGCATAAGGAGCAGGGCATGAGAAAAAGGCCTGTGGGCAATGTGCTTCTGTACCCCAGTTAGCCAGCCCCTGCCAGAGCCTTTTCTAGCCGTCGTGACATATGGAGGTGGAATTCAATTAAAGTTTACCAATTTTTTTTCTGAACAAAACTAGATACATGGAGGAAATCATCTGATAAATGTCTCTGGTTAGCCTTTCTGGAGGCAAAAGCTGGCCTGCAAAATACAGGGTTATTTCTCCACCAGATATTTTAAAATAGACCGTTTGCTCTCTCCTACGGTAGGACTCTGTAGCACACATTTTGTGAGGGAAGCTCGCTGGGCTCACAGCTGGGTGCCGCCTGGCCACACAGTGCCAGCCACGGGGTACCTGACCGCACGCCTGCCCTCACGCCGAAGGGCTCCACCTCCAGTCTGGGGGCTGAATGCTTCAGCGGCATTTCCCTCACTAGAAAACACAGAGATCTCACAACACAGGCATCCGTGACGATGCCTACTAATAATATGAGACCAAAATAAAGACTAGGAACTTAAGCAGGCTGAAAAAGTGTTGCCTACAGAAAAACTCCATCTTTCCGTGCACTGCTTCCCTGTGCAGTGCACGCAAGCATCTCCTAAGAGCTTCTCCAGTGCCGTAAGCTGTAATTTTGGACCGCTCCAAACCCAGTAATATGTATGTAAGCCACTCACAGCTGTGTCATTTTTAATAAACCATTTATTAGCTAAACATGGGCTGATAACAAAGACATCTATACTGAGAAGGATCCTTCCTTTGAACTGGAATTTGCACAGTTCAAAATCCCATTTCTTCAATCGTCGGATTAATGTCTATGTTATCTGTGTGTGAAGACAGTTCTACTTTGTCCCCATTGTAACAAGGGCCTGTGCACCCAGGATGTACATGTTTGTATTTGTAGGAGGATTGTATTCAAGGCAAGCACAGCTTGACTTGGGGAGGGAAATGCTGCATAATATTTGTATTACCATTAAAAAGCCCCCATGCTGGGTGTTAGGCATTATTTCTCTCATACTTGGCATGTTCTAATAGGTTCTGAATGCTGTAATGCCCCTTTGAAATATTGCTGGAAGTAAAGCCATGCAGAGAAATAGGGAGAGAAATCCGTCTTGTATGCTAACCTATTCTTGAGCTCAGACCGCTTCTTACGCTTCTCTTGAATTTAGGCATGGTGTTTGTATAAATTTGGAAATACGCCTATGTCTTATCTGGTTTGTAACTTAGCAACCTTTAATCTGCGTTTCTTGCTGCTCCTTATAAAGCAGCTGATAAATCTAGTCAAGCAGTTACAATACACTTGGTAGGGAGAGTATAAGGGGTTCGTCAAATACATAACTAACACCCAAAGCTCCATCCATTTTGCTGACATCTACCTTTACACATAAAGACAAGCACAAAACTGTCCACTGCTCAAAGTCACATTTAATCAGATTGAGTGGCTTTACATTAGCAGACACCAATTGCTAGCGGGAAGACTGTGATTTGCAGACTGAAGAAGTTTCATGGAGCATGATTTGTCTGCGATATGGTGATCTTCGATTTAATCACTTAACTTAGTTAATTTGCCATCTCTGTATTTGAAGAGGGAGTTAACCATTCAGAGGTAAAAATTAAAACGAAGCGATAAAAATGGAGAAGATTATCTTGATGAAGTATATTTTTTACAACAATTTGACCCCACTGAAGGCCACAGAGCACTGTTGGGTTCAATCCTATCCACAAGGCAAACATATTACAGAAAATAAGACCTAGAAGCTTTGAGTGACAAAGATCTGAATGCCACAATTGTATATTCATTATAGCATTGCACCTTCCCGAAAGGTGTTTCGGCATGCTGCTATAGGATTCCCAGTCACACACGGGAGGCTGCCCAACAAGCTTCTCTCTGTTTGTTTTCCTTCCACGCAGCTACACCCTCCTGGAATTGCATCTTGCTGTTGTGCATGCCATGGATGGCAGAGAGACATGTCCGAAGGGCAGAGTTACGGGCTCGGAGTTGGAGGCTGCCTCACACGTTGGGTTTTTTTAGGCACTTCAGTACACTGCTGCATTTGACTTATTTCTTTTGTGGGTATTTCTCAATCCGTTTTGGTACTCTATTTCATCTGAAAAGCAAGCCCTGAGGTAGGGTGGACTCCAGGAGAGAAATGTCACTCCCAGCTTAAAGAACAACAGCAAACAGATTGCTGGTTTGCAGGCTTCAGTTTTAGGGGTCTGTTTCATGGGAAGTGAGAGGGGAATTTTATCAATGCCATGAAACAGATCCTTTGATATAAAGATAATGAAAGTTATAGACAAAGCGCAGCTGTCCAGTACCCCAAAACACACAGCTATTAGCCAGTGCAAAGACTAAAAAATACAGAGAATCGTTTTACAGGGATTCAAATGTTTGTATTTAATATCAGTCTCTTTGGGCCTACAGGCATGTTATTACAAGTTGTTACCTCTTGTCCTTCAGAGTTGTATGGAGTTTTCTTGAGATAGAAAACATGGAGTTTATGCCTCCTCCAGGTGCTGCAGAAAGCAGTGAAGAGACTTGGCTTTTGCTGCAAGGTGAGTACCAAGTCTGCGTGGCAGCAAAATAAAACAGGCTGCTGGGTCCTGGTCTTTTGAAAGCGGTGCCAAACCAGCTTCTGGACTGCTGCTGCTAGTGCTGAGGCTGCAAAATGCCATGTGGATCTATGACCTAGTGGTTCCCCTACCTATACGCTTCCCTTTTCTTTTGCTCCCCATTTTGGGTGGCTATGCAGTTCTGCTATAGCTCTTCATTAACATCATTGATGGGGAAGGCACCTGCAGGGTGAGCCACAGGATCGGAGCCTCCTCTGAAAGGTCAAGTCACCACCTCAAAGGAAAAGGGAGTCCCTACAGGACAGTACCGTGGGGGAAGCTCTCACACTTTGCCTGGGAAGGCAGCAGGACGGGGTGCCTCTCCGAAGCGCCTATACACTAACGTACACAGCATGGGGAGCAAACGGGAGGACTGAGAGGTCTGTGTGCCGGTGCAGGGCTGCAGTCTCACTGGCATCTCAGAGACATGGCAAGAAAAAAGAAGAGTTTTAGAAACTTTTACAGCTGCTTTTCCTTCCACTACCAGTCAACCCAGAGTCCCAAGGAAAAGGAAGAGACTAAAGGCACTGAACTGCTCTCTGGAGTTTGGACTCAGTTTCCAGAAAGAAGGGCCAGGCCTTTCTGATCATGGGGACATGTGCTGAGAGCAGGAGCCGCTTGCAAGGAAGGACAAGTAGAGTCTCCTCAAGCTCTGTTTCAGCTGCCACTCTCACTCATTCAAAGAGCACGAACATGTGAACTAACTTCTGAAGGTGCTGCAGAAGCTGCCATGAGGAGCATCATGGAGGGAAGACCTCCATGGGCAAAATTCCCAGCTATCGCAAAGACAGACTTCCCAGCTCCTGCCAGGGTTGGTTGCAAGTAGCAGCAAGAACCGTGACCAGACATCACTCTTGGGCAGCAGCACAAGCCACAGGGGGTCAGGGGCTGAGGGAGAGTGATGGAGGATCCCCATGCTGCTGCTTAGTGCTGCACGGGCTCACATGGCTTGCAGCTCCTACCCTCCTCCTCCTCCCCGAGAGGAGCATTGAGCTTTGCAGCATCTCTGCTGCCAGGCACATGCCTGGAAACGGCAAAGGCCAATGCATGGGAAGGAAATTTTATGAAGACGACTAAAAGACATAAGTCATATTTAGTCAGGATTTTTACAGTCTTTTTAGTGGAGTTTATTTCAGAACAGGAGCCAGGGTACATGCCACTCTGGTTAGAGGATGGTATAAAAGGAGGTGCTTCTATTCATCACGTGGGAACAGGGAAAAGGGAGAGGGTAACTGTTCTCCATCATTATCAAAAATTCAAAGTCTTATTTAAAGCAAATGATCCATGTCAATAGCAGATTGCAAGGGCTTGTTTATTGCTGATAATTAATTATACCCTGCTTCAGCTTTCTACTGAGAGTCCATGTGAGCCCAAAGCCAGGAGGGGTTTGCCAATCTCCTTTTTATCATACTGGTTTCTGTGACTGCTGGAGAAAGATGACATTTTAGTACTGTTCCCCCTGAACCTTGGGAGCATCCATTGCACTTGCTTGTGGATCTCATCATCCTACAGTGACAGGAAGCGCCTTCCTCCTACTTCATTTTCTTTTCATGGCTGGAAGAAGATTCCTTCACATGGTTCCAGTGTTACCAGTACAAAATATAAAGCTTTGTATGGATGAAACCTGTGTTTTTATTTTGAGCAACAAGATCCATCAAATTAACTTCCTCTTCACAAGGGAAAAAGTGGTCTGCAGTGCACTGACATGATTGCCTCTGACAACACTGCCAGTTCATGTAGGAGTAACACCGAGGAAGCATGCTGGAATTAGAAAATACAGGCAAGCAACAGCCAAGAACCACATGAGAGCACAGCTCGGTGGTAGCTGCCAGTTGCATGTTCGAGTTAGCAGATGTCTGTGGGGCTTCTGAGTTTTAACATCTCCGTTGGTTTGCTCAGACATATCATGTCTTTCTCTTGTCAGGGTTTAAGTATGTGTGCTCTTTCCTCCCTCCTGTGGGCTTTCATGCAGCAGTGCCCTTTCAAAATTTGCCTATTGTAAGTTAGATAAATAGACAGTACTTCCTCATATTTGCAATAGCCTTGTGCTTCCTGCATTTACTAAATGAAATATGAAGTTTTGGACCTTACGCCCTGTAATAATAATTACTAATCTCATCATCTCACTTCAGGCCTAGGCTTCATATCTGGCTGCTGAAGAGGGAGGTGAAATCCCCCAGAACACAGTTCAGAGCCCAAATTCGCTGATGTCTAAAAGGAGATACTGTGAATACTCTGCTGCCACTGGAAGAATAAGTGGAAGGGCTGAAGTCAGACAGCAGAAGAGAGGCTGAGCTGAGCTGAACTGAGGTCCCAGCCTGGTCTCCACTCACCAAGCCACGCTGCTTCTCCGCCTGTGCACCACGACTAAGCAGTGCGGAGGGACCATGGAAGGACCAAGGACCACATCACTATAGACATCCATTCGGATGTTTTGTAAAGCAATAGGCAAGTTTTTAACATCAACACTAAAATCTCACTGCTTGCATGCTTCCTAAATTTTTTCATTTGGTTTGTTCCTTCTTTATGAAATACATCTTTTATATATCGTTTAGAAATGTATATAAAAATGTATATCTAGCTGAGACATATCTTAGCTAGATGTGCTTACAGTCACATATATATGTATATATCTTAACTAGACACATTCTTTTACTGAATACTATCTATAAGCCATTTGAGAGAAATTGAGTGCAAGTTTTCTGCCTCAGTGTCTGAAGGCCCTTTCTCATTGCACTACAGAGGATGGTGTTGACACTGTACCGGCTACTAAGAAGAAAATTAACTCTATCCCAGCTGAAACTAGGACAACATGCCATCACAAAACACAAAATACATGTTTATCTTTTTGAAACATTAAATGCAAATCCTGTGATTTTAAACTGTTGAAGATCTAGAGCATTTTCATTATATATGCTTAAAGCCAATTTCACTTTTCATTTCTGGAATTTTAGAAAGCTCCTTTTTCCAATTTTGTAATGAGTGGATATTGAAAAAAGAAACTCCTGAAAAACCAGAAATGCTTGTAAGAATTGTTTTCTTCTCCTCCTCATTTCCAGCCAGTTGTGAACATGCTGAACAAAAACTGATAAACTGATTATTTTTCCTGCACAAATAGTAGGAAAATTATTATGGTATCTTCAAACAATACTTCTTTTTCCCTGTCAGGCCATTCTAGAAGCTTGAAAAACAGCAAGACAATTATTTTTGCCTATCTCTGCTTTCATAATTGTCACTATGAAGCATGCCCTTCTCTCAGGTACGATAGCTCTACCAACAGAAACCAATATTCTTCTGCTTCAGCAACGCAGCCTCCTAATGTTGCCCCCAAATCAAAAAAAGAGGAGACGTTCTCCATCAGCACCATTGCCTTGGATGCCCTTGGGCAATTCAGATGTACTGGTCTAGCTCACTGAAATGTTTGCATTATTATCCATGCTCATTATTTATCTGGAAACAGCTGAAATTAACGTTGCTAGTTTTCTTCTAAAAATCCAACTCCTGCAGCAGCTTACCTTAACATGGTATTTGCCAGGAGTGTAATTAGGGCTAGAATTTGTAAGTTATTTGCTAGGCAGTTGCTTTGTACCCAGACACCAAGAGGCTGTGGGAGGGACGCTCAGCTGGCACCCAGTCTGTTCAAGCTCCTGAAAACATCCTAGTCTCACGAGGGCTCCTTTTGGCCACCGAGGCCCAGAGCCCACAGGTATTTGAGATCAGCGGGACTGCTGGGCAAGCCTATGTTAGAAAACTTGGGCTTCAGTCAGCTCCGGTTTGTCAGTGCTGCAGGTCCCTGGCTGCATTTCTCCAGGCACAGCCATTGCCGTGGCCCACGCCAGGGCCAGGCTGATGGTGCTGCAGCCGGAGCCAAGCCCTGCTCGAATGTGAGCAGGACCACCATCTGCACTCAGCGGCTGGCTCCAGCACGGACCCTCGCCTGGCCCCATCTGCTTCTGCAGCAACCCAGCACTCGCGCCTCTTTCCTCCAGTATTGAGCAAGTAACTAACTGGGCTGTTTCACCTCCAGCTTGGTGTGACACCCCAGCGCTCTCCCTGCTGCAGGGATGGCCTCCTGAGACCCGCTGGGCATATACCCCAAAACACAAACTCTCTCTTTTCTCTCTTCTCCTTTGCTTTCCATGTCCAGCCAAATGCAGTGGCTCGGAGTTAACAAGGTGGGGATGGGGATGAGGGGACAGGCTGAGTAAGGATCCTATGAGATCCTCAGGGATTCTGATTTAAACTGAGGAACTAGGGAAAGAGCAGGGAAAAAAGACACAGCACTGACATATAGACATGTATTCTGTGGGAAGCTGGATCTTTCCCATGCTGCCTAAAGTTACGAGTAACTCTTGTAGAGTCAGTTTTGCTCTGTCTTCACATTTCATTCTGCCTCTGGACCAATAAACTGTAAATCAAAGGGCCCGCAGAATTTGCTACTCTGGGAAGAGGTGAGCTTCAGCAACTTGTATATCTTGAAGGATCCTTTGGGCTCAGGGCACTTAGGGCTTAGGTCCCCAAGGTCTTCGGGCTGTAAAGGAACAGCAGAGCAAAGGAGCCTGGGCCCAGGAGGCACTGGGGACCAAAGGCATACAAATTGTGGCCAGATGGAAGTGTCAAAGCATATGGCTCTGGTGCACAGAGACAGAGTGGGAAGGGAAGAGAGCAAAAGCTAAGTGAGAGCTGCACCACTCTCCCTCCAGCGGGAGAGACAGGCTTAGGCTGTTCGTAGGCCAGTTGCCTGGCTCTCAGTTTGTTCATGTCTGTGATGATGTTTGCTTCGCTATACTAGGAGGATTGGCATTTGCTTAGACTTGAGGATCTGAGCTGTCTGGGGACAGAAGTCTTCCTCAGCTGCTCATTAGTGTTTGGGCTGAGTTAGTCAGCCCAGCTTGTGGAGTCTTTCTGAGTTCCAATGGAGGCAAATGAAGAGCTTTGTTATGTTTAGGAGATTTTTCACTGTCTGAATAGCTCCCTTTGTCATCTTGTTAGTGTGTGGCTACCTTGGCAGGGAGAGGATGTATTGTACCAATAGGTCTGAGCAAATTCCTGATATTCTGCATGCTTGGGAACTCTCAGTGTTCAAAATCTGTGGCGCTCCAGCCCTTGTAAGCGATGTCTAGAGACAGATGGAAGGGGGAGAGAGAGAGAGCAAGAGAGTGAGGAAGACACATAAGGAAAACATGATGGCGTAACACAAAGGTTTTTTAGCTACATGTTAGCACGGTGACCATGAGCATCAACAGTCACCCCAAATGAGAGGTAATAAAACCTCTACCCTGCTGCCCAGGATTCCTGCATGTGCCTCTGCAAGCCCCAGAGCAGGTGAGCTAGGGGAGCAGTGCCAAGTGCTGGCACGGCTAGGTTCTTTATTCCCCCTATAAACACACTACATCTCTCCACCCAGCTCCTCCAGCAAGCTGTTGAGACAAGATGCTCTGAATAGCTTCCTGGAAATGCCTACTGATGGGATTTGGGGGCTATGCCTATTCTAGCAAACAAAGCAGGGTGACAGATAGTGCATTGGCCTGTGATCATCATTTAACTGAGTAGATGGAGGAACACATTACCCAGCATGGATTTGACTCATGCCAAGTGGTACTTCCTGGACAACGTCCAAGCACGGTTTGGGTGATGCACAGGCCAGGAACCGTTTCCAGAAGGCAGAATGGATGAAGTCACCATGCCCAGGAGGAAGGGGGGAAAGAGAGTTTTGTTATAGGAACACAGCCCAGAGTTTGCCACTTCCCTTCAGGGCCACAGAACAGACTCTCTCCTCCTTATTTATTAACATTAATGTACCCAGGGAGACCTCAAGTCATATTGTAGACTTTTTTGGGTTACTATAAGTTGAATGGTACAATTCTGTCAAAAAAAAAAAAAAAGCTCAGAATAAAGACAAGAAATAACTCTTCAAATGTTCTAAAATACTTCTCCTATACTTAAGAGGGCCCCTCTTTTAAATTGCAAGGCTAAAAGCCAAAGGAGATTCTCCCGAGAAGCTGGACACTCCCAACGTGAGGCCATCGGAAGACAAATTTCTGAGTCGACACATTTCTAGGAAAACAGGACTTGCTTGGCTAGCCCTGAGCCAAGGACAGGCAGGGAGGGTTACATGCCCAGGAGAAGGAGAATAGCCAGAAGAGGAAGATTTCTTTCACAGGAAGAAAACAAAAGCAATCAAAAGGAAATATTTGCAGATGCTTAAGAGGTGTCTCAGGAAGTACATTAGTATGTTGATTGAGATGTCAAGTATCTGATAAACTGCACAGGAATATGCAGTTTTATGCATGGATTTTATTTCCACATATGGTTCGGATGTCCTGTGGGGAAATTTAAACGAAATCTAAAGTTGCTAACAAATCCCTTTCAGTCTGGATTTAGTTTGCTCTGCTTTGTTGTAAATGCAACTGACTGATCTTTGCATAAAAGTGCATGTTAGTCTCTCGGATGATACTCATTGGCAGTAAAACTGCCTTCTTTAAGTTATGGTATTTTAAAGCAAATTTCTTTGAATTACCTCAGTGTCTATGCATAATTTTGGTATCTCTTTCGTGGCCCCTGATGCATCTGAGGAGAAAGCAGAACTGAAACATTACACATTGGTTTAAGGTCTTGTAATTGTGTAAGCTTCTGCCACCCCCAGCTTGTGTGTGCTACCTCGAGCTCATGGCTTATCAGTAAACTCAGAACAGTTTAGTTGATATTTCCTAAATAATATTCCAGGTTACAAACATCTATGGTTTATCCTAAGTTGATCCTAATGGTAACTAAGAATCCACTTAAGAGAAAAACTTCTCTTAGGGTTATATCTTGCATACGAGCTATACTGCCCCGTGCCTGTTATGAAGGGTTTGCCATTTCTTTGTATTTGACCCAGTTTCCATAATACTAGCAACGGTGGGAGAGCTGCCCAGCGGCACAGCCTGCCCTTTCCTATATGGCATTTATCATCCCTGCACCCAACTGTGCACATGGTGGGGCTCTGTCTCCCCTGGACCCCAGGGTAAATTTGCCACCAGGGTCCAGCTAAGAAACTGGAAAAATTAGACTGCGCTAAGAAAGATCTGTGTCACTAAGAGTAAACTGCAGTATCTTTTCAGGTTTTTTGGAAACTATTATTTATGAACACTTGCTTGTAATATCCAAAGGATGTATTAAAAGGTCAACTAGACTCTGGCAGGTAAAGTTAAATGTATTAAATTGCAAACTATTTAACAGAAACAGTATTTTTGCTTGAGTCATCCTCTGACAGTCTATCGGCCACTATTTGTTCTGCAAGTACCATTTCAAATGTCATTTGCTGGCTTTTCATATACAAACATCATCATACACTATGGTATATTACAAAGTATCAGTAACATCTAGTGTTTGCACAATACCAAAATCTCCTCCTCTTTACCTATTAGGCAAATATACCCTTTCTAGACAGCGAATTCAGTAATGTTACTGATTTGTCTATCAGAATGTACTGCAACACTTGGGAATAAATCCATATTACATATGAACACAAATGTGTCAGTCAATGTAGATGCAAGTGCTTATGATCATTTACTTGCTATAGGCTAGCAGGCACAGTCTTCACCAGCAGTACATATGCTCGCTTCTTCAAAGATACCACTTTCCCAAAGCTGAAAAAAATGAAGCAAAAGCAAGTAGGAGAGAGTATTTCGACATCGACTTCAGAATAGTGATAAGCAATGGCTTGGAGCTATGAATGTACCCATGATAGCACTAAAGTAAGTTTGGGTTCATTGCCTGGCATTTGCCCTTCTTCTCGGATGAGTTTTCATGCCAGGCAGGGATCCAAGCTGGCATGGCTATGCTGCCGTAGTCCATGGTAGCCAGCCATCCCAGCGGGAGCGCAGGGCCATACCTGCCATAGCCCAGGCAGGTCAGGGCAGTGGGCTGCCGTGGGTGGAAAGGCTGCCATGCCCCGGTGGTGCTACCTCCAAGGGGAAAGGGCTCCAAACACATGGGCACTGGCTGCTTTTGGGGTAGGGCAGTGAGGAGCCCTTCAGAGGAGCAGCTGTTAAGCTGTTACCACCTTGAAGCCTCTCCTCCCCTTTCACATGGGGCTGGAGGAGGGAGCCAGGTCCCCCAGGGAATCATCCCAGATCCCATCCCACCTCCAGCCCTCCTCCAGCAGTACCAGCTCCGCACCATGTTCAGTCTGTCCGTCCTGCTGAGAAGCCTTGAGGAAATTCAATGCTGGAGCTGCAGGGACAGAGCTGACTGCACAGCCAATGAACCCAAAAGACACCATCTTAGAAAGGCCCAGTTCTGTGCTCTGGTGGATATTTCCTCGATTTCAGGTCGAGAGAAAGCAAATTCTGCAGAAAGCAGAGCAGCAACTCCTAATCATCCATATCTGTGTAAAGACTCCTCAATTCCTTGGAGGAGAAATGCCTCCCTTCATTAAATGATGAAATGGAGGTAGAAATACTATTAAAAACAAAATGATACTGATAGCAATGGGCAGAAATAAGGAAATGTGGAAATATAAGTAATTGCTAAGGGAGAGAAGAAGCACCACTGGCCAGTCAGGGTAAGGCTAACCAGGAGGAGTTATTTACATACATGAGGAGCAAACAAAATGAAATCCCATTAACAACACGGACCTGCTGTTAGACAGGGTTGGCAGGATCATCGATCACAAAGTGCAAAAGGCTGAAGTACTCAAGCAGCGCTTCCCCCAGGTGCTGAGGAGCTGAGGTGACGTCAGCCTGAGTCAGCCATCGGGGACTGGCACAGCAGAGAGGACGCTCCTTCCCACACGTCCTGTTCAGACAGGTCTTGACTCTGCAAGACACCGGATAATTTGCACCTATAAGAATTAGCAATTGCGGCCAAGGAGCTCTTTGAATTATTAATGCTAATAAATTCTCGAATGATCCAAAAAAATCCAACTTGCAAGGTTACAAACAAGCTTAGATTGACATTGGTCCCTAATAAAATCCAGGAGAGGCTGTCAGGGAAAACAATCAGCAAGGAGTCAAAAGGACAAGTGATTCAATCTATATTGTCTTTTTTTAAAATTTTTATAATCTATCTCAAAAGTTTTGTGACATCACAGATTTGATTTAGTTACCCAACTTCTATAAGGCATTAGAGCAAGTCCTTCATAACATTCGTACAAAAATTAGCTGTACAAGAAAATCAATGCAGACTAATTTTAAAAAGATTAAGGATTGCTCAGTTAGTAGATCTCAGAAGGGCATTTGCAATCACTAAGGGTTTTTCGAGCAGAAGCCTCCAGGGAACTGCTCTCATCCCATTCAATATCTTTATCACTGATCTTGAAGAAAATATTAAATCATTGCTGATAGAATTTGTAGCAAATAAAAAGAAAACAATGAAGAGAGAAAAGATGATGGGCATAGGTCGGGGTCACTTGGAAAGGAGGGTTCATTTGAATGCATGTTTCAACACAACCAAATGTAAGGTCATTCTTCAGGAGAAAATAAATCCCATTTATAAGGGGGAGGGGGGGTCATATCAGAGGAAGCAGTGGCTTTTAGGAGGATTTAGTAGCTGTAACAGATAAGCAAAACAACGTGATAGCTGAAAGAGCAAATCATGTCCATCACTGTATAAACAGACAAAAGCCAAGGAGGAGTAAGGAAATAACATCGTTTTGTTGTACATGATGTTTATTCCTTCAAAACACAAAATTGACTATGAGTGTTAATGGAGCTGCCACTTCTGTTTCTCAGGTAGCCGGTCTATGTTTCCAGCTTCTGGATTTTCCCTCCTGCTACCGTGTGCTGGTGGCAGGGCCAGGCCAGGCTCAGTGCCCTGGGGGCAATGGGCAGGGTAACTAATGCCAAGGCACTGGTTACTCCTGCCCTCAGGGAGTCCAGAGATGCTGCAGGTGGGGAGATGAGGGATGCTGTACTGCTATATCTGGGAATTAAAAAAGAGCTGGGGAAGAATGCTTAATTTTGGGAAGTGTCTTCTGGTGAGAAAATCTAGAAGTTTCAGCTATTTTGATTACCCAAGAAAAGGATGAGAGGTGGTTTTATCACAGTGTAACAGAACCTAAATGCAGAAGACATTTCACAGCTGGCAACACTTCGATCTAATAGAAAAAGACATGCAATCCAATGGTTGGAAACCATAGCCAGACAAACTCAGCCTAGAAACTCTTCTGTTTCAACAGGGAGGATAAATAATAATTGATCCTTCACTTGCAGCTTTTAAAACATGAGTGAATGTCTCACAAAATGATATGTTATGGTTCAAACAAAAGTTTGGGCTGGAAGGAGAAATCATTGCATAAGGTTATTTGAGAGACATAGTAGATCACATAAGGCTCTTCCACCCTTACTTTATTATTTTGGTATTTTTCCCAGGCATTGGAACTCATCTGGAAGTCTGCTACTATCCTCCTTGGCTTTTGTTCTTCCTTTCTGAGACCGTGGCATGACATGGAAAAAATGCAAATACAAATTATATACACTTTGTGGTCAGGCAGGTTTTCAATCCTGAACTTGCAGACCTACACTGACTACTCAGAGAACTGATACTGATTTTAGGGATTTTTTCCAAACACATGGAAATGGCTACTTGTACTAGCATTTTGTACTCTAGCCATGAAGTAAATATAACTATAAAGATTTCTGCTTCTTTTAACTACATTACCATTTTTTAACATTGCAAAACCTTGGTTTAATGCTACATCATGCAGTGGTTTCAACTTACTCTTGAATTGTACTGCAATTACATTATAATTAGAGTTTGACTGCACTTCCCTGAACACACCAATTCTAAAAGTTGTGGGTTGTCTCTATGACTGAGTTACTGTCTGATCACTTAGTGTGTTTTTAGACCCCAGATACACCAACTCTGTTGAGTCTATGCTGTAATAAGTCATGTACTAACCAGCCTATATCGATTAGTAGTTGCAGGTAACATGGAACTATAGTAATTTTACTGTAATTGCCATGTAATTATTATGTAATTCATGTCTGATTTACAAATTAAAAAATATGCTAATTTGCCATTAATGTTTTAGCTATGTTTACCGACCTCTAATAGATTTTAGCTGTAAAGTAGTGGCTAAAGGAGAACTGATTTTCTCCAGGGAATAATCTTGATTCCAACTCTATAACTCCTTTGAAAGGAAGATTCCTTTTGCTCCACGATTCAGGGAGGCAGTTACCTCATTTTCTGTGGTCCAGGAGAAACGTTACCTGGTCAGGACAGTCTACGAAGAACATGTGTACCATTGGCCTCAGTGTGGTCAGGATTCACCCTAGGCAGGAAGGATCCTAAGTCCTAAGTCCTGAGTCAGATAAAACTCCCCTTGGTTCGAAAAAGGCTGCAGGAATACCAGAATCACTTTGGAGGTTTTTCTAAGGGATGGCATAGAAGAAAATTACAGCATAAATGTGATGTTTTCCATGATAAGTCTCCAATACTTTCTACTTGACAGTTGAGTTGACATCTCCCCAGTGCTGGCTGAGACAACTGCAAGGCTAAGGGCTTGTCGGATATTGCATCCATCCAGAAGCTCTTACACTTAGGGTAAATACATAGAACCAAAACAAAGACAATAGAGCGTATTTGTTGCAACATACACTAGGGAGGACTGCTGGTGCTTCAGCAATGGGTTGCCTGCCCTCACGTTATGAGAACATCCATGTCCATAATTTGACATACATTATCAGTGACCATCTCCCTAAACTTTAAGTTCTTCTGTAATTAAAGAAGTAAAAATTATCTTAGAAAACGAATCTTTGAGTCAGTGTCTTCTCTCTCCGATCTCACATTACTATCACAATTCATTCCCTTTCACTTTTCCCACACTTAACGTGTTATCTTGCTTGTCATAAATATCATTTATATATAAATCACTACATTTCAGGCAGAAGCAGCATGGAGAATAATTTCTGTAGGCCCTAAACTACAGACTCATGCTGACATTAGTCACCTCCTTGAGACTTACATGTTTTCTTTCCTGGCTAAATTCACAGAAGAACAGCTCAGACTCCAAGTCCACTTACAGATTAGATTTTGTAAATACTTTTTTTTTTTTTTTTCCCAAATGATTTATTTTTCCATTTACTTCAGTCTGGCTTGTCTCCAGGAGTTGATTTAGAGTAAAATACAAGAACTTCTATTTCCTTTGGATGCAATCTTCAAACAAGGATTTGGAAACCTCTAAACTACTCAGTAACTCAGCACATGACATGGTATGGAAAGGGGCTTCCTTTCAGCCTCTTGGACCAGTTGGGAGCCCACATAAGGAGCCACCTGAAAGAAGTGACCCTGACTGAGCAGTGGCAGCCAGGCAGAGCACTGCATGGCAGCCAGCACCAGGCAGAGAGACTCAACTCCACAGATACGGAGGGAACAGTAGGCATTATTTTTGTGACAGTAGAAAGTACTAATTTCGTTCCATCGGCTTCCAATTGGAAATAGCCCCTGAGTTACCCTTTTGTAAGGTCACAGGTATGATGACAGAAAAATTCTGGGAGTGGAATTCAGTTCCAGTTATGACACCCAGATTCAGGTTTTTAATTCAGGGAACTGTCACAGTTCCCGTGATAGCCCATGGAGGTCTCATCAGCTCTGCCACTGGAGACCAGAGGGTTATCTCAGCTGGCCTGCCAGGATGCATCTCTACTGACTGTGACAGGAGCCTGGATTCACAGTTAGACACCTAAACCTTGCCTTTCCTATTAAGGACCTGAGCCCAATCTTAATGCATGCATCCTCCCAGTTTGTCCACAGGACCTCTACACAAACATGATGGAAGGGCACTCTAGTAAATTCCTAAATCCAGTTCAAAATTGACTCTGAAAGCGCTAACTAAAAAGCTATTCCATAATAGTGGCTATCTTTTTGCCAGATTATTCAACAGTAAGCGGTATGTATAATAAAGATCCTGATTTATTTGTAATGTTTATTCAAAATGTCAGAACAAATTACTTCTATCCAACCAAACTCTGCTTTACAATTCCATCGATTTTCGTTAGTTTTTTAATACTGGTCCTAATTTGCATCTTTATGCTAAAACAAGAAAATATAGCTCCTTTCCTTGAACACCCCCATATTTCATTAACTTCGATAGAAATGTCTCATGTAAAAGGAATGCTAGATCAGAAAGTGCTAGCTACAGTAAGAGCAAGCTAAATAATGGCATGCCAGAAAGGACAGTGTCCTCCAGTACTTTACAAGGAATATCCCTTTTAAATCACGCAATATTGTGCCTAAAGCTTGGCAAACATTGTGAGCTTCATTTTAGATCTCCCAACTACAGTTTTCTGTGGGTCCCATACTAATTTCAAGAAATATTTCACAATCCCAGACTGGTAAAACAAGGGGTTGAAAAGGATCCCTTCTTTCCCTACAAGCCTTCAGACAAAATGGATGGCAGAAGTGGGTGTGAAGAAAGGGGCACATCTTTTAGGGCAGGCAGTTACAGCAGTTACCTTTAAGAGCAAATCTCTGGGTATTTCTGTTTTGGTTAACATGCCAAATCAAAGGGAATTTTGTTCATGTGTACAGATGACACTAACAGTGGTATCTTAAAGACCAAACACAGCATACATCAACATATCATCTCTTTAGAAGAGATGCTTCTAAATATAAGCTTTAAAATATTTATGGGGTATACACAGAGCAAGTTTTCTGGTTCTACAGATGACATTCACTGTCTTCCTTTTGCTTCATCCTCCATATTTGCCTCCCGTAGCCATATGTACAAACGGCACTGTTTTTCCCCACAACAGTTAGAAAGATTGCAATGACATTGAATGTGACCTGGTTTCAATAATACTGAATAGATGAAAGTAACAAAACAAAACCCCAAAACAACAGAAAAACAGATCACAGTGTAATTAGTGCTGTAAACCAAAGGTATTTCTGTCAGTCCCAGCACAACATCACACTAGTTACTTCTGGCTCCTTTTGTTAAAAAACAGTTACGTTCCTTAGATAGAAATTTGCATTTAATTCCTGATTACATTATGTATTCTCGCTGAGAAAGTGCAGAGGACACGAATATTTAAGTATGCGAATCAAGTAAGACTGCAACGTTGCCAATTTCTTTCAGTCTATTTTTTCATCAGTTCACCGGAGCTTCACACATTGCTTCCTCACCATTAATAGGAGTTATTTGCCACATGCATCTCATGAACTCGTTGTGGAAAACTGTAAGGCATTTTGTTGGTTGTTTGTATTTACAATGTAAGAACATGCTGCTGCGCCAGTGATTTCCGTGGATGCTTTGCCACTGATGCGAGCAGGAGCAGGAGCTGCCGTGACAGAGGACGTCTCTTCTTCTTCACTAGATGGGGTGGCAAATCCATTTCAGACATTGCCAGTCGGGAAACGGCATGAGAATTAACAAAGCACCTGATATTGTTTTTAATAAATATTTTAGTACTATTCCTATATATTGCCATGAAGAAGCTTTAAATGTGGGCTTAAAGTAGTAAAAACAAAGAAGTCAGAAATATCATGTGTAGAAAAACATAGGTCCATGATTGGGACCTACATCTTGCAATAGCAAACAGTAGTTATTTCTGTGTCAGTTAATCAGTTAATAATGCAGAACCACATAGATGGACCCAAAGCAGAGCACGTAAGAAGAGCAAGTGACTTTTTAGGTGACACAAAGCCTGAAAAATGCCCGATGCAAAGGGAAATAAAGAAATCTTCAGTGTGAAAATACTCGTTACATCAAGTCTGCACAGAAACATCAAGATCTGGCTCAGAAACAGCCCAGCTCTCACTGTCACCTTTAGTGGCTTTGAGATAAACACCTCTAGAGATGCCCTAGTGCCTACAGCCCCCAGTTCCTAGCCAAGCAGCAGCAAATGGGTGTGCTGACACAGTGGGGTGAGCCCATGGAGATCTGTATTCTCACGTTTACGAGAGATTATTCTAAACAAGGAAGAGGAAAATTTTGGACATCAAGCGTCCTTGACTGTCTATCCTGAATTGTCATTACTTGCACCATTTACTGTGTTCATATCTATACCCTGGTGTGAAAATCTGAAGGAATGCTAAAGTCTTCAGCATAAATAGCATGTTAATGTGTTTTTCAAAAACTGTACATTTTTACTGGGGAAACTGAAATATTTTCATCCGAGTGTATAATAAACTTACATTTCTTTACAGCCCACATTTCTCTTAAATAACCATAAAACCTTTTACAGAGGCCATGCTCTGATAAGATTGCAGATTTACGCTTTGATTTAAAAACAAGCAAACAAGAATCTATACTTTCCATTGAATGAGGAAAATACTGTATTGCTGTTTTAGCTCTCCTTTTGCTGTACTATCTAAAGCAACATTAATGATATATTGAGTAATTTGGGAGGAAAAAAAAATCTTAAAAATATATCTCCAGAAAGCACAGTGAAATAACACACCATGGGAGGAGGATGGATCCCGAGCCACACCCGTCCTCAGCTCCTCTTGACAGGACATCACAGACCTAACCTGAAAGCGCGTGTGCTGCGAGGAGCAATCCTCTGTAAGGCGGGACATGACCCTCTTACAACAAAGGTTGCATCTGTGGCTAGGCTGTTTGGAGAAAGACAACATGGTGGGATTAGACTGGTTTATGAGTGTGCCTGGATGTTAGCATGGATCCTGGTGTCCGTGCGCTCTCGCACATAGAGTCTCGGCCCAGAGCAGCCAGCTCGGTGCCCGGGAGGTGTTTCTGCAAGGCTCTTCCAAGTACCACGGGTTTTGCAATGCTGTGTTGTCCTGGGGTGTTCGTGCAAGCAGCCTCAGCATAGCCAGGAGGGAGAGGTCTGGCGATGGCTTTTGAAGGGATGTAATTTCCATTGGCATGTTCATTTGGCTTCTGTTTAAACCAATAAACGTAACGGATATCTCGTCATGATGCTTAAATGACTAATGATATTAAACATAGGATAGTTAGTAATGGTAAGCTAATCAGAAGCATATGTTTGGAGGTCAAATGGTCCTACTCCCATCTTATCTGTTCTCAGCATTTAATCCAAACAAGCTCCCAAATAAGGCACAGGTGATAGATAATTTAAGCTTGAGGGAAACATATTAAAAAACCTGCATGGTAATGAACAGCTTCATGAATGAAGAAAAAAAAATTAAAAAACAGGAAAAGAAAGATCAAAAATAGTGTCTTGAATCAGTTGGGGCAAGCATATAATTTAGGGTTGAAGAACTCTAGAGCTGTGTAAGGCTGATGTGCAGAACACGGAACAAGCTTGGGTAGATGGTACTTATTTGGTGCAGGGCACCTTGCTCAGCCGTTCCACATCTGGCTTGTGGCAAACAACTGGCTGCACCTCCATAGGACACACAGCAGCGCAGGACTCCAGCTGAAGCCAGATGTCCAAACATGAGCCACTAAAATCCTGTGGAAGAATGAAGTCCTTCGGAAACCCTGAAAAGTGGAGTTCAAAAGGGTTTCCAGTGGATCAGAGAAAGGATAGTGGTATTTTGTCTCTAGCAAGAAGCTGAGTTGCTGTGCCTGAGATCCCCTCCACGGGTACCCCTCTGAGGCTTCTGGCAAGTATCACAGGGTGGGCTTTAATCACTTAGTTTTGGCCATTTAAAAAAAAAAAAAATTTAATCCTCTATTTGTCTAGCTAGTGATCAGAATTGGTAGCTTTGGAAGAAAATCCTCCATCTGATAGCCCTATTAGAAGATGGGAAAAAGTGCCTGGTGGGGTTTCCCTCTTATTCTCTTCTCTTCTCAGATCGTTGAGGGAGCCTAGGTGAACAGCTTGTGCAAGAGACCTTATTTTTAGATGAAAAAGTTATTTGAAATGAATCCTGCTTTCAGCTTTTTCTTTCATTTCTGGAAACTACCACTATGTCAGATTAAGATTGACAGCTTCCCCTCCTGGAAAAGCACAGTGAAGGACTGCTTTTACTGAATCACACTTGATTTGATGTTTCTTGTGTTTCTGTGTTTGAAATAATTTCCTACATGTAATTATACACTTAAGCAATATTTATGTGCATAAAACAGCTATACAGTTCTCCTGTTTTCCAAAAGAGATTGGCTTGCCCTAGGAACATTTTGCCTTACTACTGTGGTTTTGGACTAGATATTGCTATTTAGGATACAAGTAAGGGAAAGAGACTATTGATTGTGCTTTTTTGAATTAAAAAGTCCCACATGAGGCCACACATTTATGCACGACAAAAAAATGTGTACACACAGTACAGAAGTGTAATTATATTGAACCCACACACGTGTAATGAAAAAAGAATTGGGAATTGGCACTGCTTTAATGATGTGCCAAATATTAAATGATGCCTTTTTTATTCAGATTCACAGTAAATCTTCTGAATTTTGAACAATCTATGTATTACCGAGATGCTAGCATCTCATTCATCTGCTTCCTGACAAAAATCTGCCTCTGTCTGATTTCAAGTGAATGTAACATTTAAAAAAAGTTCAATGGTAGCCAAATCCTGCAGTGCTCGTACAGCTAAACCCCGACTGCAAATTGCAAGTGGTTAGAGACTGCGAGATAATGGTCTCCAGCCTTTGTTAAACCCTCCATCTCAGGGTTTAACAGCACAATTCTGGAGACTGCAGGGAATAGCCCTGCTTTAGTATGACTCATTTGATTATTTTGTGTGTGTGTGCGTGCGTTTCCCACTTAATACTCAATGTGATAGAGCATACAACCCCATGACCTCCAACGAAATTGTGAGGACGTAAATGAGAACGGGGCTTAGGCTGTAATATTTGTTGTGTAAAAGCCTTTGTGAATTAGCCTGCAAACAGCCACAGAGTGATACAAACTGAACAGCTTTTAGAGCCTACTTTACAGTGTTATTTTAGTTAGTTTAGCAGCTGAAGTAGGATTTTACTCATTATAATTCCTCAGCAGTCTCGTTCCCCATGCAGCCGATGGAGGCTCACGGCACTTCCAGGCTGGACTGTCATAATCCCTTGAAGACAGGTGGCAGGTCTTAAAATGATGCCACTTTTTTTAAGCAGAAAAATGTCCTGGATCCTTAATATTTGCACACGTAGCCCTCTGAATTGTGTCACCTGGAGGGGTGTGCAGCAGGAGGCAGACTCTTATGTGCACCCAGAAGCAGCCTTTTCCTCCTGGAGTGTGATGGTGATTGAGAGCTTACCCCAGGATTTCCTCAGCTGGCACAAGCCTCATACAAGATACAGTGTCCCCAAACCCAACAGGCCCCAGCATACACACAGGAGGGAGTGCAACCTCTTTAAGGACCCAGAAATACGACTGGCCCCACCTGCTCTGGAGGAAAATTAAGTGCAGGTGCTGGGACTCAGCCCAGGGACCTTCGTCAGAGCTGGCAGGTTTAAACGTGCTTCCAGCCCCCAAAGCCAAGAAAGATGGTTTCATCCCAGCCCTCTGGGGAAGGGTGTGTGCCTCCTTCTCCACAGCTAATAAACATTGAGAGGTTGCTTGCTGGAGGAGGCTGTTTCTTTAGACAGATGTGAGGCCAACCCTGTGTAGCTGGGAGGGGGCAACAGCTGCTTTTTGGTGTGAATCAAAAGGAAATTTTTCTCTTCTTTACCAGCCCAGGGATAAAAAGTGCTCTATACTAGAATGGCGGTGTTGAGGGCATGTTATCCTGGTGGGGTGGAAACAAAACCTGCTGGTACGTGGTCCACCAAGCTGAGACCCATGCTGTTTGCTTGGGGCCTGGCACTCTGTGCAGGTGCCCAGCATTTGGTCCTTGTGCATGCAGGAGCTGAGAAGAGTCCCCCTCATGCTGACATGTGGTGGCCTACAAAGAAGCCATGCTTAGAAAGCACTAGATGTTTGTGGTCAAGGTAACTGAAACTAGAGGTGCTAATTTAAGTCATGAGAAAATCCCTTTTACAGCACAACTTAATGTGGTTGACAAGATGTCAGGTCTTTCAAATAAGCAAATTATCCGTTTTTATTTAAAACACCTTCATACCAAGCTATGCAAAGAAGATTTACAGGAACTGAGCATCTGTCTGCGAGCCTGCAAGGTCCTTAACCACAGAGCCAGCTCGATGGCCTTTGTGCAAAGGAACTGAGGAGTGATGCCATCCAGTATAACTAGCCCCAGCTATCTAGTCTTTGGTTTGGGGGTGATTTTGCCAAAATTGGCTCTAAGCCCTGTTCTGCTGGTTTGGTCCCTCCCTCCTCCCAATTTTATCTAATGATTAATGGAAAAGTGCATTAAACTACTCCTGGGTGCAGTCCACAGCACAGAGCCCCCACCTCCCTGGGGTAAGAGTCAGGCTCTTGCTTGAAATCTTGCTCTCTAGACCATTAATATTGCCTTTTGCAATTGCACATTTTCAACTGGCAGAGGTAAAGGTACCTGCTCCCAGCTTTCCTATAAACTTGTCTTCCCCTTTCTCCAGCCGTTTTTCCCCATTCATCTTGTCTATGCCATAATGGGTAGCACAGTCTCTTAAAAACTGGGAGCAATAGGTTTAAACCTACACTGAAGTGGGCATCAAACCCCCACCTCCCAGTCCTTGACCAAGAGCTTCAAGGCTACCATGTGAAAGACGAGCTGCAGGTGATGCTAGCAGTTCAGAGGAAGAAAAGCCACAGCTACTACTATGTTTTGTGGTGTCAGTCCTCACACTGCCAGTTGGCATTGGCATTATAAATCGCTGCATTTCTTGAGACTGAAGGGGATTTTACATAGGTCTAATACAAAGGGAGATGGATCCTCTTCAGGCTGAGATACAGATTTTTCCATAGTGGATCAAGCTGCCAAGTTTGAAGCAGCAGACAATTCAAAAGGTACATGAAATTCCACAAAATAGAGTTATAGGACAGCTTTTCCAGACCCCTAGTCACTCAACCTGGAAGTACGAGGTTTCAGGCTTCCCTTCACCCACACCAATTTTTTAAGGAGTTTACTGTTCTAAATTTGTTTATTCTGCTTCTGGTATAAATACCTGCTTTCTGTAACATGAATGTTTGCATCCTGCATGACTTCCTATGGCACTGAATTCCACAGATCATTATGCAAAAAGACATTTCCTTTGTGCTCAGACTCCTTCACCCGATTAAAAACGCCTATAATAAATGTTTTCATCTCACATAGTATTTGTATATGTTGCCTGGTATGCACAAAGCTTCTCATTGGGGGTGGAAAGCATGGAAAATCCAATAACAAATACACTTGGAAAGTCAAGATTGTTTGAAACTGATAGATTTCTTACCACAAATACTATTCTGTCAACAACCATACCTTTTGCCAGCTTTAATTTGTCTCAGTCTATCGATTGTCCCTTGTGGAATGTTCCTGCACCTCTCCTCTACGGTTACAGAAAGAGGAAGGATCACTTCTACCTATGGCTGCAACCCACACAACCTTGCTGAAATTAATGACATGACCTGCCATCTGAAGTCATTAATGTAACATTACGGCTATAAAGTCTGGGCCAGCTCTGGCTTGCAAGCAGGTGTACATGCCAGAGAATTTAATTAACATCAGTAACACTGGACTGATAGGAACAGCCCCGGTAGAAACACTCTCCTTTCCCCACAGCTGAGGCACGAGCTGGTCTCATACATGCACTTGTGCTTGCTTAGACAGCCAGGAGGACTTTGGTCCTCAGATGTACTCCAGGCAGAGTAGGCAGAGCTATAGTTACTTAACTGTTTTATCAGTTTTCCCACTGTTTTACTAGACTAATTAACTGGACTCATTTCCTCCTCCCAATCTAGATCTCTGCTTCTGGCTGATGGCGCGTGGGGCTATCCATTTCCCTTCGTACGGGGGTGTTGCGCAAACCCACTCAAAACCTGCCAGCTTTGCTTTGGCTTTCTTCTGGGAAGACGATCTATACTGGGAGCCAGAGGAAGCTATGAGTTACAGTCTGGAGCCCATCCAGGGACGGGTGTGAAGAGCTCGCTGCATTTCCGACCTTTTCTGAAGAACGCTTCGCGCACTCGCCTTGTAAAGCAAGTACCTGGTTTTTATTTCTCAGCCTGGATTGCTGAGGTGAGACCGAATAACTTCTGGCAGAGCTGGGGGTCAAATTGAAGCATATATTGCAGCAGATACAAGAGTTGCACGAGCTTCAGCCACGCCTCTAACATGGGATAATACCTTTTGTCACAGGGGAGCTCTAAAGATAACTTTGCTGATACTTGTGCAGCGTTCCGATTTCCCAGTGACTCGCGCTTCAGAAAAGCACACAAGGAAGAAGTGATTATCTCCATTTCATGCAGCACAGTGCTTAGTCAGAGTGACACAGGGCCCCTGCATGGGAGAGCTGGAAGAAGAGGACTGCTGAACAGCTGCCAGTCACAGAGCATCCTATGTACCAACTGAAGCAGGAGTTAAATGGGGAAAACACCGTATGTGATCATGTAATTAGCAAATGTATCATAATGCCTAGGCATAAGGGAGCTAAATTAAGCTATGGATGCATAATGTAGCTTGCATGTAAGATCTCCATAAAGACTGTATCCCTTCTATTGTTATTGGTGGATGCTCCAGGCAATAAACAATCCTGCAGTTAGATTTCCTTGCTTGTGCACATGGCTGCTAAATTCAGCATTTATTAGTGGTGTCTGAGAGGGAGACCAGTGTTATTGATGAGAGTCTGTAGAAGGAATAGTTGTAGTATCACAACTACCTCTCTGTAAAAATGGCTGGGAAAAAATTAACACTTAAAAATTGCTGTGCATGGGGAAGAATTCATAGTACTCTACATGACACCTGAATAATTAGAAGATAGGACAGTTTTGAACAGAATAACTCTATAAGGTGAATGAAGGCTGCTTCCCCATATTTACCTACTATGAAGCTCAGTTTAGATAGTTGTAATTGCTTGTTTGGTAATGGAATTATGAAGTTGAATTAATGGTGTGTACGATATATCTTAATGCTCAATAAAGGTGCTCCAATATTCCAGGCTCAGGGAGAATATTGGGTGCGAAAGATATATGTGAAAAGGGAAAGACTGATGCTCCCATTTTTCATTTTCATTATGGATGGACCTGATAACAGTCACCCTGTTTCACAGTCTGCCTGGGAAGAACTGATTTACATTTCTGCTTTGCAGCATGTGCCTTCCCTGGGTGAATGCCATAAAGGGTATCGTCTGGCTCACTGGTCCTTGAAGACCAGCTTCCTCGCTCTGAGCCATGACAGGTCTACGGTCCACCAAGATAAAGCTTATTAATGTCACAAGTTAATGTGAGTATAAGGGGTGTCGGGAGAAGGAGGGGATCCCCCATGCACTGAAGGATGCTGCAATGCTGCTACACAATCAGAGCTGATTTACATTTGTATTTCTCACAGAAGTTTTAAAATGTATACAGACTTGAGTTACCAAATAAATACAATACCTGTATCTTTGCAGAGTATTCATGCTTACCAGCTATGCGCTGACAGTCCTAGGCAGAAGGGTGGCCTGGGAGCCTGATCTAGATCATATTCCTCCCAGCCAGGTGCTGGGCTCATCATCCCTCCCACCAAGCCTTCTCTTGTTAACTACAGACACACAACACTGGCTTAGAGCAGCAACATTTTACACTACATCCTCAGAGATGAGGCTACAAGGAGCTCAGGTGGGTCCAATTTTGCCATCTGTAAGTGGAGAAGGTAATTTGTTGCCTCCTGCTGGTGCTGGGAGGTTCCATTCATTGCCGTTTTGTGCTTTGCATGCAGAAGGCACTACACAAGTGCGTGTTTGATACAGATATTTGCCAGAGGCTTACAAAGCTTCCCATATGGCATCTCCACGCAGTGCTCGTGAGCTCAGATTTTCTCTGCACGGGACTGAAGTGATAAAATAGTGTCTCTGTCAAACTGGAAGCCTCCAGGAACCAGCATTAATGCCTCAGAAACATTTTAAAGGGTTTTCTTTATTTTATTTTTTTAAAAGCATCTGGAAGTTTTCTGGCCTTTCAAATTTTTGTTCTAATTCTCATCCTAAACCGCCGCCTCCCCCCCCGTCCCTTTAGCTTCTTTTTCTACTCAGAAAATGGGAAACAGCTTTAGGAAGTTGAAGTGGAACAGTTGTGCTTTAAAATGTGACACTTTCGAAATAACATTCCCATTTAGAGTTGGAATTGTTACTGTATGCTGAAAGTAGTGCTTTCTTTCACTTCGTGTCTCAACATTAAAAACACTAATGCAGGCTTTTCCCCTAAATGTAGACAAGGAATGTTTTTGTCCTCTTCCTAGCTTTAGTAATTCCCTCTGTAAAGAGAACAGTATGCAGGGGGATGAACAGTGCCTAAGGAGAGAACTTATCTCCTGCCATGCTGCCCCATCCCCTCCATTGCCCTAACAACAAAAATCACTTGCTGATTTTTAAGAGCCATGCTAAATTTGAGCTAAGTCATGTTTATTTATGACTGAGAGGGATAATTTTCAATCAAGCCTAATGACATATTACACAGTGATACATAAGGTCCTTTTCTCACTGAGGATGATACAAGCACTCCTCATTACGCTTTCATAGCTCATTAATTTTAGGACATCTCCAGAAGGCAAAATATATGCATGGTGCTTCAGAAGGATGTAACATATGGAGAGGTAACATAATCAGTCACAGTGAGTTGGGTGACTTGACTAAACCCAAGTCTGATACCCATGTCTGACCTGAAGGTTAGCTGGTACTTCGATTCACCTCCTGCACTCACCAAAAAGGCAACTGTAAATATAGTAGAAGAGAAAGCAAACATCGTTTAAGAGCGCTGTGCTTAGAGCTGTTTCTTGGTTTGCCTGTCGTACTAAAAATGGGACTTGTTTGGGACAAAACATTTTACCCCAAATGAAAGTTGGAAAACAAAACTAAGTATTTTAATAAGGAGGTTTAATTCAAAACTAAATTTTACTTAGAAAAAAACACCAAAACAAACATGTAATATTATCTTTAAAGGTCACCTGATGGTTTTGACTAAATCCACAAAATATCTCAGTCATCTCCCCACGCTGGTCAGTCTGTGCCTTCGTAACTGCTAGATGTCAGTGCTCCAAAGTTTAAAGAATATTTTTCCCCCCACCTACCAACTTTGTGAAGTGGAAGAAGCATTTATCCCACTGACAGAAGGAATATCAAGACAGTGGGTTGTTTAAGAGCGTGAAGGCAGCTTTAATTTGGGAGGAGGACAAGAAGCTGTGTTAAAAAAAGGAGAATTGAGCCCAGCTATTCCCCTTCCTCCTCCTGTGCATGCCATACACAGGATCAGCCTCAGGTACGCTGCAGAGCCTGCTGGTGGGTGGCAGGAGGCCTCTCATTGTGGGGCACCTCCAACTTGAGGGCTGAACCCTGCGTCCCCGTGCCTGAGGGTGCCACGGCGTGGTTGTGCCTTCCCCAGTGCCTGATGGTGATACTGTGAGCCCCATTGCTGCCCCTTTGGGCCCCATCGCTTGTGAAATGCCAGCCAGGATTGAATTGTTTACCCAAGGCCGCAAGGCAGCTCCACAGCTGACCTGGGAGTCATACCTATGTCTTGCAATGCCCAGCAAGGTATCCTCCCCTTCTTTGCATGCCTCTAGTTTGAGAAAGGAGCTCCATATGGTTAAATGGATGTATAAAATGGTAGAGATTTATGGATTCAAAATTTTATCCAGGCTGTTATGGTGATTTAGAGTTGGGTCAGAACCAAAACCTTTGATCACACACAGAGATTTGGGTGGTATTTGAAATCTGGATCCACTTCTGAAGTCTGCATCTGACTCATCTCTAGCTACAGACATGGTGTTTTATGGTTTTATTTCTATTCCAGAGGGACATTTTCATGCATGCCTTGTAGCAGGCAGAGGAGGTGGGGATCTCTATATGATTTATATTCAAGGTAATGCATACATAACTACATCTCTATTTCTCTAGCACATAGTGAGATATAAATTTAACTTTATTCATTTGCTGCACCAGGAAACAATGCAGCTCTCTTGGCAACACACCAGCCACAGACAGGAGTTAGGTAGAAGAGAGATTCAAAGCCAGTCTCCTAATTGACTTTTTGAAGTCGTAAGCCATTTGTAGCTGTAGCAGTAATGGCAGTAAATAGATCGGTTTAGGGACAGTAGAGAAAAAAACCTCCAGCACAAATCTTTATCTAAGTGAATGCTGGAACACTTTACATGTTTTCTGAAGTTGTCCAAGAAGAAGCATTTCTTGTTTTCCTTTGGTAGACTGCTCTGCTAGTGAGACTGTTGAAAGCAAATTCCCAAACTTTTGATATTTTAAAAGGTTAAGACTTCTGGTTTTTTAAACCCAGTAATTTAATCTCTCTGTAACAGAAGATTGTATTACCCGGAAGAAAAGTCATTTATTTAGCTGGGAATAGATGACCTTGTTGAATATGATTCACTTATCTGTGGTTTTAGGTGAACAGCTTTTTTTAAATTGATCAGGAGCACAAGCTGTTCAGCTGGCTCTGGCAAAAAAAAAAAAAAAGTTATTTTCTGAAAAAAAGCAATGGCTGCTTCTTTTTGTGGAAAATGTGAAGTCTAACAGGTGTAAGGCAGAACAAAATGAATGTGAAAGCAAGAACACATTTCCATATGCTATTTTGAGAGCTCTGGGAGGGACTGAATCAGTTTCCACATGGAAAAGCAGCAGCACACGCACCCGGTGGGATATTTCTGTTCTCCAACCAAGACACGCATCTTCCCAAGGGGCTACAGCAATACCGAACCACCCTTTGAATTCCTGGGGCAAAACACCAGGATGTATCAGGAGCTTGACGTCCATTTCATGCAGGCAGCAGTGCCAGTGTGCACAATGACAGAGCTCCCTCTTGGCTGCTCTTTCCCTCCATGATCCAGGGGAGGTCCCTCTGACCAGATTTGTTCCTCCTCTAGCCGCTGCTTTACCTGTCTGCTGAAGCATCCATGAGCAAGGTCAGATTTAGGGTCCTTCTGGGTTGCATTCACATATTTCTCAGCTGTGCCACAGGATCCTGTCTACTAGCTACTAACTCTGAGATACCTGACTAAGCAGTGGATGCAAATTTACAGAAGGACCTACGTCACATATCTGGAGATGACTTAGGCAGAAACACACGGGTGAGCCAAACTTTAAGGAACCCAGCTCCCACAGTGAAAATCACTACTGCAGTGGAGGCACACGGTTCCTTACACCATGCACAGGGAGAGCCAGACACCCAGGAGGACAATGCTGAGAAGTCACTGTGCTGAGTGGGGAGCTGTCATATCTATATCTAGCCAGGAGGAAATAAGAGGAGAGAAGTGGGACTGCAAAGCTGACTAACTTCTCACACCGCTCTGATGGTGATTCTCAGCTGTACACCTCCTCCTGGAGCTAAACCTTTCAGCCAGGTCAGTCGCAGAGCAGTCACAGCTGTCCAAAAGGAGACATCATCTCATGCATTTGAGATGCCTTGGCATATCCAAGAAGGGGCTGGCAAAAAAACCCAATCTGGAGGTCCAGGTTACTCTAGAGCATTGTCAATAGCACCAGACATGTTAATTCAGGCAACCGAAGCTGACCCTTGTGCACTCCAGCAAACCAACCAACAGTCCCTCCACCGATCCTTCAGAAAATCCCTTGAGAGCTGCAGAGCCATGGCCTCATGAGCCTAGCATGCCTTTCAGGACTGCCTCAAAGGCTGGGGGTGTTCTTGCTTAGCTTTACCCTTCAACGCTGAGTGAAGTGCTGTTGGCCTATGTTGATGATGGATTTAATCCCTCTGGAGACTGGGACACGCATCTTGAGCTGGCGTTAAAATAAAAGTGCCTTACTGAAGTTAGGTTTAAGCTAATTCTTCAGTGGCCAACACTGAATCAAAGCAAGCTCAGAACAAACTGCAGCAATTTCCACTCTGTTCTTCTTGTGCCTGCTCAAGGACAGTGGGTGAAAGAGCAGTGTTAGCTGGACTGGTGTGAACCTGTCCTGGTTTTGGCTGGGATAGAGTTAATTTTCTTCCTAGTAGCTGGTATAGTGCTGTGTTTTGGATTTAGTAGGAGAATAATGTTGATGATAAAACACTGATGTTTTTAGTTGTTGCTAAGTAGTGTTTACACTAAGTCAAGGACTTTTCAGCTTCTCATGCCCAGCCAGCAAGAAGGCTGGAGGGGCACAAGAAGTTGGGAAGGGACATAGCCAGGACAGCTGACCCAAACTGGCCAAAGGGATGTTCCATACCATTTGACATCATGCCCAGTATATAAACTGGGGAGCGTTGGCCGGGCAGGCTGGATCACTGCTCAGGAACTAACTGGGCATCGGTCGGCAAGTGGTGAGCAATTGCACTGTGCATCACTTGTTTTGTATATTCTAATTCTTTTAGTATTATTATTGTCATATTATTATTATTATTATCATTATCATTATTATCATTATTTTCCTTTCTTTCTGTCCTATTAAACTGTCTTTATCTCAGCCCATGAGGTTTTTTTTTTCTATTCTCTCCCCCATCCCACTGGGTGGGGGGGAGTGAGCAAGTGGCTGCGTGGTGCTTAGTTGCCAGCTGGGGTTAAACCACGACAGAGCCTCTCATCAAAATGAGCATTACTGGACATACAAGCTTAGGTTACCCTGTCCACGTGGATGACCAAATTCTGCTAGTTCCACACAACGAGAGAAATGTCACCAATATAAGCCTGGAATCGGAGAGCAAATTTTATCCTCTCTGTACCCAGCAAAGCCCTGCACCCCAGAAGTCTCTGCCGCGCAAGCTGCTGGATTTACAAGGGTCAGCATGTTCTTCCGGGCCCCAAGGGTGCCGCTAATAATACAGCTAAGGAAAGACGAGAGCTAGTTGTTGCTAAAAGGCATGATCCCACTTTCCCCTTCTTCCTTACACTTTCTGCTTGGCAGTAGCTCTCGACTCACCGAACTGTTTCCGGGCAGACAGAGGAGCGCCAGCGCCAGGAAAGTGGTGTGAGCGCACGCTGAGTGCATGAAGAGCCAAGGGGATGCCACTTCCAGGGACAATTAGCTATTAAATCAAGCTATCTGCAGCATCAAATTGCACCCCTAGAAATGGCCTCGGACCTTTTCCAGCGCAACTTTCCTTTAACCAAAAACCCTGGTGAAATATCTCATCTCCCCCTTTCTATCCCAGTTGCCGGATGGAGGGTACCAACTTCTGCTGCCGCAGGCAGAATAAACAGCAGGTTTCAAGTGTGACGTAGCTGAAGAGTGCTTGTTTGTGAAGGAGGATTCGGGTGATGTTATTTATCACAGACATTTCTCACTCTCTCTTTGCACATCTTTTTAGCTTCCTCGACTTATTTGTGAAGGAATTCCGGAACAATCAGGAGAGGATGTAAAGCTGATAGCTTATCACCCAGGAACCATAAAGACACACGCATCCTGATATATATCAGGATAAAGGAAGGAAGTGATTTAGTCTTCTTGAGTGTGAATGCTGGTGCTCTGCAGCTCACAGAAGCTAGCACATATAAAAGACTTCCAAAGGCTGGTGAGTAATTCAGTGCTGACTTTTTCAGCTGTGTGGAAAACTACAAACACAGCAGCTCTGCCATATTTGTGAAACGTAAAATGAAAAGATATTGATGGCTGGTATCTGCAGCTGGGTTTGTTCTGCTATTTACGTCCTGGTTCGAATGGAAAACATTTAGAATAGTATGTTAATGCTCACATTGACAGTATTCACATATCAAGGCTTGAACTATAGGCATACAGAGCAATTCTGCCTCAATTATTGTGCTTCTGAAAATGTCCTACAGGAAAAGAGAGATGGCAAGGCAGCATGTTCATGTTCAATAACTTAGAGACACTGGAATTAATCCTGGTTTTATCAATCTAGAAAATAATAACAAAAAAATTATGTCAAAGCAAAAATATGGCTGTTCAGATTATCATTTTAAGAGGATATTTGAAAAGTGGTAATCTTTCTCGCCTTAATGCCTCCCTGGAGCTCCTAAATAACCATCCAGATTTCTAGGCCTTTACACTTTCATCTAATACCTTTTGTCTCTGTTCACACTTTTTTCCTCTCTCTCTTTAGGCTGTACAGTTTCTTAGTGGATAAACTCAAACCATGCACAAATATTCAGAGTGAGACCAAGTCTGAAAATCATCTAGGCCCGCAGCAGCCCTGAAACATTAACAAGCAATTGTATTCCTTTCCCCAAACCTTGTAACACAGCTGAAGTATCAAAATAAATATGCCTTATGCTGTGAAAGCAGAGACGTAAGAGAGGGCGAAGAACCTTCATACCCCCAAAAGGAATACAGTCCTCCATGCAGGGGGGCTCCCACAGGTTTCAGTTGTATTTCTTCACCCAGTGCTTCCTGACTCACAACCCTATGTGCTCATACTAAGAACATCACCTCAGTCTTTTTTGAAAGGTTGAGATCAGCAATTTGGGAGACAGCTCACTTTGACTGTAATTGAATTTTATGTTTACATCATTTCACATGAAAACTTGACTTTAAATTTCTTTTTTTCAACTCTGGAGATTGCAGAAGTCTGGGAAGCAAAGCATTATATTACACCGCAGACTGAAATTTGCTGTTTTCACAGTAAATGAGTATGATGAATTGATGCCTGTGACTGTGGAGCCAGCTCACAGAGACACCATGTCTTCTTGATAAAGGGTTTGCTAATACTATTTGCAAGGCAGAAGCTTGGTCATTAACCATAAGCTTGATACCTTACATAGCCTTTTAGTTTCACATCAGGATAAAAACACCAGAGGGGGTCAAGTCTATCCACTAGATGGAACATTAAAACTTGCATTATAGTGATGCTCTTTTCCATCACTCTGGTCATTACAGGTAATTTTCAACACAACCACTCTGAAGTGCAACACAACTGTTCATTAGGAAGAACTAAACAAAGCTATACCTTCAAACTATGGGCATAGTGCCTTGCAGCACAACCCCAATAGCTCCCATAGGCAAAAGAGGGTTTTGCCAGCTCTGGCTTGGACCCACAGTAAAATTCCAGCTACTGCATTTCCCGGTCAGTAAGTGGTATCTGCTCTACGCTATGTCATTAGGAGTGTTGGACATATCAAAAGTTCCCCCATCCCTTTTTTTTTTTTTTTCCCTAAAGTCAGTAGGGGATTGATTTGGCCAAACACTTGATCTAGGTTTATTTTCTCCCACGTGGAATTTGAGCTTCATTTTTAACACAACCTGCAGCTATTGCTCACGGCTCAACACAGACTGACACAGTTTAACAAACAACCTCTGTGTAAAACTCACAATTGAAATATTCAGAATGAAAGGGAGTGTGTAAGCCCATGAAGCACACTAGCCTTCCTTTAAGGCATGTTTTTTCTCTATCTTCTTAAATACACTGAATCTACCTGTCCTTTTTTCTTCTCAGAAAAGTATATCCCCTTGCCAGACTGTTGCAAAATTATCCGACTCAAGAAAGAATGAAAGAAGTGGGATTTGTGAACACTCAAGACTGCCAAGAAACCAGCTGAATGTAGCACAAAATCTGTTAGGTTCCAAATATTTAATCTTCTTATGACACTATTGTGTTAGAGGCCAATACTTATTTACTGCTTCCATGATACTACAATAACAACATACACCCTACCTGAGAACCAACACATTTTGCTTTTAATGGGGACAGCATCCTAAGAAGTGTCTGCAGGCAGATTTAAACCTCAAACCATTGCAAGCATAAGGGAAGATCATCACCTGCTGCTGCCGCCGCTGCTTTGGAGACTGCTCCTGGAGGAACTGCCTGCTGCCATCTATTGATGCACTGGAGGAAGGCACTGGACCAGCAAGTCCTCACTCAGGTGCTTCAGTGAACATTTTCCTTGCTTGGGTTAGAAAACCCATAGATCTGAGACGTGGTACTCTGAGAGGAATCCTTACTCGGTGACTTAAGAGCAACAGAATTATTTAACACAGCTCAAGCCAAGAGTTCACTGCAGACAAACCTTAGCTACCTAGCCCAGCGCAGCAGGGTTGAGTGATAAGCATGACTAAAAGCAAAGAGTTCACCTTCATAGGACGGGCTAAGTCTCAGAGCCTTAAACACCATGAACATCCTTACTGCATCCTCTTTCCCTTCCACTGGAATGGGAAGCATTAAGATCTTGACTTTTAAGGGGCCCACCCTACG
This sequence comes from Gymnogyps californianus, assembly GCF_018139145.2. Lineage (NCBI taxonomy): Eukaryota > Metazoa > Chordata > Aves > Accipitriformes > Cathartidae > Gymnogyps > Gymnogyps californianus. The sequence goes on from NC_059471.1 coordinate 176,154,485, forward strand.
GAGAAGTCACGGTACCTGTTCACTGCAGCTGCAACAAGGAATTGGATGAATTTGTGATCGTCACCTTCATCCAGCACCCACAGCACTGAGGGCACTTGGCCTGGGTAAAGGTAGGAGCCTCCTAGCCAATGCTGGCGACACACAAAGATGAAAGCAGCATCCCATGGGAGCAGCAAACTCCCATGACATCTGCTCTGTGTGACACCGCTGCAGCTGCAATCACTGCGGGGGGAAGCTTTGCTGTTAGAAGAAAGTAGGGTGGTGGTAAGGCAATCCTTCCTAGAAGGCAGCTGCTTTTGTCACTGTGGTTCAGAAACAGTTTTCTTCCAGGTAAAGGGAGAATTCAGGGTCTGTTGACCCTGATACTGGACACTTCAGTCCTAAGCAGCTCAGCACCCTTGAGGTGACCTACCCAGAGGCAATGCCTGGAGTGTCAGTCAGCTGTGATGCAAGCCAGTCCCCTCCTGTACGCTCATGATGTACACTAGGAGAGCACAAAAGGCTCACACTCACCAACTACTTGCTGCAAAAATCACAGGGGTTAAAAAAAAAAGAAGCAAAAGCAGCCTTAGGGATGGAGTTTTAAGTATGGCTGGCACCTGGAAGGCCAGTAACCCTTGGGGCGAGTGTAAATGGTGGGGACTTACTGGAAGTAAGTGACTGCATCTTTGCAAGCACAGAGCACACCAAGGAGATTTATTTGAGTTTCTTCAATGCTAGGCAGCAAAGGGATAAGAAGGTTTCAGTCTGTGAACAGAGGCTAGAAAAATTATTGCAGAGCATTGTAATGAAAGAAGCAAGTTTTAAAAGGGAATCTTTACTCATGATCTGATCCTAGTTAACCCTGATAAGAAGAATGACAGGAACATCTATGAGTTAGTCCCCGTAGATAACAACAGGTTAGAGAGGAAGAAGAGAGGCAACCAAAGAGCTGTGATCCCATTGGAATGGATATTTTACTTACTATTGGCATGCTGCTGAATCACTGCTGCCATGATTTTCTTAAAACAAAAGAGCTCTCCTCCTTCCCTCCCCCCTTACTCAGTTTGATACTGCTTTCATGTGGAGATTTGGACCCTGAAAGCAGAGAAGTACTGACCCTTGAGGTCCCCAGTGGAGATAACAAGACTTGGGTGGGAGTGAAGGGAGAATGTGGACTCACATCTCTTTTGTTTTGTAATATTTTAATAACCTCCTAATTTTTTTTGAAGCAGCAACTAGCGGTTCCTCTGATTATTGCCAGGGGATAATTTTCATGAATGCTCTTATATAGCTCACACAGGATAGCGGGGCATCAGCAAATGACTCCCCTCTGTCCCCGGTTTTCATGCTATTTTATGAAATAATCATAAGGAAATTTTCAACCTTCTGAAACCTGTGCTTTGTCTTTTGAGGTACACATCATATATGAGGGGCAGATGAAGCAGATGCAGCAATAACGGAACATTCATGACTCTTGATTTTTGAGCCTAGGGATAGGCCGTAAAAAAGGGGCAACTGAAACTCTCTATCGAATAACAATTAAAAACCTGCACCCTCTTATTTGACAGGGAGGCCTAGACTTCATGTACACAGTCTTTTTTACTTCATGCTTCACCTGTTTCTATTAGATTGCCTTTGGTATATGAACACGGAGAAAATAGGTTGGCAATCTGTCTGGAGAGACAAATAAACTTGACAGGTTACCTAAGGAGAGTCCTGTGCATTCTAAGTGTCTGCAAGGTTAGGCTCAGTAAAAAGATTTGTTTTACAGATTAGTTTCTTGAAGGATGAATTTTGAATTATGGAACCAACCAAAGCTTTTTTCTTGTGATTTAGGACTAACCATTCAAAGATCTCATCCCATAACTTAGCTCTGCTAGCTGCTATCTGGTGCACCGAGTGACCATTTATTTAGCACTTCATTTTAGATTCTTGTGTTGTGTTGATGTACGCTCAGTATGCCCCTCGCCTCCATGCAGAGGGGTATTGCACTGACGGCTCCTTTGATCAGCATTACATATGATTTGAAGAATTGCAAAGGAAAAACTGACATAGAGTCAGTCTACAGCATGTACTACTTACCAACACTTTCAAAAGCATGACACTGAGAAATACTACTTTACCTCTCCTGTTTTGTTGATTTAGGTGGTTTCAGTTTGTTGTTTGAACAGTGTATGGAAAAGTCCACCATGAATAATTTGGTAACCATTTTATTTCAAGGACAAAAGAACGGTCATGTAACTCCTAAGTTGCATGGCTGCATTTAAAAACATTACAAGTATTTAGAAAAGTTAGAAGTTAAATTTCTAGTCCATGTTTCTTTTTTATATGCTTTTGTGAATATTTATGAATTCCAGTTTCATAATACAATATTTTTCTAGAGACTCAGTGAGAAATTTGACTGCCTCATACACCACTAAGGCTCATAAATCAACTTTTAGGACTCACAGCAGAAACAACTGTGGGTCCTTCAGTTCATATTTTGTCTTAACTGTCAATCTTTCTCTCTCTTCTTGGCAAGTGCTTTCTCTCACAACATTCAGAGGCAGCAACATTTCTTTTTTTGCAGACCTGCAACAGAGACAGAGGTGTAGAATAGTAAATAGCACACGATAAGGCTATTCCAGGCCCCTGGTAACCTGATCATGTTCTCTACTGCTCTATCTATTGCCTTGTGAGGTTGGGGCACGTTGTGTCTGCAGGTGGATCAGCAAGGACACTTACACATAGAACAACCTTTAGCAGAGGACTAGATCTCTGAAATGCTCTCTCCCGTTTCCTGCAAGGACATTGTATGTGCATTTATATTACAGAGTATTAGTTTGATGCACAAGGTCAAAGGGGACAAAAAGCTTATGCCAGCAGATTTTATAAATACACCTTGTAAATGAAATTTTAGTGTAAACAGAATAAGGGAGTGACTTAATTCCCAGAGATCCAGCCCAGAGACCTCACTAATGTGGTTAAGAGACTTGAGCATGGTTATGTCATGCTCAAAACCAGAAAAATTAAACAAGCTGTGGGTAAAGTATTGCCTGGGACAAGGAAATCTGGAAAGAAGCTCTTAAAATTTCTCTAATCATAATGACTGAGCACCTTCCACTAACAACTCCTTACACCTTGGGTGTATCTAAGGTCCTGGGAACTGCCTGTGCACTCCCACTCCCACCCAGTCACAATACCAGAGGAACACCATGATGAGACAGAAAGTAGCAAAAGCCATTTAAAAGTGATAGCTAAGATTAAATAGATTCCGAATGTTTCTACAAGTGTACCACTTGTTAAGAACTAAATATAACTGTCTAACAAATGTTCAGCAGGTACCCTGGCCATCTGAGTCCTGTGTGTACAACAGGCACTGGTGACATTTAGATTTAGTTTACACCCAAATAATGATGAGGGTTTCTGATAATCATCAGCTATTTTTACACTCCATCAGGAAAATATATCCGCATCTTCTTCACATGCACCTTGGAGACAGTGTAAGGTGGTAGACTGAACTACCTGCCAGCTCAAGCATTCTCACCTCAAGACACAGCATCAGATGTTGTTTTGATTTCTTTTCCCAAAAGATGGACCTGAAACTTGCACTGGAGGGTCTACTCATTGTGCAAGAGGTAGGTGCTCACCCATTGAAATCCCTGGACTGTAACTATTTGCTGGCAGCCTCCTATGGAACGGAGAACTTCAACTGACTTCCATATAGGTTAAAAACAGTATGGATGTTAATTACATTTGGTAACTATTAACTGAAAGTGGCTTATGTCAGTACTCTAGAGGCTCACTAGTTCTTTAGCAATTCTCTGAACCATTCTGTCCCCAAATAATTTGCCAATGCAGAAGGCAACACAGAATAAAATACATTAGCCACAGCTGCGATGAGGGAACTTCGCCATCCTCTGGCCTGGTTGTAGTATGAAAAATAATACAGCATAGATATACACAGCAACTTCTGTGGTTTGATCAGAGCTGTAAGGATGAAAGGCACTGTGCAAGAACACAAAAGAAAAGTTTCTGCTCTATGAGACCTTCATCATAGTTTTTCCATCACTCAAATCAACTATAAGCACAGCACAGTTGTGTATAGGTCCTTTTTTAAAGCAAACAACCATTCTAACCACATACAGCAGGCCAGAGTCAGGAATAACACACTGATGTTGCCTCAAAATGGAAATCAGAGCATTGTCATAAATTTAATTGAGCCAAGCCTTACTATCTGGACTTCCATCTCTAGTCTTGTTGATTGCTAATACGTGTAAGTAGTGGGAGATGACAAGGTTTGCTGTCAAGTGGAAAACATGATGTCAGAAGTCCCAAATCATGGAGTTGAGGGCATCAGGTAAGAACAGCTGGCTCCAACAAGGTTAAGTTTCTTCCTTCCACCCAACTCACAATAACTGGAAGGGGAAATAGAAAAATTACTACCTTAAAGTTTGTTTAAAAATGTATATTTTTTCCTTATTATGTTGGTCTAGCCACGAGAGCAGTATTTACTTTATAGCTGTTTATTATCACAAAATACCAGGATGAACCATTCTTCAAAAAAACAGAGAAGACTATTCAGGAGGCAACACATGCCTGTTGTAATGACTGTGACGAAGATAAACCCCTGGACTTCCAGCAGCACTGAATTACTTGACACTCTCCTGGTTCCATTACTGAAGTAAGAAATTTTAAGGCTGGTTGTAAAGGTTTGAGTAGGAGAGGCACTTTGAATATACTCTGTACAGTTCTGTAGTGGGTTGACCATGCCTGGACACCAGGTGCCCACAAAGCCCCTCCTCAACTGGGCAGGGGAGAGAAAATATAACAAAAGGCTTGTGGGTCAAGATAAGGACAGGGAGAGATCACTCACCAGTTACTGTCACAGGCAAAATAGACTCGACTCGGGGAAATTAATTTAATATATTGTCAGTCAAAAGTTAGAGTAGGGTAATGAGAAATAAAACCAAATCTTAAAAACACACCTTCCCCCCACCCCTCCCTTCTTCCTGGGCTTAACTTTACTCCCAAATTCTCTACCTCCTCCCCCCATAGCGGCATAGGGGGACGGGGAATGGGGGTTGCCGTCAGTTCATCCCACGTTGTCTCCGCCACTCCTTCCTCCTCAGGGGGAGGACTCCTCACACTCTTCCCCTGCTCCAGCGTGGGCTCCTCTCTCCATGGGAGACAGTCCTCCATGAACTTCTCCAACGTGAGTCCTTCCCACGGGCTGCAGTTCTTCACAAACTGCTCCAGCGTGGGTCCCATCCATGGGGTGCAGTCCTTCAGGGACAGACTGCTCCAGCATGCGTCCCCCACGGGGTCACAAGTCCTGCCAGCAAACCTGCTTCAGCGTGGGCTCCTCTCTCTCCATGGGTCCACAGGTCCTGCCAGGAGCCTGCTCCAGCGCGGCTTCCCACAAGGCCACAGCCTCCTTCAGGCATCCACCTGCTCCGGCGTGGGGTCCTCCATGGGCTGCAGGTGGATATCTGCTCCACTGTGGACCTCCATGGGCTGCAGGGGGACAGCCTGCCTCACCATGGTCTTCACCACGGGCTGCAGGGGAATCTCTGCCCGGTGCCTGGAGCACCTCCTCCCCCTCCGTCTTCACTGACCTTGGTGTCTGCAGAGTTGTTGCTCTCACATATTCTCACTCCTCTCTTCCGGCTGCTGTTGCCGAGCAGTCTTTTCCCCTTCTTAAACCTGTTAACACAGAGGCACTACCACCGTCGCTGATGGGCTCAGCTTTTGGCTCAGTGGTGGGTCCATCTTGGAGCCGGCTGGCCTTGGCTCTATCGGACACAGGGGAAGCTTCTAGCAGCTTCTCACAGAAGCCACCCCTGTAGCCCCCCGCTACCAAAACCTTGCCACGCAAACCCAATAACAGTACACAGAAAAGGGCTTTATGAACAGTGTTTAAAAACATGAGTTAAAACCCGTGAATAACCAGGAAAAGTAGAACAGCAGTATGGTGTTTATCTCCCTCTACCTGGAGTAGAGACAATGTGTAAACTTAATTTAATAAATCCAAACCACAGGTAACCTGCCTTTGTCTATGAAAGTTAACAGAAAAGTGATTTCTCTCCCCAAAACAAGAAGCATTTTTTGTAAGCGTTGGCATACATGTTCTGCACAGTTTGAGCAGAATGATTATGGCACTTCTTCCACCTTGCTCATCATCAGTTTGTCCCCCTTCCTTTACAATGGACTGCCAAAAAAAGCAGAAAAATAAGGAACAAAAATTAAACCACTACAGATATTTGTTAACTTTCTGTATTGTAGACACTATCTCTGCTATAAACAGGGATGTTTGATTCCTTCAAGCAAATGCATTCTTTGTTATATCCACAGCCCCTTCCTTTTTTTTTTTAACAACAACAAAAAAACCCTTCATTCTTTTTGACAAAATCTTATTGCTTTGCTACAGACTTCATGGATAATTTCAGCCTTCTTCAAGGATCAGTTTGTCCCACCCGTAATCCCAGATGACGGTATGAAACCCAAGTTTTCCTACCTCAAACAATGGTAGACAGCCTGACTTTGAAAAGTCTTGGGCTCCCTATTCTCTCCTCGCATCTCTGAACTTAAAATTGAAAGAGATGAAAGAGATGAAACTACCTTTTCTATTTCTGTAAGCAAGTGATCTACTGTACAGAAGAACAAATTTCAGAAAGTATTCCAGGGGAAAAAAAATATATAAAAAATATTGTGGGTAAACACTGTCTACTTAGTATCATGGAGCTATAGCTGTGTGATTAGTAACAAAATACTACTGTTAAAGCAAGGACCTGTTGCCTAAAACCCTGCCATGCATGAAGCCCCAGCACCTTCCACTCAAGTCATACTGTCTCCACCTCTCTGTCTTTGCCTCTGTCATATATTAGGCTGAGGAAGCACACCTCCTCTCTTACTCCAGAAGTAGCTGTCTGTTCATTCAGAGACCTTTAGGAACCTTGCCCTTTCCACAGGGCTTGTCAAGTGCCATCAGCCAGTAGTGGGTAAGCTGCTCTGCTCACAGTTATCTCTGCTGCTAATCACACAGCATTATTCATGATGTTGACCTTGGTAGAATAATTTCTGTTTAAAATAAAGCAGTAGCAAGCATCCCACACCATTACTCACTAAGTCTACTTCAAATTTCTTTGCAGACATCCATTTTGTCTTTTTTGGTTCATATATATGTATACACAGGCCCAGTTATCTATCTGCTGAGATGATTCTGTCAAGTGCTGCTCATCCTCCTGTCTATTTTCAAGAGCAAACAAACAAAAACTCACTTCCTCTCTCCCTCAAAAAAGATAGAATGAAAAACAGTGGCATGAATAAACCGCTATATCCTAACAAAGGATTAGAGGTGTTGCATTTTTATTTTCAGAAGATAAAATGCTGTGACTTACTGGAAATTTCCTATTCTGAAGTAATTACTAAGCTAGTAATTTTTTTTCAATACTTCAGACAGGATAAAAAATAGCTCATGTAAAACACGGCAAATAGAGCTTATTGTACAATGAAGGAGGAGACTTTGAAGAGAATCATCTTTAGATTTAATCATTCAAAGCAGCATTAATAATATGCCATTGGCTGCTGAAACTAACTGAATAACAAATGGTAATGTCGTGGTTTAACCCCAGCTGGTAGCTAAGCACCATGCAGCTGCTTGCTCACTCCCCCACCCAGTGGGATGGGGCAGAGAATCGGGAAAAAAAAAAACAACCTCGTGGGCTGAGAAAAAGACAGTTTAACAGGACAGAAAGGAAGTGAAAATAATTATAATAATGATAATGATAATAATAATAAAATGACAGTAATAATACTAAAAGAATTAGAATATACAAACCAAGTGATGCACAATGCAATTGCTCACCACTCACCAACCAATGCCCAGTTAGTTCCCAAGCAGTGGTCCCTGGCCAGCTTTCTCCCCAGTTTATATACTGGGCATGACGTCATATGGTATGGAATACCCCTTTGGCCAGTTTGGGTCAGATGTCCTGGCTGTGTCCCCTCCCAACTTCTTGTGCCCCTCCAGCCTTCTTGCTGGCTGGGCATGAGAAGCTGAAAAGTCCTTGACTTAGTATAAACACTACTTAGCAACAACTAAAAACGTCAGTGTGTTATCAACATTATTCTCATACTAAATCCAAAACACAGCACTATACCAGCTACTAGGAAGAAAATCAACCCTATCCCAGCCAAAACCAGGGCAGGTAATTAGCAAGCAATCTTTCAGTATTATTCATCAATAACAACTCAGTTTTGTAAGGCCCCTGTGTACCTTTTGTCTGATACTGAAAAGCCTCAATGTCCAAAAAAATCTGTAAAATTAAAGGTTTGATCAAATTCCAATAAAAAGCTATGCCAATGACTTCAGTAGGAACTGGATTGGATCACCTTTGTGCAGGAAGCACTTGAGCCGGTGTAGGACTACTGTATTACTTGTTACAGCTATTGACTGGGAAAGTAATTGGTGCTGAGGGCAATTAACATCTTACAGAGATGTGTTCTATATGTGCAGAAGTACTGAAAAGTGCAATAGAAACATACAGTTAGATACACGGTTTGGTGAAGGAAAAATGCAGTGGTAATTAAAAAAAAGTATTTCATGAGATACAATTAATTGTTTAATATTCTTTTTATCAGTTTTGGAACAGCCTGTTTTATAAAGTTCTTTAAATATCTCCATTTTCTAAGAGAGGATATCCATCAGCATCATCTGAAAAGATATTCTAAGATAAAATGTGTTCTTTATATTTCTCCTCTGCTATTCACAGACTATCTCCAGTAAGAAAATATCACTCACAACCTATTGCTTCTTCATGATGGAGGAAGGAGCTGGCAATAAATATTGTCAGAATGAGATCATCTGTCCTTTTAAATCCAAATTTACAGCTCACTATCTGTCCGAGTGTAGGTATAACTAAAGATAGAACAGGTGCAAATGCAGTAACATACATGTCTGGAAGAAGAGTTTGCTAAGGGGAAAGCTAAAACGCTTGTAGAGTAAATCTTTACTCAAGAGTCTCGTAGTTCATCACGGCTTCTATTTAGTCACAGTGCCAATGTAACACTGCTCCTCAGAGCAGACTGGGATCTCCAGTAATGTCTGAGAAGGACATTCAACCACCACGACAGTGCCATCCTTCACGCCTCCATGGCGACTGTCAGCAAGACAGCAACTCATCTAACACAGGCTAGGCAGCCAGCAATTGCAGTGGCTTTACTGAAAAATACGTTTTGATGGAAAGTTGAGTTCTGTATTGTGTGGCCTCTAGCTCAAGTCAAGGTAAATACTGAAGAAAATCATGCAAACACACAAGGCCCTACTGATCTGTATTTGTTAAAGTTTTCCTGCCAGCCTGGATCCATAACTGCCTCTGAGACTCCTCTTCCTGCTCCCTGGAAGAAACCTGTGGGCTCTGATCCAGACCCTTCACCTCTGACCCTTTCCCCCACCGGCTGCTTTTCTCTCTGGACAAACCTGGGTATTTCCTGCTCGCTCCCAGAGCCAGGGAACTTTCCTCACTGGAAAGTGGAGGAGTGTCTGGTGCCACACACCGCTGAATACCTTGCCTCAGGTAAGTGCTACAGCTTCTGACATAACTCATATCCTACAGAGTCTACCACTAAAAGAGTCCCAATGCCTCTCCACCATCATATTCTTCTGAAGATAATGGAAGCATCCTGGGTTCAATTCACTTCTCTGAATACAGGCATCTAATGCCCTAGGCTGTCCCAACCCACTTCCAGCTGCCTCTGCGTTAAGGTGCAAGACTTCCAGAGGTCCTGTATCACATCTGGCAGACCCATGCACATCTCTCGGGTACCCTCTGCCTCTCAGAGGTCACTGGACACCTCTGTTCAGGCAACTGAATTGGGCTGCTTGGCTCTATGCCTTATCCTCTCCCTTCTACTTCTCACCATCAGAAAATTATCTCCTGTGGGATTTGTCTTGAGCAGGAGGGGGTTCACCCTCTAGAACCTGCTCTCCATCATTCTCTGAGCATCTCTTACCACTCAGCTGTGCAGCACACTGTGTGAGAGGTGGGGTAGGCAGGAAAAGTTCAATGTCAGTATCAGCAATAATCTGGTTTTACAAAAATGCAACTCAGAAAGCCAACTGCAGCTCAGTAAATATTTCTTCCTAACAAACAGGGCCAGTTTGGGTTTCATTAAGTAAGGGATTCTCTTATGAGGATTGTACCCAGCAGAAGCACAAGTTACATGAAGGAAGCAGATTTATCCCAAAAAGCCTAAATCCTGTAACAGATGGGTTGGCCATGCTTGCCATTGGTGTGTGCTGGTGAACGTCATGCAGGCTTGGAGAGGGGAGCCAGTTCCACAAATGCAAGCAAGTTTAGTACTGGATGGGTCGCTAATCCTTAAATGTGCTCCTGACTTCTCAAGCTGACTCAGTGTCGATACAAAAAGACATGAATTGCCAGACTGAAACCCTCCCACCTCACTCAAGATTTAGCCTTCCTGAAAGAAGACAGGAATGGAAAGGATGGGACAACACGAATGCTCTGAAGGACATTACTGGGCTTTGTTACACCCAGGTGGTGTGCGTGTGGTGCCAGGTGCAATATTATTGCTCAGAGAATGAAAAATTAAGACTATTGGGTTTTTAATTGTTTAGCAAGGGTACAGTCAGACTATCACAGGCATTCAAATTAAATGCAAACGACTGAGTTACTGTGGTCTGAGGAGCTGACTCATCATCCAAAGGATTTTAACTAACCATCTGCATGCTTCTGACTCATTGCAACTGAGGAATAAAATCTATATATTTAGCTTAGCTTAATATGTTTTGCTTTACTGTGGCACCAAGTTAGGAGTGTATACACAGGCCAGGTTAAGGCAATTCATCTTTCCATCTGCAGATTGATCATCTGTTCAGCCGTTAATACTTTCAGACATTCAGCACAGCCTACCAGGAAAAGGTTATAAAATATTTTGGTCCCTAAGCATTTTGTTTTCATTTTGTGCTCTGAAAATCCCTCTTTAAATCAAAGATATCCCCTAAGCTTCAGACTCCTAGCTGGAGCTCCAAGGAAAGCTGTTCAATTTGTAGAGAGAGGTTTGAGCCTCTACACCATTTCCCATTGAATATTTTACTGGCAAGATTTTGACTGGTCTTTGTAAATCCTCACAAGCTTAATTAGTTTGAGTCAAGCCTAGATTTCTTTGGTTCAGTGAGTGTTCTTGAATAAGAAGCAGAATCCTAGTGAACTGTGGAATTATATAGCACAGCTCCTTCTAGAAATAGATTAAAATTCCATAACTGGAGTAGGGTTACATGCTACGTTTTTTAAATGGCCAGATTCGGGTTTTTTGTTCAAGTTTTCATGGTAGAAAACACCTTGGATACATAGAAGCTTACTACAAATTTAGATTTCCACATTTCACATTACTAAACGTTCAAAGGTTAGACTCTATTTTTGTTTCCAGAACAGTTATTTTAACTGCATTCTTCCTAAAAATATGTTCAGCATTAAAATCAAAGCCAAGACACTGAGAAATCTTTTGTTTCCAGGTAAAAGAACGTTTTCCTCCCAAAACAAACATTCATTCAGGCACAAAGAAAAGAAACTATTGGCTCCTCAGACAAAATGTGCAGCCTTAGGCTATCGTGCCTTTTTGTTCCATTATGTCTGCCACAGAGCTTAAATTGACCAGTGATAAAAACACACTTTTTGTTTTTTTTATGATCAAGCCAAAGTATTTGTCTACATAAATGGATAAAAAATACTTGCCTAATGCAGTTGAAGATGTATTTGGTAGTTCTAGATTGCTTGAATATGATTGATTTTCCTGTTTTATCCTTATCTTCCCCAATAAAATAGTAATGTGGACAAATATCAGCATAATTCATGTCTAGCCATTCTCAAGGCTCTAAAGAGTCCTATAATGTTTCCCCTGAAGTCAGCGTATACTTTACCAGATCAGCCGTTTGATGTTTTTATGTATAGCTTAAGGATTCCTTTGCCCAGTAAATCCCTTGATGCTAGCACCTATTTGATAGTCTGGTGTCACTTTGGCAGGTGTCTAATTCTATTACAGAGACCAAAACCAAAGAATGATCCCCAAACTTTACAGCACAGGAAAAATACTAAATTGGAAAATCAGATTAAGAAGCACCTAAGTAACGAATAATAAAATGACATATCATAAAATGAACTATCTATCTTTTCCATTTTTTTAATGTATAGCTGTTGGTTGAGGATTTTTTCCCTTGTGTCAAGGAAAAGCCTAGCTTTTGGAGGTACTCAGGAAAAACAATTATATGGAGCACAGGAAATGTTATGTTTTGTGGGCAGAAGGGCCTCACAGCCAGAGGGCACCATGCATGGTAGAACATGAGATCACCACTACCTACAAGCCGGCAGAGGACAGTCACAGTCCTGCAGCTCCCATTCTGCAAGGGCTCTGGTGAACAGTCTGAAATTATTGCCTACCCTGAAAATGCAGGGCATCTAACTAGCAGCCTAGGATTCAGTCTGCACTTGAACCACTGGCTTCCTTCACGGGCTTACCAGAAAGAGAGCTAAATGGGAGCATCTAAGCACATGGGAGCCCACTGTTATGGAGCTTAGAGCAGAAGCAGCCCATCTCATCTGTGGATGGGTGGAGAGAAGGCCCATGTCTTAGCTGCTGTCCAAGGCCCCTTTATGTCTCACACTATTTTATGTAAAAACTATGTAAAACACATTCTGCAAGTGACATGATGAACGAGCACAAATGTTTCATGGTAATTCATTCTGAGCAATACTTCCCTTAATTTGAACATGCTCAGCTTGCGGATCACAACCACAGGCAGGATCTGCAGAGGTCCTCTTTTCCTCAGTGGCGAGAGGGGACAAGGCAACATTGAAACTTCTGTGCTGAAGGCAAAGCTCAGGATGAGGAATAGGTTGAGAGCCACAACGCTGACATCAAAAATGGCCACCAGGTATATCACAAGGTCTGTTTTTATTTTGCATTTTTGCATTGGTAGTTTTAGGATTTATGGAGTTCGTGCTTTCTTCTGAAAGATGGAAGCTATCTTTAGAGATGATGAAGATAAAAGATTTCCTTTAGCACAGGCTGTCACAAAAAGTTACTCAGGACAAAGACCAAATATTATGGGACTTAATATAAAATCTGAAGGAAATGTCAAAACTGCATCACTTTCTGGAGGGCCCCTTTTGCCTGAGGGAACCCGATGGACCAGTTGTTTGTGCTTTTGTTCCCTGCCACTTCTTTTGCCAACACCTGCCTCCCAAGGACAGTGTCTTTCTGGACTTAATACATGCTTGAATGGCTTCAACCGTGTACAGTCTATCCTGAGCTGTGAATGACTGCTCCAGCGTGTCAGGCAGGACCTTGAACCACCCACAGCTCCTCAGTGCCTTAGCCTCCACAGACTGTTTGGGGCACCCAGCTGGAACAGTCCTTGGGAATCCTTGTCCGTATTGCAGTCTCCTGGTACAGTCCCTGCTTGATGTTAGGAAGAAGACATTAATATTCTGTCCTTTATTTTTCAGAGCTGTCACTTCTAGTATGGTGCCTGCAGGGGCTACTTCTCAGCATAAAATATCAGGAGGCTACACAGTACCCTTGAAATTTCCTCTTAGTGGCAGAAGGGACCCTGCTGGGGGAAGGCAGAGATAGCAGGCTGCCAGGACCAGCAGGCTGCCAGCTACACAGCTCTTCAAGAGCCTCCAGGAGAAAAGCTTCCTATCCATGCAAGTCCAATATCTCAGCATAATCTCTTTTGCCAGATGTTAACTAATCAGCCCAGCCAGAGCTGTACCAAGATATTTTGGCACTTGAGCTCAGCCACACCCTCCTCAGGCTCTTCCCAGCTACTGCTACAGTCTCTCTGTCCCTCTGTCTGAACAACAGCAACAGCCAGGAACTGACAGGCAATGACCGCCCTTTTCCCACAAGCATGGGATGGTGCCCTCCCCATGCTGCCTGTGGCTCTGGGCCCAGCTCTCTTCAGATTAAATGGTTCCTGCTACACAGCATCCATTTCCTCACGGTGGAACACGACCTGGTGTCTAGAAAGGGGAATATAGTAGTATGACTTGTTGTGAAGAAGAGGTGAACACATATGCTAGCACTGTCCCTCCAGAAGATGAGATCCATACATAGGCAAAATTTTTTTTCTGGACTCTAGAATTTGTTCAGTTAAATGATTATTATAACCTCCCCTGTTTTACTGTCCCCCTCCAATATGCTGCCTTTGCCTCATGTTCACTACTTCCCCTTACATGTCCCATGGGTGGCTGATGGCCAGTGTGTGCTCACAGGCACATCCAGGGCCTTAGAGATGTTATGATGCTGGCAAACAAAACCAAATATACACGTTTGCTTTCTGGTTGGACAATCAGGATCCTTACCCACTCCCAGACACCCACCTTCCTCTACTATAACGCCTTACATGCAATTAGTAGCTTTTATAATGCTATAACATTGCGAAGATCTGTATGTGCAAGAGCATATGAAACCCGCTATCTTTTTTTGTAACACATTTTCTGTGGTTTTTAGGAATGACAAGTAACTGTAAATCTGTTTGGTTTAGGGCACCTTCTGCAACATGCCTCTAAATGGTCCACTGGAACAAAAATATGAATATTCAGTTTACAAAGATGAAGGTACTTTCAGGACTGTGGGTTATATTTCTTGGAATGGCTATAACTGAATGGAGATGAGGCGCTTTTAAAAAGCTTGTAGAGAAATTAAGTTTAGCTGCCTGTGCCTTCCTAAAGCAGTAATCTGATAGGCTTTACCATACTTGTAGCCAGAATTTAGACTACCAGCAACTCAAACAAGGTTTGTACATGGCAAAGATCAGAAACCAGCTAAATTATGTTGTTGGGAGCTGAGCTAAAACACAAATCAATTTAATAAGCTTGAAGAATAGCCTGTACTTGTTCAGAAAAACCTGCTCTTCCGTCTCCTTGAAGGGTTCTCAACTGCCTTGGCAGACTGATCCCTACCCCTTCTCCAGACTAGGCTGGATAATTTGAAACAAGAAGATTTCTCCCCCATTTACACCACTGTGCACCAGAGCAGGTGAAGCCTGATAGTGGGACTTCCTGGACAAAGCGAGCTGTGGGCTGCCCTGGCCACTGCAATGGCACTGCTGTTTCATCAGTTGTGTGACGTTTGCAGTGATTAAGATAGCAGCAGGTCAACACTTTTGGGGGGATCTTCCTTGGGGATGGACCTCATTGCCCATCTCCAACTGCCACTCTTCCATATGAAAAAAAAGCACAAGGCCTTGTGAACTGGCGTGCTTTGCCTTTTAAGTGCATAACAGGACTCACTGTCCTCCCTCCATTTATTTTACTCTTCTTCACTTGCTTCTTTTTTGTGGAACCCCTTGTTCTCTTCTCCTTTCCTGCTTAATTTTTCTCTGCCTTTAACCTTTGCCTTGTTAATTGATTATTTCTTCTTTGTCTCTCTTTCCTTCCCTCCTTGCCTCCTCTTTGACAGAAGGTGACATGCTGCTCATGCTGGGAGCATCTACCAGATGACTGTGAAAACAAGCTCTGGCTTGTAGACTGCTGGAGGAAATGACAGATGCCCCTTCCAAAGTGACTGTCACACAAATGCCAAAAAATGAGAGATGAAAATCAAGTCATTTTCAGACAGAAAGGTACCATCTTACTGGGACCTGAAGAGCTAACAGGAGTCTGTATGCAGTAGAAGTATGAGGCTTTCTGCTCAGGCTGTTCCTCTGGTCTGGCAGCTCTTCTGCAGCAGCCTTCCCAGGTGTATCTCCCCTTGACAGACTGAAGATTTTGCTTCAAGATACCCAAATTTGACCTGCACCAGTGCACAAATAGGGCATTGCATAAATAAGTACTAATATCTTGATATTTTCATAAACAGATTTCTGAAATGCTTTACCAAGTTCAGCATCCTCCTCCCTGCTCTGTAGAGAGAGACTGACACACAGCACAGTGCAGTGACCAGCTCTGTGTCACACAACAAAGCAATGACAGAGCCCATACCTCATATGTCCCCAGCCAGGGCTCCCCAATAATTATGATGATGATATTTGTTTTTTAAATTCTCTTCTACAGAGGCACCTTTCAAATACTGCGTGATCTAACTAGACATCAATTAATAGTCTAAATGGTCACCCTTTCACAGAGTCACGTGACAGCTACACGGCACTCTCTGAAAGGGCCAAAACAAACAATTTAGCTTCCAACTGTTATTCTTTTGTTGTTTTAATAACATCAGTGCTTTAGAAATACAAAGGGTCAAAGTCAAGACCATGGTGAAATCCATTTGCTGGATATGAATTTCCATGCACCCTTGATCAGTAAGAGCTGTTTTGACACACCTGACTAGAACGATGACTAGATTGGTTTGGTTTCCAATGGCTGCCTTGGGAGTCTGAAGAGCTTAAGACTGATTAGAACTTAAGCAGAAATTTTTAAAGCCACTAAAACTGCCAACACCTTAGAGATGCTTTCGGCTTCAAAGCTTACGTGTATTTTTGGTCCAGTAAGTGGTATAGCATTATCTACTTTATCTACAAGGTATTTATATTAACATTGGATGGTTATAATGCTGCATTTAATTTACGACTGAAAGTTGTGGAACAACAAACAGTTAAGAGGAAAGCAAGACCAGTTCTGAGAGCCCTTCCCCTTTTAATAAAGTTTGCTATGGTAGCTATTTCATGCCTCATAACTATAAAGGAGAATATGAATAAGAGTGAATGAATCTTTCATATACTTCAACCCCAGAAAGCACCATTCTGCTCCTCTAGTTCGACCTCCTTTGTTTGAAAACAAAACAAAAATAGCAACAAAACCCCCAGGCCATAAAATTTCATCAAGATGTTGCTGAATCAAACCCATAACTTTGACATACTAGAGCCAAGATAAAAAATAAATTCCGCCAAGTCTGCATTTTACAATAGCTAAGATGTAGGGAAACATTTTTTTCTTAAAAAGTCTTTAAAAGGTTTGTAATACCAATGCTGTGCTGCTTCTTCCTACACATTCAGCCTTGTCTTTGGCCCATCACGCAGGAAAGGGTGCTGTATTACATCTTTTGCTACCTCAGGACTCCTTTCTAACACAGCAATATCTGAAGATCCTTTCAGGCAGCTCTGTTCTTGTCTAAGCAGTACAAGAAGCTGCATGAAAAGGCCAAATCTCCTTCAGGTTTATAGAAGTTTTGCATATACCAATATCAGCTACATCAGACTAGTGAAGACACATTATAGATATAGTCTGCTGTATTGGGTTTGCATGGCAAGGTTTTGGTAGCGGGGGGGCTATAGGGGTTGCTTCTGTGAGAAGCTGCTAGAAGCTTCCCCTATGTCCAATAAAGTCAATGCCAGTGGGCTCCAAGACGGACCTGCCGCTGGCCAAGGCTGAGCCCATCAGCAACAGTGGTAGCGCCTCAGTGATAACATTTTAAGAAAGGGAAAAGAAGTTACAGGGGAGTTGCAGTTGCAGCCAGAAGAGAGGAGTGAGAAAATGTGAGAGCAACAACTCCGCAGACATCAAGGTCAGTGAAGAAGGAGGGGGAGGAGGTGCTCCAGGCACCGGAGCAGAGATTCCCCTGCAGCCCCTGGTGAAGACCATGGTGAGGCAGGCTGTCCCCCTGCAGCCCATGGAGGTCACAGTGGAGCAGATATCCACCTGCAGCCCGTGGAGGACCCCACGCCGGAGCAGGTGGATGCCTGAAGGAGGCTGTGGCCCGTGGGAAGCCCGCGCTGGAGCAGGCTCCTGGCAGGACCTGTGGACCCATGGAGAGACAGGAGCCCACGCTGAAGCAGGTTTGCTGGCAGGGCTTGTGACCCTGTGGGGGACCCATGCTGGAGCAGTCTGTTCCTGAAGGACTGCACCCCGTGGAAGGGACCCATGCTGGAGCAGTTTGTGAAGAACTGCAGCCCGTGGGAAGGACTCATGTTGGAGAAGTTTGTGGAGGACTGTCTCCCATGGAGAGAGGAGCCCACGCTGGAGCAGGGGAAGAGTGTGAGGAGTCCTCCCCCTGAGGAGGAAGGAGCGGCAGAGACAACGTGGGATGAACTGACGGCAACCCCCATTCCCTGTCCCCCTACGCCGCTTGGGGGGAGGAGGTAGAAAATTTGGGAGTAAAGTTAAGCCCAGGAAGAAGGGAGGGGGGGGGAAGGTGTGTTTTTAAGATTTGGTTTTATTTCTCATTACTCTATTCTGATTTGACCAGTAATAAATTAAATTAATTTTTTTGCCCAAGTTCAAGTCTGTTTTGCCCGTGATGGTACTTGATGAGTGATCTCCCTGTCCTTATCTCGACCCATGAGCCTTTCGTTTTATTTTCTCCCCCCTGTCCAGCTGAGGAGGGGAGTGATAGAGCAGCTTTGGTGGGCACCTGGCATCCAGCCGGGGTCAACCCACCACATCTGCAATGGAGAAAAGTTGGGCTTGTATATGGTGGCTGTGTCTCTGAAGTGGTTAGGCAAGTCACATCTTCCAGACCCAACTGATCCCTCACCCCCATGCCCCTCAGGAGTCTGCAGCTTGCTCAGCTATGCCAGCTGAAGGGAGAAGGCTCTCTAAGCCCGGTCTTGCCAAAACAAAACCCTAATGCTTTTTCTCTAGGAGATAGTTTGAGCACTATCATTTTTTATTTTTGCTGCAAAGCCAATTTAGAAGACTTTTCCTTTCCCTGTCTTTCCTTTCTGGACTCCAGAAACAATTTCCTTCAGTCTTCTCCAATGTTACGCTGAGGCAACTGTTTAGCATGTCATGCTCTAAACCATATCAGTAGAATGATCCAGATTAAAAATGGATCCAAATTAAAAACATGCCACAAATAGACATGGTATATCTTACGGTCTGGCATACATGGCATCCACAGAAAAAGTTGTATCAGCACATTCAAAGGGTGCTGGTGAACTGCAGAATGGAGATGGGAAGGAGAGGGAGGGCTATGGAAAGATCATCAGGTCCTTGGCAGGCAGAAACAACACCCATGGGATGCCAGCCCTGTCCTTGGGCTGCCTGTGGTCTTCTGTAAGAGGCAATCCTGTCCCAAGAAGCTCCTGCTTCTCTTTTCTTCCCACCTTCAGATACTCTGTCCCTCTCCACAGTGCCAAGCGCTCGTGGAGCTGTGCTGGGAGCTGGGCCAGGCAACTGCTCTGGGTCAGAAGTAATCCTTTTGTAGCCAGGGGCAGGAACTCCTAAACCAGCACGTCTGCTAAAGAAAGTATGAAATGACTATAACCTGGATTTGAGAGTGTGTGTGTTCTGTTAAGCCAAATCATTCCAGAGATTTAAAGAGCAGTCAGGCAAACAGCTCAGCTGGTAGTGACCTCCAGAAAGGCAAGGGGCAGAGAGACTGGGATGAACAGCAAGGACAATTACTACACCTCGAGCACAGTCACACCAAACATTTAATAAATAATCTAACTTCCTTTCCATCTCCATTTTCTTTTCCTGTCACTTCCTTGTCAAGCTGACAAGAAATAGCAAGTATATTTAAAGACTAAAGTCCCGGCTGAATCAAGTTAGTCATATCCTTTTGCTTAATTATGCTACTGACATCCAGTTGATCGAAATCAGATGTCTGAATCTGGGCTCAAGACTAGTTAGATCGAACAACGTATTGAACAGAGAAGTCTAGTTGCTCATAAAAGGCAGTCTCCTGCAAAACACAATAACACAACACACTCCCTTCTGAGAATGCCTCTTTAAATACCCTGCAGAAACATGTACTGTACTTCCATAAGAAAAGGGAATGTCTTTACTTAAAAGAGGTGTGATATTGACACATATTGTTCTCAATAATACACATAGGGCGAATAGACATGAATGACATGCAAAGTTCTCAAATACTTGTCCTGTGCAATGTATCAAATTCCTTGTGTCAGAATTTCAGAGTCTCACAGAACAAAAGCCAAGAGTGTTTACTCTGAAATGACAGAGTATCTCATCCACTTACCAAAAGGTAAATATTTCCATTATTAAAAATCTGAAAAGGTGTGCCGTGGCGTGCTACAAGTAGAGTACAGAACACTGGAAGCCCTAAGAGGGCAAGGAATTCTTGAAGCGGAAGTGTCTGGAAAAATCAGCAGAAGAACAAGACCCCACGCTGCAGTAAGGGACAAAAAACCCAACATCATCTCTAAACTCAAATCTGGTGACAGTATAAACCAGAGTGCATGAGCAAGATATACCAGCCAGATATAAGTGCACACTTAAGTCCTCACAGTTCTTGTCCACAGCATTCTGAATTTATCCTCTGCCTATGTGACATACGTAGTACAAGTCATGGATCTTTCTGTAGGAACAGAATAGTCGCAAGCTGTTTCAGGAGTCTTAAAAGGACTTAAATTCAGTAGCTGAAGCATGTCCTTCCGTCCTTCCCTCTGATTTAACAGGGCCTTTTGCACTTCAGTTTGAGTTACCTTGTTCAGTTAACAGCTGGAATATCAATGTACTCTCATTGAAATTACTTGGCAAACAGAAGGCTGCCCATTGCATTTTTTTTACCACATCCTATACATCACTGGTTGTTTTCACCTCTGAACTATTAGCATGCTTTTTCATTTCAGATGCCAGTGTCACACCTATAAAAATGGCCAGGAAGGACAAATGAGTAGTGACAGGTATACACTTAGACCTTTTATTCTGTCAAATTCGTTCCAGCAACAGTTGATTTCCAGAATCAATACTGACTGACAGCCAGTCATTCTAAATACCAGCATCCTCACGGATCAAATCTTACTCCATATCACACTACATCTACACAGACAGCAAAACTCTGAGAGCTTCAATTAGGCACATCTATGATTGATGTGGCTAAGTTCACTGTACGCGCACATGTACTTGCTGAATAATTTGTCCTTAGCATGCTTTCCAATTTCCAGGGGAATGCAGAAGCTTTAACCAATCCATCTACATGTTTGCAAGACTGATAATACAAGCCTCTTTACAAGAAAAGAGGTGTTTCCCCATCCTCAGTTAGAGGACTTATCAAGTCTCGAGCAAAGCAAGGACATTTCATGCCTGTAAATACTTCATGCTAATCTCTAGCGATGCTAACAAGATCCTGACCTTGAATCAGTGTCACCAGTCACCAGTCAGTGGCAGTAGACCGATTTGTTCTGTGATTTGTACAAAAAGCCATGTTTTTGTATGAGTTGAATGCTTGAGAAGACCTGCTGTTCTTGGACTAAGTGCAACCAAGATGCCCCACTGGAGGTGGCAGTGGGATGCAACTTCTTCTTCCAAATCACTCAGCATTTCTCTCCAGTGCCCTAGGAACCTAAATTTGCTAGATACCTTTCTGTGTGACTCCTCCAAAGCACACAGGAGTGCCCAGATGCAACATAATTAGGAATGCTCAGCATCTATGGCTGAACACCAGCTGGATCTCAATTTCAGGTTGAATTTGGGCATTTCCAGGCTGCGTGTGGAATTCCTAAAGCCAAGGCCCTGCTGCAGAAAGGGCAGAATTAGGTGTTCAGCACACAATGTGCTGAGCCTGGACAAACCTAATCCAGCTGACTGCAGGATGATCTGAAATCCTGTCTCTCCTCTGGGCTGCAACCAGTGCTTCAAGCATCCTTCCATGGCCATAACGTGGTTAGAAATGCAAGACTGAAACCACCTCCTGGATTTTGGATACCAAGCTGTCCTAGTGGCTGTTAATCATATTTTCCTGAAAGCCAAGGAGGTCAGGTCTCAAGGGCAGGTTTGTCTAATCACTATTGCAAGATAACCCAATCTCCCAGGCAGGAGTGTGAGCCTCTGACTGTGGACTCCAGAGTCCATTCAGTAGACATCCAGGTACTTTACTGGCTCTAGTAATTATTGTTTTTTGTTGGTGCAGCAATGAAAGGACCATCAAGCCTAATCTGGAACAAAGCCCATTGTAAACAAGGCCAGAATATATCTGCCAACATTTTTTCATTACTACTTTCTTACATATTTGTTGAGTGAGAACAGGTGGTTCCTTAACAACCCTCCTGAGCATCTTTAAGTTTCTCATTTGTACTGAACATTTAAAAAAGAAAAAAGAAAAAAAAAAGGACTAACTGAAAAAAAGAGCAAAAGCAGTCACTGACTTTTCTGGAAATTATTCTGATTCCTTAGTGAGTGAGAAGGGTTAAGTAAAGACACCAGATTATTAACAAATCTCACCAAGCAATGAAAGTAAGCCCTGAGCTTATATTTAGCCATCCTTGGTATTCAGCAAAAAAAAAAAGTAGCAGTAGCTTCCATTTAAGGTTTGGTGGTGCCAATTCTCTAGGTTAGATACTGCGTTCTTTCTTGATAGTGTAGGCAGTACCAGTAAAATCAGTTCTTCTTATTCCATCTAAAAAGACAGGCACTGCACTGAGCCTAATTACTTGCATTCCCAGCTACCCAGGACATGTCAGAAGGACACTGGATATGTTGAATAAGCAATTCATTCAATGCTAGCACTGAAAATGTGTGGCTTTTTAAAGGCGTGTGATTGACTACCTGGTTTTTGCAGCTTTCCAGCCATTCAAGAGGAAAACAGTGCTGTTATCTATTTTAAGCACTGTGTCATTTCAGACAATTGCTAACTATGTTAGCAAGCTGCAGTGTAGGCATATTCAGAGGTTTCACACAATTACTAGAGGCCACAGAGCTTTGATAATTATTTTCACTTTTCACCTGCTCAACCAGAGTAGCTGAAAGAGATTAATTTCATGCTATAACTGAATTCCCAAAGGAACCAGAAGCCTCTGATTGCACACACTGCAGCTCAAACACAGCAGCTCGTTCATACACTCTAGAGGGCTTTGGGGAATAAGAACAGCACTGCCACATAAATATGCGATTTACACCTGCAAATCAACTGGTAGCATTAACACACTTGGAGATCAATCCTATAGTGGGATACCACAGCAGACCTTTCATTTGTTCATTTTTACTGTTTTAACATACAGCTTAATGTAAAGAAAACCTTTGTACTCAGTCAGGCAGCATATTTCAAAGCAAAGTACTTTCCACGCTGTGTAATTACATTGTGGAACTTGTCGCTCCAGAACACTGAGGTGGCCAAAAGTGCAGGTGAGTTCAAAAGGGACTTTGTGCAGGCTAAGTTCAGAGGCAGCTGCTCAACATGACCATCTAGATGCAAGTGCTTTCTCAGGAACTTCCCTAAAGTGCTGGACCTGGGAAGAATGATCAGGGAAAGGATAATTTTCTGTATATTCTGATTTTATGCACTTTCCTTAAATGTTTGCTACTGCTTGTTGTGGGACACAGGGCTACTCAGGGCAGACTTCTGACTTAATCTAACACGGCCATTCTTATGTTCCCCTATACTCACCAGCACTAACCATAATTACTGGGCAACACGGATGTTGTACAGTTTTGCTCAAGGTAACTTCCCTGCATTTGGTATCCTTCCTGTAACCAACAGAATGTCTGTACATGGGAGTCTTTAATAAAAGGGATATTGAGTGTGTTTACACAAGTTAATTGCAGCCAATAGGCCTGACCAGACCCAATCTAAGTGACCTCTTTCTCTGTCTTTCCTCTGATTTCTTGCTATCATCTTCCCCACAGGGCATATGCCAGAGTTATATTTCAGACAAGGTAATGTTATCTCTGCTTCCAAGAGAAATATTGTTTGTATTTTTCTAAAAGAATACAAATAAGTGAGTTTGAGAATCTTTCTGGTAAAGCAGTGCTCAAAATACACTCCAAAGGCTCTAGCAGAAAGTCCTGTTCCCCATTTGTTTCGTATGAACTATATCAGGCTTAAGCACCCGGTTGTTAAGTTAAAAAAATTTTAAAAAGAAATTTCACTTGGAAATTTGACTGGTTGATGAGAGAGAATATTTTCCCTGACTTTCCCTATAGTGTACTGAAGCAAGAAATGCAAAAAGGGAAACACAAAGAGCAACTGTCTAGAGGGTAGGCAGCCTTTCTGGGCTTGTAAACTAGATTCATATCCACTCCCTCGCACTGCGACTGACGAGCTGTTGTAATAAGTCAGGTCTTAAAATGCACCAAATTCTTAGCAATTCCCCAGTTGATTTGCGAGTCTTGTAGGGCACGTCTTGAGCATCAGACAAATGGTACTCGGTTTTTATTTAAAATAGACTCACAGCTCCATTCTGTATTGGCATTTTAAACCCTATTAGGCTAGGGTTCTAGTGTTATTTTTATGGCATTGGTTGACCCCTGCCAAATCATGCACGTTCGTACATCAGAGAAAGAGGAAAATATTACTCTTGGCTTACAAACATCAGAGAAATGGAACCATATTTAGAGAAATCTTTAAGACATGTTTTGTAATGTAATATATCCCGCAAAACTTATAGGGTAACAATGTTATCCTGTTCTCTAGCCATGACAGGATCATTACACATAGGTATTTCAGTTTATTCCACTTCCAAGAGCCTCCTTTCATATCAGGGAGGAAATTTCATTAAATCACAGCCTTCATGTGCCAGCCATAAGTATCAGCTGGCTTCTATTTTCCTTGAAGTGCATTGTAAGTATAATATTAAATCCTTACAAATACCAAGAGATTCAGGGTCTGCTCCTGAAAGGTACTAAACGTCTTCATTCCTTTGCAGGTCAAATAAGCCCTACCATCTATCAAATGCAATGTTGAAGCGTTGTTTTCTTTTAGTGTCATTATTTTTAAAAATGCAGTTGTACGGGACTTCAGATACATAGTCAGCTCTGCTCTGTTACTTATTGGCAATTTATCCGGATTACAGACTAACCTCACCGCAGGTGGAGACACATCATATGGCTCTGTGCAGAACCAGCTTAGTGCTAGTTTATTACCCCAGGGACAGCCCTGCATGAGTGTACCTGTATTGCTCCACACTGCAGCCTGGAAGCAACGCTTTTGGGTGGAAGCAGTCCAGCTAGTAAACACTACTGGTCTGCCAGATTGCAATTAGTCCCCTGAAGAACCATGGAGCTGTCTTTGCTCAGAACTCCAAGAAATAAAATATTGAAAAGCAGTAGAGATACCACTGCATGTAAGACGACAGATCTAGGGCAGCTCCAAGCAAACTGGCTAGTGGCCTTGGGGCAAAAAGGAGGAGCTGTGGCAAGGAAGAAAGAAAAGTGACATAAGCAACAGTAGCTCTGACTACTACTCCATCCATGATGGAAGGAAGGAGGCTGAAAACATGACCATAGTGACAAGCTCTTCTGCTCTCCAGAAGGGTTTATTAGCCCGGTGCAGGGTCAGATGGCACCAGCTTGGGTTCAACATCCAGGCGACACACTTCTGAAACCAAAACCTTCAGATAATGTGACACGTCATCACCAGAGCGTCTGTGCTATTCACACTTTTGAGTTCAAGACTTCACCCCAAAGTTCAGCTGCTCTGAAGACTGCTGCACCAGGCTCTATCACACAGGATAGACACTTTCAGAAACCTAGGCTGAGGGGCTCAGCCTTGTCCTTATTATCTCCTGCTGTCTGGGTGAAAAGGGCTTCCCACTAAGCATGTGGGTTTTAGGTTTCGGACTAGCACTGTGCTTCAGATTCCACGCTGAGGGTCAAGGACGTATAAGTTGGCATTGACATCATCCACTACATGCCTAAATCGTTTTTTAGCTCTGGCTCCCACTACACGAAGCAAATGCGTTGTGCTGTACTGGCCATGCAAATATGTTTGTATCAGTTTAGAGCTAGCTATTGACAGTAGCTACAGCTGATGGTGATGGGATAGGTAGCCCAGTCTCAGCCCTGGCTCTAGCCTAGTATCTTCCCAGGCGGCGGGAACTGCTCAAGTGAAAAACCCAGGTCTCCTTCTTCCCCAGAAAAGCTGACTCCTGGGGTTTGGTGGTCGCTATGCAGAGGCTTTTGTGGCAACAACTTTCTGCTCTCAGAGACTGCAGTCTGCCTAAGGTGCTCTTTAACTTCAAGTTTGGATCTGTTCAATTCCTTGTCAATATCTAAGAGCTTCCTCAGTCCTGCTGGCAGTAGAGATTTTCCCCATTTTTGCTTACTAAAAAGTGATTTTCGTTATCTGTTTTGGTAGCCCTGCCTTTAGGAGCTGGCACCAGACAGGCCAGTTTTGTTTAAGCATAGTGCATACATAATGTGAGGGACCAGTGGGAACTGCTCTCCTTTCTGTACTAGGTTGATGGGCAGTGAGTCCAGTGACAGTTTCACTGATGCATGGTAGCTTGCCAAAGCAGCAAGCTCTGAAGACATACTGTAAATGGACAGCTGTGCCTGCCTGTCTTCTCAGTGGGTACAAACTTTAAACAGAGACAAAAATTAAGAGTTGTCATATAGGAGATATGGACTGCTTGATGAGAAGAGCCCTTTGCAAATGAAAAACATCTGTACACACTCAAGTTATTAATTTAGGAAGAGGGAACGCAGGTCCCTTTGAATAGCTATGGGGCTACATAGCAGTGACTTCAAAAGATCTAGAGACCGTAGCAGACAACCATTTATTACTGAGCTCTCATTGCAGTGCAGGTATAAGGAGGACTAGTGCAATCTCTACATCAGAAGCAAGGAGCAGAGGAGTCTGGAAACTTCTGCAATACGTTTTTCCATCCTGGTTGAAATGCTGAATTTATCAAAACCAAGAGCTTCACGGAAGGATGGCCAATTGAAGAAAACCAAATACATACTTTGATTGATACATACACTTTGTCTGATAATTTGCTTTGTGAAAAATTGAGAACCCCAAAACAGAATACAATTATAAATCTCCATATAAAATGTCAAATTTAATTCTGTTGAAGGAGAATCTTTCTACATGCAGTTTTCTAAGGGAGTGCAGATCAGCAGTGGGCACCTGCAGAAAGTATTAGTGAGACCGGTACAGTACCAAAATATAAAGCTTGGGTATATGTATTTTAAAAACACGTGCAAGAAAACTGGAGAAGCTGTTAAAAAAACAGAAGTCATTTGAGAGCATCAGAAAATAGCTTTTAGTGAGAAATGAAGGATCTTATTCTGAGTCTGTTAAAATGAGGCAGAGGTGACTTGCTTATGGTTCCGATACTGCCATGGGAAAAAGCAGTACTTGAAAGGCCCTGCAGTTTAGGGTAGAAAAGCATAACAGGAACCAATGGCTTGAAACTGAAGCCAGGCAAAATCCAATTAGAAATAAGGAAAAAAAAATTAATAAGGACAAGGGGATCATATTTAAACAAATAGGAGTGGAAATGATGGATTCACAGTCTTTTGTTGTCTTCAGATCAATACCACACGCTTCTCTGGAACACAAGCTTTAGCCAAGCAGAAGTCCTTAGGATCAATACAAGGGTAATGAATGCAATTTAATGGCCTGCAACACACGGGAGGTCAGACCAGATGATCTAATGGTCCCTCTGGCTTTATAATCTAGGGACAATCATATAAGATCAAAGTGTACAGGGCAGAGTAATGAAACGAGTCAGGAGTGTGTATGGCAGTCCTTGCCAGGACGACTGTGCTACAAAATTAAGAAGTATGGGACTTTCTTTTTTCTTTCGTGCCTGTCCGTCTGTTGATTTTGTTCCTCCATCGGAGGATATTTTGTGGATAGATTGCATCACTGACTGTAAACGCTCTTACAGAATTCTCTGGGTAGCACATCACTAAGGTCTTACTGGGACTTCTGTTATAACATTTATGATCATAATTTCCAGGTAAAAGCCTGCTTTTCAAATTCGTATTTTCCATGTTTGGTCTCAAGAGAAATTTTTAAATGATTGACGGAAGCCAGTTGTCCTGTTTCTGGACTGAAATCAGGAGGAAAACCATTCATCTGTAAGAAGATACTTGGCATTCTATTTCACTGCCAATTCAAAAAGCCAAACTTTCAGGTGGCAGGTCCGTGGAGGAAACTAGCACTGGTGAACCATTCTGCATAATGAAATAGTAGCAAATGATCACTAGAGAGCCGTTTTGAATATTTACAGCACGGAGCGCATCCGTCTTTAAGTTAAACTACTGACAGTTTTATGGAACAACAAATCTTTTTCTGTGAATTTTAGGCAGAAATGGCTGTCTAGCAGTATTTTCTTGATATTCCACAGAAGAAACAAAAAACTCTAGAATTTAACTTGAATCAATGGAGACTGCAGCTGCATGGGAGATGTGTGGTCTCACGTCTGAATAGCATCCTATGCTGTGAGGTCCTGGTTCATCTTAGCATGAGTCTAAACAAGCTAAGCAGAGGTACTTAAGCACTTTTCACTAAAGGTAACCTGACAAGACAGGGTGAGTTTGCACACTGTGTCTCTATGATACAGAAACCAGCTGACAGATATCCATAGCCCCTTATCTTTTAGATCGAAGGCTGTCCAGGTTAAAGATACTACATGGTGTGCAGGAAGACAGGGCTTCAACCAACTATCATGGTGGCCTTCTGGTGTCACCATGTAATACTTTAGTAACTGTTTTAGTAATTTGAAAACTGTTTTGCACTACACACATTGATTCTTTGTTCACTTCTTTCTACTGAAAAGTTATTTACCTGAAGCCCTAGTAGAGAAGGTTTATGGTATGGGACACTAAGCAAACTATATCCCACTCAGAGAAGAGTAATGAAATTATAACCTTACACAGAGCCGACCATTAATTTCAGTATGCAAAGAGCAATTTAATTTCAGTATGCAACAATCACTGGAGCTGTAATGCTACCTTTGTGAAGGATTCAGCTTTTTGTAAAAGCAGCAGCTGGAAGTGATTTTCAGGTGCAAAGCTGATTAAAGTGATTTAGTGAGCTACCTGCTTCCTTATGTGACCTTTGGCAGGTTACTTGAGATCAGACCCGTAAAAGGACCGAGGCACGGCCATGCCAGTTGCTCAGCTCCCAGAAGGGATTTCTCGAAGCAGCTGGAGCGCCTACCTACACTACCCACTAGGCAAACAGTTGGCTGCCTCCTGTCAATCTCCAACCCTGAGCAGGGCTGCACCTGAATTAGGCAATGGAAAATACCAAAGATCTGAAGCTCTTCTAGCAACTTGCAGCCTCAGGTTAAACATCATCAGCGCCTTCCTTGATCTGGATCCAGGGAAATCGCCTGCTCTTTTTACAGATAAGACAGAGCCAAGGGACAGAGCAATGAGACTGATAGAGCAGTTAAGCAACTAGAGCACTCAGAAAATGGGAGACTCATTCAATGCCTTCCTCTACTGGAATGGTTTCCAACATGTATATCTTACCTGTCATTGTCATTTACCTGAGCCACCCAGCTGTGGTCTACTTGTGGCCCCTCTCTGTCCCTCCTGTCAGAGCCGGGGCTCTGTATCACAGTGAACGCGAACTTCAAAAGCATGTGACCCCACAGCATGGTGAGAGAAGGGCCTTCCTGGGTCCGGGTCCCGCTCCCAGCCCTGCTTCTGTATTTTAGCCACGGCTACTGATGCCAAATGTACGTAGGATGACTTCTAATGCAACCTCTTCTGGCCGTTCTTGAATGTCAAATGGTCATGGCTACTGCCCATGCCGGTGCAGAACATGCCTAGCCCAAGGCAGCCCGAGATCATTGAAGGGTGGGAACTTCCAAGCTGCCCCAGGGAGGAGATGACACCTAAGCCAGCAGCAGCTTGGGAAACGATCGGCAACAGACGCCAGGCGTGCCACTACCTTCTCTGGTGAGAGCGCTGGTGTCCATAGATTCCCTGATGGCTCAGCAATTGGGTGACTCAGTCTGGCTTTTAATGGAAATAAAACCTCATAATTTGATCTGTGTGGGGATCTGTCTCTTCCTCACTCATAGCTTTTGAGCTGAACTTTCATATATCAGCCAAAACAGACAGAGAAATACAATTTTCCAGCATAAGTGAGCTCATAGGAAAAGGCAGTTGGGAAGAGGAGAGAGAAGACAGGAACTACTAGGTCTTTGACCCATCATATTTTTTGCATTACCAGAAGTAATACATGTTTAAAGGTACTCATATCTTCAAAACTCTTTCCTATTCTGTGATGGAAAGTACTGTTGGATACATTGATATGATTTGTTTTTATCCATCTCCTCTGCCAAAAGTATTGGCTTTCTATCACAAAGAATTGGCACCTTCACCTCTACCTTGCATGAAATGCAAGGTTTTCATGTCTGGAAACAAATGGAAGGAAATTAATGGGAATGCTTAATTCTTCATAATATTCATATTAAATAGAAAAAATAATAAATATATTAGTCCATGTATCATTCATACAAAATCATAAATAATCAGACAGGTTTTTTTGGTCCTGTAACAAAATCATATAACCAAACATTCAAGAACAGGCACTTGTACTTAAATTTAGTAGTCAATTTTTTAACTCGTTCCTGCTAGTTGTAGTAGATCACCTGTGCATATAGGGATAGATATAAAATCATCTTGGAGCATATTATGCTGTATGTGTGTATGGCTGCAATAATTAATCTTATCTGATAATCAGCAAGCTTCTTTTATCTGCTACCGCCAGGAAAGGAAATGTAGTGTCATAGTTTTGTTCTGATTAACTCACAACATGTTTACCAGTCAAGGTTTCCATTTCACTATGAGAGGAGATTTGGTTGTTTATTTCACTGAACAAAGAATTAGCTTATTAAATGCATTACAATACTGTGTATTGATCTTATGGAAAAGATTAGCATTGATTAACAAATATAGTATATTTTTATGTTATATATGTTCCTCACATTGTGTAACGGCTTAAGATTAATATGTTAATTCTGCACATTCTCGTTTCCATATTACAGAAGAGTAATTACTGTATCCAAATCACTGCCAATACCTCCCATGAAAGGGGCTTCTCCAGTCTAAATATGCATCACTTCCTCAGACTAAACCAGCACCCAGTGTCCCTGCACGCCCACTGCGGCTCCCACAGCTGCCCATCTGGTGCTACGCTCACATCTCCCACCGCAGTCCATACAGGCAACTCACAGCTGTTATTGTACCCAGTGCCAAACCAGGCTCTAGCACCCCCCTTAAGCACAGGAGCGCTGCCTCTCTCCCTCTGACTCTTTTTTTTCTGCTTCTCGTCCACAGGCTGGGCTCCACAACACCTTCTGGGGCTGAATTTCACCTAGCAAACAGCCTGGGCTTCCAGCCCGTCAGAGATCTGACTCACTTGTCTCATCTTCAACAGACCGCAGCTCTTCCAGAACAGAGCTATTACCTAATTTCAGCCAGCTTCCTTCAAGTAGTAAGCAGTTCAGCTGCCAAGAATACTGTGCATGTAAAACGTCAGCAAAATTAAATGAAGGTGTCAAACTTGATTCAAATTAGTTCTCCCTTGATGACTTGTAGAGAGCTTTAGTAGTAACGCAATTTATATTCAGAGACATCCTTAACCTAAAGTGAGAAAAGTCACAAGCCCTGAGCATCCATTAAGGCCCCAGGTCCATTCCAGCAGCAAAATGATGGTGTTAAGTCAGTAACATCTCAACTAGATGTGCCGCATTGCCTACATAGCCTGTAGTTGATGCTGACAGGTATCTGAACTTAGGCCTCCCACGTCTCATGCCAACCTACAGATATTCTGCTTAATTGCTTATAAATGACCAGATTTCCAAGGCCAGAAGCAATCGTTGTAATGATCAAATGACATTCTACATGCACATGCCATAGTATTTCAGCAAGTGACTCAAATATTAAGGTCCTGACCACCATTAAGCTCTTAACCAGAAAGTCTCTGTACTAGAGCAGCAGTTAAACCTATTAAACTTTCACGGCATGTAATACCTTATCATAGATGTTATTAATTGGCAATGGATACACAATTGCCTGTGACAGATCTAAGACAAAGGTCTGAGAATGTATTTTTCTGTGTCATTTTAGTTTAAGTAGACGACTAAAGGGGTCAGATGGCAATTTCATATCACTGGGGGTGCAGCACACAGGCAGGTTCTCAGCTGCTCAACTCTCTTCTCAACTTCTTTACCTTGGCCTAGAGTTCATGCCTGGGCACGTCAGTCTGCGACGCGAGATTCTTGTTTAGATTTTCCATGACTCTGCATCTCTTGTGATTCTCATGAGTCTGTTTTCAGAGTTCCTGTGAGTGAGAGCAGTAGTCATAGTTTACTCATTAGAAATGTCTCTTTCTATATAACTGCTATGGATGGAAATACATACTGAGACACACATTTTGCAATTATGGAATTAATTTTCCTCTAGACAATAGAAAGACCAAGGCTTAAAAGTGTAAAGGGCTTTTTTGTAAAGGGCCTTTTTTTTTTTTTTTTAAATTAAAAAGAGGTTCTCTGGGAGTTTATATTTCATTCTCTTCAACAAACTGCAGTGTACTGGAACTTGCTGAAAAGAAAAAATTAGAGTAGGTTAAGAGTGAATAAATTAAAGTTAATGCAAGAGACTTAATATCTATCTGTTATCTACATTCCTATTGAAAAAACTGACAACTTCTGTTCCTCAATAATTAACAAATGAGTATTTTTATAAATTATCAGAACCGTGTATTGGAGTTTTTCTTCTGTGACAACTCATTACTAACTCATGAGCGATTTGAGAAGGAAATCCTCCTACGACAAAACAATACAAGAATAATGCAGCAGTATGCCTGTCATTAGCATAACAAAAAAATATCTTAAGCACAAACTCAATTTAAAAAGCAAAATTAATTACATTGCACAAGGAAATTTCTCCAGAAAGGGTCTCAAGCTTAGAGCAATCACTTTCAAGTCTGAAGTAGTTCTGCATAGCAGAAAGCTATTATTTTGACAATTTTTCTATCATTTTTTTGTAATGTTGCGTCTCCAATAGTCAAAACAGGACCAGCTGAAAACTCATCACTGCACAGCTCCACAGGCTGCCTGGATTTGATGTGTTAACTTTGGACAAGGCTCTCTCCCAGTTCTTCCCTTATCTTGGTATGCTGTGAGGTACCAAGGGAGGGAAAACCACAGAGCAGACTGACTCAGGGCTCGTGAAAAGTTTCTTGTGTCCAGACTGCTCCCCAAAGCGTCTGCTCGCTTCATCGTCCCGGCAGCAGATCCGTTTCACGGTTCGACCGTGAAGAATCACACCCTGTTCAGGATGCCCAGGGCTGCGCTGCAGGCTGCCTCCACGGGCTTCCCGAGAGGAGCTGCCGGCAGCGCAGGCCCCGTACCGAGCACCCCGGGAGGAGCAGCAGCACGCCAGCTCCCAGCCCGCCGCCTGCCCGCTCCCCGCTGCGGGGAGCCGCGGCAGCGACCCACGGCCCGGGCTGCCGTTCTCCACCCGCGCCGTCTCCCAACCCGACGGCGTTGTCTGTGAGCCTGCACCCGCCCCACGCTGCCTCAGCCCTTCCTCCCGCCTCAGCGATTTAAGGACTGATCCAGAAGGCACCGGGAAAGAGGGGCCCCGTGTCCGTCCGTCCCGTCCCCCCCTCGCCACTTTCACGTCAGGAATTAGCCCCTCAGCCACAGACCTGCCCCCACAGCGGCCCGGGGGGGGAGCCCGGACCCTCCCCCGGCGGAGACACACACACACACACCCCCGCCAGCCCCACCTGCTGCCCGCCCTCGGGCGGCCCTTTCCCGCCTGCCAACGGCCCGCCTCGCGCTGGCGGCCCGGCGGCGGGAGCGGGAGCGGGGGAGGGGGGGGAGGAGGAGGAGGAGCGGGGAAGAGGGGGGAGGGCCGCCGGCGACCGCGCGAAGAAAAGGAGCGAAGCGGCCCCGCGCGGGCGGGAGCCTTCGTCCCGCGCCCCGCTGCCGCGCGCCGCCTGCCCGCGCGCTGATTGGCCGGCCTCGCGGCCGGGGCTCCCCGGCGGGCCGCGCCTGATTGGCCGGATTGTAAAGCGATGTCTGAGGGCGCCTGGCGGGAGCGGCAGAGCCCCGCGCCCCCCGCCCGCCCCAGCCGCCCGCCGGGCCGCCCGCCGCCGAGGTGAGGGCGCGGAGCCTCCCGGGGCCGGGGCGGCGTGGCGTGGCCGCCTGCCCGCCCGCTCGCCCCCCGCCCTCTCTCCCCGGGACCGTAGCTCCGAGCTGCCGCGCTCCCCTCGCGTTCCGCCGGCGACGGGAGCGCTGCCCCGGGGCGGGAGCGGCTCCACTTAAGGGCCGGGCTAAAAGCGCCTTCTCGCTTTGCAGATGGAGGTGAGCGTCCTGGCGCTGCGGGACCTGGCGAGCGGCCGGCCGGGGCGGCGGGGCCGCGCCGAGGCGGCCCAGAAGGTGAGCGGGCGTGGGGGGGGCGGGCGGGGGGTCCCATCAGTCCCCGGCGCCGCGGGGTCCCCTCACACGTTACTCCGCCTCTCCCGGTGCGGAGCATCACGCCGGCCCGGGCGCAGCGCGAAGCTCCGGGGTGGCGGCCGGGACTGCAGAGGATCCGGGGGGCCGCGGCGCCCCAGCCCCGTGCGTGCAGGGAGGGGTACACGATCCCGGCCCGGGGGGCTTGGAGGTGGGTCGGGCCGGGTGGCCAGGCGTGTGCTCCCCGATCGCGTCCCTCTCACTGCCGG
This sequence comes from Gymnogyps californianus, assembly GCF_018139145.2. Classification (NCBI taxonomy): domain Eukaryota; kingdom Metazoa; phylum Chordata; class Aves; order Accipitriformes; family Cathartidae; genus Gymnogyps; species Gymnogyps californianus. Next base: position 176,188,793 of record NC_059471.1, read on the forward strand.
TGGCAGCATTTGGGGTGGTGCCCGTTGGACCACCGCACCTGGTCTGCCCTGCCCTGTTGGTCTGTACAGCAGCATCTTACCTGTCGGCACTTGGAGCATAGGAGTGTCCGATGCTACCGTTAAGATAAAAAGACAATCCAGTAAAACAACCGTGAGTCACACCATCGTTGTCAGTAAGTGAAGTGATTACACTCTGGCTTTATTCCCAGGGAAACAGTTTTTAGCTTTCACTCAATAAGCAAAACTCACTAGGTGATCTCAGGCATCCTAGTGGCTACTGTTGGGTAAGGTGGAGGAGACTTTTGTACAGACTCACCATTCAAAAGCTAACCAACACCAGGCTTGACATGACATGGGAATAGTATAGTCCTGTTATTTAGCAGCAGTTTGAGCGTGCTGATGCACAAGCTGCTATGCTTGCCTTCTGGCCTGGAAAAGTATGCCTGTATCCTTACAGTGGTGTTCCCAGGTCAAGAGGCTAAGCAGTGCCACTCAGCAAGGAACAAGCTTATAGTTCCTCTCCTGCCCCACCAGCCAGGAGACAGGATATCTAGCCTCGGGCATACCTTGCTCAGTAATGTCTCCTGAACTAGACCCAATTCATGACTTGCTGTCCATGCTCAATCTGAGTCCTCCAAAGATCACATGGTTCTTGTCACACTCAGTTCCTATTATCTCAGATATTTGTTTCAATTCCTGCTGACATACTAAGTTCATTAAGCCAGCCTTTCCTGTCCTCTTGTATTGTAAGCCATCTCTGCTTGGATCAAGGTGAATCTCATACTTCTACTAACTGCCCTTGTGGTTTTGTGGAATACAGCTAGGAGTTCATAGAGCATTGCAACTACTGGGAAAAAAAAAAACAGGAGAGAGAGGGTAAAAGTGTTCCTAATTTGGTAGGCAATTATGACATTCAAGAAATAAAGATCTGAAAGGTTGGTAGTAGATGTGTGCTTCTCATGTAGTGCCACTACTTTTTTCATTGTGATATTTGCACAAACATGAAAATTTGAGGTAGTGGAACAGCAGGTTGCTTCAGCTGCCCTCACTGCAGTTCCATTAGCACCAGCCATAGTGAACAGGAACTTGAGGGGAAGGTAGACTTTCTCCATTACAGATTAAGAGTTGATTCACTGCCAAATGTGAAATTGCTAGAATATATTAAGTGCCAATGCTATGTGAACATATATTCCAAGAAGTACCATGGCCTCTGAATTGACCCCTATGTATCACAGTGTAGTAAGTTACAACTGGCTAACTGTTAATTGTAAAAGGAGATGTATTTATTACATCTTTTTGCGTAATTCATAGGTGAATGTATGCAGAAGTGTTCTCTATCAGTGCTCAGAGCACAATGCTTTCAATGTGCCAAATTCATTTCCAGTTTGAATGCTACAGAACTGCTCCTAGTAAAAGCTAGCTTCAGTTGTTACTAGAACTCCTTTCTGCTTTCTACATAGGCTGTACCTGATAAGATGATATTTGGAATTACCTATTTAAATATCTATACCTGCTAGTGATAGCTGAATTGCTTCAAATAAACAGCAAAACTTAACTTGGGAAAGTTCTTGCAGCAAACCAATAGTAACTTAACATTTTCTTTCAGGCTATATTCCATTTCAGAACTGGACCTCTTGCAGCACAAAATAAAATACAAAAGAACAATATCCAGCCTCAGAGTTGTCATGTTAAATTTTTAAAACTCATTTTGAAAAAAATGAAGTGGTAATCTTAGTGTGAGCAAGAAGACTTGCTCAGTTTGAGACCAACACCAAAAAAGCCACAGCTAGACTGAAGAGCAAACAACTTCAAGTCTGATTTATAGTTTAAAAGCAGTTTGCTGTGGTTCCAAAGGCTTCACTCCCAATTCTAGCAAGTTACAAGCTCTGCTAGCTTTCTGATGATAATCTGTCCAGTTCGCTTTCTGTCTCTCTCACTTCACTCAAGGTGCATGCAATCATTTTAAGGGACTAAATCTAGAAACCACTGAGCAATATTAGCTAGAGTTCCAAAAAACCACAGTGTCCTGTTTGTAGGGTATTAAGGAGAATTAAGTGGTAGCTGGACTATCTAAGAACAGAACATTGATCTCCCTGGGCAAAAAGCAACAGTACAACTTTCTGCCTGGGCACTTCTGGAAGTCCTGCTCTGTGCCAGGTTTAGGATACCCGGCCCTCAATTTTTGATATCCTGCAAAGAAAGCCAGTGTGGCATCCTGTCTACTTCATTCCTTTAGTCTTCATGAGCTATTTGCACTAACAGGCTAGAGTGAAGTAGTGTCTCTTGTTGCTCGAAACCAGATCTCTCAGCTCAAGGATACCATTGATGCTTTCTTCAGCCAGTCCCTTGAAATGAGTTAATTCTTGCAGTAAGAGGAAGGGGTAAAATTGGATCCAAAGGTGAAATATGAAAAAAGTTTGATTGCAGCTAGGGACTGGAGGGAGTTGAGCTTCATTCAAAAAATGACAAAAATCAGCTGATGAATTAGACTTTTCCTTCTAGCAGCTCTTAGCTGTAGTCAAGGAGTATAGTTATGGAGATTTTATTTGTTGTTTTGAGCAGCAGGTAGTGCAGATGCAAAGCTTGCTTCACTTGCACGTGAAGATACATCCACTTTAGTTTCCCATTTTGTGACAGTCTGAGCTGCATCCCCAGCGTGGCTTTTCATCGGGGACCTTTCAAGCAGAACACCATGTTTTCTTGCTAAGTATAACGTGACCAATGCATTATTTCAGTTTCAATCCAATTTGGTGATTTATGTTCATGGGCAATGCTGTCTTGTAATAACAGTCAGAGTTTAAAAGCCTGATAGGCCACAAGTTTGACTGCTTGACCTCAGGTTCTGTAATTCAGGGCAGTATCTCAAACACACTGCCTCAACTACACTAGCACGTAGAATATTTTACCGCTTCCAACAAAGGCAGAAGAACTGTGCTAAATATAGCTATGAGTGCCAAGGCATGAGTCACTACAATTACCTTTGTAAGAACAATGAAATTGATTGTTGGGCTGTTTTCTTTCCTGTTGTGTCTAAAGAAATTTTTGTTTTTAATAGGAAAACATATTTGATCGATCCAGGATGGCCCCAAAGACTCCCATTAAGAATGAACCAGTTGATTTATCAAAGCAAAAAGGCTGCACCCCAGAAAGGAATCCAATTACACCTGTTAAACTCATTGACAGACCTCAGCCTGATCCCTGGACCCCTACTGCTAACCTGAAGATGCTTGTTAGTGCTGCTAGCCCTGACATGAGGGACAGGGAAAAGAAGAAAGAGCTCTTCAGACCCATAGAAAACAGTGAGCAGAGTGACACACCTGATTCGTTACAGGTGAGACTCAGAACACGGTTACCTTATGTTCAGTTAGGACTCAGACCTTCCTTAAGTTGTGCCTCAGTTTTCTTCCCACTGGTCCTTTGCTCCTTAGGGAAAACTACAGAATTGTAAAACATTCCCAAGGACAGTTGCCTACACAGCACTGGCTGAGCAGTAGGACTTTCAAAGGCTAAAAGTAACTGTCTTACTAGTAACTGACCTGAGACCCCTCAAGAGCCTGAATATTACTTAAAAGGACAGTGAAGGAAGTAGAGCTTAAATGTGTCATTTTCCCCAACTTAAGTACTTCTGACTCTTTTTCTGAACTGCATTAGAAAGAAAATTGCCAGATCATTTTTAAACAGACAGGCAGCATTTTCAAAAGCAGTTTAACAATGGGAGGGCATATTTTTCAATGTACTTTTGAAAACTTACGCCTTGTCCACAACAGCCCCGCAGAGCGGTCAGCTGAAACTTTTCTCCCCCTTTCCACCCCAGCCCCCAAACTAGTAGTCAGACAGCATTGTCAAGCATTAGGAAGATTTTTACTTGCCAAGACTCAGGCAATGCGGGGGCTGATCCCTGTCCTTGCTTTAGGAAGTCTATCCATGGAGAGGATGACATCAGGTTGTAATAAGCATCATTACAGTTTTCTTCCTTCAGACTTTTTTTTTTTGTTCCAACCACTGCTTTCCCTCTCCTGGATTATTTCTTGTGGAATATCGTTACTTGGTGATTTCAGTGAGAGGAAGATAGTTCTAGGGTCTTCCTACTGAGAAGCATCATTTGATAGGTACAGATCACTCTACAAGTGTAGATTTTACAGCGTCTACAGTGATGGTAGTGTGGAGAATTCTCCAGTTTAGATAGTCATAAAGGAACGAACAGTTCTCTAAAGATAATTCCTAACGTAGCTTCCAGTAAGTAAAAAATAGTCAATGTTAAAGGTTAGTTCATTACCACTCCAAGCCTGCTAAGATCATACAGCATTTTGGGGTGGCTACTATAAAGAGTTCAAGTATTTTCTAGTTAATAAAACTCACACTTAATAATTTTCTCCACACAGAAAGTTAACTTAGGAAAGATGTAAAAGTGTTACTGTAAGAATACTGCTATTTCCATACCATATAAAACTCAAAGAATTCAATCAGAGCAACAGACTGCCACAAGGTCGCTTAGTCACAACCAGCAAAGGACAGTTACGATCTCATACGCAAGGAAATGTGGGTTTCAACAGCCGCCACCACTCTCAGCTTTTCTTTGCCAGAGGGTGAGATTATTTTTTTTCCTTTTTTTGACACAGAAGTAAAACCCCAAAGTTACCAGTGCAGAAAAATCCTCCATCATTCTCATTTTGTAATAAATAAACATACCTCTTCATACATTCTTGCTATCACAGTTTTGTTGGGATTTTTTTCCCTCCAGGGACAGAAAGACCATATTCAGGCCATCCTACAGAGTTCACTTAAGCTAACAGTTTGACTGAGTTTAAGGTTCAGAGACTGGGTGGTGCCTTGTATAGTCTCTTAGCATCATGCCCCGCCCCCCCCCCCCCCCCCCGGTTCATTAACGTTCCAGAGGCACTGTAAAGGGCAGTAAAATCTCTTGAAAGAGGTTTTGCAGGAACTCTTGATGGTTTGTACATCGTCTGGTTTATTAGATCCAGAGGTGTTTGAGGGAATATTCTTCCTCCTCTCAAAAAGAAATATTCCTTCCAAGCAGGATCTTAGCATCTGCTAATCTTGGGTGTTTGGTCTTACTGTTTTGTTTCCTTATACATAACCATTACTTTATGATCTCACAGATAAGAGTTTTTCTGTAGATATCTTGTGTCATGAATTAAAAAGAGCTTGCAAGCAAAAGTGTGTCACCCAAGTGCTCTGTGTTTGCAAGGAGTCCATGTTTTTTTCCTTATTAGAAAGTCCGAGCTTAAATATTGCTAACATCTGAAATATGCCTCACTTGGCTATGCCTTGCTTCTAAAGCTCTGCACTAAAGAGTTAACATTTATTTTTTAACAGTATGATATGGTAGACGACAGCACGGTTGATGAATTTGAAAAGCAGAGGCCCAGCAGAAAACAGAAAAGCTTAGGACTCTTGTGTCAAAAGTTTCTAGCTCGCTATCCAAGTTATCCGTTGTCAACAGAAAAAACTACTATTTCTTTGGATGAAGTGGCTTCAATTCTTGGTATGTATACCTGTACAAATGGGGTAACTGATCACCTGGGGTAACACAGGTGGGCCTTCAAAAGATCATCCTTACAGAGTACATTCAAGGTCTGCCTTTCCCTGGGTCTGGATGCTCTTCTAATCATACTAATCAAGAGTTGGAAATGCCTAATATTTCTAAGTGTCTTTGCTGCTTGATAACGCTACCATTTTGAAATCTGCTTTCTGACAGTACTTTTTACTAGACAGATCTATCTTCCAGCTGTTTACCAACTCTGTTGCTTTCTTAAATTTTCAATTTGCTGAACACTGAAGGAGTTACGAGTTACAAACTCTCTGAAGGAGGACTTATAAACAACAAATTTTGTCAAAATGGAACGTTTGGGGAAACAATTGCAAACTAGTAGGTGTAGGAAATCAGTTGGGTTTACTGCCTGACTTCAGTAACATGCCTGACATTATATCTTCCAAGATCTCATGGTTCATCAAGGTTATCTTAGCTTTAAATATTGTCTTGTGAGAGGAGGTTACCAGGAGACCTGCAAGAGTAGAACGAGAAAATGTGTTGTATTGAGGTGGCGAGAAGGTATCGAGTAGCCTATTTGCTGGGTCTGCTGTTAGGTTCGGTCTTAGTTAAAAGTTTAATGAAATATCTGAGAGAAGTAATAAAACTTGGGAGAGAGGACTCAGCCAGGTCACACCAGTAACAAAACGATCCAGGTCCTTGGAGATGTCTCTTAGCTAGGAAGGGCTTTACGAAATTGGACTTAAACTAAATAAATATTGTATCTACATTTAGAACTCAGGTATTTAACAGCAAAGAGGTAGCAAAAATGAAATTTGTCTGGTTTTGGGAAGAAAGGGAACAGAAGAGTGATGTCCTCTGTGACTCTGGTAAGAAAGTCCTTGAAATACTCATCTATTTGCCTTGATAATGGGAAGTGGAAATAGGAGAGAATTCAGATGAAGTAAATAGTTAAATAAATTACTTTTTAAACAAATTGTTCTTTTAGATTTTGGAGTTACTCCCTTCTGTGTTTGCATGAGATGCTCGTGCTCCAACCTTGTACATCTGAACATGAGTAGTACTTTATTCTGTGTTGGGAGTGGCATTACCTTGCTTTCCTAAATACTAGAAACTTTGTTTTAAAACTTACTGTTGGGGATTTTACCTCCCAGAAGGGAGTGTGTTTGTTCTTCTCCCTTTGGTTTTCACTTCCTTGCTTGCCTGTATCCACTTGCTTCAAGGACCACAAAATTATTCACTGCTGATGTTGCTGCTCTCTGTGTAAGAAATGATGGTTGTAATCCAGCTTTTGCTACAAATGTATATTGCTTTGTTCACCGAAGTCCTATGGAAAGACCACAAAGGGGGCTATGCTGCTGGTGCCTAACAGACACCAGGATATGTGTAGCACTCTTGTTTTTCCGGAGTATGTTTCACTCCAAGATCTCCACACACTTGGAAATACTCATTAATTGTTTATTCTAATATCCGTTTGAGGCTGGTAAGTATTCTCCATATTCTCCAGATGGGTAAACAGATGCATCAAGGCCTTGCCTTCCTCAGGGAAGTCTTTCAAAACCTTTCCCCATGGCTAGCACTTGTTCTGCTCAGCTGATGTTAACCATTATGGGATTTCTGGTGCAGATGATGCCACCAGCATATAGTGCACTGTATTATATATAACAGCCATGCTTCAAACAGCACTGGACATGAGTACTCGGGACAGTGAGCGGAGCCACTGGCCTGTTTGTATTCAGTCCCCAACCTTGCTCACGTCAGTTAGGCTGAACCCAAGTTGGACTTATTTCATAGATTTCCCGTTGGTGCAGACCCAGCCAGCAGCGAGGACTTGTTTCTGCTGCATTTGGGAACAGTGGGTCTCATTCTCCACTGCTTTGCGCCTTGCGAAGGCTTTGGCGCTCCTTTGCTTGGTACGTGCAATTACTTAGCAAGTAATTGTGCCATTGGAAATGCAAGTGGAGGACCACACTCCCACTGGTTCCTGTAGGAGTGGGCTTTTATATCTACCCTGTGTCAGTGCCAGGCTCAGACCCTTTCCTGCCCTCTGTTACACACAGGCTTGTGTACAAGTATGTGTCTGAGCTCTGAAGCTCTCTGACAAGAAGGGCCAAAGTGCTCTGAAAACCTCAGGGCAGTCTGGATAGGTCTGAGTGAGCGGGGCTGGGCCGACTGTAATCAGTTCTTCTAAACACAGTGTAGATGCTATAAGCTGAAGCCATGACTGGGCTGGCAGTTAAAAAAATAGACAAAGAACATCATACCATGGGGCTTGCCATACATAAGTCAGTTCTTAATTGTGCAAATTTGAATGGATCTAATGTAATGTGTCCAGGTGAACAGTGAAAAATGTTTTGTGAACAGTCAGTGTTAGAGAACAACCTGTTCTCTGTTCTGCTTCTGCTGAAGAGTACATTAAAACTAGATGAGCATCTATGTCTTTTTTATGTCCCTCCTCTTAAAACAGGAGTTGAGCGGAGACGAATTTACGATATAGTGAATGTCCTGGAGTCATTGCACTTGGTTAGCCGTGTGGCCAAAAACCAGTACTGTTGGCATGGCCGGCACAACCTAAGTCAGACTCTGAAAACACTTCAGGAAGCAGGAGAGCTGCAGTATGGAGAGCTAATGACCTTCTTCCAGCACAAGGAGCAGGACTTGGAGTACAAATTTGGAGAACGGAAAAAGGAAACTATTCCAGATTCTCAAGACAGACCATTACTGGACTTCTCAGAAGCAGATTGCACCTCTGGTAAGATAACTAATATATTGATGTGAACACAGACAAGTCTCTTTCTCCAGTTTACTATGTGACTTTTTCCCTTGCTTTGCTTCTAAATTAAATAATAAAAAATTATTCTTTGCAAAAAGGTGCTGAATTCACCACAGAGGTGACAGAATTCTTCTATCCTGTCCTAGCATAGGTCTCAGGACAGATTTTTCCCTCTGTCCTACAGACTGGCAGGAACTTCTGCCAGACACTCCAGTTCTTCTTTCCCCACCCATACCTGACAGTAAATGCTTTACCCTGACAGAAGGTGCCGTCTTCCATTTGTCCACTGTTTGCATGCTGCCCATATAGTACATAGTGGTTTAAGTTACACAGGCCATTGGAGTTACAAAATTATAGTGGTACAAAACTGTGTAACATAACATAGAATCAGCTTCGGAATCTGACTTTCTAAAAGCTATTTCTGCAAGCTTTAATTTTTATTGCCTTTTGAAGAGAGATTTCTGTCTGCATTACTCAGTTATTTGCTGCCTTTCAAAAGATTTCTGCTTCCCAACAAGGAAATACTTCACCCCTTTTGTGTATGAGAAACCTACTTGCTAGTTTTCTGGCTGTGATGGATGACGTATGCTAAGAGGCTTGGGTATTATTTGTAACACAGCATCTGCAAACAGCAGAAAGGACAAGTCATTGCGGATTATGAGCCAAAAGTTTGTTATGCTGTTCCTTGTCTCCAAGACCAAGATAGTCACTCTGGACATCGCAGCAAAGATACTGATAGAAGAGACCCAGGATACAGTGGACCACAGCAAATTTAAAAGTAAGCTGGCTGTTGAGAGGTGAATCAATCAATCAGTGAGTAAAGAAAACAGGGGCATGTTTGGTCTGACACCAGTAGGTAACGGCAAGAGCAGGTCAGGAATCTTTTGCTGAAATACGGTTTGGGGTTTTTTTTAATTGCAAATGCCAGTTTGTGAAAACAGAGCTTGGGGTGGGGAAGAGTCAATTTGACAATTATCTCCAAGTTTTAGCTTCAGAATGAAGAAAAATCTTTTTTTTTTTTGTTTGAATTTTTTTTCATACTGTAACCCTGTTTCCTGTACCATTCTGAATGACATTTCAGAACTTACTGAAATGAAACATGTTGTTTAATTTAATGGAATTAATTTTCTTCTCTGCAGAAATGTGTTACTTCTCCTTTTTACCCCAGAAATCTTTCACAGCTGGATGGCACAGTTTGCTTTTCAGATAGTGGGGATTAGTACTTTGATCCCTTGGACAACATGGGAAAAACTCAGCATTAGTAAATAATTCTTCTAAAATAAAGACTGTTATCTTAAGTCTTTAAAGTACTTTTAAAATAAAGTACTTGCACTTCAGTCTAAAAATTCTACCCCAAATACCTGGAGGGATGTGAGGAGTTTAGCTGGACAACCTGTGGGTATCATATTCAGCTCAAACATGTTATTTATTGGAGTCACAGAGATTTTTCTAGGAGTGTTACATTTTTAAGATGATAAATATGTGTCCTCTTGTGATCAGCTGTACACTCATGTGCCTCTTGCCCCTAAGTGCTTGTCTTTACCCCACATGGAGGTAGCTGCCTTTTCTGGGCAAGCTGATGATGTAATCACTCCCTAACCCTTCTCCATCAAAATGAGGTACGTGAGCTTAAACCTGAGCAGCTAAGATGGTTGACAGCTAAGATGGTTGACCAGCTAAGATATGAAGAAGCAGTGACAAGCAGGTGGGAGGTGGCATGGCAGGCTTCATAGGAGGTGGCTTAAGTCCATCCCAATTTGATTTTACTCACGTCGTCTATGAAAGCTGTGGTGATTTTCTGGAATGAAATTACCACATGAATATGTACTGTAGGCATTGTAAACGTGACTGTCTTGACTATTTCTGCCCTTTCTTGTTAGCAAAGGTACGAAGACTGTATGATATTGCCAATGTTCTCACCAGCCTAGGCTTGATCAAGAAAGTTCATGTCACAGAGGAACGAGGACGCAAACCAGCCTTCAAGTGGATTGGGCCTGTGGAATTCCCTGGAAAGACTGGTAACTTGTGTAGCTCGCATCGTCTTTTCTTTTTGTTTTGACAGTCCCTTCCCAAGTGGTAAAAGGTTGTTTTCCGTGCGTAAAGAATGGCTCGGCATTCATTGTCCACCCTGTGATTATTAACTGCTGGCCAGCTCAACATTTGCCCTTGTTAGACTTCACACTCAAGGGCTGGAGCTGTGGAGGGATGATGAAAGATACTGTGTGTTGCTGGTATTTTTATACCGACTTACATAACTGTATGAGTTGTAGAGCAATGGCAGATAATGCCTACATCTCCAAATCTGGGTCCACAGCTTTTCTGCGTTGCAAAATCTCAGTAATTCTGTCGTAGGCAGTGAATTACTTTCTTTGTAAGGGGGCTTAACAAGGTAGAGCAGGGCTGTTTCTTGCATGCATCCCCTCATAAAAAAGGTTTGTCTGCAAAGGAGGAGGCAGTGGGCCAGAGCATCTCAGTAAGCTGCTGATTCTTGGCTAGAAGCCAGAGCAAAGGGAAGCCCTTTGGTAATGTATTTGGGTCAGGCCAGTGCCAGGACCAAGTAAAAGTGAAGGATGGTGTTAATGCCATCTTAGTACCCTTTTTCCTCCTGGCTACACGCACTGGAGTGTAGCTGCTGCTGCAACTGCCATGGAATGGAAAGGAGGGAAGCCCTTATCTTGTCTGCCAGTGCTTACTGAGCTTAGGTCTGCTTCAGTGTTGTGGGGTTTGAGATGGTATAGAGGTTACCTCTTCTCTTATGGCCAAGTTCGGTAACATGGCAGAAGCCTAAATGATGGATGAGCTGTGTTTCCTGAAGGACTGTTGTACAAAATTATGTTCCTACAGATGAGCCGAGAGGACATAGCCCAACACCTGATCCTCTGCCAGGGACACAGAGAGGAGCCTGTGCCCCGTATCAGATCTGTGCTACTGGAAAGCAAAGGTTTACACGTCATGCTTCATTTAACGACGCACAGCCTTGTGAAAGGACCAGAAGGAAGGTCAGTTCTGAGCCCAACAGCCCACGTCAAGAGAGGCAAGGTAACTACTAATGAAGCATGTTCTTTTGTATCCCGCTGGATCTGCCCAAATGTGAGCCCACCAATTTAAGGCACTTGATTGGTTGAATCAGCCTAATTAAATATGTGAATTACCCTTGGGAGGTGCCTATATTTCTGCTGTCCATGTGATGAGACTTCTGTTCTGGACCCTCCAGTCAAGTGCCTAAAGTTAGATGAGATGAATCTAGGCCATACTGCCTTGAATCTGCAGTTTGTTTTCTGGTAAATGTTTCTGTTCTCCACTAACTGCAACTATACTAGAGTTTCTTTTGTTAAAATTTGGTATAGATAAAGAAAGATTCTTTAGCCACAAAAGCTTGTTTTATTTTATGGTTCCTAATATAGTGGAATTTACTGTAACAATCTAATGGATAGCTGTTAAAAAAGATAAAGCAATTACAGGGCTTTTCACCGTTCCCTCTTATAGGAAATTATGATGTCGAGCACCTCTCTGGTGGGACTGAGAGTTCTGAGTGTCTTGCAGGTTCTGGCTCTAGGTGATTAGTGGATGTTATAAAAATGTGCCAGGATAGAAAAATTACACCAATTATTTTCTATCGCCAGTATCAAAATATGCTTGGTAAACCTACCTGTTATTAATTGAATGCTCCTTTGTTCTTTCAGCCTGTATTGTGAATTCAGATGAATATTGCTCCAAAATGATAAATCTAGCAGCTGTCTGCAGGCAGAAAATAGAGGAAGATACTAGGTATGTTGGTCTTAACTCCTGTCCAGTTTCAGCTTCGTGCTTGTCATGTTTAGTTCAAGTCTAGATTCCATTAATGAGACTGAGATAGAAAATTGTCAGAGAGTCTCATTATTACTATTTTAATGCTGTTAGGTCTCAACGTGCTTTTTTTTTTTTTCATGGCCAATTTATACCCACCTGTACTTGTACCACTGTTGTCCTTTAGCTTCAGTAGTTCTTCATCTCATGGGTGTTTATATAGGTCATCCCTGCCTCCTTTGACCTGTTGCTAGGTAGGCTGAGCAAATCATGATTCCATGGAAGAGCCTCTCTGTCATATCAGTGGATCTTCTCTACACCTATGCTAATTTGAATTCATTTGTGAATGATTGACTCTAGTCAACTACAACCGAAAGCATTATCGTTCTGCCAAAAAACTGATAAGTCTGTTTCTGTGTAATTAGAAATAATAAAAAGTGACCCTCCTTGTAAACTGTGTAAAAGTAGTGGTTTGGGGGGGGTTTTTTCTACATTTACGTCTAGCAATGTACCTGTTTGCTCTTAAGGATAAAATAGGGGTTTAATTTTGGACTAAATGTTTTTCCTCTTTTCATTACCTTTTTTTTTTTTTTTTAGGAATAAAGCTTGTGCCACAGAAATGATATTAAATTCAGCAAAGAACCCAAGCATAACCTCACCTCTCTCCCTTCTTCCAGTTCCGGGGGAATCTGATTTTTGTGTTAACCCTTTGCCTCAGGCAGTTTTCCCTGTGGTTCAGGCAGATGTGCCAAGCCTCTCGCTGCCAAATGGGGTCAGCGGCCAAGCTCTCCATCCTTCCACGCCAGCAGCCTCCAAAACAGAAAATGGAAAACCTACCCTGCTCCCTAACCAACCATTCCTGTGCTTCCCATCTTCATCCCTTTTTATGCTGTGTGGTGGTCTTCAGGAAAATAACTTGAGGGAGACCCTGCCCACCACAGGAGATGTGGGAAACAGGAGTGCAGAAGCTCAGGCCGCTGTACCTCCAGCTGCCTGCCAGAAACGCAGCTCCCACAAGTGCGCATCGCCCTCTGCACCTGTAGATAATGAAGAGCCAGCTGCTAAAAAGCAGACCATGGAACAGAGTGATGTGCCCCTCTCACTTGTAGTACCGAAGGTAAAGAAATGAATTTCATTATCGCTTAGGCCTCCTGTTAGCGAGGAAAGACTGTTGCCCAAGACAGTGTTTTCAGAAGTGAAAATTCACTACACCACTCTTGTTACAGATACAGATACAATACTGCCTCCCACATGTTAATAAAATTGTAAGGGTGCTATGCCAGGAAGTATAGGCATTAACTGGGAGATTTTTTCACACTACAGAGGAAAATGGATTGTGATTGCTTTGCATAGGGAAGTGGTGGTCAGCTGTTCTTTGTAATCAGTGTCCTGATCATTGTCTTCAACAAAAAAGCCTGCAAAGGGGAAGAAATCAATGTAACTATTACTCCTCATCTTCCCCTGTTAGCTTGGGCTTTCCCAGACAGCAGCAGCATTGCTTACTCCACTGAGCTACAGCAAATGTGATTTGTATTTTCCCCCTGCTCTGCAGCCTGAGTCCCTCTCTCTCATGCCTAGTGTTGCCCACAGCAGGCTGGTGAGAGAGGCGGTGATGGTAAAGGTGAAGTGCATCTATCTCATCGTTTTCTTAACTACTGAAAATGGGGGTCAGGCTCAAGGTCGTATCAGTGTTTGAATATAAGCCATTTGAAACAGGTGTTTTTCCTTATCAATAAAGAGAAATGACTCCCCAAGCTCAGGTATTTCTTATCTAGTGTCTCAAAGTACTGAAAGTGAACTACAGCACAGGGCTTAGGCATCACTAATATTGCTTTTCAAACCCTCAAAGAAAATTTTTAACTTGGTCACTTGCTAACGAGTTTTGTGCTGCCCATTTGCACGGGTGCACATTTTACTCTGTAGCTGAGGAAAGTGCATGAGAGGCATTGTACTCTGTTATTTCAGTTTGGACTCATCATTTCCTCTTTTGTTTTTGCTTAGAAGCATTTTGAGTCACCCAAGGCAGAATCTGCCCCAGGAAGTGGCTGTACATCTGCTGAGCATCTAGAAGCTTTTCATCTTGACCTCGCAAGTCCTACTGCTCCAGAGGCTGCAGACAAGGAGTCTACTAAGCCTTTAGATTCTCAGGAGCAAGAAAAACGGTCTCAGAATAAAGACCCTGATGAACCCTCTCCAGGAAAAGAGCACATCTCTAAAGAAAATGCCAATCAACCTTTCCTACCACAGTATCTTTATGTTCAGCCTACTGCTGGTAAGGACAGCCATGAGATCTAGAGGCACTCAAACTTCTGCATCTGTTCACTGATCTGTTCAAATAGGAAGACTTACAGATAGGTGAATAAGTCTGTATTTGGCAAAAAACTGTCAGCAGTTCTCTGTAGTAGTTTAATAGCTCTGAATTCTCTTGACTTCAGATGAACTGTTGTCCTGTGAAAATACAGGCATTTTTCTGAGGTACCCAAACCTTAATGAATAATGTGGGGTTTGCATGCTTGAATTATATGCAACAAAAAAGGCACCTATGCAGCATTCCAAACTCGGAGGAGCTGGAAGTCTGGGTTTGGCAGTAAGGCGGCCAGAATAGTGCAACAGCATCCCCCTGAGTGGGTGAATTAAGTCATCTGCGAACTTTGTCATGTCTTGTCATGTGCATCATTGGGATAACCCCACAAAAACTGAGGCACTGGGAGTGTAGCTAGGCCTGCTTGTAGGACACAGTGGGGATGGGGAGGAAGTAGCTGAAAATACTACAAGAGGATTTCGTGTCCACCGTTTTCCGTGCCTGTGTTTGTGTGGAGTGGAAGAGTGTTTTGTGGGAGCAGGATACATGTGGCAGATTTCCATGACTACTGCTTTAGTATTTGATTCACTTGTGGCACAGAGTGGGGTCTATGGGATTTCACTTATAGGATGGAGATGCTCAGTTTGAAAATGTTGATCCTGTTGTTTTGCAAGTCAGACAAACTGGGAACTGGAGCAACTTCTGTTTCAAAACAGTATTTCAGCCATTCTCAGGAAAATTGGTGCCTTTGGGGTATATCTTTCTGGGTTTTTTCCTTTTTTTTTTTTTCTTTTTTTTTTTTTCTTTTTCCTTAGTAAAAGCAATGCATATGTTTTCAAATAGCAGAGGATATGATTCCTGTTAGTGAAAAAAGAGTTTGTTTAGCCAAGATGTTGCTTGTAACTGAAGTTAGACGCAGAAAACAGCAAGGTGTGTGGTTGGTACTTAATATGAACAAAGTAAATGGGTGCAGATACAGTGAACAGGCAGTAGGGGGGGAGATGGAGGAACGTAAGGAAAGGGAGCTTGACAGAAGAGTCACGGGTTTGTGACAAGTTTTCTTCCTTCTTTTTTCTTATTTTTGTCACAGTTTACTTCCTGGGCAGCCTCTCTCTTTCTTTGTTATACCTCTTTCCTGTTCTAGATGAAGTTATAATAGCTTAATTCCGATTTGTCAACTGTATTAACGCTTTGCTTTTTCTCTCTTTGGTTTAGGATTAAGCAGTTTTAATTTCCTGTTCTCTGCAAACCAAGCCCCTGGTGCTATCAGCCTGGCTGCGAGCCAGTTACCTTCTCTGAGCGTCCCCTGTGTCATGGTGCCGTCAGCAGCCTTGGCTTCCTTCCCTCTCGTCTGTTCTCCCACAGTCACCAGTCCTCTTTCCCCGCTTCCCGATGGCTCCCTCTCAGCTGCCGCCTCCATGAATTTCAGTGTGTCTGGCCTGGCATCAACAACGCCTGTTTTCATAGGCACCACGGCAGTGGTCACCCCCAAGGTCTCACCCGTGCCTTTGGTGGATCCCCAGCAACCAGCTCACCCCACTCTGCACCTGAGTCCTGTGATTGCAAGGTCTTGCGGTGCTGTTAAACTGGACTCCCCCGCATGCATGGGGCATCCGGTGACCTTTTTGAAGCTGCAGCAGGTAAGAGTCAAAGGTGGTTGAGTGACGATGAAACAGCAGTGCCAGGTCACTGGGACTGAAGGCAGCTTGCGCTGCAGGCTGCTGCCGGTGTGTCAGAGTGGTAAGGTGGCACGCTGAGAGTCACCAGGTGTCTTCCACTTAGTTTGCATGTGCATCTGTAGTAGTGGCAGGGCTTGGGACAGCGTTAAAGACATAGCCCAGCGTAGCACGTCTAGCCCTGAACGGTGAAGCGGTGAGTTTTAAAAAATCTTACAGGAATTTTAAAATCATAAAAATCTTAATCTTTAAAAATCTTAAAGGAGTAGAGAAAAAAATGAGTTACAGGGTTTTTTCCCCAGAAATCCGAGGCAATATTTTTTCCCCATTTGACACTATCATTGTAAGTGTGTTATGCATTGGCTACAGAAACACATTAGGTGGACAGGAGGATTGTTTGTCGTAAGTCAGGAGTCCACTGGCTGCAGCGCTTCTCAGGTAGTAGTGTCCTGGGTTACCTCCTCACCCCCGTTCTGATCTCTGTTCAGCATCAGAACTGGGGGAAAAACAACAATTCTTGTGGGTTTGTTGATCTCTTTATAAAGATTTTTTTCAAAAATCTACCACAGAAACAGACTTAGCCAGTTAGAAAAAAAGAGAAATTTAGAAGTGAAGGACTCATTTATCTGAAGTACAATGAATGACATAAAACAGTCATGTCACACTGTGTTACCTGGGTCTTTACAACTATTAGAAGTGACATTTTGGCACTGCTTTAGCTTACATTCTTAAATCTGTGATTTGTTTTCCTATTGTCTAATGCAGTGACAAATAGATTGAATTTTTGGAAGCTTTATGAGTGTTACTTTATGTTTATCTTGTTTAAGCTTTAGAAAAAGTCTGTAATAGAGACTGGTTGGCAGCCAATCTGATTACAGATACTAACATTAGAGGTTACAGCAGAGTGGCACTTAAAACAGAAGTGGCCAGGGTTTAGGAGACTAATTTTAGATCTGTTTTGATGCTAACAAATAACAAAAGCGAGTAAAACGTCAAGGAAGGGAAAGAGCCATTTAAGCTGAAGGACAAGATTGGCATAAGAATGAACGAGTATGAACTAGTCATGAATACATTTAAGTTGGAAATGAGACAGAGGCTTTCCACTTCCAGCAATGATCTACTGGCAGACAGCTCCAGAACAAAAAGGGGGAAAACCTGTAGCTTTTCACGTGGAGCTTCTGAAAGGATGTGTGATGTGGTTCCCTATAGTAGCAGGGTACAGGGCTTAATGTCTACAAGCTGTCTTCTGTTTGCGTGCTTGCATGTAGGCTTTGAGAACACCCTACTGAATCACTTTGGTTTTGTTTCACAAATAGCCTTCGTCAACGCCCCTCACTCCCAAGAGCATTCGTCCTGCACGTCATGAGGCATTTTTCAAAACTCCCGGAAGTCTTGGAGACCCTGTTGCATGGAAGAAGAATGAAGGCAACCAGACCAGAAATGCCAGCTCTGTGCAGAGGAGACTGGAAATCTCTAGTACCAGCCCTGACTAACTCCACTCATTGCAAAGGGTGGGCAGGTTGTCCTAGGCCCCTGTATCGATTACAAGAGAACAAGCTCTTACCTGACAAGAGGAGCGTGTTAAAATGTCATCCCTTTTGGCATGCTTCCCCGCTATCTATTCACCCACCGGTTCTGTTAACCACCTTCTTCACAAGTCGTCCTTGGTACTGAAAACCTTTTACTGAATTGTTCCTTCAGTACTGATTTGAATTCAGATGCTGTGCTTCACATGGCCTTGTGGGCATCAAATTGTATTTGTGGTTTTAATTTGGAAAACTCTCTTTATTGCTGTGAGGAGATGCAAAGAGATTTTCTTGGAGTCCCCAGGGGTTCTTTATTCATGGTTTTAAGTGAGATGTCTAGCACTTATCTGGGGTAAGCATTTTTTTTTACATGTACTCTACTTACCCTGAGTAAATCTGTGGTGAAAATGATAAACTTTTGCAGCTGTGAGAGCAACTGCTTCCTTGGTTCCAATCTGTCAAATCCTGCCTCTGCAGTGCAGCCTCTTGCTATTTATTCTGTACATTGGAGTGGGATTTAGTGCAAAAAAGTTTTTTTGCAGCTTCAGAATAACAGATTTTCTCAGGGTAGGATTACTTGAATGTCAGTTGGTTGTTGTACAATTTGCCCAGCACTTGTGGTTAGAAAAACCTAATAACAACACAATATGATTGAATGTATACATGTGAAAAATATTAAGACCAAAATAACTGTGAATGTTAACATTTTTATAATTGTGTTAATGAACTGTATTAGTCCTTGGGGTTTTTTTTCTTTTACTCTGAGCAAAATGTACAAGTTAGATGTAAAGAATACAAAACCTGATTCCTTAAATAAGTTTGACAAAGTAATTTGAGAGTGACAAGCCACTGAGATGGCTGTGCTAAGATTTCATCTCCCGTTTAAATATATAGTCTAGACTTTATGACCAAGGAACACTGGTAAGTCATTAACCACATTATTAGATTCAGTCTAACCTGAGTCTACTTAAGTGCCTACTTAGTGGTTTACTTAAGTCTACTTAAGGGCTATGTACTTAAGTGCCTAACTCTTCACTTACAGGAATTTCATAACTAGTTAATAGTGCATTTGAGCATACTTGGAAGACAAGGGAGATCTTATCTTTTGGCACGTATCTATCTAAATCATAAAAAGAAGCTGAAAAAAGTAGGAGCCATGAATTTTGGAAGTGGGAAAAAAATGGCTTATATTCCTTAGGAGGAGATAAAGAGGAAGAAAAGTCTAATAGTTAACATTCAGAGTCCTCAAATAATGCATGGTGCTATCAATAATATAGGACATAATTTTAAGAGTTAATGCTCTTATGCTTGGGTATGTTTTCACTGGTGTAGCAATCTGCAATTAAATTTGTGCACTTTCCTGTTTAAAAGACAGAAAGTGTTGCTGGTGACATCACGTTACTCTGGACTTTCAGCAAGCATAAGGCCAGCTTTATCAGCTCTTCCCTCACTGGTACTGGTTTTCCAAGGGTAGGTACACTGTCGGATGTGCTACTTCGTTGGTTAAGGGAGGCTAGGACTTTGGGGGTTGGGGATTTGATGAGGTTTTTTATTTTTATAATGAAATGTATTATGAAAATGGAGTTTAAGAAAGAATTTTAGTGAAGCTGGGAGTTTGAGTAATGTGGCCTTATCTTAGAATAGACCAATAACAGCCTTATAAAGAGGGCTGGTTAGCCCTCAGTGAAAGAAAATCTATAGTAGAATTATCATAGGAAATTTCGGGGGTGGTAAAGAGAAATCTTCAGACTGCTAAATTTTAAGGTTGGGGTTTTTTTTAAATTACACTACAGTTGTGAAAGTTTACAATTTTTGCTTCTGAATTATTTCTTCTTATACGCCCACTTAAATTAATTTCACTTTGAAAAGCAATGTGTAATTGGCACGGTGCTGCCCCTGCGCTTCTGCTAGCGTGCATGTGTTGCTGTTGGGGCTGGAAACAGGCTGCTAGGGTTCAGGATGACAGGGTGGATGTTGATTCTCCAAACCTTGTCTCTTCTCTTCCCCTCTAGTACGGTGTGGCCTTTTAGTGAAATGGCAGCTGGGAGCAGAGAGGAGGATCAGAGCTAACATTGGCTCTTTGCTCCAGTTGAAGCATCATCACAAAAATTGCCTTGCTTTGTCAGTAACGTTTTTCTGTGCCATAACTAACCTAACTATACTTGAAAATGCAGGGACTGAAAACAGAGCTTCAGTTTCCAGTTTCTGCTTCCAGTTTTGAGTTTCTGTAAATACAGCAGGTCTGGAAGTGAGGATCGACTCCCTCACGATCAAAGCTGTTTGATGGGTCGTGGTTGCAAAAGCAGATTTGAGCCTGGGAGAAGAAGGGAGTTGATATGCTGTCTTGTTTTTGTCAATGCAAAATTCTCACTAAAACAGGAGCGGGACCACCGAAGCAGTCGGGCGGCCAAGGGATCAATGCTACTCGCAGTACCTGAGCTGCTGAACTAGACCGGCGGGGGGGGAAGGGTTGGTTGTCA
This sequence comes from Gymnogyps californianus, assembly GCF_018139145.2. Lineage (NCBI taxonomy): Eukaryota > Metazoa > Chordata > Aves > Accipitriformes > Cathartidae > Gymnogyps > Gymnogyps californianus. The sequence goes on from NC_059471.1 coordinate 176,208,848, forward strand.
AGAGGGAATGAGTTTACCTTTCCTATCTTTGCCTTCACTGAAAGCTAAGAAGTAAAATAAACCAGGAACAACTCATCAGCAAAGTAGCTTTGGAAAAGCAGAATTTGTATTTGCACTGAGGCGAAGTGCGTACCCCGGATGTTCTGCAGGGTTTGTGAAACCTTTCTGTCCCAAGACAGTTGCTGAGGAGGGTGAGCATATAACTTATACTTGAATCTACCTGCCACGTTTACATTTCTGATTGTCTTTTGTAAATTGGTGCTATTTCTGTATTTAAAAAGCTGTATTTTTAATGTAAAGCTGCTTCCAGTTTGTATCTTTGCACTGCTAGTTTAATATAGATATTAATTTTATTGCTGTTTATAACTGTTCTTCAGTGATTAGATGTCCTGCTTTTCCTGCTCTCTAGCCATCTTTTTAGCTGTCTGCATATAACTTTACTCCAATCACACTGTTGGGTTGAATATTTTTTTTTTATACTATATTTTAGCAAAATATTAAACTTTTACAGAATAAAAATGGAATTAAAACCGAGGCTGAGGCTGTGATTTCAGTATGGAGAGCGCCCTTGAAAAGAAACATCCATCCACCGTGCGCCCAGGTGAGCAGTCCCTGTCGGATCTGAGCACGGAATAAGTAGCAGAGGACGACAGCTCGCCCCAGCGGCTCTCGCGTCCGGCTATTTTACGCAGCACGGGCACGATTCCCGCTCCAGCTGTTGCAGGCGCAAGGACCAGTGCAATGCAAACTGGCTCTTAAAGTCCTGGAGCTGGCCAGGGGAACACCCGACGGCCCTGGCCCAAAGCCACGTGAGGTGATCCCCGGCCCCGCCACCATGGGGGCCCGTCCCACCACTGCCGTGGGGCCTGCCCCGGCACCCCGTGGCCCCGCAGCCATCCCTCGGCCTGGCTCTCCACAGGATGGCAGCAATGCCTGCCCGGCCGCCGGCCGCAGACCCCCAAGAGCAAGGCAGGCCCTGATGCAGAGGCCGGTTTCCCACAGGTGGAAGCCGGCGTTTGCTTCTGCATGCTTATTAACCACCAACCGCTCATAAAAAAACAGAAGTGGAGAAAGGGGCCATAGCCCTGTTTCCCTTTCTCTTCCCCTTCCCTAATCACGCGCACACACGAGACACAGCTTGACCCAAACCCGAACTTGCTCCCATTAAAATCAGTAGCAGGTTCACTATTGGTTTCAGCAAGCCCAGTATTGCCCCCTTCCCCACCCCATAGTTAAAGAGATGTGAGATAATGTCCCCTGTCACCAACAACAGCTGCGAAATGCCTGTGAGTTGCGACTGGCCGAGTTCCTCAAAACTCATTTCTAAAAGGAAAATTCAGCAGCTTACTCAATATTGTTTTGGGGTTTTTTTGACCTGTGACTCCACCAATAATAACGTTCCCTTCCAACTGGCAGAGGAAGGATGATAAATTTAATAAGATTAAATGTGGTATGAGAAGCACTAACAAGCCCTAACCCTGCTCCAGCTCCACTGGCAGGACCATGGCCATCGTTTCCTTAAGGAGGAGCAGGCCGGTAGCTTCTAGCAGTTCTTGTCCTCACCGGTGCACTTAAAACTCCCCCTTCTGAAGTAAAAAATAGTTAGAGGGGAACATCAAACTCCCTCTGATTTAGTTCTTTCTATAAAAAGGGAAAATTAAAAGCAGTGCCATTGTGGATGAACGTCTTAATGTTCCACAGCCTGGGCTGGGCAGCCCAGAGCCGGCTGGGCAGCCCAGAGCCAGCTGGGAGACAAAAATAACTCCCTGATGCTGGAAGGTGTTGAACGTTGCTGGCAAACCCAGTCGGAGGCAGAAGCAAAAGGGAAGCCTCCGACAGGCAGCAAAGCAGAGCCTGCTCCCGCCACGTCCAGGGAAGCAGGTCTTCACCAGACATCTTGGTCAACAAGGAAGGTTTCCTGAGAGGTGCTTGGGTCATGGCAACGCTTTCTCCTTCCAGCCCAGAGAGTTCCTGAGCAAGGCTCCATGGCCTGCATAATAATTTAAAACTTAATAGCTCAGGATGCAAAGCGGTGAAAAGAAAGGCTTCGTACACAAATGAGGCAAATTTAAGCCATGCTGACTGTGATCCTCTGAGAAGATCCACATGGGCAGTAAGCATTAACGTCCAGATTCTTTCCAATTTCATTTATTGCGCCAGAAATGCGATGAGAATTTAGGATATTTTTTCAAGCGCTTTCTCCAAGGCCTCCTGGAGCGATGAAATGAATCCTAATGGTGTCAGTCAGCGCCAGCTTAAGGTCCGAGAGCCTGAAGCCTTCCCTCGATCCCCTTGGAGGCCACGGCAACTTTGCTGGTGAATGGGCAAAAGGCTGCATTTCTTGTCTGCAAAATGCCGTGACCTCCAAGTCTGATATTGCGGGACCTCCTAAGGGACAAAAAGGCCTGCCTCACTTGGAGCTCCTCCATTTTCCAAATAAATAAAGTTCTCATTTTCACGCTGAACATGAGACGCCAGACTTCATGCCTTTCCCCCATCTCTGGCTGGATATTTCTCACCCTGGATGTGACAGCAGTTTAATTTCATAGATGATATACCAAATTTGGGTGAGAGGGGAGCATGAAACTTGTTTTTTTCCAACAGTTGCTTTCTTGTTTCAAAACTGTCAGCTGTGAACCAGCAGTTTACAGATTTACCCCCTAGGTGTGGTGTGGTAGTGAAGGCGCTGTAAGGAAATCAAACAAATCTGCAATACATGTAAAGTACTGGAACTTGGTATGTGCCTGTAACAACAGCTGAAATATAGGCCAATTTGGAAGAGGTTTAATCTTTTAGGAAGAAAAGGGAAACAATTTAAAGCCTAGAAAATAAGATGTAGGTGTAAAGATTTCACTCCACAACAGTAAATTGTCCAGAAGGAAACATCTCCCTTACTTTGCTAGCCAGTTCTTCAATGCTAAGAAAAATGCTCTGCCTCTTCACAGTCTCTGCATCTCACTGGTAGCCAACCAACATGTGACTTAATCACCATACACCCCTTTAAAATTTTGATTAACTGGTAACAATTAGTTCCATGCCTGAAACGCACCGGGAATTTAATGAACATAAGGTAGAAGAAGATGTTAGGGAGGAGGTGGCTGGAGCTCTGCTCTAAGTCTTGCCTGGAGTCGTGACAAAACCAGCCACTGGCACCTCACCTACATTAGGGTTCCCATCATTACTGCACTGAAACGAGGACGTTTGGAAGATGGTGAAAAATGTCTCTGCAGACACTCTAGGCCTAAGTGGCAAACGCTCAAACGCTTGTGTTCCTGTCTTCCTTTATACTAACACAATGCCAGTGGCTCCAGTGGACTCACTGTTGATTTATGCTGGCTTGAAGGGGAGGAGGATCTGTCTCCCGGTTCTGGGCTTAATTCTACTCATCATCTACTGCATGACACTGAGCAAAGCAGTCTTTGACTTCTCTAAAACCAGAGCAATGACAGTCAACCAGGAATATTACCTGGCCTCACGAAAGCTGAGGATCTAGCTTGTGGAGGTGGCGTGCATGGGAAAAGGGAGATGGAGAGAGGGCAGGGGCAGCCCTGTTGAGCAGGCGTTAAGAAACGGTTGGACAAGTACATTCACTGAGTTGAAAATAATTTAGGGCTTTTCTGCTCAGCCTTGCTTGGGACTTCACATTATTTGAGGCTGCCCCTGAGGACATGTCAGAGCCTGCTAGCTTGGAATAGCATCAAAACCTGCCCTTGGGCTCCTCCAGTACAAGCCTGATGGTCTTGGAGTGACCTTCTCTTGCTGTCTGAACATTGATTTTTAATGTAAGATTCCTCTTCATAAGTGTGAGGCTGAAATCGCATAGATTGGAGTCCATAATGTCTGTAAGACCTTTATAAAAACACTTCAAAATGCATTAGATAAAAGATTATTTTAGGAGGCTGAGAAAGCAAAAGGTTTTTCAGTCTTCCCAGCATATACAATTAAAGAGGAAAGAACATTTCAGATGCAGTTAGGGAATATATTTTGCTATAATCAGATAACTACGCAATGCCCTGCCAGAGTAGCTAGGGCTGAGCTCCAGGAGCCTCTGCAGAGGATAAAAGGATTCACTCAGGCGCCAGCCTCCCTCCTCCCCCAGTTAAGAAGTCTCTCCAGATATTTCTTCAAGCTAGTGCAAGCTGCAAAGTCCTGCATGACCCTAGTGAGTTGTTACCTCTGGGAGAAACCAGAGGAGAGAAAGAAAGTACCAGCCCACCAGCTTTTTCCTAGCAAAGTCCCCGCCATTTGTTATGCCAGGTAAACACACCTGTAGCCACCCTTTGCCTTTCTCAAAACACAGAGAGTTTAATTAAGGAGAGCAAAATGAATCTCAGAGGTTCATAAACCTTTTAAGTCTGTTGAAGCCCAGGAAACCTTGGTCTGGATTATGATTTTGCGTAGAAAAATGTTATTTTTGTAATTCTACACAAAACCCGGTCATACTTATTTCTTCTGTTTCATTTTCAAGGAGGGATTCTGCCTGGCCAAAATTAAAAGGAAAGCCAGAGATGCAATGAAAAGAAGCAGAAACTCCTCCCTGAGATATCTCCCCGTGGGGCTATGGGGCAGCACCAAGGTGTGTTCAAGTGCAGTGTTGGAGTAAGTCACCAGTAGACAGCCGGTTAGCAAGAGGAGGCCTCTCCAAGCCCTACGGCAAAAAAAACCTTTTCAGCAGTTTTAGCACAACAGAGAGGAGGTGAAAAATGCCTGAATGGATTAAAGCAAAGAGGAGAGCCAGGCCAGCCCCCAAACGGGGTACGCTGACTGCCGCAGGGTTGTGAGGTCTAGTGCACGACACAGACCTGGATCCTTCCAGGTGTTGAGGTACCGCTAGGAATGCTTGCACAGCTCTTGGGACCGCACAGCTCCCAAGGTCACCTGGGGAGGGGGGAAGGTCCTTGGATCCGTATCTCCAGAAGCAGCCTATCATTTTATAAGGTGCAGGCAGCTGGGAACAAACCATCCCAATTCATGCATTTCCCACCTGGCACGGTGCAGCCTGTCCTCTGCCTTCGGCTCTGCAAACTCCACCTGCCTGTGCTTAGCACCGTTGTCTTTTCTCTGCACCATCTCTTACTTCTAAATTCCTCCTCAGTGAGGGCAGGGGAAACAGAATATCAGCCTTTCCTAGAGGAGGTCCACATCCCAGTTTCTTCTGCCGTTGCTCCTGCTACCTGCAGCTCAGGGTGCCTGCTCCTCCGACGTGCCTGACGGCATGCTATGGTCCCTCCGTGCTCAGAGCTGCTGGGAAGTCTCTCCGGCTCAAAGCACTCACCTGCAGCCTTGGCTTCTCTCTGATACCAGTTTGGCACAGGGCTTGGAGGCTCAGGGCCATTGCAGGGTAAGGCTGCAGGAGGGCATCAAAGTATGTCTGACCTTTCGGGTATGCCCTGTCCTACCCAGCACAGCCACCAACTTACAGTCTGGCTCGGGTCTCAAGCAGCAGTCAGAAGCGGCTCCTTATACTCCACAAGAGGTACAGGATTCACTCCCACTTCACACCCCCATCGTGCTGAGCTCAGGCCCCCGCGGGGCATTTGTAGCAGCGTATTTGTGAAGTAAGCAAAAGCTGCTCTGAGGGAAGCCCATAAACGTGGATGCTGGCTGCCTTTTGCACTGGTGTGCATCTCACCCCCAGCTAGTGCTACTCCCTGCTACTCACTGTAACACTCACTTGCCAATGCAGGGTTCGCCATGCCACTCAAAATGTTTCTGGATTGGGTGAAATGGAGAGGACTTCGTTATTTCCAGTCCAGCTATAGATGACTGGGTACTGGATAGCCCACAAATGAGTGTGTTACTGGTTTGTGGAACCTGGGAGGGGGTGAAGGTCTGTGTTTTGACAGGGATTCCTCCATACCACATGGTCCCTGTGTTACCACAGCAGTCTGACTGGGATTAAGTGAGGCCTGCAGGAGTCTGATATCAAAACCCAAACCACTGCAAAGCCTGAGCCCATCTCCGCTGCAGAATATAAACTGCAGCAAAATTGCACAGAAGTCTCTGCTTTGCATTGCAATTGTTCTGCCTTGTAAGTAATATCAATCATGAAACCTGCTTCCCTGTGAAGTTGTGTGATGTTATGGGTCCCCCTCGCTGCAGTAAACCTAGGCTGTCCTTCCCATGGCTCTCCTGACCTCTGTTCCCTCCATGGTCAGCTTCCCCTAACGTAATCTAATGTCCACCACAACTGACCTCACACCGCAAGTTTGGCAGGAATGGGATAATGGACACCAAATGTCCAGGGGATCAACTGACAAGCAGGAAAGTAGGTGCTGCGACTCAATAAATCTTGATTTGTTGAAATGAAACACAGGGCTAAAGCCCAGAGTCGCGGGCTATGTCAGACATACCAAGCATATGGCTTTCAGCGTTGCCCATCACTCAGGTGAAACTTCTTTCAGACCTGTCTCAGAACTGGACCGTGGACAGGAGACATGGTGAAGATTATCTGATTATTAGTAGACATAGGTGAGTCCTAAAAACTTGTGTCAGGGTGCAGCAAGGGCTAGCTGCTCCTCAGGGAAGGAGAGCTGGGAGCCAAGTCTGGTAGCAAGGCTGGCAGAGGAGCCAGGATGCTGAGTGGCATTTTGAGCGTCCAGATCAGCCCCAGAGAAAATGACCGGGGGCGTACGCAGCCCAGCAATCACCCAGCTCGGCGACCAGGCTGGTCTGAGGCCAAGCCAGGAAGCCAAGCCAGTGGGTCTGGGTCCAGGCCAAGATCACGGACGGAGGTATGAGCCCAGGCACAGCTGCTACCCAGCTGCCACCTAGCCCAGGTGGGACCAGCAGTAAAGCCTCAGCTGAAAAGCAGCTCCCAAGGGAGAGGAGGGGCAGGCCCTCGCCTTTAGCTGTCTTCACCACAGCCCTTATCAGCAAAAGAGCCGACCTTGTACTCAGCCAGCTAAGCTCCTCAGCTTAGCCAACGAGATGCCCCAAGGGGGGATGCTTTCCAGGGCAGTGACTTTAACATGCTATTCAAGTTCAGGTGATTGATGAAAAGGCTAAAATCGGCTTAATACTAGAAGATCTCTGCAGAGCCACGTCCACACAGATACAAAAGCTCAATCACATTTTCCAAAGGAAATTGGCTTCTGTTGTGCCAGAGTAGATTCCAAGATAGGTAGGAAGGGTAAAATGACTCTATTTAATCCAATAGTGTGATAACGAGACAAAGTGATTAATTATACCTCCATAATGAGAAAGAGATTGTGTACAGGCTTGAATCAGCTTTAACATATGACCTTGTAAACTGACTCCATGTTCACATATACCTACTGGCATTTCTGTACTCTAATTACTGGTGTTTCTGTGTTAAACCAAAGGGTAAAGGCTGTGATTAAGAGGGACAGAGACCATTCTTGTCTTGGGCCCCTCCTTGGCCAAAGGGAGCCTGGCTGAGAAGATTAGTCATAACCAGATGGGAGTAAAAAGAACTTCCTCCTTCAGCAGTACTTCAAACAGAGGACATTTGGATCAATGACTAGCAGCAGGATGAGCTGGATTAAACATCTTTCCAACCAGAGGATCTGTGGTCACTCTCTCTGTCATACCCACATAGCACCAGTTGAACACAGCCATTCCTGGAATGACGGCAGCAGCCACCGCTCACGGAACAGTAACCCACCCTAGGGGTACAAGGGGAATTTTGCCCAACCACATCTGGCTAAAGCTCTCTTCTAGCAAACAGATTTGGAGTATATCTAGCATTTGCTAGAACTGATGGATTTTTGTTCTTAGTAGCTTATCAGAAAGCTGTGTTATAAGAAGTTCGCATATCCCCTCTGACAGCCCAACACTGAAGGGTCTAATTGCCACACCAGAAGCGCAAATACCTGCCTAACCACAGCTGATGATACTCAAGCTCTCTTCTGATGGGAATTCATTTTTTAATGTCCTCCCTATCCTTTCAAGCTGTTTCCTGTCTGCTCACCAGCAATACAGCTTGTTTACAGCAGCTGGAAAATGTATGTGAGAGGGGAAAAAAAAAAAGACATTGAAAACACTTTGGAGGACAAGATGCTAAACTAAAATCGATGCTATGGAGGAGGAGAATAATAAAAGAAATTCAGAAACCTTTGCAGTAACAACAGCAAGTCAACTACAGCTGAACCAGAATAGAAGCTCAGTCATTTCCATTTCAACCTAGGAAAATGTGAAGCAACTGTAAGATGATCACAGCTTTGGAAACAATTCTGCAAAAAGTGAACAACATCAGCAAATCCAAGCAGTCAATTACTGAGTATTGCACTGTGATGCTTTTTCATGACAGCCCCCTGAAACTGTTCACCTGGTCTTCTATGGGATTGCAATAGCTGGCACAGCTCTGTCGTTCATACAGCACTGTACAACAGCTGGAGACAGTGCTGCCTCTGCCTGTTTCTATTAACTGAAGGTGAAACCCTTCGTGTCAAACAGCCTGCATTTCCAAAAGATAGCCCCTTGTATGAACATCTGGTCTCCTCCCATGTTTCCCTGTTATATCACTGCATTATGACATATCCTGATGGGTCCCATCCTTCTCCACACTGCAAACCAGATGAACATCCTAATTGAGTTCCATAAAATGGGAAAGATGTTACAACTTGAGGCAAATCCATAAACGTGCTGCCTGGAAGGTGGTGCAACTGTTCAGGCATAGCCCTCTGGGGCACAACCGCCCTCACCCATCCACCTTGTTTCAGGGGGTAATTCGCTCTAGGACTACCCACCCTGTACTAGCTGGTCGGAGAGTGGAGAAGCTTGCCTCCCATGTCCTGCTCACATCCTTTGACACAGGACTAAAAGGGGCACATAACTGTATTGCTTCTATAGGGACAGTCCCTGCTTTCTTGTCCCAAGTTGGCATTTAGAAATCAGCAATTCTAATAAACAGGAAATATGGAGAAGCTCCTGGAAGCGGGGAGAGGGAATTACCCTCATTGCAGCAGTTCTTGAAAAAAGCAATAGAGAATTCATCTGAAAATGAGACAAGTTTTCAGTCCTGTCCTTCTGGTAACAGAAGACTGTTCCACACAGTACTTGCTCCAGAAGAACATTTGTACACCAGGTAGGTGCTTTTCAAGGAATCAAACAAATCTGTGTCAGTCTGCTCTCAGGAGCTTTTCTGCTACATTTTAATGAAGTCCTTGTTGCAGTATGGTTGAGCTTCCATAAATAAAGGGTAACAATCCTTTTTCTTTTCTTTTTTCCTATATTATTGAGTCATTGATTCTACTGGAATTGCAGAATAGAACTTTTGCTAGTTTAGATGAAGTCATGAGTTCTGTCAGTAGAAATCCATAGATCAATTTGAGTCCATAAATCACATTTGTGATTTATGTTTGAGGAGTCAAATCTTTTTGTGCTTCCTCTCAGTAAAAGCTTCCTATAGTAAAAGCTATACCATGAGTAAATTATCCATATATATCTGTACATAAAACACCAGAGGTAATTTTTAAACTCTCCGTTTAATGGATTTATCATTCAGCCTTACCACAATCACCTCCTGTTCTTATGAGTCTGTAACGCAACAGTGCAATTTTGATTTGTTGTTCGGGGATAGATTTTTTCAATGAATATCCTGTTGTGTAGTGACACAATTCCAGGACATTTTAGAGATGAGTGAGTCACTTGTATGGGACATCCATCATGCCATAGTGTAGACAAAAAAAAATCCCACTTAGGACCTGGATTAAATATCACTTGAAAGACATCAGAATTCATATTATGACATACTACAAGGAGAGAATTTGTTGCACAAACAGCAAAACTATAAAAGGAGCTTGCTTTGATCTCTGCTTCCTGAAGCTTTCAATTTTTTGAGGCTATCATACCACTCTGAGGGCATTTAAGCATCTGAGAGTGCCTAAGTCACTTCATGCCATTTTTAGACTATGAAGACAGTGGACCTCAAGGTAAGGAAGAATCTTACTCGGGCTGTTTGTTGATTATGTCAGTTATCTGATTAAATGGATTGATTTTCTCTTAAGGATCGGTAAGCAGAGCAAGCTAATCCTTGGTGAGACTGTGCTGAAGTTAATGAAGTTGCATCAGGAACTAATTCAGCGCAGTTCGTTTAAGGCAGTGAGGTAAACAGGAGTTAACTTTGTACTTCTGGAGGAAAGGTAAGGCAAAAGAGGAGAAAAGGACTGAATTCTCTAAGTAAATTCAGGACGACGGGTATATCTGGAGATGCTGAGAAAATTAATCTAAATGCTAAGAAAAATATCTTGGCAGCATGCTAGTTAGGCTAAGGTGTCTCATTGCAAGACATTTTTTAATGCCTGCAGTAAGGTCTTGTCATGTAATATTTTTTTCTCACTGCATTTATCTCAATGAAATTCTGTCCCATCAATAGTTTGGTCCTGGAGCCAAGTATGACTAGGGATATCTACTTGTTCATAGCTTCTGAATTTAAACCATTGAATGAAACTAAGCAACATTTCTGCTTAGAAACAAACTGTTGTGAGCACATCACTGCCATGCCCAAATCCCTATCTACTGTGGCCAGGAAAATCACATTAATATCCATACCAAGTATGTTGCATTTGAAGAGCCGAGAAAGTGCTAAACGGGTTTTCTAGCTAACACAGACAGATGAAGTCCACTACCCTATAGAACTACTATTTGACTATGTAGGGCTTGATATTTTTTTTTCAGGAAGGGAAGCATGGGGAGGTAGAAGTGGTATGGTCTCCAGGAGCTCTTAACAGCACAGCTAGCAGGGTTCCTCATCGTCTATTCAACGCCATTCTGTCACGGTTCTTAGTGCACTTGCAGCTGGTTCCCCTTCCAAACACCTTCTTCAGACAGAACATTAAAAAGGTTTATTTTGGCCCTAAGAAACCTACAATTTCCATAAAGTCCTAGACACAGGTGCGTCTCAGTAACGGGGATCTCAGAGGACAGACAAGTGGGAGCATCCTTCACTACAGAAGTACTGACATGCTCGAGTTCTGCAAAGTTTTGTCCACATAGAATAGCTTGCTGATTTCTAAACAAATACCGTGAGGCTGAGCAAGAAGCCTTCTTAGCTCCACTGTAACCATCCGCAAGTCCTCAGCAGCAGCAAAACTACAGCGACTCAGTTTTGCATCACAAAAGGTCTCACCAGGTGACCTCAAATTGATGGTGGCTGTAGATAACTAAATCTGTAATGCTGCACTCTAGACCCAAATATGCTCATGACCCAAATATACTTTAACAAAAATGGTTTTTTTTACATGTGTATGTGACATACAGCTCCATGGAGGAGGGGTGTAGAAGAACCCTGAGCAAGTCAATGCATTGGTCTGGGGTTCTGGCAAGCACTAGCACTGTCCCATGCTAGAACAAATGCAGTATCTGCTCCTAGAAACTCAGCACTGCTGACATTAGCTCAGTTGCAAGAATGAAACAGGCCTCTCGGTCCAGCCAACTTGCCAGTGCCTGCCCTCATTTTCCCCCTTTGTAGCCAGGTACATATATTTCTTCAGGCTATGGGCTATGACGCAGTGTATAACCTGTGTACTGGGCATTTATTCTGCTGGATGGGCATTTCAAACAACTGTTAAGGTGCATAACTGCTGCCTCTTTATGAAAAGCTAATAGCTACTAACCTGACAGTCTTTGGTCTCAGATGATGTCAAAAATACTGGCTGTACCAAGGATTAAATGATGCTACTGCCTCTAGGGACAGTCTCTGTCATGTAAGACTCCCTACTCTTTTCCCTAGCATTACAGCGTGATCATATGGCACTCATATTCCAAAAAGCAGTGAGTAATCCCAGCTTTCCTTACTGAGCAAGAAACTAAATCTATGCATGATAAAAACAGAGGGTTTTTTCCAGTTTCTAAACAAACAGTTTAAATAACATGTATAACACTGTCTTCGCGTTTCTTTCCATTTTCGTTACGTTTATTGTGGTTCTACCCAGATAGGAGCTTTTCCAAGTAGCCACAAATTCTCTGAGAGTGGAAATATCTCAATGGCAGGAGGACACAGACAATCATTTCTATTTCTGCTCATGGTTTCCATCTTGGAGAGAAAGATGCCATTCCTCATATTTTCTGCAAAATTTAAAATTCTCTCTATATGTTTTTAAGAAGCTTTCAGCTTTTGAGAATTTTCAGAGAGTGTTCTCCTTGATAGCTCTTGACATTTTTTCCACAAAGCTATCAGCCTCCACACGACAGAATAAATAGTCTCAGTGTGTGTAACATCATGCTTCAAAACTGCAGTTTGTGTAGCATCGTTCCATGACTATGCCTAACTGACATCTGCTGAACCTGTAAGACACTGCTGGAAGCAAAATTGTCCGTTCAGTTACTTGCACACGAAGAACTGTTGGTTCGAGTGAAGGAGCGAAAATCGTACAGAGAGGACATCATTAAAAAATCCACCTTTTCCTCCTCTGTGAAAAACAGACATTATGTTAAAAGGAATGAATAAACCACACTGAACAGTAAATGAATACTAGCAATGTATGTTAAAAGACATAAAACCACATTTATAATAGAGATGGTGGTGGTTTAGGAAGCTTTGCTATTTCGTGCTTTCGGTCACTTGTCAATAGCCCATAAATCCATCACCCAATACTGGATTTTTGTAAATCTGTATTAGCTAACTCTGTGTTGGTTGAACAAACTGTCCTTTTCTGGGCAATACCACATACCTGCTACAAAAGGAAAGACACAACTCTCTGCCTCCTCTAATTAGCTGCATTTATTGCTTGCGTAAAAAGCATCCTGGGACCCTGTATTGGAAGAGAGCCCCATTACCCAATACACACAGCCGAAAACATAATTCCTGCCCTGAAAATTTAATTCAAGTTAAAGTATATGCAGAGGATCACCAATAACATCCTACAGTTAAGGAGACTGCGCTGACATAGACGTGCTCCGTTCCAAACACTAGACCAACTGTAAGTAAATTATCACAGAAAGTACATACAGGGCCTTGAGTTATTTAATATCGGAAGAAGCAGTAAGTCAGAATAATATAAGGAGCATGCACATAACTCTACTTTCTTTGAAATCTGATTGGCACTTAGTTTTACAGACCCTTTGCTTTCAGAGGGCAGGTTTGGATAGCAGGTACAACTCTCACTTCAAAACAACCCTAATTCAACCAGTCTTGAGCTGGTGAACATAAAAGAGGAACATTCCCTAGAGCTTCTAGGAGTTCCCAGTCCACAAAGGAAACATGCACCAAGGTGGACTTCAGAAAGACTGAAAGGATTGTAAAAGTACCAGTAGGTTGATGCAAAAATCAATTCATTTTGATCTGGTTTTAAATTATAATTGTACTGCCACAATAGTGTTGTTTGGATGGCTTAAATGCACATTTCTGCAGCATGAGATATTCTCATTTTTACCAAATACTCTATTTGATTTAACTTTACTGGATTTAAAAAAATTACTTGGGTGACACTGACAATATGCTTTGAAAGATATTTTGTTTTAATGCTTAAGTTATTCTTTTATTTTCTTTCTTGCTTAAGGTTTTATTTTTGAAACCTTATTATTTTTCAATTATTTAAAAAAATATTATTTAAAATCTAGTTTAATTATTTTTAATTATTTAAATCTTTATTAAAATTTAAAATTTTAATAAAAATTTTACATTATTTAAAACCTTTTATTTTTATTTTTTTTACCTAAGCATACATGAATGTTTCCCTTCTTAATTAGGTGCAGAGGCTAACCATGAAATTCTGCTAGGCTGAGCCCAACAAAGAGCGTATGCAGTCCGTGTCACCACACTGCAGACACCGCACTAGAGGGGCCGAGCTCTTCAGGGCTGGTTACTGAGCAGAAACACTGCTCCCTTTTGGTCTGCTGGACTTGATGAAAAGAAATAGTTGAAGAAGGCTTGTGCAATAAAATATTTTAAGAATATCCCTACCGCAAAATTAAAAGGAGACTAAGAGAAGGAGAACCCAGCAACCGCAGCATATAGGGCAGGGTCCCACAGCACCCAGGCTTTTGCTCTGAGCAGCCTACACATCCTGATGGGCCATGATGGTTTCTTGGACACCCTCACTCCCCAGCTCCCTTCCTCCAGCCCGTCACCCTGCTAGTCTGAAGTGGACGTTCACGTGGTGATGTCTATCCAACCCTAGCCACAGGCCCTGACAAATGATATCCTGATGCACAGCACTCTGCGAAGAGTTGTGGCTCTGGAGGTGCTGAACGTGCGAACCAGCCCTCTCCCCTTGAGAGCTTCCCCAGGCTCTGCTGAAGGGGGTTGTCCAGCCGACAGCTCCAGCGAGGAAGGTGAGGCATGCCCTGTGCCCTTCCTCGGCCACCTGCACCTGAGCGGGAAGGAAGGTTGGTCAACATCCCCCCCCAGGGCGTTTCTTAAACTGCTTAACACATATTTGCATTCACATGACATCTAATGTAATTTAGAGAGCTAGAACGTGATTTAGTGCTGAATTCATAAGCCCTAGGAAAAAGCAGCAGCCCAGAAACTCAGCTGAGCATGGGTCTCATTGCTTCTGACATACTCCTCACAGACAAATGACTTTCACCACATTGTGATGTCCAAAAGAAAAAGAATGGGAATAAAATTTCTCACTTTATCTTTAAAAAAAAGTCAGTCTAATCTGATCTGGCAGGAAAAATGACTTACTTTCAATCATATAATGAACACTGCTACGGGGCACACTTACCCGGGTGATTTGTCTGTATATTCCTGTATCTTAACTTGCCTCAGTTTCTTTTAAAGCTTAACCTTCAGGCTGAGTGACCTGGTTCATCCTTAGTTTGAGCCTAATCGCAACATTCTCGTCATGTTTATTAGCCTCACAAGCACATTTCAATTACCCCACCTCAGGTTTAGCAGGTTTTTTCCTTGCCTGGAAAATACATGTGAGCTCAGTTGTTCCAGAACATGAAACATTTCTCTTTCTGCAAATTTTTAGCCTGTGTTACATTAGGAATTGAACTTTCCCTCAGCAACAAAACCATGATAAATATTCAGTTTCCATTGAACAAAAGGAAAATCAGAGTAGAGTCTGCTTAGCTTCCTTTGCCTGTGAACTAATGAACACAGACCATAAATGACTGTCTGCAAGATCTAGTTATCTGTCTCTGTGAAAGGAACTTACACTGCAGGAGAAAATGAGATTGCAAGAAAG
This sequence comes from Gymnogyps californianus, assembly GCF_018139145.2. Classification (NCBI taxonomy): domain Eukaryota; kingdom Metazoa; phylum Chordata; class Aves; order Accipitriformes; family Cathartidae; genus Gymnogyps; species Gymnogyps californianus. Next base: position 176,223,952 of record NC_059471.1, read on the forward strand.
AGGGAAGCTGGAGGATTAATAATTACAGGAAAGGAAACTCATTTAGGAGCCTAACATTATCATTACGTAACTGAGCTTTGTTCAAGACCGTTCAGATGATAAAGCAGTATAAACTCAGAATCAGCTAACGACTTGCTTGAAATGCTTTAGAAGCTAAAGGGTTTTTTTAGCATGAGCCTTGACCAAACCTAGATCAAGGCGAATGTTATTATTAACTGATTTTTATTAAATGTGTTCTGTACACATGAGGAGTGCTTTCCTTTCCCCAGAAAGGAAAAAGGCTCTTGTCTTGCTGAGAAGGTTTGTCTTTAGAGGGCATATCTGAATTCTTTTAAGCCTCCTTCTTTTTGCCACACATCCCCTTCAATGCAACAGTACCAGCAGGGCAGCAGCAGCCTGGTTCACCCCTCCAGTGACATGAGTGAGTCTCAGCTAGTGCTGCACTTGAGGGAGACTTCTCCAACTAAGGCAAGTAAAGACAAGCAGGAAGGAATAGCAACCTCATAACTGCTCTTCCAAAACCAAGCCACCTTTTAACAGTCAACTAACAACATGCAGAGGCCTTAGGCCAGAACGGCCAGCTCAGACCTCAGCCATAATCCGCATTATCCCCCACCTACCTCAGGAATCTAATTTGCTTCTCTGTCCCAGCGGGTGGGTGGGTGTCAGGCTGTCTATCTTCTGCTAGATGGCAGCAAAGCCAAAAAACCTGTCGCTTTACAGTTGGTCTTGTCCTCAATGAATAGATCCTCACGGTTTTCCTGGTCTTCCTTCCTGGTAATCATTCCTGGTAAAGGAAAGTAGCCTCATCCAGTTTTTCACGGCCCATTTCATGCCATGCCAGACACACAGCTGTTGTTCCCCGTATCCCCACATATCCTTCCCTTCTTCACAGTGGAAATGAACTCATTCAACCCCAATACAAAAGAACAGAAGAACATAGGGAAATGGAGGCATGGACAATAACTGTACACTTATTTATCATTAGCACAGGGACCATACATCAACATGTAAATCAGAGCAGTGTTGAACTACTCTAGGAGTTGACAGCTCCTGCTTATTTCCATGGCACTGCAGTTCCTTTTGCCAAAAAGACCAAAAAAAGATGTTACCAACCAACTTGGAACAAAGTCTGATTTCATTTTCATTGGTGGAAATCTGAGGTTCAGCGATATATATGATTTCTAGTCAGGATTTTACTAGCATTCACACTATTTCAATAGCTCTCATCAAGACTTCTACTGCTTCACTGTGCTAGAGAGATCTCCTGTAGCATATTAAACTACAGCATAAGAAGCAGAGGTACATCAGTTGGGTATATTCATCTGGAAGCTCAGAAAAGACACTTACAACACCTGCCAATGCCTTCCAGAGATTTGGCACAGAATAAACTTATGAATTTCAATCTTATTTCATTTTAATGGCACCCCCAGGTCCAGACAAGATTCTGCTGTTTGCATGGGAAATGAGGTGCTCTAGATTACGTGAATAAAGGAATGATTGAAAAAAATCACCCTGTAGTTGTTTGGAGTGACAAATCATACCGGTGCATGCAAAAAAATTTCATCTCTAGTGTACAATTTTTCTAAAAATGAACATAATTTATTCCTTAATTGCGATAAAAGATTAGGCACTCATAGACAGTGGGCAGCCAGTGCCCATGTAGAATTATAAAGACATGTAGTAGCAGATAACAGCTATGTGTAAAGACTGATGTGAATGATGCATTTATTTATGGGACAGTTACTGCAGCCCCCAACTGGTGAGTAGGATGCAAAGGGTAAGATGCCCTCTTAATCTCATAAACTTCAGAGTTGTTAAAGTAATAACCGTATTTATGTCTTCAAAGCACTTTGTAAACATTAACTAATGAATCTTCACTACATATCTGTGAGGAAGACATTTTATAGATGAGGATACACACAAAGAGATGCAATGATTTATCCAAGGTCACAGGCACAGTCAACATTAACAGAGATTAGTACACAGTGTTCATTAGACCACAGTCACATTGGGAACAGTGTCTTAAATATTTCATTAAAAAATACATTGCACACCCTTCTCATCCAAAGCAGAACAGTACTGCAGCTGCGACAAATGTCCTGTCCAGAAACAAAATGACCTTGTGCAGGGTCATCTCCTCTACCTCTTGTCAAATATGCTGCTCTGTCTGCTTGGTTTATTCTTGTGGTATCTAATTTAAAGAGAAATTATATTACAGTGCAATTACCTACACACTCTTCCACAACTTGACTTATTTTTAATGAGTACTTTATATACAAAATAAGAGGATTACTTGAGAAAAATAGCTTTCACAGATCTGGCTAGTTTCTCAGGTGCCATAGCTAACTGTCCTAATGCAGTTCTAGCTGAAGGAGTTGGTAAAAACATTAAAATTATATGTCTGCTCTTAAAATTTGCAGTTGGAACCAGCTGCATGTTTACAGGGTGATAAATTTGCTGGGCCAAATTCACAGGAGGGCCTGATACTAAGGACAAACACAACTGCATCAGCCAAAGAGATGCGTTCTTGTCCTGGTTTCATCTGGGATAGAGTTAATTTTCTTCTTAGTAGCTGGTACAGTGCTGTGTTTTGGATTTAGGGTGAGAATAATGTTGATAACACACTGATGTTTTAGTTGTCGCTAAGTAGGGCTTATCTTAAGTCAAGGACTTTTCAGTTTCCCATGCTCTGCCAGCAAGCAGGTGTGCAAGAAGCTGGGAGGGAGCAGAGCCGGGGCAGCTGAACTAGCCAAAGAGGTATTCCATACCATGGAACATCATGCCCAGTATATAAACAGGGGGGAGTTGGCCGGGAGGCACAGATCGCGGCTCTGGCATCGGTCAGCAGGTGGTGAGCAATTGCATTGTGCATCACTGGATTTTTTTTTCCCTTTTTTTCCCTCTTCTTTTTTTTGTCATATTCCTTTTCATTACTATTATTATTATTATATTTCATTGTTATTATTGCTAGTATTATATTTTACTTTAGTTATTAAACTGTTCTTATCTCAACCCACGAGTTTTACCTTCTTTCCTGATTCTCCTCCCAACCCACTGGGAGCTGGTTGGGAGTGAGGGAGCAGCTGCATGGTGCTTAGCTGCTGGCTGGGGTTAAACCACGACAGTGCTCTTAGCTTGCTGAAAACCACTCATCACCACTCTCCCCTGCTCCTCAGGAGAGCATCTCCTTAATCACTTCTGTTAGTCTAAACAACTGCATTCTTTTAGGTATTCGTTAACTCAGCTCAGGTGGACTGAACCGAGGAAGGGAGTTTCATGAGTAGCCCTACTAGCAGATTTGAGCAAATAGGAGCTTTTGGCAGCCCAGCAGAAAAAAAAGGAGCAGATAATGTCCTCTTCCACTGTTGCATCAGTTTGCAATGCATGTTTTCTTGCATACTGGGATAACAGTGACATCAATGTCACTTACACCTTCAGTCATCAGGTACAAGGGATGCTTCAGTCACACTCCTACTTCCACTCCATCGTAGCATCAGTTCCTTTGCACCTATAGTCCTGTAATCCCTCTACAAAAGGGCTGGATGATGATGAGAAAGCAAGAAACACTACACAGGGTGGCGTGTCACAGCACCTCAGTCATGGCAGTCATTCCCAGCATCAAAATATTTCATCTTAAAGGTAGGTACAGCCAGTTAGCACATTTTGCTACAGCTTCAGCTCCTTGATGATCAGAGCTTGGGAAGCAGATGAAGGCCATCTAGGATGACATATGGGAGTTTAACCTGCACCTCTTCTGTGATCTGCATACTTACACTGCTCAGGTTTTAATTTCCCTTGTTCAGGATTTCCATCTCAATATTGTCTTTGAAATCTATCATCATCACTGATATATGTATCTCATTGCATCCTTGCATTGTTAATTCATTCACCTCTGAAGGAAAAGCAGAATGTCCATCCTATTTTACTTCATCATTTCACTTTTTGAAAATCTTCCTTTCCTGTCTGTAGTGGAAACTGGTTTTGTTTCATTGTTTGATTTTTCTGATCTTGCTTTTGCTGTATGCTAGACTGTAACCTGTTTTCCTCCAACTGTAGTTAAGGTAGATAGAGCCTTAAAGGGAGAAATGAGTTTGAACATTGCCAAAATAGTACAGGAATAACTCTGAGACAAAAGAGACATCTATACGCCTACCTGGAACATCTGTAAACTGTAAGGTGGTTATAATAAGTCTTCCTTCTTTTCCCCTCCCAAACTGTGTTCCAACCTGTTCACTTTTTGGTGTTTAACTACAGCAGAAATAAAACTGGAGATTTATGCCAAAAAAATGAATTTTTGTTTCAGGCAAGAAGAATTTTATGTCTTTTCATAGTAAAGCAACATTAGCTCATTTCTTACCAGAGCAGACATTCCTTCTTTCCATTAACTTCTGCGTGTTCTGCCTCAGGTGTATGACTAACAAGGGGCCAAAGTTGGATGAGTTTATTTATCCAAATAATCCTATTAAGAACAGTGGGGAGTCCAAAGGCAGGTAAGAGAAATAACCCACTTGTTGAAATGTTTGGACCAAGTAAGAGAAAATGAGTCCCATCTGTTTTTTCTATATTCTTAAGGCAGAATAAATAGCTATGCAGGAAAATACATTTCTGGTGTATTTTAAAATCATCATAGTAAAGTAAGAGGCCATTTTCAGACAGTAGAAAAAAAAATTTCTGGAAATGAATACTATACCAGATGCCTAGTTTTTAACAGTAGGGCATGGACATTCAGTTTGACAGAACCATTACTGAGCAGTAGGTGTGCTACACTTGAAAAAATGGAGTTCTCTTTTCTGTGCAGTTTTTAAACACCTCTGTTATTATAGATACCGGCATGGTGGCAAATTGTGTCTCCTAAATATGTTTAATTATGTTTAATAGTGTTTCATCTCAGACATTACAAGCTGGGAATCAAGGGAATGCCTGGGAATGAAGAGAGCTGCTAGGCTTGGAGAAGAGAGAGCGATGGGGAGCCGAGGAACATTTGTAATTCAGGAATTACTTCAGAATGGGATCAGTCACTCCTCGGTCTGATTGATTTATTTTTTGTCCAGTTTCTGACCAATTCCATAAAATAGAATATTATTTCCTATATATGCATTTCTACTAAGAAAAAAAAATTGGGAAAATGCCAGAAGAAGAAAACAATTGCCAAGCCACCTGTCTGAACAACTGAAGCGTTACAGATCCTATTACAGTTTATAGCAATTAGGATTAGAAATGCCACAGAATACCCTCCTGCCATCCTTTTACATACAAATCTTCTGGGCTCTTCCAAAGCAGTGACTGCCAGATTAGGCCCATAGCATTGATTTCCAAGGAGACATTTGTTAAGATTCGGTCTTGACAGGTGGGATTCAAAGCCCCTATCACTTTGAATAGGCCCTTCGGCACTGTAAACATTTTGGATCAACATCATCATCTAATGGATAAGGAGGGCAGGAGAAGCTATTTCTTTTTAAATACTGGTTTACTGCAGCTTAAAGGCCGATAAGTTTCCAAACCATTTTCCAGAACCAGCATGAGCGGCCAGCATCCAAACGGTAGCTTTGTGTTACATCTTTCTGGCTTCTTTCTCTTTTGAAGCTGATGATAGCCTCTAAGCTATTCATCTGTTCCACCTTGCTGACAGCTATAAACTACCTGTGTACCTTCTCCCATAAAATGTGACCCACTAATCCTGTTGGCAGGCAACACTAAGGGAGAGGGGCTGCAAGGCACTTGCTCCCCACTGTCCCACAGATGCGCTGGCTGTGCCAACATCTCCTTGGGGACTGGAGCGGCTGGGGATGCACGGAGGTCCTGGACCCCACCGTTCGTGCCACATGACGTGTGGTAGTGCCGCACGATGTGCGGGCATCACACAGAGTGTGGGTGCCAAGCTGATGCCTTCCAGGTCCTGCCAGGTTCCCTGGAAACAGCCTGCACCTGGTCAGGCTGGGCACACTTTCCAGTCTGACCAGACACAGACCCGATCTCCAGGCAGGCTGCTGGCCATCACTCAGACTCAGTGTCGTTGCAGCTATGGCACCTCCAATGAGTTTTCTTTGGCATCTCATGCACAACAAGCAAAAAGTAAAACAAAGGGAAACCTCAGCCCTGAAATATTCCTGATTGCCAGGACATTAGCACACTACTCACTTTATATAAAACCTTCGAGTAGCTTGCAATAAATTCCCACAAACCAGCACAGGGCAAAAACTGCTCATCACCCCTGCTCACCTCCACAGATGTTTCCTTCCTGCGCACAGGCACATGGGTGTCCTTGGGAAGTAAACCATGCTCTGTTCTTCTTTGGGGAAACAAGATAGCTATCTATTTATTAAAAAGAAAAAATGCACTTCAAAGTCATACGGAAACACTTGGCTACACAGTCGCTGTTGTTGCTGTAATCCTACCAAGCAAGGTCCCCTATGCTAGCCCGGGCTGGATCAGCCCTGCTCTGGCTGCTGGAGGCTGTACAGCTGCTCCGGGTTTCTTGTGTTGTATGGCTGAAAGGTCGGATGCTGCAGCGGGCAGCACCACCTGGGCTGTTACAGCCTTCCCCATCGCTCCACAGCCTGGCTGGCTATCCACATGGCTTGAGAGCACAGGCCTTGCAGAAGAGCTCTTCGGAGTACTGCAACAGTTAACTATCTCTGCACAACGTATTTCTGTTTAGAGGAACTAAGAATTTCTATTTTTTTACGTAAGTTACATCCTCCAGATGATTTCCAGTGAGATGGAGCCCACTCCGTCTGTGGCCAGGCTTACACAGCCATCTGAGTCATCCCTGATTAATCAGATGCCTTGAGCCCCTAGTGCATTTGGATCCCTCAGGAACATGTGGAAAGTTTCAGGAGCATTACACTGCAAAATGAGGTAAATAATACAATCTACTGAAAGGCAAAAAATGAGTTAATTCAATTAAGCGCTTGGGATTTTCCACTTTTTCAAAATTCGCCTTTTTGTTTACACAAATGGATGACATGTCCAATAGATGCACAATGAAAGGAAGAAGGATTTCCTACGCTTAGAGATACTTTTATACAGACATGCAGTGTACACTTTGAAACAAGGAAAGAAGGAAACTAACACTCAGCATGTGCTCGCAACTTCAAACAAGTGGGGAGCTGTATGAAACAAAAGCTAAATGTGTATTTTGACATCTGAACAGGAAAGCCAGCATCTTTTATGGGTACCAACATCTTTATTTCATAGGAACAACTCTTGAGGCTTGGGATGTGTTTTCCAGGCTCACAGCAGGAAAGAGGATTTCCAGGATGCAGACAACCATCTTTAATACCTCAGGAGTCACAGCACGGTCCAGCCCTGGCCTAGGGAAGGCGGACAATAGAGAAAGATGGGCATTTTCTGATGGTACCTGAGGCAAGCTAAAAAAAAACCAACTGCCACCTGGAATTAGCTCTATTGACTGGGCTCTTTGGCACGTCTTTTAAGCGCCTGAAGACAAGAGGTAGGAATCCAGGCCACAGTTTCAAGAAACCTTTCCTGATGTCAGAGCTAAAGCTTGTCTCTGCAGTGCCCCTTTCTGTTTCCATCCATACACTGGCAATAGATACTTTTCTTAAAGTATGGCAGAACTAACGCATCCAGAAAAGATCCTGGTGAGCATGGTAAATGGAGGGAAGACATCACTGCATGCCTTGGAATGGGAGAAGGCAGAAGAAAAGGCAGTGCCATCTTTCAGAAGAAGTGTTTGGAGATGTCTTACCTGGTGCTGAGAAATAACATGATTGAATCAGACGTTCTCAAACACAGCAGGTGAGGTCCAAGAGGAGTCCAGATGAGCTCCTGGTAAAACATTTAGCAGGAGGCAATCCAACAGGGCTAAGGGAAGGCTAAACGTTATCCTCAACACAGTTAGAGTGCAGCAGCACCTGCATGCAAAATGATGCACTGAAGGATGTTACCCTAATCATCTCAGGCCCCTTCTGGAAGAGCTCAGTTGACAGGAGGCACAGGCCCAGGGAACAGCCCATCAGCTCATGCTTGCCTGCTTCTCCAGTGGGACTGGATCATCCAGGGGGACTGGAGGAAGGCATAAGTAAAAGAGAGAGGCGGGGATACAAGAAGACCAATTAAGTGTTATCAGATCTCTACGGCAGGTCTTCTTCCACCTAGATTTATGTTTCAGAGTTTCAAACAGCTAGCAACGGACTCAGAGCTGTTGTACATGGCTGTACAAAGAAGCATGTGGAAATCTTGGAAGTCTGTCCCCTCAATATCTGCAGACCAATACAAGAAACCACACTGCTCTCACAGCAGGTCTGATGCCTGCAAGAAGGAAAGCGAAGGAAGAAAATGGAGGGAGGACAGCTGCAGCATGTTGACCTTATTTAGCTGTTGTACTGGCTCACTTGTGGAAATATTTTTCAAGTTCAGACCTTACTCTTAGCTTATCTCTTGTCCATCTGTCCACAGCAGAGTCACTGAGGGTAAGGACTCTTTTGTTCCCTCTACATTATCCTCTAGTTTATATCAGCAATGTGTCGGCTCCAGGCTGACTCATCACATCAAATCATTCAGCCAACAGAATTAACCACAACTTGTAAGCTTTAAATAGACAAAATATCTAGATCCTGACTTTCAAGCTGATAAACAAAAAGAAAGTTTTGGAGTGCCTACATTAGTCACCCAAGGCTTCCTTTAGCATCCAGAGAGAGACAGGCACCCTGAAAGAGTAATTCAGGTCGTAGGAGGACTAAATTGCATTCTGGAGTTCCTTGTCTACAGGAATAAGAGAGCTTAAGACAATGAGACTCTTAATTTAGGTGCCTCATTAAGTGCCTATGACGCGATGGGATGAATTGGGTGAAAGTGTTCATGCCACTGCAACAACAGAACCCTGGGAGGGTTGCTGCTGTGTTTTTACTTGGAGAAAGGCTAGCTCATCATTTTCCCACGAGCCTTTGATCTCATCCCAGTGGCTCTGCTCAAGTCACTAATCCCCAAAAGCACAAAGCATTCCCTTTGCAATTTAGAAAGAGAGTGGGTGTATACATCAGTGTACCAAAAGGGTTTGGGGAAACCAGAGCAAGATCATAGAATCACAGAATCATAGAATAGTTTGGGTTGGAAGGGACCTTTAAAAGTCATCTAGTCCAACCCCCCTGCAATGAGCAGGGACATCTTCAACTAGATCAGGTTGCTCAGACCCCTGTCCAACCTGACCTTGAATGTTTCCAGGGATGGGGCAAAGATGGAGAATATAATTTCAAAACCCTGTCCTCAGCAAGGGATGTGCTTCTTTCTCCTCTTACACGATTCAGAGGAGAATATCAGACTTTCTGCTATTGTTTTGAAGGCCGAGTGTTTAACCAGACATGCTGTCCTCTTGCCGGAGGACAGCTGCAATACACAAAGTGCGTTTTAAGAAATCATTGCTTTTATTAACTGCAATTATACAGGCCAGTAATGAAAACAAGAAAGGACTATTACCCAGTCCCTCCCACCTATCAAGATTCATAACAACTAGCATCACTTTACTAAGCTATAAAGCAAATAGTTTTAAGCCAGCCAGAGATATCCAGGGTAGGAGTATAACTGACCAAACTCCCAACTTTCATGCATCACATTCATAACCTTCTGCCCACCTTATGATTTCACTGTAAGTGTTCCTGCCTGGGGAGGGAGATGACTCTGTATGGAAAATTAAGGTACTGTCGCAAGTTCACACTGATATATACACAGATCTGTGGAGTCTTTCATACATATTTTCGGTGAAAAAAACATTAAGTTATTCAGAGACAGCTGCTGTTGAGATTGAAGCTACAGGATCATGGAAATGTAGGTTGGAATATACCTTGAGAGGTCATCTACTCTGATTTCCTGCTCAAATCCGGACTGTTGCCATCCCAAGGCTTTTCCTAATGGGGAGCTACATTAGGTCTTCCTAATGTAGTCCAGCGTATGGGTTCCCTTATTTGCAGTGAGAGTGCCCTGTCAGCACCCATCCGCCATAAATACCCAGGGCTTTTTTAGCAGGACTACCACTAGCCGGTCACTTCCCAGCCTGTGCTGATGCATGGGGTTATTCTGCCACAGGTGCAAAACTTTGCATTTCTCCTTGTTAAAACATTCAAGCTGTTTAGATCGGCCTAGTCCTCACGTTTAGCGAAGGTCTTTTGGATTGAAGCTCTGCCACTCATCTTGTCAGCCGCTTATTCTAATTAAATAGCTTCTGTAGATTTGCTGATGGTTCATTCTGTGTTATCAATCAGGTTGTTGATGAAGATGTTAAAGAACCCCTGCAGTACTCCTCTCATAAATGACCACCAACTAGATGTAAGCCACCCTTTAAGTGCAGAGGTTCAGCTGCTCTTCAGTCCACCTAGCAATTTGTTTCTCCAGCCCATATTTCTTCAGCTTCCAAATGAGAATGCTGTGGGTGATGGCATCAAAATCATTAATAAAGTCAAGGTGTATTACATTCATGGCTCTCACCTTCTCCACACAGTCACACTGTTGTAGAAGGCAATCCATGTTGACTACTGCTGATTACCTTCTTACTCATCACATGTCTGTGAATGGATTCCAAGAAGACATGTGCAATGATCTTTTCAGGAACTAAAGTGAAGCTGACTGGCCTTTGCACAGTGAAGTTCCCTAGGTCATCCCTTTTGCACTCCTTAAGGACTTACTGCTAGTCTTTTTCCTGTTGTCACAGACCTCTCCCAATCACCATGATTTATCAGAGAGAACAGGCAACACACTATGAAATTACATAAGCCAATTCTTTCAGCACTCTCGGGAAAATCTCATCCAGCCCCATAGATCTGCATACATGCAAGTTCTCCAGGCAGTACCTGCTGTGTTTTTCCCCCACTGTTGCCTGTCCCTCCAGTCTCCAAATTGTGCTGATATACACAGTGGTCTGGGAGCAGGTTTTGCTTGTGAAAGCCAAAGCAAAAAAAGTTATTTGGGTTTCTCAGCCTTTTCCATATCATCCAACACTAACTTGTCTCCTCCAAGAGACCCGCATGCACTTTTGCAACTAGCGTACCTGTAGGATTCTTGGTATCCTTAAGATCCCTCGCTAATATCAGCTCCAGGGCTTTGACCTTCCTGATTTTGTATGTACATACGCAAGCAATGGTTTCATACAACTCCTTTGCTGCCTGCCCTTCTATTAGCACCTGGTATGATCCTTTTTTGTGTTGTAGTTCATCAAGAAACTCCCCACTTCACCATGCTGGCCTTTTGCTGCAACAGCCAGTCTTCCTGCACAACATGATGCTCTTCCTGAGCTCTCTCTATTTTTTCTTTGAAAATCAGCCTTCTTCCCATTCGTGACACTTTCCATGGGATTCTACCTAGCAAATTCCTCACTGAGCTGAAGTGTACTCTCCTAAACACCAGTCCTAACTCTACCACTCACATTCCCATCTCTCCTCTGGATCCTGAACTCAACCTTCTTGTGGTCACTGCAGCTGAAACTGCAGCCCCATTTGACCCCAATTCTTCCCTTCCTGTGAACAGCACATCAAGAGAGCATTGCCCTGGTGGACAGTTTCACAATTTACATTGTAAAAGTGTCACTAGCAGTCTAGGATCTGCCTGAATTGCCTGCACAATACCAAGTTGCCCTTCTGACAGATGCATGGATCATTGAAATCCCCTCTGTGAGCTCACCTAGATGCTCTTCAGAAGTTCAGGAACTAGAAAGGTTTCTCCACTTTCGTCCTGGATGCTAAGACATGGAACCACTTCTAAAACATACCATTTTTAATAACATAATCTGTTTGTTATCTAAACAAACACACTCTACCTCCATGTGTAGAATGAATTCAGTTCTATATCTGGCTGCTTCTGTCTTCTGATACTGTCTGAATAAACTCCTTTTGTCCTGCTTGTATCCTGCACCTCAGGTTGGGAAAACCAGAATCCCGTTACCCTTGGAAGCAGGGTCTCCCACAGCCTTAACAGCTTTTCGGATCCTCTTCCTGCCTCTTAAATCACACCCAGCGCCTTCAACAGAGCTGTGTTTGTTGGCCTTCTTCCTTATCTTACACACACACAGAGTTTCTGTAACCCCTTTCAAATGGACTTTTGAGGTTTTCTTCAGCACTTTGGGTATCAAGTTATCCATTAACACTCTTTGCTGTCTGAGGTCTAAGTACCCAATGGTTATACTTAGTGCCGGTTCTCCAGCTTCTCTCCCTAACCAGGATGTTTATTTTCCGTAAGACTCTTACAAGTTTAATCTCCTCACTGGAATTTGCATTTGTCCAGCGAATGTAAATTCCCTCCCACTGGCACCTGTAGCGTTTAACAAGGTAAGCCGTTGTTATGGGGTACCTCGTTCCCAAGCAAAGCCGAAATCTCACCTCCCTGAGACCCCTTTGGCTTTCGCCAGCCGGTGGTGATTTTTCCCAAGTGGCTGTTTAGCAAGATTTACTGCTCTTAGCAGGATTTTTATATGGACTTATCAATAACGGGGATTAGCCCTGATTTGAGCTCTCGGAGACCAAATGCCGGTACAGGCACATCCATGCAATCCCACAGTGCACAGGAGGAACCATCTCCTTTTGCACCCAAAGCCTGTCCCTGTTTGAAGGCGCAACCTGCTCCACCAGTGGGAACCGCTGATTTCTGAGGCTGTGCTCAGAACAGCGGCAGCAGCCACCATCCCCTGGCAGGCGTGTTATGCCCAGTCCAGAGAGGATAACGCCACCTCCAAGGCCTCAGCTCTTCAGCTTGCACAGGAACAGCAGATGCTTCTAGTTTAATTTCCCAAGCAGATGCCAAGAGCTGGAAAGAGAGTCTCTGTTGCTGTTATACTTTGTATACGCTGTGCTGGCAAGAGCACTTTTTGTTAGCATGACTGCATCTACACTACGGCTGCTGCTGGCACGGATCTTCTGTATTAAAACACATGCCTCTGCCCCAGCCAACATTCCTGTTGCAGCCAACATTTCTAGTGTAAGCCTTGCTGGAGCTCTCAGCTGGCTGTGATTGTACGCAACCAGCAGCGTCTGTCTGCTCTTTGGTGAAAGGTCTGTCCTGGAGCACGATGTTCTAGCAATGGCTCATCGGTAATACTTACCCAGGCATGGAAATGCTTCTGAGTTTTTTCATCTTTCAGCCTAAAGAAATTATCTCAGAGTAATGGTAGATTTACACTCATTACATCACTACGTTTCCCATGATTCCTGCCTCACTGGGAACTTTTCCTAGGCCTCAGAGAGAATGGGAAGTTTGGAGGATAGTTGTTTTTAAAGCAAAACCACTCCAAAATACCCATCTTCAGCCAAACAATAGAGGTTTGGCACCATCCGTCACAGTCTAGCCAGCTTCCAGCTGCATCTGAGCATGCTTACGAGAAAGAGACATGCTGGGAGACAGCTACTGTCACATACAGCTAAGGAAAATGAAATACAGGGAAAAGCTCTGCTTCTCACCTCCCACTGATTCCCCCACAATAAATTCTTCCAGAAAATTAATTAAGTTCGTTGTGTCTTGAATTCTATATTTGGCTGCAATTCTTTGCACTTACATATTCTATAAGCGCCACAGGGAAGAAAAACATTATCAATTGTTGCATGTTATGTTGCAGGAAACCTTTCTTCCCAAGGCAATAAAAATTACACTCACTTGAGCTTAATCATGTTATCTCCTAGGGCTTGCCTTAACAGAAAACCTTCCTGAGGTTAAGCAAATGGTGTAACAAGATTAAATATGTGGTGCAGTGATGGTTACGGACAGTCAGTGTGAACAAGTCCAGTTATCTCAAGTTCAAGGACACCTCTCTGTGGGGTGTCCACCTCAGAGGACAAGGACAAAGAGATAGATCAATCAAACAATGGCAAACCCTGGCACAGTCAGGCAGGGGTAGGAAAGGTTGGGGACTACGTGTGTTAAAAGGTCTCTAGCTGCTCCACTCGTGCTGGCCAGACCAGGCCTCAATGCAGGCCTTCTCCAAGAGGAGAGGGTAATTTTGGTGGCAAGGCTTTACACCCAGTGCAGAAGAGCAGGGAGAGCTGCTCTGGGGATTCAGCCTGAGCTGTGATTTATGACTGTTTCATGCCATTGCCGAAGGGCTACCACCAAGCTCACAGGCGCCAGCAGACAAACTGTTGTACAAGCCCGTAGGAAGACCTTGTGTTGAAGAGGAAGCACACGTGCAGAATGGCAACAATGGCCAGGGAAAACGGAAGGGAACCCGTCCATTTAATGCTCAGGATATAAGACAATAACCTACTTAAGGCAATTTTGCTTTACATCCCCAGGAGTCTCTCAGCTTTTCCTTTTTTGATAGCCCCTTAGTCCCTGCCCAGTGATAGTGTGCATAACAACATTCCCCTAATTCTGGCTGGGATTTAGCTTTTTTTCCACAAAAACTGGACATGTGAGCTGTTGTACGTGGAGCAGAGCTGCCAGTAGTGTCTTTTGAACAGGCAAACAGACCTAAAGCTACAAAGAGAGCTGCTGCGGTGGTGACCAGCTTTCAGCTGGCTGCCTCCCAGAGAGGGATTTACAGTCCTTGACTACGCCAGCGTTGAAGGGTAAGAGGCAGAAACCTGAGCTAGCCAAAAGGAAATGCTTAAAGGAAGGGCGTAATATAACCTAACCCCCCTGCTCCTCCTGGGCTTGGATGTCTTCCCACAGGCTCCCGGAGCCGGACTGCCAGCCTGAGCCCCCCACGGCTCGCTGTCTGGGCAGGGGTGCTCACCCCTCTCTCAGACACACTGCGCGCTGTGCACCAGGGACGTTGCCTCCTCTTTCCAAACCATGGCCAAGTAATTCACACACCCAGCTCTGACCTCCCTTCCATTTCTTCTGCACCTACTGCTCACGTTTGGTACCTTGTTCTTCCCTCCTTGGCAGCACCCACCAGCTGCCCGTGCCCCAAGGTCTCCCTAATGCAGAGGTGCCTGTGGCTTGCTCAGGTGCCACTAGGACCCTGGGCCACCCTGTCCTCCAGGACAATTGGTTCTTACTCACCATTGTCTCAACAGGTTTCATGATTTCATTGTATTGGGCATGAGGCAGAGTCCCAGCCACCCGGGCATCCCCGGTGCCTGCCTCCAGCATGGTTAAGGAAAGGGACAGGAGACACAGGAGGAGACACAGGGGTGGGACATGGATACCTGAAAGGAGGCAGAGGAGACACGTAGGACAACATTGCTGGGGACATGACTGGAGATGCACTCTTGGGAGGAGCTGCTCTGTGCCAGAGGAGGTACCTCAGAGGGATCGTGGCCATGCATGACCCGTGCCGGGGCAGGGACATCCCTGCAGCTGGTGGACAGAGGAAAACAAGTAAGAAGGGAGGAGCAGCTGAAAGAAACCCTTATGCACAGACTCATCATACAGCACTGCCCATCACCTCACCGGAGGAGCTGGGAGGGACTGGGTGTGAGGGTTGGTGGAAACAAGTGAAGCTGAGGCTCGGGAGGTGTCTGGCTTAAGTTGAGTCTGGAGAATGGGGAGGAAAGGTGTTTCCCTAAGTGTTTGTTTAATTGTCTTCTTTTCCTCAATATCCAAATCAGTAATTAAAATTTTATGTTAATTTGGCAAAAAATTAAATGAAGTAAATTTCCCCAAGTCAAGACTGTTCTGCCAGTGACACTCATTGAAAACTTCTTTTATTAAACAGTAGTTTACAGCTAGTCCCATTGGTCTATTTGGGATTCCCAAGTCCTTTGATGAGAGACCACAATCTGCAAACAATACTGCCCTTGTACTAGAGATAGACTTGAAAAACAGCTACAAGCCCCTTATATGCCTCAATTCCTCCAAAAATCCCTTTACCCCTTTTGCCTAGTTCTGTTCTCTGCAGATCTTTCCGTTTCTAGGTCCATAAATACTCCTTTTGAAATGTATAGTTCATTTTCTCTGATACTGTATACTGCCTCAATCTCGACAGGTTGATGCACATATAGGCTGGAGTCATCTAAGCCAGGTTTCATTTAAGAGCAGCCTACACTCACATACACACATACTCAGTGACTGCAGTAGTAGGTCTTTTCCTATTCTTTTTTTTAAGAAAAAAGCTACCCAGCTGTTGGACAGGTCAAAACGCGTCACCTCCAATGGACATCTTTGCATGTTAAAGCATGTTCCCCTTCTATGTGTTCACTCCTCCCATACCCTCACTTGTTGCAGAGCGATGGAGGTACAGCCCACCTCACCGGCTAGGGAGGTATTTTAGTGTGTACAAAAACCAGTATATCACCATGCACAGCACTGCCTCATTTCATGTAGAATATGGGGAAATAGTTGTGCAAACCAGTTGTGCATATGGAAACTATCATCCCCAAACCTTGGCCAGCTTCACTGGAACACCAAAAGGCTCGTCGCCTCTCCAAGGACTATTTTCCTATAGTGTTTCAGTCTTTTTTTACTCCCACCCATTTTGACACCGAAGCTGTTCAAAACAATCTATCACTTTCTTCTTTTTTCCTTCAGATGAAGGGAGAATAGTTTCCCTGTCTACAAGAATAGCTGCGCTTTTTTACTTATACATTTAAATGAAATTAATCTGGGGCAGAAATCTGGTCTGGAAAGCTTCAGCTCAGAGGCTGAAAGTTTCAGCAGGTAATTAGCATCTGAAAATAGAGGTGTTAAACAGGAACAGTTTGACTGTGATATTCCAAATGTACATCCCAATAAAGAATGAGGGGAAGAAGCACTCTGTTCCAGGCCAAGCACAGATATCTATCCCAGTGGAGAACTGGGGGGAAAGGGAGCCTCTAGTGAATAGTGCCACTTCATTACGAGTCCGAGCCTGGGGAAGGACTGTGCCTGCAATAGCTCTGGCAGTCCTTATTGGGTGGATTTTAGGTACTTTTATGCCCTTTCATTTCTATTGTTGAACCACTCCTCCCTTTTCAGCATACTTAGAATATCTGAAGTAGAAAGTACTATTTTTTCCCCTTTACAGATAGGGGACTCTAGGACAGGGAAACTGAGATCAGGGGTATTTTGGTTCCTAATTCAAAGGAGAGTCAAGAACTTAAATGCACGTAAAGGTTTGGGACTAACCAACCTTCAAAGGCTGTGTTCCCATTATGTGGCTGCAAATCATGTTGGGTCTCCTGAGCTCTGGGCTTGTGCTTCAACACCTAGAGATGCTTTCTTCTATTATAACTGCTCCTGAATTCCATATACCTTCTTGCTGAATAAGGGAGCGGGACCACTGCACTTACAACATGGACAGACAGGCAGGGGTCATCCCTCCACTGCAGGTTTCTGCCTTTGATGCTTTGGCCACGACCCTGCATCAACTCCTCATCCGCTGCAATGTTAAATCTCTTTGTCTGGGCAATAGGCTAGGGGCAAGCACATGGCCACACACCCTGCTTTCACCGACCCCACTGGCAGGGTGCCATCATTCTTGCCTGACTATATGTGCTGGTTTTGGCTGGGGTAGAGTTAATTTTCTTCATAGTAGCTAGGATGGGGCTACGGTTTGGATTTGTGCTGAAAACAGTGTTGATAATTCATGGATGTTTTCATTATTGCTGAGCAGCGCTTACACAGAGTCAAGGCCTTTTCTGCTCCTCACACCACCCCACCAGCGAGTAGGCTGGGGGTGCACAAGAACTTGGGAGAGGACACAGCTGGGACAGCTGACCCCAACTGACCAAAGGGATATTCCATACCCTATGACATCATACTCAGCATATAAAGCTGGGGGAAGAAGAAGGAAGGGGGGGACGTTCGGAGTGATGGTGTTTGTCTTCCCAAGTAACCGTTACACATGATGGAGCCCTGCTTTCCTGGAGATGGCTGAACACCTGCCTGCTGACGGGAAGTGGTGACTTAAATCCTTGTTTTGCTTTGCTTGCAGGCGTGGCTTTTGCTTTACCTATTAAACTGCCTTTATCTCAACCCATGAGTTTTCTAACTTCTCTTCCGATTCTCGCCCTCATCCCACCAAGGGGGCGTGAGCGAGTGGCTGTGTGGGGCTTAGTTGCACAGCTGGGGTTAAACCACGACACTATACCCTCACACCATGTGCAAAATCTGGCATTCGCTCCTCAAACCTCCTTCTTTCTCCCCATGAGCCCCAAGAACAGTGGGAAGAGCTGTACTTCACAGAGAGGTATTTCTTCTCCCCTCAGACTTCTACAATAATATGAATGTCTTAAGCAACCACAGTTAGACCCAATGGCAGCAGATTTTCAGAGAATTAGTTCAGGTGTTTTGGAGCTGAGCCCTTCGTAAATCTTCTTGAAACTCCACAGATTTATTCCTAATGTTGGTTCCTGAGAATCACACCTTCAACCTCCAAAGCACAAAAATGTCTCTTTTGTTAGAGGATTTAACTACTGCTTAGATTCATTAGCAAAGGTAATTTTGGCCTAATTAGCCTTCTAATTTCTATGTTATCCCTTGTAGGAATATGCCCTCAGAAATGAGTAAAATGGTTTATAATATATGCTAATCACCATAATCTGATTTGTCTTTAATTATACACGTAATGGGGAAACTAATTGGAAGATGAAGGGTACTCGGAAGGGCCAAAATATGTAAATCAGGAAAAGAACAGAATATTATCATTAAACAACAAAAAAATATGCTTTTGAGTATATGGAAGAATATTTGTTTCCTATAGCAGAAATATCAGATTGCTTCACTTCTATGAGAGCTCCTTATTGTAGCAAAACTGATTCATAAATCTAATGACAACTGAGGTTTCGGCCTTACAACATCTACCTGGCCTGAAATGGAACACCTAATACTAGGACAAAAATATGGAAAACTTATTTGCAGAATAGAAGGCAAAGTATGAATAAAGCTGCAAATTATAATAGTGGTTTCCAAATGAAATTTTCTTAGTTTCAAAATTTCCTACTTGCAGAAATCATGTCACTGAAGTTTCCTGAAGTTTCCTCTGTCTTTAAAAAACAGATTGGACTGGTGGATCTTTTAGCAACTCTGCAGTGTATTTTTTCCCCTTCCATGGATTTAATGGACAATAATAGAAAAAATAGCAATTTCCTGGGCATTTATTATTTCCGTTCTTGAAAAGTATATTTTGTATGAAGTACTGTCAAATTCTATCCATGCTTTAAATGTTGCAGTGTAATGTGACTTTCCAAAGCACAGCGAGGGAGGGAGAAAAGAAATTATAGCTCTTCTATAAAGTTGTCAGAAAGGAGTAATTTTAAAATATCTTATTACACAAAAGGACATAAATTAGCAAAAATGCAGATACTATACCTATCCATGGTTTTTAGCATAAATATTTGAAAGGATAAGCATTTTCTGGGTTGCTTGCTTTCTGACTATAAATTCAGATGTAGATTTCGAATTTGTCTGGATGAAAACCAGGTTTTTGTTTAATCGTGGTTTTTATTATGGGTTTTTGTTTGGTTGGTTTTTTCCTATTATTAGACCAAATTTTACAAATAGCAATATGTAATTGCACTTTGACCAGTCCAGTTCAATAAGTACCTCACTGAACGCTTGTCCTCAGTGGCAGAGTCTACTAACAGGCTGCAACGCGAACGGGGGAAGCTGATGCACATGCTCTGCCCCTCTCAGCCCGACAGATTTGCCAGAGCTTGTCTGACAGTCCTACCTGTGCTGTCTTTACTTTGTGCCTGACCCTGGAATTGCATCTATAATGGATTTTCTATTAAAAAAGACCAGTTGCTGACATTTGCACCAGTTTTCAAACGTTCGGTCTTTAGCTTGGCTGGTCCCACAGGTAAGTTACGTATCTATGATCAAGTATGTGGAGAGTGTCCACACCAGATTTTCAGGTATTTTAGGAAACTTGAGTTATCATTTAATTGAATGTTCAAGTGCACAGTGAAATCCGGCACGTCCGTCTGGGCAGAAGCTTTCAGAAACCAGAGAGACACCCTGGCTCTTCAGCTCTAGCCCGCAAACCAGCTTCTGTAACTTAATGCAGAGGGAAAACTGCTGTCCCCAGGAAGAGCACACTGTCCTCTCTTGGTACAGCCTGCTGCTATACCTGATCACGTTCTCATCCATGGAAAAATCAGGCCAACACATTCCAGCAAAGTGTCAGTGCTTTGCTTGGGTACAAGCCATTTTCTTCCATACAAAAGTTCTCGAGGAGGCTTCATTGCATAACAAACTGCAGGTTATTTTTGAGCAAAAACACATCAGTACCTGACATTGATCAGCATTTCAAATCAGAGTGCATTTAAATTATAAGAAAGAGCCTCAAACATTCAAAATTTCTCTTTGGTACCTTCAGTCTGACATATTGCTGGACAGAGTGGTGGCCACACCAAAGTCATGAGGTGGAGTGGACACCTTAAAGCAGAGCACAGAAAAAAACCTTACCTACATGGTTAGCAAGTACAATGCATGGTGCAAAGAATCTCATTTGGACTATCCTTTGGCATTTAAACACAAAAAGATAATAGCTGATATTTTTATTTTGAAACAAGAAGTCTTGCACTGAAGGCCTTTCTAGATCTTCAGAGTTAGTTGCATTTCTTTCTGTGGCTTTATGTCAGCAATGGATTTGGCTTAATGAATATCATGCGCATCTCCCAGTTTAGGCAATATCAGGACATCTCCTAATTTAGGCAACTTAAAATATCAACAATTATATTTTTTAATGACTTGTGCGTGTGTGAGGGGAGATCCCAGACTTTCAGCAACTGGCAGCCGGGATCTCAGCACAGCTAGGACTGGGATGCCATAACGTCTGCTAATCTTCTTAAGAGAACTAACCACGCAGCGGGACATACCTTAAAGCTTGTTCTTAATTTTTTAATATATTTTATTAAATAGGGAATTGGGGAATCAGAGCACATTCATATATTTGTTACTTTCTCTGTCAATAGGACAAAACCAGGCCAGCTACACAGAATAAATTAAACATGAGCCAGTTGAAATTTTAATTTAAAATAATATTCTGTATAGACATAGATCTTTCATGATGACAAAATATTCAAAAGATTTTCTAATTGTCTGTGAATTTGCAATATTTGCTGAGTAATTTGAAGAATTAACTTTCCCATGAGGTATTACAAATTGTTTCAACCATCCACCAGTCTTCTTGTTTGGCTGGTAACTTAAGAAGTCATCTGGTATTGATTACTGCTATTGGAACTTTAAATGGCAACAAATTTAAGCAAAAACAACCTGTACCTTGTATAAGGGCTCACAATAATGAAACAGTATTGTTACAATTGGGAAGCCTTCAGCATAGCCTCACAAATAGCTGGTAACTTTCTGAACATTTACAGCCATCAGACAACATGAGCAGCACTAGGCAAGCATGAAAAGGCATTTTCTTTCAAAAAGCATATCCCGTTATGTAGCATGCCCTAGCACAAAGAGAAAATCTCGGTAGGTCAGTGGAAGTCTCCACAGACCACAGTGGCTCTTGAATCAGGCCTCCACCGATAACCTCCTAACGCAGCAATGGACCTTGCCAGGGCACGGGCAGATGTCCTGCCCAATTCCAGGCTGTACATTCAGGGGTCAGGCATCGCTTTCTCCTTCTCCAGCAGACTCACCGAGGAAGCGGTGCACATGCAGAGCGCTGCAGACATTGCCACAAGCCACCACCGTGCAGTTCACTGTGCAATCCAAATGCTATCACTGCTCACGACCTTGCCCGTTTCAAGAAAGTACCATCTACTGCACATATTTAAACCTTTAAGTGGGAAGGGGTTTGTGTGGATACAATCTGTCTACAAATGAAGCCACAAGCTAGAAGATAACTTTTGTACTTTTTAAAGAAGCGCCAAATGGGAAAGGTAATCACCCATCCCTTGTGGGCTTCATTTGACCTTCATCTAACGTTTTTCCATGGATGTATAACTGAGCGAGCCCAAATGTGGCCACACACCATAAATTATGAAAACACGCATAGAAAAGATGCAGTGCAGTGAAGAATGATATGAACAAATCTGGATGACATTTAACATAAGAGTTAATGGTCATATTGTTCTTGGGTTTTATTGAAAATTACCAGGCGGGCTCTGGAAAATATGCGCTGTTGGGAATCTGTTCAGAGTTTTTATCAAAGCTTCTTTGCAATTAGTGGCAAATTATTGTTCATTCCTCTGGAATTCCTTGAAATAAGATCACCCTGATTTCAGCAAGATACTATTCATGGCCTCGCAATCTGCAGCTCTATGGGAAACGTGTTTTAATAATAAATGTAATAGCAAGTATTTGTGCGGCAAGCAGCAGCGATAAAAAGTTAGCACCATTCAATAGCATTTTCACCGTCAAGGGACTTGACTTGCCAACCTTAATCTTTACAGCTCCACATGAGGTGAATGTGTGAGCAGTTTATCTCAGTAAATGCAGTGATAGGAGCGGCTAATCTCTCCATCCTGAGGGTGGTGGGTCACACCCTGATAAGCGCAGCCCCAGCATGGCAGATCCTGCTGCTCGCCCGGGCATCACGGAGGTAGGCTCAGCTGGATGGAGGTGCTGTTCAAATATGCTGCTCTTTTCTTGTTCAAGTACTTCACAGCCCTGTGAGTTAATTATTACTTCCTTTTTTCTGGCCAGAGTGAAGGCGCACACATGGGAGTTGCTTGCCTGAGGCCAGGGTGCTGGAGCTGAGCAGGGAGCCAGGAGTTTAGGGACCCTATATCTGCCTCGTCCTCCCAGTGCTTGCAAACATCCCACTGTAAACATGGCAGCTTCTGGGCTGCTTCTCCATCACGCCTCAGAAAGGGGAAATCTTTGATTTCCCAAGTCTGATTTCTCCCACGTGGTCACCCAAAGTCCCACGTGGAAGTATGGGAGCTGGCTGGTGCAGCCTGGCCAAGCTACAGAGGGTGAAGGTCCTCGCTGGAGATGTGGTGGAGCCCAGCTGCAGTTCCGCTCCACCCTTGCTCCTTCCTTCCCACCGCCATTGCTACCAAGGATGGCAGGTAAAGGTGTGGAGGAAGGAGAGCAGAGACACCTGGCCGGCCTTTCTTCCTAAGGGAAGGTTTCCACCTGCGTGTCATCCATGGGCTGTGCCACTCTCTTCTTTCCAAGGGGACACTGCAAAGTCACTGCAGTGTGAGAGAAAATTAGAATTAAATGTTCCTCTATTGCAGAGCTGCACAAAGTCTTGATGCATCTACAAGCATGGTGCTGATGGGCCATAAGGGTACACTAATAGAAAAATAGATTATTATTAGCTATGTCATTGAGAAAAAGGTGGCATTAAAAGTATTACAAATAGCTGGGTTTTTTTTTCAAAGCCATGAGGTATGAGGCAAAGAAGATTAACCTCGAGGGAAATAGTTGGAGTGGTGTCATTACTTTCATGGTTGTTCCTAACAGCATAATTGTCAGTAGCATGAACAATGGGAAAGCATTGTTAATTTAAACTGCAAAATCTTTTCAAGTAATTTATGCAGCAAAAAAGCCTCTGACTTTTACAACAGCCAGAGTGAAGGCATGCCATGATTGTAAAGGCAAAGATGTTACTAACAGCTCCTTTGAATGGATGGGATGCATACTGTTTCTTTTCCTCAAATAACAAAAAATGTTACTAATTTGATTAATGATGAACCTTCAGGAATTAAAAATGCAGCATGGAAATCTTGATTAGCAATCATTGCTACCCAAAGTTAATGATTGTTAATGATTAATTAACAATTGCTCAAATGAGTTCCTGCAGCAATTGGATTAAATTATATAGGAAATTACTGTGCCATGGTACACTAGACAAATGATTCCCCTAGTGTGTATTTATAGAAGTAAATTGCACAAAGCAAGCAGCAGAACAATTATCAAAACTAATCACTCCTGGAACTTGGGATCTTGTTTACCTTTTATCTGGGGCTGTGAAATGGACAGATAATACTCATGAAAAGCTGTATCACCAGTGGCAAGACTTAACATCTGGTGATGGATGCTCACCCAGAGTGCCAGCCTTACAACAACATATGCTTTTCATGCTCCCTTGTAACCTTCTAGTTTTGAAGGAAGGCATAAAAATTTGCAGAGATTCTGTTTTCTTCAGTGATCAGTGTCAGAGATGGTAGTGAGGGCTTTGTTTCTCTTTAAGGGCTTTATCCAGCAGAGAAATGCTGACAGGCAACTTTATGTGCAGCTGTGTGACCACTGGTTTCAAGGAGCACTGCAGATCTATTTGCATTCATCCCACTGCAGGATCAGCTCTTGGTCATTTATTTTACTTAGGTGTGCTTGCAACAAAGTGAGGATGGAAACTGCTTTATATTATGTTGAAAAGAAAATGGGGGGGGAGGGTAAAGAGGAAAAATGATGCAATCATCAGAAAATTATTTGAAACAACAACAAAATGTTAATAGTCTAATGAAAAGGAGAGATGGAATACAAACCTACAAAACTTGTCACATGGTTGTATTTTTTTTAATAAGAATTTATTTTCAAGTGAATGGATGATTCACATGGAAAAATATGTTCTAAGTGTTCATCGTCTGTGGGAGAGTACTGTTACAACATGCATAATGTGGTTTCGGAGAGAACAGTTTGGCTTTGTTATAAAGATGCGGGCTTCAGTGGTAAGAAAAGTCTATGTTACTTTAAAAATCTGTCAAGGTTCCAGAAATAAAACTTTCTTTAATGGAAAAATATAGCATCATTATTCCCAAGCTGTTATTACGACTTGGTCTTGTCATGCAGAGAAATCCGCAGTTAGTTATCCATGCTACTGAATCATTTGATAGTCTCCTTGAAAGATACCATCCCATCCATTTTATAACATTATAGTAACACAGCTACAGTGTAATCATCTTCCCTTTCACAATATATGAGGGTCATAACACTGCAGTGGGGAAAATTGTCCACATCCTAAAACTTTCATTGCTCCTTCTGGGCTGTAAACCCCTTACCTACATCTGCTGTTGTACTTACTTTCCCTTCCCTCCTGTATTCATTTAGTCAACATGGAAATCTACTGGCAAATGAGCTTCTTATTCAAGTTTCCAAAGGCAAAAGCTTGTTTCACGGATGCGAAGGGAAGCCCAAGTTCATTGCCTCATCCAAAACCAGTTCTGTCAATGATTGCTTCTGATGGGAACGCTTGGACCAGCATTTATTCACCACAGGGTGTTCGTACACAGCACATGGGGAAGGTACGTGTGGTCCTGGGCATATACCAACGTATTAATGTGAGATAACCCTCAGTGCTTTAGGCTGAGGTGACTTGCTGAAATTGGTAGCAGAGACACAAGTACGATCCAGCTTCTCCATAACTCAGAACCAAAACCAGACGAGTACTGAATTGAAAATAAATGTATCAGGTCTTATTTTAATAGCCTTCTCTGAGAAAAATTGTAAAAGGATGGCATTTATCACTTTGGTTGCTTATTTGTTTAAAATATTGCAAATGAAGTGATTTGCTGTAGCAGAAGTATAGTTATTGCTTGTACAGCATAACTTGGGCCGATCTGAATTTCCATTCGTAGCTATGCTACTATCTGGAAACAGAGAATTTTTCAGTAGTTGCAACTAAACCTAGTTACAAGTACTTAGAGAAATTGATAGATATATTTGAAAAAAATAGGTGAGCTGGAAAAAGGAAAAAAGAGAGAAGGAATCTGTTACTGAAAAACAGTCATTACCACATCCATCATTCCTGCATTTCAGGTCTGCCAGCGCCCAGGACAAGACAAAACAACTTGTTACATTCATTAAGAAACAAAGCAAAGATGAAGCATCATTTCTGCTCTTTGATCCTAACTTCCTGAGGGGTAATGTTTATAGCCAGAGCAAAGATGAAAATGTCTATACACCTCTCATCCAATCTGAAAAATGTAATACGTTTCTTTTCCCCACAAAAATAAGATGCTAGGAAATCTTCAAGTAGGAGAATGCATCCATTGCCAGGTACTGTAGGACAGTAGCTATATTCCTTCAACATTACTTTCTTGTTAAAAGATATAAAGAATGCACACTTGCAATTTGGCATGACTTTGACCCAGGCTGTAGCTTTGTTCAATAAACATCCTGACTACAACATTATCTCTCTCTCTCTCCCCCCAGCCAAAAAGGCAACCCATTTAATGTGTATTTTTTGTAAGTAATATTCAGGAAAAAAATATGAAACTGAAAACTCCAGAGCACTACCAGCTACACTAAAGGAGAAAAATGAACCTTTTAGTAATATTTATATTAGTGACTTGTATCAGCAATCCTGATGCAGACTGAAGTAAAATCTCAGTGGCCAGCTCTAACACATGCTGCATACAATTTGGAAAGATCAATATTTTGACACCTTTCTTTTGGCTAAACCTCAAATTAAGACCCAAATCCTATGCATTACAGAATGTTCCCATGCACTACGGAGTGCTCTTGGTGGGATGCCATTTGCCCCTGCTCCCAGTAATTCAAAGCCCCCTTGATGGCAGATGTTTGTGAAGATCTATTTAAGCTAAAGGAAACACGGGTTCCAGTTTCCTCTTGGGTATCGTTCTAGGCCTGGGGAAATTCAAGTCAGATGATAGACAACTTTTCTTCTACAGACAGGAGAAATCCCAGTTCCACGAAAGGAAGCCGCACACAAGTCCCCAAACGTGGGACGGCTGCACCAGATTTGGCATGTAACTGGAGTGCACAAACTGAGCACTGTCCCTAATGATGAAGTTCAAGGAAATGGCCTTAATTGGGCCCTTTGAAAATGATGAAGAATTGAATATAACTGATGAGCCAACGATGACCATGGAAACAAGCCACTACAGCCACTCAGCCGATAACAAGCAAAGCAATGAGTTGGCCAAAACACTGAATCAAAAAGAAGCTGAGCCTTCTTGTACCCACAATGCTTTTCTGTGTTAAAATCCATTCCAGCTATAGAGCAAGAGACCTGCCTTCCTGTCCAATTCCTCACCCCCCTTTTGCCCTTCAAATTGTTTTTTAAAACATATTCTTTTGTAAAGCTTTACAGCTCCCTCCCTCACTATGAGACATCGAATGCCAATGCTCTCATTCTGTATAGACCTTGTACAGACAAATCCTCTGATGTTAACAGCCTGTTTGAGCAAATAGTAGCGTGAGGACTTCAGGATCTGGCCAGGAATAGCATACGCATGTACCTTTCGAACACTTGTCGATACGCCGCTCACCAGCCTGCCCCCATGAGCTAACTGCTGCACTCTTTGCATGACCTCCCTTCTTCCCATCCAACACCCCCTGTCCTGACAACCTCACTTGAATTACAAACAAACCAAATGACATCCCTGAGATTTCAAAGCCTTGACTCCAGGATGAAGGAGTTATATACGAGGACGGTGGAGCATGTCCTCCCTCTCAGGCCCCCCAAAGGGGGGTGGCGGGGCCAGTCAGGAGCCTGTGCCTCAGGAGAACAGCGATGCGGGGGTACTGCAGGTACCTGTGCCACCGCACTATCCACATCAGCGCCTTCAGCTGAGTTTTCAGGAGATCCAGATGCCTAAGCCTCAAGCAAGCACTGGTGAAGGACTACATAGTAGAGCCTTACATTTTAAGCAAAGCTGCAAGCTGCTATTTAGCTATCTAAATTGTACAGACTGGGCACATGTTGGATAAAAATTTACCTTTTGCTGAAACATATTTTCATCCACAGCAGAAATTCGGAGCTCTCTCTCTTTCTCATCCCTCTAAAAATCATTTGAACTTTTGTTAACAGAGCACCTGCAGCACAGGGCACCAGCAACACCCAGTTGCTGCTCGCCTGAGGGCTGGAGTGGGATCCACATGCTGCTGGAGTGACATTTCCAAACAAATGCTGTCAAACTGTCATAAATATTTCCAACATCAGGTCTCTGTGTTCAGACTCTTCAAACACATGCTAACGCAAGCCAAAATTGTACTCAGCGAGGCTCCCTTGGGACTTAAGGTAAATTTGCGGGTTTGTGTTTGCTGAGTTGGGCCTTTTTTGCAGCGTAACTTGGTACTCAAAATGAATGAGGAGCTGTCTCCTGGAAAACTGGATTCCTGGAGACATTTTCATTGATTGTTGTTTTAAAAAGTGCTTTCAGAAAATATGGAAGTGCTTCAGTTCAAAAGGCTGAGGAGTGCAAGATATTTTATGAGCCTCAAATGCATAAATGTTCTAAGTCTACCATGTCTGCTGAACTGTCTGGAAAACATACCATGGCAGGAGAATACAGAAAGGCAGCACAGTGTCATTTCTGTGCTATACATCCAAACAGGTGGTCATGTCTTCCATGGAGAATCAAAGCCTGAAATCCTCACTCAGCTCCAAGACCTGAACCGTGGTGTGGCAATACGAGCCTGTTCATCCCACCAACTCCGATGCCTGAGCAGGGACAGCGAAATCAGGTCCTGAGGTCACAGCCCTGTTCTGCAAAGCTACTAAGGGGAACCTACTTAAGATTCATTCAAGCTGATGGGACTTAAAGTATGTATGTCCTTAAGTGTGCATTTTACCAGGGAGCTTACTTCAGCCCTGACCGAATAAAAAACATTCTTGGGAACCTCTTCAATAAAAATGCTGTAAGTATGGAGCTCGAATCCAGCAAACTGCTCCAGACTGTAAATCAGTGGAGCCCACTGACCGCCTCAGCTGCACAAGAGTCTGTCCCAGCTGTGTAACAGGATGGAAGCCTCAGCTGGGATCAAGCCCACAGACCTGGGACCAGCGCAGATGCTCAGACCCCTATGGCTCGGCAGTTAGGCTGTATATATGATGCACTCAGGTGCCTCAGTAAACCCAGAGCAGGCAGAGCCCTGCTCAGCTCACACACTCAGCAGGTTACTATAGAGAGGTAGAAACCAGGAGGCAAAAGGCAGCCTTCAGCCTAGCCACTTGGGATGCTGGCTGTGGGCTGGCCTCAGGGACCTCCCTTCCTTTGCACCCAACACATGGCAGCCAACACATGGCTTTCGAAAATGGAGCAGGGTGCCTGCTTGTGGTGGGTTGACCCTGGCTGGATGGGTCACCAAAAGTGCCCACCAAAGCCACTCTGTCACTCCCCCTCCTCAACTGGACAGGGGAGAGAAAATATAACGAAAGGCTCGTGAGTCAAGATAAGGACAATTTAATAAAGCAAAAGCAAAACTAAAGGTCGTGCATGAAAGCAAAGGAAAACAAAAGATTTTATTCTCTACTTCCCATCAGGAGGCAATGTCTGGCCACTTCCCAGGAAGCAGGGCTTCAGTATGCATAGTGGTTGCTCCGGAAGACAAATGTAAATAACGAATGTCCCCCCTTCCTCCTCCTTCTCCTAGCTTTTATTGCTGAGCAGATGTCATATGGTATGGAATATCCCTTTGGTCAGTTTGGGTCAGCTGTCCTGGTTATGTCCCCTCCCAAGATCTTGCCCACCCCCAGCGTACTGGCAAGGGGGAGCAATGTTGGAGAGACAGCCTTGATGCTGTGCGAGCACTGCTCAGCAGTAGCCAAGACACTGGTGTGTTATCAACACCTTTCTAGCTACCAATACAGAGCACAGCACGATGAGGGCTGCTATGGGGAAAATTGACTCCATCTCAGCCAGACCCAATACACTGCTTTTCTTTCAAACCACAGCTGGAAGAGATGGATGGGTAACAGCTGAGACAGTAACTAGTCAGAGCCCTTGCTCAGGACTCCTAGGGCACAAAGTCCCACTTTTCTGGTCAGTACCCAAGGAAATGGGCCAGCGTGGGCTGGGGCACTCCTGGTCCTGTAGAGCAAGTTCATGGAGGAGAGCGGATGGAGGAGCAGGGAGGACCTGTGTGTTTGTACTGCTTCAGGGCCGGACACCTCTGATGGGGAAGCCCTGGGCTCCCTGTTTGCATGGGTAACTGCTAGGGTGTTCTTACAAGGAGCAGTCCCTGAGTGATGAACTAAAGCAGCCCTGGGCATAAGGAAGAGCAGGGTGGATAACCCCTCACCCCAACAGCCCGGGCTCTCCTCCTCTTCTGCACCCACACCTGGCAGCCCCAGTCTTGCAGGGCAGCTTGGAGCCTGGCGAGGGGGGCAGTACTCCAGGACCGCTGCCATCCTCTCCGCCTGGAAAGAGAACTAAATCCGGCTTTCCCAGACTCTTGTCGACTGCTCTAATTGCAAGGTTATCGTGCACAATAGCACCACAAGTTGCCTTCAGGGAAGCTGGCAATGGTGCTTCTGAGAGAACAATCCTGCCTGTGTACTAGGCACAGCAATGGCTGTGGGGCACGAACATTTTGCTTAGGATCGCGGCTGGCCTCGGGTATCCTCCACGCCCTGAGCTGACATCTGTGCCAGAGCTGCGGCAGCTCTGGGTCTGTGTAAACACGCAGGTCAAGCAACCTTAAAATCAGGAACCAAGGAACCTTTGTAGTCAGGTATAAACACACTTCTCCTTTAACTGTCCAAGTCCGCTACTGGATTTGACTCCAAGTTGTACAAAATGAGGTAACACTTACACGTGGAAAAAAATATGATTCAACTTCTCCAGGTGCTATGGTATAATATAAAAATCATATCTGACATCTAGTGAACATCAGCAATAGTGACAGCTGCTGGTCTTAGACAAATGCAGGAGTGCTGACACTGCAACGTACAAGTACAATATTGTACATTATCTGCATGTGTCCCCCTCCCACCCACCTGAAATTAAGCCTTCTGGGAAGACATCCAAGAAAGAGTACACCTAACACTCAGGCCCCTTGTCTCCTGTGACAAAACCCCATAGAATGGAGCAGATTTAAGAGCAACAGAAAACCTAAAGCAAAACAAAGAAAACCATTTTTAAGAGCTACGCTGAGTGCCAGAAGGCTAAGCAAAGACTTTATCTACTCCGAAATAACAAATCGGTCCAGTGCCACAAGTAGTCTAGCAGTTCTGGAAAGCATATCACTTAATGCCAACAATAACAGACACCTTCGGTCAAATATGACCCCTTTACAGAAATTTACCATATATGACTAATTCAGACAGACAGTAGTAAATCAAAAGTCTGTTCCTCATCTATAAATGAAATTATTTATAACACAGTGAAATTCTAACATTACAGTGGTATATTGCACAATAATTTTCTTTCATATTTATTTATTTTTCCAACATTTCTTCCCTGAAGTATAGTTGAACTAGGGGCAAAAGAATCAAACTACAAAATACTATATAAATTCAACTGCAAACGTGCTGCTAAGACAAACTAAAATAACACTGAAACTTGACATGAGTTATTTGAAAAGGTCAGGGCAATAGATATGAGATGATGTAAACCTTGTTGTCCTTCCAGTCCATGTGAAAATAATATGTTCGTATACACGTATGTATACATGTGTGCATGTGTCTGTGCACGTGTGTGCATTCGGTGCCCACTTGTGGGCTGCTCTCAGGCAAGGTGGAGTAAAATAAACCAGATGAAGGCTTTGGGGTGGAGGTAGCGAAAAGGCTGCCAGACAAAGGGGAAAATAAAGGATTAGGCAACATGGTATGTCCTGCATTTTCCATACGGCAAGAGCAGGAGGAGCGGAGAGGCAACTAAAGCAAAATGAATATCAGGAAGTGTTTGTATAAGCAAGCAAATAACCCCTAGAAACTACTTCCATAAACATTACTGAGGTGATTAGCATAGAAAACACAAGGAACAGATTACATTTACACAGATTTGAATATCATATGAATTTACAGTAGCTAAAATAAACAACTCCAAGGATCACTGACTTTCCTCATTCAAGAAGGACTTTGGTTGTACAAGTCCAGAGCAACAAGAGCAGTGCCCTGATGGCAGCCAAACTGTCAACCGTCTCCACTTGCAGGACCAGGCAACCCATCGTCTCCCCAGTTATAAAAGTTCATTTCAAACAATGAGGCCTTAATGATGTGCTGACCCCCCCACAAACATCCACACGCAAGTGCAGGGTCTCCATCCTCAGTGGTGAAAGCCTCACTGAGCTGGCATAGAGTTTGCTTGAGCACACACAATCCCGCTCCTCAGCTACCAGCACGGTGAACAACATGTGGGCGAACAGGCTAGAAAATGTCTGGCCGAGTGTCCCACCAGCCTTGCACTTATTGCCCAGCTGTGAACCGGTGGGCTGGAAGCAAGGAAAGAAACTGGTAGAAATCTCCGACACCTCCAAGGTGTTCAGGTGCCCTATGGTTAATGGGATTTGGTGTCTAATGTGCGTGACCAAAAACTGATTTGGTGTCTAACCAGCCTGCCCGTCATCTCTCCAAACAAGAGCTGTACTCCTGAAGCACAGCAGCACTTTGAGAACATTTTCCTGAAATACCAAATGGGTAAGAGCAATGTGAGTGTGGTGAGAGAGGAGGCAATTTGCACATAAGAGGTCTTCTGCTGTGTGCCCTGAATTTGGCAAGTCCTCCCTAAATGCAAAACAGCCACAGGCTGATGGAAACTACCAGCATTCATTATCCTGAACGTGTAATTATCATCAACTATCTCACCCAATGTTAAATCTTCATCTCTCAGCTGATTTCCCTATTGGTTTTGGCACCAGACTCCAAATGCACCGCAGGCAATGGAATCGCCCCATTCCCTTCTCTAATTTTTAGAGCAGACCATTAAAAGTATCATCAAACAGTAAAAATTGTGCTAACCTGCAAAGCAGTTTTATTTTACCTTACATCTTTTGCAATTAAAAAAAAAAAATCCTCTTCTGTTTTGCATAAAATGACTGCTTTTTAGAAGAGCTAATTACTTTTGATTTCTGTTAACCTTTTGCTGGGAGCATAACACCGAATTGAAAACAGTATCTGGTTGCATGACAACAATTACATGTAAATAAATCAACACAAATTTTAGTTGTGAATTTCAGGCCGATGTAATTATTCTTAGGACATTAAAAGCTGGTTTCGGAAGAACGCGTACAATGCTAAGGGGCCTTTAAAAGGCCTAATTCACACCAAATAACCACAGGCTGGAAACAGAACTCTTTTATTTCTGGTGTAAAGCAGACACAAAGGTTAGATTTTGGAATGCAAAATTAATATGAAGGCTTTTTAATGCTGCACTAGCTGCTGAAATTTTTCAGTGCTTGTTGCACTTTTGCTCCTTTGCTGTTTCTGTGGGGTTTGGCCCGAGTCGTGCTGAGAATTTGCTGTTGGAAATACTGATGTTGTGGCTCACTGCAGGAACAAGACTGAAACCACATATGGTGAAGGAGAGGCAGACAGAAGGCTGCTTCCTAAATGACCAGCACCATAACAGTAACGCCGAACATTTCATCTTCAGACTAGCATGTTGACCTTTAATTAGTGAGAAGATCATAGTCGCAACCAGCTGCGATGGCGATATGGCTCTCAGTAGTTAAAACTTATTGCCCCCGCTTGGCTATCCCAACGTTGGCTGCTGTTATCCTCACATTACAGGTGGGGGAAGACGGCCAAGGAAAAGGAGGGAAAGCCCATCCAGACCCATGAAATCCATGGGCCCCTTTTAGCTGTCGTTAGTGGGTTCTTGATTTGGCCTCAGCCTTGGCTAGACGAGGGGCTCACCTACTCGTAGGAGGGTTTTGCAGCCCAGCAACACCATCAGAGCCCCACCAGCGCAACGGCCGGCGGCCACAGCTGCTCTAGCACGACGCACGCCAGCCCCCGGGAGAGAGAAACGCCAAAAGACCCTTCTGCTGTTCCTCCCGCTCCGAGCCACGTCACCGAGGCCGCTATGTGCACACAAAGCATAAACTGCAGGGTACAACATGCTAATTCATGGCTTTTCAATCGAGAGTGGAAAGTTTCAGGTGATTTACATTGAACTGGTGGTGTGTACTTGCACTGAGCTCAAATGTGCAGAACGAATAATAGAGAGTAAATAATAATGTGTGTAACCAAGAATCAAAAATGGCATAGACATCACTATTGTGATGTGCATACTTACATATACATATATACATACAGATAGGTATGGCTATATAAATTTCTGACTTGAAATTTAGTCTCTGACTGAATAAAAAAGTACAAATGTTTTTGAGTTAGGGGAATAAGCCTTTTGGTGGTAAGGAAAAACCACCATTAAATCCTAAAATTTCAATTAATGTATTCTTTATTAAAGAATACTTTTGAACATCTGTACTGCTACAGGAAAAAAAATCTTAGGACAAAAAAAAGAAAAAAAAATCTTACTGTACAGGCAGTACCATAACTTGCAAGGAATACAGAAAATACACATATTTCTGCATCTAGTAGCCAGTTTGGAGTTAATAAACTTCCTAATTTAATTTTTTTTTTTTTCAACCTACTACTAAAACCTCTCTCATGCTGATGACTGTCTCCCTTGTTCAGTCTTTATGTCTCAAACAGCATTACATGTTGGTCCTTTGTCCTCATCCAGAGACCTTTTCCACTGGGACTTTGCATATTATCTTCCTACTTATCTCTGTTCCAGCTTCCCTTATTACCACTTATCTTTTTTGCCCCATTTACACATTTACCCTTTTTGCTCTCTTTGCTTCCTTTTCTCACTCTGAGCTTCACATTTTCTCTTCTGCCTGTCACAGTCTCCCCATTTATGCCTACAAAACAACCTCCAGAACCATTTTTTTTAAAATCCTTGTTTAATCCCTACCTTTTAGACCATAAATCTCAACTACCTCCCCTTCAACCTCTGTTCGTATGTCTTCTCCCATTTTAACTTTTGGGTTAAGTAGGCTGTCTTTCTGACCTCCATACATGCTATCTCTTTTTATGGTGCAATGTCTCTTTTAATTAATTGTATTGAAGAATCTACACCCCAAGGAAGACCAGAAAAGACCCCGTGGTAGACGATGGCAATTTGCTTATTTTTAAAGTTTGTGCGGATAGCTACCTCATCTGTGCTAGAAAAGAAAACAGAGTTTACTGTTGCCCAACATCTAGAAAGATAAACTGGCTTTGAACACAAAGCAGAATCAATAAGAAGCACAACAGCCTTGTTTCATTGCCTTGCTTAATGAAGTGTAAAAAACAAAGTGACAGCACAACAAAGAGAAAAGAATAATTGATTTTTAAATGTATTCCAAAGGTGACATTTGTAATCCAATTAAGGAAAATATTGTAACTTGTTTGGGCTTTTTCCTGACCACGGAATTTCACTTTTGTTAAAGCTGGATCTTCCCTTCCAAGTGATAAAATATCTGTAGGAATCTTTTCGGCTCTTGCATTGCTTTTTTACACTTGTATTTCTCAGGAAAAGAGATCTGTATTTTACAGGCGCTGCTCTATCTTAGCAGGACGGTGTGTGCGCTGTTACACAGTGTGTGTTACGTGATGATGGCCATCGTAATTTGAATGCAGCATTAAAGATAATGAATAAGCCAAGCGCTGAAAGCTGACCATCAGCACCGTACAGAAGGGGTTCTGATGCCCTGTAGCCTCCTAGTGCTTCTGTATTTCTGGGAAAAAGGGATCATTGCCAAGACTGTGTGATGTGCGATAGCTAGCCAACGTGATCTTAAGCACAGCTTGTTTTCACTCACTGAGTGTGGAAGGAGGTCATAAATTGCTATCCAAAGAAACCACAGAAAAGCAGAGTGCCTTACAATGATTTGTTGCTGATGATGTAGTTACAAGATCAGCCAAAGCCAGCATTGCCACTAGAAATTATTCTTGCGCAGTTAATTTCAACTGGGAACCGTTGTGCACCCCGATTAATGCTGTGGCCAACGACAGGGAAGGGAGTAGGAACGAGCAGAGGGGGGCAAGGGACCAGGGGAGCACCAGTGCCAGTGCTGGCTGACGGATATCTCTGCTGATGGTGGAAGGCAGCATCCCAGATGAGCAGTTTCTGCTGGGCAACTCACATCGAGTGCTCACTGGGCACTACGATGGCCTTCATGTTAATACAATCACAGAGACATCTCCAGGCACTCAGTCTTGACATCCTCTCCTTGCTGAAACCCCTGCGTATAATCAGTGTTTCCATGGTACTGTTATTACCTGTTTTTACTGGTTCAAATAATTATTTAGTGATAGAGGTAATTAAAATACTCCATCCAGTGATGATAACTGTATAATTAATAATCAGCATTAGCTGATTTAATTCATGAGGTATTCTTTCCTCTTTAGATGGCACTGAGATGAGCAGTTCAGCTTCAGTTCTTCCTAAAACACATAGGAAAATGCAGATGTGAGGCGTTACTGTTGTATCACACAGCTGCTGCCATGAATCCTGCACACCAGGGATATGTCAGAGACAGGAACGGGTCCATCCAGAGCTAACAGAAACTAACTTTGGTGGCAGGAGCTAATGCTGCCTCACCTGTAGCCGGTATCCACTGGAGAAAGCCACCACACAAATGCAGTGTCGCTGCCAGTTCATTGCTGGGGGTCAGACTGACAACTGCTACGCACCAAACCAGGAGCTCTGCAGGCTGGGAAGAGCTCTCAGCCACAGATGTCCCTCGGCGAGCCACCTGCAGCCAAGACACCCTTGCTTTTCAGGCAGAGCCTTGCTGCAGATGCTTAGTTTCCAGGCAAAGGAAACAGAGGTGGGCTGCAGCTTATGGCTGGCTCTTGTCGCTGCTGCTACATGCAGTCTTAGAAGCACCACTAAGGCAGAGCCCAGTGCCACCTATTCCCCTTCAATGGGCTGCTAATGAAGCATAATCAGGTTTATGGAGAGTGCTGTCTTTCTCCCACCAGGAGACTCAACATTGGATGAGGTATACCTATCCTTTCCTTTTCTGCTGCTGGAAAAAAGAGACTTCATAGCATGCTCATACACTCCCCAGCGACATGTGTTTGTCATTGGTGTTACAGTCAGTTGCAAAGTAGGAGTCCGATGCTCATTTTTTGTTCAGATGAGAACAGGAACAATATGCAATCCCACCGAGCCCCTCTGCAGACAGTCAGGGCAATTAAAACACTGCTGGCTGCAAGGAGACATGCTAGAAGCTACAGCCCAACCACACTCAATAGCTTATTCCCCTTGAGGCTGTGTAGGTTTCCTGCCAAAACTTCCACTCCCTCTCCCTAGATCTGACGGACCTAGCCTGGGAAAGGTGAGGCTGTCAGGGGGAGGGACACCAAAGCAGTGGTGCACCGGTTTCCAGCAGGCATCGGCACGTTGCTGGGTTTACTGCTGACCACCCTCCAGCTCTTTCCGTGGAGTCTGAAACGCTTTTCCTTTGATGTAAGGATGCAGGGAACTTCGTGCAACGGCAACACGATGCAACCTGGAAACCATCCACCTTCTTCTTTCTCACAACGGCTAGCAGGCAGCCCTGGCCCAAGACTGCCAGTGGCTCTGACGAAGGTTGCTCGCAGGTGATGTAACGGAGCCCGAAGCGGTGCTCCTTGGCAGGCAGGCAGGGAACAGCATAATCACCATCCCGCCCTGGCACGACTTGCCTTTGAGCTTCCTCTTCTTATCAGGACAAGAAGCTACACGCAGCGGTGCCGGGGTGGTGGAGAAGGGTTTAGGGTCCTAACCATTACTGGGAAAGGGGCCGAGGGGGGAAAAAAAAAATCACATGGGCTCTTTTTTCAGCCCAACCACTGCTTCTTGACATTATGGATTTAGTAAGGCTGCCATCTGCTATCCAGGTAACATATTCCCTGCAACTCCCTTAGCAGCCCGATGGAGCTGGGAAGCTTTCCGAAAACAGCAGAGTCAGACTATTTCACCTTGCTATCCCCTCTGTGCCTGCTATCTAATATTAAATACATTTCCCTGCCCTCCTCAAAAATCAGTAACAGTATTATTGGAACAAGCTGTGTGGGTCCTCAAATTTTGTCCTGCACTAACGAAATCCTGTCAGTCAGTGACAGAGCTTGTACATGGCCAAGATTACTGAAGCTCTTACCTGCAGGTTTTTCCATGGCACGACACGAGGGATAATCTGGCCTTGTGAGCATACAGTGAATAAATCGAGCTTTACTAAAGAAATCAATACTTTCAGCCTCAATTATGCCTCCTGCCAGGGAGCTGACATCATTACTAGCCCAGGTGTTAGTATTCTGCTGAGCTGGCATCTGAAATATAGCTCATGTTTTGCTAGGCTTTTCAGAAACCTCCGTTCAAAACCTCAGAACTTGAATATAGTAACTTCAACTTTTTGCTGGGTTTTTGCAGTGCTGTCGCCTGATAACATCAACACCAGCAGCCTACATTGTGCTTTACCTCGCTAAATGTATTTAGGATTAGATGCAAACCATGTGTTTCTTTCATCTTTACGGGGTTTAGATAAACCTTACATCAGGCTGAAGCGTTCCGTGCAAGGCCCTGGGAGTCAATGGGAGCTCTCTGCAGGAGTCCAGATCCATCTCCCTGGGGGACCAGGAACACACCGGATTCAGAAAGCTTTGCTGAGCTGGAGAGGGGTCTGAGAGCCTCTGAGTCAAAACCCACTGCTCGGTCTCCTTAAAATCCCACTAGCACCCATATTTCCAACAGTGGGCAGCTCCACAGCTGCCTCCATTTCTGCTCAGAGCCCCTAAAGCAAAGCCCACAGGGAAGCGGGACCCTGGAAGACAGATACTGCTCTGCCCCTCGGCCCCGCTGAGGCACGTTCAGGGCATGCCAGGCGTGAGAGGGCTTGCATGTTTCCGTCTCCCAAATAACTTGTTATTTGCAGCACTGGCCTTGCCCACATGAAAATCAGGTTCAAATCCTTGGGCTGCAGCAGGGGTTTGAGCCGCAGCCTCCCATGCGGTGGGAGACAGCCTTGGCTGTCAGGAGGGTGTTGGATACAGCGGATGGCTCCCTCTCAGCCTCTCCCATGCCACTGTTATACTGGGAGAAATAACCTGGATTCACAGCAAGGGGAGGGGACCGAACACTTGCGAGCATCGCAGCAGGCGTGTGGTCGATGTCCAGCACCCTGCCTCCTCTGCACCCCTCTGCCGGACGACTGAACCGGCGAGGGTGGGAAAATGGCTCTGCCGCTGTTCCCAGGCAGGACTTTTCCAGCCCTAACCTCCGGAGAAGGGGAACTACGTCAGCAGTGAGGAGCGATCGCTCAGCATCCCAAACAGAGAGCGGTGCCCAGCTCCCCCATCAGCCCAGACCCTGAGCACTGGGTCACGGCCGTCCCTAGGGATGAAGGATGGAGCGTGGCAAAGCATGGTGCTCTCCTGGCACGTCTGCACAACCGTGCTGCCCTGCTCAGAAGTAATCTGGGTGATCTACTGACCTCGTATCACTACAGATCATATTGGGATATGTGGTAGAGCTAACCTAAGCAGTGATGTATCCGGGTGATGCTCAATCTCCCTCTGCAACACTTTTTGTGAATAATATTAGATATTTTAGTGCTTAAGGTGGGACCAAGAATTCCTCAGTGTGGGAAACATCTGGGATGCTGCAAAAGCCTAATACCTTTGATGATCTGTGTTGAAGCACACACATCTCCCTTGGCCATCACTTAGAACAAACCAAATTCTTTAAATTAAAAGTTTAAATTTTCTTTATTTCTTAGTTTTAAAATCTTGATAGCAGAGAACTCTTCAGTATCAGTCCCTATATCTTAGGAATCAAGTATCATGAGGTATAGTATTAAAAAATGAATGCTCTATAAAACGGAAGATCTGGATAGATTTCCAATAGGGTCACAAATCTGACTACTGTTTTCTATATTGAGAAGCATCACTGATATAAAGACATAGGTTAACAAAGATGAAAATACTTACAGGTTTCATAAAATTATGCTAGGTTAGATCATGTTGTTTATTGAACACCCAAATAGCTATTTCTTATAATCACTAGGCTATTGAGGATTTTGTAATTAATTTTATCCTAGAATTAAAATTTCCCAGAAGTAAAATAATTTATAAATATGACCAATGATAAAGAAATCAATGAGCTTGGAAAGCACAGCCTTCTCATATTGAATGTCCCCAAGATTTAAAGAGCTGATTAAAAAAAATCACAGCTCTGGTAAACTCTTAAATTGTCTGCTGTATTTTCATTAATTTGTGCAAACTTCATTGATTTATCATTGTTATATTTATGGTAGAATAAATGCATAGCACTCTTGAGATGCATGAATGTTTAGATAAGGAAATTAGCTAAACACATATTCCCTTCTAGGATAGGGCAAATCTGGGTAACTCTGGGCCTGAATTAATTTTTCACTAGCTGATATTGCTTACAGCTCACTTGAAAATCCCTTTTACTAGGGGCAAGTTTGGGGGTTGGCCAGTGAGCAATTAACCAAGGTACCACGGGAACCACTGCAAGGTGGCTGACCTCGAAGGCTGGTAAACGATAAGCTCTAATGCTAGCTTTAAACCATCTTTCGTAATAGGAAAATTAGCTAAATTATGCTCTTTCAAGAACATAATTAAGGGAGCTCTATCAGTAGTAGCAGTATTTGGATAAAACTAGGCCTGACAAAAACGATGTCAGAATATGACTAAACCCCCTGCAAAGTACAATCTGGACTATCTAGAATAAACTTTCATAAAATAATAGCAAGGATTACCAGCAGAGCAAGCAGATTGACTCTGTCGTAAGCAGACATGCGGGACCATGCTTACAAGATCAAACGAGGATAAGATAATCCCAGGTGAGTGGAAGGTATTTAGTGGATGTAAAAGGCCTGAGGACACTGATGTGCAACAAGTCTTTTGAGAAATAACTAGGTCAGACAAGCTGATGATTTACTCAGCTCCCCCAAAACATGGAAAACAACTTTTACGTAAAATTATGGCATAGAGAATTTTGTTCTGAGGTGATAAACATGCTTTGGGTCAGTTTTACAAGTGAAGGGAGAACTGGTTTTGTGTAGAGCCTGTGGACTTTCCCGTGGCCAAGGAAGCAGAAGAAAACAGAGGCACACCTCCCCGCTCACAGAGCTGTCGAATCAGCAGGGGAAACGCATGGGAGCTGTTAATACACTCGAATGCTGTTTCTCAGAAATAAACTGTCCTAATTATAAGCTGCTGAGCTCAAAATGGCAGAAGCCAGACAAAAAGCTGGCAGGCTGCAGAAGCCTAGCTGCCCACGGGGACCTGGCGCGGTGGTTAGGTGGGAGCTCCTCCCCAGGCCGGTGAGAAGAGGCAATATCTGAGATTTTGGGCAAGTGAGTTGGAAAGAGGAATTTATGGCAGGTGTTGGGCAGGAACACCGGGAAGGATGGGGTTGTGTCAGGAGGATGGCGAGGAGGGTGAAGGGGGCAGTGGGGCTGCTCGGGCACTGGGAGGGATGCTCAGGGTAACAGGGTGAAGCAGTGCAGGACAGCAAGGAGGAATGCGGCAGGGTCGGACGCAGGCTCTATCTTTAAAAAATTCTGAACTATGCCCTCAGGAAAGACAGAGACAGAGAAGAAGAGATCTGCTGAGGAGATAGAATATGTATTTTATATATAAAATAAGTATG
The DNA here is from genome assembly GCF_018139145.2 of Gymnogyps californianus. Classification (NCBI taxonomy): domain Eukaryota; kingdom Metazoa; phylum Chordata; class Aves; order Accipitriformes; family Cathartidae; genus Gymnogyps; species Gymnogyps californianus. The sequence goes on from NC_059471.1 coordinate 176,265,069, forward strand.
TATTTATAGGTAATACATATATGCATACTTATAAGTATATTTATAAAATGTATTGATCGAAATAGTCCTTATCAATGGAAATAAAGTATGTGGTGAAAGTTTTCATTCTTGCTTTTGTTGTCCTACATTACAAAGTATTATTCCCGAGTGATGCAGTAATGTATTCCTTAATATTGTTCCTACAGTCATGGACTTATCGACATATTTATGTATGTCCCTCATAGTTATTCTGCTTCTGACAGACTGGCTAAATATTAGACATGAGAAAATTAATTCTTGGATGTCAGACTGTCTTCTAGCTCACTTAGCAGTGCCTCACCATTGAAGAGTGTTCTATTTCATACCAGCGTGGCACCTTAGTCACAGTGAGAATTTCCTTTCTTTGACTACGGTCAGACCTCGCTAGAACTGCAACGCTACTCTCTTCCTTTTGGAATCTCTGCTGTTTATTTTTTATAGTCTGTAGGACACGTTATCAAAACGGAAAATCTAGTAGCTTTGGAGGCTACCTGAGGAGACAAGGTAAATAACTTAGCATCATCACACGTAGTTCCAGCAGGGCTGGGAGCAGGACAGGTTGGACAAGAGAGCACAGGCATTTCACGCAATAAATGGAGTCAGCCTGCCCTGACTCATACGCCTCTTATTTGTCTGACTTGCAGAGATCCTCTCCCTTCATGTAACCTCCAAGTCATGAAACAACAGTTGCTAATACTTCTGCTTCTCGTTGTGCTCCCTTCCCTCAAAACCTCGAACTAAAATTTTTGCTATAATGCTTGAGGTCAGACTCTTGGTCTTGCTCACAGCGAACACCACCTTGTTCCGTAGGAACCGATACTGGCTTTGCTTATGGAGCAGGGCTCTGAGATGTGCATAAATCACGCACAATCTGGTCATTCACAATTCATTGCAAATGAAAAAAAGAAAATCATAAATGGGAAGGAAAAAATCTCAGCGAGTTGCGGCTGCCAGCACGCAGGCTGCAGCACACTGGCAGCACATTTTAAGGGGAGAACACCGCTAACTCTTCTCATTCGCATGCCTGCCATGGAGGTAATTTTTAATCTCGCGGTACTGGCAATTTGGCCCCATGTACCAACCGGTATAGCCGCTGGACAACACAGGTTGCACGCCACCCAGCCGCCGGTGCTGACAGCCCCACGGGACCTATTTCGCGCCCGACCTGCGGACAGCCATTTCGCTGTACAGTGCTTGTGCTGGAGGTTTTGTAAGGAGCTGCCTCCACCCAGCTCGCTGGGCTTTGTTTCTGGTGCGCACGAAGAAGTCGTTCCTGTGCTGAAACAGAGCAACCTGGCACTCGTACAGGTAATGAGCAGCTGATTTGGTATTTGATTAATAAAGAGGAGATAAACCTGCGTCTCCCTCTAAACACAGGGAGCCCTGTGCATAATCCTGAACCGATCCAGCCAGTGCACGACGGCCCTGTGGACTTGGGAGTTTGGGCCGCTTTTAAAAAGCAGCTCAAGCACTGAGCTGTTTTCTACAGCATGAACTGGCTGGTGTGGACAGGCCTAATTGCTGGCCTTTTGTGAAAACTATTAAAGTCCTTCCTAATTAGTCCATGCTGGAGCAATGGTTCAGCGGGGAGCGACGGTGCCGATTCCTCCCGTGGGGGTGCCGGCAGAGTCCCACGCGCCTGGGCACCAGCTCCCACCCCAGCCCGCTTCCTCACGTCTAGAGAAATGTATTTCTGAGCCCTGCACACCTTCCCCCGTGCTCCTGGTGAAACACGATCACGGTGCCCAGCCTGCGTCGACCTCATGTGGATGGTGAAGAAGTTTAGAATTTAAAGAAAAATCCTAAAAATGGGTAAAAACACAGGCTGGGGTCCTAGCTGAGACTGCAGTCGGGATACCTCCTGTTGTCTTCCCGCCTCTCGGGGTGGCTACAGCAGGGTCACACCCTTCACTCCATCGCACTCGGATGCCCCTGCGACCGTCACAGAGCTTCACGGACACGGGGGGGGGGGATGGGGGGGGGGGGGATGGGTGCACACGGCTCCCGCGGCCCACCGCGGGGCCGGGGTCTGAGTCCAGCAGGGATGCGGTCAGGCCCCACGGGTGGGTGGGGTGTGGCGTGTGAGAGCACTTGCTGCCCAGCAGGACCGGGGCTGCGCGGCGGGAGCGGGGCCGGGCCGGGCCCGCCATGGCTCCGCCCCGGCTCTTTAAGCCGCTGCGGGGCCGCGCCGGGCTGAGACGCGCCGGGCTGAGACGCGCCGAGCCGAGGCGAGCCCTGTGGTGAGTGCCGGGCCGGGCAGGTGCGGAGCGGGACGGGACGGCTCCGCGGGAAGGGGCGCCGGCAGAGCCCCCACACAGCCGGCCGCATTCCCGCGGTGCGGGATGGGGCTCGGTGGTCGCTCCTGCCGCTGCCGCCCGAAGCTGCGCCTGTGGGGCCCTGTCCCGCCCCACCCGTGAGGGCTGCGGGGTAGGGGGGGTCCCGTGGCGGCGCCCACGGTGGTGGGGTGGGAGGAGGGCTGGGGGTGCCCCGCTATCCACCGCCCCCGGCCGCTTGTGCAGGGACTGGTGCTCGACCCCTCGCCCGGAGCGAAGCGCCGGGCTGTGCGGGAGCGGCCAGCGAAGCCCCCCGGTTTCGGCGAGAGGCGAAGCTGCCGGCGAGAAATGGAGGGAGCTGAGGTTTCCCTGGCGCTGCTCGGCTGGCTGTATCGAACGGCGCCGCAACACGCTTGGCTTCCCCAGCGGGTCGCTGAAAAAGCAATCCGGGATAACTGGATAGCCTGAAATTCCTCAGTGTCTGTCTTGGGGCTGGTTTAGGTTTCTTGTATTTAAACCTGCTGTTAACAAACGGGTTGGAAAGGACTTTGCAGTTGCCGTGGTTTGTCGCTGGCGTTTTCAGAGAACGCTAGCCGAATAACGTGCTCTCTTCTTGACTGGGTACAAGTCTAGCAGAAGTCAGGATTTTCTTATTAGAGGACAGTAGCTGCAAACAAACCTGCAATTGAAAGTCAAAATTGTTGGTACTGGTAGTCAGATCATCTGGATGTTTAATTACTGCTCTTGAGCTCCTTGAAGGCCTGCCTGAACTAGCCAAAAAGTCTTGAGGGAGCAGGGAAGGCCTGATGCAGGATTGGAAGCCTGAATCTGCTACCTGTGGAGCTCTCGAAGGAGACCTGGGCAGCACCAAGCTCGGGGCGGTGTTAAGAGAGCGGCTCGTGGGCAGGAGTACAGGCTTGTACGCTGTGCTATGTGCAGAGCTTCTTCAAGTCATCAGCCCCTTTCCCCTTAGGTGCCTTCTGGGCACCGCTGCCTCAGGGTAGCCCTTGCTGTTGGGTAATGGAAGAAATATTGCCGTTCTTCCCACAGAAGCCGTCACGGGAACATTATGGGGAGGATAAATGGAAATATCTTCTGTGGAAGAGACCAAGGTCACCTTGAAGTACTGACTTCAATTCCTTTTTGCTTTTCATTTAATGAATTCCCAGAGCCCTTATCAGAAGATTTGAGTCAGCTAATGGTTGCCAGATTGTCTAATACTTCGTCTCCCTTGGGAAGAAGGGGTGGAGCTGCACCCCGTGTTGCCCAATTTTACATGGGAAATCTGGGGCAAAGCTGGAAACCTGATCCAGGTCCTCAGCTCTAGTGTGCACGGAAACTTAATAATTGTTTGCTAGCAAAATGATTAAAACAATTTAGACTCATGTGAATGCACAAAAGAACATGAGCGTGGGGATGGTGAGAGGAAAAGACAGAAGTAGTTCTTGTACCAAATACCGTTTACGTTTTGGAAAGCATACAAAGTGGAAAGGAATCTCTTCTCCTTTTTTTTTTTCCTTTTTTTTTTCCCCAGTCCATGCATTCCTTTTCCAAAGCTTTGTGCAGCCTATATTCCCTTTAACTAAGGACGCTCTTTGCCATGATTGATGTCAGCTGCTGTGCAGTAGCACAGCCAAGCACTTGAATAAAAGAAATGGAATCTTAATTTTTAGACTCTACAGTTGTGCCAAGAATGACAAAGGCAAAGTGGGAAATGTCATAAAACTAATTTTATGAGCTCGGTCAGGGTATTAGTGCTAAACCATGGAGCAGTAATGGTGCTAATCCCGTGGAAGTATTAAACAAAGGGCTATCTCAGTAATTAGTGTCAGTGTGCAAATGGCACTGCTCAGCCACTCCGAGGAAGTTTCCTAAGCCTTTGCTTAGGAATGTACCTAAGATGCCCCAATTTAGGTTAATAAACTAATCGTATTTTCCCACATGCCATGAATGGCTGTCTGCTTGTCTTGGACAAAGGTCTTGTAGCAGCTACTTGGCAGCGTGTCTTACTTGGGAACCACTCAACCTTCCCTGCATCCCTAAAACTGCTGAACTACTGGTCAGGCTGCTCGGGCAGGAGGCTTGTTTTAGCAGCACTAGCAAGGTGGGTCACTTAATTCAGTCTTAGCCAAAACTGCTGCTCTGAGATGTGATTTGCGAGTCTGCTCTGCCTTGCCTGGGGAGCACGAGGCAGCAGCCAGGTGCCCGAGAGACCCCTCACTCTGCACTGAGGTTTCTCCCACACGTCGGTGAGAGCCCCTTAGAGAAAGGGCATCTTGAAGCAAAGTGCTCCTCTCTGGCTCCCTGTGGCACGGCGGCACTTCCAGTTCCTCTCTGTTGGCCGGGGGGAAAACTGGAGATTGGCAGTCCTCTGCTTCTGGCTCATAGGGATGAGCGGCAAAGCTGACTGAAGGCAGCAGGTTGTGGGCATTGTGTGGGGATGCTGTCGCGTGTCTCTTCTCCCTGTCTGGCCGACATAGGAGAGCTTCTAAGGGTAACTGAAGGTGAGTTGTGCCGAGAGAAGTCAGAAGCTCCTGACAAATTCCTTCCTTCCTTCCCTCCCTGATAGCTGACCCATACCACAGTGCTGCTGTGGGGAGCCTACTGGGAGGGAATGGTGCTGCTGGTGGGGTAGGATGGCAGGAGGTGCCCTCTGGGCTTCCAGTGGGCAAACCCACGGTCCTCGCCCAGAAACCCTGTCTGAAACAAGGATCAGTAAGGAGCTGGGGGGTTGATGAGGCCTGAGCAGCTCCGCTGGGTTAGACTCATTGAATCCATAACCCTCTCTCTGGCTGCTGTTGGCCTCCTTGCTTACGAGAGGTGGTCCTCTGGTGGGGAGCTGCAGGGGAGCAAACCAGCATTAACCAACAGTCGCGAGTCGAGGGCAGTTCAGTGCCTACTGGGAGATGAGCCTTCAACAAACACCGCTATGTTAGCTCGTGGTGGTGGCGGGAGGAGGAAAGCCCCAGAAAAGCCAAAGGTGGTGGGCAGTGCTCTGCTTTGGTGCTTTAACCCGGGACGGTTAATGGGAGGAGCAGGAGGAGCTCCCAGTTGAGCTGGGTGGGAACTGCCGAGCACGGGGGACCTGGGAGGGGGCAGCTCAGCTTGGGGTGGGACAGTTGCTGCTTCTGGCTTAAAGTAGGAGGCTGTTCCCAAGGCTGTAGTTTGACGTGATGGGCGATGGTGCCTGTCCCTCCCTGCTAGCCTTCTGAGTGTCCATTGCAAGTAATGCATGAGAGGGAGTTTTACTTTATTTTAAAGCAGCTGTGGCTCCTTGAGCAGTTGGGTTTGGTTCATATACCTGTCTGGTGAAGGCGCAGTTCATGTAATAGCGGTGGAGTCCCTGGGAAATAATCCCCCTTAAACTTCTTTGAAGTGCAGGCGTGATCTCAAAGGAGTTCAGAATGTCCCTACGGCCCAACAAGTGGTTCTCCGGTGAGGTGAACTTTGGCTTGTACTGCATCCCAAATGATAGGCCCTGCAGTAAAACAAAATGCCGTTGTTGGCACAATTGGTTTACTTCCATCAGACGAGAGGCCCAGCGTTAATGAAGCATAGAAACTGAAATTATGTCCATCTGGGGGGCGTTCACTCAAGGTACAGTAAAGCCCTTGTGCATGAAACTGTAATTTGTGCATGTCCAATTTATGTAACTTTCAAAACCCTGGGCAGGGACAAGAGGACACGTCTCACGAAGACTGTGTCTCTGTTTTTCTTGCTGTTCAGCAGCAGCAGCAGCCGCCTCTGTTCCCCTTGCCAGTCCATCTGCTTTTACAAATAGCCGTAGAGAGCCCGCCTAAGCCTTTAAGTCTGGTCTGGGATCTGAAGGGCTGAGAAGTTGATCTGATCACAAAAACTTCTCACGCGGTGGAAGGTCACGTTTTTAAGCAGTTGGCGAAATCGCAGGCTTGTCCTCTGATATACAAACTCCGCAGACTTGCTTTAAAGGAGCCTGTAACCCCAGCTGTCCTCTAGCCGGGGTGGTGGAGGACACCATGGTTAACAAACCTCTCCCCTTCTCCCCTCCTGCCTGGCTGGGCGCGCAGAGCCACCATGCCGAACTGGGGAGGCGGCAACAAATGCGGCGCCTGTGGCCGCACCGTCTACCATGCCGAGGAGGTGCAGTGCGACGGGAGGAGCTTCCACCGGTGCTGCTTCCTCTGCAGTAAGTATTCCCCTCCCGCTCCCCTGCAAAACCTCTCCTGGTGTAGCTGGGGGGTCACAACAGCAAGGTGCTGGTCCACCAGAGACGTCCCAGGCTCAGCTGGCACCCGTGATGCACAGGGGATGGCAGTGGCCAGAGATGGCTTTGTCCATCACATGTTGGGCTTGACTCCTGCTTCCCCACATGCTTCCTGGGCCTGGCGGTGCCGAAGGGAGAGCTTGTCTCCTGGAGAGATATTATCCTACCTGTCCAGCGTGGGAGGGGTGGGATGTGCCTCCCAAAGCGTAGCACATCATGCTTTTCTCCTCCGTTTGCCCCTTTCCCAGCCTTCTCCTCAGGAGTCTAAGGGATCTTTAGGATGGAAACCTGGCTTAAGTGTTGCTCATGCAGAGGAGAAAGCCCAGTGGCAGAGCCCTGTTTGCACTGATCTGAGCTCAGGTGGACTTCTCCCGGTGGTCCTGGGGCCGGCAGCAGCTGAAGGAACAGTTATCAAACCCCTGCCCTGACGTCCCACACAGACCGGGACACCAGCGTGCCTGAGCGTAGCCGAGTTGTCGATGCTTTAGCACAGCCAAAAGCCTAGACTTTCTTGGCACAGGGGCCTGTGGTTTATTTCAGATGAAAGGAGTCCAAAGCATTATTTTCCAGTCCAACCAACAAGCCCAGCGAGGCATTGAAAATCGCTTTCTCTGCTGAAAAGACCTCTGCTTAGATGAAGGGAACAAAGGGTCGCTGTGAATCGGAGGCTCCTGCTTTGCAAACAGACAGCCTGTCTGTCTGGATCAGAGGATTTTACCTTATTACAAACATGAGGTACTGTTTTGTCCCGCTTGCTGGTGTTTAATACCTATGGGCAGAGCTAGGGTTTAGCCCTCTTCGTATAAGCCACAGTTACAACTGCCCCTCTCAAACTAGTTTGCTGTTATTCTGCAGCATAACGTCAGCGGACTGTGCTGGCATGTGAGCCTCAGCGCACCTACGCTCCTTTCCCTTAGCTCTACAGCAGTCACAAAAAAAGATTAGATGTCTCAGCTGCCTCATTTTCAGCCTTTTATGGGAGTTTCTATTAAAAGAAACCTGGAACTTACAGTCAAACAATGGCTCTAGTGTGTCTGAATATTTGCTTTTCCTTAGTGCATAGTTCTGTTGGGGTTAAAGTCTGTAGACTTAACAAACATGTATTAGTTGATTTACTTATTGGATATTTGTGTCTTATAAAAAGAGCCTTGGAGCTAATGAATGCCATAAGCAAAGGTCACCCTGTATTTTGAAGACCTTAAAATTCTTTTAAAACAAAAAATTCATAAGGCTTTTTCTTTTTTTTTTTTTTCTCCCCAAATTCTTTATCACGGGCATAATGCTGTTGCAGATGGAAAGAGCATGCCAGTTGGGATACAAAAGAAGGTTTAAGAAGGAAATAGTTCTGCTTTCTACTGTAACCTTGAGCAGAATGCTTGCATTGTGCTGAAGGACAATGTAGGAATGCCAGAAAAACACAACCCCTCCGGTGACAGCTATGAAACAGTCTCAACTCTGCCCCAAACCAGTACCGAGGCAGGGAGAAAACCTTGAAGGTTTGGGTTTTTTTTTTTCCCCAGCCCCACCCTGGCCAAAAGGGCAGGACAGGGGCTCTTCTGCACCGATAGACTTTTGCTTCATGCTGTATGGCATCTGTCAAGGGAAACTGCTGACTGCACTATCTGGGTTTCTGAGCAGCCTCATTCATCAAACCACAGCAAGTTTCCAAGCTTTAAATGTCATGGGCATGAAGAGGTGGGAGGGAATAGAGCCCTTTATAGGGCTAAGAATAATTCGCGAATTCAAACGACAACCTACTCCCTCTAATCTCTGGCGGTCCTACAGCCTAATAGGAAGAATTGTGGACAAGGAAAGCCATAACATCACTTCTCACTTGATTTTTGGCTTACTACATCTGCTGATGGAAATGGTCCCTTAAGGCAGTTTTAACTTCTTTTTTTTTTTTCTCCTCCAGTGGTCTGCCGGAAAAACTTGGACAGCACAACTGTAGCGATTCATGATGCTGAAGTTTACTGCAAATCTTGCTATGGGAAAAAGTATGGCCCGAAAGGTTACGGTTATGGGCAAGGGGCAGGCACGCTGAACATGGACAGGGGAGAGAGACTAGGCATCAAGCCTGAGAGGTGAGTGACCTGAGTTGAGGGGTGTGGGACCCTTGTCCTTCTGTACTGTTTTCAGAGGAGTCTTGCAGGCTGGATTTTGTTTAGTTCATGTTGTCTGGAATAGAAATGCTGCAAAATACCCCAGTATAACCGAATGCAGGGCATTTAACCTGCAGCGCGCAAAGCTTCCGCTGGTGACTATGTGAGTAGGCACCGTACGAGCAGGAGTTGGTGCAGGTAAAGATGCATTAACCCTGTGCGTGAGCCACAGGGGACTGGATTACGGAGCTGCTGATGGCTCTGCACGACCCCGCAGAGGTGACTGTGGGTCTCGAGTTGCTCTTCTAAATAAGCTGCAGATGCAAAAGTTCAGCAGGTTCTGGCAGGGATGGATTTGAAGAGCTGAGAATCTGGGGCTACAAGAAGAATGAATTTTTAACTGGCAAATGAAGAACCATTTGTGCTTAATTATAGCCAAAACCAAAAGGCCTATTAAATAGTAAACATTCCTAGTCTGATTAAGTTCTTGCTGTAAAGCAAAGCATGGGGAAAGAAGCTGAGGTATGCCTCACAACTTGCTTCATGCAAGTTCCCAAATTATTGCTTGACGTTTAGATGATGTATGCTCTCCAGCCAGGTTCAGTGATCAGTTCAAGTTCCAGATTATGATCAGTGGACAGGAATTTAACACAATTATTTGTAGCTTACTATCTGATAAATCCATGCCCTGATACAGAATTCAGCGCTTCCCTAGAAGTGAAAAGGTGAAGGTTCCTCAGAAAACTAGCTTTTACAGTAGCTTTTTTTATCCTTTGAAGCATGGCCTTTCTCTTCTTGGTTCCCCCCCCCCCCCAAGTGTAATTGGATAGCCTTGCTGGTAACTTACTTCTCCAGTTTTGCAAAAGTACTGTATTCTGTACTGTGTGTTGGACACTGCTCTGTTAGTGTTGTTAAGAAGAGCAAGAGGTCATTTAATAAAAGAGTAAAGACAACAAATGTCCCCTTTCTTTCAGCACGCCCTCTCCCCACCGACCCACAACAAATCCAAACACTTCAAAGTTCGCTCAGAAGTTCGGAGGGGCAGAGAAATGCTCTAGGTGTGGCGATTCCGTTTATGCGGCAGAGAAAGTAATAGGAGCTGGAAAGGTAAGGAACCGCGTGTGCCATTTTGTACCTGCTACGTGGACTTTACAGTGAGCGAGGTATGTTTTTGTGGGTTCCAGTAGGGAACCAACTGCGGGGCAGACTTGCCTTAAAATTGCATTTCTTAGCATGGGAAGTAGTCAAATCAATCAACTTAATTGAACAAAAAGCACTTGAAATGCAGGGTGATGAGTGCTCACCTTGGATTTCAGAGGCGAAGCTTCAATATCATCTCGTGCCAGAGACTTGAAGCAGACTGCGGGAGCACTCTCCCCGCAGAAGAGGGAACAGTCTTGTGGCGTGCAGCTTATGATGGAGGCTGAATGTTTCGGCAGGAAAGGGATGTTCTCTGAAAATACTGCGTAAAACCGTGTGTCAGTCTGCCAGCTGTCTGACTCACTACAGAGAGCCAAAATCTGCTCTGAATTGATTAGAGCAAGCCCAAACCTTTGAAAAGGCTGCCCTGAGCAGGACGCTGTGTGGAATTCGGGGCTTTGGGCCACTCGCAGAAATGCAGACGCTCTCATCTGCTACTGGTGCATTTGAACTGGTTTTTATTGCACCAGTCATCTATAAACAATACTGATGCAGGCATCTCCAGTTAATGCATTTTTTTACCAACTCAGGCATTCTGTGTATTTAAACTATCTTTTTTTTTCCTTCCCTCCCCCCCCCAGCCATGGCACAAAAACTGCTTCCGATGTGCCAAGTGTGGAAAAAGCCTAGAATCTACAACCCTAACTGAAAAAGAGGGAGAAATCTATTGTAAAGGTGAGGAAAGAAACAAAGATCATTTGTTTACGGTTCAAGGTAATGTGTTACAAGGACAGATGCTGAATTTATTCCTGGTATAAGAAACTTTCAGGCTCCTGTCAAGATGGAAGTGCTCTCTAAGTCATAGGAATAGAGCTGAGGAATGAAATAAATATTACTGAAGCTGCTGATGTAGCTTACATCTGCATCAAGCAAAACATTACATACTGAGAAATGCAGCGGCAGCCCGTGCCCTCTGCCTGGGTCAGAGAGCAGATCAGAGTAAGAAAACAAGCATCCTGCCATGCCTTCTTGCGTGGTATTGTGGATATAAACTTGATCCACACAGTGATTTGATGACAACACGTCTTAACAGATACCTAGCCACAGAACCAATGTATGAATTGCTTTCACAGAGTAGGTTGGGAGCTATGTGGACCGAACAGCCATGGCTATTGAGTTCACTCGTGGCAGTTATGCAGCTTAACAAAATGATTTTAAGCATTGCTTCCGATGGGGATTTTCTGGTGACTAATGGGAAGCGGCTGAGGGGCTTTGGCTAGACAGTGCTGTTCTTAATTAACGAGCCAGAAGCCTCAGCTGCTATGTGTTCGTCTTTCTTGCAGGTTGTTACGCGAAGAACTTTGGCCCCAAGGGATTTGGGTACGGCCAGGGAGCGGGCGCCCTTGTTCACGCCCAGTGAGGGGGCACAGCTCAAAACCCTTTATGGCTCTGCTGAGATCCTGCTACAAGAAACAAGAGAGTTTCCTAAATGTTACTAACTACTGTGAAACGGATACTAGTTACTGTAGTGCTTGGGCATATGTTCAGCAGATAATGATTTTTTTTTTTTTAAAAACCAAAAAGCACTGCTTTTTTCCTTGCTTTGTGTATCACACTGTAACACTTTTAATACTGAGTATCAATTCAATAAAGCTTTGCTTGTTGATATACCCTAAACCCAAGTGTTGTGTGCTTTGTCAGCAATAAAAGATAACTAAGGGCAGTGTTGTTGGGGTACTTCAGGGGTGCAAGGGTGGAGATATGATGCTATAAACTTGGTGCAGACCTTCACTGAAAGCCCAATGTGACTGAAAGCTGGACATACATAGGACTGGTCATGGCCTTCAGAAGTGAATGACTCCTCCAGTATCACACCATTATATGCGTGTGCAAGGCAACTAGCTGCTCACTGCACAGAAGTAGTAAATCTTAATCTACTGCTCTGTGCAGTGACACAGCTCTCAAAGTGCTAGATTATAAGTAGCTGTGTGCCTAAATGGCTGCCTGTCTCTGCCATAGAGTCTCTAGTGAATGGAAACCAAACCTTTTTCACCGTAATATTTTGTGGGATTGCACCTGCTTTGGTATTGAGGTGTTATTATGCACAGGACTTACTGTGCAGAAGGAGTACTCTACCAAAACAGCTGCAGATTAATACCGTCCTTACTCAGCAGTTGACCAAGCTCTGGACTATCATGTCAAACTCAGGTTTAAGAGCAGCTTTTGACCTTTTCTTGGTAGTGCTAGGACCCTTAGTTCTGTCCTGGTTTTGGCTGGGACAGAGCTAACTCTCTTCTTAGTAGCTGGTACAGTGCTGTGTTTTGGATTTAGTGTGAGAAAGATGTTGATAACATGCTGATGTTTTAGTTGTTGCTAAGTAGCGCTTACCCTAAGTTAAGGATTTTTCAGTTTCCCATGCTCTGCCAGCAAGCAGGTGTGCAAGAAGCTGGGAGGGAGCAGAGCCAGGACAGCTGACCCGAACTAGCCGAAGGGGTATTCCATACCATGGAACGTCATGCCCAGTATATAAACGGGGCGGAGTTGGCGGGGCGGCGCAGATTGCGGCTTGGGAACTAACTGGGCATCAGTCAGCGGGTGGTGAGCAATTGCATTGTGCATCACTGTTTTTTTTTCTTTCCCCCCGCCCTTCCTTTTTTTTGTTATATTCCTTTTCATTACTATTATTATTATTATATTTCATTATTACTATTGTTAGTATTATATTTTACTGTAGTTATTAAACTGTTCTTATCTCAACCCACGAGTTTTACTTTTTTTTTTTCCTTTCCTCCTCCTCACCCCACTGGGAGGGGGAAGCGGCTGCGTGGTGCTGAGTTGCTGACTGGGGTTAAACCACAAGTTCCCTGAAGATAATGGAGGGTTTCAGCCTCTTGAGGACAGCATCTGACAAGGTAGCTGCAGCGCAACAACAGAGCAGAATAAAATTCTGTCTTTAAACACTCTGGTAGAAAACTTGAACTCAAGTTGATAGGCAAGGAGTAGTGGCAATTAAACACATCAAATATAGTGTAGATCTACCCCATGCGAACGCACCAGTTGGGTGAAAGCCATAATAGTCAGGGGCCTTGACTCTGCTAACGTAACTCTTTAGGAACTGCTGCTAATAAAGGTCTACAATTAGGAGACAATTACTTTTGCCATAGCCAGATCTTGAGTGGAAAGCTCACAGAAGAGCTTGCCTTCTTTTAGGGGCTGGAGCAGCTCTCAACACAAGCCTGCAAGGCCTGAGCTGATAGCACCTGCAATTGCACTTCTTGTGAAGCAAATGGGAGTCACCTCCTCAACAGGAGACCCAGGACCAGCCCACCACAAAGGCTTATGTGAGAATGAGGTACTTAAGCCTAAAACAGTTATGCAAAAATTACCCTGTTTAAGGCAACTTGCCTTATTTTTCTGTAAGTAACCAGCATTTAGTATGAGCAGCTTCACAATTTTTATTATTTGGTTTTTTTTAAATATAGCCCTAAGTTCCTTGAGCACCTGAAGCAGACCTTCACCGGTGTGCTCAAGCTCCTCTGCCAAGCTCCTTTTGCAAAGCTAATGGCTTCCTGCTGCCTACAGTAAGGAGGAGGCACGTGAGATCTGGGCATCGACGCCTCTTAAAAGCACAAACCGTGCCTCAGAGGAGCATGCCGGAGCTCCAGCAGGTAACAGGTGGTTGCAGAAGTGTCTTTCCATCCCTTCCAGTCAAGGGCATGCTATTGCACAGCAAGGGCTTCACTAGAGGCCGACCACATCTGTGGGGAGGCATGAGCTCCATCCCAGTGGCTACAACCCATGTGGTATTCTGGGGTGGAGGGGGAGGTTCAATTTCAATTCTCATCATGCCCAACAGAAGTTAGTTAAAGAAAAGATGAGATTTGAAACTCGGTCCGGTTTGGGAAGCAGGCTGATACTTTTTTTTGGGGAAAAAAAAAACCTTCACAGAGTGAATTTATGGAGACACATTCAAGACTAGGAATGCTGCAATAAAACAGTAAGCCAAGTGTGTCGGTGCGGTCTAAGGCAGAGTTTCAAGCAACATGTATGACTGCGGTCTGAGGCAGCGAAGCAGTGCAAGCCAAAAGCCTAATTAGAAGAACACATACGAGTCAAAATAATACATGAAGCATTTTGTACAGGTTACAAAGGAACAATGTGGATATGAGGCAGACCAGCCAGCCAGCTCAAAATGTCAGCCAAGAGCTTGTACAATTCACAGGGAGGGAAAGATTACAACAAAAAAAAAAAGACAACAGTGAGGCAGAAGCAGTTCACATTTCAAGGTGGGAGTGAGACAGCAAGCAACAGCACAACCCAGGAAACCTGGGCAGAAACCTTTGGTCCGGCTACTCATACTGATGATCCTAATACTTTTCTCCTAAAAAAAAAAAAAAGAAAAAGTACTTTTCTCCTTTGCCAACTTGACAGTTGTACGGGAACGGTTGATCCCCTCCAACTCTTCCAACCTGAGCAAGGACAGCTCTAACTTAGAAGCAGTATCCAGGCGCCAGCAGCTGAGGACATGAAGACAATGACAACATCCCCTTTCCATAGCCTTGTTACCTGATGGAAGTGCTTCCTCTTCTCAGGAAAAGCATTATAAAAAGCAGAGCAGCACTGTTCGATAGACAGAAACCAGAACAATGCTCTTGACACACTACTGAGCAGATGAAACCGCTCCCCATTAGCTGATGTAGCTACTGTAGTGCATTTAAATCCACCGCATTAGCAGAGTTGGCAGGTGCGATTTATGCTGACAAAAACGGGTATCTAACACATTGCTCATTTACCTATAAAAAAAAGAGCTTTCAATTCTGAGAAAAATGAACTGTAGAAGTGATCGGAAGTGATTTAAACCGCTAAAAATCACGGGCTTTCCTTTCATTTCCTGGAGGGAGTCACAGCGGTAACTCACAGCTACATACTGCTCTACATCCCAACAACTTATTTAACGACAGAAAAACAAAGAAATGAAGGAAAGAAGAAAAAACTTGTAACCATAAAGACAGTGTACCTGTCAAGAGAAATGAGTACCCTACACTGAAGTGCTTTCACTTGGTTACTGTCAACTTTTCAGCTGCAGCAAAGCACTGATGAATAAAAGCTCAGCCCAGGCTGGAGTAACGCTTTGAGTTAGTCTCAGTTTGGAGCCCTAATTCCAGGCGATTGGTTCTCAAAAGTACTTTGACTTCATGATCTGGAGATCTTAAGTAGTATGTAGGATTGGAGGCAATGTGAATATAGCACTAAGTTTGTAAGATACTGCAAATAAATTCAACCTGGAATTAGTAGGTGCAATTTTTACTGATCTCCATTCAGTAGCCTAAGGTGGATAAAATCCAAATGCAAGCATTCACAAGTAGACATTGCTTCCATAGCAAAAAAATCTGATTTTATTTAAAGGCAGCTCATGGGAGGTGCGAGGGAGTGAACTCTAATCAAGCCATAATGAGGGTGCAGAGGGCAAGCTTCTTCCCAAATATAACAAACCCCGTAACCACCTTTCAAGTCATCAGGAGCCCACCCATACCTCCCAAGAGCAGCAACTGCTCTGATGGAGCACTGCAAATCTCTGACAGAGAGCTTCAGCACAGAATGTCTTTCTTTTTTAAAAAAGAAAGTACCTTCCCTGATCTTTGCCAGACAAGTCAAAGGGTGGTCAGCAGAGGCCAGCTTGGGCCCAGCCTCACCAGAACCATTGTGTGGGGAAGGGGAGAACAGCACCAACAATTCTCAATGTCAATATTGAACCCACACCCAGCAGAAAACACAGAGACTTTTTTCTCCCCATTAGGTGTGCTCTTAAGTCCTAGCCTTATCCTTTAATACATATTGCTGGCTATAAATATCCTGATTAAATTCCAACTTGGATGGTTACCTTGTTTCTACTCAAAATCTTACCTTTAGCACGGACCAGAAGAGTCAAGGTATTCTGTCTCCTGCAAGTGCCACCTAGAAGCACACATCTTGGTCATACCTCCTAGCCCTATGTGGATGTCTTGTTTACCCTTAGAATACCTCAAATGTCATTAAATATGTACATTTGGCCACCTGAAACGTTCCCTAGAAGGAATTCTCCCTTAAGAAACGTTACCTTGCCAGCACGCTTTGCTCAAAAGAAAGGAGTATCTAGTTAGTGAACGGTAACTCTAATTGGTAGTACAAAGGTATACTTTACCAAAACCCAGTGTAGTAGTTCACAGGATTTCACATCAGCACAGAATTGGGTGCATGCTATCTTTAAGACACCCATAAATCTTTCTGGAAAGACTTTACTAAAATAAGCTGCAAGATAGCAGCTATTTTTCTCATGGTACAGCTTCTGAAATTGGACAGAAACAACACTGTGTGAAATCACATCCCAAGTCAAGACAAACACTGCATCTAAGAGTCAATATTTATTTGATTAATAACTTACAAAATTTAACAGATTTAATTTAGGTAAGGAGAGCTAATTTATTAAACATTTTACAGATTTTTTTTTTTGTTCACAATGTAATACATCAAGATCTCGACAGTATTAAAATAATACTTGGCACAGTTATAAATAAAGAATATACAAAAAAATCCATAGCTTAAAATGTATGATGCTGTTTTACACATTAATCGAAAAAAAAAATCTGATGGACATCAAAGAATACAGAAACCTGCAAAGAAACAGCACATGTTTAGGGCCAAGACAAAATTCCCATTTATTCTACCTATGTCAGATTAAGTTGGTCTGATCTGCTGTTGGTCTGGATCAGCTTTGTTAAGTTTCAGAAGCAATGCAGTTTTGGTTCAACAAGTGAATTCTAAGTTTGATAACTTGACAGAAAAATGCTGCATAGTTGGCTCCCCCCTGCTTGATTTTATGATTTCACATCAAACGACTCAGTGTTACTCAAGACAAGTCACATTTTGCACTGGAAACTTCATACATCCCAAATCCACATATGCAAGCTAATTTTCACAACTACCTACTATTGCTCAAATTCTGCAGGTCTCAACAAAACTGTCACCAGAGAGCTATTAACAAGTAAATAGTGCAGAACTCACTACATACTACCAAAGATCACCTCTTCTTTCGCAAACATTTTTGACATGGACTGCATGACACAATTCATGGCAGTTAATGCTACCGGGCAACTAAAACCAAAACTTGTATCACGTACTGAGCTGCTCTTCTGGTGCTAGGCGATATTTAATAAAGTGGATTGAAGTTCTACAAGTCAACCGACCCCCAACAAAAATGTGGAAAAGAAAAAAAAACCCAAAACCAAAAATGCAGAACATTACTGGTGATTAAAATAAACAACACTGTAAAGTCTTCATGCTTTTTTCTGATTAGAAAAAAATATGAATAACTGATGTCAACTGTTTTCACTGAAATAGAACGTGTCTTCATTAGGATTACAAATTTTATCTGACAAAAATAGCAAAAGCTTCTTGCCACCCCTGCACCCAGACCTCTCCCATTAAAACTGTGTCCAAGACGATGTTGATTTTTCCAGTATTAAACATTCAAGTACTCTAATGCTGCACTTCTGTAAATCCTGATATCTGGTACTTGCAAACTAAGCGTGTGTCTTGAGATCAATGAACAACTACGGAAAAAAATGTTTACTTGCAAATACTGAACATCAACTATTTACAGTTTCACTGCTCCTCTTACTAAGGCAAGGGCTGGGAATACCACTAGATTGCTTTATTACCTGTAATCTGCATATTACAGAAAACGCTAATTTTGCCAAGCATCAAACATGCAGTGAATTTGCAGGGCATAATGCCTATTAACAGCAATATTGAACATCACTAAAAGCTCATTAGATATCTTCCTACACGTTTTTGGTTGAATAAAATGAAAATGAGCAGCTTTAAATACACTAAACACACACTCACAGAGAGAAAACTATTTGATAAATTATTTATATACAGATACACATTCTTTACACTGGTCTCAGACATCTGCTTTCAGGTCCCTCCCCAAACTCCCCTCACAGGTTTCTCGAACCACTGGGTTGCTACAGCACTTAGAAGAGAACTAACCTGATTCTCAGTCTCTCTGTAAACAATAGTTAAGGAAGCAGTGAACAATTCACTATGAGTACATGAAAACACCATAACAAAAATCAGTGCATCACATTCAAGAAAAGCCCCTTTGGAATGCAATTTCAGATCATTCCTTACCTTCCAAACATATCTGTAGCATGAGAACTTAAAAAAAGAAATTAAGGGTGATTTCCACGTGCCAATACACCATCTTCTTCAGAATGCTGCGTTACATTTTCTGTGTGCGGTGCTATTATGGGGATTTTTTTTTTTTTAAAGTTTGGTTTCCGTTATTTTACATCCAAACAAAATAAGCATTTCAGACAATTTTGGGTTCTTCTTCTGCAGTTGCATGCAATTTAAAAACTATCTTGTCTTTTTATAATTGAGATTTTTGCTTTCACATCTGTGGTTTCCCCCATGCAATTTCTCTTCCAACACGTCTCCAATTACACTACACTGTACTGTATGAGGACCAAACCTAATATTGAAACATTGCTAGTTTGTAAGTTGCTTATACAATTACTTCAAAGATAATGAATTTTTCCCACTTTTTTCCTGAACATTATATACGGTAACCTAGTTTTACAGGTCTATCATGCATTTAAGCAGGGCTTTAACTTTGACAGAAGAGCTTTCCTTATTTGCGCAATTGTTTATTTCAGACTACATAATCTCAGAACAGGGTTATTACAAGTATTTAGTTGTACCACTAACTGGTGGCAAAGACAATCACCAAAAAAAGTGGGCAACGTATTTTTTCTCAACATTATCTGACATGCCCTACTGCTATAACTTAACACGTTACAGGGGATTCCCACCACATGATGTTTATAACAGTATTGAAAAGCACATTTTTCAATGTACATAATACTACAGAAAATCTGTATTAAAAAATCACATTACAGGAACTACAACATAGCGATCAGTGAACTCTGCATCATGAAATTTAGTTTTATATTCTAGATTCTTGTTTCAGTGGAATTATTCATATTGGGAAATAAATTTTTCTGCTCAGCACAACGTAACTACTTATGTCAATACTTCAATAATCTCATGCTCCATTGTGAAAGACCTTAAATAAAAAACCCAACAACAAATACTGTGAATATGCTGTCACGAATAATTCTCATGTTAAGAACTGTTAAAATCCCTTTTTGATCTTCCTCCTCTTCCTTATCAGGTTTGGCAGTTTATTCTGTCCATTTTTACTTTTGTTAATAAAATTCTGATGAAGAGAAGGTACCTTATGATTCATCATCAGCCCTACACATAGCATGCTACTCTTCAAGGGATGCGGATTCGAGAGAGAGAGAAAATTTTTCAGGCACCACTCAGATACGATATGCTCACAGGATGAAGGTGGTGCTACACTAGCTGGTAGCCTGATCCTGAAGTTTGGTCATATTCTATTGTATACTGCCTTGTCCAGTCCACGATAACAGGCCGAAAAAGACCACAGCATCTGAATTCAAAGAAGTCTATAATGTTCCTTATACATCCATGGCTACAAACAAAACAGAAACACATGTTAGTAAGCAATATCATAGCTCATCTAACAAAGTACAACATTTTTTGTCTACCTACAAATTCAATTCTTTACCCTTTAAGTTCCTAACTGTAGAAAACCAATTCAGTTAACAATTACCTTAGTGCTTGCTGATGAGCAAATTCTGAAATAAGAAGTAGTCAGCAGACCGGTGAATGTTCGATCCTTGGACATAACCAAGACACTAACTTTCTTGCACTATCTACCAAAACTATATGGAGAAATGTCACATTATTGGCAGTGCACCATCATGTAGCATAGCATGGTAATTCGGATCCCTTTCTAAGAGGAAAGTTGCATTGTATGGATGGATGCAAGACAAAACAGCATGAAGTGAATGTCTTCCTAAAATAATTTCCACTTTTATTAATAGCTGTTTCTGTCATACATACTGGTTCACCAGCTGCAGGTCTAAGATCAATTAAGTCCCTAGACAACACAAAATTAAGAAAGCATTATCTGAATTAAATGAACTATTCAAGTGCTTTCTGCTGCTGAATCAATTAATTGTCAAATATTTAAGATACCTACATCAAAATTCCAACATGTTGGGTTTTTTTAACTTAATTACACATGGGCTGAATAGATCACAGTTTTCTGGAAGAGAAGCTCATGTTACGATACATGCAAGAGCAGGTCTAAGCACCAAGGAGATGACAACTACTTGATGTCAATGCTTCATCCGACGGGTGATGCTAAGTCAGTTATTTTAGACATCAGGTGTTATTTTCAGGAGTCATTTTTATAATAGCAGCTATTTCAGTGAAAATGGTTTGTGAATGTGTCATTAATTTGGGGATAAAACCAATAGTTTTTCCTATCCCATGCACCACCCTGCATTCTTCAGGCAAAATAATTATCTGTTTTTGTTACAACTCTAATCTGTAGGAAGACTGCAACCATACAGAGATGCTTGTCTGCTTCTCGCTAAAAGTTTTGTATGGAGAGATATTAAAAAAAGATCACACAAATTTCTCTTCTAGCACAAAAAAAAAAAATCAAACTGCAACAATAACTCCTATCTCCTGTTCCCCTGGGCATCACCTGAATGAGCAGCAGCTCCCACAGGAGACACAGCATATGCGGCAGGATGAGACACGCTTCTGTCCTTTTGCTGCTCCTTTTGCAACATGCCCTCCACCCACCGATATACCAGCCTCATGCCTTCATTTATTTCCTGCTTTGGCTCCACAAGCTGCTCCATGCTGCCGTATTCCCACCCCAGTGCTATTTCATCCCCAAGCCCTCCTCTTTCAGCTTGCACCCTCATCACTACAGAAACCAGAATCCCAACTTACCCCTTACATACCGATATCCAAAAGCCCATGTCTCACCCTTGTAACACCCACTCCAGTTCCTGGGACACCCTGCTCCCTTCCCCACGAACAGCTTTGCCCATGCTCTTCCTCCTGAGCAGGAAGGAAGTGCTGCCTCCTTTCTCACAGTAAAGAGAGCAAGGGGAGCTACCGCACAGAGCAAATTCAACAGCACATTGAATAGCAATCAGGAGAAAGTGCCTGGTGTGGAAGTGAAGATCCAGGTCAACATCGACACCATGCAATAAGCAACTATCTCTGGTTTGGGCATCTGATTTGTAAAGAGGATATTTATTTCTGCATAAACTCTACAGTAAAAAATGACCACTGCTGGAAAGCATTCTTTTCTGTGTTTACGCATCCCTGTCTAGAGTCACTACAAAACATTCATCACGTCCTTTAACTGGATAGAATGTGTTACTGTAAAAATAGCTGACAGATTCAGCATTCCAAGTAGTGAAAATACTCTAAAAGTATTTAGCTATGTTCTGTTTCAACAAGCTGCACAATTCAAACGTATGCAAGGCTACACAAATAAGAAATTATGTTTACACTTTATAACTTACTTGAATGGGCTTTCAATAGATGTGGTTGTAACTTTAAAGTGCTTGTATCTTCTTGCATTCATTCTTTCATTTGTCGTGATACCCAAGCAAGATATCTGAAGACAGGAAAAAGAGTAAGCAATTTAGCTCACGTAAAAACATGCAAACAAGCCCTGCATGAGCCAGACTGAAAAAGGAGGACCAAATTTACTGTTTTATATTCCTTCTTTTGAAGAAGGAATTTTTGTCTGGGGAAATTATCAGTTCCCAACATAAACCACCATACAACAGCTGTACCAGATTGTGCAAAAGGTTTAATTTTGAAAGTGACCAGAAATAAATCATGATCACTGAATAAACTGTGACTTCTTAGTTCATAAGAGATGCCTTTAGTATATTGTCAGCTGAAGTGTGCTGTAAATAATAGATTCAGGAGTTACTTTACACAGCATTTGAACGACTTACTTTTCCTCCTGACATTCTAGTTATAGCTCCAGTAATATATTTTTCCCCATTTATAAATTTGTTGCAGTAACATAACTTTTCTGTCCACAAGACAAAAAGATGACCAGAAAAAAAAACAGTGGGGGGGTTTCTGTTGTTGCTTGTGGTTTTTCCTTTTTTACACAAGCAGTTGGCCCAAAGGCTATGATTTTCCATAACAGCTTTCCAACAACGTTAGCCTAAAAGGGTATCTTATGTAAAACTGGAGTTTACTGTAATGTGATGTAACTGGAAACAAAAACGTGAGAACTCGCTTTAGCAGCCTTATACTACAGGAAGATAAAATCTTGTAATTCCCAGTGAAATACAAAAAGTCAACTCTGCTGCATGTTACAAAAGCAAGAACATTTATAAAGTTAACTTTGGGCTGGCTTGCCTTGTTTGGATGTACTTAATATCTCAGGCATTTTCTTCGCCTCCATGAAACCCAGTGAAGTTTCACATCTATGTATATAAATGGGCTCTCAATGGCCAACTTTTGAAGTAGGAAGTAAAGGTTTTAAATTATTTTTCTAAGATAGCAGGTAGTGTTTTGACAATAACTCTGGCCAGTTCAATAAGAAGGACAAGTCCAAACTTTATGATGGAGAGGAAAAAAAAAAAAAAAGGCAGCAAGAGTAGAGGCTATGCAGTTGCAAATCAAAAGAAGCAATTTAGAGAATATCTTTAACAATTTCATCATTATGGCAAACTCCAAAGAGATTTGCCAAGAACAATCCTAAGTTTTCTATGCGTAAAACTCTTAGGAAATTTAGTAATATGACTGTGTGTTCGGTTTTCATTATTCCAGGATTATTAAAGAAGTCAAATGCTAGAATTATTTTACTTATTTATACTAATGATACAAAATACTATGTGATGTATTTTTCCAAGTGGCGTAATTCAAAGATTCATCTGTACGCAGATCATATTAACAGGAATCCTCAACGGGGAACTTAATGGGTCATGATATAAGTATGATGGAAGGCTCTCTGGAAAGTTCCATGCTTATTCTGCTAGAAGTCTGGTGGGTTAGACTGCTTTGAAAGCCACCTGAAATACACGTAGTTACTTTTGCTCATTTGTCTTGGGCAGGAAAAACCTCCAAAAGACCGAATGGCTCTCGCTCACACGTATAAGATTTCGAAATTGATATATGTTGTAAATGATGAATATTGTAGAGAACGGAGGACAAAACTTAAATTTCCTGAAAAGTTTTACCTAAGCCTTAGAGGATTATTTTTATTTCCAGGATCTCTGGAAAGATTAAATCGATAAGTCTCATGGTTCATTAATGACAAGTCATACTGAAAGACTTTCAAGTCATACTTAAAGGCTTTCAGTATGACTTGTCTTTCCTTAAAAAGGATAAAGAAAAACTTGAGTTCAGTCAGATTACAGTACAGTAACGTGATCTCAAATCACACTGAAGCAGTTTAAGAAATTATTGCATCCCGTTTGAAGTTACCACCCTCTTTCTGCTAATGACATACTGCATTATTCCAAGTTCGGCTCACAGATCTTATCCTCTATTAGTCTTTATTGCCTTTCTCTGGTCTGTTTTGCCTTTTTGTCATTCTGAGAATGGAAAGCAGGAGGTAGGTATTTTAACCTCTTGGGGGGAAAAAAAAAAAAGCACAAGTGAATGAGAAGTGAATGATGCCTAATAGCCAGAGACAACAGATGCCTGCCTCCTCCAGCGTGACTGAGAGACTAAACACTTGGTCTTCCATAATGAACATTAAAATTTAAATGACAGAACTATTTGATATTCTTATGTCACTCCCAAGACTCAGCATTACAAATGAAGTGCTCTTCCATACCTGATACATCTGACACATGAGTAACACAGCCACCCACATGAAGTGAAAAACACTGTTTAGAAACATCCAAAACATCCACGGAGAACAGGTAGCAATCTGTGTAATATAGGTCCAAAATCCATCCTTTGCATAACTTGTCTCACAGTGGAAACCCCAGTCTAGGGAAAAAACAAAGTGTCAAAAACCATACAGAAGATTTAAGATATGTTTACTGTACATCAACTTAATGCCCACATTAGAATGTATTAAATAAAAAAATGACAATGTGTCGAAATAGTTTTACTTGCTCTCTCTTCCTTTCCCAACTCCTTGAATACATGACACATGTACATACTTGGCTGTGATGAATAAAAAAAAAAATCTAGGACAAGAAAAACATCATCTTCTAACTTAAAATACCCAATATAGTCAATTATTCATATGCAGTTCAATTCCAGAATAAAAATATCCAAAACTCTGATAAGGCAGAAATCTGTAAAAATCCATACCATGAGATAAACAAAGTATTTATAAGCAATTAAAAAAAAGCCAAAAAACCACATTTACTCACAAGAGATACATCCATAAATCATCCAGCAGATCATAAAAAGCAGGAAGAACAGGTATCCCATAAAATAGCGATGGTTCCCTGCTCCTGAAGTTGCACAACAGGGATCAAATTACTACACTATCAGAAGACAGACAACACTACACCAGAAAGTTTAATTGCTTGCTTAGAAGTACTGCTTATTATTGTATACAGAAACATTACTCTCCAATATTAAGCCAATATAACTTCAAGACAGTGAAACTAGCTGGTTTACTTATGGGGTTTTTTTTACTTCTCAGACAACAAAGCAATGTTTTGTTTTCTTCAATTTCTGTGACATTACAGCTGCAATTCACACAAATGCATTTCATTTGTAACCTCTTTCAGGAGCTAGTAACCTTATTGATAGACAACATTTAGAACAATGTTGGTGACAGCTGTTGCAGAGCCCTGAACAGCCAGGAATTACACATCAATAAATATTTTAAAAATTCCATTAAAAAAATCATCAGACTGCAGAGTTCGCTTTCTTAAAAGATATAGAAATATGAATAAATATACAGCCTCCCTTGATAATAAGCTAACTCACAACTTAGGTTTAAACCTGCTTGATGAAGCTAGCTAAAAATAAAATATCTAATAGAATTTGTAAAACAAATACGTGTAACTGAACAGATGAGGCCTAACAACCTGGCTAAAATAATGAATGGGATAAAAACCATTCCGCTTAAGACAGAATTTAAATGCAAGAAAGTTCAGTTACTAGTAAGACTGACCTATTTTTAACATTAATAGAGCTAAAAAGATGCCTCTTATGCGAGTACATCATAATTCTGAAGTACTCAGCCTTCCTTCTGTTTGTAAAATATGTCCACTGTTGCAACCTTCCAACAGCTCTAGGCTGTAAACTAAACCCACAGAGATGATAACGGGCTACAAAAGATTTGGCTGTCATCATCTAACAGCACAGCATTTACTACTTCATTATGTCAAATGTTTTGCCTGCTAAAACAAGAGCATCCTCTGGAGGCAGAAAATAATCAAGTGCTTTTAGCAAGTGGACTGAAAGACTATATAAGCAAGAGATGAGGAAAAATACACATACAACGCAAGCTAGACTAAACACAAGACACTTCCTTGAAAATCAAACAAGTTCCTTCAGACATAAAGTATGTTGCAATATTGCCTTCAATCATCGAAGAGCATATGAGAAACAGTGTTGGGAATGTCCCTAAGGTATCACTTTCATTTGCATTCTATATTTCAGAACTGTTAAGTTTCATAAAAGACATTTTTTAAAAAACACGGAAGTTGAACGGTGACCTAGAGGTCCATCTGAGAGGCATCTGATGAGATGCTTCTTTCAGCAGCATCTTCAATGACACTAAACCAAATTCTGCTTAACAGGAAATCCATCTGTATTTGGTAAAAACATATGCGTAGCATTTAAAACTATAAATGAGACAGGTACAATCTTGGTCACAGTTAAAAAAAAAAGACTTTGGAAAAAGAAAGTGGAGAAACTGCCTTTCTTCTGTATCTCAAATAAGATTGGGCAAAACACAGCACTATTCTCTACAGTTTCACCCTGGACTGGCAGGAACAGTCAGTTATCCTCCACAGTTACAACAATGCTGTAAGAATTGTTGCTAATTTCTTTTATATGGTTGTGCTTATATTATACATAAGTAATAACATATAATAAAGATAACCGATTTTTTACTGATGGAGTTACATTGCATGATTTAGACTGTTTGTTCATTTCTTAATTTTTCCTACTTTTAGCTCCTTGGAGAAGAATCTTTATTGGGGGGAAAAAGGGATCATTATTCTAAACCATAAAATAATTTCTCATATACACAAGACCTACCTTCTGAGTCACTGCTATCAGAACAATAATTCAGTACAACATCAGCATAACCCATGTGACATAACAGTTTAAAGTTTGGCTCTAGGTCCTTTCATGCCATTACTTGAAAACTAAATATCTGGTGCAAGTCTGCACTTTGTGTTTGAAATGTAACTACAAGTTTAAAAAAAATCTGTTATTTTTCATTTTCAAACAACTAACTGTAAAAAACATAATGGTATTTTGATACTTCATTAAAAAGATAAGTATAATCACCTTTAGAGACTTGCTCACTGTAATTTTAACTAAAATTTTGCTGGTATGATGAAAATAATTTGCCCCAATTGCCAATTTATTTATTTTTCGAATAGTCTGCACTTTTTGTCAACCTCTTCAGAATGGTAAAAATATTCTCTCTCAATCTCTTCATGTGCCAAGTTGTATCCCCAAAGGATTTATTTTACAGTGTCTGTACACACTCTTACAATATCTCTCAGTCCTATCTTTAGTAAAATTCTTATCCTTCTAACACATTCAAAAGAAGACTACATAAACCATTTCCAAATTCCACCTTTCCAGAAAGGCGTGATTCACGTTTCCCTTTTCGGCAAACATACCATGAATGCTGTTTTAAGAATGGATTCTGTTTTGTAATCCTATACTTAGAGTCACCATGTACCAATCTGAGAGAGACAGAGAAGCCATATAAGGTCATTTAGACCATCACTCCCCTCCAGTTCAGGGCTGTTCCCATAGTGTGATTTTTAATGCTTTTTTCCCAGCATACTTTCAGGCGTCTTAATGTTTACTTTTACCTCCAGTTATCCCAATCTGTGCAAGACCACTAGTAGGAGGATTCTGCTTTTCCATCACCATTGCTTTTTAAAAACCATTTCCTCCACCTAACAATCTCATTACTCACATACTCTCTTATTACACACAAACTAGGGTCTTTCCTCCCCATCTGTTTTTTACGCTGGAAAGTTTTTTAACTGGAAAGTTACTGATTAAAATACTGGATTCTTTCTGTCCCATTGACAAGTACTCCCCAGTACTCTTGCAAAACAAACCGTCACTAAACATTCTCCAAAACCTGAGCCCATGCCCCCCTACCTGTTTTAATTAAAAATATCTTAGTTCTTCATTGTAAAACATCTAAAATATAAATCAGAAGTAGCTCAGGCAGTAACATCAGTAGGAAATATAAAATAGAAGGGAGTGATACAAGTCCATCTCAATGAGACTTTAGTGATGTTCTATTGCAATTCAAATGCCAGCATTGACTATTTTACTCTTGATCGTAAGACCAGACTACTGTGACTATCCATTATTATATATATTTGGAAGGACTACAATGAAGCATTTATTGGCTGTTAGCTGTCAATGAATCCAGATCCTAATTCCTCCCCAAGATTAAAGTTACCTCTGCTTGTGTCCTAAAAAAAAAAAAACCAGTGAGGCAAGCTGCACTCATTTCCTAGCTGTGAAGTCTTCAGTGCTCCCTGTATAATAATGGCTTTCAAATAAGTTTCTCAAAAAAGTATGACAGGGAATAGTAGCATTTAGAGACTTTATTCCTGTTCTATATCCATTCCTTTCATCACCACTGGGGAGAATAAATGACTACGTGGGTGGTCAAAAAGAGGAGAATACCTCAATGGGAAGTCATTCTGTATCTAACTGCTATAATCATGACATTTTTGAATACGTATACTTTCCCATTAAATTACTGAAAATTACTGGTAAAGATGAAAATTTTTATCTTATGTAATGGATAATAGTCAGTTGTGGAATCGGTACATGCCTTTTCTGCAGACATTAAAAAGCAGTTAAGCTTTGCATCTTTTAATTACTAGAGTTTATGTTAATAAAAATATATACATAGGAAACCGAATTAGACACAGAACAATTTTGAGGATGGGTATATAACAGACAATACAAATGAGAATAATGCAGAGAATCACATGTAGAAAAAAAATTAAGCGCAATATTGAAAATGTTTTTCCTTCTACCAAAAGTCCTCAACAGTTTTTCCTCAGACTTTGGCAGAAGCCAAGTCACTTTAACTGTGAAATGAGGACAGACAAAACCCTGCACAACACCCAGGGTTGATTTCAGAAGCTCTTCCTTTCTTTATCTGTTAAGACAACATCATATTTTAGCAAATTACTCACCTACACAGTTACCCACCCACGGGCAGTGGTGATCAAACTTCGCTATACATCGATTGCATACACCACAGTGTTTGGACCTCACTGGCTTCCGTATCTGTAACAGCAATTAACATTTGTTTAGAAAAGCAAAAAACCCTGACATATTTTAAATAGAAAAAAAACCCCTCAGTTTAAAAGTAAATTGATTTTGCTATTGTTAACTCCTTAGAGAACTTCAAACTTGATACTAATTTTTAAAGCAATCTTAGCTATTAAGCTTAATCTATACATTATTTAACACAAACATCTATACACCAGCATTGAAATGATTTTCACATCATTTTTGTTACATAAAGGATTTTTTTTTCCATACAAAGTTCTCCTATCATCTCCAGCTATTGAGCTTTGTATAGCAACCAGTTTCATTTCAGCTTTTTAACAATGAAAATACAGAATGAGTTTGAGTTCCATGATTCTGTCAGCATCATTCATAACCGAGCTCTAACATAAACTCTTCCAGCTTATTTTCTAAAGACAGGAACATGACTCAACAAGTGGAACTTGGTGGTGCAACTTAAAATGCTAAATTACTCCCAACGTTTTTTTTTAAAAGGTTACATTTTGAAAGAAATATAAAATGGCAATAAAAAAAGAACTGATATTAAAGTGTTCTGAGATATATACACACACACAATTTTTAAGGTGTCACATCTGTACATAGTTTTCCAGCTTCAATTTTGGGAATATTAACATCATTCATGTTCTACATAGGTCAGAGCATTATAGTGTAACACTGATAACCTGGATAATTTTATATTTACCAGTTAACTTTCTAAAAATGAAATGCATTACATTTACTACGGTTACTTTTTTTTTCTTAAGCAGTTGTTTCCTTTTAAATTTTCTGTAGTGAAACTAAGTAATAACTAGTTCAAGAAAAGTATTTGCCTGCGATTTGGCAAGCTTTACAAAAATTAAGATTTATTTTTTTCCCCCTCCTGATTACTGCCAAATTGAGAAATACACCTGATTCCTGAAAAAAATATTTTACTAGAAGCACCACATAATTTTATTGTGTGTTACAGAGGTGGTGGAATGCAACCTGTGATTTTCACAAGTTGTTAGGTGTATAACCAGCCATCTTGGTAGATACATTGGATACTTGGATTTCAACACTGGCAAGTTATTTCCACAGTGATAATTTTTTTTCCTCTTATTGTTGCAGGATTTTTTTGTGTACAGATATATTATTTATTGAAAACACTGCTTAAATTAAAGATTACAAATAAATCCTGCCCTTGAAATTGCATTCTTAAGACCAAAAATGTGTTCAGTATAGGAACATCTAACTTTGGCCTAGTATTTAAAAAAAAAAATTGAAAAAATCAGTGCTGCAATTGATTAAAAAATACACTACCAAGCAGGTACTGCAGAATATACTGAGGTCCAGACTTCCTGTCTCTGCAAGTTCTACTATTGTCTGCAGGAAGAAGAGGGGAGAAAGGAAAAAAAAAAAAAAAACAAAACACATTAGAATTTAGCATACAAACAAATGCTGACAACCATTGTAATAGCTGCTTTTCAGACCCAGGGTTGTGAACTCTATTCATTTCAGGTACTTTCTACACACAGGAACAACTGAAATTCAGCTGAAACTGATTTTAAACCTACTTTATTAAACCAATATGCACATTTGCTTCTAAATTAATTCCAGCTTATACTTATTCCTAGTCTATCTAGCTTGAATTAGAGAAAAAGCAAGCTTATATTAATGTTGATACATCCATACAGTGATCAGCATCAGTTTGACTAACCTGTTGTTAAACCTATTAAAATTAATGCAGCTGAATTTCCAAACAGGAACATAAATAAAACTAGCTAGCAGGATCAGCCAGTCTAAAAATCAGACTTTCTTTCCAGAAGTATCCCATCAAAACCTTTAAAACTATATTCACCTCTTTCCTCAGATGTTGAAGCTTCAAGAAAGAAAAGAAATAATGCAAACCAAACCTCCTCTTACAGATAATGCTATACTTATGGGTCAAGTGATACACAGATGTAGGTATCAGTTACAGCATGCCTATACCTTCACACTAAAAGATAGCTTTTTTTATTTTGTACACTCCTTCAGTACCTACTTCATTGTTGGAATAGAAGGAACCTATTATTCCATTAAATGGTTTCCAACAATTTTTAAAATTCAGCAGCTGAAATCGTGCCATGTGAGACTTGAATGACATTTGTAACATACAGAAAATATCCTGAAAACATCTTTTGCCAGAATAGCCTTCCCTGAACCAGAAGGAATTCGCTCAGCATAAATAGCCTAATGGCAAATAGATTAATCTACTGCTCCCTTTCAAACCACATATATCGTATGCATCAAGGTGGTTTCTAACTGCAGAAGCAATAAAACAGTCCTTACAACTATTTTCTCATCCTAGCAATATAAATGTAACTTCCTTAATTAGGTGATGACCACTAAGGTGGGTATCTTGACCGAAGCCGCAGAAGTCTTCCTCCAAAATACTGCACTTAATAACTGGTTAGGAAAAGTTTATGGAAACTTTTCCTCAAAGTAACCAGTAAAAGCTACAGTCAACAGTCCAGGGGTAAATCAGTGTCTTAATGCTTTCCCTGCTGACCTCAGGTAAATGAGGAACAATCTGTACAGTTTTCTAACACTTCTAAGCTCTGAAAGTTGGACTATTTTTTCTCCTCACTAGTTGTATTTCCATTTGCTATTGGCCCAGTATTCTTGCCTATACCACTGCAACCCTTCAGATCCCCTCTCCAACCAACCACTGCCATTCACAAGCCCTTCCGTGTCCCTCTTGCAGCTTGCCAACTTCAGTACTTTACATCCCTTTCTCATCCCCCTCTGCCATTCCTCACTGCTCTAACATTTCCCACTACAGGACTTGAAATTAAAGGGCCTCCCTCACAAGAATAACTTTTGTAAATAAACCAGATGAACAGAAAGCAAAAAAACCCAACGAGACGTATCTACTGTGATTTCAATGCTGGTGGCGTGGCTTTTGACACCTTGGACAATTTCAGACGATACATTTTGGACAATTTCAGACGATACATTTTGGACAATTTCAGACGATACATTTTGGACAATTTCAGAAATAGTTCCTCTGATTTCAGTGGGAGTATATACTACACTACAGACTAACAAAAGGATGCACAAAGGAATGTAGATGGTGTGATGCTCAACACTGGAGTTCAGTATTGTCCACAAGCAAGATCCCAAAGCTCAGGAGAAGAGAACTGAACAAGAGCAGATAAATCACTTTTAAATACAACTCTCATCAGAGCTTATAACATAGAGACCCAGGAGCACTCAAGTTAGAGCCACATTGTTGTGCTTTGTAAACCTTGGGTCTATTTTCTATGCTTTTGAACTACTGGAAAAATTCATTTATTATTTATTTACTTATTTTAAGAGTGACTTGGGTTATTTTGTAACACAGAAGAAAGGACATGACCTATCAGAAGAATAAATGTCTGAAATTGTTGCTTACTACACATTTCCAAACATACTTAACTTGGTCATCTGGAATTAAAAGAATTTGTTTGGTTGCTTATTCCAAAGCTAAAGGCTAACTCAACATTAAACATCTGAAGACAAATGAAAACGTGAGAAAGCACTACACCGCACGAAGGTAAGACACATACCCTACAGCGGTTTGTACCCCTGATAATAGATCGGTTTACAATTTGGTTAGCTGCAATGTAAGAAATCCAAAACATTCACAGCCATATGTATCTGCCTGAAGAAGTTGCATTTTACAGTTCCTATCCAGTGCAGCAAGGCTTTTGTAACCACACTTAACTACATAAGCAAGTAGATCAAATGAATTGCATATTTGTGCAATCGGCTGAATCCAAACCAAAGTGCTGTTGCTGACTATTCTATTTAATTTAGTCCAGTTGAAGGAAGAGAATTTAGTCTGGAATTTACTTTGGCAAATTTGCAATAACAGAAAGGGAATTTGCAAAGTAAATCTGCACATTGACTAACAACTCAGTTATAACCTATTGGAGAATAGAAAAATCATTTAAGCTATCGCAAGCATCCTTTTAAAGGCTATTATATTTTCATTCCTACATAAGGTCATAATTCCAAGTGGTCTGATGTCGATCCACACAGATGTTTTCACAAATGACCGTGAAGTAGAAGCTCAAAACTCACTTTTGGTGGGATGCGAGCTTCTAGGAAACTTAACCAACGTGAAACAAATAAAATGCTTCTGCTGCTTGTATAATTTTGGTATATTCAATGCTCAGTTTGGCTGCTGAGAACAATGGACTTAAAAGAAATCACAAATGCTAATAATAGTGTTATAACGTCTTAGAAATCTATCATTAGATCATCCATATTTTCTCTAATATTTCTACCAAAACAAAAACCCACCCCAGATTGCCAGGGGTTTTGGTTGCTTTGGCCTCAAAATGTTTGTCAGTCTAATACTTTTAAACACAAAGGTAATGAAAATCAGAGGTGCTTAAATGTCTGGAAAGTTTTTATAAAATCAAATTAACTAACAGTTTTCCCATAATGGGTTATTTGTTTCAGTAAGGCAAAACTCTGAAACTTCACATTTTCATTTTCACCCAACCACTTTTTAAACTTTTTATCGTGAAAATTTAAGTTGCAATTTTATTTTGTTACTCAAAACGACTGAAATGCAACTTTGGACCAGTAAGACTTGAACATATATTCCAAACGTAAAAAAAGAAACCTGGAAGACAAAACTTTTCAACATTTTAGACCTTTTGTTATACAACAATTTATTGAAATTTCATGTACTGAACAGCAAACTACTCTGATCAACTGCTGGAAGGCTGCTGAAGAACAAGTTTCACATATCTCATGGCTTCACCTTTTTCTTTTGTTCTTCCGTGGCTTTGATGATTCCTGGATCAGATTTCCAGGATTTTCCAAAATTGTAGAAAAGTGCAACGCTATTAGCAAGGAATGGAAGATGTATAAAGAAAAAATTGAGATGTGTTTAAAGTCAAGGAATCTAAAGTTTAAAACCAAATTTCCTCTTGAAAATACCCACTGATAATTTTGAAATAAAATTTAAATAAATTTATTTTTTATGAATGCCCTTGAGTCAGTCTCTTCTGAATTAACAAAATTCAGCGCTGCTGTAAGAACTAGCTTCGTACTCAGTATTTTCTACTGCTCAAACTTGAAAAATTACTTTTTAAAATGCTGGTCTCCATGAGGCATTTCTAAAGCACTTATCCTTCTAAAGAATGAATAACGATAGTTCAGTTTTTGTAATTATTTTCCCTTTTAAATAAATTAAATTCCATGAAATTTATCTTCTTAAAAGTATTTCCTGTTTTCACAATAAACATTTCAGAGCTCTATTTATAAGACCAACATTTGACTGCCTATGTCTTCAGTGGCTTGACATCCCCGTTAGATCACAGAAAGGACTGTTTCTAGCCATAGAAGGAATTGTGCTGCAATGACCATTGATGCATGGCAATCAAGTCTCAACACCACTTATCTCCAGGAAAGGTACTGTCTGAAACCTGGTCCTATTATAAGGCAATACCCATATTTTACATCAATGAAAGTTATTTTTAACATACTAATACATCTAATACTCACAAAACCACAGGATTTAGTGTTCTCTGGAAGCGTTTATAAAATCAATTACCATATAAAGACAGAAAATAACCGTTAGTTTTAAAACATATTTCCTGTGTTGAATGACTTGCCGTATAACATGCCTAGTCTTACAACACTTGACATTTCTTCACAGAACTAAAACATTTCTTAGCAATGATGTTGAAAAATCAAATACTTCAGACATGCCTCTTCTACAAAAGGTGGAAAATTATTTACTCTGATAAACCTACAAAAGACCTGACCAACCCGACTAAAGATACCTGCCACCTGTCAGTCATAACTGCAAGGAGATGCCATATTTGACAAAGCTGTAGTAGCAGAAGCCTCTACAGCATTATCCAGGCAAAAAGGACACTTATTACTCAGGCACAAATCAGTGCACACCCAAATTACACTATATTCTGAGTAACTTAGATGAATATTTCTCTCTACTTCGGTAGTCATTAGAACTTCTACTGTAATTAAAGTTTAATATATTGTGTGTTTGCATTACAAAACCCTGCATATAAGACTTAAAAACAAGCATTACGTGGCAATCTGTACTGAATTGGTATATAACACTTTAAAGACAACAAAAAATCATTTTTTGCATGCTTTGAAAAAATTGGATTTTGAAGATAGAATAGATGATCAAATATATTCTACTATATATCTACAAGTATATGCTATTCTGTTTGACTCTGTTCTTGGAAAAAATGTTTCTTGAAGGGATTAAGCAGTATTAAAAAAATTACATAAACCATTGCTAAACAAATCTACATGGTACAGACACAAGCAAATATTAAATGAAAAAACCAGAATTTCTATAGAACAACAGTAAGTATCTCAAGTCCTTCTACACTGCTCTTGCGATGTGAAAGAACCCTGAAATACGAATAAATACAAGTAAGGCCTCTTTTTTACTTCCAAAATGCTAACAAAGTCTCATTGTTCATGTGAAGTATATCCTGAATAACTTTTGTTTTCCTTCTCTTGGGGGGAGGAATTGGCTGTGAATTTCTAGTTAAAAAATATTGGCAAGTTAAGTTAAAATTTTAATCATGTACCTTATATAGGAGAATGTTAGTATTTACTCACTAAAGGCTAATTAATCTTTCCTCTAACAAGCTATTTCCAGCAAGTTTATAATAGGGGGAGAAAACCACCAGCTATACTATAACCTAAACACTCACAGTTCTATTTGATACATTACAGATGAAAAGCTCTGACTTTCTTTAATATTTATACAATCTAATTTCTTCCTATTTTTCTTCTAAAATTACTTGCTGCCAAGAATAAGCTGGTTCAACTTATTTGTATAGCTAGAGAGAGATTACATTTTCTTTAGAATACTAAAAGTATCACCAGGGTTTGTGCCACAACAGTGAAAACTGTTTTTTCATTGAAAATACCTTAATCAGACATCTGTTACAAACAATAAAGATACAATTGAAAAAAAATTATATGACCCATTCCTAATTACTATACGTCATGTCTAGACTGTTAAAGACAATAGGGGGAACGACAATTTATTTTCTATCCAGTAAAAGGGGTTTTATAACCTTAAAGTTTCAGAATCGTTTTTTAACTGACTAAAATTTGGACAACCTGTGTGATTAAGCAGCTGTCCATTTTCTGAACTTACTCTTCCCCCATTTTACTCCATAAAATACAGAGAGAGTGTAAGAGACTCCCCACAGAGTCCAAGTTTTGCCTTTCCTTTTATCATGGTGGTGTCAGATGAGTGCAACACTGACAGTGTAAATGGTGGCAGATAAGGTACTTCTGTGCTGAGGATGGGAGATGTCAGGAGACTACATAAGAAAGTAGAGTTAAGTATAGATAAGCAGTAACTATGTAAATGGAGAAAGACAAAGTCAGCAGTATTTTTCATTAGTATCTTCAAAAACCCATTTTTCATAAGTTTTAAGCAAAACTGGGGAGAAGGGATGAAAACCAACCAGACTGAAGGAGAAAGTTAGAATTGTCTTCTCCAGGATATTTCTGGCATCGGATGTAGATAAACAACTCCAACTGTGGGATTCATCTCACCTACCTCAAATCGCTCAGTATGCCTTCATACACAACAGAAAGGAAAAAGCGACGTCCAATCTATCTTCACTATGAAGATATTTAAATTAAGTCACAGAAGCAGTGCCCTACAAGTGGCTATTTTTTTCCGCTGGCTATGAAAAGCACTCAAACAACTTAGATATGGATGTCCACACTAGAGGTATCTAAAATTATGTTGAACTCCCCTCTGAAGTTTACTCCCAAAGAGATCTTAGCAACTTGTATCACAGACATCTCTCAAAACTCTCCATACGCAAGAAACCCTTGTAGGTTTGCATTAGCTACAGAGTTGGGAATCAGTTCTCCAGAGAGTGCCTTGTTTTGTCCTAACATCCTCATTTACAACTACAGAAGGAAAAATACATTACCATATTATTAAGGGCTGCAAAATGCATGATATAGCAGGCATTCACCTTCTGCCCTGTCACTAATTTGCTGTCTTTTATGAGGTTTCCCCGGTTTTCATTGTGAGAGACAAAGCAGAAACACTCATGAAACACTTCCTACTTTTAGTCCTAATCAATATCCTTTAATTATTAGGATCATAGAATGGTTTGGGTTGGAAGGGACCTTAAAGATCATCTAGTTCCAATGCCCATGCTACGGGCAGGGACACCTTCCACTAGACCTTGTTGCTCAAAGCCCCATCCAACCTGGCCCAGAACAAGTACAACAGGCTGAAAATTATTCCAGGAAACCACATGGAACCACAAAGACCATCTCATTAAAAAGAAAATTAAAACCCAACAAGCACCCCACAACCCATGAGTGAGGTACACATGTGATGAGCTGATTTTTCATTCTGAACTGCAGCCTATTTAAAAGGGCCCAAACACATGCAGCTTCCTGCTATCACAGCTACACATCATACAAGAGTCTGAAACCAAGCCAAAATACACATTATTTAGCAAGATGCTCCCTTCCACTAACTACAAATCCAGTAATAAAGTCCTTTTCTCCTAAAGAGAAAAATCTGCAGCCAGTGTAAGCTGTCGGAGATCAATATATGCTAATGAACTTGCCAGTTCATAACAGCTGTACATCTGGATCCAAGAGTCCAGGTAGATAACAGAAGATAGCTACACAAGAAGCCTCGTTTGACTAGGCATTTATTAGATAAAATCCATTTTTAATCAACTGAAGCTCTGCAAAAGCGCTCTACCTCCATCTTCTATCTAATATAAAAAAAATCCCTTAGCTTGCAAAAAAAAAAAAAATCATTCACTGCCATCTCCCCCACCCCAGAATTTTTTTATTTTTTAATTTTTTTTAATTTAGAAAAGCATTTAGACATGGGAACAGAAGTTCTGGATAGCTGGGCCTGGGGTTTGGATTTTGTGGGTCTTTGGTTCCTCTAGAAACATGGCTGCTGGCTTCTTTCTGCATGCATGCAAGGCTTTTTGCTGTTTTCCTGAAGCTAATTTTGGTAATATAAATGGGTTTTTTTGTTTTTAACTGCTTAACTGTACCAATCGGCTTGTTACAGTTTTTAAAACACTATGTTATTTTAACAGCTTTGTGAAATCATGAAAATCATCATGAATTCTCTTACACCCAGTTTTTAAAATGTTTCCTAATTGAAAAAGTGTGCAGTGTTTGTTTTCTTTCACATAAAACCCATCAATACATGAACTATATTTGAAATAAGATAATCAATACAGCATTAATCAATGATAAATTATTTTAAAAATTATAAATTGGCTTATGCCATCTCATCTCAGCATTGCAAGTAGTATGCTATACCAAAAAAGCTTAATGAAAACTGCATACTCCTATTTGCACCAAATGGAAGTAGTAGAACCAAAAAAAACCCCTGTGAATATTCTGGGTTACAGCAAACCCTGACATCTTAGAAAAACAGAGCAATATAAGAACCTTCTGACAAAACAGGCACTATTTGTTCAGCTGGAACTGAAAAGACTGCGTGAACAACTAAGATACGAACTTGGTACATGTGCCCTGAACTTTTACAGGACAAGAGAACGTTCTACCTATAAGTGCTAATGAAAAAGAATGAAATGTGAAATTCTAGTCTCATGTTATTAGAAATGTACTTTACATCTTTTTTTTCCCCTTTGTCATGGTTTAACTCCAGCCAGCAGCTAAGCACCTTGCAGCCGCTCCCTCACTCCCCGCCCTCGCTCCCAGTGGGATAGGGAGGAGAATCGGGAAAGAAGGTAAAACTCGTGGGTTGAGATAAGAACTGTTTAATAACTAAAGTGAAATATAATACTAACAATAATAATAATGAAATATAATAATAATAGTAATGAAAAGGAATATAACAAAACAAAAAAAGAGAAGGGGAAAAAAAAGAAAAAAAAAAACCCAGTGATGCATAATGCAATTGCTCACCCCCCGCTGACCGATGCCAGAGCAGCGATCTGTGCCTCCTGGCCAACTCCCCCTGTTTATATACTGGGCATGACGTTCCATGGTATGGAATACCCCTTCGGCTAGTTCGGGTCAGCTGTCCTGGCTCTGCTCCCTCCCAGCTTCTTGCACACCTGCTTGCTGGCAGAGCATGGGAAACTGGAAAATCCTTGACTTAAGTGCTACTTAGCAACAACTAAAACATGAGTGTGTTATCAACATCATTCTCACCGTAAATCCAAAACACAGCACTGTACCAGCTACTAAGAAGAAAATTAACTCTATCCCAGCCTAAGCCAGGACACCCTTTAAAAATAAAACTAAATTAATATACAGTGATTTAGTGTGTAGGATTTTTGAGGGTATTTCCCCCCTACTCTGCAAACAGTAGAAGATTAGAATACACTAAGAGAGCAAGACATAACTATCCTGTTATGGGCAAAAGACAGTTAAAGGGAAGCAGCAAAACAGCAGCAAAAGAGTGGCAGGGAAGCACAGGACCATAGACTCATATATCCATAAATATACAGATCATAACTTCCTCATTCCCAGCAAGAATAGGATTTCTGTTTTAACAAATATACCAGACTCAGAAGCTGCTGAGAAAAATTCAATAGAATGGAAACATTTACAAAAATTCAGTACACTAGATTCATCTAAACTGTTTGAATTTACTTTCAAGATTGGTCTTTTAGAAGACACATCATTAAGCCTTAGAATCTATAGACTTATTTTTCATGTGACCACCCTGAAATTCAAGAAAATGCACTGCTAATCTTTGGTTTTATTTGTTCTTTATGATACATTGTTTCGACTGCCCTTTTCTGTCTCATTAGGATTAAACCCAGAAGACCAGATGATCTTCCAGACACCTTCAACATATCTACAAGAAAAGAAAATTCTTACCAAACACCTGAATATTAAAGTAACCCTTGCAGCAATTAAGACCTTTATGTTATTTATAATACAAAGTTCCAGTAAGGCAATTCATGATAGTTTTTTAAGGTTAGAAACTTTTTTCCTGAGCAAAAGATGGTCAGAATTTGTGAAAACTACCAGGACAGGTTTTATCACTTGAACATTATACTCTGTTCCACTGCAAGTAATCATATAAAGCTGTAAAAATACAAGAATCCTTTCTCCAACCACAATGCTGTGCCTCATGCTATAAAAATAGAGCAGGCATGCAATTTCTTTTTTCCAATAAAGCTACAGGGCAATTTTCCAGAAGAAGAAGAATGAATTTGGAATCTTATTACAAAGGCTTCCAATTAAAAATCACCAATTAAAGGAAGATGGCCTCAAGCACTAAGTCTCTAAAACTGCTTGTCAGAGAATTGTGTCAGCTCTAATGAAAGCAATTAGTAACTGAAGTTTTTAGACTACTACTACTGTGTACAAAAAACTGTTGCAAAGGTTTTGAGGCACCTACCTTAAATTACAGAAGCAGTACAGTATTTTATTGACATTCTGAAGTCAGACTTTATTAGGGTAATTAACTGTCTATTACTTAGAAGGTTACTACTTCTAGTGGACAATGAATATTATTCTGTGACAAAAAACACCCCAAACTTCAAGTTACATTAATCAGAATGGCTAACAGAAATAAAAATCTAAGCAAGTTGGTACAAATATGAAGAAAACATGAGCTTCAGGATAAAAATTTCACAATTTGCCAGCCTTAAGGGACAGCTTTCTACATCAAGATAAAGGCCATCATCAAGTTGTGTTGGCTGTGCAGCCATTTTAATATGGTCAAGGACTTTAAATCAAAGTTGCACACATTCTCAGATTTGGTTCAAGCTGATGTTATGTTAGTACAAGAAAGTGTTTCACAGTAACTCAACATTTGCAACCCAAAACATGTAGTAGCATTAGCAAATGTGAGTTTCTAAAGAAAACCTACAAGGTATGGAGAGCTGAGATTCAGAAGTGAGATAGTGTAGTTATTTTAACTGCCTCAGAAACTTGTATTTTACTATTTGCCAAAAGTCAGGTTTTCTTAACAAAAAGAACAGAAATGCAACTTCAGTCTAGAGGCATGACATATTTAGACAGTTCTACTCCATTCCATAGAAACTGGAAAAGTATACCTCCATTTTTAACTACTGCTTTTTAAAATGTTTTTCATATTCATTTTGTACTCACTTTCCTCATTCTGCAGCTACTAGTAAATTTAATTGAGTAAAAACATAGAAAATCAGGCCAGACAGAGAGACTGGTAGTAGGACCAGCACTTCTAAATAACTGTTTCAAGACATACTCATGCTAATATTGATAGAATTTCTTTATTTATTTATTTTTTACTTAACAGCCACTAGATTTTCATTTTTAAGTTTTTTAAACATGAAATAGCAGTCATCTCCAGTCACATGGGACTGCTATTATTCACAGCAGCACCTTTGCAAACACTGTCAGCATGGAAGCCAAAGGCAGCATGGAAGCAGGGTCTCCTCTCTGTTCTCAACCCAAAAATGTGAGGCTCATTTAGCTAAGGTTGGAGAACATATTAACAAGATGATAAAAGGGCTGCACTGCTACTATCCTATTTCATGGTAATTCCTTTGAAGATGAAAAGAAAACCAGTTTCTAGAAAAGTCAAGCCAACATCCATCATAAATATTAAGCTCACTTCAACTATTTACAGCTATAAGAACTGTATTAAACATTTAATAAAACATTAAATCTCTATTTTGTTTTCTTGGTTATTGTAATTACAATGCCCAAGGAAGTTGTTTAAAAATTTGAATCTACTTCCTTCAGGTGGATAACTGATGTTCTTCAGTGAACTCTGAATCAATTTCTACCCCTGTGAGTATGAAAAGTTCATATCTAGGCAGACAGTCAAAGACATAAAAAGATGGGCATATGCTGAATCTCTATAATCTAGTGTTAATACATACATCTTCAAAGACTGAAAATACAGTTAACAAATGTATCTAAAGTTTGTATGAAATGGAATTTGCAAAATCTTTAGGAAGAATTAACTATAAAGCTAATGCCACTGGAATTGATACATACCATGAAATTACCTACTGTTTTTCAGAAAAGCAGTGTCTAAAAATGCAGTCAACTACACCTTGTCACCTCACAGCCAGAGCATATTTTATAAAGTTGCTTACATTTCCCCCACTTAAGAAACTGGTAAAGCACAGGAAATTTTGCAGACTACTGTAAGCCAATTTTGAGGAAAATCTTTCACTTACCGAAGCAAAGCAATAGCGTGCACGTTTTTAAAGCAATAAAATAATTACCATCAATATAGAAAGCAATGTTTAATGGAGATAGTAATTTTAAAACTTTAATTAGTTTACTTACTCTTATGTGTAGGATATATCTAGGTATTACATCATACTAGTAGCATGAAAAAATATTGCTTATTACTGTACACAAAAAAGGATATCATTCCAAAACCAGAAGAACCACGTCACGTACATCCAGAATTTCGTTGCCAAGTATATTCCAAGAGGCAGTGCACTGTGCATGGAGTGATCAAAGAATGACCTGTAAGGTAGGAGCAATGTCACATGGTAAGT
Organism: Gymnogyps californianus; assembly: GCF_018139145.2. Classification (NCBI taxonomy): domain Eukaryota; kingdom Metazoa; phylum Chordata; class Aves; order Accipitriformes; family Cathartidae; genus Gymnogyps; species Gymnogyps californianus. The sequence goes on from NC_059471.1 coordinate 176,306,746, forward strand.
TTCAACTTATAAAATGTAAATCCTGAACTACTGCTTCTGAAAAACACTTCCCATTAAAATATGTACTATAATGGGATATTGCAAAATATGCCATAAAAACATTTTCCTCACTTTTACCTTCAAAGTTCATGAGAAATTCCCATTTTCAACCTGTCCAGATGAAGGGTCATGACTGAAAGCTACTTAATTAAAATTTATACATTTACTTTTGAAGTGAATGTCAAGAACTGAACAAGAAAGGTAGAATGAGTATATATTCATGCTAAAACTACACTGTGAAAGCAGTTAGAAACCTGTGAGGTTCCTAGCCTACATGGATAGTGGTTGCAAACTAAATTTACTTATGAGATTTCAGCACTAAAGATATTTTGGAAACCCATACAATGAAAATTTCATGTTAAAATTACTTCAGTAAGAAAAAAGCTTAAGAGACCTTGGTGTTATCAGCCTACATACTTGAAATATTTCAGATTCTTGAATCTTTTGCTTCTGTTACAGTTGCCAATAGAAAGTCAGAAAAAAACCCAGATTAATTCATTTCCCACATCACTAGATTTGCCAAGTTCTAAGACAGAATGCTGCTACTTTAAAAAAAAAAAAAAAAAGCCATCAGAATTATTTTCACTTTCTTATACTCCTGCATTTTAAAGACTATTCTGAATAAAGTTGAATATAGTTGAGACAAACTAGGTGAGTGATCAGATTACTCCATATTCAAGAAAAAATTGCTAAACATATCAAAAGTCACACTCTAAACTGCTAAACTCCTTGAAATAAAACTTCTTCCATCATCTGCCTAAACATCCTCAGGACTGCCACAGACAAATGTGTGCACCGAGTAGTTTCCATTTTACTTCTTTAATCCCTTGCAGTAACTGTCTCTCCTCTAATGGAAGTTTCTCAGGTCTTTTGAGAAAATCCTATAAGGAAGATGAGCTAAGACGGTGAGTAATAAGTGAATATACATTTGGACACACAGTATTCACTCAGCAGTAATCTATCTTTCAGTGATTTCTGTGCATTTTTTCTGTGTGTGAAATGAGTAGCGAGGAAAACACAGCTAAGCAGATTAGCTAAAATTCAGCAGGGAAAGGAAATACTACTAGAATAGCAGCAAAAGTTTAATTCAAACCTGGGCTTTGTGAAAAACACTTCAAAAAGTATTTATACTAAACATTAAGCAAAGGATAAGAGAAAGCAAGAATGTTAATCCTGAATACGTGTCAGGTAGGTCAAAAATATAAAACTTGACAAAACATAGGTCTTGAGAAACTTGAAGAAATCTTGTCCTTGTTTCCTGCAGGAGGCATGGTTGAGGATTTGCATTGCCAAATAAATTATTTGTGGGAGGAGGTCAGCAAATTGCACAGCCTCAGAGATGACAAAAAGACTAAACAGATCATCTCCAGGATCCTGGAGAGATAACAGCCTCATGCCCCCTCACCCCCGTCCGGGTGTACTAAGTTCACTAAGATTCTATGAACTTGGTTTACAGAACAGATATATTTTCTTTTTCTCTTTAAACGGAAAGGAAGGAAAAGCAAATGGTTCTAATAAACATGACATTCAATGCCAGAAAAGCAGAAAGCTCATAAGTGTGAAGATATAATAAGTTCTTCTATACGTGCCACACATGACAACAAAAAGCATAGCATAGATGAAGTAGTCTACAGATCTTGAAAATCTGTTGGAGCATGCCTGCGTGTGTGTGTGCATATGCACGTGCATTTACACATAATAAATCTGTACAAAATGAAGAACCACCCACCATAGGAAAAGATCAGGTTTGAGACCATCTAAGGAACCCGAAGGTGCACAAGTCCATGGGACCTGATGAGATGCATCCGTGGGATGCATCTCATCAGGTCCCATGCAACTGGGGGATGAAGTGGCTAAGCCACTTTCCATCATATTTGAGAAGTCATGGCAGTCTGGGGAAGTTCCCACTGACTGGAAAAGGGGAAACATAACCCTCATTTTTAAAAAGGGAAAAAAGGAAGACCTGGGGAACTACAGGCCAGTCAGTCTCACCTCTGGGCCCAGCAAGATCATGGAACGGATCCTCCTGAAAACTATGCTAGGGCACATGGAAAATAAGGAGGTGATTGGTGACAGCCAACACGGCTTCACTAAGGGCAAATCGTGTCTGACAAATTTGGTGGCCTTCTACGACGGGGTTACAGTGTTGGTGGATAAGGGAAGAGCAATGGATGTCATCTACATGGACTTGTGCAAAGCATTTGACACTGTCCCACATGACATCCTTGTCTCTAAATTGGGGAGACATGGATTTGATGGATGGACCACTCAGTGGATAAGGAGCTGGCTGGATGGTCGCACTCAAAGAGCTGTGGTCAAGTGCTCGATGTCCAAGTGGAGACCAGTGACGAGTGGCATTCCTCAGGTGTCGGTATTGGGACCGGTGCTGTTTAACATCTTTGTCGGTGACATGGACAGTGGGATTGATTGCACCCTCAGCAAGTTTGCCAGTGGCACCAAGCTGTGTGGTGCAGTTACACGCTGGAGGGAAAGGATGCCATCCAGAGGGACCTTGACAGGCTTGAGAGGTTGGCCTGTGCGAACCTCATGAAGTTCAACAAGGCCAAGTGCAAGGTCCTGCACATGGGTCAGGGCAATCCCAAGCACAAATACAGGCTGGGCGATGAGTGGCTTGAGAGCAGCCCTGCGGAGAAGGACTTGGGGGTATTAGTGGATGAAAAACTGAGTATGAGCCAGCAATGTGCACTTGCAGCCCAGAAAGCCAACCGTATCCTGGGCTGCATCAAAAGAAGCGTAACGAGCAGGCCGAAGGAGGTGATTCTGCCCCTCTACTCTGCTCTCGTGAGACCCTACCTGGAGTACTGCGTTCAGCTCTGGGGCCCCCAACAGAAGAAATACATGGACCTGCTCGAGCAGGTCCAGAGGAGGGCTACAAAGATGATCAGGGGATTGGAGCACCTCCCCTATGAGGATAGGCTGAGAGAGTTGGGGTTGTTTAGCCTGGAGAAGAGAAGGCTCTGGGGAGACCTTATAGCAGCCTTCCAGTACTTAAAGGTGGCCTACAGGAAAGATAGGGAGGGACTCTTTATCAGGGCATGTAGTGACAGGACGAGGGGTAATGGTTTTAAGCTGAAAGAGGGTAGATTTAGATTAGATATTAGGAAGAAATTCTTTACTGTGAGGGTGGTGAGGCACTGGAACAGGTTGCCCAGAGAAGCTGTGGATGCCCCCTCCCTGGCAGTGTTCAAGGCCAGGTTGGATGGGGCTTTGAGCAACAAGGTCTAGTGGAAGGTGTCCCTGCCCATGGCAGGGGGGTTGGAAACAGATGATATTTAAGGTCCCTTCCAACCGAAACCATTCTATGATTCTACGATTCATTCTATGATTCTATAATTAAAGTAATCACAAACACAACTAAAATTCTTTATGATCAGGTAACAAATGAAAAACATTATTAGAAAGCAGCCTTTTTCTTTAGTCACCCCTTTCCACAACAGAAGCTACAAAACCTGACTATAATTTAATTTCTCTCTATAAATGTCTTTGGATGCCTTTGGGTATTTAAATTCTAAAAAATTGGGTTTTAATAGCAAACTCGCACATATATTTTTTTCTATTTCTTTCTAGTAACTTTTCCCTTGACTGTTTTCTTCAAAATTCATGCTGATAACTCTTTGTAGACAGACATTCAGCACCCTCCTCTGGAGAATGACTGAATTTCTGTTCTGCTGTTAGCTTCTATTACCTCAGTGGTATTCACCCAAGGTAATTCCATGGCTATTTGCAAGACAACAGAGCATTATAAGAGCTAAAGTTGCACAAGATCTTTCCCAAAAATAGTAATAAAAAAATTCCAACAAAAAAAATAAATGTTGCATGTCAAAAAAAAAAAATCCACAAAAAAATAGAAAGTTAAGATTACTTATCCAATAAAGATGCCAGCAAAACACTTCTTGTGTGCACACTGAACAGACAGTGTCCTGGTAAAACACTTACTTTGAAAGAAACTGCACCATAGCCCAAACGCCACCATACATCAGCCCTTTAATGAGCCAAGAATCAATGTCTAGGTCTGCTATAAACCCAACCAGCCAAATTACTAGGAAAGGAGTTCCCAGCATCACCTTCTGACGGAATTCCTGTATAGAAACAAATATCAGTAAGTAATTCTATTTTTAGGAACAGGTTGTATAATAATATTCTACAATAAATAGGACAGTCACAAAAACCTTAAATAAATTTTCAAGAAGCTTGACATAGGGGGAGGAATCTTCATAAATTTTTGTCATTTCCTATATTTACATATCTCCAAAGTATGGGCAAGAAAAAAAAAAGTCTTCCTAAAATTTTATAACAAATCAATAATTTTATTCATTTATTTTAGAAGAACTGTCTTTTAGAGACTTTACTGTTAATCCAGAATAAAGGCAAAAGTAGCTCTTTTTTAAGAATCTATCAAAGCGTATAAACTACTACATAGCACATGGTAATCTCAGTGAATTTTAAAGACTGAAGTTACGTAAGTAATAGATAAAGTCATACTGAAGCATCTATGAAGAAAAATAGGACCTTTTTTGTCTTATACTATGTGGGTACAATTCCTGATTAAGGCACTGAACTCTTTGCAAATATTCAAAGCACAGTCACAATGCACCTGTACACATAATGCAATGCACAAATCAATTTAAGTCAATTAGCACTGCATTATTATATTACCACAGGGTTAAAGCACAGGCTGTAGCCAGCGCTTTAATCATCAAGATGCAATGTATCTTTAAATCAAGAAGTTACAACAAATCAGTGATAGCAATACTTAATATCCAGGACAACACTCTGCATGGTAAGAAAATATTAACTCTATGTAAGTTCTCAAGCTATAGGCAGGTAGACAATTCTTCATGCTAGAGCAACACATTACCCTTTATACCCTCATTTCTTGTCTCCTCCTATCTGCAGTATTAAATAATAACCTGAGACGAAAAAGGCCTCCACATTAGAGATTCATATATTACATTACACTGCCAAGATTGACTGCTTCTTTCAACACAAAACACTACATAATTAGAGAGGAGATCAGAGCTCAGGGTATCTAAAATGGTACTTTCCTTAGATACCTGAGAGTCAGCTTTGTGAAAGTCTTGGCTATCCCCAACAATACCAGACCACTTGGTACTTTCCTAATGTTTAGTTAGCACAAAAACTAAAGGTAACTGTGTGGAGGCTTAGGCCTTTCTTTCCTCCCGCCTTGAATAAAGCTTTTTTTTTTTCTTTTGCAATTACTTTTGTCACAACAAAACGATGTTTCCTAAAACTGAAATGTGGGGAAACCACAGTACTGAACTGCTTACCTTAAACAAACACACATGCCCCCAAACCACCAGCAGCAGTAATAGTGATTTACAGAAGTGTTATACTACTCCTTACCTTATCAGCTTTTAGTTTTCTCAGAAAGGATGGACTGTCATATCCCTTTGCCTGTCTTGCTTCCTGCAGGTGATTGATCATCCAAACATTTTTCCTCTGTTTTGCTAGATCAAGTGGTGACTCTCCCTGCCAGGAGTATAAAAGTGGGAAACATCCAATTCAAAAATAAAATGCATTCAGAGCACTTTTGAAACAGAAGATTGCCAGGTAAAAATAATACATTTTAAATCAGTTTAAGCTACATGCTGGCATACTTTTTGCTCTGCAGCTTACTTGACATCAAACATCATTCATTCCTTTTGGTCTTTTTCACTCTCTCATAACTATACATGCGTGGACAAGTAGAATATTAAATGTGTGATCCTGACAATATGTATGTCCTGACATAGCAATAATTGTTGCCTTTGGCATAACACATCTGTTTCACTGTTCTACACACAGTCTACTAGTCTGTAAACAAAAGACTGTGCTTCCCCCTCAGCTATTGACAGGCAGCAGAAATCAAGTAAAGAATAAGAACTCGTGACCCACTGGATCATGGAGACTCTCCCAGTCTAAAGCCTGACTTCTCAGTTAATTCTCTGCCTTTTTGGCAGAGTGAAGTTACTAATATCATGGAATGCTTCTATAAGGAATTTTTTCCACAAGCTTAATGTTCTTATATTCATCTCAGTTACTGAAGTCCTAGGAAGAAAATGGGAAAGAATAAACTGATTGCTCATGTCCAACTTATTCCAAAACTGAGCTTTTATGCTTAGCTTGTGCTTCACGTACTTTGGGTGCTAAGCCAGCAATGCTCCATGCTTTCTCTTTCCCTACTTTCAGAGAGGACTGACAGACAAAGCAAGAGAGAGAGACAGAGAGAGATACAGGGGCCAAAGGTGCCTACCAAACTGATTTGATTTTACTGCTTTTTAAACATTTAGGAAGAGAGCTAAATGAAGTTATTGACTGGGTCTAAAATTATAGAGGAGGCAAGAGACAACCAATTGCAGGTACCTCCAGCTTCAGTTTTGCATTTGACTCCTCCTCTCTTCTACTGGAGTTAACTCCCCTCCTAAACAAACCATTCATGGAGGCTTGAAAAAGGGCTGAATCCTCCATCGCTCGGCCCCCTCCTAAAAAAAAAGTGAGACAGGTACCAGAAACTGAAATTACCCAGAAAGGGCAATAATTACTATAGACAGAAGAGATTTCAAAGATTAAAAAGTACAGTTAGCTACCTATATCCCATAGAAAGACAATGGGAATTGAGTACTTAACTGTCATTTTTGCCTTTGAAATCCTGCTCCAAATCTCTAAAAGGAGAGTAAATAGCACAGACTACAGATTATGAGGTAAAGCTTTTAGCTACTTAACAGGATCTTGCACTCCTTCTGTGCGAGAAGTTTAACTAGCAAAATCAGTTAAAAAAAGAATAACCTTTTGACTTAACGTGGCTTCAAAGTTGTTTAGCCAGATGTTTAAGAAACAGATTAAGTTAACTCCATCCTCAACAGAAATGCCTGAAATCAAACTATGGTGCCTGCTTCATCACAAATTTAATAGCACCTTGAATTGCTAATATCTGGAAAACTCCAGAGATGCTGTTATTTTAATATCACCTTATATATCCAGACTGTAAAGATTACCTGTGGACAAGCAATCCCCTCTGGGAGTTGATCTCCCAAGTAAATCCTGAAGTTGTCTTGGGGTCCAGCTGAGCATCCCTTCCACTAGAGGGCCATGAGACACCTAGGAACTGCCTAGATAAAAAGATTGAGGGAGCTTTAAAGAAGTCTTTGACTATGCTTCTCATCACCTGGCCATTTGAATATTTTCCTTATATTCACAGGGGTGGCGGATGGCTGACTTGCTTAGAAAGGGGGGGGGGGGGGGGGGGGGAAATCGGGGAACTTAATCTAGTAACACACTTAGTTTGCCAGCAAGCAATCAGGCTTCAATAGTATATATTTAAAGTGTTTAGATAGAAAGAATAATCTGAAGAGTCATTACCATAGGGAACTGTGTATGTAGACTTCCACAGACAAGCCTACAGATACACTGCATAATCAAGAAACTACATCTAAAGTCCATTCAATGATTCATTAACAGATTTAAAAAAAAAAAAATCTTCCTTAAACCATAAAAGCTCTTTTAGGTCTCTATTACTCTCTAGTAAAAAAGGAGCTTCTGCTTATATTTAAATAAAATTTACAGGTTTCCCCCCAGCCCCCAGTGATAAGCTGACGCCCTGTGAAATCCTGTCCTCATCTGCCCAATCTGTCTACTGGTGTGGCAAGATAATTTCCTTAACAAAAAAACCAACCCAACAAAAAAAACCACTGACTACTGAAAAGCAGCTTCCAACTCCAACTGTAATCCAGTTCTTGAAAAGGAAAAAGAAAGTATCTTACTACCAAAAGAAAAGTATTCTTTTCTTGTACAGCATAACATAAAGAGGATAAAAATCAGGACAAACCCACTGCTTGTATCAAGCTTTATTCTAGAATAAGAGTGCTATTGTTCATATACTTCTCAAACTGTGATGCAAAGTAAAAAGAGCACCTTACTGCGATGACTGGTTCCAATTTGTTCCAAACCTAAGTGGCCAGCAGCATACCCCTTTCTAACACAGACTGCCTAGAGCCGATAACAACAAGGTCAAAGCTCGCACCTGATATTTCAGCCGCTACATAAGATGAACGGCTTTCAGCGAATATATTTCTTTACCCTTAGCTGTCTTACCACCATTCTTGGTCAATTCCATGGGCTATCTGAGAAAAGGACTTCATTAGACAGTGCTGCAGAAATCTGGAAGTGACTGCATCAGAAAGGAGCCTTTCACGATTCCTTTTATTTCTGGGGAAACGTGAGCCAGGCACTTAAAAACTGGTTTTTGGCTCAAAGAAAACTTTTTGCTGAACAGTCAAGGGAGAAGCACAAAACTGAGTTTTTATATGCCTATAAAAATCAACCCAATTCTTATGTTTCCTATATGTTTACTATCACCCAAATCAGCGTCTGTTATAAAGCCACCGGTAGGATGGCAAAACTGCCACTGCTAGAACGATTTTGATCCTCTGAAGATCCTAGAAACCTAGGAAGGCATGCAAGAAACCTAGACTCCACCACAGAAGGCAGGCAGTGGTTAATGAAACCAGGCACATGTCTTCTGGCATGACTGGAAAGATATCATGATCCAGCAGGTTCAAAAACCTATTTTTCTACTGACTGCTGCTGTCTGTCAATAAAGAAGGAGAGACCACAAACTGCTTCAGGCTAGCAGATACTTTTTGGCCAAACATGAATTTTTATTACAGATTTCATAAGAGTCCAGAAATGTGGGCAAGGTGATGATTTTAAAACTCTAATCACACTAATCGGTCCGTCAAGGGAAGCAAGGTATGACACACTGATTTTTTTTTCCACAAAAATACCTTAATTTTTACCATTAGGTGGCATAGAAAAAAAGCTTTTCAACAGTTTACAAGAAGTGAGACTAGAAGCATAATTCATCCACACGACTGACCTTACAGACCAGGAATAATTATTATATATTCATATCAGTACATATAAGAGGCTAGTTGATTTGTTTTAAACACGTGAAAAGCCATGTGATTTTTCTAATGAGTTTTCGTTCATGATCATCAGTATTTCTGATATTCTAAAGTAGATGTAGGACCTAGAAAGCTACCAGCAAAATTTGACCGCACCCTTAAAAAGACTGTTCCATGCTGTTCAAGAAAACAGATTGGTATGTATATTTTTTTTTAGCATATTTCTATCACTTGTGGCCAAGGAAAATAGGCCCTGGCCATATTAATCAGTAGGGAAAATGGTGAAAGGTCAAATGAATTTAATTAAGTATTTAATATTTTATAAATGAAGATTTACAGCTGTATTTTCCAGTGTAACCACTCCATATGTAACACTCATTAAGTGGAAAATACAAATATTTGAAGAGAAATTGAGTAGACAATTCTTTTTCTAAAAGTGAATTCTTCTCTGACACCACAGAAGAAACAGCTTGGGTGGTGAAGTGTATCTAATTTGATATACAGAATAGTCAGGAGTCAGTGGACAAAATCACGTTCAATAGGCTCACCTTCCACTGCTGGAGAAACTCTTACAGACTCCAAGTCTATGGCATAAATTCTAACAGCTGCTTGGCTGGTCTAACATATGCTAGGGATGGGCTCTGTTAGTGCTGAATCTAGCTTCATCATTAAGAGGTTCTGGTAGAGTAACCAGGCAACGTAAAGTTCTGATGCAAAAAAGAGCCCATTTTCTTATTTTACTCCTACTGGTATTTTTAGGCCTCCAACTTCCTTACTGCCACTGGGAGATATACTAGAGCATTTATCATCTCTCTGGAAGAGGACAGAGATGTCTCACATCTCACTCCAACAAACAGACAGTCCCCTCACAACTTCACTACAAGACATGCAGTCAGATTTCCAATTTTGCATCCAAATGCATGGGTCTTCACGCATGCAGTCTAATTGCACACCCCACTCCCATATATTTGCACATAACCATTGGCAAATTATTTACATGAGTACTTTCAAAGGTGCAGATTTAGTGATTATGCATCACTGTTAGGAAAAACTGATTCCCAAATTAAACATTAGTGGCATGGCTTTTGCTTCATCTTCATGATCCCACTATACCCACAATAATAATTTATTCTTGAGATTTATCATAGGCTCTGCCTCAAACCACTTACAATAAAAACAGACCAAGTGTTTACCTTTATATTTTGAGCATCAACATTAGCTCCAGCTTCTAACAGAAGACTAATAACTGTAGTATTTCCTGCTAGGACAGCCCAGTGCAATGCTGTGTTTTTGTGATATTTGTCTCCAAGATTAACAGAAACATTAAATGTAAGTAGTAATCGGGTTGGATCCACACTGAAAAAGAAAATTCTTGTTAGATCTACAGAAGATGAACTCAGATACATACCAACTTGTTGTTAATGAGTTCAATTTCTATAATGAACATTGATCAGGTAACACCATGTAATAGCAAAGTGACATTTTTTGCTGATGATTATGAATGGCTCAAATTCCCTTCCCACCAAAAAGCAACCACAATTCTGTTGACTTTTAAAGGAGCTCAGTAAGACAGCCTGTTCTGGGATGTCATGAAACACATTTGTTATACAATTCTGTTTTCATGTTTACCAAAACCTAACAGTATTAACAGATTTGTAAAAGCATGCACATGATTATATACTTGGCAGATAACAACCAAAGTTCAAAACATGTTATACTTCCACTTCACATTCCAAAAGATGAAAATAAAATACGATGATAATACTGGCAATGGTAGGTATTCATAAAAGCTAGCCTATGTTCCTCTCAACAATCGATGGAGAGAGGCCCTTCCAAGCAGGAATCTAATTCAGATAAATTTCCTCTTTAGAGAAGTGTTATTTTACACCAACTTTTTCCAATCATCTCCACAGGAAGATTTACTTTATAAACTAAAAGTTCGTATTAGTGAGTACTTCTGCCTAATATCCTCTCCCTTTAATTGTACTGGTTTTGGCTGGGATCAAGTTAATCTTCTTCATAGTAGCTCACATGGTGCTGTGTTTCAGATCTGTGACCAGAACGGTGTTGGTAACATACCCATGTTCCAGCTATTGCTGAGCAGTGCTTACACAGCATCAAGGCCTTTTCTGTTTCTCACGCTGCCCCGCTAGCAAGTAGGCTGGGGGTGGGCAAGAAGTTGGGAGGGGACGCAGCTGGGACAGCTGACCCCAACTGACCAAAAGGAAATTCCAGACCATATGACATCGTGCTTAGCAATAAAAGCTAGGGGAAAGAAGAAGGAAGGGGGGACGTTCAGAGTCATGGCATCTGCCTTCCCAAGTAACCGTTACGTGTGATGGAGCCCTGCTTTCCTGGAAATGGCTGATCACCTGCCTGCCGATGGGAAGCCGTGAATGAATTCCTTATTTTGCTTTGCTTGGGCATGCAGCTTTTGTTTTCCCTATTAAACTGTCTTTATCTCAACCCATGAGTTTTCTCCCTTTTACCCTTCAGATTCTCCTCCCCATCCCACTGGGCGGGAGTGAGCAAGTGGCTGCATGGGGCTGAGCTGCCTACTGGGGTTAACTCACAACAATCATAAATGAAGAAAGATAAAGTGGCAATTGTGGAAAGAACATTGACTAGTTAAAAAAAAAAACAACTTTCCAAAAAATCAAAACCAGTCACTACTATACGCCACTTAGTTAACATCAAGAGAAAGTCAAAACTGCAGTGAGATATTACCTGTGTGTTCTGTAAGCTGCCCACATTAAAGGTGTCATTCCATTTTGATCCATCATATCTACATCCTAAAAAAGGAAAAGAAAAAAAAAAGTTGGTGAGATAAGTAAGCACGCTCAAGATCCAGTAGATACAAGGTTTGCAATGAGAAGCAGTATTTTAAGACTAACCAACTGAATTGGACAAAAAATGGCAAGCTTTTAGTACATAATAAAATAGTATTTAAAAAATGAAAACAGACATTAACACCACCATTGCAAAAATATAACCATTCCAATCTATTTTGGAAACTAAGGAACAGTCATGCTGTATAAGACTAGTCATTTCTATCTTACTATTAATCTTCAACATAAAAGTTATATATAGATGGTGTCCTATTGCACTTAAAAGCAGGAGAAAATAATGCACCAATATTTAATAAAATACTTGATAAATTAACATAAATACCATGGCCTGAATCCTACATCCTACTGAATGGTAGCTGCATCTATTTTTCCACTTGCAAAGCACTTTTCCTTAGTTTACTCAGTTCCAAAGGTATTTACATATCTGGATATCAAGTTAATGGATGCCAGAAAATTTTTAAGTTTAAACAAAAGCCATTAATAAAATCAACCTACTCAGAAATAAAACTGTTCTATAATCAAGTGGTGACTAAACTGATGGCTAAAAATAAAAAAAACCATTATTACATTTAACAGAACATAGCCACAGAATGACAAAACAGCATCATCCAGACAATTCTCTTAGATCCATCAGAAAGGATCTAATACCTACAGCATTTTTTTCCTGTTATAGATCCCTGCCTCACTAACATGGAAGTTAGTAATTCCTAAATACAGTGAGGCAGATTAGACTCTCAAGCACATTTGGGCAAGTTCCACAGACCACCACTAACAAAATTACCCTAAGCTAACTTAATGCAAGACCTGAACACTTTTCCTTAGAGGCAATACAGCTATGTCAGTATTTCCTATGCTACTCTCCTCAGTTCTTACTAGGAAAATTAGGTTGAAAGTGTTTTAATAAAGTATTTTGCTACAGAAACTACTGACAGAAACCCAGAAAGTGGATGATGTTGCTTTCTATCACCCCTAGAACCTTCTTCTCCTTTCCAGTAGTCTGCCAAATGCCCAGCACCCTGGGATCCCTGCTTGGTGCTGCTAGCCTGACCTAGGCAGTTTTCCAGAAAATCCAATTTAGTCCTTCCAAATAATTGCTTTTAAAACATTCCTAGCCTGCAGAAAACTTTACATTTCTGAGTTTTTACTCTGCTGGTTAATTAAAAAAAAAAAAAATCAGAAATTTAAAAAACAGTTGATGGAGAGGAAAGAGAACCATTACTTTATTGTATTGTTTGTTCAGAAAAGAGTTACATGCATTGAGACCAAGATCCAAGTCTGTTTGCCCACAGTACTTGTACAGATTAGATCCTTTTGAGCCTACTAGGACCACGCAACCACTGGCACTCCCTTTAACCTCCTGTTGTTGAGATCGTGAAGGAAATTAGAACCGCAGCCTAACCTCAAGTTCATTCATCCTTGAGAAGCATGACTGAATCACAGGTCACATTGTGCGAACAACATATTTTGAAGATTGTACAAATTACTGTAACATGAACAATCACTCTTTCATCTTTAGATTTCATATAGGAAAGCGATTCTTCGTGGCAGCAGGGACCTGATTGCCTGGACATAAGTAAAATGATTCCTTCAGTGATTCCACCTGACAAATCAAAACTACACTTTGCACAGTAGGTGACACTCAGCTAAAAGAAAAAGAAAAAAAAGCCATGAGCTCCAGACTATTCCCTGAACATAAATTACCCAGGCAGGCTACAGCTATTACTCATATTAAGCTACAACGTGGGCTGAGGCAGACCCCTTTTCGAAGGAACTTTAACAAGTGGCAAAGCGACTAAGATTGACTTGCATACTGTTGTATAGATGTAACAAAGATGGTGTAGTTGTGGATAGCAGACACATGCTCTAACAAACCTCTCATCAAAAACTCTTTGTTATTTTGCCAGATCATTACCACAGCCACACAACAAGTGGGACACTTCAGAAAGGAAGCTCTGTTGCTGCTTTTTACCAAAGGGCTGAGGCAAAAAGGTAAACCTTCAGCAGCAGGTACACATTAGGAGACTGTTCTTCTGTTCTGGTGCATACCAACAGGCATTTTAGCATTAATTTCTTGTTTAACTCTCAGTGACAGGTCAATCTGATAACGCTCATGGAGGGGTGTACCTATGCTGTTAGGACACAGTACGAGCACCGCAAGAACCAAAGATATCAACAGTAAGTGATGCAATGATCAAAAATTACACATACTGCTGCCCTCAGTATGTATTTCAAGCGTGAACTCTGTGGACCACAACTGGTAAATTTTTCACTTGTTTCTGAAATAGAACAACTCCGGTTCTGAAAGAGAACAACTTTGCATATGCAAAGATAACCAGACTTAATCCCAGGACACTAATACAAGATTCCACAAAAAGCTTCTGGAGAGGCAAAAATATAGGGGAGAAAGATCTTCCTGCATGGAAAGGAGCTGTAGCAACTATTCTGCTGCTTAACACCTTCTGAAAGCAATGTAGCTGACGAGGTAGGATTCTGAATAGCAGCTAGAGATCAGAGCAGCGTTTAGGCTTATCAGGACATTTAACAAGCAATGGTCAAACCAGTACTGTGATACAATATGGCCTTTTCAAAAGCACAAAAACCATCACAAGATTCCACTTAGAAATGCATTCAATTGCACAGAAAGGGACCAGGAATTTGATTCGCTTTAGAACCATTACTGGTTATTTCACAAAACACAGACCTTCATAGAAAGACCCATCATGTCCTTGTTCAGAATCCTCTTCTCCATAAGGAAAAGACCTCTTTCACATGGACTGTTGCCCAGGGAAAGGGAAACAGGCTTTTAAAGAGATGACATATTTAAAAGCGTATAGTAAAGAAGACTTATCAAGAAGGGAGATGTAAGGCTGAAAACATTTCCTAATTTAGGAAAGACATGTGGTAGTTATTCACTAGAAGCAGAGATTTTGGAGGATTCTCGTGGAATGAACCGAGCGCAGACCAACAGGCGGCTCATCAAGCAAGGTAACACACAGAAGTGAACCTACCTTGTTCTTTCAAACAACAAAAGCTCTGTTCTGAATGCTCTAGTCCATCAAACACAGAGACACTTTTGACAATCATGGGGAAGAAACACAACTGGACTTACAATTCTGTAAGTAATGTGCTGTCGGTTGGGTCTAGGAAATAAACACTTGGTTCAGTGTCTTACACTGGCCTGAGCCCTATGGAGAGAACGATCATCAGTGCCAACAGAGGTAACAGTGCTGAGAAGCACTGCTCACGGACTGCAGCACCAAAATAACCAAGGCTGCTGGTACCACACTGGCATCTCCCAACCTAGATGCCAACTACTCCTAGGTCATAGCTCAGAAGGTGGCCCTATGTAGCTCGGGACAGCAGTTAACAAATAAAACTGCAACTCTGATGATAAAAAAAATGCATACTTGATGAATAAGTGATAGTTAAACTATGAAAGTTATAGTTAAACTATGAGTATGAAATAGTTAAACTATAATTTTAGCTCCAGAATATTTCTTACAACATGATTTTGCCCTACTAGCAACTTTATAGTCACTCATAATCTGTGATTGAGGTAAGTTATCTCACACATGCCACAGGATGAGAACACATTATTCAACCATCCAACATACCATATCCATATCTTAACTTATTATGGGGTGACACGTTTGCGTGTGCTAGGCCCTGATATGCCTTCGGCATTTTAAGTAGCGTAAGCACAGTGTCAAGCAGTCAAGTAGTACGAGCATCAATTTTGAACACTTTCAAGTGCCTTCAAGCTCTTTTCAGTTTTTCTTTCTTGCTTTTTTTAAAATAATGATCTTACCTAAACTTGAACTGTGCTACAGATTCTGTTACTTGCTATATGATTATATCTATATCATGTACTTGCCCCAGGCTTGATTTTGACCCGGGCAACCTACTGACACAAACAACATGAGCAAATTACGATACAGCCAGGTATTAGTCTCTCAAAACTCAGTAAGAGACATGACTAAATAAAAAGGAACAGCTATCAGCCACTGCTGCCTCTTGGCTGAGTAGTACTTGCTGGCATGAAAGTGGCTTCACTTCTGACCAAGGCCAGAGGCCATCTGACCAAGAGTTCTTCCCCTACACTACACTCCAGAAGCTAGAGGACTGGACTCAAGCCTCAGACTGGAAATTTTACCATTGGCTGCTGCAACCCAGGAAGAGAGTGAAGCAGCAACACTGAATTTGGGTTCCAGCTCTGTCTCAAAAAGGGACAAGAAGCAATTAGGAGCAACTTCTTAATCCACCTGTCAGTTCTCTACACAGTTATGAAAGCTGGCTCTCCTCTGATCACGCAGGTCCACAAAGGCATCAGGATCAGAACTAACAAAGCACAACAGCCTACACTGACCTTTATCTTGACATTTATTTAGTTGTCATTTACCACACAGGTACTACAATTGGGTTCAGAACAAGGGCAAGCCTACTCTTTGGATATAAGAGAACCTGGTCTCTGTAAATACAAAAGGCAAAAAAAATTTGCAAGTAGTATAATAGGGTAAGCCCACATAAGCAAAAGCAGTTCAAGTTTCCAAACCCAAATCATGGTATCACAAAGGAGGCAGGGAAAAAAAAAAGGGGGGGGGGGAATTAATGACCTCATATGTACATAAAGGACAATAAAAGGTAGAATCATGTATTTCCCGTAGCTTCTACAGAAACCATGTAGTCTCTGTAGTTGTATTTAGTATAGCTACAGAACTATGAGTTTAGGGATTGTTATTACAATGCTTTTGATATTACTATATTTTAAAGAGACTATATATTAAACATACAAATCAATACATAATTTTAAAGTTGAACTTTTTGAAGTGTTTCCAAAAATTATTGTTAAAATTAATTCAAACTTACTGCATGGAAAGGATACCAAAATCATACTTGATAACATTTGGGGGATTTAATAAGAATCACCCTTTTAAAAGCTGTTGATAACGAGAGCTGTTTGATAATAGGTTTTAAATTTTAAAGCAAGTTTTGTGTGTTTGTGTATGTACACATGTAAAGACACACAGCTTCTTTTGGACTGAAGTATTATATGCTCAGATAAATAGAACAAGTCTGTATATAAACATGAGGACAAACAAACATTTACAGGGAGATTTCATAATCACAGTAGAACATTTTAAAGGCCATTTATACTTCATTAATGCTATACTTTAAACAAGTTCGCACTTGTATAACATCTGCAAGATTTTTCTGGTAACATAAAACCCACATACAATTATACATAATTTGTGAACAAAATACAAAACTTGTTCCTGATGAAAAAGCATTTCTCTCCAATCATTATCTCTTACAAAATAGCGATTATATATGATCAGCCTCTTCTTGTGCCTAGCTTACTCTCTGTCATACACTAAATACTGTTTTACCAAACAGTTCTCAGATACAAACTGAATACTGTATGGAGCAATAGTTTATTTTTTCACATGTACAGGCACAAATAATTTTCTGCAGCAAATTTAGTATTTGTTTTACACAGACCAAACCCACTGATTTCACAGTCATATTCTACCTGATTCATTGGATCATACCTCACTTGCTATTTGAAAGAATAAGCAGAATACAGAAGTGTGAACAGCATTAGCAAGAGTGTAAAACAAGAGGAGGGCTCTGACTTTTCTATATGGTTTACAAAGTAAATCAAATTGGTGTTTCAGGCACCTATCTGTGGGTGAGTAAATCTACAAATTATGATGCAGGGCGAGTAGCAAAAAGGTGAACGTGTTTTTGAGCATACAGAATGAAGGACGGGAGACAACAAGAACAGTAATGAATACGCATGCTATATACACACTTTACAAATCTAGCAGTAATATAAGAGGCTAGCAAGACAATTTTGGGTTGTTTTGGTTTTTTTTGTTTACACACGCGTGCAATTAGTAACAGCAATAAATAAAAGTTGTGGACTGAGGTGTAAAAAAAGAGATGACCTATGACAGCTCTTTGTCATTAGAGTCTTTACGCGTGTATAACCTGATGATTCTGTGAAGAATTCTAAAATATTTGCTATCATCGTCACTGTTAACATTTAAAGATTAAATTCGTTAGAAATAAAGAATGGTAAAAGAACAACTGCTAGAATTTCCATATACTACACTAGCCAGCTATGAATTAAAGCCAAAGTACTCAGACCACTGTTAGAGGAAATTAAGTTAGCAGGTGGCACATCAATACTGTAGTCTACAATAAAAGACAATGAACTATTTTTATGTTTAGTCAGGCAAATATTTTGCATTTCCTGAATGATAGGTATAGGTTTCAATTGTTTTCCTACTCTAATTTTGAGTAGAATCTATTCAAATATGATATTACTTAAAATTTACCTGTCCCTTTGCTATCAGGTAAGCAACAATCGAAGTATGTCCAAACTGGGCAGCCAAATGAATACAGCTACATCCTTCTCCATCAATTAGCGACGGATCTGCCCCATATTTCATCAGCTGTACAACCATGGATAAGTGACCCTGTCTAAATGTAACAAAACACAAAAAACAAACAACTGAATAACTATATACAGAAAAACTATTAAAATTTTAATACTTGAATACAACAAATATGTTTAGCAGTTAATTACACTACCAGAGCTTCCGCACTTTGACTCATACTTTGAAAACAATTGTCATGATCTGATTGTGCAACTGAGTAAGCAAACTCATTCATATGAGCAAATTCTATGCAGCCAATGCATTCATCACATGCAATTCCCTTAAGCATGTTGTATAGCAAAAAGCCAGTCAACAAAAAAACCTCAAGTTATTGGTTTAGAAATCTAGTCTACTGTGACTTCTTCCAATCCACATCTGAAACCTGCTATTTTAAGAGATGTCAAGCTGGCTATATACTCTCACTTTTTGTGGGGCATATGGTTTATCTTTCTACTATTAAAAACAGTAGTGAAATAAAAATAGGAAGAAAAAAAGGAAAACTGAAGGCCTACACTTCCTCCACACTACATTAAAAGCTTAAGCATCTTTTTGGCATAATGAGCATAAGCATAGCCTTCTTGTAGACACAGTGCCTAACTGTCAGTACACAGTGTCTGACATGAGCAAAAAGACCTTTTCAATCTGTCAAGCTTCGGACAATGCTTCACAGAACAACAGATTACAGCTATGAACACCAGGAAATTTAATCAAGCTTTTCTGCTATTAACACAGAACTTAAGAGTGTTATCTGGAACAAAAAGAAATATACAAGCTAAAATCTTTAACAGAGGCTAACAAGCAAGTCCTCATCTTTAGTAAACAAATAATTTTGATACAATAAATGTTCTAAAAGCTAATTTTCTAAGTCTCCTTTTGCAGTCTACAGTTAAAAATATTAATATGGACAGTGTTCCTTTCCTGCCTATTTCTAGGTGGTTGCCTGAAGGAGCAAGCTACTACTCGAAGGCTATCTTCAGTTTTCCCAGCCATTCATCATTCTCGGACCGTCTTCTACACTGTAAATCTGATTTTAAGGGCATCTTTAAAAAAAGTCCACACACGTAATAGAACACTGCAAGGACAATGTCACACAAAATCATCCCAAGCGCCATCTGCACAAGTGTTGCTGAACTTCAGAAGACTGACAAAAATAAGATCTCCAAAGTAAGGGTAAACAAAAGTGACTATAGACTCTAATTTTACTTTACTCCTTTTCCTATCATAGCAATCATCTTCCTCTACATCAGAAAGAGAAGACCAAAACTGAACGATATGCTGAAAGCTCCTGTAGCTCAAACATACCACATTCACAGTGTGCCCAGTTAACAATGACTGAATTAATTCTTATACAAAGTATTCCCATAAAATACAGCAATTTCATAAATCAAATTGGTAGCAAATTCCAAATTAAGCAAAAACACAGGAAAAGAAAATTCCAGAAGACTTTTCCCCACCTTGTTGCCCAGTGAAGTGGAGTAGAATTTAAATCTCCTCCAAGCTGATCAACGATAGCACCTTTTGATATATAGTATCTGGAATAACAGAAACAGTAAACATTATTGCTTGTCTTGGTTAAATATAAAGGACACACAGTAAGCATGTTTGATGTTATGCAAAACGGGCAGTTACAGACCAGAAGACCAGAACCTTTCCTTGCCTTCATATAACGTTCCTTTTTAGAGGTCACGCATATACATTCAATTTTTTGCCTTTTTGGTGTGGGTTGGGAGAGTAGGGATGCTTCCTACTTTTTTTTTTTAAACATGCTACTATTTCCTAGTTTGGTTCTAAGGTAAAACAGAATAATTGCTATATATTAGTACAAACTGTGCTACCACAGAGGTATTTAATAAAATGGATTCTTCTAAAATATTTAGGGATTGCTGCATCAAAAAGAATTCTGAATTAATGGTAAAGCAATATGCTGCTAGAAGACTAGCATATTCAGAGAATTTTGGCTAAATGGCAAAATTATATACAATTCAGCTTGCGGCATGCATCATCACTGGAATGGCCCTGCTGAAGTCATTGTTCCAAGAGCTCACACTTAAGTTACACATTTAACCAAGTACTAAGATTTTTACATACCTCTCAATTGTTATTAATCAAAGGACAAAAACATCTGAGTATTTAAAAAATACTTCTAAATGATGGGCTAGAAATTATTTTTCCCTCAAGAACTTTTATAAAAAGACAAGCTACCTGTAGGAACAAACCAAGTCACCCATATTTAACCACAGCAATTCATATTCATAGTCATTTGTACTGTTTCTGTGAACTGTTTTCCTTGCTGTTTTATATGGGACACTAAACTGGCAATATTACTTGTCCTTTGTGAAAGAAAATGCACACCTTACAAAGAAATTAATGTTTTTAAAAAACAGCCCTTCCCAGAAGGCTTCTAGTTCTTCATTCACTACTGTATAAACCAATGGCGAAAAAAAAAGTTTACTAACAGACCTTTGAAAAGTACTATGTAGCTATAGATTCCCAAGTGCTCGCGCATTTCAAGTATCTGTGCCTGCAGACTTTTTGCTTTCAAAATACCTGTCAGGTATATATGAATGCTGCTCTCCCGCCCACACAAACTGTCCTTCAAATCCTCAGCACTGAGTTTCTGGCACCTCAATTTCCTCTAAGTGTTTCAAGACATTGCAAGAAGAAGGGCAGCAAACAGAACAATTTGAAAAACAGTACTCTAAGTAACTACCTTCTTTTTCTTTAGTGCTTATTGATTCAGAGAGTGAAACTTGAAAAACAGCCCAAAAGTTACCTTTAGGAACAGAAACTGAAAAATGCATTAGCTATACATGTCAACACTAAAAACATCTAAAGGAAAAGTCCTTTTATACAGTTGCTTTAGAGCCATCAGACACAATGAAGTACTTCGGTAGACTTGCCAAAGTCATACAAACCAGAGTTTGTATGACAAACAAGATCTGTTCTGATCGATGGAGGACAGTCCACTCCACTGATCTCCAACACCAAAGGAACAAAACCGCAACATCCCTCCACTGAAGTTAAGCTTTTGGATCCTCAATGAGAAAAACCAAAGATTTTGTGAAAGTATTGGTCCCATGTAGGTGAAAAGACAAGGAGTATATAAGGTAAAGGGACAACGTAATTTTGTTATTGTGAAGCAAAGTATCAGCTACCAAAGAACAAATTTGAAAAAGACACTGAGAAGCTATTTAGTCCCCCTTGGAAAGGAGTTCCCAAGGAAATCTTGTCTAGATAAAAGACAGCACAGAGCAATTCACAGTCAAAGCTTGGATCCATCTTGGTGATGTGACAGCCACTCATGGGGAGGTGAACATTAAACAGATTGTCTTCATTCAAACAGTGGTCCCCACAGAAACATGGAATATGTTCAGATTCTACTGAGCAGCAGCACTGCTTACTCGTTAGTACGTTTTATTTAGAAGGAAGAACTTGCAGTTTGACAACTGGGAAAAGACAAGGCGGCGATCTCCTGCCAGATGGCGCATTGAAATAACATTTTATGTTTCCTTAAGGGTGTTCTTAGACTAAGTTGAGATTTATCACTGCATTTCAGTTTCAGTACACATAAATGGTGAGATTTTTCTGCAAAACCAGACTAAGAACTTAATCTCCTTGCCTAGGTAGATCTTGCAGAAGGAATTTTGTGCTTGGTGAGAATGTTCCCGGAGAAAGGAGGAACTGGGCAATTCTACTCTCAGTGAGTCATCTAAGCTTCCACACCAGAAGATGCCAGGTGTGCAAGTCCTGTTTGAGCAATCTACTTACATTCAAAGCAAGCAGATCTGATAAGAGGTCACCTTAAGAAGAAAATACTTCCACTGATCTCCACATTAGGATCACTAAGTCTTTGCCAGGCATTTGAAAACTGCCCCAGCTTGCATTCAGTGCTTGTGGAATCAAAGCGCACACAGTCACTGTCGCTAGAAGGAGGAAAAGTAGAAGAGAAATCCTTGTCTGGAGGAAGTTCGACACAGGGAATGGGGAAATGCAGGCAGTAGGTAACTGTACAGATATAAGGCAAATTTTTGCATTTTTACAAAACTGAGTTGAAGAGAGACCAACATATCAGTGTTATGATGAAAAAAGAATTATGGCGTGGATGTCTGACACTTATCCCTGACCCTGCAGAAATAAGAAAAGGGTCTGTAGTTTTCCTTAGAAAGTATCAATGGGTTTCACCATTATCTACGCTGAATCTCAAGTCTCACAATAGACAGGATGAGGAAATACTAAAAATAAGAGAAGCCTAATTCTAAGCTTGCACTCTCCACAGACAAGCTGCTAAGCTACTTCATTGGGAAGACCTTATATAGTCAATACCCAGTAAGCAAGACACTGAGATCTGGTATCATGACAGCAGACCACTTACACTCTATCTCTGTGATACCAGGCTTACCAGCCAAAATATTTAATGAATTATCCATTGCACACAATGGGCACAAATAGCGGAGACCTGGGGAAAGATGTGATAGGATCAAACAAAAAGAAAAACACAGAATAATTTCATTCTAAGGAAATGGAACAAACCAGTGTCCCACCAAAGACAGAGTGAGAGAGCGCACAATATGCTGGGTGATATAAACTAAAATAAATTAAGACCCCCTAAAGACAGAGGAACTTAAAGCATAAGAACTGCATCAGAAGGAATGAATTTTAAATACATTTAAACACGCTAGTAGTCACATGCGCTCTAGTAAACAGCAGGAAGAAAATGCAACGCAGTATGTCACAGTGGTAGAGATGCATCAAGAAGGGACAAGAGCTTTGACATATTGTTGAGGAAAAAGGAAGAATTAGACACATTAGATTTAAGAACATTCAGTTGTCAGGGCTCATACTAAAATAACTTGAAAGAGGTATAGCTGGTACAATTAAAGTTATGTTGAATTAAAATTCTCAGAACAAGTTTCCAGCACCCAAATGTAGGTGGACAGATCTCCCTAACATATAATAAAGACCTAACTGGAAATTCAGATAGAGATTTAAGCACAGACTTCCATCTATCTGAATCTGACATTTTGATTTTGAATCACCTCTCTGTCCAATATAGTTGCTATAGCAGGAAATTGTTAGCAACACGCTTGGAGGGAAAAGAAAAGGTAAAATACACCATGAAATACTTGCATGCTAAAGTATTTCTTTCACAAATTTAGCTTCAAAAGAGAACTAATGGGGAATTTAAAATTTGGCCCGATTTTACTCTGTGAATGACAGAAGGTCCCCAAACAAATTTTTTGGGCAGGTTTTTTGTTTGTTTGTTTTGGTTCTTTTTTTTTTTTTTTAAAGAAAATGCTGTAGAATACGTAAAATGCTAGTGAACTAAAGCATTAAGTCCTAATCAAGTATCACACAGGTAGATTCAATGCACTGTGAAGCTAATACAGAAACTATACATAAGTTAATACAGAAACATTATCCACAATACAGGCCTATTTTTTTCAAATGCCTCATGACATACTGATGTTTTTAAATTATGATAGTTGTCTCAATGTCATCCACTTTTCAGACCTTATAAGGACATATCAAATGATATGGAATATCTGTAATACAAATATGTCTTCCAACAGCTCAAATAAGATGAACAATTCATTGCACATAATTCATTATGCATTCAAGATGGATAAAAAAGTCAGCTCAAAATATAACAACTGCTTTCAGATGCTGTACTTCCCTTAAAGAAAAACAGCTATCTGAAAAATTTTATGCATTTCAGTTATTTCACAGCAAGTTGTAAGATGCTAGCCATAAAGACCCAGGACAACCCAGAAGGAAAATGGAATGAAAAGGAAGAAAATAATAGGGTCTAAAATGTACTCTCACAAAAAAGGTTATTTAGGTAAACCAGGGTCCTGCATTACTTTTGCAAGAGGCTCTCTTTCAGTGTGCTAGGAAGCATGTTGGTTACCTATCTTATAATGAAAGGAAGATACCAAATGCAGAATTATGGTTTCCACATAAGCTTCTACCCACAATAAAGACATCAAACCTGCTGTGCTATCTATTGTGTATAATAAAAAAATTTATTTCAGGAACACTGAATTATTTCACAGACTCATTTTGTTTGGAAGGGACCTTTGGAGATCATCTAGTCTAATCATCCCTGATCAAAGCATCTAGATCATGTTGTCTAGGATCATGTCCAGTTGGGTTTTGAATATCTCTAAGAACGGAGAGTTCACAACTTCTCTGGGCAACCTGTGCCAGTCCTCAGTCAGCCACACAGTAAAATAAGTGTTTCCTGATGTTCAGATGGAATTTCACGTGTGTTTTAATTTGTACCCTCTGCCTCTTGTCTTGCCCCTGGGCACTACCGAGAAAAGTCTGGCTCTGTCTCCTTTACTCCCTCCCATCAGATATTTATATACATTGATAAGATTCCAGGTATTATATATTACCAGGTATCTCAGGTACTTGTATACATTGACAAGATCCTCCTTGAGGATCTTATATACATTGACAAGATTAAGCCTTCTCTTCTGTGGGCTAAGAAGTTGATCCTCTTGCAGCCTCATGTCAGATGTTCCAGTCCCTTAATCATCTTTGTGACCCTGCACTGGACTCACCCCAGTAAGCTCGTACCTTTCTTGCAAAGGGAAACCCACAACTTCACACAGATGTCCAGCTTCAACAGTTGAGTAGAGGAAGGATCACCTCCCTCAACATGCTGGCAATGTTTTTCTTAACGAGGCCCAGTATACCATTGACCTTTTTTGCTGCAAGGCTGCATTGCTGGTTCACAGTCAGCTTCCTGTCCACCAGGACTCCAAGGTGCATCTCGTCAGATCTAAATCTTTATTTATTTACCTATCTTTATCTGTTTAACCTTCTTTTAAGAGAACTGCATCAGGACACAGAAAGTCCTTTAAATACAAGGTGGGAAACGTGAACCTGAGATCTTCTAGAAACTCAGGATCTGGTCTGATGAAGGAGCTGGTGATGGACATAGATGGGGAGAACGCACTTAAATGAAGATTTTTTTACATCTGTTTTTATCTGTAAGTACACACATTCATTAATAAGAACTGTTTTGAAAAGTGGACTGATTGAAGATGTGCCCTTTATGCCAGCTGAAAAGTGGACTGATTGAAGATAAGCAGTTTATGTCAAATATTCTAGAAACCTGCTGATTCAATAATATTTTGTGTATTTAGATTTAATTGCATGTACTTAATTCATTGTTTTGTTACTGGTAGAGAAAAAAAAAACATGTTCTATACACACTCATGATTTGTAAAACAGCAAGCACTAAGAATTATCCCTTCAGGATTTAAGCTCTCCATGTTCTGAAATATAATAATAGGTTTTAAAACATAGTCTCAAATATTATGCTCCAGATTTTATAAGCTGAAAAGCAAAAAAATACCCCAAATCCCACAGCTCCCACTATTAAAGATTTTGTTATTACTTGCAAGGAGAGGTGCTGCAATGTCACCTTTTGTAACAGCTGTTTTTTTAAAATGCAAAGAAGTTATTTAAGTTAGAACTTCTTGAAATGCTGAATGAAGTAGGAATTGCCCCTTGCATCATATTAATTTTGCTTATTCAAAAACATTCACTACAATCTAGCATCAAACTTCCCCTCCTCAAAAAAGAAATTTGCTATTTCAACAAGTATACCATAGTATAAAGAAATTCCAGGTGCAGCTGAATAGCTGTTCCACAGGTTTATCTCATCTGAGAAGAGTCTGAGCTTGACTTCTGGACATACAACAGGTTTTATTTCTGTTAACTGTGTCATCAAAACATTGCTGCCAAAATGCAAATTAGGTCTTCTAACTTCTCTCCCCTCCCCCAAATTTCAAGACCAAAAATTGAGATTTTAAGAGACTTAAGATTATGTAACACCTTAAAAAAAGAAATCAACATTTTTAAGGACATGATTAGTTTATGTTTAAGTTAAAGTGTAATACATACTTCACCAGATCTATTCTGTTGTTGATTGCAGCCCAGTGGAGAAGTGTTACGTTTTCTTTGTCTGGTTGTCGTACATCGTAACCTGCTTCCACCAACTCTCTACATCGTTCGTATATTCCATACCTTGAAAATGAAAACAAGATTTTTCAAAGCTGTTACCTTAGATAAAAATGCATTCAGCAAACACCATACTTATGGTCACAACACAAGAGCTTCAACAGAAGAGAAATGAAGAAGAAACTTTACTTCCTGTTTCTATATGATTACAGAACTCTTGCAACAAGAAGCTTCCACTGGTAGAAGTTATATTAATCAATTCAAGATTTTACAGAAAACTTGTCTCCACAGCAAACTATACAGCAGAGCAAGACGAAATATCGATCAGTAGTGTACCAAGTATAAATAAAACTCTTCTCTTCCCAGGGACTCCACTACATTTGTTTCTCCCACCTCTGTTCTCCTTCCTTTCCATCTCTTGAAGACCAAAAGAGCTCAGCCAACTGATTTGACAGTATCTTCCTAAAATTCAGCAGATAACAAGATCATCAGGTCAATTACAAACACTAACAGAGCTCAAACACTTCCCATTTTTCTTCTCAGATAACAAATAGCAATCTTCCTGATATGTTAGTACCATTTTCTTTTTTCTACCACTTCAAAATTCTACACTTTAATATGAAATTAATTCTTTCATTAAAGATGACTATTAAATGTGAGCTACCTTCATTTGAAAAAAAATTCTGCATACATTTTGAAAGTTGAAACAAATCAGGAAGCATAAACATCACTTAGGCATCTAAAGTAGGACTGACTCCAACATTAAATAATCTTTGTCTTGATGCTTAGACTGTTTTACCACCTATTTTTAGTGGCCATAAAAGCAAAGCAGAAAGGCAAGTAAAGATTACATTTCAGCATCCGTACAACCCATACGGATTTCTGAAGTCTCAAGGAGGAGACTGATGTGTGGGCACACCTGGAAATCAAGATCAATGCCTTGTGACCTCTGACTTCTGCTAGAGCAGAATTTTAACAGCCTCTCAAAGTTGGAATTTAAGTACAGTTTCCTTACGCTGCTTCTATGTTCTCCTTTCTGCAGAAGAGACAGCCTTAGACAACTTAAGGCCCTTTTGCTCCACTTGATCAGCTTGCGTAACTGATGTAGAGACCTTTTCTCTGGAGTAGCTACCATTCTTACTTTTTCTTTCATGTATTTGAATGGATCCTCAATCTGGACAGCGCTCCCATAGTAAAGCCTCAAATGACTCAAGTCAACAAACCTCAATAATGCTTTCCAAGCCTATCACAGGTTTGAAGCACATAAATCAGTTGGACACTACTAAAAAAGAAGTACTAGACATAACAGCCTACTTAGATCATTTTGTTTTCAATTTCTTAGGAAAGTTGCACTAGAAATTATGAAAAATGCTAGAAATTGCTGTCATACCTATTATCTTTCCAAACATTACAAAAGATCAGAACAAAGACTACTGCATGCAGTACATACTAACTGGCAACAAGCCTGTAAAATTTGGTCCCTCAGACTGAGTAAAAAAGCAGCAGTCATGAATAATTTTGACAACAAAGCTTTGTTTTTAATCAGTTGGGGGTGGGGAGAGAAGAGGTTTGGTTTACAAAGACTTAAAAATATGCAGCCAGCTAGACAAGGTACACACACTCAGACACACATAACTGCCAGGAAAACTGATAAGGTTCTAAATCTGGCCAATCTTGAGGCACACTATCTCCCAAGCCCCAGTCCAGATCAGCAGTGTGGCCTGACGAGTGCTTGTTCAAATGGCTTAACGTGTACCATTCCTGACATTCCCCTGCCACCCTAGCTGAAAGGGCCACTGAAACTGGTTAAGACTACTAAATGTAGGTCAGCCAAGAACAAAGAGTGAGAAGAGACAGTAGAAGAGATGGGGGAAAAAAGGACTCCGAAAGCAAGACAGCAAATTCTGATCTTACTGCAGTACAATATCACACTAGCATATTACAACATCTGGAGGTAACCTGGAAAGTGATTCATATAGAATAGCAAAATACCTTTTTGTTGACAAGCTGTTCTACTCCAGTCAGCTGTTATGACAACCCTTCCCACTGTAGACAAGCCTGCTGCCTTTGTTTAAACAACTAACTGAAGCCATAATGTAAGAAATTATTGACCTACAGCCCTGCCATTAGGTTTAACAGTCACCAGCTGAAAAAATTGTATTGCCCAAGGCTGAGTTTAGCTGACTCTCATCCTGCTTAAATAAGTAGTACTACACAACAAGCAGGAATTGTATTAATAAAATATTCTAACGTATTGGAAAGATACAGAGAACACAAGAACACAATAATGCTAACTTCTAAAAAGTGTAAGAGGCAATCATGTAAACCTTGCTTACAATGGATTAATATTTTCCTTACATGCACTGGTTTTGGCTGGGATCAAGTTAATTTTCTCCATAGTAGCTCCTATGAAGTTATGTTTTGGATTTGTGACCAAAACAGTGTTGATAACACACTAATGTTTTAGCTGATGCTGAGCAGTGCTTACACAGAGTCAAGGCCTTTTCTGTTTCTCACACTGTCCCACCAGTGAGAAGGCTGGGGGTGCACAAGAAGCTGAGAGTGGACACAGCTGGGACAGCTGACCCCAACTGATCAAAGGGATATCCCATACCATATGACATCATGCTCAACATATAAAGCTGGGGGAAGAAGAAGGAAGGGGGGGACGTTCGGAGTGATGGTGTTTGTCTTCCCAAGTAACTGTTACGTGTGATGGAGCCCTGCTGTCCTGGAGATGGCTGAACACCTGCCTGCCGATGGGAAGTAGTGAATGAATTCCTTGTTTTGCTTTGCTTGCATGCACAGCTTTTGTTTTCCCTATTGAACTGTCTTTATCTCAACCCGTGAGTTCTCACTTCTACCCTTCTGATTCACTTCCCCATCCCACTGGAGAGGGACAAGAGAGCAGCTGTGTGGGCTCAGCTGCCTACCAGAGTTAAACCACAACATTACTATTGGTCAGCTATGGTAAACTGTACAAATGATTTAGATTAGTGTCCTGTCAAGTTAAATACACAACACAAAATGAACCTCCTTGAAAGTAACCTCTGATACCTAGTCAAGTTTTTGTTAGACCATGCTACCAAGACAGGTATAACCAAGCAGCACTGTCACAGTCTTTGGGGGAGGGGGGCTGTTTGTTCTTTGGGGTTTTGGGGGTGTGTGTGTTATTTTATTTAAAGTAAATCTCTAGTCTTCTAGAAAATGTGATGCTGCTTTCTGAAGAACTTTGCTCAAGAGATATGAAAACGAAGGAGAGCTGTGGCAAGCATGCGACTCCACTCTGCTGCCTGTTGAGGCAGAATGCTGCCGCCAATGCCCCTGCAGAAGCCCTGACAAGATGCTCTAATTATGCTACACCGATGCTTACAAATACCATCCTCTAGAATTCACCCACACACTGCTGTGAGGCCCTGGGCAAAGACTACTGCATGGGTTCAGATACAACAAGGAGTGGTAGGAATGGACTCCTTCAGGCTTAGCATCATAGACTTTCCCTCCTCGTCCTCACTGGAAGGCAAACTGCAAGTCACAGGTACTTCCTACTGCTTGGCCACAAAACAAATCACGAAGTTCTGCAATACATCAGAAAAGCCTTCCCAGGAAAACAAAACACTTTCCAAAAGTTAAACCGAGAATGAGGTATATAGCAATTTGTTATTTAAGTCACCATCAGTTTGTCTGTTCCTAGCAATTTATTTTGGTATCTTGAACTCAATCATAACTGATTACAAAAGATGTAACACACAAGGTATAATTTAATAACTCTTCAATTTATTAAATTGTCACAAGAGGACTTAAGGATCTACACAGACAAAATCCGCCTGGCAAAAAAGGTTAGGAATTTACAACAATTTGCTCCTCTTCCTGGAAACAGCAGGTTCTCTACAATTAAATAAAACACTGAATCTGATGCAGTCATGGTTTCTTGAGCTCTGTCCTAGAAATGCAGCATTCTTCTCTCACATACTACCTACAGTCTTCTTCCAGCAATTTGCTGCAGCTGACTTCAACTTGCCTTCTCCAAAGGTTCATGACGCACTGTTAAATTACAACATGAGGAAGTCATCTATTTCAGACACTCAGCATTATAACAACAGTATAAGCGCCATTAAGGGCTCTATGCCCTTGAAGAAAGAGGAATGGAGGAAAAGATTCAAGTCCTCACAAGAGACTGATGTATTAACCTAACAGATTTTCTGCATCTGGGTGAATTCTAGAGGGTGATGCTGTAAACATCAATATGGAGTATAATTAAAGCATACTATTGAGCTTGCCTTGTTCTGAAAGAAATGGGACTAGTTCTTCCAAGGCAAAAATACCATTGTGCAAGCTCATTTCACTATCACAGTCTCTAAGCCATTTCAGTAACTAACCTGTAACATTTTATTTGTCATCGCAAGTTAAAGATATTTTGCATTTACTGCTTTCAAAAATAGTATCCTAGAAGCCTTTTGCATTTAAAAAATGTAATCCATTTTTTAATCTTTCATCTGCAAACACATTGACTCTTGGAAATAGACACTGCCAGCTTTGCTGCATGATTAACATAAAATTTGGCCACAATACTAGGAAGGAATCTCTCTTCAGTGAGCACATCACCATGCCAACAAACAGTAGGTAAGCCAGGAGCTCACTCCCTCGTCTTGCTATCATTGTAACTCCAATCAAAGCTGTTTTAACTGGAAATGCAATTAGTAGAAAAATGATCTTTTTAATCTTTTGAAGTCTCATTCCCATGAACGATGGTGGTTAAATACTAACAAAGCCTTTCATAGTTCTCATGTTTTTTGGGTTAAACAGTAAGACAGTTTTGTTTTCAACAGCAAAGGGATAACTCAAGAGCTGCTTAACGAACTGTTAACAGTGATGTTGAGAGACAAGAGAAATTCAGCTCTTGCGTATGTTCCAAAGCCTCAAATTGTCTAGACAGTTGTGGCTATATTACTAGTGTCGTTAAAAAAAATTGCACCCTTCCATGTGAACTTCAGATACATTTCACTTCCAGCAATATAATCAAACTCCACAGACACAAATGACCAGGCATAAAGAATGTGTACCTGTGTCACGGTCTGCCCATCCTCTCCTGTGAATAGCTGAAAAAAGCCAGGAGTCATTGTCATTTTGGCCAGCCCTCACCAATTTGAATTATTCCATATGTATCCTAATTTTTTCTTATCAGTAACCCTACAAATGATGGGAAATAGTGAGGGAAAAAAGCATATTCTCAAATGTATCCAACAATTTTTTTCCTGAGCAAGATTCAGCATATTTCATGCTGCACTGTTTCACAACACACAGTACTTCATTTTGAATGATCTCAGTGAATAAGACTAACAGAAAACTTAATCTTGCGATAATGAAATCATAACACTTGAGCACAAGGAATCAATCTTCCAGAAGTCACAAAAGCACTTGTTAATATCATTGATGTTTAATACCTATGTTCATAACCGTTATTTAACATACTTCCAGCATAGCTGGAGTTTGTTCAAGTTCACTACAAGCAGAAGGTGCTTATTCACTCTCAACAGAACTGAAAATCACAACGCAAGGATTAATGTGTCCCAGATTTTGTTCTCCTAGTCATAACCCATCATATACTTCTCTACCTGTGAACCTTAGCTGCTTTTCCTTAGTTTCATGGCTTAAAAGATTTCAAACAAAACAAAGGCAGCAACTTTAAGTTATTATGTTAAGATAGTACCCTTCCCAAGACTTCATATTCTAAGTTATGACTCCAGCCTTGGATGGCCCAGGTGCCAGAAGAGATAGAAATAAACATACCCAACATATGACTTTTTACAGGACTCCACTCCCTTGCAGCTCCAGTGAGAGCACTGAATGACATCACAGAGGAACAAAAACAGTACACAGCCCACCCTCTGATTTCGTAGAGGCAGAAAAAATTCAAAGACTTTCTATGCAGTTGTAAGTGAAGTACTTACTAAGTATTAGTATGCTGTGTTCCTCCATTGCAATAGCAAAGGCAAGAACGGATGGGGTTTTTTACTACTGCTTTGAAAACAGATTTTCAAATACGTGTGAGTGGCCTGCTTCTGCTTTCAGATACAGAGTGGAAACTGTATATGAACCAAACAATTTTGCTATAACCGAATACAAGATACCAAGAGATTACACACACATTGTAACATCTGCAAGATGAAGGGCTAAGACACTACTACTTTTAACACTACCTAGATGCCCTTGGACATGTTTATAACAAAGCCAGTGAAAAGTGCCCTTTATATCAATAGACATTAAAACCAAACACTATGATTTTTACTCCAGCACAAGTTTCTACAAAATAAACACAGAGAGAGACTATTTTTGGTATAAAGCATGCTTAGGCCCCGATGTCTGTGGGAGAATTTATCAGGAACCTAATGGGGAAAAAAATACAAATACTGATAAACTCTTTGCAATGAGAACATCAGCTGAACCGCTCTTTTCTATACAAAGTCCTAATTTGATTGTAAGAGGTTATTAGATTTGTAGCTCATAGTGTACGAGCACGTTAATTTAATAAGTGTCCAATCTACAGACTAAGAAGATAAAGCACACAAACAGTTCAACAAGATATGAAACAACCAACAAATACTTCTGCAAAAATGTGTGGAGCTTGCAAACTCTTATTTTCCCTTGCTGAAAAACATAAAAGCAAATGCATTATTTTACTGACATTGTTTTATTTCTCTGTAATCAAGTACCAATAAACTCAACATCTTAAAATAGAATTCTACAGTCAAACAGCATACTTGAAGTATAGATGACTTTTAAACCTTTTCACCCCATTTTTCATCATCATCATCATCTTTAAAGTTTAAGGAAGTAGTTCCCCATTTTCATGTATGTTGCAACAATAATATAACTAGTTACTTTCACAGGAGAAACTCTTAGTAACACAGCACATTGAATACTGTAATAACAACAATGATTATGAAAAAAATTAAATGACTGACTAGCTACTTACATGACGTGACTGTTTCCAGCTTGGATTATCACAGATTTAATAGCAAACAATTCTATGCTACAGTGAAATACACTTTCTACCTGTCAAGAAGCCTGCAATTTAAGTGGTCTTACACGAAATGCCAAATCATTTTGGATGACAGATCAGTTTGACTTTTTTTTTTTAACAGAGGAAGATACACAACTTTATTACTATAATTAGCTATCAGACCATTCTCGAGACCAACAGAATTTCATTTAACTAACGGTAAGCACCCAGCTACCATTTGACTGTATCACACTAAAAAACCTGTTATATTCTCTTGGGGAAGTTTTGAAGTGTTCTGAAAAAAAACCTATGCTGCCAGTCCCATGATGAATGCTACATGTCCGGACTTGGAAAAAAAAACAACCACCCAAACTAAGAGACTAAAAATAATTCTTACTCTATTTTGCTACGTTTTGCTTGAACTTACTGAACTGCTTGGGGAGAGGAGTTCTGGGAGACAGATGAGTGGCCCTTTTTTACAAAACTTTTTGTGGCATCTTACTTACATTAGCACTGAACTAAAAAGTAAACAAAGTCAGCAGATATTTTAATCTAACTGAATATTCATTTTTGAGGACAAGTGGTAGAGGATAAGATCACCTGTTTTTCATACATATAAAAGAGAGGTTATATTTCTACAGAAGTGAATAACTACATCATTTTAATAGAAACTGTATATCTTTTTAATAACACTGAATTAGCAGCATTATTTATTTTATTGCAAGCCTTATGATATTTGGTGGGTTTATCTTCTGCCTTAATTTTTCAGAGATTTTTCCCTTTAAGACAGCTGTTTTATATAACATGGCCTTCAAATCCCAGTAAATACTTAAAATAAAGGTGAGTTCTCCCTCCAGTCAGTCCGAGTGCTGTCTAGATACCACAACTTGCTCATATACCCATGCTGACAGTCCCCCTTTCCTGTGATATTAACCATTAGGGTTATGATACGAAAGTATAGTCCTCTTTGGTGAGATGTCATCCTCTCTGTAAATCACATCTCGCCATGACTGGGGAGGAACATAATGGATAACTCATAGCCCTGTTGATTCTTGTTTGAGGACACCAGAAAAGAATTGTAACAACTCAGCTGAAAGCATAGATCAGTCTAAATTTGAGGGCTAATAGGGACAAATATGTTCTAGTGTTTCAAACATGCAATGAGTATACAAGAATGGAAGCACGTAAGTTGTAAAACCACTTCTGCTGTCATATTTCCATGCTTTTAAGAAGCAGCTAGTTTGATGCTATGCCAGTATTTTCATTTCTAAAAATCCCCTAATATGAAGATTATAGGTTGTAGTATTACTATTAAAGTATTTAGAGCAACAATTGCAGAGTCAGTCAGCATCTATTTCAGGAAGTTAAACTCCTCACAACTCAAAACAAAAAGCAAAGGAAAGTACATACTTCCTAAATCTAAATGGGGCCTGTGTCACATGCAGAGCTGCAAAGCTGCTTTCAGTTGGAGGAGATGCCTTTTAGGAAAAAAAGGAAAGCAAAATTTTCTTTTAAGAAGAAAAAGGCAAGCAGCTCAGCAAGATACTTAATAGTTTAAGCATTCAAATTAACAATACAAGAAAAACAAAAATCTTACAAAACTATCATCTCAGCTCATTGAAGAAAAGTGACAGTGGTGGTGGTTTCTGAATGGTAGACAATAGCAAGCTAAAACGTAGTGTCATGACAATTCTTCAGAAAGTCTTGTGAGTTAGTATGTACTACAGGACTGTGTAGAAGATGAATTTGTATAATTCACCTGCATTAAGAACGCAATTATTAAATTTGCACACTGTTTACTCCTACAATCCTTTCTCAGCAATAAACTCAGTTTCATAGCAGCACTGCAGAATCAGAGATAACAAAGGAAGTTACACAGAGACACATTCCTTCTAACCTAAATAATGTCAACAAATCAAGGAAACCCTCTCCCATATTTTCATACAATGCTTATAAATTTATCTTAACAGTAATCTTGTACAGTTCACTTCTGAAATCTTCCACTAC
The DNA here is from genome assembly GCF_018139145.2 of Gymnogyps californianus. Lineage (NCBI taxonomy): Eukaryota > Metazoa > Chordata > Aves > Accipitriformes > Cathartidae > Gymnogyps > Gymnogyps californianus. The sequence continues at coordinate 176,341,985 of NC_059471.1, forward strand.
TGTGTCTACAAATAAGTTCACCCTCCACTTTATGCAAATAAAAAAATCCATTTTACTGTTTTTTAACTAATACAGACACAGACAAATCTAACACTCAAAAATAAACTTACTGTGTGGCTTTGACAATGTCCCAAGTGCTGTAATCATCAATGTGGCTTTTCCGTCCAAGAGATTCACTATATCCATGGTTGTAATGGCTTTGAGGCTTTATTTCCTAAAAGACAAACTTGCTATTAGAATACCAAAATCAGCATTACTAAAGTTTCTCAGGAAAAAAAAAAAAAATTCTATAAGCAAAACTAAAACCAGTACCCAGTTCAATATACTACAAAGCTACCTAAATCTGAGGGTGGTAAGCTGACTGGCCACATTTCTACATCTTGCAAAGCAGGCCACTGTATTCCCTAGTATAGATTTCAAACACCTTCCAGAAAACTCCACTTGTAATAGCACAGTTCTGCCAAATCCTACACCGAGGTATTTTTATAGAATGTTAACAAAAAGTAATAGCAATTTTTTTTTGTTTTCGGGGTTTTTTTTTGCTTTTATAAATGCAACATAGCATAGCTAAAAAAAGCTACTGGCCATAAACTGACAAAGTCTCACTCTGCTACTACAAATAAATGTTATATTTCAAATAGCATAGCCAAATACCTTCTAGAAAATAAATAATTGGGAATGATTAATACCAATGACTAGAAACTACTGATACATTATTGATTCAACTCCAGTCGCAGCTTCAGAGGTGATCTATGTATGTTTAACCTATGGGTCTCATAAATAAATGGCATGACCATGACATGTTCTTCACCAGATACAGCTCCCTACAAACTTAATTCTTTTGATGAAGGGCAACACTTCAACACTTAATGCTTCCCTTGGTGGATTTTATATTAAAACACTGTATTGACAGATCACTAGGGCAGCAATACACCATTTTTCTTTACAAACTGCAGGCATGTGAAAGTCAGCTCAGCAAGTTGAAATTGAACGATGAATTTTATACAGCTTCTAAAAAATTTTCCATTTGTTACAAATACTATAGCTGATTGCCTCTGTATCAACCATGCAATTCAGTGTAGTTACGTTGAAAAAAGTGAGAACTGCAACAGTGAAGCCAAAAAAGAAGCAAGCTTTCTGGAAGTTCTAAAAATGCATTTCAATTGATTTTATTAAAACGTGTTTTTTACTTTTACTCAGTTTTCTCCAACATATAGTTCCATGAGCAAAAATTTTGTTTCTTTAATCTATACCTGGAAACACTTTTAAGCACCTTATGAAAGGCGTTTAATTAAGATTCCAACTTCCACTTAGCTATTAAAATGAGGGATCAACTTTTTCATTATTACACTAGACAGATTTTTATTTTTTGAAATAAAGATATCCCAAGTCAAGACAACCATGATATAATACACCTAACCGTAACAAGGATTCGCAGTCACAAATCCCCACCAACTTCTCTCCCAAGAGGCATATGTTGCCCCGCTAGCTTAAGTGACTAAGAGACATATTAGGGGTAGGAAGACTTCCTATTGCCAAGACGAGCAGTCTCCCCATTTCTCACACTCTCTCATCTGTGCAATAGTTTCTGCAAAAGGAGCTGTTGGTCACAATGAGAAGTAACTTCTTACTGTGTCCAGTTGTGGCTAGTCGGCCAAAGTGTTTTCTAGCTTCCTGCGACAACATTAACCAGCTCTCTATTGACTGCAATGGGAGTTTAAATACTGAGCTTGCACGCAGGCAAGTAAACTGCCCTCTGACTCTCAATCTGGAGGTGACTCATCTCGTACTCATGTGCCTTCCCGATCACTGGATGGTGGTAATCAAATCAAATCAGTCATTACAAATTTTTCTCATTAAACTTATTTTAAAGGTATTTCTACCCTAAAATTATTACATGCATTACCTACCTCTTTTAGAGAGGTAGAAAAGAACATTCAAGCCTGAACACCACATTTTAAATATCTATTTCCAGATTTACGTCTAGAAACTTATACCAGTTATAACCTTGGAGTAAACTATCAAGAAGGTAGTCTAGTTGCAAATCCCAAAACTCTCAGTATTAATTTCAAAACCGAGTAACTTCAGTTGAGCATGTTTGTATGTTACATACAATGTACCTATTTCAGACAGGAAAAAAAATCAAATTAAGAGACATTCTTTTGCATTAAGTACATTTTGTAGTACTAAATTGTAGTAAATAGTCATTTATATAGTTCAAACATTTGTGACATTTTACACATTAAAAAAATCTTTCAAGAAATAAGTGTTTAGAGCTTTAAAAACAGAACATAGTAACACTGAGAACTAGTGCAGTGAAAGTCTTCATTTTCAAAATAGATTTATTCTTATGCATAGACTTTTCTTCAGAAAAACAAATTTTTCAATTTCACACAGTACCTAAATGATCAGCAGAGTACATCTTTTCTTGAGCACAATGTTATTTTGTGGCATTCAATTTTTCTTTCTAAGCCTGAAAAACTAACTAGATTAACCAATTAAGTATTGCCAGCCCAGCAGGAAGGTTGCTCTGTTGCCATCTCTACAGGAGAGAAAACCTAAAAGTGTACCAGGGCATCTGCTGTCATCCAAATTGCATGTTACAACCAATTCTCTTACTATCCAGAAACATAGCTTCACTTTGTATTTGAAGATGGCAACAGCTTAACCAAAACCTTTTTTTCCCAGCTACTAGATAAGCCAGAGTGTTATCTGGAGTAAAGATGCTGAAAAAGATACCAGAGGACATTACAATTAAAAAAAAAAAAAAAAAAAAAAAGTAAGAGAAGGCTAAATTCATTACTTTGTCCCACGTGATTTTCTCTTTTCCATCATATTAGGAAAAAAGCAAGATTTATACCATCTCTGTTCACCTATAACTACACCACACAATTGCAGCAGGATTTTTACATATCAAATTGTAATGCTCAGACCCTGAAAAGCTAAAGGATAAGTCAAGTAGGTAGAGGCCAGAACAAAGAAATTCACTGCCCTGGAGCACCTTGATGAGGAGACAGTAGTTCAATGTATTTCTTAGCCTTCCACAGCTGCTGGAAGGCGAAAACGTCTCTCTTGTTATCTAACAATTAGTAAAAGCAAACTGAGAAACTTGGGTTATTTTTCAGGCAGATGTTAATTTACCAGGGAACACTATTTCTCTTAAGCTGCATTTTCCTGACCACTTCAAGCACATAAACCAGGCTTCTGTTCTCTTGAGCCTGCAATAGCCAGTCAAGAGAGCTGCCCATTTACAAGCAGTGTAAATTTATGTCAGCCTAAAGTGACCATGAAACCACAGCCTTACGATACTAATGCTTTCACAAAAAGATTTATAGGAATACAGCAAAATCTTAAGTAATAACTATTAAGCATGTAAATTCAAAAAAGTGAGAGATTATATTCCTTAGCCTCTCCTACAGCTTATCTACTACTTTTACTAAGGACTTGAAGGTAATGACAGTACCCTTAACTTTAAAAAAAATATACTTTTAAATCTCCTTTTTTACTGATAGCATCTCTGAACTACTCTTTTCATGCTGAAACTTTCAAATTTTGTTATATTAATGCAAAATCGCTGAAGTGATTAAAAAGTTAGATTTGAGGTGATGGCAAATATGACTGCCTGACACAAAATGAGTAAGCAAGAAACAGTTCTCTCCCTCTTTTCCCCCAGTACATACATTAGCAGTTACAATCCATTTATTTAATATAAAGACTCATGACAAACAAACTTAAAGTGAACCCTATGTTTCCTGATTTACCAAGAGAGTTGAGTTTGTATTTTACATTTAAGAACAGTTGAAACAATCCCTAAAATCCTGAAAGGTATATGAAGATCACAGCCTCCAACATCATATAACAGAGTCTTCTAACCACAGCGTGAACTGTGGAGAAAAGGATGACTTTAGATTTGCCTGAAAAGAAGATGCAAATACTGTTCATTTTGGAAGTAAATAATTTAAGACAAATTCCAGGACAGCATATAAAATCTGAATCCTCACCCAATACAGTCAGTTTGCTGCAGCCTGGACACAGATTCCCAAGCTTAGAGTCAAAATTTATCACTTAGTATTATCTATGCAACTTGACAGTTGCATGTTGGCTCATAGTAGCATGCTGGCTACTATCAGTGTCATTCTACTGGATATAACTCTTACCTGGCATTGTAAGTGCCTAGTTTACAACTGTGATCAGAAGAGTAACTTTTGGGTTCCCAAGTCAACAAGCCACCAGGAATCAAGATAAAAGAGAACCTGGATTTTGTGAATCACAGTAATACTCAATTCCCCCGGTGACAGGCAATTTAGACCAAGTCACTGCAAACAATGCTGTTACACATCATGCTTGGCTGACAAGGCAAAATATAAGAGAGGCAAGGCAGCAGCTAGGAACAGAAAAGAGCCTCTTCATTCCTAAAGAATTTTTTTCAGGGTTCTGAAAATCCTGTGCAGGGCTAGAGCACAGTACTATAAATGCAGAAAAGTAATTTCTCCTGATTATTCTAGAAAGAATGATTTAGAAAGAAATAATGAAAGACTAACATTAAGAGACTCTAATATGGGTCTACACTGTTTTAGCTGGGCAAGGTACCAGTAAACAGGAAATCAACTGATAGCCTGAAGTAGGAGACCATTATAAGACCTACAACAAGTGAATCCAAAACAGGTCAGGTGCTCAAGTTGTTATCTCAGAGTCTACCGAACACAGCTAACACACACTTTCCTTGAACCTTCAGCGTTTGACTCTGCAGTCCCTATCAGCCTTAGGCATTTCAGAGAACAATTTGGTTATTTATGTCTCTGTTTACAAAGCCTACCAGTTTGATTAAACATCGACTTTGCAGGAAACTAAAATTGTTGTATCCAACACAATTAACCTTCCCAGATGTCATGGCTTGTGATATACCAATATCTAGTCAACTGAACTCAACTGCTAGCTACCTCTGCTTTTACAAAGGCTATATAAACATCAATGGAAAAAAATAGAAATAGTCAGATTTCAAATGACTTCAGCCAAACTAGTACAACCTTATGCCTGACATGTATATGGTCCTATCAATACAGTCACTTCAAACTGAAGTGCAAAGCTCTCCTTAGTTAGTTATTCAATACACAGCACTGAAACCCAAAAGCACATTCCTAAAACTCACAAGGAAGTTCAAATTATGTTCTTTTTAAAGAAAAAAAAAGTTCTGTAATTGAAAACCATCATTTATAATACAACAATACAGACAAATAAATGTTTTCTGAAGCATCTGTTGCTCAAATGAGAAGAGAGTAAACGTAAATTCTTTGTATTTATCCAGCCAGTGGTCAGGTTCTGCCACGTGTCTCCGTAGTTATTTGGAAAGAAAGAATCAGAAAAACCAAGTATGGTGATTGTTTCATTTTACTACACTACATTGTTGCAAACATAACCTGAAAGTAGACAAGATCCTCAAATGCCATTATGGTAATTCCTCCGTCTCAAGGACTGCAACAGTATATTTAAACTATTAAGTTTGCAACAAGGACTCAGCAGTAAGACAACCCAACGTTTAAAAACAAAAAAGCTAAGCCTAAGTACGCAAGGATTTCAACTCAGTCACTTAATAAAACTTGTATAGACACCAAAACTCCTCATAAGCCTACATATGCTTGCGCAGATTCACCCGTTACAAGCTATGTAAAAGACATGGCTTAGAACAAAACCATGCCAAAGCTGAAGAACCAGCGAACACTTAACCTTTCCACCACCTTCTTTGGCAGGTTTTATATTTTTAAATGTTTAGTATAGCAATTTAAAAGACTGCTATTTAAAAAGCTGTGGATATTAAACACAATCTCTATACGCATTGCTACCAAATATAATGGCTTCAACGCAGCCACAACCATCAAATGCTGCCATAATACGTGCAGGCATGGCTGTAAGTCAGCAGCAGGCTGCCTGAACAAAGCTGCCTGTGCCCAGGCATCACACGTCCTTTTTGGCCCTGGTAGGACTGACTACAGTGGTGTTACACCAGGGGTGAGTTTGCCCAACGATAGTCATTCTGCATCAGCAGCTAAGCTAGAAAGAAATCATAAGTACGACATTCAGACAGCATCTACTTTTGGAGTTTAACAGATGATTAAAATACACAAAATACAGATTACTTCCTCCAACCTGTTGGACAGAAGAGAAAACTCTGCTTAAAAATCCTATACTGGTCTAGATTACCTGCCCACCATTATTAAAGGAATAGGAACCAGCATTAAAAAAGTGAAAAATTATTTATATCATGTTTACATCATGCCTTTCACAGAACTTTGTGTATTGTCAGTTTCACTGTCACCATTTGGCTTTTAAGTTCTCACCTAAAATAGGAAAGAATGAATCTCCTCTAAATTCATACACCCTCACCCAAATTTTAGGAAAACACTTAAAATTCTTGAAACTACTATGATTTCTTTTAAACATGACAGACTGGTAATAAAGTAACAACATAACATTTTGAGCCTAGAACATACACCACATTCACAAATGGCTTCAACAATATTCTTAAGTGTTAAAATATTTTTCCTTTTGTTGTGAAAATATTTATTCCAGGAAAATTTAATTTTACAACAACGATCCGCTGTTAAAAACCACTAACAGCTAATTCAAAGATTAAAACCCAACTGAAATCCAAACGCATTTATTTTTTGATCTCTACTGACATTGGCTCCTCCCCAGCTGAAAGTCAGGAAAACTAAATAGGAGGTAGTAGACCAGACGCTTGATTTCACTGATTTACAATAAGCAGGTTGCAAACACCAAATCTCTACTTACTTCATCCTGTTTCAAGGAGCCATTTCCAAGCATGACTTGAGCCAAATTAGCAGTTTACCATTGCTAAAAGAGAAAGTTCATTTCTCTGCCCGCTCTCCCCCACTGCTCTTGGCTCCGTGCTCCTGCTACCTAACTCAAGCTAGCTTTGGTACTCAGAGCTGTGGTCACAGTGAGCCCACTCAATTCATTAGAGGGGGAAAAAAAAAATTAAACAAGAAACAGAAAAACCTGATTCTTTTACTAGGACAGCAAGTTAAATCTGTTTCTCCTGTGAAAAGACAGGCTCCAGAGCCACTAGTAGAGGGAAAGCAAGTAAAGAGAAGGTAGTAGGAACATTTTGGCAGCTGCCAATTGTTGATTTGACTAAGTAATCATGGAACAACACACTCCAGCTTTTAAATATTCAAGGAAGTTAGACTGACAGGATGAAGAAAATCATGTTACTTCTAGAAACCAGTAGAGTTGGTTGGCTTAGAAGGTTGCAAGAGAGACAGATTTTATTTATTTTTATAAATCAAATTTGGTTCCTCAATTACTACCAAGGGTCACTCCTTCTAGATGAGCTTCTCACTTCAGTGACTATCCTTTGACAGTGCCCTAATCACTCATACGCATCTGTGACTAGTTCATCACTACTCATTAGTCACAAAATGTGCAGACTGCTTGCACAGATGTGTAAGTAATGCAGGGTAGGAAAAAAGTCAGAAGAGTGAGAATAAGGCTAAAAAAAGGTGTTTGGGAAAAAAGAAACAAGACAGTAGAGTAGAAAAGGGAACCTCCTCTGGAAAACAGGACCAATAAGATGGGGAAACAGAAGGTAAAGCAAAATATGAAAAATAACTCCAAAGGAAAAAGGAAGAAGTGCAGGGGAGAGGGGAAAAAAAAGTATGCACAGCTCCCAGGAATGAGCACTAACAATACTGGCATTCCCAATCAGTTCTCCTCATAACCAAATGCACAAGTAAAGTTATGCTCATTTCCCCTCAGTACTCAAATCGTTTCATCTTTTCCAATAAAAAACCAAAATGAAATAAGCTTAAGGAGAATTCTGAGAACAGTATTCATAGAAAAAAAAATTAAGAAGTTACGCATGAAAGAATAAGATGACCAAGACTGAATTATTCCGAGATAGCAATTTCATAATTCGTGATTATATACAGCAGGAGGATATCAGTAGGTCAATATGCCTGCTTGGACATAAGGAAGGGAGGAAAATACTGCTGCTTACAGCTGCTACACATGGCTCTGGTAGGCATTAACAGATGGCTAGGACTGCTTTTCCTTCAACGTTATGCAATATTGCTGCAAGGAAGTGATACCATGATCAAAGTCAGACACTTAAATTCTGAATGGTGACCAAGGTAACTGACATTTAAAGAGAAAATACTAACAAGTTCTAAAATAAAAACGTAGAAACAAAAGCATTACCTTCCATAAAATACTGCATACTATTGCCTTTGTTTCTTAATGAAAACAGAAGAAATCATAATATTCTTTTTGTTTTATTGATGACTATAGTATTTCCGTATCTGGCTGCAGCCAAAAGAATCATGATAAAATCGGAAGTGACTGCAACTATTTCAGGGAAGCTAAATAATAAAATAATCCTCATGTATGTGTCTTATATTTAGCAGGGACTATTGGAGCTTAATATTAAAGAATTCCTTCCCCCGTATTTGTGTGTTCAATTTCTCTGTTCTTCACTTGTTAGAATATAGTGCTTTTTAGTAAGCTTTCCCAGTTTTCCTCCTACTTTTAAAAAACTGCAAGAATCTATACAAATTTATTCATCGTAATTTGCATATTATAAACACCCACATTAGTTTATATACACATAAATACTGGCCACTCATGCACTAGCATTAATAGAAAAATGCTCACAAAATAAGTACAAGCAAACCAGTTCATCACATTCCTAAAAAAGATACTGCTGGTATTTATTTCAACATTTTTAATGGAAGTTCCTCTTCTAAAGTTTATAACAACTTTCCTGCCCCTACCCCTTCACCTAATTCTGCAACACAGCAAGTCACAGAAACAGAAGCTGAAGTGATCATGTCTTAACTTCAGAGAGAATCACATTTAATTCTTTACAGGCATAAGAAGAGTAGCTTTTTCTTCTCTAGAAGCAGCAGTAAAATTTAGGGTGAAACCAGTAACAGCTAATCTGACTAACTGTTGACTGTCATCAAGTGGGAGCAGTCTGATCCTTCTCATATTCACATGAAGTCCCAGCCAGAAAAAAAAGAATAATTCTGCAGGGCTGTATAGGTTCATCAGTTTGAGGAGCCAGAGCCTTCAGCAGCTATGAACTGTCATTGTCTGAACTGGGATGATGCATATACACCTTCAGTTTAGCTAACACGTGCTAGAAAACTTCCATCTAAACCACATTACGTTCTCCATGGAAAAAAGTGTGCAATACCTTTTTTTTTTTAATCTTAACTGCTCATATTATATATATATCTCTCTATCAAAAAATAGTTCAGTGCTTGGCTTGCAAAGATATACTATCAGACTCACCTTACTTGGACCCTTACAATTTATGCTGGGATTCTCCCTGCCCCCTATTATAGCATTAAATTACACAAAATTAGTATGACATGACAAAAAACCCCCTTCCATTCCGTGCCAATTCTGTCACCACTTTCCATTACTTTTCACATTTGACAGCATCCTGTAGAGTTTGTTTGGTTTCCCTCCTAAATTTTTGGCCTATTTGCACAGTTTCTTGACACACCAATAGAAAAGATGCATTTATGAAAATCCCTGGAGAAGCTAATTATAGAATACCTGCACAATGAGAAAAAAATCTGTACGTAATGCATTGATTTTTTTTTGAAAGCAAGTGTGCACGACAGCAAGTTACAGTTTAAGTTGACAATGCTTTCTTTAAAAAGCAGCAAAATAGATTGAGAAAAAACTCATTTCAAACATGATAAAGTAGTCCTTTTGCCAATACAGAGTTCCACCCACAAGCAATAGTCAGCCATCACAGAGAGAGAATAATCCTGTACACTCTCCGATGTAGATCTAATTTTTTTTACATAACGAGTTAGAGATGCTCAACCAGAGCCCTTAATCCAACCACTCTATGCAGAGATCAGAGATCATGTGATTTAAGGCACAGCTGGTAACAAGTAAGTTTTGTTTCTTCAAAGCAAGTGTCCATAACCAATTGACTGCTTTCTAGTCATTTACGTACAGATGCTCCTAAACCGAACAGTGTTATACTTGAGGAAGTAATAGCTTCACAAGAAGGCTTTTCAGAAGGCCCTGTATTTGCACACACAGCATCACCAGCAAGCGTTATTTAAAGCAGCTGTGTTTACTACCATTTGTAAAGGTTAAAAAAATTAAAAGCTTAAAATACTATGGTTTAAAGCTTACTTTAAAGTTTTGGTTTAGTCAGCAACTTACATTAACATGTACATACATCTTTTTTGGCTTCCTTTTCAAGGAGTGTTGCATGGTGTTCTCAGCCAAAATCTCAGGATTTCAACAGAAATAAAACTGTATTTTTTTTCCAAGTGATTTAAACAAGTCTAGGTCTCAGAGTATATGAGCTTGCAGACCTCTCAACATAAAAAAAAAATCCCTGAGAACTAGCATTAGTAGTCAGTCATCATGAGAGTAACTTAAAACCAATTACGCATTTCACTCTTATAAAGTGCTAAACTTAAAAAATGCACCTAAGTATGTATCTAGCTCAATCCTGATCCTCAACTACTTGGAGAAAAAAAAAACAACAGTTTTTAAAATTCCCAGAAAAGGATAGTCTGAAAATTCTTTTTCAAGGGTTAAGATTCTTCATTCAATTTTCAAACCTGGTAACATCACATATTAAAAAAAAGTATACTGAAGGTTCTGCTTCATTCAGCAAGTATTTGCCAAAGCCACACTCAAATGTAAATTATGCTGCTTAGTGAGTTTATAGCTACCTCGTCTCTGAGGAACAGTGAAAAAATTAAATCAAGAATTAGAGCACTGGCAAGCGCACATGACAGAATGAGCAGTCAGTCTAGCTATGGACCCTCTTTTCTCCTTGGCACATACAGAAAAAAAGAAAGTTAGTACAAGTTGCACTCAGGCCTCATGGAAAACTTCAATTCACAATTCCCACCACAACCTTGAACCAGCAAATGGAGCTTCAAATCAACAGTCAACTAAGCAAACTCTCATTCCCACTTACGATAAACACAGGCTGGTTCATCTACCACAACGAGGAAGTGCATGAAAGGTGCTTCTAGTCATGCTGATAGTCAATTTTCTACACCATGTGAGAGACAGCTTAGCAAATCTGTGGTCTGACAGTTAAGAACAGGCCCACCCTACCCAACTCCTAACCTTCCACACTGGTCACACCAGCTCACCCTCTACCTTCTGTCAGTACTGTAGTGCACTTGATCCTACAATGAGTAGGTTTAATGAACTGGCAGAAAGTTATTCACAATTCTTTTGTATGGGATGATTTTTCTACTGATTTACTTCCCTGAACTGGCTCATCCTGGGACCAGACAAGCATCACTGGCAGATGCATGCAGCTGGAAGTGTTTAAAAGTAGGTTTCACAATCAGCTTAAGTCAAGCTAAAACTGCCCTGTCATCAGAAGATGTGGTCATACTCACAGTCCTGGCTGCACATTCTCCATTACCTCTTACCAGTTCTCACAACAGCGCAGTAATGGTTTCAGTTAGATCAGGTCACAGACTCACAAAGCAAGAAGTATTCCAATTCACCTACTGGCCACACAATTGCAAGAGCTAACCCTTGGAAGGGTAAGGGACTGTGTCTGGGTTCCACCGTGGCTTTAGACCAGCTTAGACTCAGCTGCAAAACTACATCCTTCAAAGCCAGCAACACAAGTGTTTTCAAAGCAGACTCTGATGTTCTCCCTCTCTTGCTACTGTGCTCCCTCCTTATTGAGTCATCTTCATCTTCCCCTGGTCTTGAGTAGCCTTCCAAGCTCTGACCACAGCATTCACACTACCCTCCATTTTTGGTACCTCCCTCCTTACAGAGACAATCAAGGAAACACTTCTAAAGACCTCAGGGCATCCTACAAGCGTAGGAAGAAATTACTAGATTTCAAAATTACACAAGACAACTTGTAGTCTAATGTTATACCACGTACTGGGCATGACAAGCCTGGGGGTTCAATTCAGCCAGACTCCCTCTGACTTCAGAAAAAGCTTTTGACTTTGTTCTACAGTCGCATTTGTAACAGACCCCAGTGTTTCTATCAACTACAGGGATGCTATGAAAGTCAAATCTTTATCTCATGCTGTCTTTGAAAAGCAGCAGAGGACAGTGTGCATGCTGAAATATCAATTACTGAGGCTGCTCCCATCCAAACATGTCAGTATCAGTGACAATTTTATCTAGTTTTCAAGCAAACAGCAAACAAACATTTTCCTCTCATTCCGTAAACTGGATTCTGCAAAGTTAAAATTTAACCCTCTTCCACATTTATACTGTCTCATTACTTTCCTGAGCAAACAGTTAAACACAGTGAAACAAATGCTGTTCAAAGACTAAAATTCTGTGAAATCTGAGAAAAATAAAGTCTGTGCTTAACAAGTAAAGGCAAACTGAGTCAACACAAATTTAGGTCAAACCAGACATTTATCACTGATGCTTTAAGAGGTCCTGTTCCAGAAAGTTAAAAATCAATTACTGCCCAAATCAGAAGAAAATACGTGGAAGAAAAACTGTAAACAGTCGAAATCTATTTTTAAGTGTTTTACTAGATGCCTGAGAAGCCACAATGTTACCACTGAGAAAAAGCCCAGTGGTGAAAAACTGCATAGTTTACAAGGGAAGTGAGAACAACTGTAAAAAAATCTTATAAAAATGGCAAGAGAAGCATTGACAATGAGTGTGACAAATTAGAAAAATACAGAAAACTGAAAGGCAAACAAAAGGATACAAGACATCTCCATCCCTAGAAGGGCAAGCAGCATCCTAACACCACAAGAAATGGACAAAAGTTGTCAAGATTACAACATCAGAATGATAGAACTGTCAACAAAAACACAAAACCACAGAATCTGAAAATGTGCAAAAAGCACAGAATAAAAACAGCTGAGGAAAAAGCCAGAAAATTTAAATCACATCCTGTTGTCATGATAAAATGCTTTTTAATATAACAACAAATATTATTAAACTTCTTTAAAGTACAGGTTAAGTCAACCATACAGTACAAAAGATGTAAATACTGTTTTTCGTTAAGCCTGAAGACACTCCAGTGATCTGCATAAAAGACAATATGGGTTATAAATGGTTACCATTTGTCCTGGTTATTGCTGGCTTTTCTAGGTTTGATATAGAATTAACAAAAAAGCAAAGACTAGTAATGCTAAGTATCATGGCTTCACAGAAAAATAAACCCAGCACTTTCAGTTGATAAAAAAAGTAGTAACAGTCAAACACAGTTAACGTCCAAAGTGCTTGACTTATTATTGTCTGATATTTTGATTAAGAAATTAAAATATAAAGAAAGTTAATGTAGTCTATCTTGCATGTATTAAAAACTAGAGATAAAAAGCTTTATTCTTATGATTCATTTTGTGACTATTATACATATTGTCCTAGTTAAGGACTATGCTGGCCAAAAAAAGGCTCTTGCTCTTTTCAGTAGCTCACATTTTTAAAACCTCAAGGGAGTATTAATATGAAACTACTATTGAGAGGACACTAAGCATCCTACAGAGCTTGTATTTTGACCCCATGCTATTTCATTGCTGTCTGCAACCTAGGAGTAAACAGTTAGAGGTAAGTTATATAGTGAGAGGAGAAAGGGAGATGAATAAGACCCTATTTCTGACACAATGTAGCTTATATTATTTGGGGAAGGTTGGGACAGGCCAAATAAGGTTTTTTAAATACCAACAAAAGCAAAGTCATATCTAAAATGAAGACCCATCCTGGAACCTATCCAGAAAGCATTGAAAAGACTTGGAGGTGGGTAATCATCTGGGCACAAGCTTCCAGTGTGATGCAGTTCCCAGCAAGACTAGTACAACGGTCTATACATATGGGGAATGCCGATTAAGAACGTGGAAGTTGCTTTACTATTGCAACTGGCCCTGGTGTGACTAGTAGAATAGTGCTCTGTTCTCAAGTTCACTACTATAACAGCTACTGTACTCAGAGCAATGCCATGAAAACACTGAAAGAATGAAAGAACATATCTTAACGAGAGACTCAAAGGGTCAGTACGACTGCAGACCGTAACACCAGTGTAGGGATCCGATAATCATCAGCATAGTAAATAAACACAGACAGACCTATATTTGGATAGATATCTCTCAAGATGTATTGACCAGAAACAAATTCAATTCAGACTAGAAACAGGTTTAAATCTTAAACAAACTAATTAAATTTGGGGGCAACTTTCCCAGCTATACAATATTATCTGTTACTGTAGGATTTTGTTTATTTTCTTTTTTACTTTATAAGTAGTATCCTGGCAATAAAAAGAATTAGTTCATTAAAAAACCCTCAATGCCTGCATTAGAAGGTTGAATTAGATCTACAGTGCCCTCTGGCCTCAAACTACGAAGGTAATCACGATACACGAAAGAAGACTCAACCTTCAATATCAAGCATGCTAATTCGTCTGAGACTTCATGGTTCCATCCTCCTTTTTAAGTAATATAATAAACAATAACTGATCTTTGAATGAGCTCACAAATGTACGCTTAGTCCCCGGAGCAATCCTGACTAAACTACAAAGTCCCATACCTTTACAGGACAATTAAGAACAATCTGCACCCCAATACAACCCCAACAATATCAACAGAATCCCACAGGGAACAGTCAGACTGTAAAATCAGGCCTTTCACCGATATTTTAAACAGAAGAAATTAGAGCCAAAGCTGTCTACAATAAGTTTACCTATTTTCTTCACACTGCCACCAAGGAATACAAGGAGATATTGTGCTTCTAACTTCCCAGGTAGTTACAAATTGAACCACAGGGAGAGAAACAAAGATAAAAATGAAGACTTCCAGCTGGAATAATTCCTGCCAGAGCCCGTAACTCTTAAAATTATCTTCCAGCTTTGCAGGAAGATTTTTCTCTGACTTCAGAGTAAGCAAAAAAAACAAAAACAAAAAAACCCAAACCCACAACTTTCACAGCAAAGACTTTTCTAATGCCAAAAGAGATCTGTAATAACCAATAACTTCCATCTCTCTCTAACATATCCCACACAACGTAACGACACTGGTGAATGCACTACATAGCAGTAACAAAACAGATCTTCCTCCCCAGTAATAGTTCTTACCATTTAGGAAGAAATGCAGCCCTGAACAGCTGAAATACCTTTGGCAGTTCAGGCCATATTAGGCCACACACCAAGAATATTTTCCAATCAAAAAGGAGCAATACAAACAAAATCCATTTCCCAAAGATTCCCCCCCTCCATTCTTGGATTTCAAAATAAAACATCCAAGCCTATCATCACCTACCACAGAACAGTCAGGAAGTTGTTCTTGTTCAGAAGATCCAAGGACTTTAAAGCCAGAAGGCCTATTAAAATCATTTAAGCAAAGGATAACCAGCACAAACAGTAAGAGTAGCATTCCCATACTAGGGCTACATTGTATAAATGGAAGCAGAGCTTGCCATTGTAACTGTCACCAGAAACCTGAACACTGGCAGAAGGAAACAAACTAGCAGGGACTACTCAGCCCAGTGTTACTGTGCCATCCTAGGGTGCCCTGCATCTCTTACAATGGAGCTACCATATCACACTGTAGGGCAGCCAATGACCTACAATGTCCACCCCGAGATCCACATCCACAGGACTACTTCTCTTTGGTCATCCACGCACTTCCCAGTCCTGCTGAAAAATTCACGTATATGAAAAGAGGTGGTACATCCCTCACAGAATCAGTCACCCCAACACAGTCTACACTCCCCTGTATTCAAGGATTTGAAACACCATCCAGTTATCCATGTGCAGAATTCAAAAGCTTGCATTTGGTCTCTAGAAAGACATCCAAACTCAAGCTGAAAACATCAAGAGCTGGATAATCCACTATTGCCCTCCTTTCTTCATTACAATGATTACTCACCCTCACCGTTTACCACTTGTGCCTTTCAATTTGATCCCATCTAGCTTCACTTTCCAGCCACTGGATCTTGTTAAGTATAAACTGAACAAAGCGCTGCATCTCCATAAGAAAGTATTTACATGGGGCAAAAAAGGTGGTCCTCACTATTTCTGATAATGTGAACAGGGTTTTTTCAAGCCTTTCACTGTAAGGCATTATTAAAATAATTCTTAACTCTTTTCCACACCCTTCATTGTTTAACAATGACTTTTAAGGACAAAACTTTATCATTAGTATTACCACATGCTCAGCCAAAAAACATCTCCTTGTTCGTAATCAGTAACCCCCCTTTAAAAATAAAAATCAAGGAATATATTATGTATTTTTTAATCAAAGCATTATACTGGGAGCTTCTGCTGAACTGCTTGTTCATATTTATATCCTACCAGTCAATAAATTTCAGGATACAATCCCATGCCTATTTTCCTTATCTTCAACGCATTACTTCGAATATGGCTGCGCTAAGGTGCACCTTGTTTTACTAGCATAACTTCCCATGAAGTCTGGATGGTTTTGTACAGTTGTTCTGTCCTCCCTGCTTAGTACCCATCCATCTTGTTCGTCTGAAAGTTTTATTAATGACAATTTTGTTATTACTTCCAAATCATTCATGAAAAAAGTCTCGAGTCTAGTAGATTAACTCCTCTAAGACTTTCAGGAACAATGACATTCAGGAATAATTCTCTCTAGCAACTATTTCTGAGATATATCAGTTAGCCAGCAGTTCTCCATCCATTTATCATACACCATAAGATCATTCTGAGTATTACACGAGCAACTGATGTTATTTGTTGTACTTTACCACTAAAATGATATTTACATGCTTTGCTGTTCCACTAGTAATCTTACAACAATGCTAGTAGAAAACAGTGGGATCTACACTGTCATACTAAACTGAACTGAACTTGCGACAAAAAGAAAGAATAAATATCCTTTGAAACAAGAGCCTATTATGTAAGTTTGGCTTGCTTTCATGTGGAAGGGAGGCCCATGAACTCAGTCAGCAAGATACTACACAAAACCCACCAAAAGCAGTCCCATCATCAATGCCCTAGAGCATTCACATTTTCAGCAGCGTTTCTACCTCTTCTTACCAAAATTACTTAAAGCTGAGCCTTTCACAAATAAATAAATAAACAGATTTTCCAGCACTCCAGTATTTAAGTAGTTTTTCACTATTCCCAAGACCATCTTTCTTACAATGTTAATGCTGTGTTCACAATATCTCATGGCAAAATGCAAAGCCATAGAGTCCATATAAAAACAAACACTTCCCTTTCAAAAAAGCCCCTCAAAAAACTTTGAAAGTAATCCAAATTAGTCAAAACAAGAAGACAGCAAGAAGTAAAAGTCTCATTTTAAAAACAAAAAGCACAGAAAAAAATATCTGAAAAAGATGCATGACACAGATAACAGTAGCATAAAACATAAGAAACTGGAAAAGATTTTGACATTCCTATAAAAAGCATCAGTTTTATATGTATACAAATGTAAGAACTGATTATATGCTCCAATGTCACTACTTAGATAAGGACATGGTGCTATTTTCTTAAAAAGTGGAAATCACTGAGTATTAAGGGCCCTGACCTTCAAAAACAACTGAACACAGATGCACTACATTGTTCAGTGGGCAGATCTGTGACAATACAGCTCTGCTACAGTACAGAATCCTCAAGCTTTTAACAGACACTCCAGAAATGCTCTTTTAACAGCCAGTCTCACCACCAACATTAAAAACATCCTTCTCTTTTAAAGCTTATCTGCACAACGGGATTTTAAGGACTAAGGGAGCACCCACTGAAATCCATGTAAATACTACCCTGTGAATAAGATATAGTCAGATACTCAGTATTTCCAGAAAAATCAAATAAAACCCCCTCAAGGCTAGTTAGACAAGTGATATTTATTGCATATTAAAAGATTCAGGTTGGTGTTACAGCACACAATATCTATTAACTTCCTTCCGCATCTTTTGTACACACACTCAACTTTATACACCAAAGGAAGAGTAAAAATTCTACCAGATTGCTTAACTAGTGAAAATCACCAATTTAAATTGAGACATTTTTGTTTGCTATATAGTAATTGCTCAAAGTTAATTTAACAAATACTAATCTTCACTCTTTAAAACACAATGGTTTTCTAACAGCCTGTAGATGCTTTTTATTCCATTTTATAGTTTTAGACTGCCCACCTAAGTTTCCACAAGTTAAGAACATTTTCTTTCAAATAAGATCAATATTGAACAGTCTGGATCGTTACTGAAAACTTCGGTCACTTCCGAAAAACACCAGACACTGCAAATGAGGTTACTTCTCCAGTTAGTCTGAAGAAACATGTAGCAACAGCCTTTGCACATCACTTAAAAACCCCAAAAAATAACAAAAAAAATCAAGACACTTATTTGGGGTGCACCACTTTGCTACTTAACCTTCAGAACCGACGGGTCTATTTTGAAGTTGTAAGCGAGCACAGTTTGGAGAGGTAGGTAAGAGTGGGTAGGATACACAATCACATCTAAAGGCCTACAGACCCTCTTCAGTCATCAGGAAAACTAAAAGCGTCTTTAAGATGTTGTTTAAGGAAAAAAAGTGCCATCTGTTCAGCACAAACTGGAGCCTGGCATATGCACTAATCTTTTTCGTAGGCTGAAAAATCAATTCTTACAATCCTTAATGTATCAGGTGACAAGTCCACACGTAAAAGGTTTTCGAAACTGTTTAAAAATATATTTCAAAACAATCATACTAGTCCTCGAGAATGCACGCATGCTGTTGACAAAGGCGGGTGGCATAAAAGAAGAGCGAAAATACGACACGAAACGACCTCTACATGTTACCTGTAAACATTCCTCCCACCGCCTGGCCAACACATTGGAAAAGACAGACTGTTTGCTTTCAAAGTAAACCCCACACCACCCAGGGAGCGCTGGGCTGGATCGGACCAGGCCCGACCTGCAGGCGAGCCGCAGGCCAGTGCCAGCAAAACGCAAGAGGAAACATTTACTCCTCCTCCTCCTCCTCCGAACCGCTTCCCCCCGGGCTGCCGGGCCGCAGCCCCCCCGGGGCGGCGGTGGCCGTCGCCGAGTCCGGCCAGGCACTGAGCGCTGCTGCTCAGGGACGCCGGTGCCGCGGCACCACCCGAGGGCGGCTCTGCCCGCGGAGGAGCGGCTGGGTCGCGGCGGGCCGAGGAGCAGGCGGGCCCCCACCGCCTGCCTCACCCCCCGGCCCGGTGCCGGCTGGGACCGCCGCCGCCGGGTAGGACGCCACAAGAGGGCCCGCAGCGAATCCTGCCCTCCTCCCCGCCACCGGCACCCACATCCTCCTCCCCGCCTCCCTGCCGCGGCCCGGCCCAGCCCTGCCCTGCCCACCCCGGCCCGCCGCCGCCG
The DNA here is from genome assembly GCF_018139145.2 of Gymnogyps californianus. Lineage (NCBI taxonomy): Eukaryota > Metazoa > Chordata > Aves > Accipitriformes > Cathartidae > Gymnogyps > Gymnogyps californianus. Next base: position 176,361,284 of record NC_059471.1, read on the forward strand.
CCGCGCACACCCAGGCCGGCAGCGGGGGGGCGGCGGCGGCGGCGGCGCACCTCCCGCCCTCCGCGCACCCCGCCCGCCCGCCCTCCCGCTCGCCTCGCCCTCCCGCCCCCCCACCCCGCGGCAGGGCGCCGTCCCGGCCGAGCCCCGGCGCCGCCGCCGCCTGGCGGGGTACCCTCACCTCCGGGTGCAGGATGGGGACGCAGCCCGCTTCTTTCTCGTACTCCTCCAGAGGCGCCGCCATCTTGGTGCGAGCCCGCCGCCCGCTGCATGCCGGGTAATGCGCGCGCGCGCGCCCGCCCGCCGCGCTTCCCCCTCGCGCCCCGCGCTCGCTCGGTCGCCCGCGCGCGCGCGCGTGCCGCGCCCTGGCGCCCCCGGCGGGAGGGAGGACGCGCAACCGCCGAGCGGCTCCGGCCCCGCTGAGGGGAGCGGCGGACGGCCCGGCTCCTCCGCCCCCGGCCGCCCCTCGCCGCCCGCTGCCGGAACCCGGTCGCTCCCCGACGGCTTCGGCAAGGGCGGTGCCGGGGAGCCGCCTCCGCTGGGAGCGCCGGGCGGCGGCGCAGCGGGCGCTAACGGGCCTCCGAGCCCCGGCGGCGGCCTGCGGATGAGCCTGCGGGCGGATTTCCAAGCAGAGGGCCGCAGCCGGCGGAGAGCTGGCACGGCAGGGCGGCCGCTCTCCTCTCCCCGGGAGGCTCGGGGCTGTTTTGCCACATCTCCGGGGGGGAGAGCGCTCTGATTCTCTGCCCGTTCGCCCACCTGCCTTCCCACAGCCGGCCAGTGCCCGCGTCTGCCGGGTAGCCCGGCCTTACACGGCCCCGTCCCCTCCAGGCTGGGACCTGCAGGCTTCTCGGGGCCCCAGGACGGCTGCTCTGAGGCAGGCAGCCGCCAACCGAAGAGAAAGCAAATTTTTTGCTAGCAACTTCGTTGTCTGGAGGAGCATGTTACTTTTTGGAGATACCGGTATCGGTGCTCCTGAAATGAATATTTAGTGTAATTTACGTTTTGGGAGATACTTCAGCTTAATTAAGTTCACTATAATTTGGAACGAGAGCAAAAGGAGAGCTCCCCTGTACATTTAATGTTGATTTAGTTCCCGACTGAGTAATGTCTGTCCAGTTTTCTTTGGAAGTTATCTTCATGCCTACTAGGTAGCAAAGAGAGCATGGGAAGAAACCAAGAGAGTTTTTATAAGGTTTTCCCTCTCAGCTGCAAGAATGTTTGAAACTCCCTAATAGTTCTGAGGACGCCTGGAAGGGATTCCTTCCAACCATTTGTACCCAACTGAACTGGTGATCTCTTACATCCTGTCACACACGCCATCCAGATGGCCAAGCTATCTGCTGCAGATTCGGGGGTCAAATTACATCGTGCGGGAAAATAGGTTTGGTTCTGTTTAGTTTGTCATTTCTGTTCTTACAAGCTGTGTAATATGCGTACAGCCAGGATTAGGAATCCTAAAGCTCTTTATTTCAAACTTTTTTTTATAAATTAAATTTTTATTAAAAAATGTTTTTGCAATTACAGAATGCTATCGCTGGTTTGACTGCTGCTTTATATTGTCGTGTCTGTGGTGCTTTCATTTACCTTTGTGAGAAAGGGACCTTTAGATAATACATTTTGTTGTATCATAATACATTAAGCTCATAAGCCTAAAACCCCACAATGATATTCTCTTCATTACTCTTTCCTATCATCTCATACAAAATGTGACAGAGAAGCACTAATAAAACCTGACTACAGCATTATTAAACTGTTAAACCATAAATATCTTTTTGCTGTATAAATATATTTAAATTTAAAATTGTCAAGAGGAGGAACGACATAGGATTTAGAAACTGGGGGTGTGAAACAGGTCTAAAAGCACAGACTTGAAACCATAAGGTACTGAAGTGCTAAAAGAGCAGAACAAAACAGAGTATACAGGAGAGGATCTTTTTTTAACTGTGTATATTATTAAATGTACCAGCGCTTAGATATAATTTGCAATCTGATTTGCCTGAAGAAGAGGGGTTTCAACCCCCTGCAAACCCCAGAAATAGAAGTCCTATCAATCATGACAGTTCTTCACTCATATTTATAATAAAAGTGAGGGTGATGAAATAAGAACCAAAAATCTTTGTAGTATTTTTACTACGCAGATTATTTTTCCTTGCAAGCCTAAAGAAGCTGTGCTTCATCCCGTGGCTCTGAACTGGATTGTAAATGCATACCTTGACATCTGTCTGGGTATTTATACCCTGTTCTTCACAGGTCTACACATTTTGAAACCAATTCTGTTCTCAGAGGCATCTGTACAGAGAATTTTTGCCATTAAACTTGAGGCCTCGTCTGTGTATATCGTTCGCGTGCAGCCTATTACATCCTTCTTCAGAACCGAGTGTCCCTTTGTCATGGTTTAACCCCAGCCAGCAGCCAAGCACCACACAGCCACTCCCTCACTCGGCCCCCCCCTGCTCCCAGTGGGATGGGGAGGAGAATCAGGAAAGAAGGTAGAACCCGTGGGTTGAGATAAGAACGGTTTAATAACTAAAGTAAAATATAATACTACTACTAATAATAGTGAAATATAATAATAATAATAGTAATAGTAATGAAAAGGAATATGACCCAAAAAAAGGCGGGGGGGGAAAGGCAAAAACCCCAGTGATGCACAATGCAATTGCTCACCACCCGCTGACTGATGCCAGAGCCGTGATCCGCCCCTCCCTGCCAACTCCCCCCTGTTTATATACTGGGCATGACGTTCCATGGTATGGAATACCCCTTCGGCTAGTTCGGGTCAGCTGCCCCGGCTCGGCTCCCTCCCAGCTTCTTGCACACCTGCTTGCTGGCAGAGCATGGGAAACTGAAAAGTCCTTGGCTTAAGATAAGCGCTACTTAACAACAACTAAAACATCAGTGTGTTATCAACATCATTCTCACACTCAATCCAAAACACAGCACTGTACCAGCTACTAAGAAGAGAGTTAACTCTGTCCCAGCCGAAACCAGGACACCCTTTTACCACCAAGTAACAGCAGAACTAGAATACAGGAACGTGCTAAGGTGTCTCTGCATGAGAGGTCTTCATTCAAAAGCTAGCCGTGATTCAGAAGTTTAAAAAGTTTTCCATACTTCAAGCATTCCCTGTCCTCTCCTAATCTGTAACACGATTGCTTGGAAACAGGGTTCTTCACTGCTTTAGGTTGTCATTGCAGACAGGTTAACACCTGTGCAGAGTAAGTGAACAGCAGATACAAACCTAGCAATCTGCTTCGGTAACAAAGTTTACACCTATTTCCCACAAATCTAAAAGGCTGTAAGGTTAGATGTTTTTCTGGACTCTGCCAAAAATTCACTGTCTGACCTTGAACAATTATCTTCCTCCTCTATGTTTTACTTTGCTCATTTGTAAATCAAATACTGTGTCACCTAATTCAGAGGGGTACTCGGAGAATTTATTATCGTTGCAGAGCAATTTAAGGCTTTCGGATTAAAGATGCCTTGTAAATGCCAGGAAATATTGTTGATCAATGGCAGAAAATGCTCTTCTGCTTGGTTGCACTGAATGGTCATAGCTGATGTGTGAAGTGTTTTCCATATTGACCAAAGAGGTTTTATCCAGTGCAGCTTACCAGACATGCAATAGGGACAGGTCTATAATATTGGCTAAACATGGCATGCATTGGAAAATTATTTAAGATTCTAGTCTGACTTAAGGAAAACACAATTCACCAATACCACAGACAAACAGATTTTCTTCCCTTTGTTTTGCTTTACATTAATCACTGAAAAAGGGCACAAGGTCTAGACACCTTTTAATTTTCAAGGAAGCCAAAATACAGCTTAACTGGGAAGTAAGTAGCACAAAGTCTTGTAATTGCGCATTGTAATTCTGCAGCATGAATTTCACCTTTTTTAATGAAGAAAAAAACCACCTTTGGCAGAGACAAGACATATTTATAGAATACACATCCATACACATGGTTCAGTACTAGGGATGACTGTGCAGGTATTTTAGCTCCTATCTTCCACTAAACTGAAATGTGACAGTGAAATAAAAAGCATTTAACATACATGTCTTAGTAGTAGTTTTGTGTTACGGTGTTACCACTTAAAACAACTAAAAATGCGATTAAACAATGTTTACCTTTGCAATTAAAAGGTTGCAAATGTAAAATATTAAAATATTGCAATTAAAGCTAAGTATTTGCACTCATGACAGGCCAAAACTTGAGGTGAAAATATTGGAATGTCTTAATACAAAAATAGGTGCTAAGTAAAAAGTATGCTACCTAGCCCTACAAAAATTAGTATCTTCAGAGGAGCAGTGTTTGTCCTTCACTTTTCATACATACTTTTCATTAATCCTATTCTAATTAATATATCATGAGATGGATTTGGCACTGTACTGAGGCCTCTCTGAAATTTTCCCTTGCGCAGTCACCCAAAAAACTAGCTTCACTGTCAGGAGCTAAAATATCTGGGGAAACCATATCATGTTCCTGTTCTCTGAATATGTGTGCAGAGGGGCTATGATCAGAATGAGTAATTATCTTTATTATTCGCTATCTACACTGCATTTTCTAATCACGTTACTATTTGAGCCTTGTGTTTTCTGTATTGGAAATGACATCCATCCATTTAGATGTGTATACCAAAATGAACGTATAAAACGTGTCATTCTGCTTGGGTTTATCCAAGTCTATGCTTTCTCTCTGCATTCACTCCTAGATGGAGAGTACCCGGTTCTCACACCATTTGGACCAGTTTGGTGACTGAAAGCCGGTGGGTACAGCCCCCGCCAGGTGGCCTCCCCTCCAGTCTGTTCCTGCTTCTTGGAAGCATTTCCATAACATGTTTCTGCAGGGCAAAGTGCTGCAGCATTACCATATTTCCTGAGTGTTTAAGTATGCACTGGGCTCAGAAACATACCCTTCTTTACAGGCTGTGTAGGTTTTTCTTGTCTGTGGGGGCCAGTATCATTTCGTTGTGCTAACATCTGCCTTGTTGAAGCTCACTCCCTAAGCTATGACAGCACACCTCATAGATTACACTTCCATCAATGTCTCCCATTTCTGGTTTGGCTATTGGAAGGCAAGCCTAGCAGCAACAGTGAACCTTGCTTCAGGACTTTCATTTTAATCCCATGCTGTAGACCCGTAACATTTTTAGAAACTCTTACTCACTAGGTCTTCTCTCAGCATAACAGGAAACAACCAGAGGGAAAATTCAGGTGAAACTAGTGAGCCACTTTCAGTAACAGGGAGAGGTTCACAAATGACCTTTTTCCATCCAATGTCAACAAAACTGTGGAGAATAAACTATGTTGGTATGACCATTTTTCTTTTTGAAGAGAGGTGTCTTTATTGTATATGACTGTAGCTGAGATGGGATCATGACACCATTACTGGGTTTCCTTTCATAGCTGCTTGTGGTTAAGATAGGCTGTGATGCCCTAAAATGCACAGTTTAACAACTTAGTAAAAAATATTTAAACAGATGACAAACAGCTCTTCCCCTATGCTGGGCAGGCGATGATACCTAAAGTCAAACTAGAACCAGTTTTTATAAGGACAATCATTTCTCCTCAGTGAAAGCCACAGTTGGTGGGAAAATGGGGATAGTTTATTTTGCATCATTCTGCCCAAACAGCTCCATGGAATTTGTCTTTAAAAGTACAATCCAGCTGAAAATGCTCTCAAAGCAAGCACATTAGGAGAATATTAAATACGCAGCATTGATACCAGAATCAAAGATAGTGAATTTGGTCAATACAGTGCCTCCTGTAGCTGCAGTCACTGCTTCTGTGATCATATTTCAGGGCTTTGACAGTTGTGTGGATGTGAATAAAACCTGAGTGACTAAACCTGGTTTTGCTCCCAACTGTTTGCCTCACCCTCTTGAGATGGGTTGCTATGCTGGGAGGCAGAGCCATCAGATCTTGCTGTGGGTCAGATCCTGAACCACTGCAGACTTCGGCCCTCTCTTCTAAGGTAACGTGAGTCTTCAGCGTCCTGGGCTGAAAGCCATGGCGGTTCAGGAGAGGATTCACAAGGGGATCGGGTGTCCTTACTCGGAGGTGGCAGCATCTGTTAGCCAGGATGCCTGGGGACAGGAGCAACTTGACCGTGTGACTGTGTAATGTGCCACCGCACGTCAGTCAGCGCTGTTAGCACGAGAGAGCAGTGGGTGATGTGATTTGCCTCACTGCCGAGCACGGTCGGGCTCCTCTTCTCTGCACAGCCGGTGAAGAGGAATAGCCACAGTGGCTACATTAGGCAGTTTGTTTCTGTGAATCACGTCAGAGAGCCTGACAGTGCTCTTACACCAGTTTTATAGTGATGTGTTTCTGAATTTCAGTGGTGGTCATCTTGATTTATGCTGTTGGGAAGAGAGGAAAGTCAGACACAGTGTCTATTTATACCATCCTTTACTGTTTCTCAAATACTGCTGTATATCATGCCAGGCAGTTTTAGATGCCATACAGTATCAGCGATCCTCCTAGAACAGGGGAAAAAACGGTGGAGAAATCCCAGCTGAACTGTTATCTGATGTCTGGATGCTCCCTCAACCACTGTAATTTGGAGTGTACACAGCATGGACAGGGGTACTAAAAGGGAAAGCTGCCTTCTTCCCCACTCCTCCTGAGTAAATCTGGGAGGGGGCAAGCTTCTTTTGATGGGATAGCAAGCCATAATATTGTCTACTGGTCTGCAGATGGTAGGTGTTTTGCAGGACTATTAGTATGGAAGAGGACGAATCTGCCCAAGGAAGTCTGCTCTTTCCCTACACAGCCTCTTGCTCCCTTGGAAACACTTCAGGAGGCTGCTAGTCTTAAAAGAGGCCCAATTATGACGTTTAATAGGAAGCATCACAAAAATAATATATTCGTGCTATTTCACCCTCACTTTCCTAGGGTGAACAAACTCTCCATTCGGCCATTGGAAGCTGGGAATGCCTTTGCAGTGGTGAAAGATGTCACTCATTTCATTTAAAGGGAGCCTTTTCTACAGGTAGTTTTCCACAGTGTAATTGGACCCAAAATCTTTACATTAAATTAAATGCAGGGAGCTCTTCCCATAAAGTTATTAAAATACAATGCTGATGAAATAAGGGTATATAGAAAACAGTGACAAACTGCAAGATGCTAAACATGTATTTAAAAAAAAAAAAGTTGTACTTGTGGAATCCTAAATGACTTAATTAACGCTGGGATTTCAAAACAGTAAGAAATTCAGCCAGTGAATGCAACATCTCTTTCTGGATAGCTTCTTTCAGTCACTTTCTGTTTTTTTCATATAGTTTTTTAATGGAATCATTATTTAGTATTTTAACACAGTCAGAGAGGTGAGCACTAAATGTAGGCTGCTGTTAAGCATAGCACCCTTGCTCTGTTTTTGGTGGTTTTGTCATTTTATTGTGTATTTCTTTTGTGCCAAAATAATCTTACTAGGAGCAAATATGTATAGCCCTTGAATGACATAAAGCAATCTTATTATTTCTCTAGGTGATTACCTTTGCTGACGCAATTCCACATGCAGACAAATTCTGCATTGATTCATAGAGTTAAAAGTACAGAAAATGAGTGGTTTTATCTAACCTGACTTTTTATGCCCACTTTTTTCCCTTTAAGATGATGCACTTCTATTTCCCCACTCATCACGTTCTGAATATCTGATCTTGATACCATGTCATACTCATGGATGACTTTGATGCTATCTTTAATGTCAAAGCACCATCTCTTCTTTCTTTGTTCATTATAGTCAAAGTTGCTCTTACTTAGTGTTCTCACTACCTAGACTGAATGTATCTAATAGGTCTACTCAAGTATTTTTTAACTTACCTAAGTCTGTTAGTCTCCTTTGAGTTTCCCCGTAGAGCTCTTTCAGGAGCACACCCAGGAACATACCACATGTACCAGTTTGTTCTGCTAACACGTCTGCCTGAGCTCATTCTTTGGGGAAACCTGGGACTACTGTGATGCAGCCCTGTACACCAGCTGATACTGGATTATGCTCCCTATTTGTAAGGGAAGATGAACAGACTTGAAGCTGAAGACTGGATTGCACTTTATGAACCTTGTTTTTTTAAAATTTTTGGTTTCGTTGTCTATTTGTTCTCCCAGACCTCTCTTTGCATCCATTGGGCTGATTATTCCAGCTGCCTTTGGAGAAGGTGCAGAACATGTCCAAAGAATGGAGTTTTGAAACACAGGCAGCTGCTGACGTAGGAGCACACTGCCAAAATGAAAACCAATAACAAAACAATAAAATAAAATTAATAGTCATTCCACTACTTTAAAAAGATATTAATGAGAATGAAGCAATAAATATTCAACTATGGTGCCCTTTTATGTAAATATTGCCTCCTCAGGAATTGAGGTTGAAGCAGGCTGAATGATAAAATAAGGAAAAAAATCACAGTTAGGAGTTTAAGTTACCATCTTTGGATGAAAGCCAATAAATGAATTCTTTTTGGTACTTTATATCAAATGAAGTAAATATTTTCCCTGCTCAGTTCTAAATCAAGCTCAGAGGAGCATGACAGACTAACAAACACCCTTCCCCTTTATAAACAAAAATTTGCTAGCTGAATTCAAATAATTTTCAGTAATTCAGGTGATCTCCAAACTTACAATAATAAGACACTCTTATAAATAGCATGATCATAGAATACTTCTGTGTTATAATCCTCTGCAGGAACTGTAGTCATTATGGTCATGATAGTGGACATCTAGAGACCATTGTCAGGGGCGGCATGTTGCCAGAGATGGACCTGCTCATTCATTGAGCATGAAAGGCTGTTTGCATTCATGTAAGAGGAGAAAAAAGGAATAGCACAGGAACAAAATATAAAACAAGGAAACTTTTATCAAAAGTAGTAAGAAAGAAAATAAAAGATTAAAACCAGAAAGCTTCTGATGTTGAGAAGAGGAGAGGAGAGGAGAGGAGAGGAGAGGAGAGGAGAGGAGAGGAGAGGAGAGGAGAGGAGAGGAGAGGAGAGGAGAGGAGGAGAGGAGAGGAGAGGAGAGGAGAGGAGAGGAGAGGAGAGGAGAGGAGAGGAGAGGAGAGGAGAGGAGAGGAGAGGAGAGGAGAGGAGAGGAGAGGAGAGGAGAGGAGAGGAGAGGAGAGGAGAGGAGAGGAGAGGAGAGGAGAGGAGAGGAGAGGAGAGGAGAGGAGAAAAAAGTTCAGTTGGAAGGGACCTGCAATGATCATCTAGTCCAATTGCCTGACCACTTCAGGGCTGACCATTTGCTTTTCATGGGAGATTTTTTATTTCTCTACGGGGTTTTTTTGTAGAAAACAATTAATTGGCTGTTTGAAGTACTTAAAGCATGCCATGCAGGTATTTTAGATTTGTTACATTATTGGAATTAAGGACAGACAAAATAAGCCAACACCACTCATGATAAGCTTTCAAAATTGTGACGGAAAATGTTGCATGAATTACCATCTTATTTAGGTTTTTGCTGAATTTATGATGAATTAATAACCATTGCACACAGGCAAGTACTCTATGCATAGGTGCTGATGTAAAATAGGCTGTGCTTCAACGGGAAAGAGTGGTAGCACCAACAGTTATCTGCCCTTGACTAAGCAAGGATATGTTGGAAGCAGTAATCTCTTCTACTGACTCAATGATACAGTTGGGGAAAAAATGGACATGGTTTTTGGGTTGGATTTCCTTCATTGGATTCATATAATGACTGCCAGAATACTGAAGCTACTAAATGAAGAAATAATCCCCACAATTAGGCTTTAAAATAATAAAGTAAGTAAAATATAGCAAACGTTCAGGAGGCTGGGATGAAAATGGCCAATCTGAACTGCAAACTCAAACGTGCATCACTAAGCTTCAGTACAAGATGTTAAACATCATGCTGTATGATGAAATTTTAATTCTTTTAAAAAACAAAACTGGGATTCAGAAAGTTGTATGTTTAGATGGTATGCTTGAGAATCACGAAAGACATGGAAATGTATAGGAGGTGTATAGCCAATAGTATAATCAAGTCTAGGAGCTGTAGGAAATGAACCAGTGGCACTGTTTTTAGAATAAATGCAGGAGAACTGAGCTGTCACATTAAAGCTGACAGCCCTGTTATGCAGCTCTAATCTGCGGTGCAAAGATCTGGGTTAGGAGAGGATGGAAATCTACAGATGCACTATTCCAAGTCTGCCTTTCTGAGCTTGCAGATGAAAATCAAAAACCATGTCTGATCAGAAACATCACAAAACGTGGGCAATGTAGATAATTCCAGAAGCAGGTGGATGATTTAACCCTCTTTCACGATTCTTTTCTGCAAAAAAAGGCTCTAGATGCTGAGACATTTTCAATGCAATGACTGTGTTATCTCCCTTCATATGCTGAGCTTAACACAGTCAAAATAGCATCGATGATTCCTACAGCTTGATGAGACAGACTTCCCTTGAATTGCTGCAAAGTTTAAGACTCTTTCAGCCCCTGTTCTCAAAAGTGCCACCACTTGAGAGATGTCACAGGGCTCTAACTGCACATCTTGATGGTAATGGGAAGTGGCAACACTTGGGAACTTGCAGGATCAGGACCTTGGTCGCCTTGGGCTTCATTTACTGCTGACGCCTTCAGTGGTCCTAAAAAAAAGAAAAAAGGCTCACTCGCACTTTAATACAGCGGAACTGACAGGTTTGGCTCACAGAATGGTATTTAATAGATGAGTATACAGCCGGGCTTTAAAACTGTTACAAATGGTCACATATTATATGGTAACAAAAAAGTAAGCAGTTTATTATACTATAGCCTGCTGCTGCTAATTTATAAGCTATTTCTCTTAGGTTTCAGCATTTGCTAGAAGCACATACATGCTTCCAGCATGTCTTGGAAACAAATGACAAAACACGTCCATCGGGAATGTTGCACCATAAAATTGAATTTTAATAGAGCAGGAGGGGGCTGACAGCAAAAATAATCAATTTCATCTGTGAAGTTGGCGGTTGGCATATTGCAACTGAGAATATTCTGGCTGTTGTGTAGATGTGAGCTCCCCTGTGTAACACTAACCCAGTCCATGCCAGTCTCAGAGGGAGAGGGGGTAATTCCGTGAAGGTGAAATGAAACGTAATACAGACCTAGTAGCCATATGCTTAGTTTCTCATGAATATCTTCATTTTTCCTGACAGCCCATGTCTGGCGTTCTCAGTTTTTAACCCGGTAATTCTTCCTAGCGCTGTGCCCCACAGCTCCCACAGCTCCAGGTGAAGGAGCAGAGCTGCTGCTGCCTGGGCACCTTGCGGGCCAGGGGAGGGGGCAGCTGGGGGGCACCAGGGCAGCCTAGCACCGGCATCGGGCACTGCCCTGGGGACGGGGACAGGACGGGCAGGGCAGGGCTGTGGGGAGCTGGAGATGGGCCCTGCTGTGGCATCGCTGGGGCAGGGGCTGATGGCCCCAGGGGGCTGACATGGGGTGGGCAGGGTGGGGGGAGCCCCGGGAGGGTGGGCAGGGACAGTCAGGGCGGGTGGTGCCCTTGGCGTCCTGATTTACTGAATAGATCTATTAAATCCTCTCTTCTCACTTCATGGTTCCTTTTCCCTCACAATTGTATGGCAAATATTGTCCTACGTTCCTGCCCAAGGTAGTCTATTGAAGCAGACAAAAAATAGATACATGCAATCTAAATGATAATCTGCACCTTCTGCAGACAATTATCAGTCATCACAAGGTTGGTTCTGCCTTTCACACAATATTAAAAGAAAAAAAAGAGAACCAAACCCAACAAAACTGCCTAAAAGCCTCTCCGTCCGTTACTGTGGTGAGAAAGCACAGGCGGTGCTCTGCGGGATGGAGCAGAGCACAGACAGCCCTGGCACAGACCGACCTGAGCTTCAGCATCCCTCTGGTGCAGCATGGAGCCGCTGTGTTGATTGAGTGGCAGAAGGAGTAACCGAGCAGCACTTCTGCAGATGCAAGCTGGATAATACCCTAAGGCTCCCAGCTCCGGGATTAGCAGAGCCGGTTCATGCGAAGCCAGCTCAGGGTCGGGACCACGCAGAGGCAGCTGCGCACGTGGTCAGAGATGCATGTCAGAACCAAGCTCCAAGGATTTTTACAATATTGGTTTTACAAGAGAGAGACAACAAATCAAAACAGATCTTCAATATAAAGGAGAAAACGAAGAGACTTCAGACACTTAAATGCAGAGTCGCCCCACAGAAGCACAACTCATAGCAAGCTAAGTTGTATAAGCACTGTGTTGTTTGGTTGGAAACTCACTCAGGGCTCATAGATTGCCCTTTGCAAAGGTTCAGTTCCTATCCTAAACCCTGGGTAGATCCAGACAGAAGGCAGAGCAGAAATGCAAAATACAGTGAATGGAGCCAGCTGCAACTGTGTTATTCTTTAAAAGAAGCAGTACAGGAAGACCCACAACATACCTGTAGTCATCTAAAGCTGAAGCCTAGCTCTCATCAGGCTTGACCACTTCAAACCTATGGTGGTGAGCCTGTTTATTACCAACACATGGTTTTCCTACACACAGGCAGCTGCCAGAATTGGGAAGTAGGCAGTTGCCAACTCTCACAAGAAATTGGGTGGAAAAAAAACCCAGTGAATTTGAAACATGAAATATTTAACTATTGACCGTGAATATTTATCTCCTTCTCAAATTTGTTACCTGGCAAGAATGAAGCCTCTCAGTGTTTTACTGGGGAGATAGCTGGTTAATGGAGGAGCTGGCCCAGCTTCTCCCATGCACCCTAAGTAGATAAAAGCCAGTGTCTATGGCTGGTGCGAAAGACCCTACATCCTGCCTGTGAAAGGTATTGCACCCTGCAGATATCAGCTCAACGGGTACTGCATTAGGATGGGAGAGTATGTGAGTGACCCCAACAGAGGCTACTGCCCGTGGCGCTCCCCTGGGGAGGGATACCACGCCACCCTCTCACTCCTCTGAGTGCCATTTTTAAAAATTGCCTTGGCTCCAAAATAATGTGGGTGCTTCTGAAGAGAATACATTTGTGCAAAAGGATGCTGGCTTGAATTCATGTGCATTTGTTTTGTAGCAGTATTTCAAGTGCTTGTCAAACGCATGGGGAAGAAGGCGTTCAGAGCGACAGAATCAATAAATGACATAAACTTGGTAGCAATAGCCTCAAATTGTGGGACTTTTGCAGACACAAACCCAACATTTTTTCACCAAAATCAGAAAAATCATTGTAGTGATTAGCCTTTTAGTGAAAAACCTAATGCTACTCTCTTACATGCTTGAGTAAGGATCCACCGGAATTATGTTAAGAAAGTCTGTTGTGATAGTCTTGCTGTTTAATTTCTCAAACTCTTGTTGTCTTCCAGGTTCTCCATCTTCTGCTTTGATCCCAAACTATGACAGCAGTCTGTAGTCTTGGCAAGTTGGCTACTTCATAGCAGCCAGCTGGTAGGACATCGCCCAAATACTGAAACTGAGAAGTCTAGCCTGATTCCTTCATGTGCTGTCTGTTTAATTCATTAATACATGTATTTCTTAAAATATCTATTTGAAAATGCCCACTATATGAATGAAATATGTCATGTGCAATGCTTCTAAGAAGTCTCATATATCTATGACACTGCTACCGCGATGACTGGAGGAAAGACTATTTTTTCCTGCTATATATTCAGGATCCCCATTTTCAAGTACAGTCTTAAGAAGAACAGAAAGTGAAGGCTGGAATGGAAGGTTAGACTTAATATTAATTAGAAAATAATTAATTAATTTGACACCTTTATCTGAAAGCTGGGAATATATTCCTGTGTTGTTTTGCTGTGTAAAGTGCAGAGCACAACAGGCAGATCTGAAGTATCATATTCTAGGGACAGCATTAACGTGCTTTTTCATTCGTGATGTTTTGGGGGGTTAAGATCACCTATGGTGGGTGAAGTTTTTCAGTATATGAAGAGGACAAGGTAATAGGCACAGGCAGAAAAAACAGCCAAAATAGGAAAGCTTGCAAAACTATCTGCCGTCCTGTTGCCTGTTATTCTGCAGTAAAGAGGCTGTGTAAGAGATGAGCCTGGCCTCTCTGATGCATCACAACAGAGGAAAAAAGAGATAGATGTTCTGTTTATCTGCCATGAATCAACAAGAAGGAGGTCAGCAGGAACATGAAACGAATTTTTATGAGAATGCTGGACATCAAAAACTGCTCTCTCTCTTGCCTGGTTTATCACTCCAGCTCTTCTTTCTGTATTTACGTTTTTGACTTCTAGTGGGAACAATTAAGAAGAAACAATGAGCCTCTGCTGTCCTGACATAAAATGTGCAATAAAATCTAGCCTCTGGAAGAAAAGCTTAGAATCCATCAGGGAGAAAATACATCCTCGTGATAATTGTTCAGCAATGGCAGAGCACTGAGGACACTCTGAGGATATGAGGCATGAGATTATAGTCCTAATAAAAATGTCTGTAAAACAGAAAGTAATTGAGATGTTTTAGAATACATTCAGCAACCATGAACCGACACAATAGGACAAAAAACTATCAGTCTGCTTGAAAGAACAAAACCAGCAGCCTTGCAGTGTTCCCTTCAAGGACAATAGCGGGTTTTATTTTTTTCTGTACTATACCTTGGAGGAGTTTCCAGTTTTTAAAGCACAATACTGCCAGAGCAAGTTCTGTCAAACATGAATAATTGAATTTGAATGGAAATGCAGAGACTCTCAAAATACAACTGAAGACTTTGGAAAGCACTCAGAGAAAATACATGGGCTAGGTTCGCTACTCCTGGTCTCATTTATATCACTAAATTTGGCCTATCTGCACTGAGGTCAGCGAAGTTCTCCTGGTGCAAAACTTCAGCAAAAATAGCTCCGAATCAGGTCCAGTATTTGCAGAGGTCATCAGAGAAAGGGGCAGTGGGTATCTTTGCAAGCACTGACGTAGACGGTATGATTCCATGAATATCAATGGAATTACTTAAGACTTCTATCAGTCAATGCTCTGAGATCAGAGCATTCCTTTTTGCTCCAGTGACACATTATCACTCTGTGTTTCTGCTTATTGCATTAGACACTAATGAACCTCAACACTGGCTCCAAGGGCGTAGTGCAGATTACTGAAGCCTAATGACTTCCCAAATTCTTCGTTCCTTGAAGAGCTCATCTCAAGTGAAGATGAGTGAAGCCAGGTCCTGCCCTCTGCCAGTAGCCTTGTCTTAAGTTGGCAGCAGTCTCAATAAATAGGTTGAGAAATTAAAACAGAAACAGAGTAAGACAAGGTGCAAAATGAAGGGGTGGACTACAGGTGGTGTGGGGCACATGAGAAAGCAGAAAAAGATGCTTGAGTAGAAAGGAGAGAATATGAGTCAGTAAAGCTTTGGAGAAAAGAGAAAAAATGACAGACAAAGAAACCATTAAAACAGGCAGTAAAAGAGAGAGAAAGGAAGGTACTAACGAAGCAAAAGAAGGGTGGTTGGGGAAAGAATAGGGGCATTTCTTACTCGTCATCTCTTGAAACAAATTTTTCTTTCTTGTCAAGTGTTTGTTAATCATAAAGGCACTGCTCTTTAATTTTTGAGTTGTACTAAATCTTCTCCCACGGAATGTATACAGCCTACAGGCTGTGGCAAGGGAACAAGGAAGCCATGGGGTCTCATGTGTCTGGAGTGGAATACTAGCCATAATCCTTTCTTTCTCCATGATTAAGCAGTATTTGACTTTTAGCTTAGCTGACTTTGAAATGTCAAGCATAGCATCAAGGCTTTGGCCTGTTTCTAGTGTTCACAAATCCAGGCACTCAAAAATGGAAAAGAATTTACTTTCTTCCTCAGGGCTTTGCACAGAAAGGATATTTCCAAAAACAATGCATACAGAATTAGAAAATCAGGCAACAGAACCTCCTTTTTACACAAGCAGCTGCTATTAAAACCGAAGACTGTGTGCACAGTGTGCCATTAGTGCCGTTGCCTGAGAAGTGCATCTTTAAGAGCAGCTTTACACTCCCCATGTAAGCCTTTGAAAAGAAAGCCTCATGCAGACAATTCCTCTATACAGCTATGTCTGCATTTCTTACTCTCCCACACTAGGAGAACAAAACCCATTTATTTAAAGTTCTGTTTACTCCTGCTGGCTAGTCCTTATTTCACCAGGGCTGGATGATATCCAGTAAGTGGTTCAAGACTCTTGAGATGCAGAAAACATCCTGTCCTGTCCAGAAAAAGGCCTGTGTGTTTGCCTGATTTGAAAAGCTATTGACTATTGATGACTCACGATCACCAAGAACAGAAATCAATGATGTTACATGCCACTAGAAGGCTAATCATCCAGTCCAGCCTTGCAAAAATGTACAGCAGTTTGTTTTCTAGGCTGGCTCAGTGGTTCATGAGATTTTGAAGATAAAAATCACATTACTTTCACTAACATTACTGGTTCTGACCCAATTTAAATGGCTGCTGCCTTCAAGTGATTAATGTTTGAAACAATGCCATGTTTCATCTGAAAAGATATAATCACAGCTTCCAAGCTATATGAAGCACTCATCTCCAACTCCAGCACTTTGTGGAAATATTGGCTCCAAAGCTAATGCAGGAATTGAAAGATATAGGTGAGAATTATCAAATAGTGTAGTTTCAAAAAATGGTGTCTTAACTGTATTCAATTATTTTAGAAATGTTCGCTTTAGACTGTTAAGTAGTCTCATAAGCAGACAGAGAAACATATATCTAAAGAAGAGAAAATTGAAGAGCAGCAGATAAACAGGAAAATGAGACAGAAAGGGGGACACATGATCTCTCTGAGCTCACCGGGGGTGAGGCAGAAGGTGGGACTGGAAAGGAGCCTCTGGGTCATTGAATTCAACTCCCTGCAATCACACTGTGACGGCATGGACTTTAGGCTCAGATGGATCCTCAGAGTATCTGCTCCCCCACCTAAATCTTGTACCATAAAGCAGTCTCTGAGACCATGTAACAATTGCAGAACCATTAGTACAAAAGGCAAAAAGCCTCAAAAATTACACCATGGCATCACTTTAAAGAGAACAGAAGAGATGCACAGCACTGCCATTAGCTGAAACATCCCTGGAGAATTTCTAGCAGATGGCCCCTGCACCATGCCCCGCAGGAAAGCAAAAGCTGCTCAGCCTCTGCCAATCTGACATGAAGGAAAAACTTAATCCTCAAATAAACCCCAAATCTGGCAATTAGTTTAGCCCGGGGAATGTGAGCAAGATATGGCAGCCAGCAACCCGAGAGGTTTGTCAGATTGTGGTCCTGACCTAGCTCTAATTGTGGCCAATCTATTACATGTCAGAGAAAGCGGATACACAGACCTTTCTCTCTGCCTGTCCCTGGCAGTGCAATTGCCAAACCCCCTAGAATAGAGGATATTGGGAATAAAGAGCTCAAATTTTGTGACATATACAAGATACTGTTTTCCCTCATTTGTTCCCTGCTTTCCCGCTCAAGGCCAGACCCGAGACGTGCAGCACTCCCAGAAGCCTGGCAAGAGCGTGGGAGATTTGTGCATCGGTCCGAAAATCCTGGCCTAGTCACATGATCAATGCAGCGACTGCCGCACCATCCCTACGCCTGACCCAGGGCCTGTTTCCCTTCCCCCATCACCTAAGTGGCCATTTTGGGGCAGGGAAATTTCCTGCGAGAGCAACCTATATTTTAACAGTGAAGTATGCCAACCCCACCCAGGAGTTTTCTAACGTCGGGTATCAAAACCTACCTTGCATACCAACCCCCGCCAGCCGAGGCAGGGCTGTACATAAACCCAGTGAAATGAAGCCGGCCCAGACCTAGTTTACCCTCTCCTTCTATGTACAGCCACAGCCTTTGGCCTTCAACGTGTAAAACTGAAATCATAAACTTAACCTCTGTCTTCACCTTAGGCCATCACACCCTGCCAGTCTGGGACTCAAATCCATCCAAGTAGCCCATGCCAGTGTTCACCCAAAACCCTGTCCAAAGACCATCCAGCTCAAAGGCTACTCTCCTCTCTTACTGGCAACACCCCTCCTCCAACAGCTCTAGCTCCAACTCCAGCCAAATTCTAGCCAGATAACCTTCAACAGTAGCTAAAAAGGCCGGAGTCCCTTTCCAGTTCCCTAAAATTGAAAATATGAAAGTTTAAGACTCAAACAGTCCAGCCTGATTCTGGGCTACTTTCTGCTTCCCTAACTGGCAGTGTTCAAACAAGGCTGTTCTGGTTTCGGCTGAGATAGAGTTAATTTTCTTCTTAGTAGCTGGTACAGTGCTGTGTTTTGGATTTAGGGTGAGAATAATGTTGATAACACCCTGATGTTTTAGTTGTTGCTAAGTAGCGCTTATCTTAAGCCAAGGACTTTTCAGTTTCCCATGCTCTGCCAGCAAGCAGGTGTGCAAGAAGCTGGGAGGGAGCAGAGCCAGGACAGCTGACCCCAACTAGCCAAAGGGGTATTCCATACCATGGAATGTCATGCCCAGCATATAAATAGGGGGGAGATGGCCAGGAAGAGCAGATCGCTGCTCTGGCATTGGTCAGCGGGTGGTGAGCAATTGCATTGTGCATCACTTGTCTTTTCTTGGGTTTTATTTCTCTCTTTTTTTTTTTGTTATATTCCTTTTCATTACTATTATTATTATTATCATATTTTTATTATTATTAGTTAGTATTATATTTTATTTTACTTTAGTTATTAAACCGTTCTTATCTCAACCCACAAGTTTTACTTTTTTCCTGATCCTCCTCCCCATCCCACTGGGAGGGAGGAGGGGGGAGCGGCTGCGTAGTGCTTAGTCGCTGGCTGGGATTAAACCACAACAAAGACCAAGAGAGATGAGGTCATTGGTCATAAGTATAGATAAAGAGAAATAGGATCAGTGCACAAACAATCCATTTTTCCAACTGCACCTGAAGTGAAATGCCAGCCCTCTTCAATGGAGCCAATATTTTCACTTGTAAGGGATAGCTCAAGCAAGTCTATCTTAGAGTTAAGTTGCAATCACAACTGTAGGTGAAGTATCACTCCAGTAACTGAACCACAGGCAAGGATAACACTGCAGAAGAGGTTAGTTTTATTATAAGGACTTGAGAAGTTAATTTTTTATCTCAAAAATGTCAAAGAATGTCAACATATAATTTCATTTAACTTTCTCTGTTTGTTCAGTTTTGAACAATTTCACCATCCTATCTCCAAGTAACTTGCTTGTCATTAAATAAATGTACTTGGTCTCTTTAGACTGTTTGCTTCATCAAATTCACCAAGTAAATTTACTAAGTAGTCTTAACATAGCCATAGGGGAGTCAGTACTGCATTATCCCATTGGGGACCAGTATATAGCACCAGCAGATATTTAATACCGGTTGTGAATCTAATAAATCCCATAGCCGCAGTTGGAGGTAGCCCAGTTCCACCAGTTCTGAGTTTTAAAGAGACATGTATGTTTACTTAGGGGAAGGGGAGCAAGGGATAATTGATGGGACGGACAAAGAAGCTGATGCCACACTTCCTCGAGGACTTTTGTGACTGACTCCCCCCAGGCAATGACTTCTACTCAGAAGGACCACAGAAAGAAATCTACATTGCAAAGCCTGCTAGATGTACTGCCCTGTCACTGAATGAAGAAGAAAATCTTAGCAATACAACAGAAAAAGAATGGGGCTGAATAAGAAAGGAGTAAGTTGTAGCCTGAAAGTGAAACTTTCCATCTTAATACACTCTGGAGGACTAGAATAAGTGCTTTCTAATTAGGTTGCATTTCACTTGGCATATTTATGGCTGTCGCTGCACGAGTAGACCAATATACAAGGCTTTTTATTAAAGGGTCTCCAGAGAGAAGCATCCAAACCTGCCAGCAACCATGTTTCAGAGGTTTAACCTCTCTAACCTTCATGGTTCAGTTAAAGTTCTTCCTCCACACGTGCCGAATACATCATTCTGCCGAGTGAACTGTAAGCTTGACTTAGGCAAATACCTGCTCTATTTAACATGCAATTGCATTACTTTTTATTTGTGGTTACCATTTACCTGATTTGCTCATAAAAGTTGCCTGATTACGTAAAGACATGGTAACAGAAATGCTAAACCTAGCTATTGAGTTACAGAAATCAGATGCAGCAAGCAGATGCCGTGTTCGTGATCAGAAGATCATTGTACGTTGAGGTGTGAGTGATCCACACAGCAGTTAACCTGAGCTGGTGTGCTGCACTCCAGCATGGTCTTCTGACCCGTGCTGTGCTGCACAGATCCCTTGGCCCCAGGGTAAACTTAGGTGGTTGATTGTAACGGAGGAGCCTGCAGGCAGCTCCCACCTGGTACCCGCGATTACACCACCTGCATGTCCTTGCCTTTATCTACAACTGCAGCAACAAGGTCTCCTGTGAACATCCCTTCTATCTGGCTGTAGAAATGATGAATAAAGCTGTTTTCTTTTAAGAAAATCCTGAAAGAGCTCGAATTAACAAAAAAAAAAGTGATGTAACTCCTCCGTGGATGGGATCTGGAGGCCTGTCTGAAGCTGCACAATTCAGTGTTACCAGCATCTGAAAGGACATAAGATTATCTATACTACCCTCTCTTTCTCTGTAACGTTGACACTAATAAATAGCATTTTAAACAGTACTTGTCAGAGTTTGAGTGCCTTTCTTACTGGGATCTTAACGAACCAGCACCTCCTGGTGCAAAGCAGCAGTTAAGAAAGCAGTATCCAAGTCTCTACTCTTCTTTATGTGCAGGACTGGTGTCATTGTTCCTTTAGTTTTCCTCTCAAAGGGTGCTTAATCAGACTGGAAAAGCTATATCTTGCTTGAAATGCTTCTTCCTCATCAACTGAGAGAACCATCCAGTTTGACTTCCATACTCCTAATTTTGGTGGCTTTGGTTTGCCTTGTTCCCTCCAATACACGTGGTTGAGACTGCCAATACACCCTATCAATCTTTTTTTTTTCCTTATGATTTAGTGTCACTTGATTCTAACAAAGAATTTTCAGGTCACAAACCTCCATGTCACCGACCTCCTGGCCACCCAGCCCAGCGCTTTCCTGACAGACCCTTGCTTCTCCATGGATGTTCATCTGGGTCACTCAAAAGCTTCTTGAGCATTGACTAGCTACTAACCAAATGAGACAGCTGCATGTTTTACCCTCAGAGTGAACACTCTTCAGCCTGTTTCTTTTCCTATTCTCCACTGAACTGGAATACAAAGACGTTAGATATTTGTATCTGGCACTAATTGACAAGTACCACCCATGAGAGTTGCTAAACATAACCTTCTTTTTATCCTGTGGAGGGATTCAGTGATTTTGTTCCATGTAGGTGTTGTGCCTTCCTTCCAGATTGTTCCTTCATTTTGTCCTTTGGTAGAGCATCATCTTTTCTATCATTTGCTTTCAGTCAGAGATTCCCTAAGGGAATCCCTCAAATATTTCTTCAGACGTCTCCCTTGTGTCTATAAAGCACAACAGAGCGTGATGTACTGGTGCTGACTTGGAATCAGCTGAACGGAGCACAGCTCCCTGCCTGATGGTGCTTGCTCGGCTAATTAGCTCTGCTGAGGAACCTGAGACATTAAATCCCAGGCAAATGGCACAGTGATGCCGCTACCTTGTTTCCAACACCTAAACTGTGCATTGTGCATTTTTTTTCCCTAGGCTCCTACCCTTTTTCTGCTTGCACATCCAGTTTGAGCAATCGCGTATGAAAGCATGTTTTGAGTCTTATCACTATGCTAATTATTCCCAAACCTGTCTCTCTACATTGGACGTCTCTTTCTCCAAACTGAAATCTTGCTTTTTTCTTGTTTTGGGTTGTGTTTTTTTCCTCTGTATCTCTTCATGGACTATCCACAGTAAAAACTTACCCAAAGTAGAATACACTCTTCCTCTCTTGCATGTCCTCACAATGAACTTCCTGAGTTACCTGACAAGAAAATTAAGAAAGATCATTGTTGTGGTTTAACCCCAGCCGGCAACTAAGCCCCGCACAGCCGCTCGCTCACTCCCGCTGCTGTGGGATGGGGGAGAGAATCAGAGAGTAAAAGTGAGAAAACTCATGGGGTGAGATAAAGACAGTTTAATAGGTAAAGCAAAAGCCACGCCTGCAAGCAAAGCAAAACAAGGAATTCATTCACCACTTCCCATCGGCAGGCAGGTGTTCAGCCATCTCCAGGACAGCAGGGCTCCATCACATATAATGGTTACTTGGGAAGACAAACGCCATCACTCCGAACATCCCCCCCTTCCTTCTTCTTCCCCCAGCTTTATATGCTGAGCATGATGTCATATGGTATGGAATATCCCTTTGGTCAGTTGGGGTCAGCTGTCCCAGCTGTGTCCCCTCCCAACTTCTTGTGCACCCCCAGCCTCCTTGCTGGTGGGGTGGTGTGAGGAGCAGCAAAGGCCTTGACTCTGTGTAAGCACTGCTCAGCAGTAACTAAAACATCCCTGAATTATCAACACTGTTTTCAGCACAAATCCAAAACGCAGCCCCATACTAGCTACTATGAAGAAAATTAACTCTATCCCAGCCAAAACCAGCACAATCATTAACTTTGTTTCCACTGCATATGTTCAAGCAAAGGGGAAATGAAAATGCTGTAACATTAACATAAACAATAAAGTCAAAAGATAGTTCTGTTCAGTGGTGACTCAATAAAAAACAAATTATAATAGATGTATGATATGTAGATAAGAAAAAAAAATATCCTTAAGCTGTGGAAGGAAATTAATGTAATCAAAATGAGCATGCTTAGAATCCATATGTAATTAATATACCATTATTCATACAGGGTAAATATTTTTTGCTTAAACAAGAAGTTTCAGCATTTCATTGCAAGAATTGGGCAAAATCCAAATTGCTTATTGACAAGCTGTAGTAACTGTGTACAAACAAGAGATGAAAGATTTTAGCTTGTCATTCATGATATATTCTGAAAACATACCATGAATCATTCTCAAGCCCTATGCTGACTAAAGCAAAAAGGGGAATCTAGCCTGAATTTCCATAAAATAATTAAAAAAAAGTACATAGAACTTTTATCTTTGGCATTGATTTAGTGCTTAATACTAGTTCCGGAGGTCTCAGAGATTAAGGGTTGCTTCTCTGCAACAAGGAGTAATATGGTGAGCATGAAGATTTTTTTTGGGGGGGGGGAAAGGGCAGGAAATGGGTTTCAGGAAAGGTCATTTGTTTTGTAAACTGAAACAAGCAATTAAAAGGTTGAGTAAATTTTGGATCTCAGTATCTAAAGTCAACTGTGTCTGTTTCTATGCAGTTTGGGAAATAATTTAGCAATTAAAGTTAAATCTCCTGAATAGTTCTGGCAAAATTGGATGAGTGAAACAGTTCCATGAGATGCATAAGCAGAGAGAGAAGAACGTGGGTGAACAGAGGGCAGCCCCAGGGTCAAGCTGCCCAGTGGTGAAGTCCCCGTACGCAGGGGAATTGCTGGGTGGGGGGATTATGTTGCTGCTGCCTTCCTTGGCAGTACAAAAACATGACCAAAGAAAGGAAGTGCTCTTCGTATCAATGGGGCTACACCATTTCATGCTATCTAAATCTTATCATGACTGTGTATCTGCATGCAATAGCCAGTAATTTCCCTTTGGTTTTGCTGTCAAAAGCCAGGCTGCAGCTATCAGATGTCCCTTAGAGTGATACTGAAGGACCTTTAGTAATAACTTTACTGAATAATTGACTTTTTTCTTTTTTAAATGAGAACACAGGGATTTGGTCATGCTGTTGCAGATATAAGCTTGGTGTGATTGTGTACATAGATACATACATACACACGTACATAAGTTTGTACACACACTTAACACACACACACAAAAACACACACACACACTTCTCTGTATTTTGATAATGCTTTGGCTACTGTAGCAAGGATGAGCCAGAGACACCTGGGCGTATTAAAGGTAGCATCTGAATCAATTCTAGCCTTCCAGTCCTCCACTTTGTTAATTATGATCATCTAAATTGCACATTTGAGCTGAATTGCCTTAAAAGTGCTTACTGGAGGTTGGGAAAAAAAAAAGAGTAATGTTCCATTAAAGCTATTATCTCAAGTTGTGGAGTAATTTTTTTTTTCATAAAATGTTTCATTATAACTCAGAAGCAATTGTCTACCCAGGTTATGGTAATTATGTTGATTGTCATTAACCATGCAATACAGAATAGTGTTTATTAATGAAGTGCAATCCTGTAAACAATGCAGACATAGCCCATGAATACTGTATACTTAATTGGGGTCTTGGTTTGAGATATCCCCCAGCTGACAGTGAAAGATGGACAACATTATCCTAGGTGTAACCCCACTGAAGCAATGCACCACAAATATCTTGCTCTTTCATGTATTTAAGGGAATTGGAAATAGTTTACTGAAACTGATATAAAGAATATGCAAGTCCAAAAACCCAGCATGCTTTCAAAGCTGTGTCGTTGATTCTCATAATGGTCTTGGACTCCAAATAATTTTCAGTGTATGCTCTAAAGCATTTCCAGTCTGACTACTGTTGTGAAAATGCCAAGAATTTCTTCAGAAACTCATTTGCTGTTTTGCTTGTGTTAGATGATAGACTAGGACATAAACACTTGCATGCCCTGCTAAAGGAGAAAATCAGAAAAGTTAGCACCATCCTGCAGAGGATCTGCAACACAGTGTTTAAATTAAACAATATATATGGATACTGTTTCTCAGACACCTCTATAAGCTCCTCAGTGGGGCCAGACAAGCACATAAGTTGTTGAGAGTTACAGTTACAAGAAACCAACTGTATTTCCAACAAATAAGGCAATAAAAGCATCTTTTATTAGCTATCTACAAATAATCTAAATTTCTATATATGACCCAGTAGGGAGGGATTTGCTGCCAAGATCATAAAATCATAGAATAATTCAAGCTAGAAGGGACCCCTGGAGGTCACCTAGTCCAGTTGCCTGCTCAAAGAAGGTATGGCTAGAGCAGATTGCTCGGAGTTCCATCAAGTTTTGAACACCTCCAAGGATGGAGAGTCCATAACCTCTGAGGACAGCTTGTTCCAGTGCCTGACTACCCTCACCCCCAGCCTCAAAGTCAAGCTTTTCAAAGCCTCTGGGTGACTGTAGCCTTTCTATGTTACTGCGCTAGCGTGAACAACTTGGAATGTCATCTTACACCCAGTGGTCTCTACAAAACCAGAGAAGCCCCCAGTGATGCGGTGAGTGGCGCTGGCTTGATCCTGTATCACCTGTCTCTGCAGTGCTCCATCCGCTGATGTAGCACTTCGAGGCTCTAGGTAGCTGCCATAGTTTAGGTTAATGGCAGAGACTACTCCTGAGGAAGGCAGGTGCAGATACAATGCAGAACCACCGTTGTTCCCACACTGATGTTTTTGCTAACAAAATTAAGAATATAAAAATGAAGCCAGATAACTTTAATGGAGATTTAAGAAAAAGAAAGCTTTAAGAAAAATATCACTTTGCAACCTTTTTTGTAGCACAAAAAAGTATCTGTATAAGCTTTGGAAATAGCTTAATATTTACATTTATGCAGTGCCTTAATATTAAAATACAAACACAGGGTTTATAAATACATAAATACAAATACAATATACAAAATATAAATATATAAATACAGTGTTTAATATTTATATGGTGCTTTTCATTCTGAAGACTTTCAGCTTGGCTCTTTTGCCTTAGTACACACAGACAAGGAAAACCTTAATAAAATGAACCAAACTCCTAACGAATCATTTCTGCTAAGGATGTGAGTTCATAAGCACTGATTTCCATGTAGGCGTCATGAAAATCTCAATAGTTATCATGGCCCTTTACAGCTGAGGAATCCTTTCTGTTCTGGTATACATTTCACCAGGGACATGGCAGTCACTGATCATGCAGGGGCAGAGGACCTGTAGAAGGGCTTCCAGAGACTTCACTCCTCTGTGCCTACAGCAAACCTGTTGACTCCAAAATTGCTTTTCAACAGCTGATAAGAGTTGATCTTTGCATGGCTTCACATAGCAGCCCTTTTCCTCTTGGGCCTGGGTGCTGACAAGAAAATTTGCTGATTCTGCACAGTAACTCACCTTCTGGCACAAGGACTTGAACGTGGTTCTCTCCACTCTCTACTGGTTATCCTATGCGGCTGAATGATGTGGTCTCACCAGCTGATATTAGTCTCCCAGTCCCAAACCCTCCTCTTGACAAGAGAGCCTGGGTTATGGCTTAAATCTGGAGAATGGGAGTGGTGCAAACATCTCATGCTTTCCCTGTATATTAAGTAACTCCATCCATCCCTCAGGGTGGTTTGTACCCAGCACAGATCTATCTGGCTCCACCTCAGGGGATGAAAATGGACTGTCGCAGGCCTCAATATCATCACTATTGAGCAACAGCATGAACTGTAGTGGCAGCTGAGCCTTGAGCAGTCACTGACCTGGGCATTCAGCTTGTTCCCTATATAGCATGTGCTGGTCTGATCGCATGATGTGCATGAGTCAGGCAAGATACGAGCGCAGCAGCTGCTGAAGAGGCCAAGGGCAAGAAAGAGCAAAGGGCTATGGCAAACTATTGCACCACGGTAGTGGTGGGGAATTGCGCCTAGCAGGAACGAGCAGCCTGTCCCATCCAGATCACAAACCCCAGCCTTGCAGTGCATGGGCACAAGCCAGCCCACACCACCTGGCTCAGGAATGAAGGCTTGCTCACTGGTGTGGGTATCAAAACCAGTCTAGACAAGAGTCTAGTAGCCTTGATTCTTTCCTTCCTTCTGCTACCCTGCACTGTTTTATCATTGCATCCCACCACCTGGCTAGACTTTTCCAAATGGCTGCTTCTCTACTGTACTAAACCAGCACCGCTAACAGCCTTGTGTCAGTGTGGTGGGTTGACCCTGGCTGGATGCCAGGTGCCCACCAAAGCTGCTCTATCACTCCCCCTCCTCAACTGGACAGGGGAGAGAAAATAAAATGAAAAGGCTCGTCGGTCGAGATAAGGACAGGGAGATCACTTCACCAATTACCGTCACGGGCAAAACAGACTCGACTTGGGGAAAAATTAGTTTAATTTATTACTAGACAAATCAGAGCAGGATAATGAGAAATAAAACCAAATCTTAAAGGCACCTTCCCCCCCACCCCTCCCTTCTTCCCAGGCTTAACTTTATTCCCCATTTTCTCTACCTCCGCCCCCCCGCCCTGAGCGGCACAGGGGGATGAGGAATGGGGGTTTGGCTCAGTTCATCATATGTTGTTTCTGCTGCTCTTTCCTCCTCAGGGGGAGGACTCCTCACACTCTTCCCCTGCTCCAGCATGGGGTCCCTCCCATGGGAGACAGTCCTCCATGAACTTCTCCAATGTGAGTCCTTCCCACAGGCTGCAGCTCTTCGTGAACTGCTCCAGCATGGGTCCCATCCATGGGGTGAAGTCCTTCAGGAACAGACTGCTCCAGCATGGGTCCCCCGCGGGGTCACAAGCCCTGCCAGCAAACCTGCTCCAGCGTGGGCTCCTCTCTCCACGGGTCCACAGGTCCTGCCAGGAGCCTGCTCCAGCGCGGGCTTCCCACAGCGCCACAGCCTCCTTCAGGCATCCACCTGCTCTGGCCTGGGGTCTTCCACGGGCTGCAGGGGAATCTATGCTCCACCATTCACCTCCATGGGCTGCAGGGGGACAGCCTGCCTCACCATGGTCTTCACCATGGGCTGCAGGGGAATCTCTGCCCTGGCACCTGGAGCACCTCCTCCCCCTCCTTCTTCACTGACCTTCATGTCTGCCCGGTTGTTTCTCTCACATACTTTCACTCCTCTCTCCTGGCTGCAATTGCTGCTGTGCAGCAACTTTTTTCCCTTCTTAAATGTGTTATCCCAGAGGCGCTACCACCGTTGCTCATGGGCTCAGCCTTGGCCAGCAGCAGGTCCATCTTGGAGCCGGCTGGCCTTGGCTCTGTCGGACACAGGGGAAGCTTCTAGCAGCTTCTCACAGAAGCCACCCCTGTAGCCCCCCGCTACCAAAACCTTGCCACGCAAACCCAATACAGTCAATCACTCCGCAAGAGCTGCTTTCCCGCCTGCTGAGTCAGCACAGATGGCAGGAGGGAACACAGCAAAGAAGCTAATGAGACTGGGGAGCAGAGGGAGGACAAAATACCCAGTGGCTTAAAAAATATCCAATTAATATTTTAAGAAAGGAAAACAGTGTTTGTGAATTGGAGAGGGCTATTTTACTTCTCCCAGCTTTCCCACCTATTTCACTTGCAGAGATACCTTTGACAGCATGTCTCTGTTCCAAGCAGCTGGACCGGGCTTGCAGAGCAGTTCCCCTGATGTGTACAGCACTGTCAAACTCCTGCTGGTATCAGTCTCCTGAGTGTCTCTTCCCTAATTCCCCACCACCCTTGCCTTTTCCTTCCTTTATTATCTCACCTGCAGTCATACACCGAGCTCAGCAGCTAGCTGGAGAGGGCTCTCCCAGCCTGCCGGCATTCTCAGCCACAGTGAGCATTTCTTGGCTTTTATCCACCCAAGCAAGTTCTCCAGTCGATATTATATCAGCTCTGGAAGGAGCAATAACATTCTGCAGGTTATCGGCAAAACTAAGCTTGACAGTTCATCCCACCTGCCCTGCAGTTCCCATAGGGTGAGATTTAAACAAGTTCAGCAAGCCTTTTTACCACTGGTTGCTTGTTTCATTTCTTGGGGAACAGCGGTAAAAATCCCCCATCCCTTGCTCTCATTCCCCACATTTCTTCCTGGGTCCAAGTTTGTTTGAGAAACCAGCTACTTACTCCAGGCTTATCTGGTTCTCTAGGACCCTAGATACTGTTCTCACAGAGATTTCCAGGAAGAGATGAACACTGATTAAGAACAGTTAAGCCAAGGCCACAGTTTTAAACCCAGCATAGTGGTTTTTTGAGAGTGCAAGTTGTAATACTGAGAGAAAGGAAGCATCACCTTCTGCATTAGAATTTGTAATCTCCTAGTGACTGCCTGCCAGGTGTGTGCAGGGCTTCCTACCTCGTCTGCCATCTCTATCTCACCCCTTCATAGAAAAGAAGAGGTTTGCAAAAGAAGAGAACAAGAGAGGTTACAACCACCACAAAACAAGGCCACCTCACCCGAGTCCGTCCTGGCACAAACCTGCTCTGAGAGACCTTCTCATGCTCTTCCC
This sequence comes from Gymnogyps californianus, assembly GCF_018139145.2. NCBI lineage: Eukaryota > Metazoa > Chordata > Aves > Accipitriformes > Cathartidae > Gymnogyps > Gymnogyps californianus. The sequence goes on from NC_059471.1 coordinate 176,390,342, forward strand.
CTGCTTCCACACTTGGCTTCGGGCAAAGCCCTCTCCCTGCTGCGTACCCCACATAGCCCCTTTTCTGCTGGGGGGGACATTTTTCCTGGGATCTCCCACCACAGCCCCTCCCTTTGGTACCTTCTCTTTCCTGCCGCCGGAGCATCATGTGGCCCCTGGTAGGGAACAGGTTACACAGGCCTCCTCTTACAAGCACAATGAGCCCTTTTCATCCCGCTGTTCCTGCAGGATAATGTTCCTGCATTATCCTCTGCTGTTTGGCACAAGTGAACATCTGGTCCTTTTCTGTAAGAAGTGATGCTTTCCAGAAAATTAGAGCAACCTTTCTTGCACAGATCTAGCGGCCAAAGGGCTGGAGGAGGCAGCTGAAATGTGACACGGAAACATGCCCTGGTGAAAAGAAGTGCTTACAGGCACTATGTTTAATGCTGTCTTTTAGTTGACTGAGTTATCAGATTGTGTTTAACAGCAACAGTGACATTTGTGGTTGACAGGAGGTTTTTGAGCAGATACTGTTGTAGCAGAACAATTTGCATGTGATATTTTGTGAATGAATACAAAGTCTAAATTCAGTTCTTCACCAGCTAAAAGAGTGGATCAAGACTAAAAGCCATCACTATTAAGAACGCTGTGTCCCAGGCTGTCTTTAGAAATATTCCAGCAAGAGGCTCAGTAGTCATCTCACGCAACGTGACTTGTTAACCACCTAATATTTCATTAATGACTTTTCCTTCTCCAGTCTCTTTGTCTTCTCTTCCTGTTTGTTAATATTAATTCCATTTCTCCACTCTTATTTACCTTTATCACAGCTTTACTCCTTTAGGAAGAAGGGGTCACCATCAGCTTCTTAAAAAATACGATGATCTGGCATTTTGTTTGATTAATGTAGTTACTTCTGTGAACTGTTCTCCATGGGATTTCGAGGGTGCCAAGGATGTCCTGTCTGCCAAGTGCTCTACTTGTAACACAGGCTGAGATGCATCAAAAATAATCCAAAATCATCCATTTATTAAGAGTTAACCAATGACGAAAAGCTTTGACAGCACAAAGTTGCCTAAATAATATTTTGTAACCTTCCAGAAAGTCACAATAAATCAAACCTCAAACTTTCAGAAAATCAAGAAACCAAGAATTAAATGTGAAGCCCTAAATCTGATAACTCATCCAGATTCCTGCTTCAAAGTAAGAGGAGCATATGGAATACCAGAAAAATACAGAGGCCCCAATTCTTTATATAAGTACATCGATAAATTATACTAGCTCCCTTCAAACAACCACATCATGCTGTCATAAAACCAGCATCATGTTGGTTGGTTTGATAAATATCCTTCGTTTCAAGTAAATTTGTAATTCAACTTTTCTTTGTATCATCTTTGCTAGGTACATACCATTAAGTTTTGGTCTTTGTTGACCACGAACTTGATTTTACCTGTTGAATTGCAAATTGGCCCAGCTGAGCCCCAGCTTGCAAAGACCGGCAAACTGGACTTGAAGCTTCCATCAAAGCCATAGGCTGCCATAGGAGATCCTGCCAAGCTCACATTATCTCTCTGTATAATTACAGCTTTTTAGTTCAGTGGGGTGTGATTAGCTCAAGCTGTAACTCATTTAGTGCACTATAATTACAGTGCACTTAGCTTCACTGTTGGTTTTGACCTAGAAAGGGTGTGTTCCTGGGGTTATTTTTAAACAATCTGTTGGCAGTGCTTACAGGTATCACCGAGCCTCACAACAAAAACATCTGAAATTTGACAGGCACTTGACAGTCTCGTTAGTGGCTGCCAGTGTCAAACGTGTCTGGATATTCCTGAGTATTCTGCATGTTGCTCTCGTTTGCGTGTCTCTACCTGTCATTTCAAGGCTGTCTCTTCTTTTAGCAACAGATGCCCAGTGAAATGAATCTCAGATAAGTGGTCTGATGGACGAAAGTGAGTGGAAAGGGTTCTGCTTAAAAAAAAAAGAAAAAGAAAAAATGGGTTTATTTATTAACTGTGAGATTGTTAATTCCTGATTAGAATTATCAAAAAGATAAACATGCAGTAAGTGCTGGAGTTATAAAAGGCAGTAAAAAATACAAGCTGTGCACAGGAAAAGTCTCATTTTATGATGGGGAATTATACCTTAGTGCAATTAAGGCAGTAGATGCTTAATGACTGGCCTAACAAAAAAAAATAAACACAGCTTCCACTAAAAATCTTTTATGACAGTTTACCATTATAGATGTGTATAAAAGAAAGACCAACAGTAAAGCCACCCTCAAAGGATTGTCCTCCATTTTGTGCATGTTTTTTTTAAAAACAGTTTATTTGAATTAATGTTACCAGGTCTTATTGCATCAATTTTACCACCCCTGTGCAGGAAAGCTGCCAATTCATTTACATTATGGTGGTGGCTTGGTGATGCAAAACCTTGCCTGCCAGTCACATAGAATAATGTCTCTTTTTTTCTGTGTTAAAAAGAGTCTTTTTTAAAATCTCTCTCAACTGTGTTGCTTTCCCCAGGTATTTCTGGACATATGAATGCCGATAAACTACTTCTGCAGGACCAGAATTGCTTTTCATCTCCCAGGAAGGAAGAATTGCTTACATGAACTATAGAGGAAAAACAAAACTAAATTGGATATGTCTTTGATCAGTAGGGAAGGAGTATTCTCCACTCAAAATAGTCTGGAGGATTGGCCAATGTTTTTAAATTGCACATAATTAAGCACAGTGGTCTGCAATATTGTGAAAGCTTGGTATAACCTTCTCTTGGTATTTTATACCTTCAGGTGGCAGAAGGGGATGCAGAAAAGCAGTGCTGGTACAGATGTAACTGAAAACAGGCTGTAGCATAATGTATAACAGATAGACTATACTATTGTTGCAGAAAAACTTTTCGACTTTGATGACATCAAAAATATCCTTGCTCTGCAAGAAGTGATGCTGATAATCAGCTTTCTTAAGGGTCACCCTGATATGACAGGATGTTCCTGTCAGGGAGGAGTAGTGGAAGAGCTCAGAAGTATGCCTGCTTGCGAGGAGAAGGGGCTGCCATGGCCATAATAGGCAGATTTTTCTCAACAGCAAGTTAACTTCACTCTTTTGTGTGCAAGGCTGAGCTCTCTGAATTGCTCTGAAGTTCCCCTGTCACTTACGCCTTGCTAATCTGGTCTTTTAGTCCTAAGGCCTCCAAGGCACCCCCAGCCAAAGCATGAAGAAATGTCCTCCCCACTGGATGATGAAGGTGTCCCAGCACATTAGCAGAGCACTGCTTGCGGCAGGCGATATCTGTGTGAACCATGGATTACAAAGCCAAGCCACCGCGCTTTCTTGCACAGAGAAATTGAAAGAAAACTATCAGTCAGGCCTGCTGAGGGAATCTGAAAGAGGTGAAACGCAAGGACCTTCAAGAACTCCTTTTCTTTAGGCTCTGCATGCCTGTGTGTGTTGTACAGCCTCTGCGGCTAACGAACATAAATGATGCTGGTTAAAAACAACAGGAAACTAATGTAATCCTTCTAAAGTGACATTATTATAGATGGTGACTGTGGGAAAGAGATTCATTTACCATCCATGATAAATACAGTGGCTACTCTTTACACATAATGACGCTATTCTTACATGTCCCAAAGGGTTGCGTAATTCTAACAAAAGCTTCTGCTGCTCTAGCCCAGGGTGGTTGGGATTTGAGAAAGTTTTCCCAAGGTCTCTTGTGGTTTAATGTGCATATTATTAAACGCCCAACTCTGCCACTGTTTGCCATGCTGAGAAATGTTGTGGGGAGTCAGGACAAAGGAAAATTTGGTAATGGAACCCTTATAACTTGACAGACTTGACTCAAAGTAAAAATATATTAGCCCCTCTTTTTTGTCCTCTCTGCATACTGGGTGCCTTTCATTTTTCCCCTGTCACTTTTCTAAGTCATTATTTCACAAATTCAGTTTCTGCAACCAGGACAGAAAACTTTGATAACAGAAGCAGTTACTTCTTCATGAAACATTGCGCAGCTGATTTTATTACTAGGGGTCCTGCTAAAATAAATAAATAATTGTACAGAGAAGGAATGTTGCTTTCCAAGCAGAGGGTAGAGCATATGTCATGAGCTAGTTATTAAAACAACGATGTGCATTAATACAGACAGATTCACCCATTAGGTGACATTTCAAAGATGGTGGCATTTCAATGACTTCATTAAAACTTAATTTTTTTTTATTTTAATGTTGTAGTGCTATTTCAACTGTTCCCGTTACCAAGTTAAAAAAAAAAAAAATCAATCTTTTGTATTAGAATTTCAAAGACATACTCTTCAAAGAAAACTGATTTAAATATGAGTTGTATCTTTGTACAAGGTGGTGCACTAAAGTCAGCAGAAGTTTTGCTAGAGTGAGGTCAGCTTCTCCAATGTTTAGGACATTTCTAGAGAAGCGGTTTCTGCAATTTAGGTGCTGGGCTAGCAGAGTGGGATGTATGCAACTTGAATCAAGTTTCTGTTTTGGACAAGTTGTCCAGAGTAAATAGCCCTTCTTCTCCAGCAGTTTTCACATACCTGTCTACCAGGACACTGACAGCAAAGAAGATATGAGAAAAAAAAGGATACTTCAATCTGCCTGTTAAAGCTGGACCAGCATGCAGCAAAAATGAAGATTTCCAGGGCAGGAAAACCAGAGAACAAGAGGCAACATGAACCTGCAGCCCAGTGAGAAGAGGACTTGATTTGATTGGGAACAAGGGTGGGAACCCATTTCCCACCCTGCCTTTCTCTCCTCACTAGGCTATGTCCAAGCTCTTCCTTGTCCCCAAAATGTTGAATTTCCTTCTATGCTGTGCTCCTCTAAAAGGTGGAGTGGGGAAGGAGGGTACCCAAAAGTCAGGCTAGGTGCCTAAGAAAAAAGGGAGTACATCCTAGCATTAGAAGAGAGCTGGGATTCAGGAACACCTCCTGCATTATGCTTTCTTCGCAGCTGTGTTTCCCCCAGCCCATCTTATCAGAACACAGGCTTGTCTTCATCCTATTTCTGACTCACAACACAGAGAGAAGAGGTTCCTAACTTCTGGGTATGGATTTGAGGATCTGGCTCCAGCAATAAATTTCTGTGGATCCAAATCAGTAAGAGGAAGTACATCAAAGATGACATGCTGCTTACTGGGGTATCAGGAACAATTTTCATGCCCTTTGGCTATCTGCCATACCTAACACTGCATCAAGGCCCTCTTAACATATAGCAATTACTGACAGCAACTCTTGCCCACCTGAGAACAGAGGGTCATCTCAGACCATCCCAACCTGTTCTATTTTCCACATTTCTTTTTCTTTGTGTGAATATATATATATTGCACTTATGAGGGAGGCAAGAGCCTAGCACATCTGCTCTCATGCTCATTCCTTTTTTTTGGTCACTCTTCTGGAATACATTCCAGCTCCTCACCCCGCTTGAACTGACTGGAGTAATGAGCTGTCTTACTCAACATTTTGGCTGTTCTCTGCCTTGTGTTTTGCTTCTTAATTAGCTGAAAGGGTCAAATTATTAGCATGAACTTGCTCCAGTAGCTGGTCTGACTATCCGTACTTTCAAGCACCGCTACTTTACTGGTGCCAATTACAGACATTCTTCTAATTTGCTTTTCCTTGCCAGAGTCAGTGTCCCACTGCCTGACGGCTTCTTACACAGTTTCCATGAATATTTCCATCTCCACTAGTTCTGACCCAAATGTGCCCTCCTCTTTAGGAGGATTCAAACATCTTCACTACCTCACCCTGATAATTCTCTGGCTTCCTTCAGTGTGTAATGTAGTCAGTCTCTTTCCCCGTCACACAGAGGAGAGAGCGCAAGCCAAGGGACTTGCTTCCCTTGCTCTGCTTTAGGGAAGGGCAGGTTCCTATGGCACAGTTCAGACACACGTCTGCTGACTGCAGGGCTCAAAAAATTAACTCTGCATCACAGTAGGAGAATGGGAGGTGATAATCTCCCCCCCAGATTAAGAATCACAAATGTAAGGCAATGAAAAGAATGAAAAGTACAGGTCCTTTTGTTAAGAGTATGATTTGAAGCGTCTTCTAATTAGACTTTGCATCTTTAAATCCTTGGGCTGTCTATGTAAACACCAAAAATTCAGAAAGAGTTATAAGTTACAGAGAGAGACACATTTGTAGACCATAATTAAGTCTTTCATTGATTTTTCTGTACTTATATTACACTCTCTTGTGCATCTCAATTTTAGTCGTGTGACTGTAAGTGAATGAACATACATGATATTGCTCTTTACCTGTGTCAGCAGGGTAGCAGTTATCCATCAATGTCACATTTGTTTATTGGTCTGGTTATCACCCACCCAAACTTGCGACCTATGGCTGTGTCCTTTTGAGAGATGTGGCCTTTCTTTACCGACTACTCCTCGCAGACAATTGCTGCTAATTTAGGAATAATTGTTCTTTTCAGGCATGCGTGCCTCTTGCTTACTTTTCCAAGGTATTACCTTTTTCCTACTCCTTGAAAACCTATGCAGGTATATAAGTGAATTTGCATAGGTAGATTTGAAAAGAGACTGAAGGCACTCTCTCTATTTAGAGAGTAGCAAACAACATCATCCACTGGATTCTGATGATTTAAACTGGTTTCTGTGGTGTTAGGTCCACAGTAGATGCTATAATTGATGCAAAACATTTAGTGCCAAGTGGAAATACACGGTCATAATAAAACCCCCCAAAATAAGCACTTTTTTAAAAAAACAAAGAAACAAAAAAAGGAAAGCATTTTCATATAGTTCTGCAATCTGAAATGAGATTTTGATTACAGGGTGGAGGGCTAGACAGGGCAGGACTAGGAATACTAAACAGATACAACTTCCTCTGCTTGAGTAACTTGGTCTTTGGTTTCCAGTCAAGGAGAAAATATTGGTAGAAGATGGTGCTGCTTAAGCATAACAAACCTGGATATATCATTTGTTAAAGCCTAGAAAGGTCATTCAGGGATCTGCTGAGAACACTACATCGCTCTTTATTAAACTGGATAACGCACACAAATTCTAGTCCCATCTGTACCGGACATCCAGAGATTAATATAGGATTGCAGCATTATAGCTGTCATTGTAAAGCCTTTCCTCCAAAGATGAAAGAGCTTCAGAGTCATTAATAAATGACACCATACGGTATTACTCTGAAACAAGCTTTGTAAAGATGAAGCACAGAAGCAGCAGCAAAAAGCACTCCTCCAAGTTCCTGCTTACATTGAAAGGTGTGGTGGAGCTCTGTGTCCATTTGTGGTTTCTCACAGAGGCCTTTTATCAGCAGCAGACAAAACACAATGGCTGCAGAAAAAGGTGATGTACTCTGATATCTTTTCACAACAGGAACACAACTACTTTTGAAACCTCACTCTTGAACTTGGACTGTATGGAGAGCTCTGTCCATCTCTGTTCTTCTCAGTGCCAGGCAACGTTGTGCTCCTCGAGTCCTGAAGCACACATCTTTGGCCAAAGAGTTGGGCCTGGCACAAAGGACACAGTCTGTGCCAGCTTCTGGGCAGCAGGGGCGAGAAAGGCAATCCTGCACAGAAGTTAACCATATAAACAGTATTGTTTTGGCAAGTCAGTGGCAAAACTGAAAACAGAATCTCATTTCTCTTCCACTTTTCTTCTACATAGGCACAATTAACTTAGATGCTCACTACGGAGAAAACATATATTTGAGAATGCCAAGGCTTTATTCAGTATTGCTCTGTCTCCAGTGAAGTCAATGGACGGGCAGCAAGGATGAATTTTCTTTTGGTCTAACTCACAGTACAAGAGTGTGCCTAATCAGACAGTTATTTGCTAAAGAGTCCATTTTCACTTCTCTCTTTGTTCTTCCCTTTTCATTCTCCTCTTCCATTTCTGCAGTTAATTTTGTTCAGTCTTTCTGCAAGAGCTCCACAGAGAAAGAGTAATGAAGCTACCAGTATCCTGTTAATTGAACTCCCTTCCTTTATTTATTGTGCCTGGAGCGCTCTGAAGTGAAGGGAGAATTTTGATGATTTTATTGATGACTGAACATTACTGGTTCCTCTACATTGCCAACACTATAAAAGAAATCACAGGCATAACTGTCCTACAACAACAATTAGCGTAGGAAGCTGGAGGGCAAATTCTTCTAGAAAGAACAGTTGTATAAGAGAAGATACATATGTGGTACGGTCTTGTAGATGTGTAGGAAGTTGCTGTTTCTGTTTTTAAAGCTGGTCTGTAAAGCTTCATGACAGCTCTTGTCATCTTCATGTTTATTTTGTTTATCCATCATCAGTCTCATATTTTACATTACTTTCCTATTCTCTTCCCTCTGCCCCCTCAGTATCCAGATGTTTCGAGCAACAGCTTTGCAGCTGTAGTTTCTTGCTACTCCCTCTTCTGTTTCTTGTCTCCTCTATTTTCTAATTTCCATTACTAGCTAATTACTGTGAGTATTGCTTCCATTCTATTTGGAAAGTGATTGTTGGTCTTTCATAGTGTCACAATGTGATTTCTTTTCCTTAGGAGAACCTCTTTTTTCTTGCATTCCAAACTCTTTTCTCAAAGTACTTGAAACAGTCAAATCCCTTATCCTTATCCAGCATTACACAGGTCCCAGTGTTTGTCCTCTTCCAACAACTCTCTGCTCCAGTCTTCTTTCTAGGCGCCTTGCCCCTTTTCACCACTCTCCGCCACCTCCCCATCACTCCCTGCTGTACTCCAGTTCTTGTCCCGTTGCTGCCGGGATTGGTGCAGTAGAAGGAGCGCTGAAAATCCCCGAGAGACAGGCTCATTGCTCTCAGCTGTTTCGTCAAGTACCACAAAGTCTGCATCAGCCAGAAGCAGCTGCTGCAGGGCTCTTAGTCCCTACATCTCAGCTTGGGCAACATATGTGCTTACTGCAGATCAGGTTTCCTGGGAAAATGGGTACCAAACTCTGACAAGTCTTTATGGACTGCGTGTTAACTGAGCTACCACAGTGATTTATAACCTTTTCAAAAATGGTCTGTTGTCAGGAGAGAAGAAAATAGCAAATTTCTGACATGAGGGCATTCCCCTGCCAAATATCAACTTCCATCTCTAAAGCAGACAGGCAGTAGAGAACTTTTTTAAATATGGACCAAAACTATATTTTCCATTATTCTTGTTCTCAGAAATTTATCTTGCTGATTTTTGAAGTACTGGGAATTGTTTAAATTTTTGTGCTGCTTTGACAACAAAGGAATATAGCAACCTCCCCAGCCCTTCAGGCAGCATAAAACTGGTTCCTGTGCCCCAAGCTGGTCACACCAAATGCTCTTCCTGCATTGTTGGTCCCTGGCTGACATACACTAGTTTCTCGAGGCTGGTGCCAGCCTACCTAATGTAAGCTGGTATATACTGCAGCTCTATACTGTCTCCAGCTGAGTCATGCAGACAGAGGGAACAATCTCTTTCACAGGAAGACCAGGAAGCTTTCCTAGGCTGGATCATCTCCCTACTATCTTCATCTTCATACTGTCTCTCCCAACATTGTAGGAAGCATTGCCACATTCACCAGGAGAGGCAGAGATAGACCGAGTATGGAGCAGCACTCACTCATGCCATGGAGTCAAGTGAGGCTGCCAGGATGGGGAACTTCTGCATGACCAGCAAGGTGGCAGCAGAAGAGTCTCCATGCCTTCCTGGCACTGGTAGCTGCTCTTCCTAAGTGCAGCTGAATGGAAGGGTCCCTTCAGTGAAGTACATGCTAACCTGGATGTTCACGTTAGCCAAAGGAGGCTCTTGAGATCACCATGAAGGGCCAGATTATTACCCAAAGTGATATTGAATCAAATTGGGGTGGCAACATTCACTGCTGTGTCACTACAGCACAAGATTCATAATACATCCCTACCACACCACTTTCAGCTCTGCTCTGTTAAGAGTTTTACTCTGCTCTACTCTACTCTTGCTTTTTTACCTTTTTGGCTTCTGAAACTGGGGATGAGTGTCTCCCTTTCCATTTATCCCTCTTTCCTTCCTATCAGTAGACTTTAACAGCCTCTCGGACTCACTCATAAAGCATCTCTCTCCTTCATGGAGGTATGGTTCCTGATGCCATCCCATCACTTCAACACAATCGCACAATATCCCAACTCCTGCAGTCATTTACAGAGAAAAGTAACATTAGGAAATAACTGTTCAGCTGTTTATTGATGGACCTTAGTACCTGGGGAAAAATAAGAATCAGCACTCCAATGCTGCTTTCTGTGCATCACCAACAATTTCTCTATGAAGTCTGGATGTGTGACTCTAGCTGTGACAGAGAAGCAGGTGTGAAAAGGAAGTATGGCGACATCCTCCAGTGTCCCACCATATGGCTGGTATAGAACTCACAAGGTGAAGCACTGAGGAAAGGAGTACCTGTATGGAAACCATAAACTACCAAAGTGCACCCATGGCTGAAAGATTAATAAATTCTAAGACTGTGTCCCAGGCCTGAGGAAAGATCACTGAATCAATAGATATTATTTCTTTTTTTGGGTATTATTCCCAAGTCACTCCCTCTGCTAGCTCTGAAAGCTTCTTCCTGTCTCCAATCTTATTCCAACCCCCCCAGCACAAGAAACTACCCCCCTCGATTCTCCACTGCCCCTGCACTTTGCAGAGAGCTCGACTGTGCTCACAGCTTCAGTTCTGAGTAACAGAGAGGATAGCTGGCCATCTTGCAGTTAGTTATGCCCAGAAGACATGGCAAATTCACTTTCACCCTTCCTCCTTCTCCTTATTTCCAGGTTGCACAACAGTAAATTGCTTTTTATTTGCTGGGTCAGCTGCTCTGACCAGCAAGTAGATCAAAAGGGAATCAAGGCTCTGCCCTCTGCCCAGCTACACATGGTGAGGGGAATCATATTAACAGCTCTGAACATTCAGGTGTCAGGTCCCGGTAGCACTGTTAAGGTTGTACGTGAGCTTCTCATTTCCCAGGACAAGTATATGGCTTCGACCACGGTCTAACTCTGAGTCTAACCCTAATCTGCAGGGCTCTGAAGCCGTTGATTCCTGCTGCCTGCCAGCTCCCAGCAGCACCAGCACACAGCAGAAGGCTCCAAATGTTGCTCTTGCTGTCAGTGAAAGCAGCAAAATCTTCTGGGGCATATTAGTGCCGTTGCAGGTGAGAAGGCAACAGATGGAAAATAGGTTTAGAAGCTCTGGGGACATCCGTGATGCTCCAGGGACTGCAGATGGCTGGGAACGATCACAGTAAAAGCAGCAGTAAAATTATTCAGGGCCTCTTACCTTACTAGAGCCGAAGGAGCGACTTGGCCACCTTGTAAACAATGCCCATGACAGATGGTTGAATATCTGCCTATTCAGAAGTTGCTAATACAGGGAAGTGTTATGGCAAATGCTGAATTCTGCTAAGCCACCTTTTCTAAACCTGCACAAAAGATACACAGTAAGGTTCACTCAGAAACCAAAGAGCATAAATAAAACCTACATATCTGTAGAGATGATTTAGTACTTCCTTACCCTTATCTAATCTGGCTCATTAGAAGAACAAGAAAAATATGAGAGCTGATTTTTTAAGTTACTTTCCCTCTGTTCCACTGACCTTGATTTTGAAAAGAATGCATGAATTCCTGCAGAACCGCATTGCATTCAATCCTCTCCTACTACCTTCAGGAAGAGGGTGGAAAAAGTTCTTGAATCTCCATCTATTTTAAATTCTGCTTGTATTAAGAGAACACAGACAGAAGCATTACCTTTCGTTGCAGGGTTTCACAGTGGGGCTACAATTTGAGGAAGACACAGAAGCTGGTAGGAGAGCAGGGGCCAGCACTCTACTTATTGCGTTATCCCATCAATTCTAACGGGTTGACTTGCAGAATAGGACACCATATAAGAAAGGTGCAAGAACTAGACCCTGAAAAAAAATATTTGACCACATATTTCTGTAGTTGAAAAACATTTTATTTATTTATCATAAAAATGAAGCAACACAGAAAGAGACAACTTTGGCACAAGTTACGTGAGTACCTGATAACTAGTTGCTGCTCCCAGTGGCTCAGAAAACTCTTCCAACCTAGGCTATTCTGTGATTCTGTGAAGTTTCTAAACCCTCAAACAACAAATTCAACAACAAAATGGAAATTACAGACAAAAGCCTTGTATCATGAAGGACAGCTGTTCTTACTTTGCAGAGCTTCAGCTCTCCAAGCCCAGATGTGTTCTGTGGTCCTATCAATCCTGCTTTTGTGAGTGGAGGTGAAAGAACTCCAAATAGGAAATGAGTGTAACGGGATTAGTAGTTAAATCAGAATAAAATAAGAATTTAAACATGCAAATCCACCTAATACAGTAGGAATATGTTAGAAAAAATAAAGATCTATCCTCCTGCTACAGGTTACTCCTGCACATAGTTGTTTACAAGGAAGATAGTAGGCCTAAGTCTATTTTGCAACTTTAGATTTGTACCAGTACAGTTATAGTGGCTGAGCACCTTAAAATAAATAAATAAAAAATGAAAAAAATCAAACCTACCTAATCTACCATTTTAACAAGAATGAGTGTTTATTGTTGGCAAACCTGAAATGCAACATTTGGTAGAAGATGAGATCTCAGGAGTTATTTCAAAGTTTAGCTAAAAGGACATATTTAGATAAAGAGTTCATGCTTACAGTTCATCTTCCTAGCCATCATTCTAACTCTTCTCTGTTGTATATCTGAGCACCTAATAAAGACAAAGTCATCCAAAGAATATATCCTTATCTCTTGAGGGCATTGTACCCAATTTTCAGGTAGTAAGCTGAAAAACTGACTGAGGAGTGACTTGCCAAAAGACATGGAGAGAATATCCATATTGATGCCTGGAGTTTAAACCTTGCTGCCTTACCTACCAGCTCCTTCACCACATAGTGGTGAATAAGGACTTAAATAACACCTGTAGCAAAATTTCATTTCCTCACATTGTTTAAATAATTTACTAGAGTAAGTAACATAGCAAAGCATCATAAGAGCAGCCATATGGGGTCAGATCAAAGGTCTATCTAGCCCAGTATCCTACCTCCAGCAGTGGCGAAAAGTAGATGTTGAGAAGAGTCGCACACAGAAGGGTTCAGATCATTGGAAAAGTTCAGACTCAAAAGCTGAAATATCCTTCTACTCGGCACATTTTCTTATCTGATCTCCCTAAGCTGCATGTCAAAGTTATGTGGAAAACCACTGTCTGTGGGCTTTCATACATATTATGGACAAGCTATGACAATTCAGCTGTAGTTCAAACCTGAGCTACATGGACTACTGCTAGCAGTCCTGCCACGTAACTTCCAAATCTCTTCCAGCAGCTTTTGGTATCTACTGAACTCCTAACTCCACCAGATTTTTTAGGAATCTGAAAGTCAAAAAGGCTGGAGATTGCTTCTTTAGAGATTAGGTTTCAGGTGATTCTTCTTGCTGTTGCCTGTTTGTAGCTGAGAAAATCCTACCATCTGCTGGAGAGAAGAAAATCTACTCTGGTTCCTGCAGCTGTAACTATTCCTCTTCCTGCACCTCATGTGCTCTTGTCTCATTTTTGTTTCAGTACTTTTTTTTGTTTTGTTTGAAATTGAAGATGGTTTAATTATCCTGTGTGCACAATGATTTGGCTAAGTCATTTTGTGTGTGTACACATGCTGATATCTCGGATGTTCACTCTATTCTTTAACTCCCGCTCCTGTTTCGCAGTGAGGCAAACACAGCCTCACTTCATTCATAGTAATTAGAAGCTTCATGCGGAGGAAAAAAGCTTACTTCAGCGTATTTTTATTACTTCTTGAGGTACAAGGTGACTTGATCTAGTATGTTTCTGAAAAGCAGGCTTTTCATGCTGGCTAGAACAGAATATAAGCAAATTAATGCAATAGTAGCGCTCCAGTCCAGTACAGCTCTTTACTCATCACTTTGCAATTTCCCACTAGGTTGCTCCTAGGAATCAAGACCAACAATCCTACCCATGCCTTTGTCTGGGAACAGAAACGGCTTGAGTCAGCTCTTCAAATCCTAGTCAGTATTGCAGGTGGACTGAACTGCTTGAGCAAAGCACTCATCACAGCAGACACTTTTTCATACTCCAGAGGCCATTTAAGCATGAAAACAAAAAAGAAGCCCCTGCACTACATTATCTGCTGTGAGGTTTGCCCACCATTTCTTCTTAAAGCACACAGCAAATGCAGCGCCAACCCATCCACTACCTGTCCCTTGCAGTGAAGGGAATGCTGTGGAAGACTAATGTGGTCTGACTGCTTTTGGGGAACAAGGTATCATCTCACCCAGAATCCAGCTCTTTGGGACCCTTTTCACAGCCAGCTTTCTTCAAGACCACAACCCAGTATAGAGCATGTGCCCATTACACATTTAAAGTATGGTAACAGTTTCTCTTTGTCTGTCCTGCCAGCCTGGCATCTGTTTCAACATAGTTCAGGCCACCTGAAGAAAGAATGCATTATGGTGACCCCTGTCTACGTTAATGCATTAAATTTCACACCTTTACTGAAGAAAACAGAAGGCCAGTGTATTTGCTGTCCCTAGCACATGGTGTTTACATCCCATTTTAAACACAGGACACCAGTTCTTACATGCGAGCACACATACATGCCTACAAGCTTGTTCATGCATCCTGGATCCAACTGCCAGGGGTTCAATGGATGCGTTGGTGGGAGCCAGAGCAATAGTTATGGCCCTCTTAGACTTCTCCAGTAGCACCATCCTGACTCCTACAGCAAGCCCAAGAGCAAAGACACCAGGAATGCATTCTTGGATAGGTCTGCTGCGGTCACTCGGAGCTTGGCTGTATCACAGGCATTTATTGCAACTGTATTTACCCTTTTACCCATGTAAATTCTGTTGGTATTTTCTCTTCCAGCTAACCCCAGATTTTGTGCTATGATGCAGCATAACAAAAACCAGCAGGAAGCCAGGCAGACAGAGAAGTTTTTTCCCCCATTCTCCCTCAGTTTCACTACTTAGGCCCAAAATGTAACCCCAAAGTCCGACATATATCTATTTAGACTCCCAGTTTTTAAACACTATTTATAATGACATACTATCTAAAAGTCCAACTCTTCCATAACTCTGCAAGTCATAGGTTTAAAAAAATATTATTTTGCTCTTTCTACCATGCATAAAGCAAGGAAACCAAAAGCAAAGTGACCCATATTTTGAACACTGTTACTCCGCTTTGGGTGTCTGCAGTAATATCATCAAGAGAAACAGAATGATTTATGGCCTAATATATAGCTGTCTGCATTATGAAACAGTAAACCAAAAAGGAACACATAAAAATCCAGGCAGGTAGCGAAAGTATCTTTGATCTCATATATTATTTATCTCTTCAAGTACATTAAAAAAAACAGTAGGTTTCGCTCTGCATTCTGTGCATCTTATACCTAGAATAATAATACAAAATCATGTAAAAGGACCCTTGTCTAACAATCCAAAATCCTTTCTATGAAAAGGTGAGAATCCATCCAGCCTACAGCTTGTTCCTTCCTGGACAGTCAGGGAAAAATGAAAGAAAAAGATGCGTTATGCAGTGTATCCAAAGATTGAATAACCTAACTCTGGCAGATCATTGAGTTCCCAGGCAATTTTCTACATAAAGGAAGTCAAGTACGAGCTGACAGGGAATGAGGGCTCTGGGAGATTTTATTACAAAGCTGCAGCCTGGAGTGGTAGTTGCGAGATGCGCCTCCACCGATCGCTGTTCCGTGCATTTGCAGCAATCCAGCAGTTACCATAAACTTCAGCGTGACTAAAATGTGTTGGGCGTTAGGCAGGACATTTTTCTTGTTGTAAGCTTCTTCCCACTGCTGTAGCTTATAATTTCCTTTCATCATACAACTAGAAAAGAATATAATGCTGTAATCTTTTGATGCTTTATGTTCTAATGGAAATAGGTTCTTCTGATCTAAAGCTACGTACAGAGTTGAAAAAAAAATGCTGGAAAAATATTGTTTGCACCAAAATCAGTCCCTTGGTGTGCATAAGGTAGGCTACACAAGAACATCATAGATTTTCTCAGGAACTGTCAGAAAGCGACGTTGTAAATAATTTAAATTGCATATATCTAGTTATGAGATGCTACTGTATTGCAAGGAGATGCAGGGAAGATGTAGAAATAAAAAACCTGGAAGAATTAGAACAGCTAATTCTTATGATGCTTGAGTAACAAAGAGTGAGGATAGAAAATACACACTAGAATCTTGCCTGCAAACACATCTCTATTTCTTCAGCTAAATTATGACTTAAATTGGTTTATCTATACAGACACCCATGTTATTTTATCAGTTATTTGTTTGGGTAAACAACTTGAGGAAAATCAACATGAAACAACTTAGGGCTACCTACATATTGGCCTGCACTGGTATAATTAAACAATTTCTAAAAATGTCATTGAATTCTGTGTATGGATAAGACTTGAAATATCTCACTGATAGTGCTTGATCAAAATAGCAAAAAATGCTTCTGGGGAATCCACCAATATCAGTTGCATCATTCAGGAAACCAAGGTTAGAGAAAAATGCATTTTTTTTCTCCTAGGCCTGTGAGTGAAATGACTGTAAGCATATTCTTGTTTTATAGCTGTTTGATAGCTCTTGCTCCTTGAGACAGCTTGGAATCTCAGCACCACTCAGGTTCATGCATGCAGGGCCACACATCCCCCAAAACCTGGCATTAGAAGAACATCAGTGTTTGAGAAATGCAGTAAGAGCCAGGAAAAGACCAAGAGAAGGGTGCCTGTGCTGATTAGTTTCATCGCCTGCGTGTGGCAAGATGCAGTCTTCACCTAGTACGATTACTCTTTCGGATCAGGACTTGTGCCTGACACGGTGAAGAGGACATACCTGCCCTGGCGATAAGCAAACAGTGAGCAACAGGAAGTAAACAATAGGTGCCTTCAGAGATGAAAACAGGGATATTTTTAAAGGTAACATACGCTAGTAGTAACGTTCAGACACTGGAAATGTTCATTCAGTTTCCAAATCATGTTCAAAAGGTCACCATCATTAAAAATTTGTAAAGCTTTTTAATTAGGAAAAAACCACACCCATCAGTAGAAATGAGAATTCTCACCTGAGCCTACCCTTACCAAATCAGCAACTTAGAGTCACTGTCTCTCACAGCCACTCAGCTTAGCCTTGCTCCATCTATAGATGTCTTCCCCTCACCCACAAGCTCTTTTCCTCCCAAACCCTAAGGGTTTCTCTTCACCCTATTTTTTTTCCTATAGCCTTTTCTCTCTCAGACTGCATCATCCCATATTGCTTGTTCTCTGCAGCTGAGACAATTTTAGGTATTTCCTTCACGTGGTGTCTTGCACCCCCCCTCCAAGTAAAAATTTCCTTGAACAAAACTCAACATGTAGCACAACCAGTCTGCATTTAATGTCATTTATTCTAGACGTGATTGCAGAAATCCAAGCCAAAGCCCAAAATACTCAACAAGCAGCATGAAAATAGCTTCCTATTGCCAGCAACAGAGTAAGAAGCTGTGAATTCTTTTTTTCTGACAGTATGTTATTTATAGTAAGCAGGCAAGCACAGGGGTGACTGCAAGTGACTCCAGGCCAAATAGAATGACGGTGAAATCTGTCAGGATATGAGCTCGTCATCACTCCCTCTCACTGTAAAGCACAGAAAAATAGGGAATGAGGATTTCCTGCCTGATACCCCAGGCTTTCAAATAGCCTGTTCTCTACCTTGATGAAAGTACAAAATAAAGCAGGCATTTCTTCCTGCAATGGAGCGATCAGCAAAATGCTGAGGCATGGGTTTTCCTGAGGGTTAAGTTCAGTGTCTTGTGCTTTTTGGCAAAACCGTTGCACTTTGGGATGAGTTTCCCTGCCACCTCCTAATGAGTTATAATGCCCAAGATGCTGAAAGAAATAGCAGGCAGATGGAGCTAGTGATTTATGCATCGTCGGGAACAGAGGATAAGTGAAAGTGTTTATAGGAGCCATCTGCAGCTTTATACACTGATCCTACAGTCCATTCATTATATTTGGGCTTGACACCAGCAAGAGGATCCTTCAATACACAAGCAGCAGTGAACTATAGTGAAAGTGTAGTAAGATCAGTTGTAATGAAGATTTTGAGCTCCCTGGGAAGAGCAGCATACCTCAGTTTTTTGCTGAAGAAGGAAGATCCTACTGAAGATACCCCAATGTATCACTCACAGACATACCAGTCTTTTCAGGGTCAAGTTTTCCTATGTTTGAGAAACAAAGTCACAGATCCTGGCATGCTTATCCTCTGTACCTTGGATCAAATCCTTTGACTTTCTACTTAAATATTTCCATCTATGAACAAAAGAAGATACTTTATTTACCTCATATAGATATTGTGAGGACATTTTTATATTTCTATATTGCTTTTAACATGCAAATGCACTCTACAGTGGAATACAGTGCATATTACTTTGAAAGGCCACCAGCCCACATTTCAGGACATATGAAGCATGTGTTTCAAAACTGTTTTTCTTATGCACAGTAGAGATGGTTCCAAATTGTAGTAATTCAGACAAGGCTCACACTGTACCAAAACACTGTGTTATTTAGACTTGGAGTTCAGGGTCAGGTATACCTCCTATGAACAGACACTGTTCATGCTTTAGAAAATTCTCAATGAAAAGTGAAATCAGAAAAAGATATAAACTTTAGTTTTAATATAACAGTGTGCTGATGTATTAGAACTGGAAAAAAATAATCAAATGAGACCTTCTGAGTGCTCACAAGTGTTTTAAGGATCTTTCTGTCCATCCACACAGCGAAATTTGTCAAGACATTCTTCCCAAAAAGTAGTATCCTAATAACTACCTTTTTACATGGGAAAAGTAGAAAGGCTAAAAAGAGTATAAAGGAGAAGTCTCATGGCATCCAGATAAGGGTAAACTCCTGGCCCCACTGAATTTAAACAGAAGTTTGCCAGGGCTCCTATTTCAGCACTTTGGGATGGAAAGTTTTGACAATGTCCTTTTGTTATCCCTCAGCCCCTGGCCCATGGATCTGGGTAAGCAATATTATGTTCTGAACTTAAAATAGAAAGAGGACTGTTGTAGTGCATCCCTACGGCTCTCGAAAACTACAGGCTGGAAAGCGCTGAAACAAATGTGGAAATTTATCAGAGAGAAATTTTGCCCCACAATTCAATACACAAAGGGAGGGCCCAGAGCTAAAGCACCTCTTCACTGACGGAAACAAATCTTCAGTGACATCTTGGAAAACTCCTGAGCAAGCTGGGACAGTCTTGACATTGAGGAAATGAGTTCCAGGAAATTTTGTTTAAATCTAGACATTGTGGCATCGAGATGCCAACTTAGCAAGAAAAAAAACCCCAAACAACTTTTAGCACTAATGGCAAACTCATTTCTTAGATTGTCCTTCACCTGAGGTCTCTGCAAGTAAAGCAACAGAAGGAAAAAGCTTTGTGCCTCTGGGGCTTTAGATTAAGATCACTTAAGAAGGCAAGATATTTTTGCAACCAGTCACCACCCTCACAGAGTGGTATCACAACTAATGTTTTCTGTAGTACATGATTTGCAGAGATAGAAGAAAGCAGGTCAAGCAAGAACTTTCTCTCTTTTTCAAGAAAAAACTTAGACTTCTAAGGACAAAAATAAACTTAGCTACCACTTGATTACATTATTTTTTATAATGCTGTATTTAAATGACAAGTGAGTGCTCTAACAGGGGCAGAGTACCTGGAAGTATTTTGTCTTGATTTTGGCTTGCTCCTCATTCAGCCATACATTGCAGAAAGGTTTAGTAATAGGCAGTCTCTACGCCATCATCAATAGGCTGATGTCTACTTTTAGCCAACACAGGAGTTATACCTGACGGAAGACAGGGTATTTAGAGGAGGAAACATGCAATTACACCTGGATTTGGTTTGGATACAACTTGTAGCCTTTGAGAATTTCTCAGTTTAAAAATTTCTAAAAGCAACTTTGTCTTTTTAATTTTTTTTGCATATATATACACGATGAGTGGTATCAACAATTTTACGAACAGCCTGCCTAGCCATTTTTGCACTACCATACGAAACCATGGATTTACCAGATGGAAAAGGTGTTTAAGGCCTCTGTCACAGTGGGGGATGTCGTGGAAGATGCTGCTGGGAAAATGCAGCCCCAGGGAGACCTGAGGGGAAGGAGTGAGAAGGGAATAGCGGCAGAGAGCAGGTGTCACGCACCGACCACCACTTCCCACCTGGGAAGACTATGCATGACCTACAGCGAAACAGGGGACTAGGATGGCGGCAGGAGAGGTGTTTGGCCAAAGTGGAGCCTGGGGAAGGAAAGGCATTTCCTGAAGTATTTTTTAAATTACATTCTCTCTTTTTTCGCCCATTACCTGAATCAGTGATCAGAAGTTGGTGCTAGCTGGCAATAAATTAAGTAAAAATTCCCCGAGTTAAGACTGTTCTGCCTGCAACAGGGCCAAGACAAAAACCCCCAAATCCCACCATCTCCCCTCCCTGCAATTCCTGCAAGTTCAAAACTGTCCCCACACACCCTTTTTATTAATCCTAGCAATGGGCTGGTTTTGCTGAGACTCACAGGTGGGGTACCTATCTGCAGTTATTCTCTCCCGGTCCCACTTGTGCAGCCCTGCCCTTCATTGTCCAGCTGTCACACAGGCTCTCTCTTTTCCTCTCTTTTGCTTTCAGGTCTCACCTCCACATTTTTTCTCCTGTGCCTATTCATATGCCTCCCTCTGCTGTTGTTTTTTATTCTGTACTTCACAGCTGTATCATTTGTATGAAGTATCTATCGCATGAACCACCAGAACAAAACACATTCTCCTAATGGGCAGTGCTCTTCCTAGGAGCATGGGGAGTGCTGGGGAAGGGGCAGACATTTTTAGTCCTACTCATAGTTATACTGTAATGATCACTCCACTGACTTAACAGAATCCTACCCGTGAAGGCAGGATCGTGTTCAGGACCACTACAGTTTATTAGAGGTAATCATCTAGGTTCAGATTCAGCCAATTTTAGTGATGAGAAGCCTTACTTAATGGAGCTATTTATTAAGTTAAAACTTTCATGAAAAAAATCAGGGAAATTCTGTTTTTCAGCTTTCTAAATGCAATAAGCTTGAATCTGCACCCACTCCCACTGGTGCAACTTAGCTGGAAGAGGTGAGTCCATTTCTGTGGTATAGAAGTATCATGGAGCAGAATCAGGTCAGAAATACACACTGGTGAATAATGTAATAAAGTGTCCAACTGCAGTGGTTTTTTTAATCATATGTTTTCATGGCTATTGAAGACAACTGAAACTGTGCAAATGCTTTCCTTTAGCAAATAAACACTGTGCACAGGCTGGACTTCATGAAGTTGCCTTTACACAAGCAAGAAATGATTAATGAATGTTTTTTAACATTTCTATTGAATATAGTCAAGTTTGTTCAAAATGAGGAATACTGTGCCAACATTCTACGTGGGATTTTGCAGCTTCACCTGCCAGGCAGATATTCCCAGTCTTCCTTTGTATTTTTTCCATTCCTCCCTCTCTTGGAAAATTCTTATTACTAGAAATTGGCTTCAGTTATGTTAGCAAAAGTCCTTAATTCAGCAAAATATTTAAGCAGATTCCAGCCTTCTTCCATCTTAGTTACATAGGGCTGAATTAACATCGGTGGATTCCTGTGTGTCTTTCTGTTTTCCATTGGACTTTGTTGTGGAGAAATTATTAAACACTCTGAACTGTTATAAAGACTTAATAATTTGCATTTATTTGCATCAGGGACATGTAATTCTCTCTGCTTTTATATTAAGCATTTACTAGATCACTGTACCACATGACACAAAACTAAGGTGAGAAAAAAAATTCTAAAAAATTCTTTAATTCCAACTAGAGTAAAAACCTCCAGTGAACTAGATGATAACACCATTTTTAGTTGCCCTAAAATCTTAAGCCAGTCCTATCCATTGCCAAACAAAGGATGCTTCACCTAAACATGACCAAAACATAACTGCTGTAAAAGTCACCAGGGACTAGAGAGAATTATATGCACAGAATTTGGAATGGAGCACAACTATGCAATGATTTCTTCGTTAAATCATTTAAAGACATTTCCGAACCAACTGAACATTGACTAGTGGTCACCTGAAAAGTAATTGCTGGACACAATTCTGAAAGCAATTGGTCCTATTAGTCACTGACAATCTCTCTTTTAATAGAATAACACCTTTAATATCAAACACATTCAAAAGCAGTGGAAAAAAAATTACTAGATTCTAGCTTTCCTGTTTTCTCAAAAGAAAAATTATCCATATAGGCAAGCCAGTTGCCAAACAATACAGAGACTGATACTGCTGATTAACAAGAGTATAAATATTACCCGTTAGACCTACTACTATAATTAGCAATAATAACAACTTAGCTAAGAAAGGTCAGTTTGGAACCACCACTGAGGGATTAAACACTATCACCTTCCTGAATGCCTGATTTCCAGATATCACCTTGACCCGCATGGACACTGAAATACCATTCGTAAAGTAGGAGTTCCTTTCAGGAGGGAGCAGTATTTTTTGTCCTGTCAATAAACTTCATGGACCACCTTCGTAGCAAGAACATTTACCAGCTTCACTAGATTTTTGTATACTATTGGAAACTTTCAAAAGATTTTGGTTTTAATCTGCTAGTTAGATGATGTAACTATGAATCTCACTGCATTACATTTTTTGGAAGGACTCTCTATTCAAGCTAAACAATAGTTTCAATTTACGGCCTATTTCTGGACTGTAACTTGTTCAAAAGTCTGTTTTTCACAGCAACACCTGCCCAGTGTGCTAGTTGTGCAATTTCATTTCAGTTTGGGTTGCTGCTTCCCATACTTTAAAATTAAAGATAGAGGAAAATTAAAGCCAGCATAACTATCACTACCAAAAAACTTTCACATTAGTTTCAATAGAGAACATGTAATTAAAGATACTATCAGGTCTCCTTTAGCCCTTTCCTAAAATGCATAGGAACCACAGAAAATTTTTCTGTTTTTCAAACCAGAGAATTAAAGGTAGATTATATCCCAACCTTACAGGCATTGTATTCAGACTGCACCTTCATACATACTAAGGTATTACTGAATTTAAGACATATCACATCATTGACCTTCTATTCAGAAAGCTCCTCAGGTAGAGAAGATTAGGGTGATTTGACATGATTTGTTTCAATTTATTAATGCTAGCTGTTGCTCATTACCTTGTTATCTTCTAGTGCTTACACACAGATAATTTATCCTTGTCTATTTCTAGGAAGAGAAAGTGGGCTAAGCGTAGTTCCCTTGGTTGTCGTCTTCTCCCCTTCCATCCTTTCAAAGATGGCCACTGCGATTTCCATTTTGCAGGCCTCTAGAATTTCCCTTATCCTTGATGATGTATACTCTCTTCTGCAAATAAATAAAGGGCCCAGGTCTCTTGGACCATGGTTCACAGGCAAGTTTCATGACAACTGTACTCACACAGATAAAACCTAAAAGGAAATGACAGTTCAGATGTTTCAGGAGACAGAAATGTGGAACCATCCAGGCAACTTCCAACTAGATTTGCAGACTGCAAGGCTGCAGCAGAGAGGAATGAAAAGAAGTTTCCTGTAGCTGGGGCAATGATGAGTATACACATCATATTTCATTTGTGATGTTCATAGCTATTAAACATATGCCAAAATGAAGGGCATAGCTCTCCACTTATCAAGATCAGCCTGTCAAGGTCCAGAATTGAGATACTGGCCTTTAACATATTAAGAAGGTAACAAAAACATGGTGAAGAATGGAACACAGCATTGCATGTTTTGGAAATGAAACATGGAAAGGACCTAAAAACACATGGGATGAGTTGCTTTTACACAGTTTTCTATGCATCAGGCTTTCTTATGACAGAAATAGTGTGTCACGTAACACATGAGCTGTGTGGTACAAGAGCTAAAATAGAGAAAATTGCCTGAGTTGCCTTTCCCTGATTAGAAAATGTTTCGTAAGCTTCTGATAGGCTGGAGACCACATAATCACAACACACATTTGCAGAGGTAGATGGAGTCTTGATTCAATTGCCCTACCGCTAAATAAAAATCTTAACAAGACTCTGAGAGATGCCTGTGCTTTGCGCTGAATTAATGAATGCTTGTCTGTGAGAGGAAAATCAAATGTGACAGTAGACTTTTTTTGACAAAATCCCCCAAACATTGACTAGATAACCACCCTGAACAGTGAATATATAAGTTTTGTTTTCAGTAATGATGTGCTAGAGACCAAGCATTTACAAGCTCAGTGAACTTAGCTATCTACCAAGAAAATGAAGGAATTGAGACATGGTCAACCCTGCTTAAGGTTAAGAGGAGGCCTGGAAATAGAATATGCTTTGAGGATTATGCATTAAGGACATACAATATAAAGACATAAAAACTACATACATTAAGGGTATGAATCAAGCTAGCAATCAAGGGTCAGGAGGGAGGCTTACGGCAAGACACAATCTTTAATTTGCAATCTGCCAAGGATCAATTGTAGTTGCCGCTTCAACTAAAGCATTGATCTCAACAGCTAGTCACAAGGGGACCATATTCATACCTGTCATGGTCTAGCTGAATGGGCTTGCTTAGCCAGCAACTGATAACAGGTCTGAGAGAAGGCAGGGCCTGGACTCACTATGAGTTAAAAGCACTCGCTTTTGTCCAAATTTAGGCCATAGAATGGTATTGCATCCAATATAGTAGACAGCTATTGAAAAAATAGGGGGAAAGAATCATCCCAGGGAACAAAAAGAACCACAAAAGGAGACTGAGAAGAGAGCCTTGATAAAAAGCCTATTACGGAGGGACCAGCAGATATTGCCCACTGCCTTGACAAGAGACCAGAAAGAAGCCTCACAGTTATGGAGGTCCCTTCCTCCCCCCACAAGTAGGTTACCTCCTTTTGGAAGACAGGCTTATGACTTTGAGTATGTTTTCTTCCATTCTGTATGAGTCCATGCTGAGAAGGAAAACACAAAGAACATGTCAGCAGGAAGTTCTGGAAAAGAAGGTTCAACCTGGAGCACCTTGATCTTAACGTGCACATGTTTTCCTTCCTGCAAAATTGACATGTGGTGGAGGAATTGTGCCAATGGGTTAGCCCCAGCCAGCAGCTCAGCACCACACAGCCGTTCACTCACTCCCCCGCAGTGGGATGGGAGAGAGAATCGGAAGAGTAAAAATGAGAAAACTCGTGGGTTGAGATAAAGACAGTTTAACAGGTAAAGCAAAAGCTGTGCGTGCAAGCAAAGCAAAACAAGGAATTCATTCACTACTTCCCATCAGCAGGCAGGTGTTCAGCCATCTCCAGGAAAGCAGGGCTCCATCATGCATAATGGCTACTTGGGAAGACAGATGCCGTAACTGTGAACGTCCCCCCTTCCTTCTTCTTCCCCCAGCTTTTATTGCTGAGCACGACGTCATATGGTCTGGGATACCCCTTTGGTCAGTTGGGGTCAGCTGTCCCAGCTGCGTCCCCTCCCAACTTCTTGTGGACCCCCAGCCTGCTCGCTGGCGGGGCAGCATGAGAAACGGAAAAGACCTTGACACTGAGTAAGCATGGTTCAGCAATAGCTAAAACATATAGGTGTGTTATCAATACTGTTTTGGTCACAAATCCAAAACTTAGCACCATCATCAGAGCTACTACGAAGAAAATTAACTCTCTCCCAGCCAAAACCAGTACACAATGGTACTCCAGCAATCCCACAGATCTCTGTAAAAGCTCCTGCCTTACACTCTTGACAAGCTATGCAAGTATGGAGTAAGTGCTGGACCACTTACATTCCTTCCACTCTAACATCCCACCACTTGGAGTCAGGGGGTGGCAAATAAGTGAGGGGCTTAATGGCAAGCTTTGAAAGGACAAATGTTAGGATCAGATGGGAGTCCCTGATCACAGTATCCATCTGAAAACAGAACACATGGATGACAGCAGTCAGGCAGGTGACATAGCCTGTGCAGAAGATTACCACCATGTAGTCCCCCAGGTGTGGTCCTGGCCACCAGCTTTGTTGCCTTTAGCCATGGCTCATCACCTTTACAATGAAGTGGTGCTTCTGCAGTAAATGTTCTGTGAAGAAATCCAGTTGTGATGGCCCAGTCACTGTGATGTGCCTCTAGGTCCTGGACTAGGAAAAGACTGGCACCGCAAAGTCTTGACATAAAAATACCCTTGGAAGCAGCGGAGTTGACTTTGACCAAACACTCCAGAGGCATATGCAGCACCTGCAAGAATCCTATCCTGTCAGCATCGGCTAACAAGCTGAGAAGAACTTAGACTGATCTCAACCTACAGTGGTCCAGTTCAGCAACTCACTTCGGTTTTCTGTGATACCATTACAAGGACCAGAAGTTTCTCCCTCTGCAGTGAGTATCTCATATTTTTACTTTTTTAGATGGGGGATGATATTAATCATTTAACCATTTTTAGGCAGAGGGAGAATTATCTACATTTCCACCTAGGAACAACTGCCAATTGTATGTGATGGTGCAGAACCAGCCCTATACTCTTCAACTGCAAAGTTCAGATCTGGATTCATTAACAACTGCGTATTCTCGGCCTGAACAGCTTTTGGTCAATATTGCTGTCAACCAGATACAACTGTATGCTAAGAAGTGCACTGGGGCCTTTCACCTTCTCCCTCTTTGTTCCCTTCCTCCCCGCCAAGACCCTGGCCAGTCTGAACTTCCCAAAACAAAAAGAAATGTTTCAAACCTGGGGAAGAGCTAGTCTGATGGTGCCACTTAAGCCTGATGCATCTGGTATTGGCAGAGAGCCTTATAACGAAGAGTTATGAAATTCACTATTGGCAAGGATTATTTCAAACCCAGGAGAGAGCTCACATTCTCTGTGACATGTGAATGTTTTACATCCTTTATGTACATTTCCCCGTTAGTGCAAGGGTGGATGCATTTTTGTTATCCATTTCCTCACAATACCAAATCCTAACACAAAGAGTTCTGAGAAAACTGACTGCAAAGGTATGCAAGCTAAGGGGCAGGTGAAACAGGTGCATTAGGTCTCCTTGCTGCCAAGAACTTCCTCTCAGCAGGATTACTGGATTAAAATCCTACTGATACAGCTAAATATAATCTTATCAAGCTCAGTTCACTGTACATGAGAAATGTGAGGTTCTCTACATGCAAATTCAAGGCTAAAAAGAGACACAGGTGGAGAAGGAGCTTTTCCAAGACAGCAGAGGAGCTAATACAGCAGATATTTAAAGAGGATTTTTAGACAAGAGCATACCGAAAACTGCAAAAATGACAAACCAGATCAGGACTAAGAATACTTGAATACTGGGGATGCAAAAGAATAAAAATCTGTTGGTACTTGAAAAACGCCTGAGCTGAATTAAAAATCCTGTAACATGTCGTGGTTTAACCCCAGCCAGCAACTAAGCACCATGCAACCATCACTCCTCCCCCCTTCCAGTGGAATGGGGAGGAGAATCGGGAAAAAAAGGTAAAGCTCATGGGTTGAGATAAGAAAGGTTTAGTAACTAAAGTAAAATATACTAACAATAATAATAATGAAATATAATAATAATAATAGTACTGAAAAGGAATATAACAAAAAAAGGAAAAAAAAAAGAAATCAAACTCAAGGGGAAAAAAAACAGTGATGCACAATGCAATTGCTCACCACCCACTGACCAATGCCTGAGCAGTGATCTGCCCTTCCTGGCCAACTCCTCCCTGTTTATATACTGAGCATGATGTTCTATGGTATGGAATACCCCTTTGGCTAGTTCGGGTTAGCTGTCCTGGCTCTGCTCCCTCCCAGCTTCTTGCACACCTGCTTGCTGGCAGAGCATGGGAAACTGAAAAGTCCTTAACTTAGGGTAAGCGCTACTTAGCAACAACTAAAACATCAGAGTGTTATCAACATTATTCTCACCCTAAATCCAAAACACAGCACTGTACCAGCTACTAAGAAGAAAATTAACTCTATCCCAGCCAAAACCAGGACAAACATCATGTCCCAGATAACTAAATATTATGCAGAAGAGCAGGACTGACATATTTCATAGAGACAAGCTTAGATCTAAAGGAAGGAGGAACATACGTGATGGAACATACGTGATGGCATTCTGGAGTGCCAATGCCTGTGACAGAAAGAGTAGTTCTAGCATCTTATAAAATAAAAATGTGATCTAACAGTGGAAAAACAAGTTTGAATTTTTTTTACGTTAGTCCCATGAATGACTAGAGTAAATTATGGATTACTGTGGACAAAAGTGATTTCATGCAGATGGCATTCGTAACTGTGAACAAACTGAAGACAATGAGAATTACTGTAATGTAAATTAGAAATACTTCAGATACCTGCAACACAGCTTTTAGAATCAAAGTTGTATTATTGTCATTTTATTGTTAATTTTAAATAGTACAGCCATGCTGACTTCATATCAGAAACTCAATCCATTATTAGTCATGTCAGTAGTTTCAAAGCTCCAAAGCATTTATTCTAAAATAGCCATACATTACCAAATTCCATGATAAAAAGGCTACTACTAAACGTTGTCTTCTATCGTGAACAATGTACTTACAATCAAATAATAATCCTTTTTAATTTTAATTAAAATTTTAGTTTTACTAATGTCACAATGCAGATAATTTCTCCAAAACAGAACAGAGCAATGCAGTGAGGCAAGAAGTGTTCAGTGGCTGCAGAGCTGACTCTCTACAAGCAGTGCTAAGGCTCTCCCGCAGAGGGCAACGGAGGACCTCTGAAACTGGTTTTCTTTCCATAAGAAGAGGCTAAAACCAGTTCAGGTGAACACTTAGCTAAGAAGTCTTTTGCTGTTCTGCCCAACCCCAGCTGCTTTTTAATTATAACCAAGTTTTGTTAATTATAACTAAGAGCCCAATTTTGACTTTTATTATAAAAATTGTTTTCAAGCTGAGAACAAAAGCCTCAATTCTCTTTGAGATGTGGGAAGCTGAAACTTCCAGGAAGAGCAAGGAAAGGGCAGCTTCCCTGAAAACATAAAACTGTTGATGTGTTTCATAGTAATGTTTTTAATACAATATCTCTAGTTTATTTCTGTGTTGTTTTTCTTTTCTTTCTAATTTTCAGAGCTGTCTGCACCTACAGATGTAGCAGGAAGCTATACTATACACTTCAGAGAAACCGGAAAAGAAAAAGAGAGGTGCAGAAGGCTCCCTTGCCAGAACTGCAGAATTCTCACTTTACTTCAGACTCTCCTGTTGCTTTTAGCCTTTCTCTGTTTTCCTTTACCAGTAAAGCCCCATGTGGTAAGTGTTACCACTAGATAATAAGATAACACCTAGCAGGATTACAATGAATAATCCTCTAGTGACTCTGCAAGTATGTTATCTGAGAATAATGCAAATTTTCTTATCTTCTTTTCTGAACAGAGCTTGTTTGTATTCCTACAGCATCTACAGGCCCTAATCATAGCCCGCAAAGATATGCACAACCACAAAACAAAACAATCTGCCTTTTTGTTGTTCACCTTCAAATCTAAAGTACTTTATCTTGTTTTCTGAACACGCAGTAGAGAACACATGAACTTGGGAAGGAACCGTGAGATGGCGGCACTGTCATAAGCTCCCACGCTCCAGGTGGAAGATGTTCTTGCTCACGGCTGAGCCTCACGTCTAGCATACAGCATATAGCTCTTCTGCTCACCATTTCAGCCCTCCTTTTGCAAGAGTTGAGTCAGGAAGGAGCAGCTGTAGGTAACTGAGGTAAAAGGCTTGTTTCAATATATTATTGCAAATTTTATCCTGTAAGGAAGAAAGGGACTAGATGAACTCTTTGTGGGTCCTGAGTGCACTAATAAGCCTTAGTGGCTCTGAGCAGCCTCACCTGCAGCTTCTACTCACACCCATGGGCCCAGGAGCTCTATTTAAGCTCAGCCCTGGGCCTTCAATCCTCACCTGAGCTGTGTTAGAAGAGTACTGCTTTCCAGTTTAGTTGTGTCTGTGCTGTAGCAATCCTTGATCTGGGCTTCGACCTCTGGACTGACTTCCTGGCTTGACTTCAGCCTGGTCTCACTGCTATGGCTCTGCCTTGGTGGTTGCTGGACCTGATCCTAACCATGGCTGAGGGATTTTGCTCCTGGTTTCACCTTGGACCTCTCTCTTCATCATGATGTTGCCTTATGATGTGGACTCTTGGCTGAATGTGATCTCTGTCTCTGGGTATGTCCTGCTTAGGTGCTGTGAGAGTGGGTCCTGGATGGTGAGGTCCCTGCCCTGCCAGCTAAGTTGTTACCCACTTTGGCTCCCAGCTCACTTCCCTTTAGGGAACAATCCTGTTCTTGCTGCTCCCTGACAACCTCAAACATCAGGTCTGCCCTTAAGTTACCTGAATCCCTGCTATTTTAAAGGGGGTGGAAATATGCTCTAGTTAAAAGCCTATTTCAAAGCTGGAGCACAGCTTCTCCGCTTTCACACAACAGTTTCCACCTCCTTTTCCTGACCCCCACGTTAACAGGGGTTGGTAGCTGTAGCCTTCCTACAGGAAAAATAGATAATTCTTTCCCTGCTACCTGTGGGCCTCCCGTTGTTTTATACCTGGTCACGGACGCATACAATGCAGGCAAATGCTTTCCCTAGTCCACGTATTTGTCGTGACAGTTAAGTATTTCTTCTACCTGGCAGCCCGAATGAGTGAGGTACAAGCTTCCAGTACTCATCAGTGCTCTGTGTCCTCAAATCTGAAAACATGACACTTTGTGGTCATCTCCCCCCCCATTTTCCCTATAAGAAGTCCTTTAATGCAAAATTTCTGTGACATAATTCAGCTTTGCGCAACCTATGAAAACATAAGCACTTATGTGATTCTGTTTAAGCCACGTGAGCAGAGGCCTGAGTTTCTCCATAAACTATTGCTGTTTTGGTGTGCTGCCAGCCTCCCCCTCCTGTCGCAGACAGGAATACAAGAACTCTACAAAGCTAAGAAAGTGCTCTAAGGAATGAGTAACAGGAGTTTACTGGTGACCTCCGGGAGAAGCAAAAAGCATAGTATGGATTCACCTGGTACACTCACTAAGAGAACCAATTCCCAGCTGCACACAACTGCCTGGTATCACATACTTTGTACGTCTGAAACTGTGACCTGTCCATGGGTGTTTAGCGTGACTTGAAGAACTCCACGGGTTTTTTTATGGAGCTCTCAAAGTGTGAAAGTGTGAAATATGGTGTCCTTGAAAATAGCTTTGAAGAATTGCTCTGTCACAAGGCAAGACAGGAATGAGTCATGAGTTGCACACATGAGCAGGGCTGCTTCCCAAAGCTAGACTCGGTCCATTCGCTAGACCATGACCAGCCTTGTGAATTAAAGCTCTACGGTGAGAAAGCGTGCGTGTGTAACTCTTGTCGGAGTAAATTATCTCATTCCAGGGCCCTCCTTTGGGGAGAAGCGTTGTTTAATTACAGAAAGCTTTGTACAAAGAAACTTCATATCTAATGATGAAAACAAAATTGTTCTCTGTATTTTTCAATGTTTTATACCTCATTGCTGAGAAGAAAAAGCAATCTTCTGCAGTCAGGAATATGTACATATCTTTCTACAGAAGTATTAAAAAGAAAAAAAAGTGCTGAGGAAAGAATAATCAGCCTTTTAATTAACTCAGATTATTCAAGGAACAGAATGAAAAGATTGTGAGTGGAACATTAGCCCAAGATAATGGACTCCTAGCGACACTGCTACGTAATTGAGGTACACCAGATAATTTTATGAAAACCAGATTGAGCTAGAAGGCTTATTTTCAGAGTTGGAAACATTAATCCTTTGACAACTTCTCTGCGTCATTAGTTAGCAGGTCAGTGCTGAAGGTGCCAGACATCTTCTGAATGTACTGGCAGTACTCTCCCTTGAAATAAGCAAAAAGAAGATGCTTAGCGTTTTCAAGAGTTATTCAGCATTTTGCAACTGTTTTCAGTTACGTCAATTGGCAGGTGATGAAAACTTGAGGTACACACTGATTTTAATTTCAAGATGGTAACCTGTGCAAGCTGCTCACAGTGGTTTTATTTTACTACGGACATGTTGGAAACTGCTAGGAGGGGACACATTTTGAGATGGTGGGGAAAAAAAAAAATCCAAAGCACGGTTCCTGTTGGTATAACTGGTGACCATGTCTCTTGCGGATTTATGGGTATTGTTAAAAGCATATTTTATTTCCATTGTTACTACTTTTTGGCTGCCTAAGTTATTACTTAAAACCACACTTGATGACTAATACAATGCTGCTGTGCATTTATGACTGTACTTTTTCCAGCACTCTGCACAGGTCACAGTTTCTACTTGACAGAATAGTGCCGCTTGAAAAGAAAGGGGGTTTTCTTTCATAAGAAACATGCACGGTGAACTTCAGCAGCTCCCTCACAGCTCGGCCTCCCTCCAAGTGCCCCCCAAGATGTTCTGGTTTTGCCCGTCGGATTAGACTGTGCCTCCTGCTCCTTGCGGAACGACCGCTGGAGCCTCTTTTCCCCCCCTCAGCCGTTTCACAGATCCAGAGCCGTTACGCCTCCCGCAGCCTCCACCACAGCAGCCTTCGTCCTTCAGCCCCCTTCAGCGACTGGCAGCCCACCCACCCCTGCGGTAAACCGCGTCCTAGCCCCAGCGCCGTTTTCGTCCCGTCCTTCCAGGACCCCCCCCGCAGGCTCCAGAAGCCGCCTCAGGCCTCCGCGCGCACGCCGCGCCAACGGCCGCCCGCGGGGGTGGTGGGGGTGGTGGGCGGGGCGCAGACACCACCCCGCAGCCGAGGGGGCGGGGCCGCTGCTGGCCACCGCCTGACGGGGCGGGGCGCGCCTGCGCTCGCGCCCGCCGCGGCGGATGAGCGGATCAAGCGGCGACCGGGCGCCGCGCAGGGGGATCGGGGCGCGCGCGCGTGTGAGGGGAAGGCGCGGTCGGTGCCGCGCGCGGCAGGCGGAGCCCGCGGCGGGGAGGGGAGGGGTCCCGGCCGCCGCCCTTCCCCCGCACCCGCCGGGCCGCCCCGCCGCACCGTGCCTCCCGCCGGACCCGGCTGCGGGGAGAGGTGAGAAGGAGCCGCCTTCCTGCCGGCGGGAGGGCGGGGATCCGCCGCCCCGTCGGGCCTTGGGCCGGAGCCCCTCGCCCGTGGGGCAGCGCCGCAGCCGCCGCGGCGGGGGACGGGGTGGGGGTGGTGGTGGTGGTGGTGTCACTCAGGTCCCCGGCGGTGCTGCGCTGCCGGCGGTGGCGTGGCGTCACGGAGTGTGGCGGTGTGCCGCCTCCCCGCGGGCTGCAGGGCGGGAGGCGGGTTCTGGGACCCCCCCCCCCCCCCCCCCCCCCCGGGGTCTCCGGTAGCGGCTCGGCCTTGCGCCCACCCCGGGGTGGTTGTTGCTGAACTCCGGGACGGCTCCGCGCTGGCGGCGCCCAGGCGCTGGGAAGCAGAGCTCCCTGCACGCCGCGGTGGGGCTGGGTGGTGCGGTCGAGGCTTAGCGGTGTGTTAAAGCTCGGTTTTATTTTAGACCGATAGCGCGCCGCCGGGAAGCCGTGCATCTCGGCTTAGGGCGTTTAAGCCACTTCATGATCGACGTGCTTAATTGCCTTGCTTACACCTTGGGCCCGCGAGGATCCACAAGCCACGATCTGAAAACAGTCGGGTTAAGTACCGAATGCGGTAAATATTTAGCTCCTTTGATTGTCGGTAACCTCCTTCCCGTCGCACTGGGAAAATAATCTTCTGATTGAGCAATGCCCTGGGGAATGAAACCCAAATCCCTATTATTGTCGCTAGTCCCTTATTGCTGCCAGCCGCTCTTCTGTATCTTTATTAGCAGGCCTTATAAATGGCTTGCTTCCAAGAGTGCATTCGCGTGTTGTCTAACGGCATTTTGCTTGACGTACTCGGTGATAATTCAGATGAGCTTCAGACATTTGCTTGAAATAATAGTCTTCATAAATCGTATGTTGTAGAAAAGCTCTATAGAATTCCTTTTCTGAAAGGAGGAAAGCCATCGGTTCCTGTGTCACTGAAGATGTTTCTAACATGAGATATTGCTGCTTGTGAACTACTGTCCAAATAAAACAGAGTTCTTGGGACTGAGGACGGGAAACCTTTTAAAACTGCTGGTTTTAATCTGGAAGTTTTCTTTACTTCAATCATTTCAACTTAATCACAGGAAATATAAATCTGTTTGATTCTTTAAGTGTTACACGGTTGAGGCCCTGCTGATGCTTGTTTAGTATCAACCTAATTTTCGAAGTTTTGAAAAGACAGTAGTTGGTACCAAGTGTTAGTCCACAGCAAACGTTATGGGCAGTGGGAGAGGTGTGTATGGAGTGTTGCTCCCTGCTTGTCTTTGTCATGTCTGTTCTCCAGCTTGTGAGAGTTTAGAGTTGATGTTGTACTAGTCTTAAATGAAGGGGAAAAAAGAAGAATGTGATTTCACTTGTCAGCTATCAAGTAGCTGTAGAAGGGACTGGTGAAATTCTCTGTGTTCTGTTTCACTTTAGAGTTCCCTGCAAACTTCTGAGGTTGTTTGCTGTTTCAGCCATGCACTAGTTTTTCATCAGAACTCCTGAGCTTTGAAGTAATTTGTTTTGTGAATATACAACTTTCTAAAACTCTGCTGTAGAGCCCTCCTTTCCAGATACTAATTTAATGCAGTCTGCTTCAAAATTGAAACTAGTTGCAAAAAGAGAAATGTGTGATAGTGGTCGCTTGTGGGCCCTTTGGCTTAATTTTTCTATCGTCGTGGAGTTATGAAGATGCTGTAGGTAAAGTAAATTTGTTGAGACTGATCTAACTTAGATCTAGCAATGAATGGATCTTTTTTTCCTACTTTAATCATGGAAAGAGCTCCTTTTAAACATGCTGTTCTGTAAAATTAGTTAAAATCTGACTTTTCAGAAAAGGGTCGTCCAGCTCATGTTTTTCTACCCACAAATGTGAACTTCTGGGGTACTTCAAACTCTGTTTTATAAGTGCTTCTTAAAGCTTGTTAACTTCCACAACACAAGGAGGAATTTTCTGATGTTGCAGGAAAAAATGTTGGACTTGGACACTTTTTGCGGGGAATTGAATTGGGACAGAAAGTCAGACTGATGTGCTCCTGTTCTTTCATTAGTGCTTACTGTATTATCTCAGGGTTTTACTCAAAAGGGAAATAAAATACTCCAAAGGGAAATAATAAAATTAATAGAAAGTAATTTTTGGGGAAAAAAATTTATTGAAGATTGCTCTCTTTTTAGATTGCCTCTTTTTTTTTTTTTTAATTCTGTTGAGGTGGTCAAGAAGGGTCTTAGGTGATGCAGTACTTATCCTTTTTCTTTTGTCTGCCCTTACGCTTTCAAAGAAATGTTTGTGCAATTACCTAGTACAAGAAACTATGCATGTTTTGTATTCTGTGAAGTTGTGTTCCAGCCCCCTCTCCCTCCAGTAAATCTTTGCATAGGGCACTCAGCCAAGTTTTAGTAAACTGTGTCAAGTCAGTTATTAGGCTTTCATCTCTTCACTGGCTACTGTTTTACCACCTGCCCCCCCCTGCATTTCCCACAACTTCTGTTTCCTGAAGCCTACAGGGGAGATGTCTAAGGGGTTTTTCTACCTTCTCCCTCCCCATGCTGTGAAATCTCTGTCACTTTAGGCTATCTGTCAAATAATTTATCTGTTATTCTCTTGGGCTTCTCTTTCGGAACAGAAAATAAATACGGTGCAGAAATTACATGCCATCATATGGTTAAAACTTACCAGTGGGCCAAGCTGCGTGGTTTGTGGGTTTGTTTTTTTTTTTTTTGGTTGGTTGGGTTTTTTAATGAACCTACATTGAGCTCTGGGTTATTCAAATTTATGATTAAACACAGAAGAACAACTTCTAGTGTTCAACAAACCAGAGAATTGTCAAGGAAGACAGAAAAAGACCTGCAGTGAAGAAATAGTGACAGCTGTTTTCTGGGAAACAGGATAGTCTTGCTACCTAAAAGTGTGGGTTTTTCTTCAGTACGTGTGATATGATAGAAGCAGTACAAACACAGAAGCTGGTGATCCTAGTCCCCAAACTCTAATGTGGAAATGTTGGTGAGGTAAACTGTGGTTCATAATACAGTATGCTGTTAATGAAGATCTTGCTTCTACAGCAGATGTACTGTTGGGGAGGAGGGGAGCAGTAGCTGAAAGCTTTTTGAGGCAGGTATTTATACAGTCCCTGTTTTTACAGGAAATGAAACGGCATACTTCTTCACCTAGGCTGTTGCGGTGAATTGGTGAGGAAGTAAAAAATACTACTTCTAAATGTCAAACAATTCTTTACTGAGTGAACTGTTTTTTTTTCCCCTCCCGTTCTGATGTGG
Source organism: Gymnogyps californianus (assembly GCF_018139145.2). Classification (NCBI taxonomy): domain Eukaryota; kingdom Metazoa; phylum Chordata; class Aves; order Accipitriformes; family Cathartidae; genus Gymnogyps; species Gymnogyps californianus. The sequence continues at coordinate 176,426,608 of NC_059471.1, forward strand.
TCGTAATGATGTTGAATTAATAAAGCTTTTCTATTTTGTTAGACAGCCTTTTCAATTAACTTTTATTATAACAGGTAGTTGATGGTAATATAGTTCAGAAATACATGTGTTTTAAGATAAAAGGAGTGATGGGCACAGTCTTGGTGGTTTGTGTTTTTTTTTTTAAACAAACAAACAAAAAACCCACAACAACAAAAAAGTTTTTCCCAAAGGCTTTGATTCATTTTAGAGGACTGTTTCTGAATTTTGTTTGAGTGATTTCTTTTGCTGTTGTCTTGTGTTTTGGGTAAAGTTGATAACTTCTCTGTTTAACTTCAGCCTGTCAATAGTTTCCTTCCTTCCTTCCCTCTGCTGCTTACAACTCTTCCACTAATATAGAGTGGGGAGTCATACTCAGAGTTTACAGCTGGAGCAATGTAAAGGGCTTTGTAACCCTCTTGCTTCCACTGAAAACGTATGAGCAAATATTGAGATTAGTGTGACTTTCACAAGTTTTCTAGATGTTGGAAGGTCTAATTGTAACCAGAAAGTAGAAAAAATAAGTTATTTACTTTGAAAAATTAACATTGACTTTCATGATATTGGGACTTAGTAGAGGAGATACACTGTTGCTGCTTTGTGGACTTACTTTGACCCTGGACTTGAAGAATCTGCATCATTTTGGGAATGTTTTTATGAATTGACTTCTGTTCAAGGAGATGGTTTCTCCACCTAAGAAGCTCCATCAGTTTAGACACAGTAGAAGCAGCTCTGTGTAGCTGTATCTTAAAACAAACACTTGACCAGCTTGTGGGAACAGCAAGTTGGATGCTTTTCTAGTAATTTGTCTCAATTCATTTTTGTAACTTCATACCATAGTAGAGAGACTTGGTGGAGCTTGACGTTTTGAAGACTGACATTGACTTTTAAAAGGAAGGCGTACATGCAGTGTTGAACCCCATAAAATGAGCAAGTGATGTTTAGGAAACAGTACTCCTAATAGGGCACTGATTAGCAGCAGATACATTAGTCAGAAGTGTTTTATTCAGAGTAACTGGTTCTGGATTGTACACAGATGAAATCCGGTGCAGTATTTTGCTATGTTTGTTATAAAACAATGTTTTAATCCATCTGCAATCTACAACAAGAAAATCTGTTGCAGATGTAATGTATATAGTAGCATAAGAAGCCTCTTGAGAGCAGCAAAAAGTGTTTGACAGATGGTAAGAGGCATTTGGGAAGTGAGATTTTTAGTTTTGAGGAAGTAGCTTGGACTTCTGATGTTAGGAGAGGAATAAATAAACCTCACTTTCTTCACACTCTTAATTGTGGATGTGAGGTTTTATCTCAGCTTGTTCCTTCAGCACAGGGTGCGGGACTGATCCTTCATCCGCTAAAAATGCTACATCTGTCTCTTTGGAAGTTCTTAAGGTTACAGTGACTTTGGCACAATACAGGAGTGTGTGTATCTGATCTTCCCCTTTTTTTTCATTCATCCATTTCAAAGCGTTCTTGTTGCATCTAAGCTTGGGCTAGTTTATATGCTATCTGTATGTTCATACGTTTTCCAGTGCAATAATCCTGTCACCCAGAGTTTGTGTTGTTGTACTGCAGAAGCTGTTAATATGACTATTCAGTTGAGATAAGGGAAAACAGCTTGTTTCTTCCGGAGTTATCTTTTGCTTGCCTTCAAACCGAAGCCATAGTATTTTGAAGGTTATTTTAAAGACCAGCAGGTTGCTTTTTGAAAGGCTTGGACTTGGGAGTGCAGCTATATGACTGATCATTTAAACATGTGAAAAAATATTTTTATTGAATTTAGTGTTCTTGCACAACTTAGGGAAGCATGCATATTGTAGGTGACTTCTTTTGATTGACAGTTAGCTACTTAGGGAATTATGCATTGGGAGAAAATAGGTTGGTTTTAATATTCATGTGTTTAAAGCTCATGGTAAGCAGGTGGTCCAGTAAACTGAGTTGGGTATTTGACTGTGGCTTGGGCTTTACTTATCTTAGGAATGCTTTATTTATCTTAGGAATAGCTTTAATAAATTAAAGGATACTTTTCACCTCTCCGTTCCCCTCCAAACTAACGAATAACACCTGTAAATGATTTGTTTGACTATTCAAATGGCAGAAGCATCATTCCAAACCTGGGTTTGTCTCATGTATAGTAGGTCTTTTTTTAAGTACCTACAGAGGGCCTTGTCTTAGTGGTTGGCATATTTTTCGTCAAAAAGAGGTTCTTTAGATGTTTTATTTCTTATAGATGATTTGGAGAGTTAAGACAAACAGCCTATCACTTATAACCAGATGATGGTTTTTAGAGTGTTATATTGTTGATACGAGATTTGTGTGGTAAGTTATAAGTTCAGTTGGTGTCTAGTTCATGAATTATAAGATTCCTGGCTGCGTTCTAAAGGAGAAGTGTGACATTTTAAGATTCATGAAACACCTATTGCCAGGTACACAGCAAGTTTCTTTGCTTGAAATTTTACGTGGATTTTTTTTTTTCTAATTACTGTTAAGAAAGGTAGTAAAAAGGATGCTTTCACAGGCAAAGCGAGTACTTTTCGAGGTAAAACATGGACAACGTTTGCTTAAATATTGCATTGATTGATCTTATTTTTTAGTTAATATATTCAGATTTTATGGTCTTGCAGTCTTTGCAAGCTTAAAAAAAGGTATGATGATGCTGTAAATTTGTGATTAGATATTCCTCAAGTGGCACTGAATTAAGAAACATGTTTACTTGAGAGCTTAGCTTCCCTTGTCTAGTCACAGTATAGTGGAAAAGATCACTCAGTATGAGGGTATGTGGTGTTGGGTATAAGCCCTTTTCAGTACTAAATAGTATATTTTTTTCTTTAGTCTTGCACGTTAAATTCTGATGTAAATACCCGCTTAAGAGCCACTGTGTTTTCTTTGAAGCAGGCCATAGCATGAGACGTCCTCCATGGTCTCTTTCTGCAGGTGATACCAATACTGTAGAGTGGATGTCTGGAGTTAGGGAAGAATACTGCTCTCAGTCACGCAAAGGTTTTGGAATAAATCTGCACAAGTTTGTCACCCCCTGTGCAAGCTGTTCCTTCCAGACGCGTCTCAGAGGTGGCTGCCTGAGGGCCCTGCTGCGGCGTGCTCCTCCTTGCGTGGGGATGTGTGGTGGAAAGGAGCAGGGTAGGATTCTTGTTCCTTGTGTGGTGGGACGGCGGTGCTGCTGAGAGGAGAAGGCGGCGGCAGTTTGTTTGCTGTGGAGGTTTTAGTGCAACTCGTGAACCTTTACGCTGCATAAAGCAAATACTGTTCTTAAACACTGAAGGGATAGCTAGGATATTGTTTAGGCATTAAACCAGTGAGTCTGCATAAACTGCAGTTCGTTGTTTTGCAACTGTGGGAGTCGAATCCTGCAGCGCCATACTGTACCAGGAGAGTGGGTTTACCATTGTTCGTCACTGGAGAACTAGTCTAAGAGAAGGACTACAGTCTGAAAACAAATATTTAACGTGGCTCTAGAAGATCACTAGTCTACTTCCTTGCATGACTTTACCTTTGTCCGATAAGAGCTCCATTATAAGGCTTTCGATGTAAGTAGTTTCTTTTGCATAATTGAGAGCTCTCGTGATGTTTCTTTCAGTATTTTTTCCAGTGGAAAGCGATCACAAGAACAAGTTTATTTGTGTCTCTGAACTGAGCCAGTTTAGATATCCATTTAGAGTAGTGCAATCGACTGCATAATGCATGGAAAATGTTTTGATTGAAACAAAGGTATTATGACTTAATGTATATAATGCAGTGTATGTTACTTGGGCCTGACTCTGAGTGTGAACCGTTTAACTTTTTCTTCCTCCTCATCCCCACCCTCACAGGTGTGGCATGAAAACGAGGCAGCTCATTTGCTTGATGGATTCATTTATTTGCCCTTTCTTAGGCAGTTTACCATTGGTGTATCTCTCAACTTGTAGACAGGCACAGATAATCTTTGCGCTTCTTGTAGAGGAAGATGGCAGTAGTGCCGCCTCCTTGTCTGTATTGCCACCCGCATGCTGGCTGCTGAACGTGAAGCTGCTTTTGTGTGTGTGCTTTACTGAACGCTAGCTCCATGGCATTACAACTGGGAGCTAAACTAAATGTCATTGCTAGGAGTGGTGCTGGGTGGAGGTGGTGTGGAGGACCGGGGAAGCTTTGTTTCAGGCTTTGGTCATTTCCAGGTGAAGAGAGCATGTGAAGTCAACCAAGCACTTCAGAAAGTGGACCTCTTTTCCCCTGAACAGGTGGATGTATAATTTAATGTTTTTGGAAGTCACCTGCTGTGTGCTCTAATATGACTAGTGCCAGTATTACCCTGTTGTTCCACTAGTCCTGGAAGCTGCTGCACTGCTCTTTTTGAGGGACTATTGGACACTCAAGATTACTGAATTTTTTTTTTTTTTCACAATCTAGAAGACTGAGTAACTTTAAAAAAAGAATATGTACTTTAAACACTTAAAACACACTGATCTTATTAATACATAGTCTGTGTATGAATATAGTATCCACAGACATTAAGATGATGCATATAGGATGGTAACTAAGGAAAACTTTAACTTCTTCTAATATACTAGTCCTAGAAATATAGGGGTGGTCCTGAGTTGAAATATTAACATGATGAAAATGACAAGAATTGAAGAAAAGTGGTACAGCTATTGTTCCTTTTAGCAAACAATCTTTGAGTAGTTACTAATACATTTAAAGATTAATCCAAGTCTGGAGGAAACAAAGTTTGCATAGAAGCTGAAGCAGAGTTAAAAATAATTTGTTATTATTAAAATGATTTGTTGAAGACCTCAAATAATAGCTAGTGTGATTGGGAGGAAAAACTGCAGAGGAAAAGTTCTGTAGACTTGAGTCAGAAACAGGCATCAGCTTGGTTTGAATTCATTGTTTGTAATAGCTCTTTGCAGCCGACATTGGCACGTGGAGGTACAGCACATCAGCTAAACTTTGTTAACAGTCTTTGCACTGTAACCCTTTGGCTTTGACTAGTCTCTGTGGGCTTGTTACATGCACTATACAGCCAACATACATTTATTCCGAGTATAGTATACTGGGTTCTATCTAGTTTTAGATAATACATTAAATTTTGCTAGTATGAGCTGTACAGTTGAGGAACTGGTTATGCTGCAGCAGAAGTTAATGCAGAAATACTCTCTTCCCTTAATGCTCATTCTTCTTAATGCTCTCTTCTCCCTTTGGGAGGGGAAGAGAGAGGCCTGTGCATCAGGAGGAGAAGTCATTTAGGTCTTCTATTGGGGAGCCAAGATGCAAGGTCTACAAGAATAAATTTCAGGATCAATAATAGTGTTCAGACTTGTGTGATTTCCAGCTCTCCAGACGCCAGACCATGAGTAACTCTCTGAATAAGATATGTGCTCTTCTGCTATTTCCATTTCTTATGGGGAGAGCTTACAATGCTCTGTGCTTCTCTATGGTATTACCTTTGTTTTTTTCCCCCCCTGATTGTAGTCTTTTCCAATTCAGGCAATGTCATGAAAGTTACGGTAATGCGGAGGAGAGGGGCAGAAGGAGGATTGAGGAAGGCTGTTAAATGCTTACATGAAGCAGCTGATAGGGTTAATTTAGTGTGACTGAACATCTGGCCATGCTTCTTGTAGCTGATGAGTAACATACTTAAGGTGGATGTAATGTGCACATCACTAATGGAGGAGTATCTTTTGTGAGTGAAGACTTGCATCACTTTCCTAACCTAATGGCATCTTCTCTGCCAATGTTGAGGTGGCGTTTTTGCTTCTCTTCCACCTGTTCTGTGTAAGTAGGATGGTGAGGGCCTTCTGCTTGTTAGTTTTATTGAGGAAAAGACATCTGGGATTACTGTTTTTTTCCTGTGATACATGACCTGTCTACTTTCTCCTGCAACTCCAGCTACACTGCCTGTTCCTATTTCCTTGGTTACTTACCATCTTTATCCTGCCTCGGTCTCCTACACAGATCACAGTTAAATTGCTGCAGGGAATTTTCTGTCTCATTTCTTGTAACTCTAGGTACCATCTGACTAACCATGGCTTTAGCTGTTTTCAGAAGATTATAGTTTTAGAGGAGGCCATGATCATAACCTTGTATTCCCTCCAGATAGCTCAGACACTGCGGAGGACTACTAGCTGGGGGAGGGGACTGGGTTTTTTGGGTTTTTTTGAAGCAATATGCTTGCCTGTGTTAGATAGACAGTGGTATGTGCTGTCTGTATGTGATACTGATAGTGCCTGTGTAGTATCTACTTTACTGTGAGGACTTGCTTAACCTGTAGAACATAATTTGTGTGCGTGCATGTATATATTTGTGTGTATAAAAGAAGTGTACTGATAATACACTAGAAGCAGATAACCTGTAAACTGCTAGCTGGCAATCCTCAGTGTAGGGCTCTCAGCTAGGTCTTCAGGCTAACACAACAGTAGGGGTAGCTGTGACCTGAAGTCCTTCACGTTATTTGCAGTCTCCTTTAGAAAAAGAGGCTTTTTGTATGGATAAGCAAAGCAACTTTGATTAATCTGTATGATGCAAATTGTAGACTCTGAAGGTGCCTCTTTGCTTTGATTAGTGTCGTCTTAAAAAAAAAATCTCTGAGTCTGCACCATACATGAGAAGTTGCAATTCTAAGCCAGTAATTCTAGCTTCGAAATCTACGCTAAAGATTTTGCTAAGCTGTCCATTATGACCTGTTGGAGGCTGAAAGATTCATGTAATAGCACATATTTCCTGTACTGTTTTGTAATGTTCTTTTGTGTTCAAATGAAAATCTCATCAGTAATTAAAATGTAGTCTTTGTGATTGTAGAGAGAAGCCAATAAGCTAACACTTGTATTTTGTTTTGTACGCAGAATTAAGGACCCCACGCTAACCTACCTATGAAGATTTACTGCTTGCTGTTTTTAAAAACAGTACCTTGATTCTAGCTTGCAAATAGGATTGTAGTTATACTTAACTGTCACTTACCTCTGCTGCCTCGAAAAGAGACTGGATAAATCTTAATGCGAAAAACTACATTAAAATACCAGTGATGGAAAATCATCAGGGGAAGACAGGAGCTTAAGGCCTGTGATATTTACAAGCAAAAAGAAACCTCCTTTACAGTAAAGCCAATTCAATCTAGTTGAATAATGCACAAAATTACTGAGTGTAAGGAGAGGTTTTAAGATGAATTTTTGAAATCATAAACAAGAATGAATGTTCTCCCTTGATGAAAAAAGTTCTCCTTTCATTAAAAAAGAAAGCTTGCAGAGGCAGAGCACTGAGTAGAAAGCTTATACATGCTAATCAAGGTAGAAAACAGAATGGAGAGCAACAAGCTGCCCTATAAAATGAGGGGAAAAACTGGTGAAAAATAAACCTGAGAGAGTGTACAGATGGGTCTGTACCACGTCACCTACTTGAATTAAATATTAACTATACATGCTTACTGTCAGAGCTTTAAAGAACAGTGCTCAATATTCCTCTCTATGCGTAACAAGAATATTTTCTTTTAAGCTTAATAATCAGTTAATTTCGGTGTCATCAGCTCTATTTGGTTCTCAGCTTGGAACAGGAAAACATGCTTTTTTTTTTAATGTAAACTAAGAACTGGTGTAAGGAAATGAGGCCTGTGGTGTGAGAGGGTTTGGTTTTTGGTGGTTTTGCTTTGTTTTGTGTTTTAAATTTGTAGAAGACCTCTGTTCTGGTCACTGTCAGATCACAGGTTACAAATCGTGCTACTTTGGTTTTCAGAGGCATGTTCTTGTTGAACTAAAACAAGCTTTAGTACTTTTTTCCCCTGTTTTTGGCATATAAACTATATTTGTCTTCAGTGAACTTTAAAAAGTTGTCCTTGTATATCTTTTTTCTTTCCTACTTTCTTCCCAAACAGAGCTTGATTTATATCAAAAAGAAGATTAAAGACCTGGTAGGCGGTCATTATTTTCAAGCATAATAAATCAGTGAATGTATGTTGTAGCATTTATTGAGTATAAATAATTATTTTTTGTTAATAAAAAGTGACCAGAACAGAATTTTTATGCATAATTTTTGACTATATTTTATGAATTATCAAATGATATTTGATCCCTGGTTATAAAATGAAGAAAACCAGTTGTTTTTTGCTTATCTTAAGCCATTTTGTGGCTGATGTATTGTTTTTGTAAATACAAGCCACTTATGAACAGGACTTGTGTTGTAATGTAAATATACTGAAATAACCCCCGTTTTATTAATTGTTATATAAGCAGCATAGATGGAATCAGGGCATGAATAGAATACGGCAAAAGTCAACATTCATCTGTACTGTTTCAGTTGCTCTATTCTGTGAATGCTTGCGAGTATGACCTGTAGTCTTTCATTCAAAAAGAGGAGAAATTACTTATCTTTACATCCTATATAGATTAAGTATTTGCCAATAGGAGGCTCAAAAAAAAATATTGCAGATGTTGCTCTACTTATCTTCCTGCATTGTAGTTCTTTGTTCCCTTACATGGATTTATTTCTGAACTCTGTTCCTTAATTATTCTGTATCATAAATTGGAGTCCTCCTTCCTCTTATTACAGGTACAAGAATTCATTATGCCTCTGAAATTCTTACTAGCATGACAATTCTCATGCTGTGAACAGTTAAAAATAGTATCTTTCTGTCTAATACATTTGTTCTTCTTCAGCAGAACTTGCAACAACATGTTATGCATCAGGTTATTGAAGATCCAGCAGAAAAATTACACTACTCCATGGCTTAGTCTCCTTTCGGAAAAAGAGACCAGTAACTATTCTGTAACATCATGGTCACTCAGTATTGCTGAGTAGCAATGAGGGGCTCAGGCCTCTCAAACCTCTGGCTCTTTTGGTTTTTTTTTTTAATTTTAAACTTCAGGAAGCTAAGGCTTGTTGCATCTTAAGTAAATAGTGTAAAGGCCAACTTGATTGTGTATTGTTCGTGAGAAGTATAGACTAAAGACAATGAGGTTTTTTTTTAAAATTCTGAATATGGAATATTGTCTGGCAGTTGACCTTTTGTGAAGATAATATGTACAAAAGCATTTGTGCTGGCAGGCACGGTAGAGGAAAGGGAAACTAGAGTGACAGAGACTTGCCGTTACTCTCAATGTATAGTGTCCAGAAGTGATAGCTAAAACATGTCTGAGATACTGCAGATAAGTTGGGACTATTATTCATTGTAGGCATTTTTGTAGACATTTTTGTGGGTTTAAAAAAGTGCTTACATTTCCAGTGCTAACAATCAATTTCATTTCATCAGGGTTTTTTTTTTTAATGTTAGTTTCTCATAGGTGATTAAAATGTGAACTGCTTGCTTAGCGGATATTTCTATTTTAAAAATGCAGGCTTAAGAAGCTTGGGTTGTCTTTCTTGCAAGATGAGTAGCATCTGTTGTGATTCATATGGCTCTAAGGTGTTGGGGGAAGTGTTGTAGAAGCAAGCTCTTGACTCGTAGAATGATTTTATGATTATAGTTTAGTGTCTTGATAGAGATGATGTTTGAATTTGAGCCTTTATCTGTGAATTCTTTGATGGAGGGAAGGAAGGGAGTTGTTTTTTTGGTTCGTTGTTTTGTTGTGGTTTTTTTTTTTTTTTTGTCGGGGAGTAGTTGGTGTTTTCATGACTTGTAACTTGCTATAGCTGACCTTCTGCAGCCTGCACCGCGTGTTCTGCGGCAGGGCAGCCCAGACAGTGGAAATTCTAGAGTAGTGACAAGTAATTGTTTAAGAAGTTTCATGTTGGTGAAAACTTGGAAAAAGACCTGAGTGAAGGAAGGTATGTGTATGTTATCAGGGTTTTAACTTGCAGTCTGAAAGCGCTCACTGAATCCTCACCCCCTTCTCTGGTGTCAAGGGTCCCAAGAGTTGAGTCTTGGAGGAGGAGAGAAGAGATGATGGGACTTTTCTATTACCACTTAAGGGTGTAATAGATACAATTTTCTAACTTCACTCAGCATCTGCCCTCTTCTTGTGACACAATGTTGCTGTTGCCATCCATACTGCATGAAAGCCTACTTTAGCTCTGGCGGGCTTATTCTCCATCCTATTACAGGATCATGTTTGCTTGAAATTTATTCTGTTTTTTAAAAAAAATAGATTTTTTTTTTATTTCCATGTTTGTCCTGTTGTACCCATCTTTTAGACAATTGCTCTGTGTCATTAACCGTTTCAGTTATACTTGTCTGACACTTCTAAATGCCTTTTCTCCATCCCAGCTTTATTCTCAGGTTTCTGCTTGGATAACTGTGTTTAACATCACATGCACTACCTTGCCTTACCATCTTCTTCCATGTCCATAATAGTTTTATCTTTAGCCCCATGCACCTCTGTTTTTCTTCTTTCACTTAAACATATAGTAGCATATTTGTTTTTCTTCTTGGCTGCTATCCTACCTGTCTTAGCAAATCGGAAACCTAGTAGCGTTCTTCTCTGTTTTTCTACTTTTCTTTACTTTCTCTGGGAAAAAATACAGGTGTTCACTGATTTGAGCGTGCCAACATACATGCATATTTTGCTGATGTGAAATTTTAAATGTCTCTGCTTGAATTCTGTGCACGGCAATCTTTGCTGCTTAACTTGCAAAGATCATGCTATTGTAACAGTGTGGGAGAAGCTGCAGTGGAGGTGCTTATGTCAGCAAGTGTATCCTCCCTCCCCAGACAAATTACTACAAGCATAAGCTGTACAAGCAAAAATAGTAACACTCCACTTCTCCCAGTACTGTGTCCAGGGAGGCTTTTATCAGCATAAATTTATTTGCTAGTGTGTTGGGTTTGTGTAGCAGGGGAGGGGCTACAGGGGTGGCTCCTGTGAGAAGCTGCTAGAAGCTTCCCCAGCTCCAAGTCAGACCCACCTCTGGCCAAGGCTGAGCCCATCAGTGACAGTGGTAGCGCCTCTGGGATAGCGTATTTAAGAAGGGGAAAAGACTGCTGAGGTGGAGAGGAAGAAGAGGAGCTACAGTGAAGAGAGGAGTGGGATGTGAGAGAAACAACCATGCAGACATCGAGGTCAGTGAAGAAGGTGAGGGAGGAGGTGCGCCGGAGCAGAGATTCCCCTGCAGCCCGTGGTGAGACGGCAGGCTGTCCCCGTGTGGTGGGTTGACCCTGGCTGGATGCCAGGTGCCCACCAAAGCCTCTCTATCACTCCCCTCCTCAACTGGACAGAGGAGAGAAAATATAATGAAAGGCTCGTCGGTCGAGATAAGGACAGGGAGATCACTCACCAATTACTGTCACAGGCAAAACAGACTCGACTTGGGGAAAAAATTAATTTAATTTATTACTAGTCAAATCAGAGTAGGATAATGAGAAATAAAACCAAATCTTAAAAACACCCTCCCCCCACCCCTCCCTTCTTCCTGGGCTTAACTTTACTCCCCACTTTCTCTACCTCCTCCCACCAAACGGCACAGAGGGACGGGGAATGGGGGTTTGGGTCAGTTCATCACAAGTTGTTTCTGCCGCTCCTTCCTCCTCAGGGGGAGGACTCCTCACACTCTTCCCCTGCTCCAGCGTGGGGTCCCTCCCACGGGAGACAGTCCTCCATGAACTTCTCCAACGTGAGTCCTTCCCACGGGCTGCAGTTCTTCACGAACTGCTCCAGCGTGGGTCCCTTCCATGGGGTGCAGTCCTTCAGGAACAGACTGCTCCAGCGTGGGTCCCCCACGGGGTCACAAGCCCTGCCAGCAAACCTGCTCCAGCGTGGGCTCCTCTCTCCACAGGTCCTGCCAGGAGCCTGCTCCAGCACGGGCTTCCCACAGGGTCACAGTGTACTTTGGGCATCCACCTGCTCTGGCCTGGGGTCTTCCACGGGCTGCAGGGGAATCTATGCTCCACTGTTCACCTCCACGGGCTGCAGGGGGACAGCCTGCCTCACCATGGTCTTCACCACGGGCTGCAGGGGAATCTCTGCTCCGGTGCCTGGAGCACCTCCTCCCCCTCCTTCTTCACTGACCTTGGTGTCTGCAGAGTTGTTGCTCTCACATATTCTCACTCCTCTCTCCAGCTGCAATTGCTGCTGTGCAGCAACTTTTTTCCCTTCTTAAATGTGTTATCCCAGAGGCGCTACCACCGTTGCTCATGGGCTCAGCCTTGGCCAGCAGCAGGTCCATCTTGGAGCCGGCTGGCCTTGGCTCTGTCGGACACAGGGGAAGCTTCTAGCAGCTTCTCACAGAAGCCACCCTTGTAGCCCCCCACTACCAAAACCTTACCACACAAACCCGATGCACCCCCTGCAGCCTGTGGAGGTTAACGGTGGAGCAGAGATTCCCCTGCAGCCCGTGGAGGACCCCAGGCCAGAGCAGGTGGCTGGGCCCAGAAAAGGCCGTGACTGTGGGAGAACCCACACTGGAGCAGTTTGTGGAGGACTGCAGTGCATGGAAAGGACTCACATTGGAGAAGCTCGTAGAGGGCTGGCCCCTGTGAGAGGGACCCCATGCTGGAGCAGGGGAAGAGTGTGAGGAGTCCTCCCCCTGCCCCGAGGAGGGAGGAGGAGGAAGGAGCGGCAGAAACAGCGACTGCAACTCCCATTCCCTGTCCCCCTGTGCCGCTGGGTGGGGAGGAGGTAGGGAAAATCGGGAGTAAAGTTAAGCCTGGGAAGAAGGGAGGGGTGGGCGGAAGGTGTTTTAAGATTTAGTTTTTATTTCTCATTATCCTACTCTGATTTGATTGGTAATAAATTAAATTGATTTTATTTTTCCCCAAGTCGAGTCTGTTTTGCCTGTGGCCATAATTGGTGAGTGATCCCTCCCTGTCCTTGTCTCAACTCAGGAGCCTTTTGTTGTATTTTCCCCTCCCGATCCCGCCGGAGGGGAGGAGTGAGCGAGCGGCTGCGTGGTGTTTTGTTCCTGGCTGGGCCTAAACCGGGACAGCTAGGACCAACACCTGTAGGAGCCCTATTGCTGATACTCTGGTGGAATGCAGTGATATCAGTCTGCTCTCCATCGCAGCCTTGGACTTCGTTACGTTCACAGACTTAATGAAGATGCCATGTTATCGTGCCTTGGCTTCTGCTCCTCCTTCATCACCATTTCTGATGTCTCATACCTCTTGTAGTACCCAGCAAATGTTTTGCTGAGTAGCGATGACAGTAATTTTGATCTTAAGAGAAGCAGGCTGTCCTTTCTCATAGGAAGTGGAAATGCTGGTCTTTTATTAATGCTGATTTGTGAGCATTACGATGAGAAGCTCTCATGCTTGGTGTCCTGGGAGAACCTGTTTGAGCTAGTGTTTGTGTACTTTGCTTGAGATGCGTAATGAGGCTGGCAGCTAGGAGAGTTTTTAGCTGGGGGTGCATTGAAGTTGCTGTTGAGGTGGTTCCTAAAACTGTTGACTTGCTAGTGATTGAGCTGTTTTTCTACCCATTGTGAAATAAGCATGAACCCACCATGATGGCAGCATGGGATTTTCATAGTTGTGCTCTTAATTCAATCTGTGCAGCAGAATCTGTAAGAGTTGTAGCAGTGGGATATAACATAGTTTTTTTCTCAAAGAACTCCAGTTAAAATTTTAGGAAGAAAGGGAATTACAGGTCAAGGCAATATATACCTGAATGCATGCCACTTACGTTTTCCAGGAGCGAGCAGTGGTTCATTTTTGTGAAGCTTATCCCATGTGTGTCACAAAGTGGGCAAAGTCACTTTTCAGACAGAAGTGACTGCTGCTGGGAGGTTCTGCATGGAAAGCTTGTTGCTGACGGACTAGAGCCATCTTAAAGAAGGGAATTGGAGAGATTAGTGTGAAACTCCGGTGTTTGCTGTGCAGGCCAGTATTTTCTGGAAAGTCCGTGCCCTGATGCCAGGCAAATTGGAATCCCAGAAGATCCAGATGTATCCTCCTACATCAGAACAGCACTTTCCAGTCAGGAATTTGAGACTATTACAGAAAACTTATTTTGGTCAACTGAAGTAAAAAGTCTGAGTGTGCTTAAATCCCATACACATGAACAGTTTATTGTGGGTCTCTGTTTTTAAGCATGTTATCTTGCCCGCAGTAACTTAAAAATTTTATGTTTAATTGGCATTACGGTACATGTCTTTAGCTAGTCAGCTGAGAAGGGACCAAGATTTTGTTCTTCAAATTAATATATCTTGCATACTTTCTTTCTACATACGGTATGTTCTGCAAATGCTTAAGCTGAAGATTCTTGCAGCAGCCTTACAGTATATTCTGTATATTCCACTACTTAAGTCCAGGTTAAGGTAGAGAGCTGAGCTGTGTAAAATACTGCCATCTGCAGCACAACTATGTACAACAGCTGTCAAGGGTAACTTGACAGCAATCAAGGTAACTCCTATAAGGAGTTAAATGCTTGAAATATGTCTTAACTTGACATGAAGATGATTCTGACTTTTAGCCACCTCATAAAGGGGCTGCTGTCAAAATGAATAGCTAATTCAAGCTTGTCTAAATGCCAGAACAGATGCTTGTTAAGCAGATATATTGTATATGTTTGAAAAGAAATTTTTAAAATTAAAAAAAAAATATAAAATTAATGCTGCTCTGAACTCCAGTAGTGAACGAACAAAGTTATACTAAGATGTAACACGTAGGTCACTAGAAACAAAATTCTGATGTTAAAACTGAGTAGTAACTATAAAATGGTGATAATCAGCTCAGATTCACTAGAGAATCAGAAATCACTTCACCTACTTTTCCTTCTGCTGAAAAAGAAAAGTTATGTTTCTGCCTAGTGTTTTAACTGGAAAAAAACCCCATGAATTTGTTTGCTCTGACACTAAACACTGATAATGATGATTAATGTGAAGGAATAGATGCAACAAGAAACTATAAAGAGATGCAGATTTTTCTTCTGTTGTCATGATGTGACAGCTATACAGAATAGCATGGAAAAATTTTAATGTTATTAAAAGAGCAGAGTTTCATACCTGGCTTAAAATCTTTTAGCATAATATGAATTTCAAGCTGAAATGGGAAAGTGTGGAAACCAGGAATGATAGTAACTTACTTCTTAAGCAAAGCTACAGAGTGCTTTTGGTCTGCACCTGTGACAGTATGTGTCATGCAAAATAGCTCTTGTTCAGAGTCTGGATACTCTGAAAGGCTTTTGTAAGTGGCTGGACATTGGGCTACTATAATCTTTTGTTCCTTTCATTATTTAGGGGTGTGATTATAATCTTCTATTCCCTTCATTACTCAGGGGTGTGGTAATAGAATAACATAGTGATTGCCCCAGCTGCAACAAAACCAAGGGATTCAAAAGAAACCTGATCATCAGCTAGAGATCCACATGCATCTGAATTTCACAGCAAGTCGACATGATTTTTTTCTTTTGTAAGAGGAAATACGATACCCATTGTAAAGTTGCTAAAAATGTTTTTGTCTCAACAAGGAAGAAAAATTTAATATTTAACAAAATGTTTTAAAAGTTCTGAAACATTTTTGATCAGTTTAGTGCACTTTTTGTGTGTAAACTGGAATGCTGCCACTCCTAGAGATGTTCTTGAAAATGCGCAATTGCTTGTAGTTTTGTGGTGTTTCTTATTATTTTAAAGCTAGTTGGATTTAGAGAGGTGATCTCCAAGATCTCACTCTACCACTCTTAAATGCGCTTTTATATTTTTTAATGAAGCTTTCAATATGTAGGCTTTTAGTTGGCTGTGAGGTCTGTCTGAAGCCTTACCTTGCAATTAAGTATTGTAGCCCAGGATTTTCCATGCTTTTCACATCTAGGAAAGAAGCAGTTAGAGAGAAAAATAAGAATTCCAGGTACATCTGCCTGTCTGGTTGTTCTGCTAATTTAAAAATGGCAACCATAGAAAAAGCAGGTTTGGCAACATAAACTTTAAGTAGCTTTCCTTGTTAATACTTGATCCGAAAGGCAGAATGAGTAAGGGTACCTTACTGGGGGAGAATGAAGTTAAGCTCTGTGAATGTGAACAGTGCTGTGCAAGTGGAGAGTGAGTTCTGGCCCATATTGATATGATTAATATCAGTTGTTATAGATAAGCATGAAAAGGCAAAATCAAACTTCATAGCCCACCTAGCTCACCTTTAACCTTTGTTTTTATGACTTTTTTTTTCTGTTAAACCTTCAATTTTGCTAGGATCAAAGAGTTCCCTTCATCAACCTTAAATATTTCAGCATCTTCATGGAGAATTGAAGAAGTCTTCAGTTCTTGTTAAAATGTGATTTATTTATGAATTATGATTTTTAGTAAAACAACTAACAGATCCTTGACTGTGTCTAAGGAGACAATTGTGCTTTGCTCTTTTTTTTTTTTTTTAATTGAATGCAGTATGCCATTCTCTAGTCCCAAAGTGGATAGACTGCTTAGCATTTTAATTGGTTTTCAAGCTGAATTCAGCTTTAATGTTCAAGGCCAAAGACAGGGTTATGGAGGTTAATTATACTTATCAACATTTGGAAACAGTCGATTCTCATTTTATGTGGAGTGTTGGCACAGTGCTTTTCTCCTGGTAGGGAAAATGGCTTATTACTTCATGATGTAACTGGAATGCTTGTGTGCTTATCTTGGTTAGGTGGTTTTGATGGATAAGTTTCTCAGTTACTTTACAGTTTGCTTATAAATGGCATTGAAATATTCAAGTTGGCTATTCACTTAAAATCTGGATTTTATGAAGTTAACAGCACTCCTGGAGTTACTAGGTCTTAATTTTATATTCCCTGTGTGTTGCAGACAATCTGGATATGAAAAAGCTTAAGTTATGAACGTCACAGACTTTCTAGAAGCTATCATGGGAGTGTAAAACATGCCAGTGCATTAAGAACTACTGGCTTATAGTATTTTTTTCTCAAGTTGTGATCATTAGGAGGAGAGGGCAACTCATCCTTCTCTGCATTCTGTTGAGGGCTGCAAAAGGAAGGAACGAAATCCTTACTTACGGGGAAGATTATGCATGCCTAGGTGTTTTTGAGAATAAGGGGCTCCGCACACTTGTTGCTTTCATTGAAATCAGTATTACCTGTGCTTTTGTTTGACAATTTTGAAAAAAAAAACCCAACAAACCTTTATTCTCCTACATGCTCGTTATGAGACTTCTTGGAGAAATCAGAATTTTTAAAAGTTAAAGCCTCTAGTTGTAAGTACAGTGTACCTGCTGAAGTTCACTGGTTTGTATCTGTGACCACTGGTTTTGGATATTCAGTCTGTGCACTCAGTTAATAACGGATTGAAAACGCAGGACATGAGATTTCTCCAGTCACCCCTTTTAGCATAGCTCATGGTTGGAAACATGTGGTGCCAACTACTCTTACAGCTACTCCTGCAGGAAATCTAAATGGGTGCATTCAGTCTTTCTCCTTCTGACATCTCAGTGTGGTGTGTGAAAATGAGCATCAGAGATGGGATGTGCCCCAGGAAGCAGATGCTTGGCTACTGAGTAAGTTGGGACATACATTTCTGTTCAGTTATAGCTCTGTTGCTGCCTAGCTCCATTTACATCGTGAAGCATGGCAATGAGTGTTTCATTCTTTTCCTAAATGCTGGACTTTGAAATACATGCGTAAGCTGCCTTCAAGGGAATAAAATGTGTAACATGATACTTAGAGGTGTAATTAACTGCTGTGGCAGAGATACAGGGTATTGAATTGCTTTATGCTCATACTATCTTGGTAGTTAAGCTAGTGTTATCTTGGTATTGTGTGTGATTTTAAAGGTGAAAGTAAACTATAAAGTGCTATTAAACTGGTAACTCTTGTCAGTTTTGGTGGTAGTATTGGAATGAGGTAATGTTGTGAAGGGAAGGATGTAGTTTTTCTCTTTTAAAAAATAAATACATGAGAATCTTGGAAGACAGATACATGAGAGATCTTGGAAGTATTCTTTCCCTTATTTATTGTAAAAACACCAACTGAATTTGCTGGAGCTCACAAGGATTGCATCCTTCCTTCCAGGTGTTTGTGTCTGTCTTTTGTCTGTCCCTGGGCTCCCAAACTGTGTGATGTCTCTTGCAACCTGCACCATGCCGTTCTGACTTCCCTTAACTAGCTGAGTATTGAGGGAATGGATAGAGGATGGTGGGGAAGCAGGATTCGAAACTGCATATCACACAGTCCTATGAGATTGCACATCTGAGAGGATAGCAGTCACCTTAAATCATATACTCAAGCTATCTGATGGCCCCGTTAACCCATTTTATGGGAAAGAGAATTCCTAGTACTTGAGCAGACTGGATGGAAGGGCAGGAGGAGGTGCCTTGTCCATTCAATATTTGTTTGGCCCTGAGTGGAATAATTCTTTGTCCAGGACGCTAGGTTTTTTTCTTTGTTTTCTTCTCTGAAGCATTTCAAGTGTCAAGACTTTTTCATAGCTGTGCTGTATGAAGTGACCTTACAGCCACTCCCTGGTTGTCAAGGAACAGAAACCTATTACCCAACCATGACACATGCTTTCTTTTCTGCTTGAATGAATTTAGTATCTTCTATATTGGTCCCTGAAGCAGAACGTTAAATGTACCCTGATAATGTGTGGTTCTTGCTGTGGAGAATCTTGGTGTCTCCTCCCAGTACCGGGAGCAAAAAGCATTCTGCTCTTCAGAAACGGGATAGCTTTGGGAACGAATACATTTAACTCTTGTGCTTGAGGGCCGGCTTTGAGCTGTGAAAGGCTTGGCTTCTATTTTCAGCTCTGGCAAAAATTATTTTTATATAAGTTGATTGTTTATTGTTGCAAACAGTGTGAGCAGTTGCCTAACTTATATTAGGCAGCGATATTGAGCTGATCTCTGAGGGCTATGAATTGCAGGTAAGTTATCACTTGATTACATTTGTATCTCTTCCATAGCTGCTTGTTGTGGCAGGCTAGGTGCTTCTCATCACCCAAAGACATGTCATGGGGGAGCATGTAATTTGTTGAATAGAAATGGGTGGGGAAACAAGAGGTCTAGTGCTAAGTCAGGTGCTAAGTCAGTTGCCAAGTCTGCAATGCGATAATATTTTACAGTTCCTGTGGATCAGATTGTATTGTTTAAATGCTATTGGTTCATCCTGTTAAACTAAAAGCTATGTGAGCTTCTTGCAGCAGTTCCAAATCAAAGTTGATCAGCAGTTACTCAGTAGCTTCAGAAAGACAAGCTTGGATGTTTGGTGCTAAAAGCACTAGTCCTTGTTAAGCCTGTACAAAGGCTATTTGAAATATTTGTTCATGACTTAAACCCCCACAAAACAACAACAATGAAAAAACAGCCACAAAAAAACCCACTTCCCCCTCAATGCCCCCAAAAAACCTCCCAAACCAAAAACAATCAAAAAAGACCAAACAAAAAACCAACTCCCCCAAAAAAACCTATGAAAGATCCTGAATTGCAAACATGTAGAATAGCACTGACACCTAAAAAACCAGAAGTTAGGTTCATCAGATCACTTTAATTGGGCAAGCAGTAAAGTGAAAAAAACTAAACTTGGCATAAACAATGGAAATCTAAATTAGACTTTCTAAATCTTTTTAATAAACCATGATGTGTAAGCCAGATACTATCACTGCCTGTTTGAACCTGCAGCTACTTTAAGTCAGAATTTCTAGGGGGTTTGCTATTGCAGTAGGCTTCTCTGACCTTTTGTTCTTAAATTCTCATACAGACATCCTGTATCTTGAAATTGTGGAAACTACCTTCTAGCACTAGCCAAAAGAAATCCAAATGAAGGCCATCTCTTATGTCATCAACTCTATTTTAATATCAAGAAGAGACACTGCTGCCAAGATGAGAAAACTAAATTGTACGTGGGAATGAACATTAGGTTCCTCTTTGAAATATCCACCATATTTAATCCTGCAGAATATCCATTTTATAAAAACCTCTCAAACACAATATAACTGCATTGCAGCTAAGCACAGCTCGACTGAGACTTGTTTGTCTGTGTTGTCTTCTTTCACGCTTTTAATCTTAGAACTTGCATTGATTTTTCTATTTGATGTATCTCAGGTTAGAGCAGAAATTAGGATTGTATTTACTCTCTTAGCTGAGCCCCTGTGAAGTGCGTTCATGGTTCTTATTAGCAGGACCCAGAGAGGCAATCTCAGTTCTTTGGTGAAACTAAGCCATTGGAGTATAGAAAAGTGATTCTGTACTGGTAGGTCTTTGGGAGCTCTGGATGAGCAAAGATTCTGTTCACTTCACATTAATGCAATTCCTCCACAGTGCTTGCTAATGAAAAAACTATTACCACTGTTAGACCTTGGAAGCCTGTAGTCCTGGGTTATTTCTACATGAATGCAGTTAAATGGCATCACACTCTGAATTTGAATCATTGTATTCTTCTTGGGCGGGTTTTAGTGAGTCACCTAAGTCATATTTTGAGATTGGTGGTTTTTTTCAGTGCACAGAACCAACTGCCCCCCTTCCCCTTTATGAAACTTAAGGTGTCCTTTCAACAGATACGAAAATTTAAAAGAGCTCTTAAGGTGTATTTCATCTCTTTAAAATGAGTTAGCCATCTTTTTCAGTTCTGAGAAGCAGCAAAATGCACGGCGCAAACAAAAGGTTAAAAACCTGGTAGAATTGCCACTTGGAAGATTGGTCCTTTGCACTGACTCAATTTTGGAGGTATATTATTCGTTTTATTAACTTGGTTTTCTTTTGCTGTAGACGTGCATTAAGATGATTCTCTTTGCCTTCAACTCTCTGTTTATTCAACAGTAACTGTTTATATTGCTTTGAACTTGAGAACCCTAGTCACATTTGGATCAAATTGAACTTGGTAGCATACAGATAATGAACAAAAGGATAGTTTGTACTCGAGGGAGCTTACAGTCAAACACTGACTGCTACTGGTTGAGTGAAGAGATACAGTAAGAAAAGTAAAGATCGGTATCTGCTTTGGTTAGTTTTTCTAATTTCTGGGAAGACTGTGGTGGAACCTCATGTGATACCAAAAATCTGATACTGTAGATCACTTGTAGTCACCTCCTTACACATTTCTGCTCTTTTGAAGGTGTGTGGGTTTGGGGGTTTCTTGGGGGTTGTTTTTTGAGTATGGTCTGTCCTGCATATTCTGAGCTTTGACCTTTACTGGGTCAAAGCTGGATGATTCAGAGGGTATGTATAGCTGTGAATGGGGTATTAATTTGAATTTGCTTTAGTTGCTTTTGATCTGTGTCCATTGTCAAGGAATGTACTGGGAAGGATTTGATCACTTTTGAGGAGGACAGTCATCCTATTCCTCCAGGTGTCTATAACTCCTGCAAAGATGAGGGAGAGACCATAAGTGAGAAGAGGGGGTGGCTCTCCTTAAGCAGAGGATTGTGTAGTCTTTTGGACAGAGTCTTGGAAAAATGTTCTTGTCCATCCCCCAGCAATAGAGACTTTTTAAACATAAATGGTATTGTAACATAAGTAATACATGCTCTAATGCCTGAGACAGTTGCTTGGTGTTCATATTAAAACTGCAAATTGTTTGTAAACTCTTAGTAAGCAAAATTTTTTACAGTGACTGTCTGACCAGGTACATATTCTGTAATTGTGACAAGCTGGAATCTTGTTTGTGTTTGCTTAAGTCAGCTCGGAGAGAAGCAATGTAGCAAATCAGCTGCAATAGCGTTTGATGTGACAATGAACTGTCTGCATGATGGTGCCTGTCTGTCCAAGCAATGTCACTGCAGCTTCTGAGATACAGAAACTTTACAGTAGTTTAAGCTACTTCTTACTTTATTTGCAATAAGTAAAGAGCACTCATCTAGTCACGTATAGTTCATCTGGCAGTTGGTAGTTCATTGATCTGCAATAGTATGATTACTTGCAATCATTTATATATGATCTCAGAATAGCTCTCTGAAACTTTATTCCTTATGAAGTTGATTGTATTCTTGACCTGCACGTGAGACTTAAAATATTTTTGTATCTATGATTGCATTATAACCAAGATGTTTAGCGGGTTTCATCACTGAAGGTAGTATTCTGCATCATTTGAAGTATTAAAGTAGACTTTCAGCATCCCTTTATTGAGGCTTTTCAGCACAATGAATTAGTTCTTATATGCTTAAAGTGTATTTCATAGGCTTGAAATAGTATGTGTCCTTTTTTGGTTTTTTTCCTTTTTAATGCTTTGACTCCGTATTTGACAGTAATGCCTGTTGAGGGGAAAACAGAAAAATGTTTCTTTTAGGAAAAGCAAGGTTGGATTTTGTTTTGGAAAGTTCCACGCAGAGGAAATCCAGATCTATCTCCTGTCTGAAGACGGCAACTGATTCCACTTTGGCATCAGAAACGGAAGGACTTGTTCTGCCACCTATCCATCTTGTCTGTGGAAACATCTCTGCTGACTGATCTTACTTTTTCATTTCAGAAAAACCTTTAACAACAACAACAACATTGCTTTTCCTTTTCCCTTGGCTTGATTCCCTTCATTTCCTGCAGTAGTTTCCAGTTGGTGTTGGGCGAGTCTGTAGCTGTAAACATAGTCCATGCTTGCACAGGCTGTTACGGTTGGAACAGAGGTGGGTTAAGAGGTGGCCCTCAGCTGTTCTTTACCACTGTCGTGCCAGAGCTGCAAGCAGAAAGGCAAGTGGAAAGTCCCATGGCCTAGCTCAGTTTAAATGAGCTGTGTTTTGAGAGTGTCTGTTTAAAATAATTTGCAATAGTGGGTGTCCCTCTGACAGAAGAGGGTTAGGGAGCACCTGTGCAGACAGGCCTGTGGGCAGGCCTGAAAGGCAGCAGCCGCAGTGGGGAAGGCGGAGGCAAGGACCAGATGTGAAGGACTAGTAATCTCTTAATCCTGTTCAGCTGTGTCTAAAAGAGCGTGTCACACTGCAATGTCATATGACTGCCAACATGAGAGATGAGAAACCGTAGGGAGTACCAGCTGGCCTCTTGTCACAGTGCAGAACAATTTTTATTTTTTTTTTTTTTTTTTTTTACCCTGAGGTATTAATGGGAGCATTTTGGCTTCTGATGCAAACCTCTAGATGAACATGAATTGACTAGATAGATGCAGGGGGTGTGTGTGAGGCTATTAGTAGTACCTTTACAGTTGTGAAAGAAAACTTCTAACACTGTTAGAAGAAAGGCAGGATTCCCTGACTTAAAATGGTTGCATTTGTCATGTTGCTTTCTTAAACCTTTTTTAGTTCGTTGTCTTTGGGCAGGAAAAACACAAGGCCTAAATAGCAAATGTGCTTTTGTGTCTGGGGTGGAGTTCTGAAATGAAAACAGTTTGCAATGTGTCTAACCATTTAGTCTAACTGCATCTTTTTTTTTTTTTCTTCAAAGCCTGTTGTTGACCAATTTAACCTTGTTTAAACAGTGCTAGTATTGATACAAGTATATCTGCTGTAAGGTTGGTTTGGCATCCACTTGGTTATTTTGCTGGTTGGTACTGCAGCATCTTGAAATGTAAAAATAAAATGCTAGATTTCACTATGTAAGGTTTGATTGAATCTTCTTTTCGTACATCATCACAACAAAACAGAACAGATCTTTTGAATATTTTATGAAGCTTCATAGATGCTCTCTGGTTCAAGCTTAATAAATGCAAAGAATTTAATGATTTAATGCCTCTCTTGTTCTTATCCTCAAAAGTTAAGACTGAGCACTAGATAAAACTGGCCTGTAGAGGCAAAGTGGGTAATGGTCTAGGTAACCAGACACCCTTACGTGAAGAAATAACCATTTTTACTATTGAGACCTGCAGCTCCTTTGGATTGTGAGAGCAGCCTTGCAAAATATGCGTCATGAAGACTCGGACAGGTTGGGGAGCTTTGAAGTGCATTTTAATGGCCCAAGGGCTCCAGAACACTTGGGATTTGAGCTTTGAGAGGATGCTGGGGTTTAGTACCTGGAGGTGACTCTTATCACCTCTTCTGTACTCCTTCATTTTTATCAGGACAAGTTTACCTGTGGGACACCTGTTTAAGGTAGTAATTTATTAAAGTTGCAGTGGCTGTTCAGAAGTTTTCTATCCTTTTCTTGGCATTCACTGCCATCTGTCACTCTCAAAAGATAGCTGAGGTATCTGAAGTATGCTTCTGCTTTCCAAGTTTTTTTTCTAGATGAGAGATGTTTTCAAGTCTTGTTCTTAAGCGCTTCAACTTTCCTGTTTTTTTTTTGTGGGTGTCCTGTCCCCCCCCGCCCCCCCCCCCCCCCCCTTCTGAAAACAGCCATACAGAAAAAGAGGAAACAGCTTTCTTTGCACGTGGACTGTTTATTCAGGAAATGAGAAGGCAGGTGATGAAACTTGGGGTGGAAGGAAGCATTTCATAAGGGTGTATTTGGTGGCTGATAGCATTAAGTGATCACAGTATACTTGGGGGATATATGTGAGGCAGTTGTTGAGTCTGGTGTGGTTATACCTGTAGCAGACTTTTGAGCATTCAAACATTGCAGTTCAGAGTTAACATAACCATGCAGTTAGTCGTCTGCGATTTCCACTGTGTTATTACTGGTTTTGTCAAGCTCTCCTATTTGGCCAGACTTCACAGCAGAAGGAGTTGAACCTAGAGATTTACTCAGCTCTCAAATTTCTCTTCTAGAATTGCAGAATAAAACCTCTTCCTAGTTCTCCCAAGTTCTTGTTAGTGTGTGTAAGATGCTTAGTTTGAAAGTTGAGAAAAATTTGTGATTTCTCTGTTTACTAGATCTTTTGCTGAATCTTTTGACCCTGTTGGCCCCACTCCATTTTTACCAGTAACTCAGCTTCAGTTCCTGCTTTCTTGGAACTGGTCTCAAACATGGGGTCCTTGGCATGCAGTGATACTGTCATATGCAAGAAGCTGGCATGATCTGTAGCTTGTTAATGAAGTGTACTTGGTGTGTGGACTCATGAACTGAAAGGGACAATCTGTGGCCTTGTACCACAACCAGGGGGCTGTACTTCCTCTGATGCACTGGATTCACAGAGCCTTGAAAGTAAGACATGTGCCTTTATTACCTTCTGTGCTATTGCTGCTCCCCCACTGCATGGAGTGAAGTGAAAGTGCCTTCACCCTGGCATATGACTGCTGAATGACACTTAGATTATTTGAGAGCCTTGGTTTGATCCCCCTTAGTTAGATTTAGGATGTAGATTTCTTTTAATCTCTTAAAACTGATCCTATCCCTGTTAGCTCTTAATTTTTATGAAACTTGTTGTTCCTTTTTTTTTTTTTTTTTTTTTAGTGCTATTGTGGTTTAACCTCAGCTGGCAACTAAGCACCACACAGATGCTCGCTCACTCCTCCCACCCAGTGGGAAGGGGGAGAGAATTGAAGGAAAAAAAAAAAAGTAGAACTTGTGGGCTGAGATAAAGACAGTTTAATAGGACAGAAAGGAAGAAGATGATGATGATAATATGACAATAACACTAAAACAATTAGAATATACAAAACAAGTGATGCACAATGCAGTTGCTCACCACTTGCCGACTGATGCCCAGTTAGTTCCTGAGCAGCAATCTGCCCCTCCTGGCCAACTCCCCACAGTTCATATACTGGGCATGATGTCATATGGTATGGAATATCCCTTTGGCCAGTTTGGGTCAGCTGTCCTGGCTGTGTCCGCTCCCAACTCCTTGTGCCCCTCCAGCCTTCTTGTTGGCTGGGCATGCGAAGCTGAAAAACCCTTGACTTAGTATAAACACTACTTAGCAACAACTAGAACCATCAGTGTGTTATCAACATTATTCTCATACTGAACCCAAAACACAGCACTATACCAGCTACTAAGAAGAAAATTAACTCTATCCCAGCTGAAACCAGGACAAGCACTTAGATAACTTTCTCAAGAGTATTACCTTAAACTTCCTTATGGACCTTACTGAACTGAATGCACTGATAACTGCACCTGAGAACTGCTTACTTAGGCGTCACCTGGTGATCCTGACAGGCAGCAAGTTGAACATGAGCCAGCAATGTGCCCTTGCCGTAAAGAAGGTGAATGGTATCCTTGGATGCATTAGACAAAATATTCTCAGCAGGTCAAGGGTAGTGATCCTTCCCTTCTACTCAGCACTGGCAAGGCTACACCTTGAGTGCTGGGTCCAGTTCTGGGCTCCCCAGTACAAGAGAGACATGGACATACTGGAGAGAATCCAGTGGCGGGCCATGAGCACGATCAGGAGGCTGGATCATCTCTTACATGAGCAAATTTGAGAGAGCTGGGGCTGTTCAGCCTGGAGAAGAGAAGGCTTGGGGGGATCTCATCAATGTGTATGAATACCTGAAGGTAGGGTGTAAAGGTGACAGAGCCAGGCTCCTTCCAGTGGCGGGACCAGAGGCAATGGGCACAAACTGAAACACAGGAGGTTCCCTCTCAACATCAGGAAACACTTCTTTACTGTGGGGGTGACCGAACACTGGCACAGGTTGCCTAGGGAGGTTGTGAAGTCTTCACCTGTGGAGATATTCAAAAGCTGCCTAGATGCTCTCCCGCAAAAGGGGTGTTGGACCAGATGACCTCCAGAGGTCCCTTCCTACCTCAACCATTCTGTGATTCCCTGTGGAATAGCATTTCTCTGGTACTGTTGTGACTCTGTGTCGCGGTTTAACCCCAACCAGCAACTAAGCACCACGCAGCCGCTTCCCCCTCCCCCCTCCCCCCTCCCGGTGGGGTGGGGAGGAGGAAAAAAAAAAAAAGTAAAACTTGTGGGTTGAGATAAGAACAGTTTAATAACTACAGTAAAATAAAATACCCTACTAAATAATAATATAATAACTGTAATGAAAAGGAATATAACAAAAAAAAAGAACACCCAAGAAAAGACAAGTGGT
Source organism: Gymnogyps californianus (assembly GCF_018139145.2). Lineage (NCBI taxonomy): Eukaryota > Metazoa > Chordata > Aves > Accipitriformes > Cathartidae > Gymnogyps > Gymnogyps californianus. The sequence goes on from NC_059471.1 coordinate 176,453,251, forward strand.
GCACAATGCAGTTGCTCACCACCCACTGACTGATGCCTGAGCAGCGATCTGCCCCTCCCGGCCAACTACCCCCCGCCATTTATATATTGGGTATGATGTTCTATGGTATGGAATATCCCTTTGGCTAGTTCAGGTCAGCTGCCCCAGCTATGCTCCCTCCCAGCTTCTTGTACACCTGCTTGCTGGCAGACCATGGGAAACTGAAAAGTCCTTGACTTGGGATAAGCGCTACTTAGCAACAACTAAAACATCAGGGTGTTGTCAACAGTATTCTCACACTAAATCCAAAACACAGCACTGTACCAGCTACTAAGAAGAAAATTAACTCTGCCCCAGCTGAAACCAGGACATTCTGCTTTCCAGCAAGGACCTAGGTGAATTTTTACCCTTCTTGACACCAATGTAAACAACTAGGCTTCCTTTCTCCTAGTGTGCCTCCTCTATGCTTGTTGCTATGTTGATCTTTGAAGTCAAGCATATTATGCCTGTGTCATCTTAAAGAAATTTACAATATACTCTTATCTGATACCCATGTTGGGCAATATAAGTGCATTAACCTATTTTAGGCCTTAAGGAAAGAAGGCAGGCATCTAGCAGAGCTTAGCAGGTCAGAGCCCTGGAGAACACTTCCCCTTTGAAAAGGCTGGATCAGCATGCAGTAGCTATTTCACCATGCACTCAGTGCAGGCCGTTAGCAGGTCACAGGTGAGGCTGTACCTTGCCTATGAGGTATGATGCTGGAGTGTAAGAGGGTACTCTGATACTATAACAGATCAGAAAACAGTATCACAGTGCAAGTGCCATATCTAATGACCGTAGGTGATAGTACTTAGGGAGAAAGCTAAAACCTGCCTATATAATACAGTATGCAGGTGTTCAAGTAACTTCGTCCATTGATTAAACAGGAAACGTATTAGATTCGGGGGTCATCTCTACCACTTTCACTTTGTTGGCTGCACCTTGGCTGAAATTCAGGAACTCGGCGGGGGGCAACAAGGATACAGGAGGTAGCATAGCAAGCATCTCAGCCATGAGATCAGGCAAAGACTCTTGATGAAATTCTCCAAATTTAGTGAAGTGTTTGAACAGAAGCTAATCTTCTGTGGGAGAAGTGGAAGAAGAAGAGTCCTTTTGTGAACTGAGTTATGGTTTTAATGATAGAAACATACTTTCAATAGGATAATACTGCTATGGAGTCATGTTTGAACTCTCTAATATTCCTGGAACAAGTTATGTATTTGATGAGGAGCCTTTCTTATGCTGGAGGAAAAAAGGGCTTGTCTTTCCTAATAACCCCTTTATTTAGTTAAATGAACATATCCCTACAATAAACACTTATATGATCTGGTTAGCATATGGAATTTAAAAGTCAATACAGAACACTGCCAAATTCACTTGTCTGTAAAGGTGTGAATAAAGGCTTGCTGTCACAGAGACTTCTGACATGGCCAAGGCATCTGGCTTCTGCTGCTTTTGCTCTGTGACCTGTGCAACTATACCTTAGAGAATATTGTGTAACATTATAGAATCATTTAGGTTGGAAAAGACCTTTAAGATCATCGAGTCCAACCATAAACCTAACACTGCTAAGTCTACCGCTAAACCATGTCCCTAAGTGCCACATCTACACTTCTTTTAAATATCTCCAGGGATGGTGACTCAACCACTTCCCTGGGCAGCCTGTTCCAGTGCTTGACAACCCTTTCAGTGAAGAAATTTTTCCTAATATCCAATCTAAACCTCCCCTGGTGCAACTTGAGGCCGTTTCCTCCTGTCCTGTTACTTGTTACTTGGGAGAAGAGATAGAACCTCCTTTCAGGTAGTTGTAGAGAATGATAAGGTCTCCCCTGAGCCTCCTTTTCTCCAGGCTAAACAACCCCAGTTCCCTCAGCCGCTCCGCATAAGACTTGCTCTCTAGACCCTTCACCACCTTTGTTGCTCTTCTTTGGACATGCTCCAGCACCTCAATGTCTTTCTTGTAGTGAGGGACCCAAAACTGCACACAGTATTCGATGTGCGGTCTCACCAGTGCCGAGTACAGGGGGACAATCACTTCCCTAGCCCTGCTGGCCACACTGTTTCTGATACAAGCCAGGATGCTATTGGCCTTCTTGGCCACCTGGGCACACTGCTGGCTCGTATTCAGCCAGCTGCTGACCAACACCCCCAGGTCCTTTTCTGCTGGGCAGCTTTCCAGCCACTCTTCCCCAAGCCTGTAGCATTGCATGGGGTTGTTGTGACGCAAGTGCAGGACCTGAGGCATACTCTTACGGCTTTTAAGATATTTCTTTTTTTAAAGGGTGGGAGTTAGGAAGAGGTAGGAAGTCACGTAAGACATTTGAGTTATTTAGTATAGTTAGTTAGATAAAATCCTATTCACACAGAGTGGTAGCTTTCATTGATGCATGCTGTCCTTTGCTTCTATCAGGGACCCAGGCAGAGTTATCCTATTAGAATTTCCTATTAGAATTTTCCTTAAGGTGCAGCTAATTGAAAACTAGTCTGTTACAAAAACTACCAATGGCTGAAGCAATCTGTTAAAATAAATTAAGATGTTAACGTGACCGGTTGTTGATCATGTGATAAGTGGGATGCATTTTCCTTCTGCTTTAAATATATGCTTCTGAGCTAGTCACCCTAGATCCTCTTCACAGTTGGAGAGGAATAGCTTATTTTATGGCATGATTTGTCCGATTGGTACAGCTGCTTTAAAATGGGCAATACCTTTCTAAGTGCCTGTTTGTATCCATTGTCTATAAAAGAAACATAGGTGATTAGCTGGGATGCCATCATATAATTCTTTTCAAATAATTTCAGTTTGCGTGTGCCCTTCTGAACATTTAAGCTCTTCAGAGTTGTGATTGTGAAGTAGGAACATCTGTTAATTAATTCCCCAAATTAACCAACTAGGCAAACAACCAAATTGCAAACACTTGTGAATGTGGAGAGAACAGCAAAGGCATGTCATAAATGTCCCCTAAAAGCTAAAAGGATGATGATTTAAATTTGGGGTTGTATCTTCAAATCTAATCTAGCTGAAGTAGAAAAGAGCTCTCTCACTTGTGGAAGCACACCTCATAATAACCTGGCTGCATTTACAAATAAATAAATCAATTCCCCCTCCCTACATTGATCGGAAAGTTGTTTCAAAGCCTTGGGGCTCGGATGGTTGGAAGCATTCTGTAATTTTCAAAATAAATCTGTTCTCTAAGTTCATACTTATTTGCCTTTTTGGCAATATTGTTTTGCTGAGAGATCCGTTTTCCCTCCTTGGTGTTTATTTTGGCATATTTCAGAAGCGATATTGTTCACTTTCAGCCTTCATTTTGCCAAGAAAAATAAGCCAAGCTGGCTGTCCGCTCATAAGCTAAACAATGTGGGGGAAGGTAGTGCTTAACCATTTCTGCACCTGCTTTGCCCTGCATGTCTGTTCAAACATGAGCAGGCAGAATTTTCTCCCTCCCTCTCCCAGATAATTTCTCTGCAGTGTTCGGGACCCTGCTGGATTATGAGTTTCCTGGGGACCATGGGTGACCATGACTGCTAAGAATTAGACATTAGGGTACCTGTCCGATGATAGTACTCTTGAGACTGAGATGAGGAAGGATGTAGTGGCTGTGGTCACGTGAACAAACGGAGGAGCAGAATACTCCAGGAGTGTTGATAATAAAAATTAATGTCTGTTTAAAAATAGAGATGGGTTTGAAACTGTTTTAGGGTGAATGTTCCTGTGTCAGGAAAGATCTGTTTATTTGGATAACTTGAGTATGGTTGCAAGTTTGCGTAACTAAAAAAGCTGACTAACTACTTTAAATATCAGTGTGTACATCTGTTTGCAATGCCACTCATTTTTTATCCTGTTTAAGAGAGTTTAGTGTTTCTGTAAATTGAATATGTATGCAGCCTGGTGTTGCTGAATTGCCTGCTAATAATAGAACCTAAAATGGGTGTTGGGGGGAGAGATGACAAGGAACAGTCTCCAAGAGTCATTACCCAATTCTGCATCCCTGTCTGGGTGTGTGGAAGGTGCGTGTTGCAGTGCCTGCCGCCCCGGGAAACAGAGCTTCTGGGGTGAATTCCTCTTTCTGTGGTAATGCCATCTCTCATTTTATTAATGCAAATTAATCACTTGTAGTAATCTCCCTTCAGATGTCTACTGTTTCTAATGTACATGAAAACATCTAGGCATACGCTTCCCAGTTACGTGCCACCTCGGTAATTACTCAGGTACTTGAGTAAGATCCTCGTCAGTTCTTTGAACTGAATCATAGGGAGCTATAAACTTTACAGTTTCTTTAGCACACAGTCTTTTTGTTAAACTTTTTATTAATGCTTCCTTTTGTGTTTTAGTGGCATGTTATGGTAACTTGCTATAGTGTGTTACTACTGTATGTTCTTCCTAAGGGATTTTTTAATTCTAGTGTGCTTTGCATAATACAAGAACAAAAAATATGATAATAAAAACATTGAAGTCAGTTGAACAAATGGTTGTTCTTTATCGTGAGATTTGTTTTCATGAGTATTTCCTGAGGCAGGCTTTGAACCACAAGATCTTGTGTACTCTCCTGGTCCTCTCCTTGCCCTTCTGTCCTCCTGCACCCAGGACGCGCCTCAAGCTCCCTGGAGGGGCTGTGATGCCCCCTCCCACCTCACTCCCCTCACCCCTCTGTCCTCAGTGAATCTGTTTCTGCGAAAGCTTGAGCTGAAGCCACAGCTTGATGTATACCTTAAGCACAATGTGCTAACATCGTAGCTTAAAAAAAAAAAAGTCACTATCTCCCTGCTACCCCTGTTCTTGCACAAGTGTTGGTTTCGCAGTCTGGTTTGTAACTTAGCTGCTTCCTGCCCCCTCACCCCACACAAGACAAAAAGAAAGAGAAAAAAAAAAAAAGTCCTTGCGCTAATTCTCTGATCAAACACTTGCTCTGGCTGGAGGGAAGGGCAGTGTGAGCATGGCTTTGTGGAGGGTGGGACTGCAGGGTGTTCTGTCTGCAGGATACTGGTTTCTACTGTTTTGAACAGGCCAGCTCATCATTTGAACAGCCTTCTCATCTGCTTGTATCTTTTGCTGATGGGAGCCTTGGAGAGAGAAGCAAAGCAATGGGCTGTAGATGGGCATCTCTGTAGGCATCCCATTTTGATCTGCTTCCCTCCTGAAACCCACTAAACGAATGAATGGTTAAGGCATGGTTTTTCCACCAAGTTTTGCTTGATTCCAGACTCTTTTCTTGTCTCACCGGTGACTTCAAACGTGGTGTGAGTACTAAGGTTTATTGTAGGTTTCATTCTCTAGCAAAAAAAGAAAATGGGAAATGTCTAGAGAACGAGGCATTGCTTTCTGGCTGTGCGTGGTGACCGCCAGCTGAGCACCTGCTCTGCCACAGAGGGTGCTGGTTTGCACGAATGATTTAATTTCTGTGTTTCCACAAAGCAAAATGTGGCTGTTTCTGGAGTTACGCTGGGAAGCCCTAACCTCTGACTGCTCCAGAATAGCTTTTATGTACCCAAATGGCTTGTGTGCACAAGCCTGCAGGGCAGGGGTGGTGTGCTGCTGGGGACTCTGGAACAAGGGGAAATACAGGATAGAGGGCAAAAACTGTGGGTTTCTTTCTCCCCCCCCTTCCTCCCCGCCCCCCCCTCCCGCTTATGTTCTTCCAGCGTAACTCTTCCTTATTTCATGCAAGTGTGGTTAAAAGTAAGTGCTTTCCTCTGTGAAAGGCTGTTTTATTTGAACCTATCCTCTCCCTTCATTCCTAAAAACTTGCTTTTTACAGGTAGTGTGCATGTTTTGCAAGGAACCGTACTATACACAGTTTACAATAGGAAACTATTTACCCTCTTAAAACGTAGAGGGGAGACTTTAACGGATTTCAGCCATTGGAAGTGAATTGTTATATTTTTCTTTCCTCCTCCAGGACCTTGAGTAGCAGGATGGAAGAACTCTGACAGAGAGACAGATAACACGCCCTTTCAGCATGGAGACTGTTCCGGTTGATGGGGAACTTGACAGAAATTCAGTGAGTAACTTAGATGTGGCTTCATGTAATCAGATGAATGTGAAGATGCTTTTGCAGGGGGAGGATTAAACGGCTTGTATCTGTTCTAGTTTGGTTTGAATTGATACTTTTCTGGTGAATGTATTTGGAATATTGTGTAGTATCACCCACTATTTGCTAGATTCTCATGGCAAGAGGGCTGGATGTCCAGAAACATTTCGTTCTTGGATTTGATCCTTGGTGTCTCAGAGTTCCAAAAGAAAAAGGTATTCCTCTCAGTCTTACTAATTGGCACTTTACTAGTTAGTGACTATGGACAAAAGAAAAAATAATGTACTACTTGGTGGAACGAGGAGCAGAAAAGGCAGGAGGAGTAATAATTATATATTATCAGAGTCATTTCAGGTGTAAGAGTTGATAATCTGTGCTGATTATACAATGTCTGAAGTAGTGAAAATACCAGCTCTTTTTTTCTAAGCACAATTTAAAAACAGGAAAGGCTAGTGCATATTATGACACTTCATCATCATTATCATAATGTTGACATTATTTAAGAATTTAATTTTTCCACAAGCTGTGTTATGTGGAAGCACTCTAATAGCTGAAGCAGGAAATGTTTTTTTAGTTTTCAAAGCTGCTTTCTGATACAAAGCACTGCCTCCCAAAGGCAAAATAAGATATTTTTTCTGTAACTGAGGTGAAGCTCGAGTTTAACACCTCATTAGTGACAAACTTTATTTGTGACGGTTCAGCTACTACATGGAGCTATTAATTTGGTCCAGTGTTTTATTACTGTTTTTATCTTAAGTGATGAATTTGGAGACAAGCTATTTTGCAGTGCATTAAGAAAATCCTTGGCTTTTTTCTGTAACAAATTCATTGATTTGTTGCAGGACCAACGCATCTGTATCCTAGGCACAACATACTATAAGTATCATCTGTCAACTGTGCAATAGGATTTTTTTTTTTTTAAATACCGTCAGTTCAGTTGCTGTGCTCCTTATTTCCTTAAATAAAAAAAAGTACCAGTTTACAAAAAACTTTATAGTAACTTGAAATGTGCTAGTTTTCTTTTTGTGACATGCCTTAACAATAGCATGATTTTAAGAAGTTATCTTGAAATGAGGCTCTATATGCTTTACCAAGTCTGCTTCAGAAGAATGCTAAGTGTAAGGATAGATTTGCCTTTCATCCTATGTGCTTAGGCACCTGAAGTGTCGTCTCAGAATAATTTTTTTTAACTGATGGTATAGTGTGATTGACTACTCTAAGCATTTCTTACCAAAATATGATCTAGTGGGGTAATTGTCTGTCTTAATTGCAGTTACAGTGTGAAGTTTTGTGTGTTGCACTACAGCTGTTAAAAACATTTTTGAAAGCTTATCTGGGAGTCTAATGTGCTAGGTCTGGTGTATACCATAGTAAAAAATTGAAACTGAAATATTAAAAAAAAAATCATATATTTTAAGAGAGGTTGGACCCAGTAATTTTGAAGACCTCGAGTGTATGCAAATCTTCACGCTTCCCAGAATTTTAAATTTTTTGAAGGGTCTTGTTTGAGATTTTTCAGTATTCCAGACTTCTAGCTGCAATCTGATTTTTTTTTTTTTAAAGTTCCATTTGTCTGATTAAAATTAATGAAATGCATGAGTTGCAAACATGCATGAAGAATACTGATCGACATTTTGCTATACGGTTAAGTCCTTTGGGGGGTTTCTAGGAGGTAACTGAAAAAGCCCTCTTTAGAGGTGTCAGCTTTCTAATGTGTTTTTTGGCTTGTGTATAAAAGAAAAACAGAGGAAGAGATTGCGGAACTTAATATTGTGGGCTTTTCTTTCCAGAATCAGTCTAGGGAAAAAAGTCTTACATGAAATGCTTTTCCTGTCTAGTAATTAGGTTGATATATACTGTATCTGAACACAAATGTTATGACAGCTCAGTAAACTATTTTTGTAGTTTCGCATTAAAGCAATGCAAAATACTAGATATTTGGGTTTGAGTTCTTGTTTGAAAACAGTTTTTGCCTATTTTTCTATAAAATAATAATTTAATTTAAACAAGCCTCACTGGCCCAGAACTCAGACCATTACATGGGAATGTTTGGTGTAAACCATTCTTTTTCTAAATTATTTTTTTAGAAAACTTTCTAGTCAGCTCTGATTTTTACAAAAACATGTATTTCATAAATATGTTGCCTTTGATATAACTTGTACAATCAGTCCTTGCTATTTAGATAGATCAGCAGACATAAAAGTACCTTTTTTCCTTGAAGCATAGAATAGAGGTCCTTTTTACTGATCAGCTTTGCAGGTTGGGTTAGTGGTCCTGAATTTAAATGTGACATGATTAATCTTAGTGATTTACACGTAGTAGAGACTGCTTTCAGGAAAAGTCTGTCTTCAGCAGGGTGAAAACTCTAACTTGGCTTTAAAACGTGCATTTAAACTCTATTAAGAATTTAGCTGTAGGTTTAGATTGTAAATCTAGTATGTTTAACAAACTTATCTTTTGTAGTGTGAGATTCAGACATGCTAGCATGACATGTTTTTGCTTTTACCCTAATCTTCAACAGGAAAAGGATTTTGTTTTATAGGACAAGTTGGAAGATATAATTTTAGGTTTAGTAGCAGTTGTTATAAGCTTTATTTCTGAGAAATGAATGTCTAAAAATAGTACTTTTCTGAAGCACAGAGCTGCTTTTGTATGAAAACAGAATTATGGCTGCTGTCTCATGTGATGGTTTATATTGCTGGTTTTATTCCTTAGTCTTAATCTAAAACATTACTGGGAGGAGGGCTAGGTTTTCTATGTTTTCATAGTAACATTTTTAACTAAATGTGCCTCAGCAGAAGCCAAATCAATCGTGTAGTGTTGAGAACCTCCCTTATCAAAGGACTTGTTCTGTAATCTGTAATCAAAGTCATCAATTAAATAAATGTGAAAATAAGAGTAGGCTGTGTCTCTGGAAATAAGTGTATGTTTCTCTTAATTTTGTATATTTAGAATAAAAATTGTGGGAGATGATGGACAGGTATGCCCTGAGGGCATTCTTTTCAGAGAAAACATTGAAGTAGTAAAACTGTCATTTTTTTTGTTCCCTTAGGGGTTTGAATTCCTGATCTGCAGTGATATGAACTGCAGATGATAGAGGTGCAATAAGCTATTGGAACATGAAGAGGTCTTTTTGGCCAAAATAGTCTCCTTTCAGTATCTTAATGTCTTGCATCAGTATTTAGAAGTATATATTCTGCAGGTTTTAGGTAAATACACAGGCCCAAATAGTTCTAATGAAGAGAGGAGGTTGACCAGCAACAGAGGCAGTTTGGTGTGTAAACAGAATGTCTGTTGGAGAAGATCAGGGACAGAGTTAGACAGGCTTGTGTTTCAGCCTCTGGCGTAGGAGCTGTTTGTACCAGTTCATAGGATTAACCATGCAATGCTAAAATATTTACATAAAAAGCCCCTGCATCGTCTCGGGTAACAGGTTGCCCTGCTCTGTGGTGTCATGTTGTATCTTGGTCAAGGCTGCTTGAGAGGCAGGCAGGGAGACAGGACCTGCTGTGGTGCTTTTTCAACGTGTAAGTATACACTACGAGTGAATATGCTGTCTGAGTCTCAGAAACTTCTGATCCTATATGTCTGTTAACAATTTATTTTTCCAGTTCTCTTCTCTTGCTTTCCAGCTTTTATTGTGAAATAAAGCAGACCAGTGCTGAGTAGTGGTGTTCCCAGTCCTTCAGTTGGTTGCTGGATCTCCGTACAGTTACTGCAGACTCCTTTAGCTTGCTCTCTTATCAGTCACTATTCTCTTGAATCTAAAACTAGCGTAGGGTAATACAGTTCCAGTCCGAACATAAATTGGTTCCTAGTCTGCAGTATGTTACCTGTACATTAAAAAGAAACACTTTGCCCTGAAAACCATTGAATTCTTGAATGCTTTTCATGTACTAGTACCTAAACTTGTCTGGTAGGTTCATGGGTTCCCTTAGCAGTGTTTCACTCTTTGACCTAAATTTAGTCTCTGACAGGGATAGAAGGTTGTTTACTAAGTGCACTTATAATTTATTTCAGCTTCTTATGTTTAATCAAGTCCTTTTCCAGAAAGTGCAAAATTATGAAAGAGTTCCCTCACCTTTCCAATTATGTGTACTGCAATTGTAGTATTCTCATTGCGGTACTTCACATTTGCACGTTACAGCGTCAATTTAATGCCCCGAGGCAGCTGTGAGGGATAAAAATCCGTGTTTTGAGATCAGGAGTGTAAGACAAGACTCCTGCTTGCTAAGATTTTTATTTTTCTTTTTTACGTTTCCTGCTGTTTAGTCCTGATAACAGAGAGGCAAGATTGGATTCTCTTTAAAGCAGGGCAAGGATTTCTCTCCTTTATGGAGCAGAAGTTTTTTGTTTGGGATATAGAAGATAACAGCATGTTTGGATTTATTTTATTTTTAAGGAGGAAATGTTCATGCTGATCGGTATGCTTGTTTTCTCCTCCTTTTCTGTTGTTCATGGATTTCAAATGTAGTAAATCCTTTAAGACTTAGGTGGAACTTACCTTACATCTGTACACGGCTGAGCACAGTGGGATCTTAGCCCCGATTGTGGCCTTGGGTAGCAATGACTTATAAAAGATTCCAGATCAAATGTCAGAAAGGAGTACAGACTATTACTATGTAATTACTCTCCTGTAGTGCCTATATTTGATGCATTCAGTGGGACAGAGATAATTTTTTAATACAAGTTGATTCTTTGGAAATACTTTGATATAAAATGTCCTCTTGAATTTAAAACTGCACTATTTGTCTTGCATCCTAAGCAATTTAAAACATTGTCGGTGTTTGTAGATGAACTGAATCTGTGGCTTCTAAGTTTGTGTTTGTGTGCAAAAGCAGTTAGGCTTGGATCTGGGATTAGTGGGGGCTTGCACATTACTGATGGCTTAAAAGTTTTTGTCTTTCCAAAACACCTGTCTGAAAGTGGAGTGGTTTGGGAAACAAATTTTGTGTTATTTCAGCTTTCTTCAGAGCTTTAGTCTTCTGAAAACATTCCAGCTAAAAATTTCTTAAAATATATTGTGTATCAAGTCATATGAGCACTAAATTGCTGATGGAGAGGTTCCACTCAGAATTAGCAGTTGGGGCAGTTGCTGTTTACTAACCATATACGATGATGGCTTCTAATAATGGCTTCTCTATAAGCATATTTGTCGGTTTTGTTGCTTCAGCTTTTCTGAACTGCTAAGTCTCTTGAGGTCTTGCCTTTGTTATTGAGGTGCATGTTGTATTTTAGATATGAACTAACACTGTTTTCATTGTCCTTCTTCTTTCCCGCTGCTGCTGCTTTTGTGCACTTGCTTCTTCCTGGCCTGGATTTTTATGTTTGCTGTTCTTCGTTCTTCAATTGTATGTGTACACAGCATCATGGTGATAACAGAGACTCTCATGGACCATCAAGTAAGTGACTCCCCTCTCCTACAGTATGTTTGCACATATGTTCATAATAGTTAGCATATATCTTTGCGTATAGGCTGCTGGGCTAAGTACTAGGTTTTCTTCTGTATTGTAGTTGAGAAGCTGAAGTACAATGAAAATTTACTGTTGGAAAAGTACTTTACCTGGCATATTACTCATCTAAATGTTTCCCTACATTAACCTTTTTTTTTTTAGTGGGAAAAGTTTATTCTTCACCTCTCCTAGTCATGGCTAGAAAAAAATAAATCTTTTAAATTACTTATCTGGAAGAGAAAAAGATGTATTTATCAGTTTGAAATGAAACCTTCAAATGTTATTGTAGTATAGATAATAAAGACGTGGAAATAACGGTTCAGAAAGAGTTTTATTTTTGAGCTTATCTGTTTATAGTGCTATATGGTTCACTTAATTTCAATAACTTTACATCTTCAGAAATGAACAGGTGTATATACTGTAATATTCAAATAAGGATTGGATCTGGTGTGGTGATAGGGAAAACTTCAGTGTGCGTATATATGTGCATGCACGCCGTCGAAGACTTATTAGTGCCATTGGTTCATGGGCGTTAGTATGATCGTATGATTGGCAGAATAATTTTGCCTGGGATTGAGAGTCTGCGTATGTGGGGAGGGGAAAAGTGCAGGCACAAATTCTTTCTTTTTGGTGAGAAATTTGTGCAGAAGCCATGGTCTTAGCTGATACCGCTTATTATAGGCATTAAAAAATAATGCGGAATTGAATTATAATAAACCTTTTCCTGTATCTGATGTCCTTGTGCTATTTTCAAGAGTGTAAGCACTTTCACATGCTCATTATAGAAACAGAACTGGGAATCAGCCACTTCAGAGACTTTTTTTTTTTTCCATAGCTTTATCTGATGAAATAAATTGGCTGTAAAGACCCCAATTTGTGTTTCTTCTGATGCATGAATCGTACTGACAAACTATATATTAGTAATTTGATGGCCAGCATGAGGAAATTGAACAAAGTATGTATTATCAACTCTAATAGTTCTGTTGGTATTGAAATGTGCCCTCCAAAGAGTCACGAGGAGGCTTTGATATTTACTAATTGATGTTTCTTCTCTAAAATAACCCCCTGCTCATCTTCAAGGAGATAGGTGGTATGGGTTTAAACTCACTCAGGTAAAGGAAGGGATGAACGGAGGTGGTCTGTCTCTTGGATGAGTGCTCTGAAGCCTGAGTGAAAGTCTAAAAATAAATCACTACTTTGAGGCCATTAAGTAGAAGGAATGGTTGGCAATGCTATTTTATGTCATCGAACACGTTGAGCATATGCCTACCAAATCTGTCTTTCAAGTTGCAGAGATGGCATGTGAAACCTAAGAAGAATTAGAATCATAGAATGGTTTGGGTTGAAAGGGACCTTTAAAGATTGTCTAGTCTAACACCCGTGCTGTGGGGAGGGACATCTTGCACTAGATCAGGTTGCTCAAAGCCCCGTCCAGCCTGACCTTGAACACTTCCAGGGATGGGACATCCACAGCTTCTTTGGGCAACCTGTTCCAGTTGCCCAACCGCCCTCATCGTAATAAATTTATTTTGTATGTCCAATCTATGTCTATCCTCTTTCAGTTTAAAACCGTTGTCCTTTGTCCTGTCACTACAGGCCTTGGTAAAAAGTCTTTCTCTATCTTTCTTATAAGCCCCCTTTATATATTGAAAGGCTGCAGTAAGGTCTCTCCGAAGCCTTCTCTTCTTCAGGCTGAACAACCCCAACTCTCCCACCTTTCTTTATAGGAGATGTGTCCTAGCCCTCTGATCATTGCCATAGGTGAGGTGTTCCCCAGGAACATTTAAAAAAAAAAAAAAAAAAAAATCATATTTCGGTTGTCCTCACCAAAACTCACTAGAAAGTGTGAGTGCCTTGAAGATTAGTCAGAAACTGAGTGTGGTTTTTGGGACTTACAGCTTTTGATTAGTTTGCCAAGATTTCCCTGCAGGTACATGGGGACACATCAGTCCAAAACTGTAAGTTTCAGTTTGGTATTTTGGGCAAATAAGAAAACATGTTTTACTAGAAACATCATTTATTCATTCATGCTCACTTTTATTTCCCAAGTGAGCAAGGTCACTAGAGTAAATGACCATTGCTCTCTTTCAGTGTCACTGTTGGTTTTATTCTGTGAATGTAATGAAATTCCATGATAAAATCATTCCGTGCTTCAAATGAGTTCAAAATTAGCTATAGGACCATCAAACATTGTCAGTAAATGGATGACTTAAGTACATACCATACGTTTTTATAGTGTTTATAAAATCAATCCATCAGAAGCTATAAACAGCAGCCAAGGAGCCTCTACAAATTGCTGAGTTACCTATTAATATGTACTAATTAAATCTACTCTCTTAAAAAGATCTGCTTCGGAGTGGTAAGTGTTTGATTTAATGGCATCTTGAAAACTCAGGTTTGTTACTAGCATAACTTTTCCCCCTCCTCTCTCCTTTCCAAGTACTTTTTCCTTTTCCTTGTAATAGCTTTATTTGTTTCCATCTCTGTCTTTTAAGGTTCCGGAGCTCCTGCCGTAAGATGCTTAAGGCATATCTTTACAGAGATCTTTAACTGCCTGAACATCCTGCTGATTTTACAGTTGTGATTACACAGGCACCTATAAAAATCAGGGCATTAGTCAATCTTTTACAGAAAAAAGATGAAAGCCCCTTAGTAATCTTATTCACTATCCCCTGCTCAAAGCAACAGGTATGTTCTGCCTTGCTTTGTCTTCCCCCTCACCCCAAAGCAAACGTCTCTGAGCATCAAGATGAGTCATTTTGAAGGAGAGGGACAACTTCTTCCTAGTGGCTGCTACAGTGTGGATAGACATTTATGTTCCTAACTGATATATTTCCATTTGTTTAGTGCTTTTATAATGCTTTGTATAAAAAGGAGATTTTAAAAGTCTCCTGCTAATCATCCTTCAGCTTTATAGACTGATTTTCTCAAAAGCGCACTTGCTTTAAGAAGTTCATCTTGAATCCCCAGGCATGCAAAGTGCTTACCACAAGATATTCTATGTTAGGTGATACATAAACTGTGTTTTGTAGGAAAGGAGCCTTTCTGACAATGCTAGCAGTCTTTGCAGGACCCAAATTGAGTCTGCAGACTAACAAAGGAGCATGAATTTAATAGTGAACTTGAAGCTTGTAACCCTGTGGGTGTTACTGAGTTAACATCACTGAATTCAGTTCATGCTTTGGTAAAACTTGTGTGCAGAGCTTGCTTATGCTCCAAATTACTGGCAAGTACCTCCTGAGAAATGATCGTGTCTTGACGGCTTAAAGAAACCTTTGGAATTCCCAAAGCTTAAAGCTTAAACAAAAGTTAGCGGTGCTGCATGCTGCCCATTCAGGAAAGAGCCTTCCGCACAGGTCGCTCAAGAAAGGGTTGTTAGTGCAGTTCCCGCTGCGGAGCAGGTACTGGACACGGCCGGCAGCGCGGCAGGCAAGGAGCCCACCTGCAGAGCTGCAGCACTGCCCGCTGCGGCGGCAGGGGGCTGGCCGGGGGCACCCGTGGAGCACGGCGGGCTGTGAAATCCCGTCCCTGTGAAGCTAAATGGCTGGTGGCTCTTCGAGAGCAGCTTTCAGCTAGTTGATTGAAAGTTGGTGCTACTTCAGTGCACCTTAAACATTTTTAAAACAAGTATAGCTCACTTCCCTCGCAGGGACCCATTTTGTGCAAGCCTGTGAAGCAGCTGTTTTCTACCTCCCCTTTTATTTGTCCTTTCAGATACCAGACCTTTTGTGGTACAGTCCCTTACCAAGACTTCAGCAATTGCCCTGCTCCCCCCTTTTCCCTTACTTGTAGCTGCGGGACAATAAAAAGCTAGTTTGGTGGTACTACAAGAAGAGCAAAGTCAGTCACTACTTTGAAGTGTTGGCCTTCTGGCACTGACAGACTTGAACTCTGAACTGGTAAAATGAGCTCTTTACCTGCCTTGTCCATCTCCTCACCTATTTTTCCTGAGCAGCAGTCTGCATAGGGTATAGTTTGTCTGGAGCAGAGCTTTAGATGGTTTATCTGCTGTAGAAAAATAGTACAGGTGGGTGTCCTAGCATCCTTGCATTCTTCATAGAATCATTTAGGTTGGAAAAGACCTTTAAGATCATCGAGTCCAACCATAAACCTAACACTGCCCAGTCCACCACTAAACTGTGTCCCTAAGTGCCACATCTACACATCTTTTAAATACCTCCAGGGATGGTGGCTCAACCACTTCTCTGGGCAGCCTCTTCCAGTGCTTGATAACCCTTTCAGTGAAGAAATTTTTCCTAATATCCAATCTAAACCTCCCCTCGTGCGACTTGAGGCCATTTCCTCTTGTCATATCGCTTGTTACTTGGGAGAAGAGACTGACACCTACCTCGCTACAACCTCCTTTCAGGTAGCTGTAGAGCATGATAAGGTCTCCCCTGAGCCTTCTTTTCTCCAGGCAAAACAACCCCAGTTCCCTCAGCTGCTCCTCATAGAACTTGTTCTCTAGACCCTTCACCAGCTTCGTTGCCCTTTGGACATATGCCAGTACCTTTATTTTTTAATTTTTTTTTTTTTTCATACTGCCTTGCGTTCATTCTAGGCTTTGCTGAAAAAATGTTTCCATTACTGTAATAATAGTAGTGATAAAGCTAAGAAGAGGGCCTCTGTACTTTGCAGAGTCCATCCAGAAAATGGAACTTGTTTGTTTTGACTAGATCTTCTGCTGAACTTTTAAAACTATTTGAGGAAAGCTTGGGAACTCTTAAAATGAGCAGCGTTGTAAGTTCCAACATTTTAGGCAGGCTCTTCTTTAGTAAGCATCTATTGTTACCCTCTCTGATCTCTTTTTGTCAGTATATCTACTTCCACAAGACAGGTGTTACTGAGTCAGCCATTCTTCCACTATGAAAAAAGGTACAGTTCTGTTGTGTGCAGCTTAAGAAAATGTACAGACACCATAAACAGGATGCCTGGCCAGGTGATCTTATAAGTAGCTAGAAGATGTCAGACAAGTCTTTCAGACTGATAAGGTTCAAGGAGAGCAACTCTTCTGCTTTAAGCCTTTGCCTTGACAGAGTCTATACATGATCTTTATTAATAAGACTTGTTTCTTGTGATGTACGTACATATGTTCATCTTAGCTTTCTGGGATGGTGGCACAACTTGATCTGGCAAGCTGTTTCCTGGGTTGGCTGTGTTGTGGCTAGTTAAACCAAGAACTATCACAAAAGTGGCGAAGAAAGCAGGATTTCAGAAGTTAATTAACAGTTCAGTGCTGTATGTGTATTCAGTAGCAGCCTTTCTTACCTCCTCGTAGTTTTTGTTTTCATCTTCTGCCTCATGTCTTAGACCAGTCTTGTCAGCTTCTTTCTGCCATCCCCTCCAAAGCAAATCTCTGGTTTGGCATCCTGATTTTCTAGAATGAAAAATTTTGCAAGACAGCATTTGAATACCAGTTTCATAAATAGCAGTGAAGTTGTTAATAGAAATCTATGCACCAGCACATAACATCATTGAATGAGCATCCATTTTGTATTTCAGCAGTGGTAACAAACAGCGATGAATCACAGCTTTTGACTCCAGGAAAAATGAGCCAGCGCCAGGGGAAAGAAGCCTATTTTACTCCAACCAAAGAGTTAATCCAACCATCTCTCAGCCCAGGAACTACCCATAGCCATGGTAAGACAAAGCTGTTTTTTACAGAAGTTTTAAAGAACTTAAATGCTGACATTAATTATCTGCTCCAAATGTTGGTTCAAAAACACTGCCTTTCACAATAAAGATGTAAGGAAGAAAGCATGTTGAAATACTGTATGTAATTCTTTCTATCCTTATGTGTTAATCTGAAATAGAAAAAAAATGCATTATGTGGTGCACTAGCTTATTAAAGCATGCTATGATTTGTGGGAGAACAGTCCACGTGATGGTAAATCATTATCTGTGTGTAATCCTGTAACTGATGGTCATGTTAATGTCTCAGGTATTTAAGTTGTGTCTTTACGCAGAAGTGTTATGATACACCACCTAAGCCTGGAACCTTTGTGTAAAGATCTTTTAACAATTCCTTCTACTGAAAGATCCTTCTCTTTAGGAAAGGGGGAAAAAAAGTCTCAGCACTACTTTTTGTCAGCTTTCAAACAGTCCCTCTGTCTTGCTAAACCTGTTGAAAACGAACTCTCAGTGGATCCTTGTGAACTGATTTGATGCAAAGTGAAACTTATCAGTAGGCCTGACATGTTGGTAGTCTGTTTAAAAAAACAAAAACAAAAAACAAGCAATAGTTGCTCTCCTTGCGCTTATTTGCCTTTGAAACTGCTTGTGTTGTCTTATTGCCTAGGATATCATTAGACATGTGTGTTATGGTATATGGAGTCCTTAGTGAAAACTTCAGGCTTTTTAAATTAATATTCTCTCTCCTTTTACTCTTGGCAGCCATGCTAGTAATCTTTGCTCCTTTAGTTCTTGCCATGAGTGGTGTTCCTGAGATTTTTTTTGGTATAAGCCTCCCTAACTCCCATAGCTTGCTTTGTCAAAGTAATATTAGTCCATCAGAGTAATAAAGGCAGTGTCTCAGGTAACTTTGAATCATTTTCCTGTTTTCCCATTCAGTACCGTTCAGATAAAAAGAAAAAAAACTTTGAAACCAAAGATAGTTGTTACCATGTTGAATCTGGTAGTCTTTTAGTGTGTTTTAAGAATTGTTATGGTATTCTTTTCAGTGCTACGCACAGCTAGCTCTGATATATTTTCTAAAAGCTGCTGTTATCTCACTGGAACAGCACTTGATGTTCTCTGGCTTGCATTGTGCTTAGTCTGGAAATATTTTCTGTAGAATATACAGAAAATAACTTGTTTGTAATTTTTATTATGTTTAAAGAAGTTTTTGGTTATTCTCACTATGTACTGTCTTGTATCCCTTACTAGACAAATGTTACAGTTATATAAGTGTATTTGAATATTCGAGTAAATTCTTCCTTTTAATGTTGCTATTCCCACTAATTTATAAAGTCAAACTGTTGCGCTTTTTTAAGGGCTTTCACTCATAGGAAAATCATTAAAATGGGCTTGAAAAGCCCTAAGACTTGATTGTGCTACGTCAAACTCCTTGCAGGTACTGTCTTCTCTCCTGATTTTTTTCCTCTGATTATTTCAGGGCTTATATAAGTGATTTTAAGCTGGTTAAATGTATCTGTGCCTTTTTTAGCGTCAGTCATCACTGACTTAGTCTTCCAGGAGCACTAATAGAAATGAGGCTGTAGTTTCATGAAACAAGGAATTTGGCTTGCAGTCAATTTCAGTAGTGAAAAGGTACAATGTGGGCTAGGCTTCAGCAACGTTTAATTACTAACTTCTAGCCTATCTGCAACTTGGGAAGTGTAGGTTTGATTTTTATGGAAGGGGTTGACCCACATTTAGAAGTTGCGTGATTATTTTTGTGGTTATTCCTGTGGGAAAATTACAGTGCTGGTGAAAATGTGAGCTTATTACATAGGGAAAAAGAGATGCTGTGCAAGCCTGAAAAATATGAAGAAGAGCAGAGTTTAAAGTGATGGAGTACTTGAGGCTGACTGTTGTAACTGAAGTCCAATTAACAAAGGTCTTTACAATATACCTGTAGTATTGTATGGTGAGAATATGCAGAAATATAGAAAATGTTTAGGTACAGTATTTAAAGGCATTTACTATGAACTAAATGGAGATACTTTTAGTCACTGGCACCTGAATATATGTCCTGGTTTCAGCTAGGACAGAGTTAATTTTCTTCCTAGTAGCTGGTATAGTGCTGTGTTTTGGATTCAGTATGAGAATAATGTTGATAACACACTGATGGTTCTAGTTGTAGCTAAGTAGTGTTTATACTAAGTCAAGGATTTTTCAGCTTCTCATGCCCAGCCAGCCAGAAGGCTTGGAGGGGGCACAAGAAGCTGGGAGGGGACACCGCCAGGACAGCTGACCCAAACTGGCCAAAGAGCTATTCCATACCATATGACATCATGCCCAGTGTATAAACTGGGGGAGCTGGCTGGGAGGGGTGGATCGCGGCTCGGGAACTAACTGGGCATCGGTCAACGAGTGGTGAGCAATTGCATTGTGCACCACTTGCTTTGTATATTCTAATTCTTTTATTATTATTATTATTGTCATATTATTATTATCATTATAATTGTTTTTCATTCCTTTCTGTCCTATTAAACTGTCTTTATCTCAACTCACGAGGTTTTTTTTTCCTGATTCTCTCCCTCATCCCAGGGGTGGGGGAGGAGTGAGTGAGTGGCTGCGTGGTGCTTAGCTGCCGGCTGGGGTTAAACCACGACAATACATCCTTAGGAGATGGGTAATGTAAATAAAAAATTCAAAAGCATGCTAGGCACAGGATGAAAGAGAATTGAAACAGAAAAATGTATGATACAGTCTACAAAGAACTGATTAAATGTGTGTAAAGGGGATCTGTGACATGGGTACTTAGCTTTTGCTGCTGGACAGTTGGACGTTGTTGGATGCTATTTGGCCACCATTGCCTAAGCTAAGTTTCCTGCTGCCTGAATAAAAGAGCCTGTGTGGCAAAGCCAGTTTTGTATAGAGCTTGTGGTTAAAAATAAATGAGTTGGAATGAAATGAAACCTGTGAAGAGGCAGTCTCTGGAGCAACTAGCACTAACTTTGCTGTTAGTGGGGAAACACCACCACGTGTGCTGGATTCTTTGGCCAGCCAGCAGCAGTCCAGGGAGAGGCATGCTCAGTGCCCATCACTTGGAAAATCTACTGCAACAAGCTTAATTTGTGTCTTCTGCTTGTGTTTTAAGTAAGATCCTAATGAGAAGTATTACAAATATGATTAAAAATAGCTGAGTCTTAATATGAGGGAGTGGAGGTAAACATTCACCATCGGTTTGGGCCATTGGCTTCCTATTTGGAACAAAGAGAACCAGGTAACGTGTCATTGTGAAGTTGTAAGTGGTACGTATTTCTTGATTTTAAGTGCTCCTGTGTATAAATACTGGGTTTCCATTTCTGTGACCATAGCTCTGGATTTCAGAAAGCTTTTATTTTCCTGTACTTTGTTTCTTAGTTTAAGACACATTACTTCCTCCTTCCTCACTCCTGTCACTCCTGTGAGATGGAACTTAGTATGTCGTCTGAGCCAGAGGTGGGGATCTTCTTTTTGGAGTCCAATGCAGATCTGTTTTACAAACGTAGAGTACAGTTTGAGCTGGCAGCATTGTCTAGTGATTGTTCAGCAGAAGTCTATTTACACTATCATTGTTCTGTATAATCTTTGCATGAAAAAGTTGCAGCTTCTTATTTTCCGTAATATTTTTAAGATCCTTGAAGATATGCTGTCCTTTATGCTGAGGCTGAAGACTAGGTTATCTTTGAGGCTACAGACTGGCATTTACAGGTGTGGAGATCAGACTTGCTTCCATAGCAAGCTTCAGCAAGGTTGTTTGACAGAAATGTATTTAAAAAACTGATGGTGGGGATTATGCTTGTATGATCTCAACCAGTTTATGTAGAAAGTTCAGAATTTTGGTGGTGAAAGGCTAACTCGGCCGTATATAGCATTGATCCTGAGAGGGACTTCTAATTTTAATTGTTGTGGATTTAATTTATTTCTACCTTGCCCATCAAGTAGTTAACTAGAGTGTCACAATAAGCTAGTCCTGATCATAATGCTGCAATTATAATTTATTCTGTAAAACAAATCTATTGAGCCTGGAAACATCAGTGGCTTTAAGCTGGAGAATACCAAAATCCAACTGCTATCTAGTGCAAAAACTGACACACTCAGATGTGCTGAGTTTTAAGAGACATCGAAACAAACCTAAAAAATAGCTTTTTTCATCCACAGCGTGCAAGAAAGGATTTAATAAAGGCACAAAGTTGGCTTAACTAGGCAACCATTTACATTCTGTGTGGTACCACCGTTTCTAGAAAGCCAGCAATACAACTTGTCATGGGAGCTCTAAGCTCAACTACACAAAGGAAAGCTTTCCAATTATGGAGCTTCTCAGCATCATAACTCAGAAACTGCCTGTGAAAGTGGCCTTGAGCAGCTCCACATTGACTTGATCTTGAGAACTTTTACTGATTTCCCTCACTTTTCATTGTATGTGTTTAAGAAAGCAGTTTCTAGACTCTTTCTCTCAACAGCTCACTCACGTGGATTACTTTGCTTCTCAAATCAGGATGGGAAATGGTAAAACAGTGCTAAAGATTTGGCAAGAATTTGCAAGATCAAACTTTCTGAAGCAAATCTTTTTTTCCCACATACAGTCTTTAATTCTAACTTTTGAAGTCTTTGTTCTTAATTGTCCTTTCATAATATCTGCCAAGTTAGTCCTGTCTCTAACTTGTCAGTGCTATATATTGTATGTGAACGTTGCTTTCCGGTATGTTTTATGTTCAGATCATTGTTGTTTTTCTTCTGAGTTATCTGCTAGGCAGTGAAATCTTCCTAGTTCTCCATGCCTTGAACATACTAAATGATCACACTGTGTTTTTTGCTAAATATTTTATTTAAGAGTTGTCAGATTTGGAATTGGACCTAAATAATTCAGTAGCCTTTTGATGGAAACTTTAATGGGTTTGGGGCGTTAGCTTTAGCTGTAAACCTTTGCTTATGTTTGTGGGATGGTGTTTTTTTAGGCTCTAGTGAGCTAGTGTGGCCTTGCCAACTCAGCAAGACCATATTTTTGTAAGTGTAGTGCATATAGATGTTAGTACTGCTAAAACATCTTTCGGTTCTAGCAGCTGACACATAGATTGTACAATGTTAATTTAGCTCATGTTCTGTGTTTGCATTCTATGGTTGAAAACATTATTAACCATTAATGGGCAAACAACTAAACTTTTATCAAGCTTATTGTTGGGTTTTTACTTTTTTTAACCTACCATAAGTGCGACCAAAAGGAATCATTGACAAAACCATTTTATTACAGTTAAAAAAGGAACATGAAAAATATCGAGTACAAGACTGCATTTTCAAAAGCTGTAGAGCAGAACTCTGCTTGCCGATGTAAGCTGTTTATGTTGTTACACAAATTATCCCTGGCAAATTGGATTCTTGTAAATCTTGTTAACTCAGACTTACATCAGGATACCGCTTTATTTGTTTGATAAAATGGATTAATACAGAAATAGTGATCACTTAAAATACACGGAAAAAACCAGAATTCTCCTTAGAAAGGGTTTTTAATATTTTTTAACTTATAAATATGCTGTTAAAACACATTTCAAACTTTTTATGAAAACAGCATAGATGCTTAAATAATAATAAGCTCTACTTGTGGTAAAGAGAGAAATCTAGTTAAGATAGTATTATTAAAAATTCTGTAATAGCATATTTGAAAATGTCTGACTTTTCTGTATTTTTCCTGTCTTCATTCGAAGCATTGATGAGATGCAGATGGGGTGAAAATGTGGGTAGTATCTGGGAAAAGCATGTTAGGATGATGAAGATGATGGAGATATTTTACAATGATGTAAATCTTTGAGCTAAATTAACAGCTTCTTGCTGTCGTCGGGTTTTTTTTTTTTTTGGTTTGTGGGTTTGTTTTTTTTTTTTGAAGTCAGCATGTCAAATAGGGGTAAGCAGTAGAGTATGTGCCTAGAAGGAGCTTGAGCTGAGATAAGAAACAGGATCTGCCCCTCCTTTCCAGTAGAGTAGTAGTTGTTAATTCAGTTTGCAGTATGATGCAAATGTATTCTGTGTTACATGACTGAGAAACAGAAGTGGCTTAGGTGCAGGGAGGTGGGTTGACAGTGGAAGCAGAATTATGGGTCTGCCAATGATGATGATCACAATGAATAGAAAGAAGCAGGTGAAGCTGATTCTGGGGGAGAGTAAGGGTGTTTTTGGCTGTGCTGAGCTTGTACTAAAGACTGCTCCAGAGTAAACATCTAAAGAACATGCTAGGATTTTAATCCATAGGACACTGCATTTGGGGAGAAAATACAAATTTAACTATTTTTGCATGTGAGAGAAGATGGAGAGTGAAAAATAGGTGTTTTCAAGCAGTCGGTCCTAAAGAACACTTACTACCTGTTGAAGGGATGAGATGCCTTTGGAGCTATAATGACCAAGAAAATACGAGACTTGGACATTACTGTCTACCCAAGGCAGCTAAAGGTGATTTGTTGTGGATCTGTACAACTTTTTAAAAATCATTTGTTTCAGGTGTTTGGCTCAGTTGACAGTGGCAGCAGCACGTTTTGTTTGGCCAGGCAGTAAGAAATGTCTGGAGCTCCTGACTTGTCATCCCTGTTCTGGCTTGGTGGTGGTCAGCGTGCAAGAAGCTCTGGAGAAGTAGCATGCATGTCCTCTTACCAGCTGTCAGGGGAAGACAGATTACTGTGGTCCAGTGGAAGGAAAGATACAGCCCTGTGTCAGTGAACTTGAAGCCTTTTCAAAGTATTAGCAGCTCTTCCTGAGATGGGCACTTGGCTTCGGTGCTTTGGCCAGGTTTCTGCCAGGAGGTCACGAGAGCCTGTTCGTTCATGTGGGTGCACGAAACTGAAGCCGCAGTGGAGAGGCACTGCGTTGGAGCTGGAGAGAGAAATCCTGCATGCCTGTGGTTATAGCAGATGCACGCTTTGAGCATGGGGGAGGCTGTAACTCCACTGGTAGAATACTGATCACTGCTTAAATGCCAGCTCCTGCTTTTCTTTCAGCTAGCACTTTCAGCGTGTTAATATTTCCTTTTGATAATGGTATTTGGCTTGCAGATGGTACAATCTTGCCAATCTATCTGGTTCCAAATCAAGCTGTTTACTGGGTAGTTGGGTTATATCTAATCTTTGATAATGATTTCTGTTTTTCTTCTCATGTTTCCTTTGACTTTACTCTCTACATCTAGACAGATTTAGTCATGGAAATAACTTCATGCAATCTCCTGTTTCCCTCCACTATATCTGTCCTTTGACTAGAGAAGCTGAAGAATGGCTAAATAATTTATTGTCTTGACACAGTAAAGGTAACTTATTACTAAGCATGTCATGCTTTTTTACCTCACTTCATCTTTCCGTAAGTCTGTCTCACTGTCTCAGCACTAGAGAAGAAACTGCTAGAGGGCTTGTTGAGGCTCTCCAACAAGCTGATTTTTTAATGCTTTCGTATTAACAGTAAATATTACTTCTGAAGTCAAGCACCTTCTCTGTAGAGTAAGTGCGTCTAATGTCTTAGAAAAATGTTAATGCTTTTGCTTTCTCCTGCCACGTGGGAATTCTGTCTAAAACCTTGCAAGCCCTTGCACTTGGAGAGCCTTGGTCTGTCTTGCTGTATTCTTGGGAGGTGTTTTGATTTGTCTTACCTTGTCTTTTGATGATGAGGAAGTATTTTGTAATCAGCAGTGTATAGGAGCCATGTGGACTGGTTGTTCTTTAGGTAGTTCTGGATTAATATCTGTTGTGCTGCTGCAGGGACCTGACCCCAGTGACACGGGTGGTCACTTTTCAGTTTTATGACGGAGTGAACCTCATGGAGGTGAAGCCCCAGTTCTGCAAAATTGTGCAACTTATTTGGAATAGCTTTCGTGATGCTTGTCTCAGACGGGATGTGAATGAGATTTTAGTCCCAGTAATTAAGGAAGGAGTTTGACCCCTATATAACCTGGTTTAGGTTGTGTTACCAGACTGAATTTCTTGTGAAATGTTTTAACTTCTGCTGTGTGTGGTTAGTCTTCTGAATCTATTATCTTGCCCTCCTGCTTTCTTACTGTAATGCATACTCTAGCACATTCCTCTCTGCAAGTCATTGTGTGTTTATTAAAACTTGCCATTTCTGAAATGCTACTCCACCCAGTATTTGTGGCTTGGATAAATAGCATGTACTCGTTTCTGTGTGGGTTATAGCTTTATGAAAGCGTGGTACTGGGTTTGAAAAGCACAGCATGGCTGATTACTGTGAAACTTCTCGAGCAAGTTCTCTTTCTCCATGACAATCTCCGCAGAGCTGGCCTACGTGAACCTGAACTGTGACCTTGAGGATTTTATAAGGGCTGAGATGAAAACTGTTGAAACCTGAGCAGTGAGCAAGCCTATTTACTTTGGGTGGGAGGAGCTGAGCAGGAGTGTTAACAAGCGAGGAGGTGCAGCCAAGTACGGTTGCCAACAGGGCACTGGGAGCATTGGTGTTCATTCATAACCACTCTCAGGCATGCCTCTGGAATTACTCCTCAGCTAAACTGCACTCAACTTGGAAATACCAGAGAACAGAAGAATATTTGGTGAAGGAAACTTGCCACTGTAAACTACCGACACAACTTGTAGCCTCGTGGTTCAGATGTCTTTTTTCTGAATCAAATATTGCTGTTCGAAGGCAAGTATATCTTTAATACCCTTTTTGTTAAATAGGAGAAAAACAGTTTCACTTAAGTCCACGTGCAAAAATCAGGTGTTGGGTAAAACTCTTTTATAAGTATGGTAGTCTAGCAGTTTCCATTTTCTGTTTTCTGCGTGCCGCAAAGAGGGTGTGTATACTGCATGTAGAGAATTATTTATGACCTTTTCTTATGTTGGACTGGGGGGAGAATTCTACTGGAAAACGTAGTGTTGTCGAGATGTCAGGGCAAATTGTCAGACTTGAAGGGCACGTCTAAAAACCTTCTGTCTTCTCTGCTACACCATCAGTTTTCCTTCCTTCTTCTCCCTTTAGCTTTCACAGAGTTTGGTTTTAAGAAGGTTTTGGGTTTTCCTTGTATACCTCTAAGAGGAAAAGGAATATTTTTTTACTTTGTATCACTAGGTATAGTGATATCTTAGTTGTATTATTGCATCAGTATCAGTTTATATAATGTGTTCATTATTTTAAACTTCTAAAATCTATATTAAAAAGATTATTATATTTAAAATTCCTCAGTTGGATAGTTCAGAATATATTTGATTTGAGTTCAATTTCCATGCTTGGAATTCATACCTGTACAGTTCAGATAGGTCTTTTTTGAAAAGCCTATGTTTTTTTCAGCTGTAAATATTTTTCAGTTGGAGAAATGTTTTAAAACTAAAACCAGGCTTTGTCAAAAGTGTTCATGTGCTGTTGGAATTGCATGTGTCTTTTATTTGCCTTTGTTTTGTATACTGAGATTTAAGTTTTGCCCCAGACAATCCTGGAAGAATGTCTTAAGCACGGGATTATGATTTGTTTTTCAGCCAGTATTTACTACTGAAGAAGCCCTGATTGAGTAGCTGATATGAGAAATGCATTGTGTCCTTTAGAAAAATGTATACAACAGATAAGTTTTCCTCCTCTAAAGAGATGTTCAACAGATTGACTGAGAATGGATTCTGCCTCCCGCTCCCCCCCCAAGATAAATGAACTAAATATTTCAGTCATGTTTTTTTCATATTCCTACTGATTTTGGTATTATATAAAACAGAGAAACCAGGAGACTTTTTCTCCCTTTCAGTGGCGTATTTAGTCTAGTGGCTACTTTCATGAAATACTTAACTTTTGTTACGAGGAATCTTATTTTTTCACGTACAGATACACTGTGGCACACACCTGATGCATTTAGGCTAAAGTGCAGATGCTTTCCTGTTTATGCAGGCTTTTCAGCTATGTCTGACTTCTGCAGTTGAACTTGGCTGTAGTTCTATTTGTGAATATTTTGAAACCGTGTAAACTTCCAAGCTGTGTATGTTAGTGCATTTTCTAAGTATATCAATTATTAAGGCACTGGGAACTCATATCAAAAGGATAAAAGGCTTCCTGGGACATTAGTGTAAGATCACCTAATGAATGATACTAATTCTGATTTTACCAGTAGATTGACCTATTCTGTCTGAATTTATTTTCAGGGAGGGGAGAAGAGGAAAAAGGTTTTGGGTGTTTTGGGTTTTGTTTTTTTTTGTGTCTAATATGTGGTAGCTAATGAAGTGCACCTTTCCATTGTCATGTACAGAACATGCAAATAAAAGCACTTCCAACTACTTAAAAGTACCTCTGTGTCCTTTCAGGAATCAACTTTATTGCAAGGAATTAAAAGGGTTTCTAAGAGCTTTGAGTGCTGAGTGTGTGGAGAGCAGAAACCCCTTTAATATCACAGGCTGATGCTCAAAAGTTACAATAAACTTTAGCTTAGAATCACACCATGGAGGTGAATACTCATTTTTATTAAATGTTACAGATTCCTATTGATCTAACAGCCTTTCGGTTGTGTGTCAGGTATCTCTCCAGCAACATATACTGCTTTGAAGTAGTTGAAGCAAATGAGTATGTGTATACAAGTATTAGCATGCATAATAAATCACAAGCTGTTGAAAAGGTGGAGAACTAGTGAACTTTTACAGCCAAACCATGTAATTAACTGTTTTACCACTGCAGAGTTAAGTGAAATATGAAGATGACTTGGCGGGGGGGAGGGAGATGAAGGAGGAAGCGTAAATTAGATTTTTTCTTTTCCCCCTCCTTTGCAGTGGTGAGAGAGTTGTATTTTGGCAAAAGGCACAGAGTCTGCCTCTCCTCTATTGCTGTTGAGTTAAAGGAGAAGGTACTTAGTTACAATACCTGGATAACGGCTTCTTTGGTTGGGAAATAGCTTCAGAGATGGGAAATGTAACATTATCCATATTGAAATTCTTAATTTTATCTACCCAAAGATTTCAGTTTCACCTCTATATGGAGAAAAGGGCATAGGAAGGAGAAAGAGGTTTTTAATCTGTTCTCGTTTACAGTTTGGCTGTGTGAACAGTGTCAAGGGACCTGAGAGGGCATGGCGAGAAATAAGGGGAAGACCTTCAGGATTACATTGTTTCCTCAAACCCCTGGATATCTCGCCACTTTTTAGTAACATGAACATAACGTGGCAGAGAAGACTATGTTGTGGAAGAACCTGGTAGGCTGGCGGATTCATGCTCGGTGGCGGCTCCAGAACTGGCTGGCACAGCAGCTGGAGGCAGATGCAGACAAAGCGATGTGGGTGGCTGGTGGTGGACCCTGCCGTTCCGGTGCAAGACATGGAAACGTCCTGATACCAGTGTCAGCAGAGCATTCCTGGGTAGGGTCATAGCCCTGACTCTGAAAGCCGAGATAACAGACCCATTAACTGGGCAAGATAGGTCTGTAATGAGAGGATACGGTTCCTTCTGTGTGTAAGGGGAGTTTTTCTACTGCTGCTTTCTCTTGATTTTAATTAGAAAAAAGAAAATGCATATTCTGAAGAGATTTGGACCAAGGTAGTTGCTCTGTTTTGTAGTTAAGAAGATAGATTTGGAGAAGTGATCTGGAGCTGTGTTTATTTAAAGGAAAAAAAAAAAAGAAGAAAAAAGTTATATTCTCCCTCCTTGCATTTCCTCCTTGTTGCCCCACCATTCCACTCCTTAAGTTTTTCAGCTGCTCTTTCTGTTCCTTCCGGGACATCTGGACAAGGACTGCTTCAGCTGAGGGAAGTATGAGGCACAGTAATGGATAAATGGAGACAGGCCTGAATACACAACATGCTCATCCAGTTTCTCCCCCTCCCTGTGCTCAAGTGAATAGAGTTTTTCACTTCTTGTACAAAAGAAGTGAAAGTTACGTATCGCATATAATGGTTTCTATTGATGGTTCGTATTTGTTTTTTTCAGTTACATCTTTTTTCCTTGGCATCTATTGGGACATCAGTCTGTTAAGAGGCATGAAGAAAGTCTAGTGATTCATAGGATCCTGGAAACCACTATGTTTCATAATCAGAAAAATTATTTTCAATGTTTTCTGTATGTGTCTTGGTGTATGTATCTATAGGTACTAATGCACATACACTCTGCACAGTTAAAACCTTTCATAGGGCTTATAAAATACTTCAGTCTACTGTATTATCCTTAAGCCAATGTGAACTGAAATTACTGAGCCGCAAATAGTAAGTACACTTCTTTGCGTAAGAGCTGGACTAAACAGTGTTATTTGAGGATTAATCAAATTCACACTACCATTGATTTAATTTGTGGGATATGTTTCAATTTGTAAGAAGAGGACACCTCTAGTGTGGAGTAAAGGAGAATGCAAGTTCTTATTTTCAAGCCAGTTCTTAGTGTCTTATTTTTCTGCTTTCCAGCAAACAGAGTAGGTTTCAAAACTTATTTTGTCAGAAATCAGGTGTAGTGGGGAAAATGGGATCAGCAGAGGAGCACCAGACCGGAAGGAAATTCCACATAGGAATAGGGTGGCCATGCACGCTAGTAATCAGGGCAAAGAGGCAGCCGATCTAACGAGCAGTGGATGAAGGAGGTTAGGGAGAGCTTATATGGCTTTATTCTGGTAGCTATCAGCAAGAACAGTTTGGATCAGCTGATTTCTAGTCTTGAAGCACAATTTACTGGGATTTTTTATGTTTAAAATTTAAGTTGGTTCATTTGTTTTATTTATTGCATAAAATATTTGGGGCATTAATAATAAAACCCCCTTTTTGTGGAGCTTATTTGGTGCAACTCTTCCAGGAGTCAGGCTGGTTTGTATATATAAATATGGCAGAGTCTTAGAGAAGAAAAAGCTATCGCCTCGCCTTTTAAATAAAAATAAGTAATGAAGATGTAGAAGCCATGGCAATCAGTTGATGAAAACTAGCTAGGTAAATGCTTAAACAGTAAAGTTCAACATAGCTGTGTAATGCAAAACATCGGCTCCCTTTTCAGATTCCCGTAGCGTACCACAATATCAAAAAGGGAAGCCACATAGCTCATGAGTGGTGCTTTGTGCAATATAAATTTGGTACTTGAAAGACTAACAGGAAAAAGAATTGATTTAAGGAATCCTTAAAACCTAAATAATCACCATTTTTTTGTGCTTAGAAAGCAGAGATGAGTAGGACAAAAACTGAGATGTAAAAAATGAGATGTGATGTATTTGTGGAAAAGAGGAGCTGAAGCAAATCCGTTCTGCTTTAAGCATCCTAATGGGTTTGACAAGAGGAGTGTAGCATTGCTTGGCTTGCTGCTGATTTGGCAACCTCTGTCTCTTCACTGCATTTTTCATGTGTGCCCTTCGTTTGTTTCTTTTTTTTCCTTTTCTATCTTACTCGTCAGAATGTGAGGTAAAAGGCTATTACTGCAACACTCTTGTTCCAAGCAGCTAATGCTAACCAGCTTTCACAGAGAACATAATCCTTACACAAACACCTTAACTCATGAAGGAAGAGGGTCCAGTGCGACGTAGGTTTTCTTCATGTGCTGGGATTTCATCTGTGTTTTCTCCAAGAGCTGATGGCCGAAAGCTTGTCCGGAATGCTTCATTTGGAGGATATAACGAACTCGCTCCTGCTTTACCAGGTTTGTTTTGGTCTTGCATTTCTTAAAATGTACAGAAGAGAATATAATTTCCACCTCAAATTTTTCAGCTTGAATGAAAGTAATGTACTGATATGTTGGTAGAAATCAGAAAGAATATTGCTTGTATGCATTTAGATAACAGCTCTTTGTAGTGGCAAGATTTGCAGATAGGCAAGCGAGTAAGTTAGCTTACACCACAGCAAATCTCTCTTTAAAAGGCATTTGTGTATTTGGTACTGACTGGAATATTTGTTTTGGTTGTTTGAGCTTTTATGACTGTAGTTCTGTGGTGTGGTTTATAAACGCTTCCTCCCTTGTACTTTCCACTCCCCCCACACAGAATGGACTTGCTTTAAAATAGTAAGGTACAGCAGAAGGTTTTAATTGAGCTATAACTACTGAAGAATCTGCATGCTTGTCATCAGTGGTTTGACATAAAGTGACAACGTAGAATGAGTTAGGGTTAAAAGCATAGCCTTGCTAAACTCTGTAGTGCAGGATTTTTAAGACATTTAACACCAGAAAGGGCTTGAATCTCCTTTTGCTCAGATTTGTTGTTTCCTGAAAGTCAGTACTGGAATATTGAAATGAATTTCTAGAGTTTCGTTGTCCATAATGTGCACTGCTGATATAGGTACTTGAATCTCAGCAGTTTACTTCAGGAAACTTCGATGCTTGAAAATGTGTTACAAGGTCACCTCTTCCTGAAAGGGGACATTGTAGAAATTGTACATTCTTACCAGAATTACTCAGTATGTGTGATTTGTCTTGTGCATGCGCACATACGCACTTTGTTGCACAGTCCCATGGGGCCAGAATGCTGGGGGGGGAGGGTGCGCGGGGAAATAAAATAGTTTTCACTTTTTATTGTATGGCTTCTGCAGAATGGCTCACTGAATTTGTAAGCCCGGGCTCTGAAGCCATGGAAAAGAGTTGGAGTGCAGAGCATAGGGGAGGTTGCAGGCTGGTGATGAGGGAGCTCTCTGCATCGCTGGCAGAATCACTGGAGCAGCCCGTTCAGCCTCAGGCGGGTGGGGGCAGTTGCTTGGGACACCACGTTCTATTAAACTTCATGTTTTACCCTATAACATTTCCTTTCGCTCTGCTTCAGGAAATGACTAGCCTTCTATGAAGAATCTAACACTGAGTTTTATTCAAGCTGCTCAGGAAATAAAGATCTCAAAGCTTGAAAGCATTGAGTTGGCAACTAGACAGATCCTCCCTACCTTTAAAATAAATGCGTGTAGTCTGGTAATTACTGAAACAAAAAGGGATTCGTTTCCTATTTGCTTCCTTCCTGAATAGAATTCTACATTAAAGCTGATCGCTGTCCATAAGTGGACAATGAATGACTTCTTAAAATGCAGAACAAATAGAAAACAGTTTTTAATGAAAAAAAAAAGTGTAAACAT
This sequence comes from Gymnogyps californianus, assembly GCF_018139145.2. Classification (NCBI taxonomy): domain Eukaryota; kingdom Metazoa; phylum Chordata; class Aves; order Accipitriformes; family Cathartidae; genus Gymnogyps; species Gymnogyps californianus. The sequence continues at coordinate 176,485,362 of NC_059471.1, forward strand.
AACTAAAAAATGTTTTACCTTTTAGAATGTTCCATATATCTGAAGAATTTAAACAATCTTAATGTGCTGGAAGGTATACTCTTTCAATTTGGTTTAAGCAAGGAGTAGTTATTGCTTGTCTAAAAGGTACTCATGTATAGTTACAGTGAGGGCAGTCTTTGGTTTTTATTGTTTATTTTATATGGTGTTTGCAAAAGAAAACATGACTGTGAGAAAATACATAAAAGGACTTTGCTTGCTTTTCTAATTGCTTTGGTTTCAAAATCCATGGAGGAATCTGAATTAGTTAATATGGGATTGTATTCTTAAAACTGGTTGTCAGCAAGCTTTTCAAAATCAGTTAGTTAAAAAGACTATTGTCTCCTGTGTTCAATTCTTTAAAAAGATTTTTCCTTTTTTTTCTGCCATGTTTATTATATAACACCAGTATTGATATCTCCCACTAAGTATAGCTTATAGTTCTTCCAGAAGCATATAGTTTTTCAGCTCAATTATTCGTTCTTCACAACTACACATGCACACCAGTAATCAAATCAGGCTGTTCCTTGCTTTTCAGTTGGAAGTCAGTAATATTGTTGCTTGGCATGCTATTTGTGATCTTTTCATGCGTTGCATTGCTTTTTTCTGGTTCTTCTGTTTGTTGGAAAAAAGTCTCCAGTGGATAGTAATTCTTTCTTTTTGGATAAAATAGATCTGATATTAAAAAGTAACATGTTTTTTCTGATTTATTTTTCTCAGTTATCCTAATTGCAGATAGTATTTGTTGAGAGGTACAAAACCAGTATTTGAGATGTAGGAGATGTTATGTGGTTGGTTTTGGTTTTTCCCTTCCCTCAAGATTGATTGAAGGGACAGATTGCGGGTGTGACTTTAAAGAATGATACCTGTGTTATGCTTCAAAATTGAAATCTCTTAACTAAACAGTTTTGTTTTAAAATGTACCCTACCACAGACTTTATCCTAAAGATTCTTTATTGCTAATCTTACAGTGTATATACTCCTCGTTTTTTGTTGGAGATGATGTTTTGGAGGATTTTTCCTCTTTTGGTATTGACCGCGTATTCCAGCTCAGTCTCTAAAGAAGCGCTGTTTGATTTTGTTTCATTGACGTCTTGCGTGTATGGGGTTCTGGTTGTTCCCGTTGCATGCGGTTGTCAGGCTCTTGCATCTGTCTGAAAGCTCATCATGAGTTTTCACGTAGATTTCCGCCTGCAAGTTTTGGAAGGACATGCCGAGTGCTCACAGTAGGAACGTACTGATGGACAGTTTCCCTTGGCTTCTAAGGTCATACCATGAACGTGTGACTGACTGCACTGGGGTTGGGATCAGCTTTCAGAGCCCATGGGGCCTGTGATATTAAGACAAGGAAGGTCACGCTGGGAGAAAGTCTGTTAAGACATAGTGTTGCTCTGAACACAATCCCTGATTTCCAGAACTGCTTTAGAGGCTACAGTAGTGGAGCTTGTGTTTAAAAAAAAAAAAAAAAAATTTTTTTTAAGTCTGCAAGTGTCTTAAATAATACTGGGAGCTCAATCTGTAGCTCTGAAGGTTGATTCAAACGGCACTTGCTCGCTGTCTCCTAACTCTGAAGATTGTTTTCAGGATTTTAGGTAGAAAATGATACACAAATTCAAGAGATTAATAGAGAGGAAGTTACAGAAAGGAACTGCATCTTCAACACCTGAATTTCTACGTTGTGAAATGTGAGCTCAGGTTATCTTGTTAAAGAGTTCCTGATTGAATTACAGGATGGGAAACAGGAAGTAAGCTAAAATATTAAGCCCAAAACCACTGCTGATAAACATTGAAAAACTTGAAACACATTCTTTGTATTAGACCTGCCTCTAGCCTCTCATATTGTGGAAGTCTCCGCTCCAGCCACTGCTTCAATGACTTTTTGTGCAATTTTCAATACCTCTAGGGTGACCAGAACTACAAAAAGACCAATAACACAAAGCATCACTGAGAGGCGCAGCTTTCTTGACTTTGCTGTTGTCTTTGTCAGAAATCCATAGAGAAATTTGTTCTTCATAACTGGTAGCGGGAAGGAAGAAAACAGTATTTCTTATTGTTGATTGTGAATGTAATTGTTCTGTTGTTGTTGTTTCCTTGACCAAGTATTTCCACGGCAAAGTGTGTATCGTCCTCAGCTTGGGCCCATGTGTTGGGTTTTTGTGATGTTTCCGTACAAATTTCCCTGCAGGTATTAGTATCAAACTGTCCTTGTCAGAAGAAATAAGACTGCTTATGGTATTGAGGTCTCTCCGTCTTAATAGAGGCTCCCTGGAAAATGCGTCCTTACGGTGGGTGAGGCTGTGTCTGGATCAGCACCTGAATTATGACTGACTTTTTTTAACAAATGTTTCAGCACATGGGGAGAAAAGCCTTCTGTCTGTATTCTGAGTGAGCTTGTCCCTTCTACAGAGGGGGAGGTTACAAGCAGGATGGTGTGGGATGTGAAGCTATCTGGTTGGGGTTTCCTCACAGACCAAGATGGAGCAGTGCAATGTGTTCCAGGAGCTGCAGCACCCTGACTTGGGTTTGCTGGCAAACCCCTCAGACAGCCCGTTGCTGTGCCTGTAGTAAGGAAGGGAACAGTGAGTGTGGTGGTGTGTTTATGAATCAGCAAGCACGCACACCTCTTGGGCTTGAGACACGGGAAGCAAAGAGGTGAAATTCATGGAATTTGGTCTTCGTGTCTGATTCTCTGGGACAAAGTAGTTCTTTCTGTTTTCATTTCTGCTTGGTCATACCGATGAAAAACTTGATTATGAAAATAAAAACATATGTTTGTTAGATAAGGATGTGTAAAGCCTTTAAAACTGCTGTGCTTTAGAAAGCAAGCTGTGAATTATAGCTTCTCTTCTGTAAGAACAATCCTGACTTAGCACTTCCTCGTTGATTCCCATCACTAAGTCTTCTGTATGTTCCTATAAATAGCTAAAGACGAGAAAGCCATTAGAAAATGCCTGCATTACATTTTCAGTGGAACTTGGTTCCTAATGAGGGATTTCTTTTGGGTGTGGGGGTGAGGAGAAAACCTCATTACTATGGTTCTGGTGTGTGTTTGACTGCCTAAGACTGGCATCGAATCTAGTAACTTCTCAGTAAACTAAGGCAGGTCTGTCCTCTAAGGCTTGAAGCAACCTTTGTTTTGTTCCAGCACCTGATGATTGGTGCTGTAGAAAATGTGCTTTTGTAGTTGGTGTTATATAGGAAATGTGGCTTCTGGCCTCTGGATCGTGACGTGCCTTTTTGTTTTTTTCCGGATTCCCTAGTACTGCAAATCTTCTGCCTGTCTAGGTACTTCTTCCCTGTGGTCAAATAGTCTTCTGCATTACAGATTTTCATTAGCTCAACAAACCTATCACGGATGTGTTGGAAGAATTTCAAAAGGAAGGGTTTAATGAACTGTGCACAGAGGAGCTTCTATAAAGACATGTAAAGGTTTCTTTAAAGGCATGTATGGTTTACTTCGCGTAAACATAAAATGAAATATCATTGTATTGCAGTATATAATTTTTAAAAATCTGGTCTTAAAAAAGAATCTCTGCAACAGGTAATAAATATAAACAAAAAAAACCAAAAGACTGATTACCAGACCAAAACTAAGAGGAATCTTGGATTTCTCATGTAACCTGAAGACTAATGTAATGCCTCTATAACTCAGTGAAACTTCCCAAGATGTGTGTTTGTGATAGATGAATGAGCTCTGTCTTAGAGTTTCTGGGTATTGTAAGTTGTGGAAGGGTGAAGATACTAATTTAAAAAAAAAAATCCTACACTGAACAGACCACTCAACATTGCTACAGAGAGTTAATAAAAATTCTTTTAAAGCTCATAGTTTCCCCACACATATACACACTCCCCTGAAGAATGTGAAATCCAACTGTTTCTCTGATAAATCTTCTCATTTTAGAGATCTGAGTACCAATTTCTATTTCAAAGTTCGGAACATGTTCAAAGGGAAGCTCAGAAGAGCTTTTGGTGTCCGTTTATGCAATTTATCTGCTGATGCAGTGCCCTCTGGTGGGTTAAAGCTTTAGGGTACCGCTGTTGGAGCCATGCAAGGCTTTTCAGCTGCACAAATTATTCCTGAAATTTGTGTGACTTCATATATATCTGCCTTCTGTCTGGAGGGTGTGCAAATGATGGCATTTTTACTTACTCAGATAATTGCATTGCACAATTTGTTTTATTCCTGTTTATAAAAGCTTTATGCTACCACCAACCTCTTCAAAGAAAATGGATCACTGAGATGTTCTGTCTCATAACCAGGGTAGATTATTTTTCCTTAAGAGGATGCGAGGTTCTCAGTATATGTTCTGTGGCACATAGCGGCTGTGCAGCAGCACTAATGCCAGTTGTGCCCTCCCTTTCCATTGTCACACATATACTGGCTACAGCCATTGTCTGACTTTGCTTTTGGGATACTGGGAAAGTGTGGCGTTTGTACTGTGAGTCACTCGCAGAAAACAAATGTGGGATTTTGACAACTGTTTTAATATAAAGCCTTGTAGTTACGCTTATGCAGTGTCAAGTTGAAAGTATAAATTCAAGGCTAACGTAAGCAACCTTTTCCATTTTCTTGCAAAAAACTGACTGGCGATCTCAATCAGTGTTTTAGATTTGCTTTCATGTAGGTGGTATTTAACAATTATTTCTAGCTACAGAAATGAACAAACCAAAAAAGGCTTTATTTACTATTCTGCTCTGTGCATGCATGTATGCAGATAGGGGAGAATGAGAAGGTAAAAGGACAAAAGTTTGCACACCGTATTTACAATTTGTCAGGTTATTGGATCGGGTGCAGCACCATCCAAATACAGTGGACTATTCTTGCCTCTTAGTGGGTATTAAATTAGTTTATATTGTAGTAGCTGGTATGTTTTCAACTGATGTGATGGCCTGGTATGTATACGTTGTTTGAAAATCCAATTTGCTTGCACTTTTTTATGCTAAACACAATTTGCAAATTTATTTCAAAGGCTAGCTCATATAAAATGTTAATGTCTTCAAATCATTTGCAACAATGCTATCTTTTCTTTAAGGTTTTGACAAAGGGAAGGACGATGTGTCACAAAGTAAAGAGGATACAGCACATTCTATGTCAAAAAGCAAGGTAAGGAAAGCAGCCTCCTAATCTGGCTTAAAAATGTCTGTGCAAATGAGTTTTGCATTTTTAATTAAATGCAAATGTATTTAACTTTCGTTGTAGATAGTCTTGGAGATTACTCTTCAGATTCAGCAACAGATAAAGATTAAAGGGAATTTCTTAATATAGTTCTCAGGATGACATCACATGAAAATCTACAGTTCAAATTAGTGAAAATGAAACGTGGAGTCTTCTCACTGTCATCTTGGGGTGGGATGTTGCCTCACCAAATGTAACGATGGATGGAGGCCAACTCTTGCTATGGAACAGAATTTAAAATCCTTTTAAGCTGTGGGTGAAGATGCTGTTCACTGAGCTGTAGCAAATCTTCTTATAAGAATGTTAAGGGAACTGTAATTGGAACAAGTTTAGTTTAATGGCTTAAACTGCCAGAGTAAAACATAGTTAAGTGTAATCTGTTGTCCTGTCTGTTGCAAGGGCTTCTGTATCTCAGAATTCAAGTATAAAGGCCCATTTCGTTGAGGCAATGAGAGTGCAAAGGAAAGCATACTCAGTAGAATATTAAACTAGATATAATTGCTGTGCATGTTTATGCTTTCTGATACTCTTGGTAATAGAAATGGAAAAGGCCAGAGCATGGCAATTTCATAATCATCATTGTGTAGTCCCAAGATGGAAAAGGCTCACTGAGATGCAGTGAAAACTGAGAACGTCCAAAGTGGAGCTGGGAGATGGGCACTGCAGTCACCAAAACCATAGCATCTTGGGGTGGATAAACTTTAAAAAGGAAGAGAACATGAACTACCTGAGCAACCAAAAAGACTCTTTTTATGTAGTGATTCCAGGTCTTTTCTCTCCAGAGCTGTGTTTTGTTCTGATCATAATTATTTACATGAGTAGTTTGCAATAGCATTCTTATTTAGAATAATATGTTCTTTTCTGATGGTATTGAAATAGTAGGCACATGATGAGAGATTTGTGTAAAAAGTCATTGTAGTAGCGTAGAGAAAAATCTACCACAGCTATCTTTTCCTTTCCCAAATCCTTTTAAATTTATAGGTTACAGTTATAGAAGCTGTCAGTTTTTGGACATCGTATAGGCCACCCTGATGCAACCTTCTTTATTTGTCGGCCTATTGTAACTCTTAAAGTACGTGAACATTTTGGTCAGCAAAAGTGCCTGGCATGTCAATGCACTGAATTTTTATCTAGTGATTTTTATGTATTTAGAATGTGGAATTCCAGAAAAAAATATTTTCGATTGGGTGTCTCATGAAATAGGCATCTCTTTCTCTTCAAGACGTTAAAGAGAAGAGGGAAAGACTGCGGAGGGGGAGATTGTGTATGATTTGATCACTGAATGAAGTAGCTAAGTTCACTTGTTTTTCTTATTTAGGCATCGCTACAGGATAGAGTTTAAAGGCTTTAAATTACCCAGCTGTGTGGTTTTCTATTTTCTGCTAGGATGTCACTGGTTTTTACAGAGGCAAATGTGGTAACAGACACTTAATCAGATTGGCAGGGCGCAGCAGGCGTGGGCTGCTCTGTAGGGAAGGTGAGGACCTGAGCTTGAACACAACCAGCTCCCAAGGGAAATGGGGGAGATGCCTGCTTCTCGCCGCTTTCGTGCACAGCTCTTTCCATAGCGCTCTGCTGCAAGGTTAGCACTGCTGTCTGTCAGAGCTGGCCCTGGGCACAGGCAGCCGCACCCCTAGGAGACAGAGGGATTGCACCCGAGGTCTTGACACACATTTTTCTGTGGTATTTCATGTGTCAGAGCCTTAAAGAGAAATGTTAAAGAGATATCAAAGGAATCAAAGCGACTTAAAGATTATAGTAGCGTTTCCCTGCTTAAATGGTGTCATCAGAATTGCACTGGGGTGAGCAGGTTAGTTTCTGCAGCTGATGCTGCAGTTTTGTGGTGTGTAGCTAAGCATTTCAAGCTGTTGGTGTCCTACATCTGACTTGGAATCACAAAACTTTGCGTCTTTCAGCTTTACTGCATCCTAGAGCCTCACTTGTCAGGGAGATCAAGGAAGCATACTTTACCATCCAGCTTGCTTCTGATCAAAATATTTATGTTGGTCCAGAAACCTCTAAATCATTTTTGACTTGGAAATCAAGTTAATACTGTCTCTTTTAACTTGGATTTATTTCAGACTCTATTAATCATTTACCTTTGACTATCCAATTTGTTTTTTCTCTTCCTTATGTTTATTTTTCTTGGTTCATCTCTTTCCAGGATCTTAAGTCTTTATGTGCTTTGCCGTTACTTTTGTTTGTGTCTTTCCGCTATCAAAGATGAGACCAATATTCCTGCTTCTCCTAATAGATATTTTTCTTCATCCGTATTTTTGCAATTACTGTATGTGGGGCTTGATAAGACTAGTAGTTCCTTTATAACCCACAAATAAACTTCAGGCTAACAGAAGATGGTAACTGTCTGTCACAGCTGTGAAGTAGCAGCCCTTCCTTCTAAGTAAGGATGGAAAAGCAGTGATGAGACTTGCCCAGAAGCCAGTACTGAATGTACCTTGCTGGGAGTTGCAGTAGGTTCTCTTAAAATGTTTTCTTCTTTTAAATTTTGATCCCATCCACTTTGTGCGGATGTAACACTGAGAAAGTTACTAGCTTAAAAATATACAAATCACTGATCTGTCTGATAATCCGTTGGACAGGTAAATATGGACCCTTACTCAGTGTCATATTAATGAACTTTAAAACTCAGATACTGAGAAAATGAGTTTTTGTAACCTGTGACACTTACTGGTTTGAGGCTTCTTTGTGCATGACCTTTAGATTGCATTAGCTTTCTGTTAGTGAGCAACTAGAATATTTATGAATGTTTTGCTGAAGTTGCTCCATTATAGCTTGCATAAAGAGTTCATTACCTCTTCTTATGTGACAGTGATAAGCATTTTTCCCTCTTCTGTTATTTCACTTAAAGTACTGTATTTACTCTAACTTCTAGACAGAGGAATCAAATTTCAAGTTGTATGCTTGTCTTAAAGCTAAATTTTGAGTGTTAAGAACATATCTTTAATACAAAATGAAGAGGTTTCCTTCATTTTTTCCAAGATGTATATGGAAGTTAGAGAACATTTACTTATCGTTGAAATGATTTTGAGATAAAATTACTTTTTGCTAGATTTGCACATATCTTTTTGACACTAGCTATCTAAGTAGACTCCTGTAAAGTCTTAGTTCTGAATTAAAGGCATCAAAGTAGGATCAAAGTTAAATTGCTTTGTTCCACTTGTAAATCTTTACTTTTTATTTCTTTGGTTTGAGCAACTTTTGTGTTAAGAAAAAGAATGCTCAAGTGCACTGTTTTTATTATTGCAGTAAGTTTTCTCAAAGCTTGCATATTTTTTGGCTGTCATTTTATAGTATTCCAAAATAGAAATTCGGTGAATAGACTTTGCATTGTAGTCTGAGATTTGAAATGACTAGTCAGAAATGTTGAACAGCTTGAGAAGCAGTTTTCATAAACTGTCCTTGAATTTACACAGTTTAGAAGGTTACATTGATTTTTCTTTATTCCCTTTTTTTTTTTTTTTTGACTAGGCAGGAACTTTGGGTCCATCAGGATTATATTTCAGTGCACAAAGAAATGCGATTCTTTGTAATTTATCTGAAGTTTATATATAGTGGATACCTACTCAGTGTTCTCTGACTTGCAGTAGGAATGACATGATAACTCTGTGATAGACCCCTCTTTTTCTTTTCTTTTCTTTTCTTTTCTTCTTTTTTTTTTTTTTAAGAGCTCTGTATCCCAAGGTGAATATTTGGTGGCTCTAGTTCCCTTTCAACTAGTAGGCAACAGATGCCAAGGAATAAACTTTGAACCTTACAAGATGCGGGGAGAGGCAGGAGGGAGGAATCATGTGGTGCTGAGGCAGCATATTGTCCTGCCATGAACAAGGACTTGCGTTTCATGAACAAACCTGAGTCTTGTTCCCCTGTCTATCACTACTGTGAGCTTCTCGAAGATGACTTGTGAAGTAATCAGAGCATGGGATTAGGGAGGAAGGAGCAGAACGAGTGCCTTTAGTGGTCAGTTGTACTCTGATGATTTATAGAGCACTGAATCATAGATTGAAGAGGCTGTATTTTCCTTCATGGGTCACGGGGTAAGTGCCTTTATAGCAATCCATTCAGAGGAGCTGTCAAGTTATGAATTAAGAAGTTGGGATTCGTATGTCATGGGAACGACTCCTGTGTTTAAACACCAGGATTCTCCTAAAACCTTCTCTCTCTGCTAAAATAATGCCTAACTAGTCAAGACTGCAACATATCAGGTAACAGGCTACGTGGGCTAAATATTTACAGTATATAGTTCAGCTTCTTCCAGAGGAATCTCAGACTTCTTTCCCATAAAACCCTTATGAAAAAAGACTCCATAAATAGGTGGTGAACAGCACTTATTACAAGTTGTGGTTTGTTGGTTTTATTTGTTGGGGTTTTTTGGGTTGTTTTTTTTTTGTGGGAGAAACAGTAGGGAAGTGAGTGGGAATGGGAACCTTAAAAACATAACTGTGCACTTCAAACACTTTCTAAACTGCCTGCAACAGTAATATATCCTTCTGTCTATCATTGTCATTTATTTATTTATTATGCATTTTGTGAATTTCAGTCTGAATCCAAGCTTTTCAATGGCTCTGAGAAGGACATCTCTTTATCTTCAAGCAAACTTACAAAAAAAGAATCTCTCAAGGTGAATGAATTTCCAAGTAACTCCTCATGGACTATAAACGCATTCATGTAGTTTTACCAAATGCTCTAATGAGAAGACAAAAATGCCAAGTAGTGATGAGACCTAAGTATTGTGAGAAGTTGTGGTGTTGATTCTCTTCAAATCTTATTATACTGTTACTTGACTATGGGCTTCTATAATGCAGTCTTTAAGATGGCACAAGATTATAGGATAACTCAGAAGATTATAGGATAATTCAGGTTGGCAGGGACCTCAGGACATCTACATGCAATGAAATGATGAATTGAATTATCAAAGTTACAATTTGTGTGCAGTACCTGTGGTTTTTCTACTGCCTTCTTCCCCCTGTGTTGTAACAAGACGAAACTCCACTGTTTGACAGATATCATGTCAGGAGAAACATAAAATTATTTGCCTCTAAAAGAGGGAGATACATTGCTGCAAATTTCTACTGCGGAGGGAAAGTAATTGGTGGGTAAAGACTACTGATCAGATAATGTACCTGTAAATCTGAATCTAGCCCAAATTTGGTTTTGTACTTTACACCAGGAAAGGAAGGGGGGGAGGGGGAGAGGGTTTGTTTGTTTTGTTGGTTTTCCCCCTGTGATTCTAACAGGAGTTTCAAAGTCCTCAGTCTTAAAAGCAAATTGCAGAAGAATCTGAAATTGATTATGTCATAGCTGCTCTTGAAACAGAGCATGAAATAGTTGTTCACACCTTGAAGTCAAATACTGTGTTTTAAAGCTACTTCTCTGTGTCTGCATTGCAAATTGAATTTAGCAGGTTTTTCCTCAGCTTGTATTGATAGATGTCTTTTTGTGCTCTGATTACTGACACTTGGCTGTGGCACTGTAAATATTTTTATTATTATTTACAGGTTCAAAAGAAAAATTACAGAGAAGAAAAGAAGAGAGCTACAAAAGAATTGCTTAGCACTATCACAGACCCATCAGTTATTGTTATGGCTGACTGGTTGAAGGTCAGAATCCAAGTGTGAAACCTGAGTTGAAGATGTAGCAGCTGCTTGCTGCTTTCTGACCAGAATAGAAAAAGCTCAATCTTTTACTTGCTGTTAATGTTTTTCTACAAGCACAGCAGCCACTAATTGCATCCCAGGCTCTCTGTGCTCAAATCCTAGGGGAATAATAGAGGAATCTAGCTCCCACTTACTGCAGTCACCGTAGTCACATGCATCTTGTGTGTATAGCCATTAACTTCAGATGAGTTGGCTTTATGATTCTTATTTTATCCTTTTTATTTTACACTTTTTGAATTTAAACTCTGTTACGTCCATAACAATAGTGAAAATGGTTCAGTCAGATATTTGAATACAGATTTCTTTGTGTATTTCTGGTAATTTTCCTTTCCTCTCTTAAGAACTAACTGTCCTCTAATACTGGTACAAAAGGTGAGGAATTGATTTCTCAAAGGTAGTAGTCAGTGTCGTCAACAGTACTGCAGTTTATATATTTGTACATAATTCCTTAAATGTTTAAATATATTCCTTGGAAATTGTACAAGAAAAAAGATCTGTTACCCATTTTTATAGTTAGCTCCAAACAGTATCTTGTCTGGAAAAAGTTCCTCCAGTTTTTGCAAAAATCAATGTAAACAGGCTAAAACATTGCTCAGAGGTCCAGTTGGCATTCAGTCCTACAGACACAGAAGTAATTAAAATCCAGAGTTGACAGAATTGATGCAAGCAGTCTAATCAGATGTGTAAATTCAGGTACTTGAAAGGATCTTATATTTCACATATGGGTTGAAGCTAACAGCTGTTATAAGAGGTTTTATCTAAGAAATTCAAATATATCTGAGTTATTTTGTGAATATCCTGTTTTTCTTATCAGATGTCTGCCCTGTTTTCAGAGGAGCTCTGTTTCCAAAGATTATCCTGTCTTCATGCTAGTGATAAAATATGTTCCAGAGAGGAAAATTCATGAAGTTTTCAGATAAATTGTCATACTTGCCATATCTGGATGTGTGTATAACCATTTGTAGAATAAGTATTCATCAGGAAAGAATAGAAGAGTGAGCATTGAAATTGTACCTTTGTATTGTCTTTGATAAACCTGGATAAACTTTTGCTAGACCTGATAAACTTTGCTTGAAATAAAAACTAATAAATAATTTCAATTTTAATTTTCATTTTGTTAAGGGGGATGGTTTTGGTATTGGCTTCACTGAGATATAATTGTAACTATTTATCTTCTAGATTCGTGGTACCTTGAAAAGCTGGACCAAACTGTGGTGTGTACTGAAACCAGGAGTGTTGCTTGTTTACAAAACCCCCAAAAATGGCCAGTGGGTAGGAACAGTGCTCCTGAACGCTTGTGAACTCATTGAGAGGCCTTCTAAAAAAGATGGCTTTTGTTTCAAACTTTTTCATCCTTTGGAGCAGTCCATATGGGCTATAAAGGTTAGTGGTAGCATATATGGTTCTTAATGGATGACTAGCATTAGCCAGCTATGAGTAAAGACAACCTTAATGAAAAGCTGAACTGCGTTTTCTGTTATAACTTTAATGGTTTGTTTATTCTGAATATAAGCCTTCAACATCTAGTCCTCTTCATCACAAAAAGTATTTGATTTATGCTGCTCTGTATACTTAAATAGCTTCAGAAGTGTGGTGTGCAGAGGGATGCCATTAAAGAGGTTAATGCCATCACTGGCAATCACGTAAGCGGAAGGAATGAGTGTATAACGTTGTATTTTACATCAGTTGAATCTGAGAGATTAAGGAGGGAAGTGATTTGCCGAAATGAAAGAGTGGAGATGTGTTATAAACATTTCTTGGCTTCCAACCCTATATTTGTGTAATAAAATGTCAGCCTAGTTCAATTTGCTTGTAAGAGTAGAAATTCAAATTACTTCCTTGTGCAATAATAGCTTATATTGCAACTTGTTAGCCAATTGTGTTCTTTTTTGGCTAGAATTTTAGGAAGATAAATGTTTTCCTTCAGTTCTGATGTCTGTTTGCTTTGTCATACATGGCATAATATTATGAGCAGCTCTTAATCTGTAAGTGTTGAGAAGCACAGTGTGTTCTGCACAGCAAAGGTTTATTTCAGTTTCTCGTAAGAATCTTTAATGTTTGCTATTACTCATTGTTTATGCTCTAGTAAACAAACTATTGTAGTCGCTGTTTTGTGTTTGCATATGGAGAGGGGGTGCGGAAGCACAGCACAAGTGAACATATTTACCTCCTGAAATAACATCTTGCTTTAGATGAAATTACTGTACAACATTAGGACCCTTGTCATAATAAATTAATTATGCCCTCTGCAACATACATCTTAAGATAGCTACTAATTGTGAGATTGTATCTTCTGAATCTTAAATTGATATAGATGTACTGTCACATCTGTAGAATATGCTGCATTGATTTTGTCTTCCTTATCTCGGACTGGGAAGTCAGTCAGCTAGTATAATTCCTGATGTTTGTTTGTGGTCTTTCTGAATTGTTATCATTATCAATGTTACCTAAATTTACCAAACTTAGATCAAATCTTTTGTAGTTGCTTTTGAATGATTTTATTTTAATATTGTTAGGAGGACTTTTCACTAATTAGTGGTGATCTCACATTTGCAGAACACAAACTTCATATTCTTTTTCAAAGCTATAGGGTTTGGTGTTAATATGCTTTAATTATTTATGATCGTGTATACATACATTGCAAAGTGGTGGCCTGTCTGCAGAAGATCACAAATCAGTCTTATATTTCTTTATTGCTTGGCAATGAGAAATGGATTTGTTTGTTTTTTTAACTAGATATTTAGAATTTAGAGGACATGCCCCACCAGATTTTTACTTTTTTAAGGTAGGTCAAATTTTGAACCTGAACAAGTTGATATTGTCCATTCTAAATGTGCTGAGAGCTGGAGTGGCGTTTGTTCATTTTGGTATGGCTATTTGCAGTTGAGAATTACTGAATTTAATTAGATGAAAGGCCTTGAAGTTTGAAACCTTTTTCTGCCTTGTTTACCTAGTCAATTATAATGTCCTAGTTACAGATTTATTATCATGAGGCAAACTTTCACAAGTGTAATAGCAATTGACTGATTTACAGAGTAGATTTACCAGAATGAGCCTGAAGTCTATGGCAAAATGAGCCTTGTTTGCAGTCAGTGCAGGAAGATGACATTGCAAGAAACATTTACACAGGTGAAGTACTGCAGGAGATTTTCTCACTTGAACACACTTCCCATAGTGTGTCCTGGCAGACTGCAAATTCTCTTCTGCAGTAGTTTGTGGCCAGTCACTTCACACGCTCCCTTAAGCCTGTTGCTGTGGTCTTTGATGTTCCTCCTGCCCTCTGAGGTAGCTGATGCACTGTACTTTGTTCTGTCTTCCTCATGTGCCCGGTTCTGATGCCATTTGAGTTTTCTAAAATTGATAACTAGAAAAGTTACTGCAAATAACTTTTCATGAGCAAATTCAGCCAAGTGTGACTGCTTATCAGTGTTTATTGCTTTCTCTGAATGTTCATGGCATTTGATTTTTATTGGCATGAATATTCTGTAGGAAGTAAACTTCAAAGTTTTTTTAATCTAGTGGAATTTTTAACTTGCCCATTACCTTGTGTTGGAGTAGTTGTACCATCATTCTGTCAGGAACAGAGACAGTTCAAATAAAGTCACCTAACAAATGGAAACTAATGTCTCTCTTGTACAGAACACTAACATACTGAAAATTGATTTTGAAACCATAATGAGTGATATCAAAGAAAAATGTCCAGTGCTTTTGGAACAGTAATCAGTTAGAGGAAATCAAGATCCACAAGCAGTTATTCCAAAATAAGTCAACCTACTTAAATGTTTGCTGCAAATTATTCATTTGATTTTAATCAATGTATTGTCAAAGCACCTAGGGGAGTATAGCTTTCTTGCATTAAAAAAAAACAAACCCAAACACCAAAACCACACTTCATCTCTAAATTATAGTTGTTTGGTACAGCGTGAGTAGTGTACCCTGCATGCCCACAGTATCACCCTAAAGGGGAGATCTCACAGGCAGATGTGTGCCCTTAGTCCGTGTCCTGTGACCTGAGAGTTTCAAGGACTTGTGATGGCTGAGGCCTTTGCACGGCGCTGGTGCACCCACGGTGCCGCGGTCCCCTCTGGGCAGCACCCCAGCACCTCTCCCACCCGTGCCTGGCACTGCACTGCGCCGTGGTGCTCTCCCCTCCCCGGGGGCCTGGTGAGAGTGAGACCTCTTCCCTGCCTGCCCGCCCTCGGGGCGAGGAGTGCTCATGCATGGGATTGTCCCTCCTGGTTCTGGTTACCTGCTAACTCCTAATCCCGGTGTTGCCAGTTCACCGAAGACTTTTCGTAGGCACACCTTTCCGCTTGCTCAGAGGGGGACTGAGGTTTGGAATCTTGTTTCTAACACCCAAGTTGCTGTTACTCCATACTGGCTATTGGGGAGTTTCTGAACATCATTTACACCAGCACTAGCTTGCCTGTATTGGTATTTAAGTGCCACCAAGACTCCTCGTTTCCCACCTCTCGCCCTCAGAAACGTTCTGGCTGTTTCATTTGCTTGCTTCTAAAATATCTGCCTTTACTGCTTTTGCTCAAAACTTCTGCTGGCTTTCCAATTCCCTCTTCTAAGCCTTGTACTGGCTTTTCATTAGGCTTCTCTAGGGGAAATTAGTCAAGACCAAAATGTGTTAACTCATCAGTTAGGCAGGCTTAACCCAGCTTTCAACGATAGCTTCAAGTATGTTTAATACAGCCCTCTTTGCCTATCAGTTGTTTTAAAGTTACCATAGGTAAACTTTTTTTGAAGGGGCTTTAAAATGGTTGTTTAGCATTTTATTCCAAAATTAAGCTTGACAGCAATGGAAAGGTCTTTTGGATTTTGTTTTTTCTTTTAATTTGTGAAATAGTGAAAATTAAACTTTGGCATTTGACATCCTCTATGTGTCTTTTGGTTGAACATAGTGTCATGGTGTCCTGCTGATACCCTTTATAGAGAGACTTAAGCATCTAAATGTCTTTCATGGACATGGGCATCATCTTTTTTTTTCTTATTTAAATGCCAAGCCTACAGTTAGGCACCTAAATATTTTGTGGACTTGACTACTGGATAGGTAGAGAGGTTGAAGGGAAAGGAGGGAAAGAGAAAGGATGAGTGGGTTCCTATAGCAATACATAGTGTTTGGGTGGGAGGAGTTATTTCCATTTTATTTAAATATCAGTTGACTTATCTGTCTTCTGAAGACAGGCAAAAATCATTCTGGAGCATAGGATGCTGCTGAGATACCAACCACATTGTCACGTAAAATAAGCATGAAGTGGATCACTGAAGAAGGCCGCCTGTTCTCTGCAAGGGTTTGGCTTGCCCTCGTGTGTCTCTGTGCTATGAACCGTAGCATCCCTGTAGGAATTGAGAGGAACCTTTGCTCTCATCAAGAACAAATCGGACTGGAGGGGGAAGAGCCAGTTGCTGTACAAATGGGGGGTCTTCTACTAGGCAGCATTTGTTGTAAATCAACTCTCTTAAACCACCCCACAGACATGTCTTTTGTTTTGCTTGCTTTCAATCTTACCTCTTCAGCAGAAATACTGAGCTGAAGAGGAATAGCTTGTCCCTTGTGATCTCTCTACACCCATCTGCAGGAATCCCCAGACAGTGAGAGTGACTCCCCCATGGCATACCTTTTGATGCTTTTGTCATCTTGCTATAAGTAGCATCAGCAGAGCATTTCCAAGTTATTATGCCAAGTCTGATTTACAAAAAAAACCCCACCAAAAATTATTTGAATCCCAAAGACCATTCTTTTTAAAGTGGGGTTGAATTGGGAGCTATACTTAGAATGAAGTCTTTGAAGAAATTCAGTAAAAGAGGGCTGTCCATCTTTCCATTCATGTCTTCATTAGATGTTGCTGAGTGACAGTAAATAGCCCTGCGGTGTGTCAGCTTGTTATTACATTGAATGATAAACTGTAAAACTGAATTAAAATATCTGATGCTGTTGCTTGTTTTGTGTATTTCAAGGGTCCCAAAGGTGAAGCCGTTGGTTCTATAACTCAGCCATTGCCCAGCAGTTATTTGATCATCCGAGCTGCTTCAGAATCAGATGGTAAATAGATATTTCAGTGTTATTAGAAAGAGATGGTTTCAGTTGTCTTACCATGTGTATTACAGCACTGTGATTGCAGTTTAATCGTTGTTAAGGTTCTCCCTTAACTTAGTGCATTCAGTTGTGTTGGTACTAGTAGTTTTTCATGGTTATTAAAGGAAAATTTTGACCTGAAGAAACTGCCATTGAACTCCTTGCAGTTGCCTTGCGTTGGCTGGGTAGAGGAGGGGGAAGGGGTTATTTCAGATTTAACTATATTAATGTATGTTAATATATACTCAAGCGAGTGCCTTTCTAAAGTGCTAATGTGGACATACTTTCTTTCTAATGAAAGCATTTGTGTATTATAAGGTGCAGCAGTTGCACAGAGTTCTAGTAGTAAAAATTCCCTCAAAATACAGTTTTGTAACACCCTTCATTACTGGGAAGGTGGTGGTCGATATCAGTGCAACCATCTTCAAAGGTTACAATGTGGAAACAAAATTTAAGACTTGTGTAACCTTTCTAGCAGCTGCTTTCCTTCTATTGGTTAATTAAGCATACCCCTGCAGACTTTAAAAACAGGACTTTATTTGCCTTCTATATTGAAAAATGGATTAGATACATTGAAATGAAGAAATAAGCAGTAGAAGGAATGCACAAATTTGTTTAGTTACTTTTTGCCAAAAAAAATTAGAGTATCTGCTATTTTATATTGAAATGGCATTTATATGCTATCGTTATAGCTCCTTTTCCACATTGTTACTGTACTACATGAGCAAATGTTGCCAACTGATGCAGTTACTAAGTCTTCAAAACTAGAGCAGGGCTGCAGGCAACTTCGGAGGAATTCAACACTCAGGGCCTGGGTGGAACCATACTTGCATTAAGGAAGAAATACTGGAATATGCTCTAACAGAATCATGATTTACCTTGCTTGTCCTACGCTGAAGCATCTCTTGTACCAGAGCTGGGTAGTTGTGAGTTGTTTTTGTGTCCCCACCAGATTATAAAATCCAATGCATGGAACATGGAACAACTCTGAAGTGTATCTTGAAAGGCAATGTAAGCAGACCCAAAAGGATTGTGAAATTAGCAAATGGAAGTTGTATAGTTCAGTTAAATCCTTACTTTTTAGTCTAATAATAAATTTGCCTTTAGGCAGGTGTTGGATGGATGCTTTGGAGCTGGCACTGAAATGTTCAAGTCTGCTTAAACGTACAATGATTAGAGAAGGTAAAGAACACGATTTGAACTCTTCAGCAGACAGTACTCATGTCTCTCTCTATGGTCTGCTTCGCGCTAACAACTTGCACAGTGGAGAAAACTTACCGTAAGTGAATTAATTACTAAACCTGATTGTCCTTTTGG
Source organism: Gymnogyps californianus (assembly GCF_018139145.2). Classification (NCBI taxonomy): domain Eukaryota; kingdom Metazoa; phylum Chordata; class Aves; order Accipitriformes; family Cathartidae; genus Gymnogyps; species Gymnogyps californianus. The sequence goes on from NC_059471.1 coordinate 176,503,633, forward strand.
CAGAACCTTGTAGTGATAACTTCTCCACAGGGAGAATCTCCTTCTAAGGTTGCAGTTCTTTTTGCTCCTTAATTCTCTTTATATGCCTTATTTGAACTGTGTTTTACATTGTATGTGGATAAAACGAAAAAATCTTTTTTCAAGCAAAGTGGGTACAGAGGAAAGTTTTGCCCAAGGAACTCAAAGTTGGGTATCACATCAGTAAGTTTAAGTACTCAGTTAAACTGTTAAAGTTTACATTTTTTGAATCTTGAAGTTGGTCCCTCTTGTTCGCTTCACCTGAAAATAAGTAGTTTAGTACATGTGACAAAAGCTAGTAGATGTGAATATAAGTTGTGGTTCTTTGGTTAAAGAAATGAATAATCCTATCGTTATTTAAATGGTTTCAGCATGTCTCAGCTTTGAATCATCAGATGGATGAATAATGATTCAGTCACCCTATTATTATATTGTTAAATGCACAAAAGTTGAAATCATCTGGTATCACCTAGTACCTAATGTCTGAGTGCCCTTGAGTAACTCCCTGTTTATCTCAATAAATACTTTCAGCCAGATTTTTGGGAGCATAAGCTTTTGTGGAAATATATTATTAAACAAGCATGGCGAATGAATGGTGTTTTCAAACACTTCAATTGTGGTACCAAAGTGCATTAGAAAATACAAAAGATTTAGTCCTTTATTTGAAATAATTGGGTCTGAAGCTTGCGCTATGCACAGTTTCTCTCAATAATCTTCCACCAATTCGATGTACTTTCAGGTGGACGTAAATTTATTTCAAATAATCCCTCCCACCCATGAAGATTCAGCTGCCCCATCTGTCTTTTCTGGGTGGGCAGGCATTTTGTACTGCTGTTAAGAGTATGCTCCTGTATTTGAGACAAAAGACCTGGACTGGGAGAAATGCAATTCTTTCTGGCATAGATAGTCTGAGAAAAGCACAGAAAAGGCAAATTATTGCCCCTGGCCCAGATTCAAGGCCCTATCCAGATGACCAAGCAGGCTCAGCTAGTTTTGCCTCTTGTATTATCTCATGGAAACAATAAAACTGCTGTGTACAATTCAGCTGGAGATCTGTACTCATGAATAGTAGTTTAATATCAGCAGCTGGCCCAGATTGCAATCACAGCAATTAGCTACAACTGTTAAGTCTAATTAAGACTAATGGTTTAATTAAGTATATCTTTGGATATAACATATTCTAAAAGTATTCAGTGTGCTTAACTATCTAAGCAACAAAACCTGCAGGCCTAGTTTTAATGGGGTTGGCAGGAGAGGGAGAAGAAAGGTGAAAGCAATTTTAGCTTCAACTGAGCGGTAGCTTTTTTAAGTACATTAACAGCAAGAGGAGATCCAAGGAAAGCATTGGACTGATACTTGTTGAAGATGGTCACCTGAAAAATAGGGATGAAGAAAAAGTGGAGACATTCAATGCTTTTTTTGCCTCAGTCTTTAGTAATGCTAGTTGACCTTGGGCTGCCCGGTCCTCTGAGTTGGAGGACCACGAGTGCGGGAACAGTGACTTTCCATTTGTGGACACTGAAATTGTAAGAGACCAGTTGTATCAGCTGAATGTTCATAAGTCCATGGAGCCTGATGGGTTTTATCCCAGAGTGCTGAAGGAGCTAGTGGATGTTACAGCAGGACCCCTCTTGATCATCTACCAAAGGTCTTGGGAGTCTGGGGAGGTCCCTGCTGACTGGAAGCTAGCCAACAGTACTCCAATTTACAAGAAGGGCATGAGGGAAGACCCAGCAAACTACAGACGTGTTAGTCTAACCTCAGTACCTGGAAAAATTATGGAGAAGATCCTACTGGGTGCTATTGAAAGACATTTAAAGAACAATGTAATCATCGGGCACAGTCAACATGGGTTCACAAAGGGAAAGTCCTGGTTAACTAATTTGATATCCTTCTATGATAAGCTCACCTGCCTAGTGGATGAAGGGAAGGCGGTGGATGTAGTTTTTCTGGATTTTAGTAAGGCTTTTGATACTGTCCCTCCCAGCATCGTTCTGGACAAGTTGTCCAGCCATGAGATGAGCAGGTTCACAATGCGCTGGGTGAAGAACTGGGTGAACGGCCGAGCTTGAAGGGATGTAGTGAATGGGGCTACATCTGGCTGGCAACCAGTCACCAGTGGTGTTCCTCAGGGCTCAATCCTAGGGCCTGTTCTACTCAATATTTTTTCAATGACCTGGATGCAGGAGTTGAATGCACCATTAGCAAGTTTGCTGATGATACCAAACTGGGAGGTGCTGTTGACTCTCTTGAGGGATGAGAGGCCTTGCAGAGGGATCTAGATAGATTGGAGCATTGGGCAATCATCAATGGTGTGAAATGTAACAAGAACAAATGCCGGCTTCCGCACCTGGGATGGGGTAACACCAGACACAAGTATAAATTGGGAGGGGAGTGGTTGGAGGGCAGCCCTGCAGAAAGGGATCTGGGGGTGCTGGTTGACAGTAGGCGCAATATGCAGTGTGCCCTGGCAGCCAAGAGGGCAAACCGCATCCTGGGGTGCATCAAACACCAGCCGGTCAAAAGAGGTGATTATCCCGCTGTATTCAGCATTGGTGCAGCCTCACCTTGAGTACTGTGTGCAGTTCTGGGCCCCACAATTTAAAAAGGATGTGAAGGTCTTTGAAATGAGTCCAGAGGAGGGCAGCAAAGCTGGTAAAAGGGCTGGAAGGCATGTCCTATGAGGAACGGCTAAGGACTTCGGGTTTGTCTAGGTTGGAGAAAAGAAGGCTGAGGGGCGATCTCGTTGCTCTCTCCAGCTTCCTGAGGAGGGGAAGTGGAGAGTGGTATCCAGTGATAGGACTTGTGAGAACGGTTCAAAGCTGCGTCAGGGGAGGTTCAGACTGGACATTAGGAAGCATTTCTTTACCAAGAGGGTGGTCAAACACTGGAACAGGCTTCCTAGAGAGGTGGCCGATGCCCTAAGCCTGTCAGTGTTTAAGAGGCATTTGGACAATGCCCTTAAATAACATGCTTTAACTGTTGGTCAGCCCTGAGGTGGTCAGGCAGTTGGACTAGAAGACCGTTGTAGGTCTCTTCCAATGGAACTTTTCTAAACTTGGTGCTTTTGACAGTTCAGTGAGAAGAGTACATCCTATATGTTTCCAGCGATGCTAGTTTGACGTTGCTGCCAGATCAGGCTTGATATTGGCAATTTCAATGTGTATTTTATTAAGAACCTGGTTTGGAAACATGAAATTATTGTGTGAAGTTGAAGATTCATTTAGCCTTTATTTTTTGTAGGTTAAATGACAGTGAAATGGAAAGGCATCACTTTAAAGATCAAGATATGTACTCTGACAAATCTGATAAGGAAAATGACCATGACCACGAGGAATCTGATAATGATGGATTGGGGAAAAGCGAAGAAAGCGATAGCGACACGTCAGAGCGACAGGATGATTCTTACGTCGATCCAGAACCAATTGATATCAAGGAAACTACTTATTTAGAACAGAGTCATGAAGAACTTGGGGAGGTAAAAGTGCTGTTGGTGTAGTGAGCAAGCAGCTTCTCCAAATAGAAAGCTGATATTTTTGGGGTCAGACTACGCTTGAAAGCTGGACTTGCAGGATTGGCTTTCATATTTTCAGCAATAATGGGGGAAAAAGTTCTGTTCACCCATGTTCTGCTCTGCTTTGCCACTCTTGTGCTTGTGTCTGAGATTTTGACAGAGATGATGCGATTATCTCGAATATTGCTCAGACTGAAGGTGCTCCGTTTGAAAGGGCCACCTGCAGCAGAAGTTGGCCGTGTCTACCCGTCCTTTTGTTGTTACTTCTATTTGTTTTTTATTAACTTACGCCTATGTTTTTCTTCAAGTAAAAATCTTCAAGTTGAAGATTTTGGTGCAAGTTGACACCTCTTTTTCTACTGCAAGAGAGGAGTTAAGCAGCCGTGGGGTCTGCAGAATTCAGTGGAAGGCTTGCTGTGTTTCTGATGTCACCTGGCATTCTAATATGATGCCCCAGAGCTGCCATTCCACTTCTGCAGGTTGTCTTATGTATCTACACAGGCAAATATGACAGGGATTTGTATGTTTTACTTGCTATAAAGATATCAAAAAACTTAGTAACAAAAATTGACATGAGCTTTTTCATAAATCTCCCCTTTCTTCTCACGTGCTAACAATGAGATTTTTTTTTCATACCGATGGGACGTAAATACTTTGTGCTTTATTGCTTTCTAGTATTGTTTCTAGAAGAAGCAGTAGTTCAGGAAAAGTTGAATTTAAGTTGACGATAAATTCTTGAGTATGCGTTTTAGAACTGTTCTGGAAAGAGGGATGCTTTTCCTACAACCTTTGCTTTTGATTTCAGAAACTGTAAGGAAGAATATCTCCCCTCTTTTTGGACAGAAAGGAGCATATTGGAGCGTGGCTGCTGGTTTTGCTCACTTACCCCTAAGTAGCGGCTTTCTTTAAGGAAAACCACTGATACTGTTGACTGGTCAAGGCAGTGAAAAGCATAAATGTGGCAGCTTTCATGGTGGGGAAAAGTTGGTAGAATGAACAGAAAACACAGGGTAATGTACTTGATGCCTAGGAAAGGACTAAGGGAGGATTTCTGAATATCATTCTACCTCATTTTTTTCTGTTTTAGGGCTGATGAAAACAAACACAGTTTTTGATGCTGAATAGTATATCTATCATACTTCATTAAAGATGTATCATAAGTGTATTTAGAGAAACTTGATTTTTCTCCTGTAGTTGCTTCAGCTTCTCTGAGTGGTTCATTTTAAGTATCCATTTTCCATTCTCATTGCATCCTTAGAATGTGTGGACCTGTCTTCTGGAGGATTATTTTCTTTCTCCTTTCTGTAAACAGTTTTTTGTTCATCCTAGGCAGGGGAGGCTGCTCAGACAGAAGTAGTGTCAGAAGAAAACAAAAGTCTGATCTGGACACTACTGAAGCAAGTCCGGCCAGGAATGGATTTGTCCAAGGTTGTACTGCCTACGTTTATTTTGGAACCTCGTTCTTTCCTGGACAAGCTGTCTGATTATTACTACCATGCAGACTTTCTGTCCGAGTGAGTCAATCCTATCTCTGTTTTTTGTTCTTTTCATTTTTTAAACTAAAATGGGGTAACAGCATATACTGAAATGTTTGATCTGGTCTACTAACAACATCGTAGACTGATTAGAGTTTGAATGTTTGTCTGGCAGTGTATCAGTCATCAGATATCCTTGTTTTCTGAAAGCTAACTGCCTGAGAGCTCATATGGTACATCCTGAAGTTTGGCCCCTCTTAGTAATTTAATAGCAATTGTGTTGCAGACATTTCTGGTTTAGCTTTTGGACACTGGTTAGAAGACTTCTCAAAATTAGTTTAATTTTTTTTTTCTCTAGGAGGCATATTTAAAATGGTAAAACAGTACCAGTTAACCTTTTTAATACAGTGTTAAGTTCCGTTTAGATTTATAGTTGTCTGCTCAAATGTAGCTAATGAATTAAAGACTGTAAATTGAAATATTATTCAACTCTGAGTTCTGTACATGAGTAGGCTGGTTCTCTAAAGTAGTATCTTATAAAAAGAAGAACTTCAGTGGGGGTGGAACAGGATTTAATGTTACAAAGAACAGACTCAATTATGGAAATACCATTTCTGATTTTTTGTTTGATTTCCATTTTCAGACAATTATTTGAAAACTTTGAATTTGATGCAATCAGGCTGGAAGTTTTACAGTACTGCAAATCACAAAACCTTTGTTTTAGTCAGCTCCTAGATTCAAGATATGTCACAACGACTGATAGCGTGTTATAACTGAAACAATACTGATATTTGATCTGTGTGTTCTGCTTGTTTCATAGAGCTGCTCTTGAAGAGAATGCTTACAACCGCATGAAAAAAGTAGTGAAGTGGTATTTGTCGGGCTTCTACAAAAAGCCAAAGGTGTCCTCTCACATATTATTTTGTCTTTACTTTAGTCATTGTGTCTAGTTTGAGGGCTTAGGGATGTGCTGGAGTAAGTTTTTCATTTTAAATTATATTCTTGTGCATTTTTTAAAAGCAAGGTTAAGTTTTTGTTATTTACACAAATGCATCATGGACATTTTTGGTCCTTAGCCATGCTTAAAATAGACTATATTCAGTTGCTTTTTTTCCCTTGGAGTAGAAGTTGAACTCAACATTTTGTGATAGAGTTGAGCCAGTTTTATGTTTACCATTCTTCAGTGATAACATGCTGCAGTTGGAGGATTAATATTTCCACTCCTTCATTTAGCTTTACACTAAATACTCTTTATAGTCATGTTGGTGGGAAACAGTATTGAAAGAAGAAAGTACTTACTACCTAACTTCAGACAAAAAGTCTGTAATAATCCTCCTACAAAAAAAATCTTATATTCTGTTTGTACTTATGTGTAGCCTGGAATAGTTTAGCAGATATACTAAATCTATGCCGATTTCCTTAGAATGAAGAGCAGAGTAACTGAGCATAATATTCAGATGATGAAATCAAGTACAATGTACTTTAGCATATATATTATGATTATATTTTTTGTGTGTCTTCTCTTCAGTGACAGACTGATTAAAGTATTTTGTGAGTTCTGTACCTGCATTGTATGGTTACTCTCAGTTCTATTTCTGTTTAGGGACTAAAAAAGCCGTACAATCCTATACTTGGTGAGACTTTCCGCTGCATGTGGATTCATCCAAGGACGAATAGCAAGACTTTTTACATTGCAGAACAGGTAGCTGCAATACCCAGAACAAATATTTTTAAGAAAAATAAACGTGTTGCATTTTTGTGCTAGCCAAACAATGTGGTAGTTTCAGAAAATGTATTTAAATGTATGAATAGTATCCTAAAAGCTCTCCTGGTGAGCGTAGTTTTTTTACAGATGTCTCTTTTAAGTGTGTCTTCCTAGAGAGACAGAAAGATGTTTCCAGCATTTCTGTTCCCTCTTCCTCCAGTACCAGTCAGGTGCTAATTTTCTTAACTCTTGAAATTCAGTAAGTGTTCGCTTGATCTTTATCTCTAAAGATTATAGTCACATTTCACATATATTAACTGTATTCTATGATGTGCAGCTTGAATTTTGCATTCTGTCATTATTAGCTCAAGCTTTATGCTATATTGCATGTTCCTTTTTTCTTTTTTCTTTTTTTTTTTTTTTTCAAATATGTGGTTTTTTTCAACAGGTATCACATCATCCTCCAATATCTGCCTTCTATGTTAGCAACCGCAAGGATGGTTTTTGCCTTAGTGGTAGCATTCTGGCCAAATCAAAATTCTATGGTAAATAATGGCTTTTTTGATTGTACCTTTACTGAGGAGTGTAAAATTGGTGCAAATGAGCTGTATTTTGTGGATGAAAGAAGGCTGTTAGAAGAATCAGGGTTTTGATCATTGTATCATCCTTTCCTTACAAAGTTTTTGCTACTGGTCTTTGGAATTTTAATTTCTATTTTTGGAGTATTTTAATTTTTAATTGGAGATGCTGTGTATTATAGTGGCTTCACTAGAAAGGATAGATTGCAATGCTAAATATACTGATGGTCTTAATTTTATTGCTCAATTATTAGGAAATGTTGACTGTTAGCTTGCAGGATGAGAAATGTGATTTTCTGTCTTTGAATTTCAGGGAATTCATTATCTGCCATACTAGATGGAGAAGGACGGCTAACATTCCTAAATAGGGGAGAAGATTATGTAATGACAATGCCATATGCTCATTGTAAAGGTAGTGGGTTTTTTTCATACTGTAGATGGCAAAGTTATGAGAACAGAAATTTATTATTCTAAATAGTTAATTATTCTAAATAGTACACTGTGTTGGATTTGAGCTTGTCATCTGAGAAGAGTGTTCTGAACATTGGCAACATTGGTGGCTCTAGGCTTCCACATATTTTATCAGGAGAAAAATACATCTGTTGTTTAAGCAATGATCTGTTTTTTTGGCACAGAAAAAGATGTTTTTCATAAATAGTAAGAGCATATATATAGCTATCTGTCATTACATGGCAGTAATTTACTGTTTGAGTTGGCTGCGTTTTTTAAAAGAACAGTTTTGAGCTTTTCCAATATTTTCCTCTTGTAAACATAAAAGGCAATGTAGTATCTACACCTCACTGCGTGATTTGAGTGTAAATCATGACCATTTGTCTTTAATTTCACTAGGGGAAGCCACTCAGTAGTTTGTAAAGCTTTCTGGAAGGTCAGTAATATTACAAAATACATTGCAGAATTGCTGATTTTTAAACTGTTACTTATTCAAGTTTATCTACCCATATATTCTCTGCCAGAATTCTCTTTCAGAAGCCTTATAGTCAGCAACTATAATATTTTCTTCATTTGAGGTGTATGAAAATCAATTAGCAGAATTAGATAATTTGACATTAGTTTGGTAGGCTCTTCTCTTTCCATTGTTCATGGATGTTTTTAATATTCCGTTGAATTTTTTTTTTTATAGCTTTGGTGACAAAAATATTAGTTAACAATTAAAAAGCACATAATGTATATACATACATTCAAGTCAAACAGGAAGAAGGAGAACTAGTGTGACTAATACATCTGATAGAGAGGGAGAAAGGTAGAAGAATGTGCAGGGAAGGAGAATGTGCCTGGTGGAAAAAAACATATTTGCACATGCATCTACTGTATGTAAAATATATTCAGTGTTTCAAACGCTGTATTGCGTGGGGGAAGACAGTAATCATGGGAAAGAAAGTGTACTCAGGATTGTCAGCCTTGTACTTCCAAAAGTCTTTAGGGAGGTGATCAGTGTTGCCTTATATTGGTTGTCCATGATTGTCTTCACCTGTGGTCTGACCGTACATACTGCTTCTGTTCAAGTGAAGTTTTTCTTTGCTCTCTTTGTTGTAGAGTTATTTCCCTGTCTTAACCTCAAACGCTTCCCTCCTCCAATCGTCTCCAATAAGACTAAATACCACCCTTGCTAGAGCCAGCAGCCTACACTGCCAAAGATATGTCTTAGTAAACCATTTTTCCTGCTTATCTGTAATTCACTTAGACCTTTTTGTTTCTGTTTGGGTTGTCTTATTTGTCAGAAGGATCATGCTTATCATTAGGAAAGGTCATCTGAAAATATGATTTTTCCTCTGGCACGGACATGTTTACTCTAGGAATTGTGCCCAAAGAACTTGGGCTTTTTGTCTTGTTGAGTTATAAATATTCATTTTAGCTGTTTCTTTCTCTTGCAGGAATTCTTTATGGCACAATGACCTTAGAGCTTGGGGGAACAGTCAACATCACCTGTGAGAAAACTGGCTACAGTGCAACAATTGAATTCAAACTCAAGGTTAGTAAATGCTGTGAGTGGGCACAAGAAGGAGAATGAGCATAATGACAATTAAAAAAAATTATTAGGTCACTCCTTAGATATGATCTGATTTAATATGGAATTGTCTTTTTGGAAATTGAGGAATTTTCATTTTAACTGCTACATATCCCGCTACGTGTATCTAGCAAATAGTGATTTTTTTTTTTTTTTAAAAAGGAATTATATTGTCTTATCTTTTCTTAATGTATTCTTCTGGGTCCACTGGTTTTGACTGAAACTTACAGTACTGTCTTCATCTCTGGTGATAAGAGATGCAAACGTATTGCTAGTTGTATGTATCTTAAGAACAGATCTGGTGGGGAAAAAACAACGATCTGTCTTATCTCCAGCAGTGGCAACAGTGTGTGTCTAGGAAAATGTAAGAACAGGGGAAGTGTTTAGTAATCTGATCAGTGGTTCAGGTATTTCATGTATTGTTGTTAATATACCTTGGTGATTTTTAATTCTCTAAAAATGTTCAGGGCCTTTTTAAACTCCTGGAGGGCCCTTGGAGGAGATCTTAGACCCAGGTTCCCCTCTCCCATCTTGGGTAAATTTAAGTTGCTCATGACACCTCGAATAAAGATGATGCAAAGGCTTTGGCTAACTTTTATATCAGCCTAATGCCCAGTGCTAAGCAACAGTTTACATGGACTATTTTTGGCAACTGTGCGTGCTGTAGTAGCACCTCCTCACTCACAAAAGCTAAACAAAGGTTTCTAAACTACTTATAGATGCCTTGCACTTCCGAAAAATACATTTGCCATCTTTGAGGCAGAAACTGATTTAAAGCTGAACAAATAGTTGTTAAGGAGAAGTGGAGAGGGAAACTGTATTCAGTTGAGATTACAGGGGAAACATAAAATTTAGGAGGTTGTATTAATTGATATTTTGCCTCGTCGGCCCACAGGCTACATGTGCAGACTAACAAAAAGGCCAAAGAAAATCCCTGGCAATCATTTTTGTTGTTGCTTCTGCAAGAGTTAATCTCTAGTAACAAACGGTCCTTGGCAAAATGGTGAAATTAGTGTAGCAAATGACTATGACCCCCAATATATCGTTGTGTCACTGTTTTCTGCATTATTTTCCATTTTCTTTCCACATTTCTTCAACAATGCTTTTGCTCAGCAAATCTTTCAAGAAAATACAGCATGAGAGAACAACTTACTGCGGTTATAGATTTGTTTTGGGGATTAAATAGGCAGAAGTTGTAATATTAAAAGCCATCAGGACTGTTTACATCACATTTCATAAATGCACTTTTTTCCTTAACACTAAACATAAATGCAAAAATAATTTGCTATTAAAATAAACATGAAAGCATTTCTTTTTGTTTTGCAGCCTTTTTTGGGTAACAACGACAGCGTTAACCAAATATCAGGGAAAATTAAGCTTGGCAAAGAAGTTCTGGCTATTTTGGAGGGTCATTGGGTAAGTAGTGAGTGATGGTATTTTATAAATTCTGGCTGATAGTTGAGATAGGTGAAAATAGCACTTAGTTACAAAAAAGACTTAAGTTTAAAAAAAAAATTAAGTACCACTTTTATAGAAAGTATCTTGTTATAGTTAAGACAGTTCTCAAGAAAGTATAGAGTCAACATAGCGTTATTTGCAACTGTTAAAAGGTGGAAAAGTTGTGTACATTTGAGTCGTTTGTGAAGAAAATACATTTCAGCTTGTGAAATGTTTTTAGTGTGTGTGTTAGTACTATGAAGAATTGTTATGGCACCAGCATGAAATGTTTAAACTTGTTTCAGTTCTGGTGAGACAATACTGGCATCGCTGGTTTTTGGCCATGGTAATGGTTTGATTGCATCTCTGTTCCAAGTTAGAACTAGCACAGAGTGCAGAAATTGAATTAGCATATCTAATTATTCTTAACTATGTGCATCCAAAAGAATAGAAATTCTCATTACAAAAAAAATTGCTTATGCCTCCCTTTTGTGTTATTTTGGCACTCTTTGAGATTATTACAATTAAGGTAACTGAATTATATATGTTACAGGACAGTGAAGTTACTATTAGTGACAAGAAGACAGATGTTTCAGAGACATTCTGGAACCCGACATCCGATATCAAGCAGCGTAGATTACCTAGATACACAGTGAAGTTTGAAGAGCAAGATGACTTTGAGTCAGAGAAGTAAGTTCACTTTAGAACCATATATAATTATTTTGACAAAATAAAACTCATCATCTTCTCCAAATTATGAACAAATTTTATGGTTTGAACATTGACCAAATTAGGAACAAAATATGGTTTCTTTCCTTCCCATGTTTGCTGATACTGACCTGTAAAACAAGAAAGCAACACTCAAATACAAGGTCATTATTTACAAACCTTACAATCACGGAGATTCTTGATGGAAATGTAGAAAAAACATATATTACAACATGGTAATACTCGGTTAGAGGTTGATCCCTTTACTTAGCCTATAATTAAGGAAACGTTTGCAATTATTTCTGTCAACCAGATTGTAACTCTCTATATTGCTCATTTGACAGGCTTTGGCAACAAGTGACAAGAGCAATAAATAATAAAGACCAAACAGAAGCTACTCAAGAGAAATACGTTCTGGAAGAAGCTCAGAGAAAGAGTGCCAAAGAGAGGAAACTTAAGGGTGAAGAGTGGACATGCAAGCTGTTCGATCAGGATTCAGTCACAGGAGAATGGCACTACAAATATGCTGAGTGAGTCCTGCAGTGCTTGTAACAAAAACTGTTTCTTAAATGCCTGGTAGCGTCACTGAGCCTCTTGCTGTGGTTTCAGGAGCAAAAGAACTCAGATACGTAGCTGAGTTCAAACTCATGAAATGCGCAACGCTACTTGATATTCCTATTCATGTGTTTTAATTAAAACGCATGTTTTTTTAGCTGAACTTGGTAGGCCTTTCACCAAAGAGAGGATGTTAATATGTCATGTTGAAAAGGCAGTGCAGGAAACCATGTTTCATGTAACCATTGCAATGGGCTTTTTCTTTTTTATCTTTGTGGTTATGTGCCTTGACAAATTCGTGCTATGTTCTAGAGTTTCTTGGGTATGGCACTTTGGGATGCATTGTGCACCTTTTCCCCCCCCCCCGAGACTGACCAGAGCAGCGACACAGATTTTCACAGACTGGAAAATATGGTACATATGGGCATACCAACTGGAAATCAGAAAAGCCTGTGCTTAATTGAACTGACCTATTTAATTTCTTATATGTTAGAATAACTCTGAGAGTAACAGGTTTACAGCAGTGGTTAATGCTGGGACCAGGTAGCTCAGCTCAGCTGTCAAATACACCCTGTGCACATGAGTGTCTGTGAAGCTCTTTGTGTGATGATCTGGATCAGAGATGAAGATGTAGCTGCCTCTCCAACTGCTGGGGTGCATTCTGTGTTCTCACCAACTCTTCCAAGAGTCAGCTTGGAGCTGAGCCCTTTGCTATGTACAGGGAAGAGTACAAGAATCCTGAGTACTCTTCATGTCTCCAGCAAATTTTCAACTCGGAGGTTTCCTGGAACGAAGCAGGGATTCTGTGTATTTAGCAACTCTGAATAGATTTCTTTTCCATGTATTTCCTTGATTTCCTCTTAAGTCTGTGCAGACTTTTACCACCTAAAACATCCTGCAGCAGAGAATTCCTCCACTAGACTAAAAGCTCTGTGAAATATCCTCTCTTGGTTTGAACCTTCTAGTGCTGTTGATGCCTCTTCCTGTTGGAAGAGTTGTGAATAGTCCAGCTGAATTGACTGCCCATACTGTTGAACCCTGTGTAAAACCATCAGGAGAAGTACTGCACTTTAAATCTGTTAGGTCTTAAAGCTGCAGGGGATAGACTATCTTGTTAATCCGTTATTTCTTGTCTCCTTGAGGCCTTGCGGTTCAAGGATGTGCCACAGAAATTTTACTATGTGCTAGAAAGCAGTCTGCACTGTCAGCGGTTCCTGGGAAGAAACTTCTGTCTCCTTTTATGCATATAATGCTGGCTCACCACCTGGTCCATGTAGAGAGCAGTCTTTTACGCTTACTGTGAAAGATGTGTTCAGTGAGCTGTGGCATTTGTTAAGGTATCTGGATTATGGATTTAGGCATCTGGATTACAGATACAAAAGACCTTTGGGAGAGCAATGCCTAGTGCTCACCCAGTTACCTTAGATGACATTTAATTCAAGTCAGGTTAAGCTAAGATGTAAATGCAGGTCTATGTTCACAACATCTGAAACAGCTACAAACGTTTTAAAAGGCATACAGGAGGAGATAAAAGGAAATCCATGCTTAATCTACTCTTACTAAAGCTGTGCATGAGAACGATCTTCATGCAGCTGACTTGCAGTTTCTGTCCTGAAAAGGCTGTAATCAGCGGGGATGTCGGTCTTTGCCTTTGGCTGCTTGTTGTTCTCCAGTGAGCTATGTGTCTTTTGCCCCTCCCCAAAATTCTATATCAACCTGTACTTGGAAAAGCACTCTTAAAAAATCAGAACAAGAAAACTGTGCGTAGCTCATTAGTGCCTCTTGAAACCAGTCTTGATTACCGTTAGCCACTTTGGGATGAAAGCAGGTTTGAGGTAACTGATTCTTAACCTCTCCTTCCTAGGCATCTTTTAAAAGAAAAAACCAAAAAAGCAGTCCAAAATAATAATAATTTTAAAACTCCCCTAATTTCCCTGTAGTTCTAAAATAATAACTGTATGTTAAGCAGAAAACCTCTCCATGTTTGACAAATACATATCACTAGCCAGACAAATTCATGATGATGTTGTTGGTTAATACAATAGCTTGTACTCTTACTAGCTGGCTGAGGGTTTGACCTGGACGTGAAGTTTATTTTTTGGCTCTCTTGGCCCTTCAGGTGAGGACTGGGCTATAGGTGGAAGATAAGATCACTTATTCTATGTCTGACTTCTATACCGGGAGAGAGAGCTTTAACCTGTTCATACCGAGTTGCTGAAAATGTTTTGTATTTAAATTGCTGTGGTATTAATCAATTATATTCACTTCGTCTAGTACCAGACCATGGGACCCTTTGAATGATATGATCCAATTTGAAAAAGATGGCACCATCCAAACAAAAGTTCGACATCGGACACCAATGGTATGTTCCAGTTCTGTTAGCACGTGCAGCAAGATCCAGGGACTTGTATATATTGCATTATGTGTATAAAGGCCATCAAAGCATTGGGAGCAATGGGAAATACTATTGTTGTCCTACAAAAATGTAGTTTATCCAGTCCATAGTCTTTCACTTCTGTGTTGCGTCCTAAGCGGTAGAGATGACTTGATTGGATAGTAATATAAAATATGTAAACTTGAACTCAACAGTTTAATGTATATTTTCCCTTAAATGGGAAGATGCACAAATTTCAGACTGCTTATACCTCAAAAATTTTAACTTGGACTTGTATTAGATATTGTGCTTTTAACTGTTACTATTAGAATGTGCTGCTTTGCTACAGTTCTGGTTCTCTGGAAATAATTCATAAGTTTATCAATTGTAGGTTAGTGTTCCAAAAATCAAACGAAAGCCAGCCAGTCAGAAGAAAGGAGAGGGTGGTTTCTCATCCCCAGAGCCTGATAACCAGGATTCCTCTGGGAGTGAAGGTAGGAAAAGATACATTTACATGCAGAAATAATAAATTTATTTGACAGTGAAATAGAGTTCTGTAGTCACACAGACTCTTCTTATCTCGACGTTTGCATTATGAAATAATGCATGCTTTAGATCACAGTTCTACCCAACCTGAAGCACATTCTGGAAAAACAAAAGGAGCAGAATGGCTCGTGGTTTTAATTGCAAACTTTCCTGTCCTTTTAAACATCAGTATGTAGTGTAAGTAGGCTTAAGTGCTGCACATATTTAGTATCTGGGAAAAAAATCGTGTTTGTAAACTCTTTTCTTTCTTAAAACAGGATGAATTGTTTTAATTTGTAGATCAGTATGTTGCTAGAAGGCAGATTTTTATTGTTGCTAATGCTTGCAGAAATTAAATAAATCCGTGAGTGTGTTAAGATATTTCAAGCGTTTAACTTGCAGTCCTTCTGTGCTATACGTGACTCTGAAATAAAGCTTTAGTTTTCAGTAGAAGCTTAGTTAGAAAACTTTCTCCTCATTTTTGCAACTGATTTAGTTTGTCATTAGTACTTTGTTCCTTTTTTGACTTAGCAGTCACTTCTGTGAATTACATCTGGGTTTTGTATCTTTCTAGCGCAACTTCTGAAGCATAATACAAGAATAAGGAAAAAAGGGGCCGACCTTGGTGAACTGCAGAGTGCCATTGAATCTATAAAGGAAACACAAGAAGACATTAAGAGGTAGTACTAAATAAAATGCTTTAAAATGGTTTAGAGAATACTGATTTTCTAGCTTTTTTCCCTTGGAGGCTGGTATGTATCTTTCTGCTTTAGAGCCTTGATGTCTTTAAACTACCCTTCTTCCCAAGTGTTGATAGCTCATTGATGTTTCATAATTTTCCTCAAAAACTGTCTTCTGTAGGGAGCCCTAACATACTAGAAAATGCCAAATTGTCTAGACTGTAATTTACAGGATATTATTTTCTATCTTACAGGGACATTATGGCTCTACGAAGTAGAGTCACTTCTAATTCACCACCCGTGGACTACCATTTCTTGCAGTTTAAGCACTATGTCTTCATTTTACTCGTGGTTCTGCTACAGCTTATCGTTAATTTCTTGTTCAAATAGGAAGTGTGAACAAGGGCCTTTCTGAACTGGAATGATCGAACTGTTACTGGGGACCATATTTTAAGTTGGACTTTAAATGATGCAATATTATCTAAAAGAGCCCTGTAGCAACAACTTACAGAACTTTGCCTCAGCGTCCATGGTTCATACTCCCGTCTACCCAGTTGAAGTAAGAATTGTGTAAGTGCCAGTACACTCTTGCTCCTGGTGTGTGCCTCTGTCTCGCAGACATACGACATCAGCCTTGTGTTTTATATTACGTCATATGCTGTACTGATGAATCTTCACCACAGAATAGATGAAGTTAAAAATTCAGAGGTCAGACCCTGTAGGTAGGATGCGATTCCTGTTATGGTAGAATGATAAATGAGCATACTTTGTTACATTTAAACTTCCCATTTTTGTAACAAAGGAACTTTCGAAGTAGCCAAGTTTTTGTATATGGTGTTGGGTGTTTGGAAGTAAACTTTTGTTTAAGGTCAAACAAATACATTATTATACAAAGATCATGAGTGTTAGGAACTGGCAGGTAAAAAGCTGAAGCCTTTGGGAATTCTGCAATGTAATGTCCTTGATTTGTTTTGGAAGTATGAGTTTTTATCCTGAATTACTATAGTGGCTTGTAAGCCAGCTCTTTTATTTTTATAGTTTTAAAACTTCAGATTCTTCATAAAAACATTCCTGCATCTACTGTACAGAGCACATTTTTAACAGTACAGCACCCGGGAAGGTACTGTCTTGGTCCACTCTCTCTCATGAATTGCAAATGTCAAGGATTTACGGTATGTTTGTAAGTCTTGATAAATCTACAGCTTTGAATTTACATTTGTGTCTGGCCATGTCACAGTAAGCAGACCAACTGCTGATGCCAGGACTCTTTCTTATTTTTTAAACAAAATGTGAAGATGCAAAGGTGTGCTTAGTATGTAGCTTGAGTTGAACCTCCCAAAAGGCAGATGATGTAGAACAGAATTCAGGCACCGTCATGAGTTCACTTGCAAATGAAAACACGTGTGTTTACACGGGGAAAGTCTTCAGAAATTGTGGGATGGCTAACAACACACATATCAAAACAAATGAGAGTGAAACCCTAAGTCTTTGTTAAATTCCTCCTTACTGCAGTATATACTCCCTAACAGAACACACGGATGCACCTATTCATTATGCTGTAGCCATACAAATTAATGTGAAGCTTAAGTTTCAATTTAAAACCAGGGTTTCTAACATTTTAATTTGAAGAAATATATGCATGTATAGAACTTGTAAAATTCCAGCAAAAAAAAATTTAGTGCCAGTGTCTATCTGGTGAATTCCTTATGCCAGGCAAGCGTACCAAGTCAAAAAGGGGCTGTAGTATTGTAAAGGTACTCTCAGTAACGCAGACGAGACAGTAGGAGGATGAGCGGCACAATGCAAAGGGCAGCCAAGTTTGTTTTCAGAGGGTCCTCTCAGAAATCAAATCCATCCGGGGCAGTGGAACAGTTCGAAGGTTACGTCTGGCTTTTTGCCATGGCCCAGTTATCCCTCTGCCTTGGGCAGCCTCCCTGACTCTCCAGGTGATCTACCTTTCTGCTCTGCATCAGTCTCCCCAGTATTTAGGGAAAATACTATTTACTTGTTGTTTATCAGTCTAGCTCATATATTCCTGTGGCTGATACCTTCACACACCTCCCCTTCTCTTTTACCTTTCCCCTTCTTTGGGCATCAGCTACGTAAAAGTTTATTGCTTAAGCAGTCAACTTCAGCTTATTTCTTACAGCTTCATATTAGCATAGTTTGGTCTTGAATCATTTTCTGGAATGTGGTACCTTAACCAGAGGGATCTTGCATACGTGGGCAAGACCAAACTTGACTGGACTTCTATTATATGTACAGCTGTGATGAGGTAAAATTTGTGAATCTAGAAAGTCCCTCTGTAAACAAACAAACAAACAAACAAAATCCCTAAGTTAAGTCTCTACACAGAAACTGAAGTTGTTAGCCACATATAAAATGGCATAAAGAAAGCAGAATATTATAGCGTTAATTTAACGTTCTCAGCCTGGAATTTTGCCATTCATTATCGCGTTCAGATGTCAAAGCTTCACCTGTCTTAAGATCCATTACAAGCCTTTAAACATACTCTGTACATGAGAGTAATACAAGAGGAAATGAGTGAGAATTTGGGCAATAACTTCAATCCCCTAAAATAATACTCTGCTAAATTTGTGGTGCTGAAACTCTTGACTGAGTTACAAGCTTTTATCTCCCTTGTAAATAGAAATGTCCTTCTGCCCTTTCATGTTGATATTTTAATTACTTCTGTTCAAGATCAGTTAATAACACAGTCTGCATGTATTTTTACACGGACTGCACGGTAGTAACTGTGGATTTGACCGAGCCAGCTGGCTGGCAGCGTGGTGTTGCACAACGTCAGACTAAACAGATACTCCGTATCTGAAATTAACGCTCAGCTCAAGATAAGTAAAGACTTGAACAGACCGAGACAAAATGCCTGTGCTTATTTTCCTTTTCAACTTATTTTTTAGAGTTTAATTCTGTTGTAAAAGTGGTTTTAGTGATGATCCAGGAAGGTAAAGGATAGATGATGAAACTTTTTGAAAAGTAAAATTGCAGACTTCTGCTTGACCGTATGATTGGATAACTTAAATTCTGAAAAGTATATCGACAGCCTAGTAATTCCTATTTTGCTGGGTTTTGTATGATGTTCCCTCATGTGAATAGAAGAAATTTCTTGCCTAATTTTTACAGTACAGCTGGTCACAGGCGTGTATGAAGCCTTTTCTTTGGCGCATCACCATTGTCCGGTTTAACCACGATGTGTAGCTGATCTTGAATATTACGTACTTAAGACTGAGCTCTGCACATAGTTATAAAAATTGATTGTACAGTTTGCAGATGTTTGAGGGCTGTGGCCTCCTGCTAGTTTTTAAAGTTTAAAACAGCATTTGTTTTCACATTTGATTTACAAATCTTGGGGTTTTTTTTCTTGTACAGGAAATATGTGCAGAATTTGTTGCCATGTGGTTTTGTTGTTTTGGGTTTGTTTTTTCAAATGCACTCTAAGCCTTTAATTTGCCATTTAGGTACAGATTGCCTAGTTAGGTACAGATGACCTAAGGTAAGAAAAAGTAAATATGCCATGTGAAATGTAGCAAGTATCAGTTTCAGCAGTAGATGATGTTTCTTCCATTTCACATGTTGATTCCTTTTAAATAGTTGACATTACTTAATGAGGGTATAGCCTGGCTGTTTCTCCACCCCCCTCCAATTAAATCTCATAAATTATTTGAAAGGTTGTCCCATAAAATGTAGTGATGGCAGTTTCTTCCTTTTTTTGTTTGTTGTTCGCTGCCCTCCTGTGCCTTTGGCAATTTTTTTTTTTTTTTTTTTTTTTTTGCTAGACTGGTGTTTGTGAAACAGACTTTGGATTCAATGTTTTGTATAGTTTCTTAAAGGCTATTACTTCACCACTGTTTTTGTAAATAACATACAACAAGGATTCTGTACATCTGTAAGTTTTAATTATTGTTATTTCAAGGGTATCCTCAAATCACAGAAAATTCAGCAGATATTCGAGTATTGTAAACAGTGCCTTCTTGATGGGTTTCTTGCTGTTCTGAGACATGTAAAGAAGATTTGTCAAGTTTGTGCCATATGTAACATCTGACCTTTTGTGAGGGCTTTTGTGTTTGAAAACTAACTTTCCTGCTTAGCCTCTGGGGAAAAAAAAATCAATTACTACAACACATTAAATTATTCCCTCTTCTGGCTGGTGAGCCACGAGTGGAGGGTTTCTGGTGTTTGATACAATGAAGCAGCAGTACTTTGTTTGTGGTGTTACAGAAACAGCCATAACAAAATAGCCACCTCACAGACAGATTATTTCGGCTTTTTATCTTTAACGTAACTGCGCAGCAGGGTGAGGACAGCGGGCAGGCTCCCGGCTGCCGCTGCGGCAGCTGGCCCCGTGGCGCTGCCCTCCGTCGCTGGCCTGTGACACAGGCCCCGGCCGAGGCCTTTCGCTTGACCAAGCGGGAAAATTAGTCTTCACGACACGGAGCCCACCTCTACGGATTTGTTTCTGCTCGCTCGCCGCCGTTCCCGCGCTGTACGTCACCCGGGCTCACCGTTTGTGTAAGGGATTTGAACTGTTACCGGGCGGCGGAAGCGGGCCGGCCCTGCCGCCTCCCGCCGCCCCCAATAAAGACGTGTCGCACCTCCGCGCTGCTCGCTCTGTGCGCCGCTCCCCGGGCTCGGGCCGGGTCCCGCTCCCGCTCCCCTCGTCCGCCCGCCGCCGCCGCCGGGGCCGGGTCAGCCTCTTCCCTCACGGCGCCGCGCCAACCGCCGCGCATGCGCCCCGCTCCGCTATTGGCCCGGGCGGCGTCCGCGGTGCGTGCGCAACCCTGCGGCTGCGACTCTGCCCGCGCCCCGCGGAAGGGGCGGGGCGGGGCGGGGCGGCCGGTTGCCATGGCGTGGCGGCCGGAGCTGGGGCGGCTGGCGCAGGAGGCGGCGGCGCTGGCGGGCGCGGTGCGCGGCGCCCTGGGGCCGCGGGGCGGGCGGGCGCTGCTGGTGCGGCCCACCGGCGAGGCGCTGCTGACGCGGGACGGGCGGCGCCTGCTGGAGGCGCTCAGCCTGGAGCCGCCGACGGCCAGGTACCGCGGGCGGGGGCGGGGGGGGGGGCGGGGCGCGGTTCCGCCTAACCGCCCGTGTGCCCGCAGGATGATGGCGGCCTGCGCCTGCAGCCACCGCGCCGCGACGGGGGACGGCGCCAAGACGTTCGTGGTGCTGCTGGCCGGCGTGCTGGGCGGCCTGCGGGCGGTGGGTGGCGGCGGCGGCGGCCTGCGGCGGGCGCTGCGGGCCTTCGAGGCGCAGGTGCTGGAGCGGGCCGTGGCGCAGGGCCTGCGGGGGCACCTGCTCTCGGCTCTCCCCGGGCGGCAGGGGGAGGCGGGTGCCCTGGAGGCGCTGCTGGAGGCCTACCTGGCCGGCCGGCTGGGGCCCGGGGAGCGGCGGCGCCTGGCGCGGCTCTGCTGCGAGTACTGCCGCCGCTGCGCCCCGGCCGCCGCCCCCCGCCCGCAGGTGCTGCGCTTCCTCGGCCGCCGCTTCGCGGAGCTGCACGCCGCCGTGGCCGGCCTTCCCGTGGCCAGCTCCAGGGTCCTGCCCGGGCTCGTCCTCCGCAGGGACTTCGCGGCCTACTGCCCGGCGGGAGGGGACCTGCGGGTCCTGCTCGTCACCGAGCCCCTCCGGCCAGCCCTCTCGGCCCCCGGCGTCGAGTTTGTTGTCGACTCCGAGGCTCAGTATCAGGCCTCCCTGCGCTGGATCACAAGGAGGACAGAAGCCTTAATGAAACACTTGCAGAGCAACGACGTTAAGCTGTTACTGTCGAGCGTGAAGCAAGAGGAAGTAGTTATCTACTACGCGAAATTATACGGTGTATCTGTGGTAGAGTGCTTATCGTCGGAAGAAATGGCCCTTATCTGTGAAATCACAGGAGTCTCGCCTTATGCACCTTTTGGTGATAACATATACGGAGAAATCACTGAAGCCGCAGTGGCAACGTTTTGCCAGCCCTTGCTGCTCGGCTCAAAGAGATGCGTTCACATTGGCTTCACCAGTGTGTGCGCCTTTCAGCCCCATTGCCTAATTCTTTGTGGGCCGGTCGACGGTGTTAACGAGCAACATGCTACTGCTTTACAAGGGGCATTTACAATGCTGCAGCAGCTATTTAAAACAGTTGATCAGAGGGAGGAACACAAAGCAGAAGGTGAAAGGCAGAATGCAGCCTCAGAGGTTTGCAGTTGGCATTCTTCAGCTACTCAGAAGCAACTCGTAATAGAAAATATTTCTTGTAACAGTAATCGGGTTTCTGAATGTCAACTGAAAGCACATAGGGATGAAACAGAGATGCAAATTGTAGACTCTGATTTGCAGGGAAGTGAAAATCCAGCATGTGTGCCAACAGACTTGCAAATGCCCTCAAATCCCGTCTCACACATCAAAGAATTCAATGTTGCCACTGAAGGAGATGGCTCTTCAACAGACGTACAGAAACCACATGCAAAGTGTGAGCATCCGGGTGACGTGCGTGAGAACTGTATAAGCGATTCACTTGTGGACAATCAAAAGAACTACAGCACTGCTGTATTAGCAGTATGTAATGCTAATACAGTCGCTGCGTGTGAACGCCTAGATGTTGGCAAAGATCTAGAGGAAACAAGTTGCAATATAGTTCCATTTAAACATGAAAAGAGTTGTGTAAGTATTGCACAGAATTATTCCAACTCGCTCATAGAAGCAGGATCAGTTTTGCCAGTAGGAGGTTACTTTGAAATCCTGTTACATTATTATATTCAGTACTATGCAAAACAGTTTCAGCAGTCAGAGGTAGCTGTCATATCTAATGTAGTTGCTGATGCTTTGCTAAGTATTCCCAAGTCCTTGTACAGGACAACAGAACAAAACCGCTTTACCAAATTCTATCTCAAAGCCATAAATGCACTCAGAAAAAATCAGCCACTGCCTACGAGCGAGAGAGGCTTAGAATTGGTGTATTGCAAATACCAGTTAGTCATTTCAGTTCTTCATTGTGTTACAGAGCTTCTCTCCATAGATTTAATAATTGGTATTAAGTGTCCGCTGCAAAAAATTGAGGATTATGACTCAGAAGATGACTTCTGAAATCATTAATAAAGAATGTTTTTGATTATGTGTTTTCCTGTGTCTTCTTGTCAAATGGATGTGTCTCAAAATTCAGTGCTAGAGACTAAAAGGTATCTTTTTAGGCCCAGAGACCTAACGTGCTTCTTTCCTCGTAGAAGAAAAAGGCTAACCAACTGAGATTTGTGGAAAACTGGGTTGTGAACAGCACAAACTTAAAGTTTCAAACATGACAAAGCGTAGCTGATTTCCACTGCAGAAGACGTGCAATGCCATCTCCATCCAGGTGCAGAGGATCCTGTGTACGTTCTAGCCGAGGGTGAACTTTGCCTCTTCTGGCAGTTTGAGTATTAATGCATGCTAGATGTGATTAGTTTTCCTGGCACGTTAAAAGTTGCCAGTATGATGTGAGCGACTGAACTTGCAAGTTACAAGCAAGGGGGTTTTTTTAGCTTTCATAATAGGGTGGATTGAATGTTATTTTAAATAAAAATATTTTTGTGTATATTGTGGTTTTGAATATAATGGGAAAAATACAACTGTTGTTAGCCTGTTCAGCGTTGGGGCAGGCAGTGGTATGCCGCTGCAGTATTTCCCAACGAAGAATTTTCTCGCCTGATAGGAGATGCAGCATTTTTATCCTCCATTGAGTTCACTTCAGTCACTAGTAGAGTTAAAGATAATTTCATATCGTGACTGGCTGGCATTTGCTCTGGCAAATTAGTTTATATGACATTACTTAGTACAACTATTAATTTGAACTATCCTGGGTTGAGTTGTGGTGCTGCTATAAAAGACTGTGTAATCATGGGAAAAGTTTACGCAAGCAGTAATGCAGTTTTGCGTGAAAAACCTGAGAAAATTTTTCAGTTCAGACTTTGACCATTTGGGGTTTTATTCTGGGGTTTTTGGTTTGTTTTTTTTTCTTCTTTTATTCTTTTTTTCCCTGGGATTTTCACCCTAATAAGATTTGCTTTAAGCTCAGTATCACCTGGATGTCAATATACCTCCCTTTCCGCTGTGTCTTAAAAACTACAGGTTTGGTGGGGGAGGTTTCTGAGTAACTGAACAGCTGCAGCTGATAATGGTATCGCATTGGTTCTCTATGTGCTATTGCCAGTATTGCGTAATACTTGGAATAACTGGATTTTTTTTTTTTAATCTGCCATTAAATAAAATTTAGTGAGGATATTTAAAATCACAGGCATAAATCATGTTCATGTGCTATACCTGAGATGATTACAACTGAAAATGAGATTTCCCCCCCCCCCCCCCATTAATTTATACTGTTGTTTTCCCTTTTTCAGTTTCTTCAGAAGAGTCTATCTACCAAAGTTCTTTCAGATGTTTTGGCAGCAATGCTTTGCTTGACTACAACTTTCTGTTGAAAGTTTATCTATAGTCTTGGTAATATAAAATATTGTAATAATTTTTTTTTTCCTGACTAATACACTCTTACAGACATCTGCATATGAAAAACAGTGAAACTCAGTGTTCACTAGAGTGATTTCTTTAATGAAGGACTAGGGACAGTTACTCTTTTTTTTTTTTTTTTTTTTTTTTTTTTTTTTAATCATTTTTGGTGGGTGCAGAGGTGGGGGAGAATAAAACATGGAGGAGAGGAAAGAAAATCACATTCTTGCTGTTACCACATGCTTTCAGTAGCTGCTTAATGTGACAGGTCCAGTATGAGCGACAAGAAATCTCCGTCGTGGAAGAGCTGGCATTTCGGAGCTGCGTGCCCTGCTTGCCCGGACGGCCTTGGGGCCGCTCGGGACCTTCCACCAGCCCTGGTGCTTCAGCAGGCACTTGGGTGCTGTATTTTAACGTTGTAATGAGCTGCCGAGACAGTTTTGCTCTTGCACGAGTTTCTGCATACTCTCTTCAAACTGCTGACCAACTTGCTGGCCAAAGATTAATGACTTGCTTTGTGGCAGTCTCACAACTGCGGCGCAGAGTGCGTGAAGCCTGGCAGCAGTGGGGGTTGTCTGCAGAAGCTGCCTTTGTATTCTGAAGCAAGGTGCTCTCTAAAGACAGGTGAAATAAAGAGAATACTGTATCATTTCATGTTATTTTATACCATTTGCACATCTGCACGCTTTCAGATTTACTGCAGTTCCTTAAAAAAGGTTAAAACAAAAATATTTTGGTAGGTGAATGGTCTTCTGGCTGTTTGATTTAAATTGTGTCGTTCTTATCATTGAGAGGAAGAAAGTCCAAAAATTTTATGATATACAAAATTCTTATTTTGTATGCCAGAGACACAAGGGAGAATTTAAAAATGACAAGTATATAAAACTTCTTTTTCTGACCTGTTTCTGGTGAAACCTCAAGTCTGAAGGCTCATTGGCTCAGGTGCTATATTTCATTGACTTCTCTGTCTTTTTGTATTTTGTGAATGATCAGTCTTCCCTTTTGAACTACTGATTCCCTGTTTTGTGTGGAGATCTGAGAACGTGGCACATCTTTGCCTCGGAGAGGAATGTCTCTTCTTTGTCCTGGACTGCTAGAGTGGACGCTTGTTCAGGACACGTCTGTTTGGTTTCCAGTCCTGGAGTCTAAGCGCATTACAAGCTGTGCACCAGCTCAAGGAAGAAAAAGGCATTAACTTAGTCTTTGGGGGGAAAAGCAGATTTACTTCTGGATTCAGCTTTCTTATCTTTAGGAGTCTTCTCCAGTAATTAGCCTGGAAGTGTAATCATGACCTGATCTTAGAAAATATTTTGGGTTCGCTGCTGTCCCGCCTACTCTTTACGAGAAAGGCTGTTTGTAGCCCTGAGAAGTGGCGCAGTCCGTGTTCTGGGCTGGTGCTCAGGTGCTGTCAGTGCCGTTTCTCCTCTGCTGATGTTTCTGACCCGCTTCAGCAGCTGCCTCCCGGTTGTAGAGGCTGTGGTTACCCAGTCACCCTACTCAGGCTGTTACTGCTCGTTGGTACCTAAGCCTTAGGTACACAATTATTCATGACATCTTGCAGCTATCCCAAATTTTAAAGCTGTCTATAAATGTAGCTTACCCTTTGACAGGTGACATGAGGACAATTCTAAGAGTGATCTCTTGACATAGTGGCAGGGACAAAGGGGTTACCTGGGGCAGCTTGGGAGAATATGTTTACTCAGTCAAAACTGCAGGGAGCAGTATGTTTGGGCATGCACTAAGGTTGTAAAAGCCTACGGGTTTTTCTTCTTGCACTGTTTCCCAGAGATGGTTTCTATTTTCTGCTATTATTCTATTATTTTTATATTTCTAAATATGGATTGGTCTCTATGCAAAGTGAAAGCTGGGTACACGTAGATGTGTGTGGACTCAGGTCCAAACTCGAAATAGATGTAAAGTACAGGTATACTGGTGTTAATAGCCTAAAATTAAAAGAATGGTTTTAGAAGAATCTTGATGTTTAACTCTCCTTTCTGCATCCCTTAGCAAACCTATGTTCTACCCCACGTGAAATTCATCAAAATATTTTGAAGGCGCTCACCCCAGCCACAAGGAGTGTAGGTGTATTTTAAGCAAGGTAATCCCCCCGTTTGTCAGGTAGCAGATTCATATACACAGGTAGGTAGCTTCTTTTTTTTAAATTTAAAAAAACAACAGGTTTTAAGGCGCATCTGTAGTAGTGTACAGTGAGACTAGATTGAAACTGCATCCTGCACACAGCTCTTGAGAATGGGAGTAATCTATTTACATGACAAGGACACACCGGTTTTATTTGTTGATTTGGGTGGGGTTCGAGTCTCAACAGACTCTTACGGGTGCTGGGACCGCACCGAGACAGCCTCCGTTCCCCAGCCCTCCTCCAGCTGCCTTTCCCCGTTGCCTGACCCCAGCAGCTCACTGCTCAGCACCGTCCCGAGCCCTTCTCGTTGATCTCTGGTGACACCAGCTCCCTGTCTACCAAATGGGTATTGCTTGCAACCTAAATATGGCCTTATATTTTCATCCATGGCTAGCTGATGACTGACCTTTAGCCTTTTTGGCAGCTATACAGAGAGTATCGCTAATAGTAACCAGTCGCATCGAATATTATTCTGTTGTGTCACAAATCACGCACTACTGAATCGCATTTGCAAGAGGGAGTAGGGAAATGCAATATTTTGTTTAGGAGCACAACTGTATAATGGCATAACTCTGGTAATTGTTTCTGTTGTTATCTTTGTAACAGTCATCTTCCAGAGTCCACAGGTGGGTGATTAATTATACTACGTGAGAAGATTAAGGAAGATTAAATTCTTCACTGGCATATATCTCCTGGACTTCACTAGAACTGCAGTCATCTGAGCCTGTACTTAATTTGCTTTTTGTTACGTAACAAATCTGCTATTAGCGGTAGAGACTTCCGGTTTTGATTACTAAATTTATTTCTATGCTTGTTTAGGTTAATCTGTCCCCTTGTGTATTTTTTGGCAAGGTTCTTTTAAATCTCATGTTAAGAGAGAAACTATTTCAAAGTTCAGTTGCAAAAATCTCTTTAAGAAACTTCTTTTTGTCACCAGTAAACCCAAAGATTAAATACTTGCTTTATTTACTATACTATGTATCGCATTATTACTATTAAGACTGAACAAATCAAGAGAGTAATGTCTGAATTTATAAACAGTAGCTTTGGAAATGCATTGGCTGTAATTAACACGATTATAATTTTGCAGTAGCATTTTGTGTACGGCGTCATTTGTATTCTGTTAATGAGACTAGAAATAGATGTTTGGATCTAGGATTATACAAATTACTTCCCTCAGAATATTAAACTAATAATTACTTCCAGGAATAAGAATTTTAATTTTAGCATTCCAAAACTAATGATAGGAAAAATGTAATAGATTTAATATACAGTGGCTTCTTCTTTATTATATGATTCAGTAGAAGACTAGACTTTGGAAGTGATGCTTATTCCTGTGATAGATAGAGCAGTGCCTCTTTTTAAAAACAGTCCTGGCAAAAAGAATACAGAACAGTTTTCCATAGGAAAACCGTTCCTGCTGGTTCAGCAGACAGTTTATTTCTTATGAAATCACCAGCAGATAAAAGAACTTTACACTGAGGCTTTGGTTCGGTGCGGGATTAAGGGCACATCACTAGTAATGCTTCCTGTGTGGCTGCGTCCTAAGCCACCTACAGCAGAACTCACTACAAAAGATAATATTTCCATTTAAGGTATTTTTAAAAAGGTATTGTTTTACCGAACAGAATCTCTAACCTGTTCTTATTTTGAGATTCCCAGTAAAACAATGCAGCATGGTGATCTTTCTTTTGATAATGATCATGACCTACTTCAGTGGGTGTGTTCATTTTCCAGGCTAAGCATCTGATTCAATACTACCTTAAAATGTGAATGCAGAGAGTGAACACATGGCAGGGATTTCTCCGTGTATGTGGGGAAAAGGCAGCTCCAGATGAGAGTTACATCCGTTGAGATTTTAACATTAGACTTGATACGTGTCTGGTATCATGTATGAGGATTGTATTTAGGCTTTTGGAGCAATGCAAGTCATTGTAGAAACTGCTGGATTATATTCATAGGGCAAATAAACTGCATGGGATCTGTTTCCTAAAACCAGAAATACTCTGAGGCTCTTGATTACCGATGCAGTACTAAAAAAAGTACAGAATAGTTACGTAGTGCTGCAAAAAAATTTAATCTGTTGTCAGTGTTGACTGTATTGGAGATGTTTCTTGGCATGAGGGTTTTTTAATGTACTGGTCTTAGGAGTACGATCCTGAGGAGCAGTGCCCCGCTGCAGGGCTGCTTCTGCCATTCCTGTCGGTACTGGGCGTAGCTCTGCCCCTGTGCTCTAGCAGTCATCTGTTGCCTCGCTGTTAAGCTTTTCTGGTACATGTAGCTTCAAGAAATCTGCTGTTTCAGTGTGACTAGTGGATTTTTAATTCATAGAACAAAGTAAAGGGCAGCTTATTTATTTTTTGTGATTGATGAATTTGTGTATGTGAAACCTTTCTTCATAACTTGCACATCTAAAAAGTTTAGAACTGTGGTACTGTAAAGACAGTTTATAGTAAGAAGTACCCAGCATTTCCCACTGCGAAAGTCAGGTTTTAGCATTTGTAATTCAGCCTGGATGCTCTCTCTCCCTTGCAGGAAGCAGTACAAGGAGTGACTGCTTCCTGCTGACTTACACGGAAAATGTTGCCCAAGCAGTTCAATTGTTTCCAGAAAACAAATTAGAAAATATACTTTGTTTTGCCTTCGTTTTGTATGATTGATCTTTTATTTGAGATTCTTTGCAATCCCTTTGCTTGACTGCTGGGAGCACAGTTCCCTACTTCTTCTCTACTAAGAGAGCTGGAAAGAAACAGAAACCAGGGAGCAAAAAAAATCTGAGCCCAAATCCTCTACTTCCTGGCCTGGGTCTCGAAAATAACGTGCTGCTGGGCTGCCTCCTCACCAGGTTCACTCTGCCGACACATACTGAAAAAAACAAAAGCTGCCCAGTCACATATAAGAGGGGTCCTACTGTGCCAAGCTTAGATGCGATACAGTTCAGCTTACTGTAGTGTTTATGGATGAACTTGGGCAGCTCAGTAAACCTTGTAAGCTGCCATGCAGGTAAGCGGAGGGGTTTTGTGGCATTTCCAAACAACCGGTGCTTATAATACAGCAAGTATCGGAAATTACTTTCCCTGTAATCTGAGACATCTTTATGACCTTGCAGAATTTTTCAGTGAGACACTTTTTAATCCTCGGTGGTTATTAGCAAGTATTATCAGCACCATTTTGTTCTAGGACTCCCCTCTATTTAAAAAGTTTGCCACCTTGGCCATAATCCTTAGTGTTGCAGAAGATATATGGCTTGGATCTATGAAGAGGAGCCAATCTGTAATCAAGCAGAAAGCAGGAAATTGTCTCCTCCTGTTTCATTGCTTCTACTCTCTGCTTGACTGTAGAGCTCATGAGACAGTGTAATACAGTAATAACTCCATGGGTGTGGGGGTGGAGAGAAGGAGGGACAAGAATAAGAGAAGACAGGAGATAAGAAGACCCAGTTCAAAAGGAAGAGAGGGGGAAAGATGAAGGTTGAATGATGAATAGAGCATAGAAAAGGACTGTCGTGTAGGAGGAAGAACATAGAGTCTCAGATACATGAATGGGAAGAAGCAGCCCCAGCTTCCACACGTCCCTCCCTGGAAATGCAGTAGCAAAGGGAAGACATTAAGTTCTGCTCTCCCCTTGGAAGAGTGGCAAAAGACGGTTGCCAAAGGGGGGAAAAAAAAAAGGCCATGAAACTGATTTTCTCCTGTGCTGGTGTAGGAGAGTAGCTACCTCGGAAAGCATTAGGAGCCGTGGAGACAGCCTGTCTGCGTATCTCAAGGCAGTCTGGGCTCTAAACTTGCGACAGCCTGAGATAACGATTCACATTTCTGTTCCTGAAGCTCAAAGAGGCTAGGGGTGGGTGCAGAAATTACTGGGTGTGGATTACATTTATTTAGATAGCACATCTTGCCCTCACTGGCCTGAGTCTCTGGAATGTGCTTTGATCCTTAGGTACTTCCAAGATATGGGCTAGAGTCATCAATAATACTGCGTTTTGCTCCCCAGCCTCAGCGGTGAGGGGTTCTGGGCTTGAGCTTGTGAGGTTACTTGTGCCTGGGGAATACTGCGCCAGTTCATGTTACAGGTCATGCAGTGAACAACGCAGGATTGTAATGGGAAGCTGCTGGGTTTCCTGCTTTGAAAATAATTGTGCAAACTCTTATTGAAGTCATAAATCATCATCTGATAAATTTGCCGTCTGTTAGGCCTTAGATAATTAATCTAAATTTACTTGTCTTAAAGCGTAGAAAGCCTGTCTGGGACCTCAAAGCTTGTTTTTCATAGTGAAATATAACAGGAGTTCAGTGCTTTTAGCCTCCTTATTGAATTGTAGGGAAAAAATAATTTTCTTGTATAGTTCTCATTTCTTGTAAGACTGAAAAGTTTCAAGAGAAACAATTATTCTAAAAATCATAGATTTCCAGCATCTCAAATACCAATCTTATTGACAGTCTTGTTTGTTTAATAGCTACCACTCATGACCATGAAAAAGGTCTATCCCCGCTGAAAACAGCAGGTTTCTACTTCTGCGTATTCAGACCCCAAACCTCCAATCCAAACGTATTCAAGTAATTGTAAACAGAAGATACCAAATTTACAGGTTACCAGACCAGTAAAATTAATTACGTAGTACTTTGGAGCAGATGATGATCAATACCAGTTTTTTTCTAATTAATAGTTCTCATTGGTTTTCCTGCTGAAAAAAAAAAGATGGTTGAACTAAAATGCATGAACAAGATCATAGATCGTTCTCTTGCTATTGTATTTAACATATTTGAGTTTTAACCGTTCGTTCTGTGGTGTCTATAGGATTTTGTAAATATGATTAATATCTGATTTTAAAAACTTTTTATTGATTCAGTAACTGCCTGACTTTGGCTGTAACATTTTAACTGCAAAGATCAAATGATAATAAAAACGTGGCAAACATCTCCTAATATCTTGGAAATCTATTACCGTGAACCATTGGGGAAAAACAGTGAATTTTGTCTTCGGGAGTTTTGTAACAATGTATGCCTGAGGTTAGGATTGGGTCCCGAACCAGCAGCACCTGCAAACTGTGTTTAGTATCTGTCTCATAAATTGTACAGATTTCTAACAATTCTGCCTTTACATTTTGGCACTGCTCAGGTTTATAACAAAGTCTGAATCTATATCAAAATGCAGAGAAATAAATTTCTCATCATTATTCCCTCTGGATTGCTGTTGTCAGAATGAGTGGGTGTTCACGTCAGAAGGTAGAATAAATGCTACTACCTTGAAATGCTGCCTCTACAGTTCCTAATGTTATTGCACTTGTGATCGTGAGCTTTCTAAATGCTCCAGTTTTGAGCTTGGAATAGATTTGTTCCACTCGTAAAACCACCCACATCTGTAGGAAGAAATGTGTGTGCGTAGCTCTCTTTAGTTTCCATAATGTGACATGTATTTTCCCTCACTGATTTTCCTCCCTTGCACTGTTTTGATGTGCCATGTGACACTGGCCATTATTTATCCATATTTTTTCCTCAAGGTTGAGAGTTGCCACGTTTTGTTAAAATCTTAGATGCCAGAATTTCTTTTGACTTAGTACTTATCGGTTCACATATATTTTAATCACTTTGTTCAAAAAATATTTTAATATAAGAGTCATTGAATGATTCAATAGAGAATAGCAAATATGAATATTCAGTTTAAAGAAGGCAAGTGCTGAGGACTTTTCAAACTTTTCACAGTAACAAACAGCACAGGATTAATACCTTAGAGCTGATGACAGCTGGATTCTCCTAAAATGGTTTTTGTTTACCAGAAATTTCCAGGATGGCTTTATAGTTGGACAGTATCACCATATAATTAGTTTGCTGCTATTCATATAATTAGTCAGTGCAACGGTAATACAGCAACCTACATTTCTTGTAAAAATAACGAACCAACAGTTGGTCTTCTGCAGGAATGGCTGTTAAATATCATGGGGTAAAGACATCAGCTAGAGGACGATGCAGAGGTTAAGACCCCAGGGTTTTATCATCGCTGGCACTGATTTACTGTAAAGCCTGGAGTAAGTCACTTAATGCCCGTGTGATTAGTTTTTCATCATGAGATAGTAGTGGGCTTCATTTTCATAAAGGTTTCAGGCCGTGCTTTAAATCTCTGGGAATCTGAAGATAGATGCAGACACAATCATTGTGTGCTAAAAAAAATAAATACAATGTATTGGACATCCTGTCAGTCTCTCAATTATCTTTCTATAAAATGTGGAAAACTGTTTCTACCAGGATTGTAGATATTATGTATTTTATTCTTTTACCCATGACTACTGTAGGAAAACTGAGATGTTAATGAGGAAACGGACACCATTTCCTATGTTCCTTTCCCTTCTAATACCAGAAAAACTCCCTCACATATTAAGGATTTCTGCAAGCAGTGCGGTGAAATGTTTAAAATGCAATGGTTTTAACGAGCCCATCCCTTTCCCTTGAGGCAGCCCTGTATTTGTTCCTGTGTTTCCCTGAGCCATTGCACATGGCTTGAACTCCAAGCAGCTTGGAACAAGTGGTAACCAGAATATCTGGCATAGCCCAGCCAGGACAGGTAGCGGTGACTTCCAAAAGGCGTGAAGAGAAGCCCTGGGTCCCCCGGCTGAGCCACCCTTCAAGGGCAAGCTGCCTCAAAAAAGTCCTCAGGCTCCTAAAAAGAAATGTAGGCAGAACGTATTGCCTATGTTATAGGCAACTAACTCTCCCCGTCACCTGAAGTACTGGGCGGGTGCACGCTCACGGTGCGGTGCGGTGCAGCCGTACCCAGGCCCGGCGTGCCGGCTGCGGTCTGGTCCGCCTGGCGCGGCGCAGCCCTGGGCAGGGGCGTTCGCACGGTCCTGGGAGCAGCGTGGCCGTCCCTGCTGGACGGTGGCACGGAGCTGGATCGAGGCGCTAGGAAAGTCAGCAGACTCGGAGGTCTTGGCCTTGGCCTCCACGCCTGGGTGAGGTGCTTGGGATTTTGTCAGAAAGCATGTCTGGGAGCGTGAGTTTGTGACCCTGGGCGTGCTCTGTGGGTTCCCATCTCAGCTGAACGGACTGTTTAACTATCGGTCTTCTGCTCCTCGTCACCTGGGTTGACAAAGGGATGTTTCTGCACCCAGCTCCCTGGGCGGCCCTGAGCGCTTCAGCCCACACCTACCGTACCCCGGCAGCACTGGGGTTCAGCCCAAAGTCCCTTGTGAAGGTGGAGGTGGTCCAGGTGTCCAACCTGACAGCTGATGGCACAGCACAGCCATTTGCCTGCGGTGTGAACCTCACCGGAGCCCATCGCCGCCCCCAGAAATGCTCTAAGGAGCGATTCGGCGCCTCGTTGCTTTTTTATCTAAACCTGCATGCCCGCCATCTAAAGATGCCAGTGTTAGCTCACAGCCAGGTAAGGAATAACGTTACTTTTGGAGAGCTAATCAGCAGGAGACTGGTCTCAAGGGCACTACACAGCATCTTTGTGGCTATGCGACTGCGTTTCCTCAGCCTGCATGACTCCAGAGCTCCAGCATGGCGTGTGTGTGGTATAATGGTATCCAGTTCAATTATAGGACCTTCTCCATAGCCGACTAACTAGGAGTCTTGTCATACAGCCTGGCACCGGCTCTGTCTCCTAAAAGCAATGGAGGAAAGGTGTATGGAAAACCACTGCATGGGAAGCTCTCTTCTTCCTGTGCAGCCATATCTTTGATTTATTAGTTCCTTAATCCAAGTCCAGGTCTAATTTTTGAGGGAGCAACACATGCCAAACTGTTATCTAGTGTGTCATTTGGTTTGCTAGGAGAGAGCGTTAAGTGTGCAGCGGACCATCCGTGTAACACTGGATGATTATATTAGAATGAAACATAAAGGCAGAGACCATTTAGTGGGTTATGCATGTCATGTAATTCCAAGATGTGCTTCTGTTAATCACCAGCAGAGGTAAAAATGTCTTGGGATTCTCCTTTGACTGCTAAACTTTAACAATCTTCATGAAATAGTCTACATTTGGGAAGAGTTATTACCACTACTAAAATAATTAGTCCAACACCTACATATTTCTCATTTATCTATGGAGTTTTTCTTCTTTCTCCTTAGATATTGGAGATCACATTTTTTTAAAAGACTAGAAAAATTGTGTTTACACTAATAAAAGGTCCAGTCCAAACCTCTAGGTCAAAATAAGATACTTACCTGGGATCCTAATCCACAGTTCTTCAATTGCAATGCATCAGCCCTAATGCACACAGGAGAAAGAAGCAATTTTGCTCAGATTTTGTCCCACTGGGCCAAAAGCAACCTTTTTTTTTTTTTCTCTTTGGGGTATGAGAGATGATTTGGATTGCTTGGGAGACAGCTGTATAATACCTAATTCACAGGATGCCATTTCTATAGCTATTCTTGTACTCTGAATATGTAGAGTATTAGGTGTTTATTCACAGACTTGGATATATTAGTTGTAGTCAGGTTGTTATGATGAACTTTAATTTCCACAGGTACCTTGACAGAGCATCCTAGCAGCAAGGAAAAAGAGAGAGAGGTATGACTGTATTAAAAAGCTGACTAATTATCCTGAAGGTTATATGGGAAAGTCAGAGAGAACTGAATCATGTGCCATTAGCAACTGAAACCCCACTTTTCTGTTAAGAAAAAGGTTCATGCATATTGTTGCTCATAAAACAGGCAACAGATTTTGGTTAAAATCTGACTGCTGCTGCAAAGGAGATTGACTGGAGAACCACAACCACACCAGTGCGCGGGTGACATTAAATGTCAGAGCGTTGATGGAACTGGGAAGGAGGGGAAGATTTTTTTTGGCTTTGCCATGCCCAGGAGGGACTGACTGGTCTCATGCCCTGGGCTGTGCGTAGCTGGAAAGCTGCCTTGCCTTACTGCCTGCTGAAAGAAGTCACTTGCAGTGATTTGTCCTAATACATAAAAATCAAATTCCAGAGTACAAATGGAAAAGATACAGAGTGTACAGTCCTGGAGCTTGAAATGCCCAGCGCATTTGTTGAAACGGAGACCTCTTTCAGATTCTAAGTTTTGTTAACTTATTTCCTAAATTCAAGGAACTCCACAGAACTTGGGTTCCCGCAGGATGGAGGTTTGAAGGGTTCGGGTTTATGAGGCAACGACAGTTGGGAAGGGCTGATCCTGAACTCAGTAGAGCTGATAAAATGCTCGCATTGACTCCACAAATTTGAATTCAGACTGTAAGTGATGTGAAACAGGAATAGGAGTCGGGGACTGGACTGAGGGGGCCTATTTGCATTTGTCTCTGGTTTCATTGAGAGGACTATGCTTGTTTAGCAAGCCAAGGGTATCTGCTGTCTGTAAGGCAACGATTCCCAGTTCCCACTGAGCTGCCAGAGCTGCAGGAGCCAGAACTGGCCGTCTTCCAGAGGCAAGCTACCGGCGCTCCCCGTGATGCGGCAGCCTCCCGTGCCGAGGTTGGCAGTCTCTCTCTGACTGCTGCGCGCAGCTCTAGAAAACCTTCCAAAGAAGAGAATTTTTAAAAAAGAAACAATGCTTCGTATTAGTAACGAGAACAGATGTTGACCTCGGATGCCACGTCTGCTTCAGGTATCCTGGATGCTCTTCAGTGCCTTATGCAAAAGCAGTTTAGGCACATTTATACCAAATGAACCTAGCTCCCCTCTACCTCTTTTTTACCCCAGATGAAAGGAAGCCTCTTTTCTCTTTCCCTGGAGGCCCTTCTTCCTATCCCAGACACCGCATCACAACATGTGAGACGAGGTAAAGGTTGTGCACGCTCCCCATGTTGTTGGTGTGCTTGAAATGTCACCAAATGATGATGGAGGAATCAGGAGTCCTGAGAGGCTTTGCAGGCATTTATTTGGAAGGTGTCAACCACCGGGTAAAGGACTGGAGAGCCCCTTGGGATGAAGTAGTAGTCCTGCTGTTATCTTCTGGTGCCTTTCTTCCTGTCCTCTTCCTTCTTTATTGTTAATATATTTTTGTGAACTGTTTGCCAGCAGCTCTCACTGAAGCATCTGGTCTCCTCCAGGCTCCTTCTTGCTCCTGGTTCCTTCAGTTTTTTGAGGTTGAGAGGAAAACCAGCTCCAAAGTATGGAATAACATGGTATTTTTGGTGATGGACAGGGTTTGGATTGTCTCCAGATTTTAGGTGTGAGGGTATGTGCCCCCTGGATTTCTCTTAGGCCAGCTGGGTCAGAGGGAGCCATGAGTTCTCCCTACTTCTCATGACAATTATGAAGTAATCTAGATTTTGGATGAAAGAGAGAGGCAGGCTGCAGGGCTGAGTGTTTCATAGCTATCTAGGCAGGCTGCCTTTCAGTTCACATTAGCTCCCTGTAAGATGGACTGGCACAGCTCTGTCTACAGCTAATATCGCTGATGGGATGGGGTGGGAGGGAGAAGAGCAGGTCACACAGTCAGAAATCTGCCTAACGCTCCCTACTAAATACAAGCCAAGAAAGGCTCGTCTTCCTGATGATTGCACATAAATGCACGCTGTTAAAATTCATATCTGTGTATAATTAAGTTGTGTCCCCCACTGACTTTGTCCACTTTTCTACTTGGTTTGTGTACGGCATTTATTTAGTGTTTTTTACTAAATGGTGGTCTCAGTGCAGTTGGCGGTCACAAGAAACAGCAGAGGAGAAAGTTCCTTCCATAGGAAAGCCACGGATTAAAAATAATGACTCTCCTGGAAGAGGCAGTAGTTGACGCTGAAACGTTTCAACTCTCTTCATTTGCTAATGTCGTAAAAGTTGGCAGCTCTTTAAATTGATGACGGCCCTCTAAATTCATCAAGCTTTTTAATTTTTTTTAAATAAGTAATCCATCAGAATGGCAAAGTACCTTTGGAAAGAAGAGCATTGTGGTGTTAAGTTCATCTAGAAGTTGCAGAGAAAAACACAGCCTATCTGTTAATTGTTTTACTTCAATGCCTTTTGCTGATATTGAGAGCTTAGAAGAGCTCAATTGTGATTTCAATTACTTGGGTATAAATCCAGAAAATGACGGTGGAGTTGGTCCAGATTTACATAAGTATAAATGAGATTTTAAGAAATGTCTGCATAGTTTCCTTTCAGGCTTTAGATCTAATTATCTTAATTAGCCTCTCAATTCAAGGGTCTAATTTCCACCACGGTTAATGAATTGCACTTATACTTGGTGACTGAATTATCTTGCCATTTTTTTAGGGAATATTCTAAAGACTCCTAATGAGAAAAATAGCCTCAAAGTTCTGCAGCTTTGTTTTTCCAAGTATAAAGACTAAATATAGTATGTGTTCCCCAGAAAATGTGAGTGACAGGGATTAGTAATTCATGAACGACGTGACCCATTTACAGTCCTACCAGCACAGAATTCACTGTGGCATGGAGAACATCAAACAAAACAACTCGGTTGACTTTCATGCATTTAAAACAATGAGGAATAAAGGCTTAATCCAGACTAAAACTGCAAATGCTCCCTGGATTTAGTTAACACTGATGAAAATATTGAATAATAGCTGAGAACTAAGCTGAAAACTGAATTTTAAAAGGCTGAAAAATAATGAATAAAAGCTCCAAAGTATTAAAAGTTGTAGTTGAAAATGAAGTTGTGTTCTGTGAGAAGGCTGTCATTCGCTCAAAGAAGTCTTTTCGAAAGTCCTCCCCAAACCTGTGGCTTGTATTTGATTGTCAGTGTTTTAAATCCCTGCCAGCCCATTTCGAGAGGTGGTACGTTGTCACTAGGAGCAGCCCTTTGAGTCTACGGTATTTGTTAGCAGTTGATCACTTTCACGTGGTTTTCTTTTAAAATAGATCTCAGTGCGGGGTTGCAGGGTCCCCAGTTCCTCAAGCCTCATTTAGGAAGGGATGCCCTTGCATTTTAAGCTTGGTGCCCTGGGCAGGGGTGGAAAGGAGAGCAGAGCAGTGCTCCTAAGCAAGGTGACTGCGTCCCGCGTGTTATCGGTGGAGGAAGGTGGACTTGGGCGGCAGCTGCCGGAGAGGCTCCAGGCCATCGAGGTGATGGCAGTGGCTCTGAGCGAGGACAGCAGAGCGTGCTCCAAACCCCCGGGGAGGGATGGGACACCAGGCAAACACTACCATGTCACACCGCACTCAAGTGCTGTAACCACCTTCATGCCTTGCTATCTGTATAGTACTCCTGCAGTGCCAGCAAAGGAGCAGCAAGCCTCAAATGTCCTGAAATTATCGGGTAAGCTACTGGATCGAATAACCTTTAAATGACTGGCATGTCTCCAGTTCTCGAGACACATACTGCAAGCCTGGTTTTTGCTGCATTGTCATGAAGTAACATGGTATAGCTTGAGCAGGAATTACTGTCCTTCCCAACAGAGGTAATGTGAATTATCCAACAAAAGCACTCCTACTCACCGTCTTAAAATATTGCATATGGTATCCTCAGAACTGGCCCTTCCCCTAATTACCACCTCGTTTTGTTCTCCCTAGCCAGCTTCTTCGAGCACAACCCGCTATTTAAGCCTGCGTCCGTGCATGACTTCAACCCGGTCTTTTTCTAATGTCATGCTTCTGGAAAAGGTTGAGTTGGTCCAGCTGCACCTCCAGTAGCTGTGAACAGGGGAAGGTATTTGCTGATTTCTGTTCCCTGACAGAAATAACCCAAGTCCTTCTTGGAGCAGATCTGCAACAGTGACTTTGAGTTTCATTGTGTACCTCTGCTTTGCTTCAGGTATAAACCAACCTCAGCAGGCATTTGCTGCCTGCTATAGTACAAAACATCAGATATTATCCGTAAGCGCTGCACACAATTTTGCTGCAGTTCAGTAAACAGCGTACATGGCTGCTGTGCTCCGAGTGAGTCAGAGCCCTAGAAATGAGCTGTTACTAAACAGCAGGGTACAAACTACGCCTTTCTTTACTCAGCTGAAGCACATAAAGCAACTTATTGCTGGAAATATTTCTCTCTGGCCTTTTCTTCACTACAAAAAGAGGTACATTCCTAATGGCTGTTAGAGATCCAAACTGCAAACATATTAAAATACATTTGCCTTGTTTATTGTAGCATTTTAATCTGCTAGCTCCTGTGATGCTAATACAAATGAAAAAGGCACCTTTTCCCATGTGTGGTTTTGTTCTTGGTGTATCCAGTTGTCCTGGATAAAGCAGCAGCTTTATCTTTGGAAAACTCCAAAGCCATCTTTTTGCATTATTTTTTTTTTAACCCATTAGGAAAAAATCTTTACGTCTCTTGTGCTGGAATCTGCTAATAATCCTGTGTCTGTATGCCCCGCTGAAGAAAGTGGCGTAGGATGAAAACCTCGCCTGGACTTGGCTGCCTTCAGGAGCTGGGCCTGAAGGAGGGGTTAGGCTGGCAACCCGGCCACTGGTCCCTGGTGGCACAGCTGGCTCCGGCCGAACGCTGACCCTGGTTTCCCCTGTGTTTCACCGTGTGGGCTGATGAAAAAGCAGCTGGTGTGATGGGGGTTTGATTTGTTGCTGTGCCGCAGTAACCGTTGGCATTAGAAAAGCACAAGGATAGGTTTGCTGCTGAAGTCTCCAGCCTTTCCTCTGGTTAAGCCTTGGATTAAGCAGTAGGAGCCTCCTCCGGTGTGTGTGAATGGTGTAATAAATGGAGAGTGGATTCCAACTGTATTTTCGATGGCTGACGGCGGAAGCCTCGCTGTGCCTCACCTTCCCGCCCAGTTCTCTGTCTCCTGAGGTTGCTGTCTCCCCCTGCCCAGCCTACCACTGGATCCCACCCTGCCTGACCCCACAGCCAGCCACTTGAGCCCTCCTAGCCTCCTCTCAGAGCCCCTGAAGCAAAACATCACTGATCCTGCTCATTCTTGTCGCTACCCGAAGCTTTGAAATCGGGAGGTCACCTTCTGCCGCGCCATGAAAACGATGTTCTTCCAGCCTTTAGCCCCACCTGCCATTTGCCTCCTGTTTTCCTTTGGACACAGAAGGGCTACAGTAATGGCAAGAAGAGGACTGCTTCTAGTCATTTTCCTTAATGTAGTTGTGTCTCTCGTGTCCCACCTCAATTTGGGGAGGCACAAACAAGCAGAGAAGTCCCGGCAGCCCCAGCCGTTAGCAGCCTGTGTCCTGCAGTACCTCTGCAAACAGAGGGGAGGCTGCCTGTCCAGCCCGTTCGTTTTGTTGGAAAATGAAAAACAAACCTAAATCCTCAAGGGAGGGAGCCGGGGAGGGCAGAAGGGGAAACCTGAGATCGCTCACTCGTATGAGAGACTCCCCTAAGAGCTGGTTAGCTGCAGACAAGCCCACAGTGCTGGCTGGCGTGGCTCTTGTGCGCTGCTCTCTGCCTCGTTACCTGCCGACACACGGATCCAGCGGGAACGTTGGGCCCTCGGATAATTGGGGAGTTGCTGGGGAAAAGCTTCACATCAGGGGATGTAGCCTAGGGAGGGTTAGATCCAGGGGGGCTGCCGATGAAAGAGCTGCAAAAACACTGACTTGTCTATGTGCTTGCCACATACTGAAGCCTCTTAACTTACTGAGCTGAGGATCAATGCCCCTTGTCATTCCCTTCTCCTGCTGGAGTCCCTGTTCATCCTGGACATCAGTGTCTTCTGTGTCTCTCTAGTACAGCTCTGTAACCCAGCACACAGCAGCTGGAATTTTGGGAGTAACTGAACTCTTTTTTTTAATCATAATTACTCATTTATTCTAGGCTTTTTGTCTATTCCTCCTAACTGTCTTGAACAGGTATTTTCAGGCACTTGTTCTCCTCCCCACCTTCTAATGAAAGACGTCTGTAGGGCCGCTTTCTCACCATGTCTAAAGATGGGTTTGTCCTCTTTACACTATTTTTGATTGCCACCACTGGCTTTATCCTGGGTGAATCTGTCTACTTGGTTTTTGAACCAAGATCAAAACCCTTGGGTTTTGCCCCCTGAGGCAACACGTTTATGGTGCAGTGGTGGGTTGAGGGAGGACCCACTTCCTCTGGTTTATGTTAACTCGAGTGGCAGGCCACTTTCTGTGTTGTCCCTTCTAGGGGCACTAGGGATTTTATAGACCTCATACCCCTCCCTTTCCTTCATTTCCCATTTCCAAGCAGAAGAGTCTAGTCTTTCTCCTACAAAGCCTTTCTACACCTCTGTGTTCATCCCCCTC
The DNA here is from genome assembly GCF_018139145.2 of Gymnogyps californianus. Taxonomy (NCBI): domain Eukaryota; kingdom Metazoa; phylum Chordata; class Aves; order Accipitriformes; family Cathartidae; genus Gymnogyps; species Gymnogyps californianus. The sequence continues at coordinate 176,544,895 of NC_059471.1, forward strand.
ACCTTTTTCTTTGTATTTTCTATCCCTGCTATATATATATATATATATACACATTTAAAAGAACTGATCAGAACAGCGCATGATACCTAAGGCATGCACATGCCCAGGCTTGTTACAGTCACAGAATGGTATTTCCTCTCCTCCTCGCCCCTAACATTGCTTCCCTTGTGACCATCACTTACCTCTGAGCTGGCATTTTGTGATTCCCAGTGCCTCTGAGGTCTCAGTCCCGAGTGCCCACAGCTGGCCCCGTGCCAGTGCCGTGGATGGAGAGCTATGCCCACACGTGGGCAGTGGCGGGGCCGGCACTGTGCATGCACTGCTGAACTTCGTCTCTCCTCCATTACCCAGCTCGACCCCACGGGGCTGTGATCCGCAGCTCTCCCCGGGCAGCAGCGTCAGAGCGGGTGGTCCTCGCTGTCCCCGAGCAAGCCCCTCCTCAGGACCTACTCTGTGTTGTGCCCTCAAAGGCTGGGCACTAGCTGCCGAGGGCAGATGCCCGTGAGTGCTAGGAGAATTCAGAGAAGGCAGCGTCTGTGATTGTCCAGCTGCACTGGTAGGCAGTCCAGGCACTTGGGTGTTTTATCACGTTCCAGAGAGGAAGGAACAAAAATGTGACACATGGTCCCTTGTCCTTGTGGTGTCTGGGAGGAGTACAGGCCAGACAAGCTTGTGACATGACAGCGAAGTCCCTCTGGTCCATATGGGAAATGGAGACATGCGATCTGGGCAGGAGCCAACTAGTGCTGCCGGGCCCAGCTCTTTGATCGCATCTTGGAACGATTACGATGCTGAGGAAAAACTGGTATCTGCTGATGAGCGGTGCATAATGATGCAGCCTGGCTCAGCAGGGTGGGCTCCGCAGGCGGGAGCACTGCTCCTCCAGGCCCTGAGCGGCAGTCGCTGCCCGTGTGCCTGAGGAGCATCGCATCTGTGCTCACAGCCTGACTTCTTCCCACCTAATCCATGAAGTCCGTGGGGTAAAAACACCCCGGCTAACAGGGCAAACCAAGACCAGCTCAGTGACAGGAATTTGTCATCGCTGCGATACCAAGCTAGCAGACAACCTTTTGCAGTGCAAGTTGTTTCGCAGGAATAGCCAACGTTTGCTTGTAGAGCTAGTGACATGAGAGATGAGCGAATACGGTGCCTGTCCTCCCAGCCTCTGCGCCTCTGGACTGATTGGTTTGCGGTGATAATCATACCTCGTACAAAGCTCTTATTTAAAAGGACTGTATTCTCCCCAGCCTGCCCCTTCAACCAAGCCCTCTCTGAGCATTTTTGGGACACCTTGGCTCCTACTAAATGCTGCCACTTAAAGCGTTTCAAGAAGGCTCTGCCATGAAGGTCTGGGTTGCGCTTGGCTCCTCCAACAGCCCCTGGGATGAGAGAGACGCCTCTGAAGGCTGGCTTTGTCCCCCAGAGCTGAATCGCTCCTTGAGGTGTCCCCCCCTTTTCCCGACCCGAGGAGGTTATGAATTCCTCCTAGCTGCGTGTTCGATGCCTGGTAGTAGGTGGGATGAATTTGGGCTCTTTCCGAGTGCCAGAGAGAGAAGTGTCCCATCCCCTTTGGCACAAGGCCAGGCACTGGATTCTTCCAGAGGAAAATAAAATTTCAGGGCTAATTAATAGCTCCCTTACACTAGCACAAATCTGCCAGAGTCATTAGAGCAAAGTAGGAAATTGAAAGGACAGTCACTCGTCTTATTCCGAGGGAGGAGAAAGTCTCCAGAGAATTTTTTTTCTTAATTTTGATTCTTTCCCTTTTGGCTTTAATTTAATCCTTTTCTCAGCAAATAAAGAAAGACTTCCAAATACAATTTGCTCTGTGTGAATGAATCATTGTTCTGCTTTTTCTCCCTTGCCTTTAAGAAATGTTATAGGATGAACTATGTTGCCCATGTTGAATAAATGGAAAATAATGAAGAAAACAAAATGAAAGAAGTGAATCTCACTATCCGTTTTTAGCTGAGATGACTGTAAGACAGACGTGGGAGTCATGAGCTATCAGCTCTGTGTGGCCTGCAACCAAAAATCTTCCCGAAAAGTGGGAGCAAGCTTGACGTCCCTCACCTGTGGGCAGGCAGCAGACTTACCGGATACAAAGAGTGAGGACTTATAATACCTTAAATCAGACAAGAGGAGAAAATGCAGATCCATTTTCCGTGCCGTGGAGGTAGCTGCTGGCACAGCTGCTGCAGGGGAATCATGCCAAGCCGAGCAGTAAGGCAAACTCCAGGAAAACTCTGAGCCTATTACTTAGCTAACTCCTGCATGAGCAATTGGCATCAGGCTGGCAAGAGGTCAGCTGTGAGAGAGGAATAGCAGGCTGACTGGCTTAATTCTGGGTGTTTTGTTTGGGGGTTTTTGGGGTTTTTTTGTTTTCATCTCACCTGCTTATGCTTTTTTTCTCTTTTCCTTTTTTTCTGCCTTGTGCACCTACGGCTCTTTTTCTCCCTCCTTCTCTCCTTACCTCACCTGTCCCTGGGACGACAAGCAGACGTTATGCTCTGTCAGCTCACCTGCTGCAACAATTTTTTCATCCCGTGAAACTGAATCCGGAATAAAGCTTTGGGAAAGCTGATCCCAGAGGAGCGCACGCGCGGAGTCCACGCAGGGATGGCCTCCGGGGGAGAGCAGCGCCAGCAGGACCCGACTCCCCCAAAATCCTCTCCTGAATCGCTTCTGCCTCCACCTCGTAGCTCTTAGATGGGGTAAACCCATTCAGTCGCAGCCTGCCTGCCGGCACGTTTTGGTTGTAGTAAACCCACGGCAATTGTAAGTTACACAGGCAGCGCTCGCCTTCTCATTCGCAAGGGGCTGTTGTGCCCGTAGTGGAGAGCACAGCCTGGATGGGGCCACCAGCCCAGCTCTCGGACCAGGCTGCCTGCTCACTGGTTTCTCCTCCTGAGGTGTTTCCACGCTCTGCGTGGCCCAAAGCAACAGCTTTGGTCTCAAGGGAGGGATGCAGAGCTCCGGCGGTGGCCTCCCCCAGCCTGCCTGCACCTCTCGTACCAGGCCTCCAGAGAAGGGCCGCTGCAGGTGCTGGGAAACCTGCTCCAGCTGGATTTGAATAAATCTTGTCCTTTGCACCTGGGAAGGACAACTGCAAAGGACATCTCGCATTGCAGTCTCTCGCAGCAAACACGTTCATTTCCCTGTTCTTTGCACATGGCTACAGACCTATCCTACCCTGTGCCTGCATCAGTTTTAACGTCTGTACCCGTCTGCACATAATAAAAGCATGCGTTTCCTGAGACAACGTCTGAAGAACATGTGTGAATTCATTGAAATGTGGACTTGGGGGTTTGCTTCAATGTACTATGCAGATTTACTTTCCTGTTTGCTAATTAGGGCCACAGTGATGGCACAAGCATTAGTCCTCAGGCAGAAATTGCTGCCCAGCTCGTGGGCGCCTGATCCATACGTGCTCCTGGTTCGTTTACCTCCCCTAGCACTGACTTGATGGTTGGCGTGCATCAGGCAAGCTCTGGGGGACCTCTGCCCGCCGGTCCTGCCTGCGCGGTGCCCGCGGCAGGGCTCTGGGGTGTCCAGTCACACAGCTGAGCATCCACCTCGGTGCTTCCTTCAGCTCACAGGTGCCTTCCAGAAGGGGAAGGAGATGAGTGAAAGCTGCTCTTTCTGCTGTGTCACCTCAGCTTTGCTGAAGAATTGGCTGCCGGAGCGAGCCGCAGGCCTGGCAGAGGGGCAGGACACGCTGCGCTCCGGCAGGCAGCCAGCTGCCTGCAACTGCCAGCTCGGGCTTACTCGTGGGCAGCGTGGTCATCCTGGGACACCCTCAGGAGGTCTGAGGCAGCTCGGATGGGGGTGTGCAGTCACGGTTTGACCAGGCGCTGCTGAATTAGCCAGAGGACTCATATACTTCGGCCACCGGGCACAACGAGCATGTCACCTGCTGGCCCCGGGGACGCTGCAGCCAGACTTGGACCTGTTCGCCCAAAGCAAGGGGAGAGGGGCCTTGTGGGGGTGTGGGCTTGTTTGTAGGCAGCTGCCCACTGGGGTCCTGCCTGCTGTTTCCACGCTGACCGCTGTGCCGGGGAACGGCTGCCTCACGGCTCTGTGCTGCGGCTCTCCCTGTCTCTGCACCACCGGAGCACCCTGCCGCTTGCACGGGGGAGGCTCAGCACCCACCTGGGTCTGACAGGACCCGTGCAAGCGGCGTGTGCGCATAAAGCCTCCCGCCGCTGGGCACAAGCTTCTCTGCTCACTGTGGACCACATATAGGAAGAGTGTGTGTGTGTACCTGCATGTATGTATGTATACATGTGCACATATATATGTATGTATATATATACATATGTGTAATAGCAGGCTAACCTGGCTATGTAGCTTAATGCCCTCAGTCTCGATGACCAGCTACCCCTTCTGCACAGGGGCAGTGTTCGGGAGAATACTGGTACCCGGTGGCAGAGGCAGGGATGCAAAGGTGGAAGGTCACCATGGGAAGACATTCAGCATGGGCCATGCAGGCATCATGGAGACCTGTGCTAGGCTAATGACTCGTTTTGGATAGAAAACAAACACCGAGAGCGCCAGGGTGTTGAGAGGAGAGCTGCACAGCCATTTGAATACTGTTAATCTCTCATTTCCCATTGCCAGTCAGTTGGGGGCTAGAAACTGGCAGTGGGAAAGTGATTTGAGAGGTAAGGTCTGCTGTCTGGGAAGTTTTCATCTTGCATCTTCTTTAGATGAGGACACACAGGTGATCAAAGGAAGTTTGCCTCACACAGGCTCCTTCATTCCCTTTTTGCTTCATTAGCAAGGTATATCACTGCACCATGGTAGTCATGAAGCCTCAGCAAAGACCCATCATTGCTGACTCCAGCTTGGGAAGCTGTTCACCAGCAACTTGGACTCTAACCGAGACAGCCTTCAACTGGCCCCCGAGGAACTGCCCAACGGATACGGATTGAATGTCCAAATGGAGGTACCTGGCAGCTCATCGCTCGCCTGGGAGGCCGGTCCAGGAGAAATAACACCAAACCTCTGGCTGCCTCTTGTGCTGTGAAAGTGTGTCTGTGCTGGCCTGAGAGCAGCCACTCAGTCTCCTCTGAGCCTTTTGCCTTCAGCCTCTGTTTTCTATGGCTGGTTCATACTGAGAGCTGGGCTCGTGGTCCTTGACAGCTGAGACCAGCGGCCTAGGCTGGCTTCAGAGACTGCATAAGCAAAAAAAAAATCACAGCTGAGCAAAAGCAGCAGCTGCCCCGTCTGTCCTGAGCCCCAGCTGACTTCTGCTTTGCTTTGTCCAGATGCTCTACCAACGGTATTTGGCATTGCCAATTTTTCTTTGTTTCTTTCTGTCCCTTACCTGTAAAGAATTACTCTTGTGCCATTGCTGTTGCCCAACTGCTTTGTAGTCACCTTGAGCATCCTCATTATTTTCTTGTAGAGAAGAGCAGAAAGGACTTCAGTTTCCTTTCAGTGCCAACCATACCAGCTGAAAGCAGCTGCCCAGGCTGGTGGTGCTTCGCAAGGGCTCAGCTGTCCAGATGTGTGTTTCCTCCAGAGCTTGAAAAGGGGAAGGTCGCACCAGGCTTGTTACATCTTTTGGGCTTTCAGGAGGAATATGAATCTTCTGCATCAGCTGGCTTATTTTTTGACATCACAGCCTGTTGTTACGTGATGTGCTCTGATGGTGTTGATGCAGCATCAGACCCTAAAGGAGTGTCCGCCCTGATGTTGGGTGTGTAGCCCCAAGTCTCAGCTCTGCTGCTGCTCCCTGTGCACGTGCCCTCGGCCAGTCTGAGCCCTCGCCATCAGAGCGAGCAACCGCTTCCCCCAGCATGCAGCCTCCTGACCCGGAGCGGCGGCTCCAGGGGCTCACGGTGGTGTGGCTGGCATGGCTCGCAGCCGCCTGCCCAGGGCTAGAGGGGCTTCAGGTCCACCCCGGGCACTGTGTATCACCACCCGCAGCAAGGGGCAGTGGCCACAGGTGCAGAAACCTCCTGTCACGCTCTCGGAGAGGGTAAGTCACTCACAGTCATTCTCATTTCACCCCTCTGAAGCTGAGCCCAGACTGTGGCTCCTAAAAATAAACGTATCATCTGGAGGGCAGGCTCCTCGGGGACATCGCCTGGCTGGGATCGGAGGTTACTGAGGCAGCTGCATCTCCTGACTGACTGCCCAAGTGCTGATGGTTTTAGTGCTGCTCTCAGGACCTCTGGAGCAGAGTCATCCTGCAGTATAGATTACCTGGCACATGCCAGCCCTGTGGCTATGGCCTTCATTAAGCAGAGATGCTGTTTGCCCAGGGAGAGGAAAGCAGGCTAAGCCATGTCTACCAGCACATGGTGATCCCTGCCGGACCCTCTGCTCCCAGGAAGACGAGCCGCTGGTATCTGATCCAGTGTGAGACAAGCAAAAGCCAACCAAACAAGCCCACCCACTGAGACCCTAATCCATCTCCAAAAATATCCCCCGGCCATGAGAGGACAGGCTCAGGGGGTTGTTGGCTGCCGGCTTTGCTTTAGCACGTGAAAAGGAAAAAGCATAAACCTCGCGGAGGCGAGGCTGGGGGGACATGGGCTGCTTCGGGGCTCCCCCCCCAGGCAAGGCATGAGGGTGAGCAGTCCCAAGGTAAAAGCAGAGCCGTGCCCCGGCACTTGGGGTTCACTGCAGGGTGGTTTGCCAAGGCCACCTGCCATCCCTGCCAGCGCTTGTCCTCATGCTTGGTGCACGTCTCCTCCAGGATTGCTTATGCTGGCTTTTCCCTTTCAGGTTGAAAAAAAGATAAATCCATCTCTTTCTGCCTAGCAGACCTCTGCAGTTTCCTTACCTTTATTGGGATTTGGGACTGAGGCAGATATCATGTATTAACAGAAATAGCCAAATGGGTTTCCAGAGTTCAGGCTACTTTGGAGGGCGTCCATTTGCGTGATTTTGATGAAATACTGAATCAGAGCCCCAAGACTGAACGACGCTACAGGTGACCACAGGTGAAAGGAAACTGCTCACGCACGGGTGTGAAAATTGAACGTACAGAAGAAGCTGTGTTGTTGCCCGTGTCCCCCACTGCCTGGCCGGGGACCCAGACGGCTGTGTTTGAGGGAAGGGAGCTCGGGGAGGAGTGGTTGGTGCAGCAACTGCCTCCAAAGAGCAATCTGAATACAAGAGCAATCAAACTCTTTCCCTGTTTTTACCCTCTTTTGATATTTCTGCAAAACTGAAATCGGTCAGAAACCACAGCAGGCTTATTCTGGTGAGCTATTTAATTCTGGCTCAAGGAAACCAGCATTTTCAACAGTGACTGCCCCACAGTGTGTCAGCACTTGCTGCTCTCCCCTGCAGAGCTTTAATCATTTGCCTTTGGGGCAGAAGGAGAAATGACTCTCGTCTTAGTGCTCACATACCAGCCGCAGCGCCCAGGCTCCCAGGGGCCCAGAAAGCACGAGGCGAGATACTGTCCCGTCCCTCGTGTCCCCTGCATCCAGCTGCTCCTCGCCGGCAGCCCCTCTCCCCGAGGCAGCGAGCAGCCACATGCCTCCGGGGGGGCTCTGGCTTTGCAGAGCTCCTCACTGGCAGAGGGGGCACCCGGCCAAAGAAACCCCAGCCTGCGCTCATCCGGGGCTGGCTTGGCCTGCACAGCCCAAAGCAGGATAGCCCTGGGACAGAAAAAACACAGTGCCCTGTGGAGCTTGTCCTCTGCACTTAAACCAGCCCGTGTACCGAGCGCTCTTCCAGCCCGACGGTGTGCATCTTATACCTGGGACCTGCCTGTCTTGGCTCCCTTCGCCGGCGTGGCTGGCCGGTGGGGACGAAGACTACTGGCTGGTTGTGTGTTTCCCACAGCACGTCACTAAATACATATGGTGCCTCCTTGCTCTGGAGTTTGTCTATACATGCTGTAAGGCATTCGGAGACGTTTAGACAAACAGGCGGCTCAGCGCACCCCAATAAAGCATCTGGCCGTGCAAAGGGCTGCTTTGCACAACAGGGAGGCCTCTCCAGCTCAGGAGCTCTGGGTCTGCACCCACCAAAGCACGTGGGAAGGCTCCTATGGGTCTGCCGAACGCAGGGGCAAAGCACCCCATGGTCTCTAAACTCACCAAAAATGTTAGGGCAAAGAGAACATCCCTTGGCATCAGGAGACAGGCTTTGTCAGGAGACATCATATCTTTTATTAGACTATCAGCCACAGGCAGGAGAAAAAAACTGAAAAGTTTTGGGGCACATGGGTGTCTCTTTCTTTTCTGAGTGTATTGTTTGGTCTAATAAAAGACATGACCCCTCTCTGCAAATCTTGCCTCTCCTCTGACCTTAGACCATGGCAGTGGCAATGGCTTACTTGGAATTGCGTGCTTCTTCACAGAAATGTAGTGGTAAACAAGAAAATGGTGGGCAAACACACCCACTGAGTGCCCCAGAGAGGACAAGCCAAGATGGAGGGGAAACAACATTCCAAGTAAAAATGAATAAAATCCCACTTGTCTGTGTCTTCCCCACTGCTTCTTGGGGGAGAGGCGGCAGAGGAGAAGGGCACTGGCTGTGCTCCGAGCCTGCTTTTGTTCTGAAGGCTTCCAACAACAACTGGGGTTTATTTTTGTCCATAATGATGACTCTGGTCCTGCTCTAAACTAAGCAGTGTTAAGCCTGAACAACTGGGGTGTCCTCACTCCAGACTGCGGCGTTTTGTTCTCATTGACGCATATCACTGTCAAGCAGATATTGTTGTTGTTTGAAGACGTGTAGGTAATGTTTGCTAGCTACTATTAGGCAGTAAGATGTATTTTTAAGCCGGCAGGCTCTGTAACCAGAGGTATTGGGCTGGGGGTGGGACACATTGAACCCTGTCGGAAGCGTTTTCACTTCACCTTATCCTTTGCACACACACAGACCGTGGGCTGCAACCTGTCCCCTTGTGCCGAGCACTGGTTGTCCCTCCCCGGCCGCAGAGAGCAACGTGCGCCACTTTCAGCTCTCCTTCTCTTCCATCCCTGCTAAAACTCTGAGGAGGCCTTTCCTTTTCTCACGCAGCTTTTCAGGCTCTCCGCCTGTGGCTGGGCAGCACTGGGAAGCGGAGCTTGAGCAGGGGCAGAGCGAGCCATTGGGATTTAAGGTCGGTGTTTAAGAGGCTGGGATTCTCCTTGAACTGGGGAACCGTGCAGGAAAGGAACCACTTTGCAAACATGGCACCTATTTAATCAGGATGGGGAAAAGCAGCCTGCCCTCCTTCCCCCTGCGACAGGCAGGTGGGGACACAAGGGGCAAGCGGCGCTGGGGCTGGGGACCGGCAGGGACCACCTCCCCCCCCCCTTTTTTTTAGGGTATCGTCAGCCCTGGGGGGTGATGGTGGCTTGCAGCAGGGTGCCCATGCTCGAGTAGCCTCTGCAATTCAAAGCGGTTCGCTGCGATCGTCGCTTCCCTCTCCTCAGGGCTAATGGGTTTGCGGTGTGTGAGCTACGTCCTTCCACAAAACCCCGAGCGCCCGGCTACCACGGTGAGCGGGCACAAACTGCGGCTGGTGGCCTGGCCCCACCTCGCACGTCCCCGGGGTCTGCTGCCGTCCCACCCAACTCCTCCTGCAGCCTGGCCCTGGCTAATAGTTCACACAGGTAAACAAACTCCTCCATAGGTTATATATATCTGAGGGCACACATTAGCACATGCACATCATTGTACACACCACCTGAGTACCTGCTTTGATCTACACCAAGCAAAAACCCATGCAAATAGCTGGTTAAAATGGTCAGCCTCTGGTTTTGACCCTGTGCTCCCCCTACTATAAGTGGTACTCTCAGAAATTTCTCCAAGCATGTTTTCCTGACCATTGCCACAGAAAATAGGATAAAATGCCCACATTTTAGCTCGTGAGGGGCCTCTGTACAGTGGCTTGGCCCCTTGGACTGGACACTTCATACCTTCCTCACCCAAACTTTGCTGGAGAAATCAGTTCAGATGATTAAGTTAGCTAAGCATTTGTCAGAGTAATTAATACTCCACTCGAATGAACAGACATTTCCCCCCTTCAGCGAGATGGCTTTACATCAGGACCATATTTACTAGCGACTAATCTTCCAGTACCCATTGAAATTGAAGTGCAGTCAAATGTTGTCTTATAAAAGAAACACGTTTGTCACTCGAATGCATTTTCAATGTGTGACGTTAATCTTTCTCATTGTTCACATGAGAACTATTAAGTAAATTACTGCTAATTAAAATAATTTTCTAGACAAAGAAGTTTGTTACATTTCTTTTGCTCAGGTGAGGCTCAGAAATGACACAAAATGAAACCTGAAGCACCGAAGGACGGAGAACAGCCTGTTGGGAGAGGCACCCCGGAGGGAGACAATGATGAGCAGAGGCTAAAGCAGCGAAACCCTCAAACTGACACACGAAGAGAAGCTTTGCAGTGTCCCTGCAGAGCTACAGGGGAAAATCTCACTCACCTTTGGCTGAAATTTTTCCCCATGTCGCCACAAACCCGCAGCCCATGGAGATGTCACACATGGTGCCCCAGCCCCTCTTCCCCTGAATTCATGGGTTTCCCAGGAGGAAGATGGGGAAAGCATCCAGACCTTGTTCCTGCTTTTTGACCGGCTGCTAAAGGGGCTACTGTGTTTTTTGGAAGATTGAAAAACATTTATTTAGTGTCTTTTTTGCACCAAGGAATGTTTTCCCATTTGCTAGCTGGCCACAGCCCTTCTAGAGCTCACTAGTGCCTCTGAGCACATCTGGAACTGATTTCTGATGAGGAGTTGTATGCAAATATTAAAATAAAAATAGGGACTTTTGCTGCACTCCCGTATGTTTGCTGGAAAGCTCTCAAACAAAGCAGGTTGAGTACTGGAATTTTTCCAGCAGCGCTTTCAGCACTTTCCTGACATGAAAGCGATGTGAAAAAGGTATTTTCAAGGACACTTGAGCGAAGTGCATCAGTCTGTGTCATCTTTCCAGTTGAAATTCCCCAAACGGAATAATTTAAGATTTTTTTGCATAGCTTGATGACTGCCAGAAGTCTCTCCACATCAGCTTTGCAGAAGGTTGTGGATATTCTTGCAAAATATGTATATAAAATGGGCCAGATCATGTTCAGATCACACTAACCTCTAGAAGAATAAATGCTTGTTTTGCAGAGTGTTTTGCCACAAAATAACAAACAAGCACTAAGGAGAAATGTAATACAGAGGATCAGCAACCTGACAAAAAAAGCAGGAAAGATCACTAATGTGACATTCAGAAAACATATTCTGACTAAAGACTACAGAACAGCTGCTGCAGCATCTGCATTTGCATGCCACAAATTAAAATAAAAAAAAAAAAACCTGGGCTGTCATCTGCTCTCAGTTACCGGAGCACGGCCTCGCCATTTCCTCTGCGCTTGGGGTAGGCTGCCACGACTGCATGACATGGCTTGTGACAAGAGGATAAAGTTTTAGCTGGCACAAGCTACCCTGACCTCCTCGGCATCAGGCACTGCCAATGAGTTGCTGACAGCTGACGGGCACAAGCTGCAAATCCCCCCAGGCGACGTTTTTGAACAGCATTGGTGATGTACAAGGGCAGAAACACGGATCTGAGGACGGGCAAATTCCCAACAGGATCTTTCTGTCTCCTCACAGTTGTCTAGGACCAGCATCAATCAATTTTCTCTCCGGCTCCACAAAAGCACAGTTTTATTAGTAATATACTCGTTGGCTTATCTATTTTACTGTTACCTGCTTGCCTGCGGTGCCTGACTGCTGCACCCTGTTTGGCAGAAGGGCTGCTGCATCCTGAGCCCTGCAGAGGCTCTTTACGCAGCCTCTCACCTTATTGAAACCCAGAAGGAGTGGGCTATTTATTCATTGATTTATCATATACGGTCATACATGGAGAGCAAGATCTCAGCCAAATTTGGGGCCAGATGTACGAACACCTCTTCAGAAGCAGCTCCTGGCTCAAAAGGACTAGTCTAAGCAAACCAGCCAGACAAAGCATTAGGAACAGCGAAGTTTGGGGAGGGTTTGTCTCCATTTTGCAGCTTAGGAGTTTATATAACTCCCTGCAGAGAACACAGGAAACATTTGGCAAGGCTGGGATTTGAATTTATGTTGCTTGAACCCTGCTCCAACTTCAGCACGAAGGCCGCCTACAAATCTGAAGCGATAACGAGTACAGAAATAAAACCAGCCTGGTTTTGCCCGATACTGTTGCACGCCACAGCACACCTCTGGGCGCCAGCATTGGGTGCTGGGTGGCACCACGGCAGGAGAGGGAGTGCCTAGCCACGTGTACAGCACTGGCGACAGCAAAGCAATAAATCTCTCAAGACATAAATTACCATTCACGGTCATAAAATGAGAAGAGTCGGCCATAAAATAAAGAGCTCTTATTTATGATGGATGTGTCTCAAGCAGAGCTTTCTGCCACCTGCAAATCAGAGCAGATGGATACTTTAAAAGAAAACCCCCAGCTGGGTATGGAAAGATCCCATTTAGGGTAACTATAGGACTCTGTTTCTAGAGGAGAATTTGCCTAGTGTGTGATTTGGCCCCTGTTGCTCACCAGGCATGGGGCAACAGCTACCTGGTCGCCCATATTGGTGACATCAACCACTGCTTTGTCAAAGTTGCCTCTGCTGTGGAAGATCCACGTCGCTGGCATGGAACAGCCTGTGAAGGCTGGTCCCAGCTGGGCTTTGACATGTTGCCAGGGTGTGTGCTGGAGCGACCCCCGGCCATCCAAGGGGGGTGTCCCAAGAGTTCAGGTTAGGCGTTTGAGGACCCCACACCTCTGAGCCGCTCAGCCTTTGCACCATGGTCCTGGAGGTACCAGGCTGACGGGGACATTTGCTCTGAGCCACCTCTGTGGTGTCGAGATGCTCGACTGCAGTATCAACCACAGCCAGCGAGAGCGGCCGGCGCGGCTTTACTCATCTTGCTCCTACATGCAGAAGAGTAGCCCAGAGCCTCCATCCATCAAAGTTTTGTAGCTACTTCTCCTCCAGTGTTTCCATGGTTGGCTGCGCACAGCCATTTACATCAGGCCTCTGTTGCTCCTGCAGGATGAGGGCTCTCCTAGGGACTTTTGCAGTCACCAGGGGAGTTTGCTTTGCTGGATTTGGGGGCTAGAGCCTTGCCAACGGCCTTTCCTGCACGCCAGGCTGTAAAAAGGCTCTTTGTAGTAAGATGGGATTTTACTTCAGGCTGTTGCTAACTGATGCAATAAGCAAAATTATTGAAGCATCTACATTGGATGATTCTTCTGCCCAGGCCTAATAAGAACCTGCAGTTATGAGGCTTGAGCAACATCTTTCAATATGTATCTTGAAAACAAGTCTCTTACACAGTTTGCACAGCAGCTGGTACCGAGCACATTGCTAGCCCAACCTCCAGCCAAGCAAAGTCTCTCTCCAACCGCAGTTTTGGTTTGGCATCAGAGGGGGAATGGTTTTGTGCTATAGTTTTCAAGCCTGGTTGGACTCCATGTGTTGTTTTTTCCTCTCTCTCTGTCAGATGCTGAAATCCATGGAGGACTCCAGCCTTGGTTTTTGCTGAGTGCCGATTTCACCCTTGCGATCCCACCCTTGTCTCTTTTCCCCCCCTCTCACTGATGGAGGAGGCAAAGATATTGGGTTTGTCCTTCCTCGCTCCTGCTTCTCCTGCCCAACCAGGGAAGTTCAGCGACAACTTCAAGGAAAATCGGAAAGGCCCCGGGCAGCTTTTTTTCATTAGTTCTGGCTCTGACTGTGGCAAACTGGGCGCAGAGCCGAGCTGCCATCTGGAGCTCCTGCTGCCTGGCCAGGAGCTGCCTCCCCCGGGCTCCGTCTGCAGGGCCCGCGGCGCTGATGCTCATGGCCGCAGCAGCGAGGTTGGGACGGAGCTGGACCAGATTTGCCTCTTTATTCATGAGATGGCATGTGTAGCCAAAACGAGGACCCATTGGGCAGCTGTGGGGGACACCTGGGCTCCCACCCCTCGTTTCTTCTTCCTCGGAGCGAGGACGAGGTCTGCCGCTGCCTGGACCGAGGGCCAGGCTGAGCACAGCGCCGGGCTGAGCAAGCAAAGCGCACCGAGGCAGATCGCAAGTTCTCTCTTTGCAGGGCACCGGGGCTTTAAAAATTCATCCTGTTTCTCTCATTGCGTATTCAGTACCTCTATATGCGATAGCTGCATTCAGTGCAGCCTAAAATGTCTCTTTAAAAGGTGTGGGATCTGTCAGTTTAATCTAGTGAAAAAAAAAAAAAAGGACTTGTGGTGGGTTGACCCTGGCTGGATGCCAGGTGCCCACCAAAGCCGCTCTATCACTCCCCTCCTCAGCTGGACAGGAGACAGACAATATAATGAAAGGCTCGTGGGTCAAGATAAGGACAGGGAGAGATCACTCAGCAATTACCATCACAGGCAAAAAAGACTCGACTTGGGGAAATTAGTTTAATTTATAACCAGTCAAATCAGAGTAGGATAATGAGAAATAAAACTGAATCTAAAAACACCTTCCCCCCATCCCTCCCTTCTTCCCAGGCTTAACTTCACTCCCGAATTCTCTACCTCCTCCCCCACAGTGGCGCAGGGGGACAGGGAATGGGGGTTGCGGTCAGTTCATCCCACGTTGTCTCTGCTGCTCCTTCCTCCTCAGGGGGAGGACTCCTCACACTCTTCCCCTGCTCCAGCGTGGGCTCCTCTCTCCATGGGTCCACAGGTCCTGCCAGGAGCCTGCTCCAACGCGGTCTTCCCATGGGGTCACAGCCTCCTTCGGGCATCCACCTGCTCTGGCCTGGGGTCCTCCACGGGCTGCAGGTGGATATCTGCTCCACCGTTCACCTCCATGGGCTGCAGGGGGACAGCCTGCCTCACCATGGTCTTCACCACGGGCTGCAGGGGAATCTCTGCTCCGGGGCCTGGAGCACCTCCTCCCCCTCCTTCTTCACTGACCTTGGTGTCTGCAGAGTTGTTGCTCTCACATATTCTCACTCCTCTCTTCTCCAGCTGCACTTGCCGTTTGTTTTTTTTTTCCCCTTCTTAAATACGCTATCCCAGAGGCGCTACCACCGTCGCTGATGGGCTCGGCCTTGGCCCGCGGCAGGTCCATCTTGGAGCCGGCTGGCCTTGGCTCTGGTGGACATGAGGGAAGCTTCTAGCAGCTTCTCACAGAAGCCACCCCTGTAGCCCCCCGCTACCAAAACCTTGCCACGCAAACCCAATACAGGACTAAAAATGGAATTTTTGAAGCAGCTGCAGCAGAACGTACAACACATCATCTGCTTTGCACCAACGCTGCCCGTGCTAGCACCCTTCTTTCCTCGGTAGTGACTCCATGCAGCGAGCAGCGTGCCCACGCTGACTGTTAGCTAGCTCTCATTCTCAGAGGCAATGGATCATCAATGGCATTGGAGACTTTTCTAAAATTGGTTCAGACTATTAAAGGAAGGGCAGAGGCAGAGAGAGGAATGAAAAAGTGACAAGCTGGTGACATGTTCATTCAGCTCCTCTTTCTCTACAAATGAAGAAGTGTGTAACTGAACTTAAACGGGGCTGCTAAAAAAAAGGCATGTAGAGACCATTAATAATGAATCACCCAAGGAGATGAGCATCCAGCAACGAACTTTCCGGAGAATGACTATCTCCTGTTGTTACTGGGTTATCTCCAATCCCAACCATGCTGGGGTTGTGCTCCAGTGACGACCCCTACCCCAAAGAGTTTGCAATCTAAGCAAGAAAATCAGATGGGGAGTGGGGAGATGTCCGCATCACCTTTTCCTTGCTCTGACGTTGGCAGGCCGCTCTGCTCCACAAAGCGAGCAGAGCCCCTGCACTGGGTGCTGCGCAGGGGCTGGTGCCAGGCGGCTGGTGCCCAGCTGCTACAAACAGAGCCGCGCTGCCTGCAAAAAGGGTGCCGGCATCCCTGGGGAAGCAGACCCACAATGTCGGATTCCCGTTGACTATGGCTGAACGTGTACAGGGGATGGCTGCTCCCCAGGAAGTCGGGCACTTGGGAGGAACAGAAGAGACGTTTTGTTCCCACCGGGCGACCTGCAAATGCTTGAGCTCTGTCTGTCCAGCCACAAACACCACTTGTGCTACAAAGAGGCAAAACGTTACAGGCAGCGTTTTGCAAAAATGTTAAGTTTCCCTGTTAAATTAAAACCACTACTGTCTCCTCGCCTGTTACTCGCCTCTGACATGCGGCACCTATGCTTGAGCTGCTCAGGGTTTGGAGTTAGGAGATCCTGCCACGAGCCCCGTCCGCCCCTTCCTTCCCACCGGCCTCTCGCTCGCCCTCCCCAAGCACTCCTGCCCACTGCCTCCTTCTCAGCAGTTATTTTTCGAAGTGCAATCCGAGTTGCCAAATGAGAATGAATAAATATTAACGCTAGAACATTTTCTAGCCCTTAAGGCTCTGATCCTGCGGTTTTCATTTACACGAAGGCAGCGGGAGTAGTCATGTGTTTGGGGGCTGTGGGAGGGGGCCCAACGAGTGCCGTGCCCCCCTTTCGTTCCTGTGCAGAGGCACAAAAAAGCACTTAGCACCTGGCCAACCGTGGTGTGCTAAGACTCAGCCCGGCAAAGAAAGAGCGTAAATGAATTATCTCAGAGGTGGGTCAGGCTGCACAGTGTGTTTTGATTAAGCACTAGGAAGATGGAAGTGATAACTGAGAGGATCATAAAACTAGACTATAGGGTACATTAGAATATAGGGTACATATTTATGTGAATACAAAATTGAAAGAGTAAAGAGGTTGTGAGGAGGTGGCAGGGAAGAGCTCTGCCCATGCATGTGGTGGGGGGGAACCGCCTGAGTACTCACTCTTGTTCCTTTTTGTCACATCATTTATTCATCACAAAGTGCTCTTTAGCGTCTGTCTCTTTGGTTTGGGGGAATTATTTTACAGCACCTTCAAACCATTTACGTAAAGCTCATTTCCAGCTGAAAGGCAGCAAGGAACTAGTGGTGAGTGCAGCACTGTGCACCAAGTGCAGTGACCTGCTGGGAGGGAACACTCTCGAGCAGGGAAAGGACCTTCTTCACGCTTTGCCCTTATGTCTCCCTGTGCTGATCCCTCAGAGCACCATCTCCACCTATGTCCCAGAGGTACGTCCCCCGCCTGCACTGCTGTGCCTGCAAAATTGCCTGCTGCCCACGTGGCCGGGACTGCGTGCCAGCTTGGGTGACCAGGCTTTGTGGGTGGGCCATGCTCCAGCATTTGACACATGGGTTTGCAGCCCCACGTCTGTGCCCTGGCATGGTGACCCTGTGCAGAGGACATCCAACACAGCTGGCAGATCCTCTATGGCATCCTATCATCCCGATCATCATTCCTCCCTTTGCACAAACTCACACGCGCAGGGGCTTTGCAAGCAATGCATCCCCCTGCCTGGGGTCTGATTTATTAATTCGTAATTCCAACAAGAAGGCGGTCCTTTTCCCTTCCCCGGCTTGGTCCTCTCTGCCACAGGGTGCTGGTCTCTGCAGCGCTACGTGCCCTCTCCTCCCTGTCTTCACATGGCACCAAGGAGACACACACCTCACTCTGCCCAGGAAAGCTCTGGCCTTACTGCCATAGAAGGGCCAACACCTCATGTGTGAATGTCTTCCTTCACTTTCCCTGTTTCTGAGGTGGCATCATACTTCATCACCATCAGTCAAATCCTGCAGCAGCGCTGGCTTTCCTTTTGCAGTGACCCCAAGAAGCAGCCTGGTAGCACAAACGTACCCCTGCAAAAACTTCCAGCATATTATCCTAATCCTCAGCAAAATACACCAGATTTGGGAATAAGGACCAAGATGTCACTGGCCCAGAGGCCAGGATAGAATCATAGAAACATAGAATAGTTGGGGTTGGAAGGGACCTTTAAAGGTCATGTGGTCCAACCTCCCTGCAATGAGGATGCCCCCAGTCACATCAGATCCCCAGATCGTACGGGAGTGCATAAACTGTAACACCAGAATTTGCCAATGGTCTCGTATTTCTTCAGCAGTGACCTCTTTCTGAAGCCACAGAAGACAGAAAAAAATCCCCACACCGTAAGGCACTTGGGATAGTGGTACATATGTGTATGACGTAAGGATACATTTCTTCCTGATCCCAGCTGGCAATTACATTATGGAGATAAAAACACATCGGGCTTTTATAATTACAAGACTATGAATGAACTCAGGAAAATATAGCGGATACTTTATAGACTTAGAAAATGCATTCCTTGGATGAAATGCTCATTAATAAAACTTATAGATTGGTATTAATTACAGGAAATTGGCTAATCTCTGTGCAAGTTTTTATTTAATTACTAAGCATTATGTTTCAAAATCTAAGTTCTTGGGTGGCTTTTCTGCCCTCAGTGGATCCAA
This sequence comes from Gymnogyps californianus, assembly GCF_018139145.2. Lineage (NCBI taxonomy): Eukaryota > Metazoa > Chordata > Aves > Accipitriformes > Cathartidae > Gymnogyps > Gymnogyps californianus. The sequence goes on from NC_059471.1 coordinate 176,563,183, forward strand.
ATCACTGTCAATAGCAGGGAAGGAAAGCAAGAAGATGGAAGAGCATCTGGCGTGGAGTTCTCCTGCTCCAAAATGAAAAAAGGCATAAAATGCACTACAAAATTTTGCAAAATAGCTTTCACAGAATGAACTGATCTCCACCAGAGAATAGCTTCCAGCTTAGTAAGGCTTCATGAGCTAATGGAGTTGTATGGACCCAAAATGTGGCCAAAAGTCATCCAATTCAGTGAGATATTCCCCCCTGGACTGAGAAAGGCTTTATATTCAATCTTAAGTCCCATCATGAACTTGCACACAGGTCCATCTAGCATGTGTGTTGACCCCTGAAATGTGAAATGAGGTGGAGCTGACAGCAGTGGATGAGTCCCTGTCCTTCTCCTGCCAGTCCCTGTGCTTTCCCCAGAGAGGCTGGCTGTGGGACAAGGGCTCCCAACACCTTCTGCGAGCCAATCTCATCACCTTGTCATCCCAGAGGCCAGCCACCAGCCATCAGCTAACCGGAGATGAGATCACACCTGCCAACTCTGCTCCCAGAGTCAGGAGAAACATTGGAAATGCAGCGACAGCAAATAACTTCTACAAACTACAGAGCTGGCAAATATGTCAAAAGCATTTTGGTATTGAACTCTCACTTGAAATCAATGATCCAAATGGGACTCAACTTGTTCCTTATTAAGGGCTAAGGGCAAATCTAGTATTTTGGTATTCATTCACACATGAGTTGGATGGACTTTGAGTAATTGCTGTATGCAGCACTTTCCTGAATCATGCATTATTAAAATCCCACAACTGGAGGAACAAAAATGGATGGGGCTTGCTCACGCACTCTCATCCGGCTCCACAGCAGGAGGGGTGACCTCTGCATCTCTGCACCTTTGCCCCACACTAAGCCCCTGGTTCCCTGCCCTGGCCTCTGCTGGGTGAAATCCCAGAGTTTGTCCCCTTATCCTTTTGCACTTCATTGCTGACATGAAAGGAGAGAGGTGATCCTTGCCTCCCCCGAGATTTCACTCCTGGAGGGGGGCTGAGGGAAGGCTGGGAGGAAGCCAGGAGCATCCAAGCCACAGGTGGTGTTTTTCCTGCTGCCTGCTTTGAAGAAAGTCCTTCAAAACCAAAGATAACTGTGTGGACCCACCTGTCGAAAGGGGAGCTCGCCAGAAGGCATTTCTCCTTGCGGACGCTGCCCAGTCCCGGGGTGACCCACGAAGCACAAGCCAAGCCCTGCCTTCAAGAGCAGCCCTGGCTCCCGCTTTTCCTGCCGCTTGCATGGGAGAGCGCTGTGTCACCGTCCTGCAAAGAGGTAGCGCGGCATACAGCCTTCATCTACAGGTTTTGCCTGTGCAATCAGCAAGGTGCCAGGGCTAGAAAATCAGCCTCGGGAGCTGTGTGTTTCACGTAATTGGGCTGCTAAATTACAGCCCAGCAAAGCTACGTTGCTGCCCCTACCTGCTGGGTAAGTTGTTGGCAGGGGACCATGCGTGGTGTATGAAATGTCTTGGAAGTCCTTTAGAGAAGGCTGTGGCAGTGTCACTTCTGGCACTGCAGACCCCAGGTCAATATGAAAACTAGTCTACGAAACCATCAGGAAAAGCCTTGAGATTTAAAAGCATCATGCACACCAAGCAGGGTATAAAACAAATGCGAGCCCAAGAAGAGTGTCCCGTTGGTCAAAATTCATGCTCTACATTGAACAGTGACCGCAACACTGCAGGAATAAGCCCTGTTCCACTTCATTAAGCTATACGGGTCCTTCACTCTTCTGGCGTGAGTGGGTGCAGCTCTATGGAAAACTCAGCATCACGCCACCATGCGCCAAGATCGCACACTTCTTGCAAAGTAGAAGATTCAAGCGTAGATCACAGCAGACGTGGCCACTAAAAGGCCGCTAAAAGGTGCCGCCCATCGTGGCCCCGACCGAAACATCACATGTTAAACAGTCATAAGGGAAACTGTGCAGCTGGTGAGCCCTTCACACGGCATGCGTTTTCAAGGAGATAAAACTAGCGTTCACGTATATTGACTTTGTGGAGCTTTTTGTGTTTCCGTCGATCGGACGGGCAAGCAATCTCCTAAGCCCATTGCACAACGCCTCGCGAGGCTGCAGACGGGCCGTTTCGCAAGGCATCGGTGTAGTCCTCAGGGTGGCGGAGCGGGCGAGGGCGGACGGGGGGACAAGGAGCTTTGTTCCCTTGCGACACCAGGGAAAGGCGCAGTGCCGAAGGTGCCTCTCTCACTTCCGTGCCTCAGCGACCAAGCTACTGCTGAGTCAGACCTGCCACTCCAGGTACCCCGTACACACTCGCCACTTCTGAAATGACCCTCAAAAAGAATCAAAATGAGTTAAAAATACCAAGGCCAAACAGCAGCCTGCGAAAGCCTAGTTGCTCAGAGGAGAGGTGAAAGTTCCTGCAGTTGGACACCATCTCCTTTTGCCCCCAAAGGAGGCCAAGCACTAAGCTTGCAGCTCTGGTGGTGCCACCCCTGGGCTCTCCGTGGTGGGCGATGCCCCTCCTGCCCTGTGCCCTCCCCTCGGTAAGGTGGGCTTTGCGGCTCAGGCTGTGAGCCAGCAGGCACCCCAGTTCCACCTCGGTGTCCAGTCCTGGCTGACCAGGGCTGAACACAACCCTACCTGCAGCATCCAGCAGCTCTTCAGAGAGCATCTCTCAACTCGTCGTGTTGACCTCACTCACACACACCCACAACAGCAGCTAGCAGCCCACGTAGACCTCGCAAAGAACTCCAGCTGCATACAAACAACATACCCACTAATTACGAACAAACCAGCTCTGAGACCTCTGGGCCATCCCAAGTCTTCTCTGAAGTCCCAGCATCTCCGTTCCTCAGCATTGGTGGGATCATCGCCAGGGTGCCTTTATCCAGGGCATGGTCCTCACCATCCTCCTCCAACACCTTCCCCACAAACATCACCTTTCCTCTTACCTTCTCCAGCCCCTTGCAGCCGTGCCTGCCTGCCAGGCTGGCTGTGCCGGTACCAGTAACAGCAGGAATGGCGACGCAAGAGGGCCTCGGCAAGGGCTAGCTCTGGAAAAATAAAAAGCCAGAATGTTTGTGTGGTTTTGCCCAGCCACTGCTGAGAAAGGCCTATTGTACCTCCCTGGGCTCTTCTGCATGCACAATAAGCCTTAGGAATTTATCAGTAGTGTTGTTCATCTAAGACCAGTATAAAATATATCTGGTTCTTTCCTTAGACTTCTCAATTCCTTAAGGAAATTAAAGGAATTAAATTAAACTAAATGGAAAGGCCCAGATTCGACCTTTTTAACATCTTTTCCTGTAGCTGCTTTGAATAAACATCCTTGTGCCTTTGAAAAAAGTCCCATTTAGCATTGAGAACTTTCCCATATAGCCATAACTGGGTCTGGGAATGTGCCACCTTGGCCTTTCAGTGCTAACCACTGTGACAATTTTTTTGCAGAGTTGTGTCACATCATCCAGAATTATGTTCCTGATATTATTGTAGCCCACCAGATCTGTCTCTATCCATGGACAGTGGCTAACAACATACTTTTGGGGGGAGGTATCTTTTTTCCCCCTACAATCACCAGTGACTGAACCACTCTGGTGGCTCTCCCTTGTGACACTGAAGGGATGCACCTTTGCAGTCTTGTGATTGAGAAACGGTACAATTCCTCTGACTGAATGCTGACATCTCCTTTGGGGTGAGATGAATCATGCCCTAGAAACATCTGCAGTCCATCCGACGATTTCCACGCCGAGATCCTACACCCTTCTGTGTAGTCACTGTAACACAGTGAGTTTTACCCACTTCTACTGCTCCTGGCTTTTCTTTCTGCCCCAATACCACTAATTCTGGCACTCGGCACCCCTCCGTGTGACTTGAAGTTATTGAAGGTACCTTTTGATTTCAGGTTGGTCCCTTCCTTTTTTGGGACGTCTCATGGCTTGCAGCAGTGTGTGTGCACCTCAGTTACGGTCGTTGCCTTTGAGCTCCGTCTCCAGGTCACTCCCTAGTGCTGAGGGCTCTGCACCACCCCGCAGTGCCAGCATACGAGCTGTTTCACACTACAAGCCCGGGCCAGGAGGATGCTTTTGTCTGGCAAATTCTACTCAGAAGCCCACGGGCTTATTCTGGGCTGTCCCCACGTCTGTGCGAGCATTTTGTCCCAGCCTTCCATCACCACTGGTTAGACCTTCAGTACAGTTTCACGTTTTCTGGTGTGTTTCAGCACTGATGTGGTTTTCATGAAGTCCTTCCAGCTGGGGTGGAGGGGGTAGTCTACAATTTGTACAGGGGAATGGTGTCCTTTTTGGAGTGTTCTTCCATTTTCTGCTGTTCTGTGCACCTGCAGCAGAGGTGAAGCTGGTGCACCACAATTTGCTGGAAGCATTTCTGCCCTTCCAGGCAGTCTCTACCTGCAGGCGCCTGTCATAGAGATGCAAAAGTCCACATGTTGTGTCTTGTGCAGCAGGTCACTGGGTATTTGCCGTCACTTCATTGAAAAAAATTATGAAATAATATCTGGAAGGGCACTGGAGGCAGAAATTGTTCATGCTGGCTAGAGGTGCTTATTTTGCCATCAGCCAGGTTCTCCTACATTAAAGAGATGCGGGGCTAAAAATAAACACATGGCCCATTAACCTTCAAGTGCCTTGCAGCAATTGCCTGGGGAAAAAAGACAGGAGAAATGGGTAGAGTCTGAAACAATAATTAACAGTGAATAGACACTGAAAGAAAAACATGGATGAGGTGGGAATTACGGAAAAAGTCTTTTCCCAGGGGAGCTCTGCTCTTCGCTTGCCAAAGCTCACTTGCACCTCCCTGGCAGGGGCTTGCAGCAGAACTGTTTTCTTCGCAGCCAAAGGTTTTCCAGAGAGAGAGCTCTTCTTTGCCTTTTGGATTCGAGAGTGGATACTTGCCTGCATTTTTGCTGCCAGCCTGGCCTTCTGTGCCCTTAGCCTGACCACACACTTGGGACATAAGGAAACTGGTGACTCCCATTGCATGGAGACGGAGCAGCAGGAGTGGGGGACCCGACTCACTCTCAAGGGCACAGAGGAAACCTGCGGGTGTCTGGGGACCTAAACAACTAGTCTGTGCTGAGCTCGTTGACAAAACCTGGGGAAACCAAACTTATTTTGAAAAACAAGCCCTTTTTGCCATATAAAACGTGGGTGGAAATTTTTTGGACCAGCTGTGCTCCTCATGAAGACAAGAAGGGCTGCGAATCACGCGGCTGAGGTGATTCACTGCATCCGGGCTCCGACTCAGCCATCGGGCAGCTCCTCAGGTGCCAGGTTTGGCCTCCGCCCCATCTTCGTCCCAGTAAGGTGCTGGGGGTCCCTCCATCTTCCCCCATGCACACACACACACATGCCCATGGAGCTGCTGCTCAGCCCCCACGGCCCAACGCCGAGACACTTGGCTGGAGGGAAGGGCACGGCTCTGCCCCCTCTCCCTTTGGAAGGAGCATGGCCCAGGCTGGAGAAGAAGCTGGGGGCAACAGCTGCAGCCGAGGGCTGGGCAAACACATAGAGATGTACTGCTCGGGCGCTGCGTCACACCAATGCACAACACGGAGGAGGCATGAGACGCAATCCTTAATCCCTTAGTCTCTCTGTGCCACCTACAAACCAACAGTGCTAATAATACCTAATGATCTCACCTCCAGATATTGAGTCATGTTTGCAAAGGGCTCAGAAGTGCCTGCCTGGAAGATCCCGCAGAGGTGTGTTGTTCTCTCCTGCACCCAGTGCCCGTACAGCCCTGAACTGGTGAGGGGAGGGATGCTGTATTTGAATCCATAACACTTCATTCAACGCAGACAAAGTCTTAAATGTGCTAAGCGGAAACTGGCTTCTCTAATTAAAAAATAGCTCTTTGTAAAAGAAAAACGATTTACTTTTTTTTTTTTTTAAACGAAAATGAAACTTTAATTACATCTGTGTAACTCAAGGCAATTTTCAAGTAACCGGGGAGTTTTTGTTCACCGTTTTTTGGAGTGTTCAGGATCCAGCATCTCGTTCTTTTAAATATATCTGGCTTCTAGTGAAAAATAATTAATGGCTACAACCATTTGATTACATGGTGCTCTGGAGGACTTACCTGCAGCCATTCCTGAAAGAGGTGCCTTGTAAGATCAAATTTCCTACAAATCCCACAGTGATTGCCACTCTTCTAACAACTGAAGTGCCTGCAATACAATAAAGCAAATAGAAAAGCCTACACTTGTTGCAGTTAGAATTTAAAAAGTGTAGCTAATTTTTTCTAATTGGCTTCTCTCTTCAGAGACGGAAGCACCACTGGGACCACTGCAGCTTTCCCAGAATTAGACAAGCTTTGCAGTTGCACCAGCCATAGCATTTGGGGGACATTTTTAAACCCTGTCAAAAAGATAGTGACCTTTTCTTTCTTGCAGCTTGATGGGTATTCCCAGAAAAATAAACTCAGTTTGATCTCTTGACATTTCTTCTGCTATATGCCCAGGTTACTCAAAGGCCATATCTACATGGTATAGAGAGCAGGAAGAAAACAAACCGCCTTCCCAGGGCTCCGCGGCTTTGCATTAATCCAGCCTGGAACGATGATGGCCTCTCTCCTGCACTCTGCAACACATACCAGTGCCTTTCCTCTTTGGTCTCTGAAATTAAATTTTTGAAGATTTTTGGCTTTGTTTTGGCCTAGTTTTGCTTGCTTTTCGTTGCCTTTATTTCACTATGGGTCTTTATTTTCGCCAACTTGAAACTGGAAGAGCATCAAACCATGTACCCAGACTGGAATGCAGAAATCCTTGCATCTGTTTAAGAAAAACTTTCTATTTCTATTCATGTTGCTGGAAGTGATTATTTGCTAAGGATTAAAAGACACGGCTTTTGAGATGAGTGTAAACACTCATTTCTTAGGGCATAACATCCCCTTCATTTAATACAGATACAAAAGATGTTCTACCCGGAGGAAACTATCCAGTAATAGCAGCGTCCAGGTTTCTTGTCCTTTCTTGGAAGCAGCTGGTCTAGGCTGCTTTTAGATAGAGGATACTGCTCTTGAGGGAAGGCCGGCCCAACCAGTATTGCCAATCTTCTGCTCCTTGCTAATACCTGGTGTCATATACTCTGCCTTCTGTATTTTTCCTTTTTATTTCAAAGCAGGTGTATGTGGGTAGACATAGCATCCCAACAGGACTTCCACTCTTTTCCATCCATCCTTCACCCCAAATCCCAACCCATCAAAACGTTGCATTTCGTGACATTTACTCTGTGCCACAGCAAGCAACAACTGGCTGGAAATAACACCGAGGCAGACTCCAGGGAAACCCAGCCTAAATCCGACTCTCCTAAACACATGGCTGGGCTCTCAGGACAGGGAGAAAGCAGATGTACTGCCTGCCAGTGGAAACGGGGCTGCAGGTGAGCTCGTGAGCCTGAGCGTGGCACTGGAAACACCATCACCACTGTACTGTAAGAATAAAATCTCTACCAGTGACTGGTGCAGCTGCATCAGAGCAGTACCATCAGCAGTACCATCAGGCAGGCAGGCAGCATAGCAAACTGCATGAAGGCTCTGTTGTTTTCCACACCACACGACATCAATTATTCACATTTTTCTGGGACTTCTGCAGGTAATCTTAAAAATATTTCCGCAGTGAATATGTGCTAAATTATGCATGGTGTTTACTTTCATTCTCCTGCAGTTCTGCCATCTTTCATGAATATGAAAAGCAGAAATCTAGAGAGCCGTCTTTCTTTTGATGGCAAAATTTTCCAGAGTGATTGGTCTGGTTATACAAATCTGTACTCATGCTGGTGCCGCCATTTACGTCAGCGAGACTTCTTCAGTGAGTGGGGACTGCCTGTGTGAATACAGGACTGAAGCTTTGCCTCCTCAGATGAGGAAGAACGGGAGGGCAGGCCTGCACTGCCCGGAGATTGCCGTGTACGCCTGAACCACCTCGAAGCACCTCAAGCAACATAACGCAGTCCAACAAAATTAATGTTGAAACCTCAAAATAATGGCAAGGCTCAGATATAATAAATAATGGCTGTCTGCTAGGGACAGAGCTGGCATTTCAGCGATGGTGAAGGAAGGGGCACAATCACAGTCAGAAATGAGAAACCTGTCACACGCACTCTTTTCTCGTGTTTTCCAAGGAAAACTGCCTGTGGCTTTCTCTTGGAAGCACTGGTAAATCTTCAGGCCCTGGTCCTCAATATACAGGCTCGATGTTCCCAAATGTGCTTGTTCTGGGGAATTTGGGAACATGAATCTCAATGCACGAACAGGTAACGTCACTCCAGGAACGTACACAGGCATCACACCCGCTTTGCAAATCAAGCCTTTAATCGCTTATGAGACATGAATGAAACAGCAACTGAATTTCCTGTAACTGGTGTAAAACCAAGACAACCGACGTAAAAATCTTGCTTTTTCTCAGTTGTTGCCATACTGAAATGAAGAATGTGTCAGTCAAAATGAGATCCAAACTCTGCAGCTGGGATTTTCACAAACACTCAGAGCCAGCTTACTTAATCTGGAGCAGGGCTACAAATCCCTTAATTATCTTTTTTGAAAAATCCCAGTTTTCTAAAAACAAGTGTACAAACTGCCACAATAATTAAAAACCTTGCTACTTTTTTTTTGAAAGAAACTCAGTTCCCAAACAGCTCCCAGCAAAAAATACTTAAATAAGTATTTCAATTGTTATTTGCAGTTCAAAAATCCAAATGTAAATTTGCCCCTCAAACCTATTAAGGGATTCTGAACAAAAATATAACCAATTAAATAATACCTCCCTGAAAAGTAAATAAAATTTTTAAAATACTTGTGTATATTGAATGTCAATAGTAATATATGGAGAGGAATGTGTTTGTCTAGCAAAACTTTCCCGTAGTCAGCTGGGCTGCATTTACACGGCTGAGCCTACTGACTGCAGGCAGGGTGGGAGTCATCGGAGCAGACGTAGACGTCCAGCGACGGAGTGAAGTAGGCACTTCCAGGACATGACACGTCTTATCCCAGAGTAGCTGTCTAAAACAGACCAGACATATCGCAGCTCCTAAAATACCTGCTCCTTTTCAAGTCTAGAGCAAGCCTGGGTGGCGGGCTCTGATGTGGGGGTCTGGATGAGGTAGGGGTTGTCCTTGAAGGCAGGTGGGGCAGATCCCAGCCAGGAACGAGCTGGCTCTTCAGATCCAATCCACTGCAGTAGCAGGTAGCTGTGCCAGAAATTGGCCAAACTCCACCCCAAAGGCAGGTGGGAGGTTTGCTCTGCTACTCCATTTTATGTTCAGTCTTGATGTATTGATAATCTGTAGTATTTACGATATTAATAATTCATAGCATCAAACTATTATGGTACCTTAAGATAGCCACTGTCTCCTATTTCCCTGCCCCTGGAAATACCTCCCCTGGGACCATTTGGAGACATCACACTGCCAGCACACAGTCACCCTAAGTTTTGCTGCTGTACCCAAGTGTTCCTCCTCCTCTGCAGTTTCCAGCTGATGAGCTCTGAGTTTATCCTCTTATTAGTCCCCTGGTAGCTGGTCCTCCACCTTGCGCTGCTGGATGCCATTTGATTCCCGCTACTTCAGTCCTCCGGGTCATCCGATTACCACCCCGCCATCTCCCCCTGGACCAACAAAACCTCACAAGTTTGTATCAACACCAAATTTAATTGGCACCCTCACATACTGAGGTCGTTACTGAAGGGCTGACCCCAGAACAGATGTTTTCTTTAAATCAGACATAATAAAAAGGATACTGAAGTTGTTGGATTCTTTTTCGCAAACTGTAGCTTAAAAGTATTCTAGTCCTTAGATAGTCACTAGCAAATTATGCCTTTTCACACTAAAAGGATCATTTTATGGATTGTTCTTTTTAAAAACGAAGTCCATATAAAGGAACTCAGGATTATGTAGCAGGATTATACTGGTAAAATTCTATATTTTGTTGTATATATTAATGTAACAAACAGGTATTTTCCTAAAGAAATCTTCCTGTATTGCAGTATGACAGAAAAGTATTGTAGCCCAGATTACTAATACCTTGCCAACCATCTCAATATATTGAGATCATCATTATTTACCATTCAGACTCCATGGCAACACTGAATGTAAATATATTTACTAATATTCTTATAAATGGAGATTAAGGCTTTGCACATTCCAGCTGTGAACATGCTGGGAGAAGAAAGAGGGACTCCATCTGCTATTGTGTTTGTTCAGTTGGCTGAAAAAATCAAACACCAATTTAAAGGAATATTTCATTAAAGAAAAGGGATTTTATTCTTTGAAAAAAATCCAAGTTATCGGTCAGCTTCTTGTCCTCCCCTAGCCCATTTGGAGCTGCTGCTGGGCAAGATAACAACATCGATCTCTCTGGTTTTGCTGCAATTGCTTCTTTGTCCAAGTGTATTAATTGCCAATATCAGTCGCGTACTGTTGGATTTCTGTCCGGGGCATCCCCTGCAATGCCACACCTACCCTGCGGTGCCGGGCACTGTCAGCGCTCGCCATCAGCTGCTCACAGCAGCAAAGGCAGCCCTGCAGAAATGCTGAATTAGCACGGGAGGTGGGAAGCGCTGAGAGCACTGGGAACAAATACACATCCATCATCCTATAGGTCCAGCAAGGAGAGATGGGCTCGCAGTTTTCTAGTTGATGTATTCTGCCCATGGTGTTTAACTAACAGCAGCGTCACATTAAGATATTTTGTAAAACTTTCCCGCCCACCAGCATTACGTGAGTTTTGGTTCCTCCGTGGAGGTGACGGGAGGCTGTACTCTTAATGAGTTCCCCTGTGACCTCTGTCAGGAGTCAGTAGTTTCTTGCACTAGGGAAACATTAGAGAAATCCAGAAGAGAAATTAGCTGCTAGCAAGAAAAATTGGCATAAGAAAATGAGACTCAGCAAGGAAAGAGAACAAATGTATGCTACTGGGGCCCACTTCTCCCTCCCAACAGCTCTGTGCTATGTGTCGTGGTTTAACCCCAGCCAGCAACTAAGCCCCACACAGCTGCTCGCTCACCCCCCCCTGGTGGGATGGGGGAGAGAATCAGAAGAGTAAAAGTGAGAAAACTCATGGGTTGAGATAAAGACAGTTCAATAGGTAAAGCAAAAGCTGCACACACAAGCAAGGCAAAACAAGGAATTCATTCACCACTTCCCATCGGCAGGCAGGTGTTCAGCCATCTCCAGGACAGCAGGGCTCCATCACACATAATGGTTACTTGGGAAGACAAATGCCATCACTCCGAACGTCCCCCCCTTCCTTCTTCTTCCCCCAGCTTTATATGCTGAGTATGATGTCATAGGGTATGGGATATCCCTTTGGTCAGTTGGGGTCAGCTGTCCCAGCTGTGTCCCCTCCCAACTTCTTGTGCACCCCCAGCCTCCTGGCTGGTGGGGTGGGGTGAGGAGCAGCAAAGGCCTTGACTCTGTGTAAGCACTGCTCAGCAATAACGAAAACATCTCTGTATTATCAACGCTGTTTCCAGCACAAATCCAAAACACAGCCTCATACTAGCTACTATGAAGAAAATTAACTGTATCCCAGCCAAAACCAGCACACCATGTTAACCCTTGCACTCTCAGATGAGTCACTCCCGATGCATAAGGGTATAAAGGAGATCACAAGTAGGTTCTTGCTTCTGTCTCTTCTAACTTAAGTATTTGCATTACAAAGCAAATGCTCGGTTTTGCAATTTGAGCTGTACCTGTGTACTTCCTAAAAGCAATTTAAGGACCAAATTTAAGAAACATCAAACAGGCTCTGCCAATCCCCAGGAGGCAATGATATTTAAGCATGTAAAGGCAAGATAGTTGCTTCCTCATCAAATTGCAGGGATGGAATTAAAAGTTCCAGATATTTATCTTGACTAACAAAATCAAGAATTAAGCCTAACGTATCCGGTCCCAACATCAGGAAAACTGATTTGTCTTGCAGGCACTAGGAACGTAATGAAGCATGAAGTTGTCATGCATCGGGCCATTCTCTTTTCTCATTCTCTTCTGTGAATATATGAGCCTGATTAGGAGGAACGAAAATTATTGCTCACAGATTTGCCCTGTCCTTTGGAAAGCTGCACCCGGCTGCTCCCTGCTTCCCCCCTAAGCACTGTTAGCAGTGGTGTGTGTGATTCAGAAGCTGCAAGTAAGGAACAATCTGCAGCCAATGTATTTAACACTGCTGCAAAGAGGGCACCTGGAAAGACTGACACAAATTCAGATATCAATGGCTCCCATAATCCGTTCTTGGCAGGAAGGATGGACAAATGACCTAATAGGTCTTTTTCATCTGGAATATCTATGAACCTGAAAATGGTGCTGAACTGATTTCCTAAAATAGCACTTTCATCACCCAGCTGTGTTTCTTAAACCGATGCTTCAAAACCAGAGCATTTCTATGCTCATGCAATTTCATTATTTGTCCTCATGAACTCCTCTGGAATTGCCAGCATTTGAAAAAAACCCTGAAGGTGAATGATGACAGAGTTGGAGATCTGGGGCCCACTGATCAATCTCCATCTAATATGATTACAATATTATCTCAGATAGATACATGGTGTGTATCACCATCCTATATTACTGTTTCTACTATGAATGTAACAACTGACTGATGGATGACAAAGCAAATTACTGCAGGCTTTTGATAAACATGAGAAAGGTACTTGTTTATTCAAATATAACTAGGGGCTGTACTTTCAGCCCCTAGAGAGACAGCCTCCTGCACCCCTTCAAGTCCCTTTGCCTGTGCATGGAAGTCTCCCTGTTACGGGTGGCAGGGAGGAACACCAGGTCTCTTCCTATCCATACTTTCAGAGATGGGATGCAGGGACCTTCCTCCCCTCCATGTTCTCTGGGGGAATTTCACCATGTCCTCTTGGTACAGAGAAGAAATTCAGATTGTTTCTTATATTTCAGAGGGATGGAAACCCACAGAAGACAGTCTGGCTGGTTTCCTGCAGCATTACTTGGACTGGACCACAGAGGTTTGGGGCATTATTGGGCATGTCCACTGCAAGCAGTGGAGCAAGGCACAGATGTAGCAGGCTACTGCCAGGCTGGGCTGCCATGTCACCACGTGCAGTCTCACGTCTGGGAACCTCCCGGGGAGGTGACTGTGCCAGCAAGTTGCCTGCAGCCTGCTCAGCATCGTGCTGGGCACGGCTGAGAAGTTCCCAGTTCTGGAGCAGGGTCAACCTGAGCTCAGCGCTTTCTGGGCCACACTCTGCTGCATGCCACGGACACGTCTCTTGTCTTGCCTTGCTCCACTGGCAACACGACGTTTCTGACCTCCCAGAAATGCTACCTTGGTAGGTCTTTGTGAAAACCAGGTATTACAGCAGTGGGAGCACTAGAATAAATAGCAAGACAAGATAATTTCCAGGCCTTGTTATGAGAAAGAAAAAGCCAGCAGGAAAAGGGGCAGAAACATGCTGCTGCTGAGAGTGATAGGACAGCATGACAACAGGACTTCTTCAGCACAGCCCCTTTCCAAAAATAGGACTAAGACTGGGGTGGGGAAGACCAAGCTCTCCAGTCTTGGCCGCCCATAATTGTCTCTTGACTCACAGTCCTGTGCAAGCAGAAGTATGTGGTGTCCTTGGGTTTCATCTCCCAACCCACAGCCTCACACGCCAGACCCAGCTGCCTGTGGGATCTGTGATCAGCTGCAGATAGCGGAGCTCCACACTCAAAGCAGCTCGGCAAGAAGGCTCCTTCCTTGTGCTGTGGCCTCTCTCATGAACTTAACGTGTTACACATTAGATCTGATGTGTTAAGATGGGCCCATGTGTTCATTGCATGGCCCAGCACAGTGTTGTCTCCCCGGGTGGAAAAGAAGACACCGGCATGGCAGGGAACCAGGAGATCAGGTCAGAGAGCTGGCTAAGCAGTAAGGACAGCCGGAGTGACCGCAGAAAGAGAAGCAGAGCAGCCGCATCACTAGAGTGAGGTTTGGATAATTTTACTTGCTTAAGCACTTTTCAGCATTGATGAGGAAATCACACACAGTTCATCTATGGAGAAAAGGCATTTTATCAAACTATGTTTTTATGCAAACTAATCAATAAATGGTGTTTGAATGGTGACGTTTCTAAATTCCTAAACTGGTAGCATCCCTGCAGTCTGATGTTAGCAAAGCCATTTAAATGATTTGCAGCCTTGTACTCAGCCCAAAACCCATCTGTCATCCTGCCTGTAATTTAGTCCTGCTCGGAAGATGAAACATCTTTTCAAAATTCATCACGGTTAGTGAAATGGAAATAGCTACATTTCTATTCAGCCTTTTTTAATATTTTTCTTTGGCTTTTCACCCCCTTTCTGAGAGCAAAATAACCACTAGGAAAAGCTATTTCAACAAGCATCTCTTGATTCTCCAGTGCTCAGTTAGGACAGACCTGTGCTATTCCTTTCCCTTCACCCTCTTGTGACCAGATGAGAAATATGATTTTACTACGGTTTTCTAAAAATTTAGGGTTTCACTTCAGCACTTCCAGCCTTACCCTGTAGACATTTACATGGGAATGATTTCTACTGAACAGTTCTTTGTAATTGAGAAAAAAAAAAAGTCACTCTGCTTATTCAAGAAGGAAAATGACCTTCTATCTGCAGTGGAGCTTTGATCTTACTTCTGGGAATGCTGCAAAATAATAATAGGATAATCCTATCCATATGCCCACATATTTGTTACCAGCCTGGGTGGGGCTCTGCATATTCAGCAGGGCTTTGCAGCTAGAAGTGGGCACTGATTTTGCTAGGTTGGGGGAGAAAAACATGCCTCCCCTCCTCCCACCTATCTGTCCTTACCTGCCATTTTCTAGCTAAGCTCCGCAAACAGTTGTGTGCTTGATTCTCTTTTCCTGAAAGCCCTCTCTCCACCATCCATCGCCTAGTCTCACACTAACGCCATGCCTCTGTCTCCCTCCTCAAGCAGCTGCCTCCTCCAAGCTCCATTTCTGCATTTCTCTCTCTCCGGTGCAGCCTTGGAAAGTCTCGATGCCAAGTTTTTGTCAAGGTTATCCAACCAGTCTGGAGTACAACTAGACACAGAACTTTATTCTGCTGTCCTCAAGGTCCTACTTTTATTATTAGACTTTGCTCAATGTTTGGCTACAATGTTTGAAATCGAAATGTTAGCTCCACCTCAGCTTCGCTATTACACAAACCAAGTGGAAATCTGCTGATCAGAACTCCCATGTACTTCAACCGGGCTAGGATTTCAGCCAGCTGTCTCTTTGAAATACATCTTTCAGTACTGGATCCTTGCCTCACATGATGCTGGGGAGGTCAGTCCTTGGGTAAGGTCACTGGCAGCTTCCAACCCACCTATTTTATGGTGTTTCTTGTGTTTCCGAAATCATATTCTGACAATGCACTGGAGAACGAAGATGACCTTTGGTCTTCAACCAGTATCCTGCAGCAAATCCTTGACCCAGAGTGTATCACTGGATTTTAGTGAGGACACCGTACACAGTGCAATCCCACATCAAAGTAATATGTAAATGCAAGTTTATATATTAAAGAGTGCAGCATTTTTTTGAAGATGTCTTTCACAGTCTGCCACTGTAAATATACAGGAACACACTGCCAGCAGTGGAACAAGACGGATGCCCATCCCTGCCTGCCAGTACTTCTGTAGACTGCATACAGCACACAGCCCACCTCCGTTACCTCTGAGCTTCCACTTCAGTCGTGCAGCGGGAGCTGCACTCTGTGTGCCAGGGCGAGCTGGCGGGCTTTTGCTACATTCCACTTAGCTCTGTAGCCGAGACAGTTTGGAAAGATCTGGGTCAGGTTCAAAGGAAAAGCACTTTAGCAGGCAAAGCACTAGTTTTTTTCAGAATGTGCTTGTAAAAATGAGGCATAAAATGCAGCCAGGGGAAGCTCTCACCCTGTCCTCAGCAGAGCACACAGACCCTGCAAAGGGCACGGCTCCTTCTTGTCCTGCAGCACACGGACCCTGCAAAGGGGAAAGCTCCTTTTTGTCCTGCAGTCTGTGCTGCTAGGACAGAAGGGCTCTGTCGCACAGAGTGCTACAAAAGAACCGAAGAGAGCAAGAGAAGGGGATGCAGAGACCAGTGCTTTCTCCAGCACTACCAATACCTTACTGGGTAGCCCTGGGCCTGTTACTGTACCTCTCTGAGTTTTTTTCCTGTTGGTAAAAATGAGGCTGGTGTTACAAACTTCCCCACCAGGTGCTTTGACTGGTCAGTCATGCATCTGCATTAGCCGAGTATTGCCATCTTGAGTGTGGTGTTTGCATACCTGGTTCCTATGGCTCCTCGCTACTTCTGGCCTGCCCTCCTTGGTCCTGTTTTCTTTGTATCCAGGATAATCACAAGCGTCTGCTACCCAGAGCCAGCAGCTTTCACAGATTATGCAGCTTCTGAGAGAGTGTTGGCCTATTTTATTTTGTCAATATGAAGATAGAGGCTGTGTTTACCACCCGAGCTGCTGCAATGCCCTCTGAGACATTTGTAGGAAGACCTGTGTATCTCTTGTTTTTGTACTCTGTCAGGCACAGAGACAAAGAGGGAAGAGCAAATTCTGGGAAGAAAGAGCACAACATGAACTAAAACTTAGTTTGCTTGCTATAGGAGGTCTACATCTTAACCTTATAATGACACAAAGAAATAAATAATGAGCTTGGTGTGCTTTGTACGATGGAGCTGCATTAGAACTGGGCACTTCAAAACAGCGCAGAAAAAAGGGGGCCAAGACAGTGCTGCATGAGGCTGGTGGTTGGGGAGGGGGTACCAAAAAAGTGAGGATATATGGATTTGGATCCCGATTTTGCAGGTCAGGGCCAGCTCTTATTTTGCAAGTGAGGTCCAGCTCTTGGAAAGAAAGACGAGGGACCTGACAGAGTGCTGTGACACTTGGCTGACTCATCTATGCATGGAATGAGTCAAAGATAAAACACCTGTTTATCCAGAAGGACAAATTATATTCCCCCCCCCCTCCCCCGAGGGAAATACAGGGTAATTCTGTTGATAACACCGGAATTATCTGCAGATTCACTGGACTGAATGGGCTCAGCATCTTCCTCTGTGTAAGATGAGGGCTGCAGCACTGAACAGACCAGTCAGCAGTGTGAGAACCATAAGAGTTTGCTTGCCAGAAGATGATAATAGCAGGGAAAAACAGATTTTCAGAATTCAGGTCCATGGGTAACTGGTTCCACGTACAAATATTTTGATAAAAAGGCTTTTAGTTCCTAAGTTGTACTCATTTCTGAGCAGCCCAGATTATCACACTTTGCCTTTCATATTTGCTTCCTTGCCAGGTTATATTAGTTGTTAAAAAGACCTTGCCTCTAAGGCTTTCTGTGCCTGCTATGCTGCTGCCTAAAATGGCAATATTCTTGCCTGTTCCTGAAACGTCAAAATGCATTTTTCTCCTATGGGATAGAAGTAATTTCTGAAAAATAGACATTTAAATACTCAGCTAAAGTGAGCATTTTCATCATATTGACCAAACCAGGCTGCAATCTTCTATTCCTGCTTTTATCTTCATTTTTGCATATTGCATTTTTGTCTGTAGCATCCAAAGGCACAGCCCCAAAATATCAAAAGGAGATAGTAGTAGTTAAAGACAGCATTGTGACCATTACTTGCTCTTAATGGCAGTTTACATTTGATTTTCACGGAAATTCATTAGTAGTGGAGGAATCTTTTAGACCATCTTCTGAAGGATTGTTCCTGACAATTTATGTTCTAGTGTTCTGGCCAGCCAACCTTTGAAGTTCATCCCGCTTTTAGAAGTTGGATTAAACAGTTAGGCAAGACAAACACGAAGGTGATTCATATCACCTCATTTTAGCCATCTGAAAAGCCATCCCACCAAAAAAAAGACCCCCTCCAAACCCTGCAATCTGTTCTTCAGTGAAACAGTTTGGGAAATTGGACAAAATTGCCCTAAAAAAACCTTCACAGAATATCTGAAAATAATTTGATGAGCTGCTGAACCATGGTGTTTATCATCTTGTCTGTCTTGAATTTGTTTGCACTCACTGCCATAGATTTATATCAGAAATTTGCTATCGGAACAAGGGTCCGAGACACATCACGTGGGTTACACTGGCGACATCCTGCCATCTGTGTCATTGTTTTTCACATCATAAACTGCAGATGTGTAACAGAGCAAGATGCATCTTTAGCGCAGCAAGGATTACAGTAAGCCGCAACATAGATTCCATATACAGTATGTTACGTTAAAAAGAAACAATAAAAAAAGATGGACTATTTCTAAAACCTGAACTGGCTCTTTCATTGCAGAAATGTTGGAACAGCATCAAATATTCCAGCCAAATATGTGCAGGCTGATATTCCTGTGCCCCTCGGTGTGCTCCTCTACAAGTTGCAGACTGAGCATTTCATTTTTTTCATGCTCACCTATAGAAGCCCCAGACTCAATTCCTGTACACATGCAGAATAAGAAACAACAGCATTGGTTTTGACAGTTTCTTCTGAAAACCAAATGGCTGGGGAGAAAACAAAATTCCATCATTTTCATAGCTGCTCTGTAATGACATCAGGTGTCAGCCCCACAGGCTCCGGGGCAGAGCAGAGGGGTTTAGTGAACTACTGCTGACCAAGCACGCAGGAAGCAGTCTACCCACTGCAACATGGAACTTGGCACAGATTAATTTGTCCTGCTGAGAAGCATACATTATATATAATGCCAAGACATGGTGAAAATGAATGGCTCTGAATGCCTTCTCACTTTGGAAAGCCATTGTCACATCTCAGGTAGCAAAATTCAGTCTCAGGGTGGAGCTTCAGGATGGATTATCACTTTCTTGCCCTTCTCCCCACTATGCCTCTTTGGGACTGCTGGGCAGAGATTTTGCAAGGGGAACTTTAATTTGAGATGCACTACAGAAATGTCAGATTACGCAGCAACTCCCCTGCAGGAAGATATTCTTCTTCCCTACTGCCTGCGGGAACAGTTTCAAGCCCAGTGACTTGCTGTTGTTGCAAGTGTTGATAGACCAAGAAAATAAAGTTTGAAAGCATGAGGTACCCGCTAACCCGTGAGCTTTCCTATCAAGTTGACATACAGCAGTGGTGCAAAATGCAGCAGCCTGCAGGTAAATGGAGACTCTGAGTTTCCAGTGCTGTCAGTCTGGCACCTTTTCTGAGCTCTAAATTCTCCTGAAAATGTAAATTGGAGTGGTGAGGAGGAGAGCTAAATGCAAAACTGGTATCTTTGCTTCCCATCAAAATGCTAAAATTAAATCCTTTTTAGTAAGAATTTCCATTCAAGAGTAATTTCAACTATGAGAGACAAGTATATTGTTACTTATGGAATAATTTATCTTTTTTTTTTATCAGGAGAGAAAATAAACTAGCAAAGAAATTCTAGGATAATATAAATCCATTTAATTAAAATATAGCATTCCATATAAGTTTGTTGGGTTTTTTTTTCTTGTGCTTGGATGCTTCCAGTCAAAGGTCTGGCAAGTTATAAATAAACAGATCAAGGTATTGCAAACATTTTTTCTCCTCTTCAAGAGTGGATATAGAAACAACAATCTAAAAGGGAACAGGGACAGAATGATCTCTACAGTTGCTGCAAGGACTGCCTGCTCAAAGTTGGAATTAAGGAATTTTCATGCACCATCTGACCTTGGTCATTGAATGAATGAAATGAAGCAAAAAGGCAAGATACAGTTTTCTTGCTTAAAATAATCAATAATTTATAGCAACAGCATGCAATGTGTGATAGTATACTAGCACAAGAAGAGGCATATGATGCCTGCACATGGTGAAAGGAGATGGGCGCTTACCTGGCTGCCCTCATTCTGCTGGTGCTGCCACTGAGTCTGAGCCTTGTCTGGATAAGGACTGCAGAACCAGGCTTGCATCTGCTTTGGAGTCCTTGGCTGAGATGAAGCAATTCACCTTCCTACTTCCCTCTGCCAGAGACGGTTTTTCCCAATGTTCACACAGGATCAGACCTTTGCTAGGCCTACCGAGAAACCTCAGCCATTACAGTCTACATGAAGAAAAGGTGGAAGAAAGGAAACTTCATTATTCCCGTTACAGAGAGAAGGAACAAAAGCACAGAAGATGCAGAGCATGCAGAATTAAATCTCAACCTGTTGAGTCCCAGCCCATTGCTGAAATATCTGCCCAGTCTTTCTCTCTGCAAAAGCTCTGGCTGTTACGCTCAGCTTTAGGACCCCATGACTAAACTCTGCCAAAACCTTTGTGGAGTGTCTGCGTTTGTGAACATGTGTCTGCCATTGAACAGAGAGAAGAGGAAGGGACAAAAACAAAAGAGTATGAGACAGAGCAGGAATTCAGAACAAAATACTGATACCTGTCACTGTCATCAGTAGCACAGAGTTACAGTATCAGCACTGTGCATTACCTTTTTTCTTGTGATAAGGCAATTGAAGGAGGATCTATAAACAAGTGCTGTTGAGCGCTGAGCTCAGGGACCTTGGTTTCCTGTATACTCATTGTGACTGCGAGCGCTCACTGAAGGCTATCTCAAAACTGGGCTGCTGATAAGCTCTCTCTTCTACCTGGAGTGTTTTGTTACCTGATAAGAAAGGGGTGGTCCTTTCTGTGGTCTTGCTTACGTGCCCATGTGTCTGGTTTACAGAGCTGGCAGGAAATGTGTTACTTTCCTGTTCTCCACTTCTCCCTCGACTTCGCTAAAAACCACCAGCGGCTTACAACGTAGAGTGGGAGGAACGGCACAGGCAAGAGACAGACTGGTAGGCAGGCAGACAAAAATCGTGAGCTCGTAATTACAATTTCCTTCAGAGAAGAAGCTAAGTGTGTGGATTTTTTCCCTAACTTCTGAGATCCTGCAAATGAAGATTTAAAATAATTCACATGAATATTCCATCTAAGGAATGGCATAGCATATTTTCAGATAGCCCATTTCTTCTCTCCTTAGCATCTCTCACCTGAAAATAGTGGTGCTAAATGGCACTAAGGAGGAAAAATCTTACCCAGACAAGTTGCTTGACAGCTAAAAATCCATTCTACCTGCACACCATCTCTGTGAAAAGTTCAGTGTGATCTGAAACTCAGATCAATCAGGGAAAAACACACTTTTCCTCCCTTCCTTCCTTGCTTCCTTCCTCCCTTCCTCTCTCTCTTTCTCCCTTCCTTCTTTTTCCTTCCTTCCTTTTCCTTCCTTCCTTCCTTCCTTCCTTCCTTCCTTCCTTCCTTCCTTCCTTCCTTCCTTCCTTCCTTCCAATATATTAGAAACTATGAGGGTGAAAGGAATTAAAGGCAAAAATCTTTATTGCTTAGGGTTATTTGTTGCTTCTCCAGAAAGTTATTACTAAGCCAACTCACCTTGCTAAAGTTTTCTCTTGTAAGGAAGGATCATTTGTACAGGCCACTTGCAATGTGGATCCCAGCACTGGAAGTGCTTTCCCATGTGGATATGCAGCTGTAGAAAAAGCAACACAAACAAAACCTGGAAGTCCAGGAAATTTCCCTGTACTTAATGTTCAGATGTGGCCAATCATGCAATAAAGCTTTATGCAATTGCATTGACTGGGAATAAAAGAGAATTGAAGAAACATGAGTGAATAGCAAAAGCAGCGTCCTGTGAGAGTTAAAAGGAAGGACCTGCTCAGTGTGACGATATTCTGACTTTAAGGACTAAGCACCCATTTTATTTCAGCTGCTCCAGATTCTTTTCTTACATAGTTCTATTGCAAATCCTTATTCTTATTTTTTTTAGCTCTCCTAAGCTGCCATGAGTTCAACAATATTCTTAGAGGGATTCTGACTCCCTAATCCTTCCCATGAAAGGATGCTCCTCTGAGCAGAAGTAGGTATCGTGTTTCCTTCCCACCACCCTTGTTCCTGTCATCAGCTATTTAATTCAAATCTGAGTTATTTAAGGGATTTAGGAGCTTGACTTTCTAAACCCTGCTTAAATCAAATTAAATTAAAACCACAGTCTGAATAGTATCTAAATTCAAATGAGGGCAACTCATCTTCTCCTGCTCCAAAAAACCAAAAAGCAAGTTACGTTTTTGCCTTGAGCTCAATCCTTTCACTGTCTCCCTGATGTGCCTGGGAGGGGATCCACTCCAGACTGACCTTCAAACATCTCTGTGGCTTTGGGTTGAGAGATTTTTCAGGCCACGAACACCCTTTCCCAAAGAGCCATGTTACTCTGGGGAGCAGAGGGAGAGTTTTGGCATGTGAGCATCCCCCACTGAGCGTCTCTGCTGCTGAGTTGGGAATGCAAATAAAACATTTCGACCTTGAGGATCCCTCCTGCATCAGGAAAAATGAACACCTTGAGTGGCTCCCCTCTCTGAAAGTACCTGCTGCATCAAAGCCTAGTGGCTCAAGGAACTTCATATACAACGTGTTTCTATCCTAGCAATATTGGACCTAGTTTACCTTTGCTCATCAGCAGATTACTGATGAGTTTTTTAGGGCCTCTGATCAGTAGCCATTTGTAATCTCTAAGCAGCCTGATTTTAAGCTACTAGAGACAGGATATGTTCTTTAGCTTATGACAATGTTTCGACTGGTTGTAATTCAGGTTGACTGGCCCACCAAAACTATAAACCGTAGGGCTCTTTTAGAGGGGTTATAATTGCATGGAGAGGTTTAGTCAGCAAGAGTGTCCCCTTCCTCCTCTTTATTTGGTATCTGTAGAATCTATTAATTTTGGGGGAGGTATAAAAAGCAGATAATTATTTTTTGAAAAAGTCTCACATTTATTTGATCAGCTCTAGTTCTGCTTCATTCAGATAACACCTGCCTCCAAGCCACTGCACAAATATTAATTTTCCTCTAATCTTTGAATAGAAAATGGAAGACATCTTACCCAACAACCAAAATGGATAACTGTTAAACAGACTTCTGTCCCTCCTTTAGACCCTTTTCCAAGTTTTTATGGGATTTTTGTCCTAGCTCCTCACATTTTTGTTAGTACTATTATTGCTAAGGAAAAAGAAACAATAGCAATAGTAGTAATAGTAATGGTAATAATAATAGTAGTAATAATAATGATAATTAATAAAAATGATGATGATGTCTGACATCTTTCAGTCTAGAAAACTAGATTTCAGTTTTCTCTTTTTATTTTCACTAATTTTCTATTCTGACTTTTCTTCTATTTTTTTCCTCTTTCATGAATCTACTATCCCATTCACCTTCCTTTTCTAGCACTTTCTTGCCTCATTCCACTTTGGCCTTGTAACTCACACACTGGCCATTTAGTTGCTGTTCCTGATCCTTGCTTCTCACACCAGAAAGAACAACTCTTTAGCTCCTCTGGAACCTACCAAAGACCACTGCTCATCTCACATGCAAAGATGAGTAAAAACTTTGATGATAACAAAGCCTGAGTTAGTATCTTCTTGGATCTGTTGGTTTAGAGGGTACATTACCTTCCAGCAGACTTTCCCAACTGGATAAATTTGTACATGTCAATATAACCAATAATCACATACTTATAATTCTTTGTTGCACAGAACCATTGCCCTGGTGAATATGCAGAAAGAGCACTGACTTAGGCAGGAGTATGGAAAAAGAAAAGGAAAGGCAAAAATTCTTTAACTATGTTAAAATACTATAAAGCATTTCAATGCACACCGGAGAACTACGTATTGTTCCTAGGTTTACTAGAGCTTGGTGGGACTTTGGGAAGATGTTGAACTAGATGGCAAAGATATATTTTAAAGTATCTTGAAAAGAAGAATCTGTTGCTTTCAGAATACAATAGACTTAATTCAGTATTTGGTTGAACTGATAGTGTCTGAAGGTTAATCTCTGAAGTTTCCTTCTCATCCAGCTGTGACTCTTACAAAATGTCTGAAACACTCATGAGAAAAACATGACAAAAGCTGATACCACTTCCCTATCGTTTTGTTAAGGTTTGGGGTTATTGTCTTTATCTGCTACTCTTTTTTAGCTCCCATTGCAGAAGAACAAGAAATGTCTTTCTTATCCCATGAATTTTTAAATTCTCATGAAGATGGGATCTTTCAACATAGAAGGCCCCATTGCATGAGGCCAGGGTAGACAAAATAGGTCTTGAAGCTGGGTCAGCCTAGAATGCAGTCTGTGCTAGGTGTTCCTCAGTCTCCTCTCCTTCACTTTGTATGAATTACCAGGAAGAAAGAGGACCTATTTACCTAATATCCTCAGGGAAAACCCTCCTCATGAATGTTAGCTATAGGAAGGCCATGTCAGATCCAAAAAGACTTTCCCAACAGAAATCAATGAAATATACATATCTCCAATAAAAGCAAAGATTTTTGACAATTCACACTTTCCAGTGAACAGCTGTTTCATTGGAAAATTCCTGACCAGCTGTAGCGTATGGAAAGACAAGGTCATCATGACTTGGTGTTGTCATCTCATGTTCCTGGGGGGATTAATACGGATCAGTAATAACTGCAGCAGCCAGAGCAATTAATAATTGAAAAGGTGCTAATGAGCGCATTGATGAAGTCAGCAGAGTCAGAAATTTCTTACCCATAATATTTTTGCCTCTTTTTGCTCCTTTTTACACCATGTGCTGAGCAAAAAATTGAGTATTTCTGCTTGTAAGACCTGACCATCCTTTAATAAATAGAATTATGTTTGATGATACTATGACTGCAAGTAGGTGCCTGGCCATTAAAATCCTGCCTGAGTTTCCCCAGTTTTCCTGCAACCTGTGCTTCTCCTTTGAAGTTCTCTGAAGTTCATTAACATAGGGACCTGAGACCGTCTTTATTCTGTACATTACTTTATCCATGAAATATGCAGGTCATCAAGAAGGCGTGACTACACATATCCCGTACATGGCTTTCTTCTTCCTTCAGGCTGAGCAATCCCACCTGGTTAGGCCTTTTACAATGCTTGCACGGCCTCTAGTAAGATCCACCATGAACAGATTAAAATCTTACTCTCTATGTTCATCTGTTATCTTCATCTTTGACGTAAAGTCAGCTTGAGCCTGTAATCCAGGAAATCCTTGCTAGATGCTCAGGCTGATGCTCTTTATGGTCTTCCTCTGCTGAGGGCTCTGGGCTGGATGCTGTCTTAATGAAATGACTGTGCTGCATAGGGGAGCCCCTACCTCTCAGATTGACTCTGCGGGGAACAGAAAAAACCTGCACTGAGAGTGGTCTGGTGTTGGTTAAGTGCAGGATAAGGAACGATAGGGCAAAGCAGGAGCAAGAACAAGTAGGTAGTCTCATTTTCCCAGCTGCCTCATCATTTCCCTTTGGAAAACCCTTCCAACATTACATACTTCCTACCCAAAATGTCTTTGGGGCTTTACTAGAGATATCTTAAATTAGAGTTTGCCTTGTTTATTTTTCACCACTGTACATTTCATTTATGGCACCTGAAAAATGCCACCTGTGCTTGACAGGGATTATTCTGAATGCAAAGCACAGATGAAATGCAAGGTCTAGAGCCCTGAAAACTGTTCTAAAAGCATGCCGTAATCATGAAGTTAAGAAAGGGATACACAGCCTGCAAACCTAAAATTTTCCCCTAAAATTACACAGTGGCCATTAGTAGCCACCTGTCTACCTGAGGAACTTCTGAAGCACACCAGGCTCCTGTGGAAAGGAGGAGGGAACAGAAGGAGAAGCAGTGTCAAGCTGCAGTTCACAGGGCTGCAAGCAGAAATTTCTATTTCAAACAGGAAGAAACCAATTTGTCAAGGTAAGAAATAGTACAGAATAATACATAATGTCTCTTGGTAGACAGGAACATTGGAGCAGAGTACTATGTGCTATCTCCTACCCATGAAAGCAAATGCATCAAAACAGCCAATATGTGGGAGAGAACTGGGAAGGACCATAAATGTGTGGCTGATGGCATGCCATCACTTAGTAAGGTGCAGTGCATTCCTGCTCCAAGTGACCCATTTAATGGTCGTATACTCGCAACAAACATGACTAATGCAGACGAGGCAGATACAATACACATGCTCATACTAAAGAAGAAAAGAACTTCAATTATACTGTTCCAGGGCAATAATCCCATTAAACAAAGGCTGCATACAGATGTGCCACTGACGGAGAAGCTGGACACTAACAGGATGAAAAATCAAAGCAGGGAGCAATTCTAGGTATCACTGAAAGATGCTGAGCTGTTCAGTTCAGGATCTATGCAGGAGTGCTTCTAAGGACCAGAGCAAAGGTGTGTAACTCTGTCCTTTTTGCTGATGCATGCTCTGCCTGGTGCTTGCCCTGACCTCTGATGAAACAAATGTAAAGCTCCCTTTAAAAATTATTGTTCTCTTACACCTGTGCCACATGTGTGTACCTGTGTCAGTGGGAGCACATTGCCTAAGTGGGAGAGTGCAACCCTGAGCTCCCAAACCCACGGAAAAGCCTTAATTCTGGAGGATTTTTAATCCTTTTCCAATGGCTATGCAGGACTTTCAATATCTGCTTTTTCCACAGATTCCCTGGAGTGTACAGACACCTATCCCAACACTTCAGCCAGTCTTGACAGTATCCCTCCAAGCCCAAAGCAACAAGTGAATGACATTTTAGTCTACGAGCCAGCTTCATTATTTTTCTTGCTGAGTAACACACACAGAAGATGAGGCCCACAATCACCTATCACTGCCTCTGCTTCAAAATTGTTTTCAGAACACTCTGAAAGAAAAAAAAGAAAGAAAAGATACACAGTGATAAGTAAGCAAGCTACTGAGAGTAAAGAACATATTTATACACATAGACAATGCAAACAGTTAATTAGCTGCAGCCAGTGAATTAAAATTGAGGAGGCCACACACATTTTTATTTCCTGAGAAGCTGGTCTCCCATCTTAGTTATGTCTAAGGTGCCTTTTATTAAGGCACTAAAGTTCAAACAGAAAATAGTTATTGTTTTAACGATTTGTAAAACTTTACATCTTTCCTTACAGAACTCTCAGGTCCCTGCAGATGCACTTTATTGTACCTGCCTTCCCAGCCACCACCTAGCAGAGGTTTTTAGTTCATTGGTAGGAATATGAAAACAAATGTGGGTAACGCTAGTGAGGTAGTCTGACCTTAAATAACAATTATCAGTCACAGTTATTGATTACAGGGACTGAAGGCTAAAACTGTGTTTGGAGCCAGGTACGGAGACTGCACTGAGCTGTGGTACAGCACCAAGGGAATCCACGCGGGAGCGAGACTTGAGCTGGCTTCAGGCCACGAACACCATGCAGCCAGTGACACACCAGACCGAAGAGCAAGGCAAGACCACAGCCAGAGGCTGAGTTCGGAGGGGCAACACGTCAATATTGCTCATTTTGGACCTGGACAAGGAGCCAGCAGGGCTGGGGTCAGACTGGTTATTTAGGAGCAGGAACGTGGGCAGAAGGAACAGAAGTGTGGCGGGTATACTCAGCATCTAATGAGATCCTACGAGACTGAAAAGCATCCAGGTGGCTGGGTACCGCCGTCTGCCTCGTGGGATTTGGGAAGAATAGCTGTAGATTTAGATATTTTTGGATTACGCAATAGCAGACTCAATTTAATGAAGCAGGATTCCTCCAGTTCATTGAATGTCAAGAGCATATATTTGCAAAGCAGTTTTTCATCAACTCATATTTTATCATTTAAAAAACCCTAGACCTTTGAGCATGCTAGACATTCATAAATATTTGGAGCAGCGCTCGCCTATGAATTTATATCCCATTTACAAAGGACTTAATCATTGCATCACTATCCCTCTAATACAAATAACTCCACTTTAATGTTATAAACTGTTCTGTAACATATAAGGTATTCTAAATACCATGATATTCTAATGCAGATATTCATGTCTGAATATCTAATAGGGAACAATGTAAAAAAAAAAAAGCTTTACTGTTAGATCGCATGATAAAATGTAGTAGTTTATAGTAGTAAATGTTTATATTAGTATTTTATAGTACCTAATATATTGATATATGAAATGCCACTACTTGGGAGAGCTACAGATAATTTAAAGATAATATCTTAGCCTAAATGTAACACTCTTTAGGTAGAGAAATCACAAGAGCTCCGAGGTACAATTTACTTCATAAACAGACAAAACTTCTGTAGAACTTTATGAATTCTGGAATTTACTGAAGACTTGTCATAAAATTTATTTATATAATCCTGAATTTACATAGGAAATCTCACTTTTACAGAACGAATTTCATTATGCCTGTCCCTTCCGAAATTGAAGGTAGGAATAATTTTTAACTACATCTGTATTGCCAGTGATGGCTGGTACTTATAAATTATTTATGTTGAAATCATATTATTTTTCATTGTGCATTAGCAGTGAATTCATGACTGGCTGATCAGCTATTAAGAAGTAATCAGAGAATCGGTACTTGGGCCTTTGACAGAAGGGGAAAGTTTTTTTCAGAATCCCTCCAGGGATTTTGCACAAAGCCACTTTTCACCACTTCTGAGTTCCTTGATATTTTATCCACTATTAATTATTCCTCTGGAGCTGGAAAAAAGCTATTCCAAAGTGATGTTTTTCAAGAAGTTGTTTATGTAACACATGCACATTTGGCTTAACAAGTCTGCTTTCTGTCTTTTCTCTCTGCGTAGCTTCACTGTTGGATCAGATTACCTCTTCACCTGTACGGCGTCTTGTTTGGATGAATCCTTCATGCTTAAATGCTGCTTTATAACCAGGTATTTCTAGCTCACTGCAGAATTGTTCACCCAAGGGACACATACTCGTGTTAGCAGCTCTAGGCTATCATCTAGACCTTTCAGGAATCTTGACCATCTTTTTTGTCCTTCCGGCATTTGCCGGAATTGTGGCTTCCTGGCACAGCAAATTCATGAGAAAAGGTATCCTGAGGACAAGGACCACATCTGCCCCAAAACAGCAGAGCTGCACTAATGGAAAGGAGCAATACATCTGATAAGATTTGCACATCTGCCCACACTGGGAATTTTGCAGCCACCATCAAGTCCCAGCAAGTAATTCCAGAGCATCTGAGGAAGAAGGGACCCAGGCGGCCACTGAGGGCAGCCAGGTGACCTCGGGAGGAGATGTCACCCTTACAGCCCCAAACCCAAGCCAAACAACCAGACCCTACGTATACTCTCCGCATTTCAGACCCAGACACCACTGTGGAAAACAGAAAGGAAAACCAGCACTAAATATGCAAAATAAATATACTGGGCGATTCATGTTTCAGGTGCTCTGGGGCACCACCAGCTGTGGCAGGTACGAGCTGCCCAGATTACTTCTGCTGTTCGGCTTCCTTTTCTTCACTGTAGGTGCTCAAAATAGTGCTAGAGAATTTAGGTTGATTCAGTAAATGGACACACTTAGATTTGAGCTCATCCTCTAGGCCTTGTATTGTCAATAGACAGAAAGAGGCATTTCTAGGGCACAAGTCATCCCACCTTCAAGCAGACAATTAAAACAGCCCAGGTGAATTACACTGTACAAGAGCTTCTTTCTTCACTATTAAGGCAACGCAGGAAAGTTGAGATACTGAAGCTGAGAACATCTGAAGTTAGGTGGAATTAATTCCACTCATTATTTTAAAGGCTTTGGTTACTTCACGTAGCAAATCCCACAGCTCTCACCAAAGTTCCTCTCCTTTGCTCTTCTCCCCTCCTCTGCAACTTCCCTTTATTTTTCTGCCTAGTTTCTGCCCTTCATCCTTTTTCAGCTAATGTAGCAATACCACAGAGTTCTTAAGAATGGCAGGTCTGCTTGTTGCAGTGGGAGACAGAGAAAGATGAAAAGTAAAAGCATCAAAATAAAGCAACAAAACAAAATGACAGGCAAAAACTCCAAAGCAGTTTTATCAGTACCCTCAGCTTTTAAATACTGTTACGTTTCATAAGAAAACTGCCTAAATTAGGCTACAGATATGATTTGAAATGCATAGAGATTATAAGACTAAATGATGCAGAAGCAGTCTGCTCTTCTGCAGAACACTAAAATGCTATATTTATAACCAGGACCAGCATGGCTTTATAGAGAGAGACCTAATAAACAGCAGAGAATATAGCCAACTTTCAGTTCCCCAAGTATGAAGGCTTTCTTTCCCCATGCAAATCTGTCATGCAAATCATGGAGAACAATTTCGATTTGCCTTCTACATGAACATTTCAGAATTAATCAGAAAGACATGTGAGTGTTATGTACGTTAGACATGCTGTGCTACTGTTCCGGTGGTTTTAAATTAATAGTATTACATTGCATTTTTCATTATGAAAAATTTAGCTGAGTTTTTTTTCACAGCTTCTCAATCTCACATCCTTGAACATCAAATGTCAACAAGGCTTTTACGTAAATATCACAGAATCACAGAATAGTTGAGGCTGGAAGGCACCTCTGGCGATCATCCAGTCCAAACCTCTGCTCAAAGCAGGAACAGCTAGAGCAGGTTGCTGAGGGCCATATCCAGTTGGGGTTTGAATATCTCCAAGGATTCAAACTGACAACCTGTGCCAGTGTTTGATCACTCTCAGAGCGAAGAAGTTTTTTCATATGTCTAAATGGAATTTCCCATATTTCAATTTGTGCCCATTGCCCTTTGTCTTTTCACTGGGCACCGCTGAAAAGAGTCTGGCTCTGTCTTTACTACCCCCGAGCAGGTGTTCATAAACATCGATAAAATCACCCTGAGCCTTCTATTCTCAAGACTGAACAGTCCCACCTCTCAGCCTCTCCTCGTATGAGAGATGCCCCAGTCCCTTGATCAGCTTCATGGCTCTTTTCCAGACCCGATATGTATGTCCACATCTCTTACTGGGGAGCCTAGGACTGGACCCAGCACTCCAGCTACATCTCACCAGGGCGGAGCAGAGGAGAAGGATCATCTCCCTCGACCTAATGCAACCCAGGAGGCTGTTGGCCTTCTTTGTGGCAAGGGAACGTTGCTGGCTCACGTTCCACTTGGTGTTTACAGGGATCCCCAGGTCCTTTTCTGCAAAGCTGCTTTCCAGCCTATCGTTCCCCAGCTTGTCCTGGTGCCTGGAGTCGTTCCTCCTCAGAGGCAGGATCTTAAATTTCCCTTTGTTGAATTTCATGAGGTTCCTATCAGCCCATTTATCCAACCTCTCAAGGCAGTGCAACCATCTGGTATACCAGCCAGTCCTCCCAGTTTTGTATCAAGTTTTGCAAACTTGCTGAGGGTGCATGCTGTCGTACCATCCAGGTCATTAATGAAGATATTAAACAGTATCAGCCCCAGTGTTGACCCCTGGGGTACACCACCAGTGACTGGCCTCCAGCTGGACTTTGTGCTGCCAATCACAACCCTCTGGGCCCAGCCATACAGGCGGTTTTCACTCCACCTGGCTGCCCATTATTTAGTCATCAGTTTGTCTATGAGGATGTTATGGGAGACAGTGTTGAAAGTGTGCTTTCAACATAAGTAAAAATAAACATCCACTGCTGTCCCTTCATCCTCCAAGCCAGTCATTTCATCATAGAAAGCTACTGGGAGGGTGAGGCACAATCTCCCCTTTGTAAATCCATGCTGACTACTTCCAATCACCTTCTTGTCTTGCATGTATTTCTAAATGGTTCCTAGGAGGATTTGCTCCATCACCTTCCTGGGGATCAAGGTGAGGCTGACCAGTCTATAGTTCCCTGCATCTTCCTTCTTGCCCTTCCTGAAGATGAGTGACATTTGCTTTCTTCCAGTCCTCAGTAACCTCCCCTGATTGCCAAGACCCTTCAAAGACAATTGAGAGTGGCCTCGCAATGACATTAGCTGCACCCTCAGCACTCATGGCTGCATCCCATCTGGTCCCATGGACTTCTGTGTGTCCAGTTGCTTTAAATGTTCCCTAACCTGATCCTCCTCCACTGAGGATAAGTCTTCCTTGCTCCAAACTTTCCCTCTATTTTCAGGGACCTGGAATTCCTGAAGGCAAATCTTATCTGTGAAAATTGAGGTGAGGAAGGCATTGAGTATCTTGGCCATTTCTGTGTCATTTGTTACTGTTTCCTGGTCCCATTCAGCACTGGGCCCTTCTTGCTGACATACTTGTAGAAGCCCTTCTGGTGGCCCTTCATGTCCCTTAACAGATTCAAATCCTGGTAGGCTTTGGCTTTTCTAATGCTATTCCTGCATGCTTGGACAGTGTCTCTATATTTCTCACAGGTCACCTGTCCCTACTCCCACCTCTTGTTATGCTTCCTTTATATGTCAGAGTTTTGTTAGGAGCTCCTTGTCCATCCATGCAGACCTCCTGCCACCTTTGCTTGACTTCCTGCAAATCAGGATGGACTGCTCTTGAGCTTGGAGGAGGTGGTCCTTGAAAAATTAGGAAACTCACCTGGACCCCTCTTCTCTGCAGGTCTGTCTCCCATGTGATTCCTCTAAGTAGGTCCCTGAGCAGGCCAAAGTCTGCTGCCCTGCAGTTCAGGGTTGTGAACCCGATTTTGCCTTGCTCTATCCCCTCAGTATCCTAAACTCCACCATTTTACAGTCACTGCAGCCAAGGTTGCTCCCAAAGGTTGCTTCATGCCCCTGACCAGTTCTTCCTTGTTTGTAAGTATGAGGTCCAGCAGAGTGCCTCCCATCATTGGCTCCTTGATCCTCTGTGCCAGGAAGTAATCATCAATGCACTCCAGAAACCTCCTGGACTGCTTGTGCCTTGCTGTGCTATCCTTCCAGCAGATATCAGGGTGGCTGAAGTCCCCTGTGAGGACCAGGGCCTGTGAACATGAGGTTTCTTCCAGTTGTTTGAAGAAGGTACCTCATCTGCTTCTTCCTAATCAGGCGGTCTACAGCAAACACCCACAATGTTGCCCTTGTTGGTCTGCCCTCAAATCCTAACTGGTAAACTCCCCACTCCCTTATGATCCATCTCTAGGGAGGGCCCCACACATTTCTGCTGCTCTCACGTAAAGGGCAATTCCCTCTCCTCCCTCTCCTCGAAGGGCATCCAATGCACCTGGATCCCTCCGTGGCAGCACTCCAGCCATGTGAGCTATCCCACTATGTCTCTGCGACCCCAATGAGATTGTAGCAACAGCACATGGAGCTCAAATTCCTCCTGTTTGCTCCCCGTGCTGCATGCTGTAGTGTACAGGCATTTCAGAGAGGCACACGGTTGTGCTGATTTCCCAGGAAACGTGTGAGAGCTTCCCTCATAATGTTGTCCTCTTGGCACTTCCTTATTTGAGTGTATATGCTTGAGGTCCCCTTCAGTCCTGTACTGCTGGTTTCAAGGTCTCTCTTGTCCACCCTACATCTTTTGCCTGCCAACCCGGTCCACCGCTTCCTCACTTGACTGTGGCTTGTCATTTCCCTCCCCCATCATTCCCAGTTTCAAACTCTCTTTACCAGGTTGGCCAGCCTGTTGGCAAAGATGTTTTTGTCCTGACTAGTCAGGTGGGATTCCATCTCCTCCCCAACAGCCTTTGATCCTCGCAAAGGACCCATGGTCATAAAAAACAAATCCCTGTCATTGACACCAGCTGCACAACCAGTTTTTGACCCACAGGATCCATTCACTCCTTGTCAAGCCCTTCCCCCTCACCGGCAGGATCAAGGACAAAACCATTTGGGCCCCCATGCCTTCGCCCAGAGTCATGTAGTCATGCTCAATACACTCCAGGTGTCCCGTGGTAGCAGCATTGGTGTCCACCTGGAAGAGAAGCAAGGGTTAACAGGCTGAGGACTGGACAAGCCACATCAGTGTCTCCACAATGTCCCAGATCTAAGCACGCAGCAAGCAGCAAACCTCCCTAGACAGCAGTTCAGGTTGGCAGATGGGGGCCTTGCAGCAATATTAATATCCAGCACGATCTTCTGATCAAAAGTTTGCTTTGGTTATTGCGGTAAACAGAATTTGAGCATCTTTCTTAGAATCCCATCAGTACAAACTCTTCCAGACGCCCTCTGTGCCAGAACAGGTGTCAGTCCCTGACAGACTGTCCTGAGAAACTTTATCTGGGAACATGCAAGGATAACACGAGATACTGCAGCCGTTGACCCAGACTCAAAGATCTTCAGCTGAATATCCTTCCCTTTCCTTCTTCCTCCTCTCAGCCCTGGCCCCAAGCCAAAGCTACAGAGGAAGCAGTACAGGAGTAAAGAGAGGAAATGATCGTTACAAAAAAGTTTTAAATATGCACCTTTTCTTACAATTTTACTTAATAGAGCTCGTTCATATCCCTATGTTGACATTCTTCAGACAGCTTTTGCTATGCAGCTGATCAGCCTTTGAATGCCATCCACTTGAAGTGCGGTGTTTTGAACTATGATTTTGAGACACTATGTTGTATAAAAGCTTAATTTTTTTGCTGACTGAAGTTGGGTAACTGCAATTCTTTCCACCCATATTCTGCACTGCTATGTGATGCCAAGGCACCTGCCTTCGGGCAAAAGTATTGTCCATGTTGCTGAAAAAAACAAAGTTTTAGAAACATGTAGTGAGCAAAGCAAGTAGTCTGTACCCGTGTCTGTGCTTATTGAAGGTTCACCATCTTCTGAGAAATCAGGCTGCAAGGGAGGAAGGAACTAGCTTTCCTGTGCCAGGTCATACTCTGACTAGAGCTGCTGAGAACTTTTTTTTAAAGGGCAAGATCAGAGATTAAATCAGTAATTGTCAATTCATTGAAAATTAAACTGCTCATCCAAAAGGGTTAGTCTTAGCAAATGTTTCAACTCAAGAAGTGTATGGGACAAAAAGTTCTAAAATTGTCAGGGTTTCATTTTGACA
The DNA here is from genome assembly GCF_018139145.2 of Gymnogyps californianus. Classification (NCBI taxonomy): domain Eukaryota; kingdom Metazoa; phylum Chordata; class Aves; order Accipitriformes; family Cathartidae; genus Gymnogyps; species Gymnogyps californianus. Next base: position 176,597,800 of record NC_059471.1, read on the forward strand.
TTTTTTAATAATAAAATGCAAGATTTGATCTTTATTATGATTTTTAATTGCAAAAATTGGAATTAATGCTGATAAAGACATAGTAAAATGGTACAAATAAAACAAAACAATTGAAGATGATCTAAATTGAATGTTTGGATTTGCTCCATCTGTGATTTTTGGTGGGAAAAGAGGAGGGAGGGATTACAGTCCATGAGAACGGGTTATTGTCTCTTCCTCCCTGTTTGGGATGCCATTTTTTCATATGGCTCAGAACCATTTCCTGCCCAGTTCTGGGGCTGAATATATATCCTGTCCCTGCCAGGGGTGCTACTGTGGGCATTTTTACCAGCAACAGGATTCTGGCAGTGGCTAGTACACCCTGTTACAGTGAAAAAACCAAACCAAATCAAACCAAACTCCAAACTGTTAAACCTGTGAAGGTCAAAGAACCAGAGTAGTTTAGGGGAGTGAGCTTCCTCCTATCATGTATAAGGTAACTATGAGAAGGTTGGGCAGCCTTTAGGCAATATATTACTTATATCCTTATGAGACCACAGCAAAACTCTTGACTATAACTATCAAATTTCACGGCATTTTATTTTATTATGTGAAGTGACCAATAATACTAGAAACAAGGACCTCTCTGTATATAGTCTTACTGTTGTGTTAGAGTTAGATACATTAGGACCAACCGCAGGCACTACCAGAGATACCGGTTCTTCTATTTAATGTCTTTTTTTTGTACGACTTAACTAATTTATATGCATTATAAAAAGATTTGTTCTAATGTAATAATTTAATAATTTATCAGTTTCCACATACAGCTTCTTTAAAAAGTCTATTCAACAGTGATACTTCAGTTAGCACAGTTGCTTTTTTTCCGATAGAATTATTTCTCAGTAAGTGCAATATTTAAAAAAAAACCCTGCAGTGAATTCTAGCCCCCAGCAATAACCCTAAAAAACACCAAGTGCACCGTACTTGAGATTTTAACTTCTGTACTACCTCTAAAGTATTTGTACATCCATTTCTTCACTGATTTCAATACACCTGTATCATTTACTTTTTTCTGCAGTTTATCACTCCAAACTGTATCCCTATTTTCTTCATCTCTCCCCTAGGTTGGGTTTTGGGTTTTTTTTCTGTTACTTTTGGTTTATACCTTCTGTATCTATGAGCAATCCCTATAATGTAAGACAAGAGTCATGATTTAGTCCCTGGAGAGTTAAAAATATTGAGAAATGAAAGATGTTGAAGGTTTATTATGTCAAAAAGTGTATAATCACATTCCAGCATTCCACTTTTTCCAAACTATGTCATTTTTCTTTGTCTGTCATTACAGTATCTCAAAGGTTACACGCACTGTATTTCTTTAGTTTGCTGCTATCCCTGTCTGCAAATGTGTTCCCTGAGGGAAAATTTGCTCTCATTTCACAAAAGCAGAAGCAACTGCAAAACAGAAGTCTGTGAGAGGTGTCCATTCAGCTCTACACGGGGATTTGCATGATTTGCCATGTGATAGTTCAGCAGAACTTTCTATGCTGTCTGTGACACTGTTTATAAACTATGACTTGCTTTCTGGGATGATGTACTTTCCTTTAGAAAACAAGTAGTTCCTCAAAAAGTAAACAATATGTGGAAGAAGTAACAACAGCTCTGCGCTGTATCCTTCATTGGCTAGCCATGTAATTAATTTGGAATAATCATTCAGTAAGAGTTGAAAGAATTGCTTTTTGCCACAAGAAAGCAATTCAGTCTTTTAAAAGGAATACTCTGGATTCACCATTTTCATTGTCTACTGGTAAACCTAGTACTTCCGCGCAAGATTTGATCGCGGTTTGAAACCGTACCGAGGAAAACAGCATCTCTTTGTGGCACTTGGGGAACCTTGGGGTTTTTACTCTGTAAATAGTTCAGTGAGGGTGTTCTCATTTTCGGTGGCTGATGATAACTTCCATGGTGATTGTAACTCAGCCAGCTACCACAGACAGAAGCAGACAAGCAGCACTCATATCATTCCTCGTTGTAACTCAGTGCTTACACGAGGAGCACTGCCCACAGATTTCAGGAGAGGGTAACCTTGGGCAATCAGTACTTTGGAAAACAGTCAGGGGTAAGCTGATCTGAAACCAGCTATGATCAGAAGAGAACGCGTGGTCATAGCTTTTCATACATTGCAGGTTTGCAGTGCTGAGCAGGTCCTGAGTCCTGTAAAACTGAGCCTTTGGTAGGTGCCAAGCATGCCTAGTACTCTGAAGGGGTATTTAGGTGTTCATGTAATCAGATCCAGGTCCATACTAAGGAGCTTTTGCACTTTTTTGTTAGTACAAAAGGGACTGAAAGCAGCTTAAATGTTCAATGAATCACTTGCCACAGAGGAGTTCTTGATCCGAAGTAAGCATACCAAGCTCCATGACCAACACATTTTCCTAAGCTAAAGCACTCTCGCTTTAGTTTAGCTGTAGCTTGAATGCAGCTCAGGCACGCAGGATGCATGCTGTGCTTAGGAAGATTGAGCCTGGATGTGAGCGCCAAACTCATTTGTTGCAACAGGCTGTTACAGAAATACTGGCTTAGCCTTCTGCAACAGCTTCAGTGCTTGACCTTCTTCAGGCCCCTCCACGTACAAACCTAGGCCTGTGCTCCGTCCCTGAGTGTCCTCATGGCCTCTGCCTGGAGGTAGCCCCTGCCCGAGCCTCCCTCTACAGCCAACACGCAAGTCAGTGATGCAAGCTGTGGGGGGAAGGACTCAAAAGTGAGCACAGCTGATAAGGCCTATGCACTCAAGGGAGAGGTCAGATTCCCTGATATTTAATAGCTCCATGAGTAAGACGCTCAACTGGCATGCAAGGGACCCGGTTCAAACTCTTCTTCCTCCGATTTGGATCAGTGATTAGACCTCAAGTCACTGTCCCCGGGAGACTTGCCCCAGCTTCTATGCCATAGGACAGTCCTCCTAGTGTCTCTTACCAAAGCTCTTCCAGGTTGGAGAAAATGCTGTGTCTCTGCACATTCAGTGACCACACCTGCACGTTTCTCACACACACACGTTTTAAGGCTTTTAAAAAAGCTTCATGATGTAATATTTTGAAAAATAACACTTGTTCATGAGGAAAATATACCTGTGCCAGTATCTAATGCGTTCTCAGGTGATTTGATTCCCATTATTCAAAAAATGGTGTTAGTTTGACTTTCTGTGCAATACCAGGGCAGTACTCCCAACTATCCAGCCAGATAGAAACTAAAAGTTGCAGAGCATGCTCTAAAGCATGGGAAACACACAGGAAGATGAAAATTCAAAGCAAAGAAAAATATATGGGCCATTAAAACTCAAGTACAGGTTTAGTTTCAACTCAAGTCTAACTTCAAAGTTTCTTTAGTCTCATTGTCACGACTGCACAAATGTCAGGATAAGCTGAACTGTTTTGACAGTAGAACAACCCAAACTAGAGATCTTGCATGTGCATACAATTCAGGTATCATAAGAAATAGGCTTGTCTTTTCTTCTTTCCATACACGTGTGATGGCAGGGGCCGTGTGGAAGCAGGAGTGGTGTCCGTATGTCCTCTCCCTTGTGCCTTCCTACTTAGTTGTTCACAGAAACTGCTTCTTATTGAAAAATGTTTCCATAACTGTTGTTCTTCAAAAACTGCTAGAGAGCCCTAGTATAAGGACTTTGGTTTTATTTATCTCATGAGAAGGGGTTGACTTACCTGACTAATGCAAAACCCTTAAAAGACATCTGTGAATTTGGGATGAAAGGCATTTCCTTCCAGTCTAGAGGTACGTTTCCAGCTTAGACCTGCTTAGACCTGTCCCCACACCTTGGCCCCTGCTGTTGACTAGCTTACTCTCCACTCCACACTGCTGGCTTCTGCACATCTCATTTCTTCTGTACATCACTGCTCTATAGGGGTCACTGGGTCTCACCTCAGGGTTCTGCATGTCACGAGGCGGCAGGTCTCAGAAAGATAAGCAAGGCTAGCCGCCGCCGCCTTGTGAATCACTTGTTTACAGATCATTAGCTGATTGAATAAAGGGAACACCTGCAATAGCATATATTTGGTGTTGCAATAAATACCAGTTGATTGCTCATTTTTATCAAATGCCTTCTGTACACCTCTGCTCTCTTCGTATTCCCAAGCACCGGATACCTCGGATAAATAAAAAATTAGCATCTAGTACAATTTTAAAATCTGAGGGTTGCAAGGGGGCTACAGGTACTTTCATTTTAGAATCATGTAACATCTCCATCCCTGTTTCTCCCTAATTCTTATCACTTGCACTATGCTGTGCAACCTTTTGCCTGGATCTTTCTTTTGCCTCCTTACACTTTTGCGGTCTCTAGCTATTTTACATTGCATGTTACAAAAAAGCCCACCTGCCAAAATTCAGTGTTCTGGGGCACAGGGCATCCTCACGTTCTCTCCATAAACTTCTGTATTGCAGATGGTATTTCTTTACCACAATGACATCTGCGTTTGGGGGCTGAGATTTTTCTGCCGTACGCTGGAACAAAACTGGTGTGGCGCCGTACAGTGAAGAATAGGATCGGTTATCTTTTGCTTGTTCTTAACATAGATTGCGTTGCAGATACTAGGCAGATCCACCACTTTTTCTTCTTCTTTTGCTTTCTGTTGTCATTTCCATTATTTAAATAGCGACAGTTAGACTGCAGATTGCTTTAGACAAGTAGATGCAAGAATTTAGTAAAATGTAAAGAACACACATTAAATATATGGTGATGTATCCTCAGCAAACAGCTCTTACGCCATCACACCATGTGTCTGTCCATCCTGTCTGCCTATAATTATGTTTGAAATCATTGCCTCATTCCAGCCAAGAGGAGCCAAAAGTCTCAAAGACATTTACATTTCTGTAAGTTTAGTGTAGATCACGGATGTCTTCTCCGAGTGTGCTCCATGCTATTACTCAAGACCACGTGCATGGGAGAGAAACCCTAGAAAGGAATCAGTTTTAGGAAAGGCTTCACTTGGAGCTTGCAGTCAGGCATGAGAGGCGTTTGTAGGAAACCAGGCTGCTTAGGTCTCTGGCAGGCAAGTACGGCAAGTTAAAATGGGAGGGTTGAAGCTGTTGCTGCCTCTGGCTGTCCGTCCTGGCCAAGGCAGGAATGATCGAAACTCTGATGAAACAGCGTTTGAACCACCATGGTTTTCAGCCTGGTCTTCTAAGGTAAGCTAGTGCTGACTGTGGTTTTGTGGTACCTGTAGCCTGTGTGAATAGGGTTTGAGGGCAGCCTGTTTGAGTAACTTCTGTTTTTGCTCAGGTGCCTTCAGAAAGCCTCCCAGTTCAGGTTTAAAGCAGCACTAAAGTGGTCGGGCTAGCGTTACGTCCCGACGCCCTGGCAGGTCCGTCCTCGCCACCCTGCTGCCAGGGAGGAGGTGCTTTCTCTGCCGTGCTGTGGCCCATCAAGCGGGGAAACAGCTCTGGGTGCCACAGTTCAGCCCAGGCCGGGCGGCCCCGGAGCCTGGGGGGGGTTTGCTGGCAGGGTGCCATCCAGGCGCGGGGCACCAGCACGCCTTTCCCCGCGGCCCCGCGGCGGGGACGAGGAACCAGCCCGAGGTACGTGAGAGGACACACGTCCCGGGGGACGGCACGCCCGGGCCTTCCCTCTGCGCCTCCCCACCCGCCTGCCCGTCCCGTCCCGTCCCGTCCCTCCCGGCGCGGCGGCAGCGGGCAGCGGGGGAAGGGCGCCCGCCGGGCAGGCCCCAACGGCCTCGGCCAACGGCCGGCGCGTGCCCGAGGCGGTCGGCCAGCGCGCGGGCGCGGGCGCGCGCGCGCGCGTTGCCAGGAGACCCGGGGCGCGCGGGGGAGGGGGAGGGGGGGGTTACGTGGTGACGTTAATTCTATATGAGCGCGAGCGGCGGGAGCTCGGGTCTTTTTACCGCCAGCCGCGCGGCGCCTCCTCCTCGCTCCTGAGTCACCGCCAGCCCCGGCCCGCGCAGGTACCGGGCGGGGCGCCGCGCCGCGGGCCGCCGCCGCCCCCGGCGCTGGGGGGGGGAACCGGGGGGGCGGGTAGCGAGCAGGGGGCGCTTGGCCCCCGCTCCCGCGCGGGGAGGCCGCGGGTACCGGCCTGGCCTAGCGGGGCCCCTCGGCCGCCGGGGCGCGGGGGGCCGGCGGTGCCCGCGCCGCCCCGAGCCTCTCCCTCGCGGCCCGCGGGGTGGCGGCGGCGGCAGCGCCGCTGTTCGCCTGGCCCCTCGGCGGGGAGCGCTGCCCGCCGCCCCCTCCCCCCTCCCGCGCGTCTCTCCGCCGCCCCCCGCGGAGACGCCGGGCCGGGCTAGGCCGAGCCCCGCGGCTCGGGCCGGCGCTGGTGGGGGGAGGCGGGTCTGCCCGGCAACACGTGGGGACGGAGCGGGGCCAGCGGCGCCGCCGGGGAGGCGAAGGGCGGCGAGGCCGGAAAGCCGCACGGGGAGGAGCGGGCGTGTGTGTGTGTGTGCGCGTGTGTGTCTCCGTCCGGCCGCGGTGAGGGACGCGGGAGGGGGCTGGGTGCGGGGCGGGCTGGGGCGAGCGGGGGGCGGGGAGGGCGGTGGATGCGCACATGGCGGAGGGGTGGGCAGCGGGAGGGGGGGCCGGCGGCGGATGGCAGCGCGCTGTGGCCTTGTGCTGGCTCCCGCGCCTTGTTCTCGCTCTCGTGCGGGCAGCCGCGGCGAGGGTGTGCTGTGCTGCTCGCTGCTGGCAGGGGGACCCAGAGATTCAGCCAGGGGACGGACAACTCTTGCTTCCTGCCTCAGGAAAGAGCGTTTTTCGGTTTTCTGGAGTTCGACGTGTCGCTTCTCTGGATGCCTGCGAGCTGCTCTCACTCAAAATCAGGCCTTTGCTTTCTGCCTGATTGCAGATGTGTCCGTTGTCCACAGAGGCAGGTACAAGAGGGTGCATGATGTCTGTCGCCAAGGAAGGCTAAGAAACTACCTGAAAGATCTAGTAACTACAACTGAAAGTATTGGCTTGTGTTTAGCATTCATATAGATCTATCTACATATAAAACATATCCCATCTGCCCCATATTGGATGTTTAGGGGACTTACACTGCCAATGCTTGTGAGGCTTTCAATATTTAATACAAAACCTTCCCCATTTGCTTGCAGAGGAAAACACAAACCTTTTTTCAAGTGACTGTGGTATAGTAATAATACGTCAGCATCTTCCACAGTTTATCTCCAAGCATATTGCAGTTTTGTGCATGTCCTTTTGTGTTTGAAGCCCTGTGGAGATACACTTATATTTCATGCTCTCACTCCTTTGAGGAAGGTAAGAGAAGTGAGCACTGGGTGTGCAAGGTATGACAAACACGTTCCTCTGCTCGGATTTTAACGTCTGCTGGTGGATGTTACATTAATCAGGCAGGAGATAGTGCCTGATTATTTTCATTTCAGTCATGGAATAAAATTTGAGAGAAGATCTAAGGCCTAAGGCTGTGTACAGCTGTAGGTAGTTTCTGACAAAAATGTTGTAGCTTGTTAGTAGCCTTCCTGCTATGCCCATCTTACAATGGTACGCTCTTTAAAGAATGAGAAAAGCACTGTACTTGGATTGAAGCAAGCTGAATGGCTTCCAGTCTCTTGTAAATCTGAAAGTTATCTTAATTCTTAGGGCAAAATAGAACTTGAAATCTACATACATTGAAATTCGAGTGACTTGGGTGCCTCTGTACCAGGCAAAAGTTTAGGCCACTTGGGCTTCAGGTACCTGAAACGTTGATATAAGTGCTTAGAAGAGGCCATTGATACCTGAACTTCTGTGTGTGTGGCCCACTTACTCCTGTGAGAGTGGTATATATTAGCAATCTCCCTTCCCTCCGCTTCTTCTGTATTTTGTGACAGGTCTTGCGTATCGTGTGTTCTGGTTTCTGAGGACGGAGGATTGTAGAACGAGGGTCTCGTGCACAGGTGGTAGATATGGGGTTTTTCAGAGCCCGTGGTCTCTCTGACATTCACAGGACTAGGAAGTGAGTGTTGGGACCGCTGGAAGTGCGCAGAAGTCTGTGCAGCCAGCCCAGTGTTACAGGAAGTGCCAAAAGCACTGGATCTGCCGTAGCGCTGTGTGTGTACAGAACAGTAATACTCTTGTCATCCTTGTGCTTCATCTAGCCCCTACCTCACTCAAAAACTATTCCTGGGAGCAGGCAGGGGACTTGTTGTGGTGATCTGCTTAATGAACACCCTGGAAATGAGTGGTCTGGTTTTTTTTTCTTAGCTTCTTGCATAACTGACAATGAATGTGTGTGCACAAGTGAAACTGAAAGCAAGGCATTGTGGGTATGTGTGTTATGAAGCTTTGTTAAGAGTTTTCACAACCCTGGGTGAGACCCGAGTCTTCCAGGCTGAGACAGTGTTCTTTAAAACAGAACTCCAGATCTTCAAGGAAGCTTTGGCCTACTGTACTGTTAGTTGTATTGGTATAAATCTGTTTATTCACTTGGCTCCTAAAAGTTGAAGTCATTGTAACACGGAGAACTTAACTCATGGTGGCAGAGATTGTATTCCTTCGGGGAATAAAATGGCTTGAGGATTTGAATTTCAGTAGTGAAAGATCTCAGGGGAAATGAGGCAAGCATCTTCTATCTTGAATTTTTGATTGAATCCTTTGGTGCAAAGCCAGTTTGTTCCAGTAGACCAGTGGGTGTAATGAACATGTCTATGGTATCTACACTTTTTTGTTAATATGGTTGTAAACCCAATTCATCTTCAGGTTCTTGTGACACAGCTGCAAACATGCTGCATCTCAAACTAAAAGTCTGATTCTTATTTCTTTGGGAAACTTCAGGAATTGGACAGATTGCAGAAATTGGAGATGCAGGTGTTCTTTAAATGCCTGTTCGTTTTTCTGCATTTGTATATACATTCAATAGAACTTCAGCTCTGGGTTTTTCCATGAACTGATAGTGCTTTGGTATTTGCGTGGTACTAGTAAGCACTTATACAGAAGACAGTACTTTGCAGATAGAAACAACACTTTTTAATGCTGGTTGTATTTTACTAGAGCTGAGGAGTCTTCTGAGTTACCTTCTGGTCTGGGCGACTGCATTCCATCTAACTTCTCATTAGGAAAGCAGCTAGTAAATAATAGAGCAGAACTGCATTGTACAAGCAGTATTTAATCTGAAGAACGGTTGTGATGATGGGTTTAATGCTTATAGGTCAGTTTTCATTTGTAAATTACTTTGAGCTCAAAAGTGATTATAATTAAAGTTAATTCAATCTAGCTGATCCTCACTCAGCTCAGAGGTTAGTGCAGTTCCTCATCACCTAATGTTGTTAATCTGGAGAGTAGGTCTGGTGTCATAATATATTTGTCTGGAAAACTGGACATGCCTGGAAGGCATCACAGAAGTTGCCTGGGGATTCATTTGATGACCTCCTGAAAAATTAAGCTATTTAGAAACAATGCATGAGGTTTCTGAGGACTTCCTACACTCAACAAAGTTAATGCAAAGGGAAAAATCTTAATTACGAATATGGCCCCATGTATTTAATGATAAGTTTGACCTTAAGTTTTCAGGAAAACTACATATGTTGCAGACTAAAACTTCAGTTGCATTCAGAAAAAGAAAATAAGACTTTACTAATTTACTTAACTATATTTAGTTTTAAATGATAAATAATTTAAGATTAAGTAATTTGTGTTCTCCCTAAAGATTAATCTTTTAAACGAATTTACATATTACCAAAACATAATCTGCATCGTAACTACTGTCAAAGGTTAGACTGGAGATCTTTCCTAGATGGAAAGCTGGTTAGATTTTAGTGTTGGAAAATACAGATACATTTGGGGCTTGAATATGTGCTTAAATGTACATCTGCACTGACATAGTTTACAGTGGTGATGTCTCAGTTTAAAGCTTAACTTGCGGTAATGAGTAGGCAGTTGCACATCAGCTGTTTCACCCGGTCTTTGTAGACTTTAGAACAAAATACTAGTTTACCCTTAGTAGCTTTTTATGATCAAAAGGGGAAAGCACCTTTTTAGATACGAAAACTTCAGTTTCTGGATGTACCTGTAGCTGTGAAGCATTCAGTTGCTGATTTGACATTTATTCTTTAAAAAAAAAAATACCACCACCACCCTAATCACAACCAAACAACAAAGAAACCCTTAACCAAAACCTGAGAGATACTAGAATTATTCTCGTTTTTAAATGTTGGAAATTCTGGTTAAGAGATTTGACTAAGCATGTGCCTGAAATCTGGAATGGAACAAAACCCAGGCTTCTAAGACCCAGGTTAGAATCATAAATGCTTGCTATCTTTTCTGACCATCTGCAGTAAGATCAGTTCAGTCCACTACTTTATCTAGATGTTGTTTAATATGTGGTGTTCCAAAGGAAGGAGGGGCAGTTCTTTCACGTTTCGTGTGGGATGACTTGCCTGTGAGAGAAAGTTTCCTTTTAGTTCTGGCTCTAGTTAAAAACCTGGCTCAAGCATTGAAAGGTCAAGTTGGGGGGGACACAGGAGGGGACAAGAAATAAAACAATTAATTGTTTACATCCAAACCAATTTTTAATCAGTTCTTTTTGAACTTCCTTTTAATGTAGGTATTTTTGTATCACTTCTCATTGTTCACCTCTCAAATACTCTTCATCTCAGATTTAAACTGCTTCTGTTCCTCAGGTATTCATGTTGCTAGGCCCTGAACTGATCTATTTCCTCTCTTCCACAATGTTCAGCAGTGAATACAGTATTTTTATTAAGGATACATTACTGAAGTGTATAATGATTACATTTGGCATTGTGTGCTTTAGTCATCGTGCATTCATTTCAGATATTGACTACTTTTGCATGTTGAGTAGATGTCTTCAGTGGGCTGCATGCAATTATATCTGTGTCTTTGCACAGCAATTTTTTGACCTTTTGAATTCTAAATTAGTTTGAATTGCTTCTTTTAGTATGTGTTACTTCAGATTTTAGTACTATTTATTTTGCCTCACTTGGATCACCCTTTTAAGCAGTTCTTAATTCTGTGATATTCCGGTTTTGGAAATTACTCATCTTGACTTTGGATGGTTAAGTATGAGCTGGTATATGGCTTTATTCTGTTCCTTGCGTGTGCAAGGTAGCATCATCAGAAATGTACTTGCTACTTTTGAACTGGTGAGATCTTCATGACGTGGCTTCTTGATTCTTTTATCACCTTCTTCACTGTTACGGAGATATCAGGTACTTCTACTGGTGCCAAAAGCATCATTGAGTGAAATTCACAAGAAAATGTTTATGAAGATCGCTTTGTAAATAAGGCTCAAGTTCTTCTCTACAGGTGTAGTATGTTTACAAATGCTTTTTAAACTCTGCACCTATATTCATTTGAAAGTGACTTACTGAAACCATAACCATGTGTATGCTTCCGTTGTTGGGTCTTACTACCAGTTGTAGCATCTCACCCCTAACAGCCTCCAAAAAGTGTCAAAGTGAGATTGTTGTTGTGTTCTTTTCTAGTGAATGCTAGCTTGTTAGTTGAAAACTGGATGTTTTAAGGTTTGCAGTTTAGTAATGGCTTTGTTTCCACGGAAAAAATATTTGAACTGAAGCTAACAAAAAAGTTGCTAAATATATTTTAGGAATTTCAGTGGCTTCTTGGGGAGTGAATGAATTTACAATATTGCAATCATCACATGTTCCAGCAAAAACCACGCCTTTGAAACCTGTCTACATTTTTCAGTGTGTTTTTTAACTTTCTTTTCTGATAAGGATGTTTAGATGCTTTTTTAAGTCAAATTGGATAAAAACTTTAATGCTGCAGTGTGTGAGTCTTACAGATAGCAGCATAACTGCCAATATGGTTGTGTTTGATTATGTGGCAATCTTAGTAGTCAACTGACACTCTCCTTTCCTTTGTTTGATGTGGTGGCATGCACAAGTTGATCTTTTAAACTGTTAAAATGCACCCTGCTAGATGAAGTACTTTGTTAAAACACAATTTTTTTATTACTTTGACACTTTTTAACAAACAGAATACTCGTACCAACATGAGCTGTTTAGAGAAATACTCTCTTAGGAAGTTTTAAATATCTTTTTATATATGAAGATTTTGATTTCAGCCCTTCAGGATGGCTGCTGTTTTCCCATTATCAGTGATGGAAAGGAGGAACTGCAACAAGCTATACTGATTAGTTTGGTTAAAAAAAAAACAAACCACCCTTGTTTACATTTTTCATATTTGAATTTAAACTTCTGTATTACTTTTCTAATAATGAAAGATTGTTCTATTTAGAAATTGGTAGGTTTTCTGCTACAGAATCTTGGCATCCAGAACAAAGGCCACATTGTGTGTTAATTACCCTATTTTTAGAACATGATCAGGGAGCTCAGATCAGTAGCAGAGACAAACATGCAGATATAATTCAGTCCTGATTTTAAACTGTAATTCTGTAGTCCATTTCCTTCTCCTTATGGAGACTCTTTTTTGCTGCAAGAGTAAACAGGCACTACCTAAAATTCAATGAAAATGCTATAAAAATAAAGGAGTTCAGTATTTGTTGACTGAATCTTCATTTCCTGATTTAAAAATTAGTTAAGGGGAAAGGTCTAAAAAGTGTTACCACTTGAATGAAAGCAAACCCTGCAGTTCCTAGTAACTGAGTTAGTTATATATATGATCACTCTTTTGTTTTGAAGAATTTGAGTTTTTCCCATCATGTAACTGGCGTTCTCATGCAAGTTGTAGAGCACTTTAAAGCTGAAATGTGGAAAATCTGTGGTTTCGTGCCATAACATGTATTGTGCAGAGGTCTGCAAGCACTAGTGAAATAGTTGCATTGGCAAATGGTTGAAGTTGGTGCCTTTACTTTGGGAGTTATTAGGAAAAGCAAAAAATACCTCTTGAAGGGGAGAGAACAGACAGTTTCAATTAATTGTGTTGTGTTACTTGGTTCAGTGTTATCATGATTTAGTGTTTTTATTCTCTACAGCCAGATTCTGAATTTTGCCATGTTATCATGAGGTAAGATGATGTAGCATACAGTTTCACAGTAACTTCAAACTTGCCTAACCCTATTCTTGATTTGTTATAAAAGGTACTTGCCTGTGGTGGCTTCTGTCTCTTGACCCTGCTGTTACTCGTGCAACTGCAGGTCTAGCTCTGTACAAAGAAATACCTAGCACTTTTTTTTAACTTTACAGCCTTTCAGACATTGCTAATGAAAGGAAGGGGGTATGCATAGCTAAGGAAGAACTATGATAAGCTTTTCCAGCAGCATTTGCCAGTTATATTGGCTTTAGCTGACTGGAAGATTGTTCAGCAGAGAAACTTGGTGTTCCCTTTATGAAGGGTGCATATCTCCCTTGTAGTGATGCGAGTGCTTCCCATCTTGGTCAATTTAGCACTTGCACATAGCTAAAAGTTCTGAGTATGTTTTGTGAAACACCACTACTCATCTGAATTTCTTATCCTTCTCTGCTTGGTCCAGAAGACCTTACTCAGGCTTCTGCTAGATTCCCATATATCGCCATGCCAGTTAGCATTTCTGCTGTTGACTGTGCATGTCTTTTGGATGTAGTGGATGAGTTGGTGCTTGTACAATAAATTGCAACAGAACAGGGGGGTTTGAGTTACTGGAAGGGTCCAGAGGCACCTTCTTGTTACTCTATTGAGGAACCTGGATTCCTTGCTTCCATTGACCTTTAGCTCCTTCATATCTTTATCAGATCTTGATAGTCTTTATATTAGTACTATCTTGTTTATTATCTCGTACTCTTGTTTTCTGTGCTTGTATTTCGGCAGACAATCTTAATTATCTACTCTAGATTTGAAAATGTAAATTAATTTTGTCAATTTTTTTCTCTCCTGTGTTAACAGAAATCTTTTGTTAACAGAAGAACTTTGAGGCACTAACAAAAGGAAATTGTCTCTGGAGAGTTCAGTGGCTGATAATGTCTTTCATCAGATAGATGTGGTATCTTGATGTTCTAGCACAGGACTACCCTGCTCACTCAGTTGAGATTGATTTTTTTTTTTGACCTTCAGCTTTCCTAAGAAGGCATATTTTTCCATAATAAGGATGATATAATCTGTTTGTAACATGTTGCTTATCTGCCATGTTAATGATAGGCGCAGTATCCCCTTGTTTCATGACCAATTTCCATGCTAATGATAATAGACGTTTCATTAATTTGATCACACAAGTAAAAAGGAAACACTTGGTCTTCTGCTTGATTCCCTTTTGAAATGGCATTTTTTAATCTGATACATTATTCAGTTGCTTCCTTTTGAAGAGGAGCTGAATGCACTCCTAGTTACTACTGAACTGTGTGATCCTTTCTCATGTAACAATTTTCCTACCTGGTGGTTGGTATCATAGCTTCTACTAACAGTCGTGAAATGATTGATATGCTTTTTTAGGTCTTAGTACCAAAAAATGTGAAGTGTGTAACTCTATACCATGTACTGCGCACTTTTTAAATAGTTCACCCAGTTCTGACGTTGATGTGAATGAAATTGCACTATGCAGAGCATCTGAGCTCTTTAAAGCTACAAACCTCTCTTAGTGGTTTTGAGCAAACTACCCCAAACAATTATTTTGAACATCTACAGTCAAAGAGTGTCTTTTGATGGATCTCTACATTACTATTTTGATTTTTGTTTTCTTTTTTGATGCTGATTATGTAAAGAAAAATGTTGCAAGTTGCCCTCCTGGAATGCTAGGCGAGAACATCAGTTTGAAATAACTTTTGGTGAATATATTGCTCTCGAGTTTCCCAGTCTGTAGTGAGAGTTGAACTTGGCTGGTATGATGTCATTTGTCTGGCACCTTTGGTTTCTGCACGCACTGCAAATAGCTTACAGGACTTAATCCTGATATTTTTTTATACAACTAGCTGTCCTCCAGCTGGACCTCTTTTCTTCACTGATATCTGACTTAGTCTGCTTAATTTATTATCTTATGTTGCAGATTCTTAATCCCACATAGGGCTCATCTATTTTAGACGTTTTCTGTTAATGTCTTGCTTTCAGTTGTCCAAGGCTTGCCAGAGACAGAGGCTGATACGCGATTCTGTGGACAGGCTGACTTATTTGCAGTGCTCTGAATTATTGACTACTGAGGAAATTAGTTTGGGCAAAAGGGTAGACTGCTTTTAAAGTTGTGAGTAAACAAGGCTTGACTGTAGTTTGGGTCCAATATCCTCAAAAAGCCCATTTGTGTCCCTTGAACTGCCTGAGAAATTTCTTCTACTTACTATTGCAAGCTAATTGTGTGAGCAATCCCTCTAGAGAAGGGGAAATGGTGTTTCCTGAAAGGGAGGGAATGGGTACTGTGTGTGGTATGGTATCCACAGAGATGCTGAACAGCTGAGATCTGTTGGCAGCCTGCCAGCCTTAGGGCTTGTGCAAAAAAGCTGTTGTTTTGCTGGAGGAACTGTGTCTCAGGAATGTCTTGCCTCCTCAGCTGACTCCTAATTCACCTCGCCATGACCTGTCTTCCTGAGGCTGAGCGGATGTCAGGGTAATCTAATACTGGCATGCTTACTTGGGCCACTTAAAGCTGACCTTCAAAAAGGAAAGGCTTCTCACCAGAGCGTTTGTGTCCTAGCTGTAATGTGCCTGGTGCTGCCGTGCAAACTCGGACTGGTATCTGTGTGGATAAAGGCAGACTGGGGGGAAAAAAGGAAAGACTGGGAAGGGCTGAATATTTGCAGTTTGTGTTTCTGTCTTCACTTGAGCAAAATTGCTTAGTGAAGAAACAATAACCCCTGAAAACTGAAAGCTTACTAATGAGTAACGAGGATGAACACATGACAATATCATTAGTTTCTGCATGTATCAAAGACATTTCTTAAAAACCATGACAGATTAAAGAGATGAAGTGTCCTTTAAACATCATGAAAATAGCAAATTTTCATACTGTTTTGGTAAGATTGAGGTTTTTAAGGGAGTTCTGCTAATTTTTAGTGATTCTGCAGGATGCACTCAGAACTGTGGCTAAGCTTGAGCTGGATTAACAGTCTCCTAACCTTTCCGTTTTGAAAAAGAACATGTTTCTTGTGATGGCAGGCAGGCTTGTGATCAAGCTTAAGCTTACCTGTATGAAAGAGGTTTTAAACTTTAGCCTCTAGAAAACTTTCACTGTAGCTTGCTTTTCTGTGCTTTTGCTTCCTTTTTGTAGCATGAACTTCCTATGCGTTCTCTGTAAAGCCCTGCAAAGATAAGATAACTATTTCTTTTCCTCTGCATATTTTTACAGTGAGCAGCAAAATGTTGTAAGTGAAGCCTCTGGGCATCTCTGTATTTGACCACAATGTGGTGCTACTGGCTGCAGCTGTTTAAGTGACAAGGAAATAACATGTTTTACAAATAAGGAGGTTATTTGCCTGCTGGCTTTTGAACAGGGGAGGAGGCTACCCTTTATTGGTACTCATAAGCCTTTTCTTGCAGTCAGGAGGCCTAGATTCTAAGTAGTATCTCAGCCCAAAGCAATCACCTAGACACTGAGGCCTGAAGTAACACACCAGCTGTAGCCAGGTTTGTTATAATCCTGCACTGACAACTGGTGAACTGGTATCCCCCAGGGACTACTTCAAGGAGTGATACCAGTGAATGCTTCTTGCTGCTCATATGCCAAGGTGCAGCTGCTGTTCACAATCCTAAATGCACCGATGAACAAACTGGGAAGCACAGCTGTGTCTTTCTTGTGGAAAGCTGAGTGATACGAGTACTGTATCCAAAGATTTAGTTTTGGGGAGATATTGCAAAATAAATACTGCAGTGACGTATTTTAGTATTGCTGATTGTGGTACATATTGTATCCAAAGCTCTGGATACTAGACTGGGACCTTGTATTCGGCATTGTGCAAAAATAGTGAAGGCTGTTAGCTCTTAAGGAATGCATTTTCTCAGTGCTTTTCTGCCTCGACAGGTTTTTTTACCAGTAGAACTGTGTTTGCAGAGAACCTTATGGTTGTTTAAGTAAATGACAATAAACTAAATGTGATGCAACTATATATCCATGCTAGTGGGTTGCACAGATTAGTTTAAATGTCTGCCAACATAGTTCTGTTGGCATAGTGCCTTGTAGCCTCCTCATATAAGAACTGTTGTCTAGCGCTGGCAGATGACAGTGTCATGACAAACAGTAGTATCTCCTCAGTTTGCAGAAGAACTCTTCCAACTGCAAATGTTCTGATACTGAGTTGTGTAAAAAGTGGAGGGAAGATTAAAGGATGAGATGTGAAAAAGACTGATGCAAGGAGAATAGGAAAAATGGATTGAGGCGGATAGGAACACACTGGAGGGAGGCTCTGAAGTTGACAGCTGCTTGATACAGTCTATTTTAATTTCCAAAAAATCTTTGAAGAATGTTATTCAAAGTCTTTGAGTAAACTGGGCCATAGTTGGAAAACATAGAGTGCTTGCATGGATTGTTTAAAAGCCAGGAAGCAGAGAGTGAGTAACTGCCGCTTGCAATGAGGAGAGGCAGATGCTGGACTTCACAGGGTGCTGTAATGAGATGAATGTCTTCAGCATGGTCATAAGTGATCTTGGAAAGAGGGGCGAACAGTGAAAGGATGAAGGTTGCTGATGACAGGTAGTTGTTCAGAATGGTGAAAACAAGGCCACACTGAGGAATTCAAGAACACAGAGACTGCTGGTGAAACTTCCTCTGCCGCGCTGTTGCTCTGTGTAGAAAAATCTGACTTATTATCTCTGAGCTGAATGTTCAAACTCAGAAACAGGATTTTAGTGCTTTGGTACTTGAGTGATAACATCAGCTTACCTGCATGGTTTCAGGGAAGATGAGGACTAGTTTATGAAATAAAAATTTATTACGATGTTGTCAAATACTTGCGCTTCCTGAGCCAGTGTGTGTTTTCTGAATGTGATTGAAAGCTAGAAGAGTTTCTGGGGAAGTTCTTGCCATGTCATTGCCTTTTTTTCTAGGCATCTGCTAATGGCCAGTGTTGGAGATGGGATGGATACTTCTTAAAGTTTTTAGGCATGACTTGGTCATAGCCAATCTTATGGCCTCGTTTAGAAAAAAATGTTTAAATGAATGGTAGAAGTAGGTCTCTTTTCAGCAAACCTGTACCTAAGGTGTTTCAGCTGCTGTTTCATCCAGCCCACTGGCTTGGTGAGACCATGGGGTTTGTTGTCACTGGTCACGCCTTTGTTGAAAGAACTGCCTCCGGTTTTATGGAAAGTGAAACTGTATTTGATGGGGAGGATGGAGAGAGGAAATATTAATCTCTGGAAGGAGCAATAATAGTTTGTGAATGTGATCAGTCTGTCACATTTGCATAAAAATGCATGAAAGGCAGGTGAACTGTGCATCTCGTGTTCTTTTGCACAGTGATACTACCAGTCTCCTTGAAAAGGTCCTGCATGAAGAACAAGTTAAGAGGAAATATGTAAGGAAAGTTATATAATTTGCATGGGTAAAATCTTTTGCAAATCGGAAATAATGCTAATTGTTACGTTGCTCAAGAAATAAGGCGACATGTAAATGTGAGTTGTAATTGTAATATGTTTTCAGTTTCTATGGGTCTTCAGTCCATGCTATCTTTTGAGAATGGTATCCAAAGGAGACTCTTTGGAATTGTTATATAGGCAGCTTACATCCATGTGTAAACCTGAATGCACAAGACAGGCAAACGTGATCTCAATTACGAGAAACTTAAAATGAGTCAAAAACGCTACTGGAACTCCTTGATTTCTTACTGAATTGTTAGATGTCCTTTGGTTTACAGTAGTGCTGCTGTTCTATTTGATAGCAAATACTGTATTATTTTTCTGAAATAGATTGACAAGTAGTTAGTTCTCTAGTTTTTCTGCATACTAGGGAATTGAAGCTTTTTGATTATGTGCAGTCTCCTAAATACATTATTGGCACTGTAAAGTTGTGGTCCTAAATGAAGACATCAGATACTTCCTTCCCATGTAATTGTTGGGAAGTAGTTATAACACCAGAAAAATATATTTTGATTATATCTACATAGAATGTAGATGTTAAATTCTGAAGTTTAGATTCTAACATGTCTCTTCATATTGACTGTTAATGTCCTGATCTTACTGGGAATTGTGCACTTGTGTTACACACTTTGGACAGATCAAATGCAATTTTCATTTTTTCTGGAATACACACCTCCAACACTTTGACTAAAATTTTCATTGGAATGCATTATAAGGAGTTGAACTTCCTGAAGGGAACTTGAGTTTGTTTAGCTTACTGGACAGCAGCTAAAATGGGGACTCTAAAGCAGTAGTTTCCATGCTTCCTGGGCCAGTGGATTATTCTTGGCACTTGGTGTCTCCTGAACCATTGGATCTAAGATGGCAGTAATGGGACAGTGTTTTCTTGTGCGTAGTATTATCTCTGACTTCAAGCTACCTGAAACATCTTCTTGGAGACTAGACTCCTAAGTACTGTTTTGCTGGTGGAAAACGTTATTCATCTTCTAATACGATTGAGAACATAGGTGCTTCATGGTATGCAAGATTTACAATAGTCTCAATGTGTCACGTTTCTAGTTGCTGCGTCTGGAATGTGTTTATGATGATACTGAGATACTTAAGAAAATTCTGATCATTCAGGACATGGAAATTAGTCATATTAAATAGCTTGACAGCTGGCATAAATTTTTTTTAATGTTGCAATTCTCTGGGTATTCTGAGGAACTACTTGGATTGGTTTTGTAAAGGTGGGATTAAAAGTATATCTACAAAAAGGAGTCTTTAGTATTAAAAGAAATTGATTTGGCTATAAGTGTCCTCTGTCTGCAATTACATGCTGGAAATGAGTAAAGAGTTACCAAAAGGGTTCTAGCACCCTTTTTGCTTCAGTTTTTCTCAGGTTATATTTCAATTTTTATATTTAGACAGGACTAGCTTTCAATCTGTGATATTAGTATAGTCCTATGATACAAAATGCAACATGGCATTTTGCTAGTACTTAAATTTATGTGAGTAGATCTGTTGGTTCTAAACAGAACAAAGTTTTTCAGTATTTCTGTACGCTTTAGAGTGAGCGGTCAAAAAGTGCATGGGAGATATACCACTCTTCAGACTACGGCACCTATTTATCCTGTTTCTTAAAGCTGACATGGTTGTGTTTCTTTCCTTTTTAGTATTACAGCACTTGCCTGTAGACCTTGTAAGTGAAGTCTAACGCTGCTGTTCTTATATTTTTGGTTTTTTCCTCTAGGGTTTGAAATCTAGGAGAATGGCAGACATAGACAAGTAAGTAAAATCTGTAGGTTACTGAGGTTCTGACTGTGTCCTATGCTGTACTGCAGATGGTTGTGATCTCCAGATACTTGATAGGCAGGGTCTAGGTAGTGATCTTGGCACTGTGGCAAGACGTGAGGTTTATAGCATGTGGGAGAAAAGCTTGAGTTGCTCATGCCAAATGGGTTTGGGATCTTAATTGTAAGTAAATCTAAAACTGGGACAAGGCACCAGTCAACTTGCTATGTTAGTTGGAATTCTCAAGCAGAAAAACAGATAGTGCTGCCCATTACTATTGTTTCACTGTGTGTAGTTTTTTCTATACTTCGAATGCTCATGTTTTGTGGCATTCAAAGTATAGTTTAGGTGGACATACCCTCAGTTGTCAAGGCCTGCACATCTTAACAAAGAGGATGTGTAGAGCAGAAGGAGGCTTTGACTTGTTGATATGAACAAGAGCTGAAGGAATTCTTTTGTAAAAAGGAATCTTCAAAATTCTGGAAAGCTGCTAGTTCTTCAAACTGTTCTGAGATTGTCATGTGAAACTTGAATCTATGAAGACAAATTTGGCTTTGTTTGGCTATTAAGACTTCTAGTTTGTCATAGATGAAAACTGATGCAACAGCTTGCTTCTACCCACATGATCTCTAATTTGAGCTCTTTAAGCTCATTATAGTATTTTATAAAACTAACTTGATCATGCTGTTGAATATTCCTAATAGCAAAGAACAGTCTGAACTTGATCAACAGGATATGGAAGATGTTGAAGAAGTAGAAGAAGAAGAAACTGGTGAAGATGCCAACAGCAAAGGTAACGTTGAAAACAAGAGTTTCGAAGCAGCTGCATACATGCTTCCTAACTAATGTGTTAAAAGGATTTTACTGCTTAAAATAATAGGAAATGGTAAAACATAACTACTGATGCACAACTGTATTTAAATTCTGAACAAAGGACTTTTTTTTTTTTTTTTCCAGTTGTGTGATTTTTATTAGTAGTCTGCAGTCACTCATTTTAGTCATGGTTAGTACCAGTTTGGGCAGCACTGGCCACCTGTAAGGATGTATAATTGGAAAAGAAAGAATTATTGTGGGTATGTGATTAGATTCTTTCAAAACTAACAACAGTTAAAAGCTTTTAAAATGTGAAGCTTTGGGTAGAGAAAATCAGGTGCATATATATGTGTGTGTATCTTATTTTTTTTTATCAGTTGCTTAGTAATTTTGATGCTGAGTTGTTTGATTGTGAACAGAACAAAAATCATGCTTAGTGTTACCACTCTTAAAATCAATAAATCCTTCTTTTTTTTCCCCTCAACAAAAAAACCTGAACATGTATCAGAACACTTGTTTTGTCTGTGCTGAACAGTCTTACTCATGCTTTGTAGTTAAAGATCTGGGGGCACAGATAGAATCTGAAGAGCAAGCAGCCAAAAGAGAAATAACTAATAATCTCTGCAATAAAATTAT
This sequence comes from Gymnogyps californianus, assembly GCF_018139145.2. NCBI lineage: Eukaryota > Metazoa > Chordata > Aves > Accipitriformes > Cathartidae > Gymnogyps > Gymnogyps californianus. The sequence goes on from NC_059471.1 coordinate 176,619,418, forward strand.
TTGGACTGCTGATAGTGCCACATTATGTGATTGCTTGAACAGAATAATAACACTAAAGAAAAGTAGGATAATTTTGCTCAAGATGATGTTAGAGGCTTTGCTATGTCTATTGAAAAAAGTGTTTTCAACTGGATTGCAAAATTCTGGGGAATACACTGGTCGGCTGAAGAGCAGCTTACAATAATTAAATGGTAACTATTCAGGTGTCCCAAAGGATTGTAGAGATGAATAATGTGTATTCTTAGTGATTAATCCCAGCTATTGTAGATGAGCATCTGAGTGGAAATTATAGTATAGGAATCTTGGAGAGAAATTTGATTTTATAAATCAGAAACATGTTTCAGTAGTAGGGGAACTTGACATAGTGTTAAGCAGTTCTTTTGCATCTGTAATTCTCGCTTGTCTAGTTTTCTAGTATTTTTTCATGCACAATTTTTCCTTAGGTTTTACTGATTTGCTTTTTTTTTTTTTTTAAATCTAGATAATTCAATTTTTAAATATGTCAAAGGTCCTTCTGTGGACAATAAGTAAAGCACTCATGCTTTTAGGAAAAAGCTCTTTGAAGAAATAGTGTTCATGGATCCAAGAACTTGCAAAACAGTATGTGGTCGGATTTCAGTTTGAGGGGATGTGGCTGTTGGCATTGGCATACCATGTGTATGATATGTATACTGATTTGGTATTAAAGAATAACTGGCAACATACTCATATGGCACAATTGGTTTTCAAGTGTATAGGAAAGACTAATGAATAGTAAGACTAGAGAAAACTAGATACCTTCACAAGAGGAGTAGTGTTGACTAATGTGAGGTAGTACCTTTAAGAAGTAATTACAGCTTCTACTGCTAAAATATAAACTGATTGCAATCATTATGGAGAAACAAGACTCCTTTTTTGGATGTCGCTTGAAACATAACTTTTCAGCATGTAATTTCAGTGCTAGGACATAAAAGTGGAAGAGAATGTTCACATGTGGTTACTGTAGTGAAGGGCATAGGAATGGAAAATGGTATGCTATTTCCAAAAGCCTTGTGTATCAAGAAGGATTCAAAAGCTTCACTCTAATTTGAAGGTGTCAGGAGAATGCTATATAAACCTAGTATCTTATAAGGAATGCAAAGTACTTGTTTGCCTATCTGTAGATGTTGAGGATAGGGGGAAGAAGGCAAAACAGCATGATAAAAACTGATCATAAATTCTTATTAAAAAATATGAAGTTGTGAAACTCATTTCCGCAGGTTGAGGCACAGATTTTTAGCAGAAGTAAAAGTGTTGATGTTAATATGGATAATGAGAACACTTAGGCTAGCAAATTGTATGGTTTTTAAATGTACTTCTACCTTGTAGTTTGAAACAGGTTTCCCATTTGGACAAAGTGCTTTCTAAAGATGATGTAGACTTCAAGGACCTAGTACTGATATTCTGTAGTCAATAACATGTCAGTCTATTCTAATGAATAATTTATTCTTTTGCAGGAAAAATTAGGTAAACATAGATTTCTAAAGCAGTTTTAAATCCAAGTCTGAAACTATCTTGTTTCTTTCCACTTTCCCAAAATGGAACGAAAATCCCAATTCCAGTTTTTATTCCCTTCTTAAAGTAAAAATACAAATTCTTCTGCCTTGCCTTTCCTTAATGAATTCAAAATAAAAGCAGTCAAGGCAAAAATGATGCTTTTAGGAGCATCATATAAAGCCTTCCCTTTTAACAAAAAAGCTCAGCTTGCTGAGTAGTGGCTGTTTTAATCCACGTGCTGTTTCCATGTTCAGAGTAGGATGGATTTGGTCCATGCTTCCAAAATGGAGAGCTATTTGAAATAGTACTTTGTCTATGTTTCTTTTTACAAGTGTATATGTAGTAAACGTACTGCTTTTTTGTAGTATTTAAGTAACTTTTTTCAAGATTAGTCCAAAAAATGCACCTTGCACTTATGTAATTTTCTTCTTTAATTTAGCTCGGCAGTTGACTGTGCAGATGATGCAAAATCCTCAGATTCTTGCAGCCCTTCAGGAAAGACTTGATGGTCTGGTAGGAACATCTACAGGATACATAGAAAGGTACAGTATTTGTTCAGTATCGGCAGAGCGGTATAAATGGTTCTTTTGCTTTCTGAACAGTATTGTCTGTAGCATTAATAGTCATAAACAACTGTGCTGCCTGGATAGCAGGAGAACTAATATAGTCTGTCTGCAGTGCATCTCAGAATTGATGAGTTTTTATTTGGGCTTTTACGTAGAAAAGAATGCTAAAATACTTACAGTGGCTGACCCTGTCCCCTGCAGTTACAATATGGCACACTTTTTTAAAAGATACTTTCCTGCTACTTGGAATGTCTTTTGTAGCTTTGCCTTAATCATGAAACATCAGTTATCTTAAGTATGGACAAATACTTGGAGACCTAGTGTCTCTAATATAGTAGTTTTTTGGTTAGAGTGTAACCAGTAGCTAATAAAATTAGGAATGTTGTATCAGTACTTCATGTGGTCTCCTTATGTATGGAAACTTGCAACAATCTCTTGCTAAAATTTTCTTCATCTGCATTAACAGATAGAATTTTCTGGCTGTCTTAAGTAATTTCTGATTGCGTACGAACATTTTACCACATCCACAGGAAATGTAAAGCATACAACTGTCTTGCTGTGATAGGGTCCTACATTGCTATTGACTTGAACTGGGGCAGCTACTGAGTAACAGGCATTGCTGCTGCTGCTACTCCTACTCGTACCACTTTCCTGTTATAAATGATAGCATGGGAGAAAAGCCCATTTAACTAATGTACTTCCCTAATAAATACTGGCCCAAGAAAGCGCATGGAGTAAAAGAGTACCCAGGTTCTTTCTCTTCTAGATACTGTGCACTACAGGCTTTCTATACCCAATGTTTTTCCTCTGTTTTTCAACAGATGTTAATTAGCCTCTACTAATCTTTCAGGTCCTTGATCTAAGAAGTGAACAAAAGTGGTAACATTGATTTACATGTCACTCTTCTAGTCAGCTGCTCTCTAAGATACTGTACTATTTCTTCATCAATTCCAAGTACAGTAGCGCATTCTCTATCACAAAAGCAGTGCAACTTTGCCATTGTACCAAACGCTTACCTAACTTGCAATACAAAAATAACTGGAAAATGTGTGTAACTTGAGTCTGTGCTTTCTCAACGTATGTATGCTGACTTAACCATGCTTTACAGGTGCCTCTTACATGTCTTCCCCAGTATTATTTTGAGCTTATTTATCTACAGAGCCTAGGCACTGAGGTGGCACAGAAGTCAGCAGGAATCTGGGATCCTAAAAGCCTGTTATGTGGGCTGTTAAGGAAATAGGTGGATAAGCTGGTAGGAAACTAAACAGGTTCCAGGAAAACATCTGTCTGCTCAGGCTTAGAATCTGCTAATTGCTTGGCAGCTATCCAATAACTTACCTCTTCACCTGTGCCTGGCCACAATAATTTTAATGAAACTTACTTTCATAGAGTAGGATTTCCCTCAACTGCTCGCAGGAGGTTGTATTCTTGTGTGATCATAACATTTGCTAGTGGCTTGTATTCAGAGCAACAGGTTTTACTTGCCACTGTTGTACTTGTGCAGTCCAGTTCAGATTTCTTGGTCTGCTTCTCCATTTTGGATTTACTTTGTAAGAGCTGTCTCTTTCATGAAATTGTCTGTCTTTTTCTACAAGTAAAGAGTTTATAAAGGTAGTGGATGTAAAAATTGTGAAATTTGAACTAATTGGCATGGACTGTAATGAAGTGTAGCTTTGACACATGCAAGAGATTCTAGATTCTCTAATAAAGGGGTTAAAATCTTTACTCTGACATACCGGAGTTGGACATGCTGCATGTATGGCGCTGCCTCTTAGAAATTTCATAGTACTTTATATGCAATTGCTAGGACCAGTACTCTTAGTCTAGATATATGCATGTGGCATTAAGTGGGCGATTGTTGTATGACTTATCTGTGTGGTCATGTTAATTTTCTTCCTTAACACTTTTTTCTTGAACTAACTGAACTTGCTACTTAAGTTGCTGTTATTTCTGATATTGTACTTGAAGATAAAATTACAGCAAATGATTAACTTGACTACTTTCTGGAAACGTGTCAGCGTAACAAGAATGTCATCAACCCTTTATGAGCGTACATGACTAAATTTAAGTGGTTTTGGTAGTTTTTGTAGCAGATGTACTTTTGCCCAAATTGGAAGGTTAAGGGAAATCTTGATTTAATGGTGATATGCATATTATCTTAGTAACCAGAAATAGTATATTCATGTTGAGCGTAAAGCTGTCAGGGAGAAGGGTTCTGCATTTTAAAGTGAACAAGGATGTTGGAACATGTGCTTGTCCTACCTAATAGAGGTAAGATAGCTTTAGTAATTAATATGAACCTTCAGTGTTTAACTAAACTAATACGTTCTTGGTTACTTCCTCTAACCTGAAGCTGGTCCTAAAAATTAAAAGCAGTTGTTTACTACTGTGTTCTAAATAGCGTGGCACAACTGCTTAAATAAAGTAAGTATAGGAAGTTAACATAGTAATCTTCTGTAGCCATATGCTGGGATTTGGCCCACCTCACAGGCAATGGAGGCTGTCAGCAATCTACCCCATGAATCTCACCAGTAGCCTTGATGTAGGTAACTTTCTGTCCTAACAGTAAGTCTGTGTTTGCATAGCTTACTAAAGTGAAACTGGTATTAAAGAGATGTAGCTGACAAGTATTTATGAGGATTGCATTAATTGCTTTCCTTTTACACATGTATAATAGTGGCTCATTTAGCAAAACAGTTCTGGCTTACTTTGGGAGTGACACTTAATATGTTAGAAGACAGTAGTACCAGCTGCTTTGCTCAGTGAAACAAAAATGTGAATTTTGAAGATTAACTTCCTTAGCTAAGAATAACTTGATTGTCTTGAACTTTCTTTAATAAAACCAAGCCAACTAGTGATAAGACCTTTCTTAATTCTGCTCAGTTGTATGAATTTACTATGCTGCTCATTGATAATGTAAAACTTGTTTTTAGTATGAAGTTTTATTGCACAAGTTTGTCTCATGATTGACCCAGGTGTTTGGAATACTCTGGTTCTAACTGAGGTTAAGCCTCAGTTTAAGAGCCTGTGCTAACAGTTTCAATACGCATGGTGCAGTGGGTCATAGTTTTGATTTGTACAGCTTTCTAAAGCTTAAAATAGAGTGTAAAATCTGTTTCTGTGCAAGTTGGTTAACTTGCAGGGGGACTGGTTAAGGAGGGGTCAGAGGTGCTTAGAATGCAGTGTTAGTAACAGTTCTGTCACTGAATTTTTCAGCTTGCCTAAAGTTGTTAAAAGACGTGTGAATGCTCTCAAGAACCTTCAAGTTCAGTGTGCACAGATAGAAGCAAAGTTCTACGAGGAAGTTCATGAGCTGGAAAGAAAGTATGCTGCGCTCTATCAGCCCTTATTTGACAAGGTATTTTAATGCTAATCTGATTTATACTTAAAAGCTTTAGCTAAAACACAGGGGAATATAAACTGAAAGCTTATGCGTGTTCTGAACTACTTTGATCTCCTATGTGCCCATTCAATTCAATTGATACAATTTTACCATCCATGTGAATATCAACTAAGACTAAGGGGGAGAAAGGTTCAGTCTGTTCCATGGTTACCAAAATCACTTCGATATACCGGGCCTCATCTTGTTAATTGAGCAGATGCCAGATGATATGGTAACCTTTCTGGAACTTTGGTGCTTATGTTTTAGTGTGTTGAAAAGCTCGTAACTGCTGAGTTGTCTTCTAGAGCCAGAAGAAAAAGTTTTAATAAATAGTTAATGTATGACTAACTGTGTAACTTTAGGATTAGGAATTTTTTGGTTAGGGCACTGCTGGTTGCAATGGCTAGGAAATGTGAAAATATTCTTGGTTTAATCTTCCAGCGAAGTGAAATCATCAATGCAATTTATGAACCTACAGAGGAAGAATGTGAATGGAAAGCAGATGTCGAAGAAGAGATTTCAGTGAGTATCTTAATTGGTTCTCATCAATATCTCAAGCTTTAGCATGAAACAAGATTCAATACAGTAACTACAGTTTAAAAAAAAAAATTGGGTGCATAATGATTACTTGCTTATAGTAATGATAATTCTTAATGATTGCTTAAAGCATGCACATGAAACTGTACTGTTAATGAACCTTGTGTGCAAACTTTTAAAATTAAGAAAAACTAACATTTTTATTCTATCAAGGAGGAAATAAAAGAGAAAGCCAAGCTTGAAGAGGAAAAAAAAGATGAAGAAAAAGAAGACCCTAAAGGAATTCCTGAGTTTTGGCTGACAGTATTCAAGAACGTGGACTTGCTCAGTGATATGGTTCAGGTAGGTGGTGGTCCAGGCTTGTTTAAAGTTGCGTTAGTACTTAATCCAAGTGTCTTTAGGAAAGGAGTAGTAACAGTATGTTACTTGATGTGTCTGTTGGAGAGCAAAAATGGAACAAGTACGGGGATGTCGTCTTTCATACTTTATTCAACTGAGAGCACAGAGCACTCTGAAATACCTTCTTACTGTGTTATTTGCTGAACTTATTTTACCTTACTAGTACACTTTCTGTGCTTATAGAAGTGTGTGTATGAGATGTGCATTAGATATTGCTAAAAACTGTACTTGGTGTTTGCACTGGTTTAGGTTGTGTACTGCAGTGGAAACTGTACAGCCATTGTTGCCATCTGCTGGTCACGTTCATGAAAACGTTTGTGCTGTAACAAGGTTCTTGTCCTATGAAAAAAGCCATATTTAGAATGAGTTTTAATCTCTGCAGAATCTTAAATCTGTGTACAATTTAATGTTATGCAAATGGAATAAACTGTATTTTCTTTACAGGAACATGATGAACCTATCCTGAAACACTTAAAAGATATAAAAGTGAAATTTTCAGAAGTTGGACAGCCTATGGTTAGTTTAACCTATTGAACAAGATTACTTTTGTGTTATCTTAAGACTTATTTGTATATTAGCAGCATGGTCTGTGATAGCCAGTTGTCTTATGGCAATCATGAGAAATATGCAGCTGCTTCTTGCCTTCTGAAAAACAGCACAAGGACTAGTACTAGTCTTGCAGTACCATATGAATGAATTTATACTTAATTTAGCCTTCAAATTCTGATGAATTAATGACTTGGCCTTAATATCTGATGACTAAGTTTCACGTTTAAATTTTGATAGCTTCAGGTACTTTTTGTATAACTGTTATAATTGGATATAATTTCCTTGCCAGAAATCAGATAGCTTGCTAAGTTTTAATATTTTAAATTTAGAAGTTCTCTCTAGACGTTAGCACCAGGAAAGCTGTACACTAGGAGATCTTGTGTCATTACTGCAAGCAGCATATTAACTAATAAGCACAAGATCAACGTGGTAAAGGAAAACATTTGAAGATATATTGTACAACTTGGGTAGCAAATTCTAGAATAAGTTACGTATGTGCACCATTTCCATATTGGTGGAGGTGGATATATTCAGTTGCATGTGTATTTTTGGTTTTGGATTTTAGGTATTTAGAAGTTAAGGTATGGGTTGCTAAATTGCTAAAGGTGTTGCTCTGCTATTCTTTTTAAGAGTTTCACATTAGAATTTCATTTTGAACCAAATGACTACTTCACAAATGAAGTATTGACAAAGACGTATAGAATGAGGTCAGAGCCAGATGATTCTGATCCCTTCTCCTTTGATGGACCAGAAATCATGGGTTGTACAGGGTAAGTGCTAATAAATAACTTCCAGGCAATGTAACAGTTTCTTCCTTAGCATTATCCAGCTGTAGACTTACAGCATCTTGGGAAGGTGCTGGAAAAGATACTGCTACCTAATAACTTGTAAACAGCTGGGTTCAACTTGATTTTTTTAGTGTTTTTCAGTAACTTTAATACAATATATAAAACTATATACTTTATATTATGTAATTTATAAGTGTATATAATATATATGCATATAAATAAAAAATCTCATCAGTATTTATCTAGAAATACGGTTCTGCAATCACTAAAGCTGAATTGGAAGGTGGATGGTGTTATCTCTTTGTAGGCCTTGACAGCTTTTTTTCAAAATTTGTTTGATTACTACTTTTAATCTTTTTGTATTTCTGACATGCAGCATTTTGGGAAGTCTGTTCCAGTTGTACTTTCTATATTGCAGTTGTCCAGTTTGTTTTATAAGTGTTGAATGTTTGCCTCCGTCTTTCAGTTGATCTATTTGAGAAATGGAGAGCAGTCATCTGTTAACTCCAGCTTCCTCATGATTTTAAAGAGCTGTCACACTCCTTTCTCAGTGATGTCTTTTGTTCTAAATTAGCTGTTATTCCTCACACTAAACAATCTCTTTATTCTGTACATGTCCCTTTTCTTACGAACAGAAGGACGAGAGAAACCTGAGTTGTACATAATTAGCCTTACGGGTATATCAGGGCTCTATGCATCATGGCCTGTTCGTGTTAATGTGTCTGACATTCTGGCTGCTCTTCTGAGTGATAATAACTAATTTAGAGCCTATCATGGCATAGTCAGGGTTGGTTTTACCCATATATTAATCTGCAGTTACTGATACTGACTTTTATTTACCACTTCATTTCCCAGTCACTTTACGTAACGTATTTCTGCAAATGTCCTGTAAGATTTAGTCTTAAGTGCTTGAGTTAGCTTTGATCAAACTGTTTTGTCTTCCTTGGTTTGGACTGTTTTTGAAAAGCATAAATCCTGGCAGAGGTCACTGTAAGATGATACTCTGCTTCTGTGAAAATGATTTATTCCTAGTCCTTGTTTTGTGTTTTAACTAAGACAGCCTCTTCTTATCCCAAAACAACTCACCCCCTTCCTTTGAGTCTTTAAAGGAATCTAATCAGAAACTTCTGCAAATGCGAACGGTCTTATTGATGTGACTTCTTCATTTACATGTCCCCAGAATTCTTTGAGAGTGTGAGACAAGCCTGTGGGAATGATTTTGCTCTGTAAGCAGGATAGTTAAAAAAAAAAAAAAACAACAAAACCCAACCAAACAAAAACCCAAAACAAACAAAAGAAGGCAAAAACCCCACAAACAACTAAAAACCCCCAAAACTACACACCTGCTTGATGTGTTATTTTAAGGACTTATTGATTACAATGATAAGTGTGGTAAATCTTGGCATATTACTAACATGACCAAGTATGACATTACTTTATAATGGATAGGTAGCTCTAAAAATGGTGTGATGCTATGCTTTGATAGGAAACTAGGTAGAATTTGGTAGCTAATGAAAATTAGCATTTCAGAGTTTGAGTGGGAAGGAGAAACTTCTGGATGAAAACACTTTAATCCTAAAATGAACCTTTACTCTTGTTCTCAACATATGAACTAATGAAAAGATAGCACTGAATAAATACTACCTTAATATTTTATATTCACTCTATCTCTTGCAGTTGTGATAGTCTCAGTAGGTACCTGTAGCAAGTGGAATGGTATTAAGCTGCAGCTGTTTTTTTTTCTTTTTCTTTCCTCTTCAGTTGCCAAATAGACTGGAAAAAAGGAAAGAATGTTACTTTGAAAACTATTAAGAAGAAGCAGAAACATAAGGGTCGTGGAACAGTTAGAACAGTGACGAAAACTGTTTCCAATGACTCTTTCTTCAACTTCTTTAGTCCTCCTGAAGGTAAACTGAACATTAGGTTTTCTGCATTAACTTTGAATGTAGTATGTACTTCACTCACTTGTTTCTTCTTTTTTTTTTTTGTACAGTTCCTGAAAGTGGAGACCTGGTAAGTTGGCTTATTTGAAATATTGAGGTGGAGGGGAAACACCAGTAGAAGAATTCATGCCTTTATATACAAAGTGTTTGTTGAAATTGTTCGGGAATTTGTTAAACAGCTTCAGCTTTAACTGTTTCTGTATTTAACTGAGAATACTTGTAATGAATAGTATGTATTTGAGTTTTCTTTATTAGAAGGAGTATTTGTTGAGTTGGATGGTAGTGTTCAGTTTAGTAAACTTTAACAGCTTATCCCTCCTGAAAGCTACCTTGTGAATTGTTAACAGTTGTACAAAGGCAGTGATTTTTGTTATTACCCTTTGGTCTAATGGGTGGTTGTCGTATTTTAATTCCAGCCGGCATCTAAGCACCACACAGCCACTCGCTCACTCCCCCCACCCGGTGGGATGGGGGAGAGAATCAGGAAAAAAAAAAAGTAGAACTTGTGGGTTGAGATAAAGACGGTTTAATAGGACAGAAAGGAAGAAAATAATAATAATGATAATAAATGACAGTAATAATACTAAAAGAATTAGAATATACAAAACAAGTGATGCACAATGCAATTGCTCACCACTTGCTGACCGATGCCCAGTCAGTTCCTGAGCAGCGATCTGCCCCTCCTGGCCAACTCCCCCCAGTTCATATACTGGGCATGATGTCATATGGTATGGAATATTCCTTTGGCCAGTTTGGGTCAGCTGTCCTGGCTGTGTCCCCTCCCAGCTTCTTGTGCCCCTCCAGCCTTCTTGCTGGCTGGGCATGAGAAGCTGAAAAATCCTTGACTTAGTGTAAACACTACTTAGCAACAACTAAAAACATCAGTGTATTATCAACATTATTTTTCTACTAAATCCAAAACATAACACTATACTAGCTACTAAGAAAAAAAATTAGCTCTATCCCGGCTGAAACCAGGACAGTAGTGTTTAAGTTTCTCCCTTCAGGCATTGTTTGGATGATCTTCTCTAATGGCTGCATATATCTGGTTTGTATTTTATGCTGTTAAAAATTTCCCAAGCTATTAACTCTTGGAGAAAGTAATAAAACAAGAATAGAAAACTGCAAGAGCCCACTCTTCCGTGTGCTCACTAGTAGAAAACTCTGTGACAATAAGCCATGTTTTTGTAAGGAGAAAAACTGCCAAAAACACTTAACAGTGCTGAATACATTATGCAGCTTGAGTGAGAACTGATTAAAGCCTCCAGAAGCATGCTGTTAAAACTCCAGCAGGCATGGACACCAAAAGCTGTATGCTGATAACGTTAAAAAAAAGAAGCCTTTTGAATTGAAGAACTTCTCAGATGGGAGACAGCAGAATACTTGGTGTGTACATAAAAGGAGTGAAAACCTGAGATTGGATAGGAGAGCATTTTTAGGTGTTCAGGTGCTTCACAATGGCTTGCTTGGTGGGAATGATGGAGAAGATGCACTGTCGGAATCAGAAGTAGCTTGTAAAATCTTTAATTAGATAGGCTCACCTAGCTAGTGTTTAGTTCTTAAGGGTATTGTGCATACGAACTGAAAGTCTATGGGGGAGGTATTAAACAATTTTTCTACTTAGAACAAAAGCAAGTTGGGGGTGGGGGAAGAATAAAACTTAAACTCCTGAACTTTTTATAATTAAGCTTACTGAAGAAGCAACCCCCCGCTGCATAATGTAGGTAGGCTGTTTAAAGTATAAAACTTGGCTCCACAATTTCGATTCTATAAAGCAAGTCCCGAACCAAAAAAGTCAGCACATGGGATTTGTATAAATCTGGCCAAATCAAAGTCTGTGCAACTTGTGTTTTTGTGTCAAAAGTAGTTATCAGCTTATGGTTTAGGAAATAATGTTGTTTTATGCAGGACGATGATGCTGAGGCAATCCTTGCTGCAGACTTTGAAATAGGTCATTTCTTGCGTGAACGTATAGTCCCCCGATCAGTATTGTACTTCACAGGAGAAGCTATTGAAGATGATGATGATGATGTAAGTATAATGTTCCTTCAAAACACTAAAAACATTGAAATAATGCTGCTTAAAGACTTTGGGTAATTTCTGACTTACGATGTTGGTATTCTTAGAATGGGATGTATCAACGTTAGTTTCAGCTGAGCTTACTAGAGTGTTCAGTAAAGAGCATCATGAAAGTAATTCGTCTTTGAAGTACTGACTTCAGAGTTTTGTGGCAAAAAGTAGTGGTAGAAGCTGAACATTAGAGGATGTCTGAGTTCTGAGTAGAATTTTGTGTATAAGGCATTCCTAGGGTGGCATACCTAGTACTTTGGTAGAACTATAATGAGCTGCCAGAGAACAAATTTGTCTGTCTGGGTGCTCAGCCTGTTCTTTGTGCTTACAGTGATACTGGGTTACCAAGTTCCTTGAGATTCAAACTTGATCCTTTCAGGAGAGCACTCTTATTAGAAAATGATAGATAAGCACATTCAGAGCATGCCAAAATATTCAAAGCAAGCTCTGCAAAAGCTTGAATCAAGTGCTTTAAAGGAGCTAAGCTTGAAAAACAAACCACAAAACCCCAGAACTTTATATGGGTAAAATATTTTCTCTCCCCCCTCCCTCTGCACAAACAAGGATGGTTTGACAGCTAAGATAGCTTAGATAAGTCCTGCCTTAAAATTAATTTTTAGAATGTAAAATGGTAGCCCTTAGTCCAAAGCCTTGGCTGGGGGAGGTGGAAGAGGGAAGGGACTGACTGTGCAGATTGCCTTAGGCTTTGAGACACCCTACTGGCCAGAAGTGTTACTGTAGTCTAATAAGCTCTTCCAGTGTTGCACGTAAGGAACTTATGTAGACACTTCTCTCTGCCAGAGCATAGCTTAAGAGATTGAACATTGCTCATGCTGATGCATAAAGCATTTTTAAATCTGTCAGATATAGGAAGTTCTCTTAGAGCACAATACAATGTGGTCTGTCATCTGCTTGAGTTATCTGGCTCTACTTGAGCCATAAATGGCTGCATCTATGACACTATCAAAACCATTTATTTTTTCTCCTAGTATGATGAAGAGGGTGAAGAGGCAGATGATGAGGTAAGTTGACAGATGGCCTTGATTTAAATAGTTTCCCTTTTGTAGTTTGTTATCTGGAATAAGAGTTCCTTTAGTTTTTAAATGCTCTGGACACTAAGTTTAAGTATTACTTTTGAATGTGAGATAAAACGCATCGTTTTGTGGACCTAGGGTGAATATTTAAAAAAAAAAAAACAAAAACCAAAAAAACCAACCAAAAAACCAAACCAAACGAAGACAACCCTAAGGTACCTTACAAATTAAGTTACCACTGATGTCAAAAGATGATGTACTTTGTGGAGGGTAAACTAATACAATATGCATAACTTAAAGTGGTAATCAATGTATTTAAGAGTATAATTTAATCTTAATTTTCTTGAAAATGGCTCAGGAAGCCCAATGTGGATAAACTAGAGAAATATAAACAAGTGTTTTTTTGCAGGAGGGGGAAGAAGAAGCAGATGAAGAAAATGATCCTGATTATGACCCAAAAGTAAGGAATTAAAAAGAATATTTGAAGTTTGTGTGTGCATACACACACTTAAAATTTTATGTAGGTTAAATCTTGATTTTTAGTTTAAGTATTTAATCAGTAGTTCCTATGGTGAGTATGTTTTGGCTGAGGCTATTTCAGTCCCAGTTCTGACAGACTAATATTGCTAGAGCAACTTTTTTAAACTTCCTTCTCCAACAGTCATTTGGTAAAAGTAACTTCTGGCTTTGAGCACTGAAATTAGTCAGACTTGGTTTTCTGTAAGCTTACCTTGCAGCAAGTTGCTGCTAATGATGAAAATATTCTATAATGGTTGTAAGGACATGCAGAGAACTGCGTAATCCAGGTTCAGTTTTGGGGAACTTTTCACAAGCTGACTCTGGCACAGATTTGCCCAGCAGAGTACAAACTGAGGCTTTTTCAGGGTAGATAATAGCAAGCCTTTTATTGCTTGAAGTAGCAGAAGTCAAGGTTCAGGAATGCATCTACAGCCAAGTACTAAAATGTGAACAGCCAAAAGCAACCGGCAGCTTTATTCCATGGGGAAGGCAAATCACTAGTCAGGCTCAGTTTGCTGGAAAAGTGATTGAGAGCCACTCAATTCATAGCTTTTTCCTAGCTGAAGGAAAGGCATGTTTGGCCACCGAAAGCATCTGATGGTGGTAGGTGAAAGTTGCAGTCATGAAAATGAAGTCTGTGTGAACTAAAAATGTCTGCTGCAAAATGTGCTGGCAATTTCAAATGAGGAGGCAGCGTATTTTTCAGTAGGAATGGTTTGAGCTACGGTCAAAGTACTATTGAAAGAATTACATAATCTTAGCATTGTACCTAGGAAGATGTAGGGTATAGAACTGTTAATCAAAATGTACAGCCTGTTGGTGATGTTTCATCTGCTATAGTGTAGTCACATTGCTTCCTATTGAAGAACGTTTTGGAATCAAAATGAACAGCTGCAAGATGGGCTTCTTACTTCCAACATTTCAGATTGCTTTTCTAGGTGTCGTGGTTTAACCCCAGCCGGCAACTAAGCACCACACAGCCGCTCGCTCACTCCTCCCACCCAGTGGGATGAGGGAGAAAATTGAAAAATAGTAAAACTCATGGGTTGAGATAAAGACAGTTTAATAGGACAGAAAGGAAGAAAAATAATAATAATAAATTGAAAATAATAAAACTAAAAGAATATACAAAACAAGTGATGTGCAATGCAATTGCTCACCACTCACCAACCAATGCCCAGTCAGTTCCTGAGCAGCAATCTGCCCCTCCCGGCCAACTCCCCCCAGTTCATATACTGGGCATGATGTCATATGGTATGGAATGTCCCTGTGACCAGTTTGGGTCAGCTGTCCTGGCTGTGTCCCCTCCCAGCTTCTTGTGCCCCTCCAGCCTTCTTGCTGGCTGGGCATGAGAAGCTGAAAAATCCTTGACTTAGTGTAAACACTACTTAGCAACAACTAAAACCATCAGTGTGTTATCAACATTATTCTCACACTAAATCCAAAACACAGCACTATACCAGCTACTAAGAAGAAAATTAACTCTATGCCAGCCAAAACCAGGACACTAGGTTAAACAGAAGTGAGAAGGGGCAAGACTGTATGCTCAGTTTCAGAGAGAACTACCAAAGGGCTAGAGACAGTGGTGGTACTATAGTCTATTGACATAAGAATAAATAGTTGTAAGCTGATCACAGGCTGAAAGCCAGCTGAATTTATTAAAGCACTGTGGTCCTAGAATAGCTGTCCAGACCAAGGTAGTGGAGTAAAACTTGCAACTGAACTCTGCCCCCAAAAAGCCTTTTCCTTAAATTCATGTATTACTGTGAGATATTGTTGGCTGTCTGTTTCAATGTAACAGGAGAAATTTTCCACATTAGAATTTTCTAACTGCAATTTATAGCAAAAGATGTTTCCAGAGCGTTAAGAATGTACCATGATTTGGTGTTTCATTGCGTTGCTCTACAGTGGCTTCTGGAGTAAGGCTGTGCCCTTGTTACTGACCATAGGCAGTTTCTTTTACCTCAAACTGTGTAGAAGGCCTGGATGATGCTTCTGAGCCGGGTTGTTTGTTACTATGCATAATTCTCCTCCTCCTTTTTCCTATTTTAGTGTCTTTTAGAGTATCCCACCACACTTAGTTCTGAACTGATTTTTGTTCTGGATCATACCTATGCACTAACAAAGCCAAAATAAATGCATTGTGGATGTTGCCATGTCCAAAGACAGCAGTATGACTAATACTAGGCAATTACTTTAAGGGAAAAGATGAACAAAGAACTTGAATACTGGAACTTGAGGAAGTATGCTTAGCAATATTAATAGTTCTTTTAAAACACTGATATCTGTAAACTGATAATTCCTTTTTTTTCTCAACAGAAGGATCAAAACCCAGCAGAATGCAAGCAGCAGTGAAGCAGTGTGTATGTGGCCTTGAGGATTACCTGCACTGTAATAGCCTAAACACAACTATTAGTTACTTACAGCCTTATGTTTTGTATCTTGGTAGAATTAAGTAACCAATTTGTTAAAAAAAGAAATCAAACACATAAGAACCAGTTTAAAATGTAGGTTCAATCTACCTAGCATTTTAACAGTATAATTTTCTGCCAATATGTAGAATGCAGTAAATCCCCTAAAGCATGAATGTTAATTCATTGCTACATAGTTTGGTTCTTGTGAAGTCTTTGTCATGTAGCTATTAGACTGCAGCTGTGAAGATTATCAGAACTGTTAACTGAGACCAATATTTGTTTAGAGAAAACTCTCTCCTGAAGAACCAACCAAAGTATTTTTCAGCCCAGTAGTCTGAACGGGTTTAAGTCTGCTTGCACTAGCTGTGCCTTCATTACTTTGTTATAGAAATGGCAGTGACTTGTACTAACTAGGAGATGATGATGCATTTTGAATTTGACTACTTGAGAAGACTAGTATAACTTGTTTAATTTCCAACGAGACCACATTAAACATTCATAACTGTCAGCTTGTTTATGCTATGGGTTTTGTATTTTATGTGACATAGTGATCTACAGAAGAAACCTAGTCATCATATTAAGGTTATTGTTTACCACTGGGGTGTGAATAAAACCTAGTATTTTCAGAAGCTAGTCTTGTTTTATTATGATGTGTGTATCTGCATGTGTAAACTGGTAAGGCATATCTTTCATGCTGCAGTTCACTTTTTACTAGAAACAAAAGTTGAGAATTACTGAAAAGTAAATTATATAGCATTTTAAAAAACAAACACAATAGCTGGAAAGTTTGATCCATACTTTCCATTTGCAGTGTGATATTTGTGAATCTGAGCTAGGTGTTTCAGTGATTGGTCAACACTGCCATTTTGAGAAGATGAGTTTTTAGAAGTTGGGGCTAGATCTGATAAAGGACTTCGGTATTGCTATGCCTGACTAAGGCATTGGTTATTAGTATGAAATCTGGAGCCAAAATAGGTGCCTTGGATTTCCAGTCTGTGTAGACAGAGCTCGGTTGTCGCAAACAAAATCTGCCCTGCAGCCTAAGGGAGTGCTAGAACACTTAGCTGTATTCTAGTTTGTACTCATTGTATCAAGCATCTACAGAGGAGGAAACAAACCCCAAGGAATTCCTCTCTCCTCACCTAATGTTCTGTTCACTACACTTATGTTTGCATGTTCTGGTTTTTCCATATTGGATGTTCATTGTCAGTTGAAACGTATGGGCTAGAAGATCTTTCTCATACTAACCTTGCCTCTAGCCTGGCAGTGGAAGTGCTCTTAAGATGTGGATTTGCATGCACTCAGCTTGAAGAGACTATGAACTGATGTCTTCCATTTGAGTTTTCCCAGTCAGTAAGATGCTACTGTACTCTGTGCAGTCTTGTCCTTCACATAACTGTAGAAGTTCTGATCTTTTAAGCAAGTACCCAGATAACTTTTTGAGGGACAGGAAGGTCCTCATAGGGTTGGAAAGAAATGTCCAGCCTAGCCATGGATCTATTTCTGCAGTAGCTACTCTCCCCCCCCCCCGCCACTGATACACTGAGTTAGCCATAAAGGTTTAAAAGTTTGAAAAGAGCAGGGCAAGCAGGAGGCAACAGCCATATGAGGATGGGGCTGTTGGAAGAGTTTTTCTAGCATGTCTCTTGCTTGGAGGGTAGGTAAGTAATACAGAATGAAGCTTATCCCAAGTGCCCTTCTGAATACCCAGCACCCCTGTGAGGAAAAAGGTCTAGTGTGCTCTGACTAAACTGATTTTTTAAATTTATTTTTTATTCCTTGAAGGCTTAAATACCACACTGCTTAATTTCAGGATCCCTGTCAGGCTTCATCTATCTCCTCTCCAGGTATTCATGGATTTGGGAGAAGGAGCTCTTGTTATCTATAGCTGTATATAAAACAGTATTGTTGAAGCTGTGCTCTTTGGTGTTTTCTAGGTAACCCATAGATCATAACCTAGAAAAATACAGCAATGAAAGGTTAACATCACATTCTCCAGTAGCTGTGTGTTAAAGTAGATGTGGTTGTGTTCTTGTGATGACATAAATCCTATGCTTATCCTTGGAGGCACTGACCCTGCCAGGTGTTTGGGTGTCACTTGGTCTCTTCTCTGAATGTCTCCCAACACTGAGTTTAAACTTGATCTTCAGGCCATGCGGAGAGCAAACTTGAAGGTATGTTATGAGCTTGAGCAGTCATTAATATGGGGCTTTGGGGTTCATACTTTTGGATGTGAAAAGTATCTGAAGTCCTTACTTAGATCTAGCCCATTTTTACTAACAGCACCTGGCAACTGTATCTTAAAAAGAGAAAGCACCATTAAAAGTTGTCTGATGAATTTCAGAAGTCCCTGTTCTTAAGAAATTTGGCTTGTTTCGATTGCTTTCTCATTAATATCTGCATATCATACAATGGGATACAGTATTTGAAAAGAGGAGTTGGTAGATGTCAAAGCTCACCTGCAGCCTGCAAGATCCAGAGCCATGAATCCATCTCTGTCGACAGATTTTTGGTAAGCTTCTCTCTAGATTGACTTGCTAGTTCTAAATCAGCAGTTCTTGTGCTCTCCAGACTGTAGCAAAAGGAAGGATATAATCATACAAATTGAGATGCCAGTTCTTATGGCATCAGTTAAATACAAACTGTTTTGGTGCTTAACGTAGTTTTGTGATCAACGACACTCTTGTTTAGCAATTCTGAAAGGCAGTATGTAGCAGGAACATTAAACTTTCAACATTGGTTGGAGTATTTTAACTCATTTGTTTCACTTCTCATGGATTTATAGCAGCTGTAGAGAAAACTGTTCATTTAGTATTTGAGGAAGATAAGTTACCTTGTTGTTAACAACTTCAGGCTAGGAAAATGTGTTACTGAAATAGGATTTCTTGGTCAGTTGTTGCAGTACTGCACCAAAATATAAGATTTGTGTAAATGATGTCTTCTGTCCAGTTTTGGTTGCTGTATTGAAGGGAGAATTATCTTGGGGGAAAATGGAGGTTGGTGAGGAAAGAGGCAGGAGAATTAACTGAGACTTTGGATGAGAGGGAAGGGCACTCAGAGCTTATGCTTGGAGAGGGATGTTTCTCGGTAATTCTACACTTTCAGCAAATGTAGATTAGATTACACTAGGACTAAAGAGTTTTCCTGTCTGGTATAACTTTGTTAATGGTAAAAAAATAAAATTAATACAGTATCCTAAAATAAGGTGGTAGATGAGATTTAAGCTTAGCATTCTTAAGTTTTACTTTCTGGAGAAGGGTGATGTTAGGTGCAGTTAGAAATGTTACCTTGGGTTATTTAAACACTAGGCAGAGCAACACTTCTTACCAATGTCTTTTACAGCTAACTAGCTTCGTAAGCTCAGATTCTTAGTTGGATTCTTGAAACTGATGTTTCCCAAGCTGTGTAGCAGATATTCTAAGTTTGACATGTTTTTATTTGTTAAATGAAAAAACACAGCAGAACATAGAAAACTGCAGGAATTGAATGTGTTCATCTTTGTCTTCAAGCTGGTACTTAAACTTTCCCTGTGTTTTAAGGCCCATTGTTGTAGACCTGATTCAGAAATTGATAGGGAACTTAAGCTGATCATACATCTGTGTATGTCTGCCAGACATTTCCTATTTACAAAGGTGTCTGTGCGGCAGTTGCTTCTCAGATTCCTTGTGTTGGGGAGGAGGATTGTGCTGACATACTCAGTGGCTTAAGGAAGTAAAATGCTAAACTCCTCGGTACAAAGGGGACAGTCTGATAGTGAAGTCATTTCTGTATGTAATGGCCTTGATGGCCTGCTAGGTTGGGGCTAGAGCCGCACTGCTGTTGGAGTAGCTAGACTCAGCTCTACAGCGCTTCCTCCTTCATTCTGTAGATGTAGCCTCCTCCAATCCGAGACTTTATTGTATGGGCCAGAGAAGTCGCTGCTACCACACTGGGTTTCATTTCTAACTGCTTAGTTCTGTTTGAGATGCACTGGTTCCCTGCAAGTTTTCAAGAGGGTGTTGAAGTAATGACTTTTAATTGCTAATGCTTACCTAAAGTGAACATAAATCCATCTGCTGGAAATAGTAAGTCTTACTTCTGTACACTATCAAGAGGAGCTGGAAGTTTGTCCACGTGGCATGTTGGACAGGATTTGTCTCATCACTCTTTAAATCCTCCTGTTAGACCTCTGCTCAGACCTAGTAGTCTTCCACATGTGGCCTGTATCTCAGCTTTTGTAGGAAAATTAGAGCAAGTAAAGCAGACAAGACAGCATACCAAGCAAAAGATAAGGTATTCCACATTTGGGTTTGCTTGGTGTATACCAGAAGTGGGTGCACGAGGAGTGTGGGGGTGTGGCAGAAGGGCTCTTGTTGTTTTCACAGGTATAGAGCTAAAGTGTGCTGAGTTGACAAGAAGAGTTGTCTCTGCAGCTGCAGAGGGGGCTTAGCTCCTGAACTTAGTTGTTGTGAGATTTGCTTCTATATGCTCAAGTGTTGCGAGTATCCACCCAAACTTATGTTTGCCCTGCAGTTGATGAGAAGCAGTCAGTATGTTCTGAACTTGCAGCATGTTTTACTCTGGTCAAATCTGAGAAACTTTTAAACCCTCTTACAGGCTGGCTTTGCTCTACAATGTGCGCTTAAGTGCTTTTTAATATTTTTGGAAGATGGCTCTCTCTGAAGTGCAAAGGACTTTGGAAAAGCCAGGCTGGAGCAGCTGCGATGCCAATAGTCTGTGCATTGCACACAGTTTCTTCGTTTGGTACTGCTATGGGTTATAGGGCATGCGAAGGCCCCGCGGCAATGTGATTGATAGTTATGGTAAATATTTCATCTGTTTATGCCTGGTTTACTGGGGGGTATATACAGGTTTCTGTGAGATGGAGTTCATGAAAGGAAAAGTCTGCCTCCTGGATCACAGGTTCAGTGCTTCAGTGTTCGGTTAGCAGCAAGTTCCAGTGAAATTCCTGGGAGATGGTAAAGGTCAAGAAAATACTTTAAGAAGTAACCACTTATTGTCTAATTGCTTTAATCGCATATTGCAACACATCTATTTGTCATGTATTTCTCAACCCTTAACTACTTTTTTTTTTCTCATTTTCCTTCTGTCTAGCAATGACCAGCTCATATTTCCTCTAGGTTTCCCTCTTAACCCTTTTTCTGTTTTCGTCACTTCTCAGTAATGGAAGAAATGATGATGTTTAAGGGTTGTCACTCAGGGTAGGCTTAGCATCCCTTTGAAACTAATAGCTGATAGTTGGTGTCAAGCTGCTGTCTGCAGATTCATTACCCGGGAGAAAACTAGTAAAATTATGTGCTTTTTAGTCTTTCACAGTGGCTTCCCAAAACAATGTTTAACTTGCCTCAGGGTTTAAAAAGAACACTTTACTCTTACCGTAATTACTCTTTAATTAAGGTTATACATACAAAATTTCAACTACTTGAGTCTAAGTTAGGGACCTTGTGATATAGGGCACCAGTGTATTTAACAACCAAACATTTCTGTTACCAGTATCAACTCTGAACATGGGAAAGGAAAAATTCAATAATAAATGCATCTTAGATGTAGAGACTTTTCAAGGATCAGATTCAGTGGTTTTTTTCAGGTTGTAGTATTTCAGGTTTGACAGTAGGAGGCATCTGCACATCAGATATTTCAGGAGGAACAGATGCAGAACCTGCGTAGTATTTAGTGAAACTTCAATAAAGGTAGCGGACATGGAACATTTAATATAATTGCAGTGGTTTAAATATATATTTAAAGAAAAGCAAAGTAAAATCTCAGTGGGACGATGTTGTGTGCTTAACTGTGTTGAATGTGGTTTTCCAAAATACTAATGTAAGAAACATTTCCGGAAGTTCAGTTTTGACTTCCATCTAGGAAAATGAAGTTTGTTGTCCTTTACTGGCAAATTCTGCACAATTAAATTGGGTTATCTTGTTCTTTTACCATGAAACTGTCAGTATTTCATCTTACCGTAGTTTCCTCGCTTTTGACTGATCTGGTGTTTTTGGTCAAATGTAGTGTATTTTAAATGGCTGTTAATATTTGTTGGCTTACAGAGTACAAGTTTAAATGGATGTTTTGCATGTTTACTTCTGATCACATGCTTAGGTGACTTTCACCGGGAATAAACAGTTGTTGTTGTGAGTCTATACATTAGCAGAGTATGTCCATCAGTGTTTAGAGTTGGGTTAAAAATCTGACGTCCAACACTTTGGAGAACTTTATGACATGGAAGGCCAAAGTAGAATGCATTTAGTCCCTTTCTCCTGTATATTTGGTGAAAATCTTTGGCCTTCCACACTAGTCTCACTTTTTTCCTTTGATGAATTACAAATTACCGTTACCACTGAGAACAAGCGAAAAAGCTGACATTAAAATATATAGATATAGATTATGTGTTTAATGTCCTGAAGTGTTACAGCGCAGTGTTCTGGGGGAAAAAAACGTTCTTGAATGCTTGTTACAGAATAACATGTGGGACTCCTAAGTCTAATGCAAGTTTCCATACTACTGGTTAGTGCATTTCCTTGGAAGCAAATGGCTGTTCATACTTATCCACAGCAGTGGAGCAGCAACCAAAAACTGAACAGGTGAATTATTAGAAATTAGTCTTCTGTAGGTTTAGATCAATGTCCCATGCCTTACATAAACTCAGTGTTTTAAGTTGTTTGATATAGACATTTTAACCAGTTTATGTTTTAGTTTGACAACTTCAAAATTAAGTCTCTGCTCATGTGACACATTTAATCAGGAGTGAAGAAGTAGATGCAAAGCACATCAGGTGAAAAGGCAGGAGATTCTCAAGCCGTGTGTGAGGCTCCTTGTATGTGCACCAGCAGCTGAAGATGCAAGTATTTGCGCTGGGGAATTTAGGTTCAAATGGCAATGAACTGCAGATTGAGACAATCGGGAATGGTGTTCAGATCTTTTGAAAATTAGCATGTGCCTCTGTTACAATAGGCATAAGATGGTTGGGAGAATGAACTGTATCTTACAGTGTATATATTAAGCTCTAAGGAGAAGGGACTATTCTCTAGAGAAATGGATGTTTAAGATATTAGTCTCCTTTTTTTGTTCAGGTTGTGGCTAGCAAGTTGCCTTTATTACTGATCTGAGTGTCTTCCAGTTACCTCAGGAAAGTTAAAACAGCTAAATGATTTTAATTGCTGTTATTACCTTAATTATTTACCTCTCAACAACTTATCAAAATTAACTTTGAACTTCAAGAGGAAAAGATTATAAGAGGAAATCCTTTTTAAAATGTTATCAGAGATAAACTCCATTAAAGCTATCACTAATATTGATTTTTTTTTTTTCTAATGTCCTCCCACAGACCTATGCTACAGCATGACCTGTTTCCTCGCTGCCAAGATTACTGTGAGGAGGGGGTTTTTTTTATGGCCATGTTAAATACATTGTTCAAAAAGCCAGTGCTCTCAAACATAGTATGAAACGTCCAGCATTCAGTTTACATTGGCATTGTCAGCCAAATTCGGTTATGTGGGCTTTTGATTTACATCTAATACATCAAAGGACTTAAATAGTTTAATATTAACGTTAGGTCACTTTTGAATTCATTTGAGTAGAAAAGCTAACCTCAGCGGAGAATCCAAACAATAAGCAAATGTGTGGCAACAAGGCAGAGTAACAAGAAAAATGGTCCTAGCTCTTTGCTGGTTTGGTTTTGTTTGGGTTTTTTTTTTTCCTAGTCTACTTTTAAAATGTCCAAGTACTGAGGTTCTAGTGTTTCCTTTGGGAAGTGATATGGAGACTTGCTTTCTTTAGACATTACTCAAACTGCTGCAGAGAGATCATCAAATACATCAAAAGATGTATTTTATATGTACAGTAGAAGCTGCTTCTCCTTAGCACAGTTGAGAGCAATGCAAAAGCATAGGGATAAAGCTGTTGCGTCCTAGGTTGTGTGTCCGGCTCTCTCCTTTGTTTAATGGGGCGATGATCGTTTAAGTATCAGGGTGTTGCTGAAAACTGGCACTGGTTTTATTGGACTTGAGTGGAAAACACACAGAAGGGGGCCCTTTGCTGCTGTTCCCCACGGGGGAAGGCCGAGGAAGGGAATTCGTTCCAAACAAATACTGCTGGAACACCCCGGTGAAAGCAAACGAGCGCTTATCGAGCGTTTGAATCGTTACATCAATCCCTGCATGAGCAAATGCGGCGGGGAAGCCCTTCCCGCCGCGCCTTCGCGGTCCGTCTTTGCCATCGCGCTTGAGGAGGAGGGAGGGACGGGCTGCCGGAGGCCGGCGGTGCTGCCCGCTGCTGAGCGGAGGGGGCGGCGGGGCCGGGCGAGCTGCCGCCGGGGAGCGCAGCCCCCAGCTCCGCGGGCGGCGGCGGGGCGGGCCGGGCCGGGCGGGGCAGGCGCTCCGCTCCGCGTCCGCGCCGTCGGCGGCGCTGGGCTTCCCCGCTGCCGGCGGGAGGAGCCGCCTTTTCCGCTGGGTGTCACTCCGGGGTGGGAAAGGAAGGCGCCTTCAAAAGCCGAGGGGAGGGAAAAGCTCGCCGCCACAGCCGCCCGCACCGGCAGCGCGCCCGCCGCCCGCCACGCCGCGGCACGGGCGGCAGCCGCTCCGCTTCCTGCGGGCCGGGGCGCTCCCGGCCCTCCGCCTCGGAGCCGGCGCGGGGCGGCGAGTCATCGGCTGGTGCCGGCTGCCCCCAGACCCCAGCCCCTGCGGGCGGAGGCTCCCGGCCCCGCCGGCCCATGCGAGAAGGATGCTGGAGAGCGGCTGCAAGGCGGTGAAGGAGGGCGTGCTGGAGAAGAGGAGCGACGGGCTCCTGCAGCTCTGGAAGAAGAAGCGCTGCATCCTCACCGAGGAGGGGCTGCTCCTCATCCCCCCCAAGCAGCAGCCGCCGCCGCCGCAGCAGCAGCCGCCGCCGCCGCCGCCGCTGCCGGCCGAGCCGGCGGCCAAGATCAAGGAGCTGCACTTCTCCAACATGAAGACGGTGGACTGCGTGGAGCGGAAGGGCAAGTACGTGTACTTCACGGTGGTGATGGCCGAGGGGAAGGAGATCGACTTTCGGTGCGCGCAGGAGCAGGGCTGGAACGCGGCGATCACGCTGCAGATGGTGCAGTACAAGAACCGCCAGGCCATCCTCGCCGTCCGCTCCACCCGCCAGAAGCAGCAGCACCTGGCGCAGCCCCACGGCCCGCGCCTCCGCAGCGCATCCAACTCCGCCTAGCGCAGGTAGGGCCCCCGGGACCCGCTCCCCGCCCGGCCCCGGGGCCGCCGAGCCGCGCTCCCCTGCCCGGCGCCGGCCCCGCGGCTGCCCCGGGCTGGAGCCGGTCCCGCAGCGCGGCTCCCGGCGGGGAGAACCTGCTCCGGGCGCCGCTTCTTCCGCTCACCGGCTGCCCTTTGTGCTGTGCTGTCTTCTTGCAGGTTGAGTTAACGAAGCGCTTCGGGGAAGCGGGACCGAGCGCGTTCGTCGCGGACGTACTTCGCTCCGTCAAAAACTGGGCACATGCCAGAGATGCAGGTAGACTGGAGAGAAGCGGCTCAACAACCTGAACCCCAGCTAGCTGCTGCTGCTGCTGCTGCTTTGCCGCCCTCGGTGCCGAGAAGCATTTCAAATCTATTATTTATGAACCTTGGAAAGGATCCTTTGGTGTGATGGGACTTCTAGGAGACATGATGTACTGTAACTTTATTTTAATGTATTTTATTTTATTTATTAGGGTTGTTTGTTTCTTTGTTTTGTTTTTTAAAGACTTACTTGCAAGACATTTCTGAATGTAGGCCATATCAAAAAAGCAAAGGAAAAAAACAATATGTACATTAGCTTCCTAAAGGAACTAAAAAGTTCTGGGTAGTTTGGCCGTGTGCAATTTGACAAAAGAGTTTTTCATTTTTACCCGAAATACGCTGTATTACACTAACATGGAAAATGTGATGTGTGGTTTGGAATTTGGCTGAAACCCATACTGCATATCGAAACTATTCTCTCTAATGAGAATAACAATTATAGTCTGGATTTGAAATTACTTTCTTTGAAAATACCGTGCGTGGTGGAAGATGATAAAACTTATTCATGCTTGGTTATTGGAAAAAGTAACGTCGATTTGTCATTCTGAGATTAAAACCCATCTGTTTAATGTATGGGCGGAAGGGAACCTGACCAACTTCTTTTGTGATACAGGAATCCCAGCTGGATTCCAGTTACCCCTTTGATGTGCTTGCTCCTAGGCTGGAGGGCTGGAGCTGAGAAGCATTTATGAACGTTTCTTAGTGTCCGAGTTCAGGGCTCCTTCTGCACGGTCAGTTTGTAAGCGATCTGGGCTCTCGACCTGTGCTGAATTTTCATGGCGGTTTTTAAATGTCTTGCATTAAAGTAGCGCCTAGTTTAAAATCCATTTTACGTACATCTCAGTGTGCAAACGGATTATTTTGGTCACAGTTTTCATAAGCTGAAAGTTGCTCTCTAGCTGAGATAAACTAGATTAATTTTGGTGTTTAGCACTGTCAGATGTTGAGAGAGGCGTGCGATCTCGCCTCTAAAAACGTTGACGAAGCCATGAAGTTGGAAAACAAAGGGCTAATTGCACAGCTGGTGTGTCTTCCTCTGCCTCTTAAAAGTCAGTGGGAGTTTGGCTGTCGATGCTGGCGAGAGCGGGTTGGAGCTGTTCGCCCCGGTGCAGAGGAGGGAGCCAGGCGCAGGCCGGTGTGCTTTCTAGGACAGGGCCCTTCAGGCCATGGGCGATTTCACGTTGCGTGCCACTACAGCCCGGGTTCTCTGGTTTAAATTGAGTGGGGAGGTTGTAAGCGGGACGGAGCAGCGTGGCCCGTTATCTCTGGTTCAAGGTAAAAAGTTGCAGCCGCGGAGCTATTTATTTTAACTAGCCTGGTGAGGAAAATGGCTTTTGGCCCCTTTACAAGTTACATGAATGTAAACAAAATCTTTTAAAGTCGCACATCCAGGACTTTTCTGTTTGTGTAGGTTGACTGTAAAAGTCCCACATTCTTGGTTCAAGCTGTTTCTGTTAAGTGTTTCAAGCAAAAGACTGAAGTGACGCTCAAAGGAAGATCTCAGAACTGGCTGCTGCAGATGACGATCCCTTCCTCTGCACCCTAAGCTTAAGCTCAGTCCTGTAAGGAATAAGTCGAGATCTCTTTTAGCCCTCCGCTTTTGCTCCTTGCCCCCAGGTGTCGGGGTCACATACCTAGACGTGCAAAACACGTCGTGGTGCAGAATTAAAGCCCAGACCTTGGCGATGCTCTGTGGTTACTCCCGAGTGCTTCTTTCCGATCTGGCCCTTGACAAGGTTGCGTGACGAGCTTAGGGTGGTAGATTACAGCTGTCCTAACAAAGTTCTTACTTTGAGACTAATTGAAATCGAAGGTGCCCTGCATCTTCTAGGATTAGATTCGCTGTCTTGGCAATCATAATAGCCAATTTCCACATCTCTGTACATCTGCCATTATCATTCCGCTAATGCTTGGATGTTAGAGCTGCAAGGGGATTCTCTAATGAGCTAGTCAAAGACTCACAAAATAGACTGTAATTTGTAATTTGGCTCCTCTCTTTAGAGTCATTAATTACAGTTTACTGAGTAACTAATCCACCTTTTCAGTTATACAGACGTATCGCTGATATCTCACCTACTAAAATACGTTTTAGCCTACTGAAGGATAAACGTAATTGATGAAAACTAATTCCTATGTGATCAGACACACACGTATTTCTCTAGGAGAGGCAGATATTCCTGTCCTCAGTGGATGCAAGCCCCCGAATGCCACAAAAGTCTATGGATCTAGTCTAAAGCTGAAATTTTACTGCTCTTCTGGAAGTACTTTTAAAACAAAAGATGACAATTTCAGTGATATAATTGACATTAAGGTTTGAGAAAACAGCTTTCATTTTGAATTTGCTGCTCTTTTTCACCAGTTCAAGGTCAACGTCCCACTTTCACCTTATGTTTCTTGTTTTAAGTTGGTCTGAAGGATGCTCTCAAAAACCATTTGGATTGATGTAGTTCACCAACAGACTTTCGCCGGTTGTCATTGCCTGCTGTGTTACCTTCTTTAAAACGTTGGTGTCAGCCAAATTCTTAGTGTGGGAGATGGTCATGTCACAGAATCCACCTTGAGCTGTTCCTGTGCCTGCAGCCTGAGTTGGTGGGGTGGCTGTAAGGATCAAACCTCCCCCTTGCGCCTCCGGACTGTCTCCTGGGAACTGAATGGGAACAAATTGGCTGGGGTCCCCTGGGGACAGTTGGACCGTGTTGCTCATGCCATGTCAGTATAAATAAGGCTGAATTGTCTGATGTGGACAATCCGACAACTTTCTCACGCTCTAAATTCCATGGGGTTGGTTTTTTTTTTGACTGATAGTAATTTTAGACCAAGAAATTGTTTGATGTTATAAATGAGGTAGTTCTGGGCTCTTTTTGGCTTGCTCCTCTACTACTGCATAGTCTTCATTGGAGCTACTTGGTTAAATACTGTCTGTCACTGCCTTGTAAGCAAGGGCTATGAAAGTAGGTCCAGCAGATCATGCTCTATCTTATTGGAGCTTTGCAAGTAAAGAAATCAGGGTGTCCTTCCCCTTACAAAAAAAAAAAAGCCAACGGCACGTAGCTGAGGTAAATTCATTAGAGAATAAACAAAAATGCCGGTAAAACACACACAGGCAAATGCTTGGTATAGGTAGCAAAAGTGTGGACAGTCAGTTCAGAAAGAGGTCAAAATTAAATGTCTTAATTAAAAAAAAAAAGTGATTAAGGGGCAGATTCAGCAAGAAAATTCAAGCTGTGGTGGCCAAGAAAACTTAGAAATTGGGGGAAAAGGAAGATCAAGTGGATGTTGTCTCTGTGACATCCTGAAGTAATTCCTCTTTTTTAAGGTTCATGATATGCAAATGCCAGCTTCTGAATTATAGCTGCAGTGATGTACCAAATGTTTTCTAGCATATCCTATTGTGAGCAGAAATATCAGTGTCATCAAAAAAAAATTGTGTGTAAATATGACTCATAAATGATTTCTGAGAGATGTGATTTATTTTTCATATTTTTCAAGATGCATTCCATTTCAAATAAAGAGGTATCTATTGAAAGAGCTCTCGATATGTTGGAGGAATGGTTGTTTGGTGGGCTATCTGTTATGATTAAAACCTGATCTAAGCTTTTCCAATGTCTTAAGCTCTATCTAAGGGCCTAAGAGGAACGCTTTGAACCTGTGTAGATGCCTTCTGAAGGAAAGACCCACTTAGATGCTCCAATTAATCTTTATACATAGCACAATTACGAGGCTCAGAGTCCTCAGTTTTGCTGCTTGCTGTGTGTGATGTTTGAGCACCCACACCAGGTCCTACGAATTTCAGTAATACGCTGCTTGGCGTCACAGTCCACATACAACAGATCTTTGGGACACAGACTTCAGGCTTGTAATCTTTATCCATGAATGCCTCGCTCTGTGCGACATTAGGAATCTAAAATGCAGTGTTAAATGTGCCTTGTTGGTCTTTTTTATGTATCTGAAGCACTGTGATTGAATTTCAAGTAACCTGAAAGTAGTCCAGAAAGAACACTTCCACCATTCGGCATATCCTCTGACCCGTTCTCTTCTAGCTTCGTGGGAAAAGAAACGAGATATGACAAGAAAAATGTGCGATGACTTCTGCTGCTTTGGGGTCTCTGCAGAACTGCAGCTATTTGGATGCCTTGAACTCCCCTGAGGTGTATTTGTATTGCAGCAGGTCCTCATTTTTAAGCATCTTCCGAAAGTGTATTAACTTTAGTGGCACAGTGTGCATTGACCTAGACTTAACTGGTGCCGTTTGCCTTCGCTGGAGAGATGTCAGTAACCTCTTCCATAAGAAGGTTATTGCTGTAATAAGTCCAAGTTCTCTTTTCAACAGTAAACATCCAAAATGTAGGCATTTGAACTTAATATTTGATACACAAATGAAGGCTTAAAGAACTGACCTGTCACAAGCGCTGGTGCTCGGCAACTTTGAAAAGCCAATTAAGCTTTGAAAAGCCAATTAAGCATCTGTGGATTTATTGTCTGTTCAAGGGCCCACCATTGCTTACAGCTTTTAGGGATGTCCCTTATGAGCTTTTAATAACAGTGATAAATAAGTATCTCTGTAAGGGCATAAATATAGTAGAACAACAATTTAATAATTTGTCATTGTTTCTGCTCCTGCATCAATGGAGATACCTTCATAAAGGTGCATCGAAAACATGTCTCTCTGCTTTAAGTTTTGACTGAGAGGATATAAAATAAGGCTGCTCACATATTCATGGCACACATGAAATGGTCCTAGAAACTGGGCTATTATTTTCCTAGTGGGGAATATTGTCTTAACTTTTGAGAAAACCCTATTTTCTCTGATCTGAAGTAGGATAGGAAGAATGCTGAAACTCTGGGATCAATGCGAGGTACAGAGATAAAATCTGGGCCTGATTCAAGATCCATTTAAATCAACAGGAATTTTTCCAGACTAAGACAGATTTTGACCTTTTGCAAAAATTGTGGCTGCTTCTCTTCTTCTGTTAAAACCCAAGAACAAAATCCCAGAAGCAAGACCTTTGCCCATAATCTGTGCCAGTAGTGATGGTGTGTGATTAGGATAACACTGACATTCTGGTCTTTCATTTTTCCAATGAAATGAGGGGGAGAGGAATAAGGAGATGAAATAATGCCTATGTTTTCCGAGCAAAATAAAATATGAAAGAAGACCAATCTAAATGTCTTCTTTCCCCTCTGAAACGAGATCTAGACCAGAACAGTTTCTTGCAATTTCATTGAATTCATAGCACAGCTGAAATGGAACAATTTTCTTTGTAACTGAACCCAAATCAGAACTAAACCAAAGCCTTTACTACTTTGACTGCCTGTTTCTAAGCAGGAACATCTCGGTCCTTCCTAGGAAGTGCCTAAATGACTTCCCTCACCTACCCTTTTTTTTCTTTTTTTTTTTTTTTTTTTAAATCAACTGTTGTGAAGACTGTCAACTTAAGTCTTTTAAAAAAAGCTTATTTCGATTTATAACATTATAAACAGTATTATGGGTGTGTTTGATAATGGTTTTCTCTGTCTTTCCACTGGGGGATTTTTGATGTGTGAGGTAAGGACCCTGGAAACATCGCACAGCTGTTACACGCTGCTCACAGCGTTGCTTCGTGCCTTCCGTGCTGAAGATGGGCAGAGCAAAAGACGGTGACTTTGGTCCTGCTAAGAGCTGAACAACCCTCAAGGTGTCCTGACACCCGAAGGACCTGGGAGCTGCTTGGGACCTCACGATGGGGCTCAGTTAGTTACTTGTGGGGTCTTGGCCTAGTGCTACACACTGAATTTATAAGGAAAGGGGCGTCAGCTCCTGGGTGAGGTGCTGGGAAATGAGGTTGTATTGCTAGCTGGCACCCACGTGAAGCTCTTGCTCTGCATCAACAGCCTGGTGTGATTGCAGCACCTATAAGTTTTCCTTAGGAGACTTGTAGGGAAAGCCAGAGGTGAGGCTTCTGTGCTTAAGTGCTTGGGATTTTTTTGTTTTGTTTAGCTTTTTAGAAAAACATCAAAGGAGAGATATTTACCCCAGTATAGACTCATCACAGACACTTTAAACTGGCCAATTTTACAGCCCTTCCAAGTCATTCTGCTACATGTCTCTAGCGATGCCAGCTGCCAGTGCGGGGGAAATGGTTGTCTGGATGGGGGTTTGATTTACCTTTTGTGTAAAATCATACTGTGACAACGGTGGATTTTGCATAAACAAAATTTTTATTGTCCCTACTTCATAATCTTTGTCTTGCAATGGTTTGTAACCAGCCATAGTAGATTAACGGAACCAGTAAATACATATAGAATGACTAACCATTACAATGAAGCCTACAGTGCTCTGTGGTCAGCAGAGTATTTTAAATGAGACAATCTCCCCCTCATTTTGAAAGGCTTCCAGCGAAATGAGGAAATCACTGCTTTTGTTTTTAAGATCTTGTCAGTGTTTTGTAAATATTTCTGATATTTATGACTGGTACATATGGTTTTGATTATAACTGGCAGGAGAATTGGGTCATATACTGTTTAGGAGGAGATTATTTCATTAACTGTAACTTTTGTTGGGTTTTGTCGCTCAGCCTTCGGGATCTTTTGCACCTACTGCCATTTACAAAGGTAAAAGTACGGTGTGTAGTAACAGCAGCGAGCCTGCAGCTCCCTCGGAGAATAAATCCAACCTGTTCTTGGCTTGGGTGACAGAGCCAGGGTCCTTTGAGGGAATGGCTCTCCTTCATGTTGCTGTGTGCTTTGGACCTGGGCCTGGGGACGATAACTCCCTGTACCGGCAATAGCACCTCTCTGCGAGGCTCTCAGCCCACTTGTATATCATATCTCTGTTTTGGAGAAGAGGAAACTCGGGACCGGAGAGCCCGTGCCGCCTGCCCAAGGTCGTGCCTTGGGAGACAGAGAGCAGCGTTCCATCCGTAGGCAAGGTCCCTGTCCCTGTGTGAGAAACACAGCCTCTCACAGCAGAGGCTACATCATTTTCTGTGCTTGGTAGGGACCTTCCTTAAAGCCAACTGCAAATGCAGTGTCCAAGCCCCCCGCCGGTGCCACAGGTCCTTGGATGGAGACCCAAGAAAGTTTCAGCCTTAAAAAATCATTATGGTGCAGCTACTTGCTCGGTGGAGATAAGAGCAAGACAAAACACTTAGGTTTCTCATGGGATTTAGCAGAGTCTTTGGATGACTTCAGATTGTTAAATCAGCTTCTGGTTATTCCCAGCACTAGGCGTTGTGCAAACAGTGTACTAGAAGCAAAGTTGTTACCCATTTCCGGAGATATTAAGCTCCTCTATTTACTGTGGATTACAAGGACAAAGAGAGATTATCAGCCCCATAACAACTTGAAAGGACTGTATAGATATGAATCCGGTGTTAATGCGGCTTTTCCAGCCTGCTAACTGCCTTAACTAAAACACGTGAAGGGGTAAGAAAAAAAAAAAAGGAGAATAATATTCTTCTCTCTACCATTCCACTATCACTTGGCCATTTCACTCAGAAATAAGGAGTTTTGAGAGAAATCCTTTTAGCCAGAAACACTTATCCCAATCCCGTGTTTTTTCCACCAGTAAAAAAAAAAATTGACTGATGCACAAAGCTGTAGTAGCTCATTAGACAACTGGCGTATCCTAACCCGCTGCCGGAGGGTGATGGAGCTGTGTGAGTCTATCTTTGTCAGATTTCGCAACAGCCCCTTAAACCGTCTGTGGTGCTGAAAACTCCTCCATGCCCTTTCCCGTGCCAGCAGTTACTGCAATATGCAGATGACCTTGCTGAGGGGCTTTTCTTGTACACAGATGAACACGAGAAAAATTACTCTGTTCTTTTAAAAGTCAGCCTTGAAGTGGAAAAGCTATTTCTTTACTGACTTTTTTGGGGGCTGTCACTACTCTTAGCCAGTCATAGAGTTGTGCCTCCAGCTGAGTTAGACGTGTACTGGCCGCTTTTTTCATTTTTATCATGGATTGTTAATATTTCCTGTTCCACTAAGCCACGTTTCCCTGGTACTCGTTCCTAGTGCCTGGCTCCTAAACAAAGTCACAGCTCTTGTCACAAGGCAGCGGGCTGCATGCTTATCCTTCATGCAAGTGATGACTGAGGGCTCAGCAGTAGGGAAGTAACGCTGACAGCTCCACTCCCGGACGGCAGATTGCTGGCATTCCTCACCAGGGCACCCAGCCGGCCTGGGAAAAGGCTGCTGTTTCGGGGAAGGTGGGCTCTAAAATAGACCGACTGTCCTTCCAGAGCCGAGGAAGATGGAGAGGGATGGTCGGCCGACCTCCTTCTGAGCAGAGGTGCAGTCAGGCCTATGAAGCTGCAGAGCCCAAAGTGACTGCTATGAGTCTGCAGGCACGAGCCAAGTGGTTGAGTGCGGAGAGAGAGGGGTATCTGTTGGCTGAGAGGGCAGTAAGACATTATAAAATGATGATCATTATCAAAAATAAACCATTTTTAAGCCATTTTTCCCCCCGTTCTCGTTGTTAGAGAAAAGACAGTAGCTTGCATAAAAGGGAGGATGACGGCTCACTGGGTGGATATGTCTGGGATGAAACTGAGATCATTTCTGCAGCTAATTTGTGGGCCCACTCCTGTGTTTAAGAATTAGCCCAGAGAGAGTTGGGAGCAGCAGCTGCAAAGGAGCACTTAGCTGCCGCCCCAGGGAAGCTGCTACAATCACTCCCAAACAATTTGGAAATTGTTCCTCTCTGTTTTCCTGAGGGCTTAAGAAGCTCGCAGTCATGGCCCACAGACGTCTCGCGTTGTGAAACTGCAGCCATGGGGCGTTCAGCTCCCTGCCATCCTCCCCATCCGTCCTTAGTCATCTGGGAGGGAGGCCGAGGAGGGGCTCCGCCGGGCAGGAGGTGCCTCCGGGGTGACTCAGGGCAGGCAGCCGGGGCAGCTCGGGGCTCGCCTCCGTCCTGCCGGTGCTGGTTACGTCTGATCGGAGAAGCCTTCCTGGGCCACCCCTGCTCCAAAGGCCTCTGTGCACGTGAAAGAGGAACGGGCTTTGTTGTAAATGATCTCCAAGGTGCTCAGTAGCCCTCCGGGGATGTGCCGTGCCGCTGCCTTGCTGGTGGCTTCACCAGCGCTGCCATTCCTCGCCGCAGTTGTGCGAGTGCTAACACCAAGGACGAGGAGCTGAACAAAGGCGTCTCCAGAAAGCTTAACAGGGGTCTCCAAAACGCCTTCAACCCTGCAGTTCTGCCTCTTATAACCTCAGAAACAGTTCTGCTGACCTGTCTTGAACTGAGGCTGGGGGGAAGGTGCCCTGAGCTGAACATGCGACATAAACATATCTCGAGAACAGAGGTCCCTTTGCCCTGTGGGCAGGCTGCTAGCCATCCCAGATCTGGGAGTGTAGCACCCATGCTTGGCACCTTCATTTGCAGGTTTGGGGTCTTTTTTCCTTCCTAGATTTTCCCTAATTCTGCGTGTTTCAGTCACAGAGCCACCTACCAAAAGGTATTTTCTTTTCCCAAAGGTAATTCTAAACAATTTGGTCGTTTTCCTGTTAGCTGAAAGTCTGCAGCAATCTCTTTTGCTGCTGAAGCTCAGTGAGCAAGGGTAAGTGCTTACGCAGGTAGCCTTAATGTAGTATTTAATTGTTGTTCTGGGCAATGGCAGGACTCTAACACAATGCAAAGCTTGCATAAAAGGAAAGATTATATATATCTGCAAAGCTGGCATGGCTACAAAGATCATTTTGCTGGCTTTGATTTCTTAACATTTTAATTTAACTGAATCTGAGTGGATTTAATGGTTAATTTTCAGAGTGTTCACTTAAGGATTTTTTTCAAAGCATTCACTCAAAATGAAGTCGAAACCTTAAATCAAGCTGAATTTGGGAGAAGTAATTTAGTTTTGCTGAGCTCTGGATATGCTTAGTCTTTCTCGAGCCCTCTTTTCCCTTCCTCATCTCTGAGTTTAGCACACAACATTTAGTGGGAGAGGTTTGCAAGCCACGATGCCAGCAGCTGTTCCACCATCCATTTTGTGTGCCTCGCCGATGAGGCTAGTGCCTTGTAAAGATACGGTAGCCCTTGAGCAGCCACAGGTATGTCCTCTGCTCAGTCTGTACGCAGCCATCATCTACTAGGTTTGCCCTTGTAAAATGAAACTCTGGCATAGCTGGGGCTTGCTCTTAAATCAGCTGTCACAGCCTGCCCCGAACTGGCCCAGGGGTATTTGGTAGGCAAAGCCCTACAATGGCAATCCTGCACCGATGTCCTTCAGGGTTGTCTTTTTTTATTACCGCACCTTTGCTGCAGTCATTGAAAAGCATTTGCAGACATTAAGGAGATGGGATTGTGCTTCTCCTCTCACAGCTGCTAACACTGCTTCCCACATGTGATTGATTAAGGTAAAATCTGGTTTGCCTTTGCCACCGTCATTGCTGTCTTTCTGCTGCAGGCAAGAGTTAAGGTGCACTAAAAGCACAGTTTATTTATGTGATACGCTTGTCAGGTCTTTCAATCCTGTGCCTTGTGGCCTTTCTTTAACCTTGACTTTACACAACCGCTGTAAAATCCAGTAGCTCCCTGACCCGCAGGCTCAGGGTGGCAAGGTTTTGTATGTACCATTCGGAAAAGAAAAATGCTATTATAACCTAAAGAATTCCCAGTTCATGGAGAAATGCGTGTCAGAGGGCCAGGACCTTGGTTCACTGTGATTCTTATGCAGGTACCTAACTCCCAATAGCATGGCTTTCTCTGGAGCTGGCAGGGTTAGCCCAGATTTAGGGGCCCTCATGAGTCACACCCCTGTTCCTGTGGACAAAGGCACCACGATACAGCTGTTTTCATCTCCCAGATGTTGACTACATGACACTAGAAAGCTGTATCTGTAGTTTACTGCTGTTGGTGTATTTAACAGTGTTGCTATAGATGCTACAGTGTCAGTGGGCTAAATAGCTCAGAACTGCAGTCAGCTATTTTAATTGCTGCCCGCTCCCAGCCCATAAAAACCCTTGTTTTTATGAACCCTGTTGCTGTTCTCCCTTCATATCCTTTAATAGCTTTTTGAAGAGGAAAGCTCAATTTTTGTATACTTCCCCTCTCTCCTCCAAGAAACCTTGCTCTTAAGTTTGTCAGCAGCTTCAAAGAGATCTCCAGCCCCCAGGTCTGCACGCCACCTATGCAGGGTGTTCAAATTCTTCATTTTCACAGACGTGTGCATGTGAAGTGCCAGGAATGATGAAAAATTAGTCTATTGAGCAGCCAGAGATGTTCAATAACTGCCCACCCTCGAGAAGCTGTCATACTCCTACATCTTCTTGCAGCTCAGGACGTGGGGAGTGTTTGTTACCAGAATTTTTCATATTTGAGGACTGTAAAGCTCTGGGGTCTGCTCAGCTTGTGAAGTTAAAGCCTGTAGGTCTGTGTGCATGGAGGCGTGCACAGAAGTGGAAATGTGTGCACCCCCAGGGTGGGTCATAGGAGTGGTGGGGCACTGAGGTCTCCCTGGCGGGTACCAGAGCCCACAAAGGAGGCGAGTCTCTGATGGAGACATCAAGAAATAGCTCAGATTCCTCCTCTGTGGTCCCCTGGCACCCTGCAAGGCTTTTCTGCGGAGGATGGATTTGCTGCTGGTGGTCGTTACGCATGTCGATGGAAAGCGAGCAGTGGAGGAGGCTGCATAATTCGCACTCCTTCCTCTGATTAACTGCGTGGCCTCCTTGGCAATATGATCTCCTAATCATGCAGGCTGCCCCAGAGGGAAGGGCATGCCATACCTTAACATTTGCCCTTCAGCCTGAGCGTTACCCAGTGGCATATGGAGAGCCTCGGTCCTTCAGTGGGCGCGACACATTGGTGAAATGGCTTAAGAAGCATGGTGAGCTCAAAAGCAGCAGCTCCACGTAAAGGTCTTAGGGATACGGGACACCAGGGCCTCTCCCTGCCCCTCCCCAGCCTCATAATCAGACACCGTGCCCATATCAGAGGCAGTCTTTCTAATAGACTTCAAAACATGCTGGTAGAAGCTTTAGCAAAGACCAGACCTGGCTTTCCTTGGCTGAACGCCACCCAACCTTGCGGAGACCCCTTCCACCTGGAGCGAACACGCTCCTGGGGCTTCTGGTGCAGCCGCTTTCGCTGCGGTAATAGCATGGATTAAATCTTTCCAAAAATTTGGAAGGAACAGCTAGATTGAATGGGACATTCAGGAAAATAAAGAGCAAAGCTCTACAGGTGAAATTATGGCAGTGCTGAAATCTATGACAAAATTTCATTGACTTCAGTGAAGGATTTGTCCCTTTATAAAGTCTGGGATCAAAATAGGAAGTTTGGGATCCTATTCAATTGCCAATATGAAAAAGTCATTTAAAAATAATTCAGTTGCATTTGTCATAATTTGTTTTAGCTGCTCGGTTATTGGCAAAAGGAAAGGGAGGCATCAAAAAGGAAAAGCGTCAGATATTCAGGTCTTCACCCTCTGATAGGGTGATTTCTGACAATTGAGTCTTGCAGGTCCCAGAAGACGCTCCAGTGCTTGTTTAGATGTTGAAGAAAGAGCTTGTGTGACACATAGTCCCCACTTGTGTACACTTGAAGGGACATCTGGCCTGGGCCCGGGTCTGTAGCAGCCATTTCAACACAGTTCCACTTTCCTGATTGTCTTTGGGAATTCAAAATAGGTCAGTAGTAACAAAATAGTTGTTGCTCATTAATGATTAAATTCTGCCATCTTTCTCGTTACTTACATTCCTCTACAGGAGCAATAGCTATTGGCCTCTTCTCAACAACAATCGAGAGATGACAGAGTTTTATGAGTTGTTTCTCATGATACTGATAATAGAAATGTGAGAAAAACAAGCCGTCGTGGTTTAACCCCAGCCGGCAACTAAGCACCACGCAGCCGCTCCCCCCTCCCCCTCCCAGTGGGATGGGGAAGAAGATCGGGGAAAAAAGTAAAACTCGTGGGTCGAGAAAAGAGCAGTTTAATAACTAAAGTAAAATAAAATATAATACTAACAATAATAATAATAAAAAAAATATAATAATAATAGTAATGAAAAGGAATGTAACAAAAAAGAGAGAAAGAAAACCCAAGAAAAGACAAGTGATGCACAATGCAATTGCTCAACACCCGCTGACTGATGCCTGAGCAGCAATCTGCCCCTCCTGGCCAACTCCCCCCAGTTTATATACTGGGCATGATGTTCTATGGTATGGAATACCCCTTTGGCTAGTTCGGGTCAGCTGCCCCGGCTCTGCTCCCTCCCAGCTTCTTGCACACCTGCTTGCTGGCAGAGCATGGGAAACTGAAAAGTCCTTGGCTTAAGATAAGCGCTACTTAGCAACAACTAAAACATCAGAGTGTTATCAACATTATTCTCACCCTAAATCCAAAACACACGGTGCCAGTTACTAGGAAGAAAATTAACTCTATCCCAGCCAAAACCAGGACACAAGCGTGGCAGTATTAGATAGCATCCTAGGAGGGGGCACGTACCGAAGGGAACGGGCAGTCTGCAACAACAGACCCGGGCTGCTCCTCCTCAAGTGAAACCTGTGCAAATCCTGATGTGCCCACACCTGCTCAAAATTTGTCCCGAGGGTGAGAATCAGCTCCCCAGCCTCCTGGCTGCGGCGTAGCTTCATCCCTGCTCCAGCCTGTTTGCTTTCGTGTTGCAAAGCTGTCACGCACCCGCGCAGCAGCATGCGTGCAGGTGCGAAGCCCAGGGTTGCCCTCGTGAGGCCCTCGGGGGAAGGCACTCATGGCTGCCCCAAGCGCTGTGCCCGAAGGGGCCCGTTTGTCCCAGCCTGAGCTTCCCAGGCTGCTGGTACCCCAGCTCCAGCCCTGCCGGCCTCCCTCACCTGGCAGGTGTCAATGGTGCTGCTCTGCCAGCAGTTGGGAACATGCTTCCCGAGGGCAGCGGAGGGGAAGGTAAACCTCTGTCGTGCTGGCAGAGCCGGGTGCCGTATGGCACCAAGTGGTGAAACGCTGCTCTCGGTCGCTGGTTCCCCAGAGCTGCTCTTAAACTGCGAAGCCTGGCTCATCTTGGTGTCTCTGCCTGCTTGCCAACAGCTGCCTAATAAGTCTTTTCTCTGAGCAGTACAAATAATTACCGAGCTGTCTTCTCCTCTGTTGCTCACTCTGCCTCTAAGCCAGCCCCTGCTACCAGGGTTGTGTTTATGCTGTCTCTCCCTGAGGCTGCCTGCAAGCCCTGACATGCTGTCCCACGCAGCCTGCGAGGAGAGCTGTGTGGGGCAGCTGCTTCCCGGGGAGCAGGGCCATGGAGGAGGCTGCACCGTACCCCCACACAGCTGCCCTGGGGGTGCTCTGCCAGGCAGCTGCCTGCACCTGGGCAGCCAGCACCCCATGCACCCCACACTTAGGGTGATTTCACAGCCGCCTCCTCCTTTGCAAAGACATTGCCAATGCTGGGGGAAACAAGTGACAGTCCAGATTCATCATGGGGTGCTGGGAGCAGGCGCTTAATCCGCCTTCGCAAGGGGTGAGGTTTCCCCATGCTCCTACACACCCTGCCCTCGCCGCAAGTCCCCGTCCCCACGCCGGCGGCTGCGGGGCTGGTCGGTCAGGGAGCTGGCTGCCTCGGGGCGTGCCAGGACGATGCTGTGCGGGGGGCTGCTGCCCCAAAACCCCGGCCTGCGGGCTAGCCACAGCTATGTGCCGGAGCTCAGTCCAGCCCTAACGTTTCGGCTTGAAGAAAATTCCCACCTCTAAAGACTGATGCTTTCGTGTGAGCACACATTGGCTGTTATACCCTTCATCCGCAATCACCGTGTCCAAAGGTGGAAGGTCCGTTATATCTGGTACGTGAAGAGCGACTTGTGCCTAGACACCTAGTCGTTAGAGGCAACTCTCACTAAAGGAGAGTGAACGGTTTGCCATTACTGTCTTCCTCTGTGGCAGCTCCTCATAGAAGTACGGACTTAAAACTAGGGAGCAAGTCTTGTTTGCCAGGTCCTGGTGACATTCCTGCCAGTTTAATCAGCCATTTCTGGTTATAGCTGTATGAGGCATGCTGCAAGCCCTGGGAATACCACTCTGCTGGGCAGGGGTCAAGCCCAACAGGGTTTGATAAAGAAATGGAAAGCCTGGTTCATTTTGGTTGTCTTTGTATTTGGACTGAAATAAATTCTTGGATGTTTAAACTGGGAAGTTTTGATGAGAGGTCTGCCTGGAAGCAGTAAGGACCTCCTAGGTCGTGAGGGTGTTTCACAAGGGAGACGAAGAGGAATCTGTCCTTCCCCCTCGCGTTTGCCTCCCATCTGCTGCGCCCACCCCTGGAGACAGGAGTGCAGGCTGAGAGCACTTTGGGTCACAACCCCTTGTCACCTTGTGTCTGTGCAGCACATCGATGGCAGGCTGGTCACCCAGGACTGGGCATCCTATGTCCTGAGGATGTTGCAAATAATAACAAAGCAATATTATTCTTTAATGACTGCTGATCTGCCACTGTGAATCCCACAGACTGAGTGTGGCATGAAGGATATTGGTTTTATTAACTCTAAGTGTGTCTATTTTTCTACAAGACATTGACTTCATAGTATCTGCAAAGAGGAGACCAAGGGATTTCATCCAGCTCTGACCCTTCCCTCTCGGCCTCCCCTGTTCTGACTCACCTTCTCCTTGCCTAATTGTTCTGTTTTGCTCCAAATCTGTTCTTCTGTGAGTGTGCCTGGCTCACAGCAAACGTCTCCACCGTTAGCACAGGCAGGGAAGCAGTTGCGTGATGTTGTTGTCAGTGAATGGTTTATCTAGTTGTAATTCCCATGGCTCCAGCTCTGTGAGTGCTTATACACAGACCTCATTTTGCAGGGGTGGCAAGGGGAAAGGTCAGTATTTGTGAATCATTTCCTCCTGGCTGTGGCAATGAAGTTGGTTTGCGGAGTGAGTCATGGAAGAGCAGGCCGGAGAGGCAACGATCTCCAAGCAAAATACCTTCAGGTCCTTGGACGTGGCAGCCAACTTACCATCATCATTTCACATCCCTGGTCACAAATATCTCTGTTTACTTAAAATTGTAGGTTCTGTAGGTATCGTATACCATGTATGTGAGAAACTCTGCTTCTCCGGGAAGTATTGCAAGGAGTCACATATGTGACTACCTGGATGGCAAATCAAGTATTGCATAGCGAAAAGATGGAGGGAAGCCTAGCACACCTTCCTCTGTTAGGAAGACGGGTTTGTGTTTGAAATGCCAGTTAGTTATGGAAGGGGAAAGATTTTCCAAAGGGGAGTAACCTGACACAACAGAGTAGTTGAGGCTGGACTGATTACCCCTTGGAACGACATTTCCATGTTAGTGCAGAAGTGATGCTGCCGCAGGGTTTTGTCTATGTATTAACATCACGGAGCCAATATGGTACCGCTGTGTTATGAGCTGCAAAAACATGGAGTAAGCCCATCCCCACAGTGCAGAGCATGAAAACTAAAAGGACTGAGATGCTGAGAGAGGTTGTACGTGATCCACCTCAACACTTTTGAAATAGCATCAGCAAATTACCACCCAAAGGATGCATCGTCTCACTCAAGAGATCCAGTTTTAGTGCAGGCTTTCATGGAAAACATTTAATTCCCTGTATTAAAATGTTTTCCAGAAGAACTGCCCAGCTGCAAGCTCTAAAATGTTCAAAACTTCCTCCAGAGTAGAGCTATTTGTTTTCGCTGCCCTGTTTCCCCTGTGCTCTCTGTTGCTGCCGTTAGGACCATTAGGAGCTGCTGTGGTGAGTCAGGCTCCTTCTTCACCGGACCCCTCCAAGGTTTCCAGCATGCCCCTTTGTCCCGGCACACATGCGGCTGGCAGCACTGGGACGGGTGGAGAGAGCTGGGCTGGGCTTTCTTGGGTGCTCGGCGGGATCCGGTCACGTTTGGCAGAGCAGAGCCTGGCTGGCTCCGGCACTGCCCGTGCTGCGGATGCCTGGTCCCTCTTGGCTGTCGGACATCTGCGAGGGAAGCATGCCCATCCCATCCCCACCCCGGCGTGGGAGTGCTCCCACAGAAGCTGGAGTCATATCTCCCCGCTTGCTGAGATGGAGGGCAGAGGTTTGAGGGGCTAAAAGTAGAAGGGGAGCATGTCAGCTGACAGCGGTTCCTGGGTGAGCCGCTTCCAAATAATATTCCCTGCTGTTTCCCTGACAGGGCATCCATCTGAGCGTCATCCTGGAGCCGCACAGGGCTTTCTGCTCAGCCTTTCATGCCGCCGCCACGAGGCCATGGCCCTACAGCGGTAATTGTCAGCGTAAGACAGGAAATCTAATTAAAAGGGAGATGAGCTACAAGGGGATAACATATGGTGCGTTCACTTTCAGCAGGCAGAAAAGGCAGGCAAGGGGAGGGCTTGCTCCTGGGGCTCGCTCCGAGGCACGAGAGGGCTGGGAGGC
This sequence comes from Gymnogyps californianus, assembly GCF_018139145.2. Classification (NCBI taxonomy): domain Eukaryota; kingdom Metazoa; phylum Chordata; class Aves; order Accipitriformes; family Cathartidae; genus Gymnogyps; species Gymnogyps californianus. The sequence goes on from NC_059471.1 coordinate 176,661,987, forward strand.
TCAGACCTCCTGCCAAGGCTGCTTCCAAGCATGCTGTGCTTGCTGCGGCGAGCACGGGGCAAACCGGCAGCCCTCTCTCCACAGCAGAGGTAGTGACAGGCCGAACCATGCTCTGCTGCCGGCAAAATACGCCCCTGGCTGCCCTTGAGAAATTGTGCTGGGTTACACCCTGTAGCAATGACTTATCTTTGGCCAAAGCGGCGCCATTTACAGCGACCCTGAGGGCTGCCGGCCAGGGGGAAGACCCCAGCAGGGGAGGGTCTGCACTGCTACTGATGGGATGCTGCCGGCTGAGCCTGCCTGGGGATCCCACCTGCCTCGGCAGCCGGCGATGCTGGGGACTGCCCAGGAAAGCGTTATGCTTGTGCGTTACGGCCTTCCCACTGCAGCAGGGCTTTGCTGGGCATCTTCTGCAGCATCTCCCTGCACGGGGACGGTGCTTGCCGACGCAGCGTGGCCACAGCGGGAGCTTGGCTGCTGGCAGGCTCCGGCTGGCCGATGTGCAGTGTGTGGTGCGATCCTGCCTGTGGTTGCGGCCAGAGAGGCTGACCACGTAGCAGGGAGAGGAGGCTTTACTTAAGAACAGAAAGCACAAAATGAACTACCCACCTGTGTCCTCCTGCGAGCGCCGCGGGCGACGCAAGAGCGGCTGCCCCAGCTGAGCGGGTCTCGCTGCCGCCCTGCTGACGGTGACTGACACTTCCTTGTTTTTAAAATAACCGGCAGCATGAAGTCTCAGCATTTCACACATCTGAAGGCCAGATCGTTTCCTCTGAAAGCAATCCATAGCCACCTCCGATCACCGCAGAAAGATAAAGGTTGTCTTAATAATGTAACGTCCTGTGCTGGATGCTTTTAGTGCTGAGGGCTGCATCGCGATTAGCAAAGAGGCACCCCAAATCGCAACGGCGATTTTCACATATGCGGGAACATACTGTTCATCCTCAGGGATTTAGAACTCTGTGGCACAGTATTAACGAATATAATCCCTCCATTCAGTTTAGGACTTTAAGACTTTCTCATATATCTTCAGTACGCTCAGAGCAGCTAACTGTAATTCACAGGAAAAGCTTGAATGTGAAACACATGTTTCAGCAGAGTTTTAAACCCTCACAGTCAACATTTGCCTGGAGACACTTCTTCTTATTTCCCTCAGGAGCTTATTGATACTGTTGTTCAGGTGCACGGTAACCCTTGGAGATTTTGCTTCCCTTGTGCCTACTGAAAGGCAGCGGGTTTATCTTACTGAGCCGATCAGCAATAGTTGAGAAAGGGATATAAGATGATTTTGAAGTTGCACAATGCTCTTCCAGGTTGGACCATGCCCGGTTTCTTAACAACGCTCCGATTTTCTGCTGGGTACCCACAAATCAGTATCATGAAGTGACTGTGCTTCAAAAATCCTTCCACATTTTAACTTTTTTCCCTAGTCACAGCCATTTGGCATGTTTTTCTTTACATAGCTTGATAGTGAATCCTCTGATTTGGATACAATGTTCAAGACTTTGTACTTTAAATATTAATAGCGTTAAGGACACACATATGTATGGTCATGGTCAGCACTGGCTCGTCGTTTCTGTATGATCAGTCTTTGGATCAAGCATCTTGTGTGTAAGCCAACAATGACATTTTTCTCAGCTTTCCTTTTCAGCTTTTCTTCTTTCTTTGCTTGAAATCACTTGTCATAAATCTTTTTGGAGAAGGCAGGGTGAAACACTCCACCTGTCTTTAAAACCACACAGCTCTCTGGGGAGCATGGTCCCACTCCTGAGTGTGAATTAAGGCAATTCAAGCACTTGGCATTGGCTGTGGGGAGAGGCTGGAGATCGGGAGACAGGCCCAGGGTGGAAATCCTCTTTGCAAAGGGTTTTGAGCCTTCAAACCCAGCCTTCTTTTAAGTGTGAAGAGCAGGACCCTGCTCCCAGAATTCAGGTGCCATTTTCTGTAATGTGCATTTCCCCCATGAAATGGCTGTTTTTCGTGCTGTCCCCACTTTCTGCCTCCCAACACATTGTCAGAAGAAAGCATGCAGATAAGTGCTAAGCATTTCCTGAGCTCGTAACCCTGCCTCCTGAGGGACCGTTAATCTGATCCAGTCGAAAGCTTGAGTACCAAGTGTCAGTGTGTCTCTTACATACATACTGTACGCAATTTTGAATGCTTCTTTACTGCACTGAATAAAACACTTAAAGTGTTCCTCTCTCTGCAACTGCCTGGCAGCAGGGGCATTTTTGCTATAATATTAAGTATCACATGTATAAATATAATAACATTCTACATTATATATAGACTCTGTATATATGCGTATACTGTATACACACAGCATATATTTTTAAAATATTAGTAGCTGTTTTCAGCTTTTGGGGGATGCGAGGAGCTCTCATCAGTGATGAGGCTTGTTTGGCCGGAGCAATGGTTTTAAACTTGTAGTCTGTGGGTAACTGAAAGATCTTCAAAAAGGGACTACAAGAAAAAACAAAAGCCAGTAGGCTTAAAAATCTCTACCCAGGGCTCTGCACATCATGGACTGGAAAAATCTTAGAGGACTGAAAGTTGCAAGAGGTTGAAACGCATTAGTCTGTGGCCTTATTTCTGTTGCTTTGTAAGTGTCCCTGGACTATTCAATGAAGTGGCATTGGGAGAACTGATATGCATATATTTTAGAAGAAGATTCTTCCCTATTATCCTCCTTCTACTAAGCCTTGTCCCAGGGTTGTCACTCCTTTATGTATATTCTGCCTGACCAACTTCACCCATCCACTTCTATGGAAGCTATTTAGGTTTCCTGTAAGAGAAAAATAAAGACTCCTCAGCTCTTAAGCTGAAGTTGCGCCAAGTCTAATCTCCAGCCAGCAAATGTTTTCTTCTTCTTTTAATTTGATTTGTGTTTTATCCCAGCCCAGTATATTGTTTCATTGCATGGAGAAAATGTTAGCGCAGTGGGCTGGTAGAACACCTGTTGCGTAAATCTTGGTGATTTTTATAATGTGAACTCCTGCTGGCAGAGACAGCTGTGTCTCACATTTAAACACAGAGTATAAGGTATCCGAGGAGGAAGGAGAGAAAAAAAAGGCTTAGCATAAGAAAACAATACATCAGTGGCCAGAATCTGTTGTCAAGATTTATAGGCTAAATGAGTTACAGTTGAAGTGGATATCAAAAGAAAATCATTCTGTTCCTAGAAGACAAAGTGTGTTTTCTCATAGGGGTTCCCAGAGGACTTTGCATATCTGACAACAGACAGAGTAGACAGCTGGTCCACATAAAAATGTACGTGCTAATTAACCTATCCCTCGCATTATGCCCAGAGAATATTTAACAAGCAGGGACGTTGCTGAGGAGTACTGGCAAAATTTGGGGGGCTTCCTTGCACAGAGCCAAATTCTTCTAACTTGTTATGCAAGGTCCTCAGTCTTGTTGGTTCAGCCGGATCCTTGGCACAAGGAAGGAAAGCAAGGACTGTTGCCTTCATCAGCAGAACTTTGCAAAACTTGGGGTATTTTTTTTCCATTGCAGTTCAGCCTCCTCCTCCTTCTCCTTCTCTCCACCACAAATGCCAGTGCCTGGTGGCAGGAGCAGAGCCACCAAGCCAGACGTCTGCTGGCCCTCCAGACAGCCCCATTCTGCATGAGTTAGCCCCCTGACGAGAGTGCTCGCGGTGGCAGGACCTCACCCCCCGGCAATGGTGGCCTGGGGATGCTGGTGTTGGGCATGTGTTGCCTCTCTGGCAGAAGCGGGACGTAAAGGCTTCACCCACATGTTGGTTTATACCTTGCAAGGCCATGGGGCTGCCACCTTTCCTGGACTCTGGGTTGGAGATAAGGACGAGGTTGCCTGGCCCTGCTGAGGAGTAGATATTTTTGGCGCCGTCCACAGCAGTATGGTGTGAACCCCACGGGGCATCTCAAACTGAGGAACCAAATTTAAGTTGAAAGAGTTAACCCAGCACAGTGAGCTGCTGTCGGAAACAAACACGTTATAGTAAAAACCAACTCTCTGAGCCTGCAGTGGAAATTTTGTCTACGCACAAAGGGGAATTGGGCCTTCAGGGAAGAGCCTTACAAGCAAATTAGAATAACACTGTAGGAAGGGTAATGTATGAGAGAGGTCAACGTTTGCAACCAGATCAGAGTGGACTTTTTTCTTCAGTGTTTGATTATTTGTGCTATTGCTTAGATCATGTCAAGTTTATTCAAACATAGTAGTATAGTGTTCTCCAAAAGCTTATCCCAAATATTTTAATTCACTTATTTCTCTCATCCGCTTCCCGTTCCTCTTCCATTTCACTATTACAGATGTCAGTTCAACAAATAAAGTATGTGGGCAGAACAATGAAACTATTCTCTTGCAAAAAAGAAGAGATTATTTCATTCTCCTGCTATTAACTTCAAAAGAAAAGGCCTTTTGTACCTTTTATACAAGCGTGTGCAATGATACGATTGTGTACCTCATCTCTTTAACTTCAGAGGAAATGATTCATGAAGGGGAGTATCTGATTGGAAAGACTGTCGGTATACCCTGAAATTCCTTTTACCTAGTAACTTCTTTCAAGTAAGAAAAAGTAATTCCTGAGCATAATGCGACACAGGTAACCTGGACTGAGCTGCTTCCCTCCCCCTTCACTCTACTCCAAAATCCTGGCTGGGCTGTGAAAGGATCCGAGGAGTTCTCCATCTATTTAGATACATAATCTGATTTTCCTTATTTTCCACATTACATTTTTTATTATGAGGGTAGAGGAATGAGGGGGAAATGGGGGAAGAAAAGGCTAGGACTGAGTGAAGAAAAAACATATTTTTTTGAGGAAAAACATTATATGATTTTGAGGTTTTCCCTGACATGTATAATCTATCCAGAGAAATGAATAAGAATGAATATCCAGAGAAATTAATATGAAAAAAATAACTTTTTTGATGTAAACTATTATTTTTGTGTGACAAAAACATTTCTATTGCTACTGTAAACATTGACTATAAGAACATGTATACCATGGCACTGAAAACGTGTCATGTCTTTCTAAGCAGAAGAGGTGGTGATTTTTTTCGTGCCTTGAATTATTTTCTTTCCACTCATGGCATGGGATGTGGGCTGCTATGAATATTTCAGCATCACTCTGCCTTCCGTGAAGACACATTTCACACAAGGCCAGCTGGGTTTAGTGCCAGACCCTTCAGGCAGCTTATCAGGACAAGGACAACAAAATCCTATTGGATATGGCTTTCACCCTTGCCGTTGTGCTCCCCTTCTCCATATGCCTCTTGTCTCTGACTTCTTTCCCTGCAGCAATTCATACCGTGTGCTTGGCCATCCTGGCAATGTGGAAGAGCTGACATGCCTCCAGAGTAAGAGGATTTTAATTTAGCACAGAAATGCCCTCCTGGATTCTGTGCTGGTGCCAGCAATAGCTGTACTGTGAGGATACAGCCCCGTGGAGGGGGGACACAGGTCCGGTGCCGGGGGAGCCGTGAAGGGCCACCAGTGCCTCTCTGGCCCCGTGGCTGGGCTGGCAGCACCCCAGGAAGATGTTTGCACCTGGAAACCCTCTTGCCCAAGGGCGCCTCGTTCAGGGAGAGGTGTGAAAAAAAGGCAAACAATTTTTCTTTGTTCTCGAGGGAGCAAATTTAGGTTTACATCCGTTAACGACGTCTGCTCCGCGTAACGGGGCGGGTGCGGCGGCGTTGGCTGGCATTTGGACCCCCTTAACGGCTGTGCGGCTCCTGGGCATGAATCACACGGCGCATTGATAAGGACGGACATTACTCATCAGAATACCATGGACCCGATGCAGCAAAAGTGTCACAGTCTATTTTGAAAACGTTATCTCACGCTCATTTCCTTGTACATCAGGCTTTAGTCTCAACAATAATCCACTAAAATAGTACATTACTTGTTTCTAGGAAAGATCTTCTGCTATGTGCTGTCTTTCAGCTGGGTTTTATTTGGGCACGACCACCCGTAATAGGGATTGAACTCAATTCAGGGACTCAATAGGGATTGAATGAAGCCAGTAGGTAGCCAGCCTCTGAACATAGAGCCGCTCACCCGTGTCCAGTGGGAAGAGCTTAGTCTGCCCTGCCAACACGCCTGTGCACTCTTTCCTGCACCCAGCCTTCACGGGCGTTTAACATTTCTGTCCAGGTTTTATTCGGAGAATGATCTAACTCTCCACAGTTCATTTCTTCTCTTATTTCAGATATTGGTGCCATTCAGGTCACGACCAGTATTCATATTAGCACAATACTTGGGTTTTAATTAAAAACTGGCTCGTGTGACTGATCATAGCTTTGCAAATAATATCATAAGATGAATAAGGGGAAGGACAGAACATAGTTTTTTTGAGACCAGATTTTGACATCCTTCTGGTGAACAATAATGAAGCCTTTGAATAATCTTGTTACTTCCATTTTATTTATTTCTGTGGATCTACTTCCAGGACACAACTCAGTGCAGCATAATGTGGGCCTTTATGATTTAATATCTTTTGCTGACAAGGAAGGTTTATTGCTCCAACCCTCCAAGTATTCTGAATATTTCATAGCTTGTCTCTGTCCTGATCTCTCCATTTTCCCTTAAAATGTGGCTAGAATTTAGCTGCTAGATTGCAAAGCTGGATCTATAATTTTTTAAGCTTTCTCCTGAGTTCTTGAAGAGGTCACTGATTATTTGTGATGCATCTTCTGGAGACAACCAGTTTTCTGCCATTTTAGACCAATATTTAAGCACATAATTACATCTGTGGTGCAGCCTGATGACCAGTTACTGTTTAGCTTACAGTTATGATCATATCTGAATTTATTCTGCCCTTTTTGCTATCAGGAAAACACTATCAACCAACTAAACATCTCTATCCATTGGGAAATACTGTATGGTTTCCATTGCGTTAAGTAATTGTGAGCCTCATTTAAAAGTGAATCTGGTATGTCCAAGAATATCAGAGTATTTGACATGGTCTGTGAGAGAATCTCTTTATGTTCACTCTTCCTCTCTGTGTGTGCGCAGCCAATGGTGAGTGGGAAGGGGGCTCCTGCCTCAGCACCGTCCCGAAGGCTTTCTGCACAGAGGGAGTGGGGTGGCAGCACTTCCAAATGCCTCAACTTTTAATTTTGCTTATTATTGTGCATGTATTTACCTGCACACATGCGTATGTGAGCGTCTGAGCCACTTGTTCACTCCTCAGATAACACTGTAAGTCCTGAGAAAGCTGGAGGAATACAGTGCTAAAGGAAGGGTGGAAGAAACAAGCCCATCCATATTATGCAGTCAGGCTAGAAAGACTCAAGGCATATCAGCATTTTGTAACATCAGCTACTTTGATATATTTAGGGCATCACCATTGTTATGTTCATCCATGTATACATTTAAACTTCCCCTGCTTCCAAAGTGTGTTGATGAAAGCCCATATTCAAAGAAGAAAAGCCCACAACCTTCAGGGAACGCCTCTAGAGAAAACTCAAGCCATCTCGTAGCAGAGGTGCAAATGTGGCCCCTCCAGCCCCGTGTATCCTACGTGTCTTTGTGATGGCACCACGTGACAAAACCTTTCCTGAAAGGCTCCAGCATTGCTGTTACGATGGTACAGGGGAGTTACAAGTGCCTGAGATCAGACTGCCAGCCAAAGAGGAGAAAGCAGAGGCAGACCTGAGTGGGCTGGTGGGATGTGGACAAGGCAAACAGCAGATATCCAGAAGGAAGAATGTGAATGCAAGGAGTTGGATCAGAAGACACAGTGAGCTTAGACCCCCACATACAAACACAGACATATACAGGGGCCTACTAATACTTATATGAACATACTCTGCTGGAAGTTTTACCCATATTTTATCTCACACCTTACAAAGAAGAATTTCCTCAGCTTTTCAAATTCAAATTCTTTGAGAATGATAGAAAATGCTGAAGTCTTGCAATAAAATGCATTACCATAAAAAAAGTTGTTGGCCAAACCACACAGGAGACGTAATTCTATATTAGCATCTGAAACAGCTGAAAAACTGTAGTCTTAAGAGCTGACCTGAGAAATTACGTGCGCATGTTTGAGGATGAGTGCCAATTCAGTCCTTGGAAGCAGAGAGTTCGCAGGAGAAACTCTCAGCTGTACTCTGGACTGGTCTGTGTCTTTGGGAACCTGCCTCATCTGCTGTCTTTAAGTAAATTCCCCCTTCCTTTCCTTATAGGAAGGGGACAAAGCCAAGGAATAGCCTGTTGGAAGTCCTGGCTAAGTCGGGGGGAATACTTTCTGTTTATATTAGTCGGTGGAAATACTATGAATTCAGGTTGAAATATAAATGATCAAATCAATGGTATTTATCTTTACTCTTCAGATTTCATTTTCAGTCTTTTCTTTGAACATACACACCCTACTAACTTCCATGGTGAGATGGAAGTTGGAGGGAGTTATCTGTATAAAAAAGTTTAGGGAAGTATTTTTTTCACCCTTGTTTATAAACAATAAGTTTGTTGTTTTAAATCCACTTTACCTTAAACAATGCCATTCTGACCATATTCTTCTGAGGCAGAGGTGTCAGCCTCTCAAGGCCAGGTTTGGTTCAAAATAGGCATATGCAGGAAACTTGTTCTTTTGTTCTTCCCAGCTGAAAAGAATTGGTCATTTTTAGTGTTCCCTGACATCTTTTCACTCCTGTTCTCTCAGATACAGCCTGCTTCTTTTCCTCTCCTGCTCTTCTTTTATATTCATGCCTATAGCAGAAGCACTCGGCAGGCTGCAGAGTATTCAGAAAACGTGGGCAGACTTGGTGCTTTTTTAGCCCAAAGAGACATATTCACCCTTGACTGAATCCCATTAGCTTAATGCATTATGCGCATTAACTTTTGCTATGCTGTCCTGGGTACTTGACACAGTCCATGACACTAAATCCTATTTCTAGAGCTGTAAATGTAAATCAGTGTTCCTGGTGGTCACATTCCAGTGATATTTGTATAGATGGATGCTACAGTCCAATTTGTATATCTGCTATTGTAAGCCTTTAAGTCTTCCAACGCAGTAGCTTGCAGGGCCTGAAAAGGAGGTTTACTGGGAATTTAAGAAAACAAGAAAAAATCAGAATGGGCTTATGAAAGAATTAATGTAGTTCATTTTATTCTGTAAGGCAATATATTTGTATAGATGTGTCTACATATTTTTCTGCTAATGTATGCAATACAAAAGCTACGTACTGATTTCATTTGCTGTGACTCGGCAGCAGCCATTTTGATCATTACAGGGAGATGATATCTATCTGCCAGCTTGCAGTCTGCTTTCGCTTACAGGGAGAAACCAGTATTTCAGAATTTTTACCAGTGTAAAAATTGTCAGGCTTACATGAATTGATAAACCATGCCATCACTTGGTTTTGGTGACAGGGCAAAGCTGAGGTGCAAAGCAGCGGCTGGCGCATGCTCTCAGGTGGAAATCCAGCCTTGTTTCTTTGCCCCTTTTCCTAAGTCTGGGACCCCTTCCCTGCTGTGTCCCAATGCCAGTGACCACTGCCATTTCTTTTCTCTCTAGCCTCTATCTTCTGGATTCTCTTATCCCTACCACTCTCTTTTTTCAAAGTGAAATAATATTTTTCAAAAATTTTAAGCTGCCAGCATTGGTGGAGGTGATTACCAAGCAGGTCTTTAATCAAGGAAGAGAAGGCACAGTAAGATGCAGTGGATGAAAGCTGGAGGTAGACCAACTCAGAGCAGAAATATGGCACACTTGTAACTTTTACAGCCCAGGGACAGGAGCCAGGCATGGGGGAGCAGGGCACCCCGGGGTGCTGCTGGCTGCTCTGCCCTAGGTCCCCGTTGGTGGCCCTTAGGCACGTGCCATGCTCGGGGATGCGCTGCAGAGGGACTTCTCAGGTCAGCAGGGAGCACAGGAGCTCCCTCTCCCCTACCGCCTGTCTTCACTTTGATACTATGTGTACTGCTGGTCATCTCCCAGACTGGTCAGCCGATGAGCTACCCGTGTAAAGCTGAAGTGTGTTCGCCGCCCTGTATTGAGGACCGGTTGTGAGTTGCTGAGCACTGCCCTGATTCTGCAGCAGGAATGTGTGGGATTTCCCAGGTTTTGGCACTTTCAGTGCTTCAGTGGAAGCAATAGAGCCTGCAGTGGAGTGCTCACGTTCCCAAAAACTGTGCTCTTGTTCTAGGTGCCAGGAGGCTCAGGACTTCAGCTCCGTCCAGGGAATTAATCCCAAAAGCACAGCACAGATTGCAGCCCCTATCATAAATTCCTCGGAATTTAAAAAAAAGTTCCTAATTTGGGGACTTGATACTATTATTCTTCATCTCAGCTCAAAAGTAATTTTTATGGGGAAATGCTGGAGTAAAATCCTTTCTATTTTCTACTAAATAAGCAATATCAAAGAAGTGAAAGCATGTACCAGGTTGCACAAGCAGGCTGTGCAGCAAACAGATACGCTTGTACAACAACGCTGTATCTCTCTCTCTCACACACACACACTCTCATCGACAGAGTCATTCCTAACCTATTACAGAATGTGTTTGTATGTCAGCTCTTGTATTTTTAGCATTTATGTTTGCGATACTGATTTTATGTCCTGCTGTGCAGAGGAGACATTATAGAAGCAGCAGCCTTTTGGGAGTGCAGAAGTATTTCCCTGTCTTCCTTCTCATATGATACTCTGTTTTGAAAATAATAACAAACAGATATTTCTTACCTCTCAAACCCACTGTTTGGGTTTTACTGCAAATAGGTAACTTACAGGGAACAAAGCTAGGACTCTATATACTCCTCCAGACTGCAATTATTTCTTTATAATTAAAAAATCACTCCCTTGCTGTTTCTCTCCTTCAGGATAATTATTTAATGTAAATGAGTCCTTCTTGCACAGACACTGCCTCTCTTTCTCAGGCTTTTCATCTTTGCCAGGGCTGATTAAAAAGCCTGTCTATGACTGAGAGCTCGGCTCGTGTTTGGGAATAAAACTGAAATCTAATGTTGCAATTGCAGCAGCATGAAGGGCTTCTTTGTGCTCCTCTGCACATGTTTGAATGCCGAAACCTGGCTGCCCTGGAGGCTCACCCCCTCATGGGTCAGGAGGCCAGGACATGCCCCTCTCCTGCGGAGGACACGCTGCTGCTGCCGGGCACAAGCCCTACCCCACAGCACCGAGAGGAAAACCCGGTCCAGCCTGGAGCATCCGCCTGGGCTGGCCAACACATCTCTTATCTAGTTTTCCCACTTGAACAACAAGCTGGAGGATCTGTTACCTGTGTAATTGTAAGGTTTGGTTTATTTTTTTTCCTTGTCTTGATATCAGATTGGTGTTACAAGGGAAACCAGAGAGCTACCCTCAGGCAACATTCAGTAGACACAGCTAACAGTTTAAGGACATTTAAAACACAGAGTGTGTAGTGGTGGCGGTTAACTAGCAGAGCATCCCCACAGCCTCACAGGTATTGGATAACAGCAGGTATGAGCACAGTTTCACAAAACCCATCCGTATCCTTTCACCGCATTCCCTCCTGCATGTTATCCCCACTCCCACAACGCCTCCGGGTTGCCTGTCTTGTAGGCAAGGAGCTTTCTGATTCCCACCCTCCTTTCACAGGTCCGTTAACCTTCCTGCAGATTACACCAGTATTGCCAGGAGCTTGTGAGAGCTGGTTCCCTGGCCTGCCTCCATCTCCGTTTTGAATCTCTCCGTGTGGCACTGTGCCCATGGGGACTCAGATCCCCATGCCCATGGGTGAGGAAGAGACATAAAGGAGGGTGAAGGAATGAGGATTCCTCTGAACCAAGATCCCCCAGATCTGTACAGTAACCCTCCATGCCATTGTACTTCAGGTGGTTCATCACAGGGTAGTCAGATGCCGAACGAGTGTATCAATAAAGAGCTTTGTCCTACTCTCATGGGGAAAGAGTCCTGATGATGCCTGTAGGAGAAGGCTGGACCTTAGTGATGTTGTGAGACCCAGAGTGACAGAAATGCAGAGGCAGAGAGAGGTAAAGGGACTTGGCCATCGACGCAACTGGAGTCAAGCCTAGGTTCATATTTTGGGATGAGCGGGATTGTAGTGTTAATAGGTGTCTTGTCTCATTCACCCTGATGTCCTCATCACGTACCAAGTTTCCTGTGGACACTGTGAACAGTTGTCTGTACAGACACATGTAACAGCATACACCAATATCTCATGTGGGAAAGTAGCCCTGTAAAAAAGAGGGACAAAAGAACACTATTTCTATTTCTTGATGCTCAGACAACAGTTACTATGCAGTGACTTCCACTGTTAGATTTTGCAGGCAAAAACCATAATGAATATAAGAGCTTTTCCTTTTTTTCCAGATTTCCTTGTCACAAAACCTTCTCATTAGGAAAAGGAGAGGTTTTAACTGTCCTGTGCTGGAGGAGGGTCTCGGAGGGAGGCTGTAACCGGAGATCTCTTCTGTGAACAAATGGATGCATTTGGGGAACATGAACTGTCCTTATGTCAGGACACTTTTACCACGGAGATGAAATTTCTGAAATTATTGAATTTATTATGGGGCATACATGTGTAACTCAGTAAGCATTTGAACAAAAAGTAATTATGCAGGGATCATTTGTAACCCAGTTAATCTTTGGAAGTCTCCCACGTTTTATGTAGCCTGTACTTAGGATAAACTTTAATTCAAGTAAATGAAGATGAAACTACCATAATTACTTCAAATTGGGCCACAGATATTAACTAATTAGTTGGTATGATGATTCAAATTCCAAGGCCTTTAAGGACTGTGGAGTTTGGAAGGGGCAAAATTTAACCATGTGTTAAGTGCACAAAGAATAAAGCTCACTCCTTGTAATTTTGCGAGGAACATTATCTCAAATAATTGGGGTTTAGGCAGATAAACGAACAGGAACCACCTCAGTACCACTGTAGGATCATCAGCTGAGAAATGCAATCTTCAAAGCCCTTGCTAAAATGCTAATTGATCTTAGAGGTGCCTAAAATTGCAAGGTCCTCAATGGAGTGCCTGCATGGATGTGTGCCAGCAGTGGCAAGTCCCTAGCCAGTTGGACCCGAGCCAGCTCTGACCCATGACCTGCCCAGCCGTACTAGTATGATCCTGTGTTGGAGCCACTGAGGCTTCTCATGTCCTTGTGTAACAGCAGCTGATGTTGGTCCCTGGAGGGGACGGGGTGAAGAGCTGCCCATTGTTGGGCCATGGTCTTGCTGGGGAGTCTAGCCTGTACTGTCCTGAGCTGGCTTTATCGACGTTCATCCTAGGTACTTCTCCACTTATGTATTCATTAAAGATCCTGCTTGCTGATTAGGCTTATGACGTTGCCTAGTCAAATGGACATCTTCAAATTGTGGAATATATTGGTCTTTCCGTAAAACTTACTGTGCCCATTTAAATTGTTGATGTTTCTCTTTATCCCTGGACTTCTCAGCTGTGTTCTACTTCATCAGCAAGTATGCATCACATGCAGTTGACTCCTGACTGGCAAGGTGTAGGCTGCATAATGCAAACATTGGTGGTGGTGACATATCTGAGATCTGCCTTTTATAAATATTCTTTAAGAATTTCGTAAAACATGAATGTCTAGTGAACATCCCTGTCAGAAAGCAAATTCACCAAATGTTTGGGAAAGAGAAGACGAAGAAGATATAACAGCAAAAATTATTTCAGCTGCTAGCCTGAGTGAGACATTTTGTGTTTTAAAACATTTTGTGTTTTAATTATCTGCCTGGCTTTTAATCTTTTTTCAGGAGATGACTAGAATTGTACACACATCAGCAGATGGAGATTAACTAATTCTGTACGCAGAAGACAGCGTCACCTTCTTGCAACTTAGGCTGTCATGCTGTGAACAGTCAGGGTCCAATTTCTCAAGCTGGTAGACAAGTCAATATGCACGTATGCTATTAAGTGAGTTTCCAAAGCACCTTGGTAGGCTCACTGTCTAAATCCTCTTGGATTCAGTAGGAGAAAAGTCATATGTTCATAAAAGGACTTACGTATCTGTGACTGTCTTCACAAGGGGACTGTCTTCTTTATGGTCTATACACAGTGGTTTTCACTTTACATAATCAAGTTATTTTCTTGCTTCGTTTCTGCCTTGCCTCATCACTTTCCCAGCCCTGTCTGCCCAGCGCTCTTGCTTCACAGGAAGGGATGGGAGAGAGTGTTTTTCCCAGGGTCTCTCTACGAGTGTTCTAGCTCCAAGGCCAAAAGCTAGGGGTTACCACATCTTTTGACGTTGCTTTCTGAGGCAGCATTTTTTATTAGCTGTTAGATCATACATTTAATTTCATTAGATAGTCTTTTATTAACAGACAAGATATGTCATAGAAACTCTGTTAGAAACATTGCTGAAAAATGGTTAATTTTATTAAGTTATCCTCCCCTTTGTCTTTCTAACATCCTTTAGATCATCCTGGGTTCAACAAGATTGCTAATGTGCTCTCTGTTTACAGAGAAAATGGAGACACAGCCCTCCATGCCCCATGGGACAACATGTTCATCCTCAGAAGGGGGTTGTCGCTGTGGCTCAGCAGCTCATGGGGTGCTACATCTAAGAAAGCAGCAGGAGCCGTCCCTTGTCTTTTAGCATCTTCTCGGGTAGCTACACAGTGTCTGCTTAGGATCCCATTTTGAGGTATTAAACTCTTCTCCTAGGTTATGTGTGAGCATTTGCTCTTAACCTTAGTCTGTGGACTGCCTCTATAGAGCTGGGCATTTCCTTGCTAGGCACAGGAATACAACATTAAGGTCTTTGAGAGTCTGGCAGGAGTCTCACTAACAATGAAACTTCATGGAAAATCCCAAAAGGCTTTTCCATAGCTTTAAGTCCTTAATTACCTTGCTGTAGCTATTCCTCAGGTACAAGGACAGCTTTGTATATCTTCTCCAAGCTCAGTGACACAAGTGCTTAATACAATGCAGCTTCCTAAGTCTTAAGAAGACTTAAAGTATTTCATGCTGATTTTTTATCTATAGAGGATGGCACTTGGCAAACAGGATAGCTGGTGTATATACTCCTGTATAAGATGTGCTTTGTCAGTCCTCCTCATCCATCATCTTTCCTTGATACTTGGAAATAAGATATTTACACATATTTTTTTAATTTCTGACTTGTATTAGTTAGAGCCATGAAAAAAAATATATACACTCTTTACTGTGATTTCTTAAAGCGCTGCTCTGGTCTTTCCATTGCAGTAACTTTTTCTGTTCGGATGACTGCTTCTATAAAAATAGATCTGAGGCACAATTGATCAAATGAAAGCTGTTGGAGATGAGCCAGTTTGATTAATTAGTTAGCCATTTCCTAGCAGTGTTTTTAATCTAACAAACACTAGTCAGTCAGTGGCAGAACAGATTGTGGTGTAACTTAATACATGTAATTATACTCTGCATAGATTGTGTTTCTTCAAACAGGCTCCTATTCAAAAATGAAGGCATGCCATAATTGATCAGGTTTTAATCCTTCTGCACTGTGGCCTCGTAAATAGACTGTTAGTACACATTTATTACAAAATCTGAGAACGCTTCACAAAATCAATTTTAATATTAATTATTTAGGTGGCTCACTAGAAAGAAATCTTCAGGGGGTGATGAATAATACTAATGCAGTCAGCAGTTCTGATCGATTCCTTCTCAGCTGACAAAAATGAGCTTTAATTGCTAGTAGCCCCAGGCAAAGTCAGGACACTGCAAGTGTTCCCAAAACAGTTAATTTGAGCTGAGTACTCGGTGATGGATGTTTAGCAGAGGTACCGATGTGGTCTCATTTTGTGCTGGTGTAGCTCAAGAGAGTGAAAAGGAAGGTTTTTATGGATGTTATTGTACCTCCTGAAGAAGTGGCAGCTCTGCTGGGTTCAAATGATCTTTTACTTACGCACCCTCTTCCTTTTCCCTTACAAAATCTGAGCTGTGTAAATGCTTTCATAGCAGTATGTGCCTCTGCCACTTCCTAGTTCTCCATTACCACCTAGTGCAACCCCTGTGCAGAGATGAGACCTTGCAGTTCTGTATCCTTCCTGAACCCCGTGCTGGCAGCTCAAATAACAAGGAAGCTATAGAAATGTCTCCGTTCAGTCTTTCCGTCCTAAAGGCTCCCTTCAAACTGCAGAGAATTACATAGGCAAGCAAGTTATCTTTATGAAGCCTGGGTGATGGGGAAGGAGGAGCATGCTACCCTTTTCTCTGGGGCAAGGTTAGCATTTACAGTGGAGGATGCCATTTACTCATGAAGAGAGCGCAGAACAGATCAACCTTTAATAAAGACTGATGTGTAGGAGGGAGCTCTCGGCAGGGCAGATCTAGCTGAAAATAGGTTTGTGTCCTTTGGTATCTTCAGGTGCAAAAAGCCAGTCTGCTGTTTTTCTGCAGGTACCAGGTGTTGGACACGGACTCTCCCTAGCTGGATCCCAGCCCATGCAAAGGATGCACCTTTCTGTGGATCTGGCTCCACGATGCCAAATTCAGACTTTCCTCTGCTTTCTCACCTTTGATTTCATAGCCCTACAGACAGGATTCCCCACAGAATACTACCTACCAAGAAAGGAAACACCCCCTCATTCAGACATTGTCTCTACTGCAAAGTTCATGATCCCCCTCCCAGTCTTGAAGAGGATTTACCAGGGGAAGCACGTGAGGGAGCTAAAAGGCTACAGCTGCTCCTCCCCACCCCTGTTCGCAACCCCAGTGCTAATTGGCATCCCATCTTTGCTGCTGAGTGATAGTTACCTGGCTGTGCACCCCAAGAACAGACACATCTGTTTCTCTTCCAGGCAACAGGCTCTGCTGATAGTCAGTCACAGTACAGGAGAACATGGTAATAATTCATGTGCATATAAATTAAAAGATGCACTTAAAAATCTACCAGAATAAGTGCATATTTTTTTCCCCCCAAAATACATTGTAGATCAAAGCTTAACTAATTTGGGAAATCCTGTGGCTTGCATATGTAGACAAATTTAGATGATCATATTATTTCCTTCTGGCTATATAATCTATGAGTGAGGTTTTCTGCAATACACTACCCTTTCTTGATTATGCAGCTTTTTCAGAAAAGTTCTATTTTTTTTTTCATGTAAATACAACCGGAGGAAGATGGATTTTGATTTATACACAAATCAATACTCCCTTCTGATTGAACCCTGCACTGCGCTGCTGTAATTATATTCATGGATTTTTGTGTAGGTGTAAGACAGGAAGCAATTATCAGCCGCAGCCATGAACGAATATAAAAGAAATCTCACTTTTCTTTAGAACCATAACATTAACGACATTCTCTA
The DNA here is from genome assembly GCF_018139145.2 of Gymnogyps californianus. Lineage (NCBI taxonomy): Eukaryota > Metazoa > Chordata > Aves > Accipitriformes > Cathartidae > Gymnogyps > Gymnogyps californianus. Next base: position 176,679,219 of record NC_059471.1, read on the forward strand.
TCTAACGTCAGCCCCTTTCACATGACTTCTGCTAACTGCACTGTTGTTTAGCTGAGGAAAAAGTAATAGCAGATAGCTGTGATTAAATAACATCTGCATGAATTTAGAGTGCTGCAGTGTTTGGAGCTTTGCCTTACTGAAAAAAGCCAATGTTTTCCATTTGTATCAAAACAGGTGATGGGTTTTAGTTCAAGCATTTTCTTTTCTGTTTAGCTGAAAGTTAATCATGGCTGTAATTCATTCCTTAGTGATTCTCTGCAGTGGCAGGTGTCGCAGGAGCACTTAAGGAAAGTGTCATCAAGGCAGATTCACTGGGAAAAGGCATGGTAAAATAAAGGTGTAGATAGTCTGCTTAAGGATGGTCTGAATCTTTTTAATTATGTCCTGGTTTTGGCTGGGATAGAGTTAATTTTCTTCCTAGTAGCTGGTATAGTGTTATGTTTTGGATTTAGTGTGAGAATAATGTTGATAACACACTGATGTTTTTAGTTGTTGCTAAGTAGTATTTACACTAAGTCAAGGATTTTTCAGCTTCTCGTGCCCAGCCAGCAAGAAGGCTGGAGGGGCACCAGAAGTTGGGAGGGGACACAGCCAGGACAGCTGACCCAAACTGGCCAAAGGAATATTCCAGACCGTATGACGTCATGCCCAGTATATGAACTGGGGGGAGTTGGCCAGGAGGGGCAGATCACTGCTTGGGCATTGGTCAGCGGGTGGTGAGCAATTGCGTTGTGCATCACTGTTTTTTTTCTTGCGTTTTATTTCTTCTTTTTTTTTTTTGTTCCTTTTCATTACTATTATTATTATTATATTCTATTATTATTAGTATTAGTATTATATTTTATTTTACTTCAGTTATTAAATTGTTCTTATCTCAACCCACAAGTTTTACTTTTTTTCCCCGATTGTCCTCCCCATCCCACTGGGAGACGGGGAGGAGTGAGCGAGCGGCTGCATGGTGCTTAGTTGCTGGCTGGGGTTAAACCGTGACAAATTACCAGCATTCAGTCACCAGTGGGCTCTGGAGGGGTATCATTGCAACACAGGCATTGTTACTGTAAAAAAAGCCGTCACCTAAACACTAATATGTGATGTCTGACATTGAAATGCATCAGAGTCACCAGGAGGAAACTGCGTGTGCCCAGCTGAAGTCTTAACTTTGTCCCCAAGGGGTATCCACCAACAAGCGCTATCCCTACCTCTGCACAGTCACAGCTATTCACCTAACAAGAGCTAGCAAAGACCAGCCTGAGGACTGGGTGTTGAATGCTGAAAGGGTGAAAGAGCCACCAGGGGAGCTTTGGGGGAGCATCATTCCCTTTCAGCTCCTGCCTGGAAGAGAGGAGGAGGGAAAACTGGGTTAGGCAGGTGGATGGCATCAGCCCTCAAGCTGCAGAGGGTTTGTACGTGCTTCAGGGAGTTTTCTGTAGTGGCGAAGTCAGGGTCCTGATGTTGCAAGGACCAGGGCTCGCCTGTTACTGCTGACTGGAGTCCTGGTGTAAATCAGGCCAGCTTACTGGTCACAGCTCCAGACCTGTGCCAGGCCAGCGGAGAAAATACCTTAGGCATCAGTGAGAGATCCCGTTGGGTTTAGGGGCTCTCAGAGTTCATTGAACTGATTTGCCCCTTCTCTTGTTTTGTAAGGTGCTTTTACAGTGAAATTTTATCACAGACTTTGTATCACATCACACTTATTATATCATAGACTGAAGAGCTTCTATTTAGGGCTGTCCGCTGCTTCCAGCTCTTAGAGGGCCACTTCCAACTAGCTTTAAAGCTGATGTGCCTGAAGTGGGATTTTTTTCTTAATGATAGCAATTAACCTCTGAATTGCCAGCTTCACCCTTGCTTATTCCTTTCTGCCAATGCATTTTTGTGTGTGTATAGAAATGCCTACCTGTAGAAAATGGGGATCTGCTAATCCATGTATTTGCACTTACTGCATAGCTCATTTAGGGTGTAAGGCTAGGTATATGCTTGCCCTAAGGATGCATTAACTGTTTTTTCAACTTGAGCTGAGATTTTTGCATTATAATCCCAATTCCACGTTTAGGTGTCAAAGCAGATTGCCAAAACCTTTATTATAATCTTTATTATAATAATAACTATAATGTTCACAGATCTCACTAAAAGAACACTGTTGAAAAGCCGATAATTTATTTAGGGCTTAAATAAAGGCTCAGAAGGTTAACTTCTCCCCCTTTTATAAAGTAATAGCTGGGAAGGGAGGGCTGATCGCTGTAGCAGGTACTTTAATGTCTTCTGCAGAGATCCTATATACGTCTCTGTGCCTAAGGGACAGATCTAACTTACCCTAAAGTCAACGAGTGGCAGCCTAAGCCTCAGAGGTCACCGGTACTGCAGCTGCTCACTGGAGTGCCCCGTCGTACGAGCATGTTCAGCTCAGATGTGTGCATCTGCGTGTGCCAGCATTCCTGTTAAATTTTACAAAACACACGATATGGAGCATATGCTGAGGATGAGGCTTGATGCTGGCAGAGGGCACTACAGCTGATACCTGAGCTAACATCAAGCTCTTTCAAACAAAGTTAACAAGCTGAATTGTTTTGAGGACAGACAAATGAAAATGGTGAGTTTGTGTTGACTTGATGCTTGGCATCCTGCAGCCAGACTGGGAATGCTGTCAGTGTGCCATGAAGCCAAGACCAGAGTGACTGCGATCTGCAGCTTTCCTAAGCCCCAGAAGAGCCGAGCTGGCCTTGGGGACATTGAGCTATGGCAAGTGATGAGGAGGAACCCCTTGGTCTTCCAGCAGATTCACAGTGGCTGGGCTGATTGGCACAGCCGAGATAAATAAAATGCTGCTGAATCCAGATCAGTCAGGCTGTCACCGTAATAAAACACCTTGGGTCTGTGCTGCTTTCACTTGGTTTGAGCACAGCAGAGGCCATGGCTGGGAACCGCTGTGAGCAGATGCTGAGAGACGCTTCGCATCGCTGTGGATTCCAAAATAACCAGCGTCTTTTTTTTTACTACAGAGCAGGCAGCAACATTAAAAAAATAAATAAATACACAAGAAGATAAGATGCCATTCTGTGAGAGCTAATCCCCCCTCAGCCCCTCCTTCGGCTAGCTGGGCTGTTTGCCTTTTTATATTTTGGATTTACACTGCTGGTGGGAATGTACATTCCTCGTGATTTCTAGCAGCTGGCTTCTGTATTTGAGAGCTCAGGCTCCCAAAGTTCAATCCAGATTTATGCAAAATTTACATAAACATGAACACAAATAAATAAATAAATATGAAGGCTTTGAAGCACACCCCATCGCTTCCCATCCCTTCTCATTGGAGGGGGTTGAGTTGCTCTCGGGTTTCTGGGTATCCCCAGATTAACTACTGAAAGGCCAGAAAGGCTTGAATGCTGCAGTGTTTGATTTCTGGGAAGGATCCCAACAGCTGGACTCTTCTCCATGGGATACCGTGCCTGGCTTTGGAAAGAGCCCCCAGCATTAGGATCCAAAGGGGGCCAGGCCAGGAGTGTGTGGGTGTGAGATGCACATGCACAAACACAGAGGGATGTATCAGCTCGTGAGTGTACAGCCTAATAACTGGGGGTTTGCTGGTGGGGTTTTTCCTTCTATCTTGTGGGAAGGGGGAGGGGGAAGGACATATTTCTCCCTCTCACCCTTAGTTCTTGCCTTTCGTCATTCATTGCAATCTCAAGCTTCCTGTATTTGGGTAAATAATGTTATCATCTGTTTCCAGAAATGGTTTGGGACAAATTCTTCTTGGAAGTCCTTCCCACGCAGTTATATTTTGGTGTCCTTTATTTCCCAGGCAGGCAGCGAGAGCTCATGGTTAGGCTATATCAGTTTCCCCTCCCCACCCATCAGCTGTCTACCGCATTGAGATAGGACCACCTAACATGATGTGTTGTAACTGTGGAATAATTGTCAGCAGTGTTTTCCATGCCACAGTTAGGAGGACACGGGTTTTCACTGACAAAGCAGGCTTTGAAAACTGAAAACAACAGCTAAAATAAAGATTTCTGAACTAACAGCAGGAAAAGCAGAGCTTTATTAGCACAGAACCCCTCAGAATCTGTTTGTGAGTGTCTCTCTAAGATATACGGACAGTCACTCACGTGCCAAGAGCCTGACAATTTTGCATGCCACCACATGAGAAACCATAACTCACTCGAGATGTTTTGCTGCGAGGAGAGGCTGCTGGCTCTGGAGGGCAAGCCTCCTCCCATCTATCTAAACACAAGTGTCTTGCAAAGGGCTGGCTTGCCATCTGGAAGGCCTGGCTGACCAGAGGAAGAGCCTAAACCCCCAGCCTGAAGGGCGTAAGCGTAGTAAGGAGGATCGCTGTGAGTCGAGCAGATGATTCACCTGGCCTCGACCTGCGGTCGCCGCCCTGGGGAGCAAGACCAACTGCCTCCCTCGGGCAGACCGTGGCACGAGGGTTGGAGCCGCGCCGCCCACTCTTGCAATATGAAAGATAGGCACTGGCTCTGGCCAGAGCCAGTGTGAAACCGGGTCACGGCAGAGGCCGAAGAGCAGCTTCTCCTCGTGGTTGTTAGTACGGGCCACCAGCCCACGGGCCATTCGCACCTCTCCCACCTCCAGCTGCTGGGCTCTGGCCCACCCTCCCAGGCACCATTCTGACCTCTTCATACTCACCAGCTCCTCTCTATGCAGCTGATCGTAACAGTGCCTAGGAGGCTGTCAGTGCTGTTCCAGTAGTAGTAATTTTCCCTTGAGGATTTGTTGAATGAGTCACTGGAGGCAAAGTGAGCGTGCTGCTGCGTGTCTGAGCCAGACGTGCCAGGTTCCTGGAAACCAGGGACTGCCAGCAGTTATCTTGCGAGGCAAAATGCAAGTCATACCGCTGCAATGTTCTCCCGTTTGTTCAAAGCAGAAAAGCTCTGCAATGCAAGTGTGAAGTACTTCTTAAATATTTTAGCTTAATTAGTTTAGCTAGGCTGTGGGGGAGGTCCAAGAACAAGCAAAAAGTTAAAAATATTTTTCTGCAATTTTCTCTGCTGGGTGTTGCCTTCTTATCATAGCCATGAGAAGGGGACCTGCTAAAGGCCTTGGCTTCGTAAAGATGAGTAACAGACACGGGCTGTGGATGAGCAAAGCTCCCTGGTTGAGAGTGCAGGGCAGGGCCGCGAGATCTCACGCTTCACACTCATACTTCTTTGGGAGTCATGAAGAGTTGTGTATGGAGAGCTGGCCCTGGCTGTTTTGGCTGCAAGCATCTATGGAAGCTCCTGTTAACAGTGAACTCTATAACACGTCCTTAATGACCGTAATTACCATCATTAGCAAGATCACAGGTGATCTTAGGCTCTGTGTCTGCACAAATTGCAGGTATGTTGGGGATAGCTAAAATACTTAGACTGCATGAGCACAGCACATCTTGGAAGGTCAGAGCATGGGGCGACACAGCAGAGAGAGGGAGAAGAGCCTTCAAGAGAGGAACAATGTGATTGAAAAAAAAAATTTGTCAGTTTTTGCTAAAAAATGAACTAAAAGGGCAGTGGAGAAATCGGTGAGCTGGTGCTGTGAGTGTGGCTTAGGAAGAACCCGTGAGCTTGTTTTGTGGCAGGATGTTTTAGCATGGAAAGGAACAGCTTCTCTGCTGTACAGTGGCATGTTTCTTAGCCAGCAAGTCAGAAGAGATGGAGGAAGGCTTGGAGAAGGGACATCTCTGCCAACTTGGATCTCTGCTTTTGATGAGGATCATACCTCAGTTGGCCATGTTTCAGATCTCCAATAAAAGTGTCCCGCTGGCCTCATCCGGATGGCAGGCTCAGGTTCTGCAGCTACACCCTCCCAAGGTGTTTCAGCTGCAAGCTGTGCAAGATGTGTGGGAATAAGTACGAACGAAAGTAACTTGTTCTTATTTTCTCTCTTTCCTGCCTGTTTGCAATTTTGATTGGATGGCAGTGCTTAGAGAAAACAACTCAGCCTCTGTGAGGGATGGTAAGCTTCAGAATAGGGCAGAATAAAACCAGCTGATATTTTAAGACAGATGATTAAAATAGACATCTGCAGGGCTTGAAGAGTACAGCTGCTTAATGCAGCTTTGAGAGTTGAATCAGCAGATTCAGGTACAGACGCTGTCCTAATGCATTTCAACTCTCCATGTTATTTTGATGCACACATGGTAGTGCGCATTGAGATGGTGTACCAGGGCTCACATAAATTACACTGTTGATCACAGGATACCTGGTGCTTCCTTCAGATATAGAGTGTGGGGTCAGGAGTCTGGTGTCGTGTGCCAGGGGTCTGTCAGGCTTTATTTTCACATGTCAGAGGAGCTGAAGACATGTAGTGCCTCCCAGAGCACCCTTTCTCTGTCCCCTCCAGCCCCCTGCAAAGGAGACACCTAGCCTGCCGGGGTGGAAGAGTTTGAATCCTACTAAACTATATTTTTCAAGAGAGAAGGAATGCAAAGATTTGAAACCAGATGGGAAATGTTAAGGGGCAGAAGCATACGAGGGGATGTTGTTAGCCAGGAGAGCGCCTTTCATATTTGGAGATTTTTGCACCATAAGAGAAGAGCAGCCTCCTCAGTAGTGTTCAGGACTAACTTCAGCATCCACAAATGCATCCGCAGAGAGCCAGATCTCATGGATTGTCTCATGTCTCTTGACAGAAGAGAGGATAATTATTTCTTACTCCTTCAGAGAGCTGCAGTGGATTTGTACTGGGGGTTCCCTGGGAGCACTCGTGTTGAGGATGCGGTGTTACACTGCGCAGAAGCGCTGTGCCTCCAGCCCTGTGCCTCCAGCCCTTTGAAACCGGCTCTTTGTTCTGCCCTGGCTGGTTGCAGTGGCAGGTGAAAGGGGGACTTAATACACTGTAATGTGAATTCCTAACTCTCTGCTTTGCCTCCTTATCAAAGTCAGCAAGAATATTGCCTCCCCAGCCCGTCATCCGGGAGGAAGTCTCTCCATTGAGAGCCTCATGCTTTGACCCGCATTGTGAAAAGGTAAATTATGTTCCCATAAAGAACCATCTTGATAAGCTGGCTCAAAGAAGCCATGTGTGTGCTTTGTAAACCACGCTGATTAGCTTTCCTTTTAAAGTGGAGCTGAGTCCCTGGGGCTGGTCCCGTCTAAAATAGGTGGTTATTCAATACACTGGAAAGTGATTGTCCCATAATTAAAGTAATTTCAGGGTGTACAGTTACTGACCTCTGCCTGGACACTTGAGGGTGGAACTGCCTGCCTGCGGGCTGGCTGAATAATTGGAGCTGCCTCTCCGTGCTGGAGCATGCAAACCCGTCTGCTGTCTAAGGCAGCACAAATTCGCGCTGTCCCACCACATTATGTCTGCACTGGGCAGACCTTCCTAACTGGATCCTGCCAAGTAGGGCTGTTTCTGTATCATCCCCTACCCCTTTTGCTTCAGCTAGCTCCAGAGGTTGGCTAAATAGCAATGTATTTCTTTAATAAAGAAAGAAAGGTGGTGCAAGCTGCCGCTGGTGAAAGTGTAGCGGCTCCAGGATCATTCACCAAGCAGCTAGAGATGTCTGCAACTCCTATGGACACAGCTGAACCAATTTTTAACCATCTACCATGGGTGCTACTCACAGCATGGCCACAGCAGCAGGGATTGGGAAGCCTTCCTGGGAGAGAGGAGAAAAAGCCATGCAACTGCGGCCACCAGGAATTCCCTGGGCTAGGTAGTCGGAAGCTAAAAGTCCAGCATGCCTGTTGTCAAAAGGAGCCTTTTGTTTCCTCGAGGGCACCACGGTTCCTTGCTGACATTTTGGGTTGTATTCTGGCCTCTCTTTAATCTTCAGGCCTGCTAAAGATTTGTGGGAACTGGGAGTTTCCTCCTAAAAAAGCCTGGACTTCACAACCGGGCTGTCTGGTGTCAACAGCCGTATTTGTTCTGGTTTGGAGACCTCCTCCCCGCTGGGTGACTGCTCTTGCGGTTTGCTGACTCCCTCGGATACAAACACTTCGGGCAGAGGCATTGGCCCCTTGCGGGTAGGGGAAAGACCGGAGGGCACAAGCACATGCTGGGGGTGCAGCAGAAGGAGCAGCGGTGGGTAGGCAGCCCGGAGGCCTGGGCTCAGCAGAAGGACTTCTCTGGGCACAAGGCATCCTCTCCCTGGGAGATGTGCCCCTGCAGATGTTTTCCGTGTACGACCTGGCTTTCTGTGCCATGTGCTAGAGGCAACCTCTTCCCATCTATCTGTCGCCTTTTGAAGGTTAGCATTTGATATTCTGTCTTGGGCATTCATTTTCACTGCCTTGTTTTTGAGCTCTTTCCGTTTTCTGTTTAGAAACAGGTTTTCTGTCAGAGCTTGAGCTACGAGGGCTTCAAGGCACTGTTGAACTTTGCTGTAACAAATTCCCGCTTTTCCCCCCGCCCCCTTTTCACTTAGGAACTCTTGCCTTTAACCCAGTGACTATTAACTAGGAATCATAATATAACTGTGCCTATTTCTATAAACAATTTTGAACAAAAGGGAATGGTATCCAGTGTTGCAGTTTTATAAGAACATGGATTTCTAAATATTTACTAAATTAGCAAACTAGCCAAAAAAGAAAAAAGTCCCCAAGAGAGACAGGCTGGCAGTGATATCAGCTAATGCTAAGTGTTTTGCTGGAGCAAATGCACTCACATGTCTTTGGGGACAATTAGTATCTGCAACAGGATCTGACAAATGCAATACTGACATCAGAGGTACCCCAGTTTATATCACTTACTTACTGCCAAAAACTCAGGGACAGAGCTAGGATGACGCTCCTGCAGAAACGCCTGGTAAGGCCTTGTTGCAGAGTAGTTGTAGAGCACTCTACAAATGCTAACTGAAGTTAGTTCATGCCTCCAAAAAGCATTGCTTGATTCACCCTACTTTGCAGAGGGTAGGCTGGTAGCTGCTTGGTGTTGTTGAGCCAGGAAGGCAAAGGAAGCCACTGGGTGGTACAGGAGGTCTCCCAGCCCTGGCTGATAGTGCCCTCCAGTAACCAACAGAGCAGGGTTTCCTTTCTCTGAAATCCTTACATTTTCCTAACTTATTACCTTATACACATGAGATTTTGTGCAAAATTGAAAACGGACTGAGCTCACAATAACTGAAATCAAGGTAGCAAAAGAAAGGCCCAGGAGAAGTGAAAAATGAAATAATGATAAATCAAGCCTGGAACAAAAGTCAGTTTTATAGCCGTCCAAAGGGAGACACAGTTTCACGACTTGACCAAGGTGGTGCAGTTAATCAGCAGCATGGACGGAAACTCCAGTGAAAAGCTAATGCTACCCACACACAGCCTACCCACTCCCTCACTTCCCCGTGATTCCCCAAAGGGAAAGTCCAGCCTGCCCTCATCCCAGAGTTGCACAGTGGAAGCTGAGGCTAGGCGCCATGGCTCATGGTGGGAATTAGCTGCTCCTGGATGTTTCTTGGTTTCTGTTGTACTGTTGCATTGTGGCAGGGGAGGAAGGAGCTCACTCCTTCCTTCTGACTGATTCAGAAGAGTCCTGATCTTAGGTCTTATTGCTTGAGGAAGAAAACATTCAGTGTGAACTTTTGGACCCTGAAGTGAACTCAGTGTCTGCCCACTCCCAGCAGTGGATGATGATATCTGTTTCATAATAACGGCATTACATGGCATTGCGATGTACTGGGAAAAATCTGACTATGATCTGCCACTTACAGAGCATCCAACATTAGCAGTTATTCTGCCCCCATTGCCTCTATTTAGTTGCAGCTATCACTATAAAAAAAAAAATCTAGAAGCAAAATCCTGCTTTGCAAAAGTCCTGAGAGCTGTAGGAGTAACAGCCATGTTTCCTGAAACTCTGTGGCCATCTGGGGGGAAACTGGTTCATGTCAGGATCTTGTGATAGATTGAACTGTGAAATTTTGCAGAGTGACTCTACCTTGGATCCTTGGATCCGTCTTGTACCCTGGCTCCTGCCCCTCTCTGGTGCTAGGCTGCCTGGGGGTTACGAGACTTTGTTCCTTGACTTCGTGGGTAAAGGCTGACGGCTTTGTAGATTGCTTGGACAGTGACCTTGGTGAAGCATTGTTTTAGTAGCAAAGCTGGAGGGACGTATTCACAGCACAGTCGTTAGCAACACAACCCAATCAAGGTCTGCAATGACCATCTGTACAGGGAGGGGACATTTAATTTCCTTGCTCACCATCTTTTTCCACCCCGTCAGGTGTCTGTGGTTTTGACTACAGTTATGCTTGGAAAATATAGGAAAATATGGCTATGTGGTTCATCTGGATTAATATAGTCCCTGGAGAAATTACATCTGAAAAGGCAGCCACAGCGATCGTGGCTGCCTTCTCAGTCCAGGCTAGGTTAGTCAGTCCTCACCCACTGCCAGCACATCCCAAACCCACAGAGACAACCCCTGTATCTCTGTTTCTGAGACTCATTTTGCTTCTGAACAGTCATTCCTATGTCAGTGAAGTTAATTCTGAAATGATGCTCCTAAACATTTCTGGTATTCCCCTCTTGGCTTTATTACTTCTTTCTTTTCCAGGAGTTGAGTTTAATCAGTGGCCCAAAATGAACTGTACCTATGGTATTACCTCACATCCTAATCAACAGTAACCGGCACTGCAACATCCTGACAGACAGACTCTCCTGCTGGGGACAGCCCCTGCTCTCGCACGGGCTGCGTCGCAGCTCTCTTCTTCAGAGAGAAAGTGTGAGACTGCCAGCGGAACCCAGTTTTAAAGCAGAGCTGCCAAAAGATAGGGTGCTATGGGGAGGAAAATGAAATATTGCTTGCCTCTGCCTTTGCGCAGCTGCTGTTTTCTAGGATGTGTTGACTTAGGAAAGTCTTTCTTTGTGTAGTCCTCTTTCAGATGTTGCTTAAGTGCAAATATGGGCTGTTAGTTCAAATTTAGTAACAATCAGGATTGATGGAAAATCTCATACTAGGATGCGACAAAGAAATTCAATTACATACATACACTTGATTTCTATGCTAATAAGACTTACAGTATTGCTAAAGAAACTGCATTCTTGACTACAGTGGCAGCTGGGTTTTGTCACTGAATACTGTGTTGGCAGCATACTAATGACTCATTTCTGACTGCCGACAGCTTCTCAAGTGACTTTGTACAGGGATTTAAAGCCTAGTGCCAAGCTCGCGGGAGTCACTGCGCCAGACCTGGGACCCGTTTGAAGTCAGTGGGAATTATGCTGGGGAGTGCAACAGGGCCAGGCTTTGGGCTAGCAAGCACTGCAATCAACTTCAGCAAGGCTGGGATCAGGCAGATATAACCTGAATTTGCTTTCTCACCTGAGAAACAGGTGATACAAATAGGCTGCATTCGTATTTGCAGCTGGGTTGAAAATGGTGCTTTTTTTTTTTTTTTTTTGTGATGGCAGGAAAGGGGAAATTGAGGGAGGTTATTGTATTTAAGTTACAAACAGTGAAATACAGCTGCAATTCTCAGAAAACCTCTCTTTCTCCCAAGAAGACGTGAAGATGGTGACATGGGTGGCCATAGAGTCTTCCCCACCCTGGACTTGCCATTTTATCCAGTGTATGAGGGGAGTGCAAGCATGGTAAGGTGGAGGTGAGATGGTAATAGTCTCTTAAATATTACCTTACTTGTGCTCACAAGGAATCAGTATACGTACAGGGGTTGAGGGGACGGCATGTCAGCAACTGCTACTTGGCTGGATTTTCCTTCCTCGCCCCTTCCTGGGGCAGAAGGCTGGCAATGTCTCCATCCTCTCAGTACTCACAGTTCATAATTGCACATTCTCATTCTCTAAAGGGCAAAATGGAGCCCTGATATGAGTAGATGCAACTCCCTGGAAGCCAGCTTACACCTCAAAGGGACCCAAACATGAGATTGGAGCAAGATGTTCCAGTCAAATGTGCGTGTGCTTTTTATTTAAAGGGTAATTAATACCCCAACCTAACTCCGCATCCAGCTGCCTTGGTGGTGCAAAGCAGCAATAACAACAAAATGAGGCCAGCACCACCTGCAATTCTGAGCGTAGCGTGTAGTTTGAAGGAGAAATATCTTTGTATATTCCTTTTCTTGGTGTATTCCTTATGCATCTCTTTTAAGGCGAAGAAAAATCCAGGCATCAGTTCCTCTGAGGCAGTGGGCAGCTCAAGTTCTCTTGCACTTTCAAAAGGGATTGAATTTTGGGTCCCGAAAGTTTAGAGTTTGGTAATAATGGGACTTGTGGTGGTGGTGGTGGATTTTTGTACCGTAACATGGATATTCACTCACTTTCTTGAGGACTCTAGAAAAAACTCCAAAGCATATTTATTTCCCACAGGTATATATACTGAGAAGTAATTTATTCAAGACCTGGACTCAGATAATTTTTTTCTTTTTCATGGTACATTGGAGGTTTACCGCTAATTATTGCATCTGATTCTCACCTAGTGTGAATACAGCAGCCTGGTGACTCCTAGAGCTGAACTGATGCAAACTAGTGGGCACTCTGGCTCACTGGAGTCTGTTCCTGAGATATGCACTGTCTCTTTAGCATGGTTTGTGTTGCATTAGTTAGCTAGCTGTACTGGGGCTGGATCCCACCTGTATCTTGCACGGCTAAGGTAAACCATGCTTTGATGCAGAAGATAAATGTGTGGCAGCACCCAGTATTTGCAAGGTGCCTCTGAAATAACTTGTCTCTCTGGAAGGCTCTCACCCTGGCAGCGCATCCCCCCACCGCTTCGGTCTGCTAATGTATCCCCCTGCATGCCGGTGAAGACAGACGCCTGGCTCTCAGGGGGTGTGGGTGGGGTTGTGAATGCACCCTGGTCTCCAGTGGGATCTGAGAATATCCTCACTCCACACAGAAGCGAAGGCCTCCGGTGCAGAGCGATTTCAGAGGGACCAGTCGGTGCAGATCAAAGCTGTGCCAGGGAGCGCCGGCTGCCATCTGCTTCCGCCGGGGCTGCGGCATCAGCTGCCCAGGAGGCAGCGTCGGCACTCGTGTTCAAGGCAAACACAGGCTTTTGTTTCCAAAAGCAAATAACCTTATCTTGGGGAAGCTCTGTTTTGCACAGCTATTTGAACCAAACAGGAAGTCTGTGGTTTTTTACTTTGGTATTAAAATGAGCATTTTGGCTGTTTTTCCAGATGCTCGATGCATTAGTGAAATCTAGAAGCTTAATATTTTTTAAAAAAGAAATTTTCCACTAGATTCACGCTGTTCCATTATATTTACATACTTGCAATTATGTGTGCTTATATTGCTCTCTCTCTCTGTATATACACACAGGATTATACTGGTGTATAGAGACATATATAGACACTTCTACTTATTCATACTAATAGACAAACCTGTAGTATTTACTCCCTTACATTAAAGCTAGTCACATAGGAAATCCGTAGGTGCAGAACATCTCTGCAAGTTCATAACTCACGCTGATAAATGAAACAAAGGGGAAGGGAGAAGGCAAAAGGAAGAAAAAAAACCCCAGAAATTTCTGCATGAAATTTGTTGCCTTCAACAAAAGGCGCCAGAGCTGCGAGGGTGACTCAGAGGAGAGCCGCAGTAGACAAGGCTTTGGCTCAGAATGGATAACCAAGCTGAGACAGGCAGGAGCGGACTGGAAATGTCCGGAGGCAAGATGAATGCAGCACTATGGCAAGAATTGACTCCCCTGGAGCCATCAGGGGCCATGGGGGTGCCTCTTCGGGGGGCCTGGGGAAGCAGGAAATAAATCTCACATGTTGGAAAGGGGAAATTTCCAAAGAATGGTTTTCCTCTTACTCACCCCTGCTGAAAGGTGGCTTTGCACCTTCCCCAGCTCGGGCCGTAGGCTAAAAGCTACCGCTGAAGCCACAGAAGACAGGATTAGGTATGACAGAGGTGTCAATGGTTTGTATAGCCTGAAAAGTGCAGCGCAGAGCTTCAAGGAGTAAAACTAAACACGGAAAATAACAGCAGAAGCTTCATGGGTTTTTAAATTCCTGGCAATTTTCCAGTGGATCCTTTTGCATTTTGGCTTCATTAGCTTTTAAAGCTAATTTTCTGTTAACCTGAGTCAAAATTGTTGCAGGATAACTACAGGGTCGGAAAGTCAGTTCTGCTGGTCCATGTTTGTGGTATTCTTATATCTCAGTAGATTACAAAAATGCCTTCTTTTCTGGTGTTTCTCTGCAGAAAGCTGTGGGAATGATTACAATCCAACAGCAATTGCTCTTCCTTCTCCAACACATCTGGAGATCAGTCATGCCCTCTAAGCACCTGTATTCCACAAAAACAACGGTAAAATCATGGCTTCTCAATCTGAACATTAGTATTTTAGGGCAGGGCTGGTAATGTATTTGCTCAATGCTTCTATTACGAACCTCTGTTGTAAACTGCTGATGGCTGTGCCAGATATACCCATCAGACATGAAATTTTTCATGTTCAGCATCTGTCTGAAGCCGATTTTTCATTTTTAAATTGCTGCCAAAGTAGTTCCACTGTTTTCAAGAATGGAGCCAGAGAGGAATGTATTATTTAGCCTGTGTTAAAACATCCTGGCAGAATTGTATACTCATGCAGGTAAGGCACACGGAGACTCATCACTGGCCTCACCAACATACCCAGGGAGCCACACCAGTGTCTGGCACTTCAGGGTCCTTTTACTGCTGGCAAACGCTGGAGGAACCCAGATTATGTGCCAGCACAAAGTGTCTCACCCCGGCTCTGCATACGAGCAAGAGGATGTCAAACACGCTGCTGCCAGCTCTCCTCTCAGCTCAAGTGGCAGAGGTCCCTTCATTTGAGCTCTCGACTCCCCCCTGGAAGGTGTCCCTGGAACCACGCACAGCACAATTTGTGGCCGGGGGGGCTGGATTTCTGGGTTTTGACCCCAGAAAATGACAAGCAGTTGCGTTTGAAGAGTGCCAGGTTTGCAAAGCTTGGGTAGCCTTGCTGCAGCCCCCTGGGACACTCTGATAGAGCCTTTAATTACATGGTCATGCAGTGTTTTCCCCCCACAGGACTCCTGTGTCTTTCAGGGCTCAGGATGGCCAGTGCTTTTCTAATGAGCAGCTGTTCAATATTTGGTTTTCTCCTCCTTTCGCAGCATGTGGTTCTAGGGACATTATTCAAGCCCTGCTATGAATACAGAATTACTCATTTCTTTGTAAGCTTTTCTTTTCGCAGTGCTCCTTGCTTAATACCTCTGTGCTTCACAAATGTAATTTTGCAAGACTCAGGTGAAGGGGGGAGAAGAGAAACAAAGAATTAGGGGGAAAAAAAAAAAAAGCCATTCCACTAATGTGAGGAGACTTGATTTCAGATGTGTGCCTTGCAGAGTAAATATACAAATAAATCTAAACATTTCGCTGTTTATCTAATTGTAAGTCTGTGGGGGACAGCAAGCACCAGGGTGCACATGCCGGCAGCAGGAGGGCTGCATGCGACCGCGGCATTGACGGGTGAGCGGGGCTGTGCAGCCCCTGCCCTTCCCCTTGGATGGGGCGCCTGCTGCTCTGCGAGGTGATGATGGGTGGCTTCCAACTCCCTTTACCTGCTCTCTTCCCACTCATAAGCCTGGCACATTTTAGCCAGTTCCAGATCTTCACAAGGGTGAGAAGGAAGGAGGTGACTACCATAATAATACATTCAGTAATTTATGGCTGCTCTTGCAGTGCATGCTAATAAAGTCAAGGGTATTTGAAGTTGTGTGCTGGGAACACTTGGATTAGGCTGTTCAAAACAGGCTGTTTAACCTAATCTACTCATTGTCATTGAGCTTTAAAATTAACAAGTTCTCGCAGTTCACAAAACTGAATTGGAAACGTTTTAATTGTGTTTTGGCTGAGGTCCAAGAACTGTTTGAAGGGTGGAGTTGCAGAGAGCAATACTGACTGACTCCAGGTGACTGCTGTGCAAATTAAGCTCCTGAAGGTAGATCGGGTCACCAGGAGTAGCTGGCAGTCGCTTAATATGATTGTGACTTAGGTCTAGTTTTCAGAGTTTCTTCAAACAAAGCAAACACATGTCGATTCAAGCAAGTTTGCAGTATGAGGCTGCAGACACTCACAGGTCTTCATGCATTCACTCACTTGGTCTTCACAGATATGGTTTGACTTTAGGAATTCCAGGTCCCTGAAACCAGGGGAAAAGTCTAGAGCAAGAAAGATTTACCCTTGGTGGAGGAGGATCAGGTTAGAAAACATTTAAACCAACTGGACACACAGAAGCCTATGGGACCCGACAGATGAAGCCATGAGTGCTGAGAAAGCTCTCAATGTCATTATAAGGCCACTCTCAATCATCATTGAAGGGTCACAGCAATTGGGTGAAGTTACTGAGGACTGGAAGAAAGTACATGTCCTGCCTTCTTCAAGAAGGGCAAGAAGGAAGATGCGGGGAATTACAGGCCAGTCAGCCTCACCTTGATCCCTGGGAAGGTGATGGAACAAAACGTTCTGGGAATCATTTCCAAATGTATGGAGGACAAGAAGGTGACTGGGAGTATTGAGCATGGATTTATGAAGAGAAGATCATGCCTGACCATCCCAGTAGCCTTCTACAGTGAATTCACTGGTTCGGTGCATGAGCAGAGAGCAGTATGTTGTTTATCTTGACATTAGCAAGGCTTTCATCACTGTCTCCCATAATATCCTCACAGAAAAATTGATGAAGTACAGGCTACATAAAAGGACAGTGATGAGGGGATGGGACTAGACGGTCTCCAGAGGCCAGTTCCAGCCTCAACTATTCTGTGGTTCTGAAACAGGTGCAGGCTTTGGTCGCCCATCTTAATACAAGTGATTATATTTGCTTTTCAACAGGCACGTTTTAAAATCTAAAATATCTTTCTGAGTGCATCCAGGCTAGTTAGATGAGTTGCCTCAGGTGCCACTAAACTTTGCTTTGAGACTTTTGCCCTTGATGGAAACAATGCCAAAACCTTAAGTGAAAGATGAGGGTGGATAACACCATCAGTCATTGGCAGAGCAGCCTTCTCCCGCACCCAAGCCCAGCAGCTGCCTTTCAGGCTGCAGCACCCTGGGCCGTTATCCCCTCTGAAAAGCCAGGGTGGTGTCTGCATGGGAGCGCCCTCCAGCCACCTCCCATGGGGACGGGTACAGCACAAAGCTGCTCGTAGCCCTGTGCTTCTCGATGGCTGCTGGCTGATGGGCTGCACGCAGGCTGGGAACTGGGTCAACCCTGATCTCTCTTCACATGCCATGCAGTACTCTAGGTGAGTTCAAGAGAGATGGAGGTGTTGGCCTGGCTTCGGGGAGGCTGAGGGTCTTCCTCTGGCGGGGGGAGAAAGCCACCAGCGCGGATCCACCCATGACATGGGCTGCAGCAGCTGGGAAGCCGCTCGCTCGTGGGATCTTCCCCGGGACTGAATTTTACTCACGATCCATAAAGCGTAGATAAGCAAGGTGAGATTAGAAAATTGCTGAAGAGGAATGGAAACCCCAGCTGGACCTGAGAGGCGAAGGTCTGACCGGATATCTGCACCCCGGCAGCGAGCTGTTGGCTTTTCTCCCCAGCTGTGATAGAAAGAGAGATGTGAGCAGGAGCTTCACGGGATGATGGTTACTATGGCTACCCCTACACTGTCCATCCAGGCATCCATCTGCTTGGCTCACAGGGCTGGAAAAGATACACTGCTGCTTTTGAAAGCTGATGGTAATCTATCCTCGCCGGCTGGACAGGGATGATATCCTCCTCTGAGATCAATTTTGCCCAGCGTTTTTTAAGCTATGAAAACCGTTCTAACAGCAAAGTCATGTTGACAAAGAGGGTGTTGTTTCCTTTCAATAGTTGTCTTATTGTTACTGAAGAAGGGGTACAATGATAATGGAGAGGTACCAGTAGGTCCCCAGCACACTGAAACGCCCACCATCTTCAGTGGGAATTTAACCCTTCGGATTTACTTGGGAGATTGCGTACTCCTGCCAGCATGCTGTGGTGTTGGTTTGCCACATTCACAGAGCACGGGGAATGGAAGTTGGAAATGCAGAAGCTACTGTCTGCAATTGTTTGTTCATGAGCCTTTTGGATGGCCACATACAGAAACTGTGGGATAAACATATAGGTATTGTGGAATAAACTGGGTTTCTTCCTGCCGTAAACTACTTGCTGCTCTGCATAAGTTTTTTTTGCTGGCAAGTGGGATGCATGGGTAAAAGTGCCTCATATTGTGAATGACAGTATCAAGCACCGATCTTGCAGTAGATGTTTTAGAAAAGCTGAGCTAGGAAAACTTTTTTGAAAAGTGTTTGTTTAAATTTAAAAAAGAAAAAAAATCTCTTTGCTGGAGAGATGATCAGATGGATTTTACACATTCTTCCACTCCAGTAATCCTCTGTGTGAAGATGGTCTTTCATTTAGCGACTGGTCTGGGATGAAAAAGATTCTGCCAAATTTTAATTCTCTTGCTTCTGGGCAGTTTCTTAATCCTCATCATTCAATATTACTGTGATTGTCCCATTAACTGTTTTATATGGCTATTCCTCTTTGGAAAAGTCCTGCAAAAGCAGAATTCCTGATGGACACACAGTTGACATCCGTGGACTATATGGGGACTATATTGCGCTATGCAGGTAAATATGAAAAGCACAAATATGTATACAGTGCAGGCTTATCGCGTGCATATTGTATACATCCTTTTGAGTCGTGTGCCTTGAATGCAGAGTGCAGTTTTGTTTACCTCTTGCAGCATCACTGGCGTTTAAACACAGCGGTGGCTTCCTCCTCCCGTTGTCGCTGTGCATTGGGATGGCTGGGGGCTCCAGGAAGCTGAAATCAGGTTCTCTGTTTCCTCTGTTAGCTGTGTCACACGGAAGAAGCAATCATTTCACAAGTCAGTAATTTGTCTTATCATTCTCCTTCCTGCCAGCTTTATCTAAGCCCTCTGTCTTCCAGGAAACTGGAGTCTGTTACACTAGCAAGACAGGCTCTCCAGCCCTGGCTGATAAAGGTGTAGACTATGGGACTTACAAATGATTTTAGCTAGAAAGACTTTGTTACGAAGGCAAGTAGAATGTCATGTGGTGACAGCAAACAACGATCCACATCCCAGGCATAGAAGTGTGCGTATGCATGTGTATATTTAAGTATACGTGTTCATTTCTGCTTGTCAGTATAAATCCATTAAAATAAAACCCAGTTCCCTCGCCTGATCTTTGGTGTACCAGATGCTGAGCTGCAGGCAGTATTGCCTTTCTAGGGGAGGGTGGATTTGAGTTCCTAACCTTGCAGCCTTAGTCTGATTGTTTGGGGATGCTGAAGGACAAGATGAACGGTGTGTCCTTCCTACAGCCCGTTCTCCATATTCCGACTTGCCTGTTGACTTGTTCAGTATACATAAAGGGGTTAGAATACATTAACATTATTTTCAGATGTCTGATTTTTGACTTGGAAAATTGTTGGTTTCAGCTTCTCTGCCAGATGGCTGAGGAAAGAGCAGTCTGTGCTTTGTGCTAAATGTTTGTGTGAGAATCTGAGGAAGCAGAGTCCAATTAGCATAAAAAGCCATTGTGGTCTTCCAAAATCTGGGAATGGGAAGTCAGTGAAACAGAATGAGCAATCACCTGCCTAAAATAAAATGAACTG
Organism: Gymnogyps californianus; assembly: GCF_018139145.2. NCBI lineage: Eukaryota > Metazoa > Chordata > Aves > Accipitriformes > Cathartidae > Gymnogyps > Gymnogyps californianus. Next base: position 176,698,728 of record NC_059471.1, read on the forward strand.
CAGCTGTAAATCAGAACAGCTCAGTGAATGGTACCTAGCTGAGTCCACGAGCGTCAGAAGTGATTAGCCATCATAGATGACAGAAATGAAGCACCATTCTGGCTCTGATGTTAGGCATCTTGACTCCATCGTCTATATGGGAAAGACTATAGCGTGCCTTCAGGAAGCCCACCATCTACCGCATGTATCCAACTTCTGCCCTGGAAACTGTTGGGAAAAAAATCAACAGGAAAAGGCATCCTGAACTGCAGAGCCACGTCCAATTGAATCCTAATCTAATCTGCTCAGGATACAAGTGCATGCTTTTGATCTGAAAATGTGATGCCCTTGACCAAAGTTTGTTCCACTCTTTATGACCTCCCACAAAATTCATCTGTGATAACCAGGAGTGGATTTACTGGAGGGAGGATGGGGGATTGTACCCCATGCTCCCTGTATACTGAGTGTGATTTGGGCTCGTGTGGGGAGGGACGGGCTGTGTAAAGGGCTGCTGGAGGAGGACTCCGCACTTCGGCCTTTCTTCTCCCCAGGACTCCCAAAGAAGGGCCTTCATCACTACTCTGCCTCCTGAAGGCAAGCGGAGGCTGCGGGGGCTGAGCTTTTGGAGAGATCCAGCCTGGAAAGAGGCACGGGGCAGGGGGTGCCTCCAAGGGGAGTGTGATGCTGCTGAGGGGTAGGTGTAGAGGTGTAGCCCCTTTGTGCTAAGGGGTAGGTATAGAGGCTGTTGTCTCTCTACAGCTATCAGAACAGCATACCATGCCTGTGTCCAGGCTTACAGCTACATCCAGCTCTGCAATAATGTTTGGCTTTTTAGAGGTGAGCAAACTTCGTGTGCAGTGTCTCCCAAGCCTCCCCTTACTGTTTTAGCTCAGAGTACACAAAATCTCTTCCTCTCTACCTATTCCAGATTCACTTTCAAGAGCACCAGTGCCGCTTTGTCCCTTTCCTCCTCTCAAAACATGATGGCTTTTGCCAGCCTTCCTCTGAACACGCACACTCACGTACACACCAGAGCCCAAAGCTTCACCACAAACATTTCAATGGAGACACTGTTCTAGGGATATCCCATGGGGAATATATTTCTGTTGACCTTTAACATATCTCACAAGCTTTCCCGGGTTTTGCAAAACTATGAAGGGAATGTGCTATGCACAGAGCAATTTGAAACAATACAGTTGTCTCCTTTTTAAAGGCAGGAAGTGAAAATGCAATGTTAACTCCCCTGCAATTGCCAGTGAAGGTAGGGATCGTGTAATGGCGTTAGCTGGAATTTAACCACAGTTAATGAAAACTTGTCTGTGCACTAGAAAAAATGCCATTAGATTTCCAATGACACGAGTAAATAACATTGGGACTGTCAGACCAGCTGAAAGGCAAACGCATTGGAGCAGCCATTGCATAGGTGCAGAGGGAAATAAGGGGGAGTTAACCAGGAGAGGGGAATGGGCACTCCTCTGTGTGGGAGCGTGCTGCCCAGTACGGTAGAGAAGAGCCACAGAGGCGTTCGGCTCCCCATTTGGATCATGGCTAGAACAAGGTCTAGTGAGAAAAAGTCCCTGGCCTGAGGGACATTTAGAAAAGCCAGGAGAAACACAGTTGCTGAGAAGGTTTACCACCACTTTGCTTTTAGGTTGGGCCCCTGGGACACAGGTTAAATAACTTGCCCAAGGTAACAAATAAGCCTGGAGGAAAGCCCGGCAACCGAAATGCACAGCCCAGCTTCAGCACCGTAGCTCTTCTTGTTCTGCTAGGACGTGCGTGCTCTGTGCCCCTGCCAGGCCATGGTCCCTCAGCCGCTGCTGCTCCCCGTGCGCTCTGCCCTGGAAGGTCAATGAGCACAGGCAGTTCTGATGCTGGAGAGGGAGCGGGTAAAGGAGTGAACCAGGTTTGTTTATTGTATGTGTTTAGCACTCATTTAACTCGGAAATTACTCTTGAGATTAACAGTATCCGGCAATTGTGAGTTGTTGAGGAAATGGGCAGTAAACTTAGCTGTAATGCTCAATACAAAAAGAGTAAGCAGCTTCCCCATGGCATTGCAGTATGTTGTGGTATGGCCATCTTCTCTTCTACAGCCATCAACCAGACAAATTGCTCCATTGTTTTCTCTTTGCTTGGGTCAGGCTCTTAGCTGGGGCACATTGGTGTAATGTATACAGGCCTGAAATGCTTCTTCAGAGCCACAGCTGGCAGGAAAACTGGAAAAGAGAAAGGGCTGCAGTTCCTATAGAGGAGGAACTATTCAGCTGTATCTTTAGACACATAATTTGTTGAAGCATTGTTCTTCTCTCTGCGGGACCCACACTTCACCACCATTCAGCTCTAGCCACATCAGCTGAAGGTTTGGGTCACCGGTTACCTTTGTGAATGAGCGTTGGAAACTTCTGAAACTCAGATCGGGTATGTTGGTGCTTATCTAAAAATCAGAACTAACTTTGCAACTCAAAAATAAATCCATAAATGTCTGTAATCTTTATTCTGCTAACCTGTGTCATTTTGGGGGGAGGCAAGATAGAAAATGAATATCCCTTCTAAGTATTCCTTTGCTTTTTTTCATTTACTCTCTGAAATACAAAATCAATAAGCAAAACACGAGGCAAAGCCTTTGGGAAAAAAATTAAATAATTTGCATCATTTCTTAGGATGCTGGAAAGCCTTGGATGCCAAAAAGCTGCTGTCTGTAGGAGGAGACCAAGATAGCGCATTTTATCAAGCACATACTCTTCTGGGTTTGAATTCACCACTTAACTCCCTGATATTCCCCTTCTGACATGTGATTTATGCCCTCGTACATCACTCTGAAATTTGGCATAGTGCTTCTTTTCCTCCTGTGCAAGTTTTAGTCTCTTCTTTTATAAACATCGTCTTCTGATTTATAAAAATCAGCTTTAAAATAGTCTTTGGGCCCTGTTTTTAGGCATTTCAAGGTCAGATGTTTAATCCCCTTGGAAGCAGAGGGGATTACACATGAACGGAGACATCTGTTCATGTGTGAGCAGCCACACCTGGCGTCTTCAGGCTGCCTCATGCCCGGGCCTCCATGGGGTTCTCAGATCATCTCCTCCATGGCCTCTCTCATGTTCCAGGCCTGATTTTTTTCTAATTTTTTTTTTTTTAAAGGCATTCTCGGAGCATATCTGCCCAGTCAGGCCTCACACAGAAGACAGCTAGGAATGAGACTGGCTGTGTCTTCCCACTTTGCCCATTTTATCGGTTAAAGCAGTGTACTGGGACATGTGAAGCTGAGGTATTCAGCCCTGTTTGAAGCACAGGTCATCATCCTGTTGGCAGCCTGCCTACACAAGGCTTCGGTGTAATTTTGAGGTGCGTTGTCCTGAACATTGCTGATCAGATCTCTTTTACTTTGAATGATTCACTGCATCGTGGGCTTGACGCTGCCTTTCTCCTTCAAGTCCCAGCTGAGTCTCCCCGCATCACTGTGGTGAGAGATGCTGCTCAGGGCTTTCACCGCACAGCACGGACGGAGCTTAATCACCTATTTTGAGAAGTGCCATCTCTCCCCGTAGCCTCTGGCAGCCTGCCCGGCTTGGCTGTCTTCTGCAGATCTCACTTATAGGTACTTCAGTCTTGCTGCATGTTTTTGAGGAATACCTCACATCTTAGGGCTTTGAGGATGCCTGCCGTGCAGTGGGGTGCCTTGAAATTAGAAAGTGCAGTACTGTAAGTAAGTGGCAACACTTAAAAATCCCCTGTGAGACCTGTCTCTGGAATTTTATTGCCTTTGAAAAACGTTCCCGTTGATGGGTACAGTATTGGCTCCTTCTTTTTCAGTGTCCCACTGGAAGTGACATCTTGTCTCCAAAGCCCCATACTGTACCAGACTGTCTGTACAATCTGTAATGTGAGGAAACTCTGAATCAGCCTCCTCAAGTGATGAGCTTACGCCCTGGAGTACGATGAACATGGAGCGCTGTTTGCTTGAATAGCTGCTAAAGTTATTAATAGTCTTAAAAAACATCCTGGAAATTCTTTTCAGTCCATTCTTAGTACTCGTTGACCTCAAACTGGCAACCACATGAAAAAATGTTGGGAGGGGAAGCACGGATTAATACAAGAAAATAGAAACCACATGGTGGAGGGAGGGAAGATCAACAAGGCAGTATTACTGAAACAGAGGGCTCCTCATTTCTCATCCCACCTCTTCTCCTCCTCAGCATTTTTGATCAGGGATTACTCTTTTCTAACTGTTGTTCTTTCTTATTCCTGTAAAAGGGTGAGTCTGTCCTGTTGGCTTGTCTTTCTCCAAGCAACAACCCAGCAGAGATGACATTTTTGAATATTATTAATTATTGCCGCTGTCAATTAGAAGGAAGTCTGATCCTTTGTGCTGTTCTTAGATGTCTCATCCCCTCCATTTTGCCTTGTCAGTAGGTTTCAGGGGGATTTGGGGCTATGTTGGTATCTTAAAGAACTGGGCCTGAATAGAGAGAGGCACATTGCATCTAATCCTGTCGAAAGACTTTGAAATGGTATTTTGCATTATGAAAGCTGCACATTTGTACTATAATTGAATAGTAATAATGATAGCTTAACTAATAAAGATGGGATTTCAAAACACATTTTTCTTTCGCAGCTCAGCCTATAATTCTTGAATGGCTCCCTGCCAAAGCTTTGAAAGCCAAAGATTATTATTTGTCAGCTATTAGAAATTGTGTGTTAAAAGTCTAATCTCCTGTGTTTTGTGCTGTGTGTACTACAGAGCTAACAGGGCTACAGAAATATTGCTACAGAAATATTGCTTTGGAGGCTTTGCACATATTGTGTAACTGCTGGGAATTTGTTGGCCCTGGCCATAAAGAGGCTGGAAATGGTTATTTTAGCATGCATTTAGAATATGGTTTTCTGGCTGGGCAGTAGAGAGGCAGGTATAACCCTTATCTAGTGCAAGGATGAGCTGCTACCACCACATTATATGACATTAAGGTATAGCCCATACTGGGAAATGATAAAACTCCCCCGTCCCCTGTGCAATCCTCACTTCCTTTCAATACTGCTGTCTCTTATTAGTGAATGGATCAAGTTAGTGTTAGTAATTTCCTCATACTACTTTGTAGGTGCATCTTTAAACAAATGATGGAGCTCTGATATTGACCTCAGCTTCTCAGAACAGTTTCCTTGCTTGTTTTTAGATTTACGAGTCTGCTGATACAGCAGGCTGGTAATGGCCGTTTTGATACTGCACTTTGTTCCTCACATATTTCAATAATTAGACATTTGATAGTGTTGCTTAACAGAAGTATGACTCTTATAGTCTGAGAATCCTCTTTTATCCTGTGTTATCTTCATTTTACCTCTCCAGAAAAGCACAACAAACATGCCCTGCCACCTTTTCCGCCTTGTCTTCAGCATTTGGTAGTAATGCATGTGTCACCTCTATGCCTGCTTTTGTTACACTCTATAGCAGTATGCAGTCAGTGCACTTTTAAACATTCTTGACTTACAGGGAAGCTTTATCATAATGATGTCATTTTTTTTGTCATGTGACCAAAAGAGGAACCTTCTGGGATGTGAACTGATTAGTATTGGCAGACTGGTCTTTCTGGAAAAATATTGCTCTGAGTTCACTAACTTAAAAACAAGGCAATTAAATTGAACAGGTGAGGGAAAAGGTACCCTTTCAGGTTTGTTTCATGATTTTTTTCCACAATCCAACTTACTGTTTGCACTATCTTAAAAATGTGAAAATAAAACATCTTTTTATCTTCCAGTGACTTCACATTTTAACAGAAACTATGGTCTTTATAAGGGATTCTTGATCTCTTCCATGGTTTTCTAATAAACCAACCAGAAAAAAAAAAAAAAGGAACAAAATAAAGAAATCAAAGTTTGAACCGTGGGTTGAATATGAAGAGGATAGTGAGGTCTTGCTCATCTAGCTCCTTTCCCTGAATTTAGAGCAAAGGAATTTGTTCCCCAGCTGAAAACCAAACGTAAGGGAAACAAAGAACCATCCAGCACTATACAGATATTGGGACATACCCAGTCAGCACTTGCTTCACTTCTGAATTGTGTGCATTTCTGGAGCAAGCACAAACAACAAGGACACAGGACGTGAACGTAACCAAGGCAGAGGCAGAAGAACATACAGATCCTTTTCTAAGGATTGGCTTTATTTTCACAGAAACTCACTTTACTGGCCTTGATCACCTGAGCTTGTGCTAGCAACTCCAGCCAGATGATTAGAGGATGCATTTTTCTCTTTTTTCCAGGTTTGCTGGATAAACCAAACAGCTCTACTCAGGATCAATTTTCTTTGCTAAAGAGAATTATTTGCTGTTTTCTGCTGGCTGTTCAGTGCCACCAACATAGTCTAACTTTTGCCAACATTGCGGGCAGAGGTCTTAAGAAATCACCCCAAAAGTTGTCATCAGAGAAAAGTGGAGATGGAAGGGGAATGTCTGAGTTTATGTGGGCTTTGCATTGCTGTAGATGGTCTGACTTCATTTGATCTGATCTTCCCCTGAATGACGGTGATGATAGATGTTGTGTTTGGGATTACCAGGCACTTTAATGCAAACACAGTTGAAGGCAGTGGGTCTCCAACCCTTAGCTTTGGTTTGCTTTGGATCTAGACACTCCTATTTCTAAGTAGGTACTAGCTTACAATGTTGAGGTTCATTTTTTTCCTTAGAAAAATAAAAAATATTTGACAATGACTTGTGATCCTTATAGGTTTCCTCTAGGTTAGGCTCTCCACTCAAGAACAATAAATTATTACAGTTCTACGCAGCAGAAGTTTTACAAACATGTAAATTGTTCAGGCATAGCTGTGAGATGGTCTGAATTCCCTGGTTAGGAATTTCAAAACTGATGTTTACAGAGGTCATGGACCTGTTGGCTAATTGAGAACTAGATGTCTCAGTGCCATAACTAGCCTGGAAACAAAATGCTGAAGAGAGATGTGCTAAATGGCCTATCCACATAAATTTTTATGTCGTAAAAAGTTGGAAGGATGCATTAGATCCCATCAATTTAATGAAATGTTTACAAAACCTCCGAATGTCTAAACAATTATCAGTTGCTTCATTTATTTAGACTGCTTGCTTCTACTTCTACAAATAAACTGTTACCCTCATTCCATTACTCTTCTTGCTACACATGTAAAATTTTCATGTATCTGGCAACTCATTTTTGTTGAATCTTGGCTCCTGAGAGACAGATCTGGAACACGTTTGCAGCAGGGAAATCCAGCAGGGAGAAATTTGCTGGCTTCACTGGAGCAACAGAGACCAGAAATGTCTTCAAGGAGATCCCTTTGCATGTAAATGCAGTTTGAACAAAGCCACATATGGGTAAATGAGTAGGGAAAGGGTTGTCCTAGCAGTGACACACATTTCACCTTCTAGGACTTTTGAAAATAGAAAATACTTTAAACAAATTGACCCCCTTCAATCGGCTTTCATTACAGAAGCAAGTCACTTGTATATTTTAAGTAAGCATGAAGACCAAGATCCAACAGGACTCCTAAGGATGGCACTGATCACAGGTGTGACAGGTACCACTAGATTTGAGGGTTTTATGTCACATCTTTAAGCCCACTGTCCTTCGGGCAAGGAGCTTCTGCCGAGGGTGGGAGTTGTGTACATGGCAGGCATGTGAGATTTGTGTTGTTATATGCTCTGCACAGGCAACCCGTATTCACTTATCCAGCTGCACATCTTTAGAAAATATTTTAACTAATTGCATTGATCACAAGGGACAGCGTGGGGCAGCGTGTGTGGATTTTATCTATAATATTCTGCTAACTCATGATGGAGTTGGAAGAGTCAAGTTTTTCTTTGAAGTCCGCTCTGAAAATTCAGCCTCTGGTTTTGCTCTTTTTCTCCTTTTCTCACGTGTTCTTACCAATAAGGATTTTGGAGGCCAAATTATGCTCACGTGTACATCCCTGTAACCATACTGCCATTGAGGACACTGAAACTTAAGTGAGATGGGCTGTTGAATCAGGGAGTTCTCTAAAAGTACGTGCCCATCTGAGCAATGTGAGGGGTGTCTAAAATTAGCATAAATATTTGAGACATCAGACCCAATTCAATTGTAATAGCAATCTGTCAGATGACCTTGACCTTTGGGTGGAAGTCCAATTTGGCTGTGTGGCTGTTTGTGGCCTCGTATGAAGCCTGGAGTGCCAAAAATCGTGGGCAGGTTTACAGCTGTAAAGTATATGTGAAGTTATATTTTCTTGCTTCTCTGGCTAATTTCAAATATTCTTCAAGTGGACAGTTTAAACTGCTGGTTTCTCTGAGCCCGTCTTGTTTTGATTGAATTGGGTTGGGAGCCCTTGCACTGGTAACACTGATGGAATGGTGGACCTTGGGCAAGAGGGCAGCAGTGACCATCTGGGCCAGGCTGGGAAAGGCAACCTCTTCCACTGGCACAGCTGGACCTGGGAAAGGACATCTGTCCGGTAACCGAACTAGCACTTCTGCTGCACACTAACGAGCTAGAGGTAATTAGAGTGCTGTCATTAAAGACCTCTTAATCTGAGAGGGGAGCCAGCTTGTTTGTGAACAGATGAGGTCAGTGTGGCTTTGACCTGAAATATCTTGCTGTTCACTGTGTGGTGCACCAAGACCCGCAGGTCGTGTCCAGGGTACACTGAAATCCCCCGGAGCTGCTTTTACGCTGCCTCGGTTACTCTGATTGTGTATTTGCAGAGCATTTAAGGCTGGTTTCATGCAATGACTGCTCACAGTTTATGCATAATACTAACTCGCTTTTTCTTCTGGAGTTTTTTAATTGTGCAATCAAAATACTCTTCTCCCTGTAAAATCCATATGAAGGCTTGTGGGGAGAATTGGTATTCACTTGGCAAATGCCGGTGTTCAATTTAAACAGGTGCCAGGCAAACTCATCTAAAGAAATTATAAAGCTTAATGGTGTCTTCACTCGTCATTTGTCATTTATGTCATCCCATACAATGAAAAGGCATTGCTGACTCTTAACTGTCCTCAGGAACATTCTCCATTTGAAATTGCTTCAGAGATGACCGAATATTATTTAACCAGAAATTTAAGAGCAATAAATACTGCATTTTAGAGACTGCTGGGAAGATTGATGAGAAAAGATCTTGTTCTCTTTCAGACTGTAAACAAGAAGCAATAAATTAGCTGGACTGATTTCAGCAATAGGAGACATTACACTCTATCAATTGGAATAAGTCTTGCTCTTATATGTGACTGCTCTCTGAAAGAATGGACACATTATTAAAAAAATAAAAAAGGCCTGATGCCCATGGAAGAGGCTATGTACTTCCACTTAAAATGTGCACAGAAAATTGGTAAAGGCAGGAAATATGCAAGGCAAAAGATTGAGGTGAAGTAAACAGTGACAGAGGCTCTCAGATTAATTAACACCTTTAAAAACTACTCATTTCTGACCACACTAATAATGATATACCAAATAAAAAGCTTGAATTAAAAAATATACAAAGCCAGACAAGTTGTTACTAGTAAAAGTAATGGCCCAAAGAAATGAGTTAAACCAGCCTAGCTGAACAGGCAGAGTAATGGGCCTTTTATTATCGCTAATGAAGAATGCAGAAGAAGTTACCAAGTAATTGGTAGATAGTAAACAAGGTTCTCTAAACAGAGAACTGCCAATAGAATAACACACTTCTATTTTTGTTCATCTGAAGCATTGAAAAATGATGAATTTGGTGGATACTTTTGTATAGTCCATGTTTTTGTAGCCAAAAGGCTTCAAGCTTACTTTAGAGAAGGAAAGAAGGAAGGGAAAGGGAAAGGGAAAAGGGAGAAAGCAAAGTTTCTCCTGTAAACCCTGGTCTCCAGAGCTGAGGCTGCAGGAAAGTCATAAAAAAATGTGAAGCTTCTGATTAAAAACTACAAGTGCTAGCAACATGTCCAGTGCTTGAGCCAGCTGAAGGGAGCAGTTATGATGGCAACCCAGCTTACGCGAAGGACATATAAGATGTCCAAACAGATAGGCAGCACAGGAATCACCATAAACATTGCCAGCTCTGTAGAAGACAAAAGTCTGTGTCTTTGCCTCCTCTATCTATAGATATGCACGCATATAGCTGTGTGCTATATATAGGTGCATATACAGCATATAAAGATGTGCACACATATAGCTGTGCATGTATGGGATAAAATAGCCTGAAGAACAGCATAGTCACGCTGTGAGGCAGCGAGGGCAAGAGCTTCAATGGAAGGGGAAGAAGCAATGGAGAAGACGGCTCACAGCAGAGAAAGGGAACCACCATTTTTTTTAAGCACGGAACTGAAAGATCTATTTTACATCTGTAGTGACAACTATGTTAACAACTCCCATCTTCACAAGTTTTGAATGTTCTCCAATGCTTTGAGTGAAATTTTTGCTGGCTGTAAAATTACGGTTAAAAAGAAAACCAGTTTAAGTGAAATGTACTGGCTCACTTGTACCCTAAGCATCCTAAGCACAGTTGTGTGCCTGCTTCTTTGGTGGCCCTCTGGAACAGTCCAGGTCTTCCCCACGTTAACTGTATCACCATCAGGTACCACATTTGCCCCCACGACCTGGCAGCACCCCTGGAGAAGCCCACCTCTCTAGACATCCACGCCACTGCAGCCTAATCCTGTACATGAAGCCATCTAGAGAGACCCCTGGCACTTTGGCACTTCTGAGATTGGAGGAGAGCAGAAGAGATACTTGGGGAAATCTGTTTTGTCTTGTGGGACACACAGCCCCTTCCAGTCTCCTTGTTTTTTCTTCCAGGAAGAGCCAGCTCTTACGTTAGTCACAGAAGGTACATCACCGGACCCTTCGAGGACAGCCATTCTCGAGCCGTGACTGCTGTGTCTGGTCACTGTTAAAAGCCATAAACATGAAACCCAAGTCTTTGTTTGTGCAAAGCAGCACTGCAGATCCATGACTCACCACGGTCACAAAACCGTGGCATTGCGGCTCCCTGTGGCAGCAGCACGTGGCTTCCTGCACCTCAAAGGCAGCACCAAGTGATGGGGGAAAGAGGCAAAGGTGCAACCAGTGCTGTTGACTTACATGGGAGGTGACACCTGCACGGCGCAGAAGGTGACATCAGCTGTCCATAAGGCTCTCAGCACTCTTCTCCTGAGAGAATGGACATGGGGGAGGTTGTATTTGACTCTTCTGGCATGACTCAACGTGCCCCACCTTCACAGGAGCTCTGGAGCAGGTTTCCGTGGATGGATGCACCTCCTTGGCTGGATGCACATCTTCACGGGACACATACTGTTTCATCGCGCTGCCAGTCGTGGCAGGTAACTGTGGATGTTTTACTGCTGCCAACACTGGATCACCTGGCAAGGTGCCTCCTTCCCGCGCCTTTCTTCTCTCTGGCCAAGCAGATGCAAGCCAATAGGCAGAACATGGGTTTTTTTCTTTCTTTCTCCGGACGCTTTGCACTCAGATGGCTGTTTCCCTCAGTAGCCCTTCCTCTCCCAAATCTGAGTGCATGCCTACGTGCAGCTACTCTAGCCTGGCCGCAGCAAAGTCAGGAGTGGCCCACAGATGTAATACAGGCCATTGCCCCATTTAGTTCAGAGTGGGTGGAGAGGTGATTGGGTGATTGAGCTGGCACAGGTGTAATAGTGCTGAACATCAGCAAAGCATATTTTTCCTGTTCCCCCACTCACACACACACTTAAATCACCTGCCAAACTTGAATGCTTTTTCACAGCTTTTGCCCCGAAAAACCAAGGCTATCGCCTCCCCCCTCTATCACCAGTCATATTTTGAGTCCCTGCGGCACAGCAGGGAGATGCTGCAGCTGTTCAAACAAACCATTTCTGGAAATGCTAACACAAGCAGGCAAGAGGAGAACGTGCCCATCCTAATGCTGCTCTTTGGAAATGGCTGAACCATTTGGCTGCAATTTTCCACTGAATTTCAGCTGGAGGTAGTACCACCCCCTTCTCTTCCAGAGTAAAAGATTTCTACCCTTACTGTTACAGACTGGTAAGGATTTGGGTTTTTTTATTTTAAGTCTGTATAATAGGATACAGAAGCCTGCCATCAGCCCTACCTAAAGTGACGAATTAGAAGATCCTGCCTAAACTCATTTACTTATTGTACAGCACGCACAATTCCTGCCCTGCAAAGTTTACAGTCTCAGCTGCATTTTGCACTTGTCACAGTGAAGTGCTCGGGACTTCTTAGCATATAAGTGATATCCAAAAATGGAGTTCATCAGCAATCCCAAAATGTAAGAAATAACAAATGATTCAGGAATGCCACTATAAAAAAATCTCTGTAATGAACCCTTGTAAATTTTAAGACTGGACCCTGAAAATCCTAAGTTATGTTGACTGTAACAATTTTTAAAAGGTCATTGTAACCAAAACTACAGGCTTATGTTATGTAAATTTTACAGTGTTGATGATGCTGGGTTGCCATGTGTTAGTTATGCTTGGGCCACTTGTACAAAGTGGCTGCAAAATGTTATTTTCCCAGTATGATAAAAATTAGCATCCTGTTAAGCCAAGGTGAAACGTTCGCCTTGAGGCACATTGCTAGAAAGTTTGGCCTGTAATTTATGTGGCCAGTTCAGACAGTATTAAGAGACATCAGTAGCTCTGTATTGCTCCAGGCTTGTTCAGAGACTTTGGGAAGTGAATTTAAAATTATTTCTCCCTCACTTGCAAAGTGGTTTTGGACCTTTGTCTGAAAAAACCCCAGATCCACAGCTCACTGGTTCAGGGATAAGACTCATATCTCTTTAGAAGGTTTTCAATCACCCAATAAGTTTGAAATGCTGTACAGGGAAGGAAATAGGCGGGCTTTATATTGTTAGCAGGCTGCTTCCCACTTCTTAAGGTTATTTGTTGCTTCTGCATCCAGTTTTACCACGCCGGACGAGAGCGACTGTGATTCTGATGACAGGTTGTGACACGCAGGAAGATCAGCACAGCCCTCAGGGTTAGCAGGCAAGTTTAATCACTAAAGCAGATGAAAATCAGAATGAAAACATGTTGCTGGGAGTGAAAAAATATTTCGTTTACGAAGAATACTAGAGAGGAAGGAAAGGATGCCTTAATATTTTTGGCTGTGTTGGTTGCAGTGTTCAATAGCTCACTCTCTTTTTCCAGATGAGTTGAGCTACGAAGGTCAGCTTTCTGTGCTGTCTGCGTAGAAGAGGTACTTACAGCAAGGCAATTCTAAGTTTTCTAAGTCATTCAATATCTCTTGACACCTTACTTAATAATTGCTTCAGATGACCCAAGGGTGAAGTCACTACCAGCATTGCTACAACAGCTATAATGGCACACTACTGTCACCTTAATGACTTTATGTACTGCTAAGTTTAATGAAAAATGTGCCACTTCAGTGAGGCCAAAGATACCAGAAAATAGGGTTTGGGAAATAACAGTATTACTGCGGAAATGTCATCTCCTTGGTGGTTGAAGAAATTCATTTAATAAAGTTATAAAAATCCTCATAAATGTTCGACAGCTTTATGTAAATGCAATAAACCAAAGGCGTAGGGAGAAGAAATGAAACTCATTTTGCATTTATGATGCGCAACAAAATTATAATGCAGATGAGGACAAAATGACCTATAAATGTTAAACACATGATTTAATATATAATATGGCAGCAGTAGCCCTGCTGAGTGGGCATGAGCAGTACTGCGACGTTATGGGCAGCATGGCATCGTTAGTGCTGGGGTGGGTGGTGAAAGAGCAATGCACAGCTCTCCTTCCTCCAAAGTAAGTGTTGGACTTTGTGGGTTCAGTCAGAAAAAAATGAGAAAATGAGGCATATTTGTGAGTCTAACTCTTGGAAGCTTAACGCCAGTAAGAGTGTGTTTACCTCTATTGAAAGTTTTTCTTTCCTAAAGGGTTGAAGTTCACCCTGTGCTGAAAGCCAGCACAAGGTCTTTTTGGACCATAGATGCCTTCAGGGTGAAAGCTGCAGATGTCTTGTATTTGGCCTAACTTGAATTCAAATTGCTGTGCAGCTGAAATCTCACCTTCAGGGCTCTTCTCATCCCGTTAAGAGCGGAAGGACAGAAAGCTGCGAGGTGTCCCACTGAGCACCCCTCGGCACAGCTGGACACACAGATGGGTGCTGTCCCCCTCGTTGGCTGGCTGTCCCTCCCTGTCCCCTCACCCCCTTTGCCCATGGACCTGGGTGCACGCAGGACCTGCCGCATCCAGACCATTTTCAGTTAAATCTGCAGATTGCTGCGAGCTCCAATATGCTTGTACATTGCAGAAGCACACTGGGGGAAAAGAAGTCTTCTCTTTAAAATATGATGATGGTAAAACAGGTCACTGATGCTGTTCTTGAACATATGTTAATGTAAGCCTTGTAGCAAATATTATTATAAATGCCAGCATCTTCTCTCTTGCTAATGAGTTTTCTCATCCTGTTGACCCTTGAGCACGGGTTTATTTTGACATATGCATGACATATGTGCCTGGGTCTCCTCCAGTACGGCGCATGGCCATTGCTGCTCAAGACAATGTTGCTGGGGATCAATTTACAGCAGGTTTTATTTCTGCCTGTAGTAGACACCTATGTACAGAGAAGCTTCCGGTTATGATCCTGCCCTCCCTCTACTACTGATTTCCATGGCAAACTGGGACCTTTGGCTTGCTACCCTGCCCTGCTGGCAGGAGGAGCCAAGCCAGAGGCTGCTCTGGGTAACCCACCGCAGGGGTATGGGCCATGACACAGGAGCTCGGGGGGCTGACAGCGCCGCCGGCTCAGCTGTCTGCCCTGCTCCTGGCGTATGGACAGCTGGACTTGAGCTGCCCGCGAGCTGCTGAGGTATTACTGACTGCGAAGTGCCGCTCTCTAAGCCGTGGCAGTCGGGCAGGTGCCGGGCGAGCAGCTCGGGCGGCCGTGCCGGGGCTCGCACAGACAGCCGGCACCGGGAGCCCGGCAGCTGTAGCTGCCCATGGGTCACAGCCCTTGCAAACCTCCTCCGTGTATTAAAGCTGACCAGTCAGCACAGGGTGGGTTTGGGCTTTTCCATTTGTTTTGCTTCCTTGCCCTGCTACTACAATCCTTTTCTGTCTTTTCCACTATTGCAAATCATTTATGAGCAATAATTTCTGAGTGTAAATCAGAGCAAAATCAGGCTCTGGCGACACGAGCGAAAGGAAGTGAAAGAAAGATAGCAGAAACTGATTTGATGCTGTAACATCAGCAAGCCTGCCAGATTTCCAGGCAAAGAGCTGGAGACTGCGTTAGACTGACTCATCACCGTGTTTGCGACTCTGGGGAGGTTTGCAGCTGGTTGGGTAAGTACGCTGAGCAGAGAAAAAAACGTTGAGCAAAGAAGAAAAGAAATCCCTGCCAAAGGCATACTGGCTTTGATACCTCATTCCCGTGCTGAAATTTAGACAAAGGGCTGTTATGGAGTTGTGTTTTCTTAATGTCTAGAGCCTGTTTCAGACCACGTTCAATTAGATCTGCAGATTGCTGCAAGCTCCAGTATGCTTGATAATGAGTTTCCTCATCCTGTTGACCCTTGAGCACAAGTTTATTTTGACATATGTGTGAGATTTCTCCAAAATCTACCCGTGGCCTAACGACTAGGGTACCCTGTTGGGAAGGAAGAGGTGTGAGACTGCATACCCATCAGCTAGGGTGACCCTAGCTCCCAAGCCTTTCTGACTGTGACATTGCTGCAAAAAAAGCTGTCATCCCATTTGGAAATGCACATCCCATCAGGAGGCTGAGCCACGGGTTGGACCTCAGGTGCCTTGAGGTGTCCAGACAGTGCTGGGTGTTCAGGCAGAGCATCATCTTCACTAACCCTGGCCTCAGGGAGATCTTTGCAGGGGACTTTTTAGGCACGGAAGCATCCATGCAGTGAGTGGGGAGCCCAGGGCTGGATCAGGGTGGCATTCCAGCGAAATTTAGTTTTCTACTATTTAATGTTCTTTTTACTTTAGTGTTGTACTATTTAATGTGGGGCAAACAACTTCCTCTGTACTGCACAGGTGGTAGGGTTTCGGATTTGGGCACGTGTCTGGTCTAAGTCCTCTGCCATCTGTCTCATAGGGCCCTACACACCGGTGTAGGGCCACATGGCCCACATCAGGGAAACAGGCTGCAGCTCATGCAGAGAAGCAGTGTTGTGTTGTGTTCAGCAAGAGGCTAAAATAGACAGGATGGCTCACATTGGTGTGGGTGTGCACAACTCAATACACATTTCCCTAACCCAGCCTGTTAGGTGGGTGCTTGGAGCTCCGGTCACCGACTCCCGTCTCACCTACCATGTAGACATACCCACCTCCATTTCCTTGGATCGCTGTCCTCTGACTAGGCACTCAATCTGTTGTGTTGCAAAGCCGATGCTGGAGGACACCGCATGCGTTCTTGGCATCTCACCTCTTCTTCTTTTTTGTACATATCTTATTTAAACCTGAAAATATGAAACAAGCTGCAGCTAGTAGTTTTCTCAGTCTGTGGAAGACTATGTTACAAGGAAGCAGTGATATATGAATTGCTTTCCTTCCAGGGAGCTCTGCTGGTAGAGATTTTTTTCTTAAAATTTTCCTTAATTTTTTTTCTTCAACTTTTTTGTTCAATTCTTGGATTTTATCCAACTGTCAATTGACCAGGAAACTGAATGTAAACATACCAGACTTTCAAATCATGAAATGATCGTGTTTATTTATTGCATTTCCTTACAGTTTGATTCAGCTTCATCTCTGACCTAAAGCAGAAAGCACAAGAGGAATTGCTTGAAGTGAATACGGGTTTCTAGGACAGACAGACCTTAGGGGCTGAAATTACATGTATGTGTCTTATTTGTCCCAGCTGTTGAGGTCTATGTTTGTTTTGTAATGACTATTTGTGTTCTGGTAGTTCCCATTGGGCAAGAAGATACTGAAGCATAAGAAGTCCTGAAGAATTTATAGTCTGCTTGTGGCTGAGGTGCAGTAAGCTAATGACACAAACAATAGGAAGGAAGGTGGGAGGAACAGCAGGGATAACAAAAACAGGATTGCGTGGTTATATAGATGATGTATGTGGGTAGACTGTGGTTCTGAATCACATGCAGAACGGACACTGCTGAAATCCAAAGAGCTGACACAGCATTGCTCACCCTTGTACACCAAGGCTCTTGCGGACAGCAGGGTCGGTCACTGAGGGCATGGACCTGGTAACACAGCTCAGGAGAGCTGTAGGAAGCTGGCAATGGTTCCCTTGCTTATAATGATGCTCTGGGAGACCTGGGAAGAAGGGAACACTTCCAAATCAAATGGTAGCTTTGCATGAAGTCTTTTGGGAGGGGCACTGCTGACATGAGAGGGAAGGGAGGCAGGCTACTAAATGGCCTTTAGTTTTTGACTTATGAGACTTTTTTCCTGTTGCTGTGTTTACCAGCTAATGGTATAAAGTCAACGTTACCTTTGATGTGTGCCAAGATATTATCAATGGCGTACACAGTAATTCATTCATGTGGGAGTAGGTAATAGTCTAGAAACAATTTTGTCTATCCATGCTATAGTCTATAAAATGGCTGCAGCTGATTCATCCTACCGTTGTTTGCCTTATAATGTTTTGCCAATGTTTGCCTATATAGCGCTTGCCTAAAGGTGGACTCATCTTGATGTGTGAGGCCATATGAAACCGTAATTAGGAAGTTTTATATCCCTACGTAATGTCATGGCAATCTTTGTTATTGAAACTCTTGCATGTAAGAGCCATAGCTAGTCATGGTCCATTAGGAGGAGCGTAAAGGCACAGCATCAGTCCAGGAGAGTTTTATCAGATCAGATTTGACATGAAATGATGCACAGAGATGTGCTGTCAAACACAGAAGAAGCAGAGGTAGGTCTTTATACAAACCAGTAAGTTTTTGCCTTGCTTGTTTCTAGAAAGTGCATATCACGTTTGCTTGTGAAGTCCCTGAAGCAACTTTTGCAAGTTTTGGCAAAATTGCTTTAGCTGGAGACCCAGTGGGAAGGGGCTGGTACTGATGGTCCTGAGTGTTCTCTCTCCTTGGTGATGTACCCTTTTGTTTCTTTCTCTTTATTTATCTATCTGGGGGAAACAGTGTTTGTGTAATAGCAACTTCTTCTTGCTAAATTCTAAAGCCCACGTATTGCCTTTTGCTCTCTCTGGGCAGAGAGAGAAGTGTGAGGATAGGAGCACAGTATGGGCTGTTCAGACTTAGCCTTCTCCAGAGTGTATTTCCCTTCTGGGCTTGAGGGTGGGGAGAAGCTGCTGGTCTTTTTCTTGCAGGTGTATGGAGCATGTTGAAAAGGTGCTTGCATGCTTGACAGATGCTTTCCTTTTCTCGTTTGCTTTCATTATTAAAAATAAATAGCAGCGAAACACCAAGGGCCAGAGTGCCTGTTTGCATTTCAAAATTCAAATATACAAATGTGATTTCTTCCCACTTTGAAGGGAGTAAAAAGAAATTATGAGAAATTCACTCATTTTTCATCTTTTCAAAATATTTTAGATGTGAATTCAGTTGTTATTTTCTCCCTCTTTAATTTTTGTGAAGCCTTCAAGTGAACCTGTCAGAATACCCAGTGCAGCAGAGTTAAAAAAAAAAAAAAAAAAGAAAAAATGAGGAAAGGGAGTACAATGCCTTCCCATCAATGCTGTACCACCCTGGCAGGTTGAACTGCAGCTCCAGCTGCAGGCTGAGCCCTGTCCCGTTACCATCAAGCATTGCTTCCTGGGCCCAGATTTGATTTCCATGCCTGAGTAAGCCCACCCACATGCCAGACTAAGTCCCGCTGCGCCTGACATTTCTGTTCTGAGCAGGCTCCAGGATTCAGGAGCTGCCTGGGAAAATATACAAATATGATTCAGCCGCGCGGGTCTGCTTCCTCGCCATTTGTGTTAGCAGAAGGGAAAGCCAGAAGGGAATTCAAAGGCAGCCCTGCTGTGCTGAAAACACACTTGGAGAGATCAAGAGTCACAGCCTTGTAGCTGGACACAGTCAGTCCAAAGCATTTTATTTTTAGGGAATCACACCAGAAACTAAAATGGCTCATTAACAATAAAAATACACTAGAAGAGAAGTGCTAATTGCTGCTCAGATTTCCATGCTGCAAAGAGCATGACAGTAGCTACTGAGGGGCTGCTCTCTGAGCGGCTTTGGCCCCTGTCTGAAATGACACCACTTTTTTGCAGACTTCTGCAGAGTTTGCAGGAACAGCTCTTCATTGACCATGGCGTCTTTTGGCCACTTCCAGTACCTGCAAGATAAAGCCAAAGCTAAGGACCCAAGTGTCTGGAGAATAGCACAGAAATCCCGCTGGTGCTGCCTGCGTCTGGGAGGCAGGTATTTTGGAGGTGATATGTTATGGCTGGGGTCTTAGAGATATGGTTGCTTCCAGGCATTATGAATTATAAAGGCTAAAATCTCTAGCGTAACAGGCAGTCAGACCAAAGTGTTCTCTTACGAGGAGAAGATAGGATACTGCAGGCCATTTCAAAGTCTCTCATCAGCCTCAGAAGGATTTCCTTTTAGGACTGCCTGAAGTTAAACCACCAGCTGAACAGAGGGGGTGAAATGTAGGCTGTTTTCTCATTTAAAAATCCAGACTGTTGCACATATTGTGAGGCTAATTGCAAATGCTGCTTCATTTTCTGGGTTCCTTTTTCATAAGGGGAAAAAAAATCTGATGCAGTTGCTGTCTCTTTCCTATCGCACCATTAATGTACCAGACGGGGAGATGAGCAGTTAATTCCTATCCCTTGTTCCACAACTGCAGTCCATGTCTCTGAGCAAGTCAGATCACCCCTCCAGGCCTTTGTGTGCTTAGCCTGCGATTTTCAAGAGAACAGTTGGTGCGAGGCAAGTGTTTAAGTCCCCTTCAGGCCTTTGAAAACCTTCCCTGGGGAAAAGGACTGCAAATGCCCTGGGCAGGGACTGTGTACCGATGTGTTTGCAAGGCTGTGGCACAAAGGGGCTCCAGTTTTCACCGGGCCTTCAGGTGTTAGTCCAAGGCTACAGAGTCATCATGATAATCCTCCTTTTCCGTGCTCAAATAAAAAGAATAGCAGGGATTGACAATGAAAATGGGAAGAGCAGGGGGGTAAAAAAGGGAGCGGTATGCTGAAAGGAGGGAGAGGTTACAAAAGAACATCCCGGGATGAGAACAGCAAATAGAAAAAAAGGGCTTTGCATGCAGGAAGGAGAGAAAATGAAGCAATGGCACAGTGTGAAAAACAAATACAAAAAACCCAGAAAGATGACTATTAACAGGTGGGATAGAGCAGATGAAACAAAAGGACAATGGAATGGTTCATGAGGGAATGGGGAAAAGCGAGAGCGAAGGGAACAGTGTGTACTGATAGCTGAGCACTCAGGAAAATGCAAATGATGGTGTTTAAGAAATCTTCCTGTGTTGCTTGGAATTAGAATGCTTCTGGCTCTGCTGCAGGATTGAGAGTGAAAGCCAATCTTCTTTGATCTGCTCCAGTGGTGCAGAATGACTCCAAGGGAATGTATCAATTAAGAAAATATTGAAATTGCTAGTACAGCATTTTACGTATCTTAGGTTCCACCAAAAGCAGGGTGCATTGGAAAAGAAATGAACCATGACACTGGCACTACGACAATCCATGGAGCTCTTTATGGAAAAGAGTAGGAAAAGGTGCATATTCTGTGGATCTTAATGATGACCAGTGCGTTATAAAATTGCTGTGCTTTGGTTGCCAGGGCTTGCCTCCCACAGTAGTAGTGTAAAACAGTGCTTCATGAATTTGGTAACCTTTTTCCCCATGAAAATGTATGCCAAACTCCTACCAGTTAATTTCCTTAAGGCATGAGCAAAAAGCCAGAGCCCCTGGTGTGAAATGTCAAATATCAGACAAGATTGGTCATAGGAGGAAAACTGCAATGTTTACAGGCTGGTGATGACACAGGCTTTAAAGACAACGGAGCGAGATGTAGGAAAGGAGTTTACCCTGTCACTTATTGGCCCAAGTTTTATGAGCACTTTCAGGTGTGTAAGCCCCCACACCACCTAGTGCAGCACTGGATCTTCTTCATTCTTGCACAAGGCATCTTGGCACCCTGGCTGTGAGTTAAAGTCTTCTATTCCTGATGTATGAATGGGAAAAACAAGAGCTGAAAAACACAGATGCCTAATGGTAAGCTCCTTCCCTCATGTTCGTGCACCTACAGAAGTGCTTCCCACTCCGTGCTGTTATTTACTTAAATGGAGACACTTCAAAAGGACTTCAAACAAGATTTTCAAAAACAGAAACTTCACTTTCTTTGCCTAAGGCCGCGTAAGTCATGACTGGAGATCATTCACCACATTCATCAGATCCATGGCTACTTTATTATCTGGCTTCACCAAACAAGAAATCATTTAATCTTCCTGTGCCTTTGTCCTCTCATGAACAGGATGAGGCTGCTGATCCCAACTTCTGGCATTCATATGGGATATAACGAGCACCATGTATAACGCAGAGCATTAGGTCAGTCAGGAGCAGAGATGAGCATTAATGTTATGAGTCTTGTACTAAGACTGCAGCCCGTCATAGCTGTGCTGCTGTGTCTAGTCACATACGCGCTCACTTGCATTTTCCTGGCACTGTACAGAGTGGGAAGATCTTGTCAAATACCTTGATTAATATTTCTTTCATCTTTGAGGGAGATAAGAAAAGGAGATGGGGATCCAGGTGTTCTTTCTTTTTTTACCATAGCCAAGTAACAATTGTAGATACATCTTTTATTATGTGATTTTTGCCTGATTCAAAGTGAATAGAAAAAACATCAGGTGCTGCAATATGCAGTAGCATATCCAGATATATTCTGCTGCGGAAATAAAATAGGGAAATAACACTCTCAGGGCAGTGTGTTATCAGCTTTCAAAATTCCCATGAGGAAATTATGTAAATCTCTATTCAGTCAAAGTCAACAGACTTGTAGGAGAGTCAAACAAGGGTAATTCCAGATGAATCAAGCAAGGGTAATATATGAGCACCATGGCTGGAAAAATAGTCTGTCTGCCTTCCTGGTTGCATGCATTGTTCACTGGACTTGCAGAAGCAGTTTAGCGCAAGGGGAGGAAGAGCTGCACAGATAACCAGTACAGCTGGGAAACAGTTCCAGAAAGCTGGAAAACAAATGTGGTTAATTTTGAGTTTGAGCTATCATTTCTGCATTTTTAACTACATATTTGTTAATGAAATGTCAGTTTAATCAGAAAATGAAAATAACTTTTTTTTCCAAAAAATGTAAAAATAAAAGTTGAGGAGCATTTAGAGTGACAACTGTATTACAGTTTTATTTTTCTAAACCAGTAGGATTTGATAAAATCAAAATCATTAAGTGTATGTGTGTACCCAAACTGGTGGGTTTTGTACAGAGAAGAAGTTTTAGTCAAAACTTCTCTCCAGCCCAGCAGATGGTTTATTAATAGAAGAGGTGTTTGCATGCCTAGCTAGAAGTTACGAAAGGGACTCATAAGGCACAGGATGGAGACTGCGGAGGGAGGTTTCTCAACAGCCCATTGAGAGCAGTGACCCAACGTGGGCTGGAGAAAGATGCAAACAAGCAACAACAATAGAGCTGAGGATTAGGATCTTTTGGCCCATCCATTTCCTGTAGGTGAATGCAAGAGCTGAGCAGCTCTGCTCAGAGTTAGCCACCTGTTTACTCAGCATTGCAAAGGGCAGCCAGCTTTTCAGCATTGATTAGATAACCACAAATGTGGCCAACACCTAACTGCATGCTAACGTCACACTGCCAGGGTGCAGTGTGGGACTCCTCTCAAAAAAGGGTCACCGCCATCAGTGGTGCCCCACATTCCTGCGTGAAATGTTCCTCCATCCCTCCCTGTAGTCTTTCAGCTCCAGGCCACGGGTCCCTCCATGTATGTGCGTGGTGCATGGTGGACGGTTCCTTCTGCTCTTCAGGTCATTGTCTCAGACCGACCCTCTCTTCCCAGCATGGTTTCTAAGGAGCTTCTCTTTCTCAGGTCATTTCTCCTAGTGGCAAATGGTGGCCTGCTGGTCACCACATTGTCTTAACTGGTGAGAAGGTATGAGTGGGATCACCTTCTCCTTTGGAGATGGTCCCTAAAAACACTGCCTCCTTGTGCTTTCTGCCCAGGAGAGATTAAATCCCCCTCCTGGACCCAAAGCCAAAGCTGTAGGGGAAGGGGCTGCTCTAGTCCTACTCATGCTGCCTGCAATGAAGAAGCAAGAGGCACCATTATATACTGAAAAAGCTTTCTGGCTTGTATTTGCACATTCACCCACAGGGACTTTCATTCCTTTATTGTATTTATAGGTGCCCAGGCTTGGGAATATTGGCTTAAATGAGGCAAATGGTAACAGTTGAAGCTAAATCCCAACACCTGCTCTCATAAGCTGTAGCTGTCATCTCTGTTCAGCTGTTCTCCATCCTCCTTCACAACAGGCCTGTCCATTGTAATCAACACACAAATTCTCATTGGCTTCGTTGGCCAGGTCTAACCTCCCTAGAAAAGTTGAGGAGTAGGAAACCTGCACCACTGACCACAGGGACATGGGCAAAACATTAATGTTTGTGCACGATGTTGGGCATTATTGCACAATGTTTGCTTTTTTATCTTCTCTTTTTTGACTGTAGGTGGAGGTGTGGCCAACATCTCTTGAAGGAGGGGCACGTGCTCTTGTAATATTTTACTTGAGCCTCTTGTATCCATAGAAGGGAATGACCTTTTAACAATGTCTCTTGTCTAGTTTCATTCTTATGGTCAATGAATCACACCACAAGCTTTGATCGACTAAGTGTGAAAATTACACCATAAGGTCATCTGTCTCTTTGAAAAAGCAGCTGTTCCATTTTTTCTGTCTAATTGAGTTTGTCCTGCTGAGAAGGACATGGAGTTTCTTTCATATTTCAAAGTGATGAGTTCTTTGCATAATTTCAGTGAGTTTTGGGTAGGAGAGGGACTGCTTCTGCTTATTGCTGCTTCATTCTCAGAGGAAATGTAGCAGGCTGATTTCATTATCAATGAAATGTAACTCACACCAGGCTGCTTAATGGCATTCCTGCACCAACGTGATGTGTGGCGCTGAGGGTCCTCTATATTTCACCTATTGCTGTCAGGTTGCCATTAGCTTGGACTGCTGCAGAGGCAGCATTTGAATTCCCCCGGAGTAAAGAGCACTTGTACAAGAGATAATTCTCCTGTTCCTGTTTGGCTGACTAAATGGCAAACTGGTGCCTAGTTCTCACATTTCCCTGCAGTACCGTTCTGGGGAGAATGGAGGAGAAAGAAATGTAAACAGAATAAAAACAAAACAAAACAAAAAACACAAAAAAAGCCACAACACAAAACCAACAAAAAACCCCGCAAAAACAACCAAACAAAAAGCCAAACCCCCCAAAATCAAGAAGCTGCTAGAAGGCCCTCTCCTTCCCTACAGGTTAAGCACAGCCTTGAGCATCCAATTTATAGCAGGGAATAACCAAAGCTGAATCACAGAAACTTCTGACCACTCTGCCTATACTTAGGCAAGCACACAGATACGAGTGGTGTCAAGGCAAGGTTAAGACTGTGACTCAAGTCATTTTGAGATAGGGAAGCAAAACTGTTTCTCCTGGAGTCATAAAGGCAAAACAAGGTCAAATCTAGGAAACTTTTATTTAGCTCATTAAATGAAAGCACTGGCTGCAGCTTCTTTGTAGAAGTGAAGCTTTCTTCTGCTGAAGCTAACCAGCCTCAGTTCCAGCAATTCATCTGCAAGGTTTCAGCCAGGTGAAATGACCCTGTGTGAAGACTAGAAAGTGAACAGCCCCTCGAGCAGAGAAGTACAGGTTTATGTCTATGTGTGCAATAGTATTGTACCTGCCCGGAAAAAGCCCTGTTATTCAGAGCAACCCTTTTCACAGTCAATAGTGGCCACTAGTGTGATTAGCACTATGATTTAGCAGTGAGGGACATGGGGGAGACCACTGTGGAGGCAGTCCTACCATAAGAAGGGATGACAGGTCCTTACCAAGAGTCCCTCTAGCCCCGTTCTGCCTCCAACAGTTCCCAGGTCTGGATGCCTAGGAAGAAGCATAAGCAACCAGATAAATGAACTTTTCCCTGTGATACCAGTCCTTCCCCGTCCTTCCCCCCCATCTCCAGAAAAGGGCATTGCAAACCATTTGGACTATCATTGTTTAAGAGCCACATTTGCTCTATTAGCAACTTCTTTGCAAAATAATTTAGCTCCTGATCCCTTCCTTACTGCTTATTCCGGCAAATCTCCCAGCTTCAGTGAGGAGGCAGTTTGGAGCCCAATCTACAGAGACCTTTGGAGATGAAAAGTGCCAGGTCCTATTACCATTTTATACTGTTACAATAAACCTATACTGTTTTATTATTGTCGTTAGCTTAGGTTCTTCATCTGTGCTCAGGTATAATGCAAGTATGAGGTTGTTTCAGGGAAGTGAAACAGGCTACTAATTCTACTCTGATGCCTTTCGCCACATCATCACTAGTGAATTCTCTAGAAATTTTCTAGAACGATTGACTGTTGTTGGATATTTTTTGCTAAAATAATATGAACTCTCTTCCAAAGTCACTGCATTCTTGGGTAGCCAATAAGCTCTGATGCTCATTAATAGCAAAAACTAGCCTGAGCTTTAATCAAAGGTGCATTAACTCACATCCTGTTGTTTGGCTCTATGATTACAAAACGAAAATGACTGAACACAATGTGGCAACATACATGCTTTAGTAGCACTGCTGCCAACTGTTCTTGGCATAAAATGAGTTGACTCATCTTGAAAATAGGCCTCTGTTACTTAAAACTGGAGCAGAATGCAAATGCCTGCCTTGCTGACCATCACCGGCATCGTTACCGGTGTTATTTGTGGAGCACCAGTGCACATTCTCAGAAGGGGTCTGCAAAAATGTGTCCTGTTAAGCTGATGTATTACAGTAAGATGAAATCACTTGTATGATCAGATAAACCTGTAGACTACGAGTAAACCTAATGCAGACTACGAGTGTTTTGGGAGGTCTGTCTGTGTAAACAATCTGTCTGAGCTGAGCTCATTCTTCCTGGCAAGAAAAGTACTCCGTACCCATTTTGCTGGTTCCTTGGGGATGTGCACTCCAGTATCCTAACCTTGAAAATAACAGGTGTGAGGAGACAGAAAGCATGTAAGGGAGAAGAAGGGCAGTTTGTATGGGGAGAAGGATTACCAATGAAAGGTGTCCTCCTGAAAAGGCTCACTCTGGACACTGGATACATTGCTTTTCATGTCTTTGTAATCTTAGCTAAGTTATACTATGTGAGAGAATAGATTTACATTTTCCCACCCGGTTTTATGCAAAGAGGATGGTACCTATTCAGTTTTTGACTGATTTTCCTTCATTATTTCATGTCACAAAAGCCTACAAATGTAAGATGATAACACAGAAGGTCTGTAATTGGACCTGTGCTAAGTGCTGGGTTGAGCTGGATACGACACGCATTACTTAGCCATGCATGGAAGTCCTGCAAAACCTATTCTGGAGGCATACAGCACCCCTTTCTTCCATAGCAAAGCTATATATATTTCTTAATACATGCAATTATTCTAATTAATACAATCCTGAGTGAGAAGCAAGGGAGTTGGAAATGACTCTCCATCTTTATTCTGTAGCATTGTTATTCTGTAGAGTTGCACCCAAATCACTGTCTTAAACATTGGAAGAGATGTGGTCTTCATCATGACCCAATCCTCTTGGCACTGTCTGAAAATCCATTATCCTGCACAATTATAATGACAGCAGTAATAGTAGACAAATTCCTGCTTCTATTGGAGATATTAAAAAAAAAAAAAAGAAAAAAAAAAGAAGAAAGGACCAGGTAAGGATCCAAATATAATTTGATTAAAATGAGAATTTCTTTCCTCACCCTAGCCCCCTCTTAGATTCAGGGCAGCCTTTTGCCACAACCTGGAACTAGGACGACTCAGTAAATCTTTGCTAGCCTTTCCTCCCTCCCTCCCTTTTCCCCCCCGGCTCCATCCTCCCAGTATGAGGAAGCCTTAGTAGCAGTGGCTTGATGCAAACTGTTCTTCACATAAAAGGTCTGAGACTGGGAAGTGGCAAATAGCTGGGCACTCATCCCTCTGGCTGGAGTAATCGTGTGCTGCAGGAGCTCAGATAACAAGTGACTGCCTTTAAAGGCACTAGTTTCCTAGATAGTTTTTGGTTAGCGCTCCTCATTCAGCCGGCAACACAGGGAGAAATTGTTGGATGAGTCCCACAGGAGCTGGAGCGTTTCTCAGCCCTGTTCTTTCTGGGAAACCCTGGTGTTTAGGCCTTTTGAACTCATTTTTTGTGCAGTCATGGGTTTTGGAAGCCATACCTGTATTGTGGACCTTTTTGAACTGCGGCTGGGGCAGACTGAACTCAGTAGCTCAGGATGATCTTTTCAGTCTCCCCTTTCCACCGTGCAAAAGTGACTGTGGCAGCAAAGGAAAGGGATGGAGAGCAGAAAAGAGGACTGCAGGCGCCAGGATGTTGGGCGATCCCCCTGGCTTATCTGTGCTTTTGTGGCAATTTATAGAAAGAGTTTTTTGCTTCTGACTCACAGCTAGTGAGGCTAAGCATGTTCCTTTTTTAAAATTGAATGCTAGACTGTGCTTTTACACTTGTGGCATCCCACTGCCTGGAGATTTGGCAGGTGTAAGTTCTGCAGCGGTGACCCAGGACAGGCAAACATTGCTTGTTTAATAAAGAGTAAAGTCTTGAACATGGATATTTATACTGCATGCCATCATGCACATGGCTGGGCAGCGTGAGCATAGTTATATAAACTCCTGGGGAATTTTGTCTAATTCAAGACAGAGCCCAGGCAGCTTCTCACCAGGGCTGCAGAACGGCCAACCTCAGCCGCCTCGGTAAGGTCAGTGCCCCTCTGGCCCCACCAGAAATGCACACCGAGGCTTGGCATGGGTCTCGTGGAAGACGCCTCCTGCACTGTGGTTGGGCAGCTTCTGAAGGGTGCAGAGTGCCCTGTCCCTGGAAAATGTGTGGATAAAGTCATCCTCCTGGTGCAGAAGTGTTTGGGGAGTGCAAGTGCAGCTCGCTGGATGATTCAGAGGTGTTGACACACCATGGCGGCAGGTTAAGATTGATCGCCATAGCTGTTTGCTCCATCTTCCTTCAGGGAGCCATGTCCCTAAAGCAGGGGTGACGGGAAGACTTGTGAGTCAGATCCTAAACCACCAGAGCCCTCAGCTCAGCATGTTATGGGAAACTGCCATTGACCTGGGGTCACGCTGTTAAGCCATACTGTAAACTGCAGCTGCTTAGGAGCTGATTCACATCCCTTTTATCTCTTTCTGCTGAAACCTTCAGGGATACTTTCGGTGTCCTTGCTCCATCTGCCATTGCTTGTGGGTCAACCTGAAACCAGGAATGAAGTTCTCTGCAGAAGCAGAAGAGGGTGCTCCAGTTCACCCACTTGAGCAAAGCTATTTCTTTTCCTCCATGTAATTGTCCTTATGACTGTCAGTCTGACTGCTGGGTTATGACCCAAAATCTGGGCCTGATGGATGAGCTTTGAAGAAGTTCTGTGTGCTTTAGAAGGAGTCTTTCTATTAAATAGAGACATAACAGATGTCCAGTCCATTCTTTGAAATTACAATCCAAGACTTGCTTTTGTTGGGCCTTTCTCTGGGCCTTGAGGGATGGGCTTAGAGAAAAGAAATGGCCTGATTCTCTTCAAACACAATAAATTTCCAGTCATTGTGGTGTAGCGGGGAGAACCAAACCCAACATTTTTTCTTTATTCTTGATATTACAATCGTATTCAAAGACCTCAGCTGGCAAGAGCCACAGGGCACAAGTACATAGTAGAAACCTGTCTCTCTTGCGAAGAGCTTGAAGTTGACCGTCAGTGAGAGCAATGGTATTTCATATTAATGAAATTCTGCAGAGGGAAGGAACCAAAGCACACAGAGGAAGGAATTACCTTACCTCATATGAGCTAGCTACTTTGGCTAGTCAAAGAAATTGGCATTTTTTGATGGTGATTTATCTGAATTTTAGACCAATGTTGAAGACCAGCATTTGTGCCTCTCCATTGACAGGGGAGCAGAGCCTGACTGACTGGCATAGATCAGATGCCTAATTTTTAGGTGGATAAATTTAAGTGAGAGAGAGTCCCAGTCTTGTCTCCATTTTCACTGCAGTAGGGTTAAAAGCTGTAACTGGAGCACTCTCAAAGGACATAATGTACTCTTACTCTGTTATCTGTTAGCACTTGGTTCCTTCAGTAGCCTTTGCATAGTGTTCAGGTGCTTCCAAGAAAACACTTTTGTCCTGTCCATCAAAAGCAACACCAGAAAATTTTAATCATGTGTCTTGGTGTAAGTAAGGCTTTTAACATGATCTTACGTCACAGGCCAGTGAAATATTGTCCAGATGAAGCTATGATAAGATGGGCACCAGAATACCTTAAAAACGTGAAGTCAGATGGTAGTCACCAATGGTTTACTGTCTAACTGAAGACTACATTGTGTGAGATTTGGCAAGGGTCCACCCTAGTGATCTGGATGATGGAATAGACTATATATTTATTCAGTCTTCAGGGGACGAGAGCCTGGAAGGGACAGTAACCACACTGGCGAGATGAGTGCAATTTCAAGGGATCATAACAGATAGGAGGAATAGTCTTAAATAGCCAGTATGGAGTTCAGTGAGGACACAGGTTTAGGAACAATATCTGTTGCAGGATAGGAAATAAATATGTAGGCATCAATTCTGCTAAAAAACATGTGAGGGTGTTGATAATGCATCACAAACTGAAATAAGTGCTGTACTGATGAGAAAAAATCAATCAAGTGAGGACGCTTAAATGGGAGGTTTTTAATGTAAAACAGTTAATATAGTTGTTCCACTTCACTGGAGTACTGTGCTATATACTACCCTTGAAGAGAGATGGAGGGAGCCTAAAGGAAAGCAACAAAGATACCCTAGAAAATATAACCCATAAAAAAATTTGGAAGAACTGGGACTGCATAGTCCAGAGGAGGAAAATCTGAAGGAAATGTAGGCTGCTGTCTTCAAATATGTAAAAGATCATCATAAAGAGGGTGGTGGTTGATTTCCTCTGTCACCCATATTCTGCCTTAGGTGAACAAGGATCAAGAAGATGAAATTACAGTAGAGGAAATATAGCATAGCTGTTTGGGCTGCAAGGGCAGCAGAGCAACAGAGTACTTCAAGAGACCAAGGAGAGGCCTTTTCAACCATATATTCTAGGAATCTGTGATCTTATCCACTTTATGGTGAACCAGGACACATGACCAAGTGCCTGGAATAATTGTCAGAAAACAGCATTTTTTTCAGCAATGGCATCTCTTCTTGCTGGTTGCTCCAATCTTTGCCAGAACTTAGATCCTTATTGCCGCCACTCCCACATTCTTCCCTAGTTGACAGAAAGAGTGATTCACCCCAGCTTGCAGCCTGCATTTTAGCTTAAAGTGGTTAAACAGCTGCTCTTGCTGTCCATGCGCACACGCTGGCCTCGGACACTTGTTGGCAGAGCACTCGGCGGGCAGTGCAGCCCCTCTCCATCATGGGGCTCAACTTCTCCAGGATCATTTCATCGTCTCTTCAAGCAAAATAAAAGCAATTCTGGGGATGGGGCTGAGGGGTGGTTGTTCTAATCTCTCTTTCCTCAATGTAAGCAGCATCTTTATGAGGACAGCGAAGTACTACCAGCTGGAGAATTAATTTAGAAAATTTCCTTTTATGGTAGAAGTCTTTTTCTAACACTACCAAAGAGAAGCTTTTAAAGAACAGCACTAATTTGAAAAGCTTACTGTTTCCTTTTAGGCTGTGCATTCAGTCTAAATAAAGCGCATCTTCCCATTGCAGTACAGACATTCTCAAGTGCACTGACAGCAACAGGGAGATTTTGGTTATCAGTGAATCTGTCTGTATTTTATTCGCCTAACAAAATAATTTTGTTGTTCAACATTAAACATCCCATATCAGACGGGAGGAATCTGATTCTCCTCATCGGGGACAGATCCAGCTGTGCCGGTGGATGGAAGAAAGGGGGAAGGGAGAAACAGGGTGAGCTGTGTAACTGAATGGCCACAGCTACACCGTGCAGCCGAGGGGGGCTGCGCAGGCTGCAGTAGCGATGCTAATGCGAGAAGGGAGACTCCAACCACCTTCACTCCCTCCCCCTTCAGTACATATGTACCTGGTCGGTCCATGCGAGCCTCCAGACAACCATCCTGCTATTCACACGCAGCAGCGCAGCTCACGCTGTGCACTCCCGTGCTGATGCAGGAATCCTGTTTCAAAAGGCAAGACACTAGATTTTATTTTGGATTCTCAGTTTGCCAAGCATGGGTGGTTTGCTTTTGATTTTTCTTAAGGTCTCTTAATGCCAAACTGTTTCAGCCTGCATTTTCCCTTTACTCTATGTCCTTGCTTGTATTTGCCATTCAGACTGGCATTTCCACAAACTTTCCTGATTTGGGACCTAGCAACAATTTTAGGAGGTGTTTAGCACCCAGAACGCCAGCTGAAGTCAACTGTAACTGAGTGGAGCCGAAATTGGGGTTAATCCACACAAGAAACTTAGAGACTGCGTCGCGTTCGATTCCCGCTGCATCCTCAATGTCCTGTGTCTCTCCAGCCCTAAGTGATGCTGTCACCTCCTCCCTAGTTCATAGAAGACCTGGATTCAGACAGAAAAAACATTTCCTTCTGATTGATCCAGAATGATTTCTTGGGGGCTGGCAATGTAGCGGACACAGCTATCTGCTAAACCTTAGCCTGATGTTGTAGACATTTTCAACTAAAGCAACAACCTGTTTCAGAGGATCACTTGAGTGTTGGGGTTGGACTCACTCAATCAATGCAGAGGATCAGTGCCCAGTGTCCATTCTCCTAAGGAAGGTTTTTTGCTCTTTTCACGTTATGTCAACAAACCATTAACCTGTCAAATTCCACTGCTTCACTGTAATTACAGCGTGGGCATGAGAAATTATCCACAGAGTCAAAGGCAGAGATGTGGCTCCATAAATATATTTGTCAAACTGAGCTCAAGCTGGCAGGCAGCATCAGTGCCAAAAAATATTTAGCAGGTGCAAGCATGCCAGCCACTTGTGGTATGCAGTATGTTTCTTTAGCAAGTAGATGGCTCTATGTGCTGTTTTAATATCTGTGGACAATTCTCATGTGCTTCTACTTATTTACCATGGTATTTTGACTGATGCTATGCAGAGCTGCGTTTGACAGCCAGGCATCTCACAAACCCACTCTCTCTTCCGTTTTTCACTTGTGCCCCAACTGCAATGTTTGTACTTTTTTTATTTTTCCAAGTGATTGGAATCCACTCAAACTTCAGCGAATTGAACACTTGACCTAAAGAGGATTGAGTTCATTCTAAAAGGCAGGGTACAAACGAGCGAACAAACAGGCCCACCAGCCAGACCTGATGGAGACAGGTCAGGGAGAAAAAAAGGCAGTGAAGAGTCAGGATAAGAACTACACGAAGGGTAAGTGATTGCAGCAATGCATCTTCTAATGTGTAAAAAAATCATTCTTGATTGTAAGGGGGAAGCTTGACTAAATGGCCAGGGGAAAAGAAAAAAGAAAAAAGAAATTAAGACTGTTTAACAAGAAACACAAAGCCATGCATGTGAGGCTTGCTTACCAGTATTCTTTATATGTCAGCATCTTTATTTAAGCACATTGGTTGTGTTTCACTGTTTTTTCAGCCTGGAAGGAGAAGGACAGAGAGGTATTAAAGCACAAAACAGCTGGGGTAAGAAGAGGGGTGTGGAGCCTGCAGAGCACCAGCTTTGAGTATGCTCAAGCCTCTGAAGGCTTCACACACATATAATGAGATAATGAAATGCATGTAAAAGGTTTTGTTTTCTTTTGGGGTTGTTTTGGTGTTAACACCAGTGACTTGCTTGTCTTCTTGCAAGCTTAAAGGATTTTTGGCACCCATATACCAGATTTGCTGCTATTTTGAAGGAGAAAAAGGGCAGGAGACCCAGGAAGCTAATGGCAGAGGGCCAATCATGGAGCCAAAGCAAAGGAAGAGGCATGAAAAGCCGTAAAAGCAGAACGCGACTGTAGGCAACACCAAATCCAACTCATCTTAAATGTCCAGAAGGTGCTTCCCAGTAGTTTAATGCTTAGAGTGACTGAGGCTGAAATTCACTGAGCACTTTAACCTGGCATAAGACGACATTCTCGCTGGAAGAAGCTGGTTTTGTGCTTGTTGGCAGGTGCAGTTTCCTTCCTCGTGTGCAGCCAGCAAGAACGGAAGAGTGGGAACAGAAGAGGAATATCTGGAAAACATGAAAGGTACTTCATTCAAAATCAAGATCCAATTCTGACCAACTTGGGAATGAGAAAATTGCTTCTTCTACATGTCTCACACCCAATAAAAATGGAGCATAAGGCCTGGCTTGCCAATTTTTGTTTACTTTTTCATTATAAAATTGTTTGAAAGAAGCTTTCCTCGTAGTTTCCCTGTGTGAAAAGAGCACAGGACTGATACGCAGTCTTGTGCCACTGGATCTAACACTGGAGTCAATGGTCCTCACAGAAATAAAGCTGAAGGCAGGAATGAATGAACATGATTGCAAGGAACTGGCAAACAATGGAAGAGCAGAGTTCTTATTGTTGCTTAGACCAGATCGCAGAAGCCTGGCTTACGTCAGCTCTCCGCTCCCGGCTGCGTCTCACTTACCTCCTCCCCCTCCTCCTGCAGCAACAAAACCATCTCTGAAGCTTTGAGGACAGCACGCTGGGGGAAGATCTGTCAGAAACCACACCCAAGCTGTCGTGGATGAATGTCAGATGGATATGGTTGGTCATAGTCAATGAAAATATGTGGAAGGTGATTTAATCAGTTCATGGAGAGAAATAAAGAACAAAGCTTTCCCTCCTACACGACATGCATAAAAAGCCTTTGGAGCCAGGCGTCTCCATTCCCCTCTGAAGCACGTGGCTGCAGGGGCACGACTCCCCTTCTCCCCCTTCCACCCTCGCACTCACGCCTGTCAGTCTGTATTTCCTCTGCTCGGCAGCCCAGCGCTGCTGGGGTTTGGAAGGGGCACGCACCCGGCCTCAGTGCTGGGGAGGTGCACATCAGTGCCTGCGGGAGAACCTGAATTCGGGCTTCCCGTTCCCTGCCCAAATCCCCTCGCGAGCAGGATGCCGTGCAAAACTTGACCACGAGTCCTTCTGCCCATCGCTTGCTTGGAGGAAAACTAGAAACACTTGTGGTGTCTTGGGCATAGATGTTTGTTGGGAGGTTTTTGCAGGGTGCTCTAATACTCAGATACCTGTAACCCATCTAACCTACATGCAAGTGCTCTTTGGATCCTGTCCTTATTATCCGCATGGCTTTGATAACATTGGTGGGCTTATGCCCACCTAGCTTTGTCTTTTATGAACAGGTAAGATACAGAAGACATTTTTACAGAGTATAATTAATGTCATCCATGCCAGAAACTGCAGTGGCATAATTACTGTAATAAAAATCCTATACTTGTTTCTAATTTTAATATTGCCTAATCTCTGACTTTAAAATTGCATGTTGTGATGTTTGGAGCACATATCACATTTTTTTAAACATATTGGTGTTCACCATTAGCATTTATAAAGTGTTTTGACACAGTCACTGGTTTTTCGTCCTACTCTGAAGGCTGCCTGAGAGCTGCATATACTGTTGTCAACAGTTCTGGAGAAAATGTGCTCCTCTATTTCTAAATGCCCTGTAATGCCTGCTTCAGAAAGTTGGTATGTGGAATCTGGTGACTATTTCACAGATGTGGAACAGGACCTCCCCATCAGCCATCGGATCTGACCAGATGAAATTCATAACATCTGCTGTTCCTAGTCAGACACAGCTTTCTGTTATTCCAGCTGTTGCTGAGCATGCATTAAGCAGTTCCAATTAGTTAAACCTCCTCCTAATGTTACAGCAGCTTGTTTTTTGCTGCAACTGAAGAAATATTTTTCAACCCTTAAAGATTTATTTGTAGCTGTGGTGTTGATACACCCTCTAATGGGCTTTCAGGTTTTAGGCCAAAATACCAGAAGCCACCAACTGCCAATAAGAATAACAGATTGCATAGCATCGCCCCTCTCCAGAATTCAAATAGTGCTAGAAATGAGAAGTGAATTCCCTCTTCTGCACTTAGGAAGAATGAATAATGGAAGGATTAAGACTGAAAACAGGCTGCTGTAAATTAAGACAGAGAAACCCAAACCTTTTGCCCTGGGATCTACTAGATAATGCTGCTTACTATCGGCTACTTTTAGCTGATGCATCTTTTGCTTCAGCTACATTCAGTTCCTACCATCGTTCATTGCTGCCACGCACATGCAGGGCTCATTTTAGCCGTGCTGCGGTACTTTAATTCAGAGGGCTGCGGATTGGTGTGGGTTTAAAGCAAAGATGACTGCTGGAACAGACCTTTCAGCGATGTCCTCCAGCTCTAATTCAGCATGACACTCCCGCCCAGTGTTTCGTGGGGGTGCGGAGCTCCGTAGCGAGGATCTCCCGGAGGTTTTGCTGGTTAGAACCTGTGGCCAGCAGCACCGTAAAAACCGTGCCTCTGATTTACAGGAACATGAAGACTTTTAATAAGGTCATTTTTTCTTGTTAGTGTCTCTGTCAAGAGAATGAGGCATCATATTTTAATGGCCGATATATTTTATTAATTATGGCATTTCATTATTTTTCTTTGACCTTGTCAACAGTCAGCATTCTGATCGTGTATATACATTAAATGCATTAATGTCCCTCTTTCTAATGGTCCAAGCTGTCAAGCAGGGGTTGAATAGTCAGGCAATGACTCTTGTGGAATAATTAAAAGATCAAAGCAGTGCCATGAACTTCCCTAGTTTGTGGAGTATATGAGGCATTCACTTTCCGATATTTCATTCCTGTGACAACAGCTGGAGGGGGCACCAGCCTCCTCTGAGACCTGCACAAATGGCAGCAGAGTAAGCTCAAGCGGTTGTGACTGGCACGGTAGTAAACAAAAGCAGCCAGCAATAAATGGCACAGAGGCATAAGGTCGGAGGATATGGCCTTCTGTGCATTGTCAGGGAAATGGGAACACTCTCCATGATGTGGGAGAGCGCCGAGCACCGTGCAGGGGCCTCTTACAACCCAGCTGCACATCTAAAATAGCTTTGCTACAGTCATTTACCTTGTGCCCCTCTCCCTTTCTGTGTCCAGATCCTCCCCTCCTTCGTCAAGACCTGAAGCAAAGAAAATCCTTGAAAAGTCTCAATAACTATTCTTCTTTTTTTAATAGTATTTCTCTGAAAGCGCACTGACTTGTGCACTTTTTGCCTGAGAATATTTTCTCCTGATGGTTCTTCTCCATCTTCCTCGTTTTTCATTTTGTTTCTTAACCTAGGAAAATCAGTGCCCCTTTGATAAAGTGTGAAGTTGTAGTGGCTCATCAATAATTTGTCATTTGATCCTTTGGTCAGCGTGGCTCATTATCCACATGGGAGAGGCCTTGTGTAAGTTACTTAGGGGAAAAAAGCCAAACACATCTAGCATCTGTTATGGTTTTCCTTCCCAGTGTTTGGGATTCTAAATAGCTGTTAGCACACATTTTTTCTGCATTTTTTTACTAAGTACAAACAGGCAAATAAACACATAAACCTGACTGTTGGGCTCACTTACTGCAGTCTTACTGAGCTAATTAAAAATGGAACAATGCAATGATAACATTAACGTTATAATTAAGCCAGAATCTATAAATCAACAGGTTCAAATTATCCAGCCAGTAAATTCATCAAGCATGTAATGAAATCAAATCATGAAGTTAACACTAGAAGCAATGGGGTTGTATTAGTTTGTCTTCAGAGGGTTTAAGGTGGAGCCAGCTTCATTTCAGTGCAAGCCCACCGGCAGCAATGGCCCATACGGTGGGTGCCCTGAGCCCACTCACAGAAAAGAACCATTGACATGAAACACCCTGAGCAACACAGTATTTGCACCAGTTTCCTTACACCCTGGTGGAGGGATGGTGCCCGGTTTGTAACTATCCCGCATTGCTTTGCACTGTCAGCAATTCCACTTTAACAGTCTCTGTTACATATTTTTGTTCTGATTTCTCCCTTTCCATGGAATAATGCAAGCTTTCCTCAGCAGTGAATCAATCAATGTTTGTAGTAGCTTTTGAATAATGTTATTTTTTCATCCAGAAGCTAATGACTAGTTTGATGGCACCTTGGTGTTTATTTCTGGGAGCCTATCCTCATGTAATGCATACCCACATGCACACTTAACGAAGGTGTCTCTTCATTAAACAAAGGCGAAGTAATGAGTCTGTGTTCCTCCTGCTCGGAGACTCGGGACCCACGAGCTCGCCCATGGCAGTCACTGGTTGCTGTCTGGAACTGGGAGACAGAGGCTCTGCTAAGGTTAATTCCTCAGTGAACTGGCTACACCAGAGGACAAGGTCATTCATTTCTTCTGCCTAGGGAAGGGATGGGGTGCTCAGCTGTAGGTGTTGTTGACTGATGGTATAAGCAATTGAGACAACTGTTTCTCTTCTGCTTCACCTTTGCTTTTATAGGGATTGATTCTAGTTTCATTGAGCCCATTTTTAGAGATGCTTCCTATTTTCAGCGCTCTCCTCTATAAGCAAGTCATGCCTGGTCACAGATTCTTCTCAGGTGTCACTCATCCCAGTAGTTCATCTCTCTCCTCACCTCACCTGTAGCCAAAAGCACAGATTCCTTGGCCCACAGGGCACTGCAGTGACTGGACCAGGCTGAGTGTGACTCCCTGGTGTTGGTGGTGGCCTCTCCAGCTAACCCGGCTCTGACCGCTGCCCTGTGGCTGGGAGCGGCACGGCAGCAGCCCCCAGAAAACAGAAAAGCCAGCAGCATGCAGGCGAGGGGCCGAGGCCATGCTGGGCAGCGGTGGGGAGGAAGGCGCTGTGTCAGCATGGCTGGGTAGCAGATCAAAATGAGAGTGTGGAGGAGGTTCATACATATTGCCCGTGTTTCTGCAGCCTTGTTGTGATCTGGCGAGAGCAGCTTCCAGGGGGCAGAAAAATGTGAGCGGAGCTGGAAACTGTCCCTCCTAGCCCACACCACACCCCGGGGTGACAGGTGGAGGTGCTTTCCAAGAATGTAAGGGGGAAGCTCTTCTGGGGCCCACCGGAGCCCTCACAGCTCCTCTCCGCACAAGGTAAACAGCCTTTTGTCCAACGTGCTGCACCACCTGTCCTGTTCTTCAGTATGGTCTGACTCACATTTTATACCCAGTGACTATCCCTTTAGTTCGCTCTATTTTTAGTTTGGTTTATTTTGGTTTGAACCATGATGCAGAAGGATATTTGCCTTGGGAGTGTCCTCTTTCCGCCCCATCATCGCCACTCCTCCAACAGCTGTTTTCTAATCTCCCTGTTCTGTTTCTCATCTCCTTTTGGGGGTATAGTGATACTATTATTTACCACCCTCTCAACAAGGCAGCTATTGCCAATGCAAGGGTATGTCTTGTTTGCATTCGTCAGGAGGAGGAACCATGCAGAGCCAAATGCAGGCTTGGGAGAGGCAAAAATAATTCCAGCCCAACATATGATTCAGGTTCTTGCCAGGGAAAATGACGCTTTGCTGATGACAATGGCATGTGAAAACTACTCTAGAAATACAACTAAAGTATATCCCGTGTTCATATTGGTAAACATCTGGGGGACCGTATGCAAAAGTTACTTCTTCAACAAGGGAAAATGCCAAGTCCTGTACCTGGGGAGGAACAACCCCATGCACCAATATATGCTGGGGGTCGATCAGCTGGAAAGCAGCTTTGCTGAGAAAGACTTTGGGGTCCTGGTGGACAACATGAACCACCAATGTGCTCTCGCAGCAGAAAAGACCAATGGTACCCTGGGCTGCATTAGGAAAAGCATTGCCAGCAGGTCAAGGGAGGTGATCCTTCCCCTCTGCTCAGCGCTGGTGAGGCCACAGCTGGAGTGCTGTGTCCAGTTCTAGGCTCCCCAGTACAAGAGAGACATGGACATACTGGACTGAGTCCAGAGCAGTGCCACTAAGGTGATTAATAGACTGGAACTTCTCTCCTATGAGGAGAGGCTGTGAGAGCTGGGACTGTTCAGCCTGGAGAAGAGAAGGCTCAGGGAGGATCTCATCAATATGTATAAATGCCTGATGAGAGAGAGGGAAGATGAGGGAGCCAGCCTCTTCTCAGCAGTACCCAGTGACAGGGCAAGAGGCAATGGGCACAAATTACATGTGAAATTCCATCTGAACACAAGAGAACACTTTTTTACTGTGAGGGTGGTCAAACACTGACACAGGTTGCCCACAGAGGTTGTGGAGTCTCCATCCTTGGAGAAATTCAAAACCCAACTGGACACATCCCTGAGCAACCTGCTCTAGCTGTTCCTGCCTGAGCAGGGGGGATTGGACCAGATCATCTCCAGAGGCCCCTTCCAACCTCAACCATTCTGTGATTCTGTGATTCTACCTGGTTACCACAAGCGTCTTCTGGCACAGGCCCTAGAAGGTTTCACTTTTGTAACAATTTTTTTCTTTCCTTATGTTTTTGTAATCACGCCTTTTTTTTATGGTTTCTCTAACTTTGCAATCCACTCGGCTGGGAGCAAGGTGCATTAAAAAAGATCTCCATTGATAAGGGGAAAAAATGCCAGGCTCTGAGAGCACACTTAGAAAATGTGAGGGCAGAAAGCACGTATTGCAAAAATCGCACAGACCAAATACACCTCATTGCAAGCCAACATGTCTATTTTGCAGAGCTTATTCAGGCAAGAACCATGTCCAAATATAGGCACTGGTGTTTGCTCCACTTTCGGTGCCTGTTAGAGAATGGGTGGTGGTAGGATCTACACTGAAAATGTAATTTCTCCTTACCCAGCTGGAACACACCAAGCAACAGCAGCAATCGCCTTGTTTAGCTTTGTAGTTGCCTGTGCTGTGGTTCCCTCTACCCTCTACCCAACTTGGCTATTTGATTTGCAGAAGAAATTGTCCTTAAATAAGTGGGAAACCAAGTTTTTTAACAACAGTTACAGCTCAGTTTTAGAAAGAAAAGGAAGGGAAGGGAAGGGAAGGGAAGGGAAGGGAAGGGAAGGGAAGGGAAGGGAAGGGAAGGGAAGGGAAGGGAAGGGAAGGGAAGGGAAGGGAAGGGAAGGGAAGGGAAGGGAAGGGAAGGGAAGGGAAGGAAGGGAAGGGAAGGGAAGGGAAGGGAAGGGAAGGGACATCTAAGTCTGTTATTTATTAAAGCAACAAAATAAGGGCTTTAACACTCTAATCTAAGAATCCATTTTATGCAGGTAATGTCATTTCCACTAAACAGAACAGGGTTTTGAAGATATGGTCACATAGCACTAGTGATCTCCAAGGTAATGCAAAGCGGTACATGCACGCCATCTAAACAGCTGAACATCTCCTCCTCCGGGTGATAGGGCAGAGCACAGAATCTGCTACCGCCACCAGTGCTGCTGGTATTTGCATAAACTAAAAGCAGGGACTCCTGAAAAAGAAGAATCACTTGAACCTCAGGAGAATAGGAATATAGAAAAAATCTTAAATGACTAGTAGAATAAGCTAAGGCAGATTCACAGTTGAAATTAATCTGGTACTATGATGACAAAAGTGTGAGCAACTAGAAAACACAATCTAGGTCCCCTACTGGGTCTTGTCCTGAGTTTATTTCCAAATGTGTCAAAGTGACCAGCTTATACATTTAGTAAAGCTTTTGAATTAAAAACCAATCAATATCTGTTTCTTCTCAAAGCTAAACAGCATTCTCTACTGAGAAAGAAAAATAAGTGTATACATTAAATGATACGTGTCTGGTGTGTCTGAGGTTGGGCAAAAATGTAAAATTTTCTATACTAGAGACATTAAGGAGGAATATTTTTATATTCTACATTAATATAATTTATTCTTTTAGAATAATATTCCTTTTAGGGGTATATTCTATCCTCTGGCATCCTCATTATGTCTTTTAGAATAAAACAAAAATTAAAAACAGGTATGTGTACATGAAGTTAGCCAATGGCTTTTGTTACTCAATATAAACATCCAGAAGTCTGAATATTTATCAGACTCTCCTAGATCTGGGAAAAGGGATGAGAATCTCCAGGAGAAATATTTTCCAGACTCCGTAATTAAATCAGCTTTCTTGGCTAGAGCTGTGGCTGTTACTTGCTGCTGTATGTAAGGAATTCCATCGCTTCACTGGTACCAAGGCTTGTTGTCAGAGGCATAAATGCACCATTTATAAAGTAAGGTAAAGCCAGAGGAGAGGGATTGAGCTAAATGCTCAATCAGCAGCCCCTCTCCTTCGGTAGCCTGATTTATGTTGGCAGCTGGGAGCTCCTGCTGGTTGTGTCAAACCCCTCACCGTGTTGGCTCTGCAAAATCCAGGA
Organism: Gymnogyps californianus; assembly: GCF_018139145.2. Taxonomy (NCBI): domain Eukaryota; kingdom Metazoa; phylum Chordata; class Aves; order Accipitriformes; family Cathartidae; genus Gymnogyps; species Gymnogyps californianus. The sequence goes on from NC_059471.1 coordinate 176,740,086, forward strand.
TTTGTTCCCAGAAGGGCAGGACAGTCCAGTGACGGCTTGGAGGTCAGCTGTGCTGTGAGCCATTAGGGTTAGGAACACACAGCCCTTATGCCACTGGGGAAGAGCTGAAATCCCTCTTTTTCAGTATGCACAAAGCATTTGCTCCTATTTTCCAGCAGTTATAAGATATTAGTCAGAGTACCTGTATTAAAAGAAATTGAAGGATAGCAACAACACGATCTGTATAAGGTTCTGTATTCCACTTTCTTTAGCTACTTTAAATCAGCAAGCACTCCCCCCCCCCCATTTTCCTCTGTCACCGGTGATATACAGCCTTCACCACAGCGGTTGCTAATGGTGACTGCTGTAGCTCAGGCAGATCAAGACACCTCTAAGAGTGCTATTGCTGCAGTACTTGTTCATCTGCTTCGGGGCTCACAGTTCACTAGCTGCTGGCTTTGAGGTCACTGAGAGAAATATTTGCTTTTCTTCCTTTGTTCTATCAAGATTATTTTCTGGCTCTTCCAGACGATCATTGTGTCTTATGATGGAGCAGAACAAAATAAACCTGTGACTTCAAGCGACTGCGGAACTGTCTGTATTCTTCCAGGGTGATTTAATAAGGGGTAAGAGCTCAAAACAACATGTAAAAACCTCATTTTTGAGATGTGGGAAAAGGCTGATAGTGGTGTTCCAGGGCAGTCCTACTTCCAGGGGAAAGAGGATTCTTTTCTCAGCCCTGTCACCAGTTCCCTGCTTGATCATTGCCCTATATGTAGAGCTGCTATCAGACTAACACTTGTAAAATTGCTTTGGGTCCTTAAACTTATTCCAGAAGTATAAAGTAATATTGCCTCTGTGACATATATACAGAAAAACATAATGAAAGGAGGAGGTGGATGATGCATCCAGCAGCACAAATACCTTACTGTGTTGGACCTAGTACACCCTCAGTTCTGTGTTCTTATTTTTTATCGTGGGTTTCTAAATGCTAGTGACGAAAAAAATTCTCTCTTCACTTTTTTTGCACTTTTATAGGACAAAATTCAAGACGTGGTTTCGCTCAGCCTTCCTTTCTCTCACATACACAGAGACAGGCATACAGCACTCCAGGGTCTGAGAGACGAGGCATTCTGTGTTAATTAGATGTGTTATGTTTCACAGTATTGGCACAGTCTAAGAACCGGTACAGATGTGCTCTATTGACAGGAGAGATTTTTCTTACTTTGCATCAAAGACATTTACACTGGGGTTTACAAAAGGATTTAAGAGGGTTAGGTGCCCAAATCCCATTGCAGCTTAGGTGGAATTAGGGGCCTTGCTGCCTCCGGTTCTGTTGCATAAAACAGTACACGCATGAGTGCACTTCACTGGTGTCACCAGCCATAATGTGTCCTGAGGATTAATGACAGTGCTTGAAATAGTGGACTGACCTCTTCCCGATCCAGAGCCTTTTTGCTCCAGTGAGTTCTTCTGATGCACCCAGCCTGACATAAATCATCTGTAGTGCCTTTGCACTGCTTCTTTCAACTTATTTTTTTTCAGTGTGCATGTCTGTGAGAGAGGAGGAGAGACAGGGAGACTAAAGGATTCACGAAGGGCAGGTGCCTGAGCTAAGGATGGTCCAAACACAGTGAGGCTTTGCAGGGCAGATCTGGGAAGGCTGGAGGAAAGCATGATTTCAGAGCCAGGAAAATGAATATTTTATGAAGGCAGTGGATTTCATAACGCGTTAAGGTACAGTTCGCTCTCCACACACCAGCAGGCTCCTGAGTAAGAGAGCAATGCCCTTCGCTGTGTTTAATAAGATATAGGGAGGAGTTTGAGAGAGAATGAAGAACGTTTTCAAACTGATACAGTCTGAAAGATGCGTCCAGTTGACGGTAATTTATGGATCTTCTGCCTCAAATTGCTTAAAATGTAGTAAAGGAAAGGTAGAGGCAGGAGGCTGAAGTGTGGAGGGAATGCAATTAATGGAGGTGAAGTGGTGTGTCCATGGGGTTGCACTATGCCCCTCTCTCCACCAGGACCTTCATGCCATGTTAATGTCCTCAGACTCACGTTCAGCTACGGCAGAGCTGAACGATGCCTGCGGCATTCCACCAGCCTCCTGCAATTACAACTTCTTCAGCCTTCACATGCTCACTTCTGCATGCACAGCGCATGGTTTTCTGTTGCTTTGCAGGTTGGAGGTTATTTGAAAAGCTTCCTGAAGGGCTCAGACCCCCAAACGTAGCCCAAAGCTACCTTTGCCCTTGTACAAACTTATTCTTAGCACAGCTTGTAATTATATCTGTATGTGCTTGTATCTGTGTGTAAAACTGAAATACAAAAAGTCACTGTTTTCAGATGAATTCACATCAGCCTGGCATGCCTGGCAGTCAGTGTCTGAGGTTAAATACCCCTTTCTAATCGCAGGGGCTAATTCCAGCAGGGGGGCAGCCTTTGTTCCCTAGGAGGCTCCGGCTCCTGCTTTTTATTCTCTCCCCCCATATTAGTGGGCTCCACCTAGATCACATTACAAACTGTCAGGCCCGAGGATGGCAGGGAGGTGGGGATGGAGCTGGCACTCCCAGCGCCTGCTGGGAGGGACGTCCCCGCCTGCTGTCCACAGAGTTCCTGGAGAAGCCCAAAATGTTATGTCTAGACCCTAACCGTCTTTAATTGGGCACAACTGTGGTGCTGATGCATTGCAGAGCAGGCTGGTGTCCAAACACCGCTGAGAGCAGAGACCTGGTGTCTGAGTGACCCTGAGCCTAGTGGGGACCCAAAATGAGAATCCCACAGCTCAACATCTGGACAGCTGTGGGCTTGCTGGCTCCTGGGTGGGATGTTAAGAACTGGACAGTGGAGGCAGGAAAGAGACAGCAGGGTAGAGACCCCGGTGATCTCTGTTTATAACTTGCTTTATATCATCTGTGTTTTACAGCACATTCTTGATCTCAAATACAGCCCACTTGAGAAGCTAAACAGAAGCTCTATGAGCACAGATCAATACCTACGCTACTGCTTTGTATTTTACTGCTCGTGTGTAATAATTAAATGACTTATCTTGAGTGCTGAGCCAGTCACAGTTTAGGCCAACTCTACTAAACCTTTCTTGGTTTTCACTGCTCTTCCAATGGTCTTCTAGCCTGACATGCAAAATCTCTTTACCAGGCCAGTCGTGGTCTCTGGAACAGATTTTGTTACCTGTGCCAACCCGCACCCTGACTGCTTACATTCTCTCTGCCACAAACTGTGTTTGCATTACAAAGTAGACTTTTCATTTGAAAATGTGTCATCTTCCATATCCGCAGATGTAGAAGGTATGTTTTCATGAATAATTCAAACCCTCAATGAGGCTGGAGGGAATACACCTTAATAACGTGCATGAGCCCAGAGCCCTGAAGCACCCTGAACTTCATTTTTGGTATTAGAAAGGAAAAGCATCAACTGATTTGACTTTGATTTGATATTAAGGGAACATTTTATTTGTTCAAATACTTAGGCAATTCAAAACTCGCAGATCGCAAAGCACCTCCCTGTGTGCAGGACTTTGAGCATAAGCCTCCCCAGATGTACAGAGCTTATGCCGCACCGTCGTGCTGCTGAGAGGGATTTGTGCGACTCAGCAGCAGGAGTGACGGCTGGATGCAGCAACAGCTCCTCTCCTTCACAGAGGTTGCTGGTTGTTCAGCAAGCTTCCTTTTGAAGAATATTTTGACCACGTAAACATGTGCTGGGTCCAACAGGCTTGAAATTGCACCTTTCCTGATTAATACTTCCAGAGCCACATTCTAATTGTTGGTTGCTTTCAAAGCCAGAGGTCATCCTAGCTCCTTATGCTAAGCTGTAAGACTGAAATGTACCCACTTGCTCTTCCTGTTCGCAGATAGCCACACCAGATATGCTGAGGACAGTCATGACTGTCATGACTAGAGGAAAACCAAGGACATAACCCATCATGCAGAGGGAACGTTTTCATTGATTGCGAATACTTCAGATCACTTCCTAATACACTCGCCGTTTGTCATAGTTTTGCCTTTTGTGTTCCATGTTTTGTGCTATTTTTGAAACCTTTTTATACCCTACACCATAACAAATGCTTTGAAAGCTCAGTTATTGTTGCAGAAACGTAGGTATCTCAGCTCTGCCCTCCTAACCTGATTTTGCAGCGTCACCAGTTTTGCTAGAAGTTATACATTTGCTCACCTCTTTCGTACATATAAAATTTGCAAGATCTGGGATATAGTTTGGTAAAATTAGCTTACTGTTTCTGTGTAGGCATCCACTTAGCTGATCTGACAGGGCACTGAATGTAGACTTCCCAATATCACATGACTTTATTTGTCTTGACCACCAAGGCCTTCTCAGCAGGGTGCAGAAGACCGGCACAGGGAGCTCACGTTGTCTCATTTTGAACAATTTGTAAATACCCTAGGACAAAACTCAAGAGATGAAAACTGTATTGTTCTTTATTAGCATGAGTCTACCACATCTATTCTTTTTCATTTTATCCACTTCCTACTCCCTGGAAGGAGGAATTGTAAAACATTTCAGCAATGCAGAAATATTCATTTTCTCCATAGCCAGAACATTGAAAGCAACCAGCAGAACAGTAGTAGTCATGCCTTCATGAGCATAATAAATCACCGTGTTAGCAGCTATCTAACCAGAAGCTTTGAGAATACATTTAAGTTTTGGCATTAAATTTAATCACATGTCTTATCCAGAGTAATACCTAGAAGATCAGATTTACATAACATGAAAACCAGTCATTACTCAAAACTGCATATGAGTGCTTGCATCAGAAATCACTTGCTTCTCTAGACACAGTATCTGACTGCATATTTACACAGTTAAATCAGATTTCTCACCCTTCTTCTTGAACTGAGGAAATGTGCTATTAGGTATTTGTTTAGATACTTATAAACATACCTAAAACTGTGTACACAGCCAGCCCATGGAAACCATGCCAGCCTCACTCTGCTTCTTCCTTTGTGTTGGTCATGTTTTCCCATCTCCTATTTCTCAGCTTAATCTAAAATTGTAATCTTGTAGGCAGGTGACTACCTTTAACACCTACTGCCTCTAGCACAGTAGTCCTGGCATAATTTGGGTCTTTAGGACAAAGGTAGCACAAACATTTAAAGAACAAGACGTAGTAAGAGGTTAAGAGTGCTAGGAAATCATTTCTCCCCTCAAAGATAACTACATCAAGAAGTAGAAGGGTTTGGCTTTCCCTAGCTGCTCTGACCTTAAAGAAAAGAGCCTTTCAGGGGAGTAGTATATTTAGTCTGCTTCGCCTGACACTCTTCTGCTGAGGAAGGTCTTTCCAGTGGCCTTGGAGAAGCAGCTGGTCCCTGGGAAGAATAAGCTCAAGACAACCAGCCTTGAATCACTGAGCGAAATTGCAATTTGTTAAGATGAGGTTCAGTGGAGCTCTTTCATGTCGCTCAAGGAGAATGACATCTTTGGAAAACTACATTAAGAACTTAAATAAGTATGTGATCTTCAAGGTTGCAGGTTACCTGCCACTCAGATTAAATTTAGACAGTGTTGGACAGGCCTCACCGTGTCTGAAAATCAAATTTGGGCTCAGAGATATGGTTTAGGGAACTGAAAGGAGGCTCCATGACTTAGAAATGTTGTCCACTCTTCCCTAGCTGTGGTTTATGGAGCTCTTTCCAGGAACCCGCCAAAATGAAAGCCTCTTATAACTAGAAGTGTAGTATTTTTTGTTTGCAAGTGCTTTTGGCTTTTTTTTTTTTTTTAACCTTTTTTCCTTGCATCCATCCACAGCATCAAATTGAAATCCACCATCATTGGACAGCAACTCCAAAATCTGCAAAGCGGTATGACCGCGCAACAGGTCCAAACCTAGCTGGCTTCCCTCTGCGTGGAGCACACAGGGTCTGAGAGTGGGGAGAGCCCCTTCTCCCGCTGCTTCTTCATGTAGGGCTGGCTGATGGGAACGGAGTGCACCGGGAAGCAAGGGGAGGTCAGACTACTCCATAGCTGTGCCTCTACGTTTCTTGACCGTAGCCAGTGTGGAGGAAGGGGATATAGGAAGCAAGCTTTCTCAATCCAGCTGGCAAACATTAACACCTCCAGAAACTTTCTCCACCTACCCACTATCTTTTCCCAGCGCAACATACGCAAGTTGAGACTTTAGAGAACATGCATGTATAAGAACTCCTTTAAGGAGGTATACATGCTATTTCTCTGGCTCCCTGGGCTGCAGTAGCAACTAGGTAATACTAAGTTATGTTGTTTATCTCTCAGTTGAGGGAAGGAGCTACAGAAGCCAGATATCAATCACATGCAGGGATTAAGGACATGACCCCAAATGAACCCCATTCATTTTCTCAGCAGCTCAAATGTCATCAGTCATAAAAATCAATAGGTAACACTGAATTATGAATAGTTTTCAGCTGGAAAGTTTGAGAAATATTGATGTGGCTCCTGAGCAGTTGGTACCACAATATTAATGTGAGCTATGAATCTAATTAGAGCTACACAGACAGCAGAAAATTGACAAAGACAAGGTTAAAGTATTGCCTGCTGCCTTTCAGAAAGAATTGGGCGATTTTCTTTAAATTTCAGATTTGATATTTTCTAGGTAGGTTAAAAATGCAATTACAAAATAAACTAATAAATCCAAAGGTAAAAAGCTGTGTGCAAAGTAGGTACCCTTTTCTTGTCCGCAAGGACAAAGCATTTATATGATTAAATTTGATTTTTCTTTTCTCTTGACAATCTCCATGTCCTTCTGTCAATTGAAGTAACTTTTGTTTTTCATCTCTCTATTCAGACGTCTATCTGTTCCCCAATTATGTTTTCTTTTTCTTTCAGTCCTGAGTGCATTTATACTTTCCCAGTCTTTCAATAACTCTATCTTGACCACATGTATGTATAGCCCATCTGTTAAAGAATACGTATCACGCCTCTCCACCCCCTTCTAATATAGGAGAGGAGCTTCTTGTTTAAAACGCTTTATAACAGAGAAGTAAATGACAAGTAATTGTTGTACTCGGTCCTTTCAGTTGCTGGTGGACAGTGGGAGAGGCTTTTCCTGGGAGGCACAATTACTGGCACAACATAGCACGAGTCCTACCAGCTGTGGCGTGGCCCTGCTGCCTTGCAAGAACAAAGATATAAGCAGGCACTGTACATGCCCCAGCCCATGAATACCTTAGGCTGTTACAGCAAACGGGATAGGAGGAAATTCGATTATAAATGGAGACTTGTTTTCTTACCATTGCCCACAATAAACATATTTGTAATTCAGTGGTGTAAGAAATCATAGATGTTCAAGAAAAGCCTGCTTGTATCTCAAGCATGGTGGACAATGGGTGAAATTCAGCCCCACGTTGAACACATTGGAGTCAATGGAGTTTCTTCTTCTTTGGGCTATTATTTAAGGCCAGTTGTCTTGTCTTTACCTCCAGATTACTGCTGTGGAGCAGCCCGCGGTGGGCACACTGTCTACTCAGTGGCCGTGCTGGTGCTGCTTTGCCCGATGTGGCACAGCAGGTAGCACCCACTGCAGCGGGGAGGGACACTCCTGGGACACCCTGCTGGCATATTCCGCATGGTACCCCACCCCACAAGGGCTCACCCACCTCTGAGGACAGTTTGACCCAGGAGCTGCTAAATATCGCCTGGAGGTTCATGCACATGGAAGAGAGGTCCTGTTTTCTGCAACCACCCAGTGCCTTTGCAGGGCTTATTTGGTTGGAGCCAGGCTGTGTTTGTGCCCTGCAGGGAACAGAGGGGTAAAAAGTCCCTTATCTGGATCAAACTGTCATCTATGCCGCGTTCTGTGCCGAAGCTCCCTCTGCTCTGGCTGCTTCATCCGAGGAGCTGAGCTCTGTCAGAGCTACAAATCACGCTGCAGCCAGCATAGGGATGTCCTGCCTCTGTTCACAGGAATACCCAGATGGGCACACATCCAAATAATGTCCCTGCAGGCCTACTGTTGGAGCCCCATCCCCATGCTCCATCACAGTGGAGGTACTGCATCCTTCTGAATGGATGTGGTACCAGCTGATACCCAGTTTGCAATGCATGGATATTGTCATTGTAACAGTGCTCTGTGTCACCCTGTGCAATTTAGCCTGATCCTATTTTGCATCACACACACACTCTGCCTCCTTCGTTACCTGCCCACTTACTTGAATGCCGGACACTCAGGTGTCCAGGAGCCATCAGAGGAGACAAGCCAACATGTTCAATTAGATTTTGTTGCTTCCTGTTTGAAACACCAATCTCAACGTTAATGGTGCCAATAAGGTTTCTTTTTTTTTTCCCCTTCATTTATTTCCCTGCAGCAGAACACAATAGATGTCAGACATGCAATACCCACTTTCATGGCTGTGGAAGCACAAAAGGCCATAGCTCTGAGGTTTCAGGTTCATGGACAGTGCACCTGGGAATTCATAGCTGGCAGCAGCTTGAGAGAGTGGGAAACTGCAGATAATTATATTGCAAGTAACTACTGAGACAGAATTATTTCAACGAGGTAGAAACACAGCTTTTAAAGTTCAACAGCAAATATGAATATCTCCAGAGAGAATACAGGGGAAAAATTAAACAGTGATGTTGTGAGTACAGTTGTGCATCTGCTTTGTTCCCCAGTTTATGTTTACCTGAATTGTGATAAAATATTTGAAAAATCCTGCCTTTGAAAATCAGAGTCCTACATGATTTTCCCCAAGCCAAGCAATGTGAAATAATCTTCATCACTCAGGCATGCAGCTTTGGTGGGGTTATTACTGAGTTCACAACACAGATGGGCAGTCTTGTTATATAGGACAAATGGGAATTGTCTTTATTACAGTATTTAATTGGCCATCCCCAGACAATATGAGTTAGGACAAGGCATGCTCCTCCATAATAAATATTGATGCTGGAGAATGATTGCCAAGCTTTCTAAGAGCTTTCCTTTTGTCTGAGGACCGACTCTTCTTGGTGGAACATGCTCCGCTCTCATCGTCTACCTCTTCAAAGGGAGCAGCTTCCCCTCCTCTCCCTCTTCCCCTCGCACGCTTTCATCAGTGTTTGATATCATTGACTACTAATTCTGCACAATGTTGAGTGCAGAAGATGTCAGAACTGCAAATAAGAAATGTGTCAGCATATCATAGAAGGAAGAGCTTTCACCCAGTTCCTTACAACACTGTTGTTTTCTGACCCTTCTCTTCTTTATTTGGCTGAGCCAGCATGGGGGAGCCCCCTGCTCACAACCCGCCCACTGCTGAGCCCCCAGCACAAGCTGTGCTCAAACCCTGCTGTGTCCTGAGCTCCAAATCACTCCTTCCTCCACAGGCGACCTGTTTTCACCGGGAGGACAAGAGTGCCCCATGCCTCCTGTCAGGGCAACACGGAGGTCCGGGCAGTCTCATGGGAAGCAGGAGGAGGTTTTGATGCTCCTGAGGGAGAGGAGGGAGCTCAACCTGTGCACTTCAGGAGGGAGGCAGGCTGCCCTTACACCATCCAATCCTGGTGGTTCCCGGCACAGAGGCAGTTTCTGGGACTTTTCTTTTTAAAGAAAAAAAGCCAAGTGCTCAGGGATGCTGGCACTGCCAGCACTAGGCAGCAGCTGCAATCTGGCATCATTTTTTTGGACTTCTGTGCCTGCAACTCCCTTGCAGCCCTCAGCTGAGCGCCATGACTGGGGTTTTCGGTTGCTTTCACACAGTTGCACCCTCTGAGCAACTTGGGATCATCCTTTCAGGTGTACCTGCGCTTTGTTGTACGTGTCCTTGGCTGAAGGAGTATGCACAGAGGCAAGAGGGAGCCACTGTCTCAGGGAGATACTGCTGCTCATTGCCTGCTACTGCCGAATACTGGATTGCAGCCCGGCCGAATTAACCTACAAGATCACAAATTATGCACATTGCAGCTAGGAGTATAATTGCACTACTATTATGTACCCAATTTCTGTAAAATACCATTATTTTACTGTTTAGAAATGTGCCCTTAGCAGCAGCTATAAATATACTTGCATTCCACAGTGGGTTATTTAAACATCAATTAAAATATTTATTGAATAACTTATTAATTGACTATAACTACCATGTTATATGAAAAATTGTTTAGAGATGTGAAATTACATCTCAGACTTGTGCAGTTACAGCTGATGAAACTGTAATTTTATACGGTATGTTGAGAAGAAGCAATCACATACTTTTTTTAAGCCCTATGATTTTTAAGCCCTCCTACCTTATGAAACATGAAGGTTTGTTTAGATGGTATTTCAAAATATAGATGACAGATTAAAATGCTGCATAAGCTTTTTCCAGGTTACTTTTTGAAGCAGCAGAGGTGAAGCAAGAGGTGCAGTATCTTGATCTCTGTAGCATTAAAGCACTTTATCCGCTTTTGTGGGGGAAGCATTTGGTATGCACAACACACTAAAGAGCAAATGACAAAGAGGAATCTCTAGCAGCAGGACTCATAAATTATGTTCCAAACCCCTCCTTTCGGTGACATCCTCGCAATCAAGCTGGCCCTGCTTTCATCACGGAGGTGGGAAGCATCCTCAGGGTTGCACAGCTTTTGGCTCCCAGCCTCTCCCTCCCCTCCTCTCACCTCAGCATCACTCCAAAGTGCCTTTTTCCTACCCTCATCTCTCCTGCCTTTCACCTTCTCTATTTTTTTTCCCTGCCATACCACTCTCCTAACCAAACTTAACTTGTCAATGGTGATAAAAATTAAAGCAGCAGAAAAAAATACCACCACCTCTGCCAAAACAGTTGGCAGGTAGCTGAGCCAGACACTAGCTGCTCCTACTATTCCCCCTGCTTCATTTGGCAGGACTGTATTTTCAGGTGTATAACCCATAGGCTATTTGTGAAAAGCAACACAAAAGCAATAAAATCAGTGAATACTGCAATTCAACAGCCATGCGAGTAATTACTTCTGTAGGGTTAGACCTTTTCCTTTCCACCTCCAAGCACAGAATCGCTCTGCTCTTGGTGCCGGTCCAGGTTTCTAGAGTTTATTTTGAAAGCATTACTAGGAGTTATCTTGTGTAAACGTTGCTGCTTATCAGCTGCCACACTTTTAATGGTGAGGGATGTCCACAGGAATTAACACCATTTGCACAGAAGAAGCGTGGGCACTGCGTTTGCAGCTTGCCAAGCTGCACCAGATTGCATGTGAGCGGTGACGTTGTGAGCGGTGACGTTCTCCAGACACTCTCTCTCTCTCTCTCTCTCTCTCTCTCTCTCTCTCTCTCTCTCTCTCTCCCCCTCCCTCCCTCCCTCCCTCCCTCCCTCCCTCCTGTAAAAGACGTCAGTACCTCTCTCAAACCAGAGCATTTTGCTTGTCTCCGGCTTGGGATTCCCCCCCGCCCCTCCCAACAGCATCAAGACAAACAATAAGATGACCTTTATAATGAGAAAAAAATGACAGGCAATTAGTATCCTAGAAGGGAAAATATGATGCTATTACTGTTTCTTTCTTGTTATGCTTAATAGATTAACTATGCCTGTAATTTAGTAAAAGGCTGTTTGTGGAGGGCATGTGACAGGGAACAGATGCAGTGAATACTGTTTTTAAATTCCCTTCTTTATTCAGTTAGTGAGACTGAGACTCTGAAAGAGATTTCCCCCCAGACTTCCATGGGTTTGATTACTGCATTCTGGTATTTTCACATACTTTAAGCTGTAGTCACGCTACTGTGCAGATTTTGGTGAAAATCCCCCTTTATATTAGACTTTTTCCATTACTTTTCCATTACTGAAGGCCCCTTTTCCTGTAATGCTTTGTCACAAACTGGGGGCAGAGATAGATTTGCTCATGTTTGGCTTGTACTTCTGTGAGTGCCTCCAGAATATTTAGAAACTGAATTTAGGTAAGTAAGCATCAAAAAACTCAACTTTTATTGAAACCTTGGTGCCTTTGAGATCAATGGAAATGCCCTCTTTCAGGACAAGGCTTTGTCCTCAGATCTTTTTGGCTATCAGAAAGTATGAGGTCAGCTGTCGGCAGCTCTGGGTTTTTCAACAGTACTTCTTGCGGCGTGTATTTTATTTTATGAAGGTTTGTGCCTCTCTGATCCTGTGGTACCCACTTCCATTGCAGTAGAACGACTCTCACCCAAGCAGCCCATTGAGAGGCTTCACCTGCTGCCTGGTTCCCCCCATATTTAAAGGGAGGAAGGTATCAGTGTGCCTCTGGCTAGATGTGAGAGCTGTTTGGTGGGAAAGAAGGTTTCAGTGTGGGAAGTACAGAGAGCCCCTGATGAGTAACTTGATCTTCTTCGCATCAGAGCAGGAGAGGAGGAAGGGAATCATTAGGACTGCAAGTAAGTGCCATTGGTTTAAGCCGTTATTACATGCTACTTGAGCACTGTGAGAAGGAAAGTGTGTCTGCTTTCCATGCACACATGCAGAATTGCTTGTGAGGGTCCCCACGCGGCCATGACTTTGCTTGTGCAGTGCCGTGGTCACCAAGCAGGAGCTGGGTATTCCATTCCTGGGCTGAGCAGCACCCTTGGGAGCTGGCTGGGAAGGAGAAAACTCGTCTGAGTTACTTTCTCCTGACCTCGTTTCAGCTTTACGATCCATGTGGGTGACGGACAGTTTTCTGGAGCCTGGCAGCAGCATTGCAGCAGCTGTAACAAGCAATTTAGATAAATGAACAGTAACTCCTTTTCTCTTTGGATGCCTCGTCAGACGGGTCCTGGTCCAAAACAGGCCCTCTGCAATGGTCCCAGAGAGCCAAGGACCTTGGGGGGGGGGGGGGGCTGGGGGGACCTGGGGGTCACAGCCCACCCACCTGCCACAAGCATGGCTGCCATCCAGAGCTAGGATGAGTGTTTGTGCCTACGGCCGACTCGGCTTCACCCAGCTAACCGGGGTACAAGCAGCAGGGCGGTGTCGAGCCCCCCTTTGTTTTGCAGGAAAGGGGGAGTTGTCTTTTTCATCTCTTTCCAGCCAGGGAGAGGAAATCAAGAGGCATGAGGAGCCTGAGAACTGAGCCCTTTAGCTGCACCGTAGGGACTGAAAGCTTTTGTATCCTCCTAATCCAAAGGAGCGGTGAAACCGGAGACTCCCAGGTGTGGAAGCCAAGCAGCAATGGCATGGTATAGCTGCTTGATCTCTGGGGAGTCTGTCCTTCTTGTCACAGGACTGGAAGATAAGAGAGGCCGACTGCTTTCTAGCTCCAGCTTATGTTCCTCCCAGGTGTTGTCAGCTGGGGGTCTGATGGTGGGCTCTCTCCTCCACATTGAGCTGAGGAAAGCCAAGCTCCCAACTAAATCAGCCAGAACAGAGCACCTGCCTGCAAAAAGGTATGGATGGGGTTTCTCCCACCTCCCTTCCCCCTCATCTCCTGCCTTCCAGCACCACGTTTTCAAGCCCCCTTCCAGTAAGGCTCACCAGCGTGGGTGTACCTACGGTGGACACGGCTCAGCCCAAGAGTGGACTCCTCTAGATCCCCTCAGGAGCAAGGGCAGTACGGCAGTCCTGGAAGACCTTCTGCCAACCTGTTTTCTTTTCAGTACAGCTCTCCTGAGATGAACAACCTTCTAGCCTGGGCCCTGGCTGCTTCCAGCCTGTTTGGGAGTTCCCGCCTCTGATCTGTGGGGTCTACGTCTCATGCAGCATCACTGTTCTTCCCTGACCAGAGCTTCTGCACTTGATGCTTCCTCCTAAGTTCTTCCTGCTCTCAGCAGGTACTTGGTTATCATGGTAAATTAGGAAAAAGGAAAAAATAATTGCCTTCACCTTCTCTTAAAGATGCTGTTTGACAGGACCGCGATACAGCTGTCTGTCTCTCTTGAGAACTGGAAAGAGGAATCGTCATTTTGGGATCTCTGTTGTGCTTAGATCTTGCAGTAACCTCTTCTATTGCATTGGGATTTTCTTCTGAAAATGAAGCTGATGGTTTCAGGCAGTGAAGTTTACTAGTCTCAGAAAAGATCAGGTTAAGAAGTATCAAGGCTTTAATATCAGACAAAATGGCAGGAAGGGGGCAGAAGGATGTGGCACCTGCAGGGCATCTCCCATCCCTTTGTTTGAGCTTGACATGGGACTGAGGGATACAGTTAATAGCTGAGCTCTGTCTTTCAGTCCTATGCTGTATCACTTGAAGGACCATTAAGACCAGCAACTGTAAGTCCTGAGGTGTGCAGTTATCAGCAGAGTGCATCCTGCTCTGGTAAGCACTTCATTAGCTTGGGCTCTGCACTGGGGCCTCCAGAGAAATTCCAGGTATGAGGGGAAGACTGCAAGACGCAGGACACGAACTCAGGTTTGGGGAGAGGTGGGGAAGGGATGAGGGGACAGCAGCAGGAGTTTGGCAGTGCCAGGGAAAGGTGGAGAGGAGTAAGGAGCCCAGGAGAGCAAGGCTTTCCCTGTGCTTCGGCGTGCTGAACTAAGCACACCACGGTTTATGCTGGTGGGGTAATGCCAGTTCATTTATAAGATCTGCTGACTGGAGGATTCTGCATGTGTGTATATATATATATAGCTTTTGGCTTCTGGGGTGTTTTTCCCAAATAGCTGAACAGACAGAAAAGCCCTAACAACAAAGGGGTATTTACACATTCAGATGTGCCCACTGATGGTTTCCTAATCATAATCTGGCACTCTGCACATTTGTGTGATATTTATGGACAGGAATCAGTTACATTTTGGGAAAAGGGAGCTACTAGAGCAGGAAGAATAATGACAAAAGGGGAAAACATGACAGAGGGGGAAAAAAAATAGAAGGAAAATGCACACCGTGTTACCACAGTAGCTAACAGCTTTATCACACGTGCTGGTAAAAAGAGTTTAAAAAGCAAAGCGGCCCTACTGCCAGGGTGATCCAACCTCCTGGTTTGGCTGGGACGGGGCTGGAATACAAGACTGAAACCAGTAAGAGGCTGTTTTGTCCCAGACCTCTGTCTTGTCCTTGTGCCCCATGTCAGGTCACGCCACGTCACTCAGAAGAAGCAGCATGTCCCTGCCACATCCTTCCTCTCTGGTTGCCCCTTCTTACCCTTTCATCTGCATTACCTTCTCCAAAGAGCAGGTAATACTTGGTCTTCTCATCCCACAGGAATTCCTTTCATCCCAGCTCAGGAAAAGAAGCATACATCCTTAAGTAAAGAGATAATCAACTTGAATAATATTGGTATGTTTTAAAAGAAAATTCCAGATGCCAGTCTCGCTCCTCCTGTCCATGTGTTATCTACATCCTGCGTGAATCACACACAGCACAAAAGGGCCCCTGTCTGATTTTCCTCGGCTCTGTCATAATAGAAGGTTAATGACAGTGAAAAACATAAACCTAAAAATCCTGCTAGCTAATGTGATTTAAGTATTTAGCTCAGAAAAACAGCAATGTACCTTTCCAAGCAAATGCAAATGAGCTTGATTAAAAAATCCTGCAGAAGGCTGGCGTATTTGTTCAGACCAATGAAATTCAAAGTATTGCCATAATACCTGCCTTATAAAAATGCATGTATTTCTTCAGCTGTGTGTATTTAAACCTTTTAGCAGTTCTAATGAGCTTTCAGAATGAAGCTACTACAGCAATCAGCTTCTGTGTAACAAGCAACATTTAAATATTAAAAACGTAAATTAGCTAAGCTGGTTAATTACAATTTTCCAAATATTGCAAAAGTGCAAGTAAGACTATTAACCGCTTTGAAATTCAGATATCAGCTCCTCCCACTCAGGGAACATCTAGTTCAGTAGCGAAGATGAAGTTACAGAACAGTCTCCTGAGCTAGTCAAAACAATATCTGCTTACCAGAACGAAAAGCCCTGCATTTCAGATGCCATTCAGACATGTTAAAACTACACAAAAGGCTTTGAGAAAGCTTTTTTTTTTCCCCCCCCCCAGATCAAAGTGTACCAGTCTGTGGAAATAAAAATGTCTTCCAGGAGACATAATTTCTGGTGAAACACAGGCAGATTTCTACCACAAAACCTGGCTGGTTTCTTCCTTACTCCCTGTGCCTGTACCTAAGGGTGCTCTGACGTGGGGCGCTGTGGCCGGCCATGCCGGGAGCTGGGCAGGCTGGGTCCCACCTCCGCAGCCTCCCATGCCCGTGAGGACCTTTCCCTCACTGAGCACACGGAGAAGCATTTGTGTCGGGTTTATCCACAGCTAAAAATGTGCAGCAGGCAGCATCTGAGCTGCAGTTGCTTCTGTCCCAACTTCTTCATAAAAGTGACCCTGGCAGCAAATGTAATACGAGCAGACCATTCACAAAAGCCAACTGATGAGGACAATCTCTTCATTTTCTCTTAGAGAGCATGGATAGGCTGGCACTCAAACCCATCCTGTGAACCCATTTCTTTTAGTAGAAAAAAAGTAGCGAGAATCCTCTTCGAAGTCACCCACTAGGAATGTCCCCAAAGTCCCAACCTGGCCCTTAGACCCTCTCTGCTCTGCTTATAGCAGTTAGCCACTGCACACACCACCATTTACTGAAACGGGTGCAGGCACAGAGTCAATGGCCTAGCAGGAAGATGACAAATGGATCCAAAATTATCAATGTGCACATCTCTGGGTGTATCATCTGCCTGTCCTGCTTCGTGCCGCAGAACAAAGAAGGGGTGCAGAAAATTCCTCCTCCTCAGTCTTCACTGGAACTGACTGAAACCACAAGGAAGTCATCCCTCTTAAAAGAGCTCTGAATGTTTTTAGTTTCAATACTGTGAAAAAATACATATTATTTTCTCATTTTTTACTTTATACATTGCTGCAATTCAAAGCTTTTAAGAGATGTCTCACAAAAGTGAGGAAAATGTCTGATTACACTTCTTCACAGGAGCAAATGGGTGGGTTTTGTTGTTGCTCAAGGAAACCGCTTTTCAGTACTAGCTCTGCAGTGGTTATGTGAGCATTTATGTTTCTAAGTCATCTCAAGATTTTGCGTGTTGCCTTTGTTTCCTTTTAAGTAATCTGTAATTTTCCATCTGTCTCTGACCCACCCTGGTTTTGGCTAAAATCCCGGCTGGCCTGTTCAGCTCTGTCTAAGGTGGAAATGAAGCTCCAAGCTGTTTCTGGAAGACATCGTGTATTAGAAGCTATCAACACTTGGTGGTATCTTTTCA
Organism: Gymnogyps californianus; assembly: GCF_018139145.2. Lineage (NCBI taxonomy): Eukaryota > Metazoa > Chordata > Aves > Accipitriformes > Cathartidae > Gymnogyps > Gymnogyps californianus. The sequence goes on from NC_059471.1 coordinate 176,757,113, forward strand.
CTTGTAAATGCCTTGTTGGCTTAATTTAGAGTTAACTCCAGGCAAAGATCTCCCAAAAGTAAGAGAGAAAATAAAAAGGTTTGCTCAACTGACTTTCAACTGCTTAGTAAGAATTGAACTGAATAACACTTGTGTCACTCAAGCATATTGTGGACTAGGATAATTGTTACTGTTAACATCTAAACAACATGCAATACTTTAGAACAGCCAACAAAATAGCTGCTTTATACTAGCCTGAGTAATCTTTCAGCTGAATTAATAGCAAGTTAGTCGTTGGAATGATAATATCTTATTTATGTTAGCTTAGTGTCTGTGGGTTCCCAGTCTTGGAAGACCCCCTGGTTCTCGGCATTGCACATAATGTAAGAGACTGTCTTCCAATAAAGGTAATAAGCTCTTTGAGACTGGGACAAGCAAAGGAATTAGTATTGTCTCCTTTTCACAGATGGGAAAATGACACTTAATGGTACGAGACCTTTTTAACCAGAAAGCCTGTATCAGACCTGGAGGCAATCCAGTTCTCTTGAATCTTACTGTCCTAAACATCCCTTATCTCCACATGTCTGCTAGACTTCACCTTGCTAATACATGGAAATGAACATATATGTGAAATTCTATAAAATTTTAATTTTGCCTTAACAATGCTTTTGTCATGATATGTTTTTTGTTGTTGTTCTTGGGCGCTTGAGAAAAGAACATGCTGGTTGTAAAATACCACTGTTGAGACACTGGATCAGTTTTAATTTCACGGCTTTTAGAATAAGGTTGTTCTAGCCAGTAGAAGGGAATTCAGTGTCTCTCAGCTGCATGGAAGTGATTTAAAGATTATCTTTGTGGTTACTTCGAACTGTGGGGCAAGAAGGCCTGTTACTGAAGTAAAGTTCAAAAGGACTAGACTGAAAAGGGAAATAATTGGGCTCTATAAAGGCAAGAGCTGCAGCAATTGTGTTGATTTCTCTGCAGAACAGATTTTATCTAGTCTTCCCAGTCAGTTCCCTTTAAAAGGGTAACTTCAAAGATGTTCTCTGCAATGACAGTGCTTCAGTGCCAAACTGCAGCAGGAAGGAGATATCAACAAGTTCTCTATATGCAGGAGCGGTATTTGTATGAAAGCATCCCCCACTCAATATCTAAGTGAAGTCCTTAAAAAAACCCCCCGCCACCTTATTTGTGCTCAAATCTTAGCATCCTAATGGTGCTCTTTGTCCCTTAAGACTTAGTAGCAGGCATAAAAGGAACAAAACCTTAAATAAGCCCATCAGTGGGAGGGAGAAATGCAGAGATGGACACTCGATGGCTCTTTGAAGCATTCCATGAGCAAACTAACCTGCCGACCAGTGCTAGTTAAAATTGTTGTGGTTCTCCTTCCTTTCTCTCAACCAGTTTATTTTAATGACTTGACTATGATTTCTTTTTCTAGGACAGACAACTGAGTGGATCCACAACTACTTGCCATATAATTCATGTTCATGATTCTTGGCGAAAACCAAAATTGTGGCTTCATCCAAAATACCTCTGGGTTTCTTTACAGCTGTATTAGGTCAGATTCTCTTTTACTTTCTGTTTCTGTCTGAGGAAAGCATTTCATGTCTGAAAATTACAAATCAACACAAAGTTCTTTGGGACAATTCCTGCATAATTATGAGCAGTGAGCACTTTAAATTCATTTATTCTGTGGGTAGAGGGGGCAGAGGGGGTAATTGCTGGTCCAGACGCAGACACTTGCTGTAGTTGTTGCATGTTTACAGCAAGAACTGGGGTTTCTCTGCTTAGGGCTTGTTTCTGCCTGGAGAAGCTACCCTTCCACATATGTGCATGCGGCATTTCACCACTTCAGCAGAGCAGCCACTTTTGAAGGATTTTGTGGTTTTGGAGGGGTGACTGTGTGTAACTAATAACAGCTTCTTAATCAACAGGCCTGATGACCAGAGCACAAACACCTCAAATCCTATTTGTTACCAGTTTTTTCTCTGGTAGCAATTCCAAGTCAGCTATCTGCAAGGAGAGCCCGTAATTTTCCTGAGCCCGATTGATGGCCCACTGTTAGTGGGCTCAGGCTGTTTACATTTTGTTTGCTGTTTAGGTCTTTTGAGTCACAAAGAAAAGTACAGGTTAGCTCCAAAGTCCATTGTCTTATGCTTTGCTTAAGCCTATGCTTATGACACTTGTGCTGTCTTTCTTCTCTCTGCTGAAAGGAGGGTAGGACCGGTGTACAAACCCATTGCTACCTTAATGAGTTATTTAAATTACTTTGAACGGGATCAAGCACACTGTGTGTGATTGATCCCTCGCACCCCGAAAGGAAGAAACGGCCCAGCTGGATGGGTGGAAGAGATGTCCCCAGCATAAGGCTGGCAGAGAACGAAGCTTAGGGACGCTCAGAGAAAATTATTTCCTCTCTCTTTTGCCATCTTGGGAAGCATGGGAGACCCCTGCAAGTTGGCTGCTTTATCCTCTTTGGGAGGGAGCCTGGAGGTTCCTACGTTGAAACAAAAATGGAGGGGGAGCGCTGGGGACCTCCATCCTGGCCGGCACCCTGGGGACCGCAGTGGCAGTGCCCGTGTGCCCCTCGCGATCCCGTGCCAGGGAGTGTAGCTGTGCTGCGCAGCTAAGCCAGAGCCCACGGAAGGTATCCGGCGTCACGGTGCAGGCGCGGGTCAGCTCTGCAGCATGCACAAGCTCTTTTCTCCCTCTGTTGGGACTCCATCGTTGTACAAATGGCATCAGTAAAGGGATTAAATACTTCCAAATCATGTCAGCAGCGCTTGACATCACTTCCCAACCCACAGCAGCACGGTGCTCTTGGAGCATGGAACAAAGGAGAAAACATCCGTGACCAGAGTATTAAAATCTCTGTTACATGCTGTTGGGCTGGGTTGGTGAATGCACTGTGGAAATGGCGGAGAGAGAAATTTCAGAAAGGAGAAGAAGGAGAGAAGAGAGAAGAAATGATGCTACAATTATTTTGTTGGGTTTTTTTAGGACCCAACAGAAGAACTGAGATGTGCAGTAGCAACTAGATCATCAAGGAAATAAATAGGATGCTGTGGAAATATATGATGAGTACAGAGAAGAGGGGAATTGGTCTTGTATGTTGTAGATAAACTTGAATAATGGGGTCACATACTGCAAGCTTTGTAGTCCAATTTCATTTCCTTCACACATCATTCAGTTGTGTAAAACCTATTCATCTAGTTATCTCCTTCTAAATTTCCTTCTACTCTGCTGCAGCCATTGATGGCTCTTATCTCATTACCATATGCTTCTCTTGGTCAGGAACCATTCTTTGTGGGCAAGATTACCCTGGTAACAAAACAAAAACAAATGAGAAAGGAGAAAGATGTATCATTCAATGTGGCTGTGTCAAAGCTAATACTTGATTTTTTAATTTTATTTTCCCCCTGAGAACAATTTTCATACTCTACAGTGAAGAACGAGAAGGTAGCTCGCAGTTGGGATTTGTTACATGGTACAATTTCCAAACAAATATTCACAGAAAAAAGTGGGCTTGTTTAAGTAACTGCAGGAAACAAAAGCTTGACTTTGCTGATGATTTTTCCTTTCTCCCCATGCATCTTGGTATCAAAAGAATAATCAAAAAAAGAGACTCCAGCACCAATTCCTGTAAGTACATAAAACAGCAAGTTAATGCCACAATCCTTTTTTTTTTATTTTTAGTTTTTTCTGCAGAAGACCTGAGTTTATTATGTTAAAGTGTGAGGAATGTTTATATTGGTAGCAGTTCTCCAATGAAGGAAAAATATTAGTTCAGTTATAGCCCAGGTAATAACTGAAATCTGAATCTGACCTATGCTTGGCTAAACATCAATCCCGTCAAAATAAAATATCTTCAAATTTTAAGACAGCAAGCTTTTAAAATAAAAACAGAGGAAATGTCTTGACAGTGTCCTTTGAAACAACCTTCAGAACTGGGAATGCCATTTGTGAAAGTCTATTTAAATTCCTGTAAGCATCTGAGTGACCAGGGGGAGAGCAGGCAGAGGGACAGATAACAAAAATCAATACAGACTTTTAATAAAGGACAGTGGGAAAGGAGAAAGAATGTAAAAAATTATAAGAATGGAAAATTGCTCTAGCTCTAGTAGTATTTCAGTTGCCTTCATCTGGTTCAACCTGCTGTTCAGCCTCCCCTAATTAAGATAGGGGGGTGTTAAACTTCTTTGCAGCCAAGGAAAGGAGCCGAGTAGAGATGGAAGGAGAGAATGGAAGAAAGCAGCCTGCTTTCTTCTGTGTGCTTTTTTTAAAGCAGAGAATAATTACATTAAAACATTTCCTGGCCTTTTCAGGTTTTGAACAGAGGCTTATTGGGAGTGTCCGTGACTCTTTAGCACGTGCAGGCCAGCAGTTAAAACTACTGTACATGTAGAGCAATGCATTCACCTTGTGAGGGCAAAAAATAACTAGTGGCTCCCTGGCATCCTTCACACTGTCACTAACCAGAGCAGCCCTTCTTGTCCAGGACTCCCCGGGCATTGATCTCAGAGCTTATGACAAAGGAGGCTTGTAGTATTGCATCAGTATCACTTGAATAAGAATGAATCTGCTTTATAATGCAGTTTTGCAGCTACTTAAATGCTTTAAATATTAATAATTCAGTTGTTGGATTCACAGGGATGGCAGCAAAAATGCTGAAAGGTGGAACTGTACGTGCATTAAATAGGGTTAGCAAAAAGACCAGGAGAGCTTGTGTACTTATTAGCTCAGCTCTGTGGGGAATATGAAGCGTAAGAGGTGGTGCTTCAAAGTTACAGACGGGCTCAGCTGACGCACTGGTCTCCTCCATCCTCACCAGGGCTGTTCCCAGTAGCATGTGCTCAAGTACTTTGTTCAGCCCTGTTTTACGTGACGGACTTCAGGCCTACTGCACCCTGTTCAGTTCATTTCTCCTTTTTTTTTTTTCTTCTTCTTTTATGGCATCTGACACATGCAGCTGTGAATCCTGGCTTAAACATTACTGCCGTTCTGTGTCACTGTATGGACACAGACCAAGCAGGACCAGAAATGTGAGGAAGGTGCAGACGTCTTGGCTTCTGAAAGCCCCAGCAGATGAACTTCAGCGCCATCAGCTTCTGTAGCTGTAGGCTGCTGAAGCCCAGGCAAGCCCTGCTTGGGTTCAGGTGTCCATGGAGAAGACCATAAGTCGCGTTTATGCCGCTTCAGCCTCCTCCTCATCTTGGCGTCAGCTAGAGATGGCCTTAATCTTGGTGCTGCCAGTGAAACAGACCCCCGGACCAGTCAGCCACCGCTGCGGAGGTGCTGTGCCATGCAGCTCCCCACAGAGCAGCCCTCCGTGCTGGGGTGGGACGAGACCACAGGCAGGCTGTGCAGAGCCACGCAGGCTGCGTAAATCCACTGCCTGGCTTGAGATGAATTTCTGTTCCTTCTTCTCTTGCCAGATTGGAGCAATAGCCCAGCAACTGCCTCCTGCTCTACTTCCCTAGGCTGCACGGGGGCACGGCCGCTTCACTGTCGTGGCTGCAGAGCTTTGGGTCCACCTCTGGAGCCTGCTCCTGTACCATGCTCAGCACCAGTGCCCCAGCGGACCAGGGCTTCCTATAAGCATCACCTCCGGGGGCTGCGCTGGCCTGGTTTCCACTGGAGCTTGAAACCAGACGTGTTTTTTTCCCTAAGAATCAGTAGTTTAAAATCCAGTATGAAATGACATGTGGCGGGCAGGGCAGGAGGGGTGGGCCCCAGGGATGTGGATTTTGTCTGTGTGTGCAAAGAAGAAAAGCCTTTTGCTCCATTAGTCATCCTGTAATGAAACGTCTGGCCTCCGGAGGCGTCGAGGATGTCGTGATCTCATCGGAGTTGCAAGGTGGGTTTCTCCAAAGAGAGTTAATAGGATCAGTTAACGTTTTTAAACCAGCACTAGCTGGAAGAATCTTGCCATACAGCAGCTCGCCCAAGTGATGTCAGGTGCCATGCATGCGTGCACCCAGAGGGTAGGAAGGGGAGAGCAAAGGCACCACAGCGGCTCACGGGGATGCGATGCAGCACTGCTGCCTAAATATATGATACAAATTACCCCTAAGACTAAACAGCCCTTCTGCTCACTGTCAGTCAGCCAAACAGAGAAAGAAATAATTGAATCTGGGCGCAGCTGCTCGGAGGGCTGATGGAGCTGCCCTCCGCACTGCTCGTGGCCATGGCTGCGTGGAGCGAGCCTCCCCGTGCATTTCCGATGCGGGCCTTGGGACCAAGGTCCTGCCTGCTCATCTCTCCTGCCCACACTGCTGTGGGTGCTGTGTCCTACCTGTAAGCACCAGGCAGGCTTCAGCAGGGACTCCCTTTTGGCATGCCACAGCGAATCGTGCTTTTCTTACCACTGTTATTGAGTTATTTTCACTAACTGTACTGAGAGTCACAGCCCACCGGGTTCATCCCGCTCCATAAGACTTCTCTTGCCTCTAGCTGGAGGGGCAGCAGGCCGCCAATGTCCAAGCATCCCAGCTTTCGGGAACCCAGCACAGGGCTCAGGTGGCAGTGGCACGGCTGCGTGGTGGCACAGGGTGAGCCAGCTCTGGGTCCCAGCTGGAAGAGGTGACAGTCCCCCTTTGGGTTTCGGTCATGCCTGCTGCATGGGCTCTGTGACAGGAGGGCTGGGCAGTGCCGTGGTGGGCAATATGTCAGGCGCAGGCTGATATCAGGCTGACTGGGGGATCTCCGGTGGGATTTGGCAGGTTATTGCAGTTTGGTACCAACGTGGAGATGTTTTGCATGTTTGCAGTGAGCAGGCATACCTAAGTGCAATCACAGCATCTAGAGGCAAATTACAAGTTTTAAACTGCTCTTTGCAGTTTGGAAAGCCACAATTATAAAGCTCATAGAAGAGTGCCAGAAGGATAAGAAGTCACCAGAAGAAAGTAGTTATTAATAAGCATATACAGTCTCATTTGCTGCATTCACGCTGGGGGGACTGTAACAGTGCTTTCCCATGAAATGTCAATAAGTGTTCAGCATCTCTTGAGGAGCAAAGCAATGCAGTGTTTTTACACTTTAAATTCCCGGCCAGTGATTGCTAGACACTTCTTTGTGATTAAGCATTCTCATTAACTAGAATCGATCCTTTGCAGAACTAAACCTAATCTGTACGTAACCTGGTGCATTTGCTTATTACCATTTGGTGATAGTATATAGTTCAGTGGCAATGGACCTGCAGTTAGACAGAAGAAAAACTGGGAGAGAAGAGATCCCTGAACAAAGAGCCTGTGCTTGTGCCTGTGACAGAAATATGATCCTTTGCTTCAAAGGAACATGAAATAGAACTTAAAGCTTTGTCATCTTCCTGAAGGTTGCCGGTGATGTACAGGTAGGAGAAATGGCAGATGAGGCACAGATAGGTCAGTGGCACACAGCAGACTGTATCACCTGATAGTCTGGTTGCTATTAAAAACCATGCACTTAATGCAGCCAAGCTCAAATCCAGACACCCAAGGAGATGGGGCGCAGAGCATCCTTCTGGGGGAAGGGCAGTGCTTCCTCCCAGGAAACTGCGGCAGACTGGAAAAGAGCTGGAGGCCACGCTGAACATGAGCTGCTAACCCAGCCCTTCTGCCAAGTGATTAAAGGCAGGGGAATATTGAGTGGGAGTAAGTAGGATATATTACCTCCATGTTTGGCAGAGCACACTGGCCAAATGAGTCCATTTCTGGTGTCAGCAATTCAAAGAGGATATGGAAAAATTGGAGGGGATTCAAGTGAGAACTACCAGGACGACAAAAAAAATGGAAAACATGAGGAAGCCTCAAGGAGAGGAGTCTGTTTATCTTATCAAAAACAAGGCTAATGCAGCCTGTGAATATCTACAGAGGAAACAAAATTTATTAGCAGATAATTCTTCAGCCTGACAGACAAATATATAGCATCATCCATCAAGAAGAGCCAAAGACAGAAACACTTCAGATTAAAAATAAGGTGCAAGTGTCTAACAAAAAGAGTAATTAACAATTAACCTCATTAATAACTACTGTAGATTGCATTTTTATCCTGCTGAAAGAGATGCTCTGGTTCCAACAGGGGTTAACGTAGAAGTCTGAGGTCCATGTTCTGCAAAATGTCAAACCAAATGATCTCAGTCACCTCTTCTAGCTCTGCCTTTGAATCTTGTAACATATTCTGTTCCTAATTCAATATGGGAAAAAGTTTCGTTTCAGTATCTTTAATTTCTACCAAATGCTTTTTGCATTCATCTTCCAGTGTTTTCGATTTCCTGTAATGAAATTTTGGCTGATCTTTAGCTCTGTGTGCATAAACATTGCTGGCAGATAATGGGTAAGGACTTGTTTCACAATCGGGCTGCAATATCCAAAGCTTCATAGGAGCACTCCATAACATAGCAGGCAATTATGAAAATGGATTATTAGGTTATGAATCTGCTTCTGTGTCCTGAGGGAATTTCAGCCAAAATCCCACCCTTTTTTAAAAAGAACAGTCAGGCCTTTTACCAAGGGCTTGCAAAGAGAGGATTGAAAAAACAACTGGTTGAGCCCCATATATCACCTATAACCATATTTTATTGTACTTGTATATTGCAGATGTGTATTCAGGAGTATATAATTTAAAAAATAAATCTTTCATTGCTAGTTTGTGTGAGATTTTAATTTTTCAAAGCCTTTAACTCCCTTTCTTCCAGTAGCCACATTGTTACGGCACTGGAAGTTCAACACAGCTTTCAACAGCTGCAGGATCCAGACTGGTACCTGGTACTGCAATGACCTGAAAGTGGGGTGGCATCAGGAGAGAGAGGAGCTAAAAAGAGCAAGAGGGGATGACAGTAACAGCTGTGCTGGATACTGGTTTGCCCACCGGAGCACCAGTTCTGTGGGCACCGCAAGGGGTGCGCTGGGACGGTCCCCACGGCTGCGGGAGGGCTGCAGGCACGCAGCAGCTCATGGAGGAGCCACCTCGCAGCGAAGCTCTGCTCGCTCACGTGGCGTCGAGGCCTGGTGGCATGTTTTGACGTGATGGGACACCTTGTTTAAATGTGGTGCTTGCTGAAATGCGTCTCTCTAACCTGGTTTTGCCTAGCCTTGTACACTGTGAAGTCCACGCCAGGTGGATGCTAAAAGCTACTGAGCTACAGGAAGAATATTTTACATTCGTGTTCTGGGGGAGGAAGAACAGGGCAAGTATCTGAGCTCAGTTATTCTACTGCTTGCCACACCTTGTCTGTGCCTTGTGTTTAAGAGAACTAAAATTTCCTTTTTCGAGGGATTTCTGGGTTAGACCATTTGCTGGTTTTAGTATATCATTGTCACCATTTTATTACAATGATATTTTAATAATTATTATTGTTGGTATTACCCAAAGAGTTTACAAGGCCATGCCATGTGGACACATAATACATAGCATTTATATCACCATTCATTTATGAATTGACCATATGCATATGCTAAAGCAACAATAAAAAAGCAGCTGTGTTTAAGGACATAATGTTGCCAAATGCTGCATGTAAAATTTGAGGAAAGATTTTTATTAGGGTTAGTTCAAGGTGTTCGGTTGGTTGAAGACGTCTGTTTGAATGACTTGTACGACTCACTTTTCTGCTCCTGTTGTGGAGCAGTCAGAAGCTCTTCTAGTTTCCATTTTTAAACAGACTGGTATGTGCAGACAGAGATTGATAACCCAGATCAGGCTGATGAATTGGGGCACTGAACTCAAATGAACACACTTTCTCCATGAATTTGGATGGGGCAGGCACACACTCGTTTGACCAGATAACTCTGTATTTTTTTCTACCAAAATGGAGGAAGTAGAGGGGAAAATCCAATGCAAACAGCACGGATTACCGTCTGGACTTTGAGGGCACCCACAAAAGGATTTGCTGTTTACAGGGTTTTAAATTCAGCGTTTCAGTGCTGTCAACTCCATTATTAAAGTCAAACTTTGTTTTCGGATTTACCATGCACAAACATGCGGTTAATACAAACTCTCTGTTTAAATAACAATAATTTGAGGCACCAGTAAGTACAGACAAATTCTACTGAGAAACCTTCAGACCCTTTTTCCATGCTTGCTTTAGAAATCACCCCAAAGCCTTAGCTCAGACTCGCATTTCTGTTCGTCTGAGAAGCCTAAAACCTCACAGGTTCAAAACACACACACACCCTAAAATCAGAATTTGAGGCAGATTTGGTCTACAGACATGTGGGGGCTGAGGCTGAGTCTTCTGCCAGAAAAACACGAATCATTTTGGTTTTGTTAGGTCAGTAGCCATTTCAGTTTGGGTTCCTCAGTCCTGTCATCTGAAGGCAGATGTGGTTTTGGTGTCGCTTCCGTTTCCTTATTTTTGTTTCTTTTTTTTCTGCCCTTTTCATAAAAGGTGCCTCCTGTCCATGGCTGTATTTCAAAGCAACACTCCCCACTACAGGTCAGCAGTGAGAAAGAGAAAAAGCCACGGCCATCCTGTGAGGAAGGCAGATAATGATTTGGAGTTTTTCGTCAAATGCTTTTTCCCCCAATATGACTGACCCATTGGGAACTTAAATAAGACAATTCTGTGCTCTTATAAATTCATAAGCAAGCCAATTTACTAGTAAACTTTTTCTAGGTCTAATCACTTAAATGTTTTCAAATTTTTGAGACTAAATTAATGCTAAGCTTTGGATGAGCAAGGGTACACCACAGAATTAACAAGGATAAGGGATAAAGTAAATAACTGCCTGTGTTCATTCTGTAATTTATCAACTTTTAAATTCTGAGCTCTGCACAAGAAGCTGTTCGTATTTTTGAATATGAAACTGAGGGAGGTGTAATTTTGTTCTCAGCCTGCCTTCCAGCTGGCCTCCCTGCTTCTGGTCCTGGGCAGTCAGCAGCCCTTTCAGTGTCCCTGTTACGGCAGGCGGCTTTACGCCGACTGCTTTTATAATCTTCGTAATGCCATGATAAGACCTGCTTTGAGGTTGAATGTGTATGAGTCATTAGTGCAAAGCAAACATGGATTTGGTCCCTTGCGTTCGGGGGAAGAAGAAAATGCCAGGACGGGCCATGCCTGTAACTGGGTTTTGTATGCTCCAGCCACTGAAATGTGAAAGCAGGAAGAATAGCAGGAGCAAACAAAAACGCCATCCCAAGAAAGTCCATTTTGAGAAACCCCTACAGATAAAAAATAGGAGTATTAATGAATGTATTTTTGAGGTACAACTTTGCACAGGATTTTGTTCTGCACGCATGCAAGTCCCTAAAGCTGCTCTTATCAAACTTTCAGCTGGAGACGCTGTCATTTACTGTGAGGGTACCCGCGAGAGGTAAGTATTTCAGTGCCTTTTCTTCAGCTGTATCTTCCTAAGACTTGTTAATATTTCATTTGAAGTTAGATGTATACCTGATGAAGGTGGGATTATTTCCTCAGGACTACCACTCACTAAAATGTCCTCTATGAATCGTGGAAAGTGCATTTAATGTTCCTTGGTGCTTCACAAATCAGTATAGGAGTATGAGAACCAAAGCAAAGACGTGGTTAGGCATCTGTGTCCATAAAGACGTGGCTAAGTTGTCGCTAAGAGGGTTATATCTGTTAAAAACATACACAATTCAGAAACATGGCTTTGCTCTGTGTTTGCGTTTGTGTTGAAGGAGGCTGAGGTAATTCACAAGGAGGCTTTATTTATTCATTAATGACGCAAGACAAAAAAAGGAACTTTTAATTACACCCCAGTGATAGGAAAGTATGAAAGCACTATTCACGATACCCTGGAGACCACATGATATCTTGGTGGTAGTTGTTCTGTCCAAACAAAATTATATAAAGGAAACTATTTACATTTTGTCTAAATATGGTCCTCCAAGAATTAATATTTACAGAGGACTTGGGAGAAATTGGTTTCATATCAATGCAGATTATTTAAATGAGAAACTGGACATTACAGTAAAGGATAAAGGATCCCAGAAAAAGGTAAGACCAGTGGCCCTGTTTGCTAGGACAGAGAAATGCAGGTATTGGGAGTCAGCCTGGAAACCTGACTCTCAGGCGTTGCGTTTTAACCAATGCTGGCCCCGGTGAGGATGCAGATGTGGCATAAGCAAAGGTGGCCAGACCCCAGGGAGACGAGGGACCATGGCTACCCTCTTTGCAGGAGGATGATGCTGGGTTTTTTGCAGTTGCTAGTTCAGTGGTGTTGCCTCACTCCTTTGTTTGAGAGAAATGAAGACATTTTGTATGTATATACCTGAAATCCTGCTGCTCAGAATTACTGGCCTGGCTGGCAGGGAGCTGCACCAGCCCGCAGAGATGGGCATTTGTTTTGTCACGGGCAGTTTTGCTCACACACAAAGCTGATTTTCATAAGAAAGAGAGGAAAAAAATGATCGGTGTTATCTTTTATGTTCCTTATTAGGTTTGCGTCCTGCCCTCTGGGGGTTTTGAACCTTTTTTGGGGGGGAGCTGGGACTGGTCCCTGCTGCAGGCAGGGCGCTGCTCTACAAGGAATACAGCGGTGAGCTATTTCGGTCATTTCCCATACTTAAAATGTATAGCTTTGTCAATGTGATTTTTTTGCTAAAGCCAGGGGGAGGGGGAGAGAGACAACCACAGCCTTTCAAGGAAGGAAGGCCAATGGGAATTTTTGGTGTGCTCCCAAGTCATTAATTAATATCAGCTGATGAGTCAGAAAAATGTGGCTGTCTGCTGACTTGTAATGTGTCTTACTAACAAAACAGGTTCCTGTAGCCGCAGTTCACTGTTACTAATGCAGAGCCAAGCCCTCTGTCAGCCCCACATCCAAATAAAGGGCTGCCTTTTGTTTCCCGTTTGCTTGTCCGATCTCTTGGTCCCCCTACTGACCTCTGCGGGCAGCCTTATGAAAATAGTGTTTCTACAAACATGCAGCATGCTGTATGTAAATATATATACATTCAAATTGAATCAATAAGGACACTAGATTGTGCCATATTCAGTGTATTTAATAAAATAGTATTTTCCTTTTTTAAGATCGTATGACCCCCAGTGCTGAAAACTGCAGGGGTTTTGCAGAGCAGGTTCAGGTCATGCTCGTGGCAAAGCACTCGAGGGAGTTGCTGAAGGCATCCCTTACCCCCTGCATGACGTGCCCCCCAGCAGCCTAGCGCTGCTTCTTACTGCCTGCAGAAGAAAGCAGCTCCACCGACTGGGATACGCCGCTGCAGGGACCCAGCTGCGTTTGCTGGGAGACAATCTGCTCCTCAGGGTTAGCTGTGAAGGAGCAGAACTAGGGAAAGGCAAAGGCAGATGGCAAACAGGCTGATCCTGCTCTGAGCGGGAGCCTGGGCTACAACGATGACCTGCTGAGGTCCCTTCCTACCTGAATTACCCTGTCATCCTCTAACCCACACCAGGACCGCTCAGGGTCACAAGCCCTTGCATCCACTTGCCTGAGTCAAGTATTTGGCTCTCTGGCTGGTTTCCAGCCTTGGCTTTTGGCCACACATTTGCATCTATATAATCATTTAGTGACTTAAAAATCTGCCCCCCCTTTTCTACATCTTCTGGATGTGCACAAAAAGAAAAAGATAGAGAATTTTCGGTTAGGGAAATTACGCAAGCCTGTGTTTTCAGGTGGATTTTTACAGCTTCAGAACCAGACTTGCTATGTGCTACCAAAGCTGAGAGACAGGATTGTCCTAGGAAACCTTAAGAGTCAGGGCAAGAGCCATTCAGGGAGCCTGAGCTGGCAGCCACTGGAGTATTTGTCCTCTAAGCTCCTGCGTGGCACACATTGCTGCCCAAGACACAAACTGTTGTGGCTACCCTCTCCTGACCAGAATAATGCCATGGTAATGTTGCTGTGAGAGGTCAGGCACGTAGGTCCTCGGGATCACAGCAGAGCTCCCAGCCAGCCTGGGGTCCAGCAGCATCGCGCCCTTCCCTCCACAGTGGCTGGGAAGCTGCGCTGCCTGTTCTGGCAGGATCCACCATCTGTCTGATCCAAGTTCTCGCCGCCTGTCCCGCACGGTTGTTTCACTTGTCTTCATTCCTCTCTACTTGCTAAAAGTAACACATGAAATCAGGCAGGCAAAACTAGGAGAGATCAAACACGCAAGGTGTTGAAGGATTTCAGCACCGACAAAAAGGAAAGGGGAGGTCGGCCCCTTGCCTCGCAGGGGCTGGGATCAGGGGAGCACCCAGCAGGACACCCACTTCAGGTACGACTCAAATCCATCACTCGTTCTCCCATGTTCAAGTAAAACAAGCCAATGGCCTCTGCTTTGGTATTGCTCCCAGCGGCCAGAGTTCAAAAACACACTAGTGTTTGGTTTTTGTAGCAAATGGGGGACTAAAAGGGGCTTGGGAAGGCGCATACAGACACACGGTTTCCTTGCAGCTGCTGGTTCACCTTCTCTGCTCCTTCCCCAGAAGTACCAGGATAGACCTTGTTGCGCAGATGGGCTGGTGCATCTTGTGAGCCATTCCCCCAGCCCCAAAGTTTGCCAGTGGCTGTGCAGCTTGGAGGCTGAGAGCTCTGACTGCCCATCTCCGGATCGATGTAGTCGTTCCTTCTCCCGCTGGTCTCTTTGTGCCCCTCGGCTGCCGGCGTGCTTGGTCCCTGGCACAGTGCCTGCTGTGGAGAAGCAGCAGCCGGGGCTCACCGGGAACGGCCACCGTGGAGCTGGACGTCCCTGCTCATGTGGCAGGACCCAGTGCCTGCGGGAGTCCTGCTGCAGGAAGAGTTGGCATCCACATCCAATGGCTGCTGCGCTGGGAGGGGGATGAAAAATCTAATTTTCCTTTGCAGGTGACTTTTAGATAGATCAGCATCAGGTAGTGATGCTGACCTTTAAAGCCCCTTTTTGGGACAACCTCTGGAGGGCTCCCCACAGCTCGGGCAGGCAGTGGCTCTGTGCTGATCACCGGCTGCTGTGGGAAGGGCAAGGGGAAGGGGAACCACAATCTGCCACCATCGCCCGTGCCAGGAGGCCTCTGAGCCGTCCCCTCCACAGCCTTCCCAGCTCAGACACGTCCCCACCGGTGACACAGGCTGCAAGCAGCTCACTGCCCATCGCCCCGTGCACACCCGCTGTGCCTCCTCTCGGCTACCAGCCCATGGCACCCCAGTGGGCTTCTGTCGGGTGGGGAGGGCTTCGGCCAGCGGCTCGTCTCTCTTAACCCGACCCGACCCATCTCCTCGTGGAACTGTGTTGCAAAAGGAAACCACCTCAGCCACAGTTTGATAGGGGAAGAAAGGCATTTCTAAATGTTTGCCCACATGGTACGACTGGTAGTCTACAACATCTGTATTTCACACTGGGATTTTGAACTGCAGTGTCCCCAGTCAAACAAAGGCGCTGTAAATCCATTCACTCCTTCATATAGGGTAATGACTGCACGTGAATTATCTAAATTAGTTAACAGCTCTGATCAAACACGTTTATCTGCTAATGTAGTAAATAATTGCTGGGCCACAGCACCATATAAGTTATCGCTTAGCAAAGGCAGCTGGGTTCCAGGCACCTGCCAGTCATTGCTAATAGTGTTTTGAGACCTAACTAGCAAATGAATTGTTTTTTTAATGTGAACTGCTTTTTTTTTTGCTTGTCTGATTAGTCTTATTTTCCTGCTGGTGAAGTTCTTGCTAGATGAAAACCAGTTAAGCTAAAAATCAGCTTATGAGGCTGTTCTGTTTAGATTCACAGGCTTCTATCTTGCTTTTTTCCAGCTAGCTGCATATTTTTAATCACTCTTGTTTGACAAGCCCAAAGGTAAGGACCTAACTGCCTTTTATTCACATTCAGCAGAAACTCAGGCACATCTCAGTTTAATCATGATCACCGAATCTGGTTTTGAGGAAAAAGGCTGCTCAGAATACATACAGCGTCATGATGTGTGCACTGTTTCCCATAAATATAAAGTGAACTAGGGAGGAGGGTAGGAGGGACACAAATGTTTTGACACAAATAGACAGAAAAAGCATTTTTTCTAGTAGTTAATTTTCGAAATAGAAATCCTGTGGGATTTCAAAATAGAAATCACTTCTACGTAATTAAATCTTTTGAGAGGTTTATCTCCATGCTTGTCCCTGCTGTAGGACTGGTGTTTTGCTGTCCATGATTAGGCACAGTTGGTCCCTCCTGCAGCTCCCCAGCGAACTGGTGGTATGGTCAGCAGCTCCCAATGTGTTCGTGGGGGACACGGCCGCAGCTCCAAGCCGCCACGCACCTGGGAGGGGAAGGGCATTCGAGAGGACCAGCTAAAATAATGAAAGAAATTATCACATCCCCCAGGGGCCAGATTTTCAAAGATAAGCATACAAGTCCCATTTCCAACAGTGTTGCACATGTAGCCAGTATAGTCCACCCAGTCTTTCAACCTGGAAATACATTATCTAAATGTAAAGAAAATGGAAATGATGAGCTGTTACAGAGATTTATCCCCCTCTCTGCATGGAATCAGGGTGGGAAAAAAAATACGCCTGCAAACATGAGTAGTACTCTGCACTAAAAATAACAGGGTAGTTTTTGAGCAGACTGCTTTCGTATGTGGGTGTCTCCTCTTCCTTTCTGTTTCTGTCATTAGGCTCCATGGATTTCTCTGCACAGCAGAGAACAACGGCCTGTTATCTTCTGGAGTGCTTCCGTGTTTAAGACCTCAGCTGCAGGTATCTTGGGTATAAATTATCCCAACCGCACCACGCCTGAGCCTGCGGAAGCAATGCAAATGTCCCTAAGCCGAGCAGTCAGCATCAGGGTGACGTGGGAAGCCGTTGGCTCCCATGGCCGGGGCGATTGCTGGCAGGCAGCCCTCATCCCCCACGCAGGGAGGGGGAACGGGGGTGAGATACATACGGAGAGGTGGCAGGACCCCAAGTGCCCCAGGAAACATGTCCCACGCACTTGGTGATAGATCAGTGCTTGCAGGGAGGCTGGGGAGAGGGGAAGCAGCCCCCTTGCCCAGCGCGCTCTCCGAACGAGCCTCAGACCTGGGGTGAGCTGCTGCAGGGGAGATGGTGGCTTTATGTATACAAAAATACACAAAGTGCTTCCTAGTGTGCTGGGCGTTGGACCTTCCCAGGCGGAGAATGAGGGCCCAGATGCCACCAAGGCACTGATCTGTGCTGGTGCTGTGGGGCAGGAGAGCATCAGACAACCATGGCGTTGAAAAGCTCATGGAGGCTTTCCACCACGGGGATGCCCCGCAACAGTCCTGGCCCCCCTAAGTGTCTTTCCCCGGGACGGCTCCACCAAGGCGAAGCCTCACCAACACCACCACACACCGGCTTTGCCTGCTGCCCTCATGGGTGGGAAGGAGCTGCCTGAGCACCTCGCGTCGGGGCATGGCTGATTTTCACTCGTGCCTTTTACATGCTCCAGGAGCTCAGGAGTAACCGATGGCGGTGTTTATGGCGTTGCGGTGGTGTCCCCTGCCAGCTTCACGTTGATCCGAGCCTGGCAGCGCAGGACAATCCCTCCCATTCATAAGACCCTGGGATTTTTATTGTTTCCTTTGACATTTGGTTTTTGAATGATACTGATTTATGCTCATGAACATCTTAGTGATCTTGCGAAAAATAACATGGTGGCATGGGGTCAGGGGCAGGGAGGCAAACCCATTTTTCTTTTTGCTCCAGTTCTCTCCCAAGCTGGGTGTGAACTATGTTCTGCAGTTAATGATGAAGTGCTGAGGCTGCTGGGACGTTCTGCTTACCCAACAAAAGGAACAAAGCCCATCTTTTAGCAAAAAGCAATATTTTTTCGTATCTGAAAGACTGATGGCACCCACAAAGCATTGAGGCTTTGAAGTTGGTGTTCGGGGGAAGGTTAAGTGCATGCGGCAGTAAAGCTAACTGACAGCTTTAGAAGTAGGGACACCTAAAAAACCTTCTCAGATAGAATAGCAATGCATATAAACTGTCCTGGATGGGGCTTTCATCTGTTCATGTGCTATTATTTTACTCTTGTATTTGGATTTGAAGCTTACAAGGAAGAAAATTACTTCTGCTGCCATTGCTTTTTAAGCAGAAACTAAAGATTATATTAACCATGTGTACAAAGTGTGGAGGCTCATTTCAAGTGTTTTCTCAGAGATTGCTTGAAAGAAAAACATCCTCTTCCATAGTGCATAGGGCTAACTCCTGTTCGTAGCTGTGGTTACAGCTGAGAGTAAATGACTGTCAGAATAAAATGCTGTTATGGCATGGTGCTTACACAATCCCTTATGCAGCTACAACACAGTTATAACCTAAAGTCCTGGAGAAAGGGGACTGTAAATGTCAAGACCAAAAGGGTAATATGACAATATAATACAATTTCTCAGTACTAAAGCTGTGAGTCTGCCGTGGATTTCATAAATATATGAATTGGTATCTTCTGGCATGGTAATTCCGAGAAACCCTAAGCCATCAGGCTCCTCAGTGGGTAGCAGTAGCCTTGGATACAGCTAGTATCCCCTGAAGTGCCCCAGCACCTCGCAGGAAGGGGTGCTCGCTGCCCCGAAGCTCCTCGCTCCCCCTCCAGAAGTGCCCAGCTCCAGAGGTGGGACAACTGGGAAAGATGCTGCCCCCCCACAACGTGATAAATACCCGCGTCCTACTCATTCAGCATCTTGCACGTGGTCCCTGCCGTTACCGTAACTGCAGATCCAACCCTCTGCTAGCCAAGCCCTGTCCTCCGTTCCCCGAGCACGCTGGGTTATGAAATTCATTACATGGCCTCAGGCAGATGCAGTGGAGGTATATATGCAGCACTATAACGCCTACCATGGAGGGATAATAAGTAAAATTAAATATGATTTATGATTTAAACAAATATGACATATTGCTTACCAAGTATTATTAAATATAATTTTCAATTTACATATTGACAAACTCACATATTAACTTCACTTTTTTTTCTTAAAATAAGTATAGATTTGAAATTTAATTCACAATCATGATGGCCTATTTTAAGGTTACCATAGGGTATTAAAATAGCATGAACTGAATAAACACATATTCAAACAATACTTGTTTACTCTCAAAGTCCTTGAGACAGTTGGAGCTCTAGAAGGAGAGTCACAGCTGACCACCTTGAACCAGGGTTTTACCGAGGAGATGTACCAGCTTTCAGCAGCAGCAGCCTCTTCTCCACGTACAGAAGGAATATCTGCTTTGCTTTGCTTTAGTTGTTTAAAATCCTTGGCTATGGATAAGGCTTTCAGTAACCAAGACATTCACTTCCAGTGCAAAATGTAATTTGAGAAGAGTAAATGATACATATGAAACAAATTTATCATAGTTTTAAATTTCTGCACTTTTATTAAATCCCACTTTCCATCCAGAAACAGCAGGATGCAAAAACGAGTTGGCTCTTTCATTTTTCATTTGCTGTTCTCTGTTACACAAAATGAAAAACCTAAGCAGAGTATGTTAAGTTGTGTAATGGCTTACATATGTTCACCATGTGTCCTCCTGGATAGCAAAAACAAATGCCAAATTCTGTACAAAGACCATATACAACTCCAAATCAACACATCTTCATGGCTAGTAATCAGTGAGGTCTACCTCTCCCTTGCAAAAGAATCAAAGAGAAGAAAAGCAGAACAAGATTCAAATCAATTATTTAAAGGAAAGTGTCTTGCTGCTAATTTGTATTGCAATTAAAGCCCCTGATTATAACCACTTTGGTTGAAATGAGTCTATTCATATGCCCTACCCTCTGAAGATGCCTCTCACTGTCTCCCACAGCTAGAAGTCACAGAGCTGGGTGGACAGAAACTTTGAGGAAAAAACAATTGCCCTTGAGCCCTCTGATGCAAGTCGAATAAATCTGAAGACCAAATCTGAAGCAGGACCCGCTGGCTAGGCAGGGCAGCCAAACTGGGTTTCATGAGAGGAAGAGTTCTTGCTGTAGGAGTGGGCAGGCATAGTCACGCTCTCCTGTCCTATCTTAAGGACCTGATACGAAAATGTTCCTGCACCAAAATGTTGTCCTGTTGCAATGTATGTCCTGACTTTACTTCTCTGAGGCAGAGATAAGAGCTATGGTCCCTCTGGAAGGGAAGATTGAAGGGGTACGTAAAATGTCCTTACTGCTCCTTCTCGTGTGCTACAAGAATTATTCATGAGGTGGTATCTGCTCTAAGGTTCCTCGTTCCCCATAGAGATGTCACAGCCTGCTTGTTACGAAACACAGCCTCATAAATAATGAAGAGAGAAGTTTTCTCCTGGATGAGAAGGAATAAATGACACATTGCGGTATTCAAAACAGGAGTCTTTCTAACCATGCAGAGCTTTGTTGAATGGGCAGACATTGCCTCGCTGAGATTTCATAAAATCCCTTTAGCAACTTGGGGTCCCTTTTCTGACTTGCATTGCTGAATGCAGAGACCAGCCCCATCCTGCTTCTTTGTTCACCAAAAGACCAAGAGGTGCCGAAGTACTCTGGAGACTTTCAAGTGATTGCAGAATACTGCTGGCTCTCAAGGACACCATTTCACCTGAGCTGCCAGTATTTCTCATGGTGTTTATCCCTCTGATTTTGCAGTCACAATGACTCCTGAGTCTCTGTGCATCACCCAGTGTCTGCCCTGAAACACGATGCTCTCCTGGAGTTTTACCTGGGGCACCGAGAGCTTTGCAAACCTGTCCCAACTGTTGAATCGATCACATCCGAAACCAGGAGAATTTTGCCTTGGTTTAGGAAGCAGCAGGCAGTTGTGAACATTTTGGATAAGGCTGTCTGTAGAAAGCCATGTTTCAGCCAAGCTACTGAAGGAGAACTTTTAAAACTTAATTTTCCCTTTAGAATGGATGAGCTGAAATAGCTCTCACTTACAGTTCCTGGTGAACTGCTCCTTCGGATACTGAGGGAGCAGAAAGAGAGAAACTGCTGGGTTTTGTGACTTAATGGTAAGTGTTGCTTGTTTGCTAGCAGTGAATTAGGAGATCCTTAAGATAATGGAAGAGCATCAACCCTAAAGCAATGCAGTACCTTTCCCTGCACTACAATTTTTTTTGCCCATCCTTCATTTAATTCTAAGGATTGTCTCATCTAAAGAAACAGTTCAAACTCTTTCACATCTTTATCCCATTCCCATTTACTCTTTGGTATAAGACATTTTACATGGGTTAAGTATTTTTTGTCAGTGAGGCAGAGTTACTATTTAGCCATTCATCTCCTATCATCTTTTGACCATCACCCAATTATAGTCTGATTATTAGATTCCTGCAGGGTAGATTTTGCTAAGTATGTTTGACTTTTCTCATTTGAAAAACAAACCTCTTTGCAATATTATCTTCCTTTTTTTCCCTTTTTTTCTTTTTTTTTTTTTTTTTAATGTGATGAAGCAGCCTGTGGTGTCAATACAAATGCTGTGACATTTATAGCAGTTCAGCTGGGAGCATGCTGCCTGCCTGTTCCTTTTATACCTAATTTGCTGATGATTTCCAACAGTGTAAGAGCACAAGCAAGCACTCTGTTTGATAGCAGTGTCTGCTGGTGCCCTTTTCTTTTTTTTTTAACCTTTATCTAGTTTTGGCAGGACCACAGTTCCTGCTCTTAAACCTGATAACAGGATCAGCACACAGCCCAAACCTAGGGTAAAAGGCTTCGAGACCACGTAGACAGGATGTCTCAGTCCACCACATGCTGAAACGAGATCATCTGACCCATGAGACTGGCAGTGTCCTTCGGTCCCGGTGAGCTTGCTGGGGGGGGCTAATAATCCCAGCGCTTACTATTGCTATTGGCATGTCTTATCTTTCTTGCTGACTCCCTTTGTTTCCACTCTCTTGATTTGAAAACGGTCTCAAATCCTAAATAAGAAATGCTGCTTAACCACAGTGATTTACAAGGATATTTTCTACTCTATTTGTGGTTTCCATGGCACAAGCCTTAATGTGCAGAGCAATGTGGGGAGAGAACTGGGAGGGTCACAGATCTGAAGGCGAGAAAGGACCCTTAGATGTAGCACAGTTGACTGCAGGGAACAGATCATTGCATTTGTCCATATATTGAACTAAATAACTTGTGTTAGACTAAAGCATATTGTCCAGAAAGGCACCAAATCTTCAGCTGATGCCATCAAGAAGTGGAGAAACCATTTATATCTCAACCCTTTGATAATCATTCTTCTTTTTGAAAAATGTATTTGTGTAAAAATTGCATTTCTTATTACTGCTACCTAAACCTGATAATTATTATCTATTGATAATTTGAATATTACCACCGAAACCTTTATCTGAATTGATACCTTCTTAATACTAAGTATTTTGAAACCCTATAGAAGCATTCTCTACAGATTTTGACACGCAAATGACATTTTTCTTGGAGCTTTTGGCAATTTTCCTGTCTTCCAATTATTTGGTGGGTCTCTTCTGCAAGTTAATTTTATTCTGTAAGAAATGTAGTCGCTAACTTGACACAGGTTTCCAGGATCACCTCACTAATGTTGTATATAAGCATGTGTGTCAGTGTGTTGCTCACTATTTTCTTGTCCATATACCCATATATCATTTTTTTGGTGTCACGTGTATCTTTTTTCGGTCACACTTTTTTTCTGTCATATATCTATTTTTTGTTCTGAGCACTTCAGCTGTACTGCTTGTTCTCTTTTAATTCCCAAATACTACACAGAGACGTTTCTTTCCAGGATCCTCTTTCCCACCGTGCGGGTCCAGCCAGCACTCCTCCTTCCTAGATGTGTGAGTTCGCATTGCCTTGTGTTAAAATACTTCTTGTTTGGGTGACTTCAGCTGAGCAAGTGCCCCAGCTCACTCCGTGTGACTGCCATATCATTGCGTACTTCCTTTGCAACCTGGGCATCTTCCACACACTGGCTTTGCAGCGTTCTTGTAATTGCTTTTAGGCGCTCAACAAAAACACTGTCTCGGTCCTACACTGATTGAATCTGAAATCTGGCCGTTGATTTCATGACAGTTCCTCACTGTTAATCAGCGGGGTCTTAATCCACTGGCTGTGTCCTGTATAATGTTGTGGGGTTTTTTTGTTGATGTTGGTTGGGTTTTCTTGAGATAACACCCAGCTAGCCTGTTACAATGTGTATGGGTTAGAAGTCTGTTGTGTGTCCATAATTGCCTTTTATCAGCCAAACTTGTAAACTGGAAAAGTGAAAGATATGTTGAATAATGCCAGTTTGTTCTTATAAAACACTGATGTCAGTGATTAAATGTACACCTTTTTTGTCACTGTATCTCACATCGAGCTTCTCCATAGTTTCACCTAGGATGGAAATCAGCCAGACAGTCTATAGCTTTCAACCAGTGACCTCCTACTTGTCCTGTTCAATTAGCACATCACCATCTTGCTTTAAATTTTCTGTGATTCCCCTGGTACTTAAGAAGCTACTGAAAAATCATTCCCTTCTCAGCCAGCTCTTTTGGGACACTTGGGATGCACAAGACGCTCTCTGCTCCTGTTACAGGAGCCAGCATCCTGCATCTTCCAAAAGTAGAGAAAAAGCACTTTACTGAATGTTTCTGCCCTTTTTTGTCTCGTTTGAAACATTCTTCTATCTCCAGCTGTTGGAGGTCCTCACTCATTTTCAGTTCTTGCTTTGAATATATTTACATTTAATAGTTTTCCTTGAACAAACGGTAGATTTCATTTACAAAAGAAGATGCATCTATCTGGCATTGGCCATGAGATGTACTAGAGCTACCAGGACAGGCTGTCCTTCTCTGAGTTTCTGGAAAATCCTAGCACATCACCCATGCAGCTATGGAGTGATGGGACTAATGTTTTGGGGTGGGTGCAGCTGTGATGCTCTGCATGGGAAGCTGTGTAAGGTCCCCCCTTCCCTATAACTTAGCAGTTGTGCTAAAGGAAGGCTGGAGCCCGGCACCCGCTGCCTGCCCCGCGCCTGCCTGCTCACTCTACTTCTCACTTCTCTTTGGAAGCTGCAACAGCAACTTTGTGCTTTAAAAGTGTGAGTTCATTTGAGAGATTTCCAAAGTGCCCTGCAGCTTTTCCAACCTGCTCAGACTTGGAGTCTCCTTGTATGACAGCCTTTTGAAATGGCCACAAATATGTTTTCTTGCTACCCATTCATGTATTAAATACTCATCTCAATGATGAAATGCTTGCCCGGGTCTCTCTTAATGAACAAGTGTCAGATGTTTAGCACCAGTAGACTTTACTGCTCAAAGGCGCAGGCTTCTTGGAGCTCCTCTCAGTCACTTCCAGCTCTGTCTGACTGAAAGTAATGGGGAGGGAGGCAAGGGAAAGGAAGAGGCTGTTCCTGTCAATGGGATTCCAGCTGGTTTGCATATAAAATCTTTCCAGGACACCCAAAATGCCTCATTCACCATTTGGACGTCATATTCTAAATAAAACCAATTATTTGGTTGACATCTACAACCCTGCTGAGGTATGTGATAATGGTGCCCCTTGTCTGCTAAGACAAACACGCGCATTCTCCCCGCAGCGAGCAGCCAAGCGGCCCTCGCCAGCCTCGGCGGCGGAAGAATGCACCCCTATTCCCCGCTGCTTTCTCTCTCTGCCTGCCCCTCTGGGTAAGCCAAGCCCGTGAGAATACCCTGGCATAACTTCCTGGCAAGAACCATCATTTTTATGTTGCTTTTGGGTAAACTTCAATGACTCATCTTGTATTCATGCTCATCTATGGTTGGCTTTTTTTTTTTTCCCTCTTCTAATGTTCTGATCTGCCAAGCTGCAAGCGGTTTGCTTAACAATGTGCAAAGCTTGGAGAACAGATGGGCTCTTTTCTTCCTCCCAGTGGCATGCAAAAATGAAATTTTATCAATCAAACTTCAGTCTGTGACATTTTATTTGAAATGGTTGTTTTAACAGCTACTTTGCCACCCACCAGCTCCATTGTATTTCCTTCTGCATCGGATATGACTTTACGACAAACTCAACATTCAGCAGCCATCAGCCTGTATTGCAGCTGTACCTCGCACAAAATCTTCTCAAATTGCCCTCCTGTACAAACTCATACTTAGAGAAAGTTCCTGCCTTTGAAAATTTACAGTTTAGACAAGTGAAGTGGTTTGTCAAGCTTAGTAGCAGCTCTGGTAATGGATACCCAGGTCCTCGAGCTCACTGTAGAGTTGACTACAGTGTCTGACTCCCCTTTGCCAGGGCTGGTGCAAACTTGCTATTATTCAACCTATGATCTCTACTTAAACCCAGACAAAACATTTGGGGGAAATAATGGTTTGCTTTTCCATATGCCATTTCATGAACAGCTGACCAAAAAGATGAGTAGCAGAAGGAATGCTTCACGGTCTGCTGCTCCACTTGTTGGGAGACTGCCTTTCTAGAGGGTTGACTGGCATCATTTTTTTCTATGAAACTTTGCTTGCTACTATTAGGAAATAAACAACACATCACTCAAATGCACACTGCTTACCTTCACGAAATACTGAGGGGAACAGCTAAAATCAGAGGTAGCCTAGGACATCACAACTACTCAGAAAGTCAGATCTGGGACTGCTGTGGTGACTGTATTACATATGCTCAGTCCAAAGTGCTCTGGAAGCCTTTATTACCATCTGTGCAAGAAGAACAGGTTCGCTCCTTGGTTGACTGAAAGACTTAGCTCCCTGTAGGTAAAAGAAAACGGATGTAACAGCTTGGACATCCTGTACAGAGCTGGTGGAGCTCAGCTTCTTGAAGCTGTTGATGACCGGCACAATGCTTGCCTAGAGCAAGATCAGCACACGGACATGCTAGGCTTTTGCAAGCTTTAAAGATGGATTAAAGCAGAATATTCACAAAGGCTAATTAAGCGACAGCAGCTGCTCTTCACAGGTTGGTCTGCAGGCAGCAGAGGCAGGGAAGCTCCAGCAGGAGCGACTCGGAGCACCTCCCTATATTAAACTCTTGTTCTGAATCACCTCCTGGGACAGCCTCTGCTTCCCTTGCGGATGCCCCTCTCCACCATTTCACATGGCTCGCCTTTCCAGCTGGGTCCCCTGGGCTCCTCTGCTGCCACTGGGGATCCGGGCCAGGGGAAATTGCTGTAAAATCCATTGCGGGTGGAAGGATAAGCATGTTCTAAATGACTTCACAGATTCAAATGGGGTTTAATCTTTCCAATTATGAAACACAGCTTGCTAAATTCAGGGTTTTGAAACTCACTGCTAATATTTTAAAGTGAAAAACAATAGCCATATGGGATTTAGCAAGTCACAAGCCAGGTTATGATGAGCCGCTTGGTTTGTCAGTTCCCAGCTGCTACTTTGATACATCACCAGGGGATTTCCTCGCTGGCTGGGCTGCTGGCTATCCTGGGGTGAATACAGAGAACAAGAAGTTTCATATTAGATTTTATGGGTTGGAGCCTTCAGCATGCCGAGTCCCCTCTGAGCCGCATGAATGTGAACCAAGGACAAACTGACTCCGCTGAATCCCTGCGTTTATGGGGCTAGAGCTCCCCGTGGGCACAAAACTGGTGGAGACACTGTTCCAGCTCCGGATTTCAGACACGCGTCCTCTGGCACAGATAGGTAGGAGGAAGGGAGATATGTGGGAATAGGGCTCCTCTGTGCCCCATTCCTCTGAGCCTGAGTTACGGCTGCAGCAGAAGCTGCAGGCTTATAGCTGGTCTTACCGCTCCTAGGGCCAGCTGGCCGTCACCTACAGCTACACATAAGCACATTTACTGATATACACATCTAACCAGGACAAGAACTGAGGTCTTACATGCTCTCTGGCATAGAAAGTGTGAGAGTGTTTCAGGGTGAACCAGCTGATTGCTATCATGCCCTTCGCCCAAGACAGCCTTATCAGACTTTGCCCCCTGGAGCGCCTGGCGCTGGCAGCAGCAGCGAGCTCGCCCGCACGGCCCGGCCGGACTCGGCGCGAGGAGCAGCTGTGTGGTCGGCTGTACGAAGCTCTGTATCTCGAAATTAATTTGCCTGTGGTTCTGCTGACACCTTCTGATTATGCTGCTCTCCCAGTAAAATAAAGGGCATGCTGACATCAATTTCCCACCCCCTACTCCACCGCAGATAGAAGACAAAAGATATATTGCTAATTAAAATGTTCTTATCTGCTGGAAAGCAGTTTGTAGGATTGATTTGAATAAAACTGATGATGCAGCCCACTCAGATCACTGGGAAATGACCCCTCTATTATGAAGTCCCAGAATAACATAGCAAGGCAATCTTGATTTCCTAAAATCTGTCAAAGGAAGAACTTCTCAGTTAGTTACAGCATATAATATGGATATTCCTGAAATGTCCTCTGCTTAATGAACAGCTGATATTGGCTAACCTCATGGAAATAAGAGAGAATTAGTACCAGCTGCAAAATGCATTCACTGGATAGTGAAACTGGCAGTTGGTATTATGCCTGCTATAAATATTTTTAATTAAAAATTGTTTTCTGTCTCTTCAATTGGTATAATAGCGATGATGCTTACTGAGAGTTACTGAAGATGTAATAGGATTCCCCTTCGTGTATAGCAGAGCTATTTATTCTGCTGTAATATTGCTATAGTGGAAATCTGCATAATAATGTCCGGATTCTAGTACAAGAGAAAAATAGACTAAGGGAGTGTTTTATCCATGTGTTTCAGAATAACGCGCACAAGCATTGTTGCGAATTCCTAAAGAAAAGCCATGCTCAAACTCTGGTTGCTCAGGTATGACTTTAAAATGATTTTAATAACCTTTTTTTGGGAAATTCCAGCTTCAATCCACAGCCCCATGGCACCGTACACCTTTGAGAAAGGGTCTGCTCTTTGCAAGTTTACAGGGAGCAGCACAGCAGATGCCCTTCTGCTGCTCTGGCAGGGCCCTGGCACGGGGCTGTATCAGTGAGGACAGGGGCTTGGGGGTGCTTCTCCTGCCCTGATTCGGAGAGGAGCAGCCCCTTTCCCCACAGCTCCCCAGGCACCCACTGCGGAGGGGCTGGGAGAGGCACTGGCAGAGAGGACCCTGCAGTGCTGCTGCAGATCTGAGCCTCCGGCCACCCGGTCCCCACGTGGTGCTCTCCTGCCACGGCTATCCACAAGTGACGAGGGACACCTCCTCCTTTGGGGAGCCGAGAGCCATTAGACCAGCTCTGCCCTGGCAGGCACAGCCCGTGTTAGGCATTACCTAAATAGGATGGATATTGAGACAGCTGGAGAAATCTCTGTTAGCCGTCCCTGCTGGGCCTTTGGGAAAGTGTGATTGCTCTCCGCACTATGTGGGAGACTTTCTAAAGCAGATGGGAGCGATCGCTTTCTAATCCCCGCTTGACTCTCTTCCCTTCTGAGGCTTCAGACCAATATTCTGATTTAGGCATTTCCTCCCACCGCCTTCCTCAGCCCCCTGCCTTCCTCCTCCTCGGCTTCTGACAGACCTACCCCTAACCAGCACTCACCTTCACCCTCCCATTTTTTATTCTCCTGTGTATATCTCAGAGGTCCTGGCACAGCTTGCCATGGTGTGGTGTTTGCTTTCTGACAACTCCCAGAGGCTCAAGTCAAGACAAAAGCCTCATTCTGACAGTCACTGTATGAATACATGATTAGGCACATCCCCTGCTCCAAAGACCTTTTGATCTAAACCTGCTGCTTTGATTTCATAATGATACTAAATTCCTTTCCCAGTTTGGCTCTCGTCCCTTTCTTGTCCCCAAATTGACAGCAATTTTATTGCAAGCAAGTCTTTCCCCAGACAAAGCTATTGTCTTTTTTACCCATTGGTTCTTCCTTCTTATCCTGGGTTCTTCCTTCTGCCACAAATTATCTTTGCTTTGCTTTTCCAGCTAGCCCTTTCAGATGCTTTTATGGTTTGCAGCCCTCTCATTTTCCAGCTCCTCGTTCCTCCTAGGGTTCAGCACGTGCTTTCCTCTCTGCTCTCTTTCAAAGGGAAGCCCTTGCTCTCGCAAACTCAGCTATCCCTTAGCCGAGCTGAATGTATGATGGCCACTGTTCCCTCTTCTTTGTCTTTTCATGCCTAACTTCACAAGTGTCTTCATGGTAGCTACATCTGAAAGCTTTGCTATCGGGTCAGTGATATTCCTCTCTCTTTCTTGCAAAATCTTCTTCCTGTCTTTCCAGCCTCAGAGTCAGATAGATATCTGACTGTGTGAGTGTTTGCTTTTTTCCTAGGTTTTAACCCTGCTAACAGTGAAGGTAAGTTGTTATTCACCCATCATGTCCTTGTGGTAAGATGCAGATTTGTTATCATCTGGTGAAAAGATAGCTCAAAAGGATGGGAATTAGCATATGATCGTGTGACAACACAGTAAGTCCCTCTCTTTCTTTTGAAATTCATGGTTTTGACTCCTACTTCCCTGTTCTCACCTATGATGAACTCTGCCTGCTTGGGCATTTCCCTAGCTCCCCATGGAGAAGGCAGCAGCACCACTGCAGTGTGGTTCTCGCCTGACTGGGTTTGCGATGGTCACTGTTACATTCATCTGTCAGCACCTCTGCAGATCACTGGATTCGACAGCAAAGACGAGAACAAAACAAAACCAGAGAAGTGACTTACACCACTGCCCAGAGAGAGAAAGGGAGAGGGAAAGGGGAAAGAGAAATGAAGACCACAACCCCATCCACCTGAGGGCACAGAGGTCATGTTAGCCAGACGGGGATTGACTCAAAAGGGACTTTTCTGGAGGTGGCTGGGCACAGGGAGCTTCTGTTTGATTATTTTAATTCTGCCAGGCTACCTCCCAGTGTCGGGTCACTCAAAGACATAATTTTGTTCCAATAATGAAAGAACTTTATATTAACAGAAAATGGACAACACATTTGTGATTATTTTTTCTCCATCCAGTCCAATTAATAGGTTTTGGTGGCCAGTTTGAACTAGATTTTGATCACTTGAGAGGTTTTGTATGAAATAGCTGATAATTTAAGAGCCAGTCACACCAGAAGAAGCTCTCACTTGCCCATGTGCCTGCTTCCTGCCCTGCTGTAAACTAAAAGGATTAAGAATACCCTAAGCCAAGATAAGTTTGAAATACAATTCTCCAGTTATTTGAATCAAAAGGCAGTATTGATTATTTAATTACGTAGAAATGATCCAGATGCTGAGCATTTACTACAGATTAATGACTGTCCCAGAGCAGTTAATGGCCCTTCTTGCTGCCATCAACACAAGCTGCTTATTAATCCCTGGAAAATGGCTTGCATAACAATCATAACCTGCTGTTAAAAGTTTATAAATAGATAAAAGTGTCACATGGATATACGAGTGCTGAGGCTGAATGGGATCTGTGTGGCGTTTCTAGTGAATGAATGCCATGTGCATGAGCTCATCTGATTGCTTGAATTATCACAGAATCCCAAGTTGCTCTTTTGGATTGGAAAATGGCATGCAAGAAAGTGCCAAGTGGCTGGAGTCCTATCTACTGACTGGGAAATAATTACTTTGCTGCATAATAAAGAGGCACCTTCATTCTAACAGCAGTGCTCTGCACTCGATATCATACAGCCTGAAATGCATGTAAGGGAGGCTGTGCAGCTGTGCTGTTTCATTCCTTTGCTTTGTTTTTAACAGGAAAAAACGTTTGCACGTAGACACACACACAGAGCTGACCCAGGTCCCCCCAAAGCCCAGCAATGCATTCAGCAGGCATAGGGGTCTTGCTAGGCTGGGATCTGTATTATTCAGACAAAGGTCTTCAAAGGAGCCCTTCGCACCTGGGGTCTCTCCATCCCACGCTGGGCTGTTATAACAATGAACACGGTACGCGCTGCCAGTGAAAGCTGCTTTCAGAAAACACGTTGCCTCTTGTTTCTGGCAGAGCTGGGAGGGCATGCAGACACTGGGGGACGGGGCAGTTGAGGGCAGGGAATCGCAGCGGTGCTGCATCCCACCGGCTGTGCGGTAGCTGTGCCCCACCACCGCGCTGGCACTCGCGCTGCCCCTTCTGCCTGGGAGCTCAGCTGCCAAACCCGCGTGCGGGGGACCCCACTTCTGTGGGGCTGCAGCATCCCCGTCACGGCACAGCCCAGCTGGAGTCACCTGGGCACCAGCCTTCAGTCCCCCGTCCCCTCAGCAGCCACTGTCCCCCCAGCTAGCTGTCCTCACCCTCCTAACCCCGCCAGATGAGCAGTGGCTGGTTATTGCATTTCAGCGGTGACTAATAAAAATGATATAAACATGCTGTTGTCTGGAGCCTGAGAAGGCTGCCCGGAGGAGTGGAGCGGGTCTGTGGGAGCATCCTGTCCCTGCCAGGAATTAGGGAAGTGGCTTCCTCGTATCCGACCAGACCACAGATCCCGAGGTAAGAGGAAAGATGAGAAATCAGTCTCCTTCAAAGAATCAGACAGGAGGGGATGTGAGGGACCTTCCTGAATCACAGCTTCCAAGTCTGTTAGCATGACTGCCTCTGTTTTCTATTATTTTTAGTGGACCTGTCTCGATTGGGCAAAGGTACACTTCAGTGTGGCGCTGCACTGGAGAGGGCTATCCATCCTTTGAATCAGAGAAGCTGGGTGCCACGAGGTGCCAGTCCCTTGCCCCCTTACACTGGGCACCTCTTCCTTTCTCCAACACAGAGGCTTGGGGGGCTCGGTGACGCCCATGCAGCAGCAGCTGGCACAGGGGCCGGGGTGCAGGAGGGGAGTGGGCACTCGAGTGCTCTGTCACTGCCGCTGCAGTGCCATGAGATGTATACCCAGAGCAGGCCTGAGAAGTCTGCAGGCTGGAGAAAAAGAAGGTGTATCTCACCAGAGACCTTTCCTCTGACCTTCAAAACTGCTCATAGCCAGAGAGCGCACTGCCACAAAGACCCTCTGCCTCACCCACCGCCTTGGCCGTGCTGTCTCCCCGCCGCACCTCTCCCTTGGGCTCCCTCAGGCTCCCTCTTCTCTCTCACTGCAGCCTGTAATTTGTCTTCATGCTCTCCACGCTCCATGGTCTGCAGCCTCTCTACCTCTCCCCTCTCACCCCGCTCAGGAAGCTGATTCCCGCTGCCAAGCGCTGCCAGCACGCCCCTTCCACAGCCCACTCCTGTGATTTTTTGGTGGGTTGCATCTTACTCATAGGAGGAGTCAGGCTATAAACAAGTGCTCAACTAAACTACTTATCCTCTCTCAAACTCTTCCCAAATCTGCTTTGCTGCGCTTCCACAACAACCTGGCCAGTTTTCAGGCGAGACATGCACCATGCACTTCATGCGCTACCTCCCCGAGGACAAATATCTCCCCGGAGCCCCCCAAGCCCTCCCTTCGCATCGACCGGGTGCCTACACCCGGGCAGGACCCCCGTCCTGTGCTCACAGGCTGCGCAGCGCAGAAGGATACCAGCCCAGTAAGCAGCCCCAGAAGACTTCTGTGTCCAAGTGCTGAGAGAAGCAATTTTGCCTCCCTGTGCTCGCCCAGGGGCACTGCACCTTTCTGTCAACGGCATACGGCACCCAAAGCCCGGTGCCAGGCGAGGCAGGAGCAGGACCCCAGCCTCTCCGCGCAAGGCAGAGCTGCTCGGGCAAGAGGGGAGCACGTTCCCCATCGCCTCCATCTCTCCCCATCACCCCCCTTCAAGCAGAAACCCGCGGGCAGACGGCAGCTCCGTTTGGGATGCTCCACTCAGCGCGGCGGTCACTGCCATCTAGCGGGATCGGGGATGGATAACCAACCACCCCAAACGGCCGGAGGCACCCACCAGCACCCCTCTGCTGCGGGGCCTCGGGGATTCCCCTTCCCGCTTTTTTCCCCCCTTTTGTCCTCGGAGCAGAAGGTGAAGACTCGGACGTGCCGTTTCAGAGCAGAGACAGTGCGCCCCGCCAAGCCCCTCGCAGCCCCGTGAAGGGATGCCCCGTCCTTCGCCTCCCTGTTTGAAGGATGCGGACAGGCAGAAATTAAAATAAATGGCTCAAAACATGCACCAACTCGACGGCAAACGCGCACGTGGAAGGGATCCTGGTGTCCTGTCCGTTGCGGGACATGGGGCTGGCGCAGGGCTGGGAGATGGAGTCGGCTAGGAAAGACAGCAGTCAGGTTCAAAGAAAAGTTTGGGGGGGGCGGGGTGGGTGTCAAAACTGATTTTTGAATTAATATTTTATTTAAGGGTAGATCAGATGATAGGAATATCTTTCTCATCATAATGGTAATTAAACATCCTGGAGTGCAGGCTTTAATGAACAGGTCTGATGAACACCTGCCAAGGACAACGCCATCCTGCCTCAGAGATGCACGTGTTCTTGCTCTTAAAGGTCTCTTCCAGTTCTTCACTCCATTGGCTTTTCATGGTCCCCATAAAAGAGAGTGAAGGAGGCACGTTCTTGCTTTTTTACTGAAGAAAATGCTCATTTACAGGTACAGGAAGGGGGAGGGAGGAGGATGCAGAGCATCCCCCAGAGAACCTTAAATTACATTATTCAACTGAATAATTAGGTCTCATCAGGAACACGTTTTCTTTAGGTATAAGCACTGAAGTACTTCAAGTATTTATCAATGTACTTCAGTGTACATTTGATGACGCTGGTTTTTTTTGTTTACGTTGCATAATAGCGATAGAAAATTCAAAGCTGAAGAATGTGGCTGGAAAAGATGTTTCACATGAAGGAGGAGGAAGGAAAGAAAACACTTGGTATATGCCTCTCACCTCAGCCGCGGCGTTTAATTTCTTAGAGCCCGTGCCTGTAATCACAGTAGAGGCACCGTGTCCAAAAGGGGCTGCAGAGCCACCCTGGGGGAGCGAGGCCTCCAGCAGCCTAACCGCCCACCAGACCCTGTCGGCTCCAGACAGACCGTGCTGTGTTCGCAGGAGCCGCTGTCGCCCAGCTGCAGACACACCTTCAGAGAAAAGTAACCCTGATGGAGAGCTGTGGGAATCTTCTGCGTTCGCAAGCAGCAACGAGACGTTTGGGTCTGACACGCGGCCTGCAACGCCCGACGCCTGAGGGCGTTCACCGTCACCCACGCAGCAGAGGGCCGGCACTGCCCCTTGCCGGCAGGCAGAGCAGGCATCCCGGCCTGTTCGCACCGGCTTTATTTTCACTTTTTTGCTCCCAGGGAAGGACAACCCAGTCGGAAAACGCCTATTGTTCCGAATACAGGCGGTAAAGCCACTCTCAAAGCCGCAGCAGCCACTGCTCAACCGCTGCACTGCGCCCAGGCCGCCCCGCCCGTTCCCCTCACGCCCTCCGCCCGCCGGGACTACCGCTCCCAGCGTGCACCGCGCCCCCGCCCGCTTCTGGCGCGGGGTGCTTCCGGCGCCGGGTGAGAGGCGGCGCGCGGGCAGGCATGGCGGATCTTCCCGAGGCGGCCGAGGCCGGGCCGAAGCAAAAAGAGAAACAAAAAAACAAAACCAGAAAGAAAGCGGCGACAGGTGGGGGCGGGGTGAGGGTCCGTGCAGGGCTGGCAGCCGGCTCGCCGGGAAGCCCTCGGGCTGAGGGTCCCCCCCGTGGCCGCGGGCCTGCTGTTTCCTAGAGCAGCCGGGGGCTGAGGAACTTGGCCGCGATGTCGTGTAAGCGGAGGGGCAGCGTGGGGAAGGCGGGCTGCTGCCCGGCCTGCGGCGCTGGGTGGGGTAGAGGCGGCTGTTGGGTGCGGGGGGCACGCAGCGGTGGTGCCTTGTGGTGCGCCCGTCCTCACAGTACTCCGGTTGCTCGCCTCAGCCCATGTCTTGTTCTTGTATAATATCCTGTCCGCAATGCGTATCTCAGTTGTGGATTTTTTTTTTTTTTTAAATAAATAGCTTAAAGCAGTAACTTCTTTAAGGTCAGAACAGATGCAAAACATATTCAACAGAGTATTAAACAAAACATTGTGACCCTGCTTTCAGTTATTGTATCTTTTGTAGTTAAACGGGGAGGAGATGTAATAGTCACTGATGAAAGAGATGGAAAAAACAACTTCTTTTTTTTTTATATACCTATAACAGTTGATGAATCTGAACTTCTCACTGTGCCAGATGGATGGAAAGAGCCAGCCTTTACAAGAGAGGATAATCCCAAAGGGCTGCTGGAAGAAAGCAGTTTTGCAACGTTATTTCCGAAGTACAGAGAAGCGTACTTGAAAGAGTGCTGGCCGCTCGTCCAGAAAGCCTTGAGTGAACATGTATGAATACTTACTAATTGTGATACTATGTTTTATATTTTGGGAGATACAGGTCTTACTTAAGCTTATAAAAATAGTACAAGTTGCTTTTCTGATACTGTATTTGTGTATATTTCTACTGTGCTTGCATTTAGAATTGGTAGTATCATTTTTTATTGGCATGAAAAACAGTGAAGGTCTGTGTAGCCAGACTTGCAGCTCTTTACAGATGCTGTCAGCAAAGCTCTCTGCAGCAGCAAGTGTGTCGTCATCCAGACGCTGACAACTTTGTTGCGCCTGAATTCAGGGAGATGAGGGAGATGGTGTTTTGGGCATTGTGACACATATGTTCAGTCTTTTGTGTGTGTGTCTCTGTGTGTGAATTTCCTTAAGCTGAAAGTCAATTGACAACAGTCATTTTTGGAAAATGGATCTGCATTCAGTATGTAGCGTTCTGTTTGTTAACTTCTTACTGCCAAAGATGGATTCTGAGGTTCTTATTTAGAGGATGATTCACTGTTTCTTTTCAAATATTGCAGTATGTGAATGCAACGCTAGATCTAATTGAAGGAAGCATGACTGTCACTACAACTAAGAAGACTTTTGATCCATATGCAATCATCAGGGCTAGAGATTTAATAAAACTTCTGGCAAGAAGCGTTCCATTTGAACAGGTCTGTATTAAATCCTGAAAGTTTGTACCAAATTCCATCATAATAATTATAAAATAGTATGTTTTCAAAATGTGGGATTTTCAAGTGAGTCAAGTAAAATATATATTTAAAGTAAATACATCTGAAAGTGAAGCAAGAAGAATAAACTGAAGTATTCTCTTGACTCTTCTGAGTAATACATTTGCGTTCAGATAATATTGCCTGCTTCTTGTCTCTTTAGGCAGTCCGTATCCTTCAGGATGATGTTGCATGTGACATCATTAAAATAGGCTCTCTGGTGAGGAAGAGAGACACTTTTATAAAAAGAAGAGGACGACTTCTTGGGCCAAAAGGATCTACTCTGAAGGTATTTCCGATAGGTGTAGTAACCAGACAATTCTTAGACCCAAATTTGTGTCAGGGCTTCAGTTTACACTTACTTAATTTCTTTTTTTGGTGTAGGCCCTGGAACTGTTAACAAACTGTTATATTATGGTGCAAGGCAACACTGTTTCAGCTCTTGGACCCTTTAGTGGGCTAAAAGAGGTAAGGGGAGGCAGATGAGCTGTTTGCGTAGCATAATTCTGTGCCCAGCTCGAGGGCAGATGAGAGGCAAAATCTGGGAACCTCAGGAGTATCTCACTGACTTTTCAACTATGTGTTAGTAAGCTACATTTACATGAATGTCCGTAGTCTTAGCATCTCAGCTGCTGAATTTTGTGTAGACTCTCAGATCTTTCTGTCTTGGAAGTAAAAAAGTATTTGTGAAATACTGTTTGGGGTTTTTTTTTTAGCAAGAATTTTTGTAGTTTTGGATAAGAAGTGTAAGAGTAAAAATACTGCAGAGTTAATGATATATAACCTTAAGGAACATCTAATACGTTTTTAGTAACTATGTAGGAGAAAAATGCTTGTCAAAAGCAAGTTTCTCATGACACCATAAAATCCGTGGTAACATGAAAGTAGTGTTTGTGGGGTGTGCTGGAGTGCATTAGAAACATGACAATATCAGTGTTTTTTCTGAAGTGCTGTGCATTCCAGTTAACCATGTACATTAGCTTTTTAAATCTGCCTACTTTGGGGGGCGGGGGTGGGGAGAGGAAGCAAGATAGTATACCTGGTATTTTAATTGATTAGAATATGAAATACTTGCTGAGTTTTCTCTTCTTTTTCTTTTTTATTAAATACAGGTTAGAAAAGTTGTTCTGGACACAATGAAGAATATACATCCCATATATAACATTAAGGTTAGCATGGTCCACTGTGCATCTTTGTTTACAAGAAAGTACTGTTTTTTTCTCAGAGATTTGTATGTTAATAATTTACATGTTTCTGTGTGGTAATCTATTTTTGAGCATTTCTGTAGTGTGCTGCTTTTAAAAAACCCTGACTTTAATATCCTTCATTTTACCAGGATATATTGCCATAATATCATTAACAGTGTCAGAAAACATCAAAGGAAAAGTGTGTATAAACTTTCCTCCCTTCGATTGTTTGCTTGATACTTGCTTATTTAAACTGAGGCACTTTCTCCAGTGCATTCTGTCCCCATTTTGAGACATGTATCTTTCTGTTTCTGATGTTCATAATTAAACTCCTCTACTCTTACTGAAGTGAGAGATGGAAGGTTAGGATGTAGCATACTCACTGTAAGAAAGTTTAGTAAAACTTGTAGTTTGGAGCTCTTGGCTGCTACTGTAATACTATTTTTTTAATAACTTCTTTGATATTCTAAAACTACTGAAGACTTTGATGATCAAAAGGGAATTATCAAAAGATCCTGAACTGAGGTCACAAAGTTGGGAAAGATTTTTGCCTAAGTTCAAGCGGAAGAACTTGAAAAAACGCAAGGAGCCAAAGAAGAAAAATACTAAGAAGGAGTACACACCGTTCCCACCTCCGCAGCCAGAAAGCCAGGTCAGCTGAAACTTCATTTGGTTATGCAGGAATATAGCACAACTTGAAATCATGTTCTTGCTAACAAGAGGCTGGGAGGCCTTTTCTGTCAAGTTCTGATTTCCTGATACTATACATCTGGCTTATAATGCATAATTATCTAAAGCTTCTCGGTACTTGTCTTACACAGATTGATAAAGAATTGGCAAGTGGTGAATACTTCTTGAAAGAAAGACAGAAGAAACGAAAGCAAGTGGAAGAGATAAAGGTAAAGTTGTTCTAACCCACTGTTCAGTTAAAAAGCATTTGACTGCTGACTTGTAATTTTTTTTTTTTGTCCCTTTTGCCCTGCTCTACTGGTACTTGACCTTTTTATTGGTAACTTTAGGCAAAGCAAGCAGATGCAATCAAGAAAAGACAAGAAGAAAGAAATAAAGCTTTTATCCCACCAAAGGAAAAGCCAGTTGTGAAAACAAAGAAAGGTAAACATTTTTTTTTTTTTTTCCCCTATTCTAAAACCTTCTGCTGTTGATTCCTAGGCTGAGTGATTTTGCAGAGATACAGCTGTAGGAAATAAGAAAGGTCACGCAAAAAAATCCTAGTGGTTAGATCCATGCCTGGAGTTGCCAGGGACAGTCGAAAGATCATGCAGCCCATAATTCTATACCTATGAAATGACAGTTCTCTGTAGAACATTTTCCTCATGGAGATACTGGGACGGCCATCTCAATTGGTTGTTCTGGCTACATCAATTTTTGGCTTTCAGTCTTGTAGTGAAGCTGCCATAACTTTTGCATTCAAATGGCTTTTCTGTTAAGAAAAAGAAACCCAAAAGCAATACTTCCTTGAAAACTTATGCCACAAGTAAGTAGTGGTATAAGATAGGGTAAATAGCTTT
This sequence comes from Gymnogyps californianus, assembly GCF_018139145.2. Taxonomy (NCBI): domain Eukaryota; kingdom Metazoa; phylum Chordata; class Aves; order Accipitriformes; family Cathartidae; genus Gymnogyps; species Gymnogyps californianus. The sequence goes on from NC_059471.1 coordinate 176,795,442, forward strand.
TCTAAAAGTAAAACTACACTATATGCAGAGTAAGAACTTGTGTTCTCAGATGACTTGTTTTTTATGCACTAGAGAAACAAGTCTTCAGTTTTCTGGATTCATTGATTATACTACATATTCATTCATTGTAGTAGATATACTATGTATGTTTTGTATTAGCTATACTACCTACATATTACTACACTATATATTACACAATTTCTTATGAACTGAAAAGTTCATGTTTCTCAAAAAGCATGTGTTCTGCAGCATTGATACAGTACTTTTTTGTGATGGCAGTACATTTTCAATGATCCTGCTATTGACTGTGCTGTATCTCAAATACTGTGCTTTTCTAGCTGCTGTGTTTTGACCTGAAATCCTTCAGTCTTCCAAGAATAAATGACAGCAGTAGTTTGTATGTAGAGAAGAACTGAGATGCAAAGAAGACAGCTGGTATCCGCTGTTAGATGTAGGAATTAACTGTGTGAGATCGGAGAGTTAGATCCAAACTCATGACTCATGCCCAAAAGAGAAAATACCATCACCTAGATGAACATAAGAGTAGGTTATTCATGTTGCTCAGCATTAAGTGTTTAACTTAAGTACTCTGGTACTCCCTGTAGACGTCTCTTACAAAGATCTTCATGCAGGGGTCAAAGATCTGTATCATATTCCCCCAGCCCACCCTTCCCCATCCTGTTTCCGACAGCAGCCATTAATGGATGGCCAGGGAGAGAGTATAAGGATGGGACAGGCATGTTTGGGATCTTACCACCTTAGTTACTTGCAGGAAGACAAAATACCACGAAAGTTTCTCTGGGTATAAGAACTCGATAATTAATTTCTTCTCTTCTTATGTGAGACCGACCAAGCCAACAGACCTATGTGTAAGAGAGTGTGTATGTATTAATTTCGGAGGAGTACATCTGGTCTGAGGAGTGGGTGATAATAGTTCATATGTGTGCAGGGTGTGGCATCTGTGTTCAAACGCAGTTGCATAGGATTTTTTATATGACTGTTCTCCTTTGAATTCTGCTGAAAGAGGTTTATGGATAATACTAGTTTCAACAAAAATGATTATTAGAATACTTTATAAAATCATTAGTAAACATAAAGTGAGCCCTAATCAATGCCACAGGATGCAGTTACTGTTTATATGTGAAGTCATTCTTGTAGACTGTTAAAATTTAGAAAAAGTAAAATTCATGTCAGATATCTTTGCATTTTTTACTGTGTAGCTTCCACTGAGAAAAAAATCGATATCGAAGCCATCAAGGAAAAGGTAAAGAATGCAAAGAAGAAGAAATTAGGAGCACTTCCTGTGGAAGAAGTCAAGTTAAAAATGGCAGCAGATGAAAAGAAAAAAAAGAAAAAGAAGTAATTCGCCACCCGAGATGCTCACTTTTCTCCTACGTTAATGAACATTTTCACACTCGGAAGATTTGAGACTTCTTGCTGTCAGTATAATCTGGACAAGAAAAGACTAGGTGGAAAGATCATTCTCTTTTTGTAAGTACAGCTTAATTAGTGGACCTAAAGCAGCTGTGCAGAATTGCCAAGGTTGGTGAAGAAAATCTGCACTGCTGTGTTGTTTGAGAAAGTAAGAGTGTATTTGGATAATATCCATCTGCCTAAAGGGAAGGTTTCATAATAGAAACATTTAGGAGTTTGATGCAGGATGTTCAACATTAGGGTCAGAGAACTTGGTGGGAGTTTAAGGTAATTCTTCTGTGAAAGACTACCAGACTACAGACAGCCTCAGTGGTAACTGAGGTGATAACTTTTGCAAAACAGGCAAGGTTTATTACCATATTATGCTTTTGTTTCGGTAAAAGCTGATTATTTTTGCGTGTCTTGTCTTGGTGTTAATAAACTATTTTAATACATTGTTCTTAAATCCTTTAACTAGTCATCTACTGCACAACCTACATGTTGTTTTCCAGGCAACAAGCTCACTGCTTCATGTGAGAATTAGACAAACCATAATCTTAATTGAATGCCATTAATAAACTGTCATTTATTAGCATTATCCTGGAGGCTATTAGACAGAATGTGGTACGAAGCAAGTGTCTTTCCACACGGAATGTGCTGCAGGGAAAGCATAAAGTCTTGTTATCTTTCTTTAAATATATTCTTATTTCTTGCTTGCAAGAAAGTCTTAAGAAATTGTGTTCCTCTTTTTTTTTTCTTTTTTTTTTGAGGCCCTTCCCCTTTTTTAAAGGAAGTTTAGAGGTTTTTATTTCTCTGAAAATGCAAATTGTGATGAAGTAAAGTTCAACGGAAGAGCAGATCTTGCTTATTTCATACATCTGAGATTGAAGAAGCAAATGTAATGATTAGGAGACAGTAGAGCCACACCAATTTCATGATTGTGTTGGAGTGCTTTTGCCAGGTTTTGGAATTTTGATAACCTGCACATGCAGTGGAAATGATTATGCTAGAACATTGCGGCTTGCTGCTTTTAGGTTAGTGATCTTTTATTTGAAACTAGTAAGTGAAAACACAGCCATTTCCTTTTTTACATATATCTATAAGAATTTAGAATATATGTGGTTAAATAGCCAGTAAGTGTGCGTTGAGAAATAGCTAAGATGCTTCCCCTTTAGGGTAGGGGACAACATTAGCCTTAGTGTGCCTTTCAGTTATGTGATCATTTCTTGGCACTTAATTGTTAAGGGAAAAATGCTCTCAATCCTTTTAGGGACTGCATTGTTCATAAATAGCAGTTTAATTACTTGTGGAGTCAATCAGGAAAATAGTACTTCAACAGATACTTCACTAGAATATGATCAATAAGTCACAAGCACCCATCTCAGAAACTGTAGTGAGCTGATGGGTTTAGTGATACCAGCCTTGTGAAAAGCTTTTTAGAAACAGCAACTGGTGTTTAGCAGTTGATGGTGTAAAGGGGAGAAGGAAGTTCAGTACCAGTCAGGTAGTTCAGACCTCTCATACAGTGAAAGGACTAATTTCAACAGGAGGCACTGCAATACTTGAGTTTAACGTTCTCACAGTGTGATCCCACGAATGAGTGCTTCAGCAGAAGAGTCTGCACAGCTGGAAGCCAGTAAGGAGGAGTCTGACTGTAGCCAGGGAAGGAGCATGCGTGTATTAGGGGAGGGAGAGTCCTTGGTTCTAATCTGGACTGGACGAGGCCCCTTTTCACTGCAGAGGACTGGCACAGGTATTCGCCAGTTTGTTGTTTAAAAAGTTAAAAACAAGCATAGCGCTGGTTGCCCTGCGCTGGTCTTGCAGGCTGGCACTTTGTTTCAGGAACCTGATCTCGCTGAAAGCACCCTACAAAAAAGTGTTTTCCAGCTGCATCAGCTGACTGCCTGGTTGCCTGAGTTGCAGTGCAGGAAAACATAGCTCAGCTTGGTGGCAGCCTGGCCTTAAATTATATATACTTCCATGGAAGTGTCCTTCGTTAATTTAGGACCCAAGCTGAGGCATCTGTGTAGCTTTTGCATCAAATCCCTATCCACAGTAAAACTCTTAACAGACTTCAGGAAGTCTTGTCCTGTTGTTAGGGGGTGAAAAGGCGTCGCATTGTGTTTAATCTTTTTGAGTTGTTACGGTTGACGGGTTTCAAGGATTGTTGGTTGGACATTTATTTACTTAAACTGGAAAATCAAGAAAGCTTACTCATATTCCTGTAGGTAAGTTAAACCAAAGGATTTGTGTCCTTAAGAGTCCATATCTGAATGGTAACTGGCTACATGGGCTCACTGTTGGTGCTTTTTGCACCTGTTTTCTGAGAGAATATGGCTAGACAGTTCTAACACTTGCGTAAAAAGTAAAGAATAGTTAAAGTAAAAATAAAGTGTAAAGAAAAGTAAAAATAAAGTGGATTTGGAAGGGTGAAAAAGTTTTTTTGGTATTTTCAGAACAGCTTGAACTATTGCAAATTATCTCCTTAAACTGATTTTAGAGTTTACAGACTTGCCAAAGAAGTACCTGAGGGCTGTATTTATATATCAGTGTTTTGCATTTATCATATGGAATTCATGAGCATATGCCATAAGATAAATGTGGAAAATTCAAAGTGGTTTGATCATCCGGAGTTAAATATCTGGATTTCTCTATGTCCTTAAAATGAGATGCAGTACTTGTTTAGCTTTGACTTCTTGACTTTCAGGCTTTTTTGTTTGAAAGAAACCATGTTGTAAAGTTTGGGGTTTTTTTCCCCTAAGCCCCAGTGATTTACAGGTTTTTTAATGAAGCTTTTTCTATGGTATTTCCTTAGAGCTGCTGAAGTATATAGTTAAATGACAGTGCTGTGAATGGTTTGAACTTTAAGGGCTCTGTGTTCGTTCTGTTTACTCTCCTGGAGACCAAGCATAGATTAAACTAAGCAGGGGAGAATTCCTGCTGAGCTCATTTTTGCTCCCTGGACACAGCAGCGTATGCTTTTCCCTCTCCTGCATTTCTCTTTGCAGTAGTAGGATCTAACTGCAATATGGCTTCAGCGGGGCAGGCACTGTGCCAAGGCTCCGTGCTGGGGTGGGAGCCCTGTGCAAGAGAGCGTACACAGAGTGAGTCCTGCTCCCCATGTGCCGCTTGCCGTCCTATTTTCGGATGGGACTTTGCAGTACATGGAGCTTGAGGCTTGGGTCTTGCACAAGAGAGTGGCAAAAAGACCAGTGGGGAGGAGAATAGATGCTCTTTTTAACAGATAGACCCATGGCCTTACTTTTGCAGTGGGGACTTTTTTTTTTAAACACCCTAATCTGCCCAGTTTGGAAGACAGAACTGAGCTTGGCTGTCTCACAAGTAGGCCAGCATGGGTACTGGGACCCTGATCACTGGAGTGTGGGAAAGAAACTGCTCATCTCCTGTCTGCGACTGTGATGTCTTGGCTATGGAGGCTCTAGTAGCCAACAAACTAAATATAAAGATATATCAAGGGCAACGTTTGTAATTTTGTCCCTAGCCATATTGCATTTTGAAAAAATGATTTATTCAGGGAACGCTGTGATGCTGAGATGATTCTAGTGCAAGCAGTTAATGACCTGGAAGAATAATGTGAGAAACTTTGGGTCCCAGTTCCAGTGTTTTCAGTTAAGATCCACCCCAGTAGTGGGGTCAGGAGTGGGTATGCGGAAACACTGACAGGTACAGCAGGGGCAGTACCCCAGAAGCGAAGTGGCAAGGGGAACTTCCCGGCTTCCTTTACCGCAGTGTGTGTCTGTGCCCTGCAGAGGGGCATGGTGCAGAGGCATCTAAACCCGCCTCCATATAGATACAGATGGCTGTGGTGCAGCTGTGAGTTTGTGCGGCTCTGCTCCTTCCGGCCTCCGCTCGAGCTGAGCGACTGCGGTTGGTAGAGGACATGCCCAGCTGAACACAGCAGCTGTCCCCGCTGCTTTCTGCCTACTCCAGATGTGCGGGTTCCGGAGACTCATCCCTCGGCAGCTGTTGAACCAAAGGCATAACTACGGGCACAGCGTGATTTTATTTGGAGTTTTATGCCATCTTTCCCAGCATTGTGTTTCTCAGCATTGTGCAGGTTGGAGCTGCACGTGGGGTTTTTTTGTGCACCAGCAGTTAAGCTTTAGCTCATGTTGCAAACACACGATTGCAATACATGGGAAACAGGAAATAATGATTTATTGTTTGAAACAGCCGTCAAAAACTCTATGCTCAGAAAAAAGAAAACAAAAAACCAGGAAAGATTGCAGTGAAACATAATCACGTGTAAACACAGGTGAAGCTATGTCTTGGCACAGATGACGTGTGTTTAAAACCAAATTCGAAGCAAAGAGAATTACCAGTGGCCCCAGTGCACTGCAAGACTGGGAAACGCACCACCTGCCCCATGATGCAAATGCCAGAGCTCACAGGAGTCCAAAAATTCTTAAAAAAACGTTTAAATGGGAAACCTCTCCAGGCTACTCTGCATCTTGCTGGAGGAGTGTCCAAGGAAAGAGCGCAGGAGGAACGAGAGGTGCGTGCTCTGCCTGGGGCCTCAGCCAGGGCTAAGGCCAGGCTCCTGGGCTGGGCACCCTCCAGCCCTTCCTAAGAAAGTGTGGTGGGCAGCTGCCTGCACCTCAGTGTGCTGCCTGGGCAGCGTGCTCCCTTACCCACCGGATCCCACTCACACCGCTCCACTTGAAAAAATACATGGGTAATTTAAAACCAGTTACTGGTTCTGAGCAACGAGAAAGCTGCTTATCAGCTCTCCTCGCTGCTGCCTGCAACAAAGATGGTATTTCTGTACTTCTAAATCACCTGTGGATGCAAACAGTGTCTCTACTGATCTTTGTGCTGACAGTAACTTACATGCAAGGAAAGGATGAGTTGACCTAAGTGCTCTCATGGTCTTCTGCACGTGTGTCACTCACTGGTGGGTGCTAGAGACCAATATTTTGGTAGGAGCCAGGCGGCCAGAATTGTAAGTATAAGGAGTAACGGCCTTAAAGCAATAATGGTGATGCAGTACTCGTCACATGCAGGTTTGTCCCAGTCTGGACGCCACCTGGAATCACCTATGAACAAAACAAGTTACTTGTTTTCAAGTATAACTGCACCAAGGGCAACAAATGGAAGCAGTAATTCTGGTGGTACTTACTAATGACTTTGTCACGCTCTGCATTTTCTGGAGAGAGAAAAGAAGTGAACGTAAGCAGACTTGCACGTTATAAACAATTTGAGTCTAAGCAAAAGGGAATGAAGTGTGACCCTCACGATGGGCTCACAAATACAGCTATGGGAGCTGTGTTCTTCCAGGAAGAAGCACAGACCCGCTGACTTCGGGAGAGCCCTGCAGCGACTCTCGGGGCTTTGTTGAGGAGCACCTGACCACACAGTGTTGACTTCTCTCACCAGTGGCTGGCATAGATAAGACTTTCCTGCAGGTGTGCTTCCCAGGATCACTTTGGCTTTTGCCCAGTGCCTTGCATTTAAGATCCTTAGCCTGTAGCTAACATTAACAGTCCTGTGCGTCAGGGACTCCCTCTCATTCCTGCGGTGCTGGTGTTTTAATGCCACTTTCCCACTCCTTTAGTTCGCCCAAGGTCGAGTGCTGGGGAAAAGTGTGACCGTACCCTCAGCTCCCCCTGGGCAGATGTCCACGGCACAGTGCCTTGTCCTTCTTATGGGAATTGCAGAAGGTCTCGTCCCCTCCTGACTCCATCCAGCCCTTGCAAAGCCAAGTGCAGGAGAATCAGGTGGGCTGCCAGAGGCTCAGGCTGAGCACCACGTCCCTGTGAAGGGCTCTCGCATGTCAGCCTGGCTCTCTCCCGGTGCTTAGGGGAAAGCAGATGGCCTGGCTGATGGTCACTGGAGCAAGCAGCTTTGGCAGTGCCATGGCAGCTCTCCCCTCCCGCAGTGGCATGGCGGGAGCAAGGCTTGCTTGGACCTGCACCGGCTCAAGCCGCAGCTCATGCACTAGGTAATAACCTGGAGCCCCTGGGAGGGGACCTGTATCCCCTTCTGTGCTTCCCATTTCTACAAGCAGTGACTTCTGGCAGGGGTAATAACACCTTGAACTGCAGCCACTGTATCTCCTGTATCATACCCTCCAGCACCTGAAGAGCAGACCCCATCCCATCTCTCCCCAGGGTAGAAAACAGGCTCTTTCCGCCCTCCTCCCCTCTCTTTGTGCATCACTGCCCACTTGGCTTCTGACTGCAGTTTTTCAGACTCTATTTAGGAACAGGAGAGCACTGTGCCTGCCTCCTGCCAGTATCTTTTGCGTACTCTTTCCCTTTCTATGTCTGCTTGGGGAGGAGGGCTGGTTGTCTTCTACTTACGACACAGCTGTCTGGCACACTGCTCGCCGTTGCAGTCGCTGCACGCTGCTCCCGTCTTGTATGGGCGCCCTGGGTAATTCCCACTGCGAAGGAAAGTAACACTGCTCTCAAACCGCCCTTGGGAGGAGAACGTTAATACCTACCGCTAATTAGTTTTTAACCTGGGTTTTGCTTTACTTGTGTTGATAGGGTGATGGTTTTTGGATGGTCCCTGTCTGACTGGCCTCTGCCCAAGACATGCAGCGAAGCAGAAGAGGTTAAGTGCAATGGGGCACCCTGTTTAGGAACCTGGAGACAGCAGTATTGCAAAACCTGGGAATTAAAATAGTCTTAACACTGAATAATTTGTGTGTGTGGAGACTGTGGGCTCTCAAAGCTGGCTCTAGCTGTGGGAGCAAAAGCAGATTCAGTTACTGTGTATGTACGTGCGTATTCAGCCTTGAAGAGGAATCTCAGATGCTGGGGAATCTCTCATAGGTAGTGATTTCATCCATTTGTTGCTAAGTATTTTAGGAGTGATGTGTGTCTCCCCCTGCTCCCTCCTTCTGCCAGCGGTGTGAGTGGCACCAGCTACCTCTGCCCAGGCTCTTGGCTCGATATTACCTGCCCACCTCTGATACTGCCCCAAACGCAGCTCAGTGCTTCGCTTTGCTTGTAGCATAGCCGAAGTGAGATTTACAGCGTGCCTCAAACTGCCCATAAACACATAGAGAGGGATCTTATAGGCATGCAATCTCAGCAGTGCTAAACTTCGTGGTAAAACCTCATTACTTTCAGCAAGGTGAGGCTTTCATTGCTTGGTCTCAGCTGAAGAAAATGCTTTGGAGTATATTCTCTTTAGGAATTGAAGTTGTGCATGCATCTTGCTTTGACTCTTGGCAGAGGGCTGCTCTGCTGGGTGCTGTTGAGGGTAAGGGCACCCCTGTCCTTCCCCGTAGGATCCCTGCTGATGCAGGGCAAGCAATTCAGCATGATTTTGTTCCTCTGCACGATACAGATACTGGCTAAGGGGCAGAAGGAGGAAGGCTTGGCTCATGTCTTTGGGAGATCCAGGTGTGAGGCTTGATGGACAGAGAGCACCTCCTGGCAGTGCTGGGGACCTGCTTGCCTGTGCACAGGGTTTCTGCACCATCTAGCACAGTGGGGTGCATAGCAAGTGCTGAGAAGGGAAAGGAGAGGCTGCCCTGGGTGATCAGTGGCTTTTGGCTCAAGAACTGGCAGGGGCAATGGTTGCCCAGCCTCTTTGGGTGTGGGGCTTCTGGGGAGAGCGGTTTTGTTGCTTTGGCACAGCAGCAGCTGTGTCATTTCAAGGTATCTGGTCAGGGGTACATATTCTTCCAAGGATGAAGAATAGGGACACAGGAATGCCAAACTTGCTCAAGTTCATGGGCTGGCCTGGCCTTGGCCCACCACGGTATGCATGTAAAGCTTTTAAAGCTGTATTTAGACTGTGGTGGCATTAATTAGCTGGAGAAGGGTAAAAAACATCCATCCTAGCTGGATATCCTACTGACTATGTATATGAAGGACCTCTGGATAAAATTTTGCCTTGAGCAGCCCCACCCTTACGAGCAGCCCTCAGCTGCTAAGACTGCAGCTGCAAGCATTGCACACTTCAATATTTGTCCAAACCGTTGACCTAGAGGCTTAATTCTGCAGGCACATGTGGAAATATTTTCAGACTTTGGGCTTGCACCTTGGCAACCGTCTGGGGCCGTCTTGGCACTCAGGAGCAAGGGATTAATTTTCAAATGATCACGTCAGTATTTTCATGTCAACATCTTATATTTTACCCTTTCTACCAGTGCCCACTGCTTTTTGGCTACAATACACAGTCCTCATCTAGCAAAAAAAAGCTGGCTGGACAGAGGTGTACCTCTTTCTCTATTTTGGGGACCATTTCCTCCCACAAAACACATGAATAGATGGACTGATCGAATAAAGTTGCATGTTGTGGGAGGGAAGGGGTAGGACCCAAACCCTGTGAAATATTTGTAATGAAAAACCTTACGCCGGCCCGTAGTTGCAGATGAAGTGTGCTGCGTTGGTTATGGAGGAGTACGCCACACTGGGACAGAAGTGGACAGCACAGCCAACCTTGTAGCTTGTAGCCCAAACAATCTGCAGAGACAGACAGGTACACCGGTGACAAAAGCTTTGCTTCAGCATCTGAAGCGTTACGGCGAAGACCTGCCCTCCTCTGTTTCACGATAACAAATTGGCTGAGCAGCACGCCTTGGGCAGGCTTCATGGGGGAAAGCAGCAGTGATGGATATCAAAATCACAGTTTGTTCTGAAAAACACCTGATTGTTTTGCCCAATTCACCTGGCGTTTATTAAAATGACTCAGAATAACTGGCTGTAACAGGTAGTTTTCCTCTCTTGCAGAGGAGAAGGTGAAGTTCATCTCCTTTGCTTTGTGGCAATCCATTAGCTTTCATACAGCTCCTACGAGGGCTGATTGCCCCCGTACTAAATCTGGTGGGGACGTATAGGCAAATTGCCGGAAGGCACTGGCGTTATGGGAGAAGCAGGGAGAAGGAGTGTGTCCGGGCTGCGGTCCTGCCTTTTAGCATCATGGCCATGACTAAGATAATCTAGAGGCGAGGGCATTACATCATCTAGTGATCCTCTGTTTACCAGAAGCCGTTCAGTTTGATCCAGCATCCTATATCCAGCTCAAAGATTACAGTGCCGCCAAATGCTGCAGTTCTGGAAAAATAAACCCTGTGACAGAAGCGGAGGGTACATGAGGGTGCAGCAGTACCTGAGGGCGATATAGCAGCAGCGATGACTGACTACGTGAGAGATGTGGAGAGATGATGGCAGCACAGGAGATGAAGAAACGCATTCGTGCCTCCACCAACTCGAAGGGGAGGCCTGACCCTTTCTGTTTGTGCCGGTTTGGTGCCAGCTCAGGGAAAAGGGAACAATCCTCAGGCTCCTGAGGGTGTTCTCAGTGCAGCGGCAGAGCAGAGGCAGCTCCTGATGCCAGCCATAGAGAACTGCATCCCTGAGGATGGTGAAGGACCGAATCACAGGACCCTCCCCATCCCACCGGCTGAGGCATATGCTAGGGATGTGGTTGTGGTAACTGCAGTAATTGTACCTGGAGCAAAATTCTCTTCTCTTCTCCACAGCTGGGAAGGAGGAAGAGAAACGAGGGGTTCCCCGAAGGTGCAGACCCAAGGATGCCTCCCAAGGCAGGCAGACACACAGCTTCTAGCTACAGTCACTATCACCGCTGACTCCAAGTGAGAATAATCTTATTTTCTCATTCCCCCCCATGCAACTGCCTGGGCTGCTCCTCTACCAACAACATGGTAAACAGCACTGCGCCTTAGTGCCAGGTAAGGTGCGTTTCACCGCAGTTTCCAGATGCTGACTCTTGCCGTGTCCTTGTGAGCAAGGTCAAAAAGCAACACGCTGTCACTTCTCATGGCTCCTGCATCCAAATATCTTCTCTGCACGCAAGTACCTGCACATGTCGTTCAGACACCCCACCAGCTTCAGCTCATCTCTTCAAGTCCTAAATGCTTATGTGTATCTCCGCAGAAATTATTTAATAGCCTCAGGTCAAAATCTGATCCCTAGAGCCACTGTTGCAAGCCGTCGTGCTCTCCCATAGCCATGGTTAGCGGTTGCGGGGTTGCATGGCAGTGGCACTCCTCTCCCTCACTTTGCCCTCTTTCTTTAGGAATCGTGGTTGGGAAAAATGCACACGTGATGCTTGCAGAGCTGCAGACATCTCTTTACGTGCCGGTATTTCCCCAGCCCTTGGCACACGGAGGCTGCCTGCCAGAGCTGGGACCTCGTCCCACCATGCGCTGCAGCCCACAGCCATTGCCATTGCCTGGGTTTTGGCCACTGCTTGGCTAAATCTGACAGCTTGACAGCTGTCCTGTTTTCTTCCTGGAAACAAAATACAACTGGCATATTTAAAATAATAATGCCGTGACTCTTTTCCTCCCTAAAATGGGGACATGAGAACATCTTGTGCATACAGACATAAAATAAGACTACAGCACTTGCAAAACAGTTCATTGAATCTAGAGTTTCTGTGTCAAAATGGCAACGCTGGTTCATGGTTTAGATGGAGAAATGCAATGCCTACCTGTGTATAGTGGCCACATGCTCCTCTGCAGTTATTGGTGGCATAATTGTAGGCGCTGACCTCGTTGTACCAAGAGGTGATGGCTTGTTGCACAGTAAAAATAGAAAGTGAGCCGGTCCAGAGGTTTTCTCCAACGGGGGTAAACTTGGGGTGAGCTTGCCCTGGATCTTTGAGGTATGTATTATGTTTAAACAGGCATTTCTTTGCCCAAGCTTTCGCGGTTTTTGCCAAATCTGGATCCCAACTCTGTAAAACAAAGACAACTAAAAATCACTTTGGTATCTTAGCAATGCAGTAATTCAGAGCAACTTTCAGGAGAAGCTGGGTCTCAGTAGCATATATGCTTCGGGTTCATTTGTTTTTTGCTTCTGCTGAGACTTACAGAGCTACATGGTAAATCGGCTTGTAGGTTCATTTCTGATTTGAACTTAGTTACTCATTAAACTTGAGGAAGTTTTTGGGGTGGTGGGTGATCTTGGCTGACTGGTTTGTTGGACACCAAGAGCTGTACATCAGTCAAATACAGTGTTTGGGGCGCAGTGTGCATTTCCAGGCTGTGCCAGCCATGAGAGAACGTTAATGCAATTTAAACAGTGAATTTACAGGAAATCTGGAGACTGGGAGGTATGCTTACCATACCAATTAGACTGGAGTCTCATGCAGCCTCATACATTGAGACCACTGCTTGCAGGTCAGTTCACAAGCACGCTGGGATTTTTGGGACAGTTTAAATTCAATCCATTGCTATTCAGTCCTACAGAAAGTGGTTATTTAAGCAATTGAGTTATATAGATGTCTTTTGTTTGCACTGGAGGTGGTGTCTGTTTTTGCTGGGTTTTCTTATGCACACAACTTGATGATTGAGCAAATACAATATTGTACTTCCTGGAAAACGCAGTACCACGAGTGTATGCCTGTAGTTCTAGTTACACTTTGTGTCATGTAAATGAAGTTGTTCAGCACTGCTGAACTATTTTGGATTGGACTTTTTTAAAAATAAACTTTTTTTATTTATCCTTTTCTATATGGATTAAAATATCTCAGTTGCTTCTGCAAACAATAGAATCACTAGAGAAATTGTTTTGAATGGATCAGTAACAGTAACTAAGGAAAAGGTGGTTGTTAGATTTTATGGCTCCGTTTTACATAATATAACTTTGTACCATAGATACGTCTGAAACAATTTGTATATTGTTTATGCTACCAATAATTAATTAAAAATTGCAAGATTATACCAAAATACATCTACAGAGATTTGAAAATATTTTGTAACCTATGTCTTCCATTTCTACCTATGGCTAACATTTGTGGGGGGGTGTATTTTCCCACTGTGGTGGGTTGACCCTGGCTGGATGCCAGGTGCCCACCAAAGCCGCTCTGTCACTCCCCCTCCTCAGCTGGACAGGGGATTGAAAATATAACGAAAGGCTCGTGGGTTGAGATAAGGACAGGGAGATCACTCACCAATTACCGTCACGGGCAAAACAGACTCGACTTGGGCAAATTAGTTTAATTTATTACCAATCAAATCAGAGTAGGATAGTGAGAAATAAAACCAAATCTTAAAAACACCTTCCCCCCACCCCTCCCTTCTTCCCAGGCACAACTTCACTCCCGGTTTTCTCTACTTCCTCCCCCACAGCGGCGCAGGGGGACAGGGAATGGGGGTTGCGGTCAGTTCATCCCACGTTGTCTCTGCCACTCCTTCCTCCTCAGGGGGAGGACTCCTCACACTCTTCCCCTGCTCCAGCGTGGGGTCCCTCCCATGGGAGACAGTCCTCCATGAACTTCTCCAACATGAGTCCTTCCCACGGGCTGCAGTTCTTCACAAACTGCTCCAGTGTGCGTCCCTTCCATGGGGTGCAGTCCTTCAGGAACAGACTGCTCCAGCGTGGGTCCCCCGTGGGGTCACAAGTCCTTCCAGCAAACCTGCTTCAGCGTGGGCTCCTCTCTCCATGGGTCCACAGGCCCTGCCAGGAGCCTGCTCCAGCATGGGCTTCCCATGGGGCCACAGCCTCCTTCAGGCATCCACCTGCTCCGGCGTGGGGTCCTCCACGGGCTGCAGGTGGATATCTGCTCCACCGTGGACCTCCATGGGCTGCAGGGGGACAGCCTGCCTCACCATGGTCTTCACCACGGGCTGCAGGGGAATCTCTGCTCCGGTTCCTGGAGCACCTCCTCCCCCTCCTTCTTCACTGACCTTGGTGTCTGCGGAGTTGTTGCTCTCACATATTCTCACTCCTCTCTTCTGGCTGCTCTTTCCCAGCAGTTTTTTTCCCCTTCTTAAATATGTTATCCCAGAGGTGCTACCACCGTCGCTGGTGGGCTCGGCCTTGGCCAGCGGCAGGTCTGTCTTGGAGCCGGCTGGCCTTGGCTCTATCGGACACAGGGGAAGCTTCTAGCAGCTTCTCACAGAAGCCACCCCTGTAGCCCCCTCACTACCAAAACCTTGCCATGCAAACCCAACACACCCACAAAACTAACACATAAATAATTTGCCTAGGAACTCAGTGTATCGAATACGAAAGGTAAACTTTGGGCAGGGGGTCTTATTTCAAGTGAGCAGTTGATATTTCCTTAGAGGGGAACTTTTAAGGACAATGAACAAAATCTGGCATTGTATAGAAGTTATCTTCCAGTCCTAGCATTACTGCAAGTTAAGACAGAGGCTGCGGTTTACATCTTGGCAATGCTCTGAGGTCGCAAGAAGACCATGATGAAAGATGTATGACAGTGGTGGATGCACCTTAGTGCTTCACAGTCTTGTTTTTCACATTATGCTTTTTAAGAGTCCGCACATCTCTTTTCTCCTTCATCCCATAATAGTATTAATAATAAGTTTAAAGTTCCATAAAGGTATACATAATAATAAGTTTAAAGGTAAAATTTTCAGTTTAAATGTACTTTCCCTTTTTTGTGTGAATGCTGAAACTGGCTGACAGTTGAAAAAGCAATGTGCAGAAACTGATAGTTCAGAATGATCTTTAGTTTAGCTATAGCTATACTCCTTATTTGCTTATGAAACTGCATTTATGCAATAAGATTGGACTAAACTGCATGGGGAAAAATGCACAGGACAGGGAGGTTTGCATATAGATATTATTGCTACTTGAGAAAATTGTAATTACAAATTTTTTTTCCCATCAGCTATTTCTCAGTTTTGGTTTTATAACTCAGATGAGTTGCTTGCTGATTTAGGGAGGGAAAATTGAACATATGATAAGTGAAAAGTGGTGCGAGGCAGCAGTAAGTCAAAGGAGACTGTTGTGAAGCCCTGATGAAACTGGTGAGACTTTCTGCTGGTTTTGAAGAGCCTTGGAACAGACCTAAGCAATCCTTTGGGTGAATGGGAAAGGGGTCACTTTTGTCAGGTAAAAAAATGTTAGATCAGCATTCTCATTTTATAATAAAGGTATTACAAATATAGATGGTTGGGCTTTGTTACTTGCAGTTAAAGGAGTTTCTGTGTTGTATTTTCTTTTAAAAACTATTTTTCCAAAAGGTGGAAATGCCCTGAGTTCATAATCTTCATTTTTACATATCTAGGTGGACAGTTATCTACAGTAAACAGAAGTTCCCTGTGAAATAAAGAAGTCATCTTCTTCTCCTCATTTTTGAAGTGCTAAAGGCCATTAAAAAATGAGGAAATATTCTGTTTTCAATTCCAATGCTTTTACTTTCATAATAGATTTTATCGTGTATTGTACTGGTTTCACCACATTAAATTCTTCGTGGGAGAGGTCATACTTAAGACTAGGGGTTTTGCAGTGTTTTAAAAGAAACTCACCATGATTTAGTTCTTGTTTTATTTGTAATAATCTTTATGTGTTTGTTTGTTTCTTAAGCCTTTTTTTTCAGATTTGAGTTCTTTAATTTTTCAAAAGGAAAAATTAGGCACAATTTAAAAAGATGAATACTACTCTTTTAATACATCATAGCAAGATTTTGTTAGAGTAGGGCCAGTAAAGCAACCTAGAAAACAGAGTCCGGAGCAATATGTACTGCAAGTTCAGGATGCCTGGCTGAAGAAAGCTGAAGTAAAAGACACATCTACAAGAGAAACCAAATGGTTTCCTGTCAGGCTTGCAACTGGAGCTTGCTCGCTGCTCACTTACCCCTCCCTAATGGGCACTTCTTTTTTTAGTGTTTGACAACCAGAAATGGAAAATGAGCTTTTTTTTTTTTTTAACTTCTGTTGAGTTGTTGCTAATTACAGACATGATTATGTGCTCTTCTGGTGGTGACCACGCAAAAGAGTAAGAAAGAGGAGCAAAAGAAAAGAGATCAGAATTAGGACAATCACTATCGTCCATCTGAGAGATCTGTGGAGGTTATCCCGAGAAGAAACACGGTATCTCAGGTATTACCCAGTCAAAGCACAAAAGGTGATGGATGTTGCAAGAGACAGCTCCCAGCTACTGGAATTGAACATCTCACAAATCAGAGGTGGGCTTCTCAGCCATAAGCCCAGCTTTGTGCACACATTTACAGCTTCCTCCTTGCTGAGTTTTCCATGTTCCACTCAGCAGGGAGACAAGTGTCACGAGCCATCTGAAATGAGAGGTGGCCACTTTTGGGTATATTTTGAATCATGACAGGCTGTCTTTTGCACAGTGGCTGCGGATATTGCCCCCTGATGTGGCCAGGGAGAAGGCAGGGGGGCAGAGCGGCGCAGGACCTGATGCCTCCAGCACTCGCTCCTGCTGCACTTGTTGCTTTTTGGCTTCTCCTGCAGCCTCAGCACCTAGGAACAGCTGCTCTGTTGGCTCAGTCCGTGAGAGCCTTGCAAAGAAAGCTTAGAGAAAGCTCTCCAACGTTGTTTGGCAACGGTCTGTGCCCTTGCCGACTCAAGTATAAAAGGTTGTGCTTAGGTCTGCACATAAATTACACCCCGGGCTGTTAAGCTGCAGTGCCTTGGAACAAGGAGGCTTTTCACAGCACAAAACGACAGCGTTAGGTTGAGAGTTGAAATCTTGGGTTTCAAATGAGGAAATTAAGCCAGCCAAAACTATACATGTACCCAATCGTATAAAGCCATCTGATAATCAGAGCCTTTTTCTCTGCTTTAAAAAGAAGTAGCTCTTATGACCCCAGGAGGTTGGTTTGTTTGTTTTTTTTCTTTTTTTTGCATTTGATCACAAAAACAATCTTTGAGAATCGTAAACACCATCACAATGCTACACACTTGCACGTAATTCGTGAAGATCCCCTTACCATGTAGAGCATGTTGCTGGCTGGTGGATTCACTCCAGACCGGAATCTGTTATGGGTTCGCACACATTCCTCAATAAACTTTGGATCTCCAACATCAGGCAATGTCGGTGATTCATAGGAGTCAGAGGAACGACAGAAGTGCAGTAAAGCCAGCACACAAGCAGAAAATCTGTTTGTCATGATTCTCAGCCTCTGTCTTCTAGCTTTAAGAGCAGAGTGTTTCAGCTGTATAAGGTCGTTTTAGCTCCACCAGCAGCGTTTTGCTTGGAAGGCTGGTGGGCTGGACTTATCTTAGCTGTGGTAATTGAGTATGGCATTGATCACAGGAAATGAGTCATATTTCAGGAGCGTTGCTATGAGAATAAGGAAATTGAGCTACAAGTTCACATCAGAGCTGTGGCAGTTTTGTTTCTCTTTTTTTCTTCTTTCTTTAATTGTAGTGGGCAAGCTTCTTCTCTGCTGTCCTTCGGGCTTCTTTGTTTTTGTTTCTTTGGCCCCCACCATCCCATCCATAGCAATCACTATGGATTGCAGTGAAGTTTTGGATAAATTTTCTGCTTTTCATGAAAATAGCATTGCTGTTAAGGCTGTTACTCTGAGCCAAAATGCTGTGAGAAATAATTGATTTGAACTATGACTTTTATTACAGTATGAACAGTCACTTCGGTTGTACATTGAGTTATTGGAGGGGTAAGTTTCGCTGAGAACTGCAATTTAAATATGCTGCAGTTATTGATGGGTTTCTCCTGTGATCACACGCTTGTGCTATGTGTTGCTATCAATCTCTCCTCCCAAGGTTTAGCAATTTGTAATTCAACTCCTGCAACCCAGGCCCCCAGCAGAGTTGACTGCTATGAAGGTTGGTGCTGTCTCGTGCCGGGTGCCCAGCACCCACACTGGCTTTCACAGGCAGGAGTTGGGAGCTGATGTCCCATGCACGTTGCCTTGGGTGCCCAACACTCCCTGCTCAGACCCACTGCCATCACCACCCTCTTCCTCACACTGCCCTTAACTATTAGCTGTCCATCAAGCTCAGGCCCTTTCCCACAGTCCCAACCTGGATGTCTCTGTGGGAATGGGGTTGGGTTTCTTCCCACTCCAGGTTTTGTTTTAGGAATCTGCATCCTTTGTACACCTGGGTGTAGGTCCCAGTTACCACTTCTGCGCATGCAGTCCGGTAGGTGTTGGGGCTGGTGGCAAGGCTGGTGGCAAGGCCACATTCAGGTTGGTGGTCTGAGGTCACACTGTGCGCCTGCAACAGCAGCCCCACCAGCACCCATTAGGTCCTGCAGGTCACCTCCAGCTATTCATGGGGAGACTGCTTACAGGCAAAAAGGCCCTCTGAGGAAATCATGAATAAGAAACACTATGTTCACAACTCCCCTACAGACCACTTTTTAGAGCAGAATAATGTGATGAGTTGACCCCTGCCAGCAGCCGAGCACCCATGCAGCCGCTCGCTCACTCCCCCTTCCCCAGCAGGATGGGGAAAGAAGACAGGACGAAGAAAAGTAAGAAAATTCATGGGTCAGGGTAAAGACAGCTTAATATGTGGGGAAAGAGGAGGGGGGAAACAAACAAACAAACAAAACCCCCAAGTGATGCAAAGGCAATCATTCACCACACCCAACGGCAGACTGACGCCCAGACAGTCTCTGAGCAATGGCCACCCTGGATGCCAGCCCCCCACCTTTCTTCTTCCTCTACCCCAGTTTTTTTTGCTGAACACAATGTTATAGGGTATAGAATATCTCTTTGGTCAATTCGGGTTAGCTGTCCCAGCTGTGTCCCCTCCCAACCACTTGCTCACCCCCAGCCTACTTGCTGTTGCTACATATAGAAGATGTCAGCAGACAAGAACTGACAATTGTGAAATTAAATATCTATCTTCTTGCATGGTGACATTTTGCAGCATATGACAAGAGCCCAAACATTTGGGGCCCATTTTTATTCTGTGGGATGCCATGCTCCTTCAGAACTGCAGTGTGGCTCAGAATTTGAGTCACTGTGTTCTGAAAACATTAGGACTAAGATAAAGGAGGAGAAACAGCTTTAAATATTGATAGCACAGTTATGCATTGCTAATATCAGCCAGTATCTCTTAGCTTGAAAGATGGGTGTGTTTCCCTTACTAACAAATGTATATAGGAACAATAGGGGTCGAGGGCTAAATATCTCTAAAACCAAACTGAATCCATCAACGGTTTGGGCTTTTTTAATGAGGCTGAGATCTTCCATTTCTGAACCAGAATCTGTCCTGGGCCCATTTTATCTTCCCTCTCCTGTTTTTCCTCCCTGCTGCCCTCCTTCCCCTGCCTGCAAGCCCAGGATGGCTGTCATCTACTCTGCATTTCAGATTTTGTCACCATCTCACATCCTAAAATTAAGCTCTCCCCATTGACACCCCATCTTAATCCTTGCTCTATCAACTTTCCCTGGTATTCTTCTAGCTATGGAGGACAAAGCTTAACTCTGAGAGAACAACAGAATAGTACAACTGACAATTGAGTAACTTTAATGGAAACTGATACACATAGGCTAAATATAGTAAAGGACAAGCTTTACTCCTTCTGTTCATAAAAAGTAATACCTACAGTTAAATCTCCATTATCAGGGGAAAATGATGTGTGTGATAATTGAAGGTTAATGGAGATGAGTTATTGCTTCTTTTGGATACGGTGTGCTGCTTCAGACATGTCTTTGTGATGCCCCAGGTTTCCAGGAGGCTTGTTAGCATATATAGTAATACACAGTCTACATGGTCCCTCTAGCAATCTACCCCTGAGCCAGAGCTAAGAGGCTCGTACAGACATAGAAGCGTGTTGCAGCTACTGCCAATAAATTATACTAATTCTATGCACAGCCACTTGTATCTTGCCTTGAGTGAAGAAGCAGACTTTTCTATGCTGGATAAACATCACAAGGATAATGGAGAGATGACCAAGTGTTTTTTTAAATGGGTGCAAT
The DNA here is from genome assembly GCF_018139145.2 of Gymnogyps californianus. NCBI lineage: Eukaryota > Metazoa > Chordata > Aves > Accipitriformes > Cathartidae > Gymnogyps > Gymnogyps californianus. The sequence goes on from NC_059471.1 coordinate 176,815,473, forward strand.
TCTCTGAGAGTAATACAGTGGTAGGATCACTATCAGTATCTTAATTGATCATTACTCATAAAAAAATGTGTGTGGAAACCGTTGTTGTACTAAAAGAACAGCACCAGCACTCAGCACCAAAAACAGTGACCTTAAAATTGAAACACTAAGACAGTATTGGTCACAAGAGGGAGGCGGATGCTCAGCAGGTGGGATGTACGGCGGCGTTGGAGGCCTGGGGGGACGGGGCTGCGGTGGCTGGGGCTGTGGTGGCTGGGGCTGTGGTGGCTGGGGCTGTGTATCCCAGTCCGGATACCAGTAGGCATAATCTAAAAAACAGTGAAGAAACAGGTGTTAAGACAGTCAAACTTAGCCATACTTATAGGAAAGCAATTAAGAACAATTTGATACGTACTTATCAGCTTCTCACGTTCTGTGTTTTCTGTAAAGAGATCAGAAGAGGAAATAAATGTGAGTACCATTCAGTGGTGGTTCTTAATGTAAAGAGGTAAGCCATTGCTGGTGCCTGGCTGATGGCACTGACGATGCCAGTCAGTGCCTAAAACATCCTGCAAGGGGGAAGCAGGCCAACAAGAGCAGGTTCCCAACTGGCGTGGGGCTCATATTTTTTATTGAGTTGAAAAAGAAGCAGAAAAGAAGCAGCTGTATTAGGAAGAATTTGTGTCATGGGGAGGAGGGAATAGCAAATAAAAATGAAACATAGAATTTATTTAAAATTGATACACAAACCAAATTTAGTAGTTACAGACAGACAAATATAACTACTCAATTTATCACAGAAGTACACCTTTACTAAGAGCTTTGATGCATTTGCAGGATTGCCTACGTGCATCCTACTGGAATTGCTGATTTGCCCTATAGGAGAATCTGGTAAAATGGGTTGTAGGATCTAGCACTTAATTTTTAAAAGCTTTCTTCCTCCGCTCCCTCCCCCTAGTCTTTGAGATGTTTCTAGTTTTCGTGTGATGCATCAGTCTGAAGACTTCAAGATGAGTCAGCCAAGATATCACAGAAGGAAATAAGAATACCAAATGCTCAATTATTTCTACAGCTGAAGCTATCTAGAGCTTGGCTAGTAGAGACCACGCCCTTTAAACCTCTGTATAAAATTCATATTTGATTTAAGACATTGTTGCATGTCCTTTAATCTCTGTTTATTTAAAACACTATGTATATAAACACAAATTGACTAATTTGGGACTAGGTGTAATGACACAAAGGTCCACAGCTGCAAACTGCTGTGGAAAAACAAGCTCTCACTGCTGCATTTCAGAAAATTGCAGAAATTAGAAACAAGTGTGCTTTTCAGTATAGTCATATTATTGGTTCGGAACTATAGTTGTCTGGAAAATGTGATAGGACATACTAAACAAAGAAGAAAGCAGAAGTTAAATATACTATTTCTGCTAAGAAAGAAGAACCAGATGGGGAATATTTGTTGGGGCTAAAGTTTTAGATTTGACTTCCTGATCAAATAAAAGGCGGAGTCTAACTGATACTTCTCTTCATCAGAAACTCTGGCTTGTACCTCTGAAAGCCTTCACCAGCAAAGTATTTCAATTAATTCCTTCTTATACTATTCTTACCAGGGTTTGGTACTGTTGCTGTGTGGTGGGCTACAGACCCACTATGGACTTAGTGCAAATTGACCCATTGTTATATTTCCACTGATAATTAGGCCACTTTTATTTCTATGCAATTTTCTTAGTTGATTACTTTGGTCTTACCACAGAGCTTGTCTACGCACTTCTCCTTACTGCATCCACTGCATGGTCGTCCTGCTTCATATGGTTTTCTCGGGTAATTCCCCCTGCAAAGCAGAAGCACAGTATTTTGTTAGCTCAGTCATTTGCAAAGCAATTTAAATACATGGTTTCATCAGATTGTTAGAATAATTTATCATGAAAAGCTATTATGGGGGGGGAAATCCCTTTATCCAAAAACTGATCATTGCAATTGTTTGAAATTCCTTTTAGATCAGATTAAAGCTCTCACTGGCATGGGGCGCAGCCACCTGGTGACTCTCGCCACTTGAAATTAATGAGACTTCTCAGGCAATACTGATTCTTCAGTGTAATTATTCAGTGTAAGCATACAAGAATGTGCCTCTAGGCCCTCATTACCCACCTGTATTTTAAAAACAAATCTGTAAAAATTAAGTCCAGAAATTGCAAGGTATGAGATGAGATAAACTAGAGAACTGTCTTCCTTTTATTTCTTCAATTAAAATGTCTTGTTTGAAGTTCAGGTGGGGCCATAGAAAGATGTAATCTTTCTCAAGCGGAAAGCTTGCACCTTCCCCACTTTTCCTGCAGAGCCTGAAATCAAAACAGATTTTATTCCACCATCTTAGTTATGGTGAGTGTTCTCAGCTATGATCTGCTCGCCTGCTTTTTTAGAAAGGGATTTTCTGCAGCTCTGGCTATATCTAGCAGCTTCTGCTCTCAATGGACTGGTGACATGTGGATGTAGCTTCTGAAATTTGTTGCAACTGCTCCCATCGTTGTTGGCATCTGATACCAGGTCAGTTACAAGGTATTTAAAAAAATAAAAAAACCCCAAATGCCGTAATTAACTTACGCTGGCCCATAGTCACAAACAAAATGTGCTGCTCTGAAGAGTCCTGGAAAATTTTCAACTGTATTGCAGAAGTGAACTGCGCAGCCAACTTTGTAACTCTCTGCCCAAACGACCTGAAGGGCAAAGGGAAATATGTAATGCACCTGTTCAAAGACTGAAAAAGCAACAGCATTAAGGGAGGAAGGAGAAGGGAAGGATCTTGTGGAAGTTTAAAACAGATGACACAGGAGCAAGAGCAACGACCCAAAGAGCAGCTAAGACAAACGACTGATTGATTGACAGATGTTTTTGCATTTATTATCTGGCTCCCCTGGAAACATGAAATTGTCAGGGGATAATCCCTTTCCACCATTACTGGAAATAGGACTCGGACATCCCTGGGGCTCGGAATATTTATTTCCAATCTCATGTAGCAATAAACCGGGGGGTGAGAACCCCTGCTGTAATTCCTGTTCCAAAGCAGTCTGTTCCAAGCCTGTACTTGGATTTTCTGTGAAACCATTACATTATAAGTCATTGGGCATGTAAGACTCACCTGGGTGTAGTGACCACACATGCCAGTACAGCTGTTGGTCTGGAAATCATAGCTGCTGACTTCATTAAACCAGTCACTGAGAGCTGCATCCACAGAGAAGATGGTGGCTGTGCCAGTCCAGATGTTTTCTCCAAGAGGGGTAAAGGTGGGGTGCACCTTCCCCGGCATTTTAAGGTAGATATTGTGCTTAAACTTGCACTTCTTTGCCCATGCTTTGGCAGTCTTAGCTAAAGCAGCATCCCAGGACTGTAGAAAAGGAAGAAAACATAATATAACCTGCACTGCAGTGACTTAGCTGAATTCAAACATTTTTAAACAGAAACTTGTAAGGATTCTTTTCCCCTTTTTTGCTTCTCATCCCTGCATTCAGTTGCTCTCTCTGACTTGACATGTCTACTCCCATAGCAATTTTTTTTCTTCTTTCTCCCTTAGATATTGCAGGACACGTAGTACCTATCCACTGTCCTGTGATATCTGGCTTGTTAAAATATTTAGAGCTGGACTGCAGTCTTTAAGCTGCCTCGTCTGAGAGGAGGTAACCGGGTGAAACCCCCAGCCGTAGAGGGGCTTGAGGGACTTTCTGCCTAGGAGCTGTTGGCTGTCCAGGGATTTGCACTTTGCAATTATCACTAGACCAGACAGGAATTCTGTTCTGCTGGCCAGGATGGAGAGGAGAAGAGTCACAGCTGCTCCCTTCCCCAGACCTTTCTGCCTCTCTGCTCTTCTCCCTCCCCAGCGTGTGGCCAAAGCAAATAAAAGGCTTGCTTATCTCTGCTGGGTTGAGGAGGAATCATTCCCATCCTGAGTGGCACAAGTGATAATTTGAAAAACCGGTCTGGGAGACTTGCAGAAAGATTTTATGCCACTGAATGACCAAGCAATAAAATGGCAGGTAAAATTCAGTACAGACAAATGTAAGTTAAGGGATGTGAGGAAAACAAAACCCCAATTTTGATTTTGTGTTCATAATGACAGGTTTGGAGATGGCTATTACCACTTGTAAACCAATGTTTAGTAGTAGTCTAAAAAGCAAATAAAGTGTTAGAAATTCCTTCAGAAGGAATGCAAAATTGTCCTGGTTTCAGCTGGGACAGAGTTAACTGTCTTCTTAGTAGCTGGTACAGTGCTGTGTTTTGGATTTAGGGTGAGAATAATGTTGATAACACTCTGATGTTTTAGTTGTTGCTAAGTAGCGCTTATCTTAAGCCAAGGACTTTTCAGTTTCCCATGCTCTGCCAGCAAGCAGGTGTGCAAGAAGCTGGGAGGGAGCAGAGCCAGGACAGCTGAACTAGCCAAAGGGATATTCCATACCATGGAAGGTCATGCCCAGTATATAAACAGGGGGGAGTTGGCCGGGAGGGGCAGATCGCTGCTCTGGCGTCAGTCAGCGGGTTGTGAGCAATTGCATTGTGCATCACTGGTTTCTTTTCTTATTTCTTTTTTGTTGTTGTATTCTTTTTCATTACAATTATTATTATTCTTAGTTAGTAGTGTATTTTTATTTTTACTTTAGTTATTAAACTGTTCTTATCTCAACCCACAAGTTTTTTTTCCTTTTCTCCTCCCCATCCCACTGGGAGGGGGGAGGGGGAAGTGGCTGCGTGGTGCTTAGTTGCTGGCTGGGGTTAAACCACAAGAATAAAACCAGATATATAATTACACCACTGTAGAAGTCCTGTTAAATGCTGTGTGCAGCACAGCACCCCACCTTAAGAAGGGGAACTAGAACTGGAAAGGGCAGAGAGAACATGGAGGAGGATGATCATCCTCAAGTACGGAGGGCTTTCGTAAAGCAACAGAGAGTGCTCCGCAGCTTTGATCAGAGACAGCTGGATATCTTGTGTGAAGTAGGTAAATAAGCAATAATTACTTGCTCCTTCCAATACAAAGACCAGAGACTATCAAGCGAAGCTAGGAATTAACAGGTCCAAATCAAACGCAAGGAGGTATCTTCACACAACTTGTGGTTAGGCTGTGCAGCTCTTTTTGCTACACGATGCTTGGGATGATAAAAACTTGCATGAGCTCAAGGCTGAAAAAAATCATACAAGAAAAATCCATCAAGAGCTTTTAAATACAATGCAACACCTTTGATTCAAGAGGTTTCTATGTATTTGTCCTGCTGTTATTCCAGGCTTGCTGGATCTTTGGTCTGAGCAGCTAAGTTTGCTCTTGTGCACTAGCATTTTAAATTAAACATTGTTTTTTAAAATGGCAGGAAATTAAAATCACGAGTAGTGTGAATTTTATCTCTTTACTATGAACTTCCTTTCATGGAAATTATTCATATTGTGCATGCAGTTATGCATTTAACTTCCTTTCCAGCTATGCAGCACCGCTGAAGGCCTCAGAGTAATGACATGAACTGCCTGGGGTTACCTCCCTCAGCTAGCTGTCTCCCTTTTTCCTTACATATTCCACTGAATAAGCTGAGACCTATCCAGAGCCTGTTCTGATATCCACTGTATTTGTAGGAAGCTCTGCTTTCCAGCCCAGATATTAGTATCCCTACTCTTCAAACCCTGCTACAGCAAATGAAGATCAGGTATCTAAATGGATGTCCTGGCAAATCCCTTTCTTCAACACATGTTCTAGATTGGAAGAAACAAGGGGAGATGCTAGATTTTCAAAAAATCCTGTTGTGCAGACTGCCTACTCAGGAGCTTTTTAATACCAAACATACCCTGTATGAAACCTGGACTAACATAAAACAGATTACTATCTCTTTTAGAAAGAGGTAAACGAAATGCTGAGAACTGAACGCTATTTTTTGCAATACAGCCCTTTGCTCTGGCTGAAGTTTAGAGTGGCAATCCGTCCCTAAACAAAGAATTCCCTTCAAATTATTAAACCTGAACAATACTGTGAAAATTAAAGTCTTTTCTATTTTCTACGACGAACTAACATATATAGTACAGAAATCATTGACAGAAAGGGAAAGAAAAGCACAAAGCAAATGAAGAGTAAGATGGGCTAAATCAGCAGCACAATCTATATTAATTTTCAAACAGATCATGAATGCCTCCTTACCATGCGAAACATATTGCTGGCTGGTGGATTCACTTTGGATCGAAACCTGTTGTGAGCTCTCACACAGTCTTCAATGAACTTTGCATCTTCTATGTCAGGCAAGGGATACTGTGGATAAGCATGACAGCAAGTGAAGAGATCCAGTAAGAACAACGCAGCAAAGAAAAATGTGATTTTCATAATTCTTCAATGCTTTCAGTATTATTTTTTTTAAGTTTTTAAAAGAAAAATCTCTTAGGTGGAGATAATACTGGCAAGCAGCTCTTCAGAGGTTGTCCTCTGGGTGTGGAAGCACTTGAAAGTGTCAAAGTAGCAGGAAGTGAAATTGCTTCATAAAGTACAGCTCTATCTGACATCATATCTGTCCGTCAAAGGGTAAGCCATGAAACAGGCATCTGCTGTGCATATTAGCAAGGAGCAACACTCCAGGTATACTTCTGTCTTGTCTTTGACTGTGCTCCATTCTGGCTGACTGCCAAACCATTCTGTGATTGTAGGTCTTATCTGAAGAGATGCTGCAGAACAGCTTTCCTAAAACCTGCGTCAACCATAGAAATGGTAGCTTTGACAAAATACAAATCTGCTGTTCAGCTGATTTTCCTACAGTATAGCTTAGTCATACCAGCTCAACTAAAATTATTTTGGAGGACCTTGCTTCCATTTCAGAATTACTCTAGGAATAAACAGAATTAGGGAAACTGCGTATTTTGAAATTTGACTTCACCACAAGAAAAAAAAAAAGTTCCTCAACATCAGCTTGCTGCAGAACAGACCTTCTGACCTAGTTTGGTGTGTATCAAAAGTATGCAACAGCATAAGGACAACCATATGTTTTAAGAGCTAAGGTCTTGTAACTCAGGTAGGTTTACAGAGAAAATATGTTGTAGATTGTAAACAATGTTCGTGGGTCTGATTACCTGCTCAGTTTTGCAGGTTAGGCCTTATCCTGCTGAACACTTGTGGAAATTGCCATTCTGGTGTTGCCTTCTCTGTTTGCACTATGGCTTTTCCCTCTTAAATTAACACCCCTGATTTGCTTCAGAGTCTTGTAACAATCTGTACACCTAATTCAGATAGGCTGAAGGACCCGTAGTCCTCCAACACCATCACAGCTATATCTATCTAGGCTATTAACAGGAGGCATATAATTAAATATTTCTCTGTGTGCATGTGTTTATGGATGTCCATGCATTACCAACTCTCCACACCCTCTTCTTCCCTGACATGGTTTGTTGACCACTCTCATGAAGGTAGGGGCAGCTGTAGAAGGCAACAAAGTTGGGGGGTGGGGCGCTTCTGGTGCTTTGGATCTTTTGGGAAAGAAACAAAAAGGGAGCCTCCAATTATTCTTGTTGGACAGGCTTAACACAGCCCTTGCCAATAAACAGCTCTCAGAGGCACAAGAAACCTGGACAGAGAGGGAATTGAACAAGTATTCTTTTCTTCCCCTTTTCTTTTTTACAATAGTTTCCTGTGCTTTGAAACTCTCCCAGTAAGATCACCAATTTTTTCTCTAAAAAATTATTTGTTTAAAAAAGACCAAGCCGAAGTGGTCAGTGGGAGGAGACTGGCCACTTCCTCCGTGGGCACAGCAAGCTGGGTGCAAGACGCTTTTGGTCCTGTCATGTCCTTGATGAAAAGACGCGTGAGGCACTACCGATCATCTCAAACTCTCACCTCCCTTGGCAAGTAAAGGGAAGTAGGAGGAGAAGCACCCACCCTGACACAACTCCAGTCCAAGGCAGTAGTCACACTTGCAGCCCAGCCATTAGAGCTTTTCGCTCTCATCGCTCTATCTGTTCCTCTATCAGTGGTTGGCTGTGGCTCCATCTGCCTCCAGAACATGTATGTGATGGTCATGACCTCACCTACATTTACGAGATCCACCTGCTGACTCTGCCTCCTGGTGTACCACTAACAGTGCCAAGGTCCCTTGTCTAGCAGACGTAGTTTCTGTTCTCTTCTGCTGTCATGCTCTATCCCAGAAACTGTGTGTGAGCATTGGCAAAGGTGATGGGGCCCTCAGCTGTGGTGGGACATTTTAAAACGTATGGGAGGATGGCCTCTTGCTAGCATTGGTGACTGTTGGTCAGGCTGGGATGATGAAGGGGATCTTGGGAGGGAGGTTTCTTCCTGTGGGTGCCATTACCTTCTGTCCTACTGGAGGACAGAGGTTGGTCTCGCCTGTCAGCTGCTTGGTTGTGGGCTACAAGGACCCTCCAATCCATCATGTGCACTCCTGAAACCCACAAGGTACCATCCAGGTACCACTGGCAGTATGGTGTGTGTGTGGAGCACCAGGTAATGGAGAGATCCTTAGATCAAATTATGACAGTTTACATCATTACGGTGAATGGCCCTCCCCCTGCTTCTAAACTGAACATAGGCCTGTCTACTGCTTTGTTCCTTTGAAAGTCATCTTGCCGCTTTTCTAAACCAGGGCCAACTGAGTTCAGTTTACTGCAGTTATTCTTTCTCCAGCTGAGTATTACCTTGAAACTAGAAAGTAGTATGTTTTCTCTTCTTTTTCTTTTCTAGTAACACCCATGCAATCTATGACAATCTAAAGCCTTTGGTGAGCTAGACTTAATGTAAGCCGTGATTGTATTACAACCACATGCAATTTGTACAAAAATTATCACCACACTAAAACTGCACCATTAATTTGGCAATGCAGGGATCTTGCAGTTATATACGCATGCAGTCGAAATTCTGTGCTTGGAAACTGAACTGACATCTTTATGAAGTAGGAAATGTTGACATATCCAGGACAATCCAGGTTGTAAGATACTTTCCTGCAGAGATGACTCTGGCTCCATCTAGTGATTCTGTTATAGTTAAAGCAGAAGTCCAGCCTGCCCTCAGGCATCTATAAATGATGTTTTCACAAAAAACAGTGTTATAATCCTTTGACAGCATTAATCAGTGGATCTTGCAAACCAGATGAAAATTAAGCTTTGGGATCTGGATATCACATTGTATTTGTCTGGACAATACAAGCATTACCTGTCCCCGCACAGATCTCCAGTGAAATTTAGCACAATGAGCTGGGTACGGGCAGGAAGCTGTACAGCCCAATGATTTTGAAAAAATCCCCATGTTTACATCTCCCTTTCTCACTTCTCACCTCCTGCCTTCAGTTTAAAATGGCTGGAAGCATAAGATCTCAGATTCTTAGTTTTTCCCTAATGTACAATTCAGCCAGAGGACTAAAGGCTAGTGGATTACAGACTGTTATTACAGATATCCAAGATGCCTGGGAATCTGTAAAATTACATTTAATTTTGTCCTCAAATCATCAACTTCCCCACAGAGTATTGTTATTTGTGTTGGGGAGAGAATCTGTTTGTCCTTGACTTGCTAGGTTCAGCTGAACAAACAGGGGTGGATCTGCTGGGGTTTCTTGTTCTGTCCACGGGATAAGGCAGCTGCAAGATCACTTGGCCTTCCAGACCTGTGAAAAACTAATATTCTGACACGCATTGCTACTTCTATTACACAATCTCACCTGAGGGCAGAAAACAGATTAACTGAAAGGATGGTGGTGGTACTGGATTTCCACAAGAATTATTTTGTATTTATTAAAAGCTAAAAAAATCTTGCCATTATTTTGTAATGAGGAGGCTGTAAACAGCCTCACAATTAACAGGGGAGGCCATCAGTACGTGGCTGGACTGCAGGTAGTTTTACTGTAGTTTTGGTCAGGGGAATTTGTACAGTACTGCTTGCTGCAGCTATGCCCCTTAGCCTCACTGAGCAAAATCACAATGCATTGCTTGCTGCATTCTCTCCACAAAGTACCAGGACCTCACAGGGACCAAAGCACAAGAGGTCGGTAGGTGTTCTTTCCCCTGCGGCGCCTACCTCCTGCCAGTCAAGATGGCCCTTTATCACATCTACTTTGCCCCTCAAGGACAGCCTGTTTCACTCCCTCCCCTCAACCAAAGGATAAGGGAAGTGTGAAAGGCCCGCTCCTCCCTTTGGCGATAGCTCTGCTAAGGACTGTGAAGGGAAGATGGATAGGCAGTGATAATGCTGTGGAAGACAGCAGCCTCCTCAACCATATACATACATACCCGAAAGGAGGGTGTACGGAAGACAGAGCCAGGCTCTTTTCAGTGGTGCCCAGTGACAGGACAAGAGGCAATGGGCACAAACTGAAACGCAGCAGGGAGTCTCCATGCTTGGAGATATTCAGAAGCCATCTGAACATGGTCCTGTGCAACCAGGTCTAGATGGCCTGCTTGAGCAGGGGGCGTTGGACCAGATGGCCTCCAGAGGTCCCTTCCAACCTCAATCATTCTGTGATTCCTTGATGGAGCCACAGCTTCAGCAGGTTGTGCAGGACAAAGGACTTTTAGCATGATCTCAACAACATAGATACAGGAAGCTTGTTACAGAGTACAAGTATTTGCCTAGCCGGAGAGTATCTCTGGTTATCTTCCTTGCCCTTCATACATGTTTTCAACTTCTTGAACTTAAATGACTATCATTTATCACATTTGTTTCTTTCTTTTTAAATTCAACGCATTTGAAAAATGAGCAGGCTTTTCTGCTGTCCATCGTAAGCCTGTATTCACCGGATAACACCAGAAATGGTTGGTGCATGGCAGCAGCATGAAAGTATGAAAGTTCAAGAACTGCTACAATACTATTGGAATTTTATGGAATAACACTCAGGAATCTCCTGAGAGAAGATACAGCAAGCCATTACAGTCCACATCTATGCTGTTTTTAAAAAGGGGATCTTGGAATGAACTATCTTCTCAGCCACTCCTAGATTTCCTTCCAAAGACACCAAATTGGGGAACAGGGCAAACTGTATGTATTTTGTGTGCACACCACAAGAACCAGCAATGAGGACAGAAACCTTATATCACAAGTTCAGGAAAGCAGAATGAAAAAATATTTTCATGGATGGAAAAATACTTCATTTATTGAAACAGGATCTGATGTCATCACTATCTGCGTATCATTCAGTGTAGCAAATTCCACACTGCTTAGCTCAGGAAAAAAAACACTAAAACTATGTCTCAGATGAAAGGCCTACTATCAGCCTGGCATAAATATGGCCAGTAGAACTGAGGTTTTTCTAAAGCTTTGGGAGACTGCAGAGCTCTTTTTCAACTTTGCCTTCTCTCCAAGGCATACTCTGATTGCCACAGTCCTAACTGTAACTGAGTTACCAAACCCAAGAAGGACAGTTATTCTCAGGGATAGGAGTTACTGTGTTAGATATTAATTTCTTCCAGGTTATGTCACAGCTCCAAGTAGGAAAACTTATGTTTTAATCACTGAATGTAAACGGCGGGTTTTGTTTATAAAAAGGCAGCATTTTAAAATGATGCAATATTAACAACTTTAAAACTTGAAAGAGCTTTATTGTAGTACCAAATTTTGTATTTCACGTACTAAGGAATTTTTTTTTCCTTACAGATGTCTGAAATTTAGCTCTGAAGTAAGCTTTTGACTCTAATATGGCATCTAAATAATGATTTTATCTTCAGAGATGGTGAATATCAGCAACTTCCAGGTAAACCAATGGGAATAGCTGCTGCTCAGGAACTTTCATACTGCACAATTTTGCATGTAGGAGCCACCTATTTATGGTTTTAGGTATATAGTACTAGGCTTCTAGATTTGAGGATGTAATCCAAGTTTTAAATAATAAAACTTGTATTTGAAAAGTCTGTTCTGATTTTAGCAATTTTAGAAGAGAAAACTTAGAGAAGAAATAGCTAGCACATGCTTAATTCTAAATTAATCTACAACAGAAGTCTATCTTCTTTGAGACTTACAATAAGTTATTTTTTTATATAATCAATGGAATGATCAGTATAGATTTAGATAATAAATTGGAGTGTTTTAGACCTAAATTGTCAATCACACACAGAGAAAGACAGTATAAGACAAATTAGTTCCTAAAGCTGAACTCAGAAGCTTCCTTTAAGCTCAATTTGAGTTCTGAACATTAAGAAAATAGCAGAATTTGTGGGTTTATTTGTTCATTTATAATAATGGTGAAACATCACCTAATAATAATGAACTTTAATACAGTCATATTGGCATTCACTAGAAAAGACTAAGATACAATCAGGAAAAAATCTAGTTTGCTATGCTGGTAAGAAAAAAAGCTTCAGATTCTTGTATAAATTTCATCTGTCTTTTGGAGAAAGTGAAATTAAAGCATATTAATGAAAGACTTCACGTCTTGGATATAAAGAGTAAAATCTGTGTTGACTAAATGGACTTGAGCAAGTTTCAAGATAAAATAAAAGAAAATTTATTATTAAAACTTTAGAACACTTACAAAACAGGAAATATGCTATGCGTAAGTAACGGTACACGTTAAAACAAGGAATAAAAAAAATTAAAATTAAGCACAAGGTTTAGAGGGAGTTAGGAACAAAATACTTAATAATAAATCTAAAGCTTCACATTTTTAATGTGCAACAATAAATGAGTTAGCTTACAAATACCAAGTTGTACTAACTTCACAAACATCAAGACTTCTGAAGAACTATCTTTCTATAACATCTTCTTACTTTATACATTTTATTCAGAACATTCTGTCACTCTAGAGAACAGGACTGAGTACATAATATGATGCTAGCTTTCTCTCAGCATCTAAATTAAGCAATTGTGATTTCAAATATTGGCTTAGTATGAATTGTAACAGTTGTTTAATTGACACATACTTTTCTCCTTGAATTCCAGGAATAGAGTATGTCACAGTTTTGGGAAATTTGGTATTTAAAAATAAGGCTCCAAACCTCACCAGATACCATCTTTAGCTTAGTATTTTCCCAATATGGGTTTTACCCACACATAATTTCACTTTTTTTGGCATGTTAGCTTTCTCTAAGGAGCATAAAATAATAGCAACAAAATTACCGTCAAAGAAAGTTGTCTTTAAAGTCATGTCAGTATGACTTTTTTGCTTATTTCATTAGCAAGTATCTTCAGAAGATAGTATATATTTCAAATCCAGTTAAGTGGATATATTCATGTTTGTAAAGTGTTTTTTGATAAAATAAACAGCTACAAAAGCAAGAAACATCAGCGATGCTCTCAAAACTACAAGAGTGATACAAGCCTCATCGCATACAATTCTGAACTCCCAAGGGGGGTGCCATCTTGAATAATCTAGAAATAAGCATATAAATATAAGATTTATTGGAGAACATACATTGAAAGTAACTGTGGAATATAAGCAGTAGTGTAAAATTGTAATACGTACACATAATTTTATCACGTTCTGGATTTCCTGGAAAAAGGGAAAGAAGAAACAGTTTTACCAGCCAGCCATGATTTCTCTCTCCTTAAATCTTTACTAGCTAGCTAAAACAAACTCATCAGATTTACAGTCAATAGAATTTGAAAAACTCTGAGAATTCCCATTGATAAACCTCACAAATAAGACAAAAGCTAAAATGTTTTGATAAAAACTAAAAACAATACTTCATAATGTCTCCATAAAGCTATTATTGTTTATAACAATGACATGGATGGGGGAGAGGGACATATTATACAGCCCCTTTATTTTCAGTTTGAACCCTCTCTCCTTCGTCTTTCTCAAAGTAATAAATACTGTTTAATATTCAGAATATACACACGAGCTAGTAAATACTATAAAATACAATTTTATCAATGAGAATGGGAGACAGACTGTTTCCTAAGTGTGGCCTAATCCTCAGGTCAAGTATAACCTGGTATTCCTTGTATCTGTTTTTCAGAGGTGACTGCTACCTAAAAATTAAGACCTACAGGATTGCTCAATGTTTTTAAAGCTATACTAACATATATATTGAGCAAATATAGTAACTAAATGTTAAACAGAAACCAAATGAAACTTAAAAACATATGTCCTAACTTTAGCCACAGGAAACTTCTAGCTTGTGACTTCCCAGTAGGTGGAAGGTGTCAGGTCTACAGCTTTCTGAAGAGAGATGACCTACTGTCTCTTGATGTTTCACTCCATCAAAACATGATGCATACTTAGCAATTCATGACTCTGATTTTCTTGACAAGAATAGAGTTAAAAGAATTACCTCATTTAAGGAATGAATCCTGTTCACCATGGGGAAAATACTTTATAGCTAGAGAATCAAATCAGTATGCAGTTCCTTTTCCCACAGACGTAACCAGGTGAGAAAGACAATGTGCCTCTGTGAATTTCTGTCATAACTCTAGCATGAATTACAGACCCAGAATGACTTTCCCACAGTTACTGTGAATGCTTACAGTGTATAAGCATCAGCTATACTGATGCTCGAATGTAATTTTGCTGTGGCTGCGCATAACAGTCACAACAGACTCAGTAACTGCAATTTAAATATTTTAGTCTAAATACAACTGATTAGTAGCTTTGCAGTTTTTGAAGGCCTATGAGACTATTCAAGAATTGCTGCTAAATGCTACTTTGAAAAGTATGTAGCTAGCTGCTGATTTCTTTGGTATGATTAATGAAGTCAGCAGAGCATCAGAGTGCAATAGAAACAATAATACATTTAACTACAATCATGCATTATACCTGTCTATAATCAAACAAAGACTTCATAATGATCATTGAGACCCAGATTCAGTAAAACATGAACTATCTATTTGTTTCCTGAATGTAAATGGCCTTAAGAATATTTTTAAATTACTTGTGAATTGGACCTGGGTGAGAACCATCAAGGAGTAAAACAAAGCTCCCAACATTCTTTATCAAGTGGTTGCATTATTTCCTTTTACATATTGCATTTCACATTTGCTTTTACTTACTACACAGTTTATTTTCACAGGTGTCCCCTTTTGCACAATTACTGCATGATTTTCCTTCTATATATGGTCTTCTTGGAAAATTACCACTACAAAGGAAAAATAAAAGTTTCATACATAATTTTAAATGATTTGTTAAATATCTTAAATCATTTGTTGAAATAAATACACTGAAAATATAATAAATTGCTGACAATTCATTAAAAACTTCAGAATAATTTTCCTTCTTTTCGTTTTCATTGTTCTGTCCCTGTGAAATAAAAGAATCTTAAAAAGCTATTATTTTTCTTACGGGAAAATACTCAGGCTTTTTATTCAAATTTTACATCGGTATATAAACTACTAAAACAGAATGTTCTGGATGGAGCTTGGTTTTAACTGTGGTAAAACGAGGATCTTAGAGTGGAAAATTTTAAAGCTGACACACTCCCAAATAGCTTAAACCCAACTATTTAGCAAAAAAAGAAATCTTGTGAGCTTCATTCCACAAAACACAAATGTCCAAAAGTAAGTATGCAGTCTTAGCAAAGACACTGGGATCCTTAAATGCTTAAGTATCTCATCCAGGCAGAGCCAAAGTGTTTAAATATAAAGATCAGCCTGCAGTACTTACCACTGCACATTCTCAGAAAGGCTCCTTATATATGTAACTGCTGAAAATGATAATGCAGATACCATCATTCTGGCTGCCTATACTACACTACTAGGTAATGGGAAACACAGTATCCAGTCTATGCTGCATCCATTCAAAAAGATGGAGCAATGCTATGTTTCATAGCCTAATCCTGGGAACACAGGGGCAGATTAAGTCCCCTCAAAGGACTGTGGGCTATTATAGTTAGGTTTGTTTGTCACTCTACTCACCTCCATAGTGGGCACTCCTCAAAGGAGATAATTTGCACCAAGACGTGATAATTTTTTCAGGATTTGAAGTCTGTATTTACACCCAGTATCATCTGTATTTATAAACAAGAGCTACCCACCAGACACATAGATGTGAGGGCTGGTATAATGTTGTTTTACAAGTTAGAGGGAGAAGAACACCCCAAAAGATTACCTGCGACTTACTTGCTACTATTCTTCTCTGAAATGTCTTTTATATACGTCACCCACAGGTACACTGTTGGCCTGAGTTTTATCCCAGCAGCATCTACAGTGGCGTATTGCAACCACATGCCCTGACATGCAGTCCAGACAGTAATAAAATTGAATGGGGATTTTCTGATCCCAAGAATGGAACATAGGTTTTGAACTTGTCAGAGAAGAGCAGGAAAGACAGCTGTTTATATATAAATGTATATATAAATATCTCAAAAATAAAAAGTTACAGGTTAAGTATCTTTTGGGTGATTGTCCATATATACATTCACAGCATGGGTGATTCCAAACAGTAGCCCACACAGTTATCTTAAAAAGGGTCTCAGAATCCAGAATAAGAAAGACTGAAGGACAAAGCATTGCTTCTAGAAGCTCTACCAAGAGCATAATGCCTCATAAGGGTGTGTAAGCAGACCCACTTGGTGACTGTGCATGTTTCAATTGCAAGAATGCAATACAAAGAAGCTACAGATGTTGCCTGAGCTGCAATTCAGCAAGTCTTTCTTGGCATCAAAGGCTTCCACTGTAAGTGATAATTACACTATTACTTCACACAGTTCATAATCCACTGTGAAATCCTCTTTGAGAAGACTGATAGAACTCTCAGCCACAGATCTGGAGAGATGAAAGGCCTTATCTTGTTATTACAAATAAGTAAATCTATCTATCTATTCATCTATCTACAGATTGGTTAATACCTAGGTTGTAGAGTGCTGCCTCATTGAGAAGGTGTAAGGAATGGGAGAAAAAGGCACAAATTAACTTCCGGAGGGAGAAAAAAAGTCATTCTCACAAGGAACTTTAGGTGGCTTCTGAAGACTACGCTACTTAAATGGAATAAAATATATGGGAGACTATCACAGGGGCTTTAATTTCACTTGTCTTGCTCGTTTAGGCCATAGAAACTAAAAGGCTGTCTCCATGAAAAGTGGAGTTTTATTGTGTTTATTATTGTTTTAGGTTTTACTCTTTAACAGTAATTATTTAATTAATCATTACTACTTTTTCATTTGCTTCTGACAGCTAGTGAGTATTGAGCTGACATTTTCCATGGTTTTATAGGTGACTGCCTTTTCCTCCATGTGTATCACTACGTATTTACTTACAGTGATTTTCATTTACCACTTTATTGACTCGCCACTGAGGTCCTCTAACATTGTAACTCCCACAGCTTCTTCAGGAGAAGCTGAGTCCTAAAAATGGCAGATACAGCCACCTATCAGGGACTGGATGTCACTTATCTTTCTAAAGAGGTGGTGGAGACCTGGAAGGTCATATTCATGGAAAGGTACAATAACAAAAAGGTAATGCAATGTTATTTGTATTCCCAGAAGCATACAAGTATCATGGATTATCATTTTTTCTTACAACAGAAGAACTGAGAGGCATTGAGTGAAGTTGGGACAAGGAGGTAGTTTTTCCACATCTGTTGAAAGCCATGGCACATCTCTTGTTCTGAGGATGCCATGATCTGCTGAACAGGAAAACAGGGATATCCTGTCGCTGCCACTATCTAGGACCTCAGTGAATCCTCTTTTGATGTGAAAAGGTGAAATGACAGTATTTGTTTTGACAGCACTTAAAACTCACAAAATACAGGTACTACCTGTAAGACAGACTGATAGGAATATGAAAGAATGTATCATGCTGTTTAAAGGCATCTTACTCTTTTTAACAGTGTTGGGATAACCTCAACCACTACAACTCCTAATCTGAAACTGTAAATACAGCTGTTCTAATTCTGTAAGATCTGAATGTGTCAGCATCAACTCACAACAGAATGCAGTTATAAAGTCCTTTGCTCTAAAATAAGTGGAAACTTATAGCTCCAAAACCAGGACAGGTTTCCACTTCTGCTAAAGTAGACTTAAGATTAAGCTTCCTAAATAGAACCACAAGTAAGAGCAACAGTCTGAACTGAACTGAGTAAATCTTCTCAATGACATCTACAGTCCATCTGTCTGTGATGGTATTTGGTATTTCTAACCACCTTGTAACAGAGTCATCCTGGTAATTTTGACATACAATTTCCAAATGCGTGAGAGAAAATTGAGCACGAAGATGAAGACTTTCAGCTGGGATATCTGATTTGCATGCGTTAAACTAGTTTCCCTAGAAGTCAATGTATGATTAATCACTGTCTCCTCCTGTGAAAGACAAATGAAATGAACAAACTTTAAACATGAAAAGAAAATAATTAGAAAAGGGTTTGGAATAGGAAGCAGAGCTGCCACATGCTGGTATCTAAGAAGGCATTTTTAAGTGTCTCAACAGAGACTTCCTTCATAGCATAGAGTGGAAACTATGTGATTTCAAAATGACTTGAGCATCATAAATATGTGAATATTGATTAGTTTCAGAACAAGCTGGAACTCTCAAACGGAGGTCCTCTGGTATGTCTCCACGGGGCTGGTGAGTGCAAACTCTACCTCGTACCTAAAAAACAATGCTAGCACTCAACCTGAGACACCAGTGAGTGACTGGTGAATCCAGTTCAGATTGACAGCTTGCCTTCACCCAGCAGTGCTGTGAAGACTCCAGAAACTGTCAGATGCCAGGAGTTTTCTGACATCATGTGAATGTCACAGCACCCTATATTCACATAATGCATACAACACTTACTAATTTGGTAGTTGCAACTTATACATATCTTGCAAAGTGATAAATCACCACAGTATCTATCTAGTCTTCCCTTCAGGATTCACCAAGTATTTTACACTTCTTGCCTTTAGCCATGATTATCAGAAATGAGAGTGAGATGTGACAAAGCGTTCAGTTTTTCTAGTTTGGACTTTCTGTCTATGGTGCAGAAAGTGAAGAGCTAAAATAGAAAAAGAAACTAGGTAAATGAAAACAAATACGTAAAAGAAAATGACTAGTTGGGAAAGCTCTCTAGGATGGTTGAGAAGAATGTCCAGTAAGCTATGTGACATCTTACAAGACCCTTTCAAGGGCATTTCTAAGATTCTGCTACCTTTCAAACAGAGCAGTAAGGACCATCTTGAGGCTCCTCTTAGAGCCAAAGGTTTCTTGGCCATAACAGATGAAGATTCACCTACCAAGAGGAAGGTAGGTAGAAGAGATGAGAAGAACAGCATGACAAACACAGCATGGTAGCAAGGATGTAGCAGCTAACTTTGAGTATGAGAATGATGACAGTACATTCCAAAGTACTGTATGCTTTCAACAGGGGGAAGGATACTCTGGGCATCTCAGACATGGATGGTGCCAGCAGCAGATATTCAGAAAAGGTCTATAAAAGGACTACACTGTAAAACTGCTACACTGAATAAAGTAATTTTGGCAAGGTGGTCCTTAAATTGGTGCATCCTCAACTCTGAAAAGAAACTGCTATCTAGCAGGGTAACTGAGCACTAAGGGTCCAAACTTCAAGAAGGACTTAGGAAGGTCAAGTTGGAAAAGGCTGTTCCAGTATCTGGAGTGTCGTGATGATTGGTGGCAAGGTTAAGGTTTACCTATTCTTCCAGACAGTTTAGGAAGGGAAAAGGCTGTTAGAAGATGGTCTGTCTGCTCTAACTCCATTTGTTTGTGTGGTGACGTAGAGATCAGCATTCTCGGTATCAAGCAGTGGACCGAAGAACAATGGCACGTTAGACCTCATCTTCGACAGCTATTCAGCTTAGCTATCAGTTCTCCAGGATGTGCAGAACAGCACAGCAAACCAACACGGTATGTTGTTACAGATTAGAAAAGTCTGAAGTGACAGGGCTTTACAGACCACTGTTCATGTCAATTAGTCATTATTCTTCACTGGCAACTGGAAACATTTTAATTCAGATTTTAAAAAGAAAACAACAACAAAGTTCCATACGCTAGCAAGTTTCAAAATAATAATTCAAGTACAAGTCCAGTTTTGTGGTACAGGAAGAGATGGGCAGGAGTCAATGAATTTTTTAGTTCAGGCTAATTGAACTCCCCAATAGTGGCTCAGGTTTGCTAGAAGAAAAAGAAAGAACAGTTGTCATGCAAGCTTACAAGCTATGTGTGTTTTAAAAATGACAAACAGATTGCACATGCACATGCTTGATTATGGACTCTGCATTATTATGAGACAAAACGTATTATTTTAAAACTATCTCCCTCGGTGTTTTCAAAGTCCTGCTTTAGGAACAGCACTGGCTGGGGCCTATGTTTTTTCAGAATATCAATTTAAATGTAAAATCACAAGCTGCAGTTAGCTTTTTCTTGCACAGATTATTTACTGTTTTCTAATGCTTAAATAACATTTGGTATAATCACAGCTATTAAATAGGCAAGAAACGATAATGTAATTTTATTTTACTAAGTTACACAGAAAGGAAAGCAACCGATCTAACAACTGTGCTATTATTTCTATCATTTCTAAGGAAAAAAAAAAAAAAGAAATTCAGTGTAAAAAGCTAAAGTGCAATCGAAAAAATGTATAAAACTGAAAGAAGTAATTCCAGCTCTGACAGCAGTTGCCTGCAGCAACTTCCTCATTTCTTCTGTTTCATATGAAAAAGAAATCAATGAAGTGGAGCATGAGCTAAGTTTGGGATCTGTTTGCTTAAGATTGGCACAGAACGAGATTTATCAGTAAAGTTAACAGATTAAAAAACTAAGGAAGTACACGTTCTAATGCTCATGGCTCTCTTGATAACTAAATCAGACAACCATCATTTTCTCCAATTGCATTTACAAGACTACCAATAAATAAAGAACCCAATTTACTTTCAGCTAAATGTCATTACAATTGCTTTCATTTTTTTTTAACATTTAAACCAGCAACTTACCCTGGTGAATAGTTGCAAACAAAATTTGCTGCATTTCGTATTCCTGCAACTTCCTTACATAGAGTAACAGCACAGCCTATTTTATAAGAATAGTCCCAAACAACCTAAAAAAAAAAAGGTTTTAAAATAAATTAAAAACTACACTCAACAGTAACCTAGTCTAATATCTAGAAAGTTTCCATTATTTTCAGAAATCCTACACATTATTTTCATTTTGCAACATCTGATCTTTTTGCACATTTAAAAAAATTTGCTGGTAAGCAAGCTTTTTAAGATGAACTTCTAAATATTCACCCCTCCAGATGAAGTGACCTATGCTGCAAGTTTCCAGAATCTTCCACAGAACAATTTCAGTAAGAGTCACTGACGTTATGATCCAGGTGTAGATTTCATGGAACAAAAGGGAAATTAGTGGAAATTATCCAACAGGTCCTTTAATTAATTTCAGCTTTCATAACTCGGGTCTGCAAGAAGGCCTTCTCCTGTGTGCTAGCAGTGGTCTGGCTGATTACTACTGTAAACCTAAGTCTGAAAGCTTTAGCACTACACATTTTCAGACTAACAAGTGTTATCTGCCACACTTACGAAAAGATGGTTTACTATCACTTACAGGCATCTGCTTTTTCTTGGCAGATTCTTCCTATACCTTCTGCATATGACTAACCAAACCGTACTGAATTCAGGTAAAAATGTTTAACTATATACCTAGAACATCTGGATGATTATACATTCCACTTCTGGAAAACTTAAAGACATAGTGGATTACTCTCAGTATCTCCCCAGTACCAAGAGTACAGGCCTCAGACTGACAAACTGATTTGATTATCTATCTCCAAAAGTTCCATCTCTTCAATTATAACTGCAAGAAGTGGTTATGTTCAACGGACATAACCTTTCTTCGAAAAGGATCTTAATGTTTAATGTGGTGTTACCTGAATCCTGGATTAAGGACTGAGCATTTCAGGGGCCTTTATGTAACAGCTTCACATATTTTTTTGAGATTTCCACCATTTTGAGATTTCTGTGTCGCGGTTCTCTCAGCAGGTCTACACAGCCTATCTGTTTATGATTCGTAAATTTTATTTCACTTTTGTGTCTGAGCCTTCAAGACCATGATGGCTCCTGGATCATGCATGGTCTTTGATTATCAATTTTGATGACATATGTACTTTTACATGTTCGTTGGTGTTTAACCCATGTACTCTGCTTGTTTTTTCCATTGATTAGCTTCCTTTGTAATTCTGCCTGAAATACTGCCTGAAATGCATGAACATTTTGATACGACTTAACTATGTGTAAGAAGAAAGCAGCAATTAATATTAATCAGGGGAAAGAAAGCTTAGAAGTGAACATCACTCCAAGAGAAATGTGCAAAAACCTCCAGAATTCTATGTAGACAAGGCTGAACAGCAAATTTTGAAATGCTAGGAACTACCTTGCTACCTAACTTTTCATAATTTATTGTGCCAGAGAAAAAATGAAAAACGCTTTCCAAAGATACTCTCTAGTTCTAATCTTCTAAAGATTTACTGCCCAATAAACAGCAAAACTTAAATCCTCCAGCCTTGCTTTTGAGTTTGTTTGAGTTGCAGAACCAGGGGCAGGAAACAAGAATTAACATTTGAGGGGAATAAGTGAGAAAAGACATAAAAAGAGGTGCAAAAAGACCCAAACAGAAAATGCTCTGTAAATGATTCTGGTAACTTTAAGTATTTTCTTTTCACAATCCAAAGTCTACTCAAAAAGAACCTCGCAGCTACCGTTGTGTCCGGTAACAGTTTCACTGTAAGTATACTGCACAGTATTTTCATCTGTAATGTGCACAGAGCGCAGTCTAAGCATCTTTGAATACTGAGATAAGAAATTAAAGAGTCACTTTTACTAGATAAGATCTACTTGACATTAAAATTGTCATCTGTTTTAGATCAGTGAAATATTATGTGTTTGCTCAGACGAAACTGATTCTACTGCAAAGCTTATTTTTTAAACATGGGAATGAATAAATCCATTTAAAATATTAAGTGTTCAAAGAAAAGCTTTCTCAGCAGAATTAAGTTTGTCAGAATTACGACTGAGAAATCAGAAATATAGCATCAATTGCCTCTTCTGTTGTTGATGCTCTTTTTTCTCCCTTCCTTTTTTACAAGATTTGTAAAGAATACAATTTACTTTGGCTGGATTTTCTCCTCCTGTTAACACTTCTACTAAGGAGTACCCACAGACATTCTGCAACTACTGTGATTATTTCGAATAGCATCTCCAAACTTACAGAATTCAGAACTGTGTGGCTTTGCAGCTAGAGAACTTGAAATGATTATTTTATAAAATTCATGTAGTACTGATACAATGAAACAAGGAGTGAGGCTTTCAGTGACACCAATATTGGGGACAAGAAGAATGGATTATTATACAAGACAAAAAGGTGAACCAGTGCAGGGGTAACCAGCAGTACAGCCATTGCTTGAGATTACAAAAGACAGGAAGCTGTCAGTCACTACAAACCATATATACAACTCTGTATTATTTACAGCCCCTACTGATTCATCTGGTAGGCACTATACAGGACATTTTACTGAAGGTAACTCTTACCTGAATGTAATGACCGCAAACCTTAGTACATTTCTGCACTGCAAAAATATAGAATCTGACCTCATTATACCACGATTTAATGGCATCAGCAACATAGAATGCTTGATGACTTCCAACCCAAATATTCTCTCCAATAGATGTGAAATTAGGATGGCACTGATGTTTCTTACTTAAGTATATGTTATGTTCAAAAATGCATTTATTTGCCCATGCCCTTGCAGTCCTTGCCAAAGCTGCATCCCAAGTCTGTAAAACATGAAAGGTGAAATAGTTGTGCAATGCTAAGTTACAACCGATCTTAAACAATCAAATAAAACCAGTTAGGCAATAAAATACAGACAGATATCATATGCTGGAGTTTCATGAAGAAATACTTTCCTTTATTTAGGCAAGTACCCGTGTTTTATTTTCATTGACTTTTCCTGTTGCAGCACAGAAATATGAACTAATTTCATTAGATGAGTTTTTTCCCCCTTCACTGTTGAAAATTAACTTTGTAAGAGCACTTGCTAGCAACTGAAAAGATGTTTGAAATCCACTTTTATCTTCAGATAAGAAACTACTGTCACATTAATGAAACATGAAGCTTTTTTCCTATTTTTTTTGGTTGAACAGATCATTAAGGATTTCTATTTGGTACATAAAAAATAATTCAAAGTAAAAATGCACAGCTACTGTAGATTCAGATGTAGAAATATTTTAAGTATTTTTAAGAGAGCCTCTGGAAACAAATACTTACTCCTCCTATGGTAAAGCTTTAAATACACATCAGAGCATTTTACAAAGACAGCTTCATGAGGTAAACATGCCAATGTTTGGCCAGTAACTCATTCTGCTACCTCTTACTTCTTTGCAGTCTGCCACCTTTAACAAAACTTCTGATTCCTGAACATGAACGATCTTTGGTATATGTCTTCCAGTTGTGATTGTTTTTCAGCAAGTTTCTTCTACCATTAAAGTACCTAGTTTTATGTCTTATGTAAAAGATCCTGTGTTTTGTTGCCTAGGTTTATTGGTGTTGGTACATTTCAGTTGACTCTTAAGTCTCAGTGTGGATCTTACAATAACTCCACTGGCTGCCGATACTGTTTTCTCCCTAAGGCCTTGAGGTTTTTTCTAATCATATTTCTACATGCATACCTTTATTCATAATTCTTCCTGGTTTTCCTATTCCTGAGTACTAAAACTGGGTGCGGTGTCTGTCACAAGCTTCTTCACTTCCAAAGTTATACACCTTTATCTGCCATTCTGGCTTCAAACCCACTCAAGCAAACCGCATTCTTTGCCATCAGTACCCGAGTACGTGCATGTTCCCAAGCCTTCCTCAGGGTACTCATCCTTTAGCCGCTCATTGCTCACAACATTCCCCTCTTGTGGTATGAAGTGGACTAAACATCAAACATCCACTTTTTCTGCATCTTCTTCAGTTTTGTTTAACCTTTTCCAGCAAAAATTTTCAAGTGCAATTTGTTTTGGGTTTGACAAGCAGAGATTCTTCCTTGCCACCAGAAATGCCCTTCAGCCCCAATACTGCAGTTCACATCCTTCCTTTTGTTGGAGAGCCTAACTCTTCTGGATCAGTCCTGCTGCTGGACCACTGCTTCTTTGTAAGGAGAAATTGCTTGGGGTGAAATCTGAACATCTTCAGCTGGCCTGTGTCACTGCATCCTCATCCTGCATGTCTGTTATTTCTAGACTCACCTGTCTACAACTGACTCAACTCACTACAGTATTTCCTATCATCAAATAAACGTGATGATATCTGAACACAAACCAGCGATGCCATCCTGATCGCCTCACCCAGGGACTACCAAGAGACCCCTGGCCCACTGTCCCATCCCCCTGGGTGGGGCTCTGGAGCCACCCATGCACCCCCAGGCCCGTCCCTACCATGTACCGCATGTTGCTGGCGGCTGGCTGCACTTTGGAGCGGAGGTCGTTGTGGACGCGCACGCAGTCCTCGATGAAGGTCTTATCCTTGATGCTCGGTAAGGCGGGTGACTGCCCAGCTGCAGCCCCCAGCACCAGCCACAAGGCCAGCACCGCCGCCCACGGCCTCATGGCCCCAGCTGCCGAGGCCTCGCCTGAGGGGCGCCCACCACCGGCCTCTTCCAGAACCTTCTCCGCCAGGGAACCGCCCGCCGAGCCCTGGAGCGGCGTGGCGCCAGGAGCCCGCCGGGGGTGCTGTGTCGCCGGGAGAGGAGCGGCAGCCGCGCGGGCGCCTCTCCTTCGCGCTGGGTGGCGGCTCGTTGGCAGGAAGGCGGCGGCGGCGGGGATGGTGCTGTCGGCGCTGCAGCAGGCGGTGGTCTCGGTGGTGCTGGTGCTCTGCGTCTTCGTCGTCATGCCCAGGATGTTCGGGGGAGGAGGCGGAGGCGGGCGGGCTGGCCGGTCTTCGCGGGGCGGCAAGGCCGGCCCCGGCCATTACGATCCCCGTCAGCACCGCAGAGGTAGGAGCCGTGGCGGTGCCCGAGGCCGCGCCGCGGTTGGCGTTCCGTGGGGGAGCTGCTTGGAGCCGGCCCCTGTCTCCGGCGGGCTCGAAGGGAGCCCCCGGGAACGGAGAGGGCTGTGCTTTCGGCTCGCCTTCGTCTGGCGGGAGGCGCCGGGTGTTTTACACGGTCTGTGAAGGGGGAGGCCTTGTCAAACAGCTCCGAGCTGGCCTCTGTGCTCTCACCTCCTCGCCTTAACCTTCCACAACCTCCCCCTCCCCCTTTATGTTCTGCTTTTCTAGTTTGTCACTCTTGATTTTTGTCTGTGTTGTCTTAAGAAAATTAAATGCAGGTAACACCTTGTTATTGGCAGTGTGTCTTATTGGAGCAGTTTAACGAATAATGCCTGCAGGTGCGCAGTTAGTTAACAGATGAGTAGCTGTGAGGTGTCAGAGGAAAAAAATCACTGCGCATGTTAGAATTGCAATAAGGAAGCCAAGTGTTACTGCTAGTAAACATTTGCACAGAATCGTGTGAGATTTGTCAGCTAGTGTATTGGAAAGAGTCCAGGATGCTTGTTTAGAAAAGATACCACTGAATGGGCTAGAGAGCTTACTGCTTGTTAAAGCTTGAGTGGTATAAATATATGTTAAGCTATGTCAGTGTACATCAGCTGAGGGCTGAGCTCAAGGTCCAAAGGTCTGCTTTCGTTTTGGAAAATAACAAAAAGGCTGCTTTCTTGAGGTAGCTCTGTGATTCATTGATGATGCCTTCTGAGGCATTGTAAACCAAGAGATAGATAGTTGCTGTAATCTTCCAAATTATGTGTCTGTGCTTTTCCCCGGGAAGCAGAAAAAGTGAGGCTTGAGCTGCTACCATGTTCTTCCCAGCTGATGTTGAACTTACTGTACTTCGTAAGCTCTAGCGTGGCCTGTTTTGCTTGATTACTTTTAATTTATATGGTAGCTGTCATTTCCTATAGATCAAATTCTTTTAAAATCAAACCTTAAAAAAAAGCAACACTTCACATGCCTCTGATTCTACTGATGTATTGGCCCAGCACTGTGTAAAATAAATTTCAGGTAGATCAGATGTTCTCACCTGTCTGGGTTCTTTTCTCCTGTTTGGCCAGTAACTCACTCTGCTGTTTCTTGTGTGGGATACACTTGGTGCATGACACTGGACTCCGTTAGGATTCAACATCCTTCCTCTGTGCCAGGAAGGTGTTGTTTCCCTTGACTACATTCTTATTTGTATGACCTGTGGAAATTTTTTCATCTGTGATATTAGGTATGTTAGTAAATCTTCTCATTTACATTAAAAACAAATAGAACTGAAAGTAAGGAAAAAAGAGTGAGTGCAAACTTAAAACTAGTAATTAATGGGAAACATTCTGAAAGGAGGAAAACTATATGTAAGATAAAACGTGATTTCCAGATTAGTTAGTGCAGTTTTAGTAGGTCTAAATGTGCTTGTGTTGAAAGGAGAATGTCTGCCTGAACGTGCATTAAATGATTAAGGTAGCTTGAGTTCTGCTTGTATCAGCTAGGGCGTTTAAATTTTTGTGTAACTGTCCAGTTCTGTTTTGAGTTCCAGTGAGCAAACATACAGATAAAAGGTCCACTCCAAACGTGCGTGTTGCAAACTGATCAATGGCATGTGGAAGAACTTGCAGTAATGCCTGGCATGACTTGACCGCAGAGCTGGTAGGAAATGTTGCTACAGTCAGGGTCATCCTTGGAAGTCTGAAAAACTTTTCTGGCTAACTCATTTTAGACAATTCTAAAACACTGTTTGAGTTCTCTTATCACAAAGTACCAGCTTAGGTTAGCAGAATTAGATTCCTTTTTATCTTGTATTTTGAAGAAGCTGTAGCCAAATGCTTGTTTCACTGGGAGTTGTAACTTATGTTAATTTTTTTCTCTACCTGATTGTGGCTGTCTTTTGCACACTTGAGTTATGTTACTGTAAATTTTTGAAATGCCACTGTTTCAGTATTAATTGACAAGGAGTGATTTGCATAATGGTCTTTTGTTTGGGAGTTTTTATAGAATGTGAATCTTGTTTTACCCGTACTCAGTTCTGATATATTAAATTATGATGAACTAAATGTTCAAAGGGATTTGAAATCATAAGTCTAGGCAGTCAGTTGAGACATCAGTGTAAAACTTCACAACCCCCCAATCACCTGCTGTCTGTCTCTGCAAGCATCTGCATTCTTTAGCTGATAGCACTGTTTCTCATGTGCATGTCCCATGAACCCCAGGTTTAACTACCAAATAACCTAATACCTAAGTTGAGCAGTGACACTGGCTGTTCTTTTTTCTGCTCCCTGTTCTGGCAGGCAAATTACATGCAAAAATACTTCAGACTTCCAAGGGTGCATCTCTGCTATTGTGTAATCTTTTCCTGCTAAGTATTTGATTTGCAGAGGTACAGCACTTCTAAGCCTGTGGGAATATCCACGTAGCACTGAGTTTACTGTCAAAATAATGAAAGCAGCAACACAGCATGTGTATTTCAAAAAAACTTTTTTTTTTTCCTGGGACTAGACAGTTCAGTTTGTACTGAACTCTTCTGTTACATAGGAAAAATATTAATTTGTAACTGTTCTCAGCATTATCAGTAGTTTGTCTGAGCATGCTTTAATTTCAAGATTTGTTTCTTGTTATATCTACCTTTCTGTGGTTTGCTGTGGGTTTGCCAATGTTGCTGTGAAGGAAGAAACTTAAAACTTGTATCTTAAAGAAACATAGAAACTTAGTTTGAGAGTCTTTGCTACCTGGATTTAACTTTGCATTCTATTCATGAAAGAGTGATTTTTAAATTTTTTTTTTTTTTTTTTGTAACTTTATTTGGATGCAGGGCTGACCACACCATCTTAGAAGAGTGATGAACAAAGATGATCACACAAGAAGAAAACAATTTAATTCCAGTTGTGAAACTAATTGGACTCTTAATTTCCTTTCTAACTTTGTCGTCTTTCTCTCAATTTAATTTTTTAAGGTAGTCCTCAGACAGTTCATCAAATTCACCTGAATCCAGGAAATTCTGACAGTAATACTTATCAGACTATTCAGCAGATGAGAAATGCAATGGAAAAAGAGATAAAGAGTGAGAGAACAAGAGGAAATGGTAGAGAGTTAGCATTCACCCTCATGCCGTTGTATGCTCTTGGAGTGGGAGTGTTTGCAGCATACAAATTTCTTAAGGTAAGCCATAAGAAAAGCATTAAATTATTGAAATTAGAAGCAAATGTAACTGGTTTGGTGGGTTTTTTTTTCCCAATTGTGAGCCCATGTATATGGTTGTCCAAAAGCCATTTCTTGCTCGGTTTGACTTGGAATGTGAGCTCCAAAGTTAAAATTATAGCATATCTTATTCTTCCTTACGAAGGCTTCTGACTTACCTTTTTAAAGGTACCACTTAAAGAATTGAGAATCTTACACTGCCCTCCCACCTGCTGACCTCAAATAAGAGTCTGAGAACTGAACCGGTGCTGTTACCTGAGGCTGTAACTTAAGTCTCATCAGTATTTCACTTCCTTTTCATTCGTCAGAATGAAATTGAGTATGGGAAGGAGATGGACGACTCCTGCAGACTAATAGTCTTAGATTAGTGATTAGATAGAATAGCAAGTAGTCTAGACCTTTTATTTGGACTTCTCATTTGGTCATGCAGCTGCAACATAGACTTTTATCCATGAAATGTGATACCTTTTCTACCATTAGTAAAGTAGGAAACGAGAACACATGATCAGTTGTTTTGGTTTTGTTTTTTTTTTTTTTAAATATCAGTCTTGATATGTATTATTTATCGTAAGAGAGATTACAGCACTTGTAATACTGAGAGTGCACCTGAAACTTTTTTGCTTGCCTTCAGGGGAAAAAAAAAACTTAAACTTGAATGTGACCAGAGACAGCATCTTCATTTCCATAGTCAGTTTCATATCAACTCCTATGTGAGAAAAATACAGCAGCTTAGCAAGATCAACATAGAGGCTGACCAGTTTAGTTTTAAAATAAACTTAATTAGGTTGTAAATAAGATCTAAACATCATAAAAACAGTATTTTGGGTGTTAGATCTCTTTACACTTGCGGAATTGAAATGTAAGTATTTTTATAATAGCATCTTTATTACTTTAAGAAAGAAGTTTTACCTCCTGGTTAATGGTAGGAGACTGGATCCAGTAACCTAGAAGGTTCCTTCTGTTCATTTTTGAAAACTGGATATGAAATAGCAACTGCATTCTTTTACAACTTTTGTCAATCATGTTGTCGTTGCTTAAAATCGGAAGTGTTAGTTTAAGATACGAAGGAGGCATGGCAGAAAAAGACTTACATTAATGGAGCACATTTTTGTGGTTTAATTTCAGTAAATTTCTAAATGCATTTTGATTTTTAATATGCAAATAGTGATGAAGTCCTTTAACACGATTGTATTTATTAAAGATGAAGTCACATGAAGAAAGTCTCTCCAAAAAGGAAAAAAGTACAGAAGACAAGGCAAAGGAGACAGGTAAGATACCCATTCAGAATGCATATGTTCACCAAAAATGCGTATTTCCTGCTGGAACAAGCTACATATTTTCGTTGATGCAGTCTAGCTAAATGAGAACAATCTTTAAGTTACTTAAGTGCAGTTAGGAACCTACAAAAAACCCACTTCATTATTCTATATATTTGAAACACTTGTTAGAGGTTTGTTTGAAAACTCCAGATGGTGATATTTTTTAAAACAGCTATAGTAATATAGTATGGTTGTCTGCCTTTTAATGTCAGATGTTTTTCTCACTTAAGACCTGTTCAGTTTTCTTCAGTACAATAGGATGTTTAAATAGGATATAATACTCTTTAAAATTAATAGGGTATTTGAAAAGGATGTAGTGATCTGCTTTAGAATTGAACTGTATTGATAATGGAACAGTATGGATAAACAGTTACAGAGACTGTTGAATTTCTGGGCCAAATTAGAGACCTGTCAAAAAACATTAACTGTTTATAGAGGAGACAGAATAAATGATACCATCTTTTTCTTCATGATACAGAGTACTCAACTGTCTGAGTCAGTGTATTCTGCACATGCCAAGAAGTGGGCTTTCCTTTGGAGAAAAAGTTATGGCACATCAAAGTTGAGCTGTTTTCACACTTTTTTTGTGCCTTGTATAGACACATTTTTAGTTAATTAAACAACTAGCAGCCTATTTTGGTGTCTCTCTACACCAGATCTGTAATGAGGTTCAGCAGTGATTTGCTACACTGCCTACTCACCATCCTTGCATGTTGCATTCTTCTTTCTTCAAGTTTAATAGTGTTTTAGGAGGACTTACTCCTCTCAACTGTAGTGCATTGTGTTGAATGTGTTTGTGAGGTGTGAGTGGGCAAATTCATGACAGTATATTGAGTATAAATTCACTATTTATACCTCAGGAAGTCTTGGAACTGCGTAGTTTTTGAAGCTGGGAAGGTGAGAGCCACGTTCTCACTCATTTTCTACCAAGGTGTCCTCTGTTTGGGCACTATTGGAGGCAGGTTATTGGATGAGAAGGACTTACGGTAACACATAGTAAGGCTTCTGTTCTTACCCCCACCACACCCTTTTCATATTCTAGAATTTTATAGAGAAAAAAACTTCCTGTTTTTGAATCTGCCCAACCACAAATATAAATTAACATCCTTTTGGTATTGTAAATGCATTTCTTAGAATGCTCGCTCTCTCCTGCCCCCCCTTTTTCCCCTTTTCTCCTCCTGCCTCTGCCTCCCTCGGTTTTATTGCTTTTGTTTTTTCGCTTTTGTTTTTTCTTAGAGCATCAGCTTTTGGAACTGGAGCAGCATCTAGCACAGACAGAGAAAATGTTAAATTCTTTATTGACTCAGTTGGATCCACTGTCAAACTGGTGAGTGTTTCTAAAACATCTCAGTTAGTATTGTTTTCTGTAAATTGAAATTCTCCAAAATGTTAACAAAGAGTTCTTAAAATGTTCCTTATATATAGGTAAGGAACAGTGTTTAGGAACCTTCTTTAATTACTTATTGTTTCTGTAGCCTTTTGCAGGTAATACCTCTTCTGCAATTTGCGATCTTTTCCACAGACTTCTCCCGTCTCTTGTTCACCAAACATAAATGCAAAAGCTCAGACTTAGGATCACATTACTGTGGCTTAACAAGTTAAACTTTAATAATGACTGAGGAGACTAATACTGAAAAAATACTTAAGCTCAGTAGCATTTGAAAGCCCATGTGGGTATTAGATTTCTGGTAGCAGAAAGAGTTTCTTCCTTTTGATATAATTAGAAGACAAAACTAGTTATCAAGGTATAGCTGCTTATTTTTGTGTTTTGAAATGAACCTGTTAAGTGATTGTGTATGTTTGGGGGAAATATAACTTCTCTGTTGTAGCGTAACAAGGGAATAAGTACTATAAGCTCCTTGTAGTTTTAGAGATGTTCTTTTCTTCAGAAGCTAGGGCCTTACCCATCTACTGGAAATAAAAATATCCATGCAGTCCATTTTGTGTAGACTGACATCCTTCATGAAGCCTAGTTTAAAACATGCAGAATTTCATGATTGTTCCTTTAGGGTACTTCTGAACTTAACATGTGCTGAAACTATTAAGCAGCAAATTCACTGACTAATTTGCCTAACAAATTTCTAGTAGTGACAGGGAGGAGAGAGAGTAAACAAAATCTGAAATAAATGAGAAAAGCCTCTAAACTGTAAAGTTCTGTATTAGGCATTGTTGTACTAAAAATAAAATCACTTTGGATAATTGTTTCTTTCAGTAGTCATTACTCAACCTTGGCCATTGGGGCTCCAATATTAGAATTCAGTGACTGGATTATTCAGTAGGTGTATGTGATGGGCTCCCCACTTCTGAAGAGACAGTTGTCAAAGAAAAGTTTGACCTAAACGTGTTGCTAACTTAACTATGGTATTTATCCACGGAAGGAAATAATTGCAGTCTTGTGTGTTATTATCAAGCACTCACTTCCAAGGTAATCTTTTGGCTGTTGACATCTGTCTTTTTTTCTAGTGTTAATGCTTTAGCTTGTGAGCAGAAAGATGAAATAATGACACAGCTCCAATCAATTAGACGACTGATGAAAGAAAGTGGATTGGATAAATCAGAAAACAAGATGAAAGGTACTTCGATTTCCAGCAGGAGATAACTAAGTAGTTTATATTTTAAAAGAATAAACAGATCTTACTATAATAATGTTCAGCTCCTGCATCTTGGGTGATGTGTATGGAATTAATTTTATTCTGGAGGAGTACCATTCTTCCTGTTTGAGGTGTATCTAATTTCAAATTTTTGATACATCATGATTTTTTTTAAGAGTAGGTGCTAAAAGACATTGAACTAGGATAGACCACACAGTCCTGTTCTGCTTTCTTAAAACGGGCTTCTTGAATGTGAGTTCCTGAGCAATCTGTTAGTATTGGACTAACTTCAGTCTGAGGATTCCCAGATGGGGACCTCTGAGGCTGTGGGTAATGCTTGCATAATATACTAAACAGCAAATTGTATATTAGTTTCAACTGGAGACTTCCAAGAGGTGCGTAGTAGTCCAAGAGAAATCTTAAATGTTAAGAATGGTTTACTAGAAATTTGGGGAATTTTTGCATTAGTTGAGTCTTAATAAAAGAGAGAAAACAAATAAAAATAAATATTCTACTTCTAAACTGACCCTGAAATTTGGAGCCTTTCTAGTAATTTAAACTTTTGTTTTGAATTTTTTTTTTTTGTGAATTGTAAGATGTCAGCCACATTTGTAATGAGAAACTTGAAGATCTTATTCAGTCATTTGCTGAACATTCTCAAGAGAAAGAAATGGATGACAGAGATGATGACAGTAATGAAGATTTCCTTGAGGATGTTGATAATGATTACAAAATAGAAGAGCATGAATTATATGAAGAATGTGAAGTACATCAGTTTGAGCCAGAGGTGGTAGAAGACCAAGAAATGATAAACAAAGAATCAGAAGAGATAGGATTGAGGAGACGTAATAGATATGAATGAAATCTACATATGTAAAACTTTCAAAAGCTTATAAATTTTTTTTAATAATGTTTTATGCACTTTAAACTGTTTTGAATGAAGTTATGTGCACTGCTATATGCTGTAAAAAAGGGGGTGAAATACTGCCTGTGCTCATATCTATGATGGTTCTGTAACTGACTTCAGTGGCAGCAGAATGTCACTCAGGATGTTTACGTATTTTTTTCTATTTATTTTTTTCCTATAAAAATATTTCTGTACTCTGTATATAATGCACTGTAATTATATCTGATGCTTCACTAAAATATTAGAATATCTTGTAATTAAGACTATAAAGAATAGATGTTTCATAAATATTTTGTAGCTAATAAGCATGGTGCCAGTTGAACTGTGACTTTCTTGAGTTCATTAAAGAGCATGCACTGATGAATTTAGCTCTTTGTGGAAAACTTTTCTCTGGGAGGGAATGAAAAGCCATATGGGTTAAGTTACAGATGCATTCATAGTCAAATTTCTTTATTTGGAGAGAGAAATTTAGCCACAGACACTATTTGAAAATAATTGTGTCTGAGTTTGCTGTCTCCTCAGGAATGATATATGGGTTTGTATGTCAATTTAAACCTTAATGCATTACACTGGATCACTTAATTTCTTCCCCACCTGTCACTGATTAAACTCAGCAGCTGCCTAATAATTGATTGATACCCATTAGTACTATATCCCTGTTTCATATTTATTTTAACACAATGGAATCTGGCCTTTTGATTCATTGTAATACACTTTTTCTTATATCAGTATTAACAGATGTATTTGCTATGTGTCATTCAAGAACTGTGGAGCTTGGGGGTTTCTCTTTTCAATACATCATGCCGACTTCATAATGGCTTTTTTAGGTCAGTGTTAAAAGCATTTTTTTCCTTTGCCAGAATCATTTTTGTCCATACCTCTTTTTTCTACTAATTTTTTTGTTCACTTAACACACATGCCTATGGAACTGCCACCCTTCAATGACAGGAATTACATTAGAGGTAGGTCTGACAGTACAATGCTATTAAATTTTCTGTTTTGTAATTGTATAGCTTAAGTAGGCCAGCTACAATGCCTGAACTCTTTTGCCATCTTTATTCTTATAGGAAAACAACACGTGGATTTGTTTTTATGGAGGAACTGTACTGTAGTTAAAGGGACCAAAACTATTACTGTGTCACTCACTGAAACGGAATGAATTGTTCATTCTTGTGTAGAAACATGGTATGTCTTTGGTTCTAAAAATGGATCACATGGGCTTGGAAGTAGCAGCATCCAGAAATACATCCTTAGGGTCAGTGTATTAGTAGTTTTGCAATAAGTGAGATTTTGCCTAACTTTGGAAAACTGATTGACCAAAACCCCAGGGTTTCTCAAGAGGTGACAGATTTTTCCCCAAGATGGAATGGATGAATCAAAACTGGTACTTGGGACACAACTTGATTTTTAAAAATAACTGGTGTAGGTCTGGTCATTAAGGACAACTGGAACTGTTTGAAAAAAAAAATCATAATTGCATAGAGGCTATCCTCTGAGATAACTAGTAAGTCTAATTAACATGAACTGAAACTAGTTTCAAAGCCTTTGATCAGAGGGACTGAAGGAACGGGAACCAGGCGTGCTGCGCTGCCATGGCGTTTGCCGTTCGTGGCTCCACCGTTCGCCCTGCTGTGAGAGCTGGTGTGGGTGCAGGTCAGTATCGCTGCCTTCCAGGTGCCGCCGCTATTGCTGGTGACCTTAGCCACAGGATTTCGCTGCCTTGGGCAGCGTTTGAATCATCAGTGCTGCGGCTTTCACGTTCACTGGCCTTTGGATGCTGCTGCTGCTACTTGAAGCCTTTGTCCATAAGGCTTTGAGCTACTTTGGGCTAATCGCTGTATTTCTGACCCAGGGCTACAGCCATTCACCGTGAGCCTTTTTGCTGCTATTTTGAAGTCTCTGATTTCAGCTGCGTGGGTTAGTTGAGGAGACGAATCCGTGCAACGTGTGAGGGCCCAGCTTTCCTAGCAGCTGGCTGCGGGGGCCGCGGAGCACCGGCTGCCGGGGCGCGGCCGGCAGACTTGCAGGTGAGCGCAGGGAGGGATGTTGAGGCACGCAGCCCTACCCCGAGTAGGGTGTTTCCTCAGGAGGAACAGGGAATTCCTCTGCCCCGCTCAGCTGAGGTGATATCTTCCGAAACTTCCGTGCGGAACCTGGCTCGGGTTGGCCCCTCCGCGCTGCTGTACCCGGCAAGGCCCCAAGGCGGCCGGAGCCAGGGGCGGTGCCGCGGGACGCAGGCGCGGGCGGCCGGCGGCGGGCAGGTAGGGCGCGGGTGGGAGCAGCTGCTGCCCCTCAGGCGGCGGCCGGACGGGGCTGCTGCGGCCGGGACAACGGGGGCCGGGGGGGGGAGGGCGCTCGGCGGGGCGGCGGCGGCAGGGCGCGGTTACCATGGAGACGCATGGGGACGGGCCCTTTCCGTCAGCCGTGTGCGGCCCGTCGCGCCCCATCGGTGAGACCGCACCGGTGAGACCCCTCCGGGACCCGGCCGGCGCCCTGCCCTACCCTGCCGGGGCTCTGGGCTTCTCCCGCTCCCCGCCCCAGTACGCTCCCGGGAAAATACATCGTTTCTGAGCCCATAATGTTTATTTCTCCCCTTATAGCATTGTTGTTTGTGATAAAGTTATTTCGGCGTGTTAACGGTTAAATGCAACAACGCTTTCTTCCCCCTGTACCTTCAATTGGGAGGATACTACATTTCAGTAGGAGCCTTGAGGTCGTGTGAAGGCAGCGGCTCTTCATTTTAAGTGCCTAGAGAAAGGGGGTATGGCTGGAAGGCCGTCTGGTTGGCGAGCAGCTCTGTGGCCATCGCTGAGTAGGCCCTGCAGCTGTGCTTCTGCTTGGTAAAGGAAAGGGTACTTGGGAGTTAAAACCCGCTCAGTAGGTAGAAATGCGGTCAGCTTTTGTGGATGGTGAGTTGAAAATGGAGTGTCTGATTTCTGGGAACTAAATGATAGGCTTTTGGTTCAAAACTGGCTGGGTGGAAGGAGAAACTAGCAGAGCAGGAGATGGCACACTGATAAAACGTCGCTCTGGAGCTCTCGGGGGCTGGCTGCGCGCCAGGAGGGCCCTTACATCTTCCTGAAAATACCTGGTCCCAGGGCATGGTGCAGTTGAGAGCCAGGCAGCAGCAGTAAGTGAAGAGTAAAAAAGGTTTGAGGTTGTCAAGGGGTAGCAAATTAGTAATACTGGTATGAGAAGGTATTGAGAAGCATAAGGGAAAGAGGGAGTTAAACTTGAGGCAAAGACGTAAATTTGAACAGGAATCTGGTTAAGCATTAGTAAGGAAAGACTGAAATTAAGAGGCGGTGAAAAAGGGAAGCCAGCCACATTTCATAGCTTGCTGAAGACATTACCCAAATTATTGGTGATGATAGACACATTCTTTCTAATGCAATAATGTTTTTTTTGTAGAACTACTTATATAAAATATACATGATTTTCTCAATAGCCTTTTCTGTTTTTCAGTTTATTCTGAAGGTTGTCATTGAATTTGCATGGATTTGGAAGTTAAAGGAGTTGCTGCATCCCCTCGAGGGCAGGCTCAGCTGTCATCAAGGGGGAAGAAATGCCAGGTATGTTAACAGAAGGCTTGTGGTTGTTTTCCTGCCTTACTTTGACATTTTAACAAATATTTTAATCATACTTCAGAGGGTTCTTAGTTTGAGGTTATAATGTGTTCTGTAGAGCAGGAAACTTTTAAAGAAATTATTCTTGGCAGAAAGTTATAGTTTAGTATGACAGCTTCTCAAATGAAGGTGAGAATTTCCAATTAAAAACAGCTGTCCTAAAATAACTGATATTCTGGGTACTTAACTGGGATGTGGAGAACTTGGGAACGAACTAGTGCTTGCAATTGAGAGCAACAGAGGCTTGAACCTGTACTGTGTGCTGTCTCAGGCTGTTGGTGGAACTGGTAACAGGTGTGTCTGTTTTTGTTTTGCAAGACAGCAATAAAGTAAAGCAACCCCCAAAACATAATTTCAAAAGGCATGATTTCAGATTGATGTGTAAAATGAATCTCAGTGCTCTGCAATCAGTATGAAGGGGAATTTTGTTTTCCAGGTATTCCTAATAGTCTACGTTTTGAGATAAGGTGCAACCCTCCGAAGTTCACTGTAGCAGAAACTTTCAGGCTAACTTTTGAAAGCCTGATCAGTACAAATACGATCTTGGATTCTGAGGGCCATTGTTTTTATTATAGCTAAGGTAGATACTAATATTGTTAATAACAGTTGAGTTTTCTCACAGATACTGTGTACTTTATGTCCATGAAGTAAAGTTAATTGGTAATCTTCCCTCAGCCCCCAAGCACCCATTTAACTTCCTTATTTGTCGGATGACCCCATTAGGAATTCTTGGAGTTTGACTGCCAAGTTGCTCTTTTCCTATTTGTTTGATTTGGAATGAAAAAGGACCTTTTGTAAGTGATATCACATCAATGTTATAATGTTACCTTTTAACTAGTCGTTTGAGAATGAAATACCTGTGTACAACAAGAACATTTGGGGCATTTAGTGTAGGTTGTAAAAAAAAAAAGAAAAGTCCACTTTTCTCCAACCTCTCATCCCTTTTTATCTTCTCTTTCTTGTGCCCCTCAGTTTCCAAATTTAGACTCCCTAGTCCATGTGATTCTTGGTGGCTTGCAAAAATAAATCATAGATTACAATTAGGTTGAAACTATGTGCTTCACTCTGTAAATGTGGACAGTCTTCAGGATGATTTTTGTTTGCTTTCTTCCTTATTCGATGAATTCTGGAAAAGGACTTACATTAAGACTTTAACATCTAGAATGTGGTATATTCTTTATCTTATCACAGTTGAAATGGTACAGAAAAATTATATACTTGTGATTTAATGCATTGTATTTGGTCTTAAGAGTAAGACTAAATTGTGTTAGATCTCTTACAGGTTTTTTACATACTTGACCACAAGGTGGTGGTGTTTATTATGTGCGACCTTACTGGAAACTATTTTTTTAAACCTGCATACCCTTTTTTGAAGGCACTAGAGGGTAGTGTTGCTGAACTGTGAACTTCTTTTTCAGGAGCAGGCTACAAGGGTGTGTGGCAAGAAAAGAGTTACAGTTTTGTGACTGCTCTCAAAGTGTGAAAGGTGTTAGGCCACCACTGGAAATAGGACGTCTGCTGAGTTCAGACTGTGATGCTGAGATCTCTGAGCTGAAGAGTGTGAAAACAAAGATGCTGGCCCTGGTTCAGAACATCCCTGAACCACATTTTTTTTCGGATTGGGAGGCCAGTTGGGGGAATTGTTACTGTGTGCTTGCCCCAGTCAAACAGTCTTCCGTAGGGATTTGCTGTTGGCTGTTTTCAGAAAGCGATAGTGGGGTAGATAGAGCTTTGGCTCGAGTCTTTTCTTACCATCTTCTTGCTCAGTTGAGTCGGGAGGTCTGTGTGGTATGCAGCCATGCAAAATAAACAGTGTGAGTACAGAAGCTGCCTAGTCATCATCATGTGCTGCTATACTAAAGCTGAGATGATACAGTTCCACCAAATATAAGGGCTTCTTTGGGGTCTGTGCTAGCTCCTTGTGAGCCAGCTGGCTGTCGGTATTGTGGTTTTGGTTTAAGGGTTGGCTGAGGGGTTGTTTCCCAACCAACAAGGACGATGTGACCTAAAACCTTGTGAGCAGTGATTGTACAAAGCCTCAGGAACATGGATTATTTTTAATTCATTATTAATAGCTGATGTCGATACTATCTGGATTCTTAATGGCTGGAAATCTTTCTGTCATGATGAATATTCAGTCTTTTAGTCTCATGATCTGTAAGAATCAACTTTCAATGAAAAGTTTTTGTTTTGTCCTTTTGTTAGTAGCATCTCAGTCAAATATGTTGGGCAGATACTTTCAGGCATTGATTTTAAATATTCCAGGGGAAGTTGAAAGAGAGAACTACGTATTTTAATCCTGATCCCCGTAGGTATGTAATAATGTGTCATTCTCTTAGGGCTGGAGACCAGATACACGGGCTACTCGTGGTCCTCGCCCACCAGAGTAAGTCTGCTTCTATTTCTGATCAGTTTGTTTAATTGTGCATTATTAACACAACGCATTTGCATTTGTATTGATATGCAACTCAGTGTTCCATGGAATTTATCATCATAGGTTTGTTTTCTATGATTTATATTTAGAGTAGAATATTTGATGCATTATTTACATTGGAATTAAGTTGATTTACATTTGGTTGAGCTGAGTTGTACTCAGAGCTTTCATATTTATACCTAGTCTTTCTTGAATATTTTTAATATAGTAATCTGCAAAAGGAGAAAAAAATTTTTTAACTGCTGGCCTTCTTTGCAGGTATTACAGTAAAAATTACAGAGAAACTGTTGTGAAGGGTTTTTACAAGCAATGGGAAATTTTGTACAGTGCTTATAAAATTTAAAACCTTATAGTGACTTTGGCAGATAAGCAATATCTGCTATTCCAAGAAGCATGTTTGATAGTTTAGGTTTGTTTACTGAAATGCCTTACAGCCAATGTATCTTTCCACATTATTTTACATGTATGTGTGACCATGACCTTGGATTGTTCATACTGAAGTCAAAGAACTTCAATTTCTGTGTACTGTCAGTCATTCGCTAATGAAAAAAGACTGGAAATTAAGGAGCTCTCTTATTCCAAGAAGTAATCTTGTTATAATGGGGTGGTTTGGAAATATTGGTGGTAAAATATAAAAAATCTGTATTCATGGTGCTCCAGAGTATACCTGGAGTAAAGGCAGAAGGCACAGAGATGCTTTGACGAATTGGAGATGTTTTCATTTCTTTAAGCAGAATAAAATACTGAAGTAGAGTTGGCTTCCACTGTGTTAATCTCTTCCAAAAAGTTTGGAAGGTTTGCGTCCCAAGGAGCTATTGCTTCCCTGTTGCACCTCTGGTGACTGATTATAGAGGGATGTTGACACAGACCTGCTGTAGAAGACAGGAATCAGGAATCCCTGATTTATGATCTTGTTGCAGCAGCTCTTGTTGGGGAGTGAAGGCGAGCCAGGATGGGCTTGCTGGGAGTGAAGAAGGGCCTTGCAGGGGCCCTTCGCAGCTGCCAGGGTGCTCTGCGACTGAGGAAGACGAAAAGCTCAGTGGCCAGTTCCAGAGCTGAAGCAAGAGGGGCTAGCAGGGATTTGCCAAGTAGGCCATCTCCAGTTGTAGTGAAACTGTTCATAGCAGGGAAATTTTTGTGAAGGAGCTAATAATAATGACTAATAGGCAGTTTGCTTTTACTGTAATTGGAAAATAAGAGAACATATTGCTATTAAAATCGTTTTAACTTCCTGCAGGGTGCCATGCCTAGATCTAGGGAGGCTGGGAGATTCTGATGAAGAGGTAATTATAAATTAATTCTGTTTTGAATGGCTTTTAGAATTCATGTGTTGCAGGAGTTTATAAAAATATCACTCTGAATATAAAACAATTACGATTGATTGTCTGTTGTCCGTCCCCCCCACCCTGTAATTTTAGGATGGGGACTCTTACATACCATACAGTGGAAGTTATCCTCATACATGCCCTCTAGATTCATCTTCAGATTGGAGAACATCATTACAAACGCCATATGCACAGCATCATCAGGCTCAACAGGTCAGTCTGTCACTACAAATATCTTTAAAATACGCCCCTTTAGCAGTAATTTAGAAAAGGATACTTAGCTTTATTATACAAGTTCTCCTTTTTTCTTTTGGTTAAACTCATATCTCCAAGTGCTATTGGTCCAAAATATTTTTGGCAAAGTACTTTTTACCGAGAAGCCTCTAGAATATTTCAAAAATCCTATTTTCTTATATACCTTAGCTCTTCTTTGTTGGTTGATACACTCATCCTTTTCATTGTACTCATTTTTTAAGAGATATATTAATAACTAGCTTTATTAACAATTTGTCAAAGCAACTGAAAAATGTAATATTTTTGAGGTAGCATGTAACTTTGGTTTAACTTTCTAAACAAAGTGGAAGTTATAAAAATAATAAAGATAAGATCAGTAGTAGTCAGTAAGTGTATGATTGAAGACAAAACCCAAGTTTACAAACAGTAAGTATTATTTCTGTGGAAGAATAGTTACTTTTGGTGAAAAGGAAACTTTTGGAGTTATGTGCAGCCATTTCATAGGTTTTTCTTAAGTCTCTTGTCTTTAAAACAGAACTGTGATGTTAACTTTGGAATTACGTTCAATTTGTCAGAGCACTTTTATTGCTAATATTTCCTGATCACATATCAGCATTTTTTTTCCCTAGATGACTAAGAAACTTAATCACCACTAATCGTAGGTGCTTTATAAGGAAAATCAGTAGTCCAGATCCTAACATTCTGGTTTATAGTACAGTACAGCACTGTTCAGGATCAATATCGACTATAACAATTTTAAGAATTAATTTAATTACTCGGTTATTACAGTTCCCTGAATGCAGAAGAAATTTTCCTTTGAACTCTTACATCTGAATTACAGTTGAACAAGTGAATGTGACATTTTTTTTATCATGATACATATTTAATTTCTCTTTTCCTTTAGTTTAAACAGGTGTCTAGAAAATCTTGTCAGAAGAAAATAGAGGTAAACTAGCTGAAAAAAAATATACACTGATGAAATAACGTTAGCAATTCAGTAGTAGAGTACTATAGTATATGGTCTGAAAAAGTAATGTGTTTTAACTTCTTTTGTGTGACAGGAACTAGCTTATTGGAGAGACTTTTTTAATCTTCTGTCATTCCGTCAGTATTTTGAGTGTTTCAAATGTGATAATTAAAGAGAAAATGCTGCAGTACTGCAAAAAGTAGTCTTCTGTTTGTAGTCCCTATATATTCGAGAGATTAGATATCTAGAGCTTTAAACTAATTCAGGAAGAATGCTGCCTACATGATTTTTTCTGTCATAATCGTGCACTATACATAATCGGGGTAAAAATCTTACTAGTAGTAGTACGTTTTTATTTGGTTAGGGTGCAGGAAATATCCTAACTTATCAATGTTATCTCTTTTTGGAAGAACTGGAAAATATACGGTTTAAAAATCCATTATTTCAAAAATATTTAATGTATGTAAACCTAAGAAATACTGTAATGAATGTGTTTAAAACAGAAGTGTAGCTAGAGGGAAAAACAATTATTAATTAATTTGTACATAACCTGTGCCCCTTGAAATGAATAATATAGCAACTTGTAGGGCAGGACTCCAAATTGGCTGGAG
Organism: Gymnogyps californianus; assembly: GCF_018139145.2. Lineage (NCBI taxonomy): Eukaryota > Metazoa > Chordata > Aves > Accipitriformes > Cathartidae > Gymnogyps > Gymnogyps californianus. The sequence continues at coordinate 176,858,534 of NC_059471.1, forward strand.
CTCAAGGTGAATCTGCTAAGATCATAATTTTATATGTTTCCCTATATAACCAAATGGTTTCTCAACTTGAAAAAAAATTGCATTTAAATAAAAACTGAAATGGTTAAGTGGGTTGGTTTGTTTGTTTGTTTTAAATAATGGACTAAGAATGTACTACTACTCAGAATATCTATGTGCCCAACATAAGTATTTATGCATGTCTTAAGATGTAACTGTAAACATGTAACTATGGATAGGTTATTTTCCTCTGTACTGCATTGTAAGCGTGCAGTGCAAACATGCTTGAGTTGCTGTGCTCTTTAGGTCTGGATGCCTATAATTTCATCGCTTGCTTTACCATTTTTAAAAAAAATATAAAGTTCCTACATATAATTCTCTCTAGCTGCAGGAAGGCTAACGGAAGGTTGGTATGGCTTTGTCTGTTTCTCAGGGTCTTTCTCCCTTCTCTGCTTTCCTTTATCTCTTGTTGCTTCCTTTCTGCCTTCATTATGTCTTAAATACTGAGTGCTGAATGTGCAGGAATGTATCTTCTGTTCACTTACTCTCTTTTGCTCTCCCCCTCTCTCTCTCTTTTTGCCTGGCTTTTCCCCACTCCCTGACCCCCCTTCTTTCTTGTGGAGAAGATTTTCAAGCAGTTCTAAAATATTTTAATGTATTCTTCTGAGTGGCCTTTATTTCTGCATTGCTTGCTTCTGGGGCCCTGACTGAGCATTCCTTTAGCAAGATATATTCCAGCTTGTTCAATAACAGACTGTGTAAGTAAATCTTCCCAAAATAGGTCACTTTTGGAAGAATAATTTAAATATGGTCTTATCATTCAGGAATTAACCAGTGAAGGGATGTGGATCCTCTTTTGAAAGAGAAAGCTGCCCTTTCAAGAACATAAATCTTCCTGTTTTTTTGAGAAAAGGTTTTCTAGAACAGGACTGTTACGCTGCTGTTGCAAGATGACGTGTCAAGTAGAGGTGCTAGATAAGGCTGTCTTAGTTTTGTTAGCGTTGAAGGAATATTACTTAAAGGTGTTAGTTATTCAGGGAGAGAAAGAAGAATGGAGTCTTGGCCTTCTGTCATTGCTGCTGTTTCTACTGATGCAGCCTTCATTGTGTAGAGGACTGAAATGGACGTAAAGTTAGGAAGGTACTTAGCCTTTTTAGCTGATGTTGTTCTAGGGAAGGAAGTCCCAGTACTAATACTTATCTGCCATCCAAGAATATTAGAACTTCTGATTGAAAAAAATCTATCAGCCTGTTTTCAGTCATCCAAAATCAAATATCAGAATTCCCATTTTAGTGATCTCTAACATTATCTTATAGGACAGAACCACTGAATCTTGGCTTCTGTCTTTAAAAGTGATGTAAAACCATTTGGCTGTGTACTCTTTAGGTTAAAAAATGGCAGAATATGAAGAACTCAATGAAAATTAAGCCTGAATATGCAGTTATATTTGCATTTTTTCTTAATGTGAAGCATAGTGTCAAGAAGTTTCAGAAGTTATACTGGATGGGAATTATAATAATGCTGTTCTCATTCAATAGATCAACCAGAGGCTTTTATATTGATTATTCTTTGCTTTAGCATTCTGTTTTGGAGCAGAAGACAATACCAGAAAATCTGTCATCCCCAACAGACAGATATAAACAGAAGTATCGTCAGTATGAAGCAGAGATGAAGGAAGAATATAAGCAGTATTCTCAGAGAATTGCAGAAAAGAAAAAAGACCGCCTCCGGTATCCAGAAGCTTCAATAAAGGTAGCTGGCAAAGAAGTAATTGCATTTTTAAATAGCAAATGTACATCGGTATTTCATTACAGTGTTTGGAGAGGTTTGCATGTATGTGTAATTAATTTCTTCCATGTTTTTATTGTAAAGAAATAGAAACGTGTAATTTCAGCATCTAATGTTGAGTAGGAAATAAAATGTAGGAAGCTTGTTTTAGTTGTTCCAGAGTGAGAAACTGAAGTGCTCTGAGAATCTAAGTATGCTTGTATTCTGTGGTAAGAAATGTAACATTTGCCCTCATAGCGCACCTCTAGCCTGAGCATGAAGGTTAGCATGATGGATAGGGAAGAGTTTGCAGCCTAAGAAGATGAGAGACAGCGGGAAGATCTTGGTTAAATGTTATTTCCAAATATAGGAATGCATTCAAGCTTTTTTATTTTTGAAATATAGAAGTATATTAATTATTATTCTAGTCAATTATGACTGTATATAGGACTTAAAAAAGGAGAAGTGAAAGATGTAATCTGTACCTTAGAGAACTATTAACACTGAAAATGGAAAGGAATATGGGGTTAAAATAATGAAAGATATTATCTGTACTTTTTGATTTGATGTTATGTAAGGTCCAGTACAGTTGGACGGCAAGCTGTATTAATTCTGCCAGGTTTCTTTTGTGTTTTTAAATTAAAAGTAAGATGCAAACAAAGGAAGATCAGTGGAGAGAAACTGGAAAACAAAGGGGTGAAAAAACCCAACTTTCGTCTTGTTCTGGAAGTGATAGTGGAGAAGGGTGGTTGCACAGAGCAAGATACATCATCGTAGGTGTAAGCAAACGGGAAACAAAAGTAAGCAACAGCTGTGAGGACTGGTCGAATACTAGACTGTGCTGAGGGTAGATGACCATTTAAGAATCTTAATGAAAAGTTAAGTATTCAGATGTTGAGGGAACATATTGTGCTCATTGCTTTTCAGAGAAAAGACTTGTGATGAATAACAATGAGTTTACTGATTTTCCTTGCTTAATGTTCAGTGGAATGAAAAGGGAAGGTCTTACGTAAGACAAAGATTGTTTCACGTATTGTTATTGTTTTACACATACTGTTGATAGTTTTAAAGGGGCTTTCTCCTCTTATAATCACGCTTCTAGTGTTCAGATAAAACTTGGAGAACCTGCAAGTACCTATAAGTAAACATTCTGTGAGTAAAAGAATTGAGTGAAAAAAAAACAATTCTGTTATTTTATTAAGTTTAGTTTTATGTTTGGTGGTAGTTAAGTTTATCAGTTCTGGGGATTTGTTGTAGTATTACTTTTTTGTTTTGTTTTGTTTTTTTAAAATGATTCCACTCTTATGTACCAGCCTGACACCGTCATGTCATCTGTTTTCCAAGGAGTGACTCCTTTATAAGTTAATCTGAAACTGAAGAAACAGGTGGCAAGTGTATACTGGGAGAGAAAAGCAGGACTGGCTTATTCTGGTGATTGTGGGTTCCAGAAAGATACTTGCTAAGCACTAGAAGCCATGTGTGTCAGTTCTTATGACAGATTTTAATATAATGTCTAGCAGAACAATTTTCTGTGTTAGAGATACTATCACTACCTGATTAAATCAAAACCTCTTTAGATTTCAAGATACTTATTATTTTATCTGATTAGTGGAACTTGTAATAACTTTTCTTCTCTGAAAAGAAGCTACTCATAGAGGAGCATAGCTAACAAAACATACTCTTTTGATTTCTTTCCCATGTTCCCTCCTTCCTGACTTCTGTAAACACAGTCTCCTTTGTCAGTTTTCTTCATATCCTCCATGTAGGAGATATTTCTGTAATAGCCTCGGACTGATTTACAAGTCTGTTAGACCCAGTTCAGCAGTGTGCTTTGGCTTTTCCCTGTCTAGACTGTATTTAACTTCTTTGCTGGTCAAAAAGCAGCATCTCTGCAACGGTGAACTTTGAGCTATATGCATAATGGCAAATCCACCACCTTCTCTTGGCTGTTCTTGAGCAGAACAGAAAAAGGATGAGCTCTTGTCTTCTTCAGAGAGATACTAACAGTCTACCTTCTCTGACTTGCTGCTGATTTTTCACAAAGCTTGTAGGAACACAGTATTTTTGAGATTTTTTTTTTTTTATTTCAATTGTTGAAAGCTGGTAAGTAATCAAAAGATATAAGGAAAGACTAGAGAGCAATATTTGTAAGTTCAGTTTCTGTAGAAAGCTAGACTTAAAAAAAATTCTTTACTTTTTCTAATTAGCATGAAGTGGAAGAAGTAGACGTTTTAAAAAATGAAAAAAGAAAGAAAAATACTTTTAAATAAATTGTTGAGGAAATGTGTTGTATTTTTTTGTTTGTTTTTTCTTACAATTAATTAAATTTGATTTATGAAAATGTATTTTTGTGTAGGGTACGCAGCTTGAAGATGGACATAATGATGATCTTACAGCTCTTGATGAGAAAGCTCTCCTGCAACAATGCTACACAAGCAAGCCCTCTAATATGCAGCACAATATAAGGAAATCAGAAGCTGTAAGTATTTTGGCTGGTATTATGCTGTTAACTGTCTAGGCTTGTAGAATGGCTTCCCAGATGTTCAACAGAAGTTAGGCCTTTGGTGATTTGGGCCTAGTATGTAATTGCACCCATTGCAGTCATGGGAATTTAAACATTTATTTCAATGGGAGCTGAACTGAGCAATCCAGTGAGCATTTTTTTTAAATCTTATCTGCAATGCTTGTATTTTATGCAGTAATATATATAAATGAGAATGCAAATTCTGAATAATAACTACAAATATACACATACAACTAAGATTAACTGAGTGAGTTGAGTGAACCTGAGTATAGTGTTACATTTCCTCTGGTCTGTAGCTTGTACCTGAGCCTGTATTCCATGATCCATGGATTCCATGATTCCATCAGCTCTTACTCTGACTTGTTGCTAGAGTAAACAGGCTCTTTTCCCTCATTAACTCCTGAAATGGAGTATGTGATGAGAACTGGGTTTGTAAGCTGTATGGGCTCTGCTGCTGGTATTAGATCGGGTCTGCCATGGCTTTGGCTGAGTCTTCAAGCTCCAAGGATGGAGCTTCTACAGCATCTCTAGGCAACATCTTCCTGTGATACACTACCCTCCTTGTGAAGAAGTTCTTCCTGTTATCCATACCGAGCCTCCCAAGGCTCAGTGTGTAACCTTCGCCTTCTGTTATACTGTTGGCCACTGTCAAAAAAAGTTTGGTTCTGTCGTCTTTGTAACTTCCCTTTGGTTGTAGGATGTTTTCAGAATGCCTCATAGCTGCTGCTTCTGCAAACTAAACAAACCCAAGCTCCCTTAGCCTCTCCTTTCAGTTGCTTTGGCTCCGGTCCTCTGTCAGATCCTTTCCAGGTTCGTCTCATCCCTATTGATCTTGGGAAGGAGGGACCCCTGAAAACTGGAAACAAGTATGACCTCACTAGCATGCATAGAGGGGAATTAAAACTTTTCTTATATGGACTTACCCAATATGTTTCTTTAATTTCTTACATAGGCACGATTTTTAGTTGTTTTAGGACTGCACAATAGGAATCTTGCCCATCTAAGGCTAAGCCTTGAATTTAGGATTATTTACAATGATGAAGAACCTTGAGATTTGATATTGCATGATTCAGTATTTGCATATGCAGAGTGATGGCTTTCATAACTGGTTTTTGAAGGTATTGTAGAACAGAGTTAGCATTCTAACTTTTTTTATGGAATACTAAGCCATGAGAAATTTTATGAGATTGCAAAAGTAAATAATAATTTTATTTTTTTTGCTCATCACTATGCACTGAATTTTGCATCATTGCAAACATTTATTTGATTTCTAGTCTCATCAAAGTGAATGCGGATGTTGCACTACTGAGGTCACTATTCATTTTCATGATAAGAAAATCTTTTCAGGAAGTACTTTTCTGAAGAACCTCCTATTTGTTATTTTTAGAATAAATTTAAAAATCTATACTATAGGGTGAAGATAATGGAAAAAAGTTTTGAGGTATCATTAGAGTAACTACTTAATGCTAAATCAAATAAGCTGAAAACACTGAGAAAGGGAGCAGTGCAGGGGCACAAAATAACAGGTACACTGCAGCTGGCATGCTTTAAAAGGAAGCCAGCAGGTGTCTGAGCAAGGTGTCATGGGGACCTTTAGAAGCCCTTTTGTTATTGATTAGCACTCATGGTTGCACAGGCTGTCTGTCTCTTTCTAGGAGCATATCTTAGGTTCTCTCAGGTTCAAGCTTCTGATAGTGGTAGGAATAATGGAAAAAATCGGATGGAGTAACTGCATATATATTAATTCCATTGGGTATACGTTGCCTCAATTGTTGGCATTTGATTTTAAGGTGCTTTAAAAATTTGCTTAAGAATACACAATGTTAAAATTTCCTTTCACTGTAATCATTACCAAAAACTCTAACGTTAAAGTAGAATTTATTTTAATTTTTCTGTAGTTTGGGATGAAATTTCCCTTATTCAAGACAGATTATAGTACATGTATGATTGCCAATAGATGCTATATATAATAAAATCAGGTTTTTTTGGAAGAAGGTTGGTTTTCTCTGAATAATCATATTCTGTGAACAAGAGTTACTACTTTTTAACCAGTGAGAGCTGCTGCAAGTTCAATGTTTGCCTCAGCAATTTTGTAAATTCCTAGTAGAGCTTTTGTCTAAGGGCTAAATGGAAGATGGTCCATGGAAGAGTCCATTTAGTGACCTAGTATTCAATTGAAATTCAAGGTGTAAGGTTTCTTTTTTTTAAAATCAGGTTCTTTTCAGCATGCTAGCTGGTTTGGCTCTGTAAGCCAGGGTCCATGGAATATGTTGTGTTTTAACAAACACTGCTCTGTATTATCACTGTGTCCTCCTTTACATAATGCTTTTTAATACATCTATTGTGACAGTTAATGGGCAAAGACTCATTAACTCGGAATAAAGCACCTGTAGTTCTGATAGGTGCAAAAATGAAATATGAAAGCAAACTAAAAAGCCTCCTATCTGCTATAATTCAGAAATCTTTTAAGGCTTAAAATCAGTTCGGAATAAACACCAGCTGGTCTGGTGTTAGATTATTTGTTTGGGTGTTTCTTTTTTTTTGGCTAGCGCTAATCAGCATTTACTTGAAGGTTGTGAGTTATACTCATAACATCTCTGTGGAATTAGGGATTATCCCTTACAGCTACCTGGTGTCTGGGCACCAACTTTCAGTTCTTCTTCAGCCATAGGAAGGCTTGATCTATCTAGAATTTGGTTTGCACACAAGAATTGTGTGGAAAAAATAACCAATCAGAAAAATATGTTAATTCTTCAGTTTCAGAATACCTACAAAGTTGTCAAAAAGGTTGCATAAACCCCCTCAGTAACAATAATCTCTATTTTCTCATATCTCAAATTCTTTTTTGGGGAAAAAAAGGCAAATTTAAGGGCAGTGAAAAAGTTCAGAAATCTGGAAGATAAAAAGAGAGATGCTGGGGCCTGGTTGTTGCCAGTGGTCTCCATGCTCTCCTGGGGCATCCTCTTGTGCTTTGTTTTCTCTTTCTATGAAACAAATGAGGATCAACACCTGAGCATTTTACAGTGAATGGCACAAGGTTATGGTTCAGTGTTACTCTGATAAAAATAATAATAAGATCATGTTAAATCCCCTTCCCCCTTAGGATAATCTTTCCTGAAAGGTTTTTCAGATTGGCCTGTCTCAGCAGAAAATTATTGTGGCATGCAGCAAATAAAAATTGTGCATCGAGACTAAGTCTTAAAAGAATTTTTTTGACTAAATATTGCTGGAGGTAAATTTTATTCTCTGAGTTGGAATCTGTGTCAACCATGAAATCTGGAATAGTGTGAGTTTCCTCAGGCTCTATTGTACTTACAGAATTTACTGGAAACAATACAGAGATAAGGATGCTGTCTGTCAACAGAAATACTAGAATTCTTATGTTTATTGACAACTAATATGCATAGACAATTTGAGTGTGTAGCAGAGAATATTATTTGTGTATTTGTTATGCAAATACAACTCTTTTTAAAAGATGGAAAAAAATTAATTGTGACATTGGTAAGATTGTGACCTCTGAATGCTATCTTAAAGGGTAATTTATTATTTGAAGTGTCTGGTGTTATATATTTCATTTGCTCTCAGTCAGTTTTTCATTTCAGGAGGATGTTGCTGCAGAGAGGAGAAAACAGGCTGTAGTAGAACAAGTGATGGTGGATCAATTATCTAGGTAAGTGAATTTGTAATATAAAATTTCAGTTTTCCCTGCAGAAGGATTTAGATCTGTGTGTGGCTTTTCTTGCCTAAGAGGTGTTTTGATCATCTCGTTCCAAGTCTTATGCAGTCTTATGTAGTGTTGTTATTTGCAAAAATTCTTTAAATGAAAAGTCTTTTTAATTTAACTTAAAAGATAGGTTTAAAGTGCTATGTGTAAGTTTGGTTTTTTTTCTGAGAAAAAACTTTAATTTTATACTTGAACCTAATTTAAGGGCTTTACAATAGCACTAGTTCTCAGAAATAACCCTCTTGCACCTCAGCAAAATATATGAATGCCTGCTGTTACAAATTACACTTCTTCAGTATTTATTGTCTTTTCTAAGAATCTTAGCTTTATTAATATTCTTTTATTAATATTGACACAACATCCCTCAGGAGTAAAGGAGTATTATATGAATGTTGGGCAGGTAGGGAAAAAAAGGCACAACGATGAATAAAGTTGATCAAATTTGTACAGGAAGGCTCTCCTAACTTCATTGCTATCCCTTTAGCTCTGAGAAAGCATTGCTTCTATGTAGAAAGATCCCTTTATATGTTAAGGGGAAAAAAAAGTAACTTACAGGTAAAGACCAGTATAGTAAAAACATCTTTCCTTACTATTATTCCCATAAACTTGTTCTCATTTTTAAGCATGCTTTAATAATTCAGGGCTTCATCCAAGTTGTCTGGTTATGGTAATATAGGATGGTGCAAGCTATGTTAATATAGTTTCATGTTACCTTACACTTGCTAAAAATTATCTGTGGGTAGGTCTACAGTATGTTGCATTCTGTGCTTGGTTTACAATCTCTGTAGTCACCTGTACTGGTATTATAGCCCATCAGATCTGAAGACTTTGAGGTTGAAATGTTGTTGCACTTCACCATTTTATTTTTTCTTTGTTTCTGTTCCAACTGCAGTTTAAATGACCTATATTGTTTAAGAGTCTGTTAATGCTTTTACACTATTTAAAAGCTGAGATGTCAAGAACGTTGCATGAAGGAAACAAGATTGTCATGAAATACAGTGTTAAACTCCAAGTGTCCTTGTAGCAGGATTAAAAATACAGAAGTGTTCAGTGCAGAAATCCCCAGTTTTCAACGAAATGCTTGTCCCATGTCATATCTCTAGAAAGATGTAGGTAAAGCAGATGATTACAGAAATTTTCTTAAAAATGCGCTGGTTGTATTGAAGTCTTTCAGTCCTACTGATGTTGGATTAAACATACACATTTGTGCATCTTGGATCACGGATGTTCATTCTGTGTTTAACCTCCTTCAGTTGCTTTGCCTTATTTTTTTTCCATGTATTCCTTCTCCTCTGAACTCTTCTGTTGACAATGTCAAAACAATATTCAGTAGTGCTGCAGCTGCATCAGGATGAACTTTTAATTTAAAAAATCTCTCTGTTTATGTTCCAAATATAACTGTGCCAGTACTGCCAAACAAATTGGTATCAGAGAGCAGGATGTTTATCGGGGAAGATTAGTTCAAAACTGTTGCATTAAAAAAAATCTATTAAAGGAAACACAAAGGTGTTTTGATTTTGTTTTGATTTTTTTTCTTAGTAGAGCCAATCTTGCAGTTAAATCAGTGTAACTGATGTGTGCAAAGATGGATATGCATAGATCAGAGAGCAAGTTTATAAAACTACATTAGCCATGCAAAATATTTTTTCCTTCTGGTTATGAACCATTTCAATAACATAAAAAGAATCTAATGTATTTTTAAAGGGTCTCTTCTTTTGTTTACTTGTTAAACTGATAAAGAGAATATCAAAATGTTTGGAAAGCAGTTCATCTATTTCTTGTCTGATTGATGGGACTTTGAGATACTATGGGCTCTGTAGTCAGTGCTTTGGGAGAAGAAGTGCCAATGTTTTTGTTGGATGATGTTGCTGGCCAGTACTGGTAACTGTTTTCACTGATTTTTGGAGGGAGCCATGGATAAAGAAATTCAATGATGGAAGTTTTACAGAATTAGTGGAAATGAGGAAAAAAACCCAAACCCTTTGTAATCCTAAGATTTATTTTATATATACATATATAAAATATACTTAAAATAATACGTATATACATGTAAAGTTACTACGTAGTAGTACACTACCAGGATATTATTGCAAATATTTGATTTTGAGTAATAGACTTCAGAATTTGTAAAAACAAACAAAAAAAAGCCCACAAATTTATGCAAGCTTAATGGATAACTCCAAGATTTTATTGCTGTGTTATTCTTGGGTGTTTTCTTTCCTGAGTAAGAATATGTAAGATCTGAAATTCAAACTTACTGATAATCAGAGGGCTTCTCCCTGCTCTTCTTGTTCAGATCTGTTATAAGTGACTCAGAGCAATCCACGCAGGCTGATGTTTACAAGGAAGCTCATGGACTTCTGGGACTTGGGACAGCACCAATGCGTTTTAGAAAAAGAACACTGCATGAAACGAAGTAAGTTTTCTCTAGCGGTCATTTTTTTTAGAAATACATTTTCTGCTGTATTTTTTATTATTTTGGGCTCTGCGAAGTCTGTTTGCTTTCCAGATGTTTTATTTCTGGCTTGGATCCACCAGCTTCATGTGAAGCCTTTTTTGTAGCCTCCCCATGCTTATAATTGCCTAGTGGGACCTTTTGTATGTGGATTCTCTGTGTGTAATGATTGATTCATAGAATTTATAAACCCTAGGAGAACATTCTTGAGCTTATATTGATATTGTTCATCAGAGTTTTGCCAGCCTTTTCTGAGCTGTTGAATGCTTGCAATCTTGTCATATCCTTTTAGAGATTCCTATCCGGAGGTGTGTAAAATTGCATAAGTATGCATCCGTAAATGCTAATGGAGAGCTTCACAATATAATCATACTTTCATGTTTTGATTTCTGCTGCAATAATTAATCACATTGGCATTTAAGTGTCATTCCTGGCCTGTGAACATTGAAATAGTAACTCCAAGGGCTTAAGTAAAACTGAGAAAACATTGTGATCCATAAAATTAAATGAATCTGCAGGTCTGAGTTTTGTTCTGTTAATCTTTCTCAACATGCAGGCAAACATCTATGCTTTAGGCATTTTAACATCCTGCTCTAAAGTCTTTCTCAACAAATGTTTTCTTTGTCTTAAAAAAAAGAAAGGGGGGGGGCCAACAAAACCAGTCTCAATCTCTTATGCCCATCACATAGACAAATCTCTGTTTCTGAAACTAGTAATATGGGCAATATAAAATATCTAGGTGGGTAAAGAAGCCCCAACCTGGGTATTTTTGGAAGAAAACACATTGATTGGTGGAAGCATGGTGAGTGGTAGAGGTTTAATTCTTGATATAAGTGTATGTAAACAAAATATCCCATTCATATCTATGCCTTCTGTGAATGTACTTTCATATGATATAATTACAGATCACCTTCCACATTACAACTCTGAGTTCTTTCTAATTCAACTATGAGGGATCATCTCCTCAGCCAGTTGCCAAGGATACCGTATTTCACATTTTTTGCTGTTTTGAAACAGTTCATTTTTATGTAACATTTCTCCGTGAGCGTATAGGTATCATTAACATGCTGCATTATTTTCACAGAATAAGGACCAAATCAGGATTAACTGAAAACATGCTCTCTAACAAGCTACGCTTTGACAGTAGGATTATATCGAGGTAATCATAAATTTTGTGAAGCTTTTCAATTCTATGAATTAATGAATTATGATCTGTACCCTCTTGAAATAATTAATTATACTGAACCTTTCTGTTCCCTATGTTTAGAAAAAAGTATGTGCTGTGTAGGTATATATATGCATACATGTATAATACAAATTTTGACATGGCTGATGGATAGTGGCTTTACAGTCCCATTGTATAGTGTTAAGATGCGTAAGTAACGTTACGTTACCATCATACCCGTAGCTCTGTGCACGACAGTTAGCACAGGGGCTGTGTAAAATAGTGCTCTTAGCTATTGCACCTCAGCTGATGAAAAATTACTTTAGTCTTGTCTTAGTATGTGGCAACCACCGTGGATGGAAAGGATGGCTTTGTGTCTTGTTTGTAGCTCCTTACATATTAAACTTGCAGTTTTAGGGCATCTTTGAAACTGTTCTGAATTGAGTAGCAGTGACATAACCATATTCTTCAGCTCTGAAAGTAGCGCTTTTCTGAAGCAGTGAGCTGTATACTTGTTAGACATAGCTGAGGATTCAGCCACATAGCTTCATATACCATAGCGTCTGTATTGGGTTTGTGTGGCAAGGTTTTGGTAGCGGCGGTGGGGCTACAGGGGTGGCTTCTTTGAGAAGCTGCTAGAAGCTTCCCCTGTGTCCGATAGAGCCAATGCCAGCCACCTCCAAGATGGACCTGCTGCTGGCCAAGGCTGAGCTCGTTAGCGACGGCGGTAGCGCCTCTGGGATAACATATTTAAGAAGGGAAAAAAGTTACTGCGCAGCAGCAATCGCAGCTGGAGAGAGGAGTGAGAATATGTGAGAGCAACAACTCTGCAGACACCAAGGTCAGTGAAGAAGGAGGGGGAGGAGGTGCTCCAGGTGCCAGATCAGAGATTCCCCTGCAGCCCGTGGTGAAGACCATGGTGAGACAGGCTGTCACCCTGCAGCCCATGGAGGTTAACGGTGGAGCAGATATCGACCTGCAGCCTGTGGAGGACCATGCTGGAGCAGGTGGATGCCCGAAGGAGGCTGTGACCCCATGGGAAGCCCATGCTGGAGCAGGTTTGCTGGCAGGGCCTGTGACCCCATGGGGGACCCACGCTGGAGCAGTCTGTTCCTGAAGGACTGCACCCTGTGGAAGGGACCCATGCTGGAGCAGTTCGTGAAGAACTGTAGCCTGTGGGAAGAACTCATGTTGGAGAAGTTCATGGAGGACTGTCTCCCATGGGAGGGACCCCATGCTGGAGCAGGGGAAGAGTGTGAGGAGTCTTCCCCCTGAGGAGGAAGGACCAGCAGAGACAACGTGGGATGAACTGACCGCAACCCCCATTCCCTGTCCCCCTGTGCTGCTACAGGGGAGGAGGTAGAGAAATCAGGAGTAAAGTTAAGCCTGGGAAGAAGGGAGGGGTGGGGGGAAGGTGTTTTTAAGATTTGGTTTTATTTCTCGTTATCCTATTCTGATTTGATTGGTAATAAATTAAACTAATTTTTCCCCAAGTCGAGTCTGTTTTGCCCGTGACGGTAATTGCTGAGTGATCTCTCCCTGTCCTTATCTTGACCCACGAGCCTTTCGTTTTATTTTCTCTCCCCTGTCCAGCTGAGGAGGGGAGTGATAGAGCAGCTTTGGTGGGCACCTGGCATCCAGCCAGGGTCAACCCACCACAGCTTCATACACCATAATGAATGCAGTAGTCCTGGTGTGAGTAATCCTTTAGTTAATGAGTAAAAATTACATTGGTATACTAAAACATGAAGCCTTGAAAAGTGTTTTTTAACATTACAGAGAATGGAATATTGCATTAAAATGTGTCCAAATCCAGAAGCTGAATTCCATGGTTTTGTAGAGAAAATAGTCAGATACCTCTTTTAAAGAAAAAGATTGTGCAATGTGCAACATTGGAAGTAAAATGCATATTCCAAAATAAATGTTATTTATGTTTGGGTTGAATTGGATTTATATAGATGCAAAACCATAAAGGTGCTCTTCAATTTTCCTTCTAGAAATGGTCGCGATGCTTGTAGAGAGTTGATTGGATTTTTTTTTGCATGTGACAGATCCCTTACTGTGTATGAATTTCGACAGTTTGGAAAAAATAGGTAGGATAAATTACTTTTCAAAAGGTTTTAGAAAAGATCTTCCACTGTATCTAAGAAACTTAAATAAATGTAATCATTTTAATAGCAGTTTTGAATTATTTCATAGAACAAATGCCTTACCTTTCATTCAGAAGGGAGTTTATCAACATCAACGTGGACAAAGGAAGGGAAAAGCTTATGATCTTAGTGACTTCCATGTTGTAAGTATTCTTCTGCTGTATGTAAGGCAGTTTTGTTGGTGATTTGGAAGTAATATTTAGATATTCGAGTTGAAAATTATGATCCAACTTTCAGGGAAGACCAGAAGTTTTTCCCTTCAGTAACGTTTTCGAATTAAATATTTTCAGGAGTCTGGATTATTTTGCTGTCCCACGTTTTAGAGATTCCATTTTTGGATTCAGATTAAGCTGTAGCTTGCAATTTTCCCACTAGAGGGCACAAGACTGCAGACAGTGTAGACCTTTTTGTAGGCAAAATGAACAACTCGGGAAGGAGAGTCCTGAAGATGAAGTAGACCAAAGTACTTGTTAAAAATTAATGATCTTTGCAAGGTCTGCTGGCATTTTTGACACGAGGTGATGATTAAATACTTTTTTTAAACATGAGGAAATTGCAGGTTAATTGCTTTTAACCTAAAGTTTGAAAATGTTTACCACCAGCTGTTTAGAGAGAGCTTTTGAAACAATGGTAAACTTCATCTACCAGCTAATCTGATGACTAAATCATCATAAAATCATATAAATTATTTTATATATGATGACTAATGATTTTATATGTGATGATTTTATATAATGATGACTAAATCATCATATAAATCATATTGCATCTTTTGTACTGCTGTACTTCTGTACTGGGTTAAGTGTTGCTGGTTTATAAATGCTTGAGCAATTTTTCAAGTACAGAGTGTTTTCACAGAGTTCTTCACATCGTCCTGCAAATTTTAAGTTTAGAGCAAAACCAGTGTTTGAATGAAGTATTGAAAGTAAAAGAAGACAACATTTAGTTTTTAGTGTTTTGTCTAATCATCTGCCTAATCCTAACTGTTTACATGTGGCTACAATATAAGAGTTTCCAAGATGAAATAGATGACTTTATGATATGGAGGTTGAAGCTATTTTTTAGAGATTTTTTTGCTGTTGTTGTCATGTGTGTCTTTGCAACCTGCAGATGTAAATGTGTTCTGAATAAAGATGTGTCTTAAAGCCATCCAGAAAATATACTGCTACCAAGTTTGATAACTCTTTGGAATGATGTCGTATCTGTGAATCTCCATATCTGCAAACTGGGTTTCTGGGCTGACATTAAGATATACAAATCTCTCACGAAGTCCAAATGGTTGAGACACTTGCACAATAACAGTGTCTCTGTCTCCTTCCTAATTTATGAGTTTTGGAGGCTTTATAACCCAAGCCTGCATGGATATTACAGTTAGATCTACTGCTTTTTTTGATTCCTCTCAGCATTCTTTGCTTTTAGTTTGCTGCTTTTCTTTCTCTCCCCTTCCTTCTTCTCCCAAACCAAAAAGCATCTTTAACTTTGCAGAATACATGAGGTTTGTCCTCTATCCCCAACTTAGAGGGAAGGGGAATTTGTAATAGTCAGAAGAGACTATACTGGGTAATAGAACTCTATGCTGCTAATAATGTATTTTTATTCAATATTTATTAGTGAAATCTAGCAGTTTTAAAGAATAACTTTATAGTTAAACATCGCGGGAATGATTTGAACTTTGGGAAGGCTACTCTAGTTGTTTGTTTATCTCAAGTATGATTTTAGGTTATTGAAAATAACTGTGGAGGGTTTCTCTAGTCTGAGAGAACTTTGCTCTCATGGAATCAATATGGCACCTTCTGTGACTCTCTTCTGTGGTCCAGTGAGTTTTGGATCCTGTAAGGATGAAGGGAGAAGAAAAATTGAGAAGTAGTGCCTGGCTGAGGGAACAACAATCTGTAGTCTTATGTTTCTCAGCTGTAGATTAGGCAGCAGTAGGCCCTCTTACTAGACAAACCTCCATGTAGAGGATAATGTATCATCTCGGAGCCTGAAGCTGTTTTTATTTAGTACTAGAAAGGCTCTGTTAAGAAGGTTAACTGACCTTAGCTACACCTTTTCATCATTTCATACCAAGGCTTTTAACAATCACTTGAAAGTCTTGCAGAATGTATTTTACAAAATACACAACCTATTTGTAAATCATTATATGCTTTACTAACAGGGAGCTAACCTAACTTTCCGAAGTGCTGATCATAACCTTCCAGAAAGCGTTAAGCAGAACCCAGTTCTCACCATTCGTGTGATAAGTATTGATGAAGCAGCTATGGATTTTCTAAAGTAAGTGCAGCTAACTGTTTTTCAAGTTACCTTTCCTTCCTTAAGCAAAAAAGATTTTTTTAATAAGAGCTTCTAACATCTCATTACTTATACTGCTAAAAAAAAAAAATAAATCTGTATTTAGGCTGTTGTTAGAAGAAATTAGTAATAGATGTTAGTGGATGTTCTGTAATTCAGTAACTTTCTAGAATGATAAGGAGTAATTTTAAAATAAGAATTAATTAAATTATGAAACTGTCTTATTTGCTTTGTTGGAAGTCAGATTTTTTTATATACAAATCATATACTGAAACTTTTCTTACATGATGAACTAAAATACTATGTTTAGGGAAAAATGCTTTTTTTTGTGATCAACATTATTATTATTATTATTGAATCTTTTGTGAAGCTTATGTTAAAAGCTTGTATGAGTCATGATAACGCAAGTGTTTGAACACAGGCAAGGGAAGGATTGAAGGTTTCTCTCTCTGTTTTTTCTTTTTCATTTTCTTTTTCCTTCCTCTTCCTATCCCTTCATTCTTCCAGCTATTGCTACATGTTGAAGACTTCAGGCACTGGGACAGGATTTCTGCGCTTACTCTTTCAAAATAGGTTTTAGTAAATTATGTTGTTCCATAGTCTGAAAGATGGGAATTTCTTAGAACTTTTTCAGATGGTTAGGTGAATGGTTAATCATTGAGTATGTGTTATTTTTGAAGGTAATATTCTCATCTCGATATCTATACAGAAGTAAACTGTCTAGGGAATGAAGCATCTTTCTCTGGGGTTTCTGGCTTTTATTGTGAGTATACTGGTTCTTAGCACAAATAAAATATTGGTATAAAACTTATTGCACTGCTGTGTTGCCTGAACACAGAAGTGTTGGAAATATAGTCAGAGCTGGATTACTCAAATTTTTGGTAAGGAGTGTTAGCGGATAGCAAATGTTACAAGGTAGAAATTTTCATAAAATCATTGAATCATAGAAAGGGACCTCAAGAGGGTCTCTAGTCCACCCCCGCTGCTCAGAGCATAGTTTACTACAGCATGTTGCTCAGGGCTGCATTCAGTTGTTTTTTTTAATATCTCCAAGGATGGAGATGCTGCAAGCTCTGTGGGCAGCCTATTCCAGTGTTCAGTCACCCTCACAGTACAAAAGTGTTTCCTAATGTTCAGAGGGAATGTCCTGTGTTTCAGTTTGTACCCATTGCCTCTTGTCGTGTCACTGGGCTCCGCCGAGCAGAGCCTGTCTCAGTCGTCTTTGCTCCCTCCTGTCAGGTACTTATATGCACTGATAAGATCCATCGAGCTTTCTCTTCTCCAGGCTAAACAGTTCCAGCTCTCCCAGCCTCTCCTCATACATCAAATGGTTCAATCCCTTCTCGACTAGGAACAGCAGTAACAGAATCTCAATTAAATACGTTCAGTACCTAAAGACTACTTCTGTTAGCACAACTTAAGTAACTATTATTTTTCTTTCTGCAAGCGTTTAGACACATGAAGCTTGTTCTCAGTTATGGTAATACTCACTTTAAGGTCCCTTTACACTGAAAGCTTTGCAAAGGAGCCATAGTGAGCTAACAGTACATAAAACAGTAAATTCAAATGTAATTGTTTATAGAAATACATAGTTGTATGATGCTTAGTGCTAATTGTTCCCTCTGCAAGGTTTCCATGAACTAAAACACAATATAGTTTAATTTCAGATAGCTTATGTAAGACATTTTACATCTCAGAAGGCTATCATTCTGATAAACAGCTTTTTCTTTCATTTGTTGCTAATCATATACCTGTGAAATTTGGAGTTGATCCAGTGTTGTCTCTGAAGGCTCCAGAAAGAAGACCTGCTCACGGGGTTATAATTTTGAATTTTCTGCTACCTGTGGTGGAACAGATTGTTTCTTTTTTAAACTCTCTCTCTGTGTTCTTTCCATTAGTGACTAAACTTCAGATTGTGAAGTCTTATCTTTTTCTTCTGAATGGGCTTGTTATTGAACTCAGTATTCTCTAGTGCAAAACTCTTGAATTGAGTCCTCTTACCTCCATTACTGTACTCACAGAGAATCCTGCTCAGGTACAGTCCAAAAGGTCTATTGCAGGTTTTCAGGAGCAGCTGAATCAAAAGCCATGAATCTTTTGGTTTACATGTTTTAGAGAGAGTACGCTGTCCTCTGTAGGTGATTGTTGACTTTCCAGTTTAGGTGGTTTGATACAGGCAAGCTTTTAGGGACTTCATAATGGGAGGTACCCAAAGGGGAGATGAAAAGTCTTAATAGACAGCAGAGAGGTAAGTCTTTGGCCTCAGAAAGCAGGAGGAGGAGTACTCCATGGCAAAGCACTGGTGAGCAGGCAGCTCAAAGTTGACAGTAGTGCTTTTCCTTTGCCTTCCTAGTCTGATTAAAATAATTACAGGACCTCTTTTTTTTCTTTTTTCTCTTTCCTTCCTTCCAATAAGTTCTTCCACGGTATTTTTTTTTTTTATTATTAACTTTTATAATGATTTCTGATGGGGGCTTCTGGGAAGCCCTTCTCAGAAGGGAACTTGCCAGACAAAACACAACGTTTAACCATAATTCCTAGATCACACCTAAGATATGCTGATCCAGCTTTTGGTCTACACCCTTGCTATTTCTCTTCTACAGAGAGATTTGTAGCTACTTCATGTTATTTTCCTGTTGGTAACTACATGTAGCTGCTTTAACAAACTCTTCCAGTGGCCTGAGCTGAAGATTAGGACTATCTTGAAATAAATTTCTGGAGATTTTACGCACAGGAGGAATTATCCATGATTAATGAATTAGTAGAGGAGCTGCTAATGAAATATTGTCAGAAAGGAATTTTTGCACATCTGCAGCTGTTCAGCAAGGACTTCTGTGAGTGCGATCTCAAACTCAAGCAATTGGATACTATGCTTATAAGGGAAGTATAAGAAATATAAAGTTCAATATTTTTTTTTACTACAGCTGTTTTGAATTCAGTAATATTACATGTAATTTCACCAATCAACATTAATTTTTATTATTTTAGAGCTTCTTCTACGGAATTCAAGCAAGAGTGTTCCAAGCAAGTGGTCGATGACAGCAAAGTTTTCAAGAAGATTCAAGGTTTGTGTCTACCAGAACCCATTTAATTTTAATTTCTGTATCTCTATACAGCTCAAGGCAAAGAACAATAGTGATGTTATAAAAATTTTATTTGTATAAATGAAATTAAACAAAAATTAGGTATTTATCAGAATATTATTAGAATATGATACCAGCATAAATCAATCATAGGAATACCTTCTCCTCTCTCTTTCTTTAAATAAACAATCTGGCTAAAGACTGTGGCGACGGTACAGAATAATTGTGAATGTAATCAATAAAATGTTAATCTCTGTGTCAACATAATGTCTGAAAAAATGCTGAAACGTAACGTTGATCCTATGTTAAACTGGCATTAAATTAAAAAAGTTATTGGCAAAATGTACAAACACAATCTCATTTCTTCAGTTAATTTTGTGCTAGATACTTCTTTTGGCCATTATTTCTGTACATTGATAAGTTGTTTTTTTGATAGTCTTTAATATCATGCTTATTAAAATATGTGAGTATAATGGAGTAGTATATTCTGGAATATGTAAATAAATTTTACCAGGTTCCTATCTACAATCTTTAGGACAAAGGTATAGCTTTGTGTTTAAAATTATGGAAAGATGTTTATGCAGTGCTGTGTATTATCTTTGTAACCTGTGGTCGACAAAAACTGTTGAACTGAACAGCTTCCAGCTTGTAGAATCTCCACTATTTACTGTCATTAGCTAAACCTGTTTTAAGTAGGCACTCTTTGGTCACTAAAATCTGCTTGGACATTTACTTTTAGAAAAATTGATGGAATAATAATTAGGGATGTTTTTTAATCTTCTAGTTATTCCATTTTTTTCCCCTCGCGTAATAGACACAAATTGATTTCTCAATTATCTGGCTACATCTAAGGTTTGCTGGTGTGGCCTGGAAGAAGGTTATGTGTATATGCTTTAAGACATCTTTTAACATACATCTGAGTTTGAGCTTCACTGGAAAAAACTTCCTTCTTTCACACTCCCCCCTATTTTGCTTTGTAATTGTAGATACAAGTAATTTGAAGATATAATATGATAATAGCAGATGACTTCTGTTAACAGAGTATGCTGAGAAACTCAGACATCCCTGAAGTAAACCTGCTACCTAAAGATTTTGATAAGGCTGTCATTTTTACCATAGAAATAGTTCTCTGCATATAATTTTGGAACAATTTTGCAGAATTACTTATATTTGTTCTTGTTTCCACATGTATTTAACATGTTTGTACAGTGAAGGAGCAACTCTGTGTCCCATAATGGAATGTTTGTCTTACCAAAGTAGTGTTCCTAAGTTGCTTTGTATGTTGAATCATGGAATGTAATCAGTTCTAGCAGAAGTAAGCGGTTTTATAATCTGAGCACGTAGAGGGCAATAGCCATTCTTTCTTTCCTTCTGTGATCTCTTTAAAAGTTTTGTTAGATGTTGCTGCTGCTTTATATGATTTCTACTCAAATGTTAAGTAACTGATAGTTTCATTTTGAACTGACATTCTCTCATCAAAGATAAGGGAGCCTGGATGTGTGGATGTGTCATTTTAACCAGCAGTATCAGACGTAGTTGTCGTTTTGTTTACTTTTTTATCAGCTCCATAGCAAGTGGCCAACTTCGGGTAAACACTGTGTCCTTTATTTCTCTAAATCCTCAGGTATACTTAGAGAGACACTAAGTAAAAGAGGAGTTCGGGTTATAACAGGCTTAGGAAAGTATTTCCGACAAGTAGACAAGAACAGAAATGGTTTTCTCTCTCAGGCAGCCTTTAAAGAAGCTCTAAAAGTATTCCATTTGGAAATACCTGAAGGGGTAAGTCTAGCTGAAACTGTAATCATGGGTATTATCCTACTTTAATTTATGGAATCACTTCTTTTCTTTGCCTAATCTATAGTTTAATAGCGGATTTTGCGAGTTTGTGTCTCCCCCCCCCCCCCCCCCCCCCCCCCCCCCCCCCCCCCCCCCCCCCCCCCCCCCCCCCCCCCCCCCCCCCGTGTTATATTGGCAATTCTGCATTAAGTTCTATGAAATCCTTAAAAAATAATAAATTTAAAAGCATGCAGTCTTTTCACATCATGAAGAAGCAAGTGGGATTGCAATTCATTTTTTTCTTTTTTGGCCTTTTAAAAAGAATTTAGATGATGCTATTTACTTACCTTTTTTTCTTTGTTTTATATATTATGTTTTAAAAATAGCCCACAGCTATCAGAACTGCAAATAATGTGACTTATGGTCATCAGTGACCGATGATGACTTGCGTTATTTTGACAAATCTTTGAGTCAGTTTGGATTTGGAAGTTGCTTTTTTGTGAGAATACTGTAATGTCCTATTATAGCAATTGTTTTATTCTAGGACATAGTGAAGAACTTTGGCAAAATATTTTTAAATTGCAGGACTTTGAATCCTTATGGCTTGTTCTTGATGATAGCAAGAGTGATAAGGTCGACTATGGAGAATTTACTCGTGCCGTATTTGGAGAAATGAATGAATATAGGAAAGCGTTTGTAAGAAAAGTAAGTTTTGTTGCAGATATCCTAAGTGTGGATATTTTGCAGTCTAACTTTGGAGTTATTCGTCGTGTTCTGGTTGGGTTTTTTGTTGTTGTTTCTCTTAAATTGTGCATCTGGTAATTGACTTTTTAAACTTTCAGATCAGTTTATTAAAATAAATGTAAATTAGAGGACTGCGTGCTGTTCCATTGTTGAAATAGTTAATTTTAAACTCTAGAATTAATTCCTTTATTATTTTGAGTTTATGCATATGTGTGCTATTCTTACAGTTCAGTCCAGTGTATAAAGCATGTAGCACCCTGAAACTATCTCTTCCAGAAGTCTGTTTCCTTATTTTGGCAGATCACTATATCTGTGTGCACATTTTTTTGCCTCAGTGTCTGAATTAGGAGGCAATAATACTTGCCTCCTTTTAGACCTGCAATTAGAGTCATTATATTTGTGAGACTTCTTATATTTGAAATGCCATTTGTTACATGTCTATAATGTAATGTGGAACCATTTGCAGTATGAAACACTGATTACAAACTAGCCAATAAAGTAGTGACTACATATGAAAATCAAGAAAAATGCAATATACTTTCATACTTCTCATCGTGGAGGGTCTGACTCTCACTGAAATGAAAATGAAGCTACTGTTAGCAGTGCTGAAGAGGCTGTGTTGAGGTCTCCGTCAGAATGACACGGGAATCTTTAGTAATTGGAGGAGGCAGAAGGGAAGCAGCTTAACTTCTGATTCTAAGGAGGAGCTAGAAATTTTGGAGAGAAGACGAATTTTTTTGAGTTGGTGAGAGGACCACATTTGGTGTGAAAGCTGTTGAGATAAAATAATCATGAAACTCCATAATCTAGAATAATTTTCTGGTATCTGGTGCCTTACATAAAATAGGTAAGTTGACATAATCCATTGCACAAGATCTAAAAATATGTGCTAGGTAGTTAAGTATGTTTGATCTTTACATCTTTCCACTTCTTTTTCCCCTATATGCTTATATGAAACTCTTTTTCCCTTACAGGCTTATATGAAACTAGATTTCAACAAAACTGGGAGTGTGCCTATGGTAGATATCAGAAAATGTTACTGTGCAAAGAAACATCCTCTAGTATTGGCAGGTAATTCACATGAACCAAAAAAAAAAAAAAAAAAAAAAAATTCTGTAACTACTGAAGTCATCTTGTTAGCAGAGATACCAGATCCAGAAACTGGTTGCCAATACAAACTGTTTTCATATTGGCTTAGACTTGAGCTGTTAAGGAGAACTTTTTTCCCTGTGATGACCTAGAGTGTGTCTATCTGGAACATGACTATAAATAGTAATGGAGTTCATATACACAATTTTAATACTTGCTTTTTATCAAGCTGCAAATACTGCATACATGCAGAGTAGTTCCTTTCCCTACCTGTGTAGGACTACATTTAAGCAGTTGTTTCTGAGCTTTGGTGTGCAAGTTATCCGTGACACATATATTAGTAATTTCCACTTAGGAGGATACTCTCTTTTTCATATTACTGTTTTCCACCAAACTATGCAAGGTTTCCAACTGACACTGAATGTACTCGGCACTTGAAGTTCCTTCTGAATAAATTCTTCATTTATTTCTGGGACAAGATTGTCATCCTTTACAGAGGAAATGTTGGTATCTTCATTATTTTTTCAGGATTCTCAAAGATGTTTAAACTCTGCCATTGAAAAAATAGGACTGTAAATATTTGTATGTCAGTTTCTAAAATAACATCTCCATGTACCAAACTACTCATGATGAAAGTCTCCCTAGTGTCCTGACCCTTTCTGTTTTACCTGTAGAAGAGAGGATGTTTTTTGTATTGCCAGTGATTTTAATGGTAACACATGAAGACACATGGTGGTATAGGGATGTTACACATGCAATTTTTTCCAATGCTATATTATTTTCCTTTTTTTTTCCCTCAGTGCTGTGAAATCATCTTGAGTATAATCTTTACTAAGTCACTAGAACACACATATAAATTGCAGAACACTTTTTGAATGCAAACTTGCATCTTCAGGTTTTCCTAGAGCTTTGAACTTGTATTACATTAAACATATGCTTTATTATAAGATAACTTCTGAATTACCAAAATTTTAGTTTACAAATGCATTATTCAGTTTTTGCAGTCATTTGAAGAAAAAAATCTTCCTGATCTCATTAAAAAAAAATATTTGCAAGCTAAAATTTGAAAGTTTCTTGCCTGAAGTATATTAAATGCTATATATTCACTGTTCTTGAAAATGTATTTAATGGAAAAATATACTTTCACAGGCAAAGCTACAGAAGAAGAAATTAAATCGTCATTTCTAGAAACATTAGGAGAGTCCTGCAGCGACCCCAATGAAGTGTCCTATTCTGAGTTCGAAGATTACTATGAAGGACTAAGTATTGGAATCATGGATGATGATGATTTTGTTAAGATATTAAGGAACCCTTGGGGAATGTAGAGTGGAAGATGACAAAAATGAAGAAGAGGCATTTTCTAAGCAAGGAGTGAGCTAAATAAGGGAGGATTTAGTCTTCATGTGCATTACTTCATAATTAGTGTCTTAAACTGATTTCAGGGACTGAAAACTTTAGATGCTTTCAAAATAATACATGTCAAATTTCTTAGAGTGTCTGTTGAGCTATGCTAACCACTTTTTTAATATAAATGCTGTTCATTCCTTTTCATTGGAAATAATAAAGGCTGTTCCCCATACCAAAGAGCATCATTTACTTGATATTAGAATAAAGTGGCCTATTTTAAAATAAGAGGGAATTAGAATACTAAAATACATGAAGGGGTATATGCAAGAGAAAATTTAGTTTTATGATGCATTGTAAAAAGCTTTAAATTCGACTGTATAAATACCAGTGGTAGCTTATCTTCAGAGTTTTCTTCTTGTAAAAGTAGTATGTTTATTCTTATAACATTCTTTGTCTCGTTTCTTGTTTCTTATGCTGGTACTTAGATTGAAAGAGAGCAGGTCATCCTTTTCCAATTTTGAGGATGTCTGCAGTACTGAAAGTGCAGGGATGTTCACACCCATTAGCCCTTTGGCCTGTGGACCATCTTGACTGATCTTACTTTTTCATCTTCGTCAGGCATCCGAAGCTGAGCATTGAATCCCAAAGGTTTTAATAAGCACACATATATTTTGTAATGCACTTCTTCCTTTCCTATATTTTGCTAAGTGGTTTTCAAAACAAATAATTTGTATTTAAATACCTGGTTTCTTTACTTTCTATTGCTGTGATTTTTTTTTTAACTAAAACTTAGCGATTATATCCTTTGTCAAACTGATATATAGCATTTCCTATCTACTCTGAAAGTATAAAACAGAAAAGTGTAAAAAAAAAAAAAAACAAACCCCACAAAACAAAAAACCACCCCGTCATAACAAAATTTAAATCATGAATTAAAATATTCCTTGCTACTTCAAATATTCAGCCAGATATGCTTTTCAATGTAATACATCTTGTTAATTCTGTAAAATTCTTAGTGTCAAGAAATAAAAAAATTATTATTAATTATAGAGAGAGAGAGATAGCTAGCCTTTGGTTTCAATATACCTGTCACCAAAATTAACTGTATGTGGAACTGCATTTCTTAAGCCTATGCAATTAAAATATAGTCGTTTCCTCTGTGCTTGTCTGCCTGGTTTTGAATTTATAGTCTGTGGTTAACAGAACCTTCCTCTGAGACAGAGTTTGTATTTCATGGGAATTTAAGGGCAGCGCTGAAATGAGGGACTTTGGTCCCTCTGTAGCTGACTGGTTTGTTCTAGATATAGCACTTTCTTGTTCTAATAGCTTGTGCATTGTTATGTTTTGATTGTTTGTACCCTGTCCTCAATTGTAACTAGAACTGCAGTTTCTGCTCTGAGTCCTGAAATGAGGGATTTTGGGGGTTCTTTTGGGGCTGCCAAAGTCTGTATGTATTGGCTTACAGCGAAAGGCAAATTCTGTCAATGCTTATTCTAAGCAAGAATTCTGATGTGGCTCATTACGATTTTCTTACTCCCCATTCCTGCTGGAATTTCTCTTGCTGGATAGATTTTGTTAACTAGTGTTCTTGGAATTGGTGATTCTGCGAAGGGCAACTTCAGCTGGTTTTACAGGGATCTGCTTGTTAATGTGTCCGTTCAAATAACTGAAAAATACCAAGTGGCATTTTTATTAGTTCTTCAAAGAATCGCCTGCTCTATTTAGACTTGTTCACTTAGGAGAGTTGTACCAATGTATAAAATTGTAGCTAAATTTAATAAATGTGAAAGTGATTGTGAAATGAGGTGTTGACGTATTTCTTTTTGCAATGCTTAATTTTTTTGCAATGCTTTTAGGAAGATTATTCCACATTATCCCATGGAATGGAAAAATTGATGACAAGTGGATGTATCCTTAGTGGGCCTGCTTTTCAGCAGAGGCTGTATAGGTCATATCTGCTGCAAATTAAGCGTTCTTTATTTTGTTCTAAAATGAGGTGCTGTTATAAGAACATTATTTCCATAGCTTTGGTAGTCATGCATTATTTTTTTTTTTTCTTAATCTGAAGGCTGATCCTTAACAGGGTAATCTACAATAAATTCTAAAGGTCAGAAATTGCCTGAAAATACAAGTAGGTACTCTGGTAATTATGTGAAACCTGCTAGGTATATAATTTCTATTAACTACAAGGTCAGTTACACATCAGCGGCTGCCTCAAAACATCAGGTATGATATCTGTGGTGAATTTTTAATGGAGTTCACAAAAGTCACTTTCCATCTGCCCACTGTTTTTCGTTGTCTAAACTTAAGATGGTGACAAAGAATTCAGACCAACTTCTACCCAAGGCTGGCCCACCATGCTTACAGTTAGTAGAAAAACATAGAAACTGTATTCAAACCAGGGTCTGTGGTGTCTTTCTTTTCATTAACAGTGGTCTCAATGCCCTGATTAATTGCATTCTGATTTGCTCTTATTTACTTGTAAACATTTGATGAACCTGAATCCTTGTCTTTGATCAATGCTTTGTAGCTTTAAAACTTTCTGGAGGTGTCTACTGGGGTTTACTTGCCTCTAAATGTGTTTCAGACAAAACTTTTTCTACATTTGCTACCTTTCTCAGAATTGCCCATGTTTTCTGAATTAGGATGTGTTCTTAGAAGTGGTGTTCTCAGAGAAGCTGCCTGGCTTCTTTCCTGAAACTCACAGCTTAATAAAACTAGTTGTCTTCATACCACCCTGATTTACACTTCTGCTAAAAAGTCTTAGCAGCCTGCTGTAACTGAGAATATCAGAAGTGCATTATGCTGCAAACATATTTTGTCCTATTAGATGCACACGCTCCCAGAAGACAAGTGGAAATTAATGAAGTGATGTAACTCCTCGTTCTCAAGGTCTATGACCACTTCATCAAATGAATATGCACTGGCAATGTTAGCTGGAACGTTTAAGAGCATTTTTAAAAAGCACAACACAGGCATATGTGTCAACCTTCAGTAGCTTCACTTTGTCAGCTAATGGAAATATGGCATCCTCACCTGGGATAGCTTTGTTGCTGAGAGGAGGTATTCTTACTGATTCACACCCACAAAATCATTCCTCTTCCATAAGTCACTGCCAGCTGATCAAATTCTGTGGGTCTTTGGGGCCAGAAAAACAAAAAGATTAAAAATGTATCTACCACTGCGTGTTTGTGTGGAGGCACTGTTTAGTTTTGGGGTTTGGGGGGTTTGGGGTTTTTTGGTCTTGTGGGGTTTTTTTAGGTTTGGTCATTTGGTTTGTTGGTTGGTTTTTGGTTTGGTTTTGTTTTGTTTTTTGAGCATGCTATCTCTAGATAGTAAAAGAGAAATCCTAGAACTGGTTTCTTATGTGCTGGTCTGTTAAGTCCATATAAAAACAAAGCAGGTAAGTTTCTGTGGCAGAAAAAGGGAGGGTAGAAAATCACATGCTTTTTTTTTCTGGATATTACTCTAGTAATTTATCATTCCTCTCCTTCATACTCAGCAATTTAGAGACTGAGATAATTCTGTACTTGCTTTTCATGTTGTTAACTGCCTTGTCTTTGAGAAGCTGAGTTGGAAGGACTCTGTTGTAATCATGAGGCATCTCCAGTGATGAAAGAGGCAAGCAGTATTTCCTTCCAGACCTATTTAGGCTCTTTTTTCCACAGAGAACATTTCAAAATATTAACTGAACTGGAAGGTACTTAGGAAAGAAATGTGGTAAGATGGTACCTACATGATGACCCTATGAAATATTTTCTTTTGTGGCTCCTATACTTTTGTTGTACCCCTTTTTGATTGTGGGGAACTAGAGGGTTAAAGATGATAAAGTACCTTTCAGGAGAAAAAAAATAAATCTGTTTATCACAGATTTCTTAATGTTTATTATAGCATCTGTTGTGTTTACCTGGAATTTATAGTATCTGGGTACCTGTATGCTGGCTTTTTTCTTCCTCACTTGTGTTACAGTTTGGATGGAATTAATTGGATTTGTGCATGGAAACTTCTGTGTTTGTTGCTACCGGCAGAATTTTGTGTGTCCAGCATCCCCAGAGAAGCAGCCTCAAAATAAGAAAAGTAACAGCCATTTCTTTGTGGTTTGATTTTTTTGCAGGCTGCATTCTCATGAAAGAGGTTTAAGATTTTAGGATCTTTTGCTGGCTTGTGTATTTTTTAGCTTGTGTCTTCTGACCTTTTGCTGTCATTTCCCCTCCCAGTTTTAGGAGAAGAGAAGAACCTGAGAGACTCTGGAAAAGGTAGAAAAAATGGTATTTAGAAGGTGTGCTGCCTCGGTATCTTGCTAATGAGGATTCTCCCTGTAGAAACTTGACACTGCTTTCGAACTGCCCTTTTGAGTAGTCTGAAAGAACCTCTTTGGCAGACTCCTTCCAAGTACCAGAAATAATGATACAAAGACCTGAGAGGTTGTTCTCTTAGCCAGCAAGGTCAGCAGGCAGCCCCTCACAAGCACCGGTGAGGAGGTCTAACCTCGTGGCTGGGAGAGGCGAAGGCGCCTGCTTCGGCCCCAGTGCCGATGTCTGCCGACCTCGCTGCTGGGCTCTTTGAAAACTGTTGCAATGGTGGGCTCCTTTTGTAACCTTGTTGGGAGAGGCTTGTGAGAAGGAGACCTCTTGCAGGCTTTTAACCACCTACCAACGTGCCTTTGCTGAGCTAGAAGACAAAGGCTGTCCCTCTCGTGGCAAAGCTGGTCGTCTTAGCAACTTTTCAAAACGTCAGCCCCTTAGTACTGTCTAGCTGCAGGCAAGTGTAATGGAGAGGGCAGAGGCTGGACAGAGACGAGCTAGAGAGAAGACATGAAGAAAGGTTAGGCAGAAGACATACAATGGTAGCAGAAGACGTACAATGGTAGCACTTAGGGGCAGTGGGGGAGATAAAAAAGCAGGGGATGGCGAAGAGCTCCTTTGCAGCAGGAAGGCAGCAGGGATTTGGGGGGCTTCTTCCCCATCTTTTCCCCCATCTTTTCCCCATACTTCTATTTTATGCCGCATCTCATGTTTGGCTGTAAGTTGGGAATGAAACTCAGCAGGCACTGATTAACTCAGGTTCAAAATTACTCTGTTCCAAGGATACCTCCTGGTGTTCTGGTGTCTTTTTTTATCTATCCCATTTCTGGGGGGGCTGTTGGCAATTCTAGTCATGTTCATATTTTGAGAGTTTTGGCCAAGGTCCTCACAAAACTCGCTTTGGGAGGAGCATGCCATGGGTGATATCTGCTTTACACTTCATGTGGGGAAACCCCAAACCATTATAGGGGAGCACAGGTTAAAATCAGTGGAAGCTAAAATAGCAGCTTTGGGGGTGTATCTTAAAGTGATATTCCCTTTTCTTACAACCTCTGTCAAGTAAGTGAACAGTTAATGACTCCCACGACTAATTCTGGGATCCTATGATTTGTCTTGGCATGAATTAAATCCTGCACTCGCACTGATAAAATTATTCCCCTGAAGTAATTTCTTTTGACAATAGTATTTGCCTTGCACATGCTAGTGATTAACCGCAGGTTTCAGTTGTGAATACTGCAGTTGTTTTCATCCACTAGACGTTCTTGAATTCTTCTCCTTTCTCAGTGTTTCATGACCAAAGGGAACAGCAACAGAGGTCACACCAATGTTACAATTTAACTTTTTTTTTTTCCCTTTAAAACCAGCATTTTGGAAGTGCCTGATATAGCAACACAGTTTAAACCAAGTTATAATATTCTGCTTTTTATGGGTTTAATATGCTTTTGAGAAATATCTGTTCTAGACATTATGTTGCATAGATCCAAGTAACCATAGGGAAATAAGTACTCAGAAAAGTTTGTTTGTTTATTTATTAAAACTAAGACAATGAGAGGGGAATTGGTTGTCAGTGCCAGATAATTAACTTTCCATATTCCTTGTGTTTCTTTTCTGATACCTTACCCCTTCTTTCAGACTACGTGATTTCTAAGTTCTCTTTTCAATTTTATCTTGATATGCCTCCAAACTCTCTTCTTTTGGGAGCATCCTTCTTGGCAATGAGCTTCTTCAGTAACAGCCATAATGCTAAAGACTTTTCTGAAATAAATCAAAATATGAAGTAACATTCAACAACAAAAATCCCTGGGGGAGAGGATAGGAGACAGGGCAGACAAAAGCAAACAGTAGCTGTGATGACATCACTACTCATTAATATTCTTTTGTTCATTCATATCTTTTGACTCTTCCTTCTGGAACACCAGCCGTGAAGAAAAGCCTACCCAGTAGTATAGGTCAGTGTAACATGACGTACACACCTTCACATACGGTCAGAAGAAATCAGTCTTGAAGAGATTTCATGAGGTTGTCTACTACTCCATTATCCTATATTATCTGGAAAAAATAGCGTGTGTGCCACCTTCTCATCTGTGATGGAGACTCCATATTCCCAGGTAATCTGTTCTATTGCTTCACTGCACTTCATGTTAGAAGTTCCCTACTGATTAACCTGAATCTTTCTTGCTACAGTTTAAGCTGTTTACTGTTTCCACTATCCCATCCTTTCCTTATGCAACAGCTTTGAAAACTATTACTACATCCCCTTTGATCTGAAGTCTGCTAAATATGACTGTTTAGGAAAATTACATTAATTAGACATGTTTAGTCCATTCTCATTATTCTCCCTTAAGTGCCAGTTGGTGCCTTTCTTGTGCTGAATGCAATGCCCTACACCAGGCACAATGCTCTGGTTAAGGTCTTGCCAGCGAGGTACTTGTCTTACAGATTTTATTTGTCAGTGTGTTTCTCTCTTTTTTTCTTTGGTGGGTTTTTTGTTTTTTTTTTTTTTTTGCAACAACCTGATGTTATTATGTATTGCTGAGGTTGTGATGAGTTTTAACCCACAAATTTTCTTCTCGAGAACTGCTTTTTCTTGCATCATTTCACTTGAGGAACGGTGGAGTTCTGCCAAGCTATGAGATATGGGGAGATGTTCCTGCTGGAAAACCTGGCCTTGAGTGTCTCAGTTGCCTGGGAGCTTTGTGCTTATGCTTCTTTCAGATTGCTAACGTGCTCTCCTGCTTTACCTGAGACTAGAAGTATTATTTATCCTTCCTAGTTTTGCTTTGTAGGATATATGTCAGTGAAATCCACAGCATCAACATGGAATCATATA
Source organism: Gymnogyps californianus (assembly GCF_018139145.2). NCBI lineage: Eukaryota > Metazoa > Chordata > Aves > Accipitriformes > Cathartidae > Gymnogyps > Gymnogyps californianus. Next base: position 176,889,781 of record NC_059471.1, read on the forward strand.
ATGGAAAATAAAGAAGACCCACCAATGATTTTTTATTTTAATTTTTTTTTTTTTAGAACAGGGGGGAGGGTAAAGGGAAGCTGAACCAAAATGTAAGGTGTTTAACAGCAGCTCTTTTCAGACACTGTATGTAAATAGTCTCTTATGCAATTAATAAATGTAATGTATGCATACTAATCCCTGCTACTGTCTGATGTGTAGAAGTGCAGGTAGACCACCTTCAGTCTACAGTTACTTTACTGTAATTCCCAAGCCAAACCTTGCCTCTCTTCAACAATGTTCAAGATGTAGGACTTCTATTATTTCCTGCTGCTCTGTTTTTCCTTCTTTTACTTAAATTAGGCTGTCTCTAGCCTGGTGAACTGAAAGGTTTTGTTCAGTAAACATAGTGAAAGAGAGCTTTTACCAGGTGAGATTTTTCTTCAGCCCCCTTGTTAACCTACTACTGTATTAATTTCTGCAGTGCCTTCCCCCTCCTCCCCAGAGAATTAACTACCATGAATAATACATAAAATTATGAACTGCCTTTCACCCTGAAGGAGCAGACCACAAGGTTGCTTTAGACACTAGTCAGGATTATGTCAAGATTACTAACTTCTTAGTATTCTTCTTGGCTTAACTGCATTTTTCTCTCACTAAAATGAAAGAAGTAGTAAAAACAGTAGCCGTATTAGTTCCAAATAATCATGGACTTCAAACTCTTCCTTTGCGCTTTTACTTCTGTTGTGATTTAACCCCAGCCAGCAACTAAGCACCACGCAGCCCCTTCCCCCTCCCCCCTCCCAGTGGGATGGGGAGGAGGGGAAAAAAAGGTGAAACTCGTGGGTTGAGATAAGAACAGTTTAATAACTAAAGTAAAATAAAGTACACTACTAACTAATAATAATAATAATAGTAATGAAAAGGAATATAACAAAAAAAAGAGAAATAAAACCCAAGAAAAGACAAGTGATGCACAATGCAATTGCTCACCACCCGCTGAACGATGCCCGAGCAGCGATCCGCACCTCCTGGCCAACTGCCCCCAGTTTATATACTGGGCATGACCTTCCATGGTATGGAATACCCCTTTGGCTAGTTCAGCTGCCCTGGCTGTGCTCCCTCCCAGCTTCTTGCACACCTGCTTGCTGGCAGAGCATGGGAAACTGAAAAATCCTTGACGCTACTTAGCAACAACTAAAACATCAGAGTGTTATCAACATTATTCTCACCCTAAATCCAAAACACAGCACTGTACCAGCTATTAAGATGAAAATTAACTCTATCCCAGCCGAAACCAGGACAACTTCAAAGACAGGCTTTTTGATAACTTGTTAGATTGACTTGTGCTCTTGGGCTGTAGAGAGTATTTGATGGCAGCAGTTAATGTAGACTGTGCATTCATAACTCATATCTATGAGCAGTTTAAAGGTGGAAAAAGATGGTTCTGACACTTAAAAAAAATGACCCAGAATGATAACAACATAGCAATGCTTGGTTTAGACTGAGTTTTAATTGCCAGTTCCTAATATCTATTCTGATAGAAAATGTTCAGAAGCATCAAACAAAAATTGGCATGGTAGATGTCAATTTAATGATCTGATAAAATGTAAGTAGAGGCTGGTGACATATCTTTGTGCTACTGGAAGTGCCTTATGTGAGTTCTGTACTGTGAAGCTGGATGTCCTGTTGCCAAAACAGGACACGACAATGCTCTGCCTTTAAGAGAGATGGCTGACCACAGGCCTTTTTGCCCATCTGTATTGTTGAATGTGTTTTGCCTAAAGGAAGGGCTGGGTGGCTGTAGGATGGGAGCTGACACATGGAATCTCCTAAGCAATTTTCAAAATTAATATTAAAAGCCTAAGCCAAGGACTTATTAAAAAATGTAAATGAACCTGATAAGTAGTGGTCTTCTTTTTCCAAGATTAGTGTAATATTCACATTAATTATGATACTGCTAGATTTTAAACTAGAGCTTCCTTTTCTGGAGGAAGAGTAGCAATCTTTCAGTCACAGTAGTGGGAGAAGCTTAAAGGTACACTTAAGATGGCAGCTCCGCTCTCAGAGCATCTCTTTTTGCATTTTGTCTTCCACTGTGCCTCTCCTTTTGGTGCTGAAACTTTGTGAGCTGGGACATATGTTAGTTACCGTTTCATTAATGCGCTTTCTAGCTTTGAAGTGCCTGAAAACTGAGTCATGGGCTGAGCTGGGCACTATGCAAACTATTATGTTGGGATATAATCCTTGCCTCAAAAAATGTAAAATCTGAGTTGGAAAAGGTATGAAAGAGAGGAGAGATGAGGATGGGAGACAGGGAATATTATGTTAATGATACAAGCAACTAACATTTAATGTAACCACAGACATCTCAGGTTGCCTCTTGCTTAACAAATATCAATGATAACAATTTGTAGAATGAAAAGATTATTGAAAAGTTGGAGCAAATCTTCATCTGTGCATGGGTTAGCAGGAACGCTAAGGTTGAGCTCTAGATAGGTAGGGGTTTAAAATATTATGAGGATTTTCTTTGTTTAGGCAACTCCCAAATAGAAGATCTTTAGAATCCATTCTTTTTTAGAAAGGTGCTTTGAATCTCCCATGTGATACTTCTTGGCTGCATAAAGTTTTACAAAAAATAATTATTACATGATATGGGAATGCTTCTTCCATTTTGACAGTCAACATTTACTAAAAAAATATAATAGGAAAGGTTATTTTGTCGTTGTTGTGTGTGTATTGTTGTTGTTAACCTCCACCTTGAGAAAAAGCAGATGAGAACGCGGGTGGAACAAAGTGGCAGTAAAGGACTGCCTTGTGCATGCCTTGGCAGTAGCTGTCTTGCATACTTAAATGGCGTTCCTCACTACGGCAATGGCAGATTGACTTCTGTCTCTCTGCCAGTCCTGCTAACTGCCGAATTGCAAGCTAAGTAGAAAGGTGACGGTTATAAAACTGACACCCTGACTTCCCCCCTAGAAGCTGCCAGTAAGCTCGTACCCACGCTGCGGCACGCGCGCTGTGATCTTGAAGTGAAAATACCTTCTTAAGAGGGGTATAAAACTCTCAGGTCGTTTTAGCCTGCGTGCTTTCAAGGTGCAGGGGGATGAAGAAGGTGTTACAGCAACCCAAGCTCAAGAAACAGAGCCACGGGTGGTTGTGGCAAGGTCTCGGTTAGTCGCTGGCAGGAGTGTGCTGCTTACCAGGCAGCTGCTTTAGGCACCTCTGTTGTGCTGCTACAGTCTTTAGGCTGTCTGCTTATTCTGCAGAAAAAGCAGGGTCTTCCATCCTCATCCTTTAGAGGTATGAGTCTTCTCTTGTTGAATATGTAAAAGCTTAGGGAAATTACCAGAGCTAAACTGACTAGCAAAAGTTAGGAGGGTATTCACTCTTCCTACGGGGCACAGAAGTTAAAAATCGATCCCTACTGTAGTTTCTGTGGTTTGGCAGATCAGATCAGTCCAGGACCTGACAGCTGTCTCTGTTCTGAGTTCCTACTGCAAGAGGTACGCAAGGCCTTGTACCAAGGCCTCTTGTACTAAGAGGTACAAGACTGCTGATGCCCCAACGGCCCCATTTCCTCCAGTCCAGACACATCTCTCCACAGCTCTGTTTACAGCCCACGGGCACAGGACAGGTACGTGGCCAGGGGTTGGTGTCATGTTGGCTGTGTTGTACCTGCTTTCCCCGACCCAGATGGTGTGCTCAGCGAGAGTGCCCCTCAGCAGCATCTGCAGCAACAGCAGCCCCTGAGCCCACACCTTCCCCCTGTTGCTCCAAACTAGCCCTTTTTTCTCCTTTAAGGAAGGCAAAGAACAACTAGAGCACTGCAGTTCGAAACAGGTTGGGAAAAAGATCTCAAGGGTATCAAATGTTGCTGAAATGTTTACAAGATTAGCATGGACATGGCATGTTCTTTGACAACTAAGTGTAACAGTCAATGTGACCAATGCGGTTTTATTCTGCCCTTAAGTATATACACTGACTTTGTTCAAAGACATGGGGAGACTCGAGAAATCAACTTGCAGTTTTACAACCTCATATTATTTTCCTTATACTGAGATGGGCCACTAACTGAGAGTTAGTTAGGCTGTTTCTGCCAAGACTTCTCTACCTCAGCATGACCTTGCACAGCTCTTCAAGGCTCACTGGCACCTTGGCTCTGAGGAGGAAATGCTGACGATGCTACCCGCAGTGGATCTGGTATTTCCCATCTGGGTCTCCCCTGTCAGGTAGGGTAATGGTCCTGTTTACAGGTTATAGCAGAAATCTACGCCAGCACCTCTCACTTTTGCGAGCAAGACCGAAGCACAAGCAGAGGAGATGCAGTGTTTATCTCTTGAGAATACTGTTCTGTTTCCATGGCAGTAGACAGCTCAGTCCAGATTTGGGCAATCTTGTCTGCAAAGTAGCATGAAAAAAATTAGGAGAGAAAAACTTGACTGCAGCTGAATGGAGGCAGTCAAAATTAATCAAGCTTGCATACACTGAGATTGGGTCTGCTACATGAGACTGCAGACACTATGAAGAAATCTCTTTGCTTCCTGCATAGCTAAGGCATCTGATTTAAAATGTGCCTGCCTCAGTTGGTGAGACTCTGCGGGACACTTCGGCCACTTGCGCTCTAGGAGTTTCCCTTCTGACAGATAAACTATAACTACTCACAATGGGCAGACAAAACCATCTCAAAACATAATTATTGAACTTTGTATCAATAGTAGAGAATGAACTATTGTTATAAAATCTCTTCTATACACTGATAGAGTGATCAATTAAATGGCTGTAGCTTCAGGGATGCCTCGAAGATCATTGGTGCAAACATCTTCAGAAGATAACTGATTAAAGCAGATCCCTTGCCTTCTTGGGGTACATGTATTATGGTATCTTATTAAAAATTAATGAAAATAATGGAGTTTGTTAGTCACAGAAAGGAGGAAAATGATAGATGAGGTAGGTTTCCAGTTAAACTTTGGTGGAACGCAGAAACTAGGTGGAACAATGCCAGTCATCTGAAAATCCTTGTAGTCCTTTTAGTGTGTTTTCATTGATTTTGATGGCATGTGAGGGAGGGTTTGCTGATGTCCTCAAATAAATCACCATCGTATGTGGGTTATGTATCAGATTTGAACTGATTTTAGAAGATCAGTAAAAGCTAGCATTAAGTGAAACATAATAATGCTTCCAGAAAATTTTAAAGTGGACCTATTCTTTTAAAAACACAGACTAGCTGTTCGATAACTGTTTGAATATCGATTGAGGTAGTAGATAGAGTGTGTGCTGGATGATAGATAATATAATTTACCAAAATAATAATGTAAAGGTCTCTCCCCCCCTCGCCCCAAGTCAAATTATGTCCAACTCAATTTGATCACTTCAGAGACTTAGAAATGAAAGATCGCTTTAAGTTTCTTTGTAAAGTTGTTTAGTGGTACTTGTACAGTGCCCCTGTAAATTGGCTGTTTGTTAATACAGTCTTTGCCAATGAAATGAAAACGACAGATGTTTCAGAGCAAACTGTGTTATAGATCTGGGGGGGGTTTGTTGCATTTTGGTTTTTTTTCTTTTCTGAAGAGACTGCTAAAAGAGATAATAAGGCACTTCCTCTGTTTAGACAGATTTAGTTCTTTCAGGGCACGCTCTTTGAGAGCTGAAGAAAACCATTTGTCCCGCACTTCTAGGTGATTGTTGATTATTTACATTATGGGAGTGCTTAAGACTTGCCACAAGATGAGGCCCTCATTATGCTGACACTAAGTTTTATTATTGATGTGTTGCCCAACAACTTCAGTCAAAATGAATGAGATGGATAAAGAATAGAAAATTGCAGAAATGTTGGGAATAGCATTTCCCAAAATTTTCATGAGGCTTGTGTTCCTGTGCCAGGAAGCAGAAGCAAGGTCAGTGGAGGCTAGCTCGTCTCTGCTGGCTCAGAAAGCCATGCTTATGCCATATGATACATGGCTTCGGCATTTCCCCAGTTTTCCATCTCTCTGTGCTTTCTGATTACAAACAGAAAGATTTACCCCTTTTGAATGATGGAAGCTTGTACTCAAGAGCTGTAACTTGTTAGAAGGTACTGCATTTATTTCCCTGTCCGTCAGGACTCTGTGTATTTGACTAGGTCATTCCAAGACCTTTTTTTTTCAGTCTCTGTAAGTATATAGAGCACCTGGAAGAAGCTCAGCCCATGTATTTACATTCTCCTTGAACTAAACGCCTGTTGAGCTCAGTACTGTTCTCACTGTTACATTAGTCTTCTTTACAAAGCCACTATCTTGTTGGCAGGTGACAGTCCCTCAGAAGTGGCATCATGTGCTGGCAAGTTGTGAATGAGAAAGACGCATCACTGACCTTTAACTGGAACTGAAGCAAATTTTCAGGATAGATCAAAAATTCATTCCAACTATTTTAGCATCAGGCACTAAGAACTGTAAGTATGGACAGAGCCTGAGGCAATGCCTCCTTTTATAAGCAGAATGTAATATCCTGTATCTCTTGAGAAAATGTGCATCCCACAAATGTGAATCAGCGGTGACAAAGCTACTTGAATTACAGCAGAAACAGGTGAGTAATCCTTCTTTCCACCATCTTGCATGGCTAATACCTCTGGCATTAGTAACTGGGGTGAGCCAAAGGGCACCCCGGGGTCATGAATGAAAAAGGCAGTGGCCAGAAGAATCTGGGGTGGTTGACATTTTTGCAAAGGGCACGTGGGATCCACTCCTGATTTAGAGGAACAGTGGAATCGAAAGCAGAGGGTGATGGTTTCTAAGGGATTGCCCCCTGTGAGAGCAGGTACTTTGGGTCTGGGAGTTTTTGAGGCTGGTTGGAGAAGGTGATCGATTGGAACGGCTCCACTTGTATTATATGTGTGTTCTTGTAGCATCGCGGGCAAAACAGTCCTGAGTTGGGGAATTTTTACTTACTTTATTTATTTTAACCACATGGGAGGCAAGCGCTGGGGCTCCTGACTGGCTGAGGCTCTGGAGGGCAGGGGGCTGCTCACAGCGGGGCAGAGCCAGCTGGGAATGGATGGGACCCGCACTGGGCAGCTCAGAGCCACCTCCCTGCAGGCACCCTGCAGTCCAGCTGCCCAAACCTTGCCGTTTGCACCCAATATGCTTAGACAATATGATTGCATTTGAAGGAATGTGTTTCACCGCAGAGGCAATGTTAAGCAGGTTGCTGATCTTGCACGTGCCAGCACTAAGGAGAGCTTTGGAAAACAGGGAAAGGTGGAAGGAATTTGGGAGAGGAGCGGAAAAGAGATGGGGAAGATGTCTCTGGAGGGAGCTGGGACATGGAATGGGAGAGGCTTGAGTTCCTCTGTGGGGGGGAATCTGAGGGACACCCCATGGAAGGAGCGCAGCTCCACCTCAGCCCTCAAAAGAGAATTGGCAGCTTCTGCGCTGGAACTGCCTGAACCTGGAAAGGTTAAAGAAATGGTGTAGCTTGTGGTATCGGAAGCTTGTGAAGAGGGACGTTGCTTTGAAATCTTTTGAGAACCTGTGGGAGGACTGGAGAACCGAGAAGATGACGAGAACATACAGGCTGGTGTGCTCCAGGGTCTCAACTTAGAGCAGAAGGAAACATGAGGATTTCCGAGGGAAAGTGCAACTGTTCGGCTCAGGAGCTGTGTGTGACACAGGGCAGCAGCTGGAGTTAACACAAGGTAAAATGGGCCAGTCCCAGCTCTACAGCCATGCCGCTTCACACTCCCCTTCCCAACACCCCTTTCTTTTGAAAAGAGAAACTTGAAGCCTATTTTAATGTATGTAAAACTGTACACTTTACCATCCCCTCCCCACTGCCAGGGAAGGCAATGACTTAACCATGTAGCATGGGTTGTGCTGTGGATTGCTAATTAGGCAATGCAATTAGGTTTTTCTACTGTGTCATGTGTCTTCTCAGGAGACCCCAATCTTGGGTTCCCTAGTTTTTCTTTCCTTGATAAATACAATGCACAAGGAACTTGTCCAGTTTTTCATTTTTCGATGAGAAATAGCACATTCCCCAGAATTTCACAAAGGATTGAAGATCTGGGGTGGGGGAAGGCGGATGAAGCCACACCGGTGTGTATGCAGCGCCTCGCACAGGGCACTCCTGCCTGCTACTGTGGGACTAACAGCAGACTGATTTCATGACAGCTTTCACATTTTGTCCATCTGTCTTGTCCAATCTTAGTTTTATTCATATTTTTGACAGTAAGACCTTTCTTTCACCAATTTTGTGTTATTGATCAAACCAAGCTTATATCTCAACTGAACTAACTAAAAATGCAATCGTGCTTTGGAATTTAATGACAACTTTCTGCTGGCTTTGTTTCCAGCCTTGTCCAGTTTAACTACACCATGGCTCCTTACAGCTGTATTTCACAGAGATTTACTTAATCTATTAATTCTTTTTCTGCAGTTTCAGAGTAGGATTCTGACTTAGCATCAATGTACTTCAGTATAATGTGGCTGTCATGTTCTGCAAGATCTGTAATGAATTAGTACATGTAATTGTAAATAGTAGAGATGATTATAAATAATAAGAGAGAACAGAAAAATATGTGAAAGAAACAAGTAGAAGCTTAATAAAATGTTAATGACAGTGGATATTTAAAATAACTAGTTCATTTACTTAATCATCAACTAAACTGATATAAATTGATCATATTTTGGCTGTGTTGCACTGTCTTCAATTATAATTTTCCATTATAAAATTGATTACTTTTTTTTTGTTTCTCAATTACAACATCATATGAAAAATATGAAATGGTGACCTGCACTAGAAAAACTTGGTGGCTTCTGCCTCTCACATCCTCCTCAGGAAGAGAGATGGTAGCTGGGCAGGTTAACCTTCCCAGGGACCCCCTAGTCAACAGGGACAGAGCTCCTCCAGAAGGTGATTCAGAGCATGACTGTAACTGGGGTACGCTGCATTTACCCTCAAATTTGTTTTTCTTTTCCACAACTCCTTTCTTCCATTTATTCTTTTATTGTTAGACAGCTGGTAACCCAATGACTTTGCACTGCAGTACTCAAGCTTGCAAGAAGAATGATTGCTGCTAGTAAGTAAAACGCTCATTTGGCTTGGGTTTCTGATAGCAGTCTTCACATCTAATTTTATTGCTTTGTTGGTTAAAACAATAACATAGGACCTTTCCTTTCGTAATACCTATCCAGCAGGGAAAACTGGTTGTGCATTGCTCAGTGTCGCTCAGTTCCTCAAAGAGAGTTGCAAATCCTGAGCTACAGAAATGTTTCCACTTATACTCTCAAACATATTCATGTAAAAGTTGTGTAAATAGTTTTTTGGATTTTTTTTTCCATTTGCAGATATATTTCATGGTAAGACTCACTCAGGAGGCGTATTTCTCTCTCTTACATATGTCTCATGCTTCCACTTTTATTGGAAGCACTGAGGAGTGCAAAAATTCAGGTCAGTCTCTTGTAGGGGGGAAATTAATTCATAAATGTTACTACAGTTGCCTATGTAGAATATTGTCATTCAAGAAAATGTCAGCTCTGGAATGTCAATGTCTAATATAATTTCATCCTTTATTGAGAAGCCTGCCACATGCTGAAAATACAACGAAGAGTGACACACAGAGAAATTAATAGCATTATATTTAGTAACAGACATGTTGTAGAATATGGACATTTTGATGTGACTGAAGGACTAGTATATTCTGCAAGAGACCATTCCTTTTCTTACCAATTGGAAAAATTATTTCTGTGGCTTATTCTTCCCCATGCAATAAAAACCCCTGTGTGCCTAAGAAGTCTGAAGTGTAAATGGATTTCTCATAATACATGCCTTTTTCATGGCATTGGCATTACGGGGTATGACTGTAAAGTATTTGTTTATGAGATACCATCCTTATTAGTCTTAGGTTTCTTAGGTTGTTGGGTGGGTTGTGGGGTTTTTTTTGGGGGGGTGGGTTTTGGGGGGTTTTGTGTTTGATTTTGTTGTTGTTGTTTTGGTTTGGGGTTTTTGTTTGTGGTGGTTTGTTGGTTTGGGTTTTTTTTTTGTGGAGAGGAGCGCTTGTCTTGTAATGAGCACAGATGCAGGACTTGAGCAGGCAGTGACAGTTCAGAGGGAAGTCCTGGTACTCTGTGATGATACAGTTTGTCTAGTGTTTTGGCAGCTACTGCCACCCCATGGTTTTCCATAATGGATGAATGCTGCAGAGCTTTAATACGTAGCACTTCTCCAGAAACCTCTCGTAGGTCAGAGAGAAGGCAATGAATATTCATTTTGTCTTACTCCCTCCTTCTCTATGTCCCCTTTTCAGAAAAATCCCCTCTGCAAAGAAAAGCAAGTATGGCATGAGCAGCGTTGCTTTGGTTTAGGATGGGTAAGTCCTTTCCACTGGATTTACAACTATGTAATTGAATATTAATTTTGGCTCCTGGGAGTTTTCGCTAACTAATTATATCCGCTTTGGCAGGATGTATTTTGCCTTTTTTTTTTTTTTTTTAAGGAACTTCAAAACATACATCTGGAGAAAGCTTTAGAAACCCATTTCTTAAAGTTGCTGCTGCTTTGGGAGTGTGTTTACAACATGGATGCCACATGCAGACAGATCTGGGTTAAAGCACAGTGTCCTCTGAGCATTGCTTCCAGCAGAGTTTTGCCTTCCCAACGCCAGCAAGTGCCCAGCCAAAGGCTCTGATGTGGAAGGGGGACGTTTCAGATACCATTATTCCACTCATTACCCTACTTCATGCCAGGGAATACCCTTGGTGTGGAGGAAGATTTTTCTTTTGAGGAAGCGACAAGGGGATCACCTCTTATTTTGTGTATCTTCTCTCTGGGGCTGGAAGCTTCTTTCCCTTTGACCAACCCAGCTGACACCACGCATCAGTAAAACAGGCTGTAGAAAATAACTCACCTGGCTTGGAGGCAGAGACTTTGGCACAGGCATTGGGCTCCCTGATGTATTATTGGGGACTCTCAACTTCCATCCCCCCCACCGCCCCTGACCTCCAACGTATGACGTCTACCGAGCACGAAGTGTACCCACTGCACTGCATCTGTTTTTTTGCAGCTGACATAAAAGTTGGATCCCCTCTCCTTGAGCCCTCCCTCCCCGACCCCCGGAGGCCGGGGCTCCCCCAGCTGCTGGCCTGCGCTGGAGCTGGCTCCGGGGGCTCCCCGGGAGCCGGGGCGCTCCTGCCCGCCGCAGTCAGCCGGCACCGTGCGCATCCCCCGGCCCGCACGCCGAGGCTGTGGGCGCCGTGTGACCCAGGTGCTGCAGGCACCGACCTGCCAGGCGAAGGACCCTCTCCTGGGGGGGGGGGGGGGGGGGGGGCTGAGCAGCTCCTCTCCGCAGTCACCTGTAGCTAGGCGCCGCTTTTCCCGCATTCCTCCGAAAAAAATAGCTATTCTCAGCCCCGGTCCCTTCCCGCGTGTTTTCCTTAAGTGAAGCAAATTTACATTTGGAGGTGGCGTTGCCTTTTTTTTTTCGGAGAGATGTGGTATTTGTTTTTGCTGTCGCCTCCCTCCGCCCCACAGGGCTGGTGAGCGAGGGGGGGGGGGGGGGCTGGTGGGGTACGGAGGGACGGCTCACCTGCCCCCGCCCCGGGGAGGAGCTTCAGCCCCAAATGGGGGGCGTTTTCACCGTCGGGTTCGTGTGCCCGAAGAGGCGCTGGGATTACGGCAGCACCGGTCCGGGGGTGCCCCGACCCGCCGCCCATGGCTCTGCTTTCCGCCTGCGATGCTCGCTCGCAGTCCCGGTGTGGAAAAGGCTGCGTCTCTCTCGTAAAATGACGGGAGCGGGATCTCCGAGCGGGCGGCGGGAGCCGCTTTTACGCCTTTCGGAGTTGAGCACGGAGGGAGGTAAAACAGCTACCTGAACGCGGAAAAAAAAAAAAAAAAAACAAAAAACAAAACCCAGACCCCACAACAAGTAGTTCTCGCCTGGCAGGGAGGCACGGGGAGCGGCTGGGAATCGGCGTCCGCCGCCACGCACAACCGGAGCCCGCCTGAGAAAAGCAGCCGCTTTCTCTCCTCCGGCAAAGGTAGCGGAGGGGCGGCGGGGAGGAAGAGGGGCTGGCGGGAGGGAGCGTGGGGAAACCCACGGCAGCGCGGCGCTGGTTCCACCGGCTCTTCCCCGAGATGCACGCTCGTCTTCATGATTTGTCCGAGAAAGTAGCGAGCCGAGCTCCACGCAGACAGCTTTTCCAAGGGTGTGCCTGCTGCCTGAGCTTACTGGGGGGCTTGGTATTTCTTCCCAAAAAGCAATCCCTCCCTCCCCAGATGGGGGGGGGGGAGGGAAGAGACAAACGTCTAATCCTTCATTTTCCCCCCCTCGTTAAGCTGTTAGGATAATAAAAGATAGATGCCCATTAAATAATTAACCGCACACTTTCTATTCCATTAGCTCGGTTCACGCAGCCCCGCGAGGGAGAAGGGGGTGGGGACGGCGGCGGATCCGTACGCGGGAGAAGCAGCAGTGCCATTTCGGTAGCCCGCTTTCAGGGGAAGAGGGGAGAGAGCCCGGAGCTCTGCCTGGGGCGGACAGGCGGGAGAGCCCTCCGCGGGAGGAGCGCGGCGGAGCTGCCCGGCGGTGGGTGGCGCGGAGCCGGCGGCCGGGGCCGGGCCGGGCCGGGCCGGGAGGGCTCTGCCGGAGGTGCGGGGCGGCGGGAAATCGCGGGATGGAGGGGGCTGGGGCAGGCGGTGACGGCGGGGAATAACTCCCCCCCCTCGCCCCCTCCCCCCCCGCCGGTGATGCTTGGGGGGGGCTTCTCCTCGATTTCTTCTTTCTGTTTGCGTTTAAGGCAGAAGCTCGTCCCCCGCGGACCTGTCCGCGACCGGCTGCCCCCCCGCCCAGCGACCGGTCCCGCTGCCGCCTCCCGCGCCCTCCCCAGTCATGTCCGACCCGGAGCGATGGGGAAGCTCGAGGACAACGAGAGGGTGATCCTCAACGTGGGGGGCACGCGGCACGAGACCTACCGCAGCACCCTGAAGACCCTGCCGGGGACCCGCCTGGCCCTGCTCGCCTGCGAGTCCCAGAGCGAGTCGCCGGGCGGCGAGGAGCCGCCGCTGCCGCCCCCCAACCCGCCGCCGCCGGCGGGCGGCTGCCCGGAGCCCGGCAGCGGCTGCAGCCCCCGGGGCAGCGGCGGCGCCAGCGAGTTTTTCTTCGACCGGCACCCGGGGGTCTTCGCCTATGTGCTCAACTACTACCGCACCGGCAAGCTGCACTGCCCCGCCGACGTCTGCGGGCCGCTCTTCGAGGAGGAGCTGGCCTTCTGGGGCATCGACGAGACCGACGTGGAGCCCTGCTGCTGGATGACCTACCGCCAGCACCGCGACGCCGAGGAGGCCCTCGACATCTTCGAGGCGCCCGACCTGCTGACGGGCGAGCCGCCTCCCGACGGCGACGACGACGACCTGGCCGCCAAGAGGCTGGGCATCGAGGACGTGGGGGCGACGGCCGAGGGCAAGGGCGGGCGCTGGCGGCGGCTGCAGCCCCGCGTCTGGGCGCTCTTCGAGGACCCCTACTCCTCGCGGGCCGCCAGGGTAAGCGCCGCCGGACGGCGCTCCCGCCCGGGGCGGCCGGGGAGGCCGAGGGGCTGCCAGGGGTGCGCACGCCGGGGTCCCCCTGCGTGGGAGGCAGGCGCGTGGGGCGTCGAGGGGGAGCTCGCCCCGCGTGGGGTGGGGGCGCGGGGGCCATGCTTTGGTGGGCTGCTGCGTGGGGGTGACGTCGGCCCCCGTGGGGCGGTGGTGCTTGTCCCCTCCGCGTCTGCAGGCAACGTCGGGCAGCGAGGGGGTTCCCGCTGTGCCAGCATCCCCCCATGGCGGTGTACGTGGGGCGAGGCGGGAGCTGTGCCCCGAGGAGCCTGCGAGGGAAGCCGCGCTCACCCCCCGTGGCCTGGGTGGGGGTATCGAGGTGCTGCTCGCTGGGGGACCCGTTTGTGCGTGTGTGAGTGAGTGTGGGCAGGAACAGCCCCAAGGTGCCCTCGTCCTTTCTGAGCACCTGCATGGAGGTGTGTTTGGGGCTGGGGCAGCTGGCCCCACCGGGAGGCCATCGTCCCTCCCCCAGCTGTCAGAGGTCTCGGGTTTGGGGTGAGGTGGTGACAGTGATGCAGGAGCGTGACCTCAGCCCTTTCCCAGCTTCTGTGCTGGGAGGTGATCTGAGTTCAACAAAGTAAGTGTGACAGGGGGTCACCCTGGCTCTTCCTCCATTGATTTCTCAGGGTGACCCTCACTGGCTCTGTGACTGAGGGTATGGGTACAAGGCGGTAAATGATCGTACTGAGTTTCCGTTATTTAGACAGAGATTTTAGATTTTGATGCTGACTGCTTTCTACTTTGATGATTTGGATTTTAGTTCCATCTTTTAGTTGCTGTTGTCAGTGGCGACGCAGGTTTGCTTTCTAACCCAGGGCTTTGGAGCAAACAAATGGTTGTAATTCCTTTGAGAGAAATATACAGTGGTGCCTTGAATTTAACGAGAAAAGCAACCATCAGCAAACCCTCCCTGCAATACAAGAAAAAGAACCTGGAATTGGAAATGTTTGATTATAAAATGGTAATAAGCGTTTTGCAGCATGTTTACCAGGATTCCCATGAAGTATTCAGAGCTAACCCTCATCCTACAGAAAGTGCAGTTACGGTGGGTGTCACCTCCTAATCAGTTCCACTGATTTCACTGGCAATCTCATAGATGTGACCGTAAGCATATGGTTAAGTGACTGCCTGAATTGTACCCTATGGCCTGATGCAGTTTCTGTGAAAGTTAGCAACTCCTGTGAGCTTAGTGAGGTAAATTAAACAGAAAGTAAAGGTCCTCGTAGTTATTACTGTCACTTGCTGAGTGCCAGCATTGTTTATGTTTTTCAAGGTTGCCCACCAATATGTTTTCCCTTGACAGCTGGCTCCAGCTGATACTTGAAATACGTTTTTAATAAAGGATCAGTTCTGAAGAAAAACTACCAGAAGTGTCTATCTTTGCTCATCAATGACATAGCCACATTGTTCGCATCTTAGCTGTCTGAATCCTAAAGAAAATTTGGCTCTCAGTTACCTGACGAAACAGTGGTGCGTGTGGTGATTGCGCTGCAGGTTGTCTTTCACCTCCTCTTTCGTGGAAAGCTGCTGACGGCGTCGAATCTGCAGCTTTTACGGTAGGGAATCTTTCCACTCAACTTTGCTGGAGAAGTGAGGAGTGCGAAGTAAAAGTTAAATGGAAGATTCCAGGAGAAATAGGAAGGTAGGCATGCTGATTGCAATTGCGCCCTGGAGTCATAGCTGTCACTTGGGTTTTCAGTCCGCTTTGGCCCACTCTTTGACAGAACCTGTAGGTGCTTGCTTTCCAAATTTTCCATCTGTACTAGACCATCCTGAACTGTCAGTGGCTTGGGTAAAGATATTTCGAGTTTGCACAATGAATGCCATGATTAATACTATAATAGAAATTGCGACACGACAATGTTCATCTCTTAGAAGACAAGGTATTTAGCTTTTCATAACTTAAACTGGTTTTAATCATTATATTCTGATTTCAACCCCAGGCAGCCAGAGTAAGGCAGTGTCAGAGCCGTAGCAACAGTGTCTAAATCAGTGTTTTCATTTTCTTCAAGGCTGCTACTCTGTACCTTGATCTTTCAGGGAGGGAGACAACTTTGAGAATTGCTGGCAAGCTTTAAAGCATTAAGTAAATTTGTATTTAAGGACTAGCATGCACTTAGTAAGCACTCTTGAACACAGTAATTTAAGGTGATGGTAACCTTAGTTTGGAACTGAGACGTTACTGTCAATTCAACATTTTCCCACACCTGAAAGAAAGACATTATTTTCTGAGTCTTCTGGCAAATACACTTTTGTTTTGTGTCAGCTGAAATGATGACTAACTCTAAAAACATTTGAGTGAAATCCTGGCCTTACTGAAATCAAGACAAAACTCTGTGAACATCAATCTTTGCCTCATCGTGTTAGCTACTGACTCATACACCACTTAGATTATGGTGAGGCTGCTTAGTGGTAAACTTTCTTAATAACTGTGGTAATTATTTTTTTAGCATTACTGCCTGATTTAACTTCAGCAATGTCTTTTCTGGGAAGTATGATGATGATAAAAATGGAATATTTTCTATTAATGAAATGGTACTTAATATTTGTGATTTTCTTTATCCTAAACTGTGATCTCTAAAAATAGAAATTTATAGAAATTCAAATATAAGTTGCCATGGTAACCTATTGGGGGATAGTGCACGCACAAGATTATTCTAGCAAGACCATCCAGTGATGTTATATAAATAGTGGAACTAGTTTGTTGACAAGAAGGTTTACTTTATTTGAAATTCTAAAAAAAAAAATTCAACTTCTAGTGTATGCAGTTTGATATTCAGATAGCGACATCTACTAAACGTGTTTTTTGTAAATATAGAATGTAATCCATGTACATACAATTGCTTTGAAACGTGCAACTCTTTCCTTTGTTTCTCAAGTTCAGGAGTTACCTCTGAATATTATTTGTGTTTTCATTTTATCATTTTGGATTTCATAGACTGTGACATTAAATTAAAGAGTACAGCCCTACTCCTTTCACTCCAGGCTTGATAGAGCAATCATTCACAAACTGCTATTTGACAGAATGCTATTGTGTAGATATGGAAAGCTACTGGCATGAGATACTGTCATAGGAGGAGAAGCGTTGGGCAACTAAATCTTTCTGTGCGTTGGTTTAAGTATCTCTGAAACAGACACTTGATTCTTATCTGCATCAAATGTCTATTGTCAGTTTTGCTAGTTAATACCTGTAAATGACTTTGGTATCCTTTGATGGCCTCTAAGTGCAAAGTACTCATTATGCTTTAGTAACATGCAAAGATACATCTAAATAGTTTGTAAAAACGTACAAGAGGCATAATTGAGCACTGAGTTTAAAAGAGTGTCTGCAGCTGCTCAGCAGGACCTAGAATGTCAGCATTACTCTCAGATACCATATTTCAAATTAATTAAGCTTTTAAGGCCTTTTACTTTTGAATAATAGTTGAAACAAGATGCTGTTTAAAGAAGTAATTAGTATTTGTCATTGATTTTTCCTAAGGATTATGGGTTACTCATGTACTTAGTGTAGGAACTCAAAAATGGCCCTGGGATTCACAAAGTTCATAGCTATACGTCCTTCACTTTCTGAGAAGACTGTAAATCTGTTCATGGATAAGGGGACAGCGCCTGCGAAGTTGGGTAGCTCAGCAGCGCGGGAGTCAGTGTGGCCCAGGGCACTTGAGCAGGCGCTGCCTGCAACACCCTTGCTGCTTTCCACAGCTGAAGGCAAGTTACACAACCCCTTTGCTGTAAGGTCTTTATCTATAGGAAAGATCATAATTACTTGGTTTACAAGGGAAGGATAAAAACTAATTAGTAAGTATTTGTAAAGTCTGCTGTAAGTAAGTATTCGCTGAAATGCAAATAAAACCACAAAAACCTTGCAGTCGAGGCATCAAGATACTTACGCCTTGCAAATGTTCTTAAAAATACTGATCTTACACTGCTTCGTCATGACACGAGGAGCTGGACTTGAGCAGTGAGCGGTACTGTCGGATGGAAATACGAAGTTCCCATCTACTGCTTTACGTGAAGTTGCATTGTCAGAGACTCCTTTCAGTGTCCCGTAACATCTACGCCAGCTTTGAACATTCGGTGGGGTTGGCTGTAAGAAGAATCAGCTGAAATGAGTGAGATGGGAGAAAATATGATTTTATAGATCCCCTCAAAAGGCTAAAGCTACAGAAATCATATTGGAAAGCATTCTTATCAAAGATAACTTATGTCTTTATTTGGTTTTCTCCAGGTACCTAGGTACCTGTCGTGTACTATGGTGAATGACTGGAGTGGGTTATATTTTCAGGGCTTTGGCTGTTCGTGATGCAAGACGGTTTTTCTTTTTGGTGGAAGCAACGCTGCTGGATTAGTCTGAGATACCGTGAATGGAGTGGTGAAGATATGTTAATCTCAGAATATATGTTTGTAGATTAATAGTGAATAGCAAAGTTTATTTGCTTTCTTAACAAATAGAAAGGCCCTTTAATTTATAAGTGGAAATCTTTACTCTCTGTCTTTTATTCAACAAGGAAAGCAAGTATACTTTAGATTTTACCATTTAATAATTTTTGAGTTATGCAGACATCTCTATCTGAAAATGATACAAAGAAAATAGTAAAGGTTGATAAACAAACTGCACAGAGGATATTCCTTTTGTCACGTTGGTAATCAAAGTGCTGAATTTATTTTTAAGTGGGAAAAGAGCCCATTAGATTAAATTGGTGAAAACCAGTCATTCTGCTTGAAGCATTTAGCCTATGGGAGCTGTTGTTTTTAAAGAAACAGCAAGATTTGTTCCTAACGACAAAAATCATAATGCATCACTGTTACAGATATTCATACACTCCGTAGCTTCATGAATACATGGGCTGACTAAATCGCATTGTAAGTAATTTTTATTAATTTACTTCTGGCGTGCTGGCTTTTAAAAATCTTAATTGGAAATTGTAGCTTAATACATGACGTATTCAACATAAACTAGCTTGATCTACCTTAAATGTAGATGGTCTCTGATGGTACTGACATATCGGTGAGGTAAAAGCAAGATTTCTGCCTCCCGAACTTCTGCCTTTTCCTCTACAGCTGTTCTGCCTGATGCTGCTAGTGTTTCCATGGAAACAAGCCAGCTCTTGGCTTCCTCTTCCCATTGAAAACAGCCTTCTCGCTGTCACTTATTCATCTGGGAAAAGCATTGTGTCATGGCTCTGACATAAATGCCACAGAGATGATCTGTCCTGTCGTTTCAGAACTAGATGCTGTTACGTATGCGCACGAGCATACAGCCAGATTCGTCGTCCGACGACTCTAAAATAATTCGGTTAATGGACTTAGGCTGAATTTGCTTTGGTGTAACTGGAAGTGGAAATTGGCTTAACATACACAGCCCGAAATAAATAACGGTGCGAGAAGTATTTTTGGTTGAGAAATCTGGCAGACCACGTTCCCTTCCTTTATGTAGTTAATACGCAATGTGCTCTCTGTCATGTTTGTTTACAGTGGTAAAATTCTTAAATGGTTTACTTTGGGGATGAGAACTTATCTTCAAACTGATTAAGATGGTGGTGGGAGGAATAGCTCACAACTTCTGGTGAGTATTGTATAGGTTTCAATGCTGCCGTCAGATGAGGTATGATGTTATCATGCCATTGCCACATGATGCAGTCAGGATACAAAAAAAGTGACGTGAGAAAACTGGTCCCTATATTCTTGAAGTGTCTGGTAAGGTAAATGTATCAATCGGTACCCTGCAAAGAAGTCAGCATTTTTGCTTGTTTTGGTGAATTTGTGTTGAGTCATAATCAAAGAAGTTCAGAACTCAGCCTAATCGCAAATCTTTGATTATTTCCTTCACTGTGGGAACTTTTAAGATATTTTAAGGGAAGTTTGTGTAAAACTTGCTTGTCCTTTTCTCCCTCAGTGATCACTGGCAGAAAGTAACTGCTCTCTTCCTATGAAGTTACCTTGCAACTGGGGTAGAAGGATCAGAGAAGAGGAAAGGCATCCCTATATAAATTTTTAATAGTTTAATAATCTCTTATGAAGTGCTGTCCAGTAGTTTTAAGACAGAAAAGACAAGTTCTTCTCATTATCAAGTGCTGTTTCAGCACTGTTCATTTGTCCAGAGACTACTCGTGCCCGTCCTGCACTTCAGACTCCTGGCTCACCTTGGGGAAACATGGTTTCCTTCAGTCACAACTGGAAAGAAACTCTCTATATTTAGCACCTGATGGGGATAGTATGTTCCCTTTTAATTCTCTTTACTAAACTCTTCTTTAGACCTCACTTCTGGCAACGTGATTTACATAAGCTTATTGATTCAGTGTAGAAACTTGTGGGGATTTCTGCAGGTTTGTTTTTTTTTTTTTTTTTTTACAGTGAGTAAAGTAGGCAAATAAAATATAGATATGGTAATATTTGGAATATCAAACTATCGGTTATCATTCTGCTTAGTATATTTCTTATAGTGATACAGTTCCTTTACACACACTCATTCTTTCACAAGCACACACCCCCTTTCCAGTATAAATTAGTAATTGCATAAGAATAAAAATTTGTTTTTAAAGCAATGCTAAGAAAGGCTATTCAAGAATTTTATGTGGGGAGCAAATAGGGGAGCTACGTCCACTCTTACTTACGTGTGCTGTTATTTCCAAAGAGCCCTTCTCCTGGTGCGAGGGCTGAAACATGAGGATATTTCACACATCAGAAATAAAGTGGTGAACACAATATATAATTGTGGAAACGTGTACAGACGTACTAATATAAACTTAGCATTGGCAATATTTATCAACGTGATAAAAGGGATTCAAGTTGTAGCGATGACCGGGTACATTTTCTTCCCTATCCTGACGTACACATGTATATGTTGATATAACTAAATGGTAATTTTGTCAGAGAGAGCTGTAGAAATAGCTGTAGAGAACGAACATGAAATCACACTTTTTTTTTTTAGTTCTACAGATGTGTTTAATTAACATCTTTGTTGGCACTTTATGATGACTAAAGCACTTTTGAAGGAAAAACTCCACTTCCATCCGTTAATCAGTAGTGTTAAAAATAGAATGCCATCTAATCACATGAAATACAATTTCTTGTGATTTGTGATTTGCTTTACAGAATTTTTGACTGAAGTGGTGACTTGAAGCTTAAAAACCAAATTATCCAATTATATATTATAACCATGTGTTGCTTTTTTCCCCTTTGCCTTTAAGTTGAAAATTCTGAGACGTTGCTGTAGTTTTGGTCTTTTTACCAGTAGATTAATTATTACAGTGGTGTAATAATTCAGTCTTCTCTTATTACAGACAGCCTTTTGTAGTTTCTTAGTGTTTCTAGGTGAACCTTAGATATGCTCCTGCAAAATGCTGTAAACAGAGAACAGTCTCTTACCCCACTGCTGAATAATGTGGTAAAGTTCATTAATATGCATTAAATATACCACACGATATCATCTAGTCTTATTTCTGAAATAAGCATAGTTTCTTAAGTGTTTACATTTTCATTAGTGTATAGCATACAAAATTACTTTTTTTTTTTTTTTAACTGTGCCTAGTCTTTGAAAAATGTGGAAGTATCCCTTGAAGTTTGTAGGTTTGGTTTTGATAATTTGTAGAGTACTAACTTTATAGCAGTTATGTTCTTTTTAACTGTTTAGTCCTTATCCTAAGAGAAATATTTCTTCTTTAGGATTGACTTCCACCACACTAAAATGCTTGCTTTGATAAAAGCATGAGGCTACTCTACTACTAGGGGTCTGGTAGTATGTGGGATTTTAGAGCAATGGAAATCAAATGCTGAAACTCAATTAAAGTCTGAGAAAATTCTTTTTCAGGGAATTGCATTGGAGAAGATGAAGCTCAGTAGAGTGAAAAAGAGGGCTGCAGAACAGTGCTGTGCAATGCTGCGTACGCGTTGTTGCAATAATGAGGAGCGCAGGCTGAGTTCCTGACGATTTTGCAAGGGGACTGCATTGGTGCCTGCCGCAGCACTGCGAGTGCTTAACCATCCCCAGTGGCATCCTGCTGGCAGGTGCTCTTAAGTAGAGGGAAGAATAATGTCTTCTAATCGTATTTCTGTTGGCCTACTTAATTTCTCAGATCATAAACGTTCACAAAATATATTAGGCTTTTATATGCTGTCTGCTATAAGATTGAGGGTAATCAAGTATGTAGTAATTAGTATTTTATATCAAGCCTGTACAATAACAGAATTTTAATATTTTTTTTTTTAAAGTAGTGCTAAAAATTATTACAGGACAATGTAAAGGATGTTTTTAAAGTATATAAACATGTGGTTATAAACTGTCTTCTGTTCTTAGGCAATACCGAAGGAGATGTCCTCATTGGTCCTTATTTTTACATAAGTATTCAAAAATTCTCTGTACTTTTCAAGCGAGCTGTCTATTTTATCTTCTTCATTGGCACTTGGTAATCCTTTACCCATATGAATGGCAATTATTTTTAATAATTGGTTTCAGGACTATCGTAATTTTCACAGGATAATGATTGTTAGCAGCTGAAAAAGTTAACTTAGATCTTTTTTTATATCATCCCAAGTGTTATGCAGGTTTTTTTTCTGACAGGAATTTTGTAGTATTCTAAGTTTAATCCAGATATGGTTTGGAGAAGAACCTTATTTGTCTTCCTGGTTTCTGATCACATTTGCGAAAGGAGTTCTTTTGCATTTTCAGTTCTAGGTCTGATATCTACCTTCAGTTTTCCAGTTGAATTTTAGGATATAATTGATGTGCAAGCCCATCTGGATTTCGTCTTGAACATTCTTGCATTAGTCTGGGAAATTATTTAAACAAATTATAAAAAAAACTCGGTGGGAACTGAGTTTTGGCTCTGTCCAGCTTCCTGAGGAGGGGAAGTGGATAGGGAGGTGCTGATCTTTCTGGGATCCAGTGACAGGACATGTGGGAATGGTTCAAAGCTGCATCAGGGGAGGTTCAGACTGGACATTAGGAAGCATTTCTTTACCAAGAGGGTGGTCAAACACTGGAACAGGCTTCCTAGAGAGGTGGCCGATGCCCTAAGCCTGTCAGTGTTTAAGAGGCATTTGGACAATGCCCTTAAATAACATGCTTTAACTGTTGGTCAGCCCTGAGGTGGTCAGGCAGTTGGACTAGAAGACCGTTGTAGGTCCCTTGCAACTGAAATAGTCTATTCTATTCTAAATAAGTAAGTCCTGGTCTTCCAACCTTCTTTTCCCTTACAATGGAAAATGAAGTCCTTTTACTTAATAATGATGATGTTTCATATTTTCATGGTTTAAAAAATAAAGTGTATATAGTAAATGGCATATAATGAATGACATCAACACCTTTTTTTTGGGTAGAAATCAAGTGGGGCAGGATTTCGGTGCAGGTATTGAACATCAGCTGTGCTGTATAACTCACTATCTGTTCATTATCTGGTAATACTTCATGTTAAACAAATTGATTTAAACACCTTAGGCATCGTCATCCTTTGGCCAGTAAATTTTATTACTGGCTATATTCGAGGCTATTTGAATATAGTTTCGAATTCGAGGATTGAGACTTTTGACAGCAGGCCGGAGTTATTTTCCTGCTTGCCTAGGTGGTACCCGTGCAGCTTGGAGAAAGAAATGGTCGTGTTTGTCATTTGTCTCCAAAACAGGCATGTGAAACTGATGTTGCAGTGACCCGTGAATGGTCAACAAAATTGGTTTGATGCATTGCAGCTACAGAGTCTCCTTGGTTAGTCATTGCATGTTTTAAGTTGGTGCCTCGATAGCAGAACAAATGAGCTGGGGGAATTAAAAAGGAGAAAATATTTGATAAAAGGGAAAATTACATCTTGGTGAAAAATGAGCTATTATGGACTGAAGCAAAGAATGTATTTTCATTACTTTGGTTTATCACAATATAGCCAGCCAAACCTTAAAATTGGCAAAGGCATTTTGTGTTGCCTGTGTGGTTGTTTTGAGTGATGTTCATTACTTTAAGGATGGAAGATGTTGGTTTTCTTTAAACTGCAGGTTTATCTACTTATACTTCTTGTTGCAGTTGCCACTTCCCTAATCTTAAAGTGAGAAGGGAGCTTTGATCTTTTCAAAATGACTTCCCTAATGACTAGGTTTATCACATTTTGGAAACAGCTACTGTAGGTAGGTACAGTCTTGCAGCTGGTCTCCGCCTCAATCCAGGAGCTGTGACAGCTGCAAGTGTCTCTGAAAACTATCTCCGGAGGCTCTCCGAGTTGCTTCTTAGTTATCTGTTTCCTCACTCTTCAGCCCCACCGCATTGCATTCAGTATCTTGCACTGTCACTGAGCCAATGACTGGCTATTACTTCTGAATCAATGCGTTTTCCAATGCTTTTGTAATAAAATTAACCATTCTTCTATGGTTTGAAGTACAATGATAGCTAGAGATACCTCTCCACTGTTAATACTACCTTTAGTAGCTGTGTTAGCAGCTTTTCTTTGAAAGTGTGATGGCATGCATCACTTACTGAAATGAAAACCCAGCAAAATTTCGATGATTTTATATTCTCAACAATTTAAAGACATTTAAATTCGGTAGCAGAAATGTACCCATTAGTCTCTAGAGAAGTGCAGATGTAGTTCACGTTGGGTTTGTATTTCATTAGAGCAACCTACCTTGCACTGCAGTCCTGACAGATTCATGAGATGAAGGCAATCCTTTTTGAAATAATGCCTGCTTTTGTTCAAATATCAATAGCTAACTTTCTAAAATAGCGTGAGGAAAATTATTAAACTCCTGTCTTGTGCTGCTACTGTTTGTGTACTCCTTGAAAATATAGATCAGGAGGTGTGTATTAGTAATTACAATGAACAAACTTTGCAAATCTTACTTTGTTTGTTTACTGGCAATGCAATTTTAAAATGTCAAGGTAATTGTTACAGTTTCCTAATCATAC
Organism: Gymnogyps californianus; assembly: GCF_018139145.2. Lineage (NCBI taxonomy): Eukaryota > Metazoa > Chordata > Aves > Accipitriformes > Cathartidae > Gymnogyps > Gymnogyps californianus. Next base: position 176,914,208 of record NC_059471.1, read on the forward strand.
TGTGAGTAAAATGCTGCCTCCAGAAACCCAAGCCTTGTCTCTGGGTGGGAAAGTCTTGGCAGTAGTGGAGGCTAAAGGAAAACGTGTGACGTAAATTTTTCATTGCAATTCTACTGTTCAGACAAGTACAGTGTGACAACTGTGTGCACTACAGAAACAGGGGTGAAATGTGAGTCTGAGACATGGGAGGAGAACATTTGTGGTCCTAGTGCTTTCAAACTTCAGGTGGAGTTTTTATCCATATATATAAATATGGATGAAAATATTTTTGTATGTGTGTATATATATGTATGTATGTGCACAGACACACATACACATTTCTAAACAAATGCATATATTGGTGTTCCTAACCTGTAATTATCATAGTAAAGAAGATTTTTTCTTTTTTTTTTTCCTGTTTGTCCTTGAAGATTTTAATGAAGAGCGCTGCGTTTCAGATCTCATGACTTAATTCAGTGTTCTTGCTTTTACTTGTTTAATTCAGCTCCCAGCTATAAGCTCAAGTAGAGTTTTGTGGACTGTCTGAATGTCTTGCTTTATTAGGCTATGATAGATCTATCTTACTGGATATACATATATATTACTATATTGGCTTACAGTATTTTGTTAATCATGTTTGATGATAGAAGTAGTGGTCCATTCTTTATAAATTTTATCTCACTAAAAATGGGAAAAACCTGAAGCAGTTATGTAACTAAAGAAATCTTGCTTTCTGTGAATGTATATCTTATGGGTGACTCTCAGGGCCAATTAAACTTTTTCCTGCACTTGACATATTATAGTCTCCTTTGAGTGCAGATTTGTTGCTGTCAGAAGGTTCTGAACTCACTGTACAGCTTTTTCTCACTGAAGGTTTTGGATCTCTCTGTCTAAATGGGCCCCTTATTTTCACAGTCCTGTAGAGATTTAATTGTTTTCAAAATCTCTATCCTTTGGTCTAACTTTGTTATAAATGGCCAGCTGGTTCAGAGTGAGGAATCGGTAAGTCTTTTCTTTTTTAAAAAAAAACAACAACCAAACAAACCAAAACAAGGTAAAGTTGCTTTTCACTTGGAAGTCCTGACAACTTAGGACATCTTTTCTCAAGAAAGCACTTACATTTACACTTGGTACATCAGGAAGCATAACTGTGCTGAATTGGAGCTCAGGAACAGGTTAAAAGAGCAAGCAGAGGCTGAAGGACTGTTGTGACTGGGAGGGGGTTGGACTGATGTAAGGAAACCCTTCCACACTTGAGAGCTCTGCCTTTTGTGCAACGAATACTAAATCCAGATGGAAATTGTTTTACAGTGTTTTGTGCAGTCACTACTGCATTATGACACGCATTATGTAATGTAAAAAATACTTAATTATTCCAAAGCAAACCAATATTTTATGGTATCCATTTTATGGAAAGCACCTATAAAACATAATCAAGGAGACTATTCTTTCTACAACTTTATTTCAAACATCCTAATAGAAGTAATTATATTGCTTTTTTATTTTTATATACTTTTAATACAAGTAATTATATAATTATATTGCTTTTATACAGTTACACAGAATGGCTTAAAAACCTATAAAAAGGTCAAGTTCGTCTGGTAAATTATCTAGAATTGTGCTAGAACCCTACTGATTTTTATATTGTAAAAACCTGTACATTCTTTATTTTATAAGCCGTTTTAAGAAAATTATGTCTCCCAGGGATGCAGCTTTCCCTTCTTCAGCTGTTGATAAGGGGATATATTAAATACAATCAGATTTGGCAATCATTTTCATCAGGTTGTGTTGATAACACATACCATGATTTTTCATCTTTGAAGTGTTGCAACCTGTTTTATTATTCATTTATCTGTATTTTTTCATTTACTTTTTTTTTTTTTTTGAAGGAAGAGAGGATCAATTCAAGTCAAGTTCATACATCTCTGCTTCTTGTGAGGAATACTGAATAAAAAGAAGCACAAACCCACAAAACCAACATTTAAGCAGAAGATGCAAAAAGTCATAGTAGTCACAGTGAATGCTGTAGGGATTGTGTTGCGATGAACTCATTTGGTCAGGGTAGGAGGGACACGGAGAGTGAAGAGGGCTCAGGGACTAAAGTGCTAGCAGGGAATTCTGGAGATCCAGGTTTATGTCTTTGCTAGGCTGTAACATCTTCTGTGGTTCACCACACCACTGTGGTTCACCCTATCTGCAAACTGGGAACAAATGTTCTCTTTAGAAAATAAAAAAATAACTTAAAAAAAATTATGCAGTGCTCAAATAATGCAGTAAAAAAAAAAAAAGGTAATTGTATTTTAGTTGGTGACTGCCAAATATAGTGCTAAGGAAAGCTTAGGTACTTTTTAAAGGAGGTTGGGGATTGTTTGCTGGTTTCTGTGCCCGAAAATTTAAGCATACATAATCATCTCATGGTCCTTTTTTTTTTTTTTTTTTTTTTTTTGATTCAGTGGATCTATGGTGGGAGTAAACTGGGACTGTGTAGCCATTTGCAGTAATGAGTATGAGAGGAAATCTTCATAATATATTGATAATTCTGTTTGCAGAGCAGAGTTGGAAGAGTGTATTCAGAGAAGGAGGCATATATCCCACACCTGAACAATATGGAAAAAAGAAAACTTTGAATTCAGTAAGAAAACATTGTCCATTTTGTGAGCTGACTGAGGCAAGGTCTACGTGGGAGAAGACTCTTCAGTCCCTTCAGTAAAAATTGCTTTGTAGGACGTGAACACAAGGAGATTGAATTAAGGTGGGGTTTGGCACACATACAGTTTGTCAAAGTTTTCCTCCAAAACTTACTGTTAGCATTTCTGAAATAAAAGGTTTCCAGAATTTAATACACCTGCAAACAATGTAATTCTCTGTCTTTCTCACAGGTTGCTGAATGTTTGCAAAGACATTTGGCATTTGGCCTGTGCAGTTAAATTCTGGCACAACAGAATAGAGAGTCTTAAAATGAGAAATATTGATCAATCTTTACAGTTGGCTCTGCTACCAATTCGATCTGCAGTATATTAGAAAGATTGTTAAATATTTTCAGTGATCTCCTGTTGATTCCTTGTTGTGTTCTGTAGCTGCTTTTGAAGTGTAGATGGATGGTGAGCCTTAGCCACCAGGTATGGGGGAATGACTGAGCTTGCAGGCTGTACTTCTAGGGGATACATTTTATCAGACTCTTAAAAAAAGAAGAAGAAAAGGGCAAGATCCCAAAGGAATGCCCAGTGTGAGCAATACTTACAGTAGCACTTAATTTTGTATTTCAGGAGCATTTGCATTGGTTAGTGAAAGGTAGTTGCTATTCTTTGCTGCTTTTTCAATTAGCTGTGCTCAACTGTATAGACGATCAGTATTGGCTAAGCACACGGCAGTGTTGTAATTGAGTTACTGTAAATTTTGGTAAGAGATTTTTCCAAAGGAATAGGTAATACCTGTTCCTTAATTCTGAAATAGCACCCATCTTTGTGTCCTGCTTCTCATGTACAAGAACTCTAGCTGTGAGTTCTCCCTATAGAGATGAGTGAATTCTTCCCATATAGATGAATGCATTTTCATGAGTAAGATGTTGTTCAAGAGTTTATTGTGAAACAAAGCCAAACGTTTTGCTAACTTGATCAGAAACCTGAATTGTTCTGTAAGGTGGAAGCCATGGAGAGCAAGAGCATTGCCATCAAAATCGTTGAAGTGTTTTGAAGATCTGCCTTCGCAGACGCCTGGGGGCACCAACGATGTTAGTTTGATTTTCCCCCCCCCTCTTCCCCCACAAACACCCTTTCCCAGGTCAGCATTACATTACTTCTACATATCAGGGAAGCTATACTGAATTATTACAGGAAGTTCATTAATAGTTTAACTGCTGTGTTTCTGTGCTGGGAAAAAAACATCTAGCTATGTCTGGCCAAGATTTGAGGATGTGCTTGAAGCACGTGACGATGTTGGCTGAATTAATTCCAAAAGACGGCAGTTGACAAGTGTTAAGTCTGCTGTGATCGTGGACAGGCAGGCAATTTCTTCATTCAGTTAATTGGTTTGGAACAAGGTGCAGGATAAACAAGTGAGCTCGGTTTCTTTTTCTACCTGAAATAAGCGTTGCCTATAGCCTTGACAGGAGAAAGCTGCCTTTTTGGGATTTCTTCTGAGGCTTTTGAGGTTTGAAAAATTCTTCTCTAGTGCGTTGTTAATAGCTGCATAAGGCAGGGCTGGATTTCAGCATGATTCCTTATGGAGAGTAATGTCTGATCTTGAAACAATATGCAAGATTTTATTTAGAATTGAATGCACATTCCCAAGCAATAAACCAACTGTAAAGTATTTAGCAAGAGCAGATTTATAGAATTATAGCTTTATAAGTCTGCCACGTATGCTTTCTGTTCTGCACATGCACCATGCTGATGTTGTGCAAGGTTCTGAATTTGGCAAAGCTGGTTCTGAACCAGGAGTATAGGACAGATCATGTTTCACGTTCACCATGTAACTTTAAAAAACACACCTTCCGATACAGGAGTTTAACATGAAAAAATAGTTCTGTGTATTCCTAGTAGTAATTGCAAATTGTTGGAATGGGTGACTAGTTTGGCCCTGAAAAAGCCATGACCTGGTAGCCATGATAACGAGCTGCAGTGCTTTTTAAACTGAATTTGGCACTAGATGTTAAGAAGGTCCTCCTTCACTGCTGTGATATTTATTAGAGTGAAAACCCTAATATCTTAAAATATTTTCAAGACTTATCAAGCTAAATACTCACCTTGCGTTTTGTAAAGATTGGAGTTCATAGTACTGTTCTTTCGAATCAAGGGTATTTGTGTTTAAAAGAAGGACACTGTGCTTCCCGCATTAGTCTGGCAATCCCTGAATCAGGGAAGGATTTCCTACAATATGCAGGGAATCTTGGACAAACTAAGCATTGTCAAATTGATAAGCTAAGTGTGCTAGAGGATTTGAGTGCTCCTATAAATAGGAAACCAGTCTGAAAAAAATACATTAAGACCTTGAGGAGAGAGGATCTTAAAGGAAAAAGCTAATCAGGAGATGCTAAAGAAAAAAGGATACAGTTGAAATGGCAATTAAATAAAAAGAAAGGCCAAAGGAGAGAAAAGAAAAGGCCTGTTGGGGAGGGTTTTTTTTGTTTGAAGACCACAAAGTAAGTAAGGCTCAGGAAATTAGGGACTGGTGTTGCCCTGAAATGTAGGTTGTGTTGGTTATAGTTGCTTCTAGATTTGTTTTATTCTGCTGCCTAGGGAAGAAAAAATACATGTTAACAGTTTTGTAGGGTGAAAGTATTTGCATTTATTGCCGTCCTTGGGAATTCTTCAGCTGATTAAAGTATTGGTGGGGGGAAGGGAAAGGAGAAGGACAGGGAGAAGCTTCAATGCCCATTTGTACAGAGCTACACAGTCTTCTTAGGCATAATTATACACTTAGTTCTTTAATTTTGAAAAGCAATATATAAAATCTTTCAGTTTACCATGAATGTCTCTGAGGCTGTATCTGAATGGCAAAACCTCAGTGCACCTCTGTAAGCTTCAGATGTGATCCTGTAGATGCATTTGCTTTTTATTTTTCTAGAGAGTCAGTAGCACACAATCTTGGCACTGTGCTTGTGCGTAACCTCTCTATCAGAAGTGGTGCTTGTTCAGCAGTATTTTTAGCTTTTTAGGTAGGAGATTTTGAAGTTAAATGCCTGGAAATATGTGACATATAGGGCATTGAGGTGTAACTGTGTTAGACACAACACTTAGAGTTAAGTATGTACCCATATGTACCAATATTATGAATATTATAATACAGTGATTTTCAGGAAAGCTAAACACTGGTTTTTTTTCAGTTCATAAGAAATTGAAAAATGGGTCATGTTAAAGAGAAGAGGCTACTAAGGTAAATATTTAATATTTGAAATTCAGGAAAACCACAAAGTAGCACAGAGAATTTTTTTTTTCTTTATTTCTAGCTCATTAGTTTTTTACAAAATAGCCTTGAATAAAATTATCCTAAGAGAGGCTATACTATACATTCTGAACTGACATACTCAAATCAAGGCTTTTTCTCCATCTCAAAACCTTCTTTAGGGCTGTTGTTGGAAGAACACTGGTACTGCAACAGTAAGAAAGTAGCCTAATAAGGCTTTGAGGAATCTAAAATACCAGATTATTCTTCTACTTTTTTTAAACACAGAGAACATTTTAAAGTTACTGGAGGCTAAGAAAAATAGGTGAGCTGTAGTCCGTTGTGGGGTACTCTTCTGCAAAAGTTACATTTATGTGATATCAGCTAGTAGTCGTTTCTGTTCTTTTGGGAGAGAACTGTAGAATATAGTGTCAAGAATGGCTAATGTCTTGCTCTGCGGAGAAAAGGTGAAGACAACGATAAAAGATGGGGCAGAATTTTTAAAAGACAATGTCAATTTTTTCTGCATTTCCCGGTGCAGGGATTCCTCCTCCTTTAATAAAGGAAAATATGAATGAATTAGAAGCTTAATAAACATGTTTCCTAAGCTCTTATTCCTCCTTTGATCTTATCTCATGCTTTTCTTTGGTCAAAAAGTAAAGCCTAGAAGAAACTGTTCAACAAACCCCTCTTTTTTAAAAATTTTTCTCTGTAGAATGGAAAGGACTAATTTTTTCTCTCAGCCACTGTCTAGAATACAGGAATGTAGTGACCTCTGGAGTCCTAGACTTGAGCTAATTCCTGATTTTTAGTGTCTTAAAAGCTACCCAAAGCTTTGTAGTAGAGTCCTTTTTATTAGATTTTTTTTTTTGGTGGTAGATTTATATTATGGCAATCAATATGTTTTTGTGATATTTAGTGTTTATGATTCATAAAGTATTTTTATGCTCACAGCAATGAAGAATAGGTGGTCTGCTTCATCATTCACTTAACGTGCCCCTCTGTAATTCTGATACTGGTTAAAGAAGTCACGCTTTAAAGTAATCTAGAACTGGAAATCCTTTGCCTGGCTGTAGGAGTCTTACATTATTTTCAAGGGGAATTTCACAGTGAACTGTTTCTGCTATGGATTAATACCATAAAAAAGTGGAATCATTGTCCTTGACTGTGTCATCAATTTTCTGTCTTTAAAGATAGCACTGTTAATGCTATTAGCTAATGTTAGTTTGATATTAAGAATGAGACACAAAAATGAGCAGAAGAACAAGTGACTTGAAATGACATAAAATGCTGTGTTGCTTGACCTCTAGGATACATTTTTATTACTGGGTCCAGGAGACTTATTTTGTATCCATTCAATTAAGACGAAGACTCAGAAAGGCAGAGGAAGAACAGTAAAAATTGAAAATGAAGCTTGGAGATTTGCAGTATCCCTTTTCCTGAATTATAAATGATGGAAATTAAAGTGTCAGGCAGTCTTGATAAACTGCTTTGTCTGTGTTCATAATCAGACCATTTTATGAAAATTGGAATTATTTTGGAACAAACAGGAAGAAATGGAACAACCAAACATGAAAATCAGTATGTGTGAATGATGATTTTATGACACCTTTCGTCAGAGGTTTGCTTTGGAATGTCTTATTGATAATTGTGTAGAAAGGAAAACTGTGGCTAGATATGCACAGTCAGAGACAGTTCAAGTTCTGCACTAAATTTAGATTTTTCTTAACTTTTTTATTCAAGTGGATGAATGATCATCATTCTTATTTTATAAGTTTGTTAATTTTTGGAGCAAACTGATTTTCTTTTGGCTGTTTCCTATTTTTCTAATTCACTTGTCTTTCCTCTTTATTTTTTCCCTATTTATTTTTTCTTAAATTTAGAAAGTCCTCAAGTGATAAGTAACCCATTGCTCCTCTGTAGAAAGATTCATCAGCAAGGCTCCATTCCGTAAGTGTGGGTCTTTACATCTGTAGAGCTAGTGGTACATCTCATGAGCTTAGATACCTGATCCTGCAAAACACAATATGTGGGCAGAGTCCATACCTTCCCCCCCCCCCCCCCCTTTTAGTGGGTAATGTAAAAAAAAAAAAAAACAAAAAAAAAACCAAAACCAAAAAACCAAACCAACCCTCTATAGACTCACAGCTCAGCACTGTTAAATATAATGAACAATGTTCTTCTCTTTTCAAACATGGTTAGACTTACAAACTTAAAATTGCAGGGAGAACTGCCTTTACTTTTTTATCCTATTTGCAGATCCATTAGATACCTATTACAGAATCCTCTACACAATTTCTGCTTGAAAAGTTCTCAAATGTTGTGGTATATAATTTTTCAGCTAGGCAGCCAGGAGGTACAATTCAGAGCACCTAAAATTAGGAATCTAAGTTCCCCATCTTCTTAATAGTTAGAGATATAGCTGAGAGATGCATACATTTGGACAGAGTAAATCCCCTTTTGAGTGTTTTAAATATAATTCTGCTATATGCGTGACTGAAATAGACATTTGTGCTCTCTATTTCATTGTGATACATTTGTTTTCACATAAGCTGTACTACTGAGAAATAACTAATCTGAAAAGTGGAAAAAGAGTGAATCATATTTGTGGCCTAAATACAGAATTGGCACTGATTTAACTAAATTGTTTGCTAAAGCTGATTTTCCTAAATCAGTGTAGCAAGCTTGTATGACCATGGTGCAATCAGGTTAAGAGTGCCCAGTACTCATTTAGCTTAGTTTGGCTTCCAAACCAATTTTCCCACACTTAACAGAATGCACCAGAGGCTAGCTCTGATGTAAATAAGTCAATTTGCAAACGAGTTTAGCTAAATTGGTGCAATTTCTGTGTGATTTCTGTATAGGCCACTTGTGGTATTAAGGTGTTCAGATTCTCATGAGATATTCTAGGAAACCACTGTTGTACGCCTAGAGCTATCAGTTTTGCTCCTGAATGCTTCGTATGTCTGAAATACACTTGCTTTCAGTGTGCAATGCTTTTCTTGAAATTAAAGTATTTGAGTGAAATCAGACTGAACCGAGACTCAGCTGCTCAGATACTTGCTTCCGAGCCACTTGCTGCCTGTGCTTAGTACTTTTCTGCTCCTACTCCTTGCCTTGGTCTCTTTCAGCTGTAAATCCCATATAACGACAGACTGTTGTTTCCATATGTACACATGTATTTGACTTGTGCATGTTTTGGCTTGCGTGGCCGGAGCCCTGGTATCAGTTAGGGGCTTCCCTAGTTGTTACTGCAACAGAGAGAGTAATGAGTTCCCAATGCAATTTGCTGTCAAGTTTGTGACCTCATCAAAGTCAAGCATAGTTTTAGAGAGCTTGAATGTTTTTTGTTTTTTTTTTTTTAAGAAGTCAGTAAAATCATCTTAATTCCATTCTAGCGCGTCTTATTAATGTTAATGGGGAAGAACTGTGACAGCTGCCAGCGTACTTTATTGCAATTTGTAACATCACATAACCACCAAGTGACCTTTTTTTCATTCTTTAAATTTGTGCTGAATTCCCTCCTTGTTTGCCATGCCCCTCAAACACACCACAGAGCTATTGCGTGCGCTTGGGACATGCTGTGGCTGCATGAACCCTGTTGAGGCAGACCTCTAAAACTGTTACTTCAACATTAGTGATTTCTGTTCCCTGCAGCACACCCCAGCTTGTGACCTTCCAAGCCAGGGAGCAGAGGCTGGGACGGCTGTGCCGCACGGGAAGACTGACGTGAGGCTGAGATGTGTTCGGAATCAGCAGAGAAATTCTTGTAGTAAATAGCAGGCTTGTGTTTTTGCGGTGGGTCACATGCAGAAGGATCAAAGGGTGAGGTCTGTTTGTCTTCTGCCATGTGAGGCAGTGAAAGCGGTACTGAAGGAGCTGGCGTGGACAGCTGCCTGGATGGACCTGTGGAGGTCCATGCAGGTGCAGCCTTGTTTTTATCTTTCAGGCCTTTTTTGATGATAGAGTAAGAGACACAGCAGAGCATCAGCAACCTTAAAAGCTGTTTTTCTACGTGAAACAATAGATGGCAATCACAATCAAAATGGAGGCCAGCATGTTTTCATTTTAAAAGGTATGTAAATAGTCCCTGTTCAAAGGGAGAGTAAAGCAGGGGCTCAGCAGGAAGCCTCCGACTAGGCTGCAGTAGGCACACACCTGCTCAGCAGTGCTGAAGTGATATTCAAGTGGAAAGCACTATGCAGCATCATGGTAGCTCTGTTTAGTTTCTTTTTACTTTACGAAGCTGAGCGAATTCCGTAACTGTAAATTCTAGTTCTGCTGTTTTAATTTTTTATAGGAGAAGAAACTATTGGGACTGAATTTTGCCTGTTGTCCTCCTCTTCATTAAACGTCTCCTTTCCGCTGCTATACACCCCTATTCTTTTTGAGGAAATGAATGCAGCCCTCTGTGTTGGGTGGGGTAGGAGGTTATACCGTTGCAGCTTTTATGTAATTTACTCAGACTGTGTCTGCCTGGGGAACAGAAACCCCAAACCTTCTCAAGATCTTTTTGACACTGTAGATAGTAGACCCATGCTTTCTTGTATGGGAAATACTTTCATACATGATATATAGCCTTTAAATGCAGAAATTACAGTAAAAGCATCTATTAAAATTGTACAGTTAGCACCTTGAATTAGGGAATACGAAAATTCAGCATTTAGCAGTAACATCATCCTTATGTGTATATTTAAGATGCAAGATTGTAGCGCTGGGTGATGCTGTTCACCTAGTCAATGAGGGCTGTTGCTGCCTCTACAGTTTTTTCACCAAACTCCATCACATGGTATAGACATGCTGGTAGGTAGCTATTAGTTTGTTACGTCCTTATATTTCCTTGAAAACTTTGCCTGATCTATAGATACTGAATTCATTACAATCTGGTGTAATGAAAAGCAAGGATCCCAGTGTGGACTGTGAATTACTTTCATTCAGGACCACTGTGTTTTCTTTTGTGCTAAGAGGGTTTCCCTTTCTTTGGATTATATCTATTCTACCTCTGTGGGAAGTGAAAATATTCTTGTAACTTTGAAAGTTATTGAGAAGGATGTTATTTTTATAGGGTGTGTTTAAAAGAAACAGATTCAGAGATTAAACTAAGCATAACATGGTGATGCTGTAAAGACCACCTTGGCTTCCTCATTGCATTGCTAAGCTACCTTCTCGACACTGCTGTGGGCATTGCTGTGATTTGTATCCATCCAAGCTGACTTTTTGTTCGGGATGACTAATGTATGCACTGGTCTGAATGGACAGTTTACTGTAATGTAGTGTTCAGCAGTGGCAAAGAGGCTAGAGAACAAATACCGACTTTCTGCAAAGGCCAAGAACTGCCCTCCAAATATTGCCAGAATAAACAAAGCAGTACGGAGAAACGGCTTCTGAAGGACAGCTGCCCATTGCTATTTTGTTTTTCCAGAAGCTAGAAGCCAACTCCATTTGCTCAACTGCAGTTAATGGCTTCACTCATTTCAGAGGAAACTGTCTTGTAGTGGCACTAGAAAGAGATTGATTGTTTGACTAAATGTCATTGGAAATGTCATAAATACAAAAAAAACCCCCTTGCTTTAAACTTCAAAGCAACAGGTCTTGCCAGTGGGACTCCAACCCAGTCATGCAATGTGTGGCTGCTCAGTATCACTTCAATGTATTTTGTTTCATACTTGTATTATAGTTTTCAGCAAATGAGAAAGGTTGTGAGAACCAGAAGTTCTGCTGCGTTACTGGCTGGTGGATGCTTATGTGGTGCATTGCCTCATAGTGATGGATTTCTTTAATTAAGTTTTTTCCTAAATGTAGTGGGATTTATTACATTTTCAAATGTTTGTAACCACTGTAGGATCTGACTTAGCAGAGAAATTAAAGTTTCATGATTTTGACCTCTGAGGACATACAGACTTCCAAGGTTTGGCTGTTGCAGAGCTTAGGTTTGATTCTGGATCCAAAGTAATGTTTTGTTTAGTCTGGAGCCAGGCAAAGTAAACAAACAAACAAACAAAAAATAATGTGAAGAGGCATGAACTTTCTCTTTTACCTCAGTGGATGCTGAACCCAGGTTCTAACCATATGAGTGCCAACATCATTTACCCTTTAACTGATGAATGGATTAAAAAAACCCAAACAAACAAACTTATTTTTCTGGTTATTTATGTAACCTTGTAAAAAAGTTTGAAGTCCATTAACTTGAAGAGATTGTAGCTTAAAGACTAAGACTGAAACTAAATATTCGGACAGGCTGATATAATAAAAGATAATATTCTCATTAATTAGAATTGTGAAATTCTAACATTATGAAGACAATACTATAGAGCTTGCATGACTTTTGTGTTGTGGTTTGTAAGGTTTTGTTGTTTTTCTGTAAAACATGGTCTTAGGCACAAAAGCTGTATGTTCAACTGCAGCTGAACAGCTGTATGAATATTTCCAAATGACTCCCTTTCAACAATACCTGACACAAACACAGAAAAAAATGGAAGATAAAGAATACCTGTTCATATTAGCCTGGGCCCTAAACACACCGCAGTATTCCTCCCTCCTGAGCTTACCCGAATCTCTGCCCCTTGAGCTTTACCAGTGCACTTCTGTCCTCCTCCTCCTGGTGCACCCCTTCTGAGAGGCTCTCCAGTGGGGCCAGCAGCAAAGTCCCACCTCAGGGTGAGTTAGTGGCTGTCATCCAGGAACAGGAATAGGTGATGCTGCTTTTCTTCCCAGGGTGTTTGTGTGAATGGGTGGGCCAGGCTCATTGCATCTTCCATTTGCTGCATAAATTCTTGTTGAGTATTATCTTTTCATTGGTTGTCCTGGTCAAATTCTCAAGTGTCCCTAAACTGCTCTGAATTGATGACTGATAACAACATGTTTGGGGAAAGATGGAAAAACAGGGAAGAAGGTAATGACTTATTGTGTCAAGTCTTCTGGGTATGCGGGTGTAGCTTTTTCCTCATAACCTCTGTGCTTGTAAGCGTGACTTTGTTTTTATTATAGAACAAAGATAAAAAGATGTGGACTAATGGAGACAGTCCAGATCACCAAAGTAGTCAGAAATCTAGAAATGATGGCCTACGGGAAAGAATAAAGGACCTAAGGATGTTTGTGTTAGGGAACAGGATAATGTAGGAAGACATAGGGGACTTCAAATTGGCTGCTACAAAGAAAAGAGTAAGCTTTTCCAGTGTCCATACCAAAGGGACCAAAACATAATAGGATTAGATTGGAGGTGGAAAGATTTAGTATAGATTTAGTTCAGTTTTAGTTCAGTTCAGTGCTTTAGTTGGGCCAGAACTGATTCTGATGAGACTGAGCTGAAGCCATAAACATGAAACATCAAGCCTTACTTTGCTCCTGTCTCCTTGCATCTTTCCAAATTCTATGGAGTTGCAAACAGTCTTTAGGATTTAAAGTTCAAATTGTACTTCCGTAGCTGGAGAGTTCTAAATTAACAAGCAATTGCCTTGGATGAGATCATCCATACTTTATTCCCATCCATGCTTATTTTATGTTTTGCTCTTGATTGCAATACTACTTTGTAAGAGTTTTGAAAAGTGGTAGAAATTGTTAATATTTAGGAGATGATATATTTATAGTCACAGAAATTTGGGAAATGTGTATTTGCCAGTGGATTGTGAACGTAGACCTGTAGAACAAGAGAGTGGTCTCAGATTATAGGTTAAGGTTTTGTGTAGTCCTGATGAATTTTTTTCTGCAGGCATTCTTACTCCATGTTGTCAATGTGTGTAGCTGCTAAAAGCACCAAGTGACAAAAGTAGTTCCCCGTGACAGGAGTGTTGGGAGCTAAGAGAATTGTGAAGTCAGGCAACGTAGACTGAAGCTATTTTGCGTTCATATTTAAGTCACTGTGTAACAATTGTGATGATAAAAGAGAGCAGTAGTCCACCAGGAAGAGCTGGCTGGGAAGTTGGAACATTTTTGCTCTACAGCCTCTATTTGCAGTCATGAATTTCTGCTCCACAGTTTCTAGTCATGAAGCAAGCTTTAGGTGTTTTTACAAGTAGACTCTGAAAGGTGATTAAGGAGGTGCCAGATCCTATTGTTTTGGCCACATCAAATCCAGAGTCTTCATTTATGATTTGTCACACAAATCAAGATTTACAAGCCTCTTCTACATATGAGAAGATGCCAGCCAATTTGTACCTCTGGATCTACACTCCATGCAAAAGACTTATACTGTTCATAAATAATCCAGTGAGGTATCTAAATAAGCGCAGGGAAAATAGAAACATTTATAGTATGTGCTTGTGCCAAAAATACTTCATCTTTATTGAGAGACCTATCTTTTTCTCATGGAAAATAGTAGCAAGATTTTTACCTGAAACAAGATCGGAAAATAGGTTTTGAAAAACTTGAAAATAATAATAAAAAAACTTCTGGAATACCCTCCAAAAGCTTGAACTCAACCAGATTTTATCTTCCATATATTTTATATTCATTCAACTGTTTCTCCTTCTGAATTTGTCATGCCTTCTGATGTTGTGCCTTTTCATGTTTATGCTTATGCAGATAAGTGCCTGTTTAATGCACTTTCATGCTTTTCTGAGTCAGGGCTGTAATATTTTCCTGTAGTGTGTGTGTTTCATACATGGAAGTCCATTCAAATGCATGAAAAGCAGCTGAAATGCTGGGCAGTATTTATTACTTGGCCAGTAATAAATTTGTCCAAACTGCAGCTTAGAGGAGATAGAAACTCTTCATAAATTTTGTTGTTGTTGTTGGATAATTTTGATATGGGGAAGGAGAAATAATGGGAAGGGGCAACAATTTTAAGGTGCTGAAATTTTTTTTTATCAGCTGTTAATTCTGAAATGTCATTTTCAGTAGAAATCTCATTAAAAATTAGAAAAAAGGGTAGATAGGTTTATATATTTTGATGTTGAGAAAATAAAAATTCCCCTGAAAAAAAACCCCAAAAATGTCCATTATGGACTGATCTATATTAACATTTAGTATTTCAGTGCATTCCTCAAACTGAGAAGTCCATTATTTTTATTGCTCAAGTGACTGTCCCAAGTTAGACATTTAAGGCTTTCTGGGGAAGCGAGAAGAAAACAGGCAGAATTTAGAGCTCTCTGGAGGAGAAACACCATGGATGTCAAACACCCAAAGCAAAACTGACAGACTGCTTAGGTCAGAGAAGACAGTGTCGTGTGCTCAGGCTGCCTGAAACGTATAGTGGTAAGTCTGAGCCATGTGCGCTCTGACAGCAGTTGTCTGGAGAAGGTTCATTAATTTCAGAATAATAGTTTACCTGTGAGAGGAAAAATGGAAGTCATGGCTCAGCATTTCAGCAGAAGTAAGAGATGTGCAAGGAGTTAAAAAAAGAAACCAAAACCTGGTATGCTTGGTCGTCTTGATGAGTTCATTAAATCTTAGGCTCAAGTAGAGGCAAATTTTAGAAAAATGTAGTAGATGAGATTTCTTATATAAACATGAATATCTTCTATTAAAAGCCTGTGTAGATAGAAGTAGTGAGTCTTCATGAACATTTGTTGGCTTTTTAACAGAGTTCATTATGCAGAAATGTGTCTCTTCTGCTCATTTTAAAGTTTGGACATTAAACTTAATTGATTCATAAGAAGGCGACATGGGTAATAGGCTGTTATTAATATGCATAACTTACTAAGGTGAGCTTTGTTCTGCTGAATTAATAAGTGAATTGTAACAGAAATGGCCCAATTACCAGCAGAAATGGAACAGAATTTCTTTGTAGACAAGGTATAAATAAATATTATCAATTTAGATTACTTTTAAATTTTATTGAAACAAAAAAGCAAGTGGAGAAGAATAACAGAAGTTTCAACGTGAGAAATGACAATGGTTAACTTCTCCATAACAGCAACTGTTCTGAATTAATGGAGTATGACTGCATGCAGGCAAGGGAAGGACTTTTCTCTTAAACGAAGAAAGAAGTATCATCCTTAGACGCACTACTGGAAAAAAACACTTTAAAAGGCATCTCTGCAAGGGAAATCAGTTGCTTTTGCTCTGCTATTTGGAATGCCTACTCAAAATTTCTTCTTATATGCTCCTGTAATTTGTGCCATGATGCATGTTCTTTACACTGCAAGTAAGACATGCACGTAAATGTTGTTGTCCAGGTGTCACTGAGCTGTTGTACAAGCGCGTAGGCTTGTCCCTGGCCCTGTGAATGTCAGCTGTCCTGCGGGGGCCAAGTTATCTAGTGTCAGTGGTGTGAAATTCTGCTGTTGAGTCCTACCTGGCTGGTGTGATGTCAACTTGCAGACCGGTACGAGTCTTTCTCCTCTTCTAGAGAACATTGTAGACCTACTCGTGTGTAGAGCGGGACTTTCCTTTCCCATACATGGGAGAATTGGGAACTACGTCCTACATGCTCTCTCTCTGCACGTAATATGAAGTCTTTTGCACTGCACTCAGTTTTGACTTGGCTCAGTTGATAAAGCTAATCGGTCCCAATCCCATTTGCAACGTTTAAATGACTGTTTCACTTTGAAAACTCAAAGCAGAAGAAATGCTATTTCAATTAAATGGTAATTGCTCACCAAGATGAAAAAGTTACAAACTAGTCAGAAATTTAGACCAGAACTGTTCTTTTCAAGAGTAGTTACTGGTTGCAGGAAAGTAAATTTTTGAGGAGAAAAAGAGTTTGTACAACTTGCTGGCAGCCTTATACAAGAGGAGTGTACTGCTGCTGTGTGCATTCCCTGCAGATGTACAAGGAGCACTTTTGCATAATTATGACACAAAGGGTGTGTTGTGTGAAGGAATAGCCACCAAAAAAATCCTTAATTATATTAAATTTTGTTCTAGTATTAACAGAAATTTTTTTGCAGTCCTTATGTGCACTATGCTCAGTGCTGTTTCCCAGTCACTGTAGTATGAGTTGAAATATGAGTTAACTCAGTTCAGTGATCTGTTTGACGTGGTAATGAAGATGGACAGGGTCTGAGGTGAAGGCCTTTTGTACAGGAACGTCAGCAGACATATATGCCCACAGCGTAGGCTGGTTTTGTTATTAATATTTTTGCTCACAGGACTGTCAAGGTTAACTGTCTCCAGCAGATGTTTTACCAGGAGTGCTAAGTTTCTGATGCTGCTGGAAGGTTTTCATCTGAGAGATGCAGCAGTGTGTTTCTCTGGCACCCTCTCGTGATTTAGGCCCAGCCGGCAACAAAGCACCACGCAGCCGCTCGCTCACTCCTCCCCCCCCGGCAGGATGGGGAGAAGAAGATACAACAAAAGGGATCACTTGCCAATTATGGTCACAGGCAAAACAGACTTGATTTGGGGAAAAATAGATCAATTTAATTTGTTACCAATCAAATCAGAGTAGGATAATAAGAAATAGAGCCATATCTTAAAAACACAGCTTCCCCCCACCCCTCCCTTCTTCCCGGGTTCAGCTTTGCTCCCGATTCCTCTACCTGCTCCCGCCCAGTGGCACAGATGGATGGGGAATGGGGGTTGTGGTCAGTTCGTCCCATGTTGTTTCTGCTGCTCCTTCTTCCTCGGGGGGAGGACTCCTCACACTCTTCCCCTGCTCCAGCGTGGGGTCCCTCCCATGCGGGTCAGCCCTCCATGAGTTTCTCCAACTCAAGTCCTTTCCATGGACTGCAGTCCTCCACAAACTGCTCCAGCATGGGCTCTCCCACAGAGTCATGGTCTTTTCCAGGCCCAGTCACCTGCTCCGGCCTGGGGTCCTCCATGGGCTGCAGGGGAATCTCTGCTCCACCGTTAACCTCCACGGGCTGCAGGGGGACAGCCTGCCATCTCACCATGGGCTGTAGGGGAATCTCTGCTCCGGCGCACCTCCTCCCTCTCCTTCCTCACTGACCTTGGTGTGTGCATGGTTGTTTCTCTCACACCCCACTCCTCTCTCTGCCATAGCTCCTCTTCTTTCTCTCCTCCCCTCCACCTCAGCAGTCTTTTCCCTTTCTGAAATACGCTATCACAGAGGTGCTACCACCGTCGCTGATGGGCTCGGCCTTGGCCAGAGGTGGGTCTGACTTGGAGCCGGGGAAGCTTCTAGCAGCTTCTGACAGGAGCCACCCCTGTACCCCCTCCCCCACTACACAAACCCAACACACACTCACAATGTTATAGAACAATTTCCTTTCAGAGCAATGCTGCTAAAGGGAGAAAGAAATGCTAAAATAAAGAAAGCATGTATCTTGAATATTTGAGGTTAAAAAGTTCTTTGAATGATCAAAGCAGCAAAGAATTCAATCAAAAAAGGGAGGGGAAAAACCCTGAAAATACAAACCTGCCCTGGTAACTGTGTGACTGGATAAGCTGATTTCTCAAATCAGCCCAGAGTTTGAGCAGTGCCGGGATTATTTTGGCAGCTATGCAGAAATGGGCACCTTGGCTTCAGTGTGATCATTCAGCCCGTGGTCTTCTGCCTGAGGCTTTGAAACATGGTCTTTATGTCCTCTTTTCTTCACTGCTTCCTCTGCCTTGGAAATTAATAGTTGGCCAGGTAAATCTGGACACTGGATCCATTTGAATGTGCAGTAGTGAGAGAGGTGAGGAGTGACCCACACAAGGACCTTTTGAACTGACTCTCCAGAATACGCATCATGAGGAGCTTTTTAGGGCAAAATGAACCTCACAGTTGTGTTCTATGTTAAGGAGACTTACTTCTTTAGTGGACGAGGGGCTATAGTACCTGTGGTGAGGAAAGAGGCACAAAGGGTAGTTAGAAAACGTGTATGTGTAGTTGAAAGGGCAAAATCGGGCACCTCTGCTCTCCCTTCTTTCTGTCCCAGGAGTAACAAGCAGTTCCAGACAGGTTTGTTAGGAGTTGTAGACTGAATCTGCTTCATAGCATTTCTGGTACGATGATGAACTAGCTCTCTTTTTGGAAGAATCTGATTTTGCATCAGTGAATAACTGCTATGGGTGCAATAGCTTTTAGACAATAGGGTTTTTTTGTTTGGTTTTTTTTTTTGGGTAGTAGAGATGGTGTTTTGCTCTATATGTAATTTCAGCATGTATCCAAGGCGGCCATTCTTTTGATTGTGACCTACTGGCATTAAAACTATTTAAAAAGTACCAAGCAGTCTAATGGGCAAGCGGGCGAAGTGCTAGAGAGATCTTCCAATCCTAGGGAAACAAGGGTGGTCATCATGGGAAACAGTTATTTGAAGAAGTCTGCCAAGGTAAAGGCACTTCTAGCTTATCTAACTATTTCTGATAGAAAACAGAACTTGAAACAGCATTTTTTTAGGTCCATCTCTCCTACATAGAAACTCTACTTGTCATAAAACAATGGAAACTAGAATAAGCCTTTAATTTTTCTTAACGTCTATTATATATGGGACAGATAGAATAAGATAAAGAAAACAAAAAGGTAATTTGTTTTTGAAAAACAAAAATGCAAAAATGCATTTTTTTAATTCACTCTGTGTTTATATCTATTTGGCTTTCTATCAATAAAATATGTTTGTATGAATAACAGTTTTCTTACTCAGATTTTCAGTGACTTCAAAACAAATTGGCTACTAATAATGGGAATAGAATTTGGCAATGACTACCCCAACTTGGCAATAACATTTTTTAAATCTGGATTCTTTTTCTTTTTGCTATTATATAATAGAGCTAGTAATCTGAATATATTTTCTCTTCAATGGAGAGTGAGAACTACTATAATTATTAATACAATGCCAGTCACTTAAACATGTGGTATTCAGTGTGAATAATAGTCTTTCTTTTAAAACAATTTTCACTCCTACGGTAATAATTTCATTACTTACTTCATGTCATGTTATTATTAAATGGAGTATACCTAAATGCTCTTCAGAAAAGATACTGCTGACACTTTCAAATTAGTTTTGGGTCTAATTAAACTTCCACCATAACACATCAGGCATTTGGGGATTTCCAAACTATTATTTTTTTTAAAATAGCAGATGAAGTGCCACTGGAACAGAGAGAGATAGAAACGTAAGTTGCTGCGACATGATATATTTGATCAATCACATGGAACCTTTTTTCCTTGAGGAAATGTTAAATGCAGAGTGCCAAGTGTCTCGGGACACAACTGAAAATTAAAAACTGCAACATTTGAATGTATCGCTGGTCAGATGGGATGACACAGAGGTTGATGAGGCAAAGTAAGAACATCTGATGTGTTGAAGCCAATGGGTGTATTGGAATGGGTAAAAGAGTAGGAGAAACTCTTTTTGTAAATTTGTGATATTAATCACTGTCTTCAAGCCCAGAGCCTGTTAAGTTTCCATTAACAGGCAAGTAGCACCATGAGGTCCAAACACAGGAGTACCGAATGCCTCCAGTTAATGTAGAAGTGAATGGTCTGGTCTTCCTGATATGCGTTTTAAAATTAGTCTTAGGCTTTTGAAACATGCCAAAAGAATACCACCCCCAGTGAAATTGCTGGAGGGCTCACATTATGATTCGCGTGTTTTATTTGCTTGTGTTCTGAATGCAGCATGACTTTCTGATTTGTGGTAGTTGTATTTTTTAGCTCTGGGTCAGATGTATGTACTGGGAACAAATCTGCTTTTTTCAACACTGAAATGTTTGAGAAGGAAACATCCGAGGAGTGAAATTGTGGATCTAGCTGCATCCACAGCTCTAGAGTTAAGAGAAGTATTGACTGATTGTTTTTATCCTACATGCAATGAATAAAGCTGCTATCACGTGAGACTTCCTTTATTCCAAAAGAAGAATTAAATGATACTCTGTCTTCTTGTTGCTGAAGTTCTCCATGGCTCAGAGCTGCGGTTTTCAAAGGAGGAAAAACTATATGCCAAATTACATTGCATGCCAATAATGTTTCAATCATTAAACTGCTTTGTGATTGCCGGTTGACAGATGTCAATAGTTAAATATATCACCCATCTTGTAAATTGCTGTAAACTGGGTTTAATGAATACTGGTGTAGTTCAGTGGAGCAACTCTTGTTTATACCACAATAGAAGCTCACTTTTTTTCTTTACTGGATGCATCAGAAAGCTATTATTACTATTTCTTGATTTATTTCAGGATTTTTTTTCTCAGTATCACTATCCTTTATTAAGTAGGAAAAAAGCTTCCGTTTTGTATGCGAGAATTCCATGGCTTTACTTTTAATAAATACTCACATCCTTAGTTTTCTGCTTGCGGATCAGACATTGAAAAATATTTGCTTCTTGTGACTATTCAGTGGAAAACTGGCTTGGGAAAATATTTTAATTTTGTGAGGGAAAAGGAAATTATTATTTTACATTCCACCAAAAGAAAGTGTATGAGAGACAGTTGCTTAAGAGTTTGGCATGAGGTTCTGCTAGGCATATCTGGAAAGCTTTAGAAATTAATTTAATGTGGGGTGGAAGCCAAAATGTAGTCCTGTTTATGGGACTGTGAACAGTTCTAGGTTTAGTATCAACTTCCTGTTAAATGTCACTGTCGCAACTGATGGAAGTATTTCCTAGACCTGATTAGGGTTTTGATTTCATGCTCTTTCTTCTTATCTTGATAGTTCCTTGTATAATTTGATGATACAATAAGTCTTTTCCCATACTAATTATTTATTTTTTTTTCTCCTGACTTATAGTTAGAAGTCTAAGCCACATTTCTTTCCATTTCCCTCACGTAACACAGCCCTATTTATAGTTCTGGCCCAGTCAAGAGCATGAAGGTGCTTCTAAGTCAGAGTCAAGCCAAAGGGCTTGTTTAATGGCTTCGTTATTTAGGCTAGAAGAAGAGCTGAGGTGATGACACACATACAAAAGATAATAAATATTAGGTCATCAGCGATCTCAAGAAATTCCAGTAGAATCACAGAACGGTTGAGGTAGGAAGGGGCTTCTGGAGATTGTCTAGTCCAACACCCTGCTAAAGCAGGGCTACCTAGAGCTGGTTGCTCAGCACTGCATCCAGTTGGGTTTTGAGTATCTCCAAGGATGGAGATTCCGCAACCTCTCTGGGCAACCTGTGCCAGTGCTTGACCATCCTTGCAGTAAAACACGTTTTTCTTGCATTTAAACATCATTTCCTGTATTCCGATTTGTGCCAGTTCCTCTTGTCCTGTCTCTGGGCACATCTGAGAAGAGTCTGGCTTCTGTTTCCTTTCATTTTCCCTGGTGCATGGCTGAGCTGGGTCAGCCTTAAACTTGGCTTGAATCATCATGATGTACCTGCATCAAATTGTTTGTATGGAGAGGCTTAAAGCATTAAGATACAGATCTTCTAGATTTTTCTAAGACCATATGGGAAAACAGTATTCTTAGTATTCCATTTGGTGTGGTTTATTAGTGTTGCATTTTGATGAGTTTTCAGTATTTAAAATAAATTATCGCTCATTTGATTAAAAAAAAGAAACAAACACTGACTATACTGGAAGAAAGGTAAATTTCTGTTTCAGAGGAAACAGCACCTTCTTATTGCACATGTTCTCTTCTGCTGTCTGTTGGAAGAAGTCTTTAGCTCAGTGAATAAAATTAATATGCATATAGAAAACAATGTACTTCTACACTGTCACTTTTGTTGGCAGAAAAAATTGCTAGCACAGAATGGGCCCTTAATAATGAAGGTCTAAATGATTGCATTATCATTTACAGGTGAATTTACTGTTAAAAATGTACAAGACAAGCAGCTGGTTTTAGTTTTCAGCCAGTGGGAGAGTGGGGTATTTTACTTTTCAGCAAGGAAGAAATACAGCACAGAAAAGAAAAAGTCCAGATGTTTACTTCACAACATGGAGAAGAATCTTATTAACCTCGCCTGCATGCCAAAGGGTGAGACCATTTTTCTCCGTTAAAACTTGTGTAGCCTGCATGGGTTCATAATTGCCTACTCTCTGAGCAATGCATGTGAAATCTCCTGTTTCGCAGCGGCAAACGTTTCAATAAATCTCCATGAACTATGAGCACAGCACACTAGCAATAGAAACCCAGCTTGGATTAGTAAGAAGTGTTTGTGTTTATAGTTTCTTCAGTGCTGAGACATTTCCCCATTATGTAGAAAATCTTAACGATTTGAAGCAGACTGGACTCAGAGACTGCAAGTGGCTGTTGCCAAAGCTCATGTCTCTTGATGTCTTGTGTTTGGTGTTCTCTGTGACCTTCAGAAAATCATATTGTCTGGATGGCTTTTTTTGTGTGGCATTATTAACTCTACCACTACTCTCCACCATTGTTCCTAAACTACTAAAACAGTGCTTGAAAGCTCATTTAGCTATCAGTGCTATTTGTGGCCTCAAACAATTCGGGATGTGTCAGTGCTTCCATTGTAAGTCATGGTTTTCAGGATGTAACTATGCTGAATACATTCTTTCTGCTCTGAAATGTGATCGACGAGGTATGTTAGTAACAAGATGTGATTTTAATTAATTTGTTTTAACGGAAAGCTCTTGAGAGTGAGAGAGATGGGCTTTGGCTTGGGTTCAAAGCCTGCGCGCTTCCCACGGATTGCTGTGTTGCCTCACCCCAGCCAGCGGCCCTAGCCTTCCCAGCATCGTCTCTCCTCTGGAAGGCTTTGCATTACAGTGAAAGGATAAAAGACTGCTATAAGGGCTTTTCTCCTCTGCGTGCTTAGGTTAAGAGCAACAGCTTTAGTTTCATCTGTACTAAATGTCAAGTTTGAATTCAGTTTTGTGGAAAATAAACAGTTCTGTCATTAAGACATTTAAACACAAGGTTTGCCGATTTGGCCTGTTCATGTTCTCTGCTAAAAGAAAAATATTTATTCATGAAATGGCTCTTCTGTAGCTCCAATAGCATTATGAATAAAATTCGTGTAGTTCTTATTCAGGTAAGTAGAAATCATGGCTTGATTATTACTTAAAGAGGAAAAAGGAGAATTAGGTAGAAGATTAGTTTCCAGTATCATGGTCTGCTCATTTTAAGCCTGCAGATTTGTGGAGGGGCATGAGCCTTTGTATAAGTAATTTTTTGCTGCCCTAATGGGACATACATGCCTTGAGGTGATTACTCCTTGAGAAGAACACGTACACTCAGACAGTCCAAGAGTTAAGGCAACAGGACATCAGCTTCTGCAGTTGTTGTCCTGCAAGAAGTCTGCAGACTTTGCCTGTGGAGGATAATTACGGTTCTTTTGGGAAGTAAAAATCCCCTCTCTTGAGCAGCTGCAGAATATATGATTAGGTGTCACAGAGCATTGCCTTGAATTATAACCAGTCTGATTGCTGAGCCTGAAATCTGGTCCTTTAAACTGCCTGCTGTTTGATTATGCCTCTCTGTCACGATTTGGGATTACAGCAAATGGCTCCTAAGGGCAGAGGTACCAGAAGCAGATTGAAAGCTGCCCTTACACTTCAAGATATACTCCCTTGTGGCTGGTCAGGACTATATATGCATGTGTGTATGTGCTGAGAGGAGAATGAAAATTTTCTGTTTACAAAGAAATGTAAGCTAAGATAGGTGTTCCTTGAGTATCTGCTCATCTGGGAGTAGCTGAGCATCTTTCATGAAGAGGACAGCTGTGGGTGGGAGTGCTTAAAGGAGTAATGCTCAGGAACAGTGGGTGCGAGGAGAAGCTGTATATCCTTGTTTTCCTTTGTTTGACCAATGTTTTTATGCATTTCAGCTTTCTCATGGACTCTAATGGTAAAATCGATATTGATGTAGGCTAGCTTAGGCTTTCCTGGAACTAGCAGAACTCATGCTATCCAGCAACAGAGATGAAAAACTCATTTAAGATAGAGTTTGGCAAATTTGTGGATGGAATTGTGTGACAAGGTTGCTAGAAATTGAACCAACTAGTATGAGTCCATGGATGTCCAGCTTGGTGATATCCCCAAAGGAGATGTGATTGGCATTGGTAGTGTTCTTTTGTACTCTTTTTGTATGAATCACAGCCCACAGCTTACTGGGATTGTCCTCTGACCTTCCGTTGTATATCCTGTCTTCTCAGGGGGTTTTCTTTTTTTTTTTTCCTTTTTTTTTCTTTTTGAAGCATGCAAGAGTGGCTGCAAGTAGCTAGGTAGGAGAAACTGGTGGGATCTGCTGATGCTATGAGAAGTACTGGTGTGTCATTGATCCCTGGATGGTTTGTCATGTTCATATGCTCAGACCTGTCACCAATTTTACAGCTAGGGGAGGATTCTCACCCAGGTTTGGAAGTCAGGAGTGTGTTAGTTGATTGGTTTGTTAACATTTTAATTCCATTGCAGAATGGGGTCTGGGCCACTTCCTTGGAGCTTTAGGTCTCTTCTGTGACAGAAACGTAAGGTTTTTTTGTTTGGGAAGGTTTTTTTTTTTTTTGTTTTAAATAGGGTGTTGTAAAGTGCTTGTTAGCAGCAATGTGGGGTCACTTCTTTAAAAAATAAAATAAAAATCTGTTGTCTACTTGCCTGCAATAGTAGTACTTGGCTACTTGGCCTGTGAGGGATTAGGCTTGTTCATAGAATGGTTTGGGTTGGAAGGGACCTTAAAGATCATCTAGTTCCAACCCACCTGCCAAGAGCAGGGACACCTTCCAATAGACCAGGCTGCTCAAAACCCCATCCAACCTGGCCTTGAACACTGCCAGGGTTGGGGCATCCACAACTTCTCTGGGCAACCTGTTCCAGTGCCTCACCACCCTCACAGTGAACAACTTCTTCCTTACATCTAATCTAAATCTACTCTCTTTCAGTTTAAAGCCATTACCCCTTGTCCTATCACTACATGCCCTTGTAAAAAGTCCCTCTCTGACTTTCTTGTAGGCCCCATTTGGGTACTGGAAGGCTGCTATAAGGTCTGTGCGGAGCCTTCTCTTCTCCAGGCTGAACAACCCCAACTCTCTCAGCCTGTCTTCATAGGAGAGGTGCTCCATCCCTCTGATCATCTTTGTGGCCCTCTCTCGAGGCTTCGTTTGATGACGCTGGTAACATGTTCTGTTCCTGTGAATGGGGGCTGAGCAAGTGAGCCTGGCATTTCCAGCTTTTGAGTGTTTGATTTTTATGACCTAATTAATATTTTTAATGTACTTCCTTATGAGTGGAGTATGTAATACAGAATATTGCTTTACGCAAAATGTTGTTTTGAAAAATACTGAGTAGAAAAATATCTCATTCTTTTCAGTTATAAAAAAAGCTACTTTCACATGTAGGAAATATCTACAAAGATACAAAAGGTACTTTTTCCATCAGTGTGGAATATTTATATTTTTCCTTTTGTATTTTACCTTTTTATAGCAATGTATTTATCAGGCTGTAATAACTTTTAAAGATGAAGCATTTACCTTAGTCTTACACTTAAAGAAAACAAAATATAAAAACAACAGGCATCTGCTTCAACAGTTGTTCCATTAGCTACATTCCAGTCACTCATTAAATGTATCCCTCAAAAAATGTTTTTAGTCCTGAGGTGGATCTCTCTCAAAAAAGGTAAATCTCTATAAATTAAATTGATTTAATATTCCGTCCTTTTTAAACATTTGCAAATTTACTTTATGCTGAGGTAGTGCACAAATATTGCACCTTCTCACTCAATAGGTCTTTTATTCAAACATATTAGCAGATTTCTGTGTTTAATGAGAAATTTTGAACTTCTGTTGCCACTACATAGGCTGCAGCTGTTATGAAGATTTGACTAATGATTGCTCTTTCATGTACATCAGCGAAGGAATCGTTTACCCAAAAGGTATTTATCAATTGTCTGTGAGCTATTGGAGTGTTTATCATATAAACACATTTTCTCTTTTCAAAGGACATGAAAAACTGCTTCAAAATCTTCTGAACGGAGCACTGGTCCAGGCTGTGTTTGGAAATAAAGCTGCTGCCTTCAGAAAGTTTGGAATATTATCTAATTACCTACCATACTGTCTAACTTTCAACTGTAAAACTCCTGGAAACCAACGTCTTTCACACTGTCAGAGGTCTAGGAGGCAGCCTCACAGTAGCTCTGCGGCTGAAAAAGATGTGTGCTGTGATCTGACCTGAATTTGCATGGGTTCTACATGCAAATGTCTTGGGGAGGGTCTCGAGGCTGAGCCTTCCTTGGGGCAGAGATTAATCTGGACATTGATAGGATGACCAGTTTATTGAAAGTACTTATTGTGGGCTTTTATGTATGGATAGATATAGATAGTAAAGTGAGAAGTACAGTTTTCTCCTGTATTCCTTATACCATTGAAATTCGTATCAGAAGATGGAGATATTTAATTCTTTAAGTTTTGCAAACTAAAGGGTTGCTAAACTTTTCTTCTCAGCTTAAATTTCCTCCCATGGTTTTTATTTTTTTACTTTACAATATTTATTCTCTTTTAAAGAGATGCTTTCTTTAGTTGCATTTTGCTCTGCTGTCTGACATGAATTCAGCCTTTTTTTAGCAGTGTTCCTGCCTCAATTGGAAAAAATGAGAAAATCCTTCAACCTTCTTTGCCTGTCTTCCATGTGATATAATGCCTTTTGTGAGAGGCATTGGCAAGGAACTGAGGTGCAGAAAACTGTGAAATACATGAAAATCCTAAAGCATCATATAAAAAATTGAATGTCTAAATGTATAAAGCTCATACAGCATATCATCCTACTACATATTTAACAGTTTTTCCTGAGCAGTAGGCAGCTAGTGTTGGAAAGTTCATTAATATTTTATTCTGTGAGATGAAAAGTAACCATGTAGCAAACATACAAGACCTACATTTTTTATTTTGTTTATCCCTTTTTTGGTTTTTGTTTTCATATGGGTGAATCAGCCTTTCATCTCCCACAAACTTTCTAAAATTATTCCCATCAACTTAGTAGTACTCATTGCTGAGGGCAGAGCTCATCAGCTGGAGGTTCCCTTAGTGAAGAACTGAGCTAAGCAGCAGATCATGACTGTTTCTTTAATCTTGGGGCAGTTTATGAAGAAAAAAAAAAAAGGGAGTTCTGAAATGATAATGCTGAATGTCAAAATTAAAATATAGTTTGAACCCTTTCTGCTGCTGGGAACTGTAATGTTCTGTAACCTTCTGAACTGAGGACAAAAGCAGAAACCTGGGGTGATGGCAAATGGGCTTTTTGACAGAGCAACTAGCTGAAGAGAAACCAGCCATCCGGTGTGAGATGTTTGTCCTTGTTCTGGAGTCAGGCTGTTGTAGTTCTAGAGTTCAGGCTGTTGTAGAGTAAAGATGGAAGAGAAATATGAATTATAGGTAGAAGTAATACCTTTTCCTACATCAGAAGGCATAGATGGAAGAAATAGGCAAGGCTTTGGCTGTGTAAGCCCTTGTTCAGATGAGAAACAGAAAAAAAAGATAGTACAGGCTGAAGACAGTCACTGTGAATTTAATTATGTAGATCATCTAGACACCTCAGAGAAAAGGATTCTTCCTACTTGTGGTGCTGAATGCACTGTTGTGACAGATCACATTGTTTGATCTGGAGGAGGCAAGCCTTAGGCTGGTAAAAATTGCTGACATACAGGTTTTCCTTCAAGTCTACAGATATGTTAGGGGGAATGCATGATCATTTTTGTCTGGGCAATTGTTTTGTCGCCATGCTGGAATTTCTTTTACTGCTTGTTGACAGGCATCTGTTCAAATTATTATAATGCAGGTTTTAAATATTGTTTTATGGCTTTTTTTACCCCGAAGGACTCTTGAGAGCTTCTGTTGCCCTCTGCCCTCATTAATTTTTTTTAAGTTTTTTTTCCTTCCTTCCTTCCTTCCTGTTATAAATCTGCTTAGCTTACATCTCACTCTCATTTTTCTGTGTTAATCAGAGAGTTCTCTTTTCTGTGGCTGGATGTCAGGAAAGTTAACTGAACATACCAGTACAAGTTCCCCAGATGTCATATCACATGCCTGGTATCTAGAACAGAAATAAAGAAATGATCTGTATGCATTGTAGTTGGAGGCAGCGGAAAGGAAAGCCTTCCGCAGCTGCCAACATTTATTTAGTACAGATGCTGAAACCAGGCAATCATTCTGCAGCTGTAGTTCTGAGGTGGCCAGGAGATCTTCTGTAAAGGGCCAGCAACTAAATAACTGTCTTTTTTAAAAACTGGAAAAGCTAGTAACTGGTAATCAAATTCCATAATGGTCCCTTGGAGCAGAACACAGATGCAGTAGGACAGCCAAGAGCACCTGAGCAATTCATGGCTGGTGGAAGGGGACATAAACCAATGGAAAAGAGACAGTTTACACCAGCTGAAGATTTGTTATAAGTCTGTGTTTTATTTCTGTAAATCCTAAAATGTACAATAGTATTCTAAGTGTGTTATCCCTGTAAATCAGAAGAAGGGATAGGCCAAAACACATAGAAAACATGCACAATATCCATAGCTCCTCATTCGAAACTGAGGATTCTAAACACAATTTACTGTATACTTAAGAAAAGTTCAGGATAGTTTGTGACTTGTGTGTAATAAAATGTGTATGTTTACACATACAGCAGTTGGAGGAGAGAAGAGAAGGTTTTGTCACAGCCTGTTGAAGAGATAATATATTGTTGAACTGTATTGGGAGCAGGAAATGCATTGAGCCTGCTGCCTTTCTTCCAATTCACATGGTCTAAAAAGAAGGCTGTACAAATGGGTCTGGGCTTGCCTCCCTTGAAGGGACTTTTGCTTTGCAGATCTATCAATAAAGATGAGCATTGCACTTACAAAGATGTAAAGTTACTACATATTCCCATTTGCACTCTTCCTTTCTTGTATTTTGTGTGCGTACTTTTCTTGCAAGGGTGGTTGTGAGGATTAAATGCTGTGGCATAGCATCGCACGATGTGCTGGAACTCCCAGAGTCCTCCTTCAGTTTTTCAAGTCCTGATTGCTTTACTTTTTGCACATAAGCTTGAAACTATCGCAAATCTTCGAAGCCTTTAGGCTTTTCTCTCAGCATATCTTTATACCGGTAGAGTACCACAGAGTATTACCTCATTACATTCGTGCCCCTAATCAACACTGACTCTGAAGGTAAAACAGATGGAATTTGTTTGCTTATGTATTATGCAAAATTATAGTTTATTAAGTTCCTGCATTTTAATGGACAAATAAGCTAATGGCTATGTGGGTGGGCTGGGTACTACACAGTGTGTAGCTGCATAGATGGACTACAATTGCTTCAATTTGCTAACTAGGCTTTCAAGTACACCTGTTCTCCATTGTGGTTTTCAGCTGGAAAATCTGCCATCTGGAATCACATCAGTTTTAAACAACAAAAAAATGAATGGTTATAAATTTAGGTCAAAACACTTTTTTTCTCAGCTAAAAGAATGCACTTTCCATGGAACTTGATAACAGAAACAACTATTTGTTGAGAAATATAAGGATAATTAGAAAGTAAAGAGTTTCATATTGCATGCTAATGGATGTTGAAAGCTGAAAATGAGGGAAATACGTGAAGTGTATTGGCACCACTTTAAATTTTGCAGATTGCATTTAATCAGAACCTGATTTGGCTTGAAATGGCTGTTTGTTGAAATGCCATTTTTTATGTTCTGAGAGACAGAATATAAAGCTCCAATGACTCTTTTTTGATTTAAAGGGAATGAACTGGAAAAGATAGGAAGCAGCAGATGACAGGTGTGTTATTTGGCCATTGCCTAACTTTATTTACATTATTCACAGACAGGAGATGGGCTTCTCATCTTACTTTTTTTTTATAGCTGGACAAAGTTTGATGGAAGATTCTTTAAAAAATCGACTTCCATTTTGGTTTTGAAAGACACTGCACCAACCCAGTTTCATAATACTAGCCCAAAAGCACAAGAAACTATATTGCAGGGTATCTGGTAGTGTAGAAAAAGGCAATAATTAAAGTGGGAGAATTAATCTTTTAAATTACTTTGAGTTTTCTTGTAAGCATGAAGAGTTTGCAGCCATGTAGGTGACTTACTAAAAAGAACCGAAATGTAAAGAGAAATAGGAACAGTACATATTAGTGAATTAATGATTAGTGGTGAATTAATTTTATAGCTCTTCTTCTTGGTGTGGGAGAGTCAAAAACTAAAAAGATGAGCCAAAGTATGCCTTTATATACACTAGTGCCAGTGCATTGACCTCAGCGTGATTACAGAGCTGTAACAAATGCTCATATGTGGCTGTTAAGAGGGAACCTGAATGAGGGTTTCCTCCTCTGCTAAGGGCAAAGGCAGATCCCCTTTCCTGCAGACATCAAGACATCAAAGAAGATGTTACAGCTACCTGTGTGTTATCACCAGGATGGAGGTTATTATGACCAAAGGATACTAGCTGCAAGGAAGAAGTATTTATTCATTTGTCATTCAGGTCTTCCAAAATGCTTTAGGAAGGTTTTAGAACTAAGATGAAAAGCTTTGCTTTGAAATGAAATAAGGACGCTTACTAATTTTTTTTTTCCTATGGGATTGGTAAGCTGTAGGAGAGGACAAGTAACAAGCAGCTTGGGGAAGAGCAGTAACACTGAGCCGCTCTGGTGCTTCCAAAATAGTCAAGGATTTCTCTTCCCTAACTCTCCAGTCACTACTTTGCGGTGATTACTGTTTCCTCTTGCTATTTTTATGCCAGGGAGAGTGATTTTAGGTGTTGATCTTGGTGGTTTGAAAACGTTTCCCCCCCGGCTCCCCCCTTCAAAAGGGGAGTGTTTGACTGCCGATACTGCATGATGCATAAATGATGAGCACTGATGACAGCTGCTCACTCATATTTGTCATCATTATGTAAACTGCCATCTGTCAGGAATGGGCACTGTCCAAATAAAAAGCAGAAGAGCTCTGCTGAATATCAACCGCTAGGCTGGGCTGAGCTATGGCAGGGCCAGAAAGATTGTCTGGTTGTAGACTCGACTTCTTCCTTTTGCGTTTGTTGCAGCGATTGGTTTTCAGAAGAAATTGGTGTGCCTTGGCTGGGCGACGTGCATGCCTTGCTTCTGGTACTGTGCTCCCAGATCAACATTCAGCAGCGAAGAACTAAGCTAGTGATGTAAATTGTTTCAAACACTGCCACTGACCGTGGTGGCTTTTATATCACGTTCACTGAGAACGGCGGTGCTAGATTTGGGAGAAAAGTTGGGCTACCTGCTTATTGTGTTTCCAACAATACAGCTCTAAAATTCTGCAACTGACAGGCTTGGAAATAAGTAACGAACGACTACTGTGGCCGGAATAGAAGGAAGAGAGTAATGACTGATCTGAAACAGGCCAACAGAACTGTTTTCTGCTTTGCAGTATACCGTAGTTTGGAAACATTTCTCTGAAGATACAGTATTTTTGTCCAGTTAGAAAGAGATTATGTTTGAGAAAATTCCAGTTAAATATATTAAAAAACCCTAATGATAGTTGCAAATTGCTGTACAACCTCTTTGCTGTTCGGGTGCTTTTTTTGCAAGTTTATCTCCTTATTTTTATGTTACAGCTAAGTTAGCACTAGTCTAAACCCAGCAGGGTAATATTCCACATTGGCCAGAATACGCTAATACTGTAGTGATCTCCAGCTGAGACAGCTTCTACAGTAAAAGGGATTTGTTTTGTTCACAGGCTTTTTGTTGCTGTAATGTTCAAAATTTTCAGTCAGAATTATTGATAGACTGTGAGTTGATTAAAAAAAAGAATTCTTGAGAATTCCTTTTTTTTTTAGATTTTCTCATGTCCTGTAAATCAGAGAGTCATCACATAATGATGATGCCTGCCTCAGTGGTGCTGCAGCGCAGTGCATGAACAGGGCAGGAGACAAGCGAGGGCTAAATTTTGTATACTCTGGAGGTTTACCTCTCCGTGTTGACAGTGACGCAGTATGATACATCCTACTCTTGATCACAGGCATTAGTGCATTTAGTCAAAACTTAAATATAAATAGAAAATAACCATCCATATAAAAATATTTGTTGTGTGTGATTTTTCCCCTGGAGTAATAAATTAGCCAGTAGGAGGTTTCATGCAGTTTTGTGATGTTTATTAGCTACTGTGCAACACTGTACTTTAGAAAAAAATTAACTCTTTTCAATTTTGTGAAGCAGTAGAAGAACCTTTATTTGGACAGTTTGTAGCCAGATGTCCCATATGACAGGTGCAGAAAACAGTAATTTTAATTTTTAATGTGTTTTTAGCCTTACTTCATCAAATACTCAACATATCAGAATGAAAAATGTTTTTCATTGCAGTTTACGCTTGGTCTCAGTTACCTGAGATTGCAGATTTTGTGTTAAGGAGTTTGGAAGTACAAGGACAGCAGTGTGGGGTCCGTAGAGTTAGCCCTCTGGAGCAGAACTGAATCAATGTTTCGTTATGGTGCATGCAATCAGGTAGTTCCCACTATCAACACACAGCACTTCCAGTCTGCACACTGTAGTCAGTTCTGTGCCACACACGAGCAAACAGCTACGGATTTTTCCCCAAGCCTGGACTCCTCAACCTTCTCTCTGTTTTTAACAGTGACACGAAGTCTTCCCTGTTCACTCCTGCATTATTTATGTTTTGCTGCCAAGCCTTTCTTCTAGTTCTTCTTAATCTACCTAGAAAAATCTACTTTTTCCATCTTTTGCCTTCGCTAGGAGGCAGAAAGCTAGAAGGCAGCTATGTTTTCTTTCACTATACTTTCTGCAAACCTCTTTTACTGCTTTCCAAACTCAAGAAATCAGCTTCAGACATAAAGGCCACCTGTATTTTTGTCTGTTGGTGACTTGATTCTGACACTAACTGATCTACACCATCATATTGGGTGTGATGCATTTTTAAGTAGTCTATGGCTATTGTGTCTATACTGTAATGTTTATGCTTTGCAGTCTCTTTAGTCGTGCTAGCTTGGGGCTTAAGTTCATGCTCAGCCTCAAATTCTGTATTGTCTTTGCTTGTTCAGTTTGTTTCAAGGGAAGTAGTCCTCTTATCTTGACATGAGGAAAGAGCCAAACTCCTAGTGTCTTTCCCTGGTTGGCACTGTGTTTGTCTGCTTCATGGACAATCTTCAACCAAAACACGAGCACGATGATTCAGACTTCGTAAGATCTTCATAAACTGTCCAGAGTCTTTCTAGCCTGTTCAAAGCCCTTTTCACTTGCTGTTCACAAGGGATTTAGCATAAACATGTGGAAGAAACAGCTGAAATAGATGTGTGAACTATTTGTGATCTGCTAATGTAGTTAGCTGTCCTTGTGTGCCAAATATGCAAGTACCTTCACTCCAAGTGATTTTTGACACAGTTATAGTTAGGAAAAAAAATATATTTCCAGTACTTTTCCAGTATTTAAAATGAACCAATAGTGTTTATTCTGTTCCAACACTTACAGTGGAGCAGCTTCTTCTATTGTGTTGAGTTTATTTTTCTTCTTATTCTTTTCCCTCTTAATTTTCACTCATGAACTGATTCATAGGATTTGTTAAATCTTTCTGTAACATGGCACATTTGGTCTGATTCTAAGAAATTTTTCATTGTGCATTTGCTGCTGAGATAAAATAAGCAAGGGGAAAAATGGAAAACTGCTTTGCGGAAATGAACCTTATTACAGCTTTAAGGAAATGGCACTGTAATTAAAGCTGAGACAGACATTTTATTCAAATCCCTTCTCTTCAGCTGTGCATAGCATATTGAAAATAATGTTGCGATAATTTATCATATTTAAACTCTTTAATGGATAGTTTGTGGAGAGAAATTGTACTTAATTTTGAGAGAGAAAATAGAGTATTTCTGGTTCATATATTCAGACTTCTGTGAACTTTTGCACAAAGTAACTTGGAAACTGGCTTTAAACTTCTATTTTGTGTCCAACTCCATGTATACTATTTCCATGGATGTTCCTATGCGGTGGAGTTCTGTCTTTTCGTCTGAAGAGCCAGAAAATTGGAGTTTGGATTTTGACATTAATACATAAGATGTTCTGTAACGATTAATGATTCATTTTTGCAAGAGTAGAAGTGGAAAGGGAGCAAACAGAAAGAAAAAAAAAATACGGATACAATTGACTAAGTTTCAAGTTCTTGCATTGCACCTGTGACTCTATCATCTGGAGACCTTCCAGATTTGGGAATTTGGAGGGGGATAAAAAGAAAAGAAAGAAAAAAAAAAAAAAAAAGAATATGAGTAAATATGAGCATACTTGCTCTCATTTCCTCCCATCTCAGCCATGATATGTACTATTGAGCTGGAAAAGTCATGAGATCAGACATTTTTGTTTAGTTTGCTGGCATGGGAATACTTGGAACGAAGAGTTGCTGTCTTCTTTCTTTCTTTTGCAATTCAGTTCCAGTAAGTCGATTACATGTCAATTCTCATTGTCACAGCTTCTCCATCCCTCTCTTGAAAACAACAATATATATTTTTCAGTTAGAAAAAAAAAATAGAATAGACAGACAAAATATAGAATAGGAGATTTGAAGACTAACCCAGACATGTTCCATAATTAGCTCTTCCCCTTGTTCTGGTCAACAATGCCCCAATTTTTTTCAGTCTTTTCTTATTGCAGCCTTTTTTAATGCCTTCTTTTCATTTACCAGCAAAGACGATAGTTTCTTTGAACACGGAGAATCAGTCCAGTTTCTCTGAGCACAGTGAGAATCAAATAAACCCATAGCTGTAATCTGCAGTTATATTGCCTGTTATTTTTCATTACTGTACTGGTTTCATCCAGGATAGAATTAATTTTCTTCCTAGTAGCTGGTATAGTGTTATGTTTTGGATTTAGTATGAGAATACTGTTGATAACACACTGATGTTTTCAGTTGTTTCTAAGTAGTGTTTACACTAAGTCAAGGATTTTTCAGCTTCTCATGCCCAGCCAGCAAGAAGGCTGGAGGAGAACAAGAAGCTGGGAGGGGACACAGCCAGGACAGCTGACCCAAACTGGCCAAAGGAATATTCCATGCCATGTGACATCATGCCCAGTATATAAACTGGGGGGAGCTGGCTGGGAGGGGTGGATCGCTGCTTGGGAACTGACTGGGCATCTGTCGGCAAGTGGTGAGCAATTGCATTGTGCATCACTTGTTTTGTATATTCTAATTCTTTTATTATTATTATTGTCATTTTATTATTATTATTTTCATTATTATTATTTTTCTTCCTTTCTGTCCTATTAAACTGTCTTTATCCCAACCCATGAGTTGGTTTGAGTTTTTTTTCCGATTCTCCCCCCCATCCCACTGGGTGTGGGGAGTGAGCGAGCGGCTGTGTGGTGCTTAGTTGCCAGCTAGGGTTAAACCACAACAATTACAAATCCCTTTTTTTCAGTTGCTTATATTTTTGTCAAAATCACTCCATACCAGTGTGTACTAAACTAATTTACAGTGCACAGAAAGGGAAGTTTATCAAGCCGATCCCTTTCCCTTTCCCTAGCAAAGGGGAACTGTATTTTAAAAGGTTTATGCTTAAATGAGAAGCAAGTTATATGCATGAAATATAACAAATTTCACACAAAAAATACACAATAGTTGCAAAGATGCAAATACAAATCTTTGAAGAATCTAGCTTTTTTTTAAGAACTGTGAATTTTGTGATGGTAAGTAAGAGGTGGTTATTTTTAGACAGGAAAAGTAATGAATACTATTTTCAGTGCCCTTTGTTGGTGTACGGTCAGGGTTCCCAACTATGGACAGCATATAACTAGTGGTATGAAACCCTCTTCAAAGTGGCTTGTAAAAGCTGCCTAAGCAGATAAGTGATATCTCATATTAAGTTTGAAAACCTTTGATACAAGCCATGTAGGCTGAACTAAAATCCTTTCAGGTAAGAAGGGTGACTTTCTGCCCTGTCTCCTGAATCCATACAGAGAGTTTAACTATGAGCTTTTGGCTGTGAAAATTCGTGGTATATTGTCAAGTAGTATAGGTAAAATAGGGCAATGACCTTTTTTTCCTGTGGCAAACTTTTTTTTTTTTTAAACGTATTTTTGTTAGCAGCAGGAAAAACATCAAAACAACTACCACAAAATACTACACAGCTAAAGATATCAACTGTGAGGAACACTTTCCTAAGAAATCTACTCTGCTCCAGCTTTAGTCCCCTCTTGCAAGAATATTTTCACAGGTGTTTTTCAAGTAGAGCTTCCCCCGTACGAGTGCTGAGCTGGAGAAGAAGGTTGACCACGTACCTGAATGGCAACTCTTAATAAGCTCAGATTAGTGAAAGAGTGAGCTCTTGTCATCGTCTTGATCTGTAAGACGAAATTTGTTGGAGCTCAACAGGTTGTTCTAAAAAAGCCTATGCATAGCAGCAGATAACTTATTTTCCGTTTTCAGTGTTGGAGATGCACTGAGATTTCTAAGATTGTTCAGAGATAACTATTAATAGCACCATGCGCAAAGAAGGTCTGTAATGCTTCAAAGGGATGCACAAAGCCTAGGGGGATGCTCAGGCTTACTGCTGCGTGTGATTGCAGAAGGAAGTCATGAGGCTTGCACACTTCAAAAGTCAGGGCATGCAAAAGTTCAAGCAGCCCACACAAATTCACCTCCTCCCTTCTGCTTGTTTGCTACAGTGCATATAATTGCTCAATCAGTTTCATTTCTTCAGGGCATTTCCTTTAGCAGTTAAGAGATTTGATGATGTATTAATGAAGTTCTTAAATAATGTTTGTTAGTATTGAGCTTTTTAGCCAAATCGAAATGCAAGCTTTTTGTTTTATTGCTGCTGCTTTGCCTTTACAATCCATGTCTTTTTTGACCATGACCTTGTCTATTAAAGATCTCTCTTGTCTATCAAAGCAAACTTCTGTTCTCAAATGCCTATATGGTACATAATTTACCAGTGTTTTGGTCTATGGGTAGCATTTTCACATGCTGCTGTAGCTGAAAGAAAAATTACATGTGAACAGTACCCTGTCTGCCAATATTTAAATATAATCTATTAAAAAGTTTTTATTTCCATAGAGAAAAGAAACATATTACTTAAAAACATAGGGCTAACCCCATGTGTCATGGTCCTCCGGTCCAACAAAATGACTCTGGCACGATGCAGACACATATGGGTTTAAACCCGTCATAGTTTAAGCCCTCCCTGGACCGTATGAGGTGAGGTGAAAATATACTAATCAGAAGTATTATAGGTTTAAGTTCATGAGTATCAGCTTTTTCTTTGTGTTATGGAGGCTGAGGTACACATAGTGGTTAGAGCAGCTATGTCCTGCAATGGCTGATGTAATATGCCCTTTATGTTGTCTAAGGCTTTAGCAAGGCTGCAATTAAGCCTTTGTATTATTATTATTGTTATTATTATTAAATAATAATAATCTGGTTTCTCTGTTTTCAGTGAGAACACCCAGCCTCATTTAATACACAGACCAACCTTTGCCTTGGGTTTCAGTGGTGTCAATCCACATGTAGAAGTGTTCTGGATTTGAAGACTGAGGTCTCTTTTCTCTAACAAAATAAAATTAATCCATTATTAAATGTGACCTCAAAAAGAGGGAATGTACCGCACTGTCTTTATCCATGTAGAGTCGGGTAGTTTCAATGTAATGGCTTCAAATAGGTACTGCTGGACATTTACATTTCTTGCAGAATACTTTATGTAAAGTGAAGGGCAATAA
This sequence comes from Gymnogyps californianus, assembly GCF_018139145.2. Classification (NCBI taxonomy): domain Eukaryota; kingdom Metazoa; phylum Chordata; class Aves; order Accipitriformes; family Cathartidae; genus Gymnogyps; species Gymnogyps californianus. Next base: position 176,952,431 of record NC_059471.1, read on the forward strand.
ACTGGTTAAAAATATTACTGTAAAGGATTTTTATGATAAGGTGAAATAGTCTAAATGAATTTATAGTGACTGAACAGATTTTAGACATAAATGGCAGGTGAAATTTGATAGATTTGACATGTACTAATTGCCTCCAGCACTAGCTATTGCTAAGCAGTTAATAAAGACATACAGTAATGTCAAATCTGCAAGTACAAGCTATATTGAAATACTTGAATTTATGTTCGTGAACTATTCTTTTCCCCTGCACACTGAGCCAGTTTACTTCCAATGCCTTTATCACTGAATTGTCAGGTTTTGATGAGACTACTGCTCTTTCAGGCTCAGTTTTTTTCATTGAATAGTTGTGTTGGTTTTTTGCTGTCTCCCAAAACGGAGAAATGCTAAAGCTAGTGGTGAACTGGAATGTTAACAGTGAATGAGAGATAAGGCGGAACATTTTGAAGATGCTGAAATTTATATTTATGAAAAATTATGTTAGAGGAAAAAGGAAATGGCTCATAATTAAAGCAAAGAAATAAGAGTGAGGCATGGTCTTTATTTCCAGCTCTGGCAGAAGCTTTAGGAAATCATTTAACCTTTTTGTATGTGTTTCTTTGTTTCCATGTCTGTAAAACGGCATGATAAAGGTGTACAGGAAACCTAAGCTAATTCAAGGCTACAAAGTGTTTAGAGACCTGTGGATGTGTCAGATGGAAATAACTGGAACTTATTTCAATATGAGAATTTACCTTATTTAAATTAACTTGATTATTATGCTAATTAATTTTTTATCTAGAGCATAAAGCACACTATTGAGTAGTTCATGTGTATCAGAGTAATAACTTATAAAAAAAATGGCGGAAGAGCTAGAAATGAATCTCATTTTCATGTCATACAACAGAGACCACTTTGATAGTCTCTGTTTAGTTTATTCCAACTCTGAAATAATTCTGAATTTCTACCAGGAATATGCATCAACAATAATTCTCAGACATGACCTAAAGAAAAGAAATGATCATAGATTTTCAAATAAAGCAAAATCTGGAAATCCTGATTACTTGAACTCAAAAAGTTTATTGGGAAACCCCTGAGTTCAACTAACTTGCACAGGTTTTTGATGGATAGTCTGTCCCTTCCTGGCCATCCTACCTATTTGATTTTAGGAATGCTTTTAGAGTTCTCCAGAGGTCCTGTTGTTTGGGGGAGTAGAGAACTGAAGTTCTTTGGAGGTACTTCAGTTGAGATGGTTGAAACAAAGTGTTTGGCTTTGAAATTTGAATCTGGTTTAATTTCACATTAGTGTGAGGTAGAAAGCAAATATTCTTCAATAGAACTGTTTTCAATTAATTTTTCTATTGACAAACAACTTTATGTTTTAAAATATCCATCCCATTAAGACTGAGCATACTATTGTTTTTTATTTACTCTGAATTAGAACATTTATTGTCCCATGGTGAAATATTTAAGAGCCAGTCAGTGCAAATGAAACAAACAGCTAAAAATAAGTGAATAATGAATTAATGAGATGCATGTTACTTACTGAAGTGTCTCTAAGGGTTTATTGCCTTAGTGAAAAGGAAGTGAAATGCTGTGTATATTTTCCTGATGGAAAATCAGCCAGTAGGAAGATACTGTCTTTGCCATGAGTAACCTCCCAGGGAACAAATACAAAGGAGAAAAATCTGAAGCCAAATCAGTTCTTCATCTAGGAAAAAATACTGAAGGTATCAGGATTAACCTTATTCTAATTAAATGATAAGCTTTTACCGAGTTAGGCAAATACCATATATTTGAAAATTTTATCCCTAACATATGGTTTATTATAGTTACTAGTTTTGCTATGCTAAGAAATACAGATAAGTAAAGCAGGTGAAAGGAGGAAGTTATTTGAGATCCAGAAGGGAACTCTCTTAACCTTTCTTTTCAAGTCTGCAAGAACCTGAGGCACTTGATTGCAAGGTAATACATGAGAGAGAGGAATAAGCAACCTTTCAAAGTGCAGGCCTTCTGAATACAAAATCCCTGTGTAGATTTCGAGAAGAGGTAGTAACTGAATTTGTTCTACCTTTTGATAATCTGCCTTTATATGAAAAAGGAAGCCTCCCTCATCCCTGGCAGTAACTTTGAATGAGTTTTAGGTTATATGATCCACACTCCTTACAATGTATAGCATAGCAATGAATCAGTACAGTGAATTGGCCCAGCCTCATGGTGATAAGCAGGGTGAATTGTGCCAATCTTTTTATACGAGAAAAGAAGATGTGATTTTGAATGTCAGGCCTAGGGTTTTGAGCCAGTAATCTCAGTCCTTCACAAGGCATTCCTACATGTCTATAGTTTACTATGTCTCAACATTGTCAACTCTTAAAGGAAAAAATGATCAAGTGTTTCTGAGGTTTTTCCCTAGCCATTTGTTTTATTAACGTCTTACATGCTTTGCTTGTTGGTTCTTACAGTTTTTGCATTGCAACTTTAAAAGCTATTTCAGTGTACTGGCCAGATAAAGCAATTGCTTAATAGATGCAAAAAGCTGTCTTATCAGAGCTAAGTTGCTCACTGCAATAAGACAGAATCAAAGATTCACAGTGTAAGTAATAGGCTAAAGATGGTGGTTTGTGTAGCTCTCTGGCTTAATAGATGTGCAATATTTCGTTGTCTCTGTTCCTTCAGCTCTTACAACTATGAACATTTGTTTCATTTATGTAAAAAGTTGGACTAAATGATTTACTTTCTTCTTACATCTTTAAAGTTAACTGTACAAAAGAGGGAAATGTCTTAAAAATTTATGCTAGAAGAATTTAATTACCTAAGCACTAGCTTTAAAAATGTTTATTTCTGTCCTGTTTATAGTGATTGAAATCATGGATATTTAATTTGGAGAAGAATCAAAACAAGTGAACTTCAAGTTGGCTTTTCAAAATGGGAATTTGAAAAGCTGCAGTTCCTGAAAGAAAAACAAGTATTATTTGCACATAAAGGTCTTTGTCTGACTAGAACAGTCTCTACTAGCTAGTAATATATGGTTTCTTATACGAAATTTCTTTTGAAAACAATTACTTAAGGGAAAAACCATGCAAGTTAAAATGCTTTGTAGAGAAAAATGGTAGTTCTGAAGTGTAGGTGAACCACACTGATTTTATATTGTGCTGCATAAAACTGTAGAAGACTATCCAGGCAGAAAGATTTGAAACACCATATGCACCATCTAGTATGAATATGCATGGAAAGTTAGCTGAATGATAATCTAAACTCATAGGCAGGTGCCTATGGCCACATTTTTTGATATATCTCTAGAGAAATTTGGAAGAAATCCATCAGGGGAAGATTTTCAGCCTTCACATAAAGTTTTTTTTTTCTTTTTTTTTCCCCACTGTTTAAACACAAAAATTAAGACAGGCAGATATCTGGGTGACAGCTGTTGGAAATAGAATGCAAGAATTTTTGATGAATGGAAGTGGGATTATTCTTTGCAATTTATGTCAGGCTTGTAATTTGCCTACTCATCCAGAACTATAATAACAGATTCACACTGAGCTTGAAAGACAACTGGACTTTCAATTATCTTTCTTCCTTTTTGTTCCTAATGGATTGAACAACACCATGACCCTAGCTCAATAAACAAGGTCATTGCCTGTGCTGGAGAACCACCAGTGATTTCACCGTGTTTCTATTAACTTCATGGGGAAACAGAATTTGTCCAGCTTTTTAAAGTTCCAGCAACCTGGCTTCTAGTGGGAGTTACCAGCTCTCCTGGATTCTCCAGGGTAAAGGTTCATCTTAGGAAATAAACTGAAATACATACTGAATTGTTTATGGTACCTCTGAAACCCATGAAACCTTTCACAAAGAACTTCCCCGAGAAAGTCCTCTGCTCACATTGAGTAGGGTCCCAATGGAGTCCCATACAGGACCTAGTTTACTTGTGCTTAACCAGTAGGCCAAGCACAAACAGGCTTAGTATTAGAGTCTGTACTTGAGTGGAAAACAATGTTTAATCATGCAGATGATAAGTCTGAAGAACCTTACTGATTTTAATCATGCTTCCCAGAAAACAAAATGAGTTGACTTTTGTCCTTGAGACCTTCTTGATAGTTCATGTTCTACCCTCATTGCAACTTCCAGGAGCTATCCCTGAAGCTCTACACTTGTTTATTTGGCAGAGGCAGGTATGTTCATTGGAATATCACATGCATAAGCCTCTTGTAAATCTCTTCATGATAGCAGTAGTGTGTTCTAATTATGATGCTGCTGCTGCACATACACACAGGTTAGAAACATCATTAAGAAAAGCTGAAATCTCCCTTGGAGATTTTTAACTCCTAATTTCTCATTTTACATGGCTTGTGGTTGGGGACCATGCAAAATTCCTTCCTACAGTGGTATAAATCGTCTAACATTCTGCATGCAGGTCACTGATCCATGTTACTCTTTATACTTTGTCTGTTGAAATGCTGATCCCAGCCAGCAATATGTGAGTGACAAGGTAGTACAGATTTAGAATAACTGGTGGTAGAAATGGTCTATGAGTATACCATTCTTTTTCCTAGCCTAATCCATCTAAACATTATTTGTCTGCATTTAGCTAGTGTCTGCACTCTCACCGTAATCAGTGAAAAGAGTTACCATAGGATAAGACGGATCACTCTCCCGAGATACCCATTTCTCTCCATAGACTATAGAAGAGTAATTCTACTCTTGGTTCCTCATCCAGCATATTGCTTTCCTGAAGGCATCCCTGGTTAAGAATGATGTTTGGCAAAAGTATTTGTGTTTGTCCCAACTCCTTGAATTTTTTTTCTGTATTATGTGTAACCAGATCTGTATCGAAACAGCCGAGGGGATATATTAGCCCCACCTGGATTTATACTGTGAAAAATATGAACCCAGTGTATCTGCTTTCCTACTTTTGTTCTGATTTGAGCTTGGTTGTTGTGGTACCTCAGGCTCTTTGACCCAAATCCATCCTGTCCCCCAGCATACCCCTACCTGCAGACCTATCTAGGCTACAAGGTCAGTCACTCTGGTGTGTGCATGACTCGACATGTTTTCCACCTGAGGTGTAGGCTCTGTTCTTTCAAAATGAAGCCTATCTGCAGCAAGTAGGCTTTTTGCAGTTGCTTCTCAGCTTCCTGTTCTCCACACTAGTTAGCTGCTAGATCCTTAGTTATATGCTAGTCATTCCAGCCTCTGCTAACTCCCTCTTCAGGTATTTCCCTTCATCTTTGTTTAACACTATTTATTTGCTGTCTCTTCTCCTCTTGTAACTGCATTGTTCACATAACATACAACATTACAAACATTTTACAGATCATGGGTTCTCCTAAGGTAACTAGTGCTACTGCACTTCTGAGTACTGCAAAAAACTACCAAAATCTTTGATTTTCTTTTTGTGTGTTTTTAGTGCCTTTCTTGTAGCAAGAGCCTTTCAGCAGATTTACTTTTTTTTTCCTTGATGAGAACAAGAAACTCTTTTAAAATATATGAACATTAGGATTCTGGAGAAGCTGAAATTACTGCTGCAGAGGAAAAAGGGGGTTTTGCATGCTGGGAGTATGATAATTACAACTGTGGGCAAGATTTAAATAATTCTTCCTGGCGAGCTGGGTGGGTGCCTCAGGCTATGTCAAGGCTGAACAGTTTCTGCCTGAAGAGATCCTGGATCTGCCAGATCCTGGTAGGACTTCCAACTTTGCATGCGTGGCTTTTCTTCTTGGGGAAACCTTCTAGAGGAGGAAAGAGAGGGAACTGTTGCATATCTGGGTCTTGACCACAGCACAGTTTCAGGACACATCAAAACAAATTCCTGGACCCATGAGCTCAGAAAAACTCCCAGCTTCAAGTTCAGCCACAGCTTTAATGTGCAGGAGCCTTTTAATCAGATGGAGAAGAATTCTTCTTTAATACACCATTAAGTCTATAAACCAAACTAGATTATTTTTTTTTCTTCTGAAAGAAGTTTTAATTAGGATTTACTTTTATGAAACTTTTCTGAGGGCTGATGTTTAGCTGAACTGCAGTCTACTGAGAAAGGGGACAACTGAGTGCTCTCAGGGACTCTTGAAGTCCCTTAAGCAAATGTTAATGTCTACACTTGATAAGGACAATAAGTGCTGGAGGGGAGATGCTGCCTGCAACCCTTGTGGTAACAAACCTAAGACTGACTAGAACACAAGGAAGGTAACCCTTGGCTAAAGTTAGACTCAAAGTGAGATGTTGCCTGTGAAAATCTGCGCTTAAAGCAAAAACACATGATGGGATTTCTGCTAGCTAGAAAATCTTTCTAATAAGAAAACAAGGACTGGCAGGATAGTGCTACTTTTAGCAGGAATTCTGCTCCGGGGCTCGGGCTCGGGCTATACATGGAAGCTGTGACTTTCACTCTCTTCCATAGATTTTATTTTATTGAGGTGTAAATGTTATGTGCGAATAACCATTTTAATGTTTCTGAGGCTGTCTGCCATGCCAAATATTTAGTTCACCCTCAGATAAGCCTATAGACCGTGTAAATTCCACGACACAGATTTATCTCATCTAAATATCTAAACATTGATACTGAATTGAGAAGACCTGTTAAAAATGTATGAATGCAGGCTTTATAATTTACATTTCAGCTGCTTTTGTTCCTAAGAAAACACTTTAAAGACAAATTTCTTGGAATTACTTTGTTGAGGATTTATTAGCATCTATGTCCTCCTCTCGGCAAGCTCATCCAGTCTCAGGCCTTTTGAAAAATAATCGGTGTTTCGGAATGGAGTGCTAGTGCAAAACCAAGTACTAGTCAGACAGCCTGAAAAGATGTAGGAATTGATGCAGCAGAAATATATACAATCAATTTGGGAAAATAGTTCAATGATAGTTTTACTCACAGCCCGTGAAAATGTCTGATTTGGCTGTGTTGATGTGCCTGGTAGGAGGCATTAGCAACATGAGGTTTCCATCGGTCCAACTATTCGTTGGCCAGGGAGAATAATCACTAAGAAAATACACGGGGTCTGAGTAATCTTAGTTGAGTTTAGTGACAATGTTTCTACTCCCTAGGCAAAATCCTGCAGGAATTAGCAAATAATTTCCTCCCCTTGCCCCAGTCTAAAACATGCACTGTGGAAAAAGACAGGACCATGAGCACTTCCGTGTGTTAGCAACAAGTATTTTCTGTTTCTTTTTGAAACAGCCATGCAGTGTATCCAACAAGAAACTAAATTTGGTCTCTGAGCTCCCATGTGTACTTTCCCTCTTCAGTATGGCATAAGAAAAGAATAATCATTTCCAGATGAAAGCTAGTTACCTCATGGGCTTTGGAGAAGTTCAGGGTCAGCACTGAAGTTTGTAGCATGGGTCCAATGGCAAGTGAGAACTCACAGAAAATTCATAAAAAGTGAAAAAAAAAAAGTTGTAACCTTAGAGTAAAAGTTGCACACGAGCGTCTCTTAGCAACACAGTCCATAAAAGTAAGGAAGCTAATGTTAATATCGGCACCCAAAGTGCCTATCACTCAGATGTCATGGCTGTATAGAGTAGTCCCGAGGGCGAATTAAAAGGCAAAACAGTTCCTGTCTTTATTACTTGGTGGCAGGAGAGTTGTGGAATTACCCTCCTTGTTGCGCTCGTCTGGTCCTGTCTGGAGCACAACAAGCCCCAGAAGGTCAATCTGGTAGAAAATGAAAGGAAATGCTAATGCGTCCGGTTTCTTTATCATCCATATAATCCTCAGTTCCTTCTAGCAGGTACGTTGCCTGGTGGTTGCTGGTATTTGTATTGCATTTTCCTTTGAGGAGACAGAGAATAACCTCTGCAGCTGATGAAGTTAAACCACCCTGGACCTAGATCGTGCTTTGCCCTTTCCAGTGTTTCTGTGGGTGTGAGTTTATATGTGAGTTTTTCCCCTGGAGCCACTTCAGTTTGTTCCCTCATGTCTGCTTCTTTTTGCACTTGTCTTTATGTACCTTTCACACGCAGAAGAGGACATCTCCAGCAAAGCTTCCCACTTCTCCCGGCTTTTCTCTGTAGAACTGAGTACATCAAACAGTTGATGTGTTCCAGGACGATTATCTCATGCCCACCTGGGCTGCAATGGCAGAAGAAAATCTTTACTTTGGGCTGAGATGCTGTGCCTCTTAAGAATGCTTATTTCTCTCCACTGTCTGTGAAGGGAACCTAGATTTGGATGTCTACGGTACAGGCGTCTACATTTGATCATTGATGCCTGCATAACGCTGCGTATGCTAGTTGTCTTTTTGCATTCCATATTAAATAGCCCAGTGATCCAGAGAAACTGGGGAATCAGCCATAAGAATAGAGGAGAGAGTAATTTTTACAGATTTATTATTCTGGTATCATTTGATTGGTGAGGTCTAAGGAGGAAAAGGAAGCAGCTGCTTGGCAGGACCTGTTGGTTAAATGCTGTGTTAAAGCACTATGCAAAGTCTTGCTTTACTGACTGCAGAGGAAGCTGACTTTTATGTAGCTGGGAGGAAGGCGAGTGTCCATAGTGCCAGCATTCGTGTAAACAAGTTCTAGGAATCTGTTTTCAGAATGAGCATGGAGAACCCAAATTCTCGTTTTTGTGTGCGTTAGCTGATTGAAACTGCAAGGAACGTTGTCCTTATCAATGAGTGAGTGGTTGTGTGAGAGTCGAAAGAGTAAAAGTGAGAAAACTCGTGGGTTGAGATAAAGACAGTTTAATAGGTGAAGCAAAAGCCATACGCACAAGCAAAGCAAAACAAGGAATTCATTCACTACTTCCCATCAGCAGGCGGGTGTTCAGCCATCTCCAGGAAAACAGGGCTCCATCACACGTAACGGTTACTTGGGAAGACAAACGCCATCACTCCAAATGTCCCCCCTTCCTTCTTCTTCCCCCAGCTTTATATGCTGAGCATGACGTCCTATGGTATGGAATATCCCTTTGGTCAGCTGGGGTCAGCTGTCCCGGCTGTGTCCCCTCCCAACTTCTTGTGCACCCCCAGCCTCCTGGCTGGTGGGGTGGGGTGAGGAGCAGCAAAGGCGCTGACTCTGTGTAAGCACTGCTCAGCAATAACAAAAACATCTCTCTATTATCAACACTGTTTCCAGCACAAATCCAAAACATAGTCCCATACCAGCTACTATGAAGAAAATTAACTCTATCACAGCCAAAACCAACACATATGTATGTATAAATTCTATATAATGCATATATTTATATTTAGAACACATAAATTATAATGTATGTATACTTACATATGTGATTTTAATGTATGTATCTATTTTAGAGAGAGAAAAAGAATCAACTACTGTGTAACTTTTATTTTCACATAATCCATGCAATCTACTTCCGTTCTGCATGAGTAATAAATATTATGTACCTTTTAAACATACGGCTACAGGGCTTAACAGATTAATTGCTGTAATGTAAAATGACTCCACTGCCCCTGAAGATCATGCTCTGTCAAAGTTGCAACTAATTAAGGCTCGTTGGCCATTCAAGTAGATGCAAGTAGAAATAACTATACACAAAGCTATATTCTTATAATGAATTAATTAAATAGCATTTTCACTAAGCTTATTCAGAAATTTCTTCCATGCTTTTATCAAATAGTTAGTTATATTCTTCATCTAAAATTTTGAAGCAATTAAGCCATTACTGATTTCATGGGTTCAAATTATATTAGAAACTCTCTGGGGCAGGGACTTGTCACTTCAGTGTTTGTGAAATTCTGCTCTCGTTGCAATTGATGGTTTTGGTACTATCACAATTGAGTTAATAGCAGAAGATAGGAATCTTTTCATTTCATATATTTAGGATGTGCATTAAATAATTTGTGGAGGATTCTACTTTGTTCCTTCTGAATATGACAAATGTTATCAGTGCTTTTGTAAAAATTGGCCGTTTCCTCTTTTTACTTCCTCCTGTACTTCACTACCATGACATGTTAATTTGCATCTTCCTGTGTAATAGAAGGGGTTGTAAAATGGTAAGATTCATACACTTGCTTGTTTCTGAAGAAATGTCACTTTCATACAGGCTTATTTTTCTTCCTTATGTGAAATATTTCATATTTATCAGGGAAATAAAAAGACCTTTTAAATGCAAGGACGGTATACATTAAAAAACAAACAAACAAACTGAATTAAAGCCCAGAAGTCATTTAGGTAATGATCTAGGTTTACATGTCTTTGTATTTGCATGATTCCTGGTAGTTATGGAGAGAAAGAACTTGATGTTTAGGTAGTTGAACTGTAGGTTCTGAAGTCTTCCATATGGAATTGGTGGCAATTCATAACTGTATTTAGAGGAACTGATAACTGCAGTATTTATGAGTATTTACAAGTCCTTATTGTCTGCTTAGCAGCAGTCGAATAACAAAACGAACAGATGTCTCTCCCAAGCTTCTTTAAAAGAGCTCAAGAAGAGGGGGAAATGACTTATTAAGCATAACTAATGCTGCACAAACTACCTCTCTCTTCAGCATAGATTCACATTTCCTTGGTGAGATGATGTGGTTCTTGTTATGAATAAAGTGAACCTGTTCCTGATTGCATCCTGACTGTGGTACATTTATAGTGCTAGCCCTTGGCATAATCTCTGTGGTGTATGCATGTTTTGGAGAGCTGCATGCATCCGTTTTATTTTCAGGCTTCCAGGTAACCTTTTGAGGTTATTTGAAGATATGGAGAGGGGAGGCAAAACTGACTCCAGACGGATTGTTGTGGGGCTGCAGAGCATCAGGAACCTTGCAGAAATGAATTGCTGCTGGCCTCAGCAGCTCACATGTTTTTAAGGGGCTCAGGGAAGGTTTTCCCACTCTCTTCAGCTCAGCCTCTGCGGTCCAGGAGGCAAGGTGACTTTTGGGGACTGAGTGTCCTGACACATACCCCAATCATTCTCTCCAGCTGAGTGACTTTTCCTAGTTGCTGATGCAGGCCTGTGATTAAAAGGCAGTAGCTCAGAACGTATAGTTTGTTCTAGAGGTTTGTCTAATGCAATTTGTATAATGTATAATCATCCCTGTCTCACTTATCTAATATGGATGGAAAATAACTCAGGTTATGAAATTTGCAAGAGAGGCTTGTGGCCGCAACATTTTGAAAATAAAAATGCTTGATGACTGTTTATGCTTTTGTTCTTCTTTATGCAAATGGGCTGATGATAAATGAATGCAGTATTTTTTCTGTAGGCAAACTGAAAACATGTAAGAAAGACATGAAATCCTCTACCCTGCATAACTCTCGCTGATCAGTAAACCTGACTGAATGTTTATATCTTTGGTTTCTTTTCTGTGGTTTAGCATGGAGAATGGCAGTAATTGTTACTGCTGAAATAAATGTGTCACTGTCTAATCATACCGTGTCAAATATACTGTTAAAGTAATGTTAGAAGAACTTTGGATGTGGGTGCTTATGTAGAAATTCCCACCTCTACCTTTCGGTACGTTTCACATCCAAGGAGCTCTGTCTCTGTACTACCTCTCTGAATAATGCTGTGACTGTATCTTCCTCTGTTTGCTGGGTTTCTTCTGCCTTTAGATTTTCTGGTACATCCTACCTTCTCCCTTGCTGAACAAGCCTTTAAATTCTGCGCTGGGAATCAGGAAACTCTCCAGCTCCCAAGTGGCTAAGCTATGTTACGTGCTGCTGCGTATACCTTGTGCACTCACTGTGTGGCACTTAGACTGTAGCTTCTCATGTGTCTACCTATCTCACTTCATAGAAGAACACTATTGCTCCTTCTCTTTGACTTGAACACATGCTTAACACATGCAGCTTCTCTCACCAGATTTGCTGTTGCCTGTTGACCAAGGACTCCTTTGATGACATAATTTTGATGCTGTCAAGGAAACAATGGCAATAGTTTGCTTGTGTCTCTGGCACAATGTAGGCAGATCATCAACAGGAATACCAAATGCATCCTGTTTATAAATTTTGTGTTGTATCAAGTATTGAACATTTCTATTCATCTAGATTATTTGACTAGGTCAAAATGTGGTCAATGTTATGTCATTTTATGAGTCTGTGTATAATTTCTGTCCTCATTTCCCTTGACAGTAACAAGAAAATCAGTGAAAACAAAGCTGCTTAATGCGTTTGTCATCTATGCCATTCAATGCTACTGACAGAAGTGTTTCATACAGACCCACTTTAATTGAGCATGTTAAGATTGACTTCGTCTTCTTGCAAACTGTTCTGTTTCACCATAATGGTGTACCATCTCATCATTTTTATATAATAGGTGGTCTTGCTTCATAATGTTTTTTTTAATTTTTCCAAAACCTTGCCAGGCCAAAGTTAAAGCTCACTGATCTTCAAAATTCACCTGGAAATCTTGTAAGAACTTGTACTTTTTCAAAATTTCAGTAAGTCTAGAAATAGCATGAGAAACAGGATTGTGTCTTTAAGGGCTTTGGTGGCAGGTAGAACACAGGAAGATGAAGGGGAGGATGGATGAACTGTTGAAGTCCAGCAGTAATGGGAACAGTTAGGATCCTTTTCAGGAGCACTGCCTTTGCCTTTGGAGGAATTCTGATTTCTTAAGTGTTAATACTACTGGAGATTTGAAAACACACTATCCACTCATCTGTCAGACCACTGGATGAGGCAGCATTGTTTCATACTTAGCTTGCTCCTGTGCGTTGGATAAAGCTTGTACTGCAGATAGGGCTGCTGAATCTTTGGCAGAGTTCTGACTAACCACCTTCTTCCAGAAGCAATTCTTACAGGGGAAGCCGGATGATACCACTAGTCATTTATGTTGTCTGTTTTTCAGTTCCTTATCCAGTAGATGATGATTCCTTTAAACTTCCCAGGGAAGTTGCAGTGGAGAATGTGGGAAAAAAAGAAGTAAAAGAAGACAGTGAGAAGAGAGTAGTCTTGTGAGGAGAAGATGATAGTAGCTTTGTGACTACTATCTATGGATACATAGGTGCTATACATCTGACTGGTTTGAAATAATATAATGGCTATACAGAAGCAAAACAATCACATTGCAAAAGTTGGACAATATTGAGACAGAAGGTTATATGAGATAACATCTACAGGAAGAGACAAGAAAAGCCATCAATCTGAATTAGCAATGTGTTTTTCAAATCAAAATACTGATATTTTCAGTAGAATCGAAACGTTTTATCTGTTTGTGTGTGTGTGAATGTAAGTTAGAAGCAAAGTGTTTTTAAACAGCTTCCTCCAATTTTTCAACTACTGAGAAAGAGCCTATATTTCTTTTAGAGGACTATTTAAGTTATTTTCAAATGACAAGAGATAAGGTAAGGGAAAGAAGCTATAGCTATTTTTCCACCAAGGTTTTCCTGATTCCATTGAAGAAATCAGGCAGTGACACATGGAAAGAGAGCCCAGTATACAAATAAATCATTCTTGACATATCCCTTGGGCAGTTGGCTTTCTTATGCAGTGCACTGGGACATGCTATTATTATTTCCCATGTGATTATATGTGTGCATATGCTGTCACTTTCCATTGCTGGAATAAGCTGTTTGAGCTGGATTGTCTCTGTGTTTAAATATTCCCTCTTTATTCATCAATGAAAAGTTGTTTTGATGCAAATTAAGGCCTTACTGAATTTGATTAGCAAGGAAAAATATAATCTTTCTTTCCTCTGTCCCATCTCCAGTTGTACAGCTAAGGGGAGTTAACAACCTCTAAGGTGATACCTTAGATGCTGGAAGTGGTGTGAAGTAAAATGAAAAAGGTGCAGCTTTAGCTGTCCATTTCCAATTTGAAGGCCTCCAATTTGAACGTGTTAAGTGTTGGCAGCTGGCACTGAAACCCAAAGGAGCTGTGGGAGTGTTCATTATCTCCCCACATCTAGACCTAAGGAAAGATGCCTTGCATGAAGCAGTGGGAAAGATAATTGTCTTTTGTAAATCGCTGTGTGATGCCCTGTGCAGTTTTCAGAGAGATTTTGTTTCTGGCTTTCTGTCCTTCCATCTCTTCTGCTTAGAGCCTGGCAAGATGATGATGCTTTCACTGTATTAAATCAGGACTAAGACCTCTGTGACTCCTGATCACAATCATATCTGGTTTGTCCTGGAGGGAAGAAGAGTCTGGTTATGTTTGTTTGTTCATGAACCCTCTTCTATCATATTCCTTTTGACAATTATTATTTCTCACTGGCTGTAGGTGCTTGTTGTAGGGGCAAACACAGTGTTTAGCATCCCTGTCAGTATAGAGAATGTAACGTGCTCAATATTTTGCACAAGGAGTACTAATCATTCTGTGGCAGATTGATTATTCTAGTAAATATTACTGAAATACGACTGTTCAGTTTTTTGTTGTTCACTGAGTGTGTCAGGATGTGCGTTGCTGTGGAAAGCCATAGGGATTGTACAGGTTGGCTGCAGTGAGAGAGGGGCAGGTTCCTAATGCAGCAACTGCTGTTTACCCTGAGGTTGCTGTGTTATTTGCCACTCCTAACCACTAAGGCGTGGAGTGGGAGAAGAGAGGAGATTTCATCACCCAAATTCAGGCATTTCATTAACCAGCCACAGCCAAGGTTTTATCAGACAAAGCCATATGTGTGATATTGGCCTGTGGTAGTCCTGCTTTGTCACCAGCCTGTCATTTCCCCTCCCGCGTTGCTCCCTTTGCTGTTTTGCCACAAAGCTTTGTGCAGCTGTGCTGTGAATTGGATTTGGAAATGGATGACTTAAAAAGTGTGTGAGCTGGGAAAATTTAAGTCAGAACGACAGTGCTCCTCATGAAACCACAGCCAAATTCAGAGAATCGTCTTCTGAGGAACCTTATGTAGTAAGTGGAGAGAAAGAGTGATACCTTGATAGTGCTCCTTTCTCTACAGAGGGAACGGGCTGGAAGTTGACTGGTGTGAAAGTGCCTTATAAAACAACAGTTTCAGAGGAGCCCCCAGTCTGAATTGCCCTTCTTTGTGGATTTAAATATGGATTTTGTTTTAACAAGCCTTCCTATGCTCACAGAATATGTAGGGTCATGTATTTTGTGCAAACCAAGTTGTTATCAATGGCATGAGCGCAAACTGGATTTTTTTCTTGCAGTTACTCGTTTTACATTCAGTCCTGCCTGCTCTCTTTGTGCTTTATGAGAGGAAATAATGTGACTTAAAGCTATTTTGTGTTTCTCCTTCAGCAGCTCCGCATGTCTGAGACTTCAGAGATTTTCCTCTTCCCCTGGTGCCTGTAATGGCTTTTTCTATCCACAATTAATAGTCACCGTGCTTTGGCTGCAGCTGCTTCAGAGCCTGCTCACTAAGCCAGTGCTTTGGGCAGAGGAGGAGTGAGAAGCCG
Organism: Gymnogyps californianus; assembly: GCF_018139145.2. Classification (NCBI taxonomy): domain Eukaryota; kingdom Metazoa; phylum Chordata; class Aves; order Accipitriformes; family Cathartidae; genus Gymnogyps; species Gymnogyps californianus. The sequence goes on from NC_059471.1 coordinate 176,967,664, forward strand.
CAGCCCGAGGGGTTGCCTTCAAAATGCACCTAGCGCTTGGCTGGTGTACTTCAATCAAGTTTACTTCAAAGTATCTCTGACTGTTATTAGCTGTGCAGGCAGTGTTAGTTATCATGCTGTCAGATGTGCATGCTGGATCTGACCCATTCAGACCTCAGAAGGTTATTTCAGCCTTCTATTATTAAAGCATTTAAAAATAAACCGTGGCTTTGAGCCGCTGTCCCAGGTGAGGGGATGGTGAATACGCCCTTCCCTGCTGGAAGCACAGCAGAGAGCCCACGGATTCAGCTCTTCCCACGTTGTCAGAAGGAGGTGAAGAAAACTGTGTGGTTTCCTGGCTCTTTTCTTCCCCATAATCAATTATCAGACTTTTTGACATGTTATGATATCAGTTGCTAGGAAGGAAGACTGCTTTTGACTGTATGTGTTGCAGAGGGTACATAGGATCTCCCTAGTAGGCGAAATTATGGGTCCATCCTAGTCAATGTTCTTCGGTAACTTCAAATCAGCCAGCAGCATTTCTTCTTCTGTCTTTGCTTACTCTTCTTTTAACCATGGGATCTGTCCTAATAAAGTAGAGGCAGAGAGAGAAAATTGTTTCATATAGAAAAGGAAACTGTTTTAGTATTACAAATATGATTATACTAGAACATATATAATAAGATTTCTTGGAAGTGTGAAATATGCATGTATACATGTCTATATACAGATGGTAATTTGAAATGATTTAGTATATGATGGTATACATACTGTCACTTCAAATACATGTTACAGAATTTTCTGCAGAGAGGGTATGAGGAAAGAATAGAGACATACCATTTTAACCTTTGTGGTTTTGTGTGTATTGATGCATTAACAAACAATTTAGAAGAAATTATTCAACTTTAAATATAATTCTGCCAAAGCCTTCTAAACAGAAAGGTGATTTTATTTTATGTTTAGCCCCAAGCGTGTTTCTTAAGGGACCATTGCAGATATGTATGTTTTGTATAACTCATTATTTCATAGTTTTATTATTTCATAATGAGTATCATAGTGAGTCAACTGAAGTATGAAATTATGAAAAGCAACCATTTCAATACCAAGAAGAAAATGCACAATCAAAGCAAATATTTAAACTTCTTCCTTTATTCTTTGTTTACATGGCAAATGGAGCAATAGATAAGTGATATATCCATAAAAGAGTCAAGTAGGATTGAAATCGTGTAAACACCATCTGTTGTCATATGAAGCTCTCTCTAAATGGTATCTTGTATGTAACCTTCATAGTCAATGGCAGAAACATTTCCCTGCCTCCTTTTAAATTGTTCTTTCATTTATGTTGTCCATCTAACATCTTCAATTTCAACCCCTTACTGAAGTGTACGTTCCCAGAATGGCAACCTCCCTACCTCCGTGGTCTCTCATGTAAGGGATTCCAGTTGGTGTCATGGTATCATGCCCATGTCACGTCTATGCTGTGAAGCACCCACTATGGAGTATAAACCTTACTGCTGGATTATCTTATTCAACTATTGAAATGTACTCTGAGAGCCAGATGCTAGCATGTCATGGGCATTCGTGTAGGCGTTTTGTGGGCTGAAGTGTGCCCCATATCCTGTGTACTTGTTTCATGGGACGTGCTTTTCACTCCCCGTGCCTGCAGACTGCTCATTGCATGAACTTTCTAAATGACAGTCACTCGTGGACGGCTTGTACTGTTAGTTAGACCCTCCTGCTCCATGACAGTGCACCTTTTGCTGCAATTTTCCTTGTTCCTGGCATCTCTGACATTCTTTTACTCTTCACAGCTCCCCGACCTGCCTACCATCCCTGTTTCATTGAGAAGACCTGCAAGGAGAACATGGTTCTGGAGAGGACTGTGTAAAAAACAGGGATTTGCCGAATGTCAGGAAAACAGTTACTTTTTCCCTCTTTCCGCCCCCCACCATAGTTTAAGAAGGAGGTGCCTGAATGTGAGGAGAAATAGCCTGTCTGACAAAAAATAAATTTGTCTTTTTGACTTCCAGAGGTGAAAAGGACTGGGAAGGTTCAGGGAGGGCTTTCTCTTGATCATTTTCTTAGCTTTGAACAGTGAAGTGCAGAGACTCCTCAGCCCTCTTATTGAGTGGTGGCAGATGAAACAAGGCAAGGAATGCTGGTTTAGCATTATATGATGAGTATAAGAGGTTTAATGGAGTCCTTCCTTTCCATTGGCTCCCTGCTGGTTTTGGTGGTCAGTCAGAAATGCCACCTTCAACCCCACAAACCCTGAGAAAAGTGAGAATAAGATAATCAAGGGTGTTGCAAATGTAGTAGCTCTTCATGGGAAATTTGAGCTGAACATTTCTGATCTTAGTTCATTTAGCATGCTCAAAAAGCCTTCTTGGTGTATAGTGTCTCAAAGGGCAAGAACATGTTTTGCATATTTTCTGTTCTGCAGAAAGGAAGGCACCTAGCCTTCTAATGTCTATTGATTGCTGTTAAATATTGATAAGCAGGTGGAGACAATCTATACAAGGGAGGTAACGAAAAGCCTCCTTAGAAAGAGAAAGAAATTTCATGGAATTATGATAAATGTATGGGAATTTTACTTTACAGTTAAAATAAAAACTAATGCCACGGAACTTAAGAACTTTTCAATATCTGAACGCAAATTTAAAAGTCAAACCGAACAATGTTGCACCACTGCACTACAAAAATATGCCCCCAAAATGAAGTTGCTTCTAGATCTCTACAGCAAACATTTTTACATTGCAAAAGAAAAAGCACTGAGCAGAAGCATTCTTGCTGTTATCTTCTGCCTGATTTTTTCAGATATTTTTTCTAAGCACATTTTAGCACCATTGAAGATATAGATAATTAATCCCCATTTGCCATGTGAAAAGCAAGAAATGAAAGCCATAGCAGTTTAGCTCACACGTAAACCTGCCTGTCAAGACTCAGGCTGGTTTTTAACCTTATTACGTGACGTTCAGGGATGAAGGACAAGGAGAGTAAAGCAACTAAATACTTTAAGAATTCTGAGAACTCCCAAGGCGTTAGTTTGTAAGTCAGACATCTGTTCCCCTTAGGAGGCTTACCAATTGAATTAAATGAGAAAACAGAGTGCTTTCTTCCATGGTGTACTCTTACTTTTGAAGCAATAGGGAAAAGAATTCATCAGGTGCTGTATCTTGCTTTGATTTTCGTCTTTCAAAGCAAGCAGTATTTATTGTATTTTTGTTTTGCTTTGCTTTGTCTTACATTGATAACTCCATAGGAAGATACAGTCTTTGTATGTGTAGACTGAGGATGTAAAAATAAAAGGGAAACTATCACAGATACTTTTTAATTATATGAAAAACATATTTAAATATTAGAGAATGAAGTTAACGAATGCCTTTAAAGGCTGGCAAAAATATATGATTTTAACTTGAATTTCATTATTTAAATGCTTTTAATTCCTATTTAATATGGTTAATAATTCCTATGCTAATAATTACTTATATTTGAAGATTTAAAGAGCTATCTACAATGCAATGTTTGCATCTTTGGAACTTTCATTATTATTATTTTCTTTCATTTGTTCCAGAACAAAAAAGAGAATATAGAGTCTAAAGGTGCATGTGCCAGGCAACAAGTCGAAGTTCTCTTTCATATGCGGTAAACCTAGAGGTATAAATAGATGTAGTTATCAGCAATTAATGGTTATAAATCTGCTCATGTTAGTTTATACTGGTCTGCTATTTCTTACATAGGAAGAGTTCACCAAGCAACACAATAATCATCCATCTGTTGTGGGTATATTAAAGAGGTGACACTTTTCCATTCGTTTATTTTTGCCATTGTTAGATGCATATAGAGTCTTACTTAACTGAAACAAGAAATACAAAATACATCACAGTAAAATATATCTAGCTTAGGAAAATGTAGCAATGGTAGTACATCTAGGAAATAGGAGGTTGGTTGTGAATATTATTATTGACTCATCAAATATTATGAAGGGGAATATTAATGTGCTGCCTTCGTTGGCCTCTGTGTATCAGTTATGTGTATATATTTTGTGAAACCAGTTCATAAAAATATTCAAGAGTGTGTTTTTTATAGGACTAGGTTATTGTGATTTAGTTCTTTTCTGAATGAGTTTTTCTATGATAACCTGAATAGCTTGTTTTTAGATACAGTAATTGTAATAGCAGCTACGTAGCACCGTATATTTTCAAAGCATTGATATGATGGAGAGAACATGAAGCAGCTCTTTGAAAAAGAGAGTGGTTTTAGCTTTTTTTTCCTCATAAAAGTAATTGTATGGTCTATAGTTCCTTTTCTTATCTTTGAATTCAGTAGCATTTTACCTGAGGAACACAGGGGAGGATTAGGCTTTGTTAGTAGTTCAGTAGTCAGTAGTCAAAGTGGGAAGTAACCAGATTAAACTGGGTTTGGGTAAACCAGAAAATGTGATGGCAGTATTAGTAAGTTAGAGATGCTCTTCTGGAAAGTGACATAAGTGACTAGCGAAGATACTACACCTAGCTGTGGAGCCACAGCATGGGAAGGGAGGGAAACTATCACTCTGACCTCCTGTAAGTAAACTCATTTGACTGCATTAAGTGTCAGTTTCTTAATTTTTAAAACATGCAAAGATGAAGAGGTGCGCTGTGTTGATTTGCTAATGTTTGTAAAAGACCACACTGTGGTCTTTCAAGGAGAAAGTTTGTTATGTTGCAGTCACTCTTGCTCTCAGCAGCGTGTTGTCCCTCTGAAGATCCCACTCTCAGCCCTGAGGTCTTCTGAAAGGCTTCACACGTGAGTGTGCGCGTTAAGACACCTTCTGAGTTTACGATGAAGGAATCATTCCCTGAAAAGCCAGTCTTGTTGGTAAGTCTCTGGGAAGACCTTCAAAACTCATGTTCTCTGAATCATGATGTCTAGCTTGCACAGTAGCAAGCAAATCCAAGGCTTGTCTCCATTAAATAAAATTGTGCTAGTGTAACGGGAAATATCACTGGTCCCTGGGGTTATAAGCACTCTTTAAATCATACTATATCAAAGATGTTTTTCTCTTAAACTTTTCTTTGCACAGTTTCTCTAGAGCAAAATATTTCTTAATTTGTGTTTAAAATAAGAGGTTTTGTTCATTACAGTGCTTTGTCACTCTAGTGTAGCAATTCATTTGTAGGCTTTCTATTAACTGATTGTTTTTCTACCCGAGGTTGTATATCCACGTTTTAAATAGAAAGGAGTAAGCGGCCAGTCATTCAACCAAATAGAGTGTATCTGAAGGTCAAATTAAGGAGGCACATTTGTTTCATGACCTGATGAAATTGCAATGTTATTCTTTTGAGAAAAATCTCTTCTGATCTGGCTTTAACAATACATTGGAAAAAAATATTTTAAAACCTGCCCTTATATTACAATTCCTTTTAATGCCTGACTTAGCAGAATTCTTTCTTTTGACATAATTTTACAGCTGCAAATGGCCTGAGATGCAACAAGCAGAAACTATTCTGTTGTACTTTGGGATCTGAGAGAAACATTTTGATTTGAAAGTAAAAAATTTTAATGGACTTTCAAGGACATCTAAGGAATGTGATGCAGTCTAGCCATAATGAAATATTTCAGGGGGGGAATAATCTCACTTTCATTTTCTTTTTTTTTTTTTTTTAGTGAAATTTTAGAATGCTATAAACATTCAAAAATTTTGAATTTTCTCTCCAATGTAAAATCTCATATTTAACATTTCAGACTTTCCTCATTTGATGTGAATTTTACATCTGTACTTCCACCCTCTCTCTCTCCTCAAAATTAGAGTAACTGAAGCCTAAGAGATCTAACCAGAATTGCTGTCACTATCAAATCTACTGTCTTAAGAAATCTACTCTCTGTGTATGAAGTAGCTACAAGTTTTTTCAATGGTATTAATATCCTGACTGCATTAGATATGAAGATGGGAGGCATCTGCTCAAACGTTGGTGTCCACACAGAAGTTCGGTCACGCTGGTCTCCTTCATAATCAGTGGAGGCAAATGCGCACTTTCATGTCCTGTGATTCAGTTCTAAAGGAGACATCTTTACAGGTCAGATAAGTGGTAGCTTAAAATTGCCTGACTCTCTCTGTTGACCATAGTAGAAACAGGCTAGAAGGTAGGAATTCTGTGAGGACACGCTATAAAGGTGAGAGAATGTCTATTTTCTGGTGCCTCACTCAGCTTAAACAGAACAGAGCCCTTAAAATTCCCCAAATGGGGCTGCTCTCGGTAAGGAGGATATGCACATCTCCTGATGCCCAGAAAATTATAAAGACACAATAAGGAGTCAGTTGGTAATTTTGGGCACCTCCAAGCTCTGGTGACAGATGAGGAGGCTCTTTTAGGTTGTAGTTTTGGTGGGTTTGGGGACTGTAAGTCACATGTGGTGTCTAAGACCTCTGAATTTGGCCTCATGAACCTGGGAACCCAGGAAAAGTGGAGTTTATTAACTAAGAAGAAATAGAAAACACATAGGTACCAATTCAGAAAAATGAGCAAGTGCTAGATTTTCAACACAAGCTTATTTCCCACTAACTTTGATGAGATTTATTAGTCCTACAATAACAGGAACTTACCAGATGTAAGAAGACTTCCTTTAATAAGACCTCTTTGAGATAACTTCCAGCTTGATCAAGGATTTTATAACACTTCCCATTCAAAGATGATGTGTGCATGCACATTTTGGATACAGTAATTGTAATAACAGCTATGTAGCACTGTATATTTTCAAAGCATTTTAAAGCACATTTTCATAGTATTATATGTGGTTTCAAATGCCCTATCTCAGCACTTAAGAAACATACATCAAAGAGTTTAAAATCCTGCCGATCCTACCAGCTCTGTTTCCCCCTTTCTACATAATTAAGTTAATCTTTCAAGGCAAGTTGACACATGTAGTCAATTGGTTACAGGGATTTTTAAGATCATATTTCATATTCCTCTAACAGGCCAGTAACTATGGTGAAATCTAACTTGGGAAATTTTCTACCTGCACTGACAGTTCCTTATTATTAAATTCAAAGTACATATACGCTGATTGATTTCTGATTAAATCCTTGTCTTCTGGAATGCTCCGGATAATTTATCTAGACAGTTTCTTTTGCAGTCAAATATTAAGAGGGAATAATTCACTGTTACATGCAATTATTTGCAATAATAGTGATTTGATCAGTAATATTTCCAGGATTCCAGACACTGACAACATAAACTGCAATAAAAAGCTATTATAGTTCAGTTTGTTATAATTGTCCTCACATTTAGCTGCTTTCATGCATTATTAGTTGAGCTACAAAATTTATAGGCAGCTTGAGAAACAAACAGCTACCTAGTATGGAGCATGAAACCTGCTTTTAGTGACTGCTGACATCTTGATTGATGTGCTATTATGCTAAAAAAGTGGTATATAAACAGTTTACTGATGAATCTTTAATTGGGAGTTTGACCAAGGCCAACTAGATATTAAGGAGAAGGTCATGTGCAGAAAATTGGTTCACTGATAAATGGCACGATCATCTGCAGAATGAAATCAGGGACTTTGCATGACTGATTGCCAAAAGGGAGAATGCAGTAGGGGCTACAAAATAAAAGATTTAATATCATCACAGTGAGATGATGGTGGGTCAGATGCTGCTCCTGATGCACCACTTTGAATCTGGACTAACTTCTGAAATTGCTGAACCAGGTTGGGTTTCTGTTCCCGTGTTTTTCACTGTCACAGAGCTATGCTATTTCTACTCAACCCTTTCTGGAGGGCACATAGCTATCTGTGTTTATCGCCACTTGTTCCTGCATCCCTGTAGGAGAAGCATCCAAGGGAGATGAGCCAGGGGAGGTGGGAGGGATTGTGACTAGGACTGTTTGCTGACCCTTGGCTCACAGAACCATGATGAGCAAGCCTTTCCAGCTGGCACCAAGGGAACAGCTACGATGAAGGACAGATGTAGGACTGTTACATTCGGTGGAATTAGTCCAGGCTCCAGTAACTCAAGTGGCCTGTTGTTGACAATGGCATGGCTGTTGTTGCTGTGAGAAACCAACCACAGATTGGCAAGAGGGAAAGATTGCAGATTAAATATTTATGTCATGTGTATTTACCTTTTCATTAGGAAAGCAAACAAATTAATTGCCTATGGCATGGTCAGGTTAAAGATAAGATGATGTATTTTTTTATTGTTCCTAGTGAAAATATGGTCTCTCTTTAGATATACTCTTAAAACATCCTAAATAGAGGAACTAGCATGCTGTGGAAGTTGCAGAGGAGCCAGCAGCAATGGCATATTTTCAGCTATGTATATCTGCCAGGGAGGGATCCTATCTTCTAAACAGCAGCTCTTTCTCTCTGTCATTTGTTGCAGAGTGTACAAGAGCAATTCCCAAAGCTGTTGCACTGACAGAAGGAAACACTTGTTTCATTTCATGTTTTCCAGCTATGGTAATTGTGATAAGCTCCTTCCTCACAAATTTTCAGTATTAACTCACCATCTGTGGACATGCCTGTGCAATGGTACAAGCCTCTGATCTGATGTATGTACAGCTAGTGGTCTGAGTCTAAACTACAGGTCCCATCCTAGTCTTTCTGTGGGAGGTGGTAGATGTTTATGGAAAAGTTTTTGACTGTGGCACGAGTGACTGCCAAAACATGTGTGAACGGCTGTTATGTTAAATAGGTACTGATGATCACAGCAAGTGTTCTGCCCATGCCCCATTTTTCCCCAACCAGGCTATCTACTTGAGGAATCAGGATGCTCCTCCCAGGGGAAACACCGTAAATAACCAGCTGACTGAAGGTCAGCTCTACAAAAATGAATTACAGTTATTTGTGGGGCGTTTCTACACTCCTGTGCTAAGAACAGCTCATGTAAAAGTGCACCGCAGGTCCCACTTGTAGACACGTTCCCTCAGGTAGACCAAATCCTATTTTTCTGTTTCATTCCAATGTCTAGCATTGCTTTTGAAGGTCCTGATGGGTTCTTTCTTCTTCTTTACTTCTTTCTCAGTCTACCAAGTTGAGAAAATGAATAAACTTTTGAAGCCTGGGATTTATTTCCTCTTTCAGTGATTGTGGGTAAATCTCTGTTACAGTAGTCAAAACATGGAATGGGTTATTATATTTTCCCTGAGTTTTCTCCTTATTAACAATGTGGGTTGAAAATGTAAAAAATGTAAGAACTGCACAGAATATACAAACACATACAAGAACACTTACACACCCAAGACAGGAAGAACTTTAGAAAATTTAAACCTGTGCCTCATGGTGTTTTTATCCATGACTTAGACCAACTGTCCAAATTACATGTTTTGGAGAAACAGGAAATTCTGAAGAAGTGCTCCTTCGGTACTGCATGGTGGCAGCAAGCCTCTGAACTAAATCAGACTGCCCTATTTGCAGGTAACTTATTTAAAAAAAATTAATAGGACACTGAATTGAAAAAATGTTTTATTTTTCTGTATCAAGCGTGTGAGCCTTCCTTTCCCTCCTAACCTGGGAATTCCTTCTGTCTCCTCCGTGAGCTAGTTAGCACACATACGATAAGCAGCTCTCAAATCTAGCCTGAGGTTTAGAGTAAATTCATGCTGAAGATCAAAATGAAGCTTCTAATCAGATGAATGCCATTAATTCTAAATATTTCTGCTGGAATTTCATTGGCTTGGGTTGTGTCTAAGATAGGAATATTACCAAAGGTTGAATAAGGCTGTGTTTACTTTTTCTTTTGTACATTATTTGGTGTAATTATTAGTACTGTTCTTAGAAATTAGGAGTCCCTTTCTGAAACTAAAGTTTGGAAATAGCAACAACTGTTTGCAGTCTCCTATAAGTCACTCCAGCTGGTAATCTTAAAAATGGCAGTGTCATAGTCTTGGAAGTGCCTTGGGGAGAGCTGGGTAAGTTTTATTTTACCGACCTTCTCTGTTACACCAACCTGTCCACATGTGCCTGGTTTACAGGGACACCTGAGTACTTTCAATTTGGCTAGTTTGGTATATGAAGAGTTTCCAATGACTTGATGCATATATATCATCCAGATTTAGTTTAATAAACACTTTCATCATGCCAATACCTTCATGGAGAAATTTAGCAGGGACAGGGAGAAATGGAGCTTTCTCACATACACTGTCACCACTTTGAACTTCATTTCAAGCTTACTTCTGAGGTAAGCGTGTAAGAGAATATTAATTAATGATTCATAGACCAGCATCTCACTGCATGTCTGCATATCTTACAAGCCTGCCCTGAATACATTTGTTGGGCACTTCTAAATTACATGAACCTTTCCAGATTTACTTTGAATAAAAGAAAGATCTTAAGGTCCCTGTCACGAGCCGAATCTTGGATCTTGTAACAATGGATTTCAGAGCTTGTTTTATTGCTTCTCTATAAATTTACTACACCTAGTAGCTGCAGAACAATACAGCAGCAGTCTGCGCACACTGAGTGAGCTTACACACATGCAGGAGACACAGAGTCGGCATCACATTACCAAAATCAATGTGTTTATTCCTGGCTCAGCAAGATTCTTAAGCACATGCCCCATTGAAACCTCTGTGTCATCACATTGACTTCAAAAGAATTGCGCAGTCACCGTCTTAGACGGTCTGACATTGCCAGCTAGGTTACTTTTTTTGGCTTACTCTCCCATTTCCCCAGTTTTATGACATTGGGTTTGTTTCTAGTCTCAATTCTAACAGCATGAAACTCCATTGCGTTGTACTAAGTTATTCTGTTATTACACCAGTGCGGCTGCATTCATAATCAGGTCTTGTATGGTGATGATCAGCCACTGAAGGAGTACAAGCCTGAATCAGCTTATATTTTTGGAAGAGTGTCATTGATACTAGCTAGCATTGCAGGCAGCCTAGATCTCAATGAAATGAGGGAAAGATGTCTTTGCCTGTGCAGGCTGTTGCTGCTCTGTCACCTAGATGGGTGTGTGTGTACCACACTAAGTCTTCTCTAATGGCCTACTGCCTCCCTAGTGCACCTTGTAAATGCACATTCAACTGATAAATGTTCTTCTTTTGCTCTTGCATGTGGCTTGCCTTATTGCCCTCTATTATCTTTCATGGGCCTAAATTTTCAAATGGGCTGCTTCTGATCTCCATGTGCATCCGTTGATATATATAAATCTTATATGACGCTATCTTGCATGAGCCAATTTTATGCATTGTCATTTCTGCAGCCAAAAGACCCTAAAATGTTTTAATATCTGGCTCTATTTACACAGAATTTTGGCTCATTTTGCTTTCATAAGGGAAGTTTTCCACCTACCCTATATTCTTTCCTTGGAAAGTGCAAGAAACTCATGTGCCAAACCAGTTATGGCAATGTCACATTGTGGCCTTTTAGCCTCTTGCAATGTGCATATTTCAATAACAATGAACTGTAGAAAACAAATACAGTCATGTTTTCACTTAGTACTATTATCAGATAAGTAAAATAAGAAAAATACTTTAACTCAACCAGTACAGGTAGTGACTTTCTATTTTCCTGTTCTGGTTATCCGATGCGGTCATGGATTTGTGACAATGAGTAATGTAATATACCAGCAGTCACTCCTTCTAGGGTGTTGTCGTGGTTTATCCCCAGCCAGCAGCCAAGCACCACGCAGCTGCTTCCTCCCTCCAGCCCTGCTCCCAGTGGGGATGGGGAGGAGAATCAGGGAAAAAAGGCAAAACTCCTGGGTTGAGATAAGAGCAGTTTAATAACTAAAGTAAAATATAATACTAACAATAATAATAGAGAAATATAATAACAATAATAATAATTGTAATGAAAAGGAATATAACAAAAAAAAGGAAGAGAAAAAAAAAAAGAAAGAAAACCCACCAGTGATGCACAATGCAATTGCTCACCACCCACTGACCGATGCCCAAGCAGCGATCCGCCCCTCCTGGCCAACTCCCCCAGTTTATATACTGAGCATGACGTTCTATGGTATGGAATATCCTTTGGCTAGTTCGGGTCAGCTGTCCTGGCTCTGCTCCCTCCCAGCTTCTTGCACACCTGCTTGCTGGCAGAGCATGGGAAACTGAAAAGTCCTTACTTAGGATAAGCGCTACTTAGCAACAACTAAAACATCAGTGTGTTATCAACATTATTCTCACCCTAAATCCAAAACAGCACTGTACCAGCTACTAAGAAGAAAATTAACTCTATCGCGGCTGAAACCAGGACAGGTATGCACAGGTCTATCTACAAGTGCACAAAAACCTACCCAGCTTTCTTCATCCTCAGTTTCTAACATCTGAGTATTTGGATCATTAGCCAGTAGTAAATAAAAAGGGATTTAATAATAGACATTTGAGTACTTTTTCTGGTCATATCCAGCATTATTTTTCGTACATTTGAAATAAACTGTTAATGAATATGAAGCTGTGAAACTTAGATTTTCACACTGTTGCTCATCACTTCATATCTGAAGCATTATATCACTTGATAGCATGCTAGTAGTCGAAATGTTTAATGAAATCCCTACAAGCGACATGGGGAATAAAACTGTCTTTATCTTTCAAACATAGACCTAGCTAGTCTAGCATTGCTCAGCGAGCAAAACTCCATCTCAGCTGGCTGACACATACTTCAGTTGGGAACATAAGTGTCCATAACCCTGTTTTAAGAAAACAATATTTCTTGCTTCCCAACTTCTTGCTATCCATAATTTCAGAACCTAGCTTTTAGAATATGTTCCCAGGCTATAATGTGTATCTGTTCCCCAGGATGCCTGTTGAGATTCAGCTGAAATTTCATGGCTGAAATCTGAAAAAAAAGTGAATAATACATAAATAACTATTTTTTGTTTCAGAGAACCTCCCATCTTGGCATTGCAATTATCTGTAGCTGAAGGATTATCTGTTTCCTACTCATTTATCTTATGAATAAACTGCAATAAACTTATGAACAAGAAAGGCCTCAGAATAAGGAGACTTGTGTAATGACAACTGTTCAACAAGCCCTCTTAATCTTGGTAGTGATTTAAACCCATGTAACATGGAGAATTTTCTGAATCCCAGAAAATTTTTAAAGATTGGGCCAAAAAAGAAAGCTGTAACTGGCAGTGTGGGTACTTTAAGAGCTGCACTAGGACATTATATAATCAAAGAAACAGTAGATGAAATGTTAATCAAGTGAAAAAATTTCCAGAAAGCTATGACAGCAAGGCATGAGCTCTGGAAGCACTAATATAAAGTTTGCTATAAATCCCATACAGAAATGGTGATTAAAGCCCAAGAGTGTCGGATGAAATATTGTGTACAAACTGAGATTTCTACTGTTTTTATTTTCCATAAAGCTAAAGAGCTTTGTCACATTCCCACATTCATATGTTTCCTACAGGGAGCCTGGGCAAACAGCCCTCACCGGACCAGTCCTGTGTTCTCCTTCTCTCTCCCTCTATCGAGTATCCTCAGTTCCCACTGCAGGAGGTGCTCAGTATTTCACAGGACTGAGCCTGAAAAGCTCCATATATTTGGTTCTGCTTGAGCTCCAGCCACTCTTTTTATTATTATTATTTTTATTTTTTTTAATAGAAATATATTGGTGCCAGCTGTGCAAAATGGAAAAATCCCCCACCCTTACTTTGTCTCATTCTGTGTCTGATTTCTTCTGGAGAGAAGCTCTTGTATTTAGTGAGCGTGTGGCCAGGCCATTTGTCTGAAGGCCAGTTTTTGTTCTGGGTTGGCAGTATAGTATTTTTGTGAGCTTCCCCCCGCTATCACTGCAGCTGCACCTGGCAAGAGGAAGCAACCCACAATCTAAAAAGCTCATCAGAACAATAATGTCTGCTTCTCTCTTGACAGGTTAATTAATTGCATGCCATTATATTTTGCGTGTGGTTTTGGATGGTTTTGATACTTTTCTTTGAAGTGCGTTTCCCAGTAGGGTTTGAAGAGGCTGGTGCATTGTCTGCCTGTCTGTCACTTCAGATGGCGCTTGACGCAGAAAGAAGAGATGGAGAGGAAAAGAAAGAGAGAGAGAGTATGTTGGGGTGTTACAGTTAGAAAATCTTACCCACAAGGAACTGGGATAAATCATGGTTATGGCTGACTGGAAAACAAAAATTTTGTTTCTTGAAATTTTGGGGGTTTGAAGTCTGTTGCAGAAGCCCTTTGGAAGGCAAGGAAAGGTGGACTCCACATCAGTCCAAGGCTGTAGTTTGGGGCACGCATTGACACCTTAGAGACTTCAACATGGTCTTTCACCTCCCCTGTGAGCATCCTAACCCCCAGCTACTGGCTTGTTTGGTGGGAAACCTCTTTTGCGGGAGGGAGACAGGGGAGAGCAGAAATTAAATTCTCTCCTGGAGAGACTGGAATTCCCAATGAAAATTTTGCGAACAGTTTTTCTGTGAATAACTGCAGCTTTTCACCTCTTGGATTGCATTATTTTAGAAATTAAAGTACCAGCATGCAAATGACGTGCTAGAACTAAGGGAGTTGACCAGACATTATGATTTTTCAAACTGGAACATTTCCAGAGGTTGTATAACACCTCTTTATGTCCTCCCACCCAAAAATATATTGAGACTTATGGGAGGAAGAAGTTTGACAGTTTTCAGTGTTCTTGGAAGATCCACTGCCACAGAAAGTTTTAAAAGACGTAAGTGCCATATGCATGTATTAGGACTGTCTTGGATAAACAGGGTAACATATCAATGTCCATATTCAGCATAAAGGAAGATATTATTAGAAATGTGTTATTCATATGGAAGTGTGTAGGTTTGGAGGGCATCTGTCATATGGCCTGAGGCAGGAGCTTTGTCTCCACACAAGAATTTGTCAATGAAAGACCCTGCATGCCATGCACTATACCGTCCTTCCAATGCTCTCAGTAATGTGCAAATGTGCTGGAGTTGCTAATGGCTGTTATCAGGCACTGCTTTTGTGTCCCGCTGTATGTGGTACCAGTGTACAAAGCGTGCCCTGGCATTGAGGGTGCAACTTCACATGGATGAGGCAGGTGCAAGCGGGCATATTTGGACCAAGAGAAAAAAGCAAACCAAAGCACAACGGACTTACCCAAACACCCTAACTTATAACTAGAGAAATGAGAGGACTGGAGGTCTGGGAAGCAACCAGACTCCCTGCGAGATATGGGAGACAGGTTATTTCTATCTGAACTTCAATGATTCTCATTTCTGTTTTATGCGAAGAAGCTAGAAATAGTCCTTTGTTTGGCACTGGGACATCTGGAGCAGTGTTGTGGCCTGGGGCCTGCCGGCCCTTGCCATGGTGAGATGGAATTGAGCTCAGGATCAGGAAACTCTAGAGACACCTGGGATCCAAAATCCCAGCCCACACAGTACAGATGGTATCATGGATCATTCTGGAGTACTTGAGCTGGGTGTATGAAAAATATTCTGTACAGGTGAGTTTATTATTAATTTTAATTTAGCAAATAACATCTCTTTTCATTGTTTTCCTCTTCTGGATTTGCAGAGAGGAGTCACTACTGCTGTTGTGAGATAAGATGACTGTAGTTTCTTGCAATGCTAAAACTCCCCTTTGTAGCAACATTCTTCCATTTGTTGAGTGGACATGCTGCTCTCAACCTTGGTACCTCATATGAGTCCTGCATCATGCTCATCTGACACCAGTCACTCCCTGTCTCTCCCTAGGGCCCAAATTCATAATTGCACTAAGAGACATGCACCAAAGGTGCCTGTTATAAAACTGCAGGTCAAACACGATGATGTATAAGCAATCTGTATTTGAACTGGAAATAGCATATATTATAAACATATTTATAAACATAGCATACATGGTAAACCCTGCTCATGAATGACATTTTTTTGAGCTGTTCATGTGTTGAGGGCACAGGAAATCCCTGACTGGCTGGGATAACATTTACATTATAGCATATCCTTTACTAAAGGAAGAAGCAGCCTCTTATTCCTAAAAGGGAGCAGAAAGAAGACCTCTCTCTGCCATGTGCTGCAAACCAGAAAGAACCCTCTGGTGCATTTAAGTTTACGTCTGTTTCCCCCAGTCTTCCAGGTTTGTCACATACAGTCTCTGAATGTGTCTCTGCTCTTGCTTGACAAAGTAATCCTGCACACTGCAAGTGATAACTTTATATTAGGCTATTTTAGTGAGCATCATGTCTCCTAGTAGCTTCAGTCCAAAAACCACCCTCCCCCCCCCAAAACACCCCACCAACCCCTATTTGAATAAAGGTTGATGTTTTAATGCAGCTATTAGAATTCTGAACATCTTAAGGGACAGAGTCCTAATGGTTAAGAATAATTTGTGAGTAACAGTGTTTTTGTTAGGAATTAGGCAGCTGTAAAGAACACAGTCGCCAGTAACATCCTGCTAATTTTTTGGTTTTGTTTTCAGTTTCCCCAAGAGTTACCAGGGCAAATTTCATTAGACACCAGAGAAATGGGCTTTCATTCAAATCCTGAAGAAGCAAACCATCTGGAAAATTTGTGGTGAAATGGCTTGTCTTCATATTCCACATCTCAAACTACAGAATAGTAAGAGAGGAGTGAGTAGGTGAACTGATGAAAAAGAGCTGAAGAAACAAGGTGAAAATGAAGGCTGAGCCTGCCACTAGACTTCTCTGCTTGTATGCTGTTAAATAAAGTTGTTTTTCTTGGCATGCATCATTTTGTCAAGATGTTGTATGACTGACAGTGATATGCAAACAAAGAAAATTTATTACCCTTCAAATCAGGACTGCAAAGCCCTAAATAAAAACCACAGAGTTCCCCAAAGCCCAGTTTGCTACTTCATAAACACCACCAGTGACCAACCTCTGCTGGTATGTCACATGCATATTTCAGCAGCAGCAACACTTGTAATACCATGTACAAGTAACCTGCTCCTTATTTAAGAGAAATATGCAGACAGATGTAACCAGTCTTGAAAGGAATGTGCCAGCAGTGAATATCCCATGTAGACCTTAAACTGGAAATGGAAACTGCGAAATGTGCCTCCGTGCAGCATTGCGTGCCACTCCTTTGCAGATTACATTCACAAACAGTCTCTAGTGAGCATAGTCTGCCTGGTAGTGGCAGCAGTGGCAATTCATTCTCCCGGAGTTCCCACTCTGTGCGTAATCAGCAGCAAGATCTCAAGTCATGTCAAAGACCCCCTTTACTGCATGATTTCCCGACTCTGGTCTTCGCCGCAGAAACTCTCTCTAGAGAATTGCGTTCTCTTAATGCAAAGTTTCCACTGCATGCTACAAACGTTGCCTTTCATTGCTGTGAGGATTGTTGTAAAGATACCAGCCCAAACTGTAACCAACGCAGGGTTATTTTCCTTCAGATAGCCCAAAAACCTAGGTGCACAGGGAAAGAACTGCCGAGCCAACTCAATGGCATGTTGACTCTGACGCATAAATGATAATATAAGTATTGATATTCCTGGCTGCTTTACTGCAGATGAATTTTAGCCATCCAGGACATCCAAATGTTTATAGTATATATTTCTTCCCATGCCCCTTTGTGTGGAGAATTTAATCAAAAAGATCCTGGAATGGGTCCACGGTGTATATTCTACTATTGATTTTTCATAAGTAAGCTATTAATGTAAGTTAAAAAAAAATAAATGGGGTTTAGAATCACAAGGAAAAGGATAAAGATATTTATTTTCTGAATAACTGTTATACCTCTGGAAGAGACAAGAGTTGTCATAAAAAGTAAAAGTACAGCAGACAGACAGTAGCTTTCCCTGGCAAGTTGGGAAGGCTGCTTCTGAAGCCTGCTGGATTGGGATGAATGCTTTTGTCCATCTCAGCACCTGGTTCTGAAGAAATACATGCTACAGTGGATTGACAGGTTTGACACAGCAGTTCATTCCTCGGTTCTCCTGAGGTCACAAGCAAGAACCATATGGTTCCCCTCTGCTGCTAGCAAGCTCCCTCTCATCAATAACAAGCTCTTGGATAAAGAAATCTTCAGCAGGA
This sequence comes from Gymnogyps californianus, assembly GCF_018139145.2. NCBI lineage: Eukaryota > Metazoa > Chordata > Aves > Accipitriformes > Cathartidae > Gymnogyps > Gymnogyps californianus. The sequence goes on from NC_059471.1 coordinate 176,985,562, forward strand.
TGATGGTCTGTGCACAACGTCGCTGGTATTTGTCATTGTGCTAATTAGTCCAGCCCTGAGTATAAGGATTAGTGTCAGTCCCTAGGGCAAACTGGTGATAAAGCTCCAAGAGAATGTTTAAGCTAAATAATGTTGGCAATGCGGATGCTATTAAATAGGAATGCATTTGAAATGATGCTGTATGCAACTTCAATGCTAATGCTTGCAATGCCAATAGATTAGAACATAATCTATGTATTAAATAAATGTGTAAATTGGATTTGGAAATATTCATGGAGACAGAGGGCTGGAGGAGCCTCTTGGGTCTTTGAGTCCAATTCTCTGTTATCACAGACCCAGTGTCATATAATCCCTCTCATAAACTTGTGTAATCTTTTTCCTATGCTTAAGCATGCTTCTCCCAGGACCTAGAGGAGGCACTTGAACTATCTTTCATCTCAGTTCAAGTGTCTGCTTTGAACAGGGCAGGAATGAAATCTGAACGTCACAGTTGTCTGAGTATCCTAATAACTGTCGTACTGGTGGCTTTTCTCTTTTGCGTGTTCCCTTTCTCAGTTCAATTGAACTGTCACTTCTGCATCCGTGGAGACAGGGGTAAATGGAATTTTAGTGTATTAAAAACTGCAAGTAAGCTACATATAGTTTTTTACCTATCTTTAGGAAAACCTTCAACAAGATTCTGGGCAACTGGTCAACCAATGCAATTTTTTTGCACCATGGAGCCAAAAGATAGATCTGAAAAATTATGTGTATGTATGAACTAGTGTTGTCTGGGGTGATGTGCTCGGTTCCTGAGAGTCCGGATAAGCCTAGCTGACTACTGTTGCAATGAATAATTCACTGTCTCTAAATTTAGCTTTGATCTATGTGATTGTGTTGTGAGCTTGAAACATACTCACATACATCATGCACAGGAGCTTTAACAGCCTTACCCTTCCCCCTCTCATAAAAACGCCCTTCTGACCTCAAACTCTTCTCCAAGTGCATCACTCTTTCAGCTGTACCAGAGTGTTAGGGTTCATCGATTTAGGTATCTCAAAGATTTTTTTTTTAAATCTTAAAAGACTTTTCAGAGGCCTCTGTGAGATCATGGAGGAATTCCAAGGACACTGTCTTGTCTGACCTAGGAAAAGGTTAAAACTGAGATACCGTTTTTATTTTATACACTATCCAGTGATTTGACTATAGAAAGGCATAAATCTTCCTCTGAAGAGGAACTGTTTTAATTTTATTAGACGGTAGATTTGTTTAATTAAGGTCAGCATTTATCCTATGCTCCCTTCCGCTTTCCTGGCATCTAGCTGATGCAGGGGAGGAAGCCTTCAGCCTCATAGTGAGGCCAGGTTTAGAGGAGGAAATAATATCTTTCATTAGACCAGTAATTCAGTTGGAAAAAGCAGATGAGTTTGCAGGCATGTGTGCCCTTCAGATTAAAATATAAAAGTCACAGAAACCACACAGGGAGAGTATACTGGCATAAAAATCCTGATGAGGTTGTGAGTGGAAGCAGAAAAGATACCTGAGAGTGGCTGGACCAGGAGACCATGGGGTGGCATCAGCACTGGAGCAGAAAGAAGAAGTTGCTTTTGGAGATGAGAAACAGGAAGCTGGTTGTGATTTATGTCAGAGAAGAAGGGCTTGAAGATTCTCCAGAAATGTGGAGGGAGGTAGAAAGATACAGAGATTGAGACTAGGAGGAAAACAGGGTTGTCTGAGCAAACAGCCTGGGACAAAGAGCTGGGGTAGCATGTGAAGTGAAGGCTGAGGCTGGAGGAGGACCCTGGAAGAGGGGAGGTGCATCAGCTCTGGAGAGAGAGCTGTATATGAAAATAAGGAGTGATTGGAGATACAGGACATGGATATACAAATAAGGTAAGAACAAGTTGCTCAGAAGAAGAGAGGAGGAAAGTCTGGGATCCAACTGTAAACCTGAGAAGTAGAGCTGGGGTTGAGAAAGGGAGTAAAGGACACGGAAGAGACAATACCAGGGCAGGTGCAGACTGGAGCCTGAAATGCAGAAAGGAGCAAGCTATGGACACATGGGGAAAAAAGTCTGTACTCCCTAGAGGCTTTTCATGTCAGAACCAGGGAGCTTGAGACTGCTGAGTCTCCGCACTGTGTGCTCTACCATGAGTCAGTTAAACTATTCCTGTTGTTGGCTACCCTGATAGTGCAAATGGCAGAGGAGTTTTGTCTACTGGATTGCAACTGTGGCAGTTCCTGTGACAAGCCATAGGATGAAGTTTCTGGGTTCATTATTTGCTTTTATTTAATCTAGATTACTCCACAAAACCTGCTGCATTGGAAGCTCATCATTAAGACTACCATACCAAGCAACTAAGATTTAGGCAATGCCATAGTCTAAGTAGCCTATTCATTATGTTTTTGCTTTCCGGTAACTAAGTTGCAATCATGAAACAAGGGTGCCAGTTAATATCAACTGTATTGTATTCCTGTGGTGTAGGTATGAAAAATGAAACCAATGCTGCTTAATCAGTATAAAGAAGAAAGAGCTTCCAGTCAAAAGAGACCTGGTAATCAGGTGTTTGAAGGCTCTGCATACACTTTTGAGTATCTTGGAAATGGATCCATCCCTTCAATTTTTAAGAAGTAGTTTGGTAATTTCTATTCCAGGACTTGCAGTAGAAGTCTTATTATGTTGTACAGGAAAGACACAGGCCTGGAAAACTTGTAAATAATTCCAGTTTGTTTTGATTAGACTTGGGATGGCAAAAAAAGGTTATATGGTTTTGTTATAAGGCTCCTCTGGTGAAAGCTAAGATGGGCTCTATTACAAATCTTAATGGATGTCAAGCCTCAAAATCTTAAAGTTTTCTAAATTTGCTCAAGTGTAATTTTAAATTAGGCCATCAGACTTGTTTTGAGTGAGAGAAAAAGTAGACATAAATGAGCCTGAGTGCTTAAGTGAGACAGAGATGATAGGGCTGAAAATGTTTCTGTAATTTTAATGGACATGAGATTTATGTGCTAGGCAAACTACATTATAATAGAATTTTCATGAATTTGTCGTCTTAAGAATTTCTCTCTTTTCTCCATTTGTCTGCATGGGTGTGAAAGTCTATTAATAATAAATAGTATTATACTGAAGATTTTTTTTCCAGTTTTGACCCATTGAGCCAAATGAAACCTTTTCATGACAAATGAAGTGCAGAAAGAAAGATACTGCCTGTGTAGTATTTCAAGTTGCCAGGTCCCAGAGCTTAATCTCTGCGGTAATGGTGTGAACAGTGGGTAGTCTAGGGAAGGGAAACAAAGCATGTAGAGAGGCTAATTCGACTCAGCATGCAAATTTGGGATTTGCTGAAATGGGTCCTTCACAATCTGCCTTCTTCAGCCCTTCAGAGAATTTTAGTTTCTTTTTGGAAGGTGCTCTTTTAGTAATAAGAAGCCTCTGAATGTCTGATACCAGACCCAGAATATAGACTGAAAATTCCTCTTTTTCTCACCTTTGCCTTGACTCCAGGAAGAACATCCATTGCATTTTTGCAGCCGCTAGAAATATTTTGCCTGTTTGAGTGCATAGATTTATAGCAATGTTTAATGAATGAGTGACAGTGGTTTGCTTATCAGGCTGTGTAACCATGCAGACCTTTTCAATAAAACAAAGTCAAAGTGAGCCTTGCTGATGCCTTTTTAAAAAATGATTGCTAGAATATAAATGCCAAGTCTAGTTAGAAAAATCAGCACAGCTGGCTGTACCTAAAACCTTGCTGCTATAGTCACAGTTCAGAAAGATCACAAGTGAAACAAGCTTGATAAATTCAAGCGGATGGGAAAAAGAAGCTTCTGGAGGTAGCATAATTGCTTTTCAAGTAGTTCTGCTGAATCTTCAGGAGGAAAAAACAGGCAGAGGGATATATGTTGTGTGTCGGTATGACATGTTTGACTTAGCTGCTCAATTGGATAACAAAGTCAGATGATTTTGATTTGCCTAGTGGGAAACGGCAGTGCTTATTTAGGAAATTAGTAATTTTCTTGGATGTGAGGCAACCAGGGATGGGTACAAGCAAATGTCCTGGGCAGCAGATCAGTCCTGTCCTGGGGACTCCCACTGCATGAAGTGTGGCCCCGCCACTGAAATGCATTGTCACATCTTCTTTCCAGTTGCTCAGCAGAGACAAAGTTTTCCATGCTGAGCAGCAGAACATGTGTCTATATCAGGGTAGGTTTGTAAATCAGTTTTGAATCCTTTGGGAAGATATATGACACTTAAATGCAATTAAAATACAGCATAATTTGTCACTCTGGTTTTCTTTATGATCTGCTTTAAAATGTAGATGTGCCTAAGATTTGTTGAGTCAGATATGTATCTGGGTCAAACTGGTGTCAGACTGCTCATTTACCTGACAGCTGAGTTACAGTGACTTAATTGTGGACCTGGATTTCTGAATATGAAAAGAGGCATTCATAACCTTTTTATTTGTGCTCCAGCTGGTAATGAAAGACAACTGCTTTCTAAAACTATAACAAATAGGAAAAGAATGAGCAAGCAAGAGAACATTTGTGTTCCCTCTACTATGTACAGATGGTAGGCACTCTAAGCTGTAAATATGCCCGCACTATAAATCTATGCATAGCATATTACTTATAGGCTGTTCTTAAACAGTATATCAATAAAAATGTATTGATATATAGATTTTTTCATTCATATATGACTATGCATAGAATTGTAGCAGCAGAATGTTAACCGTTAAATTGAATGCCAAACAATGTTAAGAGGAGAGAGTACAAATGAGGAAGAACTGTACTGGGGATTTGAAAAGAGTAGACTTATCTTTCACAGGATGAAAACGAAAATATTGGCAAGAACTCTACCAACTGTGGCTTGATGTTCGTTGAGAAATTATAATGGCCAGAGTTTCCCAATAAGGATGCTAAGGTTGGGCTGTTGAATCTTTATGTAGACATTTAAAAAACATTTCAATGCTGACATTCCACCTTATCCCCCAGAAGGAGGATGAGTTACAGATTTTTAGAGACATTAAATTGGTCTTAGTGCCTGATACTTCATGTATCACGTTTTTGTTTTTCCCTTGAAGATTTATTTAAAATGCTGTGTTTGTACCCATTCCTTAATCTTTGGAGAGTGATAATGTGAGAGATTATGATTTATGAGTGATGAAGCAAACTGATAGTATATTTGCCTTGAGTTTATATTTTAAATGCCAGTAGTTTGGTTAGTAGCTACCGATGGTATTTGGTTTCTTACTCAGTATACGCAGATGTAATGCACTGAAAATGCATCACACCATAAAAACGTATGTGACTTTTCCTTTTTTTTTGCATGAAATGATAATTTTCCAAAGGGAGCTTATAGCTACAGTAGAATAGCAACTTTGAGAAATGGTCGTGAAGAGACTGATGATCTGTTTGGTGAGATATTTGGGTTTGTGTAAAATGAACATTAATATTTAAATTTCACCCCACAGAACATTAAACCATGCAGAGAGATAAGGTCATCACAAGAGCTCATTCTGAAATCACATTATGATTTTAGCAGTCTCCTGAGGACAATCTGTCAAATCTAAACCCAGAGACAACTCTCTTTAAAGCTGGAAGTGGTATCTAATTCTGTGATTTCATTCCAATGTTAGTTGCTACTCATTAGAGTAAAGCATGCCATGTACTTTACAAATGCAGTTTCTTTTTCTGCTTAAGTAACATCCATAGTTGAGTCATATTTTCATTGAACACCCATATCCCTCAAATTTATTGGAATTTTTATGGGATTTTTTTTTTTAAGACTTTGGTTTTATATGACTAAGCAGCTATAAAACTAGATTAAAAAATCAGCATCGCAAGTTAGTTGTAAGTGGTTGGAAACAGTACGTGACATTGGCTTTGTTTCTGTCTGACTGGGTCTCACTCCTACAGGACTAGGGGATTCCACAAAGTAACTAGGGGTTTGAATTCCTGGAAGAATAAAAAAGACTTGTGGAGAATATTATGGGACAAATATATGGAAGATTTACAGGAACAAAGACTTTTCTTTCCTGAGCCTTGAGAGAAAAAAAGGTCAATATCAGATTATAATGTTTATGATGGGAATATTTAATTTTGGTATAACCACTTATAACTGTCTTATTCTAAGAAATAGTGTTGATCAATGAGTCTTAGAGTACATATGAAGAAAAACTGTAAAATACAGTTTTGTAATTAATATATCTGACTAAATTTTTGCAGTCAATGAGATTGGATGCATTTAATGCATAGATTATCTTACTTCTTGTGGTCAGAGGGTTAGTAGGAGGAAGAAACTGAATCAGTTATTTTTTCAAATAGTATGTATCATATTCTGAACTATGAAAAGTTGAGTCTTAAACTAACAGATGTGAACAGACGCCACTGGAAGTAATTTTTAAATCTCCGAAGTATGGAAATTTATTTTTGATTTTTCAAAATAAGTATGATAATAAAAAAAAAAATACTGTTTTCCTTTTAAATATTTTGCTATCCAACAGCAAAGTTACTCCGTTTTGAGGGTTCCCTTCAGCATGAATGATCTGGTGGGAAAGCAAAGAACTCATGACTGTGGAAACTCCCTCACTCTTGTTTTGGACAGGAAAACTTAAGTCATTCAGTAAGCTCTTATCTTTTGTAATGAAAGCAGGATTTTGGTTTCAATAGTGAGCAAGCCATCAAAGCTGGTTTCTTTAGGAAATAAAACACAATCTTTTTTCTGTGACGGTCTCCCTATAGTTGTATTTTTAGTCTACTAAGTGTGGTGGGGAGGATTATTGTTTTTTTAAAATTCCAGCAACATGCATGTATCAAGTCTCATAATGTGCCTGTGAAGGTATTTATTTAAAGCGACATTGTCATCTTTCTTCTTTAAAGGCAGTTCTGTACCTGCATTAGAGAATATTAAATGTTGTATTTCCAAGGGCTTATTAAATATTCAGTAGTTTTCTTTTTCTGTAGTCAAGTGTGTCAAGGGCAAGCCTTCTAAGTCCTGGAATGAAACTCAAATGAACTAAGTGAACCTTAAAAGCTGCTATTGAATACTCACGTTAGAAAATATACATTACACAGTGAGGGGAGTTGAAGGAGGAGGTGTTGAGATCCAGCCCCAGAACAAATTGTATCCAGACGGGATACAGACTCTTTCTGGGAAAATACTGAAATATTGTGAGAGATTTTATTCAAAACTTAACTATGAAACAAGAAGTAAGGGTGACTGTGACTACCAAAAATTAGCTGTGCATTAACCTCTTCACTGACTATAACCTGTCCATCTTGGAATACTAAATAATGTGTAAAAATAGCCTGTTTTAAGGGTGTGGGATGGACAGACAAAGCTTATCTGGAATATGGAGTAGTATGAGTCTGATTTTATGAATATGAATAACACACCTGAGTGTGAGGATCAATTTCTAGCTCTGTTGCTGTTTTATTTGGGCTGTGTCTAAGCTGATAAACCTTAGAATGACTGAAGTCAGGCCCTGGCTCCGTCACAGGACAACCACAAGTTGTGCAACCAGTCCCACGTCTGGGTTTGCATTGGAAAGGAAACTTGGGCAGGTGGGTTAGATGTGAGCCACAGCGTCCTCTGACCAGATGCCTTTTCCTATTGTGAAATCCAGACATGGCCTACGAGGCTGTTGTCAGATCATTTGCAGCCACAATTTTTAAAGTGACCTTAATTTCTTCAAGGCACTTTAGGAGCTATGTGCAAGGTAAAACATGACATTGGACAAACAGAAGATCTGATAATCCACAGAATGCTCAATCTGCAGTCCTAGAATTGGTTGTTATTTTTGAAATTGCTTTAAACTCTGAGCAAACCAGTTCCCCATGGGACACTGAATTCAAAATAGGAATCATAAAGTTTTCTACTTCCAACAAGTTATCTGCAGGCATCTGACACTCACTTTAGATTTATGTGCTTCGTTAAAAATCAAGTTGTAGATGATTAATCCACTTACTGTGAACATTAGTAGGACTCAGCAACAGAGCTTGGCTGGTGATCCCATCAACTAGAGAAGCTGGGAGCTGGAATCTGTACCAACGTAGTCTGAAATGTGATGCCGACACACATGAACAAAATTGGGTGCACACTGCCTTCAGAATGTGAGCAGAGGGAATCAGCAGCCTACTGACAGCTTTAACTACTTAATGAGGAACATTCTGCATGCTGTGTATTACATACTGAACATTTTTGTAACTTTTAACTGTTCTTTTCTGGCAAAAATGGACTGAACTTTTTATTAATTCAATTTGTATTAATTTCAATTTTGAAAAAGGCTGGTTTGGTGGCCCTGGAGTGTCTGTACAACCATTCTCTCACTTTGAAAAGTGTTGTCCCTCAGGGGAAAAAAAAGAAAACCTAAATGAAGAAAGATAATTTTATCATCTCATCCATTGAAACAAACAAGAAACAACTATTATTTTAAAACTTCCAAGAAATGAGAAAAGGATCCTGATTATTTGGATCTTATTTGAAAATTTTGCTTGGACTTTTTTTCCAAAGAGTTTCAAGCCATGTGCTTGGGCCACAATCTTTGGTTTAAAAAAGTGGGTCGATGAAGATGTTTGGCTGTATACCAAGGCTGAATTTGTCTTGCAACTAGTCAAAACCTAAGTTTTCAGAACTTCGCACAGTGAAAGGTTGCTAATGATTCAAACAAAAATTGTCTCTCGCTGTGACCTTTCTGAAATGATGATCAGGCTAACTCCTTTTAGATTTGTGTGCTTCATAAAAAAAAAAAAAACCAAACCAAATTTGTGTGTGGTACCCCAGTTATTGTGAACATTAGCAGGACTGAGGAATAGGACTCAGTTGGTCCCATCCACCAGAGAATCTGGGAGTTTGGATCTGTACCGACTTTGTCTGAAATGTGGTGCTTGCTCACATGAACAAAAATGGATAAGTTTCTAGAGGCTCATTACCTTCAAAATGAGAGAAGATAGAATTAGGATGAAGCAGAAGGAAAGCATAAAGTGAGGATAGCACATGACTTCATTTCTATCATTACAACTGTTTGTGAAAAACATGCTAGAGTCTTTTCAACGCATTACCTAGTATTATGTAATATAATAATAGGAAATATCTTTGTTAATGTAAAGTAAATCCCTAAGCATTTTTCTTTGACTGATAAAGGGTTTCTTTTTGCATTGGCCATTGAATTTTCTTCTTGCATGTTCTCTGAACCTTCTCATTATTGCAATAACATTGTAGGTCTTCTTGTGTATGAGGTTTCATCATGCTAGGTGCTGTGCAAGCTCTGTCCAGAATGTCCTGATCCAAGGAGTTTACAGTTTAAAACAAAACAAAATAAGAGATAAACAGAATGAGTGTCTTTCTTTGCTCAAAATCAGTGATGTATATGCTATTATATGCATGGTGAAATGTGTACATCTCGTTGTTTTACATTGCTATGAATGGAAATTGCGGAATTATCAAGAAATCTGTCACCACATTAATAGTTTTTTCTTGCCTTTTTTTGTTCTAATGTCTGAAAGATGATTGCCTTTAGGATAACAGAGTAGGATACTCAGCTGATTTTGGAAATGACTGAATGTCTTTTTCCTTTAGGGATAATAAAGTGCCATTGAATGTAGGTGCACAGTTAAAAATTTCCATCTGCTTTGCCAAGTGCCGAGTGCCAAGTGCACTGTAGCCTTTCACAGTGTCAATGTTGAGCAAAACAGTAATAAATAGCTTGTCAGGCAGTTCTACCTGTAGTTAATCTCTTGGTATTTGGCATTTTTTTAGAAAGGATCTGAAGTAAAATGGACTCTCTTTCTGAAATACAGCCCAGAAACAGCTGCTAATTATTTACATACTATTAGTTTCAGTGCACTGTTGAATGCACAGTTAATCCTTATTACATCTGAGTTGTTGGTAAATTTTAGTTTGGCTACATTGAATGTAATTTTCTGTTCTTTTCAGACAAAAAATGTTCACAGTTGTCTGAAGTCACCAAAGTGTTGCTGTTAAAGAGGTTGTCCAATATTTTATCTATTAAAAGTTCCCACCCAGATTGCACACTACAGTGCTGACTTAGCTTCAGTGATCCTCAGCCTCCACAGATTTGTTTGCTTTTTCCCTCCTTCACTGTGTAGAAAGATGCTGGAGGATGCTCTAGGAGCCTCCCAAGGGTCATTCTTAGCCCACCAGTGGCTTAGAGTCCGATAAATTCTCTGTCCATGTTATGGAGAGGTTTTGCAAAGATCTGCTGAGATTAATTCACTTAGGTTATATAAATCTGGTTGTATTTGCTGACTCTAGTTGCCTCACACAAGATGGAGGCTTTTTTGTGCATGTTGGTGTCAGCTGCCAGGAATAAACGAGCTATGAACGTGCAGCAATTTTGTAGTTAAGGCAAAGGCAGAAAAGCCTATTCGGTAAAAATCAGCCAGACAGCGTAAGATTGTTTGCTTAGCTCGTGACTAGAAGTTCAGCCTGGATGATAACTGTTCAGTTCAGTCCCTGAGTCAGTCGTTTCTGAAAGATAACAGATTTAGAGCGTTTGTAATTGAGGGGCTTGGTGTAATAACTTTGTTTCATTGATTGAGGAAAGGAAGCCGTAAACAAGCTGCAAATCTCTGATATAGGTAGATATATGGGGGTTTTTGATAGATAGATATATCTTGTGAGTCTGAATATAATAAATATGCCAGGCCTGTATTGCAAATTTAGACTTGTTTCTCAGAATAAAAGCAATTCTCTCTACTGGTTGTAGGGGCAATATTCTGCTGTCTAACTAATGTTCTGTGCTAGAAAAATGCAACCATTCACTACTGTACCAGCCCAAATGAAGTCCTGTGGCACACAATACTAAATCTGAGTGCTAATACTAAATTTGGTGATTGATACCCAAAGTACATAAAATCAGTTTTGCCGCGATGTTGCAGCCTGGATTAAAGTGACCTAACAGAGGCATTCTTGCTTATAGCTTCTGTTCTGTCTCCCTTGTAACTCGATTTTTTCAATGAGATTCAAGATTTTAGCGTGGTAGGATACCAGCATCCTGCTGCCACATTTTCTCTTGCCTGTACCACTGGAACCTGGACTGTAAGCTGCCCTTTCCAGTAGAGTGGTAGTAGAGAATATGGTATTTTTTAATCCTTGCTGGGCTTCTTTAAGGTACTCAGTTTCAGGTGGGAATTAACAGATTAAAAGAGTGGTACCCTGAGTGATTTTTGAGTAGTATTAAGGGAAACATAAAATATATTAAGTTTATTTACTAAAATAAATAATATTAAAAAGGATGAAGAGCCTGCCTCAAGCTCTGAGGTCCCTATCATATATTTTTGTTTTACTAGCAAAAAACAGTTTAAAATTATAAAAATCCAAAGCCAAAAGAGTTAGTCATTTACTGCCATTTTGAAAGAAATATGTTTCTTTCTTCATATTACGCGATGGTAAAATGTCAAGCTGCTAGATATGTGAGGAAGCACATAGGCACTAGATATTTTCAAAAACCTGTTTAGGCATCTTTTTGTCTCTTTGGGCCCCTAACACCTTTGAAAAACTTCAAGTCTTCAGAGAGTTTTTTCCAGGATAATACTGGCTATAAAAGTCTATTAAGCTGAAAATCCAGAATAACAAACGCATTGATAACGTTATAAATCCTGGTTGAGGGAGTGTCCTGGTTTCAACAGGGATAGAGTTAATTTTCTTCTTAGTAGCTGGTACAGTGCTGTGTTTTGGATTTAGGGTGAGAATAATGTTGATAGCACGCTGATGTTTTAGTTGTTGCGAAGTAGTGCTTATCCTAAGTAAGTAAAGGATTTTTCAGTTTCCCATGCTCTGCCAGCAAGCAGGTGTGCAAGAAGCTGGGAGGGAGCAGAGCCGGGGCAGCTGACCTGAACTAGCCAAAGGGGTATTCCATACCATGGAACGTCATGCCCAGTATATAAACAGGGGGGAGCTGGCCGGGAGGGGCGGATCGCTGCTCAGGCATCGGTCAGTGAGTGGTGAGCAATTGCATTGTGCATCACTTGTCTTTTCTTGGGTTTTATTTATCTTTTTTTTGTTATATTACTTTTCATTACAATTATTGTTATTTTATTATTGTTATTCTTAGTTACTATTATATTTTATTTTACTTTAGTTATTAAGCTCTTCTTATCTCAACCCACGAGTTTTACCTTTTTTTTTCCCTCCTCCTCACCCCACTGGGAGGGGGGAGGGGGAAGCGGCTGTGTGGTGCTTAGTTGCTGGCTGGGGTTAAACCACAACAAGGAGGGATTTAAACACATCATCTATTCATGTACCACGCCATTGCTGTTGGAGTGCTAACATGGCGGTAATGTATTGTCACTTAAAAGAAGTTAACCATTGTAGCAAAGGAAACTGCCCTCAAAACACCTTTTCATTTGGCATGTTTTACTGGGTGTAAGAAAGTTTATCTCCCCCTCCAGCTGTTAGTTAGAAAGTTTATCTCCCCCTCAGTGTTAATTTTTATGAGATCTTGTCCTGGACATTCTCTTTTCTTCAATGCTTGACTGTGATGACTGAGTTGAAGATCAAGCAGTCAATGTTTTTTAAGTCCTTAACAATTCTCTGTGAGGGCTGTCTCCAGGTTATTTAACTGTATTTTATCTATTCATGTGCCTCTACCAGAACTGAATTTGTATTTCCCTATTTGTTCAGATTGTCCTGGATCTGTAACTTTGATAGCAGGATTGTGGATCCTAACATACTGGCAAAGCTCTGCCACCACAGTGAGAGAGGTTCTGCTAGGTTTACTCTTAGTCCTGCCTAAGAGTATGAGTGATGGATGACTGCGAACATAACAGGCTGTGCAACCGACTCTACCTGTAACATGGAAGGCATTTTCTGTCAGTAAATATCCTGTGTTTGTGAGTCATTGAAAATCCAAAGGAAACCCAGTGTTTGGATCTGTTCCTAGGACCCTCTGAGGTGCCCTTCAGGCCAGGTGTGAATTCCCAAACCATAATCTCAAGACCATTAGGGTCAGCCCCATTTTCCACTATGTGAGAGGTGCACAGCCTTAAATCTTGCTGTGGCTGGGGTGTATGGGGGCTGTTTGTAAGGTACCTTGACAACTGAATGGAATTCAGATGATTTAGCACAGATTAAAGATTTTGTTGCCACTTTCTGAATGAGTTGCAGCCTGTCATGGTATTCATGACCAAGACTTTTCCTGCTCCCAGACTCCTGGCCTACGTGTGAGAGCTGTCTGCTGCTCTCCTCTGGCCTAGATGCAAAGTTTTATGCACACGAATTTGTGAATCATTTGGGGATGAATCAGTAAAAGATTTATAATGTTCACTGATATTGTTAATATTAATGTGAAGAGCTGTGTGGTTCTGATGTCTCTTTTCCCTTTTTTTTGTTTCAGTTCATCGCCTTTGCCTCTCTATTCTTCATCCTAGTTTCAATCACAACCTTTTGCCTGGAAACGCATGAGGCTTTCAATACTATTATAAACAAAACTGAGCAGGTCATCAACGGGACAGAAACTGTACTACAGTATGAAATTGAGACAGATCCTGCCCTGACATACGTGGAAGGAGTCTGTGTGGTATGGTTTACATTTGAATTTTTAGTACGTGTTGTTTTTTCCCCCAACAAACTTGAATTCATCAAAAACCTCTTGAATATTATTGACTTTGTGGCCATCCTACCCTTTTACCTAGAAGTGGGCCTGAGCGGGCTCTCCTCCAAAGCTGCTAAGGACGTGCTTGGTTTCCTCAGGGTGGTAAGGTTCGTGAGGATCCTGCGAATCTTCAAGCTCACCCGGCACTTTGTGGGCCTCAGGGTGCTGGGCCACACTCTACGAGCCAGCACCAATGAATTTTTGCTGCTGATAATATTCCTGGCACTCGGTGTTTTGATATTTGCCACCATGATCTACTACGCAGAGCGAGTGGGAGCCCAGCCTAATGACCCATCAGCGAGTGAGCACACACAGTTCAAAAATATCCCTATCGGCTTCTGGTGGGCTGTAGTCACCATGACCACCCTGGGATACGGGGATATGTATCCACGGACTTGGTCAGGCATGCTGGTGGGAGCCCTGTGTGCACTGGCGGGGGTGCTCACCATAGCCATGCCCGTGCCTGTGATAGTTAACAATTTTGGGATGTACTACTCACTGGCCATGGCAAAGCAGAAACTGCCGAGGAAGCGGAAGAAGCACATCCCTCCTGCTCCTCAAGCCGGCTCGCCCACCTTCTGCAAGACAGACTTGAACATGGCCTGCAATAGCACACAGGGTGACATCTGCCTGGGCAAGGACAACCAGTTGATGGAGCACAACAGATCATCAGGTAGGAGCCCACTGGAAATGCATGTCCTCTGAAAACACTTTATAGACCAGTATGTTTGGTAGGGGTCAGAAAGCAGCCAGTCTTTCTGCCAGGAGAAGACGTAGCTCCCACCCTTCTCCCCTCCAGTGTTTGCGTGTGTCAGTCTCATAGAGGACAAAATAGGTATAGCAATGTTCCCAAACCTCTATGTAGCTGGTCTATACAGTTTTGCTTGCTCTGTTGAGAATGCTTTCCTGCTGATGATATCAACCTTTTCTTTTGCCTGTTGTTTGTTGCGTCGTATGGATGTTTCTTGTTTTTCTGCATGACTGTGACTATTTGAGCAGCCACCGTGTCCCACCCTGTTGGACTCCATGGTGTTTTGCCTCAGTGTCTGTCTCTTGTGTCAGCTTTGCCTGTGCCACATCGTGGCCTGTTAAGCAAGATCCTACAAAGAAGCAGTCATTTAAAAGGAGCAGGTGCTTTACATCAAAAGCCCAGCACTCAAAGGAAATAAGAAGAAATTCTCTTTCTAGCTTTCTTTCCATTTGGCATTCTGCTTCCCTGGCTAGAAGAACCTCCTTCGTCTGTGTTAGATGAGACATTGCATGATATTTACTATTAAATGAATGATAATAGCATAGCTGATGTAAAGTTTGTCAAGCAAAATGAAAATGACAGCCCCTAGCAACATCGTCGTTACTAGTGTTGATTTTTATGATTTATATTACCTTATTTGTTAGAGTTCCAAATGATGGATAAGGAGTATTTTGTGCTAATCGCTGTGAAAATGCATATCAAATGACAGCCTCTGCTCCTCCAAGCCACTGCCCCATATTCCATATCTCTTCAAATTAAGGAGTAAATTTTGTCCCTCAGTATAATTAAAACAAATTTTTTAGCAGCAAGGATTTTTTTGTTTGTTTCTTGAATGTATTTATTCTTAAGCCAAGCACAATCTGATTACAAAGCTCACTTACCAGTCATTAGACTCCTGTTGGAAAGCTGTTAAAGAATAATAAGAGCAAACCCACCCATGACTGGTGTCATTCAGGAATTGAAATTTATTTTTTAAAAAGAAGAGTCTGGAAAATTGGTCTCTGAACAATATCCGTCTTTGGTCTGTTGCTCTGTTACTGAATCGCATTTGTGTTCAAAGCAGCTCGGTTTCAGTCTCCGAGTGAGTGTTCACAAAGTTAACACAGCTTTTTGAACATCCTAAATATATTGAAGAGGATGGAAACCCTTGAAAGGACTCACACTGACGGTGGAATATAGTTAGTTTTACAGTGCTTTGACTGATACCCACTTTCAGACAACATCTTTAAAGTGTTAATGAGAACAACTTTTTCATGCCATCAGGTCCTACTAAAGGTATTCCGGAATGCAGGAGGCTCAGTGTGATCAGAGCAAAGAGACACTTTTCTGTGTCTGCAGCTTTATTTACAAGGTGTTATAATCCTTGAAGTTAGAGAGAAAGCAGATATACATAAAGGAGCCATTTTAAAGTGTTAACTTTCTCTTCAGTAGTGCCACAGCTCACATCGTGCACTGTAGCTTTATTTCTGGTAGAGAATGCTATTAGAGTCACTAGGAATTCTGTGCAAAACTTCAAGGCTGAATATAGCCCTTTGCATTACCAGTTCAGAAAAACACATGCTCAGGTTTAAATGCAAAGGTAAAGCTGAAGTCAATAACATGCCATTACCTGTTATGTGCTGTTATGAGCAGAGATTTTTTTCCTGAAATGTGGCCTGAATCTGAACTGGTAGATAATTTTAAAAGGGAGTCCTTTGGGAGTGCAAAATCAGGAGAGGTAAGAGTTTCGCTGTTTGACAAAATAAACTACAGAGACCAAAGACAGCATTTAATGTTGGGTACTTATGATGACAAGCAGTGCAAGTGTGATAAGTATCGAAATGAAAGCTAAGCGTGTTATTAAACAGGTTTTAATGCCAAACGTTGAAAATTTAACCCTCCTGGGGGAGGGCTTGTCTTTAAAATATGCTAAACAATATATTCTAAGCAAAAATGACTAACATGACCTCTTGTTTAGCAAAAAGGATAGCCAAAATAGTAAATACTTGTTTGAAATATCCAAGGCTGACTGTACTCCAAAAAGTTACAGTCCATAATAGGCAACTAACTGAGCCTTGATTTGATTATTTCTTATCTCATGTTAGTTTATTGTAACTTTTTTATGAGATTTGAAAGAAGAACAGGGAAGTTAAAAGATCATTTGTTCTTGAATAAAAAATATACTTTTTGCCATTTTGTACTGATTAATGGTGAATTGCAATCTTGTTTTCTTCTAATGATTTACCTTATAACTATTTTTTGAGTGATGGGAATATCCAGCATTCAGCATAAGCTCTTTGTGATGTCTCATTTCCTCATTCATTATTGTCTGTAAATGGGCATGGTGCTTTAACCAGTGTTATCAGGTGAAGACAGTGCAGGAAGTGAGCAGCCACTCTCACCTGGTGAAAGGCTCCCTCCCATCAGACGCTCTAGTACAAGAGACAAAAACAGAAGAGGGGGAACATGTTTCCTACTGACAACAGGTGATTACACGTGTGCTACTGATGGAGGGATCAGGAAAGGTATGGACTTCTTTCATTAGATCATAAAAGGTTACTCAGCAATGTGCTTGTGAAAAGCAATCTTAGAGTAAAATGATGTGCACAATGCTCTTAGAGGAAAGACTGTACTCACAATGTATCTTATTTCTTTATTCCTAGTCATTCTTTTCCTGCTTTCCTTTTAAAAACACTCATCTCCTTTAGTCTTCACAAAATGTGCTTGATGTTGGACCCTCATTTCACTTGTGTCTTCATTTGTCTGTTATCTTTAATGGAAAAGCCTGCAATTCAGACTTTGCTCATTCAACCACTCATCGCTCAATACCACTTGTCATTCTAAAAGACAAATTAATTATTTAATAACTTTGATTTGCACTTAATAACTTAGTAAAAATTACAGCTGAATAAATTACACTTAAGAGGTTGAAATGTCAGAAGTAAGCAACTTTTTTGTTCTGAACACAACAAAGCATATCATATGAGACGTTATTTAGATTTCTTTCAAAGAAAAGTTTGAGTTTATGATGCCACAAAATGTTTCCTCTTCATAATAGACCATTGATGCTAAAGGGTGACTGTCTGCCCCAATCAGAATTCAACTACAGCAAACAGTGTCTGACCTTGCAAGGTGCTAAAAATGCCTTTCTAGTTATTCAGCCTCTTCAAATCTGATTACTAACTGTCCAGTAGGATTAAGTTCCCCAGGCGGAGTTTGCAAAACCTTCTGTCATTATATGTATCACTGATGTGACTGATGGTGTGGCTACCCCATCAGGCCACAGCTGGCTGTGGCTGCAAACCTAACCTCAAGGCATAGCCCTAAAATCAGCAATGCCAGTGGTAGTCTTGCTGTTTCCTTAGATAAGAATTGCTTTGGTTTCTTGGCAAAATGAATTGTTCCAACAGGTTTCACATTCCTGAGTGCTGATGTGCAGTCGTTCACCTAAGAGTTCATCAGCAGTAGCCATGTGGCACTGGACAAACATTTTCGGCTGAGATTTTTCTGCCCCCTTTTTTTTTTTTTTTAAACTTGCTTTGTGTACAGCAAACATAGCTGTCCCAGCCAGCCATAAACCCTAAAGGAATTCTCTTGGGGTATTCTGCAAATGCTCTTTTTACATTTCAAAAGTGTGAGCTGAGTAGGTTAAACCTGTGAAGGCAGATATGCAGTCAGAGTTCAATGTATATGGTATTTGTAAAGAGTATGATTGTCTCTATGCTCCTGCGTTTTACATATTCCTATATATAATGTTTAGATTAAATGGGACTTCATTGCAAACATGTTTTTGCACAGATTTAGGATGCTTTCCACTGAGCATCTATCTTGCACTGTCTTCTCAACAACTAAGATTATTTAAAATATCTCTAATGGTAAGAGTCCAGTCTTTGAGGAGATCAGGAACACTTGAATAAGGCAGATGATTGCCATGGCATCTTACAAGATAAGCTCTTAACTTCTTTTAGGAATGTTAGTATAAACATTTGAGTGCTGTTCACTTGGCAGTAACCATAATTAGAACAGATCAGAAATAATAAAAGAAGTTACCCGTCAGCTACTAAACACATATTCATATAACAAACCCCCATATTTTATACTGGGACCATGTGAACATTTTCATTCCAAAATCTAGATTCAAGAGAAAATTGTTTCATAGTTTTTACTAGAAAAATGGGGCTTGAGTTCAGAACTGACAGTTTCTCAATGAGAAATGTGCTCTTTGACTGGCTCTGATGATAACCTCTGTCTAGGCTGAAATGTTTTAGCCACTGGCTTTCAAGTTTATTTTATACAGAGTAGGGAAGTTAGCTTATGAGCAGAAAACATCTTCAAGTAGCATCCAAATGGTTTTGCATACTTGAATTTAATTCACGCATCAAGTCTATTACTTTTTCATTTTATTTTTTCCCTTTCTTTCTTTTGATACATCCTTCTTGTTTGGTTGGTTCCTTGGTTGGTTCTTGGTTGTGTTCAATGATCATTTATTCTGAGCTTTTTCGCATTAACACCTTATCTCCATCTCTAAGATGATACTGATTCAGAGCTGATCCAAACCCCATTAAAATACCTGGAAAGTACCGATTTTGGATCATGCCTCTATCTCTATTCGTCTTGTGTATCTGGTTTTCATTTTTTAGGAGTTCCTGTTTTCTTTGTCATCTTTACCATCTTCCTCTATCAGTTCTTTGCTTTTATCATCAGAAAAGTAGCAGGAAAAATATTTTTTAAAAATACTTTCCTAGTTTCTATGTAAAAAAGCTACCTGATTATTTTGATTTTTTTTTTTTTTTGGTAAGCTTTATGTTTACAGGGGAGGTTAAATATATACACTAGCATTGTGCTTCCCCTCGATTCCCCTTTCAAACAGGATTCTTTCTAATCTGTGTAAATACTGACAGAAACTCAGAAACTGGAGGCTGTTTTTGAAATGTATCGGAAGTCTGTGAAGCATCACAGTCTAGCCTGCCCTTGCAATCTGGAGAGAACATTACACAATGTTTTAGCAGACATGAGGTTATACATTTGCTTTAAGTATAGTTTGAAAGCATGCAATTCCCAGTAGGTAATAAATATGTTAATTGTCATGAGGGGAGAACCTAAGATATTATTTTTCCTGGAGATGCTAACAACTGTCTGTTAACTGTCTGTTATCTGGAGATCTGGAATTTGAGCCAGTAACTATTTCAATAAGAAAAAAAATGTCTGATGATGTCCCATGTAATGTTAAGCTGTGTTGTCATTGACATTTTATAGTTTCTGTGGGAAAAGTCTCAATATTTCACTGTAAGCAATTTATACCTGAATGTCTTTTAACCTGACAGATGCTTAGATGCATACTTGTCTTCAAGGAAATAGGTAGTGCCATTGAAATCAATGGGACTTCTCATGCTTGCAGTGAAGCACGTATCCATGTACTTGAGGAGCGAGGTCCTGTCCAGCTTCATCTTTGTTGTATTTCCTTGCTGATATCTCTCTCCTGACCGGTGGGCTGAAACTTTTCTTCATCAGTGGGCTTATTCAGGTGCTATTGAAAATACTTGGGTATGAAGATAGTGATGCAGTGAATAGCAATGCTTTTCCGTCATTTTACAGCATAGCCTCTACAAGGTGAAAACAATCTATGTGTAGCAAAAAGTAGGTAGCTAGAGCTCGCAGTGTGTGTGAACAGAAATGTCTGCAAGTGCAATGTTCCCTCCAAATTGTGAAGCATTATGTGCTTGCCTCACTTAATGATTAATTATTTACTACTTGCTTATGTGGATTAACATCATTTATTTCATTTGAGTCAGCTGGAGAAGGAGCACAAATATGGTGTTTTAAATTTGCCAATCAGGAGGCATTTGCAAATATGTCAAACTCTGCTATCCTATTATACTTTAGTATTAGTCACAAAGTCTTAGGGTTAATGTTTCTGAAGATGGAGCTTCTTTCCCATATTATCATTCAATCCTCTGGAGAAGTGATTTACACATACTGTATGCAATTTATCTGGTTTTTGTTTTATTTATTTTTAAAGAAAAATCATCCTTTATTAGGAATTTGGTTTAGCAGAGATTATATAATTCTAACAGTTTTTATAGTCTGTCTTAATGGGGTTTTGATTATGCTTAGCCAGATAGCTCACCCAGTAACCCTGTTGGGATCCTTTATCTTGCACTCTGTGCAACCCTGCTGAAGCCAACAGAGCGGCACTGAGTGCAAGACGGGATGTGGAAGAGCAGGTCAGACCTCTTGTGTGATGGTCTGTTTAATCTTCTGGGAAAGAATAGCTGCATTAATTTGTGAATAATTCTATTTATTACTATCTTTTGGTAGTAATGTGTCTCAGCATTGAGTTCTTTTGCAGGCAGATTCCCTCTGAGTCCCAGATAGCTCCTTGGATTACATTACATTGTATTGTTTGTCTTTTTGTCTATTTTTTGGCTGAATTCAACTGATGTCTGTGCATTTTCTCATACAAGGCTATGAAAAATCTCGAAGCTTAAACAACATAGCTGGCTTGACAGGCAATGCTCTGCGACTGTCTCCAGTAACATCACCCTACAGCTCACCTTGTCCTCTAAGGCGCTCTCGGTCTCCCATCCCTTCCATCTTGTAAACCAGATGGCATCAATCGGCTACATAGTATAATTCAAATACTGTTTACCACATATTGGAAATAAATGTAGCATTAACCATAGGCTCCACAAATATGGTATAACTCCTGCATGAAATAACTGTCAGTAGTAAGAAATGCCACTTGGGTAGCTGAAGATTTTTATCTTGGCTTTTAAAGATTACCTAAGGTAGCGCTTCTTCTTTTATCTACTATATTGTCCTACTTTCCTGTGGCAATAAAAGGACAGTTAGTGGATGCCGTTGGCCAGTATATTCAATAAATAAACATATTTTCAGGGAGATTTACTTAAAATAATGTGCTTCCAGCTAATTATCAGTCACTCCATTGAACCTCCATTTCTTGTGACTCTAATCCATTCTGAAGATGTCTGGAATCGTGTCTTGGTTGCACACAATGTGACTTGGGTATGCTCATTTGCATGGACCATCCTGTCTCCATCACCTGACAAGCAGTGTTGCTGATCGTGGAGACCACAGAGGGCTCTGGATGTGTGTTCTCGCATTGTACCATCCTGCTGAAATGAAAGCACTGATAAACTGGTCTGCATGTGGGATTGTTTTTCTTTGTTTAACCTTTTCCTTTATTTTTTAACAATCTACTTGTTTATAAATGGCTTTATTTTGTGATTAACTTACTTCGGTATTGGATTGCTGTATCAGAGTTCTGAATGTCTCCGGTTGTTTGCACACAGATAACTGCAAAGAGGTTGTCATTACGGGTTACACGCAAGCAGAAGCCAGATCTCTTTCTTAATGGCTTGGGGAAGGCACAAAACATGCAAGAAAGGTAAACGCCATCCAGACTTGCAATTTTAAGCTAGCAAGTGCTGCTTGGTACTGTAGTCATTTCTCTACTCCAGGGTTCTTCAACATTTTCAGAGGCTGAGTACCAAGTAAAATTGAGAAGATTATTGGGGGCTTTTTTGTACCACTGTAAGAGGGTAGTAGTTCTCAAGTTGAGTTTTTGACCAGCCTTATACCTCTGGCTCATGAGCTTCAAAAATTTCTTCAGTCAATGTTTTTTGAGGTGCTTTGTCCTATATGTTGTTTGTCTGTCTGTTTTGCAACCTGTCTACTGTATTCTCCATCTGTCTCCATAAAGCACAGAGATACTGTTAAAATGCCCCCCTCTTTTAAGGTTAACTAAGGACATTTTTCTCCTTTTCTCTTTTTTTCATATGGACTATACTTATGTGTATAGATACAAATATATATATTTTTCAAGTGCAAGTTAGTATCGTCTAGACTAACTCATGTGAGCACTCAGAAGATTTTTCGAATGGGATTTAGTAGCGGCTTTACAGTACTGACCGGTTGCCTATTGCATCAATCTTCCTCCTAGCAACCAGCATTCATTACAGTTTTGAAACTGTATCTCCTTTAGTGGCTTTTTCATTCAATATTAACCTCTGTTTATGCAACAGGACAAATGCAATGGCAGATTTGATGTTCTGGGCTGGTGAGGAAAAATTACCCTAAACCGTAGAGTTTTAGAACTACATGGGGAAGACCATAACAACTCAAATCTTAAGAGATCCTTGAGATTGTTGAATAATCCCTGATTGTCATGTTTTATTTTTTGTTAGGAAAAGAACTTATTGTTGACCATGTAACATGTTCTTCTGTATATAGCCTAGCCCAATAGCATGACCTGCATGTCAGAATTCTTGTACAATAATGTATTTATCAAAGTATACATTTCTGATATTTAGAGATGTACATTGATTTAGTTTCGGTAAAATATTGTCAATAGAGAGATAATTGCAAACAGCTTTTAGCAAAAGAATTAATATAATATCTGGTGCTGCTGTTATATTAACTACAGTGTTGTACAGAATTTATCATGGATTTTTGACTGCTGAAAAAGGGACAATGGAATTTAGCCATACCAAGGACTGTACTGGAAAGAGACTGCTGCTGCTGAATGGGCCCTGATAAACAACTCACGCCTTGAGGAGGTCACTGAGACTTTACGTGCGAAGTAGAGCTTGTTAAAGAAGATTAAAGACTGCTCATTATTACTGCTGCCAGAGGAAGGGGTGACTAGTCACTGTTGATGAGTCAGCTGTAAATAAAACGTGTGTGCATGGAATATCAGTTTTTATCTATATCAAGGAAAGCTGAATTCAAGTCATCATTGCTAAGGCTCCATGCAAAGACCCACACCCCTGTGTGTATTCTTCCTGGTTCCTGCAGTAAGTTGTGCTGTGGATCATACAAAGACACACACTTAATAATGGTAGTGATGTAAACTACATCTGTCTTGACTTCTGTCATAATAATGGTATATTTTGCAAAGGTCACAAATATGAACAGAGTAGGTTTGCATAAGTCCTTGCTTTCTCAGTTTGCCATGACCTATATTTGTATGAATTCTAGTGTACATGCCAAGTCTTAAGTTTACTTTTCACTTTGATAACAGAAATATGACTGCAGACTAACATCACTGACTTTGTTCACAGCACACAGTCTTCTTTCATTGTTACCTCAAACTATAAGTATTATGAGAAATAAAATTCTGGCAGCAAGACTATTTTGTTTTTTTTTTTTTTTTAAATTCAAAGTGTTGCAAACCCAACATCAATAAGTATAAAAGATATATTAAAATTATATCCTACAAATGTATATTTTACATAAAAGAGATATTCTTTGATCAGTTACTTTCTGTGATTTTTGTGGTAAATGGATCTAGTCTATTCTATGTTTATGAGGCATTGTAGTGCTACGATGTGGTAATTATGTTCTCTCCATCCTATTCAGTGGGAAATTCTCCAGAATCTGTTTTGTCACCCTGGTGTCCCGATTGTAGGGACCTGTCCCAGTTGTGAAACTCTGTATTGTGGAACTTCTGTGAACATGTCAAGGTGCATGCACAATCCTGGTGGAAACCAGTGGAAATGTAATACCTGAATTGGAGAATAAAAGGCAAAAGACCTGGGGAGGAACTTGGAACATATCTTCTGAAGTGGCTCATGCGCTTTCTTTAGCTGTATCGGTCCCCTGCCTGCCACTGGCCATCCCAATTCTCAAACCAGTTTCCTGGGGTACATGAGGCGCTAATTCAAAAACTAGCATGAGCTGGCTTCTAAAACAATTTAAAATCTTTCTTCTTGTTAATGACTCCGTGCCTCATGCAGAAGATGTAATTGGGCTAGATATTATCAGACTCAAGGCAGTTTTATTGCATCCTGGTGTGAAGTCAACCTAAAAGGAGATGATAAATGGTTGCTTAAAACTCCTAATCCAATACTGTATTTGGGACAACCAGTGAAATCCCTGAATATACAAGCAGAGTGTCTGAGAGGGGTGAGGGAGCTAGAACAGCTGTACCCATGATCTGAAAGTCTGTTACCACAGTATTTTGGAAAGGTGCTGGAATGTAAGAAAGATTCCAGAAAACAGGATCAAAAGGTGTTCAAGTTTTGGCAAATGTGTTACAGTGACATACCACGAAAGCTCAATGTGCTGAGTTTGCCCAAAGGTTAAAAGTTGTCTGTACGGTGACCTGTAAGCAGTACCCACATGAAGAAGAGGTGTAGTGGTTAGCCAGGACAAGGCTCATAACCAGCTCCAGTCACGCAGGTCTGATGTCTGCCCTCAAGCACCCAGAGAGAGGTGTTTGGCTTTCTTCAATGCTACACGGGGATGGTGATGCAGCCCCAGATGGGATGCAGACAAGGCGGTGCGTTGTGTTGGACAAGACTGTAGAAAACACTGATGGCCAGATAGTGCCTGACATCTTCTACTGTCTCTGGATGGTAAGGAGCTTAAGCCTGGATGGACCTCCACCGACACAGGACCTTGAGTCCAGAATATCCTGATTGCAGCTACTTATTTTTCCCCTAGAGAACCAAGCCCATGTTTAAATGATTTCTTTTAAAACACACCTGGAGGACAAGCTGATGGTGAGTCTGTTAACTGTTCATGTGTCTTGGGACTACAACCCAAATCTGACTGTTCTAAGAGGAAGAGTTGGCTTAACCACCAGCTCTCAAAGGCTAGCCCCCCTCCTGTTCTTCCCCTGCTTCTGGGCCCAAGAAGGGGTGAAAGTGCATTTTCATGGGAGGTAGGCCACCAAAGTTTAACTTTCTCAGACTGAGGAAGGCTTTGAACCTAGACTTCACTGTTCAGGGTAATGCAGTTCTTATGTTTCAGATATTACGTAAAGGATGGGCAGCACATTTACATTCATAGAATCATAGAATCATAGAATAGTTTGGGTTGGAAGGGACCTTAAAGATCATCTAGTTCCAACCCACCTGCCAAGAGCAGGGACACCTTCCAATAGACCAGGCTGCTCAAAACCCCATCCAGCCTGGCCTTGAACATTTCCAGGGTTGGGGCATCCACAACTTCTCTGGGCAACCTGTTCCAGGGCCTCACCACCCTCACAGTGAACAACTTCTTCCTTACATCTAACCTAAATCTACCCTCTTTCAGTTTAAAGCCATTACCCCTTGTCCTATCACTACATGCCCTTGTAAAAAGTCCCTCTCTGACTTTCTTGTAGGCCCCATTTGGGTACTGGAAGGCTGCTATAAGGTCTGTGCGGAGCCTTCTCTTCTCCAGGCTGAAAAACCTCAACTGTCTCAGCCTGTCTTCATAGAAGAGGTGCTACAGTCCTCTGATCATCTTCATCGCCCTCCTCTGGACTCACTCCAACAGGTCCATGTCCTTCTTGTGTTGGGGGCCCCAGAGCCGCACACAGTACTCCAGGTGGGGTCTCACAAGAGCGGAGCGGAGGGGCAGAATCACCTCCCTCAACCAACTGGTCACGCTTCTTTTGATGCAGCCCAGGACACGGTTGGCTTTCTGGGCTGCAAATGCACATTGCTGGGTCATGTTGAGCTTCTCATCAACCAACACCCCCAAGTCTTTCTCTGTAGGGCTGCTCTCAATCCACTCATTGCCCAGCCTGTATTTGTGCTTGGGATTGCCCCAACCCATGTGCAGGACCTTGCACTTGGCCTTGTTGAATTTCATGAGGTTTGCACGGGCCCACCTCTCAAGCCTGTCAAGGTCCCTCTGGGTGGTATCTCTTCCCTCCAGCATGTTGACTGTACCACACAGCTTGGTGTCATCGTCAAACTTGCTGAGGGTGCACTCAATCCCACTGTCCATATCGCCAACAAAGAAGTTAAACAGCGCCAGTCCCAATACCAGCCCCTGAGGAATGCCACTTGTCACTGCTCTCCACTTGGACATTGAGCTGTTGACCACAGTTCTTTGAGTGCAAGCATCCAGCCAATTCCTTATCCACCGAGTGGTCCATCCATCAAATCCATGTCTCTCCAATTTAGAGACAAGGATGTCGTGCGGGACAGTGTCAAATGCTTTGCACAAGTCCAGGTAGATGACGTCAGTTGCTCTTCCCTTATCCACCAATGCTGTACACTGTTGTAAAAGGCCACCAAATTTGTCAGATATGATTTGCCCTTAGTGAAGCCATGTTGGCTGTCACCAATCACCTCCTTATTCACTTCCTCTTTTGGCCATCCTTTAAAAATAAGTAGGTACAATGATCTTTTGTAAAGGGGGTCCTCACAGTGCGATGTGCTTACGCAGAGCAGATCTACCTGAGCCCCCAGAGGCCTTCAGCCCTGCAGAAGCAAAACTACGCCTGGAGGAATGACTTTTGGGTCAAGCAGGAAGATGCTGTATGAGTGTGGGTATCGTGGGGATCAGATACTCACCAAGGGGCAATTGTGAGCATTTCTGGGCCTGCTTTGAGAGTCTAAAAATGTATTTAATCCTTGTGTAACTAAGACCTGAGGGTTAGAAGCCAAAACTAGATAGAGTTAAACAAGCAATGAGTTTAGAAACAATGCATCCATTAAGATAATTTACCAAAGGCTGTTGCTTGTCCTCCTTTTAAAGTTATAAAATCAAAATGTCAAAAATGAGCGTCTTTTTGAAAGATAAACTAGTGCAATGGCAGGGTTGGTGCAGAGATCAAAAGCTGTGACATGTTGTGGAGATGAGCAGATTATGGGACCTTCAGACTTTGAACGCAGTTATTGTTCTTATGGGGCCTCATTCAGCACTGAGAAAATGTTGCTGTTCCAGTGAATTTTGAGACACTGTATTATAAGTGTTATAGCTGTGTACTGTAAACTAGTGCCAGGATTGCTAAGAAGCGTGCAGCTAATGATAATTAATATAATGCTGTGTGTCAGGGGGCTTTTTCATGTGTGAAACAATTATTGTTCCTAAAAGTTCTCTTACAAAAGGTCTGGATTAAATTAAAACTGTTAAAAGAGAAGGAAATTTAAGGAAGCCTCTGTTTAGATGGGTTACTGAAAACTAGAGGGGGAAAGGACCAATCTGACATGAGCAAACTTGCCAGCATATTTAATGTGAAGATAAGAATTTAAAAAGTCATGAATGAATTAACTATATGAAAGAGGAGGGCATTTTATCATCAGAATAAATCATGCAGAAGTCAGATAAAGGAAATTGGAATGGAAAACTGCTACTAGAAAGAGAAAATGAATATATTAATATGCTGTATTACAAGCAGTGGCCTGAACGATTCCATAATAGAGCCTTTGAATACTAACAGAGTGAGAAGAAATTACAAAAAAAGCAAAGGTTCCTATCAGGTTAAAGTTATCAGAAATATTAATTGTTTTATAATACATTATTTTCCCCCTTGGAAATACTATTTATTTATTTAATTTCTAAAGAGACAAGTTATTTAAAAAATGGTGGTTTTTAAAGTCGAGGGTTGGCTCATGAGCAAATACTGAGATGTTAACGTTGGGTGTTGGCTACTTAGCTGGTGTGCCATTACCAGCATTTCCCTCCTACTTAACTGAATATCCCTGCGACATGTTGAAGTTGCAGAAGTGTCTGATTCCTTGCCCCAGAGACGGGGATCTGTCACATGCCGTCTCTGTGGGAATGCTGGGGTGTGCTCCAGCCAGGTGTGAGCAGTGCAGAGCTCCCGGCTCCGCGGCACAGCCTGCGGAAGCACCCCAAGCCATGGTCTACGTGTGGCTTCTCATTGCCTTCTGGGAAAATATGTATGCTTCCCCTGCCCTCTGCAACCTCCTCCACAAAACCCAGCCTTCTATTGCTTGCATTTCTTTCTCATGAGCATTTTGATGAACAGCTGACAGATTTCAGATTCATACTTTCACAGCTTCACATTCACAGATGGCAATATTCTAGCATATTTAAAAAAAAGAAATTGGAGGTGGACACTTTTTGAAAATTTAGCACCAAAATGTTACGCATTTCTTTTAACATCTCCTGTATTATTTGCAGGTAGAAGACTGGAGATCAGTTTAAAACCAGAGCCACAGCTAGGCTATACTGAAACTTTCAGGATGTGTTCATTTTATATTCTGCATCTGGTTAGAGCATCGCTGCATTTTTACTATCACATGAAGCTCTCAGTTTTCTCCCCAAATGGGATTTGGGGAGATGCTAGGGCAAGTCAGAGAGTACTATTTTAAGTAAGTTAAATGTTTTCTCAATGGAATGATTATGACTCCTATAGGACTGTAAACATGAATTGTAATATGAAGAAAAAGATATTGCTTGGGAAATACTGAGGCTGTAATAGATGGCTGTAATCCATCTTTGTCTTGCAGAATGGTACAGGCACCCTTTCTTTAAAACATGGAAAGCAGACGATTTCGTATCAGCCTCCTCAGAGCAGTATTTGACCTGCATAAGATAATGAACTACCAAAAGAAGAAAGTGGAAGTTTTTTCCCTTGACCTTAAGACAGCTTATTTGCAAAAGCAGCAAGATCAGACTTATTTAAGAAGCTTGGCCTTTGCAGTGAAACAATGCAATATTCCATCAATCTGAAGAATAGTAAACCGTAGCCACGTTATCCTATTAGGCTGATGCTAAATATAGAATGGATTTTCAGTTTCTTACAGAGATTTCTTTACTTTGTGACTAAATGCAGCACCAGAGTTTTATGAAAATCTTATTTTCTTCATGCCTATGAATGTTGTTGGTACAATGCAGTGTTTGGCACTCTGAAAGTCTTAAAACGATGCCATTGTTTAGTAGTACTTTTTGCATTTTGCTGGCATGAAAAATTAGGTTTCTTCTGAACTGGAACACTGGCAAGGGGGGTAGAGGGAGCACTGAAGGACACGGTTTTCTTGAACTCTTACAGAATCTGCCACATGTAACTGCGACCACACAGAAATAAAAATATGCAGCTTTCCCTATGTCAGTGTCTTGACATCGATTGTAACTTTTCCAGTTCTGAAACTCCTCTTCTTAGTTTTGGTTGGAAATCATGGCAACAAAATTTATTTAGTTACTGCTGTTTATAACCTCTACTTAACCCTTGATAAATTTGCTTTAATTCTGTGAATAATGGAACAATTATAGAGCTTAATAGCACTAGGACTGAGCTCAGAGAAGAACTTATGCACAAACTTAATAGGTCCATCTGTAATTATTGAAGAGTTTTCTCAGTACAGGACATTATCTGAACAAGTTCCCAGCATGAAATGGCCTCATTGAAATGAATGGCAAAACAGTCCTTGGCTTACTTGAGCAAGACTAGGTCTTGGGGAGCAACTGGTTTATGTCACGGACACTTCCAGGACATTTATCACCAACATCTTAGTATTCAAACATATTTCAGCTGAACTACTACTACTACTACTACTACTACTAGTACTACTACTACCACTAATGTGATTTATCACGGTGGTCACTGATTCTGGTTTGAGTACAAGTAGCCATAAGGATATGCAGCCACAGCTTTTATCTGTGCCCCGTTCCCCTTTTCTCCATCCTCCTCTGGCTGCTGCAGCTGCAGCAGAAAGGCCCGTGCAAGTGCCCGGCGCTTCACGCCGCAGCTGGAAGGTCCAACCTCCCCACTCCGGTGCAGGGGTGAGGAGGAGAAGGCGATTGTCACCTCCGCATCCAACTCACCCGCAGGGTGTGCGGCAACACCTCTGTCCCGTGCATGCCTGGTGCCTACTCCAACCAAGCTGCTTGGGTTTCTCCAGAGCTTAAGAAGATGGATCAAGCATGCCCAGAAAGTGATTTTACCCATATCTTAGATACCTCTTTCAGTACGGTCAAATTGGTCTCTGCGAGTGCCTGTTGACAGAAGAAGTAGCCGGATCTGTCTCCCTCCTGGCGCAGGGGCAGAGGCTTGGCGCAGAGGCAACGTGTCCCTGCTCCAGTGCCTGCTCCTCCTGGTGCTTTGCCCACTCTCGCAGATGTGTGGTGCCAAGGCTACTTCATGAACATTTCCCCTCCACTGCCCCAGAAATAGTTTCTTTTTCAGCGCTTGCATTCTTCTCAGAAGAGGAAGGGAGTGTGCAATCAGAGCCTGCCTGGGAGGTGGCTTGTGCTCAGGTGTACGTGGGACTGACATGTCCCCACACTGACTCCCAAGCTTTCTTCTCTTTTTTTGGTTGCAAGAAATACATCTCTGACTGAAACCATCCTATCATGTGAGCTCCAGGCATACTTCAAAAACACTTCTTGGAAGAGCATTTGGCTATCTGAGAAGCTTTAAGCAGAGTTCATGTTACTTGTTGCTTTTTTTTTGACTTCTGCAGTCTCCTGAACCCACTATATAGATTATTCCCTTGTTTTCTTTGCACATGCCTTCACTGCTTTGCCTTCTGCAGCTTTCCTAGCTTCAACTCTGCCCATGCTGTATTCAGGACTTACGCACATGCCTCCTTTGCCTGTCTCCTCATTACAGTGCGGCTGTAGCCTGCATGAGAGCTGCTGGGAAGTGAAAAGGTAAGTGAATTTGGACCTTAATCACAAAAGTAGAGGAGTACAGGACCAAGTCTCCTTGTGAAGCTGACTAAAACTTGTTGGAGATGTCACCTTTTGGAGTTGGGTCCAGCCCAGCTTGGAATGAATTTGCAATTCTCTGCAGCTCCGTTTGTATGATGGGCACCACAGTTGGGAACATTAAATTTTGGAACCACAAAGTGCTGTCTAAAAGCAGCACAGCTGTCAATGAAGAGCAGTTTGCAGCTGGAATATGGCCATTGCCAGGGACACTGCAGAGGGACATGCCAAAAAACAGATAGAGATGATTGCTTAGAAACCAAATTCAGAAATTAGATTTTCCAACCGCATATTCACTGAAATATTGATTTACCAATCAATATAATAGTACTGAGCAGAATGATTGGAGAGCTGAATATATCATAATTTATCAAAAATAATGACAAATACTGACATGATTCTTTCTGCCCTTTTTTTAAGGCTTACTGTAATACCAAATTTCCTTCAGACCCGAAGATAAATACAATGAAAATAGGTGCATTAGCTAAATTAATATCAGGGAATAAACATCCCTCAAAGGTAACTATAAGAATTTACTTTAAGAAAATTTTTTATATTCTAGTCCTAGACAAAAGCTGTTCATTAAGTTTTATTCATAGTCCTCTACTCTTCAAATAGGGCATAATTTCTAGACTTCTACTGTCTTTATTACTGGGAAGCCTGTTTCACTTATCTGTATTTGAATCTTTAGGCAGTAACTGGCAAGTTTTTGATTCAGTCATTCCTGCACTGCCTGTGTCTATTTAAAAATACTAGATAAACTGTGTTATATGCTTCCCCAAGTTTTCAGCTGAGATGTTTTGTAACGACTGGCAGGGCAGGCAGAGATACGCTTAGCAACAGAGATGCTCCAAATTAATGGTCTGTAGTTCACAGCAGGTCCTTGGGGTGATTTGTGGGGCTGGCTTTGCCTCAGCGGGGCTGTTGCTACCATGTCTAAGCTAAAGGAAGGGGCTGGGACTGCAGCTGTCTGACTTACCATAAAGATTTCAGCACGCAGAGCTGAGAGGTGCCAGCATCTGTCTATGGCCGGCACTGGGATTTAATTCCCTGCCTCCCTAAAAAGCCTGTCCCAGCCCACTGAGCAGAGCGGACATCCTCTGCAGGGCACAGCTCTGGTGTTACACCTGCATTGCCAACAGCATTGCCAACACCCTTTTTGGTCCTGGATCTGATTTCACCCCTGCAGCCAGCCGCCTTGTTTGCAACCCAGCAGCGGTGCATGGGATAAGTGTAACAGCATTCAAAACTTAACACTAAACTGTGCGATCCCTGACAGAAGTTTTAGCGAGTCAGCTGGAACGTGCTGTCTGCCCAAGAAGCAGTGTTATGTGACAGCCACAACACTGCTGCAGCACGTGTCTGTGTCCTCTTGTCCTGAGGATTTAACAAGGGTGTTTTCTCCTGTGCGGTGGGCTTCGCTTGCGGAGCTGCTGGCAGGGAAGCAGAGCTGTGCAGTGAGCACCGAACACGTCGCAGCCCTCTCCCCCTTCCCCTTCACCTCCACGGCTTTGCAGAATAGTTGCATCATCACAAAAATGTTTGAATAATGCCAGACCTTGGTGTTTTACAATATCATGTGCTTGGTATAAACTGTAAATTGTACCGCATGGCACAAGGCAGTGGGAGGCAGGGGATCTTCTCCAAATCTCTCCGCAGGAGTACGCCTTTGGAAGCTCAGCTATAAATGATTTTTTTTTTTTTTCAGAGATACAGAAAGAGTTCGTTTTTTTGCCGATTGGGTAAGTGGGTGGATTTGGAGCATCATGCAGGTCCAGGTGGGCCTGAGAGGGGGAGAGATGTGCACTGGATGGCCCCTGTGTCCACACGCTGGCCTGCCTGCACCAAGATCCAAGGGATCTGTTGGATGTGGACCGCGCTGTGAGGGCTAGAGACAGCGTATCCCAAATCAGTCTCAGTAGCCAAATCCTGCTGGTCCTCATCCGCCAGGGCCCTGGGTGTGGGCAGGAGGTAAGCGAGCTGTGCTGCACAAGGAGGTAGGCAGTTGCAGAGGCTGCAGTCAGTGGGGAGAGCTGCAGCCAGGGCCTGGGCACAGGTATGGGGCGGCCCAGTGGGGTGCAGCATCACTGCCCACTGCATGTCCCCTCCTGCTCACAGCCAAAGGCATGGGGACCTTTGCCCCAGATCTGTACCTCACTCCTCCCCAGTCCCCGCTTTTTCTCTTTTAGGGCTTGATTGGGTTCCTACAGACCACGGGAAAGCACAGAGCTTCCCCTAGGATGGGGGCACAGAGAAACACTTGCTCCGTGGGTGCCCTGGGTATGGGGAGATCTTCCTCTCCCAGGCAACACTGCAGCCACCAGCTCCCCTCCTTCCTGCCCCATCTTGCCCCCCGTGCATCCCCAGCAGCTGGAAAATGAGAAGCCATTGTGCATTTCTGGTCCTAATGAGGTTCTTTCTTCCTTCCCTGATGCTCTATGTAATGCAGTGTCACTAAGTACATTTGTCACCACAACCAGCCCAAAACAATGTGGTCAAGCATAAGGCAAGGTGTGTTAAATAGCTCCGTGGGTTAGGTGTGGACTCTATGCCCCTAGAGATGCAGTTGTTATTACGCATTTTGCACAAGGGACTGTACTGGTTTTGGCTGGAACAGAGTTAACTTTCTTCATAACAGCTCGTATGGGATATTTTTTTGGATTTGCGAACAGAACAGTGTTTATAACACACCTATGTTTTAGCTGTTGCTGAATGGTGCCTGCACAGGGTCAAGGCCTTTTCTGCTTCTCAGACTGCCCCATCAGCAAGCAGGCTGGGGGTGCAAAAGAAGTTGTGAGGGGACACAACTGGGACAGCTGACCCCAACTGACCAAAGGGATGTCCCAGACCACCATATGACATCATACTCAGTAGCAAAAGCTTGCAGAGAGGGGAGCTTGCCGGGGCTGCTGTTGTGTGGGGACTGGCTGAGCATCGGTCAGGTGGTGGTGAGCAATTTTTTGGGTTTTTTTGCACCATCTGTTTTTCTCAGTTTTGTTTTTCTTTTTTATTGTTTTTTATTTTACTTATCAAACTGTCTTTATCTCAAACCATGAGTTTTTCCACTTTTACATATTCTCCCAGAACCTGCTTTTGGTTGTGTTTAAGGTGATAACAGGGTTTGTTTGTTTGTTTGGATGTTTTTGCCTCCAATTAGTCAGACTTAAATACCCAATTTAGCTTATATATAGGAAATTCCTTTTTTTCCTTTTTTTGCAACAGTGTTTTCTCTTTCAAGACCAACTTGAGGCAGTTTCAAGGAAACATCAAAAGCATAGCAGCTGATGTTGAAATGCGAGTGCTGGCTCACAGTTTCACAGCTACATGTGGTCTTTAGCCTCATCAGGTTTACAAGACCACCAGTGTTTCTGAATTAATTTTACATAACTTCAAATGGGTTTCTTTTAAAAAGCATACTAGAATAATACGAGTGGCCACCTCCTCCCTCAAATGATTCAAACAAAAAATAAGGGAGAAATTCTGTCCTTTCATTGGCACTGTGAAACTCCGGTAATGGGTTTTATGGACAACAGACTTATTGTCAAACATACAAGGAAGGATCCCAGGAGCTCTCCCTCCTACCAGTGTTTGACTTCATGTTTTTTCTGCATCAGAAGTCCTGGCTCCCAAGAGAAAGGTGGTTCCTGGCTATACCAGGGTTTCAAGCACGGGTGCTCTGGTCCTACAAGCTTCTGCCCCGCTGCTAGTCCACACCAGCTCTTTTGGATGAAAATGCCAGGCTATTCTATTCTTTAGCTAGGGAAAAAGAAACAGCAGGGATCAATGGATAAAAGCCAAGAGCTTGCATTTAGGGCCCTGGGATTCACTGAAATCAATGGGATGTAGGCTCTTAAATGCTTCTGGATCTGGCAGATTGAATGGATCTACTCCAGACGTGGGAACCAGAGCTCTCTTAGTCCAACCTTGATCATTAAATTATTGCTTTGTCTTAGCTTAAATGTTGAGTGACTGGGCCTCTGTTTCCTTCTTAAAAAAAACCCCAAACAAATGGGGATAATATTTATCATCTGCTTCTGAAAGGTGCTTTGTGTATAAGGTACTCTGCAGGGGGAAGCTGGGACTCGGGTAAATGGTACTCTCAGCCTTGCATTGATCCTCGGGGTAAAAGAGGATAAGATATAGTTGGAAAAAGCCCTTCCTTGTATGCACGTCAAACACAAGTGCTGTGAAGAAGCTGCTAGTCTCTTTGGTCACAGGTCACTCAGGAGGGTGGCTGGTAACCTCTCCGATGTTGCCACACACCGAGCTACAGATGAGAAGGCTGCAGCGGGGCCATGAGCGCTGAGGCACTGCCAGGGCTTGGGAGCTCCAGAGACCACTAATTCCTCTGTCATGCTGCACTAGCATGCAATAAAATAAAACTCTGTCCCCCCCAAAAAGGGAATTTTATCCTCATCACACAATACAGCAAGTAGTGCTTGTGAGTGTG
Source organism: Gymnogyps californianus (assembly GCF_018139145.2). Classification (NCBI taxonomy): domain Eukaryota; kingdom Metazoa; phylum Chordata; class Aves; order Accipitriformes; family Cathartidae; genus Gymnogyps; species Gymnogyps californianus. Next base: position 177,020,753 of record NC_059471.1, read on the forward strand.
AGTGCAGTGAACAATACGTATGCAAATGGACTGCGCATTTCAGAGCTTAGCACTGAATTTTTAGAGCTCTCTGGGCTAACATGTTGTGCCAGGGGTTTCCATCGCATCGCACACAGCTGCCCAGAAAGCACAGGGAAGCCACAACCCTGCCTGGCAGCTGGCACCACCGAATTAGACAGCTCAGTGCCCCAAGCCAGTGAAGCCACGGCAGGAGACATCCCCTCCCCCTGGGGAAAGGCGTTTGCAGTTCAGGACATGCTCTCTCAACACGTTGGCTCTTGGGCAGCATCCCCACAGACTCCATTCCCTCGGTGTATGGGCACTTCAAAATCTGCCACCAGCTTTAATTTGGATAAACTCATTCTGCCTTTGGAAGCCCTCCTCTGTGGACCTGGATTACAAATGAATTTACCAGCACTTTAATTTTTTCTGGAGAAAAAGGAACAAGGATGAAAAAAAGCTATACTTGCAAAGCAGTACTGTGTAGCTTTGGAACACTGTTTAATATAATGGTTGTCCAAAAATTATGTTGACAAGGAAATCCCAGAAAAATAACTTAAGGAAGAAAAATTCATGTAATCTTATGGATGTCCATTAGTGCATTTACTTAGTTTTCATCTCCTGAGTCTTTCATCAGAAAGATTCCTATTTACTGTTTATAAACAATCAAACTACAATAATAACAAAAGTAACCCTTTTCAATAATCATCCCGAATGACTGATATTGTATTTTTGTCATCATGATCACACAATTTTTTCCCCATTTAAATAAAAACTAGAAAAAGAATTCTGTTTTACTTTCTCTTAACATTTGACACTGTCAAAATATATGTCTTTCTCTTGTGGAGTACAGAGACTGCAATACACTGGAGAGATACAGATTTCCCCAACACTAATTTTTAACTGCTAGCATGTAAAGAAGTGATAACATAATGTATTATCAGGCAATAATGAAAGAGGCTATGGCAGCAACCGTGTTGTGTGGGTGGTGTTAAGAGTTAAGGGTTCTTAACCTTTTTGCTTTCCTCCCTCGTGTATCAAACACTTAGTGAAAGCCATTATAAGGTGATATTAACATGAACTATTTTTAACAAGCTATGATGGCAAGCTGAAAGCAGTATGTTGCATAAAAAGTCTTCATTGAACTTCCATTTCAACAGTTATTTTCAGATGCCCTGTGTATTAGCTCTTTCCATTGAGACTGCATTCAACTGTCATTAATATCACTAAACATTTGGTGAATCTGCTTTTGCTTCTGGGTAAGCTGTTTCCGACATGGTAGCCTTGACTCATCGGTTGGGACACATGCACAGTTCTGAAGAGGAACATTACAATGCCCATACATCGGTCCTATTTTAACCGTGCAGAGGTTAACACGCTCCTGCTTGTCATGCCAACTCTCTGCACAGGCTGAATCTGAGCAGACAATGAGTGCTGCAGAGAGATGAGCTCTTCCGCTGCAAATGTGTGACACACACAAACATTTTTGAAAAAAAACCCCGGTAATCATTAAAATATTCAAACAACCCTAACTGGTATAAACACTGTTCAAACACTCCTAATTGACAGGAATACTGAATGTCTCACATGTTCTTCTGCTCACATCATAGCCAATCTTTTTTTAGGGAAGACATTTCTTCCTGCCAGATAGGATTAGGAGCACAGTTTCAAAATAAGGATTTGAAATTTGCTGATGAAAGCGGTATGAGCACTACGAGAGCACATGGTGTTTGCCTGCTGCACAGTGACAGGAGGGTTGAAAGACAAGGGGGGCACTTGGCAGGGCAAAACAAAGCCCAAATCAGCTGTATGTGGGGCTGCTCCCCAGTCAGGACATTATGAAGCAATATCAACAAACCTGCCTATGTACTCTGGGGGAAAAAATGAAAAAAACAAACCCAGCTCTCCACCTATGAAAAAGTTGAGGAAGATTTGCTTTTCTGTTGACCCTGCCCAAACCTCAGTGCAGCTTGTTCTCAGAACTTTATAAACAATATCTCAGGCAAATTGGCTACATCAAGACTTCATTTATAGTTTGACGAAAAGACAACCTGGTGGCTCATGGCCAGTGTAGAGAGCTGACACTGGGCCATCGACTACAAAACTTGGGGATCAGTGTAACATATATCAGATCAAGGTCCACCCAGACAGCGTCCCTGCCTTTGACATGGGATGCCCATGGTTCACTTCCCTCTTTGGCCTCTAACTGTGGATGTGAGAAGATCCAGATTGTTGCCATCATACTCATGGTCAGAGCAAAGTTGAATTGCAGGAGGAACAACTAAATAAAGAGGAGAAGTACTAGAACAATAACCCTTCTTCGGTTTATGTATTTTTATGTCTCACTCTGCCTCTCAGCATGGAGACCTTATACAAATGTAACTCTCTTGGCCACCAGAAGAAGGGTGTAAATGGCTTTGATTGATAGAATCAGTCAGACTGAGGGGCTGCAAATGCTGCATATTGCTTTATACACAGCCTTTGAGCTTCTGTCCACGTTTCACGTATTCCTCACCAGCAGCAAAGTAAGTTTAGAAATGTGACTTTTCCAGAAAACTCGCATGAAAGTGCATACCAGCTTGCAGGCTGGCCTCAAGCACATTTTTGTTCTTTTCCTCAAAACAGCATCAAAATGGCAGCTGCTTTCACATTTTCAAACCAGAGTGGCCCAGTGAAATTTTCTTTTGAAATTGCAAAGATGTGAAGAGCACTAATGCAAGATGAAGTAAATATCTATTACTTAGAAGACAGGAGCTGAAGATTAAGAAAAATAGAATTGCAGGAAAAAGCATTAGTGAATGCTGTCATGTGCAGACATCAGAAGCCACTGGTTAATATACCGTGTGCCAAGAGCATGCATTTTTGAAGTATGAACATATCTTTGTGCAGAGCAGGAAAAAAACAGCAAAGATGCAAGAGAAAAATAACATGCTGAGTCTCAAAGTTTTACTGTAATGCACTCATCCAAAGTCTGCCCCTGAAAAGATTAATGTCCTAGAAATGTAACTATGAAAGGAAATCTAGATTACCTGTCCGGCTCTGAAAGTGAAAAACAGTAAAGGAGTAAATGAAAAGCTAGTAATTCAGGACTAAAAATTCAGCTTGAAAGTTTAGCCTTTCTTCTTACTGCTTTTGAGGATATAAACAGATATAGAAAATGATTTCCTGGAATGGATCTGGTGGAAAAATGATAGATATATATTTTCTAATGTATTTAAAGTCTATGGATGAAATCTTAGGCATACATTCTGGACCAAATACTTATTCTCTTCTTCTTGTAAGGTTGCTCCTGCTTCAAAAATGTTCGCGTTGATAGCATTTGGGAAAACTACCTAATATAAGAAAACAGATCTGAATGTGGCTTATTGTGAGTGTGGAGTCCATGGGGTCTGTGAGTGATCCATGTTTCATCTGTCTATGGTTATCTATGATTGATTATAACAATCACATCCCTCAGCGGACTAGCATTTCTGGAATAAACATTACTATGTGTGAATTAAAAGTTCGGTTTTCTACAGTCATGTGGATCCACAACTTTGCATTTTGCTTCAAAGGCCAGTGCAGTAAATATTCAGTATCCTAAAACTTGCTTGTTCTTATTGTGATGATTGAAATAGTGCATTGAATTCATATCATAGTCTACACAAAGATGGGTTTCACTCAAATTAAGATGAGGTGCCAGTAAGATTCAATGACAGAAGTGTTTGTTTAAAGCAAATCCAAAAAACTCTTATGGGTATGACTCTAATAAATGCATTAAAAATAAGTGATGACTCATGTAAAATATTTGACAGCATACATCCAGATCTAGAAAGGAGATTCTGCTAGTTTTTAAAAATATACCTAAACAGGAAATTTTTTTTTTCACCGGGTTAAACAAACTGATGCTTACTGTGCTCCAGGCAGCAAGTTTTTCCCTTTTCTGTACCACCAACATGGGCTATTTCACTTGACTTGTCTTGTATTTTGGCACATGTGACAAACCTTTAGACTTTCCATAATGCCACAGTACATCTGAGGTCAATCTAAAATGTCTCTGGCTCCCCTCTGAAATTTTTCAATCCCTGAATGACCCTCACACAGCCTTTTAAATGCATTTTTCTGTAAGCATTTAGGAACAATGCACCATTCTGTTTCTAGAAAAAAAATCAAAAAAATTCCACTGCTGAGAGCTCTGCCTCTCACTGATGCAAGGGGCTGAGAACATGCCCAACGTAGCATTTAATGGGGGTGCTAATTGTTTTAATTTCCCTCTGCCAGGCCTCATCCTTAGCTGTACTCACTTTTTGTCTGAGCTCTGGCACACTTTGCATCGGACAGTACAGACAGAGTCTTGTACTGGTCCTTGTTTGTTGCACTTGAAGTATGGGTGTCTGTGACCACCAAGCCCCTCTTGGGCTTCCCATTCACACCTGTGTGGAGGTGCAGGAGTTGGTCCTGCCCTTCGGAAGTGGCAATGCTTTGATAATTTCCTGGTAATACTGGCCTCCAAGAAAGTGCCTCAGCATTTTTAATATGATCAGTAAAGGCCTTCATTATCTGTATGTTTAAGTACCCAGGAGGATGTCTGTCTCCAATTTTACTCACAGTGTTGTGAAAGTTGCCCAGTTCTCCATGGAGAGCTTAGAGTGTATCTACAAAGCACATGTTAGTGTTAAAGGGTCTGTCTGCCACTCACAAGATCTAATAAAATCAGTCAGCATGGGTTGATTAGCCTGTTCAGGGGACTGGCATAATGCGGCTGCATTTCCTCCAGCACCTGATACAATTTTTACAGCCTCTTACTATCACTTCTTCTGCCATCATCATTGTGTTCTGCTGTCATAAAACTTCAGGACTCCTTCAGCTTCTTGAGCTCTTGCTTGGATTTTCATCCCAAGTCCACCGAAAGCCTCTGCCTAGTAATTGCTTTTATGCTGGCAATCTGGGCAAGAAGATCAGCCCCAAAAGACTCAGTTCTTTATTTAGAGTCTTTGGCATCCTTCCTTACCTGGGCAACACCCACTCTAGTGAAGGCACCAGAGATTTTAATCTTTTAGGGCAATTTTAACCTCTACATTTTTCCACTAAGGATTTTGTCTTTGTCCACAGTACTCCTGACTCTATGTTGTTCATCAGTTACTCACAGCCAAGGCATCTGGAAGCTGTCTGCTTCATCCTTCATCTTAAAAAAAAATGTCCATCATTTAACTAGCTCTGACTTGAGGCAAACTGTTTCTGAGATTGACCAAGTCCTTTACACAGTGCATGTTTCTGCTAGAAATGCTTGGTCATGATTGCAGACCACCCAGATGAATGTCAGGGCTAATATCTAAAATCTTCATTCTGAGAAATGGTCCCTTTCCAGCAGAGTAGTTAGGTACCCTTGAATGCATGCACTTATGCAAGACTCTTTGACTTTAGATGCACTTAAACCACATCTTTAAGTGTCTTAGTGAATCACCATTATGATCAAAATCTAGACTGCAAAATAATGCCCTTTGAACAAATAAAGATCTTGTAAGGTATTTCTGTGAGATATTGCTTAAAGATTGCTTCCTTTTCTAATTCTTCAATAAGGTGACTCAGCTCCTTCTGATCATTCACAAAAATCTGCTGGAAATGTTTGATCAGTTCAGGAAAATAGTGGCAGCTTCACACTGAATCTCTCTTTCAAGGGCAACTGTCGCTTCTGCTTACTAATAATCAGACAGCAGAAAAAAAAAAGCCAAGCATAAATTAACCTGGAAATAGCAGCATTAAATGTTTAATGGCTCTGGAGACTGCACATCTTTGGGTTATTCATTAACATAATTATATGTACTGTTTTGTCCAACAAGATTTTTCCTTGGGAAATCTCGTACCTTTTTCCATGGATTATAAAACCCACCACTCTGGGGTGTTGTTCCATACCCCTTCCTGGTCTCACCTTTAGCTCAGCATACGAAAGGACTCGGGTACCCACCTGACTTGCCCCCTCCATCGTTAGCGCTTACATCCAACAACCAGAGCCTCCAAGACACTGCTTAGTGGTGCCTAACCCCAAAGGGGTCTAATTTTCCAGCACCAGGAGTAAATCCTCACAGCTGCCTGCACAGCTGCCTCGGGCATGCCAGCTGCTTTCCCTGTCTTAGGTGGATCAGCAGCTGGGAGGTTGCAGCCCTTCCCCAATTTTGCAACGATGGCTTCATTTGCTCAGATTTGGAGATGGAGGTACAGTTGTCAAATCTTGAGGACAATAAGATGTCTCTGTGCACGTGGAAGTGGGTCACCCATGTCCTTGAGCCCCCATCCCCTCAGCCTTCCCTGAGCTTTCTTGTCCCCAAATTATGCTCTCTAAAGCAGGGCCTTGCAACCTCCATATACTTTGATCTTGAACTGTTGATATGGGTGTAGCATAGAGAAAAGCTGATAAGGTAATATTTTAGCAACAACATTAATCAAATATTTATAAACTACAATATAATTCCTTAGAATATCATAGAGCTATTTCACACAAATGGAGCATTGGTAAATTTTTAAAACATGCAGACCACTCTGAACTACAAATTTAATCAGAATACCTGAGTGACAGCTGGCTTTCATGAATAGAAATTCAGCTCGGAGAAAAGAAGTGATCAGCAGGCTGGCCTGTTTTGGGGAATGGTTGGCTGTCTGGCACAAGGGCTTCACAGGCATGGAGAGCATGTAACTCGCAGACAAGCATAAGGGAAACTCATAGGGTCTCAGGCTTGCTGCTGTGATCACTGATCCATGTCTTTCCTTATAAACTTCATTTTTACAGCAGCTAAGAGCTGCTGCTGTGCTTTCTCCACCCTGTACAGAGTGCCTTTCTGAATTAAACCCTGTTCATGGAATACAGCATCTTAAAATTCACTCTTTTTCTGTCATTTATCAAGTATCTGTTGACCAAGACCTGCTTTCCTGTATACTCCTTCTCAATCCACTGTGGTAAATGTATTATCGTCTTACTGATAGCATTTTCTCCTCCTTTCCTCCCTTCTCAGTTTGACTTCCTATCTGTTCGTGATGCCTTGCCTCAAGTGAGATCTTGGCTCAGGTTACGCAGACAAGGACTTGGTCCTGGGAGGTGTCTGTCGTGCAGGCAAATACAACCTGGCTGCCCTTTGGTGGGCTCGCCTACACAGAAAGTGATACACGCATCTTGTTTGCAAGATCAGGCTCTTAGTGTACAAACTGCTGTTCTCTCCCCTCTTTGGTTTCTGGACCTTGCAGCACACTTAGTGACACTCAGGGACATACTGTGGAGATGGCAACACAGGTCTTTAGAAGGGGAGATGCGGCCTGATGCACAGGAAGCCTGCAAGTCAGGTTTGAATTGTCTTCCCAGGTTTGCTTCTGCCTTGCTGGGAGATGGCTCAGCCTGTTCCCCAGCTCTTATAGCTGCATTAATATTGTAATGTGCGCTGAGGTCTTTATTAAAGTGAGTTTTATGAATGTCAGAATGATGATTCTTTGGCTCAGCCACATTCTGAAATGCTTACTCACATGAAAGATTTTTTTTCTTTTCAGAGGTTTGAAAGATAATTTGGCTAGATTGTTCCTTTCAAGTAAAGCATGAAATTTGCCATGGTTGGATGCAAAGTTGTTCAGTAGTATCATTGCATTACTAGCTTGCCATTCATGTTCTCAGAGAACTTCAAAAGGGATACTTTGATGTACTTACGGACTTTTTCCAGCTGGTTTATAGCACATAGTGTCTGTGCTTTTGTAGCAAATCATAACTTGACTTGTGGGATTTTTAGTATTTTACTGACTGCCTGAGGAAGTATACTGAGGGGTGCCTTTTGAACAACATACAGGAGCTGGATAACAAGATGACAGTCATAAATGGAATATTTACATTGACAGCAAAATAGCCTATGCTCCTGGAAAGAGCTAACCACTTCTAAAATCTACACTTCCCTGTAGCTCCTTAGATTTCTGCAAAGGGAAATGACAGTGTGTGGAATCTGAGTTGCTTCTGGCTTCATTTTCCCCTGTTTCTCAGCTTCCCAAAGAGGCTTGTTGAAATCCCAGTGATCAGCACGTGGATCTGAGCTTAATGGTCCCTCTGGCTCTGCATGCCCAGTGGCACAGTCGTTATCCTCACCAGGTGGTAACAAGGTTATTAAAACTCCTCTCCATGGGAGCAAATGGGTAGTGCTGGGAAGGGACCCAAGGAGCTTTAGAAACAGTTTTGCTTGGTGAGAAAGCTTAACTTTCCAGCCAAAACTGTCTCATGCTGGCTTATCAGATGAAAGACACTTGAGGACTGGTGTTAGCCTGATGCAGTCTGGCAGTTGCTGTGTCCCCATGAGATGGTGCTCTGCTGCCTGAAAGAGGGATGCAGGCAAGGTACTAATGATGCCCTGCATTTCTCCTGGGGTTGTATATGGAGTGATCAGATTTGGGACAGTGTCATCACTGCAGGATCCCTCACCTGTGGATTTGCCCCAGTATCTCATGGCTGCTGGGTAACCTAAGGCTAAATACTAACATGTGAGCAGCACGCGGTTGACTCATTGCTCCATCAGTCCTGCACTGCAGCCACACACAGGGTACCACTGCTGCAGCTCAGCATGCAGATGAGATTAGGTCATAGGACTTGTAGCTAATCACTAGACTTTAATCTCTATTTTGAACCTGGGCCTAGAATGTCTACAAAATGTCCTGACATGCTGGGATCAAGACCAAAGCTGATAACTATCAAGTGGCTACTGATGCTTTCTCTATCACAGAGGTGAGGTTTGTCTGTCGTGGGCATGGACCTTTCTTGATGGCTGAGCCAAGACCGTGAAACTGATTGTGCAAGAACTGAGGACCGTCACTAACCTGGCCATCACATACTCTGATGGTAAGAGCCATTGTTTTGACTGGCTCAAATACAAATATGTTAAAAGAAAACCTGCATCAGACCAAACTAAATAAAAACCCTATAAAAACTGAATGTTCCACATGGTCCAGACTTCTGCCTCTGGGACAAAGCTGAGAAGCTAAACTGTGACTGATTTTGAAGTCCGTTGCTTAATGCACTATGGGTCTGTTGCTCAGATGCTATGGTTATGAACATGTTATAACAGCTGACACAGAATAGAATGAGTATGAAAAAATTCAGACATCATATTGAATTTGCGATTCAGATTGAAGAGCATTAATAATAAATTGAATACATGTATTATATATGGAGGTTCCTATTGAAACATTTCTTGAGGGCAGCTGAATTTTAGTACCATAGCAGAATGATAATAGTTTTAGAGGAAATGTAGATTACTGTCATTTCTCTTGTAAATTGTGTTAAGCAATAATTATGAACAATGACAGGGCTCACACAGCGTATATCACAGGAAACTCAAACTACTGTTAAACTCTGCATTCCCACCTCCGGCCACAGAGACAGATCTTACCAATCTCTTTGGTGAGGGAAGACTCAAAAATATGCTGCAGGTTACAGATCCAAAAATCACAAGGAGTATGTCCAATGATTTTAAAGGAAAATCTGTTGATGCTAGAATTAAAGACCTCTAACTGAAGTCACATTGTTCCCAGAAACCGAACCCACTCATCTTATAAAAAATACATGAAATAGTGGAAGCTTTCTGAATACTCATTTATGAGCTTAAGGATGATGGGTTGCAAGTCGTATCTAGAGGGATTTCTCAAAATCCCTCCCTCCTCCATGAGAAGGCAGGGAGAGGTAGACCAGGGGTGTAGTCGCAACAGCATGTGCCCTGATCCTCTCTGACCCTTCAGATCTCCCTCTGTCCAAAACCCTCCATACAACCCCTTTCCTGTTACAGAGTGACAGAGGTGGTTTTAATGTGCTCTGTCTGTCCCCTGGAAATAGCAGAACTGGTAACAGGGGACATCTGGTACTCAAGATGGAAAGGGGAGATTTGCTTATGCTGGAGGGCAAGCACTGCTAGCTTCTTAGCTAACTTTAAAATTTCCTTCTGAGTACAAAATCTCTTTGCTCCTCCCCAGACCTTGTAATTCAGCTCAGGAGCAAGTCAAGTGGCCCTAGGGGCTCTGGGTAGCAGAGTGGCCTCTTCCAGAGATAAAGGTGCCTGTTTCCCCTGTGAAAGGTGTAGTAGAGGTCCTCTCTCCCTACAGAGACACAAGAGAAGCTTTGCGGTGCCTTTTAGTACTGAACCCAAACTCTGGTCCTTTTCTTTCCACACACAGACTTTTCTGTTGAGAGAGTGCTTGGGGACCCCCAAGGATTGTGTTTGGCCTTGAACATCCCTTCTGCCAGGTGTGGATACTTCATGCTGGCAGGACATCCCTTTTGTGCTTCCTGCCTGGGCCATGTAGGACGATTTGGGCCCTTAGAAATGACTGGGATGCCTGCCCACAGTTCAGTGCCTTTCTTCCCTAAATTTAGAGCAGAGAGGAGCAAAAGCCAAGGGAACGGCAGCTCCCCCATCACTCAGAGAGTCCCTTGAGGTACTGAGCATGGGGAGCATCACTAGCCTCAAACAGGACATCCTCATTCAACTATGAATTTCCCTCCCTCAGCTGCTGCTGTTGCTACAATAAAAATTTTGCCCCCTCTTTCTTGGACACTTCAGCCCTGCCTTAGTGTTGCTGGCTATCTCCACTCTGGGGCTTTCACTTCAGAGTGGAAAAGGTTGAGCAGGGAGGATGCTTTCCCAATTATAAGGGCCATTTTTTGTTTTCAGAAATGGTACCCATATGCAGGAGCTGGATGCAGGAAGAGAGGCAGGATGATGCCTCGTCCTCTCCTTTTGGTGCTGTCTCTAGCTGGAGGTTTGACCTGCCTTTGCCTTCTCTTGGATTCCTGCATTGATTACATGGGGATTATGTGTCCAAACTCTTTCCCTTGAACCTGCAATAACTAAAACACTTCTTGTGTATTTGTTTTTTTTTTTTTTTTTTTAATGAAAGCTGTGATGCTGATGTAATCTCAGGATTCAGAATCAGAGATCAAGGACTGAGCATGAGTCCTGGATCCTCAGATGTGCATAGGTGCATAAATTCTTAGGGGGGCTGGGACATAGCACCTATGCCAATAACACGCCCTGCTTTCATGGTCATCTATTTCCAGGTCTTCTACTGCTGACAGACAGTAAGGACAGTCAGGGAAGAAAACATTGCTTCCAAATTAAGAAAAGTAAATGACTTAGCTGAAAACAACACCAAAAAACTTGCTGAACCTTTGCAGAGTTTGTCAGGAGAAAACCACTCAACCTAGAGGTGAGAGAGACCGTCAACACCAACAACTCTTGGCTCTGCCTCAGCCCTGGTTGTCCAACTGCAGTGAAACAGTCCCAGTTCCTGTGTTCAGTACTCTGCCATGGAGCTAAGCCTTCATGTCAGGATGGGCAAAAATAGTGTTATGGGTCCCATGCTGCATTTCCTTCAGTGTTTCAAACAAAGACTTAGGCACTGGTGTAGGCAATAGCATCCTGACCCAGGAACGGGGGATGGAAAGGAGCCACATAAGCTTACTGAATGTGAAACAGAAAAAAACCCAGCCTCCTACAGACACTATGAAGATTTTTATCTTTTCATTTGAAAAAGAAAAGTTGGGAGTTAAAAGCATTAGGCTTGGAAAGCAGACTTCTATAGCTCGGCAGAAGAGGTAGACCTCTTGCACCAAGAGACCAGGGGAGAGAGTCTTTATCTGAGAAGAAAACATGGAGACTTCGTAAGTGAAGTCCTAGCAAGCTATCGGCACAGCTTCTAATAGCTTCTTACAGGTCCTACTAACCTTTGGAAGAAATATTTGCTAGGAGCTTGAAATTTCTTTCAAAATAAAGCAGCCTTATTTGGCTGTTAACTGGCAGAGCAGGAGAATAAATTAAACAAAGTCCAAGTACGTGGCTCAGTAAAGATAACAGAGCAGTGAGAGTTAGACAAGGCAGAAGAAAGCTGGGTTTTGCATGGCATTTGCATATGAGTGGGGTGCTGGGACTCCCACGCTAGTTGATTGAGAGCTAGTCAGCAGTTAGTGGAGTCTAGAGAATGATTCAGTTCTCTCCAAAGGAAACCAAGGGCATGATTCAGATGTCATTTACAATGCCTTTGAGCAACCTAGACATCTCCATGGGGCTGCCAGATATGTCACAGGATCTACAGGGGACCTCAGGTCTCCTGTGGTGGCTGCTGGAGGCAAGGCAGATACCCAAGGGCATCTCAGATGGCACCAGAAGGCTAAGTTGAAGCGCTTAAATCCATCTGAAAAGGTGGCCTGCAGCCTAGGTTCCACTGACTGTCTTTTCTTCACTGGCTATATTGGGAGCTAAGGCACCAAACTTACACGTAGACACCTGCATTTATGTGCCCGGAGCTGGATCTTGCCACAAAAGCCTGGCTAGGAAAGGGAGGGGATTTGTCCTTACCCAAGAGGCTGCCTACAACCTAAAATACACATCAGAACTTGCAGTTCTAATAGAAAAAAAATGCCAGGGAGCTGGAGGTGCACTGTCCTATCCGTGCCAGGGCAGAGCATGTGGGGTAGGCGGTACTCTGGGTGCATGCCAAAACCATGGGGCATCTGGGGCACAGGAAGACCAAGAAGCCCAAGTCATGGAGTTACTGCTTTTAATCAAGCTTCTGCCTCCTCAGCTGGAAGTTATGACTCTCCCAGCCCCGGCTATCCTCAATGCCAGCTAGTTAAGCTGTTTTATCAGGCATGGCGATGGGCTGTGGGCAGAGTATGGACAGATACAGTGCCTCAGGTGAGAGGTGTGGATTTCCAGCCAAGGGGTGGTAATTCGTAACATTGCTAACTCTGTTTTTCAGGTTGGCTAACCAGATCTTGAATGCTCAGGAAGCCTGGGTCAGCCTTGGGCTGCTCAGTTACACGGCCCAGGTAACTTATGCCCTAATTTTCTATATCTGTAAAAATAGAGATATTGATCCTGGTCTGCTTTGTAAATTGCTTTAAGGTGTCATGAGGAAAACTTTTATGTAAAATTCAGGGCAAAAAAAGAGCTAACACCAGTTAGTGTTAGGTCAAATGCAGACTTACAAAAAACTGGCAAAAAATCGGTGAGCACTGCCAGGAGTCCGCAGCTTCACTATCTTCCAGATGTCAGCATGGGGACACCTTGGGTAACAGCATAACTTCTGTAGCCATTTGATTTAGGAAACCATAAACTAATGTTATTTGAATTTCTTTACAAGTGGAAGAAGTTGGACTTAAAATTGAGCTTCTTACTAGATCTATAGTTTCTAATTTCACAACAAGACTATTGGGACCACTGAAAAAAACAAAGTCACAGAAAAACCTCATTTTTTTCATGTCTAGATGGGGAGCCCTCACTCATCTGGGTGCCATTATGCAGAACATAGACTGTAACGATAAACAGTCCATGTTAAAATTTTATCTTATGAAGAAGGAGTATCACGCATTATTTCATTGGCAAGTCACAACAAACCAGTGGGTTTCAAAAGAAAAGTTATGGTATCTGATTGAAAACAAATTAGCTGAACTTTTCAAAGCTTCCAGCTTTCAAGATGGAATCATAACTATAAAACAAAAAAGGTAAAACTAGACTTAGTAAAAAGAATGACTTTTAACTTCTGAAAAACTCAACAAGTTTTATTTTATAGCTGACAACAACTGTTGGTTTCCAAGCACACATCATAGAGAGTGCTGTTGGAGAGGTCATAAACCATATAGAGTCATAGCTGATTCCTATACATTTTGGTTACACTGTTTAGCGAACACGGAAATGTAATTGTTATATTAGTATTTCAGGAGGTTATTTTTCCATCAAGCTTACCTGTCCAGTGAAATTCCAATTGGGAGAATTTGTTCTCTTACACCAAACTCCAACTGTGTGCCCAGTTTTCAACTAGGTACCATTATCCACAGCTGGGAGCTGTTTCAGCATGAAGAGAAGCCAAGCCATAGCCTGTCTGGGCTAAGGTTTGTAGGATGGAGCACCCAGGAGATGTGGGCAAACAGAGCCATAGTCACTGTGATGGTCACTGTGCTGGCCAACTGTCCTGGCCAGAGGGCTGTTCTCTGCTTGGGGTCTGCAAGGCTCCCTTCTCACAACCTCGTTCCTATTGTAGAGAGGGCATGGACAAAGATCTTCACTTGTACTTCTATACTTACACTCCCCTTTGCATAGCCCCTTTCGCATAGCATACATTAATGTCAGTCTGTTATCCAGCTGCTGACCTTTTTGCCAGCTTTGCTAAACGCATACATAAGCTGTAGCAATTTATCTGGTAGAGGAAATCCCAAGTTTGCTGGGGTAAAAAGAGGCATTAATGAGGGCTAAAGAGAAGGTGAGGAGGGAGTTGGGGGTGTTTCTTGTATAGCTTATACTTGCAATCTGCTGAAAATACACTGGTTTTGAGAATGTACTAAGTCAAGTCTAAATTGGAGTGGCTACAGTAAATCTTCCCCTTCATTACTCTTCAAGCATTCATCATGCTTATGAAGTCCCAGCAAAAACGTCTATGACAAGAAGCAATATGACAGATTGCTTCTGCAGTTTACCAAATTTCAAGTCATGCTGTGAAATGACGCCTCTGCATTTTAAACCTATGTGAGACTTCGGCAGGTTTTTCATGGCTGAGTTATGGTTCTTGAAACATGACAGTGTTGCAGAACTGTTCTTCTGTATGACAGAATATGAAAGAGTTTGCAATTTTTATTTTGAACTTTCTAACCCTAATTTTTGTATTACTTTTCATCTCACTGTTAAGCTGATTGTTATAGTCAAGCATTCCTTTCACCTGTTTCCTCATTCCCTTAATAAGTTTTATTTAGCCTTGATCTAAAATCAAAATAATAACACAGATAATAATAGTGTTCACACAGCAATGAAGTTCAACTAATTACAGCCATTTTTCAGTCCCTGTATTTTTATCAGCCTCTTAAGTTACATTTCATTGCTATCTATCAGAGAAAGTGTTTCCCATTATTGAACATCATCATATTCAATTTCAGTGAAATTTAACTGTGAATTTCCAAAGTAAAGGCCACCACAAGTACGTTCCTTTCAAAAAAACCCCAAAGCAAGTCACCAAGCTTGAATATTCAAAAACAAGCAAGTAAACCAATCCATAATCATGAATTAAATAATACTAGTAGAATGAGAAAGAAAGTGTAATGTCTAGCCCACTTATCAAGACTTTCCTTAGAAGCAATGGAGAGAGATAAGCACTTCCTCTGGGCAATTCATGCCATCCCTAAGGTAAGAGTCTAAGCTAAATGGGATGGCCTGCTTTTAGATGTTATTTTATTGAATTTAGAGAGCAGAAATGTGTACCTTAGACCAGATGCCTGACTGCTGGATGGTGACAGTTAGGTGTCCAACCTTATCAACTATCATTACAGTTAATTACATTTGTGGGAAACACTTCAAAACAGAGTCAGCCACTGACTGCTTATGGTAGTGATGCTGAAGAGATGCAGATATTGGCAAAGAGTTTCTCATGCCCACTATATGCAACTCTTTGATCCTATCGTGGATGTCAATCTATCTGTATTGATGAGCTCTTCACACCTTTCAGTGTCTTATTTTCAGCTCCTACAGAGAGCTTATTGGAGCAAAATGTCTCTTGTCCTGTTGCACTGGGAAATCAGTCTTACCAAGCTGTCTGAAAATGATGATATAAATACCTAAGGAGGTATTAAATGTTTTCTAATAAACTTTGTCGAATCATGCAGTCAATGATTGTTTGGAACAAGAAGAGAAAGTTGCTTTTGTGGTAGCAGAAGCAGCTTTGTTGTCCAGCACTGAAGTGCAGCTTTGGAGGAGTGAAATTGCTCAGCACAGGTTCAGATGCTAAAATTTCCACTGCTTCCTTCATCAGCATTCAGAGATGCAGACTTGTTTACCACCATGTAGTTATGATGGTACAGTACATAGCATTAAACAAGAATCTCATTAGCTGGAGGAGCATATATAACCACATTATTCTCAGAAATGAGCCGCCTTCTGAATATTGTTTTCTATACCCTTAAGCAAGCTAATGATGAACAGGTCAGCACCAGGATAAACAAACCTCATGCAAATTCTGGTACCCTGCTTTTATTTCTGTGCATGTTTTCATGCTTCTCTTTGGGTTTATAACCGCATCAACACAGCAAAGGGAAGAGGTGCTTTCTGACACTTGCACCCTGCAGCTGCCTGTTGCTGTCCCTCTAATGGCACTTACTGTGCCTGCAGTGCAGTCTGTGGCTGTGCGAGCGCTTGTCAGTCATTTCTGTGCAAATTCTGGTGGCCTGAGCTGTCCTCTGAGGTGTTTGGCTTTGCTAAAGGAGTGATCATATATCTTTTCTACTGCCTACTGTCCTGCTGGAATAAAATATAAGGCAGAGAGGAGTGATAACATCTTAAATCATTGTTGTCTATTGCTATGTGAAGGTATGTCTAAGCCCTGGGGTTAACTCAGCCAGATATTCAGAATTCATTGATCAAAACCCCAACCATTTTAAGGATGTCTTAAAAATGAGGACTTAAAAGTAATAAATGCATTAATTTCTAATTGTTCCTTAGCTATTTAAGCACTCATGGATTTTCCAGGTTTTCTTTGCAACTAGGAAGGCTAGCTGATAACATGGAGATTGTGGTTATCTGCATAATTTCAGAAGCAGGACTTACCAGAAAACACCCAAAATATTAAGACATAATATGCTGCAACAAAGAGAGAGGGTCTGTATATTTACCTATATGTATAGGTTAATAAGTAATAATTGATGACTTGTCAGACTTTTTTATATTGTGAACTGAAGTGTGTTTCCTTACAAGAGAGTATTTTAAGTTTGGATTTCTGAAATATAGCATTTTCTCATATCTTTTATATGCCAAGCAGGAAAACTCAGCAGGGATGTAAGTATTTTTTCTGAAGTTCATTAAGTTCCAGGGTGATCTGCAAATATTTAACTGTTGGTTGCCTGGTCTTTTATTGAAGATGCTTCTGAAATGCTTTGGTGAAATTTCTCTTTTCTTCAAGGAGATCTAAAATCTTGAGACTGTGGAAGAACATTTCTAGGTAAGTCCTTCTTTCTCTAACAGTGACTTGAGCAGTTTGTCTCATGCTGTGTATTTGTTCAAAGTGCAAGAGTGTCATTGAGCTAAGGTTCAGCTTCCATCTTCTTTCTCTCTTCTGGAACCAAAGTGTCTAACCAGAGTGCCCTTCACCAAGTTAGCTATCTTCACTGCCGTCATCAAAACAATTTCTAACAACACAAGAGGTTTCTGATACACCTCATCTGTCAGAAACAAGATGAGTGACAACCACAGCAGTAGTCTCTGGAGGAACAGCTCCAAAAGCCATCAATGAATCTGTTTTTTACTCTAGTATGCATATTCATTAAGTGTTGATCCATGATATTTAGGTTACTGTTTTTTCCTATGTTCATAATGGAAGCCTCTTTCTTATAAATACAAATTCCTTTCTTACTCCTTTAACTCAAAACGCTTCTGTACTGGCAGCACCACCGCATGAGAGAAGATTGTCATTGGGTTGTACAAGGGCATCTTGATAGGGTAGGTCTTGGGAGTGCTGTAAAAAACCAGACTTTAGGTACACAGTTTTTAAATGCAGGGCTAACTCAAATTATTTAAATATGAATTTTTTTCTGAGTGACATATGGACTGAGAACAAATGAGATTTTTTTCCCTCGTTCTGAAGCACCTTGAATTCATATAGTGCTCCAGGTTTATCAGTATTCAAGCGGAGGAATAGATGGCATATAATAGGCTGATGCAGACGTTATTTTAATACTAATATTAATATCATAAAACAAAATGTAAAGGGTTAATCTGCACCATTCATCCATTTGATGAAAATAATAAGCTAAAATGCCCTTCCTGATGGTGACTGAAAGCCAATATTATTAACACAAGGCTGATGTCTGGTGTTCACATGCAGCAATTAAGTTCAGTTAATTGCAACTACTTTGAAAGGATTTTTCAATTTTAGTCTCTATTTTTTGATCTCTTCAGGTCATGTATCATCATTTTCTGTTATGGCACTATATTTTTTCCACTATTTTCTTTTCACCCTTGGCTCATTTGTATGACAAGCTGGAAATGTGCATTCCCCAGTGAGTGACAGAACTTGTGTTAACCAATGAATGGAAATTGACTGGAGGCCACCCTTTCAGAATGGCACAGATTAATGCTCCTGCATTTTTTGAGGAGTAAAACACTTTCTAGTGTTGAAACAAATGGCAGAAGCAGCCCTTATTTGATTAAAGTAAAGCCGCAGGCTGTAGGGCTTCTAAATGCAAATGCTTATTTTGGATCCTAGAGGATGAATCTAATTGAGGAAGGAGCAACTTAATCAGATCACCCACTTTTTTTCTCTTGAGCAAACTATATTTTCTGGTCTCTTTCTGAAGAGTGAACCCTAGGCTGTACAAGGGTGGTGTAGCCCTCGTCTCAGAAGGTAGATCAGAAAGAGCTCTCCTTACGGATTCACAATTATCCACAACTGCAGGGGGGAAACAAAACATAGAGAATCAGTAATCTCAAAAATAAAGTGCACCAATATAGCATTTGCTAAACAATGACAAGCTGTTGGGAAGACTTACCTACAGAGTAAACAAGCCATGGGGAGAGAAAAAGAAATAATGTAAGACAAAAAAGGGAGAAGAAAACAGAAAGAAAAGCTCCAAATGATATGGAACTGTGGTAAAGTTCCTGTGGAGTATGATGGGAGTAGATGGGTTTTTCCAGAGACACACGTGGAGAACAGCAGTCTTGAAGATGAAAGGACAGTTGCTTCAAAATAAATAAAATAAAAAAGACTGAGATAATTAAGAGGAAAAAAGTCTACACAGGCAAAAAAGCAAGACTGTCAGGAAAAAATCAGCTTTCTACTGAAATCTAGTGTTCATATGTAGGAGCTTGTGTTTTCAAAATGGAAAACAAAGCTTCTTCTGAATACTACCAAACAAGTGGCATCCTTATGCCTGATGGCTCAAGAGTTCTCAGTTTCAAATTTTTATTTTAGCAGCAAAATTGAAGGGAATACATTGAGAAAATGCCCTTTTATTTTATTGTTTTTCACAACTGTCAGCTCTTGTGAGATTTCTGTTCCTCTGTAAAAGGAAATCAAAATGACCTGAAAAGTGTGTAGATTCTTTATCAATATATTACCAATAATAATAACAACTATAATTATTCTTAATAATTTCTGTAGGACATCATTTGTAGAAATGGAAGGATAATAAAGATGATCTGTAGCAGATGTAACATTTCTGTACATTAATTAATAAACTGCCTGCTGCAGTGCAGTGTAAGGACCCCATTGCTATATGCATGATGAGATGTGTCAGACTTTTGATGTTTTGTCATTGTGCCCTGTTCCTATACAGAATTGATTCTTCTGTGGAATTTAATGTTGCATGTCAGCTAATAAAACACGATTATATGGTTTCCTCTATGGGTATCAAATGCGTTGCTGTAATTAAAATGTGACCTCCATGGAAGAGTTTATGCAGAGTGGATTTTAATGTCAGGTAGAATGGCAATGCCCAAGTCAGAAAGAATTTTAAATAAAATATAAAAATGTATTTTATTTATTCCATGACTATTCTCTGCACCAAAATCTGTGGAGTTTGATAATCTACAGTGATTTTTCTTCATTCACTTAATTAACTGGATAGTTAGAATAGGTTGTTATCAAACCTTCCCACCAATTCCCAGGGCCAGCTAGATTCCTTCCAGGAGGCTACTGATTTCTGCTACCTGCAAATATGGTTAGACTTGCCAGAAAAAAAGTCCCATTAGCAGAGAATTGCCTGATTATTCAGTACCGTTGAAGTGGTAGGAGAAGGCAGTAAGCAGGCTTGAAATGTCATCCTACTGCTTGAGTACCTGCATCGTTCAATAGCTTTTGAATCCTGAATCCTTTGAGGTCCTAAAACCTTTATTTTGGACAATGATGTTGACAGACTTTGGGCCCTGGTTTGAGTTTTGAAGTTGGCTACAGAAATTCTTGAAACTTCCCAAACCATACACAGAGCAGAAAAATAAACCCACAGGGTGCATGATCTTTTAAATAAGCAGTAAAAATGAATGGGGGATTTCTAGATTTTTTTTTCTGATTTGTGTTTGTTTTGCCCCATTCAAAGCAAGAATACTCTGCCTATGTAACGGGGGATATCTGTGTTCAGCCAGCCCACAAACGCATGTCTGGTCTGGTGCTGGGAGAGGGGCCATGGTGTTGGCTGGAGAACCTCCAGAATGGTCTACATGGCTCTCTTGGCCAAAAGGTTTTAACCAAAGAAAAGCCTCCCAAATTCCTTACTGTTGATTCAGACACAGTAGATGCTTTAATCAGTGGAAGGTTATACTTACTGTAACCATTAGTGTTGTCAGGCTCTAACTATGCTGAGGATAAATGCTTCAAAAAAGAAAACATTTCTCATGGCAAAATAGGGCAATTCAACCAGAACATTGACATAGTTTGCACTGCTGTTCAGCAACCTGGCCAGTGGCAATATGGAATCGTATCATTAAATTAGATTGGGCATGTATCTTTTGATATTTTGCAACATTGTCAGAAATATCTTTCCTTTCCAAAAAGAGAACCTTGCACAAAATTACATCGCCTCTTTACAGGCAGACCGTATCAAGCATTACATTGCTTCAGGTAGTAACAGCAAGATATGAACCCACTTTGTTTCTTTAACTATACCAGATGAAATCACCCTAGAGTAAATGGGGAAAATCTTTCCTTTTGACAGAGAATGGAATGGAATTGTTTTGATTTAATGAAGAAATGTCATTTAATTGCTGTATCTGGGCTTTTTCCCCTATGTAATGTTAGATATGTTGTCTTGAATGTAATTAATTCTAACTGAAATAAAGTGCTTTGATTCGAAATGTTGTTGAATGAACTTACCACCTAACCAAGCTTTTAAAACCAAATGAAATAACCCATAAGTTTAATAATACTTGACATGGAAGGAGTTGGTATTGCTCATTAAAATTCTACTGCTAAAAGTCTTTGGTTGGTTAATTTTAAATGGTTTTAAGTAGATAAAATGCAATGCAAAAATTGTGATGTCTAGATTAAGCTAATGTTATTAAAAACTTTTTTTTACCTTTAGTACTTTTACTGAAAGGAAGGAGGCAATCAAGTACTGCTGAAGTGTTTGAAGCAGGTTGTTGGTGCCAGTTTACAAACCCAAGCTGGAATGCCAAGGGAGAGGTAGTAAAATTTGTGTACATTTCTAAATGCTCATGAATCTATTTGAATTGCAAGTTTCTTACTAAGATCCAATTAAAAAAAAAAAAAAATCCCTCAGCTGATGCATGCAGTAATTATTTGCAGTGCTAGAATAGAGTTAAAAGTGTGGGAGGAAGCCTGTTATGAAGGTTTTATGACTTCTTTTCTGTCTTCACTGAGTGAATTAAATCCAGTCTGTAGTGTCAGTTTTCCTTAAAGATGGACAGGACTGTAATGGAGCATTAATGAATGAAGGCACCAGCCGTGACGGATGCACTCGACCCCTTAACCAAACCAGCAGTAGTTTGGTACAGGCTCCAAAGGAGGTAAAGGCCTGAGCCGTAGCCAGGCCAAGAACTCCTCTAGGACACCCACTAAGGAGCAGAGTGACACAGTGAGCATCAATGCATATGAGCTTGGAACACCGATTATGCGATTAATACATGAATAGCGGGTGGTTTTTCCAAGACTCATTTATCAAGGAACAAAGAAAGCTGTGGGTACAAGGAGTCTCATGCATACCTTTCCCATTGTATGCAATTTGACTACGAGCCAACCACTTTATTCCATAAATATGACAGCCTAAGTGAGCCTTCTTTGATCTCTCCCTGCTAGGCAGCGTGGCTGCATGGCAGTGATCTCCCCTTGAGCTGGGACTCCTCTCAAGGTTGCTCCTCGAGGCAAAGAGACCTTTTACCAACGACAGATCTTTGGTCAAGCCCAATTTGAGTTCTCCCTAAATTGCAACTGGACTGCACACCAGGTGACTCTCCCCTTGAGCAGGGACACCTCTCAAGGTTTGAGATTCCTTACCTGAGACTAAGAGATCCTTCCTTACCCAAGGCAGAGAGACCCCTTACATGCAACAGATCCTCGGTAAGTGACTGATAGCATGCTGAATTAATACTGATGAAACATTACTAATCCATGTAGTTACTCAATATTAATTATTGCAAACTTTGCGTATATAATCCTTTAGACATAAACTGTTGACCAAGTCTGGGACTAGGTCTGGATCCAGCCGCACCTAGACTCCTCTCTCAGAAGGAGTTTAGAAAGCAAGCGGGTCCATTCTGAACCTCGTGACTCAATGGGAGGGTCTTCCTTACCTTTTTGCATCTCTGATCTCTGTGTAAATCACTCTAGCTCAATTCTAACTCAATTTTCCTTTGTATGTTTCTTCCGTATAGTATGTAGTAGAGTGAACCTTGCCATTGAACTTTGTTAAGTTGCACTTTTACAACATCATATTAAAAACACTTTCGCTAATACCTTTGATGGTGATTCTTTAAGTGATCTAAATCACTCATCCGTGCCAAATTAGCATGGTCGGCACGATCCTAAACCAGGATTTGCGACACCAGCAGACATGAGCAATGTAAATGAAGCAATGAGAAGGAAAATTCAAATTTGCAAGGCAGATCAATACAGCACTGGGTGAATCTTCTACACTGTTGTTCCTTCTCCTGGAAATTAAGGTCACTGTCTAACAAGCTGCAATAGTAGTTGTTCTGGAGAACTGCAGAGTGAAGCTGCTTGGTTCCGGCCATATTTTCTAACACTGAATGAAGTGCTTTCTTCTCCCAGGAGTAGCAAACTTCAGAACAGATTAAAAGTTTCTTTTGATGTGTTTGTGCTTCTACAAGCAACCTGGAAAATTATGTATGTTTTTTTTCTTTGAGACCTTGAGCTGAGGTAACAGCACCAGGGAGCCAGTGTACCAGAGCCCAGACTGGCAGGCTAAAACTACTGCCATAATGCAACCTAGGACCCCATTTCTCCTTTGTATTTCAAACCTGCTCCATAATATTTAATACGCTTGCCAAAATGATTGACTCCTTCAGATGGTCACACTTACCTCCCTTAGCTCCCTCTGACTTTCCATGGAAATCTGGAGGCTTTTCAGTCTTTTTTTTTGCATAAAATGTTAAGGAAAAGGGTATTTTTAATTGTCCCAAAAATTGCGGTGGTGGTGTTATGAAGTAGATGGGATTTGGGTGAAGATATTTAGTTGTCAGTTGTTTGTCATTCCAGGGTTGTTTAAGTGTTGGGTTAAATTTTTGCAACAGAAGGTGTTGTGTGCAAGTGGAGGGAGGGAGTAGATATGTTGTGCTGAAGTCCTGTGGAGATATGTGCAGAAGGTAAAAATCAAGATGTAATTACCAGTGCTGGATGGAAAACAACTTTCCTCTTTTATAAAATGAAGTAATCAACACTTTGAATTCTTTTTACCTTACATTTTCATAGAATCACAGAATGGTTGAGGTTAGAAGGGACCTCTGGAGGTCATCTTGTCCAACCCCCTGCTCAAGCAAGGCCACCAAGAGTTGGTTGCCCAGGACCATCTCCAGACGGCTTTTGAATATCTCTAAGGATTGAGACTCCACAACCTCCCTGGGGAACCTGTGCCAGTGCTCTGTCACCCTCACAGTAAAAAAGTGTTTCCTGATGTTCAGAGGGAACCTCCTGTGTTTCAGTTTGTGCCCATTTTCTCTTGTCCTGTTACTGGCTCCATCCTCTTTGCACCCTCCCTTTAGGTATTTATATATGTTGATAAGATCCCCCTGAGCCTTCTCTTCTCCAGGCTAAACAGTCCCAGCTCTCTCAGCCCTTCCTCACAGGAGAGATGCTTCAGTCCCTTAACCATCTTTGTGGCCCTCTGTTGGACTCTCTCCAGTAGCTCCATGTCTCTCGTGTGCTGAGGAGCCCAGAACTGGACCCAGCACTCCAGGTGTGGCCTCACCAATGCTGAGTAGAGGGGAACAATCACCTCCCTCAACCTGCTGGCATCATTCCTCCTAATGAAGCCCAGGACACTATTAACTGTCTTTGCAGGAAGGGCACGTTGCCGGCTCATGTTCAACTTGGTGTCCACCATGACCCCCAGGTCCTTTTCTGCAAAGCTGCTTTCCAGCTGGGTGGAAAGAAGCACATTTTGCAGAAATCTAAACACTTCCTTAGCAAAAAGACATGGCTGACTTATATTTTTCCAGGGGAAAGTGCCAACAGCCCCACTACTGCCTGCTCTCAGTGAGAGTGCCCTCCTGGAAACAAAGCCTTGCAGTTGTCTGTGACAGCAGGGCAGAGTGCCACGGAGAGCCCTTTCAGGTCCCTGTCCAATACATTTCCACCAAAACAACATCAATAATAAAAGCTTTCCCTGCTGATTAATTGTTGCAGCCTTTTTCTACTGAGTGAGGGTTTCTCCTGGCCTCTTCTTTGATCAGTAGTAGCCCTGAGATCGGGCTGAACACAGTTTTGCTTTTGCTTCTATTTCATGACTGCTTTAACAATAATCTTCCTTAGTACAACTCCTGTGTTCTTTCACTACCCACATACTTTCATTTTTACAATACCTCATGGTTATACTCTGTGTAACTCATAGAAATGAATGCTATTTTGCTTTAAATTGCTTTGAAGATGATAGAAATATCAGCCCCCTTTGAAGGCTAGTAGTACCACGGACATCTATTGGTAAAATGTTAGGTATATTTAAGTCTTCCATCATCATGGCAACCTGTTTGTATCAGTCAGAAAAGGAAAGGAAATAAAGACTTTTGTTGCAGTTGTTACTCAGCTGACACCCAGCACTCAGAACCTCCTCCTGATGGTATCTCCTCTTACCACTTCTTCAGAGTATGGGATTTCTTCATTATGCTTTCAATGTCTAAACCAGTGTGTGTTATTGGCACCTAGCAAACAGTACCAAGGCCCACATATTTAAATATGTTTTACTTCTTGACCGAGGTTTCCAGGACCTGTCTCTAAATCTTTACACGACACCTTTAATCCCTATACTACAAAACTCTTTTCAAAGGGAGGCAAGCACTGCTACCCAATCTGGTGCCCAATTCTTGGGCAGTTCTGCCTCCCTGATCACTTACTATTGAACTACAGTAACCAGAGGGTTTACATGCATCAAAGTAAAATCCTTACATGAGAATGAGAAAGCCATTCAGTGAGAACAAAAAAAAAGAAAGGAAACCTGAAGGATTTAAGAAGGAACACATAACAACATGCAGGTCCAAAGGAAAAATACTGGATCCTATGCCTCATCTTCTAAGAAGAGCTACAGGTTTTACCACCTTATTTTAATTGTATTTTGGAAGAACTCTTTGAAAAATAGCTTTTAACGGCTTGGGTAAGTTATTCAAACATGCAGAGAATTTGTAAGTAAGTCCTTTTGTTCAAGCATCAGGCTCATGTGCAAAATGCTCCCTCCAAACACATCTCTCTTGGAGGCAAAATTCACGTGTGTCTTGCCTCGCCCCCAAACAAATGCTTTTGCATGAGTCATAGACTGTGGAACTATTAACCCTAATTGAAATGCACATCTAAACTGACACTTAACCCTGATTTTTTAAGCAGCACATGAGGCTGTGGGCGATACTGTCTTATTTGGATAGCACCTTGCAGCCCGGAGGCTTTAAAAGTGTTTTATTTACATAATGTCTCATTTATTTTGTAAGAATTACACTCTCCCCATCACTGCTATGATCTTCTTTGGCACAGAAAATATCCAGCAGCTGTTTATCAGCCTACAGAAATGCTGTGTAATAAGAAATAGAAAGAGATTGTGCATCTCACTGAAACCATGGAGTGAATCAAGAAGGAGCACCATCAGGAAAAAAAGAAAAAAAACAGTCACTGGGCTTCCACCCTTCATTTGTACAGTCCTGTGGGTCACCGGTAGATGCAGAATCATACGGGAAAAAAGCAGTCACTAAGTTTCCACCCGTGATTTGTATAGTCCTGCTAGTCACCAGCAGGCACAGTGCACTAAGGCATAAGAACCACCCTGGGCAATCTCTGTGGGGAACAGTATTTTACATAACCTGAAAAAACAAATGCATAAGCCAAGATTTTGAGAAGTGACACATTCTTTGGCTGCTGAATAGAAGGTATTTTTAAAGGGGGTAGGGCCTGTGGTTTTTTTTCAAAAGCAGATACCTATGAGGGAACACTAATTTCACCACTTGGGGCAGCCAGTGACAACCACAGAAGAGTGCAGAGAATAAACTGCAGGAGATAAATTGCATGAACCTTTAGAAGTTACACACCTGCTGAAGTAGTTTTCATTTTTTATTGTTTAAAATAGCCTGATCAATATTCTTGTTTGCTGTTCAATAGGATAACAGCACAGGAGAAACCTCAAAACTTTATTAGTTGGGGCCGCTAGGTGGGCAAAGCTTGTTATAGTTTAAACATGTTTGATTACCTCAGATGTATAGTGGGAGAGATATTTATAGAACAATAGAGAAAATACTGCTGGTATCTTACAGGTGGGAGAATATTTAGGTGTAGAGAAATGCCATACAATTTGAGTTGTGAAAATTATAGCTCTTGCTAATTATAAGAGACAGAAGTTACAAAATATAGTATTAAACCTGATTGGAATAACAGGAACTTTACTAAGAAATAATACATTTTTCAGGATACAGTGTAAATAAACACCTTGAAAGCCAATTCATGTGAACTTGCCTTGAAATACAGAAAAGAGTGAAAGTTAACTGAGCAGCAGCTGGGATGACAGGCTTTGTGAATTCATCTCTTCAGAAAGAATGGAGCATTTGGAAACAAGTACATTGCCATTTATCATTATCAACTGTAATTGAAATTGGGGCAACTCAACACTTTGCTCTGAAACTGTGAAAGCTGTGTCATCAGGTATTGAGCTAACACAACAGAGGGCCTTAATGTTCACTGACAAGAAAGCTTTGGAGTATTTAATGCCCTCCCTCATCAAAACTCTAGGTTATTAAATATGACAGTAGAATATGTATATAGAGGGAGAAAGAGACTCAGCCATAGATTTTACACCTTTTTAAGTAGTGCATCCCTTGCAAAGGTCTTCCAGGTGCTCCTGTCACTGATACATGTCAGTAATTTTATTTAGGGATTGTGTATCATTCCAGCATCAGTCAAGCATATTCAACTAACTGCAAAAGAATGATAGAATATCTAAATTCTAGGCTGCCAAATAAATTTAACCGTTACATATGAAGACTAGTGATTAAGGAAACACAGAGCTACGATTGTAAATTATTCAGGTTCTCCAGCCTGTGTGTTCAGCACAAAACCTCAGGTTTGAAGGAGAAGAGTGGCTGCTCTCATCTATATTTCTTGCCTGATGGCAGGGACTTGCAGGAGGGCAGGATGGCTTTCTGTGAGTCTATAGCCTGCAGACTACAGGCTATTTAGCTGGCTTTCTGTTGTGGTTTAACCCCAGCCAGCAAGTAAGCACCACGCAGCCTCTCACCCCTCCCCCCTACCAGTGGGAGGGGGACGACAATTGGGGAAAAAAAGGTAAGAGTCGAGGGTTGAGATAAAAGCAGTTTAATAACTAAAGTAAAATAAAATATAATACTAACTAATAGTAATAAAAATATAATAATAATAGTGATAATAATAATTGTAATGAAAAGGAATATAACAAAAAAAAGAGAGAAATTAGACCCAAGAAAAGACAAGTGATGCACAATGCAATTATTCACCACCTGCTGACCGATGCCCGAGCAGCGATCCGCCCCTCCTGGCCAACTCCCCCCTGTTTATATACTGGGCATGATGTTCTATGGTATGGAATACCCCTTTGGCTAGTTCGGTCAGCTGCCCCGGCTCTGCTCCCTCCCAGCTTCTTGACACCTGCTTGCTGGCAGAGCATGGGAAACTGAAAAATCCTTAACTTAGGATAAGCGCTACTTAGCAACAACTAAAACATCAGAGTGTTATCAACATTATTCTCACACTAAATCCAAAACACAGCACTGTACCAGCTACTAAGAAGAAAATTAACTCTGTCCCAGCCAAAACCAGGACACTTTCCTTTTCTAATTTTTTTGTATTAAACACTTTTCTTCTTTGCCTGTCAGACATTTCTGTAAATAACAGCATTCAGGTACAACTACAAAGACTGATATAGAAAGAGAGCTGTGCATTAATTTCAGCATATGGTGTTGAAGGTTAAGGATGAGATATCTGAAGAGGAGGTGTTTAGTCATGTCAGTCACCAAGATCCCCTCTGCAGACAAGGGAAAGAGTTCATACTTCAGGAGGATGATGCCTTCCATCTAAAGACAAGGGTTGGTAGGTTGAATTGCCCTTCAAGGTCCCTGACTCTCCTCCGTCAGCTGTAGAGGAGATCAGATGACAAGCTTCCATCATGTGTCTGAGCTTTTGATGGCTAAAAATAAGATAATTCCCCAGCTGAAATGAGACAATTCCCACATTTGGAGGCCAGAACCGCTCTTTGTATGTTCTCTCCTGGTGAGAGGGAGAGCCTGGACAACCAGCTGTGATGAGGGAGGGGACTCATCTCAAACAATACTGAAAAAAGACATGACCTCTGCGGTTTCTTCATCTCAAGAAACAGGAATCTCCAAAGGGTGGGCTGTACCATCCTGAAACACTTCAGAAAGATGGGGTGGATTGTCCTCTGAAGATGTTATCCTCATCACAGAGAAAAACATCTTCTTTAGACAAACTTCTAAATGGTGAAAGTTGTGAGCTGAATCTCACTGATATGACAGCTCAGATTGAAATGAGGCACTGTATTGGGTGTAGGTGTCAAAGTGTTGGCACCAGGGGGGCTGCAGGGGTGGCCTCTGTGAGAAGAGACCGGGGGCTGCCCCGTGCTGGACGCAGCTGGTTGCAGCTGGCTCCAACGGACCTGCTGGCAGGACATGGCTGAGCCTATCAGCCAAGCTGGTGGTGCCTCTGGGAAAACACATTTAAGAAAGGGCAGAATGCCACAGAGAGAGGAGGAGGGAACAAAAATAGTGAGAAAAAGCAGAGGGAACCCCAAAGGTCATAGGAGCAGGAGGAGGAGGAGGTGTTCCAGGTACCAGAGCCGATATCCCTTGCAGCCCATGGAGGATCCGTACTGGAGCAGAGGAAAAGTATGAGAAAGAAGGAGCGGTAGAGAGAACTGCTGTCTACTGGCCAAAATACCCCAGCCCCATGCTTCTTGCAGCAGAGGAGAGGAGGGTGGAGTGAACCTAACTCTGAAAAAGGGGGAAGGAAAGGTGTTTTTTTAATGTTTGTCTTTTTGTTTCCCATTACCTGAATTAGTAATTATGTTGTTATTTTTGTTGGGAACAAATTAAGTTAATTTTCCCCAGGTTGAGTCTGTTTTGACAGTAATTGGTAAGTGAACTCCCTGTCTTTATCTCGACCGATGAGCTTTCTTGCTCCTGTTCTTCCTGTTTTCTCCCCCACCTCACTAAGGGGATGAAGTAAATGAGCACCTGGGTGGGTGTTCAGGTGTTAACCAAGGCTAACCCACCATAGGCACATTTACCCTTTACTATTATAAATTAACTTCATGTACCTTTTCTAGGAAAAAGAGAGACCCTGAGTGTACACAGTTGCTTTGGAAAGTACAGCAAAATTCCATATGTGGTATCTAATACATGGGAGATACAGTTAATGAAAGAATTCAGATAATGACTTAATATTTCCTTTTCCCAGATAATTCAGGAGGGAAGATTAGAATAGTCTATCAGAAGGTGAAATGGCTTCAGCAATATCAAAATATTTCCAGAGTATATTGGGTTTGTGTGGCAAGCTTTTGGTAGCGGCGGGGCTACAGGGGTGGCTTCTGTGAGAAGCTTCTAGAAGCTTCCCCTATGTTCGATAGAGCCAAGGCGAGTCGGCTCCAAGATGGGCCTGCTGCTGGCCAAGGCCAGGGTCAACCCACCACACAGATATATGTGTGGAATATGTGCAAACCTATGCTAATGTATGCACAAACCCGAGTGGCTGTCAGATTTGCATTGTAAGCTGAATAATTGAATTGGGAATGTATTTTCCTTTCAAAATTCTAATTTTCTGAATGTTTCACTTGCTCTGAAGTAGGAGAAGAGCAACAACCATTCCAAAAACTGTATTAAATTAGCCGGATTGTTTGGTTTTGATTAGGGGAAGACAAAACATTTCATTTCAAATTTCACCTTTTCATGAAAGTATGATTATATTAATTTTTCCTTTAAAACAGCTTTTCAGTGTTATTTTTCACAAAATGTTAGAACTGGGCTTTTCTATATCACAGCGTTTTTTTCCTAAATGAAAGGCTGTCAATACTGACACATACTAAAAACACTTCATTGTGGGTGTGAATACTATTTACCGAGGAAAAATATTCTGACCAAAATATTCTGACTGGCAGACCATTTATCTCAGGTCATCCTTTTCTTTAACTCCTCTTTGTCATTGATGGTGGAGCAGGTTTTCTGTTCAGAAACAGATGCAGTAGCCTTCTGGGCTGGTGTCACAGCAGTCATCTTCTCTGCAGTCACTATGGTTACATGGCAAAAGCAGTGTTCATTTTTTGTGCTCGCTATTCAGCTGTCCCTATTCCACTTTCTACCAGGACTACCAGCATAGTGGCAGGGCTGCATTGCTTGTGAGCTCCCTCATCCTTTTCTCAGTGGGAACGAGCAAAACCCCTCGCTCTGCCTTTCTCTTAAGTGTTAATCCTGGTACATGGTTTTGAGAACAGCAACATCTTGCAGAGAGTGTTCACTGATAGCTGTCAGGTGCAAAGGAGGTATTTAGTGTGTGGGACTGCAGCTTAATGATGGGGTCTTGCAAATGGTATCCAAGAACATAATTTTCAAAGCCTGGGATTCATTAGGTTAGGTATAGTTGTAGCTGGGTACTCCTGGGAGCAGAAAGCAGTTCTGTAGGCATTAGGGTAGAGTAAAATGGACAAAACTATCTGAATAGGATACACAAAAGGATTGCATAAGACCCAGCTCAACAACTTTCTTCAAGAGTAAATCAAACCGAAGTCAGGCTTCTTTTAAAACAAGATTTTTGGTGGCTCTTTTACATTTCTGCCATGGCTTTTCTTTCCTTGTTTTGGGCCAGGACCAACAGAGCTATTCTGAAGTGCCTCAGCAAGCATATGGTGCTTGTGCCGTTTCCATCATTAACTACCCAGGCGGCAGGGAACGGAGCGCCTGCTTGAAAACATTGCGAGAATGGAATTTCTGTTACTTGAATTGCAGGATTTTATGACTCAGACTGTGGATATGCCTCCTTTCCAGCTAATATCTGGACAGAGCCAGAAATCGAATATTATAAGGCTGAAGTCTCATTTTGACACACATTACCCACTGATTCTCTTCACGACTGGTTATGTTTTCGCTTCTTAGAGATACCTATTCACAAAACCAAGCATTCATACTAGGCTCTTCCAACTGTGGTTTAAAGTAGTGCTGTCGTTACAGAGCTGACACATTGCGTACACCCTGCCAACTTGTTGACAAAAAGAGGGAAACGTGATTTAATACAGCTGTTTTACTGCAAAAAGTATCAACACCACTTCAGCCTTTTTGTTTCAGTCCTGTCAATCAAAAATATCCACTCTACCAGCTAAGTTAACATGCCCTGCAAGAATACCTATTTTTGACAGGCATTCAGAACATGGTGTGACTTTTTTTTCTCACTTTTATTCCCTGTCTCTTTGGCCTATTCACACATCTATTTGTTCAGAAGACTACAGCTCTCCTCATTGACTCCAATGATGAATTCAGAGAAAGTTTTGGGCACACCCCCTAGAGCTTTGCAATCTTTGCATGTAAATGAGTAATTTCAGCTGCACAGCAGATCACTATGTACGTACAAAATCAGTTTTCTTTTGAGTATGAACATATCAGATAGGTAAAATTGTTGAATTGTCTTTTAGAAATTTGTCCCTTCTCTTACAAGTAAGGTCAAGTTTCGTTAAACATGAGATGAGATTTATTGATGCTTCTTGGATTATTACCTGTCCCCACTTACATATTTCTTTGACTACCTTCTTGTGCTTGCTTAGCATTGGCATTTATGAAAGTTTGATATCAAACTCTTCTTTTATAAACCCTTTTTTTTTTTTAGCAAAACTTGACAAGATGTAGTCTTCACAGCAAATTCTGACTCTCCCCCTGCCTTTTCTTTCTCCCCTCTTCTTTTTAACAGTCCTGGTCTATTTGTAGTTATTTCACCTCCTAGCTTATGTAAACCAGCCCATTTGAAGTTGTGAATGAACCTGTCCTTGGATGGACATTAGACTTCCGTGTCCTGAACAGGAAACTGATGTGGAAATGCACGCTACCTGGACCAACGGCAGTTTAGGTTTTTTACAAGACTTTTATTTCTTCCATATAGTTCATTTTTATTCTTTCGACTCATATATTTTTCAAATAGGAGAAAAATCCTGTCTGGAGACTACCTGATGATGTGAGTTTCTAGCCAGTGAGATTTCTGTAGCACTAATTCCTGAATTAGTAATATCCTAATGCAATATAGCAAATCCTGACTAGGCTACCTGTCAGCAGGTAAATAACATATTTATGAGACTTATAATCCAATTTCTAATTTACAATGATTTTCAAAAAAGGAACTGGAAAAGGAAGTCAGCTATATTTTGACCTTGCTTACACTGAGTGTTTGTAACTATAGGGCATCTGAGATCTTCTTGGTGAGCAGGAAGATTTATGATCTGTTCAGTGAGAATTCATAGGCTGATATCTCTCTGCCAATAAATCTTGATATTTGTCTTGCCTAATTCTCTGTGAAGTTAATGCAGAAAATTCTTAAGGCAAAAAAGATGGTTTGACTCACTGTAAGTTTTTAATAAGTGATATGGGATGAAGTAATTCAGAAGGAGAAAGAAGCCATTCTGCTCCATGCTGTTTTTCATGGATTCTGTGACAAAAGAATGAAGTAGCATGGTGGGCCCAGGCGTGTATTTTTGGCAAGGGCCAATGAATTTTACATTCTGCTTCAGACAGAGCTGTCCTGATGTGGAATTTGCCATTCCAGCAATGTATTTCAACATCGACAACAGTGCTAAAAATATAGCCACCTTTGTGCGCAGAAGGCTTGTTAGGGCCAAATGTAGTTGGCCAAGCGTGGTTGGGGAGGAGTCCAAGAGACTTGCTGAACCCCACAGCTCTGTCCAGAACAAAGAACCAGAACCCTGCTATACAAAAGATGCATTTGAAAAAGACAAATACGAGACAAAGATGTAACTGGTACTGGAAACCATGGCAACAGGTGGGTGCATCTCAAAAGAGCAGGGAATCCAGGAGCAGGGTTTAAGACTAAAATATATTCATCTCTTCTCTATGAACTCCCTGTGGTCTGGGGAATTGTCTTTTTGCCACCTGGAAGATTTCACACTGCAGAAAATTTTAGGAATGTGTTCTTTTCTTTGAAATATTTCAGATACATAATCATGAGGCAGGTATCTACATGGTGTAACTGCATCGAGGTGAAGATGCACAGACAGGACGGCTGTGCCCCGAACATGCTTTACAAAATTCCAGCCTAGTAAATCATAAGACTGCCACATCTGTCCCTGAAATCAGAATTCAGAATCCTCTAGGATCTGGTAGCACTCTCTCTCAGTCAGCTGCGGGGAACCCATCTGTCTGTCCGTGTCAGGCTGAGGTGCAACAGGGCACATGGATACCCAGTTTGTGCACAGGCTGGTTTCTCTGCACCATAAATGACTTCAGGAGCAGTTGCCACTGGGTGGAGGCTTAAGTGCCTGCCTGAGACTTCTCAAGTATAAGGAAATTGATTCTTAATCATGCACTTAATTCCACTCATCACCATCATTATTCTAGCAAGGCAAAATTATCATGTTTTAATTTATGGAGCTGTACATAACATTTGTCAGTGTCTTGCTACTTTTTACTCTCAGAAATATGACACAACAGTCTTATTTGGTGGTAATATTTTGATACTGTATTGCACATCAGAATTAATCACAAAGTCTCTCTGCTTTTTATTAACATCAATGATCTCTCTTGGAATTTTTTGTATAAAGATGAAGAGATGTGTTTCTCAAAACATCTGAACACCGAAGTGCTAGATCTCTGGTTTATCTGCTTTTGAAAGATTTAACAAGACACCGCAAACACAATAGTTCAAAGAGATGGAAACAAAGTCAATATACGCACTTGCACACAGTTTTTAATTTTTCCCCCTAAATTACAGCCAAAACCTAAAATTTCTAAGAAATTGTTTGATTCCTTAAAATATTTTAAAATTATAGACTGATGGTTGTAAAATCCAAACATTTTGGGCAAAAAAAAATCTAACAACACAAACACCTGAAATTCAAAATAAAGAACAGTTTACTGGCTTTCTTCTGCTAGTAATATTCAAGCTGATAGATCACCTAAAGATTTCACTCAGTTTAGCTGGGTCAGAAAGTAATCTTTTTACTCAAAAGATCTTAAGTGCATTTTGACATTTAAACTTTTCTGTGGCTATTTTGTTTGTGTTCCTTGTAGGTTCCTGAAGATCTCAGCTACTCTATCACCAAACCCATGTTCATCCTAAAAAGACAATTGATATCCTGTTACTTACACACCATTATTCTAGCAGTGTTGCTGTCCTCCAGAGTGTCTGAACATATTCAGAATTGAGTGACTTAAAATTCAGCGCAATATGGATGTTTTCAGACAATTTCCAAATTTTTAGATTTGGCTATGCAGCTATGAAGAGACAAGTATGCATGTGTTTTTATTTTTATTTTCTCACTGAAGAAATCTGACTGGAATTTTTTGAACAAATTGCCATTCTTGGTCAGCGTATGCGTTTGTTCCTGGAGATCTTTGTAGTGCTGCTATCTGTGTCCCTCCAACCTAGCTTTTGCTCTTTACAATAGATATCCTGTCTTTCGTCTTTCTGCTGATGGCAGCAAAACATGTCTATCAAGCCAAATGCTGTTCTTTACCATTTAATTATCTTCAAATTTGTGTCATGATCGTCAGTTCTTCCATTGACTGCCTCCTCCAAGACTGACTGAGAAAATGAAATGTCCTGGTTCACAGTCTATTCTCTAAAAATAACAACATGAAAAAGCGTGAAAAGCTTATCCTAAACCCTGTTAAGAAGTCCTGCTCAGCCTGCAGTTTAATAGAAATTCTGTCATGGGACATGTGGAAACTGAGTTAAATGATACTTTTACAACAGTAGAAGGCCAATATTTTGTCTGGTAAGTTTTGATGAAATAGCAGGTAAAATGCTGGCTCCTTTTGAAATCATTGGGAGTTTCACAATAGAGGTCAGCGTGCCCAGGATTTCATTCAAGGGAAAACTCAACACTGAGAGATGTGCCTTGTGTCTTCAGGACTCCGAACTGATCCACACTGTGGATCACTCATGGTCACTTTATTCATTTCAGTGATTTGAAAGTAATTTACTACCTAACAAAAAACACCTCTAATATGTTTTGTAAAAAAAGCAGGAATAAATTAATACATTAAAATACATAAATTAATTCTTATGACTGTAGGAGACAGAGGCTGCCTCCTGTCCACCTACAAAATACTCACTTTGGCTCATGCAACACGAATTCTGAACCTAGACCACTAATCTGGTCTTTTCCTGACTCACCTAAGTAAGGAGAGTTGGTCGTTATCCTGGCCCCATGGAGTCCTAGCGTCCGAGGTGTGTGGGTGCCAGCAGGCAGTGCATGACCATGGGGACCTACTTTCCAGGGATACCCCAGTGGCACGGTGTGGGGAGACCCTGCAGCCCTCCCGGCATTGCCGGGAGCCGAATGCAGCAGCCGTCTCCCCCTCTGCTCCACTCCGACCCCTTGGGGCTGGGCACCCAGTGGCTGCTGGCTGCCACAGGGTGGCTGGGCGGTGGAGGGGTGATAGCTGGCTGCCCCTTCAGAGAAGGATCTCTGCCACCAGTGTGCAGCAGGATTGTTGGCAAAACACATCCAGTGTCTGACTAATTCATAAAACCTACTATAACTGATCAGGTGACCAATCCAATGCCAAAAGAGAAACAACATTAAAAATTGGGAGAAAACGCTTAAAATAGAAGGTATGAACACATGTCTGCATATAGCTAGACAGATGGCATCTCTTTAAGCAGGGCTTATCCATATGGTAAGCTAGTAATTTGAATCTGAACGCTGTATAGGATCCCAGTGGAGCAAAACCCGGATTTTTTGACTCAGAGAGTGTACGCTATATAACTCACGCTTCAGATGACAACATAAGCACTTTTATGCCATCAGCTTCTGGTAGTAGATGCAAACAGTCAGAGACAGAGGGAAAGAGATGAAGAAACATGAACTTATCAGGGAGTTAGGAAACTCTCTGAGTGCGGAATAAATAGAAAAGAATAGGGAAAAAAGAGACATTCAAACCTCAGTAAAGCAACTTTCATAAACAGCCAAATTTAATAGCTGACTAAGAGAAAATTGCAATTACTGCAGCTGCCCAGCTACCTAACAATAACTTGTTCACTGAAGAGGCCTGTTCCTTTCGCACTGACGGACAACAGAGTCCTGTAGTACCAAATAGTCCGTGTCAGTCTAGGGGAAGGCTGCTGAGGACACGAAATTTCTCTAATACAGTGGGAAGACTGTTCAGGTACAGAAGATTTCTGAATCAGAATAAGCACATCTCTCACCTTTTTATCCCTCACAGGAGCTTAAGCATTCAGCTCATGTGCTGGTTACTGCTCCTGAGCTGCAAACTCTTCTCAACGGAGATACTCCAGGCATAAAGGAAAGGTTGTAGCTGAGAATGTATTACCTGCCGTGGCACAGGGATTACATTGCTTGCGCAGGAGGAAGCCTGTCCGGCAGTCTTATGGTACGGGAGAACTGGGAAGAAGCCAATTTTATCTATGAAGAAAACTCAAAAGATAGTTACGCCATTCATTTCAAACCAGAAAATCTCCATACCCTTTGAAACGAAGCACAGCGAGGCTGTGATATTTGAAAACAAAGAAAGTTAATGTATCAATATGAAATATCTTCATTTTAATGGAAGTTTAATTTCAAGAAGCTGCTGACAAGTTCAATCAATCTCATTTACTTGTTGACATATGAATTGTTGAAAAATATTTCACTTTTAAAATATAATAAAAGCAAAGAAAATGTAATAATAGAAAGAGCCCAGTTTAAGTATTTCTTAGCTAAATAAACATGCATATCTGCACATTTGGTGGAATGGCTAATTGATTATAAATAATTTATATATTAACACTTCTGTGGATATCCACATTTGCAATTCAGTTTAACAAACCCTTATTGATCTTTTTTACAGACAGTGTCATCTTTGGAACTGGGAAAAGACAAAGGGTTGAGTATGACATTAAAGAACTTCTCAGGAGAAAAACGTACCTGTGCTCACCTGCAAAAACATAGGAAAGGCTGATGATTTGATAAACTGGTGTACTTTTATTGCTACATGTCACAACTGATTGAACCAGTTAAAGTAAGACTGGAATACCAAGCAAACTTTATTTTCAGGCTTAAATTTATACTTTCAAATGAAACATGATATTTGAACACATTTCTCATTATTTGCAACCATCCTGTGCTGCAGTAAGACCTGAATACACAGACAGCCGTACCTGTATGCTGTCTTGCAGAATTCAGTGGCACCTTGAGGGCAATAAGATGTCTATGCAAATTGTGGTGCAAGACAATAATCAAGGCCTGTCTTCAAAACATTATTAAATTGTTTCTGAGTCCCTTGTTTTTAAGTCCCATACAAGACTAGCATGCATGCAGTGGATGAGATTTCAGTCATTTACCATCTAGGTACCAAATCCCACAAAGTCTGATGAATTTCAGGTTCCATCTATCCCAATTTTTATAATTCTTCACAAATATTTCAGGGTTTTGGGGGGATAATTTTGTGTTCTGTAGCAAGAATGGGTGCTCTTGCTAACTATAACTACCAATAATTACTAGTAGTCATCAGTGGATTGTTAACTTTTTCCCTAATCTTTCTTGTTCACCGGACACAGAAAGCAGGTTTGACCTTTCAGTCTGGAAGATGAGGCTCAGGAAACCGTTCAGCTCTTCGGCACAAGGAAGGTTGAGGACTGACAGTTCTTCCCTTCCCTCATTTATTATCTATAGAAAGAGGATGTAAACTTGTGAATATATATCAGGCTGGTGAGTCATGCTGATTAGCAGATATTTAGCCAGGCTCATTTGCTTAACCTTAATGCTTGTCACATGTCATGGAACAAACTCCACTGTGCCTTACAAAAGATTTGACATCATGGAAGTAATTATTCCAAAATTATTCTGATAGATTAAAAAAATAAAAAATGAGGCAATTTGGTCCTAAACCCAACATTCTCTAATGAGAATGTTTCTGGGTCTGCAAATCCATAGTCATGTTTTATTTATAGCCCGGCCTATGATTCATCATTAGAGTTTCTTTCAGATTTTGGAAGAAAAATTGTTCTTCCATGCACGAGTGTTTTTAGATAACCACAGCTGCTCCTCACTAGCTGCTGTTTCAATAGCAGAAAGCCTAATACTAGCATTCTTACGCATCTTCGCTCCTATCTGCTCACATTCAAACCCTTTTCACCACACACAATCAATCCCATTGTAAGGGCTTCAGGCAGCAGCCACCGCAGCCGTCATTTGGCTTGTCAGCAAACCAACTCCTTTTCGTTCCAAGGAGGAACAGCTCATGGGATGAAACTTTGCTGCTGGCTAGAAATCTTTGAAAGGATGATGCTGCCCCAGTCCTGCTCTCGTCTCCTCCCGCAAAAACACTGCCTGTGCCAAAACGCCTCTGAAACAGTTTAAGGCAATTGTCAGAAGCTCTGCTGCGTAGGCAGCAAAGGAAGGTAGGATACTACCTAGCCCTTCTGCTGCTCTGGCATCAAGGGCTACAATTTGAATTTTTCTGTGTATTGCTTGCTGGGTAACAAAAGGCGGAATGATCTAAAGTGATTTGCCATTGAGAAAATTATTTTTGGAGGTTTGGTGGTTGCAGTTAATGTTTCTGCTCTCTCGTTTTAAGAGCCTTCTCTGCAAATGGGCAGGTTTACAGGTTGTTTAAGAAGCAGAGCTTGAGCTAAACTTCTCTGGTAATCCTGTCCCCAAATACATTTTGGTCATCTCTGTACACACATATCTCTCTATATACCTAATAAGCTTTTTTCCACTAAGATAAAACCCTGTTGAACCCTCTGGGCTGCAGGGCTACTGTTTAACAACAGATGCTTCTGCACTTTCAGACACCATATCAGGTTATTATTATCCTCACGTTTGCTCTTTCAGGACCTGATCAGACTTGAATTGAGAGAGACCGGAGGCTGTGCCTGAGTTAACGACCAGCTCACCGAATCCGGCATTGCTTACTGAGTACCTCTACAGACAACGCTGGAGAAATGAGACTATAGCTTCACACGCATGCCTGGCATAGTGATACCAAATGGAGCTGTTGTCTCCCCTTCGTTCATCTTTATGTTGGAGATGGGTATGAACAATCTTGGATCGATGCCAGTGGGGATGTAGAGGTGGATAAGCGGCAGAGCAGCGCTTGCTGCACTTGCAGCACTTTGTGAGTTGAAAACAACTGAAGCTTTGTGACTGTAATCAGCACGTCTGGGGAACTTGTAGGCTGAGTTTGTAATCTTGGCCTAAGGTTGAGGAAATGAATGTTATTGTCACTTATCCTACTGGCAGTTTACTGCTGTCTAGCAGCTTGGAGAAGGCAGAAAATACTGTAGAGAGTAGCTAAGTGGATGACTTTTGACTCTCTGTAAATAGAAAAGGAAAAATTGAGGCCTCTGAGCAGTCCTATAGCTCCAGTATAAGGAATCCGCAGGTCTGTTATCAATTTCATTCCTGTGGGCAGCCAGAAGTCTTGTCCTGTTATATTTCCTCTTCAACAGTATTGTGATCATATGGACCTACAGTGCAAACCGTCTCATACTGCTTAAGTACTTAGTCTAGTTCCCATAATAAATAGCATACACACCCATCAAAGCAGAGCAGCTTCACATGGATTCTGCTTTTTTCATTAAGAACTACATGATCATACATATTCACTAAATATATATCTGAACAAAAAACAACAGTCGCCAAAAATAAAAAATTTCTTTCCATGAGAAAAGGAATCACAGAAGAAATAATACTGGGATCTGTTTTCTGCTGTTGGTAATCTTATATTCAATGTGTTTGGGAAACAGTTGCCTACCCCTTCCTAATTGTTCTGTATGTTCTCAGTGCAAAATATGAGCATGATATCTGTACCTCTTCCAGTCTGATTTCAGCATAAACTGTTTTTGTATAATTATACTTCCTGTGCCAAATTTGTATGGAGATTACCTCTTAAATATGCTGAGCAGAGAGGTCAGAGCTCTCTCTATTTGTTAAACAAATTAGTGTCAGAGATCCTGAACAATTCCAAGGCAGAAAACATGAGAAAGGCAGTGAGGGAGAGAGGCAGTTAGAAAAACACAATGAAAAGTATTTTGTATGTCAAAACCCATAGAGTTGCTAATAAAAAGCTCAGCTTCCCCAAAAACTCCACATGGAGGAACTGACTTTAGTTTAAGTTAAACTGTAAACTCCTCTCTGACTGCCCCACCACAGAAAATACATTAACTGTTTCTTTAAAATGTGACCTTGGAAATGTGAACTGGTAATTGCAGTAACTGGGGAACTACTGAGGATCCTTGACCTCTGCTTAGTTGGATAAAGATCCATGCCTATTTGGATACATAGCTGAAATGTGTCTTTGCCTGATTCATCCCATCTACGCTTTTCTTCCTTTCCATCTCACACAACAGCCTTTGGTCTATCCTGATTCTTTGAATGGGCAACCAAGGCTCTTAACATACAGACCACCTTCCTCCCTCTCTCCCTTAATTCCCAGCTCATCTCCGGCCACGTGCAGCTCTCCCTTCTGGATACGTGCACCTCTTGCACTACTGCTACTGCGTGACGAGCATATATCCAGGGCGCCATGAAAGGCTCCGATCGGCATTCAGTTTACAAAGATATCCAGGGGTTTACAGCCAGGGTAGTCTCTGCCTGCAAATTTAAGACTTCTAAAGAAAGTCAGGCAGGGAAGGTAGCTTTCATGCTCATCGCATAAGGAAGCCCTACAGTAATCTTAGACTTAGATGAATAAGAGGGATGAAGAAATGGGGATCAGTCTTATAAGAAGAAATGGAAATCTATTTGAAAGAGAGGAAGAAGGTGAAGGATCTAGAGGGAAAGAATTGCTGATTGATCAGCCATCATGGGAGAAAAACAGGAAAGAGAAAAAAAAGAAAAAAGAAGCAACAGTCCCTGCAGAGGGAATAGCAAATTTGAAAAAGGAAGAAAGACCAAAGGAAAAAGGTATAAGGCTTCTGATTGCTCTTTTGGTGGTGGTTGTTCTTTTATTAAAGGCATCAATACAATATGTTTACTTACCAAGCAGCTGTGGTAGTTTAAAGCCTTACTGCCTGGGGGCTGCTTGTTACCATCTTCTGTTGGAGGTTACCCAGCCCAGCTGCCCCCAGCAGAGCAGAGCGGAGGGAATAGCAATGGGCATCCCTCTCCCCTTCGGCCGTCGGGCAGCCTGGGTTTGACTGCCAGTGATGATAAGCTTAAGCTTAGCTGCCTGACTTCTCACTAAAGCAGACAGTGTCAATGTACACAGTAGCTAAAGCAAAAGTGGTTCATGCACATGATCAGTAAAACAGACGGGGTCCATGCACAGTCACTAAGGCTGTGGGTCCAGCAGATAGGGTCCATGTACACAGTCCCATCAGCTGGTGCAGTGGGAACCTCTGACAGAGGACTGAGAGGTGGTAAAGTGTTTTTGCACTGTCACAGCTTGCTCCCAAAAGGCACAACAGCTCAGAGGTTTTTGAGGGAGTCGTGTCTGTCAGGTCAGGTGAGGTGTTCCAGCCAAATAAATAAGGTGCTTCTTCACAGGGACCACTTTTTCGGCAGTCGCCATAATTTGTATTCATTTATTAAGAAAAAGTCAAGAAAAAGTATGGATTTTTATCATCTGTTTGTGAAGCACAGGAGAACCAAATGAAAATTGTACTGCAGCACAGCTGATTCATTTAATGAAGGGTATCCCTCTTTCAGGGTCTTTATATGAAATCTCTGTGAAGCTGCAGGGGTGAAGAAGTGGGCCTCAACAATTCAGTTGGATTATTGTATTAAAAATATTCTCCAAAGTATAATACAATTAAGTTACCAGAGGAAAAAATAAAAGGATAATTAGACCAAGCACATGCATCACAGTATGACTGGTATCATAACTTCTGGAAAAAAAAAGTCATAATGATACATTTCCTTCTTGAAAGCTAATGGATATGTTTCCACTGCCTGGAGCCCTGGTCAAGCTTTTATTCTCCAGAAAATAAAATAAAACTTTCTGAAATTAAACCTGGGGAAATAAAACCTTTGCATGCTGGATTTTTTTTCCTTGATATAACCAGTGTATATGGTTAAAGTTAATTTGAATGCACTGGTTTGGAAGCTACAGCTATTTTAAGAAGTCATCAAAGAGATATTTGCAATCTTTTGAGAATAAAAATATAATCTTACTATTTGTTCATAATATTCTTGTTTTTTTCAAAATTTTGCTGAAAGTGATGAAAAAATTGATATAGAATATTGGGGCCAAAATTTTCAAATTTGAGTGTCTAAAATTAGGTTCCTAACTCCATATTTAAAAAGCTAAATATAAGTAGCCTGATTTTCAGAGCTGCTGAGCAATCCCAGCTGACACTGAAATCAGTGGGAGCTTTGGGTAAATACCAGATTGCCTATTTAGGCTCATTATCATGTAAAGACTAAATAGGGATTGGGACATTTTAGCCAATGTTATTAATAAAGGTTATTGCAGTAGGACTGGGGTCTGTAGAATTACATAGCAAACTCTCAGAGACTTTCAGAAGCCAGAGTTCATCCAGGCTGCCGCTCATGGAGGCACAAGCCCTTCCTGAGCCATCTTGCCCGCTACTGTGAACCATACGAAAATGGCCCCATGCCACTTTTGAATCATCTCTAGCGACTAGGCTGCTATTAGTCTCCCAGAAAAATCATTGCACCAATCACCACTATCATCTAAAGGCTTTTCCTGATGTATAGGCTTAATCTAACCTTTTTCTGCCT
Source organism: Gymnogyps californianus (assembly GCF_018139145.2). Taxonomy (NCBI): domain Eukaryota; kingdom Metazoa; phylum Chordata; class Aves; order Accipitriformes; family Cathartidae; genus Gymnogyps; species Gymnogyps californianus. The sequence goes on from NC_059471.1 coordinate 177,063,822, forward strand.
CCTCCCATTCTTGCTCTTTCAAATGCAAGGTGGCTATTTCACTCCTCCCTATCCCGTTCCTGACACCTACCCTCAAATAGCTCCGTCCACCTGTGTGTGGGCACTAGCACCTCACCCCAGCCTGCTGCCAGGGGCCCGGGAGGCACAGCCCTGCAGCACTCCCCGGCCATGGCTGCTGCCCACCCCTTGCACGTTGCCAGACCTGGGAAGAGCCGGCGTGTGGCTCTGTGCATAGACCTTCTGGGTGTAGCACCCTCCCTCCTTGGGAGCCCCCAGGTACCCTGTTGCTCTGTGTAAGGGTAGCTGGGACTCACAGCCTTGCATTTCTTCCGTGCAAGGTGGTATGAGAAGATAGCACAGCTCCCGCGCTGCCTACACACTCCGGAACAAAAGCAGCTTTCTTGTACGGGCGCTGCACTGGGAACCACACTCTTAGTTTGTATTTTTTGAAGTAGCGCTGTCTTATGTTGTTTGTTCTCCATAATCTCCTCAAGCCTCTTTCTCTACGATAAGAGTTACGTAAAGTTTATCTTTACTCCACATGACTACGGCAGCCTCAAAAGCTTTTCTGAGCTCTCCGCAGAGCTCAGACGGAGCAGGGGCCCAGCTGCCGGCCTTGCTCTCTCCCTTTCTGCCGAGCCCCGCAGTGACTGGGTACCACTGATTATGAAATGAAACAAAAGAGAAGCAGCTTCCATTGAACATGCAATTGATGCAAAGATCAAAGCAGGAGCGAACAAAACACAACTTGAAAGAGAACAGTTCAAGAAATCAAGCAGATGCTTTTTTCCCCTACCTTGTGTTGCAGATGCAGACTGAAGCCTCAAGTCACTGAAGTCAATATCCAACCTGACAGGAGCCAGGATTTCACCTCCAGTGTTTTAATCCCTGGTTTATGTCAGAACTGTTACATTCTTCATATGTTTTTTTCTCTCATTCCACATTATTTTCACAGCCAAGTGAACTCTGCTTTTTAACACAGTTACCAATCATTCCTGGGAGTAAGATGGATCTTCTGCGTGTAAGCCCTGCTTTCATCAGGCTTGTGACCTCCATAAGTTATATTTCTGTTTAGCTTCTGGAAGCTCATTTAGCTGTCATGGTCTCATGTGAGGCTATGACTGGATCTGGCAAAATCTAATTTATGCTTTAAGTTGCTAATGTTGTTTTTGGTGGTTTATAGTTTCACCAGGCTTTAGCAATTTGTGTTCAAATCTTCCATGTAAAATGTTTGCTTTTTTTTTTATTATTATTATTTATCCTTTTCGGTAAAAGGTCAGAGAAGCACTGTTAATATTTCATGAGGGAAGAAATGGCAAAAAATATTTGTTTTTTTCATGTTAAGAAAAAAAAATTAAATTGGCATCTATCTAACTGAGAAGTTTAAATGCCTCCATGCCTGGGAGCAGGCGATTCTTGGGGGAAGTGGGGAGAAGAGAGACTCCTCTTTTTTGTATTGGTGTAATTTTCTGTGTTTAAAGGAAATGAAGTTTGTACCTAAAGTCAGTGGACAAATTGCTGTCCTTAAAGACATCAAATACAAAGAAAAGAGAACGGAATGTTTTCAAAGGCATTTACAAGCATTGCAGTGTGAATATTGATGGGCAAAGATGAGGACATTAGGTTTTCTGAAGTGCCTGAGTGAATTATAAGCCTGAGCACCACTGCATTTGAATGATGATTTGGGAAGCCTGCCCGGTGTGAGGCAGCACTGGGCAGTCACCCCCAAGCGAGCATCAGGCAGGGTGTCTCGGGCAGGAGGCTGCACCACTGCACCGAGCCCTGGTGCAGTGCCATGCTTAGGGGATGGTCCTGTCCCCAGGGGCCAAGGTTATTCCCCTGAATGGAGCTGCCCTGTTAGGAATGCATTTATCAAATCAACTTCATCTTGGTAAGGGTGGCGTGACTCCATGCCACAGTGAATTGCTCGGAACAGACATGCCCATATGTTCCTGGGTTTGTAATGAGATATTTAGACTAAATGCAGACAAGTAGGTTATGGGATTATCAAAATCACCCAGTCATCTACTAACATCCTAATATGACCAAGAGTTCTTCACAGTTGGCCCTAAAGTATTTTGAGGGGATTTTGCTACAGAAAAACAACACTGAATGGAATAACATGGATTGGTGACAGTAAGGGAGGGGCAACCTTTGGAAGTATTTCATGAGACGCTTAGAGAGAAGAAAGATCTGGAAGGAAGAGAATAGGGAGTAGATAAAAGAGGAACAGATAGAAAGGCTATAGGAATAGTAAACAATTAAAGCTTGCATAAATGTTTGTGAGAAAAACTTGAGCCTGAGAAAACTGACTAGGATGGTGATGGCAAGCGATGTCTGACTTTGCATGGAGACTGATGTTGTGCAGCATGTAATTCCAAAGACATAAAGAAGCCCTTGGGCTTCCTGCTTTCAGTGGGTAGGAATACATGTCTTCAGCTCACCTCTGATCACAGAATACAATCTAAAAGAGACTCCTGCTCAAATCATACCTAAGCACAATCATTTTGTCGTGGTGTCCTGTAATTGAAGAGAACTGCCTCTATCAATTTCTGAATGAGAAATAAACCTTAATGTGTGATAAGCGAGGCTGTCTTCTGAAACCTCTGGGTGTAAATATCAGGTAGATCTTGGAGGCCTGTGTGGGTCTTCCTTTCTTCATGGAAAAGAACAGCAATGGTTTTGCTACTGTCCTGAAATCTGAGGCAGGCTGAAGCCTCTCCCTTAAAATGTGGGAAAGGGTATATATAGTAAGTTGCTCACACAGCTGCATCTCCTTATTTCTGAAATCCTGCTGAACCACACTTGGATCTGTGTATGGGCAATGAACAGGATTGTATTACTTGTTGTTCCCACCAATAAAATGTCTATAGCAAAGTTAATCCAGCTTGCTGGTGTTTCACTACAGTCAGAGAATTTCTCCACGCCTAGAGGTGCTTCAAATCAGAGGAGGATTACTCAGAAAATAATTCAGGTTTGCACGTGACAATTTAGCCTGGAAGACGATATGTCCATGCCCAGGAAGCCAAGGGCCTGCAGAGCACTGGAAGACTTGAAGGAGGTTTCTGTGTTTTGGGAGGTTTGTTTTGCTGGGGAAGAAGCCCCAGGAGCAGTGAGCAAGGAACAAGGGGAACCAGGCTCCATCTGCAGTGGAAAGGCTGCTTGGTCAGTGCTATCACCCCAAGTGACATGCTTTCCCAGGCTGCTTCTCAATACCCTGGTGCTTGGCTGACTGAGTGAAGCCCCATTAAATCCTCTGCAGCACAACCTCCTTTGAGGTCATAGTCTTGACCTGGGACCATAGGCATTCGATGGGAATCAGTGATTTCGGATGTGATAACTCCAGAAAGGTGTCTGCTTTTTCCCTTCTTCCTCCCCAGAAGTGATTACACAGTGCTGCCTGAAAATCTGTCTCCTTCTTTAAGAGAGAATTTACCCTTTTCCCAAATAAATAGTAGTTATTTTGAAAATTTTAGTTTTGGAATTTGGCTATGAATACCTTCAACTTATTTTTCTGTAAGGCTTTTCAAAAGTAGTTTCATTTAATGGACTTTCAGCCATAGTTTTCACTTATGGAGGGGAAAAAAAACCCCTTAGTCTTTCTTCTGCTCCTCCTTTACCACAATCCAGTCTGATGTGTAGGCCATAATGACCTATACTCTCTATACAATCCCTTCCCCTTTTCTTATTGCAGCTGCTCCTTCCCCTCCATGGAACTAAAATTTAATGCTGAAATGACATAAGAATGTATAACAATTGGAAAAGTAGAATTATTCTAAAAAAAGCTGCATGTGTTGGCAGTCAAACAGTCATTTTAGTTTCATTTCAGTTAATTTAGTCATTTCAGTTAATTTCATTCTTTCCAAATGGCAGGAAAACTTTGCAATTCATTGTGTAGGTAAATGTCTTTGGGCGCATGTTCTTGAAGAATGGATTTGATTGTCAGATATTCAGAGGTGAATTGTTTTCCACTGTTATTTCTAATGACGATGATAGAGATTATATTTTGATACTGTAAGTTATGAGAAAATATCTTGTCTGACAAGAGTTACTCCCTATTGTTTTCGTTGACAATATTCCCATCATTGCTGCTAGACTGTATTGCCTCCACCTCGTACTTCTTCACCATCTCTTACAAAAATGAGTCCAACTAGAGTTTCTGCCTCTCCCCATCCTTTTGCTGCCCCACCATTAATTTCCTCTTCCCTGTCACAGCCTGTCTCCAGTTCTGAGGTCTGAGGACTATTATCTGCCTCTCATCTCTTCAGTCCCTGCTATCTCAAGCTTCCTTTCCTCCTTTATTTCTGTTCTCACTATCTCAGCCTCACCTTCAACTCTGTTGGCTCCTGTCCCACTGCCTGCAAGCATGCTCTTGCATATTCTACATCAAAATAAGGCTTCTTTATTCAACTTGCCCACTCACAATCCTATCATCTCCTTCCTCACCTTTGGTTTCAGCACTCTAGGGCCCAGATCCAAAGATCTGTTTAGGCTCTTGACTTGTCCTTGAATGCCTAAAAGTACTCTGAATGCAGTCCTGCCTCAGTTTTCTTTCCTTAGTTCTCATGATGCCCTTTTAAATGTTTCTTGTACCTTCCCTGCTCTTCAGTGACAGCTGAATTCCTTTTTTGGGAAACAACATTTATATGTTTTGGTTCTTTATGGACGACACATTTTAGCAGCTGAGCAGGTTGTACTTGTGCTCCTACAGCCCCAGCATCGCCCCCTAATGGTGGCTACTTCCAAGATGGAGCTGAGAGGAAACTTCTTACTAAGTCATATTGGACCAGTCAGCACGAATTAGTTCACAAAAATAAAAGGAGAAATTAAGAGTAATTCCCATGTTCGTTATATTCTCTCTCCATCAGCAAGAAATCTTCCCATATTTTAACAAGAGGTATTATGACGTATTCGGCCCTGCTGTGATTCTACAGTCAGATAGACTCCTAAGCTGAACTAACTAATAGGACAATGACATACATGACTGCTTCACAATAAGCACATCTTAAGGTTGTTAATAAGCCTAGTTGTGCGGAGGCAGTGCCCAGACCACAGAGGAGACAGGAGCAGCTTCGACACAGAGAACAGAGGCTGATGGAAGCAACTCCGCCAGCAAGCATGGAGAGAAAGACATTCCTACCCTTGGGGTTTTGTGTGCACAGGTAGAGCTGTTGAACCACTTGAAGGCTGTGACACAAGTTGCAGAGGATCCATAGAGAGGACCTGGGTGTTGCAATGTGTCATACCACAGCACCTCTTAGCTTTGTAGTCACCTAGCAGGACTCACAATACAGCGCTTAGAAATCCAACTGTAAGGGTCCATGAACTGGGATTCACAAAATCCTGCTGCTGGAGAAGGCAACTGGGAAGTGCTATGGAGACATCAGAACATTTGAATGCTTTCCCTGCTCTTTAGCCTTTCAAGTCACAAGCACTTGCAGAAAATTGTCTCATCTTCTTCATTCCTTTGGGACTAATGGTGCCGAACTGTTTGCTGGAGTTAAAAAAAAAGACAAATGAAAGTCCTCTGTTTCAAAAAATTGAAAAGGAATTAGTTTTTCTTCCTAAAGCTGGCTGGGAGGAACATTAAAACAGTTAGCAATGCCAAGTAATCGGTGTTTTCCTTAACAACTCCCTGGTGAACACATGTGCTTCTGGCTTGTCAGAAGCTGGCAGAGATGCTAGAAAGATCTGAGTTCCGTGTTTAGACGTCTTAGGTTAGTCAGCCAAGGTCCCTTGTTTGGATTCAGCTCACAGGTGTTATCCTCTTAGTTGTGCCTGACAATATTTTATGTTTCTTAGCTTTGCATGTGAATGGTAAATGGCCTGTAACAAATTTTGGAAGGACACCTAAAACGGAGCAAAACTGTAGAATGATTATTGCTCTCAGTACATTTATACATGCAGTGGGGGCCTGATTTTCTCACTTGGGTTTCAGGAGCTAGAACATCCCCAGTATTGCCTTCCAGTGCTCTCTGTTTGCAATGCTGTACACAGAGGCTAACAGTGAATCTGTACCTTTACGGTGTCCTACCTCTAAGTTGACCTCATTAGTATAAGCTTAGTTTGAGTCTTTTATCTTTGACTTCATAGCTGTTTGGAAATGACATCCTGTACAAGTGGGGAAATTAAAAACACTAATTACTTTAATACTTATTCACGTACAGTGTTTGATTGTCACGTTTTGGAGCCTCTTTACATTTTAGGGGAATGGAAAGCTGTGCAAGCTTGCTTCAGTAGAGCATAAAAATATCTTCCTCTCAAAGAAATGAAACATAGTAACAGATAACATTTTAAGTGATGTCAATAGCTACATTTTCCTTTTAATAATTTAGAATGCATAATACGATTTGTTTAGCTAGGTCACTTACTGCCTGTGTATCATCTCATATCAACCATGGAACAACAGGATTTATTAATACAACAGAAGAATGTAAAACATAATTCATTCCTTAAAAATGCCATTATAGTATCACGAGGTTCAGCTGACTTTGAGAGTGTAAGTATATTTGAACAGTTCGCTATTAAATGCATGATCGTTAACTAAAATCCAATGGTATACAGAGCAGGGGTGGAGGAAGGGAGATCCCATGGTGATGTGATGTAAGACACGATGAACACGACAGAGGGCATGCTGGAATATTTTGTGAACTTAGGGCCAAAGGCAACACGGAAGTTTTCATTCACAAAGTTCAGCAAAACTCAATTGGATTTTGTAGAGCTGCACTCGTGTTCTAGAAGAATATTATCAGACAAAGATAAACCTCCTTGGTTATCTCTCTTTTGATGGTTCTTAGGCTCACTTGCTCCAGACAATAAAGAACTGGGAGGAAAAAAAAATAAAATTAAGTGTAATAAAGTAGATTCTAATAACCCTCTGCAGAAAAAATGGGAACAGATGCAACAAATGGAAGCTAAGCACTAAAAGAACTATTAATTCACCTCCATTGGTGTCCTGGTTTCGGCTGGGACAGAGTTAACTCTCTTCTTAGTAGCTGGTACAGTGCTGTGGTTTGGATTTAGGGTGAGAATGATGTTGATAACACTCTGATGTTTTAGTTATTGCTAAGTAGCGCTTATCTTAAGCCAAGGACTTTTCAGCTTCCTGTGCTCTGCCAGCAAGCAGGTGTGCAAGAAGCTGGGAGGGAGCAGAGCCAGGACAACTGACCCGAACAAGCCAAAGGGGTATTCCATACCATGGAACGTCATGCCCAGTATATAAACAGGGGGGAGTTGGCCAAGAGGTGTGGATCGCGGCTCTGGCATCGGTCAGCGGGTTGTGAACAATTGCATTGTGCATCAATTGTCTTTTCTTGGATGTTATTTCTTTTTTTTTGTTATATTCCTTTTCATTACAATTATTTTTTTATTATTATTATTATTAGTTAGTATTATATTTTATTTTACTTTAGTTATTAAACTGTTCTTATCTGAACCCACGAGTTTTACTTTTTTTTCCCTGATCCTCCTTCCCACCCCACTGGGAGGGGGGAGGGGGAAGCGGCTGCGTGGTGCTTAGTTGCTGGCTGGGGTTAAACCATGACAATTGGTATGGCTATGAATGCTGAGTGCTAATGACTTCTTTTTTTTATTACAAGTCATTAGTTACATTAATCTTTGAGGCAAAAAAAAGAGCACACTACTGGAAATATTTTATATTCCTTTCCCTGTGAAGCTCTAGCCTTCGGTTTTCACAAAGGCTAGTAATACCCCTCTCAGAAAGAGACACAAACTTGGTTCAGAAACCTGAACCAGCAACCTTTCAGTGATGTGGCAATAAAAGCTGCCCACCTTGCACATCAGAGAAGTTTAGTTTGGGAAGTAAAAAGAAAAGAGGGAAAAGTGAGAAGCAGATCTGAGATGAAAGAACGGAAAATCAAACATTCTTCTTTTCCTTTCTTGCCTTCTCTCCTGCAGTTGTCACAAGAGCCCACAGGAGCTGGTGGTCTGGTGCCACACTTTCACGCCATTGAGGCTGGGATTGCAGCTGCCCTGGAAACATCCCTCTTGCTGCAGAGTGAGCAGAGTTGGGCTTGCTGCCAGTGAGAGGTCTTTGCTGTGACTGCGCATTTGTTTGAATTACAGGCTCAGTCCTTCCTTTGGCTTGGCTGCTGGGTAGGACCCATGTGCAAATACTTGGCAGCTCTATACCCCTCTCCAGAGCTGGTCTGAAGTGCTGAAGAAGCTGGCAGCTTCATGGACGTGCTGGGACCCCCACTGTGGTGGGGACAGCAAGGCAGGTCTCAGCTGGGCACTTGCGAAAAACTGAGTCTCTATGCCATGTATCTGGCAATACTCATACTCTTTGTTGATCTGAAGAAGGGACACTGTTCTCACATATATTTAGTAATGCAATTTTAATGAAGTCTGGAGAGCAAAATAGTCTAAGGAAACATGTATTTGCTTTGCTTAACCTGGCACACAACCATCATTCTTATATGGATGGACAGAGAACGTTGCTGAGATCAAACATCACTACTTCTGCTTCTAAATACTAAATGATATATAATACTCAGTGTGCTTGTGTGCATTTATTACTTGAACGTTAACAGTATAACTATGCATACAAATATACAAAATAGACATGTGTGTACATCTTTATATCTCTTCAGAGACACAAATGTACTTAAGATACGAAAAAGCAGATGCCTGTTTAAATAATTTTCTTATATGCTTTTTTCAGATATTTTCCCCTAAAATCATATTATAAAAAATAATAAAAAGCTGAATATAGTACCTAAGTGATGGCCAATTCAGGTCATGGAAAGAAAACAGAATTTTGTCATTCCATAGTGATATTAAATAAAAAATTGTCTCAAAGTCTGGATTTCCTTTGTTTTCTCTTGTGATGAAAACTGATAAATGTCAATGAGCTTTCCAAGAAACTCCAGATTCATTGGAGCCAATAATGTGAAAACTCTCTGTGCAATAATAAATTTGGAAAGTCATTTATTCTTAAGATTGAAGTCTTAGGCTGCAGGGATAACAGGACTGAAGGTTCTCACTTTGCGTGTTTTCCCTGAAAATGGAAAATAAATAACTGTGACTAAGCCTTTTTGATATCTCTTGAAAACCCTAAAATCAAGGCTTTGAGACACAAACCAGTTACTGTACAGTAACAAGCTCCCACTAACACTTATGGTACCCTCACCCCTTTTATGTGGCACCCCCGATAAATGGGAGGTAACTTACCTCTTTCCCTGAGGAGAAATTCCTTTACAACTGCACCACTAGTGCCAATGCTCCGAAGTACTGCTTGAATCGTTAAGACGCTGAGATATCTGGGGAACTGGGATCTGCGCCTGAGAGTTCCATCCATTAAGCAGAATGGAGCTGGCAGTACTTTGTGTTGCAGCACCTGTATTTTAGGCACTTGGCCCTGCAGCAGCACCCATGGTCCCCGCTGAGCCGGGGTGCCTGCCCCGTGCAGCACACCCAAAGCCAGGGAGGAGCCTGGGGAAGCCAGCACAGGAGTGCAGAGGTGCATTAGCCAGAAAGGAGGAAATGTGCAGAGAGAAGTGGATCTTACTACAATATATGGGCCTTTATTCTGACACTTCCCATCACTCAAGATTCATAAGACATCACGAAATCAGGTTCTTAGGGCTTTCCTCCAAACTTGTGATGCCTCTATGAGCTGGTAGGTCAGGCATGACAGTGGGATGCGGGAGACTGAATTGCCATTAGGTTTTTTTGTGCATTAGGATTTAATCTCATGATTACCGCCTTCCAAAAGCATTCTGTAACAGCAGAATTACAGGCTTCTCTCAGGGCCCCCTTCCTGCTTAATTGCTTCATGTATGGTGGATTACCACACATCACGTGTGTGGATGCATGGGAGACAAAAAGCAAGGGGCACAGTTCTTTATCCTTGTGGTTTGGGCACTCATTTGGAAGTGATGAGACCTGGGCTTCAGTGCCTGCTGCTATTAATGTTTATGAGCTTTATATTTGGCAATCACTGAACAAATGTATTTTTTCAGTGCTTCAAAGACAAAATCATTCAGCACTGAGGTGCTTCTGGGCATGCTTAGACCTTTGGGTACCTAAGGATTTCTCTTCTGGAAAACATAGATATCTAGAGCTCCCAAGTACGTTTTTGGTGAGAAATAAATTTATAACGTGCAAAGTTTTGAGCTTTTGGAGATGAGCTTTGACTTGCTCGTCCAAAAATAGAACTTGGATTTCTTGCAGCTGACAATCCGCACTCATTAGTGTTTATACATTTTCCTGTGAGAGAAAACCAAATAGATAAAATACAGACAAAATAACCTTTTGAGCAGCAAGGACTCCCCTTATGATACTGTTATTCATTGCATTTTCTGAGTACTGGATCAAAAGAAAATTATCATTTATCAGAGGAAGTCACCAAAATGCTTAGTTGTGTTCAGCCCTTAGTAAACGCTGGCTCTGATTTGGGACATGTGCTGTTTATGGTGCTTTGTTATGTTATTTGATATCCAGAGTTGGTAAAGTACTTGAAAAAGGTGAAGTTTTCACAGAAGTACTCTCAGTCCCATAGCATCCAAGGTCACAGGGCTCTCACAAATAGGAGAATGCAGATAAAGAGGAGCTGGCATGTGTCCTGGAAAGATCCTGTTAGTGGATCAAAAGGACAGACTAAATCCCTAAGCAGTCGTTTCCTACGGTTCAGAAACTAGGGGTAAATTGAGAGTTGAGCTTTTGTTAAACTTTTTTTTTTTTTTTTGTGTGTGGAAGAGATGAGACAGCAATAAATACTGAAATAGAGGTACTATCCCATGTATCCAGTGGAGATGCACAGAGATGGAAGAATGAGAAAGAAATAGCAGAAAAGCAGACTTGTATCAAAGCATTCCTATGTTTTGATTTCCACCCCATCCTCAAGTCTTCACACCTGACACTTCTCCTGGCCAGCTCTGGGACCAGAGCAGCTGTAGATAACACAAGGGATCATGCCAAGAACAATTTGTGTACAGAGAGGGGCAGGATCTGTGACATTTGTGTTACTCCCTGCTTGCTACTGTGGAAACTTCCTATTTCACCAACTGATGGTTGTGACTGCTGGGGAATACAGCAGCTGGAGCACCCTGGAGAGCCTCTGAAGGTGGTGGTGTCTGCTCGAGCTGCTGCTGCTGCAGCCTGCCCTTCTCTAAAGCGTCCAATACAAGTTGGCAGGAACCTGCAAAATCTCCAGAGGATAATCTGAACTCATTATTTTTACATTTACTTACACATTTTCATAAATGAACTTCTTACAAAGCATTTGTGAAGGCATGCTCTGCCTGAAACGTAGGAATCCAAGCCTGTGCAAGAGAACTTCTCCAGTGCCCCGGTGTGAGTGAACTTGTCATATCAAGAGACTGAACACCATCATAGGGAGAAACAATTCACCATTTTAGTAAAGGGTGGATTAAGAAGACCTTTTGGGCATGTTAAAGACTTTTTCAAACAGAGTGCCTTGGACATTGCAACTCACCGAATTTCTCAGCTGGAAAGGCTCTTAGTTTGCTTGTGGATGCTATTGCCCATTGTGGATAAATCAAAAACACACAGTGCTTGAAATGTAATTGTCTCAGGAGCCAAATTTCATAGCTGTTCCGTACAACAGCAGATTTCAAGCCCTCCTGCAATGGTGGGAGGGATACACTGTACAGCGAAGGTGTTCAAATCAGTGCATTTGTGCTGATACTAATGCTTTATCCATTACTTGCTCCATTTCATTTTAATCACCTGAGTTTGTTTGACCCAGGATGATGTAGGAGGAGGAATGAAGGAATCCAATTACTACAGTTCTACTCAGCAAAAATTAGAAATAAAAAAGAAATAGAATGCTAAGTTTTTATTTTTAAATAATACAGTGAATGACCTGCCTAATCTGGAAAAGCAGTTAAGAGTGAGTCTCACTGTATTCCTGTTAAAAAAGAAACTGCTCAGAATGAGTAAACATGACCCTGTATCAGTTTTGGAGAATTGGGTTTTTTTTATCAGTCATTTAATTGTTGTGCTAATGCTCTAAATTGAGTATGGAATAAAATGCTTGTCAGATGCTTGTTTTCTCTGCAGCAAAACTGATAATGGTTTAAATTCTTTTCATGCTTCAAGCAAAAAGCACTGACTGAATACATCCAGAAGTGAGTTAAGGTGTATTCTACTTCTCACAAAAGCAGAACTACTGAAAATTGTACTGTGATGCCAACAAAACGTGTTTTTCCAAAGGAAGCTGAAGATCCAAAAATGGTGTCAACTTCAAAGCATAAGAGATAATAGTTAGTTAGAGCCAAAATCACTGTTAAAAAGAAATTCATAACTGGTCAAGTCCCAAGTCCCGTGCATCCTAATACATACACATACATAAAGTGAACTCCAATAAAGTCAATACTGTCAACATATGTGATGAGTAGCAAGTGGGTTAATAGTCCATTAGTGCCCAGTCTCACACTGCTGTTTACCAGACTCAGGACCTAAGGGTTCCTTCTAGCTGCCCAGCGATTGTGTCAGGACCCAGCAAGTGCTGCTGCGCTATGCAATTGGAGTTTCAGTTAGGGTGGGCCTGCGGCCCTTGCTGTCCTGCGTCTCTTTAAACAACAGGAAAGATGCTCTTGTTTGTCACCTTGCAATGAGGGTATGTAAATACTCAGTTTCTGAGCTAGAGACAAATCCAGGTTTGCTATCCTCTTTTCTTCCAGCAGTTATTTGATACTTTCGGTTTTGGTTCTGCATCCGCCAAAGATGTAAATCCCACTTGGTTGCTGACCTGGAAGTGCTCATATCGCCTACATGGACTTCTCAAAGGAAGCCTCACTTTGCAGGCCCAAGGACACAAGGTATTTGATTAGAGGAATGATGAAGAAGGCCAAACCAGCGGTCATGAGCAATCTGGAGTTTCCTGAAATCAATAGTTTTTTCCCTATTGCCAGACTAGATAAGGGAATACGTTTTCCTGATACCAGTGGTGAGGACATCCCTAGACAATGAAGCACAATCCATCAGAGCCGTCCTTTCAGCAAAGTCAAGAAACTATTACAAATTTTTTGGCCAGTATTTCCTGACCACCAGCCAAATTTGGGCACCAAATGAGATTAGTATTTTCTTCTTAATACTGTTAAAAACAAGGCTGGATAAAAGTGATTTCTCCAGTTGTCAGAATACTTACTTGCTCTTTATTTTCAAGGCCTGCCTTTTTTACATTCCAGGGAGCGCAACCACTAAGCCACAGAAATGACCTAACACTAAAAATACTTCTCCAGCTTGCTTTGCTCCAGCAGTACATCAAGGGAACAGAGTATCAGCATATTGAGATCAGGTTCATTCCTGTTATCTGTTTTGTGTCCCAAGTCCAAAGACATCAAGGCTGCCTTCATGTACGGTGATGCCCCATACATTATAACTCACATTTGCTGAGTGGTGACATAGCTTGCTTGTGCCCTGTGCTCGCACACAGTAATCATTGTCCCATTAGCGCTCTAGGCACGTGTCTCTGCTAGCCAAGCTGGCAACCGGCCTTGTTTCTTAAATTCCCTTCTCAAATTATTCAAGCTCATCTGTAGTACCTGTATCACCATTATCCATGCTTAGCTCACATCTGGGCTCTGTGGAATCAGGCTCCATAACCCTCTTTGTGTTGACACAGGGAGAGTAACAATTCACAGTATGTCTTAATGAAACATTTTTCACAGTGCTATAGACTGATAGAAAATTAAATATTTGCTTAGGAAAGAAAGTTTTCTTTTTGCAGGAAGAGAGCTTGTCTTCTGCTGACAGGAAGATATGTATCTAAATCTAGGTATGCACTTTCTCCTGCCAGCAGCAACCTGGAAGGATGTGCTTCTTGCTTCTCCATTAGGGATGAGGATACCATCAGCTGAAGTCCGTTTGGGCCCCTGGCTGCCCTTGAATAAGCTCTGGCAGCAAATGTTATGCAAGGGGTAGGTAAAGGTAATATTCCCTACAGAAAACAGCAGCATGTAGGTATAAGTGTACAGTCATGCTTTAATACAGTGCATGTTTCCTTAATGGCATTAATTATAATGTAAATTATTTGTAACATTTTTGTTGTTGTTGTGTTAATGTTCTCATATGAGACTAAATGTTACATTTATTCACATTGATTTAATTTTTTTTTTTCAGTACTATCGTCCTTTTGCCTAAGGCTAAATTACTGCTGAACGTACTTACGTAATTCTCCTGAGGGAAGGATTAAGTTATTGTTTTATTTACACTATTAGAACATGTTACGCTGAAATGGGGCAGTTTCAGTTGCAATAGAGGATGGGTGCTGAAGCATGGCATAGCAGTTTTCCCATCAGTACATCACTCTCTGCACTCCCCTTCGACATGTGCCTGGCTTGCAGGGTGTGCAGCCTGGTCGGTGTAATCCTGCAGGGTACATGAGTCCCTGGGAGTCATGGGACACCCATCAACAGCCCTTCAAAGAGAGAGCCTCTGTGTAATCTAACACTGGTTTGAGCCGGTGGGAGGAGGAGATCACAAAGAAGGCAGAAGAAAAATGAAGTGGCAAAGGAAAGATGAAAGATGGAGAAATAATGTATTTTATGTTCACATGTGCACATTTAACAATTTGCCTTTCAGGAATTTGGCAGACTGCTTGCTCTCTTCGTTACTTTTTCTTTTCAATTAATTTAAAAGTTTGAACACTTCATTGTAAGATTCAGTGGCAGGACAGCTTTCCAGTAGCTTGATAATGACTGTTTCCCTGGCTAATGAATCTCACTGTTGTGCTCACTGGGGCTTATTCCACTGATTCATATATTGTCTTATAGGGAGTCAGTAGCCTCAGGTTATCATTTAATAAAAGATGCTCTGTTTTACTCTCCTTTGCTGTTATGTTTTTGATGTAGTTATGAAGCCTTTCCTGATCAACTTGTTCATGATCATTTCAGATTCAAATTTCAACCTTAAATGAACACGAAGCACCCAGAGAAAAAACAATGCAGGCTGATGGACTGTTACATTCACACAAATACGGATGACTGTGGGAGCAGGATTTGGTGCAACTCCTCCCAGCCCTCCCACGGCTCGCTGGCATTTTCTCGCTGCCTTCCTCTGCCTTCCCTCCCATTTGCTCTTATCCTTTCTCTGAAGAAAAGGTGAGTGGGGAGAAGAGCCCTTTCTGAGGCAAGAAGAAATAAGTGGCACTGAGAAAATGGGAAGAAAGGGAAAGAAAATAATACGCCATGGCAACAGCCACCTGACTGTAAACCTGCTGCTTTCTGAGCACGACAAGGGCTCCCCCAGCCCTTCCTTCATCTGCCCTGTCTGCACATTTCAGGCAGTTGCCCAGAAGCTCTGCCTGCTGCTGCCAGCTCCTGCTGCAGAGGTGCAAAGGCAGCACTGAGGGCCAGGGAGTGCATGTTTCATGCACTTGAAGAAAAGAGCACTGCTTGAACCTGCCTCAGGGTCACAGAGACTAGGATGGGAAAATAGACAGTTTACAAGTCGTGTTTTCATGTAGGTGAGGTGTTGTCAGCTCTGCTGGACGTCTGAGTTGTATTTTGCTCTTTTATGACAAAAGTGCTTCAAGTGTATCCCAAAGGTGTGACTTCTAATGAGCTGGACCCCACTCAACATTTTTTTGTTAAAATAGTTGTTCTTGGCCAGATGTTCATATGTTGGCCTGTGTCCCCCCTTACCTTATGATGGAAGTGCATCACACAAGGCACTTGGAAGAAGACAATTTACCACAAACCATCACAGACAAGCCCGGAATTTCTCCTCCTGTCACAGGCAACCATGCAGCAGATGTTCAGACCAAAAGCCCACAAAACATCACTTCCTCACATCCCTGCTCAGCAGAGGCCACAAAGACTCCCAGTAGCCTGTGGCCAGCTCAGACCTAAAGTATAAGGTTAAGAGCCACAGCTTTTTTGTGTTACAAGAAAAAAAAATAGAGGGAAGATCATGTGGCATTTATGGGGTGAAATCAAGCAAGCCTTAGAAATGGGCCATACCTTTGTCTTTCTTAAGAGAAAGGCAAGAATAGTCTCTGACAATCCCGATTGGGAGAAAATCCTCTTCTGACCCCAAATATGACAATAGTAATAAACAAGACACACTGGGCAAATACTTCTGAGGCCTTAATACTGAGGAGCAGCTGTGCACTTCGTTTTCTCTATCCTGTCTCTGTCACCAATCTTCAATACTTCAGGAAAGGGGAAAAATCTACCCAAAAGCAAGATATTCAACAAGTAAAGATTTAGTTTGGTTCCTTCCACCAGAAATACTAAAGCTTCATTAAATAATTCATTAACACAACCTAAGTATGATGCACACGAATGCAGTAAGGAACCAGTATCAAAAAGGGAGTTATTGCAAGTAGGACCAGGGGCGCACGTGAAACTGTCCTAGAACTGTTGAGCACCCTGTCTCAGAAACACCCTTTCCCTGTTTCCCAGTGGGGTCTTAAGTGATCTCATTGTGGTGCACGAAAACATTTGGATGAAGATCTTTCTGAGGTTATTCAGTCTATCATCTGAAATCCTGTGGTTGGACTCTGCTTTCGCGGAGGTAATCCTTATGGGTAAGTTTATGCTGACCAGTGCAGTAATAAAATGAACCTCCCTTACGATGGTAGGTTGGGTGGCTGTATCCCATGAGTACTCCAAGTCAAATCTCACTGCAAGACCTCTAGCTGGTATTGCAACTGCATCCACCTCTACAAAGGCACCTGGAGTAACTCCAAATACCTTAGCGCTGGAGTCAGGATCAGTAGAACTCCGCTGGCAAAGGGTCCTGCAAGCTAACTAGCTACTTTGCCTGCTTTTGGGACCCTAGCTGACGTGTTGGCATTGTGCTGCATAGGTATTTCAGCCCACTTGGAAGCATTTCCAATTAACCCCATGGTGAAGAGATGCTTCCTTTTATAATATAAACCTATCCTTCAGAAGTGGGAGGGTGCACGTTTTCCAGTTGGTAGTACACTTTCTTTTAATCCAGAGCTGACAGTTGGACATAATTCACTTTTGAAGAAAGCTTCAGATATTACTCTGAACTTCAGACCTTCTGTCGTGGTTTAACCCCAGTCAGCAACTAAGCACCACGCAGCCACTTCCCTCTCCCCCCTCCCAGTGGGGTGAGGAGGAGGAAAGGAAAAAAAAGTAAAACTCGTGGGTTGAGATAAGAACAGTTTAATAACTACAGTAAAATATAATACTAACAATAGTAATAATGAAATATAATAATAATAATAGTAATGAAAAGGAATATAACAAAAAAAGGAAGGGGGGGGGGAAGAAAAAAACCAGTGATGCACAATGCAATTGCTCATCACCCGCTGACCGATGCCCAGTTAGTTCCTGAGCCGCAATCCGCGCCTCCTGGCCAGCTCTCCCCTGTTTATATACTGGGCATAACGTTCCATGGTATGGAATACCCCTTTGGTTAGTTCAGGTCAGCTGCCCCGGCTCTGCTCCCTCCCAGCTTCTTGCACACCTGCTTGCTGGCAGAGCATGGGAAACTGAAAAGTCTTTGGCTTAAGATAAGCGCTACTTAGCAATAACTAAAACATCAGAGTGTTATCAACATCATTCTCACCCTAAATCCAAACCACAGCACTGTACCAGCTACTAAGAAGAGAGTTAACTCTATCCCAGCCGAAACCAGGACACCTTCTCATGTCTGCCTGACTTATATCTTCCGATTTTCAGTGGTCCCATAGCTGCAGCAAAATCTTCAGTTGTATATGCCATAATATAATATATATATTATTCAAAAAGCAAAGAATTAAGAGAAGGTGCTCTTCATAGGAGTTCAGGACTACAGAGCAATGGCAAGGGTCTATGTGAGGCTCAAAGGTGATGTCACACCAGGAATGCTAAAAAGCACATAAGCATTTAAGACAAACTTATGCAAAATATCTGTATCACTGTGATTTGCTTTTTTTCTGCATTGCAACTTGCATGAGAATCAGTGTAGGAGGTAGGCCACTTTTCAAGGACGGAGTGTTTTAAACCGATTGGACACTTTTTCATGACACGTCATCTAGAGAAAAAAAGACCATGACCCAATTAGAAAAATTTGCTTTAGTGAAAAATCACTATATCCTTTTTGACTAGTTAATCAGGTTGTGTTAAAGCACATGACTCACGCCTGCAGCCAATTTTGATAATTAGTCAGAAACTCAAGTAAGCAACGCAGGAAGTGAAAGCACCAGATGAGGACATAACAGCAATGAATCCTCAGCTTAGTCCTAACATATAGGATTTACCTGTGAACTTGCATGGACTAAAACTCTGTGTATGGTGTAGTAGAAGGAATGCCTCACCTTGCATCACCACATACTTCTCGCAGTTCAGGAAACAGTAAGTAATACATAATTTTGTGTAGAAATCATGTGGTCCTATGAGAACTGGTGGGCTGCAGTCCTTGCACTTTGTGCACCAGGGACACCACTCTGGAAGGATGGGGTTGGCCAGGGGAGCAGTACAGACATTAAATCCTGCTCCTAAGTGGGTTTTATGCGGCCATGCTGTAATGTCTCCCCACTGAGCACAGGACCACTGGTTTTGTACGGTGCCTGCATGCAGCAAAGCACACTGCTTATACTGCTGTTGGCCTTTTATGGCTATCGATGAGAAGGATGTGAATGAATGAAGGGCTCAGCAATGATCCTAAAATGGAGGACAGAGTGATGCTGCCAGCAGCATCTATGTGAACAGCAGCACAGACGAACTCACCATCTTAACCTGGGCTATTCCCACCTCAGGGCCTGGAAACACTAAATTCAGCTCAGAGAAGCTCTGCAGGTTCAGCTTTTTTGAACGTATTATTTTTATCCTGTCCTGCTTCAAGACTTGCTTTATTTACGACTCATTTCCCCTGAGCTGCCTTCTCCCCTGTGCTTTTTATTCTTTTTGGTTCTCTTTGCTTTCTTTTTCTCTTCATTCCTTTCCTTGCTTTGACCTTTTGCTTTTTTCACACTCATCTCAACCCTTCCTCTCAGGCACTGTCCCATTTTCTTCCTTCCTTTGCTTGTCAGTCATAATCTCCTCACTCTTAACCAAGTCGTCGTGCTTCACCACAGCCTTGCTGCATCTTGTCACCCAGTCCTCCAAACATCTTGCAATTAGAAGAAATTCCTGTGCTGGTCTGTAGGAAGTAAAGCAGCTCTGCACACCAGCATTAGGTGGAGTGGGAAGATTATTACCTAAAACAGACACCAAAATATTTTGTTGTGTGGGTATGGATGGTACATAGGCTATGTCTAGTGTAATGAAACTGGGATAAAGCATGGACCAGCTCTGGCCCATGACTGTCTGTACTGTTTAGCAGCTATCAAGCTCCCTGAAATGGTTTTGGACTGCGCTAAAGACTGCTTAGCTAGCTGGTGCCTGGCACAGCCTGCGGGATGGCAGCCCACAGGCAGGTGGGCTGCAGATATCCTGCCTGGGGGAGGACCCTGTGCTTGGGGGAGAGCTGTGGAGTAAGCCCTTCCTTCAGGAGCTGACACCCTGCTAGGCAGCGCCGTGATAGTCACAGTCCTGTAGATCTAATTTATTTCACTTCAAGAAAACAAAAAGTATATGTAAGCCTTCTCAAAACCAAAAGCTGCAGGGACCTCTTCAGCAGCATTTACACATCTTTCAGTAGAGGTTCAGGATAAGAATCTATTCCACAAAGACTTTGCATTGGGAAAAAGCTGATCACACTGAACAATCATCATCTGTGAAAAGGAAAACAAGCACACTCATGAATAGCTACTTTTCCTTGACCACTTGCTTTGGAGCTGAAACAGTACTAAAAGCATTCAGGACATGTTACAATGGTGCACAATGCCCAGAAATGTCCCTGCGTCCTTTCATGATGCGCTGTCTTCTACTTAAGAGCAGGTGTTGGCCTGGAGAAGGGGAACCACTCGTTCTGTATTTTACAGTACAATCCCCTATACATTTGGGTGGTCTCGTAGGCATGTTACATATTATGTATTTTAAAGCTGGGAATAGGGAGAAAAAGAAAAGAATTGTAATATTGGTGTTTGGGTTTTTTTCTTGTCATTGATTCTTACAGGACAATTGCTAGGAATATTTGCTCCTAAATTTATCTTTGGAAAATACTTTGTGTCTCCTTTGAATATGAGGAATGAAGAGATTAACTTGAGAATGTGATCTCTTTTTGCTGGAGAAATATTATGGTAACTTGAAAATATTGTTTTGGTATCTTGATTGTTCTCATGGAAAACAACATGGTATGCAGGATCCTGGTTCTTCTCATGCATTAAATAGCGGCTAGTTTTACTGAGATGTGTGTTTTATCCACGTGGCTCACATGTATATGGTTGTTTGAAGGTGTATTTTTTATGATACTGATGGTAACTGGCTGATCGATGGTGGAGTAGTAGAGATGGTCTGATGGTGGAGTGGTGGTTACCACATCTGTGGTGGAAATCATTGGGATAATATTGTGGATGATGGAGGTGTTTGTTCTGTGCTAGGTGTCCACTGCAGGCTTAGTAGTGCATATTATTTGTAGTATAGCCTTCAGTGTCTGGCTCCGGAAGAGGTTGTGTGTTAAGAACTGCTTTGGAGGTGATATAAAAGGGACCAAACCACCAGCACAGAAACATGTGGCCTTACACAGGACAGAAATACCTGGCCAAATGGGGGAAACAATTTCCACAAAAAGGTCATTGTCCTCTGACTCCTGATACTCAAGAGATGCAAAATACCTTCAGAAGATGTTCCTAGGAAATAGAATTAATAACTCTGTTGGATCCTAGGAGTCAGGGGATTAACAGAGGTATGGGTTTTATGGCACATAATAGTTTCCCAATCTCAGTTAAACTCTTGGTGTTCCATAAATATCATTTTTTGTTGTTCTTTTAAAGACAGCTGAAGTGGGGATGAAGGAGAGATACTTTCAGTGACTGAATATTGCTTATATTTCTATTTGCTAAGAGCTGTTCCTTTATATTGCTTTCTTAAGATTAGAGCAATCTGTCCTGAATCTTCCGACAGAATGCATTGGTTAAATGATAAACTATATAAAAATATATTTTTTAATAATAAATTTAGCTCTTGTCTAAAGAAAGCATCATAATAAAATAGAAAAAGTAGGAAGGCATTTCATTCATTACTTGACATTTAAGCCTCCTATATCTGGCTCTACATTTGATTTCAGCAAACAAAATTATTTTAGCCTGATTCAGCCATTTCTCTGAGTTTTAGAAAATAATGAATATTACTGAAGTTCACAAAAGGCTAGATATGCCTTTTCATATGAGGCATGTTATGTAATGCAAGATTCAGTATAGCATATTTATTTTTATATGCTTCAGTGCATTGTATTAGGAATTAGTCTAATGTTCTGTCTTTAAATGGTTGTCTTCCTAATTAATTAAAAATCATGAAATATATTGAAAAGATTTAAAGATACCCCTCAGATGCAGCTATGAGAAGAATATTTTCCCTCAGTATACAGACTAGAAGGGATTTCAGAAACTTTTTGAATATTGATTTTTCATGCTTTGAAATTAATTTTGTCTGTAGATGTAACAAGTTTAATAAATTGGTGTTCAAAAACATGAGATGTAATGAAATATACAAAACCTGATACAAGTATCATTTCAACTAATAAATTGATTCATGATAATTGAGTTACACTTTCAAGAGCAGTAGCAATGTACTTTTGAGAACAGAGGGGGAAAAAAATTCTGTTAAAGGAAAATGGTTTTCTGAAAAGATCTGAAAAGATGAGACAAAACCTTTTCCCTTGTTTTTCTGGAGATTATTTCTTATGCCAGTGGAAGAAAAGTGGTCATTCTCTTTAACCAAACTTGTTTACTTAATATTACCCACAGAGTAGCTTTAATTCATGCAGAGCTGCTTAGTAAATCAAGCAAACCGATTCTTCTATGGCTTTTTGTTTCTATAAATAGAAAGAGATTCTGAAGTAATTTATTTGCCTTTCACAGCTAATTTCACATTCATCTGATATCATGTGTAAGATTTAGCATATCATTTCAATCTAATCTGTTCAGAAAGACATCTGAGATCAACCAGGAGGCTTTGGGCTCAGATAACCAGATATAAAATTAGAGAACATCCTTTGCTTTGTAGTTCTGATGTCAGCGTGTAAGTTCCAGGACAAAGCTTATGCTGCTCTTGTCACTGTCTTCCTGACATTTCGAAGCATGCGTTTCCAGATTTGGTTTTCGTATGCATGTGTTTTACAGTAGAAAACAATTAGCAATGCAACCTGAATAAAGTTGGCATATTTTACTTTTATCACGAGGACTGAAAGCCTTTGTGCTTTCTGTAGGACAGTACTCGAGCCTGGCCTTCATACATATGCCTGAGGCATAAGTATCATGTCACGCTGGCATAAACTTTCTATAGAGCTCAGCAGTACTGTGGTGAATGGGCATTGGTCCAGAGCAAAATGATGGATTGACAGCTTCCAGGGCTGTTTTGCAGACGGGGTCACCAGGACAGAGAGATGCCTTGATTAACCCCCAGCTTTGTGGATATCAAGGGTGAAGAGAACTGGTGACAGACCAGCATCAGGGGATGTGTAAGTTCACATAAGAGCCTGCATGATGTGATGCATGATTTCAATGTGATGTTCTGGAGGGCTGGTGCAGATCAGGCTTGTTAAGATGGAGAACCAAGGTCATATTGTCGGGTTTTTTTGTTTGTATGTGTTCAGGGATGAATATGATTCTTGGTCGTGCTCACACCAACAGCGCTAATAGAAACCACGTTACAAAATAGGCTCTGGCACTGGTCTCCCTGCTGCGACATGAAGACAAATGATGGTATCATGAAACCTCCTGATAACAGATTTTATGTTCAGTCATGTTTCCTTCTGGTCTCTATTCTGTCAGAGAAACAAAAGGCTTTAAGTGTAGCAGAGGCCTGAAGGGGTATCATCATTTTAAAAAACAGGTCTGCTTCCAAAATCTTAACAAAAATGATACCAAATAATCCAGAAATAATTCTCTGCTTTTTTAAAGACGAACAATTGTTATAATTGTCTTCTATCAAGAAATGTATTTACTTAGGTAGAGAAAAAAAAACAACAAAAAACAAACCTTACTTTAATGACTTAATTAGATTCTAATGGAAGGTTTTTTTAATTATTCTTCCTTCCATGTCATCATATCAGATTTTCTTATTAAAAAATACAATAAACCCCCCCCAACCAAAAAAAAAAAGGAACAAAACATCCTAAAGGAAAATGTTGCGGAGCTAAAGGTAAGCAATTTAAAATAAATAAAACCTATCTAGTTTTACACTGTTTCATGGTTGATTGGTAAATCATAAATCCATTTAAAAGCCTAAGATAAAAATGGCTAAGAAGTTAATGGGTAGCTCACAATAACACCCATGAAGCAAACTGAGGGAAAAACTACTTGACATTTTCTCTCCCTTAGCTTTTTCCTGAGAAAGAGAAACAATCTACTTGATGGTTGGTACTTCCAGTTGTTGCAAGGCTAAGGAGCATCTACGTTTCAAATGGAGCAGAGAATATTGTATTTTGTTCAGTAGCGAAGCATATTTACCAGAACTTGACTCACAGAGGAATAGGCTATGGGGCAATGTAGCAGCCAGGAAACAAGCCTGTCAGTCTCTTGCAGAAAGTTATTCTGTGATCTTATTGATGTACAAATTATAGTTTGAGACATAACTACCCAACCATTTTTTCCAAATTACCTGCATTATTTCAATAGCTTTAGCAACTGTCAAACAGTTTCATAGGCCCTGTTCATCTGGACCCATTTGAGTGACAAATTACTGAATTCTGTTAATGCCATGAAAATTTATGACTACTTTCAATACTTGAGCAGATATTGATCCAATAAAAGTTTTATTATAGCTTTGAGTCATGCTGCAGAAAGAAATTACCTTTGTAATGATCTTACTCCATAACTGATGGTTCCAGTATGTATTGCACTAAAAGTATGTGGACGGGGTGGGCAAGTGGGAAGTCTCTCTTAAAGGAGTGATTTTTATGCAATCCAGCAAGAAACCATCCATCCAATGGATTTCTAATGATATTTAGATCTGCAGAAACCTGGCAATACAGACTCTTGCAGCTTATTAACCCCTCAATTTCTAACAAAGAGGAAGACTTGTGCAACTGCCAATGGTGGTTTAGTTTTCTTTGCTGAAGGCCTGGAAAATCTACTGTGACTTTAGGCCATTCAGTGGAGTTTCTGAAACCCATGAAGTGACACAAACAATAAACTATCATCAGTCCTGTTCTGATTGGATTTTTTTAGGTATACCCTCAGAGGTACTGATGAGCACATCATAAACCACACTTCAGAAATGTACCTGTATAACTGCCTGTTTTTTTTCCCTTTTGTCTTGTTTTGGACTTAAAGGCTTTTAAAGAAAAATTATATGGCAAACTGGACTGAAAAAATCAGCTAGCCTTAAGTGGTTTTATTTTCTTGGGGGTCAGTTTTAGACTGTTTTCTTCTTAATAGTCGTATGGTGAGGTATTATCACATTGAAATACTTTTGCAAAGCTGCATACTATCCTAAATCTGAGACCTACCCTTAGACCTCAGAAAACAAAATTGTAAGAAGTAGCATCATTGTGCTTGCAAGGTTCATCCCTAAAAACCTTATATCAATAGACATTTGTGATAATAAGGCTGAGCTGCTATTTTCCTTTGATGTGGGCTAAAGAAATTGCAGCAAGAGTGAGAAATACAATGGAACGATAGTAAAAGCAAATAGATATGAGATGCTCCCAAACTCAAGAGAATGTAAACTTTCCTTTCTCCATTATTGGAGGTCAGGAGAGAACGTTTGCAGGAAGTATGTTATTCTGTAACTGGAGATAGCAGAAATGGTATTACTGGCTACCGTGGCAGAGGAAGGCCCTGCACGAAGGTTATATTAGCAGTCTCTTAAGCCAGCCTGAATATTCATTTTCCATTATATTACACTACTATATGCTAAGACTATGTAATAGAGATATTCCAGGTAGTGGATTTCTTAGACATAGAAGAATTATTGACAACCTTTGTTCCCTGACTTTGCAGATTCATTTCTGCAACTGTTTCCCCTGTGGCCTTCTTACTGTAAATCCATGGAATCCTTAAGAAAGCTGGACTTGCTCTAGGAAGATCTTTGAATAACTCTTTTCATCCACGTGCTACAGCTTTGTGAACTCGCCATTTATACAGTTGCAATTAAGCTCTTTTCTTGTCTCGCTCAAACATAGCTGAGGCACAGCAATATTAGCAAAAAGGCCCTATGGGCTCCCTATTATTAACTTCATCTTTTGTACCAATACCATGATTAACTTTGCATCTGCCATTAATAACACAGATAAAAAATGCAGTTATTCTTACAAAACATTCTAATTTCACAGGCCCATGAGAATTTACTTCCTTATTATTGCTTTTGTTTCAGTAACGTTTGCTGTCAGATCTGTGGATTTAGCATGGGAAAATACCCCTGCCTGTCAATGGTTTGTCATTTGTGCCTGCATCAACTAAAAGACAAAACTAGCTAATTTTCCTTAGAATGCAACTGAAGGGGAAACGCTGTCAAATTCCATCTGTCTGCAGTTCAGCTGGAAAGAGCAGAAACACCTGCCTGGAGGGATGGAGCTGTGCAGCTCTCTGAATCCACAGGATCGAAGTGCTCTTACTTGGATGCCTAAAACCTGTCAGGTGTAATTTGAAGAGACCTTTTCAAGCCTTCAGAACATGACATCACAGTAGATATTTCTAAAAGCTGATCAGAGATGAAAACAGTGAAAATTCAGGTGACCTATATGTAAAAAGAATTATGCCCAGAAATACCACAAAATAAAATTGCTTCATGTCTCAGCGTGCATGCTGTCTGGATACAATTTTCCAGAGAAGAACACTTTATTTTGAAGGGAGCCCAAAGCCTTTTTGTGGTCAGGTTGTAGCTCATGACATTTGCCATTCCTTTCTGACTTTCCCTGTTTCTGTGACAAATTGAACCTCTGTATCTTGCATTTAAAATTTAATATATAATTTTTGCAGCTGGACGAAGCAAAAGCAATGTATTCCTACTCAATCAAATCTTCATCTCACTGCTAGCATTCTTATTTTTAGAGAATTTACCTAACAGTGCGTGTAGTATTTCAAGAGGTAACACCTGGGATTTTTTTTGTTTTGAGGTGTAGACCGGCTGTAAGGGAAGCGGCAGACTTGTAGCTGTGTGCACAGAAACCTCCTGTGGGTCTTCCATTAATGGGGGAGTCCCCAGCAAGTCACTCTGCTCTGTGTCCCCCCTATAGCTGAGGGCAAGGGTCTGTCAAGAGCAGGGACAGGACATGGCCCAAGTCCAAGGCTGTGTTCCCAGATGATTTGTTAATGGAGACGGACAGCTATTTCTCATCCCAGCAATTATATAAAACCTCAATGCCATTTTTTTCCTGAACTCTGTTCATTGCTGAACTCTGCTGCATTAGATATTTCAATAAGGTGAGAATGGCTTATGGTAGCAGAACTGAAGCTTCCTTCAGCTGGGGAAATGTGTGAGTGTCTGTGGCTGGCTTGCCCCAAGGACCGCTCCACAGGTTTGAACTTGACATGCATGTTGAGAGGCAAAGTGACAAAAAGTGAAGGTACAGTGAAAGGAAATAGTCACAGAACACTTAAAAATTATGAACAAAATTAGGATATGCTGTGGCTGGTTCGCAGACAAGTCAAATATAAATACAAAGTGATGCAGGCCAGGACTGCTCCCCTTCAAACTGAAGGGTTTGCACAGAAGAAACAGGTCTTCTCTCTCCTCCAAAGCAAGATACTCAGAAGCAACTGAGAAATTGCCATCCAGGATGATGATGAACCAAATAATGTCTCCCCACACATATCTGATAAGCAACTGGCATAAACTGAAAAGCTGAATGAAACTATTCTGCATATTATTATAGAGCTATAAAACCTGTAACTCTTTCCTACAGCACTAATAAAAAGCAGACAACCCCATTCTTTTGGTATTTGCACTTTTTAAAGTAGTGCTTATACATTTCTCTAACCACAGTCCGCCAGCAGGGCTGGACTAATAGCCTGAGACAACATGGGCCAACTGTGCATTTGTCTTCTAAACTACTGAAGACATTTGAAAAATTCTCTGCATGTTTGTATCTCTCTTCTAATTCATTCTGGACACAGACAGGCCCATTCAATTTTTTCTTGTGTAAAAAACGTCTTCTCTCTCACCAGAAACAAGTCAGGCTTTTCTATTCCATGATGAACCTCTTCAGCCTTTTTTCTTTTATGCACCAAACACTCTTGTATTTGGCCCTGGAACATCCTTTCCCATCCTGAACGTGTCAAAAAATATGGCTTGCTGACAGGTTGGTTAGGAGGATGCACCAGGGTAGCCCCTGGAGAAGTGGATTTTACTCTCATGCCACAGAAGTGTCATGAGCTCCCATGAAGTAAAAATTACCTGCTCTTGCACCTCTAATGTCAGGGTCAGATATTCACGTGCATCTGAGCTTTCTTCCAGTAAGGTGCACCCCATGGCTAGAAGAGCCACCCCCATCATCTCCAGCTTTGCTCACAGCCCAGGGGGGAAGACAGTGGTACCTGTGGGGCAAACGGGTCAGCCCTGCAGCTGGCCGATGTCCTAGAGCGAAGGAGAGGTCAAGAGACTGAATAAAGAAAGAGGCACATAAGACTCGGCACCAGGTGAGAAGCAGGGCCAATTTCTTAACCCTCCTCAGGTGGAGGTGGTATACACAGTAGCAGAGCTACGGGCCAAAGGGGTCCCTTCGCTTTGATTCGGCCATGCATGATTGCTGTCCCTCCATCCGGAGGAGAGCGCATGGTCAGGCACGAAGGTCAGCAAGCTAAAACACTTATTACCCTGAAGGTTTATATTAATGTGGCGTGGATCTGATACCACAGGTTGTATGGCACAGAAAGTAGACACAGTCAGGAAACAGCTGTTCCACATCAGGATACACACTTCATCCCTTGCTGTGGGGCACAGCTGATCTTTTCCCTTCCCTCATGGAAGACAATTGGAAGTGCAACTCTTTAATACAGAAGTCAGGACTGCCATTTTTGTGGGGTGCTGGCAGGGTGAATGCCTTCCTGCAGAAAGGCCACTGCCATTGCTCTGCTTGTCTATGTGTCAGGGTTCAGCAGCCAAAGGATAGAAAATTCCAGCCTGCAGAGGGTGGGCATTGCAACAAACAAAGAAGCAAAACGGCAGGGAAGGGAATCCAGGGAGGGACAGGGCCACTACAGTATGAACATTTTGCAGGGTGCCAAAGCTGGGCTTTTGGAAGTAAGCTACTTAAAAGTTTCTGGAAGGAGAGGGAAAATATAATGCAGCTTTTATTTATCCAGAGACTTCAGTAAAGACTCTGAGGAAAAGTTATTATAATTTGAAATTATAAGAGTATTATAAATTACATTATAAATCATTCATTTAAGTCAATACGTTTCTTTTACAGCTATGTGCAGATATATAGAAAGGCATTTTGAACAGCACTAAAAACAAGTAAGGGAGAAAGAGCAAGAAAGTGAAATGAATGTAATTCTACCACTGACATGGTCAATATTTTATTACGGCTTCATAAATCTGACTGTCCCGAACTGTCCTTGGTAAAAAAGTGAAACAAATTACTGTAGTCAAGTTCCCTGTAGGTGTTAATGTGTGACATTACTGTGGTCTCCACTCTCTGCACAGTACTGAATCATTCAACTGGAAATGCAACATTACTTTCTTTGCAGCTGACAGGGATTATTGTTTGCCCAGTCAGAATCTGGCAAAATAAAAGGCTTAGAGAAACATCAAGTCTCAGTGCTGTTTCTGAAACAAAATTCTGCAACCGCCATTAAGAAACACTGGACTGAACTTGTTATGTTAGAAAGTCTTAGCCCTAACTTACTGATGTAAAGATTTTGTTTGCTTTTCCAATTGCATTAACAGAAGCACACCTCATTTTATACTTTTTACTCAATTTTCTCTCTTCCTGTGCTAAGAATTTATGCCCTTAACAAAAGAGTCAAGAGCCATAGCTTGGAAATTCCTTGGCATATCGTTGACATTGTCCTTCTGGATGGTAGTTCATTTTTCAGGAAGACATCTTAGTTTGTAAAACCAATTAAGTATGTGACCAATTTATTGCAATTGAAGATGAGTTTGGGAATTCATTTTTTACGGGAGCAGAAAGTACCTGATGGAACATGATGACAAGTCCTAGCTGGAGCAAATGCCAAACTCTGGAGGGGATTGCAGTTTAATAAAAGTGTATTATAGATTTGCTCAAGAGCATTCATAAAGACGCAGAGGTAGTTCTTGGGCTTACAGCGAGATTCAGAGTTTGCTGCCTGACTGCAGCTCTGGAACGTCAGGGAGACAAACTACCCTCTTCCCCCAAAGCAGTGAGATCTTTTGTTAAGGCAATGTAATGCATAATGACATAGATCAGTTTAGAAGGTGCATCAGCCTTGAACAGCGCCATGAGAAATTGGCCAAATACTGAGAGAAAAAAATATATTCATCGTTGATTTAAAAAAAAACCCATGAGTGACACTAATCTAAATGTCCTTTTACTTGTTTCCATAACTCAGTGGTCATGCTAGTGTGTTCAGAACATATGCCTTTACTCAAGGATTTGCACCACCTCAATCACTGCTGTAGACTTGGGTTAGTCGCTACGTTTTATTGATAGTCACCACAAAGAGGCAAAAATTCAATCTTTGGATGGTGATCCAGATTTGCAGTCCTAGTCCTGGTCTCACTTTCACTGGTTACTCCAGCAAAGGTTAAATCTAATGGTGGAGCGGGATGCAGAACAGTGTGCTGCTGCGGCAGCAGTTATGGCTGTAAGAGGAGATAAGCACCAGAGAAAAATCCCTAGGTCTATTAATCAAATTTCCTGAATGCTCTGAAAATATTTTCTTTCTTAAAAATTTCCTGAAACAGAAGGAAATAGGAAGAAAACATTTTCATGAGTCACTTTAAAAATAACCAGACTGTTTTTTCTAGTGACACAGCAACATTAAGATCAGTCTGCCCTGGCAACATTTTATCTTTTAATTAAAAAGGGCATCAGTTGTGAGTTCTTCCTTGCTGAATACACTCTAACCAAAATTCTTTCTATAGAGAGTAAATTTAACATGTTAAATGTCACGGTAACTAAGGCCGCCTGGAATGAGAGCCAGACTATGACAAAAGTCAGCATAACTCGTATTGATGTTATCTCATCATTTTATGCAACAGCTTTCTAAAGAGAATGAAGGACTTTCATTTAACTGCAAAGAAAAAATGTTCCATCTTGGTAAGAACTGAGCAGAAAAGTGTCTCCAATTCATTAAGCTGTGCTGAATATTAAAGCTATTTTTCACTACATTTTAAAATAATAAACAGTTTATTTGTTCTCAGATGATTGTCACATCCTCCTTCCATTTTCAGCAGTTATTTGCTAAATACCTGCAACAATGAATGAGGGCTGAGGATTATACTGGATTATGCTATTTACATTGTATATTTTACATACACACACAGACGCACATGTGCATACATGGAAAATGTTCCATAGACCCACTCTACTTGGCAGAAGGAAAGCTTTTCCTTCCAGACCTGGACTGAGAAAGCTCGCTCACCCCTGGCAGGCCATCTGTGGAAGCAGAGGATCTCTGAGCTCACAGTAGGACGGAAAAGATGATGATGCCTGTTATTTTTTCAATTTAAATGCACAATGATTGGAGGTTACCTGCAGCTCGTCAGTGACTGAATCAAGACTGGGTAAAAGGAGAACACAAATAAAAAAACCTTAAATACTAAGTAATGCCAAAACACTTTTGTAATCAAGTGCTCTTGCTGCATGGTTTCTGTAAAACATAGCATGCTCATGCCTTCTTCACTATGTATTCCTGGTGTATTTAAATATTCTCTGGTGGGTTCCAGACCCACTACTTTGCAGTGACTATAATGAGGAATGATAATCCACTGATGAAAATAGCCTTGTCTCAGGCTGCACTGCAATAGGGAAGGATATGTCAAGGGCAAGGCATCAGTATGCTGTTTACTAAGATCTTCTTTGGAGTCAGTCTCTGCGATGTACCCGGTGATTGCGGGCATATTATTGAATCTCAGTTGTCCTCTCACCAAACAGCTAAGAATAGATTTGGCTATAAAAAGATAGGATTTTGCCACCCAGTATTCTTAGTTTGCTCCAATATGGAAAGCTACACCAAAAAAAAAAAAAAAAAAAAAAAAGAGTAGATGAAAAAAGCTGTTACTATTGCTTGTAAAATTCACTAACAGGGATTGCCAAGACTGTCCTGGAAACCAATGGTCCCAGCTTTCTTTGGGAGAGTTGGGTGCTAACCATCCCTTGATTTGGGATGGTGTCCCAGTCCCTGATGGCAGAGGCTGAGCTCCCATGAGCTAAGGCCAAGGGGATTTGAGAATAACAGACATTTGTTCCAGTCACCCACAGAGACCTGGGCGCTGTTGTAGTGCTCTGCAACAGAGCTCAATGGGGACTTTCCTGTAGGCATGTCATCGTAGAGCCTGAAAACGCCCCAAACTCTCAGAAACTTTTCAAAGCCAGGCTGCAAGTGTGTGCCCAACATCAGAAATGAGAACTGGGTCTCAGAGCTTTGAATTCATAGGACTTTTCGCAGCAAATTTAACTTTACATGAACCAAGTGCACTGCTCTCCTCTTTTGACATGTTCTTTTGAAGATATCTGATAGTGCAGGGGAATGTAAATCATTCATGGGGAACTAAAAATATTGGTGATACGTTGTGATGTTTTCCCCTTGGTCTCAAATGTTCATCAGCTATACAGTTCTCTTTGCTGCTCTTGAGGATTTTAAATTTAAAGTAAGCAAGTGAAATCCAGTCAACATTTCCTTAAGGACATACCTGCTTTTCCCAAATGAAAAGGTAACATCTGAAGCATTAATGATCTGTTTTACTAAATTAATGTGCAGCAATGAGATCTAGGTTTGGGCTTTGACTTCAGTTTATTTATCTGGTAGCAT
This sequence comes from Gymnogyps californianus, assembly GCF_018139145.2. Taxonomy (NCBI): domain Eukaryota; kingdom Metazoa; phylum Chordata; class Aves; order Accipitriformes; family Cathartidae; genus Gymnogyps; species Gymnogyps californianus. The sequence continues at coordinate 177,095,770 of NC_059471.1, forward strand.
TTCAGAGATCATCTGTTCCACCAGCATCGCCTCTCCAGATGTTACATAACTGCATTTCAAGGACCGTGCTCTGCTTTCAGGTTAATACCAGTGTATCTGAGAGCAATTTTCTTCACTGAGTTGACTTCTGATTTACCGCAATATAACACCAAAAATAGAAGGTGGCTTCTATGTACATGATACTGATGTCTTTTCTTTCTCATATTTTGGTGATATAACACTTACAGGAATATCAAGTAGATGTCTGGGGAACAGTTGGGGAGCTGTGTTGCCTGGGATATATATATATATTTTATAACTTGCAAGTGGGTTTTTTTTGCTGTATAACTCACTGGAAAATAGGTTTATTTTGTTCTAAGCTACTCTTGTCCAGGAAACTGTTCATAAAATAATTCATATGGCTTATTTCTCAATGAAAATACATGCAACAGCTTTGTACCACAAGGGTGGCTCAATTGGTCAGGAAAGGAAATTCACGCCCACCGTGCCTTTGCAAGGCATCTCCTCTGTTTTTACATCTGACCCAACAGCCTGTGGAAGAGGAGTGGGAGGAGGATTTCTCAGATTTTTATAACCTTGGCTCCTGATGATGCCACCAACAAGGCAATTTGTGCAGCTATCCCTAGAGTTTGTTTGAGAAGATGGTCTCTAAACAGCTTTAGCACTGCTGCAGTGAGTTGTTCAGTGCTGTCCCCAGGTTGAGCGACAGCTGTCTGTCCGATGAATCTCTGTTGGTTTGGACAGGGAGTAGCCTATGATCATGGCATTCATCTCACACAGCTCTAGGTGCACCCCACCCTTTTTTGTAATCTAGTTGCTCAGACATAAGTCCTACAGTATTGTGTCCTTGTAGTCCTGCAGTCCTGGTAGCACCCCACTGTTTAAAAACACCTTCATGCACCCATTTTCTCTTCGGTCAATTTAGGCATCTTGTCTGGCGATTTTACTCCTAGAACACAGTTTTTCCCTAGGAACAGAAAAATAATGTGGCACTGGGGAAGTACAGCTGAACTCTTCACAGACCATGTGCAAACACTCCTGGGGCTGTACCTGCCACACCATCCAATGAGGCTGGACTCATACGCCAGTTTTTAAACATCTGGAAAAGCTGTCAACTGCACACATGTACTTCGGTGCTCTAAGGCACAGATTTCAGCCCGTTCTTTTCCAGGCCTTTCTGGCTGACCATTTAATCCTTCCATAAGCAGAGTGGGCTCATCAAAGCTGAAGTGTTGCAATAGCTGCAGTATATTTCCTGGCCAAAACCTGACAGCTAGAAATACCTAAAAATCATAGATCCATTTATTGATAAGTTTATTGATCTAAATCTCTACTGATTAGGAGGCAGAGGTGAATAAGTTTATAACAAGTAGTTCCTGTTACGACATTCCCCTTTTGAATACCAGCTGAACTGGGTAAATGCTGAAGGGAGAAGGGACAACTCACACGCTGTGGTAGATGTGCAAGTGTGGAGTTGGTGCCTCTGAGAGCTGAAGGCATTATGCCTCTATGCTACCCTTGGGATGATGTGTCTTCCCAGTGCATTTTCAATGGAAGTTGTCTAAAAAGATGCTTTGGCAGGGAAGTGTTACCTTGCCTATATGACTGAAAAAAATGACCTAGAAGTTATAAACCCCCCTCTTATAAATTCCAACTAAACATGGCACAGTGTTCAGCCACACTGCTTGAAGTCTTTTAGAAATGGTTTCATCACTGATGCCTTGACAATGCTACTTCCTTGATAGACAGTGGAGCAATTAGGCAGTTTAGCCCACTGATGAGCCAGTGACTCATTCTCTAGGAAGGCCTGTCTCTCCTCATGACCGGTAGAGGAAGCCTGTGACAACAAAAACCTTAACTTGAGCATCCAGATTAAAGGACTAAAATGAGATAGGATGTTTTCCAGTGTATTCTCTTTTCAGAGATGAAAAAAGGAAAGAAAAAGGGAAGATGCATAGCTAACACCCAAAAGAAAATTTAAAACTTTACTTTCTACAGAAACATCTGTGAACTCAAGGCAGAGATAATCCCCAAGGATCTGGACATCCCATAGTGCTCAGGGTATTGCTGTTGGTCAGTTCCCTCAAATAATACAAACTGGACTCTTTACAGCAAAGAAAAACTGCTGAGCAGACTGCACAAATTCTGTCTTTTAGTTGGACTAGGGACTGGAGGCTAGTGCAGGAGAAAGAAATGCGTGTGTTAGAGTAACCCCAGGATTAAAAGCTCATTGTTTGAGGAATGGATACAGGAGTTACAGGAAATTGTTTCTGATCTCTGCTATGCTGTGTATTGTATCTGTAAACAAGCCTTCTCTGGGAAGAAAAAACCCGAGCCATATCGTTCCTCAGGGAGGTTTTGAATACTTCAGCAACGTCATTGAAATGAACTTATGGAGAAGTAATGTCTCTCAGGAGACTGTGTCATGAGGGAGAAACTTCACTGTCATTTGTCTGGCAGTGGCATGGGAGCCAGCTCAGCTCAGACCATTTGGCTTTGTCTGATGTAGTTGTCCCTGAGCTTGGGTTGCTGAACCTGGCTTTGGTGGGAGCCCAGCAAATCAGTCTGCCTGAAGCTAGCCATGCCACACACCGAGACAAATGGCAGTGCTGGGCTGGCCAGGCGGGTCCTAACTGGGTAAATCAATATCCTTGCTGCAAGTCGGCATGTCATGCTGCACTGAGGAAAGACATGACTTTCCATTTATCCAAATCCTGCCTGTGAGAGGGACTTCTGCCAAAGCAGTATGGAAAGGAGTTGAGTTTGTGCTTGAAGGCACAAACAGCATTTGAATTTAGTGCGGATGTGACCTAATGACCCTTTCCAGAAATATCAATTTTTTCAGAAGTTGGCTAGAGATTCACAGAACTAACCCTTCCCTTTCACTGATCACATACTGCTGGGTGTGTGGCACGCTGACAGGAAAAAAGGGATGCAGAAAATTAGGGCTGGAATAAAACATTATTAAGAAGCTCTTTATCAACTCTGTAATCTTGGATGCAAAATAAGAAACTAGCAGGAGTTTATGCATCAAGTCTCCAAAATGGTCCTTTTGTCAGAAGACTAACTAGCATCACAAAAATATGACAATTCAGAAATCCTTGACCCAGTCCTCCAAAGTATTGAGCTGCCTTACTCTGATGTCATTGGTGACCTCACTGGGCTCTGCAGGTTTCGGTGCGACTCCTTTAGATAATGAAGACCCAAGTGCCTGAATTTCTTTACAGGCTTTGAACTGCTTTCTTGTTTTTGTTGTCTTGGTTTTATATAATCAACGTATTTGCTTCCACCTGCCCGTAGCATTTTCAGTAACATATTTACTACTGGCACTGACTTGCACAGTTTGATTTTTATTAAGCAATGAAAGCTGAAATCTTTTGTTATTGGCTTGTGGAAAACCGACTCAAATGAGAGTGTTTAAAATAAAAGCATTTACAGTGGTATCATTTAAGAAGTTGTGGCTGCATACATATATCTACATTTCATTTTTGACTTAATTATTTCTGTTCTCCCTCAATATCTAATCATTTAAAATGACAAGGGTCAGACAATACCTCTTATTAAAAAGAAAAAAGACCACACATAGAAATTACTAATGTTAGCAAAAACTCAGCAGATTTCACCAATTTATCTGCAGGATGTTATGAATTAGTGGGAAATTTTTCTCAGTCAGCTTAAACTGTCGTAAATTCCATTACAGCGCAGTATATAACATTGGCAGAGCTCCGAAAGACCCCTCTGGATACAAAACAGCAGCTATTTTCCACATGATGTAGCTGTTGCAAAACTGATGGGATAAGTAAATTAAGAAGAAAGTGGGAAGGATGTGGGCACTCTTGTCTTGACTGTCTAATGGAGGCTTTGGCCTTCGATCAATTTAGTGAAAAGGCTCCATCCATGCCCATTTAATTTTAACTTTTAACATAGGCATGCTCCACGAAGAATACCCAAGTCCACCAGATGTTTGTCCAGCAAGATCAATCCATGATCCAGGCTATGGTTCTGAAAGAAACTTGGACCTTTCTCTTCCCGAGTGGTTCCTGCCTTGGCTCTGCTCTCTAGCATACTTCACAACTTTCTCTGCCTCCTCGTGCTGGTCTAGCCCAGGGATGGATAGACCCTTGAAACTTCTTACAAAAGTTTTGTGTGTATCTCCACAGGAAAAGAAGAGAAAACAAAGATAAAAATGAAGGGGAAGGACAAAATAAAAGAGAACGCAGTGTATTTTCTTTCATCCTCTGTAAGAGCTTTCTCTCCCCAAATGACAATTCTTTCTGCAGTCAAGTGTCGTGTTTAGATATATTCAGATAAAAAGAAGACAGAGGAGAATAATGAACAACTTGGCAACCTAACCAGACACAGCTTCATCTTAGCAAAATGGATGCAAAATCACTCAACATTTATAAGGAGTGGGAGAGGAAAGGGGGAGAAAAGGGGAATGAAGCCAGTGAATCAATGTCTCCAAAATATAAATGCTCTGCAGTGGTTCTTGACTAAATCTTGTTTTGCTGATCTGATTTAATCCATACAAGCAAAGTCCTCCCAAGCCTGCACACGTGAATTAAAATGTTAGTTTTCTTTCATAAAGGTAAGTAAGTGCTCTAGTCCAGCTGATCAAACTCTTCTGGAACTCTTGAGACACATTAGCTGCTCACTGATCTGATGCCAAGTTTGTTCATCCTGGGTCTAGCACATGGTGGGTAGGAGCTCGCCTGACTCACTGACCTGCCGTTTGGGAGCTCTCAGAGTCACGGCAGTGAGCATTAGAGCCTGCAAGAGGAGCTCAGCAAAGCTCCAGTCCTAACCACCTGTACATGACGGGAGACAAATACTTACTGAATTAAGTAATTATTTCTACCTTTCTGAATGGCCGGATCAGCATTCATCCTCAAATTAGAGGAATGACTACTGTAAAAGCATACTGTACAAAAAGAAATTCTCTTCTTGGAAGTCAAACTTTAAGAGAAGCCCATCACTTTAGCTTATGGAAATTTGTCCTCATTTCTTTGTTGTCTCTTTGATGGCCATTTCCTACCCCTAGAGATTAGACTTTCACCATAGACTCTGTATATCACTATCTTGTGATTAATACATCATGTAAGAGCAGATGATTTAATCTGTGCCATCTGGACTGAAAGTCTAAGCATAGTGGGCTTTAAATGCCTTTGTTACATACTGAAGATGGCTATTCAGCAGCCTGAACAGTATTTCTAGTGTAATATTCATGTAATGTTCATAAGTAAAAACCACGATGATTTACTAAGTTTATGAGAGAAGCAGAAGAAGTAGCACATGGAATTAATCTGGTCTTGTTATCATGGTCATTTGTTTTATTTGCTGTTTAGCTCACAATAGCACCCTGTCAAGAAAAATGCCCAGTTGCTCTTGTAGATGGACAGACATCTACAAGATGTAGATGCTCCTGGCCTGTAGGTTCACAAGCCAGTCAGAATAAAATGCAGTAGGAGGAGTGTGAAGCTTTGCACCGTGCACCTTTTTAGCTATAGGAGAGTTTGAAATCCAACTTTAAACTCAGGCCTGCTCAACTTGCTTCCTGGGATTGAGTCATGATTCATCTTAACTTTAACATTCATAATCAACAAAACAGAGATTACATAGTTGAGGGAACAGCATTTTGGCACCTCTACCCATGAACTATTATCAGTGCTTTAACTATAGAATTCTTTCTACTTCTGCTTCCCGATTTTATATTCCATCTATGTTATATTCCTTCTATTCCATCCACTGAAAGATGAGCCAATATTTCTTGTGACATTGAAAATCTCAAGGAATCTTGTTTTTCCCAAAGAAAATGTATTATAACAACAGTTTGTTGGAACATTGGTTGTGGGTGTTGTACTGAAAGATTCATGCTTGGAAGAGAGTCCTGTTTTTAAAGTCTGAATTGGTCAGTCACCTTTATCAAGGTCCCTTTACATCCAAAATCTCCTTGCTGTTCAAGCTGATAAAATGTGATCAGATAGAGATGCTAGCCTCTAGGTACTTCTTTTTATCTGAATGATCCATGAAACTGTGCACTTTATCCCATTTGACTTCTTCTAAAACTGATTGAAAGAACTTCTTGAAATAGTTTATCAGGCCAATGCTGTGCAGAAATAAACAGTGTAGTTTGCATAAAAACTTTTCCTTTCAACTTTCTTACATTCTTTTCTTTTTGTATATAGAAGGATGAACAGAAGAAATCTGATGAAGTAAGCCATTGCTGTGTCATTTTTTAAATAAAAGGCCATGCAATCATGAGTTACATTACATCATTGCTTTGACGTTGTATGGTCTTGCAAGTCCCCGAAGTCCTCCTTTGAGACATGAAGTCTGTCCAAATAAATAACATAAAACCACTTTCTATCTTTTGATGGTCCTTTTTGGTGGGATACATGAGTAGGACACAGAAGTGGAATAAATATATTAGATTCTCTTTGTAGGCTGTAGGACATTCTACAGGCTGTACAATCTTCATTAATTAAGAGACAATTTTTACTCATAGACAAATTTTCTTTCAGGGACCAATGACTACTTTTGGCATCATTTTGGAGCTGAGTAATTTCCAGGCTAAGATGAAACAGGACCCTGGTTTCATTTTGGAGGTGGTCTTCAGTTTCTTCAGAGATTATACTCCAAACTGTTAGTCTCTGTGAAAAAAAATTGGTCTTTTTCAAGTGGTAGATGAAATGTTAGTATTTTCCTTATTTTTTTTCAGATTTACATCCATATCTGACACTATCAGACTGTCTGAAAGCAGGTTTACCTGAAAGGGAAGTTTGATTAAAGCTGAAAAGAGTCTATTCCGTGTGTGAATATAAAACCATCTAATTTAAACATATCATACAGCCCAAAAGACTCAAGAGTGTGGGGAGAGAAAGCCTAGTCTCTGTTCTCCACTGATGGTCTGATAGCTATATATCCTATATGACTGGGTATGGGGACCTTGTTCTGCCCAGCTCAGCTGAATGTCAAATCCACAAGGCAGGAAACAGTCTCCCCCTAATCAGCCCACGACCCCCTCTAACAAGCAGCTTTGCAGCTGCTAGGCTTCCCTTGGAAAGATGTCCTCACCCATGAGATCCCATTGCAGGTAGCAAAACTCCTATGGAAAATCTGAGCTCATCTCCTGACTTCTGGCTAAAGGCTCTGTCTGAAAATGTTGCACAAAATGTGACTCTGTCCAACTTTTCAAGCATCTTTAGGAGGACATGGCAGAAGTTGGCTTGCCTAAGCCTAAGCCTGGATTGCAACAGTGAATCCTACCCATCGTATTTATGGGGTTATTTCTATGATTCTATTTTGTCACCAAACATTACAAAAGTTTGTAGGCATGGAGAACCCAGAGCTATGAAGATAGATTATCAGTCAATCTCTGATTTCTTGGTAAAGCTTTGTTGTAAGTTAAATTTTGTTTTAAATGTTTTCTGCTTCGCTGAACTGAAATATAGTCACACCATTTTTCTACTCTTTTATACAGGTTATGTGGATTAAACTGGTGTTCTGCATTATCATAAACAAGATGTTCAAAGTTTTCATCTTTAATTGAGCTCAGAATCTGATGAGTGCTTACTGTGAAATATCTGCATGAAAAATATTATGAAGGAAGGAATCAAATAGGACATAGTGTTGGGATGGTATTGGGAGGTCAAACTTATCTTCTATTGTGGAGACTGCACCTGTTAAAAAGCAGGGGAACATCTGTTGAATCTGTTCAAATTGTTCTGTAAGATTTCCGTGGCAGGAGGGAAGGGCCCCAAAATGATGCAGGAATGGGATGCTTGGCATTTATGATCCTCAGCTCCATTGACTGTGAAGAATCAGTTTGGAACAAACGGAGTAAACAAAACACAAAACTAATTAGATTAATAGTCACTGCATTTTTTAGAAGCAAGAGTAGTTTATGTGACCTGAGAAATCTAAGCAGAAATAATTAGAGTTCTGTTAAGAGCTAGTGTTTAATTATGGCTGACAAGAACTTAATTATTTAATCAAATAAGGTTTTATTACTAATGCATCTATCTTTAGAACACCGTGACAGAAGGAGAAGATTTTCAAAGATGCTTGTACAAAAATGTAGGCTGAAAAGTTCCAAATATGATAATCCAAGAAGCTCGATGTAAGCTGTTGACTTTTTTTTGTCTTACTACAAAAGGATTTGTTCATGAAGCAGTTGGCCTTTAGCAAAACGTTTTGTTGTATCAACTTAAATAACTTTGGCTTCACTTTTCTTGTTAAGAGTAGTGTTGGAACAAATTAGATATAATACTGTGTGAAGAGTGATGAGCAGGCAAACGGAGTCTGCAAATGTGACAATGGATGAAGAACAGTATTGGGATTTTAAGAAATGGAACTCTTTGCACTTAAAGAATATTAGCTGACACACAAAATGAAGGGGTTAATAATATGCATACTTAGAACCATCCCTTAGCATAGTAGGAGTTATGTGTTTATATCAAATGGAGAAATGACCCTACATTTCTTTGGAGATAAAAAGGGTCAGCCTTGAATACCCATAACCCAATAGCTTGTGGTATCTTGCTTCCAATGACAATGAAACAATAAAAATGGGTATTACACTGAAAGAAAATGGTGAGTGCTCACAAAAGGCCTTTCTCTAAGCAAAATGAAGTAACCGGCTGGATTACAGGAAATTAATTTTATTGTGCCTGTGACTGCTCCTTGAGGCACTGAAGCATCAGAGTTCTGAAAGAGTTTGTTGTTTTTGCAAATTCACAGGAAAAAAACCCAAACCAAATTCACACAATCATCAACTGACTGGCAACTGCCCCAAGACTATTATGATTAATTAGGTTTCAAATAAGCAAGACAGTGAGGTACGTCTTCTGCAGGGTTCAATTAAGGGCATCCAGTCATAGTGCAGAAGCTGTACTGGTGAATGAACAGACAGGAATCAACTGCAGATGGTGTTGATATGCTTTTTGCACTCGTCAATTTGAATCTTTTTCCCCCTGTACAGTGGCTTCCTCAATTATGCTTCCAAAATACCAAGATTAGAAATAAGAAGTTAGGAAATATTTCAGACATCTGCAAAAAGGCACTTTTGTAAAATAAACAATCAGCTCATCTATTACCACGGATCTCAAAAACATAGTAAAGCTGATCTTATATCAAGCTCTGCTGTAAACCCTGAACTGCTTGACATTGAGGAAACTCAGAGTAATTTAAAGGTTGGAAGTACTCAGCTGTAAAAACATAGTGACTTCAGTAGAGCCTCTCCCAGTTGCATTGCTGCAGATGGGAAGATTGCCTCTTTCTCGTCTGCTGGGGGAGAGTTCTTTAGATATGAAAAACGTGGATTAGGTGGCATGAACATTAACTATCTAGTGGAAACATCCAGAGGAAAGAAGGGAAGCAGATTATTCCTGTCTACTCCCTGAAAAATGCAGGAAAAAGCAAGAGGAGAAATAAAGCTTGTGAAAGTATAGAAAGAACTAGATTACAGAAGAAAATTGTATGCTCTATAAATTTCTTGCATAATTAAAGAAGTAGATCTTGCCGATTGCACTTGATTTTGTACAAAATTTTGATCTGTTTTTTAGATAAAATTTTGTCATCCAAAACCGAGCAGTTTCTTCCAGTGCTGTCAATTTATGACAAATTGTTCTCTTAGTTACACTCGAGTTGTGGGAAGGTGTTTGAGTCTGACATGGATTTCTTCTATCTATAGAACACATACAAGTCACTGCTGGACCAAAAAGAAACCATCTCTATGTGATGCACAAAAATTAAAGTAAAATACAAGAATTAGCACTGGCAAGAAGAAAACTCTTATCTCTTATATCAAGGTTTTAATTTTCTTTTTTGATATGTATGTGTCTTTTTCCTAAGTGTAGTCTGACCATCATCATTGACAGAAGCAACTGGTGAGCCCATCTTACTCTTCTGCTATTAGTTGAGACTGAAAGGTACACTTTACAATTTTGTAAGGAATTCCATTGTTTCTTTTCTTTGGAAATGGAAATTAAACAAAAAATTCACAAACAGAGAAAAAAAAAACCATTAAAGAATACCGAAATGACCAAATTACCACAAACTGCTTGAACAAGCATTATCTTGATTTGGGACACGGAGGCATAGTATGAAAGATAATGTAAAAATTAGGGTCTATGACATCTACAAAATGTTGTGGTAAATTTAACCTAAAGTGTTAGCAAAAATAAAATACCAGTGGTATAAAGCAGAAAACTCTTCTTGAAATTTGTAACAAGTCCTGGAGATTTAATTTGCTCTGAGGCAGTAGGGATGTGCAGTCAGCCAAGTCTGTATCCTCTGACCTCCTAACTAGCACTGTGGGTGGAGATCTGACACTCAGCCTGACACGTGGGATTATGCACAGCCCCAGGCCTTAGCGTATCTGCTTCCAACATTACGTAGCCATACAGAAAGGATTCTCCTGTTTTGGCATATAACATGGCGTAAGTTTCATAAATCAGTACTTTTCCGTAAGGTCATTACAGAAATGTCAGATAGCTTTCTAAAGCCTTTTCAATATTTAGCCTATATCTTTCATGCTACCCTGTGGAGGGTCTTCTATTCTGTTCAGTCTGCTGCAGACTGGTATCCCAGTATAAATAACATTGACTTTGCTAGTAACAGCCACGGACTTTGTACTAACCCTGCAGGTGCTCAGGACTGAGGCTTACTTCATCAGACTGACTTTTTCTGAACTTGCCATGACTTGCCTTGAACTCTGTTTTAGCTAAACAAGCAATTTTCTAATAACCAGGTGACTATTTCTGATTTGTTTTACTTTTATGTAGCCTTGTACAATTATGTGGTATAGCCATTATTCTTAATATAGAATTAGTGACAAGTAATTTTGCCACGTAGAATGAAAAATTTATGACTCCAGCACAATGGTGTGATGTGGAGGAGTACAGCCATGGGGTGGTAGCCGAGGCCTTGAAAGTGGGGACACAGAATGCTGTGTAGAGGAGCAAAGAAGCATGGGATGATAATGGAGGGGGACACAAGATGACTGGCAAAAGCAGTTTCAGAGCTAACGACAGAACCAGGCAGCTAACATATGTAAAACACAATGTATATAGTAAATGCAGATACAATGTGGAATTACAGACCAAGGAAGAAAAAGCAAGGTGCATATTGTGTTAGCAAGCATATTAAAAAAACACCAAGTGGCCTCAGGAATGACGAGGAAGAAAACATCAACATCATACTTATGGCAAAGGACTGAGGACACTGATGACTCACCATAGCACCTCAGCCCCCAGCCAACAACCTGGGGACCTGGAGGGCAGTGGACGGTGAGTATAAAAGCAGAGAAAAGTATAGATACTAGGAAGTGTGTGTAACTATTTTCATTGTACTATTGTAGAGACTTTTTCTGTAATAGTATCTCTCTCTCTGGGTATTAATTATATAAATTATATGAATTGTTCATAGACAATATTTGAATGACATTAACAAGAAATTCGTGGCTTTGCATGTAAGGTATGTTTTTTGCCCATAACAGGATTTTTAGATCTATAATGAAGTACCGTTACCACTTTGGTATTTACTTGGGAGCAAGTACAACGTATTAACAATCACAATGACAGCAGATGTAAAACATATTAATGGCTTCATGGCTTTCATGGCTTACAAGAAAACAAACATTCATCCATAGTCTTTCTCATCTTAGCATTCCTAAAAGTTGTGGTTTTGAGTAGAAACACTGTCTCTGTATAGGCAGAACATGAAAATAGTAACTCTTCATGATGGAAAAGTCCCCTAATCTATAAACTTAAAGAGTGATACCCAGGTGATAGTTTCATGTATTTCTGTTGCTAAATGGCCATCATTAAAGGCTGTGGAGTGAAGAACAGTTCCTCTCTGCTTACCTTGTAGATCTTAGAAATGCTTAGTTGAACGGGTGCGTTCATGACTACTGAACTGTAAGTTTCCTTCAGCAGAAAAATCATCACTGAGGACCAGTTGCTCTACAGATTTATTCAGAACCGTTCTACCAATAGTGAAGCATGTTTCAGTCAAGCACAAGGTCTAACTACTAAAGTTGCGCTACTTCATTGACCCAATGCATGTTACCTCAGGAGACAACAGATGTCAAAGCCATCCATGCAGTGAGTGTGTGCATCCCACGTGCATGCACCACAGTGTTACTTTCTGCCCATTTCAACCCAATGAATCAAGAACACTTTGCTATGGATAAGCCCATTCAGCTCAGTGTGGCTCATGAGAGCTTCCTCTAGACAGTCAAAAATGGGCCCGACCCCAATGCCAGTCCAGCTGTTGCTCACCATGCGCATCACCAAGCAAGCATGCACAACCCATCCCAGTTACGGATAGAGTTTAACCTGAAATCTAAAAATTGCTCACAGCCACCATGAATTGGTCACCCCTGCTTGGAAAACAAAAATAATATTGTAACAATTAGAAAAAATGCACTCAAACTGAAATGTTTGTGGCCACTAGGTGACAGAAAGGGAAAGCAATTCTGAGACCTCGTGTTTATTCTGCCTCTGGTGAGCTGACAAAACTGCAGGTAGGTTTTCAATGTTTATTGCAATATCAGTACCTCAGCAAAGTGCTTTCTAAGTAAAGGAGGAAGCTGAAGACCTTGTGAGATATTAAATGCTTCTAGGGAGAGGTACTTAGATATTTGGGTCTAAAATGCAAAATCAGTAACATTTTAAGTATAAAGTAACATTATAAGTATACAGAAAAGACTTACTTTTAAGAGCGAAACAAGATGTAACTTTCAGGCCCTGTTTGGTTCATAAAACAGAATATATAAGCATGATGGTTTTCAGCCTAAAATTCACTTTGAGCCTATTATATAGAATCTTTTTGCAGCTCAAAGGCAAATGACAAAAAACCTGCGTGACTTTGTTTATGTTATATGTAATAACAGCTATAACATTTCAGTCTTTTCATTTACATCTGATACTGCCCCTGCAGTAATTGAAACTGCTTGGACACAGTTTTGCACAGAAAATTGTGAACCGTGGATAAATGAACTACCAAGCACTTTGGAACTATCTTTTAAAAAAATATCAGCCAAGTGACTACAGTGTGCCTCTCACTGTGTGTTAGGCTGGAGAATACTCACTTGATGGTGTTTGCTTTGATCTAGTATGGAGCTCCTGGGTTCTGTCACACAAACATTTCTCATTTCATGACTCACTGGTCTGATGCACCACAAAAGCCCCTTTGGAGATGTTACAGTTGATCATTTCCATCTGCCTACCATACATGCACAAACTCCACAGCTGCCACTTACTAAAATCTGTATGGTATTTTAGATAATACAATATCAGCTTAATAATACTACAGGAAATTTCTGTAATTTTAGCCTTGTTTGTTGTACAAATTCTGACACCTTTGAGCCCTACTGGGAATCAAATAACTAATTCTTCTTTAAAAGTTTTTGTTTCTATTCTGATTAGTAGTAACTTTTGCTTTGAGGGGTTCATCAAGGACTGCACAATTGAAGACACTGAAAGAAATGAAAAATTCAGGACCTTACATAATGACAAAGTAGCAGGTGATTTGCATCATGCAACACTTTTGTCAGTGATGTACATTATACACTGTTTAATACTCCTGTCATCCTGACCAGTTTTAAGAACAATGACGGCATATTATTTTAATATGGGGATCCTTTCATTTCACCTATGCCTTTATAAATTGCGAATTCTACCACCATGAATCAAACCCAGAAGTCTTACAGCTTTTTTTCAGGAGCGGCTACATACCGTCCCTTTGCAGTACTGGGAGCTGGTGTTGAGAGCTAGTAAAGAAGAGGGAGGGAGGTCAGGGGTGTCTCAAGCCTGACCCTGTCCTCAGGACTGCCGGGGCAGCGGGGCAGCACTGCAGCAGCCCAGCCCTCTCTCCCTCTCCCCTCGGTGAGTCCCCACTACATTCTTTTAAGGATGAGCCATGGGTCATGCTTTTTTGGGTTTTTTAATTAACATAGCCATAATAATGTTAGTACCATTTCTCTCCTTGCAATAGGCTAATTCTTACCATCTTTACCTGCCTCCTCGGGGACATTCCCCATGGTGCCTGCTGTTCTGTGTACAAAAGCATGAAAATCCTGGAAAGAGTTTACCTGTGAGCATGATTATGCAGTTGGAGGATTCCTTGGGGACAAGCAAAGACCCAGACTCTTGATGTTCTTCCACGGTCTGTTTATGCATTTCACATGCGCCAGTCCTAAGCTGCAGTGTGTAAAGAGTCCTTGGAGGAGAGATCACACCTGAGGCCTCCTCCCACCCAGGGGAATACCCGAAAAAAGGGGCACAGGACACATGTTTCCTTTCGTACTCTGATTAGCAGTGGCACAGACTCTGTTAAACTCCCAGCTCTCGATTAGGTGGGGTGGAGGATTAGGGTACTTTCCTGGGATGCAGAGGATGTGGGTTTGAAAATTCTTAGGCAAAGGAGGAAAATGAACTTGGCTTTCTCAAATCTTGACTGAGCCGGCTGTTACCAGGCTGGAATATGAGCAGCAGGGGTGGCAGTGACCTTTGCCGAGAGGCGTAATCCACTCAGGCAGCACTGAACCTGCTCAGAGAATACTTAAAGAATTACACCTCTTCAGGAATGAGCTGAAGTTTTCAGGAGCATAATTTTGGACATAAGCAATTAAAGTAAGACTTACCAAAAACTGAGTCTATTTTGGATTTAGAGCCTGCATAATTCTTTGAATTTAAATGTCTTAACCTACTAGGGAATTCTTCTTTATCACACTTCAGATACCTAAATAATTTGTCCCACTGTGTCCTGACTGGCATTAAGTACCTGTTCAATGCCCGGCAGCATTCATGAAAAGATTTTTTGAGAAATACAGATACAGGGATGGATCAAGGACAGTTTTTGTATCACACTGGCTTTCTCCTGAGGCCCCCCCCTTGCACTGTTATACAGAGGACTGGCTTTTCTCAAATTGGACAATATGACTGTATTATAGGCAAGCTGTTAGGGTTCCAGGACTCTTCATCTTTTTCATTTCTTCTTCTTCATACAGATTTCCATGTGTTAAATTCCTCACTGGTTTCATAAGTAGTGGTGTTGCTTTTCTTATATTAATAATTTGGAGGCAGCTTTAAAAATTCCCTTTACAGAAAATGTGCATTTACTGCTCCAGGGTAGAGTGCCTCCAGCTAACAGTAGTCACTGCCAAACAGAACCAGATGCTAAAAGCCTCTTTACTGTGGTCACGCTGATGACTGACAAACAACACCTTGACTTAGAAAATGTAAAGAAGGCAGACAATACATATATATATTAAAGTGATAAATAAGTGTAGAATGGACAGAAATAAATTACTGTCTGCTTAAAGACAATAATGCCATACATGGATGTGTGCCTTCTGGGAAAATAGTTGCTAGCTTGAAAATGGATAAGGAGAGGTATAATTTTAGCGACACAGTCTTCAGAAGAATGAGCAGGTTCCTTGCAAGCAAAGGGAACCCTCTTGAAGGATGCTGTGGTTGCTAAAAGAGGATGTGAGTTTGAGAAGACTGAAGTTCCTAGAAAAGAAATCCATTCAGAACCACTAAATACAGAAAAAAAACAGGCTGACAATGTTTGGAGGCTGGAAGAATGACAGGAAGAAGCAGCATATATGCTTGCCCTATTCTTTTACTCCTCTGTAAGCATGTCTTTATGACTACTGATGGAGAAGCACATTGTCTGAGTCAGCGTGGCTGGTCTTCTGTGAGAATCACAGACCCTGCTGAGAATTTTGGTTATACTAATCGCTAACAGTCATAAAAATCTCCAGCAACACAGGTTTTAACTAATCTAGAAATGGTTATCCTAGTGGCTAAAGAAAATTTGATTTGATCTAGATCGGACAGACACCTGTGGGCTGATGTGATTTATAAATAACCTGAGGATATGTTTGCATTCTTCAGAGGCAATGAATGTTTCACTGTGAGAATAACTTATATTTGTAATTTCATCTTTAACCTCTTCATCTTTTTCCAGTTTTACTTGAAGTTATTTTTTCTGTATTTTATATTGTAGCTGTGGACATGTCTTCAACTTTGGATGAATTATTTAAAAACTGTATGTATGTGGCATGCCAGGGACTTATGATTTGTGCCTTAAAAGATAAAGATTTCTATACACAAAGTAGAGGCTGAAGAGGTCAAATCTGTATAATTTTTAAGATGGTGGTAGTTATTCATGTAAAGTAAGCAAAATGTCAGTGTACCATCCAAAACTTCATTCCAATTTCAAAGGGGACCCTGTTCCAGCTCTATTAGATAAAATGCAATTATTTATTTGTCTCCTCTTAGAGCTCTGGTTTAGTGCCAGACCTATTAGAAAGGATACTTTCTGGAAAGGCTAAATTTAAATTGATAGAGCAATAGTTAGGCCTGTACTCTTGCCAGGACAGGAGCTATCTTTACCTTCACTTTCACACCACCCAGTGCAATCTCAACAGCAGTGGTTAGACTGCAGAACTGTATTCACTGTATTTTCTGTGGTTTTTTTAACATTGTATAAAAACAAGGAGAAACAGCTTCAGAACACCAGTGCTCAGACTACTGGGATGCTGTGAACGCATGGTTACTTCTACTGGTTATTTTTTCTCTTACCGATGGGATAGTTTACAAAGCAGTAGAGTACCAGCAGGCCCCACAAGTAGATTGGACTTCCTGGAGTCCTTTAGAAGTACCCACCTCTTTCCACTGTAAAGGGCAATGGGAGACTTAGTTTAGAAAAACTCATTCAGTCCTCTTCCCAATCATAGAAGCCTAAAAATGAGGCACAATCAAAGCTGGATCTGAGCCAGGGCTTTTATGAAGTTGTTTTTATTGAGAAATAGGAAGAGAGAGGAATATGACAGCACTCAGTGTTAAAATGTTCCAAATGAATACGTTGCATAGCACAGCACGAATATTATTGTTGTAAATTTGTTATTGCTGACAATAAGTGGGAGAAAAGAAAATCTCAGCTGTTTACTTTTATGACTGGCCTATTTGTCCAATACCTTACCTGTCTCACATGGAATTATAGATGATTGCTAAATAAGTAATATGTATGCATTGCACCTGAATAAACTATTGTCATTAGAAGAAGACATACTGAACTTCCCAGCAGCATAACAATGACTGAGCTTCCATCCTCAAATGGGTAAATACATCAAATACATCTGGAGATATACTGTGTTGATGCAAACATCGCTAGCATATGTATGTTATATATTACACTTTACTGAGAGTCAGTGGCTTTCTAAAACCTCTAAACCCATCAGAAATAAATGACAATGGAGAAAGACAAAACAAGGTAAAATAGGACACAGCAAGAAGTGAACCATTTTGTTGGTGGAACGAATTGATACTTCGCAGGAGATGCCCCCACAGAAGGTGTGACCAATTCCTGCTGAGCTGTCTAATAGCATCCGTGTACGCCCTGCAGATGGTTAGGCCAAAGGCTAGAACAGAAAAAGAAATGACATTCGTGAAGGAAGCAGATAGATTTAAGAGAGAGAATAAAGTCACCTAGATTTTTCCTGGTAAGTTCACAGTTGACTGTTTGCTTTTCACCACAAAACAGGAATTAACACCTCTGTGTTATTTTGATTAATTCTTCTGCTTTTGTTAGTATCCATGAGACATAATGACATTTCGAGGACTCTCAATTTAATAAAAGTATCCTGCTTAATGCAAACAAAGCAAAGTGTGACAATTTTCATATCCTTGTTGGTTGGGTTTTTTTTCAGTATGACTATCAGAAATCTGTCACAAAACAGATATGAATTTTTTAAATTTTTTCTTTTCTTTTATATAACCATTGGACTAAGTTCAGGAGAGAACTTGAAGTCTCCCTCCTTCAGCTTTTGATCAGCATGAACCACTGTTGGGGTGGAGGAGTGTGGTCAACTTCACTCAGTTCTCTAAACTGTGGCTAGTGTTAAATCTTGCTCAGAAAGCAGAACAATCACTATCAAGTGCAAACATCGATGCAAAATCATGTCCATTTCTGATATGCATAAATGATCAGTTCAATGTCATAGTTCCTCTTGTTTAGGCACCGTGACTAGGACACACAAGAGGCAGAGCTAAGCAGAAGCTAGTCTGACACGGCATTCGCACTGGATGAACTAAAGTAGTTCTAATCATTTTGATCAAAGTAAAAATGACATGTAATCTTGTTTCTTTATCTGATTTAAGCCAGGACAAACTGATTAAAATTAACACTCCCTGCTTATAGTGAAGGTTTTCAATGTTTTATGATTCCAGTTTGGCTCATTAAAGCTTGAGGGTGGGTTCATGTCTTAGGCCAGGGGAATCAGTATGAATTCAGCTGGCTTCAGCTTCTAGCCTTTTCCTCTTTACATTTTACATTTGCTTCAAGGTCACTGGGAAAAAATGTTCGATACAAATCATCCCCGAGGGTCCTTATTAGAAACACATCTGTTCAATGATGGCAAAAACTGTTTACAATTACTCTGACACTAATTTAGTTAACTACTTTTGAATCCTTCGAAAGTATGCAATGTTAATTTTTTTAATCTTTTCATTTCAGTGAAAACACTGTACGGAACAAAGCCAAAACTTTTCTGAACAGCATTAAGAAGACACTAACTGTATTAAATTAACAACAATGTCATTCTCAGCTAAGCCTTAGATTCTCAGAAAAAAAACCCCATTAATATACTATGAGAATTCTTTTCCTTAAATCAAAGCTAATTTGATTTGTTCCTTTCCTTAATTCTGTATTAACAGATTGCTGTATGAGCTCTTCATTATTTGTCTGGGCTTATACCAACATGATTAAACCGTAAATACTTTAAAAAATGTTAACAGCATCTTTTTTTATATCAGTCAGAAATTTCCTGTTATCCAAGACTATTAAAACTCAGCATTGATGTTGACACATCTCCTCGGCTTATTCTTTTAAGACTCATAAACAAAAGTTATTCAGGCATGCTTAATTTTAAAATGTTTAACATTATTGCCTTCTGTTTTACATCCTTAGTTGTTGTTGTTGGGGGCTATATCGCACAATGATTTCCCTCATCTGCAGATCAAGAACATTTGTTGAATACAGTCTTTCTGCATTATTGACCTCCTATCATTTCTACATTATTGACTTTCTATTATATCTGCCCAACAGCTGACCACAGCTGGCATTAGGGCTCCTTCTGCTCCTGGCTCCTAGACTCCTTCTTGTTTCTCCACATTCTGTAGGCTTTGACCTGCTCTTTTCTTCCTCTATCTGTTTTTTCTGATTCCATATAACTTCTATTAATTATTCTCACCATCCAAGGCACTTCTTAACCTTTACTATTTTTACTCTCCTGTTAGATGAGGCTGAATATTAAATGCTGTAGCCTTCTCTCCATGTGAGATTTTATAAATTTATTAAGCATTTTTAACCTCATTTCAATTATCACTTTTTTTGTTTCCCTATTAAAATTATCTTTCCCAACTGACTTAGTTTATGATTACTTTCAGTTTGGTGAAACTGAGTCCTCTGAAGCACAAAAATTTCCTGCTGAGGGTTCATTCTGCTTGCAGATGACAAGTATAATAAAGTCATGATCACTTAGCTCAGAAAGCATAGTTTCATTCTGTGATCAAGTCCTCTTTAGCTAGTGAGATGAGATGTAACACAGGACTCCCTCAAGTTAGATCCGAAAATTGTCAAAAAGATTTTTAGGCATTTTAGCACTGGCAGAAAAAGACCTTCAGCCTCTCCTGTTTTTAGCTGAAATTCCACATGGTAATCCAGTTGCTTTTCAATATTTTATAGCACGTAGAACTGGTCAAATGTTTTTGAATGGAAAAGCTTGGTTGGAAAATTCTGATTGAATGAAATAAGTTTTTAAAAGCAGATTAACGAAAAAGACTTAAATGTTTTCTTAAGATTAAAAGAGCTCCCTTTGCTCTGTTTGGATTCTAGCTTTTAGACACACATACAAAAGGAAAATAGTTTTACTTCTAAACTGGAGAACATTAAATAATAACATTTAATATAAATACTATATGCTTATGGTTTCAGGAAAATAACTAAGTGCTCCTCTCTCTAAGAGAGCAAACCAGACCAAACACACCTTTGAAATCCTCCTGATGCTCCCATACATGGGTTTTGCTTCCCCAGGACACCATGTTGTGGTAGGTGGGAAAGTCTGGAGCGCACAAAGCCAAAGCAGCAAAGGGCCTTATCCAAGTATTTGGATCCTCACATACAGCAGATTTGTTGAAGTGGGGCTGTGGATGAGATAGTTAAGGGCACTGAGCAAAACTCCCTGGCTCTTCCTTTGGCCTTCTGGTGTCACATAAGCCCTACTTCACATATGGAGGCACATATGCCCTACTGCATATATGGCAGCTGCAGTGCCATTGGGTCCTGCAAGACCCTTTTGCCCCTTATACGGATCATAACTATGTTTACCTTGATTTATATATTTACCCTGATTTTTATGGTTACCCTATTTATATATAGCTACTTTCCCATGAACAAATAATGGATATTTATGGGACAACTTTTTAAATAGTCAAAGGGTACGATATCAAATAGCAGCAAGTAAATAACAAAATATAGATTCTCCAAAGAAAAAAAAATAAGAGATATGGCTTTCAGTAAAAGACTGATGAACATACAAAGGGAAGGAAAGAAAGTACAAAACAGTTTCAGAAGACTTTAGGTTACCCTCCAGCCAAGTACGCTTTTTCAGAGCAATCCAAACCAATGGTCCTTCACAGCACTGCTACTTCTACTCCCTGAAAAATGCACTGAGCTAAAAGAGCAGAGTGGGAAGCCACCTGTGGGAAAGAGTGGAGAAGGCAGTCATCTCATCCTCAATCTGCTGGAGCAAGAGTAAGAGCAATGCTACCGCAGAATTTCCAAGTCCTTCCCATGGAGAGCAGCAGGAAGCTATTTTTAGCAGCCATTTGATCTACTGCAAATTGCCATGTTGTTGATGTAGTAATCAATGGTAACAATATAATTCTACAGCCATGGAGGTTACCTGGAGTGAGAGGGCAGAATTAGCAGTTTCCCTTTAGAAATTACTTGCTAATTTCTAGTGGTTATGTATACACAGCTGCCGTCTGTGTTCTCAGGTAATTTATTGTCAGGTGATGCTTGAAAACAGACTGGATTTCAAACAAGACTGATTTTATGAGTCCAAATGCTTGTAATGTCTGGAAAGCATTTCACATTTGGATTTAAATGACAGATGAAAAATATATTTCCATGATAACATAAAGGTTTTGGCCCCATGGAATTTAACCCAGGTTCTGGCAATCTAAAGAGAGCTGTCACATAAACCTTAGTAAAGACAGAATATGTCACTGAATGATTTAATTCCCTGAAAGGGAATAGAGGGGTATTGTTTTTTGTACATATAAATTCAGTAGCACGCTCACCTCAGAAAATTCAACTTCTTTCTGCACAGGATGAGATTTATTAGTGCAATGACATGAGGCACTTAACTCAGGAGATATTAATTACCAAACCCAGAAGGAACTCGTTACAGTAAATCAACAACATAAACCTAGCTCCATGCCAAGGTCATGTGCTGTTGGTCACTTTTAAGCAGACCAGTTACGTATTCCTTGTATCTCATAAAATGATGTCAGTGACATCATCTCTCTGACAGATACAGCAAATTAAAATAACCACAACAGACACATGTTTGGAAAAGCTTCCTGTTACTGGGTCATGGAAAGTTGACAATTACTATACTGTCCAGGGGGGGGAAAAAACACCTGGGGAAAGATGAAGCAAAGTCTTGCCCTCCTTGCTTTTTTTCTATGATTCTGTTCCTGACAGTGCACTCCTCTGCTATTCCTTTTGCTAGTGTCGTGTGGTTGCTTCAGCAAAGAAGCACTAAGTACTCCAAATGTCCCCAAGTATATTGAGAGGCAACAACAAGAGGAGAAAAGTAGGGAGGAACAAACGAGAAATGCTCATTGATACACAGCTTAATTTGGATTCATCATGGGGGCAGATTGGTTTTAATTCACAAATTGAAGCAAAGCCATTTGGGATCATGGGGGCAATCCACATGGGAAGAGAACTACCATAAGCTCCAGTCCAAGAGTAGATTCCTGCAAACATTTAGAGTGTTATTATTTAGGTTACCAAAACTATTCAAAATGAGTAGGAATTGGCTGTGTAGACCCCAGGTTTTATCAAATCAGTATGCAGCATTTTTATACTGATGTCATTCTAGTGATTTCAATATTCAACTTTTTATTTCATCTTTCAAATGCATTTATAAACTAAATGTATAGTAATACTTCTCTGTCCTCCACTATATGTTGCTTCCCCCTGTTTTGTATTATTATTAGAATAGCCACATGAATGAAACACTTGTATATTTTTGTTATATGATGGGACTATCATAACTCAAATTTCAATCAACATGGTCTGTGAAGGATTATCATTATAAATGAAGTATATGAATATTTCACATTTCAGTTATTTAAAATGGCATTTATGTAAACCAGCAGTTCATAAAGTACCATGTTTTTGACATTATCTCAGAGTAATTTTAAATGTTGAAAAAACCTTAAGTACCTATACAAACTAAAGGACCCTAGCATTTTTAACAAACTGGTACTGTCTGTAAAATGAAGATTATGCATTCCAACTTCAATATTTAATGAACCCTAAAACAATAGTCTGAAAGCAAGACTTTAGTTTCATTTTCATGGGAAATGGATCAGAATCTAAAACAGCAATTGACCATGGCTTTCAAAACTAAGTACCCAAGAAGAATGCAAGGATGACTTGCAGAAAAACCAGGTGTCAAAACCATCCGAGAAGAAGCCCTCATCAGATCATTGTTATTTTCTACCACTAGGATCCTCCTCAAGGTTGAGCCTTTGCCTTCGGTCCTCCCTTATATTGGTAAGAAATGAATTGTGTTCCAGCGTGTAAGACAATATCTACAGGTGATATCTTAGAAATAACACTTATACAAGAAATCAGAAGTATTTCTGTCCTCACCTTATAGTACTGCTGATCAGTACTCTTGGTTGATACTCTTGTTTAAGAGGGAAACAAATGACTACATTATGGAAAACCATCGTGGCTACAACACCTCGCTGTGACAGAGAAGGTGGTCTTAATAAACAAGCTTTCACAGTGCCACTGCACTGAAATTTTAGTCCTGATGTCCTTCATGAGACATCTGCCTTGTTGGCACAGGGGAGCCAGCACAATATTTTCTGGGGGTGGCAAAGACTTTTTGAAAAGAATATTTCAGCAAAGCACCACAAGGAACCATTTATTTACAGTGAAGTAGTTTGTGCTTTTATTGCTTTTGTTGTCTTTTGAAAAAAATGCAAATTGGAAAAGCACAGAAATAAATGACTCGGGCCTCTCACTAGTTTTGAGCAGCCCTACCACCCAAACAATTGCCAAACAAGGTGTCAAACATCTCCCTTCACTTGTACTGATGGTGAAAGAAGGATGCTGTTGTTTTGGTAAGGCTGCTGCAGTGGGAATGTGAATTATGAATGCAGTGTTACACCTGCTTTATGTTTAAAAAACAACAGCACAGCCTTGGCATTCCCAGCTTTGAAAATCATCAGTGACTTTCTCCTGAAGACTGAATTCCCTTCGGAGTGCGAAATACTACGTAGGGTGTGTTCGTATTTTGTCAACAAATGGTTTATTTTTTACTTAACAGTGTTACCAGATGCCACACTTTTCCACTGGGAACGATAAGTTATTTACAGAACTATCAGGGTATATAAAATCCATGCATGTATAGAACTTGCATGATCCTCCTGCGAGGTACATAAAATTGTAACTAATGCATTTGCTGAGGCCTTTTGGGAAGGTGGAAGTGTGAAAGGTTTAAACTAATACTCAGAACGTCGGCAGCAGGAAGCTGATCAAAGCCCTGGAAAGCTTTGGTCGCTCTTCCGTTGGATCCTCTGTGTTATGCTTGTTTTTCTTCTACATCAGCTGGTCATCTTAAAGCATCACCGTTACAAAGAACCAGCTGGCCTCTTTCTGCTTTGCCACATGCTGATGAAGGGAAGGAAGACACAGGGTGCTTTTATAGCAAAGTACCTGATACCTACCAGGGCATTCATTCCTGCTGCAGCATGTGACGCTCCTCAAGGTGTTTGAACTTGCGATATGAATGGGTGATTTCAAAGCATTGCATTTTTTGGAAAGCTGGTTTCCAGCCCTTTCTCCTGCAGCAGTGGCCATTGTCCTGTTTGTTGCAATGGCCTGAATGTGTGTCGGAACACATTTCCATATTTTAGCACCAGCAGCTTGTTGGTCAGGGTGTTTCAGGTCATTGCTTGGATTTCTGATCTCATCGGCATCAGACCGGCAAGATACAGATGAGGAAGCTGTCACAGAGGAGAGTGCAGTAATAAACTCAATCAGATAGATTCAGTTCTACAGAGTACAAATAAATAAATAAATAAATAAATAACACGTAAGAGTACTTTGCAATCCTGGATTCTTTATCTCATAAGGATGATATTACCTACTGGTTAGTGAATCTTCTCATTCCTGGGTCTCAAACTGCTTAATAAATAATTTTAAAAAACCCATAAATTAAACACTTAATAAGTTAGGGAGTCAAGTTGAGGAAGGGATGTATCTTGCATAAAGTCTTTCTGACAGTAGTTCAGCCCAGAAGGCGCTGAGACTTTCAGCTCCGAAGTCCAAAGCCTGGGCTGCTGTGCCTCATGTGGATGCAGGTCACATAACACACAGTGTGCACCCAAAGCTCTAAATGTTTATAATCTCTGTACCAAAAGTGCTTCATAAATTACATATCTAAAGTTCTGTCTCTTTCTGAACAGCAGCCCCTGCCACATAGCTTTGTGCACAGGAGGATATATTTGCTAAAGACAACAAAGAGAATCCTTTATTTTTACTAAGGGAAGCCTGAGAGAGAGATTCTGGGTGCCCGTGAGGGCATTAGTATCTTATCAACCTGTGAGCAATTGGCTAAAGGTAAAAATGCCAATACACCCATCCTGTCCCTTGTGTAGGGGGTTTGGAATTGAGGTAATCAATTATCCCAGGCAAACTTTTTTTCTATAAAGTGTTGGCTGAAAACCGGGAAATATGTACTGCATCTACACGTGCTGAGTGTAAGAGAAACCCGGAGGCAGGCTGTGACTTATGACTCAATCTCTTTCCAATTTGCTGATGGGACCATTCAGCTGCATATTTCCTCATATGTGTAACTCACAAAAATGTTGCAATTTTTGTTTTAAAGTACTGTTGTGAAGGTTTCTTCTCTCCAACAGAGCGCTGTGGATATAAAGGATGTAAGGTAGTATGTTGATTGATATACACAATGATAGACCTTCATTTCAATGAGATCACTAGTAATTATGAGAGAAGGGAAGAACAGGACATGCAAAAGGGCGTTGTAAAGAGAAAGAATAAGAATGTGCATTATCTGAGTGTGTGTTTGTGTGTGTGTATGTGGCAAACAGAAATAAAATGCTTTGAGAAAGATATTTAATTCTCTAAGCCTCTATTAAAAGTTCAGTGATTTACACATTTGAAAGGGCTCCAAACAAATATATCACAGCCAGACATGCCAAGTATTTGTGATTTTTAAGTCAAGTTGATTAATTGTTAGTGAATTAGCTAAATCCTATGCAAAATACGTATTATGGGATTGGATTTGGAAAAAAGCAAATTGGATTTGAGGATGTTAAATACGGTTCTTATGGGGCAGAACTTTTGGTAATGAGACAGAAAAAAATCTGAAATAAAAAGTAAAATGTTTTCTGTGCCCTAATAAAAGGATTATCTGGATACTGTATCTGTTCATACATCTGTTTTCTGCAGCTAACAAAATCAGAGAATTCACTGGAGAATTATAGTTAATATTTGCACTCAGAATATTTGAGTTAGCAATTTTAGCTCTTGGATTCTCTGAGAATTCCCAGCATAGATACTCAACTCCACTATTTATAAAAACTTTCTTTCTCGAGGAATAAGGCGAAGTAGAGCTATGAGTACAATATGGACAAAGATGATTTTTTTCAGATGCAGCATGATGATCTACTTTGATGATCTAATCAGGATTATAATTACATTGGATGTTCTTTAGGACAGGAATGATATGAAATGCATTTACAGTGCAATGTATCCATCACACTTTTGATTAAGATAAAAAGCAATTAATTAATTACAGAGGAAGCTGATACAGATGTCAGTCTGGCCTTCATCACTGCATTTTTGGAGTGACTAGTTTTCCTCTTATAGAAGTGAGACCTGCCCAGTTGTTTTTGTTTTGTAGCTGACCCTCAGGCTGGGTGTCTTTCAACCTAGCAAAATTTAAGTAAGGAGAGCACTTTTTTGACTTGTGATAGATTCAGTCAGCATTGCATATTCACTCTGAGCTAGAGCCTCACATTTTTCAGCAGCCCATGGTGTGTTAGTTGCAGAGCGCCTTTGCCTCGCCTTACACAAACCAAAGCTTGTCCTTTGCTCCAGGTACCTGGTGATTTCTTAAAGGTTTATGTTAACCATAAACGAGCACCCTTCAGACTGGCCAGGAAAGGCCTGGGCAGGGGTCACCGCCAGGTCTGCAGTCTCTGCTCAGACATGAGGAAAGTCATGAGTCCAGCCCAATTGGAGGTGACTCTCACTAAAAGTCATGAACTGGGACAGGCGGGTAAGTCTTACCTCTGCCAACACTGCCCCTATGAAATGCTGTCAGGAAGAGCTTGGAGAACAGCTTGCTCCTGCATCCACCAACCCTTTACTCAGATTGGGACTCACAGAGCTGCTCCAGGCAGCCCAGGCAGAGCCTTGGGAGCCCAAGGCTTGTCTGGATATGTCTAGTGGTATATAAACACCCCATTAAACACTTAGGTACTCGGGGACCCTTCTCTTCCAGATGATGCCCTGGAGTTTCCCAGCTGGGACTTGTTTCCAGATTTGCTGTCTATTCGAAAAAAAAAAGCTGATCTTGAGAAATGCCTCAAAGGGACAATTTAGGAATGCCCACTGGAGCCATTAGAAAGCTCTGGGAAAATCTGAAACTGTGAGACAGCAGGAGTAAAACCCATCTATCCATCCTCTGAAACAAAACAGGAATTCAACACAATTTGCTTTAATGTCAATGATTGCAGTGATCTTTTAATTAAGCAAATATATGGGGAGCAACACAGTCCTCTCCTGAAGCATTTCAGCAGTCTTCTGCACTTGGTACAATCCCAGGAAAATCCTCTTTTCAATTCATCTGGTAGATGAAACCATTAATCAAACTACTCATACATTTTTAAACAAGAAACAGAGTGCTGCAGGTTTCCTGCTGCATTCAAGCTGTTTATGATGAAAGAGAAGATCAAAAATGTTTTTGTGATGGAGCTTTCCAAAATGCTGTATCTTTTTCACTAAGCAAATTCTGCAGTGTTTAATGTATGCTACATTTTGATTAGGAAAATTGCTATAAGAAGGAGCAGCAACCTACAAAAAAAACCAACCTGCATTATTAGTGTGTATGTTCCTTGTGGCAAGGATCCATAATAAGTTATTGCTTTTCAATTATCACTTCCCAGCTGATCTTTGAGAAAGCAAAGCTATTGCTCACAGGAATGTTAGTAAACTGTATAAATAAACTGGGTGGGTTATTCTGGCTTTAACATAGGCAAATAGCACGAATTGCCATTTTTGTGCTACCAGTCCTGTAATGAAAACAGAATGCATTAGAAAAATATGATGAGACAGAGATGTTCTATTTGGTTTTGTACTGTATCTTACAAGTGACATCCCTCCTTGTGTGGAAGAAGCTGGTGTGGGATAGCTAGTGATCTTGAGTGTGATGTGACACCACTTGAACTGACAGGTGATTATCTAGTGTCTTCTCTTCCTTTTTCTCCTAGGGCATATATCTTAGATTCAGGCACTGAAGTTACTCCAGAGGTGTCCTTGGTGTGGGCTTTCTCCTGCTGCCCCATTAGGGCCATATTGGTTATCACAAAGCAGGACTGGCATCTCCATTTGCATGAGCTGGTCAGTTACACAGAAAGGAAAACTGTAGGCTAGAAAGGTTGGTTTACCTAGGGAGCTAAAAGAGACTTTTTGGGAAAGCATGTCTCAGCCCATTGCTAGAGTCTATGATTTCCTTTATCTGAACATTCACTGGAAGTAAAAGTGCCCAGTTATATCTTTTGATGTGGACTACTTTGTATATTTAGTGAGGGAAAAAGTTCGCTATCAGTTCTAGATGAGTGTGGATGAATGTGGACCCTTCCTCCGCCAGGAAAAATCCAACCACCTCATTCTAAGCTGGACAAATGGACACAGTATTGGCAGAGAATCGGGGGATTATCAGGTACTAGGAAGACTCAGCGGATATCATCTGGTCCTTGAATGAAACAGGAAAACTTTTCCAAAAAAGGCAATAGTCTTTGGTACACACGAATCTCATCTTCAAAAATTTATATCAGGGCATTTCTCCTGGAAAGCAAGACTGGGAAAGCTGTGAACATGTTTTTTCCACTTTCTTCTTCTGCTTTCCATTTTCATTTTCAGAGCGGTAGAAGGCCAAAATTGTGTTCGAAATGAAGGTGTTCACTACTGCTTTGATACACAAAAACATCTACCATTGCCAATTAAACTTGCTTTCACTGATACTCATCTTCTGTGCCTCACATCTCCCCCATCTGCACTCTTGTGAAAAAGGAAGAGGTCTTTGTAGAGGACTTTGTCTCCTCTTTCAGACCCATTTTCATGACTGTAACACTGTAGGAACACATTTATTAGTGCTCAAACATGCTTTAAACCCACACTGCTGATGTACCTGAAATTTGTGAAAATTCACAAGGTTTGAATAAACTCCCAGGATGACTTAATTGGGTCTAAATTATGCAGCATGTAAAGAATTAATGGCTGCAAGTAGTTTCCAGAACCTGGAAGGGAGTCAGCTTCTCCATCACATGAGGTTTCCAAGTTCTTTTAAGGAGAGCAGTGAGCACAAATGCCATTTCTAAGCATGTTACCTCTCCAGAGGGAGGCTGAATTTTACTGTGCACCAATTTAATTCCCTGTCAAGTTATATGCAGGGCTTCCGTTGTCATCAGGTCAGACAGCATTCTCTCTTCAAAATCTGTCCTCCTCTATTGTCAGTCTGATATCTGCATAAGGCTAGGAAGCCCAGCTAGCCTATTTTACAGATGTAGAATGGAAACAAACCTATATTAAGGTTATTCCTGCAATGCTGTGTCATGAACAGCTAGCTCTGAATGAGCTAAACAGTGTACAGGAGCAAGCAGAACTGCACAAATGCACTGCTAAGCTAGCCCTGTTGAAAAGCTGAAATGTTCCTGTATTTTGCCTGGGTCTATATTGCTGCTCTGTCTTGAACAGTTATGTACCTTATAGGCAATATCCTCAAAAATACTTTGTTACAGCTCAACTGTTCAGCGATGTGTCACCTTTCAATGTTCATAACCTTAGGCTGGCTGTTCAGGGTCTTATTGTAAGAGCTGCATTGCAAACTGCCCAAATGTTTACACAGGCTGGTTTTAAAACCCATGTTGAGTTTCAGGGTGTATGACACGACAACTTGGGATTATTAACAATTTTATTCAGGAATATCACGCTGCAAGCTATTTCAAAAAAAGGATTCTACCCTAACCCCCCACCTTCTCAGAGACACGGGCAATTACTGTGACTGCAGGAGAAATACCTCCTTCCAGCTAGAATTCATCATAGCCATCAACAATGTTCAGGAGCAGATCGCTTGACTCACATACTAATGTGAGATGCCACTGATTCTGGGGCATTTTCATCCACTCTCAATGATTAGCTTGGATGGAGAAATTCAGATTGTTTATCCAGCACAATGGAGACTACATATGAAAGCACCTACTTATGAAAGCACCTACTTATGAAAGTACAGTTCACCTGGGACAGGGTGTTCTTAGCTGTTCTGGCTAAAGATTGAGATTTTGGGGGTATGGCATTTGATCCTCTCAAGATGCAGGCACTAAAGTCATGTTGTGAATGCCCAAAGCTGAATAGAAAAGTAGAGCAAGAAATTTCCAGAGAACTACTTTTGTTTTTTTTCTTGCATGCCATTATTGTGTTAGAACTGTATTACAGCCTATGGCTCAGCTGTGCAACATGCTGTCCATGCATGGAATGAGACAGTCCCAGATACACACATCTTACAATCGGATCTACAAGACAGATGGATACAGACCAAGAGTATAGTTAAGCAGTAGTATAAATTGGAAGGTCATCTATTTATGTCAGAAAATCAAGATCCTTTTTTCTTACAGATAGAGAGATCTTTGACTGAAATAAGAGAACATTCTGGAGCCGATATGAAGCAAAAGCATGGATATAGCAGCTGTTGCTTCTTTTTCTTCTGGTCATTGTTTTTCTGCTGCCGTGGTCACCGGGACATCACAGAGCTCAGCACTTCTAGGTCTATCTCTACCACAGAGCTGGGAAAACGAGAGGTACCACAACAGGACAAAGAGTTTCTCAAGTCTGAACAGCTCTCCAAGGACAACGCAGTGTGGTAAAATTGCAGAGCACCTGAGATGTGTAGCATGGTCCTAGCTCTACCATGGATTTCCTGTATGATCTTGGCCAAGTCACTTTGCTTTTTTCTTCCAGGCCTCTTTTCCTCTTTTGAAAGTAACACTTTTAAAACAGATAATTTCTTTCAAAACAGATCGTTTCTTACTGGACACCGTATGGGAGTCTAGTATTAGCTGAGGCATCTAATCCACTTTAATACAAATTTCAATTACAGATGTCTTCCTCAGGGGGAAAATACATCTAGAAATGTTCCAGCCTTTCTATTGACTACCTGGGAATGACAGTATAAATCAGCAGTGGGACAGTAGCCAAGGAATAGCGTATAAAGTAATTGTTGACTTTCTCAGGAAACTTCTGATCTGATCTTGAGAAACCTGGCCTTTCCATTTTCCATAAACTTGTACCAAAAGATATCCAGAAGAAAGAGAGGTCAGTTAAGCCCTTTATATAAGATACTAAAACCTCAGCCAAACTGAAGGTGGTATATTACGCTGAAAGGGGTGTTTTAACTAACAACATTGTGATGCAGTGCTCATGGTTCAGATCAACTGCAATGAACTAAAAATGGGAAGAAACTGTTAAGTTATTGTTATCTTTACTATTGTTTTTTGGCTGGTTAGTACTGACAGAACAAGTCTGCTACTGCTATTGGGACACTCACTCCCCAAAAGTCAGGCATGATGACCAATGTGAGATTATAATCATGGATAGTGTCCTCACTATCTGTTCGAACCCTAGATCCACCAGGACACTCTTGATGTCACCACCAGGTCCAAACAGCGCAAAGTAGGTGAGCCCAGGGAGAGGGGTTAGGTCACTCTTACATCCTCTTCTTTCTAGCTAAATCCTGAACATCTGGGATAGGAGGCTTTTGATCCCTCTGCCCTTCCTCCTCGTGACTCACTCATTTCTTTGATTATTCTTTTTCTTTTTGCTTTCTGCTTAAAGTGAGACTCAAGGTCAGAGAGGCTACTCAACACTTCCGCCCCCTCTGTAACACCTCTATGAGATTGTAAGTGAGGTAGACGAGAAGTGCCCTGCTTGACCTGAGGCTTGCACATTTTTGCCAGGTCTCAGAATAGCTGATAGAGCAAGTGGTTGAGTGCTCCTCCAGTACAGCAATTGCAAAAACAGGTCAGGAACAGAGCTGACACTTTCCTAACTCTGCAGTTCTCTCATTCCCTTCTGGGTTTGCTTATTGTATCCAAGGGGAAAAGAACGGGAACTGATAGGAACACATGAACTACCATGACTTCTAAGTAAATTAAAAATATTATTGTATCTCTAATATGGCGTAAAAGACTCAAAAGTAGTGGATTTATCCCTAAAAGCTCTCCTGCTAAAGAGAAAGCAAAGACAGCTAATACTGTTGTTACTATGGAAGCCTAATTTGATATAAAAAATATTGACAGTTGTAGAGCTAGTTTTCTTTCTCACATTGTTTTCCTTTCAAATCCCGCAGGATTATCAAAGCCTCCCCATGAAGAGCTCCCCTCAGCAAACATAGCTTTTCTACGCTACCAGAATAATGAACAAAAAAAGGCAGCCTAGAAAGAGAAATGCTACTCATCTCATGAAGGAACATAGCACAGACACTCGATTTGGTGTTGTTACGTTGTGCTGAGGTGTGAGATGTCTGTATCAGGGGCTACTGGAGCAGAGTTCTTTGACTGTACAAAGCTGCGATTAATGAGGAGCAGCAGGGAGGTGACATTTTACCTCTGTGTGATGCTGCTGAGATCAATAACTGAACAACACATTCACTCTGGGTGGCCACCGATCTAACAATATGTTGAGGAACTGGAAAGCACACAGAAAATAGCTGCAAACTAACTAAAAGCACAGAAAAAAAAGTTTTTTTTTCCTGACAGATTTAAAGTGTTCAGCCTGCTTTGTTTAATTAAAAAAAGAGAATTAATAACTTCACCCTCATTAAAGTACTTATACTGCGTCATAAAGAGCTTTTCAATCCAGTAGTGAAACACATGGTAAGACTCAGTGGCTGGAACTACTGGTAATTAGAAAAGCTCATATAGGAAACAATGCATGATTTTTAATAACAACAAGGCTTTAACTACTGGCAAAGGTTATTGGGCAAGATGCTGGATTTACTGTTTTTTAGTGTTTTCCAACCAATACAGGATATTCCCCCATAAGTAAGCCATTGGACTCAACTCAGAAGTAGCTTAGGCTGATCTACTATCAGCCCTTTCCTGTGGTTAGCTCAGACTGTAAGCCCTCACCCTGCACAACAGGGAATCTCCAAAGGGGTGCCACGCAGCACAACCTTGCACAAAGCAGAGGGATAACCCGCGCATCTTTGATTTTTTGCCAGTCACACCACACAGAGACACGGCATCCCCAGGGCAGTGTAACCACACTTTTCACAGGGGAGCATCAGTTTGAAAACAGAGATGTAGCAGGGATCGCATGTTGTAACTGTCTATTGCAAAGGACAACTTTCTTCTTGGAGTCTGCAATGTCGGCACACTAAAACAAGTAAGGATTTCCTTGGTCTGTTTTTATGTAGTAGTTCAGCACACTTTGTAGTCAGCCCTCCACGTGCTCCTCACAGTGTATAAGGTCTATTTAGCTAGAGGCAGTGTTTTTATAGCTCCTTAGTGAATCCCCCGGATCATACCTCCTCTAGATCCCCTTCATCCAAAGTCCACAGGAGAGCTTGGAGCTACCAAGTCACGGCCTGCCCAGGCTCAGCAGAAATGTGCTAAAATGCTGCCACCTTGTGCTGATCTGGCAGTAAACCTAGGCTTAGCACTCGGCTGAAATTTTCCCCGGGATGCGAGGCTGTGCTCCGACACAAGTCTACCCGGAGGCAGGCCAGAGAGGTGCCGCTTCTGCCCTGGGGCACCCGCACTCATTCTTCCCCTCGGCGTCCATCTTCCGACCACACAGCTTTCCTGGCCGAAGAAACAGAGAGGGAGACAGAAACCTCCCTCAATTTCAGCTCCCAGTCTGAGCTTACAGGCAGCTGGAAGGAAGAAACCCTGATTTGAACCAGACGACTTCTAATGAAGTTAGAGAGATGCAACTCATTCCTGTAACTCTCCCTTTTGTGACATTAATACCGCAAACACTGAACAAATCTGCTCTCTTCATATTGGCAGGAACCTTCCAAGATGCAAAATAGCTCACACATTTAGCCTAACTCACTGCTTGTACTTTTTTAAACAGGGCAAAAAGTAACTCCTAAGGAGGTGCCCAAGTTTCAAGAGGGGAACCAAAGCTTCGCAGAGAAAGGACGATTTACCTTGTCTTAGTCTTTAGAATTAGCACTCTCCACTAACATGCTTGTCCTTCCTTATCCCATTTACCTTCAAAGCCTTTATTTATTAATTTATTGGTTGGTTTGTTCCAAAACACCCTGATAACACCCTCTCTAAGCCATGCTTCACCCTGCTATGAGCTGCATTTAATTCATATAGAGCCCATAAGCCAATCCATCCCTGCATCCTCTCTAATGATTAATGGTTAATCAGTACCAGCTGCTAAGTTTCTCCCCCTGTGTAACATTTCATTTTGATGCCGTCCTTATTTAAGCTGAAAATAGAGAAGTTCAGAATAACCTGGAGAGATTTTCTAGTATCTGATCAGTAGATCAGACATGAATTAGCATTTGAAAGTTATGTATGTGAAATGTGAAGTACTATGTTATGATGAGCTAAACATTATTTCATCATACTGTTAATCTAAAAGTTACAGAGCTTATTTCCTTTCACCCAAGAGGGAAATCGATCATCAGGGGACTGTTATGGTCTACCACTTTATAAGATTTAGGTTGCAGGCAAAAAAGTATAAATTGTTACAGTCACTGCTCTGGCTGTCGCCCCTTGGCACTGACACTGTTTTGGACGTCAAAGCTCAAAGCTGGTTGACAGACTGCGGGTATCTCAGCTACCTGCTCATGGAGTCTTTCTCCATATTCGAGTAACAGAGGAGGGCTGAGCTGTAGAGATGCTGAGCACCTCCCGTGAAGCTGCTGGAAACTGTGAGAGCTGGGTACTTCCAAGTCGGACTGTAGAAAGCTTGCTAAGGAAATCAAAGCAGATGTTACATAGTTTATCCTGGTGAAACGTAATAAACTCTCTGCACAAATACTTCAGTGGGAATCATCCATAAGATCACATTTTTTTCCCTTATTTCTTGCTCAACAGAAGTCTAATTAACTGAGCAAAGCACAGACACAGAAATAGGCAAGCACAGAGATATCTCCTGATTTGAGTAAAGGTCAGCAACTGACATTAATATTTCTTTTCCTGTTTCATATAGTGCTAATCAATCGAAACACAAGTTACTTCCAGACAATTTTGCTAACATGAGGTGGAATGACTACGTTAGTTATTGCTCTTTTGTTTGCAAAGCTGATTTTGCTAGGGTGGAAGCAAATTGCAACACTAGTGTTCAGTCCAGAAAATCTTCTTTAGATATTGAGAGCACACTTGTGTGTGAATAGTGTGCTAGTCTGTGTCCGAGAGAGATTCAGACAGCAAGGGGAACTGTACTGCCTGGGTTTTGCGGCTTAGAGCACCAGGCTGTTGGTCATAGCAGGGACCAACAGGGCAACAGGGCTTATCTGGCATCTCCAGTCTTTTGCCATCTCCACCACTTTTGCCAGTGGGATTACAGGAGTGGAGAGAACAGCCAAGGAGGGGAAAGGAGCAGGGTCCTTTTCACTAGAGAGAGAAACAAGGGGAGAGAGCAAAACTGCATTGGATTTTCAATCTCTTTGTTCCTCTTCGCTTGTAAGAAGGATATGCATTACTTGCTCCCACCACCTTTCCTTTCCCCAGCTCCTTAGAGGGGGGCTGTGACAGAAGAGACCTGTGCCAGGAGCCTGCACTGCTGTATTTGGCTGCCTCCTCCATTTGATTTCTAGGGAAGGGCAATCATTAAGCTGCTCTTGTTGCTCTTGTCTGCTTCATGCCATTTGCTTCTCCTGCAGCCTCTCCATCGATGCTCAACTCCCAGCTACCACTGAAAAACACCGAAAGCTGGACTTTCCCAATCAGTCTACTTCCTTTGGCTGTACAGTGAACTCATGAACACTGGCACCCATTTCTGAGATTCCCTTCCTTCCCTTTGCTCTTCAAGGCATCCTTCTCACCATTTCACTGTGAGTCTTATGGCTCCTGCTGGTTTCTATACACCCTGGTTTCTGAAGTGATCAGTAAGGGATCTCTAACATAGCCACTCACATGTAGGGATGGGGTAGGCGTCTGCCCTACCATCCACACACCTTTTCAGATATAGCAATGTTCAAGCACCCCAGATATATGAGATTGACTGAAAAACTGTAACAGCTACACATTTTGAGGGGAGGAAAGCTGTGTCTTCTCCTGATTTTAAAGCCTTTAAGGTTTTATACTTTTTTCCTCTGTCTAGACAGTCTCGATGTGGAGACTTTACTCTTTGCATTTAATAAAAAGAGGGAGGTCTCTGAACCGGCACAAGCAGTACAAGGATTAACAACTCTGGGATATCTGACACTGGCCCCTTTGCTCAGAGGGTGGAAAGTAGCCAGCAGTCAGTCTTACACTAACAATGATTTACTTATCTCCATAAATATGCCAGTAGGTGTCCACGAGCCTATGTGCAGATGGACTATTTATCCCTCTCAGGGTGTGAGGTGAAGATCTTTGCCCCAGGCTTTTGGTCAGACACTCAGGACATTTCTCAGGCTGTCAGTTGCCTGTATATCATAGCTGTGATGCTGCAACCAGAAAAATGAGATAAGCCAGGCAGAACACAAACAAAGACTTTGCCTGATTCTTCATACTATCTGGGTTTACCTAGTGCAAGTGTTACATGAGTCATAACTTTTTTTCTATATGCTGAAGGGAAATCCTGAGCTATGGACAGGAACTCAAAGAGCAGAAAAGAACAAAAAATACTCTAATTTCCTGTTATAGGTAGCTCTGGGAGGGGTAGCTGTGGCTTCTAAAATATGATAGTGGTAAAAGAAATAGTTTGTGGGAAGGGATAAGGAGATGGATTACAAGTATGTATGGGTACAAAACTGCATTTGGTGTTGGGCTGAACAACTGGTTCATCATACCTACCACACAAAGTAAAAAATTTACTAGTTCTTATTTTATTTTCTATTTGCTGAATAGAACTCCAGCTCTATGCATTTTTTTTTCAAATATCAAGGGGCTATTTATTCTCATTCCAGTGGAATAGGATAGAAATAGGCAACCAGATTACTCATTTAAAACATGGCTCCTATAAACATTTTGGTAAAGTATGTTTCTATGTGCGCTCTCATTTGGCTTAACACTTTTAGCAATTTGTAGATTATTTTATTTTATTTTTCATATGTAACACATGTTTACACCCCTGTGTCAAGATAAGACAGTATCAGGAAAGAGGGAATCAGCTGGAGGAACTTTCTTTCATGAGGCTGTTCAGGATATTTGACCTGTTCAGCTGCATTGCTCAGTTCTGGCTGGTCAATTCTGTCTCACTATGCTATTTCGTACCCTAAATAGTGAAGGAACTTGCAAAGTGATTTCTAACAGCAGTACAATACAATCAAATTAAATATCCTTAAGCATTTCATCATGAAATTCGGAAAATTTCAAGTTTTACTGAGAGGCTGTGAATTTTTACAGGTGGAAGCCTCAATCTGGCAAAAACAAAGTAGCTTAACTCACTTGACAAAGATAAATGTATTAAAAAGGAGCATTCTTTATGCTGGGTATTTCTGCCTGCAAAGTGGGCTCTCCTGCCTTTCCCTGGAGAAGTGTGCACCACTTACAAGGGCTTACATAAGAGCTGCAGGGTGAACGAATCTGGGGTTCTGTGGGGCAGAAGCCACAGGGCATGGGATCCTGACTGTGTCCCTGACTGATGACAAGTGTTCCAGGTGTGTCAGGTGATATACAATTTAATGCATAGTATTTAGAACTATTTTCAAGTTAATGCATTTTTCAGTCCAGGTCTTGTTAGAAGCAACTGGGTTTTGAAAGATGCAGAGAACTTTTGTGGCCAGAGAAGCTGTGCTAGGAGGATGTATTTGCTATTTTGGAAATCTGCTATTGCTGGTGAGGGCTGCGAAATTTAAAAAAACACCCCTGCACCCCTGTCTTCATGGAAAGCTTTCAGACAAAATATTGATTCTTGCTTGAACATTATAGCTGTAGTGACTTCTGTTATTACTATTTTTCTTTCTAATATTTCATTGGGCTGTAGCATCTTTGATTAAGTCATTTTTCTTTCATGTATCTGCAGTACTTGTAAATCAAGGAATGTTGTAATCTATTCTCCTCTCCCTCTTTTCCCCTCTCCCTCATTAATACCTTTTTCTGTGGTAATTCTTCCTTCTACAAAAACACATTTTTCTAATTTTTCAAATGCTAAACTTAAAAATTATGAAAAATTAGCAAACCTCAGTACTAAGGACTGTACAAATGCTGTCCTGTCTGGTTCACTGCTAGTGCATTGGAGCTGTGTTACAAATAAGTCAGTGATTTTTAACAGAGGGAGTTCCTGTCTGGAATCAAGAGAGGAAAAAACACAGTATTTGGATGGGGAGGGCAAGAAGCTTAAATACAGGAGGTCATCAAAGGTGTTGAAAGGAGGCAGCTGACAGAGGAGCACATCCCTTACATGTTCTCCCAGGCTTCACTTGCCTTTCACAGAGAGTTCATATGACTGACTGAAACTGTGTTAGATCCCAAGCGATCATCCCTCAGCCCTACCTGGAAACAAAAGCAGCATTGCTCCTTGTGCAGATGTATTCAGCAAGACCCTACCAGTAAATGTGCTCAACAGGAGAAGCTGAGGGCAGGGGAGGTAGTGTCCTGAGGCCTTCATGGCTTCAGACTGGCTGTCACTTCATTCTCTGCAAGATTCACCAAAACAAAGGCTCTTCTGTAAGTGACTCTGAGGTTTGGTGGCACCAGCACATGGAGTGGCTCTGTGTGCCTCATTGGAAACAGGACTCCCAGGTACTTCTGAGTGATAAAGCTCATGCTCTTACATCCCTACCCTCCATTTCTTAGGTGACACCTTGAAAAAACAGTGAGTGCTATGTTGAGAGGAATGGGTAACTACAGCAATATTGTCCTGCTTGTGCCCGACAGACATGTTAGTTTCTTTCTGAGTGCCCCAACGTCAGAAATGGGTAATTATGAACGGCATCTATCTAAGAAAGGAAAACATCCTCTCTGTTTTTTTGTTTGTCTTTTTTGTTCATTATTCTGCAGATCACTGCCATTTTAGCTGTCTCTTGCAGAATCCAGCAGAATTCAATTTGCATGAGAAGTACCGCCTGTTATTAATGGCTAAGCATTTTTCTGGGACATGGGCTACCCTACGTCTATTTCCGTGGTTCCTCTGTAGAGGGCTTGAGCCAAGCCTATTGATATCAGTAAGTGACTGACTTAATTTGCTTTGAAAGAAGCATATAAAGGCCTAAAGAGACAGCAAAAGATGAGAATACTGTCTCTTATTTCCTAACTATGGCAATATTCTGGTACTGTATTAACAGTGTTTCTTCAAAGGTGATTTCCACATCTTCACCTAAATTCAGTTATCAATTTAAAAAAAGGTGCAAGAAAGTTAATTGTAATTAATTCAGGTTTAAAATAAGTTAGATCAATCCTATGATGCAAGAAATATACAGAACTAAATCCACCTTCTTCATTAGAAGTACTCTAATACGAAATTTTACAGTCTGTTGTAAGTAAACAGCAGTTATCAGTACCAGAACTTCTGTCTGGAGATCCACATGAAGACAGTCATGGCAGAAACTTTTTTTTACATTGTAAAGGGGCCCAAACAGAGCTTTTGACATAAAACTAAGACTGACAATTTATTTGTAGATCTGTAAGAAATGGTCCTGTTTTCTACGGTAAATATAGTAGCATTTTTGCCACATAGTCCATTACAAATGGAATACCTCACATTTTAAAGACTCAATCTCTTTACAGATTCATCTCTATAAATAAGCCCTCTTTACCAACCAACCCCAAATCAAAAGAGCATGTGGTAGGTAGTGATATACCTAGAAGTATATGGATATGCAATCTGTGGAGGGCAGGAATTTTAAAATTTGGTAGTTGTATTTGGACTATAGTATTTTTACTTGTCTGTTGGTGAGGGATATAGGACAGGAGATAACCCTCATGATTACACTTCTCACTGCATCTCTGTTCTGTGCCTTTTAAATGGAGGCTGAACCTGTGATTCTCACTCATTTAAATTAAGTCCTATGTCAACATATCTTCTTGATCAGCCATGTTTACTAGCATTCATAGACAAATCTTATGCTTCAAAACAGTCCTTTGAAAGGGAAAACTATTGCTCAGCTGACCATAGGAACAAAGAATAATGCATATGTATACTTACTTGCGCCCCCTCCATCCCACATATAGTTATAAACATATACATATATGTATGTGTATATATCAACCATGATGTAGTCTTTCTGTCTGCTGTGGTCTAAACATAGTTGTGAAGATTGTATTAAGCAATTGTTAAGAATATTTGTGAAAATAATGGATGTGCTGCAATACCAGTGGTTTCTCCAGCTAGAGTATTACTAATTATGCAATATTTTTGCCCTGTCCTGTGGTTGTTGGATCTCCGTTTCCAGCCGCAGGGCAATGACCAAGCCCTGAGGTGTAGCTGCTGCTTTGTAGCTGACATTATAAATCCTAGAGTGAAAGCACAGCTCCAGCAGAGCAGAGCTGGCTGGTGTTCAGCCACTTGGAGCAGAAGTGTCTTGGAGAGGAAGCCTCTCTGCAAAAGAGAGTGCATAGTTATAAAATGTAATAAATTAACACAAACTCAAATACATTTAAAAAGGGCCTTTATTTCAGCTGTGATCCTGAATTTTGTCTTATTGATTCATTTATCCTTGTCTACTACCTTGCAAACTTTTTTTCCCCCTTCATCACATGCTTTCAGCCTCTGAGTTCGAGTGGTTTCATGTATTAGGAATTGTTATTGTTCATGTACCCATATCTGCTTCCTATTTTTTAGGTTCTTTCTCAAACATTTTATACAGTGCTTTAACATCATTTGTGTTGCCCTTTTTCCCCTTCTTTCCAAGAATATTTGTTTTTAATTACTGTCAATGCTGTCATATATGCATGCAATACATGAAGGTACAATCTTATTGAAGTTATGTTGAGGAGTGAACAATAATGAATTCTGAAGCCATAGGGGTTTTTTTGTCTATTATAGTGTTGCATATGCCTGAAGATTATTATTATAGATGTCACATACTAATAGTTCAAAAGCGTTTAAATAAAACAATATATGTGCTGCTGAATGTTGGGGATGTAGCAGGCACTTCTCTTAGAAAACTTACAAGAGTTGCATATGCAAAGCACCCAGAAAAGAGGCAGAAGACTTGCAACAGTTTCACCATCAGCTCCCTTCGATGAAAGGAGAGCATCACTGTCTCCATGACCTTGTCTCTGCAGCTGCACTGCATGAATCTGTTTTTTGATGCTTCAGTTTTCCTAATCATTGGAATTGTTCTCCCTACTGTGTATGATGCATTTAGAGTGCTGGCAAGACTTTACAAAAGCGACTAATCATTACTAATGTGGGGACGTTAAACACAAAGGAGACAAACCTGGATGCTAGAATGAATTTGATATATCTAGTCAAACATGATCTCCTTTTCTCTAAATTAATAATTAGAGAATGAAATTAACACCCTCAAGCAGCTGAGGACTAAAATTTAACTTCCCTTAAAATTGCTAGAGGCTAGAGGAATGCATATTCAGCACTTCATATGTTATTGCATTTATTTTCCTTTTGGTGCAGTATAATGTTTTCTTTACAAAATATCAGAAAAAAGTTTTCAAGTTTTTTTCTTTTTTTTTAATAGCCTCCTAAAATACCTCATCATCCCTTCCCCGGTGTGAGATACCTTTAGTGTCCAGGTGCTAGTTCATACTTCTCAGGCAGAATATGACATGAAATTCTCTGGGGCTCTGGTGTGTTGTCTCACTTTGGAAGGCATGTAGTACCCAACCAGTTTTAAAAGAAAAAAATAGGTTTGCATAACTAGTTAGGATATTTTTGAGGAAGTTACTTTTCTTTGGGACTGCTGATATATTGGAGGGAAAAAAGACATTTTGTGGAAAAAGCCTGTTTTTGACAAGAATTTCCTCAGATCTAGGGTGGAATTTCTGCTCCAGGACATGAAACCTACTTTGTGATGAGATATATATCATTCATTCTGGTTTATGAAAAGCCCTCAATATTTAGGAGAGACCCAAACCAGTAGAGTAGGGATTTTGACCTAGGGCTGCCTGCAGGCACGATGAAGAATCTAATAATAAGGCAATTAACACTTGTATGGGGTTATCAAAAAATATCTTTCCAATATGAAATTTCATTCTGTTGGGAAGCCAGCAAAAAACCAGAAATCCTTCACTTTTTTCATTAAATAAAGGTCTTGTTTTCTTGCACTGTCTCTTTCTGAGCACAGAACACCTTATTTTGTCAGAAGCCTTCAGTGCAGGGATATAATGTTGAGTGGTCTTTACACAGAGCTACTGAAAATGTGGAACTCTTCCCCAGGGAGGAGCAAAGGGCAAAAATGAAATAAAAAACCCGAAGGAAATAATGACTGCCACTTTGGTAGTGTAAGTGTAGGATGGGCAACCAGTCCAAGCATTAAAGTTCTCCCTATTTTCCCTACCACCAGATTTTCTGCTTTTGTGAGTAGGTCATGTTGCTGCCATTTTTCACAAATGAAGAGTTACCCTTGCTAGGTTTGTTCCCTTCAGATCTGAAACTCTGGTAGGTCTCCAGTGAGATGTCAAATGAGTAGTTTGCATGATGAAGACTTTATATACTAGCTTACCTGTAAGTGCTCTGAAAAAGCCAGTTCTAGAGATATCCCATCGCCAGCACCACAAGAATGCCAGGGGCTGGCCATTGACATTCAACTCATGGCAGTGCCAATGAGCCCTGAACCTCTGTGTGTCATGCTCCTTTCCTACCAAAAGTTCTGACTCTTCCTCATCCACTGCTGTAGTTTAATATTTTTAATATTAAATGAAAAATAGCAGCCAACAGGTAAAAGCAGATGTTCCATGTTTGTCTGTGTACATGTTACTGTTCATTCATAAATCACTAGCAAATCCAGAGGACTGCACAAGTTAGATTTTAAAATAAGAACATGTTTCTAAAAGTAAAGAACCACATTTTTAGAAGGAGCAAAATGTCCACATTTTGAAAATCAGCATCTCTAAGGCACTCTGTGACATGTACCCCAAAATCTAGGTATCCAAAATCACGAGTCCTAGTTAAGTCAATAGCACTCTGATTAGAGCTTAGGTTCCTTAAAAATCACACTTCCTGTCAGGCCTCGAGCAATGCTGTCTATATGTGACAGCAGATAAAGGTGTATGACATTGACATAGCAGTACAAATTAAATTAAATATTTAAGTAGTAGTCAAACCGATTAAAAAATCAAAATAGAAAGCCACAGTTTAATTTTTAGTAAAACTTACGTTGTCTGGATAAAAGCCATGTAAAAAGAAATAGTATAGACATGATTAAAACATCTGAGAGAAAGAAATTACCATGCAGCAGAAGTCTTACAGGTAGAGGGCAGAAATGTTCATCAGAACTCTACAGAAGCAGTGTTGATATTGGCAGTGGAGCTAGGGAAAAATGTCACTCCACTCTGCATTACTTCAGAAATCATTGAGTGATTTATACCTCAATTGCCTTATTCACTTGGCATGTTTATGGACAAGTCAAAACTAGACTGACCTTAAAACCCAACAGTCTCCAGATTGGGAAGGAATGAATCGTACTATGTCACAGATTTGTAGCAGCTCTCATATTGATGGATTACAAAGCCATCTTGCAGATTATGGATGCATTAGTCACTTTAGCCAACCTTATATTTTATGTCCACAGTGTGACAGAAAGCAAGAACAGAGGGATCTGCTCAGCATTCAAAAATGCAGATGGAACTGGAGTTACTGAATTAGTGTGTTCTCATAGCTGTGAAGTGTGACGCGAGATTGTTAATTAACATATGCGATTAGGCCATCAGCAATGGCTCTGCATATGCTCCAGTAGTAGCTAAAGGAGTAAGAAAATGCTCCCTAGCACAGTGAACAAAGATGCTGCAGTGTTTTTGTAATGTAGAGCTTTCGTATTTGGAGCTTCTACCTACAGTGCTGCAAGGAAGCTGGATCTGCCCTAGAGGGTTGTGCTCCTGAAAACATTGCAAAGTCAATGATAGTTGTGTTTCTGTAAGTTTGTGAAGTAGAAGTAAATATGGGACAGAAAGTATGACAAGCCTGCAAGTCTAAATTAGGTTGCTACATATTACGGTTCACATCAGCTGCTCTTAAGAAATGAGGTCTGAGTGAGAAATAGGAGCTTCACTAAAAGCATCCTTCTCAAAAAAAAAATTAGAGGAATGCAGCAAGATGAATGACCAGTCATTTTGACTACATAACAGAAGCAACATTTTATAATTTTAGTGAAAATGAAAGAATAAAGGGAAATAAAAGATGACAAGTGAGGGAAAAACAGTTCTCTGAAATCTAGTTTTCTGACAGATGCCCTCATACTTTCATAAATGTGAAAATGATAACCCAACTTCATCAATTACATATAAAGGACAAATGATACAGAGCTTCAGTACTTTTTAATAATTTCAGTTGACTCATCCTTGCAATGGACTCGTTTTGTTCCTCACAGTCCAGTTGTGATTAATCTGCAAGAAACTAAAACCCACTAGACAGAGACGCATATAAGAAAAACTCAGCTGAAATCAGTTCGTATCATCTGACTACAATGGTTATTTGCTAGCATCCTCTTCTAAGGATCCCCATTAAAATGCTAAAGCCTTTTTGTTCTCTTCTTCTGAATGTCAGCCAAAATTTTCATTTTGTACCATTTTTGCAAATATTTTTAAGCTATTCATTTCTGGGTTTTAGAAAAAGAAAACGACACAGACGTGAGGGCATTAAACCCTGAGGCACAATCCCCTGTTGCCAAATTCTCTCTCATCCTGCATTTTGCATTTGTTCCTTCTCAGGAGCCAGCTCTGTCAGTTTTCAGCACAAGCTCTTTTGAATGCTCTCTCAGGTCGGCATCCTGTGACTCTGTACAGAACACAGTGCATGTAGGATTTGTCTGTGCATGGCAATGCACTGAGAAAGGGCTATGTTAACCTCAGCAGAGCTGCATGCTAACACAGCCAGACAGATTTTCCCACCAGTGCCAGCCTGTTCAGAATGAACCTTGTCCTGAACAAGGCTGTACCAGACATGTAACTTTAAATTGTACACTTGCAGTGGTTTGCACAGGTTGTTCTCCTCTCATCAGGACCTAAAGAACCAGTCCTTATTCACTCTCAGAAATGTATTTTCAGAACTGCCTCTCCCTAAACCAAGAGTTTGTGTCTTGTCTATGTGTACATTCTTGAATACATGCTTGGGAGGTTGACAGGGGTGTATGCACTCA
The DNA here is from genome assembly GCF_018139145.2 of Gymnogyps californianus. Classification (NCBI taxonomy): domain Eukaryota; kingdom Metazoa; phylum Chordata; class Aves; order Accipitriformes; family Cathartidae; genus Gymnogyps; species Gymnogyps californianus. The sequence continues at coordinate 177,140,762 of NC_059471.1, forward strand.
AAACAGAGAGTCAAGTGGCAATCTAAAGATATCTGCGGTCAATGCAGCTGTGAGAACCTGGTTGTTTAAAGGCAGCTGGAGATGACGTGTTAAAGGTCAGACTGGATAGGGCTTTGAGCAACCTGATCTGTCCTGACCTGACTTGTCCTGTGAGGAACGGCTAAGGACTTCGGGTTTGTCTAGTTTGGAGAAAAGGAGGCTGAGGGGCAACCTCATTGCTCTCTACAGCTTCCTGAGAAGGGGAAGTGGAGAGGGATGTGCTGATCTCTTCTCCCTGGGATCCAGTGACAGGAGGCATGGGAAAGGTTCAAAGCTGCGTCAGTGGATGTTTAGACTGGACATTAGGAAGCATTTCTTTACCGAGACAGTGGTCAAACACTGGAACAAGCTTCCTAGAGAGGTGGTCGGTGCCCCAAAACTATGAGTGTTTAAAAGGCATTTGGACAATGCCCTTAGTAACATGCTTTAACTTGGCCAGCCCTAAATTCGTCAGGCAGTTGGACTAGATGATCATTGTAGGTCCCTTCCAACTGAAATTATTCTATTCTACGCTATGCTATTCTATGCTATTCTGTGCTATTCTATTTCTTCCCCTGCCATGACAGGGGGCTTGGACTAGATGATCTTTAAAGGTCCCTTCTGACCCAAACCATTCTGTGATTCTGTGATTCTGTGATGCTGGCTACAGAACATCTTTGCATGCTGTTGGCCTAGGTGTTGCTGCACCTTAATCTTAGCTGCCTGAGGGGCCATCAAGGCTGGGAAAACCTTTGGCACTGAGCAAAAGTATCTGTCACTTAGGAGGTGTCTGTGGAAAACACGAGCTTTTCTTCTAGAGAGAGAGGATTATCAGCTTCATAAAAGTGAGACATATCAGCTGTGCAGAATGAAATTAAAAAAGGGAAACACATTGCAAGCGTTGGAGACTTTGTAATGATCAGCCTTCTTTGCACATTGCCCCTGCTTATCTTTCTATGGTGCTGTGTAATGGCAGTTCCAGCAGGAAGGAGGACAGCATATTACAAACCATTATGCATAGGGAACTGGCGGCTTCTAGAGTTTTCTTGGAAAAAGCCCTGCTTAGCCAAAGAAGCTTTCTGCCTATCAGCAAATGCGTTCAGGACCAATCCTAAAGCAAAATCCATAGAAAGGACTAACAGGGAGATATCTACCATCTGGAATCAGGTATCTGGGAGATATATCTATACTAGCTAGTGTAAGAGTAGATTTATAGAGAAAACCAGCTGCTGCTGATGATCTGACACCTACTCCCATCCCCAGTATTATTTGTTTTTATTCTGGATTAGTTCTAGTCTGGTCCTGTGGTCTAAATGCCCATTTACAGCTGGAGTGTACTATGTGAACTCCTGAAGATTTTCTTCCTGTTTGTTTTTTTCCCAAAGCAATCCAGTTCATTCACTCCAAATATTTCCCGGTAATGAGAACAGAAGCACAGTAAGTGGAGCCACTGGGATAGTTACTTCAGAAGTGTATTTCTGTTTGCAACTACAAAAATTGTGTGGATAAGCTACAGTGTACAGGAACATGTATGTGTATGAAGTCTATCAAAAGCAGACTGTTGAGCAAAGTCACTGAAGCTAAGGACAGAAAATGTTGCACGGAGAGGTGTGTCTTAAACGTCATAATAATTACAAAGTCTTAGCTTGGTCTTGAGAAAGGAATTTCCTACTGTTTGGAATCACAGTGCGTTATAATTTCCTGTAAATAGCGGTGTGCTCTCAAATACCTAGTAAACTGTTTTTACGTAATCTTATAGGGCAGAATATACATTTAACAATATTTATTCTTATGTGAATGAAAGACCTATCTACAATTCATGTATCACAAGAACAGTGACAAAAGAAAGCAGCAAGAAGGTCAATTATATGAGCAAAGAGCTACAGGATGGAGAAGGCAAATCGCTGTCTTGCTTGGCTAGTTCGTGTTGAGGCTCTGAGGGCACTACCGGTCTGGACTAGCCCTAACACCTCTCTATTATGAAACACAAGTTTGTTTTCTTGCTCATATGTGTTTTCTACTAATTTTTAAGTTGTAGAAAGGGTGGTAAAACATGTGTTCCATCATCCTATTTTGATAAGATATAAATTCTAAACCAGAAGTTTATACCTTTAATCCACTGCTTACAGATCTCAAAGCACAGACTCTTTTGTCTAGGGCTCCTGCTGTTGTTGCTGGCCTGCTGCAAGGCACTGAGGGCATTTCTGTACTCCCAGCACTTGCTCAAATGTCATGTTGAAAGTCCATTTGCAAATTTCCTCTCTCACTCTGACATTATTAGCCATTAGCTCTTCAAATCAGGTTGTGATACTCAGGTTCCAAGGAAGGTCCTAGTCATAGGAGAAGGACCCACTCCCACTGCTTTTTGCAGCAGCTTCTGAACTAAAGGAGTTTCCCTGGGAGAGCTATAAGACACTTGCACAAGTTTTTAGAGCATGTCATGAGAAAATCCAGACCTCATTGCAAAGTGTATGAAGTGCTGCTTATTTCTTCTTTGCTTATTTCCCTAGGGGCACTTTTTGTACTTGGGGGTTCTTTAGATGGCATTTTCTCCCTCACTGGCAAAACCCACTTTTTAGTCCTCATCTCATTTCATGCACAATGAACAGACAGACCTTCACGAAATGAACATTGCTACCTACTTCGCATGTAGCATAGATATTTGCATATGTGCAAGGCCAGGTTTAGACCTTCTTAAGTTCCTTATTTTGAAATACTGGGAAGTGCCAACATTTTTTAACCAGCTACTTTTACATTTAACGTATTTCAGAAATGATGGGAAGGAGGGCACATTCTGTCCTGTGCTGCCAGCAGCTGGAAAAATTAAAATAGCTATTGTATCAGAACCAAACAGAAGCTCGAAATAATTTGTTAGCCTTAGTCAATACAGTGAGAATTTCTGTGTCTATATACAAACTGATAAAGCCCATGGGCTGGGTGAGACGTGGAAGAACTGTGTTCTAATCCTGACAGCTCCTTGTGTTAACCATGGAAAAGTGGCTTTCATCCTTCTTTCTTCTTCCCATTTGGTATATCTGTTTTGTCAGAATACAGCTTTAGCTGTCTAACAGCAAGGGCATATTGGAGCTGGCTCAGAACCTTAGAAAGTTATAGAACTTATAGAAAGTTCTATAGCACTACAGCGAAAGAAAGAAAGGTATAAGCGACAGGGATAGCATCTGCGTTTGCGAAGTGAAACCCGGGGTTTCATCTTTTCCTTCTTTTTATCAACATGTATTAGTCACTACATTCGAGTAAAATCTTGAAGTGGAAAATGAAATTAGGGATACAAACTGCACTTGGGATTTGGCAATAGGTTATTGTAGAAAATAATTTGCAGATTGCAGTTGAACTTCATTTAAGAATGAACATATTTTAGAGAAAATCCTGAAGATTTTTCAGGAATATTTTATCCCCTAGCCTGTCTTAAACTCTACAGTTTAAGTCATTATTCTGCTATCTTTAAGATGGCATGGATCTTTCAGTCCAGTGAATGAAGACCTATCCCCTGACAATATAAAACACTGCACTGATTAATTAATCATGATGTTTGCCCAGACCTCATGTGATCAAATCATTGTGAAACTTGTGGGCTGTGTGTATTAGAGCTCTCCAGTACTATTTTAAAGTAGTCAATTAACCTTTCTCTGGAATGATGGTGTTCATTTCTGCACACTATGTTTGTTGCATCCTTCATCATTACCTTTATCTTGGGTATCCTTTGAGTTCACTGTATAATTTAACAACAAAGTCATAAGGTAACATTTTACTTAAGCTTTTTATGGGGACTACTTCAGTGTGTTTGTAGTCATAAACATTATAACAAGCAAAACCAGACTCACTACTTTAACGCTCACAGTTTCTTCCTTCCTATCATAAACTTGGTTTTAGTCTTCACAGTTTCTGGCTCTATGGATTAGCTATCAAACCTCTGTCAATGCACCTCATGATAAGGAGAAAACAAGGTGAAAAAAAGCATTACTGAAACTAACTGGATGAAAATGAGAATAGGGGTCTGATGACAATGAGATAACTAAGCAACAGTGAAACATTTTAGAGGTGATGACTTCAGGGAAACAGGGAAGACCCAAGCCCAGATTGATCCTCCTATGTTGCAAATGCCTATCCAAGAGGCACGAGTTAGGTACCCAGTTGCTCTACAGTCCCCTTATGCTCCGTCAGTGCAGGGAGACCACCAACACCCTCGGTAATTGCGTCAGTGCCCTGGGATATGAATAGCTTCTCTGGGTCACCCAATGCACACCATGGTGTGCCCAGTACTACCAGAGGCAGCTTGTTCTCCAGAGTGTGATCAGTGGGAGATAGTGAAAAAGACCTGCAAAAACATCAAAAAGGAACCTCTGAGGCTTTGGGAAGATGACGTTTTCTGGTCTGTTTGGTAGTCCATCAACAGACTGCTGAAAAACTCCACTTTTCTTGATCTGACAAGATCAGGTCCTGACAAGACTGTCAGGTCAAAATATTAATTCATCAGCTTGGTGATCTGTGAAGGTTCAGGGGCATCCTGATTTGGACAAAAGGTTGAAGATATAACCTGATTCACTAAGTGAATAATCCAACCCTATGATTGCAAACAACAGAAATAATCACTCAATGGACTTCAGATTTGTTCGTTTTACAGATTGAGCAACTTATTCTCCTTCTTCCCCTTGACTGTAGAATGAAACAAAAGGTATTTCACAGGGGAAGCCTTATAATATTTACTGGTTTTGCCATCTTCCTTAGAAGAAGCTTTTTCAGCATATATGAAGTCATGATTATTCTGATACTAGTAAGATGAAAAAAGAAAGCAAGGAGGAATTGAAAAGAAAATCACTTGCTTTTAAATGTGAGAAGAGAAAAATACTACAAACAACCCTAGTCTCTAAAAGTGCTAAGAAAGTATTAACAGCGAGACTGAAGCTTCTGCCATTTCACATTATTTTTCCTATATACCAGAGTTTCTTTGGAATGTACCTAGCAGAAAAGAAATATCTCCATACTCAGTGGAAATGTAATGAGCTTTTCAGTCTTTCAGAAGTTCAAAACTGAAAAAATAAAATGAACACAGGAATTTCACCCTCAAACTTGACTTTTGCTCACATCAAAAAAAAAAAACAAAACAACCCCACAACCCCCTAAGTAATTCAATACTTATCAATTTCTGGTATTGCAAAGGCCCATTGAAATTGCAGAGGAATTTCAGGTCAGAAGTTGAGATTTTTTTTTTTGCAATTGTAAGCTATTTTCCTGTGTTATGCTACGCCCAGCTCATTGTTTCCCTCGGTCTGTCATATTCATGAATGCTAGAGTTTGTCCTTCTTGTCTCTAAACAAAACATTTCAAAAGAGGGAAAAGAGACTATAGAATGCTTTTAATGACCTCATGCTAACATAACTATTGACATTCATTAATCACCAAATAATCATTGGTGCTCTTCTTCCCTTTTGACAATATTTTTTATTTTATATGAATGTGCTTCTTCAGTTCTGCTGTGAAGAGTTTTGTGTGATTGCCACACAAATAAACGCAGAGCTGATTTTTTCCTAACAGGTAAGCTGTACTTAGTGAGAATTTTGTTGATAGCACAGTAGGATCAAGGTTTAGATAAAATTAAATCACAAAGGCGGAAAAGCTCAATGGAGGTTAGAGATCAAACAAGTAAAGGAAAGCTGATATTTTTTGTGCTGAGCTACTTCAAATTCTCAGAAGCAAGAAAAGAAGTGTATGCCTGAGGAAAGAAAAATTAGTTCTGGATAAAGCTTCCACAGAAATCTTTGATGTTCTAAAAATAGAACAAAATCTCCAAACTCTTTGCAGACTAAATTCACCTGTAAACATGTACAATAAAGGCTGCACTCTGACATCCCTTCTCACTTTTTCCTCACCCATAATAGATACCATTCATCATGAGTAAGGGCGGTAGAATTAGTTCTTGTAGTGGTATCAATTCTTCAAGGAAAAGGTGCTCCAAAATCATCCTAGTATTACATAGGGCTGTTTTCCCACCTTCATAGGTTCATGAAAAAACAGTAAATAAATAAACAAACTCAGGTTTATTAGGACATAGTTCAAACATTCAAATAACCCTTCTAAAACTGCAAAGCTGACAAAGGGTCTCAAGCTTTCAGATGGAGATATCTGAGCATGCTTACAATGGTTGCTTTTCTGGAAGGAAGTCAGAAAAGTCACTCAGGGAGGATATCAGGACTATAAGCATCAGGGCAGGTAGAAAAAGAGGTGGATGGGTTCTCTACAGGAATACTGCATGTTTTCCCTGCACAGGGAGGACAAAAAACAAATACTGAGCAAGACTTATGTTGCCCTTCAGAGCCAGAGATCAAAAGCAACCCAATCTGGGCACCCTGTATTAAAGAAAGGAACAACCTAATGCTGAGGTCTTAACCAGTCTCAGTGATGGCAATTACTTGCCCTTCACTAGCTGTGACGCTGTGTGCTTTTTTCCATTTGATACCTCAGGTAAGCATAATTAAATGCAGCCTGAAAGGATGCCAGTAATTGATTTGAGGCACTGTTTGGTAAGCTGCCTATTTTTAGTCTTTTTTGGCTGTCTTTAAAGCTACTAACAAAAATATAGAAGCTATATATAGGTAGCCGGACTGCCTGCTGATTTAGACAATGTCTTGCTACTACTTTAGTCCCAGATTAGAAATGCTGAGATCTGGCAGCTGTCCAGCTCTGTACATTCTTGAACAGTGCCTGCAGCACAATGCTGTAGGGTGTTGTTCCTTCCCTGCAGAGCACCACACCTTTGGGGGCCTTGAATTCCTGGGAAGGAGCCTGGGAGCAACACACTATGCAGAAGGGGAGGCCAAATGCTCCAGAGAGAGCTGTCATGTGGAGCAAAGTAGAAAAAATCCTTTACTGTGAGATTTGGTCTTGGAATAGGCTAACAGACACCTGAAGGACAAGAGGACAGACAAGGCTATTTAGAAACCAGCCCTGCCATAGTACAGAGGGCATGTGAGGCTGAGGCGTACTAGCTGCTCCGTGTTAAGCCTTTCCTTGCACCCTCAGCAAGTTTGCCAACGACACCAAGCTGTGTGGTGTGGTTGACATGCTGGAGGGAAGGGATGCCATCCAGAGGGACCTTGACAGGCTTGAGAGGTGGGCCTGTGAGAACATCATGAAGTTCAACAAGGCAAGTGCAAGGTCCTGCACATGGGTTGGGGCAATCCCAAGCACAAATACAGGCTGGGCGATGAGTGGATTGAGAGCAGCCCTGCGGAGAAGGACTTGGGGGTGTTGGTTGATGAGAAGCTCAACATGACCCAGCAATGTACGTTTGCAACCCAGAAAGCCAACCGTATCCTGGGCTGCATCAAAAGAAGCGTGACCAGTTGGTTGAGGGAGGTGATTCTGCCCCTCTACTCCACTCTCATGAGACCCCACCTGGAGTACTGTGTTCAGCTCTGGGGCACCCAACGTAAGAAGGATATGGATCTGTTGGAGTGAGTCCAGAGGAGGGCTACAAAGAGGATCAGAGGACTGGAGCACCTCTCCTATGAAGACAGGCTGAGACAGTTGGGGTTGTTCAGCCTGGAGAAGAGAAGGCTCCGCACAGACCTTATAGCAGCCTTCCAGTACCTAAAGGAGGCCTACAAGAAAGCCAGAGAGGGACTTTTTACAAGGGCATGTCGTGATAGGACAAGGGGTAATGGTTTTAAACTGAAAGAGGGTAGATTTGGATTAGATGTAAGGAAGAAGTTGTTCACTGTGAGGGTGGTGAGGCCCTGGAACAGGTTGCCCAGAGAAGTTGTGGATGCCCCCTCCCTGGCAGTGTTCAAGGCCAGGTTGGATGGGGCTTTGAGCAAGCTGGTCTAGTGGAAGGTGTCCCTGCTCTTGGCAGGTGGGTTGGAACTAGATGATCTTGAAGGTCCCTTCCAACTCAAACCGTTCTATGATTCCTCCTCAGTTCTTCCCAAGACCTGTGTAGTGTGGATTCAAGGGCCTTATACGTTTTTTGATCACAGCATCCTCTAGCAACCAGCACCCACTAGACACAGTCCCCCCTGGTGTGCCAAAAGATCAGAAGGTAAAAATTTAGTAAGGAAGAACAAAAGAAGTTTGTACATCACAGCGGGGTTTATTTGTGAGTTAAAGGGGACATATCTCATCATGGAAAATTACAGTAAGAAGATATAAATGGTATAAGTGTTTAAAAAGTAGTTAAAGGCCGAAGTTGAAGTGTCAAAACCAACCTCATTTCTTCCCTGGAGTGCTTCAGGGTATCTTACCTTCGCACTGTTAGAGGTTAGGAAGAATCTTTCTTAGCAAACTATACCAGCATGTTCTGTTGTTAAGACTTGTTATACCTTTTTCTTTGGTGTGATTATTGACCTTTGTCAGGCATAAGTGTAAAAGTGCAATCACTTGTGCTTAATGCAATACTGTACAGAAGTCTTTGATTACAAGGATCATGTACCGTTTCTCAAATAACAGAATAGATATTATGCAAGATAATGACCCTGTTATTGTTAATCGGGACTGAAGAAGTCTACACTTAAATGTGGTGCACTGAAATATTTATGGTGAAATTTTCTTCTCAGTGAGATGAAAAGAAATAAATGTTTTGGAAGCATCTTACTCTGTTTTCTTCCTCTCAATTGCCACAAATGGTTTTTCTAACAGAGTACATTTTAACCAAAGGATCAGCCTGCTTCAGTAGCTGTTCAAAATAGGAACGGAACAAATAATCTCATTATTATTGTCTACTCTGACTAGGCGTGATGTGGAATACTGACCAGGAATTTTGCATCTGAGTCTTTGCTGAATGTACCGACGAAAGCAAAAAGTAGTGTCAGCCTGTAAGTGGCAGTGAATAGCAGTCTGTGTTCTGGTTTCTTTCTTTACTTAACAAAATATGAACACTTAAGCTCCTCTTTAGACTTCTATATGAGATGTCAGGTTCAAACTGTTAAAACAAAGAAAAAATACTTTTTTCCCAGACCTTAAAATTTCTGTGTTAATTGGCCACATCTGGCTATGCCATTCAGGCAGAAATATCTCTGAAAACACTCCTGTTTGCCTGCTGGTCGTATTTGAGAGTGTCTCTAAACAAGTAAAATGCTCTAGTTGTATGGTTTTTAATGCCTGATATCTCATAACATACATTCTTTGCATTATCTTTGCATTACTGTCTTTGTATAACATACATAATGACCTACTTAGACATCTCATGCAAGATGACTCTTGCTGAGATTCTGTGGTTCAGTCACCTTTTTCAGGACCAGTAAAGCTAATGATGGTTTCTGTTCTTTAGGCTGCTTCTGTTTTTATTTTTTTGGTTAGGCTACCAGAAGATGTACTTCGCCACTGCTATTTTTACAAGTCTACTGTTATCTTCACCCCTCATGTATTCATAGCTTTACCCTTTACCCTCTCTTTAGCATTTTACGGTCACATCTCACAGCTCAGTGAAATGCAGCTATGTGCTGAGCTTTTCTTTATAACATGATAATACATTGGCCAACCCCAGTCCAGTAAAGGCCTGGTACAACTGTCATATTTGGTAGGAGAGGGCATGTATGAGTTCATGATCCTATAGCATTTCCAGTGTTTTAGTCTCCTGCCTGTCACTGGGTTGTTCTGAGAGACTTGGGTTCTGGCTGCTGACCTGAAATTTGTTTATATTCATTGTGAAATAGAAGAACAGCCTTTGGATGAGAGCTCGATCTCCTTTTTGTCAATGAATGTAGCAAGTCATGTTCATTCCTCCAGGCCTCAGGAGACTTCAGGCTTTTAGCACAAGACGGAACAGTTTCAACTGGATGGGTGGAAAATACTTCATCTTCTTGTAGCCTTTCTCTCAGTGGTTAGGACAATGACAAAGGAGGTTAGAGTCCTGTCAAACTGGGGAGAAGATTTCCCTGGGGCATACCACATCCTGCATGAGTGTACTGACTACTTGGTCATTATGGAAACAAGACAGCTGCAACTTGGACAGAGCACAGGTATGTAAGACCAGAAGAGCATTTCAGACTGTGAGTCTTAACTGTAAATAGTTGCTTCCTGCAACTTGGAGATGGATCTCCAAATGTTGCAAAAATATAGGACTTAAGTGTTTACTTCAGCTTTTATTGGCTTAAGAAGTTCCCTAATCAGTGTTTGGACAATTCTGCATCCTGCTCTGAAACACCTATTTCTCCCCATATATGGAGGCCTTTGTGCTCAGCTAGTGGAGTGGATTCAGATCTATGCCTTGTCTAGAACAAAATTAATTAGATAATGAGAGGCTCAAGAGCCCTTTTGGTAGCTCAAGTAATTTATCAAGATCACAAATGCACTTTATGGCAGAGAACACCACTCTTTTACATTACAAGTTCATCCTCCTCTCAAAGGTGCAGATGGCTTTGTGTTGTGTTGTGTTGAAGCTAGGCTCCCACTAGACTGCACTTGCCATGAAAAGCCTGATGACAAAGGAGGAGAAGTTCATTTAAGATGAACATGAACGATGGAGGGAGGAAAGTAGACCTTTGAAGTGTTATACTGGTTCTTGCTGTGCCCTAGTGGATATGCAACACCAACAGGTTGCACGCTAATTGTGAAATCATTCTTGGGGATGACAGGCACTGTACTTAAAACTTCTGTTTCTGTTGCTGAATTACTACCAACTAGGAAGAACAAGGTCTAACCTAGTAAAATACCTGAAACATCTCATTCAGCCACAGGAAACAAGTTAATGTGAGAGAAATGGAGATATTAGGCTATACATTACAACCATACAAACAAATATTTCTTCAGAAGACCAGTATGTGCTGAAGTTAGATACAGATGGGAGATATAGATTTATCTTTTTATGGAAATGATATGGAAAAATGACTGGTCTTTGAGTATCCACTGTACTGACAAAGGCATGTAGTGTAAAGTGTTCTCCTAATTTAATTTTGGGTTGTAACAACACAGCATTCTTCATTTTGAGCTTTTCTGTTATTTGATAACACTAGAGCAGTTTCTTACTGTCTCGTTTAGAGGTTTTATTGGATGAGAGTTCTACATATCCTCTAGCTCTGTTACTTGAAAAATACAGTTGATAATAGTAAAATAAATATTAACGGCTGTACTTGGCAGAAATCCTTTGCTGGAGTTCCCTAGTATGAAATAACAACTCTTGTGGGAATCATGTTAATTTTTGGCAGGGCTGTAGGATTTAATGGAATGAGTAACATGATTGTATTTGCTTTGTACTCTCATGTGAGCATGGCATATAAATTTGGGGTTCTCAAAACGCTTTGTAAGCATCAGCCTAGCAACTTTAACAATACTAATATAAGATGGAAACTCTCATGGCTCTCAGATTTCCCTTGTTGCTTCTTGGGAGCTGCTGAAAGAATGAAACTGGCTAATAGAATCATAGAATCATTTAGGTTGGAAAAGACCTTTAAGATCATCGAGTCCAACCATTAACCTAACACTGCCAACTCCACCACTAAACTGTGTCCCTAAGTGCCACATCTCCACTTCTTTTAAATACCTCCAGGGATGGTGGCTCAACCACTTCCCTGGGCAGCCTGTTCCAGTGCTTGGCAACACTTTTGGAGAAGAAATTTTTCCTAATATCCAATCTAAACCTCCTCTGGCACAACTTGAGGCTGTTTCATCTTGTCCTGTCGCTTGTTACTTGGGAGAAGAGACCGACACCCACCTCGCTACAACCTCCTTTCAGGTAGTTGTAGAGAGCGATAAGGTCTCCCCTGAGCTCCTTTTCTCCAGGCTAAACAACCCCAGTTCCCTCAGCTGCTCCTCATAAGACTTGTTCTCTAGACCCTTCACCAGCTTTATTGCCCTTCTTTGGACATGCTCCAGCACCTCAATGTCTTTCTTGTAGTGAGGTGCCCAAAACTGCACACAGCATTCAAGGCACAACTCACCAGTGCCGAGTACAGGGGGACAATCACTTCCCTAGTCCTGCTGGCCACACTATTTCTGATAGAAATAGAGATGTTCCCACCACCACGCATTTGCATAGCCTGTGCTTTTAGTCCAAAGTTAAATATCTGGTGGAACGAGAGAAGGACTGCAGGATGACTGGGGAGGAGGGATGAGGGTGTTGGAGCACAGAAGAAAAATACACAAACTTGAGTTTTCAAGCTCTGTCTCTATTACAAACCTGAATCCTCCAAACAGAAAAAAGTGAGTGCATCAGGCAAATGAATTCTTTACAGCAATGGGGAAGAAACATTTATTAGAAACACACATTATGACAATGTATCATAATCACATACCATAGGTTGATTCTGATACCACTCTGCTGGGGAGATCTGAGGAAGGCCTGTCAGTGTGGCTGTGACCCTTTTGTCTACGCTCCTCTGGGTTCATCCCTTTTGCTTTTTACAAATTGGAATAGCATTCTTGTACTCTGTACAGAACTGGCTACACTTAAATATCTTTTTTTGGGGAAACTGGGTTTTACAAACTATGGCTGAAACTGTGTTTCCTCCCTCTCAATCTTTTCTTTTAGATGGGCAAGTCTTTATGATACCCATCAGTAGTCCTGACAGTCTCTGGCTGTTACAATGGCAATCATTCCCTTACTTACAAAAATTAAATAGTGTCTACATACCCTTGTTCAAAAGCCATTGATAGGAATAACCAAAATATAAAGGTATATGTGTACAAGGAGACTGAATAAAAGAAAAAAAAAAGAGGAGAAGCTCACAGGTTTCTTAAGATGTAACCCTCAACCTTAAATGTGTAAGATATATTCCTCTTAGAAGGGGAAATAACTTTAGCTTTTTACCCACCTGAGTGCTGACAAAGTCTGGAGTTACAGCAGTGTTTTGGGAAGGCTTGTAAAAAGTGCACTTCTTTCGTATGTAAGAGCACGTCCCTCAAAATGGAAAGGATGAATTCTCAAGAGTTTGTGGCTCTGCTGAAGCAGTGTCGGTGGTGTAATTAGATTTATATGTTCTCTTCTCCTTGGAAGCAGAAGTGGAACACGTAGGCCTACTTTTTGCTACAGGCATGGAGAATTTAAGACATATGTATAATTTGCCCCAGGTGACTGCAGTGAGCGAGGAGTAAGGAACAAGATCCAGTTCTCTTCCCTCTTGTCCTGCTAGACCTTGTTTCCACCATGATGGAACAGTCCTGTGGCTCTACTCTGGCTTCTCTTTTTGACCTGCATTGCTTGCTAGAGACTCATGCATATAGAAAGATGAAAACATAATTTTCTTTATTGCTATGCCATTCCAGTCCAAGTCTAAATTGGGTAGTGTTAAATAACAAGGTGGTTTTTTTTTTTTTCCAGTTTTATCCACTATCATTCACTATAATAGAGTTTTTATGGGGCATTTGCATTTTGTAACTACTTCAATGGAAAGTGATAATAACAGAGATTTGCCAGCATTAAAGGAAAAGAATTCTTGCTGATCTCAGCTATGAATAGCAATTAAACTAACCGACAGTAAGCACAAGAATCACTGGTGTTATGCCAGCACCACAAGTGAGAAGCAGTTTCTGTGCTGAGATGAGAACAAAAGCAATACCAGCAGCTGCTATTGGCCATAGAATTAGCCACTGACTCTTCAGAACAGCACTTACCTCGAGAAGTCAATAGCCAAGAGCCACTAAGAGCGTAGGGACAACTGGTCAGTCTCTGTAGCACTTATTTTTTCCCACTCTACAGTGAATAATTATTTAACAGATCTCAAGTCATAGAAATATATTGTAGGATAGAGTATGCAAAAGGTCATCTAGCTGAGGACACTGCAATGAGGTGTTCTACATCCAAAACTGATGAGGTCTATAACTATGGAATCCTGTCTTAACTTGATCATGAACCAAGAAAAAATAGTTTCTCTTTTCTGTGGTCAAAAGATTTTACAGAGTTTTGTAAAACTTTATGTTAGTTAGAAAACATATCTTATGAGTTTGTGAGACAGGAGTAAATTCATCTATCTTTGCTTTTAAGAGGGTATGATTTTTTTAAACATTCCTCTTAGTCAAGATAGGACATCAATCTTTGTTTAGCTGATGTGCAGAGAAAAAAAAATCAAATTGAGCTTTGTTAATCTAGCAGTTCAAAAGCTGTAAAAGCTGTCTTACTAAGAAATCAGGTCAAAGTTACAATCTACTCTTTCAACAAAATGCTTTGTTTCTTTTAATTGATGGACTGGCCAGTTATGAACTGCAATACAGTGTTGACATTGAGACCGGTAGTTTCACTAAACTATCAGGCTTAAAATAAAAACTGCTACCAAGAAAGACATTCTAAAAAAAGCCAAATGGAAGGTTTATACTATTCTTACACAGATTAGACAAGGGTGTATAAATAAAGTTCCCAAGACAAAATTTCATTTCATCTTTCTTACCAGTGCATTGGCTTTGGAAAGAAGAAACTGATTCTTCCTAAGAAGCCATGTGCAAAACCCCACATATTTTCATAGCTTTCAAAACTAGAGCTTCTACTAACATGCTGACTTTGAAATAAATACTGATTCAGCTTGAGTGGAACTTGGAAGTGTGGTAAAGAGATGCCATAAAACAGTCTATACAGATTGACCTCTGTGGAAGTCTGGATTGGCCAATGTCATAGAGGCCAAGCGGATGAGTGGCGTGTCATCATTCAGCAGTTCTGCCACAGCCTTATAGATGAAATACTGATGAAATACTGTTCAGGTGTGTGTTGTCACTGCTCCTGACTCAGGAAGGATAAACCACAGGTATGCACAGAGTGTTTACTTAGTCCTCAGCTTCAGTATCAGGAAAATGGGTTTGTGCACTTGCTCTTTCTTTGGTCAGTATTAGCTATGAAAAGTGGAGAAGGAAGAGATCCCCCTTCATTTGCCATACAGCTGTAATTTGGCCAGTCAAAGGAACAAAGAATACAACAGCCTGTCATATAATTAGGCTCTTCTGTGATTAGGAAGGAGAGACTGGAGAGAACAGCAGGAGTCTTATTTATAGCTGAGAGAAGGAAGGAGCTTCTTCTATTCATCTTCCATTCAGGTTCAATTAAGCATATTTTGATCCCTTGAAAGGCCTTTTGTGAAGCTGTCCTGTATTTCTGTGACTTCAGATAAAATGTCTGTCAAATGTTATTGTTAAAATAGCTGAAGAGAGTAACGAGCAGCACAGCCAGCTGCTCCTTGGGAATCACTGCTGCGGTGGTTATTTTAGGATTGTCTCACTTACAGACTATGTCTGCACTGCTGAGCTGGGTATATTACAGTACCTCCCTGGTACAATAAGACTGGCCATTCTGTTGGGATAAAAGCTCAGTTGGGTACAGTAATACAGCTGGAGTAAAAACCAATTGACTAACTGGAGGCATAAAATTCAGTCCTAGAAAGGAGTGCAGATAAAGAGTGTTAGCAGAAACCAAACAGGGGTTTCCTTCAGTACCTGACTGAATCATTTAACTTTAGCTGAAAGTGGTGTAAAAAACAGTAGAAAAGAGTTGAAAAGAGTCTGAAGAATTAATGGAATTTGCAAGCGCCAGTCTAAAATCATTGGTTTACTGTGCATTTGTATAACCAGAACCTCTGTGATCTGACCCTTTCTCTTGCTCTCAGCTTTCTAATTAAATAGACCCCATATGCCTGGGGTAAATAGGGTGAGGAAGGGAGGGAGAAAGAAATGAGGAATGTGCTCAAAAGAATCATGCTTTTAGAATTGTTTGCAATCCCTCTGATGTAGCTTGTGCTGTGATATGCCAGTTCCCTTATACTAGTATACAGAGGCAAAAAAACAGCTAAACCAGATGCAGTCAAGCACTGATGCTCAAGCACCTGTTCTCTGTGGTTTCCCATGTACACACTCTTCTAAGTGAAATCTTCTTACTTAGATCAAGCAGAAATTAGTATCAGAGGCACAGCCACTCTAACCTTGTTTTAAAATAGCTTGTGAACTAATCTTACTGAGTGAGTCTGCTGGTGGGATGAATACAGTCTGGATACAGGGCTCAGGTGTCCTAGAGGTCTTCTCCATCTGGCCAATGTTTGGGACCTTTGAGCACTTCCCGTCTCCTAAGCCTTTGTGTGTTCTCCAGCCAAGTTCTTGCTGTGGCTGGAAAAGACTCCAGACCATAAAATTTTCCTTCCTTCCTCTCACATCAAGGAAACTGGGCACATGAGCTTGAAAGATATCACGGTACATTTCTCACCTGGATTACCAGGCAGTTCAATGTTTTGGATATGCGTGTGGGATGACGCAGTCTCAACCTCATGTTGCTCCTCTGCTTTGCCCCCGCATGGGCTACGAGTCAGTCCTTTCTGTCTGTCACTGTGGATCATCTTGTGCAACAACAGACTGCAACCTCTCCCAGTGTGCTGTGACTCAGAAATATTTGTTTTCTTCCAAGGCCATTCCCTTCTACAGGCCATTCTTCCCATTTCTGTACTGTAAAGACCTAGATTTTCCTAGTTATTTTGATGAATAACCACAGTCCCTGTTTAGATTGTTTCCCTGAAGGTCAAAGACGGCAAAGAAAAAGTCTTTCATTAGCAGCTAAATTGCCTATTACAGAAGCAATTAAACAAGAGGGAGTTCCAAAGAAGATACCCAGTTAGGGGAAAAGATCTTGTTATAGCTCATGTTCAAAATTATAAGTTATAATGATGTGAAATGAAATCATTTAATGGAATGATATGGAGCTGCTCCATATGAAGTCAAACTTGGCCCTGAAAAGGGGAAATCTAGGTAGACTTCTAAGGACTGCAAAGATTCTCATTCCCTTACTGCAGTCTCTGGGTAACTGTTCTTCCTTTACAGACAAATTGGCAAGTGTGTTAATTTTCTTTCTATTTAACATTTCAAGTAGATATTATACTTAAAGTAACTCCAGGTAATAATAAAAACCCAGCCCTTACCCTCACCCTATATAAAATCCCATATATAAGGCACAAATATAAGTAGAGGTAACTAATATTTTTGTATTTTTGATGAGATTTTCCAAAAAGACAAGCTTTTCAGGTATCAGGTTTCTTGGTACAATTTTCTTGGCACAATTTTCTTGGCCTGCCAAGTACAAGGTAAGCCTCTAAATTCTGTTAAAAATAATTTTCAAAATAATTTTGTTAATATTAAAAATGGTCAATAGCCAACCAGGATGCATCCTCCCTTTCCTGTTAACAAAATTTCCTTCTTCTTCTGCTTCTTTTTCTTCCCATTGTTATTGTTATTGTTATTATTTTGTGTTCTTTAAAATCATTGGCAATGTAAACTTGGAAATACTGTGCAGCAAGAGAGGGAGAGAAATACCAGGTTTTGGTAGTGTTTCATTTAGTATTCACTTTTACTAGCATCTGCTGCACCTCTTCTTCATTCTGCTAAAGGCAGGACCTTGCTGAGGGGTAAAATACAGCAGGTTCGTCTTGCAAATTGAGGCCTTAAATTAGTTACGTATGTAAATAATTTACGAAACCATGTTTCTGCCAGCAAAATACCATCTGGAATGAACCTCTGGGGAGGAATCAAGTGATCAGATTCAGTAGATATTTTTTTTTTCCTTCTGAACTCTGTTGGACTCCTGGGGAGGTCTTCCCATAAAAAGGCTGCTGTTCTCCCTGTTTATTGCTTTCTATCTTAGATGTTGAGCATAAACAATGCCAACGTCCCTGCTGGTCATGTCATCCCAGCCCAGTCTCTTTGATTTTCCTTGTACCTTATCCAGTTAGCAGTTGTTACCTGGGTTACTACTACAAGTGGAGCCAAGCAATTCCTTTTGCAAAGGTAACGCACATGTGGTCAGTGCCTTTCTTGCCTGTTTGTTTTCCCCAGTATTTCTTCCTTAATCACCTGCAGACCTCTTACCTCTCAGAGCAGCTGACATCGGCGAGAACATTCTTCAGTTCTTCATGGAGTCATGACAAAAATATCCCACATGTAACCAGCCTCTAGGCTATTTTAGGACAAGGAAGCTTCAGTAGATCCACAGAAGTAAAAAGAATCTTCAGATACTTGATGTCACAAAATATTAATGTGGTAAATAATTAAAAAGCCAGGGGTTTCCTATGCCCACCTATATAGAATGACAGGTGAAAAAGTGGCAGCAAGAACCAGTTATTCACTGCAGTTCTCAAATTTCCAGACAACCTTTGCTTCAAGACTTTGATATGATAATTCACATCTGTTGTACCATGAAGGAGTGAGGATTCTTCAAGAGGATTAATATTCATATTTAGGACTCTTCTGATATCCAAGTACCATGCAATGGCACATGTCAGTTAGAGAGCTGAAGGAACACTTTATTATTCATAAAGACTGACTTTTTAACTGAATTTACTGTCTTTTGTGGGGGAAGGAATGGAAAGTATTTCTGTCAAACACTATAATTTTTAACTAGCTTTGCAGATATCTTTTCATTACAGAATGAAACAATCAAAACAGGCGTGTTAACAATCACCTGTCATGTGGAGTCAAGTCATATAAAGATCAAAGACAGTCAGGTTTAACAGTCAGATTTAGTCTAAAATACATGGGAATTTTGTTTTAAATGAACAATTACCTACTGGAGGAATCTCAGAATGTCTTATGAATGACCAAAAAAAAAAAAAAGTACCCCACATGCCCCACATGTATAGGAAGTTGCTGTTGACCTCATGGAGAAAGGTGTGTTTCAAGAAACTTTCAAGTATGGCTTATTTTGGGGGTCAGCTGAAAAGCAATGAATACTATCGTGTGAAAATATCAATTTTGAAGTTTACAGTTTAAAAAGTGATAAATAGCTTTTTGAATGCACTGTTAAGAAAATATTTATATTGGAAAAGTTTACTGTCTTAAGCTGTTAAGGAAACCAACATTTTAGAAAGATTTGGAAAAAAAAGATAATTTATTTTTTGTCCATTATTAATGAAGATAAAATAAACAACTATTCATCAAGTTCTGGTAGGGCAGAAACTATGCAGAGAACAACTGACATTTCATCAACAATCATTTTGCCCAGCCTTGGACTGTAGGATATATTTTCTTACAATAAAGGCCCTAGGGCCCCAATTTGCTTGATGTTTATAAGAAATTGCCTATGGCAAGGATTAAATTAAACACAAAGCCTTGAGTTTAGGCATGTAGTTAAGCACTTATGCTTATGAAGGACCACAGACACTATTCACACTGGTAACAATAATTGATAAAGTATTGATTAAAGCATCTAGCAGAGCCATTAAATAATTTATATTTTGTTGCACTCCCTTGCCAAGAAAAGCATAATTGGAGTTTACTCATAGGCTTATGCACAAGCTTTACAGAAAGGTGAAAATCGTTAATGAAGACCGTAGACATTTCTAGCAGCTGACACCAGGAGGTTTCCTCCATCTCCAGCCCATGTACATGCCCCTGCCCTCCTCGTGCAGGACATGCAGCGGGTAACCTGGGGTGAAGGTGCCCATGAGGAGGTAGCTGTGGCTCAGGTGGGGCTGGGGGATGGACTGGGAGGAGGCTGTGGCCTCATAAGTGGGCAGTACAGGGAGAGGAAGTAGAGGGATGGGGTGCAGTTGGGAGCAGAGGTGCTGTGGTGGCAGTGGTGGTGAGCAGCTGAGGGGCAGTAGCACTTTTCAGGGCTTTCCAAAGTTATGGTCCCGTCCATGCCCCAGGTGGGTACTTCCCTCTTCCCCTCCTCATCCCAGCCCTATTCCCTGCCCCCTGTTCCTCTCCGCCAGCCTGGGAAGGGGATATACGTCCTCCCACTTGGTTTTGGCTGCCTAGCGAAATGGGACACCAGCATCACTGCTCTTTGAAGATGGAACACTGTTCCACACACCCAGAGTTTAATGTTGTTTATTGCAAGAAACATGATTAGAGCAGATACTGGTAAGCCTCTAGCTATGGCAGTAAGGTAGTGCAGGCTGGAAAACACTCTATATTAAAACTGGTCGAAGAGCTGATCTGCCATGACCTCTGTGTGCCCTTGGCTGGACTGCTGTTGCCATCCATGCTTGTTAAATGAAAGCTAGTGGGGTGTTTCTTCACCATGCTGTAGCCAGTGAAGTGACACAAACATGGTTTAAAAGAATCCTTGGGAACATGACTCTCTTGCCTGTCATACCGAGTTTCTGACAAGGCTGAGTCTGACGTGCACCTTGCACACACCATGCATGCCACGTTCATGCCTTTGTCACCTGCAAACCAGCAGCTGGGGACCTGAATGTGATGACTCATTGGAGAAAGCCCTTAGGAAAGGAAATATAGAACAAAAATTTTTTATAGACTGGTTCTGTAAAGGCCAGTGGCCAGAAACTGAATTCATACCAAATTAATTTACTGTGCTGAGTCAGTTTGGAGAGCAGTATACTGGCTTGCAGCTGAAAACTCAAATAATTTTTCAGATTGCAGTATTGATTTATAAAGCCAAGCACCATATGGAATCTGAATGTATAGCTGAATTAGTATCCTCCAGAAATATACGTAAAATGCAGAAAAAAAAATTATGTTTGGATGAAATACTACACATGAAGGGATGTTCTAGTTTATTTCACTCTCTTTTATAAAAAAGAGCAATTTTTTTTTTTTTTTTAGCAAGGTAATTGTCAGGTGTTTTTTTTAGATACCTTATTCCTCCTAGTTGACTGAAAAGAACAGCAAACAAAAAGCACCAAGGTTGTGGTCGTAGGATGTGCATAAGGTGAGTGATAAAAAATGCTTAGACTTCCTTTTCTTACATATCTCTTAATTTATTTAATGTCCTAGAGTACACAGTGGGCCTTGCAAAGACTACAGCTTTAGTCACTAGACCTTGCATTAAACTACAACAGAAAGGAACTTCAGATAAAGATGATGATTCAGTGAGGCTGCACTTTTATTTAAGACAAGAACTAAGAATATAGGTTCCCCTCAAAGAATTTAAAATTAGTTACATGCCAAAGAAACTTAGAAACCCACTATAAGAGTATAAAAATACAACAATTTTTAGTGGCGTGCTCCTCTGAGAATATCACTCTCTTTATTTTGCCATTTTAACTTTATTAAAATTGTATTTTGTTTTTATTTGTCATAAAAATTTGAAAGTTTGAATTGCTTCTTTTTCATGCAATGAATTCTATTTAGTTTTAATATTGTCATTTCTGTCACCCCTCCACGTGGCTTGTGGTTTTTATTCTAATGCAGAAATAAAACAACTTAACTGATGTTTTCATTTCAGTTTTCTAGTTCAGAGAAAGTGTCTCACGATTTTGATTAAATGTTGTCATGATGAAACAGCATGTCATAAAATACTGCTGCATAAAATACTGACTCACAGGCCAATTTAACTTGCTCTGTAGTCAACTAATATACGTTTTCCTGGTTGCTAAAATTCTGTTCCTGAACGTACCCAAGACTCATTTTATCAAGGTTCATTGAAGCAATCCCCATCTCAACCCTAAAGCACATCATTGCCTCCACACCCTGGTTTTTTTCATTGCATATGTCCTCCACAGGCACAGGCGGTTTGCACTTTCAGCACCATGTCACCTGCCTCCATCCTGGCCAGCAGACTAGGAAGAACACCAGTGTTTATAGACTCAGTGCTCTGCCATGAAGACCCGTCTTTTTAATATTTTGGGGGGTCTAAAATGTTTTGCTGGTCTTTTTCTGCCCATAGAAAAGTTTGTCACCCTTTGTGGAGCAAAGGGATGAATAATGAGTCTCTGATTCCTGTGGAGGTTTTTGGGTGTGACTGTAATGGCAATAAGGCCAGATTTGCAATATGGAATTCATTTCCTGGCAGCTCCCATCATTCCCAGAGCTACTGATGGCCAGATCAGCCAATATTTATGTTCCTAACTCCTGCTTAGACAACACGAGCTTGCTCTTGGTCTTGAACTGAGGTTTGGTGCCACACTACCGTGTCTAACTTTACACTCAGCAGGCAGACAGGAGAGCTTTCCTCTGCCAGCAGTAGGTCCTTTGGTGGAGCCTGGGCCAATGCATTGGTCAATACAGTTGGATTTCCTCTTAATTCAGAGTGTACTGTCAACATCTGAAACAATCAGTGTCCTTTGTTATTGGTGAAGACACAGGTGTCGATTGTCAAAGTAGATGTGATAAATACATCAATGGGGATCTGGTTAGTGTAGCAGGTAGTGCTGTGGAGTGGAATCTGACCTACCTAGAAATGGATGCTTTCACACTCAAGAAGGAACATTTTAAGGCTCTTGTAGAAAATTCTGAGTTAGGGTTTCTCAAACATTTAAAAAGGCAAGGTGGGGTTTTCCTTTCTTGCCCCTTTCCCAACTTGTCCTCGTGTGTCCAAATTTCACTTAACATAGTACTTAAGGAGCTTAAAGTGCTGTGTTAAATTCCATACGTTAAGCATATGAGATAAAAGTGCAAAGAATATTTAAAAATATTTTAAATAACTGGAGGGGAGGGATGTGGAATAAAGAAAGATCATTAATTATTTCAGAAGGTTATAGTATTAAAGCAATCTGTCTTTTTTAAGCAGGTTAGGTGAACGTGTGACATAAGTGACAGACACCAGATGGCTCCACCTCATTAGAAATCAGACTTTCCTGGAGTTTGAGCAGGAGGTAAGGTGGACCTGGGCAGAGGGACTGTGATCAAACCCTACCTTGAAAGTAGCTTGGAATAGACTTGTAAAATTGATTTAGTAAGTTTGCACTTTGTTTGATATACTTCATATTATAGCTGGGGGGGATATAAAAAATGAAGTGTTGAAATTAAGTGAAGAATGTAATTTGATGGCCGAACAGGATAAGAAACTCAATAAGGGAGAGGTCTGAAACTACAGGAGATATGCAAATCCCTGGTTTAAGAGCCAGGTTGGACCTACTTGACCTATTAATCCTCCTTGACAGATAAAGATTCTCTCAAATTTAATACTTCATTATTATTATTTTTAATTTAGCTTTTACGGATCCGAAGACATCTTCTGCATGTGAAGTACTCTTGTGCAATTCTATTGACTCCCAAGGAAAACAGTACAGAATATGAAGAACAGTAAAAGGTAAATGATTATTTTGATGCTGCAACAAAAGATCAGATTTTTTATACATTTTGATGTTAGGGACTAAACCAAACATTTGGCTACATACCTTGTATCTATTCTGTTTGTTTCTTCTCATAGTGTAAATGAGAATTTTGTTATCATTGTGGCATATTCTGTAGTTTCGTAACACACAGATACTGAAAATCTAGGGAACTACATCAAGGCATTAGACTTGATAAAAGGGCTTTCCACTGTGCCTGAAAGAAATGAACAGTCCCAAGGAAACACTGTATCTACAAATATGAGGAGGCTCCTTGGCTGAATGACTGAGTAGAGTGATGGAAGACATGTATAGAAGAACAGATTAAGTACAAATTGAGTGTGAATATTTCACAAGTGGTGAACTTCTATATGATGAGTTCATACCTTTTGATCTTTAAGTACTAAACACCTGCATAAGAATTATACTATATGCCTTATTAAAAATTTCCTAGGGCACAACTCATCCAAAGCTAAGTAATTAGTTAGTTCTTTGGAGAGGCATGTGGGAGAGAAAATGTCCTCATCTCAGAGCGGTGAGATAGATCCGAGCTAAGGGAAAAAGAAACTAGAGGAATCAACTGGACCATTAAATTGAGTCATTTTGTATTCACTTAATTGAATCAGCTGGCAGTCCTCCTAAAATGCCCCTGCTCACCATCACCCAGGGAGCTTACTTGCAAACCTACTCTCCCCGTCTTGAGAACAGTGGCTGGGATCTGGAATTAAGTGCCTCAACCCCACAGCTGAACTGTGCAAGTGTGCTGGTTTTGGCTGGGGTAGAGTTAATTTTCTTCATAGTAGCTGTATGGGGTTATGTTTTGTGCTGGAAACAGTGTTGATAATTCAGGGATGTTTTAGTTACTGCTGAGCAGTGCTTACACAGAGTCAAGGCCTTTCTGCTTCTCACACCACCCCACTAGCGAGCAGGCTGGGGGTGCACAAGAAGTTGGGAGGGGACACAGCCGGGACAGCTGACCCCAACTGACCAAAGGAGTATTCCATACCATATGACGTCACGCTCAGCATATGAAGCTGGGGGAAGAAGAAGGAAGGGGGGGACGTTCGGAGTGACGGTGTTTGTCTTCCCAAGTAACTGTTACACATGATGGAGCCCTGCTGTCCTGGAGATGGCTGAACACCTGCCTGCCAATGGGAAGTGGTGAATTAATTCCTTGTTTTGCTTTGCTTGCACACGTAACTTTTGCTTTACCTATTAAACTGTCTTTATCTCAACCCACACGTTTTCTCACTTTTACACTTCTGATTCTCTCTCCCATCCCACAGCGGGGCGAGTGAGCGAGTGGCCGTGTGGGGCTTAGTTGCCAGCTGGGGTTAAACCACGACAGCGAGTTTGTTGCACTGGAAGTCCTTTGTATTCAGATGGTAAATGCAAAAATCAAAATAATTGTTGCAGAAAAACGACTGCCTATGACAGTTTCCATGTATGCGTATATGAATGAGATGCTGTGGTATTTCCCCCTCCATTAGGACAAGTAGTACAACTAGAATGAAAAGCTGTTGCATTCAAAGATATTCCACTGGAAATCGTATGTACCTGAGTTGACTCTAGCGGGTGTAACACAGTTGCATATACTAATTAATACAAAATGTTGGCTATTTTAATAACATCTGTTGCTTTTTCGTGAGCTGCCAGGCTTGTGCAGGGGTTGCCTCTGCTCCCAGCTTGGTCCTACATGGGTGGCCCCAGTCCTGCCGCCTTGGCAATTTCTTTGTTATTGCCAGTGGCTGGGTTTCTCTTGCCCTCGCAGTGTTTTGCGAGTGAGTTGGATTTACTATTGATCATACTGTGCTAAGCGGCTTGCTAACTTATTGTCTACAGCAGCCTTTCTGTTGCTAGGGCGAGTACTCAAGGCACAAATAAAAGGATTCATTTTGAAATCTGAGACTGGGGTATTTTTATCAATTGGTAGAAGTATAATCTAGTGTTTTTAAACCAAACAAATTTGTATCACAATTTTATAATGTCCATTCTCTTTTTTGTCTGAGTACCGTCATACAGTTAAAATCAGGAAATTATATTTGTTTTTAAAACTAACATAACTATGTAAATATAAAGTTCCCCTGCAGAGTACCTGGAAATATCAGAGCTTTCATTTAATTCTTTACAAATACTTTTGAATATGCTCTCACATGTAAGGTTTAAAAAGCAGACAAAGTAGATTTATGTTCTTTAATACTGACGTCAGAATCTGAAATAATAAATAAATTATCATAATTTTGACAGACACATTACAAGAGAAGGTCTCCCAAGCAACCAGTCTGCATATGAAACCATCTCTGAGTTTAAGGGAATTCAAGACTGACTCTGACAGGAGAAGCAATCACTGTGTGTTTGAACAGGTCAAACTCAGATCCATTATTCTCTGTCTATGTTGGCTTTTAAAGCTGCCTCTTCTGAGACCTGAAGAAGAGCACGTGTCCCTCCAAATGTTTCATCCCCCTACAACTCTTTCAGTCATCTAGTAAGAGTTATTTCTGCCCTACAAATGTAATCTTACCTGTGTCTCTAGACTGTCATGATCAGAACAGCACCGTCTCTAACCTCTTTGCTGCTAATCCCCACGCTGCAACAGATGCACATGTTCCTTGTTTAAGTAGGACTGCAACAGTCTTCAGAAATCCGCTGAAAACACCGGGCAGATTGCTACCAACCTCAGTGAACTTTGCATTTTGTAGGAGCCATTTCAGCTTTAAATTCTTACATTTAAAATATATAATAAACATACAGTTGACTCTCATAAAGATGGGCAGCTGGTTATAGGGTTGTGTGTGTTCTAGAATTCAGCGGTTGGGAGGGTGAACTGTGGACTTCTATACTTCCTAACACAGAAAGGAAACCTGAAAAGATGGCTGAAAAAAATTTAAACCAGCATATAGCACAAAATTAATATAAATTACACTCCCCAGAAGAGTGCATGAATAGGCAGATGCTGTAGAGGGCAACTCCATTGGACTGCTTATTACAGAATAAATGATAGCATCAAAAAGTAATACAGCTCAACAACACAGGTCATTGACTTAGACTTCTCCACTGAGAATGATTAAAGTGGCATTTAGCTCTACTCGTTGACTCTCTAGGGTGCTGAAAAACATCACATCAATACAAATCTGCTTAGCTGCTCACAGAAAGAATGACGTCATGGAAACTTAAATAAGTTGCTGACTCCCAGCCTGAGGAATAACAGCAGCATTTTGGATTTCAGGAAATAATGAATAGCACAATGGAAGACAAAACAAATGAGCTAATCAGGCCACCTCCGATTTATATTGCATTCAGACATGTTCCCTTGCCAGCGGATCAGGGCACTGGAGTCTCATTCTTAGGAAGCAAAACCGCTGCTACTCAAAACATCAATTTTGAAAAAGCCACCTATAAAAAAGTAATATAAGAGATAATACAGGAAATACTGGAGGGGTCTCTATAGATATCTCAAGTGCAGCAGGGAGCATCGTTAGGGCTTGTTTTACCAGCAGATACATAAGCAGTGTATGCTGTATTAAATTGAACGTTGTTTCTACCTCGGTAGGAAAAATTACAGTACAATTATCAATAATTCTGAATGGGCTGTATCTCTTCAGGCAAGGGCAAGATCTAAGACATCACTCAGCTGCTGTACAATATAATTTCCAGTAACAATTTTCAGTGGGACTGGGAACTAAATCAAACCTCAGGCCTGATCAACTTTTTGTACAGGCAGGTTTTGGATTAAGAAACACGCTACTCTTTTTGCATGTTACAAATCTAAAAGAGGAAAGTTCAATGAAGGGTGTCCTTTTAGGAAATCCAATGATTTTATTTTTCTCTGTTATTCCGGGGGCACAAAAAAAAAGTCTTTTCTTACTTTAAAGTCTGACTTAGTTAAAGAATACTATTAGCTTCTTTTATGTAACAGAACTATATTTTCACAGAAGCTCTGAGTGAAATTCTGTGGGTCTTGCAAACCATATACATGTGCACCTATGCAACTCAAATGTTCTTAAGAAATCAGTCACAATTTTTATTACTGGGAGGGGGATACTTTGAAAATCACTGAAGGCAGATTTTTTTGCAGGAGACATCCAAGGGCTGTCTTATCCCTTTCCTGTGTGATCAGAAAATTGAATGGTGTTGCTTTAAAGAAAAATGGAAAAAAAAAAATCCATTTGTATGTTACAGTTAAAAACCCAACTAATTTCTCTTTTGATAATAGAGCAAGATAATTTTTCTGAGAAGTATATATTGCATTTGCAATTTCACTAATGTTACAGGGCAAAAATAGTAGCCAGCTGGCAAGTAACACCACCAAGGCATGGTAATTATTGAATATAAGGAGACAAGCAATAAACATGAGTTAAATTTAGAGAGTATGAGTTATATACTGTGGGACAGGAATTAAAGTTTCTTGTACATAAAGATTTTTGCTGTCATTGCAACTTAATTAAGCTGTGAAAATGCAAATTCTTCTACACTTGAATAATATCAGATTAGAGGGATGACATCTATACATAAGTTTCTTCAGTACTAATCTTTGTAATTCCACAGTAGATTAACTTTGAAAACCAAAAGTAAGCCTTATTAGTGCAAGAAAAGTTTTTAGATATTTTGAAGCAATCAGTACCCTAGGATGAGATGAGGAAAAAAACCATGCATCTACAAAGGAGTCCTGTCTATGCAAAGAACCACCTATTCACTATAATCACTAGTGAAAATTCACCACTGCAGGGATCTTCTATTTAATCTTTCTAGTGTAGAGTTTCAGTCTGAAAATGAAAAACCCAATTATCTTGCTGCCTATGTGATATAGCTGATATTTCATAAGGAAATTCTGAAGGCCTTTTAAAGCGTTTATAATCTGGACTGCTCTAAATGACCTGGACAGTCATGTCAAAAGTGGTGAGAAAAATAGCAGTTTAGTATAGCTGAGTTCTATTGAACACACATTTTTGTTATGGAATATTACTTTTACTGTGCAAATTCTCTTTATCAGTATTGCAAACTTTTGTGCAAATGGTAATGTGAGTGTGTATAAAATGCAACTGCCTTTTGCAGCAGAAATGCTGTGTTTGTTTGGCCTCACACAGAAAGTGTGGTCCTTTACGACTTAACAATGTGGCTATCATTGTCTCAGTTCTTGTGTTCGGAGGTGTAAGGATACAATTCATCTGTCTGTAGGCAGGAAAACAGTGATAGGTACCAGCTGTTTGATTTGGGTACAGTCTTAGAGTTCTACCCTACTGGTCTCTGAAGTGGAGATGTTCTTCCCAGGGCAAATGAATACATTTCAACCAGATGGGAGATGTGAACCAGCAGAAATTACCTTCTCCACATACATATGCATGGGAAATTAAGGCTTTCGCCTTAATGGGTGGGTGGGAAGAACAGGAGAACTTCTGCTGAGCTAAGTGTGGACAACATGACTTCAGGGAGAGGTAAGAACTAAGGATGGGAATGAAGCCTACTAGATGTGGGTTTTTATCACATAGATCAAGAACTGTTGACTTTCCTCTACTTCACCTAACCTCTTCCAGCTCAACCTCATTCTGAAGTGTAGTGTACTGGCTGTAAGTTCAATCCATAAATATTTAGGGGTAATGTACAAGTAGTTCCAGAATTCACTGCTGTCAGCCCCAGCAAGTGTGCAGGACAGTTGTAGTCTGTAAAACAAAATGAATTACCACTACATTACCTTCATTTGTAGTGGAGGGGTAATACTTTACCTTCCAGCTAATTGATAGCCGCTGAGATGACAGCCAAATTAGTCCAGAAGTAAAGTGCATGGCACTTCATTGCTCTTGGGCCTATTCAAAGAGCTCAGTTATGCTGCAGTAAGACCAATGTTGAATTCTAATGACTGCTGTATAACAAAGGGATGTTTTGATTAAGTCTGTCACATACTCTTCTTCCAGTATGTCTGGTCTAATAGAAGAGGTTATTGGTCTAAATAAAATAAGTTATTTGGAGCAAGCTTTCCTTGAACCCTGTGGACCTTGGGTGTGCTTCCTCTCTCTGAAGGTAAGGGTGAGGTACATCAGAAGGAGCTCAAGCCTGTTCGCTAACTAACAGTATCCATGCACTTGTTCACCTAGTTCATTATTGATTTATTTTGCAGCTGGGATGAGATAGAGCAAGTGTAGTGAATTACCACATCTCAACTGATAGGGACATAAATCTAGTTTTTATTCATATGGTATGCTGATGGTGCAAAATTTGTAGCTAGAAGACCTACAAGAAAGCATTATTTGTGAAAATTCATAGGTGAAGTGTTATGATTAGGTTTCAACCAGATTCTGCTGGTGTAACTCTATATGACTTTTCAAACATCCATCCGCCTGCTCGCAGCTTCCTAACTGCCAGGCTTTCTTGAAGCAACAGTTTACTAGATTCCTCAGCTCCATCCCTTTTCATTACATAGCCTTATCAATTTTCCTAGATTGAAATGAAGCCAAGTTTTAATTAGTGTTAAAATACAATTCCTTTCCTAAGCCAACCATACCATTGAAAGCACAATACTTAATTTAATAGAAAAGCTACCTAGTGAACAGAACTGATTGTCAAAAAACTACAATATGGGAAGTGATACATTTCAGCCCAGACCTCAAATCGAAATATTCTAGAAAAAAGAAGGCAGAAGAGAAGAATGACAAAATACACTTTGCAGAGGGTAGCTTTAAAATGTTATTCCATGCTAATTTTCATTCCATAAGTTTCTTACCTGGCAAAGGATTGTGCATCTGCTTAATTTTAAATATGAGTAACGCTATTGGTGTTCTTGCTATTAAGTGTAAGCAGGAGACCTCGTAGGGCTTTTTAGACTATAGTTTAGGGCTGTTCAAAGTATATTTAGGAAGCTGCAGGATATTTTTAGGGTCTATAAACCTTTTATGGATAAGAATGCACTACCTAATACAGCTTAACTGATTTTTAATATGTGTAACTAAGCAACACCTAGTCTTTAAAAATTCATTAAAACAGCAAGAAACCTGACTAGTAATTGTAATTTGACATTAGTTCTGTCTCTGCATCCTCATCAAGTACTTTATTCCCTGCTTCTCTGTACTTTCTCCCAAGCAGGGAGAACTTATGCTCTCTGAGCAGCAGAAACGTTAGTTTCTGATTTGACAGACAGTCTCTCTTGTGTTTATTTGCAAACATATTTCATTGAGGAGTGAATAATTAATTCCAGCCAGGGAAATTATGGGTTGATCTCTGATCTCTAATTTCATATTAGTAAAGCATAACATTGACATATAAAAAGTTATAAGTCTTCACGCATTTTTCTACCATTATATAGAATACAACCTCCCCTCCAAAAGGCAATCACAGTAAAGAAATACCAGAGCATACAAATGGTTCAAGGAAATACTTATAGAATGGAAAAACTGTGAACAGATTCTTCTGCATCTGTGTTTATATCAAAGTGTTGTAAATAAATGTAGGATACATCAATTCAAATATGCCAGTTTGGCAGCATGTAGCATGTAGAGCACTAGTTTTAAATCAAGTTTAGCTGACATTGCAAGGAGTCAGTCACTACATAAAGAAAGTTGTCACAATAGGAGGGCAGTTAAAGAAATCTATAGATCTGATTACCAATCAGATCAAATGGAAAAATAGAGAAGGGACAGCTTTACTAAACCCTTTTTTAAAAAGTGAACTAGAAGATGCTGAGTTAATTCCTCTGCAAGCTTTGAAAATCTCTGGATGCAAAGATCAGAAAATCCCCTTTCCAAAGGGGAATAAACAGCCCCTCTGATGTCAGTGCAAAGAATTCATTTTCCTCCAGAATCAGACTGTCGTGACAGTCTTTTGAGAACCAAGTGCATAAAGTTTGCCTATGCTGAAAGGCAGCATATGTTAGCCCTACCTGAGCACTTCGTGGCTACTGTCATGTTACTTTTGGCTGTACCAGTGCATGGAAAAAGACTGACGAGCATTGACTCTTGATCTATGAGATGGTTGTGCCCTGCTGCAGCACCCTACCGGGTGCAGCAGGTTTGGGCCAGCTTCTCAGATTCATTTTGCTACCTGTGCAGAGTACCATGCCGAAGTAGGGGTTAGCTGCTGCAGGTTTAAAGCTATCTTGGATATGTCTTCATTAAGTGGTGGTCACAGGGATTGGAATTCATCCTTGACCAGACATTGACACCTGCATCTGAGCTAATCACTTGGCGCTCCCTAGGTTATTAGTCTCCATTATAGTCAGTGGAGAAAAATGGGCAGTTTTAGAGCATAATTTATCTTATGCTAAAGTAGGCATTGGAGATAGGTGAGACGAATCACATGCTGCGTGTGCCTCTTTCAGTCTGTCAAATAAAGCAGCCTAGGTGTGAGCATCGACCCTGAAGACTTCTTGAGGCAGATGAGACGAATCTTCCCTCCCAGGCTGCAGAATGAATGTGCTTAGGATGGAAGGATACCTCCTGAAATCTTTAAGTGGATAAGCCTCTTACTGTTTTCAGGACCAGTGAAGGACACTGCTGTGTTTGTATTAAGGAAGTTAGTTTTCCTCAGTGCTCGAAGCACGAAGTTGTCTGTTAGAATGTATAACCCTCAGTGCATCAAATGCATTGGCACTTGGAATCGAGAAGGCATCACTAAAGATTAATGTTCCGGTGAGGTACAGAGCAGTTCAAGTCATACTGACTCCCTTAGACTCCTCTAGTCTCATTAACTGACACATAGGTGTAAAACAGTTTCATATAGTCAGGTATAGGCTGTACAGAAAGAGAAAAGAATGGTTATATCAAAGAAAAGAGGAGCTTTATGTTTAACTTTCTATTACTCAACTTTTTATACCTTTTTCTGAAGCATCTGTTACTTTCTGCTACTGGAGACAGGATCCTGCACAATGATCCCAGACAGGCCCAGGATGAGAACTCCTTTTAATCAGATCTTCAGCAGGATAGGATATGTTGGATGTTCTCTGAGGAACAGTTTGCTAAAAAAAATTCTGTTCTTTCTGGGTTCAGCTGTATCTTCACCTCCCACCCTGATTGCTAAAGCTGAGCTAAGGTCACACACATATCAAAGGGTCCACACATTGGAATCTCATCTGCTTTCCTAGCCCTGTACAGGCTGAATCTCATAAAAGATATTACTTCTTCCCCACTGCTTCTCCTGGCTGCTGAGGCATTGTCCCGTGTTTGCTGTTATGTATTTAGACAATCACATGAATGCACTGCTCTGATTTCAACTAGTTAATCCACATGTCAACCAGGCAGGAATTATCTCCATTTTTAAAGGAAGCTGAGGCAGTGTGAACAATAGGCAAATCTGTGCACAAAATTTTTATGTTTTCCATTTGACACTTTCATGAAAATTAGATGATGTCTAATGCAAAAATTGCAGCCAGTACAATGCTAAATGAAGAAGTCCTTATTTGTATGAAATTGTCTTCTTTTCTAGAAAGATGTATAGGCATATCTTTTGAGCTTAGTTATTTAGAGCAGAAGGAAATAAATTTCAGTGGAAATATTTTCACATAAAAATGCAAAGTAGAAAGTTAAGTTCCAAATCTCAGCAAATGAGAAATGCACTATCCACTTTACATTTCTAGCTGTAAAAAAAAGGTATTGAGTGAAGACTCTCTAAAAACCGTACATATTCTGTTTTTACCTGCTCAGGAAGCAGTTTGAACTAGAGTTATTCCTAATGACTTCAAGTAGATTTATCAAATGGTGTATTTGGAGATGTTATGCCCCATGTTTTCCTTCCAGGCAAAAATACACAGGAAGATAAGTAAGAATCTAAGGACTTGAATCAAGCATGGTCTGAGACTAGGGCAGCTCTTGATGCTTAACCCTGCTCAGGGCAAAGACAGTAACACATGAGAATTGTTTCTTGGTACTGAAAAATAAATCTCCACAACATTTCTTTGTAGTGGTAAATATTTCTGGGCCTTTAAGTCTGCTAGGTCTCTTTAGATTTCAGTTTGCTTTAGTGTATTCAAAGGCTTCACTTTGATAAATTTCCAACAGTGCAATTCTTGCCAAAATCTGCAAGATCACTCCTCAGTTCAAGAGCATGTGTTGCTTTGTGTAAAAGCAGGAGCATTCTGGTTTCCTGTGGCTGAATGAGGCATCCCAGCAATGCTCCCAAGAGCCTTTATTCCTGTAACGCCACATTCAAACCCACATGGCTGTGCTGTACTGACCCCGCACTTGGTAAACCAGAGTATCTGCCTCACTGATACTTTAATATCCTAATTTGCCTCAGAGGAGTAACGCTGCCATTACTTAAAAGAAACCTCCTTTTCCCGCCCCTCTCTCTCCTCTCTTTCTCCCCCTGCTTTTCTCTCCCCACCAGTGACCACCAGTAGTCAGCTGATCCTGGGGCCCTGTAGCATCTATTGTCACTAGAAGGGTTTCCATGTGTTTGAAATTAATCTGTCTTGGAGAATTATTTACAGAACAGCTGAAAATATATTTTGCATTCAACAGACTGGTTTCTGTTCCTCCCATACTTTTCCAGCCTCCTCCCTCCATAGAGTTTATTGCAGTTAAAAAGATAGTGGAGCAAAACAGTCTTCACCAGGCTGATTTTGAGTCGCCTGCTTCAAGTAGGTCAAGCCTGGGAGAGCAGTAATGAAAAACACAAGCTATGGTGTTGTTATTTTCATGAAAAGGACAGGAGTATGGAAAAGTGCCTGCAAATTTCTGGTGTTCAGAATCAGTAATTCTCACAAGATTGTACACAAAAATGATAAATGCTCTTGTTATACATGGGTAAAAAATGACTGGTGGTTCTCCAAAAAAGCCACTTTCTTTTTACATTTACTCATGTTTAATTCAAAGGAAATGATTTGAAGTTATAAAATGCCATGTTTGTTACATATATTTATGGTGATTTATCTTAGACTGTTTTGATAATTTTTGAGAAAGGTCTGTCTGTGTTCAGAGCCTTGCCGTCACACCTCTAAATTCTGATCTGCATCTCTCTCTATAACCATATTCACTCTTCTAGAGTAAGAGAAGCAGATACCAAGTGGTCTCTCTTTTATCGGCTGAACCTTTGGTAGCCTGCGTTCATCATCAGCATTTAAGTCTTGAAGACTTCCTGCAGGTGATTTTCAAAAACCTTTAGACTAACTCTTATCCTCTTACATTCACAACATGACATATGCCATAGGAACACAGTTCTGCAACTGTGCTAAAATTATTTGAAATATTTTTTTTATTTTTCCTCAGCTGTAAAACTGAATGCCTTCATTACCACATGGCTAGTTCTGCAAAGACAGCCATAAAGATTTCTTAAAAATAACCTAAAGGAACTTGCTATATACTAAAATAAGCAAAGTATTCAGTCTCTTTCATCTTGGTACTTTGCTGGACAAAAGTGACTGATGGGTCTCAATGGGAAGCTAAGAAAATCACTTCCCCAATAGTTTAAAGGTGCCATTTGAGATTTTACAGTTCTATAAGATATCAGTTTTTAAATTCAGATACTTAAAAAAAATTATAAAAGGAATAACAGGTTCAAAATAGAACCTTATTCTCTTACGTCTTGACTCAGTGTAACGGTTCAAGGAAACTTCAGCACTTCTCATGAGAAAAGTGGGAAACAGCTTTGTATTTTAAATATAATAACAAATTGGTCAAAGTTTTGGAATTTCAATGAGCTGCAGGGGAGGGGATCGATGAGCAGAGGGCAGCAAGGATGAGCTTAATGGTAATGAGTTTACCCTAGGTTTTTGCAATCTTTGTTCTTTCACATCTTCTATATAAAGACCAGAAAGCCCGCAAATAAAATCATATGTTTCATAGTAGAATCATATCACTGAGAATTGCTCCAAAAAGCCCAGGTTAAAATGCCATGTTGAAACAGGAATTGAAATCTTTTTAAAAGAGTGAGCTGATTTTTCACTATATTAAACTAATAACTTCTCCTAGGCTTTTTTAAAAATACTGAAGAATGTCTGGCATCTTGTTGACTTCATGTATTCAGCAGTGAACAACCCTAGTGTTGTAACCCAAATTCATTCAAATCTCATTTGATTGCCTAACTGAAATAATGTAGATGGATAGATGCTTCAGATCTTTCCTGAAGGGACTATTATGGGTGATGTCCAGGACTGAACCAGAGGTGAAACGTTGCATCCACATGAAGGATTGGCCCTGAAGGCTAGGCTGAAAGTCACTGTAAAGGCAATCATGAGGACAAACACAGAGAAAAATACATTTCTTTTTGCAGCTTTCTCTGATAGGTCTGAGCATGTACCTTCTGTAATATTATTGTGTTCTTAGGAGAGTAAAATTACTTTTCTATTAACAGCAAACTCATGCTTTTCATTTTTTGAAGAGGACTTTGAGAATCAAAGTCATTTGGTCTAATGATAGAAGATTTTAAATGCCACACTGAAAATATAGCACCTGCTGCAATACTCAGGAAAAGAAGCCACATATTTTGTGTGTCTGGCAGTCTGCTGCACCTTTGGAGAGAACCTACAGCATATTTCTATAATGAGGGAAATAAAAGGATGTAATACCACATTCAGAACTGGTATGAAAGAAATAGCTTGATAAGTGACTTTTGGTCTGCAGCATTTTGCTGAGAGTCGTAGCCTACGGCTGCCTATAAGAAAAATGTCATTTAAAGCATCAAGAGGTTCAAGAGGTGAACTGTGAATGCCAGTGTACTTGCTTGCATGGTTGTATTGCCCTGTCAAAGAGGTAAAGGGATTAGGTGGTTCC
Organism: Gymnogyps californianus; assembly: GCF_018139145.2. Lineage (NCBI taxonomy): Eukaryota > Metazoa > Chordata > Aves > Accipitriformes > Cathartidae > Gymnogyps > Gymnogyps californianus. Next base: position 177,176,397 of record NC_059471.1, read on the forward strand.
TTTGAACCTCAAGATTTTTCTGAGCAAAAAATAAAATACGAGTGTAATTGCTTGATTAAATTGCTACCTCAAACAAATTTGGATGAACTGTGTGCTTCCTCAGAGCAGAAGCTGGCATGAAGGGTTTTAGAAATATTGGACTAGCATTTTGCCGGTGTTGATAACATCAGTTATTTCTGAAGACTATCAAATTCCAAACTAAGACATATCTTACACTGTGGAATACAGCAAGGTTGCTAGGCACCTCTGGGAATTTATTTTATTAATGTGCACATCACAGGATCATCTGGGTGTATCATTTCCAAAGGAAACAGCAAATTAACAAACTCCAGATCTGTCAGAGAGATTAAATTCCCAATGCTTCTTCACCCTTATTTTATCTGAGGAGAGGATGAGTTTTAGTAAACATCGAGGGTGATTCAGCACTGAGCATTGGCTTTCTGAGTGAGTTACACTCTGAAATGAAAAAAAAAAGGCTCCCCCTCAAAAGTATAGTCTTAAAATGAAATTTCAAAAATAACAAGAAGAGTGCAAGATGGAGTAACCCTGTTAGGTAGGGAAGCACAAACGAGCTGCGAGGGGAACTTTTACTTGAGTCATCCCTAACACCAGTTACTCACAGTGTGATGCAGCGAATGCAGTTCAGCATTGGCTCCGGCAGCAGTGATATTTCTGGCAGGGTGGCATTCTCCTCTTAACTCTGAGCAACAGTTTCTGCACCAAGGGCAGCGCACTCATGGGTTTTTCCTGGGGGGGATCTCAACGTAAAATTTCCTAATGTATATTTCCTTATTATTTTCCAGTAATTTTCTTATTGTGTGTATGTGTACATGTGTGTGTATGTGCCAAAGAACCCAACAGAGGCTTAAAAGAGCAGAACTAAACAAAACAAACACAGTATAGGTTATCCAGGGTAATATATTTATTTGTTACATATGGGAAAACAGGAAAGAAAGGGCCACTGCCTTGTAATTGAACTTTTAAGTTTCTTTGAAGGGTCCTTTCTCATGACTCAAGCACATTTCTGCAAGCTTGGGGATAACCAGCAAAAGTCCTGCTGAAGGGCTACTGAGCAGGCAACTTGAATGCATGGGAACTCTCTGATGCACTAGCAAATTGTGTATATATGGAAAATTGACATATTTTGGAAAAATTGTTACCTGTTGTAACAGGCTTTTATGAAGTTTGCAGTACCTTTGTAAGGCAGGGGTAAGCCACTGTTGCGTTATGCTTTCCTGTATGTGTCCATCAAGACACAAATACAAAGATTTTAGAAGGTTTATAAATTACTGGTGGGGATGGACCCCACTGTCCCCAAGGTAACAGCTGCTCTGTTTATAGCATGTGCTTTTCAAATTTGGTCAGTGCAATGATGTTTCTACCACCTCTTGATTTGGTCCCCTAAAAAAAATACATAAAAGACAAGAGCAACATTTAAGAGAGCATTGTTTGTTACCAGTTCGTTTGGGTTTTTTTTGCAGGAGAGGTGTTTTTCACATGAAGGACTATCTTTTACACTTTCAGTGAGGTCTTTGGGAGCTTCTCTGCAGTGCACGTAGTACGTACCTAGCATATGAGCAGTGCAAACAGCAGAGCCTGAAGTGGAGACTGGAGCTGGAAGTATTCAAGCTTGCCTGCCCATTTGTTGCAGTATTTCCATGGCAACCGGGTGCTATAAAAAGGTTCTAGCTAAATATATTGCTTGTGCTCTTTTCTTACTTTATATTTCTCTCTTCTAGTTATCAATTACTACAAAAAATAGTCTGCCATGATGTTTTATTTATTTACACTTATGCAAGTGGCTTTGTATTTATTTTGTTATTATTAGCGGCATCAATTTTAACTGCTCACGTTACCAGAGAAGATAGAAACATAAATGATGAGTCACTGTGGCAAATAAAAATGTGAACTCTGCCAATGAAAAAATAAAAAGTCAAGGTGAATATGTATATCAGTAAGTATCAGGCACAGATGCTTTGTTCATACGGATTTCTTTTTCATGCCCAGTCTGCCATTTGCTGTTAGCTGTCCTATATGATCCTAGCTTAGCTTCTATTTAGATACAGCAAGACAAATCAGATGTGGCAGAGTTTCCCCTTTCAGTGCTCTGCACTGCATCTGAGAGCCTGGATGCTTCCAGGCGGGCAGCAAACAGTGGCAGTGTAAGCCAGAAATGACATGTCAACCGAAGTTCAAGGAGTGCCATTCAATTGTGCTCTTTATCTGCTAACAAAACAGCTCCACTGGTGTGCCCAGGGTTAGCTAATGAACCACCACTGCTTAGCCGGAGAGCATCCAACCCTGCTCAACCATCAGACACCACTATGTGCTGGGGATGAAAATTATTTAACAAAAAAAAGAAGGTTGGATTGCAGCTGGAGTCCCACTCTGCAATGGGTGGCAGCCAAATGCACCACAGGCATGAGACATGGCTCCCCTTTCTCTCATGCAGATCGTCAGTGCTGTGCATGACTCAACTAGGTTGACATACAGAGACAGTTACAGGGCCCATCACCTGCCTTTCTGCTTCATATCACTGAATCTGGGATGCCGGTGACAAATTTCTTCCCCACTTTGTATGCAAAGGAGATGACATACATGAGTCAGTAAGGCAGGCTCCACTATCTGTGTTATCCTGCAGCTGAGTAATGACGTGGCACAGACAAGGAAGGATGATCCTCCTAACATCAGCAAAATAAGACCACTCACCTGTCAGCTGAAAGACAAAAACTGAGTCCCTCTAGTACCAACAGTCAAATGGCAGCCGGAAAGAAAAGGTCCAAAGTTTCATAATCTATGAAGGGGAAGGGAATAGCATGAGAAATTTGGCTAGCACTGCTCTACTGTGACTAGGTACCTTGGCCCTTCATTTGTTTGAAGAATTAGTTGGGAGTTTATCAACTCTGTGCCAAAAAAAGAATATATATTCCACTAAAGGAAACTCTCTGTGTGTGTATAAATCACCATGATTTTAAAAAATTCATGTAGAAGTGGAAAAGTCATGAAAAATTATATAAACTTGCATGGAATATGACTCATAAAAGGATGAAGAAGGACCCTTCAGTTTCATACCACACACTGTATTCCTTAATTATGGAACAAATATTAACAAACTATGTTGTAAAGAATTGATTATGAGAAGATGATGAGAAGATCCCAAAAATCTTTCCACAGATTTCTTCAGCTTTGAGTAGGGCCTAGATATTTAGCGAATGTGGCAGTAAGGCTCAAACAGTGGAAAAACCTCAGGTAATGCCTTATTATTCACTATTCTTTTTGATCGAGCACCCTGACATCCATTCTTCTGCAGGAGCATAAAACCATAATGTAGATAAGATGATCAACCATCTGTTACAAATAATTAATAATAGAAGTTGCAATTAACATTGTGTGAATAATCTCCAGACTCAGAAATGGAACTGTTTTTGTCCAACTATTGGATAAATAAAAAGGGATAACACCCTTGAGCAAAAATAGCATTAAAATAAGGACTGGTTTGTGAATGATTCAAGCAAAGTAGCTTGACAAAATTTTTCCCATCCTTCAATCATGCTTGACATTTGTAGGAGAAATGATGTTTCACCAAGATGTTGGACCTACACATTTGTTCTGGTTTAGACATTTTGATTGCATGTATTCCCTTACTATTTAAAATGCCAGAAAGCTACTATTCCTTTAAGTTGCCAGGGTTCTTCAGGAACGATGTTTGCCTTTTCAGGGGCCTCTTGGGGCTCTATCCCCTACCTGGAGCACAGTACTTTTCTAGTAGGTTTGCTGTGGAAATGAGCTGTGCTCCTAGTAACCATCCACAATGCTCAAACCCGCACTTCTCAGTATGTCACCGAATCAAGTCTAGCTCTTCAGCAGCTGTCACGTGTAGTGAAATGTTTAGCTTTTTGTCAGTGTGCAAAGGGGATCTGTCAGACATCTCACTTGATTCAACCACTGAAACAGTCTATTCACTTACATGCACAGCAGAAAAAGACCGTTCACAATCACTATGGAAATGCAAAGTATGTTGTAAAATCTGGCAAGATTACTTTACCGTAAGGCCCTGATCCAGTAATATACATCAGAACATGATTCACTAGTACCCACGCCAAGTGATTAATATGAACTTAAAGTTAGCCAGCCAAATGCTTAGACAGTTTTTTCTATCAGTCTCAGAAAGTGTGTTTTCTGGTGACATATTTCATTCAGCCAGGTGAAGTAATTCAGTTTTAAACCTAATGTTGAAGCATTTGCAGCTGAAATAATGGCCAAGGTTAACTCATGCATTTTGAATATCCACTAATTTTAAATTGCTTCACTCCACACTAGCAGATAAAATCTAAAAAATTATTCCTAATAAAAGTCTCAGTGGACATGAATGAGATGAGAGTCAGTGTCCATTAACAGAAATAAAATCTTGCAGACAACTGACTTAATTAAAATAACTAGTAAGATAATTAGTGTGATCAAATGTTCATCTAAATCTGTTTTTCACGGGACTTAATATAATATGCAAAGGTCTTTTTATTCTTGTTGCTTTGATTTAAAGGATAATATTATATAAAACCACAATTACAATATTGGAAAGAAAAATATATAAATGAATGTCCTGCAAAGAATGCCAGCAATGGTCAATGACAGGGATAAGAGATCTGAAGTCTTGGGGTATCCTCTGCTCCAACAAAGGGAGCTGGGATGGATATTGTGCACAGTCTTGCCCCCACCGTGTCCTACAGATTTTGGAAGAATATAAAGATGAGATGAGCCTTTACTCACTACCTGTGTTCTAGTCTCATGCTAGGGCACCTTGGCTTCCTAATATAAAATTTACTTACTGTACTAGAGTCCTAACAGGCTTAGGGATTGCATTCAGGTGAAGAAGAACTAGTGAGGAATGTGGTCTCAGGGATAAAGTAGGACCCTGCCATGGCAGTTCCTAGCCTCTCTGAAGCTGGGACTTGCTATAGCATAGCATCACCCCAGACTCTCTTCATGTATGAAGAAGAAGGTATTGCAGCCCCACAGCAGCTCTGGGTAACAAGAGGAAGCCCTTCAGCCGGGGTAACCCCTTCAGGGTTATTTCCTTGCTGTCCTCTGCTGCTGGAATAGCAAAAATCAGCCAAAGCAGAAGACTTGGCTTTTTAAGGGTGCCACTAGTTTTGGTGTCAGTGGTATCCACCCAATCAGCGAGTCTCTGAAATACATACACTCTTAGGAGCAGCACTAGCAAATTAGCTGAAGAAGACAGATAAAAGTGGGTTTTACTGTAAGTAAGTGGCTGGTATTACATGAGTTTCACTGTCAAAAGACAGTAATTTGTCTTATTTCATGTTGGTCAGAACAAACTAGGACAATGACTTTCTTCAGACTTCAGTGTTTCTAAACCAAATACATACTACACAACTAATAATGAATTTCCAACTGATACTGATTGAGCAAGACTGAAGACTTTATGTCCCTGGAGTAAATTCCATACCAGTATAATCTTTACTTCCACAAATTAACTGTATTGTGAAAGACATGCAGCAAGGAATACAAGTCTTCTAAATAGGAACTCAGCATTTTTTAATCAAGTGTGTGCAACACTAATATCCTGCGGAAGGGTGACGTTGGGTCCTCCACTGTGTCAAGGGAGATGAGCCAGTTTGTTCCAGCTGACAGTAGGGCCTACACCATGTTGATGTGTGGCTGGGAATTCTCTCAGCTTTAGTAACCCAAAGCTTAAGCTTCCAACATGAGTAAATGAAAGAGAGAGAGAGAGAGATGCTTTTCCTGAGTGATTCATGCTACCTGAAGACAAGTAGGAGGAATTGCACTTGGATGTGCTTCTTTTTCTTCTTGGCTACATATGGAGTCTTAAATGATAAACGTAGATCAGCTACCCAACCTTTAGGTGCCCAACTGCACTGCTGTGCAATCAGGATCATAGCAACCATTCTGAGAGGGCTCTTTCAGACTTAATCACTCCCTGGATAGGATTGGAACTGGTTTGTTTAGTTAATTTTTTAATATTATTATAATTTAGCAGCAAAACCCATATATTTGTAAGTGAAGATTAACAGCATGATGTTTGTGCCTTTTCATTTAAAGCATTGCCAAAATTCAGTTAATGAAATAATAACTCGGCAAGATTTGTTGTACTTCAGCTCCTATAGAAGCAGCATGTGCAGTGCGACAGCTCCATTAAAAAGTGCCAAATGGAGTCATTATGTTAATTATTACCATAAGCTACCCACCCCCCCCCAGTTTAAAGGTATATTTAAGGTTATTTAGGCTAAGCTAATAAAAGGTAGGAGTTAACCTCTGTTGAAACGTTGGTTGCATTAGTTAATAACTTGTTTGTAAAGCACTAAAATTAAAACAAGTATGTTGAACTAGAAAATGCGCATTTTCTGTCTCGGCTTTTCTCTCAATTATAATTTACATATATTCCTTAAGAGTCATTTGTCTTGCTCAGCATCTGATCATCTGGAGTGGCTTTACTACAAAAGTGATTCTTCAATGTTGTTATTAAAAAAATCCCAATAATTAAAAGTGGTCCTCAATGATCATACAGTACTGGTGGCATGTGATTTTCAACAGTCACCACCAAATGGTCTTCTGCATCAACTGGTTTATATCAGTCGTTCTTCAGGGAGTCTGCGGGATTATGTAATTTAAAATTTATTCTAAGTAAAATCAGAGCCTGCTTAAATGCCCAGCTGTCCTTTATCCCCCTTTCTTGTTGGAAAAACAAATCCAAAGACACGTGCTGTCAAGCAGTGTTGTGCCTGGCACAGGACCAAGGAGTGACCAGCTCAGCTGCCAGCTAAAGCTTTAACTTGTGCCCAAAAAGACAACTTGGAAATGCTCATTTCAGCACACAGGACTCTTTGGAGCAAGGGACACTCTAGGAAAGCTGGGTCCAGCAGGACAGGAGGTACAGAGCCAGGAGTCACCAACCTTTGAGGAACAAAGGCATAGAAGAGCCTCCGCACAAGCTGGGACTTGAGTCAGGAAAATGAGACACCAAGAGAGCCCTACAAGGGCAAAAGTAGGAAGGAAGTGGTGGCTAGGGATCACTTGCTGACTGGCAGTTTGGGAATGATGAGGCATCAGGTGAGCTAGCAGGGAGCAAGTCCGTTTTGGGACTACTCATGCTAACAGTTAAAAAGAGATTGCTAAATGAACCCCAGTACAGTGCCTTTATGGCTGCTTTTACGTTCTTTATTCTAACTTTCCCTTCCAAGGTTTACCAGCAAATCCACTCTGGGCAGCAAAATAGGCAGAATCAGAATCTGTCCCTCTAGGTGTTGATGGATGTTAGTGTTTACGCCATGAAGGCCATGGGAGGGGGAGTAGGTTTGTGCTAGTGGCCCACGCAATGGAATTGCTACTGGAGAGCAAAATCTACAGGAAAAACATTAGAATCCCAGCATTTTGTCAGTTTTTTTGATGACATTCAAACTTCTGTGTTGAATTTATTTATATCCTGTTTTTTTGAAAAGAAATAGAATAATGTATAATACCTTGGTTAGTAATTTATGATGTACATGGATACTTACAGTGTAAGCAGGACTTGATGTTCAGTACACATGATGTCTGAATTTGAATGTACCCTAGTGTCTCAGAGTTTGCAGCTAGCAGTCAGACAGGGACAGGATCCATTTATTGTTGTCAAAGTGCTATTTATCCAGTTTTTCTCCAGTTTTGCATGCTCCCATGTGATCTTGGAAGCACCTTGAGTTAAGCTTCTGACTTGTAAAGCATGTTTAACCACTTCTGCAATATGTCTTGCACTGAGCTGAAGAGCCTGTGGGAATTCTGTTCCGTTCACTCTCTGAATTTTTACAACTCAGAATAAAATGAGCCTCTGTCTAACAGCATGATTTTCAAACTGCCTCATGCCAGAGGCTCTGAAAAGGTGCAATCCTCCTTCTTTCTTCTTCGGTCAGACGAACAATAAGCACAAGTCGACATTAACACAATGCACATTTTCAAATATTTACAACTTTTTTAAACTAAACCTGCTGTGTTCAATTAATGGAAGCTTTAGAGTAGCTCCTTCTGCTCCTAAGACAAGAGGGAGGGCAAGCCTTGTTGCATTATGGTTTTTCTGCACTGTCATGGTGGTTGTTCAAAAGAGATACAGAGCTAATTACCACATCTTGATGGCGGGGAGGGAGCATGTTTTGGAAAAGTTCTGTCCGCCATCAGAAAAGTCAGAAACTATCATCTGTTGGGTTTTTTTCAAAACTTGAGGGCTGATGGTTGTATTCTGTACTCTGTATTTCAAAACCTAATCCCTGCATATCTGTGAAGGACTGGAATTATCCTGACATCTTCAAGATAAACGTGCATGGATTTAGCACTTGAAGATAGTTTAAAGCCTCAAAACTCTTCTCAGTAAAAGTAAGAGCATTATTTTCTCTTCTTCTTCTTGTTATTATTGTTGTTATTGTTGTTGTTGTTGTCATTATTATTGACACCTGGTGTGTTTCTGTGCATTCAAATTACAAGTAAATATATCATGTGTTTTCTATGCCTCCAAAGAATGTCTCTGCCTGGTGTTGTTGTGTCCATCAAAATCACCAGAAACCTTTCTTTCACCTTTCAGAGCACTCTCCTTTTTTCCTTGTTTATGGCTACAGTAGACCACGTCTCCCTGCCCTCTCTGAAGCTAGCTAGCACCCAGCTGCAGCGCTGAGCTGTTCTGCACAGCCGGGACACAGACCCGGCACAGCACTGTCGCAGCAGTGTTAACAAGGTGCCACCTTCTGATTGCTTCAAGATCTGCATCCCACACTGCTAGTTTCTAAAGTCCCCTGAACAGACAAACCACTGGCCAAATGCTGTTGTTTGCTCGTCTGGAGAAATTCACAGGACCATCAGTGACAGGAGCATCTAGATTTGGATAGTGAGGAAACCTCCTTTCTTTAGATGCAAGGCTGTTAGGAAATAACAAACTGACACAATTTTGAGTTATATTTAAAAGATTCCTGAGTACTTATAGGATCCTCAAACTTCAGGAATATTTCCAAAGTCCGTATGAATTTATAGCTTTGTTATTTTTTCTGAATTATCCTAAGTTTGTGATTATTGAATTTTTAATGTATGTTTCCTTTCTGACTTGTTTTCCATTGTGATTTCATGAAACAACAGTGGCTGAACAATAAATCTGTAGGACCATCCCCTACCAAAGGTGTTAAGATTTTGTCTTCTGTGTGGTCAAGATGAAGGTGAAGGAGGGGTTCTTGCTGGACATCATCTCTGTTTCTCAAGTAGAATTTACTACATTCTGTTGTCCCTGTAGGTAAGGTCGTTTCATATGAATCCAGCTTCTACATCAAGCCTCTCATGGGCAAATTAATAAGAAGAGGAAAAATTTTGCATCAGACTCTGTAGGCATGGGTAAGCTTTTAAAACAAGCCATGCTTAAGGGCTTATTTGGAGCAAATTATATGGTGTTTTTGAGCTATTGATATGTGCTAGAATTTGGTAAATTTTCAGGTGCATGATGCTTACCTGAAAGTGCCAATAGTACAAGCCAAATGTGATGCCAAGTATAAGCATTCTGATGAAAAATTAACCATCAGCTACAAACACCACACACTTCTAAATACATGCAGTGTTTCAAGTTTGGTTTTGAGAGTGTCAGTTTCCATGCCTCATTCCTTTCAAAGGCTGTCTTTTAAAATAACCTTGACAGGAAATTGCTATTTTCTGTCCTTCTCCTCCTAGGAAAGAAGAAGGCTGCAGCTACATACGCCTCTTGAGGGCTGTTCCCCTATGGGGCCTTTGGCAAGGGGCAGGCTCTGTGGCTGAGGGGGATTTGGGGTAATCCAGCTTCGTCACCATGGGAGGAAGGCTGTTCAGGTCAGCAGTGCCAGGCATTTTTCAATGCCTTTCTGCATTCAGCAAGAAAACAGTTGTCCTCCCTTGCCATTCCCAGAGCTTCTCCTCCTCTTGCCTCTCCAGAGTTTCTGGTGTGTCGTTTGGTGCTCTTGGCCATATGAAGATTTGGGGGTGTGTGGTTCATGAGGGCTGGTCAGCCCTGACAACACCCTTTGCCTTCATTTACTGTTCCCAAATATCTGCAGAATCAGCTCTTTTTTTCTCAAGGTTATGGTATATGTGTGCATTTCACTAACTTTTTATTTGAGTTGATAGCCTTTTCTACAGAGTGCAGTGCCATGGGCTAATGTTTGTCCAAAGTGACATTTCTCTGTTTTTCAGTTTAACCTTTAGACTCCTTGTGCACATGCCAGTCACACACAGCTCACAGACACCCTCTCTGCTTATAGTTCTCTGCCTCATTGTCTGGTCTATAAACAGATTGCTCTTTGAGAAGCCCAAAGTACCCGCAAATAGACACACTCCATCCTGTGGCTACAGGCAGCATCTGACGTATATTAAAAAAAACTGTAGAAGTGTCCTGCTGTTCTCCTGTAAGGACATACGCCCCTCACAACGGAAAGCAGTGTGCCCTTTGGACTTATGTTCATCCCAGAGACATTGTCCATGGAATTTCTATTCTTTCATTCAGCCAGCTCCCAAGTTCTTCCAGGTGAAATAATGTGTGAAGACATTGTTTCTAAAAGCAGAGCGCTGTGCATAACACCATTCAGTGTCCTCTAACAGTGCTTCCAGCAAGAGTCCTCCTGTCATTCTGTGCTTGCAGACAAATTCTCTCTTAGTTGCAGCTATAGAAATGCATTACTGTTGTATAAAGAAATGTACATAGTACTGAATCCCTTTCTAGTCTAGCTTTCTGGAGAAGCTCGAGTGCCTTAAGAATGCGGAGGACCTACTGGGAATTACTGTATACCAAACCAGAGCATTTAATGGTTAAGGCTTTCTGTAAAAACTGAAACTTTTCAGCCAATAAAAAGAGAAATAATTTTCTTAATAGAAAAGCTTTCTTTGATAGTAAGTCTAGTTCATGTTTCAGTAGTATCAGTTTGTCCAGTTCTGGGCTCCCCAGTACAAGCGAGACATTGAGCAGCTGGAGAGTCCAACAAAGGACCACAAAGATGGTTAAGGGACTGGAGCATCTCTCCTGTGAGGAAAGACTGAGAGAGCTGGGACGGACTGTTCAGTCTGGACAAGAGAAGGCTCAGGGGGAACTTATCAGTGTGTGCAAATATCTGAAGGGAGGGCGCAAGGAGGACAAAGCCAGGGTCTTTTCAGTGGTGCCCAGTGACAGGACAAGAGGCAATAGGCACAAACTGAAACACAGGAGGTTCCCTCTGAACATTGGGAAACACTTTTTTACTGTGAGGGTGACAGAGCATTGGCACAGGTTCCCCAGGGACGTTGTGGAGTCTCCATCCTTGGAGATATTCAAAAGTCATCTGGACACGGTCCTGGGCAACTGACTCTTGGTGGCCCTGCTTCAGCAGGGGTGTTAGACCAGATGCCCTCCAAAGGTCCCTTCCAATCTCAATCATTCTGTGATTCTGTGATCAATGAGACAATGTCTTGCATTTCAAAATGTATACTGTAAATCTGTTTTTCCATAGCTTGTTATTGTCATTATGCAGCCTTTGTAGCCTACTTGCATCAAAGGGTAGTTAAAATCAACTTAAGAGGTGTGAAGGGAACATTTATTCAGAGAGGCTATTTCATTCAAGTATATAAAGAAATGTCATTATAGATTGCAAGAATCACTCTGTTTCTGGAAAAAAAAGAATGCTCTACCATGAATTTATATAAGCTCTACTTTTGTAAGAGAGATGTCCAAACAATTGGTGCCTGCTTTTAATGTGCAAATTGCTGGAGCCGAGTTACGCCCATACGAGGACACCAGTCTTTGAAACAGAGCTAAATCAATTGAAAGAAGCAGGTGGGCTTTCCTCATGAAAACAAGGAAGGTTCTGATGTTCTCACATGTTTCAGAATAACAAATTTTTGTCATGATCATGCTACTCTGAAAAAGGAAAAAACTAATGACCTCCAGAAATAGTATTCTATTATTTAGGCTAATTCTGAAAATTACAAAGTTCCAGATGTGGAAGAGAAAGAACAGAGCACATTAAAAAGAAAGTTAAGCATTCATTAATGAATATTGACATTTACAGTCTGCCCTTGGACATCAATTATTTTTGACCTGGCCCATGTATCCTGATTATTCTATTCCTCCTCTTTTTCGCATGCCTTTTAAACATTTAGACCTGCCCCAAGAACTTGCTTGCAAGTTCCTACTAGGTATCAAGGCAATATTAAACTTTTCCGAGTAAACCTGGTGCTACTTTTTTCTTCATTGCAATTGAATCAATCTCAATAGTTACTGATACTGTTTTTTACGGGATTTTTAAGGAGGCGGAAGTAGTGAGGAATATTTGAGCCTTCACGTAAAGTAATAGCTAAAAGACTACAGCAATATTTGTGACTTATTTGCGATTATGTTTAGCAACAAAGCAAAAAGTATGAAAGCCACTTGGTACGCACCTGATTAATGAATTACTCTATCTCCTAGGGATCTAGTTATTATCAGAGCACCTCCTTCCTTCTATAATCTAGTACCTTAGCAATAGACTAAAACATGCATATGCATTGCCAGTTGCCCTGCTGTTTGAGGGAAAGCTGCTAAGTTACCCAAAGAGGGTCTTTCCCTTCAGAGATTACTTTCTGCATTTGCTGTAAAAGGCTTGACTTAATCACATTTCAATTGCACCTAAAATCTTAAGTATTTGTCATGCTTCTGGAAGTGTGGGCTTTGTAGCTGTGTAATAAATTTTGGGAGAGTAAAAGTCAAATCAGGAGTCTTGATCAAGTACTTTTTAAGTATACATTTAAAAGGAAGTGACCTTTGTTGGCTATATGTGGTACTCTTAGCTTGATAGCTCACATGATGCCTCTGACCAATTTGAAACGAATCCTTTGGAAAAGGATTGAAAGAACATCTGGAAAAACAATGGATCATTTCTGTACATTTTTCAGTTATTCAAAAGCTAACTTGAATGACATACACATTTATGTGAAGGCTCCTCAAAAACTTTGCGAACAGTGCAGGGCAGAACCAAGATGTTAATTTTACAAATATTTGAAAAAAGATCAATTTGTTTATACTGACAAGTTCCATTAAAACATTGAAATTTTAAACAGCAATAGAAGCTTTAATGAAATGCTACAATTTTTCAACAGCTTCCTACATTTCAAAGCCCACATGTGTACATTATTTTAATTAGAATCTGAGAATCACTATTTAGTATATTATTAATAAGAAGGAAGCTTTTGTTTTTTCATACTGACAAAGTTAGAATACAAATAATTAGTCTCTGCTCTAAATCCCTCAGCACACTGACACACTGTTCATGAAGCAGATCATAATCATATCTGAAAAACAATCATTAAATCACACTTTAACAAAACATATCATTATATTTTTAAGGTTTCACTGTGAATCTGCATTCATTTGTAAAGGTATTATCTTAACAGCTGTCTTTTACAGTACACACATTTGGTACTTAGCAAACTGTGAAAATTACAGACAGTGTTGAAAATCCATGGCAGGGCAGATGATAGGGCTCTGCCTGGGACTTTTGAATGCCAGGAGGTCCCTTGTATATTCGTATCACTACAGTACCACCTTGGAACCTTTGGACCATCTCTGAAATGGTCAGATGCTGTACAAGCAGGGGACAGTGGGACAATTCTTATTTCAGCATAATTCTAAATCACATAGAATTTCCTCCATATATCGTTTCTTTACTACGACTTCTAATAGAAATTGACCCAGATGAACTTTATTTTATTATAAGCTTGGTCTTTTCATCCATATAATCGTAACTTCTGCCTTTGCTACTTATTGCTAGATGCAGATATTGGATGTTTTATTGGGTTACCATACTGTTACAGAGCATTTTCTAAATTTTTAAAATAGTTCTTATAACACACTCACGTAGTGACTGCTGATCAAGTCAGTGTCTTTGAAAGAATTACCTTCCCACTGGTTTAAGAAGGCATCTCCTGCCCTCCAAGCTGCAAAGTGGTACCTGGCTGCCTTGTCATATCTACCGTGACACAAGGTGACACAAGACAGTTGGAACTAAGGCACTTATAGCAGGGTAACATTTAGGTTGAGAGCTGTAGCTTCTATAAAGTTGTTGCCTCTGTTGCTGGCAGCCGTGTGGGCTTACCTGAAATCACCATCCTTGACTGGGGTTTGCTTAAAAGCATTGCTGTGAAACATTTCCACTTAGAAAAAACCCCACACATTTGTTTCACTCCCTCTTTGAGACACAAAAACAAGCTCAGACAACTAGTGAGACTTTAGTTTTTCCTGAATCTGCTATCCAATTTAGCCCCAGGAAAATACATTCTCAGTCCTTGGCTATGTGTTTACACTGAATTTGCTGTGGGTTGCACGGGACACCACGCAGATGAGATGATAAAAACCTGCATTAATTCTATGACTGGTTTTTGCTTGTCGTCCCAGCGCTGTCTGCAGTGAGACTACGGAGCAGGTGCTGGTTTTGCTTTCCAGCCTTGCTTTCTCGTTTCTAACCCAGGAGTGGGCTCCAGGTGGCAGCACAGGCACCGTCTGCAGAGCAGGCGGAAAGGTTTGGCGTGAAAAGGTGCCGATTCAAATGATGTTGCCTTTTCTGTTCCCGGATGAAACTTGTGATGAAAACACAGCTGAAATGTTGAATCCTAATCCTTTTTGGAATTTTCTTCGTGGATATTATTCTTAGAATCATCTGTGGCAGCTTTCATTTCTCAAAAGCATATTTTCTCACTGAAAAGATATAGTTACTGAACTAAACTGAGCTAAACCTTATGATAAAGCTATTGTGAAAAGTTTCCATGTAAGTCAGAAGATGAATGGGTTTAAAGCAATTTATCAAAGATTATTTGGGTTAAATCATACCCTTATTTTTCAGCAAGCTCTAGTCATTTTACTGCTAAGTATAGGACTTCTGCTCTTTGCAGAAACAGACTGGCAGGGATCCTTGGGTCCTGAAATCCCCTCATCTGCAGTTCCAGGTACAATGGCATATATGCCCTTTCAACATGAAAAGCGTTGGTCCTGCATCCCATTAAAACAGCCCAAACTAATGAGTCATGAAGATCAAAAAGCGCTGCATGTTAACGGTGGGGACACAGCAATCCCAGCTTCATGCACCGACCAAACGCCTGAATCATGTTCAGATTACTGGGGGTTAGGAAAGAGAATGACCAAAGAAAACAACAGCAAGGAAGTAATATAAAGTACTGTCGTGGTTTAACCCCAGCCAGCAGCTAAGCACCACGCAGCCGCTCGCTCACTGCCCCCCCACCCCTGGGATGGGGGAGAGAATCAGGAAAAAAAAAACCTCGTGAGTTGAGATAAAGACAGTTTAATAGGACAGAAAGGAAAGAAAAACAATGATAATGATAATAATAATATGACAATAGCAATACTAAAAGAATTAAACTATACAAAGCAAGTGGTGCACAATGCAATTGCTCACCACTCGTTGACCGATGCCCAGTTAGTTCCCGAGCCGCGATTCCCCCTCCCAGCCAGCTCCCCCCAGTTTATATACTGGGCATGATGTCATATGGTATGGAATAGCTCTTTGGCCAGTTTGGGTCAGCTGTCCTGATGGTGTCCCCTCCCAGCTTCTTGTGCCCCTCCAGCCTTCTTGCTGGCTGGGCACGAGAAGCTGAGAAATCCTTGACTTAGTATAAACACTACTTAGCAACAACTAAAAACATCAGTGTGTTATCAACATTCTTTTCCTACTAAATCCAAAACACAGCACTATACCAGCTACTAGGAAGAAAATTAACTCTGTCCTAGCTGAAACCATATATGACAAGTACATATATGGTAATGTAAGGTAATATAAAACTATTGGGCATAGCTGCCCATTAGATACAAACAGACACTTGTAAGATGGCTTTAACAATGTTTTTGACACATGGAGAAAGGCACCCTGCATTTCAGATGTTTATGTGTATTCATTCATACACTGTATGCTCTCCCTCCTGAGCATAATTCTGCTTTTTACATCTTATTGACTCCCTTTCAAACACTCTGCAGGAGTCTGTGCTCCTCCCTGAGGCAGAGTTTGCTCTGAGTATCTCCTCTCATCCCCTTGCTATTACCACAAGCTGGCTCAGACACAGAAATGTGCATTTTCCCAAGTGCATCTGTTTTTTCTCTGTTCTTTCTCTTTGGATGGATGTAAAATGCGGATGACAGATTAATTATTGAAAAGCAATGTCACCTCTCTTGTTTCTCTTAGCATCAAAAGAGGCACATTTCATCCCGTTTTGCACACACAGAAAGTAAAACACATGACATAAAAACCCAGGAAGGCCTTTATGTCCACTTAGAAGAGGCAAGCAACTCAGTTCTCTTTCAGTTACAGAAAGAGAAACGAGCAGAAGAGCATCTGCTAAGGGACAACAACAGTAAAAGAATTTTACTCACTAGAACACAGAGACAATACAGTCTTTCCTTAGTAAAGACTTTAAAAGCAGTCTAAAAACAGTGAAGATATTCAATTAACGGTAAACGACTTTCCTATTAAGAACCTGATTTCCAGTTCCTAATTCCAGGTATTATGATACCACAAAATATCTTTTTCTACAAAATAAATAATGTAGTTGTGAAATTCTTACAATTACAAGGTTTTTCGGGGGGAAGTAGTATTAAGTCAGCCTGCATGAGAGTTGAAAATGTGAAGGCTAAACACAAGTAGTTTGAGGATTTTTCTAGAAAGACACAATTTGCAGTCAAGTAGCCCTTGAATCAGGTTCTTTAAATGGATCTGTGCTCTGTCCATTCATTACATTAATTAATGTGCTCTGCTTCACATGATGGACCTTTGCCTGCCTTATTTGGTGTAGTCCATTCTGAGGGCTGTTCTCTGAGCTAACCTCACACACTGTTACGGGCTTTTTTCAGCTTCCATCCCCAGTAAGATCTATCTGGGTTGCTTCTAATTCTTACAGCTCTTTCTCTGGAGAACTTTCCATCTTGGATGCTCTCTCTCAGGATTAGTACTCAAATAAAGTCGAGGAAACAGACTCTAATGATTGGCTTTACCATCAGACTTCATTATATCAAAACTCCTTTTGACTTTAGTAAGAGGATTTCCTGAACCAGAGCTGAAAGACTAAGCTTTATATCTTAATTCTGAAACCCTTCATTAACTAACTTCATGGATCTGCAGATGAACTAATTTGTCTTGCTAGCAGAGCAGAACAAATAATAAAAATTTGCCTTTCTGTGCATGCATGCTCCCAGAGCCTCTGTATGCTTACTTTCAAAGAAGAACCCCCAAAATGCAAAAATCAACCATTCTATTGAAAACAGGTTTCTCTCTATTTCTCTCATTTGGGTCCCAAGCATATTGAATAGATGCTGTATTCTTGCAACAGTTTTGGTGTGGATTCTAATCAAACCCCTTACATCATTTGAGTGAAACACACAAGTTGAGGGCTTTTTGAAACACTGTAATGACAACTGGGCAGAATGAAGGACAAAAATCAATGAAACGGAAATGTTCAGTCCCATTAAAGACATGACAACCACAGGCTAATTTTCTGCATTTGTACTAAACTAGTCATCTGCTTTACCCACATCAGTGATTTTGCATGGGTTACAAGCAGAGCTTTCAGATTATTATCGGCAAAGTACTCTTTCTCTTTTCTGATTGCAATAAAGTCAGAGAAAACAAAAAAGAAAAATATATTTTAAAAGCTTTAAGATTGTCTGTCTTTGTACTCCAGAGCCTTGGGGAGCTGATTATTCTCCTCTTTCATGTTCTTCAGCAAAGGCACAGCCAGTAGTGGCTTAGGACCAAGGATCGCTGGGAGCAGCAGACGTCTCTTCTAATGAGCAAGCCTGGCCCTGCAGCCTGGGTACCCACCTCACGCTGTCCCCGTTTCCATGCCCTTGCTCTCCTACAGCCAGGCCAGTGTTTACAGCCAGGGCAGCAGCACATCGCAGCTGCACTCGCTCCTCAAAAACCACCAAGCAGTGGGTGTTAATAAGGTGACAGCTAAGACATCAGAAAATGATTGACAGTATGGGTAAAACAACTCTTTCGATCAATCTCATTTGGGGGAAAGAAGGTAAGAGATTGGGATTGGATTTGGATAGACATCATTGCAGAGCTATTAAAAATATTACTAGGATTTGTGTCATTTTGGAGCAGTAATTTCCCAGACGTATACAAAAGAACAAATAGCTTACGCAAAAGGATTGTAAGTCATGTTGGTTTGCAATAGCAGAGACTCAGTGACCTAGTATGGTCTAATAGTTTTGTCTTCCTAATGGGATCAAGAGTGAAATCAACCCAGTTTCCTTATCTAGTGAAGACAGATTATGTGGATATATCCTCTGTGCTGTAATTTGTATCCCACAAATGGCCAAACACTCCGTGAAATTTCTTAGGGGAGTTCTGGGATATTGGATGGTCATCGACCAGGAGAAAAATAAGTTAACTTTTTCAAAAGCTAAATGCCTGGTATGCACAGGTAAGTTAATGTTTTGCTACCTAAACGTGACTCTCCTGAGGAACAGTATCTCTGTGCCCGCTCCTGGTTTGAGCCAAACATCAGGGAAAATTTTCTTAAATCTCAGGTTCAAGCCCATGATTTGAGACCACTGTCAGGGTGCTGGCAGCTCCCTGGGGCTGGGGACCATGAGGGCTCAGGCCTGAGGTGGCTGGGGCAGGACCACCACCCCAAAGGCATTTGGGTGGTGGGACAGGCCCCAGCAGGCGAGGTCCTGCCCTGGCCACCCCAAACCAGGCAGCAGTCCAGATGACTTCTGTAGGTGAAGTGTTGATACTTGCCTTCCAGAAACAGTTTCAGTAAATTAATTTGCAGCACATCTTCATATCAGCCCATGTGACAGAAGTTAGTTCACAGTATGGCTTCCATTTTGGTATTTCTATGAATTTGTGGAAGGTGTTTAAACTTCACTCAGGTTTTTCTTCCAGTAGTTTTAGCCTGTATTTCTCACCAAGTCATCGAGTGAATTATTTCTTAAACATGAAAACAGTATGTTCAAACTGAAAGCTATTCATTTTCAAGTGTTAAGAATGAAGAGAGTGGTTTATGCCAGTGGAAAGACCAAAGAGAAACTAAGCAGTTGCTCTTTTTATCTTATGTACAGATAACAGTTTTTTGCCCTCCCATTTTTTTTCTTAATTCACTAATCTTCCCCTCACCCAGTCTTTGCAGTTTTTCCCCTCATTAATTAATTTAAAATCTATTTTACATATCTCTTTGTACATAATGCTTCTCAAATAATTCACTCCTGGAACACAGTTGTAATGTAGTAAAGCCACCAGTCTTCAGCCCTTCAAAAGGTAATAGGTAAAATGTCTGTTCTTTGTTCTCTACGTAAATGAGTATGAAAAAGGTAAAGATATCCCCTTATGCAAAACTTTAATTTTGAATAGGATTTTGCCAGTTTCTTTCTGCTGTACGGAAAGTTGTTTCTCTTGAAAAATAGCTCAGGTTGCTGAAATTTTCCTATTGAAGATAGCATCTCTTATTACCCTTCCTGGTACCTTGTATGTCTAATAAAATTATATAGAATTTTGTAATTTAAATCTTCTATTGCAATTATGATAGAAAAATGGAGGCAAACTGACATCTGCTCCATATCTGAGAAGACCCTGAGGAATAAATTTACTGGAAAAATTCTCATTGTCTTTTACAATCCACATAGGTCCAGGAGCAGGATCCATATGTTGGAAGCTGTGAAGTCCACTCTCTTCTTGCTCCTGGAGCTGAACATCACAAGGCTGCTCTCTGTGTGTATCAGCCCATGGAACAGATCTCCTGTATGGTCAGGAAAATGTTCTATCTGTAGAGATGTAATACTGAAAAACGTTCACGTGCCCTTCCAATGACTACAAAGCTTAAGGCTGATAATATGCAGGAGTAAAAAATTCAAGTTCAAGTATTTCCTGAGCTATCAATCTAAGTAAGAGAAAATAAATTGCTGATTTGCATACAAAAAGCTTACCCAAGAAAATTAAGCCTTGTCTATTAACTTTCAGTTTCTTTACACAGCAGTGCCCAGATTGTTTTAACATTACATAAAACTCTTGCAATTAGTCTCTTCAGATCAGTTAAAGATTCAATGGTCTCTATTACTCTTTCAGCTTCTGTAGTCATATTCTCTATTTACTCTCATGCCAAGCAGGTTGGAGAACATCCTGGATGAACTCAGAACTTCTTTATTGCCATAGTAAATGTTGGAAGTATATTCCTTCCTGACTGCAGATGTCAAAAGATGGAGAGCCCAAGTATCCCTATGTTCACTGGTTTAGTACTCTTCCATTGAAAAACGAGCCTTTTATTTCTACTCAAAATTGTTTCGCTTCAGCTTCCAACCACTTTTTCTGCCATCTTAATGAATATCAGCTCTTCTTACAGCTGTAGACAGTACAAAAGACACTTCTTAAATGTCTCTTGGGCCTACTTTTGTTATATTCTCAAGTATAGTAGAGCATACTTTCCAGACGTCAAATCCTTCTTTCAAACTTTTTTATAAATGTGAGTGCTAGAATATACAGAAAATTTCAGAGAATATACAGAAAAATTCAGTAATGAACCCATTAATGTCATCCACAGAGATAAAGTAAATCATCCAAACCTACTTGATATTTGCTGTATTTCTGCATCCAAAGCCTTTATTTGCAGAATTAAACAGAGAGGGTAAGATTCCTTATTTATCATGACCCCAGAGTCTCATTTACCATCCTTCACTTGAGAGTATAGTCCAGAATGTAAAAAGTGTGGACCTCATCTTCTGTTCTGAGATGTTCAGCTTTACCTGTTTTTTCTCTTGGGTCCAATGCCACCTAGATTAGCTTGTCCTCACCATTATTTCTAGCTTAGCTGGAACCACATCAGTCACTCCCTGTTCCTCGGTAACCTCTACTGTGCTCTATGAAGCTCTGTGTAGCACTTTACCCTTTATGTTCTTTACCTTCATCTCTACATTCATTTTCACTAATAGAAATATAAACTGTTATTAACTAAAAGTGAAAGACATTTCACTATACAGTGCGTGAAGTACACCTATTTCTAAAAATTATAAATATAACAGTATCATAACATTTTTCCTTCTTCTCTACTCAAGGTCTATTTTGTGACAGAATTTAATATTCAACATTTATATTCAGTGACAGTAAAATTTCCCCTAATGTTACTGGAAAAATAGAGTAAAATTTGGGCATGGACACAAATTAACTCCCCAATTTTCCCTCCCACTCTTTATCAATAAGGTAAATACATAAATCTTGTCCACTTGATACCCACTGCTGTAGTTCTGCTGCTGCTGGGGAGGGGCACCACAAATTCTGTGACTTCAGGGAGACTGTCAGATGTAGATTATGAATGTTAGACTGAATTAGCCTTCTAATTATAATAGCTTTTAAGGTTTTCATAGAACTGCATTAGTCTCTGCAAGTCTTGCAGGTGAAATATTGTGACATTAACTGGCAGCTCTATTCACACTGAAAGTTATTTATCGCAGTAGTAAAATTTAAAGAAATTACATGATTACCTATAACTGAAAAATTATCATACCCCTGTGGTTCTGACTGTCTGGTTACATCCTGTGCCTTGAAGTCTCCCAGGTGTGTGATTATCTAATAATAATCAATTGTTTGCCTTATTGTTTCAGCACCATATGTCAAATTGCAAAGGGAACAATAATGACGAGAAGAATTTATGTCTAGAGGGGGAGTTGCATGTGTATATATTTAAAATCTTTCTTATATTTATTGAAATATTTAAGATTTGGAATTGCAATATACATGTGCTTTCAAGAGCTTCTGTTGCTCCAAATGATTTAAAGAGCACAGAATTCAGTTTCCAAGGCCTAATGGTGTGATTTTGGTGGCAGTACCTTCAGTTTCTACTGATTCTAGATAATTGCCGAACGCAGATTTCTTTTTTGTGCCCCAGTGTTCATTTTTATAAGTTAATATTAGAGATCCATGTCTTAAAAATTTAGCTCGAAGCCTGTAAATCAAAGTTATAGAAAGAAGTAAAATCTGATTTGATGTCTCACATGGTGGAAGTTCTACTCCCTTGGAATAAATTAATTTCAGTAAATCTTTGTGTTATGGGAATTTCTCCAGGACACACATTCTAGGAAATCCTGGCCATAATTTGTACAAGAAAATAAAACCCACCTAAAATTAAAAACAAAAGGCCCAGCCTCATACATAGCTCCCAACATACTTCAGCGATGGGGAAGAGTAGATCTTTGTAAAAAAGGCTGCAGGTCAGAGCAACCCAGCCTTGTTTTTCCCCAGGCCCAATGTATCGTTCCTCCTGTGCACCACAGAAAAGAAGGTGATCATTTAAGTATGGAAGGAAATGAACAAATATCTGTAAGAACCTTCTTTACATGTGTGGTGGGTTGACCCTGGCTGGATGCCAGGTGCCCACCAAAGCTGCTCTATTACTCCCCTCCTCAACTGGACAGGGGAGAGAAAATAAAACAAAAGGCTCGTGGGTCGAGGTAAGGACAGGGAGAGATCACTCAGCAATTACCGTCATGGGCAAAACAGACTCGACTTGGGGAAAAATTAATTTAATTTATTACTAGTCAAATCAGAGCAGGATAATGAGAAATAAAACCAAATCTTAAAAACACCTTCACCCCACCCCTCCTTTCTTCCTGGGCTTAACTTTACTCCCAAATTTTCTACCTCCTCCACCTGAGCAGCACAGGGGGATGGGGAGTGGGGGTTTTGGTCAGTTCATCACATGTTGTTTCTGCCGCTCCTTCCTTCTTAGGGGGAGGACTCCTCACACTCTTTCCCTGCTCCAGTGTGGGGTCCCTCCCACAGGAGACAGTCCTCCATGAACTTCTCCAGTGTGAGTCCTTCCCACAGGCTGCAGTTCTTCACAAACTGCTCCAGCATGGGTCCCATCCACGGGGTACAGTCCTTCAGGAACAGACTGCTCCAGCGTGGGTCCCCTGTGGGGTCACAAGCCCTGCCAGCAAACCTGCTTCAGTGTGGGCTCCTGTCTCTCCACGGGTCCACAGGTCCTGCCAGGAGCCTGCTCCAGCACAGGCTTCCCACGAGGTCACAGCCTCCTTCGGGCATCCACCTGCTCAGGCGTGGGGTCCTCCACAGGCTGCAGGTGGATATCTGCTCCACCGTGGACCTCCATGGGCTGCAGGGGGACAGCCTGCCTCACCATGCTCTTCACCACGGGCTGCAGGGGAATCTCTGCTCTGGTTCCTGGAGCACGTCCTCCCCCTCCTTCTTCACTGACCTTGGTGTCTGCAGAGTTGTTGCTCTCACATATTCTCACTCCTCTCTCCGGCTGCAATTGCTGCTGTGCAGTAACTTTCTCCCTTTCTTAAATACGTTATCACAGAGGCGCTACCACGGTCACTGATGAGCTCGGCCTTGACCAGTGGCGGGTCCAACATGGAGCCGGCTGGCATTGGCTCTATCAGACACAGGGGAAGCTTCTAGCAACTTCTCACAGAAGCCACCTCTGTAGCGGCCCCCCCCCAAAACCTTGCCATGCAAACCCAATACAACATGTTACCACAGGTAGTAGATGGGGACTGCATAGTCTTAGAACTGCAGGAATGAAGTGAAAAGGGTTATGCCTAAGCCCACTGAATGTCTTCACAGGGAAAAGGGGCCATAACCATGAGACTGCCACACAGTTTCTTTTTGGTGCTAGCCATGCTTTGAGTCTTTCTGTAATGCAAAGTATCTGAGAAAGAAAGCAGGTGAGAAATATTTCAAAATAGACATCGAAAACTCAGGGATATTTTAAAAATCTTAATATGTTTGCCTGTTCAGGATATTTGTAAAATGGGGAAAGAATACCAACCTGTCATTTCACAAAATACGAAAATAATTATTTTGTGTAGCATTCACATAATATAATGAAAAGTGCCACAGAAAAAAAATGAGGAAATCAATATTTGTGTCCTTAGAGAATGACATGAATGGAGTGAATTAAAATAAAGCATGGGACTGCTTACTGAAAACTGACTGTAAAACCAAATGTTGAATGGGTAATAATTAACTAAGCACCTTTCATTTTATGCTGTAAATGAAGCAGAATTCCCAGGAAAACATAAACATAAAAGACCCCCAGCAGGCTCTTCAGTCTGTCTGTGTCCTTCTCAGGGCAGTGAAACAGAGACCGAGTTGGCAGGAGACACAGCAAGACAAGGAAAAGGACTATAGAGGTACAGCTCTGAATCTTTCTCTTTCCTCTACAGTATTGTTCTCTATTACATACTTAATGTGACTGAATTATATTTGCACAGATAATTTAAATTCTTCCATTTAATAGTTATTGAGTTCTTGACTTTGTATTCTCAAAAATGCTGTGTGTGCGTGTGCACGCACCATAATATTATAGTGTAAATAGCTGCAATGAACCGAGCAGCAGTTCATAACCAAAATTTCATAACAAAATTAATCATGCTATCTTCATTAAATTGCAAAGCTGTGTAATCTCCTCCTTCAAAAAAAGGATGCTGGGCTCTTCACTGTACAGCTCATCATAATTTCTGGGCCCTTACCTTCCATTATGAGAATTTCTACTGGTTTATTACAATATTACTTCATATTTTGAGAATTTAATGCACTCAGTGGCGAAAGCCCCTTTTATTATTTGACATACCAGTCCCCAAAGGAGCTGAAGAAGTGAGACAGCCATGAATATACAGTGCAATGCAAAAAGAAAAGGGGAAACAAATCCCCCCAAAACAAGACAAAATAAAGATAGGGAAGAGAGAATACTTCTCTTGTTGAGAAACTCTGCCAACGGCACAAATCTTAAGCACATTTTCTCTGCTTCCACACCAAAGACATGACTGCGTGGCATATTTACAGCCTGTAGCATCCTTCTTAAATTAATCAGGAACATATTTTGCTGAATCATGTTGGAAATCCAATTCAGCTGTGAGACTTTCAAGTAACGCCTCCCCCCAGTAATGCCTCATGTTTTTGTACATCTGATTTTTTTATTTGAAGTGAGTTGAAAGCAATCAGGAATTCTTTGGTCACCATCACAACTAACTTACTTTAGTTACACTATTCATCCCAGTTTAATTAACCTTCCCTTCTCTTCTCCATTATGCTCTGCTCTCCATCCTTAAATTAGACTGTGAACTTTTTGGGACAGAGAACTTACTATGTGTTTATTTTATGCTGTCTTGCAAAACACATACTGAGCCTGTAATTTCTAACCAAATGAATTAAAAAAACCCCAAACAAACAAATGGGGCAAATCATTTATGAAGCTGACATTCAATACTTCCTTGTGTAAGAAAGTACAGGAGATGGATGTGCTGTCTACAATGAAGTGAGAACTAGAGGAAAAGAACAAATTTTCTGTGTTTCTTTCCAGCATTCTGTCTGAACTGTCTGAGAGCAGAGGCAGGCTTTGATTCACTCAGTTGTGTTAATGTTTAAGAACTCTTTTTTTCTCTTGATCTTTGTTTTTGGCTAATCACAAAATTATTTCACTTTACACTTCACTATTACACCCCCCCACCAAAAAAAAAAAAAAACCAAACCCCAAACAAAAAACCCAAACCACCCTACAAAGCCAGTATTGCTCAGGGCAAGCACTTTTACTTATTAAGCTGTTATTCATTTTGTATTGTCAGGGCAAACTGTTCCCTCCCTCTATGTTATGTGAGGGCATTTTTAATTGCAGGTATAATTCAACACAGAACACAAAAGATTTCATTAATTGCTTTCTTTTGATATTGTAGTTTACCTTATTGTTAAATTTGCTATTGTAATAACCTCTCTTTTTCTTTTTTTTTTCATGAGGGAATAAAAGGTTTTGCCAAGTGTTAAGTTTACAGTAGATCAAAGCAACTTCATGCAAAATGGGTGTATCTTGTGTAACTGTTATTTTAAAATCATTAAGTTTCCTGGCGTAAGTCATCTGTGCATTTATGAGAACTCACATAAAAGGGAACAGGTGAATTATTCTACGTCATCCCATTAAGTATTCTGCATATATCTGTCTATGTCTTATTTTGCATTTTTGTTATTTGTAATTACCTAGTATTTGGGATGAGCCATTGAAATGAAAGAGAAGTTCTGCATTAAAGATGACCTGAAGGCATATTAACAAAGAATATTTTTTTTTAAAATGAATTTGAATATGAGTATAAGAGGCACTGGGACATTCAGCAAACACAGGAATTGAGGAACTGAAGTACAGTTTTCAAAAACATTGAGTAGCTAAGAAATACAAGTACATGCTTAAGAAAATTCAGAGTAACTCCTATTGCTTTTTGGTGAAACCAGCTTCTAAATTTGATTGTGTTAAATTAAATTTGAAAATGTTACCTTAGCTTACACCTATTTTAGTAAACTTACCTGTATGAGAGCAGAGAGCTTAGTCGCTTAGTGCATGGGATGATGCACAGAGTTCTTCTTCTAGCACAGTCCCTGGCACAGTTTGGCCTGGACTAGCTGCTGCTCTCCAAGACAATCCATGAGCACCAGTCAGGAGTTAACAACAGTCAGAGACTAGGAGAGGGTTTGGATGTGGCTACCCCATTTTGAGTAATAAAGGAACGTAGGTGTATGGATATGTAGACACAGCCCAGGAATCTTCCTTCAATGCACTTGTCCAGCACAGCAGTGGGGTGTTGTGGCAGGGCAGGGCAGTTTTAGGGGCCTCACACTACTAGATCTAGGCTGAATCCCTGCTTTTTGGGAGGAGTAGGCAGGAGAGATGCCAGGCTGACAGATGACCATGGAGACTGAGAGATCTGTAGAGGCAGTGCAAAAGGGAGCTGGGTTTAAGGCTCACAGTCTTCATAATTGTGTGGCCTCCACCCTTAAGTCCCACTCATAAACTGGCCCTATAAACAATAGTTTGTGAACCCCTGGTTTACATGTTCTCCTAATCTAGGAGACAGAGGCAAATACAGCTCTTCCACAAAGGTGTATGAATAATGCCTTTGCCTGGTCAAAATGAAGTTACTGGAATTATCTGTGTGGCGAAGATGTGTATTCTGTCCATGGGAAGTATGACTCACCCTCACTCAGACACTCCTCTCCTTAGGACCACAAAACCCACATCAATATCTGCATCTTTCTGACTTCAAGAATGTATAGATGGTCCTGGCAAGGCAGCAGGGGGTGCAGGGTTTCCACTGTAAACAGGATGAAATACTGCACTGCATGCAAAAAAGGAGTGGAGGATTTACTGGGAATATTTTCCCTCATCCTTGTGTGTCATACAGGTGGGATTCGCTGGTTTCTTTCTTTTTTCAGAGCTGCCATGTTCTTTGGATTTCATGGCATGAACCTGGCTATCTGTCTGCTAAGTAATTCATGTCTTTCAGTTCAGCAGAAGCCTTCATTCCAAAGAAGAAAGCAAACATCATTTTCAATCTCTTGATATTTTGTTATCTCAATTATGGCTGCTTTGCCTGCTACCATATTGCTCTGTTTGAATGTGCCATATGTCAGTCATAATATAGCAATGCAAATCCAAGCAGGAAACATTGCTTTGAGCCAACATAATAATAATTATGAAATACTGCTTCTAACCAGCTTAGAAAACTGTGCCTATTACACATCTCAACTTCCTCATAAAGAACATGGAGAGAGCGGTGACACAGAAGAATATAAAATTGGCTCAGATAATCTTAGTCAGGGAGCCCCCACAGTTAAAAGGAATTAACGGAAAGGAGATAGATCATCTAATCCAGAACACATCATGGACCATAAAGCATCTCCCAATGCCTTCTAACAAATGTCTGGTTTGCAATGAAAGACTGAAAACCTGACTATAATGGACCACAGAAGGAGAACAGGAAAGATGAAGGTCACTGTCAACGTCAGAGTTGACAATGTGGCCCTAAAACAGTGAGAGATTCAATCTTAGTTTCATTAAATTTGGTTTTCCTCATACACCCAGAGGGAATCCATTACTGGCCCTCAAAACTGCATTTGAAAGAGAGTAAGCTGGTTCCTGGGGAACTGTGAGTTAGCCACCGCTTCCTATCAGGTGTTTCTGTTTCAGTACAACCTCCAGTAACTATGAAATACATAAGGTCTTATAGCCTCCTCTTCACATTGTCTCATTAACAAGATGTACCTGAGACATATACTGGAAAAGGAAAGGCAAAAAATGCAACCAAAATCCATTGCCCGGATAGATATTTTTTTCTCCTGCTTCACCTAGCAGTGGTAATTTTTGTTATTAGCAGTAGCATCAGAGTAGAGCAGTGATTGTTAATGACATCAGTGTTTGGGAAAATCATTTCAACATAAATCTTTATGCAAACTCATGCTTTAAAACTTGGATCACAGCTAAAGTTTGTTTCATACTGCTGCACTGTGAACGACACAGATGCACAGTTGGCTGAGAAAATTGAATAAGGATTAAGTGAAGCACACTGTAATGCTGCCCTAGGCCTGTGCCTACAAGCTGGAATTAGGTGAAAGCTATAGAAATCTTCCTATACTCTTTATAAATGTACTTTTTTCTGGCCCACAGTTCAGGTTCCCTCTATATAACCCTAACTTTAGAGATGAAAGACATGATGCAACGGCTGTTTAATATACGAAATGTGATAGCTGAGCCTTGGCAAATGTTAATTCAGGAGTTCTTAACCCCAGGCAAATGTAAGCTGATTCAGCTGTGCTTTTTGCACTGAGCTGGGTGAAATAACTTCTTGTATTTCAAGAAGTGGTTGCATGTGGGCAATTCCTCTATTACCTGGTTAAGTCGTGGTCATTTATTTGTGCATGAATCCTTAGAATTACAGATTTTGAGCCTACCTACCTGAAAACCAGCATAAATCAGGTAAAAATTCTTGGTGTTGCATATGCATTCAGTTTTTCTAAGAGATTAGAATACCTAAATGATGATAGGCATGATGTAAAGAGTCCTTTTTTTTCATGAAAAGGTGGCTTTAGGCAATATAATGGCTGTAACTCTCTCTGTCTGAGTTACTTTATTCAAGCATCTTTATCCATGTGTAAAGAGACTATGCAAGCCGGATAGATACCTCTTAAAAGCAATGATTGTTAACTAAAATGCACAATTAAGAACTGGGGTTAGCAAGTAACTAAATGCACTATTATGCTTATCAAAGAGTCTTGCTGCAAGGCAGCCATCTGTCAGGAGAGGAAGGTTTAGACCTCCTTGAGGCTGTCTTCAATGTTCCTAAGTTACCATCATCTCCCATGTCTCTGTGTTTTCTTTTAGGATTTTATACTTTGCCATTTTGGTGCTTTTAATCTTGAATATTTGGGCTACTAATAATCACCATCTGAACAACCCAGCCTCTGTAATTTTACCTTTTTTATCCTGCGTGGCCCTGCTCTGCAGACTATTTCACAGCTCTTTCTCATCAGTTATCAGTTTCCCCAGCAGTACAAGCTAAAGTTAGATGGCTGGGGCATATCGGAGCTGGGACTTGCTCCTTGGAAAACAAGGACCTGAGCTGTGGAGAAGGAGGGGTTTTATAGAGTGTGCATCTCATAGGGCTAAATAAGATTTAGAGAAGTACATCAAAATTATTCTATGAAAAAATAAGCTCTCTATCTCCCTTCTTTGGCAGATGAGGTCTGGATTGTGTGTCAGCTATGTTGGCAATTAAAGCTGCTACTTGACATGGAAACAAATCACTGTTCACCACTGCTTCATGGCAGCTGTCTGGGTGCAGACTCTTATCCCAGGGCATGGCTGCAGTAAGTTAAGGTTGGCTGTGCCTCCAGAAAAGTCTTCCTGACAACACATTTGTAACTTCACAGATTTTATTTATTTTTTTCCCCCTGAGCAATGAACATTTCACTAAGTTTGGGGTAAAAAGAGGAAATAGTAGCTATTTTCTGAAAAAAAGATTCAGTGTAGAAAAGTTTCATGTTCTGTTTTGCAAATTTATCGATATATTAATAAGCTTTTCCATTTTACTCATAAAATCACAGGTAGTTCTTTATACTAAATGGCCTGTAGCAAGTTTTTAATTATACTGCAGTAGCTCAGAAGCAGTACCTCAAATGTAGTCATATGATTTACTAGCATAATTATCTACCGAACTGCCTTAAAACTGATGTACTTTTCAGGTTTTTTACCTTAACAAGAGGTAGTATGTCAAAAGCCAGTTCTTAATGTATGCATTCAAAATGGAACAAATCTGACTTCTTTTACTTCAATGTAATTTTCACTGGGAAAAAAAGTCTCTAGTAGTTGTAGTTGTTAATCTCTGCAACTCTGCCTCAGTTTTTTATTTTAGTTGTGTGATAATCAGACTGCATATTTTAGTGTCAGAAGACCCAAGTCTTTAGCTGAAGCAAATCAAAATTCTGTGCAGGGGAATGTAAGAGATGTGGTCACAGCAACGTCTTTCCAATCCCTTCACCCAACATCAGCTAGTTATCAGAATAGACTTTCACATTACTTCAAGCAACTTAAAGCCAGAAACTGCAGTGAACTTGCCCCTAGCCATCTCCTGTCTCTTTCCCACTTCTAGCCCACCTGTGATGTTGTTCACTGATGCTTTGAACAATTTCTTCCAGAAATGACCTTCTTACACAGGTTTGTAATAGAAGGCTACTCCACCTTCAAGCTCAGACCACTGAGAATTAAACGCTGGTTTATAGACAGCAAAATTAGTGAAGCTTCATTTGTCGGTATGTGGAGATGAGTATGGATTCCTTAGTGTTTTATAACAGCTGAACTCCCAGCAAAATTAACAAGGTCTCTCTCCTCTTCATATACCTCTTTCCTCTTCATATAGTTTTTCTTTTCCTTATAGGTGCTTTCACTGTATGTTATGTGAGAGGGAAAATTTAGGATTTAATCAGTAATCCAGCTTGTGTTTAATCTGCTAAGAACATGAGAATGACTCCCAGCTCTCTTGACAGTGAAGTTCAAAACTTTTTGCCTCCTAGGGATCAACTGCCTGTCACGTAGGTCAGGGTGAGTTTGTTTACCTTTCAGGTAATTTGAAGTGACTAGTAAATCCATTAGGATGGATTAAACTGTTTCCAGCACCCTCACTCTTAGCTCCTTAGAGGTTGCTTTTGATCTGTATCTTTCCAGCACGTTTACCTTTGGACCACACCTAATTCTCATTCTTGCCACTTCACAAGTTGTGAGCACTACAGAACAAAATGTCTGTAGAGTGTTAATGCAGCTGTTGACAAGGAATTGAAGATTAGCAGCAGGGCTACTCCTTCTGCCTATAAGAACAAGAATTAACACTTTCATGAACGCTGAGGCAATGTTTTTATGAGCAGCTGAGCTGACCTAATGACCTCCATAATGACAAGGTCCTCCTGGATTCCTGCTCTTCCTGCTGAGAATGGTTCTGCCACGTGCTTGAATATCTCTGTTTAAATAAAGACAACTTAAGTTACCAGTGCAATTTTGGACACATACATGTTTGTCCAAACTCTCCTAGCTCCCTGGAGTCACACATTTTGTGTGACCAAATCCTTTGAGATGCCTACCTCTTGGCTAGGAGTGGTCAACATGTACAAAAATAATCAATGACAGGAATGTTACAGACCAACAGACAAAAAAGCAACCAAACAAACCAAGCCTTTGTCTCTCGAGGAAACCAGGTTCAGATTTTCTTGATCTTAGAGGTCATTTCAAAGTTGTAATTCTTCTGCTGTCAAACCTCGCTTACAGAAGTCACATCTCTCCTCGTAGCGGATTGTTGTTCCCTACCTGTGTTGCAACCTGCTGCATTCCTTGGCTGTGCCAGTAAAACCACTGTAAGTCTGTACTCTAAACTGATCACTTCGAAGGTTTGTTCCTTGGTTTTCTGAACATGAATCACTTAACTGCTCTAGTTTAGCAGAACTCTACAAATAGTAGCACTGGCATACCTTCGGGAGCAAATAGATGACTAAGGGGAATGACTGGAGAAAATATAACCTTCAGCTGTACACTATTTCACCCTGGCTTTTGTTCAGAAGCTCCTTTCTTTTAAAAATCCATCCAGAATAAAATATAAAATAGGACATGTCCTTTTGTCTGTGTTTTGATTACAATGAAACCAGCCAAAGTGGTACAGGGAGAGAAAGGAGTTCATGAGCTTATAAAGATCCTTAATTGTCACTTTAGTTCTATTTTTCTGCAGATGGCATACCCTTTCAGCTTTCAGTTTAATGCTATGTGTATAGTATGGATCCATGCTTTTAATTAACTTCTGTTTAGTAAATAGATATTCAGACATGGTTTAGCACTGCAATTAGAAGACTAGGGTTAGGTTTGAGTCCTACTATGCTAATTAAAATACTTTTGAGATTTGTTGTTCATGCATTAAAATGTCAAGCAATTGACAATCCATAAGTGAAAAATTGATCCAATTATCAAGCTAGCCAAAATGTGCTGCTTTTTTTTTCTTTTTTTTTTCCCAAGAGTTAAGATTTATTATGGCCATTAGAAATACAGATGTTTATATGTCTGTGTCTTGGAATTCATTTAACTTTGCTGTTCCTTAATGCTGTTCTGCTTGCTATAAGACAGAATTATCAATGGCTCCTTCAGTGGAAGAAACTGCTGAACTTCTTTCTGCTGAAATTTTAATCTGGAAACAAATGACTGGTATTTCCCACATTAAGGGGGTGGGGGGCATCAGCAAACTCCAACTGTTCTACTGGAACTGAGAAAATCTTACTGAATGCTCCAAATATATAATAAGGATCCACCATGGGAGTTAAGTGTACCATACAAGTCTAAATATAGTGCAGCTAGACAAGAGAAGCAAAGAAGAATAATTGTGAACATCCAGATATGTTTTTAGAGTGAATTATTGGGAAATGTGTGATAATCCAGCAAGTCCTAAACAAGCTTATCATAGACACATAATTTTATAGTTACTTTTTAAAACTTATCATGATCCCTTTTAGAAGTGGTTAGGTCTTCTGTAACCATTATGAAAGTGAACACTCTCCAAGAGCCTTGGTGCTCAAATGACGGGATTTTTTTTTTTATTCAGATTTCCAGCCTATCTACATTCATGTTCCTGTAATACTTATTTGTTCCTCTACCATTAAGACTCCTTTTCACTTCACTTTAAGTAGTTCCAAGCACTTTGATGGAATGATGTTGTGTCCTATCCCAGCTATCATTTGGCCAGATTAAACTAGCCAAATTGTTTTTGTCAGTTCCTACAAGACAGGCTCTCTGTCTACAGATCAGCCCATTAGCACTTCTCAGCACTTATTCCAGCTTCTCTTAATCTTTCATGGACATGTATGGCCAGAATTATACACAGCTTGAGATATTTCATATGAAGGCTCATCGGTACCCTATAGAATGGAAATAATATTCTCTCTCTCTACTGGAAATGCCTCATCAGAAGCATCCTTGGATCACATTTGCCTTTTTAATGACTGCAATACCCTGGTGACTCACAGTCATCCCCTGTGATTAACTAGGTTATGCAGATCTTTCTCTTCCACGTTCGTTCTAGTTGATGGATTCTCAGTTGAGTTTATAGCAGAATTTTATATTATTGGTTCTCCGGAGCATGACTATGCATTTTATACTATTGAATTTTGTACTATTGAATGTCATAAAAAATGAATTCCATCTGGTTTTATTTGCTTGCTTTTTATGTTCACTTTCAATAAACACTGAGCAAACAACTGAATCTGCCTGACTGCTTTCAGATTGGGACTTTCGATGAGTACTTTTGCATTCCTCCTTGCTAATATACATATATATGTCTGCTAACAGAGCTTGTTTGCTCAGCTAATCAGGGAATGGTAATAACACAGTCTGCATCATTGACCCAGTTATTAGCCAAGATGCTTCAAAGTTAGTAAGTTCTGGAGATGCTGAGACTTACTGTGAGCTCCAGCCTGGCTGCAACAGTCAATAATAAAGTTCTCATTGTCTCTAGTGAAAGTGGAAATGAGCTTTTTGCATTTTAATTATGTTATTTGTTGTTCTATTTTCAGGATCCACTGTGAACATTTTTGCTGTGCATCAGTCACGTAGAATTATCTGCTGTCCTGGACAGCAGAAATTGTCCTGGATTATCTGTATGAGTTTATACAGAAAATTGCCAGTATTGTTGGTTGTTTCATTGCCTCAGTGTTTAGAAACAGTTCATGCTTTACAGAGCAATGTTGCACTTCAATATTTCTTTCTTATGCTTCTTTACAAAACAATAAGAATTTGGCCAGAAAGTGTGTGAATACAATCAATTATTTATTCTGCTATAAATTGTATGCTCACTGTAAAGGTTATTTTTGTATTTTTCAAACATTTTTGTGCAAATATATCCCTGTTTGCTGTGGGACAACACCATTTTGTGGCGTGTCCAAGTTTTTTATTTTATACAGTAAAACTAACAAGTGTTTCAGATAGGTTGCCATAACTACTAATAGATGATAATGACCTTTGGCTCCTGGATGGTCTAGATCAGTGAACTAATTTCTCCAAAAGCCTGTCCCCAAAGTACCACATGCTTTAAACCATACTTAAATATTCTGCACATCTGTTAAAAGTTTACTTTTTTTTTTTAAATTGTCAAAAGGCAACAAAAATCACTGGAACTAGCAACCCAAAACAATCCAAATCCTAAGTGTCCTTTTCCTTCATTAGTTGCTTTTAACTATGGAGCAGGAGCTTGAAATTTGGAATGAATATCCATTTACACTAATGTATTTTTGGCCATTTCTATAAATATGTGGGCAAGACATAATCTTTACAGAATTACATTGTGCTCAAAGCACAGATTTAACAAAGCTTGGCTTGAGTCCTTGAAGATTTTCTCCTGATTAGACAGGCTTAACTTCAGAAACTACCGATGGTGATCAAACTGTACCTGTGCCCTCCACACACAGTGATTGAACATGTGACAAACTCGTGATTAAAGGTAAGCATTTCCTATCCCTTTTGTCCTCAGTTGTGCAGGTATGGAAATTGGAAACAAGTTCTTGTTTATGTAGGTCCTTAGTGACTTTTATCCTGCTTTATTTTTGCCTTTTTTTTCCTCTTCTTTTTTTCATTTCTCTAGAAAGCTTATATCTCTGACCCTAATTGGGAAGAGATGCTCTGAAGCTTTGCTGGGGTAAAGAGTAAGCTGAGACAAGGGAGATGAAGGTAGAAGTGCAGGAGAGAAATTTGGACCAGAAAGCAGGAAATGTTGGGTGTAGAAGTAGATGGAAGATGGTATGTGTCTAAAGAAAGAGATTAGGATGGGATGGTGAGGATAGAAAGCTGGGGAGGTGGTCTGTTTAGATTGGGTAAAAACATTGAGTTTGGACAAGAAACTGTGTGTTGGTGTAGGAGGTAGATATGTAGGCAGCAGATATGGAGATGGGGTAAGCCTTTGCCCTTGACAGCAGTTCATTGTAAATGAAAGTAGTTTTCTTTTCCCAGTGGATGTTTTCTTCAGATTATAGAGTCAGGATCTGTCTGCAGTGAATTCTCCCTTTAGTCTATGTCAATGATCCCGGCACAGTTTTGTTGGAGAAAGCCCTTGATTCTTTTCTTGGATAAAATTTCTTTGATTTCTAAGCAAATTAATTTTATTTCTTCAGAAAACTATGAAGCTTCTCTGCTGTGGTTGAAATTCATCCTGATTGATTTTAATTGTCTAAGAGTTGTCCATACAGTCTATTTGGGATTAGATATTAGGGATAATTTTTTTTGAAATTGTCTTCATGAGTTCAGACACCTAACCTAGAAATCTAACCTAGACTAAAATAGGCATTAAAGGCTATGTTCACAGAGCTGGATGGATCCACAGAAGCTCCTGGAGAGCCACATTTCGTACTAACTCATCTCTGTGACAGAACATGAATCAACAGTCTGTTCAGTTTCCCTCTCCAGCTGAGTTAGATGTAGAAAACAAAATATTCTCCACAGTGGAAATCCCTTTTTTTTTTCTTTGTCCAGTTCTAGTTTCATAGATAAAACAGTCCAAGGAATTGAGTCTTTATCCCTAATTTTTATCCCATGCTTTTTATAATAGCAAGTGAGTCTTTGAAACCAAGCTTTTCACTAAGCGCTAAGAGTATTTAGGTTTTGCTGTTTTGATTTTGGTTTGGTTTCTTTTCTTTTTTTCCCATTAATTTTTTTCTAGCTTTGAGTCCTGGATTCTGATTTGTGGAGGTATTATTCAGAGCTGCAGCTGAATCAATGAGGTTGCTTTTTAAGCTACAGACAATATTATCTGCTATTAAATACTATAAAAATTATGCCTGATAATGACAGAAGAAGGAAAAGAAGGGAAAACAGATACTCTCAGTATCCCTACTATCTCAGAGGCCTAAAATCAGGAGACAATTCTGGGTTTCATAGCGGCCAGTTAAGAGTCCCTAAAATAGATTTCTGTGGATCAGCTACTGAGTTGCCCTTTCCTTTGACTATGAAAAGGGTTAAACAAACAAACAAGCAAACAAACAAAGAAACCCCAAAACCCCAGCCTTTTAATTTATGCAGGAAAAGTAGGTGCTTAAAAATTATTCTCAGGAATCCCAGATACGTGTGTCCGACAGGAAAAGGACATACTCTACCTCCGAACTTTGCGTTCCAACCTGCTGAGCGGCACTAATATCAGCTCTCACCTTGCTTGCATTTTATGAAGTTAAATTAATTACAGCAATGTTTACTGGACCATTTAAAAACTATAATAACAAGTGCGATAGAAAAACTCGTGAGGAAGTTACTACTTCTGTCTTCAGAAATAAAGTTTGAGTACTGTGCGGTAACAAATCAGAAGGTGAAAGAATGGGGAGAAAACAAACCATTGAAGTGGAAGCCTCACAAGATAAATACTGTTTCTCTGAGCACTGCGTAGAGGGATCTGTGGAAAAATTCTTGGTCATCCTGTTCCTTAAAGACTGCATGATGATGCATCTATACAAGGGCTTAAGTAAAGGTTGTTCCAACAGTCTCAGTTTGGACAAATATGAGGAAGAAAGTCTGCTTATTTGAAGAGCAGACTACTGAGGAGAAAAAAGTAAATTTAAGCAACTGCTTAGATTTCTGTGATTTGACATTGCCTATTACAAAGCTTACCCATCTTTAGATGCTCCATTTTTCATCTGGGATATCAGGTCAGCATATAATTTTAATATATATTTATGAGCCAGGATGTCTTTATTTTTAAAAGCTCATTAATAAAAATGTGAGAAAATTGAGTTGAATAGCTGTTTCAACTTATCGTAGTTATTTCTGAAATACATGCCTAAGTCCTTGTTACTATTATCATTTAATGCTCTGTTGTAATGATTACAAGCGCTGTGCCTGTCCCCGTATGTTGCATTACTCACATGCCCAGCCTCATCCCCTCTGCAGTTTCTGCAGGGTGTGTTGAAAGCTTGCAACCATAGGCAAAGCCCTCTGGCCCTAAAACACAAAATCAGCGAGGCAAAGTCCACTCATTCTGCTGAATTAAACTACTTGCAGTTGGCCTTTCCCACTGCCCAGAGCCCAAACCAGTCAGAGCAGAAGACTGTTGTCATTCAGCACTCTGTCCTGGCTTGCTTTTTCCCCACTAAAGCTGCTACCCTCTCAAGCAATGGGTGTCACTACTTGTAAATAACATAATTTCACACTGGGTGAATCTATGTCCTCAAAAAATACTTTTTTTTAATGAAGACTTGTTATTTTAAAACACACATAGAGGCACACATGTGTGTGTGTCTGTCTATTATCTATCTATCTAGTATTTTTAACACCTTGAATTTCTTTTGAAAGACCATCAGTTATCCCTGGTAATAAGAGGCAGAGCACTAGTGTTCTGTTTGCAACTAAAATAACAGCTGCTCTACAGACAGGCAAAACATATATTAAGATTTGCACAACACTTTGTGTTTCTTGATCCCGAAGCTCAAGCTCAGTTCCTGAAATGTGCATCCACATGAATGCGGTGGGCTGTGGTCCTTTATGGAGGCTCATGTATGAGGTTCAACAAGGCCAAATGCAAGGTCCTGCACCTGGGTTGGGACAATCCCTAGTATCAGTACAGGCTGGGAGATGAGCAGCCTGCCGATAAGGACTTTGGGGGTACTGGTGGATGAAAATCTGGACATGAGCCGGCAATGTGCGCTCACAGCCCGGAAAGCCAACCGCATCCTGGGCTGCATCACAAGCAGCATGGCCAGCAGGTCGAGGGAGGTGATTCAGCCCCTGTACTCCGCTCTGGTGAGACCCCACCTGGAGTACTGCGTCCAGCTCTGGAGTCCTCATTACAGGAAAGACATGGACCTGTTGGAGCGAGTCCAGAGGAGGGCCACGAAAGTGATCAGAGGGATGGAACGTCTCTCCTATGAAGAAAGGCTGAGAGAGTTGGAGTTGTTCAGCCTGGAGAAGAGAAGGCTCCAGGGAGACCTTATTGTGGCCTTTCAATACTTAAAGGGGGCTTATAAGAAAGGTAGGAATAAACTTTTTAGCAGGGCCTATTGTGATAGGACAAGGGGTAATGGTTTTAAACTAAAAGAGGGTAGATTTAAATTGGATATATGGAAGAAATTTTTTACAATGAGGGTGATGAAACACTGGAACAGGTTGCCCAGAGAGGTGGTAGATGCCCCATCCCTGGAAACATTCAAGGTCAGGTTGGACGGGGCTCTGAGCAACCTGATCTAGTTGAAGATGTCCCTGCTCATTGCAGGGGGGTTGGACTAGATGACCTGAAAAGGTCCCTTCCAACCCAAACCATTCTATGATTCTATGATTCTATGCACTAACGAGACAGATGTAAGGAGAGGAAAATACAAAGAGCAGAAATGGATTTTATTTATCTTTTTCCCACCCCAAGTAAAGCAAGCCTTTACTTGCAGTTTGCCGGCATTCTTCTGTCCACCTGTTTGTCTGTCAGTCTGACTGTGGTATTCAATGTTATGGATTGTCCAACGTGAAAACTAGAAAAATGAAAATACAGCTCCTAGCTGGTATAATGGGCAGAAAGTCAATCTGAAATTCCTATTCAGTGCTTCAGGCAGAAAAATGATTCTGCTGTCCCCTGCCGCCACCTTTTCCTGTCACTGTAGCAGTTTAATCAACGACTCCCTCCTTTTGAATATATAGCTCAACTTGTGTAAGCAGGTATAAATGCATCCCTCTATCAGACAAACCAACCAGACCAAGTGTGAAGACCATGGGGAGACCGAGTGACTCTCCAGAACTTAATTGCCATTCACTTTTTGTTTTTACAGTATTTTTCCCAGAAGCAGGGGGGAAGAAAAGCACGCTAGCCAAAGGCAATCTTTTCTTAATAAGCACAGCATACAAATATAGAACAACCATTTTTTTCCTCAGACTTGTTAATTATTCCAATATATGCTTTCATGGAATAACAATGCACCTGATGAGCCAGCCTGTGTCATCCTGTTGCTATAGAAATTGCTCAGTATAAGCCTCCTGGCAGTGTAATCAGTTTAGCTCCCTTTAGCCATCAGGGAAAGGGCAAAACAGAGCACTTCTGGTTTGCATTTTTTGTTTAAACATTTCCAAATTCATAGACACAGATGTGTAGCTCCTCGTTGAGACAGCATAGCCTTTGGAGGACAGTTGTTCACTGCATGCACACAGCTCCTGCTTCACACTGCAGCCCAGAGCAGCCACAGGTCTGCCTGGGGTTGGTGCCTATGATCCCAAGCACAAAATAAAGCCATCAAAGACCAGAGAAGCACAGACCTTTGTTTAACACATCAAGTTCCACATCAAGGAACCCACATCAGCCTGTACTTGAGCTTTACACCATGAACTCAAAGTCACTGGTGGGGCCCTGAATAGCTGCTTGATTTTACAGCAGTCTTGGGTGGTGACTGGTTCCACAGTTCTCCCAGTGCCATGGTAAGATGGTTGCACCACAACCTAGCATCAGGGTCTTAATGTAAAATATCCTTATGTATGAGTTTTGGCACAGATGCAAAGAGGTAGAGAAATAACAGCATCTTACATCGATCCCATTACTTGACTGGACAACTAAAGCTTTCTGTGTGACTCCGCAAACTCCCATTTGATGGATGGGATTAGAGTATTTTAGGCTCCACACTCACCACCACCACCATTCTTCCACACTTACCCTTAATATTGGGTTCTTGATTAACTGAAATGAGCCAAAGTTAAGGCTATGACTATTATCTCAATCAGCAGTGATGTTTTTCTGCGTTTACACCTCAGCATTTATTTTGTGGACTTTTATATGCCTTTCAGAGTACTAGTTAAAGTATTGAATTTATTTTCTGTTTTGATAAGTGTGTTTGAAAAGAACTTTCAGAGCAGGATATGTACTTATGCTGCTACATACGTATTGCATAGGTTGTATTGCTACCTAGTAACTATAGAAGTATTGCAAGAATTTCACAAAACTCCCATGACCATCTGTGGCAAGCACAGCTAATGACTTACTACACTTCATTAGTAGAAGCCCATGTGAAGTACGCAGGGTGAGGTAAGAGGTTAAGTGATGGAGATGGGTGTGATCTAGTCTAGAAACTCTTAGTAGTGAATGAACAAGAAAGATAACCTTCTAAGTTATTCTTAGTTTGGACTCCATTTATTGATCTTGGTAATGTAGAATGGAGATTTCCCAAACATTCTAACTTTCATCTTACAAAAAGTTAGATTCTTTTGACACAGTCTTTGTACCTCTTCCTTTTCCTTGCCATCTTTCTTTGCAGTTAAATTAAAAGTTTGAAATCACTGTGAGATGGAGACCAACAATATTTAAAATAGTATTCTTAAGTTTTGGGACAGTATCAGGTTCCAATATCAGCTTCTTTGAAAAAAACCTGCTAGGAATAAGTATAAAAGCTTCTTGTTTGTACAATAGCCCAAACTCCATTAGTTTCACAGTAGCAAAATATTTCCAGTTTCAGATTTTTGATCTTCAAGTTATTTTTCTGTTTCAAACATGATGTAAGGCCAAAGACAGAGAAGCCCTAGAGAGCACAAAAAGCTTTTCATTTCAACTTTATTTGAACTGGATTTGGGATTGGATGTATTTCTTGCTGTGTGCTTTTCTTAGTATACTCCTTGCACAATACAGGGCTGATCCCAAGTGGGACTTGTATGCAGTTCTCCAATAGAAATAAAAAACTGGATGTGAACCTGAAAGGGGGAGACTGGGAATTAGGTTAGCTCAGTTTTTGCCAGGTCTCACATTTATTCTGCTACTTCTACAATGTTCTAGTTCCTTCTGGTTTTGACTGATTTGATTAAAAACAAACCAAACCAAACCCTTATTTTCTCTTTGTCTAAATTTTTTCACTTTTAAAGGTAGTTTTGCTGAAAAAAATGTTTACTGTTAAGATTGATTGCTAGAAGATGGGAACTCTGCAACTGAGAAACTTTGAATAACACATGTGTTTGCCCTTGGTGAAATATCTGTAGAGAAGTGGCAGCTCAAGTGACAAAACTTTATTCTTGATCAGATGCATTTTTTACTGTTTTATTTTCTAGATCAGATTATTGGTTATAGAAAAGTAAATTTAATGGTTGTCCAGCCCCCTAAACTACTGTGTGTCTTCCTCTAGTCTGTGGCACCTACTTCAGGTAATTTGGTGTCTTTAAATAAACAAGTTATAAGCGACCATCAGGGTCCAACACCAGCTTCAGCAGTGCATGGTCAGCTCTACATGGCCATGTGAGAAAGAGATAAGCTTCCAGTGCCAGATGCTGAATGTTACAGGAACTCAAATCCAAGCTGAGCCTGGGAACTGCAGTTCTTTTAGTGTGAGTATAAGTGATTCTGATAAGTATAAAAGTATCTTGGGGTTTTAATTTAAATCGAACTAATTGAAACAAATTAAATGGTAATACTAGTTTCCTTTGCTAAGTTTTATATTGTTTAAGCTATGTGCAGAATGTTGAAGGCAATTACTATTAGGGGATGCATCCAGAAAAGCACGCCTTAGAACACTTCAAATTTCTATAAAAGATAATCTTTACTCATGATAAAGTTTATACTCCTTATCATAAGTAAAAGCCTATATTCTGTTTTCCTCACACAGACCAACTACTTATCATGATCCTTGAGTTGTGGGTAAAACATTTAATCTGCAATTATCCACTACAAAAAGTGGAAATCTGTTCAATGATTGGACTTTTTACCACAGACTGAGGCCCAAAGCCTGTGGATTGTTTGCTCCATGATGACCACATAGAGCCTGTGGTACACGAACCCTCAGCCACAAAGGTTGTCTCTGAGAAAGAACAGTGAAGAAACAAACCCTGAGATAGCAAAGTCCCAGAAGAACAGATGATTTAAACATTGTTGTGGCCACTTCAACCAGCTGGTGACCAGCTGAGATCCCACATTCATCATGAATTCGAGCTGAAACTCTTGTTTCTAGAAAGCCTCTCCATCAGGTAAAAGTTATGGAAAAAAGGAGTTCAATCTTCAACCTTCTGCTTTAAAGTAACACTTTTCCATTTTTGAGAAGAATGCAGGTGTATGCATGTGTGCGCATGTGACAGAGAGGGAAAATGTCATTTATAGTTTTCTGAAAGTTTCTAAAGTTTAACTACTTTTTTGATCTTTTTACCTTGAAAAGCAGCGTGTGTTCCAAATCTTACTTGTGTGTTGTACATGTTTCTTGAAAGAAGCTGTTCTGCTGAGGGTAATGAAGAGGGGAGCTAAGGAAAGGCACAATAATGAGTAATAAATGTGAGATATAAGGAACAAGCCTTCTAAAATGCCACTTCTGAAGATGTACTTCTTTAAACCAAAGTCAGGATCTTCATTGTCTGAACTGTGACACTTAGCTGCACTTAGCTCAACTGTACGTAGGACTTGTGGGCGCTTACTACCTTCTCCGGGTAGATTGACATACTTTATTACTAGAATATTCCTTGTAGTGCCACCTGTATGTGGAACATTAATAATTTAAGCCTATGTGTGTTCTAGTTCAGTCTTAAATTTAGTCTCAAAGTGCAAGGAACAGACATACAAGGAATGGTACAAGGAATCTCACTGCAAATTCACAAGCCACATGGCTTGGTTTCCAACAAATCTGCCCTTCTCACACATGCAAGGAGACACTAGAAGATTCCTTTTTTAAAATTTTAGTCCTTGAAATGAGCTGGTTTTTGCCTTGAGGAAGCATATTCGTCATAGACAGGGTCTGCACCCCAAAACTCCTATCTTGTAAGCTGCTGCTTTGTTTTTGTCTTGGTGGCTGTGATTTGCTTTATTTCTTCAATACCTGCGAGTCTTTTGGTATTTATATCTTGCTGGACCTAAGAAAGTTTCAAGTTTTGCAAACTCCCATGAACCTGACACCTATTATCTGGAAATAAGCATACTCGTAAAGAGCAAAGTAACACAATTATCCA
The DNA here is from genome assembly GCF_018139145.2 of Gymnogyps californianus. Taxonomy (NCBI): domain Eukaryota; kingdom Metazoa; phylum Chordata; class Aves; order Accipitriformes; family Cathartidae; genus Gymnogyps; species Gymnogyps californianus. The sequence continues at coordinate 177,219,630 of NC_059471.1, forward strand.
GCTAAGCAAAACCCAGTGAATGTGATCAGGAGATCTAGATTCAAAGCACAGAGCTCATATCTCCTTGTCCAAAGACCGAACTATATATTTCCATTGGCAACATAATGACATTCAGTGGCTGATCATCAGCAAGTATCTATCTCCTCCTTGTGGGGATTTGTGTTTTTCCGTTCCATTGGTCTACAATTCCTATAGATGCAAATTTGTCTGTTATAAATTTAACCTCTTTTATAAGTCTGTCATCTACAGATACAGATAACTTGATGTTTACTTTTCAATTTTTAATTAAATATTTTAATATTTAATTGCCAAGTAACTCAGAGTTTCCATATAAACTAGCAAAATAATTGATGTGTTTATAGTGGTCTATCACATGGAAAAGATGATGTTTTACAAATTTAAAATAATTTGTATAATTTACAATTTCACCTTGCCATTGAAGCATCCTTTTATGAATTTCATCAGTAGAAACAGTATTATGCTGTATATGCTTCACAGGAATAATGGACAACCTCCACAGGAGCTTCTTTAATTGCTGATAAGCAAGGCTGAAGAAAAGCACAGCATACAATTCAGGGGTAAATCCCAAAGGCTAAGTCTTGTAACATTTAGTAGCAGCTTAATAGATAATGCTTGTGATACCTTAGAAATACATTGCAATGTCTTAAGAAGTTCTTCCAAAGTCAGAAGAAATTGTCTCTCTAGATGCTGGGTGTTTCCCTAGAATATGAAGAGGGAATACAGTGAGAGAGTGATGTATTAAAATAGGAAATTGTCATGCTGTAGATTGCTGTCTAGAGTTATCGAGTGGGATTTTGAGCTCTATAAACATGAAAGCTATCTTTAGGTCTCCTAATTTGGTATTATTCTGCATTTTTCCAAGTTCAAATGATTGCACCAATAAGCAAGGTGGTATAAGGACTCCTGAGCAGATATAGCAAAGTGTTTGCTTCAAATGACAGAGTAATCATTTTCAGAAGTTAGTGAGTAACTAGCCATGCGGAATAGCAAGCCATCCCTTGTTGAATAGTCAATGTCAAATTTAACACATTATTTCTCAGAAGTTCCTTTGTTTATGATATTTAAGGCTATAGCTATAGCTTTTCCAAAGCAGCTGACTGAAAGACTAGAAATCCTGGTTGCCCTTTGATTTTGCATAACACAAACTCTACACACTATGGTTTTCACTTTAAAATGCTTAAATTACCAACATTTTATCAGCTTTAAAAACATCTTCAAACTTAGTTTTGCCAATTTCTTTTAGAGACAGTTTCTCAGCAGCTTCTTTTCATAACAGAAAGAAAGACACAACGACCTTTCTGCTTAACTATTTGGGACAAAGTCAATTTGTGCTCCATCTCCTGCAAGTGTAATTGAATGATCACTAGCCTGAACTCTAAGTTACATAATTGTAATTAATTATATCACAATTGACCTGCAGTTCTGCTTCTCAGTCCTCCCTTATGCCCTTCTCAAACTGGGATCACGCTAACAGACAAATGATACCCTGCACTTTTAAATTCAAACCCTAAAAAAATCAGTTTCTCTCAACAATAGTAAAGATCATACAGCAACTTTCAAATATCAGCTTATTCCTACCATTTTTGAGGTATATTGTTTCTTTGCTGAAGCTGCATTAACACCAACTATAGTCCAATGTTGGAAAGCAGAAGAAGCTTTGAGAAATCCTGACAGGACAGCATGAAGAGAAAGCATAAGCGATACTCAAGTAGAAAGCTGATGTGGGAAATTCTGACTGATGCCTGAACGTGACTGATAAGCAGATGAAAGGCAGGAGGAACAATATGTCAGCTAATGCTTAAAATAGCCCGGAGAAAATGAGAGAACAGTAGGATCTGTTGAAGATGGGTCAGTGCTTTGATAGCATTTCTAAATCAATGTCACAGACTCGTGATGGCAGTACAGCAAAGGACTTAGAAGTCACAGAAGTCAGGTTTCCTGTTAAGCCAACTTGTGAGCTTCCTCATTATTAATCAAGGCGCATTTTTAAACAAAGGATAGGCTGCTACGGACTAACCCTTGTATTTTTCCAGCTTTGACATCTGGTAGTATGTCCGTTCTTAAATAGGAGGCATACTCACTGCCAGTTTAGATCCACTGTTTTCTATCCACTATTGAACTATTGTAAATCCTTTACACAGGTACTTTTTTTACAGCTCATGTATACAGCAGTTCTCATATGCAATGGAAACTCCATAGCTTGTGAATCATCACTGAAAAAGAGAAATACTCAGAATTTTAAAAGGCAATATTCTGTATATTTGTATTTCTTTCAGACATCAAATACTAGCTATTAGTGTTTGATGAATGATGGACACTCATATGGATAACATGATTTCATGACTCACAACACCTCAAAGGATAGCACTACAGTTTCCATTGTACTGCCTATGATAAAAATAGACCACCTTTTAAATTAAAGCACAGGACATTCTGATTTCATAAAAAAATAATGACATATTGGCAGGAATGTTCCTCCTTAGACTATTGTGACTTTATTGAGTCAGTGGGCTTGCTCCTGATTTGCACAGTGATAAAAAAGAATCTGGCCAAGAATTTTTATACTTTTGTGATAACCACATTTGTTTTCTGTATATGAAAGTGTAAAAGTATGAAGGGTTTGAAATGACCTTGAGGACATATGTTCCTTCCTTTTACACAGAGCTTATGCTGTATTACAAACATGCACACGCACAAACGCAAGCCAGAAAGGTATTTATAATATAAGGAAACTTTATTATCTCCCAGATACTGCACTTCTAAGGAACTGCTCTGTACCCGTGAAATACGGAGCTGAATCCTCACAGGGAGCGTGGAGAGGGCAACTCCTGCACATTGTGCTCCTTAATGGGCAGCACTTGCTTGGTGACTGTAGGTATGACACCAGTGTCCTTTCTCACGTCTTTCATGGAGCCCTGCTGCTCAGAGGCTCCCTAGAGAGAACAGTTCCTGCCCAACATGCAGGTATGCAAAATCTGTTTCTCCTCCTACTGAAGAACAGGGGTTATCTTTTTTGCATGCTTCAACCTGCCATACTCTAGCTGACTCCAAGAAGCACCCTCCCTGGGAGAGTCTCCTTCCCCAGCCCAAAGCTTCAGCCCAGTGGCAGTCAAAATCTCCCTCAACATTATCTCTTTTCTTTTTTTCTTTCCTGCCTCTGCCCCGAGTATCAGAGGTGCACTTTCACTTTTGTGTCTCATTTGGGCTCTGCTTCATTTCTAAATCAGTGATGGTGGCTACAGAGAAGTAGTTTTGGGCTAAGCATGAGGGACTTCAAGATCTTGTGAGACTCTAAGGATAACCTCGAACCACTTACCATATCCTTATCTGTCCTTTTGCAGTGATGAGCCCTATAACATTTAGAGTTTATAGATAGGTAGGATTTTGTGTAGGAAGGATTTTCTATGAAGGAAAACCTGAATCCCTCACAAAGAGGAGGGTTCTGGGTGCAGAGGAAACAGACAAAGAAATGGTGGAGGGAGGACTATTCTGGTTCATTTATCGGGAAAGAAGAGTGCAGGATGGTGTCAGAGGAGTCTAGGGGCAGGGTATGATACTCTGATCAAGCTGGTGGGAGGCTCTAAAGCCGCTGTTCTGGAGACAGACCATTTCAAAATACCCTGGCATATGAAGGCAGATCTAGCTCCCCCAAGTTCAAAGACAAGACTGTTACGGAAATCTCTGGACTGTAGACCATGCTCATATTGGTCCATATCAAGTATAGGCATGTTGCTCCAACAGCAAGCTTAGGAAAAGTCAAACATTTCAATAATCTAAAAGTTTAGTAGTTACATATATATCACATAGGAATGAAACAAACATTTGGAGTTACTAAATGCAGTACGTTGGATGGCTGCATGCTAAGTTCTTTGCAGACTGTTAACAGTAGCTTCACAAAAAAGCCTTGGGCACTTGTGGTGCCTGAGGGATTAGATTTGGAAGAAAATCCCAGAAATCTGGCTTTGTTGGAATAAGTTTGCATCAGTGTTCAACACAGAATAGAACACAGTGTAATTTGGCAGAAGCACAGCACTATGCATTTTATTTCAGGACATTTCATTGTATGTCTGTGACAATTTAAAAATAAAAGCTATGTATTTTTGGAGGGGACTTAAAAGCTAATGTTGAGAATTTGGGATTCAGTCAAAAATATTTTGGGACAGTGTTTTGTGCTTTCATGGTTAATCTTGAATGCATTTATGTTCATATCCAGCTCATTCTTTTTCATGTGCACAGTGTCTCTTTACTTGATCAGCAAGACCAGACCTTTATAATTTTGGAGAAATACAATGATAGAAAGAAATGTTTATCTTGCTGTTTCTTATTATGTGTTCCAATAGCTATAAAATACTGTATTGAACTACAATATTACAGATAATAGTACAAAATGAGCTATCTAGAATGATTAAGTCTAGCTTTCTAAATCTGTCCTTTCAGATAAAAAGCTTTATATCTAATGTGACAAGGCTAAGGCATATTTTATTGTTATAAAACCTAGTTTAATACCACATAAAGCTCTAATATTTCTTTTCAGTCTCAGTAACTTTAATTTTAAATTACTTTAAATGCCTTGTTTACTGATGAAAAATCTTTATGTTCAGTTTGATTCAAATGGCTTTAAAGAATTCATGGAATATATCCTTATGTTTGATGCAATGACACACTCTGTGGAAAAGTGGTTCACAACTTTCACATTAATCATCTTTGTATCTTGCTTAAAAGACTTATTTATCTGAAATTTAACAGATTGTTCCTTATCCAAACCAATGAAAAAATTGCATCTAACTTCAGTGCCTCACCTGAACAGGTTATTTATATCTTCTATTTGAAGATCTGGGTATTTAATTCCCTTCCTGTTTAAATGGTGTCTAGTATTAAATAATTCCTGCATGTTGACAAAGCATGGATAAAGTCCTGCAGGTGGAGGCAGTGGTTTGAAAGGATATGAACACATACCTATGGTGCTGTGACTTCTTTAGTATCTTTGATGTAATTTAAGAAACACTATAGAGCCACTGACTGGATCTAGCAAATGTGGACTGCATATAGGATGCTCAGCCTGATGGGGATCCAACTTGATCAGGTACAGGGGAGTCTTAGTAACAGATCTTTATGGAGAGCCCTACTCCAGGCACAGTCGTTAGCAGGCTTGGACATTATGCAGTCTTTGAGTGGCGCACATTGAAAGCATGGGTCTAGGTACTTAGGTACATACAGCTAGGTGAACTAATTATCTGGAAGGCAGCTGAAATCGAAGCTTGTTTGGCTCAGAATAGCATCTGAAAATTAATATGTGAGAAATTTACTGATTAAAGTAGACTTTGATTAAAATTAGGTAAGACACTACTGAAGCGTGAATTATTTGCGTCACTATAAATGTAGAGACTTAATGTAGAACTGGCTGTGTAATGAAGAAAGTTGCTAATGAAAGCTATATGTTTTGGGATGACATTTCAAACTTTAAAAAGTTCTCAACCTACTGATTCTAGTCCAGGGGATGATTTCATACTACTCCCACAGCCTATGTTATCAGAAGTTACAGATACATGTCCTGTTAACTCTTGTATCGTGCACACATAAGCAGGACATTGGGAAAACATAGGAGAAGCTGCATGGAGTTAGATTATAGATCCACCTACTTCAGTACCCAGTCTCTGACAAGCCTCCAAGGGTGGATGCAAGGTGAAGAGTAGAAGAACAAGGAAAGAGAATATGATACTTTTTTGAGCACCCTCCCCAAATCTATGACCCAGGGATATTTTCAAGGAGTCTTTTTACCTCAGATCAATGAAATTTGTTTCAGAACATACATATTCTGCAAAGCTTTGGATGAAAACTTGTTTCTGATTTTTCCTTCCTTACTTTGAAGTTTGAGTTTCTTCTCTTTTTATGGAATTGTTGACAATTCTTTTTTAGTTAGTTAGTTATTTTAATAAGAACACAAGCTTTTAATCTCATTGCTCCATTATGGTGTCCCTTCTGAGCTTTACGATGCTGAAATACACTGTACCTAACAACTGCAACGGACTAATACGAATTGTGGCAGGACACATTTTCAGGATGGTCAATAGGACTCTGCCACTGTCAGTATGCCTCAGCAAGCGAGGTAAAGGAAATAAGTAGAATAAAAGTGTTTCACTGACAACTTGGTACAGTGAATACATTCCTTTTTTCCCTCTGTGTTTATTTTTCTGGATTTCTCCTCTGAGCATGTGCATTACAAGTTTGTTATTTGATGTATAATATATCTGCAAGGTACAATGGTGTGCTGTGCACACTCACCTGAGCTTGCGCTGAAGGAACTATCAGCTCTGTCAAACTGGGACTCTGCCTGGGTAAGTGTACGCTTCTCAGTAGGATCAATTAGCTAGCGTGGAGTATTTGCTGCTTGGATGTCTCTGCGTTTTGTTATTTCATACATACAGACATGCAACAAATAAAGGAGAGTGGTCAGTATTTAAAACTGGCTGCACTGTGTATTCTGTTTCATTTCATTTACTTGCCCCCAGAGGGGAATCTATACAGGACAAAATAAAAGTGCCTCATGCTACAATTCAACTATCTAGTTAAAATCATGCTTTTAGTCTCAACAGAAGAGAAAGAATTTGGTACTTAGGAAAACAACTATAGGAACTTCTTCTCCCACCTGAGCCACACAGAAGGGTTTTCAGGTGACAACTGAAGTACTTACACATCATGTATCATCTAATTCAAAGCTCAGTAGATATATTTTGATCTATATCAGCTGGTCTCAGGTTAGACCTCTGACCTGAACCTGTACTTCTAGAGAGTTTGGACATTTCAAGCTTGAACAACATTTAATAACATCTACCCCATGACCTAGAAATAAAAAGATACTTTGAAAGAAAGTGAGAGCAAGCACAAGAATGAAGAAATCCTACATCTGTAGGGAGACACATGTGGCATTTTTCTCTTCTGGAATGTAAGTATTTTTACTCCTATGAAAAGCCCTGGTTATTGCAGTGGGTTGAGTAGGTATGTATAATTTTTGGAAGGATCAAGGCCTACAGAAAACAAATAATGGAAAGGAAAAAGATTAGGAACATATAATTTTGCAGAACTGGTTCCACATGAAGGGTAGTGAAAGCTGCTTGGCTGTTTAGGATGCAAGCATATGACTGCAAACTGCAAAGCAAGTTAAGCTGGGGAAGCTCTACTGAGAATTTGTGATAGCAGAATTGCTATTAAAAAGTTGGTGTTTACGTGTTTCCACCTGTCTTTACTTCACTAACCACATGGTTGGGCATCAAACAAACTTCTGACCCTTTTTTTGTTCTCTTCTTTTGTTTAATATATCAGAGCGTGTTTGCCTATCTTACCTAGAGTTTGTACATTCGGCCTTTTAAATAGCAAAATCTGTTCCAATAAATCAAGGCTTCTCTAACTTAGCTGGGCAGCTGGCATCCCTGTTTATGGCTTTAGAGGGAATTTGAAAACATCTGTGTCTGATGTATTAGCATAAATGCACAGTGGCTGCTGCAGTAGGAATAGTTCAGAGGTACAGATAGCTGGTAATAAATAATTAATGAGCACCAAAGTAATATCTTTCTTTTATTGCTGGAGCTGGAGTGAGCACACAGTGTAAGCCATAAACCAAAACTTGCTTTAGAGCTGATCTTTTCCATTCAGCTGGCTTTCTGTACTGATTACCAGCCAGAAAAAGCTCAGGCAGCGCAGAAATAATGGTCCCCATCTTGTACCTCCTTGTGACATCTGTAATCCTTACTCAGCTGAATAGTCTTCCCACTTAAGACAAGGGGAATGCTTGGGTGCTCAAGGGTGCTCTTTCTACATGCGAGATCTGCAGTGTGGGTGAAATGATTCCGTCCCTTCTCTCAGTACTTCTAAATTATTTCGGAGTGTAAACAGCTCAAAAGTCAGATTTCCCTTTGCATCTCTCTTGTCATTCATTGTTTACATAGTGCATGTTTATGAGGATAGAAGAGGAACTTTCAGAAGCTTTTTGATAATGACTGAGATAAGACTGTAGAAAACTCTGGACTGCATGGCTCCCTGAATTACTCCAGCTGCCAAATCTACAGGTGGCAGAAAGTCAGCTGAGCACAGTCTGCCAGTATGTGCTGCCAGGTGCTTGTGCACATTGGCCCAAACAAGGAGGGTTAGATTCCATTGGCATATTGAAGCATTTAAAATTGTTTGATGAAAATGAAGTATTCAGGTTTTGTCCCCCCCAAATACATATTTCTCTAATCTCACTGCAAGGATTCTGGACAAGAAAGGTTGGTTTTAATCAGATGGAAGTCACAGTGATGTGGGGACCCCTTTGCTTTATGATTTTTCAAGTATTTTTTCTTAAAGGAGTCTGTGTCACTAAGCTTAAATTTTGTTGTATTGCCAAACTGTTATTCCTGCTGATTTCAGCAAAGGCTGCTCACAAAATAATGTACTGTGATCTCACATATCTGTAGGGAAAATCCTTACTTCCCTCTAAGGTCCCCTCCTCTTCTCAAGGACTGGGTTGGACATTTGTGCTCCAGCCTGAGCACAAGCTCCTGCTTGTCCCCAGCAGAGTCTGCCTTTCTCTGACATAACTTCAGCTGTCAATTAGATCTTTCAAGAATCTTTTTTGAAGGAATAGATTTTTTTCCCCATTGAGTACCCCAACATATTAAAATCTCTTTTGTTTCATTGTGACTTCTCAATACTGTCCATATCAGCTCTGAAGGACTTAGGAAGTGGTAGTAAAATGGTATGCTCTAGTGGGATGATGAATGTTGTTAAAAACTATTAATAGGATTTAATGCATTCATATTTATGAGTACATATGTTATGGGACTTGACTTTTCAGGAAGGACATCTGAGTTACTCTGAAGAACCTGTTATGTTCCACAGGCATTAGTCTGAAACGTACTTTCCCTGGGACCTTTGCTAATACTCTTCGGAGCAGTTCCTCTCAAACTACCAGGTGGGGATGGAGCCCATAAAATGAATAGCTTAAATTGTGCAGTCTGCTTTCTGATAATACAGGGACATTGGGAGCATCTGCAGACTGTTTTCATTTGAAGGTCACATGAAAAACATTAGTGGTTGCTCTGTTTTTGCTAACATGAAATCCAGGTTCGATTCCCAGCTGTAATGATTGTTAGCGTGTGTGCCTCAAGTTTCTGCTCAGATTTCCTTACTTTGAGTTTTCCCTTTGTCCCTGGCAGGAATCCTAGTACAGGGGAGCTGTGCTAACTGATAGCTGGGACAGGCTAGCTTTTATGAATGACCAAGCACACTAGGAAAAGGCAGTTAGTAGAAGTGGCAGGATGACTGCTCAGGGAAAAGCTCCTGGCTGATTGAATCAAAATCAGAGGTGGAAGTGGTCATGGATGGTTGGATTCCTTGCCTTTGAAGTGGGCATGGATGGTTGGCTTCCTAATGGAGTAAGAAATCAGGGAAAATATATTCATTTGAACTGTTTATATACTGGCATTATATTTACTTGTTTAAGCACAGTACAGGTTTCAGGTGCTCAGACTTTTTACGGTGACTTAGGAAAAACAGTTGAATTTTTGCTTATAGATGTAGTAGCAACATCAAGATTAGACCCCTGCATTTACGTGAATTTGCTTGTGATACAGGGAGCTATAAAAATCAAACAAGAAATTCATGCACACTTCTTCCAGAAATAGCAGTTCTTAGTAAACAACAGTGCTGAAAAGAATGCCAGATTGTAAATACATCAATATAAATAAAAAATGAATCACAGCCCTTTAGGCTTGCTAGACAATGGCTACATTGGTCCACTAAAGAAACCATGGGTTCACCCAGATGAACACAATTGTGAGCAATCATCCTGCTATTTTTACTAATGGGAATTGATTGTGTAACTATTATAAAATGTTTCAACATCCTCTACTCATGGTGAAGAAGGCCCAAAGCCAAAAATAATGATGCTGTGACACAGAGTATAGCTGGAGAATACCTGGTGTCCTGGTTCTGGCTGGGATAATTGTCTTCCTAGTGGCTGGTATAGTGCTGTGTTTTGGATTTAGTACGAGAATAATGTTGGTAATACACTGATGTTTTTAGTTGTTGCTAAGTAGCGTTTACACTAAGTCAAGGATTTTTCAGCTTCTCGTGCCCAGCCAGCAAGAAGGCTGGAGGGGCACAAGAAGCTGGGAGGGAACACAGCCAGGACAGCTGACCCAAACTGGCCAAAGGGATATTCCATACCATATGATGTCATGCCCAGTATATAAACGGGGGGAGCTGGCTGGGGGGCCGGATCACCACTCGGGAACTAACTGGGCATCGGTCAGCGAGTGATGAGCAATTGCATTGTGCATCGCTTGTTTTGTATATTCTAATTCTTTTATTATTATTCTTGTCATTTTGTTATTATTATTATCATTATTATTATTTTTATTCCTTTCTGTCCTATTAAACTGTCTTTATCTCAACCCGTGAGTGTTTTTTTTCCGATTCTCTCCCCCATCCTACTGGGTGGGGGGAGTGAGCAAGCGGCTGCATGGTGCTTAATTGCCGGCTGGGGTTAAACCACGACACCTGGGAAGGCTGAATTCTTAATAGCTAAGTACACCTTCTGCATTTCTATTGTGGACATGTCATTCACACAGTGGTGTGGTGGCACAGAGGACAGACAGGGAAGGCAGAGAGGGGTCACAGAGTTCTCAAATGAAGAGAGCTCCATATCACCTGCCTGGAAGCGCTATTGCTGTAGGTAACAAAACTGCTTTCAGCAAGGATTAGGATATTTCCTGCAGTGTGTCACTAATTGACTCTGATGCAACATCTCTTTATGTCACAGAAGTTCACTTGCTGCTCTGCCTGTGATAGTGGGAGATACAATTTGTGAAATATCAAAACGCTTCAGATGTTAGAGGAGCATTTCATGCATGACAAACATAGGCAAAGCATTCTTACTCTGATTCAGTGGGCATGATGGCAGTGGCTTCACTGAAAAAAGAAAGAAGCATAAATGGTTTGAATCAAATGTAACTGTAGAAACAGGAACCCTTGGAACTTACCTAAAGCTCCATAGAGTTGCTGGGAATTTTTCCCTTGGCTTTAATGAGCACTGAATCAAACCCTCTTTCTTCCAATGTGTTTACCTCTTGCTCTAAATTTCCTTGCCAGGAATACTCTTTAAGGCCATGATTGCAGAAAGCATTCTAGGCAGCGCATAAACATATTCACATACTCATTTCCAAAGAAAAATTAAGCAAATGTTGAAAATCTTGATTATCATCAAATATGTTTGAAATGCTGTATCATTAACCTCTGCAACTCTCTGATACCTAGCAAACACAACAAATTTAGATGTCATCATAGTACAATATGGGATGTGAACCTAAGTCAACATTCATAGTGGACCCGTTCATTCAACTGACTTTACTGTGTTGTTCAGAGCCCAAAGCATCAAAAAAATTACAAATAAAAAGGAAGCTGTAAATCAAGTGACCCTTGTGATTTTTATTTTCCATGTATCTCCTGTTGATATGGAGCTTATTCAGGATATGATGGTGTTTTCAAACTTAAATATCAACAAGTAGTCACTTAAATCAATATTTTGATGTCCAAAGAAAAGAACTCTGGCTGTCAAAAATGAAAATATATTTTTCAGGCATTGTGGAATATTTATTTATGTCCAGAACTCCTGAATGATGGTTTTGTGCACAGACTCCAATTTTTGTGTGAAAGACAGCTCCACATCTTCACTTAAGGGCTGTAGGAAGCACTAGCCAGTGATTCTGAACTTCTACTCCATCAGGTTCAGAAATACTTGTGTTTGAGCACATACAGGGAGCAAAGTCCAGTTCTGTTGGACTTAGCTTCCAGTCACCTCAACAACCAATAAACAGGAAACTTGGCCTCTGTAATTCATGCTATGTGTTATAACCAGGTCAGAACCTGGGACACATGCTCCAGCAGCTGGCCCTCCTTTAAACTGCTAAATTCTCAAGCTGAAACCATTTTCTGTTAATCCTGGGTTTAAAAACTCAGCCATTGTCAACATTTTGTTTTGCAGTGTTTCAGATACTCTTCTCCTTAAGAGATTATACAACCCTTGGGAGTTTTTTCTGCTTTCCCATTATAGAGTTTCTGTTAGCCTTCGGCCAACAGGATTTATAATCTCACCGGTACTGACATTCTATACGTTGTCAAGTGACTACATAAGCATTAAAAATAAAATCACAAAGTCTCCAGAGTTTTATGTCATTTACTAAGTGAAAATTAACAGAAGTATATATATCGCTGGCTATGCAACAGGATTTAGGAACTGACACTTTCCTGATTGCTATGAAAGATGACAACACTAATCAGGGATTTGTCAGTAATCACTAAAAAGCAATGTGATGTGATGTCATGCAGCGTAATCCCCAAATTTATTTCCCACCCATCTTCTTCATGACTAGTATAAGGTTTGTTAATTGTTCATCTCCCCTCCTATCTCCCTTTACCCACCTCCTTTTTCTTCTCTTTTGACTGTAATCCGAAGTCTATTATTACTGCAATTAGCTGAAGCACCATGAAATAGCGTGTGAGGTAATTACCCCATGGCAGACACTAACAGATTTTATCAGGTACTTACACATCATTAGCAATACTTACAGCATGTTTCCAATTTCTCAGAGTATGGAGGATGTGAGCTTGCATGGCCATATTGCCAGGAGATGCTCTGCCAATGGTGCATATGGGTCATAGCTCCAGGCTCTGGGTCATAAATGAAATCTGGACATACGAGCAAGGACAACAACATTCATCAGCACAGGTAATTCTTTCAGGTAATTCTAGTTACAGATGAGTAACCTGCTTAGCAAACACTACTTGAAGAAGCAAAAAATGTTTAGACTCTGAGAAGGACATCACTAATTCTAGGAGCTGCCAAAGCTGGTAGCTCAATAGAGGTGAGGTTGCTGCAGCTCCATTTCCACAGGCTCATTCAGCAGTGAGGCTGAGCATACGTTCCCAGCAGGCATGCACGCACACATACACACAGTACACATGTACATATACTCATGGTCAGCCACACAGATTAACACAGAAAAAACCACACTCACCCAACACAAACAGCACCAACACCCTCATCTTGTTCCCCTCTCTGGCTGATTGGGATGAAAGCCTGTTAGTGGAAAACATATACTTTGTTTTGTTTTGCTTTGTATATATACACACACATATGTACAGTGTGGATCCCTCTGGCAGCTGGGCTTAGACACACAGTCCATCCAGTAGCTGCCCCTGGATCCTGATCTCCCCGGCTGCTGGCACCTGGGCATGTGAGCCCCTGTGGCACCCAGCCCCACTCAGTTGCTGGAGCTCAAACCTACACATGTACACACACACACACCCCTATGCACCCTGGATCCCTCCAGTAACTGGACTTAGACACCCAGTTTACCCATAGTCCAGGCCCCTGGACCCCCTGGACACCCAATTGTCTTGCACACAGAGACACACACATGTAAATAGGTCTAATAGTGGGTCCAAGACTTATGACCTTAGAATAGTCGACTCCCAGGCACCATGGTATCTCCATTTGCTGGCATGGACCTCATGGTCCTTCCAGTAACCAACTTGCAAATCACTCTGGTCTCTCCAGTATCCAGCCCAGACTTATGGCTGCTCCAATACCTGGCTCATAAGCCAGTTATCCTACTCACCAGAGAGTTATGCTTGATGCTTACTAGTGATTGTGCACTATCATTCACACTCACACAACGTGCACTCTGGTCTCTCTGGCTGCTGACACCCTTGCCTGTATGACCTGTGGTCTGACTTCCAACTGCTGATACTTACACCTCCGCACTCATACATGCACACAGAACGGAGAGTCCCCACACCCACAAAAATAAGTAGAATTGGAGTTTAATAGGAAGACAGACTGTTGAACAGGTGCACGGCATGGTCAGACCAGCGACCTGTTTGCTTGTGACCTTTTATTCCCCTGTCCCTCTATTTCCCTGAACTTGCTCCTCTCCAGATCTCCATGAATCACTCGTTTTCCTGCCTTTAGTTTGTCACCTAAAATCCCCATCAAACATCTTGTGCAATCCTGAACTGCTCTTCCTCTGCATCCCATAATGAGTCCCTGTCCTGGTTTCGGCTGGGACAGAATTAAGTCTCTTCTTAGTAGCTGGTACAGTGCTGTGTTTTGGATTTAGGGTGAGAATAATGTTGATAACACTCTGATGTTTCAGTTGTTGCTAAGTAGCGCTTATCTTAAGCCAAGGACTTTTCAGTTTCCCATGCTCTGCCAGCAAGCAGGTGTGCAAGAAGCTGGGAGGGAGCAGAGCCGGGGCAGCTGAACTAGCCAAAGGGGTATTCCATACCATGGAACGTCATGCCCAGTATATAAACAGGTGGGAGCTGGCCGGGAGGTGTGGATTGCAGCTCTGGCATCGGTCAGCGGTGGTGAGCAATTGCATTGTGCATCACTGGTTTCCCCCCCCCCCCCCCCCCCTTCCTTTTTTTTGTTATATTCCTTTTCATTACTATTATTATTATTATTATTATTATTATTATATTTAATTACTATTATGTTAGTATTATATTTTACTTTAGTTATTAAACTGTTCTTATCTCAACCCGTGAGTTCTGCCTTCTTTCCCGATTCTCCTCCCCATCCCACTGGGAGCAGAGGGGGGACGGGGAGTGAGGGAGCGGCTGTGTGGTGCTTGGCTGCTGACTGGGGTTAAACCACGACAGTCCCATACTGAAGACAGTGACCCCTTCAGTTTGTAAGGTGATCCAGAGAGGAGACTCAGTTGACTCGTGATGATGGGTCTCGCCCCCAGCCCATGGGGCTGATCCCTCTCCTGTGATAGCCCTAGGAGGGACCAGGGCAGGGTGTCCCTTTCTCTGATGAGGTTGTTGTCACTATTCCTCTGTACTTTTTTGTGTTTGTGGAGATGAGTTTTTAATCACAAGAAAGATTAAAAAATTAAAGATTTTCAATCAGAGAATTGTTAGCTAGTTTGACTAGCTAACAAAGTGAAACAATGGTCCACATCTTCAGAAAGTGCTTATAAGTATTCCACAGTAGCTGTACACTTTTCCAGACTTTCCGCCTAAAGCTAGGAAGTAATGCTGTCTGGGAAAAAGTGCCCTTACAAACTGCTGTATAGGACTTGTCCAGACAGATTAAGGGTACCTTTTTGCTTCTGATGCAGTGTGGCCATCAGGAGCCATGATGCTTACTACATCGTAACACCCCACAATGCAAAAAACCAAGACTCTCAGCTGTCTTAAACTTCTGTATTCTTCTGCACTGTTCTTGCAGTAGATGAAACATTGCCTCATGTGGAATTTTTAATAACTAGTCTGTGTCAGCATCAAAAGCGTGCTAGCACGGAGCTGAAAGGAAAAATATTTTACAACCAGTCTGCAGTTAAAACTTTGATGCATAATTATTCACAGTGAATAGGATTTGTTCTTGCAAGCCTTTTTATAAAGCGTGTGTCTAGATATTATCTGTACCGAGGAACACTGCATAATAAGATGCTGTCACTTTTTTCTATTAAAGTGACTATGAACATATAAATAAAAGTTAGAAAATATAGTATCTGTTTTGCTGAGTGACTAACCTATGCACAGTTCAGGAATTAAGCTGCTGAGGGTGAAGCCTGCACTTGCCTCTATAAAAAAAGGCAGCGTGGTGGCTGATTCCTCGAGAAGCAGGAAAGAGTCTAGTGGTGAATGAGTGCGGCTACATATTTTCTCCCACTATATTTGCTAAACATCACTTTATTTCACAGTTGGAGGATTAAAACAATATTCATTAGCAAAAGCAGTTATAGGAGCCCTGTTTCATAGAATCAGAGAATAATAAAGCAGGTTAGAAGGGACTTTTCCAGGTTATTTGGGCCAACTCCCCTCTCAAGGTAGGTCTGCTGCCCAGGACCTTCTTCAGTCAAGTCTTGAAGACCCACAAGGATGGAGACTCCCCAGCCTTTCTGGGCAACCTGTTCCACAGTTTTAGCACTGTCATGGTGATAAATTTTCCTTATGTCTATCTGGGATTTCCCTTGTGGCAGCTTGTGTCGTTTGCTCTTGTCCTCTTACTGTGAATCCCCAAGAAGGGTCTGTCTCTGTCTTTGCTATAGTCTTTCATTAGGTATCTAAAAACAACAATAACATTTCCCCTTAGCCTTTTCTTAAGGCTGAACAAGTTTCAAAATGTCCAAAATCTCCTTTCAGCTTCAGCAGTGCAATATGTCATATCCATGCTTAGTCCTCAAATCCGCTCCTCGCTTCACAGAGAGGCAACCCTGGGCTTGAGATCAAAACCAATTGCAACAATACCTAGGATTTGTAGTAAGCCAATACAGTGTTAAAATCACTGAGCAGCTATGCAAGTATGTAGTAGTATTTTCAGAAAAGAACATTAGCTCCTCTGAGACGTAGTTATCTGTTGTCTGGGTGTGATAAAAACTTTCTAAGGATAATTCTTTAAAGAGTGGTCTTTTTGCGGACACTGAAAATTGCCAGTTGTACTTCTTTCTTTACTTCGGTGAGAGTGAATCGGATCCAAAGGGCATCCAAGTGCTCAGTGCAGAGTAGGAAAATGAGAGTGAATCAATGTCAGACAGAATGTGCATCACGGGGCACCAAATGACCATGGCTACTACAGGCACAGAGCTACAGGTTGCCAGGAATAGCATCATACTAAACCAGATTGAGACATGTATTTATTATGGGGAAAAAAATGAAGAACGTACTTTGCTTTAAAATTTCACGATCTGAGCCTACCCTCATAAAAAGATTTCTGGATCTGGACAAAGAGCAGGGGAAACTGCACAGGACTGCTCTGACTTCTGCCTGTTACATTAAGGGCTTCCTGCTGAAGCTTTCTTTGTGGTCCATCCTGAGCCTTACATAGTCCTATCATAGAATCATAGAATGGTTTTTGTTGGAAGGGACCTTTACAGGTCATCTAGTCCAACCCGCTTGCAATAACCAGGGACTTCTTCCACTAGATCAGGTTGCTCAGAGCCTCGTCCAACCTGGCCTTGAATGTTTCCAGGGATGGGGCATCTACCACCTCTCTGGGCAACCTGTTCCAGTGTTTCACCACCCTCATCATAAAAAAATTTCTTCCTTATGTCTAGTCTGATGTCTAGTCCTGTACTGTCCATAGTCATTTTACTGGTTTGCTTGAAGAAGTGCAGATATTCAAATTGCACGCTGCACTTCAAGAAAAAACATGCTTTATATATTGCATAATCTGAACCATAACAGTTTGTTCCAACCCAAAGAAAAGTTCAGAATAAGCACACATATCAGTGACATTTTGAGATTTATGAAGCTAAAGTTAGCTGCCACTGATGTGGAAAGAAAAAAAGCTATGAATAATTTTTCTATGACAGACTGCCCAATAAAATTCAGAAAGTGTTTGTTGTTTGTTATTCATTGCTAAGGAATTTAACATTGACATTTCTACAGTAAATAACCTATAATTTGCAACTGTTACATATCTAAAAGGAGTTTTTCGCGGGACAAAAATTAGATATTACATTACATGTTTGATGGCATCTCTTTTTGTAATTTCTATATTGAGGTAATAACGGAGCACACGGGCTGTTTCTCTGGGTTCTGTTTGGATACATCTATTAACTTCTAAACAATCATCATGTTCCTCCCCAGTTCTGTCCTGCTTACACATTCGCATTCACATACGTGGAAGACTCGGTCTTTATTCTTATTTGTTTCTCCATTTGGTTTAGAATTTTGGAAGAATTCTTATTAACTCTGCCATTATGTTTATACAGACTGTATCATGGATACAGAAGCACAACATCTCCTGGAAAGTTATGATCTTAATAGGTTTTAAAACCCAGATCTTGTATATATTAAAAATTAAACATATTTTATAACACATGCAATGAATCTACAAAGTGTGCTGGTTTTGTAAACCATATTACGTAATATAGGATAAAAAGTAGAAATAAGGAAACGCATTTAAGTTAAGAAATTATAAGTCATCCAAGCAAAATAGACCTTAATTCCTTTGTTCAAGATGATTGAATACAAACCATGATGATCACTAACCAATTTATCACTTTCCTTAGTTACTTTCAGTTATGTTCGAATTTTTCCAAACCTTTTTACATCCTAAAGTGAAAAGCCATTAAGACTGAGTTTGGCTCACTTAGGAAGGAAGAACTTTTCTTTGTTTTGTTATAAGGTAATCAAACTTTATCATGTGCACACATAGCTGAAACAGCACAAAAGAATTTAATATTAACTTAAATAAACTTCAGGTGGAAGTTTTTCCCTCGTGCTGTTGTCAGTACATTACCCTGAATACCATAATGTATCTTCTAGTTTCCCAAAACCAATAAATACAGTTGTTTTGTTTGTGTTTATCAACAATGAGGAACATTCAAAGTAGCCTTGAAAAGGGGAGATAACAGACATTGCTTTATAAAACGTATCGGCTTGTTTTGAGAACTGCTTTCAGAAATTAAGTTGATCAGGAAGAGATTCACAACCTGCAGTGAACACTGCATGTAGGAGAATCTGATGTGAATGATGCCAAGTGCTTCCTGGTTTCAGTTTTTTCAGAGAAAAAACATACATTGAATTTTAATAAATTATTAAGTTCATATTTGTCCAGATACAATTTCTACTTTCTTATTCACAGTTAAACAGAAAAGACTTAACCTCTAACCAGATTAAAAGTCAAATGTAGTTACAAATGTGAAGTATGAAATACCATTAGCAGTTCATAAAGTCGCATTTTCAAAAAGAGGATTTTAAGATATTAATTATGTTGTCTTCCCAAGGAGTAGGTGCTTTGGATTCCACAGATCTGAGATACAGATGGAAGGGTCTGGGACGCTGATACAAAGTGAAGACAGTGGCATTGGATAAGCTACCACAGAAGGTAATTGATGGAGAGCACTTCCAGTCTCAGTAAGCTCGAGTCTAACATTGCCTTTCTCTTAACACTTAGAAGGATAAGAAATGTGGAAAGTCAGAGCCTGAGTAAGGCTAAGTAAGCAACAGCAGACATACCCAGGCAGTCACATCTGGGAAACCACAGCCACAGAAAGGCATTACGAAAGAGAAGCATGTCTGATTAATGAGGAGAGAGGCAAAGAAAAGAAAAAAGCAAACAGCTGACAACTGAAATAGAAATCAGATAAAACAGTTCACAAGGAGAGCTCAAAGTACAATGAAAGTTGTGGTGAATGGCAAAATTACTTTGTGAAAAAGAAGTCCACTGCTAATTTGTCTTTCTCCTGAAGAGAACTGGCAGAAAAAGGAGTCCTTTAACAAAAGACAGTAAGAACAGTCTCACTTGGATAGCTGGCATGCACTGTAGGTCAAAGTAATATGATTTACAAAACTCAAAGGGATAATATTGACTTACAATGCAGCAGGCTAAAGGTCACTTAATTAAATTAACAGGCCACCCAGGATTTAGAGGGAATTGGGAAACACAAATGAAAACCTGGAGGATCCTCTTATCGGTAGTGATTAAAATAAGTGAAAAATAGGTTTCTTTTTCAGAAAAAAAAAATTAGCTGTGTCATTTTAATGTTTGTCCCTTTTTGATAAAAAGGCATCGTACCTCTCCTTTTTGTGTGACACATTGCCTCCTCAAATGTTTGTTTCCCATATCAGCCACTGCTGGATAAGTGCTTCAGCTAAATTCAATAGATGCCTTTACATTAGCGTCTGAGTTTGGATCAGGAGTGCACTTTTGAAAGCAATCCTGTGATGAGCCTCACATACCCTGCTTTAGTTCACTTTGCAAAACTGTCTTGAAGTACACTAACTGGATTCCTTTTGGATGAAACTAAGCTGGAAAATGCATCCCAGGGGTTCATCTAATGAGCTCCAGCTGCTAACAAGCATCCAGGCTGTGGCACTGGACTAGAGGTGGTCTGCGGTGAAACCCTTTGAAATGCATTTGACATGGGCATCAGCCCTCAGCACCAACTGTTGTGCTGCACAGATCTGCTCCCACTGGGCTGCACTATTTGCTCATATAGCTATAGCCTTAGCGTGCACAGAGGCAGGCACATATAGTGGATAAATGTTAGTATTTTAAGTTTTATATCATGGGCACTGAAGGCAAGTTAAAGGTCTTTGCTGAGCTAGAAGGAAAAAAAAAATCAAATTAAGGCTATTTGGAACTGCTGACTTTAGACATCTCATTGTTTGATTGAAAATAAGTCATATAGAGTGACTGAGAGACGTAGATAAATAACTCAACATGAATAAAACATTTCTTTTCTGTGAACATTTTTAAACCTGATATGTGAATAGATTATTAGATGATCTTTAACATCAGTATATTTCACACTGTATTTGCTTGAGCTTACTGTTGCCATAATATTTATCCAGATATTTTAAAAGGGATTGACTGACATCAAGGCAATAGTCAGGCAAAACAAAGGAAGGAAGGATGATATATGTTCAAGTTAAAGGTTTGCTGGCTGCTCTGTCCACATGCTTTTACTCGCACTAGATTTTTCCTTCGCACAAATATTGAAAACTGTCAGGGCTTATTCTGACAGATGGCAGCTTTTTCACTCCTTTAAGCACCAAGGCAATCCTTGCGTCAGTTATTGTATCTCTGGTACTGTTGCGAGAAGCACTCAAAGCAAACTTGTGCCTGGGCGAACAGGATAATGAAGAACTATCTTTCTAGCATTTTCCATGTATTTGATTCATATCTCCAATCAAGAAACACTCACTGCTGTTATAAACAAGTACTCAGTGTTTGTCAGTCTTATCTTTGGACTTACTTGTGTCAGATGAAAAGCTGGAAAAGACCACAGAGTTTGAAGTGTCAGCATCTCTGTTTTGCAGGGGGAGAACCCAACTTCCTGTTTCAGGAAGGCAGTGGTTCTTCGTGGATCACGGTAAGGGAGCACAATTTGTCAAAGCTCCTGGGGCACATTCATATCTATGTCTAGCCTGGCATATGCCTGCCATGGTGAAAAAGTTTCCCCTAAAGGCCAGAGAAATGCTGGTATAAGAGCTCCACAATACCCTCTCCACACAAGCACAGGGTCTATAACCAAGAAACAAGGCAGTGACCATGAAATCAATATACTACAATGATCTTTGCATTGGGTACCACTAGTCTGTGCTTTGTGGACTTCAGTACTCCTAGGGAGCACACATGCACATTAATAAACTAGTTTGGATCAAAGATACTTCTGTAGTGACTTTCTTGATCATTCCCATTTACTGGGCTTTGATTCACATCGTAGAGTTTGTAGCGAAAACAGAGGCTATAAATCTGCAAATTAAAAGTGGACTAATCAGGATATAATTCACATTAGCTTTCTTTGAATCCATATAGAAGTGTATTAAAGTAGGATAACAAAGAGCAGAATACAAATACTTTGTAATACTGTGACAGCACAACGAGACACAAGGTGTAAGGGTTTTACTTAAGAATGTGAGCAATGTGATCACCACAGGAGTAAAACGTGAAGCTGAAATGTGGATATTTCCGTATCTATACCTATATATCTATATCTATCTATGCCTATATCTATTTCAGTCCCTGTATGTAAATGAAAATACATATTTGGTACGGAAGTAATAGGTATTTCAATTTACATATTGTAGTGGGTTGACCCTGGCTGGATGCCAGGTGCCCACCAAAGCTGCTCTATCACTCCCCTCCTCAGCTGGACAGGGGAGAGAAAATATAACAAAAGGCTTGTGGGTCGAGATAAGGACAGGGAGAGATCACTCACCAATTACCGTCACAGGCAAAACAGACTTGACTTGGGGAAAAATTAGTTTAATTTATTACTAGTCAAATCAGAGCAGGATAATGAGAAATAAAACCAAATCTTAAAAACACCTTCACCCCACCCCTCCTTTCTTCCTGGGCTTAACTTTACTCCCCATTTTCTCTACCTCCTCCCCCCCTGAGCGGCACAGGGGGATGGGGAATGGGGTTTTGGGTCAGTTCATCACACGTTGTTTCTGCCACTCCTTCCTCCTCAGGGGGAGGACTCCTCACACTCTTCCCCTGTTCCAGCGTGGGGTCCCTCCCACAGAAGACAGTCCTCCGTGAACTTCTCCAACGTGAGTCCTTCCCACGGGCTACAGTTCTTCACAAACTGCTCCAGCGTGGGTCCCTTCCACAGGGTGCAGTCCTTCAGGAGCAGACTGCTCCAGCGTGGGTCCCCCGCGGGGTCATAAGCCCTGCCAGCAAACCTGCTCCAGCGTGGGCTCCTGTCTCTCCACGGGGCCACAGGTCCTGCCAGGAGCCTGCTCCAGCACAGGCTTCCCACAAGGTCACAGTGTCCTTTGGGCATCCACCTGCTCCGGCGTGGGGTCCTCCACAGGCTGCAGGTGGATATCTGCTCCACCGTGGACCTCCATGGACTGCAGGGGGACAGCCTGCCTCACCATGGTCTTCACCACGGGCTGCAGGGGAATCTCTGCCCGGCACCTGGAGCACGTCCTCCCCCTCCTTCTTCACTGACCTTGGTGTCTGCAGAGTTGTTCCTCTCACATATTCTCACTCCTCTCTCTCTGGCTGCAACTGCTACTCCCCTGTAACTTCTTTTCCCTTTCTTAAATATGTTATCACAGAGGCACTACCACTGTTACTGATTGGCTCGGCCTTGGCCAGCGGCGGGTCCGTCTTGGAACCCGCTGGCATTAACTTTATCGGACACAGGGAAAGCTTCTAGCAGCTTCTCACAGAAGCCACCTCTGTAGCCGTAGCCGTAGCCGCGCCGCGCCGCGCCGCGCCGCACCGCACCGCACCGCACCGCACCGCCCCCCCGCTACCAAAACCTTGCCATGCAAACCCAATACAATATAGGAGGTGAAATACGCACAGCTGTTCAACATCCAATCCTCAGCATCACCTGTTTCACATTAGAGCTCTTCTCCTATTGATCCTCTCTACCTCTTAAAGCAGACATAGTCCTAATGGACTTAATCTTTACTCCAGTAGAGTGATGTAGACACCAGAAGAACCTATTAAGTTTTGCATAACTACTTTTTTCCAGTATGTTTTTGGTAATCAAAGTTCCATTATTTATTCTTCAGAAATTATTCATAGAAAAAAGAAAAAAAGAAAAAATAAGTTTGGAGATGTGCCTAACTGATCGCATTGGGAGCAATAGACTAGAGCAAGCATTTTAAAAGTTAATATGAATTTTATCGGGAATTTTTCTTCAAAGTCACTTGAGGGCCAGGAAGGTGAATTTGACTTCATTGTTAGAATTAGCTACATTATGAAAGTTAATTGCAAATAACCTTTCAAAGTTGTTTGCCAAGAATTCCCAAGTCTGCTGTAATCGAAAGCCTGGACAGAGATATATTGAAAACACAAACAGGTTTATGCCTAGATAAATTTCCTCAGGGAGAAAATTAAGGAAGTAAAGATATTCTAATAGGAATATCAATTATTTCATAGTAGTACCACCAATGAGGAGGTCTAGTTAAATGCAGATGGCACAGCGGGATGAGGGGGAATGAGATTTACTTAAGTATATGGAAATTTTAGTGTTTAGGCTGATATTCATTAAGGGATGTTGGTATGATTAATTCCAGCTATGCAAGTGGGTTTTGCAGTGCTGAATTTGTCCCTTGTATTCTCAGTGCTTTGCAAGGGGGAGAGGCTGGCTGTTAGGAAAGGCATTTATAGTATCCAATGCACTGACTTCTGGGATCCTTCAGTTCACCACTAAGACATGCCGGAAATGAGGATGTGTTGTAAAAGTCTTCATGAACTCAGGTTTCTGCTGCTGGTGTGCAGTTAAATACCTTGTAAAATCTTAGGATTCGGAGCATGAAGTCACTTCCTGCACTGAGGTATCCATTTTTTTTTTTCCTGGATTGTTTCTGTAACTTAATGGAGGCAGTGAGGGACAGGAAGCTGAAGTACTCCCGGGCTCAGATCAGACACCCTGTTCTCCCCTGCATGCCCTCGCACATGGGCTCAGGACTGATTTTAACCTATGAATGCCATCTCTCACATGCACAGGGACTCAGTCTGAAATGGGAAGAGCCTTGCCCAGTACCCATGTTATCTTCTGACTGGGAAACTCTCTTTGACCTGGGGAGATGTAGGCTGAGGAGGTCATAGAAGCTGGTTTTTCTAATTCCTTAAGAAATGCTTCAACAGTAGAGTACAAACCAAAAACTGAGTAGGAAATGTCATCACTTCTGATAAACTTGATGGCAACTGAGGAGTTAGGAGTGATTTGTGGATGCCAACCAATACACTTCTCTAGGGCTGATGCCTGTTAACTTTAGGAAAGAGGCAGATGTGGAAGAGCGATTCATCTTGCCAAGCATCTGTCATCTAATGTATGCTAGTTGTGTTGGACTTTTCCTCTGTTGGTGAGGAGAGAGGCACTTCCAGGTACATTGTCATCTAAGACAGGAGTGGTGAATTAATCTCCAGAGATCCATAGTCTTTCACAAAAGGTACGGAGGGAAACAAGTCCCAACATTCAGGTGAGTAAAGTTAGATGAGATGAATCACACTCTGAATTAGTCATGAAATGAAAGATAAGGATATTACTGCACAAGTCCAAAGGTGCAACACTTATATATTACAGAAAGTTACTGCCTAAGACCTTGGTTTCTCATAGCATTGCTTCTCTTTCTTGCTTAGCCCCAGCTTGAATATAATCTCCTCATGTCTCCTCACAGTAGCGTCTCAACAATTGCTTGTTGCTGGTAAGGCATCATGTCGTATACTCTGTTTTACAATGCATCACCAGTACTCATAAGACTACTAGGAGGATGACATGCTCCTGAAATCCCTTACTAAAATTATTTAAATTTTTCTTCTGTAAAGCACTGCGTGTGCCTAAATTGACTGCTGAATGTTTTCTGTGGCGATCATAGGCTGCAGTCAGCACACCAAAGTCCACTGAACAGTGGTTGGTGCCACCGCTAACGTAAACCGCAAGTGTACATCGTTCACTGCTACTCATTTCCAAAATGGGTGCATGCATGATATACTGCCTGAGTCCTTTAATGACCTTTAGGTTATTTCCAGTATTGGTGTTGTAGGCTGGATGCAACATAAACAGTAATGACTGTTGGGTTTTTTCTCTCGTGTTGTAAATTTTTGAACAAAAGAAGACATTTCTGGATGCTGAAAAAAATGATGCTTCAATACATCATCACTGCTTTAGAAAAAAAGAAACAATGTGTCAGGAAGCAAAAAAAAAAACCCAAAAGACCAAACCAACAAACCCAACAAACCCAACAACAAAACCCCTATAACTACTGGAACAAGTATAAGAATATGCAAAAAGTGACCACATTTGTAGAAAAGCCACAGATTTTGTTGGTTTTGCAAAAATACTTGTCCTTCCCCTTGCATTGCCTTTATTTCACCTGTACTGAAATTGACAAAAATAGGTTTTAAACAACGTTTTGGAATACTGGAGTAGAACAATAAAATGGCTACTAAAATGTTTTGATCAAAAGAAGATAGTTAAAATTTGTGAAGTAAGTCCCCATACATGGCAATACTGAGTTGCTTTGGACTCATTGACTAACAACCTTCTGCATGGTCTCCTGGAGAAAAGACCACTTTCCATTCACTTATGGACCTGTCGGGATGCTGAACACCTTTTTGACTGTTTAGTATCAGTTAGGATGATCTTAACAGCATCTATAGCTAACTAATATATGATATGATAAAATGTGTAGCATATGCAGCAATTCCATGGTCATACTCACAGAGAATGTTTTTTTAAAAGTCTCAACATTTTTTCACATTTATTTAATCTTATAGTATATCTCTCTAATTATATCAGAATTTAATGGAAGTTGAATTTCAAATGAACCAATTTTGTGTTGATTCTTAAAAGAAGTATTACAGTATTTTTAAAATCATATGCGTAATAAAAGTAATTCTAAAGCAAGGTATCATTTCTTCAAAAATCTTCAGAGCAGTGATTCGGTTTTCTTTGGTTTAATAAAGAAGTTGCTTCAACATTGTTAGAAAAACCTACATAGTTCCTCAATTAATAGAAATATTTTCTGTTTAACTTGACTTCTCATATATTAATAATCAGTTATTATAATGCCATTTGATTCCTTATAGATACATAGCTATCATTTGTCAGATACCAATAATGGGAGCAACAAATAATAGCTATGCTCAGGAAATTGTTGTAGTAATTCCTTATATTTTATTGTAAAATATTCATGCATGAGCTTTGCAAAAGGTTTTTTTCATCTTAGGCATTAAAGGACAAAGCTGACCCGGAGCTCAGCAGATAAAAGCCTTTTTTAATTTTCCTGAGAATTTTAAGGGCTTGAAGTGCAGTTGCTGCCCAGTCAGTCCCTTGGTTATCCAGACCCTGGGGCAACCTGTCTGTCTGTTTGTCTGCTGCTGAGACACTGTTGCTCAGAACTTGCGTGGCTTTCTGCTGCATCCACAAAACAGTTAATTTTTGCTGAACCACTGAACCCAGTATCAGCTCCCCAATCCATCTCTGAGAGGAGCTGTGAAATGAGCCATAACCAAAATACAGCCACTTGGCTGTAGCTTAAAGTTCAGTAAAGCGTTTGTCATGCTCCTAAAATGAATCTGTTTTCATATGAATATATATAGAAATTTGTGTGCATGGATGCATGTGGTGCGTGTGTGCATAAAACTGTCCGTTGTGTTAACAGGAAGGAGAAGAAAAAGGTCTTACAGTCTTAAACAGTTTCTAAACTGTTGCATAGTATACAGAATTTCTGGGGTTCTAGGAAAAAAATACTATCTTTACACACCTTAAGCAGAAAGAAATGACATTACTTTGTAACTTGCCTTTAATCACGCTGTTGCAAAGAATACAAAGTACCAGAACTTCATCCGTGATTTGCAGTAACAACCACTTACTAAAGACTGGGTGCCAAGTAAAATCCCCAACTGCTAACATTTAGATGTGCCTTCCTGAGAAAATAAAAAATAAACTCAGATATAATCATAAAGATAAATGGAGATTCTTAGAGCTATGTTCCTAAGGGGACAAGATTAAGGCCCAAGGATGATGTTTATCATGGCTGGGGTTGATGGGGGAAAATAGAGGTTTCCTAAGAGTATACTTAATTGACCCAATAGTTCATTTTACAAAATCAGTAAACAAAAAATCAGTAAACAAAATTGTAGGTGTATGATCTATTACCCTCCAAGCACCAAACTGAAAATAATCCCTACCGTTAATTGAAGACAAGGCAAAATTACCATAATAAATTGTATTAATTTTGCATATTTATTTGCACTTTCATCCTTATCTGTTGTGGAAAACATTCTAACCGTGTATACAACTCCTATCACTCATAAACAAAACATGGGGGCTGTGGTGAAGTCAACAATATTCTATCAGAATTCCTATTACAAACACATATTTCCCAGAGGAACTCAATGTATGTATAACAGATATTAATTACAGGGGAAGAAGCATCTGCAGCAAGATACCAGCTCTCTAGTGTAACTTTAGAATGACAATTTTGTCACTGAGAAGTCAACTGCCAAGAAATGGTTCATGCTGAATTTGACCAAGCGTCATCTCATAGAAGTCATCACTTTTGTGGTATTAGACCCCACGCAATCAGGACTTGAAAAAAGATTCCATAGGTAAAGTCATCATTGTTTTCCCCCAAATCTTCTTATTGTTTGTATACATTATTTAGACAATTTTTGTGGCTCTAGGGAGTACTATTAATGAAAGATGTTTAGTGCAATGAATTTAAAAATTATAATTTTCAGTCCAGTCTGGTTATTTGATGTACTATTTTTTGAAGGATGAATGTTTCTACTTAAAACAGTGATTATTTTTACTATTTAAATCTTTCTGCCAGGCACTGACATTAGCTACTCTTACTGAATGTTGTCACTGCCATTTATTTTTCCTGGTTTTTCTTGCAGTTCAAGGCTCCCATTGCATATCTTACACAGCTCAGTACTGACAACTAGACACTTACAGTGATCCATTTTAAAAAAAAAAAAACAACATTCAGTAAAATAGGAAAGCTGAAGGCCATTCTTTGTTTCTTTTTTGACTACAAATGTCCATTCATAAATCTCTTTGTCCTGAGCTTCTTCACCACGATGTAGCATTTGAGTGCAGTAACTTCCACACATTGGGCACAGATGAACTTCCCATGTTTTTCTCTAGCACTCTGGTAACTAATATATTCTCCCTGACTTTATACCTTCTCTGTTCTCAGTATACCTCTCCATATGCCTGTGTATATATACACACACAGTCTTCCATACCCTAAGAAACATTCCTACATATCAGGCTTGTGCAGGTCTGTTCTTTGGCTCCTTCCAGCCCGAGTGTCTCACTCTTCAGTAGATGCAAATATGGCATTTATACAAAGGTCTTAAAGGTTCCCATCTGTGCGCACTTACCAGCGAGGGGCTGCATTTTCCCTTATGCTTCAGGGCAAATGTGGGTCTCCGGTTCATGAGTACAACCTTTGATAATACAAATAAATAAATTAAAAAAAAAAGATTATCACTCCATGGTGGCAGCAACATTAGTAGACAAAGTCAGTAGGAAATGGGTGAAGTGCTCTCAGTGAAGAAAGTGGTGCTGTGTCATTAACAAAATTGTTACACAGCTAACATCTGCTGTACCAAGTCCTTCTTTCAGTTTGCTGTGAGCTAGCGAGCCCAAACTTGTTCAATTATTGGCCATGACCATTATCACTAAGCTTTTTTCTGTATGCACACTAACTTTACCTATTAAGAGCTGGACAAATAAGATTTAAAGATAAAACACCATAAATTGTCAGTTCTGGTAATCAAACACTTCAGTTCTCTCTCCCTATCCCTGATACTCAGCCTGCTGGCCTGCCTTTCAATTCAGTTGAAATATCAAGGTGCTCTTCAGGAATTAGGAGC
Organism: Gymnogyps californianus; assembly: GCF_018139145.2. Classification (NCBI taxonomy): domain Eukaryota; kingdom Metazoa; phylum Chordata; class Aves; order Accipitriformes; family Cathartidae; genus Gymnogyps; species Gymnogyps californianus. The sequence continues at coordinate 177,248,509 of NC_059471.1, forward strand.
TGTGGAAATGTTAATCCTGTTCACTCTCCCTATAAATTTCTGAAAGTTAAGAGCAGAATGATCTTATCTTCAGGTTAACAGAAGGATAATTGACAGCTGCTATAATTAAAACCAATTGAAGGAGATCATTATCCAGTCTCAGAAAATGAGAGCAAAGAATAGCGGAATACTCAAAGAAGTATAAAGCACTATATCTTGACCTATCCTTTAAATACACATATAAAACTAAATATGAATGTTTCTATATATACGTACGCATATATGGTCTGCCCATAAATTAGAGCATTTGCTACTTATGAAGTAAGGGTAGAGAAACAGGATCTCTAAAAGCTGTTGTGCATACAAATCGTAGTATCCCATTGATCTGTTGGACAGCTAGAAGTGACTAGAGATCTTAAAGCTAATAATCCAAGATACCCTAAGGCAGTTATGTCAGCTCTCTCTTTAGCTGATGGAGAGAGATGAGTACCTCCAAAGGACAATTCATCTCACCTCTCTTTGTTGCTTATTTCAGGATGAGATGAATCACCTTCAGGAACTATCCACGAGAGCTCCATCAACTACACAGAGAGCTCTGATGACTAACTTAGGTGGCTAAAGTTAGGTGAGACGAACTGCTCTCTCTCAAGGGGTTGCTGACTTTGATATTTATTTAATTGTACCTCAAGTAGAAAATGTTCTAACAAGCCACGTATTATAAAGACAACAGCTCCCAGAGGTCACTAAGCTATTCATCTGGTTTGAAACTAGACTTGGAACAGTACAGAACCATTTGGCGTATGAATTGCGACCTTTTCAAATGATAGAAGCAAGTGACTCCTAAAAGAATATTAGTGAAGGAATCAGATGTGACTATAATGTACTAGAAGAACAATCCAACACTTTTGTTTTGCTCTTACTAAGGTTTATTGAGTGCTCATGTAACTGAATTAGCTTTATATTTGCATTTTTATTAGGGAAGATGACATTGAAAGCAAACTTCTGTGTAACCCACAAGCGCTTCATTGAATTATTTGCTTCTTACATCTATTGTGTGCAACCCATTTAACACCAGACAGCAACTTGGCAACATTTCACTCTCAGTATGGGTGAAAGTCTTGAGCAGTGTAGTATTTATGTATAAGTACTGAATGCCTTGCTCAGAAGTTAGAGAGGCTTTCTCATATACAAGCTCACTTCCACTTTCTTGATCTCTTTTTTCCATCAATGGCCCCACAGGATGGCTTTTTGCAAGCATTAGAGAGCATACACCCAACACACCATTTTTAAGATGTCAAGTAGATTGTATTATTCATTTGCCCATGAGTATTTCGATGGTATCTGTGTGTACTTGGTCAGATGAGCTATTTCAGACTCTACTCATCTCTATTTATAAGCCATCTCACACAGTTCTCATCTGTTTCACTGGTACTCAGTGAATTGGTACTTGGAAGCAACAATATATCCCTCCTCTACTTCCAAAAGTTTGCAGTATGATAGATGAAAGAAGAAAGGATGAGCAAGCACGGCAAGAGCAATTCTTTTGTACATAACTCCAGATTTGAAAGGAAAAAGTAGTATGGCAGTTCTAGTCCCACTCCTGTGACCCAGCTTGTCCCACCACTCATTGGATAAAGATCCCTGTGAAGCCAGCTGGGCTGGCTTTGCCATTCAGGTGACAGAGTCCAACCCTCTGATCCAGGCTGTCTTTGCCTAAATCTCATGAATGCAGCTGCTGGTCCATTCATGCATGTCATGCAATGCCTCTTCACAGACCCGTGTCTCCTTTCTGGGATGGCCTCATCCTGAGGGCTCCTCTTCAAGGGATTTTCAAAGAGGAGAAAATGATGAAAACAGGATTTTGGAGAGAGCCCCAGGTGCAGTGACAGATGCTAGGCCAGCTGCAGCTCCTGCCCTGTCCTTTTCTCCATCTGGAGCATGCCTATTTTTAGAAGGCCATATTTCTCCCCTTCCCCTTCAATCATACAAAGATGTCATTATACAATTCAACTTAAATACACAGTCTGAGCTTACAGGGTAGATCCTCACTCAAGGTGTTGTTAGCATAGATCCTATATTCTTCCGTGGGTCATAGGCAGGGACAACTTTCTTTGCTGATGGTACTGCTCTTCCAGGAGTAACAAGCACAAGCCACCCAGCACAATCTCTCCCTTTCTAAATCCCTGCACCACATAGCATGCCTCACACTTGCCCCATTCATGCTGCAGACAGAAATCCCCTCTCTTCTCACTCAACTTTCAGTCTCCCTCTATGGCACAGCAGTACTCACTGCCTGCTTCCCCAGCATGAACGCTTCTCAAGCACACACAGTCCTTCCCCGGCACCCAGCACTGGCATTAACGCGTCACGGAGCGCTTCTAACTTGCTACATCCAAAATCTCTTTTCCATATGAATACTCTTGGAAGAGGATCCCACAACCACAAAATGCTTGAAGTTGGAAGGAGCCTCTTGAGGTCACCTAGTCTAACCCCCCTGTTCAAGCAAGGTCACGTAAAGCAGGTTGCCCAGGACTGAGTCTAGTCAGGTTTCAAACATCTCCAAGGATGGAGACTCCACAACTTCTCTGGGCAACCTGTGCCAGTGTTTGACCACTCTCATAGTGAAAAAGTGTTTTCTTGTGTTCAGATGATACAGACCACTCAGACAACATGATCCAGAGGTAGGCAGGAGCTGGGAAAGAGCTGGAACCACAATTTTTAATTTAATGTATTTTTTGCTGCCTCCAATGTAGATATTTATGCCAGAGCCTATCACATTCATACCAGCCAACCTTTAGAGTCAATGGAAAGAAACAGACAGAAAAGTGATTCATCAGACCTGTGATTATGTCCCAGAAATACCTATGTCTTTCCACAGACTTAACAGGAGTTGAAACTCTCTGATGTAGCTGCTCTTTCATAAATTTTCTGATAGCCTGAAGTCAAAGGAAACTTACACAGGCTTTTTCAACAAATGTAGGCACCTGCTATTTGGACCAAGGTCTGAAATTTTTATGCACCAAAATAAGTCTTATTTTCAGATAGAAAAGCACTTAAGCCTTGCGCTTTACAGTCAAAGACATTTTATTTCAAAACAGCAGGTAAAGGCTCTTCTGTATAATTTGTGGAAAAAATACAACTTTATCCCTGCTTTTTAGCAAAGATCTGTTATTTGAGTATTCCCATGAAAGAGTGCGAAGAGAATACTTATTAGGTTTTCTAGCAAATTACAGAAAATACTGAATTTGCTAATTAAACTTACGGTTTTACCAGGAAAAATGAAAAAGCACTCTGGTCTGCATATTTGTACACTTAACAATGTGTGATACTTGCTTCTTTTTCTGATTGTTCATCGAAGGATGAATTTGCAAAATTCACTATTTTGCAATGGTTACTGTCTGTGTTGTGTGAATTAGTGAGGTTTGACAAGGATTGTTTTGGTGAGAACTGCAGGAGAAGGAAGGATGTGTGAGTCAGAGAAGTCAGAACAAAATCAAAGTCTAATTTTGGCAAATGAAGAGGATCTTGAGAAGCACTTCACCTTTAAGCTGTCTGCAAATGATAGATGCATTGCTTGATGAATGTATTTAGAATAATCTAATATTTATGAAGATTCATGAATTAAGAGTCATTTACTGTTCACACATTTCAAGTGCAAAATATTGATACACAGAGTTTTCATTAAGACTGTACTTACCTGATTCAGGCTCTCAAACATTCAAGTCTTCTGAATTATTCCATGTCATTTATGTTGTAGATAAAGGTAATATTAATTCTTTTTCCTGCTGAAGAGTGAATACAATTATGCCTTCACATCTGGAACCATCAATAGTCCCTTGGCAGTAAGTTCTCCAGTGCAAGATCTACTAATTAGGGTCAAGTTGAGCTCTGGCATGTGATCCAAGACCCAGGCAGGCCAAAGAGCTTCCTGCAGAGTGAGCAGGGCTTGCCATGCACCTCTGCAGAGCAACCTTGAACAAGCTGCTCTGTTAGCAGAGGAAGTAGTAGCACCTACGTCCCAGTGTCTTCCTGACTTCTAGATGAGTTCTCTACGTCTAATAGGATACAAAATCCAATTAAGACTTTCTTACTGTTTGAGACTTCCATCAATGTTCTCGTTAGCTGATACTCTATGGAGAGCTGGGTCAGTAGCTTTTCCCTTAGCTTGTCAAATATACCAACGTCCTGTTTTCAGGAAACTTGTGGGGATGCAATTTCTCCACCATCTGTTTTGCTGTCAGATTTAGAAGTGGAAATCAGGAAGTGCCCAGAAGGATGGGAGAGAGGCTGGTTTTGTCTGGGTTTATTTTTTTAGTGAGAGGTTGAGGGGATGGAAACTGGGTACTGACTTGTGTGTGTGCATATAAATTGCATATATATGTATATATATATAAGCACGTACTTCACATAAAATGCATGGATGGCCTCAGAAGCCACACTCTTTAGGCTGTCAAGCTAAAACTCTATGCTGAGATGGGTTGCAGGCAGAACTAAGCACCAAGCACAGGAGTTTGTCTGAAATTCTCTGTCTCTCCAGAGCACAGGCACCTGAGCCAGGGCTATCGCTGCAGACCTGAACCCAATCCCAACTGAAGTTGTACACCCCGTTTCCTGAGAGAGCTGAGCAGGACTTCTCTCACATGCTGCAGCAGTGAGGCCTGTCTTTTCATACCAATAGCCTAAGGATTGAGGTCTGGGTCTGTCTCTCACAGATGGAGTTCAAATCTGTCACTTTTCTTCTGCGGATAGCTGAGAAATGCGAAAGAGCGAGCTGCATTTGTGTGGGCAGACCAGGCAGGATGGGGGGGAGGCATCAGCACTCCTGCTGTGGTGGTGAGGTTGTTCAGAAGGAAATTAAACATTTCTGGTGCCAGGAAGGATGATGACAGCCTGCAGGACAGTTCTTCAGTCACACAGAAGACTCATGGCCTGGTTTCTTTCTCCTGGAAATATCTGCTTTGAAGAGGTTTGGGAGCTGCATCCTTTGGAGCATTTGCCTTCCTGAATTAACTGAGGTACATGGGAAAGCAAAAGTACTTTGTGAAGGACATGTAGTCAAAGACCACTTGGAGCTGAGGAGTTTATCAGGGTCTGCATCCTTCTGTCCTGACTTCTCTGACCAGCAAGGGCTTCCAGCCAAAGCCTCTGAAAAATATGACACCCCTCTCTTCCCAACCCACTCAAACATGGCCAGATGAGAGGGACACACGTGTGGCTGTGTGCCTCCTCATGTAGCCTCTTGTGCTGTCCCTGGGAAGGGTGACCTTCTGAGATGCAGGCACTCCTGCTGTCTGGTGTCAGCGGGTTCTTTGGTCCACGCAGTGCCCTGCTATAGGGCTCAGCTCTTTCACCCCATCTCGTTACTGCCTGCTCAAGCAAATCAGCTGGCCCAGTCCCTCTCAGGCTAGGTCCCAGGATTTGAGGACTATGTCCCCAGTGGGCTAGAATAGCTTGTCTAATGCCACTCAGTACCTCAATAAGTTGCCTAAAATTAGATGGTGAAAAAAATTTCCTACATGACTAAGCACTGGTTTGTCGAAAGCTGCCTGTTGTCTTCTGTCCTTTGGCAGACTGTACCGTGTCAGTGATATTATAGCAAATAAAACTTGGTCTTCGTAATTGCTTGTTAGTGATAATATCTTAGCAGAACTAAATAAAAACAGTCATTGTCTTGGAAAATTGCATAACTTTCAAGGCAAAATATACAAATGTGGCAGTCTTTTTTTCCCTGTGCAATCACATTGTCTCGCTTGTTTAAAATGCTCTAAGTATTTCTCAGTGTGTCTTAAGAATGTATTTAATGCTACCACTCACTGAAAGTAAGCAACTCACTTTGTTGGTCCTTCCTCTAGAGTTTTTAAATGTTTGGATTTTTTTTTCTCATTTCCTAACTGATTTGCATTTATTTTTAGTACGTTTAAAATGTCATTCTGATGCCTTTAAAAAAAGTCCCATCTAGTCCTTGAAACTTTTCAGAAGACAGGATTTCTGTTTTCCAGCAAGGTCTACTTAAGGGTGCTTACAAAGCACCTGCTGATACTTCACACTTGCTGCATCTTTCTTGGAGGCCCTGGAATTTCTTCAGTAAGTGAAGGGCTTGTGTAATCTGAAAAACACTATGATTTTTTTCTCTCTCTCCTTTTATTCTATGATTCTTCATTTACCAAGGAGATAATGACTTCTCTTTTGCTGTTTTCAATCTAGCTAGAGGGATTAGGTCCTGCTAATATTTCAGTGGAGTCTCCTCTTATGGGAGCTCACCTCTGACACTACAGCACATCTCAAAGGAGCTTTTGAGCAAGCTCAAGAGACGCATCTGCCTCAAACTTATGATCTTTGGACCGTAGCATATTATATGGTGGATGTAGACAGACAAGATGTGCACAAGAATTAAAAAAAAACAAAAAAACCAAAGCAACCAAAAACCAGCTCCCCCCCCGCAAAAAAAAAACCAGCAGGCAAAAAGTTCACAGAAAAATATCTATCAAACCACAGAAAAGAGCCATGTGTATGTTCAAGTCAGGTTCACCAGAAGGATGTGGGACTTTTGTTTCTTTTAATCTGCTTCTGTGGGTTTATCTCTAATTTGGGAAGGTTTTTGCAATTAGATGATGGTCTTTTTCTTTTTTTTGTTTTTTTTTTTTTAATTACTGTGATTCCTCTTCATCACAGCAGTTAATCAAAAAGGTCCCTTCAGGCCTAATAGGGTATAGTTCAAGTACACCAGAGGTTTATGATTCCTAACGGATGTCAAAAACCTAAATTTTCAATAGCTATAGTTATAGTATACACATGATAATATGGAGTCCAATATGCAGTGCTGCGTTCTGTTTTGTTAAAAATGAAAAGGAGTTCAGATGTATTACAGGAATACAAAGTGTGCTCAGAGCCCATGTGTAATCCATTCTCTGCTTTAAAAATATTATTTCCCAGATAGGCAAATTTATTGACTGCTGATTTTGGAGAGAAATCAGTACTTGTAGAGTTTTTGTAGGCTTCCCGCTTTCTTACATGCCTTCCTTTGTTTTTCTGTAAATACGAGCTTCCTCTTGGTGGAGTTGGGACCCTGGTCTCAGAAGGCCAGGGTCAGCTTCCCATTCCTCTGGTCTGGCGTACGGGACATACTGAGCAAAGCCGACACAGCAGGCTGTGATGTGCTTATGTTAGTGCTGGGCCCTCTGGTTTCAAATTATGTAAAGCCAGATGTAAAGGGAAATGAGGGCAAAGATGTCTAAAGACAGATAACACTACGTGCCACTGAGGTCCCTGTGTACCGATATGTGCCAGCACAAATGGTCTTTTGAATTCTGTTCAATTGCCAAAATTCCTAGATTTGCGGTGGTAGAAGATGCAAATGCAGAAATCAATGCAACAGAAGAAGACTACTGTGGATGGTGGAAGCTGTGCTGTGGCAAAAGGGCAATTTTTCTCTTTTCCCTCTTTTTCTGGAATACAGAAAATCTGGGAATATAAAGGAAAACAAATTGCCTCTACTTACTATTTGCACAACCAAATGCAAGATTTTCTTGCTTTTACTCATATTCAGGTGTTCCTGTTTGCCCTAAACACCTCACCATCCTGTAGGATGTCGGGGGGAGGCAGCAGCCTAGTGAGTGGGGCATTGGTGCCCTCTCCTCCCATAACACCCTGGCCTAGGGCATGGGATCCTTCCCTGAACCTCTTTCCTCACTCAGTCTCCCATGACCCTACACAAGCAGCAAGCATGCTCTGCATCATTTTCTCTGACATTTTGCTGGGAAGAGGAAGGGAAAGAAGAAATCATCCTTCTGCAAAGCGAGCCCAGGTAAGTAGCACCACTCCAGCTGTGGTGAAGGAGCCAGGTGAGGGAGATCAAACAAACACGGTTGGGCAAGGTGGCTCAGAGCTCGGTCACATGGGAACAGGAGGGGTATGTGTAGGCTGACATAGAAATCTAGGATAATCAAGCGTAAGCATGCACTAGTGCCTCTTGATTTTGTGTGCTGTGGCATAGGTTTTCTTTTGCTGCACAGCTGACGTATCAGTGTAATGCTCAGCAATGACATTTGATTTTCACACATGAAAAGAGAATAACTCTTTGTTAGGAAAACATTTTTATTGTGTGGGTCAGGCAGGAGGACGAACAGAAGTTGAGGTCAGAGGGTTAATTCTGACATGATTCCAGGGGCCTAATGCTATTTTATTATCCCCGCAGTCAGCAGGAGTCCTTTGAACAAAAGCCTTGAGGACAGCAATAAATCAGCTCCAATTGCATTGTCTTCATTTGTGTGCATACTTTGCTTTGTGCTTGCAGGCACAGCTTTCTTGAAGAATGGTTTGGTGGTTACTGTATCAGGGGAGGAGAAGCAGGATGGGTGAGATGAAGGAGATGAGATGGAAGGTTCTTCTCAGTCCTTCCAAATAGAAGAGCTAAAACAGAAACACTTGAAGGTGCTTGACGTTCCTCAGAAAAAAAATATCAATGGGCTGCCCACCTGTTATAAAATGATGACAGAAGTTTTATACTGCTGACCTAATCCTTTAAGCCCTTTTTCCTACCCATCTTATTAATTAGTTAATTGTGTGTCATTTAGGCTAGGTTATGCCTTTAACGTGGTTTAAATGAGCAGGTTTTCTGTCTATGTTGTGTCCATGCACAAGTTGTGTCTTATTTACACAAGTCCCACTTGTTCATAAAAACAACTCCTCTTCTTGTCTGTGCAAGTCCCAACTCTTGTTCACAAGAAGTACAAGTAGAGTAAGGAGATCTATCTCTGTCATGCCAAAATCTTAGGAAGAAAGTCCAAGAGGGGAACCTTCCCCGCGAAGAGACTTTCTAGGAAAAAGAATGAGAATTAAAACAGCTTTTCCTTAAGTTAAAATCTTGGGGCCTGACTGTTCTTGCATGCTGAGATAGGCAGCCTTTTGCTGACTATATGTGGAGCTGAGGGAAATAAGAGCGTGAGAGCATATAGGGCGCAGAAAGAAAAAGAGTGCCTATATCTCACTGAATTCATAGGGCCTATGCCCCTAAACTGCATTGTGAGCTTTAGCAGATCTCTAAACCTTAATATTCGTCCTATCTTATTTAATGGAGTATGCAATTAAGAACAGAAAATCCTTCTGTGTAATTCTGTGGAAAAGTACCCCACGTTGTAGGAGGTGACTCTCTGGACAGATGGAGTTTTAGGGCTCCAGATCTGTAGCGCAAGATTGCTCAATTACACGCACCATCATGCTAACTTTTATAAAAAGCAAGGCACAGCAAAAAATGTACTTCAGTTTCATTTTAATATTTTGCCATGTTAATTTCAATATATAAGACTAATTTATGATCATTTTACCACTCAAGGGCCATCTGTTTTTAATTTAATCCTAGAAATTAAGCACAAAAGCTAAATTAGACACAGTTGGTAAAGTAATTCTTGGTTAATTGTTAAGCAGACATGAATGCACAGAAAAGAGAGACTTTCAGTATAACTGTTACCTAAGCTTTGAAAGCCAAAGTTAAATCCTAACTAAATGCAACTTTTTCTCACAATAGACTCATGACATGTAGAAAGAAACGGGGGTTTGATCCACAGCGGGCTTATATTCTGAACAGAGATGTTTTCATCTAACTTCAGTTGAAAATTATAAACTTTATTGGAAAATAAGTAAGTTCAATGAGAACTGCATTCTACGGTCTCTCATCTCTCTTTAATTCTAAAATTGGAAGTACTATAATGTAAATTCATTTGGTATCACTTTACTTACAGGATAAATTTGAATTTCTGTATCAACATTACTTGGGATTGTTACCCAAGTGACCAACAAGGGGAATATTCCCCAGGAAAAATTAAAATCTTGAAGGATTATTTTCCTGCAGTGCAAGCAAGTCATTTTGACCCTTCCTTTTCTCTTATTAGAAAAGTTTCATGGACTTTATGACCAATAAAAATAACTTCCATCAATAAAAATAATGGAATGGTAGTTTTGTGGGGAGCACTAAAGATGAAAAAATAATATGTGATTAGTTTAAGTGGAGCAAGTCACATCACCCATATATAAACATAAATATGGCAGTAAATGAAAAAAATAACTGTAGCCTGAAGAATAACTATTTCTGTATCAGTATTAGTGATTTTAAATCAAATATTTCAATAAGATACTTTAAAAATACTTTTTAATAAAGTATTCATTTACTTAGTTGTCTGACATTTTACTACATAGAATTTTCTGAAGCAACTAAGAAAACCAGTAAGTTTTGCTTTTACCAAAGGAGCAGCTCTACCATTTTGATGACTTTTGCCAAGTTTTCCTGAAATCATCAGCTAAGGCTGATGGGATGGCTGATACTACTCACGGGAGTAGTATTACAGAAAAAGCCCGTGAAGTAAATGTAACAGCTCTCAAAATACAGAATTGTCTGCAAACTACAGAACATTTTTTCACCCTGCTTTAAAATTGTTTTTTCAAGGTGAAAAATTAACTTTTGTGCTCCTCTGTTCTCGCAGGAAATAAAAATGTAGCATGCTATTAAAGTGAGGCATACATAAATGTTTAAATTAGCTAAAGTTCTTCCAGAATCATTACTGTCTTGCAAAAAAAATCCTGACAATGCAACAGTAGATGTACTTCAAACACAAGCTATTGCGCATTTACAAATAATATCCACCAGATGGCACAAGGAAACAAATTTCAGTCAAGCTTAGCATAAACCATTTTGTGGTCTTAACACGCAGGATGGGGGTAGGGAGAAACAAAAGGAAAACTTTAGGTATAGGATGCTCAGAGTTCATAGGTATAGGAAATTACTCTCATCTCAAAAAATTGCTGAAGGCAGACATTATAAACGGTTTATTCACAAGTGAAAGAAGAAGAAGAAAATCCTCAGAAACTTGTTTGTTTTGGGGTGGTTTTAAGATAGCCTTTCAGGTAGTCTATATTTGGTAAATGTATATACCCCGATCCACACTCAATGGAAGAAAGTTTACATTTCACTAGGAGAAATGAAATCGGTCATCTGAAACTAAAATATTAACAGTGGATGTCATAGAAAAAAATGTAAAATACATATGAGAATTCTTTTGACAGGTCTTTCAGCCTTTCCCCTCACTTTAAGTATAAAGCCAACTAACCTTTGCCCTTAAATCTGTGCTTGAAACACTCAAAACTTAGAGACCCCACATCTATCCAGAGATCCTCAACATCATGGGTTTTATTTGTCTGTTTGAATAGCTCAGAGATATTTGGTCCTATTATGCAAAGAAATTAGGATACTCTCTGGCTCTACCTATATCAGAATAATTATTATTCATTTATTCTTTCATTCGTTCTCATTGGGCTTATAGGTCTCTACCACAGTAAAACCCTTAGTGGATTAAATCCTTCATGTTTGTGGGTTGTGTAAGTTCTACAGATGTCCTTATCTAGTGATAAGGACATAAATAGAAGAATTTTGTATACATCTCAGCCTCTAGCAGTGAAAACCAGATTTTTTAACTTCTCTTACATAACAAGCTCCTGCTGGTACGTGGAGGGAGGGGAAAGGGATTGGAAACATCAGTAAATAACAAGCAGAATTATTTAAATGCAAATTAAAAGTGGATACACACACGTGGACACAGACGTACACAGCTTGTTCTGAAGAGTTTCCTGAGATTGCTTATTAGTCTTCAAATGTCAGGACACATGCTGTTTTCATGGATGTGTCAAACTATCAGCTGGATGTGGCTGGAGCAGCAGTTGCAACTTCAAATGTATTGTTCCCCTCTGATCACCCTAATTATACAAGCAAAAGGGTCAGACTGCAGTAACTTCATTTGCACTTTAGTCTCCATGTGGTGCCATCGCCCCCATGCAAAGAGAGCTGGTGTCCAGCTGTGTCAGGGGATCACCATCCGGCTCCCCGGTGCCAGCCAGACGTAAAAGGCACTTCAGCAGCGCTGCCAGCTGGGCTTATTTAAACCCCGCGCTTCCTTCCAAACAAGAACAGTAATTTCAAAAACAGCCTTTTATAAACTCTTTCGGGTCCTGCTATTTTCTGATCAAAGCACGGTAGGTAGCACTGTGAGCCCTCCCCCAACCATGAGCAGTTCTCAAATCCTGCATGGAGCCGTCAGTACCTTATTCACACCATATTGCCCTTCCTGGTATCAGTGAAAATCAACAGGGCTATTTGCGGAGTTAAGGCAAAACTCAGAGACCCTTAGGTACCATCAGTTAAATGCAAGGTAGTGTGACCTAGAATTCAATCAGTTAAAATCTCTGGTCCAGTGTGTCCTTTTGGAAAATGGACATAATGCAGCCTTACCTTAGGAGAGTGCTGGAGAAATGAACAATTGTTTCTTTAGTTGAAAGTTGGAATTACAAACATACATAGTTTGGAGGTACAAAATGTTCTTGTCAGAAACAATCAAACATAAATCTGAATTTTTACAGATTTTTCTCATCCCTAGATGCATGGCACAGACTATTCCGCTTCACTCCATCTGGCAGCTGAAAAACAAACAGTTAAGATCATTCATTTGTTGGAGACCAGCTGAGTATTGTAATTAGTCTTACTTGGCACTCAAAAATGTTGCATGCATTTGGTCAATTCTAGTTTAGTGAATAGAATTTGCTTGGCAATTTTCAACTCTGTTAATCACAGAGCACATACAGGCACACATGCATATATGCATATGTGCACAGTTTATATATTCCTATATATTTGAAATCAACGAACTTGAGTATCATTCATAACGTTCCTATTTCAGAAATGCTAACTTTTGGTAGGAATTCTGATGCAAATAGTGCCACTTGGCTTGTAGGATAATGAAACCAGAGCAGAAATCTTTCCTGTTTTTCATTGTGTAAAGCAACTCACACATTAATGCATTGTGCTGGTAAGTCAGTATAGGAATTAATCTCTCTTTCTAACAAGTCTCTTTGTCATCCTTCTGGTGGTTCAGAGTGGGTTTGAAATCTCTGGAGACTGACAACGGTTTCCTTTAACACAGGTGAACATCTTTGTTGAAAAATTTAGAGCTGCCATTTCTAACCTGTGTTATTCTGGCTGCCCTGTTGGAGGAAATATCTAAGCAATACAAAGGACTATATTGGGTGTATAAAGAGCATCCCTGAGGTATTTTGAAATTCTATGTGTCTGTAGTGGTCCCAAGGTGTCCCCAGGATACACAACAGATGGTACAGGAAAGTCACCAGAGGCTACCATTGCTCCAAAAATCACAAATGGAGAAAGGGATGTATTACCTCATTGTTTTGAAGTGACGAAAAAAATCCATCAATCAATAAAATGTCAAGTAAGTAACCCTATTACTGGAAAGCAAACCAAGAATGGACTAGAGTATTTTAGTATTCATGCATTTATATGGTCCAAGATTTCTTGTGCTTCAGTGGAGACAGACTGACATACACCAGTATGTGTATAATAAAAGCGGTAAAATGATGCCCATCATTACATGAAAAATTATGGAATCTATATTTTTCCAGTCACTTGAGAGCTCCTCAAGCCCAAGTCCTAATTACAGTTCAGGTATTTTATAATAGTGTGAGAAAATGGAGCAGTGACTTCACTGTTTTGAGGACAGCACGGACTGATGCAATTTCCATCATCTGCTGACTGTGAGTCGCTTAGCAATTCTGAAACAGTGTAATCCCCAAAATAAATTAAGGACGTTAACTGCATGCAGGAGGACGAGTCTTTTCTTAACAATACGAAGCATCAAGCACAATTTAGAGATGGGGCTTAAAATTATCCTGCATAAACCTCAATTTATCTGTCCTCCCTTTTAACAACAGATGGTCCAGATTCCCCATTTCTTATTCATGGGCTTCTTCACCCCCTCAGTCCCACCCCATTTCCTCAACTCAGGAACTTTTTTTCTGATGATTAGCAATACACTGGAGATAACAACTCATTCATGGCTGGGGGAGATAAGTATTATGAGGAAGAAAGGGAGTATTTGGGTGGCAAGCCCTTTGACTGGAACTCTATGCTAGCTAATACGACAAATTTTCAGTTATCTGGCTATAGTCCACAGGATGCATTTCCAGAAAGGACTGTACAATTTGCATTAATGTTATATGCTTAAGGGACCTATTGCCATTCTGGACTGCATCTAACTGAAGACATAAAGTATCTCTAATGTCCTTTACGTATCATCAAAGTATGAAGAGATAAAGTTTCTGCATAGATTTTTACCTACGCGGCTGCAAAATATTTTAGCTGAAAAATAAATGTTATTCTGAACAGCAAGTAGTCTCAGCTCTAGCTCATAAACCTGAAATATTTTCAACGGTTGTATAGTAACAGGCCTTAGAGCTCTGTGGTTCTGAAAGAAGCATCATTTATAATTACAGCCTTTACCCTTCCCTGGCATTATTAAAATACAGCTTCTTTTTGCATGTCTCTGAGTGACTTTTCAGGTAGAGATTAAAGACCTCTCAGGTTTTCTTAATTTCTTCCTTTCCTGGGGAATGCCTAGAAGATGGAGAACTCAGGAGATCTGTATTTTTTCCCAGTTCTGCCACTGTTCTTCTAGGTGACCTTGAGCAAGTGTCTGTAAAGAAACAGAACGATTGCCAGATGACCTTCTTTATGAAGTGTTTTGAGATCAATGAAAAGTTCCACATATTACTGTTACTGGAACAGATTTAAAAGGTTTAACATTTGGTAAATGAGACTGCAGTTTTTGCAACCACAGCTGCAAATAAGGAATCATCAATGACCTAGGTTGTGTCCTGTGGGACTTTGAAGGAAACTTGAAGTCCTCCCAGACAAAACCAGCAGTTGGCACAAATATTCAGAAGACAGGCAAGTGCTGAAAATGACAGGTCTCCTTTGCAAGGTGATCTGTAGAGCAAGAAGACTTGGTGCAAGGAAAGGTGTGATTTAATTTGGCCAAGTACCGGTACATACCCCTCAAAGCACAGCCGGTAGCTCAGCCTTAACAAGCAGGGGGGCTCTGTTTCCAAACTGGCAGCTCAGGCTGATCTTACTGGGTAGTCAGCTCGGGATAGGGGTAGGGCTGTCATATCTAACCTCCTGCTCCCATCATTTCTCAGCTCCCACATGCAGAAATACATACTCACTAAGTAGGCCAAGGTGGCTCCACATTTTCCTTCTCCTTAACAGATGATTTAGGAATATGTCCTTCTTTTTCTGTTACGTAAGTATTTCTTGGGGTGTTTTGTATATATTACCCCAAGCCAAACAAGCAGTTACACAGTCTGTTGGGGGGGGGGGGGGGGGGGGAGCTTGTCTGAATTTATTTATTACTCTCTTACAGTTCATTTCCAGAGTATGATAGCATAAAGGTGATGTAAAAGGACACTTCTCAAATTACCCTGAGAGGATTTTGTTAACAGCAACCAACCAAAGTGAAGAGATAAAAACAAATACTCAGTGATGTCTGCCTGATGATATTCTGCTTCTACTAGTATGTGAAATGAGAGGTGGAAGGAATTAACCTAGAAGAGGAGGAATGACAGCAGATGAGAAATGAAGCAAAGCTACAAATACCCAGGCTTAGCTCGCAGCATACATTGGCTGAGAATTAAAAAGGGATGTGGGCATTTCAGAAAGCTTGGCAATATAAAACCCGAAGGTTTGTCACCCATCTCTTTAGGGAGTGGGGTTCAAAATGTGGGAGTATGTGCCCAGGTGTCCTACATGCTAAATAAGAGAAATTAAATGCCTGGATTGTAATTCCCAACAGGAAGCCCCAAAAAGATATGTAAAATCCTGTCTCGATGTGGACTAGATACCTGTGTAAGATTCAGTATCTCTGTGAAGCCAGAACTGAGAAATAGGCTTAGGAAGCCAGGGCCTATTTCTGTTAAACTGACTGTGATAATGGAGGGATTTTGTCTATGTCTGTACTACTAAGTAAAACGGCCCAGAACAACCATTTCCCCAGAAGAGCATGTGGCATGTCACAACATGCATTTATTTGGCTAACATCTTTTTTTTTTTTTTCTCCTGCAGAAAAAAAAGGTGGTCTCATTTATTTTGACTATTGGAAACCACATCTGGATCATCTTAGCCCTGAACCTGAGAAATTTCAGCTTTCAGAAATACAGAAATTCCAAGGTGCCAGGGAACATGCTAGCAGCTAACCAGTATGGATAATTATGGCTAAGAGCTCAAATCTGCATCCCAGACCTGTTTCATTTATTAGTGTAGATACATCTAAGAGACTTGGCAAGAGAGGAGGAGATCTGGTTTTGGGAAATACTTGGCCTGCAGGGATTTGAGCTCTGTTCAAAACTCAGCAAGGAGGCGATAGCTAAAAGGCAGTCAGGCTTTCTTGTGTTTGGTGCTTGATGCTGTGTACAAAGCAGTGCAAAATATGTAAGCACAGAGAGACAAAAGGAGACCAGGGAGAAAGAGGGTCAAACCCTCTAACTAGAGCACTCAGCTGGAAGGTAGCTGCCCCTCTCTAAGCACTGTTCAAGTTTTTTAATTTAGACATTTCCTGGTTAAAAACATTGCAAAAATCAAGGTTTCAGGAACTAGGACTTCAGATTTCCCTGTTGCTCCAGCCACATTTCAATTCATTCTTGCACATCTACCTTTATTTTCTGAAATAAGAGGACCCTGCCCCTGAAGGGCATATTGTGTTTTATGTCTCACTGCATTCTGTTACTCATTTTACTTTTCCTCTCAGAAAGTATAGCAGGAGTATGTAGTTAATATGGTACAGCGCATCTTCAGAAATAAATACATGGTAAGGAATCCAGACATTAAATCTTTAGTATCTGGAAGGAATGAATAGTTTTTACAAGGTCTTCTATATATATATTCTGGACAAGATTTTATATAATTTCTCCTAACAGCCCACTTCATTTAGCACCCAGTCCAAATCTCACTATTCTTCACAGAAATATATTCATTGACTTCCCTTGGCTTTGGTTTCAAATTGAGCTAATTCAGTCAGGCTCACTGAAAATGGCAAAAATTTCTGCTCTCATACTCCACATTTTGGAGACTGGCTTTTTTGGTTGTTGTTGTTTCCAATGACTTTAGGTCAGCCACATCTGCTCATGCATTTAAATTAAAGTTTAAGATCTCTCTCTGTTTGATCAAATGTTGTTTTCATAATTTATATGGGCTTCACTCTTCTGGAAACATTTTTTTAATATAGTTAGTTCTGTTTTATCTATCACTGATATTTTTATCTGTTTTATTCTACAGTCCTTTAAGATGTGCTATGCATGAAAACAGCTTTATAAATAAAGATTGATTACTCAATATACTTCATGCAAAAAGCTATGGTCTTCAAAAAAGGCTACAGAAATATAAAAAAATATATATATTTATACATTAATGGTAGCATCACATATCTGTCAGCTGTTTGGATGTAGTAGATCCAGTAACTGTTTTTCTTTTCTAGTGCTTTGTACATAGAAGATGAATTTCAGATTCACCGGAAGTCTGTAGGCAAACATTTAGTTTAAAAATGTTGATTGTCTTCCTAAAAAGGAGGGTTAAGTGTTAAGGGAAAACTCTGTGTTCAAGGAGGTTTTTTTTAATTCTTTCTTGTTTCTTTTTTAATTACTCCTGTTGCTGCTGTTAGTAATCAGCTTGTTTTGCACCATGCTAAACAGCACAGCTGGAGAATTTGCTCACTGATTGAAAGTATCATGTGAGCAGAGAGAGTGGGCACCAGTAGGACCATAGTGGAAATGACTGCCAAGAGATTTCAAAGATGTTGTAAGAAGGCAAGAATTTTTTGGCATCTGGGGATGCTTGAGGAAGGGAAGAAAGGAAACCTGAGTGCAGAAGGATTAGAGAAGGAAAGATGTATCTGGGAAATAAGAGCAAGAAAGGGACTATCTTTATTCATGCCTGGATGGTCAGCTTAGTAAATTTAGCTCAATGGCTGTGGTAGCAGCAAGTCCTATCTTAAAGGTGGAAAACTTCCATCACGACCAGAAAAAAAAAGGAGAAAGATAGGAATGGATGACAAAGCAGTCATTTGAATTTATCCCTGTTACAAGCTGTTACAAAACCCATAGCGGAATTAAAGTTCCTACTGTTCTAAAAATAGCACCTGTGTTTCATAGGCAAGGAATTGTCCTAAGAGGCAATAGGCCTGTCTGGAGCAAGGAGTGACTCAGTCTTAAGGCAACAGCACAGCATGCACAGAGAGATATCAGAAAGAAAAGGTAGTATTTTACTTACCTTCTTTTAGACCTCTATACAGCTTTCTGTACAACTGTTTTTCTGTATTTCTACTGTATCCAATAGTTAGTGCTACTTTATAGCATCAGCTCCTGCCCAGGTCTACTGCCACAGTCCCTCTCTCTCGATACAAGCTTACGGATAGCTGTACAAAGTGAGTTTTGCTGCATCTGTAAGTTTTGGGCATAAGGAAAAGTGCTAAAAAATAAAGCAAAACCAAGTGGAAATCTAGGCCAATTTACTGTGGTTTCTTTTGTACAGGAGGCATCAGTAGGACTGCCCATAATTCACATTTCTTGACATTTCCTATTGCAGGTCTCTGTTTTAATTTTCTTTTAACTTTGCCAGACTTAGACTGTGAAGGGTGAACTTTCCTCATCAGCTGCTGGGGCCAGAATGTTTGCTTTTGTTTATAAAATTTTAACATTAGCTTTTTTTGCAGCTTCTGAGAATGAAAGGAAAGAGAGGAGGGGGACATTGTCGCTGTGGTAAGAAACTTTGGTACCTTTTTAATAAGATGATCTGAGTCCTGGCACACGAGCTGAAAAGCTGGTCAGGTCCAGTTCTTCTGTCAAGGATGAGCCTTGCACTATCCCTGAGAGAAACTCCTAAACTTGGCAAATTTACAGGCCTTTGAACAATCTCCCCTTGCACGTTCTCAGCGGTGGCTCTGGTGGATACCGATGCTGCAGCTCCCATCTGTGTATGTCTCCACCACAGCTGCATGGGCTGAGCCCGACCGACCTGTTGCTGCTGTTTGGGTCTCCTGGCAGGGTGCAGGGGCCTCTCCTCCACGAACGCGCTGTGCTTCTCCTGCTGCTGCCCCCCTCAGTAGGAAGAGGAGAGAGATTTGACTAAAAAACAGAAAAATGCTGGAAGTGTCTGGGATGGTAGAGGGAGTAGATTAGGATAAGGAGCTTGGGAATAGTAGTTCATGTCAGGAGCTTAAGAAGGTGCAGGAGATTCAAGGACAAACAGACTAGGAGCGAGGGATGAAAATAAGAAATGGAATTGGGAGGCAGAAGACCAAAATCCAATGAAGCGCTAAGGAAAAAGCAGGATACCATGCATTGATGGACAAAGAGGCTAGCTTCAGGCAGAGGAACGGGTAGAACACCCCTTCCTTAGTCTCAGGTGAACTGCGTAAACATGGAGAGGTTGGGTGGTGACCCTGGGGAGAAACTAGAAAGAAAAACTTGAATAAAAGGAAGTTGGGGGCTGCAATGAGGATCCCTGAAAAACAGATTTGGAGTGGTAAAGCAAAAGAGATGTGGATTGGTAAGAACACCTTAGACACCCAGATTGGGACAACCTGAAGAAAAGGGGTCAGAGCAAGGGAGTATATAAAAAGAACGAGGTGAAAGAGCTAGATCAAGGACCGACTTGGGGCAAGGATAGCCTGCAGGAGATGGGGCAGCAGGAATGAGGGGAGAATTTGGCCACCAAAATATACCTGCTTTCTAACGCAGAAGAGAAAGTAACTAATGTTTATGAGTGGTGACCTGAGCTATGAGACTGAAGTTATAAGTGAGATACATAGATGAATAATGGTGGTGGAGCCGAGTATCAGGGCTGTGCCTTGTGCACGCCCAGCAACCTGAAACCATTAATTTGCTGTATGGTCCCCAGCTTGCCTCTACGTATCTGAGACAACCGACTGGAATGAGAAAATAGGCCACCCCGATACCAGGTGATTGATTGAACTAGTAACCGCCTTCACAACGAAGCATCTGGCTAATTGTCACAGGAGCTCTCCAGGTGGGAATTTTGGACAATCCTGGATATTTTCCCCAGACTGCTCTTGTTGTGCCTAAATCCAAATGATGGGCACAACTTGTGTGCTTCAGTGTGCTGATGACTATACTAGGTTGAGAGTTTGCTCATCACTGAGACTCCCCCAGGCAGTTCCTGCTGCAGAATTGATGAAAGTCAAACTCAAACATAGATAAGTTACTTATAGATGGTCAGGAGAAACTGTCCCTGCAGCTGCACTAATGGTCACATAGAATGGAGATGTTTTGTATGTAGTTCAAGATAATAAATAGCAACGGTCATACATTTATAGGAGTGGCCATGCAGGGTATACGAATTCAGCAGAAGAGCCATTCAGTGTCTCATCCAATCCAGCTGAAGATGCCAGACTCCTTTTGTCATCCAGGCAGCAACTGAGTATACTCTTTAAGAGATTTAATCCCTCAAGTTTTTATCACCCTATGGAAAAATCCCAATAATAGTCTTTTCATCTTACAAACACTAAGTCTGTGAATGTCTGTGCAAGAGAATCACTGTAATGATGAGTATTCTAGAAATGACCATGAGAAAACAGATATTTTTGCATAAAACCCGAAGTTTAATTATGTGCCATAAATAAGGACAAATGAGATATTGTATAGCTTCTCATTTGGTAAGCTCTGTCCATCCTGTGAATTGACTGAGGCAGAGGTTCTGTGGAAAATATTAACAACTTCATCATAGCGTGTATACACGAGAGACCGAATTAAAACTGTACAAGCAACGTTAATGCTGACAGTCTTAAGTCTTTGGCACATCTTTAATGTTCTTTTGATGTATTTCTGTGTGCGTAAAAAAGCACTGGGAGGTGAATGGCACATCGAAAAGTTCCTGTTAAAAAGATATTATGATGTACAAGACGACAATAAGATACAAGACAGAAAAAGAAAGGGAAATGCGAACTTTACTCTGTTTAGTTGCTAAATAACGAGAAGATACTCTGTATATAGTATGTCTTTCTCACCTTCTACTACCAACCATCTTTGTTCCGACAGAAAATGTGACACTCGGTTAAATCAGTAAAACCCCTAAAATCAGTAAAATGCTTAGTATTACTTGCTTGCTTTTCTATGATGGCTCAGGTAGTGATGTTTGATGTGCTTGTTTGCATGTGACATATTGTGCATCACAGCGTATGTTCCCAAAGCAGAGGGCTCCTGGGTAATGGAGAGGGAGACTTCTGGTTCATGTGTGCTTGCTGCTCTCTGAGTGGGGCAGAAAGCGGAAGATGTTCTCCTCTTTGGGATCCGTGAGGTATGGTAAGAGGCAGAGTACAGGGAGAGGAAGGCAGTGAATGAGATGCAGTAGGCAATGTGGAAAAGAAGCAAACAAACAAGCCAGCAAGCTTGGAGGATGATGCACTGCAGTGCCTGGAGGTCTGCTGAGCAAAGAGAGCCAATGCACTCCCAGGCTTCAGCTGGAATGAGATGACTTTTGCAGGGCTCAAGTGGGACTGTGCACAACAAGTCACTGCCCAGTAAAGGACCTGTCCAGCAGGGATGCAGTGAGCACAAAGGAATCTGTCTTCCACCCCCTTTTGGCATTCTGGGAGTGTTTGATGTAAGGAAAAGACCTAATTGGACCTTCTTCAAATCCCTGGCCAACTTGTCCTCCTGTCAGAGGCAATAATATGTAAGTGAATGCTATTCAGGAAATATTGTGAAACCCAATCTGAATCAACTTCCGTATCAATCTTCACAATAAGATTTTAATTTTTTTTTTTGATGGCTTTGGTATTTCACTCCTCTTCCTTTTTTGCAGGTGTTATTTAACCATACAGCTTCACTAGTGAAGCAAATTACTTGTTGGGCTTGGAAGCCAGAGGCTTACTTGCCAGGAAGAAATAAATCTAAAAACTACACAGTAAAGATTACGTACATGACACAATGAGTGATGAAAGAAAGGAGAAACTAATTTTTTTATGTACACAAATATAGCAAGTTTAATACCTGTCTTGCAGTTCAGGTACAAACAAAAACAGACCGAACAATGTAGGGTGTTAAGCACCAAGTTCTCCTCTCAGTCCAAATGCTCTCCAGGTTTTGGATCTACAGTTTTGGCCCAGCCAAAATGTCACCTTTTTATTTTTGCACTTGAAATCATGGAAAGCATGAAGAAAACAAAGGAAATACAAAAAATGGGGCTCAAGAATAAAACACTTCATCAAATAAATAACGTGTCAGACCTTAGAGTCCACTGACTGTGGAGAATGTTAACAGCATTGGCTAGACTAACATTGCTTCCATCTGCAGGCAGATTTCTTACAAATATGATCTTTCAGCTATTTCATTAACCTCACACTCCCACACATGAAATTGAAGCTTAAAGGTCATGTTTAATGTGTTCAGTGTTTTCAGATCATTCTAATTCCCAACCTGAAGCTTATTCTTATAGTAAGTCTATTTACTAAATTTCAGCCTTGAATCTTTTATGCTTTAAGTATATTTTTATTAGAATATTTCATTCCTGTTCTAAAGTATTTGCATTTTCTTTTTTAATGGCACGATTTCCTATTAACTTCTTGGTTTTCTTCAGTCAATAATAATTTTTTTTTGATAGACAAAGGAAGTGATTTTAGAATGAATCCATCACAGCTAACAACAGTGACTGTTTCTATAAGTAATACAGAGATATTTTTAATACACATACACACGCATAATTGAAATATATTATTGTTGGTATTTTCTTGTTTACATAATCTAACCATTGTCATCTTCTGCCCTTTCAAATCCTCTCAGTGCTTTCCAAATGGACGCCTACCTGATTTTTAGTATTCTAACACCAGAGACATCAAAGATATTTTAATGCCAAACTCCCATTCAAATGAATGAAAGTGATTTCCCCAAACAATAGGAGATATCAAATAAGTATCTGAGAATACAATTCAGGGAATTCCTGATTGTCAGTTCTGTGTTGACTTTATGGCAAAAAATAGTCTGCATTATTTGTGTAGATTACTTCTATAACTCTGTGCCTCAGTTTTCTCTGTTGAGAACAGTAAATCTTCATTGCCTACCTTGTCTTTTTAGGCTGCTTTCATCACAGGTTGCAGCCTCTTGTTGCTCATCTGTACAAGTAAAGGACCAAGATGCTAGTGAGTGCGGTAAGCAGGACTCACTTTCAGCTTTGACTTGATTACCTATTTGTTTAAATTAAGGTCCTTTTATTTTTTTATAATGGATGGACTTCATCTTTTTGGTCTTAAATTTTCCAGGCTAAGTGTGTGCATTAACGTATGTTTATTTACTCACACTCCTTATAGTAGGAATGCAGAATAACTGTTAATAAACCCACAGATTTCAAGTAGATGAACTGCAATTAACTCAGCTTATTGCTTTGTAAGATCTTTTGGGAAGCTGACTGAAGGGGGAGAAAGCAGTTAAAACAACCTGGCAGCCCTCTAAAGTCATATTAACAAGGGCACAAATTCTTCCTGATTATGGAGGAAATATAGGAAATGCAATAAGAGAATAATTTGGCTGAAGTCAATGATTTAAAAACAATATCTAGGAAGTGAAAACTAGATTTGACATTAAGGATGAGCACAAAAGCATATAAAGGCAAACTCATAAAAATCAGCTAATGCTAGCTAATAATAGCTAATTCACCTAGAAGGGACACCAACTGCAACAAGAAATGGTGTAGAAGGATGTTGGCATCAAGAGGAAAACCAAACCAGAAAAAATTCTCTGCTACTTATTAAAGGAGGATAACTATAAATAGATGATGTTAAGAAGGCTGAACTGTTTAATGCCTTTTTAGCATGCAATCAAGAGTTTATCATACCGATCCACTGACAAAGGGAAAGATCTCAACATCTGAGTGTGGGAGAGATATTGACCCAGTGAAGGGCCTTGAAGATGGTTAGGGAGTTGGAGTAAAGGACATCTGAGTGGGAATCGGGTGTATTTAACCTGAAGAAGAAAAGGATAAGAGGGGATCTAACTACAGTCTTATAGAGAAGGTGGAGCCAGATTCCCCTCAGGGGGCAGTGGGAGGGTAAGCCCCAAGGGTCAAAAGATTAAATATGAGAAAACGTAATTGCACATAAGGAAAAAATAATTCACCATAAGAGGTTGCCCAGAGTCATTGAGTAATCTCTGTCTTTGGCGATTTTAAACAACTGTAAGGGCAAGGTCATGAGCAGTCTGATCTAACTCTGAGTCCTGCTCTAAGCAAGAAGTTGTACTAGATCCTAGTGTCTAGGTCTAGGTCTAGGGACTAGATCTCTGATGGTCCCCTCTGTGCTATTTTTTTTCTATAGTTCTGTGATTTTATGTCCGTAAGTCAGATGTTTTCAGACGAGCTGAATTTGATGAGCTTTTTTCTAGGACTCTCTAACGTCCTAAAACCTGTTGAACTTTTAAAGATATTGGTGGTACACCTAGCTACAGACCTAAGTATAGTTGATCCTGGGAGCTCTAGGGATGAAGTATATGATTTCTTAAACCCTTCAATGATTTCTTATAATTTGATGATTACAGAATGTTTCAGAAAAAAATAGCAAAGTCTTTCTCAAAATGGTTTCAGAGAAGATAAAGATACTACGTGACTTCCTGGGAAATTAGATTCAGTCCTATCTGATGCACTCTGATATTGGACGTGGCCTTTTTTCACAGGTGCTTTCTACCTTGTTCCGTATTTCTGTTTGCCTGCCTTCACACAGGTGTGGTGAGAGAGGAACAGTGCTGAGTGTCCATAGCTGACATAACAGTCACAGAAGCTAAGCTTTGAGCAATAAAAAAGTGCTAAATATTCTGAAAAATAGAGCCTGGGAAGTCTTATTATTGCACATTATTGCAGTGATAACCTTAATTGTTTGCACTTCTTAGTATTTGAATATATTTTAGCTGTGATATTGTTACTATATCAACCTTTAAAATATCTCTTCTGAAGTCACAATATTATTTGTTTATTGTTATTACTGGGGCATAGGGTGTATCATCATGTATAGTTTCAAGAGTGCTGTCTGTTGAGGTGCTCCACGACCCTTCCCACTAGAGTGGCCATGAACAGACTCCAACAGCAGGATGTGGGGCAACCCAAAGGTGCTGTCAGGACACGAAGTCAGCCTTATTCCTTCTGCCATGTTAGAGTACTTTGGGGAAGAAAAAAACCAAGTCCCTATTTGTATTTCCAGCAAGTTTGCACTTTCTCAGCAAGCACTGGGACACTTTGCTTTGTATGTTTGCCGACGTCTGAGTGATAGGGTAACTTTTGCTTCTCTCCTACAGGGACCCAAGATGTGATGAACTGGTACAGATTTTTGACTCTTCCAAGGAGCTTCAGCTGAAAATCAAAGAAGTCAGGTCCTCAGTTAGTTATGTAAATAGTAATGCTGCAGTTTGTGTCTCTGACGAACATATAGGTAACCACTGAAGGAATGAGTCTAAGTGAATGTAATTTAGGAAACACACAAAGCCAGTCCAGCCACTTCTCAGCCAGAAATAGTACTGCCTCAGCAGTACCTCAGCATCCTGCTACCCAGAAGGGACTCATTTTAATATAAGGTTGTCATACAAGTATTTTTGTTTTAATCTGTGATTCACTTCAGTGCTGAGGAGTCTGATTCATCTTCTGTTCATGTCAACAGAAAGATTTGCAATGACTTCAAAAGGAATTGGAATAAGCACCAGCTTGAGCTAGCCAGAGGCTGGCTTTTCCATTCAAATTTCAGCCATGTACTTTTAAAAAAAGTTAATGTCACCCTACTTTTTACCTGCAAATGACTACGTGACCAAGGCTGGGAACTGTGGGTAAAATATGGAACTGTTTAAACTCTATTGTGGCCATGAACTTCCATATCTTCGTCTATGACCCTTTCAAGTTCCCTTCAAACTGAAATACATTACTCTGATTCTTTTAAGCGATTTTTTTAAAGTTGTTGGGTTTTGGTCTGTTTGGTTTTGGTTTTGGTTTTGGTTTTGGTTTTTTTCCCCAAGTGCTGTGCTGATTATTAGCACAACAGTGTGATAATCACAAGAAGTACACACTCCAATCCTGTCCATTTCTAGCAGCTTTGAAGGTACTGTACTAAAGTTCTGCAAAGTCAACAGGTTTGGGCTACCCAGGATACCCTGAGCTCCAAGGAGCGCTTACTGGCCAGGCTTGCAACTGTAATTAAACCACTTGTGGAAGCAGTGAATTGTACATCAATGGAGGCCCTTGGACAGTCTCTATATTCTTAAGGATGTATGCACTTTTCCCTCATATAATTCTTTTGGATGCTTCCTTTGCACCATGAAATTCTGCAGGATTATTGAGGTACCAAGTATTTTCAAGTACATGTGTAATACAGTCATGTTTCCAGCAATGTCCTGCCAACTTCTCATCAAGAGGTATTCTTGTGGGGACCATCTGCTCTCGGATGCCTCCCTGTCCAAGGGGTCTAAAAATGAAAGTGCTAGGAGAGGTAATCTTGTACCTTTTCCTCTCATGGAAAGCTATGATAGATGTAAACACAGGATTACTAAAAATACACAGAAATTGGGATAATAACAGCAGCAGAAATCCGTTTCTTTCTGGGAGTTTCTTCTATTCAGAGCTGCCTTTGGTGAATCTAAACGGTTTTATGCTAGGACACTGACTGATTATGAGAGCCCTCCTCTCGTGGTGGCTGCTGCTCAGACCTGGGAGAAAACTGTGGGTCATTAGTTCTAAGTGCTGGTACACATGAAATAACGTAAATAACGGGTCCAAATGAAGCAATTTAATTTGAATTGAGTCCACAGCTGTCTCTCTTTTGATTTCAATTTTACTGACTTCCTGCTTCTTTCTTTCCTGCCATTATTATCCACTACTTTGCATTTGTACATAAACCAGTCCGGACACCACATTTATATGGATTGCATAGCATTTCACAGCAATTACATTCCTTTTCTTCAGAGATAGAGTAGATCACTTTCACTAAAAACCTCTCCAGCATGAAAAAAGGAGACGCTTTTAAAAAATGAACCAGCATATTCTAAACAGCTGGCTGTAGTAGCCACTGGCTAGGTACAGCATAGGTAGGCTGAGACGTACTCCAAATCTGCTGCCAGGTTGCTATTTAACTAGGGCTTAGTGCAAGGCAAGCCTGTGTCCCAGCCACCATGTAGCTGCTCTGAGCTGGCTTCAAGTGAAACTTCATATAAACAATCTCTCTGAAAACATAGCTCTGTGTAGGGAAACTACACTTGGACAAATAAGATGAAGTGCTACAAATATTGCCCTAAGAATTAAAGGTCTGCATTGCACCCTTACGTGCCAGAAGTGTGAGGAGGAGTAGTGCAGAAAAAGGAAAGGCTGGTTTTAGGTTTTACAAACCTGGAAGATTTGGCCTTCACCATCTAGTCCAGACCCTGAGAAATGAAGGATGGCAACGTTAACCCCACTGATGTTTCTCAGGGTCTATATTAAAACCGGTAAGGATTTTTTTTTCCACCCTTGGTCCTATTGGAAGGTGGGTTTAGAATGTCAGTACTCGGGTGTTCAGAAACTTTCTAATTCCTGCCCAAAGGTACTAATAATCAATGCATTTGTATTTGTTCTTAAGAAACCTTCACCTTCCTGCTGTTCTCCCTTTACTCCCCTAGACTAGATGCAGACATCAATCAGGTTATCTCTCAGCCTTTATACGGCTAGATGTGAGTAGAAGCCAAAGATTTTTTGGTGTGCTTTTGTATGGCAAACTCTCTGCTTATCCTTTTCTGAACCACTCTCACTTTGAATTCATGTTCTTCGAACATCTGGGTTCAAACCTCCCATGAGATTTTGGATCAGGTCTCCCTTCTCCCACTCGAATGGCATAATTTATTTTATTTTAAATTTTTTTTTTTTTTTACTGTTACCAGAATTCTCTGATGATTCATCAGGGAGTTGTTGCCTTTTTCGTGGTACTTAACATTGAGGACAACTAGGCATCTAATGACCAAATCAAAGCACTTTCTACCTTTATCTATAGTTTACTATTTTGTGGATTAAACAGTTGTTATCATCTGCACTGTGGAACTACTGTGCCTGATGCTGAGCTTGTTAAGTGTTAGGTAATGAGTAGTTCAAATTTTGGGATGAGTTCCAGTTAGCTGTGCTGAAGATAGCCTCATACATAGCTTAACTCCTTGACACAAATTATAAACTAACCATTTGCCTTCAGCACAAGAGAAAAAAGACTAACTTTAACCATAAGAAATTTTGCTTGGCATTTTGACTCTAAATCACAACGTACTTTTATAAAGCATTAACTTAATCTTTATAACCTAGTCATTTGAACAATTATGCATCCCAAGGGCAAGATACTGCTGTTTGAATTTACTTGTTTGTGCTTGAAAGGACAGGTTCTCTGATGCTGAAGACAGTGAAAATGTTATTGTTCAGAATGCTATGAAATTAAGACTACAGGTCTAAGCTTCATTGTCCCACTTCTTCAGTCATTCACATTAGTGACAGACGAGAGCAAAACATGAATCAACAGCGGTAGTGTGCTTTTCCTTCTGCTTTGCATTCCAAGGTGCATTACAAGGTAGAATGGTGGATGTACTCACCATACACATTTTCATTTATGCATTTGTGTGCATACCCATATGTATATTAATTTAAAGTTTACATGAGACTGGTGGGGTTCTGTGCAGAGGATGAGGTAGGAGTCTTCCCCATTTTATCTCACCTGCTGATGAAGTACGCTGTTCCCAAGGCTTGTCTTGTGAACCTTGTCACCTCTACTAGGTGATGTTTGCCCTGGTTGCTTCCTGCTAAATCCAACTTTTATGACCCTGTGCTGTATTTTGTTTTCTCCCATTTCTAGAAGGTTGCTTAGCTAAAGTGCTGTACTTATTTTATTCATAGCCTTCACTTAAATAAGTAACCTTCTGTTTCTCTTTGTGCAGAGGTAATGATTGACCATTTTCCTTCTCAAAACAGAGCTTGTTGCCTGGTGTTTCTTATGAAATCTGCTGAAAACCTTTTCTAACACAAAGAGTCTCTGATTGCAAAATGCCTTGCCTGACATCATTAATAAGAGTAACCAAGCTGAAGATTTATTTTTTTGTAGAAAGCTTGCCAAATGCAGAAACTTAGAGAAGGAAAAGTGAGGTCAGAGAAAAGCTGTGTAAAGTCCTCTGGAAAGCTGAAAATTAGTAGGTCAGACTATCGAGTTTTGTTATAACTCTTTTGCTCACTAAGATGTTTTGTGGGGTCTTTCAGTCCACCTCTTTCATATGGCCTCCTTCACAGTCAGATAGAGAAATGGACATGAATTCCCTTTTGCTGGAGCTCTTTCAGGATCAAACCATAGACCTCTGTTTCCTCTCACGCGTAAAGAAAATAGCTTCCACCTTAACATTGCTCTGGCAGGATAGCAAGATGCTGGTCACCAACTCCTTCTCTCCCAGCAACAGCTGGATGGGGACAGCCTTCAGCGTGTTGGAGCTGGACCTCTTGTGCAGGAGTAAGTAACTCCCAGGAACTACAACTGAAAAGAAGGAGAAAATGTCCTCCACATATTTAGCATTTGCCAGAGTACATCCTTAGAGTGGTCATAGTGAGAAAATGAAATTACCCACCTGGCACAGCAGTAGTCATAATGAAATATGTTTTACCAGGCAGTGAAGAAATAAAATGAGGCAGGAAAGAAACTCAGAATTAGTGACATCACATTTCAAAGGAAAGCCTGCCTAATGGTAAAAATACGATAAAAATTGTATAGAATTTAATGACTTCCAAAATACTGGAGAGTGATTAATTGACTGGGTGGTGAGCCACCGTCTTGGATGAGCACATTAATCACTGCAGCGGCATGTCTGTCACACGCTCCTTTCAGTGCTTTGCACTTCCTTTTTATATCTAGAGATGCAGCACTGCTAGACAACCATTGATAAGATGCCATCTGGGGGGGTGAAAACAAAACTGAACAACTCATCACCACCCAGTTCACTCTGCAGGGAAAGCTTTTGCCTCAGGGTTTGCAGAAGGCCTGAGTTTTCTCCTCTTGGTGCACAGGACAGCAGAGCACTCCTGTCCCTTTCTGGCTTGGCTTTGCTGTCTCTTTCCTGCCTCCCCTCTGATGGGGTATCGGCCTGGCCCTGCTCACACAGCAGCAAGGGCCGGAGAAGGAGCTGGAGAATGTTGGCTGCTTCTGGACGGGGAAATTCCCTTATTGCTTGTGTGAAATTACTGAGTGATGCTGAAGAGAGGAGGAGGCTAAATAATCTGTGCTTATAGGTGAGCACTGCGAGCCCAGGAGACATATGGGTGGACAGTCACTTGTTCAGGGAATAAATACTTCCATGGAGAAGATCTACAGAGAAGGA
The DNA here is from genome assembly GCF_018139145.2 of Gymnogyps californianus. NCBI lineage: Eukaryota > Metazoa > Chordata > Aves > Accipitriformes > Cathartidae > Gymnogyps > Gymnogyps californianus. Next base: position 177,278,716 of record NC_059471.1, read on the forward strand.
GTCTAAAAACCCAGATCTTGTCCCCAGAGGTTCTCAGATTTGACAATACAGTGTTATTTAGTGACACTTTTCATTTCTGGAAGAAAACAAATGTTTTGCACTATGCTTACGTTCTAGCAAGGGATTAGATGTCAGGATATTTGAGTCTTCCTAAATGTGCTAATAACTTAGACAATTTCAGAGGTCTTAACAAACTTAGTCTCTTTATTCCTCTGTTGTGCTGCCTGGAAAGTGAATATAACTACTCTTCCCTTAGACAATCTATCACAGTCCCCATTCAGGCAAATCCACTTCTGGAGGCAGAGGGATACTCTACTTAATCAAGGACTGTCAGCTTCTGGCCATAAGATGCTAGTATAAGCAATCCATGTATATTAAAAAATGTTCTGGATGAGCCAAACAAAAGTATTTAGCTTTGTAATCCTAAATAGTATGATTTCCCAGATGGAATTTTCCTAACTGAGCTTGTGATTTCCATTCATACCATCCAGATCCCTGCTTCCCAGCTTGGATAACTGAATGCAGTTCAGGGAAAATATGAAATCATTTGAAAGATGGATGATGGTAAATTAAGTATTTTCCATCCAAGTATGGCAGTAAGCAAACAGAGTCGGTTGTACTTTGTGCTTTATATAAGCCATATTTTGCATGTTGGATCTGTCCGAGTGATATCTACGCAGCAGAAGGTTAGACTAGAGACAAATGGTCCGAAAAAGCACAGAGAGGGTCTGTCTTTCTGGCAGGCACAGGTTAAAAAACTCCAGTTAACACTTTACTGTTTCAAAAGGAATGTACATGCTAGTTTGCTAGATTTGGGGATGACTATCCATTATTCACAGTCCTCTGATGGAGAGACGGTAACTGGAGATGACGCCAAGAGAGATGCCACAGATCCAGATCTGGGTTCAGGTTCCGGCCTGCTCCCAACCTCGCTGGAAGCATGGCTTGGACCTCATCGAATTGTGAGAAACTCCAACCTTTCAGCAATAATTAGTTGTGTGATGTTCACGAAATAAACAAACACACACATCTGTTCTCATGCAAATGCTGCCAGTAAGAGAAACTAGTAGAAGAGAAACCTGAGACCTATCACGTGTTGTACAGTTCCTTCCTAGTCAAATGGTTTTCAGTTTGCTTGAAGTGTTTGCAGCTGTTAAGTACAAAATTTTACAGGAGTGGAACATGACCTTGATGTAGCAGGAGTAATTTGAAAGGCTGGGAAAAGAAGTAATAGAAGTCTTTCGATGGTTCTGTAGGAGGTATTGCATGGGGGCATAACTTCTGCTTAAACAAGAATGGTTTTTATTTGTTTTCTTGTTTACTGAAGGTTCAATAATATTCAGAGCTGGATCCAGCTGCAGGACTGTTTGGATTCTGTGTCATGTAACTGTGACTACTAGGATGCTTTACCTCTTTCTCTCTTGCTCTACCCCACATAATCGGCACTTGAACATTTTTTAGGTCACCCAGCTAAATGGTTATGAAAGCTATAAAGGAGGTGAACAGGCTTTTTATTCCTTACTTGAAATGCTTGCCATTCCCATTTGAAGTCAGATGAAACAGTATTGCATACAGATCGCTGAGAATCTAGCTATATCTAGGGAACTGAGTGGAAATATCCTTGCTAAAATTTTCAGCTACAGACATGCTCACTTTTGCTAACATTTGGTCTCTGCAAACAAAAATTTACTACATTTATAATTTCTTTATAAAAATGTTGATCCACAAGAAACAGAGTTTTCACTGTTTCAGATATGTTTCCTGGACTAGGTAAAAATAAGACTATTTCCATAAATAAAAATGACACACTGATTTCCTATGATTCATGGGTCAACTAACTCAGTCATGGGGATTTTGATAACTATCTGGTATTCACAGAAAAGTCTCCAAGTTTCTGCAGCTTCTGAATCAGCTGCATATGTGACATCACCAAATGATTTAATTAGAAAGTTCCAAAGTCACTGCAGCTTTATCTAAAGATCAGATGAATGGGCAATGAAGTCATATCCCCTATAAAAATATGACAAGGAGGACAACAATATCAAAATCACAAGAACCTTCACCAAATCCATTTAATCGAGTTTCTAGCACTGCATATCACAGAGAAAGCCATAGGTAACCAGCACCATGTGAGAGAGGAGTCCTTTAAAACCACATCTGTCCTCTTCTTGAATTCTAATAATTATAACTGGGCTGATATACAACATTTTAAACATTGTGTAACTCAGGATATTTTTCTTGTTTGTAAAAATGACAGCATGACCTGACTATGACCTATGAGCTAGATATGTTCATTTAATGTATCTCATTTCCTGCCTGAAATCTCAATCTTTCAGTCAGAGAACAGAATAAATATGAGTAAAATAATAATTTCTTCAATATAAATAATGGATTGCAAATATGTGAAAGAAATGGAGGGATTGCTTGAAAACTCTTCACCCAGACTGTTTACCAAACAGTTATAGATTATTTTGTAGAGAAATTGGGAAAAAACTGTAAATAATATATTAAACAAAAAGTAGCTAAATATAATTTCTATGGAACAACTCCAGCATCTCTTCATAAAATGTTAATGTGGCTACAGTTCTATTGTTCAGATGAAAGATCTGGAGAGGTCAAACCACAAGGCTCATCTCTTTGATATTTGCCTTTTATCATAGCTGACTCAGATTCATGTCTTCTCTGACAATAAAAAGAGAAATCTGTTTAGTAAAGTTGGTAACTGTGTGAAAGCTTCCATTACCAACCAAATATAACACAACAATACAACATGCCTAAGCATTAAAGTGCCAGAAACATCGTATCACACTGGTGTCACAGAAAGTGATGCACTTCACTCGCATGAGAGAAGCAGCAATATACCTTATTGATACAAAACAGTGAGTTAACAAAGTTCAATAGTAAATGCGACAGTGGTTTAACAAGATCCGATGGCAAGATACACTTGAGTATTTACTGCACAGAGGACCAGGTCAGACAAAACTGTTAGGGAGACCCTCCCTTTGAGTCATGAGGTTCAGAGAGGACCCCCTTTCATTCTAAACTCCTTGTCAGAGAGAAGTCTAGGTGCGGCTGAATCCAGATTTAGTCCCAGACTTGGTCAATGGCTTATGGCTAAAGGATTACATATGTGCAACCAGTCCTTTATATCACTTAGCTAAGACTTCACAGTTTCAGCACGCTTATTCCCAATTTATTTACCGAGTATCTGACGTGATAAGGATTCTCTCAGCCTCAAGGAGTAACCTTGAGAGGCATCTCTACTCCAGGGGAGATCCTGATGTCCACCCCACTGCCGTGCAGAAAAGCTCAACAGGCCCTGGGCTGTCCACCACTTATGGAGTAAAACGATTAACTTATAGTCATATTTGCATACCAGCGGGACGTCTGGGTCACTGCGCAAGACAGCCCTTGGCTACTGTGTTGCCATCCGTCTCCCCGAAGTCCAACTGAAGCCGGATGGAGCCATCAGGACTGCCACTGGTGGTTACTGCTTAAGTGGGGGGTAGGGGGGGAGCACACCGCCACAACTGGTGTTGCAGTTTAATGGGCACATACAATACAGCAGATTATTTAAAGCCATGTTATCCACATTACTGAAATATAAAGTGATGTACAAAGCACTTCAAAGAACATTTTAAAGACTCCATTTTTTGGAAAACAAACTATTACATTGTTGTTAATCTGCTTGAAAGTCTGAATGGAAGAAATGTCCTCTTGCAGTGTGATGTTGTACTACAAGTTAGGTGATGTGAATATTCCTTGGAAAATAGGAAGTTCAAGCATGATCTCGTACCAGTTATGATTCTGTCAAGAGAGTGCTACACACCTACCTGCTTAAGCAGGATTCTCCATATCTTGTTGGAATAAAAGTCTAATTATCTACTGTAATGTAAATGAAGCATGAACTTTTTGAAAAGATTGGTAATTGCACCACACAGGCTATATTTTTTAAGTAACAGTTTTCCATTTATTTTAATCATCCATCATATGTTCATTAAATTCATCTGCCAGCAGAGGAGACATATTGTAGGTGCAGTGCATAACCATCTGTACGGGCTGATCAAATATTAAGGGCTGGGGGTTTGTAGGGTTTGTCTTCTTGCCCATATTTGTCCTGTCCTGACTGAAACTTTCTCATTACAGGTACAGGATATCACTATCATCTCAGTCACTTTTAGTAGTAAATGAAATACATTCACACATCTTTCGGGATTATTTTGACAAAATTTTTGTTGTAGTGAATTTACTGTCTGTTTTCTTCACAGTGCCAATATTGCCATGAACACTCACTTTAGATGGATGTTAAAGAAGAGTTTTTCTTTCCATCAGCACCTGCTGATGATCTGCACCTTTGATCCTCTTCTGGGACACCCAGACTCAGTGGCCTTTCAGGTGGGTCCTTTGTTCTCTTCCCTACTTTTCCATAGGTGAGCCTCCATTGCATTCAACAAGTATCTGAGGAAGAATTTTGCTCTTAAATAAGCTCTAAAATAATTCAGTGGGGTTTTTTTACTAATCCTCAAATGTATGTTTGCATCATAAATGAGCTGAGTCAGAGCACTGGGCTGTGCTCTGCCACGTCTGTTAGGATGTGCCGCTAAACACCAATGTGCCCTGAGAAGATTGGTGACAAACCTTTGCAGGTATTTACACTGTGATTGTGCAGTCCCTGGTTATATTGTTACTGCTCTGCAGCACAGTCACTTGATGTTTTCCACACACATTGCTGCTGTGGTTGCAATGAACAATTTGCTGACTGAACTCAAAAATCTGTCTGGTGGTGGAGGAAAAGGAGATGCTGAAAAACATTGTTGCTCTCATCAAGCTGGGGGTATGGCCAGGAGGCGATTGCAAGGGGATGTGTTGTATCGCATTCCCTTGCTTTTTCTCAGTGGTTCCTGGGAACTCCCCAATTGGTGTTGCCAGCCTTTTTAGCAATTAGTAACATGTTTGATCCTATTATATCCTGCATAGCTATAGGCAGGCTAATTTTCAGCTGCCTGCTAACAATATCCCAGGTCTCACAGGCTGGAGCAGGATTCTCAGACTCAAGGCTGCACACTGGAGCTTGGCAATAGCCGAACTATCCTACTGCAATCTGCTCAGGCTCACTAGCTCCAGCAGACATCTTGCTGTCAATCTGAAACAAAATATAGCCTTTAAACTGCCACTTGGAGTATCCCAATACACATTTTAATTCTTCCAAATGCAATGTCATTCAGCTAGGAGCAAAACATAGTGCTTATGGTAACGGGAGGAGGGGTTGCATCCTAGAAAGCTGCAAGTCAAGAGAATTTAGGCACTATGGTAGGAAAATAGCTGACTCTGAAGTGACACTCAGAAGGCTAAAATAAATCTTAAGGAGTACCAAGAAAAATAGAGAAGCATTGCCATGTCTAAAAATAGCATTAGAAGTACCATTATCGGAATGCTGTGTTGGAGACTTTGTTTTCATTCTTTAAAATGCTGCTGAAAAATTAATGAAAGGAAAAGAAAAGAACTACAAGAGTTTTGAATGTTGCAAAACACCTTGTTCTGAGAAAATGTTTCTTGTTTGTCCAAGAAAAGTTAAGAAATGATAAAAAATATCTATGCAGGGAAGAGATTTTTAACTGCTGACAGTGAGGAGAGACAATGCAATCAAAAGGTCACATGTTAAAGTTCTTTATATTCAGAATAGACAGAAACCTAAATATTGAGAAAAAGAACCAAAAACTGGTGAAATCTAAAATTTTTGAAATTAAGAATCAACATTCACATCTAATAAAGATGCTTAGTTCAAGGCATACAGTGTAAGAATCAGTTGATAGAATTACTTTATAAAAGATGGGTGGTTCAATAGCAGGAAAGCCCCAGAGAGCTGCAGAAAATCCAAAGATGAAAAACTCCAGACACTTCTCTCACAATGGCCATCCTATTCCAGTGATCCCCATGAAGCTGTGCCTTTAGTTTGCCTTCAGCTAAAACAGCCAGAGTGTCCGATTAGCTTTGCCCTCTTCTCTTCTAAGAGCATGAATGGCCATCAGTTTCTTTCTGACAGCAAAACAGATTCACCATTTTACTAAGTTTTTTCCATGGAAATGAAATGCTAGTTAGACTATGCACTGCAATATCCCACAGTTGATGGAGATAGGGATGATCTGTCAGGATACATAAACATTGACATGCAGTGCAACAGTCTAAAGACAAAATCAAGGTTGTGGTCAGAACCACATTTGAAATCACCAATTAAATGAAAAAACCCTGAAGACTGGAAGCATAATATGGATTTCTGTGAACCAGCTTACTGTTCTATTTACCCTCAATTAAAGAAACAGTAAAAAAGCAAAAATATAGATCAAAGGGATTCACTTGGTTGGGATATCAACCCAACCGCTGATTCAGAGTATAAACTAAGACTTGAAGAGGGTTAGAAGGAGGGGGTGTTGAATAGATGATGAGGTCAGCAACACAAGCATGTGTTTCAGCTTTGCTTATATACTAGGGCATCAGATTCAGGAAGCCTGTCACACACAGATTTATTTTAGGAAGTATTCAAAGGCATGTGCTGGATTTTTTCACTATGGTGAACTAGGTGGACTTTTAGGACTATGGTAAGCAAAGCTCAGTTTTTATACAAAGGCCAAGCTAACTAACTTTTCAAAGCAAACAGCAGGTTATCTAATACCGTTGAAAAATATTCAATTCACTACTTCAGTATCTGTAACATAGGTATCATGCGGTGATTTGGACTGTCATGTTGCTGTCAATCTTTGCAATATTATCTGCATATGTAAAACAAGAAGAAAACAAGCCAAACAATTCTACTAGTTCTTTTTAGATGCATTGCTGTAAGGGTTCTTAACAAAAACCCCAGCAATTTTGCTTTTACTTGTGCTCAGCAAAACGTACAAATATTTCTTAGAACACTGTAAAAGAAATGTCCTTACAAAGGAAGCCTTTATTAAACAGTATGTTTGCTAGTAAGGCAATTATGTGAAATCAATCAAAGGGCAGAGAAATAGTTGCTTCATTGTTAGAAAACTTCTAAAACATATGTTTTCTGAAAAATTCCAAAAAGAATTGTGGTGTGACAGTTATTGGGGTGGGATGTGCTAGGGGCAGAGCTAGAACTTCTACCAGTGAGAAATATTGGAGATCTGGAATGAGCGTCTAATAAGATCTGATAGCAGAGCTTCAGATCTCAGATTTCTTTCTCTGTAGAGAAAGAGGAATAATGAAAAACATTTTCTAGCAAAATTAGTTGAACAACGTTTCCAACCTTTACAGTCAAATTTCATTTTAGATTTGAAATTTCTGAGTAAATTCTAGACTTCATCCAATTATAGACTGGTTTGTGGAGAGAGGGTAAGGTAGCAAGCGCTGGCAAACTATTCAGTAAATGGTAAGTATCGAAAAAAATACAAAAAATGCTTGTTGGCAAATTGCTCAGTGCTATTTGGTATAGATGAGCCTGGTCTGCCCAGCATATGAGTGTACAGTTTGGGGCTTCAAAGCCTGTCCAGCAGGCAGTGTTTGTGGGTTGCATGGGTGTCCCTGGAGCACTGTCTCATGGCTCATTGCCTCTTACTCTGAGCAACTCTGCTTTGCAAGGACAACTGTAATTTAGTGCCAAATGATACTTATTTTTGCACATCAAGATAGGATAGCTAAAATAAATAGTGCCTTGCATTGTAAGTAATCATGCTGAAGTCAATGTTGTCTATGGAATAAGTTACTACTCAGAGTAAATAAGAATTTCAGTTTTGTCATAATAGAACAATCAACTTTTGATGAATAGTAACAGGAATTCAAAATGCTTGACCTGAAGTCTAGACGAACTAAACATTTGTGTTCATCCTGGAAATTATCAAAGCAGATCTGGCTTTGATAGTTTGAATTCTATTGATACTGACATATTGAAACAGCAACTTACAGCTCTTACTTTCCAGAAAACCCTGTGCTATAGAATCATAAATAAGACCCCATATTTTTACAAAGAATGTTATCCAGAGAATGGGGATGACATCTCACAATGTATAGACACAAACCAGTCCAATTAATAAGCAGGTGACCAAAGTCAAAGGTCCCTGAAATGGGGACAACGCAGCGCTGCTAAATTCGAGACATTTATCAAACTGTCTCACAGAAGTACTGTTAATCTAAATGTGTCTGATTTAAAGCGCTGGTAATTTATTTGGCTGTTTCATCACTTGTGAAGTTTGTGCCATTAGTATTTAATCATCTTAGATTCATAATCATCCTCCCTTCCTGCAATATACCTCAAGGACAATAAAGTCCTGCAGTTTTGTCTTTGTGCTTCCTTTTCCCCTTCAGTCTCGACTGGTGAAGAAGCATTTTAAAGATACTGAGTGCTGCACTCTGCAAGGCTGTAACTTTTAGCATTGTGAGAACATTTTCATTCAGAAAGGCAGAACTTTTTTTATTTGCACATCATTATGTTTTCATTCTCAAGTTTCTTTATTTTTTTCCTGTAAGTCTCTCTGAGTTGATCCTGGGAGCAATGCCTTCTGAAATTCACACCAAAGGCTCACCAGATAATACATATTTGAGTATTAAATATTTCAGATTCTCTGGGCAGTACCTTTATGCTGGTTCTTTGAAAAGTCGGTGTGGATTAAATCAGTCAGCTTGTGTTCTTTTGGAAGACAGGTGTCTGCGTGGGACTTACTAATGACCTCAGGAAAGAGCATTAGTGTGCAGGAAGAAAAAGAGTAAAGATAAGCAGGTTCCCAGAAACCACCTGGGAAAACGTACTGAGCCATTCTGAAAAGTTGGGCCTGTTGGTACTGAATGCTTGACTGTCCGAAAAGGAAAACACAAATGATTTTGTGATCGAGTAAGCCACAGGCACAGGTTGAGGATGAGAGGGGATACAATCCTCCCTTCCCCTGAGCTCCCAGAGGACTGTCTGCAGAATGGAGAAGGCAGATCAGAGACAGCCCCTTTTTTGGAAGACCCTCCAGCTGTGTCAACACATGTATATATGTTCATTTTGAGAATATTCATATCATGTTTTCAATTCCCCCCTATAGCAAAAACCTATTTTTTAGGGAAAAAGAAAATCCAGATGGAAATCTAGGGGAATAGAAGTGCATTTGGGAATATGTTGTCATGATGCCAGGACACCAGTAGAAGGACTGTGCAGAGAGAAGCAGTTTCTGTAAGTAGTTCATGCCACAAACGATAGAAGATTTATCTCACCAGTATCAAAACCCAAAAGGTTAAAATGAACTTTAGTTATGGGAACTTTACTTTGACTCAATAAACTCTAAATTGCTTCTTGTTTCACTTACAGTTCTCCATAACAGAGAAGACTTAAGCTATTTTTTCCTGGACCTCTACTGAAAATGAGGATTTAAGTCAGAAACCTCAGTGTTATCAAAAGTGGCTCACCGACATTGTATTAGCTTTACACCACTGTCAGGCGCACTGTTAAGAATCAACTGGTAAGACTCGTAATGTAGATTTTAGGATAATCTTACATAGCATACTTCTAAAGAATCATTCCTTTTTTTCCCTAAAATGTCCCAGATACTAGGAGAAGGGTGAATCATTTGAGCAGAGCCTATCTGAAGTTGCGAGTGGGAACTGAAGAAATGTAAACCACTACTGTTACCAAAAAGGGTGAGGAAGCATAGCAGTGTTATCAGGTGTCAGATAAGATCCTATCTGATGGTTTAAGACTCCTGTAAGTGTTGTTCATCTATACAGACATTTAACTCCCGATTCAAGGAGAAATCTCAAGCTTCACAAGTTTCAGAATATTGATGTAAAAAATTAACCTGCTCATCTTTTAGCTATTCTTTTCAACAGAACATGTAGACTGCATATAAAGAACAGGGCCAGAACCTTCTCTGCGCTGTGGATCCAATAAACTAATTTGGCAGTGAAAATAGCTTGAGAAACAGCTATTTCTTACCAGCTGGGAGGTCTCCTTCTCGAATAATTTCCTAGAAGTGTGGAGGAGGCATACCAAACTCCCCCATCTTCACACTGTATTGTCCAGGTAAAAAAAGATTACATGATACTGTCCCACTTGTTGCACCATCTTGTAGTGATTGATACCAGCCAATACAATTTAGATAATTTCATTCTGAACAGTGATTAAAATGTGTAAGCTTTGCAAATGATATCTGATAGCTGCTGCTCTACTAAGAAAAACTCATGTTTCACTTCAGCCTACATTCTAGAGGATGTTTACTTCCAGATTTGTAAATGTATTTAGAAACATCTATGGTAATGAAAAACTTTTAAAAATGCACGGCTGCCCAACTTCTATTGAAGAACATCACCAAAAGAGCTACCAAAGAGCTCAGACAATATCACAGCTAATGCTCTTTCACTGTTAGATATGTTATTGCTTGTTTTTTGCTTTGTGTTCAGTGAATTTTCCTTATTTGGAAAAGAAAAATACTGACGCTTCTGTCTGGATTCACTATTTTTAAAGACATGTCGTCTATGTGTTCCTCAATACACAGGTAGCTTACACATATTGCATGTTTCTATATGAGGTAGTCAGATCCTTTTCTGAGATCTGGCCCAAAGGCCAGATCATCTGACCCATCTTGATATGACTAAGCTTGAAGCATAACCATTTTAGTTCCTGTATGCAGTTAACGACAACAACAGAAGTTGCTCTAGAGAGCAATTTAATCTCAGAAGCTGCAATTGACCCTCTAGAAGAGCCATTCCTGCTGTTGACTAGATAGGAAGTCTGGAGTGACTAGACTTCATATAGGTACTTAAGGATCTTGAATTTAGTTTCTTTATGCATCTTTAGGGAGCTAAGCACCTGTTTTAAGTGCTTTGTTGTGGGAATACATGGAAGAATATGCTCAATTGATTTCCTGCACTGTGCTCCAGGTGCAAGGGAGCATCTGAATCTTAGTCTCCTATTAGGTTGAAATGCTAAGTTCTGGGACAGAAAATTTAAGATGTGTGACCTATAATGCAACACAGCTCACAAAACTTGTACTGAAAAAACAGATAAGACGATAGAGCTGCAAAGCAGAGATAGAGTTTCCCCTGAAAAAACATGTTTGGTACCATAGATACAATTATAGATTAATTAATTTTATCTCCTTTCTAATGTAAAAATAAATTAGTATATAAACAAATTCTTCCTACCTCAGAATTTTTATGTATCTGGATGCATACTTGCAATGCATTTGAGAAGACAGATCAGATTACTCTTAATCACTCCTTGTTCTTCACGATCATTTAATTGGATAAAATCACTCTCATTCATTCTACAATGTTTCTGAAATTAAACAGCGCATAAACTGATGCATAAAAATCTCAGTGAAATTCACAACTGATTATTGGCCATGTCAATATATCAGGAGATATATTTGTCGCTTCATTTTCAGCAGAGTTATCAAAACAAATTATATTTTAACTATTTGCACCATGGCAATATGTGGTATCAAGCAACGTTATCCACATATTTTGTATATATTTTTTGCTGCAGTAATCTAGCTTTCTAAATGTAGGACAGATTTTTGGCTTCTTTTGAGATGTTCTTGACCCCCCACTGATGAAAATATATGTATTTTAATTTTCATTCACATATTTACCCTGTGTTATATCAAAATCACCTTTGGCCCCAAATCTTTTGAGGCAAGCATCTGTCTCTTATTAGAAGGGTTTCTTAAATGATGATATGTTTGAGATTACAGGGGAATCTCAGATCTTCTGTTAGTCAGAAGAATATCTTGTATCATTAAGAGTCCGTACTACAAGAAGACGGTAAGGTCCAGTGGGTACAGAATACCCATGTTCTTTTTGCAGTTAAACTATGCAGCCCTTGTCTGACTTTGTTCAAAGTGCTTCACATCTTTCTACATTAGAGTGGTTTGTATACTGTTCTTATCACCATGGTTTTGGAACAGCTGCCAGTAAGACACTAAAAAAGTAATTATACATCTGTTTCTCTTCCTTTGAGGAGCGAGAAGTATGTTAGTGGAGTGTTTGCACTTTTTGTATGCATATTTCTATAGTTTTATATTAGAAGGGATAAAGTCAAAGAAGTGCCTTGTGCTTATAGCAAAGTTGTGAAGTTTGCCCCTGAGAGTACACTTTCAAGTCTCAAACTCTCACTGAAAAAGTTGTTTAGCTTGACTATGAGTTCACCGCCGTTATTGTAGAAAGTTTATTTGTACTAAGGAATGTCATTGTGGATGATGGTCTATTTCAGAGCCTGAGGTAATACTGGGGTATTTGATGCTTTAAAGATGAGGATTAGGAGCTTGCATTTGATTCATAATTAAATGATAACGCAGTGTGAGAAGGGAACAATTCTGATGTGTTCTTCGTTCTTTTAGATTTGTTCCAGTTTGTCATTTTATGGGCACATCTATTAGGCCACACTGGAAACCCAGTTCCTATCCTTTACTATTAAAAAACCTGTTTTGTTTTAAAATGTCATTGATTTCCAGTGCATGGATCAGATGTCTTTGCCAGATACTGCCGACCCACAACCTGTGGACTGTATGCCTTCTAACGCAGATCAGTCTTCTCTCCTTACAGGAATTTACTAAATGGTTTGTATCAGAGCAAAGCCAGGATGCACCCATGACTAAGTAGAACGGGGTCTTTCTCCATCTTTTGAAGCCATTTGCTTTTTACCTTTTAGCTGATGGAAACTGATAGTTGAGGGATTCTTTGCTAGAGACTTCTATTGAAACTAAGTTTTCTAGAAATCTGTATTACTCCAGTATAGGTACAGATTTCTGGTCATACAGCTGTGTCAGAAACAGCACTGTCACAAGTAAAAATCCAAAAGCAGTACCAGAGCTTTTTACCTTCTTGGCCTTTAACTCTCTTGATGTGTGTGCGTGTGCGGAACTGTAGCTGTTTCCAAAATAATACATTCCGCTGCAGAAGTTCCTAAGACAGTGCTGGAGGACTTCAGTATGAAGGGTCAATATGTTTTGTTACCATATTTCCGCATTAATGACAGGATACTCCACATGGCACCTCAGTGCACAGCTTCCAGCTTGGTTTTTCTGGGAGAGGAACCATTCAATTTTGACCGGTGGCATAGATCAGGGCATTGCAAGTGTGCACACTGGGAAGCACTGCATCTTGAAAGAACCAAGGCTACACGTGGAGGCACCCATAGATACTGCAGAGGCACCCCTAGGTAAGGCGGAAAGGGGCCAAATTGTTTTCTACAACTTAGAATTTTCTAAACTCTGCAGGTTTCATTCTTAAGTATATTACACTGGTTTAGTCCTGCTGGGAAATGTTACTGAGTACAGTTTATCTTTCACCAGACTGGGACAGTCTAGAAACACAACACAAGAACAGTAGAAAGATTTACTTTTGGGTGCCACATTGAGCGAGATTAGGGGAAGGACTTGCACAATGCACTGAGTACAGATGTGTATTCACAGCCAAAGGAACTTTATGCCACCCTGTTGGAGGGCCTCAGGACATTTTGGCACAATACTTGGAATGGTTGTCAATACCCCCTGACCCAACAGCAGTATTTTATGGTTGACCATATCAAATGCAATGGAGAGGCTGAGAACGAATGTTTGGTTGAGGGGGAAGCTATCTCTCGATGCTACTATAGCGGTTCCAGTTCTGCAGTCTGGCTTGAATGTAACTCCAGTTGGCTTTTGGGTTGTTCCTCTGTGAATTTTTTCAGAAGGTTTTACAAGGGCAAAAACCACCTAGAATTGCTGTACTTGTCTAGAATAACTTGACATTAAGTATAAATCAGAGTGATGACACAAGAAAACAAAAGTTCTTTCCCATCCATCTTTTCTTTTGCCTGCTTGGGTTGTCAGTTCTCTACAGAAGCTTGTGACATAACTGCACAGTAATTAACACAAGTATTTTCTTGTTTCAGATGGGCTCCACCACTGCTATTTTCTGTCTTTGAGTGTCAGATGTTGCTGAGGTAACAAACAAACTCTGCCACTTCTTTGCAGATTAGAGAATTCTGTTCACAGTCTTTATGCTGCTACTTCCCTTAACTTTCCCCCTCTCTGACAACATTTGACTATCATGTAAATTCAATTCTATTGCAACAGATTTATATTTCTAAATTAAACTATTGCATCACCTACATGACACGGCTTGGGTCCAGTAAATCTGAAGGGATAGGGAGAGCAGTTTCAATCTGTGTGTGAAGATTGTTTAGTAGGAAAAAAATTAAAAGCAACTGAATTTTATCATTGGCTATATCTTGATGAAGACTGCTGGTGTCATAAAGCAGTGAAAGTCAGGCAGACAAGACAGAAGTTTGGACCCCATGCTAGGTGTTAAAAGAGTATCAGCTCCAAAAGAAGCGTGAGGTGGAGAGCCCATTCAGCCACGTGCATAGTGTAGGCTCAGTCCTGCTCAGTGCTATGAGGTGTAGTGACGGCCTGACCCACATGGCTGCAAGGTACCGTAAGGGACAGGTTACAGAGAACAGCCCTACATACAGGCTGGCCCCAGCCATCAGGAACAAGCTCCTGAGTGCCCAGAGGACCAGGGAAAGCCAGCATGGAAGTCCCCAGCTTTCTGCTAACTGGTGCCTTGTGTGTAGCTCTGAAAAGGCAGAATTGATTAATGGTCTTCCCTAAACCACCAACTTTTCTGCTTAGAAACTGCAGTGAAAACAGTAATTTTGAAATTCCAGTGACCTGTCTGTGCATGAGTGAAAGCTGGCTTGAATACTGCAGTGAACTCACTTCTACCCCTTTTGTAAATCTCTCTTTAACAAACACTCTGACAGTCACTGCAGTGGTCTTCTGTGTTGCTTCACACACCACCACTTTTCTCATTAACCAAAAAGACAGATGTGGGGGGTCACTGTCATGCTTTTCCCTTTATTGAAGATGGTTTCAAGGTTCTGCGTAGTGCCACAGTCAGATTTGTCACACTGTTGGCACTTTGTTGTTACTTGTAATGCTGCATTTGCCAATAGCTGAGGCAGTAGAGTGAGGCTGTAATAGTGCTTTTTGGCAGCACAAACATATTTGAACTTCTAGAGATGCTTTCTTTTATCTTATGGTTGTAATTATTTGCTGTGTTCCTTTCATATTGTTTTCAACCCCCTAGTATCTGATTAAAATGTTTTTGCAGAGCTTTTCTCTTATCGTCTTTACTTTTCCTCTATATTTGCAATCACAATAATTCTCCCAGACCTTTCACTATTTCTTCCCTTTAAACTGATACCATGTCTTTGGAGATATCATCAGCTGTGATAATGATTGGTTTATGTTACTTTAAATTATGCTAGCATAGATCTCTACTCAGACGTGAGATATTGTTTCATAAACCTTTGAGCTCATCTGGTTTTTAGGGGGAAAAGATAGAATTTGCTGCTGGTATGTACATACTAAAATAAATTGGGGGATCTTCTTTTGTTAGACTGCTTCCTGATATTAGGTCTAATTTAGCCTTACCTCCAGATTCTTCATGGTACACTACTCCAGCTGATGGCACTCCTCCGGAAAAAAAAAAGAACCCCTCCTCCGAAAACCAAAACAACCCAAACACCTGTATTCTATACCACTTTTTAGCTCTTCTTATACACAGCAATCACCAAGAGGTGTTTTTGCCTTTACGCATCATAGAGTGGCCTCATAGCTGCTAGCTTTTATAAGTGGGAAGGTCAAAAGGAGAAGAGAGATTATAATAATTAATCAGCTAAAAATACCTCACTCTTTTCTCAATTTTTACTTCAGTTGCCCCATCTCCAGTCTTCCTTCCTTCTCTAAATCCACTGGATATGTTACCTGGGACTGATGTCCTCTGCTTCTATCCTAGATCCCCACCCCGTCCCACAGCTTTCTCCTGTGCCATCTAGAAACATTTATTCAAAGGTTTCTAAAGAATTCTTTCTAAAAGTATCTCAGAATCACAATTCAAGGCCTTCCTGACCGGTCACTAACCTCTAAATGCTCTGACCTTTTCTTATAGACCCTTAACTCCCAAATGTAGGTAGCTGGTGAAGCGCTGAAATCTGGAAGGTGCTGTGAGAACAAGAAAGAGGTACTGAAGGAACAACAGAAAAAGCACAGGGAAACAAAAACGTATAAAAGAATTTCCATTCTCTATGGTCAGGACAATGCATGTGGATTTATATTCATGAGCATATGAAAAAAGGCAGCCACGCTGTGCCTTCACGTGGTAGGCATCTTGCTGGGAGACGTGACCCCTTGCTAGCTCATGGGAAAGGAGGGGATGGCAAGCAGACTGAAGGATGCTGTAACAGCCATGCACAAATCTTCCAGGAGAGCTGAGCAGTTGTGCCTGAGTTTCCCAGCAGAGACACTGGGTTTTTATCTCTGCAGCAGCCCTCATCCTGAGGAACTGATAGATTATGCAGAAGTAAATGAAGAGTATAAAGTTAAAGGGCATGATGAGAGTTATGCAGTTCCCGAGCAGGGAGCCAGTCTAAATGCCACAGTAAAATCATCCTCCACACACATGGGGGCTAGAGCAATTCCCGAAGGGAAGCAGACTCTTTGGGGGTCTTTTTGTATGAAGGGGGGGAAGTCACTTAACACTGGATTGTCGCCTGTTCCTGCTGCCACAACTGAGATACCTCTTTCACACTAATCTGGGCTGTTCTCGGAGTAAGATGGGTGGATCAAAGCCTCATTCATATCCATCTAGATAAATAGGACTGTCATTTTTATCAGCTCCTGTTGGTCAGCCTCCCCCTCTCCCCCCTTTTTTCTTTCCGTGAATGATTTAGTTTGCTGAAATAAATCAACGTGCTTCTCAAGTCTAGTCCTCCACAGTTAGCATAGCCATTTCACATAGATTTAACCCAGAAGGTTTAACCTAACATTTGCTGAATGCTCATCAGTCATTGCAAGCTGCAAAACCACCATGGATTTGCAGTGATTTTGAAACCACCTGATGTTACAGGAAAAAAGCAGAAGTGAGGAGCTAGCCTACCTGGAGCACACTTTCCTACCATGGGACAAGATGTAGCTGGTCTACCTGATTTCATGAACTGCTGATCAGCTACAGTTTTGGATAGTGTTATGAGGAGGGGCCATGATTCTCAAAAAAGCCCTGCCAGAAGGCACACACTATAGCTTCAGCCTTGAAGCACTGCTTTAGCAGGAAATCTTCTTGTAAGCAGGGATTTAACAAAGCCCAGACATCAGAAGCACTAGCTTTGTCACCCAGCATCACTCAGGAACAAGAAAACTGAGAAATCTATGTATTGACAGTCTAAAAACAGGGATCACGGTAGAAGTATGAGATGATTCTCTCCACAAGCACTGCAGGAGAGCAAAATAAAAGCAATGAATGCCAGCAGACAACTTGAACAGGCCTGCAACATCACTTGATGCATCTAGGGAGATTTTCAAAGTCTGTCATATTCCAGATAAGTACATTATGGGCTGCAAATGCTTACTCTCAAGTGCATAGTAAGGCCACTGGAAGTTGCTTCTGTGAGTATCATGTTACTCAGGCATTTAGGATTGCTAGACTGACAACCAAATGTATCTTCAACATAGGCAAAACAAGAAAAGGACCCATACAAAATATACAAAGCATTTGAAAAGACAAATTTTAGTTTCTAGAAGCACTGAGGAACTGACACTGGCAATCAGGTTTAAAAAATTAGTAAAAAACAACTTTTAGCATTGAGGCCTTTTCCAATCTTTTAAAAAAACTTGTTCTGGTACGGTGTACAAGGTACATGGGTACAGGACAGTTGTTCTTAGTTTGCAGCTTGTGTATGGTGATCCTATCTACAAATGACAACAAGGAGATGAATTATGAAAGTCAGAAGTTAGGAGCAAAACTTAACTAAGCATTATCACAGATGACATGGGGAAAAAAAGGAAAAAAGAGAAAAAATATCAGTATAATTGTATAGCCTTTTGGTTTTTTTCGGTTGGCATGCAGCCTTGATTCTCTCATAGCATGTCATTTTTGTCATCAAAAGCCTGCAGCACCACAAGGTGGCAGTAAAAAATTACTTATTGCATCATTTTTGACAGCTGGTTATGTAAACAGTAAATACACCTATTGTCCCAATGTTGAGCTTATACAAATACCAAACCTATCTCATCTGTTATAAAAATGATAAATATGGTCAAGTTCCAACATTTGCATGAAAAAAGCACCAACATTAATCAAACAATTAAATCATCTTAACTCAGGAATTATGAGTTTTAATTTGCAATGTATGCAAAGTTGTTCACAGTAGAAAATTCTTTAAATATTTAGAATAATCAACCATTTCTCTTCCACCTGGCAATCAAAATCCTTGAAATGAAATAGAAGAATCGGAACATTATCCCCATTCAATTTACCCTATGGTACAAAAAAAAAAAAAAAAAGAAAATGAGAATGGATTGTGATGAATCTGCTTGCTTCTACCAAATACAGTAGAATTACATGCCAAGCAGAGTCCTCTGCTGAGCTAGTTAGTGGTACAATCTGCCTCTTCTGGAATAAGAGTGAATACCTCAGATCTTGCTTCTGTCAGAGGTAGTGGAGATTCATTCAATGCATTTGATATAAGAATCAACTCCCAAAATGTTATTGGATATAAATGATTGCCCAAGCAGAAGGACATGGCGAGGGTCACACTGCAGAGAATTTTTTTGCTGAGATCAGCCAGAATTTCCTCTTGTACTTTCTTTGTTGAATGCACAAGTGTCAACTCATCCATCATTTCATTTTTCCTACACCTAGTCACCTCTAGTAGCCAAAAGTAGTGTAGGGAGGGATCTGACTTTTCCAAATCCCAATCTTCAGTGTCAACTTCAAGTGTAGCTACCCTCCCCCGTAAGGGCTGAGTCAGGTAAAGAATCACACTTCCAGCCAGAGATGTGCCTGGTAGCATGCACAAGTAGGTACTTGTCAGCCTCATATCAAGAGAACATAACATCAGTTTCTCATGCATTGGTTATAATTTCCATAACCTAGGCTGTGTCATTTGCTAAATACCATCTCTGTTTTTGCTCAATAGATGTTTCCACATCATATGACTACAGAATAGTGTGCTTCCTCTGAGGATGTCATAGCATGTTAAGAGATTGCTCCACACTCCCATCTCTGTGTTTGTCAGATAAAATATTCTACATTTAAAAAATCTTTACATGTACAACAACACTGAAACTTATCTTCAGTTGAAATCACCATCTATGGTAAATCTTATTATTTATAGAGGGCTATAAAGACTGTGTTTCCCAGAATGCTCTAATAGACAAGAGAGGTCTAATCCCCATCCTGCTGGCATCGGCATGGAGATTTGTGCTCCCTTCCTAGCATTTAGATCAGGTCTGAGAAGTGCAGATGGCTTTGAGTGGTACTGAAGAGCTGTTCTTCTAATCCTGCTGGTCTGCGCCTGACAGGCTGCAAAATGAGAGTCAGGTACTCGGCTGCCCTCCCCACAGGGCTGCTGCTAATGAGCTGCAGCTCTTTGCAAGGACCCATACAGCTGGTTCGTCAGTAGTTGCTAACAAACTTTGTTTCAGGCTCGCTAAGACTGTCGATGGCGCAGACCCTTTGAACCTCGTACAGGACTCAGAGATCGGTATCAGGCTCTTCGGGACGAGGCTGGCTTTGTGGACTTGAAAGCTGGAGGCACAGTCGCTGCAGATGCTGCCACCCCCAGACCACAAGGGCAGATCACGAAGACAACCAGCGCAGAGGCTTTTCCAAGGAGTGCCTCTGCTTTGATCTAGAGGAATAAGAGTTATTTTCTGAAATTAAGGATGACAAAATGGCCTGTGGCAGAGCAAAAAAAAATTAAATAAACCTGAACAGAAGAAAAGCTGTTCAAAAGGTGTGTAACTCTGCAGTGCATTTGGCTACTGCCTTGCTCAGAAGATAAATGAAAATGGCATGGAGAAAAGGCTAGATGGCTTAATATTTTTTTCTTTTTTTAAGTTTACATTGTGGGGTGGGAGGGGGGTGGCGGTAATAAGAGAGGAAGTACAAATATGGTCCAAGGAACTGCATTTGAAATTTTTTCAAAGAGAATCCCCAAAACTACAAGGCCTTAAGCAGATGTATTTTCCTCTGGGTTTGAATCATAGGCAGCTAGAGATTAGAATTTGCATGTCCTGAAACTGCTTTCCTCTCATGATGGTACATCACAGAATAAGGAAAAAAGAAGAAAAAAAAAAAGGCTTTGGGTTTGATTCCTAAAAATTTGACACCTGGGCCTGGGTTGCTAACTGGGACATCCCATGAAGTTGATGCACACTAGGGATGGTTTCTGAGAGGGCAGAGGAGCACAGGGACTTTCTGGGTACAGCCACTCTGTCCCGACTCAGTCCTCACAGCGAGCTCCTGCAGGGCCGGTGGAGGAAAGCAGAGTTGCAGCAGACTGAAGGAGTGCAGAAAGGGAGAAAAAACTGATGAAACAACTGGTACTTGAGGCTCCTGAGGTTTTACCATAACCAGGTAGTCTGCGGCAGGACTACTGGGACAGAACTGGAGGCTGCAAGGTCGATTGCACAAGTGCAGATCTCACCTTTAAACTGGCTTTTGACTCCCCCTTTCCTCCTAACTTGCAGACTCAGACAGGGGGACAGAGGCTGGTGGCTCTCACTTCCATGTGCTCATCTGTGACAGCATGGATCCATGCTCCTCTAAAGTATGGTCTGCAGGTGAGCTGTACTGCATACAGTGTCCTGGAAAATCTACTACTACACTTTCATATGCGATCATCATAGCAGATTTTGTCAAACACTTCCAATGCAACCCCATGAATCCCAGATTACAACTGATGCCTTTGATTCATGCAGGCACCAGTGAAAACAAATAAACAGGATTTGGATTCTATTATAAAAACGACAACTTCTCCTTTCAGTGGGGTGTGCTGAAATAAGTAGCTTTTTATCTTAATAGTCAGGAGCTCTTCCATGTAATATTTATGAAAGGATGTGTTTTAGGCTATTCTGTACTCCCAGAAGAGAGGTGCTTGAAAAAAATTAAAAAGTAATTATGTGCGTTGTCACCAGGCATTTGGGAGTATAGTATGTGTTACAACAGGCAGAAAACGTGACTTAACCCTACAATAACTGGCCTTTTTTCCTTGCATGAATAATACCTTTGCAGTAAGAAGAAAATTTGAGATGGAGGACAATTTTAAGGATAAATGAAAGATGTTGGCAATTTATGTATATTCTATGAAAGGAAATAAAATTTTTGGTGCTAACATCTTCTCAAATGCATAATTTTAATGATGATGAAAGCTTTTATTAGTAGTATTTTTAAAAATATATTTCCAGGTGTTTCAAAATTCATCTTGTCCCCAGCAATGTTAATTAGATTCTTCCAGATGAAGGTGTGTAATTTCTACCTGGCCCAGATTTGTCTCCCTGTAGTGCTGTGAAGAACCAGAGAAGGCCAAAAGTAGATGTTTGTTGTGGTTTAACCCCAGTAGGCAACTCAGCCCCTCACAGCCTGTTGCTCACTCCCCTCCAGTGGGGTGGGGAGGTGAATCGCAAGAGTAAAACTGAGAAAACTCATGGGAAAGCAAAAGCTGCACATGCAAGCAAAGCAAAATAAGGAATTCATTCACTGCTTCCCATGGGCAGGCAGGTGTTCAGCCATTTCCAAACCAGCAGGGCTCCATCACCTGTAACAGTTACTTGGGAAGGCAGACATCATAACTCCAAATGTCACCCCTTCCTCCTTCTTTCCCCCACTATTTATTGCTAAGCACAACATTATATGGTGTGGGATATCCCTTTGGTCAGTTGGGGTCAGCTGTTCCAGTTCTGTCCCCTCCCAACTTCTTGTGCACCCCCAGCCTACTTGCTGGTGGGGCAGCATGAGAAGCAGAAAAGGCCCTGATGCTGTGTAAGCACTGCTCAGCAATAGCTAAAACATCCCTGTGTTATCAACACTGCTTTGGTCACAAATCCAAAACATACCACCATACAAGCTACTATGAAGAAAATTAACTCTATCCCAGCCCAAACCAGTACAATGTGGTCAAGAGATATTAATGTTATTAACATTTACAACTATTGCAGCTTCAGACCACCACAGACAAAACTGACTAGTGTCACAAGTCAGGAATAACTACAGCTGTGACTCTTCATAGTCTCTTTCAAATGCGTGTCCTTCAACACACATGCCTTTCATGTTTGCTTATGTGCAGTCCTGTGGCTCTCTGGGTCTCTCTGTCTGCAGGACTGTCTGGTTCTGGCAGCTTCATGGAAAACCTGAGAATATCAAAACCCAGCATGGATGTGGGCACTTTAGCCCATGACCAACTGGTGCGCATGCTGCCCAGCTGGTCTGCAGAGGCTCATGATCTCCCCATGGCTTCTCCGCATGTGCTGTATGCAGCAGCTTCTGAAAGAGTAGCACCACGCAACGCCCGTTGCAGAAGCAGAGCAGGGAGTGGGACGTACATTTTCTGTCCTGGGTTTTGACTGGAATCAAACCTAGCTTCAGAGCAGCAAGCAACATTAAACAGATTGAGATGATGAGGAAACAACACTGAAGCCATTTCTGCTACAAACTGTTCATCTAGACATAACCTGAAAATACATCAGACTACGCTAGGATCAGATTCTCCATTTCTGTCAGAACAAGAGTGCTATTTACTGGGCAGTTCATTTTGAGACCAGGCTAATTATTGAACAAACTTTGAGGAGAAAGACAAATGACATTTATCCCAGCAAAACACAGGCTAGGTAATTGATTGCAGAATTTGAAACAAAGAAAAGAGAGAAAAGAAGGGGAAACAAAACAACAACAACAACAACAAGAAGGAAAAAAAAGAGAAATAAGAAATAAAGTAAAAAAGAAGAAAAAAGAGAGGAAGAAAAAATATAATGAAGTGCCTGTCGATTCTGACCTGAGATTATAGTTTTGTTCTCCAGCTTCCCTTCAGGATACTTTCCCAAGGCATCACTCAGATATTTGGTTGAAGAGAGCTTCCAGCAAGAATTTCTCTGTCACCGTGTTACCATTGAGAACTGACTGTTTCTTTTGATTAAAGTTCTTATTTATACTACTGCTCAATAAGTAACTGGGGGTACAGATGGGTAGCTGCCAGTACCCCAGTGCTCTCTGTTCCTGATATTCAATTTGGTGAGAGCATTGCATCCCAGTATCAAGTGATTTCATTCCTCTCCTATGTCAATCAGAAAAGTTATTCTGTTGGTTATATGTGTCAGCAGCAACACAAAGAAAACACTGTCAAGTTTGTTTTCATGATCAGGCAGCCTGGTTCTGACTGATGCATAGTCTCTAATGCAAATGCACAGAGGGTATTTCTTTCATTAGACTCCATACATCCATCATGCTGGCTAAACTAGCCTATTCTTTGCTGCTCAGATAAGTCCTTTAGCTCGTTACAGAATTTCAGTAATCACATATTTTGCAACACAAGTAATATCTAAACACCTCATTAATACTGCAGTAATCAGCTTGTGCATGAATTCACAGCCAACAAATGTGATTTATAACTAAATGGACTGGAAAGTGGGAGGACTTAGATTTTATATTATGTTTGTTTTAGGAGGTACTTAAACAACCTTCATATACTCACCCCTTTAAAGGAAATGAAGCAGGCAGCGGTACGTTTCAAGTACTCCAAATACACAACAAATACATGATGAAAGGAATGTCCATTATGTGGAATCACAGTTGTTGTTCTTGAGTGCACTGGTTTAGGCATTACAAGAGAATTGGAACTACCATTGTCCATGTGTGCCCTTTTCCCTCAGCATCACTTTCATGTTCTGTTTTTTTATGAAAAATAAATTCATGAGTATAATCTGGTTAAGAGATACGGTGCACTTCGAGTGGGTTCTCAGTCTGTTTGACTGCTGGGAATCTAGGATCTAGTGATCATTTGCAAATCAGTTTACACAGCATCAAAGGACCAGCTTGTTTGACTGGTCTTTGGATTAGGGTCAGGATCTGTCCCTTACCAAAGTTGTAAGCCTGTAATGAGGAATAAATGAGGGCTCTGAAGTTGTCTACTCTAACCCAAAGTAACATGTGATTAATTCTGTATGATAATTTATTTGTAGTTACACGTTTTTATCAGTTAAGTTAGGGAGTTAGCTCTCTCCAGAAGACTGTAAATTAGGGATTTGAGAATATAATATATAATGAGATCAGTATAGGGTATTAATTCACTGCAGCACTTCAGAATGAATCTATTTGTACTTTGAGAGACTCAGCTGTAACACTCTAAAGTCAGCAGGCCAAGTTCATCTGCAATATGATCTTACATTTAAAATGTCATCTCTGGAAATCAGTGGTGATGAGATTTCAGCCTAAACAGGTGGAAGTGCCATAGATGGAGCATATGAAACTTGTGAAACTTGAGGTTTCTGATCCTCTTAAGCTGTATTAAGGCTTCCTAAAAACTTTTTGCATTTCAGCTTCTGTATTCCTATCATTTAAATACACATTTCATAACAGTGTTTTTCTTTAAAGAAAACATTATAGTGTAGCAATAAAAGTTACAGTACTTTTTGGCATTTGGTCTCCTGGAATGGAAAAACGTTTGACCAGAACTGGATGAACACATGTTCAACTGCCTATGCAAAGTAGGGTCAAAAAAGAATTCAGACTACGTGGCTCAGAACTTTTTCCAGACTGGTCTTAAAAAACTTCAGGAACGGAGATGCCGCAGGCTGCTCCACTTTAGGTTGTTCTCTGGGCAACCTGCTCCACTGCTTGACTTTTCTCATGGGGAAATTTTTTTCCCCACGTCCAGCTGGAGCCTCCCCTCTTTCAGTTTATGAATACTGTCTCTTATTCTCTCACCATGCACCTCAGTAAAAAGCCTGGCTCCATCTTCTCACTAACCTCCCATGAGGTGCTGGGCAGCTGCTAGTAGGTCCCCCTGAAGCCATCACTTCTCCAGACTGAGCAAGCCCTGGTCCCTCAGAGTCTCCTCACAGGGCAGGTGCTCCAGCCCTGACCACCTTGGTGACCCTCCACAGAACTTGCTCCAGTTTGTCAACGGCTGTTGTCAGCACTGCTTCAAATATGAATTAAAAAATTTGTACTCTTGTGGGAGATCTATATTTCAGGTAATTTTCATGCTGAGAAAAGAATTAAAAGTATGAAGAGGCTTTTCCCCATTAGTGCAGTATATGGTTGACTCACTTTCTAGAGCAGCAGTTCAGATGGCTGCCAAACCCAACCTCATTTCATGTTTCTACTTCAGATATACCAGGCCCTATATTGCCTGAGTATTACTTCAGTAGGTTACTAATATGAGCAATCAGAAACAATATCCTGACTACTATATGGACAGAGATGATCTAACTACAATTGTTAATTACATACACAATGAACAACAAAGTAACTTTATATTGGATCAGAACTTAGGTCCCTCTCACCCAATATCCTCTCTTCAACAATGTCCCCAAGCAGATGCTTAGGAAAGAGTTCAAGAACAGGGACGGAACATGAGAAATCCCTGCTTCCAGCAGTTCATGGGTGACGGTCTTACTGTGACAGAGTTAAGCTCCAGATCCTTGTGTTTAATAAACATCAGTAGATTCTCTTGAAAACATTTGTTTATTTTTTAAATGGCCTCCACAATACTCTCTGGCAACAAGTTCCACCATTTAGTCATGGCATGGGAAAAACAACTTCCTCTTGTTGCTCTAAGTCTACTGTTTCTTCATTTGACTGGATGTTCCCTAGTGTTGTGAGAAACAGTGAGCAGATGCTCCTTGTTCACCATCTCCATGTCATTAATGATCTGATAGTCTTTTCGTGTATCTTTCCCTATTCTTCCTTATTCTCTCTTTTTTAAACCAAATTATCAAATTACTTGAGCTCTTTCAGATGGAAGCCATCCTACAGGCCGGATCACTCTTTTTACCCTCTTCTGTGCAGTTCTTTGTTTCAGTGATAGCTCTCCTAGATCTTGTTTGAGATACTTTGTCTGGAGCTATATTCAGCTGTCACTGAAAGCCTATAATTTAATTTCAGTGACAGTTCTTGTGGCAAGCTATCAAACTATAGTTTAGCAGGTATCCATCAAGAGTGGGGCACATGCAAATTGTCTTCTGAGACTATCCCAAAATCAACCGTCATGAAAAGATTGCCATCCAAACAGTGAGACAGAAGCACAATTCCAGACATACCTCAAAGGCAGTATCCAAAGTATGTGGCACATTAATATTTTACTAGTAAGGTCATAGTGTGCCGTCAGAAGAAGCTCCTAGGTCATCCTCTAGCACTATGCAACATCTTGCAAATCCTTCGTTTGGACGGGAAGGAAGAAAACTGGGAACATACCATGCTCCTGAGACTGCTCTTCCAGTGAGGTGTAGACTTAGCTACTATGTGGAAGATCTCTGTTGGGTGTTTGTCATGATTATCCATTATTAACCTGGAAGCAGGTTGCTATGTACCAATACTTCAGTAGAAAGTGGATTGAGCTCTTTATTATTATCTGTGGTAAACAGCACACAGTTAGCAGCCCGCATTGTATTTCAGAAATTTAGCAAATAATACACTTCCATTCAGCTCATAAAGCAAAGTGCTATCTAACTTTGAAAAAAAATAGAACAATACAGCTTATCTATTACCACAATGCAGTGAAACTAAAAATATTTTCATCTGAGTAAATAACAAATCACTTTTTAAGATAAAAATATGAACATTTTGCAAATTAAGTGTGCATGATCTTGCAAAATATAAAGTGTACCTTAAAATAGTTCCAGTAGAAAAATGTGCCAGTCTAGTACTGGTGGAATATAAATTACCCCACGCAAGAGAGAGGATGATAATTCATATGAAGTGATAATCATATTGTGCTAAAAAATTGCAAGCCAAGTTTGGGTTCCTGCATGTGCCATTTATGACCTCAGTGTTGCCAGCTTGAGAAGAGAGATTTAGTGTGATACAAATCCAGTGAACATATACATTATTTCCAGGAGACCTGGAGGGTCTCCTCCAGGATGTGATTTATTTCTGTTCTCAGCTAGGTAAATCTTAGACTCTCACCTGTGATGACCCACAGTGTGAGGGGGTCTGCAGAAGACCAGGGCCAGGGTAGTCCTACATTTGATGATGATGGAGAGTTAGCCCCCTAATAATGTCTTTCCTGACTGCCTCCATCCAGCTTCTCTGGGCGCAGCCCAGTCCTTTGACCTACCAGTGACACAGGTTATAGCATGTGCACTCTTCTAGCTCAGGCGTTCAACCATGAGTTGATAGGACTGAAGCTTTAAATTCTTCCTGGCGTTTTGCTCCTTTTCTGTAAAAGGGATGAGCCAGGCAGTTCTGAGAAAGGTGACCTTATTTCTTTTTCTCTTAGGGGCTTGCAGTTAAAGTGACATGCGGGTTATGACATCTGTGTTGAGAGGACTGACATGGATGATTTATTTGTGTTTGGGAACAGGTTGATTTTCATAATAACATAAAATCACCAGAGGTAAAAATTAAAAAGCTAACAGCAAAGCATGGTAATTTAATGTTAATTTTAGACTAAACCAGGCCCAGGGATTTTGAAGTTATTATTTTTATTTGCCATAATGGCAGCAGCAGAAGCAGGAAGATGAAGTCGATAGTTTGTTTTCCTGCCAGAGCGTGGACGAGAAAGGCAGTAGATCCCAAAGACACCTGCAGACGTTTTAAACCTGTGTATGATGGTAACAGACTCTCTGAAATCATCCATATTTCAAACATATAAATAATCAGCAGAGTTTAACACTGCCACCAAGATCCCATTAAACACTCCTGAAATGATTATTTCTGCACAGGCAAGAGCACCTCAAGCTGAACGGCTAACCAACAACTGGAAAAAGAATGGATCATATTCTCATGAAAAACATTTGAATGCTTGAAGGCCAAGGAGACAGAGAAGTACATTGAGAGGAAATGACTGGCAGGGACATGAAAAGAAATATGAATCAAAGGCAGTAGCCCAAATATTTATGGTACAGTTTCCTCAGCTGTGGTCTGGACAAGCTAGTTCTACATGGTCATAAAATAAAGGAAGACTTGCTTTGAGGCAGAGAAGTAAACAGTTCAGTTAATAAGGAAATATGATGTTGGGTAAGGAGTAGCTTCTTGAGCAGAGACACTAATAACTCAGGTCTCCAGAGAGATCGTCTCAGGAAGTTTTACTCTTTGAACTCTGAACCTGCATCCTTTGTGGATGGTGACATGAATCCTTTCAGACAGGGTAGCTGGAGACTGCTGGACAAGGCCAAGGTTTCAGGACTGTTGACATGGCAGGTCTGTATGCATTGGTTCTGCTGGGCGAGGTGGACCCAAGGCTTCCCCCTTCGCTGGTCAGAGGTCACTGTGGTCTGGCTGGTACTCACAAGTGGGAGACAGATGTGGCCTGAAAGTCACTTTCAGAGCTATTGGCACGAAGTAATAAGATGGTTTGCTTTTTTGCTGAGCCACATGAGGAGGACCTGCCTGAAGGCGCACTTGATCAAATGGAGGTCTTTGCCTTTTGTACCTAACCATGAAGCCTGAGTAGTATGTCTTAATCTCAAGAGATGACTCATGATTACGATGATTTCACATCCTTATCTGATATCAGTAAGACCTTTTTTTCTGAGAATGATAGATAAAGCAGCCAGAGATTTCATGCTGTCTCCATTAAATGATCTTTTTGTTGTTATTACTGCAAAAGAACAAGCTAGAATTGCACAAATATGTTAATAAAAATTTCTAACTCAATTCTACATCAGTTAGAGGCCAGCTGTGAAGTATTTCCCAACAAAAAACCTCCAACAAATTGTACTTTTGGGGCCAAATAAAGAACAAGAAAAGAAATTAAAAGAGGTGAGATTAGCTCATAGGATGATCCCCTTGAGGAAAAAAGTGATTAAATTTATTACAAATGACAAAATAAATTCTGCTGGAGAATTTATTTAAATATAACTCTTTTTCCACTGGGCATCAAAGAGTTATTGCCAAGGAGAGAGAAGAGGAAACTCAAAGAATTAAAATCAAAGTCAATAATATTTATCTCTACTATTATACACCAAGCTGCCAAATGAAATAAATTATTTTTTTAAAAAAAAGCTTTTATGGTGTTTCATGGGAAACTGAATTCTGCCTTAATGCTGGGGCAGTTAATAGCAAATAGTATAATTATAGAGACCAAAATCAGTAATATGCTTAATTCAGGAAAGACAAATTCCTGTTGATGATGGCTCCTCAGATGCATTTTATTCACATTTTAGAAAACATCTGTCTCTACTGATATTACAAGTTGTTAGCTACTGATTAACTATAACCTTCTGCTAGTGAAAAGCACATTCAGAATTCTGCTTAGGAGAATAATATCTGTTATGGCTTTCCTTTCATGATTTTCCCGTCTGTTTCACTAATAAATAGATTGTCATTGATAATGAACTCCTGCTTTATCAAATTGCGCAACAGCCTACACTGTTACATGCTTGCTCTGTATGTAGCTGATCTTTTTATCTTTTTTGACTCACAGGACTCATTTCCTCCCGATTTTTTCCTCTGCTATGGAAATGTGACAGTGTTTCACTTAAAATTTAATTTGAAGGGAGACAAAATCTGAAATGACGTCCCTAGATTTGTTGTGCAATTAAGGCCAAAGGCAACTTAGATTTTGCTTCTAGATAATGCAACATTATCTTGTTTATTACAAAGTGGTACCTAGACAAACAGTTTGGGATAGCAGAGGTAGGATTCAGTTGTCATGGCATAAGGTATCTTGTGCTGAGTTGTCCTCAGGCATCCCCTGTGGTTTTCAGCTGCCAGCACGGGACTGTGAAGGTCTCCCAAAGGTCCTCCATTGATCTGACTCTCCGCAACATCCCACTTGAATTCCAGCGGTTGTATGTAGGCAACAGGAAGCCCTCCCTAACACACCTAAACATCGATAACTATGTCTAGGTGCCTACACAGGAGCAAGCTCCCATCATAGTCTGTACATCTGAGCGAGTGTTGGGAGCTGACTGGCTGCTAGGTGTCTAATTTAGGATGATCTGATAAACTAGGTCTATGTTATGTAAAGGACTTTTGTAAGATCATGTGAAATTACCAACATCACTTAGCAACACATCACTTAACTATTGCAAACGTGTAAATATTTTTTCAGCCTTTTGTCTTTCACAGAGCTTCCTTCCCCTGCTCTGTACGTGCCTGGCTTTATCTGCTCTGCCTAACTTTTCTGAGATTGATTTGTGTGGTGCTAATGGTCATACATAAAGTAAATACCCTTTCAGGAATGAAATCACTTCAATTACAGAATGTTTTCCTGCTTAAAAAAAGAAGAAACTTTTCTTGTTTTTGCAAAGCCAATTTTTGTTTTATAAGACTAAGTTTTCAGCTGGTTCACAGCAAAGACTCTAGGGACATTATAACACTTACTCATAAGTATTTAATACCTAGTTTGTCTATTTGAAAGTAAATTATCCTTGGGGTCTACTCTGAAAATCCTCTGTGATTTCCAATCCCATAATGATCAGGTAGAGAAATAGTGTAATTTAGTTTAAAACCTTCATTCCTCACATAATCTTTTTTTTTGTGTTTTTTTTTTTTTAATTTTTCAGTAAGAAAAATATAATTTGTGGCTTTTTACATAATCATTCTATTTGCAAACTTATTTTGTATTGCACCTTGCTACTAAATCCTCTTTCCTTTACTGTCACTGTGGGTCTCATAACTTCTTCCCAACCCAATCCATCTGTTCTGCTTGCCCATTTGCTACTGAGATGCAAAGCCAGTCACATAAAAGTCTTTGGAGTCTCATTTGGCTTCAGCTTTATTTTCCTGTCAATCAAGGTACTTATATAGGGTAGTGTGCCCCATGACGCCACAAGGGTAGCTGAGATCTACCTCTGTAGGCCAACTCTGTCCTGTGAAAGCATCTTCACTCTTAGTTTGTTTAGCAAGAGTGAAATACTTGTCAACATAGCTGTTTATTGCTTTGTTTCTGAAACAAAGCTTTTTTTTTTTTTTTTCTTTTTATCTTTTCTTAGGGTTACAATCCAATGTCTAGGCCACTGACCAGGTGCTGACCTGAGGTTCAGCTAACTGAACATGATGTTCAGGGAAAAACTGCCAGACGTGAGAAATTGCTGGATGTGCTGGATCCCCCTACCTCATGCACTACCTCACGCAGCAGATTGATCACTTCTTTGGATTTGATGAAAATCTTACGTTCCAGCAGTGGTATCTAGTAGCAGATCAGCACTGGAAGAAGGACAATGGACCAATACTATTTTATACAGGCAATGAAGGAGACATCACATGGTTCTGCAACAATACGGGTTTTGTGTGGGATGTGGCTGAAGAACTTAATGCCAAGTTAGTATTTGCTGAATATAGATATTCCGAAGTGTGTGGGAAGCTGAGAGAAGATAGTGCCATGAGCACTGGCTGGATTTCACAGGTTGCTAAGGAGGAGTTATATGAGATGGCCAGACTTGACAGATAACTGGAGGGGGAGCAGAATCTTCCAAGGCCAAGGAGTATCTGGATAACTGAAACAGCAATACGTTGCAGGGCCAAGATTATCCAGGTAACAATAATATCAGAAATACTTCATGTGGGTATGGAGGTAGCAAAACTGAGACCAGTGGGGAAAACATAATTGGGGCAGGTTGTTTATCTGGAAAGAGGCTGGGGCAGAGAAAAGGAGGTACAAGAATGAAAAGCAGGGTCAAGAACTGGGAAAAAGGGTAATAAAGTACATACACCAGGTGCACGTGGTGCTGTCTAGGGCTTGATCACTGCAGCTACACGAGGACAACAAACCAAGCTCAGACCATGTCACATGAATGAAACCTGCTTCCACAGTGAGGAGAATGTGGGAGAGCAGGGTGCTTTCCCTGTATAGCTGGAGGAAACCTAGGACAAGCAGATGGAGCATCCTGGTGTCACCTTGTCAGCAGCCATTCAAGGTCCGACAGCATTGGCAGTTATCCACCGCTTCATAACATTTTTGTTTGAAAAGGTGTAACAATAAAGAGGATCTACTGATGGTATGAATGCCTTCCAGTTACTGCTAAAAACATGCAGGTGAGACTCCGACTCACAATCAAAGCTATGACATGAATAAGGAGTAGCAACAGGAGAATTTTGCTAATGCGTAGCTGCAAGTTCTGGTTTTGGCAGTGGTGGGCCTTGGGGACTTTTGTGCTAAGACTGTTTACTCTCCAGCAAGGTTATGGTGAGGGGGGTTGTGGCTTTGAACAGATCTAACAGGAGATCCCTCTGTCTCTTTCTCTGCAAAGACTGTGAGGTTGTGCTCCCAGGCTCCATCCTCCACAGTATTAGAAATCTGAGCATTAAATTGTCTTTTTTTGGGTGAGGTGGTGGAGGATGGTAATAAGGGAGAGTTGAAGTTGAACATTGAAGGTTAGCACAGGAGTCTGTAGGTAAGGTTAAATTCTTCTGGCAGGTAAAGAGGTGTTTTAGAAAGAACAAATACAGATTCTCAGTCCATTCAGTGCCCCCTCAGCCAGTAACAGTGATCAGCAAATGTGGTAGCAGTGCGAAAAGGGATAACGTCTGCTTGTGGTCATTGTCAGCTGTGCTGAAAGAAATGATAAATGATGCTGCAAAGAAGAAGTGGCGCTGAAAAGAAAGGTTCCCAGAAAAAAATTGTCTTGGAGAGAAGGGGACCTAGAAAGGAGGTGGTGAAGATCCTGGAAGTGGGGAAAGATCCCGAGATGGGATAGGTGCATGGAGACAAATGCTGGGGGACACCCAGGGACCTTGGCCAGTAACCCCTGGTAGTGGTAAGTGTAAGCAGCAGCACGGTGGGAACCAGCTTGATTTTTCTGCCTGACCTTCATGGACCGGCAGCAATCTCCCTGATGGGGAAGGAAGTCAATGCCTAGCAAAATGCTGTGGGATCAACTGAGTGAGTGCGGTGCATGTGTGAGATAATCAAGGAGGTCAAAAGCTCTAATCTCAGAGGTTCTTAAATGAACTCCAGTATCTAGATCCACTGTGGGTTGTCATTTATTCTATCCTGCCTGTGACAATGACCCAAGCTGTTGTATGTCTGTTCCCATGATAACTTCCCCAGGAAAAAATATAAAATGACTGATAGAGGATTCAAATCCTTAAACTATGATAGGACCATAATATAATCAATTTCTATTAAAACAGTTTATGGAAAATAGATTTTGCCAAACTAATTTGATATCTATTGATAAAAGTATTAGTGTCAATGTAATATAATCCTTTACTGGTTTTGACTTAGTGCTACCTGACATTTCGATTAAAAAAAAATAGTGATACGCAATCAACATGACATACTTGTAATGTATTAACAGCTGGCTGACAGATAGGTCTCCAAATGCCATTGGCAATGAAGATTCATCATCACCTGGGTGGTTTTCTAGTGGAGTTCTGTGGAAATCAGCTCTTGCTCTGTACTGTTTAACATTTTTTCATCTGTATCCTGGAAGAAAAACATTTAAAATCTTAGTTTCAGTAGGTGGATGACAAAACACTTCGAGGAGTGATAAATAATAAAAAAGACAGGTGTTCTGCAGCCTTTGAAAGAGGAGTACAAGAAAACATCATGAAAGGATAATAATATACCAATCGGATGGTTAAGATGCTGCAATGGACACATATACATCTTGTGCTCCTTTTGTAGTTGGTGGAGAGAAATAGACATTTCTAGATTGTGACTCATCCTAGAGTAAAAATAAAATAGGTCAACAGCATGGATGCTACAGATGCCTGGTTTTCTCCCTTAATCATAAATGGAGCCGAAGTCAATTAACTTGGATGTAGGTATTTCTACTGTACAGATTTGCAGTTATGTGTAATAAATCAATCTGGTTGCTGCCATGTCAAAAATGAATGTGTGTGTTTGTTCAATGACTGCATGGTTGGAAATATTCAGGAAGGCGGAACTCTTTGAGTAGAAGTAGATATATACTTCTTGGCAAACTCTTGGGAATGAATATAGACATTAACTGAAGGTTTTTGTGTGACTCCTGTCAGAGTTACCGCAGTTGTTTTATATACAAGTTCCAAATCCAGGAAAGATAAATCAAAAACTTCTGGGATAACAAAACTATCTGCTTTGTGGTAAAGAGAAGTGCTCCTGAGAAACTGCATGTAAATGCTATTTCTCAGGCCATAGGACAAGATGGACTCACCCAGAAATCTTTGTAAGACAGACCTATTTTGACCATTTTTTTTTTTCTTGCATTACGTTCTTTCTCTTTGTTAAAAACAAGTTTTATTTTCCATCATTCCACAAAAGAAGCAGGACAACCAAGCAGCTGTTAACCTTTCAGAAACATTTCTTCCTCTGTATTTCCAATGTCCCTTGTTCTGAACATTATTCTGTATTCAGGCCTGGGCTACTCAGTGACCCATACACGTATGATTCCCACCGCACTCAGTATTTTTGTTGTTGTTGTTGTAAGGAATGTGAAACAGACTCAAAGACTAAAGAGGCAGAGTTTAAACAAAGCATAAAAATGCCTGCCCTTCAACTTTTTTCATTGATCTCAGGTCCTTGTCACGTACCATGTCTATATTTGGGCCATGGCGTATTGAGAAAGATGGTGTATGAATTCTGATGAGAGCTACAGAAGTAGTGCTTGGGGCCATGAACAGACACACCTTTTCTCTCAAGGGCTTTGAGATGAAGCTCATTAAGTCCTATACAACACAGACTATAGGTAGTAGAGGAATATATTTGCAATCCCATCCAGCTCAGATACGTATCAGATCATTGTCCTCTATATGTGTGTTCTTTTCTGCAAATTGAAATCTCCTTCTGAGGGAGAGGCATCTTGGCTCCCGTGAAAAGTATTTCCAGTAGAGTCTTCCTCACCCTGGGTCTATCTTCTGTTTGCTCCTGTGATTAAAAGTAGTGGAATGTCCTATTAATGGTGCCAATGCTCTTCTGTTATCCTAATTATTCTCTTAGCCTTTAATGAAAAGAAGAAAAGCAATTCTAGAGGTCAGGTGGCAGTAGAGGAGCATGCAGTTTCTGCTCTGTGTTTGTACTTTCTGTTTTCATTAAATATTTCACATGCAGCTCTGCAAAGCAATAAACACATACGAGGAAAACAACCTGAAGTATATGAGAAACTGAAAATAACACTGGCAAAATAATAATGAAAGGAGGCATAAGAGAAGAATATGCCATTAAAACAAATGTAATGGTACTTCTGCTACATTTTTACCCAACCTTTTTTACATTTGATTTGAAAAGGGAAGTTTATGTACCTGGAATTTAAAGACATGTATCTTTGTTGAGATACATGGCAAGGAACATTGCAGGAATTGCAAACAGGTCATTGTAGTTGCTTTGCCCATACAGGGCATTCAAGCTAGCACAGCTCCAAAAAAAAGTATAGAGGTTTGCTCCCCTGTAAAGCAATCCACAGGAAAGCAATGTCCCTGTGCTGGCTGCCAAGTGCCCACCAAGCTGCTCTATCACTCCCTCTCCTCAACAGAATAGAGGGAGAAAAATACAATGAAAAGCTTGTGGGTCAAGATAAGGACAGGGAGATTACTCACCAGTTACCATCATGGGCAAAACAGACTCGACTTGGGGAAAATTAATTTAATTTATTGACAATTAATCAGAGTAGGATAATAATAAGAACAAATCTAAAAAAACCTGCCTTCCTCCCACCCCTCCCTTCTTCCCAGGCTCAACTTCACTCCCAACTTCTCTACCTCCTTCCACCAAGCAGTACAGGGAACAGGGAATGGGGGTTGCAGTCAGTTCATAAGGTTTTGTCTCTGCCACTCCTACCTCATCACGCTCTTCCCCTGCTCCAGTGTGGGGTCCCTCCCACAGGACACAGTCCTTCATGAACTTCTCCAACATAGGTCCTTCCTACAGCCTGCAGTTCCTTGAGAACTGCTCCAGCATAAGTCCTTTCCATGGGGTATAGTGCTTCAGGAGCAGACTGCTCCAGCATGGGTCCCCTGTGGAGCCACAGGTCCCTGGCATGGGCTCTGGCATGGCCTCTGGCATGGGCTCTCCATGGGCTGCAGCTTCCTTCAGGTCACATCCACCTGCTCCACCATGGGGTCCTCCACCGGCTGCAGTGTGGAGTTTCAGAAGCAACTGCTGTCTCAGCTGGGAGGGAGAGGGCAGCTCTTGCTGTGTTGCAGGTATGGGCCACAGCTGTGCTTGACTCCAGACCCACCTTTCACCAACAGATGCAGGGCTGCTCTGCAGGGGCTTTACAACAGCTTACAGTACACAACAGGACACAGAAGTTTGAGCTCGTGTCACCCAGTAGTTACCTACTTGCCCCTGTGCACCGCATCTGTCTTAAAGGCAAAGTTGTACCCCTGATGTTAGGTAGAAGAACTGGGTGGGCACTAAAATGGCCAGAAAATCAAGTGGGATCTGGAGGCAGCTTGAGAGTGGGCTGTCCTCATGTACCTGTGTGGTGGTGTGGGGCTGTGCAGCGTGGGCCTGCCTCACTAGAGCAAGTGATGTGTGCAGGCAGGGCATGGGGCAGGGATCACGCCCTACCTGAAATTACTCCCAGAGAATAGCCAAAGCTTCCCAGTAGAAGGAAAATTCTGAAAGATGAAGAGTCCTGAAAAAACCTAGAGGTTTTCACAGCATAGAATTGGGAGATATTTTGATAAATCACTTTTATTTTTGTGTCTTCACACTGAAGGTCAAGACATTTCACAGCCTGATATAAAGTCCTGTGCTGCTCCTTTTCTCTGACCAGCTCCTTCCTATTTGTTTATTTTTAACCTTCTCTCTCTTTATAAAGAAGCATCACTAATGCATTTATAAACTCTAGATGTGAGGTCTCTGCAGGAATCAGTGTACCTAATTCAATTTTCCTAGGCAATCTTTGGATTGTTCTTAATGGGAGGTTCTGCAGGTGAAGAAATGATGATGCTGGAGGTATTTTAAAAAGGGAACTCTTCGGCCTACGACTTCGATTAGATGCTCTGCTGAGGCAGATGCCTTTCTGCAATACCCGGAAAACAAAGTTATTGCCTTTAGCTAACAATAATTGTACAAAAATGTATCTACAAGTGAATGAATATTTACAGTGATGTCAATTTAACACGAACACTCTTTTTTCTCTGAGGCAATTAGAATATTTCATCTTATTCTAGGTCATCTCTTTGTCCCAGTATATGAATAATTACTTCAGACAGTTTCTTCAGAAAGCAAAAAAAAAAAAAAAGAATATTATTGAACAACTGCCAAAAATTTAGAAATGTAGCCAACTCTTAACACTTTCTAAAGTATTAAAAGGTCAAACCTGATTTAGTAGCACACTGCTTCATTTCACAAGGGTTTATATTGATTCATTTAGGGATAGGACAGAAATAGGCCACAGCAATTGCTGGTATCAAAAGTAAAGTGCATTCCTAAAGGTGGAGGGCCAGATGGTGCAAAGTATAAAGGCCAGTTAACACTTACTTCTGTGTCTGAGCTTTCCCACACATCACAGCTAATCATTTGGGGTAGATGATCTTCGCAGCAGAAGAAATTTCAAGAGTGTTTTGAAGGAAGAATCAAGGTGTTTGATTAGGAATATGGAATATCCCTTACCTTCAAGCTGCATTGTAGATCTTCAGTTTCCCTTCAATTCTGTAAATCTGTGGGACCTTCTGTACTAAAGTTACAAGTGAGACTCTTAGGGGGGATGAAGAGCCCTGCAAGGCTTCTCACTCTGTTCTACTGCTTCTCTTGCGAATACTTTGTTCAATGACGTATTCCTTTTGGAACTATTTTGTGACCAGCCCTGAGCACATACCTCCTTGCAGCCTTTCCTCTAGGAGAGAAGATATGTTTTTTTTATTCCCTTGGTAAAAACCTATACAAATCAAAGGTATAGTTTTCCAAAGTTTAGAATACTGACTTTTTTTTTCCATTTAGTACTGTTTCTTTATCTAAAATAAAAGTCTTTTGATAGTTTTATAACACTATTTAAGATTTATGTTATTTATTCTTTTGTTACCATTTTTACTGTTATTGTGAGCTGCTTGAAAATTACTAATAAAACATTTTCCCCTTAGAACACTGAGTTTGATTTTTTTTTTTTTTTTTTTTGTGGGAAACAATCAATCTTGGAATAATTCCTCTACTGGGAACATAGAAGTCAAACAAGTCTTTTACATTTCCTGGTCTGAGATTAACGTTTGGTTTTAGATCAATATCAATATTTGTATCTTCTTGAGTGAACGTCATGATACTGTAGGAAGTAAGCAGAGCGCATGGTGAGAGAAGTAAACTGGCTGGCCGATGGACTGGGGACACGGTTTAGCTAAAGCAGCGCACTCCATATGACACGCTTTGAGCTCAGGTGAGGAAGGAGATTTCAACCTGCCCAAAAATGGTGTAGTAAATGTTGGTAATGAAAACATTTCTTTTTGAAAAATATTGTAATTAAATGCTTAGCTACAATTATGTAAATTTTAGCATATTTTTAAATTGTATTTTTTACTTTTTGCCTTTTTTCAGGCCAAAAAAAGATGTTTCGATGTCAGAACTTCTCTTGAGAGAGAATTTTTCATTTTCAATAAATATATTATTATTCATTTAAATCCTGGGCCATGTCTGGATGTGTAACAAAGGATTGTCTCTTCCCTGAGGATCTCACAGACTAAAAGTAAACAGGTTTGTGTAGAGAGGTCTGATAAGAAGAAATGATGAGGTGCGTCTCCATGCTAATGAAAAAGTTTACACATGGATAGAATAAGTAAAAAGAAGCAAATAGATTTACGGCTTAGAATTTGTAGAGTTGTTACTTGTTTTGTATTCAGGACAGTAATGTAAATTACATGGTTTGTTCAGTGTGGTTACAAGAATCAGTACTTTTTTTGTGAGACGCCGATTAAACTAGATGGTTTCATTTGCCCTTAGCAATGGTTGTAATGAACAATAATAGAGTGGGCTGAGTTTGCTGTAGTTGGCGTTGGTTTGGGGTTTTTTTTAACTCACTTTGTGACAAATGGTTTTGCTTGAAAAGCTTGCCTTGTTTGGTTTGATTTGTGTCCAGACTGAGTACATTAGGAAGTGATGATACTTATCTGTGTAGTTCACATGCTAATTAAATTGACTTTACCAAAGCATACAAATGTCTCCCATTATTTTCTTTTCTCCTACCTTGTGTCAATATGTTTCTATAGTAAATCAGAAAATCTTTATTCAGCAGGCAGATAGTATTTGAAAAGTGCAAAAAATGCATCCATTTTGATGGTTTTTACTTTTTTCAGAGACTAGCTTGCAAAGACAAAAAAGTATCAGGAAAAAAAAGCTCTCCTATGCCAATTTCTTTGCTTCGTACATCATGAAAAGAAAAGATAAACTGATGGGTTGCTTATTCATAAATTGAAAAGGTAGATTTATATGACAGCTTAAATGAGGTCTGGCAAAATCCACTTTTAAGCTTGGGTTTGTACTTTGTGAGAGCATTTTGACTAATCAAACAGAGGTGGCTGTATAATGAATAATTCATGATACCGTGCCTGTGAAGAAGCAGGCTGTAAATACCTGCAGAGGAACTCTGTTGACACCATAATTAGCAGCTGGCGTTAGCTGGTTGATGATGTCACTATTGCTCCTATGTGTAACTATAACATAACCTGCTGGTGAAGTTGCCTGTGTGTAACGTTTCCCCTCGCCTGTGGCACGCATGCTTTTACACACACAAAGGAGAGGGGGTGGCCATCCCATCCATCCCTCCCAGCCCCAGCCCGTAACCTCTGGCTGTACCTCCTGTCGCCTCTCAGAACCCTTCGTCATCCTGCATCCCTTTTTTTCCTTTTGCTCGCCGTGATCTTCCTTCCCACCTCCTGCCAACACCTTCAAGGGAGTCATCATATTGTTGCTGTTTCAACACACGATGAGTATGGGGCCCACAGGGAAGATCAGTACTCTGCTAGGCACGGTGCCTCCCCAAATGTCCCATGAGTGAGTGGACAAGAGAGCACTGTACCTTCAGAGACACATCCTGCACAGTACAGAGGTGACGGGGCATAACGGAGGCAGTCAGGACCCCTTGTTCCTCAAGGGACAGCTTTCTGGGGCTGTGGTTCTCTGAGTGATTCTAGCAGCTGTGGCACATGCCAAAGCTAATCAAGAATTTTTTTAACTGCTGTTTACTTTAAGATGCAAAACTTTATCACTGAAACCCTAGCTGTTAGCAGAAAGGTATTGGTAGTCTAGCGGAGTAAGGAGGAAATCTCTCATCAGAGCTGGGAGTAAAAACAGGCAAGTAAGAGGCGGAGGACATGCATCCTCCAACAAGGCAGCATTCATCAGATCCAGCAGATATGGATCAAGTAGCTGTAGAAAATGCAGTAGAGATTAGAACAAACACTATATTTTTCAGGGAATTTGATAATCTGGAATGTTTTTCATTAAAAATAAAACCAAACGAAGTCACCGCCCCCCCCCCCCCAAAAAAAAAAAAAACAACCCACCAAGAAAAACCCAGAAAGTCTTTTTTATCTTTATGCTGAGCATGTGACACAGAAAAATTGCTCCTGTCCCGTTCTGGAAGACTGCATATAAGACCATTGCACTACTGACTGAACGGCTCTGTCCATTGCCTCCTGTCCTTGTTGCAGTACATTCCCATCATCCCAGTGATGTCCTCTGAGGATGCTGGTCAACACCTCTGTGCTGTCAGGCAGCTGTGGTAGATTTGGTCGCTGTGAGAGTCCTTGTTTGCACCAGCACTAGTAAACTAGACAGGGCACTGGTCTACAGGATCCAAAGGACGGACTGCTCTATCTTTATCCAGAATTAAAGAAAGCTCAGCAGGAGTCGTATTCCCTAATACAAAGCTAAAAACTTGGAAAAGTTATTTTTCTAAATGAAGATGCATAAAACAGTCGCAAATAATTATTTTCATTTCAACATGTGTGTATTTCTATATATCTTTATATACACACAAAAGTAAGTGCAGCCTCTGAATTCTTCAGATGTAGTTTTTAAAGTGTCTCCAGGGAATGTAACATTGGGGGTTGTATGTATCTGTTTTGTATGACTGGAATCAAAATTCAGAGATACCCTTGCTTCTGTAGAAGGCCACACATAAGGAGGTGCATGGCTACAGCACGTTGTAAAGATAAGCCCTGTCAGGTTGTTAAGAAATCTTGCTGGGATACCTCATAGTGAAGAAAGTCTGTGGGCTGGGAAGAACCTCATGGTTCCTCTCAGAATATGGGTTACAGGTGTATGTCTGTAGGCATAACCAAGTGCACGCTTAAGGGACTTAAGGGTTTTTCTAATCACTGGGCTAAGGTGAGGGAGAACAATTACTCCCTCCTTCCCTCTATGTGCCTGCTCAGTAATACGTCTGGTTAATCAGCCCAAAATACCCTCAATCACAATTTCTTTGGGTGCAATGCAAAAGTTATTGGCCAGAATTTTGTTAGCTCTAACATTTTTTTTTTTATGTATTTTAATGAGCCACATTGCTAAGTTTACTTGTAACTAACATGGATGAACAAAATATTAGCTCTCTAGCTTTAACAGTCATGGTACTTTGTGAACCAGCAATTTCCTTTCTCTGAATCTCAGAGGTCTTAATACGGCAGTGAATTGCTCATTTGTGCTGTAGCAATTTTATTCAAGGTAGTGTCCTGGTCATTATGTGCTCAATGATGTTCCAGAGGTGTTTGGGTTTGTATTAGTGCTGGTTAGTCTGTGATGTGTGTTAATTTAGAGATGTAAATATTGGCCAGAGTTCTGTATTTTAACTGAATAGCACTCTGGGACTGAACTCACATTCTTTCGATCCCAAAGTGAGAAAGATATTCACAGAACCACAATAACACATGGGCAAATGGCAGTTTGATAAAGCAGCCTGAGTAGTATCTCTCTGTTCAGCACATCTGTTTTTTACAGACCAAGACTCAGGTGTGTATTTATGCTTAGGAAGGAATGTTAGTCGCAAAGAGAGCAGAGAGGAAACCTGTTCCTTTGCCAATCATGCTCGTATTTCTAGAGATGACCATTTTCAATAATTACAACCCAGGGAGCCAGGTTATTGCAGGTCCTCGTTTAAGGGTTTTGAAGGGGTAGAAGACTTGCCTTCTGTGTCAACAGCTCTTTTGTGTTGGGCCAGTGGAGCGCCCTGCCTGGACTTTCCATGTCAGTCAGTACTTGCAGATAGGAAGGCAACAAACCCTCTTCAGACCTGGAGGAGAGGGTAAATTTGTGTCTCACAGAAAGTCACGGACTACAGAAGCGAGTGCAACTTCAATTTGCATGGGGCAGTGCTGAAGTGTTATAGACGGTCCCTCTGCTGTGTGTGTGGAAGTGTCATGCCTGGTAACATGGGACAGTAGCTAGCTGTAGGGACTAGCTACCTTAGTCCTACACACAATCACACCTCTGGCTAATGACGACTCTGGCAAATAATTTTTGCTAATTATTTACTGTTTATTTTCTTTCTGTGATTTAGAAGCCTTTTAGGGATTTTCTGAGAAGTTTTAGTTTATGGTTTATATCATCTTGACAAAGGATCACAAGGGAGAGGTGGTGGGACCAGGAAATACTCCCTGGCTGCTGAACAGTCACCTGCATTTCCACAGAGGGTGGGGGATCCAGAGACTGTGGTGCAGGAGCTCCCAAGATGGAGATCAATCTTCCTCCAAAACCAGCAACGCTGTTACGGGGTCTGAAAGTCTGCACCATCACTGTTTCAATGGAATAATCCCATTAAGTGGTCACAGAACTAGGTACTATCAAGAACTGGAGGAGCTGATGTCTTGGTTGAAGAGGGGTATAAGATTCACAGCCTCTGCAGGCTGAGGTTTTGCTTTTATTTTCTTTGCTGGCTGAAGCTCAGCAAGCGCCTGTGTGTAGTGCAGGAGCACAATACTGCAGAGTGCTGTGGGAGACCTGAGTGCAGGTATGGGAGGGACCTCTCGTCTCTGCTATGATGCTAATGGTTGAATAGCTGAGCTACAGGCAGCCCTTCTGCTTGCATGAGTCACTGGGCTGCGAAATCAGAGAGTATCTGCACAAATGAATACATGATTGCATCTGACTCTTGTACCCATCGTGGAGGAGTTGCATATTACCATTCTGTGGGCTGAATGATATCTAAGTCCAAGACTTAACAATAAGGCAATTCAAATGTTTGCATATATGTTTTTACGGCAGTAGTAAATGATTCTAGCAGTTTAAGTAAAGCAAGAATGAAGTCCTAAAAACAACAAACCAAAACAAAAAGTAGATTATCTAGCAAGATAATGAATTTTATTTTATGCAGGATACTGTGGCTAACAAAAATGAATAATGAATTTGGGGGGGATTAATTTTATATTGACAGAAAACAGGGCTTCCCAAGCTATCTAATGTTTTTCCCATTATAAGAAAATACAAAAATGTAATCTTTCTATTTAAAGGTTACTTTTTAAACTAATATTATTATTATTTCTGCCTCAATATTTCAGCAGTTAATGCAAAACTGGATATTTTTGTTTATCTTATACAGTAAAGTGTCTGTTAGAATGCTTTCCTACTTCTATGAAAAAAGTATAGGAGAAGATAAATAAAGATACTTTTCTAGATTTAGGAAAACCCTCAAATTATCAAACCTAAATGAACTTTATCTCTGTGGAGATTTAAAGATAATGTGAAATAAGTAGGACTAATCTGAAGAACATTATAGCTTTTAATGAAGACAAAATAAGTTTATGCGGGGTAAGAGCTAGGATTTCCAATATCTCTACTCTTCCTTTCACCCTTTCCTTACCCCCGCCCACCTTTTTCTTCATGTTTGGACTATCATTTGCCAGAAGAAGTGATTACCAGAGAGAAAAAAACTGTTTTCTCCTAAATTTCAAGTTCATGTTATCACAGAGGTCTGGAATGTTAATTACAGAACTCAATTATCTCAAGTTAATATTCTATTAATCACATAGGAAAGAAATGGAGTTGTCAAGGTAAAGTGAGCTAGTGCTTTAAAAAGTGAAAACTGGATGGGCAATGGTGATAGGGTGGATACAGAGAGTAATCTGTGTTAGCGTATTACTGACTTCATAGGGATTCAAACAACTTTAAATAGTGAGTTGCTTTAATATTCAATTCTGCATCTTGGATTAATGTATTTTTATACCCATTTGGTGATTTCCTGATTGTTTGAAAGAGGGAGAGGTAATCCTGCATACTTATTTTTTAGAAAAAGATTGTTTAAACTGTTAAACAGTACTGTCTTTTGCAACAAATTATATATTTCTGTGAAATTAGAATGTTTACCAGTACCCAAGTAGTCTGATTGTTGCTTTTTGCTTCTCTAATGTGTCTTACGTCTTTTAGTTATATTTGGATGCATATTTAAAGCATTGGTTATGCCAAACTAGTTGTTTGCTAGTGACATTACTTCACTTATTTATTTAATCTTTTTCTAACTAAAATAAGGAGAGAAAGTAATTAGGCAGATGTTTTTCTGTCTCTGCTGAATACACTGAAAAATCTACACTGTTTCTAACATAAACGACTTTACAAA
This sequence comes from Gymnogyps californianus, assembly GCF_018139145.2. Classification (NCBI taxonomy): domain Eukaryota; kingdom Metazoa; phylum Chordata; class Aves; order Accipitriformes; family Cathartidae; genus Gymnogyps; species Gymnogyps californianus. Next base: position 177,323,097 of record NC_059471.1, read on the forward strand.
TAATATTTTTATTAAGGTATGGTTTGACAGTTTATTCCAAATCTGTTAGTAACTTCTATCTGTATTAAGCAATGATGAGACTTAAGAAATTTATTTTTTCCTTTTTTTGAAAGAAACTAAATCATCAGGGAAAATGAAATATTATTATCCTAGACCTACAGCTTGCAGTTTAGGCTGTAAATGTGGCTTGGGGCCATGTGAATAGATGCCATTAAGGGATTGAAGGTCATAGTTTCTGGAAGAAGATTCTGACAAGATAAGGGAAGATGCACAAGGCAATATTTTATCCTGTCAAGCTTTGAACTGCTGATGAGACAAAATGTACTATTTTCAAAAAATACCTAATTGATCTAGGAGCTTTTTTTCTGAAGTTAATGGAACCTTATTTCAGTGAACATTGATGGAAGTATGGTTGTCTGATCTATTCAGCTTTTTTATAAGTCCTGTTTTTAAGTGCTTTGTAAATTCATCTCTAAGGTTCTGAAGTCACAAATTTCAGAAAGCATTAACCCAAGAAGCTCCCCCTTCCTTAATTGCACAAGACAAATTTTATTAGTAATTATTTTTAAAATTCCCTAAAATGATTGAAACAGAGTTATTGTTTTAACATTTTTAACAGTAGTAGTCTTTGAAAAAAACTTCCTTACTACGTGTTTCAGTAGAGAGAGATTCTGGCTTTGAAAACCATTTTTAGTATACAGAAAATTGATCTGATCTCTGGAATTTACCTGTGATTTTTACCTTCTGTACTTGTCTGAATTTCTTTCTGACAATGATGGTGTCATTTATCTATTTTTTATATTATTTTATATGTGGTATAGTACTTTTAAAATGGATGCATAAAAATTCAAAGAGGTGTATAACATTTTCTGTGAGAAATCACCAGCTCAAATCCTGTTGACTGAAGTTTGAGGTTGTATGCTTTAGATGGTGTAAGTCAAGTAGTTACTTATATCAAGTAAGGCTCTTGTCCTAATTCATTTCATCTGTTCATGCAGATTTTCTGTTAACAGTTTTCCTGGGAGATAGCTACTTTCCTTCCATTTCCATCTACCTGGTGATTTCAAATCCTACATTTCCCAGTCTCTTTAGAAAAATCAGCAGAGGTAATTTGTTATAGAAGGTGTGACATGCATCTTATTTGAGGGAGGCATTTGCTTTCTCAGAGAAGTGGAGCTTGATGGTGAACAGAATGTATTTGCAATTACTGCTGGAATTCATTAATCTGCTAAAATGTAACATTTTGCAGGATAGCCCAAGATATTTTTGGAGAAGCAACTCTAGTATCTTAGCGCCAGCTCTGATTTTAAGAAGTCAGACCAAAGTCTCCACAATCTAGTCCCAGTTTGCCGAAATGATTCCACTGATGTCAGTGCTAAAATATGTATTGACTTCAGTGGGCCCAGGATTATTCCTCTTGTGTCCTTTCTGTCAACACATCAATAACCTGCTAATGTTAGATAGATGATTTGAGTAGGCAGTCATGTCAGAGGTAGAGCTGTGGAAGTTATTTATTATTAACTGGAAGTACAATAGCATTTCACCTGACTTTAAAATCCTTAAATTGCCTAACAATCTTTGAAATAGGGCACAGGTTTTTAAGCTTCACACTAGCCATACTGAGAAACAGAGGACAAATGATAAAGCCAACAAAGCTCCATTGAAAAAAAATTGCCAAAAGTAAACGTAATTTCTTCTAAAAATCATATGATGCCCCCTCTCTTCTGGGTAACCCCTCAGCTTGTCCAGCAGTGAAGCAGATTTAAATTGGAAAAAAACCCTTTATTTCTTAAAACTTTCTCCTGAACTCTTGTTTCCCTTTTACATTCCAAGTACACTTGCGTTCCACTCAAATACACTCCTCATACCTATTGCACACCCTTTCCTATGTACTCATTTCTCACTTCAGTGCAGTCAGGAGGCAATGCTAATTTACTTTTATTTCTTTGTAATTATTCCTCCCTGATTGATATTACTTATTATCAAAATGTTCAGAATGACTTCTTTTCTCGTTTCAGCTGAGACACACAATCAGATACAATTGATAGGAGAAATTAGCTCTCTTCTTGATTGGCAAAATATTGCAATCCTGAAATTTAAATTTTACTTACCAATTAGAATTCATTCCACAAGAGATAAAAAGTATATTTCTGAGTGTATTCAGCTCACAGTAATATTACATACTGAGTTATCTGAGAGTGCTTTAATGAGTGAGAAATAGAGATGGTAAGGTCATGTAATTCAGGACAGACAATATAGATCAGACAGGCATAATATCATCACTGAACAGCTTTGCAGAGCTGTTTGTTAGGAGATTTGTGGAAGGTATGAAAAGGAAAATCCCACAGGAATCACTGCCATGTTCTGTTATTTTACTAAAAGCATATAGTAGCAAATTGGCCGAATACAGACCCTGTTCAAGTCAATGGAAGTGTTTCCATTCAGTCCAGATCTTGTGTAAATCTTGAGGGTTATTTTGTACATTTTCTTTCTTATCCAGCAATTTGTTAGGCAAGACAAAGTATTTCAGTTGTCCTCATTAATCTTTGAGGCTACTTATTCAAATTTTGTGATGTTATCACTCCCTCCCCTGAGATAGTCTCCTATGTCGTTAGTCAGAAATGAATGACTATGTCATTGGCTCTATCTGAAGAGAAAAAAGCTGTATCTCCATCTGGGTGGTCACTGATCAGAAATGGATTTCAGAAAAAGTATATGAGAATAAAATCATGACAATAAAACATACTAGCTTTGATTATCTATGCTTACCTTACTTTCAATGTGTTTTGAAACATTACGTACTTACTCTTCTATAAAACACATATTATAAAAGCACACATTAGCTCTGAAGGTAATAGCAGTGTAATTTTGCAAGAGGATAGATGTAGCTTCAGGAATTGAGATACAACTGGAAGAGTGCTGGGAGAGACATCTAGCACTGATCACTACGGGGAGGAGACCTTGTCTGTCTTACATTTCTGGCTACAGCTTATAACCAGGACAGACAATGCAGAAAAGCCCCACCAGGAAGAAAGACTGTCAGTAAAGACAGCCAACGTGAGCTCTGTCCAGTCTGGGCAGACCCACTGCATCTGTGTGGGAGGTAGTACAAGAAGGATTTTGGTCAGCCAGGAGTTAAGAACTGTGCAGCAGTCAGCACTCAGGAGCACAATACCCACACCTCCTCCTGAGGATCAGGTCTGCAGTGGTGAGTGATAAAGCTGGCTCCTACTTTCCTCCCTTTCCTGGACTCTTCTCTGAGGATGTCAAGAAAGTGGCTAAATTCACTTGGGAACCTTGGTTCAGAGAAACCGCCAGCACCTGTTTGGGTGCTGTTGTCACTTCCAATCCATCCTGTTATTTGTGTAACACCCTAGGAGAGTTAAAGCATTAATCTAACGATGTGGAATGCCAAAGTTCAACTCTCTCGTCTGCTGGAGAAAATTTAAATCTAAAAGACACCCATTTTTTTTTCCAGAAGCGTCTCATACATCCTAGGTTATATGGCCTACTGGTAGGGAAAACTCCATCTTTCCTGTTGGAGCAGTGCTACAGAGCAGAAAAGAGTGCAGTGAGTAGAAAAATTCTTGAAAAAAGCCTGATCAATTGCTTTAATTTTTTTTTCAATGTATGCTTTGAGATCTGAGCAGTAGAGAGGTATTTCTGTGAGTACTTCTATATTAGGAATTTTATCATATGCAGGTAGATGTTCATGGCCAGAAGGGACAATAATAAGGATCTATTTCACTCCTTCTCTAACACAGGCTGTAAAAATACCCAGTGATTCCTGCATTAAGACTACTGGCTCAGATAAAGCTAGAAAATCCCTACCAGAAAATTGAATATTTGTGCTCTGACTGTTTGTACCTATGAGCTGAACTTTTTGCACTGGTTCTTCAGGTGATCTATTCAACTTTACATTGCCAGAAAATACAGACATGAAAGTTTACCATTGCATCAAACAGCACAGCAAAGCACAGACACGTGTGACAGCACAAGAATGTCTGTATTTTCTGGGAACTGGACAGATTTTTTTTATTTCAGAAATGATGCCCAGAACAGCTTCATTACCCCAGACCTAAGCAAATGTGGATATTAAAGTCAGTATCTTAAGTCATATATATTAATGTACAGAAAACTTGCTGTCAGGCAGCTGGGAATATTAATAGAGATGGAAAACATTTTGGCTGGATTTTCCTAATGCCTCTACTAGAAAACTTATACAAAATATTGTTATTACTTTGCTATTATTATATCAAGAGATTCCAGCTAAGATAGTATTTGTCTCTGTTATGCCAAGGAATATTCTTGAAAATAGTACAAAGGATACCAAGTCTGTCCTTATATGCCTCTTAAAGAATCAAACTCAGTTGAGAGAATCACAAAAGATTCAGGTTTTCCTGCCTTGTGGTGAAAGAGCTGAGGAAGCAAGTTCACATGGCTTGTCTAACTGTTGTGAAACCCCATCTCAGATCAGAGATGGGATTAAGAACAATGGAATTCTCAATAAAAATGGTCACCTGGGTTCGCCTCTGATGCTCCTGGAATTTGAAAAATCATCTCTGTTGAGATGATTGTGTTCAAAGGGCATATTAATGTAACCTGCATCATTATGCACAGTTTCTTGTTTGCTTTATTATCTTCCAAGAACCTTTTATCTGAGAACAAATCTAAAGTTCATTTGCCGTCACTGAATAAGACATACAGTTACAGAAGTAGATGGGAACATAAGGGAAGGAAGAATAGCTTTCAAGTGGAGATGATTGAAACATCTTTCAAATTGAAAGAGGGAAAAAGAGATAGCATTTGGGACACAATCTGAGACACCAACAGGACGCTCTGTTACTAGGAAAAGATATTCAATCAAGTTAAAATACTTACTTATGATTAGCATAGCTTTTAAGTTAATTTTCATTTGTGGAAATGTTACACTATGGTTGCTGTTGTACCTGGTTAAGCAAGAGGTAAGATCTTTGTTGATAAGGTTTAGAAGCAATGAACTGCTTGTGTTTTGTAGGAGCACTACATTGATTGCACTGGGCTATGCCTCACTTGGCCAGCCCAATATATGAAAAAAGCTGAGCTATACTAGCAAGCACCAGAAAGCCTATTGGTCTTAATAAAAGCTGTCAGCCTTTATACTTCAAAATATAATTTGGCTGATCTCTGGAGGCTTGGAGACTTTTCCACTCCTAAGTTTCAGTTGGACGACAGGCCACGTAGACTCCAGTTATCTCAGGTGACCTGCAGGCGACTGCTGCAGTGCTCCCCGGACGCTTCCACCATCTCACCCACACCAGGGCTCTGACTGAAAGCTACTGTGGCTGCCTGGCTCACCTACCCAGGTTTTCTCTGTGCAAATATGAGCAAGGCTGAGGCATGCTTGGATCTCGCCATGGAGAGGTGGTGTTAGGTGCCACCCTCTCCATTTAGACATAACCTGTGAAATCCGTACGAATCTGAAAGCTTTGAGACATGAGGAAAGAAGTGTTTAGCTTCATGCATGGCAGATAAACCTCCCCAGTTGTTTTCTGGTCAGTTTGTTTCCACGGCACATAGACCACTCCCCAGCTGATATTTTCTTCTTTAATTCCCTCATTGATGATGTGTACATAGGAGCCTGATTTCTGATGTGTATGCGAGGGAGAGCTCTGCTGCACCACAGACACCATAAATAACTATCTCACATCAGAGGTAAAGCATATTGCTAGTGCGGCTCATAATGTTAATACTGAGTGCTAATGTCCTGCCCTTTATCTTAATTAGTGTTGCTTTCAATTAGAAGTAAGCCATTCACTTTGGAATAAAAGAACTGACCCACACCTCTTCCCCAAATTTGAATTATCCCCACAATTAAGTGCTAAGTATCTGGCTTGACACTTACAGGACCTTTATCACCATCATATCTGAGTGGCTGGCAGTGAACTGCAGCATTCATTCACCCACCCATTCCATAAATTTTTCATTTCAGATACTAAAGATGTCTTCCGTGATGCATTTCAGGACAGCATTTTATGTGCTTTACAAAGGACTGAAAAATTTCTCTTATAACCTGTCGTTGTCCTTTGTACTCACTCTTGGGTCTTTTAACAAGTTTCAGAGATTGATAATTTTGTGATATGGGGTTCTAAGCAACTTATTTACATCCCCTTAGACTACCCTTGATTCATACCTTTAGTACAGATCCTGCCTGGATTTAGAGTGGAAAGGTCACAGTTACTGGAGAAAAAAAGGAAGAGGTATTTGGAAACAAGGTTTTCTATTTTGTGTGTGTAATGCAACATACAATATGTGTTTGTTTTTCTGTATATCTGTGCGTGTCAAACATATTGAGACAGCAGCTAGACTATTTGGTTTTGAACATTTTATCCAAAAGGGCCTTCAACTTGAATCTGAATTTCTCTGTCTGCACCAGTTCTGATATTAGCAAGTTGACTCTGTAATCTGAAGGCTTTTGGTCTTTAATATTCTCTATCCCTTCTGTTTGCATGATGCTGTTTTTGGAGCCCCTCAACAATATACTGGCACATCTTTTAAATACTTTCTTTATGCAGCAACAGTTCTCTAAAATGCAACTGTTTTTAGAGTAGGAGAAGACTGTAGTGATCTGGGGTAACTGTCCTGTTAGACTGAGATAATGAGCTTCTGAGGCCCTCAGGTATCTTTCTGGTGAGTTTAGTAACCATAAGCACTTCACCCTAGGAATTAAGGTTTGTTCGTTCTTCCTGATAGCAAGAACCAGAGTGCTGAAACAGTCTCTCACGTTATACAGTTACAGAGGAGGTAGTGACAATGATGCAGAGTGTAGGATTTTATTCAAACATCTGAGCAGCTGGAAAATTATGGGAATTGTAGGGCACTGTGAATTCACACAGCGGATTACCTGGATCTTGATCAACCCCTTCTAATGGACATGCAACAGGGAAGAATGCAGGTCATCGATTCAACAACCTGTCTGACAACCCTATCAGCAACCCCTGAGAGCCATTTCAGGGGTTCAGATGTTTGGGAACAGCCAGAGCAGTGATGACAGGGGCACCAATATGGGAATGTGAGTAGTACATCCCAATCGGTTTGACTTCATTCTACAGCTTTTCTAGACAACCTAATGAGTTAGAAACCTTTGGAAACGTTGTTTGCTTTTCCTTTGGCAAAGGGTAGAGAACTGTCAGTAAAGCAAAGTGACACAAATGAGCCACGTTTGCTCATGCCCCTGCCATAATCCAAAAGAAGGATGCTTTCTGAGATCAGAAAGCATGCTTTATGGTTATTAACATCTTTTGAACAATTGGAGGCAAAAGGGTTGGCCATACCAGTACGGTGCAAATGTGTGTTATTGTCACAGTTCCAGGCAACCTGCCTCGCCTTCGGTCTGACATGGCAGGCTGAATTTCATTTGTCATACATTTCATGAATGTATGAGGGGTCTTTACCTACAGAGATTAGTGTACATATACAGAAGGGTGTGTGGGAATTGTGAAAATGATTCTGTACAGTAATTCCCTTGTTATGCTATACAATGTATAATAAAACACATAGTAAGGACTGTAACATGCTTTTATTTGAAGGTAACAAAGGAATATATGAAAAAATAAAACTGCATACTTACAGCTGTTTGTTTATGCTTCTCAAAATTATCTCTACTTCTCAAGAAAACAGGTTTTTTTTTCCAGTGTTAATCACAGATTTCTTTGTAAGGTCTGTATGAATTACAATATTAGTGATTTAAAATTGTCTTTTAATAATGTGACATTTGCTGGTATGAGACCAGACCAGACTGATGCTATAGAGAACCTGAAAGTTATGTTATAAGCTCTTTATGCCTGCAGTCATTTTCTTTTTGTAGAGCGTAACAAAAACTAAGTGGACAAAGTTGCAGAACAACATAAAGAATGTAACAGTTTCAAAACACTTTGAATTTGGCAAGTAGGAACAAACAAAACAACAAAGTGTGCCAAAAAAGTGTTCACAACAAGCTGAGTGAGCAAAACACTTCTTTTACTGCAGCTGTTCCGCTTACTTCTGGGACAAGAGGGCAAAGCAAGTCCAAATTGATCTAACAGAAAATCTTCTGGTTCAGTAAAAGCCTTCAGTGAGAGTCTGTGCGTTCACAAGCTGTTGTATTATACTGTACTGCACTGTTCACAGTTGAAAACTATCCAGTACTGATATGGACCTGGCAGCCTCATCCTGAAACTCTTTCTGCCAACAAGATGTCTTTGGAAGGCTGAAACAAATGAGAAACTAAATTCTTCACAGCTTGCCGAGATAAGAGGTTCCCGGGAATTGCTGAGTGTTAGATTGCTGCCCTAAACCCCTCAATTTCATGCTCTCTTTTTCTGTACTGCATATTTGTTCCAACTGGCTCCCTACCTTGGACTCTACTGCATCCTGCTGGGTTAAATGTGATGGACAGTCTATATGAAAACCAATCAGTCATTTTGACAGGAGACTCAGAGAAGGTCAAGGCCACCTCTTTTCAAAAACCTGTCTGGTGAGCCTTCAGCTGTCACACATGAAATGTCTCTGAGGCTCTTCTTTTGACTGGGCTGTGCTTTCATTTTGTCCCAGACACTCAGGAATCCAGTTAGAGAAGTCTTCCCTGTGCACTCACCATAATATTTATTTGATTGCCATTGTCCAAATTTAGAAGAGGGAAATTGTAACTTAAGACACTGACTGTATGGTGTGCTGCATCACCTAACATATGAAGGAAGACAATTCAATCTGATGTTCATGTGAAGTACTCTCTCTTTCAGTGGTAAAGCTCTGCTGGCACATAAAAGTGCTATTGTGGAACACTACTTCTGGAGCTTATATAATATATGCCTGATACACGGTTAAAGGATTATGGTGGGAGTCAGTCTTGCAGGACATTTAACATATTCTTTTTCATTTAAAAAAAGACCACAATGAGGCTTGAAGTTGAAAAATAATTTCATTAAAATCAGGTTTATGTTTAATATGCAAAGAGATTTACTTACTTTATTTAAAGAATATATTTTTCGCCTTCTCCAAAATGTAAAGAAAAAAATTTGGTTTAAATTTAGAGTCCATAAGAATATGTCCCAATCTCACAAGCACATCAACATTTTTTTCAAGCTTTATTAGTTCTAAAGGATTCACATTTCAAGCACGCATGTTCTGATCTAGGTGCTTAATTTAACAAAGTTATTTAATAACATTTAATTACAACTACCCTTGCTTCTTGAGGTTTCCCATTCATCACTGCATTGTCCAGGAGGAGGTACAACCCACATTGCACTTGCAGAGAAAGAGAAAGAGAGAAGGAGAAATAATTTCCAGTTCTGTATTTTATAGAGATTTTAACAACTGGCATATTCTGTACCTCTGATGAATTTTGATATTTCAAGGTTTCTGAGAAAATATTAATTCAGTTCAGTCTTGTGTCCTAAGGTTACATTAGGAAATAGAAGGAAAATCTAGTTTGGTAGTTTTCTAGCATTTCAGGTGATGGAAAGTTTCCAGAAAAGTTCAAATGCTTACAGCTGTCAAACTAGATTCAGTTTTGATATATCCACGTAGAGCATGTGGAAAAATTGACCAAAGTTACTTCTGATGACTTGGTCTAAATTGTGCCAGAGAAAACTGAACAAAAGCTACTTCAACGTCAGATTTCAACAGTAGGACAGAACAGACCTACTCTCATCGTATTAAAATGGTGCATATATTTTACTAGAGTTTTGCTGATCTTTTTCTTTTGAAGGACATGTGCTGGTGGCTATACATGATCATTTGAAATAGTCAGAGTTGGTATGTGAAGAATGATGTATTTATTCAATGTTCTGTTGAAACACCCTGAGAAATGCTCAGTCAGCATGGTTTGTCACCACAGCTAGTAACTGGGAATGAACCTAATTTTGTAGTTCATAAATTCAACATTCTTAATACAATATTAATTGTGGTCATTATATCAGATCAGTATTGAACCATATAGGCAACAATTCTTTATCAAGAAGTTCAAACAATGAAACTAGGAAAATGATCTAATTATAACTGCCTAATTTAGTTTCATCTTATTGAAACATATCATTCAAAGAACTTCCAGACTTTTCTAATTTATTGAAACCATTAAAGAATGACACAGGTAATGCAATGGCAGCATATACAGGAAGAATGATAGTAGGTATCAACCCACTACTTTAATTAGGACAATCATATCTGACTTACAACTTTGTTGTAGGGTTAACTGAGTTTTGCCTAGCTAATACCTGTATAAAACCGAGGAGTTCGCCTGAAGAGCACTTGAGTGTCTTTCAGAATAATATGGCTCTAGAGGATTTTGTGGGAACAATGTTAGGTCATAATAGCTGGCCAGAAGACAAATCCGTACAGATTGAAGGTAAGGAAGAACTATCCTCAATCCAGATTGTCCTAGATCAGAGCCAGAGCTGGACTGAGTTATCTAAACACAGGCCTCTGGTGCCATCCAAGACACCCTTAGGTATCCTGCCTGGCCTCCAGTTGCTTCCCCAGAAGGGCCTGGACCACCCGTAGGTGCCTGGTCATATCTGCCAGCCTTGTGTGCGTGCCTCAGAAGCCCTGGGGTGCCTTGGGTGGTCCAGCTGCTTATGTATGGAATAGAGCCCCAAAGACCACTCAGTCCCACAGTCTGTTTTTATCAAGACATTTGTATCAGTTCTAACTTTTAAAAATCTTTTGTGTACCATTCATTAGGCGATTGTATTTGATTTTCAGAGAAAAACAAAGCCTGACTTTTTATTCTCTTCTGTGCCTAAGCCCCTGTAATCTTCTTTCTCCAAATCTCATTTTCCTCCCATATCTCATATTAAAAATGGGTTACCAATGGTAATATACTATGCCAGATGAGCATGAACCTTTGTGTTGGGCAGATACATATTCCTGTTCAAATTTATTTCTCTTGTATCCTCCTCTTCTTAAGCCAAGGGAAATGAGATCTTTGTTTTGATTTAGTGAAGTCAAAATATAAAGGAATGAAAGAGAGACAGTCTTCAGGGCATTTCTGACCTGTTTTCCTGTTTCTCAGAAAGAAGAGGAGGAGCTGCGTGATTTCAAGCTTAATTTCTGTACACACACACAGATACTCTGAGAAAAGATGAAACCTACTTTGAATAAGCACCTGAACTGAAACTCAAAATTTTGCTGAGGCTTCCCCATCACTAATCTTCATAGAATTATCAAGCAATGTTGCTAGCTCTGAGTTATCCACACACATAGAGCAGTATAATACGTATCATGTTAAATAATGCTTGGGCTGTTTGCAAACAATTAGCAAAATTAATACAGGTATTCATTTACAATCTGTTAATTTTTTTTGTTTATGGTGCTTCTTAACAGCCAAAGTCTTTCCTCAGTTATGCACATGCAATTCCTGTTGAAGGCAACAGGAATGATTGAATATCTTGGAGCAAAATTGAAACCTAAGTGTTTAATTTATGTTTTAATGTCTTTTTTTACAACAGTATTAATTAATTGTACAAATACTAGTGAATATGAAAGGACTTCATGGAAGCACTATGTTGATTACAATCTGAATTTATCCATTTATTGGTTAAATACCCATCCATGTATTTAAATGGTGCTTCTGATAATTTTTCTTGGCTTGAGAAACTGCTGGTAGTTTCTAGACTGCTAGCAAGTGAAGAGATGGTTGAAAACCAGACTTTGTCTCAGAGGGGAAATTCTGACATTCCTGTTCTTAACTGGGGCAAAGATAACAATAAAAATGTATGAGGAAAGAAAACTTTAAAATAATTCATACAGAAATATGTATGTACAATTTCATTTCAGTCGGATAAAACTAGTTTCAGTGATGAGGAATGTTACAATAAATATCCTATATATGTGTGTATGTGTACTATGATATAATGCTTGTATTAGAATGTATGTTGTTAAAATTGAAATGAAATTAAACAGAACAAGGAAATAATTATGAAACATTATTACTTGATTGGAGCAAAATTATTCTCACTTTACTGAAAGAAACTCAGAAAGCTGAAATAATTATTCCATCATTTCCTTGTGGAAAATTTCTTCACCCTCATGAAATGGAAGTCATGAAAAAATTCTCATTAAGTTTCTGACCTGCGCAAACACAGAGGTGAGGTGCACCTCTTAGACCATAATGCTACGACTGCTTCACCAGGCAGGACCACATATGACAGTAGTCCCTTTCCAGAACAGGCCTTTCCTTAAATGCATCCTGTGATTGCCTTCTTAGGTTAGTTTTACTATTAGATGTATTTCATTCTATCTATCAAAATCTAGCCTTTTTGGTTCAAATTTCTTTCTTTTGACAAGGTTTGTGGTTGAGCAGACAATAATTAATATTGTGGCAATTTTTAAGATTTCAAATAAGTTTTTGCTCTGCGTTGCAATGAAAGGAAAGCCTTCGTGAATGCTTTTAGAAACCATTATTGTGTTAAAAAGGCCATCTCTGTTAGAATATTCAGCCTTTAAGAAGGATGTGTGGCTTGGTGGTCTGAGGTGGTCTGGGGTCCATGGTTAGGCATTACTATCTGTACTACTATAAAACAAGGAAAGTTTTTTCTCAGAGGCCAGGAAACATGCAGAGAAAATGAAGCATGACAAAAATCAAGCTGTGTTAGATCTTTCAAGGATATTGAACAAATAACAAAAAAAAAGGAAGAGAGATGACATGGGGCAGCAGCATAATATTGATGGATAGGGATTAAAATGCAGCTATGGGTTGAAGCTAAATATATACTGTATCTTAGTTTCCAATTGTTGAGCATTTGTAGGAGTGATGGGAAGGAATTTGTGGAAATGCAAATGGCTATGCAATCAAAATGGAGACAAAATGAAAGAGGCTTTAATGCTCAATATGTCCATAATTTAGAAAACAAATGGCACAAGAAACCGCAGGCACGATAGCTATACCCAGTCAAATCAGGGGTATCATCATTTAGCTTCAAAATAATCCAAAGAATAATGTTTCAGAAAAATGTAGGGGAACATGAGTGCCACAGATAAATTTAATGAAATTAAGAAAAGTTTTCTCTTCATTGGAGAAGTGGGGATTTGGGATGATCTTACAATTGGCAGGGAATTTGCCTTGTTTTAAGATGAGTTTACTGAGATGTTCCTCTGACATAGCTGACTAAGATGGCAGGGGAATAATCCTGATGGCCTAGGGAGGCTGTACTAATTCTACTATGCACACTCACTTGTTTCTTTTCCCCAAAGATTTCCAACATCCTGTAACTGTTTATTTTTTTCTGTATGCCATTCCACACTAGTTTTCATGTTAACATGTCCTCTTTAGGTATAAGCTCTTCCATTAAGCAATTAGAGTCCCATAATCTTTCCTTGTAAGTCATTCCAAATCTTGCATAATTTTCACTTTATGACTGAAGATTTTCTGTGGACCACATTCTGAAGTTCAAATATAAGCCAGCTTATGCCTTTTAATACCTTATACGTTTAGAATTCTTTGAGTTCAGCTTCTGGGGTCAGTATTATCAGGATGTTCAAGTGAACATATTTCACACCAAATAGCTCCTTGTAAATTTGGATCCCATACTGGTCTTAGATGGATGCTCCAATTCTTGATGTGAAAATCCTTTACTGTTACTAGTGCAGCGTTTCCACTCTGTCCCTGGGGAGGGGGGAATTCATTTCACTTAGCTTTTTATAGCCATTGAGAGAAAACAGTGGTTTTAGGGTGTGATTCATCTCATCTCTTTTAGGCATGGATTTTAGTGTGGACGGATGCCCCAGGTTTCCTGTTTTGCTGTAAAGTGACAATAGCGGGAGCCCCAGGTGACCAGCACAGAAGAAGGTGTTTCCCTTTTGATCCAGTCAATGCTACCACAATTATTTACCCATCTTATTTTGTCCTTATCCCAACAGAGTGTACTCTGTTTTCCTGTGAACTTCAAGAGCCTTGAAAAAGCAGTGGTAAGCCACGTGCTCAGCTGGCCGATGCTCTACAAGTGTAGCTTGATAAGAGCTGTGATATTCCAGTCCCTGCTGCCTATGGCTCACTGTGTGCTCAGGAAAAGTAGGGGCATGTTTAAAACATGCTTCATCTGGCCTATTTTAGATATCTGGCTTAGGATGGGATGAAAGCTGCCCTAAAAAGAGTCTGATTCTCTCCTTTAACTATAAGAGGAGCCTGTAGTGGTTAGATCAGAAGCAGAGGGCTTAAGCTGCAGATCTAAACCCCACCCCACTGCCTATTAGACTCCAGGCTTTGCTAGAGTTAGGTGGCAGCAGAACATGAGTTTTGAAGAGTAACATGTTAGGTATGAGCCTGTATCTTTTTGTGTGTCTGGTCTTCACAGTGGTAGAGACTGGAGGAACTTTGGGTTGAAATAGGGAATTAGAGTGATAAGCTCCAGTAACCGTGAAAAGTGCTGCAAATACTCTTTGTGTTGTTTGTTGTTATTTTTTTCTTGGGGGGCGGGGGGGGGCAGTTATGGTGTTTCCTGCTTGAGGGAAGTTTGAAGAACCATCTGGCCCCTCCCTCTATGTGTCTTTTCAATGAGGCAGCTGAAGGCAGAGGAACTTGTGGTTCTTGCACTCAAGCTTGAGTCATCTGACTGCAAGCAACAACAGGACTCTTCTCTTAGGGATGCTGGAGAAGCGAAAACGTGAATGCAGGAGGGATGTGAGTGACATTAAGCCCAGAGAAAGGGAAAAAAAAAATCTGATTACTCAGCCCCAGGAAGGAAACACATTTTAAGCTTACTTTGAATTTCATTGTTAATAAAACATCGTTGTTTTGATGCATCATTTTTCTGGGTCTGTGCTTTTCAACAGTTTATGGACTATTTGGATATGTAAATATATTTGTGCTACGTAGTCATATGTAAGGTTATATTTCTTGATAACATCTCCGTTATTCACAGGTTAGAAATTATTAATTTATCACCTTATGTGCTGTTTTTAAGAGATGTTTCTGACTGTTATACAAAGCAGGGAAAAGATTTCAAAATTGTGTGAGTGCCAAAGCCTGGGGCCCTGCAATAACAAGAAGCTTGCAGTTGTTGAAATGTTCCTTTTCTGCAATTGTAAACCAAAATACTCTATTTTGACTTACAGAAAGAAATTATTTTCTTCGTACTGTTCACTAGAGCAACCAAACGAAACCACCTTAGAGATATAAAAGTTTAAAAAAATGGCAAGGTATAATATTTTCATTGATCTTATTCAAATATTTTTTTCATGGTTTTGAGATATCAATGTTTCATCCAATGTTTCATCATTTTTCTGAGAACAGGGTTGGGTTTTTTTCTCTCTCTCTACTTTTGGGAAATCATTTCCTTCAGGTTTTACCTTTCAGGAGGTGCTTATCTTCCATAACAGAGAAAAAGCTGTCTGGGAACAGATTTCAGACAGACAAGGGGGCAATAGAGAGCTGTAGCCTTCTTCTCCCTGCATTAACACCACGAATGGATTATGTGCACAGATGCATCTGCACATCCCATTTCCATCCCCATATTCATTTGGCACTTGGATCCAGCACTGAAGCATATTTTACTCTCTGCCAAGTGTTGTCAGGTTTTATAAATAAGACTAGAGATCTAAGTTTAACAGCTCAGATTTGAATTCACCAGTCAAGGAATACACAAAAAAATACATGAGCCCACATCATCTGTCACCTCTGTCTTTACTTCCAGCTGCTTCCTGACTTACTGGCCCTAGGTGAGTATTTGCTTGCTGAGCTATCTACCACTGGTTTTCAAACAGCGCTCCTTGAGCCCTTGGGCTCTGTGAGTGATAGCTAAGAAAACAAAACCCACTGTCAGTGGATTTAAATTCCCTACTCAAAGTTTCCTGCGTTCCTAAGAAAAAAATTTAGGGATCTTCAAACTGAAAAAAGATCTAAAAATCACTGATCTAGGTTCTAAGTGATACATTCTTGAGTGATGATATTTTTAATGAATCCTTAATATTTTAGCATACAAAACAGATCAGCATCTTATAATATTTAATCTTTCACCCACATATCACAGTGCCAGTTCCTCGAGTATTATCTAGAAGAGTAATATTTGCCCAAGTCATTACCTCCAAGTAGGATTACTCATCCAGTAGCTCAGGAAGGAAAGAAATAGCACGTGTTACCTCTTCAGCTCTGTGTTCAGCATTGGGTCACAGAAGCCTGTGTGATCTTTGACTGTATGCGCCTTATGTTATAGCTGGGGAGCAGCTCTGCAGAGGAGGTCCTGGGAGTGCTGGTGGGCAGCGAGCTGAGCATGGGCCAGCAGTCAGCCCTGGCAGCAATGAAGGCCAACTCTGCCCTGGGCTATGTCAGCAGGAGCACAGCCAGCACATCAAGGAAAGTGATTATGCCCTTTACTCAGCAGCTATTAGACCACATCTAGAGCACTGTGTCCAGTTTGGGGCTCCCCAGCATGGGAAAGGCACTGATAAGTTGTAGTTAGTCCAGGGAAGGGCCACCACAATGGCTGGGGATGGAGCATGTGCCCTCTGAGGGCAGGCTGAGGGACCAAGGCTTGTTCACCTGGAGAGGGAATCGCTTTGAGGGGACCACACAGAAGCCCCCAACACCTATGAGGAGCTTGTCAAGGAGATGGAGCCAGGCTCTTCCCAGCAGTGCATGCCTGGAGGCTGAGGGACAATGGACATAAAGTGAAAACATGGAGGTTCAGACTGGACAGAGGAAATGTTTCCCCATACAGACAACTAAGCAGTGGAGCAAACTGCTCAGAGAGGCTGTGCAGTCTCTGTCCCTGGAGGTTTTGAAGCCTACACTGTGGATACAGCCCTGAGCAATCTGTTCTGAACTTGTAGTTGAGCCTGCAGTGAGCATAAGGTTGGCCTAGAGGCCTCCTGAGGCCCCTTGCAGCCCAAATTACCCTGTAATCTTATGATTCTATGTGGCTGGGTTATCTGATCCAAAATACAACCTGTGTTGAAATTCAGTTAGTCATTAACAGCAAAATAACGCTCTGCAAACTCAAGTTTTCCATATAGATCTTCAAGGAGACTCTTCCAGGTTAATTCAAGGCTTGTTCTGCTATTAAGAAATGAAAACTAGTGCTGACACAATATTTTACGAATGTTCTTATAATGGAACTTGAATAGTCTTACAGCTTCACATCTACAGCTTATGTCTAGAGTCACATGATAGGCTTCATAAAAATATATCTCAATTTTTACTAACAGCAAAATTGGCCGGCTGATCCTATTCACTGTGCTACAGCCAGCTGAAGGTTGAAGGCTACATATTGCTGCTGGCTACATATTTTCATCAGCTGAATCTCACCGTCATGGTCAGACGCTTTTTGTGCTTTGACCTCTGAAAAATATTGCACTTGGAGAAGGTGGATGATCAAGCCTCTCTGGAGACAATTACTGAAACAGCTTCAAAATCTTGGCTTATCATTATAAGTTAAAATAACTTAATAATCTGAATTGGACTTTGAATCTTTTCAGTTATTTTTATTCTGTTAGCCAGACAAATATTTGACAGGTAATATTCTAAGTTTCCTCTGGCTGGTAGAACTAAGTACAGATTCCACTTTCCTGTGCCAGCAAAATGGCTTATCCCTCAGGGTAAAATGATTCCTAAAGGAGAATGCTCATTGTTTTTCTTGCTGTTGTTCCTTGAAGATTATACTTTCAAACTACCTAACATTGCTTTCACCAGGGAGCCTCATGAACAGGCTGTCTTGGCATTATATTGAATTATCTTATCTCTAGCCACCTTATTTAATCCCTTTCTTCACTTTGCCTGGCTTTATTTCCTCTCCTCCTTGGGCCATAATGCCTCTTGGTAGAAGCAGGACTGAATCTTTATTATCACTTCCTCTAGATGTTCTCTGCTGGATGTCCTGAACTTTATTTTATTCCAAGGAATATTCTAGGAGTATGTTAGGTTTTGTTAAAGAAATGGGAAGTTCATTAAAAAAAAAAAAAAAGTATGCAAGAGTTTATGATGGAATTTGTTGAAGACAGCACTAGCAGAACTAAGAGGAACTCAGTCTATAGTTTCCTTAAACCTAAATATTTCCTAATAGAGTAACAGTGATATCAGGATGTGCTAGTGAACATGTTTGTGTGTGGGCAGGCAAATATGCTATGGTACAGCAGGTCTGGACAAACCCATAAGCATCTCCCTCTTCTCATGTCTCTTGAAGCCTATGTATTCTCTCTCATTAATTTTTGTCCTCTTATAGGAATATATTTCTTGCCTTACTCTTCCAAGGACCACTTCACTAATGTAGCTATCCTGTTCGTATGCTTTCTTCTAACTTTTGAGACTTCAATCCCCTTTCTGCTCTCCTGCTCTCCTCCATGCCAGACTCCTTTTCCATGTTCTTGGGAAGGTGGGGCAATGTGACAGTGGTATTTCTTAAAAGTATCCCCATTTCTGTGTGTGTACATGTACATGTAGGTGTGTTTGGACAGAAGTGGTAAAGAAAAGTCACTAATTATGAAGGGAGCTTCTTTAGCTGAACAAAGCACTTAAGTACGTGTTAAAATCTTACCAATTTCAATAGAGTTTAGGAATAAGCATGTGCATATGCGCTTTGCTGAACAAATATAATCCTAAAAGCTAGATACAAACTTAAGTACCTGAGGAAGTGGGAAGGGAGAGGAAATGGCATGTTATTAGCCTATCCTTTATGGTTCTCCCCTGTCCCACTCTGCTGCTGTTACCAGCTAAAGGTAGTGACAACAGCAGCAGCCACCTTCGGAACTGTGAGAAGGGATAATAGTTTGACAGTTTGACAAGCGAAAAGTCTAAAGGTAACCAGTATCAGACCTGACTTGTCCCTGTTAAATGAGATAATTTAATGAGATTGCTTTTGAGATGAGTTTTGACCATCACAGCCCCAACGGGTGATAGCAATTTGGGAAAAATCCAATATACTTTTCAAACATCATGAACACTTAAATCATGATGCCCTGCACAAAAACTGAATCACTTCAGAGTGTGAAGCTGGTAGTCTGGCATCCAAGCGATGCTGTTGATGCCTGGAAACAAACTGGAGATCTTGATTTATAATGTCCAAGTTTGGAAACTGGCCTATGGGTTAATATTGTTTGTCAGGATGAGTTAATGAAAATGACTCTCCTGGGTGGTAGTCAGTTCAGATTACCACGGAGACCAGCTGGATACTCGCTGCCCATCGACAGAGGAAATGTGCATCACTTGCTTCCTTCAGGCACGCTTGGTAGCTTTTAGTATGTCATTTCAGTGGTCATAATAAAGAAACCAGGCTATACAACCATCTTAAATGGTTGCTACTAATTTCTGGATGAAACATTGTTTTTGCTGGTGGTGAAACTCAGAAAAGCCTGCAATGTTTTTAGAGGGCTTGGTACTGGGCTCGCTTCTGCCAGATGCTCTCACCTGCGATATGGAAATGAGGCCTGTGTGACAGCTGAGGACATCTGCAGAGGGTGCAGTGGTTTGCAGCACAGCAGATAACACTGAAGACAGACTTCTGGATGGAGGCACCAATATTGCCATGCTCAACCTGGTGAGATGGGTTAAGGCCTCCCCATACCCTTCTTTGTAAAGTTTGGAAGGATTTTATCAAAATGCTTGAATTGGCCAATAAATGCAGCCCTACACCTCTCAGGAGGATTTTCTCCCTAACTCTCAGCCAGAGTAAAGCGAGGCTTTCTAGTGCCAAACATCTGGAGAACTAGCTCCTGCGTTGCAGAACTGGGATCTTGTCCTGGCAACTGCCTCCCTTTTTGACAGAGGGCAGGACAGAGAGGTTAGGGAGAACAGCGGACTGTCCCGCCCCGCCACAGAGCTGGGAAGAAGGTGTTGATGGTGCCGCTTGTCCAAAGCCCCCCTGCCAGCCCCCTGGTCCAGGTGAATGTCCCCACCAGAGAACAGCTGTGTGCAGTGCCTGCACCATTGCTTTCTGTCTGCAACTTTGGGAAGCGGACCTGAAGACACTGGAGCGAAAAAATGGCAAGAAGGTCAAAGTTTTAAGGCTGTGTTCATAGACAACAGTTAACTAAGTAATTTTGCTGGAGAGTTATAAACTGTAAAAACACTCATGGAAACCTTTAGTCAATGAAAATCAAGTGTAAATGGAATCGAGTACTAGAAATTGGCTCAGTTCCTGCTGGCCTCTAAAAGTGGTGAAGACATTTCACGCCTTACAGGGTGTTCTGTCCTGCAACAGAGCAACAATAGTGTTCAGTGTCTTTCTGCATGTGGATGTATGCACAGAACAATTTGAAGGAAAGAGACCACTTCAATGCTTTTGCCACTTTTGTACAAAGATTTCCAGGTTTAGAAAGAGACTATTTTAACATATATTTCTACTCAAGAAGATTGGTTTTAATTCAAATGGCTTTCATTTCAAAAGTCTAATCAATTTATACCGAAATATATGAATATATTTAAAGAAAAAAATTAAATGAGGTAAATAAAATATTTTATTGAGTCAGTCTGATGTTTTCCTTCATTATCAAGAAATTGCAATTTTTAGGATACTGTTGTTTTGTACCAATATGGCCAAAACTTTAAGAAATAGAGCTGAGGAAAACCATTAAGTACTATCTATACAGCTACAGATAGCAGAAATAATACAAATTAGATTTAGTTATGTATCCTCTGGCAAACAAAAGATTGATTATAAACTTTTATTTGAATGGAAGGAAAAAAATCCATCTCCAAATTAAAATTGTCATGCAGGCAAGAAAAAGAATAATGTGACAAATAGCTCTTACTAGCATGACCTAAACCAAGGAGATGGAAAATAAGAGCCCTGCGAAGGAAAGAATAATCCAGTCTTCTACATTTGTCAAAAATATTTTAGAACAGAAGTATCTATTAACTGGCTGATGAAACCAAATCTGATCTGAATCTTTTTTTTCCCCATAAATTACATCAAGGGCATCTAGAGAATTAAACTGCTTTCCCCTTCTTATGTTTGTCTACATGAAAATAAACAAATGAAATAAATAAATGCATTTGCAAAACTAATTAAAAAGGTAGGGAAGAAAAGAAAGACTTTTTCAATCTTTTTCTTAATCCCTGCTGTCTTCTGTACTCTACAGATTTGCTTTGCAGAGTCCTATTCCGCTGTGGATAAAAAACCTGAATGAATAGTACAACCAGCAGTGAGAGAAGGTTATTAAACCAGTAAATGAAGAAACAGCACAAAGAATAAGGACACCTTGCAAACAGAATTCCCTGCCTCTGGAGAGGAAATACAGCAGGGTTGTTTGGCTTAGGGGATATACATATTGTAGAGCACATGCTCAAACATAAAAGGCAAGTGGCTTTAGTAATGAAAACTCCCACATAAAGAAAGTAAGAGGATCAAATGTCACGTGTACCCTCTAAGGAGCTTGCAAAGATACCGATGCTACAACACGTGTAGCTGTCTTCAAACTAGTCATTTCAGGTCTGTATCCTTCAAGACATAATAACTGCAAATAACATTTCTGTTGTGACTGTTTCATTAGCTTCTAATAAAATGGGAGGGAGAGATGCTGGCAGGCGGGAGAACGACTGGCCGATGAACCTGCCTGTAAAGCAAAAGTTTAGCTAACGGACAAACATGGTTACTGCAGCTGTTACTTAAGATGTGCAGGGGCAGTCTTTTGCTCTTTCTTGCACTCTTTAAGCTGAAATGCTAATAGAGCAAAGCTGGAAGGAAAAAAAAAAAACCACACGCAGATGAGATGGTGTCTCCTATCACCAGAGAAATCTGTGAAGTGACAGATGAGGCTGTGTAAGGAAAAGAAAGGGGAATGTTAAACATTTTATTCTTTTGAGTTTATTACTGCTGTGAATTATTTTTCCCATTTAGAAAGAATTTTCAAAGAATCTGGTGTTTTGGCTAAACAAAAGTTTTCATAAAAGGCATTTGCTTTCTGCATAACATAATACTGACACAGACACCCTGCTGTGAAAATTTTGGAGAACTGCACATTGGGGTTTCATTTCCTTCTGTCTTGAGGCTGCCATGATGAAGTATCCAGAAACAGTCCCCTGTAAATTGGGAGGGTGGGGAACTACTCAGGCTAAGCATCTCGTTCCCTTTTTTTTTTTTTTAAAGATGGCATTGTGTTTAGTCATTTTGTAATACTCACAGAGAGAAAATACTTAGAAATGGAATCAGATGACTGTGTACTTGTTATTTCTCATATGGAGGTATGAGTTTTCACAAATGTGTTAACAGAAGACTGTTACAAAGAAAAGCAACCTGAAGCCATGAATGTGCCAATCACAGCATTCAATAGAACTATTAATTCACCCTTAAAGAAATGTGTGAAAGAAAAAGATGTTTTTCCTTGGAGGTGTCCCCATGGCTGGTCACAAGAAACATGGAAGTACATTCTTCCAGGAGGAGTTCAGACAACACTAAGGCATAAAAAGACCCTAGTTTGATCTCTGTGGCTTTTGCTGACCCTTTGGGAAGAGAACCTGGTGCCAAAAGTCATCTCAGATGATCAAGGCAAAAGAGACTTCATCTTAAGAAAGAATGGGAGATTACAGTTTTATCTAAGAGACAGTGAGCTGGAAATGCATTGGGACACTGAGACAGTCAATAGATAATTTCAGTGTAAATGCTAAAGTTAACAATTTGTTCTATTTTTTTATGGTTGTTCCAATACTTCAGTGCTATGATTTTAAGCAAGCTCTTTATTCTGTTACCCTTAAATCTCATCTTGCCATATTGCTGAATAACCTGACAGAGAATGGGGTATTCCTAGTAGTGAGGGTCCTTGCAGCTGCCCTACTGAGACAGTCTAAGAGCAGCACAGCTCCCTACCATGCTGCTCTGGGTTACTTACTGGGTATGAATGGGCTGTTTTGCAATGCTGTAGGCCAACCTCCAAAAGGACACTGTGCAGCCGCAGGGGAAAAACAAGACCTCTGCTGTCCCTGAGTGCTGGGGCAATTAGTGACTGCTGAACCACAGAAAAAAATGATGCATCTCTCCTCAGATCTACCTTACAGTTTTGCAATGTTTCATGTATCCTCCTTTCTTTTGTAGAAATATTCTCTAAGCTGAAGTATTCCTTTTTCTCATTTATATGCGTCAACTCAGTCTTTCTCAAGTTTTTTACATCTTCTCTTGATTTTATGCTCTGAATGAAAGCAGAGGGAGGATATGCACATCTTCTAATGGTGAAAATCCAGCATGCAGGAATATTCTGTATTTTTAAAGCTGGAAACACTTCATTTATGACCATCCCATTGTAGGATGTTATTGCAAATGTATTCAAATAGTTTACAGTGATGAGAATATTTTAAATTTTGGAGGGCAGTTCAAATGAAGTAACATATGTCTCACTGGTAACAGGAGGAAGTAAAAAGCACTCTGACAGTTTGGAAAAGAAGCAGAAAAAAAAAGCTATCAGTTTATGGTTAGGAAATAGAACAGAATACAGTGCCAATACACTGCAAAAGAATAAATCATTACAGTTTTGTGGGAGGACCACGAGTGCCTATGCATTATGAGGAGACAGCTGTGAAGTTCTTTAAAGTCTTTTTTGATTTTGAGAAAACCTGCCATGCATTTATCTGCACTAACTTCTGGAGTAGAAACTAGATACGGTACTTTAAGGTAAGTTGGGTCAGATTTTTCTGCCATTACTAACGTTCTGTCTAAGTCTGAGTTTAAACAGCCTTTGGGCATTTAAGTAGTGACATTTGCTGGCTAAAAATCAATTCTCATCAAGATCTCCTTGGCTTATATACTAGAATCCATACTTTGAGGCTCAGAGGAATTATTGAGAATTTAAAAGGGGGAACAGGGAAAAGGTAACCAGAGAAGAGGCTCAGAAGTCCAGCAGGGAAATAGATTCTTTTCCCCATCCACTATACATTACTGGACTGCGAGAGAAATAATGAAACCAAAGGAGACCTGAGAGGAAGCTTATGATTAAGCAAGGTGTATGACTTCTGTCCATTGAGAGCCAATTTAGGTGAGTCTTCAGGCTGAATCTTTGTGACATTTTATTTACTGAATGCTGCTCTCCAATGGTCTAATAAGAAAGTAAATCAAAACCCACCTACTGGAAATGCTATGAGAGGGATGGGTATGTCTGGCTCTTTCTAGACAGTATCACAAGAGGGAAGTGGAGAAGCAGCAGGTGGAAGAGTTGAAATGGCGCAGCTGACCCCACACCCGATTGGGTGCAGGTTCAAGGACAGACCCTGTCCCCATTCCCAGGAGTTTCTCATCACCAGGCCAAGCCCTTCCTTCACCATGAGACCAGATGACAAAAGCTTTGCAAAGGTAAAGAGATATATAGAAAGCAGGATCGGAGAAGGTGCTGAAGTTTGCCGTCTTCTGTGTGATGAGGATTCAAAGGCTTCATGGCCAATATCAGTTTCTGTTTAAAAAAAATAATATTCTTGAACCCACTTGCAGTCTCATGTATCACAATCACCAGTGGAAGAAAAGGTCACTGGTCTAATTCTTCATTCAGGCACAGGGAATATTAAAATGTAAGAGGCAATGTGAGATATCATATACAATAATTAGGATATAACTATGTTCATATATTTTCCTATAGATGAAATTACTTTGTCTGCACTTCCTCTTTAAGAAATTACAGTGGACATTGTTCCTATGGTTACTGGGAGGTAGCATTTACAGAGACAGTTGATTTCTATAAAAGGAGCAAAAAATCACTGCAACTGGAATTGTCTGCTGTGTTAAAAGTCACTTTGCACTACAATTTTTATTTATTAAAAGGACACTGAAGATTTTGCATCTAATCAGGTACAACGTGACTAATTAAACATTTCAGATGAGTAATACAGTGTAATTAATTTTGTCAGCTTTTATTGTTTTGCCCTCCCCCCCCCAAGATTTGAGATTTAGGATGTCAAAAAACATCAAGAAGATTTTAGAACAGCAAAGGACAGACTGATTTTAAATGTGGTCAGAAGAGAATAGCTAAAAATAAAATTCACTACATGTTACTGTCTGTAGTACTACCATCTGATCCAGATTTGAGGTGCATTTGGAAATATTGACCTATTATAACCCACATTCATTGACCACATGTTAATAATAACCCACATGTTACTTTTTTCTTTTTTTTTCCTTTCTTTTTTTTTTCCCTCCAAATATGAACTAAAAGGAAATTTGGAATAATTTATATTGGGAAAGGAGTTGGTCTTCTTTTGAAAACTTAAAATACAATAATATTCAATGTTATAATTACATATGTGGTTTAAGCAAGGACAGGTTATACGGTTGTGAAATGTTTTACCTGCCTGGGAGGAAAATGTTTTGTCAGGCTAACAGAACCTGTTTCAGTGAGCCAAGTCAGAAATAGACTTCATCAAGTTTTCAAATTCTTCAACTATTGTTTACAGTGTCAAAAATAACTCAAATAAAAATGAAAAGATCTTGTTTATTTGACTGAAATCTGTTGCTCTGCCCTCACGGCAGTTCTGTTTCAAAGTTTACACTGATAAAAGAAAGCCTTTGTTATGGATTTAGGGTAGAAGTACCCCAAAAGTGAAGCTGGAGCAAATATTATCTTTTATGTACTTTCTGTGGGGTCACAGATAAAAGCATCTTTATGATCATAAAGTTTGGTTCTCGTTACACACTATAAAGCACAAAGAATATTGCCTATTTTTTTCTGCATCATATCTATAACTTCTGTTGGAGCTGCAATTTATATTTTAGAAGCATATTCAGTTTTGATTTGGGAAAAAAAAACACAGCATAGATAAAAAAGTATCTTTTTATATTCAAATTTGTTCTTCATATCACTGATCCTTGTTCTGTAAGTTTTTCCATTCTGTTTTTCACTCTGCTCTCTTTTTCACCCCCACTGGATTATTTCTTTTTATTCTCTATTCACTTGCCTAGCAGGGGAAAACAACAACAAAGCAAAGCAAAGCAAATCACTCCTCAATGTACTGAAAAGCCAAAATGTTAACATTCAAGACAAAATGTCAAAACTATGATATTTGAGTAGGTTTCAAAATCAGACAAAAGTTACTTTGGCTACTCTTATAGCTCTGAATGGCTGATGATCTCAAAATTCATTTATTGGCCCAACCAGCAGACCGATGATTAGCTGAACATGTTGCTCATCCCTGAGTGTCCAAGGCTGACTGTTTTGGGGAGTGCAGTGACTTCAGTTTGCTTTAGCCGCGGCTACACCACTGCTTTCCTCATTCTAAGCCATTATTTTTGGTATGTCTGTGGATTTACACTGTCCTTCAAAGCAGACACCTGGGTGACATTTACTGTGAATATTGACCACGGACATCCAGTAAAATGCTTAAACCATGATGCACCAAATCTCATCTCTAACTCATACATTCTCATAAAATGTGAGTGTTGGAGCATGGCAGCACTCATCAGTACAACAAAGCTCACTCCCCAGGCTCTCACCATTGACAAGAAAAAAAAAAATCTACACAGAACCCACATGGCAACAAATCTATGCAAATGCACTAATTAAGGTTTGGGAATTCAAAGAAATTCACTTGAACTCTTTTACGAATTTCCTGGCTGTTTTCTTTTGGTCTGAAGGAGCTGCAATTCTTTGTCTTTCAGAAAATATCTTGGGGCATGTCTGACAACAAAATATTGTCTATTGAAGAACAGGCAGGATCATTTTTACTTTAAAGAACACTGAAATAATTGCTGGGACAGATTCTGCCATCTTCCTTTTATTTCCTTTGGACTATTCAGAAGGAAACTGCTACTGCAGAGGAGTTGTAAGAACCACAAGACAAAAACGAACAGATGCTGCCACCAGTACTTGCCTTAATCGATTCTTCCCTCTTATAGTGAATTAATGGGTTAACTCTGTAACTGGTGTAAACTGGAATAGTTACAGTGGTTTCAGTGAAAAAGTATAGGTGCACAACAATTACAGATATGTCCCAGAGAGGAAACTTGAAGAGTAAAATATTGCAGAAGACAGAAAAGAAGACAAAATCTCTTTGTATGTTAATGACTTAGGACCAGAGTTTTTCTGATAGAAACATTTGAAGAAAACAGGAAAGGGAATCATCAAGGTTTAAAATGTGCCTTATGTATAGCATTTATTCTACATTAGTAAGAATAACAGTGTAGGTGAAATCTCACACTTCCAATAGCCTTTCACTAAGTACGATACTTTGGAAGAGAAAGGAAGAACAGAATTGCCATAACTGAGTGTTTGGTACTCAGCAGAGAAGGAACGGTGGGAGGACTCCCAAAGTCCTTACAAATCTTCCCAATGAAGAATGGCAAGAAC
Organism: Gymnogyps californianus; assembly: GCF_018139145.2. Lineage (NCBI taxonomy): Eukaryota > Metazoa > Chordata > Aves > Accipitriformes > Cathartidae > Gymnogyps > Gymnogyps californianus. The sequence continues at coordinate 177,350,298 of NC_059471.1, forward strand.
ATGTCGTCATTCAAAATCACCTGTCTACAAGCACAGATCCTGCATTAAAATGACTTCAGAAAGGAACCTTGAAGGGACCAGTAAAAGTTCAACCGCTTAAATGAAAGCACAACCTGAGCTTAGTGAGGTTTCTAGGTAAAAGCTGGCTTGGATTTTTGTTGGATAATGCGGACCCTGGGTGTGAATTCTTCTCAGCATACGAAGATACTGTACATAAAGAGAAGGCAAACTGCTCTCTGCCACTTAGTTCCGCAAGAATCATGCTTCCTAAAGGTGATTTGCTGTCTTTTCATGCATTCTGAGAAACGTGAAGAAGGGAGGAAAAAACCAAACCCCAAACCCTGACAGTGTTGAAAATACTCCAAGCCCAAGACTAGTTAGTGCACTTCTTCACCTGCTATCCATTAATATTTGATCTGCATATGGATAAAATGTCAGCCGAGCTGTCCAGAAACATCTGGATGTTATGATACCTAACAAATCTAATAGGCACAGCTAATGAGCCCAAAGACGGGGAATGCATTATGTGGTTGCTGTTACAGCCTTCACCCAATGAATATAAATAGGCTTTCGTTGATCTTTTGTCCTACTAAAATGTAATCCAGTTTATTGAACTGGTGAATTGCATTAACCATTTTGACATTATTTCCTTATAAATCTAACATGGTGTCCTTGTTCTGTTCTTCGTCTGTACATAACACTAACCAAAAGGAAAGGACAAATCCCACGGCAGAAAGGGGTTCCAAACCACTGATGGATGTTGATTTAAATGGGAAATGTTTTTTAAAGCTCGAAGAGAACACCACATCTAGAGAAAAGGGCTGGGGAGGAGGTTGGAGGAATGCATTATAAAGGATATATTTCGTACTCAGAAGGACATGCGTTATAGACTTGGAGCACAAGTAAATGAAGGTTTGTAAGTAGAACTCCAGAAAGGCTTATGTGTCTGAAAGATTGCCTACTTTTCACTAATATAATAGTTTATCAGGTATTTACAAGCCTCACTTCACAAACTGAAATCAGCATGGCTACCACAACATGAAATAAACAACAGTCTTTAATTAACAGTGGTTATTTTACCATTTCATTTTAAAACACCTTAAAAATATTTCATAAGCTGGCACTTAAGAACATGGCAATAAAAATTTGCCAAAATTGGGGCTGCATATTTAACATGGTCTCTGCTGTTTCTATGCAAGTGACCAAAAGGGTTGAAAACATGCCTAAGAGACAAAACATAAACTTATTCTTACTATGTCTAATTTCTTCTTCATTCAGCTCACGAAGGACTCTATTTTGTGCAACGCAGGATTAACTGCATTTGTGGTGTCATTATTGTTTATTGCATGTATGTTAATATAAACACAAAATAAATGCTTCTACTACCTGGATTTATAATAGCCATAGACAATACCCAGAATTTTTTTTTAAATTCACAGTTTATGAATCTGAAAAGTTAGACATAAAATCTTTCTGATGATAAACATTCAGTACATTTCAGAGGCAAATTTTATTCCTCCTACTGTTTTTACTCTCATACTGACCTGTTATTCCCTTTCATTTTAAAAACACATATTTATTTTCAGGTGACAGCAGCAAAACTGCCGAGGTAAAGGCAGGTTACAGAATTCTTGTCTACTATCTCTGAAGCAGGTACGTGCATCCCCAGGAATCAGACTGCAAAGGCAGGAGACGTCCCCACAGCTCCTCTGAAAGAATAAGGGGGTGGCTCATCCCGAACACCTGAGTCCAGGTAAGTCCTTTCACCTGTAAACTTGTTTCTGTCAGTCTTCTGTGTGTTTTCTTTTCCACAGTCATTACTCCTGCAGCTCTGCAGGATATTCAGCTAGCTGAATGTCAAGGGTAAGGTTTCCATGATTTCCTCAGCTTACCATTCACATTCAGACCCTGTTTGTATGAGCCTTTCAAAGACTGTCACACTGCGGTTAAGAGCAAGGTATGGACAAAAGATTTACTGAAGAACTGGTATACAGAAATGAATCCATAACCTTAACTAGGCTGATCCAAGTAACTGTTTTCAGTGATGAATGGAAAATGTTGTGGATTTGCTTCCACTATGAAAATATTGAATTTTTATAGAAAAACTCTTTGCCTTTACTGCATTTTCTTGTCCAAGAAATTTAAAAAAAAAAAAAAAGAAAGAAAAAGGACAGGAAAAGCAGAAATAACTACATATTTCTTTGCTTTTGGGTTTTCAATTTTTAGAAAAGAGTATCATTTATTCTAAAACCTAAATCCCTACAAAAACACAGTTTTGATGAAAAAAGTTAATCTGATTCTAGCATTATTGCAGTTTTCCACACAAACTTCAATATGGACGGTAGAAAAAATTTATTACATTTTTACCCCTATAAATGTCAAATAGAGCTTTCCGAATGTGCAGACAGCATCTCAGAAAGATCAACAGAAACTTGCTGTATTTGATAATTTGTTTTGTACTTATTTAATGTTACAGGATATCCTAAGGACTATGAAGGACCAGTTGTGCAAGATACTGTACAGCAGCAGAAGAAATAGATCCGTGCATCAGAGAAGGGATACAAACAAAGGACACATGAGGTGAATGAGCAGCAAACTGCTGTGGTAAGGAAAGCAACGTGGCTCAGAGGAAAAGCAGAATTTGCTGCCTGCTTTTCAGATTACCTGAGAAGAGGAATCTGTAATTAGAATCCAAACAAATATCCTCATAATCTTTTTTTGACAATGGAAAAATAACAACTCTACTATTTTTATGAGTCATCTGTTCTGAAATCAATTAGGCTTTGGATATTGTGATGAATATTGATGGCTCTGACAGCATCATGTCTGTTGTACAGGCAAAAAAATGAAGAGATGAGAGGGGCTTATGAAAAAATTAAAAAATGAGAATAATGAATAGCTAAAATAGGAAAGCAAATCAAATAAGAAATCTTCAATATCCTTCCAAATACTAGAATCTTTAAATGATCAACTCTTTCTTTAAGATTAGCTGTGAAAAATTAAAAAGGGAGAGAAAACTCAGTCTCTTAGATTAAATAAATACCGCACTAATAAAAGTTTTCACAAAACTGAAGAACAAATGAGGAAAAACCCATCAAAAAATTACTAATGAACTTTTGTGTATGTACGAATAGGTCAACACATTTATTCTGGACCTGCACTTTTTAACTTTGCATATGTAGTATAAAGAGAAGATTAAATGTTTTCAATTATTTTTCAAAAAATCCATGTGGGATGTTAAAAATTCTAAGGAATTTTATAAAGAAAAGGAATTTATTAGATGTTTACTATGCCTATCTTTGAAACAACATACTAGATAGATAAGGGAAATAGCCTTGATCCCAGTGTTTAATATTGGACAGTTTGGTGGGACTGGAATAGATTTTACCCCCCGAAGATGTAGGAATGACAAACATGTCTCTGCTAGAGATGGCTTTGGAGTCAACAAAAGATGACAGCAAAAGAGACCATCCTCTGTCAACAATATCCTCACTGGATTCAAACAGTCCCCAAATGAAGCTTGCATCTCAATAGTGGCTACCATGGCTCAAAATGAAGAATGTGAAATGTATTGCAAAAATTGGTGATGGGAGATGGGAAAGCCAATATGTAAGAGCCCAGCTCCGTGCTGCTTTTATTAGATGAGCATTTCCCCTTTTTGGCATTGTAAATCATAACCAAGGGACGCTTTTTCACCTGACGGGATAATTCAAGTGAGGGAAAAGTTGTTCTCTCTCTTTATTTCACAGCACAGCAGAAGCTCAAATAAGTGGGACGTGACAGGAGAATCAGGCCTTTTGGTTGCAAGTTGTGGGTTTTTTTAAGAACCAACCTCCACAAGTATTATTAAGAATAAGAATATTAAACTATTGTAGAGCAATGCTTTTTAAAACATTTCTAAAATAATAGCTTACATCTATACTTATGTCTGGGTATTTTTTTTTTTCCTTTTCAGAATGATCTGTACAATATTGCAAATAGCACATGTTTATTTTCTCTGCAGCTTTTTGCTAGTTGAAAATTAACTTTGGGATATCTCAAAGATGCAATGTCATCTTCAGATGTTTAAATTACAGTAATTACAACACCTTCTCATTGCTTGTTACTCTTTGGTCTTTTTTTCTCCCTTTATTTCTGTGTTGTTTACTTGACTCAGAATTTGCTCGTAACACTAAAAAATACACCTTAAACAGGATAATATACATCACTTTTTCAGCCTTTCCCTGCTTGCCAATTACCATTTGGATGCAACGCTCTTGTTAATTTCTGCTGTGCAACATATGGATAATTTCTTTCTATTTCCATTGCATTTACTATTGTAATAACTACTGATAGTTCTGCCAGATAGTGTTGCCACTTGTCCCTTGAAATGCAAGAATCTTCTTTGCATGCGTGATGTAACATGGTTGTTCTCTGCAGCATAGCTGATGAGATTTTGAATATATAAATTCTGTCACATGATTTCAAGGGTTAATTACATCTTAAAAAAAGTTTTATAGTTTCTAATTACAACTAGCTTTCAGTTTTGGATAATTCCTGCTGTCCTGGTTTCGGCTGGGACAGAGTTAACTCTCTTCTTAGTAGCTGGTACAGTGCTGTGTTTTGGATTTAGGGTGAGAATAATGTTGATAACACTCTGATGTTTTAGCTGTCGCTAAGTAGCGCTTATCCTAACCTAAGGATTTTTCAGTTTCCCATGCTCTGCCAGCAAGCAGGTGTACAAGAAGCTGGGAGGCAGCACAGCCAGGACAGCTGACCCAAACTAGCCGAAGGGGTATTCCATACCATAGAATGTCATGCCCATTATATAAACGGGGGGGGAGCTGGCCGGGAGGGGCTGATCGTGGCTCTGGCATTGGTCAGTGGGTGGTGTGAAATTGCATTGTGCATCACTGGGGTTTTTGGTTCCCCCCCACACCCCTTTTTTTTGTTATATTCCTTTTCATTACTATTATTATTATTATTATATTTCATTATTACCATTGTTAGTATTATATTTTACTTTCGTTATTAAACTGTTCTTATCTCAACCCGTGAGTTCTACCTTCTTTCCTGATTCTCTTCCCCATCCCACTGGGAGCGGGGCCAGGGGGGAGTGAGGGAGCGGCTGTGTGGTGCTTGGCTGCTGACAGGGGTTAAACCACGACACCACTTATAGATTTATATACAATTCCCACTATGGTCATACCCTGCACAATCAGTCAAATGCTGCAGGCTACCCCACAATACCCTGGAATCTGTAATAGTGCAGATGTGATATTCCCTCTGACCACCACCATTACTGGAGGTGGAGGTCAAGGTTGCTGCTGGAAGGGACTTGAGTGACCAGGTTTGAGCAGGGAGGTGCAACCGACAGGGTGACTTCTGAGAGCATGTGGAAGCTGCAGACGAAATACAACTGGCCTAACCTGGTCCACGATTTTATATGGGCCCAAGTAACAGTGGTCCAACCTAGAAGAAGGATGCACCGAACAACATGTTGGCTGGACAACCACACACAGTCCCTAGCTGCAAAGTCCAGAGCTGGTTGCAGGTGCCTATCTGCATAGACTTTGTAAGCAGCCTGTGCTTTTTCCAGCTGCTCCTGAGGAAACAAATGTATATGCTGCAACCGCTGAAGGGAGTCCTCAAGGGAAAACCCCTGGACAGCTGCCCCAGCATAGCTGGGTGGTCATGGGGCTGGAAGCCATACTGCATGTTAAAAGGAGTCTGCTACTTGGAAGAGCAGACACTGCTGTTGTAGACAAATTCTGCCAGTGGTAGCAGATAAACCCAGTCATCCTAACGGCAGTTAATATAACAACAGAGATACTGCTCCAGGATCTGGTTTGCGTGCTTGGTCTGGCTACTAGACTGTGGGTGATACGGGTTGTAAAGACTATGTTGCACCCCCAGCAGGCCCAAAAGCTGCCTCCAGAACCAGGAAGTGAGCTAGGTCCCTCGGTCCACCCCTACGCAGCCCATGGCAACCCGTGGCAGCCCATGGCAGTGAAATGCATGCTGCAAAAACAAGTGCGTAGTCCAAGGGGGTGGGGGCAACCTCTTTAGTGCAACAAAAATAGTCACCTTTGTAAACATGTTCACCACCACAAGCACTGCTTCACATCCCTGTGATGTAGGCATGTCCACAATGAAATCCATCGAAATAATTTGCCATGGCTGCTCAGGAGCTGGTAAGGGTTGGGGTAGACCCTGTGGCCTCTGTGTCAGTCTCTTGGCCCAGGCATAGACACCGCAAGCCTGAGCATAGCTCATGGCATCTGCATAGACCAAAGGCCACCAGGAGGTTGGTATAACTCAATGCAGAGTCTTCAGGCAACCACCATGCCCCACTGTCAGCACATCAGAACAGCATTGAAGGACCTGTGTTCCCAGCAGGGGTGTACAGCTGCTCATTGCCACATGGAAAACCACTCTTCTCCTGCAAGTCCTGCAAAGTAGCCCCTCACCAAAACTGTGTGGCCAAAGGATCAATGGCCATCTCAAGATGCACAGAACTTAAAAAGGCATCAGTATGCGCAACCCCAACAAAATGTTGCAGAGAGAAAAAAATTATAGGGGTATGGATCCACCTTTAGGACAGGCTCAAAACAAGAGAAAAATACATGAGATTCACAAGCTCTAACAAGAAATAGCTGGAAGAGGTTGACAGGCAATAGACGGAAGAGGTAGAGCTCACCCGCCAGCCAGTTTTATTAGCTCTCCTGAAAACCAACCCAGGGCATTCATAGACATAATATTTATAAAACTTTGTCTGCTTTGAATAGATAACCTGTAACCCTGAACAGGAACACCTCCTGCCTCAAACCTCCAAACCTTGCTCTCCACAAATTTCAAAGCAAATGTCAATAAACAAGCAAGATGTTTGGACAAGAATATCCTCCCAAAAAGCATGGATAAGAAGCACAGACAATGTCAAGGAGAAAGAGCTGCATCAAAGCTAGGAGGGCATCTGCAGAAAGACCCTGGCAGATGTAACCAAGAAGAAAATTCTATGGAAATGGGCCAAAAAATCTTCCTGTGTGTTATGATGGAAACTGCAGCGTTTGTCCCCAGGGGAAGGGCTCAGCTAAGGCGGCTCTTGGGGAGGGTGCTATATAAACATGAACTTTGCAAAATGGACTCCGTTCACAAATGTAGCTTACTGATGCCAGCTGATTATAATCCTCGGCTAAGTATTCATATTTTCCTAACAACTAATATGAAATTAGTCTGAGTAAATTATCCAGAAGTAAATATCATGTATCTTTTTTTTTCCTACTTATGTTACTTTTCAGTTGCCTCCATGCTTATGGAGACCACCCATCTCCTTTGGAGAGAGGTGGGTTTTTTAAAATTCTAGTCATAGTTTTTGTAACATTCATGATTTAGCTTCACTTTTCAGGGCTAAAACTTTCTTATTTTAAGCTTTTTTCTTTCTTTCTTTCCCCATTGCAATTTGTCCAGCTCCGCTTGTACGGCAGCAATTTCATGGACCAAAGCCTTCCACTGGGGGTAACAGAATATATGTAACAATTTATATTGAGTTTCCATCATGTTGTACCAGTTGCCACATATGAATGAATTTAGGTTTGCAACACCCCTGTGAGGTAAGGACATATCGATTTTCCTTTATTATAGATTGGGAAACAAAGACTTTAAGCAACAAAGCCTCAGTCAATCACAGAGCCAAGAGCAGATCCCAGCTTTCCCAAAACTGGACTTGTGTGGTTATTGCAAGGGTATTTTCCTACCTTCAAGATGTTTTTCAGACAAAAAAATACAGAGGACAATAATGTTAATATCAGATGGCTCACAAAAATGTAGGACCAGATGTACACATGGATATCCTTTTAAGGTGGTTTCTATAATCTAATATATGTATTTTGGAGAGGGCAATATTGCTGACAAATTTGATATACAATCATTTTGCAGGAGCTTGAGTGGAAATCTTGAAATATTTACCACTGGGCTCTATTAACTGGTGTTTTTTGTAGTATTAATTATCTCAATCTGTTGCCTTTTCAAAGTAGCAATTATTTCTGAACTTTTCCCTTCCATTCTTCATTTTTTCCCTGGAAAGGAAGGCCTGGTAACCCTGAGCTACAGTTAAGAACACTGTTGAGCTCCCCACATCTCACAGGACTAAAGAATGACAAGTTGTTTCTAATACTAGCACGATTACCCCTTTTTTGGCAGTAAAAAGGCTAGTTGTACCTGCAGTGGAGCATATAACTCAAGTCAAATTTAAAGGAATTTTAATAAAATGTTTGAAAGTTAATTGCAGTCATTGAGATCCTGAAGTTCCAAAGCCATTGTATTTTTTCACTTAATAGACCCCTTTGTGACTACTTCTTGACAATTCCCCCTGCAAACATTTTCTAGGAAGTATTACAAGATATAAGTGAAAAGTCAGAAGTATTTCTGTTAATTTTAAAACTCCTTGGTTTTTGTTCTCTTATATAGTTTTCCTCTTAAGAGTTACTTACATCCTGCCTGAAAATCAGCAGCTGAAAAATGATAATTCAGTAGTAGGTTTATACATGCCCTTAGATAGATCAGGAGTTTTCTGAAATGCTGCAAAGATATTGACTATATTTAAACAACTAGCGTTCAAACAAATCCTTGATATTCAAATGATGTATGCAGAATGCTACAAAAACAAATTGGATTGGATCTAATCTCTGCATATAAGCCTGTGCTGAACTTCTACATGAAAATGCGGTTTTATAATAAAACAGAGAAATAGAGACAAAAGTGAGAACAACAGTTTGCATTTATCCACTGAGGAATTCATGATCCTTGTAGCACTAAGTTCAGTGCTTTAACTACAAGCATTTTCACCATGGGGACCAGCATGATGAGAAAAGCAGGGGAAAACACAAAGCAGAAAATAAGAGGCTGAGGGAAATTAGTCAAATACATACTGTTTCCCATTTTTTTGAATAAGTAAACTACAGAACAGCAGCTTTCTTTTATTAGTGCAGCAGCAAAAGACAGGCAAAATGAAAACTGTAAAATATTTAAAATACAGATGATTACCTAAATACACCTGTTTTGATTGAGTTTTTTCTGGAATGAAATAAATCAACACTAGAAATCTGTGGGCCAACTTTCCGTGGTCTAACTGTCACTCAAACAGGACTAGAGTTCTGGGTCATGATGGTTATATGTTGCCATCATAACATCACAATACTAAGTATGGACTCCTGCAGCACCAGGTATGGACATACCTACCCAGCCGTAGTCTGAAACACAGATGAGATGGTATCAATTTGGTGTCTTTTATTCAGAAGAGAAAACCATCCAAAATACAGTAGCAGTTCTACAAGGTATGAAGAGTTCCTGCTATGCTGGGAGTTAAACTAATTTAATGGTATCAAATAAAATCACTTATCAAAATTGCCCTGGAAAAACGTCCTGCATAATAAGACTTCTCTCTGCAATAAATCACACTAGTATGGGTGTAGTTGCTGAGCCTGTTGGGAAATTAATGAGAAAATGGGTCACTGAGCTAAGTACTTGCTATAAGCAGATACTCATTAACAAGGTAGTATTTCACACTATCCCATGTTTTATTATCATACAACACTACTATGAACAACTACATTCGAAGAACATCATTAAGGTTGCAAAACCAATCTCCCCAAAGAAGTAAAATGCCAGAATTAAATCTGCTTTTGCAGCCTTAGTATAACCTCCTCCTCACTGCTTCTGCTTATATCATTCTTCAGCTGCATGATCATGATCACGTTTTGGTCTCCACCAGAACTCACACCTGTTCAGTGCATAGAAGAGTTAATACTTGGCTCTTAGCTCAGTGTTTTCTTTTGTTCTGTATTAGCACTCAGGATTTTTTTACAGTGCCTGATCCAAGCCCATTCCTGACTCAGAATTATTCATTTCTTTTTGGCTGGGTGATGGTGCTCACCAATATGCTATTTGCAGTCACTGACACCACTTTGCATCACTGTCAGTTGTTGATGGGAGTGATCAGAGCTGGCTCAGGCTCCCTCTGAGCATAGACCAAATATCTGGCTCACAATGCTGCCGCACTCGCTTTAGGGATCAGTGGCAATTCTTGAGAGGCAATGCCAAGCACTCTAATTTCCTGTCAATAGTGGCATCATTTCCCTTCTTCTGTCTCTCTGCTTATCAGCAACAGTTCGTGTCAGCAGGTATCTTGCCTCCTTCAATAAGGTGGGAAAAGACAGCCCTAAAGTTGCAGGGAGAAGTGAGCCCATGCCACCAGCCCACAGAACAGCAGTGCTGACTGTCCCACTCCCCTTCCCCTTTCCTAGGAGAGATGCTGCCTCATCCTCGCTCTCCCATGCTCTCCAAACAGCATATCCCTCCTCCTCTGCTTGAGGTCATTCTCTCACTTCCTCTGTGCCTTTGAGTCTTCTCCATTCAAAACAGTAGGGTTGGCTGCAAGTGTTTATGTGCTTCACAGACAGAGTAGCAGCTCATTAAAAAAGGATCCACAGAGTTCAAAATGCAAGAGAAAAGAAAAGGAAGGGCAAAATGAATGAACTCGTAGAGGAGATGATTTACTGACCACCACACATGTGCAGCTGAGTATTCCTTCCTGACATTTCTGTGTTATGCTTGCAGGGGACTTGATGGGGTGCAGAGTAGCAGACCTTGACCTGGAAGGGGACACTCTGTGCCCCCACTGCCAGATCCCCAGTCCTGCCTCCTATGCCAGCTATGGGCAAAGTAGTTAGACTCTTCTTCTGCTATCATTTTATCGCCCCCAACATTCTGCTCCAGGTAATAATTAGTTACTTCTGCCTTTATGCTTGTGAACCCAAAGGTGCTGGGAGAGGTGGCATGGAATATGAGACACATGGAAGCAGTGGCTACCTGTGCAAATTTCTGGAGTCTGGAACCCATTCATCAGGACATAAAAGCTTTTCCATAAAACCAAAGATTGAACACAGTTCTCCAAGACTGCCTTTGCCTCCTAAAGACTGATCTTTCTCTTGTGACTTGCTTCTTCCACTGCTTATCAACTTCTGCAATAATTGAACAAGGAACATGCAGAGATCTATCTTTCCTCGCTTTTCTGGCCACCTCCTCATGTCAAGTCCATTGTGGGCAGTGGCTGGTTCTGAAGATGCTGAAAGAATTACTATCCTTGATTGAAGCTCATTCTTCTTTCCATCAGGGTTCCAATGAAAATAGCCAGGAATACAAATAAGGATATTTGCTTTTTGAAAATACTCTGCTTTTGTTCATATGATTTATTCAGTTGCTAATCTCACATGCAAGAACATGCACTGAACGTCAACACAAAAACTGGAATATTTTTTGAGCCTCGAAGTTATGAGAAATGTGCTTTTTCTAGAATGAAAATATGAAAACGTTCACAGAATTCTATCAGGAATGCTCACACAGTTTTATCAAATCTTCAAATTAAGGTTGAAGGGTGATTTTAGCATGGCACAGAATTGGCTGCAGAATTCTGGAGAAGTTGAATATCATTATTTGTGAATTTCTACCATATGTACTGTGAAATGGACATAGGGACCCTTAGGTCCCTGGAGGCTTGGCTATACTTTTTCCATTGACTTGAGTAGAGCTGGGTTTTCAATCAGGAGGTATCAAGGTCAGTTTACTTCTTTTTTTTCCCGAATTCGATTAACTAGAATTTAATATAGCACAAATACCTGCTGTATGGTATAAAATGGATATTACCATTCACATTCCTTACTTTGGAAACTGTATGGTCTTCCCCTTTAATGAATTGGCATTTAGGATTGTGGAGGGATAAATCCGTTTCATCTTGGCCTTAAGAAACAGATTCACACTGAGAAAACGTAATAGATTTAAGTTTCACTAAACTCCAGTGTAACTCCAGAGTTAAAAAAAAAAAAAAAAAGTAAGAAAAAGGTTTCTGAATCTCTCTTTATAAAGTATATATGTATTTCAAGTGATAGATTAGAATTGACAGTCTCACAGGGTAAGAGTTTGTCACCTAGATTCTCTTCAGAAATGTGTATGGGTGAGTGAAGTGAAATACACTCTGTGAGAGAAATTGAAGACTTCTCCTCTCCATTTGGGACTAATCTTTCAGTCTGGAAAAATAGTTTTCTAAAATGAAAATGGATAGGTTTTCAGATTTAGGGTTATTTATAAAAAAGCTTTTTACATTCTGTAGGTTCGCAGTGTTCTGAAGACAGCTGGCAGCGTTGTAAATTTTGAGGAGATGTCTGAGTCACTTCAAAATACATTGTTGTGCATTTGTATTAAATATCTTGAAACACTGACTGCTGCATAAAAATATCTCCACATATATATTTTTTTCCTTACTTCATTGCTTTTAACAGAAAATCTTGCTTTTTGGAGCTATCACCATGTGGTGTGTAAAACATTAATGTATTCCATTGTCTACCCCTCATATTATATAATTATCCCCGTTACATTTACACAGTATTGGGTTTCTGTGCAAGATGTACAAAACATAAAACTAAAAACATCTTTCTAGTCAAATTAAGAGCTACGCTTGCAGTAGTCTTTAGCACTATCAAGTGGCAGTAGATAATCTGCTGCCACTTTGCTTTATCCTCAGTAGGACAAATTATGGATCACAATTTGTACTTTAGTGTTTGCATGCACTTAAAATGTTCATCTGCCAGAGAGATAGCACAACTTATTTGAGAATGAAGCACATTTCTGAATGGGCTTTTGACTCACAATGTGTTTGACTGTAAACAGAATGAAATAGGAACCTTTAGCCATTACTCATGGGGAGATAACTTCTAGATACACGTGCACATGCTGGGTAAATGGCATTCATTTCCTATGAGAGTATGTGGCTTGTGGATTTCTTAAATTTTTAGATTCTCAGTCTGGAAAGCACCAATTCATCATCTAGTCAGACACTTGCTCTGTTGCTAGCCCCGGAATTTCATCCAGTTATCCCAGTGCTGAGCTCAGTAATTTGAATTTATGCTGCATTGCAAAGAGAGTTTCTACAACTGCATCCATTCTTGACCCACTCAGAGGAGAAGCCGTCCTTTCCCATGGGCAATTTTGTCCAGTGATTCATCATCTCCACTGCTAAAAGCATATGCATTTCTAAATTCTTAGCTATGTTTCTACAATGTATTGCTCCCTTTTTTCCCCAATGCAAATGTAATTATTTTTTATTTCTTGTAGTATACATATAGAACATTTGATGACTTTCAATAACTTATACAGGTTGCTAAATTCTAATCTTACTCTAGTCAATAGGACTTATGAACCTAAATTTAGTTCATAGTCCTATTCAATGCATGTATTAGTAAGAGGTTTGCCAGAAAATTGTCTTCCTGACTGTTGAAAAAGATATTTACCCTTATTTTATTTGTCACTATCTGAATGAGTTCAGTATTAAAAGTGTGCCATCTCAGGCATATGAAAACAGATGAGATAATCCTAAAACAAAATCCTGGCTTCCAAGAAGAAAAAACTTTTGAATTCTAAACTCTAAACTCTCTTCCTTTCTGAGCATCAAGATTTGCAAAAATTATGAATGCATCCTGAACTCTAATTGAGGCACTGTTATCAACCTCCAGTCTAAGCATGTCTTCTAATCTTTCCTCTTTCACAAAGCTCAGAGGCTGAGATGTGCAAGACCCATTGGCAGTGGTTCATCCTCATGTGATTCAAACAAAACTTGATATTTTAGACAATGAGTACATTTCACTTCTTTTCTTTGGGAAAAGAAAAAAAAATCAAACAAATAGAAAAGCAGATACAGAAGTAATTTACTGAGTTTAATTTATGTCATGATTGGGGGAAAATGTGTTCTGAGCTAACCCCTGCAGCTATGCAGTCAACAGGGAGTTTTCTTGTTATAACACATGTGGTTTAACGCTTTTTCAGCTACTCCAGATATCCAAATGCAAAATCCAGCATTCAGAGGCATCATAAGAAGTTTTGACATTCCCAGGGCACCGAGGGTCTGGAAGCTGGTGAATGGATTATAAAGAAATTCTATAAATATAGTATTTTTAACCCTGACAGATATAAACTAGTGCCAATAATATTTCTCATTTCATATAAGAGAAAACAGTATGCACACTGATCCACCAAAGAGACTAAAACTTGGCAAATATAAGCAGCATTTCTTAGGAATTATTAAAAAGCTTTTATTTTCACTTTCACTAAGAAAAAGGGAAAATTAAATTTTCACAACATATTCAACTTGAGGAAGTTTTTAACATCTTCTGAAATTTCAGACTGCTAGGTTGAGCAAAATAGGGATAGCTTTCACTGTTTCAGAATTTGAACACAATGTAGGGAAGTATATAACAGTAATGAAATTGCTTTTATAAAATACAGGAGTGGGTTGCAGCTCCCTGTGGCCTGTGCCATCCCTCTTTGTGAACTGAAAGGTATGCTATTCAATGGCTCTTGAAAACCAACATTTCATAGAGGAGGTCACATACTGCAAACAAAGAGCTGTCATATGGAGGACCTATCAACACAAAATGCTGCAATCTTAACAAAATGTTATAGTACATTTTGGTCTTGTACATTACACTACTGGATTACTCACATATTGTTTGCCTTAGCAGTCACAGCAGGATTATTTTTTTTGGGGGGGAGGGAACCCAAAACATTTTAATCTGGGTTTTTATCTTCTGGAAGCACATGAGGGCTAAGAAGCACCTAGCTAGACAGTCTGCTTGTAACAATACTCACAATTACCACAACAATTTTTGGGTGATACTCTATAAAGAATGACAAGAAAGTCAGCTGTGAACTGGAAAGCTGTTAGAATATGTGGACAGGTATAGGATATCTTATACCATTTAGTGATTAAAAAAGCATCCTTTCTGGTCATATTTATGAGGTTTGGAAGCACACCACGATGAAAATTGGTCTCACTAGATAGAGAGCTAGAAGTACCCTGGGTGTGTGAACAGAGGTGTTCAAAAAAGCCTTTCACTGCTGTGATGAGGAAATTTTTCTGGGAAGAAAAAACTGTAGTAGCTATTTCTGTGCAAAAGCTGGAACCAGTTATCTTGTTAATAGCTATGATAACTGTTAGTGAATTCATTCAAAGTTTAACAGAGAATCTTTCCATCAGTCCAGCTGCTATAGACGAAAGTAGTATTACAGAGTGAGATACATTTTACAGTCTTCCACTCATCCAACTCTTTTAGCAAGCTTATTCTTATGTCCACAGAAATAGTCTGAGATGCAGTGAGGGAATAATAATAAAAAATTACAAACCTAAGTCTAAGTTCTTTTGCAAAACGTAAGGGTTCCATGACAGAGAAGTCATAACTAGCATTCAGTACCATCAGTGTATAAGAAATAGATGGAGATTTATACTAAGTGGTGAGATTAACCAGTGCAAACTGAGCCATGTGCTAAACCCAAAGCCCTTTAGACTTTCTGGATTCAGTATAACCACGTCTGACTCATCGCTGAATTTGGGTCATTCTTTATGTGAAACCTTCTTTGGCACAGAATTTCTCCAGTCCTAAACCTTGACTGTGCAATATATCTAACTTCTAATGATAATAATAATTGAAAATATTTCTATTACTGATATTGTTATTTAACTAGTTCTGATTCCCAACTGGCTCCGTTTTAGGTCCTGACTACATTGTGTTAACTGCTGTATGAAGAGAGAGAAAAAAAGACTTCTCTGCAGAGAAGTGCCTTCAACTTAATTTATAACAAGTTACAGTAAAGCGACTGTTGCAAATACCAGAGGGTGAAGGGGCTGAGAGACTGAAGGAAGCAATAATAAAAACCTGCATTTATACTGGTCAGTAGTGTGTTCTGCTTCATGCTTCTGCATAAGCTGAATGTGTTTTTAAAATTATAAATATATGTCCACCCTTTTCAGTAGCCTTCTACCTACCTATTGTCAAAGGTGATTGATTTACTATAAGAAATACAAGGTAAGACACAGATACTGATCAGAATCTCATGCCTGACATACCCATCTGTTTCATTTTGATTTCTCCTTTTGTACATAATAGTGCTTTTATGATATGAAGTGTTATTTATGATTTTCTGTTTGAAATATATATGTGGAATGAAAACAAACTCAAAACAAAAAAACTTTAAAGGAATGACTCCTGACACAAAACCTGAAATATTCTGTTATTTTTATCTGACATGCTCATGATACAATTGATCATGAACAAGGCAACAAAGGAAATTCAGTTCCAGGGTTGGCTGTCTTTAATTTTTTTAGTTTTCCAGATGACAGATCTCTCTGTCTTTCTTTCTCTGTACAAATAAAATGTTGTGAATTAATATATGAAAAAAGGTACTGTCTAAATGAAGAATTTGACTGACTGTATTTACCAAGCATTAAAATCTATTGGTGTCATGCAGCAAATAAATTAATGAATCTATCACATAATGTTTCTTTGATATTACTGTTAATGATTACATTATACTAGCATCCATGGGGTGATTGGTACTTCCCAAGCATAAGGGGACAAATATCCTGTTAGGAGGAGTGACAGATAAAAAATGGGACAAAAAATTTTATACACTGGCAGGATATTAAGCATGAAGGTTAGAAGAGATAATCCAACATCTTAGGAGCTTGTTCTCATTCCCTTGGTTTTAACACCGTTTCTTATAAATAAATAACCCCCTGCTGTAATCAACTGTTATCTCTGAGCTCCTGCCCAAATCTCATCTACAAACTAAACTTTATCAATTAAAAAAAATACTGAGGAGGACCCACAGATTGCAAAATTCAATGATTTTACAGGCATGATGAAAGTGAAAAGGAATACGGCCTGATTAAGACGTACTATGGTTCACCCAGTCAGGAATGTGTGGTGGGTTGACCCTGGCTTGATGCCAGGTGCCCACCAAAGCCACTCTATCACTCCCCTCCTCAGCTGGACAGGGGAGAGAAAATGTAACGGAAGGCTCATGGGTCAAGATAAGGACAGGGAGAGATCACTCAGCAATTACCGTCACGGGCAAAACAGACTCGACTTGGGGAAAAATTAGTTTAATTTATTACTAGTCAAATCAGAGCAGGATAATGAGAAATAAAACCAAATCTTAAAAACACCTTCACCCCACCCCTCCCTTCTTCCCAGGCTTAACTTTACTCCCCATTTTCTCTACCTCCTCCCCCCTGAGCGGCACAGGGGGACGGGGAATGGGGTTTTGGGTCAGTTCATCACACGTTGTTTCTGCTGCTCCTTCCTCCTTAGGTGGAGGACTCCTCACACTCTTCCCCTGCTCCAGCGTGGGGTCTGTCCCACGGGAGACAGTCCTCCATGAACTTCTCCAATGTGAGTCCTTCCCACAGGCTGCAGTTCTTCACAAACTGCTCCAGCATGGGTCCCATCCACGGGGTGCAGTCCTTCAGGAACAGACTGCTCCAGCGTGGGTCCCCTGTGGGGTCACAAGTCCTGCCAGCAAACCTGCTCCAGCGTGGGCTCCTCCTCCACGGGTCCACGGGTCCACAGGTCCTGCCAGGAGCCTGCTCCAGCATGGGCTTCCCACAGGGTCACAGCCTCCTTCGGGCATCCACCTGCTCCAGCATGGGGTCCTCCACGGGCTGCAGGTGGATATCTGCTCCACCGTGGACCTCCATGGGCTGCAGGGGGACAGCCTGCCTCACCATGGTCTTCCCCACAGGCTGCAGGGGAATCTCTGCTCTGGTGCCTGGAGCACCTCCTCCCCCTCCTTCTTCACTGACCTTGGTGTCTGCAGAGTTGTTCCTCTCACATATTCTCACTCCTCTCTCTCGCTGCAACTGCTACTCCCCTGTAACTTCTTTTCCCTTTCTTAAATATGTTATCACGGAGGCGCTACCACTGTTGCTAATGGGCTCGGCCTTGGCCAGTGGCGGGTCTGTCTTGGAATCCACTGGCATTGGCTCTGTCGGACATAGGGGAAGCTTCTAGCAGCTTCTCACAGAAGCCACCCCTATAGGCCCCCTGCTACCAAAACCTTACCATGCAAACCCAATACAGAATGTTAGGAAAGCAAGGCTTCTTGGTATAAACTAGAATAATCATCTGATACACGGAAGGCAACTGGTAAAGGGAGGAAAGTAAACTCTCCAGATATCCGTTTGGAAAAATGTATTTAACGAGTCATGTCAATGGTATGTTCCCGAACTGAAGCAAATGTTCTGGGGCCGTTACTATTCAGTACTTTAATTAATGACCTTGGATAGTGGAGCAGAGAACACAACTTTTAAAACTTGCAAATCACTCCATGCTGGGAAGGGTTGCAAACACTTTGAAGGACAGGATTAGAAGTCAAAGTAATTTTGACAAATTGGAGAAGTGGCCTGGGAAAACAGATGCAATTCAATAAAGATAAATGTGAAGTTTTATACTAGGTAGGAATAATCATCTGTACAAACAGAGAATGGGAAACATCTGTCTAGGATCTGGGAGGTGTAGTGAATGACAGAGTGAACACATCTGAAAACATCATGCTTTTGTGAAAAAAAAACAACCAAAGCAAAATAGAACCAACTTATGAATATTGCGCTCTTATGTACAAATATCTATACTTTAAGATTTGGAATAATCCTCTTATTTGGATCTGATACAAATGCAGTGGGACAAGTCTGTAACACAAGATCTAGTTGGAGAAAAACAACAAGAACAAGAGTGATCAGAGGACTAAATAACATGATTTCTGAAGAAAATCTAAAGGAGCTGAGTTATCTAGTTTGGAGTAAAGAAGGCATGACAGCAGATTTTAAACACATGGAAGGTTAGTTTCAAAGATTATGATGATAAACTGTCTTGTCATATTCACTTTAGCTAGAATAAGAAGCAATAGGCTTAATTTGCAAAATGATTAGGGATTAGGAAATGCATTATAGCAGACAGACTAGTTAAACAGTAAAATGCTGTCTGGAGAAGTTTGTGGTGTTTTTTGGTGTTGTGGTGGTGGTGGGTTTTTTTCTCCTTGAAAGAACACTAGAACAAGTTAGGTGACCTTCTAAGGTCTAGCAAGAGGTAGACTGCTCTGACCTTTCTGCAGGGCAGATGATCTCTTGACCTCTTTTCCAATCCTATTTTCTATTATTCTAGCTTCAGTCCCTCTAATCATACATCCTATACTTCTGTATCATGGTTAGTTGTAAAATGTATTGATAGAGACTGTGCTCTTTCCCAGGTTGTGAAGTGAAGACATTCCAGTGGGGCCAGAAGAGCAGAACCAGAGCACAGCTCTGGCTTCTGTCCCAGTAGTAGCTGGAGACCAACAGGAAAGTGCAGAGAGGAAAACTGATCAGAAAAGCGACATGTGCAGATGGATTCGATGCCTCTAGGAAGGAAACCTGATACAGTTAGGAGTCCTAACTCTCCTTTTATAAAAAAAACATTATTGTTTTCCTATGACTAGATAGTAGGCATACAGGCTACTATATATCTCTCTCTTTAGGTTAATAGATAGAAAAAAACATGTGTGTGGTAGGAGGAGGGTATACATGTGTGTTTGCTCAGACATAGGTATAAGGAGCAACAGGACATTTCTCTGTCAGGGGAAGACATGATTCCCCGTTTGTGTCTTCTTACATGAACAGTTTGCAGGAAATCTACTGAACAAAAAGTTTAACTCTTGCCCTCACCTGATTAATCTATTCCAATCTTTATTTACAAGTTCCAGGGAGAAGCTTTTCCTATTAAGGCTGCCACTGGCCAGGAATTTTCCAATAAGAAGTTTTTTTCACTGAAAAATGAAAATCCACCAAAAAAGAGGTCTGAAATGACTTAGTGCAAAATTTGAGTGACCATAAATTTACTGCAGGTCCAGGATTAGTGGGGCTTTTT
The DNA here is from genome assembly GCF_018139145.2 of Gymnogyps californianus. Taxonomy (NCBI): domain Eukaryota; kingdom Metazoa; phylum Chordata; class Aves; order Accipitriformes; family Cathartidae; genus Gymnogyps; species Gymnogyps californianus. The sequence goes on from NC_059471.1 coordinate 177,370,061, forward strand.
TAAAGTCAGAGAGAGAGAGAGACAGAAAGGACAACAGACATGATGTTGGTAATTTGAGCATGGCGTTTCTAGGACAGATCACTTGATTTGAGTTCTTACTTTCTGTTCTTTCACATTGCACAGTTCTGCCCTGACTGCAGCCCATGGCATACTCTGATACTGGTCTTTCTTGTTCTGTCCTGTTCAGGGGACAGTAGAACAACCTTCCCCTTTGTATATGCAATAGGCCATTGATTAGAAAAGAGCCTTAAGCCTGGTTTACTAGGTGACACTCAGTATCAGACTTTTCCCAAAAATTTCAGGATATCACACTATCAAAAAAAAAAAAAAAAAAGAAGGAAAAGAAATGAGCTGAAGTTGATGAGGAGGAGAACCTTGCCCTTTAGCACTCTGGTCAATGTCTTCACTTATGCCACCGATTTGGGGAAACGGGAATGCCTGAGGTTTTTATACTTACTGCTTTATTTTTTTCTGACCAAAGATTTTCAAAAGAAAAACACTGGTAGTTCAGGTATGCAATAAATACATATGTATTATACATCCATATTTTTAATTCAAAATTCAAAATAGTAGGAAATTTTTTTCCTTTTTTTTGACTTTTATTAATCCTGTTCTCACAGTTTGTGTTTCTCTAGGCTCTCTCTTGTCTACCTTTCTTTATATTTTGGTTCAATGATTTATCCTGTGTTTAATTAACCTTATTCTAATTTCTCTTTCTACTGAAGCCCCAAATGACCAGAGGCCCACTCCTGTTCTGATTTAAGTACACAGCAATAGTCATATCGACTTCAGTGGTGCAGCATCAAATCTCTTATGGCTCCAGAGCACCAGAGTTACACTTTGATCCATTTCATACTAATAATACACTAATTTTCTTTAGCAAATTTAAAGGTAAACTAACACACATGGATAGTGGTAAGATGTCACATGAAACTGAGTTCTTATGTCACACCTGAGTGGGATAATAAATGTGATAAAAAATAAGTGCATTGATTGCATTGTAGCTATAAGACTGAAAGGATGCAGAAAAGTGGTGACTGTTTATATGACAGAAACACTATGTGCATATTCCTACTTCACTTCATTAACTGACCTGAAAAAAATTCACATTTTTTCATTCTGTCCATAAACTGAGAAAAGGAACCTAAAAGACTGGAGGAAAAGGCAGGTAATATGTATCTAAACTGCTCATCGTGGGACAAACTTTTCATCATCGTATTTTTGCCCAGCTTTTCAGAGATACAAAGCATTCTAGTGTATTTGTAAAACTGCAGTTTGAACAGCTGCATTTAGCAGTGAAAGTATATGAGGATATTTGAAAGCACAAACCAGAAACAGATTTAAACTGGTTTGATTGGTATGACTCTGTCCTGGTTTCGGCTAGGACAGAGTTAATTTTCTTCCTAGTAGCTGGTATAGTGCTGTGTTTTGGATTTAGTAGGAAAAGAATGTTGATAACACACTGATGTTTTTAGTTGTTGCTAAGTAGTGTTTATACTAAGTCAAGGATTTCTCAGCTTCTCGTGCCCAGCCAGCAAGAAGGCTGGAGGGGCACAAGAAGCTGGGAGGGGACACCATCAGGACAGCTGACCCAAACTGGCCAAAGAGCTATTCCATACCATATGACATCATGCCCAGTATATAAACTGGGGGGAGTTAACTGGGAGGGGGAATCGTGGCTCGGGAACTAACTGGGCATCGGTCAACGAGTGGTGAGCAATTGCATTGTGCACCACTTGCTTTGTATAGTTTAATTCTTTTAGTATTGCTATTGTCATATTATTATTATCATTATCATTGTTTTTCTTTCCTTTCTGTCCTATTAAACTGTCTTTATCTCAACTCACGAGTTTTTTTTTTCTGATTCTCTCCCCCATCCCAGGGGTGGGGGGGCAGTGAGCGAGCGGCTGCGTGGTGCTTAGCTGCCAGCTGGGGTTAAACCACGACAGTCCTTTTCTGGTTGTTTTTCCTTTCAATTCACGTACCCGTGCATCTAGGACCGAGGTAGGTTTTCTATCCCACTTCCTCATGTCCTCTCCGTGGTCACACAGGTGAAACCACAGGGTACCCCGTGGTGTATACCTCCTATATTCTCTCTCTTGATCAGAGGAATGCTCACTCCTAATAGCTGAGATATTGGTCTGTACAGGTGGGGAGTAGGACTTTTCGATCAGTTCAATCAGTTTTTCGGACTTTTCGGACAGTTTTTCCACAGCCGAGACACAGGCTCGTAGGGATGAAGAGAGATTTTCTTCATATTGCCGGAGTTGGCGAGCCATTTCATCCACTGTCGGTGCCTCTTCATCTTTCCAAGTTAGTACTGCCAATGGGTTGGCATACGATGATGGTGCGCTCGGTACAAACTTCCGCCACATGGGTCGTGTGCATTGAACTTCATCTGGATCTTTGGGTAATTGTAAACTGTCCGGGTCATAATAAATCATCTCTAGCATGGCTAATTCCCTCAGGTACTGAATACCTCTTTCCATGGTACTCCATTTGCCTGGTTGACATATAACATCTTCCTTGAAGGGATACCTTTCCTTCACACTTGACAGGAGTCGCCTCCAGAGGCTGAGGGCTTGTGTCCCTTTTCCAATCGCCTTATCAATGCCACCTTCCCTAGCAAGTGATCCCAGCTGCTTGGCTTCCTTACCCTCTAATTCCAGGCTACTAGCCCCATTGTCCCAGCATTGGAGCAGCCAGGTGATAATGTGCTCACCTGGACGACGGCTGAAATCTTTTCGCGTATCCCGCAGCTCACTTAGGGATAGAGATCGGGTGATTACTTCTGGTTCTGCCTCTTCCTCCTGTTCTCGTGGTGGCCCTGGTTCATCTTCATCCTTCGCTAAACGAACTGATTTTTTTGTATATTTCTTCTTCTGTATAGGGGTGACTGATACTGGCACAGATTGGTTCTCTGGTTCAGCCGCAGTACCCGTCGCAGGGGTTGGAGTAGCCGCAGTATCTGTCGGTCTGTTTTCCCTCCCTTCCCCCTGAGGGTGCTGCACAGTATCGAGCAGTGTTTGGTAGATACTAGCCAGGGCCCAGCACAGTGCGATAAGTTGTGCCTCTTTGGAATCACCACAGCAGGTCTGTACAGGTGGGGAGTACTGAGGCCCTGCATTCAAAGGAACCTGCTGGGATTGCCACTTATGGTATTTACTGAGAAGTAGCAGGGGTTATGGCTCTGTGCCTGGTCAATATGCACCCCAGATGTGAAAGTCTGGAAGGTAATTGTCTACACTGAAGCTAGTCACCCTGGACTCTTATGAGCATTAGATCCTTATTTCTCTAATGAGCATCTAATCCTAAGAAAGATGCAAAAGACAGGTCAGAGGTGCTTCTGGAGCTGTTTATCTTCCTTGACTATAAAGTAAATTTTAGATGCCTAAATGAGGTAAGGCAATACTGAGAGCTCAGGTGCCTGGAAACTAGCTCCATCGCTTATTGCTTTCCCTGCTTGCCCCAGGCCAAGGCAAGGAAGCTGTGTACAGCTATGCCACATTTTGCTCTGCTCCTGCCCCCCTGCCCTTCCTTCCTCTGCTCGTCCTTCCTCTGGCACCTCTGCACCTGGCCACACCATTGGGTATCACACATATTTATACCCGGCATAAGGTGTATATTTTGGTGCCAGCCTTCTGCTCTTTCGCTGTGGAGCTTCCCACGCATTCACAGCGTAATATTTTGGTGTCTTTTCTGCTCTGTGACCAGCAGTGCCAGTAGCAACCCCAGACAGTTTTTGGGGCTGCACAGCAGTAAAGAGGCTGCAGAACTGCACGGCATTGGGGAGTGCACCTTTGACAGGGACTGGTGCTTGGAAAGGTTTCTACTAATAGGCACATTAGCACCCAGTGGGCTTTGTGCTGCAATTGCTGTGCCTGTGGCGGATTCACAGGCATAGGCATGGCTGGCCTGACACACATGTTCACATGCTTTGAGAGAAGGTTCAGATTAGAGGTGTTCAGGCCTTCCTGCAACTGCTGCTGAATTGTCTTTTTTAAACATAAAAACATATTTTGTTGGTTGCATTAAATACTAAAAGCATGCAGCCATATCATATTGTAGAGCAAAGTCATTTTTCAAGAACATACTTTAAAAAAATCAACAGCTGATTTACTGGATAATTAGGACAGGACAGAGGCAAGGTACCTCCTGGCTCCAAGAAAACCCACAACAAAACCCCCAGATTTCCTTCAGAAAGTAAATTTTTCAGTGTCGCAACTCATCTATGTGCTGAACAATACCAATAAATCTATTTCAGACTTGTGTTTCTGACACAACAAATCACATTTGTCCCTTTTTCCCTCAGGTCTTTCTCTGTTTCTTGGGCAGGAACCACATGGCAGACAATATTAATCTGACCTTCCTCTTGTCCCGGTATGTAAAGTTTTTTTTTCTCCTTTCGTTATCACTCTTCATATACAACTACAATAAATGTCAGGAACTGATGAGCAGTAAAACACTTTGTTCTCTTCCAGCTCTTGTGTAAGTCAAGTCGGCCAACAGAAGAAAAGACATCTTACAGTAAGATATTTTACAGACAGGTATTTTTGTACAATGTTTTGTGAAACAAGTGACACTGCTGCTCGTATCATCTCTTTCCAGAGTGAAACCAAAGACCAAGCAAAGAACATGCTTCTGAAGTGCAGAAAAGAAGCAGTGCTGTCTCAATGCCATACAGCAAGTCACGTCCATCCTACCCTTTTCGGACAGGTCTTCTAGAGCTGTCAGCCACCCACCTCTCCTTAAAAGCTTAATCTCGTTAGAATGCAATGTTCCTCCCATTTCAAAGACTAGTTTTAAAGTATCCTTTTATTGAAAACAAGAGGATTTTGTAAATTTCTCTGCCTGTTGAGTTCCCGGGCTAGTGAAGTGGGTCGAGTATCAGAGGTTGCCTCCCATCCCCAAGGAACCTACGTTTTTGCTATCGCCTTGCAGCAAGCTTAGGATTTTTGCCACAAAGTTTTTCTTCTAAAAGTGAGAGTTTTGTGTATGATGATTGGGACATAGAAGGGCTCAGAGGAGGAGCAGGGAATGAAAGTAGTTCACAGCTTTGGTTTCTAGGGCTTTACTGACAGCCTATTGACATTTCTAAAATATTCCCCCAGTGTAACTTCCTTTCCCACTTCCCACCTGTCACTTGATTCAGGGAGACTAAAAATAAAATAGAAAGTTACTCAGAGGGTATGCTGAGTCCTTCTTGTACAGTGTTTGTGAATGTCAGACTTTAAAACCAAGTGGCTGAAGGAATGGTAAACTCCTCAGGGCACAACATCAGTGCAGCCACTGGAAAGGCTTCCTGGAATAAGCCCTTACACCCACGCCTCCCCTTCTGCTTTACCAGATCAGTGGTGTTGGGTAGGATATTTTAAACAGAATGAACAAACCTTTCAAATTTAAGAAAAATCAAGATCAGAAACAAATCCAAAAGCAAACCTCCTCTCCAGTTTGGCCTGATAAGGTAGGCTCCCTTGTACTTTCCTCAGATGCAGCTGTGGATAATAAACCACTTGCACAATGTGATATAACAGTTTCTATATGCTTGTGCTAACTTTTCCTTCTCTACTTATGAATGCATAAATACATATACTTAATTGCTCTGTAATGGACAGGCTGATGTGGTGCAGCTCTGCCTGAGCTTAAACATAGACCTTTTTTTAAAAGTTCTGAATATTATTTCTCCCTCCTCCCCATCCAATCCTCCAAGGCTCCACTTCACTATGTAACCTATGTCTTGGAAGTGCTTGGGGTGTATCATTATACAGTGCTTGAGTCCTCATTATGAAACAGATGCTCAGGTCGGGGAGGAGGCCTGAATGATTAGCTGAGAAGCTGGAATGTAAGAGGAGACAGGGCCAAACAGATTGAACAACTTGCCTGTAGGAATAATGGGAATAAAGGGAATAATGGGGATGAAGGGCCATTGACCCTGGACTACCCTCTACATGGAACTCACCAGGGAGGTCAAGTACTTCAGTAACACAGAGAGATCCTGTCTCAAAAGCAGAGCTATTTTTCAAAGCAAGGGTCAGTCCATCACTGTAGAGTTGAAAAAAAGTGGAGGAAAGACATCCTCGCTTAAAGATCCTGTCCAAAATCTGTGTACATGGAGATGTGAAAGATATGTATGTGTTTTTCTTTTAAGAAGAGATTTTTTTTTCCATTTTTTTCTCCATAAGACAAATGCTTCTTGCTTTGTCTTAAGGTAGCTACCTTAACTTTGAAGATGTAAACTGAGAAAGGGAGCTTTGGCTGCCAAATTACCTTTCTGCAACATATCCAAGTTACACACACTTTTCTGTAGCATACAAAGCATAGAAAAACTGGAGGACAAAAGTGGCCAGTCTTAGAAGTCCCCAGATCCAGCAGTGTGGCACCACAAGATCTGCCACTGTAGTAGCTCCATCACCTATGAATGTCTGTGCTCATCTCCAGAGCCAGGAGCTGAGAGCAATCCCCTCCTGAACCCAGGGAATTTGAAAGCACATGGGGTCCTGCAGCTGACTCCACTCACAGCCAAACAGCATTCAGCCAGTGGATGAAACTTGACTGTCCTAACTGAGCTTATTCCATCCATGTCATACTGGTGAAACACAGACCACCTGAAGGTACTGCAGTAAATGAAGCTTGACTCCAGGTCTTTGTTCTTAATTTCCCACTACCTTTTCTGTATATATTTACAACAAATGTGGATTATAGATAACAGTACTAGAAAAATCATATTGATAAATTAATTCAGCAGTTCATGATGAAATTGCTAACCTTTTGCAATTAATTTGTTAAACATGTCATAAAATATTGTCATGTTTAAACAGTTTTAATTTGAGCACAAATTATTCAGGGTTATAGCAAGTTCCCAAATTGACATAAACTGAGAAACAGATTAGTATATCAATGGAATACATGAATTCTAATATGACTTAAATTTAAATGTAAACGAGCTAAAAGCTATTAATAAGACATTCAGACACACTAGGAAGGAAAACATTGCCAAAGAAATCTTGATCAAGTAGCAGTCTATCCAATTTGTAGTCCAGCACTTTGTAACTAATTACAGAAGACTAAAGAAAATAGAACTAATACTTTCTGGAAATGAGAATACAGTAGATGAGAAAATGTCATGTAGAAAGGTCATGATGACTCAGTTCCCATATATTTTGGGGGTATAACATTTGGTTTGAGAGCATAGACACAGCCACAGCTCCATTATCCTCAGTTCACGTCTCACATTCATCTCTTATGTCACCTAGCTGACATCTGACACAACTTTGATTTCATAATCTTCATGTCACTTCTGTCTGTAAGTCTATCAGCAATCGTGCCCAAAAGACTACCAAAATTCTCAGTGATTCCTCTGCCAAAACTCTTGTTCACGATCCAACTGCATTTCAGCTTCATTGCTATAGTTCCCAATCTGTCTAATCGTAGCTACCCAGAAGACAACATATCATTACTCCATCCCTACATAGAAATAAGAGTGTTTCTCCTCCAACTTCATTAATTTCATGTATGCTTTCGGATTAACTTTCATGTTACATCTATGACTGTGAGATATCAAGTCTGTGAAGCTAAATCTGCTTTAGCAGAACTGTCTGTTAAAACCCCCTCTCTAGCCAGCTCCTTCCTTATTGCTGTTCCAGGGTTGTCTGGGAGATTTGCTGCTGATGCTTTGCATGACAGGCAACCTTCCCGGCTCCTTCCGGCTTGAACCATGAGGTGCTTGCTCCAGGTTCTTCCCCTTACCTTTACTCCCTTATTCCCCTTCCCTGCCACTGGAAAAAAAAAAAGTTAGTTTGGTGCCATGCCACTGTGGGCATGAAGGCATAGACGGGACTTTTGGCAGTGGTGGCTGAGAAGGGTGCTACTCAAAATAGATGTGGCTGTTGGAAGAAATGGTTTCAAGGGCAACAGGAAGAGGGACAAAGCCTAGTTTGCAAACACCGAGAAAATAATATTTTAACTGCAGTATTTTTTTCCCCACCTTTAAAATAAAAATTCTGGCTTCAGAACTTTGGCTGCCAGGATAAAGCAGCATCTGTGTATGTTGGTACTCACCATCTCTCTATAGCACAGCATTTTTGCAGTTTGGTGTTCTCAGATTACCTAGGGGTAGCAAGTAAATTTAAGGATCATACATGTAGGGATATTTTCTAGTCACTTGGAGACTACTTATTAGCTGATAGCAGCAAAGTTTGTAATGTACTTTTCAAAAAATCTAGTTGCAAGAAATCCAGGAGAGGACTGTCTCCTCTGTCTAGTCTCCACTTAACACCTGTCATGGACAAAATGAGGAACTTACACATTCTGTACACAGCCTCACACCTTAGGTCTTCTTCTCCTTTATACTTGGAAGAGTCACGGATTCTTTTCCATCTCTTTTTCCTTTCTAAATTTCAGAATCTTTCCCTCTCCTACTTTAATCCTTTAGATTCTCCACAGTACTTTTTCTCAGTTTCTTTCTGTGTCTTAACATTTAAATTTGGCACATTATGCCTAAAGGTTTGCTAGTTTGGGTTTCTTTTTTCTTTTTGCAGAAGAACTTTAAATGTGAATCTTTGCTGTCCCTGGTTGTTGTAGTTTAACTCTGGTAGGCAGCTCAGCCCCACACAACCTGTTGTTTGCTCCCCTCCAGTGGGATAGGGAGGAGAATCGCAAGAGTAAAACTGAGAAAACTCGTGGGTTGAGATAAAGACAGTTGAATAGTAAAAGCCACTCATGCAAGCAAAGCAAAACAAGGAATTTATTCACTACTTCCATCGGCAGGCAGGTGTTCAGCCATCTCCAGGAAAGCAGGGCTCCATCACATGTAACGGTTACTAAGGAAGACAGATGCCATAACTCTGAACATCCCCCCTTCCTCCTTCTTTCCCCTACCTTTTATTACTGAGCATGACATCATATGGTGTGGGCTACCCCTTTGGTCAGCTGGGGTCAGCTGTCCTAGCTGTGTCCTCTCCCTGCTTGTTGTGCACCCCCAGCCTCCTCGCTGGTGGGGCAGTCTGAGAAACAGAAAAGGCCTTGACTCTGTGTAAGCACAGTTCAGCAATAGCTAAAACATCCCTGTATTATCAACACTGTTTTGTCACAAATCTAAAACATAGCCCCATACAAGCTACTATGAAGAAAATTAACTCTATCCCAGCCAAAACCAGTACACTAATGCAACCAGTTTTGAAGTCTTATGGGTACTTCTGAAAAAGCCCTTTGGCTACTGCTGAGAAGGCAGCATGCCTCACCTGTGCACATCCCAGAAGATGATGGACTGCGAAAAAACAGCTCCTCTGTCCTGTGAGCAGTTACTGCACCAGTGACCCTGGAGGGACCCCTCTGCACCCTGTTCTGACTTCAAGGCAGGTGTAGGTTTTGAGGGACGTAGAATTGGGGTAGTGATGGAGTTTGTTATGGTAAGAGCTGAGAGTAAAAGCCAAGGCTCCTACTTATTTGATTTGGATTTTAAACTTTTTACGTTACTCCTGGTATGAACGAATGCAGTGAGGATTAGTTTCTGGGCAGAGAAATACTTCAGAACTCCATCTCTTCTTCTGAGAAGGGTGGTCCTCCTATTTGATTAGATTTGATCTGATTCAGTTTAATCTGATTTAATTTCATTCCATTATGTAAAATATCTGAGCATCTGGAAACATGCACTTCATTTATCAAATAAAACTGGGCTTGCTCAGTGTGACAGGATTACCTTGAGTGATACAGTTTATATGACCACAATAGAAATATTGGTTTCAGATTGCAGAAAGCTGAGGCAAAACTAGAAGCAGAGAAAAATAGTACTTGAAAAACAATGATCTGGTTGTAAATCCTTAGGACAATACCATTGGACAACTGAATTGACGACCTGGAAAATAAGTTCAAATTAAGAAACATTAGGCTGTAAGAATATTGGAGGCACAGCAACAAAAGAAAAAATATTTTATGATGCATCATAAAAATGAGGAGACTGAGTCATTTTGAACTCTTTCTAGATGGTGCAGCAGTGTGTTGTAATCGTGAGAAACCTAATCAGGTAATGGTTTGCCAGTGCTTCCAAAATGTGTGTCTGTTGGAATGAGGCATCATGTTTCTAAACTGCCACATAAATTTGAATCTAATTTTCAGGGTTCAATACTTTTATTGAGATTGCAGTTTTTCTCTGTCAATGTCAGAAATGTATGAAAGCATTTAAGATAATTAAAAGAGGAATGAAAAATATATGACCCTAGAAGGGGCATTGCTCTATCCTGCCAACCTGGGAGTCTATGATGGCAGACTAATGGATGCTGAATTCTTCTATGTCACATACAAATGTCATTGCATTTCTGGAAAATGTACAGTGTAGGAAACCGAATGGAAGCGCCCTGCTATATACTACATAGTGAACTCTATCCCAAAATTGGCTCAGCTTTGTTATATTGACATCGCTCCAATTTTACCGTAACCCCAGCAAAGGACATTGTGTTCTGGCCCACTGGGATCCTGCCCAATCCAATAGTTGTGTACATCTTGCTAGTGCTTTCCTGACTTCGGCAACTTTTGCTGTGCACTGTAATACACAATACTTTGAGCTTTCTCCCGGTGTTAGTTCCTTCTGTATTTTTTCCTTAACTATTACCTTTGTCTGCCTTCTTTCATTATTATGTGCGATTAGTCTCCGAACATCACAGGCAGGCAGCTCTGGATCATAGTCATTGTCATTCTAACTGTTGGACAGAAAAAAGCGTCTGGATTTTTCAAAGGGTGTAATGCTGGGTGCTTTGATTTAAAGATAATCTGTTAATATCGGAAACTTACTTGCTTTTCCCTTTGGATGAATTCATAGCAACAAAATGTTTTGTAAGTTGAAAACTAAATAGTTGCCAATGTGTGAAATACTGTCCATGTGACAAATCATCTATGTTTCTCTTTATTTGATGTGATACTGGGCTTAGATAAAGGAATTTTTGATAGAGTTGCTGTGATGTTCTGGACTATTTCAAAAATGGTTTTTAAAATTTTAACAGAGTTAGTTATCGTCTGTGAATGCTTTCTTAGACCCTAAAAATGCAAGTTTACATCAGAGAATAAACTGACTCCTCATGGTTTAATTACATTAAGTAGGCTATGTGGAAAAACATGGAGAAGCTAATACTGGTTTCTGCATGTCTTGGTATACATGATTCATTAGAAGAATAAGGTACTGTATTCCTTAGAAGAATAAGGAAATAATGTCATTTGTGCAAAAAAAGTTGTTGGTGGTGAAATTGTATACAGCTGCAGTAATTGTAGCGGAGTCAGTGATGCAAGTGTGCAATAAAAAACAACCACTGAAATGACAAAGCATGCTTTTCATATCCAGGCTTATATCATATAAAAGCTGTATAGGAAAGAATGGAAGCCAAACTCAGGCAGAGTACCCACATAAAAAGCAAGCTCCCCATATTAAAATTGTTACTGGATATAGTCTTCTGCACAAATCAGGCCCACTGGTAGTTCCCAATGCTGATCCTGTTAGACGGCTTCACTCTGAAATTCCTGCAATGAGGATTAGTGATTTTCTTCACAGAGGCAATTAACAAATACCAGAATGTATACCCTGCTGCTGATACTGCAGTTTGGGGACATGTTGCTGAGGCAGTCCTCAGCAAGGCTGAACAGCTGGAGTTTGACTCTAACTGTTCTTTAGAAGGATGTTTCTTTCCCAATTCTAGGCAATATTGGGGTTATCATGTGCCACAAGCAGAGTAAAATCAGTGCTTCAGTACAAATTAAATATGGGAAATAATGATATGGATGAATGATGTGAAAAAGAAAAGCCTAAGAAAGCTAAACATGAACCGTTGTAGTGAAATAGTTCTACATCTTGATTTTATAATCTAATGCATTTCATTTTTCTCCTTGCCAATCAAGTGCTGCTTTTGAATTTGACTTAGTGTGGCGGGTTGACCCTGGCTGGATGCCAGGTGCCCACCAAAGCCACTCTATCACTCCCCTCCTCAGCTGGACAGGGGAGAGAAAATGTAACGGAACGCTCATGGGTCGAGATAAGGACAGGGAGAGATCACTCAGCAATTACCGTCATGGGCAAAACAGACTCGACTTGGGAAACAATTTAATTTAATTTATTACTAGTCAAATCAGAGTAGGATAGTGAGAAATAAAACCAAATCTTAAAAACACCTTCACCCCACCCCTCCCTTCTTCCCAGGCTTAACTTTACTCCCCGTTTTCTCTACCTCTTCCCCCCGAGTGGCGCAGGGGGATGGGGAATGGGGGTTTTGGTCAGTTCATCACATGTTGTTTCTGCCACTCCTTCCTCCTCAGGGGGAGGACTCCTCACACTCTTCCCCTGCTCCAGCATGGGGTCTCTCCCACGGGAGACAGTCCTCCACAAACTTCTCCAACGTGAGTCCTTCCCATGGGCTGCAGTTCTTCACAAACTGCTCCAGCGTGGGTCCCTTCCACAGGGTGCAGTCCTTCAGGAACAGACTGCTCCAGCGTGGGTCCCCCTGGGGTCACAAGTCCTGCCAGCAAACCTGCTTCAGCGTGGGCTCCTCCTCCACGGGTCCACGGGTCCACGGGTCCACAGGTCCTGCCAGGAGCCTGCTCCAGCGCGGGTTTCCCACGGGGCCACAGCCTCCTTCGGGCATCCACCTGCTCCGGCATGGGGTCCTCCACGGGCTGCAGGTGGATATCTGCTCCACCGTGGACCTCCATGGGCTGCAGGGGGACAGCCTGCCTCACCATGGTCTTCACCAGGGGCTGCAGGGGAATCTCTGCCCTGGCACCTGGGGCACCTCCTCCCCTCCTTCTTCACTGACCTTGGTGTCTGCAGAGTTGTTCCTCTCACATATTCTCACTCCTCTCTCTCACTGCAACTGCTACTCCCCTGTAACTTCTTTTCCCTTTCTTAAATATGTTATCACAAAGGCGCTACCACAGTTGCTGATGGGCTCGGCCTTGGCCAGCGGTGGGTCCATCTTGGAACCCGCTAGCATTGACTTTATTGGACATAGGGGAAGCTTCTAGCAGCTTCTCACAGAAGCCACCCCTATAGCCCCCCTGCTACCAAAACCTTGCCATGCAAACCCAATACACTTAGTCAAGCAAAAAAAAAAAAAGCCCTATTTATTCTTTTTTTTTTTTTTTTTAATAACAGATGGGGAATGTGATTCTCCTGCAGGGATGCAGAGAGGTAATACAGCCTGGTAATGCCATACTTAGGAAGTTCTTGCCTAGGTCCTTGATCTATTCTGGTGGCCTGTTTACAGGGAATACATATTCAGCCTTCCTGCTAAGGAGTGATCTGTGGCAATTCCATGAAAAAAGCAGTTGAAAGAGGCTTGGGAGAGGGGAAAGGGGAAGAAGGAGGAAGTCTGGCATGGTGGTGAAGTGCTATAAAAGGAAAGAAAGGAAACTGAAAGATCATTCATCCTTTTTTTTTCAGAGTAACAAAAGGCAAGCACTGAAGCAGCAAGTATGAGACCTCCTCTTTTCCTATGTTGAATCCCAAAGAAGTCTGCAAGGGTGAAGTCTAGAGATGCAGGACTTTAATGCAGATAGCATTGACTACTACAGATTATGTGATACTTGGACATGAATGCTGCCTTATTTCATGGCTCACCAGTCCCACTTCTGCAAAGTTTCAACGACAACCCAAAACTAAGAGTAAATATTTGCAAATCGTGGTCTCTTTCCTGGAACTCCTGGGAATGATGCATCCAGTTGCTCTCCTTCTAGTATTGTCTGTTCCTTTGCTAAAAGTGCTCTGTTTCCATCTGTCGTGGTTTAACCCCAGCCAGCAACTAAGCACCACGCAGCCACTCCCTCACTCCTCCCCCCTTCCAGTGGGATGAGGAAGAGAATCAGGACAAAAGGTAAAACTCGTGGGTTGAGATAAGAACAGTTTAATAACTAAAGTAAAATACAATACTAACAATAATAATAATAATGAAATATAATAATAATAATAATAGTAATGAAAAGGAATATAACAAAAAAAAGGAAAAAAAGAAAAAAAAGAAAAAATAAAGAACAAAATAAAACTCAAGGGAAAAAAACCAGTGATGCAGTATGCAATTGCTCACCACCCACTGACCAATGCCCGAGCAGCAATCCACCCCTCCTGGCCAACTCTCCCCTGTTTATATACTGAGCATGACATTCTGTGATATGGAATACCCCTTTGGCTAGTTCTGGTCAGCTGTCCTGGCTCTGCTCCCTCCCAGCTTCTTGCACACCTGCTTGCTGGCAGAGCATGGGAAACTGAAAAGTCCTTGGCTTAAGATAAGCCCTACTTAACAACAACTAAAACATCAGAGTGTTATCAACATTATTCTCACCCTAAATCCAAAACACAGCACTGTACCAGCTACTAAGAAGAAAATTAACTCTATCCCAGCCAAAACCAAGACACCATCATAAACATTTTTCTTCAGCAAAAGTGTGTTTACTAATTGTAGTATGCTTAGATGCTGGCTAAGAGAACACCAATTTCTGGTGCTACCTGAACATAGCATAAGGATGATTCTGATGAGAAAGTGCAGGAAACCATAAAAAATCATTAGAAGTCAGAGGGGTCTTGTGTAAAGCTCAAAGAATAATGTCTTGCCATTAAAAAATCTCATTTAGGAGTTGGAGTCCCTCATGTGCTGAGCTGGTGGCTGATTAAAGTTCTCAAATAATAGAGAAATTCTCCAGTAATCTTAATCCAACTTCATGACACAAAGAGAAGACTGGACTTGCTCTCCTTAAATGGGGCTCTGAAAGCCTCCAAAGGAGTTCCTGTCTAAGGAAGCAGCCAGCTGTCCAAGGGCTCGGCTTATGATGTGAAATCCTCCCTCCTTCCTTAGCTTGCGGTCTTTGAAGCCCTCCTCCTCTCTGACTCACTTGTCCAGTATTTAATACACCTTAAATCCTTTCTGTAAGTGTAATGTAAAAGATCTGTATTCTTCTTGCCCTCTTGCCTCTTTCATGCTCACTACCAGAGTTGTTTCCATGGCCAAGGTATTCTCCTCTTTCATCAGTAATCCCTCTCCTTCCAGCTGTTACAGACCTGAGCAGAAGATCAGTAACCCCACTGCTGAGCAGCCCCAGAGCCATGTCCTCGGGCTTATGGTCACCAGCGAGCTTTCAGCCCATCACCGACAGAAGCTAATGTGCTGTGGAGGTGGTGCTGGGATGGCAGGGTGGGATCAGAGGTGTTATAAGGCTAGAGATAGACCGAGCAGCATTCAGACCACTGCCCACTTGCTTCTGATCCAGGCCAGGATGCAGCTCAGACTTCCAAAAGAAACAATATGTGGGGAAAATGATCAGAGACTAGTCATAGGTACTGATGTGGCAAAACTGCTGGCAAAAGCAAGCAGAAATAACATGAGAGAAAAGAGAGGAAGAATCTAACTGGTCACAAACTGCAGGTATCTGTATATTACCAAAGCTAGCCTTGCCTTACCTGCCTGGGTATGGACAGGCACCTATCAGTGGCCACAGGGTGCTCAAACTGGACACCACAACCTGACCAAGAAGGGAGGCACACAGGGCCCATAGACCACAGCTAGTGAGTTTAAAGCTGCTTTTAGTGCATCCATGCTACTGTGTTTGTCCTACGGGTCTCACTGTTAAATAAAAGTACTTTGGCATGAATCCAGTCAAATGAACTGCACTGCATGCAGAAGGGCTTGTGGATGCGAAATACACTTCTGATTTTGAAGCCAGTTTCTAGTGTGGTATACACGCTAAAAATATGATTTTTCATCAGGGTGTAAAAGATCTACTTTTCTCACACTTGCAGAGGGTTCCCAAGTAATGGGGAATGATCAATAGTTAAAAGAAACATTTAATCTATACCTAAATTTGAACTCTAAATACACTGAGCCTATTAAGTATCGATACACTGCTTAAATACTAAAGGCAAAGCGTAGTGTATGATTTAGTTACCTCCGTAGTTGAGAAATGTTCTTATTTAAATAAATATTTTGTGGTTTACTTCTGTGATTTTGCAAGAAGAAAACCCTTAAGGAAATAAAAAATTTTCAAGATTTTTTTTTTTTAAATTACTTTCAAGAGGAGCCTCATTATCCAGACTGAGGTTTGGTATCTGTGTATACCTATATTGCTATTCAATAACAAATAATCAAATTATTAATCTTTTGTTTATAATTAATAACATCATTGATGAATTTTCACCTTCATCTTTGCAGACAGATTAAGGCTGACACAGAAATTTGCAGTTCCATCAAGTTTTAGCTGTGAGATGGCAATAGCCTCACAAATTCTGGATTTAGGCTATTAAAGATAGGCACTCTTAAAAAAACCTTAGACCTCTTCAGTTAACTAAAATAGTTTTCATGACTACTATGGCAATTTAGCTGAAGAAAGAGGTAAGTATCTGCTGTTATTCAGAAACCCTGTTCTCTGGGGCTCCTAAGCCCTATATTATCAGTGGAGAAACGTAATTGCAATGCCTCATCCTAGAAATAAGGTTATTTATTTCTTGTATGGGATAGAAAGAAGTGTTTTGCAGCTGCCAGATACAGATATATATATATATACTGCAGCTGAGCCTTGATACAATGTCAGGATGAAATGCAGCATGTACCATCCCTTCCTGTGCTTTCCTTTGGAAAGCATCTCTGGTGCATGGGCTGAAAGACAACCAGCATCCCTAAACATGTCCCCTGGTTGTCCACCTCCGGAATAGACAGCTTTTGAAGGAAACTATCCTGGCAGGAATCCGAGTGCTGTATGCAGTCTGACCCGTTGTGATATGCGTGTGTAGGGAGAACAAGGGCAGGATATTGATCTGAGCATATCAAGTCCCATTTACTCTTAATCCACCACTGGTTACTTGGTCTTACTATAATTTATAGCATATGCTCCTATCATGCACTGATCTCAAACCTGTGCTTTGCCTGGACAAAACACAAACAGGAGACTCAAAATGTTGTCACTAATGCTAAGTGGATTTTGTGGCTATGGTAATATGAATGGAAAATCAGTGCATTGTATTTTACCCAGATTTCCTGCAGCAAACGAAATCCCATTACACTCACTTCAGTGAACATCATTTTTTAGATTCTTGAACAGGCAGGTCTTTTATTTTGGATTTTCTCCCCGTAAGCAATGTGATATAACTCCTCTGTGTTAAACAAAATTTTCTTTGCTTAGCCCAAGCCTTTGTGTTTATTATCTGCTCTTTTAACCACCTTATATCTCTCTCTGCAGTTAAATCTGTGTCTCTTTATAAATGATTCTTTAAGAAAAACAAGTCTAAGCCTATTTCTGCAGGGTCTTTATCTGCAGTCACTGATGACCTGATGACTTACTGTGTCTAATACCTACATTTGGCATTATTTTGCAACTGAACTGCTAAAACCAGGAAGACCTCTCCATAGAAACAACAGCTGCATTTTTTCTTACAGATTCTGCCAGTGGAGGCCTTTGCCAGCCCTCTTCCCCCTGTTTTCCTTCTCTGCCCTCTCTTTTTAGCTGAAACTTGCATCAAGCTGAATATTGAAAAGGTGCAATGCTTGAAAAGACTTGGAGAGATGCCTGAAACTACAGAAATAGAATAGAAATATATGTGAGAACCACCCACTCCTGCAGATACAGAGAGCATCCCGCTTCTCTGCAATAGCAAGGGAATGGATGTACCTAACTCTTATCAGAAGGTGTCAGTGTTGCCCCTGGCCTTCCCTGTGCAGCAAGGCTGAACAAACAAAAGCCCATGGGTCATTCATGAAGTTTACTTTTGCCCTACTAAAATGCCTTTCAACACCTGCACAAATGCTGCAATATTTCTGAAAATATTTCTGGATACCAGTTGGTCTCTGGGAGATATATAACATCACTGTTTCCGAATGGTAGAACAAGGTGGGGGTGTCGGCAGTGGGGGTGAGAAGCCTGGATTTAACAGTGCTGAATATGCTTTTTATACCACTGACTTTTGAGCTGCCAGAGCATAAAAATATTTTAAGTCTAGTTCAGCTATCTTTTATTTGTCAAATACTAACTGTGCGCATATGCAATTTTTTCATTTCTAGGTGCTGAGAATCAGTTATGGCTGCCCCAAAACAAATTGTGAAAGTGTGCCAAAATGCATTTGAACCCAGAATTTCTGCTCCTTATGTTCTCATCTAAATCCTTCTGCCATTGTTACCTCCAGCTCAGGGAAAGGGAAGGAAAGAGATGAAAAAGATTGTTCCCAAACCTACAAACTATACAAAATGCAGGGCAACCGAATCCAGCCACCTTCTCAGCTGCGTGGTGCAAAGGGGCCTCCGGGGAGCTGAGGCACTGTGCCCCTGTCGGGTGAGATGTGAAGGTCTGGGAACTCAGTAACACTTCACTGAAGCCTCCCAGCAGTAAAGCAGTTCTGCTATCAGTTGTTTTCCTACCTTTGTTCTTGTCAGGAACATTACATTTATGTCTATTACACTTTGTCAAGTCTACCCCCCACACATACCATTTAAATAATTTTTTAAAAATTATATTAACAAGGCAAAAGACATGAAGGCTTTGGATGGACTTGATGTTGACATCAGCCTTAAACTAGCAAAATTTGCTATGTTTGACTGGGATTTTTAATGATTAGATAAGATATTAAAATAAATCCTTGTATTCACTTATGCTGAATAATACTTTTGCACTGAATTAATTGTTTGAGGAAACAAATGAAGCAGAAGGAGCTTGTTATATAGACATTTTGACTTTGCATAGCTTCTTCTCTTCCAAGTCTTGATCAGATTATTTCTAAAACCCAAGAGAATTTTCAGTGAATTGTATGTTAAACATTGGGATTTTCTGATCATGGTTTGCATGTTTCCAATTAAAAGCCTTATTCTGTTGCCACTGGAGTAATTGGCAAGCTTCCCATCAGCTTCAGTGACTGTAAAGTGAAGCCCAAATGTTTCTACTATACTAGATTAATAAAAGTATTTTGACAGTTTTGATGTCCTCAGGTAAATAACCACCTAAGAAAACTGTCCTGAACCCACCAACTAAAAAAAAAATAGGTTTAGGCAAATGGTAGTAGATTTTTGTTTTATTTTCTGTCTCTTGAGGCAACTAACATCTGGTGCTTCAAAGACTTCATTAACTATATTTAGCCAACAGCATTATGCAATACATGGACTGAGGCAAAGAACTTTTTCCTTCATTCTTTCAATAATCAGTTTATGCCTTGAAGCAAAAGATATGATTATATTTAAATTTAGTTCATGCAACAAAAATAATGTTTATGCATAAAACTACTTAGCACATCTAAAACTAGAGGTTAGAAAACTGGACTCTGGCGTCCTGTAACACTGAATCTCAGAAGGGGACTCTGGACAGAGACTCGGGTCTTTCCTTGGTTTTGTTCCAGTCCTGCGAAGGGAACTCTGCTCTCTCTGTTCACTGATAAGAACTGATGCTTAAGTAACCGGGATGTTAGAAGAGATGATCGTCCCCACCCACCTGGCAGGCAGTTCTCTAAGAAAAGGAAACAGCATTTGAACTAATTTTTGTCTGCATATTATTCTGCTCAGCTGGAGGAACTTTGATGAAAAGGTTCTCTGCAGGAGGTAGGTTTCAGACATACCAGGAGAACAAGAGGACACTGATTGTTTTCATATCATCCCTACATAATCTTAGACCTCAAACACCAAGTCATCCCTAAGCTTCCTGTGTGCTGTCATAGGGCACGTTGACCATACTGCCTTGCTAGTGACTGCAGCTCTTGTAGCCAGGATAAGCTCCATGCAAAGCAGCTAACGGTTTTTCAGCATTACTGATAAAAATGGATTTTGCTGTCTGTTTCATGGGACCAGATTGCCACTGAAGTCATTAGAGGGCCTTGGAGGGAAGTCGTTAGTGGGAGAGAGAGAGGAGTAATGGCTTCTGTTTCAGGAAAGAGAGAAAAGGTTCAGCGTCTCTGGTCCAAGGTCTGGACCATTTTGATATGGTACAGCTGGGTAACTGTAACCCACTTGCTCTGTGGCCCCCTCTGTAACACTCCCTCCCTCCCCATGGTTCAGCTCAGGTCTAGTATGTCCCAGCTGCATAACCTTGGCTGAGGCTGCTGAAGAAATTGTGAAGTTGTGCAAAAAAGCTGCGAAACGGTCTGTGGAGCAGAGCCACATGAGAAAAGAAAGGTAAAACTGACGAGGCAGGATTGTTGAGACAGTGGTAGGTCACAGCTCAAGGATTCAAGAGGAAAAACATGAACATGAGAAGTAGAAAATATTACAAGGTGTTGGAATACGGCAAGTCAGCCATACTGAGGATCAGCTCCAGGGAGCAGCAAGGGCCAACCCTTCCCCTTCTGAGAGAGCTCTGCCTGGCCTCCAGAGACCTCACAATGAGCATACTAATGCTAAGACTAGTAGTAGCTCCTTAATCCTAGTTCTACTGGGTGTAAAGCTGATAAATAATAAACCCATAAATAATTGCTTTATACTTTTAAGTAGTATATACCTTGCTGACAAAGTCTGTTTGTGCATTTGTGGGAAAATAACAGAACATTGGTGAAGAGGATTGTACACATGCTCAAGTGACTTGCAGCTGGGGTGTTGAAAAGCACATAGCATACTAATTGTTGTTTGTCCTTGTGTGTTGGACAAGTAGAACATCTATGTTTAGATAACATAGGCCTGTGTTAGACTTAGAAGCACCCTGTTGAACATGCTTGAGATTCCTGTCCTGCTGTGGGAAAGTTCAAAGCACAGTGGTAAACTATGCCTGCGTGAATCTCTGAAATACAGGCGAAAGCAACAGGTTTGGTGATCCTCTAGCATGGACCGAGCTCTGCGGTGCCTGCGCGTTCCCGCTTGTGTGCCTCTGCCTGGGTGCTGCTTCAGGGATCTCCTGGCTGGCAAGGTAATGAAAATAAATTTACTCTTTGCATTTCATCCATGGTTTCGTGGTTGTTCCTGCATCCTGCTTGTGCCGGCTCACATAGCATTGCTCAAGGTGCCCAAACAAAGGACTCCAAGGAGGGAGGGTTATAAGAGAGACCTTTCAGTTGCAGATGCCTGCATGCCACGTACCCCATCTTTTCTCCTGGCATCATCAGCAGTCAGCTCAGCTTCCCAGGGGGCTGCTGTGGGCAAAACAGGCCACAGGACGAAGCGTTGCTATCATCGGCTGTCTGCTGCCCTTGACAGCGTCTGTCTCTGACTATACCTTGCATGAGCCTTGCCTTCAAGCTAGCTAGTCTGCATGCTCCTGGCAATGAGGAGGCTGGCTATCACAGGCTAGCAGGGTTCCTTTGCATCTGCCACCAGAGCTGTCCACTAGACAATACCAGCATAATTGCATTACAGCAAGTGTTGCTCAAGTGCAAATTAATATAGACCACTTGCTCCAGGCCCAGGACTTTATTTTGATTTATTAGATTAGATTAAATTGATAACACTTGGTGTTGAAAAAGTGCAAGGATCCCTGGGCAAGCAAATGGGAGTAATAAAGGTATGTACTGTTCAGGTAACTTGCTGAGGTACAGATGACCTCAGGACAGATGAGCTGCAAGTTAAAGGAACCAACAGCTCCTCTCATCTCCATCTAGGTATTAAACCTGCTGTCCTATTCTCGCTGTCTTATATTGCCTTCCTGTCTCAAATATCTCAGGTGCATATTTAACATAACTATTCTTGGGCAATAGCCTTAAAAGACTTCTGTTATTTATTTGAATAGGGTTGTCATCTTATTGTGATCCTAATCATCACATATATCTCTAAACAGTCTATTTTTTACTTAACATCTGTGTGAAGGGCTGCTTCACTGCATGTCAACTGGCTAGAATCCCACCGTACTGGGGATGCTATTCTTACATAATTACCACCCTCAGCAGATGGTAGTTCAGGGAATGATGTTAGTTCATTAGTTATGACTTATAATAGATATTCACAAATTATTGAAAATCAAGGTACACTCCTCTTATACCGAATGACTAATAACTTGCACTTTCCATTTTGGTGGATTCTTTGCTATTTTCCTGTCTGCCGTGGTTTAACCCCAGCCAGCAACTAAGCACCATGCAGCCACTCACCCCTCCCCTCTCCCAGTGGGATGGGGAGGAGGATCAGGGAAAAAAACCTAAAACTCGTGGGTTCAGATAAGACCAGTTTAATACCTAAAGTAAAATAAAATGTAATACTAACTAATAATAATAAAAATATAATAATCATAATAATTGTAATCAAAAGGAATACAACAAAAAAAAGAGGAATAAAACCCAAGAAAAGAACCAGTGATGCACTATGCAATTGCTCACCACCCGCTGGCTGATGCCAGAGCAGCGATCCGCCCCTCCCTGCCAACTCCCCCAGTTTATATACTGGCATGACGTTCTATGGTATGGAATATCCCTTTGGCTAGTTCGGGTCAGCTGTCCTGGCTCTGCTCCCTCCCAGCTTCTTGCACACCTGCTTGCTGGCAGAGCATGGGAAACTGAAAAGTCCTTAGGTTAGGATAAGAGCTACTTAGCAATAACTAAAACATCAATGTGTTATCAACATTATTCTCACCCTAAATCCAAAACACAGCACTGTACCAGCTACTAAGAAGAAAATTAACTCTGTCCCAGCCAAAACCAGGACACTGTCAAAATGGTGAAATAGATCTATATAAAAGGGAGAATTGCTTACTACTGCTTAAGGAGCACATTAATCGACTGACAGTAGACTAATTTTCTCACATTCCTCTTATTTTAACTCTACTGGACTACAACAGCAGAGGACAAGTAGGACAATACCCTTGTCTGGAAATTCAGGTGCCTGCTGTGTTTAGAATTGACTGTCTCTGTGAATTTAATCAATTTAACTCAGAACAGGTACCACTAGAAATGATGAATACAGCAACACATTTGTCCAAGAGAACATTTCCTCTCCACTCACAGCCTTAAGCTTTATACCAAAAAATACCCCCCAAAAAATAATGAAAGTGCAAAACCAAAACAACACCATCAAAACCCACACTAGAGAAAGCAATGAAAAGTAACAATTTGAAGAGAGCTAGAATGCTGCTGATTTCTTTTTCTTAGGATAACCTGAATACTGTTGATTACTGCAATGGAAAAATACTTGAGAGAAAAAAATCAAGTCATGACTTCCTCCCTTGAGTTCCTACACTCTCACTGCTGAGCAGATCTATAATTGCACTTTATTGAACGTGTGGTCAGGCTAATCAGGAATAAGAGTCCTGAGTGAGACTTTGCCTTTTGCAAACTAGTCTACAAGTTGTTTTAGTGCAGTTTTCTAATATATTGGGGAAGGGAAAAGGCAAAGGAGAACTATTTGAAGATAATTTGGTTTTAATATACATTAACTACCAGCACAAATACTTACGGGAGGAAATGTTCTCTTTTCTGAAACAGCATTTCTACTTAATCAGCAATGAGAAGTCGAAATAAAAGGTAAGAGAGAAGACGGGGAAGAAAGGAAAATGGAAAAGAAAGAGAACTTCTGTTCTGATATTGTCCTTGATACTCTGAGCTTCCCAATGTTCCAAGGTGGCTAACTAATGCTGTCAGTCATGGTGATACTGAAGGATTCAGGGAGGCCCGTTGCAGTGAAGGGTTCTGGGTGCCACGCAAACCCATAAGAGATGATATCAAAATTTGAGAGGGTATATACTAAAAAGGAGTGTAGTTATACAAAAAAGAACAAGCAAAAATGACACAAAATAGCAAGCAAGTGAAGCGAGGATGCTGGGAAGGAAACAAAACCCAGACAATTCTACAGGATAAATTTTCACAACCCCTGCCACTCAAGTTCTTCCCTCAGTAGTTTCAAAAGCTGAAATTTTAAGCTGAAAAAGATGAAAAATTTTAACCATCTCTAATTAATTTTAAAAAAAAACGTTAAAATGGAGCAGAAAGATTTGCTAAGATTTTTTAATGACTTTTCTTCCTTTCTGAATCGGAACTAGTTTCATTTGCTT
Source organism: Gymnogyps californianus (assembly GCF_018139145.2). Lineage (NCBI taxonomy): Eukaryota > Metazoa > Chordata > Aves > Accipitriformes > Cathartidae > Gymnogyps > Gymnogyps californianus. The sequence goes on from NC_059471.1 coordinate 177,393,953, forward strand.
TCCTTTTCTCTCCTTGGTACAAGTATTTAGAAATTCTCAATATGAGTAAGAACGTTAATTAAACACAAGAACACATTTATTTAGAAGACAATGTAAAAGCAAAATCACTGCTTGCCTCTACCCAAGCAGTTTAATGACCTTCTGTGTTCTCTCCTACAGAAAGGTATGGTACCCTGCTCATGATACCTGGTTGTAAAGGTAGGAGATTGGCAGCTGTGAAACTTACATACCATTTTTCAGTTCACTAATTTTGTCAAATCCAGTGCTGTGGAAATCCAGAGTGGTGCTATAAATGGAGTCACAGATAAAGAGGACCATCTCTGAACGTATGGTCTGTATAGCGGCCATCTCCTCCACAGTGACTGTAGTCACAGTCCCGGAACTCTTGTTCTGGAAAACAATTTTACTGTCTGACAGAGTGAGGATTAAGGAATTTCAGTAGGCTGTTTAGACAGCTGTAGGTCTCAGACTTTACAATTTATGGGTATATTCTACCCTGCAGTTGCATAACCTATGTAATTACATTTATTACACATTGATATATAATCTTTTTAATTTCCTTTGTAGCCACACAGCAAAGCATTTTTTCTACTTCATTATCTTTTCAAAGAACATCCCCTCTCTCCATGGGTTCGTGGACAAACATCTTTGTCAGAGATAGGTTCATTAGAATTTTAATTATTTTCTAATTGTACGATATTTCCTCTCATTTTTTTTCCCTAACTGATGAGTTTCACATTTCCTCTTGACCTGATCTTAAATCCACTATAATTATTTATATAATGGTACTAATTGTACCATTGCATATAATTGTATTAAAGTATCTACCAAGGTGCATTATAAGAGAATGTGTGAGAGTGTGTGTGTGTGTGTGTGTGTGTGTGTGTGTGACATACTCAAAGGGGTAATCGTGGTTGTAAGAGTGCATTACAGATAACTATTTCAAGTACTATTGAAAAAGTCTATTTTTGTTCTGGACAACATTTGCAATTGTAAAATAGGTTGCATGTCTTCACATGTACGCTCACTTGCACTCAGCATGTCTGCAGGGGAGGATAATCACTTTGCATGCACAATCACAACAGTTGCATCTGCCAGAGAGTGTGTACACGCACACATTTGAACATTGACTCTTAAAGGTAATAAAATATACCATATGAATTCAAGCTTATGATGCAGTCAGATACAGTGCCTTTCAAAAATAAGGGCTGGCGTTTGAACATGTTCTTTTTCATTTACCATGTCACTGGAGGGTTTTTGTGCCTGTGAAAGACTGTGCACATTTCAAGTATATCTTATTTAATCTTACAAATAAACATTCCTATACCTTCCTGTTGTTTTTCATGTTTTCTACTGGTTTGTCCCCGTGAATGCAAAAATACATGCTTCTCTTCCATGAATCATGCTTAGACTCTGCGGCCTGTGTAATTTTAAACTGAAACTACACAACCTGAAATTTGTTGTATGAGCAGGTCCCTGATTCCTGCTGCTGTTCCTGAAACATATTGCTATTGGAATTCAGTAAGTTGCCTGAGACCAGAATCTCCTTGTCAGATGAACATTTCTTCCCTGGGACAAAACTTGAAAAGTTGTCTGATTTTGCAGAGTCTTTAAGGATTTGAATTAATCGGTTTGAAAGTCAGCATTGTGTCAATCCCAGACGAACATTGCTCCTGTAGAAAAAAAAATGCTCATGAATTGTGTGCTCCTCTGGAAAGCTGTCAGCTCCCATTCAACATCAACCAGGACTCAGGTAACCTTTGATTAGCCTGGTGTTACCCTCCAGCTAAATGAGTTAGTAGCTATTAAAGCTGAAACACACATCCTACCTTGCATTATAAAAGAGTATTTAGTATTTATTCAGCTATGGACAGCTTCTAAAACTAGTGTAGAAAAACATTCAACCTATAATGATCTTCTCACTTATGAAAAGATCCTTCTTTGATCTGATTACTTCTGGCAGTGATAAAAACAAAGCATTTATTTCATTATAAGATTTAAAATAAAGATTCCATTGACTCTGCTGCATCTCACAAATTGCCTTTCATTCAGCAATTCAGGCAATGCTCAAAACACTACTAATAGGGAGTTTAGAAGCGTAGAGGAGCACGCACCAAGAGCAGAAATTTCATTTTGGGTGTATACTGTTTTCTCAGTTTTCAGTATGCATTCCTGCTTTATGTCCTCCATAACTACTTCCTTTCAACCTGCAAAGGCCCTGCAGTGAGAAGCAATGTGCAAAGCATTAAACGGAGAGTACGAAAGAAATGTATAGACCAAGTAATGAAAGAAGGTTAATGTTCTGGTATTCCTTTCTTAGGATAAATCACTGAAACTGCCTTCCTCCCAAGAAATAATGGGTAGCAACAAATATATGTAAAAACAGAGGTAGTGCTGGAGTTAAACTATGGGCATTAGAGCATCTGTCGAAGGTCACATGAAGGGTCTGTGTAGTTCAGCATCTTGTCTCTGGTGGTGGCCAACAACAGATGCCTGGGGAGCAGTATGAGGCAGCACAAGCATACAGGGAGGGATATTTTCCCTGAACAGTGGAAACAGTCCAGCTTTCAGCAATCTGTGGCTCTGAGACATCCTCAGAGCATGGTACCAGTGACATGTCAGAAAAGGAGATATTCTTGAGACACACAGATGCAATTCAGGCACTTCTTCTCATCCCTGGTCAGCATATCCTTTTCTTTTGCTACTGGCCACATTGCTTTTCTTCCTCAAGTCAGGGTCCTCTTCCCTCCTTTTCCCAAACTTCTGGATCTCCTTCTGCTTAGAACAGAGCTGGCAAGTCGCACTTACCCACTGTATGCTGGGAACCCACTCTGTACTACAGTCCCTTAGCAGTTCCTCCAGAGAAATCGAGTATCTGAAAGCTGACCACTTACCACAGCAGTCACTGTGTAAAAAAGTGCAGATTCACAATATTTGTACTTAGCTACTGACTAGGTCTGGAGGCAACTGAAATCAATAAACCATGCTTCCCTAATGTTCCCTACATACTTTGCTAGGAAAGGTCAAAATCTTGAGCAGCTACAGCTACTTGACCCTGCTTACACTGGATCTTTGCTAAGATCTGAAAATGGGGTTGAAGTCCTGTTTATTTTTACCTCTAGATGTTGCTCCATTCAGGAGGCCCAGAATACACTTTTCAGGTCTGACATCATGCAGTACCTGGCCTAAACCCTTGAGTCCAGCTTTAAGGCCCCTTGCTGTGAATGTAGTAAATTCAGGCTCAGCTCTGAAAATATTCTGACCTGCATCTTCTTCCTCCCAGATAAATGTTCTGGACATAACTTCTCTGACTCCTTCCAGCTAAGCTATTCTGTTTTGTATGGGTTCATAAAATACTTATTGTGCCAGACAGAAATCATGACCATAGTGTTTTATGGTTAGGATGCCCACTTGAGAGAAAGTAAGCATAGCTTACAGGCCCCTGCTGTCACAGTAACAGGTATGTGTAGTGAAAATAGAGAATCGCCACTCAGTCCTTTGCTGCCACTCAGTATTTTTACTAAGTAAGTGGTTTGACTGCTGTGCTAAGCATTTTTCTTAATGTTTTCCTGACAGCAGTTAATTTTCACTTGCTAGCTTCATCTGGGCATCTACATGTCACTATCCAGGACACACGTTTCTGGTATGTTATAGAATCCCTTCTGATTCAGCTGAAGCTGGGCTGCAGCTAATGATGTCTACATTGTCCAGATTGGTCTTTCCCTCAAATACTAGAAGGACTTAATACTTCCCACCATATTAATGCTTGGCTGATCTTCAGTTCTCTCAGATATGCATTAGCTTTATGGTTAGAGGTAAAAAATTTCGGCTTGCTTCTGCTGCTATAAATTTCCTGTTTCTGTGCAGATGTTAGACTGAGTTTGTGATGTAGATATACCTCCTCTCTCTAATGTTATTTTCTTCATTAGATAATAGTAGGAAAATACTCTGATGTGTCTTTTGAGATGGAGAATTGAAAGGTCTTTTTTTTAGAATCCTTCTTATTAACTAACCCATGACTTACCCTTTGCCAGGTTGTCTGTCTTTGTAGTTTCCAAAGTAATTGAACAGTGATGCATTTCTGTAATTGAAGTTTGAATAGAAGGGATGTGCTGTACCAGTGTTTCTCGTGTCACTATGTTTTTAAAAGGCAATACTAACCCGCTCTGCCTCATACAAGATTCCACATTGAACTGCTTTGTTTTCTGGTTCCTCATTGCTACAGAGGGTTTCATGGAGCTCAGCTCCTTAACATATTATACAAAAATTTTCTCAAGATAGTAGGGTATAACTCTGCATAGATCTGGTTTTAAAACTGATAATAACAGTCTGAAAGGGAAAAGAGACAATGATTGTCATTAGCCAAGATAACTCTTTAACATGAACTAAAGAAGTGGAGAATACTCCCAAAGGTCCTTCTTTGTGACATCTGGATTGTATTGGGCACTTTAGCCCTGAATCTAGTCAGTTGTTCTTGAAGTTTTGTGCTGTTATCTTCTTCTGTCCTTCACAGTCATGTTTCAAACGACCTTCAGTTCTCCAGAGCACGGTGTTACTGTTGGGTTCTCTGATAGTTTTGTATTTTTAATGAGCAGGAGAAGTCTTGTATTCTCCAGACTGTACAGGACAACTCTGCTGGTTTCATTAGGACAGTGATGTCAGGTGCTTTTTAGCACCTCTGTTGTGAGTTTGTTGCCTCTTGTTTGCTTTTTTCAATTTCTGATTTCTACCTGTACTTCAAACACCAAAGTTTATCCAATACAAATGTCAAACTGTTTGAATTTACATGTCAGCACGTGATGTTGAAGTGGGACCTTGTGAAGATTTGTGTAAATTGTTGTGTCTCATAGTTTGTGGTGTCTCTGCTGTCATTTTTCAATTTTTTGTTCTGAAATTTCCCTGTGGAGTTTTAGCCACTTTCAGAAATGATATGTAGACATCTACAATCTAGATATCTTCATCTGAACTAGTCACTTTAGACTCTTCTTTTAGTTAATGAAGAGAAACAGGAACTTTTAAGCTACCACTAATCTGATTTACTTTAGAGAACTTGTAGAAGATGGGGTGAGCTGCACTTTAGAAGTGCTTATTTCTCTGTATTGCCTAGAGAGGAAATTAGGTGAGATTAGATTAGATTAATCCCAGTGTTTATTACTTTTCCCTGTTCCTACCGTAAAAGCAGCAACTCCCGCCAAACCTTCAAGAAACGTATGATTATCTTTTCTTGCACGGCTTTTCTGGTATTTCATGCTCCTTTCCTTCTCCTCCTTCCAATATTTTACTGGAATTAGCGTTCAAGAAAATGTCCTCTCTGGGGTCTTCTGTATTTCCATGAGGCATGATATTTCTTCTGCAGTTCTGCAGTTTTTGCTCCCTTTCTGCTGAAATCCGGTTGTGATTGCTGTAACTTCAAACACATTGCCTCCAAGTGCTGCTATTTTTTTCTTTGGTTCCAATCTCTAGTTCATATTTCTATGCCTTCCTCACTGCCTAATCTGTCCCTCAGTTCAAAATAGAATTTCCTAGAGTACAGTTCTGGTTTTAGATTTGCACTGTTTATTTTCTTTTCCAGCTTCTCGTTACTCCCCAAACTTATATGCATTTTGGCATGGAAGGGCTGTGACAGCTGCTGTTTCTTGCTTCGCTACGTGATCTTACACAGAGGATCTGAATTTCATGTTCATGCAAATGTGATTTATCCAATTTTTTTACTGTGACATCTAAAGAGTTCCGTGTTTTCCTATGTTGGAATGAGAACAACAAGATAAAAAGCATGATTTGGCCAACAATATCCAAGCCCCAATACTCTTTCCATGTTGTTATATGTTCCTTTGACATGGCACTGGTGTGTCACACACCCCTGTGACACATGTGACAAAGAGTAAGTGGTTGGTATTTAACTAATTGCTCTCTGAATGCAAGTTATTTTTGTCGTGCTCTCCTCACTGGGGCAGTGACTGACTGACAAACTGCTTTGAGACCAGGAATATGATGCCTTGATTCCTACCTGAATACTATGTTCTCTGTAAAGTACGATCTCATGAGCACCACTTCCCCTAAGTGCTTTACTGCTGCCTGAGGAGCTGAGATTCTTCTTTTTTTGTAAGAACTTTTTATCTGCAACTACTCCCTCTGATGTCAAGGGTTTCAGATTTATAGTTTTCTCTCTTTTGTCATGATCTACGACCTCTTTGCCAGGGCTGAGTTGCTTTTTCAAAGACATCAAGTTCAGAGTTGGCAGCCATGAAGTAGATGAATAGGACACAGTTGGGAGTAGTGTGAGGGTCCTATCCCACATCCGCACGAGGGAGGGGATGGGGCAGGGATTTCTTGTGCCAGGACAGGTAAGGAGGCAATGGAGAAGCTACCTGCCAGGCTGATCATGGGAGGAGAGGGAATTCCAACTAGAAAAAAAGGACACAGTGGTGGGAAACAGATCACTTTGGCAGAGTAGTAACACTTGTGATACCAGAAACTGCTTTAATCACAGTTAGACTGTGGTTTGATCACAGTCTTGATCTTTGTTTTTTAAAACATTGTTTCCACAAGTCAGTAACTAACTTGGATTTTTTTTTTTCTTATTGCTGAAATTAAACTCCAGATCATTGGCTCCCAGAGACCAGCTTTCACCAGCAGCTTTTGTGCAGTATGAAGAATCACAAAATTCTCTATTAGTCATGTTAGATGGACAATCAACCTCGACCAGTTCTGGAATGAGCTATATCATTGCTATAATTTACAGCAGAGCTCTCAGGCATGTAAGAAACAAAAGTTCAAGTTACTCCAAACAGGTCAGAAATCAAACTTGCATAGGCAAAGCCCTGTATGAGAGAGAGAATTATTGAGTTATTAGGCTCAGTTCCTCTTCCTCTCTTCTGACAATATTTTGAGAGAAAGAGTTTGAACAGGTGACTAACTTTAGGAAAGGGTTCATAATTTAAGCCTAAGCAGTGATAAGAATAGGCCAGAACTACAAAACTTAGTCTTTGATTCTGAAGTCCAAGTTCTGCCGGCAATAGTGCAAGCAGCTTCTCCTAGATGCTGCATGGATGTAAGCTGCTGGATCATGCATGGGCACTATAATGACATGGGCAGGAATGCAATGGTCCCAGGAGAGGCACAGGTGGCTCAACTGGGATTTCCCAGGAGATCCTTTTTAGCAAGGCACATCCCTTCTTCATCTCCTGAGAAAGAGGGAGGGGCCATCACTCACACAAGAATCTGGCTTATAATTGTCTGCTGTATCGCTTTTGGCACAGTCTTTGTATGTGTGTAAATGACCCTCTTTAAAGTAGGTGGTCTCTTCAAAGGGCAAGTGAGAATTTATTCTTTTAGACAAAAACTCTCAGGAATTTCAGATATTATGAAATAAGCTCAAAAAAAAAAAGACACCGCATCTGATAAGTGTACGACACTGGATAATAATTCACGGAATTCATGGTGAAAATATAAGGGTTTGGGAGGGAAAGAAAAGAAATCTGAGGAAGAATGTGTATGTTTCAAATGAAGCAATGGCACTGGTATTTCTTCAAATTCGTGTATGTGATAACGGCCACTCCTGAAAACAATCTCTGTTCCCTGTGCTCACTTGCAGTTAGAATTGCTAAGGCTTATGACAGTGCCAGCTTTTGTGAAAAATATAAGGAAAAACAAGTGAAAAATGAGAACATTTGTCATGAAAATTTTCACAAAAATGTGTCCCTTCCATCAACTTCCTTTTTAATTTCAAATTGTATGGCCAACTCCGACATCAACAGCTAAGTCATTTTTTGTGTAGATCTGCTTCCCTTCTGTCTTGTTTCTTTTGCCATTGAAATAAATCTTACATTGAATCATTTGAAAGGATAGAGTTTAACATTTTTTGACAACTTAAGTACTTAAGGCTTCTTCCTCTAACAGCTGAAAGTAATGGAGCGCTGTATCTTTGGGATGACAGAGAAAAAATTCATTACTATATATTGACACAATTAAATCTATACGAAGTAAAATAAATGCCTATTTGCAACAACAGTCCTCCACTGATGCATGGTACACATGAGCAATATAATTTTCAGAGATAATCTTCCAAACAACTCCCTCTTGACTAGTTAAATTTTGGTATGTTACAAGCTGAAGATTCACAGAAGGTGGGGGCAACAAGACAGAGACACTTAAAACCCTAAAGTATAAAGAAGAGTTGCATTAGGCTGAACTTCTGTAGAAAAGCTGAAAAGATTAAAGCATGTAAGGCTCCTTCCCACCTAATGCTGAAAGAAAACTTCAGGAGTGGAAAACAGCTATTTTCTACCCATGCCTTAACCTTTCGAAGCATGGAGGGCATTCATCCAACATTTGTACTTTCTTTGTTATTCCTTCCTTTTCAATTATATTGAATTTCCATAATGCTTCACAGTGACATTTCTTTAGCCTCAGCTTTCTTATAACCATCTCATTCTTCCAGAAAGAAATCACAGATAAAGTGGAAAAGTACCAGCAAGGCCTTATACAACCAGCTCTGAGCATGGGAATGAGTTCAGTGGAAAAACACAGCATTTGGCTGTAGAAACACAAAACAGGTGGCTATAGGTCAGTTCACGTTCTTGTCGTCCCAAATTACCTTAACAAGCAATTCCACAGTGCTTAGTTTCTCAGCACGTTCCACCTATAATGTCACCAACTGGACTTTGGGCACAAAGTAGTTCAGCTTCAGGTTATTGCCATCAGCTAGAGTTGCCATCAGCTAGAGTTGTCTGCCACCTGGCCAGATTTTAAGCAACTTACAATTTGCTTTTAAACAGTAAGGCTACTCTGAAATGAAGCACAAGTTATCGCAGGCACTGTTGTCTTCTTCTGTACATCCAAGTACATAATTGGTATAAAATGAATAAGAACAGTAATCAAATGTGTTATGCAAGTACATTAAGAGACACACCCCTGAATATTACCATTATTCAGAAGGAATCATAAGGCTATGGGTCTACAACACTAAAGGAAATCATTAATATATTTGGATGCTGCAGCTGAAATGTTAGAAATAATAATATCTAAAGCCATTCTCCTACTGCTCTCCCTCATCACCTTCCCACCTCCCCTTCCCTACTGTGAATTGGGACCAATCTGGAAGGTAAAATGATAACAAAGATGATAAGTATTCCTCTGCTTATTGTGAAAACGCATGCAGGGTAACCTCTGGCAGTAATGCCATCTCTTTTCAACTTGTTTTTCTCTAACTGCAATCATTAAAGGCCACTTCCATCCATTAAAGTTTAGAAAAGAGGACAGCCTTCATAACTGTTAACCTCAACTCCTCTGAGATAGTGCTTTTCTTTTCCTAAGCGGAGCACCTAAGCAGTAAAGCAGCCCTTCAGTGCTGTGCAGTAAAAGCCATATTGTAGTATGTAATGTATTTTGGCTTGCTACTGTGGCATATCTTAGTGTCTTTAACAACAAATGCGATCAGTTGACTGTAGATCATTAAACAGCTACCTAGTCACAGGGTGTCTAATTACCAATGTGCACTTAATGGAAAGCAGTAACCTAAGGTGAAGGAGTCTTATTCAACCTCCTGCCCTTTCTTGCTCACCCTCACACATAGTGGTTTGCCCCCTACCCTTTGTCAGCAGTTCCCGGAAAGGGGGGGATTTAGCCTTTCTTTGCCCACAGCCATCTGTGTTTTCTTGGATTTTATGGAGGGCAAGCTGTTCCTGAGCTGACCTACAACTATATTTATCTTCTGATCTGATTCTACCAAAATATTCCACTTTTTCCTTTGGACCTGCAGAAAAGTAATAAATTCAGTCTTTCAGGTCTACTTTGCGTATTGGTTCCCTGCTGTCTATCAGAGAAAGGTAAGGGAAAACACTGAAAACATACTGCAAACAGCTGGAGAGGAAAACTGCAGGCTTGGTGAGAGAGACTGGCAGTATTAATGTTCTTAATCTAACACAAAACTTCTCTGGGGTTGCTAATGACACACTAACCTACCACTGATCAGCTAATTTTCTTTTGTTTCTCCCACCTTTCCTTCCCTGGTACTTAATCCCTTTGTTCCACAACTATTTTCATTTTTCTTTTCTCTTTGTTCCTTTATCTGTCTTAGTTTCTCAGGGTATTTTGTTTGTTTGTCTGCTTTTAAGATTATGAGGTCCTGGAGCACAAGTAAGAAGTTCCCTTGTGTGCAAAGCATTCAGTGCTGCTGGCAAACCTGAACAGTAACGGTGATGAGAGCTGGTGAGAACTCTTTGAACTGATCATTTCATGTCAGGGAAACCTTTTTGCTCAAAACAAAGAATGCTCTACGCACTTGCTTTTAATGACTTTTCCCATAAACATGTTTCTGAGGTGTGGGATGAAGTCTCCAGTAAAAGACTGAGTCAGAAACCTCGTCTTTCCTATCTCAAAATGGACATTTCAACACAGCTCCATTTTGTGATTTTTAAAAAAAAAGAGTTTGCAAGTAACCTTCTTCCCAGAAATTAAAAAAAATCTTCAGTTTTCACAAAATTTACCTTCTTCTGTCAGATCTCAATAATATTTATAAGTACGCAAATGAGTGTCTTTGACTGATGTGTAATTCTGACCTGATTTAATCTTTTTTCTGGCTTTTCTACTATTATCTAATATTCTGCTTATAATCTACTTTTCAGACCATGTATTTTTTAAGAACCTTGATGAGACCTCTTTGACTAGTTCTTTTAAATGAATCACATTTTCCCTTACAATGACTTTGCTCTGTTCTGGAAGAGGTAAGAGGCCTTTTGATTTTGTGGTTGAAATCCTGGGTCCTTTGAACTTAATAGCATGCCTGTGCTCAGTTTCAGTACAGCCACAGCTTCACCCTTTATCTCCCTTTCTCCTCTTCTTAGGAAAGTGGTGATCATTCCTACTTATTTACCAGTGGCTATTTACTGCATGATGAAAGCTCTTTCCAGAGCCAAAGTAGAGGCCATTCTACACAATCACACATACCAGAGATACTCAGTGTACTATGACAACATTAAATCATCCTTTCCTCTGCAGTGTATAAGGCATGTATTGCCGAGGACCTGGAAGCATGGGGATGGTATGCATTACTTAAGAGTACACCGCAATTCACTCCCAGGAGTTATGAAAGTCTGAACAAAGGCTTAACTGTGTATTTATCCTAGTAGTCCAGTTTATTTCCCTGGCTGTGAGAGAAGTGTAACATTGGAGCTCAATTAGGAGGTTTCCTTATTCACTGGAATCCATTGCATTTACATGCACAAAACATAAGCAGTCACATAACCCTCCGTTCCCCCACAAAGTCCAGGATTGACACAGTTTTTACCTGCTTACTTGTGCCTTTTAGGAAAGCAAGCTAGTTGAAAACCATGGTATGCAGTTCCATACAGCTTGTTAGAGGGGTCCCCCTTTGTCTGCCTATTCCTGTCCCTTCGCTGTGGTTCACTTCCCCTTCGTCTGCATCAGCACAACCACAGGGTTACTGTGCTAGGAAATGGGTTAGGAATATAATCCATGTTATGATAACAATTTAGGGAGGAAACAGGTATCAGGACTGTTTTAAATCCAGATAATTTCACCATCCTGAGTTTACAGTGCATCCCCATTAACAGTTGCGCAAGCGTAGCTGAGGACCCTAGTCTGTGTATTGGCAGGATCAGAGGAAGAAAATCCTGTGACAGCTTCATCACCAAGCAAAAGGGCCATGGGAATCTAACAAGGTTTTTTTAAAGAAAAATACCAAGTCATCTGAGACATGAAAAATTCATGAGAGCTAGCAAAACTGTTCTTTTTGTTTTGGTTTCCAACAACCATAAATATGGTGTTGTTTCTGGCTTCCTACCTTACAGTGCTGTTAAAATTTTTAATTCACAAAATGTTTGCAATGCACTTTGGGATGCTGAGATAGAAGGCAAAGTCTGTACTGTTATAAAGAAAGAGTGATTATAAAAATGTAAATTAAAGAAATTATGCACGCAAACTTCCATGAAGCTGTTTAATACAGCACTTAATAGAGTTTCATTCTTCATGCCTGCATGTGAGCTATGTAGCTTGTTATGACATCATTTATTTCATCTACACATGCACTGTTCTACTTTTTACACAAAATGCACATGTGCTTAAAATAAACCTGACCTCTCACTGACTCACCGTTAAAACCTGAAAGTTTGAAAACATGTTGATATGTTCAGCTCTTTGGAAAAAACCAGACAAACAAATAAGCAGGAAGAAAAAGTTGTGTGGTTTACAGACTTCGATCAGTTTGAAAGAGCTGTTCCTTTGCCCTCAGCATTGCTATGTAGCCCTGCATTGCCCTCTGGCCAGCAATCAGAGCAAACAGATTCTTCTAACTTCTGCTTTGCTGCATCTGTTCCAAGTTCCGCCATGCACAGAAAATTAGTACTCTTGAAATAAAATTAAAAAATTTTTAAAAAGTGGAACAGGTGTTCAGGGCAATAGTTTCATTTTAAATATTGATGTTGAAAATTTCCTCCTTCTTCCTCTCCAGATAATAAAAATTAACCAGTGCTACACCAGACTGTTAGACTTTCTCTGAGTAATGTTTAGATCATTAAATGAACATGCAGAGATCTGTTTCCCTGTGTCCAGTTTTTCAAAAGATATTGGGTGGGTTTTTTTGAAAGCTGAAACGATTTGTTTGCTTAAATAAATAGATAAATAAATAAATAATGTTATTTAAAGGTGAACGGCAAAGCTATTTTAATTAGCTGTGACTCAATAGAAGCAAACCTGCACAGACTTGGATATTAAAAATAGACCTACCGTATGCTCATGTTATGCTTAATATTTTGTAAGGATACAAACTTAGATTAAGATCAAGCCTGCCTTATTTAGATGCCTAGTTTAAACCCTGTTTTAACAAAACTTGCATCCCTGGACAACCAGTGAGAGATCTCCTTAACCTCCCATGTTGACCACCTGTGTTTCCTGCACGAAGCGGACTCCTCCGTAGGCCTGAGGTAGAAGTTCCTGCTTTGGGGACCTCTTTGTCTCCTTTAGCTATTTTGGGAGCAGTGCCTCTCTATAGTGATCAAGGGCATTTAAATCAGGAACCTGTTTTCCACCGAGAGCTTACAGGATGAATAGGAAATTGCTGATTCAGTCTGCTCAGCCTTTTCTGAAGAGAGCCATTAAATGAAGAGAAAAGAGTGATGCTGCATTTTCAATACTGGCCTCATGGATTAGAGCACTTGGCCAGAACTGGGAATCCCTCCGTCCCAGAGGTCAGGGCATCCCCTCAGAGGGGTGAGCAAGCACCTGCTATCACTCAGAAGGCAGCTCTAGCCTCTAGCATGAGTGCATGTTCTCTCCCCAGCTCTCTTCCTCGTAGACAAAATGGCGCTGCATGTAACATGACCCTTAAGAGGCCAGTCAAACAACAGGTACAGATGAACCTCATCCCAACACGGTAGCTAGGCCACTTGTTTGGGAACCAGGGGAAACTAAGGGTCCTGGCAGCTATTCCTAGCACTTTACCGTTTTTGTTTTGCAGTCAGTTGTGTGCTAAGACAAAATTTATTTGCATGCCAGGGTGCTTTTACTTCCAGCCAGGTCAACAACCACTCATCTTAAACCCAGGAAAGTTTTAACTTCAGGAAGGGTGAAGCTGTGGGTATGATGTAGGTCAGCTTAAGCCTGGATCATAGTTGAGTTTTTAGTGGGTGACAAGCAACCGCACGGCCAGTGCAAGCTCCTGAGACTCAGGCTCACCTAAAGACCTTTGAGATGAGTAGGCAAATGCCCAGCGAATGTGGGTGGTGGAGGCTACAGGGCTGGAAAACAGGCATCCTTAATTGCCTTCAAGGGCTTGCCCATTTTAAGGCTCCTAAATCCTACTTTTAGTATGACTGTAAATCAACCCAGTGGCTAAAATATACTAGAAGCAGCTCACAAGAAATAATGCACTACTGGGTAGAGATCCCACAGATGATTTTGACTGATCACATCAAAGCAAGCTACTTTTTCCCAAAGACAACGCAATTGGGTTAGCTTAATTCATTATCCCTACTGAAGAATCACTTTGTACAACAATATCACTTTTGGTTGTAGACTTTGGTTGGATGGATTTAGGGCAAAGCACCCTAAAGGTATTAAGGCATCTTTACACAATTTCACACTGGACTGTGTAGGTGAACTAAGATCCTGAGTCAAAGGAAAAGTCATTTCTCATCTTCACAGTGAATCACTGATTTTAACAATGATAGCTGCTGTGTGCACTTTGTCAGCCTGAAGTTACACAGCAACACCACTGTAACATTCAAAATTGCAGCTCAAATTCTGGCTACAGCAAGATACAGCCCTGATGTACTTGGTAGGAAATTTGGCCCCATATCCTTCTCTGTAGGAAGACTGAATTTTGTCCTTGTGGAAGTGTTGGCAAAACTCCTAAAGCAAGGCCCAGTAAGACACAGAGCTGCACCATCTATTGCTGAGCTCCTCTGCTACCCAGATTTATTATCTGAAACCAGGATCCAAATAAGGGGAAGGGACACCAGAAAGCCAGTGCAGGAGAACTAATTGAAAACAGGGAGAAAAAATTAAAAAGAAAAGAAAAAAAAAAGAGCATTAAATCCTCAGTCTTAAAGGTAATTGTCTGCTTGTCTCCCGACTGGAGGGAAGTGTAGCACATCACGTAAAACTCAATTCTCTCAAACAAGAAGCTTTATCTTTCTGAGACCAGTTTTGTGACTAAATAACCAATTAGCAAGATTCAGGTTAAAATCCCTGTTTTCCTTTGAGGAAGGACCTGAAACTGTTGCCTCCCTGTTTTATACAGGTGTCTTAACCATTAGATTTAGGAATATTTATATTGCTAAGTAAAATAATATTTAAATGTAACAACTGTTAAATATTTAAATAAAAGAGAGAGCTGCTGAATTCAGAATAATCCAGGACACAGATATATCTGGATTTCAGCCTTTGTTTCAAGCCAGCCATGGTAACAAGTAAATCCATGCATTAAACTATTCAGGTATACAGCTGCGAGAAGGGTACACATCACATAGCAACCAGGACTTCTGTGTTTTGTAAAAGGCTTGGTCTGGTTGTGCTGGTTTGAAAACTGCTCTGAATATGACTCCACCAGTGCAATAATCAAGAGAATGTTGAGTTTGAAGATCTAACTGGGTTTACATTACAACTAGGTGAGTACTGCTAGAGTTTGTGCATTACATGATATGCTGAGTGGCAGAAACAGAGCTGCTGTTAGGAAAGGGTCAACATTTAAGTATTAAAGTGTTTTAGTCATGTCCAGGATTATGTAGTAGCTGGCAATCTATACAACTATTTTATTTATTAATTTGGTTATCTCAGCTATTTATGATCCTTATTCTAGGAAATCTAACAGAAGCAAATTTCTTAACATAGCACAGTCTGACTCTGTTCTTCTAATAATGCCCAAGATTATGCCAAAATTTACAGCTGTGGAGGTTCTCTTCTGCCAGTTCCCATTACAGTTCTATCATCAGCCTTGTCTTTTTCCTTACCATGTTATCTTTTGATGATAGACTTTGTCTTCTTAGATTAATTTCTTTTTGTTGCTAATTACACACAGTTCTTTGCAGCCTGCCAAAGTAGTCTGTGGGATTGAAAAGGATCATTGGCGTTCTGGAAATTATGGCCTCAGACAACTGCGTCCCATCTGTAAACTTACCTGAAAACTACCCTTTCCCCTGTCCCAGATCTGCATGCTTACTGAGTGTTACAGATCTCCTTCCTCTGACATTCAGGAACTTTCTGGTTCTAAACCTATATTTATTCCTGGGCAGATTATATCCGTCCTTTTCTGTTAAATCTTAAATATGGATGACTTCACATTTTATCATCCTGATTTATTCACTACCAATGCAAACTCAACATAGTTAAAAAAAATGAGTTCCTTATTTTCCACATGCATATTCATTAGCAGGTGGAAAGGATCATACACAGTCACAGTGCTTACTGAGGCAATTTGCCTGCATCTGCCCACTATTTAATGTCTCAGGTCACCTGTTCTTTAGAATTATTTCTGTCACTGCTGCAGCACAGAACACCCTGCTTCCCCAAATACCATCCGTACATACGATGAAAGAGTAGCTCCTCCAGAGCAAGGTAGAGGCCCAAAGGAAGGAAATGATTTACCAAAAAAATTGTATTAAAATCTATGCTAGCAATCAGAGGAGAACTCAGGGCAAATGACTGACACTGCCATGCCTGATCCTCTCCACCTTTGGCAAAACTGGAGGCAGTTCTGCCATCTGTATTTCCAGGTGGGAATATGAGGTAGGAATAAGGGACAGCAGGGAGAAAATCTATGGTGCTGGAGAGCTGAAAGTGTGTTGTGGGTAAGAATGATAAAAAAATTGCTTGGGCAGCTGGAATGAGCTCTTCCCAGGCAGGAAAGGAGAGAGGGGGCAATTTTATTGTTTAGCACAGAACAGGGCCTTTTATGTCAAATTGCTTAGGGCAATTATTTAACGTCTGATTTGTCTAAGGCCAGGCATTTCCAGCTCTTTACAAGGAGACTTTAAAGACTGTGTTATGTTGCACATGCACTGTGGTGCCTCTGATTCCTTCTTCCTGTGTATTTTGTTGGGCTTATTCCACTGGTTTTAGTGGAACTACACTGGCACAAAACTAGAATAACACAGGACTTGGTGGTGTCAGAAAAGCTATCCACCATACACTCTGTACCATGTCAACTTGCGTGTGCACTATTTTGGTACTTTCACACCAAACAGTAATTATAGTACACCTTTTCTCTAATTATTTTCAGGACTTCACTGAAGTGAGAATCTATCATTCACAGTAAGAGTAAGCGCTAAAAATAAAGTCATAGAGAAAAAACATACCCTTTGCTCTTCACTGATTCAGAAGTGATTTCCTGCGTTCCTTGTAATGGGGAAAAATGTACTTTCTCAGCTGTAATGGGAACAAATTTACTAGACTATTTACAGCACACCTGTTAACTTGCTGTGCCAAGAAATCTTTTGGAGAAAGGAATTTCAGAGATCCACATTTTAATTCCCTGGTGTTTCTCTCTGAACTTCTTTGCTGTACAGTACAGATTTTCTTCATAATCACATTTCTAATAATTTCTGATGTGGCCAGGGTGATGTCACTACATTTTTGATTGGACTACCAAAATTTAATAGTTGTTAACCCACCTCATTTCCTGCTTCAGGGAGCCATTAGATTTAATGGAGCAGTAATCCTGACATTCTCGAGTAGGGTTGGCAATCAGTTTCTTGTAATTGGATTAGCAGCATACTCTGAGTTGGAAGATCCTTTGACAATTTGCATATTTATACATACACAAGATTTATATTCTGATTATTTATATTTACACAGTTGGCTTGAGGTTTCCTAATGAGATATCATCCCAATTTCACTGTTTACTGTTTATACTAGCCCAATTTTTGTTACTTGTCTCTGCGTGGTTAAGAGATGGGTGGAGGGATTCTCATGAGGAATCACTGGACATGAGACTTCGGATGCCACCCCACAAGGTCTCTTTGCAGATGTCAACAAACTACTTCATAACTCTTTGTTTGAAGATTTTTTTTTTCTTCAGAACACAAAGGTACCTTCTCTGGCTAAGCAATACCTTATAGTGCTTCTTCTTAGGCCTTAGTTTTTGCTTTCCTATGGGTAGAGAAGGTTTCTGACAAAATCCTTCTGCAGATCTGCAGGGAGCTGCTTTCCTCTTCTGAAAGTCTGCAAGGGTTCCTTCCATCCTGAAGCACTAAGTGCCACCAGACAACTTTTGGAGAGGACTTTCCTCACATGTATTGCAGGTATTGTACACCTGAACAGATACTATTGAACAAACCATACTGCACTGGTGCACACCATGGTAGCTATATAACTGTCTATGTTATTCTTACAAATGGCATTTTGAATTCCTGTAGATTTCTGAAAATTGTTTTGTCTTCATATAATTTTCTATTTGGCACTGACCTGTTTCAAAAGAAAGTCTCTCCTCACCTTGGGGTGAAAGCACTGCTGTAAACCCAATAAGAAAGGATATCCTGAGATCTACTAAAGCAAAAATCTTTCTTAGCTTGAATAATATTTGTTTTCTACTGACAAGTGGACCTTTGCAGAGGTTTATTATAGGGCTGACTTATTTGCAATGGATTCATTAGAATATTAACCACTTGACCTATTTTATACAGCCACTACTCAAGATGGCAACAGGTTGACCTGAAAACACCCAGGAGAATTACAAATGGAGCTGGGACACAGATTTATGGTAAGTGACCTGGAACTTTGCAGAACACTTTGGAATATTAGCTAATGCATTATGCTCATTGTTTTACTAAAAACTGGGGTCAGCAGAGGCCAGTGACATTTTGTGTGACTGCAGTAGCCATAAAGGATGAACCATGAAAGACAGTGTTGCAGCCTTTTCTAATATGCAGCAGATCTTGACTAGAACCATCTGAACAAGTTCCCGGCACCGATGAAACCAGACAAGAGGTAAAGATTACCCCAAGGGAGCAAAAACAGTAATTTCAGTTTTACTTGCTACCTATATTTTGGCAAAGGGCAAAGGCCTGAATCTGGACTGAAATACATTTATGTACATATGTGGAGAAAGAGTTTCTCTCTCAAGAATCTAGCCTTACAGGCTAGATTGCAAGCTGTTATGGTGACCAGAATTTCCTAGCTGGATTATTTTGTTACTAGCAGAAAATCTGCCTCTCTTACACAGTTCTGTGTAAGACTATCAGAGCTGGTGACTCACTATTACATAGGTTGTTTTTGTTTGAACCCCTGCCCTTCTTTCAGTGTTACATTTCTCTGAATGCCTCGTTGATCTCTATTTAGTCAGTTTAGGATTTAAAATACCTTTGAGACAGTTATTTTAGAGATTGAGTTACGTTTTGCTTTGGTTCTATAGAGCTTTGTAAAATATGTGTAATAAGAACAGGCACCGTTGTTTTAAAACACTGATGCCAAAAGAGATGACACTGCTGTGGGAGTACAGCTTCTTCCAAGCTAATAGTAGCTGGCTGCTATCACTTCGCCTGGAGAGACATTTCACTGAGTGTCACACAAGACGCAGGCCTGGCATGTCAAAAGCCCATCAACAGGTTTGCCTGCTACCTGTGGGGAGGCTGAGTGAAGGTGGCCATGGAAGGCGGTAGGGAGAGGGCTTTAGGAGGTGTTGGGTTCCCATGTGTCATCACTCAGGTGAGGGAGGTGCGATTGTCTCAATTAATTAGTGTTAAGAACCTGTGGTTTGGATATTAAACCTACGCTAACTCTGTTGCTTGGGTGTCCAAGTTGCAGTTCAGCCTTGGATAGCCATTACAAGCCTAGAGAGAAAAGATTGAAGGTATCATATTTTAATTTTTTTAAACGTGTGCGTGTAAGACTCAGCATTTTACAGCCTCTACAGAGAAAGTGGAAGGCTATTTACAAGGTGCATTACAGGTTAAACTCTCTCTCAAAAGGTTATTGTTTAGGCTCATTAATCTATCTATGTTTTGGAGGAAGAACATGACTTTTAAGAGTCCCAGAATGTGCCTTCCACTGCTCCTATGACATGTGAGAGTGTGTAAACACAGAAGAAATTAGCATTATATGAAAAGGAGGGAACTGGATGGGATATCTGCTTCATGGCTTACTGGAAAGTTTCACTCACTACCAACTCACCTGTCTGTCCAGGTCACCACACATCAAAAAAAAATTCTTATGACAAGGCCAGGTAGGCTGACATCGATATGCATTGTTTCAGGTCAAAGTCTTCACAGCCAAGATTATTCAAACCAATCTGCCTGGCAGTCATGTACAGAGTGAGCACAACTACAGTTCATCACTGGCTGGTAAAGACAAGAATGCTTCCACAAGTGAGCTTCAGCTCTAGCACATCTAGTAGTGATCCCCACACTAAAATTTGCTCAATATTTTTGCCAACAACAGATTTTTGGGGGGATTTTATCTGAGGATAAGCTTTTTAAGCAAACAGCAGCACCTTTTACCCCTAATGAAAAGCATAATGCTGTCTCAGTGTCTTCTTAAAAGAAGTCTGTTTCTTCTTTGTTAGTAGCTGGTGCAATGTTGCCTCTTTGTCGCATAGCTCCCTCTCTCCCCATTAACAGCAGCATCCCAGCCTTTCATAGTATTTTTAAATCATAGATTTGCCACTCTCAAAGAAAAGAAAAAAATCTGTTGGGGATGGATAGAACAGTTATCTGCTTTGACATGAATTTCCAGCTTTATTTGAAGTCTATTTATAAAAATATATAAAACAAACATAAAAGTTGTATGTAATATTCTGGTTTGCAACTCTGAGATGATTTCTAGCTTTCTCCTGAGAAGGAGACTCTTTTTCTCCTGCCCCTTCTTTGGCTTCACCTGAAAATCAGCTTTTACAAAATGTTATTCTGCGTATTTTAATGCCTGATGTAATGAAGGAAATGCATAGAAGTTGTAATTGAGCTCACTCTGTTAAGGCTCTGCATTCGGAATTGCCGTCTAGATCCCAAGTGCTGTCACAGCGAAAACACTGCATCAGTGACGGTTTTCTCATTTGATCTGCCCACAATTGGTAATTGTAATTCTGTCCTGGTGGGCTTACTAGAAATGTCTTTGTGAAAGCCTCCTCCTCCCATACGTTGACAGATAAGAGAATATGCTGTAATCCCCTTTCTTTGTACAGGGAGCTGCTTGCCACTTTGACAGAGGGAATGAACTCCAGGCTCCTGAAACCATTTTTTGATTGTTTAGCTGGTCATTGCTCTGAATTCATTTTCTGAACTATCAATATCTTGTCCCTATCATTTTCAGCATTCATCTACTGAAAATGTTGTGTTCTTCATAAAGCAAAGAAGTTCTTAGAGGAGTAAAAAATGTTTTTGCTATCTATTCTCTGTGATTTGACAGCAATCCTCTCAGAAGCCTTAAGTAGTGTTAGGCTTCCTTTCAATTCAAGATATTGTATGTAGAAAAGACTCAATGGGCTACATCCAAAATATGATTATTGGCCTAAACTGGGAATGAACTCTCTAAATCCCAAACAGTAATCCTGAATATGAGCGTTCAGTGTCCAAAAAGCCCTGGGGGAATTTACGTTCCCTATGCACCTTTTCGCAATATTTAATTTCCCTGACGCCAAAGACTCAGTGATGTGCCTAGATACACCTTTATCTTAGCAGGTTGAAAAGAGCAGCACTAAATTAAATCAGGTTTCATTTGCCAGTCATCCCAGGGCACAGGTTTGCTGAGGGACCAATTCTTATAGAGATTATCAGCATAGCAGTGAAAATCTATCATCAGCTTTACAAAATAAAGTGGGAGCTGCCTTTTCAAAAGAGAAAAAGAAAACAAAGTCTGAGGAAGCGCTTAATACAACAGCAGAGTGCCTATAAGACTTTCTTTGTTTAATTCTGTCACCTGCTGAGGGGATTCAGACCCAGCACCTTGTCAGTCCCTCTCAAAGCTGCCCTAACCACAAGAATGGGGGCTAACCTCTGGTGTGCAGCTGTGTCTGTGTGCAGCTGTGCAACTGTGAGTGTGCTTTGGGGTGAAGGAGAAGGAAGAGAAGCACTGGTTGTCACACTTTGAAGAAACATAAGAATAGCCTTTCTCTTGCTGATCAGGATACCCTTGCAGGACAGGCAGGCTAGTTTCCAGCCCCTGGGCACAGGAATGCATTCTTTTTTCTGATCATATCATGAAAACAAATTCAAATACTGGGATACTCAATCCCTGTGTGTAAAGGGAAAGAATATTTCCTCATGTTGCTGGGTCTCAAAGGGAAAGACAGGTTCCTCCTCCATTTGTGAAAGGAGTTTTGAAAGGAGCTGGACGCCTTCCTTCGGAGGAGGGTTCAAAGCTACAAATACCAGTGAGAGCACGGTGCCTCTAAACTGTTGTGAGAGTCTATATTTAGGCTATATGTTTGGTGCTTCTTATTAAAAAGCTTTAAACATTACCTCACATTTAGGTTTCCCTTACCTAAAGGTGTGGGGTTTTTTCAAGCTTCCTTCAAGGTGACTGAATGTACCTAATTATAATAATGACAACCAAGAAGCTCAAATAGTTCCACTTTGGAGCCAGGCTCTTTCAAGCTTGAGATTGTAATGCTCAGCATCATAGTGTCTAAACTCATTATTCAACTTGGTTTTATTTTAGTCAACATGTGGTCTGACTCATAGGTCCATGAGTTGAACTGGTTCTGTATTGAATTTTCAGATTGACAATGACATTACTGAGACAACATATTCAGTCTCAGAATAGCGTATGTGTGGGGAAAATACTGTATGAGAAGGCTATTTTTTATATTAAAACCTTTTTCTCTCAGTCTTTTTTTGAAACAAAAAAAAATCACTAAAAAAGATAAATTTGCATGTTTCATCATAACAGAGAAATTTGAATTAATTCTATGGTTTTGCTTTACCTTTTCTTTTTTCCCTACAGAAAAAAATGCATGTTTACCAAAAAAAAAAAAGTGATCATCTAGATATTTTCTTGCCACCTATTTCTTCCACACTTGGAATTTTGGTTCCAAAATTCCTTAAATATGATTTCTGCAAACTAATTATTCAACTGATTGATATGTTGCTTAGAATTCTTGTTAATCTTCTGCCTTGGTATCTTCCGTGTGTTCATAATGTCAGCAAGTCAGATAAAATAAGTCTGACTGTATCATCTTAGTTGTTATATTTGCTAGAAGAAAACAGACCCAGCCTTCCAGAGCCAGCTGCATTAAAATGCATTAGATTACCATTGGTCTGAAAAAAAAATCATCTAAGCAGTCTTGCTTTGGGAGCAGGGACAGAATTCCTTGCTGTCAAATCTCCATAACTGCAATCTCCTATCACTGGCAGGTAAAGCCAATGATATTCCTGCTCAGATTTAATTTTTCTGCTTTCTCAGGGAACAAAGGAAGAGTTCAAGTGCCTGCCTACCTGAAAATGATCACAACGATCATTAGGGTCACCCACCTATGGGGGCACTTCTAAACTTTCAGGCCAAATAAGAAAGCGCATAATGAATGTAAATCTCTATCAGATAGATGATCTTGGACAGAAGGTGGACTCAACTGCTGTCTGTATTTAGATGGTATTTAAGAGGATCAGAGCTCAGCCAGACTCCTGAAGCAAACTACACATTTGGTCTAGTGTCTTTGAAAAGCTCTGATGTATTATTAGACCCTGAGATTAGAACTGATACGAATTACACAGCGAAGGAATAAGAATCTGCAGCAAGAAGCAATTTACAACAAATAGGTAACAGCTATTCTGTATCACATTTGATGCCCCAAAATAGAAATGAAATATGATCCAGAAGGTGATAAGTGAACAAACACAGTTGATTCGTAGGAAGAGGAGGAGGGAGATGGGTTGGAACATTGCTAGTGACTTTGTTGTGTTACACCAGGGAATGGAGGCTGAATGAAATATGTTTAGCTTGAATCTGAACTGCCAGTCTCAACCTTTTGATTAAAAATAAAAACTGTTGCATCATGACATGCAGCATTCTCAATCTACTATTCCCAATGAAAAAGCATTTTATGTAGCTGCACTGCATTACATTTCAGATATAATAGATTATGCCTAGTTTTAGGCTATGTAAATAGGCCTGGTAAATGACTGGTTACAGAAGAGCTGATATCTGGTAGTACAGAGAAGGAAATAAAAGATAGGGGAAAAGTATTCCTACAAACATATGGATTATCTAATATCAGATACGAAACTTGCTAAAGATGAAGTGCTAAATCATTTCTGGGATCTGATATTATTTGTAATTTGTAAGTTCCAGAATTTCCTACTAACCATCAACCACAAAAGTATCTGATTTCTGCAGTGAAGTACCACAGCAGCACAGAAAGAAGATTGCTTTCTCAATTCAAAGGCATAAAGTTAATTAATTGGTGTAAAACTGTATTTTTAAGAAAATGAGTTTCCTCAAATGACTAAGTGCTACAGAACGGTTGCCAGGATAATTTATTTCTATCATGTAGATAATACATTCAAATCTGTTAGATTTTTACTGAAGATGCTATAAATTAACACCTCAGGGTTATGATATTTAATTAGGTGAACATCAATATTAATAACCAGCTGTGACTGTCATCTACACTTTATCTGGCTTAATATCATATACCATATTTCACTGAAAAATGTATGTGTACAGTTGAAAAGGTAGGAAGGAAAGCAATGGGACTTTGAAGAAAATACATTGGAAACATCATATAATTGCTAATTAGACTCCCCAAAAATCAAGTATCTGCAATGATTAATGTGCTCTTAACAATAGAAAGGAATGAGTCATTCTGGCACACACTATTTTGCTTAACAGTACAATTAATCTTTCAGTTTAAGAGGGAAATTGTTTATTACATATTTTCCCCTTTCTTCCCTGACTGAGATGGAGCATTCTGAAAGTCATTCAAACCACACTTTTTATTCTTACTTGATATTGATTAGCCTGATCTAACATTTTGGTAATACATTTAACTTCCATGCGAGGGTTCAATTATTTCAGGTGGCTGGAGATTTATCTATCATCATTTTCACTAGGCATTGAGAGAGCAAATCTTAGCTGGCCACATACTAACGCATTTGCTGTTACATGTGCAGGAAAGACACTGGAGGAAAGTAATTTGTGAACTCAGGAGCAAGACTTGGTTGAACAACCAAAAGATTCAAAGTCATTAAGGTGGCCACAAAAATTTCTTCTGGAGGAAATTTCTTAGCACTACAAAAAGTCAGCATTGCGCTGTTGACGCCCTTGTAGTGACACTGCGGTTTGCTTGAGCTTCCCAGAAGAACCGCTGAAAGAGTCTCCACACTGACACGTAATAAATATGGAAAGCAGCAGGGTCAGAAGAAAGGTCGGCAGAGTTATATTTACAGAGACACAGGGACCCAAGGACTCTAAACACTTGGTATGGATGGGTAGCAGCTGCTGCTCCAGCACAGACTGCCTGCAGCCCAGCTGCCAGCTCCGATCCTGGGCATGATGTTAACTTCTGCAGCCTGACAGACTCCTCTTCCACTCCTGAGTTACAAACTTGCCATCGTCCCCTGGCAAATAGGGGGATTTCACAGCGTGCCTCACACTTTTTCAGAATGAGGGAGTTAAAGAGCTACAGCCGAAAGAAGTGCCTACAGAGCTCCAAGTGCAAGTGAGATACTTCAGTGCAACCCTGCAAGTACATAAGCTTTATAGGCTCCACACTTTTTACTCAAATGTTCTTCAGCCACTCACAGCTGTTTTAGCATACCTGGACAAGTTCTACAGCTGTCACAGGACAGCAGTTTGGCATTGATTTCCTGCCAAAACCTGAAAGACATTTACGAACTAGTTGTTTCTTCACCTAAGTGGTCTGTGAACTTGATACTATAGGTTGCACAAAGCATAAGAAGTGTAAATCTTCAAGAGCAGTGAGTTTTCCCAAAATGGATATAATTTTCTGGGGGTTTTGGGTTTTTTGTTTTCGTTGTTTGGGCGGTTTTTTGGTGGTGGGTGAGGTAGGGCTTTAACACAACCACAGAAGAGGCAAGTATTGCTTATATTACACAATAGTTACGGTTCTTGGTAGTGAAAGTACTTAAACCTATTTTTCCTTTCGTAACAGTGAAGCCCAGAACAGTGGATATGGCTTATTCAAAGCAGAACAGACGTTCTAGCTCCTCAAATGAAAAACAGTGAGAGAACGGTTGAGGTAAGAAGGGGCCTCTAGAGATCTTCTAGTCCAACCCCCTGCTCAGAGCAGGGTCACCTACAGCAGGTTTCTCAGGGCCGTGTCCAGTCAGGTTTTGAGTATCTCCAAGGATGGAGACTTCACAATCTCTCTGGGCAACCTGTGCCAGTGCACGGCTACCCTGACAGTAAAAAAAAGAAGTGTTTTCTTATGTTCAGAAGGAACCTCCTGTGTTTCAGTTTGTGCCCATTACCTCCTGTCCTGTCACTGGGCACCACTGAAAAGAGCCTGGCTTTCTCTTCCTTGCTTACTCCCGTCAGGTATTTGTTCACATTGATAAGATCCTTTGAGCCTTCTCTTCTCCAGGCCAAAGAGTCCCAGCTATCTCAGCCTTTCCTCATAATCAGATGCTCCCTGCCTTACTCATCTTTGTGGCCCTTCACTGGATCTACTCCAGTATCTCTGTGTCCCTCTTGTACTGGGGAGCCCAGGAATGGATTTGGCACTCTAGATGTGTCTCACCAGGGCTGAGTAGAAGGGAAGGATCACCTCCCTTGACCCGTTGGCAACACTCTTCCTGATATAGCCCAGGTTGCTGTTGGCCTTGTTTGCTGTGAGAATGCATTGCTGGCTTGGTGTCTACCAGGACACCTGGGTCTTTTCTCACAAAGCTGGTTTCCAGTCAGTCGCCCCCCAGTGTGCACTGGTGCATGAGTTTATTCCTCTCCAGGTACAGGGCTTTGTGTTTCCCATTGATGAACTTCATGAGGTTCCTGCTGGCCCATTTCTCCAGCCTATCAAGGTCCCTCTGAATGGCAGGACAGCCATCTGGCATATCAGCCACTCCCTCCTGAGTTTTGTATCACCTGCAAACCTGCTGAGGGTGTACTCTGTCCCATCATCTGGGTCACTAATAAAGATGTTAAAATGTATTCATCACAGTATTGACCCCTGGGGTACACCACCAGTGACTGGCCTCAATTTGGACTTTGTGCTATTGATCACAACCTTTTGAGGTCAGCAGTTATTTTCAGTCCACTTCACTATCCATTTATTTAGTCTGTACTTCATCAATTTGTCTATGAGGATGCCACAGGAGACAGTGTCCAATGTTGAAACCTTTGCTGAATTGAAGATAAACAATATCCATTGCTCTCCATTCACTAAGCTAGTAATTTCATCACAGAAGGCTATTAGGTTGGTCAAACATGATTTCCCCTTTACAAATCCATGCTGTCTACTCTCAATCACCTTCTTGTTCTTAATATCTTTGGAGATGGTTTTCCAGAGGATTTGTTCCATGACCTTCCCAGGGATCGAAGTGAGGCTGACAAGCCTCACCTTAAAGGCTAAGCCAAAATAGCAACCGAGGAAATTCTCCTGCTAAGTGGCATATAGAGCACTTGTTGAGATGGCACCTGGGTAACGGAGCTGCTGCCTGGCCCTTCACCTGAGCCAGCAGAAAAAGAATCACAGTGCAGGACTGAGTACCTCTGAGGGAGGCTACTGAGGGTCACGTTTCACAGGTACAAGACTATGGCTGCTCCTCCAGTCTCTGACAAATGGGGATCCTAGCTTTGGCAGGCCCACTGAGGTGGAGAGAGGGAAAATGGTAGTGTTTCTCTCAAATGAGGCAGCAACGGGGATTTAACAGGACTTGTGAGTCTGATACTTCTTTGGTGTTGGGGATTCAGTTTTAACAGTTTCCTCTCTTTGTTTCTCAGGGAAATTGTGAGAAAAAGCCTCCTTTTTTGCTTCAAAGAACAAGAGGGTGAAGCCACTGCTACTGAAAGTACTGTAGAAGAGAGGACAGATTGGGTGTTCCCAGTATCTGTTGTGACATAAGACCCCCACAACTTTTAGCATGGCCTTGAGCACAGGGAGTGCTGGTATCAAATGCGGGACATGGAGTTCACTGTGGGGATAGAGCTTATAATCAATGTGAGTTAGGTGTTTCAGCCCTGGAAAATCCTACTGTTGATCCCTGTTTATGGCAGAGCCACCAATTAAGTGACAGTGTGTTTAGAGGTATGTGGGAAAGGAATACAAATCATCTAATAAGGGGAGCATCAAGCACCTCAGTGCATTGGAGAAACACTAAGGAAGAAAAGCAGAAAAATATTAAAGGAGAACAAACATGTCTGTCATCTTTGTGGTTAGTTTGTTACATGCTGAGTGTATTTATATGTAATACTCATAGCACCAAAAGTAACCATTGCTTTGTAGTGCCATGCTGTGAAACATGCCCTCAAGCAAGTGACTCCCTGGAAAATGATGTTACAGCATCAGTGTATCAATGGCTTTATTGCTCCACAGTGTCGTTTTCAGCAGCCTGTGCTTCTGGGAGCAAAACAAGGCACCGCTTTCTTGCCAAGAGTGTTCTTGTAAAAATCTCAGTATAGTTACAGGCTGGCAAATAATTCCCATTCTCAAGTGGATAATTGCCACCTTGCTTCTTCAGGTCTTTTCTTCTCTACCCTGCAAGTACTCATGGTTCTCTCTGCAAGCAAA
The DNA here is from genome assembly GCF_018139145.2 of Gymnogyps californianus. Taxonomy (NCBI): domain Eukaryota; kingdom Metazoa; phylum Chordata; class Aves; order Accipitriformes; family Cathartidae; genus Gymnogyps; species Gymnogyps californianus. The sequence goes on from NC_059471.1 coordinate 177,422,085, forward strand.
TAGATCTTCTTCTTCTCTGTATTTAAAAGCATGGGTGACTGGCTGATAATGTTGACGTGTACACCATGCTTGAATCAACAAACAAGGGTAGATCTACTGCTTCATGAGGGAGGAGTAACATATGTTTACTGTCTGGCTATAGTCACAGTTGATTAAATCATTTGCTGATGCCGAGTAGATAGTGCTATATAAGCACTGAAGATCCTTAGGGTTGTTTTTTCCTAATCATGTAGAGTACAATATCATCTATTGCATTAAACCATGAGATGTCTGAAATCCTTAAAGTGTGCTTTCTGCCCCTAATTTTGTGTATAGAATCATCATAGAAGTCATCCATTTCCTTCAAGTAAAGGACAAAACCCAAAGCAAAACAAAACAATAACCCACCCCCCACCCCCCGCAACTTTGAGTCTGCTTTTCATGAGGGAAATTTGGCCTTTTAAAACTCAACTTTATATATTTTAATTGTCAAAAATTTCTAAGAATTAAAGTATTTTTACATTAAATATTTCCATTTTACCCAACGAGCAGTTTAAAAGTAAAGCAAGAAAATACTTTTGCGGCACTTTTACTTTTGCTGTACGGGTTATATTATTGTCAGACAATTCAAAGTCATTCTTACAGGCCTCTACTGAAGGGCTATAAAGAGCATTAAACCTTGAGAACTTACACATCCCAAGGTGTGTGCTTCGAGGCTGTTCCCTCAAAGATTTGCAATTAAACTAACTTGTAGCTCATTTAACCAGGTAGGTGACAAAAGCACAGGTCATGCAATTTTGTGTTAATGTGTGTTCCCAGAACTGACTGAGAAGAGAACAGGGTGGTTGTATCCCAGGGACAGAGTTAGTGAGACATGAAAGAGAAAAGGAGTTTGATGGATTTATCTGGAAAGTGTTCATAAGGGTACTGATACTTGATAAAGGACTGAAAAAGTCAACATGACACTGAAACAGAGGCCAAATAAAACAGCTGATGCCAAAGCCTATTGGAGGAAGGTTTGTTCTCATAACAAAATGTGAAAAAGAAAGCCAAGTCATCCTTTCTTGACTGACTGAGGGAGTAAACTAAGGCAGCAGCTGGGTCCAATGATACTTCTGTTTTAACTCTGACCATATCTCCTGAGCTATATAGGTGTCTCAGCCAGGCTTAATTTGCTGCATTTCCCCTTCAGCTCATCCTGGTACTCCAACACAGGAGAAGGGTTTCTAGGCCCTGTGGGACCTGCTTGCTTCTTTACCCAGGACAAGCTCTGGCTAGAGGGACAGGAGGATGTCAGTGTGCCAGAGCTGGAGGCTAGTATCTGGCATGGATCTACTAGACATTCACTAAGGCAGCCTGCTACTTGCTCCCAGATGCTGAGCTACCCAGGCTCTTGGATGGACATCTCACCACATCTTGCACAGCCAATCTGCCAAGTGATTCTGGACCACTGTGGGCAGCTGAGGTGATCAAAATGCTTCCCAACAGCATACTTGCCCTGGTCCGCCCCTGAGGAACAGCACGCTCTTGGGCAGCTATTCACCGTTCAGCAGGCAGCCACTGTTCCTGGACACCCACTCCAGTTTCCAGGGGGCTCTTGAAGAGGTAGGAAGCTACTTGCAACTCAGAGGGGGTGACATAAGCAGATGGCACAGCTTGCTCAGCACAAACAGGACAATTCTTCCCCTCCCTCTTCGACCTGAGGGCTCCCTCAGGGGCAAGGTACTGTTGCACAGTGGGTGCCCATTTTTGACACAGGGTATCAGAGATTAATATCTCACATCCTCAGGTTCAACAGCTCATTACTCTTGCCCTGAGTCTGGAGGATTATGAGCTTTTGGACTCCATCATCCAAATTGGTTGGTTTATGAAATAAACATCAGGGCCGAAGCAATAGCAACACCTCAGTGCGGCCTAGGAAAGGTTCCAGTGAGGTGGAGAGGATGACACAGTGGGAATTCACAAAAATGTGGGGAATGGAGAAGAGGGTAAAAAGTTACTCAGTGCACTGGTTTCCAGTTTTTTGTGCCTCTTTATAATGAGCATGAATAGCTCCAGCCAGTTTTCTGGCAGCGGATGCAAACATCGCAACTGGAAGTCCATTCAAGATTAAAACACCTAATTTAAAGTTTTGTTACGAACTAATTTTCTAAGATCCCATTATAGCCGGTGGAGATCTAGCCAATACAGTCTATGAAGGCTAGGGAGCAGTTTGCTATCTGGTATCTCAGGCTGAGATGGATCACTCTATGTGTCATGGACTGTATTGACTAGATCTCCTTTGCCTATAGTGGGAGCCTCAGGAGCTCACTCACAGGTAGGTACTGACGCACACTTGAACATAGGTATCTTTAGGGGGGGAAATTTCTTCCCATGTCTCAAGTTCAGAGGAGAGATGGAATGGAGGGGCACTGGCATGCAGCGGTGGTCAAAGGTTTCGTGTAACAAAAGAAATGGGGAGAGGCTCCAAAGGGACTGTGGTGGCAAACCTGACCACACTGTGGTGAGTTGTTCAGCGTGTCATTCTGCATTCAGTATGCAAACATACATACACACACACATATATGCACACATGAATAAATAGTCTCTATGGAGCCATGTGTGTATTCCCATTAAAAGAATACACCTGTGCAGATAATAATTTATGAACTATCAAACCCACTTTTGAAAAATGGTCTACAGAACATGGCAAGAGCTGAGTCCAGAGTGAATATTTATGACTGAGATTATAACCCAGTGAAAGTGGATGCTTGTAATACAAACACTGTCAGATGTTTTAACTGTGGCTTTGCCAAGCGATGCCTGGGAGCCTGATCTGAAGCCCACTTAAAGCAATGGAAAGCTTCCCACAGACTTCAGTGGGTTTTAGGATCAGGCCTCCAATGTGACTTGCAATGTCTGTGTGTTAAATATCCATTTATCTCTCTGTTGTTCTGAATCAGTCAAAAGTCTACAATACCAAATTCCTTTTAACTGCTAGACCTGGGGGAGCAAACTACTTTCAGCATGGCATGCAGGGAGTGATATGAACAGCTTCCATTAACACTAAGGGGCAAATAGTGTGTAATTCTGTATATGTTACAAAAACTTTCCCTCATAAAATGTACTGCCTTACACATAAAAAATGTTCCTGCTATTTTCAGTTCCTAGATATTTATTGGACATTTCTACCACCAGCCATTTCTTTGTGCAGAATGGTCTTCTATCTGTTTTGGGGAATAGTATATTGACACATAAATTTTTTCCAAAATATGCAAGACCCATACTTTAAACACGAGGCCTATTTAAGTGATAGTCCATAGATTTAAATCTTCGACTTTCTCTGTGAAGTGAAAATGAATTGTACTTTTTCCTTTTCATTCTATAATGCAGGTGTTTAATTGTTTCAGCAGAGCTGATAGGCAAGTAAAGGCAACACATTTTATGTAGTTCTTTCCAGAATGAACAAAAGATGTCTAAATAGAATTTCAGATGGAAAACTGTACACATAAATTCACAAGCTTTCCCTTTTGACATCAAATCTTTTACCAGATTTTTTTATATCATTCCCTGAGATGCTATGTTTTTCTTTTCGATACAACAAAATGCTAAAGGCTTGTAGGAGAAGAGTGAATAGGAGTTTTATCAAAATACTTATGAATATTTTTTTTCTCTAGTATGTGGAGTAGCCAGAGTACCCCACTTTTCAGTTAGAAGCAATTCCAGATTTCTGTTATGACTTTTGGTATGTCGTTGAATAACTGTGTGGTCAATAGGCTATTCATTACTTACAAAAAAGCAGCATATAAACTGTTAAAATGGAAGTATCTATCTGGTGCATTTGGAGGCTAATATTTTAAATGCTCTCAGCAGAATCCTATGATGAACAGGGCTGATGTATTTTGATCCTGTTTTTCTGCATGACATCCGCTAACAAGTAATAGCTCAGCAAGCAGATCTGAACTCTTTCAGACCAAGTAATATCAGCCAGGTCATTCATCCATGTTCATCATCTCTGCCAAGGGGAAGAGGATACTTCATTATCTGAGATCTTTTTAATGGTCACTTCCAACACGCCTGCTGTGCCCAGGCAGCATTTCTTCTTACTCATCTTCAATCTCAAGCTGACAGACATTCATAGAGAGAGGCTTCTGTGATTCTTTTTTCTCTATAGTAGCAACTGTAGGTTTCAGTTTGGGTTGGGTTTTGGATTTCTTTGTATTTCTAAACAGCAGGTTATTCTCTTTTTATAGGAGATAGGACTTTATTTTTGAACATAACTCTGTACAACTCCTCTGTCTATATTAATGGATATTTTTGCAGGTTCCAATTGAGCAATTTTTCATAAAATAGATCATCAAAAGCCAAAATTCTGCTGGGCTTTTTTCATTCTTTTGAACTTCTTTCTTACAGAGTAAATAGAAAATCCTATTTATGGTACGGCCTTGTCCAGTGGGAAGCAAGTTGCAGATTTTTACACATGACCTTCTAAAATGAGTAATCTCTAACAAGCTCTGTACTGAAAAATCCTCACATAAACATGGTTAGATTCCTGATATGTTCAGTTTGGTCTAGAAATTAATTATAGCAGTAGATCTCATCAGTGCAAGTTGTTTTATCTGCACCTCCTACACTTTTGCTCTGGGCTTCATGGTCTGCATTGCCTCACAGGGTTGAACATCCCCCCTGGATGGATAGATATTTGTACCGTCTCCTCTTATGTAGTTCCACTGACAACTTTGAACCTTGATTCAGTAAGTAATCATGGCACTGGCATCATTATTTGGTTATTACGAGGGATAGAAACTCTGATAATTGAAGGATTAAGCTGGCCAATACCTACCAGGGGTTAAGATAAAATGCACCCTTTATACAGCTTATTTTCCAGCTGCATGTGTACAAAATTTCTTGCATCTGCTTCTGAAACTCCAGTTCCTGTCAGTACTGGATTTTGTCACAGTCTTATTTTACTCCAGTACTGGTTTTCTTTCATTTGGTCTCAGTCCTTCCAAATCTCTTTTTCAATAAGCTGGTTTGAGACCACTGACAAAATTCTTCAGGAAGTGGTATCACCCTCTGTAGCTGTCAAATGCAACCTCTTCCATGAATTGTATGTCTTTAAGAGGCATGTTTAGTGACTGGGGAATCGTCCTTGTCCTGAGGGAATTCTCCAGCCTGAGGGCTGAATAGGGTGTGTAAGATGTTAAGTATGAAGCTCATGACCTGGGGCTTTCCCACCAGCAAGGCTCAGATACAGTAGAAAATTAAAATAATGTAGGAAAAAAAAAAGAGGAAAAAAGAAAAAAAACCCACAGCAGCAAAATGCAGTATTTTTCCAGCAACAGGATGATGCATGAACAATGTGCCAGCTGCTGTGCTTCTTGGATGGGACCCACCCTCTGCACTAACCAGAGGGAAGCAGTCGTGTTTGCCAAACCATATATCCCCATATAAAGGGTAGAGTAACCAGGCCCCTGAGGGGGACCCAACGTCAGAGCGGCCAGCCCTGGGAAGCGATGGGCACTGAAGCTCACTGTTCCGCAGAGCACCAGCCTCCACTGCTGGGTGATTGCTGCTGCCACACTGCAGGAAAGACACAAAGCAAACCACAACTCTTTAACTCAGACATGCTCATCAGGACAAAGTGAATATCCAGCAGAAGGGTATGTCCAATTTAAAAACCTGCAAGAGATCTGCACTTGAGCAGGGAGCTTGAGAGCAGTCTGCGTTGTAGATTCGTGATATATGAATGTGGTTAGGAACTGTCCCCTTCCTCGCCCTAAGGTTTTCCTCATGCAAACAATGAAAGAAAAATTGCATGTGAATTGCTGTGCCTTGCAGCCTTCATTGTGTTCCTCACGACAGTCCCTTGCTGTTTTTCAGTTTCCACTTTGTCAGTCCCTACCAGAATCTTTCCACCTCTGATGCCTCCTGAAAACCTCTTATCCTGCCTACATGCAAGATCAGCCAATGAGAAAACATACTAAATATTTCTGAAGCACTTCCCAAAGTATCTTCTTTGGGATTGCACCTGTAATATATAACCCTCCCTGTTACAATTTATTTCAGAATTATATTATTTTTAATTTGCTCTCAAACAAGCCCAGATGACCATTTCCTTGTTTGCTATTCACCACAGTCTTCTGGGTACCACCTCAATAAAATGCCAAAATACTCATAGTGGTTAAAGTGCTCATTCTGTTCAGGGTCTTGAGCTCTGTCAAATTAGCTGAATGCTTGAACATATGTTCACATCCTCTTGAATCACACTGTTATTTAAATAACATCTGTAATTTCACTAAGTCTTTTCTACTACCTTTAAAAATCACTGAGATTTAAAATACTGACATGGGGGTCAGCTTTATTCCTAGCATGACTCCTCTCTAATCGTTGAAACTACCCCAGGGATGAATTTGGGTCAAGGTCTTTTCTTCACACCATTTTCTTTAATACTTCTATTACTTCTGTATATGCATGCTATTAGAAATATCTCAGAATTAATCATTTCTGAAATAACCGTAGTTATTTCACAGAAGAGATGTCCTGGAACCCTACCTTTACCAACACATTATGTAGCCAACTGGCCATTTCTTCTAGTCTGACAAATTAACCAAGTAAATCACTCATTACTGTGCTTTTCTGAAACTCATAAAAGATAATGGACAGAAAAATGGACAAGATGTTTGATTTCATTTAGCTTCTAGTTTATTGCCTACTTCATAAGAGAATGTAAATAAGAAGCCAATCTCAGGGCTGTCATATTTCTCATAAATCGGTCAGCCACAAGTTGCTGATGGGGGTGCAATTCTCCACAGTGCCTTGCATAGACATTTTACCAAGTGGTGTGAACCAAACAAGCATTACAAAGATCAGCCAAAGTAAATTACACCACCAGGAATTTGAAACAGTCAGAATGCCCTGAGCACAAAGAACAAGTTATTTCCTTTATAGGAGGGAAATGAGTAGACACAGACACACATTACAGATTTGCTTACAATACATGTAGTTCTTGCTAAGTATAATCTTGAGCAGCATCATATTGAACAACCGAATCAACACAGCCTGAGTACTGGAGTTAAAACCTGAGCTTGGAAATTGAATAGGCTCGTAGACCACGTAAGTAGTTTAGCTGGGAAGAAATGTTGAAAACTAAGACCAATTAACATCCGTATATTTTGAGCTTTACCACCAGTTATAATGAAACAGTTTCTTTCCACAGAGGAATACAGTTATAAGTATTTTGATTAGATACTTACAACAGGAGTGATGCTGGGATGGGCAGAACCACATGGGCTCTCTCCTGCAAGGTTCAGTAGGGGCTGGCAATCAACTTTGGTCTGCTGTTTCTCTTTCTGCCCTTGTTTCAATGTTCTACTTGACTTGCAATCACCCTCGAAGGTCCCTGCCTTTATTAAGGCTGACTAAACCTCCTTTAGTGAATCTACTCCTTGTAGAGCTGCTTCTTGTAAATACCTGTTAATTATTCAGGGATTTTGAAACCTTTTGGCTAGCCTATGCATTAGGAAATCCACTTGCTAAAGTGGTCTACATTACTTTTTTATTCCAAAACAAAACTCGGCTAAAAAGCACTAGTCTTAAACAAGATTTTTTTAACAATGAACAAACAAATTAAGGCTTAAACTTTTTTTCTTTTTTACACTTACATATTTGAAGGCTGAATATCTTACCATATAGTCTTTGTTAAGTAATAGGTTATTTTAAACTATAGACAAAAATGTATTGTACTATTATATTTTGCAAATTAAAATGCTTATTTCCGTTATTATTGTGATAAGAATACACCAAATACCGGTTTTTAGGAAGGACGCAAGTCCACATGGCATTTTTTTTTTTCAGACAAGATGGATTTTTTAGTGTTGATAAAAGTATGGTAACATCTCCCCTGAAATAAAAAAAAGTGCTTTGGGTTCTTGGCCACTAAACACAGAAGAGTCAGAATTCTCAGACTTTTCAGAAAACGACATGCTCTAATTTTTCCATCTCACCAAAACTGCACATAATATACCTCTTGAATTTACACTAGCTGTAGATATGTCATCTAGAAGAGGGCTCTAAAGTTGCATCTTTCTATGGTGAATTTTGAAGCTTTGTGTTAAAGGCTATTAAATGGTGCCTGCTTCCGAGGTGCACTTATCTATGGTTTTGGTAAGTTTAAACACAGCCAATGCAAATTAAAAAAACTTAGAGTACAGTACTAATAACACCTAAGTGTTATTTAGTTATGAGTCTTCAAATTCAAGGAAGTTTGGAGTTACTCTCCTTTTGGGATCTGAATGAAACTGTTGGCTTTTTGATTGGTTGGGGTTTTGGTTTGTTTGTTTGTTTTCTGTGATTCAACTCATTTAAGTAGAGGATGAACACAACTTTGTCAGTAATGATTCAGTTTTGCCATTATACACTTTACTCAGGAAAATGAAAGTATTCTTGAACTTCTCGCAATATACCCAGAGAAAAAAGAAGTTTTATTCTCACTGATATTAGAAATGAGATGTCTCTTGTTGCTTACTGATAGGGTCTGCAGGTGGGAGTAAACTCAGAGAGATTTTCACAAATTTGACATAATGTGTCATAGTGTGGGGGGTCGACCTTGGCTGGATGCCAGGTGCCCACCAAAGCCACTCTATCACTCCTCCTCCTCAGCTGGACAGGGGAGAGAAAATAAAATTAAAAGGCTCGTGGATTGAGATAAGGACAGGGAGATCACTCATCAATTACCGTCACAGGCAAAACAGACTCGACTTGGGGAAAAATTAGTTCAATTTATTACCAATCAAATCAGAGCAGGCTAATGAGAAATAAAACCAAATCTTAAAAACACCTTCACCCCACCCCTCCCTTCTTCCCAGGCTTAACTTTACTCCCCATTTTCTCTACCTCCTCCACACCAGCGGCACAGGGGGATGGGGAATGGGTTTTGGGTCAGTTCATCACATGTTGTTTCTGCCACTCCTTCCTCCTCAGGGGGAGGACTCCTCACACTCTTCCCCTGCTCCTGCGTGGGGTCCCTCCCACGGGAGACAGTCCTCCATGAACTTCTCCAATGTGAGTCCTTCCCACAGGCTACAGTTCTTCACAAACTGCTCCAGCATGGGTCCCTTCCACAGGGTAAAGTCCTTCAGGAACAGACTGCTCCAGCATGGGTCCCCCGCAGGGTCACAAGTCCTGCCAGCAAACCTGCTTCAGTGTGGGCTCCTCTCTCCACGGGTCCACAGGCCCTGCCAGGAGCCTGCTCCAGCATGGGCTTCCCACAGGGTCACAGCGTCCTTCGGGCATCCACCTGCTCCGGCGTGGGGTCCTCCACGGGCTGCAGGTGGATATCTGCTCCACCGTGGACCTCCATGGGCTGCAGGGGGACAGCCTGCCTCACCATGGTCTTCCCCACGGGCTGCAGGGGAATCTCTGCTCCGGTGCCTGGAGCACCTCCTCCCCCTCCTTCTTCACTGACCTTGGTGTCTGCGGAGTTGTTCCTCTCACATATTCTCACTCCTGTCTTCCAGCTGTTGTGTTGCAGCAGCTTTTTCCCTTTCTTAAATATGTTATCCCAGAGGCGCTACCACCGTCACTGATGAGCTCGGCCTTGGCCAGTGGCAGGTCTGTCTTGGAGCCGGCTGGCATTGGCTCTATCAGACACAGGGGAAGCTTCTAGCAGCTTCTTACAGAAGCCACCTCTGTAGACCCCTGCTACCAAAACCTTGCCACACAAACCAAATACACATAGATGCTCTGGCAGAAATAAGAGCAGCAAAAATGTATAAACCAGATGTAGTAGAAATTTTACTGTGAAGATTTTCCAGTGAAGAAGATAGATAGTCTTATTCAAATCAACATTCACCTTAAGAAAATATCACTTCTAATTACACTCAGGGGAAATATTGATGTAAAGAAACCCTTATCTAAAAAACCCCAACCAACCAACCAACCAAAAAAAAAAAAAAAGGCGGGTGTAGAGAGGAGGTGATCAGATTTTCTGTCTGAAACTTCTTGTCAGGAGAAAAATAATGTTTTATCATCAGCTCCACTATGAACATTAATGCTATGTTACAGCAGTAGCATTTTGTATTGCTTGAAGCTCTGAGTCAGCGAAGCAGCAGTTTCAAAGGTTTTAAAATCCAGAAAGAATTGCGGGAAAGGATTAGAAGAAAGATCATTGACTCCAGAGAGAAAATAGTGAATAACATCTGTTTTCAGGAGCATTGTGCATTATGATTAAACAGAGAATAGATTGTTACTTTACATTTTCCAGTCCATATGCTGAAATCTTTATTTCAGCATACAGTCTAACGAACCTGCAGACATCAAGTACAGGAGTATTTGGTGCCCTCCCCGATGGTGGCAGTTCAAACTGAAATAAATCAGAGCTGTGAAATACCTGATCTTTGGTAAGAGAAGAAAAGACAGACATAGATTTTGCTGGCTCCTAACATAGCAGAAAGAAGCAATCTCACAATAAAAGATGTTGATATCCAATTGATAGGAAATGTTCCATTCCTATGTTACCTGGGGCACTTTGTGGAAATGAGATACACTTGCATGGAAAAAAGGCAAAAGAGAGATCGAAGAGAGAACAAAGTATTTCTGATAAGGAGAGCCATAGGTAAGGGTGATGAGAAGAGTTTGTGCCCTTTATTGATCTGGGACAAAAAATCTCAGAGGTTGCTTTCTAATGTAATACTATAAACTAGATCAAGTACAGAAATAAGTTTCAGCTAGTGAATATTTCTACTTTCTCAGTGTTGCAGCTGGGAAAGCTCTCGATCCCAGAATTAGAAAACCTGAAGAAATTCTAACAGGAACAAATTTAACTTTCCTTCCTTTTAACTTCCTTTGTAACCGTGTCGACCTGTAATATGGCATTGCCATTGCTAGTAACAGGCAATAAGCTCTGTACCAAGTTTGCAAGACCTCGAGACAAAGGCTGTCAGGTCCACTCTACCTGAGCTTTTCTTGACCTGCCTGCAGCTTTGTTTTACTTGGTTTGAGTCTAACAGCAGTTTTTCTAATTGACCAGGTGTCCAAGGTGAATTTGTTTTAGTTCTGTTTACCTTTGTATGGTATCACCTCTAACATAATGAAGTAGTGTGGAGATAGCAGAAGATTTGGTACAATAGCAGAAACTTTGAGAAGTGAGGCCACAGGATGTGGCACAGAGGAGTGCAGGCATGGAATAGTAAGCGACGGGGAACAGGCTTGACACAGGAGACCTCACGCTTATAAAGAACTCACCAACGGTCAGTTGAAAAAATGCATACCTGGACCTGGACAAAGATGGTTTTACAAGTAACAAAGAAAACAAAGAAATAGTATCCAAAACATAAAAGTTACCATATATAGTAAATTTGGATGCAACATGCAGCTGCAGATCAATGAAGACCAAGGGTGTAAAAGCATGTTGCCAAATGTATAAAAATTACCCCAAGTGAATCCTAGAGTGAGGGGAAAGAAGAAACTATCATCAACACCATATGCCTCCTGATGAAAGACATCAGAGGTTGGCATCTCATCATAACACCCTCTCCAGCACTATGGAGCTACCAACTTTGCAGCCCAGTGGAGCAGTGGAAGGATGAGCACAACATCAGGAAAGGGATAAAAACTAAATGTGTATTTCAATTTTAACTGCATTATTACTATTATTGAGATTTTTTTCTGTATAGAAGTATTCTTATTATGTATTATTATCTCTTTTTCTGTAACAACTAGATCTATATTAATAATGATTATTGAATTAGATTTCACATTTATTAACAACAGACTCTTGGCTTTATATGCAATGGGTTTCCTTCAGCCTAATGCTTTGAAAGGAGCTATATTACCTCTGATGCAAAGTCCACCTAGTCCAGCTCCCTTTCTCTAACTTTAGCAATGCAGGGGAAGTGGTGGGTGCTCTTAAGGGTGCTCTGCTCAGTGTTAGAAGTAATTACAAGATTTGCTTATTGTGGAGGATCCTGACCTTACTGGAATCACTTTCAAAGCTTTCTGGATTTTACTCCTGACTTATGATTGTAAACGCTGAGACCAAAACTCTCAAACTTGGCTGCCTGAAGTTAGGTAATAACAGCAATAATGAGGCACTGTGGCCAATATCCCTAAGATAAAGCAACACATCTCTTGACAGTTTCTTCAGTCACGTGTAATAACTCTCTCATGCACTTCTCTGCTGAATTCATCCCTTTGTTTCCACTCCCCCCCAAATTCTGTTCTGTATAGTTCCTCCTATTTGCCAAGCACGCATACCCCCGAAATGTTTCTGTCCACCAGCTGTCATCTGCCAACCCTGTACCATTTCAAACATTTCTAAACACACAGTCAATCAAAAGCTTACTCTCTGTTGGTTTTGGAAGTTGCCATTGCAATGTCCTTTTCATGTTTTATCCTACTGGCAGGACCCTGACTGTACTGGGTTTGCATGGCAAAGTTTTGGTAGCGGGGGGGCTACAGGGGTGGCTTCCGTGAGAAGCTGCTAGAAGCTTCCCCTGTGTCCGATAGAGCTAATGCCAGCCGGCTCCAAGACGGACCCGCCACTGGCCAAGGCCGAGCCCATCAGCAACAGTGGTAGCGCCTCCGTGATAACATATTTAAGAAAGGGAAAAGAAGTTACAGGGGAGTAGCAGTTGCAGCCAGAGAGAGAGGAGTGAGAATATGTGAGAGGAACAACTCCGCAGACACCAAGGTCAGTGAAGAAGGAGGGGGAGGAGGTGCTCCAGGCACCAGAGCAGAGATTCCCCTGCAGCCCGTGGGGAAGACCATGGTGAGGCAGGCTGTCCCCCTGCAGCCCATGGAGGTCCACGGTGGAGCAGATATCCACCTGCAGCCCGTGGAGGACCCCACGCCGGAGCAGGTGGATGCCCAAAGGACGCTGTGACCCTGTGGGAAGCCTGTGCTGGAGCAGGCTCCTGGCAGGACCTGTGGTCCTGTGGAGACAGGATTCCACGCTGAAGCAGGTTTGCTGGCAGGACTTGTGACCCCACGGGGGACCCATGCTGGAGCAGTCTGTTCCTGAAGGACCGTACCCTGTGGAAGGGACCCATGCTGGAGCAGTTTGTGAAGAACTGCAGCCTGTGGGAAGGACTCACATTGGAGAAGTTCATGGAGGACTGTCTCCTGTGGGAGGGACCCCACGCAGGAGCAGGGGAAGAGTGTGAGGAGTCCTCCCCCTGAGGAGGAAGGAGTGGCAGAAACAACATGTGATGAACTGACCGCAACCCCCATTCCCTGTCCCCCTGTGCCACTGGTGTGGAGGAGGTAGAGAAAATGGGGAGTAAAGTTAAGCCTGGGAAGAAGGGAGGGGTGGGGTGAAGGTGTTTTTAAGATTTGGTTTTATTTCTCATTAGCCTGCTCTGATTTGATTGGTAATAAATTGAACTAATTTTTCCCCAAGTCGAGTCTGTTTTGCCTGTGACGGTAATTGATAAGTGATCTCCCTGTCCTTATCTCAATCCACGAGCCTTTTCATTTTATTTTTTCTCCCCTGTCCAGCTGAGGAGGGGGAGTGATAGAGTGGCTTTGGTGGGCACCTGGCATCCAGCCAGGCTCAACCCACCACACTGACCTACAGGATTATCCCTGAGTCCTGCCTCACCTTTAGGCTCTGACTGCAGAACAGAATCTTTGTTCTTACCACTCAGTCACCTCCCTTTTCTCAAATTTGTAGGTTATTTGGCTTTCCTTTGCCTTCCCCATGATCCTACATCATTCATTTCTGCACCTGGGTGTAGTCGTTCCAGAAAGGGTCAGGACTGCCTCTTGGATTATGCTAGCTGCTTCCTCTTCAGTTCCTTTCTCTCCATCTTCAGGCGTTCCTTCTACAGATAACATCTTTAGAATCGCTGATACTCTCCAGGTGATCATAAAACCTTTTGTCAGGCCTCATTTCACAGACGCTTTTTTACTCTGACAGCTTGTCCTATGCTTAGACAAACTCCCCCTGTAAACAAGCCCTGTCTTGCCATGGCAATGTAGAAAAGCTGTCTAGATATAAAAATGTGTGTTGGGAAAATATTAGTTCATAAGTTTGACTCTGCAGATTCTGTTTGTTTTTCCCTCAGGCTGATAAAAACAGGGGCAGGGTTATATTTAGGCATAATAGTGAGCTCTCTTTCTAAAGTGTGACCGCTGGTGCTTGTGCTAAGAATCACAGGCACACATGAAGGGGATTAGCACCAACATTTTTTGTTAAACTGACATTTCTCTTCCTTTCCAGTGACACTGTCCTTCCTCTCCTCAGCCCAACACCAAATATCCATTGCACAGACAGACCCATGTTGTTTACTGGCCTGGATATTAGCTTATGCCATCAAAAACAGCGTTCACCTTAAAAGGTTTACACAACTCTATGAAATTCTACTTCCCTTCTGAAATACGCACATGCTGTCTTCATCCTGTCTCTCCTCAGCAGGGTCTTTTTCATCCTTTCCTGGGGGATTCCTCACAGAAATCTGTGAAGATTATCAGTTCTATATATGAGATGACAGGGAGTCCTTTCCCTTTAAAAGGGTACACACATACCTGTGTCTATAGATACACACACATAAAGGTTTTCATGGGGTTTTTTTCTATAGCAATAATCAAAAGAGGCATTATTTATGGAGTGACCACTGTATTTTTCTGTTTAGGGAAAGTGAATCTTTAAGATGCTGTCGTAATGGCTTGCATGACTCAAAATGAAAAGAGTGTTTTTGAATAGGAATGAGGGTACAGTGTCCTTGGAATAACAATATAAAAATAAAAGAGCTGCTCAAATGCACTGCCTTTCAAATGACCCTGGCTGGCCTTTTTATCTGAATAAATAACACTAAATTACTGTGGACTGCAGATTCACAACTGGAAGACTAGTTGTTAATAAGACATCTTAAAATTAAAAAAAATACAAACCCTCCACCTCTGTGGAAAGCTCAGATGCTTTATGAGGTGATAAAGGAAGACCACAGAAAGGAATGCCAACAGGTCATGAGAGCAAGCAGGATTATCTTCTGGGATGTGCTCTTTAAACCGTGATAATGTTTAACTTCTCACAAGCAGGTGTGATGTTTGACACCTCTTGTCACGCAAAGCCTGGCCCTGGGTCACCCACAGGCACATAGTACTAATAGATTTCAGCAGGTTCTACAGAACAGCATTGTAAAGGGAAAAAAAGGAGCTAAATTATGCAGCTGATAAAGCCGACACATTTTGGAATGGAAATGGCATTATTTGCAAATAGCTTTTTTTGCTGCCCCTCTCTGCTCTGCAAACTGACATCCCATTATCAAGGATTTAAAAGTTTATGCCAAAGAAAAAGTATTGACCTTCAAGTTAATGCTATTAAAAATGTAATTTGATTGAAATGAAGGGAATTGAAAAGAATCTCTGCGTAAAGTGCAATACTGTCTTAATTAACAGTGCATTAGTGTGCAGAAGCAGAAGGTCAGAGGCATTAATGTATTTGCAGGGAAAGACTGACCAGAAGTCACAAATCCTTAAAATACTAAATGATTTTAAAACTCTGATTTTATGCAAAAGTCAGACACTTTATGTACCAATCTACTTCAGCAAATAGAAGGAAACCCAAGCCACTCCAAATCATGTCAAATCACCTAAATACAAACCATGATCTAGCCTATCCTTTTTGACTTGTACTACTAGCAAAAATCCCTCCTTTTTTTCTCCCTTTTATCAGGTTTTGGTGGTGCAGTCAGCATTGTACTGGGTGCAATATTAAGATTACAATCGGAAGAAGCTGGGCAAAGCATATTCTGTCAAAAAATGCTGACTTGACCAAACCGAAGTTTTGAGGAAATATATAATTTGGTTTTTACTTTTTTACAGAAACAAGGTAAACCAGAACTGAGGGGAATAGTGGGAAGGCAAAGACATTCCTTTATGCTCTTCTGTAAAATAATATTTATTTGGGGAAAAAAATTACAAAGATCCTCTTATGTGGGTATTGTAATTTTTGCCCCTGAAAACTGCTTTTTCTGTTCTTTTTTTTTTTTGACGGAGGATTTTCCTTTTTCATGCTACTTTAATTCAAATTCATATAGTTTAAGCCCAGATTGGTTGCCCTTACCCAGGCACTGGTGAGGCTGCACCTTGAATACTGTTTAGTTTTGGGCACCTCACTACAAGAAAGACATTGAGGTGCTGGAGCATGTCCAAGGAAGGGCAACGAAGCTGGTGAAGGGTCTAGAGATCAAGTCCTGTGAGGAGCAGCTGAGGGAACTGGGGTTGTTTAGCCTGGAGAAAAGGAGGCTCAGGGGAGACCTTATCGCTCTCTACAACTACCTAAAAGGAGGTTGTAGGGAGGTGGGTGTTGGTCTCTTCTCCCAAGTAACAAGCAATAGGACAAGAGGAAATGGCCTCAAGTTGCACCAGGGGAGGTTTAGATTGGATATTAGGAAAAATTTTTTCACCGAAAGGGTTGTCAAGCATGGGAACAGGCTGCCCAGGGAAGTGGTTGAGTGACCATCCCTGGAGGTATTTAGAAGACATGTAGATGTGGCGCTTAGGGACATGGTTTAGTGGTGGATTTGACAGTGCTAGGTTAACGGTTGGACTTGATGATCTTAAAGGTTTTTTCCAACCTAAACAATTCGATGATTCTATGATTCTATGAATAATTGAGTATTCTCAACTGCATTCCCTCCTATTTCTCTTTCATTCTGCTATTGCCATAATAAGTTAGTTTTAAGCTAAAGCTACCTTAGTGAAAATCTGCCTTCCTGAATGGCATGGTGATTTGATTTGAGTACAAGAAGGGGCAAAGTAACTATTACCCTCTTTTGATTGTCTGTTCCAGTGACTGATTAGTAAGGGTGTAAATTTATGCTTAATTTTGAATTTGAACTTGTCTGGCTTTGGGTTCTAGCCATTCATGCTTATTATATTGTTGTCCATTGTAGTATTTTCAGTCCAAGAATATTTAGGCACTTAAACATATCACTATATCTTTATGATAAACTAAAGCAGATTCAGTTCTTTTAGATGGCCACTCTATGGATTTTTGTCTAGTCATCAAACCATGCTGCTCCTAAGGTATTAAAAATTTAAGAAAGTCATTGTGTTGTCCTGGCCTGTGTTGCTGAGCTACATCTGAAGCTTACTAGCTTATTAAACTTATTCTGTGTACTAGAACTATGTAATGTTATA
Organism: Gymnogyps californianus; assembly: GCF_018139145.2. Taxonomy (NCBI): domain Eukaryota; kingdom Metazoa; phylum Chordata; class Aves; order Accipitriformes; family Cathartidae; genus Gymnogyps; species Gymnogyps californianus. The sequence continues at coordinate 177,439,188 of NC_059471.1, forward strand.
GTCACAAGCATCCTTTTCCACACACTTTGGTCATCTTTGTGTCACCACAAGGCTGAAAGCAGCTGAGATGTAGAGCTCTTGTCATTCCTATGTACGTCAGCTATTTCCTAGCTTGTCTCAGGCTTTCAGGATAATAATGAGCAGCATTTACTATCAAGATTTCTGTACAAGAGCCTTAACAGTAGGTTTGGTTGTATAAAAATTGTTTTCTGTCCGTTTTCAACTTCGAAGACAAGCAAATAGTATAACTTCCTATCATGCATTTCTGAATAGCTTAATTCAGAACAGTCCAAAATCTGTCATGCTGCAACTTGTACAAAATCCACTTTAAAACAAGCATACCAGAACTGTACAGAGTATTTCATCAAATTTGTATGTAAGTCAAGTCATCTCCTTGCACTTACTTATTTTTTAAAGACTGAATTATCCTGTTTTTGTCACAAAAGTACACTGGACAGTTATGTTGAATTATTTGTCCATGAAGACTTTTGAAGTCTATACAGACTCATTGGTGCAGAATACATTTTTTTCTGTGTACAGGCTGCATCAGCTTTTGGCTGTATTAACAATTTTTTTGTTTTGTTTTTCTGATAGCTCCCAATTTACAAAGTGAAGGAGAAACTGCCACCTTGGTATCAACAGGAAAGGGGAACCTCTCTGCATCAAGTCATATTCTCCTGCTTGGTCACAAGATAGAGGAAACCATCTTTGGAAATCACTCTCCTGCTTCCCGTGAATCTCTTTTTGCAAGGATTCATCCGGACCCATAGCTCTCGTTTAAATTTTGTGAGTTGAATCTGGGCTTTCAGTGTGTCAAGAAGCAAGACTGAATCAAGAACTTAAACTAGAAAAGTGTTTAGTTCCATGCTTTGTCTTTTCTAAGACAAAAGGGAAATTAACAGCAGGATCAGGACTCCAAATTACCAGCAATTTGGTTTCTATTCTGCTCTGGCAGCAGCTGCAATTCTGTGGGTTTATATCTTGAAGGTTTGTGACCAAGCTACAATTGAATCCTAGATTGTTAGTAAAAATGTCTATTCATAAATGCACACCTTCAGTATTGTTAAATTGCCAATAGGTGTTTTAGTTTTCTGCTTGGAATTTCATGTGTATTATAGAAATAGTACATTCATAGGAGATAAGAGCACTATTGGTGCATAGAGCTGTAATGATTCTAGTGAAATAAAAAAGTGTCTGAGTGCCCTGGCTGATAAAGGTGCTAAAAAGCAGAATCACCACGTTATAGAAAAAGCTGCAAGCACTGTGATACTTATGGTGGTATTTTTTCCTTAGAATTGAGAATGTGGAGCAGAATCTTCTTTAGATGCCAAAGACCTGCTATGCACACCCATTTCACTATTCAGCTCTGCAGAAAATAAGGGTATATTTTACTCTGCAAACAATCTGCGATCAGCAGACTCCTCAGTTAATATCTCTTGTCAGCAACCAAAATGACAGTTGGTCAAAGGGGAATATCTGTGGGGCAGAGGGGAAGTGGGGGCAGGAGACAGAATATGCAACTAAATTATTATTCCAAGGATGTCAGACATTCTCACAATATTTAGCAGTAAATCTGTTTTTGATAGCATGTTATTTTTTAAAGGAAACTTTCCAGGGAATTAAAATGTCCCCTTGCTTCCTGCAAAGTGAAGATACTGATTTATTCAGGCTTTCCTTATTTAAATATAATCTCCCTTTTTCTCCTTCACCTGTTCCATGTGAGATTTATTAGACTTCATGAGTGACTGGTATTACCTGAACAACTGATGCATTCTACAGAAAAGGGTGCTGGTGCTTCATGTCCCAGGCTTAAAGAAGTTACTAAACCTTCATGTACACTAGACAACCAGCAAATTAAAGCTTTGACCAAAATCAAGTTCCCTGACATTGCGGTAGAAAAGTTAAATACCAATTAGTTAGATATTTGTCATTAATTCTGTTAAGTCGAGCTTTGTTTTGACTACAAATTACATAGCTAATATATTTAATAAATAGAATCTTGTTTGTTATTTTTTTGGCATTACTTAAAATCCTCTAGAGTATTTAACAACATGTAATTATATGCAGGACTAATTAGCAATGTCCCAGTTGTGCCTTAAGGCATACTTTCAAAATACATCAGTACCCATAACTAGGGCCAAATTTTCAAAAGAGCTGTGTTCTGATGTAGATGTAGATAAATTGTGGCAACAAACAACAGCAAAAGGAGGGCAATGGACAGCAGAAGGCAACAAGGGAAGAGGAAAAAGAGGAAGAAAGCACATCAGATTCACATAGAAGATTTTACAAAACAATCAGCAGAGTATTTTATGAAAGCACGCTAAAAAAAACATTTTACATCAATATAGTTGAAAATCTTTGTTTGAAACATAGGTTGAATTACAGTAAGGGAACTTGAACTTCCTTTCTTCTTTACTCTCTTCCCAACATATGAATACAAAATGTCAGACTTCAAACATTTTAAAATTAGCAAGGACACTTGAAACATATATGTAAATATAAATATATATATATGTGCAGAGATGGACAAGAATTTTAATGTGCATATTTAGTACTGAATCTTATCCATCCTAGGTCTCAGATTTAATGTGTGCCCACAAACCATGCCCACAAACTCAGTTTATTTATTAGAGGAAAATTGTATATGAACAGAGAACACAGTATTTTTGTGACTGAAAGTAATAACTAGATTTGGAGTCCTTGAAATTGTCACACTGAAGAAGGAGAAAGTGAATGAAGTTTTTAGTAGAGGAAGTTTAAAAAATGTTAGAAAACATATTTAAAGAATCTTCAGTATGGTGTCTGAAAACATTTGGGAACAATTTTTAAGGTCCTAAAGTACTCTTTGTCTCAGTTTGAAAGCTCAACTAAAAGAAAAAGTATTTATTTAAAGAATATACCAGTAAAATGGAAAGTCATCTGACAGAGAATCAAATATTTAATTTAATTATTACTAACTCCACTTATCAGGCTTTATGCTAAAATTAGAACCTATTTTTAAAGAAGATTTTTAAAGAACATTGGAACATAATCCTTGCATTGATAGACTATTTAGCAAATAATTGTAGGACTGAGTAGCTAAAACAAAACATTAGACTAGTCCTTATAGTTTTGCCTACTATATTGGAATTTGCTAGTATGTTTTCTTACTAAACCAATATTATTAGCATAAATGAGTTCAGTCTTGTTTATAAAATATTAGTCATTATTTTTAATGAATTTCAATCTGCCTAGTGCAGTCAAGTCCTTGATCCAAGATTTACAAGGAAAAGATTAAACAGGCTAAGCATTGCTGCTTCATAGATGCAAATGTAAGACATCTTAGAATATTATTGGTCTTAAAAATCTCTTTGTGGAGAAATGGTAGTTGGTGATCAAGAAACAAATTAATATTTGCTGCATTAGCCCAGGAAATCTGTTAGAATTAATGGTTACAATAAACTGTATACTAATAGTTAACATAGTGATGAAGACTCTTCCAAAACACTAAGAAAATCATTGCATATCCTTCTATACAATAATCTTCATTTTAACTGAATTAAGCCATCTTACAACAGAGATCTGGTTTACTCATGGAGCACCACTAGCTTTATTCAGGCTCGTCATTGCGTCCAGCATTACCACAGATTTCAATATAATGCACAATCCCAGAAAGGAAACTATCCTAATGTTGTCCAATACAAAGAGACAGACTGATACTTGTTTGGGTTTGTACTACTAGAGTGCAGTGCAGAAAGGTGAAATTGCTGTAATATTGGCAGAGTGAGAGAAAAATGTTCACTACCTGGTCTGGTCAATAATGTAGCAGAGGGATGTGGCAACTGGTATCTCAGTGTGTTTTAGCTGTCAGGCATTCAAAGTGACCAATGTCAAAGAAGAAGTAGGGTACCAGGATATCGCCAGTTACTCTGCAAAACCCAGCACAGAACTCTGAGTGGTGAAAGGAAGATACCAGTTTCCTGTAGATAGACGTTAAACTCATGCTTTTATCTGGCTTCTTCTATACATTGGAATTTTATACATTGAAATGAGACTGAAAACAAATTGTCTGGGTGAACGTTCCACTGTCATTCACTTCTTTTAGGCTTCTTAGGTGGGAATCAATTTGTCTAACTTTAGATTTCTACAACATAGACATCTAATCAGGCTAGGCTCAGTGGAGAGAAAAAAAACACATTTAGGGGGCACCTCATCTGTTTTAGACTTTAGGATGAGATGAATGATACACAGAAAGTGATTATTTTTCTCCAGCCATTACAAAAGGGAGAGAGCTCAGATGTAGATACCTACATTGTAGACATAAGCATTTGGTTAGATGAATTCCACTCTTTCTGTCTTTCACAAGGAAGGGGAATACAACAGCAAAACCCTCCTCTTTTGTTTCAGTGATGATCGTGTATGAGGCACTATATCATTAAGGAATTAGTCTTTTAGCAAAAGCAAAACATGATATTAGCTTTCCATGTAAATCGAGGTTCAGTAAAAAGGGTGGCTTACTGCACTTGCACTAATATATTGAAGAGTGATCATGAGCACATACCACACTGTACAGCAAGGACCTTGCTTTAATTGAATTACAGAAAAAGTGTTACATGTGAAGATATTTTTGAAAGTGGGCTTCTCTGGCCATGTTTTTCTTCTATAGACAATTGCACAAGAAGACTTTTGGCCACATAGCCATCCGGTACAGGCGGGAAGAATTTCTTTTTTTATTGGCATGGAATCCCAGGTCATTGTCAGTATTATTCAACCTCCTGAGCGCTTCTCTGCTGAAAATGACGAAGCATTACAGTCCTCTCTCCAGTCTTCTGATTTACTGTTTGTTTGACTATTGACACCGCTGCCCACAATGTTAGCATAAAGATTATGTCAGATCAAATTTCTGCATATTCTGTGTTCTGGATCATATTATTCAAAAACCTATTCAGCCTGCTTAGGGATTTGCAGTCCAGGTCAGAAATTAAGCATTCTGAGTTTCTTAGGTGTTCCTGGTCTGGCCATGGTTTCACATTTGGGAGAACTTAGTGGCTCTTGGTGCGTGGCAGAGAGTAGCTTGGAGCCATTTGCACCTGCTCTCAAGGCTGTATCTCCAGAACAGAATTGACAGGTGTATTATTTCCAAAATCCAAATGTAATCCTTACATGGGTTCAAAAAATGACAGAAGAATCATGGAAAGAGAAATCATCCAAGGTCCTTAGCTGAAAAAAATACCACTTCTGGATTTTGAAAGTTCCTGAACCCCAACTTTCTGGAAGAGCATTCTGGGGAAGTAGCAGTACATGGTTGCTCTATCCTTACAGTTTGTAGGACTCTGGTACTGTCTTGTGTCAAAAATAAGGTAAAGAGGAGGGCAAGTCCTAGATGCCTAGACGCTAGGCAATCCAGGGTAGCTCAGAGGGCTTCACACACCGAGAGTCTCACATGCTCCCACTGATCACCTCTACTGGGACTGGGGAAAGGAAGATTAGGGCTGCTTGTGTCAACCGTGTGCTGTGTAAAAGGAACATCTCAGGGACATGCATAAAAGGAATTTCTCAGGGAGTTGTTCTGGGTCCTACCTTATTCATATCAGAGGTACAGCAACAGAGCACCAGAATTTGGCTTGCTATTTTTAAAATGCCTGTAAATAAAAGCTAAATACTGTCATTTTTTTTTTGTAAACTGGTAGCTGTGGACCTGAAACACAAAAACTCAGCCAGACTTTAAAACATCGATGTTTCTATCAATTTCAAGTCCTGCTGCCAAGTCACAGTATTTGATGAAGTGTTCTGAGTTAATTAAAAGTGATGGGAAGGAAAGATTTTTTCTCTGATAATGTCTTTCTCTCTTTCAGCCAACCAAACTCTAAACACTTGACCATGTTATTCGACCTCCTACAGCCTGTCACTGAGCTTGAAAGAAATGCCATTTTTCCCAACAATCACTCAAGATTCTTGGACATATGGTGTCTCCTTCTGTAATTTCATTTGATCTCGATAAAAGTCAAACCATTTATGCTTTTTTTTTGCAGTAAAAAATAGCCCCAAAGAAATGTAATATTTGTTGGAATGGTACACCAGTATCATCAGGTTATCAAAGACTTAAATACTTGAGACAAAATGGTGTCAGGTGGAGCTGGTTAGAAGATTTTCAACTTACTCTTCTGATTTGAAACAAGCTTGACTTTTTTTTTCTTTACTAGAGTATATTATGATTCATTGGCTTTGCAAATGTGTTTGTCTGTTTTAGGACTTGACATTTTTTTCCCCGTAAATGGGACTAAAACATAGTGTTGCCTTTGCCTTGAGAACAAAGTCTGCAGTTGATAAGATATCTTCTTCCTGATGCAAGGGATTGTGATTTGACCTGGATCACACAGACATACTGGATTTCATTTCCAACTACAAATATTATTCATGAACTATCTGTGAAATTCCATGTGTAGATGACTTCAAAATGAGTAACAGAGTGGGGCTTCTAAAACAAAAGCATATATTGCTGACGTGTTGGTGATACTATAAACACAAATACTGTGGGTTCACTTGTTTTGACTTAGCATACTAGTTCTCATTTATGCCCTTAGTTTTCTTGGTGCAGCACCCATTTAAACCATTAGGTAGCACTAGTGTGACAGGAGAATTCATGGCTTTTGAAGGATTTGTTAGTCAGTTTAAATTACACCCCAACGCAGGATTCTTCTGGATGATTGATTTCACAACATTTCAACTTGCAGTATAAAAAAAAACCACCCAAAGACAATGTTCTGACTGTCCTCAATTAATCTTCAAATCCTTCAATGGATTGACCTAAATTACAAAGTCACTTGCTTGCTATGTGGTTGTGATATCCCATGGCTATATCAATGCAATTGTTAATCTCAAAAGTGAAGTTTATGTACAGAAAACCAGCAACCGGGCCATGATTTTAGAACTTGCTTCCATGATAGATCAGAATGACCTCAAACTTCACCATCACTGTTAAAGGTTAAATCTATTTTTCATCCTAACTTTATAGTAATAATGTCATAAAAAAACATTCTATATATCACTTTTCTGAGAATAAAAGATGTAGGAAAAGCTGCAGAGATTTTCCTGTATGTGTTTAATATGCAAAGTATGATATGATATTATGATATGATATGAATTTTGGCTCAAGAAATTTTGATTTTGAACAGCAGACAATGGATTATGTAATTAAACTGAATGCAGTGAATGTTTTGATGGAAAAACAGGGCAGAGTCTCTGAAGAAATGCTGTAGTGTCCCTCAGTTCTTCAAGGGAGCTAAGGAGGAGACCTGGACAATCCACACATTGCTTTAATCATTCTACCTGACATCTGTTCTTGGTGTTATCTCATAAGAAATGTGTGTTCATGTAGACAGAGTTCCTTGTAAAAGCAGACTGCCTCCGTGTTGTTCTGACCCATTTCTGTTTCAGGCTTGGTATCTATAACAGAGGAAAAAAAAAAAAAAAGAATTGTAGGATTTAAAAAAAATTTCAAACATGCCATTTATTGTTTTCCTGATAAGATAGAGGTGTACATGGCCTTTGCAGTGTGCTACCATCTAACAGTATAAATTGTTATGGGAAGATCTGGTTTGTTTTACAAAGATAGCATCTCCAAATAGGTGTCTGTGTCTTCAGTAGATTCCATTTATCATATCACATCTGCATGTTCACTGAAACCGCTTTGTACTACTGCTCTGAAACTTTTCCATGTTCCCACTTGTCAGTATGAAAGAGTTACTTAGCATCACAAAAAATCCTGAGTTATTGTGCAGAAAACCAGTAAGAAGGCTGCTGTCTGTCTTCCTGAAGCCAAAGGACAGATCCTACACAAGCCAATTCTTTCCCTGAAATGAGGCCAGGAATTTTATGAAAATGCATCATTTTTGATTTGCACAAAAAGCTGATTTCAGGGTGGGAGGTTACAGGAGATGTCTTGGCCTGGTATCTTGAAGATTCAGCCTTGGGAAGATAGACGGGAAGTCTCAGGTGGAAGGCTGAGTGAGGCCAGCAGGCAGGGGTTCAGCAGCCAGGCATGAGAGCCAGCGGTGGCTGCTGTGGTGCCAGGACAGCAGCATATGGAGTTTGCCAAAGAGGGAGATGTGGCTTCTCAGAGAAGACCTTCCCCAGCTTGGCATCTGTGACCTGTACTCTCTGTTCAGAAGGGAAAAAGGAATACTGTTTTATGATGGGCTAGTTTTTGTGTGACTCATTCTTTTAGATCCGTCAGGGGAATTCCTCATGCAAGGGTCAGGGAGCCAGCTGATGCTTTGTTAGTCAGATGGAGAATAGCTCCTGAGAAGGATTGTCGATGAAACTTGGCTGCATCTCAAAACCTCTGGGAAAAGCAGATTCAGCCAGCAGAAAAAGAAAGGACTGAGAACTGTGGAGGATTTAAGGGAGCAGTGGCTCTATTGTCATGTAATGCTGAATTGCCAGAATAAAACTTGATTTTCATCATATTTTACAATGCACTGATTGTATAGAATCTATCAGTGCAACAATAAGTTATGCCTTCACCATGATTATAGCACATCTTGTATAAGTGACTAAATGAGAAGCTAAAATTGCTGTGGCATAGGGATTTATATTACAATAGACATTTTTGCATAATGCTATGGTGATGCTTCAGCTTTTCCTGACATCCACATCTTTAGAACATCCTGTCAAAGGACTCTGAATTAATACTGCCACTAGAGGAGGATAGCATTGACAAGATGGGAGTAAAAGAGATGCAAAAATAGACAAGCCCTTAGCTCCTCAAAGGAGGTAAAAGGAAAATGGAGAAACAGCTTAGTGCCATTAAAATTTAGGATTTTATATGTACAAGAGATGTGTAGAAAGGAGAAAGATTAGAAGCGAAGTTTGGATTTTCAGTGTCAGAGTACTTGCAAACATGCCTCCTCTCAGGAATGCATTTGCTTTGCTTGTTACTGTTTGTTTTCAAACGAGTAAGGCATTTAAACACCCAAAATTTGTGAGTTTAAAGACAATCTTTCTCCAAAGAGTTTCCAGTAGAAAAGACAGATTTCTGCTCTGCTCCATATAGATGGAAAGACAGTCTGGGATACCAAAATTTGGGAATGTTTATCTCATTCTCCGAACTATATCTAAACTCCCCGTTATTGAGTTATTAGTGCTGTAGTGAACATTTAGATGCAATTAAGGAGATGGGAAATGTGTCAGGATTATTAGTGCAGCATCTTGCAATATAGGCATGCTTGCAGCTAGTGAGGACGGCTGCCAAGCCAAAAATATCAATGATGTCTGAATGAAAATGAGTCTCATTACACTCTTTTCTCACTCTTTCCTTGTAAAAAGAATATGACAATTCTGGGTGAACATTCTAATGTTTGAGCCCTAGTAGGAGAAAAGAGAGGAGGGGAGAGAGGGGAGGGCAGAGTAGGGCAGGGCAAGGCAGGGCAGGGCAGGGCAGGGCAGGGCAGGGCAGGGAAGGGAAGGGAAGGGAAGGGAAGGGAAGGTTTGTTCTTACAGCACAGTGGTTAGAGCAATCGTGTGGGGTGTTGAATCACTATATTCGGCTCTATATTCCCCATGAGAAGATTTTAACATTCATTTTCTAAGACTGGTAGTTACATCCGGCAGAAGATTGCTTTATGTATTTAAGGAAGTGTTTCAGGTGCCTAGATATAACTGTCTTACGCCATTGCAGATGCCTGAGAGATACCCCGCAATATCTGTACAGGTGGCTGACAGATACAAGGTAAGAATATGGGGGACATACCACTTTCTGACATGGAAGCTGGTCCTGGAATAGGTCCTGTGGTGTCCTGTCTTTGGGGAGCATGTCACAACCGGCATCTGTAGTGTTGTTTGCAATAGGCACCTTTCCATCTGGAGCTTTTGCAGTTTTAAACTAATTAAATATTCATTGATCTAGAAAGTAAGAAACAGAGAAGCTTCCAGACTAGTGATTAGGGGAGTCAGCTGAGAGACAGGATTCCTGGATTTCAGGCACTACTGGATGCAGATTTACCAGAAAAGGGGCATTAAAAGGGGGGGAAGACAAGAAACACAGTGTCTGCTGTCCTCAGGAAAGAGAAACGTGAGCTCCTGGTGTGCTGGAGGATGGTCACAGATGTGGTGTGACAGCTGTTGTCCCCTTCCCAAACCAGAAATAACCAGCAAATTGAACTTGTATTTACTGATGGTTGAAGACCTGGCCAAAGTTCTACAAACTTGGTTTTCGCAAAAATAAAGCACTACCTCTGCTAATGAATCCTTTTAAATTTCTGCCTTGGGGTGTTAAAAGTGAGAAAGTAAACAAAGGAAAGACTAAAGGCATGTGGCTATGGAAAACAGAAAGTAAACAAAGGAAAGACTAAAGGCATGTGGCTATGGAAAACAGAAAGTATATGAAACCTACCAGAGCTTTATTTTTAGGATAAATATATCTCTTATTATTTTTCTTTTAACTTGCTATTGCCTGGTCTTGGAAGTGAGATGATCACATGTAGCTTTGAGGTTAGCCACATATGCTAAGTACCAGAAGGTAGACCTTGTTTTCAGCTTTTGCAGATAAACAGAGACATTTCTCAGATCTCTTTCTTTGACTTCGTACTGAAATGAGAAGTACATGGGTACAACAAATCCAAGCTACAGCCATATAGCTAGCAGCGGTCACTTGAGCATAGTTGATCAACTACTTCAAAGCCTCATAACATGTCTTTCCTCCCAAAAGTCAGCTATCGACAATAGTAATAGCTGGCAGGATCTGACTGTTCAGAATCACTGGCATCTCACCAAGAAATGGAAAGTCTGTTTAGAGTGGATTTGGATGTATTGTAAATGAAGCAGAATATATCATGCTTTAAAGTCAAGGACAACTGTCAGTTCTGCAGAGGGGCCAGATGAGGCAAGAAGGACTTACACAATCACTCGAAATTGTAAACATTCACAGCTAATAAGAAAACAGGCCCAGCAGCAATGAAACGTGAGATTAGCCAGACAGCAATTATCCCAGTAATAATACTGTGTATGTTTCTTCTTTACTGCTCTTGTGTGGATTACAAATGGATTCTAAAGCAGAGCTGGATAAGCCTGGGAATTCTACTTATACTCAGTTTAAGAGCCAGCAGGAAAATCTACAGAGACTTCAAGTCTCAGTGAGGCCCTTGCTTGGCCTTATAGACAGGAAACAATAGCAACAAAAAATTAAAAGCTTAGGTAGGAAGAAATAAAATCTGAAAAAAATCATGCTGGATTTTCCCTGTCGAGCTCACTTATTAAGTGGACCAGATCCTACATTTCTGTGTCCACACTTAAATGACCTGACAGCCTGCTTCTCCTCCATTGTCTTTTACTGTATCTATATATTTACTCAAAAAAATGAAAGCTGAGGGCTCATCTCCTCTGACAGAATATTCACCAGAAAGAAAAGTTCAATGGAAAAAAAAAGATGTAATTTGGTTTTTATGTGTGTGTGTGATCTTAACCTAAAATCTTTCATTTCTCTCTGAAGCTTTGGTTAATGTTGGAGCAAAGGGCTATCCAGCATAGTCTGTGGTTACTGTCTTCCTTTCACCTTTTCCTTTGTTTTGTCCTCAAAGTGCTCTAATGGTCACTGCAAACCAGGCACCATGTCAATTTATTTTTGTCCTGTCTGTCTTTACCAGTGAAGAAGCATTTCCCTTCTCATTTAGTTTTTCTGTTGCCAAAGAACAATTTATCTCCCCTCCAAGCTGGAAAAAAAAAAAATTTCATTGATCAATTTTGGAAAATCTGAAAAGACACTTTTTTAAAATGTATAAAGGTAAAAATGTTTGGTTTGGGGAATTCTAATCCCAGTATCAACCAGTCAAAAAGTTTTGATCTAAAAGTCATCATCTTGCACTGCAAAATGCAACATTTTTTTCTGAAGAAAATTATGAATCTAAGCAATATTTCATTTTTTTTTCTGCCTGTAAGCTTTGGAGTTTAAAGGCAGTGGAATTCTGAGCGGGTTTGCATTTGGCTGCAAATATTTTGACAATTTTCTGGTATCATACTTGGTAGAAATTACAGCATCTAAATCTGTAATCAATGAAAAGTGCTGAAAACACACAACAAAATGTGCAAAAGTCAACAGATGCAGAATACAGATGGAGAGCAACTGGCGCACTGCCTAACACCTTGTACCTATAATTGAGAAGCTATTTTGTGTTTATTTCCTTCTTTGCCTCTTAACAAGATTGTTCTGCCAGCTTTGTAAATCACGTATAACGAAATGGGCAACAAGGTCCCTCGCAGGTGAGTGCTCAGCTGGGGCTGAGGGTGGGGAGCTGGTGCCTGCCTCGCGGCTGCCTGCAGCCCTCCGCACTGCCGCGGGATGCCCCGCCAGGGCCGAGGCGCTGCCGTAGCTGCTGTGTCGGTTCTTCCCTCACTGCATTTCACTGCTCAGCACATCAGCGCAATCTGCCACAATTTTCAGTTTTGCATTAATACACCAGCCTACAAGAGGTGGTAACTGAGGACTCCAAGACTTGGATATTAACTATCGTAGTGAAAGAGATTAGCACCCATGGAGCTAAACCCAAGAGATGTGTCTCTCTTCGCTTACTTAAATATATGTGATTAATACTTTTCAGCCCTTTAGAGAGCTTGCTCCTTGTCAGTCTGACGCAGACTAAAAATTGGTTAATTTGTCAGTATTTATTAAACCCACTAGGAGGCACCTGGCTGGAAAGCTTAATAGCAATAAGGGACTGACCGAGGGCTCTAAGTTTCTTCCCAGAAGACAGAATAATAATCTGATCTCACTTGTGAAGCCTTTCTTAGAAATGTTATACAACCATGAGAGTCAGATTATCTTAAATACTGGATCCTACCTATGTTAGACCTACCTCCAGTCTCTAATGTTGGTTGTCAAAAATGTTTCTCTTTTGCTTTCAAAATACTACTAATAATAATATTCATAATACAAAAACCAGCTTTGTGGTCCTTTAATTCCTTATTAAAGGAATGCTGCACGTTTTGAATGTTAAAACTGTGGGAGAAGAAACACTTCACAACGCTATATGAGCTAAAACAACAAAAAAAATGAGGAAAACACCGAAGGACGTTCAGAAGGACAATGCCTCTGACACTCAGATGAGTGTTTGGGACCCAGATTTCTATATTCTGCAGCCAGATCACTCCAGTCTTGGCTGTTTGCTTTCCTTTCAAACTGACATTTAGTGAATCATTAAATGTAGAATGATTTCAGGTGTTCTCTGACTGCCTCTACTTTCCTTTCCACCCTGATAGACAGACTCATAAGTTCCAAAATTTGTTTTTCTGTGGCTCAAAAGTAGCATTTCTAGAGAAAAAAAAAGAAATGAGGTTCACAAAGTAATCTCTGAAATCTAATTGCTGGTGTCAGTTATAATAAAAGTGTCCGCATTACTGCCCAAAACCAGAATGGGGAAGAGGCTCTTAAGCAATTGAATTATATTGACATAAGAAGCCACTGAAAGCAGCAACTAATTAGCTTAGTGGTATTGTTGTAATGTATTACAGTGCTCTCCTATAATTTAGACAGCTTTGGGTCTTTAAAAAATACTTGGACATTTGCTATTTTGTTTCTCGTAGATTTGAAGTCAATGGGATGACCACTGACTTATTGAAAACAGTATTTTGCCAATGCTGATGCTTTTGAAAATCTCACCTTCAAAGCACTGTGGAATTAACTGCGTAAGCATGTTGGCATGAACTGGGGAAGGGAAACGAAATTGCTTTTTAACACTACCTAATGGGCTAGATTTTAACACCAATGGACTAGATTTAATAAGAATCTCTAAGGAATTGCTGACCAGAACAAAAGGGACCATTTAGCTTTTAAGAAAACAGGTATTTACAGAAAAATAAATGTAAAAAATTCTAACCCAAAATAACATCTTTAACTCCTCAGCAGAGACCTCTGAGTACTTAAGAAACCCTAAACTTCTACAAGAAAATCTTTGTTGCACAATGTCACCTTTCTGCCAACATCCAGTACAGAACAGGGATGAAACTTATGATTTATAAGACATAAGGACACCGTTCTCTATATTTTCAGGTAGTAAAGCTGTTACGATCAGCGACTGCAACACCACAACACCTGGAAATATGGTCAGAATGCATGCTTTTGCTTTGCAGTTGGAATTGTAGCATCCTTGAAAGATTTCATAAAGTCTGGATATTCATTTTTGTTGGGACAAGCTAAGGTCTTCTGGTAGTGCGAATTTTTCTACGGTTTGGACCAAACTAAAATGGGACCTCAGAAATGACATTACCTTCCTTTTGTAACCAGAATTATAGCATTTGAATTTTTTTTTAATTGGTTTCTTCATTTGTTTGGATGGTTTTGTACAATGATTAGAGACAATAAATGTTTTATTTAAGCTGGTTTGATTTTCTCTAAAATCAGTGCCAATTTGAGCACAAGATGATATACAAAATCCAAAATTCCTTTCTGAAAATGTTATGCCATGCCATTTACCAAATCAAGCACTTCCAGTTCTCAACAGCCTTAGAATAACATATTCTAGGGTTAGGGCAAAGTGCATCTATCCTATTATGGATATGCCATTTTCTGTAAAATTGTTTTTCAACCAGTACCTGGAATATGGCTAACCTACCAGACTTTGACTTGAAAGTAAAAAACCCTCCATTTTACCATTTTACTTTCCCTAATTTATACCATGTAAATATAGTTTCTTTTGTTGAAAAGTAGTCCTATTTAACTAAATTAGCAAATAACCAGAGCAACAAGAAACACGTTAGCTGTTTTCCCCCTGGACTTCTCACTGCCCTTCCAGCCACTCAGCCTTACCTGTTCTTGTCAATTCTGTGATTGCCAAGCTTTAAGTCAAAGATATACAATGTGTAGCCCCTTCCATCTCATGTCTTGCTCCAGCGTGCCCTCAGTTTACATTTCTTCTTTCCATTTACTGAGAATACTACAATTCTTTACACTTTTGGAGGTGAAATAAAGGAAATGAAGATTCAATAAGAAGCTAGTGCTATAGCTCCCTACAATAGCTAGCTGGTCTTTATTGCTTGTTCATTTCTTTATTTCTCCACTGTGGTTTATTTTATTTTCCATTGTAAATAAATGCTCAACTGAATGAAAGAAAGTGTTAAAACAGCAGTGGGGAAAGAGAGAGCCCAGGAGTCAATCCTACTGGAATATGAGATATAATCTTTAACTTTTTATGTTTTGTGGGGTTAGAAGGCAAGAAGGTGAGTTCATTAATTCTTTCTCGGGCTTCCCATTGTAATGCAACAACAAACAATATCTTAGATTTTTTTGTACCTTCAGTGTGGCTATGTCCAATAGAGTCATTTTTAACTGGGATCTACAAAGCCTGACTGTCATAGGCTACCCGTACTGCACAATCCTGACACAGTCCATCATTGTGTATGTCTTTGTCATTTATTCCAGCAGGGACATGGATGAATTATTCTAGTCTGGGTGCGGAATTCTCTTTGAGCAGGTTCAAAGTGGGATTTTGATGCACTGAATGGCCAGACAGACTCCTGCTCTGGTCACTTTCAGAAAGCAATAATAATAATACACGGTTTCTCCTGAATGAAATGCTTTCACATTATCTGTGCCTGAACACTTCTATTAAAAGCTCATATTCTTCCTATAAAGTTGTTTACTGGCTATTCTCATCTAAGAAATCTGTAAATGTTTGTACAAAGTTGTGCTTACCATGTAGGCTAGATTTTTTTTTTCAGTGCTTTAAGATGTCATATTACTCATGAACCTATGACGCGTTAAGTGTTCTTTCTGCACACCACCCACATAACACATTTTAATTACATCATATACATCCCCTCTTTTGTTCATATTTTGACTATTTCTTCATTTAGTCATTATGGAAATAGTTGTGTTACTGGCATATTACTGACACCACCAAGAGGCAGAATTCAATTTATTTTTCTAATGTTTTGAAATGCAGCAAGTTCACTAATTATCATCCTTTTCTTCCATCTGTAAATGCAGTCAGTCTCATTGAAGTGCTCTATATGTTCTCACTTACTTTGCAGTGAGACTGAATAAAAGCAAACTCAAAGGAAAACACGACTTCTCAAAATTATGTTCAAGTTTATTTGCTGGAACTTCAAAGAAAATAGTTAAAAGCTTTTCAATATAAATGTTTAAGCTACAAACTGAGTCATATCCTTTTCTTTTTGTTGTTTGGTCTCTTTTCTGCATTTCTTTTTAAATGGCTAGTGGTTTGCAGTGGTTGAAACCAGTATTTGGGGTGATGGTAGTAAATGATATTATGTCATCATTCTGACAAGACATTTAATATCTCTCCTTGTTAATCATCTTCCACCTTTGAAATATTTCATTACTGCATTTTTCATTCATTGTATGAGGTTTTTTCGCCAAATAAGGGACAATACTTGGTCATTTCTCCTATGGCCTAGAGTGGAGGCAGTATTTTCATCTCTCATTCTAATGTGGAATGTGTAATGTAACTAGTGGAATCAATAAAAATATTCAATACATGAATCAAAAATCAAGCTGTTGCAGATAAGAGAATGAATCCCCAAAAGCTGCATACTCATACCACCAGTGGTATTTATTGAGGTAATACATTGCAAAATGCATTCTATTGAGAGCAAGGCATTTAAAATGGAGTTACATATTGATCCAAAAAGAATGAATGTTGTTCTAAATGGTTCTGGCTTTCATTTTGAATTTCTTGCTCTGTATTTCCTAATGTGTCAAAGAGACAAGCCCAGCAGTGCTTATTCCCTGCCCAACCTGTTGATATGTTTACCCTTAAAATTTATGACAATGGCTAAAAATTTTAAAGGATTGCAGCCTAACATCTTCTATATCTATCATTCCATAATCCCATTGAATAGACCTGCAGGGCTACAGAACGAGCAAAGTTTCATTCCAGAAAATGTTTCTAGAAGCTCTAAGAACAGAGCTTTTCTACCTTGAACTTTCAGCCAGAATTTAAGGGTAGAAAGAACGGTCAGGTGATCTAGCTTGAGCTCTATCAATCAAGAGCATTATATTTCACCCAAGAGTGAAGTTGCAGTACCATATACTTTTGATAGACTACAAAACCCTTTTTGGATGTGGCCTCAGTCATATTTTCTCTCCCTACATTTATGCTGGATTAGAAATCTAAAGTACAGTGACAGACCTGCCTCCTCTGGCAACTCCAAAACCAGTGATTCTGATGCATCTCACATAAGAGCTTCTGATGCATCTCACGTAACATTTCGAAAAGAACTTGTATGTCTGCAGGAAGTCTGTATAATTGGCAGCTCCCTCACAGGACAGAGATGGTAATGGAGAATAGGTGAGCTTAATGAATGAATTCCCGGCTGCGGAACAAAGTAGAAATAAAAGCAAAGTCCCTGCCAGTCTGACCCAGGGAAATTCCTTTTCTGGATCACAATCTGCATCTTCATCTGAGCATTTGACCCAGATAATGTTAAATATTATGTTATCTCCTACTGTACAAGTCTTCAAAGTACTGTAGTCTTGCCTCTGTGACTACTTGCCTTGAAGATGGTAGAATGAAACAAAGTAGACAATATTTACCTAGCTGTATATTCTCAGGAAAAAAATGCATCTTCCCATGTGGAAGTATCTGTCTGAAGCCCTGAAAAAGGACTGCAGAAGTCATATGAGCTTGGTAAGGGAATGTAGTTCCTTCCAGGTCCTATAAAAGAACACAAACGTGCAGGACCCACCACACAGACTCTATGGTTAGAAGGAACAGATATGTCTTTTAGTTTGACAGGGGTCACAGGACTTCTCCCAGATTTGACTAAAGAATATCTTTAAATGGATTATTCTTGGTTTAGTACTTCAGATACTTAAGCCTTACTGTCTATCCTAACAAATTATTCCATGCTTGCCTGAGAGACATGCCTCAAAACTAAGAAATACCAATGTTACATTTTTTTTTAAATTTTGACTTCCAGTGACAGAAGCTGCTAAGTCCTAGTCAGTGAGTCTAGGAGTTTTACATCTACCAATTTTCAATTCTCTTCCTCATATACAGCCACAAACCTTATCAAATTTACTTTCTTGTTTGGTAAGCTAAATCACTCACCATGCTTCCTGTATCACATGGGGGCTGCTTTACACCTTCTGTCACTTTTTGAAGCTGTATTTCCATATTCTTCCTGAAGTATGAAAAACCAGCTCATAGTCCTGTTATAGTTCTGGTGTTACCAAACCCACATATATAGACTGTATACACTTCAGGACCTTTTGGTAGAATCAGCTTGCTTTAGCACCTTTGTGTACAATAATTGTTCTGGTTCCCTCTTTAGTCCCTGGCAGCTTCCAATAAGTCTGTATATACAATTTTTGTATGCTGTGTTTGCCCCTCCAGAAGTGCCTACCTGTCTCCACTTATTATGAACCAAGCTGACTAGCTTAGGCTTGATCCCTGACTTCTGGATGACTTGGGTTTGATCAGATGACTTCTGTCCTTCTCAGTTCTACTCCATCTTCCTCCTTTACATAAATGAAAAGGTATCATTAGCCTTTCTTGCCATAGAAATATACAAAGTGATCAAGTTGAGGTGTCTAAGCTCTTCTATGAATTCCCGCTTTCCAAGAAAGACTCATCCTCTTGCTCTAACCCATATTCTTGGTTTCCCAGGACATTATCTTGGAGGTTGCTGGATTAAAATGCCATTAAAATGAATGGATTTAACTTGTGACTCGGACCATTTGAAAAATAAGAATATTATTTCTAGTTACCAGCCCACCAGCTCCTGGACTTGTCTGGAAATGTACCAGAATCTATTGCATGTTTGTCAAAGAGATCATGAATAAGCGTTTTGAGCATCCTTGGGGTAAAGTCTGTTTCCTGGGCACAATGTTTGTATTATGGATTCCAATAGCCAAAGATCTCCAAGGCTGACCAGTTCCTGCTTATTTATCGAGGAAACCAGGATAACTGGAATCCCTGGCAATTCTGAACAATAAGCATGGGAGGGTCACCTCAAAGTCACGGCCTTTATATGCCTACACCGTGCAGCTCATTAGGAAAGTGATAGGAACATAGACACAGTGCTGCACACCTCTTTCTTTTGTTTACATGAAAAAAGTAGTTCTCGAAACATTTAGATTTTCTCACTGCCAAGCAAGAACATCCCTTGCCTTAACATTTCTGTGGAGCTCCATTCTGAGGCTAGCTCCATGCTAGCCTCATTAGAACTTTCCTTAAATAAAACCAAGTCACTGCACTGAGACAATTAGCCGAGACAGGGACCTAACAAACGAATGGAATACTTCTGTTGTTGTCACATGGTCTAGGTAAACCATTATCTCCCTTTGAAATTTTACCTCTTTAGCCTTTGCAATGTAGAGAACAGTTTTGCACTGGCAGAAAGCTGACCTGCATGCCCATATAGGTCTTTTCCAGCTCTTATCTATCAGTCTGCTGCTGTCTTTGCAGTAGCTTGTGGGTAGCCGTAAGATCAGCTTAACATTTATGATTCATCTTTAGCCTTTCTTAATACCAAGTTGCCAACAATCTGCACTTCAGTGAATAATACACTTGATTCAGTCTTACTCAGTCACTGTGATGTGAATACCATCTCTCCTTGCTAGTGTTTGACATTTCAGTTTTACTAGGGTTCACCCCACAAGAAGAAAGTAATTCAAAGAATGAATTTCTGACTGCAGAGAGAGATCTCCTAGAGGGGAAACCACTTGTCTGGCAGTGACCAAACTACCCATTATTTACACCACAGATTCACTAGAGGAAGAAAAAGAATATTCACATCTTAAATTGCACTGTCATCTATGTTACGTAGTGTAATGGTTGTTTTGAAGAATTACTTCTGCCACTGGCCTATCACTACAGCAATATATTCCAAGAATGAAGGAGTGCTGAAAGTTTGAAAGAAGTTCAGCTTCCAAATGGGAAGATCTGAAATCCAGAGCAGGACATTTCAACGTTTTTCAGATTTAACTGGCTCCCTAAAAGATTGCCAATGAAGATTCAGACCCCTTTAAAAATTTCTCAGATTTTTTGTAGCTATAAGTAGATATCAAACTGATTTTCCTCTTTGTTTTTCATAGATCTTTCAGAGTTGGTCTAGACTTGGCCTGGTTGGTCAGACCACACTTTGAAAGATCCTGGTGTAGAGCAGATCAGCCTGTTGTCTGTAATGGGAACCTCTGGATCCTACATACCACAGTACACGCACTTACAACAATGAAACAAATTCCCTAAAAAGAGAAGTTCTTGGCAACCAGATAGTAGGAAAGGCAAATGAAGAATCATAAATGCTAAGCAGATCTTACATCTACTCAGTACAGAGACACTAACTAGGCTCCCAGAGCAGTATAGTCACATTCAAAGAGCACTCTGCCAAAGTTAATTATCCTGGACATTTTTCTGCACAGCTAATTAGCCTGACTGAAGCACCATGGTTATACTCTTTGTTTGAAGCCAATGATACCTCCATATTGTATGGATCTGGCATCTATTACTTGGAACTTTACCTTTTCAACAAGTTGTGACCCAAATATATCCTTACTTTCTGTTAGTGATCATTCTGCTTCTTAGGGTATCTGCTCCTCTCATACCAGACAGAATGATTAAGTGCAGATACAGTATGTCAATGTGCTAAAGCCACACATCTGAATACTAAAATAAGATTATTTTTTCAGCATTTACCATGCTCGCTTGTAGGCCAAGTTTCATCCTAAGTCTTAATATTGAGAGGCTGTCCTGAAACATGGATAGTCATCTGCCTCTTTAACTAACTGAATAAATCTGTAAGCATTTTAAAATACAGTGTAGCTGTAGACGTTCACTTTCTCTATAGATGGCTAATTCTTTTGTGAACTTAATCAATCCCTTGTATACAATGATTTGAAGTGGTCACGAGTCCTGTGAGTTAAAGATATCTCTCGTGAAAGGAATTTTATTTGTGCATTTTGAATAACCTTTCACTTTTATGCCTGCTTCATGCATTACAAGAACAGCTAAGTGGAATCTCATTTGACTATTTTTCCCCTTCTCTTCTTGTAGAGATACATTTACTCCTCCAGTGTTTCTATCCCTTGTGATTTTAAAATTATAGTTGTGATATTTCCTTCCTTATTTTTAACTTTCATGGGTTATAGAATCATGTGAAAAACTTCAGGTTTGTACATCCTGGTTGTGGAAAAAACTGTAAATAGGACTTAGGTGTGTTCTAAACAAAACCAATACCTCTCTCTCCTGTAATCACCTCCGTAAATTTTATGGGGTTTAATTCAGTCTTACGGTATTACTTCCTGGGAATGGAGGGAGAATGGTGCCTCTGTCTATACTAAACAAACCTGATCTCTTAATGCCTGAGGTATGAAGTAATTTCTTTGTGTTTCTCCCCTCTTTGTTATCCCTCTCTGAACACATTCTGTTTCTGCTATAACCACTGCTTAGCCAATGTTCTGAGAAAATGTCTAATGTGAAGATAGCATCACATTGCCAATTTATCTTTGGGTTGTATCATTGTAACATATATACATATATCATCAGTGTCTTGCCATCACTTTATATTTCACAGAGATACTGCCTGAAGGTTTTATGAAAATGCATATAGTCTCTGTTATAACAAGTAACAGAAAGTATTATTTGATGTATTCCACCATGGAAGAGAATTAATGAACAGGGTCAGAGACTAGTCAATGCATGACCCTGCTGGAAGGAGCTGTTTGTGCCAACCGTGTTCCCTCATCTAATCAACAACAAATCTTGGCATGTCAGTGAAATGGGACAAAAAGAGAGAGAAAGATAGACAAAGCAGCACACCCTGAATGAAACCCTGAACCAAATCCTGTGTAAAGCAACAGGAATCTCAGAGTATGAAATGTGATGGTCAGGTATGTCTAATGAGTTAATCTGTGTTACACATACGAAGTACCTCAGGACTTTAAGTTTTCCTGGACATTCTCCCAAAGCAAGGGGAAACTGAGGATACCTTTAACTTAGGGTGTGTAAAATGAGGGAAGTAATAGTTCTTTAGGAGAACAATTCTGTCTTCCGATTGCTTTATGCATGCTCCCACAGAGCAGCCTCAGTGTGTGTCCTGCCCCTTAGATGAAGCATGGAGGAATGCTTCAAGTTTAGCTCTGTTAGCAAGTGAGTTTCTTCTGCAGTGATTAGAGGATATGCACTGCTATAAAGTGGAATTTTAGGAAAATAATTTGTTTGCCATATCACATAGATTATTCTGCAGGACAACATATTAGATATATACTAATGAACTTCCGAAAAACATCCAGTTCAACAGTTTCCAAATGTGACTTAGTGATAGTTTAGATGGATAGGAGCTTGCTATAAAGAGTTTAAAAAAAAAAAGGATAATAGTCCATAAAAATGTCAAAAATCTTTCTTCCCCCCCCAATCTCTTTTACCAGCCGACTCACTCTGTGGCTTCACGGATAGATTCACAGCCAATGAAACTTGTAAGTTAGAGCTACCTCCATGTTTATGGACCATTAAATCCAGGATTATTTTCCAATTCTTTAGTACAGAGTTTGCATCTACACACAAAAATTATTGCCTATTTTTTTCTGAAGCTGCCAATTTTAAAATCATTTCCATGAAGCATCATTATTTTCCAAGTTTCTCAACACTATGCTGCAATATATGTAACATCTTGTATATATTAGGTAAGATCTTAGCCAGAAAACTACCGGGTAGTCAAATATATGGCCTAAATCTGCATTTTATAATATTTGAATTTTAAAATTATCATCAGCATTACCAGGGAGTCACAGCATTAGTAACTGTTGGTTGGTCAGAGGAAAGAAAGGAAAAGGTACTAGGAAATCTTGCGAACCTAATTTGGACCTGATTTGCCAAGACCAGTTATGCAACAAGTGTGTTGTTAGACCTAAGGAGAGTAAGAAAACGAGAGAGAGAGAGAGAGAGTACTGCTGAAAAATAAGGACAGCATAAGCTCATAGCATAATATTCCTTCTGCTGTATAATTTTGTTCTTACCATCTTTTGATGTAATGTTTTGAATACAACATGATCCCCAATATTTTACAACTTTATTAATATCTTCAAGACTATGATGTTTTTAAGAATGCAAAATGGATATCATTCTCCTCCTTCTTTTCTTTTATTAAGTGAAGGTGAAAGTTTATGCAGGTTCCAAAAATGACCAGATAAGTCAATGGAACAAGACCCTATCAATGATATTTATTGCAAAGACACCATCTCTTGTTGAGGAATTCTCTTGACTATGGACTGGTGGAAGCTAGGAGACTATTCTAGATGCATATCACTACATGTAAGAGTTTTCTTCAAACACACCTTCCTCAGCTAGTGTCAAGACACTAGACCTTTGGGTTTGCTGATGTAAATAATTGAATTGTCAATCTGTAGGCTGAGATCAAGCAAGCACTTGGGCGTCAACTTCAGGCACAAAGATATCCTATTTATTTTGCTGGGACTGTTCAAATATTTGAACGCATGTTTAAGTTTGTTCTTGTACTGTTACGGTGACGTGGCAGCTGTCACAACAAAGGCAGTCTCACATTTTAGAAAACTAATGCTTTTACTAAGTCATATTGTTGAGGGGGGAAAACATATAAGAAAAAAATTAAATCCATGTTACTAATTCATGAAATGGTATTTTGCATGCTTTACTTAACTGAAATAATTAATAGATAATATTTATGTAATTATTTAACAGATTTCAGATTGCAGCTGGCATCTTGTAAATATTACATAACTATTCATTTAGTGTAAAATATGCTAAATGATATAGCAAAATGTTTTAAAATCTAAGCCAATCTGCTTAATGTTTATATAATTATCTGTAAATTATCATGTGCTCTATAAATTTCAACATTTTCCCATAAGATATCAATCTGCTGATGGCATGTGACAAATTAACATACTGATGTCTTCTATAATTAGTAAAAATCTATACATGTTTACATAGCTTTTTCATAGCAACTGTTGGGCTTATATTTTTTTAAAATTTCATTTACCATATATATGAGTACTGAGTTATTAACTAATACAGTATTATCAGGTATTGTTTATTTCTCTCACATGTATAATAAAAGGCCTGTTAAACAATCTGCAGTACAGAGCTTGAGTTCTTTAACACTTCAAGAAGACAAATGGTGGGATTTGAAGACACTCGGCATTGGTTTGACTCTTTTCTCATTGAAATTGACTGTAAAACTCCCATCAATTCTGGAAGCTACAAATTTACATGTGTTCAAAGTGCATTTAGACAAATACCAGGAAGATAAATCTATTTGTGGGCTATTAAACACTATGTCTTTGTCTGCAGTGGTAAACTAAACAGAGAGATGGAGCTCAGGTTTGAGTACCAGCATGAGACAGCCCGCACTGTTGAATTGTTAGCTTGGTCCCCGGCACAGCTCAGGAGTCAGAAAACTAGCACTGCCTCAGGCAATGTCTGGACATAGTGCAAAAGCTGACATGGAGAAGATGTGTTGCCGACAAGCAGCTTGGAAGCTGCCTTCCTGCTCTGGAGGGAGAGTAAGCCCAGCTTTATGGACAAGTGCTGTCACCTGGTATGCCGACTCAACGACTGTTAACAAGTGTTGATGTAGCCAAAGACACCATCCCTGACTCAGGCCATCTCTGAGCAGCAAGTCATGGTCATGGAGACTGGGAGAGTATGTGGGGAGTGTAACTTATTCTGCTCACCCCCTGCTGGCGGCTGCAGTTGTCCCAGCAGGATGCTGGAGCTGGGCGGTTGTCGTGTACAGCATTTCTAACGAGTCCAACAGCAGTGCAGTTTGACAGTGCTGCTCTCTGTGAGAAAGCCTCGCAAGGTATGCCTTTGTTCAGAGCAGGACACACATAAAGCCTGTACCTGGCAATATCAGACACTTCACAGCCGCTACAGGAGTGATCCACACTCCTCAGAGCTGTGCTGGTGGGAAGACCTCCAGATGTACAAAAAGTAAATGAAGATAGCAAGGGTCAAAGGTACAATGGGACCATGATCTGCCCATGCAGTGTGACTGGCCCTGGAGGTGCTCGAACTGGAAACGGGTCTCCCCCAAAGCCTTTGCTAAGCTTTCATTCAGCTCTGGACTGAGGGTCATAGCTGTGAGGTATTCCACCTTGATGGTAGATTCTCTGAGCGTAAAGCTGAGGTAGGAGATAGCAAAGTTCTTGCATAGAGTTAGTCCTATATGCATTTCCTAGTTCCTATGCCAGAATAAATAATAGATTCCAAGTTTCCCTGACTACTCAGTCCATCCTTATGGAAAAGTCATATTCAAACACAAACAGGTCATTGTTAAGCTAAAACTAAGACATTATTTTGTATCTATTCCTACACTAGACATGTGGCTTTTTACTCATACACAGTCTGTGGCCATTCTTTATATTCCTGAATTAAGGAAAAAACCATATTATTCGAATAACACAAAAGGAACTAACGCATTAGTCATTTTCAAAAGACATAATGAAGGTAGCATTTTTTCATTGCTTCTTTCCAATAAGTAAAATAGATTATTGCATCTTTTGGCACATATTCATTGCCTGTAATTTCTTAAATTGGTTTATATTAATCTGCATTGCTCAGTTTGCACTGTGCATGCACTGCAGAACCGAAACTCTTCTGAATGCTGCCAACAAATTTTCGGTTCATGTTACAGCTCTATAACTATTCATTACAAGAGGTCAGTAGTGGAAAGACAAGCAGACAGATATATTTGTTAATACAAGGTTGAGATCTCTTTGTTATCATTTAAAGGGTTATATTTTTGTCAGGTTTAGAAGGCCATTTCAAGCACCATTTTGTTTATTTGAACCTTTTTTTACCAAATGTATGGCATGTGCTTATTGATTGCTAATTATGGTTCTTACAGGATGCCATGGAAAAATGTGCCTTCTACTAATACCATTGCATGTTTTATTGCATTTTTCTTTAAGGCTATAATCTCTGTGCTAAAGGACAGTTCCCCCACTATCAGAGTGGGATGAGTTATCCCCTCAGTTCTGTGTGACTTCTCACATAATTTTTAAGCTATCTGTAATGATGTATTAATTCTATAAGAGCACTGACTTTCTTCTTCTGCGATATTTGAAAAGAAACACCGGTCAAATTTATCGGAACATTGATTCAATAAACGTACTGTGGTTCAAAGTGTTACTTAATGGCTTGTGTTACAGGATCCTTTTAGCTAGGGAGGAGGAATCTTCCACAGCTCTGACTTAACCCTGTGTAGCGTTAGTGTCTTGCACCTGATTCAGCAAAGCTCCTAAGCATTTGTGTAACTTTCCATTTGTGATTAGCCCTGTTGGAATTATATGAAGTAAAGCAGAGTCACACATAACCATTGAGAAGAAATGGATTTAAACATGTTCTAAAGTTGTGACATTACACTTTAACCAATTTGTATGGGGGAGCCTACATCAATGAGTACACACAACTCTGCTTTCCACATCATTTTTGCAAACGACTGTTTCTAGCGAATATATTAAAAAGATTCCTAATATTGTCAAAGTGATTTTTTGTTTGGGTTTTTTTTTCAGTTTTAGTAGGAATGCACTTTTTATGAATATTCTTCTGCAATATTCACCCATCTTTGCTCCAGTCCTTCTACAGCAGTAATATAAATAGTATGAGCATCACATTTTGAATCAGGATCAAAGATGCACAAAGGCAGCATTTAGCTCCAGTGGAAGGAGTTTATTTCACCATAGTACTACTATTTCAAGGACTGCACAATTGACAATGAACAGAGAGGGCCTATAATCAGATGTTCATATTAGATTGTTCATCATGGAATAAATATATGGGTTAGAAAATCACAAATCTGTATTTGTTTCGGTAGACTTGAAATCATTACAGTTATCAAATTGATAGTTGTTTGTGCATTTCTTTAAGCCTGTTGAAGGTATCCAAGCAGAAAACCATGAAATTGCATATTCTCCGTAATGAAATTTGGAGCCCTTTCACATCTGATGTAAATAATAGTAAAAATAAATAACTTAATTAATTTGCTATTGATGTTTTGTTCATTTTGTCTGAAGTGGTAAGCTAGCCATGGATTGGGGAGAAGGAGCATGTGGGTGTAGAGAAACCTGGGGACATGTGAATGAAGTGGCAACTGTGTTATTAATAAAATTCAAGTCTGTTCAATTACAATGGGCTGTTTGCCAATTAATATGAAACGTAGAATTAGCTGAAAACCTGCACCAATTAGTGAAAGATGATGACGAGGATTATAAGGTACTCTGTTATTCAGTGTAGAATGTACTGGTTTATCCTTTTCTGTGAGAAAGTCTGAGACAGATTTTGCTTTCTGCCCTCCAGAGCCGTCTGTATATTATATTAAATACCAGAAACAAAAGTTCAGGTTTCTAATTTGTCTGATTTAGGGTAAAGATTTAATTTTGGAATCTCCTACAAGTTAGATGATATACCTACAGGTATTCCTATCATATGGAGTAATTCTTTCACTTTTTGGTCCAGTAACTAAATGAAATTTCTTTACTTTATGAAATTAACTTTACTGTATTTTCATTCAATTTGTTATTTGTCCAATAAATAACATCAATCATCCTAGAGAGATGTTGCAATATCTTAGAATGCCAAATGCATCCTTAGCCATTCCTCTCTATTCTTAGCCACACCTTTTGCCCCCTAGAAAATAAGAACTGAGTTGAGCAGATCTCCACTCCTGTTGTCAAAGGTTTGCATTTTGCTTGTAAATTTTATTGCCTCCACTTGGCTTAAACAAACTAATCACAAGATCACCTAAGCCCTGTATTTGTTTGAGTACTGGCACAGGGGTGGTATTCTTATCTATTCATTTCCATAGTTCAACTCAGCATATTTTATATGAAAGGAAGAAAAAAGCAATAGTGTCACATAGGAATCGTATCTATCCTTTTTGTTAAAAAACACCCCTTCCTTTCCCTCTCTCTCTTTTTGATTTTTTAATTTTTTCTTTTTTTTTCCTTTTTTTTGAGGGGGTTTTGGCTTTACTTCTGAGATTTATTTAAACTGAAGTTCAACACAATCACAACTTTCTTTAAACATGCATATATCTTTCAGAGTCTTCTAAAGTAGAGGAGATTATTTAAATGGAACCTAGTACTAAAATGAAGTTTATAACTCAAGTATCTGATATTAAAATACATCATTTTAAGATGGATAGAACCAGTTAAGAAAAGTTGAGATATCTTGATTTTGGATCTAATGTCAGGTCAGTCATTTTGATTACTCTGCACATCATCATCTTCGAGATTTCTTGAATGTTGTCATTTCTCTAAGTACTCTGCAGCTGTCAATATATACTTCAGAGAAGATACCACAATGCAAATTGGCTGCAGGTTTAATACTGGCTGCAACTGCCATATTTTACACAGCTGTAAAAACAGAATCTCTCCTGTGCCTGGAATAGTTGCATTTAAAATAGATAGGAGTAGAGGCTGTCAGGTCCTCATCAAAATTTCCTCAACACTTTGGACAGTAAGCTTCAGAGGTCTGTTTTCCAAACTATTTCTAGTTTCTGTTCTAAACTCAAAATGTTTGCAAACCCCCAGTGTTCAGCCAGCCCTCCCCTAATAAAATTTCTTAATTTTTTAAAATAGAGCTGTGTTCCTATCTGGTTATCACATAGGTTTACTGACTAAAAAACATAGAGGTGGCCAACATAATTTGTGACCCACACCATTTGCAATAGCTTCTGCTCTCTGTAAACAACCAGGGAACAGGGCACAGTCAGTCTCAATGAAAAGCTGTATCAAGGTCCCTGATGCCCACTGAAAATCCCTTTCTTTTCAGTTAAGGGATCCTAAATGTGCAGTAAACAGATTCTCAGAAGATGTAACTTGCTGTTGATCCATAACAAACTACTGATAGAGATACAAGATGTGTCATGGGAAGACCAGCAACAAATGTCAGGGATTCACAGTAGATAAAAGACTGAACCTGCCATCTTTGTCCTCCAACTTACTCTGTGTACATCTTCTGACCTGCAGTTCCTTGATCCATGCTTAGGCCTCACTTCAGCAAAACAGAAAGCCTGGCAGAGTGCTTTAAGCATTTTACATATGGGTAAATATAAGGATTGTGCTAAGACAACAAAAATCATTATACACATAAATGGAGTGGCAGAAAACATCTTTCCCCTAATTTATTTCCAAGGCCTTGGTAAATGAGACATGAAACTCTACAGGAGGTAGTCATCTTGCAGGTACTCCCACGGAAAAATGTCTTCTGTGCAAAATACTAACAGAAATACTTTCTTTTCTGCTTTTCTGGATTCATACAAGGACTTCTGACTTATTGAAGATATTAAGCTGGAGAGCTAGGAGACAGATAATTTTTTATACTTTGGCTTTTTTATAAATGAATTCCCTTCACGATTTAGCTGATTACAGTTTTAAAATGAAAATGTTGATTTATTGCAAACATTGTACTGAAAAATGTAAAGACTGACTTGTCTGAGAGTTAAGATTCATTCCAGAATTTTTCTGAGGGAGCTTTTTTCAGCTATCTTTTTAAGTGCAAGATTGAAGTCTCTCGACATTCTCATGCCTCAGACATTCTCATTAGAAGAAGTTATAGCAGCTGAATACAAGGTAGAAGATTTTAGACTTTGTATATTTCAGCATGAGCATTTTTCACTAGATCTTTTTTTCCCAAACCTGAGTCTAATGTGGAAACTATCAGGCACCCCACTTGTTTTATGCATGAAAAAAGTGGCTCACAACTTTTTCTCCATTATAATAGGCACCATTAAAATTCTTTAGCCAACACACCACTACTTGCAATAACCACAGTATCCTCCTGTATTTAGAATGTCAAGTGACAGTCTAAATGACAAATGCTGAGCTCTTAATACCTCCAACTCTATTAATGTATGAAGCATATTATTCCCTCTGCAGCAAGACACTGCAGGAACTGCACTAATAAAGTGTTTGTAAGATAGATCAGTTTTACTTCCCACTGCTGTGCCATACTTCTGGCAACCCAGATAGAGCCTGTGAGAAGACATCCTCTTTCCTCCTCCAGTGATGACTGACTCCCATCTCTGCAAAAGTGCATCTGTGTTTCTGTGGCAAGCAGAGAAAGGGAAATAATTGTAGGTTACAGCTGCAGCACCTGAGATAAGGGGCACCAATGGCAGCATAGCCATGAGTTACCTTTTCATCAGGTGAAAGCGGATCTTTAGTGTTTGTCCTGAAGCTGGAGAGCTGTCTCCCCATAGAACCTGTAGAATGCATGAGAAAGCAAGCCACACCCTTTCCTCTCTTTCTACTGCTTTAAATCCTCCCCTACGTGGTGGGATTTCATTAGAATTTCTGAGATTGACAAGAAAAGCCGTTTAGTGAGAGTCACCACCTAAGCACATGCTGGCAAATTGCTGACAAATACAGTGGGACAAGTCAGGACACTTACAGAGACAGAATAAATGGGACAAAGAAAATTTAGCATTCGGGTCACCCACAGAATGAAAAAGAGATTCTGCATCTCCTGGGAATAAATGAAATTATAATGTCCTGAATATGAAGGGTTATCTGAGTGAAAATTTGTCACTGGAAGGAAAGAACCCTGAAGTGATGAAGAAAACACCAAGACTGATATTGAGGACATACATAAAAGGAAGAAGGAATAAAGCATAGAATCTCTTTCTTTACTAAAATAAGGAAAATGCTGATCTTTAAATTTACGAGACACACAGCAAAGTGAAAGGACTTTAAAATGTTTGTGTATGGTGTTTAATGAATCCTAGTCTGAGATCCTGGTATAATGATCAGGGTGAGCAAATGGAAGAAAATTAGACAGAAAAGAAATGTATTCAAATGAGTTCAAATCCTTCAGTTTACTGAGATGCAGTCCTTATTGAACTGACAGGAATAAAGACCAGAGGATTTGACCCACTTTGAGGACATGAAACAGCTACATGTTATTCTGCCAGCAGAGTCCAGCCTTCATCAGAAATACACAGGTGGATAGGGAGGCATTAGCAAGATTTGTACAATGAGCAGGCGCTAATGGAATTTTTATACAGAAATTCCTTAACTTGTGAACGTGAGCTGCCTACCCTGAATGGTGAAATATTGTGGGCTGTATGCTCAGCTGGTGTAAGCTATCACACCTCAATAGCTACTCTGAACTACACCGAAACTGCACCTGACTCTCAGTGCTCAAAGAAGTGCTAGCACAAAACAACTCATTTAAAACCTAAGGCCCTGAGGCCACTAGTAAAGAGCTGAAGCCCAACTTGCTGTCCTTTCTAATCTTCCATCAATTATACTTCTTACATTATTTAAAAAGAAAACAAATGTCTCCTATCTATTGCGATGCTATATTTCATAAGTTGTCAAATCTTGGAATTAACATAGCTTCTTCAGATCAGAGCACAATTCCTCAATCCAAATTATTGCTGCAAACGTAGACACCAGGGAAATAGTATTCTGTGATTCCTAAGCTCCGGTGCACTCGGTTTTCTATTCAACTCGGAAACCTGCACTGTGGCACAGATGGTTTGATATGTTAATCTCCGCAACCAGCAATCACTTGTATAACCAAAGAAAGAATTAAACAACTGAAATAAACCCCTTCCCCCAATTACAGAATAGGACAGACCTGATTCTATGCTCTTCGTATAGGCAAAACTTCAGTGGTTATTATCAGAGGCATGTGTCGCCTATGTAAGGTTGCAATGTCATTAGTTGTGCCAGCTCCAGAGATTTTTCAGAAGTTTCATGTTATTTGATGTCTTATAGAAAATGCTATGGTGTTCCACAACATGCATCTGCTTCCTCTCACTTTGTCTCAGTGATCCGTTCGGAAGGAACAATGAGCTGGAAGATACACAGCCTCCTTTGTTTTCAAGACCAGAGCTCTAATAAAGCGAGCATCACATTGTATATTTATTGGCCCTCATTTCTGACAAGGCAAAGGTTTTTTTGTCCCTATTATTCCCACAGCAGGCACCTTACTGCTTTGTTGGTTAGGTTTAAATTCCCAGCCAATTTACAGATTCTTAGCCCTTCTACTTCCTTGATGTTTTCTCCACTGATGCACTTATAAAAAGATACCATATCTCCTCTCAGCCTTCAGGCTAAAGAAGACTAAGTCTTTCAGTTGCCCTGTATGAGACAGATTTGTTATTCCTCTTTTATCTTATCACAGACCTTCTTGACTGCTTTTCTTCTCAAGAACGTCTTTACGTGATATGAGTGATTAGGAATGCATGCAGCATTCCAGCCATGTTTTCTACAGTGGAACTAACTTTTTCCTGCCCCTAACCGCCTGGTTCTTCACTACTCCTACTCCTTCCTCAAACTGAGCTCCTTTTTCTTGGCTGACAGCACAAAAATATGGCTGGCTGATACAAAATGCCTTGGACATACATACATGCCTTGTGTCTCCCAGCTTGGAGTAGCAGCCCCCCATTTGTCCCCTGCGGTGGCAGCTGCCGGGAGGAGGGTCTACCTCCATGGCTGCATGAGGCCAGGGGAGGAGGAGGCAGCAGGCCGTTGATACTGGGACTTGGCAGAACCTGCCTCAAGGCCCTCAAAGCTATTGCTCTGCAAGGTGGTTTTTCTGTACCCTCTTGTTGTTTCAGGACGTGAAACAGCTCTTCCGCCAGAAGCCTCAGTGTAAGCCTCTTACCCTGCTCTCACTGCAGCGGCTGGGGGATGAATACATAATGGCAAAGCTTCACTGTTTCTTGCTCCCTCAGTCAAATGGGAGCACTAGTCTCTGCATCATCTACCTGCTGCATGTTTGATATGATTAACTCCGTCTCCAACTGAGTGCCAGATAGACATGCTGTGATCAGTGAGACAGCTTCTCAGCCTGCCCATAGGTCTCTGTTCAAGCTGTCCTACTCGGTGCATGAGTGCCAGCTCTTCTCCAAGAGACCCTGCAAGGAACATTGCACCTGAGGAGGCCACAGCTGGAGAGTGACACACATTCCCACACCAGCACAGCAGCCAGTGTCCTCCCCCATGTCTTTGAACATCTGCAGGATTACATTTGACCTAAACAGTGAGAAAATATCTCTTCGGGGCCAGGTCTTCCACAGGTGTAAACCAGCATAGCCCCGCTGACTGTGGAGGAGCTATGCTATGTGACACTGGCAACAGATCTGGTCTGGGGATTGTACTTGCAGAGATTTTTATTTGGGCAGAGCCCCACAGGCAGACCTGCCACTGGCTTGCAGGATTTCTGCTTTACAGTTATGACACTAAGTCAGAAATCTTAATGTGCCAATTTAACTGAGGGGGCCTGAATACATAATTATTTCTAGGAGATGAGCAACATATCAACTGCCAAGTAATAGTGTCCCCAGTGGACATCTAAAATTTTAGCGCTGTTTCCTTCACACCATTTTTTTTCCAATCCTTAAGAAACAAACAAACCTGTAACCAACAGTCTGCATTTTTCACTTCAATTACCCACCTTCAGCTAATGTTTTGACAGTACAGATTTAATCAGACTTCAGTGTTTAAAGTGACAATTTAGCTACAGCACAGAGCACAGGACACTGACTTTGACACGCAATTCCCCTTTCACCACTGGAACCCTGCATTCAGTACCCAGTTTAGAATGTAAGTGATTTGCTGTCTCATTTGAGTCTCCCCTACTTGTTTATCTGCACCACAGAACCTGCGGCATGTGTCACCGTCATTTCTGCTTTAAAGGTGCAGTGATCAGCTTCGTTCCCACTAGATAATTCTCATGAGTCACTTCCCCAACACATTTGTCATTACGAATACTCAAGTTCAGCAGAAATCAAATCCTCAGCCAATGCAAAATCAGTGTCCTTTCATGAAATTCAATGAACTATTCTGATTTATGCCACAGAGCATA
Organism: Gymnogyps californianus; assembly: GCF_018139145.2. Taxonomy (NCBI): domain Eukaryota; kingdom Metazoa; phylum Chordata; class Aves; order Accipitriformes; family Cathartidae; genus Gymnogyps; species Gymnogyps californianus. The sequence goes on from NC_059471.1 coordinate 177,472,979, forward strand.
AATCTGCAGATGAGGGACTTGTATCAGTTATGGCCTCCAGGCCTCTCAGATGCTAGGATCGAGACCTGGAAATAGCAATTAGTTCAAACTCAAAGCCTTTGAATAGACTATCCTTTCCCCTAAACTCAGGGCTCATTTACACAAGGTCCATATTGCAGTAAGCTTGGGTGTGGACACTCAATGCAAGATAGCAGTGCATTTTCCCAATTGTCTCTTATATCAGAAGAGAGTGGAAATGTGTTTAAATAGATTAAGGGAAAACACACCAAATGTAGAATGAAAATGTATACAGGTGGAGTTCATTTTGGATATATTTTGCTTCAAATTCACACCTTGCTGAATTCCCACATAACTGTCCTGCCTAAGAAGGCTGCGTCCGTTCATAGCCAATGTCAATGGCTGCAAAGGTACCAAGACTGGACTAGCTGCTTCAAAAGAGGTAAGAAAGCAAATTTAAACCTTCATCTCTCCTACCCCCTCAGCTATTGTGTAAAAGCATGGGCCTTTGCTAGGCTTAACTCAAGATTTGACTTCCAGATTGATTTAAACTTGATGTTAGGGCAGAAGCAGAGTGTTTATTCAAGAAGCCAGCATGATGTCATTTTTCCACGTACGAGCTCTAAACAGTTACTGGGCACTGGGATACTGAATTACTACTAAGTGAAATATTAATGCTATGCCTATATCCGTATCATAGCTTGCACGAGTGGAGCTTACATGAAGTTCTAGGTTATTTGGGGAATGAGTTACTGAACCACTGTAATAGTTTCTTGCAGGTTAACTAACATGGAGTGATGGAGGAAAGAAGTCTTTTCTTCCTGCTGGAGTTTACTCTGACGCCCACTGTAGTTCCTGAATTACCTGCTGTCTAACTTCCAGTCTGCAGAAAAACACATTTTATTTTGCCATTGGTATACTAAATGGAAAATACTGTGAATGTTATGGTAGTTATATATTTGTGGGTTTATATTTGTATATAAGGTTTGGAGCATTTATCTTCTGAAGTTTTTTATTGTTTGTTACAGCTGAGTGCTGAGTCTCTTTTAATCTTTCCTTATATAGCAATCCTTCCATCTTCATGATTATTATCCGTTGCTCTTCTCTGAACTCCATCCAGTTTGTCTACATTTTTCAGGAAATGAGGTGCCTAAAGCTCTCAGTGCAATATTCCGGGTCCAGTCTCACTATACAGATAGGGTCTATTATCTCCCTGCTCCACAAGAGGCATAAATATCTCTGCTTTATGCAGCTCAAGGTTGAAGTGGTCCTTTAGCTGCCATGTTACTTTGCAAATACGTCTGATAAATAAGATTAAAAGAATAGTTTCAGGAGAAAAAAAAAAACAATAAAAAGCAATAGATGCTGACACGACCGGCAAGTAATAATTACCATTCTGACATTAAAAGAAGGTTATCAGCCTTACGGTAACAAACATCCTAGTATAAGCTGATTTAACTAAATGAGTTTTTCCTAGTGTTAGTGATCTGTGATTCAACTGCTCTGCAAATTATCTAAAATTCTTCATAAAACTTAGAAGTACTAATAATTCTTAGATAATCATAGGTAAATAATATAGGTTAATAATTATTAGAAATCACTGATTCCAGTAAAATAGTGTATGCAGCATATGTGAACATTCCTGAGAACACTGAGCCAGATGATACCCTCAGATTCGAGAACATCTGAGTGTGTGAACAAAGCTGTCCCAAAGTCATTTAAGTCTTTTATTATATCACAAAATTAAGGGATTAAAAGAACCTACTGAAAAAGAAAAAAATATATTCTCAGATTGCTATTGATTGTGACAGGATCCAAACCCCTCAGCTGGGATTCAAGACTCCTGTTTTAGCTGCTGTCCTGAAGAGTTTGTGTTCCAGAAGCAATGTCCTGCCCCGACCCACCACTGGGCTCAGTGGGGCTGCAGAGAACTGGGATCAAGATTCTCTTTGTACAACTTTATGTTCATATTGCAGCCAAATGGTTCATAACTACATATAGTTATTCCAGTTACTGAATTTAGATACCAAAGTTGGTGCAAATATGCCTAGCTTTACATTCCTCACCCTGCAAGGGACAAAACAATCCCTTAAAGCTAGTGCTTAAGTTGCCCATAGGACCAGCACAAGAGTTATATCCTTTACCCTCCTTAGAGGTAGAGCAGCCCACGTAAAACTGACACTTTGTTCCTCTCTCCACTGGGTTCCTAGGGAACAGCAGGGAATTTTAGGCATTTCTGTCCACAGGTGCAGGGCTAACTTGTTGTCAGGGAGATGACCCTTTGGTCAAAACCATACAAACTTTCTTTCCACAAGAAGTGCCTGGCAATGCAAGGCCCTGCCTGCTTACCCATGAAATGGGCAAACTAACTTCTGCACTCACTGCAACCTCAGGTGTCTGCATCTGTCTGCGTGCTCTGACTTCCCATTTCCCAGTTCTTACACCAAAACACTGCCCCTCGGCGCAGCCAGGAACGTGAGCATGGTGGGGACCCGAAGGGAGCTGCCAGGAGTCAGATTTGGGTTCCAGAGTTTGGCATGTGAAATGTGTGTGGGTATTTTCCATCTGATCGCTGCTGGAATTAAAAACAAAAGCACTTCTGGAAAAGGAAGCTAAGATGTAGCAACATTGAGCTGCATCATTTATTGTAGAGTATGGAGCTGTTTTGTTCTGCTAGAGTTTAAAAAAGAATAATTTCCCATGCCCCCCTCTACCTGCAATGCCTATGTGGAAGAAGCAGCAATAAAAATAAACAATGCTGAAGGACCAGAAGGACTTCTTTCATTGAGCACAGGTATCCAGGGCAGGAGCACACTGATTTATATGTTGTATTTCTGCTTGCCGTCACATGGGTTTTATGGGGAACCATAAAATGGAAGATAGAGTAATTAAGAAAGAAGTCATATAAGATCTGAGAAAGAGTTGTTGCTTCTGCTACTTGGCATCTTTGCATATTCAACTAGAGCATAGGTTAATTCACTGGCGCTCCTACTCATTACATGGGTAATTCTGTAGTTACTCAGAAAGAAGCATAATAGAAAAAAAAAAACCAAAAGGAAAGAAAAAAAGACTGGTGAAGCCCAGACAACAAAGACTAAAGGGACAGAAATTTGTTTCTCCATTGTGGCAGCTGGCACAGTTAAAATGCAATAAAGGGAAGAAAATAAAATATTTTCCTGATAAATAAGCTGGTGAAAATTATTCCCTACTAGACCACAAGAAGGACTTAGCCTGTTCTGAATCACAGGTAATTCCCTGGAATGCTCTAGGGCTAATGTGGCTCCTTATTCAGAGCAAAATTGTACAGTTACTATCTTTCCTTAAAAGACTTTTCACTCCTGCAATGCAGACAGTGTTGCAAAATATAGGTAAGCCCTGAAGTGCAGTGAATTTTAGAAGATGATTCAGATGAACTCAAAGGACAGATTACGTGGTCCTGTTAGCACTTGCCTACTGCAGAGAAGGGGAAAAGTGAATAAAGGATTATGAGAAGAGACTGCAGAATAGAAGACTTTCTGCTTACTGTCATGTTTTATTTTAGTAAAGTTCCTGTTGTCTTGTCCTATCAACAATGAACTATCTATCTTTCAAGGGAGCCACTTAGTGTCTGGTTTGGGGAAGCAGTGCAATTTATTGCCACATTTTGCAGAAGATTGGCACTGGTAGAAAATCACTTTCTCAGAAAAAAAATCACTATTTTAAATACGTTATTGCTTCAAGTATAGATTCCAAGTTTTATCTAAAAAGTTATCATGAACCAAATATGTTCATAAGACGTACTAAGACAATAGTCACATTCCTGTTTTTATAATTTGAAATCATCCTATTTTCATTAAAAGCTTCATATATTTTATTAGAATGAAGGTATTCCAACAGAAAACTGAACTTGTCCATTTGAAAATGTGATACTTCTATAACTGTGAGTTTTTTTAAAAGAAGTCTAAATGGGAAATTTGTCAAAATTGGTGATTTAATCTTTGCTATCGCTTTTTTTTTAATCACTTCCCTCTCCATAGGCATCCAGTTAAATATTTTCCAAACAGCTTTATAGTTTTTAATGCTTTATCCACTTTTAAAAGTGCTCTTCGGCAAACACCACCCTTAAAAGCCTTAGGGAACCAAGTTAAATGTAGAATTTGCTTATATAAATTCTTGTGTGAAAACGTCAAAGCACCTCACTCATCTCACCCTCATTATCATCATTCACTATAGTTGCATATGTAATTCAACAGTCTAGAAAGCAGCTGCACATTTTGTGCAGGAGAGAGGAAACCAGAAAAACAGTGGTGAGATTCACTAAAAGATAGAAAAGTAACTTTGATAATGAAACAGAAAGTCCTGTCCTTCAGATGAAGGTTGCATTTAACTGCGTATCAGTCAAATGAAAAACCTGAATACCTTGAATTTGGGCTGGGGTTTTCTGGCATTTCTTTTCAAATAGTTAGTTTTTCAAATCAGGTCCTATGACAGAGATGTGATATGATGTTATTCCGATATACAAGTGAGGTAAACAACAGAAAACATGTTATTTCCAAAACCATTGGGGTTTCTTTTTGAGTTTTGTTTGGGGGTTTTTGTCTTTGAAAGGAGATAGTTCCATAGTACAGCTTTGTTTCTGTATGTAGTAATGACACGTCTTTTCCTTGCCAGTATATCACTGTGATTATTTTAACTGTAAGTAAGATGTATCCAGCCCCACAATATTGCTCAATGATTGACCCTCTGAAGTATAGCAGGTCCAGCCCCACGTCCTGTCCATGCACCTCTTCCATGAGTCAGTCGTGAAGCTATGTAATATGCAGGTCACTTATTAAATTGCTCCAAGCCTGAAAATAGGGAGAATGATCTAAAAGTAAGGGATAAGATATTTCATTGAAAAAGTTGTCCAAAGGGTTGCAGGGAACATAAGTTATCATATATCTCAAAGGATACTTCTGGTCTTTCTCCTGTTCATGTTTCCAACTGCTTCCACTTCTGACCAGTACCGTCCTTTGGCATCACCCTAACTGGGATGCAAATCCTTAGCCATGCATAGGTGAGTGTCTGCTCCACAATATCAACTACCTGGGTTGCTCTGCCTCCTAAACCTTTGCTCTTTGTTCGGTCTAGTCATGGGGAGCCTGTGTAAACTGTCGTCTGTCAAACAAATCAGAAGAGCTATGGCTTTCATAAGACAACCTGGATGTTACGTCAGAAGGTGATTAGACTGGAATTCTGCCAGAGACTCTGAGAAGTGGGTGTGCACAAGGTATTTTACATGGGTTATTGTCACAACAGAGGGCGAGAAGAGGGAGCTGAGGGCAGAAAACTTCATGAACTATAAATTTATCATAAAAAAGCTACACCTTTGGGTAATTCCAGCTGAATTTGTTCTGTTTTGAACGTTAGCAAGAGCATAGGATTTTCTTGATATGAAATATCTGGTGTCTAAACTGGCTCTGCTTAAGAATGATTGTGTCCCTGTGGCACCAAGACAGATAAAGTGGGGTCCTGTAGACAAAGAGGAAGAAAGGAAAGGAAAATGAAAGAAATATAATGTTAACTAATTTTATTACGAAATCCCTTTCTTTTGCAATTATCTTCTTTTAATAGATCTTGTTGACATTTCCAAATCCATCCAAGTCTAGAGGCTGCTAAAGTGTGTGATTTACTATACGTAATGTTATAAAATAAACTCCCATTGGTAGAGGAATTTTTTTCAGCTAGCAAATGAGACTGAATATTCAAGTATAAGAATATTGTATGAGTTATTCCCCATACATACCTCTAAACCTCTTCTCTGGTTTTGGGGTGCATGTACAAACCTGCCTAACAAGGAAATTAGATATTTGCTTTTTCTCCAAGTCCCTTCTATCACTGGAGTGGCCTAATGTGAGGCAAAGGAGCGTTTTGCTGTTCATGATGTTTTCCTGAATGGTGAACTGTGCTGAAATCAGCCAAATACTTATTGTAGGTCAAAGCAGCACTTCAGGAACATAGTATATTTACTATATTCCAAAACCTAGCAGTTTTTTAAAATATTTTGATTAGTATTCCTCCTAATTTTAGAGTCTTAAAATGAGAGTATTTAGTGTTTTACCATACACTATCTTCAATACTTTCCTCTTCTTCCTCCATACAAAAAGTACCACGTTATCAGGATAGGAGGAGGGGCACCAAGACAGAAAAGAATGCTTCTAATTAAGCTTTTCCAATTGACTGTGTTGATGGGTGCACCAGAATTCTACATACAGACTACAGACCCTGTTCCAGGAAATTATAACTCGTTATAATCTCATTGTTTTAGAGCAGATGATAGAAAAAGTGGAGAATTTTCTCATACAGCACCATTTCTGCTCATTTCTGCAGAGTGTTTTAAAGTTATTTTGATTTCTGAGTACCATAGATATATTGTCTGCCTGATATCGCACAGAAGTCAGGGAGGATAATGCCATGATGGGGCTGGCAGACCTGTCATGGGCAACCAGCAAAAACTTGTGCTTTTGCTGCGCCCTCGATCTTCTTGCTGGAGTTAGCATTGTGTTCTTATTGATTTCTCACCTTCCTGGCTCACTGCAATAAACTTTAAGCCTGAATCAAACTTTCACAAAAACGAGAGGACTGATTCTCTGTTACATTTCTATCTACGTAGTCATTTATATGTGAGCATATATTTAACACCACGGATCAGATATGCTAATGTGTTACACCTTATTTGTACTCTCTTTGCAAAGATGCAAAGATGAAATGAACACAGAATATACAGGGCAATGGAAAAGGAGATACAAAGGAAAGTAGAAACAGAAACAAATTGGGCATTGAGGGCAAATTCTGGACCAATGCTCATTTATCTCTATCATCTGTACTGGGATAAATGAGTGCACATAGCTGGGGGCAAAAATCGTTGCAATTGCTAAAAATAATACAGCTAATATGTTCTAGATAGGCTCTATAATAAAAGAGATACTTGTATTTCTGAACATATTGCTGATATTTCTATGGCTGACTTAATCACTTAGAGGACAGAATGGGACAGTTGTGAGGATCTGGTAAGAAAATAAAGGATACGGTCAACTGACATCAGTTTGTAATTTTCCCCTTCAAACTGAATATCACAAAAAAGTAAGAGGAGTAAGTGTTGTAATAAGAAAGCATTGACTTTTATGGTAGCCTTTAACCTCTCAATATGAAAGAAAGTATCTTCAATGTACCTAAACAAACTGATCCCATGACTCAGTATCTGAATGGGCAACATCTGGCCTGGCTCTAGCCTTAACATATGATAGCACAATTTGAATTCCAGGGAATTTCTTTATTTGTCTAATTTTAGATTTTCCTTTAAGAAACAAGAAAACAGTCTGTTTCTATCAGGAATATTAAAAGCTCAAATATGTATTTGAGATGTGCATCTAAAACGTTTTCTTCTGATCACCTATCCAGACAATAAGCAATTTTCCTGGTCTGTTTCCTGTAAAGGAAATAATTTTTCTACTTTAATTTTTTGTCATTGATATTCTCCATTTTTGTCTTCTAATCAAAAGATTTTATTTTCTTGTATGCCACAAAGGTAAAGATAAGGAAAACACAGTAACTAGTACAGACCTAGCCAGCTGGGTTTCAGAGACTATTTCAGTGGCTGGGCAACAGGATACAGATGGGCTGATGTGCTCACTTGCTAAGGTCTAGATTCAGATAGTTAATTATTTTTTCCTTGTGAAAAAACCCCAAAGCCACCACACTTCAAAGCAGCACTGCTATAGGAAGATCAAAATATTCAAATACTAGGAAATGTGTGCTACCAATCAAATCTTTCTCTGCAATTTCTAATAGAAGGCAACAATTATTAGGACCCTGGTCTGTAGATAGGTAATTTGAGTTACAATAAGCAAGGGTGAAATCCAACCCTATTTCCACTGACTTTAACAGAGACAAGGTTTCCCTTGATCTTCCAAAGCATTAAGCACATATAATATACCCTGTAAGTCTGAACCCTCATGACTCTTGTTTTACATCCCAAAATAGAAGCATCACAGATTGCTAGTCAAAAGGAGAACCATTTGGGCAATACAAGAAACTCATACGTTTCATATTAGAAAGAGCAGGTGTGCTTATTCACTTTGCCTGTACTACATCAAATTTTTCAGTAGAAATTATCAAAAAGGTCAGCTGGTTCATAAGTAGAATACCATACATAAGCAAAGGTGCTTGGACAGGGTAACTGCAGGAACAATTGCAGTTTTCAAAACCAAATACATATAGAAATTTATTAAAAAATATTTAAAGTGTGGATTCTAGACACAAACACTTCATTCCTGCAGTGATTTTACCAATGACATATAGATCAGCAAAAAAACACCCTTCTTTTGCTAATCACCTCCTTGTAATATTTCTAAATGTGGGCTTTGGGTGGATTTTTTTCTGCTATAAGGTTGGCACAAAAATTGGTTATCTATGCCGACACTATGGATTTTGTCATTGTTATATCTCTTCAGAATTTGTTCACCAGTGCAATAAATATGCCCTACATTTTTGTCTTAGATGTATGCAAAGTTGCATCTGGCTGAATTTACAAACTTCAGCTTGCCTGCACATAATTGTTATACTACTGAAAATGTGTACGAGTGCTTGTATTATGCTATGCAGTGTCATACATATATGTGCTTAGGCAGACCTGTACAGTAAAGAAGTAAAACATACTTCCGGCACGTTAACTGCAAAAACCTTTCACACAAGTAGAACATTTACTGCTGCTGGATAAAATACCAGTTTCATTTGGGCAGGGACTGTGTCAGGACGAACAACAACCAGATGACAGTGGTATTCTTAGGGATGATTAGTAAAAATTCCAAGCTAAATCTTATAATTGGTTCTTACTACAAATGGTAACAATTATTGAAAGAAAATCACTCAGAGGGTGTCATGGAGAACGTTTGTCCTTCTCCAAACTGCTCTCCAAATGACTGCAACAGTCAGGTTGTTTCCAAAGGAATTGCATTTCAGCCTAGAGTGGTTGCAGATGCATAATTTCAGACAAATTTAAAGATGTAGATCTCAAGTTCTTTCTGAACTTTAAGACATCCTAGTGTTCCAAAAAGCAGTGATTAATCTGGCTTCATCTTGCTGAACCAAAGTATCAATAATTTAATTTGAAAACATGAATTATTTTCATCAAGCATTATGCTTGCTTCTGTTTTGTGTGAATTAGTCTGTAGGTATCTGGTGACCAAGAATCAGCTTTGTAGGTTGTATCATTTATGCCAGAGATGTCTTCAGGGCAGAAATACATTGCCAAAATTTTCTTAAGGAGATTACTCATGGGGATTATGCTGCCTTTCAAAAGGCATTTTTTCCACAAGGACAGAGAGCACAATAAAGAGATGTTGAACTCTAAGGACTTGATGTTCTCCTCCTGTAAATCACACTGAAGTTTTGTGCAGCGTGCCAGTTTTAGCTAGCCACAAATCCAAACATTTCTCACATTTAAGAAAAGATAATTATCCTCATGACACAAGTTAATGTCTGCTAGGCAATAATCTTTTTCCCATTCCATTTCTTTAGTGAAAAGCACTATTGCTATTGAAAACAACCATCTTTTTTTGAAGTTAAAAAGAAAACAAGAACCCAGTAAACAGAAATCCTCTTCTCAGTTCTCTCCTCTTCTCTCCTCTTGCAAGAAATAAAAGCGAGAATAAGACACAGCAGAACTACCAGTCTCTATCAAACCTGCTTATGATTCAAAATATAACAGGATTTTGTCTAGCTGGAATTGTTCATGTATAAATTGTGTTAGTAAGTCCACGATGATTAAAAACATAAAAGGTTTCTGGTCTAGGCATTTCAAGCAAAGGAAAAAACAGGGTATAATTTGCAAAACTGAAACAATTTTGCCTTATAATATTTTCAGCATGAATACCATGTAACTTATACACTTGAGTGCAATGATACTTGTCCAGGTGTTCAAAACTAGACTTGCGCTTATACTCTCCATGATTGTTATTAGTTCACATATAATGGTTATTTTTGCATCAACAATTACCACTGTTTACTGCTTCATCTCAGAAAGGTGATGACAGACCAGAAACAGTGACTGCTGACTTCCAGGTAGGATGCAACCTTTTTAGCCTGCTTTTTTGCAAAAGCAGTGAGGGCTGGAAAGGAAACTCCATGTGGAAAAGGACAGAAGCAACATACAGGACTCAGTTACTCTTGGTTCTAACAGCCTCCTCTCAACCACTTCATATTAGTACATGCTATGCTCTTCAAAGAAAAAATACACTATGTTACCTGAGAGAGTTCCATATGCAATAGGGGGTGGTAAAGCAGAGAACTTGAAATACCTTAGGTGTAGGTGCCATTTGAAACAACAGCCAAGCCCCAGTGTATATTATACAGGTAATTACTATCAATCAGCTACTTAAGGCAGTGAAAATTTAACATATAGGAGTAGTATGAAGAAAGAATGTCTAAATACAACACAAAATGTTGTTATCCCTAAAGAACACTCTAGGCAGGCTAGGGGGTCATGCACTAGCTTGTCAAACTTCCCAAAGCTTTTTTCTTTTGATGGAATGGAAGACAAAGAGAGTTGGTGTTAGGAGCAAAAGACCCCACGAGGTCACAGAAATCAATAAGCTTTTGAGAGCTGAGGAGAATAATATTTGTGTGTATGTGGGAATGTGAAGTAGGGGGAATATCTTGCTTTAATAAAAAGTGTTTAAATTATTTTTAAGGCAAAAACAATTTAAAAAAAAATTACCTTCCAGTTAAAATAATTCCTTTGTGAATTCTTCTTCAGCCAAACGGCAACGACAACATTAGAGGAAGTATGATTTCTGTTTTTCCCTGAAGCAATGTTTTATAGCAGTTGCCTCCAGAGCCTGTCATGCGGCCCGATCCTGCCATCATTGCTCTGAGACTGCTCTCACTACTGTTATAATAACAGTCACAATTGTTTCATCTTTCCTGAGATGGTTGGTTGGTTGGTTTTTGTGGCACATTTGTGTGTACGTGCAAAACTTCCAGCCAACGGGACTCAAACATCTACAGTTAAAGTCAGTGAGAACTTTGCAAGAAGAAAAAAAAAAAACATTTAGACTAATATTTGACAAAAAGACAAGGAATAACTTATTTTATAATAGTATTCCCAGATAAAGCCTCCTTTTCAATGATAACCAGGACCAAATATTCATCTTTTCATCTCAAGTAAAAATGAAAGCACCCAGCTGTGGCAATTTATGAGAAAACAAGAGAAAAGCACTAGCCCATGGATTTATAGCTTCTTGTTCACCTCTCTTGGTAATTTTATGAACATATTTAAAATACTCTCAAATAGAGCTGCAGATGTCCATCATATTCCAGCCATAGGCAACTCCATTTATCTTTGTGTGGGACCGCACACAGTATTCCCTCACCGTACTGAACGGACATCTTGGACACAGGGCACATTCTTCAGCCCTTTACAAAACAGAATTTGTAAAAGCCCCAAAAGTCTGATGTAATGAAGCCAGAGCTTGACCTGAAAGACTGGGAGTGCCAAGGGGACACCATCAACAGCAGGAAGTGTTTTACTATACTTACAGTCTTCTGTAATGCCATATTGTGAAAATTGTCCTGGGCATCCAAAATCACACATAAACATGGTGAGGAACAACTTGATGCCTTACACGCTTTGTGCTTCTGAATGCCATGTTGCCATACCATATTAAATATGGTATGTTGCCATACCATATTAAATAGCAGAAGAAGAATGCTGAAATACATCATCAAAATCAGAAAAGATTTTACATTAACACTGCCATTTTTCTCCTTGATTTTCCTCTTTTAAGCAGAAAGGCTATATTTAATTTGAAGTAGACTATCTTTAAGATGATATGATAATGTGTGATACCGTCATTTGTAAAATATAATTCACTGTTGTACCCAGAGATTTATTTTGTCACTGAATGAGAAGAGAAGGCTGAACTTCAAATCAGCTCATTCAAATCAAGAGTCACCTACTGGGTTTCTGATCAATAGGAGACAGAAATACTTTTGTACCTTTTAGTCTGAGTCTGGTACCATAAAAACAGGTACAAACAAATTGCTGTTAAATCTCAAGACTTTGCAAAACTTGATGTAGTTGTTTTCTTTTTTAATACTCATGATAGACTGAATTGTCACTTGGCAGATTTGTGACCCTCTGTGCTAAATAGTCAATGCCTTCTGCCTGTGACATTCAATTTGAACATGTTTGCACCAGTAAGACCACTTACAGCTTTATTCTCTGACTTGCATTCATTGCAATTAAACCACCTAAGAGAGCACGTACATTTCAAGCTCTAGTATTTCTATTGCCACAAAACACATAGATAAAAATATTTAGCAGTTTTGTCCTCAAAGTCTGTCTCACAGACACCTTATTTTTACATCAGTTCTTCAAAATTAAAGGCTGATTACAGAGACAAAAAGGGGAAAGGAGGAGGATAGCCTTCCATATATGGAATACATAGGTATTTTCATTTTAATTATTTATTTGCACATACTATTTTTAACTAAACATTGAAACCAGTAAACGTACTGTGTTGAGTGCTTAGTAAATGGATTGCTCTAATGCTTTAAAAATATCATTTTCATCATCAAAAAACTTCCATTCAGATTGTTACAGGAATACAATGTAGTGTGATATGGTATGCTAGCATTTTGTGTACATAGCATGTTTATTATAGGCTATTACATTACATTTTAGGTACAGTGTGAGTGTAGTTTATAAATAAATGTGTATACAAAAATACAAAATATAATTGGAATTGTCATAATAAACCATGTGATATTGTTCATTAACTAGTAGATTCAGTAAAGTTGCTGGCTTGGTACACTGGACTTGATGGCCTCTGTACTGAGATCAACTTTTAACAGTGGTACTTGTTTAGGATTTGAGTTGCTGCAACCAAAGGTGAGACACAGACGTCTAATACATCTAACCTAAGCCTTGAGTCTGGCATCCACCTTGTAGTTAGTGTAGAGAGGCAGCAGCATCTTAATATAGGATGGCTTTCTGGAAGTGTCTGAGGTGTTTGGGATGAACTGCTCTGTAGAGTATAAGATTTCTCAGAAGAAAAAAAAGATCTTGTAAGATTTTACATATCTGACTGCATAAATGAGAATATACCTAGTTGATGGTACCATAGTCACCACACATGAACTACAATTTCCTTAGAAATTTTCTCTAGGTATTGTTCTGACCTGCTCTAGACTCTTGAAAACTCCTTGAAAGAAGAGTAAAATGTCACAAGACACTAATGGAGCTGGATTCCACCACTGCAATTTTAAAGTTCATGAATCTAAAAGCAAGTTGGTATCTTTAAAGCAGAACTGAAAATGTCCTAAAATGGAAAAGGGAGACTTGAGTCCCCAACCACAGATCTCTACCATTGCAGGTAGTCATGTAATAGCTAGCTGCCTCAGAAAGTCCACAGAATGTGATAGAAATCACTGGCCACAAAATGATTTCCAAGACCCAAGTTCACTAACTTCAAGCTCCTGCAAAAAGATCAAAATCTGCAGCCGTTTTCTAACATAGGAAAGTATCACTTGGATTCAAAGGCATGTTCAACCACCCTTCAATGTCCTAGGTCTCTGCAATAGCAGGGGATTTTTTAAATAAAATTCCCAGATGATCCTTGAATACAAAACATGTCCTACACTAGGGAAGAAGAATAATCCCAGTTCTCCCTTCTAAATATATCTTCACTATTCCATTTTAACACATTTTTTTTTCTGTTTGGTGTGGTCATGAGTGTATGAACAGGCCATGTAAACATCAGACAGCTGAGAAAATGTAGTGTGCATAGGAGAACAAATTTCCTCTATCTGTTTCCTGCCCTCAGCTGTAGCCTCTCTCCTGTTTTTCCCAGGAAAGCAAAGCACAACCAACAAAGCTGAAGGGCAAAGTAATGCTCCAGGCTCAGAAGGGCCTCGCTGGTCCACAGAGGCGACCATCAGAAGCTCTGAAACATTAAACTCTTAGAAGCACAAGAAGACAATGAATTAATCTTCTTTCAGATCCCCCTGGAGATATCAACACATCAGATGCCTGTAGTTTCATCTCAGAAATTGGATTTACTGAATCCAATGCGTATATTTAGGTATACCATTTAGTTATATACTCTTTTCCGTAAGCTTACGAACTAAACTAAAAAAAAAGGAAAATGAGAAATTGCTTCTTGCTACTACTAGCTTTTCAAAATTTTACTCTTTGGAAATTTAGGAGTCATATTCAACCTTTCAGTCAAAGTTAATTCTCAAATAATATGTAAACATTTGATCTTCTACAACATTAAGTTTAATTTCAATAATTGTTTTGCTTCCCTGATATTTGCCCCAAATAAGAAGAGTTATCATATCATTTCTTAACCTTGATTTGGTCAAACTGGGCTGAATAAACCAACCTCTTAATATTTCTTCATAATACAGTTATTTCTGTGTTCTGATCATTTTACTGGCCTCTTTTAGAATTTGTTACAAATTACTCTGGTACGTCGGAGCTCTAGATGAAGTTTTACCAATGTCTTATAGAATGATCATTCCCACCTCCGACTAAAAATATTTCACCTACTTCATCCTTGAATTTCATGAGACTGTTTCAAAGCTGTTTCATACTGATGGTTCATAGCTGTTGTATGATCAGTCAAAGCAGGTAGGTCTCTTTCCCCTTTATTTCTAACTAGTTAGTTTCTACTTCGGAATAGAAGTGCTTGCACTGAGATTTTTGCACTTTGTGCCATTAATTTTCTAACCCTTCAGTTGGAAAGGACATTTCACCCTTCTTGTACAATGTTCTGGTCCTGCTTGGCACTGTCAAGGACTCCCAAATCGAAAAGTCATTGGCATGCGTATTAGTTCATATCCTGAAGTTACTAATGAATGTATGAAATAGGGACAATCCCAGAACCGACTTCTGAAGGACATTATTCCTGATAACTGGCCTTTGCCATAACCTATGATAGCCTCCTTAGCCAGTTCCTCATACAATTCCTAATTCTTTTATTAATCCCTGTAATTTCCACCTTAAATAATAATTTCATATAGAACATTATAACAAAAGAATTACCTAAATCGAGACAAATGAAGCCCACTGAATTAATTTCATCTAAGAAATTAGTCATTTTAGCAGAAAAGACATAAGATTAGTCAGACACAATTCACCTTTGATGATCAATATTGCAATTTATCCCACTTTACCATTTCCCAATTACCTCTGTCCTTGATTGTTCTTTGTTTCAAAATGTGTTCTAAGACTTTGTAGAGTATTGAAGTCAACCTAACAGACCCATTGTTTCTTAGATAGCTCTCTTTTTTTTCCCTTTTCAGTACTATTTGTTCTATTTTCCAGCCATTAGGTACTATCCCCCAAATAATACAGATTCATTTAAAATTTTATATACTACAATACTTTGTACATTTAAAAGAGAGGATAGAAGGCAGAGAGCTAAGTACTTTCTGAGCTTGTATTTTGCTGAATTCTAAAAGGCACATTTACAGAACAGTGGTTGCTCCTAACTTCTGCATCAATACGCAAAGAGCTTTGCCTAAGATCTACTATTCTGTTTTTTGAAACATAACATCTCAAGCTAAATTTAGTTACGATTAAATCAACATCATCACTGTAATAATCCTGGAAGGATATAACACTAAGGTACCACTGGTGGAAGTCTTGCACTGAGCTTCAATCATTTCCTTTTAGGTCATATTTTCCTGTGCTGAGCTCAAAATATTTTTCTAAAAGGGAACTGTTCTTGTTGACTAAAAGTCCACAAGAAGAAAAGATTTCCATCAAAAACCTTACATTTCCAAAAAGACACATTGTAAGTATTTTTTCCACCAAGCAAAATTTGTACTTAAGAAATGTTTGGTTTTGCATAAAATAGTTTTTAATAAAAAAGATAATAGATAGAATAAAAATGAAATTTTCAGTACATCAGTGGTTTAGGCTTTGGGGTTTTTGTTTTGTTTTGTTTTGTCTTTTTATTATAGGCTGTGTTACTTGTTGATTAGCCAAGAAAAATTTAATGGTTTGAGGAAAAAATATTCCCCAGTAAAAGAAATTGAAGAAAATTTGTAATAAAAACTTTTATTTTTAGCACAGAAAAACCCTGAGATCAATAAGTAATGCAGAATTGATCCTTCCAATACAAAGAAATCATTTATTTAATTATTGTTGCTGTTCAGGTAGATACATTAAAATTCATCTTCTACTCCACATGTCTGTTGTAGCAAAACAGAATCTTGCAAGGAGACAGAGGCAGTACTTTACTCCTCTTTATTATTAGTTATCATTTGCAGCCAACACTGGAAGACACCAAATATGCAATATGCTGGTTAATTGTCACTTAGTGGCAACACATAGCTAACTATATCAACTAAAATATTTACTTCACATTAAGGGACCATCTATATTGCATTACAAATTTGTAAGTTTCCATGTCTGAGAACAGGCAATGAAGAAATTGCACATATTGAATTTAAAAGGAGACTGCAGTGTTTTGTTAAATGTGATGCCAACCAATAGCATGCCATAAGCAAAAAGCTCTGTATGGCTTTATTTCCATCTGGGAGTCATGGCACAGCACAAAACCATAATCTACATGACTAAATTATCTCTTTCCAGGCAGCCTGTAATATCACAGCTGTCTCCTGATCTGGAGTCCTGTCTTACAGTGAACACAAGATGTGACTGTTTTAAATACGTTTCATAATCATGGCAAAGCCTTGGATTTACATCTCTTTCACCCTATAAGGTAGAACTGCTTCATTTTTGTAAGAACAGCACCAGGTTTTCAATCCTTTCTCCCCGAAATGTTTTGGGGTTTGTTTGTTGGTTTTTTTAATCTGAAATCTGTTTCTGGCATATACTTATAAAAGTCATGCTGGTTAGTGTTCTATTTTGTACTGCAGAGGTATCCAAAGTTCTTTCATTGCCATCAAGAATGAAATGTAATACAGACACAAGTATTACATCACATACTGTAAATTCTGGTCTATCTATGAACAACTATATTGTTTATAAATAAATAACCATCACCTCGAACCCCAGATTTACTGTGTGTCTACCATGAACTCTAGCTGCTTTAGGAATTTGAAATTAGCATTATTTCGAGGGATCCAAAAGTACATTTAATCAATACTGTTTAACAACCTTCCCAACAAAGAAAGCAACATTGACTGTCTCTCAATATGAATCTTTCTGCTCTCTCTTCAGTACAAAAGATGATTTCATGGCTGCATCTGCCTCACTCAGGTGTCACAGACAACTTCATCCATGTGATGCCCCTATCCACTTTCAGCTGTGTTCATCTCTGAAGAAGGCAATAAGGACTGTTGCCAAAGACCTGTCATACCGCAGGTGATACTAACTGCATCCTGGTTTTTACACAGTGTAATATCAGCTCATGGACCTCTGTTAATCATAACTTTTCGTTCCTAGAAATGTAGAAACCAACAATAGGTGAAGAATACTAACAGGAAGTGTTGTTCTCCCCTTTTAGAGCAGGTATCTCACAAGGACACGACATTGTCTTAACTGTATTCTCATGACAGTAGGTGATCATTCAAAGGGTCAAAACTACGAAGACATAAAACAGTTTTGCAACCCCAGTTATAATACAGAATTCTGCACTAATTTAGATGCTCACTGTAATTCTACCCTAATTTGCTAAATTGCTTGCTAACTTTGATAATCTCTTGCCATCAGAAATCTTTTACAACAGATACAATTTCAACAGTGTACTTCATCTTGTTGGAGGACATTCAAGAATTTTTTTTTCAAGCCAGAGAGCTATGATACTTTTCAAAACTGTAATCATATCATTTGATATGGCACAGCATAAAATCAATAAAGTAATATAAAATAAGATAAATTAGTTATCTTTCTTGGGAATCTTTTGGCTTAACATATGACAAGCTTTGTGCAAAAAAGTGAGTAGCTGATGAAAATCTCTCTTGAGCATGAGCAAATTGGATTATCAATTAGCTGTATGTCTTCAAAAATCTCCTTTTCTTAAGCCTCCTTCAGTTCCATTCTCATTTGTCAAGTGCCAGTGAAAAATGTCTGCGATACGCAGCAAAGCCTTGCTTGCAGACTGCCATTTTCTTCTTGAAAACTAAAACTTGGTAAGCTTCACTAAACCTGTCTAGTAAAATCCCTTGCAGCAAAAACAAAGCATGAAGAGTTTCTTAAAATTAATTATTTCAGTGATTTAAGCTAATATTAAAGTCAAGCTGAAAAATTGTCAGCCACTCTAAGGTCCCAGGGCAAATCCCCATGCTTAGGCAGTAACGAACTGGGACCACAGAACATAATCATGGACCTGGGGCCTACAGGTTTGGAATCGGGGTTTTTTTCTCTCTTTCTTTCAGCTTCTATTAATACCCAGAAGCAATCTATCCTCTATTCACCTTGCGATGGACTGGGACTGTTCCTTCTTGTTTTCCTCAGTCCTTCTGTATGTATATTAGAAAAACTGGTATGTCTCAACAGCAAAAAATATGGTAGCTTCAGTATGGGCAAAATTTAATTTTGTATGTCTGAGTTAATAGAAAAGCTTTGACTTAACAATTGTCCTGAATCTGGGCTTTACCATACCTTCTGGGAATTTAGACTGATTTTTTTTTTTTCCCCAGTGATATTTTTAAGGTATAAAAACACTGAAAAACGTAGTGTTTGCAGTACATAATGCTAATCTGCTTTCTCTAAATTTTCTACTGACAGCAAATGTATCATCAAAATAAGACCAAATCCATATGCTCCCTGGAAAAAAAGAAGGTAGAATTAGAAAATGATTAATATTGCTATTAACTAAATCCTTGGCTCCCACACAAGGAACAATTTAAATTCCCCATATATTTATTGACATGAATTTTCTCTGTTTTTTTCCAACTTGCTTTTCATAGTGAATTTAATGGCACACCAAGGCTTGTAAAGCAAAGGCAGACTACTGGAGAAATGGCCATAAACCTGTTACAACTTCATCACACTTCAATGGCATGCTATTTTTAATTTATCTTCATGGCTTCTTGTGCCTCCTGGGTATTTGTATCTCCAAGACTACAGTTACCTCTTCATCTCATAAGCAATTGGAATAACAGCTGATTTCAGCTCTGCATATGCTGTCTTATTTTAAGCACAGTTTAGTATCCATAAAATATGTCAGGTTAACAGCACTAGAAATAGAAGCATTTTGTTTGTCCCCAAAACAGCAATATCACAGAAGGAGATGACAAAGCCTTCCTTACGAGAAGTCCAGCGAGTACTTCTCTGCACTGCTCTGCCTGGATGATAGGTACAAGAATTGAAAAGTTTGCAAATCCCATTCTTTGTCATGTTGAAAAATTATGTTCTATACTCCTTTTCATAAATCAGTCAGATTCCACCTAAGAGCTAATGAAATCTTTAACTGCTCCTCCTACTGGAACATTGTTCCACAACCTCAGTGCTATAAAGGCTAGAGTATTTCCAGCCTGAATCTATTTCATTCCAGTGCCCAGGTGCTCTTGTACGGTATAACATATTCACTTAAGCCATTTTTCCTCATTCTGCAGTTTAGCCCAGAAAGCTATTCAGAGACAGCAGTCATATTCTCTCTCAGCCTTTCTTTTGCTCTTCTGAACAAACCAAACTCTTCAAGCCACCTCTTAAGAGACAGGCTCTCCAGTTCTCTTAATAGCCAGTTCCAGTTTTAAGTCAAAGACTGAGTACTGTTATTTTCATTTTACTGTTAGAAAAGCACCATTAAATCATGTTCAGAAGTGAGACACATACCTGAATGGAGTTGAACCTCAAGTTTCTATGTCTCTGCCCACCACTTCAAAAGCAGAAGCACCCTTATTCTCTGGCATTAGTATTAAGACTAAGGGGCACTTCTAACCCCATGTCTGCTCAGGCTTTGGCACTTCAGCTGCTGTTTAAAAGATTTCCTTTCATGCCAATAGTATCTTGAAAATCTGTTTGCCAGGAGCTGTCTTGAGATTGTCTTCCTAACAGTCTGCAAGACTATGTACCTTTACCAACCTCCAGCCCTCCTGAAGAAGTCTTGTTTTGGCTTGTACTCTATTGGTCACAGCTTCTGGAGACCTATCTTAATGCTTTACCAAAGCCTCTGCATGCATAGTAATCAGCACTCCAGCAAGGCTACAATTACCAAAGGCACAAAAAAAATCTGAGGTTGGTGGGGCTTACTCAGAAAACAAACATGGGACCTTGTAAAGGCTCAAATCATGGACGATTTTCTAAAGGTTAGAGAAACAATCTGAAATACAGCTATCTAGCTATATCCATAGGTACAACTACCTAGAGATACATAGATAAATCTCAGCATCTCAAAATGGCAGATAAATCTGCATTAGACACTAATTTTCTGACATGGTTGTCACTAGCATAGTCTTGTCACTGCTTCATTGCGTACTTTGGACAGGGACACTTAAAAAAAAAAGAAGGAACAGCAGAAACCATGAAGATAATTTTCCTCTAGCAATTATAGCATGAGCATTGTTTCAAGCTCAGTTAAGACCATATTTGGTCATGGGTATATCTGAAAGTGATTTCAACCATTATTATTATCAGTCACTGTGCGGTGACAAGGCCAATGTGTCAGCAGCGTGGATGGGAGAGCAGGACATTTTTTTTCCCAAGAGACATACATCAGTGTCTCCAAGAGAGGAGAAAAGAGAGAATGAAATATTTCTCAGACTGTTTTTATTTGATCTGTTTCAGACTTTGATATACAGAAGGAATGAGTCAGTGTTTGGCTTCATGGAACTATCACAAGAAAAACCTTTCACTCTTATCTCAGATAACGTTCAAATTGCAGCCAGACAGCAATGAAATGGAAAATCACCACAAATGAAAAAGAATGGTTTGGAAGTGAAGATATGAAGGGGAAAACTGTTAAAAATGCAGAGCTTAATTATGCCTAGTCTCTCTCCGCATCAACTTGCTGTCCATTAAAGTCAAACCTGGGGAGAGATCACTGCTCAGGTTAGAAAAACTTCAGTGGAAGAATGAAACATCTTGAGCATTGGGGACCTTGTTTTGAGACATATTTACAAATACATTTCCAGATGACCTGACTGGAGTGTATTGACAAGTTTTTATTTTGTCCAGAACTATTGCATGTTTTCTGTAGAAAGTCTAACTTTGTATAAGACAGTTATGCATAAATTAGTGCTATACAACTATTAAATAAATAGTTATGAAACCAGAGTTTACAAAATACTGAGAATGAGTCTACAGTTCTGTGATGAAAAGGCTATTTGTTTCTGATAAATATCTGAAATGCACTCCTATATTCAGATCTGGCTACGCCTCCTGATTAAGCTCAGAGTAAGAACAGCATCACCTGATAGCCTGTAGGTAAGCTATATAACTTGTGTACAGGTGCATAGCCTGGCACGATGGGAACAAGACAGAGTTACTAAGCACGGGGCAACCCAGTGCCCTGGGAGTAGTGAGGGAATGTGAACATCCAGACCAGGATGCAAATGTAATATAATTTATTTGCCTATGGTATAAAAGGGGAATTAGAAACAATATGAACTTTTTATTAGCAGAGTGAAATGGTTTTGTACTGTCTTGTCTTGGCATTCACGTATTAACACCTTGCTGGAATGACCACAATAGGAGATGCTTTCTATACAATAAATCTGGTCAACTTCTTTCCACCAAGCCTGTGGCAGTATATCATAAAACAAGGTTTATGCCGGGGTCTTCTGAGAATACACAGGCATTATGGTCTCTGGGATTACAAAACTGATGACACAAGTGCACTGCTCTTTGCACACATATGCACAGGGAGCTGACAAGAATAGCACAGGTCATCCTGACAGCTCACACTGTGAATAAAAGAGAATGGCCACTTTTCCTTCTTCATCTCCTTTAGGGGAATTGGAACATTTTACAAAATCTTCTGGCAGCAAGAAAATCTAGAAGCCATTATGTCCCTCTTTTCTGCCTCCCAAATGCTAGCAAACAGTTATGGAGACAGATAGTCTCTCCTTATTGTGAAACATCTCCCAGGGGAAAAGGTTGACTGAAGGCAGTGGTCACAGTTACTATTTCGTTTTAGTCTGTCAGCTGTCTGAGGTTTTCTCTCAAATAACAAAACAAACCCTAGCCCAGAATACAGCTATTTTTCCAAAGTAAATAATGTTTTAATGTTCTAGCTACATGGACTTAGCATTCTCCATCACAGCCTAGTTTCCAGTGTTCATTATAATCATGTCAGGATAGATGGCAAATAATAAGTAGGCTGAATTTTTCCGTATTAACAAATTATCATCTAAGAAGTCTCCACTGGACTTCTGTGGTATTTTTTGGAGTCATGAATTATTTCTCAGCAGTGGAAAAGATAAATTACTTCTGGGTTCCAAATTCACCCAGTCTCATCCCTTCTCCAAAATATGTTTTCACAGTCTTGCAATGAGAAATGTAAACTTTTTATGCAAGAAAAACAATCTAGCAGAAATCCATACCAGGAACATAACTTCCATGGCAAATGTCAAATTTCCATTCAAAAGATAAGTATTCTCCACTATATTTTTAAAGATCTTCAAATAAAAATTATTTTAAGCATGTGTGTTTGCCACTTCTCCTGGGAAAGCTACAATAATCATGTTTGGTTGCTATTAAACCCCATTGATTTGATTCCCAATTAAATTCCATAAGAATTTTCCGAAAAGAAACTTTAAGAATTTGAGGAACCAAATAAATAAACTATTATTAAATACACTTTTTTGCTATTTTTTTATAGCAGATAATAAAAATATGTAGCCTCTGTATTATAAATACTCTGCCATTATCTGAGTAAAGTATTTATGATGATGTATTCTGTAAGGTATTAATTCCATGACTTCGTTTTATATAAAGCATTTAAATGTAAATTACAAACATTAGCTTGCTCATTTTCAATTTTTTACTGGTAAAATGCAACCTACCTTGTGAATACAATTATGATGGTAATCACTGCTACACTTCTGTTTTTCCAATGTACAGTCTTCCTTGTTACATATTTCTGAGGACTTATTTTTATGGGTGTGCTCCTTATTTTTGTATATCCATCATATGGAGTTATCTATTTCACGTTATATGAATTCTATTTGTATCTGTCACTTTTTTGTTGTATGAAAAGGCTAAAAAATTCATAAATATTTAAAAAAAATAAATAAATAGAAAGATTGATTTTCTTTTCCCAGGAGGTCTGGCAGGTCTACATTAAATCTGAAAAGAGTTAAAGGAATGCTGTCTGTCACTAGCATTTGATTTTCCACAGAGCACTTTCAAAAGCAAAACAAGTAAGAGTTCTCTTAGCTATGTGCAGACCATTTTGTATTTAGCAAGCAGGAAGCATATTGTCATTTGTTTCTGTCATATTATTCCACTGGGTGACAAGAACAAATGCTGATGAAGCGCTAAAGAAAATGCACCTAAGATATGTACCTTAGCTCTCATCAAGAAGCACTGGATTGTTTCTGTGAGCTGCAATAAAGTGGTGCCTGTGTACAACATAAACAAAAAAGGACTGTCAAAGTAATCTGCAAAACTGGAAAAAGGCGGAGTTTGGCAGTTCCCATATTCCCAGGCAGCCGTGAGTAGTTATTATCAACCTGACTTCACGTTCTCAATCTTTCCTTCCTTCTGCCTGAGCAAGACATTGAATCAGCAAATGGATTCTTAAGCAAAAACCATGAGGATAATGGAAATATCAGTATAAAATCAATACACCACCTTAGAAGGTAAAAAAAAAAATGTTTACAGACTAATCCTAAGTCTGCAGGACCAATGATACTATCACTTATTAAGTCTTTATCCTCATTACAGGAATCAATCCTCAGCCAGCTGAAGAAGTTACCTATCATTTCATTTTTTATAAGGGCTTTTCCTTTTACATCCAGGTAGCTTTAAAGTCTCTTGTGGTTTCTTCATCATTCACTGCATAGAGGTGGCAAATACAATTTTTAGAAAGTATATGACAGTCAAATTTACACATTTTACAACTTGCAATTGTAAAATTGATTTTTGTAACAATCCTTTAAGGACTAAAATAAAACTTTTATTCTGCCAAATATAGACCTGACATGCCTCCTTTTGCAAATTGGAATTCATTACATCAATTAAAATATAAATAGGTATTGCAAACTGAAATTGGTTTGCATTCTGAGCAGGGAAGCCTACAGGAATACAGGAATACTGCAATAGTTCTCTAGGAAAGTAAACTCTAACATTTAAAAAATGTGTAATTTCCCACATGATTACCAGAAGCCAGACTCCAAGAATGCATATATACCCTGTCACCCTGTCTTAGATTTAGAACGAGTGCTACGCACGAACAAAAATCCTTCCCCAAAGTTGCTCTCTGTCTAAGCAATATTGTTAGCAATACTGATCTTAACAAATACATCTCCCTGAACAGAATACATCTCAAAGTTTCTAAGATTTTGCAGACAGTGAAGCTGGACAGAGATGCAGTGATATTGGCAAGTGACTTCATAACCCATGAAGAAAATCATGCACCTGAAGTCTGATCATGTTTGTACTGGTAGCACAGGTTGGATTTCCTCAGAGGCAAGGGGAAGAAGCAGGAGAGTACGGCAGTCATTAGATGCTGCCTTGTAAAGGGACAGAAAGGTGTGCAGAGCCTGTTTCAACTTGCTAAAATCTATAAAATGTCCTGGTGTGTTCGCATGATGGAAGATGGAGAACTGTCTATCTTACGCTTTAAAAAAGCCCAATCTGCTCATTCTGCTCAATGTTACAGGGGATGCATTGGCAGAATGTCGTAGATTTTGAAGTAACTTTAACTTTTTCACAGGGTTTTTATTTACCCTCAGAATAGGAGGACACAATCTGACACAAGTAAAATATACTTTAAACTATATTCAAATAGGACTCTTTTTTCTTGCAGCCACAAGGACATGGTCGTGTAGCCACAAAGGATGTGCAAAGAAGTAGGTTGTCAAACAGCACTGCATCAGGAGAGGGAAGAATCGTTTCCCTCTGCTTGCCAGAGAGAACTTTCAAAGGCCTAATATACAGATCTTATTTTCATTAGATGGATATAAAACATGCTATTGTCACAAGAAAAATAAGAATATATTTTTATATCACAGAAGGCCCATTTTTCATTTGTTTTCTTTTGTTATAAGGAATTGCTAAGATACATCAACAAATTAATCTCTGTTGTTCTGCACTGTAATACAATAGTGCCAGAGAACCTGAGAGATACTGCAGGTCCATAATGCTAGGCATGAAGAGGGCGTATACTGACTTCTCCAGCCTCAGGAACTCACTGTCTTAAAATAAATCAGAGAAAATGGTGACATGGAAATTCAGTGAGGTGGAGTGACTCTGTTTTGGCCCAGCAGCAGGCTGATGACAAAGGCAGGAGTAGTGCATAAGGTATTAATTTGAACATGCCAATGAAATTTTTACATTTCTGGAATCAATGTCAATACGAGGAAGTAATGCTCACTGATTTATCTGTTTGAAAAGAAGGCATGACTGTTTTAACTCTCCTCCAGAGATTCAGTGATTACCATAATTTTTTTAATTTGCTAGATATGTCAGCAAGACTTTTTTTTAATGAATGTTCTTATTTTGCATTTTCTGTAGTTCTCGAGACTAGAAAATATTTTATTATAGAATTATGAATCAGTATTGTGTCTCACAGCAACTGCTGACATTACTGTATCTGACAATACTCCTAAGGATATGTGTTTGTGAGATCAAGCAGTTGAACTTTTAGCCTGACATATATGGATCAGGCCTATTTGTCCTACACCCTTATTCCACTTTTTCTCTTTTTGTCTTTTCTTATAGAAATTTCTCTTCAAAACTTAGATACAAAGGAAGTGTAGGTGTGAATAATCCTTTCTCCTTGCAATTCCCCATGTGTTGGAGTGGAAATGACCAAAGTTCTGATTATGGTGTGTAATAATCCTCTGTGCATCTAATGTCGCTGCCAAAAATCTCCCTTAGCAACAGATTGGGGTTAAAGAAGCACATTTTATTTCATCAAAAGTAACATTATTAACAGTACCATCACAGAACTTATATGTAGTGAGGCAATTTCCTAATGCCTTTTCCTCCGAGGCCAGTATTTTGCATGCCTCACATCCCGGTGCCTGGTTTCCTGGAATGGGAGATTATCTCATAAAGGATCATTCACAGCTGGCAATTTGCAGTAAGCCTGTAAAAGTTCAAAAGGCCAAACTCAAATTTGAATAGTAGGAAGTCACATATTTTTGATGCACTGAGAGTACATTAAGCTAAAATGTCCAAGTAGGATCTCTTTCCTACTCCTTTTCCTCTCTCCCAGAAACAACCCTGAAAGCAAAACTTTATGTTAAAAACATTATGTTCTCAAAAGAAAGTAATAGAAGCTACCTTTCAAGCCCAGTATCAGGAATGTCATTCTGAAATAGAATCCTCTAAGTAAGTTCAAACTTGGAAAGCATAAAACATATGTTTCATGCAGTGGACGAAATAAACACTTTCTCTCTTAAAAAAACCCACAAAACCACACAATATTTTTGTCACTCAGGCATTTAATTAGAATTTCAAAAATAGGTTAATTGTAATTGAAAATGTAATAAACTATAGTTTGGGGGTTTTTTTCTAGGGAAATCTAAATTAGCATAGTTAATGAAATTACTTTACTTTTTTGCTTTGTCAGTAAACTAAATCCCTTCCACAGCTTTCTATTTGAAAAAACAAATAATCTGCTAAAGCAAATGATCTGCTTTTTCACCCAGGGATTACAAAAGCTATTAAGGCAAATTCCAGTGAACTACATCAACAGTACTTTAAAATGAACTTTTAACACTTTACAAATGTTATTTTGTTGGAAAAAATGACACCAGTTTCTTTAAATGCCAGAGAGATTTAAACTGTGGTAAGCTAGAGTCAGTGGTTTTATGAAGTGTATTATCTTATGGATACTGGTTTGGTGAACATTTTAAAACCATTATCTCTCACTAAGCTCACAAGTAATGCTAAGAATGCCTATGAGCTCATTTGAAGCTGATCTGTAATGTAACAAGGAAATACCATATATTTTCTGTTAACTGTCAAACTAGCATGAATGAACTAAGCCACTCTGGACATACTTGAGGAATGGGGAAAAAAGCAGCCTGTAAAGATCAAACAGGAGTTTGCTTCTAATGATACAGTGCTGGGCAAATACATGTGAACAGGTTTTGGTATGATTCTCTGTTCTACGCCAATAGCTCGGCAAGGAAGATTCTCCTTCCTCATCAGTTCTTCAATGTGTTGAAAGTGAAGTTGTCCATTGGTGTGGCTGAACTGGAGCATTGTTACATTGTTACAGTGCCTGTGGGTGTGAGTGGGTGTGAGACTCTGCAAGGTGTGGAGGGATTCTCGGTGTTTTTCTTGATGCCTCAAATGTTCAACAAAATCTAACTTCAAAATATCGAACAGGGTATACAGAGTAAAAAAATACTTAAACATTTGGGAAGGCACAGAATGTACAGCTAACTAAAACAGAGCTCAGTTGGCATTTCTTTTCCTAAAAGATTTTGATTTCATTTTCAAAAATCCATAAAGCTGTATGTTTCAAAAAATGCATTCAAAGACTGGTTTTGGATCAAAGCATTTTGTTTCAACAGAATCAAAGCATTACATAACATTGAACTTAAGAATAATTTCAAAACTAACATTAAAATGTTTCATTCCCTTAATGCCAAGATAGGATGAATATTTTGTGTCTATCTTTTTTTTCCTTCTAAGTGACTTCTTTGAAAAAATTAGCATGATTCCAGAAAGCATATTTTCACATCAGTGGGAAAATGTCATCAAAGATTTTCTGACCAAATCTAAGAGACATAATTGAAAATATGATTTTTAAAAATGTGAAAATAACATTAGTTTCACTGTGGATGTCTTTTCTTTATGGCCAGTTTAGCAATCAATTTTACTCAAATTTCTGTCTTTCCTACTTAACAGAGCTTTTGTTTTTTCTTAGCTGACCATGCTATTTATCCTCCTTATGATATTATGTTCATCCTTGCACATTTTTTTTTCAGGGTAGTCTGAGCGCAGGAAAAAATCAACATGTGTATGCAACATATTTTATACATCTAATGTATAGAAGAGAGGTCAACATATTATCAAATCCCTTTTCATAGTTTTACTGATTTAGTGGTTATAGTAAGACACTTCTTGTCACCTTTTTAAATGAAAGTACACAGTTTTATTGGTTAATACATTTGCATTTAAATTATTTGCTAATATAGATGATATGTTAGTGTGAAAATTTGTGGTTTTAAACTAAGCCTTATGAAATCTGATATTTTTATGATAGATCTGTCTATCAAATGACAAATGGTTGACATGAAAAATGTGTGCTGTTGTTTGAATTGTAATCATTTAATCTTAATCTTACTTTACTAAAAACAAACAAACAAAATTATTAGGTTAGATGTTGCACATGGAGAATCTATTTCAAATCAAACTGCTGGGAATCCTATTTGAATATTTCCAGCAGAGAACACCATTTTCTAAATTAGTAAGAAACAAAGATTTTTTAATATATTCAGAACAAACAAAACAAAAACAAAATTCTAACTGGATTTATCATCAGAAACACAGCTCTGTGACTGAGTAGCTGTGGGGTAGATAACAGCACATTTCTGAATGAATTACCAGGAAATATCACTTTATTTGATGCTTTAAGTAAGTTATTTTTAAAAGATAGATTCATTAGCTTTGAATATTTTAAACCTCACATCACTAACATTTTGACATTGTGCTTGTTTGAGAAGTTGAAGAGTCTGAAGGCTTTAGTTTAAAGGCAGAGTTCTAGTTTTATTTTTTATTTCATAATTCAAACTACTTTTATTGAGATAAGCATGAGTATTGCAAAAAAGTCTAGAAGTGCCAAAGGTAAGAGATATCTAGGGATTAGGTATGTGATGTTGGTTATGGGGGAACTGCTAATATTTTTAGAATGAAAACGTGGGGACCATGTCTATTTTCAGTGGCATATGGCTTGTTTATAAAAAGAAAATATGATTTGTAGTGAAATAGACGCAAGTCTCTTATTGACTCTTATTTGTCTACTTTTATGTCTTCTAGTATTGTACAATCATCTCACTTCCCAATCATTGACTTTAATATCACAACAGAAATGGAAGGATAGGAAGCATTAATATTACAAAATTTAATATATTCATATATAGGAGACTGCAGCAAAGAACTTTAGGCTTTCATTTGTAAAACAACTGCCTACATAATTTTGAAAATCTACCTATAAATGCTTGGCCTTAAACTTACACAGACAGTATGTACCAAAAAAATAAAATGAACCCAGATCATCTTCAGCTACCTAACTTAAAAGAAGTTAATTCTCTTTACCTTGTGCTTTCATATGTTCATAAAATAATGTCTTTTTTTGTAAAAGCTGAGATTTTAATAAAACTTGGAGAAACTGTGGGAAAAGAAATTAGTAAAGAACATGCGTGTATCCTATCTTGTAAATAGAAACCTGTATCCTTTAGTTGGTGATAAGAAGTCTATTATTTGTACTCAAACTACAGCCCTAGCTGCTCACTCAGTAAAGGCTCAGAAGCGTGATCAGGAACCTTTTTTAACTGGTTGAGCTGATTTTATGGAAAATCTGAATTTCGACAGTCTCCCTGAACATGCACACTTACATTTGTTCATCGCTACCATCTTTATTGTGCCCTGGTGATGTACATGAAGAAATGAATAATCTGCTTTTTTGTTAGACTCTGCCAATTTTGTTTAATGCTAACATAGTGCTTTTGAAAAAGTTACCAGAAGAGTGCTATTAAAATCAAACTTTAATTGAGGCACCCAGCTCATTCTTATTCTGATCTCATCAGTTTTCATTCACATGTGACACGTTGCCAGCTTACAGTTCTTGTAATAAGAACTTATAATAAAATGTGGACCAATGGGAAGATAAAAGCCAAGATGAAAAGAGCTTATTGCTTGAAATGAATTAAACATGGGACTGATGGCTTTTAGCAAGATAAGTAGCTGAGACTACTCAATGGCAGCAATCTCTTATTTATTTACAGTAAAATCTTATTTATCTGAAGGTCTCAGTGCACAGCTTAAATTCACAGTTAAGCAGAAGGACTTGTCACACAGATTTGATCATCAAGATTGCTCTGTATATTTCAAAGTGTGACAGTTAAAGAATTCATCTTTCCTGCACTACTGGTAAAGAAGAGGACACGAACTCTCACAAAGCTCAACCTGGTAAGTCCCAGCAGCTGCTCCTGTCCAAGGCTAGAGTCAGTACTCAATATAGTCTATTTTCAAATAGTGAAGCGCGCAGATAAATCCTGGCATAGGCATGCCAACTAATAGCACTATATAACAAACTCAGAAAGACTGATAAAAGGATACTTCATTCAAATGAAATTGCAAGGAACACCTTGTACATAGAACATAAATATCCGTGCTTCACTACAACATATCAAGCTCTATTAAGACAGTGCCCTGTAAATCTTTCTGCTGCTTTATTTTCTCTCCAGGTAGCCACTGGTTGTAAGTCTCTCAGCCTACATTTTCCCCTCTGTTGTGACATTTCTGCCTTTGTCTCTGTGATTCATGCCAACTTTGCTACCATTCAGGCATCTCAATGCAGTGCTACAATTAAGATTACCTCTTTAACATTTCTATTAAAATATAGTGTTCAAGATTTTCTCTGTTTCTCCAACAGATCTATACACCTTTCAGTACTGACAAATAGCTATGACTCAGGTATCAATTCATATACCCCTGAATGTAAAACAAGCATTAGACTGTCCTGTTAATGTCGAGGGCTGACTTCAAGCTGATAAACTGAAAAGAATGGTATTTATAAAGAAAATCTGGGTGGAAGAGTTGTCTTCACAAATATGGTTTTGCCAGCTGTCAGGACTAAGGAGGATTGTGGCTGTGGCAAACATTCTGCAAGGTGCTGTATATACCTGGTTTGCACCTTCGGTGGAGTGATGCTTGCAGAGATGCCTGTACTAGGCTGATGCTTTCTGTGATCTTGCCTGTCACAATGGAGGGTCTGAAAATACTTCCCTCCATGGAAACGAACTAAAGGCGATCTGAGACAAGCCACGACTGCAGCAGTCCTTTGGCTTGAGACTAGGTAACTGTGTCTACCAGCATTGTTTTTACCTTATATGAACACAATAATCCTTAATCTTTTAAATCTTACAAGAAATCATGCTGCCTTAAACTCTTTTCTCTCCCGTACTATTTCACAGTTCCTGTCTGTGGTGAGTTTACTACAGCTAAATCTTCAAGCAACAAGGACATCACAATCTGAGATGGTGATTTTTCTGTGAACAACAACTAGATTAACTAAACATATTGTTCAATCCAGTATTGAAAGCATGCTATCCTTAATTTCTTGAAAGAATTGAGAATCACTGCAAAAAAGTTAGAAACTCTTTTGAACAAACTAATTAACAACGGCCAAGTCAGATCCTGGCCTTGTACAACTTCTGCAAACAATCTGGTACAACCTTCTGCAAAGTGTGAAATGCCTTTTGAAGCACAACTTTAGCAGTTTCACAGTTTCTTCCCTCAAGACTTCTGTAATCTGGCTTACAAGGGAAGAATAGCATCTGTATTAAGAAGAGAAAAAGTAGTCTTCAAAATCCACCTCTAAAACAGAGCTCAAAATCTCCATCACACTTGCTGTCATGATTTAACAATATGAATAGACATTTCAGTCTTGTATGTGCTAAAACCTGCAGGCTTATAATTATTCCTCACTCTGTGGGCTATGTGGATTGAGGACTCCTCAAAGCCAGTCAAGTAGCACTGAGGGATCCAGAGCCTTCAGGATCAAGTTTACCTACAGGGATGGGATGTAAGGTGTTTCTCTTTTACACCATTTTGACATTGGGCCAGTACACAGCATCAACAGACAAAGGTTTTCTTATCTAGTCTGAATCCTCAATACTTGACATTTTAGATGTATGGAAAATGGAAACCAAGTCAGGCTACTAAGAGGACAGAACAAACATGTAGGGAGAGAAATTAGACACAGCAAAACTTAAGAGAGAGGAGAATGGTAAGAGATGTCAGAGATTCTGAAAACTCATTCCAGTATATTAGTCATAAAAAGAAGAGCAGAGGTGCTACTCTGTTACTCCATGGTTTGGAAAGATGTTGACATATGATACTGAGATGTCTGACGGTGTTTACCAACCTTTTTGCCTTTACTGAAAAATCATCACATGAAAGTATATGATAACAATCAAGCAAGTAAAAGGCTATTGCAAAAAGTAAAGGAATAATCTGTTCCCTACATATTGTGGTAGGTGTAACAGGTAGTAGTGGGCTTTAACTACACCAGGAAGGACTCAAGTTAGGAAGCAGAAAAAGCTTTGAAAGACTAGTATGGATAATGAGGGACTGGATTAATTTGCCTGGGGAAATTGTGGAGTCTTCATCTTTGGACCCTTTTTAGGACAGCTTGGGCAACCGTTTGTCAAAAATAGTTCATGATAGGAATAGCATCTGTCACAATCTGACTCTGCCCTGGGGTAGAAGGAAAGTCTAGATGATGCTTGAGGTTCCTTCAGTTCTTATTTTTCTATGACTTTTATATTTTACTCTTATTCAGAGAGCTAATAAACAAGATTGTAGCCACTGGCTTTTTGTTACATGCATACCTGTAATCTCCAGAATTCCTGATTGCCTTTGGGAAGAATTATATGGCTATTGTAGCTATGTCAATAATTTTTATATCATCTGTGGGACAAGTTAGCATTTGTAAACAAACATATTATCAGACAAATTGAAATCAGTCTTTCCTTTGACTTCAAGAGGAGCTCAATTACATCACGTAGTTTCAGGCAACTAAGTTGGCAGTTGGTCTCCCAAGGCTCCCTTTGTAGTCAGCACACAGACAGGCACTTTCAGGGAGCAACCGAGAGCATGAGACTAATTTATGTGCTCTGAAGAACAGCCAAATAACTGAGCAGGTTAAGTAAATTAAATTGGAAACCAGTAGTTGGACAGTGTTAATACTCTCCTTCCATACCTTCATAATGCTTAAATTACCAAGCAAGTGGCTTTCATAAATAACCAATATTTAAAGAGAAGATATGAAAATATATTGTGGAAAAAATAGCAAGAAATTAATTGCATTCACAGAGTTTATAGATTTTGCTGCAATCTCTGCTCCCATTTCTATGCAATAAATAATATCAGGACAAACTAATTGTTTTTCCTAACAACTCAATGTGAAAAATCTCTAAAATAGGCTGGCTATGCAAATATCTAGTGAAGAGTAAAAGAAAGCAAACCTACTCTATTTTGGCTCCCACTGACACTGATAGTAAAAATAAGATAGTGTTAAATAAATATGTTTTAGGGCTTTTTAGAAGTGTTTTATAGGAAGAATAAAGTAAACACACTCAGTGTAATTTCTTTCGAGGCTTTTTGAGGTATAGATTCCCACTGTTAAGTTACAGAGTTATAAAAAAATTAAAGAACACAGAGTAAGGTTTATCTAGCCTTCAGCTTCCTGGTATGCATCAATTAAATTTATCCTAGGATCAAGAGTTCTCCTGTTTCCATCCATAAGGTTCAATATTCTATTCTTATCTAACAAGGTCTAGCTGAGTAACTCCTTGAAACTGAGGGTATATTGATGAGTGGCAAAATAACATTTTCTTCTTACTATCCACTAAAACAATCACTCAGAAGACTGTCAGGTAGCATTCTTCACATGGAGGAATTGTGTAAAGAGCAAGGATCAGGTTGTGACTGAATGACACAAGAAAGAACCCAGGACTGCCTTGTTTGTTTGTTTGTTCTTTGCAGGATAAGCGTATCATCATTTGATCGAATTTTAAAATGGTTATTTATATTCCATCTCACTATTTCAACTGGATATCACATTCATTGAAACATTTATTCAGTACAGCCTCATTAAACCACTGGGTAACCAGTCCCCCACTGAACAGTGAAAATTGACAGAGTTTAATAGAAAAATAAAATGTTTGCTATGTACAAATAATGGGAAAGCCCACACAATTCTCAGGGACTACAGTTGGAACTGTGATATTTAGAACTAAGTACAGCCATGAGACAGTTTTGATCCATTTAACTAAAAGGATATGTGTCATATTAATACTGCTATTACTGTATAAATTAAACATCCATATTTATTCTTTCATAAATACTCCTTTAAATATACAATTCATATGGATGTAAAAAGATTTTAGCTTGCAGTATGAAATGCAGTAATAAAATTGCAATATTGTTTTTTTGTCAACCAGACTGTGAAGTCTTTGTCACAGTGGCAAAAGTATCTTCGATGGGACTTCCCTTTGGGGTCTCCCTTGTGCTGAGGAGGCTCAGAGTCACTTCCACAGGCACCCGAATACGAAGTGCTGCGTATTGAGGGTTTTATTGCACCCTGCTGCTGCTGCAAGGGAAGGACTGCTTCTCTCCAAGATCTCTCATAAAAGGACATCACTTCTGGACTGCTGACAGGAATGTTTAACACTGCCCATGCAAGTGCCCTGCAGAGTTATGGAGGTTAACAACTTCCAAAGCTTAGATAATGCTGCAGGTATTGGTGCTGAATAAATAATTCATGTCTAGTTTTTTATGACTGAAAAAAAAAGAAAAACTCGTGTAGCTTGACTCACTTTCAAGCTACTGTTAAAGCATTTGATTTTATCATAAATGTCATTTTTGCCCATTTATTTCTTTTGGCAGCAGGGCCTCTTCCAGAGGCTTGATGGCAGTATAATGGAAAGTTAATAAATGGATCAGTACATTGTTTTCATTCTTTCCAGATGTTTCCTTCATTATGCCAGACACATTACTTCCTAAGCAGAAAGCTGCAAAGAGTGCAAATTTTAGTATCTCTTACAAGACAAGATGAGCAGTTCAGAAAACAGGGTGCATCCTTGTTTGGCTGGAAGAAAACAGTTTCTATGATGTTTATTTTTGCTAGAATGGGATACACATCAATAGACACACTTAACAACAACAACAAAAAAATATATGAAGGATGTCAAAGAAACCAGATACAGAAAATCTTATTATATGTGTTTTTTATTGTAGATGGGACAGTATTATACTGACTACTTCTTCCCGACATCCACAGGTGTCCAGCAAATGCATTCAGTTAGTGCTGCTTACTATTGTATTGCTACCACTAGCTGTTTTAATCACAGCAGGCTAGACAGAAGCAATGTTAATAAGCAATCTGTAAAATCTCATCATGTCTGAATTTAGAGTGTAGTTGCTGTTTTACAGGGTCTAGCTGCAAAACTGTAAATGATGTTTGCTACTGAATGATGGAAAAAAGCATTATACAGGAACATTCAAACCTTTAGTAATGAATTGAAGAGCCTGGGGCTCATTTGCCAGAGAAATTAATAAAAACAAAAGCACGAATAAGCTCTATTTCCTGCCTTTACCTTATGTTAGGTAACTCATTTTCTGTTTAGAAATTAGGCCATGAGAAGTTACTATATTTCAAAGTAGTTCAGCTGGCATGTGCGTATTAATATAGAAACACCGGCTATATTAACCCATTAGTGCAGAGGTTACTTCAAAAGTCCTGTCATTATCTTCTTGTATGGTTGTCATAATGTTTCTTGATATAAATATGTGGGATGAGTAAAATCATTTTAAGAAGATTTTGAAAGATTTTTTATCCTTTCAAATTTTGCTTATCCTGAAATGCCCAGCTTTAAGCCAGGTACCTATTTTCTCACATGAAATCTTTAAATAGTCTATGTTTGTCACCTTCCTATTTTATTGAGGCCTTTCTGTGCAGCACTGGATTTTTGGTTTAACCTCTTAGAGTGAAACCTGCAGCCTTATAATTTCATTTCATTCAAGAATATAGAAGCCATCATTCTACAGAGCTGGCAGCTTTTCTGCTTCAGAACTCATGTAATTTAGTTGGGTCCTCTAATAGGGTTATATTTCATATATGCTGAATACACCCTTTATGCTCATGTTGCTCCTCAGAGAATTGACAGATGAAAATAAAGTAGTTTATTGCATAAGGAATAGTGACTGCATTGGCCATTAACCTCAATAACTTGCATAGACTATAGTAGGGCATATAAAACACTCATAGCAGTGAGATCTGAATCAGTAGAAGATGTTTATTCAAGCCAAAGTATTGCTTATAGAAAGGAGCCCACAGGTATCTGTACTATTCTGTGCTGCCATCTTCTCCAGCTAGGTAATTTGTGTTCTGCTACTTACAATATTTGAATGTCATGCCTCAGGCAGCTTATTTTCTTACAATGGTTTGCTCTTCTACAAAAATAGTACTGAAAAAAAATGTTATGCAAAATACCTGCTGTGCTATAATTAACTTATAAATGAATTTTTTGTCCATTAGTATTGTACTTACAACTTTAAATGCAATTATAATAAAATAACTACTGGGATATATGTTATACTGATCATATGAAAAACAATTATCTAAAAATTAAACCCATTTCACATTCATTTTGCATGTAAGAACATACTCGACTTTTTATTTTTTAAAGCTTTGGTAACTATATTAGATTTTCAAAACAAGAAAAATGAGAATGCTTCCATGATCAACTTCCAAGCCTTTGACTGAATGCAAATATCAGTTTATCTTTTTCTAAAATTTTATGTAAATGCATGCAACTCCAAAATGTTTTGGAAAAGTGAATTATCTGCTTAGAGCCCAGTGATACAAATCGTCTGTGCTGCTGGGTACTCTTCCAAATCTGGCAGAATTGGTCTGTTTATAGATAATACTTTAAAAAAAAGTGCTATGTGAAAATATCGTTGTGTAGATTATAAATTCAAACATTCTGAAGTTAGGAACCGTCAGTTTAAGACAGTTAAATTCATTCTCTCTTTTTTGTACACTTGCATGATAACACAGGCAACTTTCCTGGTAATACACAATTGCTTTCTGCAGGAACCCTGCCTCCTCTGGTGAGTCAGTTTTAAGGGATCGTTTGAGTGTGGTGATGTACATTTTTTTTCCTCCATTATTGAAAGTATCCCCTCATCTACTGTTTGCTTAGCACTTTCTCAATCTTGACAATTTTTGTGTAATGTTCTGGAAAAAAGATCTTAAACTTCTATTCCAGAAGGGACTTTGGTCAAGACCTCAGAGTTACCCACTGCAATTTGCGAATGCCCTAAACCTCTTCAGTCTGGACAAAATTCACATGCTTAGTTCTTAAACCACATGTAAATCAACTCTGTATCTACCAAAATGTTCTTCTACGTGCCTCCTCCCAGGGACTCACTTCAAAGAGTTTTCTTAGAAAATGGCTACTGGATGGAGTATTGCCCAGAATGTAATGATGGACAAGGTTGGCCATGAAATGGAGATATCATCCTCTTTAATGGTGTATGGTGTCGGTAATAAAAGTCTCCCAATTCCTAATGAATTCTAAATTGCTTCATGCAAAATGAAATAACTCCAGATAGGAAGGTACTTGCCACAGAGGGCAGCTGGTAACTGATTTTGTCTCCCACATTCTTGGCGACATTTCTGATTGCTGTATGTGTGCTTGGATGAAGGTACTCTCCTTTCATTGCACTGTTTTTCAGTGGAAACAGTTGTCATCGCTCAGCTTTGAATTGTCATCACTCAGCTTTGAAGTTACCAGCTGTACATCGTTGATCAGGAGAGGGTTCAAGCCTGGACTGAATGGAAGTCTTTGGATTAGGGTTCTGTCAGGACCTCCATCAGCTTCCTGCCGCAGATGGCTCCTCTTCCAAAGTCGCCCAAACCTGGGCCTCATTTTGAAGTACCTAACTCCACCCATATTTGGCTGGGTTTGCAGTTGAGATTGCAGTTGTTCAAAGAGGTTACAGGCTCAAAGCAAAATCACTCTGGGCATTCCTGACCAGCAAGAAACATTTGGTAAGTGCTGCCCGTATATGACTACAAATCTTACTTGTCAGAGGTTGCTTTTCAAATAATTGCTGGCAAATAGACTTCTTAGGGAGCCCAAAGGCTGCTGGTTATGTAGTCAGCAAAGGGAGGTGGCTACTCCACCATAAGTTAACAATAAGCTTTTGTTGAAAGCAGTTCTCAGCAACTGATTAAATGTTAATTATCATTCTTTTGTACCGCCACATATTCACTCTTTAGACCCAATTTCCAGCTACCTACAGACTGCGTTACCTAGAGAAACAGGGTGTTTGACCAGTCAACAGGGAAATTGCTGGTCATTTCACAACTTGCAAAGTGACAGGCAAGTACGGTTGAAGCTGAGAACAGGGTGCTATAAAGGGTAGATGGGAAATGTCACTCATACATAAGAAGCAGCACAGCAAGAAAAATTCATTACAAATCCCTTCGTGGGAGAGAATGAGTCTTAGGCTAGCCTGTTCTAAGGATGGAAAGATGGGGATATAAAGATTGTTCCTGAGGCTTGCAGGATCCAGATCCTGGGAAATAAGGAGTTTGAAAGTCAAGGCCCCAACCCAGCACTGCAGGAGTTTAAACACAGGCTGGATTGGGGTGTGTGCCTTAAATCCTGAACTGGGCACAGCATATAGTGGGAGGTCCTCGGAGAAATACCTCACCCACCTCCAAGAGTGGTGATGTGTCTCAGTGGCACTTCACAGCTTCATAGGTAAAACAGCAGGGTTAGTAGGCTTTTTGTCAGTTTTGTTGTTTGTTAGTTTTTCCCCATTTTCGGTTTTATGTCAGAGCTCCGTAACATCCAACTCCTTTTGGATTTAGAACTCAAAATGTGGACAGATTCAGCTGGAATTCTCTGATGAAACAGGTTTTCATGGAAAAAAAAGCTAAATTATAGAAACTTTAATTTTTCAGAGAAACCTGTTAGTTTCTTCTGATGAAACACCACAGAAGACAGCTTTCTTCTGATAGAAACCTGCTGATTGCTTGCCTGCTGTTGGGGAGCTCAGACTCCTCAACAGGTGGCTCTGATGTAACCCCCATCCCACCAGAGCTCTGGATCACACAGCACGCACACTTTGCCACAGAGACTGGCAATCAGCTTTGAATGAGTGGAAAGGAGTTTTGGAGCTGAGGGAACAGAGTTCAAAACCTACTATCTAAATGGAAGAAGCTGTGCAAACATGCAAATGTGTCACACAGTGTGTGAACATTTGAAACCCGGTGTGCAGCTCTAAGAACTGAAATACTCTTTGATCCTATTTAAAAGCCTACACCTGGACTCTTCTCTCTTGTAGGCTTCCTACCATGGAGCAGAGCACTTCAGAGCTTCAGGTCCCCATCCCAAGTCATATGGTTCCCAGCTTCCAAGCACTGGCTGTCAAACAGCCTATATGGGGTCCCATAAAAACAACAACTGGACGACAGGCTGTCACTCTCAGGATCCCAGGATCCAGTATATGCTGGAGTCTTTCTGTGAAGCGCATTGGCTGTTGCTCAAATAATGGCTTGTTTGGAATTACACCTTTTTTTCCCCTCCTTAGAATAGCCAATGTTTCCATGAAGTGGATATTTGAACCTGTTTCAGATATTCGTGGGTAAGAAGTGTATATTTGGCCCTGTTTGTTTGTTTCCCTTTACATGTAATACATTTTTCTTTACCACATATCTCTAAAGAGGGAGAAGGTGATACTGTTCAGCCCATTTTATGAATCGGAAACTGGAATAAATGGAATAGAGGCAAAATTGTAGACTATATTTAAGAGTAAATTTGAATACTTTATATATCAGCAGAGGTCTTATTGACCTGATTTGCAAAGCTTGACCTAAAATCTTCTGAGCATCAAACATCAGATTTGGATAGCCAGAAACCAAGGAATAAGTAGTGAGAATTCCAGTTAATGTGATCTTCTCATTATTTCTTTGGAAGGCAGAAGTACAATCCAATTTTATAAAGTAGCAGTGAATCACCATAACAGTGAAACCATTTTAGCCCAATTTTCTAAGAAACTTTTGTGCCCGTGTCTGTGCATGTGCATTTGCATCTGTCCATTTGTTGAACTTATTGATCAATTTAAACTAAGACTGGAAAGGAAAATAGGGATTTCAGAAACAACCGAAGCAGTTATTAACCTACAGTTACAGTTAATAGTTAACCACAAGTTTTCAAAAACCAGGATGCTAGGAAAGAGTACTGGACCTTATGAAGGAATAAGGAAAATCAAAACATGAGCTTATTTGTTTTTCAATTTCAGAGTATCTGCATGGCAAAGGAATTTTGAACCAGAAGACATAACTCATATGCTCTAGAACATGTTAACATTAATAGTACTGTTTCTGTTTGTGTGACACTGTCTGTTAAACCACCTATCTCACAAATTTTGCAGTAGAAGAGACAGAGGTCCCATGAAAGCCTCTTGCAGTGTACGACCTGATTTATTACCAGTTCAGTCTGCACTGTGAACTGAATGAGGCCTGGGCTATGGAGGGAGAAAAAGATAAAAGTGCTGTGCTTATGTATTAATAATATGGGTAATGAAAATGCACACATGTCCTGGTTTCGGCTGGGACAGAGTTAACTCTCTTTTTAGTAGCTGGTACAGTGCTGTGTTTTGGATTTAGGGTGAGAATGATGTTGATAACACTCTGATGTTTTAGTTATTGCTAAGTAGCGCTTACCTTAAGCCAAGGACTTTTCAGTTTCCCATGCTCTGCCAGCAAGCAGGTGTGCAAGAAGCTGGGAGGGAGCCGAGCCGGGACAGCTGAACTAGCCAAAGAGGTATTCCATACCATGGAACGTCATGCCCAGTATATAAACAGGGGGGAGTTGGCCGGGAGGGGAGGATCGCTGCTCGGGAACTAACTGGGCATTGGTCAGCAGGTGGTGAGTAATTGCATTGTGCATCACTGTTTTTTTTTCTTTCCCCCCCCCTTCCTTTTTTTGTTATATTCCTTTTCATTACTATTATTATTATTGTATTTCATTATTACTATTGTTAAGATTATATTTTACTTTAGTTATTAAACTGTTCTTATCTCAACCCACGAGTTTTACTTTTTTTTTTTCCCTTTCCTCCTCCTCACCCCACTGGGAGGGGGGAGGGGGAAGTGGCTGCATGGTGCTGAGTTGCTGACTGGGGTTAAACCAGGACAACACATCAATGGGTTCTATTGGTAACTTGTCTTGGTTACTGCCTGTCTCCAAGTGTGTGTGTTTGTGTGTGTGGGTGTGCATGTGTATACATGCATATGTTTTTTTCCAGAGAAAGCACAGTAACAGGCAGGGACGACACTTACCTTAGGGATAATGGAACACCTCCTCGAGAGAAGCTTATAACACCCACTAAAATCGCAGTCTCATTTTATTCCTGCCTTAAATGCAAAGCATATATATGCCAGCACCAAGTCTAACACTGCAGCACACTGGGGCAGGAAGTACACCCTGCCTGTGCTGCAGTCCTCAGCGGAGATCCTCATCAGCTAAAGGGCATTATGGCTTCCACTACCAATTGGAAAAATATTGATTTCATGCTTTGATGCTGCAGTCTCCTCCCCCAGGCATTACCAGTCATGTTGAAATATTGGTATCAATCACCCCTACTGTCACTGATAAAGTCAGTGGGAGCTGTAGGAATGAGCTGCTGGCACTGCTGCACTGTGGTGCCACACCTATTTGTTAGTCAGAGAAGATCTTGGAGGTTCAGGAAAGATGGTCTCAGTTCCCTGCTATACAAGGGACTGGGTCTCATTAGTTGGACACTGTGACCTCTTACTCCTGTAAGTGAAAGCTTTAAATAATGCCCTGCTCTGCCTCTGCAGCTTTCAGGAGGAGTGTGTTCCTTTGCTCCTGGAGATGCAGTCTTCTTGTCAGTACAGACTACAAGGCAAAGGAACATGTTCCCTGTCAAGGAAAACTGCAGAGAATTGACTGGCAGACTAACAACTCCCTTCCGTAGTTATGAAGAGATCATTTTAAGGGCTCATAATTTAACCAAATGTGAACGAGTTTTTAAAGTATGAGAAAAAAAGAAACTCCTGAGATGGAAGCAAATTGTCTTCCAAAGTTCATGTTCCCAGCTCTGAAGTACTGCAGCTTCTCACCTAAGGGCTGCGACAACCAAAACTGGTTTAAACAGCGGGTTTCACACTGAGAATACCTAATGTATTTTTGCAAATAAATGGAGTTCAACAAAGGTAATGAGCATATCTGGTTAAATCCTCTATGGTACCAGCTTGACAAAGTTGTAAGTCAGTGAAAATAGGGCTTCATTATAGAAGTTGTGGGCAACTACTGTTGCACTAGTTTTACCCTGATGGTAGACAAAGACTATTTCAAAGGCATGTGAGGCACAGTCATGTATCCCAGACAGACATGTAAGGAATGTGGATTTTGCTTGTGCGGATGCATTTAATCTATGGTGTTTATGCTAGCAAGGATAGCTCCTGAGGCTAAGGGTTGCAGGATTTTAGCATTATTCATACCTATCATAGGTAAAAATACTTTACTTCAAAATATTTGAATGTAAAATCAAGCATTTGGAAAGAAAGGAACAACTATATCATACAATACAACACAGGGCTGATTCACTGAATGTGTCAACACAACACAGAAATTTTTGGCCAGTCAGAGAAATTTTTGGCCAGTGTAACTCCAGAACTGGAAAGGGAAAAGATGTGTCAGGAGCTAGGGTAAGACAATTCGTGCTATTGTGGTTGGACTGCTTTCAGGATCTGAGATAGTCTCCTGCTCCCTCAAAAAACTGTTTAGAAGTATTACACTGTGCTCTACTGCCCAGTATAAATGTGTGCTCAGAGCTAGTGAACTAAAGTAAAAATTTAAAGGGCTGCAAGAGGGATATATGTAGCTAACAGCCACCACAAAAGCTATTATCTTTTTTTTACGTGTGTTACCAATTGAGACATAGGAAAGAGGTGAAGATTGGCAACTACAATGGAAGAAGTGTAATAAAGTCAAAGAAGAAATTAAG
Source organism: Gymnogyps californianus (assembly GCF_018139145.2). Taxonomy (NCBI): domain Eukaryota; kingdom Metazoa; phylum Chordata; class Aves; order Accipitriformes; family Cathartidae; genus Gymnogyps; species Gymnogyps californianus. The sequence goes on from NC_059471.1 coordinate 177,515,877, forward strand.
TTATCCCTAATTTATGTTGGTTGCTTCAAAAAGTAATTTGCAATTATAAATAGTAACATATAATAGACTGGTATCAGTGCCACATATGACAGATTATCTGTTTGATCCTGTTATTAACAATGACCTACAGAAATTGTGTTTGTCCAACTGGATTCTGCTCCACATAAATATATCTATCTATCTGTGAATCCTAAGAAACTAAGTTGCCATTTACCATTTGAAATGCCATAGTTTGAATTTGTAACAAACATACAAATCCAGCTCACAGAGCTCACCCTTCTGAAATCAGATGAGGCCTTGATTTAAAGCATTTCTCATGAAGTATATATGAGAACAATTGTAGCAGCTTTGCTTTGAGAGGACTTTCCTCAAGCAAACAGGCCTCCATTCTGGAACACAGTTGAGAAGAGTTCAGTTCATTTCAGCCTAAGCAACCTTAAACCTTAAATATCTCTTTCTTCAATTGCAGGGTATCTAGGGAATTATTTGAGTTCTTCTTTAAACTTATATCCTTACCAATACTTCATTGATGAGATCGGTACAGGATCTGCAGTGTTCAGAGAATCTGGCATGTCTCTTGTGCTATGAGGTCGTAGCATAAATGAGAAATTACTTAGCAGCTTGACACCTTGCAAATTGAAATAAAAAAATAAGGGGAAAGCAAAACGTAAAAGGAGAAATGCAATGGCGAAAAATCTGCCAGCAAAATGTCAGCATCACACAAATCTGCCTCAGTTTTGGCCTCCTTCAGAACTGAGATCAGTTCCTTGTTTCAGTATTTCACTATGAGAACGCTAGTGTAAACTTCACTAGGTTACACAAAGCTTTGCTGTATTCAAGCAATGGCATTGTTAGAGCTGGTCCTTATCTTTATGAACTTCCTTCTGCTTGTGGACCTTTTAATTTCTGTGGAATCGCTCACAAGAATACGTAGCCTCCAGCATAAAGTAAAGTCTGCATCACCTGGCCTTAAAATTGTAGCCATTTGTCATTTAAATATTTGTAATAGCTCTGCTTGCAAAAACAACAGTAAAACTTCTAGGATGAAACTTACTTTTATGCAACTGATGGCAAAATTATAAGATTTCATACTATAGCTTATTACAATAATTTAATGGCATCCAATTTACTGGAACTATATTACTTTACAATTTATCCTTTTTTTCTAAAATAGTTTTTATAAAATAGTTAGGTCATATAGAGGCCAGGAGACATTTTCTGTGTTATGAATATCAAAATTGCAATTAATATTAAACAAAAATGTCTCCAATAGCATAATACATAACTGTTTTAATCCATTTATCAGGGAATGAGTCTGTGCAAATGAGACTTCCTTTATATAATCATACACATAGTAAATTGTCTTAGAACTATTAGCGTAGTCTTTAGGAACTCTCAAGTGTATATTTAACATTCAAGATTCATTGTATGTTGGCATTTGCACAACTGTTGTCTCTAAAAGCAAGTAATGTGGATCATCACAACAATGATTCCTCAGAGAATGCTTCTTTCTAACATGATGTATTCCATTTTTCTGTGAAATCTTGGAAATTAAACTGTTCTTGCTAATTGAGTTTAAACTCTTCTAAACTTAGAACTTGTTTGCATACATGCAGTTGGAACACACCTGCACCCAGAACACTGCTTTCCGTTAACAAAATCAGCTGTTTTCAATAATTACATGCATCATAGCATGTGTGAGTTCCTGAATCACATTCACTTTTTACAAATATTACATCTACACGTTAACTGACACCTTTTTTTAACCAGTGTAGTAGATAGAAATTCCCATATTCATGATTTCTTAAATTAGCTTTCACAGAATTTCTACACTCATTGAGGAGATATGTAACATATGTTATATTGATCCCAACAGGTTTTAGGGGCAGGCTTGTGGCACTTAATGCAGAAAAGGCTGATGCAAATACACACCAACTCAAGATGTGCTTCTGGAAGCAAAATACTTCATAATAAATACTTTGAAAAGGGAGGCACAATACATATGAAGGTGTATTTACCTCATCTCTCTAAAGGTGGCCAGCTATGCCATCTTCACATATAGATAAAAAAGAAATTGAATAAGGAACGGTCCCATACTCTTCTCTCTGACTCTTTTAATTCTTTTTCAGAGAGGAAAATTTCAAAGGAAGATGACATATCTTGTTAACTGATTGATACTGTTAGAAAACCAGACAGGTTTTCAGGCTCAGAGTTCCACTACCAGATCAGAAATAAATAAATAAATAGATAAATAAATAAATAAATATTCTAATTATTGTCACTGTTCAGTCTGGCTTCTTTTAATTTCATGTCACATGGTCACCAATCCAAATACCTTCCTATTAGGTATAATCTTTAGACCATCATGGCTGTAACAAAAGTGCAAACACAAAAAAGGAAAATACTTAATTTTTCTAGTTCTGAATGGCTTATATTACTCCAAAAAAATAGTACCAACAAACCCATAAGTACCTGGTCAGTGAAATTTCATAGGTTAGGTTGTAGAAATTGAATTTAAAATATAATCTTAAACATCTTACATATACTAACTCACTTTTTTAAAACACTGTAATAATCTCAATATGATAGAGAAAAAACAGAATGGCTTCTAAAGGAGTAGAAAATAATTACTCTATTCCACTGGAATCCTTGATATCAGGAGAACAAGACTATTTCATTTATTTCTCTGGATTTTCAAAAAGATTTTTATAGTAAAAGTGTATCAAAAGGCTAAGCATAAATATGATACTATACTTGCATTTGAAGAGTTTGAATTTTATGCTATAAACAATATACCAAGAATAGTAATGGGATAGCATCAAAACACACATCTTTTTAAGTGGCTTCACAAAGATACAGCTCCTAAAGGTAATTATTTGAATTTTGAAGATTTTTGTTCCGTCAAATCCTAACTTTAATGTATTATTCCCCCAAACAATAGACATTTAGAGTTTGTGTTTGATTAAACATTGCACAAAAGTGTAGGATAGTCTACAGAATGAGAAAAGAATCCCCACTGCATTTCACATTTGATGAATGAGGAGCTGCCTGGTTACCATAAGGGCTCCTCTCTGAGACACTTATAAGTATGATGCACCACACTTGGACCATGGCAAGTTACAGGATTTATATATGAATAGACTTGAAGACCAGAAGTGACTGATGTGATCATCCTGTCTGACCTTCTATACCTCAAGTGGCACACATTCTCAGAAATAGGATTAGTGCCAGAACTTGAAACATATTTCATCTCATTTTGAAAACAGAATTTTCATCTCCCCTGGGAAGTCTGTTTCAATGTTTAATTGCACTTTCTGCTTGAAAATTGCATCTTATTTAATCAAGTCATTGGATCTTGTTATGCCTTTGCCTGTCATACTGAAAAACCTCTCCTTACACATCTTTTCCGTGTGTAAGTACCAGAGTATCAAGTAAGTTCTTGACCTTCTTTATGATAAGATGAAAAGAGGAGTTGATATCAGAAAAGCAGGCCAATGTGCTGCAACCTAAGATCAAAAAAAGAAATAGCATTATTACATAAAAAGCTCATTTCTATGCCATATAGGAATATTGGTGAGGAGTTGAAATATACACCAGTGATATGACACTAGGAAAAAATCCGCAGACGCCTGAAGATTTTGGGGACTTGAGAAGCAACAGAGAAAGTACATGGAGGATCTTCTCTTCTCAGAAATTTCTTTCCAAACAATGGGAAAGAAAAGCATATTGAAGTTGAATCTTTGGTTAGGTAAACAGTATTCCAGGGACATTTTCTTTCATAGAATCATAGAAAAGACAGTATTTATGGTTCTGGTGCAACACAAAACTTTTAGATAATCCTCTTTCAAAAACGTAAGTTAAAAAAAAATTTCAAAAGGTAGAAAGGCACAAATTCTAAATTTTCCTTGACCCAAAAGTGCTTGCCTATTTTGAACAGTTGTTCATCTCAAACCCTTTCATCCTCTTTTTCCCCTTAAAAGAGAGAGGCATAAACTCAACTTAAAGTGGAAAATATTTCCTGGAACATGAAGGGTCAACTATATAATCACTGGCATCAAACAGAGTTAGACTGAGCCTTTAAACACGGAGACACCACGTTAGTTTCATAATCTAATTTTGAATCCTTCTGGATGAAAGTAATTATCATTATTATTGAATTTTATCCATTTAGAGTGTGTCCTCTAGGGTGTTGCACTAATTGACTTTTCTGTAACTGCAACTGTATTTTTATGCATTATCAGTCATATTAATAAATAAGCATTATAATTATAATGGTTCCAGCTGGGACTACTTTAGTTAAAGGTCATGTTTTGTTCAAAAGGTATATAGTTTAAATGTTGTCAAGTTTAGAATTAAGAGGATAAAATGCAATTAAACTTCCTTTTATCTCAACTGTTCTCCCTGAAATTATTCCAGCATGACTATAGTCAAAAGTATAAGCAAACTCACCTTCTAAAGTTAGGTTTCATGTGTTCTGTGTTGAAGTCTTGTGAAAGACTATTCTTTCATGACTAAACATGACATTTTAGATAGAAAGAGAAAATAAATTGGAATAAATTTAAACCTTTTCTTTTGAACAGACCAGAATTCAGGAGTGATATTCAGTGCAGACTACACGAGCACAGCTGATTCCTGAGTTTCTTGCCCTTTCCCATCTTTATTAAGTTTTAATTACTTGTTTACCTCAAAGTAACTTTTCGGCTTCCAGAGAATGCATTCTGTTTTCAAGACATTGACACTCCAGCAGTAGCCATTATATCTGGAACCTGAGTACTGGAATCTACAATACCAAAGGACCGTTTCAAACCTATATGTTGGCCCAGTATGTGATTACCTTCATATTCTAATGGCAGTTTAGGAGATGAAGTCACTAGATAAATCACCAAACTGGGAAAGGAAAACCAAAACAACTTTCATTGCTTAATTCAAATCCACAAAATATTATGATAATTGCAGTAAAATGAAATTGGTTTATAATAGGAATTTTGAAAAAAACACTAAGAGCAAGATGAGTCCATCACAGTTTTTAAGGCATTGGCACTGTTGTATAAAGGGTTTATTCAACTTTTTCCAAGACTTTCGGCATCACTTAAGGCAAACACCCCGAGGTGGATGGGACACAGCAAAATTTCTGAAAACATTATAGCCTGGATATGTATGATTAGAGAGCTGCCAGAGAGGACACAGCTACAACACAGTGGCAGAGCCTCTGCCAGACATCAGCTTTCTGAATATGGATCGAGTTGAGGGAATGAGTTTTAGAGATTCTGGCCAAAAGCCTGTGAAGAATACTGTACTTCTGTTTGAAACATTTATTTCTGCAAAACCTACTGTTTGAGAATGAAACATATGAATTCTGAGAATATCAATAGAAAATAAGGGCTTCCAACTAAAGTCAAAGCCAATCTGGATATGCTGTGGGAACATAGAATCTGCTAAAGTGCAGGGCAAATGAATTTTCTTTCCTATTTATGATTGATGTGTTGAACTTAATTGTCCTGTGCATTTGGCTAATCATAGAGCGGTCTGCTTCATATTGGTTTGTCTGACACCAATATGGCTGTAACTTCCACATATTGTTTAATAAAGTTGCTGATTTTCACTCATTTGAGAGCCTCTTGGTGTCACTGTATTTTAAATTTACTATAATTACTACTCCACTAAAAAGGCATGACTGTCTATAAGTATCTAAGATATGAGGCAATGGGATCCAATAAATGGCTGCTACCTCTGTTGCTCTGAATTTAGACACTGAGCTGTATCCCTTATTTACACAAATGTTTGATTTCAACCTCATGAGCCCTATTCTCTAACCAGTAGAGGATACTTTCCCTCCACTTAAATCCCCTTCAAAGTCACATAAAAGGCAGGAAAATCTTAACTATTCTAGGTTCTTTTCCTTTGTAAAAAAGAGATTTCTACATAGGGTCAGAAAAAGAGGGTGGAGAGGATGACAAATTCCCACACAAAGTAGCGAGGAATAGCGTACACTGTTCACTAACAGACACACCATGGACACTAGAGATCAAGTGTTTTCATATTTGTTAGGAAATTCTGAAGAACCTGTTCTGGAGACTGCTTTTGCCTATCAACTTCCCCATAAAAGACACAGCAGAACAACACAAACCACTAAAGCAGCCCATAACATACCTTGAAGAAGCATATGGTGTGCCTTTTATGCATCCAACCAGGAGCATCACTACATTAAAACAAAATGGTTACTTTTACTGTGATCCCATTAATTACAGTATCTTCCAGCAATGTTGTGTTGGAAACAATGTCATCAAATGGCCTAATCAGCTCATTAGGAGAAGTGCATGTAATTCATGCAGGTATAAATGAAGCTGCATCCTATTAACTAGAGGAGATACAAGTGCTTGGAGACATTGGGTTCTGTACAAAAAATAACTCCAAAATACATGGTCAATCTTACAGTATTTATTTTGCTATAAGTTTGCCTTATTTCAAAGAAGAAAATGTAGCATTAATGAGGGCAGAGTTATCTTGCTTGAGTTCCCAAAAAGGGTCCCCTCTTTTCCTGGTTTTGAGAGAAGAAACAATCTTTAGGATGCCAAAATGAAAGGTGGTTCTAGTGACAGGCTGATGGCATCCTGGTTGCACTGCAAAGCACTTACCTTTGATTCCCATTGGGTGTGGCCTGCAGTGTGACAACTCCATTGTTCCTGAAGAAAAATCCATCTGCTATTTCTTCTGGGCCATAACAAAGAAAGGTAGACTTGAATTTGTCTGCTATAATATCACTATAGGATGGAAATATTTAAAAAGCTTTGCACACTGAATGGAACCAAGAAAATGTGTGTCAGCAAGTTTCACTTCTCAGAAGTAAACCTGCAAGGCTAAGCATTTTGGGTCACAGTACATAACTGAAAAAAATGAAATGAGAGATAGTTATGCTTGAGCATTAGCAAAAGGTAAGAGTGATGTTAAGTGTAATAAGTTTGAAACACCAGGAACATACAATTGTTCTGAAATCCCATTATGAAGATGTATTATTATTAGGTTCTGCTGTTGCCTCAGTAAGGGAAAGCATATAAAATACAAATCAGTGGGCACAAATGTTGGGATGAAATCTTAAGACATTAGTTTTCTAAACAAACTCACAAATCACTTCCTTTGCTTGGGAAGGCAGATGCACCATTTTGAAAAGCCCCAAGAAAGAGGATGTAGAACACATGTCTTGCTGTTTTAGACTTCACAGTCTAACTGGAGAAACTTACTTTGTGCCAATAGGCATTGTGAACAACTCACTCAACTTCTCTGCCAATATGGCAATTTGCATAGCATTACCCATAATGCTTCACATTGTGCCTTTGCTTTGAAAACAGATTTAATTGAGCCTTGCTGAGCTGCATTAATGTGTCTGTTTAAATTGAGCAAATCTAATTAGCTCGCATGAAAGTTATGCCACCTCTGGTGCAGCAAAGCTAATGCAATTAAAGTCAGCCAGATGTATTGAGTATTGTAAACATGCAGTCTGACTGGTGGAGAATAGTTCAGTATTCATCAGAGACTGGACAGTTTTGTAACACATTAGCAACAGCTGCTCTCTCTATAGTGTACAAGTATATATTAAGCTGTGTATATGACTATTTTAAAATGCCAAGGATTCTGCATTCTACAACAGTACATGTTATAAGATCAGAAAAATCTCATCTACATCTGTGCAAACCCAAGTCCACTATTTTTTTTGAAGAGGTCACTACTTGTATATATAGCATTGCTACAAAATCAATATTTACTAAACACTACATGGAGAAAGACTATTTATACTGGAAATAATTTCTAAAGTCCTTGACTATTTATGTGTCTTTATGAACTGGATTTCTGAAAAAGCTGGAACAGGACAGTAATTAGAACAACTGAGGAAACTCCAACGTGCTCTTTGAAAACAATCAGAAGATGCTTAATAAGGTAAAAATGTATTTTATTGGAATGATTATTTATTTTCACTACAGACTCCTTGGATCAGATACCATGTTCTAGTTAACTGCTGTCTACAAACAGGATAGTGCTCGAGATGCTCAGATGATTTCTTATTTTTATACTGATTTCTTTTTAAAACTGATCTTAGTATCTGGTTTTGTAGATGTCATGCAAAAAAAGTATTAATAATTCCTGAAGGTCAAAGGTTCTCCTGCCAATAACACAATTTACATAACATATTACCCATAACACTTCAAATTGTGCTTTTTTTTTTTGAAAACTTCACTTAGGAGAGGTGCAGAGTTGGCTGTGTGTCTTCTATGCAGTCATTCATTGTTTCTGCTTTGCATTCCCTTGCTAGAATGCCAAGATGACTGAAAAAAATTTGACTTTTCCCCTGCTAATCAATAATCTTCTTCTTCCTCATTTATTCAATTAAGCTATAATTGCTGCCAATGGTAATCAAGCCTGGTGTTTCTCACTGTGGAAAAGGCACTCAGTGGAAAATAAGGTAGATTGTGTTCTCTTTATTCTTCTTAGACTTTGAACATACCACTTTCTAACTTTTCAACTTTCCTGTCTGTAAAATGGACATAGCAGTACCTAAAGAAATTATGAATTTGGTTTCCCTATCATCTCCCCCAAGAAAGTCTCAGAGGCGTAAACACTATAGAAGGAAAGAAACATGTATAATTGAGTTATTCAGCAGTAGTAGGTTAATCATAGATTAGAAAAATATCTATTCACAAAACATCTTGGGTACATATTTTAAAAATCATCAGTTTTTGGGAACAGGAATAAAAACTATAAAAATAGGACAATTTAATGAGGAATTTGATTTTTAAAAACTAATAACCTTTACACTTAAGGAAGAAAATCATCTTAAACCTGTTCAAGAAAAAGTTTCCTGTATTTAGTTCCATGCATCAAATTCTAGACTTTTTGTTGTCTGAGGATTTCTAAAGGTGACAAGGTAGCAATAAACCATTTAAATGCTTCTTCACTGGATTTTTAGATTTTTCTGTAGTATCTTCACTATAGAGAAGGAAAAGATTTGATGAAGGGATGGCTTAACACATCCTTTCTTTCCATGCTGTTTTTCCTGTCTCATGTCTCCAGTCCTTGAAATAAGTGACAACAGCTTAGAAGCCGCTCTAAATGCTTTGTCCAATGATCTGCTGTTTTGTTACCCCACGCTGATATGCCCTCCCTCAACATACAGCCACTTTAAGGAGAGTCCAGGGTATCAGTACAGGCTTTCCACCATTCCTGTACTGAGGGTGTTGCCAGTTACTTCCACCTCTCTTCTCCCAGGCCAGGTCATGGCAGTGGGCTTGCGGTGGTATAAAGGTAGCAAGAAGTGGGTTCCTTGAATCAAATTGTGGAAGGAACAATGAGTTACACATTGTTTGGCTGAAGGAAGAATACGGGGGGGTGGATTTTGGGGGTTTTTTGTTTGTTGTTTTTTTGTTTCAGCTTCTGGACACAATACAGATTCCTCTGATGTTCTTCATCTTAATTTTATAAAAATACCATTCTGTTGGGCACTAACAGACATTCATTACCACAAACTATCAACTGGTTTGGCCGTCTCTTAAAAGTCACCATTTCAAGAAGTGATGAAATGCCTGACATTTCATAGAATCATATTATCATAGAATCACAGAATAGTTTGGGTTGGAAGGGACTGTTAAAGGTCATCTAGTCCAACCGCCCCTGCAATGAGCAGGGACATCTTCAACTAGATCACTGGATTCAGTGATGATGACTAGATTTTTGTCACTGGAGACAAAAGACTATCTCAAAAAGTGGAAGAGTAAAGATCACAGCATATGGGGCTTGTTCATCCACCACTCTGGCAGCAATTTGATGTACCTTTCAGTTACACAGGTGTGCGTGTCACAAAATCCTAGTGCCTTTTCTCAGCTGTAGTTTGCACCAGGAACTGAACTTCTGTTGAACTGCTGGGCAAGCTGATTTGGTGTCCTGTCACTGATTTGCGTTTCACTGAAAAACATGCCTTTCTTTTCCAGAATCTATACCTCCATGGTGCTTGTGCCACTGGGATGATGGTGATTTTTTTTAAAGGTATGGGTTTGAGGGGGATACCTGTTATCCAGAAAAATTAACTTTGTTTTGGTACTTGAAAGCAGAAATGGAAAAATAAATGCAGGGTGAGAAAGAAGCAAAGTTTTCTGAGTAAAATAAACCAGGCTCTCACTTATCACGGTGACTTATTTATCCTAAAGAAACATCTGAAGGAAATTCAAGTGGGGGGAAGAAAGGGGGAAAATGCTACACACAGAGGAATAGAGTCACTGAACTGAGTGTTATTTAAATAACAAAAACAATTATTTTGAACTAAGCAGAAGGCACTTCTCAAAAAAATGAGAGAAAAGAACAGTTGCAACTTGACATCTACTGCTGTTGGTTCAGCCCTGCCACAGGTTCATTAACACCTTCAGAAACGCCTGCAGTCAGATAGAAAGCGATCTTTTTTCCATGAGGAAAAAGGGACATTCTGTACCAGCTAAATGAAGCCCTATTTCACCTTGTGAACAGGTAGCATGTAGCAAACAAAAGAGATACTGAAAGATTCAAGATCATTAAAAGAATTATGAAAGACCTGTAAGTGGCCAAAACATAAAAAATTCTCTCACTTAATGTGTCCTTTCTTTTCAACAGAGGCAGTATCCTAGCTACTTGGTAATTAGTAATTGACATATCACATTAGCTAGTCATAACTTCAGAGAATTTATTACCTCCAGCCTTTTAAAACATGAAAAGGATTAAGTCCTGTCAAGCCACATAAATTAGAAAAATAAAAGTTTTAAGCCAGAGCCAGATATTTAAGAATAATTTACAAAGCGTTCTGTAAATCTTAGAGAAGCCACAGTGGAGACGGGGCAAGGGATGGGACCATTCAGTTTGTTAGTCTGCATAATCCAATTTACCTGAAAGAGAAACATAAAGGGTTCCCCACTATGTTTCAGCAGTGAGCTCTTGGGTTCGACAATTTGCTATCCAACTAATGGCTAGCTGAAAATAACGACTGCATTGAAACATCCACATGAAGTCCTGGTCCAGAGGAGAGCAAAGGCAGGTTTTGTCCCCTGACCGTGTGGGCTCCAGGCTGCAGGGAGTTTGCCTGTGTGGGCAGACGAGGGAGCTGCCTGCCGTCGTTGCCATCACTTATCTGTCTTTGTTCACTAAAGCAGAACTGGTGAATTTTCTTCCCTTTCTGGCAGCATCTCTGGAGGGGTAAAAGGTGCTGCCGCGCCCCACTGTCAACCACTGTTTCCTTGAATTGTTTGTTTTAGAAAAACTATGATGTCATCCCATAAAGGAATGGGAAAGAGTATTTTTGGTTTAAAAATCCTCACTGAATGCAGTTTTAAAAGCTCACTTTATCTTTGACATAGAAATTGATAAACAACAATATAGCAGGCTAATAGATACAGCATTATGACTATTCTTTTACACCACTACTAGTGAGGGGGAAAAAAAACATAAAAAATTTACTGTTTTATAAAAAGTTGTGAGAAGGAGAAAAGTCTGGTGAGACTCTGAAGAACTTAGAATTATCAAAAGAAATATCTTTTTCTGGAAAAGTATAGACTAGCTATATGCATACACAGGGGAGAAATAATTGAGGTCCTTTGGTAAGGCTGTTAAACCGTTGCCAACACCCTGACAGCATAACAGAGCAGAAAATGCTGTAGCAGTGGTAGACTTCACATACAGAAGTGCTTCAGACTGGGTTGAGAAGCTGTAATCAAAGTGATCTGGAATTCATTAATTCTAACAAATAAACAAGAACCAAGGACCTGAACACATGGGTTACAAAATAAGAGGAATAGCATTTCTAGACATTTTTAGAGATGAAAGGAAACTTTGGTACAACAATAAAAATAATGTTGTAAGAGAATTATAGTGGGACCCAAAGGTGAAATTCAGGCTCTGAATTAAATTGACTGTGAGATAATAAAGGAAGTCTATCCTTGAGCTCTAGTAGCTATCACCTTTTTTTGCCAGGTTAATTGCATCCTCAAAATAATGCTTAGATTTTTTCCTCATCTTTATTTTGCTGTATTTCTACCATATATACATATGTCCAAACACATGTGTACGCTTATTAATACAAGCATATGTAAGTACAAACCGAGTTCCAGATTTAGCTTTAGGAAAACACTTGCTGCAATACTTCGTACTGCTTTCACCTGATAAATAGCCTCAAATGCTATTCCTGCTGGCTAATTTCAGTCTTTGGATGAAAATATTTGGTACTCCAGTACAAAAGAGATCGCATACGCAAAGAGTCACACTATATGAAGCTTTCTTTATTAGGGAAAGCAATTGCAGTTAACTAAGAAAGCCCTGTGTAATAAACGTATAACTATAAATTTTATCTGCTTCCTCCAGCAGCAAAGGAATCCCTCTTGCTTATCCTGCACAGAAACTGATTAAAAGTGAGATTGCTCCAGACCTTAAGCCTTAACAAAGACCTATCCAATATAAAAAATAATTTAACGTCATCATTATTTGCTAATATATCTGCAGAGGTCATACTCTTTTTACATATTATGGCTGTGCAAATTGTTTTTGAGTTGTTTTGCTATGCAATTCCAATTAGAAGATTGCTAGTTTACAAATGAATCAGGGTGTCAAGTCAGCCTGTCACAATGATTATAAGTATAGAAGATAAATTGATTAAGCATTAGTTATAAAAGCAGAGCAGCATACAAGGTACAAGATCAGACAGCAGAATACGACACAAATGTAATGATCAGGGCTGCAGGACTGCAGGTGGAAAGGAAGAGCAATGATACTGGTTAGCAGAAACTGGAGGAATAACGTGACTAAAACACAGCACAAACTGAGGGAATAACATGGAAAACATACAAAAAACTCATGTCTCTTATTGGCAAGTTCTTAATCTTTGAAAATAAAATGTAAATTGTTAGTTTACTAAAATCAATTTGCAAGCCAGCCTTGGGGAAATGTGCACATGCCATTAGAGAAGATTTACTTTTGCAAGATATGTCAGATCCTGGCAACCACATTAGTTATTAAGATAACACATGAAGTTATTTACACAACACTTTCTCTAGAGAAAGTGAGAGTGCATACTTAATGCAGGTAACAGACAGCAAAAATAAAATGAGCTTTTCCTAGCAGATGGAAAATTTTGTGTGAACTTTATGTCTAGTTCAAGACATTAATCCAAGTGAGAACAAGGTTGAAGCTCCCATTACCTCCATTCCAGAGCAGGGGAGCAATATCAGCTTAAGTTGCACAAGGCTGCAACTAATTGTAATTGGGTATGTCTGTTGGAAAGCTTGCTGGGAATGTTTTGACAGAAGGCCCTTTTTGTAAAATAAACAAATAAATAAGATAAAACAAAATACCCACTGACCAATTTGAATCGAAATGTTATGGGAAAAGGTCAGCTATTACAATCAATCTCCTTGCAAAAGTTTTTTGGTGTTACTATCACGAAAATCACACCTTTAAAAACCTAGATTTTTAAAACATTAATAAGGTTTTAAAAAAATTTAAGAAAGGCATTTGGAAAGTGAAATACTGCTTTAAGTGATCCAAAATACATTTACTTCCATCCCTCAAGGTACAGCATCAAGATTTTTATTTCTCTTTGGGAATGGAGGAAAAGAGCTCCAAAAATCTATACTGGGACAGCTTTTTACAGCAGTTCTGGCTTAGATGTAACCTCAACTAGGTCAATGAGCTTACCGCAATTTTAAATAAGCTACATCTAGATCTTTGATATCCCTTGTAAGGTTTATAGAAGGTTTTCAGCATTGTTTTAACTCTTCTGTGCAAGGTAGCTCGCTCTGTAGCCTTTTCCCCCACTCTAGTACTAGTATTCACGGTTTTGTTAAAAAGGAACACTCCCAGACAAACTATGAGCACCACAACCATATAGGTGTAATTTCTGAGCTTTTTCTGCCCTGACAACTCCTGATCATCACAAGCCACACAATATCTAGAAAAATAATTGCTCAACAGACTGAACAAATACTTTTCAAAAATACCTTAGGTCTTCAGAATATGAAAAAGACTTTTAAAACAAAAAGCTCCATCCTATATGCCTTTCCTCACACACAACATAACTGTTAAGAGGTCTAACCACTCCTTAGCCAGCAGTTACTTAAAACAGCATTTTCCTCATCTGAGCTCCTAAGTATCCCTACCTGCATGTTTAATACACTAAACAAAGTCTCTACTCTCATTTTCGTAGTCCCATTCCAATCAGAGGGACTGCTTGGGGGCTCCCAGGTGCATCCTATAAAAGCAACAGCATATAACTGCTTTGAATTTAATGGAAGCTTGTTTTTTGACAAGCACAGCAAAAATCTGCTTTAAAGTCAGAGACAAGAAAACATTCTCTTTTTTTCCTATGTTACCAGTAATTCTGACTTCTCTAGTTGTGAAATACTGTTCTTGAATATATATCATTTCTTTAACAGTACATTAAAGATAGATGCAGGTCTCTCCTGCAACTCCCTTTGCTTTATGGAGAACACATAGATGCTCGAAAGCTCCCTTAACAGGGTAATTATTACCTGGTGTAATTTACTGGCTAGTATAATGCTCTGAGAGGCATTAGAAAAAGAAAGAACTCACAGCAGCTGAGACTAGGCAATATGCGTCTTTAAATGACACAGTGATAGAACAGAAAAAATAAATATACAAGTTTCAGGCAAGATTTGTCGAACATCTATATGAAACTAAGTTTTGTTTTTGCTTTATTCTCCATTTTGTGTGCTGTTTCCCTGTTGATGTACTGTATTGTAGAAGTATCCTGGCTGTGACAAGATCAGGTTTTTCCCAGTATAACTTTCAGGAGAAAAAGCGTAGGAAAACTTTTAATGAAAGAGCTGAGAGTGGCTCTTGTTTCTGAATGTCCCTCAACAACCAGTGCCTGTTGAATAGTCGTTTCACTGGCTCTACATAAACCCAGCTAAAGAGACTGGAGACTTTCAAATAAGGTGTGGGTTTGCGCATGTCAGAGAGTAGATGCTCTCTCTGAGCTGTTTAGTGGGTTATGAGAGAAATCTCTGAAGGGGAAGGATGAGGCAGAAACTGTCATTGTCAGAAAAATCAACCTCTACCTTAGACTGTTAAAAGAGGTGAGATCTACCTCAAGGTAGAAGTCAAGGCCGCATCCTTTCAAAGACTTATGGACGTGTAGTGCTTTTAAAAGCAGCAATAACTATAATTCAGAAACTTCCTTTATAAGTCTTCCCTCCTGTTAGCCTATTGTGGTGCCAGGCTGGGTCAATTAGGAAGCTCAAAACAGCAGCAGTGGGACTCCTGAAGGGATGTATGGGGAAGTGGGAGCTCAGTAAGCTGAAGCATCAGATCCAAGGTTTTATGATGACCACTGAGATTGTACCCCCAGAAAGGAGAAGAGGTGTAGGGACTGAAATCTAAAACGTATTTGAGCAGCTCAGAAATTAATATTGATCCTGATATCCAGCTAGCTCATGAGCATGTAGGCTTTGCAGTTGGCTGTACTCCTTCTGTAAAGGAGTGCAAAGGCACCTGTGAGAGCAGAGACATATATAGCAGAGAGTCCTATATGGTAAGCCCACTTGGCCCAGTACTAGGTGAGGAGAATTATAAGTTTGGGTTGTGAGGCCTAAGTATTGAGGGAATAATCCCAAGTTTATCAGCAGGGCTTGTTCTCTCACATAAACTTCATACTGCCAAACTTCATCTGGACTTACTTGATTTATGCCTTGTCACCTTGGGTCTCTTTGTACTTCCCAGGATTCCCAGTCCTGCAGTTTGGGCTGTGATAAGAAAGAAGCCATGTCTATAGGAGTAATATCTGTGGAGGTGAGAGGCTGAAAGGCATTGCATCAATAAGGTTCTGGCCTAAGATTCATTAGCTCCAGAAAATTGCTTGACACAGCTCAGAACTACATTATGTTACCAAATGATGGTGCCAGAGTGCTGTGCCCAGATAAGGGATGATGCACTAGTCAGAGATGTGCCATGTTGCAGGAAGAGCATAGTTATTTATGTGAGCTAACACACAGAGGTGCAATCACTTTTGAAATCAGTGCAAAATCTTTCTTCCTGCTGAGCTCAATTTTGGAATCTAGTTTGTTCATTAAACATAAAAATTGTGCAGCCCTCATATCTGGGCACTGTGCTATAAGTTTTCATCTGAAATGACCTCCAGCTCAGAGAAGGCCTGCAATTTCACCTCCTACAAATTAATCCTACACAAACCCAGTATGATACATGAATCTTGTAAAATCTTTCTGTAGTATTTTTAAGGCCTAGGGGGACAACCGTTCAGAGGCAGAAAAAAATAACCTGATATTTGCAGCCACGATTTATTGAATATAGTTTTTAAAGAGGTTGCATTTATCAAACACTGTTGAATGGATACATGTTGTCTGGAGTTTTCCAAAGAATTTCTAGTTGCCTATAGGTTTGTGGTCCAGATCTTGAGTCCTGTCCAAAAAGTGGGGAGAAAGATGGAGAACTGGTCTTTTGGAGACTTCTCCTCCAAAGAATCCTTGGAGAAAAACCTAAAAGGTAGCTTCACAATGATATCTTCAGGAAGTGCATGCTTAACCAGGGGAAATACTGGTGATCTAAACAGCTGTATTCCCTGGTGTTTCTTTGGGTGTAACAGAGGCTATCTCAGCAAGGTTTTGGTATGCTGCTTTACACAATCTTAATACCATCCCCAAACAAAGTGCTACTCAACAACAGCAGATGTCCAGCTTTGTGTTTTAACAGATGATCAATCAAAGATGTAGAGCAGCCACACTTATAATGAGAGATTTTTCAAAATCTTGGATATTCTTCAGATATGCTATAATCCTTCAGACACAGTGAAGTTCTGCCCACGGGGGTCACAGCAGTAGCTATACATAAAGAATTTGGAAGTGCAGATATATTTTTGGAGGAAAAAAAAAAAGAAAGTCTGCTGCAGGTTCAGTACTGTTGTACTTGAACCCCAGTTACTTCACTTTCCAGGGCATGTTAAGGATGAGTAGAATTTTATCCAAAGCCTCCAGCTGAGACATTTAGTATCTGACTGTTGGGGACAGCTAAACAAGTGGACTGATGAATGCTGATCAGTTTATAGACAATCATTTACCTGGATGAGTAATCTAATGATGAATAATGAATAAGCACCACATTTGGGGAAACAGTGATCCTCTTTGAAAGAGTTTGAAAACAAGGCAATAAAAAGCAGATTTTCTGGAGTGCAATGTCTGTTTTGCGGCTTGTCCAGCTCTCAACCACCCTCTTTGACAATTCAGCTTTAGGAATCAGTTCCAGGCTAGTCATAAGGTTGTCAGGAGAAACCTCCATTATAAATGATTCATTTTATGTTTTTCTCTACTGATAAACTAAACAGGGCTAATGCATCAGGCCTGAGCCCTGCCCCATGATTGTTCAAACTATTAGTGTAATCCTAGGCATGGTTTTGAATTGTGTTGACTAGGACTTGCCCAGGCAAAACTCAGGCATGGTTTGGAGGTTAGTTTAGACCAAGAACCTTTCCCATTACACAGATTAGCTATAGTCACCCTATGTCGGGGTGACAGTTTTTGGCCCATTTGATATGAGTTTAAATACTGCATAAATTAATGTATATAGCAGTAACCTGCAAAATTCCCTGAGATGCTGGTCTTGCTTTCCTGTGCAGAAATAGAGCTTGTACTAACGCAAAGTTGAAGGTCACTTAGACAAACCTAATCTTCATCAAAGCTATAAGAAGGTTTGTGAAAAATGTACAGTCGTGGGTCAGGAACCTTTTTCATAATCCCTGTGCTTGACCGGGTGTCCCAGCCCTCCAGCAGTATAAACTGTTGGATCTCCTCCCAAAGCACAGACCTGGAGATATATTTTTCTTTAATCCCAAAGGAGACACTTAGAGACTTGTAAAGGGAATCAGATAGCAGTTAGGAAAAATAATGCTTCAGCCACACTACTCTGTCTGAGACAGTTAGTTCATTTATTTTTCCCAAGCTGCTTTCTCAAGAAGAAAGGTCATACAGTTACACCTTCACAAGAAAAGCTGAGATTCTCCTTTGCCACTTTCATCCTTTCGATGAGTAAACCGTGAGTTTCAAAAACTGATTTTGACCATGGAAAATATGAACACTTTTAAGAAAAAAAGTGTTAGTTATTCTCCTTAGTCTGGCTCAACCATAATCAACTGATGTCAAATTGCTTCTTTGAATAGCACAGAATATAATTAGGACAGGAATAACTATGTACTAACTACCTGTTAGCAAATTCTGACTTCTTCATAGTGAGCTTTATATTTAGATTTTATATATAGATCTTATTGTTTCCTATATGTCAAATAAGACTCTGT
This sequence comes from Gymnogyps californianus, assembly GCF_018139145.2. Lineage (NCBI taxonomy): Eukaryota > Metazoa > Chordata > Aves > Accipitriformes > Cathartidae > Gymnogyps > Gymnogyps californianus. Next base: position 177,534,196 of record NC_059471.1, read on the forward strand.
ATGTATTTAAAGAAACAGCCTATTTCACATTTATGATAAACTGCTTCACAGCAAGCCACATCAAACTGCTGCAGGATGTCACTTTAATAATTTTATTTAGTAAGATTTGCATACTTGATACTCAGACCCTTGACTTGTTTGAGGGATGTCTGTATGAGTACAGAAATACAATGGTCCCTGCCATGTCTTTTGTTAAATTGACAGAAGACAACATGGGCATTGGAGTAGTCCTCAAACAGTTTCACTTCTTGAAATCTCTCAGATTTCTTTGAAAAATCTCCTAGGATGAGAACTTTTTATTTTTCTCCAAGCTTGAAGATCTTCGCATAGCGAGAGGCCAAGAAGTTTGATGAAATTGTCCTTTTTCAAACTACTTGTTTTTATAAGTGAATAAAGGGAAAATACTTTTTGCTGCCAATAGTAAAATCCAAATGAGAATGAAAATGCACTGCCTTTAATGATTTAAATTTTATTTCTACTGATTTTATTTGTACAGGAAGAGTTGTATCAGCTTTGCTAGTAAATTCAGGCTAAGGTATAGCTTCATTTTGCAAATCTGGAATCTCTCCATCATTACCAGTGAAGTCTAGTATCATTTTAGCATGTAATATGGTTTAATAGACTGGGGGTACAGTTTCAGAGAAAATAGTGCTAAATTATTTTCTGTGTTGTGACTCTGGCTCTGTTTTACAGGGGGGTTACTATACCTATTAATAATCTAAACTAGCATTAAATCAGACATTTTTTTACTTTGATCACTGATCAGTCCTCTGAAATAGATCCTCAGCAGTCAAATACCCATTGCCCAAGGGACAATTTTTCGTGAGATTAGGGTCCAATTGTATGCAAAAAATCCATGTAATCAAGCAAAAAGGCTTTAGTCCCAAGTGTCTGATCGAACTGTTGTGTGGCAGATAATGCTGTTTGACAACCTGCTGAATTTATGCCAGGTAGTTCACGCTTTCTTCTCATTAGCTGTGGCATCTTTTTCAAGTGTTGTAAATTACAGAGTATTTTAAAGAAATGGGAATGGCAGAAGGAATCAGTCAAATGTTTAGGTATGGAGACCGAACTCATGACCTGAATCTGGCCACTTTCAATGATTTGGGGCATAGTAGTGATAAATACCAACAGAAATCCAGTGCCATTTTTCTTGAACATGAGAGAGATGAATCATGCAATATGGCCTCACAAATGCATATGTGCATGTGAGTGTGTGCGTAGGGGAGCTGGAGAAAATAATTAAGGTTTTGACTGATGATGATTTAAAAACAGAATTTTCTTTGATTTTTTCACACAATAAGTCTCTTGAACATCTTAATGATACATCAACCTGAAATTGCTACAACTTCTCTTCATTGATTACAGTTAGCACAACTCTAATTTTTAAAGTTACAGCTTAATAACAATGTACCTGATTGCTATTTTTTTCTGTTTCCAACATATAGTGATAAAAATCTTCCAGAAAGGCCTTGAAAGAGTAGGTCAGAGGTAGCAGAGGGCAAGGACTGGAGACTACCTAAACCAGATAGATAAACTCAAATTATATTCATACTATATAATGTAACAGAAATGGTCAGAACATTAAATTTCAGTCCTCTGAATATCATCCATACTCAGATAATTTCTTCCAACTCAAATCACATCAAGACATCCTAAACAGATCCATATTCATAGTGCTGAAAATCCATTTTGGTTTAGAATTATGTCTGGCTTTTGGCTTTGCTAATATTTCTAGCTGACTGGTTTGGAAACACACCAGTTTTATGGTGTGGTTCTAGCTATCCAACATTTTCTGTTGCAAAGCTACCAAACCTTGAAGTACAGCAGTGAAATTCACCAGGCATTGGTGGACAATCTCACAGTAAAGGAAAAATGAGAAAATTTTAGCCAGTGGCACTAGATTTCCTTCTAGTCTCCAAAGTGCTAAGCTCACTGACCTGTTCCAGTCCCAAGCTCAAGGTACAGTAATTTTGTGCCAAATGTGTTGTTTGCTGCCATCTGGAAACCAAATCTGAACAGCAAAATAACTTCACCACTTGTCCAGGATTTCTGGATAGCTCAGAGAAGTGACAACTGTGCATGAACAGTCAAGACGTGCTGGACTCTTGGCCAAGGCACAGACCGACTCAACTGCATGCAGACAGCAAGACGGACGCTTGCAGAACAGATCAGAGGACTGTGCGTGTCCTCCGTGTCAGAGCTGCAGATGCAAAGCAGCAGCTGTGTGCCCTGGACACACTGAACACACCGCTCGTGTTACAGGGCACATGCACCCACATTCCCAGCTGAGATTTCCCAGCAAAGAAAAGGGGAAGAGGGGCAAAGGAACCTGATGAGATAGCTCACTTGGGAATCAAGAAGATGTGATCCAGGTGGGCAAGCTGTATGGATAAATGGCAAGATTTCTGGCATATCCCCAGTGCTAGCCCAGTTTAGCCACACTTCAGCATATGCTCTTTCACAAGCTGGTTAAAAGTGAGCTTTTTCCGCAGAAAGTTCATGTTCTGGAACTTTTACAGGAAAACCACTTTCTGTCCAGGTGGAAGTGATAGCACCTCTCTGATTGCTCCCTATCTGCTCCTTGCTCAGCTGGTGTTAGAATTTGCCTGTTATGGTATGCCTCCTACAAGATATTTACTGACAAGAGAACAGGCAATAGAACAAACACAGACCTGCCAAATTTAAGTATTCTTTCTGATGTACACATGATGATGTACATTGTTTTGCCTGTCAGCCTCATCCCACTTCCATTCACCTTTGTAGGACTTGTATCTCACGCGTTTGCTCCGCAGTGGTTTCTTTCTTCTTCCACAACTGCACCAGAAGGATGAAGGAGTAGAAGTGGACAGGGCGTGAAAGTGTATTCTACAGCCTCAGCCTACTGTCTTGGCAATCAGTCCATGGGCAAATATCTGACTTACTTAACTTGTACTTTACGTATGACCCTGTCCCACAGTCGCACAAGGACTGAGAGTCTTGTGAATGTGGGTTTCCAGACTTCTGAGAGTTCTTCAACTTTGGAAAAGTATTTACTCCAAGATTGTTTAATGTTTTGATATATGCTACAATGATTTAGTAATTTTTGGTATGAACAGTAGTCTGATAGAAGGCTGAATAAATAACAGTAACTCCATTATGTTTTATCAATCAATCCTGTAAATCTGATCAAAATATATATCAAATTAAATAGAATCATCCTTCCATAAGCTCATATTGATTACTGCTAGTTCTATTACCAGACTTAATTTAATATGATGCTTTATTTTTTATTGCTTTCAAATGGCAATTTTGTTTCAAATTTATTCAGACTTTCCAAAGATACATGCATGTACCATACATGTACAGAAATCACTCAGACATGAGCATTTTGTGCATGTGGGAAAAATCGTGAGGAAAACCTTTGTTGTTGTTCTTTCTTAGGCAACTCTTAATAACACAAACACCATGTACTTAAGTGGAGGCAGGGCCCATTTCTAGAATTCCCAGACTAATTCAATTCAGCACTTTAGTAGACAAAGGGAATCAAATGATGAACTGATCTGCTTAAGCATGTGCTTAACTGCTGTGCTGAATTGGATATTCAGCTTCCAGCTTCTAAAAACTTCCGAGAATTAAACCCCATATTTTCTACTTATAAGTGTACGATAAAATATCAGACTACTTTCACAAGTAAGGACAAAGCTGCTTCTCAAGTCGATAGGCCAAATTCTGATGGCAGGTATATCTCAGAGAGCCCAGAGTCACTCCTAAGACATCTTACTTTGCACAAGTGGAAATGAGAGCCCAGACTAGCACAGGAGAAGCCATGTGTATTTACATAGGAGCAGAACTCATGTTTTTTCTTTGAAATGATGAAAAGTAATGTCAGAAAGTGAGTACATGAGACCAAGAAAATCAAATCAAGTCTTAATATTTCTCAATTATCAGCTAAACAGGAAGAAGTTAATCTTGGAGGGAATACTTCATTTTTAATACCCATTAAAATTGAAAGAAAAATATAATGTTGAGATACTTAAATATGCTGTGGGTTTTTTTGGTTTTCTAAAGATGTCCATTGATTTTCTGTAGCTATACATGCATCTCGTGGATAACTCTTAAATAAAAGTGTTTACTCTAGGTCTTCAGCCATCTTAAGTATAATTTTAAAGTGATATGTAGAAGCTAGCTGAAGAAGCTAGGTGAAGAACAGCATTGAAATGTTTGAATCTTTAAGGTTCAACTAACCATAGAAATGTTGCTAAAGCCAACATATTCAGCCTCAGGAATTGTATGGGATGAAATGAATAAATACCTCAATGTCTCTACAGCTACTAGTAAAAACATAAAGAAATACTTGCAATGCATTCATAGCACAAATGTAACTTTGTCTATCCGGTGTAGCTCTTCTTATTTACATCTGCCCTTACTATAATTCTTCCCTTCTAATAAATAAGAAAATCACTTTGGGTCTGGTTGAAACTAATATTTATTTTTTAAATCTAAAATAAAAAGACTTGTTAACTTTAAAAGATCAATATTAAGGCTTCTAAAGACCACAGCTGAGGCAAAGGGTGATCCTTCCCCTCTGTGCAGCATTGGTGAGGCACATCTGGAGTGCTGGGTCCAGTCCTGGGCTCCCCAGTACAAGAGAGATATGGAAATACTGGAACAGGTCCAGCAAAGAGCCACAAAGATGATTAAGGGACTGGAGCATCTGACATAGGAAGAGAGACCGTGAGAGTGGGCCCTGTTCAGCCTGGAGAAGAGAAGGTTCAGGGGGACTTTGTCAATATTTAAAAATACCTGACAGAGGGCAGTAAAGGAGATGGAGTCAGACTTCTCACTGGTGACCTCTGACAGGACAAGAGACAATGGGCACAAATTGAAATACAGGAAATTCCATTTAATATAAGAAAACAACTTCTTCTTTTTAATTGTTTTTTTTTATTTATTTTTTACTATAATAGGTGTCATGTACAGAGGTTGCCCAGAGAGCTTGTGGCGTCTCCATCCTCGAGGTATTCAAAAACTGACAAGACATGGCCCTCAGCAACTGGCTGTAGTTGATCCCCCTTTGAACAGGGGGTTATATTAGACCATCCCCAGAGGCCCCTCCCAACTCCATTCATTCTGTGATTCTGTGAACAAATGTTTCATTTGTATTTTTGAGTCCAGATCCTCCATCAAGATGCAGCTGCCTAGCCAGATCAAGACTACAGCACACACGCTCTCATTCTGCTATGGACTTCTGCAACTGAACTAACATGCAGGACTGGTGCCTGACCAGAGATGAAAAAGCCAGATCAACAGCATTTTCAAATGTGAGATGAGGGAAAATTATAAAATGGCTAATAATTCAAGTTTCTTTCATTACTTTCTGAGAAAAATTTTTCACTTTTTTATTTTTATCACTTCCTCTAATTCCTAAATTCATCTGTGTTCTAGGAGGAGATATAACTACTTCTTCTTCCCCTTTTTCTTACACATTTTTTTCTATTCAGAGAGCAGTGCTGAAAGAGATTTTGTCCCTAAACCACTGTGAGCTTTCCTTGGAGAGGGACTCAGCCCTGTTTGGAGTGAAAGTCAAGTGGTTTAACTGTAGTATCACAAACCCAGAAGAGCTTTGTGAAGTCTCATGGACCATTACAAACAGCCAGGGTTAACAGTGTGACATATATCTCTTCGGTCTGTTGTGGTTTAATTGAAACCATGGGACAAGTCAGACATCCAAGAATGAGACCTGTATATACCACCAGGTCTTATGTCTCATAGAGTGTGTAAGTACTAGTGCTTTCATATAAAATGATAGAGATGAATGGAAATGCCACTTCTGCAACCATTAACCTTGTATTAGGGTGGGCTACTTACAACCTTCTTTTAAAGGTGTCTAGCTGGTACCCCTACCTCCCAAAAAAGACAAAGAGCCTTTTGTCCTTTTGCCTTGAAGATGAAACTCCACAGTGCATTACTCCTTTTCTCCACTAGCTCAGAGCTTAGCTCACATATCCAAATAATGAAGGGGAATATGAGGGTACCACTTAAACGTGACTGAAATCAATCAGGGCTTGGATGTGGTGTACAACAGACTGTTGTGACAGAAGTTACAAACCCTCTCATTTTACATAGGCACCCAAATTTAGCCTTTGTCTTCTTATGAATCCAGCATTCAATAAGGAAAATAACAATATAGAAGTAAGAATTACTCCTACTGCTTTATTATAGTAATATGTGATAGTGTTGCATCCACAGTATTCTTTCCAGATGTACTCATGAGCATGTTTATAAATGTTGCTTTAGGAGTAACTTTTCAAATATTTAAGCAGATGGAGCATCTGCTTCTACCAAGCCTATAAAGAGGGTGGGGTGTTAATAAAGACTTCATTATTGGCACAGCAAATGTGAGAAAGATTACTGTTGCTTGTAAAAGCAGTAAACACTGTGAGAGGTACAGTCTGCATACGGATGGCGAAAACTTTCCAAAGGTCTCTGCTTCTCTCATCATTAGACTGTATTAGCAGCCTAGCAAAACAGGAGCGCTCTATTAAAGAGACAAGAGCAAGGCAGGGTAAAATGCTGGAAGAAAAGCCACATGGCAGTAATCACGGTGAATAACTCTAGCTGTAGAATTTCATTAAATGAAATTAACTTTACAGTCACAATAAAATTGGAAATAGTAAAGGTTATGTTCTTTCTGGAGAGAAAAACCCAGTTGTTACAAGTTTAGAGGGAATCACGTAGGCATTTGAAAGTGTCTGCAAATGTACTATTAAGCCCTGAAGTTCAGCTACAATGAACCATGAAAGAGGAGTAGAACTCTACATATAGGTGTAATGTAAGGTGTAATTGTATTAAAATTACATGAGATCTATGAATCTACATGCGGGTGTGCATGTGCACAGCTGCAAGTCCCAGGAGGGGAAGCTTCAAGGACGTCAGTCTTTATTGCTGTGGAATGTGACATTTATTAGTTTACTACTCCTCTTATATTGTTAGCTTGCTATTCACTTTGCCACTGTTGCCCTCTCCTGCATTAAATGTAATGATTGCAATGAGGATATTGCCAACACTTCTCTTGTCTCCTTGCAGCCACAACTATTGAAATCTCTTATGTGAACTGCTATTCAATCACAGTGCTTTCTCTCCTCACAGAGAGTTGTGTTCAGCATATTTTTAGAATTCCTAATAAAAAACTCTCACCCTCAAAGGCTTAGACATCTAAATTGGGACAGCAGTGGTTTCTGGATTCCACCCCCAGCCCTGTTGTGCTGTGCAGAAAAATAGCATGAGATTGTTGTTCTCTAAACACATAAGACACAGCATGGTCATTTTGGTGTTCATTTGAATATTCACCAAAATGTTGTTATTAATATTAGTGTGATTTGCATAGCAATAACAACTAGTTTTGAGTGACTTCTCTCTCTAGAACAAAGTTTTCTGTTTACATCTGAAACATGCATACAAGGGGAAGGGAGGTTTTGGTCATGAGGGGAGAAGGACAGGGAGTGTTTGCCAGCCAGAGTTCTTATTTATAAACACTCTGATTCCTACATCTAAAACAATGAATAAACTAATCAAAGTTGTAGCACCATTTGAGTTACCTGTAATCCTGGTGGCATTCCCTGCAGGGCAGTTCCTCAAACCAAAGGACTGAGTCTCTTGAGGAGCTTCACATTAAAGTGTGTGCATATATATGCATGCTTATATATATTTTTTTTTTTTTATACACATACATGTGAAGCCTGCCAATAATCAAACAATATCTTGCAAGTTGATGATGGTATGCTGCCTGGGAGTGACTATTCTGTCATTGAATTTAACCTTGTTCAGCTGCTACTTTAACCCTTAGTGTTCCCTACCACTGCTTTTGTTTTTTCCCTGCTAGTATTTGACCACCCTTTTCCTGGACTAATACAATCAAAAGGAAAGAATAAAATGGAACTTGTTTTTATACATAGTTACAACTTTTCTATACAATGTCTTATCATCCTAATTAGCTTTACGGTACTGAACCAGAAACTGCTAATGTGCGTTGATGGGAAATACTGCTTTCCAGATTTCAGTCATAGGATCCAGAGCTCCAGGCTGTATTTCTTCCCATGCTAGGTTTCCTTTTGTACTGAGCAGACTTTTTTGTGATTTTGGATGTTGGGGGTTTTTTTGTTGGTAAATTCCAACAGCACATTTTGATTAACAACAAAGGAGAACATGCAAGTATATTTAGTTAGGATGATTATCTCGCTGACATTAACTACATACAGCCTAAAAATGTTTATTTAAAGCAGATTTACACACAGTTTAGATTTATTCTTCAGGATCCCCGAATTTAACAGCATACCTCTGGAATCAAAAGAATATCTGTACCTTGTGTGTAGATTAGCAATGTTTTCAGAAACATCTTATAGTTTGAGATATTCAACTATTTAACCTGAGTGCATGACATTATCAGCAAATACCAGTTACTCCTGCAACAAGGAAGGTAATACTTTCTTTTCAAAATGGTAGTCCTTGGGACTTAACTGGGGGAAAAAAATGCTGATGTCCAATAAAAGAGCAGAACAAGAAAAGTTCATGGTAGAAGAGAATTAATTCAGATTTCATCTAAATTTTTACTCCACCCAATGGTATTTTATGAACCCTGATGTTTCAGATATTCTTTTACATCTTTAAAACTTTATACTTTTACCAACATAAATAGATTTTAATCATGTTTTCAATGGCACTTTTTTCTTAAACCAGTCTTCTACATTGAAAAGCTCATAGAAGAACACATCAAAAATGTTCTAGGAAATTTTCCAAGCAGCTAAAACTACTCCTGAAATGTAACCATAGGTCTTCAGTTCAGGGAAGAACAACAATACATATCCACAGAAAAAATAAGAAGTACTTCAGCTGATATGTCATCCCAGCGACAATAGTCCAGCACTAATTTTACTTTTATATCTCCTTCATAAGAGTCAAAATGAGCAGAATTCAAGTGAACATATACAGTTAAATACTTAACAGTCCCTTCTCTCCTATTCCTACATGCCCTGCTCTCCTTACCTTTTTTGCTTTTTCCATATCCCCTCCCACATGATTTCTTCCCTCTCTCTAAATCGACATAGTGTACACCCTTATAATATCACTCCCATCTCCTGTTTATCTCTAAACCCCAAAACAGTGGAACTCCTGTAAAAATATTTTTTCATTGTGTTCATTCTTCTTCTGGGCTACTGTTTTCCCTCAAATATCAAAATCTCTTCTAATCTCAAATATTTGGATTATAAATTCTTTAGGTCAGGAATTATCTTTTGTTCTATGATTATACATATAACAAGGTAATTTCATATTGATATAGTCTTTGTACACTAGCAAAATAAAATGAATCAATCATCAGTGACATTTTATGATACTATTTTTAAGCCTTGCTATGCCATAGAATGGATGCTATACTTTTTTTCCCTTCGCTTATGGCTTCAGAATCAGCATTCTCTTTATAACCAAAAACAGAGACTAGAATTTAGATATTTTGTATCCTATATGGGGACAGCCTTTTCAATTATTCATCTCATAACACCATCTTTCTCTTAGCACACTGTTACTATCAACCTTTCGCTTTGCATAAACAGCATAAAATGAGCATAACAATACATTCTGTTGTGCTGGGTTTAATTATTATTAAGCGAGGGATTGTTGACTGGTCTCCTCTCCTCCCCGTTTCAGAATGAGTAACCACAGAAAAGGTAATCTTTTCCCAGGCAATCAGTTTTATTATTCTCAAATAGATTAACTAGGAGAAGGACTTAGTGAAACAAGCTGTGACACTGATTATGGAATAGTAAGGCTTGAAAGATTCCTGAGAACCATGGCCAAATATAAAAATGTATATGAAGCAAAAATGAGGATAAGCCAAAAAATATTTTAAGGATGAGCAAGGGAAACACCAAAAGGGCATATCAAATAGAAAGCTCTTGTGTTCACTCAAGCAAGCCAAAATCTGATTGTGAGGATGGTGAAACCATAGAGAAAATGACAGCACGCCACTCTCCACTACATCAGCAGTTTGCTGAATTTTTTTGTTCTTTTTGTACTAGTATGCTCTCAGGTAGATTTCACATAGGAATCCATGTTTCAGAGGAAACTGAGGGGAGTGTGTGGGGGGAATACACACTACATTCTTAAGCCACAATGGAAAACTAGTAGGACTGGGCAGCCTTTAGGCAGAGCACAAGAAACTAGAATAGCTTGAAGGAGATGATGTTTCCTTTGGGTTAAGAAAGTTCTTCATTCATCGTAAATGAAAGTGACCTTTTTCCATCTGAAAATGGGTATCTCCTATTACTGTGAATTTGTGGATGAGCAACGTGGTGACAGGGAATCATCAGGCAGGCAGGTGGTCTTGATGACTTACAGTACTATTTTAAATGTTTATCCGCAGATTGTCAGCATCAGTGATGCCCCTGAAAGAATAACTGGCTTAGAAAGCACGAGGATCATCAGAAGCTCCAAATATTACATAATTTAATTGGCATCTTGTTATAAAGAAGCTCTTCATTGCACTTTTTTTTTATGTGGGTCATAAAAATAGAAAATGAAGATATGTAAAATCTGTGACAACCCCTGGGAGATGCAGCCATGCAGTGACCCTAATTATTACTAAGGCAAGCCACACAATATAAAGCAATAGTGAAGAAGATGGGTGGGAATAGCATACCTGATATAGCAACACTGTCATCCAGACTTCTTAGAAGACAATAAAGGTGGTGGGCTGCCTCAGCTGCCTGAAGATCCATCTCCTCAATAGTGTCCCATGCAGATTTATTCAGATGTTCATGGGCAGTTTGCCAAAGGGAACTTTGAGGAACCCTCCTAAGACACTGGTCTCCAAGAGTTCCCTTCAGAATCATTGGGTGTCCTTACTTCCAGTCACCACAGCAATGATGATAACTAGGGAACATCACAACTGTGAGAATTCAATGACCATCTATTTTTTCTCAGACAGTCATCTTGCGTCACTTCCATGCAAGAAAGGTAGAGTAAAATGGTAGAAGACGCTCTAAACAAGTGGAAAAGAAGGGATAGCTCCCTGAGGTGAAGAACAAACTCACAGCAGAAGCATTTAGAAAATAAAATAGAAAATTTAAAGCAAAAGTTACCATCACAAGTCCGTCCATCTGGCTTTGATATCTGGTTGCTGAGCAACATGTTCATTCGTAACAATTACTGAGCTCGGTTAAACATGGTTTGTCTGTTTGCTGGAGGTAATATAAAGATTCCTCTGTCTGTAATCAAGAGACAGGCAAACTTTGAAAAATACACAATAAATCAGCAGGCTTCACCTGAAATCCAATTTATTTCATACTCTCTGACAATAATTTCTATAACCTAGTGCCAGAGGTTTGGTCAATCTTACTTCCTTACTTCATGCTTTGCAACTTAATTATGCTGCTATATAGGGAAATGATAATTATAGCACTTGAGAAGCACTTTGTATTTCCAAAGCTCTATTCAAAAGCTAATTACTAAAAAGTGATATAGCTTGACCCCTCTGGCTGTATATCCTGGCAGGGCTACACTCAAGGGACAATTCTGGGAGGTTAGCAGCCCTCACAGTGTGTCCTGAACTGTGCCACAGATTTCTTGAATGAGTCTTGTGAGATAACTAAGGTGCAAATTTTGCTGATCCTAGTCACACTCAGTCTAAACAAATAACTTACAATTACTTCATTAGGATTTCATTAGTCCAGCTGACTAACACTGTACTCTGTGAAGAGCCTTAATGAGGGATCCTCATGGTGAACAGAGTAAAAGAGCAATAATAAATAGACAAACTGAAAGAACAAAAAAATTGTCATTGGACATTAATACATTATTTACTTCAAATGAATAATGAACAGAGTAAAAATATATTTTTCATGACTTTTCAGCATGAAAGTATTTCCTTAAAACCTTGAAGCATTCACAGAGCTAGTTCCATAGTCATGGAACTGTGGAAAACCGTCTGCATGGATATTATCTTCTTATAGCACAAAAAGAGAAGACACATAATAATTAGGGTACAGATGATAGAAAAGATGTAGTGTTAGCTGCATGGTCTGGCCTCTTGGTTAATGTTTGCAAGCTACATACAGTACAGTAAGACATTTATCTGTTACCTGTATTTGTAAGTCAAACCAATGACTAACGTTCTTTTGTCCTCACTACTGGAAAGAAAACACAGTATCTATATATATTCTCAAAAACACTTTGATGTTTAAACTATCAGCAAAACTCTTTTCTCTTTCCATATGTTAAGTGCCTTAGAGTATTTCTAATGTTGTCTGAGGAAAGTCTACAAAATTGTGGGACCCCTTGTACTCATATTAAAGATTGGGAAAGGCCTCTTCCTAAGAGAAACAATGTATTGTCAGTCATTCCTACGAAAATAACAAAGCCCTCTTGTAGGTGGGATATAAAGGTAAAATTTCTAACAGCACTGGCCAGTCTATCATGTCTGATAATATTTTTAATAAATTAATATATGGAGGTTTTTAATTTTGAGAAGTTTAAAGGCACACTTGATCAGCCTGGTGTTTTGTTTTGGGTTTTTTTTGTGCTAAGATACTCTCCAATGTAAGACTCTTTGTTGCATTTTCAGTTGTCCTTCTGGAAACCATGTGAAAAATGTGGGAGATATCAGTGTGACTGTTATACCTCTCTTTATGATTGTTATTCTGCTGTTTGTTATGAAAGAATAATAGGCTAACTCAGAACTGGATGATTTTGTATTTCTGGACAAAGTCAGAAGATGTCTTTAGGTAACACCCATTATCAAAATGTACAGGGATAGCTTTCAGACCTTGCACATTGTACCTCTGAATATACCTTCACACCCATAGAAAAGGGCGTGAAGAAAAATCAGAAAAGATAACTTCTGAAAAACTCAGCTCCTACAAATATTGGGAAGAGACTATCTCCGGACAAAAGCAGACTGCTTTGTCATCCTGACTGTTGCAATATCTAGAATAAATCAGACTGATCTGGAAAGCAATTTTAAGATGTGTCAAGTCTTTTAGTCATTTTACCCCTTTTCTGTCCAATTCCTATGTTCTCAGACAAAAAGAAATTCTTATTTAAGAGCAGTTTGTTCTGTACTACTGCAAGGACCTAGCAAGCAAATCTCCCTTCTGAAGGGAGATTTCTGACTGTCACTAAAGCAGATACGGCTTTCTGAAAAAACATGACCAGCAAAGAAAGTGCTATGAAGACCCAGACTTTGGATGGTGTGAACAAAACTGTGGGTTTTCACCCTAAAGTAAGTGAAGGAAGAACCTGTGAAAAACTGAATGATATTTAACGAGACAAGTCTAAACTGGTCACAGAAGTCATGGAAGTGATTGTTAAACCCTGCTTTGTACAAGCACAAAACCAATGTGGCAGGACAGTGAAGAATCATGCCCTTCCTCTGAAGATATGTGGAAGAAAGACCTTGAATCATGAAACAAAATGCAAAGTACTCAAAGGACCAAATAAGCCTAATAGCAGCTTGCACTACTCCAATGAAGCTAATGTTACCACTCAGTTGGTACTCTGGAGTTGATAGTCCTGTAGTCCTCCTTTTGCTGTCATTGGTACATTGATATTATAACAATTTCCAGTTTGCTGATGCTCCATTATTAGAACTGTAGAATCATAGAACAGCCTAGGTTGGAAGAGACCTTAAAAGATCATCTGGTCCCACCTTTCATGGGAAAGGGAGCTTAGATGAGATTATCTAGTACCCACTCTGTCCAATCTCATCTTGAAACTCCAGTGGTGAGGACTCTATGCTCTTCCAGTGATTGATTGTTCTCACTGTAAATGAATTCTTTCTTATATCAAGATGAAACCTGTATCCTGTACAACTTGTACCTATTGCTCCTTGTCTTGTCCATGTGGCTCCTTATGAAGAGAAAGCCTCTATCCCCCTTGTAGCCACCCTTTAAGTACTAGAATAGTGTGATGAGGTCCCCCTGAGCCTTCTCTTCTCCAGTGAGAAAAGACCTAACTCCTTCAGTCTTTCCCCATAGGACAGGTTCTCCAGCCCTTTGATCATCTTCTTGGCTCTCCTTTGGACCCTTTCCAGTCTGTCAACATCTTTCTTGAATTGTGGGGACCAGAACTGGACACAATAGTCCAGGTGCAGCTTGACAAGCGTTGAGTAGAGTGGGGTCATCACAACTCTGTCTCGGCTAATAATGCCCTTGCGGATGAAGCCCAGGATCCAATTCGCCTTTGCTGCTGCAGCAGCGCACTGCTCACTCATGTTCAGCTTGTTGTCCACTGGAACCGCCAGGTCCCTTTCAGCAAGGCTGCTCCCCACACAGATCCTAGCCTGTACAGAGCTATTTGGTTATTTCATCTCACGTGCAGACTTTGCATTTCTCTTTGTTAATCTTCATACTGTTCTTGCTAGCCCACTCATCCAGCCTGTCCAGGTCTCTCTGTAAGATGGCTCTCCCTTCTGATGTGTCCACCTCACCACCCAGTTTGGTGTCAATGGCAAACTTCCTGATGCTGCTTTCAATCCCATCATGCAGATCATTTATGAAGATGTTGAACATTGATCACCATGACCTGTTATGCAGTTTCCTACCCATCTTGCAGACCACCCATCTAGTCTGTATCTTGCCAGTTAGTCTAGGAGAAGTTTTATACTTCTAGGAGAAGTATTACAGTTTTATAAATCTCAGCTTTCTCGCATACTGGATATTAGACAGTCTATACTGCCAAGGCTAATGGTTGCACTCATAACTAAAGTGAACTTGAAAAACTAATTGCTATTTGAAGCTGTCATTGAGATTTGCCCCTATAGTTTTCCAAGTGAGGTGCTGCACTTTTTTTTTCTCCCTGGAGAATTTTTTCAAATGCAGGAAAGGCACACACATATCTTAGTTTGCCATATGCTTTAATGTTCACTAAAATTAGTTTGGAACAAAAACTGGCTAGGAAACACAATTTCTAGTGTGTCTGCAGAGTAATATCCCTGCTTGTAATGAAAGAAATCTAATCTTTCCAATCAGTTCACACTCTGTTGCTCGGTATGACACATATGGTAAACTGATGTAGCCTTAAATAAATACCAATGGTAATAATAAGGGGAAAACATCCATAGGAGAAGAGACACATTATAGCATGGTTCTGCCTTACTGTTAATCTGAGACGCTGATTCAGCATTAGACACTGGTGTAATAAACCATGTGACTGGCCAGTCAGAGAAGGCAGATTTGGGCATAACGGCAACTGAATATTACAGAGATGAAGTGCAAACCAAGTTCACATCCAGAGCCAAAGTGCATATAAACTCATAGCAAAGTCTCTTAAGCAGTAATATTATTGTTAACTGATGCCTTAGAAAAAAGTTGGGCTTATACAGATCTCTTCAGTTCCTGGGTGGGTGAAGCATGATCAGTTTGGGATTTTCTTTTCTTCCATACTGCACTGCAGTTTAGACAAAATTAAACACATACTGTGCAGAGGTAGGTACCGTTGTGTGATGCCATTAGCACAATTTGGATTCTAGTCACATAAGTGTCCTTACACAACTTGTTATTTTCTTATTCTTAGATGTTCAATAAACTACATGTTAGACCACTTCAGAAATACAAGGTTATACTTGATGATACTGCTCAAAATACATTTTCCCATGAGAAATGAGATTATAAAGATATTTTGATGGCACAGCTCTGTGTCAAACACTTGGACTGTGGTTTCTAAATTTGCACTTGGGAAAAAGATTGTTGGAGCCTTGTTTTCAGATCATTGATAAGCTTAAAGTGTGTATTAAAATAGGCATGACTTGGAGTACTACCCTGGAGTGGTTTTCCCTACACAAGAAGTTAGACATATTAGAAGTATAATTAATAATGATCCAGAAAACTTGGAAGTAGTTCAAAGCAGTTAAATTAAACATCCATTGTCTGACAAATTAGCCATAAAAACTTTCAAAAGAAAAACCATTTGGAGAAATTCACATCTAGAAAATTCATTGCTCTGGTCTTCTGTGAGTAGTAGTATGCAATATGATCTAGGTTTTATATTTGATTTCTAAATTCCATTACATGTCCTACATGTATAGATGTCCAATGAGATTTCTAAATGTAGATAACAAGCACAACGATGTTCAAATTCATGGGAAGTCTTGGAGATAGGATGTGTTCTATAGACTTATAGTAAACTATTAATTCCACCCCCCAATCTAATCTTGATATGATAGCTGTAAAATGCAGCTTAACTTCTCACAAATGTTATTTTGTGCTCAGACTAAGCAGTTAAAACATAAAGGAAAATAGCCACAAGACACCAAATGAAAAACGTATGGGAGTCTAAGTATATTAAGTACACCTAACACTTACTTCAAAATAATATCAATTTTTTTTTCTGTCGACCTAGTAATTTAAGTACAAGATCCCTTAGATCCAGATTAGGTTCTGCAACAAGAACTAATTATGTGATGATAAGTTCTAAAGATCACCGATACTTTTGGATAACCACCAATACATGTGGGCTACTATTGAACTACATATTAATTTCAATAAACATCTTAATTTAAGCATATTATTCAAATTTACTGACCTTGTTACAAATTTTAATGCATTGCAAAATTGTGTATTGGCAAAGCACAATTGCATGTGGAAGCTGTGTTGAGGGAAACCTGGGAGCTTTTTCTAAGTTAAGGAAGCTGAAAATTTTTATCACAAGAAATGGCTATATCTTTTTTTTTTGAGCAAGCAGGGCTGTTACTTAGCAAAGTTGTTTAGCAGTGAAATAGCTAGTGTAATTTAAACTATTGTTCTGTTTTTGTGGGAATGTACTATCGAATGAAAATGCAGCTGTTCAAACTGCTGCAGAACAACTATTTCAAGCTAACTCTAGAACTTGAAAAACAATTCTACTCAAGTTTCTACTTGTCAATCAATACTGGTCATTTACATAGGAAAAAAAAAGTTTCTTTTCTGTTCTAATTCTAACCCAGAAAAGGAGGTATTATATATCCTGCCAGTTGTAGATATTTATATTTTGACCTTTGATTAAACCTCAGCTTGACACAAGTCCATGGCAAACAGTCAGTTAAGAAAGTGAAGAATTTCTTTCTATATAAACATGCAAAGAATTAAACAGTGACTAAGACATCTAGAGAAAGTAATATGGAAGCTTTCGTTAATAAAATTTACAGTATTTTTCATAACCATTTCTAATTAGTATTTCATCAGTGCAAAACAAGAAACATGGAGTTCTAGAAAATTATCTAATATTCTGCTTTGTGATTTTGTCACTCTTTTCGTGAAAGATATGAAAGGTATGTTCTGAAATTCTCTTGGAAAAGAACAAAATTGGCAATTAGTTTTCGAAAGTTCCTTACAGCCAGGCTGTAAATTCAACATTGTGACTCCCTGTTTGCAAGTAGTGAGAAAGAGAAGAGAAGAGAAGAGAAGAAGAGAAGAGAAGAGAAGAGAAGAGAAGAGAAGAATTAAAAATATTATAAGTAAGTAAGACAGGCGAACTGTTACAGGGAGAAATCTTATCTAAAGTTATCATAACCACAGAAAAGTATGATCAAATTTAGACACATAAAAGAAAATCAGATAATTTGAAAAAAAATAGATTCCCTGCATATTGCCATATATGTGATGATAACTCAGCCTCTCTCTCAGTCCAACAGATGGTGTTAGTGCAGTCACCTCTTGTTTCACTAAGATACTATTATGAGGAACTGAGACTTCATGTCAGTGACGGAGAATACTTTTCCATACACAGTTAACTGCTATCCTCTATTCAGTTTTCCTGTTTCTATCCCGCTCTTGAAATTTAGGTGTTATTCAAAAGAAGAGTAATCAGTGTTAACATATGATATGAGTGTGGTAATTCTTATCTTTGCTGCCAGAAAGGGAAAGGCAATTGATTTTGGAAGCTATGTTTGACACATGCCTATGTACTTTGATCATTGAACTGAACAGCATAGCAGTCTGTTGTGGTTTAACCCCAGCTGGCAACTAAGCACCACACAGCCACTCGCTCACTTTCACTGGCTGGGATGGTGGAAAGAATCAGAAGAGTAAAAGTAAGAAAACTTGTGGGTTGAGATAAAGACAGTTTAATAGGTAAATCAAAAGCTGCGCCACAAGCAAAGCAAACAAGGAATTCATTCACCACTTCCCATCGGTAGGCAGGTGTTCAGCCATCTCCAGGAAAGCAGGGCTCCGTCGCGCATAATGGTTACTTCGGAAGACAAACGCCATCACTCCAGACGTCCTCCCCTTCCTTCTTCTTCCCCCAGCTTTATATGCTGAGCATGACGTCATATGGTATGGAACATCCCTTTGGCCAGTTGGGGTCAGCTGTCCTGGCTGTGTCCCCTCCCAACTTCTTGTGCACCCCCAGCCTGCTCGCTGGTGGGGTGGTGTGAGAAGCAGCAAAGGTGTTGACTCTGTGTAAGCACTGCTCAGCAGTAACTAAAACATCTCTGTATTATCAATGCTGTTTTCAGCACAAAGCCAAAACACAGCCCCATACTAGCTCCTATGAAGAAAACTAACTCTATCCCAGCCAAAACCAGCACACAGCCAAAAATAGAAAGATTTGTCTAGACAAGGGGGATTACCTTTAAGTGAGAACAATTAGTATTATTCCATTGTATGAATTGTCAGGTATAAACCACTCCTAAAATGAGAGTGGAGAAATTTCTCTCTCCTGTTTCAGACAATTATTTTAGAACAGAGTGGATCTCCATAGTAAGGAAAATTTCTTTGCCTTGAATATTGAGTAGAAAGGGACCAGCTGTGACTAGAAAGGTAATTTTTAGATGGCTAGTGTCAGATGAGATAAATCCTACCCAATAATTAATCACTTGCCACAGTGAGACTTCTTCCATGTTAAGCATTAAATACTGTGAATAGTATCCCAAACTCATTTATGTTGTTTCCAGGCTTTATGCTCAATTAAATGAATGACATTATATTTATTGCAAACCAACTAGAAGCCATTATGTTTTGCATCTGGGGACAAATTCTAAAAACCCCATAATTCCTCTCTTCCAGCCCAGGATCCATCTGTTTCTGGATAGCCAGAGTCTTTCTAAAAGTCCTAAGCCACCATCTGAGATAAGGTTACCATATGTCTAGATTTTCCATGACACTTTGTGTTTTCCAGCTGGAAGTTTTACTGTTCAGGATTTTGCACACTTCTATTATTTGTCCAGGAATTCCAGTCATATAGCTGCTCAGTAACAGCTATTTACTTCTGAAAAGTCTTAGCTTGAAATATGGCAGCCCTAATCGGGGGAAAGCCATCTGTCATTGCTGTAGTGCTTAGATTTGAGCATAGTTAGATATATTTATCTGGACAGCTGCAACTTTGCATTTGCTGCACTAATCAATAGGTTTTGGCTGCAATTTTTGCAGCAGCAGCAGTTACATTTACATTTTCTTTCCCAGCTGCAGCTGCACCAACAAGAGAATGAAAAGAGAGGAACAGCGAGGAAGCAGAGCATCCAGAGGTGCTGATTCACAAGGGACTTTCTTTGGGATCTCTTCACGTCATGTTTTAGTGTGTGAGGCTCAGGGAAAAAAGGACTGATCAATGGCTACAGACTTCAAGATGACAATAGGAATAGCAAACTGCACTGCTGTGCAAGGCTCCTCTGAGTTACGGAGCCAGCTCACTGTTCTGAGACTTCATTGTCTGTTCACTAGAATGTGACCATTGCCATACCGAGCCTCCCAACTATAGCTTGACACTGGCACTTGCTGCTCAATTTGGCAGAGGCAGATCAGCTGTCAATGTTGTTACAGTGGGAATGAATAAACCTATTAAAAATGTTCTGTGGCTGCAAAGTGTAAAACTCTAAAACTCAAAAATCTAGTGGTGTTTTGGCACATGGGAATGGAGTTATCTAATTACACTGGCAAAACTGCAGGGACCCACACTTCTATCATTTTTCAGTGCAAGGCTTGAATTTATAACTGGAAACTTGCTGGAAGAAAACCCTTGCTAATGTACACTGGGAGACTAAATGGCAATGGTATTTCTTTAGGAGCACTAATTTGTTTTCCTTTTTGCAGAAAGACTAATTTGCCACCACGGACAACACCACAGATATTGATGATGAAACTTCTTTTATTCAGAAAAGTTTGTTAATCTGCCTTCCTGATGGTTTATGAAGTCTGTTAGTGGATTACAGGGTAGAACAAATGCCTAAATATTTGTAAGGTGACAGCAGAATATCCACTTCTCCTCTGATCTTTTCATTTATACCTGCTACCTCTGAGAACCTGTCAAGTTATGGGACCTTCTCTTTAACCTTTTCCTGGTTGTAGCCCAGCTGATCATCCATTCCACCAAAAGGAGGGAGCTGGGAGATGTGGGAGATCCTAGAGACTATAAGAATCCTTTCTTCCTCTCATCTTGTTGTAAATCCAGGCAGAGCAATCCCAAGCAACAGCCACTAATTCCTTGGACCATCAGGGAAGAGGGTGAGCTGTTGTGACCTTCTACTCGATGTCCTCCAGTCTTTCTACATTTATGACCATTTCATCCTTCTCTCCCATTCCAGCTCCTCCTTTTTTTTCCATTCGTCATTTGCCATAGTCATTTCAATATTCCTCATTTTTCTGTTGCTCCCAGGAATGGGCTGATGCCTGTCTTTAGGAGGAAAATCAACAAGGACACAGCTGTAAACAACAGCACAAAGGATGTGTTAAAAGAAGACACGCACAAGTAATTGTCTATCCACAGCCCAACACACTCCCAGTGTCCAGCTTTCTTCAGTTCAGAGAACTTTCTGTGCTGAATGTGCATAAAAATATTTGGTAACTCTTTTACAGGTCAATGCCCAGTCTCCTCATGAGCCAGTGTGAACATTT
Source organism: Gymnogyps californianus (assembly GCF_018139145.2). NCBI lineage: Eukaryota > Metazoa > Chordata > Aves > Accipitriformes > Cathartidae > Gymnogyps > Gymnogyps californianus. The sequence goes on from NC_059471.1 coordinate 177,555,036, forward strand.
AACACCCCAAAAACTAATTTCTCAAGGAAATACACAGGTTTAATACTTTATTTTTGTCTGTTCTGAATCTGGTACTGCTCACTTCATTTGATGGCCCCTATTTCTTGTACTGTCAGAAAGGATGATACAGAGATCCCTATCCACACTCTTGATTCCACTCATGGTTTTGTAGGTTCCTATTACATCCTCCTTAGATGTCAGCATTCTCACATGTGATTTCATGCACTTTGAACTGAAAAAAGAGTAATTAAAAATTATTCATGATTTATCACCACAGGAAAAATCCCTTGGGACACAGGGGAGACGCAGGCACAATATACGTATCTCCTGTCTGTGCTACTTGGCCTCAGGGTCAGAGAACAGTCCCTGGTCTTGCTTTCCTTACTCATTTCTTTGATTCATTAACCAGTCTTTAGGTGGCTATTGAGGGATCCTGGAGAAAGGAATATTTTGGCCATTCTGTGTTTGGTTGTTAGGATCAAGAAGTTCAGCCTTATCATTTTCCAAACCAGGCAAGAAGGAGCTACAAGTGTTCAAGTAAAGAGTTTTCAGTTGGTCACACTCCCTGCAGTCTGTAAATTTGGATTAGTCATCCTGGGGGCAGATGCAGTGAGGGAGGAAAGAGAAAGAAATAGAAGACAAGAAATTGTGTTGATTGATTGCACTTTCCATCTGAGACACATCTTTTCATCACTTCTATCAGCTGCTGGTGCATCTGCTTGTCCACTTGTATAGGAAAGCCTCACTCTACGATTGTATCCCTTTTCTTGCCTGCTCTTCTTCCTCTAATCTCTGAGAAATTGTGAGGGGTTCTCTCTTCTCTCTTGTCCTGTGCTCCTCTTGCTTCCCAACGAAAATCTTTCTCTCGTGAAACAGCCTCCCGCATTCCCAGAGGCTTTCTGAAGTTCTCCAAATGTTCCTGACTTGCCCCTGTCTGAGAAGACCTATGCCTGTTAAGTAAGAAAATAAACAGGCAGTTGTTACTACTAGCTCAGTTTCTATGGAGGGAAATTATTAGAACATTTTTGCAAGGCTGGGATGATATTTTCAGGGCATCTTTCTCTTGTCTTGGGAGACGTGAGTAATGGAGTGTCCTTTTCTTCCCTGTCTGCTATGTGATCTGGGCAATGGGGAACTTCCTTAGCACAGAGAGATTATAATAACTGAGGAGATGGGTGATCACTGTAAAGGATACATTGAATTGCTGCTGTGCTTTACTCCATTTAACATCGGAAAAACAGCATGAGCCTGGAAGACCTGGGGCAAACATTCCTATTAAGAATGCCTGTGACTTTACATGGTGGGGGTTGAGGTGAAATGGAAGCTGCAGGCAGAGCTTTTTTACATCTATGCAACACCCTTATCACTAGTGTAAACATATGGGTCCAAAGTAATTTATAGCCTGATGAAGATAATCAATAACTTGGGCTAGATCCTCAGCTGCTACAAAAGCTAATGGAGCTAGTCTAATTGCACCTTCTGAGCTATATGCTGCTGAGTAGTATATATTTTTTTATGTTTAGAAGCCAGAATCCATGTTACTGAAGTATTACAGAGATATACAAAGAGGGGAGACAATGCATTTTTGCATTAAATAACAAGAGATAGATCTTGCAGAAAACTAAGAAACCAACAGCAGGTTTCTTGCGTAAACGGGTACACCATACTGTCTAGAGATCTACACACTGTGATATTCAGTTATCATTTTTCCTGGTCAGAATATGTCAGATCAAGTCTCCTGCCACCCCCCAAAATCCAACAAAATGTGAACCTGCACATTTACTTCTGTCCCATGTAACACAAAACTGAAGGTAATTTGCTTTTGTCTTTTTTTTCTTACATGTCAAAATACTTAATCTTTCTAGAGGTTATAGATCATATAATGTATTTCTAAGTCTTTACAATGTGTTTTGTAGATAGTTAGTCAATAAAAATACCTGACAATTATTAATCATTAGTCTCTCAAAGGCTCCTTTACCTTTAAATCACTGTAGCGATGCTCTCATAAAATATGGCTTGTTTACTGTTACTTTTTTATATGTGCTGTAGCTGTCATGCCATTACAATTATCTTCTATCTTTGCCATCTGGAAACAGGGAGAAGCACTTATCTTATTGTACTGTATGGAAAATAATTACCAGTGATATTCTGTATCGTAACTGAAGGAGGATTTTTATATCATAACTTGATTGCTGTCTAATTTCATAAGACAAATGTATTTAACAACGCATATTACAAGAACTTATATATGCTACTATTATGATGTTGCTTTAAATTTCAGAAATGAGTTCTTCCATCCGGACAATCACATAATATTTCTAAAGCCTTAATAAAGCTTTACCAAATAATAAAATATATTTATCACCCAGATATGATGCACAGGATCACAGCAACCTGTGGAAACAAAAAGTTGTTGGGCAAAACAGTTCCATCATGTCCTTTTTAACATGATAATTAAAAAAGGTAATTAGCAATAATGGTCAAATCCCACTGGATTTGAAACCGTATTTAGCTCAGATTAGCAGCTGAAATTTCAGATGTTTATCTGAATTTAGTCAATCTATTCAAATATAATGAGTAATGGTAATAAACCCCTCCAATGTGCAGCTCAGTCAGCTTGGGCAGACTCTTAAACATGCACAGAATCTCCCTGAGGACAGTGGGATTCCTCCAAGGATCAAAGGTCTGACCACATGCATTTTACTGCAGGAAGTGTTTCCTCATGAATTATGCAGGTATCCCTCTTAACCAGAAAACCTTGAAAACAAGTTCTTTCACAGCATTTTCCTCCTTGTCCTTCTAATCTCAGAACTGGAAGAAAAGCAGAATGCAGACCCAAGAATGAATAATGGGAGGCAGCAGATATAGCCAAACATTGCATACATCCAAGAGGAACCAAGATGTTTCAACTTGAATTGAAAGTGTGAAGAATTCCTTGACTCATGATCAGAAAAAAATGTGTTTCAAAAGCCTACGTGAAAAAATGTCACTGAAAGGGTATTTCATATTTGCCACTATAACATAAGGGGAGGGGGATCTACATATAAAAACACAATAAACTACTGACTGGAAAATTGCAAAAATATCCTTGCCATCCCTCAATCATAATTTATTGCCTTAAAAGGAAACAAGTTCCATATTTCTGCATGATAAGAACAGTGACAAATATAAATACCTGTGTTTGTGTAGAAATTCAAAATTAATCAAATTTTGATGCCTGCGGGGGAAAGAGAATCTATAATGCAGTGCAAACAATGTCAAAGAAATAGGAACAGTCATGGATCAAATTTCTGATAAAAAAAATTGCCCCTGGGAAATTCAGATATTTTTTCATGAAGGTTTTACATCTTTATACAATGTAAAGACCCACTCTTCATTGGGTATGTGATCTGTGGTAACAAAATAAATATATTCCCATCCCTGGTCATTATCTGGTATGGAGATTAAAAAAGAACAGCAAAGCAAACATCTGCAAGAAGATTCTCTCATTTAAAAGATTAACTTTAATATAAAATTACTTTATCTTGTCTTGCAACTATTTGGAAACTCATTAAATTTACAACAGTCACTTCATATGGAAATTACTTCTCTCCCCTGAAGAGACTGTTAACAGTAGTCACGTATTTCATGGTCCGTGATTATATGAACTTGCCCTGTTTCAGCAAAAAGCCTGAAATCCGTACAACATTAATGCAATGACAAGGCCTAAGTATGGAGCTCAGAGCGTCTTTCTTGCCTTTTCTTCATGTCTGCCTACAGAGGGGCTGACAATGCACGTATTGCCTTGCTAATTGAGCATTAGATTAAGTGGACTGGTGTATTTGTTGACTGGATTTTAGCAAATAAATGGAAGAAGTAATTGCTATCATAAGCACAGCAACAAATCTGCTTTACATTTTAATTTAATGTGTTTGTACGCGATCTTAATCCTTAGAACTGTTACACCCTACTGTAGCTAGCTATAACTGTGAGGCATAAAGTATCCTTCTAATAGCATGTCATCAGCATTTGCATTTTCAGCTTGGAAAAAATCATTTTGGAAAGGTTGATGCATTTGGAAATATTACGGTCAATATTTTGCAAGCTGATCAAATACTGTATTTTCTAGGAAGAAAACTGCAATGCCATTGCTTTTTATAAAAGTTGTTAGACAAGAAGGCCAGCGAATTTTAAATAATTACTGCAATGAAAGGTAGTCATATATTTAGTAAATAAAACTATCCACTTGTAAGCGGCTTTAGGAACCAATATAATCTAATGTTTCTGTTTCGTTTTTGCCTATCAAACCTATTAGAATAAACACAAACAAACTCTTGAACCTGAACATGTTTCTTCAGAGTATTATTACCCTGTAAGTATATCACATAATGCTTTCACTGGTGGAATAAGATTCTTAACCTAGTGCTTAAAAAAAATGTACTTATTTTTTGAGAAATCTACTTATTTTTTGAGACAATCTGTTGGTCCATGTGTCAGGACCTGGAGGGCACTGGCAGGGCTGCATGTCCCCAAGCAGCCTGGCAGGGCAGCCCCATCTGTGGGCCAAGGAGCCCAGGGCAGGCTCAGGCTGGGACCCCAGCCCTTCGCCCAGCCCAGGCCCTGCTGGGCCCGATGGAGCTCCCCAGATGGACCCCAGCCCCGCCTCGTGACGCAACCCCACTCCTGCTGCTCCCTGACATCATGTTGCACAGCTTCCCACTGTAACTGCAGCTGGATGCAAAAATTACTTAGATCTTCTTCACTAGAAAAAGCTAAGTTCTGTCAAAGTACCACCTGGCAAGAATTTATGTTCTTCCATAGGATAAATCTCACCTTTAAACACCAAGCTACTATATTCATTTCCATGGAAGTTAACTCATCATATAATGGTCTCCAGCTGCTCTGACAACTGCTCTAAGCAGCACAGATGAAACCGGGAACAATACTGGTTTGCAGTATAGAATTTGTAGATCTAGAACTAGAAAAAGAATGAGAAGTGCAAACTCACTTTACATAACGAATGAAAGGTTTAACGGCAGAGTGTAAGAAGAATTGTACATAGAGGAGATGTGTGAATCGCTGCCAAGCAAACACACAGGTTTCTGAAACTGAGTAGACAAAGCTTTAGTATCCACTGGCTTCCTAAGGATCTTCCCAATACAGACTTGTCCTCTTTAGGATTGAACAACCCAGTGCCTGGAAAGCCTTACAGTACCCAGAGCTCTGTCTCCTGAGGAAATCCCACAGCTTCTGCTAATGTGGAACTGAAACAGGAATGTAACAGTCCAAAAGAAAAATGCCAGTCTAGACTCAAACAAATCAAATATTACACAATTCCGTTATATCAGATAGAATTGCCACTGCAAAATTGCAAACTATGACTTGTGAGTATGAGGACTCTCATACTTGATCTTCATGGACACCCTGGTCAAGTCCTCCCAAAAAGTGAAATCCATAAGATGTTAAAGCTGACCCCCTAATGTTAACAGTTTTAAGTGCGCCTTCTGTGAATACCTTCTGTAGGGAGATGCTATCATTATTTTGCTTTTTCTTTGCAGGTGGCTGCCCTTCCTTGACATGAAGGTTGCAGTTGCCATTTTGGTTTTGGCCCAGTTTTCTAGTTCCCACGTTACTGTATTGAAATTTTGTTCAAAAATGTGACTCTAACTGTCCTAGATATCTTTTAGTTGCTGAGGGGAAAAGGAGAGTTTTATTCTTGTTGCTGCTTTTAAGATCTACTTAAATGTAATTATGAAAGTGGCAGATTTTGCAGACTGTGATTCCCATGCTTCATGGAAGAAGATGGTTAGTCACACCATATAGGTATTTAGATCTCTGATAGTGTTTCATTCTTTCTACCTAAAATGAAGAGTGCCAACAGAATCATCAAGATACATGTTAATGGCAATAAATCATTGTATGCAGTTACTGTGCCACACACAAAATGCTGGTAAAGCATTTTATATGTGGTTTAAAAAAACATGGGATCAAGAACCTCCTCAGACAAGAAGTCAGGTTTTTGAATGAGATACGCTGCTGATGTAAATCAGTATAATCGGCCTCAGTTAGGCTTTTAGCTAAGATTAGAATGGTTATTTCTCTTCCAGGTAGAATGCATGAAATCATAATGTTGCATCACTGATTGACTTTTAAAATTTATGATTTATATCTTCTAAGCTTGTGTGGTTGAGTATCTGATTTTAAATTAGCCTGCCTATGACCAATGAGTGGATAGACATAGTCAGACAAATCTGCTTTTTGTTTATGAATGACCTACCAATAAAATCTACCCTCTCTTTCATATATGAAACACCCATCCTCAACAATGCTTTTAATTATGATGCACATTTGCGCTGTTCGAATGGTTGGGTGGTACTGCACTAATATGTTTATCAGCTCAAGATCTAGGACAATACACTTTTTTACCTATTTTAGCTGTCTCGTAAACTAACCTAAGATTCTATTTCTTTCCTCAAGAGCTGTTCCATACAGTGGAAGGATCACATAGCATCAATGGATTGAAATATGTATATTTCAACAGTACAATGCTTCTGCCTGGCAAAGTCTTGCAGAGCTTACTTGATGTTGACATATTGCATCAGCAATGTAGCTATCTGGTAAGTAATAGAAAAAGATAGAAGCATTGATCATTCAATGTATTTAATATCTACATGTACCTAAATAAGCAGCTGATTTAAGAGGCTATTATAGATGGAAACAAAATGCTGAAAAAGTACAGAGACTGACAGATGCAAATACAAACAAATAGGAACATAACAGAAATGAATGGTGGGGAAAAGTATGTGTCTGTATAGACAGGCTGATATGTATGTGCATGAACATGCTTTCATACATATACACAAATATTGCTTTGAGTGGGAAAATTCAGAATACAGTAGAGGCCTATTCGTTTATGTATCCTGCAACTTTATACTTATGTAAGCTGTCTATATTTATACACAGTGGAATCAGTGGTCAGAAAAAAAATTGAAGATACAAGCTTACCTTGCCAGTTCTCAACCCCTAAAGGTCTTGTACAGAGAAATCTCTTTTGTTGGATGAATACTTAAAGCAGATTGAACCACTGCTCAACATGCAATCAAACTAGACACTTGTAGACTTAATTATGAGTGACAACCCAAGCCAGAACTTCAGTGCTGGCTCACTTCACTCTTTCATCTGTGTACCCTCAGGGATTACAATTCTAATGCCTCTTTCGCTGAGGAAATTACATGATTAAACTAGCTTTCGTAGGGAAATCAATTACTTCTCAAATTTTTAAGTTTATTTTTACATCCCAGAACCATCTTCGAGACTTCATATTGAAATGACACATCTACAACATTATTTAATATTACTTTCATTTTTCATTTTCTTAGAAAATGTGTTTCTACTTTTCTGTTCTTGCCCCTCCATAATATCCCCAAAATAGGCACCTGGGCATTTTTACTTTACAGTTCACTTTAATGCCTCTGATAGAGCTGACATTATACTTACCTTATCAATCTCTCCACATGCAGATAACAATTATTTCTGTTTCAGAAATGTCATATCCACCTGTGTACCCTACCACTCATTTTATGATTATTCTTTCAGTCATACTATCTTGTATGTGTGTGCACACATGTACATGTGTGTGTATTTAGGTATATAGAGGTATATAATAAAACTTCATTTCTTGGCCGGCCAGATTTTCTTATGTAGCTCCAATTTATCCTGTCTAATGAGACAACTTCTAGCAGCAGTCATGTTGACAGTAAAAGTAATAGCTTTACAAAAGCAGTAACCTGTTGCTGTACATTGCTATATTGAAAAATGGATGCTTTGGTTTGGAGCACATCTTTTTATTGAGCGACTACACTCCATGATGGAAGATATGTGTGAGAGAAGAACATTCCTAATTGCCAAATGTTCTGATAAAGAGGACCAATTAATCTTTGTCTATTAGAAATGAGGATAGGAATTAACTCCTATAAACTAGTATGAAGACAAAGTTCAAATAAAACTTAACAATATTAAAGTTCTTTGCAACTCTCATGCTCTGTGCAAATCACTTTGTGCTCATGTCAGCCTATGACTTAATATAATTTCTGAGATCAGGTATGTCAGTAATGCTGAGAAAAGCCGAAAACTATAAATTATCCTGGCAGTGACTATTACCTAAACCCGACTGACTAGTTGCATTTAGATTAGCTCACCTTTTTTGTTGTTATCTTCAGGGAATTTACCTTAACACAGCCAGCTCTGTGGGAAAGCCAGCTATCAAACAGGAAGCTCAGCTGCAGCTCTGCTTGCCCTAGCCACTTAGTGCACAAAGGATGCAGGAACACCAAGAGCTTGTAGCCTGATCTGTAGCAGGTCCTAAGTGCAGCCTTTTGGCTGACCACACAGGTTGTTAAGAAGCTCTTGGTTCATTGACATTATGGTCTTAGTCTTTATGTGCTAGACTGATGCGGAGTGCTTTTCTCTGGCCTTCTTAATGCCACAAACAAAACTCTTTCACTCACTTGCTGTGAGTGTACTCACCGTGTTTCACAAATCATGGGTGATGATTAAATGCTGCATATTTCTGAGCTCCAAGTGAAGTCAGGTAGTGGGAAATTTAAAATCTCTTGCAATGCTGAGCTTGCTGTCATTCGCTTTTACCTCTGTCTTCAAAGAAAAATCAAAAGAGAACAAGAAATTCACTCTTTTGCAATATTTAAGATAGGCTTTTGAGGGGTTCTTCAGGCAACAATATTACTGAGGGATTAAAAAGATAGACCATCAGTGTAAAACACCCATTAAGATTAGATGCAGTACAATCCACAGGTGAAATCCATTTCACTTGCATGAAGTCAGTAATCAAGCTGTATGCAAGAGAAGCCTAGAGGCCTCCAGGTGCTTCATTTTATCCTTCCAACCCGCTGCCTAAGCTGCAGGATACAGAGCTCCCCCAGAGCCATAATCTCCTACCTGCAGACTAGAGAGAGTAGCAGTGCATTACCCAGAGCCCTGGGACAAACGGACCTGCCTCCTTCAGCATCCCTCGCACAGTCCTTCCACCTGTGCCTCTCCCGGGGATACACAGACACATGCACACAGAAACATAACATGACCCCGGAGGTTTACCATTCTCCTTCCTGCCAGCAGACATTTTCAGCTAAGAGAATTATTCTCATTTGTGGGGTAATTTAGGCTTTTTTATAAGCTAACAAACTCTTTAGGGTGGATTAATAATGCAGAAATGTTGAGGGTGGAAATTTTACATTGTCTGAAAAATCTTATTGGTACTATAGATTTACAAACAATACTAGAGACTTTTTTTTAAAGCCTAGATAGCATGAACAGGGATATTAGCGTCGATAAATGCCCACCAACCTTTCGACTTATGAAAAATATTTTTTCCCCAATATTTATTTGAAAATATTTAAGTCATATTTTAAAAGCATCATCAGTCACCAAAAGAACAAATTGACCACCTTTTTTCCTTTTGCTGACATTAGAGAGTATAATTTTTGAAGCAATACTACAGTGGCATCCAAGTTTTGCTTACAAATCACAGTAAAATTCACAGGAGCCTAAAAAGAAAATCCCTGTCATGTGGTAAGCCCTAGTCAATGGTATGTCATCCACTCTGGGTCTCAATTTAGTTTAAAAAGGCTTAACAACTGTCAATTTGAAGAAACAAGTTTGGAATAACAATGACCATCTCATCCTGTTTATTGATTTTAGCTGGTTTATTATGTTTTATCCAGTGTGCTAAAATTCAGAGCCTCCCCTGTAGCTTTCAGATATACTTACAGAAAAACTTTAACACAAGGGGATGGATTTAGAATAGATTTTTCCTAGCTAACTAATAACAAAAAAAATGTTCAACAGCAGTTGGTTCTCCTTATTAGGAGCATTGTCAACTATGAAGCTATAAAATAAAGATTACATATAGTCAGTGTTGGCTTTAGAAAGAAGGTTTCTCTTCAGTACAAAACTGGAGGAAGGGGTTGGTCTTGGAGTTGACCTGAGTTTCTGACCTGTTTCTCAGTATCTTTGAACTCTCAGTCTACAAAAACTCATTACTTTCACCTAAATATCATGATCAATTAGCTTCTCATTTTTCTGTTGACTGTGTGTTTGCATTACTTGTTTTATTCAATTTTTCTTTGTGCCATCAAAGACCTCAATTTTTTTCCTGAGTTTAATGTACATCTTCATCCAGCCATTGATGTCTTGTCATTTCCACAACGCCTTATACAATGGAGAGTCCAATAGAAATTTCATTATTCCTTTACCACGAAGACTGAACTGTTCTGGGCAGTTTGGTTTAAAATCAGAGGACAAGGTGTGAAGGGGTGTCTGTCGGACTGGCAGCTTCAAGAACAAACTGACAAAGTTACGGTGACAGAAGAAAAAGTCCCTGGGAATGAGCCAAACAGCAGGAAAAGCAAACCCAAATGAACAATAATAAAAATGTCAACAGATTCCCAAGTCAGAACTGAAGGTGCAAAAAAAAGGAATAATATAAAAATTCACATCTGCCAAAAGGGGTTAGCCTTCTTTTATAGCATCCGTGTGAATTCTTTTATAGCATCCATGTGAAATCAACAGTACAATATCAGCTGAATGCAGCAGTTATATGTTTGCCATTTAGGATTTATGTCATATTGTGTCCTATCTATCAGCTTGGGCTTGAGAGCAGCTGCTATGACATAAATCACCACCAAATGTTTGCATAAAAGGTAGGAGACATTTTTTCTTTCTTTTTTTTTGGGGGGGGGGGGGGGTTGTGAGGAAGAGAAAGTGGATAGGATTTTAAAAAATTAAAAGAAGAAAAAAATCAGTCTTCAAAATTTGTATCATTCTCAGCCTTCAGAGGACAAGTGTTTCCAAAGTTTTATGTGCCATCTAGCTTTTTGAAACCAGGAAGCAACAACTGTGCAACCTCTGTCCTGAAACTGCAAACAGCCAAGGAAGAGCATATGCAATTGTTAATGGATCATCTTTTTTGTGGATAGTGTCTATGACATAAGAGTGGATAATATTTGCTAAATACTCCAGAATAGCAGCAGGGAAAGATTTTGGTCCTGCTGTTGCTGTTACCATTGCTACCCAAATAGCTGACCATGTAACGGTTTTTACATGTTCACTGAGGCTCTGACTCTTTCCTCCTTTTGTTGTTGGTTCTGTTTTGGTTTCTGTCCTTCTGCTATTGCTGTTTGTTGCAGAGGAATTTGGAGCCTAGAAATGTGAGTTCTGAGCTGTGCCCTATATATCCATCCCATATATCCCACTATCTTCTTATCTGATATAAACTTGGTAAAAATGCTCGCACTTAGCTTACAGCTATCATTTGTCGTTGTGCTAAGTGAGTTAGAAGTACTGTGACAAAACATATGGCCTCAAAGCTAGTAGAAGCTGATCAGAATTTCTGTCTGGATTTAATGTGCCTTGGGTTTAATTCACCCAGTACTGCCTGACAGTCAGATAGTGGGAGCCAGTCATTGGTCTCCCTAGGGGGTCAATGGACAGAGATAAGCACCTTCTTCCTATTTATCTTCTTCCACTGACTCTAGAGGAGGATTTAATTTTTAGGTGGCTAAGTTACATGAGATGAAGCTCATGCTTTGTAGGTCCATTCATGAAGACCGCTGTTTAGACAACTGCCTCTACAAGGTACTGAAAGAGCCTGTAAATAGGCAGGGACAAAATGTACCAAAAATGACATCTTCCGTCTCTCTCACTCTGTACATAAAGTGTTGGTATATAACTTGTATTCCTGCTTGTATTTATTAACAAAATAAAACTTTGATTTTAGATGTTAAGGAAGAAGAGATACGTCAGGGTGAAATGATAAAATTGTTAATGCATGATTTTACAAATTGCACTGTTCTATGTGTGCTCCATAAAACCCCAATAATAGTTTGTGCTTATTTTGTTCTATCAATAAACATCAAACCAAAACTATAAATACATCTTCACACAATTTGAAACATAGCTGTTGTACTCAACTGTGAGAAAATTAAACAAGCACTGGTAAGTATTTCATTACAAATGAAGGGGTTCGTGCTGCAACTAATTTTTTCTCTAGACTCATCTAGACTTTCATCTAGACTCATTTAGACTTTCTCCCTATCCTACCTTTTAACAGACAATGAAGCTAAAATAGAAGTTAACTCTGACAAGTATAGTTGTCAGCTTTTGGGAATGAATTAGAACTGAGATCCGCCTTGTCCAACAGTGGGGTACCCTTAGTCCTGTAACATGATGGAAGGTTGCACAGAGGTGTTTAATAGAGATTTGAATGGGTACGTTTAAGAAAGTTGTGACTAATCTGTTCTGGTGCTACTATACATTTATTTACATTTGGACAATAGAGTTGTTTTCTTGAAACTACAATACCCCATCCTGGCATCTTGTGATGATGTTTCCCCCATGTGTACCTTTTCTTGTTTTCCCCTTTCTACACTCCTATAACTCTTATTTTCTTGTTTAAGCATGGGCATGATTTTAACCCTAGAAGGTTTGAGAATTTGGTCAGAGATGGAGGAATTACAACAAAAACACCATTCCCATTTTCCTCTCTTGTCGCATTTAATCCTCTTGCTGTTAGTGGGCATCTGTGACAACGAATAAAGCCCAGACTGCTGAATGCTATCCTAGGTATGGGCAGCTAATTTCATGACTTGAGATCTGTATTTTTTTCTATGGTCTTGGCAAGAATGGCCCTTCAGACTAGAACCACTCTGACAGTAGGACTGAATTTAGTTGCAGGAAGATGTTCAGCACTTCAACCCCTTTATAAGGCTATTACATCTTCTCCTAAACTGTAATGTTTCTCTTCTTGAAGCATGCTATAATAAAGAAGAAAATTGCAATAAATGTTCACAAAAATAAACAGTTCTTCTGGGCAGCAATGGCAGGGGGCAGAAGAACTTCTTATGTCAAATAGAGCTAAGATTGCATTCAGCAGCTGGCTTCACGAAGCTTGTATAAAATATGTGGTAAAAACACAGGAAGACCCACAGGATTCCACAAGTTCCACCACAGGAGTCCAGCATTGTTTAGCAGAAGCAGGTTATTTAGACATTGTTTCTACTGCAGGGAGAAGAACAAAGGAAAAGCCAAGACACAGTCTTCATTTCCTGCATTGGGTCTATTAAACATTAAGCATTTGTTTTTCAGATGCAAGAGTAGTATCAGACAGCAAGAATTCTGTATAGAAATCTGTATCTGCTTTTCATCCAGTAAAATGTTAGTTTTTTCAAGAATTGAGTTGCATAATATTCTGTATTTACTTTTTGATTAAAAGAATAAATTATAGGCCATTTGAAAGCCAGCGTTAATCTTTCTTATTACTTTGTTCCACTGAAAAAAAATTTTAAATAGCTAGGAATCTTTTCAGCAATATAAATGACCCTTTTTGAGAATTTTATGTCACAGATAAACTGTGAAATTAGCCATTTTTTGCCTTAATCATTCCTCCAGTTTGCCAACAGTGATTAATACAGCACCCTAATTATCCATGTCCCAACAGTTTCATATCAGTTACAGAAGATCCATGGTGTAAAGCAAAAATCTGATGATGAAATAGTCGCAATTTAGCTTTACTAATGGAAAGTGAGAGGTTTTTTTCTTTGACGTTGCCTTGGTTTCAGCTGGGATAGAGTTAATTTTCTTCCTACTAGCTGGTACAGTGCAGTGTTTTGGATTTAATAGGAAAATGATGTTGATAACACACTGATGTTTTTAGTTGTTGCTAAGTAGTGTTTATACTTAGTCAAGGATTTTTCAACTTCTCATGCCCAGCCAGCAAGAAGGCTGGAGGGGCACAAGAAGTTGGGAGGGGACACAGCCAGGACAGCTCACCCAAACAGGCCAAAGGAATATTCCATACCATAGAATGTCATGCCCAGTATATAAACAGGGGGGAGTTGGCTGGGAGGGGTGGATCGCTGCTCGGGAACTAACTGGGCATCGGTCGGCAAGCGGTGAACAACTGCATTGTGCATCACTTGTTTTGTATATTCTAATTCTTTTATTATTATTGTTATTTTATTTTTTATTATTATTATTATTATCATTATCATTACCATTATTTTCCTTCCTTTCTGTCCTATTAAACTGTCTCTATCTCAACCCACAAGGTTTTATTTTTTCCGATTCTCTCCCCCGTCCCACTGGGTGGGGGGAGTGAGTGAGCAGCTGCGTGGTGCTTAGTTGCCAGCTGGGACTAAACCACAACAGACATGTACGTGTGAGGGGGGGAGAAAAAGAGTGTTATCTGGATCTGAAAGCTAAAAGAATGCATTCTAAAACATGAAGGAACAGGCACTTTGGGGGCCAATATTTATAAATCTATGGTTTTGTTTTTCAGAGATGCTTCGTTCTCACCAAGGGCATCTAGCTGAAAGTTAAGGCAGACACATAATAAACACAAAGTGTCAAAAAGGATATTTATACAAAATTTAAGAGTCTAATGCCAGGGAAAACAAGCCACGTTGTCTCAAGCACATGAGACATGCTAAAGCTCCTTGTCTCCAAGTGTTTTACTGCTGTCCATGACCAGCTGAATCCCTCCTTTGCTAAGCCAAATACCTCAGCCTTCATCTGGGTCTATCTGAAAAGCCTTAGGGTATCTGAGACATTCATACAGGGATGACAGGTATAATACAGAATTTATGTACACTATTCTGGAGTAGCAGCTGAAAGCCAGGCCAGGACATTGCATAGCGCCTGATATCCCATCTGCCACAGAGAAGCAATGCCCAATTAATTTGCAGAATATTACTACTGTAATCACAGGTAGTGAGACTGCTTCTTTCACAAAAGGAGTTGTGGACTTCAGTTGTCTTCATCTAGAAGGAATTTGAACCTATAGCTTCAAAACCCCTGAAAGGTGCCTATCAATGCAATTACTGGATAGACAAAATGGAAACATGTGTCATATGTCCTATTGAAGTTTGGCCACTGATGAATCAGGAATATGAGAGTCATGGATTTAGAAGGATGACTGTTGAGAAAACATGATGGTCTATCTTAATGAGTCAAAGACTTGTTTGGTAAGAGGTAAATTGATCTAGAAAGTATTTATTTATTTATTTCAGGTGAAGTAATCATGAGATTATTACAAAGCAAATCAGGAATGATCATCACCACATGACTTTTGTTTAAGTATAAACTTAAAGTACACAAGGCTGTTTAAAACTTTGAATCCCAGCTTCAAATGGGCAAGCAAGCAAAAGAAAAGGCTAATAAAAATTAGACTATTGCTATGTCTTTTAAAGACGATCCTTGTGTCTGTAGATCAGTTAAGATGATATTACAATAAAAATGACACAGGGATCACTAAAACAAGAGTTCTAGTGAGCAGCTAGAGATAAGGAAGGGCAACATCTTTACCGACAGAAGATACTTGGCTTTATCTTACTATGAAATTCGACCAGTTTATGTCATTTATTTGTCCCTGTCTGGGGTGGAGTAGAGCAGAGCACATGTTGAGGGAAGGCAGTGAAAGGGACAGGGGGTGGAGAATTCAAAGAATTGAATTCTCCCCCTGTTAGATTCTGCATGGATGGGAATGCAATATCTTCCATATATACAGAGGTATTACTATAGGAGACAACTGTCTCATGCAAAACCATGTTTACAATAGGAAAAAACAAACATGGAAGCAGAAACTTAGAGCTCCTTAAGTATATCATCTGTTAATTCCCATGGACTGGGAATCCAGAGCTTTAGAAAATTACTGCTATTTCACGTGGCTAAAAAATTGGAGGGCATCCAAGTACAAATACTTGGCTGATGCCCCATGGGTCAGGTGTGTGACAGAGAAAGAGAGAGCGAGCATTCTGAAGAGTTTGCAGGCTAGTTCACATGTGCAGATGATATGCAGGAAAAAGCCATTGCCCAAACAAAAGGAAATTATTCCCAGGACAATTTCTGATGCAGTAGAGCCACCATCAGCAACTATGAGGAGGTATACTAAAGGAGTCTGCCCAGGTGCATATTTTGTTTGTTGGGAGGCATTGACAGCTGAGACTGCTTTCAAATGCGGTATCTGAAATAAATTCCAGAAGGAGACAGAAGCAAGCATGCCTCCTGCAAGAAGTGAGAAGTAATCCTTCAGAAGAGGAGCGTCCAAACATGATGGAAGAAGAACTGTAAAGTCCCTGGTCATTACGCAGAAAGAATCCCAACTGAGTTACACACTCACACACACACACACACACACATCCACTATGATATGTCTCGTATTTCCTCAGGACCTCAGTATTTTATAATCTTCATCTCACTCTCTGGTCCAATAATCAGGCCTGGCCATGAGAACAAAAGTGCTGTACTCAGTTACGGTTGGTGTACCCTTGACATGACTGCAGAATTCAGACAATTGGACATAGAGCCCTGTTACTAACAATCATTTTCACATTCTCTATTACTGTTATTATCCGAAAGGAGAATTGTACTCATGGATGCAAGCGATACCTCCTCCAGCAGAAAACACTGCATTTTCATTGTACTTTACCTTCACTTCTGATCACTGATCAGAGAAACTATAAGAAATTTAAGTCCTTTATGTGTATCTTGAAGCTGTTATTTGTAGTATCCCAGTGAAGCATTTGATTTCAATATAATGAACTCAAAAGACTGATCTTGGTGCGTAGAGTCCGTAAGTCAGATAGATAGCAATGTGAGCTGCCTGTGAACTCAATGTATTGCATATGCATACAAAGTGCTTTATAAGGATCAGCTTTGTGGGTAAAGAAAAATGGTCTGGGTAAAGAACCCTACTGAAAAAATGCTGAACACTTTCAAGACAACCGATGTTTTCACTGAAATGAGAGAAAGACATAATACAAAAGAAGGGGCAGATATATAAAGAACATACTACTCAGAATTTGATTGTTATAGCTGTACTAGAAGTGCCAAACTCTGTAAAGAAGCAGAAGGGCTATGCAATGATGACTTTGACGCAGAGGGTAGAAAGAGTTAAAATGACTGATTGCAGCAAGCCCATGGGGAGCTATTTGAAAAGTGAACACAAACAGAATACACCCTGCTGCAGTTTTTCTGTGATTGTGTCTCTAATGCATTAAATTTCAATAGCTCCTCTTACACACAGCTCATAGAATGAGACATGAACATCTTCCCTCTTCTTACTCAAATTCTTTGGAATTCCTATTTCATTTTCCCACCTACTGCTTTAAAAATGTAACGTAAAACATACAAAAGTTTATCGTGCTACACTTTTTATCATTTTATTCATTTTCATAATGTAACCTCAAGATTTGTTTAAAAAATGGGCTCTAGTGAATTAGTAAAGTTGTACTACAATGTTTAGGTTAAATCTGACTTACATCTGAAATTGGGTTTCCATTTAAATGGAGGAAAAAAAAAAATCACTAAAATAGTAAGTGCTTTCCAAGGAAATTATATTTGTTGTCTTTTGATCTGTCTTTACAATTATGCTTCAAAACCAGATCTGAAAATAACCAATGACTCAAAACCCTTCATTATATCAAATGCCTTCATTATGTTGATAATCAATTTTTCCTGAGGAGACAGATTTTAGCATTTTAGAATCATCTAAAAAGTGTCACAAGTCTTCATTAAAATGTTAAACTTTTAAGTATCCGTATCCATTCGGTGCACCATGAATCAAATTCTTAAATCTTTCCTTTATGATAGGTATATAATGGTTCTCCACAGTGAACAAAAATAAAATCAATAAAAATATTGATTTTTTTAAATGCTCTTCGACCTATTTCTCTCATTTCCAAATATTATTAAATTCCATATGTAATTTTTACTGATAGCAGCATTGGCACAGTAATTATTGTATATGAGGTTTTCACAGGAACTCACCAGTTTATACTTCTTCCAGAGAGGTATTTCACATGTCTCTGTACCGGATTTCTATAAATGTAATCACTATGGAGTAGATGATAGTGATTACAAGGATGCTGCCCTGAGTAATGAACAACCTTTATGACCACCACCGAGGAAACATCTCAAGGAGGAAATTGAACCACAATTTTCTTGATATTTCTTCCTTAAACTCCAACAGGGAATCAAAAACTTTCAGGGTAGCCAGCATTTATCCTTCTTGCTCTCCTTTGGGAAGGGAGTAAATATACTGTCTAGGATCTGTCTCTTCATCTTCACTACCCAAAACACTTTTAAAGCTCAGAGCCTTTATAGAGGATTTTCTGCTTCTACATTCTTCATAATCTTCAGAATCTTGAAGGTCTCCAGAGGAAAATGCGTTTACCTAAATTTACATCTGCACCAGACATGCTCATTCCTCTTGATAACTGAAAAATTTTCTTTTATTGGGAATGACCTAAGAGGCCCCTAAAAGTTTGCTGTAAATTGTGTGCTTAAATTAGGTAGACTGGATTCCGCCCACTTACTTCTATGGGCTTATATCTATTAAAAGAATGAATGTTGGTTTAGCCAGTTATTAAAATGCTAATTATATAGTACAATATTCTAATCTATTACAAGACTACACTGACATGTTGTCTTTTTTATTTGCCCACGTTTAGTCACTAGGAATGTGATACTATCATCCATAAATGAATATATTCCTACAATTTTAAAATCAGTAAGCCAGTCTATTCCCACTAAAACCCATGCATATCTCAGGAAGACACAGTATTCTAGAACTGCGATTCATTTAACTGAGAACAGTGTTCTGCATCCATCTTTTCTAACTTCACTGAATACAGCTTAGCAGCTATACTCTGCTATTTCCAAACATTCTTGTTAGCTCCTTTCTAGTTTGTCTGTGTCTGTGAAGCATCACCCTTTACAAAATTGGGACTGGGGCAGAACTCTAAAAAGTGTGTTCTCTGTAAGGTGAGAAACAACAGAAATGTTAGACTTGTCATTCTACTTGCTCCCCTGCCTTCTGTAAAATATATAACCTGAGACCAAAAATCTCACTCACCTCTTTGTTCAACAGCCTGGCTCCTGTAACTGCGACATATCACCTAATGCTCCAAACAGAAAATCATAATAAATAACTCCATTTCTCAAACACACTGGAACTTTCTTAAATCAGACCAAGTCCCAAAGCTTACTACAAGCCACAGCTTCTGCTCCAATGCAAAGGATATTTCTACCTTCTTTTCTGCCATATGAACGTGTAGAAGTAACCAAATACCTATTTAAACAAACAAAAACCCAAATGCTTTCCTACACCATACAGTGCAAATACACTTATTTCAAGTGTGAGTGGTAAAGGTAATTAATTGTTGTGCCCTGCTATTCAGAATAATTAATTGTTCTGTGAAGCACAGAGATCAATATCATTAAAGATATGTAAGCATCCAACATGGATCTAAATAATCCTCTGAAGATCTGGACTTAAGGTTGTCCCTCAGGCAGTTCATTTTAGCCAAGTTCTATCATCTCACATGACACTGGGACATCTACAGTCAGAATAATTACCCAGGGGTTCACCTAGCTGTATGCATTGTCTGTGTAGTTGCCTACATCTGGCTATGAACTTTGGCTCTCTCATTGACGACTCACTGACAAAAGATAGTTACCTCCAGAGAAAAAGTATCTTATGTCTCCTTTGAGACTAATTGTGCTGTAAAAATGCATGTTTCTTTTCATGGAAGATAAAGCCATATGGCCAAATATAGTCATCAGCTTTAGACAGCTGCATCCCAACTGTGGTACCCAAAGAACTTAGGGAAATGTGTTATGAACTTTCTATGAGAAGAGTCAGAGATGCTTTGGCAGGATTGTGTGAGGAATTCAGTGCTGATGCTGACTGTGGCCTCTCTGCTCTGTAAATAAATTTCTAAGCCTACTAAACATCTTTTCAGAGCACTAAATTCACACGCCAAACAGTAACTTTCTTTCCTATATTTTATCATTGTTCAAATTGGTGTTTGCCACTCTTCTTCTTAGCTTCTTGCCAGTGATTAAACTTTCAATTATTTCAACTGTCCTGTATTATTCCTTTGATGTTTTTTATCAGTAGGTAGCTCATAATTCATAGACTCCTGGTATGCTTTTTCTGACCTGAACCTGCTGTGGTTCTTACTAGTTCCATCATGGTATTCCTTCACACATTAATAGTTATCACCAGATTTTCAGCCATAAATGTAAAAATTAACCAAATGAGTTATAGTTCACCTGGCAGTTTCTTTGTATCTCCCCTTTTTTGTAAGTAGTTTTTCCATTCCAATTCCAGAAGAAGTGTCATTTACTCTCTGTGGAGAGTTAATTTTGGTTTCGAGAAGCAATTTTATATGGACAAGTCTGCTTTCTACTCTTTTAACCAGCTTTTCCAGTGAATCTGTTAGAGATCCTTCAAGGTTAAAAAATTACTAACTTTCTTTAAAAAGTCATAAGGGGGCAGAATCCATAATACTATTTTGTAAATAGGCTGGGTACTGACTTAAAAAGGTGAGATTGAGCCTTCTCCTGATCGTATGGCCTCAAACCTCTCTTGCGCTGGTTTAAATTTCACTGTGGGAGATTCATATAATTAGCTCATTGGTCTTGTCTCTTAATTTCATTTAACAACACATGGTTATTGAGTAAGTGACTTTCTGGATGGGTTTTCTTTATTGTAAATGCTAACTTCTGATGGTGTAGCTCACTGTAACTCTGACAGCAGATTTTCCCTGCAATACTGCGTCTCCTGTCATTCTCCTGACTCTGGTACAGCTTCTAACATTTTTTTCTCCTTACTAGCTCAATATTGTCTCCAAGCAGACTGTTTTAGCTGCCTGGCACAAATGATGGAGAGAAGTGACTGCATGAAAGTCAGACATAGATTGCAAATACATGGTTCCATTTCAGTTCGCATCCATGGTACACTGACTGCAGTCTATTAGTCTTCCTCTTGTAAACTCTACCAGGCCATGTGCCAGTCATGACTCCTCTACAGCATTTGCTTCCTTTGAATTTCTTCCTGCATTCAGGAATATCTCTGGCAGAAATACACAATATTGAATTTTTTACTCTCCTAATTCAGTTCTGCCATCTTCTAAGCTAAATGTTTCAGCACTTCGGTATTTTGACTCGCTTGCTCTCTGTATCCCACACAACTAATTTGTCTTCGTTTTCAAGGCTGTCTTACATTTTTCTCACTCTACCTGCCTCTTTTGTTAATGTAAACTTTATAGTCTATTATTTGCTGAATTTTCAAACATCTTCATATTTTCTCCTAGACTGGTCAGGCTTTGGAAGAACCCAATTTAAACCACCACAGAGCTACCTCAGTATTCAATATTCCTTAAAATCCAACTTCAGAAGTTTCTTTTGCTGAGAGCTGTTAGAAATAATGACTTATCAATAGGCAGTAGAGCACTGACATAATTTCTATCAGGTGTTTCTGTCATGATCTATATTGCCTAGTTGGTTTATACGAACCTTGGACATTCTTGTCTGTTTATGCGCATCCTACTTTTCTTCCCTGAGATAAATTATGTGCTTTTTCGTTCAGAGAGTGTGGCTTTGGTTTGTGTCTATACAGTGTCTAGTATTAGTCCATTAATGGACATCACAGCTATCAAGATGATGATAAATCTTTCACAGTAGCTATGTTTGGCCATTGATGTAGGAGGTGAGACATTACTAGGCATAGTTCATTATATATTAAGCCAGAGAACAGTTTATTATGTTGCTTAAAATGCAATATGCTGCAGATCTCACTAGGACACCAAAACAAAAAAAAAAAAAAAAGTTTTATTCAGAATAGAAAATCCACCATCTGGGTATTGATGCTATGATTCTACTGATGACATCTATTACAATCCTCTAAGATGCATTTGTCAGTATGAAACCATGAATTCCTATAGATTTTTGTGTGGGGTTTTTACAGATTATACACTAGACTTAAATTAAATCCATTAATTATTTCTGCTCTTCAGGAGCTAAAAACAAAGCTTCAATTTCTTTTCTGTCACTAGTTGATGTTCAAAGTTTCAATGAGCAACATTCATATGATAAATGTGTGCTAACATTTTACTTGTCCTTATTTGCAACTATATGTAATGCAAGAAGGCTTCCATTTTCTAATTCTAGTCTACTTTTTAGAAGTTCTATATTTGAGCCTGTGGAAATACCAAGTTAGCAAGATCTGCCTGTTTATACTCATGTAATGTTATCTTTCAACTAATGTGTCCTGCATTGTCATATAAGGAGGCATAATTTGAATAGGTGGTAATGTTATGTCCAACTGCATCAGTTTGAGCTAATCAAGAACTACATGAATTTCCTCTCCTTTGCCTTCCTTCCAAAAGGAAGACCATTTGGTCTTTGTAAGGAGTGCACTGAGTTTGAAAAAGGTTCCCGAACAAATGTTCCCAGATGGATGGCTATACTGTTTAAAAGTAGTCAAAACAGTCAAAGCAGTCATTCAATAAAAAGAAAATATATTTTCCTTTTGGATCTGCATTTGCATGCATAATCAGGACTCCTGTGCATTTTCATACTCAGTGGAAGAGATTTTAATTTACTTCAACAACCCGATTGTATTTGGAAGATATCAGGAGGAGATGAAAAAAGGTGTCTGAGAAAGAAAGTTAAACCACACAGAAGGTCGGGGCAAGAGCTAACAACTGATAAATGCTTCTTTGAAACTCCCAAGGAGCATCAGACTGTGAGATGCATAGGACTGCAAAAAGGAAGAAACTCAGAAACTGATTTACCTTTTTACCTTTGTCACCTCATCCATTAGACTAACAGCTCAGATGTCTTGGAGTTACAAGTAGCAACACACGAAGAGTTAACAATTGTGATAAAGTCACTATAGACAAGATTTAGCTCACCTAACTTTAGGTATGTAATAGTCAGTTGTTGAAGCTCCTCATGTAGCCAATGGAAGGAGAGCTACTTCCTGAGAGATGGAATCAACCTGTGGGTACTTAACTCTGTTAGATGCAGCCTACATAATTACAATATTTAGCACAAAGACTTACTTATTAGATTTCTTGATGAGATGAATCCTTATATGATATCATCAAGAGACACCATGAAAGCAAATCAAAATGTAAATGCAAGACAAAAATGGGATTCCAAAAAACCTTTCATTGAGAAACAGATTTGATGAGAGATGAAACCTTTCAAGAAATACTTCCTGATTTCTCACTTTTAGTTTCTCTTAAGCACAGGAATTCCTTCGTCCCAAGGGGATGTTTGGGAGGTTAAAGGACAGGATTATAGCCAGAATTTGACGATAAATAAATCATACCTGTAAATTTGCCAGATTGAAATTGAGATTGGGGGGTGGGGCAAGAAAACAGCTCTAACAAAGGATTATTTACTGGAAAAGAAAGAGAATGACAGTGACACAATGAACTAGTGCTTAAGTTCTTCCTTGTCCCTGCCTCAATAGAAGACTTGGAGCTCTTCTCTCCACCTGTCACCCCAAACACACATGCACACATTTCTGAAAAGGTTGCAGTCCAGTCATTAGAAAGCAAAATCAAAAGGCTTGTTCCCTAACAGGTTATGAAATTAATGTTGCTTTTCAGAAACTTCGGCAAAGAACAGTGCAGAGGTAAATACAGGTTTTTTCTTCCAAAACCTATTTCTCTGGATGAAGATGCCCCGAGATGTATAAAAGCTTTGAAATTAGTCACATGAACTAAACATTAGCATCTAGTGCCTTTTGAGACCAGCTTAGTGCTCCTAGGTTATCTGGTATGGCCAACACTACTGCTCTAAAAGGGTGCAGATTCTGTAAGTTCTGTATTGAATCTTCCAGTTGTAGACAGACATCCTGTATATCCAAAGGTGCCTCACGTGCCATTGGCTGCATATGTGTACACAACCAAATCACTCCTTCCATCTCACAGAGATTAAGGTGTTTAGCATAAGTTCCCTTTGCATGCAGTGGACAGACCTCCAAGAGGGGGAATGCATCTTATTTTAAGAACAGTACCTAAGAGTAATGGCTCTCTAGAGATGCCTCTCTCTCTTATTGACTGCGAAGGAAGCCTAGACCACTATTTTAAATGAACACTGCAGTGACATACAGTTATGGTTGAGATAGATTAATATGACTGATCGAGAATTAGGTGACTGTGGAATATGTATTATGGACTTGAAATCCACAAAGCTCTTAAATGTTTGAATGACATTTCTGAAACTGACAACTAATGTTTGTGTGTGCTTTCACTCCTGGACAAAATACTGAATTGCCTTCTTTCTTGAAAAGTCGGCCATTTTCAATAATAAACTAAAAAAAAAAAAAAAAGAAATGCCTATTTTCACACCAATATATGTTGCTAAAGCTGATGTTGTAACCAGTCCTTTTATAAATACTAAAGTCAGTCTTATGGAGCCATCCAAAAAATTGACAAACATCCATTTCTTTATGATGCTTATTGTTTAGTATAAGTGAAGCAGAGTTGTATTCAGTACCTCTTAGGCTAATCTGAGACGCATAATAAATATAAGTAAGTTCTTTAGTGAGTTCATTGTAAGCCTCGTTTTAGAAAGGTCTTCTAAAAGGTAAAAGAATTGCTGTGACTTAGGGTAGCATCCTACCATGTCATAAATATAAAATAAATCTTTCAATTTAACTATCAGTCTCAGAAACTACCACTCTTACTATGTTAATGAAATCCCTGTTACAATGCAGAACTATAGTTAAATGAATGGAAAGGTGGGACCACTTAATTAAAGGGGTTTTATCAGCACTTCATTCAAAGTAGAGTACAAAAATTTAGCCCATCAATTTTGCTTGTGACAAGAATCCTTTTAACTGGAGGTAAAAAACCTGAAATTCCAGGAATCATACGTTTAAGAACAGAAAACCCTACAGAATGATATGTTGGAAGTTAGTTAGAAGATGTAGGTGAACACAAGTGACAAGACAACAAACAATTTATGAGGTTGCACCAGTGTATAAACTCAAGTAGAAATGGAAAGAAAAAGTAGCAAATCAGCCAGAAGTTGTTTGAACCATTGCATAGTATCTACATTAACCTCTGAAATGTGTAACATAGGCTCTTTTTACTCTAAGTGGAAAAAAATAGACCCTAAAAGGATGTGAGTCACCTTACTTATTTTAGATGCCTACCTTAGGATGAGGTGAACTGTTACTTAGAAGAATCTATTTATCACCATTGACTATAAAAGAAGATAAGGATAACTACTTCAGGTGTAGACCTTTAAAGAAACCTTCCCAACAGGAAGGCAACTAGCTGAAATTATATATGAAATAGCAGTCTTGACTTCATTTCTCAAAATGTCCTTACTTTGAAGGAACAAAAGGTATACAAGAAGAAGTTCTTAACAAAGATTGCTACATAATAACTTTTTGGTTATATTATTGAGAATACAGAGGGGGCAATGAAGTAGTTTCACTTAGATTATTAAAGTCAGTGGATTGTTGAAAGATTAATTTTCTTTTTAAAAATCCTGCCATAATTTATATTAAATATTAACGACCTTACATCAAGATTAAAGGTATGATAAAGAAAAAAGTAGTATTAAAGCTGATAAGTCACCAGTGATTTGACTTGAATTGTAATTGGTATTTTCAGGAAACAAGGATACAAAAAGCAATAAAATGTATCTTATACATGAAACAGAGATTTCAAGTTCACTTGTATTATTGTTTTTAAATTTTTACAAATTTCTGATGTGGCTAATAGCAAGGAATTAAGTGTTCATGTTATAGTCTTATCAATATATGAGCTTAATGTTTTAGTTAGGAACTCACGCCTTGCCTGAATGTGGAGTGTAAGCAGGAAGAAAGTCTTGGTTTGCAATGCATTTGGAATAATGTGTTGATGTTATTAAATATATCCAAGTTAATGACACACAAGTTGGAAAAATAGAAAAAAAATTCATGAAACTGTTTTCAATCAGAAGGTGAATTTCCATCCAGAATGAATTTATTTATTGTTTAATATTTAAAAAAAAAATAAAAATGAATCATTCTCACACTCTTCAACAGTGTAGGGCTGGGGTTTTTTTTGTTGGTTTTTTTTTTTTTTATTTTTTTAACCCAACATTCATAGCCAGGTTTGTTGATGTAGTATGCCTGCATGTGACTATGGAGCAGCCCAACATACAGCAGATTTGGGCTCTTTATCCTGTCCTATCAAATGGCATGCTCGGCTACCTGCAGCTGATGTCTTTGTTCCCTCGTGTCAGTGGGTAAGTAAGAAAACACTGTGTGCTCTCATAGTGTTTGGTTTGCATATTCAATTCGCACAGAACCCAATTCACTTTGCTTGTAGTAAGGCTTTTGATACTGTCCCTCACAGCATCCTTCTGGACAAGTTGTCCAGCTGTGGGATGAGCGGGTTCACAGTGCACTGGGTGAAGAACTGGCTGAACGACAGGGCTCAAAGGGATGTAGTGAATGGGGCTACATCTGGCTGGTGACCAGTCACCAGCGGTGTTCCTCAGGTCTGAATCCTAGGGCCTGCTCTGTTCAGTATTTTTATCAACGATCTGGATGCAGGAGTTGAATGCACCATCAGCAAGTTTGCTGACAATACCGAACTGGGAGGTGTTGTTGAATCTCTCAAGGGACAGGAGGCCTTGCGGGGGTATCTAGACAGATTGTAGCATTGGGCAATCATCAATGGCATGAAATTTAACAAGTCCAAAAGCTGGATTCTGCACCTAGGATGGAGTAACATCAGGTACAAGTATAAATTGGGAGAGGGGTGGCTGTAGACCAGCTCTGGAGAAAGGGATCTGGGGGTGCTGGTCGACAGCAGGCTCAATATGAGTCAGCAGTGTGTCCTGGCAGCCAAGAGGGCAAACCGCATCCTGGGGTACATCAAACACGGTATAACCAGCTGGTCAAAAGAGGTGATTATCTCGCTGTATTCAGCAATGGTGCGGCCTCACCTTGAGTGCTGTGTGCAGTTCTGGGCCCTATAATTTAAGAAGGATGTGAAGGTCCTTGCATGCATCCAGAGGAGGGCAACAAAGCTGGTGAAAGTGCTAGAAGGCATGTTCTGTGAGGAGCAGCTAAGGACCTTGGGTTTGTCTAGTTTGGAGAAAAGAAGGCTGAGGGGTGACCTCATTGCTCTCTCCAGTTTCCTGAGGAGGGGAAGTGGAGAAGAAGGTGCTGATCTCTTCTCCCTGGGATCCAGTGATAGGACACATGGTAATGATTCCAAGTTGCACCAGGGGAGGTTTAAACTGAAGACATTAGGAAGCATTTCTTTACTGAGAGGGTAGTCAAACACTGGAACAGGCTTCCTAGAGAGGTGGTCAATGCCCTAAACCTATCAGCGTTTAAGAGGCATTTGGACAATGTCTTTATAACATGCTTTAACTTTTGGTCAGCCCTGAACTGGTCTGGCAGTTGGATTAGATGATCATTGTAGGTCCCTTCCAACTGAACTATTCTATTCTATTCTATTCTATTCTAGATAAGGTAAGAAAACTTGCCTTTTGTGAAAAAATCAGAGGAACACAGGAGACATTCCATGTTTATTACAAATAAAACCCCAAATACCCAAAATGAAATTTCTGTCTTCCACGCCACGTTTCTCATACATTCACTACTAATGTTGCTTGTTGGAGAATTGAGAAATAGAGACTTGGGAATCCTGCAATAAGAGAAGAAAAGGAAATCCCCAGTGGAAGGTACTATGGAAGACAAGGCTCATGATTCCTTCAGAGATTTCTTGAAAATGGTGGTTATGTGGGAAAAAAAAAAAAGAAAGTGTCCAAGTAAACTAAGTGTTTTTTGCTGGAATTTCGTGGTAGGAAGAAAGAAAGAAGGCTGGAGGAAGATGGTAACAAAGAGACAGAGAGTGTACATGATGAAGATACTGAAGAGAACTGTGTAAGAGACATCTAAAAAAACAGTGTGCTGGTTTTGGCTGGGATAGAGTTAATTTTCTTCATAGGAGCTAGTATGGGGCTGTGTTTTGGTTTTGTGCTGGAAACAGTGTTGATAATAGAGAGATGTTTTTGTTATTGCTGAGCAGTGCTTACACAGAGTCAAGGCCTTTGCTGCTTCTCACACCACCCCACTAGGGAGGAGGTTGGGGGTGCACAAGAAGTTGGGAGGGGACACAGCCGGGACAGCTGACCCCAACTGACCAAAGGGATATTCCAGACCATAGGACATCATGCTCAGCATATAAAGCTGGGGGAAGAAGGAAGGGGGGGACGTTTGGAGTGATGGCGTCTGTCTTCCCAAGTAACCGTTACGCCTGATGGAGCCCTGCTTTCCTGGAGATGGCTGAACACCTGCCTGCCGATGGGAAGTGGTGAATGAATTCCTTGTTTTGCTTTGCTTGTGGTGCAGCTTTTGCTTTGCCTATTAAACTGTCTTTATCTCAACCCACAAGTTTTCTCACTTTTACTCTTCTGATTCTCTCCCCCATCCCCCTGGGGGGGAGTGAGCGAGCGGCTGTGTGGTGCTTAGTTGCTGGCTAGGGTTAAACCACAACAAACAGTCAGAAGAAAAATTTCTATAGTAAGCCAAGAAAGTTAACTATTTTGCAATAGCTTTTGGATGAGCATCTTATTTACACCTTTGAAAGAGCCCTCATTTTGTTCCCAAGTGGTTAAGTGGTACATCGTTCCAATAACATTTTTGTGGTCCAAGATTAAAATAGCTTCTTTTTTTTTTTTTTAAGATATCACAGATCTATGGGAGCACTTAATTACACTGCAGTAAGGAATCAGCATATTGTTTTCCCTGCAAAAATAGCTCTTAGTTCGTCCATCTTTTTTTTTCCTCTTTTCCGAAAGTTGATATTCCATCTGGGGCTTTGGGACATCAGGGTTGTTTATTATAATTCCAGAATCTTTTATTAATAATGTGCTGGATTTTCTTATTCAATGGAAACTCTTCAAAAGACTACTGTACTAGGGTGACTTAACATCTTGATTAACTTCTAATAATTTTAAGAACTCTCTTCCTGTTCTATTGGAATTAATAGGCAAGTAAGTCTATGGGAATGCCTATGAGATTTAATATTTCTAACATTAAAATAGGCCAGAGTAATATTCAGAACAATGCAGAGAAGTATGCTGTATGATAAGCTCATCATCTTCATCCAGAAAAAATGAGACTGAACGAGTCTAAGTCTAAAGGGAATTAAAGAAAAAGCAGTGCAGGTATTAAATAAGATGCAGGCTGAAGATCATTATTTTTGTTAGATCAAGCTTTAATCAGGCTTATAATTGTTTTTGGATACTAACCATATGGGTCAGCAGGAGACATAAAAATAGATTAGAGGTAATTCATTCTGCTGAATTGAGAATGTAATGCATGGTGTTTTTGTATTAACATTAAGCAAGGGGTAGGAAATGAAATGTCGTTAAGATTAATGTTGAATTATGAGATGTGAAAGCTTTGATGTAGAACTGTGAAAGGATCCTGGGCACTTAAATACCATCCAGAAATCTAACACCATTTTAAAAGGAAATTTATGTCCACGTTCTCAACAAATTTTTAAGAAACTTGTTTTCACTCCATTTGCCTAAAGGATCTAAAGCCAGATCAGGGCAAAAGGGAACTGAATTTGTTCTGTGACTGAATGATTGCTCTTAACCTGATTAGTTTCCTCTTCTTCCAAATGTGCTTAGGAAGAAAAAAGACTAGCTCAATTTGAGGATGAAAAACAGAGGGCACAAACATCTACCTTTGGGGAAGAGACTCAAGGCACATATCCCAAATGAAGTGACTCCATACCAAGTAGCACTGAGAACCATAGAGAGTTGTGTGATTCAAGATGTCCTACTGTCTTCACATTTCTCAGATGGCTAATGTAGGGGGATGCTCATTCAGCATGTTGTGGGATTGTTTTTTTTTCAAATGTATCCAACATTTAGATCCTTCATACATTACATGGGGAGCCTGGGTACCATTTTCAGCCATGTAGGCTCCATTTTTAAAAGTCGAACTCT
Source organism: Gymnogyps californianus (assembly GCF_018139145.2). NCBI lineage: Eukaryota > Metazoa > Chordata > Aves > Accipitriformes > Cathartidae > Gymnogyps > Gymnogyps californianus. The sequence goes on from NC_059471.1 coordinate 177,584,862, forward strand.
GAAATGATGAAGCTTTCAGTATAGATTTAGTACCAATGGAAAAACACAAGTTTTGCCTTAGTAACAAATAAAACAATATTGAATAAGAACATTGAATACATGTATTTTGTCAGAAGATATGAAGAGATCTGATAACACCATTTGGACACAGAGCAAGAAGAAGAAGAAGAAGAAGAAGAAGAAGAAGGAGAAGAAGAAGGAGATGACAATGACAGCTCCAACACCAGCTTCAATAGAATTGAACTGAATTGGCCATCAAAGATTGCTGGACGGTTCTGTACAGCTGAATACAAAATAAACCTTACTTTTCAGGAAGGAGCACATCAGTAAATAAGATGAATAATAAAACATGTAGTTCTGGATTTGGAAATACTTTAGACAGAATAAAAATTTTGTAGGATCTCTGTTTTAAAATGTAATGTGTCTGAACATGTTTTTAACAATATGTAACATAAGCTAGTGCCAGTGTATCAGACTCCTGAACTACAGATAAAAAAATCAATTAGTGAAGGAAGATGAAAGCAAATATTACATCTAACATAGAGGTGTTTTTCAGTGATTTACATTAACTGTGTTTATCTAACTGAATGATAGTCACACAGGTCCAGTTCCTTAAGCCATTGGAGACAATGAAGGAAATTACAAATTGTGAGAGGCAATGGGACACTATCTGCCAGACAGAAAAGCTGTTTATATATTGCCAAGTACAAAAATTACATCTATCCTACACAGAAATGGAGAATATGCTCTGAGTAAGTGCTACATAAAGGGATACCCCTAACCTCAAGAAATCAGCAGTTTCAGTGCAAAGGAGGCAACCTTTCCTATGTAAGAGGCCTCACCCTAAAACTTTTCAAATGTGTATATCTCATTAAAATATCCCAGTAATTATTATTGACCTGAGTAAATGTTACAGAACTGACTTCTGATATAAGGGTGTTTTTCTAAAACCCACTGAAGCCTGTTTCTTGACATCAATGGATTCTGAATGAGGTCTTTAGTGAGTACTGCTCACTTAACAGTTGTCTAAAAATAGGTAGGGAATAAATGTTAAGAATAAGAATATAAAGCATATACAGTAGAGTACCACCTCTTTGCTTTATACTCTAACTGGCTTGACGTTTCATTCTGTCAATGAAGAACAAGAATAGAGGTGATTAAACAGTAATGACTTTGATACAATACTGCAGAGAAAAATTTATTGTTATGATTGGCTATTATCGTCTATTTCCCAGACAAAGGATTACTAACATAAGCAGAAAACCTCATTGCAGTTTCTAAATATTAATAGGCCACTGCAAACAAGTATAATAAAGACACACTTAGGTAGAAAGTGACCAAAGAAAACAAAAGCAAATATTATGGTTGCAACTTTATCAGCTCCTCCTATAATTCTTGCTATTTTTAAAGTATGCCTGCACTTCATTTTAATATAGCAGCCACTTATATTCAGGAATCGTTTCTGTATGAATTGTCCAATGGGAAAATAAAGCTACAACTATAATGCATAAATATATCCATTGAACACTTTATAATGACAAGATGTGTTCACTATATTACTGTCGTGGTTTAAGCCCAGCTGGCAACAAAGCACCACGCAGCCACTCGCTCGCTCCTCCCCCCCGGCAGGATGGGGAGGAGAAAATACAACACAAGGCTCGTGGGTTGAGACAAGGACAGGGAGGGATCACTCGCCAATTATGGTCACAGGCAAAACAGACTCAATTTGGGGAAAAATAGATCAATTTAATTTGTTACCAATCAAATCAGAGTAGGATAATGAGAAATAGAACCATATCTTAAAAACACACCTTCCCCCCACCCCTCCCTTCTTCCCAGGCTCAGCTTTGCTCCCGATTCCTCTACCTCCTCCCGCCCAGCGGTGCAGGGGGCAGGAATGGGGGTTGCGGTCAGTTCGTCCCACATTGTCTCTGCCGCTCCTTCCTCCTCAGGGGGAGGACTCCTCACGCTCTTCCCCTGCTCCAGCGTGGGGTCCCTCTCACAGGGGTCAGCCCTCCATGAGTTTCTCCAACTCAAGTCCTGCCCACACATTGCAGTCCTCTGCAAACTGCTCCAGCGTGGGCTCTCCCACAGAGTCATGGCCTTTTCCGGGCCTAGCCACCTTCTCCGGCCGTGGGGTCCTCCACAGGCTGCAGGGGAATCTCTGCTCCGGCACACCTCCTCCCTTTCCTTCTTCACTGATCTCAGTGTCTGCATGGTTGTTTCTCTCACATCCCACTCCTCTCCTCACTGTAGCTCCTCTTCTTTTTCCATCTTCTTCTTCCTCTCCTTCTCTTTTTACTGTAGCTCTTCTTCTTCTTCTTCCTCCTCCATCTTCCTCTCCCCCTCAGGAGTCTTTTTCCCCTTCTTAAATATGTTATCACAGAGGTGTTACCACCGTTGCTGATGGGCTCGGCCTTGGCCAGAGGCAGGTCCGAGTTTGGAGCCAAGGAAGCTTCTAGCAGCTTCTCACAGGAGCCACCCCTGTAGCCCCTCCCCCGCTACACAAACCCAACACAATTACCGACAAGCCTAAACACCCTGCACCAGATATTTCTAACAGTACAGTTTCTTACATATGCTTACATACATAAATATACTCCCCTAATTGAAATAAGTTTGTGCCGTAGTGATAAAATCCAAGGAAAGATGAACAAATATTTAGCTTTTGGGCCTTTAAACTGTACCATCTACTAAGCAGGCAGCACATAACTTTGTTCTATTTGGAAGACAAAGCATGTAAGTTTGGCAGTGTTGCACATTTTGCAGCTCTCAATTAATGTTTTTGAATAAGCTTGAAGTCTAACGTGTTTAGAAATTATTTTTTCCAGGTCTGCAATTTGAATAGCAAGAGATTTTTTTAATACACCTACCAACTTTTACATAAAAGCCTTTTCAAAGTTGAGAATATCGTTACTGATAATGTAATCATCATAGATATTTTCTAATAAGCAGAACATTTCATAACATGAAAAAGAGGTGCATTCAAAACTGTGGAGAAAAAATTACAAAAGCAATGCAAGCAAAAAACACCATAAACATACCTTAGCAGTCAAAGTAGAGGGTAAAGAAATATGAAGAAAAATAATTCAGAACATTACTCTAAGATGTGATAAAAGGACCTAAAAGGTGTGGAGAATGATACAGTTATGTACGGAGACAAGTAATGTATGACATACATGTAGGACTGAGGTAGTTGAGGAAAACTGTTAGATGGTACTAGAATAATAGACAAATGTATCAATTTATTTTTACGTGCCTTAGAAAGCAAATGCAAGCAACAAACATGAAAGAATCACAGAGGGCATATGCAGTATCAAGAGATATATTATTCTTCTAAAGAGATTCATTATGTTTATAATTTCCTTGGAAAAATGTGTTTCAGTGACTGTCTCGGTTTGAAATGAGAACCGCAATACAGTGCAGAGACTCTCAAGGATCTCACTAACCGGGAGGAAACTTGTCTTTCTCTCTGCACAAATGCCTGGCCGAATGTCTGTAAGAGAGATTTCCCATCATGTGAAAATTATCCTCTCTAAAGAGGGAAGAGTTTCTTTCTAATTTTCAAGACTTGCTACCTAATGCTCAACTTGGTGAACTTTTTATATTGTATCATTCTCTTTTTTTCTTTTTTTCCATAAGAAAGGCCTCAGATCACAATAAATAAATTTTGAGCAATTGTTCTAGCTATACTTTTTGCCCTGGAAGTTTCCACTGACTGAAAGTAATAATCACAACATGATTAAAACCAGGAATGATTCTGAATAATCTGTTCTAGTCATGCCTGAGCAGGAGAAAGCAAGTCTCCTCTCTATGTGAGAATTTTATCCAACTGTGCAGACACAGTCATATGCAGACAGGTTATAAATAATGTGTGAGGTCCACTCAAGTCGCAAAGAGCTAACTCTTTTCTTCTTTTGCACTAGTAAAAATTAGAGAACACCCAGTCTTCTGCCACCATAGATAAAAGCCATCCAGCTCAGTGAAACCCTCTTTGGAAAAGTGATTAGTAAAGCAACTGCCTCAGAAATACAAAATGTTTTGGTGCTCAAATTATACTTAGAATATTCTGCTCATTTATGAATAAAGGGGGACAAGAGGCATGCACCAGATAACCTCAGAAGGAAGAAAGAAGTTGTTCACTAAAAGTTCCAGAATTCAACAAAAACTTCAACACTGCATTTTGGAAACTTGTCTGCCTAAGATTAGGTCAATATCCAAAAAATGTGTTAGGCATAAGTGAAATAGCTCTACATTTTTCCCCTTTGTTTTTGTTGTGGGAAAGAAGGTGGGTGGAGAACAGTTGGAGCTCACAGAACATATGTTGTTTCTTGCTATGTAGTGCAGCAGGAAACGTTAATTAAGAAAACCAAAAAAAATGTTAGCAGCATCATCTAAAGTTTTGCTGTTCAGCTTTTTCATATTATATTATCATGCTACACCAGGCAAAAAGTTTCAACATGTTCTATTCAGGCTGCTAGAAACCCTCTCCCACTTGGCCATAAAAAGGGCAATGTGGTCATCTTACCAGCCTTGGGCTGAGCCTTCACCAAAGCTCTGACTTGGGCAATGAGACACTGGGAGCTAAAGCAGCCAAACAGATTAAGTCATGGCGCTTTCAGAAATGCTTTGCAGAGTATGTTGACCACAAACTATGAGCTATGCCACTGGCTGCAGATCAGGTAGTTTGTGGCCTACCTGTGAGACCAACTGCAGGGCTGGGAAGGAGGCAGCTGTGGGGCGGCTGTGGTCCAGCTCGTGGCCTCCTTGCCTCCCCTTTCTACATTGAGTTTACCTGAGCTGTTTCAGTGTGCTAACTGCTACAAAACTATCTGCCTCCCCTTTTTTTCTGCCATCTTAGTTTTTTTCAGCACAGGGTTGTAGCCTAGTCAAATGGAGGTGCTGGCAATGATGTCTGGTGGTGGGCAGGAGTGAGGGCATTCCTCAGTGAGACTGCTCTGACTGCCCCCAGAGAACTCCCTGATTATGCTTCAGTCCAGTATCAGGCAGTTAGCTGTAGCAGGGCTTGAGGAGGCAGATTCACACACTTTTTTTTCAGCAGTACCACTAATTAGACACCCTCCTCTTCCTGGCCTTTCCTGCTTTTTCCCCCTTCTTAAGTTGTCACATCAGGTGTGCTGGTACAAGCAGCCTGTGCAACTTTGCACACGCCAGACCATGGTTAAAAATAGCCCCCAAAGTCGTGGATTTTTCAGTCTGGTGTTATAGGATAAAGTTATATGAATGTCAGATTTTGAGAGTCCTCCTACTGTCCCAGCCTGCTACTTGTCATTTTCAAAGATAGTTTACATCATCTATTTTACAGTCTAGGTCCAAAGAACTGCTGCTCTGCACAGTTCAGGGCAAGCTGTGAGCTTCAGCAATAGGACAAGACCTGACAAAAAGTGCAGAAGTTTATAAAATCATGGCTGGCACAGAGAAGGTATTAGAAAATATTGGTCACTATTCCTCACAATACAAAAAATAGACAATTGATATAGAATATTTTTTCACACACAGCAAATCTAATTTGGGAGTTCACTGCCATTCAATGCTTTATGTAACACAAGTATAAATGGTTTCACAAAGGATTAGAAAATGTCTTTCATGGAGGAAATGTCTGTCAAGAGCTATTAAACACACCCAGGCAAATGCAGCCTCTGTCTCAGATAGGTAAGTTGATAGCTGGAAGCTAAGAGCAAATATTTTGGGAAATGTTGTTCTGCACTTAGCTTGTTCTTACTCTTTTCATAAGCACCTACTACTAACTGTCTGAAGATTATATGAACTTTTGGTTGCTCTCAGTATGGTTCTTCTAATATTCAGTGGGAAAAAAGTTCTTTAATACAGAAAATAAATTTTCAGTGTACCTATGATCACTGAATAGCCTGCATATATTTCAGAACCTCTCTGGCAAATGTGAACATCTGGTTGATGTTACTTTGGAAAACAAAATGCTAGCAGCTTGCCTGTGTATACCAATGATGAAACGGAAGTGTCAACTTCCTATGTGAAGAAAAGGTTCCCTTCTTTTTGCTTGCTTGTTCTTAGCTAAATGACTACTTTTCTTTATGCATCAAAGCACAGACATCTCTTGTGAAAGTATGCTGTTAAATGTATGAAGTTATTGGATATTGGGATGGAAAACTCTCCCTTTTAGAAGCCACATGTACCTGTGTCTACCAAAAGTAAAAGAACAAAATCTTTCAGCAGGGACTTTTGTTGAGACATGCCGACTTCTATGGGCAGTTCACTGAAACTGCAAAAATGTCCCTTTTCCTCAGGTTACAGATGGTACAGTGTGAAGTTAGGAAAAAAAACTTTTGAATGTACCATGCTGTGCCAATTATCATAGTTCTTCTAACACTGTTGCAAGTGATATAACTAGCGGTGTTAGCAAGTGCATTGTCTATGAGGTCAGTTTAACCATGTTGTGGCTGTTTTAATTACTGACATACTTCTCTGAAAATTAAACTCCTTGTACTGTCTTCTGCCCCCCTTTCATGATGTCTTCCTTCTTTCCAAATCTGCAAATATGAGCTCTCTAGTGAGTATGTGTACTGTTTGCATTTCTGTAAAGCTAAAATCAAAAGACCTTCTGCCTACTTTCTCTTCCCTCTTTGTACAGGGAACTGAATTTTAAAGTTACTAACATGGCATTTCAGTTAGTAGGAACAATGGTGTCCTGGTTTTGGCTGGGATAGAGTTAAACTCTCTTCTTAGTAGCTGGTACAGTGCTGTGTTTTGGATTTACTGTGAGAATAATGTTGATAACACGCTGATGTTTTAGTTGTTGCTAAGTAGCGCTTATCTTAAGCCAAGGACTTTTCAGTTTCCCATCCTCTGCCAACAAGCAGGTGTGCAAGAAGCTGGGAGGGAGCAGAGCCGGCTATGGCTACAGAGAATGAGGAAAATGGCCTGTCCCATCATTGGAGCTAAAACTTCTTAAAAAGAGTGGAAAGTATCTCCTGGGTTGAGGAACCCTGTAACCAATCCTGTTCAGAAAAGTGGTAACATGCCTCCAAAAACCAATGAAGCTGGCTGTTCTCATTACTTTATTGGGAAGGCTATTCTATAATCTCCCTTGTTTTAAAGTACAGGAAAGCCTTCTAATTTTCAGTCTAATTTTATTCAAGTAATAACCATTTCTTTTTGAAATAAGAAGCAATTGGACCTCCACAGAGGGCAGAATGGCAGTGCCAACAATTTCACTGAAGAGCTACAGTTTTACAGCAAGGGATTATTATAAAATCTTGTATACACAGCTTTTCTGTTTTCTTTCTGTTTTTATATTTTTTTCTTGTTTTGGTCAAAGTTTTTTTTTTTTTTTAATATTATTTTTCTTTTACCATTTATTGGAAAGCTAGGAATAAGCTATTACATTATGACCTTTCTGTAGCATTTTCCATTGGGACATTAATGGTAGGTTATTTATCATTTTGCTGGGAAGGAATAGATTTCCTGTCTCTGCTCTTGGGGAAACCTTGCTTTCACTTGTTTCATTGACTAAATGTGCTCATTATTTAGTCTCAAGTGTATGCCTGGGGTGTAGCCCCTCTAATGATTAAGTTTTCCTGGCAAATCAACACTATGGCAAATGTTTATGGTACTTAAATATGTCTCACAGTTCATTTATTTTTCTGTTCTCTCTTGACTAACTTCAAGCTTGCTTTTTCCTTTGTTTGTTTCTATATCCACTGGTGACATCTCAGCTGTAGCTTTCACGATTAATTGTCATTGTTATGTTTTTATTATCATAAGCACCCAGGACAGAGAAGCCCTTTAATGAATAATTTCCTAAGGGTAACTTTCACATGTTACTTGTCTTTCTGTCATGAGCTTTGCAGGTTTTACAATGAAGCTAGTTATTTAAAATCTTGCACAGTGCAAAAAAAATCCTTCACACTCTTCCCATATTCCTATCACATACACGTTCACACACAATATGCATAGAGTATTATTCTAGCATTCAAATCCACTGTTCCTGAGTACATACCTATTTAACTCCTGTGCAAAACTCCTTTAAAAAGCTGGGCCTCATCCCTTCCCTTGAGACAACCTACATTTTTAGTCATAAAAATTATTGGTTTGATTTAATGATGCAATTATTTTTAATAATTTAATGAATAATGTAATTATTATCCATCTTGCAGTATAGTAGTATGCCTTCTAAGTTCCCAGTTATCCTTCTGGTTAGGGATTAATTGTGGCCAATAGTGGATTAGCTATAAAGATCTCTGCTGGAAATGACTTTATAAGGACAAATCTTGATTTAACTTCCCGGCTCTTTTTCTAGTGCTTTCCACCTGAGATTGATATTCAGTATTCATCTTTCTAAATTAGAGCCAAAATGATCAGTCTTTCCTGCCTGTCAACACGACTCAGCAAAACAGCGTGTAGGCTCCCAGATGTACAGTACAAGCTTTCCGTGACGTAAGTATATGTCAATGACTGTATTGATAAATAACAGGTCCTGGAAATGAGCTTACATATGAAACCCAGAATTATCTGCATTATTTAATTTTTAGCTCCCTCTTTCACTGTATTTTAGACTACTCAACCTACTTCACTACAGGATGAATTTGCTACAGACAGGACAAGCCTCCAAGGCTCATGGATACCAGCTCACGCATTCCACTTGGCCCTGAGGCCAGAAGTCAGCCCCTGGATCTCTCCTATTCAACATTATAGATAAAGCACAGGTGACTATAGGTGCATACCACAGTATTTTCAAGGATTCTTAAAGAGTAACGAACAAAGAAACAGTGTTAGAAGGCAACACAGTAAAACAAATGTAGAGAAAATAGTTTTTCATTGTCATTTTTCAATTGAAACTCAAGCTACAGATTCTTTATTGTTGCATAAAATGTTAAGAGGTTTTGAAAGACTGTGACTGTAAGAACTGTAATACACTATTAAATATTGTTACAGGAACACAGAACAGAAAAGTTCTATTCTCCCTTTTCCACATCAAAAGAATAAACAGAAACTAATTTGAAGGGGAAAATTTAAAACTAATAAATATACAACTAAACAATGGAATTGATTGTTGCAGCATGGCACTCTGATCAATATTTATTGCTAACTGTGATAGAAAAACAGGTAATGATGTATAGGAACAAAATTTTCTTGTAAAAGTTTATTTTTAATTGTTCAGTGGTGAATTTGTGAAAATTTTGGATTTGGGCCAACATATTCTTGGGTTTTATATTTTCAAAACACCAAGATTGTTTAGGAAAGGAGACATTGGGCAAGATCAAATCTTGCAATTAAAATTTTTATTGCTGGACCTAAATCCTTCCCTAAGAGTATAGAAAGAAAAAGTATTGAACACTTTCAAGCATAACCTGCCTTTTTACTAGCAAAGGCTAGGATATTTTTTTTCTAGGAGGGTAAGCTTCATTGTTTCTTTGCTTTGCTATAACAATTGCAGCTTTCTTCTAAAAAAAGCAGTGGATTCTGACCAATATTGGCTTCAGATACAAAGATAAACTCAGTCCCGATCTGAAGGTAGAGGGCAGGAAATGAAGTTACGTAACCATGATAGGGCAGCCACGCTGGAGAAGCAAGATATGTCCCTCCCCAGCCCTGTAAATTATAACTGACATGTCAGGAAGGAATAATGATCAGTCTCATCCTAGATGGCAATTTCTGTATTTTCACTTACAGTTGGTAGATAAAAATATTTGAAAGGATTAGATATAAGCATGGATACCATCTGGATCTCCATCAGTTGAAGCTGACCTGAGCTGACTCTACCGTCATATGAAGACCCTACCTCTGTGCTGGCCCCTTCTCTGTACTGGTCCTAATAATTACAACCATGTGGCAAAGTGAAGCAGGGCTTGATCCTGGCAAAATTAACCCAGAGAGGAAAAATATTTACTTTTTAGCCTGGGTCAAATCCATGATCATTTTGCATCCCATAAGAGTCAAGGCAGAAGTACCATTTTTGTTGGGAGAGATACCAAGTTAACCTGACTGTGAAACCACATCTTGAGTAGCAGAAGGTTATATTGAACATCAAGCCTTGAAATTGATTGAAATGTGAAGTGAAAATATCTATATATAGTCACAGTACGATGTCTTAATATTGCTGTATTATGAAGGATCTCATGCTTTCCTCTGGACAAAAAAATAAAAGATTGTTGCCCTTTTTAAACAATATAGATTGTTTGGCATCTCTCAAGCAATTTGTGTTTGGGATATGAGATTCTCAAATTGTATTACATAACTAACTCCCCAGACTTCTGTGGTTTTGGGGTACAGTTAGACAGTGTACCTAGCATGAAAAGTAATCTTCATAGAAGCTTCTGAACACAGGGTGTGCTCTGGTCAGGTAAGCCTAGACAAACTAATGCAACTCTACAGCCAAGAAACCTAACTGATCTAATTGCAGTTGCACAGCATAGATAACTGGATTAATCCAAAGCCATTTTCAAAATTATTCTAGGATATAAAACTTTTGCCAAATAGGTTGCAAATATTTTTTGTGCAAAATCGTTAATACTAGCACGAGGTTTTCTTTCTTGTAGAACTCAACACTTGATTCAGTACAAATCCAGGTATTCACCAAAGAGCTAAGCTATAGTCATTAATCAGAGAAAAAAATCAGTTACTAATGGATAAATCAATTTCATAACTTACAGGTAGAATATGTTAATCCATCCTCGTCAATGGCTGAAATGTAATATAGTTTTTCTCCAGTATTTCTTAATAATTATGTGCCATTCTAAAACAAGAAATATAGTTAACAAGCAGTAAGATATTTTGAACATGCTGCTATTATATACATTAAAGAAACTCCTTAGCAATTTGTGAAGAGCAGCATGAAGTGGGGAATAAATGGACGTTCAAGCAATCACATAATTGTAGCAATAATTAGGAGGAAGGTTTGCAATATAAAGTAGTTTTAGTAGAAAAGACCTTTTTCCAGAGTTGTACTGTCTACTTTACAAATTTGTTTTGTGTAAATTTGAATGGTGATGAAAATATTTGAAATCTCTTTTGCCCATTGAAGATACTAATTTCTGAGATGCCTTCATTTTGAAAGGTTTTACAATACCTTGTAATTTCTATATATTGTTCTCTCCACCAGCCTTGTTACTTATCAATATTCCTAAAGACAATTTGCCACCTTCTGCATAAAACACTACAGGAATTGACAATCATCTAATGAAAAAGGCTTACTGACTAAAGCATATACCATTGTTTTTCCCTTTAAGTTATGAACGGAGTACTTAGCAAAGGGTGAAGCCCAGTAATGCGTTTAGGAGCTGTCATTGTTTAACCCCAGCCAGCAACTAAGCACCACACAACCTCACGCTCACTCCTCCTCTCGTCCCAGTTGGATGGGGAGGAGAATCGAAAAAAAGTAAAACTCATGGGTAGAGATAAGAACAGTTTAATAACTAAAGAGAAATAAAATCTAATACTAACGATAATGTATATATAATATAATATATATAATAATAATAAAAATATAGCAATAATAATAGTAGTAATGAAAAGGAATATTAAAAAAAAAACAAAAACAAGAGAGAGAAATAAAACCCAAGAAAAGACAAGTGATGCACAATGCAATTGCTCACCACCCACTGACTGATGCCTGAGCAGCGATCCGCCCCTCCCAGCCAACTCCCTCCTGTTTATATATTGGGCATGAAGTTCTATGGTATGGAATACCCCTTCGGCTAGTTTGGGTCAGCTGTCCTGGCTCTGCTCCCTCCCAGCTTCTTGCACACCTGCTTGCTGGCAGAGCACAGGAAACTGAAAAGTCCTTGTCTTAAGATAAGCGCTACTTAGCAACAACTAAAATATCAGTGTGTTATCAACATTATTCTCACACTAAATCCAAAACACACAGTACCAGTTACTAGGAAGAAAATTAACTCTATCCCAGCCAAAACCAGGACAGGAGCCTACACGGCAGCGTTTGAATCTCCTTGCTCTTAAAACAAGGAGGCAGAATGTAATCTAAAACCCAGAGAGTTAGGCTTCTCCTACAATATATTTTACATTAAACAGTCACTTCACAAAAAGCAAAACTAAACCTGAAGGAAGAATCCTGAAACCAGGATTTCCTCCTTTCAAAGGACTAAGCTAAGCAACAAGCTACAGACTATGTCTTCCTTTGGACTTCCCCTTTCCTAGCCCCACAAGTCTTGCATTAACTACTGAGGATGAAAGACAGGAAGGAGATGAAGACCGTGATCTATTCCATCCTTCAGTCATCATTACCTATTCTTTAATTTGGGAATCATGTATTCTTCAGGGAGACATGGGACGTACCTTTCAGTCTAGGGAGGGCACTGAACCCTGCTATCCAAGTTCCTAAACAAATGCTCTTTCTCATATATAACTAGGTAAAGTTGGCTAGCATTTAGCTACTAGCATATTAAAAATAATCCGCCCATACAACAGCCTGCAGAAAAAAAATCAGCCCCTGATGCATAAAGGTGTAAAGCTTTCAGCTGTCAGATGGAGTTTTGCTTGCTTATGTTACAGTTTGTCCTTAACGTGCAGTTAAAGGGATGATGACTGTAGACCATGTTTTTGAACAGATTATTTTGCCATTAAGCTTTAAAAAGTGTAGAGATTACTCAAACATCATAAGGCTATTATTTTTCACATATAGTTTTAAAAAGAGCCAGGAGTACATTGGCCTGAGAAAAGCAACAAAAATTCAACCTTTTTACAACAGATTTCTTTGGTGTCAGATTTGACTTGATTGAAAGTCAAATACTTTCCTTAAGAATAAGAGGTTATTTAAAAAAAGGTGAAAACCATAGACTGTGCTCATACCTTCATGTATATATAATATATTGTAACTGTCTATTGTTCACAGGAGTGAAGAAAGAGAGAAATATTTTGGTCACACTTGACAAATACATATTTGCTAGTTTACTTGACAGACCTTGCAGAGTCCAATAGGGAAATTAAATTCAATGTCATGGGCTGAACAGTAGGTAACAAAGAATGTGGGAAATGGCCCTTGTGTTCTTCTCCAGAAAATGTTTAAATATCAAGAGCAGCTTCTTCCATGTTAAATTATTTTAGGTAGAATGTGGGAAAATACTGTAGAACATATTACCTTAACTCTGAATTTCCTGCTCCCGGAGTGTTCAGGATAGATGGAGGTGGAGAAGGAGTGGATGGGAGTCTGCCTTTCTTTTGATCTCTCTGCACCCCTGCCCCAAGTAAATTCCAGGTTGCAAGACAGGAGAGAAAGCTCAGTAACCAACAGCCTGAAAGAAACAAACTTTTGGCAAGAGGCAGAATAGAGGACAGAGGGAACATATGCTGGAGAGGCTGCTTTTTCAGTTGTTTTCTCTGTGAACGCAGCTTTTTTAGGACATCATCTGGTAAATAGATTTGCACAAAACCTAGTTTGAAGGGAATGTCAGTTACTTTAATCCAGTTTCAGGAAAGCATGCTCTTTTTTTCTCCCCTCAGCAAATAGGATTTCTATTTATTAACATCCAGGTATGAGGTAGTCTGAGCCAAATGTCTTTGTTAACTTATTTTACCATTGTATTTCTTTGTATAGATTAGATTGTGAATAGGAGCATCTGCTCTGGGGGCAGATGTGAGTATATGTTTTGGGTAGGGTAAAATATTACAGACTTTAAAGCTCGGCACGCGAGTGATTCACACCATCAATAACTATTAAGTATGCATTATTTTCTAATACTATTAACATGGTTCAGACTACAAATATAACATGAAGAAAACAAACTGAAATACAACCAAAGAATTGGGAACCAGTGTTTACACAGAAACAGATCCAAAAAAAATAGCTGAAGGTGGTTCCCAGTGATGTCCATAAAGTTTGGTTTAAATCTTTTGTGTTTTGCACCACCTGAATGCGAGGCATGCTGACTTACTACAATATTTAAACACTAAAAAAGTACTTCTGCTTTGTCTGCATTTTCATGTGCTGGGCAAAAAAAATTGCAGTTCATGATAGCAAAACATGGAAGCAAAACAATTGCTTTTGAAGGCGGACTGGCATTATTTTTTGCTACTTCTTGTGTTATATTATCATCTTTTCAGTTGGATGAACTATGTAGGCACAGGAGCAGAGAATCTGCAAGCCAGGTTGACCTTCACAGAAAAAGGTGTTATGTCCTAGTACAAAATCAGTTTTACCTTCTCTGAATAGAGAACTGAAGAATAATACCCCATGTTGCAAGTCTCTTTTCAAGGCATTTACAGACATCACTGTAATAAACTTATGTGAAACAGCTCTTTAATATTAAAAGTAACTCTATGAAAGGCAATGACAGCTTTCTTTCCTTGATTAAATGTGAATAATGGGATGCACAAAGTAATGTTTAGATGCTGAAATAAACATTACAAAAAATTATCTAGCTCTGAAAAAGGAGCAAAGAATCAGTAAATTATGTAAGTGCAATGGTTAGTGTCAACAACAGAGTCTAAAGAAGGATTTAGGTATGTTATTTACTCCATCTGGAAGTATCTAGTGCAGCAAGTGAAACACTGTCCAGAAACTTGAAATTACTTATTAGTAAGATGAACAATTGGTTTTCCAAATTGTCAGTGCATCAAATAACCTATCAAACATTGTACAAAACTATCACTGGAGGTCACAATCATCTAAAATTTGTCCAGTCATGCCAGATGAAATAAGGGTCCACTGATTCTGCTGTATGTAGGATCATTGACCAGTGGCTGGGACTGAAAACTTACTTTAATTTAGTGCATGAAAATGAGAGATTCCCAGCTGCAGGAATGCTCTATTGAATGTATAGGTATGAAGAAAATCTTACATGCCTGCTCTTTCTCAGACTAGTATTAGCTGACATGCCAGATGACAGCAAACCCTCAGAGAGAAGTAAAACTTGTTCATCTTAATTGCTGGTGGACTACCTCTATTTTTCCAATCTGTGTTGCAAAAGATATTTATCCCTGAGTGCCAAGTGATAGTGAATTTAGAGGACAGCTTGGCTCCATTGCTTAATTGTGTTTGCCAGCCTGATAAAAAGGCAACAAGAGTATTTTTGAGGAAATCAATCTTTGTATTTTATACTGTTTTGAATGCAGACCCAATAATTATCGGAGAGGAGTGGTTTGTATCCTTTGTCATTTTCCAGGAAAAAAGGTCTCTAGACTTTCCAGATGGTGGCTTGTCTTCAGAGTTTATGATCGTATTTCCATATGCCCTCCCATCTTCACAGCCCTGTAGAAACTTTTGTCTTTTTACTCTGATAGCGAAGTTGTGTTCAAGACCATTTGCAATGCAAATGCAGTTTTTAGAATAACTTTAAATTTTACAAGAAGTATTTCTGAGAAAGGAAGAGTATTACCTTAGTGTTGACAATATGTCTCCCAATTTTCACCACAGGCTCCAGTCTTAACATTGCAACAGTAGAGCTACTGTTTAAAAAAATTTTCCCATCAGCATATGTATCAGAACACTTTGAACGTATAGACAGCCATACATTAGGAATAATGTACTTCTGGAAATTGATTAACAAATTATTCCCAGATTACACCTTCCAATTTTCCCTTACCAATAGAGCTGTACAGTTTGCAAGCCTGATACATGATGATACTAAAAAAATGTCATATTACGTAGATTATATAGCTGTAACATGCACGGTGCATACTCTTGGAAATCATAGAATCATAGAATCATTTAGGTTGGAAAATACCCTTAAGATCGTCGAGTCCCACCTTTAACTGTTATGGATCAACAGATTCCAATTGCAGTCCTTGGTTACTACGCAGGAACAATGACTGTGGATTACTGCCAGGAGTTATCCAGTAGCCATCATTCAGGTGGATGTGCAGACAAGCCTGTCTGGCTGAGAGCGGCAGTCCTGCAATGTGTGTGCAGATTGCCTTTTCCAGTGAGTTGCCCTCATTCTGAACAATAGGATCAGTTAACCTGAACCGCTCCTGACACTTATGCGCTGCTCTCACTCATGCTGGCAAGAAGTCTAGATGCTAGTTGGGTGATGAACATTTTGGGATGTCACGAGTGAAAGTTTTGAATAACATTGACTAACATAACAAAAACTGGCAAATGTTCAGTGTTAGCCTGGATTATTAGGAGTGTTTCATCTCAGGACCTTCTTGCTCATAAATCTTCCTAATATTTGATCACTCACTCTCCTTTAATTCTTGATATTTGGTGAATTAATCTCTGCTTGGGACTCACCCTGCACACAAGTATTTCAGGAAAAACAGATGCTGAAGATCACAGAAGACACTGCTGTTTTTCTCCCCTAGAACTGGAGATCCAGAAAGGGGAAAGTTCACCTAAAGGGAAAAAAATATTTCCTGCTTTTTTCTTACTTTTCCAGAGCAAAATTCCACAAGACAAAGTCTCTTAAAAAAAATCTTTACTCATACAAGCCAGATGGTTACTCACTGCAATCTGTTCTAACAATGGGTCTGTCAACAACTAAATTAATGGAGGAACTGGTCATGTTTTGTTTTGTTTTGTTTTTCAACAGGTCATGTGCAAGTGTATTATAATCATGTCATGTGCATATTCTTATTTCATTGAATATCTAGTGAATAGTTAATAGTTTTATTATGGAATACATAGATAATGATAATAGTTAACCACTTTCTCCCCAATGATCTTTCCTTCTAAATATTTTCTCAAAGATTATGTAACTAATTCTCTACTCTCTCATTGTACAAGAAAGCATGGTCTCCTTGCACAAGACCTAGTGGGTGAGATTTATCTAGTTAAATCTACATTCCTATAATAAGAATATTTATATGTGAATAAGTCTCTTGAGTTTCCTTTTACAGTTAATAGAAACCTCATCACTGAGGTCAAGAGAGAAGTTCTTTTGGGCCTATAGTAGACATCTAAAATACATCAGATCAGTCATTGCCTAAAATTGCCCATAAATGGAGTATAGGTTAACTTGCTCAGCTGTTGAGACCTATACTGTAAGCATCTAAATTTGACTCTGTAATTTTTGTCTTATGCTGTCTTTTCATTTATGGAATAGATCCTGAATTTGCCTAAATTATTATAGAGTTATTTATACACTGACTGTTTTGTAGCTGTATTGTTGCGCCCTAAGTGACTATCAACACAGATTAAAGTACCAGAGGTTAAACTGACAGAGTTTAAAGTTAATGAGGAAGGAAGAGCAAGTATCCAAAGACAAAGTCTAGTGCTGTTGGAGAACATAGTATTGACTGCTGCTACTCCCGAAAGGTTTTGCATATAGGTAGGTAATGCAGAAAGAGATCAAGAGCAGAAAAACTTAAAAGTACATGGGTTCATCTGATCTAGCAAATGGGGAAGTCTAGTATACAATGACAGTCTACAGACACATCAGGGTAGAAATCAAGAAAACGTACGCAAAAGTATTATAAGTAACTTCGGTTGGTGATTAAAAGGTTTCCGACTATCAGAACAGAAAATATCAAAAATAACATTCCATCAAGAGTGGGGGAGGGCAGAAAAATAACAATTTTTAATCATGACTGAGTATAAACCATGAGTGAGCATAATACATGATGCCGGTAATATCAAGCCACCAGCCTCAGTGATCCAAGACTTCCTCCTAGCTCTGTGCTCCTAAGACAACTGAGCATTCTGAGCCTGACTCCTCTCTTCTCTTTCTTCCCTGCCTCCATCTTCCCAGAGCTTCCCTCCTAACTGGTGATTCTTTGAGAAAGACTTGGCGTTTTATCCAAACCAAGCTACCAGTTGTAGCACACACAGTATTTCCACAAGCAGAATGACAAAGATGTACAAAAAGAAACAATTTCTTTAAAACAGAATTTGCGTTTGTATTTGTTTTCATAATAGAAAGAAAAAGAAGAAAAGAAAAGAAAAGAAAAAGAAAAGAAAGAAAAGAAAAGAGCATTTAGACCTTTCTCTTTCTTTAATAAGAAACCTTACTTAAGTGATTTTTTTGTATTTCAAGTCAGGGGGAACTGATGAATACCAAATAATAAAAAAAAGTATGATGCCTCATTGTTTGGAATTGTTATGGCAATAACCTGCATTTGCTGCCCTCCCTTTTTAATAAAAAAATTTAAAAAGAAAACCTCTCATATTTATTTCCTAAGATAAACCATTTCATTAATCACTGAAGCTGACAGTTAGACATAATTGGCTATGCTGATTAATGAAATGGTTTATCTAAGGAAATAGATATAAAAGAGGCTTCATAATGAATGTACTTTGAATCTAGGAAAAAGGCAGATGAAACCAGGATAGAGCAAAACTAAGTTGAACATACTGGTGATTTTTCTACCCAATTTCAGTTGTCCCCGTTAGCCCCCCATTTTTGTTTGGTTGGGCTTTTTTGTTAGTATTCTGCAACAAAATTGAAGACAACCAAAAATATTGGTATCAAATTATTATGTTCTGTTGTGGCTGTTGAATTAGAGATAGGAAATTGTCATATGAGACTGAGGGTTTTTTTGCTTTTATCGCTGTTTGCAAAAACAAGAGCGTGTTTAGGTTTTCCAGAATGTATAGGCGTTTCAAAGGGCCTTCCCATCCTTCACCATTTCTATTGTTTGAGGTCAGGGAATTTGTTAAAAAAAAAAAAAGAAACAGAATTCTCCCCTTTGTTTTAGAGAGAGCTTCCCTGGACATCCCGCAGAAACAGAACATATTGAGACACCAGAAATGCAGACAGGCATAGGAGAACAAATAGGAAAACCATGGAAAGCAAATTATATTTTTCATTTAACAAAATTGCCCATATTGAATCCCAATTGTGTGAGGCCACATTACAAAGTGTTGCGATGAGAGAGTTGTTCAGTTTGGAAACACAAACAATAGGAAAATTAAACGTTGGGTGGCACAGGGCATTTTCTATGGAAGTGAAAGAAAATCATGCGCTATGTATGTAAAAAGAATTTTTGAAATTGTTCAGGGGATTGGATAGTTCCTTTAGTTTGTACAATTTCTTTGTTCTACATGCATCTTTGAACGTAATAGCTATATGCAATCCTTGTCTAGGATAGCAATTAAAACACCTCTCCTCATCACATAATTATATCTCTGGAGACAATTATGAATTCCATACTTACATTTTTAACCTTGAATATAATCTCCTGGTTCATGTGTCTAGGTTTGCATAAACTTCAAGCTGAAATTATTTTATCCTTGGAAGTGAGTAGCAGGAGTGTTATTGCCTGATTAAAATGTCCATAATATCTAAGATAAAGTGAGCAAAGGAAAAAGACTAGTACAAAATGCAAAATTACTCTTCTATTTCTTGGCAATTTTCTGATCTAAGCCACAAAAAATCTAGAGACAAAAGCAGTTATGATATTGTGCTTCTTTTGTACAAAGTTGACTTATGTGAGAGAAATCATTAACGGGATCGAATGTATCAGCGGACTTATGTTTTATTGATTCCAATTCACGGTATATAATCCACTGCAGTTTGAAATAGCAGCTTGGACTTCTAATGTGCAGGAGTCAGAGTATTTAAGAAGCGTATCCTAGCACAGAAACAACTTCCACAATGACTTCTAATGAAGAAAATGTTCTATAGTTTATTTATGTAATTAACTATTGACCATAGAGATCATTTGGTGCATGGGTTGAGCAGATTTTGCTTCAACTTTTTACAAAAGATTTCAAGTAGAAGGCAGATAATCATCTAAAAGACTGCTGTTGTTAATTTTGTGAGGTATGATAATAGGGGAAAAAAAGGATCTTAGAGATAAAACTGAAAAACAGAAATTAGTCTAAACAGGACTGTCAGAAGTGGTGAAGGAACCATAATAACTTTCTCTGAGACCAGACCATGCTCCTCATCTTGGCAGCTTCCCTTTCCACACCAACTCCTTGGCTCAGCAGGCTACATAGTACTTTCTGACCTTGCTCCTTCTGGCTTATCCCAAACCATTGCAGTAAGCAATGCTACCTGGTTAAACATTCCCGTACTAAACTACCTGCTCTGAGGAGCCAAAACAGAGAGCACAAAGAAGATGTTGGAAAAGGGCAGAGGTTACAGCTGGCCAGAAGCGAGGTGAATGTGGGGCTCAAATTTTGTTTGATTTAATAGCAAAAATTAGTGTATATTTTAACAACAAATTGCACCTTGCCTGTTAAACTACATTTAAAAGAGTTAACAAAATGCTACACATTGACAAGTGGGAAGCATTTGTAATTTTTTCCAGGCTTTTAAAATGTTTTTCAAAAAGTCCTTTAAAATTCTTGTTCAGAGAAATATGGTAACCTCCAGTTGACATATAATATAGTGATTAATGTATATTATAACATAATATGGTGACATATATATTAAAATTAGTTATAGGAAAGAAAGTGAAGAGGAGGAATAAATGGCTAATTCTCCAGAAAGAAAATTTTTAATCTGAGATGCCTTAGGATTAGTACAATAAATGTAATAGAACCAGTCTTAAATCTATCTAGAGGCATACACACAAGATACATTGACATATGTGAACTATTGATGTAGAACCACAGAGGAATTTGAAATTCTCTTGAGTTCATGTTATAACTGTATTCGTGAAATAAACATTGTTGTTCAAATATTCTTGTGTTATGAATGGATCACTGAAGGTTTGTGTGAATTTCCTTTAGATTCCTATAAACTCTTTTAAGTTGCTATTTCCACCACATTTCAAGGTCAAGCATGAGGTGGCCTATCTCCACAAAACAAGTCATATATCAAATGTCATATAACATATGGCTTATATCTCTTTAAACTCTAAAAAATGTCAACATAGTCAAAATCACTTTATCTTTAAAAACATAATTTAATTCTACTGGACATGATTTCTTGGTGGAAACAAGAAATCACAGTGGAGGTTTATAATTTTTCGCTTTCTGTTTTGAGATATGACTTTGGCAGTGATAACTTGCAATGTTACAAAAAATAACATTACAGCAACCAACCCCCAAGGAGTAATTCAGGGTGACATCAACAAACAATAGAGGAGAAAAGAAGTACCTAATCCCTTCTCTTCATCAGTCAAAACAAGTATTAATAAATGCTTTTAAAACATCTGTTCTGTGATAGTAGCTATCTCTTAGGATCAATCAATAAGACAGGACAGAAATCTATGCATGGAAACAAAGATGGATTTGGGGAAGAAGGCTTAGCTTTCAGACAAAAGACCGATAGAAGTTCTCTAGAACATAAAGGCAGGGACAATCAAAAATTCGTTAGATGCAACAAGTTGTTTTAAGTAAGCTATCCTTGTCAGATGAGAAGGGGGTCTGAGATGAGATTATCTGTCAAGCTAAAAGATAAGGATCACCTTGCTCAAATAACAGTCATGAAACATCCATAAGTTTACATGGAGCAAGCATACACACAAAGGGGACTGGTATGCAAGGAGAGAAGTTGACTTTTTTTTCCAACATCCTAACAAAAATTTAGGAAGGTATGTGATAATACTTGACTTTGGCTTTGCATTTATGATTCAGACTGACTAAGAAAGTATTGACAGAAAAAAAATTGGGCTTGCACTCCTAAATTATGATTCGTAGTTCATGAATAGCTACATAAAAGATGACTTGGGTTTGGCCTTATATGCATTCACATAATCATGGTCACTAATTAATGATAAAATGTGTGTCTAGCACTTGAATGACAAAGGTAAATGAATACTAGAGGAGTCATGTAGATTTTATGGAAGTTTGGCATAATTCAGAAACATGATGACAGAGGAAATTCTTCATAGATACAATCCATGCATATTCGTTCATTCTTTTACCTAGATTTTCTAAAGTGGCTGTAACATAGAATCATAGAATTATAGAATCATTTAGGTTGGAAAAGACCTTTAAGATCATCGAGTCAACCGTTAACCTAACACTGCCAAGTCCACCACTAAACCATGTCCCTAAGCGCCACATCTACATGTCTTTCAAATACCTCCAGGGATGGTCACTCAACCACTTCCCTGGGCAGCCTGTTCCCATGCTTGATAACCCTTTTGGTGAGGAAATTTTTCCTAATATCCAATCTAAACCTTCCCTGGTGCAACTTGAGGCCATTTCCTCTTGTCCTATTGCTTGTTACTTGGGAGAGGAGACCGACACCCACCTCATTACAACCTCCTTTTAGGTAGTTGTAGAGAGCGATAAGGTCTCCCCTGAGCCTCCTTTTCTCCAGGCTAAACAACCCCAGTTCCCTCAGCTGCTCCTCACAGGACTTGATCTCTAGACCCTTCACCAGCTTCGTTGCCCTTCCTTGGACATGCTCCAGCACCTCAATGTCTTTGTTGTAGTGAGGTGCCCAAAACTGAAGACAGTATTCAGGGCGTGGCCTCACCAGTGCCGAGTACGGGGGGACGATTACTTCCCTAGTCCTGCTGGCCACACTATTTCTGATACAAGCCAGGATGCTATTGGCCTTCTTGGCCACCTGGACACACTGTCAGCTCATATTCAGCCAGCTGTTGACCAACACCCCCAGGTCCTTTTCTGCAGGGCAGCTTTCCAGCCACTCTTCCCCAAGCCTGTAGCGTTGCATGGGGTTGTTGTGACCTAAGTGCAAGACCTCTGGCACTTAGCCTTGTTGAACTCCATACCATTGGCCTCGGCCCATCGACCCAGCCTGTCCAGATCCCTCTGTAGAGCCTTCCTACTCTCAAGCAGATCAACACTCCCACCCAACTTGGTGTTGTCTGCATACTTACTGAGGGTGCACTCGATCCCCTCATCCAGATCATTGATAAAGATATTAAACAGAACTGGCCCCATACTGAGCCCTGGAGAACACCACTTGTGACCAGCCACTGACTGAATTTAACTCCATTCACCACCACTGTTTGGGCCTGGCCATCCAGCCAGATTTTTACCCAGTGAAGAGTACACCTGTCCAAGCCATGAGCAGCCAGTTTCTCCAGGAGAATGCTGTGAGAAACAGTGTCAAAGGCTTTACTGAAGTCTAGGTAGACAACATCCACAGCCTTTCCCTCATCCACTAAGTGGGTCATAGAAGGAGATCAGGTTAGTCAAGCAGGACTTGCCTTTCATAAACCCATGTTGACTGGGCCTGATCACTTCATTGTCCTGTACATGCCGTGTGATGGCACTCAAGATGATCTGTCCATAACCTTTCCTGGCACTGAGGTCAGACTGTCAGGCCTGTAGTTAGCCGAATCCTCCTTCCAGCCCTTCTTGTAGGTGGATGTCACATTTGCTAACCTCCAGTCAACTGGGACCTCCTCTTACAAAGATGTAGTAAATGACACCTTAGCAAACACAAGTTACCTGGTGTAGACCAGTAACAAAGTGAAGATGTTCTTAGCGCATATTAAAAAATATAGGAAGCAAAACTGGAAAATTTATGATACAATCATTCATAAATTACTGTATTCATATACTCCAGGTCATGCCTTGAAGCCCTGTCATTTATTGCTCACTTTTTGAGTTTTTTGGTTTTTTTCTTTGCCAAAATGTCTAATATTTTTTCAGACAAGATAATGCATATAGAGCGTGGAGGGGTGGGACAGGGATTGGGTACTTGCAGGGAGACCTGTGCTGGGAAGGGGCTGGAGAGGAGGGTCTGCTGGAGGAGTGATGCCCTTGTTGGGGGTCCCTTGGGGCAGGCAGCACTGCCCCTTGGCTCCCCCCAGCTGCCCTGCTTCTTGCCCCGGCACCTCTCTGCTGGGAATCATCCATTTCACAGTCTGGCTGTTACCTGGCCAGCTAGGGCGGGAGAGGGGTTTTCTTACCAGCGTTGGTGCCTATTTTTAACCTGAGCTGTTTACAGATGGTGGCAGTGGTGATTTGAACCGTGTATAGTAGACTCTAAAGAGATTATTTTTACCTATTTACTAATGAAAGCTGAAATTAGTACATTTTTGCAAAGGAATAAATAAACTGAAATCTGTTGGCACTTCTGAAAATACTGGAAACATCTCTGTCAAAGGGCAGCTCAAGATGCTGTGATATCTCTGAGCACCAGCAGTAGACAGTGGACAAAAAGAGGGAGTGATGTAGTGTAAGACTTCAATGTATTAAATGTCTGAAGCAGCACAACAGAGTTTTCTAGATTTTCCCACAAAGATGAATGTTTTACTTAACTATATAGTCATGCAGTAGCTAGGTTTTTTCCTGAATGGTACTGTGGACCATTTTCTTCTTGTTCTGCTTTGTGGATACAGAAACACGGTGCTTGTAAGAAATGAATATTAGTTATTAAGGAAGGTTATTATATTTCCCTTATTTAAAGAATAAATCAAAAGAATTTCAATAGTCAGTTTCAAGAGATTACTGTTCGAACCTGCTCATTTTGGTGTCTGATAGAGTCTGGCAGGGAGTTAGCTTCCATAGCTAACAGCAATAAGCAGTCTTTATTTTGCAGATCCATGTTAACTAGAAGATGTCGTCAGAAAAGTTTCTGATGAATATCTAGATAGGCTGATTATGGCAACATACGGGCTTCAGTGAAATAGCTAGCATTAGTAACTGTTGGTGACCAATATCAGATTACAGAGGACATTGGATGGATGTGAATGAACAACTTTGGCAGTTCTCAGGGGGTGAAGTGCAGTATCTGAGTATGTGCAAGGAGACAAGAATAAGATATCACTGGAGAACAAATCATCTCCCAAAGTAGCATATATCCCAGAGCAATACAATATTTTCCTTCTCCTTCACTGGCCTTGATTTAAGCTTCTTATAAAATTACAGAATTTGCAGATCTATTTTAATAAAAACTCTATTAAACCTTAAATGAATGTTAGCAAAGGATTTTTGTGGTGATTCAAATATTTCTAAAATTAGATACAGGTATTCAACTGAGTACCATACATTATGAATCTGTAATATGAGTCTGATGAAGGATATATCCAAAGTTTGCCAAAAACTTTTACTCTCCCGAGGATATGACGCACTCATCTTTGCACCTTTTCCTCTTTAAATTAACTAAAACATCCAAGATTATTTTGACACCATCAGTTCTGAGAGTAAAACTGCTTCTTTTTGTTACAGAAAAGGAGAAAAAGATAGTCAAAGTGATAAAAGGAACTGTCACATCTTATTTCTTTAAAAATGCAAGGATAATAGCTCCTAGCTGTCATACTTGCCAAGGTTCTGACAACCCATGAAATAGGAGGAAATCAGAGTTTGGCCCAAACTCTGAACCAAACTTCTGGACTGTGGGGTCAGTGTAGTCTGCGATGTGTTCTGGCACCTCATTAAGGACCTTGTCTGGGCATGCCAGACTCACTTTCCCATATTATCAGGTTTCCTTCCTACGGGAAATATCTGATAACTTTCAGTTTTCATCATAGCCAGGTTTTTTTCTTTTTATGAAAGAATTTGTTCCCAGTCCAAATCTGTGATCAGATTTTGCCTCAAGTGGAGTATGAACATCATGTGCAGCTGTGAACTTACTTAAGGTTTGAGGATTTGGACTGGACTAACAATTCGGTTTTATTTTAAATATAAATAAAGTTAACCATGCACCTTTTAGCTAAATACAAAGAGTTAGGATTTCCATATCTAAGAGTAATTTAAAAGAAAGTAAAATAGTCACGTGATATGTCTTTTAGAAAATATCTTATTGGTTACTGGGGAAAAAAACCCGACACATAAATAATCTTTTAGTTAGAAGGTTTTGCACAAAAAGTTCTGGAATATTTATTTTAATCTTCTGTATTCAATTACATTTTAAAGAACAATATGAGTTTATGTATCTCTACATTAGACTGTATACATGTTTGTATGTTTATACATATGCTTATATATTTATATGTCAATATATATAAACATTGTTTGAATTATAGTTCTTGCCGTTACGTAATAACTCTTAATTAAGTCTTTTTCTTTCTCATATATATACATATTTCTCAATATTTAGCAAAATTCATTAAGAATTTTTGTGAGTTCACTGCATGAAAACTGCAACGAGTTGTAACAGACAGGACACAACAAATATGAACCATAGTAGAGAAAATAGGATTTGCTGTGGGATCAATAGAAAAGCATAATAAACTTTCAAGAAGCATTAAGCAACTTTTTGCTGAACACTTTCTTGTTTTTGTCAAACTGAAAACAGGAATCCCACTGGAATTAATAAAAAAATTCAGCTGGGGAAAAAAAAGAAAAGAAGGAAAAAAAAATATTTTTGCAGCATGATTCTCAACATGCAGGAGGTTGTATGCTTCTTTTCCAATGCCTAATGTTTAAGAAACTCATATTAGATATGGTGGCTGCCTGTTCTTCCTAAAATGACTACTCAGCCCTGCACTGGAAAGTAATTATCAACATACTATGGATTATTGTCAGATTATAATAAACTCTACTTCTGAGGCTATTCCTATTTCTTTTAAATAGTGTATTCATTTTAGTTAGGTTTCCCAAATGGTGGTCCCAGGAGAGCAGTGAGGTTGAGCTTCTCTTTTTACTCCCTTTCTAGTGAGGGAAAAATGGAGTGGGATCTCAAGGATCAATACCTTGTTGATCTGAATGGATCTCATTTGTTTATTCTTTTCATTCACTGACAAAAAAAATCAATGGTCCACTCAGCTCCACTTTCAACAGTAGTATAAGTTTGTGTAAATATTTAATAAATAGTAGTTTCATTTCACTTTAACTTGTATGTGTTCGATGTGTTCAATTAATGGGCAGGTGCTGTTAGGAATTTTAGATTAAGACAAACAACCTGCAGCTTCCCAGTCCAAATAAGTAGTATTGCTTCTTTGAAAACTGGTTTATTATTCTGGTGCTTTACTGACTCCTGACTACATTAGATTTGCCCTTAAAATGGAACTGAAAACTCTCTATTTCACAATTTCTAACTCTGAATCTAGCATACAAATTTAACATGACAACTCCTCATGGGCCAATTAATTTTTCCAAGCTATTTACTTGGATGAATATTTACTAAGTTGGCAGAGGAAACGTTTAATATGGATGTTTTTGTCCACAGAATCTCAGCTTTTCCAGATTGTTTTACTTAAAGTACTATTAAATTCAAATCTCCTCTTCTTACACTTGTACCCAAGCTAGCTCAAAATCCAATTAGCAGCTGTTAACCAAAACGTGTTCAGTTGTTTAAAAATCAGGGCATTGTATTTAGGTACCTAGATGTATCTTTAAGAACCAGGTCCAGAAATGGGCTAAAGCTGAGCTTTGGCAAGCTTGAGCTTCTTCGAGAGTAATTAAGGTGCCAATGCAAAAAGACAACGTGATCCAAAAAACTCTCACTTGACTGCTGCCAGACTCAGCTGGGAATGGGAAAATGCCTTATATGCCCTGACATGCTTAGGGGCTGATCCCAAACTTACCCCTTTGGGGAGAACGTCCCACTGGCAAGTCTGTCCCTTTGAAGCAATTTTACCATTCATGGAATGCTTCAGGAGCGGATAAGGAAGCTGCAGAGCGTGAGGCTGCACTGAGGGGTGCAAACAGTCACTGAACCCCCGGTTTTGCTCTCAGCTGACTGCAGTGTCGTGCTTTAGATGCTTTGCCCTGTCCTGAAAGTAAAACTCAAACCTTACTTATTTCAGAAAGCAGGACACTTGGTTGAGAGCTGGAAGACCTGTGTTTTGGCTTCATTGCCCAAAAGTATTTCTAAATGACCATTTAAACATGGTAAGTCAGCGTAAAATGAGTAAACGGTTCTCGAGGAGCCCAAACCCAGAACTGCACCCTTCCGTTAACACACCTTAACCAGCAGATGTGCAGTCATCTTCCTCTTCATTTTTTTCTTTCTCTGACTATAAAACTGCTGGGACACTTGACTGCAGCACAGCACAACAGCTGCACTGGAAGGTGCAGTAACGCCCATCCCTGCCCCGCACCACATTGCTTAGGGCACTTGCTGATGGCATGGGAGAACACACAAGCTTTGCTTTGTTCACAGACTGAAACTGGCCCTGGCTCTCCAGTTGCTCAAATGTTTTTCCTGGTCATGGTTAAAAGAAGACAGTGATTCCTCGCTCAGCCAGGGAGTAACCAGTATCTACAAGTATCCAAAATCAATTGCAGTGCTTCCCTGCAGCCCTGAAAGCAGGGACAACTTTAACTCACTGCTTTTGCTCAGTATTTCCAGCTGGCTACCTCCACTGGGCTGCGTACATGCTGGTTTAAGGTGCTGCTCAGCACATTGGTTATTTCTGAATTTAATTCCCAGGCATTTGTCTTTACCTACACACGGTGTCTGCCAGGCATACTGTGTGCATGCCTCTGTCAAGATTTGGATTCTACTCTTTAGCAAGAGTGGGGAGAG
This sequence comes from Gymnogyps californianus, assembly GCF_018139145.2. NCBI lineage: Eukaryota > Metazoa > Chordata > Aves > Accipitriformes > Cathartidae > Gymnogyps > Gymnogyps californianus. The sequence goes on from NC_059471.1 coordinate 177,613,046, forward strand.
ACACCCAAAATATCTAAGAAACTTCAATTCTAATTTTGGATCTGACTACAGCTGTTAATGCAGGAATCTAAGTTTTATCCTTTCCTTTCCCATAACTCATTTGCTTTGATTAATGTTAATAGAACCTTAACTAATTTTAAGACAGAGATTTTTCTCTCCAAAAAATTCTAATGGCTGCATCCCTTCAGTCTCTTTGGTAGCACCCAACTCCTCCGGATGAGGTGTAAAGACTATAGACCTACTCTGATGTCAAAGAAGTAAAACATTTGATGGTGCAATAGCTGTACTATTTGCCTTTGCTTTTTGATTTCACTCACACTGGAGGCTGTGGAGGATTCACTTTATGTACCGTTAGAAAAACCTGAGGATGGCTTGCCTTGGTACATAACTTACCTGTGTTTTGCAGAGTCTTTCTGATGGTAGAAATGGAAGAGATGTGCCTGGGTAGAAAATGAAGCAGAGATGCTAAGAGATTTGTTTCAAGTTTCATTTATGTTAAGCTCACTATCTGAAAACTGGCATGATCTTTTTACTTTTCTACAAGCTAATTAGGGATATTTCTTGAAGAAATATACTTTATCCAGCAAGCTGCTACTGTACTCTGATCAAAAGTGGTAACAAATGAAAAGAAATAGTCATTACCTAAGTGATGTAAAAAGAAATTATATGATTCTTTGAATAAGTTAATATTCATAAAAAGTGATGAATTATTCAGTGAACAGCTTTTTACAACTCTGGAGTTGCTTGCAGATCATATAGAACTAAATAATTAGATAGCAAATAGTGGCAATACTGATATAGAATATAACAAATATTCTAAATGTGACTAATACAGAACTGGCAAAATTAACTGAATAAGATATTTAATCAGATTTTATTAATTGTCTATATTATTCAATTAGTTTTGCCATAATTTCTATATTTTTATGAAGATTTTATAAGTTAATTTTACTGTGGATCTATATCCCATGCTTGTTCTTCCATTATAGATGTGAAGTAAAAGCTAATTTAAGCGTTCACCATGCAAATGAGCAATGGCAGTTATACTCACTCCAAGCACAAAGGTGATGGCATTTCTATAGCCCTCATCTCAGGAAAGGTTTCTGTGGGCCTAAACACAGAACATATTCAAAGGATAATAAAGACTTCAGTACTAAGGAATTGTTCATGAGTGCAAAACCTTCCCTTTCAGGTTGTGCAGGCTCAGATTGACTCGTTATTTCTTATGATATGCCTCTGACTTTTCCGAAGCTGTAGATATTAATGCTGTGGGCAACCTCAGCTTAATTACCCTAGATAGGTGTCCACAAATTTACAGCAACATTGGAATAGATAATCATTACTAGGGTATGTCTGCCCAAACAGGTGAGTCAGCTGGATATGGGCCAGCTGAAACTTTGGCAAAGCCATAGCTACATTAGCAAATCCTCTTGGCTTAAAGGCTGATTTTTCTACATGTTCAAAAATTCCATACTTACTGGCTTGCCCTGAAATTTGATGACTTTGATAGGACCGACCACCTGGAAGTTTTCCAGTTCCAAATCTGAGGTTATATAAACAAGGTTTCCCTGATATGAGGCTCCCCGTATAAATGTCGTAAAATGATAGATGCTGCAATCTTCGCATGAGCATGTGCAAAACTGTGGATCAAATCAATGTTCATACTTCAAAGGCATTTGTAAGGGTTGTACTTCTGCTGGTATCTGAGTTTCACTTTCCATCTTCTGAGAGATATCACCTCCAAAAATCCTTTCTGGGGTAGATGAGCACACATGGTATGTATTTTCAGGCACTGGCACACTGTCTAGAAGATGAGAACAGCTGGCATGATGAAAGAAGCACAACTCTTGTTTCAAGGCTGGTATCTATTATCTGGGCTAAACAAGCAGAATGAAGAGCTGGCTGAAAATATGTGCGTCTTGGGGGTAGGGTAGTATGGCATACCAGGACTGGGACTGAGCAGGCAGGCACAAAGCTGGAGATACCTGGCTAAAGCAGGGCAGCAAGTGCTTCTTGCTGTGAAAGGAGGTAATGAACGGAGGGTGACTCAGGTTATATAGCCAGGCCAATGCCCAGATAACCACCCAGCCAGTGTCTGCTGTACATACTTGTGTTCACATTTGATGCCATAGAGACATATAACAAAAGAATTGGTTTAAAGTGCGAATGACTTATAAAACTCTAACGGGTGACTGAAAGAGTATAGAGCTAATGGTAGCAAGGGAGACATAAAAGTATTTTGTGGTTCTAAGAAGAAGAAAGATGTAATAATGTTACATCTATCATATACTTCAAGTTACTATATTCCCTACACAATAATTCAAGTTTGTTGACACTAGGTCTGTGAATTCCTTTGGTAGCCTGATAACGTCAGAAAGCACCTTTTGTTTAGCCACAACACCACCTCCAATGAAACATATATCAAAACTAGAATCTAGAAAGTATCAGTAACTAATGAGAGAGTAGAAATGTCTCTTTATTACTTCTTCCTTTTCTTTTTGGAAAGTAAAGAGTAAATGAAAAAAAATGGGAACTTAGAAATTAAATGGCAGAAACTTTGTTTACATGAATGTAAAATTGCAGAGTGCAGCAGAGTTCAGACCTCTGCAAGCTGTGAAATGTAGGCCTTCTTTGATCTGTGCTGTAAAACACCAGTAGCACATATTCACTCCTTTTGTCTTTGAACAGTTTTTAACAGGAGTACCTACACCTTTGTCATGCAATCAGTGAAGAAGCCTACTCCACCAGATGCACACTGCATTAGGTAAATCTCACAACTCCTTCCCTTCATTTTACAAACACACAACCACATTTAGGACCTTGTTTTCAAATATCATGACCACAGTCATCTCATCCTAAACTGCTGACGGTCTCCCTGGCAGTCCTTCTGTTAGCACAGTCTACAGGACACAGCGCTGAAACACGGGACATCAAAACTCTCAAATCATATGTAGCCCTTTCCTTTGGTTACCCAGCGGGAGGTCTCACAGAAAGCATCAGCCCCTTGTTAAGCAGGCACAGTCCATCCCTTTGGCTTTAATTCAAAAAACCACATCTTTGCAAAGCAGCTCCGTGGCACCCTTCAGTCAGCCTTATCAATTAACACAGTGAATAGGATGGTGACTGTATTTTAATCCTCACAAAGAAATCTGGAGTTTTAATTTTTCTATAGCAGAGTTATTTCATTTTTTGAGGAAGTGAATTCCAGTATGGAACAAGACCCGTAGCAGAATGACTCAAATCATGCAAAAATTGAATGTGATGATTTTTTTTAAACAATAAGTTGATTTACTTTAGCTGTTTTCCTTCTGTATTGCACTGAGTCTCCACAAAGACTCCACTTCATTTGCAGAAAAGTACATGGAAAACAATTTTCAGAGTAGCACCTCTGAGGAATCATTGAAATCAAGCCTCAGCTTTGCGCTTAGAAGCCTCTGTGTTACCTTGTGCTTATATAAAAGCACCACCTCGGATGTTGAATGAGCACGTCTGGAGCTAAAGGTATGAACTGCAGCAACCTGTGCTGCAGCCATCTGTCCAAATTACAGCACAGCCTTGTTCCCTGCACATCAGGCGCAAGAGGGGAAATGCAGCCTTATGGAAAAGTGAGCTGGCTTATTAAGTAAAGGAACAGGAACAACTTCATTTGGACACTTCTGGTCAAGCTGCACTGCCCAAATTTCCAAAACCATCAATCTGCAGAATATTATGTTTGACATGTTATTTATTGAATAAATGTGAGGAAAAAGAGTATCTAGCCTCTTGACTAGATTATTTGTTGTGATTCATTTACTCACAACTATTACCCAGTGCTTGAAAAGCAGCTGTCTTGGTGTTGATGTATGATCTTAAGGGTTTGGCATAGGTACCCTTAAGACCTGACCAGCTGAGCTCTTTCCTAAATTAAAGTAAAACAGAGAAATAAACGAGATTAAAGTAAATATCAATAAAGAAGCAGTTCATAAATAATCTAACGTCAAATAAAATATAGGAAATGAAGAAGATGGCAGAAAATTAATAGATGTGCTAAAAGCAACCTCATAGCCTATTACACAGTGCTGCAAAATTTACTGTCATACAGATGCTATAAATTTGTGACAAAATACAGGAAAGAAAACAAATGGGAGGCAAACCAGCAAAGTCAGTGCTGAAATGCATGCAATATTGGAAAATGTTTCTACTAACCAGACTGCTGTGATAGGTGCGAAAAATTCTGGTGAATTCCACAGAAGCATATAAGCCTGATCTAAAGTCTAGCAGGAAAAAATATGTTGACAGATATAGCTATATAGATAGATATAATAGCTTTCAAATTTTTAACCTTAAGATTTTAACTGCAAGCTATATGATTAAATTTTATTTTATCTAGGGGAAAAATAATAATAAACCTCTCCCAGTGGTTTAAGTGATTGGTTAGGAAAGATATTCAGAAATTCTGTCCCTTTGAAAATACACTAAGGCCTCCAGTAGGCTCAAGTCATGAATATGTGTTTAATTCATATAGGCACTGATTTATGGCAAATGAAACTTTACATCCTTTTTCTAGGAGTTCCATTTTATGCAGTTAATTAAACAAAAAAATTGTTCCTTTAGATCTCAGGGAAATCAGGATGCTTTTTCTATATGAATTCAGGGTTTTTCTGTCTGTCATATACAGGAAACGCTTTTGCGTGCTCCTTATTTCTGGCAAGGCACAAGTGTCAGCATGTGGCAACTTTCACGGATAAAATGCAGGCTGTTGTGTCCCCTGTCACACTAACATTGGGAGAACAGGCTTTCCTAATGTTGTATTTTGACCTGTCAATCATCTTCTTCACTAAGTGCTAAAGACAACAGCCCGTGTCTGTTGACTGTGCTCAGGGATAGGTTCCACCACTCTAAATACATGGAAGGTGACAGGTCTGCTCATCTTCGGGTATTAAATTTATCAGAAAGTGGTCTGACAGCCTCAGAAGAAGCTCAGTGTGGGATTCAACCCACCTAACCAGATACCTCCAATGCAGATGTCTGAATCCAGATGACTCATCTTATGCTCCTTTTATAATCAAGGAAAAGAAAAAAAGCGGTGATTCATCTGACATATTTTAGACATCAACTTCATGCTGAAATCAGTCACACCATGCAGTGCTTATGTCTCTTCATTAACTATAAAGGGAGTTTAGGTGACTAGCTCGGATCTAGACATGTACAATGAATCTCACCTTAAGTTTCTTGTTTCCAGTTGGAAGATTTCTCCTTGTAGGGCACTCAGCAATTGTGGTGCCTGGTAGAGTTGAGAGAATATATCGGAACAAAACAAAAAAAGGTTTTTTAGGCCAGAAAGTCTTCTTTTGCCTAATCACTGGGTACTCCATATGGTCCTTCGGGGTACCATATTGTGGGACTACATCCCTGTGCATTCATCAGATTTGTAAGTGTTACATTCTGGTCCAGCAGTCTCCGACACAGATGGTTTAGGCGGATTCCAGTTCCAGCTTAGATCATTACTCCAGCCCTAAAATGCCTACCGATGAGCTGGAATGTCTGAGTAAAAAATCAGGCCAGATGATTGCAGTAGCACCTGCTAGTTTAAAATCTGGGAATCTGTGTGGAAAGGAAAGGCATAAGCTCATTGTACAGTAAAAATTGTTCTGCTTTGTGACACTGGCCTTTCCCGCATCCTTCCCTGTGCATCCTTCTATGTGGCTGTTCATATGGGGTTTGGAGGATGGTTGTTACATGTATGGATATACACATATAGGAGAGGGTGTTAATGTAGCTTGAACTAGCAGCTGTAGGAGTGAAAATCCAGAGGCTTTCTTGGCTTTCTCATAGACTTCTCAGGCGTGCCAGAGAAGAGTTATACTCTCAACTTGCTAGCCTGCATTGAAATATGAGCTGCCATGTCTTCTCTGCTCCTGACAAAAAATATGGAGATTCCCTGTGTCTGCATTTCTCTTTCTGTAGAATGTTTAAAATCTGTCAGCCTCAAAGCTGTTTTCTCAGTGTTGTTTTATGTTTATAAAATGCTTGAAGATATTTGGAAAGAACAAAAGTATAAAAAAGACGGAAGTATTGTTATTGTAGAAATATTAATATTTTTTCCCTAGTTTTTTCCTCCTTGGTAAATAATAAGGAACTACACATGGAGTTATTACATGTGTAAGCTTAAAAAAAAAAAAAAAAACAACCCCCAAACACAATAGATTTGCTGCTGTATACCAAATGCTTTGAAATCAGTGAAAGAATGTATAATAACAGCTATAAAATGTACTATCTGTTAGAGCAGCTAAGCTGTAAAGTGTGCTTAGTCTGAATTCCACATCTGCGTGAACATACTTCAACCATTTTAATCGCAATCAATTGCTGTCTGAGTGTGTATATGTCCTCATAAATTTGCCAGTCTCCCTCTCACATGAGGAATGTGTGACACTTATGCTTTAAGGTACTCCTTGTAAAAGCTGTACAAGAAGGGGATCAAAATAAGAAACCTCCATTGATTTAAATGTCACATTCTTGGCACGGGTTAAACACCCATAAAAATTTACAGTCAAGATTAAGAGATGAGACTTCAGATAGTACCCAAGAAAATGACCTGTTGGTACTTAAGTATGTGAACTAGCTTATAAATGGGATAATACCAGCTTTAGGAGGACTGGGTTTTCTGAACTGATAAATGAGGCTTTTTGTTCTGCATGATTCTTTTATTTTTTTGTCCTTCTCGTTTTTATCTCCATTTGACACTGTTCAGCAAATTGAACTGAAAAAAGAAAAAACACTTTTTTGAAAAATATTTTGGAATGCCACATAAATAAGGGGAATGCAGATGGAACAGATATATTTCAGTTATATTGTGAGTCATACCAGTAAAATTTAGGCAAGTCTAAGGGATCTTTATTGGACAGTGAGAATCTGCAGATTCTTGGGCAATTAAAACCCTAGAACTAGAATTTACAGATCACCTTCTCAGCAACACTGCACAGCAAGTACACAATGGTATCTAGAGATGAAAGAGATGAGTAAAGTATGTTTTTATTTTGCTAAGTCTGCATGGTTAAGAAAGCGCATTCAGTACAAAGAAGTGGAAGACTGACTGCCTTGCCTTTGAATCTCTCTGAAAAAAGCTTGGATGGGCAGTTGATACACTCCTGCATTAGTAAGAATTAAATATATGGCAATATTTTTAACATTAGAAAATCTATTGAGTTAAATGCCCAAAGGTGAGCTTATCTCTGTTTGGAACAGATAAACACTTTTTAAAGATATTTTCCTCATTATTTCCTCATATTTGGAGAGGGACTTTTTACAAGGGCCTGTAGTGATAGGACAAGGGATAATGGCTTTAAACTGAAAGAGAGTAGATTTAGATTAGATGTAAGGAAGAAGTTCTTCACTGTGAGGGTGGTGAGACACTGGAACAGGTTGCCCAGAGAAGCTGTGGATGCTCCCTCCCTGGAAGCGTTCAAGGCCAGGTTGGATGGGGCTTTGAGCAACCTGGTCTAGTGGAAGGTGTCCCTGCCCATGGCAGGGGGGTTGGAACTAGATGATCTTTAAGGTTCCTTCCAACCCAAACCATTCTATGATTCTATGATCTTCTGTACTCTGGTTTGTAAGCAAAAGTTGCGTCTCTTCTTCAGTGAGCTGATGACCAACAGAAACACTAATTATCATTGTGTATTAAAAATTATAAGTGTAGGAAACCAGGATGATAAAACTTGCTTGGATCAGGTTCTAGCTACTTACTTGGCTTGCTTATATTGGTATATCTTTCACAGATGTTTGGAATTAGAACAGAAGAAAAAAAGAAATTTAGATTTTTTTTCCTGATAAGGAAACTGGAAAAGTGACAAAATTCCTACAAAAATGTTCCAGTTTTTAAATAAATGTTTTCAATTTTGACATTTTATTATTTTCATGGCATCTCTTTATGAAATTAATTTTTTAAAATATTAACAGCAGCTATCCTAATTATAATGAGATTAAAACATCTCTCCACATCCTAGTTCTTAACTGGAGCAGCTCCTACTTTCAGTATTCTGAGGGGAAAAGGAGATCCAAGGGAGATTCACAGCTGACTCTGACAGTAGTTCCCCACCACTGCAGGTAGCACAGATGTAGACTGAGTGTACAGATGGTCCCAGAGAACCTTGGGAGCTTAACAGTGACTTCTGGAGCTACACTGTTGGCTCGCTTCCTCCTCCAGCCAGGGCTGTAGTGTATGCAGCAGTCTGTGTGACAGTACAGCATGGTGCAGTTGCATGATATGGTTCTAGCATATAAGCCATATTTCATAAGTCGTATTAAGTGCCATATGCAACTCCATAGCCATGAATTGGCTATTTTTGCCTTAGACACAGAAGTCAACCATAACTAAACACACACCATTTTCAAAGGTAAAATTTAGCCCAGTGTAACTATCAAAAAAAGTATTTGAATGTCTTTGATCCAAGGCTAGGCAACATTTTGATGTTGTAATGTTGTGAAGCACACCTTCGAAAACCTTCATCCATAATATAAGAAAATCAACCTCCAGTCTTCTATCTAGTGATCTTTTACATCAGTGCAGTGCCTGAAGAACTACCCTTGCATATACGTATATAGTCTGGCAGTGTGTTCATTAGACTGGATATTCTTCTTAACTGTGGCAAGCCAAACCATCATTCCAGGTCATATCTCCTTTTGTATGAAGTATAATCAATTCGTTTCTCTCTCTGAATAAACCTTATCATGATAGTATTTGCTCTGGACAATAGGACAGAAATTGTGTCTTTTCCAACAACAACTTTCTTGTAGCTCATTCAAGAGGCTGGCAATAGATACTTGATACTGCATTTTCACCTCCAAAAATACTGACTATGTCCAATATCTTGAATCTGGACTTTAATACCAATAATAAGCACAATGTTTCAGTGACCCTCTGTCCTGGTTTCGGCTGGGACAGAGTTAACTTTCTTTTTAGTAGCTGGTACAGTGCTGTGTTTTGGATTTAGTGTGAGAATGATGTTGATAACACACTGATGTTTTAGTTGTTGCTAAGTAGCGCTTATCTAAGCCAAGGACTTTTCAGTTTCCCATGCTCTGCCAGCAAGCAGGTGTGCAAGAAGCTGGGAGGGAGCAGAGCTGGGGCAGCTGACCTGAACTAGCCAAAGGGGTATTCCATACCATGGAATATCATGCCCAGTATATAAACAGGGGGGAGTTGGCCGGGAGGTGCGGATTATGGCTCAGGAACTAACTGGGCATCGGTTAGCGGGTGGTGAGAAATTGCATTGTGCATCACTGTTTTTTTTCCTTCCCCCCCCCTTCCTTTTTTTGTTGTATTCCTTTTCATTACTATTATTATTATATTTCATTATTACTATTGTTAGTATTATATTTTACTTTAGTTATTAAACTGTTCTTATCTCAACCCACGAGTTTTACTTCTTTTTCTTTCCTTTCCTCCTCCTCAGCCCACTGGGAGGGGGAGGGGGAAAAAACTGTGTGGTGCTTAGTTGCTGACTGGGGTTAAACCACAACACCCTCTGTAAATATTTTTTATTTTGAGAGGCAAGGTGTTATGCATGACAGAATTACTAGTTATTCACTGAATATTCACTGAGGACCATAAGATGTAGGGAAGAAGGTAAAAGGAAGTTTTGAGAATATTATTAGACTCATTTTTTCACCTTTATCCTGCATTATTGATACATTATTTTATCAGTATTGATGAATTATTTTAGTGAGCTGGTGGTTCAGGTTATCATTTTTATAATGCAGTGGCAGAGCGAAGGAGTTTTAAAGTGCATGTAAACCAAGAAAACTGTAATGAACTTTGAATAAGCAGGCATGGTGGGTGTGATTCATTTCACTTTATAGTCAGTGAGGATATATAGGGATATTTAAGGAACAATTAATTTAATTCTAAGCTAAACACCTAAAATAGTCCAGGTGAACTGTGTTCTAAATGTACCTACTGCTCTCCATTGCCTGCAGTTGAAAATTTGATGACTAATTCAGGTTTAGTGTCTACTGTGTAGGTGTTCAAAGCTACATAAGGCTAATTCATTTGACTTGATTGTCTGTAAAGCAGCATGTTACTAACTGGCATGGAATGCCAGGCTCAGTTTTCAATTAGAACAGGTTACTCACTCTCACTTCAGAAACAGAGTTGTAACTCTATGGAGGAAGGATTTTTGCTAACCTTTAACATATGTAAAAGGCTAATGGGGTTATTTAAGCTACATTTTACTTGCCTTTCCTTTACTGGTTATCCTACTTTTCATCCATGTGGCTCCATGACACTGTACCAAGATTATGTTCTTTAAATTGTCTTTTTGTTTTGACTGACAAGTTTTCTTTTGTAAGAAAATCTACTTGCTAATCCGAATGGGTAGTAATTTAAAGATGTATTTAATATTGCTTAAAACCCTTCATGACTTAGCCCTTTCTAGCTTATTGTAGTGTCAGCTGAGACAATGTAGGCAATGGAACAATTGCTAATACTCACTCTGTTGGAGGATAAAGGGCTTGCAGAGTTAGACCTAGATTTCAGGGACTAATTAAACCTATCTTTTGTCTTGAGCCCAATCTAAAAATGTTGTTCTCCTAACCTATTTCACTTATCTTCAAGAAGCAAAACGCTCATTCCTGACACAAGGCTTCATAGAGATGCCAACCGAATGTAATTCATTCTATTCATAAAGTAAACAATGCTGAAAGGTTGAGTCTCTTTTCACTGGCGTAGGTCAGTAGACTGTACTCAGGGGAATGACGTTGCTGTACCATGGATGCAAGGGAGGATGTCTTGGGGCACAGAATACCCAGGAGAAAAAGACAGCCATTCAATAGGCCCCACTGACATATACGGCTGAACCAAGACCAAAAGGAAGAGGAGATATTTTTTATGAGAAATCATCTGTTTCCCTTTCTGTTGATACTGGATATTCAGTACTAGGCTGCAGCTCAATGCATTGCTGCTGGGAGTCTCCCCTGCCCAAGAAAAGCTCAAGAATCAAGGCAGGATAGGGCTGCAGGGAGCTAGTTGCATCTCACTGGTCCTGGAATAAATTAAGTAGCTGGGGGCTAGCTCTCGTTTATGTCAGAAGTTAGACAAATTCACCTGCATCTAGAAAATTCACTGCTAGGTTAGCATTGAGGAGCAGAAACTCTACTAGTACAGTCTTAACAATGGGTCAAAAATGAAAGGGAATTCTACAAGGAAATGCTCTGATGTGTCTATTTCTGAATGTAGAAGCTTTCCCTGTTTATACTTAGGTTTGTTTCCTCACTAAATGCAGGACAGCATTACTAATTTGCAATCGTCTTCTCCTGCTGTGTAAAGGTACTTCCCTCATGACTAGTTACTACTCCGCTAAAAATAGGTTACTGTGTCAGGTGGAAAGCCCAAATAGATCACCAGGGAGAAAGCATTACACCAAAAGAGACACTTGGAAGCCATACTCTGCCTATCACAACTGAGACACAGGCGCGATAAAATATAATGGGAAAAAAATCAGAATATCTCAGAGAAGAGTTGGCTCCAGGTGGTTTGAACTTCATGCATACCGTTTGAATGGAGACACACTGGGACATAACGCACAGAATGTTTCATGCATCACTAATACTCATGGGAGCTGTAAGGCTAAATTCTTCACTTACCCCCTCATCAACAACATCCACATTGAATGGTACTGTGAAAGTCAAAAGCTGGGTCAGCAAACACAGTCCTTTGAAGATTTAATGAGCAAATTCCATTTATTTTGAGGGGTATAACAGCACATCTGAAGAAGAAAAAAACAGGTAAGTAAAACCTGACACCTGGTCAACTTCTGTCTGACAGAAACTATTTTAACAGATTTTAGTAGCACTCCAAGTGATTATTTATACAGTAAAAATTCTTCCTTTGTCAGCCTTTCACAAAACAATTTATCCTCCTTTGAAAAACTGCGTTCTTCCTAGCAGGGCGTAGTATGTGCAACACCCTGAGCTCAGTTCCTATGGTAATGCATGAAATTCTGTAGATCAAGGAACAAGTTTAGTGGCCAGTACTATACTGTATATTTAAAATGAAGATGCAATGTATGCAATAGGAAAGTAGATGAAGATACAATATTTTCAGTGAGCTCACGTCAATTGTATTCACTTCTTCCCTTTTTCCCTTCAGGTACAGTAAATTGTTCATATAGAATATGTTGCAATCTATCAACCTTCTAAGAAAAGTTCCATCCAGCTATCAAGAGAGAACTTTTTAATGTCTTCATTAATTAACTTGTCACCAAAACTAGAGTATGCTCTTGAAATTTACTGATGCCGTAAAGTCAAGAGGCATCATCAGGACAAAGGAGAATTCAGCTATTATACAAGAAGTCGTGACTGGCGTTAGGGACTGCACTAACAGTATTGGCGTGAAATCCAGCAGTGCAAGGCCATGCTTTTATGGACCAAACAAAGATTCCTGCTTTGGACTCAGAGTTCTTCAGCTGAAAAATGACCAAAACCACTGAAAACTTAGGGATCCAATTGGACTCAAGAAAATTATGAGCTATGTTATAATGTAGGTTTTAAAAAAAACCAAACAACAGGAAATAAATAAGTATATAACAGACTGATCAACATATTTTCAATAAATCAACTTGTACTGAAATAGACAAAGCTGTGATTGCTTATTAGGCTATGCTGAGCTCTAGCTGGAGTTCTTAGAGTGACTTTTCTTTTTCCTTCTTCTTTTTTTACTATTTATACTGGACCTTTCTGTTCAGACACACATTAAAAAGGTATTCTACTCTGAAGATTCAACAGTCCAAAATAAGAACCAATAAACTCACTTTTAGTTCAGTAATGGGCGTAGAAAAAATTTACCTTCCTATCTAAGGCATGCCTATGAAATATCACTACTTAGTATTTTGGACAGACAAAAAGATATCTATTATAGGAAAATTACATTTAACATTTATTTAAGACAGATGTTTATTTTTCTTACAAACTAAGAGTATAAAAAAGTACTGATGTTAGAGAAATAATAAGCAATGGATTATGGAAAACACTGTGTGAGTTTGCCTAAAAAGCCAATATTGGTCATGTGGTCAATGTGGCTATCTTTTATCAATGTCACTAATATTTGCCATACCAGTATGACAATATGATGTGCAGACTTAGCATTAAACATGCTTGAGGGCTGCTAGGTACAAAAATATCAGTCCTGACTCAGGAAGTCCCACAGCTTTGGATGGTGGGAGGGCATACTATGCAATTACTGCTATGTGTTTGCCCTGTCTTGTTACTCTTCCCTAGGCATTTGTTATTGGCCATTCTCAGACAATAGACTTGGAGGTTAGGTGGGCCTTTGATCTGACCCAGAAGACATCCCCTCTTTCACAGGAAGGTTTTCACACTCCAGGCTCAGTCAAGCCCACAAGAGAGAGCTACACTGTGAACTTTCCTCCTATCTGCTGCTTTGCAGTACCTGAGAAGATAATACCACAACTGACCATACACGTTAGTGGTGATGTTTAACTAGTTACAGCAAAAAAGTTGAGACAAGGACTGCATTTGCAAAAGAGGTGATCTAGGCATCACTAAGAGAGAGGGGAGTACAATTTCAGCAGCCTACCATGAAGTTCCAGGACTGAAATTCTGAGAAACAGATAAATACTGTTCTGCTGTTGAAAATACACTTTCCTTAAGTAATTTCCTTAATTTTCTTCAAGTACCTTCACTAGGAAATAAAAATAAATCAACAGACTTTTTTTCACCAAGAAGATGAATTTCTGTATTTACTTATCAAATTAGATAGTTAAGAGACTTTTTTAATGATACAGTCACAAAAATTCATCATATTCAGTAGTGTGCAATTAACCAGTCACAGAATATTATTAATCATAAAAGTGTCTATTCAATCTGTGTTGATGTGCACGCATATTTGTTATGGAGCCGTATTTGAGCAAACAGCCCACCAACATAATTGAGATATTCCAGGAAAGAAAATTGTTCAATATAGTACTCCTGTGAGAGTTTCTGTGATACAAAGAGAGCGATCCCATTCATTATGTGCCATTGGCCATGACTGATAGCAGATTTCTTTCAGCACTTTTCTGATAGCTGATAGCCTTACAAGATTTCTTTTTCTTCTTTGGTTTGGTAGGATTTGTAGTTTACAGCAAAGTTCCGTTAACTTATTTTCTTCTGCTTGTTTTTGTTTTCTATGTCAAACAGTATTTGGCTTGTGTAAACTTTCTATTTATTCTCTCATTTTACAGTCATATGGCTTGATACGCATGTATTGGTACATATTATTGGCAAATTATTTTTTTGTAATCTTACACAAGTATCACGCTTAACACCTTAGCTATGAAATTAGCTATAAAAAAAAAGGTACATTGCCTTCTACCCACTCTTCTATAAATATAATTAATAACAAGTGACAACTGTCATTTGATATTTGGCTAAAAATAGTAATTATCTTAGGAGTAAGAACAGATAGTACTGAAGTCTTTAATGTTATGACAAAAAAGCTATTAGATCAAAATACAGCACTGGGAAAAAAGTAAACACCCTATACACAATGAATGCCAATTATGATAGGTCCTGAACTAATTTGTACACAGCTATAAATGGAAGACTAAGGCTTGAGTGCCTGGAGTGGACTTCTTGTATTTGTTTTCCAATTTCTTGATTCAAAATTATTCCTCATCCATTCCGCTGTAAGTAACCCCAGACATTTCTAAAATTCACTAATGCCTTAATTTTTGAACCTTCAATATACCTTAGCTGCCGAAAACTGTATCTATGTTGTGCATGCACAACTGTACCTCAGTCGTGATAAATATGACCAGCTCAGTATCTTCCTCACACCTACACCTGATCCAGGAAGCAAAGGTGTGATTCAGTTGGCTAAACATAGGTGATGAGTGACTAGTGCAATGAGGTGTCTCATCTAGCTTCTAGCTGATGCTTTGAAAGGGTTTGGGTCTCCCAAAAGTCCTATGACATACCTGTCAACACCCTGTTGAGTGTCTAATGACATTAGACATTTACATTTAGACAACTGATTCACAGGCAATGGATAAACTTAGTTCCAGATGAAGATACATACATCTGGAGATCTACATGTGAGCTACATGTCTAAGTTCCCATGTTTCCTGTATACAGAATGAGCAATTATATTGAATTATGTTCAAGATCAAAGGTGCACGTCTCCCGGAAGTATGCTGACTGGGTTTCAAAACCAAGTTGTTTTAACACAGATGACATATCAGATGCTATAAAGTAGCTAACATGCAATGGATTCTGTTCACGTGTCAGCAACTGGATTAGTGAATAAACCCCCAAACTACAATTCAGGACTGGATCTTAAATCAAACCTGTGCCTTTTCTTTTTGCTTTTTAGCACTGAAAACTTTTTTGAAACTTTGTCTTCTCACTTTACCATGCTACCACACACCAATCCCCTAGATACCCATCAATACTTGTATCAATGGGTCCTTGGATACCCATTAATACTTGTCAATTGCAAATCCTGAGCTTTAATTGGATCCCATTCTCTTCTGAAACCTCTCTCTTATTTCCAGTTTTAGAGCAGAAGTAGGTAAATTGTCCACACATTCTTTGTCATATTGAGAGTACTGACTCCTACCGTCATTATTCCAGAAACGCTCTTTTCTGTCACCCAAATAATTTTAGATAGTTGTACTGAATTGATTATCTGTAGTTCATCCTGTCTTAGCACGCCTTTGCTTCCTCTCACATGGCAGTACTACTTTGTTAGATTTTTAATTATTATTTTTAAATGTATGTGTGTGTCTGAATAACAGAAGAATGGTGGCAGAAATCTAATTTACACCATGCACTATTTTTCAGGATAGCCAGGATTAAAAAAACAAAGGAGCAAAACCCACAACACCTCATTTTCACATTAAAAATTGTTGTAAGTCTTGAAAACGGCGTAGCATAGTAATGATTACAAGCAAAATGATAAATGGTACTAATTTTACCCATCTTCACTCTAGATTTCAATTGTGAGGCTTCGTCTGTTCTGCAGTGAAGAAAGGAGACTATACTTCACTCTAGATTTCAATTGTGAGGCTTCGTCTGTTCTGCAGTGAAGAAAGGAGACTATACGTCTACATCATTATTTATTAGTACCTAGTCCAAATTGATTCCACATAATCATAGCAGACTAAGAATGAAAATACATCTTTTACAATGAGCCACACACACATACACATGCATACAAAACATTAACAACAAAAGATAATTAATATTTCTAATTGCTAGCATAAGAGTTCAAGTACCTTGAAATTTTTCTTTAACTGTAAGTGATCTGACTGTCATGCCATGATACAATACAATGTATTATCATCAAATTATTTTCTATTATGTTAAATCATGACAAAGCACAGAATGCATTGCAATAAGACAGAGCTTGTCAGTTGGTGGGTTGCTTCTTGACATGATCCAGCTGTGCGTTAAACAAATGCAAACCTGTTAGGAGCAAGACTTCCAAATCTAGCAGTATCTGTCAATTACAGTAGCAGTTGTTTTTAGCTGGCTGTGTTTTCTGAATATCAAATATTAGCAGGGAGAGGTTGTCCTGGTTTCAGCTGGGATAGAGTTAATTTTCTTCCTAGTAGCTGGTATAGTGCTGTATTTTGGATTTAGTGTGAGAATAATGTTGATAACACACTGATGCTTTAGTTGTTGCTAAGCAGTGTTTACAGCAAGTCAAGAACTTTTCAGCTTCTCACACCGCCCCACCAGCAAGTAGGCTGAGGGAGCACAAGAAGCTCGGAGGAAACGCAACTAGCACAGCTGACCCAAACTGACCAAAGGGATATTCCATACCATATACAAACTAGGGGGAAAGCTGGCTGGGGGCTGCTACTCGGGAAGTGTCTGGGCATCAGTCAGCAGGTGGTGAGCAATTGCATTGTGCATCACTTGTTTTGTATATGTTAATTCTATTATTATTATTATTATTATTATTATTATTATTATTTTCCCTTCCTTTTCTGTCCTATTAAACTGTCTTTATCTCAACCTATGAATTTGACTTTTTTTTTTTTTCCAATTCTCTCCCCCATCCCACCAGGGGAGGGGAGCGAGCAAGTGGCTGTGTGGTGTTTAGCTGCCTGCTGGGTTAAACCATGACAGAGAGGTAGAGAGGACTCCTGTGCATACTGTACAGGAATCACTGTCCATCACAGTAATTCATTTTCCAGTGGTTCCATATTAAACTGGTCTGCTTGTTCACAAACTATTTATTTGCATGTGTTGCAGTATGACCCTTGCCTAAGTCATTATTTAGACACAGTATTTTTTTTAGGAATAGATATTTTCCTTAAGTCATTCCATTTTCTTGCTTTTCTTGTTCCTCATGTGCACCGAAAACACACAGGCCACCAGAGGTTGCTGTGATGTGAGAAAATGGAGGAACATAGCTCTTGGCTTCCAGTCAGAAGTCTGGGACAAACAACTATCTTGGTTGCAACTTTCATCATCGTCATTTGTGAATTGCCATGTCCAACAGTGTGAGTGGTCGATGAGAGCCTTTTTTAGAGCTTGCAACTCCTCATTTTTTGCTTTCCAGATATGTGTCAATGGCAGAGACTTGCAAAGTGACTGAGAAACACAAAACATGCAAAGGTAGATGGGATTTAACACCTAGCTTAGAACAGGGTATCTAATGAATTTTCTTTTCTTACTTCCAAGACCCTGTGTTGCAGCAGTTCAGACACATGAACTTTCTTCTAATCTTGGGGAAGTGTCATGGCTCTGTATGCTACTCACTAAGACCTTTCAGAGTTTGCTTAGGCTGCTAGGTATCCTTAGCTCCACAAAAAGGCAGAACAGAAGTGACATGCTCTGGATTTAGCCCTCCATTAACCTATATCTGTATTTTCTATGTCCTCATTGCTTCATTTTCAAGCTTTCATGAGGGTTATAGAAAATTTGGGCTAAATAACTGAAGCAGAATAAAATGTCCAATGTACAATTTCACTGGGAAATGTAAGATGAATGGAAGGTTTGAAGAAAGACTTTATTTTTTCAATTTAATAAGCAGAAAATCTAGCAATGTTACTTCAGAAGACCTAGTTTATTTCCAAAAGATGTGCTGGGGAGGGGGAAGGTTTTACATGAAAGTCCTGACAAGTGTGTACATTTGAACACACAAGCAGATGCAAACACAAATCTCCAGTTAATATAGTGCACAACAGACACTCTTCCCTACAGCTGTATTTGCATGTCAACCAGAATTTCAAAGCTCTGAAAAGAGTTCAGTTTTAAACAATGTTTCTGAGGGGCTTTTAACTTGCCTCTTTAAAAAAAAAAAATCACTCTGGCATGAAAGTTGGTATATATAAAGTTTGCAATCCGGGAGCAATTTTTTAAACAAAGTAATACACCTTCATTTTTTTAAATTAAATTGTACAGGCTGTTAACCTATAATCCTAAGTATAGTTATGACATTTTCTCTACATGTATCAAAGGAGTGTTTAATTACACATGGAAAATGTCGAGCTAGTTAGGATAATGCACTTTTCTGAATTTGAAAAGGCTGGGAAAGGGATTTTAGCCAATCAAGTATTAGAGAAAATTAGTTGTTTAACTGATATTCAAGTTAAATATTAAGCCTCAGATCCAAAAAAGAGATTTTTTTTTTTCCTAAGCCTTGTCCTAACTTCACACTCTGATGAGCTGCGTCTTTTTTCCTACACAGAACATAGTAGACATGATCAGAAGTATTATAAAAAGTACCAGCTGGCTAAAGCAAATGATGAATTAGGTCCTCCAAATTCTTTACAGTAGTCTTGAATTTGTATTCCAAAAGTAATGAATCTGGTGGAATGACCATACACAATATTAAGTTTTAGTCTATAGTACCTCTAGGACTTGGACTACTTTTCCTCTTTTTCTCCTATTTAGAAGTCTGAGGCTCCAGATGCTCTAACCTGTTTCACTAATAATGCTACAAAATCCCAGTAGCATTAAAGTATTAATTTTACTAGAAACAAAGCTAGACAAACTCTTTTCCCTCACAGCACCACTGGGATACAACGTACCTTCGGTCTTCTTCAAAGGATCAGGAGCTGTGAGATGAGATGCTTTTGAAAAAAAAAAACAACTTAAGGGCATGCTTTTGAAAATCAATTGATTTATGCTTCATCTCATGTCATTTAGTAGAAATTATCTGGTAGAAGAAGAGTAACTCAGAATACTTCAGAGAAAAGGCCAAGTATGTATTTTGTAGCCGGAACCTTGGTTGTGCCACAATTAGAAGACAGTCTAAAGAAGATACTAATTTCTAATACTGTGGCCAGGCTGCAGAATGCATTGAACTACTACACTTCACCAGTGACAGACACAGTGGAAAGCTCTAAAAGAGATTTAAAATTACTTTTCTGAATTAGGAAGCCATCAGCTTGAATTTTTAGAATTGTGTGAGCCATTACTGAATGATTCATTAAAGTACAAAGGATAAAAAGTAGCAGCCTCTTAACCATCCCCTAACAATGGCTATCAGAAAGAAATAACTGGTTTGTTCCTCCTTGTTTCCTGGCAGAGCCCTCATTGGACTTGTTAGAAATAAAGGATGTCTAGGAATGACCCTCAGCTCCCTTCTGTATTTGCTGGGTTCCTTGCTTATTCATGGCTAAATTTTGAGTCTGGACTTGCAGCTATGGGCTGCGACATATAAACTCATTGATATCAGAGGAAAGAGCTAATGAAGGAGAAAGCAGGTCTGCCTCTGACACTGCTGGACTGCTGAGAGTATTTAGATTGCCACCCTACACACGAGCGCCCTGAGGAAAACATTTCATTTCAGCACAAGCATCTTGGAAGGACAACTGCCCTTACCCTGAGGAGTCTGGAGAGTAATAGAACCTCATAACCATAGTGTCGGCTTCTCAAAAATGTGGCTTACTCCTGTCTGCACCATTTCCATCACATCAAGCCATTCTGCAAGGAGCAAATGTTGTGCCAAGTCGCATTCAGTTACAGCAGTGATGTCCCAAAGAGTCTGCAGGTTCAGCTTTACTGCTAGAAGAACTTCAGAGTTCTTCTGTTTGCAGCACCATAAGGCTGGATAATCTGCTGGCACACATTGTCTTGCAAGCTTGTACTTCATAGTAAAAGAGAATATCTATCCTTAGGGCTGAATTCCATATTTAGAGATTATTTTTTCTGCTTTTACTCAATAGATCTGTATTTCAAGTTTGGCTTTACTGAAATCCAAACATCTGTTTATACTAGAAAGGCTCAGACCTGCCAAGACACCAGGATGTTACTATGTGCGTAGTCCTATTCAATTCAGAGAAACTACTCACAGCAAGTACATTTTAAGTATGGATATTTATATCATCGTAGAATCAAAGCAGACCTACTCAGGGTATGTAACAGTAGCAGAGTCCAGCCATAATAAGCATTGTTTCAAGACTGTTCTTCTAAACAGACTGATGTCTTTATTCCTTTTCATAAATCTGTGCTACCAGTTTGAGCTGCCTTTTGTTCCTCTATTTTTAATTCTGCCTTATTTCAGACGTTGCTAAACCTCCTTTTGTAGGCTGGGAGTCATAGTACTTCTGGGACTTTTTTCCTTTTTTTTTTCCTAAAGAATTTTCTGAAGTCTACTCCAGAGAGTTTTTGGTAGTTAAGAGTTATAAAGCAATTTTGGTACCTTCATCAGTTCAGCAGCATTTTGGGTCTATGCTGCACTAAGACAGTTGACTGTCAATACCAGCTGTCACCACAACAAATGTAAGGGAAACAGATTAGAGGAAGTGGTTTCCTCCAGATAACCACAGCCATCAAGCTACCGGTCATCCTGTTTTCAGCTGATTTATTACCCTGTGAGAAAGTTCTCAATTAGTTTTGTTTATTTGTGTTTGTTTTTAAAATGGGTTTAGGGATTATGTGCTTCTTTTAATTAATTTGCTTAAAGAATTAGAAAATATCTATGAATTGTCTGGTGTCACCTTGTTCTATCACAATATTTATACAAAGGACGTGAAAGAAGACAGGTGCAAATCAATTCCCCTTTTCTATATGTCAGAGATTATTCTAGACATATAATATTCTGACTTTTTAATTTCATAAAATTAAGAAAACAAAACTATATTTCAGGTTATTTTTGTTTAAACTTGATTTCTCTAATGAAAGCAAGCTCAGAAAAAACTGTTGCGCCCACACTACCTGGACTGTAGCAATAACCACATATCTGGTACAATTAAAAAGTAAAGAATTCAAGAGAACTGGCTGGCAACAAGGTCAGATGATTGGGGACCTTTCCAGCATATGACCTTTTCATAATTTCAAGGGTCTTTTATACATTTACCTTTATATGTGGAGATCTGTGACTTCCTCAGGCTGACTCCCTCCATTCTTATTAAAATCTCCAAGTTTTTTTCCTGACATTGTTGTGACAGTAGAGGTTCTATCCTTGAAAATAATAAGTGTATTTTTGTATGCTTTGTAGTATGTTAGACTTCAAGCTTTCCACTCTCTTGGAAAAGATTAGTCCTTTCTGCAGCTTGCGTACAAACAATTTCATGAACTCACAACCAACAGAAAGATGAAGTTTATTTTGGATTCCATATTTCTCCTCAGAGAACCTGTTGACATCATTGGTCAAGTTGTTGGTTTTTTTTTTTTTTTAAAATGCTGGCTGGTTAAGCTTGAAATGTTTCATTCTATAAGATTTAAGCAGGTCTAAAGCAGATGGCATAGGATGACGCTTGGATTTCTGGCAGGTCTACACAGAGGCTGGGAACTGGGACCCCCTGGGGAGTCCAGCCCCAAGACAGGGGTGCAGGCTGAACTATCCCACAGCTGGAAACCTGCAAGTCCCAGGCAGCTGCTCAGAGAAACAGCTGGTGGCTGCACCAGAGGTGAATCTGTTTCACCAAGATGCTGCAGAGCCTAGGCAACTTTACCTTGGCTGGATATTTCCAGCAAATCCAGGAACTGAATTTGGAATACATTTTTTTCTGGAATCCATGGGGTTTAGGCTAACTTTAGCACTGAAAAAGTTTCCTGAGCTGTGGCACCACCTGGAAAGAAGCCAATGTTTACTGGAGCTGGAGGAGCCGGAGATGAAATCACATTGACAGGCAGTTTTTCTCTCTTTTAGAGTAATAAGAAATAGTGACATTTGCTCTAATAAAAAGGCAGGAATGTTATCACAGATGTCCTGGGTCTGCTGCTAAAAATCACAGAATCTGTGGCTTGAGATAAGGATGAACACAACTCCTGGAAATTAAAAAATCAAGAAGACAATTCCCACAAACACTAAACAAAAAATCAGCTGCAACAATCCTCGCCTCTCCCCCTCTCCATCCCGGCTCTGATAGATTATGTCTATCAATGCTAGGATATGCTAACCATGTAATATAAATGTCATTTTCATCCATCTTTTTCCTTTTGGCTTTATCTCATTCTGAAGCAGGCTTGCCATGAACTTTAAATGCACATTGTTCATGATGGAAAGTGTCCTTTTTCTTTTCTTTATGACATAGTCCTTCTTTTGGACATGAGAATAATGGACATGAGAATAATAATCTGAATGATGTTATGTACTGAAAAGCTGCATTTCTTGCTACTAAGTAGCTTTCTTGCTACTAAGATTTTTCAGGATCCTTCAAATATTTTTTCTCTGTAGTGATGTGCTGATAGCATCACCACAAACATAATGCTACATGTTAGTAATGAAAATAGTCTGGAAGAAGGGTAGGGAGAAAAAAAGCTTGAAAAAGTACTAACAGAATGAATGAGCTGCACTTCTTACTTTCTTAAGGAAGAAACCGATAATGCAGTAGAGCCCCACACAGCCTTCAACTGATCTTTTTGGAGTTAAATCAATTAAAAAGACGTGAAAGGAATATTATAACCATTTAGAGGAACATTTGAGGAGAGAAAATTAGATTTACTTGGCATAGAGTTCCCTTGTCAATGTACTATAGAGAGAACAAAGGACCTCAAGGGGATTGAAAGACTGCAGAAATGTTCCACCTCTGGCTTTTAAAAATGAGATTTTCAAACAGGAGTAGGAACACATTTTAAATAAATGATCCCTGGATTTTATGCCACTCATTAATGATGAAACAAAGAAACTAGTAATAAAGGGCACATTTCAATTTTCAGAGAAAAGAACTTAGATCAGAAATTGTCATTAATTCAATTGAACAAAAAATTTTTAAAGGTTTTGGAAGAATCAGAAGCATAAAATGTTGTCAAAGATCACAAAGAGGAACATTGGACAACATCAGAACATGGATGCCCAGGGTCAGAAATTACAATATCTATTTCGGAGAAGACTGGTCAAAAACATCCTCATACAATGAGATGAGTACACGTGCAAGTATATGTCATAAGGCATCTTTAAGAACAGATCAGACAAGAATGTGATAATGTAGTTGATCCTTTCTTTGAGTAGCTAAATGGATTATTTTCTGAATGCTAGATGATTTGCAGCTGCTGTTCACCTTGGTCCATAAGAATAAAATAAAAAAGAGATGCTGGAAGGAAGAATTTATGAACTAGAATTATAATTTTGATGAGAATGTAATCACTAGAATTACATTGTAACTTGATTGCAAGAACTGATTGAATCAACACCCTCAGATTGTGTATAGGTATCTTTCATATATAATTTTGAACTGATAATAAATAATTACTTTAACTTCACTGAAAAGGTTTAGGTCAATTCAATAATCTGTCTACTTCAATTCTCATTAAAGGATTTTTATGATGCAGAGATCTTTTGTCACATTGGGAGAAGACTACCTTTCACTTTAGGTACCTTCAAAGGGGTTACCCTTTTCTCATTGGGGTTGTCAGTGAGGGAGGATGACTTCTGTCCAATGAACAGACTGACCATACAACAAACAAAACAAATAAAAAGCAGCCAAGAAGAAATCTGCAGAAAGCTTACTGTGTAGTACAGGGGAGCAACAAGATACATAAGAATTCAGCTCACCTGATGCTAGGTATCTGCTGTTTAACCCGATTTAGCCACTCCCTCAGTGGACAAACAGAGGCATCTATAGCAAGTGCTTCTCTGTCTTCTTTCTTTTCTGATAGCAGGAGCTCAGGAAATTAACTTACATTTGATAAATTTAAATGAAATTAGCTGAATCCCGAAAATTTACCTCACTAGCCAATAAGTCAGAAATTCTTCTCTGAAGTCCTGTTTATAGCATAGCAAAATATGTAAGTCTAAATATGACTTTTAAAAACAAATTTAGCATTGTATTTTAATTTTTGGAATTCCAGCTCCCTGATCGATGTATGAGTAAGTGCAATTTCATAGTTTTAGTATTTCTTCTCAAGAATTAGAATTAGAGAAATTCCCTCGTGGCTGTTGCTCATTTTTTGCAGCTTGTAATTTATTGTTTAAGGGTTTATTTTGCAATGCACTTCTTTCATTTGTTGTATTACTGCTTTAGGATTACTTTCATTTTAAACGGGTTTGAAAGCACTTCATGTTAAAAGAGCATATTTCCATGTTAATAAACACTATTTCAAGTGGTTTTTTATCTTATACTTTTCTTTTGCCTTCAGTGTAATCCTGAGTGATGTCACCCAGTGAATTTAGGGCACTGGGAAGGATGTCTGAATGCTTGGAAGTGCATCTTGAGTACCTTAAAAGTTAGCTGTGTTCAGCTTTCACTTCATAGTACTAACACCTATAGTATCTCTGTACAGAAGCAGCAAAACTAACATTTTGGAGACATGGAAGCACTGAAATTTGACAAGCAAATACATCATCAAATTTCATAAATAGCCAAACGTGGGCAATGTCTATTTCTATGGGAATGGGTGAGTTGTTATAATGATTCCTTTTCCTTCTCAACAAACATAGCACGTGGAAAGGCAGATTCACATCAGTATCAATTACCAAAAAAACAGGGAAGAGGCAACACTGGGTGCAAGTAATGTACCAGGTCCAGACTGAATTGAGGTGGGAAATTCACTATCAAAATTAAAATCTATTCTTAATTATTCTCATATTGCATAAGTTTTACTCTAGAACACTTGAAAATCATGTGATAATATCTATTCCACTATAGTATACAAAATAAAGTACTTAAAAATGAAAAAAAAAAAAAAAACCAAAAAACAAACACCAAAAAACCCAACCCTGGAATGGTATAAATTTCAACTATCATATAGGCTTCTATTTTTTATCTGAACTATTTACAGTGTAGTCTAAAAATGTGTGTACATTTCTACAAAAACCAGCAGAAAGCTTTTGATACTTTGCAATGCTGAATGAAATAATTGTCCTGTTAGGACAGTAGTCCATCACGGTTATGGGCTTACATAGGTTTATTTTTTAATGAGCAGAATAATATGACCACATTATAAGGGTACAATTCAGAGTTGCTTAGAAAGCTAATTATAAGAGGTCTTAGAAGCATCCTTGGCATTCTGGAGTGTTGCTCCATACCTAATGATGCAATAGTTTCCTTTATGGAATTCTGCTCTTTCTCTCCTCATTTTTTCCAGGCTTCCATTAAGAAAAGAAAGTGACCTCTTCGGAGACTGATTTGGTTTTAGAGAAAGTATGCATGAGATTGGTTTGAGATAGTCAGGCTGCCAGGTCACAATGACAAATCAAGAAAAAGAAAATTTTCATTAAATTTGGTTTCATACTGTTACTCTTGTTGAAAGTGATGTTCCTACTACCAGGGTATGAATACATTTGTCATTTGACAAGCAGTACTCCTGAATCGGGAAATCGTCTTAAAGATTTCCAATGCCATTTCTGGCCTGTCAAGTACTGAACAGATTTTAAAGCTAGGCAATGATATGTTTCTTTTAAGTATTATGAGTGGATATGTTTTGCTTTCATTAATTGAATAACACAGAGAAGTTTGGATAGAAAAGTAAGTAGGCTTAACATCCCACTTTTCACAGAAATACTGTTGCAACGATCAACAGATAATTATGGTGTAATCTATGTTGCCAACTTTCAAAACTGGAGGTCTTCTTTCTCAAAAAGGGGGATGATTCTGTCCCATAACATCTTTGAAACCTGATGAAGCACAGACTAGAGAAGTGGACAGTGAGGTGGACAGAAAACTGGCTGAACTGCAGGGCTCGAAAAGTTGTGATCAGTGTTATGAAGTCCAGCTGGAAGCCAGTTGCCAATGGTGTACCCCGGTATCAACACTGGGGCCAACAGTTCAAAACTAACACCTTCATTAACGAACAGGACATTGCAAACTTGCAGATTATACAAAACTGGGAGGAGTGGCTGATGCACCAGACTGTTGTGCTGCCATGCATCAACAGGCTGGAGGAAAGGGGCAACAGGAACTTCATGAAGTTCATCAGTGGGAAATGCAAAGCCCTGCACCTGAGGAATAACTCCAGGCACCCAGACAGTCTAGGGGCTAACTGGCTGAAAAGCAGCTTGGCAGAAAAGACCTGGAAGTCCTGGTGGGTAAGAAGCTGACTACAAGCCAGCAACGTGCCCTTGTGGCCAAGAAGGCCCCTGGCCTCCTGGGCTGCATTAGGAAGAGTGTTCCCAGTCAGTTGAGGGAGGAGATCCTTCCCCTTTATTCAGCACTGGTGAGGCCACATCTGAAGTACTGTGTCCAGTTCTGGGCTCCTCGGTGCAAGAGACACATGGAGAGAGTCCAACAAAGGGCCACTAAGATCTTTAAGGTACTGGAGCATCTGTCCTATGAGGAAAGGCTGAGAGAGCTGAGACTGTTCAACCTGAAGAGGAGAAGGCTCAGGGGGATCTTGTTGATACGTGTAAAGAGGCAACGGGCACAAACTGAAATACAGGAAATTCCATTTAAAAATAAGATTTTTTTCTTTCTGAGAACAGGTTATCCTGAGACGCTGTGGCATCTCCACCCTTGGAGATATTCAAAACCCGACTGGACACAGCCCTGAGCAACCTGCTGTAGGTGACCTTCCTTTGAGCAGGGGATTGCACTAAATGACCTCCTGAGGTCCTTTCACTCAAGTGAAAGGCTGGTCCTGATACACTGCAGAGTTCCAAGATGAACTATTGAAGTTATTCTTTGAGAGGATTTCAGAAATGGTTTCACAACTTCAACTTCCATACCTATGGCGTATCTTCTCAGACATCCACAGATACTATGGTCTGTTGGAATTTCCTACGTCTCTCACTAACTGTCACAAAAGGTCTGGAGGTCCAAGTGAGGGGTGGGAACTACACCACCGAGTATTATGGAATAGGGAAACTTTCCTGTTTGGCACTGCTTGCAAGTTTCACCATCCCTATAACTTCACAGCTAACATTTGTCAAAGACACAGCCTGTGGCATTGCTTTCAGTAAATCACTGATTGCTTAAACTGTACATCTTTCCCCATGCGTTCAGAGGGAGCACGGTCTTCCAGCTTTTCAAGCTGTAAACTCCAATACCTTTAAAAAATAATTACAATAATCCTACGCCATATGGATCCTGTTAGTCTTAATCTCCACTCTAGAAAAAATTTGCTGATGGCTGAACTTAAAATGACTGTTATGAATTATTTGACTGCTACTAACTCCTTCTGTTCTCTGGAGCTACTTAAGAAAGTCAGAGGCTTTGACCAGGAAACCCTGAATATTAAACAAAGAAGCTAGTAACAACTCAGTCTTAAGAGCTGTGCTGATAGTGTTTATATCCGCGGGCCATAATAGCTATAAGACCTGTCGTGGGACCTCTGGAGGTTAAGAGCTGATGACAGAGCTTGTAAAAAGCCTTGAAGCCTGCATTATATGACTTCTGGAGAGAGGTCAAATGATTAATTGACCAGGACTTCTGATGAGGTAAATCAGCATAACACCACTGAATTCAACAGACCTTTGTCAATTTTCAGCACCCAAGGATCTGACTGAAGTCCTACTGCTCCTGTTTTATAGAAATGGACTGCAAGAAGAAAAAAAAAAGCTTGGTAAACTAAATTTGTAATTCACTGAATTTTCACACTAGCAGAAATACATAGCTTCTAAAAAGGTACATATTAAAAAGTGAGAGGTAATATTCCTGGACCATCCATGTCTTTTTCTTGTGTAGTGCACAAACACATTCAATTTCCAGATCAGACACTTTCAGACATAGCAGGAGTCTATGCTCTCCACTTTTTCCTGTGACAAACTGTCAGTAGGAAAGCTTACATGACAGAAGCTCAAAAAATGCCAATCAGAACAGAATATAAGTGACAGATTCAAAATTACACTGGCACTACCTCTTGCTCAAAGCTAAATGAGTACATTTCACTCGTATTGTCCAAATACAGGTTGCAAAACCAGTTTTTCTCTTACATCAGTTAGTAAGAAATTACTTCCCTCCACCTTCCTTCCTCCTGGAAAATACTCTGTGCTGTGTTTTGCTCACTGTCCTGATGCAGCTGTGACCTACAATGAAAACTCAAATAAAATAGCCTCGTAAACCCCACTATTTTGATTAATATTTATTTAGCATTTTGCCAAAACAAACTAGTATGAAAGCTAGTCCTTATCCCAGGGAGGTTACTTGGGTTAAGAAAAGGATTGTACGGCTAGCAGAGCACTTCCCTGTGAGTGAATGCAGCATGCCAGTTTAAAACACATGAAAATCCTTATGCAACTTACATGCTTTGACAAATACCATGCTATTCAGAATATCCCAGTTAGACAAGACAGCTGAAACTGTTTCTTTTGGCACTTTAATATGCATGGGAGTAATGCAGTGATGATTAAAAGGGACAAATGCAGACCTGTGAACAGCGACTGGATGTCTGAAAAGCTAATCACTGGGAAGCTGAGACCTGAAGTGAATTTTTGGATGCTTTTTGTCTATCAAGCATAAGAGATAATTGTTGTTCTTTTTATTTTTTCTATTTAGAGGATGTCCTTTCAATGCAAGCCTCCTCCAATGCATTCTCCTGCAATTCCAGGGACATTGGGACAAAATAAAATCTTGTCAATATAGTATTATTAATGATTTTGTGGGCTGTCTCTCCATTGACAAGTCGTGTGCTAGAATACCCTATGTTGACATTTGTAGCTTGCTGGAATAAAAACATCTCAGTGTTAGGATTTCCAAATTTATCTTTTTTGCAAGTATTCTAAACCGTTATTTGCAATCCAGCTTTATTTGGATTCTTCCAAGCCAGGCAAACAAAATACTGGACTGGATGCATTGAAATTCTTAAATACTATAAAAGCCCAACAGCATTTGTGTTAAAAAATGATGAGTAGTATTTTACTTAATTAAATGGTCACAGTCTTTGCAAATGTGGAAACACAATTCTAAGAGAACACACACAGAATAAACATCCTAGCAGTCTTTCATCCTGCTGTGTCTCAGTATTTTTCTAGGTATCTCTTGATTGAAGAACGTGAGCAACAAACTCAATAGTACTCTCTATTGGGAGTTTTATATTTTAGATTACAGGGTCTGTATTTGGGGTTGTATTCCCCAGAACAGAACTGTATTGGGTTACCACCAACTGCAAATAAATATGAAGAGTAACACTTGGGGGACTTGTACCTTTCTTTTCTTCCTGATAATTAATCTATTGAAATTTACTTGAGTAAAGCTGGGCTCCGCAGCTGACAAAGAATCAGAGAAGGAAAACTTCATGGAATGTCTCACTTGGAATGTTTGATTTGGGACGTTTTTTTCTTGGGATAATAAATAAAAGTGGAGATTTTTTTTTTATTTCCCCCTGACTATTGTTATTGAAGGACTGATCTCCCTTTCATATTACTGCCTTTCCCCTGTTCTTGTAATATTCAATGTCAAAGAGAAGTATATTGAATTATATTACGGAAGGCACTGGCACATATGATAATATGGTTGACTGGCTGAATTGAGTCTGTATTGAAATTACACACAGAAGAATCCTATTGTCAAATCTGCTGTTGCTCTTCCTCCACACCCACCCCCTTTTTGTGATAATGGTGTCTGTACGTAAAGAACTAAAATAGACTATCTCGTCAATTCGTATAGGTCATTACTCTCCTCTCAGCTATTCGAACCTTTTTGGATCCTCCTGTTAACATATGATTGCAAGTTATTTTGGTGAATCAAATCAGTTCCTCTGTTTTTTCCTGATATTTAGCTCATCTGATTTTTCTTCTAAAAATCACTTCTATATGCCAAGTTCCGTCCGCTTACTATGACGCTGGAATATAGCACTTCCTAGGCAAATT
This sequence comes from Gymnogyps californianus, assembly GCF_018139145.2. Lineage (NCBI taxonomy): Eukaryota > Metazoa > Chordata > Aves > Accipitriformes > Cathartidae > Gymnogyps > Gymnogyps californianus. The sequence goes on from NC_059471.1 coordinate 177,643,167, forward strand.
TAATTTCTGCTTTTAGGACATAAATCTTGCATTCTTTTCACACTCAAAGCAGAGATATAATGTGGATTCTGAGTGTGCAGAGAATACAAAATCCAGTCCCTAGATGGTAGTTCCAATATGTCTTTCTCTTGTTGGCATGAAAAATTCTTGGCCAAATCCTGGAGGCCTGAGTCTACTCCCAGGCGCACCCTCGTGACTTGCAGTGGGAGTAAACAACGTAGAACGTGGTGCTATTTACACTCCTTCGCCTTGCAATAGGATTTCATATCTTCACATACCGCCACATCTGCACACACACCTATTCTTAGACTAGCCCAAGCTCGGGTGGTTTGAGTATCTCATTTACAATGCATAAACTGCAGGCCAAAATCATGTTAAAAATTGAAGCTTTTGAATCTGGTTTAAATATCCAGTTTATATATCTGGTTTAAATATTTATCATAAATTTTTGTATGTAAGTGTGCACTCTGATGCTAATAGAACTTTTTAAAAGTTTTTATTTTATATTTAATTTATATTATATTATATATATTTTATATATAGTATAAAGCATGTAGTAACGTTTAAGTACATAACATGCCTATCTGTATGAAATTATAAAATACATTTTCACCATGGAATAAATTTTTACATCTGTGTTGTAAACCCCTGGAAAATAGAGACTATCACAGAAATGCTGACACAACTTAAAACGTATCAGGATTAGTAAGGTACATAAAACAGTTAAAGATTCCAGAGATTTAATCTTTTGGAGACAAGACAGCTTGTCCTTCACCCTACACCAGACATAAAGGGGCACTGTATAGAATGATGACTATATGAAACAAGTATTTTTGCTTATGTTTTATCTTATATATGTTCTATAAGCTAATACGAATATTTAGGAAACATTTGATGATTACATATTGAAAATATTTTTACCTAGTTGTTTGTTATTCTTTCCATTTAGTTCCATTTATTTATTTAGCCGTATCAGGAGGATAATAATAAAATAATAAGATTTCAAATAATAAGAATTAAAAATAAATGTTCATTTATCATACTTCCAAGAAAGTTAATGGGAGGTTTTCCATAAATATTTCAGGATTGCTCTGTGTACATCTCAGTTTTATTATTTCAGAGTAGGCAGCATTATTTACTCTCATCTGAGCAGAGTTCCTGTTACAGCTGCGTAAACAAAATTATCTTTTGATCTCTAGGAGCAAAGAAAACATCGAAGTTTACACCATCTCTTTTAATGTACAATGTGAAGTTTTCTATTAGGATTAGTGTTTTTTGACTTGCTTTTCCACTAGGATTGCACATCACACGTCTGGTGTAATCCTAAGAAATTGTAAGACTCCTAGCAAGCAGAAATATGTTACAGGACCATTTGGACATCTGTTTTCTGGTACTGCTTCTGTAATGCACCACAAGCAGAGTGAGGAGCATTTGATTTTGCCAAGAACCTATTTCTTGAAGCAGAACCCAGATGAAACAGACTTTCCCAGCTGTGCCATGGAGCAGGAGAGTCATTTTGCATCCGCTTCTCCTCTGCCCTCTTTTGTCTATCATCTTGTGTATTTAGACTTAAAGCACCTTTAGGGCAGAGAATGGCACTGTCTGCCCGTAGAAACAAAGTGGGACCGCCAGCTGTGGTTGATAGAATATAAATAAGAGCGTAGTCAAACATGGCTAATGACCAACCCCGAGCAAAAATGAACAACACTCACAAGGATGTGAGTATTTCACAGCTATGGCATGTCAAAGCTGAGGTCTGATTGATTATTATTTTTAGAGCACACGCAGAGCTTGTGAGCAGCTTTAAGCTTCATGATTTTCTTGTTCATTCTGTTTGAATTGTGATGTCACCAAAGTCAAAATCAAAAGCCAAGAATTCAAAGGGGGACAATGTTCAACACTGATGTTTCAATGCACAGTCATGCTTTTTACAGGAAAATGAGACAACTAACAGCTGTAAATCTACATTGTACCAAAAGCATGTGTCTGTCTAAAAATAATCCATCTCGGGGCAAAATGAATCTCTTACTGGATCAACTAGAAGGATGATTCAGTTGCCCACAAACAGACACTTAGTGCTGTGTTAGATTGTTTAGTACATTCCACCCAGACTCACCTGCCATTCTAAAAGGACACAGGTTTCTTGAAGGATATGTGTTACCCTTGCCAGGCCCTTTGGACATCTCAGATACCTTAGCTGGTCCCATATGGCACCAGAGTCTGATGCTGAGGTAAACAATACCTATACTGAAGCCCTAGCTCTTTATTAAGTATAATGGAGCTTATACTCCAAGTTAATGCATAGACACCTAAAACTAGGGCAAATCAAATCCTGCTCTATCTGTCAGCTCCTAAAATCACTTATAAAAGAATCAAACCACTGAATTTAGTGCAGCTTTTTGTAGGAAAATCAGGCAGCTAACTCGTATTTGTGAACTGTATTATTTGTATTAATCCATTCAAAAGTGTCTGTGTGGACCTGTGGATGGAATCTGGTCAAATGTAGGTCTACATAAAGGTTTGCAAAACAGCTTTACAGAGGCTTTTGATTGTATCAGCTGGTATTGGCTCCACTCAGATTTCCACAAGCAAGCCCTAGTGCATCTTAAGTTTTGCTAGGCTGTATCACCTGGCCTTCAGCTGCAAGTCCACAAGGGCATTGGTGTACTATGGTTCCTATGTCATATCTGTCAGCCCCGTACAGACATCTCCTATATCTCAGGGCTTCACAAATGGCATTAGACGCCTATATGTCACCACCTGAATAAAGACCCAAGTCTTCAATGACTATAAGGAAAGCCTGGGCACCTAGTCTACATCTAGACATCTAAATTTAGATACCTCAGTCTGGAATTTGATCCCACCCCTGGTTTTATTCATTGCTCATAAAACCATCTCCATGTCATTTCTGGGCTGAAACCAAAAAGCCAAAACACCAGAGGAATACTAAGAATCCAGGTTCTATAAGAGATGTTTTATCGTGGCTCTCAGAAAGACTGAAACCAGGGCGATAGCTGGAGAAACTGTCTGTATCAACAGAAGATTCTTAGGATAATAGCTTTTTTAAAGGAAATGGACACCTCCAGGTTTTGCTGAAATGATCTTCCCCATAAAGCTGTTACAAAAATCCATCTTCCACAAGTTCTGTCTTAGTCCATTCTGAATGAAATGCCCAGCTAGAGAAATCAGAACAAACAATTGGCCTACAATATCATTGCACTTGATTTCTGTTTGCCTGCAGGGCCAGATTACCTATAATTGTTCTCCTTTGTTATGGATACAGTTTGCTTCACAATTAAATTGCAGTCACAGTTGGCATAAGTGTTTGGTGGGTAGGAATGTGAGGATTTCTGCTTCTAACGTATTTGCTCCTACTGCCAGGTACACTGCAGCTGCTTTTCAAGCCGCTGTGCTATTTTTGAAGTTATCTGTGCAAAAGTTGATCTAGGAAACTAAGAAGGGGCATACAGTGGACTTTCTGAAGGCTCTCCTGGATTTGATGTCAATTACCTGTTTGTCTTTGTCTTGGAAGCCCCTTCGAAACGTCTGCTTTGAAGAATTAAACTATAATTAGAAATGCCTTATTACATTTGGGTAGATTTGGCTTTATAGGCCTAATGCGGTATCTCATAGAAGAGTTATAAATATGTTCTCCACACTGGCAGCCTCACTTTGCCTGCTAGGACCACAGAAGATAACCATTGCTACACTTCATAAACCCTCTCTATAGGAAGGGGATTCTTTCTGATCCTGCATAACTACCAACCTACCTCTTCTTTTCCACTGTTGAATTTAAGGGCACGCGTGATTCACAAGGAGGAAGGTAAAGGTAATGACACGTAATTGAAGTCAGACAGAAGAAACAATAATTTCCATTTCTTTGGACTTTCATACTTGCACATTTCTGAATCTTTTTATTTCCAGGGAGGTGCATTATGCTGCCTGCCTTAGCAGGAATTGTACTCAAAAGAGCCTTTCAGTAAATGGTAAGTTCTTCAATAGGCAATTTTAAGTTCTTAAATAGGCAAAATTCCTGTTAGAAGTTATAGGAAATTTGCACCTTGTGTTGAGCAAGTTCCTTAAAATGATATTGCACATAAAACAAAAGACCCATTTCCCATCCAGAGATTGAGTGGTAGGTGTTTCACATGCGATATGCAGAATCATTCCATAGTGTGCTTATTTTCTTATAAAAGTATTAATGATGACAGGTTTTCATCTATCAGACTGAGCAATAACAATTTGTACCTTGTTGATAGGAATACCATTATATGAAAATATTTAGTTCCATCCTTTTTAAAAGAATACTAGCTTTCCTTCTCAATTTTCATTAAGCTAAAGAAAAGAAAAATAAATACTAAGAGATTAAATGAATAATTTTACACACCATTACAGCTTGAAAGGATGAAAGTCTAGTTTCATCACTGATGTGTTCCTTAGCAGAATTTACTGAGTTCTATTAATTAAAGACATCATTTTCTACAATCAGTGGTAAGGGTGAATTCTCACACATTTGCATAAAGAAATTTGGAGCTGCTTTGTCTCACAGTGAAAAAAATATGTGCAGAAGAAATTCTTAATACTTGCAAAGGAATGAGTTTAACTGTACTTTGCTATATTGAAGGATTTTGAAAGTGTCTTCACATTAAAATAAGTCTCAAAATCAAAATGCTTATAAGATGATATAAGGAATTTCAGGGCATTTAAACTAAGCAGTAAAAGAAATCTCAAAACATCAAAGCCAGGAGCTTTTATAGGGTGCTGTTGCTTCATTTCCTTTGTTGTCTTTGTGTGTGTCCTGGTTTCAGTTGGGACAGAGTTAATTTTCTTCTTAGTAGCTGGTACAGTGCTGGGTTTTGGGTTTAGTGTGAGAATACTGTTGATAGCACACTGATGTTTTAGTTGTTGCTAAGTAGCGCTTATCTTAAGCCAAGGACTTTTCAGTTTCCCATGCTCTGCCAGCAAGCAGGTGTGCAAGAAGCTGGGAGGGAGCAGAGCCGGGGAAGCTGACCTGAACTAGCCAAAGGGATATTCCATACCATAGAACGTCGTGCCCAGTATATAAACAGGGGGAAGTTGACCGGGAGGGGCAGATCACTGCTCGGGAACTAACTGGGCATCGGTTAGCGGGTGGTGAGCAATTGCATTGTGCATCACTTGTCTTTCTTGGGTTTTATCTCTCTCTTTTTGTTATCCTCCTTTTCGTTACAATCCCCTCCCCTCCCCCTCCCCCCCCCCCCCCCCCAATTATTAAACTCTTCTTATCTCAACCCACAACTTTTACTTTTTTTTTCCTGATTCTCCTCCCCATCCTAGGGTTGTGGTGGGGAGGACTAAGCAAGCAGCTGCGTGGTGCTTAGTTGCCAGTTGAGGTTAAACCATGACAGCATGAATATTTTAATCTAATAGTTATGATACATGATCAAAGTTTCAGATAGTCCAGCCATCATGTATGTTCATTTTATAACTGGATTTTATGAAAAATATTATTACAGCCAGATCTACTATCTGAACTGCTATTTCACTGCAACTGTATCAGAACACAGCTCATTCCCTTGCAAATGAGTTTTCACTAGATTTGCCGGTAGCTGTGCACTTCTCTTGGCTTTTTAAAACTGTTAGGGATGGATGATCTGGACACAGCTATAATAGAAATATAGAACAGGAGACATTTTGAAAGAGAAATGAGTCTTTGCTATCGTGGAGAATATTGCATGCAAGAACCATGGATAAAATAGGCTATGAAAGCAGAGGTACATTTTCGCTTTAGCAAGAATTGTAACATCATCAATAATTAGTATTTCTGATGGATAATTTTACAGGTCCGGAACACACCAGTATTTTGTTGTGCTGCATACACCTGTACTCCTTGAGGAAAATACTGTCTTAGTGACTGCCCAACATACAAGATAGTTTAAAAACAAATCAAGACAGAAAGAAAATGGAATCAATATTCAACTCCCAGCAATCTGCTTAGTAGCATAGCCCTATACTGCTAGGAGAATAGCTCTCCATTTCCAGTGTTAGGTAATGGTCCTGTGTCGACTTTTCTAATAACAGAAAAGTTTCTGTTTAGCCATTTCTTTTGTGGACATCATGGCAAGGGTTAATATTCCAAGATTCAACAATCCAGACATCACTCAAATGTCAGGACACCTGACATTTCTGGGGCTGTTCCATTAGCATTGGAAGATGACAAAACAGGAACTAGCATATCCTAACATTAGGCACCTAAATTACTCAGGAGAATGAACCTCCTCCTAATGGTTTTTGTAGAGCAGCAACAGCATCCTGATCTCTCTCTTTGTTTTTCTAGCAATATTTTAGGGAATGTAGGAAGACCAGCCATTGGACTTAGCAAATTAAGAGAGATGCTTAAAATTCTGCTGAATTGGAATTTTACTGTCCCCATCCGACATTTTTCTGGGCTCTACACCTTTTGCAAGGCTCCCTCAAAAATCGTACCTCTGGTCAAATGAGCCTTCATCCAAGAGTACAATTTTGAACTTACATTATGTGGTGGTTTCTCATCCCCATAAAAGCTATTGCCACTTTTTCAAATTTTAAATGTTTCCAGCCACAAGTTTGGATTCTGGCAACCCCATAAGTAAAATAACAACATGGCTAGGATTTTTTTTTTTGCAGCTTGCAATAGTGAAAAGGGACAGCCATATCAGGGAATACATGGTAATAAAAGCCTTTAAGCTCCATTAGGAGGAGTACTACAAAGTCTGATTTAAATCACAAATTGTGAGGGCTCCTGCCTGTTTGTGAGGCCCACAGTACACATATGTTGTAAGTGGGAAGTAGAACCTAGTTGAAAATTATTTTCTTGTTTCTTTGACATTCTTTTTTTTTTCTGCTCTGCCTTTGTATGACATCATTGAGATATTTTTTATTCTCATTAAAAAACAAAAGGTAGAGACAGACTGCAGTCAATCTTTCTGCTGTATTGCAGAGATTTCCTAAATGTTAAGCTATAAACACTCTCTCATTGTATCTGTCCAATTTAAATATAGTTATATGTGCAAAACCTAGTATTTATTTTACAAGAGAATTAAAGGAACCCAGCATAAAAGAATACGAACATTTATCTGGGAACTGAGAAACCTGTCGTATAGTTGACATCAAGCTGAACAAATCTAAGGGAAGTCTTCTATTCACTTGAGTCTTCTTGATCAGAAATCCTATCCTGATTTGAGAAACCATCCTAGTGAGAGCTTTGTCAAATCAGCTGCTTTCCCAAAAATAGTTTCATGATTTGATGGCTAGTTCTGGTGATAAAACATAGTAAATATGCTTATAGCACAAAGTAAGAGGCCCCAAGTCACTTGGTTCCTGTAAGGGTTTACAGCTAAATAAATCTTTTGTCTTTTCATTCTTTCAAGTGAAACACCAGCAAGATATTTAACTCTTTCTGTAAATTACCTCGACCGTTTATTTGCATAGCACAGAAAAGAACATGACATGAACTTTGCACCTGATTCTTAAGTGCTGTGTACTGAACAGAAAAGCTAATAGAAACCTCTATACAAGAACTTTCAAAAAATAAAAACCAGAATAACTTCAGGATAATATTCATGTGACAATTACCTTCTTTTTTAAAATGTAAATATATCACCATATTTTTAGTCAGAATTCATCTAGCTTCAGGCTTCAAACAATGCCTTTTATTACTTTACAGAAGGTAACTGTCAGAAAATTGTTGTCCAAATAAATATCTTTGGACAGTGATCAAGTCACCTATTAGTCTTCTTTGGAATAAACGAAATAGCAGACTGAGATTATTGAAGTATTCATTGTATGACACATTTCTAAGACCTTCTTGGAAAGTCATCTTTATCTCATCATACGTTTTAAAAATCAAGCACATACATACTACTGTAAAAGAGCCTGACTCTCTCTGCTGGATATTCACCTACTTTTACAGCTAAACATGTTTCACATGCTTTTTTTCCATCTGTGGCTCTCAAAGTGTTCTACAAAAGAAATAAACAGTTCATCCTCTCTCTTAGACATGGCATCACATTAGAAGTCAACCTTAAATTAGTTATCTCACACTATCTTTAGGTCTTCTCATTATTGCTGAATATTTTTAACTTCTGATTGCTTCTGAACTGGAAAGCTATTTCAGTCTTGAAATTCAGGAATAAATTGAAAGTAAAAATATATGCAGAATTTTATTGTTCAAAATTTTCCTTTTGATATTTATCAGGAGAAGAACAAAGAGGTAAAAATGTCACTTCTGTTGTATTTCTTTATGCTGAGTCTCTCTTATATATGGGATTCTCTCATATATAGATCTGACCCTTTAAATTTTCACTTGGCCTGAAGGAAACCCATGACTTTCTTTTCATGCTATTCTTCAAAAATTCAGACTGTGTTGCAAGCAATCCCACAAAAGACAGAATCCTAAACAAATATAGACTAATATCATAGCTCTGTCAGTAGATATAAATTCAAGTCCATCCACCTTGTAGGTCTAGCCTGCGTGTAAGGAAGAGTCTCTCCTCTTCATGCATGCTGTGCTGGACACCCCAGCTACCCCCTTTCCCAAGGCCCAGAGGTCACAGGGCAGCCATGTATTTCCTTCTAAAATTGTGTAGTAGGTACAGGCTTGGCTAGTGCTCCACTTCCAAAAGGAGATACTCCTTCCATCCTTCCACTCCAGCATAGCATCCCAATGGTACAACACTAAAGAAATATTGTCTCATGGGATGTGAGCTAGGTGACTGTGGACAATCTTCTGCCACTCCATGGATGATGACATTGAGCTAACAACAGCACGTGTATGGACAAAGCTTCAAGAATAAATGCCTTATTTAAGAGAAAATCATAGCAATTTCTCCTAAAATTACCAAATAAAAAATAGCATAGAATACATAGAATGTTTATTTTTTTTATTTAACTAATCTATTTACAGAAAAAACAATTGAAAAATACTGTAGCTTAAATTTTTTTTGAGGTAAAAAGGTAGTATAACACAATAAGGTAGTTGTACACAATACAAAGGCCCTTTGCAGTACAATAATCTATGCCAACAGTTGTGTTTTGAGTGCTACACAGGGTTTCCACTGCTTTCTAGTTAGCAACCAGCCCTTTCTGGTATTTTTGTTACATAGTTAAAATTTGAAGGCTTGTAGGAATATTGAAAAAGAATTACAAAATGGAGCATTTTATCTCAAAGGATAAACAAGTTATCATAAAATACCTGTTTATTCTACATCTGTGTCCTGGTTTCAGCTAGAACAGAGTTAATGTTCTTCCTAGTAGCTGGTATAATGCTCTGTTTTGGATTTAGTAGGAAAATAATGTTGATAACACACTGATGTTTTTAGTTGTAGCTAAGTAGTGTGTACACTAAGTCAAGGATTTTTCAGCTTCTCGTGCCCAGCCAGCAAGAAGGTTGGAGGGGCACAAGAAGCTGGGAGGGGACACCGCCAGGACAGCTGACCCAAACTGGCCAAAGAGCTATTCCATACCATATGACATCATGCCCAGTATATAAACTGGGGGAGCTGGCTGGGAGGGGCGGATCGCGGCTCGGGAACTAACTGGGCATCGGTCAACGAGTGGTGAGCAATTGCATTGTGCACCACTTGCTTTGTATAGTTTAATTCTTTTAGTATTACTATTGTCATATTATTATTATCATTATCATTGTTTTTCATTCCTTTCTGTCCTATTAAACTGTCTTTATCTCAACTCACGAGGTTTTTTTTTTCCTGATTCTCTCCCCCACCCCAGGGGTGGGGGGGGAGTGAGCGAGCAGCTGCGTGGTGCTTAGCTGCCGGCTGGGGTTAAACCACGACAATCTGCCCTTCTTATTCATGTACTGGCAGTGCTTAAAGACAGTTTTTAAATAACAGAAAAAGGAATTGGTACTATATAGCAGTTTATAAAGTAACAGCATGGTTATACAGCAACTATATAAGCAAATTTGACAGTATTCAAGGTCTATCTTGAACATGAAAGATCAACACATTCAATATGGTCTCCAAAATGAATGCCTACAATTTTTGTTCATGAAAGTAATCCAATTTCTCTTCAGCTGAGATACAAACGTCACCTATGCACAAACTGGTAAGTTCAGATATGTTGAAAGTTCTGTGACTTCCTCTGACAAGTGGTTACCTGGGCAGAAAATTATAAATGCCAATTCAGGAGACATCTTTCAGCCTTTGAAAGGGAAAAACGCTGGTCAGAGAACGGGTATTTCTTCTCATTTTTATATGAGTGCCAAGAAAATGTTCCCTTCTTCTGGAGAGCTTTTCTGAGGTCAAGAATTCTCATCCCTTCTTTAAAACCTATCCTTCCTGTACTTGCAGGTTAAAATCTGATCTCAGCTTCTTAAACTGTCCTGACACTTTCCCATGGGTAAGTAATAAGAAATTTTATATCTAAGCACCTAAGGATGCCTCAGAAGAATGTGAGGATAAGGTTAATCAAAATCAATAATATTCTAATAACAATGATGAGAAAAATGGGACAAATGCATACCTCTTACAGGCTCATTCACATTGCAGAAATCAGAAAAACTTTGATATTTATGACTTGGTTGACGAATACTTTCAAATACAGTCGAGTGCCTCTTGGTGGAAGCTCTGTTACACACTCCTTTGGACAAGTTTGTCATTATCTGAATTGAAGTGTAACTGGCACTGAAACATGCTTAATACCTTAGATATGTTCCTGCTGAAGGAAGATTTTGGTCCCTAAGATTCACTGATGTACACTACATACAGTATTTTCTGTGATGCAAGTTTTCCTTACAAAAAGTGAACTGTAGTGGGCACCCATAAAGATCATGTTGGAAATGACTGCTGGGTGGGATCATGTGACTCAGAGATGTCTGCGTCTGAGTCACTTCCTTTGTAATCAGAGGAGGTCAGCTAGTCAATATAGCCAGTGGAGTCTAGAGCACAGTTCACTTCTTTCTACATACACTGTGATCATTCAGGACTCGGAACGACCTGCATGGGGGATTGAGGGAACTGAGCTTGTTTAGTCTGATGGAGAGGACACTAAGGATGTAACACCTTCAGAGAAGCTGCAAAGACAGCAGAAACAAACACACCTCAGCAGTGGCAGACAATATAGCAAGGAGCAATCAGTGGCCACAGTTTGAGGAAGCAGCAGTTCATGCAGTTTTTAGCTGGAGATATAGGTAAGAAGATGATGGAACAGGCAACTAAACAGAAGACAAGACAAACATTTTCTGGGGATGAACAAGGCTGTTAAATGATGCAACAACATATATATATTAACTCTTCGGAGGAGAAGAGTTTACTTGCCCCTTTGTAGCAAAGGACTTCATCCTGAGAGTCTCAGGCTTGAAAGAGAATTTCCATTTTTCTCCTTCCAAGTATAACAGACAGAAAACAATGTGACATCCTGACACTAATTTCTGACTTCTTACTCTCTCAAGCATTTACAAGCATTTTAGAGCTATCAGCCCTTTCTACATATCGCAAACATAAGGTTTGGCGCCTTCTGTTACCTTAGTCTTAAGACAGGGTGCATAATATTATGAGCATCACAAAGGGATCTGGGTAAATTTCAGATATGTCTTCCTAACTGCTTTGTTATAGTGTGAATGCTTTAATCAGAGATATTTCCCGACTGCATCCACAAATGATTTGCAGAGATCACATTATATCTGTGGGTGAATCAGATACATAATGCCTTATGAGAAAACATGTCTAACACCACTAAGATGGAAGACATATTCACAGTGAGCAGTTAATGAAAATTCATTCTATTATACTTGTTACTGTCCACAGGCAAACTTAGGCTTATTTTTAAAAATGGAATATTCACAAGAAAAAGTCATTATATACACAGGGATAACATTTAGTCCATAGATTATAGCTGAAAAGCTTGCTGAAATGATTCATTGTCAAAAAATCAGGCTGCATTTCTAAATTTCATTGAACACAACTCAGATTGTGATGCCTAACAAGGATACGGATGCCCTCTGAATCTGGAGAAAACACAAACTGCTTGAAGTCATTTTTTACTTCTGTGCAGATTCTAGCACAGCTGAGCTGCCATTCAGGGTCTGGTTCCTAATTTAGATTTTCACACATAGCGGTAATTACACTGATAAAGGGAGTACCAATTGTTGTCTACCACTATCATTTATAGTTCATTTGGACCTATTAGGTCCTGCTGTACGCTGGGGATGAAGTCGAGTCACACTGCATCAGCCACTGAAGATTGCCTGTGGTTTCACAGGGAGCAGAGAGAGCCTAATTACTTCTGCTGCTCCTTCGGGAGTGCAGCAAGTCCAAAAGGTCTCTCCAGCTGCAACTGCTTTTTGCAACAATGGGATAGTAACACGATAGGGTGGAATACACAGTATGGCAAGAAGGAAAGTGTTTCCCTACTTACTGCCTCTGGAGAAAGTCATCCCTATTCAAACATTTTCCACATTGTTATGTAAATATTAGCTGCCACCAACAGCATTGTGACATACACTCAAAATATCAGGAACGGATGCTACTGTGCATGCAAAAATGATATTTTAAATTATTCTAATGTGTACGTTTTATTGTCTTGTTTTCAAATAAGTTAAGAAATAATACAAATCAGAAGATTTCATGTAAAATTCAGTAAGAAAAGAAGACTGCATAAGAATTTGAGATCAAAATTGAAGTCAGAGTTGTTACTCTCCCCACAGAGAGCTTGAAAAACTGCAGATTGTAAGGAACAGCCAATTTAACAGTGAACGTTTATTGTGTGTTCTCCCAAACACACACATTTAGTTTCTCCCAAGACAGCTTAATAGCTTTTGCCTAAATGTCTCTGCTTTCAAAAGTATAAGGCTAAACATAGAAAATATTAGCCAGAAAGAGCCTTTGGGTTTTTTTAGAACACAATGAAGATAAGAAACCAGGTGCTAGGAGGAAGGTCCTTCTCTGGCTTGTAAAACCACTTCAGTTTCAGTTTGTATTGCCTGCTGTGTAGCAATAGTAATCATATCATTAATGATGTTAATTCCAATGCTCATAGTAGCAGGTGTAATAAGATCACAGTACTTGCTACCTTCTTTTTAGGTACTTTGGTAAAAAGCTTAGACCTCAGGCAACACCTGTTAAAATGTGAAGCATACCATTCATGTACCAGGTAATTAGGGTGCTCCATCTTTATGAGAGCACCAGGGCATATTTTATCTAACACTAATTTTAAAAATTCATCTTCACGTACATGGTTTCTCAAGGGCTTCATCCTAAACCCATGAAGAGGAACCAGTAGAAAGAAACAGGAACATCAGAATCAACCTCTGGATCAGAATTCAGATCCCACTCACCCAGGCTCTAAAGGGGCCCTGCAAGAAGATATTGCAAAGAAAAGTTCAAAGATCTCTAAGTAGGCAAATTTAAGGTTAATTTGCTGCCATACGAGTCTCCTCCTAATCAAAAATAATTAAAGGTGTGCTTCAAGCAGGAGGTTTAATAACACTTCCGCATAATTTTAGTTAGCATTAACAAGGATAATGGGATATTCTTCATATCGACAAACCTGTCAAATTGTGTTGAAATCCTATTAGTTCCTGGCTTCAGTTACTTTCCCTGGCCATAATTTACACTGCATAAATACATGCTGTATATGCAAAAGACTGACTGATTTCAAAAGGACAGAGCCTTCCTTGAATTTTCTCATTTCCAAGATCCAGCATATACTCTCATCACCTAAAGCTGTATTTTCATTCCTTATTAATCCTTCTAACTGCTCCCTTCAACTCGTCTGCTTCTTGGATTTGTAATTAATTAATCACTAATATTCTTCATTCCCCTGCTTATGGAGCCATTTTGATGAATTGATTATTCGACATTGCACGGAGATTATTTTTAGCTGTCAACAACTACTTCATAAACTATTTAGAATCTCAGTCACCTATTTTGACAGCACAGCACTGAAAGATGTTTCTTGTCTCATTTTCTCTCACAGCATAACTGTAACTTTCAAAAGAGGCAAGATATGGGATGTGGTATTCATTATCACCTGATAATTACAGGCTAATTACATTCTTTGAATGATTTGTTTTCTTATGATGACAGATAGGAAAATATTGATTGCAGTTTTCCTCAGCATGCAGGGACAATACTATGCAAAAGTTGTGTTTTTCATCACCTAGCCATGAAACACAACAAAAAGAAAAGCTCAGTATTGATACTAGTTCTGTATATATACGTCTGACTAATCTTTTCTAATACTTTTTCAGTTTAATTTTCTAGCGAAGTGGCTCTGAGATATTAAGCTGGGACATGAAAATCGTGGGAATTCTTCTGAGAAAAAAATAATGCATTTTATGCTGATACTGCATTTTATACAATACCACAAAATAACAAAAAAAGAACATTTTCTCTGAAGAGTAAACATCTGAAAGACATATGACACTATAGTGAGATTTTTGTTCAAAGCTGCAGACTTCTCAGAGCCATAGCTCTCTTCTGCTTCTCAATGGGGATAGTTGAGGACCGTGGCTCTTACCGCAACTTCCCTTTATATTGACTAATCCTGAAATGTTTGTGACTTTCCCCACTTCAGTGCATATGGGGCATGATATTTGAAGACACCTCACCAGGCAGTGCCAATGGACAACCTACAATTTTTTTTAGCACAAATCTCTTTTTCACACAAACTCTGGAGGAACTGGAAATAAATTATGAAGTTCTCCTGCTTAAGGTGTTGATTCCCATTGTGCATACTGTGTGTTACAGAGCTGTCACTAGATGTTCTCCATTAGCATTCTGGTTCGCATCAAGACCACTCAGTGGAGTGGATCAGCCAGTGCCACCTCCAACCCTTGGGCTCATATCACATGTGCAGAGCACACAGAATAGACTCCTTTTGACCAAAACTAAGCCAGAAAGATGCTCTTCTGTGGCACATGGAATGTACTTCAGCTGCCAATGGGGACTCAGGCCATGGGGTTATACTAAAGCTAGATGAGGCTAACGACTGAAACCAATTCCGTGTGAATATCAGGTCCTCAGCCAACAACTGTTTTACCGTGCAGATTCTGTAGCACCACTGTGCCTTATCTGCTGATGTAGACATCATCTGACCACCTCCTTAGACAACAAGAGTCTAGCTGTGTAATTAGTACTTCAAAAAAAAGAAAAGAATTTTAATAGGGCTTTTTAGAGTTTTAAGTATTTACTTTCAATTGCTCCCAAAATGAGAAGTGAAACAAGAAAAGCAACAATGTTATTTGTTCTGTATTGTTTATAGGGTTAAGGTCTGTCCCAAAATGAGAATTTAACTCTTGTATTGCAGTATTACCAGCAAAGATATTAATGTAAGGTTTCTGCCTTACAAGACAGACAAACCACAGGTTGCCTTTTGACCAGATTCAAATGGGAAAACATACATCCAATTATTACCTTCAACAGAGATTCCAGAAGCAGATTTATGTGCAAAAAGAATGTGATTGCAAATTTTCTTGACAATGAATGAATATAAGTTTCCTTATTAGGGCAAAAAAATGATTGCAGTTAATCCTCCATATATTTCTCTTTATACTTCTCTTTTTTTGTGTCTGTACTTCTGCTCTGTCTACATTGCAAGCAGGTTATTTCAGAGAAAGATTTAGTGAGTTCAGGGGGTGGGAAGATAAGGAAACTGATGCAAGTGCAGTCTAAAAGTCCCTTAATATTCTCTAGACACCTAAAAGACACACTGAATAAAAGTAGTGAAAACATGACCTTGCATTAGGAAGACTTTCAAGCCACTGGAACCCACTCATAGAAAAAGGAAGAAGTAAAGAGTGGTTTTCATTTACTCATAGGAGCACAATTGGGCTACAATTGGGAGCCCAATAATAACATGATGTGATTAGTAGGAAAGTTCGCCATAGACATAAATCAGTATGCACTGCTGGATGGCTGCCCAATGTTTGGAGGATTTCATTAACAAGGACACCATTGTCCCACTGTTATAGTCATGCTTCAAACCACAGAGAGTTTGAAAGTGGTCTTTTTAGGACCCTGTAAGGTTCATTGCAGATTGGTTTCTGTAACTTCTTTGATCAAAAAAACACTCTGAGAATTATGACAAATGGAGTTTTCTAGGCTAAATACCTCACTGATCTCTCCTCCTTTTGTATATGGTGTCTTTGATCCCTGTCAATGCAGAACCTGACCATCTGAGACAGAGAAGGAAAATAATATATTCAACAGTATCCCTAAAGGGGTAAAGAAGGTAACTCTTTCTTCCTTTTTAATTTCCTTTTTATTCTAAACTATCCTCTTGAAATGAGTCATTCATAACACGACAATCCAGACCAGGCTGCTGGTTTAATATAGAGTAGATTTAGAGTGGAGTGTTTTCTGACCTTAGCTATAAAACCTATACATTCAAAGAGCCGTAAGTAAAGATAGTGAGGGTGACCTGGTTCATTAGTTTTTCTTTTCCTTTTGTAACAGAATTAAATTTCAAAAGAAAATCTCTGCTTTATTTTTAGCTAATATTTGCTTGTCAGAGGAAATGTCACTTTTTATATTTTATCCTCTGCTCTTCACTTGTAATTATCTGGGCTCTAACTCTTGTGCATCAAATTATGATAATGAAAATACATTCAACTAGAAAACCCTTAACAAATCACAGACATAGCTAGCATTAGTATCAACACTGATTAAATACTACAATCTGTTTCCAAGAATTGATACTTCTACAGATCTTGTCATTTGGGCCTGGTATAACTTTGTAATATTTTAACTGCATTAAATAAAGGATAAATGAAGACCCTCAAAGGAAATTGTTAATTGTACATAACTAACTGGAGCAGTGTGGGGACACTGCTTGAAGGTGTTAACAGTCCTCTCTAAAAGTACATATCTCCATTATTTATTCCAAACTATGTCTATTGGATGAATAAACTGATGGAAGTTGTTTCTGGTACCAGCTGCTGTTGTTCATAAATTCATTCTCTAAAAAATTTCTTGGTTGCCCATACATACAAAATGATTTGAAATGAGGCAAAAAAAAGCTAATTTAATCTTGAAAAAAAGGATTTAGAAAGTTGCTGTTTTCTAAGCACAGACCTAAAAAGTAGCATTCACTGTGCAAAATAAAATCAGACTAGCTACCCAATGAAGCAAGAGGAGTCCTCACTGCCACCTCTTTAGATGTTTAGGGGTTTTGTCACTGCACATACAAGTGTGTGGCAATGGCAGTCCTGTATTTTCACAAAATAAAAAGAACTGTCTGAAATTGAGTATCAAAAGAGGAGGTGCTGGAACTAATTGGAAAATTAAATGCTGACTAGTCACTAGGACTGGAAAATCTTAAATTAAGAGTTCTGAAGAAATTTAAGAATGAAATAGATGAGCTGCTGGCAAGAATATATAATGTCTCAGAGTCAACTGCTCTATACAATGTCTGGAATTCAGCAAATGTTTTGCCCAGCTTTAATACAGCTACAACAGTTATGTTTGGCATTTGCTATTCCCATAATCTACCTTCAGTTCCAGAGTGAAAACTGTGTGACATGACAATAAAAGATACACTTAAGAAATGCCTTGAGGAGTAAAAATTAAACATACAACTACAGTGGCTTCCATGAGGAAGAAGAAATGCTTGTGCTTCACTGTTCTTTTAGAATTTGTGAGTGTGACAACAGCATAGAGGATGAAGGAGAAACAATTAATATATTTTAATAGGATGTTCTAAAAGCTTTTGACAGATTTTCTCAAAACATACTATTAAGGAAATCAAGATGTAAAGTACTTTCAAGGATCAAAACTGGCTAAGACAAAACTAAACATTTACAAACAAATTATAAGCTTTCAAGATGAACATTTATACTGGTGTGCTTTTCAGACAGCTGAACTGGCTTGCACTTTATTTATGAGGATCCGTAAAATGGCTGTATAACAAAATGACTAAATTTTCCAATGTTCTGCAATATTTAAATTAGCTTTAAATGGAATTAATATTTTTTTCAGCTGTTACACAGAACTTACTTGAATTAGCAGAATATTTCCTCATCCTCCTTTTCCTCCCTATTTCCATCCTTGACTCATCTCCTCACATACATTAGTCAAAGATGTGAGATGGAATATGCCAAACTCCTGCCATGTACCGATACATTTCCACTATTTCGCTTTGTTGCTTGATACAATATAATCTGGTGTGAGACTAAACCAAACACAATACCATACAAGAAACCTAGGGCTTAATGCAAAACTCCTAGAAGACAAGGGAAGGGAGAAACTTGCTAAGTCAAACCCTGCCAGATGGCTAGGTAAGTGCTCAGATGCTGTAAGAAATCTCATGTATACTGTAACTCATTTCTAAGAGTATTGATCCATATTTGCATTTATCAGACCTAAAAATTTTAACTATAACTAGGTAGCTGTCATCTGTATGACTGTATGTTCCCTTCTCTGACACCTTTCTCTTCTTTCTATGCTTACTAGTTATTCACTTGTTAAGCATGGTCTTGATTTAAACTTCATCCTGCAGATCCATCTTCAAGAGGGAACTCCATTAATTTTCATGTGGCTATACTTGGGCAGAGGTCTAGTGTCAATGATAAAGTTTGGTTTGTAAGCTCTCTGCAGCACTCTGTCTCTTATCACAGATTTATACAGTAACAAGAACAGTAGAAGTTATTGTAGTATAAATATAATGTGAATCAAGGAAAATACACGCTTCAAATGCAATCTAAAAAAAATGGTTTCTACCAGTCACTTTCTATATTTATTCATATTTCAGTATATGTTTTTCCCGCTTGACTATTTTGTTGTGAAGCTGAAAGTACAGTGCGTGGCACCTTTGGCAAAGGAGCTAAAATTCAAGGGCTAGCACTAGATTTACATTTCTGCTCCTGGAGCTGAATAGTACTGCAACTGTTACACAAAGAATCCAGTCTCAAATAGTCAGAGCACTGTTGAGAATGCATACGATATGAACTGTTTTACAATAACTGCTATAATATGCTTTCCAGACCTAGGAAGCAATTTGTTTTGCTTAGTGGGCATCTGAACTCCAAGCTCAGAATTTATCAAAACCCATGTACATGGAAATAAACTTATGTTTTGGAGTGACTCTGTGAACTATTTGTATTAAGATTTTTGATTCCCTTATGCCAGTACAAATAGCTTTCTGGTATTCCCTCAAGACAAAGAATTGGGCCAAAGACATTAGCTGTCCTTTGTGACGCACAATAAAAGATCAGATGAAACTTGACTTATGGTGGGAGTATCGCTTTGCTTTGCCTCTCATGTTTTTCTCCTTTTAATGTACCTTTTCCTATTGTAACTTCACTTTTTTCTTACATTTCATAAACAAAAGATGCAAGTGCTCATATTTCTTTATGTGTTTTTAGAGAGGTACCTACGGCATAGGTCAAAGGTTGTATCCAAACACAAGATCCAAAAAATAGCCTGGGCATCTACCTTCCATTTAGGCATCTAATCCCAATTTAAAACTTCAAAACTGTTAATTGACTTTTCCATGGCCACAGAAAGGCTGCCAGAACGTTGCCGTTTGTACCAGATGCTTACGTATATATTGCAGCAGGGTTGCCCACAGGGAGAGTGTTTAGTACCCTAATCACCATGCTTGGTACCACCACCCACTTGCTGTCTCATTTAATACTTAAGTAGCTGAATCAAGGAGAAATAGATTCAACTGCACTCTGTCCACCTCTCTGAAACACCCTATAAAGGAATCCTTGATGTAATCTCTGGCAGGGTCAGACATCTGCATTGAAACTCCTACTCAGAATGAGAGTGCAAATCTTCTCCCACTTCTTTTCCTCTAATTCCTTGCATACCTCCTTTGTGTGAGTTTCCTGCCTACCTCCAGTAAATAGTTCACATTTGTGACTTTTAAGCAAAGCTCTGGGAGCTATAAAACTTAAGCCTCGCAGTGTCTCCTCCAACCCCTCAGTACTTATTTCCCAGGTCAATGCTTTTGTCACATTTTTGGTGCCGATCTGAGGTGCCCAGCTCCTGGTATGTAACAGGAGGGATACAGAGATGCCTGACTCCAGACCATGGATTCTGTTAAAACCCTCTCATAGGACACAGTGGTGTTTTGGTGAGGAGCTCATGCGAAATCTGCCAGGCTGTACCTGCTATTGCCTTCCCAGCTGGCCAAATCCAACTGCCTGCTGTACCTCCCAGGGGCTGCTTTCCTTCTTGCCCCTATGTGCCTGTAAGCAAAAGCACACACTCAAGGTTTGCCCCGGGATGAAGTCAGGAGGCTCCTAGTCTGAGAGCTTGGCCCTAGAAGCCATGAGATGCTCCCAGGTCCCATAGTACAGACACGGTCTGCAATGCTAAACCTCATCGCACATATACATACAACTCCCATCACCCTCCTATTTAGGCTTCTCATTTCTGTACTGTCTTTTTTTTCTTTCCTCTGTAACTTAGCAGCAACTTAAAAGACATCCTCTACTTTGCCTGGGGTCTGTTTAACTCTCACTGATAGGAAATTGTAGTAGCTGGACTGTCAGGAAATGTAAACTGGCAAAAATGCTCTGAAGCCAGGAGGAATCTGTCAGTTTTCACCTGCAGAGGAAGCAACTTTTGATCTCTAGTCCCTGCATTACCCATGACTATAGAGGGTAAGGTAATTACGATTTTGTGCCTAATGGCTCAGTGCTATTTTTAACAAGGATTTCCAGGAAGAAAAAGAATCCATCTTCCATAACTCTGGGAAGCTCTGCTCAGTGTTGAACTGGGATAGCCCACTTCATTTTCACTTTCTGGCCTAATTTTATGTATTTTACTAATCCTTCTTAATTTAAATTTACTTCAGGCTAACAAAGGAAATTATATTATTTTAGCCGCATGGTTTTCTGCCTTTCTCTTTTGTATTTTATTTTTCACACATCTTAAAGAACACTTCTCTTAAAGGATACTTCAGATGCTAGAAAAAATTCACAGACAAACTCGGGGTCTTGGCTCAAATGTGGGTTACACAGACCCTTTCTGCATGATCTAGTATAAACGGCAAATTAAATGTCACAAATGCAGTAGGATTTCAGATTACATAGACTCTGCAGCTGTGGGTGGTGAAGACTATGGACTATTCTCTGCAGAAACAGTGGATTAACCCTTTCCTTGGACAGACAGGGATGTTTGTATGAAGCCCTTAACAGATACAAAAGCCCTCTTCTAAGTTCTTTAAATGTTACTGCACACACCAGGAACAGGTTGAGGACAAGTGACAGGGATAACAGGTAAGTAAGATGAGATTGGGTACTTGTTTGTAAAGCAGGGATGAAGGTGTGGATGCCTGAAGCATTTGAGGAAGGTCATATATATACTAAGAAGAGTATAGAAGAAAAATACAGACAGACAAAAGAAATAGTGCACTGAAAAACAAGTGGACCTGGGGTGGGGCGAATGTCCCAACTCTCATATTTTGCTGCCACCCTGTAAATCCTCACTGAGGCAATAGATGAAAACAGTTGGTGGTTTCCATTCCCTGACAATGAATTTTTCACCCCCTGCTCCTAAGGGACGGCACCCTACTGTCATAGGAGATGTAATTTTCACCAACAGAGGTAAATTGGTCCCTGCAGCTTGCCCTTTATATGCTATATATGATTTACTTAGGTTTTATTAACTAGAATAGCAGTTATTACAGCTTGATAATGTTCACTGCCAAAAACAGAACATCTCACAGCAGTGGAGCTGTTGAAACACAGATCCACAGTCATTTCATCTCTTAAGCTTTACTCTACTGTTAATATTTTGACCAGAAAGACTATTTCTCTAAAATTTAGGAAAGGGTTGATGGACTCAGCAATCTAATTACAATGGTATTTGAAGCAACAAAATACGTGGGTTTTTTCCTGTGACTTCTGGGCTGCAGGTGGCATTGTACCTTTCAAAAGACAACCAGGAACTGATATTTTTCACAAAGCTCATTTCTATTCCAATCTGTACCACCCTAACTCCACAGTTTTAATTGGCTCTCCATCTGCAGAATATAGACTTTTCTTCCTACCCTGCCAAGCCTGGACTATGAACAACCTCCTTCATTAATGTCAGTTGCCATTCAGGGCTACAGGTGACATTGATTAATTGTCCAATTAGTTTAATTATAAGGAGGAAAAGATGTGCAAAGCAACAAATGTATCAGGAATGTTTAATGTACAGTAGACATGTAGCCAAATAAGAATATAAAGGGTTTTGCAAATCAGTAAAAGCAGAGGAGGTGTCATTTTTTTCACTTTTTTTGTTCATCACTCGAAAAGTACAGAACAAGTTATCACAGACCTCTGCAGCCACTTTAGAATAGTTTTGGGAAAACATTTTAAGCATTGTTCATTTGTGAAAAATCTCACAACAATACAAAGCATATATTTTTAAAATATTTTTGAGAAAAAAGGTGTCATGGAGATGCCTAATTTTGGTGCCTTATCTATTTTTTTTCTTTAAATTTCGGTGATCTTTATGTTCTTTAAAAGATTGTAATGTTCCTTTAGTAACACTGCAGGAAAGAGAGAATCTGTGATTTTCTCTATTTTGTCGATAATTATAAACAGGAGGTAGTCACAGCTCAGAGACTTGTTTGTGTCTTGTGCTAGATTTTTTTAAACTTTGATGGAAAAAGCAAAGCTATTATCCATGGTAAGAAAATGCCACCTAAGACAAATCTAAAATTCTTCCAATTAACTGAAGTAATTAGAAATTGGAAAATCTCCAGTGAACTTCTCATACTCAATCTAAAGTGAAAAATAAGCACAGAAGCTAGTGGTGCTCAAAAAGGTGTAAAGAAACAGAACCGACAGTGCCCACTGACGACAAGACCATACAGATGTGTTCCTGGCACTATCTGCTTAGCAGAGAAGAGAGCTCTACACATCCCCATATGGCACAGCAATAACTGCAGTACCATATGTTTACACTGCTAAACACTCAACACACCATGTTTTTAAGCAACACACTGCGCACATCATCGGGGTTCAGCCTTGTGTAACTTACGCAGATCATACTGCTCGGTAGTGAACACAGAATAATAACTACGTGGGCAGTGCCATGTACAAGAGTTTGTATGGTACAAACTTTTGGTAGCTTCAGTGAGCAGGGATGTGAAAAAGCTGTGACAGGACCCCTCAGCCTCACTTCAGCTCGGGACCATATCGGCAGGCGATTTCACAGTGCTTACACCCGCATCACAAAAAGTGCAAAAACTGCGCTGGCACCTGAAATTCAGCTGAGGAGTAGCAGAGGATCTGCAGATCTGGCTTACTTCCTGCGTCAAAACCAAATCCCTAAATGAGTAACCCATCTCACCCCAGAGACAGTTTCTACTGTAACAACTTCCCACGGAGGCATCCTACTTGTACTCCCTTTGAATCACCCTTTGGTGATTCCTTGATCTCTCTGAAACTGACAGCAGAGCTGAGTCAGGGGCTCACTCATCGACTTCAACTGCATTGGCTCAAAATCTGCAACTCATATTTCCACTGTCGTTTGGGCTGTGTAGAGCCCAGTCCTATGCAATGTAAAATGTCTCTCCCCCTTAAACTTCTGGAACCCAGAATGCTCAGCACTTCCAAGGATATGTTATAAAAGTTAAATTGCCCAATTGCCTAGCTGTTAACTATATATCGATAAAAATATATACAGGTATATATGAAAAAAAAAAAGAAGCTATATTTAGAATCAGTGCAACCACTGTGACAAATTATTTGATAGGAAGAGTCTGAGATCTTTTGAATGTACGACATTTGCCTTTGAATCAGTAAACTGGCCAGTGAATTAATCAGAGGGGCAATTGTCTGTCTTTCAAATGTATTGCCCATTTATGTCAAAGCTATGAATATCATAAGTACAATGATTTATAGTGTATAGAGAGGTAAAATATAAAATCAAATCCAGAAAAAATGAGAAAATTCACTGGATTTTACATTACCTTGTGTTGGTTTTATATAGTCTTTTTATTCTCTGATTTAAAAATCAAAAGTATACTTTAACATGTAATTAAATTGCTATTATATTTCTTTATTTGATTTCTACGTTCTCACCAACACTTATATGTAATCGTTTTACTGCAAAAGGTTGTTGAAAACAACATCTGATTCTCTTCACAAGCACAGAGATAATTGTGTTAGGTTCAAATTAACCATGACATGATAATATTTGATCAAAATTTTAACCATTCGCCTTTAAAAAAAATTATGCAAAGTTGATATGTTTTTCTTGCTAAGATCTCTGAGGATTTTAGATTAAATTTCCTATAATCTAAACATTTGCTAGGAACAGTTTTCTTAAAATTTGAGGGTGAAATCTTGAATGCAGTCTAAGGCATTTGTTGAGCATCTAGGTTTTCAATAAAAGATCAAGTATCCTGTCCTGGGTTTGGCTGGGATAAAGTTAATTTTCACAGGAAGCTAGGAGGGGACACAGCCAGGACAGGTGACCTGAACTAGCCAAGGGGATATTCAATACCATATAATGTCATGCTCAGTGTATAACTGGGGGAGCTGGCTGGGAGGAGAAGGCATCGCGGCTCAGGAATGGGCTGAGCATCAGGTTCTGGGTGGTGAGCAATTGCATTGCACATCACTTGCTTTATACATTCTTTTATTAGTATTATTGTTATTATTACTACTTCTCTCCTTGTTTTGTCCTGTTAAACAGTCCTTATCTCAACTCAGGAGGTTTTACCTTTTTCTTCTGATTCTCCTCCCCATCCCACTGGAGGGGGTAGGAGTGAGCGAGCGGCTGTGCGGTGCTTTGTTACAGCTGGACCTAAACTACGACATATCCAAGAATGGGATCCAAGAAACTTCACCTGTGTAGTTGGTGATTTGAGAGAATACACACTTGAGTACATAAAAAATTCTGCCTTTAAGTCATCTTATTCTGGGCTGAGAGAGCAGCACTTTTTGGATTAGCATGCTTCACTTCTTCAGTAAGTAGGCTAATCTGCTCTTCCTCATAATGATCCGGGCGGAGCTTGCTCTTTCCCTTTAAAATGTGAGTGCTGGAAGTGGACATGCTACTAGCCCTATCCCTCCTATATCTTAACCTGTTTAATACATTATTCTTCCTCCTTAGCCAGAAAAGGACGAAGCATATGTTTCTGAGGAGTATCTTAATCCCCAAGCTGTAGACCAGATTTG
Source organism: Gymnogyps californianus (assembly GCF_018139145.2). Lineage (NCBI taxonomy): Eukaryota > Metazoa > Chordata > Aves > Accipitriformes > Cathartidae > Gymnogyps > Gymnogyps californianus. The sequence continues at coordinate 177,668,272 of NC_059471.1, forward strand.
GGGCAGATCTTTTTATCACTGTACTTCCGATTGTATCAGCATGTGGCAAGGCACTCAAAAATCTCTGGGCTGCTGAGAGAAAGGAGGATGGACATAAGTGATGAGTGGTGGTTAGGGCCATCACATGGAGATGGAAAAGATGATTCTTTGATCTTAGATTTCAGGTGCCTTTAAGAGGTCATGATCCAGTATCTTGGATGGTAGTGGTGTCAAGCGTAGTAAAGAAACATAGAAAGGTGACAGATTAACTAGCTGAATTTTAAGTTAAGACACTCTGCACAAAACAAAAGCAATTGTAAAAAGTTCAAGCCAGAGCTTCTTGGACATGAAAAGCCTCTCAGAGTCTAGTAGTATTAATGACCAGCATCTATTCCATGGTCACCCACATCAACAAAAAACACGTTAAACACTAAAATGTGAAGTCTGAGAAGCCAAGTAGGTTATATTTGTATATATACATATGTATACAAATACATATGCACATATAAAAAATGCACACAGACACATGCACATGTAAAATGATGTATTTTGGAAGTAAAAAGAAAACTGGTCACACATACTGATAAAAGAAGTATAGACAGCGGTTTTCTGTGAGGCAATGTCCCTGTTTTAAAGGAACTTTTGTTAAGTAAGGTTTTAGGGAAACCTTAGCAGGATTTATCTGTTTTAAGCAGTACATTTTAGAGTTCTACTCTGTGCAAACAAAATATGAGAACAACTCACTTGTCAAGTGCAGTGACCTTGAGTACCCTTTCTGAACCTTATATACTGTGCTTTGATCCTAAATATAAGGAAAAATTACTGACTATAGTGTTCTAGCACCCAAGGGAAACTTTCTAAGTATTATGAGAAGAACTTAATTTGGCTTCCCTACCAAAAATACCTTGGAAAAAAAAGAACACATCATTTAAAGCGGAAACAGTCCTGTACCATGCGTAAATCCTTTCTGCCCATTCTCATATGCTCTCCAGAGACAAGGGAGAATTGCCTTAGGGAGGAAAATGCAGCATAAAATAGCTAGAGCTAACGAGGAAAGAAGTTGACAGAAGCCATGAAGAAAAATGAAACTACTTAAGTGTTATATCCAGACCACCTAGTAACTGAGACAATGCCAGCTATTTAAAAACAGTACCAGAGTAATGTAACTGCAGTTTCAAATTGTCCATCCAGCACGTTCATGCTACAGTTTCCCAGAACCGAACAATCAGATCTTCAAAGATGCAATGACAGCAAAGCGATGCTGGTTCATCTTTACCTTTCACTGATGGGGATTAACATGGAGGCAAAGATCAGGAAGGCAGGAGGTTGTAGACTGTACTGACAGGGGAAAAAAACCAGCAACAACCTTATTACCATTATTTCTTTTTCCTTTTTGAATCTCTGCCCATCCAGAAGTTAAAACTGCCCCCTCTCCCAAACGGGTTTGAGAGGAAAGGATGAAAAGTAAAACACCTGTTCCTATGACTTATCATACATCTTAAAACTCTCTATTCTCCATATTTCCTGAAACCTTTCTCTGTGTGGCTCAGTATTTTCACCAGTGATCTGCAAAACAAATAAACAAATATAGAATCCTCTTACTGAAATTCCCAAATAGCAAGGCCTGAGGGGATATATAGTAAATAGTGACCAGGCAAAATCACTTTGAGTTGGATTGAATGGAAAGAAGTCCAGTAGAGCAGTAAGTACCCATGGCTGTGCTGCCTTTTAGAGGGACCTCAATGGGCTGGAGAAATGGGCAGAGGAACCTAATCAAGTTCATCAATGGGAAATGCAAAGCCCTGCACCTGGGAAGGAATATCCACAGGCATCCGCACAAGCTGGGGGCTGACCAGCTGGAAGCTGACCAGCTGGAAAGCAGCTTGGCAGAAAAGGACCTGGGTGGCCTGGTAGACAAGTTGACCGTGAGCCAGCAACATGCTCTCATGGCAAAGGTGGCCAACAGCCTCCTGATCTGCATTAGGAAGAGTGTTCCCAGTCAGTTGAGGGAGGAGATCCTTCCCCTTTATTCAGCACTGGTGAGGCCACATCTGAAGTACTGTGTCCAGTTCTGGGCTCCTCGGTGCAAGAGACACATGAAGAGAGTCCAACAAAGGGCCACTAAGATCTTTAAGGTACTGGAGCATCTGTCCTATGAGGAAAGGCTGAGAGAGCTGAGACTGTTCAACCTGAAGAGGAGAAGGCTCAGGGGGATCTTGTTGATACGTGTAAATACCTGATGGGGGGGCAGTAAACAGGGCAGAGCCAGACTCTTCTCAGTGGTGCCCAGTGGCAAAAGGCAATGGGCACAAATTGAAACACGAAAATCCATTTAAACATAATTAAAAACTTTATTTCACTGTAAGGGTTGTCAATACTGGAGTAGGTTCTGTAACCTCCATTCTTAGAGGTACTCAAGACCCAACTGGACATGGTCCTGAGCAACCTGCTGTAGGTGACCTTCCTTTGAGCAGGAGGTTTGGACTGGGTGATCTTCACAGGCACCTTCCAGCCTCAGCTGTTTGGCGATTCAATGAAGTGAATAGAAATGTGATCATCAAGGTCTTTAGATGAAGCAGACAAACAAATACCAAACTCCTCTAGATGAAAGTTAAAACTAGATGAAGTCAGACCAAAACTGAAGCATGTTCCTATTTCAATTGTAATGAGAAGATAGTCTGTGTTATACGTGCAGCCAGAGGAAGCAATCACAGTCATCTTTTCTGTCCAGGCTGTTTCTGATGGGCTTCTACTCAGCATGAGGAGCAAACACAGCACTTCAATCAATATAAGATAGCCCTCTGCCTCTCCTCCCCCCCGTCAAGAATCCACAGAGGAAATTCACTGAGTGTAATTAAAAGATGCAAATTAAAAATAGCATTTATGGTTCATTAAAAATCACTTATGTTAACATCTAAGCCTGAATGTGGCCAAATATCTTCTGACTTCCAAGCTGTTTAAAATTCATTTTGTTCTCAACTTCGTTATCTGTAATGTTTTAATGACGTGGGGTAAGATCAGAAGAAGAAACACGAGCATCAGCTTTCTACTGCTTCACCTCCAAATCTTGGTGGATCTTGCTTTCATGGCAGGAGTCTGAGAGAACATCATCTACACTAGCTGTCAGAGTTGTCTGCTCCACACATGCCATACAGCCAAAATACGCCATTGTAGTGCATTTTTTTCCAGCTCACTCATTTAGCAGCTGGGATATTTCTACGCTATACTGCTGCAGTAAGTAACACTGAAACTTTCTCTGTTTTTAGAGTTCTTCAGAGAACTATATGAATTGGAGGTAGTTAGTTACCTTTATACTTGTTGGCTGGCATTTTGCTTTTACTTATACCTTGTGGTAATGTGGCTGATCAAATACAGGGTCAGAGCCTCAAATGCTATAAATCAGTACTGCTGAAGTGATCTAGCTCAGGATTTCTGGCCAGAACACCAAAAGTCCTGAAGTCGTACTTTTCTTTAACATATTACACCAATGTAGCCGCTGAATTCAGTGAAGTTACCTCGTATTTTTAGTATTGTAAGACCAGAATTTGCTCTATTATTTATAAAAAAATGTTTCGTATTGATAGATCCTATATGTGATGAAAAGTTAGTTTTCCTGCTGGGGAAAAAAAAGACAACAAATAAAGAATATTGCTGCATAACACATGCAGCTGAATGCAATATACTAGCTATTAAAAAAGCTTTTCAATTGGTCAATTAATTCTACTATTAACAAATAAAATATAAAAAAAATGAAGAGAGGAGTAAAAATATTGCAAGGATATACTTTTATAAATGTAATCTCTATCTTGTAAAAAATTGGGAATGATAATGTGTTTCTCACAGTGTTGGCCTTTTTTTCCAGTGTGTTAATGACCTCCTTGAATTATTACCTTCAGCTTTGCCACCAGCCTTTAAGTACACTGAGTCATTAATGACTCGGAACTACCCTGTTAATAGAATATTCACACGTTTTAAATAACCCAAACAGGCACTAAACAAAAGTAAACGTTGTCACGCTTGAAGCTGATATTCCTCTAATGAGAAACCAACAAGTAGTTTGAGCTAGGCATTTTGCATTTCTAGCTTGGCAGTGGTCAAGTTTCAATCTAAATATAAGCTAGGAATCATTCCCCATGGACCCCTGTACCCCAGCCTACACCTGGCAGCGAGACCCAGGGGCATCTCACTGCCTTGCAGGAGAAGGGGCTCATGGCATTGTCCCTGTAAGGGGACAGTGAGACTCAGGCTGAGAGAGAGGCACTGAAGCTGTCTGCAGAAAAGGGCAACACAGCAGACAGATGCAGAGAGCCTCCGGAGCCAGGCAGCTAAATGTTAGACATGAAGATGCACCAAATATCATCATACCTTTGTAGGTGTGGGTTTAAGAGGTTAACTATATTTTGGCATACAGCTTCTATCTGCCACTAACATAAATGGAAATGAGGTGCATTGTGACCTCTGAAAATACTGTGTGGATACTCAACCCTAAAACTGTAAACCTAAACCTGCCTCCATGATTCTTTTCCCATCATTATCACCTGCCATACATGCCAGTTTGCCTCTTCTCTTATGAAAACTACCCCTTCCTTTTAACGACAGGTTAAAAATTTCATCGATGACACAATCCAAACTTTAACACCAGTGCTATATAGGAATAAAATGTAAGATATTTGAAAAGCAACCTCCTGATGTGTTATTTTTACCTAATTGATATTCTGCCCGATTTATTCCAGATTAGCTTAATCTGCTTTATCTTGAACAGAATATCTAGACATCACAAATGATGCTAAAGTTGTGGCCAGGAAAAAGAACTAAAAAAAAAGGATTTGATGAGAAAAAGAACTGGAATACAACTCTAATGTATCGACTTAAGCTAAACTCAGTTTGCTGTGAGAAGTAATCGGTGTGTTGTACATTAAAAAAGAAATATATTAAAAAGCTGTGGGTTTTTGAAAGAAACCTCACTATAAGTGCTGATATTTCCTCTGATTTCTCTGAACTAAGCTTTCAACTAGGAAATAGTAGCAGAATCAGAATCAATATTTCTATGACTCCAGAATTGTGTGACATATTAGTTCTGAGTAAGATAGATGAGATATTTGTTGAGAGATAGCATTTAAAATTAAGGACCAGAAGTGATTATTTTTCTTAATTGAAAAAATGCTATGAAGCTTATTACAACCAAATGGTACACCAGGATTAACTGATCCAAATAATCAAGAGGTAATCACACAGAAGATAAGTGATATATAAAAATATAATTTTAATTGTGGTCTCTCTCCTTGAATTAGTTGATAATAAACAAAGTTTTGATACATTCATTTTGTGTACAATATTTCAGATTTTCTCTCACTGGGAGATGGTGCCTGGTGCCTAGTATCTAAATTTTCTCATTACTTCCCAAAACATATAACTGATGAACAAAACTTTTTATGCTGTTTAGTCAGAATAGGAAGATAGTATTTTAAAATTTATCTTAAAAAAACATTTAACATGAGCTGCCATCATCTCCTCTGTACATTTTCTATCTAGCCTCGAATGAAAGGTTTTTATATCGTTTTTTGGAGCTCTGCACTGTCATGGTTTAACCCCAGCCAGCAACTAAGCACCACGCAGCCGCTCGCTCCCCCCACCCAGTGGGATGGGGGAGAGAATTGAAAAAAAAAAAAAAAACGAAACTCATGGGTTGAGATAAAGATGGTTTGATAGGACAGAAAGGAAGGAAAATAATGATAATAATAATAATAATAAAATGACAATAATAATACTAAAAGAATTAGAATATACAAAACAAGTGATGCACAATGCAATTGCTCACCACTCACCGACCGATGCCCAGTCAGTTTCCGAGCAGTGATCCCCCCTCCCAGCCAGCTCCCCCCAGTTTAGATACTGGGCATGACATCATATGGTATGGAATATTCCTTTGGACAGTTTGGGTCAGCTGTCCTGGCTGTGTCCCCTCCCAGCTTCTTGTGCCCCTCCAACCTTCTTGCTGGCTGGTCATGAGAAGCTGAAAAATCCTTGACTTAGTGTAAATGCTACTTAGCAACAACTAAAAACGTCAGTGTGTTATCAACATTATTTTCCTACTAAATCCAAAACACAGCACTATACCAGCTACTAGGAAGAAAATTAACTCTATCCCAACCGAAACCAGGACTTGCACGTACCCTGGTGTGCTCCACAGGTCAAGCTTTGCAATGACACCATCACCCTGGGACAAGGTAGAAGAACAATGGCAGAAGAGGAATTGAATCCATGTTTATTCATCTCCAAAATGTCTAACACTACTAGGGTAGCACAGGGCATGTCGCTCTATCTGAGAATATAACATAAGACTTAGAAAATCTGAGGTGTCCTCAGGAGGTTTTCCCTGTGCTTTGTTCTGAGATGTGCTGAGACTGTTCTACCATAAGAGCAGCATGTGCACCTGCTAGAGCCCTGGGGAGGAGACATGTCACCTTGCATCATGGGTCACCTTTGTGCTGCTGTGAACTGTGTGTGAACTCTGACACTGATATAAACATTACTAAAATATTAACAGTATATTATATATATTAACATATTAATATATTTATATACACTAAAATATTAATTAATATTATAATATTATATATTATAATCTATCGGCTTCAATCTAAAGCCTGTGATGTTGTGAGTATTATCAGACAAGAAAATAAAGATACTGGCCCAGGAGTATTGAAAGAGGGGGAAAAAGCAGGAAGAAAAAACCATCAGAGGAAAAGAAACACCTTACTCAGCTCTGTTGAAAGGACTTTTGAGCTGCCAGACTCAAATGACTATTGAAAATAGCCACATAAACATCAAGGAGATACAAGATTTTTAGTCCTACTCAATCAATATCTTGCAATTATGAGGTTTAGTCTAACTAGCTAGGCTGCCTAGATGTTGGTTATGATTTATTTTGCTTACATTTAGTTACTTTGATTTTCTCTCCGTTTTCCATTACTTGTGTCAAATAAACTCTGTTTTATTTAATCTGATTGTAATTGGTGCCTGTTTAATAAAGAATGTCCATTGGCAAGAGGTTACTGAGGGAGGAGAGCTGCTCCAGGACTGTGGGAGAGGCTGGCTGCGGACAGCGGGTGCCGGGGGAAGGCAGCCGGCTGTGCCGACAGGGAGCTGCCAGGGATGGGCTGGAGGGAGAAGGGAAAACCCCAGAGATCAGGGAAGAAACCAGACCCAGAGTCATGGAGTTCTTTGTCCATAAACTGATGGGCTGAAAAATTCAGGCCTCAGATGAATTCAGTTCATCACCAGGACTGAATTTGGCCCCAGCTGCAAGCAGATCCTGGCACAAAACACAAACAGAAGGAAACGTACCTTTGACATCACATAAAAAAAAGGAACCAAATTTACTCACTGGCTTTGAGTATTTTATCGCACATTAAACGTTGCAATGATTCACATACTGCTGCTACTTCTTAGGGCTGCTGCAAACTATTACTAAGATAAATCAATGTGGCTGTTAGGTGAAAAGGAAGCATAAGCATTGATTATAAGCATTAAGCCCTGCACTTTCATGGAACAAGGGTTTTGAAAGTGTTTTGCCTAAACACTGATTTTGCAGCGTAATTCTTTTTCACTCATTTTGCTGTTCTGGAGTGGCTGTGCGATCACCACGACTTCTGCAGTAGAACCTTGCAGAAACAGGAGCCCTTGTTCCAGATTTAGGCTTTGGTGTGCTTCAGTGAGTAAATGAGGCCCTGACCATATTAATTACATTCACTGGGAAGCTCAACATGCTACCAATGTCTCCGTAATTATTCAGTATGCTGAGTGTTATCATAGCAGCCATGTGGATCCATTATCATTTTGCTCCTCTAAATGCTGCTGATCTAACCATTAGCATAGCTGCAACTCATGCTCCCAAGGAATAAGAGAAATAATAGGGTTTAATTCCTCGTCTCTCTTTCAATTTCTCATGCTCCCTATCCACAGGCCATTTCCCTCATAACCATTTACCAGCTTGTGCATGAGTCTCCATGCCTAAGTTAATTCTTACCGTTTATGCATACCTTGTATAAAAAGTTAAAACCCCATATAGAAGAAAAAGACAGTCAAATTACCTTGCAAATATCATTTATCTGCAAAAAGATCTCTTCCATTTGGGCATGTTTGCAAAGTAATATTAATGTTTGTGGTTTGTAAAGATTATACAGACAGGCAAAGAAACAAGCCTAAACAAAGGAGAAAAAACTGGGAAAAACAGGGTTGGACAGAGGTATTTAAGCTATGGATAGATAGTTTATCAGTTCTTCATTTTGTTTACTCCTTGTTCATAATGCCTGATTAGTCCCTGACTCACATTATACGGGCTTAGTTACTGACAGCTGCAATGACTGGCATTTCTCAGCCAGGAGACTAATGAATAGCAAAAATGAATAATCCTTTGCATGTATGGTCATCCTTGTTAGCATTGCTAGTAGGAGTGCCAAAAAAGCAGTCAGACATCCCAGAAATATTCAAGCAAACACAAAACCCTACCCATCTAAATGTTTGGAAAAAGGCAATAACAGTAGAACATGAACACTGAAGTGATTGATGTGCTCACAAACACCGCTTTGCAGTATTCATGCAATTCTATTCAGATCCATTCGCTTTACCTAGCATCACTGTGTAGCCACCTTTTTAATGAGGTGAGTTTTATGCTTGAAACTTTTGTGTCAAAAAATGTTTCAATTAATCTTATTAGTTACTCTAAGAACTAATTTGAAATTATTCTCACCCAGCCATAGCATTATGGAAACACCCAAGACAGAAATCCAAACACATCGTCTATGCAGGTTTGCCAGAAATCCCCTTTTGTCACTCGGTGTTCAGATACAGCTACAAAAGTAATCAGAACTGAGAATTGCTGAGGGTCAGCCTTTCCATTTGAGTAAAGATTTTGCAGTGTGAGGGCCAAAATTTCTGCTGGTGTAAACAGCTGTAAATCATCGATTTGGCTTTGGTGATTACGGTCCAACTTACCTGAATTATCCATCTCCAGCAGGTAAAATATAAATGTGCACAACAATAAAAAAATCACTGTTACATAAAACTGCAAGCAGAATTGAAACTGAAATTCTAGTTTTGAACTGGGAGATCCAGTGAAGCAACATACAGTGCATATACCTACAGAAAGAGAGAGAGTATATATGTACTATAATGCATCTTCTATCTGTACATACATTTAGCCTCTTATTTTGTTGAAATTACCCTTTTTTCTCAAGGTACTGAGGCAAAAAATCTTCCCCAAAATATCCTTCCTAAAAATAACAGTTATTGTAAAAAGGAAAATTATAGAGAATTAAGATAACTCATTGCTGATTTTAAAGGAATTATTAACAGAAGTAAATTAATGAAAAAAGAAATATCTTTCTTGGCTAAGAACTCTTTCTTATTTAACATTCTTTACACTTAAAAGAGGGAGTTGTTCTGGATCTAGCACTCCTTTTAATGCAGCAACACAACCCTTAAATAGCCTCACTGCAGAAAGCTTTTTTCTTTTGCTTTTTTTGGTGTTTTGTTTTTTTTTTTTGAGAAATGCTGAAAAAGAAGCCTTGATAGGACATTCATTCCTTTCATCTTTTCTACTATTTTATCTTCTGGTCTATCTTATTTTATACATACTTCTTTGATGAACCTCAACGTAGGCAATACACAATGTAGATCTATTTCTGATAGCACTATGAGGACAAAAGTCCCAATTTTAATTAAAGCTCAACCAAGCCTCCTGCCTAGAATACATGATAGTTAAAACCATTGCTGGTTTTGTTTTCTCTTTGGGAAGCATATTGAGTTTTAAGGACTCTGGTCATGTCATGTTTACCCAGAATCTTCACAGCCTGTTATCCCACCAGGTAAATTACTTTTGGTTAAACTGGAGCTGAAAATTCTGGAGTTGAATCCGGCAAGGGACATGAGGGGCTACGTGAAGGGCTTCTACAGGTCTTTCAGCAGCAAAAGGAAGATGAGGGGAAACGGGCTTGCTGTTAAACGGAGCTGGGGACCTGTAACAAGGGACATATGCCTGATGGGGGCAGGGAGTAAAGATGGTGCCAGGCTCTTTTCAGTGGTGCCTAGTGACAGGACAAGAGCCAATGGGCACAAATTGAAACACAGGAAAATTCATTTAAAGATTAGCAGAAATTTTTTCACTCTGAGGGTGGTTAAGCACTTGAACGGTTTCCCAGAGAGGTTGTGAAGTCTCCGTCCTTGGAGATATTCAAACACAGGCTGGAAACTGTCCTGAGCAACCTGCTTTAGCTGATCCTGCTTTAAGCAGGGCATCAGACTGGATGATCTCCAGCCTCAGCTGTTGTGTGATTCTGTGAGGCTGTTGTTCCTCTGCTCAGGCATTAAGAGAGGTCATTAGAGTGATCCATTATGTAGATCAAGCAAAACTGCTTAGGTTCATTAAATCCCACCTTTACTGACTGTCTTTTACCTCAGGCAGAGCTGGACTCTGGCAGCACAGGTGAAAGCAAAGAGCTACAGGCAGTAATACTAGCCCCACTGTTTGCAAAATAAACCATTCCTAGCTGTTTATATGTCAAAGGGAACATAACCTAATTGAACAGAAGCTGGTTGAAGCTGGTAAGCCGTCAATGGTGTTCATCTAGCGAGAAATACTGCAGAGGAGTTCAGACCCTGGCTGGTAGGATGAACTGATAGAGGCAAGAAGGTTGACTCTACCTTGGTGTAACATCTCAAAAGCAGGTTATAATCTATGCTGTAAGAAATAATCCTGCTTTTAGAGAGAGAGAAGCTATATGATCTAACAGGAATTTTCCATCTCCAGCTCCTTGATTCTTGGATAGATAATGTACTATCTATCTTGGATAGATAAAGAATAGTCAAGGGTAGTCAGGCAAAAAATGTAGAAAACAATGCATTTTCCTAAATGCTGACTTTAAGTTGTATTAAAAGAAAATAAATAAATATCTTAAAATATCTTTCTGAGTGAAGCTTATATGACACATTTGCCTCAGGCTGTATGTGATAGTGGCTAAATTGCCTTCTTTCTCATGTAAGTGGTACAAAAGTAAGAGCACGAACGATTATTCAGTACAAAAGTAGAAGAAGAAGTGATTTTAATATGCTTCAGTGCATCTCATGCCCGATTTCTATAGATGTGCAAGTGGTCTTGAACTGATGAGAAAGAACATGATTGCTACATTAATCATTTGGAGACATACACTAATTTATAAATGCTTCTCTCTCCTTCAGCTTTCTGATGAGTTTGAGTTTTGCAAATAGAATGGAAAGTGGAACTAAGTGTAACAAGCAAGCTACAGGGAATGTTTTTATTAAATGAATTTTAAAAGAAACATTTCCACACCCACAGCTTTTCTTTTACATTCCCTCTGTCTATTTTTCTTACCTTTTTAAAGGTGTATTTTAAAAGGAATTTATCAACCTGGTAGTTAAGCTTCTTTCCTTTCAACGCCCTCTTGTCTGTCACTAAAATTTACAGTCTTGATGATACTTTCTGCAGTTGGATTACAGAGATCATTCAGTTTCTTTCTTTCCCTGATGTCAACTCAGAAATGAGGAAATAAGATTAAAGGCTGCTCTTCCTTTTCACCATTCTATTCTCTTTTTCATCCAGGTAAATGTGAAATTAAAAAGCTATCTGTTCATTACATCAATTCTACAGGTTGAGACAGTGAGGCAGATGATTTTCGTGCATTTATACATTGCTTTAACTGGTATGAATACAAGGGATATGTTGAAGAGTTTGAGACTAGAATCGCCTAAATGTATTCTTGACACACCTGTGCTGATCCACCTGGAGAGCGGACTTCTGATCTACTGGCCTGGTTCCCCTCCTGCTGGAGATGAATCCGCCTTATGGGGTCTCAGTTGTGCCAGATTGCCCTCCTGCCCACATTGCATTCACGCTATGGAGCTTTGCTGCTTCTAATCGAATCTTTCTTGATTCACAAGAGTCGCTGTAAGATCATAATTTTAAAATTCATCTTAATCCTATCTAGTAAAAAAAAATCAATGTCATTTGTGTGATGAGCTCATACCCCAATTCCCAGAGAAAGAGACTTGAGTTTTACCTATGGAAGACTTACAGAATTGAGAAAAACAAGTCCCTCTGCCTAGGCACTGCCCCAGGACCATCGCAGCAGGGAACGGTCACCTCCTGGCTGTGCCATACTCCCTCCTGCACCCACGCTGGCTCTTCACCTTGGTTGCAGCAATGGCGGCCAAGACACCCTTCCTCTCCCTTGGTTTCAGGCTGGCAATGCTGCTCAGCACTAGCCAACACCTGAAAGCTAAGAAACAGCCTGAAAAAAATTAGAGGGTGTTTTTTTGTACTTCCTTCTGTGCAAAAATGTAGTGATGTGGAAGTAATGAAAAGGCAAGCATGAAAGCAAGCTACAGAAGAGGTAGGAAGAAGGGGAGCCATAGCTTAGGAAAGACAGAAATTTGGAAGATTTGAGGGAGACAAAGACATGGAGGAAAAAAGCTACAGAAAGATGGGGAAGAGAAATTTAAAGGTTTCAGTTCTCTTAACCTGAAGACAAACTTTTCTGTCAAAATGTTTCACATCTTGCTAGGTAAAGCTGAAGCTTCACCGAAGATCTTAAAGAGTCGCCCAAACACGGGCGAGTTCAGTCTCCTGGCATTGTTATCAGTCAGGAATCCTCAGCGACAGCTGTGGAGTTGGAACAGTGATAGTAAAGTCCAGGTACAATATTCAAAGGACTACAGCAGCTTTTAGGGTTAAATGAAGTTCTTGATCCAGAGCCTTGGCCTTAAATAAATTTTATTGACCTCAGAAGAATAGTTTTTGTTTTATACTTCTAGCTCTAGTATCAATATCTGGAATTAATCTGGAACAGATTCGTAGTCTTTCCCTCCTTTTTCTAGTGTTCTTTCAAGGCTGTGATGTTTGGATAACAATAGAAATGTTCTTTTGGGAGCACATCCAAACTCTTCTCTGGAGGGTTTGTCACAGAGACAAATGTGCTTTCAATGGTCTTCTTCCAGTTCACGAAAGGTGTTGCTTAGATTTTTTTCTGAACTGAAGTATTTGCCAAAAAAACCCTATATGTATTCAATTTTATCCTCCACCCCCTGCCAAGTAATTTTGTCCAGTTTTTTGCTTTGCTAGATCCTCCCTCAAAAAAAAAAAAAAAAAAATTTCATTTAATGGTTCAACCTGAACTGAAACCAAACAAAAGAAAAAGAACAGGATTTCTAGTTCACCCCCAGAAACAACAAAGAAACAAAACAAACAAACAAAAAACCTAAGAAAAGTCATCATTTTCCCAGCTCTTCCTTTAAGCCTCATGTCTAGAAATGCTACCACATTGCGTCTGTGCTCTGAACAAAACTATACTGTGCTCTAGTTCTGAACATTACCATATGGTTTCAGCAACTGCTTTTGTTCCCGAGCACGGTGTACTGTGAATTCCCCACTGGACTGGTGGCATGATTTCCCACCTAGGAATGTCATTCAGTGATTTCAAAGCCTTGCTATGTACAATATCATTAACACGAGGAATGGCACGAATCAACACCATTACAATGAACCTTGTGAGCTGAGCTCCAGAGGGGCTTGTTTCGCAGAAGTTGAATTTCCAGCAAACCACACACTGCATCCCTAATATACATCAAGCAATGTAAAGATAAAAATACTAAAGAAATGTTTGGATGTTTTAAGTTTAGTAGAACCACATTAAAAATACGTTGAATAGAGCTATTAATTCTAAAAAGCCAGTGATAGATGGCATCAGGTTTTCTCATTTCCATTCATTTTTATGGAAAATGTTAGCAATTTTCCTATTGCATGGCGTTTACATTATTAAGTCAAAGAGCCATGATTGGCTTATTACTGCAGGAAAAGCCAGCATTTGTCTCTGTGATTGCAGCAACACTGAGAGATGTCAAAGATGTATGAACATAATACTACCACTTACTAATGTCCAGCTCAAACATTCATTGTATGACTGCAATTTATTTCGTCTTGTAGTTCTTGAAATTACAAGTATGAAAACCACCACGTAAATGAAATAAGAAGGAACAATAGCTGTGAAAAACAGTTTGTTAATTTAGCTGTCCTTTTGCTGCAGATATTGTAAATGGAAAAATCTGTAGTGTAAGTGCTGTATGAGTCTCAGCTGCAGGAAGAAGAAAATTACCAAGGCCCTTTTTTGGTAAGAGGAGGGCTTTCTTACATGATTTTCGTAGCACCTAAGGCCCTGGAAGAGGAGTGTTAGCAATCACTTCTGCGAATGCTGTTTGTGATATTGGTTATGGAGCACACTGGCAGTGCTCAAACATTGGTAATGTTTGGTACATTTCACTTTAAGCATTTCACATTTCCTCAGTGATTTATGTGATGAGCATGCTACAACATAATCTCTTTGACTCATTTTTTTCTCGTTATTTTTTCTTTAATTTAGTGTTTGCTTAGCACCTCAGAAACAGCAATGATGAAATCCAGCAATGCCTCCATGCAGAACCATGACGTAGCAGGACTAGTTTCCAGCTAGGAATGGGTACAGATGGTATCACCCTGAAAGGAAAGATTGGTTTTATTTTCTCTCCTCCCCTTTAAATCCACACTCACCTGCATACTGGGATGATGGTGTGAGGATTCCCATGACAAATACAGCTTCACAGGTGATCGTGGCAACATATTTCTGACTGCAGTCCCAGGATCAGATGTATGCATGTTTGAAATCATGCACCACAAACAGTCATTGTTTGTCTTGCCTCTTATCATGAAATGCTGGCACATTTCTATAATTTGACTCTGTAATTTCTTTTCAAAATACTCTACCTTCCTGCAGTGCTTGAATTCCCTCTGCAGACAGGCTTATACTTTATGTGGCTTGTTTGTTTATTTGTTTTTCACTCGCATGCCCATTTTAAAATGGCCGCTATTAGTTTTGCATTTGTTGTGAAGTTATGATTCCTTTTTAACTCACTTTATGGTGCTATCGTTTTGCTGGTATATTTTCTCCGATTTATGTAGTTGCTGTTTCCTTTGTTTCCTCATACTTAATATTCTATGTGCAGATATTATCAGTGGTGCAATCTGTGCCAGTCAAGCACTACAGTGAGGACATAGATAGATGTCAGTCATTTAAATTGAATATCTATCTATATAAAATGACAACTGATGAAGAACGCAAATGAAGCAGATGATACTCAAAGAAGTGAAGACAAACTTGAGTCAAGACTAGCAGTGTTTTGAAATTATTTCAATGATGAAAGACAAGTTGTGAAACAGAAAAAAAAAGGTGGATGTGCATGTATTTCAACTTATGCTCATTTTATACAAACATATATATGTGTGTGTATACATATATGATATTTAAAAGAGAGAGGGTAATATTCCTGGATTACAATGAAATGTTTGTATTTTTGCATAGAATAAATATAACAAAAATACCTCCTAAGTCTGGATGGTTTAGACTTTGCTGCTGAAATGCTGGTAGGCTTAAAAACAGCAATATTAACACAGGTAATGGATTTCATGCTGTGCTCTGGTACATCAGGGAGAGCTACCTATAGCTATTACTGGTTGAAAGGAAGATAAAGATTCCTATTTTCTAAATAGGAATCCCTGCCTTCAGTGAAGTAGGATTTCCAGCTTCACTTGAAAAGAAAGTGCCAAATTCTGCCAGATATGGGGAGAGGTGATTTCAATGGGAATTGCTCAGATTTGGGGGAGGAAGGATTAGAATTTGACCCCATCTTACTTAAAAGATTCGATTTTAAAGTAACTGCTGGAGACGAATTGATAATTCAGCAATTGCTCTATCAACACCACGTAGCCTGCTTTTAAGCCTATGCTTTCTCCTTTATCAGTCTTACTCTGAGTCTGTGATTTGCTGTGCATTACCTATCTGTCCTTAAGATTTGGTTTGCTTCTTAGGCCAGTACAATCTGACTTTTCAAATGTCAAAGGTTTAAAACTTCCAAAGGTTAATGATCATTTCCTGAATCTCTTTCTAAATATCAAATAAAGTTCCTTAAAGTCAGCTGTGCCAAATATTATTCCCTCCTTTTATAGGAGAATCACTTGGAAGGAGGAAAGTTCTTGACAGGAATCTTTTGGAGGAAGGAAAATTCTATCAGAGAACACAAAAAAGGTGTCAACGTAAGGGAGATAATTTAATCACACATGCAGTTGCACAATAAGAAAGTAAAGTCTATAAAGCGGCAGGGAGCACTAGACAAGACTTGGGATGTCTCCTATAACTTTAAATATTTGGATTATATTTAATACAAAGGCAGAACTGCTTCAAGGAGGTGCAAAAATTGTTTTCAGGTGGTAAAACCCATAGCAGTAAAATCTAGAAAGGAAAAGCCTGCACCATTTACTTCTTGGCATGTCTTTTGTAGTCAATTCCCAGTCCCTGCAGAAAACCAGGAGCTTTGATTTTCCAGAGCAACAGCTTGCCTTAAATCTGCATTGGTTTGGGAGGATCCAGAAAATAAGTTATTTCACTAGCTACAGGGCGCCTCTGTTTTCTTGGCTTCTTCCCAGACTCCCTCCTTTCTGGTGAAAGCACTATAAGCAGAATTTGTAGGGACCCAGCTACTGGGTAGTTCTCAGCTCATCTACAAGAGCCCTGGGCTGGAAGAAAAGCAGAGCGCCACAGGCAGACCTGTGGGCAGATCAATCAGGCAAAGGCTTAGGTAAACCACTTCCAGGAAATCAATCTTTTGGGGCCTATCACCATTTCATGTTATTTAAAGCAGAGGTGGCTTATCCAAAAGCCTTAATTGTAATGACAAATGAAAATAGCAGTAGATGAATCAATACAAACCCTACTCTGTATTCCAAGCAAAAGTGTCTTTTATTAGTTTGGGGAGTATGGAAGGAAGCAGTCTTCAGACTGTAAGTAATTATTGTGACAGTTTTTGTTTACTATTTTCATTTCTCAACTTTTTATTCAAACCCATTTTATAGCCCTATAGAGTTTGATAAAACTGTATTCGGTGCTTTATCTAAATATTGATCAGCATGTTTATAGGGAAATTAGTATGCCTTCTGCTTGAACAGCAAGAAGTAATAAATTAAGCATTAAAAAAAAAAACTTTACATGCTGAGAGTCCCGTTTTATTTTATAATCTATAATCCATTACTTTTCTACAAATTAATTTGCTTAAATGAGCCCAGTATTTTTATCATTTATCTACAGTTCTACTGGAGTCTGATTCAAGTTATATATTTTTTAGTGGATAAGCAAAATAACAGTAGCAATTACAATACATTAATCTGATTGGAAACAGAGGTGAGGAGAGCTCTGCCTAGTTAAGTGAAATTCAAGCCTGATATAACTCAGGGAAAATGGACTTGACATTTTTAGTCTAGTAACTAATGTCAGGACTGACTTTGTTTTGTCAAAGTCTTATTCCTCTTAGTCTCCATCCCACGGCTTTGTTCTTAAATTCTTGTTCATGTCTGTCGTTCATTGAGAAAGCATCACTCATCCACAATAAAGATTTGAGTACTGTTGACCTGGACATGTTTTCTTTCTTCCTTCACACTAAAGGATGAGTGAGAAAAGGTATTCAGAATCACTGAAATACAGTATTACATCAGTGTTTTTCACCGAGCACGTGTGGCTTAAATATACATTGTTTTATTTTGCTACAATTTGCCCGTATCTGAACAAGCTTCTTTCAAGAATGTAAGGGATGTGTTTGACTCTTCAATAAAACCAAATAAATTTCACAAATATTTTCTTCACTTGAAGCACTGTTTTTCAACCTTGGGTTTATTAGAAGCTCCAAAGAAGCAATGTGGGAATTACCCATCTGCAATATCACTGCTGCACACAGAAGTCCCTAGAGAATTCAGTGTGTAAGCTGGAGTAACCATTTTCTCATTACCTTTGTAGATCCTTTAATTCTGAACTTTTAGTGTAAATGTACACCACTGGTAAGGTCATTGCTTTATTAAATAGTTCAGTGATGCAATCTCAGCTTTCGCACAATCCAGGGCTAACTGCATGAAGAACATTGTAAGACGTCCTCTGCACATAAATTGGGGTTTTTAAATATCTGTGGTATTGACTATTTAAAGCCATAAACTGGCACTATCTATAAGCAACATGAGCAATGGACAAAAAGAAGCCTTCTGAAAGATTTTTAGTCTAAGTTTCTTTAAACATAAAGATAAAAAAATCTGCTTAGGGAGGCTGGTGCAAACTATTTTACTAACCTGAGTATAAACTGTTTAAATTTAGAATTTGACTACTCTTCTAGGTATTTTCTTTCACATATAAAAATCATATCAATTGGCTCTTTTGCACTTTACAAAGCTTCCTCTGCTCTACTAATAGATGCTATAAATAATTTAGAGCAACACTGGGTATATAGACTTGTTGTGTGTTTTCCCCTTGGAAACTAATAAGCTATTTTTCTTACCTTACTCTCTCCTCATTGCAGATATGTTGGTTATATTATGCAGCCAATATTTCACCTGAAATCAGAAAGAAAGCAAAACCAGCAATTTTAAATAGGTAAGCAAAACTGCAGATAAACATATCATTTGTCTTTCCACTCATGGATTGGACAAGCCATTTAGGTGAATCTAGCATTTTTGAAGTCCTCATAGTGTTGTTACCCACTTATGAGCAGACTCATAAAGCTAGAAAGGACCACAGAAGATCTTCTGGACTGACCTCCTACATATCAGTAGCTGTTATATTCCAGTGGAGTCCGGCAACGCATGACCTGTGCTGGGTAACGCAGACAATTCTGAGCAGCATTCCTCTCCTGATACCAAGAGACAGCAGCTCTTCATCTCTTCACCACTTTGTTCCACTGGTTAACCACTCTGACTGTTAAAAATGAGTAGCTTATACCTAATATGAATTTGTTTTTTAACTGCTAGTCATCATTTCTTGTTTCTGTCTTTCTCTACTAGATTAAAGAGCCCTTTGTATTTTCTTCCCCTGAAGGGACCATATTTACACTAGTTAAGTTGTCTCTCAGTCATTTTCTCAGTTAACTAAGCAGAGTAAGTTCTCTAAGGCATCCTCTCTAATTTCTGAACCATTCTTCTGGCACTCTCCTATATATCTCCAATTTTTCAGCAAACTCAGAAAAGTATTTTCCTGTGGGGGTTTAATTCAGTGAACCAAGCAGTGGACATCAAACCAAAAGGTGGTCCTCGGTCCCACAGACCTTGAGTCCCAACACAAGCCAAGAGAGGGATGCAGAGGCAGAGGGGAAGTGCAAGGAGCCAGTGGGACGCCTGAGCCAGCATGACAAGCAGTTATCTCAGCACACCCAGAGATTAACTGTTGACAAGTTTTTTGTAGGCATCATGGCAAAGGAGAGCTTTAATGAGGGATTTGAAGGAGGATAATGATGTAGCTTCACAGATGTTTACAAGGAGCTTCACCCAAGCATAAGTAATTAGCACTGATAATACTTACTATCTTCGATGGGTGTGGAGGTTTTAAAGGGTGTCTGAATGAGCCAGCTTGGGTACCCTAGGCAGCAGACAGGCAATAGTGTGACAGTATACTGCTGCAAACATACCCAGCTTCTCCACACAGTTAATTAGCCAAGCTGCAGTTTCGCATTACACTGTTGCCAGTACTTGACAGTGTTATTCAGAGGCAGCAGAGCCATCTCCCTTCCTGGCAGCGTGCTGGTGCTGTGCAGATACTCCCTGAAATGCCTGTACAGGTTATGGATAGTGAAATACGGTAGGATTGTTTTATTTACTTTCCTCTGCATCTGGAAGTTTCTTGATAATACATTGCCTTTTCTGGGTCATATTTAAGAATGGGAAATAGCATATTGATTTCGTCATGCCAGTGAAGAAATGTGAACCTGTCAACGTCTATGGTCACTCCATCCAGCAGGCTGATCCTCCATCTCTCTGCCAACTGTAATGTGCTGAAAAAATAGTTTTATTGGAGGGACAGAAAAAAAAATATTTTGGACAATTAATCAACATTCAGTCTGGCTGTAACAGTTCAACAGCATGTAATAAAATTGCTTTTTCTTTTTACCCAGAAATGTTCCCTTCTAGTCTGAAAATAAACCATTTTGGCAGCAAGCTCTGGGCAGTTACATAGCCATGATCAGTTCAAGCCGGTATCAAAACCTTAAGAAAATATGATTTTAAACTATCTTGTGGGAATTTCTTTTCTAAAGAAATATTCTGCATTTTGGATTGGTCTGTATCCAGTCTACGTCTTTATGTGCAAATGTCATGGATCACCACTCACTCTGTCTGCTGATTGTGAATTATATCAAAATTCAGCCACCAAACAGCACAGAAGTTCAGAAAATTTCACATAAAGGCCTGGGTCCCCCATTGCAGCTTGGAGTCTTCTCTGATTTCTACATAAAAATACGATATTTCAAAAATGACTGTTGTCCTTGCTGTGTCTAAATAGCTTTTTTGAGCTGTTGAGCTATCTCTGTAGACAAGAAGAAATCTTAGGTTTTATCCCTAGAGGGTTACTCTTTGTATTCACATTATTTTCAAATCTGAGCTCAGAGCCTCCTGAGAGCTCCTCAGTCTTGTTATTTCAAGGATAAAGGACTGGGCCTGAGCTCACTGTAGGAAGAGAAGAAGCAGAGGGAAGACCCCTGCAACGGCCAGTGTACTGCTCTTGTGCCATAGAGGGGCAAAGGGAGAAGGAGAAGCAAAACATATTGCTTCTGGGATATGCCTCCCTTCGCTTGCAGCTATTCCAAACAGCACAACCCCTATTCAAACAGCAGTATCTGCTATATGCATGATTTCCAGCAATCTTTCAGAAATGGCTGAGAAATGGGCTGTGGCTATACTGCCACCCTCAGAAGGCTGCCTGCCCTGGGCAACTCCCTGTTTTGCCTATACCTTCAGCCAGCTCTGCCTACATTTGTATGGCATGAAAATGCTATCTTTTATCCATGTCACTGAGTCTTTTATCAACGTCAAATCTAAATTTGGGGAGATAAGAGGAAATACCAGCAGCCCCTAATGTGAAAGACTCACTTTAAAGCCTTAAAGTGGAGTTCTGATTTATTGGAAATTGAGGACTGAACTGTCAATAGGGATTTTCTAAGGCAGCAGCGCAGATCTTCCTCCCATATACAGCAGAATTTGTCTCTAGCTTGAAATCCAATGTCTTTTTGCTCAGAGAGAGTGCCTTTACCTTTTGGTCTGATACTGAATATTTTTGGCTCCTGGACCTCACCAGCCTACACGGCTCTTGTGAGATGGTGAATTAGAATCAACAGAGGCAGCAAAAGGCAGCCACGTGCAGCTTTTTGAGCACAAGACAGTAGCAGAGACTAGTGAACTATTTCAGTCTTAATACAAACAGTTTTAAAGCCAGAGTGAGCCTTTGAGCATAGGAAAAAAGAAGAGAAGTGATTTTACACATCTTAACTTTTCTAGCTGTGAAGAATAGATGCTTACTTTTAGACCTCACCCTCCCTGTGACTCAGAAATAACCACTGTAAACATATAATTCTGTCCTTATTTTCTGAGACGCAGAGGCTGATGAGAGAGAAGGTAAATAATCTGGCTGGCCAATGCATGGTCTTAATTTTCTTAAAATAATTACAGCAAGATATTAAAATCTAAAGAATGCTACTCATTAATAAGAATAATAGAATAACAGCCTGTCTCTCTGCATGACTGTGACACTAATCCAATCATAGATTGATTTCTAGGAGAAAATAAACAGCTATCTTTACAGTAACTTAGGTCATTAGCTGCTTCTAACTTATATCTTGTTCCTGGGGAGAATATTCTTGGCTGGTATTGCCTAATTATACTTCAAAATTTTGCCTTTTCGCAGATTGTAATCTCTTTAAATCAAGATCTACTATCTATTTAAATCAAGGGTCATTGTTCCATATTTGCTGATAGAAGGAAACAGTAGAGAAAAAGTTCTGAACTTCCTCCAGCTAACCAAGAGACTTAGAGGATGTGCTTAGGGTATGGCTATGGCCAGACCATGTAAACTCAGTCCTACTGTCACAAAACTCCCTTTGTTTTCAGTGTAAATACTGCTGATTAAGGAGAGAAGAACTTGTCTACTGACCCATTTAATATCTTCCAGATCCCTACCCTCTGTCCCTTAATCCATCATTTTTTGAAGTGACAACACTGCTTACCATCTCATCCATTACACACGGTACTTACCGATGGAAACTTCCCACAAATCAGACTGAACTTGAAGAACATGGGCATTAATGAAAAGAAAATATATAGAAAAGTCTGAAATTGAGAGCTGAGCTAGGGAATTGTAGCTCCTTAGTTTTAACCAGCTCAGAGGTCTGTTTTCTTTTACTTACTTCTTGAAAACATTTTACATCGGCTGTACTTTGTTTTCCAGCTGTCAGAGTTAGAAACAAATCTAGTTTATCCCTGGTGTTTTTGTACTTTTATTTGAAACTACTTCATATTAGACATTTTTAAGTCTAGAGCACATGTTATTTTTTTAACATTCAAACTGAATTTAGAAAGCTGAAGGAAAACTTTGCAATGCATTTTGTCCATGCAAAGTTAACTGACTGCAAACACATAAACTGTAATAAGTTTAAAAAAATCTTTTTCTAAATCAAATTCACTTTCCTCAAAAGTGTATTTGAAAATGAAAGCAAAAAGCCTTTCCTTTGGCATTTTAAATTGTACTGTTGTTTTCAATCAACTGTGACTTTCCCTGAAGGAAAAGTCCCAGTTTACACTGCATGTAATACTTCAAGCTTCAGAATCTCTGATATTAGCATGAGTTGAAGAGTCAAGTAGGTAGGAATTGTTTCCTTTTTGGAGCTTAACCTGCAAGAATTTTGTCTCTTTTTGCCACATTGAGAAGAGGGAGTCTTTTTCCTGTCTACTTTCCTCAAGAAAAAAAAGATCCTTGAAAATCCTAATAAGGAGGATGCCAGCAGCAAGATGGAAGAAGGCAGAAAGAACGGGGTGTGAAAACTGTACACAAAAGCAAAACAGCAGTGAAGCCTTATTCTTTACCACCTTTAGCAAGAAATTAAGTCCAGGCAGTAAGACTGCTTTTCCTATGATCAGTCGCCTAGGTTTCATAGACAGCTTGGTTGGGGTGCAAACCAGACAAGCTAGAGGAAATGCAAGAAACCACAGAGAAAATACAACAGTAGAGAATTTTCACTTCCCTGCAGAGGATAACTAGTTAGTTAAGCTGATGATGACAGGACGGCAGAGTTTGTGTACTGACCCCCTCACGTTTCTTCTCAAAAGAAAGGAAAGAACTGCTAATATTGCTATTACCACCCCTCCTAATTAAGTATGTAACATTGCAAAACTATTTCTTGGGTGGATTTTTTTTTTCCCCAGGAGGATATAATTTTACCAAATGTAATCAAGAATTCAAACTTCACAAACTGATGTTCACAAAATCACAGTCCTAATGTGCTCTCTGATACAGAACTGTATGAGGGATAAAATTGTTCTACTTAATTTGAAGATGGAAAAAATCTATTCATTTGTCTGGTTCTTCCATATAACACTTAAAATTGTTGCCTACAGAAATGTTTCTACTTCCTCAGATAAATTTAATTTTAAATGCACTATGTGCTCACTGGGGAAAAATTACGCAGCCTAATAAAGCTCACTCTATTCAGTTCTCATATTCTCCTTTCTGTATTGTGAAGTCAATATGTGTATATTTTGTCGTTTCTTTATATGGACTCCCTTGTTAGTTTAGTGTTCTTTCCACTTATATTTTAACACTTCCAGAAAACAAATTCTTGAGAAAAAACAGTTTGAAAAGGTAAAGGAAAAGGTCAACTTAAGTTTTCAAAGGCCATTTTTACCCTTCTTGACTGTTATATAATTTTCTAGGTTTTTTTTTTAAATAACCATATTATTTGGTAATTTCTATGCTGACACTTCACTGGCTATATAAATCTATGAGGTAATTGTAGAATAAATTATCTCATTGCATATAATATCACTCTAGATTCTGTATAGGCATCTGTAGCTAAAAATTACAATATAATTACATACACATAAATGTTTAGTTATCTAGCAATTATAGCATAATTGTTACACTGTTTCTTGCAAAACTGATGTATGGAAGTATGTTTTGGCACTTTCAGCACCGTGAATCTGGCTATATGTGAATTATCTTTGGAAGTTTTGAATTCAAAAAGATAGTAACTGTTTAACCCACATTGGTCTTCATTTTTTTTTTATTATTATTATTTCCTACTTCTAAATTGAGAGTGTAAATTAGGCTGGTTTTAAGCACATAGTTAAGAAAACTCCTACCTCCAAAGTAGATGGGACAAAGGTGCTCATTTAGAGTTATTTTCTTCAAACTAAATTTGTTCCAGTAAACAGCAAATATTTGTGCAACCATTCCAACCGAAGACATGATATCTGATCAATTTAAGCAACAGCTTCTTACCATAAGAGGCTGCAGAAATACACTTCCTCATAGTTTTTCCTTTACATTCATACCTTTGTCTGCTAATACTACTATATATATCAAGTATGTCTTACATCATCAGCATGTCTTGATATTAGCCAGTAAAGTGTACAACTGCAGAGAAAGGTGAATATGAATTTGCAGTATTCCTAACTAAACTCCAGATTTTTCTATTATCATGATGCTGAGGCCAAGATAATGGGGCTGATCTTGTCAGCATTCTCCTCAGCATCAGAAGACAAAAGTCTGAAAATCCTCAGATGAGGAGGGGATCGAAACAAAGTCTCTCTGGAGCTGGGTGGCTTTTCCCAGTAGGTTTAAACAGAGTAGGATTAAAGGAGGCAGCTGTACCACCGCCTGCAGATATGACATTAAAAGAAAACAGTGAGTCTGTGTTATCAGCTCCTACCAATTAACTGTAACTGCATTAGACTTCTATTGTATTTGGTTAGTAAACAGTGTAGATAATTTTAAAAGGTTGTGGGGAAACTGTAAAAATTAACCCAAGTTATTAAATCAGATCTAGATGCTGGAGAAATCTTTGGTAGTTTTGGGACACTTGATATTTGACCCAGATCCATTAAGTAGAATTATTACGTTAGAAACTCATCAGAGTATAATCTCTGAGACAGAGTTCTCTCCAGTCACTGTCTATAATTACAGCATGGTATCAGGAGTGAAGGTTGAAAAAGAAGAGTGACTTGAGAAACAGTGGAATAGAAGAGGAATAATTGGACAATGTGGAGCATGAATTTAAAAATCTAAAGAGGCTGAAACTCTCCAGGAGTACAGCAGATCACTGAAAAGGTTCAAGCAAGATAATTGTATCTTTATGAAGCCAAGGGGAAACCCTGAAAAGAAAAATGGAATAAGCCAGGTTTTCTCATTTTAATATTGCAGAGTATGAGATTAATTTAAGAATCAACAGTTAAATGAGAAAGAGCAAGCTAGTTAACATATTATGTTATTGAAATTTAACAAGCATTGTAATCTAAGAAGTGGATTCACTTAGTACATATCAGAGAGTGTTGAGACAAAGAGAGTGTTCTGAAAGATTTGACAAATCTTTAACCTGAGATTAGACTGTAACAGGTATCAGAAACCTGTCAAAAGTTGTAAGAAATGCACAATGAAGAAAAAAAGGACAATAGGTTTACATCTTGGATAGATTTAGAAAACGAATATGAGGATGCCAGGCTGTATAACAAACAGATTAGATTGTAATGTTAGAGGAAAAAAAATTATTGCAGGTACATCTCAGACCATAGAAATGACCAGAACAAAACAAAAAACTAAAAAGACAAGAATACAAAACCTAATAAGAGTAAGAGAGCAAGAAGCATAATGAAAGAAAGTACAGACTTCAGTGATGCTCAGCCTTTCAGCAGAATGACTATATTCAAGGGAGGCTAAAATTTAACATAAAAGGACTGAAACTACCTAAGGAAAAAAGAGAGTTAATAAAAGAAGAATTTGTGAGAATAGTGCATGTTTCAACAACATCCTTAGGTTATTCTGAAAATTGGGGAAGTCCTTGTTCCATATATATCCATTGTTCATAGACAAGGTAACGTGATATCTAAACATACAAGAAAAGATTTTAAAGTTAAAGCATAGTCTTATTTACAGATGTGGATACAAAACGTTCAGATAAGTCACAAGAGGAATTCTTTCTATTGAGGGAAGATGAAGGCAAAACAAAATCTTGAAAAGACAGTTTGAATTATTGCAGAAGATGGGGCACATGTTGCAGGGCTGAAAGCGTATTAGACCCTAAATCTCACTGAGAAAGGTTATAGTGCAGAGGCAGGAGGCTGAGAAGACGGAAAGTAAAAATGACAAAGAAAAAGTAGGACTAGGTGAAACTACAGAACACCAGAGGTGTCACAGGAGAATTTAGGGGTGGGGCGGCCACAAGGACAAAGCCACAGCACTCAGTCCCATAAAATTTAGAATTTATTTACTAACCAGGGTGAGTATAGTGGGTGGGTAGCAATTCCTGTTCTACAACACACACACTCGTGCATATGCCGTACAGATACACCCTCACCAGCCAGGGCCTCGTGTCCAGCTGTGAACATCATGGCAGCCTCAGGGCAGCAGGACTCCTCACAGCTGGACAAAGTGTCCAAGCCCTGGCTGGTGTCCTGGCTTTCACACAGTGCTTCCACCTTGGTCTCAGCCTTCTGCAGTGTGCTGGGCTCCTGGGGAGGTCTTCCTATCAGGGTGCTGTTGATTTACCTATTTATTGCTTTCTAACTTAGACAATCAGCATAACTTTCCAAAGGCCTTGCTGGTCTGTCACCCCAGGACACATACCTTTGACTTTCTCCATATTTAAAGCCAGCTGGCTGTTTCTACATGAGTTTCTCTCATCTTCTGATATCCCACCCTAAACATGTTACGAGGATGTAGCATTCTTAAGAACCCCTTTGTGTTTCTTGGTTTCTTCCCCATGCACACCTAAACCATTAAAGGTGGGCAGATGTAGTTCAGAGGTTCTGGATAAGGCTTCCCCATAACAATTATTTGTGCTTGTTTTATTTGCCCGGCACATACCATAATCATCATAATGATAAAGAGCTGGGCAGATGTGGTCAAGGTCTCACTTAAGTGATTCATGCTTTCAGGTAGGCTTCAATATATCACACAAAGGAAAAACCATATTCTTAGCAAATTGAGAAGTTATATAAATAAAATACTAACATAATACTGACTCTTTTAAAAAATGGCATTCATATCACAGTGAGATTCAAAAATGTTATACGTATTGTATATAAGAACAAGGAAACTTTATAAATGGTCCACAGTTCACATAGACATTTTTCTGTGTGCTGGAAAATACATATTGATTTTGGATTATGATTCCCACTTAGCAGAGGATAAAGAATAAAAACCACAACCATTACAAATTTGATTTCATGTACAAATCAATATTTGCAAGATATGACACATGAGCCACAATAATGACATATAAGAAACAAGTTTTAACACTTTGCAGAGGTTTATTATTTTAGGTATATTTTTTCAGGTCCAAGACAGAAACAGTCAAATGGAAAAAAAACCCTATCAAAATTATTTGAAGGATTCTCAAAAGCCTGCTCTACTAGCTCAGATCTGTACTTGGTCCTGGTAAGTTATAGGACAGTATGTCTTGAATCTAAATTCTCAATGCCTGATGTTATTTAGAAAAGGAAAGGAAAAATTTCGACCAGTGCCATGAAAAGTACGAGTATTATGAATTCCTGTTAAGCATAATGAAAACAACAAACAGAAAGGTCAAATAGGTTAAATGTGTCATGACACAGCCATCTGACAATGTGCATTCATACACCTAAAATGTGGATTTTTTTCCCATGAAGCCACCCCTTTTTGTTAAAGTGGTTAGACACCAGTGCCTGATGTAAGAGTGAAACAGGAAGAACAGAGCCAAGGTGAAGAAGTTCAGGCAGAAGAGTAGCATGTGGTCTAGGTGTTACCAAGGGAAAAGTCTAAGCAGAGCAATGCAGGGACCAAGCACAGCTCTGTACAGACTTAAATACATACAGTGCCTCAGGGATCTCAAAGACGTAAGGTACCAACTCAAAGACTGGCTGAAAATACAGGTACATATTGTATTATATATTATGTTTACACTGTATGCGTATTATAAGTGTACATTTCTTTCCTCTGGAAGGGGGAGTTGTGAGACTATGTGCCCCTTAAGAAGCTCCAAGCATTTTGACTTGAAGAAGTCCTGCAGCCTGGAAGGCTGGGACACCAAGATCTCTCCCTGCCTCACAAGGGCCACTCTCACTTACACATAAGTTTATTCATCAAAACAAGCTTAGACTCACAGACCTCAGTTATCACTCCCCAAGAACCTTTTTCTGACTGCATCATCTTCTTGTGTGATGGTGGTTATACTGATGTGTACCCTGATGGGTGACCTGGCCTTGTGCAGAACTTCTAGTCTGTGCCTTCCTCGTTCACCAGACCAGAATTAGGAAATCAGATTAATACTTCTGTAGAGAGAGCAGAATTGCTTTTAGTTTTCCAGTTAAATTCCTGTCTCTTAATAAGGTTTATATGGAAATTATGTTTGTAATATTAAAACATCATAAAAATATAAGTAGGGTTTTTTCTAATTGCCTGCAATGTAGTCATTTTTTAACAATGAATATAAAAACAAAGACATTAAAAATGAACTATGATTATTTTATTGTAACTGCAATAAAAGAATTCAAGAGACTCAAAATATATGCAAACAATCCATGGAGCAGAAATGCAGATCCCTGACATAATTGTCAGGCTGCATCAAAATGGAACTGGAGGGATGCACCACAAGTATAAAACCCTGCCAGCACCCATGGTGTGCAACCATCGTCCCCAGGAATTTTGTCTTCACAGCACATCACCTCCTGCAGATGAGGGTAGGCAGAGAAAAGGTGACATGAATGGACAAAATGGGGAGAAAGGCTGCCATAACAACAAATGTGAATCTTCTTATTTGCTCAGTTGCTCTGGCTGGAGTCCTGCACTTCCAGCTCTGAGCACTTTGATGCTGAAACAGAGACTGAAAAGTCCAATTTTCTCCGTCAGAGTTTGTGGACCTTCAACCAGTACTTGCTAACTGAGGTACTTAAGGTTACCCCAGAGAAGCCCGCCTTTCCCAGTGTATATAGAGGGTGC
Source organism: Gymnogyps californianus (assembly GCF_018139145.2). NCBI lineage: Eukaryota > Metazoa > Chordata > Aves > Accipitriformes > Cathartidae > Gymnogyps > Gymnogyps californianus. The sequence continues at coordinate 177,697,338 of NC_059471.1, forward strand.
TGAAAAGACTGATGTTTCTAAAGCTAAAAGCTAAGCACAGAGTAAGCTGTGCATCATGTCCTTAGCTACTGAATTATTTCTGAGTAGTACTGAACTCAGAGCTGAAGAGGTCAAGATTTGGGAAACTCCAAAGAGCTTAAATTATCTGCTGACAAGTTCAGTTCTACTTAAAGTACAAGCAAGGGTACTATATACAACATAGGAGCTATACAGGGCCTTCAGCTTTTATACACTGTAATTTCCTGAAAGTAAGGACCATTCAAATATCCATACACAAAGTGGGTTTTTTTAATCTTTTAAAAAGTTCCATTGTTAGGCCTAAAATTGTTCAGAAATGTTTTTCCTTTAAGCAATTTCTAATGGCTGTCACTATGATTTAAAGTCTTCTACAGAATCTCTCACATAAGGTATGCCTGCCTAAATTACTTTGGACCTAATTTTAGATAAACTGCTATAGCAAGTGTTGAATAAATGCATGAGTAAGCAAAGAAAAGCAAAACAGATATTTAACATTTGTGACTGGTGTTATCTTTCCAGAGTATTTGAATAGAAGTAGTTTAGGTTTGTTAATTAGGTTCCACACAAAAAATTCATGTTCAAAGACATTACATTGCATTCATCATCTCTCTAAAAGGCTTGTCATTGCATTACCACTGGCTAAAAAAACAACCTAACACAGATCAATGCCAGATGCATTTCTCTGTAAGACACTTTCTTATCCCTTGGCACAATAATGACAAGTATGAGCGGAACTCTTGGGATGAACATACATTTAAGCCAAGATTATTTTGCTCAGGAAAAAAAAAAAGGCACTCAAATAAAAAAGATGCTTTATTAGAAAAATTTAATTACTCTATAGTGATATGTATTGAAATTGTACCTCTCAGGTGTTCTTCTGTGCTGGTCTTTTTGTTAACAAAACTTTGAGGAGATTGTTCCATGACAACTGTGTTTTTCAATCTGTTCTGTTAACTTAAAAAAAAAAATAATGCAGCAATAATAAAATGTTCTGGTATTAAATCTTTTAATTTGAGGAAGGAGAGGAATAACCAAGTAAGTGCACAGAAACATTGAACTCTGAGGTCTTTGCACACTTACAGGTTCCCTGAACTGTCACCCTGAGTTAGGGGATCAAGTATTCAGCCTAAGGCTCCTATGGCATAGAAAAAGTATGTTCCTAGACCAAGTACATATACCTTAACAGGTGACTATAAAGGACCCTTTGCTTTAGTTACAGGGTCACAGATAGATATTATTCTTCTTATTTTCATTGTCAGTTTAATTTCACCCTTTATTTTATCCAGTCAGAACCATAAGAATTACATCATTTGTACTGGAAATCACACAACATCCAATTTCATCTAACTTTCGCCAACCACTGAAAATTGGTTTGTAGAGCTATCATTCTGCTTGGCCAAATCCCTTTGAAATCAATGGGATTTTCAGAACAGAATGACTGACAGATGGGGCCCCTAATCAATAGGGAGGGCAAATGTTGAATACAAATTAAAGGTACAAACGTCACAGGTCACAAGGTAAACAATATTAAATACTCTATAAAGGCTTTTTTTTCATGTATCAAACGTACCTAGAAAATCAATTAAAAGAAAAAAACTCTGCCTTCTATAAATAAGCAACACCTGCATTTACTATCTAAGCCATGTCTCTCGTTTGGCTGAACTGAACTGCAGTTCAGCTCACATTGTACAAACATGGATGGGTCGCAGGAGTGACACAAACCTCACCTTGTAACTCCTTGTCATGAGCTGGTTTCTGATCGTTATCAATTTAAGCCTCCCAAAAGCTGCTGTGACGCTGGTTGCCAGTGGCAGTACAGCTTCAAATGGCAGCTCCGGATCAGCAAGGCTGGGGGAAGATGCGTCTGTGGCCTTTCAGTCTGTCTTGCGATGAGAGCAGTGGATAAGGAGGGAAATGGCTCAGCAGGGGAGAAAGAAGCTCTACACTGAGAGAAGACTGATTTCATCCACACCTTGTTGTCACAGTGCCTCTGCGAATACCGCTAATGCCAAATGGTGTCCCAGCAACACTGTCCCTCCCTTGGAGTGTCCTCCTGGATGTCCTGAGTGCTGTCCCATGGGGATGCAACAGAAATGCTCTTGCTGGCAGGTTACCTCCAGTAATGTAGATGACCAGCATCAGCAACAACCCTGCTCTGGGCAGCCGAGCTCAGGCAACCTATACTCTACAATGCCATGGGGAATGCCATGCCCTAGTGACCCACTCGTGGATACCTTGGGGCTATTAGGGTCATACTCAAATTCATCAGACCCTAATCAAGGGTCCTTTGCAGTGACCAGTCTTCTGCAGTCTTCCAGCTTGAAAAACTATTGCTGTTCTTGCACATATTGAAAAATACAAAATAGATCACCTTGTAACCATCCAGCTGGGAATTCTCGTACCACCGGAATGGGAATGGAGATCACACCTCTGGGTGATCAGTGATGTGCAGCTTGTTTTTTACAAGTAGGAAGATGCCAATTTTGCAAACAGCAGCCTATTTACTTTGATCTTTTTATTAATAAAACACTGTGATCAATGAGGAATATTACTTCTCACACATATAGTTATAATGGGTGTTTATAGTGGACAAGTAAGCGTGCCTCCTGGGTACATCTCTACAGTATTTCCCAAGGATATATCAGGTTGTACAAATGTTGTTTAGCCGCACAAAAGCTCCAGTTACAGTGATCACTGACTTGTGGATTCCAGCCTGCTGTGCATTGATCTGTAGTAACCTTTTTTCCCAAGCTCCAGGGAGACAGCACTACCAATCTCTGGACCAAGGTGAAGTCTCCCTGCCAGACTGACAGAAGGTCCTGACAGTACAATCAAAGTAGCCTTTTGCTTCTTGTAAATAGTTGACATGTGAGTTGGAATAACCCCATGATCCCACCAGGGAAGCAAGTGGTGTGCATCCATAACATTGTAGCCTTCAGAGGTGTGGATGCAGGGGTAGTGCCCCTGGCCATACAGCCAAGCCCTGGGAATTTCAGAGAACATCTCATCCCAGAGTGTGGCTCGTGGGGGGCTGAGCCAGCTTGGGCTTTCACCTTGACTAAGCTTTGGAGTAAATTATAAGAGCAACTGAGACAGCTGGCACATGCTTTTTATGGAGTTGTATGGTATGTATATACAAAGATTGCACATGGAACGGACAAGAAGGATGAAAGATAAGTGTTATGGCAAGGCTTGTAGATAAGAGGCATCCTTAAGAGCACTTCCAGAAGTAAGCATGACTTAAGTTTTCCATGAGCATACTGGCAGCCTGCAGTGCAGGTGCTGATGGGGATTCCCATACCTGGTGCTCTCAGAGGGGAGGCCCCAGGGAACAGCGTAGGATAACATAGTACTCATGGCCAATCCCATCTGCATAGGAGCTGTGCTCTGGCAGATCAAGGCACTTCATGATCAGAGTGCGCTGGTGTCACAGAACATTTCACTCTCAGCGTAGCCATAGGGAACATGCCATAATGAGCACTTATATAAGAAAAGACTTTCTCTGACAAGCTGATCAGATCCCCCTCGGGTGGTTGGGGTCTGATTCATCACTCTCTGCTGCTCTACCTTTGTAACAGAGCAGCTTTAATTTAAAACAATTTAATTCCACATGGAAAACCAGTGCAATACAGAAATAAATCAAGTGCTCTGTATTTACATAAAGACCAATATAACCTCAGCCAATGAAAACTGGAGTGGTTCTGCTGAAGTCAATGGAGTTGTACTGATTTACACTAGCTCAAGCTCTGCTCTAATATTTTAGAAATAATGGTCTAAAGCCCCAGATAATGTATGTCAGAACAACTCCACCAAATTCGTACATCGACTGAGGATCTGACCTTTTATTGAAATGAGTATACTAGAGTTCCCCTTTGGTTTGTTTAAAACATTGAAAAACAGTAACCAGGTTGTTGATCGGTATGCTACTAACCCAGAGGCACAGTAGTTCAGATGCTGCATGCTATGTGGCTGCAGTTTGTATATGTTTGCACCCAGCAACACAGCAAAAGTATTTCAGAGCAGTGGTAGAATGGGTAGTAAGGAAGTAAATCTGCCCTATGGCAATCCTTCATCATGCATCTCTCACTTTTTGCCAAATTTCAGAGTGAATGCTGCATATGGATTTTGCCCTCTGGAGCATGAGGTCCCATTTTTGTTGGCGTTTTTTTTTTCTTTAGTTTCAATAAGTATTTCTTACGGCTCAGGTGCTTAGGGACAGGGAAAAAGAAATGTGCAAATATGAAATTGAAGGTTCAGTGATGTTCATAAGCTTTTGGCATTTTTTGAGGTCTCTTGGTTAGGTTAGTTTCTGAGTAGAAGATACTTTACGTCATAAGCAGATAGATACACATACACTTTTTCAAACTCTGTAGGTGAGCTGCATTTGCACAGAGATGGGAAAACTAAGTATCAACTATCCAGCCCATTTTTCTCCACTCTGTACTCCTTAAATCTCTATGTGTTATGATGCCTGTTATTACTGAATTAGTGCACAGTCTCTAACAATGCATTAGACACTTTACAGAAATTCTAGCCGTGTTCAGAAATAGCGTACAATCTCAGGCATACTATCTGCAAATGTTCATGCATGGGGATAAATTTAGATGACTGAGTTCAGTTCTTTTGAACTCAGTGGGATTACTTATGTGAGCAAATTAACTCATAAATTAAAGGTCTTTGCAGTCGTAAACTTTGAATTTAATCTCAAAAGTGAAATGCTGACCTCTTAAAGTCAAATAAAGAATTGGGGACATTGATTTTGGTGGTAATTTTACCCCAATGGCAACAGATGGGCAGGTCCAGGTGACGGAAATGCTGAAGAAAATAAATGAAGAAGACAATAAGAAGGTAAATTCAGTTGTTCAGCTGAGGCACATGATTGTTATGATGATCCAGTTAAATCCAGTTAAATGTTTCATTGTTGTTTTTCTTCTTAAGGAAATATACATTGCAGCAAAATAATAGGAGAAGATAAAGAAGTCAGAAGAGTCCATAGTAAGGGCTCTTTTGTGTCCACCATAATACAGGGATTTCTAAGAACAGCTGCAATCAGTGAGAAGTTAATGCCAATCGAACCTGTGCAGGGAAGCAATTCTAAGGATAAGGAGGCATCGCTAAAATGACTTAATCATGAGTAATTACAGCAACGACCTTGCTTATGTATGTCAGGGAAATCTGAGTCACTCTACCAGCTTCAGTCAAACTGTACTGATTAACCAACAAAGGAGCAACCTAGTGGGTCAAAACCATTTAATTTTTTCATGGTTTTGTTGGATACATTTGAACGATTGTTTTCATACCTAAAATCTCCAATGCATTTGAAACCACAGTTGACAGAACAGAGCTGGAAGATGTTTTTGGAAGAATTACTAACACAGACCATATTTTGATCCCATAAAATTTGAGAAGCTTAGAAATTTGCTCTAGTACCTTTTTTTGTTCTCAGGAGAAGAAATAGACAAGGCACTAAAATCTCTGAAACCGGTGAATGTCTGTCTTGACTCTCACAGTTTGACTCAACTTGACATATCTATACTTCATGCTTGAGTGTAAGCTGGTAGCAATTTTATCTATATTGTACCTGTATAATGCAAAATTATGATTGTTGTATGTTGCATTCCAATTTACCTTGATTCAGTAAGACACGACATATGGCCATATTATGCACTAGCTGCTGTAAAGTGATACTGCTGGGAAAGTACATTGCATGGAAAATGTTTGTCTCCCATCACAGAGATCCAGTCCACCACAAGCCATATCAAATACCTCATGCCTGATGCTTTGACATACAGATGGATTTTGATACCAGCTTGGAATCCATCTACTAATTAAGCCATATTAGCAATGAGAGGTTCCTGTAGTAAGTTCTACTGTCTACAACGGAGTGTTGCAGCGGTGGGAAAAGAAATCTTCAAAAAGGTAAAAGGAGAGCTAGGAAAAAACCAAACAAAGTTGCTGTGATATGCACATTTTTTAAGTAAGTACTCCATTCTTTGCCTTTTTTTGTCTTTTAACAGTGCTTGTGTCTATATTTTTCTTTTCACTCTCTAGTTGGTGTTACCTTAGTTTTAATTTCATTGTTTCTCTCTGCTCTTTGCAGCTTTCCCAAGTAGATTGTAAATCAAAAGAAGGCCATGCTGAACTCTTCCACTCTTTAAACCCACAGGACACTAAGTGCAGTTTTTAAATTACAAATACATTGGGATAGGCTCCAGTCTTGAGTCCAGTCCTATTCTAACTATTATTGCCAACAGAAATTTGTTGCTAAGAATGGGAATATACTCCTAATGGCTTTCTGGAAGCATGTTGTTGACACTGACAAGTCCTCGATCTAGAGACGTTACCTTTTCCAAACATCAACAGAAGGCTGGAGCCTGAAAGAACATGCTTTTCCCTCGTTAAACTGTTAGGAGAGACAGTCCTGTGAGTCATGCCTTAGCATGACTGTACCGTGTTGTCTGTTCTGTGGACAGGTTATTGGTGGGGAAAAAATACTCTTCTCCCTTCCCCTCCCACCACATCCAAAAAAACCCCAACTGTATATAAACTAACCCCCCAAAAACCTACAGTTCTGATGAAGTGAGGAAGCAAAATAAAAGGAAAAAAAAATCAATCAGTATACCGAAATCAAAAAGTAAACCATTCCCTTTCTTCTCAGTTCTGTGGGTGCAGGTGTACCTATTAGAAGATAATCCCCAATTGTTCCCTTCTTTGACAGGCTGATATGTGTGAGGATTTAGTCTGCAGAGAATGAAAATGTCACACATACATTTAGGCTTTTTCTGTATAGCTGAGTTTGATGTGATTTGATGGCTCACAGGGCTGGTTTAGAATTATCATAGTCGTGTTCAATACCTGACTTCCCAAGGACTTGTTGGTCACCAAAAAGCACAAAGTATTCTGTATACTCTCTCTTTTACTGCTGCTTGTCACCATGGAACTAGTAGAAAAAAGTATACTTGAAGAAATTTAAGAGTTTATTTGCTTATCATTTTGATAGGATATTTATTAAATATCAATGAGCAAGAAACCCAGAAGAATTATAACTTTATTTTGTAAGAAAAAAAAAGGACATTTTTTATTGATGCTCAGCTTAGATGGCTGGTTTATATAGATATGCACAGACATGTCATTTTTTGTTCTTAATGAGCATGACCTACAGTTTACTTCAAGTTAGGAAGGTATTCTTCCTAGGACAAAAAAGGAATAGTCATTGCTTTTCCTAGTTCTAGTTTACTACACTTGAGATACGTCTCACATACATGACTAGTAGAAAAATACATCCTTTAGCCTAATAAACCCTGGCTTTGTGTGTAATTATAACTGTCCAGATTTTGAATCTTATTCATATCATGCCTCTAGCACAAACCAGAGCTCCAGTCCTGCAAACATATGCCCATGTCTCACTTTACATAACCTCACATATGCCTAAATTTACCCACTTAATCTGCGCCACCAAGCACAATTTTTCTGAGAGAAAAATTAAATGTATTCATCAGTATTTTGGGGACCAGGGATTCCTAAGAATCAGTCCAAGAATGAATTCAACAGTGAATGTAAGATATCTAAAAAGTAGAACAGTATTTTTAGAAAAGCATGCCTGAGCTATTGTGCAAAAGGCAGGCTCACAGAATCTTATCTCACAAAGCATTGCTGACAGAGATCATCCAACAACATTAGGTGGAGGAGGCTGCAGGGATGAAGTGCTGTGATTACAAAAAGAAGAAGAGGGGAAAAAGAAAAAGATGGGACAAATCAAATGTGTTATGTTTGGCAAATTGTTTGGAAGCAAGCCATCTTTTTCTTACTGTCACCGCTGGAACAAATGCAAGATGCTTTCATCTGTAACGGTGTTTTCAAGTCTGCAAAAAAACATTTCCCCACACAGTTGCCAAAATTATTACTTAGGAAGGAAATTGAGGAAACAGCAATAACACAATTATAACTGTTCGCTCTGTACTGACAAATAACAACTACCTAATTGCCATCACCGAGTTTGAACAGAGCAGAGCTTTTTAAACAAAGAGGGCCAGCTTCATCACCGGTGAATGCTGGCCTTGCAAGCCTACTTGCCATTCTCCACTCCTCTCCCTAGGGCCATAGCCAGATGATTTGTTTATGCACAGCTTGTTTGCACAACTGGAGGTGCTGAGCTGTGAAAAATTACAGATAAACATTTGGGGGTTTAAATTATGGACATCTCCTCTAAGGTACCTTAGACATAGTTCACTTTGCGTGAGCTGATTTTCAAAGCTACAGACAGCTTCTGCTGAGTGGCTGGGGGAGTCACACGTTTTCATCCTATTTCTGCCTTTAAAATTTTTTTGTGTTTGGGACAACAAACTATCTTCTGCCAAGACAGTGTACCTGGAGTGACATGTCCTTCCCCAAAGTTTATTACCTCCCCTTAGGTAAGCAGTAGCCAAAAGCTTTTAGCATCCAAAGGTTCTGTGGGGATTAGTATGAAACAAATCTGTATCTCTGAGCCAAATCCTAAAAGACAGCTACCCACACAATAAAAGTCATTGATCCTGAATATTCTTTAGGAACTGAGGCATAGATCCCATTTTTTAAATAGTCTGCCTTTTTCAGCCGCCAGTACTATTGTGGTCATTGCTTTCATGAACCACCTGTCCCACAAAATAGGAGACAAAGAAATGTGCTGAATGTGTCTTGTCATTAAAAACAGTAACGCATTTTTGTAGATGGGTTCACATCTAACTATCTCCAGTTATTACAGATTTTAGAGCCTGCTCATCATCCCTGCTTTCTTTTCCGTCCAAGGTGAGCAGTGATCCTGAGAAGTCTTCAAAAAATTGTTAAACAAAATGCTTGAAATTCCCTCAGGAAAAAAAAAAAAGTTCATAGTCCCCACAGAGTGACTTTGATTTTAATATTTAATTAGGAATTTAGTGATTGAAGTAGAGGCATTTGTCTTTAAAAGGCTTAGATCCCATTCATTTTGACATTACTCACTTTCCCCTCCACATTTTCTTAGATCATGCAATGTTTCACACTTAACAATGAAAATTGTACTGCACAGCACATTAAGTTGCTTGTTTTCTATTAGGTGGTATTGTTTCTCTTTCAGCTGTGAAATGTTACGCTCTGTTTCCTCACATGGATGGAATAGATGCCACTAGGAGGAAAACACTGACTCTTATCTCTGCAAATATGTTTCAAAATATTGTGGCTTTGACAAATACACAGCTGAACTAAATTAATATTTCTGATAGAGAAAGCTACAAACTCAATGCCGCTAATGTTTACTAAAATAAGAAGCTTCAGTCTCAGACTAGTGTATAATATGGCTGTAAAACTAGGCCTAAAAGCTTATGCATTTGGACAGATTGCACTGTTCTACCATCAAGGTGCATAAGAGTCAGACCAGACAAACTTACAGGTTGTTTGCTAAACCCCTGAGAAAGCCTATTGATAATGCTATGAGAGAGAAACTACTCTACTATTGGATGTATTGTGACTACTGTATAGCTAAGTAAAAAAAGTCCACGGCCAACAGTTTAACACATTTCCTGGAAAGCATATCAGATGGTACTAAACTAATTCAGTCCTTAGTTTTTAAATGTATCAGTCAAAAGTAGTCCCAAGCTGAAATCATACTTTTGGCTACTGCTTCCTGACTGATTCTATAACACCACAATTGGATGTAGCAATATCAAAATTTGGTCTTGCCAGACATACAATGTGTACTTGGCATATCCTGAATATCTGGAGATATCTACATGGCTTAGATATGACAATCCTGATCAATCACCAGTGTTAAAATAGTGCCAGAATAATCACCCCCCTGATTCTGACAATTTCTTTTAACCTACTGATTTATGTTAAAATGGTTGCCTGTGGAAACTGCTGAGCATTAGCTTCTACAAGTTATTTCAAGTATCTTGCGAAGATTGGCACTAAATGTAAAAGATGATTACTACAAATTGTGACTTAATGATAGCCTGTCTTCAGAGTAGAAACAAAACAGGGTTTGTATGGGTGGTTCTGTCTTACAATTGTTTATACTGGCATTTTTTCAATATATTTACATGGAGCAATAAAAATGAAACTTGACTTGCTGCAGTGTTCAATTTTGATTAAAGAGATGGTGATTGTCATGAAATAGGAGTAACCTGAAATTGAAATGACCCTTTCAATAGACTGTGACTCTTTGGATAAAGACAGTTTTGTTTGCATCACTACTTTTCTCTCTAAATCTCAGTACTTTATTGTTAGCCTACATAAAGAGACCTCTTTTGAGTAAAGCAATGCCCACAATTAGTTCTTGGTGATGTGTAATCAAGGAGCTTTTTCACAGTTTCTTTTCTCAGTACAGAACTGACCAGAGAATGAAAATTCCATTTCACAACAAATTTTGAGGTTTTTAACATCTGTTTTCCTTCCTGACTCTAATAAAAATCAATTCTGCAAACATTTTTATAAAAAAATGGAGTTATTTAGACTGTCACTTTGACTCAGTGCTTGAAAGTTCTTTGTTTCTTTATTTGTAGCTCTTTACTTTGAACTGACACAAAAATTTCACAAAAGCTTCAGATAAAATCCCATTTAAAATAACTGTGTGGCTGTAAAACCTCATATTGCTATTCTTTTCCCATCCTCCTCCTCCACACTGTCCCCAAGAAAAAGTTCAAACATTCTATTGAAGAATAGAGCTGGCCAGAATTTTTGGGTGAAGTGTTTCATTCCAATAAAAGGCTGAGTATTGAACATGGAAATTTTGATATTGAACGGGACAATAATTATTTTGTATAATCTTACAGTATTTTATGAGACAAATCTCTATGTATAATCTAGCTTAACTGAAGATTCTACAGCTTTTATGTTGATTTCCTTCACACAAAATGTACCCCAGGAGTCAATACTGGGGCCAATCCCTTTCAGCATCTTCATTAATCGCCTGGATGATAGGACAGGGTACACCCTCAGCAAGTTTGCAGATGATACAAAACTGGGAGGAGTGGCTGATATGCCAGAGGGTCGTCCTGCCATCCAGAGGGACTTCGACAGGCTGGAGAAATGGGCTGACAGGAACCTCAAGAAGTTCATCAAGGAGAATTGCACCTGGGCAGGAATAACCCCAGGTACCAGAACAGTCTGGGGGCAGGAAGGCTTGAAAGCAACTTTGAAGAAAAAGCCCTGGGACTCCTGGTGGACATCAAGTTGACCATGAGCGAGCGGCGTGCCCTGGTGGCAAAGGCGGCCAACAGCCTCCTGGACTCCATTAGGAGGAACGTTGCCAGCAGGTTGAGGGAGGTGATCCTTCTACACTCATCAGCCCTGGTGAGACGCATCTGGAGTTCTGGATCCAGTCCTGGGCTCCCCAATACCTGAGAGACATGGAGCTACTGGAGAGAGTCCAGTCAAGGGCCGCTAGGATGATTAAGGGACAGGAGCATCTCTCCTATGAGGAAAGGCTGAGAGAGCTGTGTCTGTTCAGCCTGGAGAAGAGAAGGCTTAGGGGGGTTTTATCAATGTGTATAAATTCCTGATGGAGGTGAGTAAATAGGACACAGCCAAACTCTTTACAGTGGTGTCCAGTGACAGGACAAAAGGCAATGGGCACAAACTAAAATACAGGAAATTCCATTTAAACATAAGAAGAAACTCTTTCACTCATATGGTGGTTGAACACTGGCAGAGATTTCCCAGAGAGGTTGTGAGGTCTCCATCCCTGGAGATATTCAAACACTGACCAGACACTATCCTGAGCAGCCTGCTCTAAATGATTCATTTTTGAACAGAGGGGCTGGACCAGATGATCTCCAGAGCTCCCATCCAGCCTCATCCATTGCATTATTCCATGAAAATGAACCAGGTTGTGTGTCAAATGCAAATTCAAGTGCATTACTGTGTGAATGTCTCCTAACAAAAGTTAAAACTTTTCATCTGTAAAAACAAGATGCAAAAACAAGCCCTCTTTCTTTTAATGTGACTTTCGTCTGTTTTCTCTGCTGATCTTCAGAATCGTACTCTTTGTTGGAGATTCAGTTTATGAGTGTTACCCCCTGTGAATCAAGAGCATGTGCTTTTTTCTAAGTGACAGGTTGCTCAATTAGCTGACCTGTTGCTTCTAACTCTGCAATATCAGCAGAGAAATATTTAGAAAAGAGTCAACAGGCAGGGAGCTAGACCCTTTTTCTCATCTCACTTGTAGGCAATCAGTTCACCCAAGAGCTGTCATCTGAAGTCAATCCACTGGCTTTACAAAGTGCATGCAATCTCAGAATTGTTTCCTCAGAGGATCCTGCATCTAGCAAACAAATTGGAAGGAAGCTTATTTACCTGTGGGCCATTATAACAACAGTTACAGCTTGGTAGGGCAAGAAACATACAGCCAATTTAATCTGCAACTAACAGGCTAAATCTATTTGGCATGAGAGAAAGAAAAAAAAAAAAAAACAACCCAAGAGCTAAGGATTAAAGACAGAAGAGTCTCATAGGAAAAGCTTTTCCTTCTCTGTATCTAAGAACAGAACCCATTTTTATTTCTGGTGGCTTTTTTTTCTTTTTTTTTCCCCTCAAGTGCTCATGTTTCTTTGCCCCACTGTGCTCGCCAAATCGATTTCCAGCAATGGCTGAAGAGCGTGAACACTCCTTCTTTACTTGCAGGACGTCAAGGTGCATGCGGGTTCCCTCTAGGCTACCTGGAGGGAAAAGGCAGTGGCCTGTGCAATAAGCAGACATCCACAGAAATACTTTAGGCCTTCATGATCCTCTTGGGGGGAAGAAAAGCTTCAGGCTTCTTCAGCCTAGAAGAAGAGCAGAGAGGTAGACAAATTCAAGCCTCAATAGCTCTGTGCTAAATACTACATAGAAAAGGAGATGCTCTGAGAAATGCCAAGGGAAAAATAAGGGGAAGGATGAAAATCATTGGGAGAACTGCTATGAATTTATATTTGTCCTGGGTTACAATCATATGGCTAGTGATGATGACATATTGCTATTTTCTACAGTCTGTTGCAGAAATCTTGACTAGCATCTAGCAGTTCTGTGACCAGCATAGCTCTACAGATATGGTTCCAAACCTTCCTCTTCAGATGTTAACCACTCTAATTCCTCTGGTGGAAAGTCTCCAAGCACTGTTTTGCAGTTATTTCTGGGTAACATGATTTATTTATAATGCAACACAGGCCATGTTGCTTCAGGGGTGAACCAAGTAAGTATATTCTATCCCACATTAAATGGGAGAAGAGGAACATCACCTATGGCATGTGATCTGCTTTGACACATTGCTTTGGCAGCTTTTTGCAAAGGAAGTACCTATTACCCATCTATATCCTGTCATCCATCCAACAGAGCAGGAATTTTCAATTTCATTTCACTTTCCCTGGCTGTCCTCAGACACACCTGTTACAAAATATAAGGTACATAATTGCATTTTCCTGGTTTTACTGGCATTTCTTGTCTCATACTGACATCAAAGGCTGAACATAGCTACAGTAGGAGAGCCAGTGAGAGCCTGATACTGAGCAAACTGGTCCCAACATAAAGAGGAATCATGGAAAGCATGCTTTGGAGTTAAATCACTCCCTCACAGACTGATACATGGGAACCTATAATGAGAAGGGGAAGGTTACAGGTAACATTTCTGTTTAAGAGGCTCCTAATTGTTTCCATGCACTCTGGACATTACCTTTCAAAAGTCTTTATTTTCTCTGTGACTTTTCACTGAAAAGGACCGAATGAAATGTCTCATGATGCATCTCAGTACTACGTCCATAAAAAGGGATCACTCTGAAGTGACATAAGACTTTTTCATTTCCATTCCCTCTCTATCTGCTTTCTAATGAACTAAATATTCTTCCTCTGAGACCCTGTAGCATGTTTTAGGATACAAATTCCAGGCTTCTGGAATGGATAACAACCCAACTGCTTTGGCCTGGGCTATCCCATGATTCCACCTGCACCATTAGCTACTTCTGCCACCTCACTGTGACTTTGCTTTATTCTTCACTGGCTTTGCCAGATATCTTGCATTGTTTCTTAAACACTTCCAATATTTGTCATGTTGAATAACAACTCTCTTTAGTATAGCCATTGTGCATATCTCTGTTTTTCTCTCTTATACTACATTTGTTACAATCTGGGATGAGGGCTGTTTGGGGAATGTTATGGGAAACATCTAATTTACCTTTTTTAGATTCAGTTGTATGTTTTGCAGATCATATCCCTGAGCTCTCACTGGATATGTTGCTGATATACTCCTGTGGCAACCTGTTTCTATTATGCCTCTGTGCTTCTGGAGCCTTGTGTGGAAATACTAATAACATCTGAGTGAAACCTTTAAGTTTTAACAGTATAGGAGTCTTGTATAAATCAAACTAAATATCTACTCAATAATGTTCCTCAAAAACTATCTACAGTTTTAAATCAAACAATGTAATTTAGAAGTAAAGTTGTGCCTGATAATAATAATTCAGAAAATACATAGCTTCTTTTTGACTAATAGATACAAATTACCCATCATTCTAAACCTGATATTAATACTAATATTAGTATCACACCACTGAGATGAACTCCTCGCTCATGAAGTGTTATCATTGCAGACATCTGGCAAATTGGTTGTTAACTTCTAACACAATTGATATGCCTTTTATTATTACAATATTCTGTTTCAACGAAAGAGTGCCCATTTCCCAATGATGAACCATTTTAATGGTTTTATGTAGAAATGCAGCTAATGAAAAATAATGACAAGGGACTTCTGAATTCAGTTTTTTATTCTCCATTCCAGCAGTACTCACTATAATATCACAAAATTATGTCTTATGAAGGTGACACACAGATACACTTCAGTCTCTGTTTCAGGCTGCCTACCATAAATAGGAAAAATTGCGCTAGTATCAGGAGAATGTCCTACAATGCTTGGATTGTCCAGCAAATAGAAGCATTAGAATAATTTATGCTTTCTATTACATTTGGCATATGCATTACCTGAAGCATTCATCTCTCCTGGTTACTGTTCTCTCTTGATACGAGCATCCAAATGAGGAAATGAGAGCCCTAACTTAGCCTAAATTTTAAGATCAGACTAATAGTAGTTCTAGGCTTAAGAATATGCATAAAATACCAGAAGTACAACTGAAACCTCTTATTATCACTGTCACTCTATTATATTTCTTTCTTGAGCAACAGCATGTGGCAATTATCAAAAAATACGGTGGAATATAGTAACATAGAAATGTTTGTTCTTGATCAGCTCAGTGGTCTCTTCAGCTCAGTATCCTGTCTTTATTAGCACTTAATAACAGATGTTTCCAAAGAAAGTATGAGGACTCTATGATCCTGTAAGCTGTTTACCAGGCACTTTTTTCCCATAAGTTCTTTCACTTAAGGGGTTCGATTGTATGCTGAATTGTGAATGCTTATGTCTCTTTTCTACCCTACCATATCTGCCACAACATGGAAAATTATTTGACATTCATAGGATAGAGATTTCAGCAACTTGGCTGCTCTTTTGGCATGGGTAAGAGCCAGCTTTTGATCCCTGTTCCCAAGCCACCCTGTCTTTTGTGTTATGATGATATTATTATCATTTATTGTAAAACAACTGATGGGAAGGCACATGATGCTGGAACAGCTTTATGGCAGTGTGCACCAATCTGACACTTGCCAGTTGCAGGTTAGATTACCTAAACTTCTTAATATACTTAATGTGTACTTTTCTTAATATACTTAATGTGTTGATAGATTTTAAATGCACAGTTAATTTCCAATAACTGTACTGACAGTCTCAAAGAAAGAGATCCTCACATTAATCAGTTTCTGTATGGAAATGCTCTAATTCTAGTATGCAGGAAAAGGCACCCACTACTATTTTCTCCACCTGTACCATGTTTTTTTTTCCAGCAGGTGGGTGATAATCAGCCTTTTTATTTATTTCAGCCAATTTAACTGATTCCAAAGTATGGTTCAGTGATCTGCTCTGTCTTGGATGCCATCCACATGGTTTCAAGATAGAGACACATTTGCCACTTTCCAGTCCCACAGGATGGTAGCTGATTTTAATGAGCTTTTTAAACATTTTCTTTATTAGGTCAGTATTTAGTCTGTATTTTTTTCAAAACCCTGCAAAGCATTCCGTCTTGGGAACTTACAACTTAATTTATCAATTTGTTCCAGCATGTCTCACTAGAAAGCTTACAGGGCTGTAAACACAGAGAGAAGGAAAAAAACAGCCCTGCATGATGATAAAGTCCAGCACTTTGCTGAATGGGCTTGTAAACGCAATAAAACCTGAAACAAAGTACTTCTGGAAAGTACGCAATTTGTCCATGCTCTAGGAAGCACGCAATACAGTCCAAGAGCAATGTAAGTGTCTTACTGTTCTGCACTGAAATAATGTAAGAATCTCACAGAAATCTGGTGGGGTTCCTGGAAAAAAATATGGTGGGAGAGTTGTGAATTGAAAAGAAGAAAAATCTAGTGAAGAATAGAGAGAAATCACGGTGAATTCTCTCTTGCAACACACTACTGATGAAATCCGAATTTGGGGGGCTTGGAAGGGATTAGATTTTGGGTGGGAGCTCTCATTGTAAATGCAATTCCTTAGTACATACAGTTTAACTGTATATACAATTTTATTCGATACGTGGCCTTTAAGCAAACTTATTTCTTTGTGGAAAGATAAGCATAGGTTGCTTATTTTCATGTTGATATTGGACAAATCATCATCTATGTTAAACTCAGTTTTAATAGTAACTTAGTTATTTTACTGTATCATCAGTAACAAGAAGTCTGTGTTGAAAAACATTAATAAGTCAATTATTTTTCTTTACTTTGTCAAATTAATTGACAGAATTCTATCTTGAATAATGCAGCAATTAAAGTTTAGTTGATACAGGGCAACATTAGCATAAAGGCAGTTTTCTATGCTTGCTGTGACAGAACATAGGACTAACAAAATTAAAATGTGTACTAAATGTCACCCATTATTCTTTTAATACCGTTACCCTATCCTGCCGACTAGCAAGTCCACTAACACTAGATCTTAAATCACACATAAGCTGAAGCAAATACCCTGAAGTCTAACCCATAACAGCTATATGCAATAAATTCTATTAAGCTATATCATGTTTCTCTAAGGATAACTATCACCACACCATGAATCTTTTACTAAATAGACATTTCAAAATTGCCAGGAAGGAGTCAACATTCTGAATCAGTCAGAACCACATTAGGAATTGTGATACAGTTCATTATTTGTGAGATGTTACACAGCGTTAGAGACTTCCATAGGCTTAATTTGACATGAAGGCATCAAACTGTGTAAAATAAATTATAAGAAAACAAACTTCAAATACATCTACCTTCCAAACAGATCTGAATTTTGCACATATATTTGCTTCCTGAGCCTGCAAAGGTGGAATATGATGACAGATGGATGTTTTAATATAACAAAAAGAAATATCAACATTAACCTCTGTTTTTTCTTAGTCATTTAACTCACAATTAAATGTGAGGAAAAGAAACACTAAAACATTTTAGTATAGCAGTATTTCTACTGAAAAATGCAGCACTCGAATATTTTTTCTACACCAACCTTATACTAAAACAGCACAAATTATGTGCTACAATTTATTTGGAGAATTTTGTCTTTTCTGTTTTCCATAAATTACTGGTAAGAATTCAGAATATTTCAGTCTTTATATAAATGTATTTTAGCCTTTGAATGGCTTGCAAGCTGTGTTTGTGTTTGAAGCATTTTGTTTACTGAAGCCTACATTCAAGGTTTATTTTCTATAAACTTTTAAAGTATTAACTATCCTCTGAGTATGTTCAAAATCATATTAGAGGAAGTTTTTCAGCTCAAAATGTCTCACTTTTTTTTTCCCCAGTTTCAAAACAGGACCATCATGGGTGTCATCTTCAGTACTCACTGGAAGACCAAAAGATACACATAGGACATATAGACACAGTAATGCCAAAAATACACTGTGAGACAGCTCTTTGTAGTCTGTGAAGAGAAGTACAAAGGACAACAAATGAAGCCAGAGCCTTCCCTAACCCCTCTGGTTGGACACAGATATCACCTCTGCGTATTCAAGTGAGTAAAATGATACTGCTGATCTACAGAGGAAGGGATACAAAGATGAAAAGCAACCTGCTGTTCTTAAAAGCTGAAAACAGATCATTACAGTTTAGGGCATGTACATAACTTGTTATCCATAAAATCATATAAATTCTTTAATCGCCCAGTCTTTATTCCTGTCCATTGTACCCCTTTCCTTTTGTTTCAGTTCATGCTCCAGTTCTGCAAAAACTTACAAAACTGTGTTGAATGTTAAACCTTGTCAGGAGTCTCAGTCACCTCAGTGGTGCTCTGCTCCCAGAAGTGAAATACATTTTTGATTGTCGCAAGCTTGAGACTATAAACTTATACAGTCTGAGGTAGGCACTGCATTTATGCTTAAGTCTGAGCGTTGCTATAACAGACCAAAATAAGTAACACATAATACTATAAGATATAATTTAAAAATATTAACTAGTCAGATTAAGTGGTAGAGACCTGTACTTGAGGTGCTGAAGATTAAAAATCCCCAAAACAGTCTTTCCTGTTGAGCTTGTGCCACGGGACTGATTGTGTCTTTTGTCTGTAATGTATAGAAGGGGCAGGGAAGGGGCTGTTTGGGGGGTCAGCAGGGCACAGGGCTGCCTGCAACAGAGCTCAGGCTATTTGGTTCTGTTGAAATCTATCGCAAACCTCCCTTGGCTTCCAGCAGGCTGGGATTTCACCTCCTGAGTTAATGGGAACAGAATGAAAACAAAGTGCCTTGCCAGAATCACCCCCCTCCTATCTGCACATCTGACTTGCTGTAGTCTGGAAATGAATTAAAGGAGAAAATTTTTTTCAGATAGAGTTTCTGAGAGCTACACGTCATTCTGAGGTGGAATGGTTTGCACATGATTTCTAACTTCTCTTTTCGGTGTCATTTGAAGGATAACAGACTCTTGAAGGTAGTCTTCCTATATTTATTAATTTCTCCTTTTCGTCCTCTACAAGGGACTACTGTTTTGGAATAAAGAGGGCCGGCTTAGGAAAGACAATTTTTATTGCTGTTTCTGATTTACTATGTCAATGGATGTACAGTCTTTAATGGAAAAGAAACTTTCCCCCTCTTCACCTTCTACCAGCATTAGTCTTGATTAGGCTTCTCTGTGTGTACATGCCTGGCTTTCAGAAGAGGAATGCACTGTTCACTGAAGGAATGAGGGGATCTGCCTGCTTTCTGTGCAATAGCTTGGCAACCTACCATACGCTTTCTAATAACTCATCAGAGAGCTGATGGACAACAGGATTAGCTCTGTAAATGGTCTAAAGAAAGGATATGGAAGCCCAGTGTAAGGACAGGTGCCAAGTTCCATGCTTAGAAGGAACAATCAACCCTGTGAATGCAAGACTTTGCAAAATAAATGAAGTAGCTATTCTGCAGAAAGGTATCTGGTTACTCTGTGAAAATTAGTATTAACAACATCGTGTTATTGCAAAAAGGGTAAAAGTCAATCCAGGGCATACAAACAAGAGTATAGAGTATATTTTATACAGATCATACAGAAGGTAAACTTTCTCTTTCGTTCAGCATTGGTAGGACTGCAGCTGAAATCTTATGTCTAATTTTGGGCACCAGTCTTCCGGATAGACATGCACTAATTTGAGAGGATGTCCAGGGCAGACCAAGAAGAACGAGTGGTGGTCTAAAAATGCAACTTCTAAGGAAAGTTTGAAGAAATTTTTTCTATTTATTCTGCAAGAGAAAAGTGAGGGGTTGCAGAATGACATTCATCAAATTTGTGAGAAGATATGGAAACTAAGGAGTAGTCTGCTCTCCATATCTGTGAGAAAAGGACAAGAAGTAACTGGTGACAAGAGAGATTTAGGTTAGTTTTTAGAAAGATTTTCTACTCAGAAGATTGATTCACCAAGGAATCAATCCTGTGAACTTTCCATTGCTGGCAGTTTTTGAGTGCTCATGTTAGACAGGCATCTGTCCAGCATGACAGAACAAGTACAGGTAACTTGGAAAAACCACTTATGTTCCATTCCAGATTTATTTCATAAAAGTATTCATTTGTTTCACTTTTTTCATTGTATTTTATTGCAATTCTGTAAACCTTGAATAAATAGTATTAGTGAAAAAGGTCCAGGCTGAAGCCATAGTCCAGCAAAACAGATTTAAGAAAGCATTTGTACTTCACAAAGTAAAATGCTCAGGTACTAACCAGACCTAAGTTTGACAAAAGTAGGGTAAAATCAAAATCAAGTAGCGATGGTATTGTAGCTGACGGATTGGAAAACAAACATGAGTCACAATTCTGTTTATGTCAGATGAGCAATGACTCAATTATGTCCCTATTACTATCCTTGAATAAATTATTAGTGAAATATAGAGCCAGAGGCAATAAGAGGGATTAGTGTGGGGAGGTGCAGTGCAATAGTAATTAAGATTCTATGTTTACTATTTTGTGTTTTGTCTACAGTATGACATCCAAAATGCAGTCACTTAGAAAGTATTTCATTCTACACCACATTTATAATATCATTCTCCCCACAAACCAAAAGTTTCTCGACTAGAAATGGGGAGACAATGTCATCTTCACTTTGCATCAAAAAAAAATAATCTATAAGACCTATTCACTTACCTGCTTTTTAAACAGTACCTTGAAAGGGATCTCCTTTCATTTTTAAAGCCTACTTTTGCAAGTAAAATAAAATGTCTAAATATAATAATAAAGATCAGTATTGACTAATGATTATGATTGTTTGCAAGTTGGGTGATATTTTGCATTCTTAGTTGTGGCACAGACGTTTTATTGCAGAACCCCAGACATTTTATATAGCACTTGCAAATATGTCTATCACAAATGTAAAATCTCATAAGCCACTTACTACATTTAATTTTAGCTTGCAAAGTGGAGTTTGAAAAACCAGATTTGAAGTCTTTGAACATTGAGGGAAAGAACAGTGTCTCAGTTTGAAACACCATTCTAGTTCCCTCACCAACAACATAAATTTAGAGTTTGAAAAAGTTTGGAAGCAGCTGGAGATTTGAACTTCACAGCTGAGCCTCATCAAATATTGACAGCCACAGCATAAAAGATACAGGTTATTCCGCAGTAGATAGTACGTATTCCTATTGATCATGTGTTGTGGAATTAATGCAAAAGTAAATCACACGGGCAACAATAATAAAAACAAATAAAATATTAATTCAGATATTCTTCTAAAGGTTCTAGCTTGGAATTCTTTCTTTATACTTTTTAATGCAAAGAATTCCATAGATCTCAGGGTTAACACACATTATCATCTAACATATTACTAATAGGATGCTAATGTGCTCTTACCTTTCATTTTCATAGCAATCATTGCAAATTGCATATAATTTACATAATAATTGGTATAATAATTCACATTAGAATAATTGATGTCAAAAAGCATAAATACGTATATTTTTTGGTTTCATAATGATAGGTACCTTGAAGCATTAGGCATTGATACATATTCCTTTTTACTTAATGCTTGATTGGATATACGAAGGTATGAGGTCTAAAAAGGAAAGGACAGTTGTAGAGATGTACAAATGTAGCCAGTGTTAACTTGGGACTGCTTCTCGGTTTTGTATTCAAAATATTCATCTCAGAAAGAGAACATTCCTTCAGGTGATATTTTAACTTTTAATCATGGGAAAAAATGTCTCAACTGTGCCCATTGCTTCCATGTATTATATGATATATTTAAGCTATTAATGGACTACAGTGGAAGAAAAATGCTATTAAAGAGGGTATGGCCAGCAAGCTGGGAAGCAGGACTATTGTTTACACTGTTCTGGCTGTGCAAAAGCTCCTGGGCAGAAGCAAGGAGCTTGAGCGCAGAGAAGCTGCCCCAGCAAGTGTGGGAGATGCCTGGGGAGCCTTCTGGCATCAGGAGCAAACACCAACCAAGGGAAAGGAGAGGAGAAGACTTTTCTGGAGCCTGGAAAGAACAGTGAAGATTTACTTCAGTCCAGAAAGCTACTGATAGTTTTCAGATAGGAAAGCATGAGAAAAGGACCAGCAGAGAACATAGTTGTCTGTGGAAGATAGGTTTTTAAGTGTTTTGTTTAATGTGTCACATAACAGATCTGATTTTTCTCTGTTCATAGCATTACTTTTTCTGGGTTATTAATTGTAGTCTAGCAAAATAGAGTGTTAGAACTCTTTTTGGTGGCTTTTAACAACTCACATCAATAAAATAGACATGGCTCCAGCCCAGGGCTCTGTGCCAACAGCTGTTTCAGCCACAGCTTGGCTTTCCTGGGGACCCTCATTGCCTCAGCAAAACCTGTGCACCTCTCCTGTGCTCAGGAGGAATAGTGTCAGTCCCAAACATTAAAAGTCATGAGGCAGGTCCCCAAATTAACAGAATACTTCAGGAATCATGCAGTTTAAAAGGAAAAACACATCTCATTCTCTGCCTCCAGCCTGTAGTCCCATGGGGTGACTTGTGCTACATCTTCAGGTTTTTCTGTGTTAGCTGGTGAGTTTCATACTTTTTTTTATAAGACAGTCATAACTATCTTGCATTTTTTTTTGTTTCGGCAGCTAGGTCTCTAAGAAACTTCAACTTAAAATCAAATTGCGAGCATTATCAGCCCTGACTAACTCTGATTCCAACTGCTCAGGACTCAAAACTCCCATTAAAAAAATCCTATTCCATGTGCAAAATAACCACAGGACTTCTCAAAAGCTGTTTTTACCCAGTGCGTATTTTAAAGAGCAGTTCTATTCACAACAGTAAAAAACAACACGTCTTCTCCCCATGTGCATACAATGTCACTTCTGCTCCCTTCAGTGAAGAAAATAAGTGTCTAACACCTTTTATTCCTACTGGCCCTGAAAAACTAACTGCTCTGAAACAGCTGACATGTGACTTGTTATTACCTGGGCAATCACAAATTATTTGCCCAGTTCTCACTGAGAGACCAAGTGATCATGCAAATACAATTTTATTAAGATGAAGGAATAGTTGGAACAAAAAATATAATCTTTTTTGTGGTTTTTAATGGGAAAAAGGTAATGTTAACTGACTTGACTTTTCAGATCAGATTGAGTTTGAAGGACTCAAAGCTGAAAAAAAGTCTTGTTTTTCTCCCAGTTAAAACAAGCACTTTCAATTTGGAACCAATTCAAAGACAATAAATGCGGAACTTTATGATGCTATTTCTACAGAACTGCTTTTCCAGACTGGAACTACACTTTGAAGTCAAATTTGTCAAAACATGTCAAGAAAATGATGAAGTATCAATGGAGTCCGTACAGCAGAAACTGAGGCGAGCCATATCCTTCCATTAAGCCACCCTCACGGTCTCAATCTCTTCCCAGCTCAGAGAGTGACAGGAGATTACTGAGGTTCAGCACCGACAGCTCTCCCTACCTAGGGCAGCTCCTGGGCTCAGTTTATCTTGGCTTGCTGCTCAGGAATACAAACAGCAAAGTGAGAAAAGCCATTTCAAGCATGCTGTTCCTCTGACTATGGTAACAGTGAAGGAAAGAACTCTATTTGTTGTCTCATATAGTTGATATTATTGAGCATACAAGATAGCCCTTGATTGCATACTTGTTTCTCTTGTTGCTTTGCTCTTTCCTAACAAGCTCTGGAGGTCTTTTATAAGTAAGTTCTGTCCTTATTGAAATAGTGGACTAAAATGAAGGAAAAAAAAAAAAACAAACCCTAAACAACAAACATTGCAGCTATGATTGGATAACATATTTCCCATTGTGACAGGAAAAAAATATATATTGAGTTAGATGCAAATTAAACTAGTTGACAGTTCATCACAGTTATGACTAACAACTACTTAAACAGTTAAGAGTATTTTTTGATCCTTGAAATATATAAATACATGTGAAGAGATATCCAGGAAAGGTTAGAAATAATAATTGTTCACTTGAATAAGAAGCAGACTTGTAATGTGATTTTTGATTTACTAAAATCCAGAGGTGTTTTGGTTTGTTTTTATGAGAACATAACTGAAGTCACTCAAATAATGAAGTGCTTAATACATTTCAAGCTTCCTTTGCTCAGTTGAGACAAATTAAAGCTAAAATAAGTGCCATTTATACTTCAGTTTTGCTACTTCTAGAACTACTGAAAAAAAGGGGGGAAAAAGCCCTTCTTAATATTAGGATCAATATGACTTCTGGACGAAGCATACGACAAACCTGTGTGACCTATCTTCATAGAAAAATATGCAAGAAAAGAGTTATTATTTAAGGCAGATTTCATAAGTATATAATGCACTTCATTGTATGAGTTGACTTCTGTTTTTTAAAATATATTCTGTGCAATACTAGAAACAGTAAATGTTATAAATTGTTATAAAAGCGATTGTTAGTTATGGATCACCTCTTTTTTACCCTTTGTGTAAGGAGAAAAGTAGCAGTTTAAAGAGGAGAAGGCAGAGCACAACCCATCCCAACACTTAGAATTCAAAGACAGTCCTATGTCAGTCTTCATAATCTCTTGAGAAAAGACAGAAATGAAGAACAGATGACAAGAGAAAGGCATGAATCCTACTTATGGATTCCAGGTTCAGGCAGGGATGTAGAGGCCTTTGCCTGGAAGCCCACAGCTTGAGTGGAAACAGCAGAAGGCCACCCTCATGCTCCACCCGTCAGGAACCGTGGAGGTAAGGGCACAACCCCAAGCTCCCTGGGCTGCCCACCAGCTTCAAGGGGCATCCAGACCTGCAGGCAGTACGTCCTTGGGGGTCCTTATTCTCTCCCGCTGACTGAGAAGAGGGAAGACAGTGTACAGTGGGAGGAAGGAAAACTTCTCTCACACAACCTGGGGTTAAAAATTCAGTCCTGGGGCCGTACTTGCTCTGTTTATACAGCAGCTGTAAGCAGGGCACATGCTATGGTTCGTTCCCCTTCTGTCACGATGACTGCCTCCTGGACAGCATCTAGCACACTGCTGACATGAGTGCCCTCATCCACCACGGCATCCTGGGCCTGCAAGACCCCGCACAAGGGGTGCTCTGGCAGTGCCTGTCACCGAATTCAGAAGTCTGGAAAACAGAAGGGCCAGAAGTCTGGTCTGAAGGGTCATCATCAGACCACTCCTTTAGAGACATCCTAGAGGTAATCACTTATTCCCAAATCCTACCCCATCACTTTCTTTCCCATCTTGCCTTCCCCCAAAGGAACAAGAGTTGTATAAATTTGCATTTATACACAAATCCAAACTTTGGACAGTTACTACAAGTTCCTCTAGTAATATTATTTACACATACACTCACTGCTGGATGAGAAAACAAAGTGTAAAAGGCTTCCCAGTGCTGGTTGCAGAAGCAGATTTCTGTAGACAAATGTTCAGGGCTGCCATTGGGGTTTCCTGCACCATAGATTTAAAGAGACGTGAATAAAGTGAAATGTTCTTATTGAATATTCTCACAGCTCTGTGGGAAAATGAATGACAATACTGACTATTTACTTTGCATATATTTTTGATATGATCACCCTAGCTGGTATTTCATCTTTTTACCTATTGAAACCTTGGTTGTTTCCTGCATTTCGGTGAGAGCAGAGAAGGGTCAGAATCTCCCAGTAAAAGTATATGAAGGTCCATAAATTCTAGCTAGAAGCTGAAAGCACTGGTATTGTTACTTTTAAGAAAGTTTCGTATCTGCTTGAATCAGACTATTCTTGTTGCCAACTATATTTAGCAGGTGGGCTATATTACATGTTTCAAAGGCATGTATTTCCAGCTTCCTATACTCTACTTTGGACCTCTGTTCTTGCAAAACAATTTACAAATTTTAATATTGTGTCACCTCATTCCACACTTGTCTTTCTTTGAAATTATCACACTGTGAGCTCACACAGCTAGCTGCAAGATACTGTACAAATACTGAAATTTAAATACAAGGTACATTTTTCATTGCAGAGTATCTAGTTTGAAGGGAAGTTGGAAAGAAAGGGAAAAAAGTGAAGTCTCAGATATTAGCTGAATCTGAATATAAAAACATGACACCTCTCTAATATAGTATGTCATTGTATAGCAAGATGTCATATCAGTACCCTTCTGTTGTCTGTGATAATAGAAATCATTGCACCTCTTATATTATTTAAGACTGTAACAGAGTTAAAACTTGGGAAAATGCAGTGGGAAGGAAATTGCCTGCATATGTTGACAACACATGGGTCTACTGAATTTGCAATATTTTAACTCTTTTACAAAATAATTCAATCATGTATCCAAAGTAAACTAACAGTCGGTATAACAGCATGGATTTCAAATTCAGCCCAGAACTGTAACAGACACACAATAAAATGTCTGAGATGATAAAAAACATCAGTGAACTATAGAATTACATTAATAAACGGATCCAAATGAAAATATGGCATTTCTGGGTTTTGAATGCATGTTAAATATAAAATATGTGAGAACAATGACAGCAAAACCATGACTGGTTACCCTATCTCTGTCGTATTTACCACTGCATAAACCGAAAGCTGTGCTTGTGAATATAACTTCATGTACGCAGCCATTGCTGTCTGCATCTTTCTGGCTGTAGTTGCACAGCAAATCAAGCTGTGATCCTGCTGAAACTGGGCAAGTAATGCCAAGTACTTCAGCAGGGTCATAATTTGCTGATCTTTAGAATGGACCAAATGGGTTGCTTTAAGCAAGTCTGCTACATTTGCATTTCAAACAGCTATTTCTTGTGGAGGGAAAATGAGAGGCAGCAACAAGGTTCTGGACTTTGCTCTCAGGACTTCTTATCTAACAGAAATTTCATGCAAGAGATATATCATTGCAGGGAGCTGGATATGAAAGCTATATGATTCTTCTTCCTAGTTAAGTGCTAAAACCATAAGGTGTGAGTTAACCTCACCAGGCAGGCAGGCTCTCTTGCTGCCTCCTTTGGTTGTGAGTGCCCCATTGCATCCAGGTCGCTCCAAGAGGGAGGGCTCATTAACCCCCTGGCAAACTCTGGGGCTGTGACAATTGCATGCCCCACCTGCCTTTGGTGCAATCAAGCTGTAGGTCTATTTCTTTCTAGAGCAATATCCCACATACCTGACCATTATACAAAGGTAGGTAGTCCCAGCAAAAATCAGGCTCTTTGTAAATACTAGGAGGCTGCACTAACCTGACTCAACCTGCCTCAGAGCTGGGCTTCAGTGGGAGACTCTGGGTCATTCTCCTGAACAGGACCTTTAGAAATGGTTGTCTAATATTAGCTGCAAGGAAATTTTCAGAGGAAGAAGTAAAGTGTCTATTGAATATAGGCATTACAGGGCTAGGCATTTTTTGATACAGTATCTGTCTGAGACATGGGAGGATTTTAAACAGACGGGTTCCCAATACTTCTGAACTTTCACTTTGAAATAACAACACTCTAAAAATAAAGTATTGGGTATCCTAACAAATATCATATATTTATAATGTGCATTTCATAATCAGGATTTTTTATCTCCTTAAAACCTTTTAAAGTATATACAAGGATATGCATTTTTTAAAACACAAAATCATAGTATCATCTCCTTTGTTTGTGCATTGCAATGAAACACTCAGGTAACCAGTCACACAGATGGCCAGGTATCAATAACAGCTATCCAGAGATGCACTCAATCCTACTGGACATTGGTAGGTTCTGTGATAGTTCCTTTTTCCCTCCAGCTTCATCCCCTGTGTTTCCATATACATAAAGTGCAGAAATGTAGGTAATTTACAGCAACAGGAAGGTGATCTGTACTCTAGCACCAGTTCTGAGGCACATCACTGCCAGATTAGCTATTCCATAAACTGGTTCCCATTTTTCACAAACAAGCATGTTAAGATTATTTCAGTAATTCTCATGGCCTTGTATAATAACGGCACTAGATCGATGTGATAGTAACCTCTTTCTGTGGTGATGTCTTCACCTGATCTTGTCACTAGAAAACGTGTGGGAGGCTCAGTTGCTGGAGATGAATTTTTCTTAAGAATAATAATTTAAAAAAGAAATTAGAGAAGATATTGCACATGTAATAACAATGATATTGTAAGAAAGGGCATGTATTCTAACCAATACATTTACCTACAAGAAAACCCCACCCATCTGCTTAGCCTTTCTATACTGTCTTCACATGTAATAGTCTCTTCCAAACCATTACACAAGTTTTGATGCTGAAGAAAAACTAGATGTATGTATTTTCTTCTCATTCACATGACACTCATACATCAAAATAAACTTTAAATTCTAAAGAGAGAGATCTGTGGATACTAATAATCATGTAACAAAGTAATCCTAGTTTCTCCTTAGTTGCTTGAAACTTGTCTCTGTACAAAGGCAAAACTCCTTTAAAAAATTCCCAAAGCTTCATTAAAAAGCTTAACAAGATCCACTGAAAACTGTAGGCTAGATTGTATACTTGCTTATATTCATGTAATTTCACTGAAAGCAAAGAACTAAATGTACCACTTCCATGAGATACAATTGTGCAGGATTTGCCATGTATCTTTCTCTTCCTCTAATAGATTCTGGAACACAACCCCCCGCCCCCCCCCCCCCCCCCAAAAAAAAACCCACACCAAAAAAAACCCACCACCCAATAAGTGTAAAAAGCAAAAAGCACTTGATAAAAACAAGTAGTTCCATAAGCATTTTGTCAGCCCAGAGCTGTTGCTGGCATCTACTAATTCAGCTAGCTCACACCGAAGCCTTTTACTCAGGGAGGTCACTAATGTGAGCCTCACTCCTCCCTCTTCAGATACCTATTTTCAGAAACTTCTTGGAAATTACTCTGTATTTCACTATCAAATGTATTTGGAATCAGTCAAGATACTGAAAAAAAATTTGGGCAGGAAGTTGCCATAATGGCACACAGCACACTCACAAATGTTTTATGTCCTTTAGAAACCAGGCAAAAAAATCAGAGGTGATCCATTCTGCAAACTTCTGATTTTCTCAGCTGCCTATATTAAATCTTACTTTTTGATCAATTTAATAATTTTTATAGCAGTCTACCTTCAAAGTTCTTCCTTTAGAAAAGGGCAGTAGAAAATTTATGGAAAATAAAGATATGCTGAGTTCAGTTTTCTTATATAGCAAAGGAATTATTAGTCTTCTGTAATATAAATTACAATCAGACTGAGTGTTTAATTAAAAAAAAATTGCAAATGGAAAAGCACTCATATTGGTCTACTCCAGAGATCTTTTGATACAGAGTTTAAATGAGAAAGAAAATTCAATAAAGATCATAATCTTTGACCTGGTTTCACCAAAGGTTTCGTTTTTATTACAGCTTTGTTATGCTCTCTGAGTTTGTTTGGATTTAGCAGCAACACACAGAATACACATTAACCTCATGGAAACTTTCATCTTTCTGATGAACTAAACATACTCTCTTTGTTTCTCTTTTTCGCATCATTGACAACAGGCTTTTGTGTCCAACTGTGATAATGTCCTGTGTTCAGAACATAGGACTTGTATGAAGCTAACAACAGGCCATTGACATCTTGATGGCTTTCTTGTCCTCTGTTAGGCGATAAACAAACACATGCATATGCAGCCCATGCTTAAATGGAGAGAAAAACTTGTTCTGACTAGCAGGGCTTTCATACACCTGTTATATTTAATACGTATGTCAGGCACCATCTGTTAAAAAGACTCTTTTTTTCCTCCTTGTGCTTTAAACAAAACACACAAATAAACTGCTAAGAAGCTTAAACATTGCAGAGGTAAAGAAACGTGTGTTAATGGCTATCCATCAAGGCCTGGGGTTTCAACATAAAAACCACATTAGAGCAGAATGAGATCTAAATCAATGGATTGTTCTGTTTCCTAGCTGCTCGCATTATTCACACAATACTGCAATGAATTCACATTACTTTATTTGTGGTGACCTAATAGTACTGTGACAAAGCACTAATTGCTTTAAAATATTGTGATTAAATATTCAGTTGGGAATAGCTGTTGAAATTAACATTCGTTTTAAAGAAGTCTTTGTCCTATATCTTTTTGATCTCTTGATTGATATGTAGTCATCCCTTAATTGTGGGTAATTTTGTGAGCTATTGCCTGTATTTAAAATATTCCTTTTATATTTGTCCAACTACCTTGATGATTAGATAACCAAAAAAAAAAAAGACAATTTCTAAATCTAATTCTTCTGAAATTTCTTTACAGAGTGTAACTTGTGTCTGCAAATGGATCCATTGTGTACAAACCCTTTTTTAGCTATTTTGCTTCTTAGTTTGAATAAATCTAAATGAATTAATCCCTCTTGCTCCTTTTCTGAAAAGCATTGTATTCTGTCTAGGGAATATTTTGAGAGGTTTTCCTTCATTGCCAGCTGATCAGTGGATGCAGCCATGGGAATTTACTCTACTTTTCTGTAGGCACTTGACTGTGTAGCATTTTCTTTGAATCAGGCTTGGAATCTGGAAATGTTTTGGGTGGCAGATCACGACTGACTTCCTTTTTGTGAGATAGGGAGATTTCCAGTTTCCATCCGACGCAAGTGCAACAGCTCTCATGACATCCTTATTCCTCCCAAAGACCCAGTTCATCATTCATTTTGTTTTATGTTGTAGTCAGGAGGTTGCCTGAAGGAAGCCTAAATGGAAGAAATAAGAAAGCTGGTTTAAATCAATGTTTTGTCTCTATATATCTCAAGATACACCAAAATTATGGTGATTTCTGGCCCTGAATATTGTTATCAAATCAGGTTTCAACTGACTTTGTTAATGTATGAAGTTATGAAAAGTAATGTGAGACCTAATCAATTTAGTAAAGTATGTGAAGAATGGCTTTGTTTTAAAATATAATCTTTCCTGCACTTAAAATGGAGCAATTATTCTGCTTAATTTGTTTTCTCTTTATCTCTGATGTGCTGAGTTGTATGACTGCACTAGCTGATACACAGAAAAGTGGGAATACACTAAGCACTCCAACTGCGGAGAGTGAACGTCTTGCTGACTGCTGGTGTTACAGTAATAACACTGAGCTGAAACCTACCCAGGAGTATTTCCATTCCAACTAACTACAGAATAATACTTAAACTATAGAAAATTGTTGTATATGCTTGAGTAAAGCTACTTTGCTTTGTGGAAGCAGCCCGTATCAGGTAGAGAATTGACTCAAATAGCATGTTTAGGGCTGACCTGCTCTAACAGTTGGAGGCAGATAAATAAAACCTTTTAAAAATCAGGACTGTCCCTTTTGGCACCTAAGTCTGCATATGTGGAGATCCACTTTGACTCCTAACAGAGCTCTTCTTCCAGCTTCCACAAAAATTTTCTGAGCCACTATGCATGGTAAGAAATATCTGTTCTGGGTTATGTGCTCTGTTATTATCCTGATTTAGAGCTCTCTTGTGATTTTACTGTAGGTGCCAAGGCTCTGCATGGGTCCTCAGAGCTACCGAAGATCCTGAGCACAACCAATGTCAGTAGTGATGGAGGCTGCCTCTCTCATGATATACTTGTAATCAGAGAGTTATCTGAAGGAAGTGGTTTACCTGTATTCTGGGCATAGCCGTCCTAGGTGTGTTTCAAGCCAAATTGCTGGCCCAAAGCCCTGCATCACAGTAATTCAGAATGAGAACATTTGACATTTTCTGCTAACGTAGAGCCACTCTGCTGCCAAGAAAGTAAAGTTCATGGGACCAAACAGAGCTAGCAATAAACAACCTAACTCCAGTATAATGATTAGAGTAATGTCCTCCACTTCTGGGCTCTGCTCCGAGGACTTTCTGTACTATCATTTCTTCCAAAAATGTCAGAGAGTTGTGCTAGTACTGTATGAAAATGACCACTCAAGACAAAGAGGTAGAGAACCTTCCGCTCAGTCCTGGGCAAGTAGTCAGACTACAAGGTCAGTGTGAAAAGGATAAAAGCAAGGTGCTGCCACAAGGTTTGGGGTTTTGTCTGGTTTTTTGCTTAAGATCAAAAGCTATGCATAGTCCCTTAAAAGCAGATGTGTGAGGCCTGGGTGCTGAAAAGAAGTACGTGTCTAGCATTTTCCTTCACAGGTAAATGAGAGAGCTAGTCGCCTGCTTTGGATGTCATATGTGACTTCTGGAAGTTTTCTCTTGCGCCTTTCCAATGACATTTATTTTAGGATGTCTGGATATTCCCAGTACTAGGTGTTCAAATCTAGATATATGTGTGTTTGAGTCAGGCCCACTAAAACTAACCCAGGAATACTTGCACATCTCTTTAGCTGAAGGTTTGCAGATTAACTAAAATAAGAAACAGGTCTTTTTCACAAGGTCTATTAAATACTACCATTATGTGAATTTGCTTTTTTATGTAAATGAACTTTGAGTGATAGACTCTACTTCTCAGCAACTTGCGAAAAAAGGCGAGTGGCACAGAATTTTGTTTCCCTTTTATTCTTAGCCAAACTGAGCCTTCCAATCTTTTGTGGCAAGCTCTGCGATTATAACCACTTATTTAGAAACACTTAATGCTCTTCCTGGACCGTGTCTCCTACTTTTATTCTGTTAATGGAATAAAGGAGTAGCACTCACCTCTCTGTTACCCCTGCCAAACTCTAAACTTCCTAATCTGTAAAACTGCTATAAACTAATAAGCATGAGACAGGAGTATATGCATATTGACTACTACTTAGACTTTCAGGATAGAAAGTGACAATGCCCACAAAGAAGAACAAATTCATTCAAGAGATGCCAACAGTCTGCACAACAAAATAAGCCAGTGTGATGCCAAATAATAAAGCTCAGCTCTACCATTCACAAGTAGATTCCAGTAGCTTATGTTTAACTATTTGTATGATGTTATTTGCTTGACACAAAATATTTTTCAAAGAGGCAATTGAAAAATGGTTATAGTTAAATGTGTTATTTTCAAATAGTACTTAATTTAATCAGGTGAAATTCAGTTGAATATTTCTCTATTATCACAAGGCTCAAATTCTAGGGATAATGAAAGTGAGTTTGTATCAAAATGAGAATTGTTCTTAGTAGAAAGAAAAGTACTTATTTAAAACTCCTTGCTTTGCTTGCAACTGCAGCATTCCAACTTTGCAAAGTCTCTCAAACTTCTGACACTCATGCTTCCTTTCTTCCTGATTTCTTTCTTACCAAGTTTTGGGATTTGGACAAACATTTTAATTCTAAGAATTCTAGAAGTCAAAATACATTCATTTGAGAACCTAGATAGATCCTTTTGCAACTTATTCTGGATCCTGAGTGTTTCCTTGCAGAAATCTTAAATGTAGTTTGTATTTTATAAATGTTGAAAACACCAAGGTGTGTTCAAAACAGTGAACTTGTGTTCTGAAGTTATTACGTAATCTTAAATATATACGAAGTAGGTTTGAAAGGTGGGAAGAGAAGTTGTAGGTGACAATTATTTGATATTCAGGTTTGCAAAGTGAGTAAAGATAGCAGTATTTAATTTTAGACTGGTTCCTGTCTACACATTCACTCTTACTTAAGCATAGACACATTTAACATCTGTGACAAGCTAAATACAGCTTTAGATAAGCTAAAGCCTAAACATGTCAGGAACCTCAGAATAGGAAACGTGTTACTCTGACTGAGCCATGCAGTGACAGGGAGTCTTTCCACCGATCTCCCCTGTTCTTCTGCACTTAAAATGGTCCTTTTATGCTGGTTCATAACTTATATACCGTATTGCTTAAGGCTTACCTCTGGATAACCATCATTTGACCTCGTTATTTTTGAGCAAAAGACGAGGGTCCATACATGAATGGACATTCAAGCAATTTTAGGTTGGAGCAGGAGAAGCTTGAACGAAAAGCCCAGTGGAAGAATGATAGGATCAGAGAAGAGGCAGAGGAGCAATAGTTGAATAACAAATGAAGTCCATCTTTGCTGTCATTCATGACACATTCATTACAGAACAAATGTGTTTGTTTCTGATTAATTCTGTTTCTAGAAAAGGGACCGTTCTGTGCCAGCTTTTCATTCAGTGTATTTTTTCTGCTATTCCTTTCTACTTCTTCTGCACGACCACATGCAAACCAAACTTGATTTCAAAAAAGGTGGAAAACCACCTTCCCCAATAAATGTGAAGAATTCGTTATGTGACCCACTGCTATTTGTACACAATTAAAAATGATTAATTTAAGAGAGATAATATGTTCAGTCTCAAGGATTTGGGTTGCACAAACATGTTTAACACACTGGCACCATCACTGAGTATTTCAGAGGCATCTTGGTTATTAGAATTACTAGAACGTCTTGCTAAGACTGTCTAGGCAATCAGCCTGGTAGGCAGTGTCTCTCCATGGCTAACATATTATAAAGGTATACATCTGGTCTGTCTATATGTTCCAAGCTTCTACTCTAGCAAACATATTAAGTGAGACAGAAGCTTGAGCCACCCTCAATAAAGATGCAGAGCTTTTCTTTCAGGTGGGAGTCCTACTCCTCAGTCAGCCTTTTGCAGGACAAACATACTTGTCCCTCTTCGAGCTCACTATTCCACTTTAGTCATTAGTTTGCTCCCAGTTACCAGACAGTGAATGAGATCAATGATACCAGCATACTAAAAAGCATGGAACAAGCACGACTTTTTTTTCTGGAAAAGATCTCCAGCGAGATAACACTTCCTGGTGGCACTATAGCCTGGGTTAAACCAAAAGTCAACATTAACCAACTTGCTCTGAATTTTTCTCAACCCTCCCATCTACAAACCTCTAAAAGCTAGTACACATATAAATTAAGCAGGCACTCTAGGTTTTCAATAGCATATAATCTATTTATGTTACTAAATGTGTGTGTGTGTGGACAAAAAGCTAACTGTACATCACAGAACATGAATAAAGGGAGATGTTCTAGTTAACAGTTGGCATAATAGCTGGTAGTCAGAGAAAAAAAAAACCACAACAACAAAACAAGCACAGAAAGTAGGGCTTCCTCTCTCTCAGTACATCATTGTCTGTAGCCTCTCCTTCAAAGTATTACCTTTTACAGCTAGTGCACAGTTTTGGGTAGATGACGATGTATGCCCATAAGGGTGTGCCCATGGACAGGTCATGTATTCCTTCTTTGTGAATCCTGATGTTCAGTTACAGCTCATGTGGCATTATGCTTCTTGAACTAGCTTTTTATTTTCCTTGCATTTTAATGTTAATTTTGTTTGCTGCCTGCTTTGGGATTTATTTGCATTTTCTTAATATTGTGCCTGGATATCCTGCATTGTTGATTTTTCATAAATAATTTTTCAGCTAAATTCCCTGGTGTATGAATACTTGGGCAATAAATAGAGATAACAACTTCAAAGTAGAGATTTTAATTGTAAATGAATACATAAAATTGATTATCTCAAGGGCTTAGTGATACAGTACTTCAATCTTGTGCTCCCATTATCTCACCACCTAAGATCAGAATCACTCCTTGGAAGTGCCTATCTCCATTGTAAATAAAGGTTGCCCAGGGCAAGCAGCCTACAAATGTAAGCATTTCAGTTGCATGCCTAACATTAAACGGACTGAATCCAGGATCCAGGCCTCAGAGTTTGTCTCATAGATCAGAATAATATATCATCTTCAGATGAGAGTTATTTTGTCTTCACATAATCTTTTAACTCTTACCTGTGCAAACCATGGGTCAGCTACTATGGGCCTAATACGTCAGTTCACAAAGTTATGATGGATCTGTCTTGGCTCTTGTCCTCATCTGAGGTGAATGAAATTCTTACTAGGAGGTTTGAATGATTATCAAAATTCACTGGCAGGAATAACTTTGAAAATTGGTTAATTCTTTTCACGGCTGCTGACTGAGGTTGATAGACAGAATTAATGTAACTATGTTCTGTTAACTCCGTAAATAGATATAGGAGTAGACATAATGTTATCAGGTTCAAGAGGAGAGATTTCATCTTAATGTCTTTTCTAATTTTATAAATTCAAATTAGCTGAACTATCAGCTGTGATTTTCCAGAAAAAATAAAAATAACAATGTAAATAAATTCTACAATGGGTTTACTAAGCACTCATTCCAATGTATAGTCTTGATTCTTAACCTTAATGCAAGAAATAGATTACAGTCCTGATCATCCAGGATATTTATTCCTTTAAGATTGATGAGATAAATAAAATATAAGATATGCTGGGAAATTAACTCACTATATAAATGCTTCTGCAGCTCCTATTGATGCAAAACAGTTGTGATATCAAATCATAATTCCATCTAAAAAAATCAACAAATTAAATTACAAATATATTTATTAGAATAACTGCAACCTTATAGTGTAATGAATGAAATCTGTTTCACATGTATCTAGGAAAGTCTGTGACCAAAAAAGAAGAATTGGTCCCTCCAGATAAAAATGAAAAATTCATCATTAACAAGTGGAAAAGTATGGTTAAACCTGACAGTATTTAAAGAAGTCCTTGGTTAGTCTTTAGATTTGAGTTCTAAGCCAACCTGTAGAATATATACCTAACGTACTACAACAAGCAATGTTATTGTCTTTTGAGATTATGTCACTAAAAGTCTACAATGAAATCATGGAGGATTTCATTGAATGAAATCAGGGAGGATCGTAAATAACGATGGCACAGATTTGCTTGTATTTATTAAACTAAATATTGATAATTCTGCAGGTTTATACAAATACCTGTGTCATGGTTTAACCCCAGTCAGCAACTAAGCACCACGCAGCCATGGTGGAATACCCCTTTGGCTAGTTCAGGTCAGCTGCCCCGGCTCTGCTCCCTCCCAGCTTCTTGCACACCTGCTTGCTGGCAGAGCATGGGAAACTGAAAAGTCCTTGGCTTAAGATAAGCGCTACTTAGCAACAACTAAAACATCAGTGTGTTATCAACATCATTCCCACACTAAATCCAAAACACAACACTGTACCAGCTACTAAAAAGAAAGTTAACTCTGTCCCAGCTGAAACCAGGACAACCTGAGATCATTGTACAGTAACTTTGAGGTTGGCAAGTATGAGGACACATTCACACTTTGGGAGTTCCGAATTTGCCATTAATAAACAGCAGTTAGACATCTTCTGATGAAAGCAACACCAAACTCAAATGCATAAAGTTTTCCTGAGTCACACACACCACAGCTGCTGTTGCAAACAGATCAGGCTTATCATGCTATAATCATAAAGCTTACAAAAGCTTTACAAAGAAATGTTCACATCAAAATCTGAAATTTCTTCATCACCATAATCCTTAAGTAACATTAGATTATTATGGAAAAGAATCTTCAGGACTGTTTGCAGAACCTTAATTGTATATACCTACATTTAATAAAATATTTTGCTGCTGCTGTGTTTCTTCATTAACAAATCTCTGTTTACCTTTTTTTTCCTCAGCATTTATTTTCTCCTCTCTTCTGATGTTACTCTAACCAGGCGAAGTACTTAATAATGGCAAACTCTGTCAACAAAATCATTAATTCTTATCTGCTTATAAATGTCCAGTCATCCTGGAGAGGTAGGGTTCAGTTTAAGGCACCCAAAATGAGTGGCCTGCATGTAGGTGACTAAACGAGCAGCAGGTAGCTCTGGATATTGTCAGTACAAATCTTGGGCACAGTTCATTTGTTTAAATGATGCATCTTGTACCATTTGAGATGCCCTTAACCTGTGGATGTCACTGTGTGACCCTGTGGAGGGGCACAGGTCTCTCAGTTTGCTTATTGCATTGGCAGCCCCATGCAAGACATCTTGGGAAACCTGAAATAGCACCAAGTACCCATGTTTATGTGCCTGATTTCAGTTCACGGTGAGATAAATCACTCCTTAGTCTCCACTGTGTCTCAATGGGCGCTGCCACTCATTGAATGAGGGGCTCAGAGCATGATCCAATTTGCTCTGAAACAGACATCTAAGTTCAGGTGCCTAAATATAGGCATCTAGTGTCCATCTTAAGCACCATGGGGTACATGAGGCACCTTGACGGACTAGTTTATACGACAAGGAACCTGTGGGAGACCACTACCCTTCTGGAGGGACAGCTAGAAGTCAGGTGGCTTATGCTTGGCACTAGAAGTCTGGGCATCTTACATGAGCTCTAGAAATCAAAGAATAGTGTTGAGTTGAACCCAAGCTTCGTGAATCCCCTTGTCTTCATTCTTCATTGTTCTGCTTTTTCTGTTCTCTCTATAGCTGTTCTGGCTACTGCCGTAAAAGACAATTAAAAATATTTCTATAAATACATTAACAACAAAAGGAGGACTAAGGAGAAACTCCATCCTTTACTGGATTTGGGGGGAAATATAGTGACAATGGATGAGGAAAAGGTTGAGGTACTTAATGCCTTCTTTGCCTCAGTCTTTAATTATAAGATCAGTTGTTCTCGGGGTACCCAGCCCCCTGAGCTGAAAGACAGGGACAGGGAGAAGAATGAAGCCCCCATAATCCAAGGGGAAATGGTTAGCAACCTGCTACACCACTTAGACACACACGAGTCTAGGGGGCCAGATGGGATCCACCCAAGGGTACTGAGGGAGCTGGTGGAAGTGCTCACCAAGCCACTTTCCATCATTTATCAGCAGTCCTGGCTAACCAGGGAGGTCCCAGTTGACTGGAGGTTAGCAAACATGACGCTCATCTACAAGAAGGGCCAGAAGGAGGATTCGGGGAACTACAGGCCTGACAGTCTGACCTTGGTGCCAGGAAAGGGTATGGAGCAGATCATCTTGAGTGTCATCATGTGGCATGTACAGGACAACCAGGCAACCAGGCCCAGTCAGCATGGGTTTATGAAAGGCAGGTCCTGCTTGATTAACCTGATCTCCTTCTATGACAAGGTGACCTGCTTAGTGGAAGAGGGAAAGGCTGTGGATGTTGTCTACCTATACTTTTAGTAAAGCCTTTGACACTGTTTCCCACAGCATTCTCCTGGAGAAACTGGCTGCTCATGGCTTGGACAGGTGTACTCTTCACTGGGAAAAAATCTGGCTGGATGGCCAGTTCTGTTTAATATCTTTATCAATGATCTGGACGAGGGGAGCAAGTGCACCCTCAGTAAGTTTGCAGATGACACCAAGTTGGGCGAGAGTGTTGATCTGCTTGAGGGAAGGAAGGCTCTACAGAGGGATCTGGACAGGCTGGGTCGATGGGCTGAGGCCAATGGTATGAGGTTCAACAAGGCTAAGTGCTGGGTCCTGCACTTGGGTCACAACAACCCCATGCAACGCTACAGGCTTGGGGAAGAGTAGCTGGAAAGCTGCCCTGCAGAAAAGGACCTGGGGGTGTTGGTTGACAGCCGACTGAATGTGAGCTGGTAGAGGGCCCAGGTGGCAAAGGCGGCCAATAGCATCCTGGCTTGTATCAGAAATAGTGTGGCCAGCAGGACTAGGGAAGTAATCGTCCCCCTGTACTCAGTACTGGTGAGGCCACGCCCTGAATACTATCTTCAGTTTTGGACCCCTCACTACAAGAAAGACAGTGCTGGACGTGCTGGAGCATGTCCAAAGAAGGGCAATGAAGGTGGTGAAGGGTCTAGAGAACAAGTTCTATGAGGAGCAGCTGAGGGAACTGGGGTCATTTAGCCTGGAGAAAAGGAGGCTCAGGGGAGACCTTATCGCTCTCTACAACTACCTGAAAGGAGGTTGTAGTGAGGTGGGTGTTGGTCTCTTCTCCCAAGTAACAAGTAATAGGACAAGAGGAAATGGCCTCAAGTTGCAGCAGGGGAGGTTTAGAATGGATATTAGGAAAAATTTCTTCACCAAAAGGGTTGTCAAGCATGGGAACAGGCTGCCCAGGAAAGTGGTTGAGTGACCATCCCTGGAGGTATTTAAAAGACGTGTAGATGTGGCGCTTAGGGACATGGTTTAGTGGTGGACTTGGCAGTGCTAGGTTAACAGTTAGACGCGATGATCTTAAAGGTCTTTTCCAACCTAAATGATTCTATGATTCTATGATTCTAAAATGTTCATAAAATGATACCAAATCAGTATATTGTATTATGCCAAAAACAGGTTTACCAGGGAGACAAGGGAGGTGCTTGACCTTCTGGCAGTGTCTAATGAGACACTTCCTCTGAGTAATATGATAAGGGAAAGAAAACATCACTGTACAACACTTGCAAGATCACAGCTTCAGCCAGATCTGCATGTCTGCTTTTGTTCTGTTCTAATCACTATGCAATGGTGCACAGCAAGAGGGACTCTGGTCCTCAGTCTGAGTTCAACTGTTCTCACTTCTGGGAGAATCATTTACTACAGACTTCTTCCAGTGCTTAGAGAGGAGAGGGCTGTACTGTAGCATTGGCTGATTCAAGAAAATTCAAACCAGTGTAATGATATGTGCACAGTTGTAAACATCTAATGCAGGTGGTAAAGCAAAACCAGACCTACTGGAGTCCTTTGGGGGTATTTCTGTGTTGCTTTGCCATGCCAATAAACACTTGTTTTGTCCAGAGTTTGAGTAGATAAGAAACACCAAAGGGAATCCCTAGCCACGGTTTGCACAGTGCTATCCTGGCACTAGTAAGACCAGCTACTGACATGGCTTCTCGTTTGATTTGGCTAAGTGTATATAACAACACTCTAATGGTTCCATATGTTAAAAATATAATCACATGCAACACCAAACTCTGCAAATTTAGTGTCCTGAAAAACAACGAAATTGTGCATGACAGAACTTGCTTGGGTTACTTCGAAACAACAATATTGCTGGAGTTCATTTGGCTCATCACAAATGAGTGCACAGATTTCAAGAAAGTGTGCCTAAAGACTATAAGTTACTCTCCAAAAACCTAGGTCTTGATTGGTTTTATCCTTTAGGTAGCAAGGCAGAAGGTGGAAAAACACATACCTGCATCTATTATAGCTTCTGACTTACTGGAAAGTATCTTTGCAGACTTTGCTGTAAAAAAAGGTTTATTGAAATAGCTAGTGTATATTAACACAAAGAAAATGTCCAGTCTCTTTTCTTAAATGTCATTAGTTCAGTAAAGGAGAAACAACTGTGACAGTGGTTTGAAAGTAGCTGTTGGATCCTGAAATAATCCTGCCACTGAAATCAAATTTTTCTGATGCCTTGGACACACAGTTTAATCTCTCTAGCTCTCATTTTTATTTGTAAAATTAGGATAGCAATATTTAATTGCTTTCCTTAGTGGGGATAGTATAAGGATTCAATAGTTAATATTTATACAGTACTTTGATTATGTAGAATTCTATGTAAGTGCCAAGTAGTATTAATATTTCTAAAAAACAGCAAAAAGTTTCTATTTATGTATTGTCTTCCACTTCTTCAAATAAGCAGAAAAGCATTGTATATGGGAAACATGTACAACATAATTTCACAACCAAAGTGCAAGACAAGAAGAAAACAAGTACCATAAATTATGAGAAGTAAATGAGTATGCTAAATGGAATATAATTAGCTTTGACTTATTTTATCCATACATATTATCCTTGACAAGACAAGCTGCTTGTACAAGCTCACTAACTTGAGTCTGTGGTTTGAGACCTGTTTTCTAGTTCAGGAAGATGTGTTTCATTTTGGAGAAATCAGCTGAAACTGATTTCAGCATTAAGCCAAAAATCTCTATATTGAAATAGACTTTTTCTGGAGTGGGTTTGTCAAACCATTCAGCAATGTCAAAACTCTTCCAATTGCATCCGTTGTAAAACTCCCAATAAGTTCAACAGAGGTAAAATTATTGAATAACATGAAGCACACTTGAAAAAGTTGCTCTATCATATTGCTGTATGATAGGTTTCTTTTTGTATAATAATTTATGCTCTAGCATCTCCAAAATTAATATAATTAGTTTCTCATAGGTCTCTGTGTTAATAATCTCCTGTAAAATGCTCTCTAATGCTGAAGACAAACAGAATATACTCTGTGAGTAGTGTATGCCTCTAAAGAAGGCAAGTGCCAGCCTACTTAGGGCTTTACAGAAAGTCATCTCTACATTGAATGATGTCTCTAAAGGAACAGGAAGTTGTTAAAGAAATTGAAGCACAGGGGTCATCTGCTTGTATCAGTTGAACAACCAAAATGCTGTGTTGTACATCATCAAAAGACTCTGAACTGCCTTCCTGTGCAGGAAAGACCAGTACAGGCCATGTTACAGTAGATTAACCTGAAGTTAGCGATGGCATGGATAACTGTGACAGCGTGCTTCAGAAAGGAAAACGTCACCCTGCAAACCAACTTACCACAGCCACCTGAAGATCAGAACTGACGGATCCAGAAAAACTCTGAGCTGTCAAGACACCCAAAGAAATTACATCTCCCTACAATCTCCCTATAATAATCATAATATAAATCACAGCCCCCATCCATCCCTCCCATACAATCAAGTAGTCCCTATAATAAAAAAAAAAAATAAAATCTCTGCATATTTACAGAGAGGCAAAGACAGATAGCTGACATTCAGTATACTATCTCAGCTGAGAAAGAAAGGGTAATACCTCCGCTTCCGAGACAGGAATACATAAAACTGTGCATTATAATGATGCAGGTGATATCACAACCACAGGAAAGTCTCAGGCTTTCTTACTAGTGTATTTTTTATTTATACATAGGTGCACGTGCACACACACACTCACAAAAGTATTTGGCAGCTGTTTTGAACAGATGGAGTCCTATAGATCTCCAGGGGAAGAGCCTGTAGAAACATAGACAAAATACATATTAACAGCCTTTAAACAGTCTATGAAAGAAATAAACTGCTGAAGAGAACTCCTACCCACATGTCCAAAATGAGTGATAGCTCCCAAATAAGCCACTAATACCTTAGGGTCAGATAAAGAACAGCGTGATCATTTAACATGTGGTCAGCTGCATAACCAAAAATGTTACTGCAGATTCTGGGCAATGACCACATCATCAAACTGATATTCTGGAAACTGAAGGCATCAAGATAATTTTTGAAACCGGATTTTGCAAAGAGGATTCTTAAAACTCTCCATGATGGAAGAGATTTTTATATAGAATGGGAAATGAAGTTCACATACACTCATTTTTTTACTTATTCAGGAGAAAAAAACTAATCCAGTACCTTTGAGAAGGACTGATCCTCAGGCAAAACAAAAACATACTAGGAAACATTGACATTGCTGACTTTTACTACCCACTTAATTCTCTCTATTCAGTCTCAAAAAATTCTATCTCAGAGCTTATTTTGTTTTGCAACTATATCTCTGTGAATCCAAAATAAAGTGGCTTTAGAGTTGAAGGAAACCTCCAACGTGGATTATAATGTCTGCACAGAAATACACATTTGCATAACAAAGTATCTATCTTGTTATAATCCTAGTTAAGAAGGAATTTTTTTCTTGGAAGATGATTCAGAAAGTTATACTGTCAAAATGTAATCAGAGTTGGATTCCTTTTTTCAAGCTTAGTAACTGCATGCAAACAGATTTCAGAGGAATTTCCTAATTGAGCAAAAGGCAGCAGCATCATGGAAAGACAATCCAACTTAGAAATATAGATCATAGCTTCTAGAGAAGTAACTAATGGTAAGGTAAATGCCTTCAAGTTGTCAGTAAATGTACCTTAGAGGATTCTGAAGGATTCTAAAAGGTTTTAAAGATTAGGTATCATAAGTTACGTATCATAATTTGTCCCCTTTTTCATTTAAAAAGTGCTATTTATCCAAGCCTATTTGTCTACTTTATATAAACCCCTCTTCCAGAGTTCTCTGAAAAAAACTCCATTAGGTACGTAAGTCGGGAACAATTCTGTTCTGTTGTGTTTTGTTCAGCTTACAGCACTCTTCAAATTTGTTTCAAGTAATCCAATCAAATATTTAAATCTATGGCTCATTTCCACCACTTAATTGTTTTATGATTAGTCTTTAAACATTTAGAACTTGATTCAGTTGCTTGCCCAGAAAGCTATAGTGCCATTTAAGACACCTGAGGATATCCAGAGTCTCCACATAGAAATGGCAAATATGACACAGGGCTTACAGGAGGAGAGCCATTCTCTCTGGAGCCCCAGCTGAGGGTTGAACAGGACGCTATTACACCTTATACAGTACTACGCGCATATGTGTGGGCAATAGATTCAAGTGCAGAGGGTATATCAGATATGCCCGCCTCCTTTCACACTCTTTGCTCTGGGCCCTAGGATAGAGAAACTGGTTTAATTTCTCTGTCTGCC
Source organism: Gymnogyps californianus (assembly GCF_018139145.2). Classification (NCBI taxonomy): domain Eukaryota; kingdom Metazoa; phylum Chordata; class Aves; order Accipitriformes; family Cathartidae; genus Gymnogyps; species Gymnogyps californianus. The sequence continues at coordinate 177,741,430 of NC_059471.1, forward strand.
TACAAAAAGTTCTTGCATGACCTTGAAAGAAGTCCCTTCCTCCCGCTCTTCCTTAATTCCTCATGGATTCAGGAGAAGCAAACAGTATTTTTTCATCATTTATCTTGTATGGCCACATCTCCGAAAGCATTTAGGCATGAACTCTCTCTATATATTTCAGTGGAAGGTTAAGTGTCCTATGAGAAACTAAGCACTGTAAGTCAGTACTTAGTGCAGCTCTGATGTTAATGCAGAGAGCTGCATATGAGCACCAACAGTCCTTTCAGTTTACCCTGCACATGCACCATACAGCGTGCTGGTCATGAAAGCAAAAAGGCCTTCTTAGCTCACTCTTCTACTCTTTCCTCTCCCAGAAATCCATCTTTTTGGATCCAGGCCAGAGTATTTATGCAGTACTCATGATCTTGACCAGGGACAGTATACACAAAAAAAATATAAATCATACTAAAAAGGCTAAATTCTAGCCATCAGTTCGTAGGTTTATGAAATGAAGAGAAGACACAAGAAGGTTATAAGCCTAGCAGAAAGCAAAATGAATGCAGACTTACTCTCAAAAGAGCTCTTTTAGCCTATTAACAGAGAGAAACATGCTTTTAATATACAGGGTGCCGTCCATTAAGTGGCTGTAGGGAACATTGCTTGTTCCTGCCAGGGGCAGCAAATGTGTACACTTTGGCCCAGCTGGCCCTCACTCACTCTAGTCCAAACTAGCTGCCTAGCTCATTGTCTGAGATGAGTAGGATGCATTACTCCCCGGAGTGCCTAGCCTGCTCTACAGTTCCAACAAAGTGAGCCCGCATGACTAGTATAGGCTATACACTTAACTTTAAGTCTCTAAAGAAAAGACGCATGAGGTTTTTTTCCCATGTGATTTCCTTGAACCCTGTGGCTTTCTGTCTGGGTTTGCACCGTGCAGGTGCTGTGCCTCAGACGACAATCTAGACAGCGCTTTTGTCTTCCCAGCCTTCCAGCGCTGAGTGGAAATGTATTAAAGAATACATTTGCAATATATTTAAAACCCAATTTCAAAAACCAATTTAGTTAGTTATCTCTCTACTAACAAAGCACAAACACTTAAAAGCAAGGAAATGAATAGATGCCATCACAAACTGTCCACTGCTACCTCAGAAATTAATGCATATATCTCATCAAGTGTAATGAAATGCATATTTCATTACACTACAGTGACCTTACCAGTGACCCACAGGAAGGTGGGTATTATTAGATGGGGGTTTTTGTTATCTTGATTTCAGTAGCAGAATATTTTCTTTAAAGGAAAGCTCTTACATGGACGACACTAGCAGCTAATTATCTATTGACAGCAAAATGCCATGGTAAGATACTTGTGGTACATTAAGAAACTGCGTATATCCTCAAGCAAGGGCAGAAGAATGGTTCCAGTTCACCCAAGATTTATGGACGGATTCTGCCTACTGGCTTTAATTGTCTCACATAGATGCTACAATCAATACTTGAAATGCCCTTGCCTGGTCCTAGCAAGATGACTCCGATTACCTAAATTACCTGCCTATTGTGCCTACACTTGGAATATAGTCTACAGAAATAAATTAAAAGAGTAGGAAGCCCTGCAGAGTGAATCAGAGTGGGATCATCTATTTTGCCTTGTAATCAAACTCTTCCCAGCCAAGCCCTTTGTGCAGGTGCCCCAGCAGGTCTGCTGAAGAGATGAGCCTTCACTGACCTTGATAGCTCTAAGTGTGTGCAAGGACTCCTGGCCACAGGCAGGTTGCCAAAACACTCCTTCCACAGGGCACCTGGGCAGTTCACTGCAAGCTCTCTCCTCCTCCGCCTTTAGGAGAAAAGTTGGAACCAGGCTCATTAACTTTAAAATGTTCCCACTTGTGCAAGTGATAATGGGAGCACTGCGAGGTCTAGCTCAGTACATTTATGTAAGACCTGTAAGACATTTCTGAAAGTCCTGGGCACCTCTGCAGGGTGAGCAATGTTAGCATTGGTAAGAACTCAGATGATTACAGGACTCAAACATGTATTTTGACAAACAGTCTGTGTAATTACATTTTGTGTTTATTTTTCATAAGGGCTATGCTGTATTTACTGCACAGTTGCTGGTAAACATACAATATTTCTCATATGTATTTCACTTTGGTTTACAGTTGAAGTGTTGTTTTGCAATAAACTGTCTGTCTCTGCTCTTGGTAATAGAGGAGCACTGAAGCTGGTAGAAATACCTGTAGCTTAACTAAATTTGGGAACATTGTGTCTGTTTACGTGCACAGAAAACCAGGTCAAACTCGTTTGTTTATTCTGTAGGCAGCACCAATTTTAGATTATTCCTAACTATTCTTTTATTTGCTCTTAATTGCTTGGGATTTCAAAACGTATGACAGCTGCTGGCCTCACTGTTTTGCCTAGTAACAATGAGGAGACTTTAAACACTGTGTTTGTTCATGTATCTGGCATTTTAGAAGGCAGGAAGTTTCCTCTTATTTATTATTTTATTTAGATAAACAAAATAAAACTTGACATACATCTTTGCTTCTTTTCTTTATTCTTTTATTTAGACAGATAAAATAAAAGTTGACATACATTTTTGTTTATCAGTATTATAAATATTACTCATGTTCTGGCAGCACTTGAAGTCACCATAATGATATGAAAGCCCTCCAGTCCTACCTGCTGTATAAACATGCTAAAATACACTCCCCACTGCCAGAAGAACCCTAAAACCTAAAGAGAGAAGGGGGATAAGGAAAGGTTAGGCAGAGATGTTTCAAGTTGGTTAGATAGTGTTGCCTCATTTCAATGGAGTGCTCCCTATCTATGTAGGACAGAATATAGTTGAAATGTCTTGGTCTTTGCACTCTATTTGCCTTCTAGTTTTCATTTTCATGCCAAGTTATCTATAGCGGAATGTGGTATGAGCGATCAAAAAACATGAGTGAGTTATTAATACTCTTGCATGCATGCAAGTAGAAAAGTACTAGGGGAGTGAGAGGGAGGAAGGAGGAAGGATGAGGCAGAGAGGGAGTGAGAGGATCAGAGACCTGAGAAGAACAAGAGGGGCACTTGGCTGAAGTACTGTTTGGCAAGCAACAGCACACAGCTTCATGGCAGCATGAAAACGTACGACAAAGCTCTCCCTGGAGGTACCAAAGCTGTTGCTAATACTGTGTAGTGTGTCAACCTGTGGTGGGTTGAATTGGCTGGATGCCAGGTGCCCACCAAAGCTGCTCTATCACTCCCCTTCCTCAACTGGACAGGGGAGAGAAAATATGATGAAAGGCTCATGGGTCGAGACAAGGACAGGGAGAGATCACTCACCAATTACCGTCACGGGCAAAACAGACTTGACTTGGGCAAATTAGTTTAATTTATTACCAATCAAATCAGAGTAGGATAATGAGAAATAAAAACTAAATCTTAAAACACCTTCCTCTCACCCCTCCCTCCTTCCTGGGCTCAACTTTATTCCTGAATTCTCTACCTCCTCCCCCCATAGAAGTGCAGGGGGATGGGGAATGGGGGTTTTGGTCAGTTCATCCCACGTTGTCTCTGCCGCTCCTTCCTTCTCAGGGGGAGGACTCCTCACACTCTTCCCCTGCTCCAGCGTGGGGTCCCTCCCACAGGAGACAGTCCTCCATGAACTTCTCCAACGTGAGTCTTTCCCACGGGCTGCAGTTCTTCACAAACTGCTTCAGCATGGGTTCCTTCCACGGGGTGCAGTCCTTCAGGAACAGACTGCTCCAGCGTGGGTCCCCGTGGGGTCACAAGTCCTGCCAGCAAACCTGCTCCAGCGTCGGCTCCTCTCTCTCTACAGGTCCACAGGTCCTGCCAGGAGCCTGCTCCAGTGTGGGCTTCCCACGGGGTCACAGCCTCCTTTGGGCATCCACCTGCTCAGGCATGGGGTCCTCCAAGGGCTGCAGGTGGATATCTGCTCCACCATGGACCTCCATGGGCTGCAGGGGGACAGCCTGCCTCACCATGGTCTTCACCACGGGCTGCAGGGGAATCTCTCCTCTGGCACCTGGAGCACCTCCTCCCCCTCCTTCTTCACTGACCTTGGTGTCTGCAGAGTTGTTCCTCTCACATATTCTCACTCCTCTCTCCAGCTGCAATTGCTATTGTGCAGCAACTTTTCCCCTTCTTAAATATGTTATCACAGAGGCGCTACCACCGTCGCTGATGGGCTTAGCCTTGGCCAGCGGTGGGTCCGTCTTGGAGCCGGCTGGCATTGGCTCTGTTGGACATAGGGGAAGCTTCTAGCAGCTTCTCACAGAGCCACCCCTGTAGCCCCCCCGCTACCAAAACCTTGCCACGCAAACCCAATACACAACTCCATTGTCCACCACCAGCTTGTATTTTCCTCCCTCCAGTGTTGGTAAGATTTATTCTGTATCTCTTCTCTGACTCTTTGCTGGACTTCACTTTTAGCTAACTTTGTGTCTGGACTGTTTAGAATATGTTTATTTTTAATGTTCCTCTGCATTAAAAGTCTCTTGCTACACTACTTCTGTCCCTCCTTTACCATCATTTCAACCCCATTTCTTCACACTTCTCATCCAATTTGTGACAGTGTTTGCTTTTGTTGCTTCTTCATTTCTAAACTTTAATAGCTAAACCCTGATTCTGATCTCATGTCCACATGTAGAAACCCAGACCAGGAAGGTTGTAGTCAATCTGGTTTTTATCTTCCTACTAATCTGACTGTTACATCTGACAAAAATTTGGAATTCATTCTCATAAGTTCAAAAGAATATGACAAAATCACCATACTTAAGTCAAATGACAGTTTTCTCTCTTTGATCCTGGTTCAGCAAAGTCCTTGCACCATGCCTAACATTTAGCCTGAGCATAAATCTCATTAAAATCAAGCACGTGCTTAAGGCCCTAAAATAGACTCTCCTGGCAACAGACATCTGTAACTAGTTAGAAACATTTAACCATCCATAACTATCTTTCTGCACTGTGCTCCTGCTTCTATTGCTGCATTATCAATCTTCATTCCTGTCTCTTTGTGCCTGGACAGAAATTGCTTTGGTTCTTGAAAATCTAACTCGCTCAAATTTATTCCTATCCCCTTCCCTTCCTCCTTTCTGTGCATGCAGAAATCTTTCCTTTCTATCAGCAAGCCTCATTGAAAAGCAAACCAAACACACATCCTCTGTGTGTCACAGTGACTTTGAGCCCTCTTTCCTCTGTCTTTTGTAACTTTTTACCCTAGCACTTCCGTGTGCCCCCTGTGGGAAATGTGGATAGTGCATGATTTTCACCTTTTCAGTTTCAGGTTATTCAGCAAGATATTCTGTGGATCCCATTAATGGCTTCAACCTCCAAAGTACAAGCTTTCAAACCATGACAAGCTTTTGAAAATGCTTGTCTGCAATAGTTTTTTAACCTCTTTTTTTCCTGGATTGCTTCCTACTGTAATCAGCAACCTTCTCAGACATATTAAACCCCCTCCAGTAATATTTTCTCCTCAGCAGGTTTTTTCTATAAGGCTTCAAGCTCTGATTTGTTTCCAGCTCTCTTTTTCTTTTTTTTTTTTTTTTGAGGTTCTCTAGATATCTCAATAAACTGTATTCCATACGTAGTATCTCATGTCTATCTCCAAAGGGGATTACTAACAACAGTAACTCAGGTTTGCTTTAGTCTGTATGAATTCTCTAAAATCTGTTTACACTAAAGCTACTGATGAATTTTCAACTACCTTTTCTACTTGAATCCTTCTCTCCTATTCTATCACTATCCACAATCGAACTTATGTTAATGGCACATTTGAATTTCAGGGCAGACTTTGTTAACCAGGGGATGCGTTTTGCTGAGTTTTACCAGGTGACTGATGAATTAGATTTCATGATGAACAGGATCAGCGTGCAGAAGGTGGAGCCAGAGGCTGGATCTGAAGCCAGCAGTTCAGCACCATTGATTTGATTGCAAGCCGGTGGAATGTTTCCCTTCTTGGACTTCTAGGAGCTTCCACCTTGGCCCTTAATGCACACATGGTGAGATGGCGTGATGGGAGTGCGAGATGTTTGTGTTAATGCAGGTGTAATAAGGCTATTCACTCAAATGTTTAAGAAAAAAGGAAGCATGCAGTCCTAACACAGGACTTTGTTTAGTAATTATTTTTTTTTTAAATCACTTAGGCTCAGATCCTTGAAAGTATTTAGCATCCTAATTTTCAATTAAAATCAGTAAATCACTCCATGAAATGAATGGCTGTTACACGCATAAATACCATTTAATCCTGGTCCTTTGATCTTTTGGCGACCTTTTTACTGGCCTCCAGAGTGGTCAGTGAAACTAATGAAAAAATTAACATCAACCATTTTGAGTCAGGGCTGAAACGGAGAACCTCAGATTTCCTTGTTGCATGGTATTAGAAAGAAGTGAATCCCTTTCATCTAAATATAGCTCTCCCTCCACCATCTGTATATGTAAAATTCAGAAGCTTAACTCCACCACTGGTATCAGTGAGATGCTTTTCCCAAACCACTTTCAGAGAAAGCCATCAGAAATTGTTGCTAAATGTCATTTTCAGTATCAGCATTGCAGCTTCTGTCCACTGCAGATTAAAAGTCTCTTTCAAGCACCACTTTGAATTAAGTAAATCACAGTAGCACTCCAGCTACCCCATAATCTCTACTGGAACACTTTCTTGGCATATTTAGACTACAAACACATTCCTATCATTGCCACGGAAGTCAAGAGACTGTGAAACCTCTTTGCTACAACAAGGCTCCAGAGGAGAATGAAAGCTTTTAATTTTTAGCAATCCCTTTACGGAGTACAGTATTACAGTGGCAGGGATATTTTCCTTTTAGGGCTAGGCAAATCCAAGTTGGTAATAAAGCAAACTTTTATTCTTTGTTTTATAAGTTTGCTATTACTCAGTTTTATTTAAAAATCTCTTCTCTGTGGAATATGTTGTTCAAAATGCCTGAAGTAATAATTATTGTAATTAATACCATTACGGTATTTCAGTTTATATATTAATGAAGAGAGAATTAGTGATAATTAGCTATATGTATTAAATATTAGAAACCAGGAAGCATTTAAGCTGAATTTAGCACGTTTCATTGGTTAATATCTATTGGGTTTTTTTCATTTACGACTCTGTAAAACAATATATATTGCCTCCTTAGTACCTTTATTGCACAGAGTTTGGTGATGCAAATGCTCTATTTAAAGTACAAAGTAGGCACTGCTGTGAGGACATACACGTGAACACAAAAGATCAGGTGTTATAGCCAGGATTCATGCCCCCAGCTTGAGGCAGTCACTGTTACCGTTCTGTTTTGTAAATGCAGAGAGAAGCAACTCATGAAAGATTCATGCCTTTGGCAGCCTAAGTCACACTTTGAAGGTGACTAACGTGCACCGTGGGGCAGTTTTATACAGATATTTAATCATTTAAGCCCATAACCTAACAGGCATTTAAGCCCCTACCTTCCATTGCAATAAATTTAACAAGGGCACCTTGGTCAGTCTGCCAGTGTCTAGTGAGACTTTCAAAAGCAACTAGGTACCTAGGGTAGGATTCAACCCATCTAACTTCAGGTGTCTCCAATGTACGTATCCATAGCTGAGCTGGACATACAGATTGTGATTACAGCAAATAGATAAAAATAATCAAACTCAGTGAAGATTACAGTGCGATTCCTACATCGGACATAGATGTTTGCTCTAGAGTGAGGTGCAGGCACCTACAGCAGTGACACTGAAAGTCAGCAGAGCTGAACCCATACCCTTAATTTGAATCAAAGTTCACATAGAATTTACCTTCCACTTAGCCAAAACTCTGCTAGGCATCTGAATACCGTCAAGGAATTGGTCCTCACAACCCAGTTATATTCCCAGTGGAAAACCACCTCAGTTTCAATGGAAGTTGGGTCAGACTCTGACAGTAGTTCACACTAAGTAGCTGTAAGTATCAATCACTCTGTATGGTTATGTCCAAAGTAAGCCTGGTCATACAAGCATGCAGAGAGGCAATGTCTGAGGCAAAACTAAACTGCATTTGCTTCTCAGCCTTCTCAAATGTGAGACTTAGTAAAGTAAAGCCTGATTTGATGTTACTCCTGCTTCTAGACAGGAGTGACTTTATGGCTACCTAGCAGCATCCTCATTAATGCAGGGCAGAGTTTCTATGTATTACTTGTCTTCTGCATCAATTTTTCATTTGCAGTTTATTCACTGAACTCTTTACCTGTGCCCTTGAAGAGTCATCTTCTTCAAATGACTGAACTGATTGCATTACACAAAGTACACCAGTAAAATATTTTTGGGAAGTGAAACAACATTTTACTCTTTTCAGACTGTTCCTGATATTCATACTGCCAGATCCATCACTGGGTAGGAATGCAGCATGTTAGCAGCATGATTATGGCACTGGGTATCCCTTTGAAAAAGTCTACATTATGAAACATTATGAGATTGGCTAATTGTGGACAAAATCAGGCTAGAAATAAAGTGCCCATTTTTTACCAGAAGTTAATTAACTAATGCCTGTATTGGGTATATTTTATGTTCTCTATCATTCAAATTCTTTATAATAAAATTGTCTGTCTTTCTCAAAGATGTGAAGTGCCTTGATCAGAAGTTGCAGTCGTGATGTATCTATTACTTGGTGAAATTATGTCTTGCATTACAAGAAGTCAGGATGTCTGACCACTGTGGTCCTTTCTGCCCTTAACATCTGAAGCTTTTTCTCATTTTGACCTTGAACCAAAGCCCAATGAATTTAGTGGGAAACTTTCCTTTGGTTTCAAAGGACACCTCCCTGCAAACTGGCTATAATGTGCAAACTCACTTTTCAGGACTCCTGATGGCTGGGACAGAAAAATAGAGTTCATTTTACCCTTGGAAATGGGATTTGCTTAGTGGAACAGAGACCTTCTATCTGCATAGGCATGAATTTTACACAGACAGCTTTCAGGATTGCTACCTGTTACACTGAGTGACACAGTACTATGTAGATTGTTCAGTGGAAAATGTGCAAAAAGTTAAAATTAACATCACAGCAGGAAAATTCATTTCTGGATATTATTTTAGTGTTGTACCCTTAAAGTTAAATGAGTAGGGGTGTATTGTATATAATCATGTATGAGGACCAATTTCCTGTCATCTTGAGCCCAGAAGTCATCTTGCTGAAGATATGAAGACTGGCTTAGAAAAGCAAGGAGGATTTGGCCTTTAAATTACTTTGGGCTTATTATCTTGCGGAGGAAACATAGAATGTAGTTAATTATGATTGTTTTGCATTATGTTACTCATTAATAAATAACGCTTTCCCATGCTCCAATGCCCACCTTGCTGAGAAAGGTATGTACTCCATTTATATCTAAATTACAGTGTTGAATCATTTCAGTGGGCTGTATATGGCATTCCTCAAATTTTAGTTTTCATGTGACCTCCCTAGAGTTCTCAGGTTGGTACATTCAAGATTAATGAGACACTGGCTCTCTTTTAGGAAGCTATTTAAGAATACGCATTTAATTACTGTGTATTATTACAGGAATTAATATAATCTGACCTTTCTATCAATACAAGTTAAGTAAATGGTGTCTGTTTTACCCCAGCGTAAGGTCCCCAAACAGGATACTTTTTATGGATGTTGTTCTGCTAAGGACAGCAAGTCAGACCACACACAGAAAGGGCCAAAATTTCAAACAACAGTCCTCTGTTTTGGGGAGCGCCATCTACACATACACTTGTGCGTTTGGACCTGAGTTAACAGTAGTAGGCAACAGACACAAGTGCACAGGCTTATGCTTTTTATTCATTTTGTAGGCACTGCAGTTGCCCAAACAGATGGACATTTTCAAATGTAGCCTTGCAAGTGCTGAGAAGATGCGTGTGGTTTCACTGGGTACCCTTCCGAGTTCCCATAGGTAGCTTTCTGTTTTCTCTGAATACACATGGCCAGTTTCAGCTTGCACACAATCAAATGGAGTGATACTGTGGGAGCACTCTCATTAATTTTAATGAGATTAGTTTCTGAGTAAGGTGTTATTCCGTGAGTGTAAAGGTGACCATACCTGGTCCAAAGACATTGCTGCAGGCTGCTCCACTGTAACACTCCATATTAGATTTTCTAACCTGTGTGACCTGGGTTTGCGTTTTGTATTTTTTTTATATTATTTTAGAAGCTTTTCACATGCAATAGCATCAGAGGGAATATTTTTACTTTCTCTGGAGATTCAAAGGAATTGGATTTCTAGCTCTTCCATCAGTTATTAGTGGAACAGAGATAATGTTTGCATTTTACTGACAGCCCTAGGACGGACAATATTTGGGACTTGCAATGTTTTAATTTCATCTCCTTTGGCCTGCTCTTGCTCCTACTGCCATTCATGACAATGTGGCTCTTTCTTTGTCTCAGTGAAAGCCAGATCTGGCTCCATCTCTGAGAGGATTCCAAAGTACATATAAAATACAAAGTATGTTGATAAAAACATTAATTTGTTGTGAGGTTTTTGGGGTTTTTTAATTGACATCTGATGAGACTTTATGTCAAAAGATTAAACAGCTTTGCTGTTGTCTGGGGGGAATATCTTGAAACTACACATCAAAGCTAATGTAATTTCTGTGTTCTACTAACATTGCTCTTTAACTGCTAAGATCTAAAGCACAGGTACCTGACTAGATGAAGGTGATCCCATGAAGTTCTCTGTGACATCACACTTTATATCACAGGCAATGGCTACCCGACCACAGGCACTGCCTGGACAATTCTAATAGCAGACCAAGATTTGATCCTCAGCCAAAAAAACACCAACAGATGAGTCTTATATGTGATTTCTTTAGGCCAAGCCATCTTTCAGCCTCAGGAGTTCTGCAAAACTGTGCCCAGAAAGGCAGAGAGCCAACAGTGCTGTAATCAAGAAACTTGAAGGGATACAGAAATTTAAATAAAACCACGTTAGATGATGCCTAAGAAGCTACATTTCACTTACTTAAATATCATCTAATATACTGCTAGTCCTACATCTATTGTCTAATTATCACATGGTTTTGCTTCTTGGGTATCCTTTCCCTACTGTCTGCATGGAACATTCTCACTTTCCATACACTTAACTCCCAGATTTACTTCTTCTGTTACTAAATTCAAACCAGCTCTAGTTCTGGTCTCCAAGTAATAGGGTCATAGTATAAGCAAAATGAATGCAGCCAAGACACAAGCATGTCTCACATATCACCCATAAGCATATCTTACATGCCACTGTACAAATCAGATTTGTCACTCCAAGCTACTCCGCCCTGAACACAACTGTAGCACTGGTTAAACAACAACTCCAGAAGTGACAACAACCTGGAAGTACAAGGGTCCTTATCCACAAAACACCAAGGAATTATGGCAATATTATTGTGAACAGATAATAGAGAATTCATTTGCACTGAATTATAAAGGGCCTAATTAATCTGGTTTTTAACAGTCCTCTTACCTCTGCCTTTTTGACTGCATTCAAGGCTGCCAATGCATTGCCTTGGCAGACAGACGTACCAAGAATTACAATAATCCGATCTGAGGAGGTCATAAGAACGTGAATCTAATGAATCTAGGCTAATCATTACAGCTCATTTAATTACCTCTGAGATAAAGCAGGAGCTGTAATTTTTTTATAATTGATGTTGCTGACATCTTTGTACCTTTTAAGTGTATTAGTTGTAAAATCTGCCATGTTAATGTTGAAGTTGATAAAAATGTCACAAAGTAAAGCGAAGATAATGGAACAGGAGAGTCTCTAAATGTCAAATAAGTAGAAAGGTATTGATAGATAGATACTTTACTGCCTCTATGCTGCACATGAGCTCTGCAATAAATGTGCAACATGTGTGAGGAAGTGAATCAGGAGCTCCTGGCTGAAATACTGTCAAGGTTTTTTTTGGTCAGATCTTCTCAATGTAATTCTGATTTTTTATACTTTCCTTAGGCCATTATGATGAAAGCAGATGCATTAAACTAGACACTTGATGGAGGAATCCACATTATTATACAGATATTCATGTTAAAATACTGGATAGCTTCAGGCCCCAAACCTGGTAAACTTGTAATTACACGGCAACTTTCTTCAGGTAAATTGCCTTATTGAAGATTTGTATCTGCCACACTGGGAATTTGGAAAACAGTCCCTTTAACAATTGAAAAAATATCTGGCTCAATAATATTCTTTTTTTCATACAGAGCATTGATTATTCTTTCTCCATGGAGTGATCCTGCACCTCTGCAACCAATGAGAGTTTTACAATCAATGAGAGTTTAACTTCACCGGGAATAGGAGCAGGTCCTCTGTGCCTAATGGGCCTTGAAATTAACACAACTTCTTTATATTTTTGCTTTTGCTCCAGCACTCTCAGTGCCAGCACAGATTTCAAAGAGGTGTTTCCAGCCAGCTCACTTTCCCCCTGCTGGACCTTGAACAGCAGAGGACAAACGGAGCTGAAGGTAAGTCCCACACGGACAGGAGAGTTTGTTATGCATCCTTGGTTGGTTGGTTTTTGAAAGTCATGTTTGCCTTTGTCAATAATTTAGTATCTCTTCCTTCCTCACGTCTCAGGCAATATCTTGGTGGTCAGGGATACGGCCCGTGAGTCCAAAGGACACTATGGGATAGTCTTGCAGAGCTCAGCTCTCGGTGCAGTGGGACCTCTGACAGTGGACTGAGCAGTCAGATGGTTTTTCTCCCAGCACATGGCATTGAGATTACCAAGAACAGCAGAGACCACCAGCCCTCTTCCTATGCCATGGTCTTGTCCCCATAACAGCGCTGTCCAGACACCAGGGAAGAAGGGGAGGTTTGTGGGAGAGACATAAGATCAAGGTCTAATGCAGATACCCTGCTAAGGTTGTATAGGTCTATTCAACTGCAGAATGAGAGCAATAATATGTAGGTTTCTGCCTTAATTTACGTTAAAAATTCTTTGAAATTATCTCTGCCTGCATTAGTTTACCACCGTGTTGGGTTTGTGTAGCGGGGGAGGGGCTACAGGGGTGACTCCTGTGAGAAGCTGCTAGAAGGTTCCCCGGCTCCAAGTCGGACCCACCTCTGGCCAAGGCCGAGCCCATCAGCGATGGTGGTAGTGCCTCTGTGATAGCATATCTAAGAACGGAGAAAGGCTGCTGAGAGAGATAAAAGGGTGGAGGAAGAAGAAGATGGAAGAGGAGGAAGAAGAAGACCATAATTGGTGAGTGATCCCTCCCTGTCCTTGTCTTGACTCACGAGCCTTTTGTTGTATTTTCTCCTCCCCATCCCACCAAGGGGGAAGGAGTGAATGAGTGGCTGCATGCTGCTTTGTTGCTGGCTGGGCTTAAACCACAACAACCACCTAGTGCTACTACATTTCTTGATGCCTATTCTAACTGTATCAGACATGACCTGTTATAAAAACAACAAATTACAAATATTTATTATTTGTAGCATCATTTGACAGATAATAGCTGAAGGGAATCATCCTGCTGCCCTTTTAAACAAAACACAAAAGTATACACACACACACTGTATAAAAATACCCACGCAAAACCAGACCTGACCATATTTTTTCATTAGTGGAACATAAAAAATAGCTTCATTCTTTGTGAAGCCATTTTAAAACCACAGCAACAGTTTATAATTTTGACTTCATCATACTAGTTTATTGTTTTCCTGACATTTTTTTGAATTATATTCATTGTACAAATTTAATTCATTTATGCATATGTAAGAGAAAAGACAAAGTTTCTCTCTATGACCCAACATGCAGCCAATAGTCATTCAGGATTTTCTTATTTCACACAACGTTTAGCTGCAAAATTCCCTTTATCTCAACAAAAGAAGAGGAACATTGATTCAGAAATGTAATGTGGACATGTAATAGTGAAAACTGGGCAAACAGGGCTCTGGTGTCACCGACAAAAGAAACCCTTGTGGAAACCACAGCAGTTCAAGAGGGAAGAAGTAATAAACTGTTTTCCTTCCGCTTCTTTGATCTTGGATTATACCGATGACAACAACCAGACGTAGGAAAAGAAAAACAAGGTCATCCCTAAGGGACACAGCATAAAAAGTGAGAGGATTATGCGCTTTCACCCCTCTTAGCAGACTGTTGTGACACAGCAGTTTTAAAAACTCTGTGATAATAATAATAGAAAGAAACCATACAGACTCCTCACCTACTTTAATAATCTCATATAATTGATCTAAGAAGTGACATTTAAAGTGTTATTTAGATACTGCCAGCTAGCTGGTTGAAATCTAACGCTTCAAAATATTATTTTTTATTTCAGTGTACTGATGAAATAGAGTTGCTGTAAGTTCAGTTATGGTAACATGATTTTGAAAAAACAGAGAACTCATGGGTCCCATAAGACCTTGAACCAAAGCAGCAATAAAGTTTATAGTTCCTACATGACATCATGATTACATTTGTTTTTCTTTTTTAGAGTTTGCCATGTATCATCTGTCTTTAAACTCCTTGGAACAGATCTTCTATTTACTACTAATTTAAGACCTTCTTAAGCAGAAGAAACAGGCCTACGAAACAAACAGAAACAAACCTCCTGTATGTGAAAGGTCTCTCCCTAAATGGTTGAACACTCCAGCCCATTCAAATATCTCAGCCACTTCAAAGTGCATTGACAGCCAGACAAGGGAATTTTTCTTCCTCCGAAACTTAGGAGCATCTTCATAACATTTCTTAGAACAGCAATAAAGTCAAATAAGAGCAAGTCAAGAAAGGAGATGACTAGGGAGAGCAGAGGAAATAATACAGAGGCAGAAGGTATTAGTAACAACGTGGGTATACTGATACTGCTGGTGTCTCAAGCCTGGTTCCACCTACCATCTATACTGTTCACCTGCAGGCACAGGCTTATGTTGTTCTCCGGAGCATACCTAAGTGGAAAAGTTAATAGAGCTCATGTAACTGCAAATCCAGCTTCTCCAGCCAGAAAGGCTTGAGCTAAGCACCTTCCAGGCCTGTCCACCAGCAGAGAGCTCAGATATAATTCTTGCTGATTCTTCAGGTGACTTTTATCTCACCTAGCTCAGTGTAGACACCAACTGAGCTAATCCCCCTAGTTTCTGGAAAGAAACAGGTGTTTTACAGGCAGGAGTTATCTGACCTAGTTTACATGACTAATTTAAGATCAAATGAATTGTATGCTGGAAGCTTGCTATTCTGTACATTGGCTTCAGAGGGAAACCTTTAGAAGAGCTGCTAGCTTTGGCATTGGCATCTGCACTGCAGATGTCTACGTTTGGTCAAATGAATCCATCCAGGGTATATACCTGAATCCAAGGCACAGCTTGGCTTCTGGACACCTATGGAGACAGAAAATTCATGGTTCAGTGTGTTTAACACGCTCTCTCAGTCTGCTCCTCAGTTAGGTTTACATGTCCCATGATGCAGAAAGTGGCCAAGGAGCAGCAGTTGACCATGGCTGGAGTTAATTGTCTAAATATCTAGCTAAGAAATATTTAAGCTTATAATTAATAGAAGCATAAAACTTATGTGCAAAATGTCATGTTGATTACTACTCTCGCAAGTAGTAGGAGAATGGTTGTGTCATGCCTAGCAATTGAGCTATTGAGGTGGGTAGAGGACACAAGCAAGGAGATCAGGAATAGACAAAGATTTGGAGACAGACACCAAATGGGGAGAAATGCACCCAAATCCTGCCAGCTGCCACAATCCAGAAGGAGCTGGTACCAAACTGTTGCTCTGTAATACAAGCAATTTAGCCCTTGCCTTGCGTTCACCAGCATTGGGAAGTGTGAAGGAGGTTCACAATACATTTGTCAAAAATTTTTTCTGTTTGTAATTTCCACAGTTGTTATCTTGATTTCATATGCCAAGACGTGGGTTGTCTTCTTTATCTTATTCATCATTTTGGACACGTATTACACCTTGCTTTTAGCCTAGCAAGGCTCATCTTATCCTAAGCTAGATATCTAAACCAGACAGATCACTTCAGTCCATTTTCCTTCAATTAGTGTAAAGAGAGACAAGAATTGTACCTCAGATTTTCGGGTCTTTGTAGATATATAAAGAGGAGTGAGATGAAGACCACTTAATTTGAATCATGATTTTTTTCAGTACCAAAATAAAATCTTTCCTATTTTAGCTTCAACAATTTTAAATGGTTAACTTGGTTCAAAGGGAAAATTGTTGCAAGAAGTGATACATAACCACTCTGTCTTTACTCCTGTATCTTGCTGTCTACAAATGCTTGGAGATAAGTATGTGCATGTTTTCCTGGAGAGGAATGCTTTCCTGAATCATGGCCTTAAAAATTACACAGTAAAGAGACCTGACTATGAGGAGCATTTCGCATTTCATTGAAAATAAGCCACCACTGGAATGGAAGAGACAGTTATCCAGCCATATACAGCACCATTATCCAATAGTTCATGGTTGAAGGTGCATAACTTCTTACTCAGATGAAATTCTCAAAGGCAATTTGAGGTAAATAAAATATGGTTTTCTGATACAGAATTTAACAGCTGTCCTTGCTTAGCATTTTGATTTGCTTTTCTTTCTCTCCTAAAGTGAACAAAATGTGTTGAAAATCTACATTAGTGCCACAGAAATGTATTTTTCTTGGCATCCCATATCCTGTTTCCTTCTTTCCCAAGTTTGCTGTTCTCAGCTTCCCAAATACAGCAATGCCCCAGCTGCATCTGATAATTCTCATCTCAACAACAAAAGAGAAAAAAGAAAAACCCTCTGCAAAAATAATATACTCATTTTCATGCCAAATTTAAAAGAAAAATAAGTAAATGAACAGCTGGACTACAGTAAATGATTTTTGACTAGTTTAAGGGAATTTTATATACAATCTTCTCTAAGTGTTTCCTCCACACCTGCAGCAACCCCTTTTTCCTCCGTCTCCTATTCCGTTCTGACTGAGGATGATGATAACATGGGATCCTGAATCATCAGTTAATCTGGAAAAAATCCTACATTGCAAGAAGCACCGTTAATTCTACTTTTTGATTTGGTGCCTTCCTCCTCTTCCTTTTTCTATGATAAAAAAACAAGGCTCTAGTGAATCTTTATATCAGAATAATGAAGAATTTTGCCATGGAGAAATGGTTTATTTTTCAAGAGTACTACAAAACAAACCTTTAGTGTAAATTAAGTTATTTTCATTTATTTTATTGGAACTCAGGAAGTTCTTTCCTGTATAAGAGTTAGGAGCAAGGAGAGGAGACACCTGATTAGTGGAAGTGTATCCATAAAGAAACATTTCTTAAATGTTCCCCCCTCAAAAAACCCAAACATGAATGACATTATTTCAGCATCTGCATAACTATGCACTGTTTGGTTATTCTCATTAAGATCTATGAAATACATTCTAGACATTTCTACAGCCCCTGTTGTATTACAACACAGAACCTAGCATTCTTCTCCACCCAGTAAACCTAGAAATAAACATTAAGCTTGCTTAGGCTCCACTAATTTAAATATTTTAAAATATAAAAATGAGATTAAGTGCATTTTGGAATTATGCAAAATGATAGTAGACCTTTAAAGGAAAGATTGCTCTAAATACTGATATTAAGATAACGAAGTATTATGAAAAGCAGATTATTAGATTATTTTAAAAAATAGAAAAGCTTTATTCACCTAAAAAGGCTTGACAGAATCAATTACCACAAACCATGGGCACTATGTACTTCAGGAGATAATAAATTGTGGTATTCACTGAAAATAAAGCTGATACAACCTATACTTTTTTTTTCTTCTACACACTCTGTCACAATATTACTTGATGAGTATTGCTGCTCTTGTTGATGGTTAAATTTCTCAAACAATGAGACTGGCATATCAGCTCCCCTAATTGAACAATTTATCAAGAGTGTTTGCCTTTTAGAATGAATATTCTAAAGGACACACAAAAAACAGAGTCGGTAAAAACTACTTACTTTGTAGGACACAAATAATACTAGTTTTCAGTGAACAAACTGGAACCAATGGAGGTGTACTTATCTTCAAATGCCATTTGACTGACTGACATTTCTTCAGGCTTCATTATTCGCATGTCAGGAAGTAAATAAGTGAGTTTTATAGACTTTATGTTAATTTACTCTGGCAGTTAATTTACTGTGGCAGCATTGCCTTCTGGAGTATTATAGCAAAGTTTGTACTGAAGGATGATGAAAGCTCTCCCCCTCTCCCCCATTCAATCTCTAACGCTAAGACACTTTGGTTTCTTCCATACTTTTCCTGTGATCTCAGAAGATGGAAATTTATTCCAGTACAGTAGATATGAGAGTGCATGTACATGTCTATATTACATACATACAATTTTTGCCACATTTGCGGACCTGACAACATTGGTAGGAAAATTCACAGCAGAAGGTCTGATGCGAACCCTGTTAAATTCACTGGTGGTATCAAGTGGGCTTATCTTTATGAGGGTTCTGCCTGACCGGCACCTTGGGCTACAAAATTCTGAAAACGGGTAACAAAACTTAAGCTGCTTACCCACAGTGTGACAGACTAATGCTGACATCAGAAGTCTCCTGCCAAAAGTGGAAGTGCTGGCAGTTATGTTTAACAGACCAGATATCCTTTGGTTTTGGTTTAGTCCTTAGCAGTTATTCTTTCCTGTTGTTTGCAGCTCTCTTTGTACTGGAAAGAAGAAAGAGATTCAGCTGTTTTGCATATAAAAGAGAATGGAGGTGGGGAAAACCATACAAGTTGTCTCATGTCAAATGTAAGGGCAGGAGGAAGCGGATGGCAGGAGTCCCACTTGTTTCAATGGGGCTGGAGTGCAGCCGACCCAAAAAGAGCTTGCGCTGCTCCAGCTTGCCAGCAAGATCTGCCTAAACATCACTTGGATGCTGCTGAAAAGCTGGCAAGTCATGAAAGGGCCTCCCAACTGTGGCACACCACTTGGTTCTGTTTACTTCTTTGTTTTCTTGGGGTGGTTTCCAGGACAGGTTTGGTTGTTTAATTGGTTTGAATATTGTTTTTGTTTGCTTGTTTGCCATATTTTTTGAAAGTTTACCTTTGGAAAAAGAGAAATTGCTTTTTGAAAATGCAAGAGGGACTAGAAGTGAAAAGAGTGTTTAGGAGGTGAGAAATCACCTTTTTGTGAAGATCCTTTTCCTTTCTTTTCAATGTTGAACTTTTGCCCTGTCCTTCGGCATCCAAGGGCAGCCTCCAGCACAGTTTCCTCCCACCACTTTCTGTAAATTTTTCTGAGTCATGAATGATTTCAGAGGAAGAGGATTGGTTTGGAAAACACTTGAATTTTTTAAACTTGAAAAGATACCAGATTTGATCAAATGTATGAAAATGTCAGTAACATCATTGTTGCTTTGTCATCAGAATGAAAGCGAGGCACAGTTATTGTTGTTTTCCAAAACATGAGAAATCTTAAAAGTTAAAGTTAATCTTACCTTGACTTCAGTGTTTTATTTGAATTATCCTTGTAGTACCATCAGGTTCCAGCCTTATTCACTACCAGCTGAATCAATTACCTTTCCTGATAAAACAATTTTCCAATGTTTCAGGTTTTAAAAAATGTGATTTCACCAAGGCAACAGTCCCTGACTTCATAGCAAGAACGTTTTTTAAATTACTACACACCCTATTCACCTTCTTTATAAAGAAATGCAATTTAATGAGAGTAAGTTTGTTAAATTAGAGCAGTAGGTGGATCAGACATTGGTAGAATTTTTTAAATGCTGTGTTATGAATCAGTGCAAATGTATGCATACTGGAGAATTGTCTTTAAATCAAATATAATATAAGCATGCAACACAGTGATGTTTACTCTATAAGGAAAATTATAAACTGTTTATCCTAAAAATGTTCCTCATGCAATGGGAAAAAAAAAGTCTATCCTTAATCAAACTATGCTAAGCAGAATAGGCAAACCTTTGTTTATTTTTTAAAAGATTATTCACAGCTGACATCTCTCCCTCCTCCTCTGAACTGGAGGTTGAAGGTCATTGATGAGAGTAAGAAGACTAAATAAATTTGAGGCAATGTGCACAGCCAAGCAGTGGAGCAGGTTGCCCAGGGATGCTGTGCAGTCTTCATCCATGGATGTTTTTCAAGACCAAACTGGATAAAGGCTGAGGAACCTGGTCTGACCTCATAGCTGACCCTGCTTTGAGCACAAGATCAGACTACAGACCTCCTCAGATCCCTTCCAGCCTGAATTATCGTGTAATCCTATGATTATATTACCTATATTTTTCTGAGACAAGGTTCATTTTTCTAGGGCATTAATGGATTTCTAAAGAAGATGGTAGCTGTCACCAAAAAGGTACTTTCAGGCAGTTCCCTGGTGTTCACCTCACACTCTCACACATGTTTAAAATTGAAGATAATTCTTGTTTTGAATTGTAGATTATAATTGGATGTTATAATTGTACATAGAGGCTCAAGTTATGCACAACTACAGCAGCTAACAAAAGGTGATCCATGCTGTTAGTGTCCAAATGTAGAAAGCATAAATGAGATTTCTATGCTCACCCCCAAATCCTGGCTGGGATAGGACACCTCACCAAAGTGAAACATAGGTAATGTTCGTGTCCTCTGATCTCCTGCCCCTTGCCGAGCAGGTCTTTTGAGCAGGGCAGAGATTGCTCTGCTTTGCTACACATCCAGTGAATTCCCTTTTGCTTCTCCCTGGCTGAGATTGCTCTGGAAACATGACTCAAAGTGACACAACATACAGCTGATAGAAAAGTAGTGCCATGTCATTTTTCAGTTCTGGATACTGTCTCAGGATTTATACAGGCAGCCAAAGATTAGTCAAATAATTGTTCAGGAGAGCCCCCAACGTGGGAATTGGAAGCCATTAAAACTGGGAAAATCTTTGATTTTGTTTGCAAATTGGAAAACTTTCTCTGCATTTGTCTGAGGTAGCACCTCTGCAGTTGGCAATGAAACGATGCCAGTTTACACCATCTGAAGTGCTGGCTTTGACAGTGCTTTGTCAGCCACTTCATCTCTCGATGTCAAACCTTGCATCAGAAACAGCAGCACTGAGAAAACAGCTGATGTCTCTATTTCTTTTGCCAACCAGAGGATGCAATGTCAGATGCAACACCTGTTTAATCTCAGGTCTGGAAAGATTTTTGCTCTCTGTCTTTTTGAAATACTAAGTTTTACCATGATTTCCTGTTTTCTCTATGTGCCGTAATCTGGATTGTGATTTTAACTGGAAGGTTTATGGGAGAAAAAAAGATGTGGCTCAAGTCCAGGTAGTGACATATATTTTCTGAATCTCTCAGTGTCTGGATCTGAGATCTGTGTTCACACAGATCAGGAATATTTTCTTCATTAAAAATAAATTTCTCTTATGCTGGCTTTTCTTCACCAGGAGACAGGTGTTACTTAGGTATCTATCTGATTTGAGCACCTACTGTCAAAAGTTGAATCTCAAAACCTGCATACTGTTGCTGCCTAGACGTGCCTAAAGGTCTGCAGGAGCTTAAATTTCTGACATAAAACTTCCCCAGGGACCTAATTTCTGCTTCAGGAGGGTTGACTATAGAGAGAAGACAGCTATTAGCAGTCTCCAGTTTGACAAGGATCAATTTCACTGGGCAGCTTCAGATTCTGGGGAGCTATTTCATGCCAGAAATGCTTATTTAAGTGTATCCAAAAATGAATATTCTCAGAACTTCCACGCATGAGGATTAAAGAAGAAGATGAAATGGAAGAAGTAATTCCAGTTTGATTTGGGTTGAACCCTATTTTTCTTTTTTCTCTCTGAGCAGCTCGCTCTGCTTTCTCTTTCTCAGTAGTACTGACTTGCCAGAAAAGAAAGTGCAGCAGGCAGAGACATCACTGAGCTTATAGCCATGATACCTGTAAAGCCCACAGTCTACCAACCTACATGAAGGAAAGGTCAGCATTTGGGCAGATTTACTAACACTAGGACAAAATTCTAGCCCTAGACAAGCTGCTTGTAACCCCAAGGTTTTTTTTCCATCACACCAGCTAACCTGAGCAAAATAAGCCATCTGGGCACTCTGTTCACTGCTGTGAACATCTCCAGCCAGCACCTAGCCTATAATTGTACATAGCGATCTGTCCACTGAAAATGGACATGTGCTCCTAACTCACGGGGATTCACTCATTTTGGATAGCAAACACATACCCTGAAAACGTGGTACATTCACAAGCCCAGCTCTCCACTAGAAGTGCAGATCAGCATAGCTGATTTGCACAAAAACATTATTTCTCCTTTTGTTGCTAGTCCTCAGCTGTCAACAAACAAAAAATAATCTGAAATTGTAATGTTAGCACTCAGTTTACTACCAAGAGAGTCATTTAACTTGGACATATCCAATTTCATTTATAAGGATATTTGATTTGCTTTATTTTAGACTGCTTTGACTTGTTTCCTTTGTGTGTCAGCAGCAATCACAAGTAGTTTTGAAAGCAAAAATGGTGTACGGAAGTATAAATGGGATTTGCACCCAGAGCGTTTGCTTACATCGTTTTCCTACACAATAATATGTAGCATTTGGGAAGTGCTCATTTTGTATTCATCGCACAGGAACAGGATAACAGGGTGCATCTACCTCAGCACTTTAGTTCAGAACAGGGATAGACTTGTAAAGCAAAACTGCTGAGTATCTCCCCTTACTCTGCCAAGTTCACATGGCTGAAGAGCCTCAGAGCATGCAACCTGGCTACTGCTAAACTGAAAGATACACTCCAGGAGGTACCTAACAGTTAATGACCTTCCACTTCATGGGACCAGACTAGGGTTAGTCCAAAGTGTTACCCCACTCCTTCCTTCCTACTTCCTCAAAACATGCATAATGTAGACGTCATGTCCTCAGCATCAAACTACTTTGCTGTAAAGATCTAGTCTATGGGTCTATATTACTTGCTAAGAGAGACACAGCCTCAACCAATTTGCCTTTAGCATCTGGCAAATGGGAAGATGAGGAAACAAAATAGCAACAAAGTCACCAAAATGCTGTAAAATAGATTGAAAAAGAGAGAAAATGTCATCTCCAAAGTGCCATTTACTGTGAGCTGCTTTTTTTTCCCTCTGCACCAGCAGTAGTTTTGCAATTAAGGCATATGCCTTTCTCAGACAAGTACTTGGGGTATTATAAAAAGCATTATTATTGTTGTTGCTGTTAATAATAATTATTGTTTGGGTTGTTGTTAAACTCTTTGAACTGTCTGCCAAGCCTGCCTATTGGAGAAAAAAAAATAAAAGCATCCTGAAGGCGCAGTTTCTTTGAACTCTGATCTCTGGAGCTTTGATTTGGTGGCAAACATATCCTGCCTTCTGAACTTACTGAAAAATGAGCTCTTATTCTGTGCAAAGCGTGCTCTTAATGCACGAAGATACTTACTTTACTGTATTAGTGACCCAGAACAACAGAGGACAAGGAAAGTAGATGGTGTCACCATGTTTAATACTACTAAGCTTTATTGGACGTGAAAACTTAAGCCTCTCGGGATTGTGAAATTTTATGGCATTTTTAATATATGTGGAAAAAAATACATACAGTTTATGCTTTAATATTGCCAGAAGTGTGTGACATATATGCACAACATGTTGGTGTAGGGCTTTTCTGAAATGGTGAGCATTGGTAAATAGGGCTATAGTTTTTCACCAGTAAATGAAATTTTCCCTGCCATTGAGGCCAACCTGCATAGAATGGGCTGTATCTATGCCTGCAGGTTCACTTAGATTTAGATAAAGGTGGCAATGTACAACAGCCGACCAGAAATGGCTCCAGGAGCTCTCAGGAAGTGTTTGGGAATGAGTTAGCCAGCATGGGCCAAAAGCAGGTTTGCTTTTGGGGACAGAGAATACTTAGTCACACTGCAATGCCTGGGAACTGTCCGAAACATTGTTTAATCCACTAGTATAGTCATAATCTAAGAAGCTGGCTGCCTCTTTGATTAAGTGAAATAATGTCTATCATCTTCCAGATTTTACTATACATAAAACTCTAATGGAAAGATGTGTAAAGACATAAACAGATATAAAGGTGCAGCAGAATTTACTGAAGTGCTCAAATCCCATACTTGACAGATGTTAAAGAAAGCCCCACAGAGGTAATTACAACCCTAATTTAAGCCTGGTGGGAGCTGGAGGTCTAAATAACTTGTAGTTCTAGACCTTATCTCCTGAGCTAGTTGTCAACCTACTTTTGAAGATCCTTCCTGAAGCACCTAGTTAACAGAGTAGGGAAGGACAGACACTACATGTCTATATGTGTGTGGGTCCCAATACATATTTAAAAACTTGACCTTAAATGACATATATACCTGAAAGCCTAATAAGACAGCTTGATGAGAGTGCTTGGTGACACTAAGCCCTGAAACACACTTCATCCCACAGCCAGAAACAGTCACAATTTCTGAAATGTCTGCTACATTCATTGAGTAGGTGGAGTTGGTTGGGTTTTGATGAGAAAGCAAATTTCTAGGCAACGCACAATGTTGCATTCTGGGAGGTGTTTTGTAATTTATGCCAGTGGCTTCTTAATCTCTAGATTTCTACCCTCTTTTTACACTCTGTAGGAATGCAAAATTAAAAAAAAATACAGAAAATAAATCCATAACTAAATAGCAGTGTATATTTGGCCCTACTCACCCACT
Organism: Gymnogyps californianus; assembly: GCF_018139145.2. Taxonomy (NCBI): domain Eukaryota; kingdom Metazoa; phylum Chordata; class Aves; order Accipitriformes; family Cathartidae; genus Gymnogyps; species Gymnogyps californianus. The sequence continues at coordinate 177,766,000 of NC_059471.1, forward strand.
ACATTTAAGTAGGAAGAAATGAATTTTTTAAGCTTGGCTTTATTTACTGTGAGGTGAACTTTTTAAAACACATGATGAACGTGAGAAATTTTTCAATGAAAGGGACCTTTAACAGATTAGCTTGTTAGGTCTTGGTCCCATGAAAGTGCTCCATGCTGGTGTGCTACTGTAAAGAAGACCCAACACTGGTGCAATTGTTTAGCGATTTCCCTACTCTACTTGCAGCCGGTCTCACAGGCTGTAACAAAAATGTGATGTTGAGTGAAAGGTGTTGATGGAGAGTTTCTACTCTCTAGAGTTTCCCAGCTTTCTGATCTTGTAGGTGAGGCCGTCGGGCACATCCAGCCCAACTCACAGCATGGTGCTGAGTTCTCCCGTCTGGCATGGGGAGCACCGGGGCATCCACGAGGAGACTGTGTGTGAACCCATGCTGGTGTAGCCAACGGACTGAGCCAGAGCAGCTGCCCTAGGGCTCGGTGCCACACAGGCCAGACACCGCTGACACCACCAGCTGGGATCTCCACAGCACACACTTCATCACATGGTGAATCTTCCCATGCACACGTGCGAGTGAAAGATGTAAAAGCAGTGCTGAAGCTCTGCTCTAATTTACATCTGAAGTCTGCAGGGTCTGGGACCAGGCCACTATAAATTATGTAGATGCCCTAAAAGATTAGCAGCCTGAGGAATTAACCGGAAAAGGATGTGATCTTGCTCCTGAAGAAATGTAACTGTTGGACCCTTGGAGAAGGAACAGTAAGACTGAAACGAAATCACCTCTCCACAGGTTTGGAGCATGATGAAGTTTGTGGGAAAGAGAGGCCTTAAAGTCAGAAACATAGCCCAGATCCTCCCTCAGTTTTAATTGCAATGGAGCAATGCTGATTCATGTTAATTTTTTTCTGATTCTAGAAATGTAACATTTTCAAAATTGGCTGCAAGGTCATATTTTTCACAAAACTGCATGAGGAATAGGCCAACCCATGTGCGTGTAGGCCAAGCAAACCAAATCCAGCATATATATATAGGGAACTTAACAGAGGGTTTCACTCTACAGATCTGTTTTGAAGCTGAGAGTTGCCCTGAATATTTTTGGAAGAAACAATCTCTGAGACTGTGTCAGCTTCCACACAAAAAAGAAAAAATACCTCAGCAAAAAAAAAAAAACAAACACTGCAGTGCTTGATCAGTCTGCTCTTTGGTCATTGACAGGGACAAAAAGCATCAGGAAGAGAAGAGACAGCCATAGCTGATGCAGTCTCTTCTGGAAAGCTGCTGCTGCGGCTGTTTCAGATGCCAGGGCTGTGGCTGTGGCTGCTGGTGACAGTGAAGGTGACTGACGAGGGGCTAAAAATATGAATGCCTGGGGGAACACGCTAAGCGCTTGCTCTGCCTGTCGCTCCGGGGAAGCTAACATCAGTACTAATTGATCCAAACACTTGCGCTGAAAGTGGATGAGAGCGAGAGCTTCACAGGGTGAGGCAAAGCATCCGGTCAGAGCCTGCCAAAAACAGCTGAACCTTTGTTTTGGGGGTAAAACATAGATTTACACTGGGGGCAAGGATCATGATGGAAGTGGAAATAGGGGTTGAGGAAAGAAGGAGGAAGGGTGGAGGGACAGTTGTGGACATAGTTCCTCACCAGCTAAACTACAGAAACGTTCTGCAGGGACAGACTTGCCAGCCAGGTTGTATGTGCAGAAGAGACCCATATAACCATTTCCCTTTCTTAGGAAGGTGGGAGTTTCACTTTCTTAGGGGAGAAGGAAAAGGCACAGTGTTCCCCCAGGGTGACTACATGGATGGAGGTACTCATGCAGGCAGACAATATGAAAAAGGACCAGATCTGAAGAGGCATTTCCAGATGAGAGGTGCTGGATATTAGCTGCCTTATTGAGGAACCACTACAATACAGTAATTTAATGTGCATTTGTCCTCCTACTCTCATAGAAAACAAGCCTGGGGCTCCTTTCCCAAAACAGGATCAATTCCGAACAGATTTTTAAGTCCTTTTTAAAATACTCCACAGATGGAGATTTCATTTACCTGCACATTCCAATATTTCACTACTCTTGGAGCAGATCAGACCTTTTCTAATATCTAATCTGAACATCCTAGCTACAGTTTAAGGCCAGTATTTTTCATCCAATCACCCATGAACAGAAAATAGAGTTTTGAACAGTTTTAAGTTAAATGGATTCTTCTGTCCTTGTTCGGAGGAGTTTTTTTCATATTTGGAATAGGCTTCCCTTCTGACATGGCTTGCCAGCCTGATGGCAGTGAAAGTCGAGACAGAACAGCTTTCATGTAGCTATACTTGAGAAAAGAAGAAAGAGAAAGCACAAGGAGTATATCATCAAGAAGAATGCATGTGGTATCTAAATGAACAATCATCTTCTGCTCCTTCTTCCTGGACTTGTTGAAGGTTCATCCTCTAGGTATTAGAAGAGCAGGGCCAATTTACAAAGTCCAACAGAAGGACTGTGTAGAGAACTGCAAAGACTTGCTTGCGGTAAGGCAAAAATGCTGGAAGCATTTTGTTTACAAGTCAATCAGCAGCGACATAGACCTCCAGCTTCACTAAGCGATTGGTGTTCAGACTGCTGAGAGTACAGAGGCAGAAGAACTGCAGCCACCACAACAGCCCCAGTGGAGACAGAGACCCTTAGGAATCAAAAATACCTAACTTTGTGTGTAGCAGTAAGTGCTGCCTCGATACAGAGTTAGCACTTGCTCAGACAAACCTGGTTCAATGCAAGCTCTCGCTTTGTGGCAGTGAAGGTGGAAGAAGCTGACTTTCTAATGGAGCAGTGAATAAATCATGGAGTGCTGATTCAATCAAAATTCAAGTTCGCTGGCCCACAGGCTTGGGAAATTCATCACAAGCAGCCAATACTTCACAGGAGCTTCCAAGACAAGGAAAGGGGTTTTTTGAGTTAATGAACTCAAACCTGTTTTAGAAAGAGGTTATGTTTCCATCACAGAAAACCCTTTTTGGGAAGGGCAGAGGAAAAAAAAACCCAGAGAAACAATATTCCAAAAAGTGATACAAAAGTGAGATGCAGCTGCCTAAGTAATGCATGGAAGATGAATTAGCATCTAATAAATTCCATTGATAAATTCTTCAGGCATATCATTAAAGATAAGACAGAGTTCTTTGCATATTGTTAATGGTGGACAAAATTTCAAATCAGGGGCTGGCTTCATCAAAGGCATAACAGGTAGATAGATTTCCATATAATGAATGCATTTCTATTCATTAAATTCTGCAAGTAGATAAATAATGAGTAGTGGAAGTGCTCATTATCAGATACTGATATTTATAGAAAACCACCACATTGTGGGAAAAAAAAATAGCCCAAATCAATATTTATGAAGGACTGTTTTCCTATAAATGGGGAAAAACTTTGCTTTTTTTATCATGAGTTCTTTGTTTAATTATCCACTTCTGCATTTTAATCAACACAAATGCACTGTGTTTGTTAACGACCAAGTAACAGAAGTGATCTACTCATTATTCCTTTGAGGAATTCACTCCCTTGTTGGATAACTGCAGTTCCCAGTACAGCACATATACATTCTGTCCTGTATTTACTCTTTGCTGTGGTGTTCATGAAAATGCTTTTTAGTTCATCCAGAAAAAAAAAGCAGCTGTGACATTAATAAATGGAGGCTAGAGAGAAATATTTTCAGGCAGAAAAAAGGCTTTGACCAGATCAGGCTTGAATCTTTTACTATTATTTTCCTGGAAAAAACGTGATTGAAAGTGATCTTTAGGTAACTATTATCATCCAAAGTGAAAACAAGATTATTCAATTAATACTGTATATAGTACAAAAATGTTGGGCAATATCATGGGATTTAAAAGCTTATATTCAATACACACAGATTTAATATTTGTGCAAGTAAATCCTGTGGGTGCAGAGTAAAACACAAACCATGGTATTTAATGAGATTCCCTATCTGAAAAATGTGGTTATGGCTAAACTGCCTCTCCTTTACAAGAAATCTAATATTTGATTTAGGTTAATGATGCCTTTTCTCAAATTAATCTTGTGTCTTTAATTATTCAAATCTTCAGCATTACTGAAATCATTCTAATTATTCCCATTGCTCAGTGGTATTAGCAAAAATTATGCTTAAATTTAAAATCACTTTAATGGGGGCCATATTATTCTCACGCTCATTTGACTATTTAAAATTTCACCTCTGAGACAAAAAAGGTTGACTGCAGCCAACATCTCCTTTATTAAAATTATCATCTTTGCATTTTTACCAGTAACTTAATAAGAAGCAAAGTAGACCACTCTTATTAGATTCTGCCCCCACCTTTCAACTAGTAAATCCCACCCCTCATATTATCTCCTCATTTATGCTTTTTAAAGTTTTATGATACTAATATTCTTTTATGATCTGTTCAGTTTATCAGCTGGCAAGGTTTTATGTACCTTTTCCTGTGAATTGTCATTGAGAAATGAAGATTGCTGTTTATTTCAGGTAAATAAAATAGCATGTGAGACTGCAATATTGAATGATATTTGTTTCCACTGTTATTTCAAGATGTTAGAATATATTGTGTAAATATAAGTTCTAAACGCAGTAGAAGGAGACTCAGAAAGATAAGAGAGGAAAATATTTTAGAAAAGTTCCTATTGCTTTATACTTAATATATTCATTTTTATCATCTGAAGAGTGCTTGAATTTTAAGACGTGGAATCTCCTTTTAGCATGTTTCATTTTATTTAGTATTTTTTGTCTCATTTGGGGACCTACCGCTGTTTTCAAAAGTCAGGTTCTGTTCTGATTTCCTTTGTATTTTGGAAGTTACAGCTAACAACTCCCAGTACTGAGTCATCTAAAACTTGATTCTGATCACAGTCAGGCTGAAGACCTTCCTATGCAGAAGAAATCAGTCAGCAGTGTGGCACTATGCTTGCGCTCCAAGATAGACATCCATAGCCCTAGGACTTATTTGCTGGGATGATGATGGACCTGACTGTTTACAGGTGAAATATTTATCAGTACAACAAAAAACTAAGCAGTTTCTTCATGAAAGCGAAAGGTAAAATGGAAAGTCCTCTTGACCAGTATGGAGTCCATGGCTTCTATTCTAGGTGATAGATTCAAAAGCCAAGCAGGTTTACCGTAGCCAGTCTGGACTTGCCAACACAGGTAATACAGCTTATACATTGACTATCTTTCTGAGGACATGATATACTGCTATGTATTTTTTTAAATATGATCACGCATGCCTGGCACCTCAGGACACAAGTTAGATACCATCATCTTGGGAAGATGTGAACTAATGGTTATCACTGCCTGCAAAGCAGGAACTGGAAAAGGATTATGTCTGTGGGTTGGCCATTACCCAGCCACAGATTCCTCCCCACTTTCTCTCTTTCCTATTTCCCCATTGATTACTCCTTAGACAATATCCACTCTTCAGTCTCCTACATGCTTAACTCACATTTTGAGACAGGGTAGTGAACCCATTTCAACCCCTCTAATCATGTGCCCTGTTAATGTCAAGCTGAACAGAAGGAACATGGAGTTTTCCTTCCCCTGGGTTCACTCCCCGGAGAGGAGCCCTAGTGGGAGTGTCATTTGGCATCATTATGATTGAATGTTCAGTAATTGCATCGTTATGTGCATTTCCACAGTATCTAGTATTCTGCAAATGAATTAGAAACACATCAGGATTCAACAAAAGGAGCAATACCCTGCTCTACTTGCCTCATCATAACCTCTTTCTTAAACAGATTAAATCCTTTCTTAAAGAGATCAAATCAAGATAATAACTTTCTTGGGGAGCATTGCCTAGAATAATCAGATTTCTCAGGGGAAGATACTGATAATTAAATATATCAGGGCTGGACCTCTATCTGACATTCACAGATACTAGTTCTGTAGCTGAAATCCATTGGAATCAGGATAATTCAGCAGGTCTCTCAGCTACGTCAATCCTTTTTTAAAAATATTTCATTTCTCTGGAGCTTTGCTGGAAGGCTGTTTTGTTTTGCATTGTTTGTTTGTTTTGAAGATCAAACATACCTTGTTGACAAGAAAAAGTTGCCAGTTCTGAATTCGTTTATTAATTGCACATTAAACATTGCCTGGCATTTGAGAGCTTAGAAACGTGCAGTGCTGATGTGAATGAGGAAAGGGTAGTGCTCAGAATCCAGTTGGGACCGTGAAAAGAAAATATCATCAGCGCAGTTGAAATAGCAGTGCTGGTGCCATAAAGCTAGTCATATCATCTGACAGTTGGTCCCAAAATGTTTGGAAGAACCCAAAAGATCAGACGTGAGCCCTCTCTTGGATTATTATCACCTCGGAGATGGCTACAACCCACTTATTGATCCCTGAATCTCTAAAAACATCGTAACGCCTGATCTGATATGCATTTAAAATTACCTTTCATACAGTTCTTAAATGTGGACTATTGATTTGATAGACTATAATAACAGCCCTCCCTGTCTTGTCAATGCATATGTATGGGCTCCTAAGAGAATTATTGATCCTTTAAACTCTAATAGATCTTGCATGCGTATGAACTCTTTCAAATATACACTATTGACCTGTATGTCTGCACTTTGTATATGTGAATTATTCTTAGGAAACCTTTAAAACATTAATTATTGACAACTAAATACATCACTGTAGAACCTCTGGAGATCTCAGCCTCTTCTGTCAGAACAGCTGTCTTGAATGCACACTGAGAGACTCTTATTTAGGTCTCATGTTTCAATTTTTCAGCAGAAATCTCAACTATAGGACAACTCCTGTCTACTCAAGATTTGTGTTCTCTCAGTGTTTTAATGCAGTGTCACATACAAGTGTTTGGTGGAGCTCAGCACACTAAAAATAACTCAGATGTGATCACAGGGAATCATACACTACCAGCTTTTCCTTTCCATATTAATGACTGATTTGACTCACAGATCAAAAAAAAAATGTACAATGGGCCTAGTAACAGTAGGAAATGATGTGACAGTTATCTACACACATGGGCTAACAGCAAGCATTCAAATGCATGGCCATGTTCCCCTAGCAGGGAGGCTTAGGTAGGGCTTATCCCTTTAGGGTCCCATGTGGACTCTACTGTGTAGACAGCCTTGGTTGCTTATCCCCACAGCTGGCTTGGCTGGGCCAGTACTTGCATAGCCATTCACCCAAAGTATAGGTTTTGGTGCAGAAGGTTAAAAAAGGAGACTTCTCTAAAAAATGTACTTAAGAAAATTACTGTTATTCTACAGAGCGGAAACATGTCTTTTTGTTTCTGGTGCTTTCAGGACTTTTTTGGTCCAAATTTTCTTCAAGTGAATGTTATTGGAGTCAAGTAATTTCAGCAGCAGCCCGCAAAACCAGTTCTTTATGAATTATTTCTTACGTACCCAAATTCAATGCCAGTTTCAAAAAGATCCAGTACTTCACACAAAACCCCTGAGCATTAGGTTCCATTTGAATTCCCTTGTCAATACTGACTTTCAGTGGAAAAAAAACACACAACCTTTCCTGAAATTCACGTTTTGAAAAAATGTCAATTCTGACAGCTTTTTGTTTAAGGAAAAATCAAAGTAAAACCTTTCAATAATGTCTACATTTGTTAAATGAAATGTTTCACTTTTTGCTTCAAAATAACTTTTGGGAAATTAAACTGTTTTTATGTAAAAGAACATTAAAAACACAGAAGTACTGCATGATTAGTTTCTGAATGAAACAGTTTCAATATTTGTGAAATTTATTGTGTCAAGCCAAAAATTCTTGCAATCATATTTCATGGGAAAATTAAAATTTGTTTTGTTCTGATTTTTGACATTTTCCCTCTCTAATGAAAATAAACATTAGCTATTGCTAACATTTTTGTTAGTACAACACAAATCCACTTACCAATATGCAAAACACTGTTCATCCAATGAAGCATATAGCAGAAGGTGTAGATTGTACTTTTTTCTCTCAGCCTCACATTCACAAATGGGTGCAGCCACCCTGACTATGGCTATTCCCTAATTTTTACGTACATGATACTTATTTTAGACTCCATCTTAATGAATAAGGCCTCCTCTATCCAGCTTCATGAATGTGAAGAATTAGTCACCTCAGAACTAGGTCCGTGAAGACAGCAGGCTGAACAGCATTTTGAGAGCTACCTAACCCATAAAACACAAAACACTCCTCCTGTCCATGAAATAGATGTCCTTTACTCAGCTGTACCCAGGGGCAACTCCCTGAGCTAATACACACTGTCCTGACCTCTCACGTGAGACTGAAGGACAAAGCTCTTCCTTTCAAAAATTTAATATTGTGCAAAACGCAGTGCAGAAGGAAGCAAAGCTCACTTTGCATTAAGCAGTTGTCGGTGCCCTCATTCAGAACATGACAGCCCTGTGCCTGGTTGTTCCCTTTTCTGCCTGAAGTATTTCAAAATCTCTGAGGAGAACATCTCAAACACTGTGCCAACACCTTGCCAGTCCTTCCTATGGGAGGGCCCTGCTCACTTGAAATTTCCCCAGCAGCTCTTTCACCTTGTGCTGACCTCAGAGTTTCACTGTATAAGCTGTGGTAAGTGGTCTCCTTTGGGAGGACTTGTGCCTCTACTCTAATGATTTTATCTACGGATTATTTGTTGAAAACTGCATAAACTGTTCTTGGATTAGGGACTGAGGTTAGGTCTCCCAGCTCCCACATGAGAGTCCTATTCCTTACGGTATTTCAAGAGCTTCACCTTCTGGTTCAGTGATCTAGATAACCCCCAACCCCTGCAAAGTGGGGAGCCTAGAAGAAAGTGGCCATCTCTAAGCAGTCAGTGACATCCAAAGATGCTGGTTAGTCCGCTCCCTGGAGAAGGCTATGTCCCTTTAGGAGGAGAAGGACTTACCCCATCACTCCCAGAATCTCTTTGATGTTAGGGAACCCACTTAATATTGTACAAACCGCAATTGCTCTGTATAAAAAGGTCTTGTTTTGAAGGAAAACAGCAGCTGCATTTCATGTAGGCCTGAATCTAGGAGGTTGTCATGGTTTAACCCTAGCCAGCAACTAAGCACCACGCAGACACTCACTCACTCCTCCCCTCTCCCAGCGGGACAGGGAGGAGAATAAAAAAAAACAAGTAAAGCTCATGGGTTGAGATAAGAACAGTTTAATAATTAAGGTAAAACAAAATACAGTAATAACAATAATAATAATAAACTATAATAATAATAATAATGAAAAGGAATATAACAAAAAAAAGAGAGAGAAATAAAAACCCAAGAAAAGACAAATGATGAACAATGCAATTGCTCACCACCCGCTGATTGATGCCCGAGCTGCGATCTGCCCCTCCTGGCTAAATCCCCCCAGTTTATATACTGGACATGACGTTCTATGGTATGGAATATCCCTTTGGCCAGTTCAGGTCAGCTGTCCTGGCTGTGCTCCCTCCCAGCTTCTTGTACACCTGCTTGCTGGCAGAGCATGGGAAACTGAAAAGTCCTTGGCTTAAGATAAGCGCTACTTAGCAACAACTAAAACATCAGTGTGTTATCAACATTATTCTCACCCTAAATCCAAAACACAGCACTGTACCAGCTACTAAGAAGAAAATTAACTCTGTCCCAGCCGAAACCAGGACAGAGGTATATCTGGAAAACAAACACAAACTGAGTCCTCCATGTGGAGGAGACCTTGATGTCCTGCCAGATACAGGTAAAAGTCCATTAGAGCCTTACTGTCAAAAACTAAAGCATCCAAGTGTCTTCATGGTAAAGCAACATTCAAGCAGAAGACTTCAGATTGCAGTTTTAGAGGTATCTAAATCTTTTATATACTTCTTCAAATAGTTTGGTGTGTCTTTGCTCTCAGAGAAAAGGTCTACCTAAGAGACAAGTGGTATAAATAATTGTGTTGATATTCACTCCTTTCATTGAGAATTTAAGCCACAACTTAACTGTATTCACTTGTTTGAGACTGGTAAATCCTGCAGTATTTGCAAATAATTTAGGAGTTCTCCCCTTCTGTCTAAAGACTTTTAAATACATTTAACTGAAAAAAAATTCTTATCCCTTTTATCTCTTATTAAATGTGGGACACCTGAGGGGTTTTAGATCTTCCTAGTAAATATAACCCATTTCAGTCAAATGCCAAAGCAGTATTGTTTAAGCATTTGCTATGACACCTTAGATATGCACAGCATGTTACAGAGACTAAGGAAACAGTACTTGCTCCAAATAGCGTGAAGTCCGGGAATGTTGCTCCCTCAATGTGCTCCCATCTGAATAGCCTTTACTGGGGTCAAATCAACTTCAAGTATGAACAGAATGGTAACCGCACAAAATAAAGTTACCTAGAGCTGAGAAGCCTTGTTTTTTGTGTGGTGTTTTTTAAGCTTTTCCAACCTGGGATTGAGTTCCCTCCTGTGCACTGCGGACAGGGAAGAGGACACCCAGAATCTTCTCTGGTTCCAAGAATCAAACGAAGGAACAAGCACTGAAAAACTTCCCCAGGGATCTTCTAACTTCCCACCTCCCATGCAATTGGCAGCATGGCTGAGACACACTCCAGGGGGGCCCTCTGCCATTACAGCTCCTGAAGTTCAGGCACATGTGAATGAAATACTGCATTTTGCTCTGTTTCCTGTGCCAGGCACCAGGTGGCCAGCAAGGCATCATTCACCTCTGGCAGGGGCCTGGCCATCTAATGGGGCCATGCACACCCCCAGAAAAGACATCCCTCTAGGCATACTGTGGCTGCCTGCAACCTTGGGCCTCAGCACCTTCTTTTCACCAGGTGATCCAAAGCCCCGTCATGAGAGCCAAAACTCCAAGCTTTGAACATTGCTTAGGAAAAAATATTAAGCAGTTTGGGTGAGAACAACCAGAAGGTGCTCCTACCAAGCCAGTCCCCAGCGCACCCTTACAGCTTGCTATGCCAAAAGCTGCCTTCTGTCCTTTATCACTCATTCATCTCACCTCATTCTGTGGAGGAAGTGTCAGAGCAAATTTCTGTGCAAGGCAGTGTCTCAAAAGAGAGAGAAGACAGCCTGAATTAGACCTCTTCATTTGTAACTTGCAGGTGGAAAAACATGGGGCCAAACCTTTCATGGAGTGAAGTAGTTATTCCCATATAGAGAAAAAAAGTCTAGGAGAGAGATGTCCCAGGACCAAAGAGTGCAGTTTGTGCTGAGGTGCTGAGCTCCACCTTCAGCAGCACGATGAATCTGTGCCAGTATCAGCAATGGGGAACTTGTGGGCAAGGCTAGTCCAATGCACTGGCGACTTAGAGGGTCCTGGGGAGAAAGGAGCTATGGCTTCTCTAGCCATCCCCACAGCAAATGACGTCTGGAAAGTGATGGGAAAGACTATGAAGCAAAGGGGAAAAAAGCAGAAACTGAAGAGAGCTTGTAGGAGGCTCCTGCAGCATGTTCACAAAGTGCTGGGCAGGCAGTTACATGCCTTTGTACATGGGATCCCAAGTCACTACTACAGCTAACCTACATTTTAACTCAAATGCCTCTGAACTTTTACCTCCTTCCCTGTTATTTTTCAGCAGACAGCAGCGTACTGTAAATCCCTAATTGTGTATGTAAGTAATAATGATCTATCTGTAGGGCATTTCCTGGGGATTAATGGCCAGCTGGGAAGAATCTGATGGCCTGAGGTAAAGCCAGAGGCTATTAAACATACTTGATCATTTAACCACTTGAATGCTGCTCAGCATATGGTGTCCGTGGGGTAGGACACTTTATCAGATGCTTCCCTCTGTACCAGACAAATCGTTCTGAGTCAACAAAGAGTTGGGGCTGGTACTTTAAAGAAATGCTACTGTATCTCCCACAGCAGCACTGAAGCTGTGACAGAGCAGAAAAAAGATCTACTGAAAATGCCCTGTGCCATGCTCATTATTGCTGTTATAAAATTAAAATGCTGGGTAGGGGAATAAGTATAGTAGGGCACAGTTACACTGCAGTAAATAGGGAATAACACTGTTAAAGACAACACAGTTTCACTACACTGAGATCAGAATCACCCATTCTTGATTTGCTTGGGTGATACTATACTTTTGTAATTTGTAGTATGTGTGCCTAGCTGTCACAGTCACGGGTCCTGTTGTTCTGGGATCTGTGCACAGAATAAAAGCCTGGTCCTTGCCCCAGAGAGTTTACAGTACAGTTTTAACAATCCTTTCCTGAACATCTCTAAATAATTAATTCACTGTAATCTACATTAGCCATTTCAGTTTACCTGAATTATCTTACAGCATTCTACCTAGCTGATAATCATCATTACCTTATAGAGTAAAATGCAACCAGCAGTAAGTTTGCTTCATGGAGCTTTGAATAGCTGGAATGTTAAAGAGCTTATTAAAGAACAAATTGCCAACAGAAAATTGTATTCCCCACTATTGCTTATCTTAGGAAAAAAAAAGAAAACCATTATGAAATAGCAATGCATAAAAAAGGAAGATTTACTTTCCTAATGCCTGAGTTTAGGGGGGGAGGAAAAGGTCATTGTGCTGGCTTTGGCTGGGATAGAGTTAATTTTCTTCATAGTAGCTAGTATGGGGCTGTGTTTTGGATTTGTGCTGAAAACAGTGTTGATAATACAGAGATGTTTTAGTTACTGCTGAGCAGTGCTTACACAGAGTCAAGGCCTTTGCTGCTCCTCACACCACCCCACCAGCGACGAGGCTGGGGGTGCACAAGAAGTTGGGAGGGGACACAGCTGGGACAGCTGACCCCAACTGACCAAAGGGATGTTCCATACCATATGACGTCATGCTCAGCATATAAAGCTGTGGGTAAAGCCATATAATTAAACTTTTAATGTTTCTACTGGAATATTTAGATCTCAAATTAGAACAGGAGACAACAAGCTAAATTCTGATCCCAGCTGACATCATTTTAAATCCTCAACATCTCCACTGAACTCAGTGTAATCACTCTGGATTTGCACAGGTGATAATTGGGTCATAATCCAGTCCCTATATACACGGGTTTCCTACATGACATTTCAGAAAACTTATAAAAGCTTTTTCACAGTAAGATTAAAGACCCTGGGGTACCTCTGTTTCACAAGTCAAAGTCCAAATTGTTTCTGGCCTCAGAACTTATCTGACATAAATTCAGCCTCGGAGCAAATGTCTACAGCCATGTTATGAAACTTTGTAAATGACTGGGAAGTTAAGGGTGGATAGTGTTGTTGCCATTACAAGCAAAGAGAAGGGAAACTGCAGGGTTTGCTATGGAATGATTTTAATCATTTTTCAAAAGGACACTGCTTTAAACTCATTACTTTTTAAATTCCACTGAATTTTAGCATTTTAATGCCAAAGGCATTCTTGCAAACAAAAAATAATAGTCAGTTCTGGCTTTGCTATATTTGAGCTTCAGTAGAATTATTATCAATTTTAGGGTCACCTCTGCCGTAACAACTTAATTCTATGTTTATACGGCCAGAGGTAAAGTTCCTGCTGTTTGCTATGGTGCACCCATGGATCTTAGCTCCTTTGATTTCAGCTAATGATCAAGCTCATAACTGTAAGGGCCTCGCTGTGACTGTATGTTTTGTAGCCATGTACAGAGCTTCAGCCCAGGCCTGGGTCTGTATGAAAAGGTCAAAAGGGAAGAAAAGATGTTTGCATTCCTCCATGCCCTACCTATGCAGGGACCTGTCAGGTCATCATCTCTGCATCCACACACTGGACCTGTCCACTGGGCCATGAGGAAGATGAGCTCATCTCTCCTCTCATTGCCTGCCTCAAATGAATGGTGCTCTCTCTCCTGGAGATGTCGAAGGTGCTGTCATGCAGCAAACTTCTTCAAAGCTCCTGGTTACATCAGGAGCCTCTGCGGCCAAGCAGGCTCTCTATGCTGTGTCCTCACTACAAGCTATGCCTGATCTGTCACCATAAAGCCATCCATTTCCTCAGTGTGGGGACTGTGAATGTCCTTATAACTGTTCTTTCTTTCAGGGCTTTTTACCTCTTTGGGGAGATGTAATAAAGTCAGTGAATTATTCAATTTATTTTATTTAAGGAAGATCTTTTTTATCTCCTCAGAGTTGCATTATATTTGAGGTAAGCAGCTGCTGCTGAGAGACCTACACTCTGACTCTCTGACCTGGTGTTTACATACTGGAGAAACTTAGAGGCCCCGGTCTCTCCTAGTGATTTTATCCTATAGTATTTCAGACAGTTATTGTTAAAACCTACAAAATTGCAGTTACTGCAATGGAATTGAAAGAGTTAGTAGACTGGAAAATGGAGGGTAGCTATCTCACCCCAAAAGAGAAGGAGAAATACTGTGTGCTTTCATTTTGCCAGTTTGTTTGCTGTTTGTGGGTTTTTTTTTCTTTCTAATTCTCCTAATGAACCTACACCAGCTGTCTGAATACTACAGAGGCTCAAAGAAAATTGCAATTTCCCTACTATATACTGACCTGATACTGTGTTTTAAGTCTAGTCAGTGTGGGAATGGTAATTGAAATCACCATAAACTAATTAATTGCTCTGTTTTCAGGCAGTACAGAGAAAAATTAGTATTGAGTGTAACAGAATGCAGAACAACTCATGAAAAAAGGTGCAGGTATGCGTACTAAGTGACCCCTATCTTTCTCTTTTGTCAGGAGAATGATTCATTAGCAAAGAAAATTTACATTCTTAAATCAGTTCTCATGGCTATATTGTGCTTCACCAGCCATCTTAGACATAGATCCTGATGCCACAGATACTTACACATATGCTTAATTTTACTCCCAGGAATGGTTCCAAGTGGCTTTAATGGGGCCATTTCAGGAATATACTTTTTCAGCAGAAGAGTGTACAACGGTGCATTAGAGTTTGCCAGATTGGGCCCACAATTATAATCTGTGATTTTGATTCACTAAAGCAGAGAAGACAGTTTCAACCTACCTTGCCTTACCTAGAAAAGCCCTGATCACCAAAAAAAGGTGCTTACATAGGGAAACGAGCACATAGGGAAATGAGACAGTGTTTCCATTGCTGTCCTCCATATGACACACAACCAACTTACATTCTGCAGAAAGCACTCGTGAAGAGTAATTTTTTGGATGTTCTCACCCACCATGCATACTTCAGGCTCTGCTTGCCATATGTGGCTGCTTCTCACTCTGCTCCATACCCACCTGGAAGAAGGTTGTGGCTGTTCACAGTTTCACCATCTTCTGCTGGGCAGATACTGCAATCTCAGAGATCTGCCCTGTGATTTCCTCCAATAAAAGCCAGTGAAAATGCAAGATGAATTCAGACGCAGAAGTAAGCTACACGTATAAATTAACTTGATTCATCATAATAAGGCTGACAGAGAACTGCTAAAATTGGCCTCTTCAAACCAGCAATTAAAGATTTATTCTGTGCGCAAACACACTTATTAAAGTATTATGCAAAGTATCCACATTTTACTGATTATCGTGATAGATTACATTACAAATGTTTAGGCTAAAATACCCACCACAAAGACTGGATTAGTTAATCATATTGCTGGACTTGTATAGATTAATCTCCTGCCATGGTTTTATTTGGAAGTGTAAGGCTAAATTTCCATATCAAAACTTTAATTTTCCAAAGCACAACAATTAGCTGTGAAACATGGAGGACAATCATATCCCTCCCTTCTTCTCTATCCTGTCTTTTTTCACATCTGTGTCTGAACAAAAAAAAAAAAAAAAAAGTTAAATACTTCGTCGATTCAGGAGAAATGTGTAGATTTTCATGAAAAATATATAGTAGGTTAAGGCAAAAGCTTTAATCAGATGAGATGTGAAATAGGACACTCCAGGTCAAAGGGATAATTTGAATAAATAAATGATCGAATAAATTTTAATAATGGAGAAGAGGATGAGGGAAGAAATGAAATAAGAGAGAAAAAGAGAGAGAAGTATTAAAAATCTCCTTATTTTAGCCATGACTTTACCATTATAAAGTAATCCCACTGCCTCCTACCCAGGCTGGATAGACCCATTGTCATTTTGTTGTTGGCTTCCATTCCTGGGATGGTACAGAACGGTCCTCCTCATCTGGAGGACCACGGAGGGGCCTGGGGTTGTTACACACTGTCGCTCTCACAAACAATCCCCGAAACTAGGGGTGTGTCAGTGCTCCACAGGTGTGTACCAGCTTGTTGGGCTGGACATTTGAAGAGTATGCTTGGTTGAGGTCATCCTCATCTGGTTCTCCCAAGTTGTCCCATTTGGGGTGCATAGGATGTAGCAGGTCCAGGTGAGCAGCTCTTACTCACTCAGGGCAGCCGAAGAGACACAGTGCCTTCCTGGGGCTCTCACCATGCAAGATGAGGCTTCAAGCTCCAAATATGGAAAAAGCTAAAGTAAAAAAAGACCTCATGTTCAATTACATGATCTCGATGCAAAAGTAGAGAGAATTTCATTAGGCTGTGCACAAATTACATATTTGCATTCAGCTGGGTAACATCCATAGGGGTCTTGGATCTGGCAGTGAATGGTGAACAGCGTTTACCTAGCTTGCGGCAATCTCTCTGCCTAATGTTTTGTGGTGTTTCCTCTGAAATGCTAACAATTAATATCCACTATTTTTTTCTTTTTGCTGCACTTCTCAGTCTGTGAAATAAATGAAACATGAGCCATGAATACAGTTGTTGTGGTTTAACCCAGCCAGGAACTAAGCACCACGCAGCCGCTCGCTCACTCCTCCCCTCTCCCAGTGGGACAGGGAGAAGAATTGAAAAAAAGAAGTAAAGCTCGTGGGTTGAGATAAGAACAGTTTAATAACTAAAGTAAAATAAAACACAGTAATAACAATAATAATAAAATAAAATAACAATAAGAATTATTGTAATGAAAAGGAATATAACAAAAAAAGAGAAATAAAACCCAAGAAAAGACAAACGATGCACAATGCAGTTGCTCACCACCCGCTGACTGATGCCTGAGCAGCAATCCACCCCTCCCGGCCAGCTCCCCCCTGTTTATATACTGGGCATGACGTTCTATGGTATGGAATATCCCTTTGACTAGTTCGGGTCAGATGCCCTGGCTGTGCTCCCTCCCAGCTTCTTGCACACCTGCTTGCTGGCAGAGCACGGGAAACTGAAAAATCCTTGGCTTAAGATAAGCGCTACTTAGCAACAACTAAAACATCAGCATGTTGTCAACATTATTCTCACACTAAATCCAAAACACACTGTACCGGCTACTAAGAAGAAAATTAACTCTATCCCAGCCAAACCCAGGACAACAGTCAACAAAACAGAAACGCATGCTGTTTGTGGTTTTTTTTAGCACTCCGATCACTTATTAGGATTTAACACAACTGATGATCTCAGGTTGCATTTCTTAAGACAGTAATTTTTACACTACAGTCTGCAAGCACTTTTCTGGTAACCTTCCTTCCTTAAAACAGACACTGTACAAATGCAGTGGGGAAAGCTTTTTGTGTCTATTCTTTTAGTCTGAACTGTTTCTTCTTTATTATATATCCCTTTTCCTTCTGCATTCCTTTTACAACCACTACTTTCAAGAATAATAGAGTTTTTAAAACTTGAGGGGTTTGTTTGTTTATTTTGGGGGTTTTAACCTATTTCTAATATATCATCATTTCTTTCCTGGACTGAAATAAAAGATATGGAGATTGAGACGTGTCATTCTGCAGCTTACAGGTATAAGTCAGCAATTAAAGCACCCTACTTTTAAAACAGGGTAAATTATATGAGAGATAAGCACATAAAAGGCAGAAGAAGGCTTTTTTTCAGAAAGAATTACACCCATTTAGGTACCAAATAAAGCAACAGATTTGCAGAAAAGAAAACATGCTTGATGCAAGTTTCTTCTGAGGACCATACCAGACAAAATTGCTGCACAGATTTTCTAGAGTTGGTTTTAGAGTTTTGTTTGTTAATGCCACTTGTATTTCATTTCCTGCTAATTAAAAATCATATCATATATTGGATTCATACTAGTAGCACACGGACCAATAATAAAAAGAAACTAAATTTCATCAAGGAAATAAATAAGAACTTCTAGTCTGGATCATATCACAACTTCCAAAATTTGCTTTGTATAGATTAGGGAAGGTATTGTTGTTGGCTTGGGTCTTTTGGAACAGGTGGAGTGTTTTGATTTTTTTTCAGAAAGGCTGATTCTGCATTTAAATGGAAACCACTTCAAACTACCAAACATTTCAGTGCGAGCTGCATTGTCTTCTGAAAAGCATTTCATGCCTTATATTTTGAAAAACTCTATTTGAGAGGTTTACTCCCAGGTACTGCACCTAAAGCCAGCCAGCAACAGAGGCAGTAGAAAAAGGGATGGAGTCCTGAGAAGAGGCACGTTCTTAGTCTGTTTGCCTGGTTAATTTGCTCAGCTGCGGATGAAATTGCTCTGCACACACACTGACCTGGGCAAGTAAAAGCCAGGTCTATCCCAAAAGCTGAACGCCCACTTTAGCAGAGTGCTCTGCTCAAACTAATGTGCTCTGTCATGGACCTATGGCCTCAGCAGAAAATGACAGCTAGGTCTGTGGGCATCTTGTAGTAGATGAATGATGTTACTGAAATTCAGTAATCTATTAGAACAATAAAATGGGAATAATTCATACTGCTGTTCAACCCTCAGCCCTTCATCAGTTTGGTATTTTAGCTTTAGAACTGCCTAATGAAGGAAAAGATTAGGGAAACCGTGAATCATTACCGCTGCTCTGCTGGGTAGGGCCTTAGAAGAAAGAAGTATCATTGACTGTACCTTAATAAAGCAAGAGCAAACCAATTTTCAATCTTTCCAAAGTTATTAAGAATACATGTTGGTACTTATATAATTTTTGTTATTTAGATTTAGCACTATAGAAGCACCTGGTGACATTAAAGGTCAGAATCCCAAAGTGCTCTGCATTGTAACAAATACACTGTAGGAGGCAGTCCCTTCCTTGAGTAGCAGTCTAAGTAGTCTCAACAAAAAAAGAGTATAAGGAGAAAACGGACATTGAAGGGACTCATCCATGCTCACAGAAGTTAGGAGGTCTATGGCAGAACCGAGAGACTCTCAGGTCTCCAGGCTGTTGATGCTGTACCTTTTTAAAATTCTTCAAGTAGTATTTTGTATATTCTTTATAACCTACTGAGTTTGCCTGAAGCTTTAAAGAAAAAGCCTTGCAAGTAAGAGGGTTAAAGCTGACGGAGTCTCACTGTACACATTGCTCCATCAGCTCCTACTGTTTCCATGGACACACTAGTTAACCCCTTGACTTTTTCTTGATGCTGTCTTATTAGAAGGTTATTTCAGAGGAAACTGGAAAGGTGACAGGGGACAAAAGTTGGTACTAGAGAAGTACAGGTTCTGTGACATCCAGTGGAGACTACTGATTTTATATGGGGTATTTACACCCCCAAGAAACAGATAGAATTTCTTTTATCTGTTCTAAATGTTTTCATCATTTACCTTTCATCTTTATTTTATTCTGCCAAAGTATTTGATACGAGTGTTTGAGCTCTCAATTAGCTGTGTAAAATGAGAGATTATCTTGTCATCTCATTTTTAATTTCTTTTGATTCTGTAAATTGCAAAGGCAAAAGAAGTAGTACCTGAAGTAAGCTCCTGGCAGTGGCTGCAGCCTTTTATGGCCCATGTTCACAGCTATACCATCTCTGATTTCTTCACTGTCATCATTTACAGCATCAAAGGGACAGTTAGCTCACTTCTGCTCTGTTAAAAAAATCAAAGCAAGTTCATTAAATTATATATACATGTACTTGACAGTTTGTTTTAGATGTCTTGCTTCAATACCCAGTGGAAAGTAGCTTGCTTTGGTATAATTAGCACTTAACATGTTCCAAAAAATGAAAAGGATATGTTTTTATAAAGTTATTTTTTGCATCTCAGACTGAAATGTTGTCTCATTCCCCAAGTGGGGAAAAAAGTGACCCCTTCACATCACTTTGCAAAACAAATAAAATCTTACTAACACCTATTTTATTCCTATAGAGCAAGAGATGATTTATGAGACCTTTGATCAATAGCCTTCCAGGACACACAACTCGTTGCTCTACTTTGAAGAGCCTTTGGGAGTAAAGGGAAAGTGGAAGTAATTGAAGGGTCTCTGTGGTCAAAAATAAATGGAGGTACATCTGCTGAAGACAAAACAATGCTAGGAGCTCCTTCTGAGCCTTTAGTATGAGCATACTAAAGCAAAAATCTTAGTCTCAGAAAAACCAAACTGCAGTCCTGACTGCCTGAAGTCTCATGTGAATAAGGGCTTTGAAATGAAAACATGACTGAAGTTGTAAACATCAAATATGGCGTCTTTTACAAAAGTAGGACGAACCACCACCATGGATCCGGGCATCTTAACTTAGTTACGCTGATGGTATGTCTTTTAAAAGGGATTTCTTTTTATTAAATCACAGATTTTTCTGGCTACTATAAGCATTCATATCTGATTTAAACTTTTTGAAAAAAGTAATAATTTTCTATTACATATTATAACATGAATATTTCAGATCCTATTGACTCACTTCTGCAAAGAAATAATTCATGTCCAGTTCTTGTAGTGGCATCGTAAAACTCTAATATTCAGCCATCGAGTTTCAAATTTAAAATGACACCTCAGAATGATTCATCTCTCAGATAAAAAGTTACTTTTCTTCAAGAAGAAAAATACTTGGACAGAGGTCAGTACCTAAAATAATTGTATTTGTACATTAAGATCGAAGACTGAGATTTTAGGTATATTTATAGAGCAATAATATCACGACAATGACACCTGGTTATCTTATGTATTGTAATTATTTTTTGTCAGAGATTTTTCCTTCCTTCAGCCACCTACCCCCCTGTTGCTATTTCTTGCCTGTAATATTTGCTTCTCATGGCAGTATGAGGAAACCCTCTAATGAATCCAGCCTGACCAAGGCCCGGTTTAGCAGCTTATAGGAAAAGAGGAAACAAAAATACAAGGGTTAGGATTCGAATACATGTCTAAGAACCAGGACAGTTCACAAATATAAGAAGACTGTGATTTTTTGTTGGAGTTACACCCCATCCAGGAGCAAAAGTAAGTATGGTAGGAAAGCTAAACTTGATGTATGGGGAAAAAGTTCTAGGAATAAATGACAAGGGACTTTTTATGTTATAAAGACAGATTGCAGGAGTTGAAGTACTGCAGGTGATATTATCTGATTGTTTGACAACTGATTTTCTATGTACTTGAAAATCTACATTATAATTTACGTTATTTTCAGAAATGCTGTTGTTTGTAAGAGTCCATCCAAGAGGGTCTAAGCTAAAAGTCTTAAGCAGTTTATTCCCGAGGTAGAATACAAAAAACTTAACCTATTCCCTACCTCCAACTGGTAATATATATCTCATAATCTATTGATTACTCTGCTCCTTCCCCATTATCCTCCTAATTCCTTTTCACCCATTCTGGCCACATCGATTCTAGTGAGCCAACTGGCCAGGACACAGCCTCAAGCATTGCCCTGCAAATGCCAGTATCATTTTGCTGTTACGGACTTTTCTTGGCACAGCTTTCACAAGCGCTTTCCCAAAATCAGTACTTTCCCAGACAAGGGATATTACTGGCCCTAAACTGTTCCCAGTAAGCAGTTTGGATGAGATCCCCCTGCTTTAGGGAAAGAGAGTTTAGCAGTATGATACTGATTATGTCATTTGCACTCAGGGCCCAGGAAAAGGTCCTGGACCAATTTGCTCAGTTCCTGTCTCGAAAGGCCAGAAAAAGAGTGAAGCTGGTGACATTGAACAACGAGATAAGGGAGTCCCAAACAGCTTCCATGTGCTCCACTCTTTCCCCGAAGACACCTTCTCTCTGCTGACATTTTTGCCAAAATAAGGAATGATCACAACATGAAAACTTCATTTCACCTGTCAAAACCAGCAGTTTTACTCTCTGCACAATGTCTATTTAAATAGTGTTAACAGTGTTTAACACTCCAGCAGCACATCAGTGCACACCTCTACTTAACAAAAATCAGAAAGTACAGAGCAATAGTGCAGCCTTGCACCATAGGCGAACCCATATCCAACATCGTTGCTTCACTTTATCCCTTTGAATGAAAGCATCAAGTGGCATATGAAGAACTGGGAGACCATGTCCTCATTAAGCAACAAAGATCAGTGGATGACATCTGACTTGCATGCTACTACTCCAGCCACTTTATATATATGTGGTATAAGCAGAAATTGTCCCTCTACTCTGTGCGCTCCTTTGGAATACTGTCCATTTTTTCTCTGCCCTGCCTTCCCCTCAGCTGTATCTCCACAGCTGGAGTGGGCTCTTTGCTCTTCTCCTTGAATCCTTCAGGATGGAAACTTGTTTTTGTATTGCTTTGTGAGCCGCAATGAGTTGTTGCAAGCAATTCTGTCATCAGCCAGGGGAACAGGGAGACAGTAAAGGTATTTCTAAGAGTGTCCCCTGACTGTGTATGTTGGTGCTCAGAGACTTACACTACATCTCTGAAGTCTTGAAATAGCACTCTAAGCACTGGGAGGTACACCTTCTCCTCAGCCTTACCTTTGATTCAACACAATTTTACAGCAATGAACTCCCCCATCGTTTAGGACTACGGGGCTGAGGATCCATAGCAGTGAGCATCCCTTGCCAAGCAGCCAACGGCAAGGAAGCTCGGGTCTCAGCTTTGTTGGGAATCTCAGCTATTGAGACAGGAAAGTCTAGGTGGTGAAATGAGAAAGAGCGAGTCAATGAAGAGGCACAAAGTCAAATTAGGTCAGTCACAGCTTCAGCCCCCTCCTTCCTCACAAACACACAAGGTTTGGGCACCTGTATAGCTCTCTAGTTAAAATAACAGCGGTTTAATGTGATAGAGTTTACAGGAAACTGAAATATGTCTTAATAGGCTGGTTATGTGTACTCTAGGGACCTTGGATAATTAGGATTTCCTAAGAAAGCAAGGCAGCAGGATAATTGCATGACTTTTAATGGAAGATTGACCAAGAAGAATTGACCTTGACTATTTTTTAATACTCTTTCAGCTAGAGCTGGAAAAGATTTCTCAGTGCAGTTTCAAAGTGAAACCAAGTCTATTTGCATTGACTATGAATATTTGTCAACAAAAATTTTAGAATGGGTAAAAAACTGTATTTCGTCTCTTACAAATCTCAAACACAGAAGATGAACATTAAAATCTGAAACAACCAACAGTTTGAACAGAGACACATGTAAGAGGTTTTGGGGTTTAGTAAATCACGTTGTTTACTGATTTATACTCTTAACTTTTTATTGTTGGAACTCCTTAGTAGTAAGAATACAGTCATTTAACAGTGTTGTTTTCAAATAACAATGGAAACAGTTCTTTAAAAAAGATGATTTTTTTTCTGCTGTTCTACTGCTTACAACTGTAGTCATAGTTATTGCACATAATCAATATTGACTAGTTAAGCAAAAGATTTATTGCATGATAAATTAACATCCTTACCACAGTAACAGTATTTTGCCTAGTTCCAAAATGCCTGAATTAATTCATGTCCTTTAGGAAACAACATTTTTTAAATTTACTGTACCTGTTGCTTACAGATCAATAAACATTTCAGTAATGTATATGATTGCTGATTGTGACTGATATAACTTTAACCACCATGATAAATATGAAATATAGTCACCATAAGAATAATGAAAATGTAATGAAAGGCAGGCAGACTTGTAATAAAGGAAGGATAGTAAATGCCAGAAGAGTATTCCTATTAGATGTCAAAAATAGTGTCATATAAAAGAGACAAAGTTAAATGCTTTAGCATCACTGTAATTTCAATTCAGAAAATGAAATGAGACTGCTAACAGCAGCTACTGCTGGAGGGTAGAAGATCGTTAATTAATTTAAGCTAGCTAACAGTGATCTCACAAGTTCACCTGGGGTCCAGTCTTATTCCCACTGAAGCCGGTGACAGCAAGATCAAGCTTTGGTGAGGTTCCTGATATCAGTGTGATGTTTCCTCAGTTCTAAGAAAGCAAATTATCAAAGCCATAGGAAATTTTAGCCATCTCCAAAGCCTATGTTTTTCTCATAGCTAGCCTGAGCACGTAGGAATTATTCGCATTACTGCATTGTTAATTGCTACTATGTAAAAAACATTTTCATGCAAAACTACATTGTTATTGTAAATGGGATTTTTGACTAATTGAATTTCCTCAAATAGCTTTGTTTTCATGGAAATGCATTACTTTTAACAAAATAAAAAGTTCTAAAAGCGGAAAAGCTCTCAGACATCCCTGCATGTTCCAGTTCTCCACCAGCCACAATTCTCATCAGGCATGATGCAGTTCACCAGCAAGACAGACTGCGGTGACTGTGGGAAATAGAGCAGAGAGCCCAGCCTGAGGGGGTCATGAGAGGACTGGGCACCTGAGCCACTGCATCAGTAGTTCCCAGGAGACAGTGTGGTGGGTTTCACAGGCAAAATCAATTTTCCAGGACTTAGATGTTGGCGTTGGTGTTGTTTGCTTGGAGCGGGGAGGAGTTGGTTTGGGTGGTTTTTTGGGTTTTTGTTGGTTTCTTTTGCCAAAGCATTGACATTATATATGGAAACGTGCTGATCAAGGAAAAGAAATACAATTTTATAATTGTAGCTATAATTTTCTCGTCTCTTTTAGTAGAGTATTTATCTAACACCACAGTGCTGGGGGGTCTCAGCCACTGATTTGGGGTGCACACTACCGCAGGGACTCAGCAAGAAATCCCTTTGAGTTTAATGAAGAACGTTATTCAAAATGATTACTATCAATCTTCTGCTGGAAGACAGTCCACAAAGTCATTGCTCTGAACGCTAAAATATTTAGGCTATTTTCACTTCCAGCTTACCTCTCTTTAAAACCACTCGTTCCTGATTTTAAATGGCTTTTCCCATTCCCTGCTCCTGGCCCTCATCCTGAAGTAGTAACAGTAACATCCTCTGCTTAGTGGTTTAAACACCCACGATCTTTTAGTCTCCCTAGCAAAGGTTTCTCCATTCCTCTGATCATCCCGATAGCTTTTCTCTGTATTTGTCGCAGTCTGAGTTTATTCCTCGTACATGTTTCTCAGGTAGGACAATGCCCAAACTGGCATATGTTACTAATTCATAGTTATCTTGAGATCAACTACTTCCCTTTGCACCTCCTCTCCAAGCTTTCTTTCCAACTCACATGCTTTCTGCTTACTGCACAAGATTTATTGCCCCCTTAGCAAAAAAAACCCTTGTTCTCTTTATATCTGTGTATCATTTAATTTATATTAAACCATATCTCAGTCATGAAGTTCTTCATGTGTCACATCTCTCTCCTCTGTATGAAAGATGTCTCTGAACTTCACACTGTCAACAAATTTCATCAGCACACTGACACTTCTGGTGGCAAGGGCATTTCTGAAAAAATTAAAACTCAGTTCCACAAAGAACTTTTGAATTACTCCACTGGTAATTTCCTACAAACCTGACAGTTTTTCTGTTAATGCAACTTGTTCTCATCTTCTTTTAGCCAGTTCATTTAATGTGTTACAGTTCTCCTAGTAACCCCCATCTTCACCCTATTAACTCATAATTTCCCATGTGCCACTATGACGAGTGTTTTCCTAAAGTCCAAAAAAGATGCAATCTACTGCATTTTCTTTGTCTAGAAAAACAGCTCTCGTAAAAAGAAATCTATCAAGAAAACCTGGCACATCTTCTCTTTGGTAAACCTCAATGGCATTTTTCCATTTACCACTGTGTTTACAATTCCTCCCATTTCCTAAATATGACTGCATGCATTTGTTACTCCCTAGTCATGTACTCCACCTGTCCTTACTGAACAGGTTGGCTAAAAATGTCTGATAGTGAATCTGTGATTTGATATAATTTTATTACCAAATAATTTAATGACTATTTTTTGGGACTAGAGTTAACCTTTTTTTCCTTTTTCTGTTGAGTGCTTGAGGGAGAACAGGGTAAATCCATTAGTACCACTACAGTCAAGGTTTTTCCTTCTCCAGTGGCTCAACCTTTATTTATTATTCATTATTTCTTAGCGAAAGAGGGATTGTTGAAGGATTGTGCTAGACTAATTAAATAAAATAGGATCATATTAACTTGTTTTGCTTTGGGACCTAAGTTTAGAATTGGGGCTGAGACTTGGAACTACTTTAGCTAAAATTTGGTGACTTAGAAATTTAGGTAGGAAAAAAAGGTGAAAATCCAATGCCACTTTTCTGTAGGTCTACCAGTTTAAGACTGCAGTGCCTAAAAATATTGCTTGTTTAGTGGTATGCCCTCAACCTTGGAGATGAGATCTCTTCACCTCCTTTCATGGAATGTCTGGTTTAGAATAGGACAAACAGATGTTTTGACCAGTAACTTAATGCTGGTGTTTGGTTATTTCTAATTTAGAAAAGCATTTTCAATTCTGATGGATTCAAGAGGTCCCAGGGGCCCTGAACAGCTCTCATCTTCTTTGCTTCCTCAGAGACTTATTCTTATTTAGTGCTGCCACTTGTGCTGAGCATCTGAACTCTACAAGTCTCACCTCCCTAATCATCAGAGCAGGACTAACAGAAGTAAAGCTGGTTTATAAATTTTGACAATTTTAGTTACGTGGCTGTGGGTCCTTCAGCTGGGAAATACAGTTTGTTCACTCTCTGAAAAGCAAAATTGAAATCTACACTACATCCAGCTCTGCAACTGAAAAGCTGGAGGGCTTTTTTGTTGAATATATTTTCCCTGAGATGTGTGTAGCTTTTCCCATCTCAGAGACTCTCCTTTTGTACCTCAGTCTGTAGTTCCAAAAATATGAGGGCTTTTTACTTTGTGGTAACTTTTCTTTATCACCCACATGAAAGTTCATAATTTTGAACAGATCAAGTGGATCAAAGATGATCTCTGAAAGGGACATCTCTCAAGAGAAGCAGATTTAAGATCTGCTTGGAGAACTCATTCAAAATCCTCCATCCAAAAGCTCTACTGTCATCTATCTTCTGACAAGTTCTGTCACAAATCAATAATTCTGATTCTTTTCAGAGTCATTAGCTTTGGGGTGTAGTGGGCATTTTGCGTGGTATGGATACACTAATTCCTGTTTCTGTATCATTATGTGACACCATACTCTACAAGTAGTTTGCTGCCAACAACTTTTTTCTTGATTTCTCTGGTAAAAACATTTTTCCCCTTATGTCATAGGGCAGTTTTTCAATGGCTATATAATTTTCCTAGGACCACCTGAAAAGTAAAATAGATACTTTCCTATTTTATATATTCTACTTTCTGTAATACTTTAGTAATCTAGCTCCTTCACTTTATTTATGGGGTTTGTTACATATTTACAAAAATTTGAATGGGGTGCAAATACATGTAAGTGCATTTTTACCAGTAAAATAAGCAAATTAATAAAATGCTTATGAAGTGTATATTAAGAGGATAAAGAGCATAGGAATTTCCTTGTCACTGTTCCTCTGCTTTTACCTCAGAAATAGTGAGTGGGCAATTCGAGGGTGTAAAATTCTGCTCTCAGCTAGAAGTTTGAAACCCCCTTTGAAATTAATGAGAGTTCCTCACATATATATTAGACCAGAGTTCTGGCCACAGAGTTTTAAAATTAAAATGACCTATTTATTTATCTAATCCAGATTTCATTCAGAGTTAAAGACTTAAAGGTTTGCCTGTACTATAGAGTTGCATCACTGTCTAGCAATATGTTTCTATTTA
The DNA here is from genome assembly GCF_018139145.2 of Gymnogyps californianus. Classification (NCBI taxonomy): domain Eukaryota; kingdom Metazoa; phylum Chordata; class Aves; order Accipitriformes; family Cathartidae; genus Gymnogyps; species Gymnogyps californianus. The sequence continues at coordinate 177,793,646 of NC_059471.1, forward strand.
AAAAAAAAAAAATTAAAAATATGTATATATAGTCATATAGCTATTCTACTGTGGATAGCTGCTTTTATATCACAGAGAAAGATTGTATTTCTATAAAATCTTTATAACAGTCTGACTGTATACATTGTGTGTGGTTATAAGAGTGTAAGTATCTAAGTTTAACAAGAAAAAGTCATAGCCTTAACTCAATAGTTTTACTGATAAAAACTTATGCTTAAACCAGGGTTACAATGATGAATTTTAGGCCAACTTCTCAGAAGTGAGTGAGCTCAATGTTGAGCCTGTTACACAGCTAATTCAGAGTAAGGTCCTGGGCATTTAGGTTATCAGATGCTGGTCTGAATAGACATTGTTTCTATGAGCAAAGGTAAGGGATTTTGGACTAATACCTTGTGGGGTTGCAGAAATGCTTTTTTTTATCCTGAAATTTTATTTGTCATAAAATATTTTTAAAGATGAGATCTAAAAAAATGGATAGTCCTGGTGACTGCCAATACTGTTCAAAGTCCACATACCCAGCAGATGAGAGTTAGACCACATCCATTTTTTAATCTCTGCATCAGCTACCCCACACTCACAGAAAAGCAATCTATTCCCAACCCAGTAGAAATGTGATGATCTTGTACATAGATCTAGCAGAAAGACATTCCTTTCACTGAAGGTAGTTCCACAGAAATGCATTAATTAGCATTCCTACAGAGTGTCCCATTGCTGAAATCAAGTGATCATATGTATAAAAATGAGGAAAAGATTTAGCAATACTTTATTCCTCTTTGCAGAAATGACTGTCAAAAATAGTTGTAGTACTGAATATTAGTACTGCAGTATATCAGCAGGGATATGAAATATCTTAGTCCTGCAGTTTTTTTCTGGTTTTGAGGGGAAGTATTTTGCATTTCTAAAAGTTAATTAATTCATTACAGAAAGGAAATTTGGAAGCAAAAGTTTAAGTGAGTCTACAACCAATCCTAGAAATTTGCATAGAGTAAAGGTGGAAGGAAGCTTATTTTGAAATTTCTTCAAAGAAAAACAGGTCAGTATTATTTCAAAAACCCTGAGGTTACATTGATTTTAGATAGCTCCACTTTGGTCATACTTGAAAAGGGCAAATAAATATTTAAGGAAAAATATTTCAGATGCGATTTACAGACTGCTGCTACTTGAGCCAAATGGAAAAAAACAAAACAAAACACAACAACAAAAAATCCCTCACACCAACCAAAAATCAAGAAGGTAGCCACCCTGCCTGGCATGTTCAGAGAGATAGATGAATCACAGTGAATGCGCCAAGGATCAATGACTCTTAGCTGTGTCAGAATGAAGTTCAGGAATACTCTCTGGGTATCTGAGCTTCCACCCTTTTCGCTTTGAGACCACAGATTGTTAGTTTGAATGTTTTTATTGTTCAAGCTATCAGGTAGGAAGTCAAGTCCCTGGTCATTTAGTACTTCACAAGTCAAAAATACTGTGATGAAGAGAATGTACAGCTTTAAACACTGAGATTATCACAGAATAAGCTAAGGTCAAGGATGTTGTACGTTCAGTGTTATTGAAAAATGGCTAATGTATATAAACCAAATGGAAATGGAAAGAATATGCTGTACACATACAGTCCAATAAGCCAGTGATGACACTGATTTCACAATTTCCGCATGATATTCCTCACAAATTATTATTAATTCTCTTCAAATCTTGCCGTATCTTTGCATCCTACAGAGTCTAAAAGAACTATCAGAAGATTTTGCAATAAATCTTAAAGGATGACAAGAATAATGCACTTGCTAACTAGGAAATAAGTGTGTCACCGTGGTAGAAATTATCAACTTTCTCCAAGTTGCAGAAGACACATTAGAGTATTTTACTGAAGAATATCTCAATACATGGACACACTTGCAGTAGAGATTCTAATAAAGAGTGGCCATTAAACAGAATTAAGCGTATACAAAACACTGAGCACTAAAAATACTGTCTGATTTCATAAATTCACTTACCATCCATACTGATTAAGCATATCCCAGGGAAGATAGCCAGTCATTCCAGAAGCCGTATAAAACAGCAGTACTCAGAGAGAAGAAGAAAAAAAAAATATATATATAAGCTTATGAAATGACAAGCAGCGTGTCACTTTCTAGCATCTGCCAGTTCACAGCATGTACATTGCAAGAGTACAGCTCTCGTGTGCATAAAAGTACAACAGGAACCGTATTACAAATTAATTTACAAGGTTAAATTACAAAACCCAAAAATGAGGTCTGGGTGCCAGCATGAAGCTGGTTTACAAAGCAGTGATACCTGCATATTCTGGCAGGGTTTCCGTCCTTATCAAGATTTTGAAGTGGTTAACTTCTCTTTAAAACCTGGAAGTTTTTCTCACCCTTCCACCAGGGAGTAAGTCAGACTGACTCTTCAAACCAGGCTAGAAATACTTCATAAAATTGTCCCCCTTGTGAACCTTGGCAGTGGACACAATGACACTGAGTGTAGAGAGCTAACCACGAAGTTCCCACCAGAAATCCTTTACTTATTTTTAGAAACCTCTCACAAATTATTGTGCTGATCCTGTGACTGGAACTTGCATTTCCTGAATCAGGTTTAAACTTCTCTACTGGACTTTTTAAAAGCAAAATGACTGTCGATAAAGACAACCAGGAGTCAGGCTAGCCTCTGCAGAAAAACCTGGCAAACACAGGAAATACTTTTTGCATACTTATGGAGATTGTGGGTGGACGCTTTTTACTTCTTGGTAAAATATCAAAAATAATATTCAGGTGCAAAATCATGTTGTAACCTCATATGACATCCACATTTTTGAGCAACACTCTCAGGACATCTGCGCATCAGTTTCCAAAAGACACCTTTTTCTTCCTTCTCCATATAGAAAGGAGATGTGTGAAGTGAGCCTCTGACTTACTTATATTTTGTTTGTTTGCTTGTCTGATGAAATGATCAAACTATATAAAGAAGGGAAATACTGTCATGTGAAATGTTGAATTTTGTCAGAAAACACTATTTTCTATCCAAAGAACAAACAATCCCCCAACATATCAGCTCCCAAACAAATTTCTGTATTGTAGCTGACTTGATTTCAGCTGGATTTATATATTCCAGAGTCAAACACTTTCTAAACATCCTAGGAAAAAAGGATTAATTTCTGTCCATTTATTACGGCCAGACAGAAGCAGCTCATTCTGTCACATGACATCCACAAACTATTCTGCACTTTTTTTTTTTCTTTTGGTGGCAGAAATATGGGAAACACTTTCAAAAATCACGTACTGAATAAGCTAGATAAAACACTGATTTCTTTTGTTGCTGTTGATGACCAATAGACTATTTCAAATATGAAGGAAACTATATACAAAAAATCAGATGAAAAGGAAATGAGAAAATATGAAGAGTGAAGTTTGTGGAAAAATACAGATACTGCAGTAAAAGGGTTGAAAGAAAATATGATTTTGCAATTACATGTGATTACCTGTGCCTATATACATTAAATGGGAAATTCACTATTTTCTTACTGTTATAAATCAGACAGGATTTATTTATTAGGAATATCAATTATGCATTTACACACCTTTAGTCACACATAGATTGTATGTTTCTATTGTACGGCTCTTTGTGATAGATTTTCCATATGAAATAGTCTATTGGTCATGAACAAAAAAGAAAATAAAAAATCAATGCCTTCTCAATGTATTCATTCTGCCTTGTAATTGGTATTTACAAGCTAGTGATTATTCCCTTATGAAAAAAATATAATGGCAAACATTAGATGTTTCGTAATTTGTATGCACTGCTCCTTACCACTGTATTCGTCTCTAGTGTAGAATTTAGCAGTCTGAGCTGGATGGTTGAGGGTTCAGATTGTTTTCCCCTACATTTTTTTCATGGCCTTTTGCTCTTCAGTCACAAAAAACATTTTAATGTTTTTTCCATGTTTAAACAAATATTAACTTGTCAGCTTGTACCTAAATTTCACCAAGCTTTTGCTACTGCACTTAATTTTAAAGAAGAGCTTTGATGACTAAAATGTGTGTCTCCTGGAAAATGAATATTACAAACACAGAGTAATGTATTCCAACAGAGAGTAATGAATAGCTAATAAAAGATATTAAACAAGAAGGATGTCAAAAATGTGGTTTAGCTATCATTAAAAGATCACACTGTCTTCCTTCCTCTGTTACATACAGTAGCCTGTAGCCAACAGCAAAACTTGATAATAACATCTTTAGAAGTGAAGAGATGCTACTACCGGTTTCATCTCTTTAAGACAATATTGAAATCCTAATGAGTACTAAAGGTTTCTTTGAGTGGTACAGTAATAATCAAGTGTATTTGTGACTGAAAATTACTTCTTTTGTATTTGCACAGAGAAGGTAAAAGATTCTGATTCTTAAATGAACATTTATTTTATATCTACATAGTCCTATATTCCAGGCACCTAAAACTGTTAAAGACTGTGAAAGCAAGAAATGGTCCCTAGAACCTCAGCCTTGAGCAGCTGCAACTACATAGCCTTCCCATGTCGTCTTCTTCAGAAGGACACCACTTCTGAAAGAAATTTTAACTAAACCTTCGGATCCCTTCTATTGGGATGCCACTGCCCACCTATCTTTGCTCACATCACTGTGACCTTTTGCACAGAAAAAAATTCTGATTTCTGTGCCTAACAGAGAGCCTCAAGAGCACATTTTGTAACACAGTGAAGAAGGTCATGTAAGCTAGCATATAGCAGAACTGATGTCATCCCATTTACTTAGTGGCTCAAAAAGCAGCGGTGTGCTATAGTGTTTTTCAGCTTGTCAGAAACTGCACTGGATTCTTCTCATGATTCTAGCACTGAGTATTCATCTCTATCAATATTTCTTAAAAGGTATCTGTCAAGCTACTAATAATCCAACTAATTTTTATCAAGAAAACAACAGTTAACAGACTACGTATTGATGTATGCTTTACACCATAACACAGTAGTTAGTTAGAGCATCCACTGAGATGCAGGGGAATCTAGGCTAAGTTCCCTTCATAGTCTGATGGGAGATAAATGTATATCTCCAAAAGATTTCATAGTCACCAGAATATAAACTCTTCTGGGTGAGGTACCACCAGAAGTTGATCCATTTTGCATGATGAACAAAAAAATTTATTTGGTCAGAGGCACACAGAAAGAGAACTTTAAAGATGACGGCAAGCTTCATCCATTTTACAGAGCTGAGAGGTATTCATGCAGAGAACCCTATCACCTTTTCTGATGGCTTATTGGGATCTTCCTGTGGGTTACTGTTAGGCCTCTTTTCCTGCCCTTTTCTAGGCATCCTCCTAGAAACCACAGTTTGGAAAACTCTGTCTTGAAAGACTCAGCAGCAGCCGCTGCTCTCCCCTGCTCTCACTCTCTCTGTCTGGGGAAAGGATGGCTCATGGACCTTGGCAGCAGGTTTGCACCTTGTCCCAGGCGCACTCCTCTGACCCCCTGGACTAAGCTGCCCCAAATCTGTTCTGGGTCAGAACCACCCTGCCCTGGGACCAGCTCTGTCTGTAAAGGTCCCACACATCATGGTACAATGCCATAGCTCAGGACTTCTTTGCCACTTGATATGTTAAAGGAAACATATTACCAGAAATATTACTAAAACTAACAATTACTTCTGTCAACTTGCCTTGTATTTTACAGCTGTGAGCTTCAATGAAATCTTACTAATAATTAATACCACAGACAAAATAACAGAAATAATATTAGCACATATTTATACTCCGTACCTTTGAATAATTTCAGATACAATTATTATCATAACAAAGCTATGGAATTCTTTAAAACTCTAGTAAAAATGGAAGAAAAAAAGTACTGTATAAGAACTTCAGATTGAGGTCATGTTTTTCAGCTCAGCCAAAACAGTTCTCAGATAGTCACCAGTAACGAGAATGCATTTCAGTGGCTTCACCAAAATGAACTGCTCAGGTTGGACAAAGCATCTGTTTAAGAAGCACTGCAACTTAGCAATACTGCTCAGAATAAGGATCCAAAGGAAAGTGTTCTCTCCATCTCCAGCTGCAGGGTAGAATATTGATGCAAAACAGTTTTGCAAATTAAAAGTTGAATGAAGGGCAGCTACACTGCACTCTCCAGACAGCAGCAAAGGCCCACTTGAGCAAGCTTCGGACTAGGATCAAATCCTAGTAGAAATCTAGAGGCAGTAGTTTGGTAGGTGAATAGAATTTCAAACCTGTAGAAGATGCAGTGAAGATACAGAGGAAATGGCGTCCATGGTGATCTCTATGCTGTCAGGGACAGAAAGGACAAGCATTGGTCTGTTAAATTAAACAGCAGTGTCTCTAGGGTAGACCTTTAAATAGGGGTCTGAGCATAACTCTGATGTCTATGTGAGCAGTTGAATCAGTTCTCTACTATGATCAGACTTCAGTTTCTTTCAGACTTTCTTCCCCCAAAGATAGCACCATGCAGAGTACACCATCTCCCTTCACATTTGCCGAAGTTATTGGCTTAAACTGGGCCCTAGAAAAAGAGGCAGAACCAAGGCCTGTGAACCTTCTCTCTATGAAGCTTATATATGTAAAAAATCATGTAGGAATTCTACTTTTATATGAGTGGAAACCTTGAAAACTATCTATCTCAGAGACGAAGACTACCACAGCCTCTTCCCGCCTCATATAGTCTCAAACACCAGACAAACCCCACCATTATTAAGGCTCCTGAAGTCTGACAACATGTCAATTTAGTTTGAAACAGCTTGTCCATGATTTCTTGCACTCACTTGTGACACATCTGGAGCTTCTGAAGGATCAAGAAAACATTCCTGACCGATTCTAATACAGTTTTCAAACCTCAGGGAGGCATTTCTCCTTCTGAACCTCCAAGTCTGCTGTGGAGCTTCCTCAGGAACAAAGCTCGCCATCCTTTCTCGCTTGCCAATTCTGATAAGACCATAACTAAAGGAAGAAAATAAGAAGTCTTCTGAAGTTCATCAGTAATTATCATACCAAAATAGAAATTGCCTAGACTAATAAGTTCCAACAATCGTTCATTGATCTGGCAGTGTTTGAGCATGTATGAAAACTTTGATGTTTGTAACTTGAAAGTTTTCAGAGCAGTATCTCTCAAGAAATATTAATCGAGTATATGTATAATTTAAGTCAGAACTTCAAAGCTTCTGTATCTGCAGAAATCACTTCAGAACAGGAGTATTTATGAGACATTTGAATTATTCCTACAGTGTAAATGGACAAAATAAAAACAAGAGGAAAATGTGAAGTAGAGGAATAAGGGAACAGGATGGATAACAGAAGAGACTAATTAGAATATAATGATGAAAGGCAGATTATTATTTGTGATTATTATATAGCGTGTTATATATACATCATGTATTACATCAATATATTAATCAATACATTAATTGTGATAATTTCCACCACTGAATATACTGACTTATGTAAGAATGTTTTACTGTGACCTTGTTGCCTTTACCTTATTTCCCAGATCACCACTCTATATATCTGTGGTAGCTTGGCATGATCCTGGTCTTCACATTGTCTGAAGCAAGAATTGTACTTATTCTCTTCAAATAGCAGCACTAGAAACCACATCAGTACAGATAACTCATGGTTGACTAATTAGAGTAGAGATGTGGTAATAAGGTTCTGTGCAGTACAGAGCTGTAAACATCCTGTGCCTTGATAGAGAACCTGATCTGTTGCTCAAAGGTGGCTGACAAAGTAAAAAGAAGAGTTGCAAGTTAACAGCAATTCAAATGAAAAGGTCAAGATAGGGGGATTTTCTACTCTCTGCCTAGAATTACATCAAAGAGCAGAAACTAGAGCTGAGCAAACAGTGTAGAAAATACAACAGTATTTATTTAAACTTGGTTCAAGCTAGCTCACCCTGAACGTTTTGCATAAGACAAAATCTCTCCTGTCAAAAAGATCATAAAAAGAACAAAAATCAGAGTGCTATGAAAGTCGTGTAATGAAGGGAAATGGTGTAAAGGAAACCCATTTTCACTCCTATGACCACTGGAACGTAGACGTCTGGTAACCAATAATTACCTGGAAATAACTGATGGGTTGAATATGTGTTCTGAATATGCAACACAGTGAATCAGCCAAGGAAAGAATACTAATTTTTTTTTTCCAAAGGTGAGGTAGACTGCATAGTCCAATGAATTAAAATATATTTTCTTTGTATTGCACTTACAGAAATTCTTCACAGAGAAATGTATGAGCTTTAATAACAAATATTGTTGCAACTATTGTTGCAACAGCTTACACAACAGTTAGCAAAAAGCCTCGTTGTTTTTTTCTAAACACAGCATCCTTACTTTTTTCTTTCTTTTCTAGCTTTCATTGTATGATAATATTTTGAATTGCTACCAACTCATTTGTTCCGAAGAGAAGAGATTTAAAGAATCTTTATCTCCTGCTGCACCGTGGGACAGAAGCATCCCCAAATCCAGCTCTGTAGGAGTTGTATGACCATGGGGGAAAAAGAAGAGAGATCCATACCTAACAGCTTTATGAGATGATGGAGACAGTGAAATGCTCCCCTGTTCCTTTTCACACCATTTATATGGAGAGAAGCAACGCAGAAGAAATATTAGTAACCAGTAGAGGTGATTGGAAAGAGTTCTTCCACACTGCAGAGATTTTTATGATTTCAATAGTTTTCTGTTTCACATCACAGTTACAGTGTCCATAGTTGCCACAAAACAATGAGATTTATGGACCTTGGAACACCTGAAACAGCACGTTCACTTAGGGTGGGAAAAAGTCTAAGCTGAGACACTGGGTTATATCACCCGGAACAGGAATATAAACCCTGCTTTCATGCATCACAGTTGAGTCTGTTACCATCAGCCCATGCAAAAAGGGTTTGCCTAGCATGGAAGTCTCAGCCACAGAAGAGAAATCTTTCTTACCAAAAGTGTCAGTAAAAGCAGTCCATGCTCCTAGGAGCTTATGTTTCTACGGGTAGTATATTTAATTTTCAGCCAGCTCTAGTGCACCAACAGTCATTCTGTGCTGGTACAATAACTTGCTGAGGATTATTAAAGCACTGAGCCAGTGCTTTATACAGTTGTGTTTGAAAGGAAAAAAAAATGCTTTTGCCAGTATAGTTTATTTTATCAGAAGAAATGATATAAATTATAGCACAACACTTCCCTTTCCTGGCACAGGCTGTCTCTACAGAAATAGCATTTGCCACTAGAACTGCACCAGCTTAGCTACATCAACAAACCTGTTGTAATATATAAAATGCCTGAGACAGGCACAATCACTCTACGAGCTGCTTCTGGTGCAAAAGTAGCCTTCCAGTCCTTAACCTGAAATACATTCCTAATTTAATTGCAATTTGGTCTCTATAAAGCGTGGCACCATCACAATAGGCAAAATATGCTGTAAAGAAAGCAGTCATTGTTACCAAAAAGACCTAGAATATAAAGTCAAGAACAGGTGAATAAAGTGAACAATCCAGAAGAAATGCTTCATTCTTGTTAAAGTTACTGTCGATGCCTGCTATTGCATTGCTGGCCTTTGCACCTGATTTGGCCTCTGGGCTCTTTCAGTTAGAAAGTGGATGGAAATGAAAGAAAAAAACTCCTAGAAAAGGCAACTGAGAATGCAACCTAGAAGGTAATATCAACAGAATCTTTTCCTCTCCCCCCCCACCCCCGCCTTTAAGTTTCACCATTTAGTCTGACTTCAGATTATAAGGAATTAGATTTTCCCTTAGTTTTCTTTGTTTCCTTTCAGAAACAAGTATTTCAAGGTCTAATGGAGATGAATAATGGAAATGTAGAGTCTCAAGTATATTCATAACCAAATGGGTTGACTTCACTTCATTGGAAAATGTGATGTGAGTGTCATGCAGATTATCAAGAAGTCTCTGGTATATGACCAGTCATATTTTTCAGGTTTTCATGGAAACGTTTTCAAACATTAAATAAAAGCAGAGAGTTATTCATTGTTGCCTATTGATCCTTCTGTATTTATACTTCTATTTAAAAAACTATCAGCCGAGAAGTGAGTGAAAACAAAAATAACTGGACTGAGATGACTAATCACATGCCATGAATAACAGACAGTCAAAATGAACTGTGCTGCTTCTGTGAAAGCAGCCTGTGCCAACAGTGAGTGGTTAAGAATTATGGTCCATGAGAAGATGCTGTGTTCTCAAAATCCTGCTGAGGGTCACTGTGTTCTCAAAGTCCGAGATAAAGCAGTCAGATTTAGTACAGAATGCATCTTGGCTGAATATTTGTAAACACTTAGGGCCAGATCTCATCTGCTTCAGTCAAGGTGTGATTACTGAAACCTGTTTCCATAAGGCCCTGCAGAAGGACTAGAACTGCTTAAGCCTTCAAAACATCCCTCATTGCCCATCTATGTCTAAAAATACCTATGTTGGAATTTGTGATTCAAATTCTATTAAAATTTTGTTTGGTTTTTAAATGCTTTTTGAAAAACCCCAAGCCACTAACTATGGCCCTGAATCAGCTTCTAGGCAGTATAACTTCTGCTGGCTTCCCGCTGTCAGAAGACATGTGAGACTATCTTGGATGTGATAAATATATGGTCACAACAGCAGCAGTCCTTTTTCCTCAACTGAGTTGATACACTAGTCCTATGCTTCCCAGAAATACTTTTAAAGGAGGAAATAATTTTCTCTTGTGAGATAAACTATCACTTGTACTGGTTTGTACCATAAAGTGTCAGAAAGTGTCCTTCAAGTTCAGCATGTGAGCCATTCAAAGAAAGGAAACTGTAAATGCAATAAATGCATAATAATAATTATGTGAGAATAAATAAATCAGGTCTAAAATAAATCTTCTCTTTTAAAAATGTACTTACATTTTTTTAATTACATAAATTCTAGCCAAGGATCAAATTAAAGAATTGTTAATGAAAGTGCTGCCTTAAATCAGAACCATAAAAGTCGATGTCAGTAGAAATAACTGAGAAGAGACACATGACGCTGTACTAAAGTCCACCTCTGGTATCAGAGTTATCGGAGTTATTAGAGTGCGTCATTTCCTTCTGTAAAAAATCATGATTCACAACTACATAAACATGCTTTTCAGAGGAAAGGAAGAGTGCTCTCTTCTCAGTTTGTCAGATACTGTTCAGGTGTAAATCAAAGTGAGTCTGCTGAGGCAACAAGAACAACACAGATTTACCTTGGTTGAGAACAGGGTCCACAATATTTATTTTGTTATCTAAAGAAAAATAGGACTAAGTAATAAAAATAGCACTAAATAAATGCTGAGATTTTCAATGTTTTAAATGAAACCAGTAGTTTCTTATGGAAGAAATTAACAATTTCTATTTAAAAGTTTTCTTTCTAGTTTGAGAGAGGGTCAGAGCTTGGCTACGAGAAGGCTGAGCATGTTTCTCTTCACAATTCAGAGTCTCTACGCCCTGAGCTGCTGTGCTTCAAAGGCTTTACAGAGGAGATGCCCACCAGCTTACACTGATATTCTCGTGCACTAAAGAGACACTGAATGTTTTACAGCAGGGAGAGTCCTCACTTCCTTTACCTCATGTAACTACATCTGGACTTCTCTACAGAAGGTAAAACAAATCCCAAGATGACAACTGATTCCCAGAGTCACAAGAGGAGAAACCTTCTGCCATCCCTTACTTTTCTGTCAGAAATTTTCCAGTTTACATAAAAACAGAAAAAAATTTTCTAACAAATTATTTTCCAAGGTGTTTCAGGTTTGATTTTCTTTTCTTCTGCAAAGAATCACAGGTTTGAATGGACATTTGGAGGTCAGCTGGTCTTAACAGCTGCTGAAAAGGCCAATTTAGATTAGGCTTACATGCTGTAGTAGTCACTCATCATCAACAAGAGGAAAAAAGACAAATCTAAAATAAGTTTGAAATCTGATGTGCTGCAATAAAAAAACCTCTACAACAAGCAGAACTCATGAGGAAAGGTACAGAGTTAATCCCCAGACATAAAGAGATTATAAACAGCTATAAAATGCACATGTTAACAAGATGTGCACTATATTGTAATGAAGACATCCTTCTGGACCATTATGAAAGACGTGTCCAAAGATGTGGTGCAGTATTTCCAGGACTCCAAAAAGTATTTGTGCAAAAAAATAACATACAACAGGGCCATGCAGCAGCTGGGAGGCATTGTTACGTCACAGTCACGTAATGAGCTTGCAACCTTGTTCCACCTCTAAAACTCAGATTCGTCATCTTTTCATTTAATATAATAAGAGGGTTGGGTTGTTGTTTTATAAAGTGGGGAGCAGAGCACTTATTCCATTTTTCTAAATGCAATTTTTTTAACCGTCCGTTAAATTATTACATTTTGTCCATTTTAAACAATTTAGAACAAACACCATGCTCTATGAGGCATCAGGCACTTGAAACCTCCAGTGGCTGCTGAAACCAGCAATTGTAACTTATTTGTCAGAGCAAAGGCTATGCTAGAAGCTTGAAAAATTCTGCAAAAGCTACTAAATATTCAGATTTCTTTTTCTTTTTTTTAAACATACTTTATTCCCGGTCAAAGCTGAACATAAGCCTACAAAATGAGGGAATGCTGATATTAGAATAGTGCATACGTGTCTGGTAAGCGTTTTCTGTAAAGGACACTAAAAGATGTGGAAAATGTTTAGAAAAGAACTATAGGGTTGATCTCAGGTCTGGAATAAAAATACCTTGCACTGACAGATTTAGAGCATACAATTTGTTGAGTCTGTCAAAAGAAACAGGAGCTGGAACTTGATTATAGCATAGAACTGTCTTGACAGGAAGAAAATAAGTTCCAAACCCCTTTATAATCTGCAGAAAAAGTACACCAAGAAACAACGTTTGGGGGCTGAAGCTAAACAAATTAACATTTAAAAATTCAGCATGTATTTTTTCATTCAGCTTCCAAAAGAAAGGAATTGTGTTGTGTCTGTCTTGTCTATCTGTTTGTCTCTACCTGCTCGTGCTTGAGCCTCTTGATAAATTGCCACCATGTTTGCCACAGAAGTAGATTTATTATCTCAGAAGTACTGTCTCAGAAATTACTGAGTCCCTAGAAGCTGCCAGAAAACAAGCAACAAGAGGAGAAAAACTGTGAAGATTCTCCCCAAGGAGGGAAACACACGCACTCAGCTCCCATTAGACACCAAAGAATCCTTACTGGAAGAGATGTTATCCATGCTCTAACTATAAGGAAAAGCTTCCATTACAGCTAACATGTTACTAGACACTGAAGAATCTGAATTAGAGACATAAATCCATAGGAACAAAAGATGTTGTTTCTACTACTTGCAGAACTAACAGCTAAAAACGAGGATTATTAAACTCTGGAGCAAAATAAGAAGGGAAGAAATGCACCACCTTAATTTATCGCTATTTCCAATAAGGTCACGTCAGGTTAGGTTTTTTATGCGCACATGGTAAGAGTTTTTCTCCTAGACAGTCTCACATCTACACAGAAGAGAATATCAAAGGGTAGAGGAGTGGAACAAAGAAGCATCACATTTGCAGAGTCATTATATCATTAAAAAAGGTATGAGCTGTGCTTCTTGGAAAGGGGCCAGAAAAAATGGCACAATGGGCTACTGCCCATCTCAGTGAGAAAGGACACAGCTTGAAAGGCACGACTGCTCTGTTAGTCATGCACACCCCAAGACTGTGGTTAAGCTACAGCTCATGTACTACCCTCACTGTTTTTACCAAATGCAGTGTATACACACTGAGTGTGATCCATCTGGAAGCAGGCAGCATCTGAACAGCATATGTGTGGCAAAGAAGGCTCGCTGTGCTCTTGTGCTCATGATTTAACTGCAAATAGAGTCATAAAGGAACAAAAAGCTACTTCATATAACCAATAGGTCAATGACAAGGGCACTCACCTGGAAGGTGGAAGACGTATTTCCAAATCTCTGTTTCTCCTAATTTAGAGCAAGGATCTGCACCTGGCTTTTTGCATCCCAACCAACTGTCCTAGCACTTAAGTTTTAAAGGCAGATTCACGCTTTTTCTCTCCTCTCTCAGGCCAAAATTATATTTAACTATTTCATGCAACTGCAATAGTGTCATCCAAGAAAATTGCAAAGGAGATCTCATCCTTGGAAGTGAGACACTTGGTCTCAGCTTGCACACAGGTCTCTTGCTGCTCAGCTGAATACTCCAGCTACTGGATTAAATAGGCTGCTAACTGCAGTGAATCTCCAATAGCTTATGTTCTCTATCGCTTATGCAAGGTCTGATCCAGCTCTGAAGATGCCTACCAAATAAGGCCTTGCAGATGATGAGACAAGGAATGTCCAATTTCAGGATCTTACCAGGATCTGCAGATGTGGTTTTGACTGTATGACTATGTGCAAACTGCTGTCTGAGGCGGCACTTCACATTCCAGGTTAACTGACAGTGAGACAAGCATTTTCAGTAATACAGTGGTGCCTAAATCTCCTACATAGGCCAAGAAGCCTACAGAGCTGTCAAAGTTATGACTCACATGGCTTCTCCTCACTTTACACATCTTAAGTCATTCTCCAGTTTTGCACTGCCTCACCTGAAATTTCATGTCAAATTAGTTCTCCCCTGGAATACCTCCATTGTTTCTCAGACACAGCTTTCCAAGAGACAGTCTCCTGATCTGTGCAGATGCTCTGCATTCACAGTTGTGAGATTTTTGGCTCAGTATTCGGCTACACTGAAATACATCCCACAGGTAATCCAAGTTGCCCTGGGGAGGCATTTAACCCTCATCATTATCAGTCTATAAAGTGTCTCATCCATGCATTGTATCAACTCTGATCATAAATATATTTTAAGATCATTGAAGATAATACTGAACAGCATCCAGCCTCATCTGAATACCATCAGTACCCCTTGAAAACCCTTCGGTCCATGGTGCCCTTTGACAGTTGCTTTTTGGGATTTGCTGGTTAGTGAATTCTTAATCTATTTAATATGTGCTTGAGTGCCAATGTAAAGTGACCACTTTTAATCAGAATATCATGCAGTGCTAAGTTAAAGGCCTTGTAAAGTTCTATTAGAATTGAGCAATTACTTACCTCTATCAAGCAAACTTACAATTTTCTCAGAGTGAACTCAGCATCATCATATTCTTAAAATTTAGAGAGGTCCCTTACTCATTGTTGGATGAACTGTAAAAAACTATTTCTTGGCTAAGGTGAATTGATCTGAAAAGTCTTAAGTGGCTGATAGTCTTCATTCCAAACACTCACTTATAGCAATAGCAAAGAGGTTGCATACCTGTTAACCTGTGACACTGATGTTTTCTTTAGAGCCCACTTTGTTTATCTTTCAACATGGTTCACTTACAGTTTAATAGGTCACTCACTAATACCTAGGGAACATTGCTATTGGAGAACTGTACAATACTGGAGTAAAAAATCTGTGCTACAATGAAAAAATGGACATTTTAAAGCCTAAAGTGTTTTCTGATTTGAAGTAGAGACTATTTAGCATTAACGTCTGGTCGTTTTCCTTTGCCAACATAATATTTTAACAAGTTTCTCTTACAAACCAGTAGGTTACCAAATACTAGTTCTAAGTTTTCCACCCACCCTGAAATGTATAAAGTGAAGAGAACAAACAGAATATGCATTTGATGTATCAGGAGGGCTTGAAAGAGAGCACAGCAGAAAAAACAAAGAAGAAACGGGAAGGTTACAAATGTGAATTCTTGCGTTTTGCTGGTCCAGGGCACTGGTAGTGCCTTCAAGCAAAACTGATTCATCCAACGGAAGAGTTGCCTGAACACACGATATAGGTGCACAGTTAGCCAGTTAGGCTCTAAAGGGCATTATTTTAACAAAACATGATGGAGATTGCCATTAAAATTGAAAAAGAGCTACACAAAGAAGAAAAAATGAAAATGTTTTCTGCTGGTTTGTTTTTTTTTTTCCAGAGTGTTATTTTTTTCCAGAATTTTGCCCAAATTACCCTGCTTGGTTCACCACAATGAATTTTTCAAAAGCATCAGCTGATATTAAAAAGTGAGCACTTTCTCTTCTCTGTTGCTAAAGATGTCCAGCAAAAGCTTCTGCTGGTATTTCCACAGTCACTAACAACAGCCAGAAGATTTTGGTGAAGCTTTAAATTATTGACTGAAAAGAGATCAGAAACTATCGCGCAGCACTCAGCAGAGGCTGATTGGAAAGATCCGATGAGCATTAGTAAGGGTTAGATATAGCCCAGCTTGCCCTAATAGTGTAATCAAAGTCCTATCTCAAAGTTTTGTCACAGCTCTTAAATGAATGACAGCAACAATCTATTTCCACCCAGATTTGTAGCAAGATTGCAGCCAAAAGACCAGAGCATTTGGGGCTTTCTTCCTCCTCTGACTGGGAGGCAGCAGTTTGCTTCACAGACTACTGATTTCTCTGCAACAGTAGTTCCATTAATACCTGTCTCTTGTTAAAAGGTTGCACCCACCCCAGCCAAGAACAAAATCAAACACAAAAGGAAATAACACTGACGATCCATCTATGTGAATATTCCACTCTATTTTTTTACAATAACGATGAAGGAGAACAGCAGAAGCAATTGTTTCTTGCTATCAGTTTGACATAATACAAACCAAGTGGTTATGGAAGAAATATAGTATTAGCTATCCAAGCATGCATTCAGCCTAGTATGTGCACTCATGTGCACTGGAAAAACACAGTGCACAAATGCAAACACAACTGTTTGAGAACTGGCAGTATCTCATGTACATGGATGGGCAGTAACATGGAGAAAAGTATGTTCAAAAATTTATTCAACTTTCTTTATTTCACTCTTCTCTCAAATACTGCGTTCACAGATGTTTATGACCCTCCCAAAGCAATGCACACAAATACTCACAGAAGACGCTTTGCTTGCAAAAATGTTCAAAGAAAGGAGAGTCCTAGTACACGGCAATGTGCATCAGACCTTCCAGCTTTCTGAGGCATAAATGTAGGACACAATTACAGAAAGTGAAAAAGACAAAGAAAATACTCAGGTAGGGAAGTTAAGATGCTGTGAGTTTCATTTTCTGAATATAAATAAATTTGCTAATATCACTTTCATAATTTTTTATTGTCCATGTAAATCATCTCCAGTGACATAAATGAAGTAACACTAAATTTATGCCAGAAGGGAGGTAGCTTTGGCATTGAAATGGAAGCCAATGGAGAATTTCTTTTATACGTTTTCATGGGAGCATTTTCTCAGGAGGCATTCATGAATTAATATTGAAAGCTATTTGTGGATTTGGGAATTACTCAGTGAGGAAACAGAAACAGTTGACTGCTATTTCCTATTCTTGGAGTATGGTAGTATTGCAAAACCATTATTGACAAAAGCTGCTAAATGTCAGTATTCCCATGAATGCATCTTTCCCTCTTTCACACAGAAATTGTCAGCTATCTCTGTGGCTGCCTCTGTCTCCAGGATTCCTCAAAACGCAGGGCCAAGGTACACAGGGAAAGGACAGGCCTGGAGTCACACAAAGCTGTTCCTGCATGGTTCCCATGGATGCATGAACTTTTCCAGGGATGGAGCTTGTTGTACTGTCCATTCCAGATACGACCAAAAGCAAAGACCCTGGAGACTTTGATCCTGCAAGTGGCCTGAAGGTTGTTGGAGACCAGACTGGTCACAAGGACCTGTCCCAGGAAGATACCCTCTTTTTGTGGGATGATATGAATAGTAATAAAGAATACTTGGCACAGACTGTGTGAAAATGCCATAAACTACCGACAGAATTTTATGCTGTCTTTACAGGCAATGGCAAAAAGTCTAAGGCAATGAAGAATCAGGGCTATTACATTTGGTATTGTCCATTTAGGCAAGACTTCTGCCCATGTGACTCTATGGGGCTAGATTTGTGACAGATTTCTTTTTTCTTTTTCAGTCTGATGATGTTCATTATTACCATTGACCCAAAATGTTAATAGAGTTTTGTAAATTTTTCAAAATAACGTTTTTGTCAGTACTTGTTATTTTTAAAGTTTTCACAGGAAGAGATGAGTTTTTGCAAACTTTCACTATTTTTCCCTTTCCCCTTATCTCTGTATGTGAAAGCATTCTCAGACATTTTCCTTTTAGTAAATTTTCTATTAACCTATGAAGTCACATTAGAATGCTTTATAGACAAGTCTCGCTTGGTTAGTTATATTGCAGCAAGCTGTCTTTCGTATGTGATTAAAAAAATAAATATTAAGCCACCTTAGTCCCAAGATATGTAACTATATTATTAATGGCTCTTGTTTTGTACCCGACTTTATAAAAAGATAGTTGATTTTGTTTTTCCAAATAGATATAAATAATTCAAGAAAGTGTTTTTCTAAGCAGGTTATTACCTATAAAGATGTAGCTTTTAGGACGGCCTTTAGTATAAAATATGTATAACTGCCACATATATTATTAACAGGTACCCAACATTGTTAGCACAGTACCTTATTACCAGAAAAACAAATGAGAATTCTGATATGGAATTCTGTATCAGAAGAGATGTGTGAAAGTAGACCGTTTTTTTCTTAAATGTATCTGCTTTCCCTTCATGGGAATTTAAACAAACCTCAGGGTAAGGGCTTCATGATGTTTTGTCTCATTGTTATACATTTAGAGATAGAAGGAGAAAATAAGAGATTGTCTCACAGAAAGGGAAAAATCATGTCTCACTGGAAGGGAAAATAAGCATATTTGCCATCAAGAGGACAATCTGCTATTTCATTCCTTTGATGCAGTTCATATTATGATGGTCACAATGTCAGGATTAATTAGACCAGAGGGTGGTGTAAATGCCAAAAGAAAAAGTTGCCGTACATCTGTTCTAATTTATCTCATGGATGTTCCTTCACTGAGTAAGTGAAGAATGTGGCTTGGGCCATCTGTGACCCAGTTAGAGAGAGCAGGGCGGCTTGTTGCCTTGCGGGTGCCAGGACAGGAGTTGTGACAAGAAGGTCAAAGGATGGTCTGAAGAGTGCTGGGGAATTTCCACTCATTGTTTGCAAGCCTCTGACTGGAGAGAGGTAGGAGAGACTCTCAGGTGACCCGAGTGACCTTGAAAGGGAAACTAAAACCTGGATCTTCTCAGGCAATCCTCTCTAGGATAATCTTCAGCCCGTTAGCAAAGGAATAGACATATTGATAAGTGTCCATTTATTGATGCAGAAATAGTGCCAGGAAGAAAGCCAGTTAGAATCCCTATGGGAGGAGGAAAAAGTGTCCTCTTTTACATCAACTTTAAACAGGACTTAAGACACCCAACAGGAAAGAAGGAAAGATGGCAGATTTTTATTGACCTATATTGGCAGTTTTATATTGACCTGTACTTTCAATATAAATTTTAGAAAAATGAGATGGGGGTGCTATACAACATGCTTTAATGAACAATGAGCAAAAGCGGTGTGTGTTCGATCAGCTATCTATGAAGTCGAAAGAACAGAGCAGACAATATGAGCTAGCAGAAATTCCACACGTGGTTTTCAAATGTTGGGTCATACAGAACTTGGGGAATGATGGTTAGGAAAATAGTAAAATTGTAGTCAACCTGAATATATTTCTCACATGCAGCTGCCTTACAGGTGCTAAAATTCAGTTAAATTGGGCCAGCAAGAAGCTGTGGTTTTATCTAGTAATGATTAATAAAAATACTGACAGTCAACACAAAAGAGGATTGGAAAGCAATGAGTTAAAAAAATAATAAAAGTATAAACTATTTGAGAGCTGAGAAAGTGCTACGTAAACAGCCAACTGGAGATGAGTTTGTAATAAACAATAATGGCCATGAGAAAGTCAGTGCAATTTTCTGTTGAATAAGCTAAGGGATCACGTCCTGGGGTTTTAGCTTTCCTCCACGTGCTAGTAAAGAATTTAGAGAGGTGTAATTAACAGTCATGCTTCTACAGGGATTAGCTGAAGGGAAAAAAATGGTACAGGGATGGAAAGGAATTATCTACCAGTGCTGCCACACCAATAGGAGAAAGCAAGATACTCAGCTTTGTCAAAAAAAAAAAAAAAAAAAAAAAAGGACAGGGGAAAAAAAAAAAGAGAGGGACAGTTTTTAATAAGGTATCCACATGATTGGGCATAACTACAAAGGAATAAAAAACAAAAAATTAACGGATATGAATAAAGGTGGGGAAGAGCAGAAATTATATGAAGCAGTAGGAAATTTAAGGATGAGCATTGTGAGAAAGAGTCCCACAAGTGGAGCCTATGAAAGTGAAGAACAGCCTCTCCAGGAACTGCTGAACCATATGTCTATAAAAAGCTCCAAAGAAAGCATTAAAAAGACAGTCTGATGGAGCTAACAAGCTTTCATTACAGGTAGCTAAGCTAAATAATACATACCTAGAGGTCATTTCCACCACTAATTTTCTATAGCACTTCACTTAATTGAATTAATGAAAAGTTGGAACTTTCATTCAAAAGCACATTGAAACAGACAGACTTAAAATTGTTGCAGGAAGGTTTTGCTTAACTATTAATTTGCTTTACTAGTACTACTGAGAAAAAGGATTACCAAAAGATCCTACTCAAAGAAAGAACTGGGAATAATCTCTTGGATCTTTTCACAGGCTCAGAGGTACAAAATAATCCTGACTTTTTTTCATGAAGGTCCCCAGTAAGCTCGAACCTCAGCAGTTCTGAATTACTATGTTATTGTTTTCTTCCTAATGTCTACTGTGCATCAATAGTTATAATGGAGGGAGATTGATAGAAAGCTGAGATTTAGTAGCAACTCAGCAATTAAACTGCACAACTAGTCTTTGTTCTACTGTTCCCTGGTGGATACAATCCTGTTCATTAATCTGCTTGTTGATTATAGCCCCTCCATAATATTGATCTGTGTTTCACAGTCCTGTGATTGCAAGAACACGTATTTGCCACGGGCAGCTACAGTACTGCATACACTTCGAATTAATGCTGAAATATTTAAAGGCAGAAAAAGAAAAAAAACAAGTGGTCCTTAAACTGATTTGAGCTTATGTACTTTTGCTATGGCAAAGTTTTATTTTTCTCTCCAGTTGCTATTAATAAAAAGAAAAATTAAAAAAATTTAGACAAAAGAAAAACAAAACAAAACAAGCCCTTAGAAGTTGTTTGACTCAGGGAATCTCACAAACAGTATTCTGTAATTGTTGAAGCAATTTTAGGTCTTTACCACAACTTATTCTTCTTGTTCAGATACATTTGTGTGGACAAGTACAAGGAAGCCTATTATTTGTCATTTATTCTCTAAGACATAGTGAATACATTTCTCTTCCTCTTGCGTCCCAGTTCCATATTCTGAATCTTCTGTATTTTTATTTGGATTTGCTCTAATGTAAGACTTGTTTAGTTTACTTTTTGTTCGTTTAAAGAATGCACACTCAGATGGAATAGTCCATCTGTGGATTCATCCATGCTTGAATTGGGCAATTATCCTGTCGGCTGTCTTCTTTGCGCATCTATACCACCAGATACAAGACCAGAGGTGAAAGCTCCCGGCTGGAGGAGGCCCTCACATCTCACCTGGAAGAAAATCCAAAGAGTGATGTAGGGGGACAATCTGAAGGAGAGACATTTTATATATGACTATACAAAGAGACAAAGAAGGTGTTATAGAAGATATGCAGGAAAGGAAAAGATGAATCCTAATGCCAAGGTTGCCTGGAAAAAGCATGTAACGTAACAGCATGTAACGGCAAAAGTGAAGCAGGGCTGGCATAGTCAGTGCGTGCACCTCAGGAGCCCAACCCTGTCCCTTTGAGAGATGGCCCACTATGTCAGCGACTTTCCTCTAGTGAGGCAGAGAAAACACTCCTCGACTGTTTTTCTTCCAGATTTCTCTTGTGATGAAAAAGGAGTCACTGCAAAGAAGAAAGAAATGTTGCTGAAAGGAGAACAGAAGGAAGAAAAATGACTGGAGAGAAGAAAGGGTCTGATGGGGAAAAAAAGAGAAGCGTGAAATGAATAGAAGAAGCAAAGCACAAAAAACAAATGAAGGAAAGTAACATTAACCAGAAGATGGAAAGTTTTTCTGCAATATCCATCTTTAAGAATGAAGAGCAAAACAGATGCACTACAAAATCAGTTTGATTATCTGTAGGATGGCTATCTATAATCAGATACTAACCCAGTCCTGAGACATTCATTCCTTTACATCTTGGGGATTTTTCTGTCATTTTAAACATTTTTTCCTACCCTGAATCAGGAAGAACTTGAGAAATCTTTTTTTTTTTTAATTATTTTTGCAAATTGCTAATAATACTGGTACAGCCAATAGCCACTAAGTTACAATGCAGATGTGAAAAATTTGGGTTTGGGTTCTTGGTTTTACCGTTTTTATGCAGATTTGTACAAGGCTGTCATATATTTGAGTGCCCTATGAGTATCGTTGGCATACTATGAGATCCTTATGTGAGTCTCTTTCAGGGTGACTATTTGCAAAGATTTTTCAATATCTTCTGTTGGTGCTATTCCATTTTATATGGATTTAAATGATTTAAAATATGCACTGGGTCAAGAACTATGTGAAAGCTTTGCCTCACTTGCAATGAAGCTAATAGCTGAGGTGGTTTAAGACCATCTTAATCACTGCTTAACTCGACACTTCACTGGGGATTACAAATCAGGCTTGATTAAAGTGAACCCATACCTTGGCCACAGGAGTTCGTAGCTTGACATCTTAATACAAACCCGCTTTTATCGGGGGGGTTACGTGAATATGCTGGGCTGTGAAATGAAGCATAAGCACACGTTTGCTTTGCATTCCTTCTTGCCAGCAACCTTTGGCAGGGAGACAGAGCAGGCAACTGCGGGCAGCAGCTTCTTAAACTGACAGAGCTGGATCCATCAGAAATTTTCTGCCTGAGTGTTAATTCTCGAGCCGGTGGTAATGGTATCCACCTGAGAAGGGACAATCCCAAGTCACATCACTTCCAGAGTTAAGGAGAACAGATATTTACCCCTTGCCTTGCTCAGAGAAGTGTCCTGTTGTTTGAAGTATCCAGTTCTGGTTTTTCACCAGCACTTCCTGTGGATCATTGAAAATTTTCCCAAAAAAGCAGTTTGTTGAAACAGATCAAAATCCATGGTTTGTTTACGCTTTAGTGAAGCAGTGTGGCTTGTTTTCTGCTTTCTGCCCAGCTCCTGAAGCATACAGACACCTTGAGCACAACAACAGACAGCTCTAAATGAGCCGGAGATTTTGTCTGACAATATTTTTGTTATCAAATGTCTGGCTGTACTTATTTTTCGTTCACTGACTGCTTGATTCATTGCCAGCATTTCTCTGCCAGTGGAAACATCCACCGCAGTGGATGGCTAACAGCACTATGGGTTTAAACTCCGGCCAGATTTCACAGAGCTTAGCCAGCAGCAGCTGCCTGGAAAACGCACAGGGTCGGCGCATCTCCTGGGTGCAGCGAGGGCCGTGGCTGGGAGCACCGCAGTGCCCAGACCCTGCAGGGGCTCTCTGGTGCCAGGAACTGCTGGGGCTTCCACCCACCAATAACGAGCTTCTTAAATATGCTCCCAGTTTTAGCTCCCTCCCACTAATTGCGTTTTTCTCTATTTCTAGATATGGTCATTTCCATGCCTGAGTTTTCTGCTTCTATTCTGCATTTGGTTTAGCCAGTTCTTGCCTCCTGTGAATTTTCCTCTGTTTTATTTCGCATCTTCATGACATTTTCCTCAGAGGTCACTTCTTCCTGATGTTTCATGTTCAGGCGTTCTCATTTGTTGGCCTAATATTTGTTTTATGAGTCTCCACTTGTTTTTTGACTTTGTTGCTATTGCCTCCATTTTTTTACTGTTATTGCCGTTTCCGTCAGCCTGACCTTACTCTGGACTGCTTCTCTCAGCCTCTAGAGCAACACTTCCTCCTGGCTTTGATCCTAAATTACCTCTTTCATGTGAGGCTCATTCAAATGGCATTTGGAATTCAGATTTCCTGAGCTTGATATTGCAAGCCCCAGAGTAGTTCTTGAGAAACGAAAGGCCACCTGAATTTGATTAAAGCCAAAAGGGTTGGACAAGCGTGCTGCAAGTTGTCTGTTCCTGCACGGATCAGCCCTGCAGAGCTGTCCCTGCTCCCCCAGCTTGGCAGATGTGCCCTGCCATCTTACTGCTGCGGGGAAGTCACTGACTCCCGCTTCCAGTGGCAACTTACAGGGTAAGGCACCACATGGTGTCAGGACGGTTGGCAGAGTCCAGCCCTCTGTACACAAGAACGTGCAATGTTTTACCTTGACTGTTTCCTTGCTCCTGACGGATGCAGCTTCCACTTCTCTACATTTAATCTTAGTCAAATCTCTGCTTTGTATTTGCTCATACAGCCTCTCCGTGATGATGCACTTTATCCATCCTTTTATTTATTATTTTAAATCCTTTTCAAAAAGCCCAGCCAGCCTTACACCCGGAAGGTTGATTCACCATCTGTTCAAAGTGGAAAACGTCAGGGTAAATAAAACTTGGGTAAGGAGGCTCAGAGTAAACAGGCCAAATCCTTCTAAAATGTTGGAGGTGACAACGCATCTTAATCATCCAGTTTTCTGCATATCGAGTACAGCCGTTTGCTTTGAAAATTTTGTCAGTCCTTAATTTTGAACCCTTTCTTTCCTTTCAGCTTAGACTACAGCAGATGTGAGATATGACTGAGAGACTTGAGGAGGGAGGAAGGAGAGTTAACAAGTTGAAGGCACGGGCTTTACATAAAAGCTAGTGTTACATATTTTTCCACATCAAAACACAAAGAATGGGCACTGAAATGACCTAAATATCTTTTTTACAAATAGGTGCCTTAGGGCTAGTGGATTTTAATCTCAGATGCGTGCTGCACGTGGTTGTCTATCTCAGAAAATCTGATGCTCTTAATGCTTGCATGTTTGAAGGGCTAATTTTTTATGCATTTTTCTGGGGTACAGAAGTGCCTGGAGTTTTGAAACTAGACTTTAATTTGCAGGCTAAAGAAACCAAATCTTGATTTACCCAGAATTGCCTTTCACTTGTTTACATTTTAAGGGGTGTTTCAGTCCCAGAATTTAGAGGATTAATTTCATCCCTTAAGTATTGCAACTGACCAAGCATTTATCTTCCAGTCTCTAACATACTGAAAATTATGCAATTTACTTGAGAATTTTAAAAAAGAAATCAATATGTTCCCATGATAAACATACTGTCTATCCTTCCTCACACTAGGGAAGTCAGTCAGGGGAACTTAATTGCCTAGACCCGGCAGTGCGGAGAACAGCATTAATAAATGGGGTGTACTGGCTTGTATAAAGGACAGATGTGAGTTTTCTGCTCCACTGTACGATGAATTAATTCTCTCTCTTTCCCACTTTTTCTCAATTTATATATCGCAGTGACCACTGAAGAGCTGCATTTACAATCACTTTGGTAAAGCGTTCCCAGAGCCAAATCCCGGCCACATCTTGCGCTGCGTGGCCACGTCCTTGTTCTTCAGTCCTCATCCCAGAGTCAGATCAGTCTGGAAAAATGCTCAAGTCTAAGACATAAGTGAAATGTGATCTGAAGATGGGAATAGGTGAGCAGCAAGGATGGGAGAGGTTTGCAAGCTGACCCATGCTCCATCTCACCTGCTGCCATCTACGGACACTTTGTCTCTCTCCCCCTCTCTCTCCCTGTCTCCCCTCTGTAGTACTACTTGCCCCTGGGGACTACAACATCTGAACTCTGTTGCAGCCCTTACCAAAAAAGGTTGCTGCAGAGGAAAAGCTAGGATCCAGAAAACAGTCAAAATGGGGTTTGGCAAGTCGGGTGGTGCTTCAGGCAGGAGTGACTTCCAGCAAAGGGACTGTGTAACCGTCAGCTGTGCGCTAGTCAAACACGGAGCCGTTCAGGGCTCCTGGCTTTCCACTTGGCTAAGGAAGGGCAAGCCGGCAACCATGGCTCTCTGGCTCCCTGGTTTCTGCCCACCAGAGCTTGTGCTGTCACCTATGTGGTGGAAAGATTAGGGCAATTGAGCTAGTCCTGGGGGAAGGAGGGAGCTGGCATGCCTAACAGAATTGCAAGCCTACTGTGGCTGGAAGTACGAGAGCTGGCAATGGTACGGGCAGAGACAGCCCCAGCTTCCTAAACCCCTTCAGATGATAGCTCTCATCCTTGTAGACACAACGCAGGCCAAGAAGGATGCACGTTATTGTGGACAGGAAAGGTGTTAACTCACAACATACTGGTTACTTGGAGGGAATTTCCTGCATGGATGCTGTTAGCCAAAGGGGAACATGGAAAAAGGCAAACATCATCATACTGACGGGGGGGCTTATGAGCACCTACCCAAGGAGTTGCTGTGCAGTAGCTATGTACTGTGCAGTACTTTTATGCCCAAAGCCAAAGTCATTATCAGATCCGTTACCATTTTAGAGTTTAAACTTCTTCTTTTAGAACTTTTCTATCATTTTAAAAGGCAGAACTACCCTTTCCCTGCTTGTGTCACTAGTCTGTGCTCCCAGCTTCCACAGGAAAGTAGTCAGACACTATTTAGAAAGATGTTGTTTCAGTAAAATGTACTTTTGTCAGAAGAAGGATTTGTCTGAAATTATAGGGACCTCTAAGTCTGATGTGCAGAGGAGTTGTGCAGGCTTGGGAGTTATGTAAGCACAAATCACATATCATGAGAATCACACACATATATATATATATATACACACACTCCATAGTATTTTTAAGAAGTCACTTTTTTAAACATCCCCTTTTAAAGCTTCTACTCGCTGGGGACAAGGTGTACCATTCAGCTGATAATTTAACATTGATTTATTCGTTCTACTGCTCCAATCTACTGTTCCTTACACACTTGTCATGGTAAGTCTGCGTGATCCTGCTGTATATCTGCAGGCTAGATAAGGTGTACAGAATATGGTTTGAGGCATTCACACTACAGCACTTTTCCAAGATCATTCAGGATTTAATCTAAAGTCCGGCAAAATCAGTGGGACACTTGACAATGAATTCAGTGGGGTCTGGATCTGACAGTATGTACAAAGACTCTTTAAAAAACATATTTGCAAAGAAATTGCTGAAGAGATCCCTGGTACTGTTTCCAGACGAGGCAGTGAAAATATGAAAAAGATATCCATTCGATCACACATTTCCTGCCCCCCCCCCAAAAAAAGGCAAATGATAGGCAAGAAAAAAACAGGGTGTCTAAATTTCTTTTTAACATGAAAATTTTTAATAGAGAATGCTACCCTATCTAAAGGTATACTGAATCCATGCAATAGAATACTGTAGCAAGCATAATGTTTTCATTAAATGTTAAAGTCTCTGTCAAAAAATGTATGGAAAGCTCTTAAAAATTACATTGGACTTTCCCCATCAGGTCTATCTTGTCTAATGCAACATGTATTATTTCATTAAAATTAAACACATAGCCCTCCTCTCACTGCCTCATCTCTTCCTCTTTGCTGCTACCACTGTAGCACCACTCATGCTAAGATTTTCTGATGTAAGAGGGCTTAAACTCACACCTCCTGAGGGTATCAAATTAAAGAGCAGCGGTCATAATTCCTCATTCTACAGGGAAAACATGATCGTATCTCAAAGAGCATCCTTCTTATCCTCTCATTAACACATAAAGAAATACATACTCACACTAATACAATTACAAACACTGGCTAATCTATATTGCTTTCTTTCCCTTTCATATATCCTTTGGGAAAGCTACTGTCTTATTCTATGTATTTTTACATCCAGTATTTTTTTTTTCCATTTACAATGAGATAGAGTTCATTTTTTGCATAAACACTTTATTTACAGTGTTTTCTCTCTTTGGAAATTATATTAATTTTGAACTCTATAGCTGATTAGCCCTTATACACTCTAGAGTACTTGCTTGACGTACCCACATGCACACACTTATATATAAGGAGAGAGACTTTAGCTTTGCTATATTATGGTAGAAAAGGAGTAAATATTGACATTCTAGTAATTCCCAAAGTCTCCAGTGAGGACTGACAAGCTGTTGTGACTTGCACTGTACAGAAAAGAAAATTTAATTGCATCATACAGAAAAGAAACAATAGAGTTATCCCCCATCCCGAGGCAATATGTGCACTGTAACTGGGCAAATGCATCAGTGGGCTCTTTCCTGTTCAATGGTGCAATTACATCCCATATTGTCAGAATGCAAACAATTATAGTGCATATAATCTACAGCATTGTATTTAAAAAAAAAAAAAGACTAAAAAGCACCCCTTGCCAAAACCTGCAGGATATTATCTGTAGTATGGCACTCTTTTCTAAAATAAGTGGATGGAGTCTTTATAAAATGATTTTGCATAATTCTGATGGTATGGAAAAGACCTTACCTTCTTGCTGTGCCATCCTGCTCAAAAACAAAGCAAAAGCTCATCCCATTTGTCTTACTCTGATGATATTGTTTGTCATTACAGTTGTAACTTTCTGTTTTACTTCTGAACCATCCATTTCAATTGTTATCATAATTATCAGCCTTTTTGTGCATTTTTTTCCTTGCCAAAAATTACAGAGCTGTTTTAGGCAGCCTTTACTGTAGATGAGCCTATGCTGTCAGACAATTTAGCTCCCCAGCTCCTTCCCAGGCCCTGCTCTCCTGATCTTACACAAACTGTATCTATGTGCCTTAGGTCACTCTTCAGCTCTCTCTTGAAGTGAAGCGACTTGGGAACACGAGCCAGGCTGGGATACAGCCCACACTTCACAAGCACGACCAGCCAGCTTTGGCTACCTCAGTCCTCAAAAACTAGCCCAAAAGGCCTTGCACCCCTCAAACTCCATCCTGCATCTCCCTGCCATGCCCTGGGGCATGTAGTACACACTAACAGCATCATGACAGAAAAGAAAACAAGAGCAGCCTGGCAGGCTATAACACAGCCCTTGCATTATTCCAGACATTTTCTTTGAACTGAAGAAAATCCACAAAGAAAGCAA
Organism: Gymnogyps californianus; assembly: GCF_018139145.2. Classification (NCBI taxonomy): domain Eukaryota; kingdom Metazoa; phylum Chordata; class Aves; order Accipitriformes; family Cathartidae; genus Gymnogyps; species Gymnogyps californianus. The sequence continues at coordinate 177,822,530 of NC_059471.1, forward strand.
GCAATTATTTCCTAGGGCCATAAGCATGCTACCCAGAGCCCAAAGAAGACATGAACCCAGTCTACAGAACAATGTGAATGAATACAAAAATATGTTATGATTTGACCTGGGAGCTAGGCACCATTTCCCCGAGCAGATACCTTTTAGCAGTGTGGACATAGCCTAGAGGTGGAAGATGTCTGTACTGCATCATCCAAGACGTGAAGGTTTCTTGAAAACCAGGCTGAACTGTCAACTGAGTTATCTCGCACACAGGCATCTTGAAACAGCCACAGAGGCTGTCTGCTGTGAAAAAGGGTGGGGATTTTCTGCAAGGCCCTTAGATACTAGCAGCTTCAGAAACTGAGTCATCGCCTTCAGAGGTAACATCTGTGGAAAAAAAAATGGCAGTCATGGAAATGTCACTTCGGACATTGACATCATTTATTTCCTCCCGAATCCTTTGCTGAGAAAGCTCTGAAGGGGCTCAGGACGTCGCCTCATCTATGCCCTCATCCAGGGAAGTATCAGTCATGGAGATTGCTCCTGGTGGTGATCAAGACTGCCTTCTGGCCCAGAGAGAGTGAAGGAGCAAATCCAGAGTGAATTCTGGAGGGACACCTGTAATAGCTGCCACAGCTCAGGAGGGGACATCTGGAGTCACAGGCAGAGTCACACCAGGGGAGGAAGAACTGGGATGTTATCTCAGGGTCCGTGTGCTCTGCTGCCAGCAACATGGGGCTCTCCTGACTCCTAACCATGGGGCACGGTAGGAGATGTAGCACAGGTAAATGAACACATAAATACATAAACATGTGCAGAGCATTACACAGTTCTCCATATGGTTGTTGTCTCATCTCCATCACATAATTGGGACTGATTTTTCACTACTATAAAGACTAGAAAGAGACAGCTTTACAAGAGATGATCATCAATAATTTCTGACAGCAGTTTCCTGCCTTGCCTCTACCGACCAGTGGCTGTGCATGGTATGAGATCAGCAGCAGGCCACCCACAAGAGCTGGATCCCATCCTGGTAGGAGCTGCGTGAGCATTCTCCAGTATGAGCTGAAGTCCCCAACCACAGCAAAACAACCGTCTGACAAGGGGAGACAGAGAAATGACAGGGCAAGAAGCAAAGGCTTAGAGACGTTAGTTTATTTGAAAGAAACAGCCAGGCTATTAGTGGATAAAAATGGAGACAGAGGCTGAGTGTCTCACCTTGATGCAGTGTCCTATCCTACGCTTGATGCAATTTTCAGTGCATTCATAGCTTAAATGAGTAAATATATTCCATTAAGATTAGTGGCTCGCAGATGTGCCAAGTGTTATTGAAGAAAGTAAGGTTGCCATGGTAAGTGCACACACTTTCTCTGTGCAGTAAACAAATAAAATCCAGGTAATTTTTGTGTGTGTATATTACTGTTTCTTGAAGATTCAGGAACAAAGACAATCTTATTCCTAACTATATAAAAATAAAGACGAACACTACTTATATTACTACTTGAAATGACCAGCAGTTAAAATAAAAAATCATTGACATTTTGTATGTCTCATTTCAAGTGCTTAACTGAGAGAAAATGGGAAAATGGGGCTTAGGGTTTAATTTGAAAACTGTGAATAATTAAAAGTTTTGAGTAATTAAATTAATGTCAGCTAGGTAAATCAACAATATTGCAGTAGTTTGAACATAAATGTGATTTTCCTGCCCTCTATAATGTTTTGATACTGGTTTAATACCACCCGATTTCAAAAGATTTTGTATATACAAGCTGTGGCATAGACATAAAAAGCATGAAGTCAATAATCTTTGTATCAAGTAATGACTATATAAAACCTTTTTATGATGCAGCAAGGTAAGATTCAATAATATCCTGTACACTTTAGATATTATGATTGATATTCATCTCCTCTCACCTACCTGTATGCATCTGTTCTGCACCCTTCTGCTTATCCAGACTTTTTGCATGGGCAACGTATGCAATATATGACCACCTGACCTAATTCAGATATCCACATTACAATGAGATGAACAACACCGTGTTTCTCTCCATTAACTATGAAAAGACCAGACGACTAATTCAAATATACTTTTCTTATTGTCCCTATTTGCACGGTATTAAACTCTAAGTGCCCTAAGCAACTTCATAATGCACAGTCATAACAAAAAATCAAATTTAAGACCTCAAAGTTTGATATTAGAGTTCCTCTTTAGATAACATTAAAATCAGTTTTAAGGTTTTTATATCATTATCAGTTTTAGGGTTTTTTATGTGATTACTTACCATGTAAAGATTTAGGTCCTCATATTTAAAAAGAACTTTAATTTGTGTTACTCTTGTTTTAGTAAGTATGAATAAGATCAGTGAAAGAATGGTTTTGTACTCTAATATAGTAGCTAGTATTTTTGTGCCTTTTAGGGCTTTACTTTTTCAAAGTAGTTGTATATACAAACAGCCTACAATGAGGACCTTGAAATTATACTTGTGCATCGTAAGACAAAGATCAGGAGCGTACCTTTGAAGAGAATTTCCCATTATTCCCCCAAACCTTATTGCACTTTGATTCACATCAGGGATCCATACTGGAAAGCTTGCACTGGATTCCTTCTGGAGGAAACGGAGCCAGAAGATGCACTCCAGCAGCTAACAGGCATTTAGTCCATGGGAGCAGACCTGAGCTACTCTAAAATAAAATTCTTGGTGTTAGGTAGAGTTTCTCTGTATAGAGCTGCCACTCCTAACACACACACACACACACACACTACTTGCTAATGCAGTCTTAGTGACTCACTGTGTCACATTTTAACACTGTACACTTCATGTGATGTCATTCTGAACCGTGTCATTCTTCTCCTTTGTATACATGCATGAGTTGAAAAACTCTTTGGCAATTCCTGAAGAGATGGCACTGCAGTTTTACTTTACCATAGGTAATTTTCTGCAATGTAGAAGGGACAAAAGATGTGGACAACAATCCTTTCGTGAGCCAAGATGCCAGAATTCAACCTGTACTTTCCTTTGGTTCAAGTGCTTTTTACCACTTGTATGCCAAAGTAACTCACTTCATTAGGAAAATGGGATGATAAATAATTACAGTGCATTCACACTTCTATCTGAACTTCTGAAACACTCTGCATCCTCTCCCTCCATTATCTTATCAATAGTGGGATATACTGCCACTGCTGCTGCCTGCGCTTGTGCTCTCTCCATTAGGACTCAGATCACTCAAAGTATGGCACACAGCAACAGAAATTCTGTCACTTCTTAAGGTATTTGATCCCTAAAATCTAATTCTGCCAGCTTACACCCTTCTCTCTCCCATGGTACGTATTGTTGATGCAGATGGAAAAAATGTGTAGTGCTGTATTTTGACAATATGTATGAACATTTACCCTCCAAGTGCCTTCCTTTGGCACTTCAGGCTGTAATTTATCTCATTTGCTTTCTTCTGCACCATGGGATGGAGAATGTGAAATCTGATTCTTGAGTTTCAGCACGGTAGCATTTTGTTGCAGACAAGCTTGACAAAGGCTGTGTTATTACTTTTAGCTTAATTAGACTATTAAAATGATTCATGTGCAGTATTTCAATCACTCATTATTTTGCCTCACTGTTTTCTTCAATTGATTAAATCTCTAGTAATCAAAAATGTTGCATTTTAGGCCCTACCACTTATTTTGACTACACTTCATTGTTAGGACTGATCATTTAATAAATATCGATTGAGCAAGCTGCTCAAAATTCACCAAGTTAAATGCATAAAAATGTGCTTAGATGGTAGTAGCTTTGTATAACTCTGCTCCCAGAGAATAAATAGAAATTTACAATTAACCTCATAGGAAAAGAATTAGGACAATGCCTACCGAGTTCTTTCGAAAATCATGATTGTTTTCCCCAACAAAATGCAAGCAGAGAGCAATCCCTTTGAAAACTGTTCTCTTAGGGTTCCAGAGTTATATGGTCAAAGAAAGAAGAGAGAATACTGGATCCTGTGGAAAGAACTCCGCAGGATATACTCTTGGAGACCCTGCAATGTATAATAAAAATGTGTCCATAGGCTCTGTGAAATCAACTTGTTTAATTACACTAATAATAGGAAGTAAGAGTATAATGCTGAAGTGCTGCAAGGCTCAAGACTTGTTTTCATAGAAGTCCTTCTCTAGGGAAGAAGAATATAATTAAAACCTTAGTTTTTACAGAAAGTATGGAGATCTGAAGAAAAATGGGAGTTTGAAGGAAAGTCATTAGTCTTGATCAAAGTTATTTGATAGAAAATGACAGTCTTCCTTTGCTAAATGTGCCTGCTTACAATGTAAGAAAAATGACTATATTAACTTTTACTTTGCCATTTTTGCTTAAAAGACAATTGTTGTGTGTGTTGCTCATGATTAAATATTCTAAAATATTATTCTTGCAGGCAGATAACATTCTTTTGAATTGGTTCTGTCTGGTAATGTCAATCACTGGGAACATTTGAATGACTGTGATCACAGTATCACCATTATTTGAAGAGGCAATAAGTCATCAGCCATGATGGCATCTACTGTCCTTTGGAGAGTTTGGACTTGATCCCATGGCCTTCACCAAGTGTTAGCTGGCTCAGGCTATAAATATCCAATGGGTTCAGTTCATCTTCCGAAAGGAAAATGTGGAGCAGGGCTTTTCTGCATTTCACAAAAGGTGAGTGAAAGTTCTTGAAGATTAGCCCCAAGAAGAACACGCCTTTGAATTTGCCCTGAAGCAGAAGCAGCATTCATTGAAATGATGATATTTGCATGTGAGGGCTCAATGAGAGTATTTTCTAGCCACGAGTCTTCCGTGGAGGCTCTGGAACAAAAAAGATTCAATTAAGAACTTGAAAATGACCATAGTATGAAGTAAGACTATATTAGACTAGAAATATGAGCTAAAGATTGTAAACATCACGTGAGAACTGCCTCTGAGCAGTGTCTGAAGTTTCTCAGTTCAGAGGCAGCATGCAGAAAAGTATTAGCTTATTTGTCCTGTTTGAAAGCTACATAGTTAGCTTAAAGCTATCTATAATAACACTTGTGTGGCTACAGTGTAAGCATACACTTTGATAGGAAGCCAGAAAGAGTTCTTAAATGATGGAATTATCATAATTTTGATAGTGCTTTGAAGTGTTTCTCTGATCAGGCAGCACTGCTCTTCCCATGAGATCACTAACCACTGAAATTGTTGCTGCTTCATCAAGACTCTCTGGCTTTAAGCAGAGCACCAGAAGTCTGGAAGAGGTGCTCTGCCGTTGGATTTCTTTGTCTCCATCTTTCTCAAGGGAAAGCGTGCAAAGATTTGGTAGGGATCTCCCCAAATTACACTGCTGCCTCTCAGGCTGCTGTAGGGACTAAATAACTCCTGGGAATGAGCAGTGCCAAAAATTGTGTGAGTAACAGATGAAAGCGTCAAAAAATACTATTAGCTAAGCTGGACCAGAAGAAAAAGTTAACTGGTGTTTCCACAGCAGAAATAGACCTCAGCCACCTTTTTCGCTGAGATATTTGGCAAACTCTAGGGGTGTCCAGCCCTGAGGTTGGGAAGCCAGGGCAAAGACAGAGCCGGCAGCCAGCGCACCCCACCACAGGGCCCTGTGTCAATGAAAGACATCAGCTTGGCTGTCTGCACACCCAGCCAAGGGCTCACTGGCCACCGGCACAGCCCGACAGCGGTAGCTGCTGGGAGGAGAGAGGCAGCAGAAGCCTCAGGGAGGGCAGCCCTAAAGCAGCCGGTTTTTGCTTTCATCTGCAGTCACAGCCTGGTAGTTGTCCTGTGCCTCTCTGAGGATGCTGGGCACGAGCTCCCCCCCCATGCAGCCCACCTGCAAGCTGAAACCTCCTTTTCCAGCCCTCTGCCAGCAGACATGAATCGCAGTGGCAGTGCTTTTTCCCTGCCTTGACTGCTTTGACTCTTCTAGAGATATTGCTCACGGTCCTCTCCATCTTCTTTGTAAAGTATGACGAAAATCCCTCACATTAGAAGGCATCTGGGAAGGTCGGCCATCCAAGTTAATTAAACGGTGCCGCAGTCAGCACAGCCACACATAGATCTTGTATGTTCCTTTTTTGCTAGAGTTACGTTCTCCAAGGCCAGTGTCTGCCAGTGATCAAGTATCTGAATTCATTTCATTTTCTCCAGTGATTTCTATTGCCCATTTTCAGAAAATACATTACTCTCAGTTCAAGCTCTGGTTAGTGTGTTATAGATCACAGTTCTTTTACAACAATATTTTGGAACATTGATGCTAAATACTGAATTATTATCAAAATAAGGATGGAGAATGTAATTACAAACACAGTCAGGGCGTTGTCGAATTCACTCACCACATACCTGTCAGCCCAAACTCCATGAAGAATAAGAAATCTCCAGGGTAGCAGCTATTCATCTATCCATCTATTTTCACATCTTCTTTTAGCTTTCAAGTTAGAAACAGCAGTATTAGCATCAACTGATAAAGACGTCATGACGGTGATGGATGGAGTTCCAGAAAAATATGCTGGGGATATGACTGATTTCAGAGATGTACATAAATTAAGTGAAGAGGTTGTATTCAGTCTGGTGGAGCCAGTGTCTTGATCTCCCTCACCAAAGGAATCTCACTAAGCTATGCAGTCATTTATCAGATGATATGGTAATTAAAGTAGTGTCAGCAAGGCATCTTGGCAGTCTCCACTGAATATACAGTTTGTAAATTTTTGCAGAGGTACTGTTATTGTAGCCAGGATTGTCCCCATGAAGGCTGTACAAAGCTGGTAGGCAGAAATATATCTTTTATTCAACCTACTGATAGATTTGGAGAAAACCCCTAAGATTTCAGGCATAAGAGCCCTTCTTTAGTTTCAAAACAGAACAACCTACAGATACGTTCAGATTGCCACTTAACTGCGTTAATCGGTGAGACTGGGACAACAGAGCAGTTTGTACTTGAGGAAGAGAAAGGAGTACCAGCAGTTCAGCCGCCTTTGAACAATGCAGCCCTTAAGCTGACAAGCCGATTACAGAGGGGAGGTAGAAAGGCAGCAGCTGCTTTGGGTCAGGCTGTGAGCTGTGCTGGAGGCACCACAGTGCTGCACTGTGTCAGCAGACGTGACTCGAAAGTCTGGGGATCCCACGAAACGCTCCGAAGATGAGTTGTGTCCCTGTTGCATTGGAAGTGTTCCTTTTGTAGAACACTTTGCATGAACATAAAGAGGTTGGGGAGGTGTTAACCTTCTGTTCCAGGGTCAATATTAGCGATAGCTAATAATCAGTGACAGCCTTGCCAGCACACAAGGAAATCTATTAGCAGATATGAGTGGGAAACAAGCATTAAGAGTGGTAAGTAGCAAGTCACCATCTTCCTGCTCATTATGGCATGTAAAAAGACGACAACTTTGTATTCACAAAACAACTTCCGCCAAAGGCTCTCCGAACTTTTTCCCACCTTTCAATACTCAGACCTCCCAATATCCCTTGGGGGGGAAAGTATTATTATGCAAAGGCTAAATGACTTGCATTCTGCTAAGGATAAATGATTTGCCTAAAGACACAGAGCAAACTAGTGGCTTTGATTTATAGCTCTGATCTGGCCTGACTGCAAGGGAAGACTTTTCTGGATTCGCATGGAGCCCCACTGAAGTCTCCAGCCCCCACTGGAGAAAAAGCCAGTGCAGGGTCAGAACCCAGCAGTCTGAGTCTCAGTACTTGATCCAGGAGAAGGCATTCACCCTTTTTCTTGCCCAAGGTACTGTTTGCAGAGTAATGTCTGCCATGTCTTTGCATTATGTATTTGATAGAAAAAAAATAGAATAAGAATACTATAATGTGATAATGTATGTTTATATGCATTGCCACTCTTCTTAAAATTGTGTTTGAGCAATCTAGTTCGAATATTTCTTGTTTCTATAGAACTCTTTGCTAGCTAATTTTGTAAGTGTGTCTGATCGGGCTCATTTAATTCATCATTTTTGTTTGACTCATTAATCTCTGCCTCTCCTTTGAAAGATAATCTGCATTTAATGGCTATGTTATGTAATATGCAGCAAGGCAGGAATATCTTGCACACTTTCAGAGGGCAATATTGTAATGTGTCGCTAGATTTATCTATGCATCAAAATCTCATTTTTAAGATGCCCAAAGTGCTTTCAATTACCAATGGGGTGAGTTTCTGAGCACTGCTATAATTTGTTTCCGGGAGAGTCTGAGGATTAGAAATCAGAGTCATGTAGGAGTTTTTCAAGGTATAGCCACAATCACACAAAAAAGCTAAAGACGGGAATAAATTAAATTTAAATTATATGCTTTATATTTTCTTATCAATTATTACTCACCCCAAAGCCATCCCTTCTGACAATCACTATGCTAAGATTGGTCATGGGCTGATTCCAGGCCCTGGTAGGGGGACAGTAAGTCCAAACCCTCCCATTCCCCGTGCTTCTTGCAGCTCCCAGTAAGGATAGCAAGGTCTCTGCAACTCTGCTATCAGCAAGTAAGTACAATCCATTTCCAGTGGCAGATGTCAATCTACACACCTTTTAGCTAGTGAGTGAAGGTGTTTGATGTTCTTCAAACATCTTTTAAAGACACAAACTGACAGCAGCTGGAGAAATTTAAAGATGTGACGGGGCATTAAATCTGTTGATTTGGCTTCAGTCTTTGTAATGTTTTCTAGACCAGACAGTCAATGGAAACACTGAGAGAGTACCTGCACGCTGCTCACCTGGGTCTGGAGTTCTTTTTCTTAACTTCATCCCATTATTCTTACTAGAGGATTCACCCTGTCCATTCTAGGAAATTTGGGATAGCTAAGCTATGGCGCCTCTTCCTTCCCCTTTCTATTGCCTCTAAAGGCACATATTACCATAGCTGATGTAAGGATCCAAATATCAAACACATAAATGATCCAAATAATTCAAGATGACATTGCAAATACTCTTCTTATTGGTATTAGGACTCCTTTTGTCTTCAGATAGAATCATAGAAACTTCCTCTCCTTTACTGTGTTTAGGTTACTCATAGACTTAGTCACTGGTCTTTCATTTAAGATTTTCTTAATTATCTTATACCTATTTAGTGTACATATAAATACATAGACACTTTTTATTTTCATAATCTCTTTGCCAAGGACTTCATTTTATTAACAAGTTGAGACATCTAATTAGAGCAATCAAATACCATCTCCCTAAAGCCTGGTTTTTTTCTCATCTTGAATTCTTTCCTATTTCTTAAATTTGTTCTGAGAATGAAAAACCATATCCAGTTGCAGTCAAACCAAAATTGGTAGACAAAGATTATAACTCCTTACTCGGTGACATTATGCATTACAGTGTGATCCCATAATGGTACTACCTCATTTTGCTACTATAACTCATTGCAAACTTGTACCTGCTTTGCTCTGCTAACTCCTCTAAACTATTTTGCACTGGTACTATTGAGGTTTCTCCATTCTACTGAGTAACTGAGTTTGTGAATGATTTTTCCCAGAAGAATTAACCTGCATTTAGAGGTGAATCTTATTTCCTGCCCATTATTCAATTCTTTAGGTAGGGTCTCATAAATTTTCCCCATCATTACTGTTGTTAACAAGTCCCTCACACTGTAAATTTCATTAAGATGCTGCTTTTTCCTTCCTTTCTGAGAAATCATTAATGAAGATATTAAAACAACTTGAGCAAACCCAGGCATCCACTAGATATCTCACCCAAGTCTTACAGATTGCCACTTCTCATCATCTTTTGTTAACTGTTCTTCAGCCAACTTCAGTCCATGTGAACATGTTTGTTCCCTGGCCAAACTGAATTAATTTTGAAAGCTGCTGTCAAATGCTTTATTAAAATCTAAATAAATGATAGCTACTGCTCTGAATTCATCAAATAATTTTCCAATTCTATCAAAAAAGCAATCATCGAGTTTGTCTTGCAAGATCTGAACTTGGTAAATTCACACTACTTAATGCTGTTGCTTTCACTATCCTCCGGAAGTCCAGAAAGGCCTTTTTTCCCCCAACTCTTCTTCTTTAGCATCCTAATGATCAAAGTTAGACTTATTAAAGGGCAATACTCTGGCTGTCTAAGTATACATAATCATTGTGTGTTGCCACCTTCAATTTTCTGAAGCCCAGTAGTAGGCAATAATTGTTTTAATCTATTCCTCCATGTCTATTTTGCTATTTGCCTACTATGTTTCTAATAATGGTTTGAAATGTGTGTAGGGGCTGTGAAGCCTAAAGCTGCTTCTTGCTTGGTCAAAGGAAATAGTTCATCTTTATACGTAATTTCCAAATTATTGACACTGTACTGTACTGTTCCACTTGCATACTTCTCTCTCAATATCTTTCTTCACTAAGTAAGTACTCAGTTGTCTGGTGCTCTTTTCTTGTGCTACATGAAAGTGGTATGTTAATCCATTTCAGTCCAATGCCTTTATTCAAGGCCATGAGCACTTTTGTTATTTTTTTTGTATTCCTACAGCCCACTTCTTTTTTTGCTACAGCCAACTTGTTCATAACTTATTGCTAATTGTCTTCACTGTGAAGAAAATCATTTCACCACCTTATGTTTGCCACTACATAGTGCTTAGATACTACTTCTGGTTTTATGATGTAAGACATTACAAACTGAAAAGACTCAGACAATATAAAGGATTTCCTATATCAGACAACATCTCCCCTACCATGGCATCAAAGAGTCAGGAAGAAATTATATTATTCATGGATAAAACAAACTAGAGCCTTGCTCAGAGAATGCATCTGCTCTCTGCCCTTGGAGTACTTCAGGAGCTACACTAGTTTTAGCCAAAAGCACTACTCTGTGTCTGTTCTGGAGTAATGTCATCAGGAAACAGTCAAACCCTAAATATTAATTAAGTGAACAAAAGCTAATATCCCACACGTGGTGTGGAAAAAAAAAATCTGCATTTAAATCATGGTATAAGAAAGAATCAATTTATCAACTTTGCAGTCATTACCTGCTATCAGAGGATTGTCATCTGTCAGAACAGTGTCTATCCTCAAACATACTTTGACTAGGATATATTGCTTTCCATCTAACACAAGTGACAGAGGTCTATGGAAAAAAAAAAAAGTCCTACTGAGACTCCCTTGGTTTGATGGCTACCTTTTTACATTCAGGTTTTGACCAACTGCCTGAGTTGGGCTTCAATACTAATTTCATTTACAGTAAACGGAGTCAGTTTTTCCAAGAAGTTCATCATTCACCTCAGGTTATGCCTTAAAATTTCCTACGTACATTATCCTACTACTGAAATTCATGATATTCACCTTTTCTATCCACCTTACTTCATTAGTTGCATATCTTATGACGTGATTTATTGTTTTTTTCTCCATGTTGACTAAGGGTTCCTCGATAACTAGCTCAGATGCAGACATCTATCTAGCAGACAACTAAACTTAGCAAGTCTGACACACATTGTAGGAACCAGGCTCTTTAGAAGTAGTGTATTGCACTGCTTTGTCTCAGCTGTTCAAATCTCTCTAGCTCTGCTAAAATAGGACTGGATAATACAATAATTGAATCATTACTACCAGGACACATGGAAGTTCCAGTCCTGCTGTGCCTTCAGACCAGTGGATACAATTCTTCTGTCACCAAGTCTGATACAAATTAGAAGTTGTGAGCACAATGTAGAGAAAGTGAGTATACTTACTTATTAGGAAGACAAACTTGATCTTGCCCAGCTGAAAGTGAGTCATCTCTGTTTATTCAAGTTTATCCACTTGTCTATACATGCCTGCATTTAACTTGCTGAATTTTGTAGAGTCAATTCTCATTGCATATTTCCCTTAATCCCTTGGTTTTAGCAAATCTCATTATTTACTTCCGTTTTTCAAATGTAGCACAATTAGCATTTTGTACCTTTATGCCCTGTCAGGTTTGTATCTGGTTGGTAGAAGCTGCAAGTTTAACGTATGTAGGAAGGAAGTAGTAGACTTCTGTCCTTTTATAGCCTAAACAAATCACTTAGACACTTAAAACGTGTAGCACCATTTTATACCCTATTACAAAGTACAATTGCTGAACACAAGTGAAATGCTTTTAAAATTGTAATTGCAATTGCACACCTAATTTTAAACCTATGACCTTCACTTTCCTGTTTATTACATGTGTAATTTTGAGTACTTAGTCTCCATAGAAATTCCGTGCAGCTATATCAATTAAATATTTGCCCATTTTAATTTAGTGTCATACTGCGCACACAAAAATAATAAAATGCAAACCCCATACATGCCTTTGAAATTTTGGTGTTGGGCAAGGTCACAGAAGAATGAATTATGTAAAGACAGATGCAGAGACAGTTTTTACGAACCATGATCCTGATATTTTGTCCTTAGTTTTTTATTCATCTGACTATTTTTCCCAGGCTGAACTATGAGTTACTGAAAAATACCCTCAGCGATAAGGAGATTTAAACAGAACAAAAAAATTCCTGAGTCAACCATTTATCTGCTACTGAATTCTGTGAACTAATCTTAGTTCAAGCAAGAGCTCCCCTAAGTAGTTCATATATTTTAATATGGTACAAGTACTCTGTATATATGGTGCAGCTTATGGCTTACACTGTTTTAAAACTAAAGAGAAAAACCTGCAGTTGCATAGCACACTGGGCGAAATCCTAACCAAGGCTCCTGGCCCACCGGCCTAGACCAGTCACAATAAGGCACTAAGGAAGTCTTCATCTTTTACTGCTTCTCAAACCCAACACATTGAGTGGTAACCATCACCCAGTGTTTATCTTATCTTAAACAGAAATAACTTTACAGTTGTTGGTAACTACAGGAGGAATGTTTTAAAATGCATGTGTTCCATTAATCCTATGATATTGGCCAGTGAAGACTTTTTAACATAAAAACTTGCACTCTCTCCTACCACACTGGTTCCACTGGAGATTATTGTAACTGCTTGGCATTAAATTGGACCTGTCGATGTGAAATAACCCTCTGTACATATTTTTTTCAGTCTTTTAATTCAGCATTTAGCCCAAAGTGCCTTCTCTGTAAGCTTTTCTCAGAGCCACAGTCCCGATTCTTGCTTTTGTCTTGGCTTTTCGTTCATTTGCTTCAGCTTCTTTGATTGGGGTTTTCCTCTGCTTGTCCTTTATAGCTGCACAAATCTTCAGAAAACAATCAAGAAAGAACCCCTTCCCCCTCCCCAAAGTGCCTCTGCTTTCCAAGCTGACGTGTTCTCCTTTGGAGTAACTTATCTGCCTTGGGGTTGGGTTAACTTGCTTTTGGTATCAGCCACCCAAAATCTTATAGGCATTTTGAAAGGGACAGAACTGCTCTGATTTCCACTTGTACATATGGAAATACATGCTGATTTTGTGCTAAGACTTCTATTACGACATCATTACACTAACCTCCATAGAAATGTATTCAAAATGTGTCAATCAGCTAAGCAACTGAGTGGGATGGGAAAAAATGGGTTACATCCATGATTGTAGAGCGGAAACAATATACACTTTTGGTATTAACTATAAATAGTTAATGGATCTAAAAGTGCATCTCTGAAAATAATACCATTTATTAAAATCACATTTGTGAGCTATTTCATCTTTTTCAGGGACGGATTCACATTTGTGCTTGTGCTTATTGCAACCTTTTGACAGTTTTATTGTTGAAAAGTTCAAGGTACATCTCATAATTGTAGAAGGAACATGCATTTATCACTGGCAACAGTTCTGTGCCACATGAAATGAATTACTGTAATAGACATGTCATGTAATAGCATCTTATTATCCTCCCCCTCTTCCTCCTCTTTCTTTTTCTTAACTTTCTGCAATGAGCAGGTCAAAAATGATGGTAAGTATAACAGACAAAAGTGATTCCTGAGTAAGTTCAAGAAGCAAAAAGATGTTTGCTAAAACTAATGCTCTAGCAGTACAATGAGTAATTAACATCGTGTTTAATACACCACAAAATGAAAGTGCTATACTAGGGCTTGAGCCCTAATGCTGCTGCTTAGGCCCTAGCAGTTCAGCAGATAGTGAGGCACTTTGGTGGGCCAGGGGCACGATGGTTAGCACCATGGAAGATCAAGGCCACTGAGATCCTTCTGCCCTGGTTTCTTCATTGCAGCCCTCTAATTGCTGCTGAGATGCAAGGTGATACGAAGGCAAAACCATACAAAATATACCCAGGCTCTACCTACTGTTCCTACAGTTACTGTGGCCTGAGAAAAAGAGCAGCAGGACCATGACAGAAAGGGGAGGAGGTGATGCATGGGAAGTGTACCTGAGGATCAAGTCTCACCATGGCCCTGCTGATGCAGTTCTCACTCAGCCTTGCACCATTAGTCCAAATTCTAACGGGTTGACTTAGGACAAATTGGCACAGACTTACAGGACAGTACGGGCTAGATTCAGTATCGAGGAGTTTCTGTAGTTTGACATCAGCCCCAAGATGCAAACAACAAACACTAGTAGGGTGCCTCCTTTTAACCATTCAGCAATTTCTGTTTACTTTAATTAGTTTTTGGCCACAGTAGATGTGGCTGCTAACTCAAAGACTAAGTTTCAACATAATGAGGCTTTAATTTCCCAAGCACATCCTCATTATATCACATCATTTCAGCCTTACCTTCATTACACTTTTCTGACAACTATCTTTGTGCTCATTTTCCCATCCCATCCATAATGCAGCCTCGGCCATCAAAATACATCATTCTCAATACTATTTCTCTAACATGGGGTTTATGTGCTTGATTGTCAGAAAAGCCAGGATTATCACCAGCTCACTGAATCATTTCTCTCCACTCCTGAGGCCTTGGTCCTTGCAGTATGCAGGAGTCAGAGTGCCTCTGATAGCAGTGGGACTCTGCATGGTGGCATCTATGCTGAAGGTGCAGCTTAAAGGAAGCTAGATAATTTTTGCTAGGAATAGGAGGAAGCAGGGAATTAGTCAGCAAAAGCTGATTTTCTGTTATTAAGATAGCAAATACTCCTAAGTCAATTTACAAACCAAAGGCTCCAACTTCTCTCCCTCCTACTCCCTCCAGCTCAGCTGCAGAGCTTTCAAAGCAAATGGGTGCCTTTAAAGTTCTGCTCTTACTGAAGACACTGAGCTGAGAGCAAATAAACAGCTCTTCATTTGGTCTTGTATGAAAATGTTCAACTTGAAAGCAGCTCAGCCACTGACTGAAGTGCTGCTGATTGCAGTGGCCACACTGGGGAAGAAACAAGCATGTTCTTTTTGATGTTTGATTAGGAGATGTGCTGCCACTGGGATTTCAGAGGGAAGCGCCGTTTCTCCCTCCTCACGTCCTGCCTCCTCTCCCAGGGATGCTTCCAAGGTGGCCGTGCACTTCACCTCAGCTGTTTCAACACTCCTGGAGAGGTGTACATAGTAGAAAAGGGAGGGACAAGGCCCCTTTTGGGGCACTACATCCTAGCCCTTCATAGTTCATCCCACATACCCGTAGCCCCTCTTAATGTGAAAGCTGTCTACTGGCCCCCAAGCCACTTCCTCAGGCCTTCTGAACTCCTGCTCCAGACCAGAACTCAGGAAAGAGAGATAATGAGGGGTATGTCTCCATACTCTGCTGACATACGCATACAGGATGGTCAACACTCTAGCCCCAGTATAATACAGTGAGTGTTTAATGGCAGGATACTATAGACATATTCATTTAGGCCCCAGCTCTGCTTACCTGTGCTCAAAGCATCAACGCTGCCTGTTGTGCTTTGCAAAATCAGGACCTTAAAAATTCCCTTCAGCTTTTCAGCAGACTAAGATGTGCGGTACAGAAGAAAATAGCTTTATTGTTAAAGAAAAAAGACATTCTGGCATTGAAAGGTATATTTTGAAAAATACAGCGTTGGCTTTTACTCCCAGTGATGTCAATGTCAAAGCTCCAATTGACTTCAGTGGGAACATGATTGTATCCAATGGGTAAATAATTGCACATATTTCACATCTCATTGTTACTGAAAACTGTTCTTCAAAAAGGGAAAATAATAGCCTGAATTCAAGGACTCTATTAAAAAGTCATTTGAACTGCATTCCAGTTGAAATCACTTTTACCAATGAAAATATCTTTTTGCTTATTCAGAATTTACATAATTAGAAAAGCACAAAAGACAGACTTTGCTCTCTATTCCAGTCTCAGTCCTGTTAGTCTTGGAGTGC
The DNA here is from genome assembly GCF_018139145.2 of Gymnogyps californianus. Classification (NCBI taxonomy): domain Eukaryota; kingdom Metazoa; phylum Chordata; class Aves; order Accipitriformes; family Cathartidae; genus Gymnogyps; species Gymnogyps californianus. The sequence continues at coordinate 177,838,646 of NC_059471.1, forward strand.
TTAAGAGTACTTCCAATCCCAAATTTTGTATTTTCTGTGGATCTCTGCTTTCTACTAGTCCCAGCATTTTAATCTGTTTTGAAAAATTCCTCGCATCAAAAAATACTTTTTCTTGCATGTTTTTCATTGTAAAACCTCAGTGTATCTATTCAGCATTATTAAACTGTTATCTCAACTGAAATGGGAACATAATCAAAAGGCTAGGTATTATTTATCTTAGCCATGTCTCCACGTCAGAAAATTAAGACAGTGATGAACTACACATTACTATACAAAATTTTATTATCAGAGACAAAATTCAAATTTGTTCTGCTTAAAATACAGAAGATAAAGTTTCTCATTTAAAAAAAAAAAATCCATTTAGTCAGTCCTTAGAGTGAAATAAAAATTTTATGTTGAACACATAGTCATCCCATATTTATGGAGTAATTTTTAAAGGCATATCATAGAAAAACACTTTTCTGGTAAACTGTAACAGAAATTCATGTATTTTATTTGGCTAATAGTTTAAATTGCTGATTAGATCTATATTCATTCATTAACATTCTAAGAATAATTCTGCTTTTATTCTCAAATCCTAGGATGCTTCAAACAATAAATGAAAAACCTTGTTAAATTTGGCATGTTTAGATATACTGAGAATCAGTTAGTATCTCCCCTCTATGCAAAATATGTTTTTCTATAAAAAAGAAAAGAGAAGAGCAGTTGGCTCTATATAAAGTAAGTTGTGATTTTAAATTCAGCAAAAACACATCACCATACCCTGCATCTGAAACCTGTGCAGAAACAGGTTTCAACCTAAATCACTTTCCAGAAAGACTGTTTCAGCCAGATGCATGATTTCATACTTAATTTGAAGCACTTGATTAATCCCACAGAAACGAGTGGGACTGCCTCCATACCTACATATGTGGCTGAGTCATGGTCCTATGTCCAACTGCTTTGCTGAGTTGAAACTTTTGAGTAAGATCTGTAAATACAAATAACCAAGGAAAGCTTTGTCAAAGCAAAATGGTCCAGAATTAGAAGCTACACATGCATGTATATATGGCACATAGAGAACTGTGACATTATGCAATGATCTATATTTCCTTTAAATGAAAATGGCATTCTGATCTTGCAAACGCTTGTTTGTGTGAAACCATTGGTGAACTGTATCTAAACTGAGCCAGCTCCACCTCTTATCTGACAAAGAACTGAATTCCAGAGAGTACAGACTTGAGAAGTGATGGAAAAATATGTTCTTATAATTGCAGTATTCAGAATTAATCCAAGGCTGAGACAGACTTAATAGATGGACTCATCCATTATAACCAGCATTAATAGCTGCAGGACTTCTTCCTTCTTAAGGTGTCAAAAGATCTCACATGTGGAGTCTCTTGGGAAAATAATGCAATTTATGATCAAGCCTTTATTTTCAATAGTATGATCCATTTATGTCATTGACGTGTGTGTAGTGGAATAGATCATCAGTTTTCAGGGAACCAGTTTATGTTTATCTTCTGCAAAAATAGAGCAACTGAACACCTTTCAGTAAAACATCAGACAGGGAGCTACAATCTCTGTTTTTATAAGGCTATACATCTCACCCACACCAAAGCCTATTGTCCCTCAAACATAAAAACAACATAGCAAAATTACATTTACACATATAATAAAGCTGTCTTTGTACAGGGTAGTTATACAGTAATTACAATGATGTTTCCATTAGAAACTGTCAGAATATTTTTTTCCACAGAGTGGCTCAGTCCAGGGAAGTCCATCTCTGCTGAAATCTGCTGTTTGCAGGAAAAAGAGAGGGTAGTAGCCACACTCTTCACAGTACAGTATTCTGCAGTTCTCTAAACATATTATAAAGCTTTATCACACTGGAACCGATCACAAAGTATTATTCTAATGAAAAGCAAAAGGAAAACAAAAAACATTTGTCATCCAATATGTGCTGCTGAAACATAGATACAAATACGCGAAACACCCTGTACACCAGCCCAGCTGTCACCTCAGGGGGCTGTTTGGAAAGCAATGGGTTAGATCCTCAGCTGCAATTCACATCAGTCACTTCAACGGATCTACCTCACCGTGCACCAGCGGAGGGTCTGCGGCCACACACATGTCATCAGTTTGGCTACAGGTTATTTTGAAATAACAGAAATGAAGATATTAAATGGACTGAAACGTATCGCAGAGAACTGAGACTGCATCTTGGCTCTTGGCCTCATCTGTTGTACCAAGGCTATCCGTATCAGGCAAATCCAAGCAATGCTGTCCAGGATACGTTGGGGCACTCTGGTTAAAGCCTCCTGGCTCGTGACTGCCTGCTGCAGCACAGTCCCCTCTGCTTTCACAACGCTGCTCATCTCTATGTTCTCTACCAACATTGCTTTGATATCCTTAGGAAACAGTGCACGTAAAATAAGCAAAGCATTCAGAAATGCTGCTTGGCAAAGTCACACTTACTTCACTATTTACAAATCAGCCAAATATAAATGCAATTTTTCTGAGAAAGGACACTGGGTCTGACCCACAGCACTTGCTCTTGTGGGTGATTCTCCATAAACACAACTCGATGAAGCCAGCTCCACACCTGTTTTGTAAAATCCAACCTCAACTGCGTTATCATGTGGGGGTATTCTGAGGTCAAGCTACCCTCCACTGTCAGTATAGAGACACAAGATGGAGCTAAGTTCAACCAGCTTCTTCAAAATATACTTGATTTTAGAATTCTGCTCCAACTAGGACATGTGGCCTTACTTTGGTGAAAAATCCTTACACAGAGCAGTCCCTTTCCCCCCTTCCTTCTTACTGAAGACTAAATTACTCATGTCAGCACGGACTACTTGCTCAAGTCAGAGTGGTTTCACTGGGTTTCAGTATTGGTTTTAAGATAGGCAGAAGCTTCCACAGTCATGAGAAACAAAGTGGCCAATTTTTTACTGTTTTGTATGCAAAAAAGGAACCGCACAGACACTAGTGCCATACGGGTTTGACAGGCATCTGAAATTTTTTATAGTGTTAGTACAGTGACTACTATTACTACTATCAATCCTTCCAAACCCTTTGTTAGAAAAAGGCCCAATAAATTCTTGGCACATTTTCAACATTAGCAAAAATACCATAAAGGAAAAGACTGTCTGTGTTCTTAGGGACTGAAAAATCAAAGTATTTTTTGACCATTTGAAAAGACTTCTGAAGAACTTGTATTTTAATATTCTAGACCTTTACAAAGAGTTCAGCCAACAGTTGGGGTGACCAGAGCTCAGGGATTTAAGTTTTTCTGCGCAATGCAGGCTCACTTTGTTTCCTGCTAGCACAAGGCAATGACACTAATCTCTGAGGATCACCCACAACCCATAACAGGCAAAGGGACCTTCTATCCCTCCTGTCTAGCTGAAAGAAACTTGGATGGAGCCTCTCTGCACTTCAGTGGTTCCCAGCTGCCTTCCTGACCCGGGTGGGCTGGCAGCAGTGGCAGGTGATGCAGCCAGCAGTTTTTGGACTGCTCCATCCAACGCTGGGCAAACAGCCTATATCCAGGCTGCTCAGAAGCAAGACGGTCCTTTTACTCCTTTATGCTCATACTGACACTGTGGCTATAAACCCTGCTTAGGACAGGGAGCCTGATACGGTGAGTACTCATAACAGAAGTGGTGGTAAGTTGATTATACACATAAACAGTTTTCAGAGCCATATCCCTTTTCCTCAAAGACGAAGTTGCACATTTGACTCAAAGTCTATTTTCATTGACTCCCGTATTGGCTATGATCATGTGGAAAACCAAAGCCTTATTATGCTGGTATCTAAACAAAGGCACCCTCATCTGCAAATACTGGCTTCACTTTATTCTATCTAAACAATCAGACTTACTGACATTTTACGGAAAATTATCTCTACGGAGGATTTTTCACATGAATATATATATATAAAAAATATTTTCTTCTTTTATTCTTTACTACTAATGATTTAATTGTATGGTTCAGGATCTTTGCTGTGAAAGCACCGTTCTGCATCAGTGGAGATATTTCCTTTGACACTAAAGCTCAGTGAAATATCCACAACAGCCCAAAAGCTACACAAAATTCATCTTCAGTTTCCAACACAGTATCAGAATTCTTGCTATATTCACTGAAAAGATCATCAAAGGTCACAAATTTGGATGTACTTAAGGACACAGGAAGTTTTTTTCATCAAAATCAATGTCCAAGTACTCCCAGTAATAGCAGAAGTGACATTTCATCTGAGAAGAATGTTTTCACATTGTTCTGCCCTAGTCACAATTAGTAGCTACTATCATTTTAACAGCTATTAGCAGTGCATACATGAATAATTCTACCAGCTACAAAGTAATAGGCTGAGATTTTTGTAGTGGACAATGTTATAAAAAATACAATTGGTATTTTTACAATAGGTATATTGTTATGCTGGCATAAAATCGTGTCTATTCATATGTCTTCCTATATGATTTAGTAAGCCATACCAATTAATAACTGCAAAGGATCCTAAGTCATACAAAGACTGATTAGAGATATAGGTCTCATCAAATCTCTATAAAATTATGCCCAGGGCTTGGGTGAGGTCCATGTCCACACTGGATCCACATTTTGCAGCATCTCCTCTCACTAGAAAGGAGAAAATTAAATCCTGGATTTGAAAATGCTGAAAAGTTCGGGGTATTTGGCTTCCTAATCACAATCCAAATTATAAAAATGGGGCCTATCATTAGATAAGGACAAAGGAAGAGAAAGACTGGTAAAGGAGAAAGAAAATCAATAAGATAAATAGATTTTTCTAAGCAAACTGTATTAGAGTTTACCATGAGGTATCAAATATTCTTTAACACACAGCTGTGTGGAACTTATTAAAAAAAGTTTCTAAAGACATACAATTAAATGCAGGAGGGTTGAATATTGCAGAAAACGGCTATAGTTTTGCTGGATTTAATCCATTTAAATTTAATCCTGATTCAGTGTGAAACAGCAAAATACAAAATATAAAAAATAAAAGAATAGGGAGTTATAATGGAAAGGCCAGCTCAACCTTAGTTATAGCAGTAACACCAACATTACTAGAATACAACAATTATAAGCAATACATCAATAGGTATGTATAATAGATACATTTAGGGCTTGATATCTGTGGTAGACCAGTTGCTCAAGGCCACTAAAATATTAATTTACATCCAACAGCTCAATGTGCAAGAACTTCAATTCAAATGAGCAACAGCAGAAATTTCTGTGCACTGTGCACAACACACAGGCTGGAATAAACTTTCAACTTTGGAACAAATTGTTAGCCTGCCCTTTATCAGTGGAAAGACCAGAAACTTCTATGTGCATCCTGGAGGTATGTAGTTTAATCTGTGGTGCTGAAAAAGAAAAGTCATCAAAGACAATCTTGAACAGAATTGCAAAAGGACAGACCATTATGCAAACTTCTTATCTCTGAAATCCTCAAAGCAATTCACATTTGAGGGCTTGGTTTTCTGCACACTCTTTGGATATCATAATTTTGGGCTTCATTACAGGGTAGAGGTTATATTAAAGCATATTTGGCCTGCTTTTTTATTGTAACAAATCTGCATGTGATTTTGTTCAGTAGAAATTAAAAATGTGACGCTACATACTGGCATTGAGGTTGAGTTTGGTCAACCACATAAAATAATACTTTGCACTTTTAAATACCTTTCATCAGACGATATTCAAGTGCTTTGCTAACATTAGTCAAGCCTCACAACACCCCTGTGAGGTAGGTAAAATACATAGGAGGAGGAGGATTTCACTCAACTTGGACATGATAATGTCTCTGGGCATTAGGTTCACTAGCATTGCAACATAGCACAAAGGTTTAGGGCTTACTATAAGGCAAAGAGTTAACAGTACAAGAGCACAGGATTCCCTCTTCTTTTGGTTATATGTGGTCAAGCTAACATGCGGTGCTACACAGCACCAAACAGCAGAGCAAATGCCCACACAAGGATTTCATGCACCCAATCCACAAACAGCACCTTCTGCACAGTGAAAGACACAAAATGAGAGGCTCAAGATGGGTATGGCAACTTAGTTACGGGATATGTCTACCAGTTCTTGAGGAGCAGAGTACCATGGGAATGAGAGTCCAGAAAACAATACCGTCTCCACACAACTCTGATAATATCTAAAGATGCTTGGGTTTGGTTCTTCTTGCACTAACGTTTCAATTCACAACTTACTGGGGACAAGCAACTGCAACTGTAAAGCATGTTGGCAACTTCCACACCCTGTGAAGGAAACAACCAGATAAAATGGCTGTTCTCTACTTTGGCTGGCCACGTTTCTAATGTACAGGGCCACGATGTGGTCAGATGGTTGTGATAGGCTGGGATGGGATAAAGAAACACTGTCGTACATCTACACTCCCCCTCTGAAGCTGCGGCAATCTGCCTCCTGAAAACTCTCTGTAGTGTTGTGGGTTTTTTTTCCTCCATGATGCAAATATGGGAGAGTATTTGGCCCCCATCAGTTTTATCCTCAACACTTAGCACCAATGGTGCAGATGGTCATTGTACAAGTAGCAATTCCACTGTATCGCTGATCTTTCAGATAATAGGATTGAGAAAAAAGAAACAAACATATGATTAAGAAAAGTGTCACTCATCTAGAACAGTCTATGTGAAATACAAGGAAACAGAAAGAAAACCACGTTCTTGGTATTAGCCAGTACAAATAAACACACACATCCCCACACACCCACACCCCCTTTCTCCATATTTCACTTTTCTAAGTTGGCATAAATGGTACATCCCATATTTGCAAAAGTATTTCTCACATAGAGAATATGACCTGTCTATCATAATAAATCGCTACAGAGGCTGGTCTACCACATGCAAGACAGCCCTCTTGGGTAATTTTATGTCTTTGCATGCAAGATATTCTCCCTTTTTGCTAAATTCCATTTGAATCTTATATTTATTTATAATACTTGTACACTATTGGCTGCATAACTTACTACTGCACAGGCTGAGTGACCTATTGTGAATACCACTGCCTTGTAAAATCGCTGAGAAGAGGTGGTTCATGGATTCTGTGCAATCAATGCAAAGTTCCCCTCAAACACTGCATACATTCACAGCTAAAACTACACTGTTCCACTGATGAGTAGTGAATACATGTATATAATTATAATGCATGGATAATGTCCTTCTCTCTCATTCTCATTTTCTCTCTCCCCCTACTTCCTCTCTGTCTTCTCTCTCTATATGTTGCTTACTTAAATATGGGAACATGGAGACTGCAGATACAACAACTGGCAACTCAAAAAAATTAGCTGGCATCTTTGTAATCATTAAGAGACAATCTGAGTGGTAGACTAATTGGCAGCTAACAGGAAAGCTGACTTTACATTTCATACTGCCCCAAGTTGGAAGCCTTCTGCATTTCCTTTTCCTTCCTTTCCTTCTGTTCACTGCAACGCTGATTGTCATAGATAGTCTTTGTGCTTTGTATAATGCCCATCTTTGATGTAACTTGAACTCACATACAAAATGTGGCTGTTATACATAAGCATGCTAGAATACAGGCAGGGACAGTACAAGCATGCACAAAATAGTCTTTGAAGGGTTTTTTCTTTGTTTTTCTTCAACATTTACATGCATCACTTAATATCATGTTTGATTGTGTACACTGAGGACTGGATTTCACAAGCATTCATGATCTTCTCTTCTGATAATCTTCTTGACAATTTCACAAGAGCTCAGTGTAAAAAAAAAAAAAATCCCACAATTAAAAAAAAGGAAAAAAAAACTCCCTGCAATCTGATCTTGTCTTCATGATTTTAATGTTGAACACTTCTAAAATGTCTCCTCTTCCTCTTGCAGAGCTTCATGTTAAATGGTCAGCTGGAAAGACAGATTAGTGTGTCAAGGATTTTCTTAGCCACTGGAATAGTTCTTCCTTATAAAGCCTTTGCCACCGCACATTAGCTTCTACTGTTTCCACGGCGCGAGAGAAAGAGGCAGCAGCTCCCTCTTCATAACTCTTTATAAAGTTCTTTAGCTGGAAATACAATTTAACAGGTTAAATTTGCAGGAACTAAAGAAAGTAAATATTTCTAGTGCACACAAATAAGTCCGGCATTTAGGACAAACCTCCACGATCACTGTTGAAGTAAACATAGTATCGTGTCGAAAGATTTAATAGGAAAATTGTAATAAGACAGCAGACTGTCAATTATATGTGATGCAATTGCTTCAAATTGCACTGGAAGATATTGACATGTCAGTGCCGGATCACATTAATATCATTACCTCCTCTCTCCTGCAGCCCAGCTGCTGCACTGCGTAGACAGCTGGGCTGCTCTCAACTTTTATTTCTACCTAAGAAAACAAACTGGGAGCCCTGGAAATGCTTCTAATTCAGGTTTATATGCAAACATCAGCAGAAGGCAGCCCTGATGCCCTTTGGTTTTATCAAGCTTCACAACAAATTTATTTCATTTTGATTTGCAGAACCCTTTTGATGATATAATACAGGTTGGTTGTTTAGAAAAGGAATGGAAGGTTACAATGTGAAGAGAATGGCAAAATAGCAAGTGAGCACTCATTTGACGGTCTTTGAATGCCTGAAACAAATTCCTTCCCTTATGAAAAAACTTTGATCTTTTTTCAGCAGACTGAAAAGGCCCCTGCTCTGTTCTTGTGTATACTCAAATTATAGCACTATCACCTGGATTATTATAGCTGATGGCACTAGTGTGCTTTGAATTACTGTTCTTTTTAAGTGAGAATTGCAAGGCTGATCTGCACAGTAGGTTGCTGGTTATGTTGACTTGTATAAAATTAGGTGGTTTTAGCAACACTTATTCATAACTAGTTAATTTTTCTTTCCTGGTGACACCAAATTCACCTTGTTTATTTAAATCTAACTTCCAACATCGTCTCTTTGTGCATGGGCTCAAAACTGAAAAGGCTGATCCTGCAACTGTCTCATTCCCATCACAGTTAAAAGCACGGGAGGGAGCTGGAAACTATCAAAATCAGACTTAACCTGGTCTCTGTACTTTTTATATCAAAATGTTTACAAAGCCAGTTTCTTTTAGGGGAAGTATAAACAGCCTGCCAATACTATCATGGAGGTGGAAATTAAGAGTACAGAAGGCTTCCTTGTGCAGGGCACATACTCAAATCTGGCCAGCACTGTCGTTCCCACCTGGGTAGCTTCGAGGAAACAAGCTGCGGCTCTTCCCTAAGTTCCTGAGGCCACTAGACATAAGTGCAGACCAATGGTTGGACACAAAATATCATAGCACAATCGGAGTTCAATTAATGGTGATTATGCTGCATAAGAATCGTTTGATCCATTTGTGGTAATGTCGAGCAGCTGCTAAGCAGAGCATAATACAACTGCACAACTACCTCAGTCAGGGAAGATGTTAAGTTAAAGTGACAAATCTTTGCAATCTAAATAAGAAGTACTTAGCATTTAGAACAAATTATTGTGGTGTCATCTGGCCAGAATATCAGGTTAACAGCTGTTCTTACATGGAAATACTGTAGGCAAAAGAAAAACAGAGAAGGCACTGGCAGCTTCTGCTTTCAACACTGGGGTTTTCTAGGGCTGCCCTCTGTAGCATAAACTAATGTGGATAGAAAGATCTCATCTTTAGTTTCTCAACCAATAGTCAAGAGAAAAAAACCAAACCTACATATCCAGCCAAGCACAGAGAAGTGCCTGCACTACCCACCTCCTGACATCACCTCTACGCACTTGAATGCCTTTGCAATCTGCTCCTCATCCTCATGCCGCCCAGCTGCAGCACGGGCCTACGACTCCAGCTGAGCAACCAGAGTTCCCAGACACCCGACACCTTACTGCTCCTGCCCTGCTCTCTGCTTACAACAAATACAGTGTCGAAAGTAATTTAAAAATTACCTCTCTTAGTTCTTCCTCGGTATTGAGGAATTCTGTGACCCCACTGATAAGCTTCGAATTCATAAATAATGCTTCTCCGTACCTGCAAGGGCAAAAAGAAGATGCACAGAGAGTTAGTGCAAGTGCCAGGCCAGCTGAAAATTAGAAAGTAGGCTTCTGTAAGCAAAGGAGAAGACATGGGACCGATTCTGGGGATCCAAGGGAATAGCACTGGAATTGGACACTGGTACTCCAGTGTTTCATGCTAAAAACCTGGACTGAGACCTTCTTCTAGGCTGAGCTATTTGTAGTTAACTTTTAGTCAGATGCTACTAAGCAGAATGGGCTTAACCGCAGATGAGAGCTCCAGAGGAGGAGAGGACCAAACCACAACACCACCTCATGCTTAACAAAACAGCTTTCCATGTAATGACACCAAGCAGCTCAAAATACAGGCGCCAAAGAAGGAGCGGAGCAGCAACTATGGAGAAGTATTCTGAGGAACCCTTCTAGCTGTACCATTAAAACAGACTTTTTGAAGTGCTACAGCCTTCTCTGCATTTTGTATTCATCCACCTCATCTACATTACTAATAGCCTCTCGATAAGTGAACTGAATCAAATTTTCTTGTTCCAGTACCTGGTAATTAAAATAAATAATACTGATAGAGGATAATACTGCTAAAATAATCCCCTGGGCCATGATGTAGCATCTTCAAAGAACCAACCTGGAATGAAAATTTGAAAGCTTGGGCAAGGAATATTTAAAGGGTAGGATATGCAGCAGCAATCAGCAATGACCTTCTGCAGGTAGTTGCTTTGAAACTGGCCGTTCAAATCCTGCTGTTCCACTTGCTCTTCCACAAGTGTTTTTCAATCCCCCAAATGAAGCATCTACATCACTTACAAGATTAACCAGACTGCTCCTGAAGTTTTGCATTTCATGTTGGAATAGTTTGTGGGTTTTTCTTTTTCAAAGTCTCTAGCATGAAGAATACAATTCCACTGGAAAGCGAAAGCAAGTCTTCTGTTCAAGTTAGATGTCATTCAGCATAGCAAAAGGCACTTGACAAATAATTATCCTTATCTTTATTTGCACATCCATCCAAAGCAATATCTAGCTAATCTGAACATGACTGTTCCTAAGATAGGGAATCCAGCTCTCCTGTCAGACATGTGTAAGTAATACCAATAAGACTTCACTAAAATTAAGTTTATCTGGGGGAACAATTCAGGTCATACCCCGCTTCTAGAAACTGATTTAGAGGAGGAATTCAAAATTCAAAGTGAAATGAACTAGCACAGTCACAGCTTTCTGTTCTGCTTCTATTAATCCAAAATTAATTATCCTTAAATGCTTAGGTACTGTAAGCCACAGTCCTTTCAAAAGGGAGAAAGAAAGAGAAAGGGGAGGGATAGCCCTAGGGAGAGGGATAGAAAGAGAGAGAGGGAAGAGAACTGGGTTTTCTTTAAGAAGATTCTGTTTTAGGGAAGGTGTACACTGTGTTGCTCGCTACCTTGAGCTTGTGTGAGGGGAAACACAGTTATAGATATCAAAAATCCTACTCCCTGACCACTAATAACTGAATTATTCATGGATATTTCAGCAAGTACATCTCTTTTCCCAAAACTTCAGTCACACTGACATATACAGACATCCAGAGGCAAACGCCTCCTATGGGAAGTATGGATTTCATGGTCCTTTAAGCACGTTTAGGCTTTCTAACAAAGCCCTTTATTATTACAGTCTCAGCTTAGCCTCATAATTGACTGCTTGGAAAATTGGAAGCTCCTCTTGATGGGGTCTTTTGACAAGGTTACCAATCCACTTTACAGAAGCGACCTCATAAAAACAGCTGCAAGGATTTTATTTTTCTTGCAGTCTGTACTGTAGCCACAGTGCAAACAAGAAGTAGCAGAATTCCTTCCACTGAAAATGATACCTTCATGAATACCTGTGCTGATTACTGCCCATTACACATACTTGGTAAAAAGTCAGCCACTAACAGCAATTTCTAGACGGGCTCTGCTGGCAAAAATTCTAGAACAGCCACCTCCCAAAATAGTATTTTGTAGGTGTGAAACATAAGAATAAACAGAAAAAAGTGTTTGGTCTTGCAAGTATCAGTCTTCCCACCCTTCACAGGAAAGACAACAGCACTGCAGGACCAGGACCTTACATGCCTGAGCTCCCTGGAAACATCCTGGAGTCACGAGCTCTCCACCTGCTCCTTTGCTTCTGGGGATGTGAACCTCCAATGCCTCACATTTGTACAGGCTTTGCACTTGTGTGAACTCAACTTGAGAGGCAGTATAGTCCATTTACTTTGGACAGATGTAAACGGCTTCCCAAATATTGTCAAATTCCCAAATGCTGACAAATGATTCAGCACTTGAGAATGAAGGAATTCTTGTAGGCAGCTGTTGGATTAAATTTTCACACACAGACACATATGTGCACACACGATGAAAATTATTTAGGAGCCAAGGTAGTGCATGCTCAGGTAACAGGAATTCAAGCATAGTATTTTCAATTCTCTTTTTCAGAATTTTAGCAGTCTTAGTCCCATGGATTTCTTACGAAAGACTTGTTAGGCACCTCAATTTCTAAGTCACCTTTGTAAATGGGATATGAGTCATTCTGAAGACTTTATACATTATCAGTATCTTCTGGACAATGTGAATACAAGCATACTGTAAAAACATAAAGAGATAACAATATTTTGTTGTCATTCTAACTCTTTGACATGCTGCGCTTTAAAGTTAGAGGAAATAGCGTTATAGTGTAATTTAATCACTCTCAGCTATTTCATATTACTATCCTAAACGTCAACATCTTTTATAATAAATTCAATGGGAAATACCATTGAGACATCACCTTATTAAATTAATGTTTTGTACAAAGTATTTTAATTTTAAATAAAATTAAATATTAAATTATAATTGTAGAAAAAAGGTGCCTTGGGACAGAGTATACTTGAACTATAATTCCGCAATAGAGCTTGTATTTTAAAAATATATTAGTGTGGCAAGCTTAAATCAGAAGCCTAATTTTGCATTCTATCGTGTCACTGTTTCACTGAACATTAAGGGGCAAGGCATTAGACTAATTCCATACTCTCAAAGTCTCTCTTAAAAGGTTTTAATCTATAATTACAAAACAAAGTTATTTTCAATATACATCACTTAGGTACAGCTTGCATGAACTATTTCATTCCACTGCATTGAATCTTTTGGCAATTGATAGAAATCCAACTGAATGTCCCTTTCAGAAAAATGCAACTGCTACAATCCTTTTGGTGGCTCTGACTTCTGTTTGGAAATCAAACTGAATGTAGATAACATAAAGTCAGTGTTGAGCAAAGAGACAGACTCTGTTATTTTCTCATTAAAAAAAGGACAATAACAGCTTTTTGATGAGGCCTTGCTGATTGTTAGGAACTCAGATAACACAGTCATGCATTCCAAGCAAGTGAGACAATTAAAATTCAAATTTTAGGTGAAGTTAAGCTATTTAAAATTAAAACACACAAAAAATTTGGCATGTGGCATAGTTTTCTAAATCTTGTCCATTTGTCTACATTGCTTAACCTTGGCCATGTCTAAAATCACAGCTGTTAGCTAGATTGTCAGATGAACGTACTTGCTAAGGCAGGACACAACTTCTGCATATGTGTTTGTAGCAATACAGATTTTGACAGATTTATGCCTAAGCTCTGTATAAATCCCTGGAGGAACCTGAAAAATTATTTGCTATCCAGAGCATAACTAACTGCACTGGCTTGCATAATAGTAAGGGGCCTGCCATCCACTTTCCGTGTAAAAGTCCAGTTCCTGGAATAATCATACCAGAAGCAGAGGATTCTTATTTTTAAACTCTCCTGAACTCTTAAAGCTTCTTGGAAATTGCTTTCAAAAAGTATGCTCCTGCAATATAACCTTCCAAAACCAATTCCAGCTCAAACCTATTTTCCCAGCTGAACTTCTTCTAAAATCCCACTATACTATAAAGTACTATCCAAAACAGCATGAACAACTTTTTGAATCTTTAGGAAAGTTGCACAGTCTCTGAGTTTCTGTGACTCTTCTTTTGATGCCGTGAAACCTGTAGTAAGTTTGTACCTGTATTCATCAGGCACCAGGATTCAGTTGCTTAAATACAGCATCTTAAATATACCATTTCAAATATTCTGTGGTACACTAGATGGTTCCTCACAAGTCCAGAAAGGAACAGATCTCCAATACTTTTTCTGCCAACACCATGGGAGTGGCCTGGCGTGGGGTGTCTGAAGTTCTTGGACACCTCCCTTTAAGAACTTGAACCTCATCCGAGTTGTGGTCCCTTCTAATCTGTCAGTATCAGATAAGCTGCTGTGAAATCTTTCAGACCCTCAGGCTGTCCCTAAAGAAGTACAGAAATTTCTCATTCACTGAATTAATATCAAAATCTTTATCAAAAAGGATTTTAAAATGTTGACTGGGCTTCTGAGTAGGAGCATGTAGCACTTGTTCAAAGAGGAAGAGAAGTAGGTATAAGGAACAACCCTGTCTCCTTCCTGTTCATCATTTTTAATTCAAAATGTTGCTCCTCTATTACTTGGAACTCACCTGAAACACAGAGTGGAAGGAAAGGGGATGACACTATATTAGCATCCTTTTGAAAATGGAAATGTTTCAAAAAGGGTTTGGTGTTTTTTCCCACGGCTGAAATAATGTTCTTAAAAGATTTTTTTTCTATCACACTTAAAATCAGCAAAATTCCTTTGGGAACTGCTGCTTTTTTATCTATGTAAAAGTAGAACTGCAGCACTTGACATATAGATAGAATTCATTATGATAAGCGCAGACACAATACAGTAATAGATATATATACAGATGATCGCTAAGAGATAAATGTTTCTATGCATGTTTGTGATAATCCATGAATAAATGCATTTATGACTCATATGTATGTATTTCTTATTTAGAGACATCTCTATTTTTGGATTAAAAGAGAATGGACTAGATTCAGGACTTACATGAATACATACATATACAATACTTAGATGAATTACATTAAAATAAGAAAATGAAAATAAATTTAGACTTTTTATCTTTACCTAGCATTTAATATTTTCCATTTTTCTCTGAAAAACTTCCAAGCAAGATCCCTTCCATGTGGATTTCGAGCTACGTGGATTATCACATCAATTGCATCCTGATCCAGGACAACTTCTGAGTTGAGAGACAAATTCAAAAGCCTAGTGGGAGAAACAAGGAAAAAAAATCCTATCTAGGTTCACCAACACATAGTCTAACAACAGTACATCAGAAAACTCTCAGAAAAAAAATAATTCACTGCCAAATGGTTTGTTTAAGTCTCCAAGTGAGTTCAGTGGTTTATTTCTGTGATTCCAAAGACCAGACACATTTATGAATCAGAAAAATCTTGATGTAAAAGGTTTTCAGTAAAAGCTGAGTGGAACTTTACATGTGCATTTTTATGAAATCAGTAAGATCAGATTGGTCAATACATTTAAATAAACAATATGCTAACAAAAAAACCCCAGCAATTATTATAGGATTTCAAACATTTCCAATGAACATAGGAAAATTTGGCAGTGAAAAGACATAATATGTGTCAATTTTCATATGCATTAATGAAAAAACATATAGTTTAAACAGACAGTAAGCCTGTGCTTGGAAAGCAAAGTTCTTTCGCTCAGACCAAAGCTCAAGTGATGATCCACAAATGTTGAAGTGATTACTGGTAATAGTCAGATACAGATATATAATATTTTTGTACCTGTTGAGTAAGTTTCTGTCATCACTGCAAGTTAAGGCTTCTAATAATATTTTCTTCTCAGACACTGCTGTGGTAGAATGAAATTTCATCCAAATGAACTCCCATACATCTTCATCCATCAGTGAAACTCCTGTACAGTAGACAATGTCTCTCACATTGAGTGGGATTCTACAAAAGAAATCAGTAATAGCATTGTGGTAAATAAGCAGCCTCCTGATATTGGAAACAAAGGAGGAACATCACTACATTCATGAGACTCCAAAATTAAAGTGCAACAGTAATCTTTTTTTGGAAAATTACATTTGCATCTCTTTATTGCCACCAAAATCTTCCAGGCCATCCTAATGGATTTTCTAATGGGTAACACATGCTTGCCATTCTTTTCATAATGCTGTCACATTGCCAGGAGACTATAAATTATGGTCATCCAGGTCATCAATACATAATGTGCCACATAACCTGCAGGACAGGTAACATAAGCTCTCCCAATTAGCACAGGATCTTATCACTCTGTTGCTGGGCTCTAAGCCAAATCTCCTCTTCTTGTCCTTAGTACTGAGGTTTTAGAAGAGGACCTGATCAGCCAGAAACTCCTCCTTGCTTGTGCTGTAAAGTGCTCCATCTTCATATAGTAACACACAAGTAAGGAAGGATGTGCTGAGACAACGCTACTTAAAAATGGTGTTTGCAGGAGTGAAGAAAATAGGAAGATCTGTTCATTTTTTCAGCATATCAATACCAGTACAAAACCAGCTATGCCATAGGATGGTTGTGAATTGTGATTACTGCTCAAGTAATATAAACTCAGACTACAGTTAAATGAAAGCTTCTTGAAGCCAAATTCAGACCAATTATAGGATGTGCATAGGTAACATTTTCTTCTAAAAAGATCTCAGCTGGGCTTTCAATTTCCTACCCTGCTTATGTTTCCTACACAAGCATAGAAGCTGAAACATTTGTGAGCTAAAGGGTATTCTTGTGGATAAAGCTAGACATTTCTCAGAGGAATATGTTCCTGATTTGCAGGAAAGAATGCCCCCTTTTGTTGCTAAAAATTATACCAAAACGCAGTTCTCTAGTTACTAATAGCTGGGCTGAAACATCTCTGGAACTTCATACGTAAGAACTCTTTAGAGAATCTAGAAGTACATACAGCTGCTGTCAGCATCTGGGCAGTAATACAGTGGGACAAAGAATGAAATTACCTCTGTAAAATCTGATATCAAATCTTACACAACACAGAAAGAAAAGGTTACATCAATACCTTAATTATAAGGCTTTCACCAAAGTTTTATACCATAGACTGGGCTATCCTGGTCAAGAACAAGGAGGTTCTTTTACTCCCATCTATTCACATTCTCCAGAAAAAAACTTTCTTCCACTGAAATTTTCTATTGTTGGGCTCTGTGATGAGTGTTTTTGTTAGAAAACTTCAGCTGATCTCTTTGGCCATGTCTGAGTCCCTGGAAAATCAAACTAGTGTGGCTTTTCAGCATTTCAAAGTTTTGGTTCCTCTTCAGTACTTCAGAAGGAAGTAGGCAAGGTAAGAAACATTATATTTGACTGTGAAGGGTTACAAACTGTTGTTGCCTCTATGGGGTTTGCTGGTCCCAACGACTCTGATCGTTTCTTGAGAAAAAGGATAAAAAGTAGCTAAATTAAGGCAAAACTGGAAAAAAAGTGCACTCCTCCTCCTACTGGCTGAAGAACTTTGGGGAATTAATGCCTACGGGTTTTTTGTTATGCTTTTTCTGGGTAGTAAAAAAGTCCCGAGGTTGAGGCTTTACTCATGTTCTCTGGCGAGTGTAGTCATCAGCTCAGAGGGTGTATCTGCAGGTTTAGATGCAGATAGTCACATGAACGTTGCTTCTGCTGAGCTGACATGGCTCAAGATAGTGCTGCTACTTGGAGATTTTTTAGCAGAGTCCCAGGCTAACAGAGCCACAAAGGGCTGCCCTGACTATTGCTGAGGTATTTTGCATTTGATGCAGACAAACCCAGACATTTATTCAGGAGTAAACTCTCCAAAGCAAAACTGAAAGGGTAGGCAAGAGAAATTTAATCCATTTTAAAGTTGCTAGGAACATGAAACTTTTAACCATGAGCAGCACACACCAGCAATATTGCCTTCTAAAGCAAAATCAGAGGTGCAATGTCTCATCTTGGCCATGAACCGCTTCCATCTAGCCAGGGTAGATTGGTACTACAGTGCAGTTCCTGGCATGGTTCGAGATCTTACCGTTTCTTCTCTTCCCACCACCAAATCGCTGTGTGAGAACATGCCCATCCCGAGCCATGCCAGGCAATCAGCATTGCTACAGTTATGACCACATAGCTCAAGCAATTCCTACATGTCACCGACACACAGATGGGACCTCCAGAAAATGCAGGTTCCATAGTTCCTCCTGTTATCTTCTTAGATTTTTTCCCTCAATGTTCAGGTGACCTAAAAAGCTTGGCACTGAAAAAAGTTAGTAACTCTCCTCAGATTTACCCAGGATCAGTAGGTTTTGGCTTATGTATGGTCTATGCAACTGCTTCTGTGGTCCCTATAGAACTGCTATGTCAAGACCAAGGAAACCAGAAAATCCTTAAAGCTGACCAGATCCGTTAAAAGAAATAGTGTTTAAACATACATGGGCAGTAAAGAAAAAAAGTTAGCACTTTCAACCAGCCTTTCCATACTACTGAGTTTTGATTCTTAAAAACTGAGTTAACACTAGTAAAATGTGAGTTTGGTTGACATTTACAGAATTATCCATGTGTGCTAGGTGCTGAATTTCCATTTCACTGTAATGGAATTTGTACTTCTTACTTGAAAGTCTATCATTAAGCCCTTGTTGTGACATTTCAAACATTAATGAATATCAACATTTTTTTTTCCCCTGTTTAACCTTTCTTTCAAAAAGTGCATGCAAAGGAAACTGCATATAATTGAGTCTATTACAGAAAATTAAGACTACATATTTAAACCCAAGAAATCAAGACATACCAAAATTAATGGAGCAGATATTTAGGTGCTGCCTTTGTGTTGGTTTATATTAACTCAGAATGAGGCTTAATTTTTTCTAAATAACTGCAACTCTCTCAAAACTTCAGGTCAGCAATTACAGTAACATAAATATGCAGCCATATACACATACACTGCATAGAACATGAAAGTGATATTAATGATCATTGTGTCTTGATTTTCTGATACACTAGGTTATTTGCCCTTAAAGCACAACTTCCTTACCAGCTTATGTCTTTTTTTGCTTTTAATTTGGGATTTAATACACTGACAGCAGCCATAAGAACATACGCTAAACCAAAAGGACTAAGGGATGCTATCCTGACCGTGGGACCAAACAACCCGTTGCCCCAAATCTGTCTTATTATATGATATCTGAATTTGAAGAACAACTGAACCCAGTCAAGCCTTATTTCAGTGAAGGAAGGACTTTGCTTCTTGCCACACAAACACTAAATCATTTTTTTAGAAGCACGCGTAGTTCTTTCTGAGCTTTGCCGGCAGAAATATTATCTTTGGTTTACTGCAAGAGATGCGACTTAGCCAACAGATACTCTAAGGAACTATAAGGCACCTGGAAAAGGCAATTCTTTTTTGGTTGATTGCCCCATTAATTCAGGTAGGAACTGTGTGCTGGAAGGACTGTCACTCTGTGTTTGGCTAGTACAGTCAGCAGCAGAGGTACCTAGAAGTGGATGTCTAACCCCAAAAAGGTCCGCATTCCTCGCTCGTGAGGTTTACGTTTTTGTAATTTACAGTAAAACATATCAATTCAATGGGCTTTCCCAGCTACTCCATCTTTTACATTCTAGGTGCCAACACTAGCGATTTTAGCAGCAGTGCAGTCAGTAACCGCAGGATCATTTGCATGCTCTGGGAATGAAGGAGAACTTAAGACAAGCGATGGCACTGATCCGATGCCCACAGCCTAGGTGTCACCATGTTTCTTGCTAAGAAAACTCTGTTGCTGCCAAATCAGTAATAGCATACTTGCAGTGCTGCAGCAGATCTACTCAATATCATCCAACCAATTGCTCCAGGGAAGGTTTTAGGACTCTACCTATAAGCTAACGTTGTCATTAGGACAACGTGAAAAAAATCAGCCCCTACAAACCAAGACATCAAAACAAATACTGATTTTAAAAGGCTTAGCTTCAGAAACTACAAAACTTACAGCTATGAAAAGCTACAAATTACTCCTGTGAGAGGCTTGTAATCAGGACTGTAGACAGAGGGGTTCGTCTTGTGGAAATGAAAACTGTTTATGAAAATGCGAATATCCCCAAAGTCATTTCTCTTTAACTATTGCCTCAACAGAGAGCCCTGTAATTGAATTTTCTCCATTTGTGGGGATTTTTGCTTTCTCTCTCCTCCAGTCATTATGGGCCTGTATTTCATTGTTATCTAAACATGTGAAATCTCCCCAGTCTACAGATTTTTTAATTTTATAGCTTCATGGAAAATGTTGTTCTAAAATTGCAGTTCCAAGGCGCTAGGTCAGCATGTGGAATGTTTGCCCCCTGTATTAACTGAATCAAGTGGATAAAATTATCATTGTTTCAGTACCGCTTAGCTAGTAACACTGCTGAACGTGTCCCCTCGTTATATTAAACCTCATCTGGGCCTTCAAGGCTGCTCTCATTTTTAAAGAGCTGATATAATTGATGGATACTTCAGAAGAATAAAGACAAAGATTAACTTCTGAAAGCATCACTTTAAATGGCTTTTATTTGAATACTGATCCAATTTATTTAACTTTATTTTTCTTGCTTAAGAGATATGCTGGTGAGAATGAAATATGTAGCTAGCAGAGCTCATGTTTAAAAATTAAACACTTTGGAAAAAAGTTAAAAATTAAACAGTTAGAAAAAAATTAATTAAAATCGTGCTGTGCCTTTACAGGGATTTTTTTTTCAAGAGTGAATAATAAAGCTCTACAATGAGCTAAGAATAATCTTCTAAGTTATAATTAATTGGTACATACTTGCTCCTATTTAAAGTATGTTCTAACAATTGGAGATACACTTATAAAATTGGACCATAATTATTTATCTTCTGGGCAAATTGTGTTCTAATTTTTTAAAATGTAATTGCACACAGTTTAGACAGTTCTTTGATTAAGTGACAAATTTCAATACCATTTAGGGTACTATTTGACAAAGAAAATTAATCAGAAACATTATTCTTTATTTTTGCAACTATTTAACATGTAACTTAAGCCTATTTTTCTTGATGACTATATTTATAGTCTCGTTTAATAGGTTACAAGGCTCAGATAAGAAATAACAATGAAGTATTGGTACTTTGTTGGCAGATCTGTAATACAGATTCCGTTATAAGGAACAGCACCACACAGTTTATTTTTTAAGATGGCAGTCCCAAAGCTTATACTCCCATTCTCTATTACAAACTCCAGGGGCCGTGCTGCTGGCACCACTGTGCACACAGAGGAGGGGAGCATCCTCTACCATAGCACAGACCCAGTCTGAAGAGAAAGGGCAGAATTTCCCGTTGAAAATTAAGGCACAGAGCTGTGATGGGCTTGACATTCAGGTGCCCGTCACACATTGAATTCAGGGGATATTAACCGAGGATGGGGCTACTCAGGGTGTCTGTGGCAAAGCTATGCACAGATGCCACACTCCTCAGTCCCAGTCCTGTGCTTCCGAGCCTCAGGTATCGCATGGGTCTGACTGAGGCACGCAGAGAATACATCATCCCTCCAGTGATGGTTACTGCCATTGCTCCTTTCCCTTCCTACAGCAGATATCCCATAACTGAACGCGCAACTAGCACACTCGAGCTCTTCAACACTGATTTTAACGACTGAGTGATGAGTTAAGCACTTCTGTGTGAGACTAATCTCTGAGTAGATATGCCTTGTTTTGTCCTTTCTGGACAGTTTTTGCAACCAAAATATGGTCCTTTCTGTTCAATTGTTTTGCAAAGTTGTGGCAAGATCATTCCTGAATGAGAAAATTGGAGACGAATCTATATAACTTCTAAGGATTGCAAATTAATTACTGCTAATCCATAATTGCTATATATAGGGTCATTTCATTGTGATCACACACAGAAGTCAGAAGGTAAAAATGCTACCTGAACCAGCTGCCCCATAAAGCCCAGTTTTGTCTTTCACAAGACACAATCCTCTCTCTTTTCAGACATGCTCCCCAGATGGTCTTTCAGAGCACTAACTCCTTGATTAACTTGTGCACTCAACAGTGTTTTCTTCCTCCTTAAACAGTTTTATTGACTTGAGAGCAAGATTCTACTCAAATGTTGTAACAACCTATTAATTAGTTAAATCACTTCAGCAACATTGGCTGACATTAGCTGGCAAAGCTCCAGTAACATTTCAAAATGCATGAATAGCTGTGCCTGAATTTTTTCAGTAATTAAAACTTCTAGGGGTTGAGAACACAGAAGAAGAGATCCATTTTATTGTTTTACATTTATCAGACGTTCATGTGTGAAAAAAATGAAATAACTCTCATTTTTTCATGTTCGCTGCTAATGATTTCCAAAAATAGCTGGTGGGCATCAAACCCGTGAAAAGAAGAAGAGCTAGTGCCTCTTCCAAGCAACTAACAAAAATAATTAACCTGTTGGCCACATTCCCACAAATACTTATGTAGGTGGTTAAACTTAAGTACATTTATAAGTTGTTGCAAGACTGTAGCACCAGTGTGGCCATGTGAAACAAAGCAACAAAATTATGCATCTCAAGTCATTAGAGAGAGAAATAAGGGAGGAGGAAAAGGAAAGAAAAAATGCTTTGTTTGGAAAAACATTTGATTTTCTATCACCTAAGCCAGACTTCATTGAAATGATCTCAATTAATGACTGGCAATTTGTTATTTACCACTGCCTCAGATCTATGGATAGTTTCATTTATAGACACATTACAGTCTCCTGTACACTCCTGCAGTGCAATCTGTTCTTCTGGTGGCATTTCCATTGAGTAGTTAAAGGTCCATCCAAGTAAGCACACTGCCAATTTAGGCAGGTGGATGGACATGAATCCATTGTTCCTTGCAGAGGAAATACAGATTCTGCACAAACAAGTATGGAGATTTAGTACTCTCAAATTAGGCTTGTTGGTTATCACTGTCTTTGTTCAAATTACATGATGGAAGTCATCTTACTTCATTACTTGCACCTTTCTTAAGACTGATAAAGAATTACCTAGTGTTCCTAACAGTCACAGCAATGTGACAAAAGTCTTTGAAATGGCAAACAGAAGTCACTGGAAAAGCCCATATCCACATCATTACACTTAAACAGATTAAATGAGGTAATTGAGTACTAGGATGCTGTCCTGGTTTCAGCTGGGACAGAGTTAACTCTCTTCTTAGTAGCTGGTACAGTGCTGTGTTTTGGATCATCTAAGATCCTGATTTAATTTTTTTAGTAACCAAAAGTGGTTCATCTGTAGCACAAAACGACACACAGATGTGTTCTGACTTGAAACCCACAGATTGAACAGGAAAATTCACAGCATATTCTCTTTTCAGAGATCTCTGGCCCCACCTCAGCACTCCAAGACTTTTCAGAACAACCTGGATGATTAGAGACCAGAACAGATTCAAAATATCTGGACTTGCATTCAGGATCACCCAGCAGTCTCTACTTCTCCTCATTCGTGAAGACAGACAAATGCAAACTTCATTAACCCATGGGCTACAGAATGGATGCTGACTTCAGTCTAATTCAGTGTAGCAGCCTGTAGTCCACTGCAAACATCATCTATTCATCCGAGCATTGCTTTCCTTAAAAACCAAAAAGAAAAAAAAAAGAAAACCCATGCCTTCCTATCTCTTGTGTTAGAAAGTGTAGACTGAAAGTACACTCAGAAATGAAAAAAAAAGAAAATAAAGTATTAGAAAGAAGCTAAGTATTGAACATTAGCTCTACTTATCAAATAGCATAGTGAGCTTAGCTCTGTTGATCAAAGATTAGCAGATTGTTATCAACCATAAAGTCAGCATAACAGGTGCAAGGACAAGAGGCACCAAATCTGCAGACATGAGAACGCAACCCTCACTTTACACAAGTCTGATGTGGTAGAATATTGGATTTTCCCATTTTTTTTCAATTGATGATATCTGCAAGGCAGTATTCCAAGTAAACAAAACTGATCAGAGTGCTTGTCACAGGAGGATAATAGTAAAAATAGTAAAAACTGCATTAAACCTAAAATCACCCCAAAGTGATATGAAGCCCAGATCAATCAAATGCATTAACTGTAAGTTTTCTAGGGGTACTGAGGCAATTAATTAAGGTACTTTGTTTCTATTTAAAAGACAGCAACCAATAAATAGCAATGGTTACATTTCTAAAGAAGAAAAAAATAAGAGCAAACTGAAGTGGCTATGACTAGCTAGGGGCCTTCCAACGGGTCCAGTAACATCTTAAAGAAACACCACCATTTAATTGTGTCTGATGCAATACTATCATCTCCCACTGCTCACTGCTGCATATTAGCAAAAGAATAGCATCACCACAGCTCTACTAACAGAACCAGAATACAAGCACTCCTTTTTCTGCTGAAGGCAAAATCAGCTGTCTCAGTTCAAAGCAGCTCTCTCACATATTCACATGTTCACGCTATCCTCTCTAACTTTGCCTCAAGCAAGCATACATCCACAGTCCACTTCGCCAGCACAAATGTGTACGTGGCAACCTGTAGCTGATGGATGCTAACAGTAGCTGGAAGAAAATCATGTCTGCACCCACAGAGAGGTCTGCAAAAACATGCTTCTGTCTACGGATAAGTTATGCTTTGAGCCATCATAGTGTGTATTCACATGTTACCCGTTGTTAATATCTCCTGTCAGGAGTTTACAGATTGCAGCTCTCCACACATTCTCTCCTGAAACTCAGAAATTCACGTTTACTCAGTCTATCCAAGGCAGAAAGTCTGAAAATGCTAATCCTCTTAGAAACATGTTTTTCTTTCAGAATAGATATGCAGTGAAGGTTAAAGGGGTTAACAAGGCTGATTCTCAAACTCAGGCAGGCATTGTATGGTAATTTTGTTAATTTTTTAGGCTGAACCACAATGCTGTTATATCTAAGGAGTGTGAATAATGTATTTCTTCACACATGAAAGGGCTTCACAGGGATAAGCTCAGTTAAATGAAGGTAGAAGCAAACATCTTAATTTTCAGCCAACAGTAGCTTCTCCTGTACAGCGTTCTGTTGTTGACTGAATCCCAGTAACCTTACATTCTCAAACTATGAGGGAAATTTCAACGTGCTTATATGTTTTCTACTAGGTTTGTATTCTTCTGAACATCAACATGGAAGTTTCAAGGGTTTCCATTGCTCCAATACAGGAGTAGCATATATCCCAACTTAACAGAGCAAAAATTTTTGCCTTCATACCAACTACCAAGTCAGAAGTCAATGCAGACTTTCAAGGAAAATGTGCTGGAGCCATCAGCTATTTAAAAAGAGAAAAATTACTTAAATTCATTGATTAAAAAGACTGTAAGACATACCTTGAAGTCTAATCTCAGAGTTTCAGCTGAAAGAAATAATCACTTCTTTTTTAACAATTGCAAGGATTAAAATATGGTATCAATTCCTAGACCAGTACAACCAGATGTCTCCTTATAGCCTCTTCTACATGTGATGTTATGTGTTTGGTTTGCTCCTTGTAGAGCCAAACTTCTTTTTTAGAGTTATGTTCCTTGTTTTAGCATCATGTTTTGCCCTGCAAAAGTGCTGGTGAGCAATACCACCTAAAGCTCTTTGCATACTAAGTAATCCTGGTATTTCAGGGACTCAAGCCTCCCTCCCTCAGATAAACGCTCTCGTCTTTAGGCAGGAGAGCTGTATTATTTCTCTTGCTAATGAAGTAAATCCCAGCGGCTGAGCTTCAACTAGAGGAGGAAAGTGTATTGCAGTGTCTTAATACTGTCCCAAACACCTCACAGATAGGTCACCAGGGTGGTCTTCTGCATGTGGCAGATGCAGGGCTGAGGTACTAAACTGAAGCTCTACCACAATCTCAGAACTACTGTTTAAAAGGTGGCTGAGGAGCAGCTTCTCTGCCAGCTGTTTTTGAAAAGAAAAGGAGCAGACCTTTTCCTGCTTTACTGACACTTTTGAAAGGCATCTTTTGCAAGGACCCCTAACTCTATGATCGCCATTTACATATTTATTTGATAATAGGTATCTTTCTACCTGTAGTGCTGGACACTAAGAGGGCCCACTCTCTCTTCACAGTCTCATGTTAAGAGGCTCTTCACTCAGCATAGTGGCTGCCACCAACTTCATTTAGAGGTTCCCAAATACCCTTGTAGGAAGCGTAACTCCAAGTGTCTGATTCTGCCCTGTGAGCCCCGCATCTAAAAATGAAGCACTGCAACACCTAAGTAACTTTAGAAATTCAAGCCTTCAAGCCTCTCAGCTGACTTCCACTTTCATGCATGGAGGCTAATGTTGCAGATCATGTGTATGAGGTTTTTTTACTAATTCCATAAGAAAATCTGCAGTGCTACAGTTAGAAATCTAATGGCTTTTTACAAATAGTGCTGGAAACACACAGAGGACCTCTGGCTTTGTGCTATGAATGACCATTATTTTACTTGGTGAACAGCGGCAAATTATTTGCACAGTAAAGAACATGTAATTACAAAGTACAAACAGTAACTGATTATTATGATTATTTCAATCCCCTACAGTGAAGAGTGGATGATAATTAATTTCTGGACCTACCAGACTAAATATAATTACTAAAAAACACAGCAACTGTAGGCATATGCTGGTAAAACAGTTAGATGCTACTGTATTTGTTTATTACCCAACACTTTATCCATAATTAAATGCTACAAGTAAAACAGAAAAAACATTTCAAAAGAACTTCTACAAAGCCATAGATTAAAAATGTGGCTAAAAAGTTATGAATTTTAGCACTTCTACAGTACTATTAATTGCACATTCTCTGTTATGCTTATTTGAACTTTAACTGCAGTAACTGCCAAGGAATCAAAAACTTCCTTTGCATGATTTACTGCCTGTGCATTTATGTGGTATTTAAAACCATATATTAATTTAATACTACCCTAATTTTGTATTGATTAGAATCTTGGGACACAAGCCTAATTCCATAGTCTCATTTTGGGGTCTACTGCTTTGAAGAATTTGTGTTCCTTCCAACATGCACTGCTTGTGAATTAGCTCATTCTATGAAATATTTTGTCTTCCAGAGTAAGGTTTTTGGCAGGGGATGGGTGGAAAGGTTGCAAATTAGCCTTTATTTTTACTCTCATAGTCAAACTCAAATTATACCTGTATATAAAAATATATCTGAGCTCTCCAGAACTCTATCTTCATGCTCTGGCTATGCAAACCAACCAAGACCAGGCTTTCTGCAACGCCTCAGTCAATGTCTTTGTTCTGTTTCAGAAGAGGGAAGGGCACCTACAAGAACTTTTAGAGTAGTTTTCAGCAGATACAACTTTACTCATTGCTGATAAGGAGTGGAACAGGCAAGGATACATACAGGTTCTGTATCTGTCACCAGCTTTCCTCACCAGGAGTTGTCAGAGAAGTCTGGAGAAAGATGAGCAGCATGAGTTTCCTCCTCTTTGCGAGGAAACAAGCTCTGAGGGATTCCTACAGATTCTGAGGTGGCTGTTTGCAGCAAATTCACAAACAGCTGCTAAGGGCGTCAAACTGAGCAAAACACTTGACTGATGAGAAAGAATACAAAATGGTACCTGTTGGATGTGCTCTCTGCATGTATCTTGTATTTATGTGCTTGCCCTTTGCACTTGAGCTACCTGTTGTCTCTGAAGTGCTAAAAGAGGCAGAAGCATGACTCCAACACCATGTTAATTAAATTCTGATTGTAGAATCATCATCATTTTCTTGGTGGAAAAGCAGGGAAAATAGCCCCTGCTTTATTTTCAGGTTTCAGTCTGAGTTGGTTTAACCTGAGCAAAGGTGATATGGGGTACCTCTGATGCAGCAGGGATCTGAACATTCCTGAAAGAACATTGACAGACCCCTACAAATGTTGTTACTGTGAAATACAAGCTGATTTTATGTCTACCGAACTGCTATTACTAGTAGCCTTTGCAATGTCGTTTCAATGTAAGTGGATAGGAAATGAGTCTGCTCATATGTTAGTTACACTCAGTATGTGAGACTGCTCCGAGAATAGCAACTGGTAAATTCTGGGGTGGGAAACTGAACAAATCCTATAATCTTAAGAAATAAATAAAAACACATCTCTGTCTTCTTTGCAAGTGGTACCCCTATTTATCAGCTGACTGTCAATCCGTATTCTGTAATTACAATATTTGTTGCAGCTATTTTTTTAAAACTGTGCAGTTCCTTTGGAGAAATGCACTGCTTTAACTTAGTAGCTATTCTCTTCCTCTACCCTGCTGTGATGCTTTTATCATAATACTTGTCATATGCTGGCAACCACAATCTTGTGCTCCCAAGAATGGCCCCATAGAAAGGCTAAGATGAATCTTCAGATGGCTCCTTAAATGTACTCCTTTCCTCTCTTGCTATTGTTAGTAAAGCAATAAGCTGCTTTTTTTTTATTTTCTGATGCCTCCTTCTTCAATCCTGTTGGAAAGGACGAAGACACAGGGTAGGAGAAAGCTTTGCAGGGTGACAGCTTTTTAACACTGAATAATCTACTGCTGTGCATGCTAAAAGATGGTGCTAGGTTTGATTAACTAATTTTGCAAATGAACATCTAAGTAAATTACTTTTGCAGATTGTTTCCAATGATTCTTTCTCTTTAATCTCCTCTTTGAATAGTTTCATACTGATTGTTGCTGCTGACGATAAGAATTCATATAAAACCCTGGGGTATATATTTCATAGTAAATATATCTGGTATCATCTTACACAAGAAAACCCTCCCCCTCACACACATCTTATTTAAAGGTACATTCTTACACAAGAAAACCCTCCCCCTCACACACATCTCATTTAAAGGCACATAGTCATAGTTTCAAGATAATTTTTTTCAGAAGTTTCAAAGTCATATAGGAATGCAATTTCCATTCATGCTCAGTTCATACCTGGTTTTAAAAGACATTCAGGTACTTATGTAACTGGGTCATGTTATGCCTGTAAAGGATTTTCAAAGATTACAAAGACATATTTTAATTGCAAACAAACACTTGATTGGCCCAAGATGTCTTTGAAAAATCCTACATGCCTATATGTCTACAGAGATCTGATCCTTCTGCAGAGCTAATACAAGATTGGGACTAAAAATGTAAGACACTTTCTCTTCTCTTTTTCATTGTTACTTGAAAGTAAAACATTTTCCTTTAAACCAAAATATCATGTGATGTACTCATGCAAATACTTCTACACCTACATTCCACATAATCAGAAAATCTATCATTCTTTCTCAAGAAGTCGTGGTCTTAACCTATACTCTGTACTTATCTCATTGTCCATAGATCACTACATACTTTAATATTTGTATTTTCAGTAACTTAACATTGCTTAGATGCATGCCTTTAAAAGATTAACTTCATACACCATCCACGGCCCATGTTGCCTTGCCTCAGCTGAATAAACCTGTGTCTGGACACCCTAACTTACGTATTTGCTGTCAAACCACTACAGTGCTGCTAATGCTCAACACATCAGCTATCATATTATCCCCTCTCTGAAACCTTACATGAGCTTTTCCATGTATTCCTGAATCACATTAATTTCCAAGTCTTCACCCTTAAGTACTTCATAACATTTCCCTCAAATACATTGTTTTGTCTCCTTTCTTACTTCTCAGTCCTTCTTCCTCTAACCTCTCTCACTTCTTTAATCACTTAGCACTTTCTGCTCTCTTGCCCCGACACAGGCTCCATGTTTGTCTGCCAATGCAGTGTTCACTCATCCTTCTTCCTTTAAATCCCTCCTTAAAACCCATCTTCTCACCTTCTAGCACATAATTATCTGACAATAATATAAAAAAGCAATTTATCAGGAGTGGGCAGAGGCTACGTGGGTGTCCCCTCCACCCACTCATACATGCAAAGTCAAATAATTCATTCTGAAGCCCCACAGACATTTTTAAATAACAGCCAGCGACCTCTGCTTCCTCCCATGCCATTCTGCAGAACGGGGCACTGTGGATGGGGGCGGGCAGGAGAGGAAGAGCATGCCAGTTGTATTGCCTCTGAGTAGGAGAAATAGGAAATACATATTTCAGTTCCACTTACCGGTTCCTATTGCTAGAAATCCAATCCGAGATTAACGTTGCAGCTTGCTGGTGACAGTGTTTGTTACCGAAGCTGCAGGCCAACATGATGACTTCCCGACGCAACTCTCTGTCCAAATTAAAGACAGCAATAAGGCTGCATTAATGAATGTGTTTGAATGTTTACAAAAAGCTATTTCTTATAACAGCGGCAGCAACTGATAGTTGGGCAACATATCAAAGATAATCCAGCTATACAAATCTCAGTGTCAATTTAATGCGTACAGCTGCTGCAACAACTGAAGAAAGGCTGTGGACCAAAACCAGCCCCCATTTACACCTATGCACTCTTCCTGACCTTTGTGGTCTCATGAGTCCAAGTCCTTAAACATCCAGTGCAGTCAAATATTAAATTAAGGCTTAGAAAATCATGTTCTCCAAACTCAGGAAAGAGGAATTCATCTCACAGCATCTTGCTGCTCTCCCTCTAACCCAGAAAGGAAAAACAGAAGGATGACAGAGCTAAGAAAGTATGACATGCTGAAGATGACACCAAATTTCAGGAGAGTGCATTATTACAACTCTATCCCACAAACAAACAATAAAAAAAGAAATATAACAGTACTCATGTTGGTATGATGCTTGAACAAGCGATTTGTTTAAATTATTCGTTGGCCATCCAAGCTTGAGATACATTGATGCAACTTGTCTTAAGATATACTCCTGAGGGGGAAAAGAAAAATATATTTAATGTTAACATTTATTTTTTATTTGAAATTGAAATACTACTGACTATTGAGTTTTCGTCTCTCTTTTTACCCTCACATAATGTCCAACTTTCCAAAGATTTTGATTTGCACTTCGCAAAGCAACATGTCCACTTATAATCCTCCTTCACTGCTATAGTGAGAAGTAATCTGTAGAACAGCTCTTTGATTAGATGCCTAGTATAAGACAATTTATTGTTATAGAACCTATCAATTTAAAAAGTTTTTTACATGCTATTTTGAACTCACAATACGCAACTGAAAAGTTGCAAGAGTGTCAACAGCTTAATTTTTACTCTATGGCCAATCTTGACTACACCGTGCACATTCACTTTTAAAAGAATCTTGTTTTAATATCCATAGCCATGGCAAAAACGTTACGTAAGTACAGTCAATTGACTTCAGAATACAGAACAATGTGGCTGCAAATAAGCTTTGTACATTTAATGACACTATGCTTTAAGTTTAGGTTCTTGGTGTGCTTAAAGAACAAAACAAGCCCAAGATCTATTTTAGTTACTTTTACTTTTTACACAGGAGACATATTTACATATTCTGACCAGTTGTGAAGAAAACCACTGTCATTGTATTCAGTGTAATCTTTTGCCAGTGGAATTCACCAATTTGAAAAAGAGAACTGAGATATAAAGAACCTCATAGGAGAGCATCTATTTTATTATTGTGGATGCACAGGCATGTATATATAATGTCAACACAAAAGGAGATTCATAGTGCAGCTTTCTCTAGCAGATATGTTATTCTGTGACTAAAAAGACTTTTTATTTCCTTTGCTATCACCTCTGCTTTCAAAGCTCTCATCAGCACAACCAGCTGTGAATTTTACTGGTTTTATTTATTAATAATGTGTTTTCTTTACACAGCCATGTTTGAAAGTGAAATAGCAATGGCAGAGTCATAAGAATTTTTCTGTGCAATTAACACACTAAACACGCAAATTATTTCAACATCATTTTATATTATGGCTCTGGTTTGCATGTAGGCATACATTGTAGGTTCATAAAGAATTTCAATGTGTTTTTATTAATCTGTAGTATATGTTCTACAAAAACCATTTTCCATGTCAGCAGGTAGCTCTGTGCATGTGTGTGCATATACATATGTACGTACTTCTACATATATACATAAATCCAGCCACCTCTAGCTTCCTGCTCTCTGAGCTTGTGTGTCTGTGGACACACACACACAAGCAAATATATGTTTAAGAAGAAAAAAGCACCTTTAAGCATTTCAGGCTTCAGAGAGCTCCTTCATTTGAAGCCTTTACAAAATTGCATAAAATTACAGTATGTTGGCCATCGAAAATATGTAGACTACATAAAATTCATAGTGAATAAGAAAACCCAAGAGTTCATAATCGTCACTGGCTGCAATCAAATCCTGTGTACTTCATAAAACATGCTTCAGCGTAGCTACAATCTTTTTTTTTTTTATTTCAGGTAAAATGTTAAAATGTTTGTCATGTCTATCTTAATTATCTACTGCTAGCTGTTACTGCTGTCCCTTCGGACCCAATTATGAATGGGCTTTTGATTCAATGGTGATCTAGTCCTTGTTAATTAAGGTAACTGTATTGAATTCACCATGGCTTTTTGGATGAAATAATGACTACAAATCTTTACGTTAGTTGCATGCGTCCTGTTCAGTTGTGCCTGCATTTGGTGTCCTTGCTGAGCTTAGCCATCAATCTAAATATCGCCGTGGGGCTCCTCAAAAGACAAAATCTGGAAATAGATTACTTTGGCTCTTCTAAGTGAAATACTTTATTTGTCATAATATTTTATAGGAGGGATAATTACCTTTCCTTGTACTAATCATATATGCCTCAAACAACAGTTATCACTGTTCAAATGCAAATGAACCAAAGCTTGACAATTGCTATGTTTAAATAAAGAATAATTAGGAAGAAAGCTAATATCCCTAGGTCATTTACAGTATCTGACTGGGGAATACTTCAACTCTTGGCAATGAAAGGAGAGAGGAAGGAAGGGAGGGAGGGAGGGAGGAAGGAAAGAAGGGAGGAAGGAAGGGAGGAAGGAAAGGGGGAGAGAGAGAGGAAGAAAGGAAGAAAGATAAGAAGACTCTTACATTGAAGATGTTGTAGTTTTCTGTGCGGTCCAGCAATTTATCTAGAGGATAAAGAGATCGGCTGGCAGCATGCCAAGGCAGAAAATCCTTCTCCTCTGAAAGGTATCTGATAATCTCCAAAGGAATATTCTGAGGCAAATAACCAGCTCTGCACAATAAAAGAAGTTAGTATTAAATTGGTTTTGCAGAAGATACATGATGAGGCAAAAATTACTTCTTTTTTGCCAAATGAAATTAAAAGGCAGAAAAACATGATAAACTCACCACACTATAGTGACATAAAAGTCAAGCTTATTAAAAACAGCAACTCACAGTCTCTCCCAACATGTGCAAGCATACTTACTGGATGAAGGAAGGCATGAACACACATGAAAGAAAACTAGACAACCTATCCCTACTTTATACGGATTCCTGTGGCTATAAAAGACATGAACAATGAAGTAACTGACTTTAAGCAAAAAAACAAAAGGAAGGTGTTGCTTTGCTGATTTGTAAGATAGAAATCTGTTTGCATAAAATCAACAACCCAAGGCATTTTGCTTCAGAGAACATTTCTACTGGCCATGGGCAACTGGGAAGAACTACTGATGAAGAAGCATCTTTAGTTTCACAGTTATCCTCCCCACTCTTTTCTCTCTCCTTCAGAGCTGCCTTGTCTATCCACCTTAAGCCACTTTGGAATGACTTATTTTATTAAACTGAAGTGGCATCCAGTGACATCACTTTGGTTAAGGATGTTCCAGCACTTTCCACATAAACTATGTTTTTTCAGGTGTTTATAAATCAATCAGCTAGAATTTTGTCCCATTCTTTTACAGTCATAAAAGACCTCTCCCTGCAAGGGAAGGAGTTTAGGGGGGTTTCAGAAAGGCTTTTTAAATTAATAGCTTTGCAAGTAAAGTGTGATATAGACACAAGCATTTGAAAGCTGCTTTTTAAAACTGAGTACAGGAAACATCAAGCTTTAGGATTTGCTCTCATTTTCTTTTTCAGAACAGCATTTTTTCTTAACTATCCAGACTGCAGAAACAAAGTGTAACCCTGTGGGTGTGAACATCCCAGAAACACACAGGTCTATTCTTCTCCTGATGCATGTGTTTAAATCCCAAAGGAGTTCTCTACCTGCCTAGAGAGGAGATAATGATTCTGTTTTCATTAAACACTTAAAAAAGACACCAATTTGAATTCCACAAGCTTCAGTTTAACATAGGCTACAGTATGATATATCTTCATAGACTATTTTTTCTCCTTGGTTGCAAATGTTCCCCTTAATTTCCTTCACTGTCTGGGGAAGAGATGCATGCACATAGCAAACAAAGAAAATTACACAATTATTATGGAAATGAACCAATACATACATGTTGATATAATTTTTTATCTCAGTTGTAACAGCATATAAAAACTACTTTGCTGAAATATTTGAAATAGATTGTTCTTTTTGGTATGGTCCAAAACCATAGTTGCCTTGCAAGGTGCACCACATCCATGCAAGCCATTGTTTTTCACACTCTCTACTGGAAGAATTACACTCTGTTCCCTTCATGTTCTCGAGAAAGTGAGTTCATGTAACAGCTTTCAAAAGTATCTATCCCATGTCCTTATGATGACTCACTCTCCAGTCTGCTTCATGTCATCTTTGTCCACGTTTTGTCAGCAAGGCTCTGTTCTCAACTCCAGTTACAGCACACACTCAAGCAAGAAAAACAAGATCACTTGGGGGAGCTCACTGTGTCACTCAGGAACTGAGCAGATATGAAATGAGAATAGTGGAGCTCTTAGAGTGGGTGGCAACCAGAGTTCAATGTATCTGAAGACAGAGAAAGTTACTCCATTTTATAGGTCTTATTTCTGAAGCGGCAGAATATCATTAAGATGAGTTCTACGTCTTAATACTTTGTAAAGATGTGTAACCGTAATTAATGGAGCCAGAAGCAAGCTGGATTGGCTGCAGTTAAAAATCTTGGAGATAATGTTCGCAAAGAGGTAAACTAACTTGAGGTTGCATATATGTAATTAGTTCCTAATGGGATTTGTGATTATTGTTACTGATAATTTGATTGACATGAGAAAGTGTGGAGTAAGGAACAAGAGGAATAGCTCTAGGAAACATGCTGCTTAAGGAATAAACAGATGAATGTTTATTATAGCTGCACTAATGGACATTTAGGATCATGCTTCTGAAATTAAATCTCTCTATGCTAAGCGCAAAAGGAAATCATCACTGCAAAACAAACAGATTATTTCTTTTTAAGCTTAACTTCTCCATAAAGACACACAAGAAGTGAACTAAGAGAGATCTATCTCTTATTCCTGAGCTCTCGGCCTTCCTAATCAGTTTCAAAATCGTGATTCTTAGCTGATGATACTCATCCTGTTCACAACAGAAACTGTTACTCTCATCACTCACTGCTTCTAACTTCCAAATTTATCAGCCCATTCAATCCTGCCTGCCTCTCCCCCTGTCCCCCATTTTCCTATTGTTTCCCTAAGGGTATATTCCTTCTCACAAAACCAGATTGTGGCAAAGTCTGAGTTTTTCCTGTTACTCCTGAACTTTCTTCTCTTTCTGGGTATGACCCTTGAAGAGCTTATGCACAGTATCATCAGAATCGACCCCCTCCATCCACAGAATCAGTCCCGAGAGCAGGGATGGGGTTGAGGGGAGGTCCTTGGGGATGACATTATTATATAAATTACAACAAATTCATCACTTCAGATCATGATTTTGAGGGAAAGTGGTTATGGTTGCTACGATCAATGTTAAACTCTCTGTCAGCATATGTTGGGCAGATGTGCTTCAAGTACAGCTGCTAGGCTGGACCTCTGAGGGAACTTGAGCAGAGACATATCTAAAATCCCCTTACAGTGGCAGTTAAGATAGGAGCACATCCCTGGAGAAAACAGAAGTGCTTCAGGAACTTTGCCTTGACAGAATGTTCTTTATATTCTACACTATTTTACTGTATGGACGCCTACAGAAAACCATGATAGCCCTATTCTTTCACCCTCAGCCACTAAGCCATGTTTATGAACCTCTTATTCCAAATACACTGCACTCCCAGACTATTTGCCACTAAATAGTTTCTGTAAAGAGGTAGTGATAAGTACATTCATTGTTTTACCTTTTTGTGTAAAATGTGGTATATAACGTATATGTTATAAAATATTAAATGTATACTACAGCTTAAAAAGCTTGAGGAATATTTTCATTCACAAAAAAAGGAAAGAGTTTGGTAAGGGTAAGCCCGAATACTAAGGTTGCTAATTTTTGGCATTCATAGTTGAGAAAACAGGATATAAGGAGAAGCTCTCACCCTAAACCATAAAGGAGATAAACCATGAACCATAAAATGGATAAAAAGTCCTAAAATCCAGATCACAGATCTAGGACCTGTGTGAATTGTCCTGGGAGGAAGCATGACTATCATGAAAACCAGGTCAGCAGAAGACAGAAACTAGCCAAAGCAGTGTGACTGTGTGGTGAGCTATGCTCTAGTATTCTTCATCTTCACAAAGCACAGCAGCTCATTTCTTAAGCTTTGTATTTTAGTACAATCATATTCCTTTACTTTACACTAAAAGCTTGTCCAGCTCTAAGAGTGATTTCAAGACTCCTCTTTCCCAGAGGATACTGCATCCAGCAAGATGTACTGGTTCCCTTGAGCAGTGGCAAACTCACTCACCAGCCAAGGGGTGCTAGCATGGTTCTAGGATTCTCCTTCACTAGCCTGGAAGAACTAGGTTCAAAGACGGTTACACAGGATCTGGTCAGCAAAAGCAAAATTTTTGCATCCAGCAAAGTAGGAAGGAATGGTCAAAGACTCACAAGTGTCACAGGACTTGTAACAAACATACATCACCAGCTGGCTGACAACTGCTAATTGAAATCACTTGTGTCATTTATGGAGCAGGATAAGCAGCAAGATGAGGAAAGAAGGCAGAACACAGAATGAGTCTCTTCTGAGTATCTCTGTGAACTCTGACAGAAAAACACAGACTCGTAGAAATGTTGAACACAAATGCTGAATAATTATCATTACAATAATAAGAAAAGTAACAGTAGCAACCTTCCCATCAAAGGGAAAAATATAAAATAATTTCCCTGTCATATAATTGTCTGGAAATATTTACTTAAAGGCACTACAGAGTATAACATAAGTACATACTCTACACACGCAGCTTGATTTATCACTCTCTCTTCCAACAATGTCACTGGAAGGTCAGTGACAGAAATCCCTATTTTTCTTGTGTCTTTTTAGCCATCAATCGTATTGCTATCCTTAAAGTCCAGCAAAAGTACTATCAGATATTGCCTGCCAAAGTCCAAATGCACGAGAGCCAGTGCTAAGAGACAAGGTTCTTTTCCAGCTTCGCCATCTCGGAGGATAATTGAAATATTGTCTGTCACTTGGGGAATAACTGATTATGGGCTATACTGAAACTAGGTAACAAACATAAACACCGCAGAAATACTGTGATGTCCAGTCTTACGTCTGGTCTGAAACAGTCACACTGTTTCTCCAGGTATGTCTCCAGTAGCCACCTGAGAATCTTAGCAAGCACGTATCTGCAACCAAAAAAATTCTCCAGAGGAATCTGGGATAGTCTTGGCAAGTGTCTTAACAGATAAAATAGTCAAATCAAACACTGTTGATTCATAAACAGTGGCTGAATGCATACTGTTGTTCAGGTTAAGCATTTCTCAAGTGCAGGTTAAAAAGTTTACAAAACTTCACCTATAGCATCTGGAATGAAAAGGCTGGAAGCCTCCTTAAGAACTCATCTAGTCTCTCCCCTACCCAAAGCAGACTGATACCAATGCCATTCCTGACAGAAATTTGTCTAGTTTTGTTTATATAGCCCTCTAGCAATGGATATCCTAGGAGCACTACAATTTCACTGCTCCCCTTCTCAGAGGCATGATAATAAGAATATTATAACTCTGGTCTTTTGCCCTGTAAATATTCACAGAAGAGTACCAACAGATCCATTTCATGTCCTAAAATGAACAGTTGTTTATGTAGCTTCAGTATAAACTACAAAAAGCAGGAGTCCTTCTTCATTGTATTCTAGATTAAAGGGTTTTGATTGACATCTGTGCTGGTTTTGGCTGGGATAGAGTTAATTTTCTTCAGAGCAGCTAGTATGGGGCTGTGTTTTGGATTTGTGCTGAAAGCAGCATTGATGATAATTCAGGGATGTTTTAGTTACTGCTGAGCAGCGCTTACACAGAGTCAAGGCCTTTGCTGCTTCTCACACCACCCCACCAGCGACGAGGCTGGGGGTGCACAAGAAGTTGGGAGGGGACACAGCTGGGACAGCTGACCCCAACTGACCAAAGGGATAGTCCAGACCAGAGGACGTCATGCTCAGCATATAAAGCTGGGGGAAGAAGAAGGAAGGGGGGGATGTTCGGAGTGATGGTGTTTGTCTTCCCAAGTAACCACTACACATGATGGAGCCCTGCTTTCCTGGACATGGCTGAACACCCGCCTGCCGATGGGAAGCGGTGAATTAATTCCTTGTTTTGCTTTGCTTGCACATGCAGCTTTTGCTTTACCTATTAAACTGTCTTTATCTCAACCCATGAGTTTTCTTACTTTTACCCTTCCGATTCTCTCCCCCATCCCACCAGGGGGGAGTGAGCGAGCGGCTGTGTGGGGCTTAGTTGCTGGCTCGGGTTAAACCACGACAACATCACTGGTCACACAGAAAGGAGCCTAGACAAGCCTCTACAAGCCATCTCTATGCCAGCCTTCTCCATACTGAGTCATTTGAAAAACATGACTACAAAAGCAAAATTTAACCAAAAAGATCACATTTGAGATGCTTCATTGTTTTATCACTTTTTATATAATTGTCCTTACCCCTCAGTTTATCAGCATGTCAATCATTTTGTAGCCACTGTTACACATGAGAACTTTAGCATGTGTTAGAAACACGGCGCCACATGAGGTTTGTCTTACCAGCTGTGTTCCTAATTTCACAGTTGCCTGCTGAACTAAAGTGGAGAACAGGAGAACAGGAACACAGACTAGCAAAGAGATCTGTTTTAGTTATTAGACAAATTACCTCTAGACAAACATCCTGGTTCAGCAGGTTTTTCATGCCTAAAGAGTCTGCTGACGAACTGTGGTGACAAGGTGATATTCCATTTTTATGACAAGGGCAGAGGTGGAAAAAGACCTTTCAAAAGATAGATATATATAAAGTGGCTTATGACATTATATAATATCATAAGCACCAACCCTTAGCAAGGCACTATCCTCCTTACACTGAAGAAATTGCTAGGGTGGCCATTGCTACAGAGAAAAGAGGCAATGAACAGAAAAAGAAAGTACTGAACGTGGTAATGAAACATCCCTCACAAAGAATTCCCACTAAAAATCTCATAGCAATCAAAAATAATCTTTAAATTACATGAGCTTTTAATGAGTCAGATAAAAGCAGAAGATCTAGATTATATTATGAAACATCAGTGTGTATTCAGCTGCATTCTGACCTTGATTTGTTCTTTACACTGAGACGCTGAACTTATGGACAGATCCCAGCACATTCATTTTCCCCTTAGGGACAAAGTACCAAATGGTAGTGTAATTGCCAAGGGAAAATTATTACTCTGCTCTGAATTATTTCTATCATAAATCCAGCACCAGTCAAACAGACTCTGTCAGAAAAACGACAGGGTTGCCGTACAGTGATGAGAGTCCCACATACAAGTGCACCATAAATCCCTTAGTCCCACCACCCAACAAAGTCATTATAAGTCATGTGTTTAAATCAAAATTAGAAAATCCAAGCTGGCAGCAAACTGGTCTCCATTGTTGAAACAATGGAAATGAGGTGATTTACTTGCTGCTGGTTTAAAATTCACCCTGCATCGTCTGTTTCTTATGAAATATGTAAAACATGACTAGCTTTTTGTCTTGATAATTTTGAAGGGGGAAATCGCAGCTCTTCAGAACATAGATGTGCAACTCAGATTAACTTCAGTTCTGTTTCTGTGCACGTGCAATATATGAATAATTAGACTGTACTCATTAACCCATAAAGGGAGAGTTTAAAATAAGTTAGGATTCTTATTCATTGATTCATTCTTTTACCTTTAAAGTCAAGTGTGTGGATTGGAATAATTCACAGAGACTGTGCCAATGAACATACACATTTTACTGTATTTGGCTTTTTCTAACTCTATTCATTTCTTCTGGACTTACCAAGGACTGGTGCCCCTACTGATGTATTCAGGATATTCTTTCCCACCGTGCTGTAACAGCAGTTCTTTGACAGCTGAGTAAAAACAGGTATGTTGAACCCTGACATGCAAAAAAAGCTTTGAGCAAGGCGACCCATGCAACAGGGAAACTAACTCTTGTAGTCACAGATTTCACCTTCAACTCCTGCAAGACTGGGAAGTCAAAGATTAAAAACTTATGATGACTGGCATCCATGTTCAACAAGGGAAGCTGGAAAAAGAATGTTTTCTCATAGAAAACTAATGGGCAACCTGTAAAAAAGGTCCTGTGATCTCCAGTATCAAAGAATGAGCTATCTCATCATCCACTCCCAGGGTTGGGCTGACTTAGGACCAGATAAGGACTCTGCTTTTCTAAGACATCCGAAGTGACTTAATGGAGGTATTATGATTTGTCCCAGCTATGCACTTCCACATAAACAGGACAGGAATGCACATCTGCTCTTTGATAAATACAACAGCAATATTTGGCTTACAAGCTCATTTTAAGTACTAAATTTAATCAGCATCCAATCTCTCCAATGTCAAAGGATTCAGTGAGTACGACAGTTTTAAGTGAAGC
Source organism: Gymnogyps californianus (assembly GCF_018139145.2). Classification (NCBI taxonomy): domain Eukaryota; kingdom Metazoa; phylum Chordata; class Aves; order Accipitriformes; family Cathartidae; genus Gymnogyps; species Gymnogyps californianus. The sequence continues at coordinate 177,879,199 of NC_059471.1, forward strand.
CTGCTTGTTATTATGTTTTCTTACATGCAAAATATTTGAGGACTCTTCAAGTGACATTCAACTCCACACAAGAGCATTTGAGGCATCCACAAAGAACAGTTCAAATTCAATGTAGTTATCAGAATATCACGTGGCTTAAATTATCTTGCACAGTTTTAGAGTTGCCACATAAGCAAAGGCTAATATTAATTTGAATTAATCACCTTTGTTGAAACCAGAAAAAAACTCCAAATTTAAACCCCCCTGTGTTTGTAAAAATGCAACAAAAATTCCTTCAAACTGGAGTTCAGTATCTCTCCTTTCCTCTTCTTCCCCATATGAAAAAAAAATGATTTAAAACAGAGTAGTGCAAGATGAAAAGGAATAATCTTACTGCTGAAAATTAAGACTATGCAGTAAGTTAGGTATGTCATGTTTTTCATCATCATGAAACCTTGATTTCTGAGAAGTATGTCATTCACACACTTAAATTAACTAAAGAAATTTGAATGTATTTCAGGGGCTAATAGATGTCAATTTCAGATGACTCAATTATTAAAAGTGTTATTTATTTTCTTTCTTGATTATTTGGTTGGGAAAGGTAGAACGAAACAGCCCTTCTATTCCTTGTCAATGGGCAATGGTATCTATGCCAGCATGTTTGAGCAAATTCAAAATTGAGTTCGTTTATTACTATGCACAATACTTTTTCATATCTCTCTTTTTTCCTGTTCTAACGTTTATAATTTGCATATCAGTCAGCCAAGTGAAATATGTGTTTAAAAGCTAGAAACTTCATATGGAAAGCACAGAAGCCTGATCTTGAAAACACACCTACAATCTGAATTTTGTTTGCCAGAATATCTACAGAATTGGATATTGTTTCTGTAAAAGCAATTCCCTATAAACATATTTATAATAAAAGACTCTCTGAAATTCGCATAAACTCTCACCTATTCTTTTATCTCCATTTTACAGAGAGAAAACAGACACAAACAGTTTAAGTGATTTTACCAAGACCACCCAGGAAGTCTATAGCAGAAACAGCATCCCAGGTTTCTCTAGTCCCTGTGCAGTGCCTTAGTCATAACATGGTCCTTCCTGTCATTTATTGCTTGATTTCTGGGTAGACAAAAACACACTTCTAGCCAAACAGGAAGGAGCTAAACTAACACAACATTGATCCCCAAGACTTCTCTTAAATTTTATCAGCTGAAGGGACCTTAGTCTACAGTTTAAAAAACTGCTTTATGAAATTACCAAATGAAGACCGGAAAACTTGAAAGTATAATCCGCACTTTGAATTCAAAAGTTCACCCTGGCAGTATGTTCTGCCAAGTGGACAGAGCTTACAGTGACAAAGACCAGACCTCCTCTAGACAACAATCCTGGCCAACAGCAATCAGATGAGCCCAAAAAGTAGGAGCATTTCTGAGCAGCAATAGTGCAGTCAGGTCAAAACAGCAGGTAAAGCAGTCAGTAGCCTAAGGTGACAGACTATTTTGTTTATGCTGATGAGGCATCGGCATTGTCCTTTCTAGCTAGAAAAGTTGGTTCTTGCCTTTTATTCATATATTCTTTGTTGATGTTGGGAAAGGACAGGGTGTTTAGAGCAGCACCTCCAGCCTCTCACAGTGGCTCATTGCTGCTACCTTGACCAAGGTAGTAGCAGGATCTTTTGCTCTCCATACTAGTCCTGGCAGACCCTCAGAAAGAAAAGTAATGGGGTTCTGGGATAAGGGTAAGGAGGAAAAAAAGCTGCTTATTGTGAGAGGACAGGTGAAAGGAGATGGGGAAAAGGGCTGACCAGGCAGCTGCAGGGAAGAAAAAGGGCGGTGTCGTAGTAGGAGAGGAAGGCACAGAAGCAAGGTGTGACGGACAGACTGTACGCGTGGTAAGGCAGAAGCACAGGGCGCTCACTGCATGGATGGGAAGAAAAAAAAAAAAAAAAAAAAAAAAAAAAAAAAAAAAAAAAAAAAAAAAAAAAAAAAAAAAAAAAAAAAAAATGTGCACAATCAATGTCAACTCGTGAGATGCCAGTACCGAGCCGCGATCCCCCCCATAACCCCCAGTTTATATGATGTCATATGGTATGAATAGCTCTTTGCAGTTTGCTGTCCTGTGTCCCTCCGCTTCTTGCCCCCACCTCTTGCTGCCAGAAGCTGAAAAATTGACAGTATAAAAAAAAAAAAAAAACAAAAAAAAAAAAAAAAAAAAAAAAAAAACTCTGTCCACCGAAACCAACACCACCAACACACAGACTCCTGAAGCCATATTTGCACCTCTCAGCTCCCTTTCCAATACTGAAAGTTTCTAAGAAGCCTTCAGCAAGCTCCACTCATGCCACTCTCCTCTTGTTTAACCTCAAACTCCAATTAAAGTGTTCTCTTGAAGCGTAATTCAGACCTGGTTTAATTAATGTTCCTGAAACAAGTTTCACAGACTGTTCCCCTCCACTGTCATTACACAGCAGTCCCTGGCATCTGCACTGCAACACGGATACATCCATACCAAGCTGACTTCAGAGACCAGCTTGAACTATAACAGACCAAGACCATGGGGTGAAAAGACAATGGGCCAACAACCATTAGCTAAAAATAATTCTTTCACTGCTTTGAAACCAGAGTCATGTTTTCCTGACAGTTTATTCTGGGTTCAGCTACGAATAGAGCTAATGTAGTTTACAGGATAAAACAATTACTGCTGTAATAACTCAGAAGTACCAGAAATAATTGAAACATAGGCAAATTTTGTGGGGATGTGGCTTAACAACATCACCCACTTCTACAGGATAGATGTATACTAGACCAAGACCTACCCCCTGCACCAAACACTCTGCAGAGAACTCAGATCCACAGTTTCTCTTTTGTACGTGCTGAAGAGTCTTCTTCAACTTCTTCCTCGGCTCTTAGCAGGTTTTTCTATCATCCAGGATGCTCTCGCAGCACCGGCACTTCCCTGGAATGTGCTGTACAATTTGCTTTACTGCTTTTAGCTACACAACAGGATCGGATGCACATATGATACATACTACAAAAGCAGAAGTGACTTTTAGTGTGCTTACTCTCAAGAATTGCTTTGATTCTTCTTGTACGAACATATGCAAACGTTAGCTGAAATGTGTATCTCCACGTAAAGCAGACATCAAGGCTATGATGTATCACAGAACATATGGACTGACACACAGCATATGGAATGAATGATGGCTACCTTAAAATATTTGTAGTTTTCTATTTTCTCTAAAAAAGGCACAGCTGCTCTGGCCCATTGAGAGAGTATTTATGTCAAAGGAAATCCAACAACTTTTGTAGGAAGCCATATCTAAATCAATTGCTGGTGAACCATCACCAAAATTTGCCTGACAGTGAGAGTTACTACGTCATCTGCTGAAATAATTTAGATGAGGCATCATTTATTAAAATAGTAAATCTATACCACTATTAATCAAGCGTGATGATACAAACTATCGAGCTAATACTCTCTCCCTTAGCTGGCACTCAGAGGCACTAATTAAGGGAGCTGCTTAACATATCTGTTGTTTGCCTCTGTGTTGAACTATTAGCAAATGCGATCAGGAGTAATAATGAAGGCTGGAGTTAAACTGCAGTTTATTCATTTAAATGGACCCTACATGATTGTTTATGAATACCCAAGCAAAACAAGGTCAACAACCCTGGATGTGGCTGTTGAAATTCTGAAACATTTTTAAGTACATTAATTGGGCTAGATGAGAACTTCTACCTTTGTCATCTACTTATTATCCAGCCCCAGAATTTTAAATGGGCCCTCAAATGCCTTGACTTTTGCTGACATTACACTGAACAGGACTTTAACTAACACAAACAAGTGTAACATGGAACCAGTTAGCCCAGATATGTTGGAAGACTTCAAATACCACAATAAATGAAATCTTAATCTCTGGCGAAGGAAAAAAAACAATGAAGATCACTTCAACTCCACAGTTTAGTTTTGTTATGCATGTATTTCCAACAGAAACTTCAAGAAAACATTCTTCCGATTTAACAGTAATAATTCTGGATTTTATATGGAAGCATATAAACTAGAGGCTTAGTTACAAGATAACTCTCAGTTTCCAGAAATAAGATCAGCTAACCATCATGGGGGGTGGTGCTGCCTCAGGCAGCTGAATGGATGTTTTTGCCTGAGTGGCAATACTCCACATCCAGGAATTAACTTAAGGAATAAGGAGAGGGTTGGCTTTGATTTGTTGGCCTTTTTTTTTAAAGAAAAAAATAAAACAAGGCATCCTAAAGACATGATTTTCCAGATCCCAAAGGCTATACTTGGTTAACTGACACTTACTTTTTAAATGAATTTCTCTTTTCAAGTTGGTGAGAAGGTGATCTGGAGTGAGCACTAGCTTACTTCGGTATTTTACTTCTGGAATCAACCTTGGAGTCAAATGCACCAGCTGTTAAAGATGAATTTCTGTCAAGGAAGATGTGCTGGTTTTGGCTGGGATAGAGTTAATTTTCTTCGTAGTAGCTAGTATGGGGCTGCGTTTTGGATTTGTGCTGAAAGCAGCATTGATGATAATTCAGGGATGTTTTCGTTACTGCTGAGCAGTGCTTACACAGAGTCAAGGCCTTTGCTGCTCCTCACACCACCCCACCAGCCAGGAGGCTGGGGGTGCACAAGAAGTTGGGAGGGGACACAGCTGGGACAGCTGACCCCAACTGACCAAAGGGATATTCCATACCATAGGACGTCATGCTCAGCATATAAAGCTGGGGGAAGAAGAAGGAAGGGGGGGACGTTCAGAGTGATGGCGTTTGTCTTCCCAAGTAACCGCTACGTGTGATGGAGCCCTGCTTTCCTGGACATGGCTGAGCACCTGCCTGCCGATGGGAAGCGGTGAATTAATTCCTTGTTTTGCTTTGCTTGCACGCGCAACTTTTGCTTTACCTATTAAACTGTCTTTATCTCAACCCACGAGTTTTCTTACGTTTACCCTTCCGATTCTCTCCCCCATCCCACCGGGGTGGAGTGAGCGAGCGGTTGTGTGGGGCTTAGTTGATGGCTGGGGTTAAACCACGACAGGAGAGAATCTGGATTTATATATCGAAAGGTAGGTTGGCACTGCCTTTTCCCTTACCCTCAGACTTTGGTTTTCTAGAGTCAGCAGAACTCACAGCTTGGAAAGAAATAAGCCAAGAAGAACTGATTAACAGCAGGAAAATAATCATTGTAACTCATCATATATCTGCACCAGGTTCCTGGTTTTGGCCTGGTGGATGAAATTCTGAGAGATGAACTCTCATGAAGGCCATCTGCAGCAGGGAAGTCGCTTAGTTCACAGATAATTCTGAAGGTATATTTTTTTGTCGTCACTCATTTCTGACACAGCTCGCTATATTTGTGAAGTCTACAGGGGTAGGCTTTTCTGGCCTAAAAAAAACTTAATCTGAAGAGACTATAGCTCACTCTCCCCCTAATCTGTGAAAGGAAACCAACAGCACTCCAACATGGCCATCCATCCCTGGAGCAGAAGAACAATTATTTAACAACACCACTTCAGGCTTTCTCATGAATCCAGTTAAGAAAAAGCTTCTGATAGACATCAAAGAAGTGCTGCTAAGAAATATGCAAAAACTACTGTCAAGTTTTATGTTTGGTCTTTGTTAATGTGTAACCAATGAGTGTAGTCTTGACATGCACTGTGCTGTCACTAGGCCTATGACACACCCAAAAGGGAACCATCAGGAAAATCTGAGTATCCGAGGAACTCCACCACCATCTCTTCAACCGCAGAACAGAAGATATTAAGATATTCATCAATAGCAAGACAGACTGTCAGCATCAAAAAAATGGTTTCCTGAGCAACTGGCATGCATACTAAGCACCTGCCACCTTAACATGGTGAGCTGACTATGGTGCAGGCAGGATCAAAGGGGTATGAGACACACATTAGGTTTCAAGAGACAAAACTGATGGATTCTTCCAGAACTGGAAAGAACTAACTATTTCAGATGACAGTAAAATAGGTATCCACAGTCACATCTGATCCAACACTGATTAACACTGATACAAACCAGACCTTTTTCTTTGACATAATATTGGATTAAGTCAACCAGTTTAATGAGGGGAAGCGAATATGAAGATTTAGAGCCCAGCAAGGAAGAACCAGGGGTGACACAACACTCCTGACATTAGGAGGGTAGTTTATCCTATGTGGTTAAGTGGCTTTGAGAGGTCAGGTGCACGTTTCTCTCCATTAACTGTCAGTGCACTGCAAGGTGACAAGCTCAGATTTACAAGTCTAGCTTTGGGATGCCTAAAGTAAAGTGGGAGGCATCCCACTTCACATACTTGCTAACTGACCCCTTATCCTAAGGAAAGAGAAAGACAGGAGAAGCTGACAACATTACTCACGCTCTCAAGAAACAGTAGGATCTTTGTTAATTTCCTGTGACACTACTTATTGGACCTATCTGAACTGCCATCTGCTCAGTTTAACCTTAGAAGAGAACCACAGTTCTATTTGTCTTCTCTCAGCTTTCTCAGTCAACACATCCCATTTACTACAATCCACATATTTTCAAATTGTACTGAAATTTCATACAAAACATCCTGAAAAGATAAAGGATCTTCAAGAAGGGAAGAGAGAGTGCCAAGGTGCTATTCTTGCTCAAGAGTTTGGGGCATATATTTCCATAAGCTATGTTACTGCCAAGGCTACAGCTCTCCAGATCCTCAGGGTGTGTGCATGTACTACAGCTGAGAACAGAATTACGCTTAAAAATCTGAAAAACAAACAAGCTTGCGAGAATTCAAACACAGTGGGCAAGCTGCAGCTTTCTTTTACTGTTATTATTCAATTCAACTCTGCTTGATTAATTTTATGGAACCAAAATACACCAAGAAGGAAGGAGAGGAATATATTTCCATATAAAATGGGCAAAACTTTATGAAATTAAAGTTACAGAGCTTAAAATACGCCTTGGAGGTATCAACTCATTTATGTCATTTATTTTTGAGAAATCACTATGCTGGACAGTATAAGTTTAGTAAACATTTTGGAGGAATGAAATCAAACACACCTTTTTAAAAAAAGAAAGTGGTGCTCCAAAATAATTTATATGAGCAATTTTTTCATCTTTCTCTAGATCTAAATATTATTAAATTTTACTAAAGATAAGACCTGTACTTGTTCCACAAACAAAATCAATTAGCAGTAAAACTACATAGAAATATCATATTAGGACATACCATATCAGGACAGTAGAAAAATTGAGTCAAACCCTTCTGGTGTGGAATGGACATTATCTGTATCAAGTTCAACAACACACTAGGGAGTACTTCAGAAGTTTCTAAGAAGGACATGGTATTTTGAAGAAATACAGTCTCTTCAGTACAGTAAAAAGAACTGTTTATGTTAGAAATTCTTTTAAAAAGGACCAGCATGAATTTCAGAAGTTATGTTTTCATTTTTGCATTATTTTATCACTGAATATAATAGCTAGGGATTAGAATAAAAGTAGGTATTCCATAGTTCTCCTCTCTCTCAAAATGTGTATGTTTATAGTTGTAGACAAGAAGATAAACGCATCAGTGCAACTAGGGACCACAACTGAGGACTGAATTACTCTTAAAAGCAGACAGTCTTCTCAGAAGTCAGGTCTAAACTACCAATTACTACCTCTATGCCTGGTCAATAAGGTTACTCACCTTTTCTCACGTCACAGTCAGAGACAAACGTATGCCTTTAATCTCCCCATCACATAACATTATATGGGCAGGGAGAAACATGCTGTGCATCGGAGACGAGACTGAATCAGCACTGCATCCACAAGGCAGGTAACATCCAAACCATGGTACTGCTCCAAAAGAAAGTGAAGCGACTTTCTGCACTGTGCCTCGCAGCCAAAGGGGGAATGCTAAGCTGCTTTTAGGCTAATGGTGGCCTTCTGAACGCTGACTTTTTGAGGAAATTGAAAGGGTCTGTGTGATTTTGATAGCCCTTGGAGCTTGTTTTGGGAACACTGCTGTGTCACATCAGAGCCGCCGACACAGCAGGGGCAGCCGCGCCGCACTGCAGCGTCAGCGTGCAATTCCCCGTTGCTTGTCCCAGCAAGAGCTTTCCCATCTGCTTTCGTACTCCCAGAAGTTCAGGCGCTCTGTTGTCAAGGCCTGCCCCCAACACACTCCTAACAGCCTCTTAATACCTCTCTAGTCCCCCTCATGATAAAGGAAAACAGCAAGGATTAGGCCTATTCCTGGTCTTTCTTTGTCTGGGAGAGGGGAAATGAAAACAAAAAATACCTAACTCTTCTTACAAAAGTACTATATAGTCAGCTAGCCAATTAGACTAACTTCAGCATCACATAATTGTTCGGGGGTTTTTTAATAGGAAAGATGATAGATGCATAAAGTAAAAAAAGATCAACAAAAAGTATACCCTACATGGCAAGTTTAGCCAGGTCCATGTATCTTATTGCCGCTCTTGAAATACAGAGCATAAATCTACTGTTTGCAAACATGCAGATCTTTCCTCCACCCAGACCGGCTTGTAAGGCACATACTCAAGGTAATACTACTGACAGGAGTCTGTACAGAGATTTTAAAGAAACAGGAATCTAGCTATGTATCCCTATTGGAAGAACATTTCTTCATAAGTAATATCTATGTATGCACACGTGTATACACTGTAAATATTTAGCTCAACTACTTTTTTCCACGGTGCACGAGTAGCAAACGCAGCAGCAGTCCGCTGCAGCTCATCATTAACAAAAGAAAGTCAAGTTTTTACAATGTGAAATCTTGTGAAAGACTTCACAGCACTCTGGCGTAGTTATCTCCAAAAAAGCAGCAGGATCCAGTATCACCATAGAACTGCTTTGGAAAGCAAGTGGGAAATGCATTACTCATCTAATCTCTGGGTGGTTTTTAGGTAGACAAAACTTGGCCAGACGATGCAGGTTGGGCCTTTAATCAAGACCTTGCTTTTATGCTTCATGAACAAGACATCCTAGAGCACTGGCTCAGTACTGACTCAGAAGAAAAACTGTCACCTACAAGAATTAGCTTAAGAAAGAGCTTTTTTCAGTGTCTAGATTTTCAGGGAAGTCTAGCCACATCTGACTGCGTTCAGTGCATGGAAAAAGAAGAAAGCACTACACTGATTTTGTGTAACTGCACACTACTTCTCTGAGGTGCCAAAACCAAATAAAACTGGAACAGACTGTTACATTACTGAACATTTAGTAGTTCTTCTAACAGTCTAGATATTTCAGAATACTCTGCAATATTCTACTAGCCAGAGAGTACACAAATTACAGTCCACTGAAGTCTGAAGTGATGACCTATTTCTAGTCCTTTACTGTTGCCAATGGGAAGATGCCACAAGGCAAGAATGAAGGGCAGTACAAAAAGCAAATGGATATTCCTTCTCTCCGCATGATGCCTCCTTCCCTACTAAATCTCTGGACTCTTAAGTAAGGGCTAATCACTAGTTTATGTCATATATTCAGTCTAGTACTGGCAGCAGGAACAGAGTGGTAAGGCACACAACTGTGTTTTACTGCAGTGATGCTGGAACATCACTGAGCAATAATTTCTGTGTGACACTGTGCCTGAATCTCAAACATCTCCGGTGACCGTTTGTAGTGAAATGTACCTCAGTACTGCCAATTCTTGCAAGCCCCTGCTCAAATATGGCTATAAATACGCTAGCAAACAGAAAAGCCAGTAGTATCAGGAATTCTTTTCACACTGCCTTTGACATCACCGTGTTTTACTGATGCAATGTTCCTAGGTATCTCAAGAATCAAAAAGTTTGAAATGTTCCACTATTTTCCTCTCATTTTACACTTTCACTACCAACATATTGGATGTCCTGATTTCAAAATGGGGACAATTCCATTGCCTCAATTCGTAAAGAAGGCATTACCTAACCAGCACTATATGTGTTAATTATTAACTCTGATCACAGTAAAACACAAAATGTTGTATAAATTCCAGAAATGCTCGACAGAACTCTGATCTTCTATTCTGTGTGAAAAGCATCATGCAGAAAAAGAGTCTGTTCTAGCAGACTACAAGAAAAGAAAGATATTGGAAAAATGATATAACAGTACAAGTCAGGCCAAAAAAAATTACTGAAGCTTGAAGGTGCCTTCCACCACAAATTAAATACAGCACAAGGGTCAGTTATGAAAAAAGGAGAGACGGGGCATTAGGGAGAAACAGAAGAAAAACCCCTCATTCATTAGAGAAAGAGGAAAGAGATTATTTATCTCCAAAGTGTTAAATTGAACTTGCTGCAAAATTGATCAGACCTCTCCAGACTCGGAAATACCCTATGGCAATTATTGATCAAGAGCAGTGAATGTGCTACAGAACATGTTTATGTGCCATACAAAAAAAAAAGGGGGGAGGGGAAAAGAACTAAAGTGTGTTTAAAACATATTTAACCTCGAAACACACTCAACTGCTGAGTTAATGATTGCATGAGTTATTGTAGCACTGTGTATGAGGATAGATTATCTGCAGGAAAACATACCTGGCTAGATTGAATGCATCATCGATCAAGCCTGCTCGATTACTGACAGAGATAACCTGTGAGGGGCAAGCACAAAAATTGAACCATTCAGGGTGATGAAACAGTGAAGGTTCACCTATCAAAGCAGATTCTAGGGATGAGAAGAGGAGCTTACCTCATGGTTCCTTGTTAGCTGATTAATTAGCAGCTTCCAGTTCCTAATATCATAATTAACTCTAAAGTAGCCAGTCTGGTTGATGTTCCCCAGCAACCAACTTGCTTCTTCCAAAGCAGGAATTCTGTGGTGTTCTGGAAACAAAGAACAAGATGGGAAACGGACTTGGTTTAAAATTTAAAAATTCTAAAGACATATCTGCTAAATTCTCTCCTTCTTTAAATATCCATGAAGGTAGTAAAATTAATTCAAATACAAACAAAAACATTGTGTTTGATTAATAATTTCCTTTATCTGTTCTTATGTGGAGAGACACTAGCTGACATTCCTATGGGGACCTTTTATCCACACAGAACTCCAAGGGCGGTTTTTTTCTGGCAAATAGTATTTATATAAGAGGTGCCCATTTTAAGTGTGGTACGCTGATTCTGGCCATGCTAAAATAGCTTTCTACAACCATAACTCCACTAATTCAATGGATGTGCTACAGAGAGAAGACTAAACCTGTGATTAAAAAAAAAATAAACTCTTAAGTGTTTCTGCACGTAGTCCATGAAGCTTTTATATTGGATTTCAAATTAAAGTATTTGTACAGCTTCTAGCTACTAACTACTGAGAGGCTCCCCTTTAGAGCTAGACCAATTAACCTTATATCAATTAACCTGTTCTTCCTCTTTCCCCTCTTTTTAAGTAATCACTTTGGGGCTTGTCCTGGTTTCGGCTGGGACAGAGTTAACTCTCTTCTTAGGAGCTGGTACAGTGCTGTGGTTTGGATTTAGGGTGAGAATGATGTTGATAACACTCTGATGTTTTAGTTGTTGCTAAGCAGCGCTTATCTTAAGCCAAGGACTTTTCAGTTTCCCATGCTCTGCCAGCAAGCAGGTGTGCAAGAAGCTGGGAGGGAGCAGAGCCGGGGCAGCTGACCTGAACTAGCCAAAGGGGTATTCCATACCATTGAACGTCATGCCCAGCACATAAACAGGGGGGAGTTGGCTGGGAGGTGCGGATCGTGGCTCTGGCATCGGTCAGCAGGTGATGAGCAATTGCATTGTGCATCACTGGGTTTTTTTCTCCCCCCCCTTCCTTTTTTTGTTATATTCCTTTTCATTACTATTATTATTATTATTATATTTCATTATTACTATTGTTATATTGTACTTTAGTTGTTAGACTGTTCTTATCTCAACCCATGAGTTTTACTTTTTTTTCCTTTCCTCCTCCTCACCCCACTGCGAGGGGGAGGGGGAAGCGGCTGCGTGGTGCTTAGTTGCTGGCTGGGGTTAAACCACAACAGGGCTGAAAGTCTAAATTTATTCCATTATTTGTACAGTCAGGCAGTCCACAACTATTTGCAGGACTAGGGATTTCAACAACAAAAACGGTCTGAACTCACAACACACACTTCTTTTACTATGGAAAGAATCATCATGGAATGAAGCCTCAGACTTCAATGTCTCTTGAAGAAGCCTTCAATCTAGTAAATTATTCTGACAAAACTGATCATGAACCAGAAATCAGTAAAAATTCAGCAACAGTTTTTCTACTATAATAAAGTTAGTTTGTACACTGTTGACAAAAGGAACAGTCTTCTCATGCATTTTTAAAAATAAAAAAGAAATACATAAAATTTGTTTTAAACGTAATTCCATCAGGGAGTTGTTTGGTGTGCTTGATTTCCCTGAAAGTAACGAATGGGAAAAAAAGTTAACAATATGGTCTTAACAATTCACACATACTATCTAGTACCTACACTTACTAAAGGAATTGATTTGTTTCAGCCTGTCTTATAAAAAAGTAATTTCTGAGGAAATAATAGATGACTAGGACTACAGATAAAAGTTATGCTTCTCCCTTGACTAAATACCTCTAGCAAACACACAAATAACTGTCATTTTAAGGTGCAAAAAATACAAAGAGCAGCAAGACACCAATCCTAAAAACACCTAATTATATGTTTAACTTTAAATTCATGCAGTTGCATAATGCACACGAATTCAGATAAAAAGCTGCAGGATTAAAAAAGAAAGTTGTCTTCTCACCTAGGTAGTTACGACATCATTAAAATCTCATAAAAATACAATTCTTAGAAATATTAAGCCCACAATAACTCAGTTGTTGCCTATTCAATTCAATTGTTATTGCTCTTTTAGGGTTTGTCTAACTGACTTGCACCAGTTGAATTTAATTATTCTATCATCTAAACAATTGAGGAACAAAAATACAGACCCCTGGTTTTAGTTAAAATATTGATTACATCCATTTAGTTATCTGTGATGAAGCACCAAGCAGACACATTCTTTAGGAGCCAACGTACCCTGCAGAAATGGGACTGAGAAAACCAGAATTAAGTCCAACAACTCTGTGGGCTTCCCAGGCATTCATACCATCAAAGCACCTAAGCTGCTTTTGCCACACAATCTGATTTGGAACAATGTTTTAACACGAGGTGTCCTTCCTTCCACAGGGGTCTGTTAAACACTGGGCTATATAGCTCAGTCCTAAGCAAACTCTCTTAGACTGCTACACTGAAGTTGCTCCTCTGTTTAAATCCTTTTTTCACTGGACCTGAAGTCAGAATCACCCAGTTGCTCCAGCCTACTTACGGAAGACTTGAATCCTGGTTCCTGTGTAAATCACTTTATCTTATACATTAAGAAAAACATTACTGTAGAAATACGGTAAAAGATTGTAACAATTTACAGCATAGTGATAAACGCACTTTCTAAGTACAGATTTGGATCAAATACCTGCTGTAAAACAGGGAGAGAAGGAATATGAATCTGGATCTACTCCATCCTATTTAGTTTACCCAGTGTAGTGCTGTGAATACAGCCTGTCACCCTCAAAATCTCAGCTACGTTCCATATCAACCTAGTGGGTTTCTTAAGAGCAACAGCAAAAATACCCACTTCTGTATCTAGGAGAGACTGCTGAGGGAAACGACAACTTTTAGAGTTTCTCTGGGTCTTCAGGGGTGCACTGCCATGTGGGGTCAGGAGCAGGCTGCTCATGCCTGGCAGAAAATCCTACCACCTTAACACAGTACTGCTTTCCGCCCATGCTTTTCTGTTGCAAATTAACCATTAAATGCTACCATCCCTGAAAGTAGCTACTTGTAACTGGTTAATCCCTGCACCTCTATGATACCTAAAAGCGCACCAAATGGGCTGTGAGCACGCATTAATCAATATCCAGGTAATTGTGCTGGTTTTGGCTGGGATAGAGTTAATTTTCTTCATAGTAGCTAGTATGGGGCTGTGTTTTAGATTTGTGCTGAAACAGTGCATTGATGATACACTGATGTTTTCGTTACTGCTAAGCAGTGCTTACACAGAGTCAAGGCCTTTGCTGCTCCTCACACCACCCCACCAGCGAGCAGGCTGGGGGTGCACAAGAAGTTGGGAGGGGACACAGCTGGGACGGCTGACCCCAACTGACCAAAGGGGTATTCCAGACCATATGACGTCATACTCAGCATATAAAGCTGGGGGAAGAAGAAGGAAGGGGGGGATGTTCGGAGTGATGGCGTTTGTCTTCCCAAGTAACCGCTACGTGTGACAGAGCCCTGCTTTCCTGGACATGGCTGAACACCTGCCTGCCGATGGGAAGCGGTGAATGAATTCCTTGTTTTGCTTTGCTTGCACGCGCAACTTTTGCTTTGCCTATTAAACTGTCTTTATCTCAACCCACGAGTTTTCTTACTTTTACCCTTCCGATTCTCTCCCCCATCCCACCGGGGGTGGAGTGAGCGAGGGGCTGTGTGGGGCTTAGTTGATGGCTGGGGTTAAACCACGACAGTAAATAAATACATTAAATGGAAATTTTCAAAATCAGATGTAACAAAATAACTACATACATTTTTTCTTGTTTGAGTATTTGTATTAAATCTTGATCTCCAAAGTGAGGAAATTACTTATGCTTTAATAGAGTACTGAATGATACTTGCCAGTCAAATATGACAAGATCAAAATAACCTATTTCACAAGTAACAGCTGTGCAACACCTCCAACACATATTGCTTTAATGGAGAACAGTATCTTTTCAAAGCTCGATGGCATTATTGCTGTTTTGGTCAGTTTAAATTCAACCATAACCCCCTGCTATTATTTCTCGATAAGACCACTCATGTGTTGACCTTCTCCTGAAATACAGGACAGGAATCTTTCACGCCTTTCCAGCTCATATAAGCAGGTGGTTATTTTAAGGGACTGCCTGACGCATGTGCTTCACATAGTTCTATATAATTTATTGGAATTTGATGTTTGAGTCTGTTGATTCTCATGCCTTCCTAAAAAAAGAAATTCTTTCTTTTGGTGATTACAGCACTGAAAACTTCTATACACCTGGGCAATTTCTCCACTTACCACAAACACATTTATTAGTTTCCTGTTAAAAGTATTATAGTTAGGGAAAAGGTAGTCATTCAGTGTTAAACCCTATATTAAACCATTCATGACTTTCTAAACAACAACAAAGATTTCATCTGGGAAGAAATCTATCTTTGATGGTTTTAGTTCACCTCTTAAAATTCAATCTAAAATATATATACAGTTGTATTTGAGATTAAAGGGAAATTTTTTTAATCTTCTTCCATCAGAAAGTGTTTTTCCATGGTCATGTTTTGTCTGGATGCCTCAGAAAATAACACTGCTCTGAAACTTCCAGTTTCGCCACATATATATAGGAGACATTTAGGAGGAAATGGTTAAATTTTATGACATTTGTTTTAAAGTAAGAAAATCAGTTAGGGTCTGATTCTCATTTTCTCTGCTCTGGAAGTGTGAGAGAGCCCTCCAGCTGGAGCTAACTGCACGCGGCTTGAAGTTCTGAGCTCTCCCAGTTCTCGAGCAACTTCAACTCCATCAAAACCAGCAGGAACGATGGAAGCCTGCTCCTCCGCACGGCAACATGAGCACCTTGTGAGGCAGGTCTGGGCAAAGGGCACCCCTCTGCAAGACACTACTCCGATGCCGACAACAGCATGGGCTAAACACAGTTCTACTACCGTTTCAAGTGTTCAGACTCACAGTTGTTATTTTAACTCTTCATTTTATACAACCCCTAGCATACTAGGAAAATGGTTTATGCTGGTAGAATCCCTACTGGGAGAACTAACTCCATTTTCCTGCAAAAATAACTGCACAAGACTAGCACAATTTCGTGCCAACAACAGTAAGTGAAATTTTTCTGACAAAGAAAATGTTCCATGAGGAATTTCATCACAATCACAATATCTTGGGAAAAGATACCGACTTTAACTAAATTCTGCAAATCTTTTTGCAAGAACTTTTCATACAGGGTGAAGGCAAACCAGAAGAAAAAGTTCTTTCCATTTCACTTGCCACGTTGCCATAGCTCCATGTTGAAAAAACAATATTTTGGTATAGTGAACAACACAATAAATGGAGCACATCAGTAAATATGATCATGTTCTGTCTCACATACTCTTTCCTCAGACTACCCTTCCATCCATTAACATTCCTATATGATGGAACTGCTAATGTCTAAGGTGATACACAACGTAAGCAGCAGCCTTCTGTTAGGATCTTTGCTCAGCTGTTGGGATAAGGGGAGTGATTCTGCCTCACTGTCAAAATCACGCCAGGATTGCAGGTCTTGTATCCCTGGTCCTCACTATGGCTGGCTAAAGTTGTAAAGCAGGACCTATATATTTATTTTACTTCACCGTGCTTCCCGTCCTCCTGCTTTTGAAAGATAAAAGAGTGGAGTCTGGAAGCAACACAGGTCAAGCTCAGCAGCTGAGCCTCAGAAAGGAAAAGAAAGGGTATTTTTCTAGTGTTGCACTAATGCTCTATTCCCCAGTGGGCAGCCAGCAAACCCCAGCTCAGAAGCAGCTGTCTTCTACGAACACTTCATGGAGAAGAATCAGACTGCCAAGGGGCTTACAGTTAAAGTAGAGATTATCTAGTAGGAGGTGGCATAATACAGTAAGCTGGGACTTGCTGTTTGGAAGGCAATTGCCCTGTTGAACTTTCTTTCCCCCACCTCATGGCAATCCCGTGGAGATACTAAGAGGAATCTAAATGAGAGTCACTTTACCAGAGGCAGAGGCCCATCAGAGGAATATTTCCCTGGGACATAACAAATCAGTCAAGGTACAGGAGGTGGGGATGGAAAGAGCAGCGAGGCAGACTGTAAAGCTGCATCAGTCAGTTCAGCAGTACTTGCTGAGTTGCATGGAGATGTTTACTACCTGGAGCCTGAGTGCCAGAACAATCACACGCAGGGAACGGCAAGTATGCCTTTGTGCAAAGCCTCACTCACCTGTTTGAAATGGATGCTAGCTAAACCTCCTCACTTGAGGTTAAGGTCACTTCGCCTGGATTTGCAGAAACACAACAGGTGAGCCTGTGCTTCCATGCTTAGTATGCCTTCAGCAGCAATCGCCAACACCTTCCCGCAAGCTCTGCTAAGCAGTCGTCTTGTGGGGACAGGCTGAGTTCAAAGCTGGTCCTTGACTTTTTACCCACTACTGATTTTGGGCTGATCCCAAAACACTGAGGACATTATGTTCATACATCATTACAGCAACCACAAAAGAGGCAACTTATCCAGGAGAAACAGAAACAAGCCCTGGATCTATGACAGAGCAGAAGTTTGTAACACCAATGACTTCCACAGTGCCAGTGAAATCTATCATTCAGCAGACCTGCAAGACTATAGCACAAAGAGCATTGCAGCCATCTTAGTGTGATGTCTCTGACCTCTGCGTGGATAGGAAGGCTAATCATGAGATGTCTCCTTTGTGACTGGTTTAGTTTTCAGAGGTTTAATAGCTGTCACTCGCCTGAAGCAGAACGGCCTCATCCATGGCTATGGGGAGTGAACAGGGAAAAAGGTGGTGGTGACATATCTGTGCAGCACTCTGAGAACAGAAGAGACAGCTCCATTTCACACGCCCAGATAAACTGAGCTAGTAAAAGGGTCATCTGATGGCTGGTATATGAACTGATGAGTAGAGAAATGGTTACGTAAATGCTATGGCTCACTGGGTAAGGAGAAGAAAGACTGGCAGAAGCACTTGCAAAATGAAACCCTTCCAAAACTGTGACTACATACTTTCCACAAACAGGTATGAAGAGCTACATTGAATATGAAACATCTTGGGAGATTATGCACTTTGTCAGACAAGTTGCCAAGGCCTGGCACTGTCCTCTCTACAGGATTTGTTGCAGAGGACAACGAATTACATCTCAAAAAGACACTGCATAGTTGTAATTTCCAGTGTGTCCCTTCACCTTGGTGTTGTGAAGAGTGGACAGAACGAGCTCTGTTGCCAGCAGTTGGGATGATCTGCAACTAGCTGAACTAATCCTGCTCAGCATATTGAACAATCAGCGGTCTGCATGCCTCACTAGCTCTAGTATGTAACCATAAACGGCCAGGATAAGTAGAGAGCAGCAACCCAAGCATCCTACATTCAGTGGCTCTCACAAGACTGGACAGCAGCCTCTTATCCCTCGCTCATGAAAATGCCAGTTGGCATCCTACAATATCTTGATGAGGTCACAGACACGGTAGCAAAGAGGATGCAAAAATGAGTAATCCTCTCCCTTGCCCTTCTGGATGTACATGAAGGAAGAGACTCTTCCATCAGCAAATAACCATCCCTGGTGAACTCTAGTGCAAGGCAGGGGGTGTACTCCCCTGGGAAATTGTTATTTAAACTACCACAAAAAAGGAGTATTTCTTGATGGCAATATATGTAGCTATTTCAAAACTGCCGTGGTTTCATTTCTCTCAGATAACACACAGACCACGTTAATTCTATTGACAAATTTAAGTGATATGCCAAGATATCATAATGGTAGTCATTAACTTGGACTCTCTTCATTATTGGCAGCTGAAATGAGGTATGTGATCAGTATTATATGAGAGACAACAGACAGCTGTTGTCTCCTAGATAGGTCATCATCTCCTATCCACTCTTCAGGTTACACTTGAAGCTTCTTTAGCACAGCAGTTCAGTCAACAAGAAGGAAATGCCTGCTCCTTCCTAAAGAGAGCATGGAAACCATCCTCATAAACAGCATTTCCTCCAAATTTGATCTGAGTATCCTCATTCAATTACACTCAGTTGAAGAACAATGTGACCACTCCCAATCTTCCAAATATTCTCTGGAGTAGTTTGTTTCACCTCCAGCTTGCAGAGTTGTTCCCAGACTACTCACTGAGACAACACTGAAACTGTGTCCTCTGCACAACAGAAAGTCTTCAGGATTCTTCCCATCCACAAGAATCAGTCCTGGAAACCGTCCTTTCCAGTCTCAGAATCCCTCCCACATCCTCATGAAACAAACATACCAGCTGCAGAAAATCTCCAGGAGTATCACAAAATCATCTATACCAGCCCCAATACATAACAGTACATACAATGAATCATACATTGAGTATATCCAGGGATGTTCTTACTGACTTTTTTATGTTGAGGAATTCTCCAGCTGAGCTAGACAACAATAAGTAGAAGCAAGAGGACATCCTTGCTGTAGTCATAAGTTTAGAGTCTCATTTTCAATGACGGACAGCAAGTGAGTGAGTAAGTAATGAGGAAGGACAAGGATAATGACAATAGATCACAGTGGCATTGACTCGCTACACAGGAAACTGATGACTCAGAAAGGTTCCTCTTTAATTTCTATATAGCAGCCACCCCAAAATCATTGCTCACACTGGCCATCATTAATTTGTTGATTTCTTGAAGGCATTCCGATAGGAGCAGTAGATCTTAAAAGAGTGGGTAGTGGTTTTATGGACTTGTTCCTCCACAGCACTCTGCAAGTAAAAGGCAATGAGGAAGCAACTGTGCAGATAATAGTGATATACTGAACTTTCGAGGCACGAGTGAAGGGAAGGAGGCATGCATGTACAACCTAATGAGATGAGATGATCAACTCTCTCTAAAGTCAGTGGGAATCTTTCTATTAACTTCAATGAGAGTTCAATCAAGCCCTAAAGGACAAAAGTAGAGCAGATCATTAAGGCAGACTGTGAAAGTGCAAACAGGTTTTGAAGTATTCCAGAGGTGTTAATATTAAAAAGCATGGCCAATGAGATATATTTCTGTAAAGTGAGGCAGCATCTGTATACTCTGACTAGAGTATGTTTCCCAGGTTTGAAAAGTGTCCTCGTCCCAGGCACATTTCTCGATCATTATATCATGGGAGCAGTGTAAAACACGTTACGTTCTGATAGGCTGCAAATGATCAGGGCAAAGAAACACGTACCTTATACCACTAGAAAGTTGGGATACTCAGAATTCCACTGATTGTGCACCATTCATTTCTAGTCCTGCTGGCTGCTAAGCTCTATGTGAATATTATCTTTTAGTGACTTAGAGAAAAAAAGGAAAAAACACAGACTCACACAGGTTTGACTCTTTCCCCTCTCCAGTTAAATTTCTATCAGAGGGAAATCTCTATACCCTTCTAATTTTACAAGAAGGGGTCAGTTCTCCCTCTACAGCCAATGTGTCAAGGGAATGCACAGATGCTTCTTTTCCCTTCCATATAATCATTCTATTCAAGTCTCCACATTTCTTCCCTCACTCTCTTCAATTCCAGTCCAAAACTGTCAGCTGATGTAGCATGAACTGCTAAGGAAATAGAGAAATATTTAATGAAATTTCTATGGTGGGATTCCTTTTTTAGGTGACAAAAAACCACTGGTATCTAGCCCTAGCTGTCCTCAGGATAGTAACTATTATGATCATGTAGGAACTGAGGCAGGAGAAAATAAGTAGTAAGCAGAATAATGCACTTTTGAGGTCCAGCATCTGGTTATCTAATAGAGAGAAGAAATACTTTGATAGATCAATAAGGAAACTTTTTAATGACAGTAAACATTTCTTAGCCCTGCTTCAGACTATGGATCGAAGTTAAAAATGCCAGAATTCTAAATACTTTGCATTTACTAAGTCATAGTCATCAGACGCTTTGCTATAAAAATATTACATTTAACTTTCACGAATCAATAAAGTGAATTGCATTCATCAATGATTTGATATGTGTTGCTAAATATAAAATACTTAGCACTTAGGTACACATTTCTATGTAAAAGCTTTCCATTATACTGTCTAACTTCTGTGATAATTACAAATCTTGCTTGTTGCTCATCCTTCATTCCTCCTCCCTCCCTTCCCAGCTCTCCTTTTTTTGTAATTCATTTCAAGTAGCTGAAACTGGGTGCAGAGCAACTAAACAATTATCTAGGATCAATTCCAAAGAAACAGTTGAGGAAAACACAAGTATGCTTTATGAGATTCCACTGGGAGGAAAGTTTATTTTTACCTGATTTGTTAGACACCCATATAATTGCCTCTGATGAGATGTGGCTCGTATTTCCTACTGCAATTGTTAATGGAATCTGCCACAAGTAGCTGCAAGACAAAGGAGGGGGAATCTAAGAACAAAAATACTGAACTGATTCTTCTCACAGCAATCAGGGATCATGTCAAAGAAATCAAAACACAATTTCAGTAGCAGTGTAAAGATGTGGATTCTAACAAGTTACTTTGATTTTGAAATGCATTTGCTATTAGCAATACAACAATGAAAAAGTCATTAATCTTAAAAAAACCCTAAATTATATTTTACATTTTTCACACACTATCATCATATGAGGACTTTTTGCAGGCTTTCCTAATTTAACAAAATGATTCACAAAAGAGGAAATAATGATTTCCCATAGAATGAAGAACACTTTTTTACATTTACTTAGAAAAAGAGAACCTCCAGGTAAAACATGCTTTGATTTATAGGGACTCCAAAGTTTACAAATAACATACTCTTCTAGCAACTTCTTAAAAAGCTGTGATGGGCTTTCATAGCTGCTCGTTTATAAAAACAAAACAAATGGAATGGATCTCCACTTCTTTGCACCATTTATTATCACTTATGTGTATGCAAACTGGACAAAACATGCTACATGTGGATTTGGAGATACGCTGGTGTAATCAGACCCCGACTTCCTTATAGGGTATCACAAATTGTTCCTCATTTGGAATAAATGTTGTAATTTACCTAAGACTTTTATATAACATCTTTATCTCAATAAACAGAAATTGAGTGTATGAAGTCAATCTTTTGGGGGAGAGATGGAAAGGATGAATTCCTGCTTGTCTTCATTATCACCTCTATTCCTGAACTCTCAAAAGTATCATTTCAGCAGCCAGTGAAAGAACAGGCATTTCCTCACAGGCCTGCCATGTCATTTTGTACACCAGTCAAGGGGAAGCACTCAGTAATGGTACTAGTGGTACCTTTGTCTATGGAGTATGTGTGCATTTAAGCAAGGCAGCATGGCAAGAGAATGGCCCGACTCAGATATCACCGTACGCTACCACTTTGATACCAAATAAGTATATAATTTTATACTGACTGCATTAAAATCGTGCAAGGATGAGTGTGGGCCAGTTCTTGATATCTACATCAGCTTCTCTCCTGCTAATACACAGCATTGCAAAACTAGCCTATAGTACTAAAAAAAATTAAGTTTGCTCCTTTCCACTGACCCAGAAGCCTGCTCCACTGAACTACAAATGTCACCCAAATGTGCCACAACCGCAGTCGACACGCGCTGGCTTACAAGGGTTGCCTTGCAAGGCCTGCCTTGCTGGCCTCGCTTGGGGGCCGGGGGAGGGAGAGACCCCTGCCCTGCCAGCCCTGCTGCCACGCTTGGCTCCCGGCTCCTCACCCATTCATGAAGAGCCCCCCGTACGCACGGGGGGTTGCAGCGCTCAGAACAGAACCACATGTGCCGAGAAACCTTGTCCATACAGCAGTGATTCAGCAGAGAGGGGGAGATATTTGGAAAACTGTACAGCTGAAAGAGCTATAAGTGATACTAGAAAGAAAACATGGCATTTATTGCCATATGGGAGAAGAAAAAAGGTTCCATGTGATTTTGGGTTCTCTGAATGTTGGTATCATGACACATTGGGAAAATTATTAGATCTACTCATGCACCAAAGACACGTTCCACATGAGCACATGCTCTGGCAGACACTTTTTGGATAATTAAGCTGTGGCATTTGAAGATGCTACTGCCTTTATCAGTCTGCCCACTCCTTGTGCTGGACGTTACCACCCTCCGTAGCACAGCCAGCAGAAAAGGATGTCCACTGGTGCATTAGCTTCTCCAGTTCTCAGTCTCAGAAGTTACCTTCATTGTTGGCTTAACTAATATTCTGGACTGTGAACTGGAGTAATGATAACATGCACAATTAAAGGGAATACATTGGTGCATTTTTTTTTTCTTGGCAGTACCACATCAATGCATAATACCGAAGTGTGTGAGCATCTCCATTCAGCTTAAAGAATAATCAGAGGAACTTGTTTGATAAAGAAATACAATCTTGCATCTGCCAAGGTGCATGCAATATTAGAAGCTAGCTAATTATGCTCTGCTTGGATTACATAGATTTTTTTGTCTTGAGCATTACATAATGACTACGTGGCCAGTATTAATGTACTTTATCTCACTCAGAAAATGATCATATTTGTGATGAGTACTTGTTTACACCTTGACTTCCAACAAATAAGAACTGAGATTCCTTCATGGGCAAATTCTGAGACCATAAAGTATTAAGCAAACATGATGCCTCACACTTCTGCCTCTGATGAACAGTAATGTTGTAGTAACATTGGATTTTCAGTGGAACAATTAGTTGGCTTCTTTGTAAAGAGCTATGCAAAGCCAAAAAAGGGCAGTAGTTTATTTCCACTGCTGACAAAACAAAGATCTCAGGTCATTAAAAAAGAAAAGGCAAGGTTCCTGGAGTTTCAGATTTTGCACATCTCTTCAACTACTTTTTCACATTAATGAATGTTTTTGCTGAGATGTAAACCCATACATTTTCAAGATTCATCTTCCCAGTAACCATAATGTGCCAAGTTTCCACCCACTGCCAGTAGTGAATACCATGTTCTTTCAGTGACATTTCTCCTTTCTTCTCCCTTGGATTCAAAACTAAACAAAGAAGTTCAGCTATTCCTAGTCATTACTCACAGAACAATGATGATAGCTGCTCAATATTCAGAAGCTTATTATCCTTGGCTGCATTATAAAGAGTATACAAGTAATGTGATTGCTTCATGTAGTGACAGAACATCTGTACCTAAAATACCACAGCATACTTATCTGCTTTTTGAATGGGAGAGGAAGTGAACAACCACATCCCTCTCTATATCCTTCTGCTTTTACAGACTTCTGGGTTAAAGACTACTAATCTATCCTGCTGTTCTTTATACAGAAATTATACTTAATCCTTTTTATTGTCCACCTCTATATTTTTTTTCTATCTATTATACTCTTTTCCAGGTTAGAAAGCCAGGCCTGCCCTCAGTGCTTTGAAGGTACGTCTACCATGGATTAAGAGTGGCATAATTCATTTCTCTTCTACACTCTTTATACCTTTTTTAATGCTCCTTTCCTACTAATCCCTACTGTTCTATTTACTTGCTTGACTGTGTCTGCACACTGAGCTGATGCTTACAGAAAATTACCTACCACAACTCCGAGATCTCTTTTCTGAGAGAGAACAGTTTCTTCAGAACCCACCACTGAGCATCTAAGTTAGGACTGTTTTCCCCACATGTATCATCACCTCATTATCAACATTAAGCTTCATCGGTCATTTTATCACCATGTCAACTAGCACTGGGGAATACTTCTGTAATCTTTGTAATTAACGTTTGTTTTTACTACCTTCACAAACCTCCTATTACCAGAAAACTCTGTCACCTCACTCTTCCATGCCCTTTATCACATGACCGAATAGGAAAAACTTCAGCACAGGTTTCTCAAGACTTTCATGGGTTATCGCCCTCCACTGAGAAATTCAACCATTTAATTTCTCAATTTTTGCTTATATTTCTTAACTGAGATCTTCCCTCTTATCCAAGTACAGATTATTTTCTTTAGGACTCTTTAATGAGGAAGCTAGACCTCCAAAAATACATAAAGAACAGTTAAAATGACAAGAGGTTAGACACATCTAGATATAGAAGATGTCTATTAACAGTCTTTGACTATATACTTAGCTAGGAAATCAAAGGAGGAGAACCATGACAAGGTAGAAGAACAGAACAAAGTACAGACTTTAGAAAAAAAATTACTATTTTTTAGTACATCTAACAACAGAAGAATAAGGGACAAAATTAAAATGCGATGCACAAAAGCAAATTAAGTGATCTGCCTCTTAGCAGGATATAATAAGCATAATTATTTTAAAGTGTAGTGGCAATCATTAACTTAAATCATAGAATGATTTAGGTGAGAAGAGACCTTAGCAGATACAGCCCTCTCTTCAAATGTGCTAACAGCACAGGAAAACAGAGTTTCATTGTAGGTAGTACATGAGATCAGAGGAGGATACACAGGCTGTACATTCAGTGGCATCACACAAAGTCAATCAAGTCAAATGTGGCAAATGATTTGCCATCTGCTTTTTTTCCTAATCTCTCCCACTGCAAAGCATCTACAGAACTACTTTCAGAAAAGCTGAACACCAAAAGCTGTATGTACCTTCAAACAGCTTACTAGGCTGAGAAATGAAATTGTGAGTTGTCTAAATTATCCCAGGCTGGAAAAACAGAAATCATGCACCCATCAGCTGGCACTGGTGAAATCTCAACCATCACTCTTCTGTGACTCAGTTTCTCTGGGCTAAATTCAGTTGTGCAAGGTGGTGTCAAATGAGCTGCCATGGGGGACTTGAGACATCTGCCATGGGCTGTAAGATACGGCAGAGCACCTACAGATGCTCCTGCCTGTGTAGTGGCAGCACAAGGTCAAGTTAAGATAGCTGAGGGCACCTCCAGTGGCACCAGTCACCTGTGCAAGCAACTAAATGGGCCTCTCCATCCACTCGACGTTGACAATGGTACCTTCCACAATTAAACGTGAGTTTCCCAAGGAAACTTTTTCATTTCTAACTTAAAAAGGCAAATTTTCAAAACCAAACTGCTTGTAAGAAAGAGAAGGCTTCAGCACAGGTTTTCAAATACAGTATTTAAAACAGGCACTGCTGAACATTTTATAACTACTGTTTTAAATAAAAACTTCCAGTTTGCTGATTCAAAATGAATTTCAGCTGGAAATACAAGTTAATTGAAGGGAGAAGTTAAAATCAGTGAAACTGAAATGTATGGTACTGAAATTACAGAATGGAAATGAATGTTCTAAACTAATTTTTCCCCAATTTTCGCTTTGATTTTTGTCCTGATTCAGTACAGGGAAATGTTTTGATATGTTGAAAATTTCTGTGGGATGGGAATCCATTTCTTGCTCATCTGTAACACTTACTAATCTTTGTAAAGTATTTTGAGAACATAACAATCTAAGACTTCATATCACTGAAGGATATGATTAAAGCTATTTAACTCAGAGATAAAGTGAGGCATAAAAATAATTTAAGAGTAAAGAGGATAAAAAGAAAATCAAAGAGTAAAACTGACTGGTTAAGACACCTGCCTCCTTGTTTTAACCACCAGAATTTAATATCCAAAATGCCAACTCTGTCTCTTCAGTTAAAGATAAAAGTCTGGTACATCCAGAGTGGCTGAAGCTGAGAAACAGGGAGCAAGGACTCCTTGGCATTAGTTTCCCATTCTCAGCTCTCCAGATGGAGAAGGGTGAAATTTCAGGTACCCAGAGACATATGCTTGGGTGAGCAGCGCTGAGTCTGAGGAGGAGACACCTTCCCGGTGCGGCCCTTGCCAACAGTGACGATTCCTTGATTAGGTTAGGATGCTGACAGTGGCATTTCTTACCGAGGGAATATCTCATGTCGTTGGGATTTCAGAGACAAAAGAACACGAAAGCAAAGTAATGAGAAAATGTGACCTTTTGGAAAGCAAGCAAGTCTTACAGAACAAAATGAAAACTAAGAATTAAAGGTTTGTATTTTTACTTCAGTTGCATACCTGGCTGATCTGCAGAGACATATACAAATAGTGGCCAGTAAAAGAAGTATTTAGCTGTGTGGCTGCAAAAGTTTCTGGCTAATAACCTTAAAGCCTATTATAAAATAAAGGCACAGAAAGTTGATAATGTGAATGAACTAAAGGATAGTGTCAAGTTTGGACATTAAATCAGTATAGCAGGAAGAGAATAGAGATCTCTCATTCCTTCCCTTGCCAAGACAACTGCAATTTCCGTTAGCAAGGCAAAAGAAGGCCTTTGTTTTCAGTGAATTTTGACTATTAAGACAGTGGAAGGTTCAAAGATACATTGTTAACGGAAAACCTGAAAGTGTATTACACTGATCTATGAAATTACAAGCCTTGTTGCCATGATATCTGGAAGCGTTTATTCTTAGGCTGAGAGCACAAGTAGATGTAAGGTGGTCAGTGGGAAACAAGTGAAAGTTCTTGAACAGCACAACAGCTTTAGAGCTTCCTGCTACAGAAAGAGATCATACATGAAGCAGAACTCAGCAGTACCAGGGTAAAATTTTGTAAGTCATACTTTCTAGAGAGATTGTGTTGGGAAACACAATTTAAAAGCATCATAGAGATTTTCCTCGGTTATTACATAGTATAGTATCTCATTCAGTAAAGAATATTTCAGGTTCCAGGGGAAGCTCGTGTGAATATCACAGGAAATCACATACTTTTATTAAGTAAGTGTGATTCTATAGAGTGTTAGTCCTGCTTAATGGTGTCCTGGTTTCGGCTGGGATAGAGTTAATTTTCTTCCTAGTAACTGGTACAGTGCTGTGTTTTGGATTTAGGGTGAGAATGATGTTGATAACATGCTGCTGTTTTAGTTGTTGCTAAGTAGCGCTTATCTAAGCAAGGACTTTTCAGTTTCCCATGCTCTGCCAGCAAGCAGGTGTGCAAGAAGCTGGGAGGGAGCAGAGCCAGGACAGCTGACCTGAACTAGCCAAAGGGATATTCCATAACATAGAAGTCATGCCCAGTATATAAACTGGGGGGAGTTGGCCGGGAGGGGCGGATCGCAGCTCGGGCATCAGTCAGCGGGTGGTGAGCAATTGCATTGTGCATCACTTGTCTTTTCTTGGGTTTTACCTCTCTCTCTCTTTTTGTTACATTCATTTTCATTACTATTATTATTATTATATTTTATTATTGTTGTTATTATTATATTTTATTTTATTTTAGTTATTAAACCGTTCTTATCTCAACCCACGAGTTTTACTTTTTTTTTTCTGATTCTCCTCCCCGTCCCACTGGGAGGGGGAGGAGTGAGTGCGCGGCTGCGTGGTGCTTAGTTGCTGGCTGGGGTTAAACCACAACAAAAGGATAAGGAGCTGACAACATATTCATGTTGTGGATATCATTCTCACAAGACTGAAGAACACAGAGATTTCATTAGATTTAATACGTGCCAGTAAAGTGATTGTACGCTGTGCCCAGGGGCACAACACAACAGAAGAAGATGTTATTCCCACTCTCACAAGTATTACACCTCCTACACTGAGCCAGGGTATCAAGGGATTCCTTGTACCCTGTCAGCACGGAAGATGGCAGATAGGAAGCGAAGATTTCACTAACTTTGTAGCAAAGATAAATACAAGATGAAAAATGGATAAAGGAGAAGAATTTGAAGTAACTGAGATCAACTGAGCACAGCTGCGAGGTATTCATTGGTCATCTGCATATGCCCAGTGTGATCTTAATTCCTATGTTCAGAGTAAGAACAAGAAGTCTAGTGCAAGCAACAATGAGAAACAGGTGAAAAACACTGGTAAAGGTAACTGATTAAGTTGGATTCCCCTATAAGTGGGATGAAAAAGCAGACAACAGCAGACTTTTTAATCAAATAAGAAGTTGCAATTAGCCAACTTGAATTCAGAAAGGACAGCACTTAGGTTTTATTAACTGGAGAGGGCCTGCTGGTCTCCGAATTGGACAGGACTTTCACAAGTCCTGCAGACAGACAATTTCTGACTGCAGCACTGTATGCAGTGAGGAAATGAAGACAGCAGGACACAGTACGTGTGCCACACCACTTTAATTGTAGGATGCATATCAAGCGTTTGCTGGACTTGAGCAAAATGAGGAAAGGAAATGGTGCTAAGGTTGGGATCCTGGGGCTCCAGGGGTTCTGCCCTCACCGAAGACTAACGGACTGGCCAACAAGGAAAAGGTAAGCTAAGGCAAAAAAAGGGACACACAAGTCAGTAACAGTGACTACATGACCAACTAGAAAAAGATTGAAAGAAAAAGATTGTAGAAGTGTTTACCCCAAGATCATTCTGGACTATGCTGGGCAGAGGCACTTCCAGCCCCTTTACAAAAGCAAGGTAAGAATTAGACTCACTAATGCCTCACCTATGGAGGAATTCAACTTTTTAGTCAGAGCAACCTACCAACCAAAGCAACCCAATGGGGTCAGCTCTTGACAGGTGCTGCCAGGCAGAGAATGGCTTGACCACATGGTGGATCTGAATGGGCTCCACACCTGAGGTGTCAGTTTTTGAAGAGTAGTGCAAGTTTTTAATAGAAGCGAACTTAATAGATGCCTCATAGATGAGCAGAAATCAATTTGTAGAGCAGTATTCCCTTTTAACTACTAAGATTTATCTACTTTGTCTGAAGTTTTCAAAGGCTCTCATAGGATGTGTAGTTGGATCCACCTAATACATATTTCAGAGGGAAGCAAAACTTGGGGATTTGGAAGGTATTTGGAATTGTGGGCCTATTATAATTTTGAATACAAATTATACTTAGCTGCATACATTCAGGAAACTATGCATAATCTTTATAGTTTGGAGAAATATTTAGAATTGCATGAGAGGGTGACTAGGAAGCTTATATTCTAGTCCTGGAAGATGGTAGCACTTCTGAGATTACTTGCTTCTGATGGTAAGCCTCTTTATTTGCAGTTCTGCCTCAATACAGCTGCTAATTATATATATTTGTCTATTATGTATGCTTTCATTTAGAAACTCATGTTAAAACAGGCAATCATATTGGTATATTCTAAAATAAGGGTTGATAGTTGCTTCCAAGAGTAACTATTTCTAGGATAGATCACAGATCATTTGGGTTTTTTTCTGTATAAGGATCTAAATACAAAGATATGGAGGGAAAAATATTTTCAATACCAATACAGTATCGCTGGAATGTATTTTAGAGGCATGTATTTTAATACAATCATTGACACTATAATTCGTCTGTAGTCAGAACAGTGATTAACACATTTAACAGCAATGTATTACAGATGCGGATTGTGTGGTTTTCCTTTACTCTGCCATAGTCCTAATTCTTCCTGGATTTTACAAGAATTTTTGGAATAATTTTCAGCAATAAGTAAGTCCTAGAGCTGAAATAGGGAAAACAATTTACATTCTTCAGGAGTCTTATGCCAAATATAATGCCCTTACCAATGCAACAAAACCACAAAGTCCCAGACATAAGAAAAGGCTTCAGTGCTGTAACAGCAGCACTAGAATGAAAGAGCCCATGTGTGGCTCTGCACTGTGGGACTGCCTTAAGATGACAGCATGCATATTCTGTTAGAAAACAGCTGTATGTCTTTGGCCATTCCATATAAACACCACTCTCCTTTGGTCTGATTGCTTTTTTAAGGTTGGACACAAGGTAATTTAAATGAGTTAATTTGAATTAAATTACCCAATTGGAAAAGAAAAAAAAATTCATTGTCTGATAATAATATAATATTATCTGATCATAATTATCTGATTACTAAACCTTCTACAAAGTTCTGTGTAATTTTAGCTTAATATTTCATACCAAAATAAATTATAAATCAGGTGGTTACAAATATTACAGGGTTCTCAAAAATTGACTCATTTCAGTGTCAGTGCTAGCAGACTACTGAATTTAGAAAAATATTGTGGGCAAAGAACAAATACTACAAATTCTTTGTCAGTACATGCTTTCTCCTCCCTGCCTAACATTACCTTTTCACACTAAAACACAAAAGGCTTCGTTTTCAAAAGTGACAAGCAATTTTGGGTGCTGAGTCAGAGATGGATAGAAAGAAGCTGGGTTTAAGCAGTGTTAAGTGTCTATTCTAACAGCTGCCTCTTTACCATCCAATAAAGGCTCTTAATCTCTCTGGCATCCTCTGTTCCGTCTTGCACCAGTGCAAAACGTCCTTACAGAATTGCACACGTGGTGCTGATCATGCAAAACCCCATCTCTATATTGTCCTTTACCCATGAGCATAGTCCCTTGACTATGGAGCGCAGATCTGAGATTTCTCTAAATGGAGTGGAAGGATGTGTTATGGGCTGAGGAGGGACTCCCCCAGTAGGAATAAGAGTAGCATTTCAGCTATGCCTACAATCCTCCAATATGTTCTCAGAGACTTAGTGCCAAGCATTTTGCAGTGTATTCCAATGTTCATTTCTGATTTTTCCTCAGAATATTGTGAATTTAAGCAAGAATAAAATATAATTCCTATGATGCTTTCTCTTTTCTCAGTAAAATTCTCTAAGAGTCCCCCACCAAAGTATCTCCTCCATAAAACCTGAGATTCTACTATTGAGCATGAAGGCTCACATACACAGATAAGGAAAAAAAATCCATTATCAGCAACTTAAGAAAGCAAATGTAAAAGAAGAGGTAAAAAAGGAAGCACATTAGTAGTTTCATCCTCTGATCTACAATGGGGAATCCACATCTCTGATTTTTACAAAGCCAACAAAATATGACATTTATCCACCTTCATCCCTCCCATTACCCTTGTCTCTGCCACATGCTGTTTGGGCTTTCCCCAATCTGCTCTTTACTTCACTAAGGTCCCCATCTTAACCACCTTCTCCGTTTCCCTGGTGCTCCGTATTTGCCTATTCCAGCTACACAACTTTAATGCTCCCAACTCCCACCGATGTCTGCACCCTGCCACAGAGCGTTCCCTTTCCCTCCCCCTGCATGTTAGGCAGCTCCCCACCACCACTGCTGCCCTGATTCTCCTCTTCACCTCTCCACCTCACTCTGAATTAAAACATAGTGCTGCCCTCAAGTACATGCTCCTTCCCTCACCATGAAATTGATTTAATCAAGGTGAGTTAATTAACTAGTTTGGGTATCTAGCAATTCCTGAGAGTTAGTATTAGCAAATAAGATGAGGACAGTGACACAGTCTGCAGTGATAATAAAATACAGCAGCAGGTTTTCCCTGTCAGCCTAACTTCTGTCAGGATACGAGTGCTGCCACCACACAGGAAGCAATGACACAATACACCAGTTTTGTCTTCTTTAGCATTCTGCAAATTCCAACACTGAAAGTTGCCCATATCCTGCATACCAGAGCATCCTGGAAGTTTGCCTAGTGAGAAGTGTTTCTCGCAAACAGAAGCTGTGAAATGGTTTTGGAAATAAAGTGTTAAATTACAATTGGCATTTCTGAGATCTTTGCTAGCAGCAAAATCTTGCTGAAGAGACATCTGTACAGATAGGTGCAGGAACAAACTTTAAGAGCACTTCCTATTCTGATTTAATAATAATGCAACAATCAGAAGAGCCTCTAAAAAGTAAAAAAGCAAGACAAAAGACTGGGGACTTTCCAGTGGCTTCCACAGCAAAACAATCCTATTGCAGCAGGCAGTGCGGGGCACAAGTATTGGGCTGGCAAACGCCAGCATCCAGCAGCAAAGGCACTCCTCCCGCACGCACCCGAGGCAGGCAGGCTTCCTTCAGGTCACTTGCAGAAGCAGCTCTTCTGCCTGCTCATTCGGAGGAGCCGTACTCTGCACAGCACTGTCCTCTCTCAGGCTGCTGGGGTTAAGGATTGTCCCTATGCACACTGAAGGACAAAATCTATTGGTGTCATAGAGCTGTCCTTTACTAAACACCAGTGTACATGTAAAGAGAAGGAGCTCCCCACACTTTCTTACTCTTCTGCAAAAACAAGTATTTTCAAGTCCCTGCTTGACCAGCAAAAAAACTGGTTAAATCAATATCTGGCTGTGTTCACACGCAGTTCCGTGCTCCACTAAGAATTCTTGATTTTTTAATCTTGTTCCTGGTAATTCCATTTCCTCTGTGCCTAATACCAGTACCTTCCTCTCCTGGAGCCCGTTCCCTTCATCGTTGTTATAGCTGATATAGAGGCACTCACGTCAGTCAAGATGAACCAGGGTACCACATCTACTCCCTAGGTAGCAACGCAAAAGTTGTTTCTAGTAGAAATGCTGATATAAGCATAATCTTTCCAGTATAGTAAAGATGAAAGGCATAACAAGAAAACACTCAAATGAAATGAGAAACTGGAAGATTAGAGGATATTTCCCAGAGACAGAGAGGTAAATGAGTACTTCTTTTTTTATTTATATTTTGTTAACCCTGTTTCCTCAGCTTATGGAACAATATTTGTCCATATTATGGTCCTAATTATTACATAATTAATACTACATAAGCTACATTATTCCGCAATTGCTCTAAGATGATCTCAAAGATACTTATCAGCATTCCCCCTGTGCTCCTAACATTTTGGTTTGTGTTTAACCAGCCCCACAGCTGATAAGTGGACAGACTAAGTTCCCCATCGCTGCTCAAGTGATAATGCCATACAAATAAGTAAGAATACACATGACAATATCCAACACAGCTATGCTTTTACTATTCAAATAATTATCAGTAAAGGGACAAGCACAGCCCTTTTTCCACAAAGCCTGAATAAATGAGCTTTGCATAGGAAATTCAGAAGAGACTTGAAGGGAAATAAATTCTACAGCTAATCATTCATCTTGGAGTGGAGTGACTGCTGAGCAGCTCTGCTGCCCATTGTAAAGCCTTTCAGTTGTTGTAATTACTACATGGTGTTAGACCCATGAGTCTGTACAGCTCTAGTTTTGCTGGTCATGTCCCTGGCTTGCACCATTTGGCTGAATTTTCCCTAGTCCAGCCACACAGAGAAAGGCACAGAGGATTACCACGTTACAGCACGTATGAATACCCTGTCCGTATCCCGATTTGTACCTCTTCCTTTTTTCTCTTTCCTCACAGCTAGCTGTGTTCAACACCTAGCAAGACATTTCCCTTTAGGATATTATCATGAACAAGCAAAGATTAGCTACGGAAACTGCGTGTATGATAAGAACACTATACAAGTGAATATTACCTCAGCAACATGAACTTAATTATTTTGATAACATTGGAAAGGTTATTTCTCCACTTTTGAAGAGACAAGCTCTGTATATTTTTAAAAGGCGAAACTTACACCCATAACCAGAAAGCTTTGGTCTGCTCTTCAATACAGTTTATAAAAGGTTTATGGATTTCATCAAAACTGATTAGTTTATTGTCTAGACCACAGATTATTTTTCATAAGATCCCTTGTCATATCTCTGAGCCATTCTTGCAATGATGGATGAGACTGGTGCCTTAAAATCATCATTTTCTCTGTCAGCAGGGAAACCCACTGAACCCTGTCAGATGGAATATCACCTCCTCCCCTGTAGCCTTATAATGTAAGGGCATAATCCGTTCTCACAGGGGTATACAGGAGTCCAGGACTAAACCTACACATAAGGATTGTTATTCAGGGGAAGAATATGAATTATACAGTTATTACAGGAGTTTTAAACTTCTGCTTGGATAAGCTGAAATTGCTACTGAAACATTGTACCAACCACAGGCTTCGACATTCAAATCAAAACCGGTGATTTTGGCCCTTCTGAGGAATGGCGTTCCTAGAAACAGTGTCCGTCACTTTTAGTTTTATTCTCTCATAAAATGAGAACTATGGATCATGCGAAGGCATAAGTGTCAAGTAAAATCTATGTTCACTTTGCAAAGAAGTGAAATTGTATACCTTCTATAATTTCAGGCCAAATGTAGAGCTTAGCATGCCATACAGTCGATTCTATGCACACAAATCACAGCTTATATATGTATAGCCCTTGAAACACATTTTTCTGCAGTTATAGAGACAAGGAGTCCAACTGTACATGAGATGGGAAAATCAACTATATGTAATCATTCTCTTCTGCAGTAGAATTAAAGACACTTACAGTAATGGACTAGGCAGAACTACGAGTAAACCACTGCCAAAGGTATCAACAATTTTCACTTTTACAGTTTATCACTTAGAAAAATCTGCTTGCTGCTTCTATATTCCTCTATATGATTTCAGAGAGAAAAATTAAATATGCTGCTTCACATTTCATTTCTAACAGTTAATTCCTGCATAAATACATAGCATAAAGAAAAGCACAGACATTTTATAAAACTAGAATTGTTCTCAAATGTTCAGTTGCCTCTTTATTTACATTTCTTATGCAGCTGATATATCTGAAAGACCTACTCTGAAGTGACTCCTTCTAAAGGAAGGCAAAGTTAAATTTGCCTAGAGAGGGTCTGAACCAGAAGTTTAAACTCCTCATCTCTCTGAAGGCAATAGAACTGACGTTTATTGCTGTGCCATGCCGAACTACGGCCCTACCTCTGGATAACTAAAGACTACATGGCAGATGGATGCTTTAAGAGCCTTCCCCGGAGCCTTCCAGTGCATATCGTGTTGTCTGTTTAGATGATAAACTCCTGGAAAGGCCTGGACCTGTACATTTTTCTGTGTTTTGTGCAGCTCTACTCTTTATGGTGTTTAAAATGATCATCACGATTAATCCATAGATAAACTACCCTAAGGAAGCCAATGTTGCCTGCCCTGCAAGAGCATGGCCTCAAATGTGGCATAAATACCATTTGCTCCCCGTTATTTACAGTGCCTATTATGGTTCCCCAGGGAGCCATGTGTCCAACACCTAATTCATGGGTCACGCAGGGGAGATGAGCACCGACTTTATTGGACTGTGAATTAGGCCACTGATACGTAACACCCCCAAAGCCTGCAGGCTGATGTTATATATGTATATATATATACCTCTGTGCCTCCCACAACATCTACCTGTGCTATCAGGCCCCGCTGAACATCAGTAAACCCTTGCCAACTTCCTGACCAAAGCCACCTGCAGAATCAGCCAGAACACTGCATTTTGCAATAGTGCTGAACATCTGTCAACGTGCTGTTCCTGTTCAGTTATCAACCCCCTTTCTGTACTTGTAGAAAAACTGGTCCTTTTGTATCATGTCATACAAACTTCAGCTCTTGCAACGTTAAAAACCAAGGTAATGTATCATGAATTATCAAATGACATCATATTAATGTGATTATCTCTGTCTACTGCTTTCACAATAATTGAAGCGATAGTGACTTTTCCAATGAAAAAAAACCCACAAAAAACCCTGAAAAAGATCTAGGTCATTGCTGGCAGTAAGATTAAATTTATTTTCAGTATGTCAATCTTGGTTTTCTACTTAATTTGATGGTATGAAAGGACGTTTAATGACACAGAGCCATTGTGCATACCAAGCCACATGTGCCTGTGGGCAGTGCACCAACGAATTGCATGGTCATTGTTATAACACTCTAGACACTAATTTATAACTAAGCCATAGGACTTTAATATAAACTGGTGGATGATTTTTGAAAGGTGAATGGCATAGGTAAGTTTCACCTTTTGCTAAACGTATATGTTTCCTGTTCTTTGCTACTTATACTTACGTAACAGGACTTTCAAATAACTTCAACTGGGAAGTGGCAAATCAGCTCCGTCATCTAACCAGCGGGAGTAAACATCCCATCTGTAAAGCCTTGGGCAAGGGGTTTCCTTCCCACTTGTGGTTAAAAGGACATGGAAGCACAGAGAAAAACAAATCCAAACGGGGAAGAGAACAGGAAAGAGACTTGCCAAAGGAGATAATAATGTATTGTACTGTACAATACATTGTATGTACAATACAATGTATGTACAATATGTACACTATTGTACAATAATGTATTGTACATATAATATGTATTGTACTGCCTGTTAGGACAGTAAACCCCTGGCAGGGCTCATGCTGATATCTTTCTCTGTGCTCCCTATATCACTAAATTTTACTTCCAAGATTTAGAAATTATAATTGTGATCAAATCTGTAGACAAAATCTCCTAAGAAACCCAGCATAACTTGCCCTGCTGGTGTAGAACACTACCCTTCCATGTATCACAAGATACAGTTTGAATTCTGAATTAATGTCACATATGAAAATAAAACCAAGTCTAATTCTCACCTGTACTGGGTTTGCGCGGCAAGGTTTTGGTAGTGGGGGTCTACAGGGGTGGCTTCTGTGAGAAGCTGCTAGAAGCTTCCCCTGTGTCCGATAGAGCCAATGCCAGCCGGCTCCAAGACGGACCCACCGCTGAGCCAAAAGCTGAGCCCATCAGCGACGGTGGTAACACCTCTGTGATAACAGGTTTAAGAAGGGGAAAAGACTGCTCGGCAACAGCAGCCGGAAGAGAGGAGTGAGAAGATGTGAGAGCAACAACTCCGCAGACACCAAGGTCAGTGAAGAAGGAGGGGGAGGAGGTGCTCCAGGCGCCGGGCAGAGATTCCCCTGCAGCCCATGGGGAAGACCATGGTGAGGCAGGCTGTCCCCCTGCAGCCCATGGAGGTCCACGGTGGAGCAGATATCCACCTGCAGCCTGTGGAGGACCCCACGCCGGAGCAGGTGGATGCCCAAAGGAGCTGTGACCCTGTGGGAAGCCCGCACTGGAGCAGGCTCCTGGCAGGACCTGTGGACCCATGGAGAGACAGGAGCCCACGCTGGAGCAGGTTTGCTGGCAGGACTTGTGACCCTGCGGGGGACCCACGCTGGAGCAGTCTGTTCCTGAAGGACTGCACCCTGTGGAAGGGACCCACGCTGGAGCAGTTTGTGAAGAACTGCAGCCCGTGGGAAGGACTCACACTGGAGAAGTTCATGGAGGACTGGCCCCTGTGGGAGGGACCCCACGCTGGAGCAGGGGAAGAGTGTGAGGAGTCCTCCCCCTGAGCAGGAAGGAGTGGCAGAAACAACGTGTGATGAACTGACCGCAACCCCCATTCCCCGTCCCCCTGCACCTCTCGGGGGGAGGAGGTAGAGGAAATTGGGAGTAAAGTTGAGCCCAGGAAGAAGGGAGGGGTGGGGGGAAGGTGTTTTAAAATTTAGTTTTTATGTCTCACTATCCTACTCTGATTTTGATTGGTAATAAAATTAAACTAACTTCCCCAAGTCGAGTCTGTTTTGCCCATGATGGTAATTGCTGAGTGATTTCCCTGTCCTTATCTCGACCCACGAGCCTTTCGTTATATTTTCTCTCCCCTGTCCAGTTGAGGAGGGGAATGATAGAGCGGCTTTGGTGGGCACCTGGCATCCAGCCAGGGTCAACCCACCACACCATCCCTGATATTCCACCTTACAAAACATTTACACACCCAGTAGTCTTTACTCATGAATTACAGCAACAGTTATTACAATCAATACTGAGTCCCTAGCAAATCTATTTAAGGAAGTCTCTACAGTACTTAAAAGGCTGAACATCTCTGTTTTAATCAATCAAACAACTAATAATCTCTGTTTTTCTGAGTACTAAAATCTATTCACATTGCATTACACATATATATACTCGCACAAAAGAAATTTTCAAGTGAATAAGGGAGCATCTCTCTCACACTGCACTGAACCGTGAGTCATGAACACTTCCAACAGTCCACATTCACTTGTTTTACCTCTTTTTCACAAAGGAACTCATTTCAGCCCAGAACTTAAACAGATGCTTAATACCCTGGTAGGTTGTTCCAATACAGCCAGAAAAACAACTATTTACTCTGTGTCATGTTTGAATTCCGTAATATTCATGTTCTAAAAAAGGATAACAAACTTCTAAACGTTTCCCAATAAACATAACTATATTTTTAGACCTTCCTCAACAGGAATGTTCTATAAGCTCCAGACGTGTCAATCAAAATTTGATATTAAATTTTACCTTTTAATGATTTAAATCTACTGGACAAACACAGAGTACTCAAGGTTGACAGCATGCCCTCTTTCCCACTGAGCATGAATAGGTGAACACAGAAGCTTCTAAGGCTATTTTGTAATTTTCTAGCATCAGCTCTATATTCTTGGCCTTAAAATATGATGTCAAAATGGCTTTAAACAATAAGATGAGGATTCCCCAGCATCAGCCAGGAATGTCAGCTTGTCTCTGGGATGAAGGAAGTGTGTGGAGTCAGCTGGGAGCAGGAATGAAACAATCTAAGAAGTGGAAAAAGGGTAGGGGCAGAGATGCGTAAGTGCTGCTGATTTCAGCCAATGTAACAGTCCCCATAGGACCAGTTCAGCCGGCTTCAAAAATGGAACAGCTGGAACCTCCTGCCTTGTACAGAGCTCCAGTTCAGCTCTTGACTGCTTCCTGAGTCAAGCGAGGTATGTATCTGACACACGGTTACATCTGCCTACTCAATGTATGAGCATGGAGAGGTCCACTCCAGAGAATTACTTAAAAAAAAGTATCAGACCTTCCAACCACATTCCAAATTACTTCATGGAGTGTGACAAAATCAAAAGAAAAGGAGAGGAAACAGATGTGTGATGTAAGACGTAGTCACAGAGAGAACTGTCAGGATGCACATGGGCATATTAAAAGCTTTATCTTGTTCTATTACTCTAATGATTTTTTTCAATTCTTTTAACTAGCCTCATCTTTACTACCGTTCAAATGGAAGGGTCACCACATGCTATTGATACCAAGCAAAGCTCAGAGATTTCTAAAGAGACATCTTCATAAAAACACACACATGAAGCACTTACTTAAACAACTACAGCCCCTTGAACGATATTAATTGAGAAATGTAAGTACCTGTTGTCTCCAAGGGCAGGATCCTTGGGTTTAGCATCACTATCATAAACAAAACGCTCTTGGGAGATCACTATGACATTGTCTGTAGTTTCATTTCCCAAGATAGTGATAACAGGATAACCCATCTGTAGTGTCCACTGATCCATTACTTGTTGGATATTTACAGATTTTCCAACCTTTTTTAAAGCCTTCAAGAAAAAAGAAAAGTTTCAATACGTTGAAGCAGTATCATCATCCAACACATAAAACTCTTTTTTTTTTTTGTCCCAGAGACCATAATTAGTTTTAGAGGTTTAAATAACCATCACGCATGCACACACACACAATTACACCCAGTACACACACACTACATAATTTAACCAACAGTCTCTGTATATCTTAAAAATAAACACTGAGCAATCTTGCCAGAGAGGAGAGTGACAGTCAGAAAGTCATGCTTCCCACATCATTCAGGCACTTCTGCTGTAACAGAAGAAACAACCTGCTTTACAGGGTTTTAACAAGAGCCACAGAAATACTGGGTGGCTGTCTCCAAAAGATACTATTGACCAGCTAAGGTTAAAAAAGACTCAGCATTAGTTGATCTAGGGAACCTACAATAAGGCATATTCAAAGGGCCTGATTTCTAAAAGTACAGAGCTTCTCTGTTCTGAAAATCAAATGACTAGTTATTTGAAAATACTGTCCCTCACGTCCAAAGTGAGTCCATGTATACCAAGATATCCCCAGCTCCTTCATAAACTGCACCTGTCATAACACACGGAGGATTAATGTGTTCATATTTGATACCATATGTCAATAAAAATGCTGTTTTACAAGTGGATTTTCATCTGAAACAAAAAGAGATATTATGGCATCATGGGAGATGAGACTGGGTATGAGGAGAATGACAGGCATCATTTGTTCTTCAGTGACGGAAATGTCCCTAGCTGCCGAACAGTCCTAGATCACAGACTGAGCAACCTCTGATGAATACAAGCAGAACCCAGCAAGAAGTCTTCAGAACTGAAGCTGCAATTGCAATGCATTAGGAACAAAGCAGCTGGCAACAAACGTGCCTACAGGTGAGGCAAACGGAATTATTAGCCTTAACAATAGGTTTGAGCATACAGTATAGCCGTAGTGGTTATGGACCAGAATACAGTCTCATTTTTGTTCTATTTTATTGGCAGTGGGTTCTGCTGTTCTTTCAAGATTACGTTCATCCCTCTGACCTCCCATCGCCCAGAACTGTCCAAAGGCTTTAACAGAGGAAGGCACGAGGTGAGAAGCAAGAAAGACTTTTGCAGTGGCATTCAACTTCAGATTAAGACATAGATTTAAGAGCCTGACTGTATGTTACACATCTCAACTCTCATTAACAGTCAGTACAGACCTAGGACTCAGTTCAGTTGCTCACACATAGGTGGCTAATGTCATTTGACTTTGACCTGCCACTCCAGAAGAGTACAGATTTCCCCACAGATCTTGTGTCAAATCGATTAGACCCACCTGAATGTCTTGAACACTCTACTGCACCTAATCTGGCACTAGCTGCCTATATTTGAACAACTAGCTCAAGTCCCTAGTCAACAGTCAGTGGTTTGGGCTCATTATAAAATAATCGTGTAGTGGCTAGTCAACTGAATTGCTCTCTATGCTCTGCTGACTGTATTGACTAGATTTCTGGGACTCCAGTTGTTCCTATTCACCAAGCGTCAAATGAGATGTCCTAAAATACTCAACACATTCTTGCAGAACTGGTGGACCTGCAGCAGACGTGCTTATCTCATGTGGCAGCTGGAAGCCAGGTAGGATAAATTAAGGTAAACGTTGTTAGATGTCTATGAACAGGCAACTGAATCCAGCCCTCATTGACAACAATTGGAGCTTGGACACCTAGCTTATATGTATATACCTGCTTGTCTAGATAAACACAGATGTCTTGACCTCCAGCCAAATCCTAGCTTTGGTGTCATAGTTACAACTAGATTGTCATGTTTACACATGGCTTAAGTTGGTACTTGTGCCCAAACTCCCTGACTGTAGTCTACATTGCCGTGCACTCTGTCTTTATTCTGGAGTGCCCACACTAGCTCTGTAGGTGAGAAATTCAGGCATGCTTGGCTCAGTTTATGAAAATTAAACTCTGCCCTTACAGATCCCTGGACGAGGCTCTAGAAACTCAAGCCAAGCTTGATCATAGCAACCAAAGGGAGCATGGACATAGGAACTATAAGTCTCTACAGCATGCCAAATGTTACAGTAAATAGTTATCTGTTTACACCAACCTTTAAAGCTTTAATAGTTTTGTCCTTCACACAAATCATAACTCCATACAAAATCACAAACACATCTGATGTAAATGCCAAAGCTCAGCACTTTCATGTGCCTTCCAGCTTATGGGCCTCAGCGTGCTGCCACTAAAGTCAATGATAGCAGATTCCATGAAGTATCTTTTACTGCACATCAGTGACATAGCACAAGCAAGGAAATATATTCTAACATAACAAAGAATAGAAATGCTGCAAAAAACATATTTTAATGTTGCCACTAGGTTAACTCAAATGGAATTTCTTTGCATCAATTTTTATATTTGCTCTGGGGTCTGAAGACCTCAATATGCACTATTCATTCCTAACCTCACCAAGAAAAAAAACCCAGTAAATTCCTGCTTCTCCCTCAGTGCAATAGATCAAAGCATTTTACCTTTGACAATGTGTTCCAGAGATCATTTCTGGCTGCATTGCCATACTTGTGAATGGTTAAATAGTCCTACAGAAATAAAATAAAAACACAAATCAGTATTACTATACACACGCCAAACAACTATAGCTGTGAATCACTGCTATTAGAAGTTAAATCACATCAATGTTTGCATTTGTCAGAAATCTAGAAATATACAACATTGTCATCCTAAGGGAAAAAATAAACGGTTTCTTAAGCTAGTTTACAATGCAAAAATTGTTGCTAAAAATTTCATTTACAGCATTCAGTGTTCTTCCTTTTCTGTGTAAGTCACTCTATAAGCTAAATATATTGAATATACATTTAAAATACTTGTCTAATCTCAGAAGGGGTTCCTAGGTAATTCTCGGCAATGAAAGGAGAAGCTGCTGAAACACAGTTCCAGTTGCTATTTTAGCAAGTCATTCCATGTCTAGTGTCAAAAATTTGCTCACTCGGATAACAACTAGATTTGTTATAAAAGATTTAACTGAGCAATAGCCTACCTGAACTACAAACTCTTATGTAGGGGGATCCTGGCGCTTCAATGTCAAAATACATCATACTGGCAACTGGGGCTGTAACAGGTTATCACAAAGGCTCTCCAAGAAAGGGAGCGGTGGAAGAGGGGTGATCGGAACCCAACTTCGTGCTTGTGCACAGCATGTGTGTTTTCATGTGTGTTTTCACGACATATGAGACTCAGAGTCTGAGGAGGTTATAAACTGAATGCTTTCACTTATTCAGCTGCAGTTTCAATGACTGAGGGTCCATTCTCCTCCCATAGCAACCAGAAAAATAATTCCTGATAAGGTACCATCATATTAAATTAACTTCCCAAATTAATAGTTGTCGTGGTTGAACCCCAACTGGCAACTAAGCACCACACAGCCGCGCGCTCACTCCTCCCTCCCGGCAGGATGGGGAGGAGAATCAGGGCAAAAAAGTAAAACTTGTGGGTTAAGAACAGTTTAATAATTGAAATAAAATAAAATAATAATAATAGTAATAATAATAATAACAATAATTGTAATCAAAAGGAATATAACAAAAAAAAAGAGAAATAAAACCCAAGAAAAGACAAGTGATGCACA
Organism: Gymnogyps californianus; assembly: GCF_018139145.2. NCBI lineage: Eukaryota > Metazoa > Chordata > Aves > Accipitriformes > Cathartidae > Gymnogyps > Gymnogyps californianus. The sequence goes on from NC_059471.1 coordinate 177,922,334, forward strand.
ATGCAGTTGCTCACTACCCGCTGACTGATGCCTGAGCAGCGATCCACCCCTCCTGGCCAACTCCCCCCAGTTTATATACTGGGCATGATGTTCTATGGTATGGAATACCCCTTTGGCTAGTTCGGGTCAGTTGTCCTGGCTCTGCTCCCTCCCAGCTTCTTGCACACCTGCTTGCTGGCAGAGCATGGGAAACTGAAAAGTCCTTAACTTAGGGTAAGCGCTACTTAGCAACAACTAAAACATCAGCGTGTTATCAACATCATTCTCATACTAAATCCAAAATACAGCACTGTACCAGCTACAAGGTACAAGGAAGAAAATTAACTCTGTCCCAGCTGAAACCACGACAATAGTTTAAGCATATGACCAGGTTAGGTCGGGGCCTTTCAGGCACAAAACGCTTCCGATTTTTAATGACATCTGGAGACACAACACTCTTAGTTTCCCACCATCCTATGTCCCTTGACGACAGCTCATTCAATTACAGAAGTGAAATTCAGCAATGATTATTTGAATAAAATACATTTCAAGCATTTTGATTGGAAGAGTTAAGTGAAAAAACACATCAGAGGTTGTAAATCAATGGGTTCTCCTGCCTTTGAATTTCTACCATCTTCACTTTACACAATGGTAGGAGACAAACCCTAATTTACAGCACAATGATAAAACTGGGACAAATTTGCTGACTCTGTTATCTGTGCTTTGTGTGAAGTAAGATACTTTGGAAATAATTAGTATTTGGAAAGCAAATTTCCTGATACACAAATTGTAGCACCTGTGACAGATTTAGCTTTTGTCAGCCAACTCATAGTACCACAAGGAGCAACTCCCATTTAATCACAGGCTAGGAAGGCTACATGAGAACACTGACTCTGTAAATGCAGTGCCGAGTCTTAACAATGTCATGAGACTAACTTGGAAAAAAGACAGTATTATATAGGCTGCACCTATAGCACACTGTGCTTCCATTTTCTCTAAAAATACAGAATCATTTAAGGCACAGTGAAATATTCAATAGCTTTCAAAGCTAAAAAGTTGAATTGCAAATTAAAAAGCTAAAATAGGAATAAACAAAAGTGGGACGAGGTAAATAAATAACAACAAATACACATGTGCATTCTAAGCGGTACTAGAAAATGCTGCATGTATTGGTCCTTCTGAGAGTTGCTTTCAGAATCGTTACACAGCAGAATAAAATGGGTGGAACCCTTGAGGATTTACTCCATCCAGGCAATAATCCTGTTTACCAATCTACCATTAGACATTAAATTAAATTTGACTTCTACATTTTGCGTTCAGAAAGACTGCAAGAGATGAAATGCTTCTGCCCTTTTCTTTTGTTTTTTCTCCCAATACACAGATCAGGAGGTTTAGATGTGGCTCCTCACTCAGTTAAAAATTTATTATCCTCTAATCTAACATGTTTATCACACAAAGGAAAACAAAAGGAATCCTAATATTTACAATTAAATAAGAAAATACAATGATAAACACAACGTATGAGTACAGTCCTGGTACCATACAACTTAATCATCCATTTTTTCATTATTTCAAGAAAGCTGCATTGAGACCATATACATAGCATCAAACTAGGAGCGTTATCAAATGCATACTACACAAAAAGCAGTCCTAAGTGACAGTGTGAATCAAAATAGGCCTCCAATAGTAAATCTACATTGCAATCCAAAATCTGAGTGCACTTCCTACAGGCACAAGAGCAAAAGGTTACTGAACCAGGTCCTATCAAAATGTCCTCATATATCAGCATCCTGTTTTCAACAATAACCAGTAGCTGACAACTAGAAAGGGTATAAAACAGGACAAGCATACAGTGATACTTCCCCAGTATGCTCTCCCATCATCCAGCACTTCATGGCACAAGGAATCCTGAGCAGATTAGTATCTTTGTATTTAATAGTTATCACCTGTGAATTTGGCCAGTTGCTTTCTGAATCCATATAAATGTTTAGCATTTGCATCACCTTATAAAAAAAGCATTTCCCACTCCAGTGATCTGTTGTGTGAAGATACTTGTTTCAAACATCTGCCCATCTGCTGGTTTCATCTGCTGCTCCCTAGTTCTGGCACTAGAAGACACAGTGCATTACTGTTCCCTACTTCACTCTCCCCAAGCCATTCATGCTTTTACAGATCTGTATCGTGTATGTCTTCATACCAGAGCTTGGTTTTATACTGAGACCACCACCAGACCCAATCACTGCTATGCTGCAAAGTTACATTTTGTTACCACCATCCAAGTTGTTGACTTCAAAGCTAGCTAGGGTTACCATGACCCAGCCTGAACTTTCATTACCAAATTACCAGCCTCTCTTGAAGTACCTTTCATGGACAGCCACTCAACTTAAAAAGGAAGAGAAAAGGCTTATACGTATCAGCATCAAATACATCCCAGGAAGTATTAAAATAGAAGCCAAAGATCTATACATACCCTGCTTCTCTGTTCTAAGGATAGAACAAGCAGGAATATAATCCATTTTTCCTCTGGGGACCCATATCTAAGTCTTAAGTAGCTTGCAAAGGGGCAGAAGACATGTTCTCATTCATTGTAGTTCTCCAGGGCAGGAGTATTAGCCACCCCTTTGCCTCTACACTGAATAGAAAAGAACCAAAGCAAACAGAAGAGAGATGCAAGCCACAGAACAGAAAAGGAGGATGACACTGAAAACACAGCTGCCTGAATCTAAGCTGCGCTCAGCACAGCTCCAAAGGAGGTAAAGTGACTTGAAGCCACTTTCTCATAAACACATATGCCCAGAACCATCTGGCTGCAAGGCTGCTTCCCATCATAATCTCGAAAGTTTATCACCTACAAAAGCTGTTCCATCAACTGGAGTATGCTGGAGCATGAAGATACGCTTCAGACACCTTCCTATCTTTCAGCTATAATCCTATGGTATGTGTGAGGAGAAAAGATGGCATGAAAACCTCTTTAACAACCCAAGACTCAAGAGCGCTCTTCTACAACTCCCCCTTTCTCCTTCACTGTAATGCTGCCTCTGAACTTTTTTCTTTGTCATGGGGAAAGTAGAAAGAGAGTTCACAGACCCTAGAGCAGTGTCATTCAACATGAAAATTAATCAAACACACACACAAAAATGATCATTTGGTTTTACATTTTCAGCAAGCATCCTCTTCTAATATTCTTCTTAATATCTTGGCATTAAAACATGAAGCCACTCTTTGCCAAAAAGAGTAACGGAATATGATCCCCTCAACTCTATCAATAAAAAAAATTTCATCAGACAATGTGGTTTTCTGACATGTGTTTTAGTAATTTTTAACATCAAATTAAAAAAAAAACAAAACCAAAATCTGTCACGCCATGAAAACAGTCCAATGGCTGCACAATCAAAACCTAAGATCTTGCAAAAAATCCCAACAGATTTAGACTATAATATAATGTTTTGTGAAATAGTAATCTTAATCCCCCCAAACAAATTAAAAGGCTGAATGCTTTTGAAATTATTTTATTACTTGAATACTGAAGCAGATAGCTTGAACAGTAGTAGAAATAGGAGTACAGTGAAAAGTGCTAAAGGATTTTGAAAGATGTTTTTAGTAATGCTGCATTGATTAAGCTTGCAGGCCTTTTATTTTGTTAGACTTTTTTAAGAAAAGGAGATTATTTAAAAGGAAAAAGTCTTTTATCCCTTTGCAATCTTAGTTCTCTCAGTATTGCTAGGGATTGAGCCTCTTGGTTTCGAAAAAATGAACTACCCACCATCCAAACATGATAACGCTCACAACTAATAAAAGGTAGTGACTGATAAATGCAAAGAGGTTAAACAAGTGTAAAGGGGGAATAAGTCTCCAAACATGTATCTTACTTTCAGGGGAGACTTCAGATCTATAACCAGGAACTGAAACATCAATTCTAGGACCAAACTCCTTTCTCAGTTTATCTGTATGAAGTTGATTGGTTGGCTGAAGGAACAGCTCCCAACTTACATGAGTGGTGCTGAGATCTGAAACAGATTAACATTGAATAACTTACTTTTTCTCCTAAAGATAACCGGGAAATTCCACTATATAAGATGAGTGAGGAAAAAGTAGCAAAATATTTTGGCATCAAATTCTTGTGGCTATGTTCCTCTGAATGCCCTCATTTCTCAGGGCTCAGGAAACAGCAGTCTTGCCTGTACCTCCCTGCTTTGTATTTCATTCTACTCCTGGGTGCACACCCTCCTCCCTTCAGCCTACAATATGTTCTTGTTGAACAGTTTTATACATGACTGCTGTATCTCACCAAAGATTTAGAGCTACTAATAAAAACATTTAGTTCAGGTGGAAATCAGGCTCTAAGGCTCTGGCTATCAAATTCAGTGTTTGTTTTCCCAGAAATTTGTATACTTAACCTTAAGCCACCAGACATCATCTGACAGATGCTGACTCACTGACTATAACATGCCACCTTTTTTCCCCCTTTCCTTCACACTGCTAACATCAAAGCTGTTATCGCATATTATCTTGACATTGCCTAACATTCAAATGAAAAAGCTTGGGCAAGGGTCAGAGGGAGGAAGGTACTGCATGTGTTTGCAATGGTGAGTGACAAACAAGAGGGAGTGAGAAACAGTGGTAAAGCACTACCAGCAAGCTACAAAGAAGCGAAGAATCCCATAGAGAGGAAGACTACTGAATAGAAAAGCTAAAATAGCCAACTAGGTTTGCAGTATTTTTCAGCTGTACAACAGACCAACCCTTGAGAAAGAGCCTTAAGGAAGAGAAGTGATCACCCTCCTGTCTGGGCAGTCAGACAAGTAGTAGAGTACAAAATAAGCAGTAGGTAAATTCACCTTATTGGTCATGGTAAACATTGTATAAGGCAAATTAGATGGGGGTTAACTGTGTCAGAATTCATTTGTACCAGTGAGTCAAGCTGCAGAGCTACCTCCAAATTGAAACAACGTCTGTGATCAGACCACTTATCAAAGCAGGACTGCAAAGCCAGCTAAGAAAAACCTTGGAAACAGATTTTTCCGGGTCAAGTAAGCCAAGCAACTTCCTCACCTTCTACACCAGTTTTACTAAGAGTGCCCAAAACCGCATCCAGGCAGTCTTGTCAGAAACTGCCAACTTACAGAATACACTAGTCATGGAATATACTTTAACTTTCATGAGTGAGTTCTACCAGAGGATCAAAAATGTTTATGTCCTTCCTATACTTTAATCTACTATTGCATTAAAATGTGTTCCTCCAACAAAAAATGAAGTTACTCACTGGCCAATAAGCCAAGAATTAAACTAACTAGAAAAGCATTTCAACCTACAATAACAAAAAACAGCATCAAAATGTTATTGAAACAGCAAGCACATAAGGAGTGTAAGGCCATGCCTGCAGTGTAGATAGTACCCACCTAGTACTAAAATTATCACATCTGTTTTATACACAGACACAGCATCAAATGTATTCCTGTATCTCCCTTGAGCTACAGTTTGATGACACTTTGGTGGTACAGCCAGACTAAGTACCTCCCACAACCTCTGCTCCTCCTTGTCCCCATCCCTGTTTGTGAGGCCACTTCGCAAACTAGACCTCTGAAATGGCCTGTATAGAAAGTAAATCTATCATTCTGCACCAAGGACACTCTTTCTTCCTTGATCAAGTTTACCAAAAAGGACTCCAAACTCTTCCACTGGTACAAGTGAAGTGGCGCTGGGTGGCCATGCATAGATGGGAAGGAGCAGCTGGAGGTAGCACTGAGGAGAACAGAAGGGTGGTTTCCTAAGCCAGTGTCCTGTCCAAGTATGCACCGAGTATTATGAAAGAGACCAGACAGAAAGAAACACAGTGGTGATTTCAGAAGACAGTTAAGAGAAAGATTATCAATGTATCACATTTAAGGGAAACAAAAAGTTTACTTTGAAGTGCATTTCTCTAAAAGCGATGCTCAAATCTTCTTTTCAAATGTTTGACTAACGGTTATGGTATCATTCCTCATCAATAAGCTAATTTTTACAGTGAAATAGTTAACCTTCATTAAACCTTATGTATGGACACTGTCATTCAGAACTGAAGTAGACTAAACTCAGTGGCTTCAAGTCACAATGAAAATACTATCATGAATTAAAGTAAACGAAGTAAGTTAACTTCAGTTTTGAAAGCGCCCACATGGAGCTACAATGAGGTTTAACTAATCCAATTACATTCACACCTTCAGCTACTTTGAATGAACTTTTGCGTGTCCCTGTATAAACACATCTTAAACCTTGTTTACTTGGCATTAAAAATAAAACTTAATTAGAATTTTACACCACTGAACAATCAAAGAATATAGCTGCTGAGGATAGTCTTTCTTTTCTCCTTATTTCTAATAATTCTACACATATCAGTGGAGCTACCTGTTGAATCTCTTCCACATAGAAATTTATTGGCTAACATATTTTAAGTGATTAGTAATTCTATCTGTCTCTTCATTTCCTGAAAGTGGTGTCCCTGTAAGATGTCCAGGACTGGCAGACAGGACTGGGGGTTTTTTATTTTTTTCATCTTCCCCAAATCTTTTTTTTCTTTTTCTTTAAATAGCAACACAAAAGAATTATTTATCTGCTCCACATACAATCACATTTTCTCACTTGCTAATTTATCCAGCCTGTATTTTTATCATTAGCTGCATTAAGCAATTAAAAATTCTTAAGAGCACGTAACACTTTCAACATCCCAATAATTCTACTGTGGTACCACAGGAAAGCACTGTTTAAAATGTCCGCTATCAGGAACTTCTTAGCTAACTTCTAGATTCAAACTCACAAATAGGTAAAAAGAAGTTAAAAAAAGCCTGAGAGGTGTGCAACACACTTCAGAGGCATCATGCAAGTATTCACTTCAGCTGTGTTTTGCCTCCTCTTTCGGCTACTATCTCAGTCAATGCATAAAATCCTAGGGAAGGAAATCAGTGGAATCCCATCAATGTATACCAGCTGAAATTCCAGCCCTTTATTTTCAAAAGGTATATTTAGATTTTTTTCACACACAACAGTGATACAATGCTTGCAATCAGCAGCAACTGGAAAATATCCACTGTCAACATGTCATATCTGCAATTAAATCATTATATCCAAACAGCAAGCTATAACTACTAATCAGGAAGAGTGATGCTGGAACCACACATGGAAATAAATCTTAATTTTCTCTAGAGCCAATGATGCTGAATAGGCCACATGATTATAGTATTTTACTTTGTCCTTTTTCCTTCGTAATTCATAATACTCCCATACGCTCTAACAATAATCAGACCAGCAGAACTGACACTTCTGGCATTATATGGGTCAATGGGATTTTTAACATTGATTTCAGTGGGAGAAGAATTAGGGCAACATTGAGAGTATCTCATCCATGGTGTTGGAAGTGTAACATTCATTTAGAGGATACAGATTGGAACTGCGTCCTGTCCCAAACAGCATGCCATCCAGGCTAAGACACAAGAGAAACTAGTAAGAGAAAGGAGGAGGCAAGAGCCATCATTAAGTCAATGGGACTGCTTTCTTTGCTCTACCTGCTTCTTGTTGATAAGAGACCAGTACTGTAAATCAGAAGTAACCCAACTGAAATCAATATGGCCCTGTCATTTTCATTACAACACGAGATAAGAATCAAACCTCAAACTACTGTAAGGAATGCAATTTTGCAATTAATACATCTTCTGCATTGCAACTCAGTGAATCCAATGTGAATGGGGCACCTAAAACAGATTCAACATTTGCACTCAGGCAAATTTCCAGCTACTTTAAAATATATCCTGCTTTGCTGGGAATCCTTATTAAAAGATCAGAATTATTAAATGGAGAGGTTTATTTCCCTTATAAAATTCAGCTTCACCTATTAGCTATTAACACGAAGGGTAAGGACGTTCCATTTTGAAACACAGCAGCAGCAATTGCAGTCTGGTGGCAAAACAGTTTGCATGCAAAGTCTAAAGGGAACAGTTAGAAGGATTGCAGAGTTATTGCCTAGCAGAGTCTGATGGTATCTGCTGTGCAGTGAGACACCTGCTAGTATATAAAGCTTGGCTTTAAAGAAAAATGTATTTGATGTATCATTTGGTAGTGGTACTAAACTACTGAGCTAAGAACAAATCTTACAGAAATAAAGTACTCTTTGAAATTGAACTGCATATATTTGACTGAACCTGTACATTCATTTTAGTTCTGCCTTGTTTGGTTGTATAATACATTTGAATCTAAAACCAGATATTGCTCAATAAATATAATTTAATGCACACAAAAAATGATGGAATGTTTTCCACAGATATTTGGATGGCACCTGCTAATTGTGACGGATTGGCTGCTCGTTCCTCTGCATTAACTTGAACTAAGCCCAGGGATTGCTAACCAGGCAAAAAATCTCTCCTGTACTTTTCTGTAATACTTTTTTCTATAGAAGCCGCAGAATTGGAAAGAAATTAATGCTACTTACTATGAAAAGGTCACCACAAATCACTCAAGAAAACTTATTGTAAGTATGATTTGCATGTCACTGTCTAGATCATAATGACCTGCAACGTTTGTGCAGTAACAATGAATAACAGATAGGAAAGCAGTAACAGTGAAGCTTCAACTTTGCTTATAAGTTATTTGTTGTTTGTATCAATTCAGCAAATATTTCTCACGGTGCAAAAGACCATCATACAATACAGGCACTAGAGCTGCATTTAATTTTGCAAAATGAAGACACTTTAAAAATCATTAGCATTTACATCTGGCTGTATGCTACTGTGTCTACCTAGCTACAGTAACTGAACTTTAAACGTATGTAGAGAAATAGAAAGGAAAAGGAGGAGGGAGGAGGAGAAGGAGGAGGAGGAGGAGAAAGAGAAAGTTTTGATGACAGACTGTTTTATCCAGTAGGGATTCAGCTTTTTTCTGAGTGTCCTCCACTGGGCTGAACAGAAGTAGATTTATTTAATTTCCAACGTGTATTAAGTGTTAACTAGGAGTTCAATCCTACAATCTTTGTGCTGGAAATATCCCCACTGACTTCTAAAGAACTAATGGAAATTTTGATTGCACAAGGACGGCAGAATTGCACACAAAAGGTGTACTTCCAGCGCTCTGTAAAGTCCATTGTGCTGCCTCATAGCAACAGAGGTGAGGTTGCCACTGAGCTCCTATCAGGAAAACAGTATAATTTTATTCCAAAAGAAAACATTTTCTTAAATAGCTGCTCAACCTGCTGATGTTATCTGAGAATTCATACCTATCATTCTTCCTCTTAAAAATTCCTATAATAAAAATGAAGGAGAAAATAGTCATAACTGAATTTCACATGCAACAAAATAAGAGAAGCTCACTGAAAGCATGCCAAGTGAATATGTACGTGGTATCTGTAATATGACTGATTGTAACATTGTCATAAAGGGCAATCCTGTTCTGAGGAAACAAACTTAAGTAAATTGCGTGTATACTAATTGTTTCTCTTTTTGTAAAAAGCCTTAGCAACGGAACAATAAAGCAACATTTTATCCTAGCTGAAGGACAGCACGACTTCCTCCTAATGAAGGCGACAGCGACTGTAACCTTGCTCTGAACATGGGCACTGGGGACATCGCCAGCTATGGAGGTTGAGCAGCACCTGCCATTATCACTCTGTATAAGTCTCCCTCCTGGGACCTCCAGTGTGGCCAAAATGTAACTGTTTGAGCTGAAATCTTATGTTCCAAAAGTCCATCTCAGACTGAATTCTTCTCCAAAATTTCAGTCAACACCAGAAAGAAAGTATGGAAAAAGATCACATTTTATCTTTTCTTGTCACTCTTTCCTTTGAAAAGCTCTGCTGTCCCCACGCCCTGGAGCACAGTCTAAATGTCAGAAGGAAAGTGACCTTGTTTCAGGAACGTGCTTTTTCCTAGCACTGATCAACTTTAGGTGACCTAGCAGCTAGAGAGTCCCGCTCTCTCCCTGTACCGACAGCTCACAGCTGCTTAAGCTTAGAGGGAAGTTAGGGCCCTGAAGCAGAAAGCGAAGAGGCCGTGTCTCCCTTCTCTCTGCAATCCCCAACAGCCAGGGAAGAAAACTGTCTGATCCAAATGCTCCGGGGACAAAAAGCAGAGCAGAAAGGAGGGAAAGGAGTTAATATAACCAAACAGGAATATTCTGCTAATGCAACATTTTTGGAAAAAGCTCTCTCTGCACAGCACCTATGTTACATCGGGCAACAACCACCAGCAGTCGTGATGGGTAGCTGCTATAATTGTGGGTGCATTACATTCGGCCCTGTGGCCTGACGTGTAGCACAGCTGGACTCTGTGATTGAACCCCATGTGAAGTCTGTTCTGAATATCTGAAATAGTTTATAATGCTAAATGCTTTGACAGAACATCATCTTGGGTTTCAAAACAGATATCCAAATTTCATGGATCTTTTTTATTTTAATCACATTGGTCCAATTTCCCCCCATTATGTGCAGGCACTCCACTCTCATTGATTTATTTAAAGCAACATTAATTGTATGATCAACATTTTCTGGAGGCCCACCTTGGTGCCCTTAGAGGCTGAGCTGCAGCCACACTGAGTGCTCACAGCTGACGATGAAGCCAGTGGAAGCTGTGCTTTGAACACACAAACTCTTCTGATCCATAAGGGCTAAGACACGTGGGAGGGAAAAGTGCTGCACAGGGTGTCTCATATAGCATACTGCACACTTGTGTAAATTTTAACTTAAATTTCTGCGGGCCTAGATCTCCATTTATAAAATGAGGCTAGCACCACCCCTTCTCTCCCTATGAGGTTTGTGTCTTCTGTTCACTAACTGTTGGTGATGCACTCTGATACCATACTGGATGGCATTTAAGAAAACTGCACGTAGCAGTTAGGAACTGGGGCTACAAAGCAAATGAAAAGTATACAAAACTATTGAATACCATAGACAATTCAGTTAGCATGGTCCACTTTGAGACTTGAATCAGACATTGTCCTATGTAGAAACACTGGGCAACTACATAACTAAAAATCCTGGTTAAGGTGCACACAAAAAAGGAAAAGAATGCAAAGATAAAATTAACTTTAGCATTTCTCAATAACCATACATTTAAATTATACATCTTCAATCACTTTTTTCTTTAAACAGAAGCATTTTGCTACACATATAGTATACTCTAATCCTCTTGGAGCTAGAGGAAGGACTTCCATTTTTGGTAGTGATATCCAAGTCTGGCCCTTACTATGCTGTACATCTTCAACACTTTCAAAGGAAAAAAATATTGTGACACCTGCAACTTACAGAAGTTTCTTATGTAAACTTTTACTGACCTACTTAAGTCATGGTGGAAAAAGCTACAGAAAAAGTCCATAACACTGAATTCATTTAAAATGTAAACCTAAAATCCAGAGTGATGTAAATTAGAAGCATGAGAAATGCTGAGTGGCCAGAAAAGGCGAAAGATGTTACCAATCTTGTATGACATGCAGTGTAGAAAACAGTGATGTCAGCTCGTATGAGATTTCCTATGAAATCTCTGCTTTTGTCCTGCTTTTAACATGCTCAAGTTACCTTGTTGACAACTGTCAGTAGAAGTGAGACAGTTTAAAAAATAAAGGGATCAGTAGCAACTAACTTAAGCACAGGTCATAGCCAGTATGCCCATGGTGATACTTTGACGTTTACCAAGGTCATATGCTCTGTGCTCTTCTAAACCAGAGGAGATGGGTGCAGAATTAGCTGAAAAGTACTTTACTCAACATCTACTAAATATACCAGCTGCAGCACCAGAGGTACTCCAGCTGTAAAGATGCTCCTGCCTGTTGGCAAAAGCTACATCCTCCCACTGAGCAAAGGAAGACTCCAGGTAGTTCCATGTGCGCTGTTGATCCAGAGACAGCATCGCAGCTCATTGCTTCACTAAGCCTGATCCTAAGGTGCCTGATTTTTTTTGTTTTTACAGAAAACTCTATTAAGAAGTCTCTAATGATGTCTCATTTTAAACAGCATACAGCTAACTGTTGTGAATTGGGAATAAAGATATAATAAATAGTTATGATAAAATGGGTACACTGAAATCTCTTTAATATACTATGTAAAAAATAGATTATAAAATAATATTGTGGAAATAGATGAATACATTTCTCTTACTACTAAACTCTTGGACAGAAATGCCAAACAATATGGAAAATAGCACATTAGAGCTTTATTTTACACCTAGAAAGTTTCTGACAGGGTTTCATATTGACTGCCACAATTCAAACAGAACACAGGCACGCACAGAGGTGTCTAAAAAGCAGGAAATACTAAGCAGTGTGGATGAAAGAAAGTCTAACTAGCCAGCTTTATGATAGTAAAAAGTGATTGAAATCTGAACCTTGCTGTATTTAACAGCCTGCATGTCACATTTCCCCAGACAGCTCCTCTCAAAAGTTGACCAATTTGTTTCAATACAGTGGCCACTCAACAGCACCAAAAAAGACAGCGTATACCCAAACCACTGTATGGAAATTCTTCTTCCAAATGTACAATGTGAAGCCTAAAGTACAAAAGCAGTTAATTTATCACAGAAGGAGAGATTCCTACAGTAACTAATTCAAACTGCTGGTGATGCACTAAATCAGAGTGAGTGATGAACACATACATAGCAGCAAGTGAAGTTCAAAAGGATACAGATCTATGTGATCAATGAGCTGCTACATGGCAAATGAAATGCAGTGTTGACAAACGTACAGTAATAGAGATGAGGCTCCAAAATAATCAAACCAAATATAAGAAAAATTTAAATAAACCAGTGCAGAAATGTCTCATTACAGAGCTGGAGGTGCCTCTTTACACACATCTAAGTACCAGACCTTCAAATCACTGGGCTTTCTCTCTATATTTAATATGAAAAAAACCCCACTGATAACTTGAAGAGGTGCCTTCCCATAAAATAGTGAAACCTTCCAGGAAATGTAATACAGTGACACCAGTCATGTAAGCAACCATCTATTTCAAGCACACAGATTAGGAACAACAGCCTACAGATGAAAATCTCAGACAAATCTAATATTATTGTCCTGGTTTTGGCTGGGATAGAGTTCATTTTCTTCCTAGTAGCTGGTATAGTGCTGTATTTTGGATTTAGTAAGAGAATAATGTTGATAACACACTGATGTTTTTAGTTGTTGCTAAGTAGCGTTTACACTAAGTCAAGGATTTTTCAGCTTCTCATGCCCAGCCAGCAAGAAGGCTGGAGGGGCACAAGAAGCTGGGAGGGAGCACAGCCAGGACAGCTGACCCAAACTGGCCAAAGGGATATTCCATACCGTAGAACATCATGCCCAGTATACAAACTGGGGGGAGTTGGCTGGGAGGGGCAGATCGCTGCTCGGGAACTAACTGGGCATCGGTTGGCGAGTGGTGAGCAATTGCATTGTGCATCACTTGTTTTGTATATTCTAATTCTTTTAGTATAGTTATTGTCATATCATCATTATTATTATTATCATTATCATTATTTTCCTTCCTTTCTGTCTTATTAAACTGTCTTTATCTCAACCCACGAGGTTTTTTTTCCCTATTCTCTCCCCGATCCCACTGGGTGGGGGGAGTGAGCAAGTGGCTGCATGGTGCTTAGTTGCCAGCTGGGGTTAAACCACGACAATTATATTCCATATTACTGCCCTGAGTGATGACTGAATGACAAGGCCAACTTATGGCTTCTTCCTCCACCAATCTATGCAGTTCAGAAACATAATCAGAGCAAGCGGTGCTGACCAAGCCTCTTCATACTCTAATCGCTGTCCTAGCTGATTAATGGCTTTTTGACTGAAAAGCAACAACACTTTGTAAGAAGAGTATTGGCATTCAGTGATGTGCACCTCTTGAATTTCCCTGGAGCATAAGAAACTTTGCACATCATGAAAGATGTCAGGACTTTTAAAAAGAAAGAAATCACCTCCTGTGAGAAGGAAGGGTTTATTAGACATTTTCCACAACAATAATAGCTGTGACTTTCTCGTATGCAAGTGTTACCAGCTGTGGCTATTACTGTAATTATTCAATTATTCATTATAGCTAATATAAATAGGTTCTCTTTTGGTTTTGTCTATGAAGTACTATGTGAAAACAGTGAGAACGTTCTGTCTTTGTTACTAAATCTGCGGTTTGAAGATGTCACGATTCAAGACATCATATGTCTTTGAAGGGCTTCCAGAAAATCATACCTTCACTAGGCAGTCTCTTGGCTGCAGTTTTATTGTGGAAATTCCACACTATAATCCAATGGTCTTTCACAGTATATTTGCCGTGATAGGAACAGGACAGTTATTCTTGACAGATATGAATCTCTCCAAAGCCATCTACACTGTAAAACTGAGCATCTCCACTACAATTTTACCTCCTTGCACACTCCTCAGCAGAACGGTTTGCTGAACTGTTAGGGATCATGTGCAACTTTGTACATTTGCTTCAGCTTATATTCATTGTTAAAGAATATCCAATAAAGAGTCCCACTCTCATTCACCAATTTTTTTCTTTTTTTAACACAATTGATTGTTTTCTTTGACATATAAGGGATTTTTCTCCCCCAAGCTATCTTGATCTGCTCTTCAAAAAGTCCACCTTCCAGGTGATAGCACGTAACTAGACTGAGAAAAATGTGGTAACGAACAAAAAAGGTAGCTAGCTCATTTGCTTCATGCTCTAAACCTTATCTTTTCCTCTCCTTAACCCAAAGGTTAGCATATTTGTTGTAGCTTCTCTTATCTAAAAGCTCTGATTTTGTAGGTCTTAATTAGATGATGAATCATACCTTGATTTTGATGAAACCACAAAAACTCAACGCAAACACAAATAAAGGGCTACTCATTTTGGTTTACGCTAGGGTAATAAGACTACAGGAATACTCTTTTTTATCATCTGTGAAACACTTAAGGACATACCTAATACACTAAAAAGAACTGAAATAATATTAATATTGCAAATACAGTACAGCAGAGAGGAGTCTAGGAGGTTCCTGGAGTGTGTGGAAGATAACCTCCTGACACAGCTGGTGAGTGAGCCAACTAGGGAAGGTGCCCCGCTGGACATGTTGTTTGTAAACAGAGATTGACTTGTGGGTGATCTGATGGTTGGAGGCCGTCTTGGGCATAGTGATCACGAAGTGATAGAGTTTTCAATTCTTGGAGAAGTAAGGAGGGGGGTCAGCAGAACTGCTACCTTGGACTTCTGGAGGGCAGACTTTGGCCTGTTCAGAAGACTGGTTGACAGAGTCCCTTGGGAGGCAGTCCTGAAGGGCAAAGCAGTCCAGGAAGGCTGGACATTCTTCAAGAAGGAAATCTTAAAGGTGCAGGAGCAGGCTGTGCCCCTGTGCCAAAAGACGAGCCGGCGGGGAAGAAGACCAGCCTGGCTGAACAGAGAGCTTTGGCTGGAACTCAGGAAAAAAAGGAGAGTTTATGACCTTTGGAAGAAGGGGCAGGCAACTCAGGAGGACTACAAGGATGTTGTGAGGTTATGCAGGGAGAAATTAGAAGGGCCAAAGCCCAGCTAGAACTTAATCTGGCTACTGCTGTAAAAGACAATTAAAAATATTTCTGTAAATGCATTAGCAACAAAAGGAGGACTAAGGAGAATCTCCATCCTTTACTGGATTTGGGGGGAAATATAGTGACAACGGATGAGGAAAAGGTTGAGGTACTTAATGCCTTCTTTGCCTCAGTCTTTAATTATAAGATCAGTTGTTCTCGGGGTACCCAGCCCCCTGAGCTGGAAGACAGGGACGGGGAGAAGAATGAAGCCCCCATAATCCAAGGGGAAATGGTTAGCAACCTGCTACACCACTTAGACACACACGAGTCTGGGGGGCCAGATGGGATCCACCCAAGGGTACTGACGGAGCTGGTGGAAGTGCTCACCAAGCCACTTTCCATCATTTATCAGCAGTCCTGGCTAACCAGGGAGGTCCCAGTTCACTGGAGGTTAGTAAACATGACGCTCATCTACAAGAAGGGCCAGAAGGAGGATCCGGGGAACTACAGGCCTGACAGTCTGACCTCAGTGCCAGGAAGGTTATGGAGCAGATCATCTTGAGTGTCATCACACAGCATGTACAGGACAATGAAGTGATCAGGCCCAGTCAACATGGGTTTATGAAAGGCAGGTCCTGCTTGACTAACCTGATCTCCTTCTATGACAAGGTGACCTGCTTAGTGGATGAGGGAAAGGCTGTGGATATTGTCTTCCTAGACTTTAGTAAAGCCTTTGACACTTTCCCCCAGCATTCTCCTGGAGAAACTGGCTGCTCATGGCTTGGACAGGTGTACTCTCTGCTGAGTAAAAAACTGGCTGGATGGCTGGGCCCAAACAGTGGTGGTGAATGGAGTTAAATCCAGTTGGCAGCTGGTCACAAGCGGTGTTCTCCAGGGCTCAGTATGGGGGCCAGTTCTGTTCAATATCTTTATCAATAATCTGGATGAGGGGATCGAGTGCACCCTCAGTAAGTTTGCAGACGACACCAAGTTGGGCGAGAGTGTTGATCTGCTTGAGGGTAGGAAGGATCTACAGAGGGATCTGGACAGGCTGGGTCGATGGGCTGAGGCCAATGGTATGAGGTTCAACAAGGCTAAGTGCCAGAGGTCTTGCACTTGGGTCACAACAACCCCATGCAACGCTACAGGCTTGGGGAAGAGTAGCTGGAACTCTGCCCAGCAGAAAAGGACCTGGGGGTGTTGGTTGACAGCCGGCTGAATATGAGCCGGCAGTGTGCCCAGGTAGCCAAGAAGGCCAATAGCATCCTGGCTGGTAGCAGAAACAGTGTGGCCAGCAGGACTAGGGAAGTGATTGTCCCCCTGTACTCAGTACTGGTGAGGCTGCACCTCGAATACTGTGTGCAGTTTTGGGCCCCTCACTACAACAAAGACATTGAGGTGCTGGAGCATGTCCAAAGAAGGGCAATGAAGCTGGTGAAGGGTCTAGAGAACAAGTCCTATGAGGAGCAGCTGAGGGAACTGGGGTTGTTTAGCCTGGAGAAAAGGAGGCTCAGGGGAGACCTTATCGCTCTCTACAACTACCTGAAAGAAGGTTGTAGCGAGGTGGGTGTCAGTCTCTTCTCCCAAGTAACAAGCAATAGGACAAGAGGAAACGGCCTCAAGTTGTGCCAGGGGAGGTTTAGATTGGATATTGGGAAAAATTTCTTCACCAAAAGGGTTATCAAGCATGGGAACAGGCTGCCCAGGGAAGTTGTTGAGTGACCATCCCTGGAGGTATTTAAAAAACCGTGTAGATGTGGCACTTAGGGACATGGTTTAGTGGTAGACTTGGCAGTGTTAGGTTGGACGTGATGATCTTAAAGGTCTTTTCCAACCTAAACAATTCTATGATTCTATTAACACTGATGTGCTCCATGTACTGGAGGCTAATGAAAAACAAAGCAAATAAGATAAAGTGAAGGTCCTTCAGAACTCAGTTACTCAGCAAGCCATTAGAATAACCCAGGAGGAATAAACCATCAAGTGCACTTTCAGAGTATTCGTTATTTGAAGAGATTTATAAATCTTAGTATTACTTGATTTTGCAGCTATTCTTGAGAAAGGCCATTTAGTTGAACATTAGAATTCCATGATAAAACTGGATTCGAGGCAACGTAATGCTAAATTCCAAGTGATGGTACTGGGACTAAAGAGCTAAAAAGCCTAAACCAATGCATGATAGAAAGGGTAAATTAGTCCTCCAGTTCCCCTTATCATTAGCAAAGCTAGCCTCCCAACTCTATAGTGCAGGAACACTACTTTGTTAGATTCACAAAACACAAAGAGTTAAATGACTGACAGACATTTCCAATTGTATAATTTGTAGCTTATGAACAAGCTTATGAACTTTATGTTTTATTTTGTTCAACTTGGACACATACACATGGAAAATCTCTATCTGGATTTCAAACAGTTTTTATAAAAGAAGTGAGAATATCATCTTCCTACTGAACTGATGCCAAGACTTGCACTAGTCAGATTTTCACAGTTAGATTTTTCATAGACTTTCATTAGCAAACAGAAGAGTTTCTATTTAGAGCAGAACCAGTGAAAAGCAGAAATAATAGGAAACCACTCAAATCAAAAAACAAAGCTCCATTACAACTTTATGGTAATTATGATTATTTAATCCCTGCATAGCCCTGTTCTTTGATCTGAACTTTTTTCTAAATTCATTTCAGGACAACTTGCACACTGTTATTTCTCTGGCAAACGTAGAAGAAAATAGCAAAACGGGGTTTGAGAACTATTAAAGGTTCAAATCTAAATAGGTTTTGAAACCTATTAAAACTTTCCCTTTCTAAAACCTTGAGTGAAATGCTTTTTTGGGAAAAAGTGCTATTGAATTTCCGTATGAATGGATCTGCGCAGGCAAAAGTTTCTGGCTGGAATATGGAGTTTGCTGGACTAAGGACAGAAGGCTTACTGGCTTAAATGAGATGAGGGTTTTACCCTTGACATATACAAGATTTTATGAAGGAAACTTTTGATTTCAAGATTTCTTATCTGGATAAGAAGATTATCTAACTGATCTGATCCGGTGTTACAACTAAGAAAAAGATCCAACTGGGTCCTGTGAACAAGTTATGCTGCAAACTCTGAATGTCCTGTAAACTCTCCAAAAAGCTGTATTTCCCCGGCAGGTTTCCTTTCATTGCCTATTGCATGGAACACACCTCTCTGACATAACCAATGCATTTATTTAACTTTTGTTTTATATTTTATCTTCCAATTTATTTTGGTTAGAGGTAGAATTATTCTGTTAAAAAATGACCTGATCCTAGACGTAGTTTATTTAAATTTCAAAATGAAAAGCTTACTAAGAACAGATAAGATTGATTGCTCTTTCCATCTTAGCATAATTGTATTTCAGGTGAACATCAATTTACTTTAAAGGACACTTCTAAGTAGCAGGTTGCATCATACATAATTCATCAATCACAGCTGCCTGTAACATGATTTACTCAAGCAGATTTCAATGGAATAGAGGGAGTCACATTGTTTTTTATGCTTTGGCTTGTTTGTTTTTAAATAGTTTACGAAACACTCATTTGCGCTGAATTATTGCTGAAAAGAGTTCATCCTTGGTAATCAGCATGTTGAATTTCTTTCTCTTTGTACAAAAATGTTACTTCTTTAAATTTCTTTTAAAAGGCAGAGTGAGTTTTCAAAACATCATTAAGGCAGAGAGCACTCTATGCTTATCGAAGGTAAAAATAAAGCTCAAGGATTTTGCTATGAGGGAAGGGAAGGCAAAAATATTTATCTGAAAAGCATACTAGTTTTAGGGCTGTGTATTTTCTAGGTGGCTTGACATCATTTGTTATTATTTGTTATACCAGCATGCAAATGTAATTGAAGAGAACTAGCTCTTTCCTCAGCTAGCCCTTCACACAGTTGTCACATGGACAAAATGGCTTTTACAAGGCAATCTACAGAAAATGGACACAAAAACATGTGCCAGTTAAAGTGCAATTGCTTGATACACCAAGAAATATAGGTGAAACTGGAAGCACCACAATGTGTGTTACACTACTCAGCGTCTTCCATCAAATTCAGCTTCAGGGTGCCTCAGATGGTCCTGAAGTAAAGAAACATTTCCACAAATAGATGCAAATATAGTTTAAAAAGAAAAAAGAGAGAGCGAGAGAAACGGCTAGAAATGCACATCTACACAAAGACAGAAATGCCTTTACTTACTTGTAAGCCCATTTGAAACACAGAGTGACCCATAAAGTTAGCCAACATTCGAATTAGAGCGGCACCCTGTGGGAAATAACACAGAAAAAAAATTACTGTTTTTGCATGTCAATATTACACAATAATAAGTAGGCATTTCCATCCAACATTATCACTTTGGAAACTTGTGATTAATATAATCTTTATTTGCACTGGAATGAAAAAGAGAGAGAAGATAATGCAAATGCTTACAAGGAAAAGTGAGGAAGTAGACTGATATTAATATCCTGCCCTGTATTACTGAATAAGGTGCAGGTCATAAAACACACTCTCTCCACTGCTGGAGCATGGATGTGTCAGCTCCACAGCTGGTTGCCCCCAGCCCTCTGTGCACTCAGCAGTACTGCACAGTTTTAAATGAGGTCAAAAAATAATGTCCATGCTAAACTCTACCACAGTGATTATTCATAGTATTTTTACCTCCATTATACTATTGTAAATCAGGATTTAGTGATACTACTTTCCTTTGTAAAAGCCTTCAAGATCTGATGATCTGGAAGTGGATCATTTTCATAAGAATTTTATAAGATGTGAATATACATATTTGACTTATTAATAGTCAGCTTATTTCCCAGACTGCCATGCAAAGAAGTAAGTACTTGTATAACACTCTTTCTCTACTTATAACAGTTCTTATCCCTTTGCCCCTTCAGGCAAAGCAGCGAGATCTAAAAAATTTCTTTTGTTTCACAGGTGATTCTAATTCTCAGTACTTACACCAAAAAACAGAGAGATACTTGCCGGAGTAGCTTCCTTTAAGGCATACCCTTTGTGTTTTCTCACTCCCTCTCAGAACCACAATTGCTGTATATTTTCCCCTTGCACAAGTGCTCTATTTCAAGCAGAAATATCTTTACAGATCTGATTTGATGACTTAGCTATAATATCCCACTTTGCAATCCAATTTCAAGACAACCAGCCTTCCAATCCCATTAATCAAATGTTATACTTAGTACTGAACACTGCACGAGAGGGAGGACACTTGATTTAAAGACAGTGAATCAAAGGCCATATGAAAACATGATGCAAGAACTCAACAGCCTCAGCTACAGATGTAGGTTCAGGAATTAGGCTAATGCTCAATTAGAAAATTAAAAAAAAAAAAAGAAACATTTCACAGATTCAAAAATTCACAGGTTCTAAAGCCAAAAGGACTATTACAACAATGTAATCTGACCTCCTGCATTAATAGAGGTCAAACAGTAATTTAGGCAAAAACTCTATTGCTTCTCTTTACACAATAGCATCTATTTTAGGAAGATTCAAGAACAAGAAAATGTTTCACAGTACTACATAACTTGTCACAGCTAATATTTACTCTCACAGTGAAAATGTGCACCTTTTTACTAATTTGAATTTCTCTAGCTTCAGCTTTCAAAACAAGATTTTATGTCTTTTCCTGCTAGATTAAAGCTCAGAATAGTTTTGGAATTGAACAGTTGTCCAATTTTTAGACCATTTTATACATGTTCCACTGATTTTTTGTATAGTGACTATTTTTGAAGTACTGAAGGGATTATCTGTAATAACCAACATTTGAAATAATGACATAAATCAAAAAGATTCATAAATTATTAGTAAAATGTAAGAAAACACAAGTTCTTCACATAGGCAGCAACAACAAATAATACATAGTTAGCGAAGTAACTGAAGCAAAAAAAAAAGAAAAAAATCATTAATTGAGGAGATGTTTGTAGTTGCTTATAAGAATTGAACAGTGGATAAACCAAAAGACGGTGTTTGCATTATTAACACTATGCCATGTTTTTATGGTGGTACATAATCTTACTGGGAGACCAATCATGTCTGGAACACACAGCAGCATAGAAAATAATCCCTATCGAAACAGATTATTACCTGAAAAGACAAGACCATAGGTCAGGAAGCATTATTACCCTTATTTTACTAGAGGAACAGAATGAGTAAAGTTCTCAGAGATGTTTAAGCAGATAAACAGCACATAAGTCCATCTAAGCAGATAAACAGAAGATTAAAAAAATCTAATAAATAGATAAATCCTATTTATCCTGTAAGTAACTTGGGCAGGGCAACCCAAAACATCTTTAACAGAACCAAAAATATATAAAAGAGATCAGCCTAAATCCTTAAAAACAAAGACATTTTTCCACTCATCACACATCCCCTTTCCTACTCACTTGTTAGTATTCCAGGGTTCCCTTGTTTCTTTCTCACAGTTTAAATTCCACATAGTAGCAATGGACATATATTTATACAGGCACCTTAACTCCACTGATTTCTGTGAGAAGTAAGCAAGCAAATACCTCCATATGATCTTGCCCATAGGGTCTTTTTCTATCCAGAGACCAAGAACTGTCAGATACAAGTAAAAAAATTGCAGAATTCCTCTCACAGGTAACAGCCACACGTTGGACGGAACTGTAGCTGGCCTTTACACAGCAAACAAAATAAAAAAGCAAGCAAAGACTGAATAGGAGATACAAGGCACAAAGGTAGGACTACTCTCTCAGGATCGATCCCTTTTCACAGCTACTTTAGAAGTACCTTCTACCAATTAATTACCTTCAGGAAATCCAGAAATCCCACTTACAGCTTCCAGAAAAATATGCTTGTCCCAGTTCTGCTATCTTCCCCACACAGGGAAAGCAAACGCCTTCTTGACTTATTTGAGGAAGGGAAGGGAAGGGAAGAGATTCTAAAGAAAAAGAGGAAAACAGAAAACCAGAGAACCTCAAGAGGAAAAAACTGTCTTGGGGAGAAGGGAGGAGAAATGGGAGCAAATGCAGCCCTTGGTGTGGAGGGAAAAGAAATGGGAGGAAGAAAAGGGAAGAAACCACTCATTTCACCTTTCTTGCACTTTGACAGCAGGCAGAACAGAGAACAGCAATACATTCATAAGAAGAGCAGAAGCAATCAATACATTCCCAGCTCTGGGAAGGAAAGGGAAAGGCAGCAAACACTGGCACTCTGACTGGAGACAAAGAGAAATAGGTTTGCAGGCAGAAGGACAAAAAGCAAGAGGTATGCAGAGTAACTGGCATAAGGAAGAGGGACTTACTAAAAAGAGGAGTTTGGAAGATGACCCTAACCAGAGGGTCCTGGGAGGTAAAGAAGGTATGTGCAGTAAGTTCAGTTACAGGAATAATAGAATACATAGCCTTGGGGCCATCTGAATGGCCCAATGTGCTAGCATTTTCACTGCCTATCCACCTAGCAAGCAATGAACTAGACGGAGTCCAGAGGACTTACGCTTCCATACCTTCTGAAAGCTTCTCTGACCTAGACCTAAACCTACAAAAAAATCCTAAATCACAACTAATCTGTCCTGCTGCAGAGGATGCCCTTTGGAACCTGTCAGCATCGTTCCCTGAACGCCCTGACATGCAACTGGCCTGTTCCCCACTTCACTCTCAGGGCCACTTCTGCTCTGCCAACATTTGTCCAACCGAGGAATGACATATGGAGTCTTGAGAAGTGAACCTGGCTCTCCTACAGGGCAGAATGGCTATTTATTGATGATTTAAGTGCTTTCCTCCAGGCAGTGGATGACTCAGTACCTTGTCAAGAGGTAAAACACGTTGGTTTAACAGGTCTAGTGGAAAGCAATTCTTTCCTATTCAAAAAACGTACCTATGTTCCTGCCAGTGTAAAATCTGACTCACCTTAAGCCGTTGTACCTCATCTTAATAGAAGTCTACTCAGACAAACACACTAGATATTCAGTCAATGATTAATGGCACTACCTGGCTCTGGTGAAGCACTGTTCATTAGCAGATCTCATAAGTGCTTCGTAAGACACTGATAACAATATCCTACAAATTAAAGGGAAATTGAGGCACATCATAGCGAAATCATTTGCCAAAGATGACCCAGCATGGTCCTCATATAACCTAGGACACAGCTAAAGCTTCCTCAGCCTCAGGACTGTGACTCCACTGCTATAGGAAACAAAGGTAGAACATGTCAGCTACTTCATAGAAATTAACTGTATACACAGTCCTTTTCTGCAAAGTGCTCTTGGGAAAAGGCATGCTTATGGGCAACTAGCCAACACTGGCTGAAGTGCTGTAAGTCTATGCTCTTTCCTTCCCTGAAGAAACTTGTTTGCACACTCACACCATGATAAAGACCATCCATAACTAAAATTAGGAGCAAAATTCCTTTACATGTGAGCTGAACTTGTCTTTCCAATCTACAAAATGCAGAGTCACAGTTAAGGCATTCAGTCTAGTTCTCTCCATGCCAACATAAAATAATGTGATTGCAATCTTGATCTCAGATTAAATGAAACTAATTTTTAAAGACCCACTCCTACATTTTTTGATCCTGTGGCATCACTACAGGTCACAATTACCGTAAGTTAATTTAATTCTCTGACTTATTGAATGATCCAATTTTATTATACCTGAATTCTTAAATTAATTGTTGTGCTTGCAACTCGCATCCTGTAATCATTTCTTATACAAAAGAAGGTACCAAATGGAATTTTCTTTAACAGAAAAAAAGTAAGTCTTATGTATGAACCCACAAAAATATGACTACTGCGTACAACACAGTACTGTTATACAGCCACATAGAGGGATACATCTGACTCAATGCAGGTATCTGTAGCATCTGTGTCTACCATCACTTTAGTTGTTCAGACTTCCTTTACAGTCAATGGACAGTACCAGTCACCTCCGGGTGCACTTTAGCTCATCTTAAAGTAGACCTCCAAACAATCAGGAGAATTGTACCCTAAAAGCACCCATCTCTTGTAATTCAATCCAAAAGTAGCCTTAGTTGACTACCTCATATGTACCTATCTGCACTGCAGACATCTGAAGTGAGGTGAGATGAATTCAACTGCATTGTCCAAAAAGGCCATACAGAGACTGATTCCCCACTCTGTTACAAAAGTTCTGTACTAGTAAGTAGTTCCAAGAATTTCTGAATTGTGGAGATATAAAACTGGTGTGACACCATCCTTTTCTATACACAGTCAAATAACATATATCGTATCTCGGTTTATTCTACACTGTCATACTTTCATGTAAGAAAACCAGCAAAGGTAGGTATTCAAGAGCGGGTCCTGAAGAGAAGGCAGAGTGCTTGCTAGCTGAAGGTGGATGTTCTGTACCAAGCAGACAGCAAAGAAAAGCACTTAAAATAATGAACTGGTGAAGCAGTTGCAGTGAAGGGAACAACATAAAAACCAGTACACCAGCACACAAGATTATGTGGAAGCTCTAGGAGGCAAGGGCAAGGGGCCATGTGTGAAGAGATACAAATGAGCTGGAAACTCA
This sequence comes from Gymnogyps californianus, assembly GCF_018139145.2. NCBI lineage: Eukaryota > Metazoa > Chordata > Aves > Accipitriformes > Cathartidae > Gymnogyps > Gymnogyps californianus. The sequence goes on from NC_059471.1 coordinate 177,947,287, forward strand.
TTCAGCATTATTGTTTTAAGGACCAAAAATTATGTCGGTATTCTAAAAAGTGCTCATGAGAGAAAAATGTCACCAACACAAAACAGAAACCACAAACTACAGCTGACTCCTGTGAGGGTGAAATAATCTATCGTTTTGTAAACGAGTTGGAGTAGGGGAATGAAAAGAGAGCATAAAAGGCTGACCCAGAAAAAGCATTGCTTTTCCATCCTCCTTCCCAACAAAACTTGTCATTTTTTCCTAGAACATCAACTTCTTTTTTCTTTTTGGTTCTGCTTTCGCATGTTGTTGTTTTTGTTTTAACCATAGGATTGAGATTCATCTGACTGAATGCAGATGCCTACACTGTAGCTATCTGATGCTTACTCAGTTGTATACAGCTGAGCCAGCTGCCTAGACTCCTTTTAAAGGCAATGGAGAGAGAAGCAAGCACTTCAGCTCATCCTGATTCATCTCATCCAAAGACATGCATCTAAAATAGGACACATGAATTTCACCCTAAAAGTGCCTGTTTATCTTTACTGATGATACAGGGAGGTTAGAGGACTAGTCAACTGCAGGTGTCTATACAGTGAACATGCCAAGTGAGATGACATGAATCCCTCTGAAGATATTTTATCCTGCAAGAGCAACCTTAGAAAATGTGAAAGCATAAACAGTGCAAAACCACCTCCCTGGGTTTGCGAAGTCTGATACGGCATCTTAAAGGCTCACCTATCCATTTATCTCACATAATGCCAAATATCAGTAATAATTACACAGACCTCAGTATATCTCTTCTTCACTGAACGTCCGCCTTGCCATCCTTGTTTAGGAATGAAAGCTGTTTATTTTGATTTAGTTCAGAATGATCCCTTTTGTTACATAAAAACTAAAATCAGAAGTATCCTGGTATGAAAAACACCACTGTGGTATCCACGGTGTAAGTGGGGAGTGAGGTGCTGAGGAGAGGAGCATTGGACTACCAACAAAAATTACATAACTGAATTCCTAAAAAAAAACTTAATACGGCAATTTTCCACAAAACCTCCACTCATCCATTTTGCTACTTCTTCTCTCATTTAAAAAAAAAATAAAACCAACATTGAATACAGGTGATTTATTAACTTTCTTCTATTGTGCAGTAGTCAGTTCAAAATCAGTCTTGATTAATATGTAATAGCACCACTTGTTTTTCAAATACAATGGGACTCAGATACGAGGACTACAGTTATTTTTCTGTATGCTGGTATCCCTGCAATTCAAGATCAGGGTTACTTTCTCTCTAGCTAAGGGAAATGTGAGTTACTCTATCCTCTACCTCAATTACACTAGATTTTATTCATATTATTGTTAGAGCTATTATTATGAGTAATAACTTCTTATAATCACCTTCATCTTCATTGATTAAAACAAGGCTCAGACCACATACAGGCACTCACAAAGGTACCATTCTTTCATAAAGAGGTCCTGATTTAAGATGAGAATCAATATACAAAGTTTGATGGCTACTAATATATACCTGATATATACTAGTATTCTTTTTTTTAATGAATCAGTCACATTACACACACATTAAATAGTTCCCTCCTTAAACTATCTACCCTGAGCTATAGGCGAGGTGCGTTGTCAAAGACTTTTTTTAAATCCAGTGTCTACTGACTCCCTCCAAGAACTCCAGCTGGTTAGTGAGACAGAATCTCCCTTATGCAGCAGTTATGTCCAGGCAAGACCAACGTATTTACCCATGTGCTCAGTTATCTTACTCTTTATATCCTTTAGAGTCCCCACCTTGGCGGCGAAGGAAGTCAAACTCACCAGCCTATAGCTCCCAGGACTTCCCCTGGAGCCCTTTCTGTATGTTACCCCAGCAATTCTCTGGCACGGTGGCCGTTTGTAAGGATGGTCTACGTCCCATTGCCAGAAGTTCTGCAGCTCCACATCTGGTTACCTTCAGAAGGTGCAGGTGGATGCCACTGAGCTCTGCAGACTTCCTAACAACTAATTCAGCTCTTTTATTTAGTGTTTCCCATACACCTACCTCAAATTGATAGTTCCTGCAACCTATCTGTTACAAAGAATAAACTGAGCATGGGAATCAACCCATTCTTCAGCAGGAAAGTCCAATACAAATAATTCACTGCACTTCTCTGCTATATCCTTAAAAATCTGAGTCCCCCTTTTACACTTTGGCCATGACATCGCCCCTCACCCAGTAAGCCAGAGCCCTATCTGCTGTATACACTCAAGTCAGGCATGAACCACCTTAGCAGAATCACTTAAGATCACACAAAAACTTTCAAATTTTGGCTAATATGTTTTGAATAATGGTTGAAAGGTATCTGTTCTTCATGAAACGTACTGAAGAAAGATTTTTTAGGACTGCAAATGTAATAAAAGCAGCATACGGGTTGGGTTTTTTTCTTAAAAATGTTGAACGTATTTTTACGGTACCCTGTCAAATAGAAGCCTAAGGATATCCACAATCAAATGGGTTCTTAAGTAAATGAGTATAATTTCATTTCAGTTCAAAGTTCCTGAATTCATACATTATTCTTTATTTCTCAAAATCTTAGATAATTCTGTGATTCTAAGTTCGTTCCAAATATTAGAAAAGCATATTACCAAGCACTCTTACAAAGAATGCACATTTGCACATTATTTTTGTACTGTGAACACTAGCCAACAAGTAATATCCAAGTCATGTTTTCCAAAACAATCATTCTTTGTTGGTACTAAGCAACCACAGCTGGATGCCCCATGAAATTTAGCTTATTGGGAAAAACACAGCACGAATTAAAGTGAAAGAACAATGTACATCAAACATGTAGCAAAAATGTGACATTTAAAAAACAACTCTTACATAAAATTAAAAACCAAAATTAAATCTGTCGAATCCTGGAGAAATTTAACACAAAAAATATGTTTTGACTAAGTCACATCCGCAGAATTTGCTCAAATGTAGACACAGAATAGCGTATATGTGTGTAAATGAATTATTTAAAAATTTGGTCAACTGAGCTGCTGTGTTATACTACATGTAGTGCACTGAATTAACTGAACTGTTACCCTCAGCACGGTAAAGAAAAGGACAGGAGATGGGAGAAGTCTGGCTGTAAAGTCTGTTGAGTGCCTGGTGTGACCTTAAGCAAATCAACAGACACCCCTTAGTTCTCCTGTAAGAACAACTGAAAACTGGGTAACCCCTTTCAAATCCAGGTGTTGCATTTAAACTGTGCTTCCTTAAGCAAACATATTCACTATACACTCTTACTTTTTTCCTTTTTCCCCAAGAGGAGAAGTCCAACCATTCTTCTGCTCCCACTCAGAAGGACATGCTGAAATGTATTTTACCTTCCTACCTTTGTCATCTGAACCATCTTTCATGGTATGCGGCCTTACCCTGATAGTCGTGGAATAAGAGTGTCCTGTTCATGCCATCAGTTAGAACACAGTACTGTGGCGGGCTCCTGAGACACCTCTGCTAAAGTCCTTCTATCGAGCTGTAAGAGCAGAGATAATTGCAAAGCCTTCTCTGGAATTCTTCAGCTGCGTCTATCCAAAATATCTCATCTCTGGGAACTGCAGAAGTACTCACTGAGAAATTCTTTTCAGGGAATTAATTAGACGGTATCATGAGTCACCAGCACTAAATCCCTCTTTCATTTTCAGAAACTGAGCACTGTAATACACCAGCTTGGCTATTTTCTGTATTCTCCAACGGCACCTCCATATACTGCAAGAAAAATGAAGCTTAATGCATGTGAATTTGATGAGTGTGAATGCTTCCTTATTTGATTAGGATAACAGAACGTATTTGTTTAAATGAGTAAACATGTGCCTATGATTTCCTCCCTGTGGCAGAAATGTAAAACGTTCAAATGAATTCCTAGAGGCTTTCCCTTTGGAAAACCCACGTAAAAGCTGTAAGAAGTAAGGAAGGAGATAGCTATATACAGACTATGCAGCATACTAGTACAAAATGTGACAATATGAGCCTAATCCTGAAGGTCTTAGTCCAGACCATCATTTAGTGACACTGAACTGAAGTACCTTAAACACGTAAGCAACCCAACTTAAATTCCACAGCTTACATAAAATTAAGCAAGTAATTATGTACTTGGCTGAATTTGGGTCTGACTGTTTTCCTCCACTTGGTAGTAAATTGTTAAAAAGTAAGAGATTATATTCATTAAAAGGAGCCCAAAAAAACTATCCCTACTTGATTTTAACAGTACAGACTAGAAAAAAAAAACCAGTCATTTAATTTATCTTCTTTACTTTTTAAAGTAATACAGAATTTCCAATTGATATTTGCTTATCAAGCAGTGCACACTGTCCTGGTTTCGGCTGGAATAAAGTTAATTTTCTTCCTAGTAGCTGGTATAGTGCTGTGTTTTGGATTTAGGATGCAAACACTGTTGATAACACACTGATGTTTTCAGTTGTTGCTAAACAGTGTTTATACTAAGTCAAGGACTTTTCAGCTTCTCATACTGCCCTGCCAGTGGAGGCTGGGGGTGCACAAGAAGCTGGGAGGGGACACAGCAAGGACAGCTGACCCAAACGAGCCGAAGGGATATTCCATACCACAGGACGTCGTGCCCAGTATATAAACTGGGGAAGTTGGCCGGGGGACACCGCAGCTTCAGGATTGGCTGGGCATCGGTCAGCGGGTGGTGAGCAACTGCATTATGCATCACTTGTTTTGTATATTCTATTATTATTATTATCCTTTCCTCTTCTGTCCTATTAAACTGTCTTTATCTTAACCCACAAGTTTGACGGTTTTTTTCGATTCTCTCCCCCATCCCACTGTGGGGGGGAGAGAGCGAGCGGCTGCGTGGTGCTTAGTTGCCAGCTGGCGTTCAACCACGACAGCACACCCACAAGTTAACGTGCTGTTGATACTCAGCAATAAAACCAGGATATATTTTAATAAACAAATTAAACTTACACTGTTTTTAAAACTTTACTTACATTGTGGATAAGCCAGTGTTTTTAAAATCAGCAAATATACCTATAAACCTGTAATGTACTGTGCTAAATCATCAAAGATGCATAAAGGCATCTTATGTTGTTTTTATAGATTGTAAGGCCATTTATCTGATGCCAAAACATCACTGAAAAAGCAACATTATATTCAAGGAGAGCTTTTCACTGGGAAATCATAATCATTTTCTATTCTGACAAACACAGCTGTTCTAGGGCTGGATAATACCAAAATGGTCAGACGGTAAGATAAGCTTTGGTGAAATGTTTGTCTTAGACATAAATTCTGTTGCAAATTTTAGGAACATGACACAAAGAACAAAATTCAGGGGTAAATGACCATAACTAATCATGTTCTTCAGGTGGATATTGTCACATCATTTTCCTTGCATAATAAAACGTATCAGTCGCCTAGACAAAATGCTATCGGGACGCCATTTACAACAGGAGTTTTATTTCGCCTCACCACCAAAATCTCTCTTACATGTTCTGACACCACTGACAAGGACAAAAGCACGTTATACTTTTTCATTAACTGCTTGTATGAGGAAATCTTCAAGGATGGACAAACACAAGAGGTTGACGACATTATTTACACAGATGGGCCATCATCAGAATTTAAGTAAGCAGCGAATAAACTAGTGCATCTTAAAATCCACTGTATTAAGAATCTCTTGTAATAGTAAAACTGGCTCCACAAATCCGTGTTTTCCATTAGGAGTAATGGACAAAGGTTTTTCCTTTTATGATGAATACTTACAGAAGTGTTTACACAGTCACAGTTACTTCACTTCAAAGAGGAAATGCATCACCATTTTACCAACCAGCTCCAGAGAGAATCCAAAAGCAAATTAAGTAAAATAAAACTCAGAATTTGTGATGATTCTCCATTGATGACTACCTTGGGGATCAGTATGATCTGACAGCTATCTATTAATCCAGCTAATGTGTTCTGTATGATATGTATAGCACTGTGTTTTTTTCAACTAGAGTATTATGCTGTAATAAAACAAAGATTTTAAAAGTCTATGTCTCAACCTCATGTTGTCTTTACCAACCACACGTTTAATCTCATCAAAGACTGAAATCAGGTCTGTTTGACCAGGTTTGTTTCCGTGAAGCATGAAAACTAATATTCCTTTTTTTTTAGTTCACTAAATACCACATAAGAATCTCAATCCATTTGCCTAAGACTGATTTGCAACTAACTATAATTAAACATGCCATTCTACTTTCTCTCTTTTAATACCTCTTCTAAGCTTCAGAAATTATCCAGTAGTTAAACATACCTTTAAAAACAACAACAACAACAAAACAGTGTGGCGGAGGTTGTTCCAGGGAGTTCCTTCCTGAATAGAGGTCATGCAGACCTGCAGAATCATATTTTGATCAAAATATTGATCATATTTTTATGTCAAGTTTTTTTCCTTTTACTCCACTTCATTACCTCCACTTTATTTTCTATTTCCAGTTCTTAGAATTTGTTCCAAGTTACTTTAACACTTGTAATTGTTGCTGTTGTTTTACTGATCTGAACTAGGATGTGTGTCAGCAAAAGCCATCCCTTGCCTTTACTCAGGCATCGCTGGTTTTTTGGACTCCTTCAGGGAAAAAACAGAAACTACCTGTAAAGGCTTTCAAAGGTACTTTCTGCTTTGCCCTTTGCTGAAAACGACTGTTACAAAGTAGAGCCGGAGAAGCAGAAAAGGCAAGTGCATTTCAGGAACTCTGGTGCACAGGTTGGTGCCTCCGTGTACGCTCCCCTTTATCAACACTTTATTTTAAGCCATGGACACATCTGAGACACAGATGCACTATTCTGTTCCTTCTACTCCCTGTTGGGGAAAGAAGTATGAGAAACGATGGCAAGGCACAGTGTCTTGAGCCACCATTGCCATTTCTGCTTTGATCACCTCCTCCAGCCCTTGGGAGCTGCCGTTTGCCGCTGCCTTTTGATGGGGAACAGGCAGAAGACAGTCTTGTACAGCAACAGATCGCGTCTTCCCGATTGCTCTACCTTGACTGAGCAATCTAGTCTAACAAGCTCTTCTTTAAAATAAAATTATTTTATTAACATTTGTGCTCCATTTTTATTATTTCCAATGAAACCCATATACAGTTCTCCCCAGCACGGGGAACGTAACGCTCCTGAAGCACTGCAGGTGTGTAGCTGTTTATATACCACACACATTGGTTTCTATGTTGCTTCTTCAGAAAATACTACCTTAGCATACACTAAACAGTGTAAAAGGTTAATGACAGTTTGCTTTGAGTCAGGAAGGTGCTCAGATGCCTTGAGAGGTATTTTAAGTACTTTGAAGCACCTGCCTAGTTTTACGCACTAGTGCCCATCGGCTGGAGTGACACAGCCTGCATACTTTAAGTCAGGCACTCTTGGGTCTGCTCTGAACTTGAACCTAAAAGTTTCACTGACTCCGAGTTTCGATGGCTTTCATATTGGAAGCAGTAACGACCTACAACCTTTTTATCTAAAGGGAAAGAAATTATTTTCATTACAAGACACTTCCTCTGTTACACTGCATTACGAACAAATGGCTCCTGAAAGCACCTTCTGCAATCTGGGCACTGACCTGCTGCACTCACAAGTCATGGAACAGAAATCAGCATCACACAAACGCGCGCCCAGGACTTAATGGCATTCACAGACGACATCACGGCTAAATTAGTCAGGGAGAACAAAAAGCTCTTCCTTTACACTGTGGTAAGGGAGTGGGTTGAAAAGCTACCTGTATTGTATTGTAAGATTTTTAACTAGCTGGATACCATCTTATGTTATTGATTTAGTTAAGTGAATAATTAAAAATAAAACCTATTTTACTATTTATAAGTATTTATCTAGTATTTCTTTCACTGTTAATGAGCTGCTCTCACTTTTCTGTGGTCACTTCATAGATGCACATTGTCACAATTTCATTGCACTCATGAACTGAGCGGATTTCACTCTGATACCAATCCCAGTTTTACTGGGCAGAATATATGTTTTGGGTTTTTTTTGTTTTATTTTGTTATTACAGTGCCAATATCCTTCCCAGTGCCTCAGGAGCAGAAGTAAAAAGCGCAAAGTTTTTAGAGGGCCTTTCCAGTGACTGCAGTTAGCCCTCCTGTTCTTCCACATTCTTGCAGAACATGTTATGCTGTAAATTTTCAGAGAGAATTACACTCAAAAGGGTGAGCAAGCCACTGCTTTCAATTTCTTAAATTCTCCTTTGCCAGAACTCTATTGTAACATACAGGGAAGCTGAGCATTTTTCTTTGTGCAAATTTTTAGTTGAACAGATTTCCTAATGCAGAACATTCCCTTTAAGGGGACGCAGGAAGCATGGTCTCCCTTTATTACTGTTAGAAATACATCTTCCTTCCATCACTTGACACAGAAAGCAGGAAAAAGCATTTTTAAAGAAGTGGCATAGAGTTAAGAAGGAAAAGGAAATTATACATACAAAGGTTTAAGAAATAACGAATTGTTTGCATTACAAAGCCAGGGCCAGTAACTGATCTCACTGCCGAGGTTAATTTTGCTTACAGGGAGGAAAAAAAAAGGAAAATTCTTCCCTATTCCAGTCATCCTCTTCCTTGTTTTGATTATTGTTTGTCACTTGCCAAGATATATTCTATTGGGGGTACTTTTATAGTTACACTCCATCATACTGGTCTTGCCTGCTCTGATTGCTGCCAGAATCTTCAACCAGCACATTTCAAAGCATGCAGCAGGCTCACAAAAACAACTTCAGATATTATCTGGCTTTCTACAGTGTCCTTGGTGCCCTTTCATCCCTTCTCTTATCTGGCTATGACTGCTCATCTAGGGCTATGACTCCTTTAGTTCTGTCTGGGATCTCTCTCCCTCACGCCGTGCTGGATCTGGCTGCTCCCTTTCAGATGCAGCTGTCTTGTTTCTCCATTTTATTACAGCCAGTTGTTCCTTGCTGATTGTTGCTCCTCATGTTATTCTTGCTGCACTCTCTCCTCCTCTGTTGATGCAGCTCTCCAGGGCTATGATTCCTGCTGTCAGTTGTTTCTGGTGTGGAAAGGCTGTCACGCTTTTTGCTTTGATTTAACAATTCTCAGATCCACTCTTGTGTTCAACAGGCTATATTTCCTACTGCACTTGGGATATAACCACTTTTCCCATCATCGTGGGAGGACACTATCTCACTTCCAGCTGCACTAGGAAGACATATCCGCTCTCTGATGTAACTTGAGAGCCTTGAATCATCCACCAGTACTGTTTATTAATGAACTATCACGACTTCTCATTTTTCTCTACATATTTGTGGCCCTAGTGGAGGATGACATGCTCCTATCTGAAGAATGACTAGTATGATGCTTTTGAAAGAGGCAAACATTACCCTCAACAGCTTACGTGGAAAAACATTGTGTGTTGCTGGCTGTAACATCTGTTTCACTCTGCTTGTGGGATTACCTGAATACCACTCTTCAGGAGTTTATGACATGAGATTTCTTAACATGTGCAATCACTGAGGACAAGAAAGTAGAAATGAAAAATATATTCAGCTCCAAGGCATTTAAATAACACAGTTTCAATGGTCATCTCTGAAGTGTATAGAAAGAGAAAGAGGCATGTCTTTAAAATGACAGCTGAGTGTCTAGCAGAGATAGGCACTTTAATGGTGTCTAATCGATTTATGCCATATTGATGACAGTAAAGACAATGAAATTACAATGACATTCTATGACTGTCGTTTCACTGAAAAAATCAGATGGGAGAAAGTTTCATCATTTCAGTATCATGTAGAAAATTGTGAAGAGAGAAAAGAGATCACATGGACAATCCAAGGTCCCAGGGAGCACAAGGTGGACATTTTAAAAGAAAATTAAAAGAGAATGGAAAAAACCCCATACCAAAATGTAGGGAAAAGATACTGCACATAGTGCTAGACTGTTTTAGAATGAACATTTTATTTAAGACTGTAGAAAAGTCCTCACTGATGGTCCTGATCCAAAGTTTACTAGAGTCAACAGCAAAAATTCCCGAGAACTTAATACTTGAGAGCAATTTAAAAAATCAGTCAGCAAACAACCAAAAAGCCATCCCAGAAACACCAGCAACAACATCCCTCCAGCAGGACTCATTGTGTAAGGAGGGCTTTGAGGCACTTGAAAATATTTGAGCACACACCTGACCCAGTAGAAGCCTTCAATAAAATTTTACAGTTTGGATTTTATTGACATACCATTCATCACAGTATTTATATTGGTAGACACTAGAGAGCTAGAAGGATAGGCAAATGTTCTAGCTATCTAATAAATAAGCTTGTTTCCCTAGTTGATTTTAAGTGCAAGCTATGCAAGCATGCATACAAGGTTACATAGGAATGAACCAATGTAAAATCTACAAAATGTTAAATTTGTTCTAATTTATCCCCAGAAGGAAACAGTGTCAGGTGCTTGGAAGAAGATGAAGAAACAGTGAAAAGAGCAGCCTATGAAGTCAGTCAGGAAAGTTTCTTTCTATGAGATATTGCTTGTATCTAAAACAAAAGGATGACTGGTTACAGAGAGCATCAGACAGACAAACTGCTTATCAGACAGGAAAACAAAGACATCATGGGTGAAAGAGTGGGTCTTTTAATCTCCTCACCTATGAAAGAGTGTAAGTAAATTCTTCCATTGCCATTCCTCAACGTGGTTTGCTACATCTGGTAACTGGGTTCAAAATTTACAGGATCAGACCCTGCTATGAACGCATTCAGTGTCACCTAGGGTTCGGAGAGTTGGCCATCAGAGAAGCTGAGTGGAGACGGTGCCGTATCCACCGGGCATGGCCACTGTTACACTGAAAAGCGAACCTTTAAATGGACAGATACAAGATAGAGATTGTACTCTAATCTGCACAGAAAACAGAGTGATCCTATTAGCCTGCATAACATAGCTAACAGTATACAGATGTGTCCTACTGTCCTATTTGTCACTTCAATGTAAATGAAAATTACTTAACGTTTGCAAAGTGTTCATAAGATGAAAAGATAAGTGTCAAGTATTACAGTTTACTGTGTGATATTACTATTATCATATTAATTAGAAAAAATGATTAGCTTGAAGTATTAAGATACTAATGTGAGATAAGCTGCTGAACCTACCAAGGTTCAGCTATCACCAGTAAACATATGATTGAAACATTTAAACAAGGAGAATACTTCAGTATGCTAAAAGCTGCCGGCTATTATAGCTTAATTGACCAAGAGTAATGTTTTCAAAGCCAACTAAGGGATTTTTGAAAATGTTACTTGGGCTCTTGAGCAACTCCAGCATTTTTAAATATTTTCCTAAGTATTTTGTGTTTGCATACTAGATCCTATACCTACTACACACACACTCTCATTTGCCCATCCTTAAAGGCATAAGACCCTTTCTTGGAAGAGGATCAAGTTGAAGTTATTGCTGACTGCGAATAACTGATGACTATAAGAAAGGATACACCTCTTTTTTAGCCCAGAATGAGCACTGGATAGACTGGAGGCTCAGTAGGCAAGTCAGTGCTATGCTGCTGCTGTGTTGTTACAGTCTGATGTTAGGCAGCTAATGATGCAATGAAAAGTTACTATCAAATACAAAGATGATAGTCAACAGACTCTTATTACTGAATAGCCAGCAGAGAGCTCCAGTACAGCCTTCATAGGGGAAGGCTGCAGGTGGCAGCCTCTGCATCACACATCAAGCAGGTTTGGTCATGAAATTAAGGCACAGTGTTACACACGATACCATGTAGCAGAGAATCATCACGTTAGGTATGATGGAAACCACCAGCTTTTGCACCATATGCTAACAGCAAGCCTAGTCATATGATGCAAAAGGTGGCAGTGTGCGGCCCTCTCACAGAAGCAGCCCTGCACAGAAGCTGTTCGGTCCCAAAGCTGGCCAAAAGACTTTCTATTCATTGAAATACAATTTGAAATTGCCTGAATTTAATACAAATCCCTTCGCCACCCCACAAGGCAGTTCCTCCACTCTCACTGTTCAGCAATGAGTTCAGAGTTTTCACTAGCTGACAGAAAAATTCTCATGCATAGAAAAACCAGTACTTTTACTTTAGTACTTGACAAGTTTTCTAGAGAGTTTCAACAGGACAAAGACTACACATCCTTCTGCTTTTTAAAGCATCTAACACAATTCAGACACTGCCACAAAATAAATAGTAATAAAAAAACTCAAAACTTCTTGCTGAATTCTGACAGCCTCCCAAGTTTATAACATTTAATAACAGTCAATGTGTTGCATGTAATTGGCTAGTATGTAGTATATTGTAGTATATTCCGAATATATTCCACACAAATTAAAGTTTCCCAGCTAGTAACCACCGTGGTGTATCTATTTTTACAATGGTATTTGTTTTACAGATGGAACATGATCTTCTAATAGCTACTGACACATCTATATATAGAGACAGAGAGGTTTAATTAGTCTCACCTTTTTATAGGCGATCCAGTCAAACACCCTGTCAATGTCTGTGGCTTGCTGCACCTCCTGGGATACTGGATGTGAACTGGCCAAACCATCCAGCAACATCACTTCATGCAGGACATCTGTCAGAAATCTCTGCTTTTCCTGAAATACAGCATATGCAGTAATATCGCAGACAAATACACATCTACAACAATACAGAAATGATGCACAGTTATCAGAGGCAGCCTCTACATGACAGTTGACTAAAATTGGACCTTCTGGTTTGAATGTAAGCCACCATGACCTCCTACAATCTTGAACAGGTATACAGAATAGACAGGAACTAATTCTAGCACCAGGGATCCCTCTGACTTGAGATCTTTTGCTGCAATGAAAGTTGACTGAAATTACATTAAAGACTACTAAATGAATCAAAATGTATCTGTCGGTGCACACTGCAATTCTGATTACAACTATTCACTCACAGTTACGAGGAGTGGGAAGAGAGGAGAAATGGCATAGTCTTCAACCACAAAAATATATGGATGCTACAAATCATAGAGCTCATTGCATATGCAGGTACGAAAAGTTGCAACAGAGGTGGGTAAATACAGTTATTACTATTTTATTTAGTGAGGTTTAAGTCACTTGGCTCTTAGTGCCAAGTTCACAGGGCAGGTCAATGTGGGACAGGACAATGAACAGAGCCCACAGCAGATGCCCGCATTGTCTTTCATAACTCTGGTATAGAAATTCTTTCTCCTCAAGAGCTTGCGTGCTCTACAAACTTTCTAACTTCCACCTGAAGGAAACCATTATTATCTCTCTTTACAAGTGGGACAATAGGTGCATGTAGAAGTTAAATGACATAGTCAAAGTCACAGCTACGTCAGAAGCAGGTGCAAACCCAAACAACATCCAACATACTAATTTGTTTCTATACCTTCTATAAATATGGATTGCAGAGGTATGTCAAAACTGCTGCATATTTACTCTGGCAGCAACACTAATTAAATGTTCATGTACACTCTATGAACTCTGCTGCACTCACTTTTACGGTGCAACTAGATGGGACTTTTTCAGCTGAGAAATGACATGCCTTAAAAACTGCCATATTGCATTCATATAGATGTCTCTAATCCAAAAGACTGTGTCAGGAAAGAAGAGCTTCATTTACTTGTTTTTTCAAGTCACAAATAAATGCAAAGAGTGAATTTAAAATTATGGAAAGTTTAAATAAGCTTTTTTCACCCTGAAATGACATATCGCAAACTTTATCTAAATTACAAGAGTTCCTGAATTAATGTCAACCCAGTGCCATAATATAAAGAAACTCAGGGGAATGCTGCATTTTTTTCAAAAGCCACCTTGATGTCCACAGATAAAATAACCACACAATTACCTAATAAATTCTATGTTTAATTTCTTGGGTGGCAAGGTTTTGATATCAATGTGTTAATTTAAATTATATTTATAAGACAGCCGAAAAGCTCTTCCAGTGCTGATCCATCTGGAAATAAACCTTTATGTTAAAATTCATTAGAGCACAAGGAATGTACCTTGAGCTGATTGTATATTCAGGCAATTAAAAACACAGGATGCAGGAAAGCCAATTACCCAACACACTCTTAGTGTTCTCAGCTGGCTGCGTGAGGTAAGGTTTGTGAAGGGAAAAGTAATGTCTTGTTCGTATTATTGTTCACTTCCAAATTTTCTCAGGCATACGCAGTTAGTAACTGCCCTTTTTTCATGGGAAAAAAAAGGTGTAGGGAAACAATTATTATGACAGTCCTACTCAGGGGAAACTGCTGAGATGTAAAGGATTGTAGATGCTTTGGTTACACCTCACTCACATTCTCTATTAGTCAGTAACAGAGCCCCAGTTTCATCAGATGTATGATATGTAATACATACAGGTATGAACACAGAGGTATGGACCTGTCCCCAAATTCAAGTTTGGGTATCACAATTGACAAACAGTTGTGGGAGTGGATTGTTACTATTTGGAATTAACTCATTAAAAGGACCCTTGTTAATCACAAATTAATACTTTAAATACAGAATCTGGAATCAAGAAAATCAGCATGTAGGAAACATAAAGTGAAGCTATAAGAAGAAGAATACAAAAGATTTAAAAAGGACAGGCTACATTTTGGTTTTCTGTTTGTTTCTTTGGTTATCTCCTGAAGGGCTGAAAAGGAGCATTTTAGATTCATGACCGCTCATTCAAGTTACGATAGCTGAAAAGTCTTCCTTGAAATTTATGGCAGACCGTCACACTGGGGTACAACTGGAATAGCTAGTATGCCTCCAAACATGTAAACCTGCATTTTAGTGAGAATTAAGAAGGCTTTGGACCTATAAAGCTAAATTTATTGAACTAAAAGGATTTCCAAAACTTTCCCACCTTTTCCCTTTAGTACGAAGCCTCTGAGAACACATTTCAAAAGGAGACTCAAATGTAACTCCAGGGAGACACAGAGAGAGCAAGAGAGAGGAGTTTGCTGGTTGAGAGGCGGCCTGCAGCTTGAAGAGGCAACAGGAAACAGAAATGGAGAAACTAAAACTGCCTTAATGATGTTGAAGAAACACTACCTCAGCTGTTAAAGTCCTGGAGCACATTAAGGGGAAAAGGCCAACACATGTGACTAAACTGCTTATACTGATGGAAGAGGGGCTTTCTATTCTCTAGTTATTTTACCCTATGCAGTACGGTGGAATTGATCTGTTTTAATATCATATCTACAGGACTAAAGAAACACCTAGCACAGAAATTGTAAAGAAAATCAGTCATGGAATGTGTTTAATGAGGCCAGCGAGCTGTCAACATGGTAGGTGATAGGTTTGCAGCTAGACATGAAACAATGACAAAATGTTGTTCAAGATGACCCTCCTCCGAGGGAATTCAACTGCAAGAGAAAAGCCAGAGATTGTGATCTGCCTGTAAGGAAAAGAGGGCTTCAGGTGAGTCTTGAGGCTTTGCTTGGAAAGTGTCGGTAGCTGCATGTAAGTTCAATGCTGTACAGTGCTAACAGGACCAGGGCTCTGCGCAGGAGCTGGTATGACAGCAGCAGAAGCCTAGTCTGAAATAAGGACAGAAGTGCTTCTACTCAAATTTGTGCCTTTCTTTAAAGGCAAGCAGGAAGCCCCTCTGCTCCTTATCTTCCTACCGCCCACTTGGAGTCCCATCTCTTCATCTCCTCTCTTCAGAGACTTTCTTGAACTGTGGATAGTCAAAGTCTGGGAGACCAGACCTGTGTTGAGAAAAGACATGCCAATTATTTCTGGTTGCTTTCGCTCTTACTCTTGAGAATGCTTCCAGGTGCAGGGACTGAAGTGCTGTTATCAGACGAACACACCTTTCAAAGATTTACATTTTCAGATTATTTCCTAAACATCTGTGGTCACTAGATTCAAGTATTTGTCTCTTCATAGGAACGATCTCTTTTAATCCTCGCCAGTAAGACCTTCTCTGTTTGGTACAAGGTTGTCCTGAAAGACTTATCCCTTCTCTGTGCTCTCCCTTCCTTAGCCAACACTTAATCATTGTGAAAATTCAAATTTCACTGCTTTGGGTAAAAGCAGCACGAATGCTACGGGTAACAGGGTCAGAAACTTTCCATTTACAACAATTCTTCCACATTATGGAAATAATCTCGAGATTTTTAAATGTGGATCTGTAGTGTAAATCATTCCATAGCAAAAAGAATCAGGAGTAAGAAACTGGCTAACCACAAGAAAGCTTTCTGGTTCTGGTTTGTTTTCACCTTGTTCAAGGGAGGAAGGTTTATGGAAAGGTAGTGGTCGCTCTTTGTGTATTGCTCTCCAACAGGATGCCCACCATTCAACTAGTCTACCTCTAAATGGAAAGAAAGCAATTGTGAAATAACATTTTTTTGGCAGAAAAGACTGTACCTTCAAGAGCCATTAAAAATTTATTGTGCATAACAGGATAACAATGATGTAATGGAAAGGGGTTGCTGCTGGTGATTTTACAATATCATATCAAGGCATAATGTAAGAGTACAAGTTAGCATGATAATAATGTAATACTTCAAGTTAGTCACATAAAAATAATTTCTAAAAATTAATATGAAATACCAGGGAAAAGAATTAAAATGAAAAAAATGGAAAACATCCAACAGTGGAACAAAAGGAACAGCACAATGAAAGCCAAAACTGATAATTAGTACGCAGAAGAGATCAAAGGCCTCAGTATTAAAGGCATTGCCTTTGTTCTGGGACAGCCATTCAAACAGTTTATGGACTGAGAAATCTACATGAATAAAGCTTAATATTGGTGTGCAAATCTGCAAATTATTTTCCTGACAAATTTGCTGGAAGTATCTTCTCCAAAATATAGAGCTTTACTAGCCATAAGGAATACAAAGGAGATAAGTAATCTCTCATGCCTGACAAAACAAGCGTGTGCAAGACCCAATATTTGGGTTTATAGGGAAAGTGCTCCCTAGGGAAAAAGAAATAGGGGCAAATTTTGAAAGCAATCAAAGAACACCAGCATATACACTACCAGCAGTTCAGTTCTAATACAATATACTTCAGGGTGAAGCTTAACAAACTACAGAGGAACATCATCTATGAGGAAACCTAAGGTTCAATAAAATACCTTAAGGCCAGAAAAGATCCACTGGGGGCCAAAAGCAAGTTCTTTCTGTCTACATGCTTATAATTCCTAAGTTGTCATAGCACAGGAAGTCTCCTGAGTACTTGCAAATGAAAGCAACATTTCTTTCTCTTTCTCTCTTCTCAACAGTAATTTTTTGTAAATAGCTTGAGCAGCTTACAGATTGCTATTTTTAATTTATATCTCTGCATGTGTGCTTCAATTATGGGCATAGTTTGTTGAAGGAGGCCTGCAACACATTCTACATTTATCAGCTGTGAATATGCCACGGTTCCGTGTCTACCTTTATAACCCTCTTTTCTGCATTTTCAGTCAAAGTTCTTGCAAAATTTCTGTCCCTGTGCTTGAGAAATTTTCACGCTGACTGACAATTTTTGTTGTTATAAAGCAACGCAGATGTTCTAGGAGTTTGTAGTTAAGGAAGACCAATAGCTTTGAGTATCAGGAAAGAGAGCTGGATATGTATTTTCTTTTCAATGAAGTGCCAAACCAGATATTCATGACCACCTGCTTAAGTTGCCAAGCAGATGGGTAGTTGATTTGGAGTTTTTAAGCAATTTAAAAATTTAAGCACCAGCTACTTCAACTGCTGTTTCCTCTCGCCACTGTTTTTCAGGTATAGCTTTGATTTGGTTGTACACCAGATCCATTACGCCAAATGTAGGCCTACAGAATGAGAGGATGCAGTACAAAAAAGGGAGCATTAGAAAAGGAAACAAGACATACTGACCACCAGCACTTAAAAAAAAGGCCAGTTTCACTCTCCAAGATCATATTTTGTCACCTTGTATGTAGTTGTCTTCACAGAAACAGAGTCATTAAGCAAACGGATGAACACAGATCCACTGTCTCCTCATGCATTTGTCTCCAGAGCATTTTAAAACATTAGGCAACAAAGTATGAAGTTTATCGTCCAATTCAAACTCCACAGGTGTTTGTGGCAGGAATCTGTAGAGGAAATTCACCTCAATTCAAGAAACAGTAAAAAATAGTTAAATGAAAAGTGGCTTTGAGATCTGGTTGGTATACTGAGTCCACTTCCAGCGACAACTGCCAGAGATCACCATCAATGAGAATACTTTTTGGGTGCTCTAACATTTGCTGGATGGATTTTGCATGCCTTGACTCTGTTTCAACCCAAAAGTGATGAGATTCAGTGAACTAAGTCCTGAAGGAACCAAAGACATTTTGCATGTACACCAGAAATTACTTATCAGCTTGTGCTCCAAGTAATTGCACACTGCCACAATTTTAAAATAAACGGTGGCAGCACATCAGGACAGCTGAAAATTTGAGAAGCAGTCTTTCAGAAAGGATGCCCTCAAATATACAGCTACAGCTTTGCTATTGAACTTCCCACAGCAACTAAACTTCCTGATGAAGTGCATATTCTTGTTTCAGTAGGACTACCCTGCAGTGAGTCCCTGCCTTGAGGCAAAATTTGCCATAAAGTTTCTTTCTCATTTTTACTGAAGACAAAGTGGTTACTAATTCAAAATTATCTGAAATTCAGCCAGTTGACTGAAGTTTCTTTCTGAAACCAAAGCTTCACCTAAACCCTGAACTCAGGAGATTTGAACTCACGTGATGCAAAAGCCCTCATCATAATGTCATTTTAACTACTCTCTCAAGATGAGCAGATAATGACACGAAGAAAGAAGAGACACTGACATTCTCCAAACCTGTACTTAATCTCTTGAATAAATGTTTCATCTAAATGTTGATATTCATTTATGTCTGATCTCTAAATGTTAAGAGTTAACTACTTAAAGTTAAGAATTCCATATATTAATTCACCTTGCCAGAGCATAAAAAAAGAAACTGTGTTAAGGAAGACCACGTGGAGATGGAAATTTATTTTCTTAGTTATAAGCTAAATTTAGTATAAGGATTTCTAAACTCGTATACTTAAAAAGGACTAGTAAATAGTAACCAGAAGATCTTGCAGCTTACCTTTACATATCTCTTTTTTCCTGCCAAACTCAATTATACATGAGATTCTAGTTAATTTTACATTGAAAGCTTCCCCCATAGTTAAGTTAAAACAGAAAATCCTACAAGGACTGACTTCACTCAGCAGTTACTGGGGGAAAAAACACTCCATGTGGTATGAATTAAAGGCTTACTCTATACCAGCATGGGGAGTCTTTAACCAAAAAAGAAGAGATTAAAGTAGTTTTAAAAAACGAGAGGCTGAATCTCTCTCAATGCTGAGCCAGCGTGATATTTATGTTGGGTTAGAAGGATCAAGCAGGCTACAGCTCAGGTTTGAAATGCCAAAATAATAATGAAATAAATCAAAAAGGCCCATGTCTTAAGTCTACTTCAAAACTTACAATAATTTTCTGGGTTTTCTATGAGTCAAACAATGCCTAAAAAAACGTAAAAGATGGAGACTAACGCTTTAGGAGGCAATCTGAGTCAAAGCACATTAAAGATATGCATGTGTCTAATGGCCGTATTCACTTTTATTATTTCAACCGAGTCAATGAGAAAGACAGGCAATTAAGATCATTTATCAAGAATCTGGGCAGCATGTTGCATGATGTTCAAAGTACTTAATGTAATGAAGTTCAGTTAAATGGTTTTCTATTAACTTTTTTAGGCACAGGTAATTTCTTGCAGCACGTATTTTTAAAACAGAAATGTTGATATGCAACCTCATTATTATTTTCAGCTGCCTGTAGTAATGGCAGGATCATCTAGACTATGGAACCTAATAGTGTAAAGGAAGCACAGTTCGCTTTTAAGAAAGATGAAAGATGCCCTTCCATGTAGACACAAAGTTTTACTCCAAATACTTTAACCACAATTGTTTAATACTAAGAAAATTTCTGGCAAACATGACCATCCTTAATTATGAAAGTAGTAAGCACACAAGAAAGTGGGAGATCTTATCCCAGAGCTTCAATGGATAGAGAAGGCAGAGGATTCAAAGCTATCACTGATGTACTACACCTTGACTAGCCAATAATGCTGTCAGCAAAGCTAACTTTTATATAATAAAGAAAAGGGAGAAGGCAGCTGGGCTCTGTGAAATGCTTTCTCAGCATCAAGCCAGGTACTGACCACTAAAGTATTTGACACTCGTTTGATGGATGAAAGGGAAAATTACATGCCAGTAATTCCTGCTGTCATAGTCCTCAAAACCTACCCCAATACCAGAGACATTCAAGGACAAACATGATGGTTCCTTCTACCAGAAAATAAGGAGGCAAAAGATCAGTCAATAAATTCCTGGATCTGTAAGCCTCAGTTGAATTCCTTCCTTTACAAAGCCACATACAAAGGACTTCAGGATAATGAGAGAAACAAGCAGAGAGGAAGATGGAACATATAGTTGCAAATGGACCTCTGAAAGGAGGAAGGTGAGCAGGGTAGATGAGAAAAGACAGGGTTATGAAGTGAAAATTACCAGCATATAGTGTTCTGCTGTAATTTTCTCTTTTCTCTGATCCTAAAACTACCAGAGGCACCTTCCACAGAGGTGAGATTACCTTGTTGTATCAGTCGTAAGATCTTACAGCTCAAGAACTCACATCCAGCTGCTGCTGCTTTTTGATGGCATGGAGAGACAACCAAACAGTTATATGGTAAGCCTCTAATAAAGAAACCTCATCTCTTTCTAAGTCATGAAATAGCAACAGCCAGGGAATTCACATGCAGATGACTACTCTGAGCACACATGATCAAGCGAAATTCTCTGATCTCTGGGGGGAACAGTTTGCAGTGCCAGCTTTCTTTTTAGAACTGTCCTGACAACACAGAAACAACTGTTTAAACTTCCAAGACCTTGAAAAATGAGATTTAAGAATAAGAATTTGAGACACTTCAGAATAAGAATTTCAAAAAACTCTTAATTTGGGGGATAGGCAAGGCAAGAGGCTGAAATGGGAAGAACTGTGAATTCATTTCCATGGCAAATGTCTAATGACTGTGTAGTAGGGACATACTTCCTGCAAAATCAAAGGTAGCTTCACCTTCAAGAGGTAAAAAGTAACATGCAGGGACTTATTTTATAGCTGAGGGAAGGGAATAAGAATTTCTAGCTTTCACCTGAAGTAACTTACATTTTAAAAAAGGATATTAAGACCAGTGGTGGAACCATGAAGGATCTCAGCACAGAAAGCTCACCTTCCTGTTTTAAAACCAGCAAAATTTTGTCCACTTCCCCAGGAGAGTTCTGATGTATCTTATATTAACTGCAATGGATAATGGACACCCCCATCAGAATGACTGTTCATTCTGTTCTTCACCCAAAATTTCAATAGGAGGATCCAGGACGTAAGGATGGGAAGGGTTTAATAAGGACTGGATTTCCTTTCTCATTAAGATTATGCAAGCCTGATGAAGTATGTAAACACCTTCTGGACAAGACAAGAAATTGTAGACCTGCTGGAAGGCTCCGTAAAGTGTTACAGCTCCACGGCAGTTCAGTCAATATTGTTATCCATCCATCTTTCCTACAGTAAAAGAAGAGCTTATAAAACAATTGAAGACAAACTGATAAAATCAAGAACCTCAGAGGAGGAAGAAATCTTTAAGCAAGCTAAAGAACCTAGAGAAGAAGGAAAAGCCAGAAAACAGGTTTCAGATAAAATCCATGGCGCTCTGCTTTGTGCAGAACTCAGTGCTGTTGGTTTAAGTTATAATGGTGTGAACATGCCTAATGGATAGCTCTCCTCAAGAGTCTCAGGTTCAGCCATACCAAGTCTGTGAATGCCAAGTAAGATGGACACTGAAAAATGCTCAGCTCTGCTAAAACAGAAGCATCTTCAGACAAGTAGTAAAACTTTAGGGGCTTACAGAGCTTTAATGGTGAAAGTTTATGTGCCGGTATCCTATAAGCATCCAACAAGTTAGGTAGGAAACTGTGGATAGATCCATTTGATTCAGATGTATCCATATTGCCCAAGTTGCATTTCCAGACAAAAGTCCTTTTTCTAGAATTGACCACCAGTCTTCTACTTCTACACTTATCAAAAAAAAAAAAAAAGTGACAAAAAATCTTTAATAAGCTGAAAATAAGCTGAATTTGACATTTTAGTCCATAGGCTTCTTGAGCAAACTTTCAAGAGTAACATTTCAGAACTACAAGAGAAAGAAGTTAACTGTCTAACTTTCCCAATTCTTTAGAAAAAAAGAGGATTTTAGCATCTTACTCTTTGTTTTCCTGATGCAAAGAGCTGTGGTATCACACACCATAACATCTTTTACTTTTATTTCATAGGTATGAATTACTGCTGACAAAACACCACCCAGGATGCTGGAATATTGCTCTGTTTAAACATCATTACAGAAAATAAGGTTTGTAGTTCTTGTTTTTGCAAGGGATTCATGAAGCTTGTACTGTATCCTTCACGTTCGAAAAAAAAAGTTGTTTGGAACAGTTTTTCTTTTGATAAATGCTCACTTTTTATTTTTTCAAGTTTACAAATGTCAGTATGTTCTAAACAGCAAATACGCTTTAGACCGATAACAAAAATATCCAGCAAGCCAAATTCCAGTAACTGTAACTTTTGCTTCCTCTTCCTACAATCTCTGTAATAAGACTGAAACATCACAGTATTGATTCAATTGCTGATTGAATGCAGCGTGTTTAAATGTTTAATTCATTAAGTGCTCTATCTTGCCACCAATTTTCTAATTATCTACATATCTCAGTATGGTTATTTTTATATCATAGGCCAATGATATCCAAAGCCTTATGAAAAGTTTATGTCTACCTTCTTTTTAATTTAAGGAAAAACTTGACAGATGAATATTTTTTCAGGCACAGCAATATTACTGTAGTTAATTCTAATTTATGCAGCACGTGTCTGATTTCCAAGTTTAACGGTCATACCTTGTTCAACCCATTCGTTTTGCCTGTATTCTGCTAAGACGCCAGGATTTCACGTGATGGGCATGTCATTTGCATAACAGTGAACATTATATTCATTCCACAGAAATCTCAAGCAAATATTCTATATTCTAAATGACTTCTAAAGCAAAGTTATTCTGGATTTGTTAAACTGATTATGTGAAGAACAAATGACTGATGATTTGAAGATAAAATTCAGTGTATAAACGTTGTCATCTATGACATTTCACTATGCTAAAATCATAAAGGCCTGCCAGATTTCATTGCATTCATAATTAGAATGATTACATTGTAATTCAGGATGTGTTTTTCATAAAGATGAAGAGAATCAGTTTTAATAAAGCCAAAGCTAGGTAAACCCAACAAGTCTACCTATGCAAGACAGATATCAGTTCAGATAAAGATTTATTTTCATTTTCATAATGCAACTATAAACCAAAATTGACTCCTGAAAGAAAAAATTAAAATACCACAAAGAATTCAAACTTCACAAGAAGCATACCTAAAGCAAGAGTACCTGTATACAACTATTTTAAAAAATTAGCTTTAACTCAAAATTATAGCGTCTACATTTCATGGCACACAAAATGTAATGGAATAAGAATACTCAATAAATCCCTAAGAAATGGGAAAAAACATTTCAGAAGTTAGTATGCAAGAGTTTAAGCAAAACATTCAAGCTACAACAAAACTCTATCAGGCAACCTGTATTGATAACAAATATTTTGCCACATAATTAAACCTATGTAAACACAAAAGGATAGCAAACAGAAAAATTTCTCCAAAGGACAATAAAATCTATATAGCAACCTTCAACATGGTCTCACACACAATTTCCTTGTCCTGAGGTCTCATATCTCTTATTTTTCTTATAAGCGTAATATTTCTAGACTACAGCGGTTGATATAAACTGGGACCTGAGCAGATGATATGCTATAACAGAAGGACTCCAAAAGAATGTCCCAGCATGGCTTTCCCAGTCTGACCTCAGAGAGCTCCAGTATTTGCACACCAGTTGACAAAGCATGTCCAACTGTGTACAGCGGGAAATCATACTGAAACCTAGATTCCCAATTCATTTACCCCATGTTAACTTAGTATGTACTGCTAGATAGCCAAATAATAGCAGGAAGATAAAAAGAGTAAACTTACGGAGAGGAGACAGAATACTGTACGAAAAAATATGCCCAGTTTTACAGTACATTTTAGCCAAACATTTCTTTCCAATTTATCTCATGTTTGTGGATAAAATTTAATATTCTGAATATTTTCAAAAATGGTCCATGTTAAGTCATAACTGCTTTAATCCAAAATGTTTCTGAGCAAAGAGACAGTAGTTATTTTAATGTTGGGTTATGATAGACATGACCTTATTTCTTTTGTAATAAATTGCAGATTACATTTTTGGAATGCTGTCAAATTATTTCACACCTAGTGATTTTGCTTCATTGGACATCTGATACTTGCATGCATCATTTGGTATTTTTCAGCAGTCTCTGTCTATAACAAAAGCAGGAGTATAACAGCGGAGCAACTTTTCTGTGGAGTCTCCAAATTAACAAAACAAAACTGACTTACCATGTTCCACCCCGGGTAGAGGTAGTCTGTCCCAACAAATTCAAAATAGTGAGCAAAACCTTCTTTCAACCACACGTCCTCCCACCAAACTGGAGTCACAAGGTCACCAAACCACTGCAAAGAAAGTTCAAATAAACAGCCTTTAGGAAACCATGTTTGTATACATCTCATTTATACAGAACACGTTCTTCACAAGTTTTAATAAAAACAGTAGTATATACCACCCACTGAAACTCATTAACAGTTTTTTTCATGTATTAATGAATTAAGCCTTTACAGGATGCACAAGTTACTGAAGTAAAACATTAGAAAAGCACAAGCAGGGGAAAAGAAGCATTAAGGAGAGTATTCACAGTATCTACTATAGTTATCTAAAGTAGATGCTCATCTAGGTTTAAGGGACTAACATACACGATGGACAGAAAAAGGCTTCTAACTCGAGTAATCTGATTCATTACCTGGAAACTTCACTATGTATAGTGCGAATCTTGAAAAACTGGGAACACAATCTCCATACTCCAGACCTAAATTTTAGCATTTCTTCCTCCACGACGTCTGCCCACTAAGATTTACAATACTACTGATGCTCCGTTCATTGGCCGCTTTCCTAAGGAAAGCAGTTTTATACAATCATGCCATCTCTCTGTGGGCAGGACTCAGATGCCTAAAAGCAGGTAGTTGATGCCATTTAAATAACATCTTAGGGTATCCAAGATACCCACACAGGCCTAGGAAATTTCACACAGGACTTACAGGAGATCTGCAGCCTTCCCGAACAGCAACCAGAGGCAGAGGGTATCTAAAATGGCACAGGCCACCTATGTTTATGCAAAGAAACCCTGCTCGAGCTGACTGCTCTTCCCGTTCCCCCCAGGTTGCTCTTGAATTTCCCCACTGACTTCAATCTGATTTAGAAAGAAGGACAGAGATCTCAAAGATAATTAAACTACTACAAAAGTACATGAAGATCAGCATCTGAAAAGAGGAGAAGGACTTAAACTGAGGGCAAGGCAAGAACACGGCCATTAGACACTCTGGTCAGTAGCCACCAACAGCCACAAACCTGTCACAGTACAGGACATGTGGGTGTCAGAGGGATTTTAGACAGAGCTGGGATGATCATTGGAAGAGGAATGAGGACGAAAATTCAAAGGAAATCAGTCATCATCCATTCTTCTGCTGATGGACGACCCTGTTCAAATTACCGCAATGGCCCTGTGCAACCTGGATCATCGTAACACCAGTGGTAAGAGCAGAAACACATACACTATTACGAAAACATATTTCATACTCTCTGTAGCATCTTTTTTGCCAAATACCAAAATGTTGTTTCAGTAAAATTCTCTGCCAGTTTTTTTCTTAATGTGATTAGAAATGAGATTAATTCATAATCAACAGAGATCATTTTGAGCTTTCATGGAGTCGTAAGCTCTGAAAATACACAGAAAGGGAGCAGCAAGTAAGTATTCCAGAGGGAGACACTCATGTCAGAGCAGAGGAGCTGCTGCTGACACTGTAATGAGAGTGGGGAACGAATGAAAGTGGAGTTGGACAGTAAGTGGTTTGCTTTCATGATGGTTGGCTTATTTGAAGGCTTTGTCTGGGACCTGAATGAAAGGTCTCGCTTCTGTGCATGTCTTTGTGGAGTGAGAATAGTGCCAAGGAAGGATCAATGTTGCGACGAGGATCCGTAGTGAAGTGAACACAGGGGCTCCAAAGAACAGACTGCAGAAACTGAGATTACCAGACTGCCACAATGTTCAGTAAATAGGATTTGAAGGAAAAAATGAAGCGAAACGTGACAATGAATGTCATTGACAACCAACTTAAGAATTTAGGGAGAAAAGATGAGGTTGACAAAAGTCATATTCGCACACTAAGTGAAACTAAACTTAATGGACACTCAGCGATCATAATCTAGTTAAAGGCGATCAATAAATTAACTCTCTACAGGACCGATAGAGATTGATCCTGATCTTAAGAACATTTAACTGAAAAGACAAACACTGGAAATGCATTCATATAGATAATGCACTTTTCACAATTTGAAATGTTAGAGTAGCGTACCGCCAGAGGAGTATGAAAGTTATATTTATACTAGAATAGGTTGATTAAATGATTTCTAATGACAAACAGACTAAACACAATACCACAGAGTTTATTTCTTGAATTACAAGAGGACTGCTGAACAAATATGAAATCAGTAAGTCATGATATGCTATGACTATTCAGAGAGAGATTTAAAAAAAATAAAGGTTGTAAAGTTCATAAGACATCCTCCTGTCACTCAAAAGAATTAATAACATTAATTTATGATGTCACAAAAGAGAATTTCTTATACTACTTTGTGAGTTTTCTGGGTTTATTTATTAATGATATAATTAAAAGTATTCGTTTAATTATCCACCTAAAGGAAGAAGTGTTTTACAGGCATTAAAAGAGCATGGGATACCAATATGAAAATGTATGGAATTTGCTTAACTAGTCTTGAATAGTATCAGAGATAGTAATAAATGCCAGAGACAGAGCAGTCCCAGAGACTGCAATTAATGAAGCCAAATTTTCCAGTAGAAAGGTGCTATTATCTTCCTAGGTGTTACATGTCTGAAAGGAAAACATTAAGCCCTTCATTTATTTAAGTAATTTTTTATTTATTTATTTGTGTATTGCACTATAGACACTATTTGCCTGGAGTAAAGAACATTACTTCTTTTCATTTTGGAAAAGAAAAATTAATTGAAATGTATTGATTACATAAATTTCTCATCTCCCTCAGGTATTATGTTCAGCCTGACATGCAGAAGGCACTTATTTTACAGACACACTGAAAGGACACTCTTTCCTATATGCTTTCTTTAAAGATTATTAAAAAAACATTGATTTAGAAATTTTTAATTTTCCTTCTGCTTTCATGCCTCTCTAACTCAATCTGTCACACCAAGTTTTGTGCTCAGGTGGGAAAACTATCACAAAATTCATGGTGCATAAAATCAAATGACTCTCTCTTCAAAGGCTGTAGGTGGGACTGATCTGTGATACGCAAATAAAACTGATTACTACCTTAATAGAATTATTTTAATAAATTATGGTAATTATTTCAAGCGATCAACTTAAGCTGCTAGAAATATGTGTGTTTTGACCAATATCTCATTTGTGGTTTGGGGCTTGGAGAAGCTTTTATGCCGAAACACTCCTTCTTCCAATTATTAATTTTTTTAATTAAATACATAAAATGTTCTAAAAGAACACTCAAGCTGAAATATCAAGGACTAGCAACCTACAAAATGATTAAACTAAAGCTACCTGTGTAACTTTAATGTGTCCCTCCTAAAACACGTACCTAAAACAAGTATCTGGTCAAGCATTGCAAAGTCACCTGTGAAGGAATCGGGCGTAAAATTCTTTCTTACATGCTTTTTACCTGTATTTTTACAACTACAGAATTTCTTTGTCCTTCTGCAATGTCATCTCTTGTTTTCTATCTGTCCTGAACACTGTACTCAAGCATTAATACCCTGCAGGTTTGGGAATTCCGATTTTAAACAGTCATATCTAAAGGTAACAATCCCAATTCTTAATATTCATCTGATTTTTCTAATCTTGGGAACAACATTAGCAAAGCAATTGCTGTGTTACTCTAAGTAACAAGGGTCTCATACAGGTCAGTTTGCTACATGCTCAGATATGTTCTGTAAGTCTTAAAGTCATGGGTTTAAAATCAGGGGAAATAGGACAATGATATAATTCTTCAAAAAAAGAAAAAATGTATTTTAGGAAAACATATTTTAGGGGAGTTTCCTTTCCTCTTACCTGAGATTTTAAAAAAATCAATAAATAAAAAGTGAAACTGGAGATGTGGATTCTACTTTTGGATGCGCCAGAAGTTATTTTGGTTAGTCTCTGTTATTGTATGTGTAAAAATGAGTGAAGGGGAGGAATATTCTTGTGCCATCCCAGGTTAGCAGGCAAGATGATGCACAGCAAAAGAGGATGAAAAATGCAGTGAATAATTAACAATTAAATAGCAGAGGCAAGAGATCCTGGACCCAACCTGGTCTCAGTTCAATACATTTTCAGCTAAGCTAGTATTGTTTACAGTTCCTGCTCTATGCTATCCACAGCTAAAGTTTCCTTGAGGGGCTTCTGGGTATGGTAAGATAAAAGGAGAAAAAAAACGGCTAAATAAACACAATACTGTGATGAAGGTGCTAGACAGTGTTTTGTGGCTTGTATTTTTGGAGGGTTTCTCCCATTAAACTTTATCTGCGGATGAACAATCCATATTCTCTGTGACTCAGTTCTGCATCTAAAAAGTAGAAATAATATTTTTTCCATCTGAATATTTTCTATCTTGTCTAGCTATCCAGTGAAGCAGCTGAGCAAGGACCTGATCTGCATGGTACTAAAACAGAAACAGCAGCAACATGAATGGAGGAAGATACTTTTAATTAAGCAAACAGCACTGAAAGTAATATCAACATGGACACCAAGTAGACCTTCTCATTTGCAATTTTAAGGTCACTTAAAAGCACTCTATGACCACATTGCTACCCTAAAATAAATTCAAATATAGTTTACACCCACTTCATGATCCTCTGATATTCCCACAACAATGTAAAAAGGCTTCGGTTTCAATAAGAATCAAATAAACAAACTTGGCAAGTTACTGATGTGATAATTGCCCACATCTGAAGTATAAATTGCTTTGGAAGCATAGGAAATTATTAAAGTGGTGCAAATAATAACTGGAAGTAATGGAATGACTTCAGGAAAAGGGAGACTTAAGCTCAACGCTAGGAAAAAGTTATCAACCATCAGATTTAATCGAAAGGTTTTAAGGGAAGCGGCGTAACCCTGTAGTCAAGAGCACTGAACCCGCACTACAAAACGCACCACATGGAAGAATCTAATACTAACAGGAGCCAGGATTTGATGACCTAATATGTGTTTTCCACACGTGATTCCTAAGGCACTGTAATTTTTCTAGCTGAATAGTGTGCCACTCTATTGTACTGCACAAGAAAGAGCATATAACAAAATCAGATGATCGTATTGAGAACAAACCAGCAATAACTTTCAATAAAAATTCCATGTTGTAGTTGAGGACTTCATATTCATCGACAGCTTCAATGTGAAACATGAATATGAACCAAACATTATTATTTCCAGGTTCATCTACCAGCACTCCATTACAAAGGCTCCTTTTTATATGATACTTTTTATTTGCAGAAAGTGTTAAGAATTTGCATTGCCTTTTAAAGAATACTGTGTAAAGTCACAGATGTAAGCCATGCTGATTACACAGTAGGATTTCATTCATTTTAACCTGAAGGCTATGATTATGCCTCTTATGAGTGCAAGACAGGGCTTCCTGCCCCTGTAGCAAATTTCTTCAATAACATTTGCATTCAACTCAATATTACTAAACACTCATAATGTGTTTAGTTTGAGATAAGAAGAGGGAAGAAATGTAAAATAAATTATAATATGGGTTTATTACAAAGTTTTCTTATTGATACAAAAGTTTCTGTACACATAAAGACTCAATTATCCACCGTTAGAGAACAGAGGGTCAATACCAAATTAAAAAAAAATGAAAAGAAAAAGAAAATGGAAGTATGTGTATATGTGACGGAAGAAGAAGATGACTACCAAATTGACTTCAGCCAAAACATTTTTTGACATGAACGTGAAACTCAGTACGAATCTGCTATAGTTCTGCAATAAATCATTTTCTACAGTTATCAATGTGTTTATCTACATACCAACAACACACTCACACACAAACATACAGAATATAATCATACAGAAGACAGGGAAGTTGTTCATTGCTACTGATTTTCTCTTCTATCCCCATTTTGAGTCTTCCCAGTTTCTGCATTGTAGTGATGTGTCCTACAGATCTCTGTATTATTTGGACTCCAGTTACAATAAAGTTGCAACTGTCTATGTGAACAACACAAATTCATTTTCAGTTTTGAAAAGGAATGCATGGTTTCTGACATTAACATCAAGTATCTGAACACCTTTAATACCTGATGACATAGCTCATGTACAATGACCATGGTGACATCCAGTAGGTATGATATAGAAGAAATGCTTGGATCTAGCAGTATCCTTTGCTCCACAAAAACGCTCAGTCCCCAGTTCTCCATAGCAGCATACGGATGCTTAGGCACAGCTAACAGATCTAGAAATAGAAAAAATGTACGTTAACTCCTTGTGGGAGGTACTATGCTGAAGAGCTATTGTAAGTAAGGCCATAAATGATCACTAAAAGCATTTTAAATAACATATATGTAAAAAACAAAACTTAATCTCAGCTCCCTAGTAATGTATTTAAGAAAAATTAATAAAATATTAATTTTTTAATCTTATACCACTATTTGTTCACACATGATTACCATGTTATTGCTGTAACACAGTACTTAGTATTTCTAATTGAAGTTTTCTATACAGAATCCAGCTGATTTACAATACCTTGTTGATCTCCTTCTGGGTTTGATACGCTTCTCATGTTTACTATACCATATCAATGTAGTAACACAGACTTTTACCAGAAATATTTTTTATCTTTTCATTAAAGTGACTCCTTTATGAACATCTTGCACATCAAACTGTAAGTAAGGACTGACATTAAGGGGAGCACTGAAGAAATACTGTTTCATAACAACCAGAAAGATGGCAAACTGTTCAGAATCACCAGTTCTTACAAAACAAGGTATCTTTCAGCGTGCACTATTGCTAGCATGCGTCCTCTGAGAACAGGACTGCTGACAGCCATCTCCCAGCCCCGCAGGCTGGAACAATGCTGCCATACACAACTTCAGGAGTATTACTTCATTTTTGTATTCAGTAAGTGACAAAATATTAGGAAGAAGATGGGAAGGTCCTTCATCAGGTAAAAAAGAAGTGGTGGGGAATTTCTCTCAGTGGCATGAGGTTGAACAAGACAATATTACAATGTCTATCCATGTGTTAGAAAAATCTTACTGCAGAAGACTGAGAAGAAACTAAAATTGACTATCAGTCTGGAAATAAATCTCAAATTACAGTAAATTGACATAGGGAATAAACCAATACACGATGCTGCTTCATGGCAAAAACATCTGAAAGAGCCCAGAAACAACTTGTATGTCTACAAGAAGCCCAGTGCAACTTGTGTACAAATCAGCTAGAATTTTGGAAGCTACACTGTCACATCAGCATGGTGCTCCCTCCAGTCAAACTAATTAGCCTGGTTTCTTAATTAATTTGCCTGGCTTCTTAATTAATTAGCCTGGCTGCCACACTCCTCTCATTTGGCTGTATTACTTCTCGTTCCAAAGCTAGTTCATCGCAGTTAACACAAATATATCTAGGTGGTACTTCACGGGGTGGGATGAAAGGTCTCTGGGTTGACTTCCCAATCTGAAGAAGAAAAATTCGGACCTGCTTATTCTAAATTACACTCTAAATTATATCACAGCACTGACACATCTCCTAAGTTTGTCTATTTTGGCTTGCTGATACGTGTGGTGGAATTGGCTTGGAGAACAACCTGACAGCAGGAGCTCTACTTCAGGATTCACAGGAAGTTGCCACTGAAATATCAGGAATGGAGAACTTGAATATATTCCAGCACTCCCAAAAAGGGCCTGCTGCAAGAAGCATAAAAATACCAGCCTTCTACTGGAAGCACAGAGAGAGTCTAGCAGCTACTTCCAAATACAAGCAAACTGAAAATATCCAAATTGCAAACAGAGACATACTACAAATGGTAAAGAATAAATATTTTACATAAAGGCAGACAAAAGCCTGATTAAATAAAATAAAGCAAAAATCCGAAACATGGTGCTCAAGATTAGACATGCAAGTAAATTCAAAACTACATGCTTTCCTTTTCTTCTTCAGTTGAAGCTCAAACTGTACTAATTTTTTAGAATAACTGCAATTTGTTATAAATGACATGCAAAATGAAAAACTCCTGTCTGCGATACAAAGAAGGGATAAGGATGAAAAAAAAAGGACACAAAGGCTACCGGGTGAAATCACTGAAGTTAATGGCAAATCTTCATTAACATTAAACACGGATCTCTCCCATTCTCAACTCTGTAAAGAAAGCCGTAACTTCTCCAACAGCGATTAAACTTTCCTCCAAAAGGCATCTTCAGAAGAAGAATAGAGAAAGACTCTGTTCTTATCTACACCAATTAAGTTTTCAGCAATTCCCTCAAATAAGCAAAGTAACACCGAAATAGAACTAGCATGAAAGTAAAACCAGTTCCCTACTTTTAACTGATCCTTCTGTTTCCTTTCTCTCCTTCGGGTTCATTTGTAGTTTTTGGTCTTTCTTGCCAGTCATAATGGACAGATTTTGTCAGTGTCAGCCAGTAATAAACTGGAATAACTCTGTGGAACTGGGAAACCAGAGTGAGGTCTCATACTAAACAGCTCTACAGGCTAATTATAGACTGTCTTTCACTATTTGTGTCATTGGTATTGGTCTGCTGGTTTAGACCGATACTTTATAGCACCGACATACCAATAAAACCTTCCATTCTGATGGACGGCTAACTGCCTTGCAGGTAGACAGCCGCAGAGGGATATTCTAAATCACTTTGATCCAACGCAGCCCCGTTGCTCTGCAAAGCCTGGAAACTCCTCTCATTCATCGGCTAATGCTTAAAGGGCTTTTCTGAACAGACAAAACGAAACGTAATAGATAACCCTGTTGGTTTCCAGAATGCTAATCCTTGCAGGTGACACGAGCATACCAATAATGCTGAATGAATTAAGAAGTGTACTACAATATATGAACACACTCCTACCTTTTCCTAGTGCAGGGTCTGATGCACTACACTTTAATGCCAAAGAAGAGACTTTCTTAATCTCCAATGACTGACAGAATGGACTCTGAACATACTCATTATCACAAAATGAGAAATATTTGCTTCTCATTGTCCATGTCTAAACTCTGAATGTCCAAGTCCTGGTGTTAGTTTAGAAATGAAATTCCTCAGTGGTTGGTCTTGATTGCTCCACAAATTTCTACTACCTTTAAATAAAATTCCAAACACGCTTAGTTTTGTGGTAAAAGACACAATAATCTATGTCTTTCTCTGGGGAGTCATAAACGTTTGATTTCAGAGGACCAATGTTTGATGTTCAAGTCTCAACATGAGAATTTGTATTTCCCTCTGTTTATCACACCATTAGAACACTGAGGAAGGTATCCTGTGCTCCTGGAGGTGACATCTGTTAAGGTTTTAGTGTAATTTTTAAGGAGCAACGTACAAAAGGAGGGGTGATGATGCACGTCTTGATAGAAATATCATTCACACATATTACTGCTCAAAAGTGTTCTGCACTAACTGCAAAATGTGAACTACTGAATATATAACAGCTTGTGTGCATGCTGCATCCAGTTACTCTGCACACTATTTAATTAAATTCTTTGTAAAGCACTTGTGAATGTTTGATTATGTGGATATTGCTGGGGAAATAGAAATGCATGTTATTGCTTGCAGAGAATAATATCCTCATACATCATAAAACTGTTACTTGAGATTTCCTGATACAGCAGTGCAGAGAGTCCTGTGTACTGCTGGAATAATAGAGGGTTTCCACCTCTTGGCCTTCACAGAGACTAAATTCATGACCAAGAAGTAAAAACTATACAGCTAAAATAAAATCACCAGAAAAGCCATCAGGACAAAAACGTGTTGGAACTTCACACTAACATACTATACTGGTACAATTATTTGAACACGAGGATAGCATTTGGACATTTTTTAAATCTATTTCTTTGTGAATCTCATGAAAAACATTTCAAGTTACAAAAACTGTACACAGCTCAACAGTTTATTTTATTTCCAAATGTTTAATTAAGGCATCATAACTACGTGAGCTTATATCAGAATATAATTGCCTGACATTATTAGCAAGTATTATCATAGTGCAAAATAGAAATTAGCAATTTAACACCTAAGCTGGTCACAAAGTGGATCAACATCTGATGTTTTTTTAACTTTCTCTATGAACTTAGTATCTGTGCAATTTGAACAAATGATACTGTTTTTCCTTTTCCCCCACTGAGTTACAGTATTTTCTAGGCACCCTTAAAAACCATTAAATTTCCCAAACCACGCAACTGGGAACATCACTCTTGCTTTAAATGAGAGCAGGATTAAAACTGAATAGGATTAAATGCAAAACAAGATCCATCTCTCTCATGCAGAGTACCCTGAATTTGGGGGTTCTTCCCCTCCTTTATCATCCTACTCTTTCACAAACGTCAAAGCATCTTTTCCACCACTGTGATTCCACTATGTTTAACCACCTCAGTTTGAAGTCTAATGGGGTGTATTGGGTTTGCGTGGCAAGGTTTTGGTAGGGGGGGAGCTATAGGGGTGGCTTCTGTGAGAAGCTGCTAGAAGCTTCCCCTATGTCCGATAAAGTTAATGCCAGCGGGTTCCAAGACGGACCCGCCGCTAGCCAAGGCCGAGCCAATCAGCAACAGTGGTATACTCATACTGGTATAATAGACACACATCCTTATTATACATATAAATAAGAGTGTGTGTATAAACACAGAAAGACAGACAGACATCCACATGCATTGAACACATTTACTAATATTATGCACTGCAATTTTATTTGGTTTAGCTGCTGGTTGAAATGTAACCAAGGGCTAGATCCTGCAGAAAATATGACAGTATTAAATTTCTAATACTCAAGGTGGAAGATAAAAAGCATCTACTAGGGGAAAAAAAAAAGAGTAACTTTTTGTGTCAACAATTTATGTGAATTTTCTGTTATCATACATGATAAGTCTCCCAAATAAATCTGAGAGCCCTGAAACACTGCAACTTGTAAATGAGAAGAACATACAGTGAGAAACAAGAATTTTCTGTCAAGCATCTTTACACATATTTTTTCCTTAATAAAACCAGGAGGCACACAGAGGTAAACTGTTCACTTCATGAGCTCCATGTTTTTCCCTTATAATCCCTATTTTTATTACAAAAATGACACTATAAAAATAATTTGAATTTACCTACGTGCCTCTCACAACTTTACTTTCATTCATTTCTTCAGAGAGGCTTTCTTCAAGATTTCAGGTGTAGATTTCTTGCTACCAGGTATTTCATTTTTTTGACAACGATTTCAACAGATTAGGAGAAAGCATGGACTAATATCAGTTTATTTTAGTCTTCACAAATGAAAACCTGAAGTATGGTTTTGCCCTTTCCTAATGCTGCATAATGCAATCAATAGCTTTATTAAATCTCTCTAAAGGTCTTGTGCAACTTCCTCAATGAATGTTGTTTTAAAAAAAAAAAAAAAGCTATTTACTAAAAGGGTTTATATTTCTGCCACTCAGATTCTTTAATCAAAGCCATTTCTTTTACTAAGTAGAAGATGCTTTTCTGTAACAGAATACCATTTAATGATTTATGCAGGTTTTAAGGAACAAGCCAACTATAAAAAGTGACAGCTCTCGTTAAAAACCATTAAGTCAACGAGTAGTTATTGTAAGAAATATCTAA
Source organism: Gymnogyps californianus (assembly GCF_018139145.2). Lineage (NCBI taxonomy): Eukaryota > Metazoa > Chordata > Aves > Accipitriformes > Cathartidae > Gymnogyps > Gymnogyps californianus. The sequence goes on from NC_059471.1 coordinate 177,983,300, forward strand.
ATTTTCTACTGATAAAGAACCACTGATAACTACTTATAAGAAATATCTAAATTGGCTACTGAAAAACTTTCTTTTCTGCACTGTTTGCTTAGTATATGACAGAGAAGTCTGTGCTGGAAAACCAAGTTTGCCTTGTATATACTTTCAACCCCTTAAAAAGTTACTTGAGGGGAGGGGAACGAAAAAAACCAAACATCCCAGGGCTTGGTGAAAGCTCTCTGAAGCCAACAGGAAGGTCTCCAACTGACTGCAACAGCAGAACGAAACACAAGTAACGGATTTGAATGTTCGCCTTGACACACTTTGAGACACCTGATTTTCAGAAAATACTAAGTGCACGTTTCCTGAAAACTAAACCATTTCAGTATCTCACTTTTGGCACTTAGGACCTAGGTACCCTAAATTAGCTGCCTTTTAACTATTACTTTCATTTAACTACAACTTAATACTGTTATTCTATTTTCTCTCACTACATGCCAAGTATTCAAACACACAGAAGTCGCACACAACCTGGATGACAGCCCCACGGGAAATCTTCGACTAACATTTCTGTTTACCCAAATGCTTATTCTGGCACCCATCTGTTTTTATCTCTGGGACTACACCACCAATACCCTTCTGTAAGCATGACACTTATCAACCCACACGGACATTAGCCTGCAGAGTTAATGCAAAGGTCTGAAACTGTTTGCCATTATTTCAGTCAAATCAAATGGCTTGTTGCAGACCCTGAGGAGAAATCACTGACACACAGCAGTTTATTGCTGGGTTTTTTATTGCTTCTTACTGCTGTACAAAGTATTACTTAACATTAACTGACATAAACAATGGATGGATTTCCAGAGTGTTTGATACGAATAGCAGATGTTTAATGCAATGTGAATACTAAAGGATCTGAGAGGGAAAAAAAAATGTGGAGAGAAAGCTGGGGAGGGTAAGCGGGGAGAATAAGCAGTAATATAGAAAGAAAAACTTGCTGTTTTTTCCAGCAACTGAGCCTTGACACTGGGTGATGGCTAGTTTACAGTTTAAGAAAATAAAATAGAAACCCGTTGATTTATTTGACATGCATATTATTAAATTGCTTTCAATTTTCATAACCCCAATCTATAGATCATTGCTTTGTTATTTCAAAGTATGTCAAATGATTCAATGTTAAAATGAAAAATGAATGCAGTCGCCCATTGAGGCTGAATTATGTATCATCTTGGTTGTATCGACCTCTACATGAACAATGCCTTTCTTTTAAATAATACCTGGATAGTTCATTATGAATTGCTGCACAGTAACAAACAAGGAAAAAAAAATCTTTCACAAAGTTTCTTTATAAATATAAACCTTTCTTCCCAGCCTTCAGTATAATGTGGGTATTCTAAACTCTTCTTAGATATATATATTAGAACAAAGAGTTACACGGAACAAACTGAGACACAGACTAAAATCAACTCAGGTTTCTGTTACTCCAAATTACAGGGCTAGTACTGTATGTGCATCCCTTACAGTATATACACAACAGATGAACAGAGAAAATACATTCCAACTCTCAACACCGAAAGATCTGGAGAGAGGAAAAAACAAGAAAGACTTTTGTTGCCTTCATAAATACTGTTTCTAACACAAATACTAAGAGCATTGACATGATGGAAAATTGCCAACAGCCATTTTCCTACCACCACAGTTAATAGAGCATGAGGATTCTACGGCTGAAAACAACACGTCACTGATTACTGAGCACTTCCAGTATGAATACTGCCGCAAAGAAAATGATCAAGTGCCACTGCCGTATTCCTTCCCTTCGCTGCAAAACCGAGGTGCAGGTACACAGAAAACTCCAGAAATCCATACTACTTAAGAATTATAACAATGAGGTAAAATAAATCTTTTCATCTGGCATACATGAAACTGATTTGCATCACAGTAATAAAGACATGAATGTTTCCATTAGTACAACACTCCATATACCCAGATTTACCTCTTTTATGTTTGCTTTAAAGTGAGATCGTATTTACAGGTGATGGGCAGAGTTTAGCAGTGAAAGTAGAAATAGGAATTCTGGGAAGATAGGCAGGTATTTTGCATTACCAGTATCTCAAAAATATGTATCACAATATTCCACCTGGAGATAAAATTACAATATAGCTAATCACATGCATTACATTTGAAGGCAATGTTTTTGTGGGGCCTGTATCTATTTATCTTCTCCTCTCCTCCACAGTAAGATGAAGAAATACAAATGGACTGTCCTGGATAGCTCCTGAGATATTGTTTTTAGGTCTTGCTGTTTATCCTAAGCCCTAAAATAAAGTTTATCTTACATTCTTATGCAAATTCTTTAGATAATATTAGATCAGGATAAATTTTTACTATCTTAATAGTAAAAATAGTAATTTATTCATCAGTTTTATTTAATACACCAAGAACCAATAACTTTCTGTGACATACCACAAAAAAAAGTCATCCTGAATTCTAGAGAAACACGAATAACAGAGGACTCATTCTGTTCTCATGCAAGCCCACACTCTCTCCTCCCCACTCCTGCCCAAGGATGTAACCACTTAAACTAAGTCTTGTCACAGAATCCGTATTCACCCTTACAAGAGGCTCACTGGAACACACCGATGGGCCAGTGGGACCAAAATGTGAAAGTCAAAGCTGAACTTCTTGGTGCATTTAGATACCCTGGAGAGATTTAACTACGTGAATTTCCTCCTTCACTCTGTTCTGGGTCTGCATGGGCACAGGCTGCCAGCAACGTGCTGTGCAGTTACGTATCACAGGTGAAAAATCAGAGTTAAATAGCAGGCATGCAAGACTGTGACAGAAAAAAAATCATCCTTCTCTACACAGTTACTCCACATTTCCCACAGTAAAATGCAGCACCAGGACCTGAACCTCTAAGAAGCTTCACTTCCCTGGCCCAGGAAGGCTGAGCAACAGGCTCCGCTCAACCCACATCGTGGTACGCAGAGGCAGGCAGTAATATGTCTCTGAATAAAGAGGGTGTTTTTTAAGCGTCTTGGGCCCAGAGTTATTCCTGAACCCCACATGGTTATCAGCAGGGGGAAGAAAAAGGAATTAAAAGAAATAAGAAGGATGGAAAAGTAGAGTGGCTGAAACCTCCACCAGAGCTCAAAATCTCTCTGAGCATGGAAAACAATGGGAAGAGATGGAAATGGTGCTTCGTTCTGCACCTGGAAGCAATAGCTACTAGTGAAGAGAAAGACAATAGTTAGAAAGTAACCTTATTTCTGACAGTTGTGGTTTCAGATATACTTGAAGTGTTTAATAGTTTCAATTAACTCAGAGAACAGAAGCCAAACATGAAACTGTGTTTCAAAAATGGAAGAATACCGCAAACCATGTAAAAATAAAACTCTAGAAAGAAATGTTTTTAATCTGAAGTTACAAAAGAAAAGTGACACACTAAAGAGAGGCTGGTGACTGATACAAACTGAACTGTACTACTGAAGTTTGGCAAGGAGCTAACAAGAGCTGAGAACAGAAGAGGTTGTGACAGACCTGGGAGAAGTACTTCAACGACAGACTACCGGGAGACTCAGAAAGAAGGAAAAGCAGAGCCTGACAAACAACAGGAGTCATTCAGTCCAGAACAAAGCTTATAGAGATCAGACAGATCTCTGAGGCAGTGAGTAAGATTGATAATCCAATATCCACCAGAAAAGAAACCCGAGACAGAAAATCATGCAGAGCTCAGAGAACATGCGGAACTGCACACACCATGACAGCCTGGACAAGCGATAGTCCTCTTCAGTGTGGGGGAAGAAATATTGGAAAGGTGATGGATTACATCTCTTCCCTCCACCGATGGAGTGACTATATTGACAAAGGGAATGATGACAGCAACACCAACTCCTATTAGTATTTTCTGGGTACTTTTATGATACACAAATGCCCTAGGGTATGGTATTGCTACCCTTTTGTATAAAATATGTCTTGTTAGTTCCCTTAAATCACATTTAAGCCATATTGAGGTAAAAAATCGGTAACAAATTTTATCAACAACTTTCAAAACAGACGCTGTAATAAATGCTTACAAAGGTTACAACCAAATAGACAAAATCTATGTTAATGTATTTACACTGATCCATACTTACATCCATATTGAGCTAGCACTGACAAGCAGGCAATCACGGCTCCGGTCCTTGTGCACACGTTATGTTTCATGTTTTCCCTATCATCGAAAAATTATTCAGAAGTTCTGGTCTGAGAATTCATCTGCAAGAGATGAACTTCTCATGGAGCACTTTCAAGGTGCACTCCTCCACTCCCTCTTAGATCTTCATATTTCTGCACGTCCCTTGGTTAAACCACAACAGGCTTTTTTTTTTTTGTACCAGTCTCACCTTTGAAACGTTCCTGGGATCTAAACAGACTTCATCTTTCATCCTGACTCATTCTGTTTCCCCCATTTTTGAGAGACAGTCTGTCCATTTTTCTTAATAGTGCTTGTTCACTTCCTTAGATATGCAAATATCTGTTTGTTAGACTAGAAATTATCTTCCATACTAAACTGGCTAGTAAGCAGCTTCTTACTTCAATGACTTCAATGAGGGGATAAAAACATTTCCCCCTCCCTTTGGTAATTCATTTGCATTTTTCAGTGTGTAATGTGACCTCCACTGGAGCTTACATTCTGTATCAATCTTCACCTGCATTATACAAAGATCTAAATAGAATAAAATGTATGCAGCTCATTACTGACTGCTAACTGAGACCACTAATGCTAACACACCAGTAATGAACCACTTTGGGATAGCAGTGGGCTTGCAGCGACTGATCCCCATTGCAGCCTCACTGCTCTCAAAGTCAGAGAGCAGAGTAAGACAATTCCAGGATATAATAAGTAAGACAACATAAAGAAGGTACGTCTTCCCTTGCTTTTGCACAAGGAAGAACACATGTAAAATTGGAACTTCTTTTTATTGCCTGCAAGGGGAGATATTTTGAGAGACCATTGATGTCAAATATTTCTGTTAGATGAATACGCAAAATTATGGCAGATGCCATTTGAAAAGGTTATGCATTCATCTTGTGATGGCACAGACAGGGTATCAAGTTTTACATAGTAACACTTCATATGGGAAAAACCAGGAAGAGAGAGTGGCAAGAGGCTTTGGACAACTTTGGAAAGATTAAAAAAATGCCAAGCTAAAACTAAACACACACAAAAAAGCATAAAGGGCAGACAATGAAAGTACTGCACTGGAAGTATGGAGAGTTGTTAATGCACAAAGATGCACAAACCACAAGGACAGCATTATCATCATGTCTAGCCAATGGAAAAGATACTGAGATTCCTTGGAATAATGGATTAGGTGACCAAATTTGTGCCAAATGTTGTTTTTTTAATCACTACTGTAAGCATTACTAAGAAATCCCATTTACAGACATTGGAAAAGTCCATGAAAAGGCAACAAGGACTGAAAATTAGATAAAGAGATCTCTCTGTAATCCCACAGCCAATTCACAAACAGTATAACAGGAAACATAAAACTAAATTCTTCAGTACCACGTTAATGTACCTTTAACGTGGTATCAGTGCAGTGCTCTAACAAAATCACAGAATGGTTGAGATTGAAAGAGACCTCTGGAGGTCATCTTGTCCAATTCCCCTGCTCATGTAGGGCCACCACGAGCCGGCTGCCCAGGACTGTGTCCAGACAGCTTTTGAATATCTCCAAGGATTGAGACTCCACAATATCTGTGCAACCTGTGCCAGTGCTCGGTCACCCTCACTGAAAAAAAGTGTTTCCTGATGTTCAAGAGGAACCTCCTGTGTTTCAGTTTGTGCCCATTGCCTCTTGTCCTGTCACTGGGCACCACTGAAAAGAGCCTGGTGCCATCTTCCTTGCACTGTTCCTTCAGGTATTTATACACATTGATGAGATCCCCCCTGAGCCTTCTCTTCTCCAGACTGAACAGTCCCAGCTCTCCCAGCCTCCTCTCATAGGAGAGATGCTCCAGTCCCTTAATCGTCCTTGTAGCCCTTCACTGGACTTTCTCCAGTATGTCCATGTGTCTCTTGTACTGCAGAGCCCAGAACTGGACCCAGCACTCCAGGTGTGGCCTCACCAGTGCTGAGTAGAGGAGAAGGATCACCTCCCTTGACCTCATAGCAACCCTCCTAATGCAGCCCAGGACACCATTCACCTTCTTTGCTGTGAGGGCACAGTGCTGGCTCATGGTCAACTTCACATTCACAAGCTCATTTCTGAAAAGCTGGTTTCCAGGTGGTCGGCCCCCAGTACATACTGGTGCACGGGGTTGTTTCTCCCTAGGTGCAGGACTTTGCACTTCCCTTTGTTGGACTTCATGAAGTTCTTGTCAGCCCATTTCTCCAGTCTGTCGAGGTCCCTCTGGATGGCAGCACAACCCTCCACTGTATTACCCACCCCTCCCAGTTTTGTGTCATCCGCAAACTTGCTGAGGGTACACCCTGCCCCACTATCCAGATCGTTAATGAAGATGTTGAACAGGACTGGACTCAGCATTGACCCCTCGGGTACACTGCTAGTGACTGGCCAACTAGACTTCATACCACTAATCATCACCATCTGGGCCCAGCTGTTCAGCCAGTTTTCAGTTCACTTTACTGTCTGCTCATCTAGCTCATACTTCATCAGCTTCTCTATGAGGATCTTATGGGAGACAGTGTCAAAGACCTTACTAAAGTCCAGGTAGACAATACCCACTGCTCTCCCCTCATCTACCAAGCCAGAAATTTCATCATAGAAGGTTATCTGGTTGGGCAAGCTTGACTTCCCCTTGGTGAACCCATGGTGACTGCTCCCAGTCACCTTCTTGTCCTTCATGTGTGTGGAAATGGTTTCCAAGATTAGTTGTTCCATCACCTTCCCAGAGACTGACGTGAGGCTGACTAGCCTGTAGTTCCCTGGGTCCTCCTTCTTGCCCTTCTTGAAGATGTGGGTAACATTTGCTTTCCTCCAGTCCTCAGGTACCTCTCCCAATCACCATAGCCTTTCAAAGGTAATCAAAAGTGGCCTCACAACGACATCAGCCAGCTCCCTCAGCATTCATGGGTGCATACTGTTAGGGTCCATATGGTTAAAACTAGAGAGCACTGTCATTGGCACTGAACAAAAATTTGGAAGTCAATACTCAAACAGAGAAGGGACTTCCATAATATAACACAGATAACCTGCTTCAAAGAGATCTTGTTCTTTGTTAAAAAAAGGTGAGAAAATCTCCCCTTTTTTCCAGAAGATACAACTGAGAATTTTTTGTGTGTGTTACAAATGTATGAATCCTAGTTCAAATCTTTGTAGTTTCAGCAAATCAGACAAGTGCTCTGGATTAACTGCCAGATAGGCAGGGAACAAAATCCAGAGCTAGATACTGTCTATACCAACAACAAAAAGGTTGTTATCAGAGAAAATATGGCCTGTGACTGCCAGAGAACTGAAGCTTTTCAGAAAGTAATCAATGCTTTTAGGACAGGATAGCCAAGGCAGCATATTGCTGTCACTCCAGACAAGTATTCACTAAGGATAGAGAGGCACACTTTCTACAGTTCCCTAAAAGAATGAAGAAATAAGGAAAGTAATTAGGCAATCAAAAAACCCTAAGCAATCACTCCTGAGACACCACAATGAATTAACTGTCTCCACACAGGCAAAATACCAGTATTTTAAGGTAAACTCATAAATTTGAGTAGATCAGAGATTATTTGTACACTTTTCCTAAGTTTGGTTTGTGAGCATGGTTAAAAAATTGGTTAAATGATTGGTGAATTTATGTCATCTGAATGTCCCTGTTATGTTGTTATTACATTTTAGTTGAAGAAGAAAACCAGACAGTGGGAATTTTAGCTGTAAGTGGTTCTGCTTCCCAGACAAAATTATTACAGGTAGGACTCAGTCTAAGTCCATGTTCTGGTCAGAAGAGGAAGTTCTAGACATATCTGTGCAGAGAAGCCATCCTTTTATGTGATGCACACAACAGATACTTCCACATTTAAACCTATAGGCAAGATGCTGCTTCTGAGGCATTTTTTGCTGAATGAAGGCTGAAGGCTATGTGCCTCCCAGCTAATGCCTAGGGGTAGAGCCAGGGTCTCTCTTCTTCACTCTTCTCTATACTCTTTACCAACCTCATTTTCCTAGGGCTGAGACCTGACCCACAGGAACTCCATTCCATACTAGAGAATTCAGTGCAAGCTGTCACTGTAGCCTGTGAGCATGGTCCTCCTCTCGTGACCTCTCTCTTCTAGCACAGTCCCCCAACCCAGCATTCCCATTTGGGGAACTGACTCCAGGCATGTGAAGACAGTACTGGTCAGCTCTTCACAAAGAAATGGGCTTGGAAGGTGGTCAAGCCAGGCAGGATAATAAAGACCCATGTACAAGACTATTATAACAAATAAAGCAACAGCATCAACATCTAATAATCTGTAATGTAGAATTACCTACATTTGGAGTTGCAATACAACCATTCTGTTGATGTATCATCCATTGCTGCTACCTATCGTGTATGAATTAAACCTATTTCTTCAGTCAGTGTGTCCTTTTTGACTTCTGAACTAATAAATCTCACCCCCTCAAATTCAGTTCTTCAACATAAATTGAAAAAAGAGAGTCAGCTTTTCTAGTTTTTCAACTCCATGTTGAACAAGTCATGGAACTAAACTAAACAGAATAAATCAACATAAGTAAAACTTTATTCTTCCAACAGCACAAGAAGCTACCCAAAACTGATACAACACTTCAATGTTCTTTTTTATGGGGTTTAGCAAATTACCTTTCCAAATTTAGTAGTCCGTCATTCTTTAAGATTTCAGCGGAACAGTAAACTGTTTGAATATTACCTCAAATTTAAATTAGCACAAAAGAACACAGATCAGTCAGGCCCCCAAAAATCCGCTACAACTTACAATCTGAGTTCAAAAGAGAATATTTTATGCTTAAAATCTGGTTTAAACTTTGAAAAATCTGATTTAAATTACATTTTAAATAGCAGCATTTTGTACATTTTTACTAATATATTTGCTGTAAAATATCCTTCTGTTAGTGTGCATGTTTTACTCCGAATGCTACTCTGGAGTAAACACGGAACTCTTGTCATGTCCAAATGAAATCATTTTTTTCTGTACTCAACAACCATAAAAACTGCAAAGAAAGAGGCTATTCCTACTTCTCCAGATACTTTGCGTTTTGCAAATTTCAGGGTGATGACCAAAGAGCTAAGAAAGTAGCTTGGAACACCAGAAAAGCACTAGCTTGAGCTAAAAAAAGACTGGATTACTTCTGAAGAAACAAAGATTCAGTGCTGATGGAACCGAAAGATGCTGCCTCACAGTACCAAGAAATGCAGTGGGAAAAGCTGAAAAGTATTGCCAGAAGGCTTGAGACACAGCCGAAATAGATGAGAAACACAGACAGACAAACTGAGAAACAAGTCAAAGAAATGAAAAATTTGTCTGAGGCAGCCAGTAAGTAAGGGCCTAGCAGCTGAGGAAACGTTGCCGAAAGGACTATGAATACAAACAGGAGAAATGTTTTGAGGGGATGAAGAAAAGAGGGAGTAAATGAATGCAGAAAGAGAATACAGGCTTAATCCTGAGTACATGATTTAATTACACTTATTTGAACACACCTTGCTAGGACACATTTGCAATTCCTCAGACTCATTCCAATAAGGTTTTGCATATCTTCAATGCATTGAACAAGAGGAAACAAAAAACCTGTGGAAAAGCCCACCTTTTCCACTGCTCAAGTATAAAGAGTTGAAGGAGCTGAAGGTTCATGAGGTATTGAAATAACCCACTTCAGCAACTGTTTGGTTATTAACTAGATATGTCAACACTTCAGACATTCATGCACTCTGCCTTTCTGAAGAACTTTACACAGCCAGAAGGGCTGCAGAGAAGTTCTCAGGAACTCTGGAAATAAATAAAACCTTGGGAGAACTGTAGCTTGAGGATTACTGAAGGAACAGCTTTACATGGTGAAGTTGTATTTGAGAGCAAACTATATACACAAAAGGCAGTGAAAAAGAGAATTCAATGACCACATGAGCATCAAAGATGTTGAAGGAAAAAACAGCAGTTAAATAAGTTGAACTAGTAACAGAAGCCATAAAAAAGAAATTTGAGTAAAGTGAACGTAAAGCAGACAGAAATTCAGTACTACCAATTGCACCTACCAGGTCACAGAAGCTGAGAACCTTCCTGACCAGCCATTTTATTGGCAACAAGAAAGAGACCAAAACAGATGTAGCACGTTCTTCTCCTAAAAGAGCACTACTTGTCCAAGTACAGTCTTGTCTATGCCCCATGTTATAGTGTAGCATTACAAAGTCATGGAGATAAATGTCTGCTCTGAGTACTACTAGCCCACTGAATACATAAACTTTTCCAATTATAGAGAAATTAGAATGGTTTCCCTGATTAGAATTTCATTCCCTGCATCATAGATTTAAACATTAAAGTTATATTAAAGTTATATTAAAGAACCATAACAAAGTTAGGTTCACAAACCTCATCTAAACTTGATAACCTATGAATAATTTACATTAAAATAATATAGTTTTCATTTTAAAGTGTTTCTATTATGACGACTTTTCTCTTTTAGAATCATAATTTTTCCATACCATCGTGCTTCATTATTATTTACAGAAAAAACAATTTCTGATCATTCCACTTAAAAGAAAAAGAATCCAATTACAGATTTTGCTGCATCAGTAATGTTTGATGAAGACCATGAAAGAGCATACATGCTTTTCTTTTCAGAAAATGTAAGAATAACTTGCACAAGATAAGTATTGAAAAGTCTATTAGAAGAAAGAGAATAACCTGCTAGATCTTCAGTATAATGAAAGGCACAAAAGAACAACTGGTACAGGATCAGGATCTAATAGTCCTTGAATCTAGAAAGTCTTTTTGGTTTGGCTCCTATCAACACAGTTCAGACTGCACAGATAATTCAATGTGCACCACGGAAGTGTTCTTAAAAATCTTAGTAATACCATGCAGAGGACCATTGCAGTCCTGTAGTGAACTTAGTAAGCCAGCACCCCAAGTCATCAAATCATCTGCACTGAAAGTACGCAAGATTCACACTGAAGTCTACAAACCAAGTTCTTCTTTACGCTGAAGACATCATCTTCTCCTTCTAAAAGACAGACTATAAAACAGCCTGAACGAAACAGTGTTTTCATGTGGTTCCTGGTCCCTTTTCAGTGCTGGAACAATGTGTAAGTGTTGGTTCAAATGTAAATCAGATTCCAAAGGACTAAGGACTTGCTTAAAGCAAATGATTAAGTATATGGAAGATCAAAGCCTAGCACTTCACTGACATCTGAGAATGCAAATGAGAGATGCAGAAGAGGATGAAGAAAAACAAAGGAGAACTGGGGGATTCTTTCTTGGTGCAAGCATTAAAAATCTACTGGTTTAAATTAAACAACAACAACTATATCAGTGGAGGAATCCTTATCTCATGGCTTTACTTGATGAAAGGCACATTATAGTATTTCTATAAGAGGACAGTTTGTTTTTTCATGCTATTATTTTGATACCCCTCAAGAAGATATTTTACTCTTAAAGCCAATTTTGTTCTCTCTCATTTAGCAAACATTGATTTTTTTCCCACGTCTGCATTTCAAATAGAGCTAAAACAAGCAAGGCTGGTTTTGTTTAATACCTTCAAAGGTGCTGAACCTCCTCTGGCTATCTGGAATAAAAATCCACAGCTGTGACTAGTTCTTTATGGGTATTCCAATCCCAATTTCTTCTTCTTCAAAGCTTCAATAGCTGTTTAAAAGAAGTACAATGCATCCTTCTTCAAAGATGACAGAAAAGGTACTGCACTTTGCATTACCATACATGATCTCAGTACATTCCTTGCTGTCTGCTCTGCCTGGGAGTTCAGCTTGATGTCAGTTTGAAGGTATTACAGTGACGACCAAAGATAGTCATCCACAGAGACATATTACCAGGGGCTTCAAGAATACCTGCTACCCTGCCAGCAAGAACAAATGAAACACATATTTATCAAAAGGCACTTTTGTCTTTTGCCACAGCTATATGCTATACAAGGAACTGCTATTTCATTTACAAGTGAATCTTCAGTGTTGCAGTGACAACACAAATTTCAGTGAATGGACTAACATGCTTGACAGAGTGTTGAAGAACAAGATTATAACCTGCTCCTTCAAACTTCAGCACTTGAAGTAATCAATGGAAAACTTTAGAAACATCAGACAAAAGATGAATAATCCCAACCACTACTTTAAGATCCAGAAGAGCACATTCATCCATTTGGTATTTAATGTCCTAGATATTCACCTTTTTCCACAGACATTCTCTCATAATTTCATATTAATTATTTCGTGTAATAAATGTGTGGGTTAGCTTCATTTGAAATCAAATGTCTAAACACAATGAATTAATTGTACGCAATCTATAATACACAGAAATGCATGGATTATAGAAATATATTCTAGCAGCTAATGAAGAAAGACACGGAACCCTCATGATAACAAAAGTTATCACAGAATTTTGCTACTTAGTCTATACAGCAGAAGTCCCTCTGACGGTGGCAAAGGCTGTCATTCCTAGAGAATCCACCTCTTGAAGTTTTTTTTCAGAGTCAGAGAAATGTCCTGACTGGTATCAGGGTGCAATCTGATCACAGTAGGACTGCTGAAATCACAGTTAATGGAGCATGTCTCCAGGCACATGAATCCCTGTAATGACTTCTCCACTTGGCCTGCAGAAAATCCAAGCTTCTCCAGACATTTCTGGCCTCCCCACAACTGTCACTGCCAATTTCAGTATATCTCTTCCAGGTCATGTTATTTGTTAACTCCTTCCCTCTTCTAATACTTTAATGATGCTTCCCTCTTGATCAAAACCCTTTATTCCCTTTTTGCCTGTATCAGACCACTGCCTTTCGCATCCTTAGGTGTATTTGCAATTTACTGTGTTTGGATGCTGGAAGGGACTAAAGAGAAAACTGAAGAGAGAACTGAACATTGTGTGACTCCACAAGAAAGAAAAGTAGTGGTGTCATCAATCCTCAAAACTCCTTTGGGCGTATGTAATCATACGCTCAAAGGAATCACCCATGTAACAGCTTTATCAGCCTTTCTTATGCAGCATCAGCACTTACATCTTTTTGCCGCCCTGTTAATGTGTCACACTGACGTGCCAGGAACTCTTCCCTAGGTCACACTGGCACAGGTCAATAGTATTTTTTCTGATCTAGTCTACTGAATGAGCTATGATCAGCTTACCAGGTTCACATGGGAAATTATGTCTAATACATTTCCAGGTACAATGAAGATTTAGGCCTCTTGGTCTCCCCTGCTTTCTTTGCAACTTTTAAGGCTTTTACCTTTTGTACTAAAGACAAGCAGTTGGGAAGTATTTTGTGGTTTCTTCTGAACTAAAGGACTATTAAGTAGTCATCTGCAATTGAAGGTGACTAGATTGGTTTCTTCAATTGGTTTCTTGCAGGTCTGATAATTTTCTATCCCTCTCTCTTCCTCCAGCACAGGATATCAGAAAACCACAGACATACTTGTGGTCAGATTTGAGGTTGAAGGTTACACACTGATGTTGACATAAAACTATAATTATCTGCCACTTCCTAGACTTCACACTCTGTTGAGGTCTACTGTTTTTTCAGTGGGCTACTCAATTTGCAGGAGTCTGTGTGTTATTTTGGTTGAAGCAGGACCACTGATCTTTCTTCTTCCTTGCAATATAACGTGTCTAGAAGAGCAGTCCTGTTGCAATGTGCTTTTTCTTGACGCTTTATGTCAAGGTTCTATATAGGGACATGAACAAAGCTAGTGCTGATGAAGTAGAAGAGTGCTCAGGAAAAACACCAACTAAGCACACGCTTGAAGCAGCACTCGCCTGCACAGTTCCAGGCTACATCTATCTTCCCTTGGCAGCGAAGCCACCCGATGCACAGCTGTGTCTGCCGGCCCACATAGGAAATATGTTGGAGGTGATTGAATGGCTCACCCAAATATGCTGAACTGGCAGGCATTGCCATCTCATTGTAATTTTGCATCAATAAATCAACAGTTAAAAGGCATATAATACGAGGTGACTTGAAGTGGCTGTCATTAATTATGTTCTATCTTTTGCTTAGTAACCACCACAACACAGTCTTCAATAAAACTAATCCTAATTACAGTTTGACAAGTTTCCCAAATTATGCTTATGATTTATTTTAGCATGACAATTTTGGAAACTACAAGAGCTGTTCATTTCCTTTTTATTTCACAAGTATATGAAGCAGAGGTACAGTCAGAGATAAACAAACACATAAAAAGTGCCATTTGAACCTTCAGGAACCAGCAAAACCAGTGTTAGAAGATACTAGCATACCTTGAAAATATTAAAAATTGTATTTGTAGTAACTACAGTATTAGTTTCAGAAACTGCTAAAAAGGTGGCAACTTCCTTCTGATCTCTTATTGGAGCAAATTAATCAAAAACTCTCTTCTGTACTTCACTAGAGAGACAGTAAAAAAGTATTTTGTTTTATCTGCTTTAAACCAATCTCCTACCACTTTCAATGAGCATCACATATAGTAGTGTCCCTTGCAGGATTTGATGAACTGGTAGTTCTGCATTAATTCATTTACAGTTTTATTTTTCCCTTTAATAAACAATCTGTGAAGAACCCCCTTAATAATATATTTTGTAATCTCAAAGTCAAACTAGTTTTGGATAAGAACAGGGGAGACTAGAAAGAAGGGAGAAAGAGAGTTACAAGTAATTCGTAATTTTTAATTTTAAATTCCATCTCTCAGAATAATTATCTGAATCATTTCAATGTTGTGAAACACAGTTTTCTTTGTTGCTAGCCTCCTTTTCTCCTGAAAACCAGGGAATAAAAAAGGATGTTACTGTTTTTGTCCAGTTTACAAAAAACATTCAGGATGAAATGTTACAACAGGGAAAAAAAAAAATCAGTCTTCATTGCTGAAAGGTACAGCCAAATTTGGAGAGCTGTGTTTATGTAACACAGCTTTATGAACTCTTAATAGTTAGCATATCAACTAGCTTTCTAAACTCCTACAAGCAGGACAGGAACCTTCATTTCTGCAGAAATGGCAGTCAGAATGAAATAAAACCTTTAAATTCATGTGTTACGAGAAGAATTTCATAATCACACTTCAAAATCATGAGTATGCAGCTAATGAAGGAAGTGTCACATCTCCTGTATTCTCTGGTCACCCATACCTGGCACTGTTCCTGGGAAAGGCAGAATCCTTGAATTGGCTCACATCTGGCTAGCTGTTCTGCTCTCAGCTTTGGTAGAAAATGGGTTAATTATTAAAAAACAAAAGATAAAATATTCTCTCTGCCTTCAGTTTGAAGTGTACACACACCAGCCTCTTCTATACATTTTTGCCTTTAGCTGACTTAGTCCTAGTGGGGCATACACTAGAAAAAATTATACAGCGCTGGCTGTGTAACTTTAACCCTAAGACTGATTCCTGAGAGGTATCAGCCTCAGAGAACACTAATGCCCTTACTGCCTTAAAAGGAGATTGCAAGAAACTTGCAGGACCAGGCTTCTTTTCTCAGCAACCCGCTCACACCAGTGCAAAGGCTCTGAGTGTTGCTCCCTGCTCTGTTTGCATCGATCCTTGGCTGCTACCTGGGACATTGCAGATAATGCCAATTATAGGGGCCTCGGATTCCAGCAGCATTTGCCGAGGAGCCTCTGCTTGGTCTCACTCCCAGCACGAGGAGGCTGGCACACCTCGGGATCCAGAGTGAAGCAACAGATGGGAAGGAGGGGAGAAGAAACAGAATCAAAGCCATTCCACGCTGTTTGCTCAGAGGTTGCCAAAACAGGCACTGACAGCGAGTAGCCATAGGGAACTGAGGATAGCTTAAGTTCTAATTTCTCAGCAGGTGCAAAGCATGGAGATAGCATTTTAAAACAACCCCCTAGGAAACCCTCCATTTTTTCCCCCTCTCCCTTCCTTTCTTCTTTCTTGTTTTTTTAAACAGTTTCATCCCCTAACAAACAAAATTGCCAGTGGCTTTCAACTTATAGCAACAACCTGGAGGCAACTCGTGAGTACTTTGTCAACAATGCTAATCTGTAAGCCAAAGAAAAAAGATTTCCGTTTATAGTTAAAAAAATTTTTTTGTTTTCTCTGCAAAACAGGCCTATGTAAACTGATGCAATCAGGTCCCTAGGGCCTGCAAGAACGTAAGAGTTCTGCTTCTGTTCCAGCACTGCAGATCTTTCTTTGTCTTGCTCTGTCCCTCTCTCCTACGTGTACGCATTTGTATTATATTTCACTTATGTTTGGCATGTACCTCACAGAAATCACAGAGAATGACCCTGTATGCTCCGGTGTGCAGACATTCCCTTAACACACACATTACCAACCACATGGCAAAGACTTTCCCTCATTATCACTGGTCACTGGGGGACACTTCTCCCAAATGAATGAATCAAAAACTATTCAATGCCATTTAAGGGGAGAAGCAGCTTTTTTTATGCCCTTGAATTTGGGAGCTGGGTACTTTATTGATAGGGTACTCCAGTACGCCGTTTTTAAGGACCATTACAAGCAATAGGGAGTATATTGATGTTAGCTAGTTATTCTTAAATCAGCCTTAAATCGAGTTAAAGTGAAACAAACATACTCATTTTCTAAATCCAAACACCAGTTTGCACAGTTAAGGAAAAAAGTATGATGATTTAAAGAGAAGAAAGAAGCAGACATACATCTACTTTGCACTTCAACCAGCTTTAGAATTTTTTCCCACACTGTATGGTTTAGTTAGTAAGCCAGCAGTTTTTCTGGCTGAGGACTGTGATTTTCACACGTGCCCTATCTCCTAGGGTAGCCTTCACCCTTCACCAGAAAAGAGCCCATATAACAAGATGCATTCTTTCTCCTAAAACCCAGGTCTATCGTTGGAATCCTTCACATGCCAGTCTCTTCTCTCATGTTCCCATCTTCTGCCAAAAAACTCTTATTTGTATACTTCAACCCAGGCAGGAAGAAATCTAGTATCTCCACCCATCATCTTGCCTTGTCCTGCTTTGGAAGTGCTAACGTGTGAGGTGACACCCAAACAGTGTTAGCTGCCTGGACTGACAATGAGTGAACCCTCAACAAGTTATTTCCTACGACGCATAAGACTGCTTTCACCGGAGCAGGAACCATTCTATACTCATAGTCTGACACTGCTTGAAACACGTTAATCTCTCTTATTTTATAGAGAGGTACAAAGGGGATGTGTGTGACCCACACAAAAGGCAACCTGCCTTTTTACTGACACCAGCTATGGTGGTAACAAGTCTCTTTGGGATGATAATGAGCTTGGGATGAACTGATCTTAATCCTGTCTGGAAGGGTACATTGATACCCTAATGAGTATCTTAAACTGACTTTGCACCCAGAATTAGAAAACGCAATCCCTCATCCCCTCCGGTGACCATGTAACTCTTGCATCGTGCTTTATCCAAATGCTTCAGTGAGCAGCACCACTGGGAATGAACAGTTGTAAAAAACCCACAACACAAGATTCTCCTTTTTTTCATTTGTTAGCCTCTCTCTCCCTTCTGCCCTTCCATCTCTGTCAATCAGTAGCTGTATTATGTGCTGAAGCAAGAGGGTTTACATCTCTTACAGTGTCTCAGATAATCTACTGTAAATGAATGCTTTTATTCATCCGACTCTCTTCCTTTTCACAATACCTGCAAGGTTCTGGCCTTGATGAGAACTGGAAGCACCAGGTTTTACAAATGAATCTGCCTCCCCAGCCACAGCATGGATTTTCTAAGACCCAGCTCTGGGAAAGAATGGCCTGTAGTAAAGCTAGCCGTGGCCTCTATCAATACATGAAGAAGAAAGAAACTGAGTGGATTTGCGAAAGATGTGGAAGTGACACAGTCTGAAAAGGAGAAATAATACAGTACCTAGAGAATTTACACTCAAATCAGTATTCTAGTATCCCACAAAAAAGAAACAACATGACTGATATAGTTACTGTTACTTCTGGACCTGAGTTGCGACATCTAATTTAAGTGCCAAAAATAGGACATCTGGATTTTGTCTTTAATGATTTTTAAGTAGCTAGTGGTCCCAGGAGGAAACAGGTTACCATGTCATGCCTAAATTGTCAGACTTTCCCTTGGTTTCCAAGAGCCCTTTTTCTCTGACTTGTTTCTCCTTTCTGCTCCAGGCCTAAGGTATGGCACTAAGTCAAAAGGTTTTACTTCAAACCAATGAACTACCACATAAGGTCTAGGTTCAGTCTTTCCTACCTGCACATTTTCCTTCCTGCCCACTCCTTACAGACCAATGATAGCTATTGAGTCCAAGTAGTAAACAGCCATTTGTTCACAGAAGACAGCTCACTCATTCCTTTACCAAGTCAGGACACATTTACTGCGGAAGAAAAAACAAAATTGTATATACAATGTTTTATATGGTATGCTTTAAAATTAATGGTTTAATTTTCTTCCAAGAAGTAGTGTAAAATTAAACATTCAAGGCCACAATGAACTTTGAGAAACTAGACATGAAGAATCCTATCAGTCACTGCAACTAGAATTCAGACTCAAAAAGATTCACTTCTGTCAAGAAATTCTGAATCCACAATATTTTCTGGTAGGAATATCAGAAGCAGAAGACTCTAGACATATTAAAACTGGAGTTTGATGAGTTTCTGATATAGCTTGCAGTCAAACACAGAAACAGGACTGGTTGCAATGACCCAGGAGGTCCCTTTCCAGGCTGTGTCCCCAACTGCATTATGCATTCTGTCAACCTGGCCCTAACAATCCCTGCATTTTCTCCTATTTAGGGTGGTCCCACAGCAAGTCAATTTCTACCACTGTGAAAATAAGCCTATTTATTTATAGCAGGTGTACAAGTTCTCTTTCTGGGGCTGTTGCCCAACAGCATTTTAGAAGAAATCTCAATTTTTGGAAAGAAAAAAAAACTAGTGGTACTCAGAGGTATACAGCTATTTTTGTTCGCTTGTGCTTGTTTCTCCGTTACTTATTCGAAGGATGCCAAGATCACATGTGTGCCAAGAAGAGTCAACTGAAGACATCCTTAGCCCTTTCAGAAACCTGAAACCAAAAGGACAGTTCTGCACGTTTCCTTTAACATACAGTACAAAAAATAACAGCTTTGAATCTCAAGAGTCTGACCCATAAATCAACCAGCATACATAAACCACATGTATGCTGTGGAAGCACACATGGAAAGCAGACAGAAATACTACTAAAAAATGTTTCCATCACTTGACATTTCCCACAATTAACATGGAGAAAAAACACCATCCCCCATCCTTCAGAGAGAGTTTGGGATGCTTGTGCAAGCACTGCAGAAGTGAGATATTAATAGCTAAAGTAAACTCTACTTTTGCCTTTTTCAATTCCTTTCTTTGGTGTCTTCCAAAAGGACACCGCACTGAAAGGAACATGCTCCTTGGTGTTCAGAGTGAAGTGATAGCTGGGAGGAACCACTCGCTTGCTCAGCATTTCCCCAGATAACACAACCTTTAACCGAAGAATCTACCTCTAGAAATGCCTATTCACTACTGAGTGGGATACTTTAGCAACCGCAGCAGCAACGTACAGATGACATTGGCTTCGTCTCCCACAGTTCAAGGGACACAAAAGGTTACCCAGCAATCACACTGCTGTAGAGTAATGTCATTCTTGTCCTTATTTCCTCAGATCAATCTGCAGCCAAAACATGAGAGTGCTGCTGTGAAAGAAAAGGTAGTGATGCCAATCTATCTGAAACCAAGGGAAGCCTTGCTGACAGTCTCCTACAGAAACCCAGGTGCAAAATCCAGCTCCCTTCCCTTGAAGCAGTGAGAAGACTCCTGCCTGTTTGGCGCATAACAACTTGACAACGGCACTCAATCAGCAAAAGGTCTGTCCCGCAGACAGATTTCTATGTACATACTCCATAGTCCATGCAGAAATCCTTAAGTCGCTTCTCCAGTCCAGAAGGGAATTCAAATTCACAGCTACCATCTACAAACTTAAACATGGAGTCAGATTTGCAGTGAACTGGGATTCACTGAAGTCTGAAGAGGCTTTTTGCGATGTGCCACATGGTCTCCCCACGTTCCACAACTCTGCCTCTAGTGATATTTAGAAGCATATTATTAGTGTCTTTCTCGGTAGCCCACCAGGCATCTCATTTTTGCAATGCCCTGCAGCCCATCTAAAACACAAAGGCACAGCAAACCTACTTCACATGAACAACATGACCAGTTTAGGAGGCCCATCTACCAGAGCCTCCTACCAGAGGATGGATCTACTCTCACAGGACATATATTCAGTTATTGCACAGAGACTCTGCTGTCTTGAGAATCTTGTTCCCTGGTCTGACACAGGAAGAAACAATCAGTAATTATACACAGAGAGACAGCTTCTTTCTAGGGATTTGTGTACTGTTTCCCTGCAATAAAGAGTGTTTCTAGCCATAGAAGAAAGCAGCAAAGGTCAGACAACATTCTTTGGTCCTGAGCCCAGCATTAAGAGATGGATTAGAGCTTGCGAAGAAATTCTGAATTTATAAAATTGCTTGATGGAAGCAGAGTCTAGCTTTTTCCACACAGAACAGCTGCAAGAAATTGGCTTGCTGCTTCTGCCAGCTCAAAGCTTTGTATCGATGTCTGTGGAAACCATTTCAGGTTTTTCCCATTGACTCCACTGGGCATAGAATCACACTTCAAACAGCCTGTATAGCTAAAGCTCTAATTATCTTGCTGTACCTGAAGATTATCCCTTGGGCTTTTCTCTGAGATTATTTCCTCCAGATGCTTTTATTCTATCCTCGAAATCATTTAACAAAATAATGTAAATTCTCCACAACACGACAGAAAAAACAATTTGCTTTCTCAGCCAGTAAAAAGTCAATGGCAAATGATTCTCTCTCTTTTTACATAATTTAATTGGCATGTACTACTTTTTGATGTCAGTGTACAGGGGACTATACTAGTTCTTCAAGGGACTACAGCCATAGCCTTCTGAACAACCTTTTTCACTATCATGTCAACATGAGCTTGAAGAAAGGTCTCACAGAAAGAGAAGCAAAAACATAGAGGAAGAACATTTCCCAACTGATTAACAACTTTCTAGCAACAATAATAATCTGTCCCTTTACTTCTCCAGCTACCTTAACATTATCCCAGACACACTGGAAGTGGTGACTCATTTCAGGCTCATTTGCAAAGGGAAACAGAATTTTCAACTACTTACGCTTTTGCACAGAAATGGCAAGTGTACATAGAAAAACATTTGAAAGCTAATAAAATATCAGTTTGTTGGCAGAAAGCAAAAAAAAAAAAAAACACCACAGGAAAAATCTGACTCGGAAAAGGGGTTGACACAGAACCCCACAATGTTTATAAATCTGGGTTAGAGAAATGCTGACTTCAGTCCATTGCTTTCGTATTTTGAATAAGTGATTCTGGACACTCTTTCATGAGATACTGCCTCATATTAATATGCAATGTATCGGGGAAGGTTAATTATTTGCTGAAAGGTGGTTTTTTCTTCATGTATCTTTAAAAAAGTGAATGTTGAAGTTTATCTTTAAAAAAATCTAAATTCCAGGGGAATCTTTCCTGGCAGCTTATTTTAACCTGTGTCATTTCAACAAGCTGATTTACAGCAGTATCCAATAAACAGTTTTAATGGCCCATGTGTGGGGGAAGCAGGAACAAGCAGTAATGGGCAGAACAGCTTCATAAGCCAGATTTCTCCTGAAGCCAATTTATGGTACAATCGCATCCCAAAGTAAGTCCGAGAGGACCCAACAGGGAAGATTTCCCGGACTTGCAGACTCAAAAAAGAGACCATGGATTCAAAAGCTCAACTGAAGAGTTCTTCTCAGTCTGGAAAGCAAACTGATTTTTTATTTAACTTGAATCTACATTTGAGTAACCTCAGATTTGGTCCTTAAGCCGGTAATTTCAAGGAATTCCAAGTGGTGATGGAAAGGCTTACTGGTCTGTTACTCTTGCTACCAATATCTGTATTTCCAGGATGGGAAAATCCTGATGGAGAGAGCGTTGTACAGAGCCATGCTACACTGAAGTGCTGTCCAAAAGAGCCAGAGATTTCTCAGGCAGGTGTTAGTTGAGAAGGTGACCCCAACCAGTTGTACCATGCACCAACAAGAACATTACTGCTCACGGATCTCTAACAGTACGACACGTCAATTAGCAGATCACCTTCTTATGAACTGCACATGGCACTTTAATATAATTTACAGTATATTTGTAATGTATGCAACGATGCACAAACCAGGAGTCAGCTAACAATTTGAGAGGAAAGGATTACTTAGAACTGAAAATCCAGGACTGAAAATCCATATCAAAAATTCCATCGAACACAGATGAAAGTAAACTCTGTCTGGAGCACCTTCCATTAACTGAAATATTCTACAAAATTCTTCTTTCCTAAAGACTATTGAAGGAAATTTGAAAAATGGTTTCTTCCGCAATCAGATATCAGGAAAAAGCTGTTTGAAAATCTGTCATAAATACTGGTCATATTTTTACAATGAACGCTTACTATAGCCAATTGCAAACCATTACTTATCACCTACGTTTTTTCCATTCTTATGAATTATAAACCTCAGCACAGTCAAAGCCAAAAAAGGTAAGCATACCCTTTTGCTCAAAAATGAAGTCTCTTGCAAGTAAATAAATGTATTGCATCTATTTCAACTTCTTCTTCATTCATATTTTATTACATGAATTTTAAACATTTCTTCTGTAAGCACGTTGATATTGACATCTGTCAGCTACCAAACATTCTGTACATTTAATACCACTGCAGATCGAAATCACCTGTTGGCATCTCCCAGCTATGTATTTAAAAGTTCAGGGCAATGAGGTACTTAAACATGTTAGGTTTGAGTCAGTAAAAATAATCATGTACATTCAAACACATGACTTGTTGAAATAGCTCCTGAATTGAAATCTCCATTGGCAAATTATTCATTTGAATGTATAGGGCTGCACAACTCCTTCTCTTCTACTATGTTCTTACTGAAAAAAGTAGCTATTTTCTATGTTCATTGAGGGTATGCCAGGCCTAAAAAAAACCACTGGATACATTTTAAAACTGCCTTTCTTCCAAAAATGTCTACTGCTATTTGAAAAACAAAAATTAATAGTATTATTTTTAACCATAAAATACAAGAATATTTTTCCAATTGTTATTCAGCAGGAATGCTTTTAACATATTTAGATATCACTCTACACTCTAACGTTACCAATTCCAGAAAATCACTTTAGCAACACTGTTAATCTTTTTATAAATCAAATTTGCAAGCTGTAAAAACTTATAAAACCTACAACCTCGCAGTCATCATACTTCATAATGTCAAATATTTCTGGTCAGAAAGATATTCTTCCAGCCTTACCCATCACCATATGAAAATATATATGGGATGTAATTTATTCTGACATTTTTAGTACAACATAAGACTTTCATTTCATATTTTGTACTATATATACTCAATAGACAACCTATAGAATAAATCGGTGCATCCAACAATACAGTTTCATTGAAGAAAAAATAAGAGTACAAATTATATTCTATGTGAAGTGTACAATTTAGGTCGGGTAACAGTGAGTGATGACAGATTTTATAGCACTTCAATGCTGACTTAATCACTTCACTCATTATTTTGAAGCAATTTTGCATTAGTGGCGTTTTAAATGTTGAAGATTCGTTTATATACAAACACAATTTACACTATGCTGGAATTTCACCAAATGTAAGTATCCATATTTATACCTCCCAGAACGTACAACTATTTTAAGGCATGATGTGGTGAAGGATTTCTTTGGTTTTATTTCATCCTATTGCACAAGAAGAATTGAGTTGGTCGGAAGTAGAACATCACCAACTGAATTAAAAGGCCGTTTTACCAACAAGACAGCCTCCATGCAAATTCTGACCATGCCTAGCCATGTTTGATTTATGATAGCTAATGGGATTACAGCCTAGTTGAGGCAACCCACAATACACAAATGTGCTATTAGTAGACATGGTACATTAATCAATGGTGATGAGTGTAAAAAAATCTAAAATACTCTGATCTCATTATGTTACGGTTTTGCTCAGTTTTAGTGCACAGTAATAGGAAATTTAAGCACAAACCCATGTGCACTGATCATACGCTATACCTTAATTGTACATTCATCAATGCAGTTGTTCAGAACTCTGTTTTAATAAGCTCTGTGTCTACATAAATACAGAATATGAATGCTCCCCAAACTCATCTTCTAAAATTGTACAACATTTTCGCTTTGGATAGCAAATAAAAGAAAAGAAATTAACTTCTGTTAATTACATCAAGATTTAAAAGAAACATAAAGGAAGTGAATAAAGTTTGATCCAATTGAATAAAATCTCTTAACTGAAAACATTCTAAATCAGATTTATGATAATTCCAAGGCTTAAATGGGACACCACCTTTTTAAGATCAAGCAGACAGAACATTATCTTCATGTCAGAAATCATCTTTTTTAAGTGTATGTTTTGGTGCAACCTCATTTAAAACATAAATCAAGTATGCATACTGAGGACCAAGGACAACCAGCTGGTAGCCCACAAGTAAAGTCAGGTAGTTCATATTGATTCTCAAATCTGCAACTCATCCCAGCTCCTGGCAGCTCTCCAACCACGTGCTGAATTTCTAGTCTAACAGCACCTGGGATTTCCAATCTCACTGCTCATCACAATGCATAAAAACATGAAGGGAAGATGTCAAGCAAAGATTGCTGTAATAGAAAAGAGCTGCACATTCAGGTTTAAAGATGGAGAGCTAGGTTCAATGTTAGAACAGCTCCAATGGACGTAAAAATAACAATGAGAGCAGAGAAGGTAAACAAAAGGTTATTTATATGCTGTTGAGTTCTACAACTATACTGCCTTCACAATCATGTTGGCAGGGATGCAGAACTTAACACTGTAACATAGAGAAGCTAGTATTATCCACAGAGTCAACTGTTCAGTCTACCTGGCAAACCAAACGCTCAAGATAAAATCCAAGTAAACCCATAATCCCAAATGTCATAAGGTGGGACTTCAGGCGAGATAAAGGAAGGGAAAAAAAAAAAAAAATCCTTTTTCCTCTCTATTTTAACTGCTAAAGAAAAATTCTTTTTAAAGAATACAAACCTTAGTATGCTGCTAAAACCCATCAAAACTTTATTACATTTTGAGTACATATAAATTTTAAATCTGAAGTAAATCTCAGATGATAGTTTTAAACAATCAGGTACAGGATTCAGCTTCACCTTCCTGTTAACTGAGTCTGAAAACATAGTACACCATAGAAAAGTATCACGTACAAATGAGGAAACAGCTTGGCTCAGAGGTGGTTACCATTCTGAAATGGCACACCCAGAAAGACCAGAGAAGGATGACAGAGGCAATTAGCCCTATAATTATGACACTCGGCAACCAGTCCATACAGTCAATCCTCTCCAGGAAAGCAAAGAGGAGAAAAACATAAAGATTAGATTTTGAAGTAAAACTCGGTGATAGGCATAAAGAAAAATGTAAGCTGAGGTTCTAATATTTCTTTATTATAAAACTCAATGCATGCATCTGCCATTTGATTTTCACTGCCTCTGCTAAGAACAGAAAGAAAGAATCTTTACAGGTGCAACTTGGTAATACAGATGATACCAAAAATACAACCAATTCACGCTGAAAGAAATGCAGCATACTCTATTCATTTGAGAATGTATCCCCTGTACACAGATTTGTGAGAGGATGAAGATGACGGCCTTCCTTTATTGGTGTACTCCACACGCACCTCTAGAAAAGTGCCAGTCAAGAGACAAGAAGGAAATGCATCTGAGATGAATGCACAATGCAACATCTCCGTCAGAGCAGGAGATACGGAGCTACTGAAAAAACAATTAGAAACTTGTGTATTGAGGGACCACCAACAACAAATCAAAACTCACTACCTTTCTATGGCACATACATTTCACCAGCATGCTTAGTTTAAGGAAGAACACAGTCCTAGAGTATTAGGACAGAGAAAAGACATCTTACTGAAGAGACCCATCCACATGTGGGTGTTTATCTAAATCCAGTTTTATAAAGGCCTACATCAGAGATGAGGTTTTAGCAACTTGAGGACAAGAAAAAGCATTATGCTGTATAAGTGATGATAGATGGATAAAGACATCCAAAAAAGCTTTTAAATATACCTGCGTGAGTGGTTCTGTGTTTTAATACCATGAACCAATACCAACATAATCAGGAATTTTCCATCTTCATACAAAGAAAGAGTAACACTGTGCCGCCTGGACTTGTTCATAATCCTTAGGTCAAAATGCCTTGATCATGGATGTGCAGTGAAGGCAAATGCCTAGCTAGGAGTGTTAAAATGAGTTTCAGTGAAGCTCATCAGTCTTACAGATCAAAGAATATGCTGTCACAAGACTGGTTCTGCATGGAATTACCTTCCAAAACATAAAATAGCTTGCTTGTCAAGTCAAAAGTTTTGATATGAAAAGAGACATATATATTATCTCTAGTCCTATTATCTCTCTTAGGAGTCCTCTTCCTAAACATGATTATTGAAGTGAAACAATTCTACAGCTTCTCTGTCTGTCAACTTTTACTTATAGGCTACTTGAATAATGGAAATGAGCCACTGGTGGTAGAGTATGAGACAGTTCTTTCTCTGAGGTGAGTTGACTGTCACCCTTATTTTGCTAACAGACAGCAACCAGGGGCTTTCTGATGCTGAGGTCTCTGATTTTGATAACACAGATACAACACGCATAAGAATCTTTACATATGAATCTTAAGAATGACTTTGGAATTACACTTAACTTTACCTTGCTGCACCACCTGTGACTATAATCTTCCTGGGGTTATAGTTTCATGAATACTGGCAGCAGAGCTGTCTTATGAAGTTCTGGATTTCACCCATAGCCCAGCCACCAGTCCCCATCTCCACATTACAGTTCACTGCTTCTCAGCAGTGCAGCTAAACTGTGGGACCAGCCTGACAAACAGATCTCTGAAAAGACGTAGTTAAAAATAACCTCCCAAACATCAAAGGGAGAAGACGACTTTGCATCACTGAAGTTAATGTCTTATTAAACTGCATGTAGGACAGAGTCTGCTTGCTTTATCTTTCTTAGGTCTGATGAGAGAATACTGCAGTGAGGATCTGTAAGCGGAGAGGGTAGCTAGAAAAAGGTCAGGAGACTTGTGAAATAAGGGACGTCTAGCCCACAACCAGCAAACAACCCACCTTCCCCATGGGACCCTCAGGTAAGGGCCTGAAAGCAAGAGCACTGCCCCAATTCTCTAATTATTCACAGACCCAAACTCATCTCATGCGTGGAAGTGAGACTCCCTGTTCCCAGACTCCCAACCCCGTGGTGCAAACACTTCTTGGTTCCATGGTCAGACTTGGCCCCATTACATGTGACAGCAGAAAGGTGGGAACTATGGCCTGGGAGAGCCTCCATAAAAGTCTGTGGCACCTGCTGACTGGAATTTTATCTATAGAT
Organism: Gymnogyps californianus; assembly: GCF_018139145.2. Lineage (NCBI taxonomy): Eukaryota > Metazoa > Chordata > Aves > Accipitriformes > Cathartidae > Gymnogyps > Gymnogyps californianus. The sequence continues at coordinate 178,010,874 of NC_059471.1, forward strand.
AAGTATTTGTATAACTTTAATTAATAGGATTACAGTCGTATGCACATAAAATACAGCCAGGATAATATGTATATATGTTTGCATGTGTCTATGTGTATGTACTTATAGTTGGAAAGATAGATTAACGTTAAAGGAGCATTCACAGACAAATATATGTAAAGTTTTGAGAGGCTAGAACTACTTGTAGGAAGATTTGCTTCTGTTGTTTAAAATTGCATTATATTCACTTGTACTGTTTTATTTTTCCACTTCACTATTGCAACATTAAATTATCCTTCCGCTGAGTACTTTGATTTGACCATTTTATATTCCATATCCACAAATATCAGAGTTGCCACACAGCAGTGGGATTTTGAAAGCAAAGAGCAAGGTTTTGGGGTTTGGGGGTTTTTTTGAAGAAATAGACTGGTAAAGATAAAACACAGTGAATTCTTCTGGGGCTGGACTTTCATCCAGCTGTCCCCAAATGCAATATAAGCATTAGAGAAAGCTGTCTGTTCATTGTTACTCTGAATGACTTATAGTGATTCCTGAATATCCTTCGGTGTCATCTGACAACATTCTTATCTTCAGAAAGTTTTATTAAAAGCTACATTATATCATTCTGTTACCAATCATAGCTTGCACAATTCAGATCCTTTTAATCACTTGGAAACCATGGTACGGTTTCTACAGAAATACCTGGAGAGACAGCATGCAGCATAAAACTACATTTCTAATGCATCTGTTTGTTACCGAGTAACAGCCATGCTTCTTCATAAAATTCAATTGTCTGTGATTACTTAAGACAGAACCAAAACTTAAAACATTTCAAGAATATGGAGAAAAGATGCCTAGGAAATCATGTTACATTAGTAGTGAAAAGACATATAATGCATTTTTCTATGTATCTAAGTTATAGCTGACAGTCTTGTGAAGCTTTATATATTTCCAAGCCTGAGAATTAGCACCCTAGGAAGAACAACTCTCAGATCAATTTTGAAGTAGGAAATATTGGAGCCACTTATATGTCCCTCACATGCAACTGAATCATCAATACTTAATTATGAAAGGATGCAACTTCCAACTGCCTTCTGTTTCAATACGTACTCAAATTTTATCTGACAAGTGAACATTTTATACAGGTCTGATCAGCAAAACATCTGCCTGCCTTCACCTCTTAGCACTCTTTGGCTTTCAGCTATGCCTCTAAATAGGACAACAGAACTGTGGTGCTTCTTCATTTGCAAAACGCATTATGTGTAAACAGCCAGTAGTGATTATAAAATGCTTAGGTACTGTAACAACTATGGAAATATCTCACATAATTTCATATGAGGAATTCAGCCACTGACTTCTGTTACTGTTTTAGGAGTCGCATCATAAACATAGCCATGTAATTAAAGTTCTGGCAAAATACCTGTGCTTTTACATCATGCCTTTCAAAGGAAATCTATCTGTAGCTAATGTGATAGTGTTGGTGACAGACCAAACCCCCTGCTGAATAAAATACATAGAGAAGCTGTCTTGCCATGATCAGCTCCACTGACAAGTCCCCTATCTTTGCAGAGCTGAGGGATCAGTTACAAAGCCACAAACTCGAGGGCTATTCTAAAACAGTTTCTAAAGGTTTATCCAAGCCACCAAGAGGGACAGCAATAGCTGCAGAAACTTACGACAAGGGTCTCCAGAATACATTTCTAAATTCTTTTGAGCATCTTTGTGCATCTTTCCCCTTGCCTCCCCCTCCCACCCACTCCAGGATTCAACTGCCCAGTAACGTACAACAGCAGAATATGCGCAGGCATGCCGAAGTTGAACACGCCAGGAGAAAAAGTGACTTGGTTTCTCTAGACTAAAATACTGCCTGAGTTTAATTTCAGTGAGGAGTAGCATATGACAAGGAACATATTTTTGAGTTGAACAGGGGGAGTTGGTTTAGCTTAATACACTTTCTGAAGTATGCTACCACTATGACAAATATATATCTTCATGAGGACAGCTTTGTTAGAAGTGTTACTGATAAGAATCAGAGCGAGCGAAGGAAACGCAGTCTTCACAGAAATGATCCTGAATCTGGAAATGGTACGTTTTAAATACACAAGCAGATGGCATTTAAATAAATTAGAAGCAAAGAAAAGGAGAATTTATACACGGCAAGTGAGAACAGGGAAAGAAAGTATAGCAGTATCTGCTAGAGATCTCCACAGTATTTTTATTAAGTGATTCTTTTATACCATTGGTCCATATACCATTTTAAGAAGCTTGCCAGCATGCGTGGGGGAATGTACAGTGACAATTCACTTGTTTTAATGAAAGTTGTTCAGTCATCTTAATATTTTCTTCTTTACACTGAAAATCATTGGTTTCCTCAATGCAAAAATGAAGTTGCTTCAGGTATGGTGCTGCAAATGTAGCATAATTCATTGTGTTAGGATATCTTTTCAGTTACAATATCCTTAGCAAAAGCAATAAAAGGTGAGCACATCCATCCCTTTGAATTTCAGTAGCTTACAGAAACTAGCTAGTACAGGTGGAAGGTTTATAACTAAGCCAGCAGAATCTAGGCAGCAGCAATAGGTTTATTCAGCTCTGTAGTTATACACTTCTTCACATCTTTTGTATGAACAGAAATCTCTGGCCTATTTAAGTCCCACTTTAATGTGCTATAATCTTTTTCAAGACACTGTCATAATCTCTTGAAAGAAACTCCTCATGCTCTTTGATGATATATGAAAATGTATCTTCTTTATGTCTGTATCTATGGTTTTTTTACAGTACAGAAGAAAGATGTGAAAGCTCATTTTATACATCTACATACAGACTTTTAACTGTTTCTAATATTCAGGACATTATCAGTAAGTGGTTACTTTTTTGTAACTCTCACTGCACCAGTAATGCATAACTCTTAAGTTTTAGATTTATTAGGAAATAAGAATATTAATTGTATAGATACTTTTGTGTGTGTCCGTGTACTTCCCTCATCTATTTTCTTTCTGGTGCAAAAGATCCATAGTGAAGAAGAATGTTCTTGGTAGAGACAATTAAGGAGCTGTCCTGATCTTGGTGTTACAGTAAGCACGAGTAAGGTCAAAATTTTTAAATATATATGCATATTTCAAGATAAATGTAAGAAAATAAACAAAAGTTTGAGTCAGTGGACAAAGTGCTTTCTCATCAGTTTTGCCTAGGGAAACTTCTGTTTCTCAAAGTAGTATATTTGGTGCCCTCAAATCAGCATCAAACTTTGTCACAATACCATCTGGAGAGCATAACAAACTACCCCAAAGAAGCACAATCCTTCTAAAACTGAAAACATGGAGAGTTAACAGGAACACTTCTCCAGTGCTGCAGAAAACACACAAACAAACAAACTTGTTCTCCATTCTCATTTAAGTTTAGCAATAATACTGATACGAAAAATAATTAAAATCACACATTCTTAGAAGTCCTAATCAGCATGAAAATGATGGCAGTGTTTCCAAAATTGCTGTGAAAACAAGTGCTATCTCTAAAAAAGGAACAATACAATGCAAGTGTTGTTGAAATCTCCTCTTGGTCTTATCTTTTAGTCTTTCTGCATGGAAGTTATCATTCTAGCCATTCAGAGCCTCTGAATAAGTGGTAGAAGTTACAGATTAGCTCTGAAACTATAGCTAAGCACCCTAAAACACTTAGCTAACAATTCTTCAAAACATCAGGCCTACCCTAAGAGAAGGAAGGCAGGGAGCTAGGCAAACCATAACAGCTCTAAGTGCCTGGAATGAGGGGAAGATGCAAGAGAAAAGTCTTTTAAGCCTTTCTAGCCTGCCTCAACCAAGGAAATAGGCTATACTGGGGTTGCTCTGTGAGTTTCAAACTAAATAAAATTGTGCTTCCGAAATAAGAGTCTGAACAGGCTTCGTCATGACATTAGCTCTCCAACCCTGAAAGAGCTAATGCAGCAAATACAGGGTTCAGCAAGCAGAACACTAGGCAGAGCTAAAACTAGTACAGAACACGTTTATCGACAGGACTGGAAGAAAGAGTCCATTGTAATCATTTATAGCTCCTGTTAGACTCGTTTGAACTTGTTTCTGAGTGTGGCCTACAACTGAGCCTTCTTCACTGTTCAAATGAAATGCAGGAGGCCAAAAACCTTTACCACAATGCTGAATGAGAAGAAAATACTACTGAAAAATATTGCTGCTGCTCCAGTATGTAAAACTACCTGTTTCAATCAATTCATAACAAAAATTCTTAGAAAAGAATAAAATTGTCCTGTACTCAAACTGCACATATTAAAAAAAAAAAAAGTCTGAGTGAACTACATTGGTGTTTGATATGGACAGTACTCTAATTCGACACTTTTATTTTTTTACCTTATCAGCACAATACTTTGATATTACTGAGCTTCACTCTTCAGGCAGGAAAGCCTCTGCTTCACATATAAGACAGAAAAAACAGAAGTCACCATAGTATCCTTGTTTTTTCCCCCCACTTGAAACTGCAGGGTTAAATGAAAACTGGAAACTTCATGAATTGAATTTGAAATAATCTTTATTTAAAATTTGTCATATGATTATGAATATGAAGCAGATACACCTAAACTTACAGAAAGTCAAGTAAGTCCTCAGTAAACCTTCATATTTACTCAAATGGTGTCATTATGAACATGTTACTGTTACTGTGTTAGCTCTGTCTGTGGATATACAGCTATCTTGAAGGTGCTGTTTAAACACCACTCACTGTAGAAGACTGCATAGGTGGACTATATGTTTCATTAGGTCAATAACAGTCATTTCCCTTTTCCATCAAAAGACGATATACTTGAGCAGATTGTGTAACACTTCTGTACTGTTTCAGATGTAGAGAGTATCAGGTTTCTACCTCAATTCTGAGAGAAAAGGCCATTACTTTCTCCTCAGTACTCTAGTTAATTGATATAGACCAACCGCGTTACCTACTTTCATTCAAACTAAACACTACAGGTACGATTTTTAAAGGGAAAAATTTCCTAGTTTAGGACATCCTACTGCAATCCAGTCTTCCTACACACTGCTCAAGGATTCATACACACCCCTCTTCATGAACGTCATCTAAATCTATCACAGTATCCTCAGTGATATTTCTCTTTCTTCCAAACCCTTCCATAGTTGTTTTTCTGCCATGCAGCTCTGATCTCCACATGCTAACTTTCATAGTGCCATATCATACACAGAAAGTAACTCTCCCAATATCCTAATGACATATAGCCCCTATCCTATAATAAAAACCACAGTTCCCAATGCCTATACAAACATGAAGTCCATTGTGGGGGCAAGGCCTAAGCTTTTTTCCTACATACGCTTCGTTAAGACAAAGCTACAGTTGCTGGCGTAAAAGGTTTCAGCTGCTGGTCAAAGTCTCTGATGAACCCTCTCAACTGTCAGATCTAACAGGTTATTAAAAATCTTCAGTAGCCTCTCACAAAAAAAGTTCAAAAGCTGGACATGGTCAAGAGGATTCTGGTTCCAACAACACTATTTTGCAGCAGAAATCAGTACTACCTTTCAAAAATCTGATATTCATAAGTGAGCGTTTCTGGTCAAGAACAGTATGATTAAGCTAACAAAAAGACAATCACCAGCAGCCCTGGCGAAGACAATCAGGGATGAGAGCTCTGCTCAAGCAGAGTGAAAGGAGCTATAATGAAAACTACTTTAGCCACGGCTATCTAAAAAGTATTTTGGATTCATGTGTTTTTAGGCATTTAACCATCTCGTACCAGGTAAAAGTTCACACAGTTTCCTGGTGATTCCCATAATTTCTGTGGAGTTTCTGTGTCTGTCAAAGATCTCACCCCATTGTATGAATCTCACAGAAGGATTCACCTCATCTTTTAGCCATCTAAAAATCAGAGATCAAATTTAAACTAGCCAGATTAGTTTCCTCTCTCTGTAGTCAGCAGAGACACCTCCACTTGTCACGTCTGCAGGGAAGATTTAGTTCTCCTAACTTATGATAAAATGCATCATTTTCTGAAGGCATCTGTGTTTCTCACAAGGTAAAGAACCTAGAGTAGACACTGCTAAAATTCAGTGCGCCCACTTCTACAGTGGTACTAACTGCTCAAATGACTTACTGAAGAGCAGCTTAGAAAAAAATCTATTTACATTCAGATGAAGGCTTCTCATGGCTCAAAAAAATCCCTGACATTTCCATGAAGTCTCCTACAATCCCATATCTTGTCACACTCTCATAACAACAGCATCACCCTTTTTGGGGGGGGGGGGGGGGAGGGGCGTAATTACTCATTTAAAAGCCAAGATGATTTAGCTGAGTAGCCAGTGAGGATGCTGTCGGGTTTGGTCACCTTCCTTTTACTATGGGCTGACTGAACTACTACTAGCAATAGTGCCACTATCTGAACACTTTCCTTGTTTGAGAGGTTTGGATCTATTCATGTCACAATTAAGAGTGGACGGAAATCACTACATAATGAAAGGAAAACATTTCACTCGGAAGAGGATTATTTCCACCAAGGCCCATTCATCTTTATTCTATATAAAGCTGCTTTATTCCTATATGTAACTTTTCCTGTCTCCTGCAAACAATATCAGATTTGTTGCACCACGTCAGAGAGAGATCAGGTTCCCCTTAACAAGCTTCCAAAACCAGTTACAATGGCCATTACGAGCTGTATTACACTAATTACTGGAATTAATTGGCTTACCATTTAAAATAGTTTAGACCAGCACAGTAAGGGTAAGTCCTAAGTGAAGATTATTTTTTCCCTTCTTTCTTAACATCATACATGGACTGATTTCCTACACAGTTTGTCTCAGTTTAGTAACTCACAGCTCCTTTTCATATTTCAAAGTGTTGTTCTGAGAAAAAACAATGCTTTTTCCTACAGCTGGAGCTGGAATTTTTCTCTCTGGAGCCCTGACCAGTTGCTGGTTTGAAGTGCTCACAGCTTAGAAATTGAAAAAGAAAAAAAACAACCTCAAAACATAGGCTTCAAAGGTCAGGGTAAAAGTGACATAGTTCATTCTGCGTACGAATGCTCTGTATCAACAAACAGTCCTCTGTGTGCAGCAGCATTAAGCTTGTTTCAAGTCAAAGAAAATAGCAGGTTTCAATTCTGCTGCCTAAACATGGGTGATAGTCCCAACTGAGATGCTCAAAGTTGTTAAAAAAATCCATGTGGAGCTGTCAGGTATGGACCAGCCATGGCCCAACAGGATCTCATCTGGAGGCCAGCAGCAGCAGCAGCTAGGGTTCTTCAGGATACCCCAAGGCATTTTAAACAGTACCAGTTAATTACGTTTAGGCACATGAATCAAGTCCTTAGTGCCTCCTCTCCCACCCTTCCTCATTTCAGAAGTCATATGTCCCACTCCCAGGGCATCTCCCTTCCTACGCTTCTTTCTTCTTGATTCAGAAGACCGTACAACTAACAACTCATTTCAGACTTAACAGAGTCTGACGTTCCTTTCCCTCTCTCCTATAGAGTTGTGATGGATTCTGTCTCAGTCGAAGAGACTGGACATCCTTCAGAAAGACTGTGTAAAGTTCAGACAGACACTACAGCTATGATGTCATAAGAACACTATGAAACTTTACAAGCCTTGCCATGCTGGAGGTCAAACCAGATCAGCATTTCTTGAATTTTCAGGTTGGCAACCTCTTAATCAAGAGGTAACCAAACTGACAATCATTTTCAACTACTGTAAAAACAAGACCAAAAAGTATTAATTATTGCTTTCATCTTATAGATGGAGAAGGAAAAATGAGCTATCTTGCTTGGTGTGATACAGCAATTCCAGGTCAGAGTTGGACAGGTGGCAGGAAGAGGTCACCTTGCTAGGGAGAAAAGCCAAAGTATGAGGGCAGGAATTGTGAAACTTTTAGCAGAACTAAAGCAGAGAATACAGGCAACAACATGGAGGTTCATCCTAGAAGGAGCAGCAGACAGCAGGAAGGACAAACAAAGGGGAAGTAAGAAAGCAGTAGCAGCAGAAAGAGTGCTGATGAAGATGATGGAAGATCAAGCAGGGCAGAAGGCAATATTGCAATGAACAGGTTAGAAACATGTCAGAGAGTCAAGCTAATATTAAAGCAATTAAATCAAAATGAACAGTTAATCACTAGTGCTCACAGCAAGTCACTTGGCCATCCTACAACAGCATCCCAACACTTTTATTCTGGGCCTGCAATGCCTCACACAGCAACAGGCAGCAGCAGTCTCTCTCCTTCCAAAATATTCACTGTAAACAATCAGGGAACGGAGCAGAGGTACATGAGGTTTCCTTTAAAAATCAGAACAGTTCCCTGTTGAAATTTTTCTTCACATGGCTGAGCTATTTTTTACATCATAAGAAAGAGTTTAAATTCTTCTGTGACACACTTTAAAAACTGAATCCTATTCTCCAAAAATACTCAAAGAGCAAATGTTAATAGTCCAATCTTGTCTTCCATTGTGCAGCACGTTCACTAAATCCCTTGGAAAATCATTTTCTGAGACTTTGCATTCACAACTTTAAAGTGTTTTATGCTGCATAATGAAAACAAGACCATACCATTTTTGCGTGAAGCGCGTAATTAGTACCTTGAACATACCTGTAAGAAAAAAAACACACCTAAAACATATCAGATATAACTCCAAAGTTTGCTGTATAGCAAATCTACAGAAGAAGAGACTTCCTAAAGTCTGGAAAAAATTTTTTTTATATTTTAACACTATAGTGCTCACACAAATTGCAGTATTTATAAATTAAATATTGATCCATATCCACTGACCTCAAGACAAAACAGCAAGGAGATTTACTTTCACTCAGCCTTTCTGTAACATATGGAGCCATGTCCCAAAGTGGATTCTTCAGCTGTTCCTATTTCCACCATTTCAATGGCGAATTAAAAGCTTTCTGAGAAGCCCAAGTACTTTCCAACCCTATCCACAGCTCTCTGTCACTAAACATCTCCTTCCCAGGTCTGCACATTGTAAGAGTTTAATAGTACAGATGAGACTTAAATTAAGCTCAGGGGTTAATAAAACATTTTTGCTCTTACCTAGGCAGCTCCAGTGGGAGACTCTGCTCATATAAGATTCAAACCATCCCCAGGAAGATCTCCTCTCTGCTGATGAATAAGGAACCTAGGCAATCAGCTTGCTAATTTAGACATGCCAGTTGAGTGCCTAAACTTGAATGAATCCAAGCAAAGTGCCTTCGAGTTAGGCACTGTGTGTCTAACCCTTGAGACATCCGAGTTCCTTTACACAACCCACAGTAGTTACGTTAATTACATGGGTGTCTAAATACAGTACTCAGAATAAAATAAATTGAGTTGTAAAATGAGTTTTCAGAGAAGCAGTAAATGCATCCTGCTAACACCGTGATACTGCAATACTGTTAAGGGGAGGAAAACCAAGGCCCAGAAACCCAAAAAACCTTCACGCAAGTTGCTCGTTTATGCACCACACATGAAGTTTTGTCAGTCTTTCATAACTGGAGCCTTATAAAGTTTCCCAGTTCTAATATATGAAGTATTCTGGAAAAGAGATTCGGTGGCCCTTTAGTAGAAACACTTGGGAAACTGGAAGACTACGAACATATGGATAACCTTGCCAGCTCAAACAAAAAGACTGCCTAGCTCAGTATTCTCCTCTCCAACAGCAGCCACAAGCAGATATTCAGGAAAGACTAAGACCAGGGAAGTATAAATAGCACTCTCTTGTGTATTTCCTAGCTTCTATTTTCAAACCATGGGATTTCCTCCCATGGAGCACCTCTCCAAGTACTTGTCCATGTCTCTCTTCAGACCGGCATAATCTTTTTGCATCTACAATCTCTTTTGACAAGGAGTTCCACAGATCTACCACCTGCTGCAGTAACAGTGACCTTTTTGTGTTCTCTGCACCTGTCTCCTGCTAGCGGCCCTTGAGTCTTGGTTGGAAAAGGCAGTCAGCCCCTCCACCCCAAATCATTCACAACTTAAGAGTCCCAACTGTTCACATGTAAAGACTCCTTCCTTATCAAATCACTCCCCACAGGGAAAGTATTAAAAGATCCTCATAAAAAAAAGCTCTATGCATACAAAGAAATTTTTTTGTGTATTGCAAACTGGATTAACAATAAATATGCAATACAAATACAGAAATATATTTTATATTCACCAGCCATAGAAACACAATTAAAAACCCTACTGCATATCTTTTTAGAATTAAATAAAACACAATGCTTTATCCACCCCTCATTTTAACTAGTGTTTATAATGATATTATAGTCTTGGAAAAATCTGGGTTTTTTTAAAGACCTGACTTATTTTTCAGAACTGAAATTCATACAACAATTATTAGTTTAAAACCCTACACAAGCATCTTCCAGTTCAGAGTATGATGTGGGGAAAAGAGCATGTATCTACAAGCTAAGTAGAACTTTTAACTGTGGAAATTGGTTATTCAAATGAGAAAAATCCCCAATTCACATTCATTACCAGAATTCACATCAATTGGCAAAACAAATCTACTGTTCCAGTGCATTCAGAAGTCAGTACAGGCCACGTAAGACCTAACATATCTTAGTCACTGGGTGACAAAAAGGTTCCCCCGCATTCTCCACAGTTCCCAATAGTAACAGAGGCTGCCAAGAATTCAGAGGAGCCCACAACTGGCAACAGCAACTACAGACATCTGACTGCATGTAAATACAGTAAAAAAGCCTGGTCAAAGAGAGTCAAGAAGTCAAGAGTGTCAGGAGAAAACGGTTCCTACAGAGAACACTAGCCGATTTATTACAAACTCAGATGAGGAGCACTAGTTTCAAATGCCAAGGATCCTTGGAAATGGACCTCAATGACATAAGAAGTGAACAAATGAACACAGGTCCCTCTGATACAGCAACACATCCCAAGAGCCTAAATGCCCTCAGATACTCCTACCATGTAGTGAGTTTGAACAGATAACCACATAGACGATGGAAGTGCTTCGCCAAGGGTTGCAGGTCCCTTGTCCCCAAACATACACCCCAGCATACAGCACTGACACTAACAAATTATCGCTCAGTAGCTGATACAGCGCCTGCATAGTAAACTGGTCAGTATTTCAACAACAGAATTCTTTTGAAAACATAAATTGTGTTTTCAACCAGAATAATTACATTTGTTTAAGTTCACTTATTAGAGCTGGACAATACATGAAACAAAATTTTTCATTTTTTAAAACATCTACGTTTCAAATAGAACATTTTCTACAAAACTGACGCTGTCATTAAAAAGCTTTTTAAAGTACATTCTTCAATTTTCACTCCCACTTGAAGACATTTCACATTTCATTTATAAATCAAATGAAAAGCTCCTAAAATGTCCCACGAAAAACATTCTGATTTTTCTTAAAACCTTAATGAAGTACACAATCCTTTGCAGCGGTGACAGCAGTGTATCAGGTGACAGTCCCAAGGCTTCAGAGAGCACAGGCGCTTTTTCTGTATGAACGCATCCTCCTGATGCACACTCCTTCCACTGCTGTAGCTAATGCTGTTGTCTCCTTCAGAAAATTCTTTAACACTACTGCAAAATAACTATCATAGAAAGACTACAGTGTTTTCATTTTTAGTCCTTCTAGTCACCCATCAGACTATTGTCCCTAACCTTCCACTTTCCAGTAAAAAAAAAAAAAAAAAAAAAATTCAGCACTCCTTCGGGTTAAAGACACTAGCACATGCTTAAACGTAGTGATCTTAGTGTTCGGCTGAACTGGGAACAAACATGCCTATGTTCATATGCCAATCAAATTTTCAAAAATATTTACGTCATTGTGAGGGTTTTGAAATTTTCCTTATTATTTTTACATTAAATAAATTTAACCTTACTATAGCATACAAAACTTTGCAAACTATTTTCTATAGTATCACTACAGAATAACTAAAGTTTTCAAGCAGTATTTCATATTAACTCAACAATTTTACCACAAATACTTGATGAAAAAATACAATTTTACTTGTGACTATTCTTCCTGTTCTGTTCCAAAGAGATCCAAACTGGAACATATTAATTTCCGATGAGATATTTTTAGAAGATATGCCAAGCATAATGATAATGCATACAGCACATTGAGTTGAAAGACTGTATGTTGCAATTGTGAAAGGTATTCTGAAGCAGACACAGTCACTATTGCCTGCTGCCACCTGGCATCCTCAGTAAACTACATGAAGTAATGGTGTTTGTCCTTCATATTCAACAGTAAGTTTTTGATTATTTCTTTTCCTTCTGAATTTTTCACACCTGTAAGTCTAAAACTTCCTTTATGAAATCACCATTACATACTTGAAGCCAGGTATGAAAGGATACACAGAAAGTCTGATGCACGTGCCATGTTTAACCCATCTGCATATTTCTCCAGGAGAACACTGCCTGTAACCCGTCATTTAAAGACAATAAGAAACAAATGCCACAACATTCTTATAAAAAATTCATGCAACACTCTCATCTAGCAACATCAATTACTTTATCTATTTCCTACACCGTTAGCTGTAAGACTAATAAAGCTACTCAGCAGGCAAGGGATTTAATGAAATAGACCCTGAGTTCCTGGGAGGATCGATCACCTGTGGTTCCAACTCTAACACTTCTGATCAAATACAAGCTCTCTTCCTGCTGCTGAGCAATAAGCTTTTCTGGATCTTGATCAAACATGCTCCAAAGGAGGGAGGGTGTAATAATATGGTGTAAAGTATTCAAGTGTGTAGGAGAACAATTGATTGTGGCGAAAGGGAGGACGAGAAGAAACTATTTAAAAATAATAGAAATTGACAGCTTTTACATTTAGGTCACTTGAGCAGCAAAACAAGTTCACAGCAATTCTTACAATACGCAACAATACAATTAAGCATATGTACTAATCATCATTAATAAACCACATAAGCCAGCATAAAAAAAAACACAGCCTTGCACTGTTACAGGTTCCCAGTTTCCACAGTTTCAACTCTGTTCCTCATCTAAGGCTGAGGCCTCAAGATACAAATATTACAGAACAAACATCTCCCAGTGGCTATCTAATAAAAGTAAGGACCAAAATAAACAGCATCAAAAAAAACCCAACCCACTTATCAGTGAAAGGTCGCAAGTTCTCTTCCCATTGCCTAACAAATTTAAGTACTGTCTGCTTCCTGCTCCTTTCAGTGCGAAGCTGGAGAGGGGACAATCTGGCTTCCCTTCCTCTGCAAGGAAGAGATGAAAAATTCCTTACTTATTGATCCTTCTAAATTAACCCAAACATTCCTTACCTTGAAATCTAGTACATTCCAGTCTTAAATTTCCTTTAAAAAAGCTGACTTAATCTCCCATCTCTGGGTGAACTTCATGTTCGAGGGGAAATCTTACCTAATTTTGGCAGAGAATAGGGCACTTTAAAATAATCTTCATAAAATTCAATGAGCCTCCTTGTAATATTTAGAGCATAGTCCCCCGATCCTCTTCGGATTGCATCAGGCCTTGCATATAACCGTACCTGTTAAAAAACAAAGCGAAAGACCGATCATTTCAGCACCTACATTTTAAAGCTATCCTACCTGCAGAGGTGAGCTATTCTAAGGTTGTTGTGAGGCGGCAGGATTATTCTCTTAAAGCCAAATGTGACTGTCATATGTTTGTCAAAACACGTCGTAGCTGAAAACCAGAACTTCCACAATTAAGGTTACAAAGTTGAGAAGTCACAATCTCCTACTTGTTTGTGTTGCCAAATAAAAGACTTAACACTCCTTGCATCAAAATAAATATTCAAAGAAAACACTTACATGTGTTTGCTAGAGATATGATGGGAGAGTGGATTAGTATAATGGTTCTCTGCCTACACTGAATGTAGGCAGGATGCAGTGGCTCAGTAGGAGAGAAGTTCACAGTTTGTTAAAGGCACATTATATTGAGCCCTGAAAGTATTAGTTGACGGTGGAGAAAAAAAAAAAAATAATCATTCTCTTTTCTTTTCTCTGGCAGTGACACATTTACCCTCGATGAGCTATGGAAGACTGCAAAAACAACCATTTATAAGCTCATTCGTGTACACAAACAATTAACATTCCTGAAACCTCCATGACTGCTTCAGGCCTCTGTTTTCAGAAAGCAGTAAATTAAAGCTGTTTATACAAGCCACAGACTGCTGTGTTCAGTATAAGACAGCTCACACATCTGACTACATGGAGCACCCAAGTGAACAGAACTCACCTTCATAACTCAGCACTCAAGTGTGACCCTGATTAAGGAGGTAGTGGAAAGCACCACCAGGTTATTCACTGTTCCCTGTCCTTACAGTCCTTAATACTTCCTTAGTGCAAAGATGACATACAGCTGAGAACTGTTAAGCAAGAAAGGGATAGAAAGGAGAGCCACTTTTCGTTCTCCCTCCTCATACGCTGTCTGATGGAAGCAGTGTGTGCTTTGTCTCTAGTGGCTGTGGCAGAAGGTCTCTCCCTGCAGTACATAATGACCTGATAGAAACGAGACTCTACTACATGTCAGTCCTAAGAATAGTATCTGACTTGCTAATACTTTCTGTGGTAGGATTAAATCCCAGACAGGGTTCCAAGGAAAGCAGCAGGGCAGAAATCAGAAAATATCAGTGCAAACATGAAGGAGAAATACCAGTTTTGAAATGTTTCTAAATGTTCTATTCTGGACCAAGAAGAGCCAATGGCATTTTTGGCTTCAGTGAAAGCATTACCAAGTATTGCTTTACTGCTCTTTTTCTGAACCAGTTCAGTTATCCGAGTGGAAACCAGATATCAAACCTCAGTACACTGTGCCTGTTAATTCTGTTTTAACCCACTATCTCTTTGTTTTCAGTATGCAGACACATTATTCTGCTTTGTTACTATGTCCATCTTTATATTTTTATCTTTGTGTTGTATTAGACTCAGTGCACAATCAACCATACATAGTTACCATTTGTAATATAAAACAGGTAACAGTGTAACCTAATGAGACATGTAATAAAGCAGACTTCTCATAATCACCACCTGAAAGCATATAAACCATTATCTGAACACCTCCAAGTCACTATTTTTGTTTATTGATTCCTTCCAAAGTTAACAGTGACATGTACATTAAATGTTCCCTTATCTGCTAAACTAAATATATTTTTTAACAAAATAGATATTAACAACAGAGATCCTAATTCAAACATCTCAAAACCTTTAGTTTATGGAAGGATGGTAAGAATCACAATTAGATTTGTGATGAACACTGTTTTGTATCATTAAACCTTTATACACAATTTTGCATAATTGCTTTACTGGCACAGTTGACTGTATCAGCAAATTAGGAAAAAAAGAGTCAGCCAATCAAGTATGCAAAAAATCATTCAATTTGACAGTGGCCAAACGTGTCCATAATAAGGAATAGGACAACAGAAGGGAAGAAAAAAACAGGTACATATAAGAAAAATCGAGGTTCAACTTACTGCATTACAATGTGTGTCTTTTGGCAAATGCAGAAAAGGCATTTAATGGTGTCTGAGATGGAGCCCAGGTACCAAAGCTCAAAAACTGCAATGCTGCAGACTTTCATTTGCCACCTGCCTAATGCTGAATACAGTTTTATTTTGCCTGTAAAGTTTCCCTGGGTGCCTCTCTGCCTGCCCAGAACAGCTCTGGACTGCCAGGGCTCCATGGCTCATACCAAGGTCACCCCTAAACTGGAATACAGTTCAGAAATTACCCGTGCCTTTGCCCAGGTCTCTCAGGGGGCTTTGAGGCAACAGGCATTGCTGAAGCATGCCAGCCATCTTCAAATGCTGGGTCTGATTCTGCCTTTCACCCAACAACCACTGAACATGAAATGTATGGAGAAACCTTAGAGGCACCATCGCAGACCTACCCCTGGCCTCAGAAAATTCCCTCTTAGTTAGCAGAGGGCTACCACAGGGGACAGTCTGGGACATTCTGCCTACCTGGCTGGCTGTTTTGGATGACATCTTCTCAGGTGTCATTCACTATATAGGGAGCTTGGTCCAGAGTTCAGTCTAAAGGCTGGCACCTATAAGCTTGAAATTGAAGCCCCTAACTTTCACACACCGATGTCCTTTAATGTGCACGGGCCTATCTTGACCATGTTTTACCTCCAAATCCACAAAATGGGGATTATATTATTTCCTTAGCTTACATGAAGATTCTGAGTGTTAAGTAATAAAGACTGTAAAGTTTTCAGACACTGCTCCAAAGAGGAGCTTAAGTAAATAAAACAGAATGAAGATTAAGACATGAGATCTGTTCAGCATAATTTTTTTGTTTGTTTACTGCTTTCATTTCAAAAGGCAGATAGGCTGTGTTACTTTATGTTGGACTGAACAATAATGCATAATTACTATATACTGTCCCACAGGCTGTTTGATCACTATATTAAGAATTTGATTTTACATTAATTTAAATAAGAGAACAGAAAATCTTCTCCAGGGTCAGACCTAAATATAAGCAAAAGTAGTATGTGTTCTCCTACAAAAGATGAATATGTTTCTAGCTTAGGTGCATAATTCATCACTCACTACAATGGCACCTACTGCCCTGCAAATATTAGTGAAGCTCTTTTTCACAATCTTTGCAAGATTAGGTTGTACTATTATTTTCATGTAAGAAAGTGGGGAACAAAGAGACTGAGACTAATTCTGTGTGCCTATCTTGACACCTCTCAATGTCAAGTATACTTAACAGTTTTATTGCACACACTGAAAGCACTGTTCCCATTATATCTTATTGCAATGATGAACACTTTATACAGCTTTGAGTCTCGTCACAGGTGCCTTAGTTTGGGTATTAAGAAAATTAGTAACACACGATTAGTGACTAAATGAGACTGTGTCAGTTTATGTGATTTGCTCGGCATCTCATAGCAACTCTGGTGGCAGAGGTAGGGAGGGAATTCAAAGATGGCATTCAGCCTTGCGGCCACCTGACAGCCTGCACCAAGCACCTTTCACGTTTGGGAATTAATAAGGTAGGGACTGTTCAGACAACAGGTATATTCACAGCACACTGGTGGTGTCCTGATGCAGCGTAGTTCCCTGTGTGTCTAAATGACAAAAATACCAGAAAAATATTATGAGGGATCATATTAGTAATGACACTGTCATAATACCTATAACAAAGTTCACACAGTCAACCTAAATTCTGGGTTTTTTTCTTAACTCCTTTGCACCTACACTTGCAACCATTACCAATCTTTCAACAGAAGTTTTGACTACTAAGAAAAACGAAAATCCAAACCTCTCATTTCTCTCTCAAATGGAACCAGACTGACCATCTCCTTCCTACCACAAGTTTGAGTAATTAGGTTTGCACCTGCAGCCCTATAACCCAGACCTCCCCTTTGACACTTATAAGATGCTGTTGTTCTTATACCGCACAGCCACTGATGGAGGAGACCAGCTACACTTTGCTAGAAATCATTTTCACTTTTGTTAACAGCAGAGCAACAAGTTATTAGAGATCCTAAATGAAATCGCTGCAACGTATATTTTCTCATTCAATTGTGAAGTGAGTAAAAATGTGAGTTGTTTCCCCTTGTTTGCTTTCCAGAAGCCCTGGGCTATTTTCATTAGAACTTTAAATAAGGACAATAGAATAGCCACACTCAGATACCACCACAGAAAAATCATCCTGAAGGTTCAATTTAAAAATATCAGTAACCTAACTCAAGTTCTTACAATGACTTTGGCAGCATTATCAGATAAAATACTAAAATATTCCTGAAACCTGTATGGTAAATTCCATGTATTTGTTATAAGTGATCAATAGTCTACTTCTCTATAGTTAGTCAAAAGTATTTGCTGTACAAAAAGTGTACTTTCACAAATAATTTGTACATATTGCAACATTTTCTGTAGTTGCTCTTAATATTTCAGCATTTGTTACATAAAATAAGTCAAAGTAATTTAAAAATATTTGTAATACCAGGTCGCCAGCACAGATGAATGTGATTGTAAAATGAGAGCTGTTTCCCGTAGTGAGGGACAGTTGTGATATACGCTAAGAAATGTGCAACAGATTTAGAACAAATCACATCTAACTAAAGTCAGGTTATTAACTACTGTGCATGAGAAAATCTTCCTGTCTACAGCACATAAAAATTATTCATCAAAAAGTAAGTTAGCACTTAAAAAGAAAAAAAAAAAAAGAGAGATTTTCTTATTACTTCAGAGTGTTTCAAAAAAACGTGAATTAGTAACTATATACAAGGTACAATGGGTAAATTCTGACAAGTACAAACTGTAAATAGCAATGAACATCTTAATTTCTGGTGAATAGTATCTTCACTAAAAATGTTTCCACTGTACCAAAGACTAGTGATAATTTCAGCACATAATAAACAGAGGAATGGGTTCAGAAGAAGAACTGTTCTATTTTGACATTTTAAAATCACGATTTTTTTTTTTTTTTTACTTTTTTTTTTGGCATTGAAATTGAAGTATGTGAAAAAAGAAAAGGATGAAAGGGATGAAGAACAGATGATGAACCTGCAGTCATTTTTTCACGTTCTGTGAAATATTTCAGGTCAAACTGAATGCTTTGTTCAGTTCTGCTTTGCAGGTAGGAGGAATGTGGAATACATTCAGCATTTTGACCATGGAAATAAAAAGTAAAAATCCGTTATTTACACATCTAATTGCAGAAAGACTGTTGTCCAATCTTCTCCCTCTGCAGGAATTCACCAAAGATGAAGGAAGACCAGAGAGAACCACAGTATGTTCTCCCTTTGGCACTAGAGGAAGACACTAATAACCTTTGCTAGAGGTGCCACAAGCCTGCCAACTGCTTCCCCAAGGAATTAAGGAAGCTGACAACCTGACAGAAATCAGGATGTTACAGTAAGAGGCTTGCAAGCCTGAAGCGTGCCATCTACCAGAGCCCACCTCTTACTTTAGAATTAAATATGCACTTCTATATTTGAAGCCTGCTCTTGAAGACATTATTCTCTAGACTACCTTCTATTTTATGTGTGCATCCCCTTTAAAACCTTCGTTCTTACAGGGGTGTTATCTTTTTAGGGGAGTGTCACCTTGCTTGATATCAAGACATGTTTTTATTCTTTTATTTATTGTAACAGTAAAGTTTGCTGATCACGATAATCCCATATAATAGTCTGCATTCATTCTGCAAGACATCTTTTCTTTATATGTTTAGCCATCTTTTCATGTTTTAAGACCACTCCAATTGCCATCACTGCCTTCCCTGATGCCCTGGGGGGATCACAGCTCACTGGATGAGAAATACTGCTCCAAGCAAATGAAGTGCACCTCTGTTTTAGCAAGGGAAGGCTTGTGAGAGCAGATGGCTCATTGGGCTCTAACAGCCTAACACAACACCCACTGACTTCAACTGAATGACTCCTGTTAACTACAGGGGCTTTCAATCAGACTTTCAGAGGAGACATGACCAATCTAGCCCCTGGGCTAGGGACACTTCTGCCAAGGCAACCTTCACCAACAGCATCTGCCACGTCTACAGTCCATGTTTTTAGATCCCCACTCGAGTAGCCCTTGTTAGACAGTGCGCAGGAAAAAAAGAAGGGGGGGAAAAAAAAAGGCCTTTAAATGGCAGTACTCTGGTTGTGACCACTGATAATTCAGATCATGAGAAGCAGGACCACTGACTGCATCTTACATTTATATCCCATGTGCTATAAGGAAAATAGCTCTCTGCATCTTGAAAACATCCTGACGCAGAATTTACACAGCAGTAACCATTGCTGTATCTCTGCCACAGCGCCACATACAACAAGGCCAGCTTTGTTGCTGACAAGGGAAGAAGATGCACCTATAACCCCAGCCCTTGGTTCACACCACCTGACACCGTGGACATTGCCACACACCTGACTACACAAAACCACTCCTGAAGGTACCCCCATCCACGGAGAGCCTTTGCCCAGCCCTGAATGCTGTCACATCACATAGGCTTGTGGGACCACAAGAGACCCAAATCGCCCTCTCCTTTAGCTTGGCACTATTACAGCATCATTCCAAGCAAACGTGGCTAACATTCCAAGGATGGCATCTACCTATTTTGCTACTGTCTAGATTTCCCCTCCCCCTCTTTTCTATCTTTGGTGCATTTTGCTACGTGTACTTAAGTTTGAACAGACTGGGAAGCAAATGGGGGTATGGAAATTGAGCAAAAGTCTGATGACAACCTTAAATCTTGTTGTTTTTTCAAGCAAGCATGGATTAGGTAACCTTGTATCAACACAGGAATCCACTTCACAATTAAGGATAGTTTCCCCTCCCACCTACTTCAAGCAGAATTAAAAGTAATTTTGACAGGTGTTTTAAAGCAGCTCAGAGTGCTTTCCCATTACGAAACAGATGTTTCTGCACATCAACTGGTGTCAGCAATGCCACCCTGGGAATAATGCTTGTTTTTTAATCCCTTCCTCAAAGCCAGCAGACTTCACATGAAGCACTGTTCTTGAGAGGCCCCTCCAAACTAGCTCCAGCCCTCTGTGTGACTATACCCACAGGCTCAGCCCAGCACAGGTACATCTGGGATCTCACTCACAATGATTTAAAAATCTCAGTTCAGAAAGCACTTATGCATATGTTTAATTTTGAATGTGTGTTTAACCTCAAACATGCATTTACATGTTTCAGAAGGCCCTAACATTTCAACAGAGCAGCCACTTACAAATTTTATAAAGGGGGAGAAAATAGTCTTATGCTCTTTATTTCAAGATCCATAATACTTCTGCAGCGACACTCTCAGCTGAAAAACACATGCATTGCCTCTGTACTTAGAAGTTTCAATTTACTTGATAATCTGAGATCTCTTTTATCCTTATTTTGCTCACTGACTATTTTAGGCATAGGTATTGCTTTTATTCTTGTTACAGAGATAAATATATGTTCACATTATACATTTAATATAGCAGACAGACGTCTGGACGCAACAGTCTTGGCTGCGACCTCCCCGGGTCAACTCTGCAAACAAGGCATTGCATCTCAAATGAGTTTTAAAATGTAATAAATTCAAAAGAAATAACACTTCACTACATACACAAACAAGCTACAAGCCAAGTTCCACTAAGAATGTGTGAGTTGTTTCACATGTGTGCATAACTCCACGAATTTTGTGTGTTTAAATGCAACAAATTTTACAACATTGATGAGTGAAGGAGAGAGAGAGGTAGCTGTAGTGAAATATCAATTCTGCTGTAGTGAACATAGTTAAACTTGATCATGGGAAGAAATGACGGAAAAATGCCTTGTTTCAATCTCCTATTCATTATTCATCACGGACAATACCCAAAAGAGACTGTATGGTAATGAAACGTGCTTACTGAATACCGAAGGGACAGCTCATCTTTATAAGCAGATGACTTTTCTCCAAACTGAGCAGTCACACACAGCACTGCATGGAGCCTTTTTTGGACATAATTGTAGCCAAAAATGTTTTAATAAATATAGGAATTTTTTTTTAAAGCTAGCTGGAAACAGCGAGAGTTCAATGACCTGATACCTTCTGAGAAAACACTGTTTTGCTGGAGATTGGGTGAAACTTTTTTTTTTAAAGTAAACAAACATCATCTTTGCATCCTCATTCAAGATAGCTTTAACTGGTTTAATAGACCAGTTAAAATAAGAGAAGTCACCACTAAAAATAAAGGTTATATGAAAGAACTGGTCACAGAGGGAGTTATACTGGTAGAGAGGTGCCTCAGGAAACTAAACGCAAGCACAGGGGTGCCTGAACACTGTTGCAGGGCAAGGGGAAAGAGGCTTTGAACAGACACAGCATATGGTCCTGGATAAAAACTCATAGCATGACCCTGAAGGAGAAAGAAGTGAAAGAAACTTCTGGGGTTCCAGC
This sequence comes from Gymnogyps californianus, assembly GCF_018139145.2. Classification (NCBI taxonomy): domain Eukaryota; kingdom Metazoa; phylum Chordata; class Aves; order Accipitriformes; family Cathartidae; genus Gymnogyps; species Gymnogyps californianus. The sequence goes on from NC_059471.1 coordinate 178,032,662, forward strand.
TGACAGTGGGCAAATGAGGAATATTAAGCAAAGAGATTGCCATGTATTTTCAGAGTTGTGAAGGGAGGGGGGAAGAATAGTTTTGTGCATCTCCTTTCTAAATAGACGCGACTGCATAGGAGAAGCATCTAGTTGCCTCATCAATTTCTCATCTGAACAAAAACAAATGCAAGTGTTTGCTGACTGCTCCAGCCAAAGGTGCAACAATATATTCCACCAGGAGGCAAAACTGTCGTGCAGACATGCTACAATTTCTAACTTGAGAAGAGATCATAAAATACTTTGGAAAGTTAATGAGCTGCACTCACATATAAATCCAACCAATGCTCAGCTGGCATAAAATAAAATACTGGCTATGTCACTGACCACAGTGCCATTAAGATTAATTTAGAGCACTCAGAATCTGTATCATCTTGTTGAAATGGCTCAGGGACAGAAAGTGAACATGTTAACAACTAATGTATAGCAAATGTAATTACAGACACCATTTCAGCCAACTGAGACTGCCACAATCCCACCACTCAGTCATTCAGCCTTGACTCTTCCGTTCCATCAGCACTAGAGTTCAACTCATCTCACAGCAAGCTGTCAACCAGATGAGTCGGCTAACTATGCCAACCAGATGGGTAGTGTCCAGGCAGCCCAGCTTCCTCACCTGGCCACCCATCAGGTCGGTGCCAGACCCAGCATGAGAAAGCATTTGTGGAGGGAAGAGAGGACCGTGACAGATGGGATACAGATAAATTTGAGTTATTACAGAACTTCAACCTAGAAGGAAAAACTTTGCTATTGTGGGGAATTCAGTGTCTAAATTGTTGAGATTCCCAGTGGTTAAAGCTCCTTCCAGTTCTTTGTAGAAGGTGAAAAATAAGCATAGCTTTAAGAAACAAAGCACAAAGATTCACATTATTTACCTATTACACATAAAAACTCTGTATCGCAACACCAGTGGTAAGATGATGTGAGAATGGCTTTTTCCTCCAGGAAAAATCTGCAGTAGATGTATCCCAAGGGTTAACGCCAGTTTCCGTTTCCTTTGGTTGGGCCGGGATTGGATTGATATTTAAAAGAATTCTCTTATTCAGAGTATTTTCCATTGGCTATTTTATAGTCAAAGCATTCACATCGCACATCATTCATAAATAATATTTCACCTATTCTTGGATAAAAAAAAAAAACAGAGTTACAGAAGTACACAAGTTTAAAGAAAGTGCTAACAAGTGACCTACAATATTCAGCAGCCCTACAGCATGACCAATTTCACCTGGCTAGAGACTGCTCTGTCACAAGCACACAGATGTTACCTTTGAGTGATTCCATTTGAAGTGATAATCTGCAACCATTATAACTGCTGATTCATATTTTGGCCTTGTCTAGAGACAGGCAAAACATGGGGGACATGAACTGTTATTACCTCCATTTTATAAATGAAGGATGCAGAAAGATGAGCTTAGTATCGGTAAGAAAATTTGAAAAAGAGCTGGAAATAGAACTTGAATTTCCTCACTGCCCCAAATTGATAAATCATCTTTTCATCATAAACCATCAAATTACTATTCCTAAAACATATTTTCTGGAAAACAGCACCTTTTCTATTACAAATTTTTAAAAACTAAATTTTAAAAAAATCCTGTTTTCAGGTTCCTCAGTCACAACATGTGTTTCAAAAACCAGACCTGAACTATATCCCAAACTGTAGACCTGTATCCCTGAAATTGCTCAACTTCAGAAGACACTGAAAACTGAAGTTCCCCACATTCACTCATGTCTAAGAACAACCATCCCATTCCCATAATAACATCTTTTGTCAAGTGGCTACCGTGCTGAGACTATTTAGCTTAGTTTAAAGGGAAAGGCTATTTTATTATTCACTTAAAAGTAATTACTTTAAGAGATTTCAACAAAGTGGTCCCCTACACAATAGCTACTAAGTGAAGTGATGTAGCTCTGGACAACCAGAGCATAACAAAAAAACTGGGAGGAGATAGAGACCGACTGTACATGACAATCCAACAAAGATGACTGCAAGGGCATGTCAGTACTTTCATCTTTCACATAAATTCAGCACAACCACAGTGGAAACCATAGTCTGGTAGATATACATTTCATCTTACTCATCATATGTTTGCAGTAATCTTGATTGGTATTTGGGGGGGGGGGGAAATCTGTGGTAAATAAAGAGAACCAATGACAAAATATAGTCCCAAGAAAAGCAAAGCAGAAGCACAGCTCATCTGTAAGCTCATATGCATTTACTCAATGCATACCTTATAATAGCAGCAATAAGCAAAAGGAACACAGGAAAGTATCTTCTGAGCTACATGTAAACTTAATAGAAAAACTGTTTGCAAGGTAAACAGATTAGTACTGTAAGGTGCTGAGTTTTAAAGTACCCTTTAAAACTTGTTGGCACTGAGGAAACTCAGTACTTTGTAGACAAGTCTGCATTGTACTCGATTGAGCCCACAATACTTTTTGAAAAACTGTATCTAGCCCTTAGGAAGGAGAAAAATATGCACGTGGGAAATTTTGTGCTCTGACTGGTATAAAATCCATAACAAAAATGGGTTACATCAATAAGAGCAGCAACCATATTAACAGTGAGAGTTCCTTCAGGCTAAAAACTTGTTGGAGCAAAGAGACAAACAATTTGGCCAATAAAAGCAAAATCCATAAACCATGAAATAGGGAAACAATAAATCAAATTTTTTGTATGGACACACACTAAAATCCACTAAAAAAAAATTCATTAAAAGCTCTGTTTCTGACTCTCAACTAATATTTTAAATGTTTTTAAAAACCCTCCAAATACACAGAACAATATAAAAATTAAAAAAAAAAAGCTAGATGTGCTAATAGCGTCCAAAAACTTTTGCACAACCAGCCTCTGACAAAACCATGGGCAGAGTGAGCACTTCAGACAGAGAAGATAAATTAGGGAAGAGGCAGTTATCTATCAGTAACATCTCCAACCCATGGCTGGAAGGATTCCAGCCCCCTTCTGAGCATACCAATCTCAGTGTAAAACATGAGAATTAGAAGAGGAAAAAAAAAAATCCAAAGGCAAAATTACAATTATAAATAAAGCAATACAGAAGGGCTAATCAATTAGAACATTATTCCTATCTCAGGACTCCCATTTGAGAAAGATCAAGGCCACAACCAGGGATCAAAGTGATTAACTGCCTAACCAGCAGCCAGCAGAGACACATGTGAGAAGTGGCAGATCATACATACACGAAGAATCTGAACCGGCAAACAGAGGCTTTTTGCACCTTAAGACAGAAGAAGCTGCAAAATTCAAGTACTCTGACATATACAAACTTAGACAATGTGATGAACAAGACTCTGAGGCATGTTGGTTTTAATCTACAGAACACACGTTAATATAACAACATGTGAATCATCTAAATTAAAATAAAATACTATAAAACATTTAACTGCAGGGTTATTAATCAAATCCATTCCAATATATGAAATGCTCAGGTGTTTATGAAAAATTATTTTTGCACATTTTATCATTCAAATTACATTCCTCATCTTAAACCTTCCACTACTCAGGACATATTTCCTATCAGGAAGACGTGAGTTAATCAGCAATGTCCTCTGTATGCCTATGGAAAAGGCCGATTTGCTAACACTTTCTGATCAGCCACAGCTCAAACACCGCATCTAGTTTACATCTGGACAGCTAGCCAGTCAGCTAACCAGCTGAGATTAAACTAGGTCTGGATGACTATCACACAGGTTTCCCAAAATAAAACAATTTGGTGAGAGCTGACCTCTTCATTCGTACTGATGTGCTGGCTAGCATTAGATTAAAATAGTTTGTTTACAACAGGATCATGTCTAAAAAGAAACAGGATTAAAACCCTTTCTTACAAAAAAGTCGAGGCAATTCCTTCCCTGTGAAGCTAACTAGCACAAAGCAACAATGGGGTCCAATGGATTACGGGAAGATGGAAAGAGGAGAACTATTTCTGAAACTTGGTTTCCAAACATCCAAAGATGCTGCAAACATGGTGGTCATACCGCAGGCAAAACTGAACTCACACTAAAGGTTTAAGTCTTAAATAGCCTGTCAATTAGGGAAATAGGAAGACAAAAGCATTTTTGCCACAATCATTTCTTCAGTTCCTAGCACAATAAAACAGACTGCACAGATATGTTCCTTTGCTGACAGTGGAGCAGATCGCCATTGTTTGAACAGTCCGTCCTTCTATTTTCCTAGCTGATGAGGAAAGCTATTCCCCTGCTTAGCTTCCAGCTGACATTCATGTCAACATAACAGCTTCATTAGTCCCTCTCTTTTTAACACTTTCTTAGAGTCTAAGATAGCATTCCCTCTCATGAGACATACCCCAACTGCACAGTGCAAGGTAAACCTTTAAAATGGCAGGCTTTATTTGCTCTCATCATATCTGTACCCACAGCATAAACTGTGTCTACAGCCGGAGGGTTTGCAGGTTAACAAACATTAAGAACAATTACTAGGGGTAATATCAACAGTGTATAGGCAGCAAGAGCATTTGTGCACTTCAGCAAGTACAGACATGAACAAATGCAAAATCTTTTGGAAGCTTCTGTGGAACATAAACACTGGAAAGGACCAAGCTGGGACTTTGTAAGGAAGCTTTCTCTAGGTTTAGCGTATCAGAACAGGACCTCAAGTATCCTTTTTTCCCCGAGTTTCTGGTGCTTGAGTCTATCATTGGCAGGACAATGGAAGAGAAGGACGGTCGGTCTGATCCTGTCCCGCAGTTTGTGTAGTCTAATTACTTGCAACAAAGTATCAATGAGGAGTGGGATCCCTGTGCTTGAAAATTTGACTTCTGTAAGAGGCAAACTGTCACTAATGCCACAGGGACACAGGAAGATCATTAAGAACAGGAGGGGACTGAAGGAGCTAGGCTGAGAAAGTATAAACTAGTAACAAGTTGAGAGTCTTCAGATCAGCCTATGAAGTGAAGGAAACTGCTACCAGAAGCTTCTAAGAAAAATACTTGTATAAATGTCACTAATATTCTGCTGCCAGTTCCGCCTAAAGCTCTGAATTAGCTTGTTGCTACTGCCTCTAAAATATCTACTACACTTTTCCCATGCGGGTCTTCAAAGCTGCCATTTCCTATTATGCAGAGCAAAGGGGAAAAAAAAAAAAACCGATGAGGGAACAAGAAAGAAATCCCACGGAGAAACATTGCTGCTGGACTGCATGCTCACAGCGCTGACTGACTCCTCCTTAAACGAAAGGCCAAAGCTTAAAATGTTCCCTCGTTCAAGGACCAGTCAATCTCATCATCAGCACCCCAAAGGATTAAGCCTATAGGAGACAGTCAGCCTCCAGCTGCTGTACTTCAGGGACTCCCAAACACTACCCAGCCAGCTATTGTTCCCAAGTGCCTCCGTGCATTACACTTAGAAATCCAAACAGGCCTTGTGACTTTTACAGCTGCATTTGACCATTGCCCAGCTTGCCCATAAAAAAAAAAAAAAAAAAAAGGTTAGTAGTCACAGATTATGTTAAAACAATTATTAGAGTACTTCACCTCTGTTTTTCTTTCTAACAAAATGAAAGGGCCTCATTACTCGCAAAAAAACCCCCAAACTAACCACAAGATCAGTGCGGGCCTGTAGATGGTGAGCTCAGTCTCAGAAAATGGTAAGTTTTTGGAGGAAAGGGCACATGGAGACACAAGCAACCTCAGCAGCAGCCTGGACCATGCTTGTGAGGAGAGAGCTCCCCTAGGCAGCAGAGCATGGTGCAGAGGAGCTAGCAGGCGCGATGGCATCGCTGCATGTTACAATCCAGCATCGCTCAGAGACACATGTATGGCAGAAGCAGACCCGTGTCCGAGCTAATAAGCCTTGACTTGCAGCACAGTAAATGACCTGGGACACGACGCTCTGCTGACATTGCTATCCCACTGTCTGTTCCAGAGGCAGCTAAATCAGTGCCCATTAAGGGATCACCATGCTGCACTTGCGCTGAACTCCACTGAGGATTACTCATCGCTCCCTAAAAAGAACAGATGTGCTTCATTCATTTTATGCCAATGCAGGAATAGGGTCAAATATGAGCTGTGCGACAGCTGTAAGTCAGCTGAACAGCCATCGTTCTCCAAATTCTTCTCCATCATTTTCTGTATTCAGACACCATACCACAGACCCTTAAGCAGCAGCAAAGGCCGCTCCATTGGTCTTCTCTGCACTTGCACACTCTGCAAAGTACACTCCCGTAACACCCTGAGAAATTACTCTTCTTTGAATGCTGATTTTTACTTTGTCATTACTGCTGAGATGGTGTGGTGGGTTGACCCTGGCTGGATGCCAGGTGCCCACCAAAGCCGCTCTATCACTCCCCCTCCTCAACTGGACAGGGGAGAGAAAATATAAAAAAAGGCTCATGGGTCAAGATAAGGACAGGGAGATCACTCAGCAATTACCATCACGGGCAAAACAGACTTGACTTGGGGAAAAAAAATAATTTAATTTATTACCAGTCAAATCCAAGTGGGGTAATGAGAAATAAAACCAAATCTTAAAAACACCTTCCCCCCACCCCTCCCTTCTTCCCAGGCACAACTTCACTCCCGGTTTTCTCTACTTCCTCCCCCACAGTGTTGCAGGGGGATGGGGAATGGGGGGTTTGGTCAGTTCATCCCACGTTGTCTCTGCCACTCCTTCCTTCTCAGGGGGAGGACTCCTCACACTCTTCCCCTGCTCCAGTGTGGGGTCCCTCCCACAGGAGACAGTCCTCCATGAACTTCTCCAATGTGAGTCTTTCCCACAGGCTACAGTTCTTCACAAACTGCTCCAGCGTGGGTCCCTTCCATGGGGTGCAGTCCTTCAGGAGCAGACTGCTCCAGCGTGGGTCCCTTCCATGGTGCCACAAGCCCTGCCAGCAAACCTGCTCCAGCGTGGGCTCCTCTCTCTCCATGGGTCCACAGGTCCTGCCAGGAGCCTGCTCCAGTGTGGGCTTCCCACGAGGCCACAGCCTCCTTCGGGCATCCACCTGCTCAGGCGTGGAGTCCTCCATGGGCTGCAGGTTGATATCTGCTCCACCGTTCACCTCCATGGGCTGCAGGGGGACAGCCTGCCTCACCATGGTCTTCACCACGGGCTACAGGGGAATCTCTCCTCTGGTACCTGGAGCACCTCCTCCCCCTCCTTCTTCACTGACCTTGGTGTCTGCAGAGTTGTTGCTCTCACATATTCTCACTCCTCTCTCCTGGCTGCAATTGCTGTTGCGCAGCTTTTTTTTCCCCCTTCTTCAATATGTTATCCCAGAGGTGCTACCACCGTCGCTGATGGGCTCAGCCTTGGCCAGCGGCAGGTCCGTCTTGGGGCCGGCTGGCCTTGGCTCTATCGGACATGGGAAGCTTCTAGCAGGTTCTAACAGAAGCCACCCCTGTAGCCCCGCCGCCGCTACCAAAACCTTGCCACACAAACCCAATACAGATGGCTAAGGGTTTTTTAGACTCTCGAGCAGTACGCATTCTGAAAGCTCTAGGGTAGTACTGAATGGAAAAACAGCAGTTTAACAGATGGTGGCCTTTGAGCTCAAAAAACTGAAGAATCTTCATCACATGCTAGGAAGAGCAGGTATTTTGGAACAAACTCCAAATCCTAGGTCACTGAGGGCTCAGGAATTACAGAAATAGATCGAGCTACTAGGTCACTCACATAAGCAAACCAGTAAGCACAGCAAGGAAAGGATCTGATAGCACTTCACTTCCTTTTGGTCCTGCAGCTTCTTAAAAAGAAAACTGAGCCAAGAAAGCAAATACAAGATTAAGGGTTTGTCTACACTGAACGCTGCAATGTTTGAAGTGTTGATCTGCAATGCATTTACTCCCATGTTACACAGCATGATCACAATTACACAGTCTCTCCATTTAAATTAGTGGTGTCTCTACACCTGACCTTAATGGGTATGTTCTCTATCCCTGCTAGTTTATATACTGGTAGCTTTCCTAGCCATACATTGCACTGCATTCATATGGATGTATTCAAGGACTTAAAATCTACAACAAACAATATCAACACAAATACTTAGAAAGTACAGGAATGGATGGAACTATATGACCCTGTGAACAATTCTGTCTCATTTAACTCCCATGATGAGAGTTAGCAGCAACCTGAGTTCATTTTGTGGACACAAAAACAGGGCTCCCAACAGGTTTGTACATTGTAATCTAATTTGAAAAGAAAAAAAGAGGTCTGGTTCAGAAGTTTCCTGTACACTTGTGGATTCTGGGATTCATTTACTAAAATGAAGAAGCTGGAGAGGAACAACCCAGACAACGAGTGTATTTTCAGCTGTACAAGGTGTTTGGAAGCCATCTGCAGTCACCTGTGAGCCATGATAAACAGCCAACAGCACATTACACTAATATGAAATGCTATCCAGAACACTGAATTTTAACTGGGAGGGAAGGGATTTTATTATTGCTATTATTATGATTATTATATTATATTGCAAATAGGTACTGTGGAGACACAGCATCCATGATTACAGAGTCTGTGATTCCACAGTCAGCTATTCGAAAAGAAAATTCCAGCTTGCAAACAGTTTGCAGATGTTCAAGACTACATTCACTAAAAATACATTGTCAGATCCAATCAGGAACAAAATGCAAGTTTGCAAAAGTCTTTCAAAGTTGTTGTGGATTCCTTTTTGTGTTTTGATTCCAGTACAGGCATAGTCTAAAATGAATTATGTTTCCATTGTGCATTTCCCACAAATGGTGCAGCACTGTACCAATGCATAATAATTTGAAACATTAATATTATTTGAAAATAACACAGAAAAGGTGCTTTTATTATTTCTTCTGATAAAATGAAATTGATCAGTTTGCTAAAATTATTTTTTATACTACTTTCAATTACAGTGTAACTTGGTCATGTAAATACTACCACTACAGCCTATAACCCTCTCTGGTAACTCTGCTTTCACCACCCAGGTTCAGCTGCCTGCATGCCGAAGTCCAGCTCTGGTATTGCCTAGCTGTGTAACTACTAAGAAGAGCTACGAGAAAGTCTGGAGGCAGATAAAAACATGAAAGTTACAGAGGTTAAGATTATCAAGACAACATCATTGCTAGCTCAGGGATTCAAGAAGAAAATACCCGACACAAAGATATAAAACCACAGAGAGAGGTTAGCTGGCCCCACTGGGAATCATCATCTCCAGTCATCACCATCAGAGCTGGTGGAAGATGGCAGCTCAGCAACACTGAGGGTCTACTGAAAGGAGCCACACAGGACAATCCTTCCTCCCCAGCCAGTGCCTGCCAGGCCAGCAAAGATTGTTAGCAATGGTGAGCACACTAACGCTAGGCCTAGTAGCTCATTAACTCCTAGGTATCTTTTGTGTGCGTTATCAAACAAATAATTGTTTGATACACTTTTAAGGTGAGTGTATCTTGCTTGCAGAGTCTTTTTATACTGAGCCCAAACAAACCAAAGAGGGGTTGTAACAGGCCTTACCTTGGCAGCAAAAAAATTCCATTATTGGCAAAGCCAATAACGGAACAGGCACTAAACATGTAAGTCACACTCATAACTTCACAGAATCAGGACATCTATTTCCCCTGCAATCAACTAATAACAAAGTCATTATTCTTTATATGAGTACAAGAATAAAATACAAAAGGCATGTATTTTACTTAAAACACTGTCTGGGGTTAGCCATACTGGGCAATTGTGCATTGCCAAGCACTGATTTGATTTTCATTATACTGCACTGACGGCAAAGTCATTTATCTTTTTTCAGCTCCCAGTCTCCTTTTATCTTTTTCTTATGCTTCTGTATTTTTCCTCTATCCTGCAGTGTTGCTGAATGCTGATGAGCAGAAAATGGTACAAAACCACAGACAGTCTCTTTCAGATTAAAAGTTCAGGTTTGGAAGGTCCAACTTTTTTCCATTTTGGAGTTCCCAAAGAAGCTGTATATTTGGCATTGTCCAGCTATATAAAGCTCAGTTAAATACTTCACTAGCTGTCTTTCTCTAGAATAGACAGACTTTCAAACAATGACATGATGTTTCTTTCACGGTTCTAATGTGGTCTCCGTTAAGAAGAGAAATTATCTTCCTGTCACTGCAGCCTTGGATGTTTTAACAAAAAATAAAGTGACCAATGCAAAAACAGTTTTCCACATATCAGAACTACAATTTTTACAATTTGTTTTGCATTCAACTTGTTACATTTGCAGATTACTAGCATTCCATAAAAATCAGGAAAACTGGAAATATAAAGAAGAAAAAAATCTTCCCAGTGTTCTAGTACTTAGCCTTTAAGTGTGTTAGCATCTCACCAGGGATGTGCAAACAACTGACTTTCAATTCACCAGCTGAACTTGCCATTCTTAGTTTGTTACTATTGAATCGAGATTGCCTTAACCCTGTTTCCCACCAAAACAAAACCAAAGTATTTAATGTCATGACAGATAATATATTCCTCTTGAAAGAAAGCAGAATGTTTAGTTTCCCAAAATTTGTTCAAACAACAAATGTAACAGAATTACAGTCAAAACACTACAGCTTATGGTTAGAGTGATGCTTCACAAAGCAGACACCTCAGATGTCTTTCAGGTCCTAAAGGTCTCTATGATGTACATGTCTGCATACAAGATGGCATCTGTACCTCCACTGTCAGTCAATGGAGGTCTGTTCAGTAGAGTTAATAGAACCTAAACAGTGACTCAGAATATTCCAGAACAGATACACCTACATCAGGTCAGCTAACACCGACTAAAACACCCTCAAAATGTTGAAGACGTTGGTCAACTTCAGCACAGCAATTGCAATTGCTAATGTTGCTAGACTTCTCACACAGCAGTGACCTGAACCATAATTACCTATGACTTCTAGCAACAACCTTTATATTCTCTATTCACCTGTTTAGGCATGTATATTATCACATTGTCAGAATCTTTTTCAGCAAGACTTTTCAGTAAAGTTCCATCAAAGTTTCCTGCCACAAAACAGAACATGCAACTGCCATTTTCTTGCTAGTCATGAACTATTCAGCCACACCAGCAGAGACAAGCAATAAGGAATGTGTTCAGAACTCACACGGACATATAGGCAGAAAAGTGTGCAGTCTGTACAGAATTATTCAGAATAGTCATATGTACAAAATGCTGCAGGTGAATCGCATGACACCGAGTGGCTGGTTGGTAAAACGGCAGATGAAATTCAACATCGGTAAACGCAAAGAAACACAAATAGGAAAAAATAACCGTAACTATACATACATGGTAATAGAGTCTAAATTAGCTATAGCTTAGGGAAGAATTCTTGGAGTCACTGTGGACAGCTCTCTGAAAATGTCAGCTCAGTGCTCAGCAGATATTCAATAGGCAAACACAATGTTACAACTGACTAAGGAAAGAATAAAACCCAAAACATTATTATGCCACAGAACAAACTCAAGCATATAAACTTTGAGCATTGCAGGCAGTTGTGGCACCACCCCTCTCTTTCACTCAGTGTTTCAAAACAGGCACTGTAGAACTTAAAAGACACAGAGAAAGGTGATAAGAACAAGAAGAGATGGGAAGTGAATCCCATACAAGGAGAGATTAAGTACTTTTGAGTTCTGAAAAAGGACAGCTAAACCATCTATAAAATCAGGACTGGTACACAAGAAGCGAATGAAGAACAACCAGTCACTGATCGTCACAGCAAAAGAAGAGGGCAGCCAGTGAAAATGTGAAATAAACGCATTTAAGTAAACGAGACACGTAAGTAAAATACAGATCTTGTTGCCACCAATTGTCACGGAGAGCAAAGTGCAACAGCTTCCAACATGGATAATGTACATTCACAGAGAACAGGTCCTTTGGCAGCTATTAAACCAGTGGCCCATGTATAACTCCAGGTCAGGATCACTGATAGCTGGAATCTAGGAGTAATATTCCACTGGTTGTCATCTCTAAACTGGTCTACATATAGGACATGGTAAAATATTTTCCTCTGTGGATGTTCATACAATAAGCATGGTTTTTTTTTCAAAAGACTGAAAAAAATGTTTCAGTGAAATCTAACACGACTTGAAGGCCAGTTCTGGCTGTGGGTCCCTTGCGCAATGCCTCTTCCTAGTGGATAACACAGGGTTTTTTCCTCCAACTATAGTGACCAACACAGCTAGACTCCAGGAAATAACTGATAATGGGTTCTTAATAATCAGGAATGTGAGGTACAGATAGAGAAACTGTAAAAACACCTCACCCCTCTGAAAAGTCTCACTCGTAATTCACACATACCAAGCACCTGGCATTAACTTCTTCACCTGAGTAACAATGAGAGCAGCTTGGATGTGAGAGTGACACCTCCATGAGTCAGAGTGGCAAAATACTTTCATAGACAGTTATACTGTTCTTACTCCACAGTTATGATGCCATATCACTAAAAAGGACAGTCACACATTTCCTCTTCCTCCCAAGTTAGATCATGGTCTATCCACACATTGGGTGAGACTGTTTGGTCAAAAGGTTATTAAATTTTTTTGTTAGTTTCCCTTTGGATTATTGCAGTGAACAGGCTCACTGTTTAGCCAGAGGTTGCTAGATTTGACACAAATGATACAGAAAAAGTGTGCAGGCAAGGGTGGGGGGGGAACACCTCCGTTCAGTAGCAGCTCTCAGCTACACTGCGTTACATACAACACTAAACTGCAACCTATGGTTCAGCAACATTATTTGAACTGTGTCTGCTGAATGAAAAACACAAAGTCCTTGGACCTGAAAGACAGCGAGTCTGAAGTGACTAGATGCCACAAAGCAGCCACTGAAGAAGAAAGAAAAGGATATGAAAATCTGTGGTGAAGGATTGGTAGATAGGGGGGAGCTTGTCCAAGTTCAGGTGACAGAGCTCAATAAATATGGAAAAGCACTTCAACTTGTAAATTTTTATCATAACTGTTACAGTAGTTCAACTTCATGAAAACACCCCATCATCAGTAAATCTCCTCTGCATTTGAGAGGAAGCATCTTTCAGAGCAGACAGATTCTGCAGGGAAATCAGTTTTGTTCTCTTTTGGACTTCCTCATGTAGGTACTGCAAGGTATCATTGTACTGGGGAGTTCAATTAGGGAATAGACTGTATAATTAAATGTATTTAAATACTTTAAATGCTGCTAAAGCACATACATATGTACAAAACAGTACTCAGGATATTTCTTCTTAGCCATCAACCCCTGAATAACGGAACTATGAAACCAGGCAACTCTACACTACCAGCTGCACTATGATTCACTGATCCTTTTTATCCTCACAATACTTCATGGTAGTATAATCATTCCTAGTCATGTGTGACTCATCAAAGTATTTTGTAGTAAAGACAAATGTTATAATATGCCCTATTGTAACCATGCAAATTACAAATCTTCATTTCTATACCTAAATTATGCTTTCGCTGAACTTTTCCTGCTGCTCAAGCAGTTCTCACATACAAGCTAGTTAGGCATTTCAAAGTCATTTCATAGCAAGAAGTCCCAAGCTTTCTGAGAGGTGGCCTTCTTCATCCTCTTTCACTTTCTCAAGCCTCTTCATGCTTTCCACATCACTGTTTTGAAGAGGTTTGCACTAGATTCTTAACTCCAAGCTACCACCACACCTCCTCTGTATGCCTCACGTTTCCTGTGGCCAGAAGTTAATGTAACTTGACTTGGCAGACAAATTATACAATACTTTCCACAGCAACCCTGAATGACTGGTCCTCTGTGGATCATCACAAGCCAAGCAATACAGAGACACAAGGAAAAGTTTCAAACTTTCTTTTTCTACACCAAGATATCATACTCCCAGTGAATTCATCTTTCTACTATCTTGAGGCCTATTAACTTTTAATACTCATTGCTACCCCTGTCCACAACAGATGTAATATTTTTAAGTAGAAAACTTAGAGCCTACTCTATTTCTTAATCCTCTGCATATTAAAACTTTTTTAAAAGTGATCGTCAGGGTCAATGGTAACTGTAATATAATTTTAGAACTGCTTGTATTAACTGCCTAAATTTCCAGTTCAGACCAAATGGGCTTGGCTCAAGAATAAACATTAAACAGCTCTAAGGAAAGTAAAGTATAACCTTGTGGGTTTTGGTTTGTTTTTTTTTAACTAAACACAAAAAGGAAACACCACTCCACATTTCGTGGGTAAAACAACAGATCACAGTAAAGCATACTAAGAATCACAGCCCCATGGAGAATCCTAACTAAACCTCAAACTGAGGAAGGTCTCAGGTTCCAGAAGAAATCCCTGCTACATACTCCTTCAAATGAAACAAAGGTAATAGAGAAGAAATAACATACATTCCCAACAGGAACTAGAATAGCAAGAGTTTTTAAATTCAAGCACAAAGGCAAACATACACTTTATACACATCACAGATCCATACTCTCTGTGCAAGTAGATGGACAAATATTTGCATGAATTCAACTTGAGCATAGGATGATTGGAGGCTTCCAGATAAGGGCAGAATGCTACCACTACCTTTGCTGGTGCTTATCACAGAAAGATGATATAGTAGAAGTACTGTGGACTGAAATGTATCAGATATTCCCTGTGATCACTCTGTTCTCTTACTCTAGAACTGCATATTTAACACATTTTAAACATATGGAGTTGCTAAGGAATAAAAACCAAAGGTTAATGAAGAGAAGAAAACCAAGTTTGGGCATCACTCCCTTTCCATCACCTGAATCCAGTTAGCAGAACTTCAGTAAGATGAGGAGAATTATTCCTTTAGTCTGGGGGGGGGGGGGGGGGGGGGGGGGGGGGGGGGGGGGAAGCTTATGTCTTCTCTGACGCAGCGGTAGCCAAAAATATAAGTATTTATTTTATGAATGCATATGCATTCATACATATGACTTTAAATAAAGCAGTACACGTTATCACTCATTGACATTCCCACATACAGATTTGGGCTTCTGTCTGAGTTACTCAGGTCAGACAAAAAACTATCAAACTTTCTCACCAGGTATAAATCAGTCTCCCTTTTTTCCCCATGGTATTTAAAGGGTAACAATGAACTTACTCCAAAACAACATTATCAGATTTTAAACATATAGGAACACTTTCCAGTAAAACAAAACACAGCACCATGTAGTGTTGTTCAACCATAGACTGTGATTTAATTAGCCAGAGGACTGGAGAACTACAAGAAACACGTGGTATGCGAATGATTCAGTAGGTATACTTCTTTCTTTGAAATTAATCCATAGGAATCCACTTCCCTTCTTCCTCCTCCACCTTTTATTCCCTTCTTCTTTTATCTTTATTAACTAAGGTACTGCTTGCTGTCCTGAGGATGCAAACTCTTAATTGAGGTTCCAAGCTGCTGTGACTACCAAGCTATCCGCTGCTCTCGGGAAAGGGAGGGTGAGAGGGAAAAAAGTGTGGGTACCCCCAGAGGCACTCCCAGTGAATGCTAATAACCACCTTTTGCTTCTCATCCCCTCCCCCACTGTAGTCATTTCAAATAAATAAAGTATTAGTCTTCTCGTTCTGTCCCACACTGCCACACAGCTCCACTGCATGATGTGAAACAAAACGCATCGCTAAATATTTTTCAGGATAATCCACTGTGGGATAACTTTTTTTTAATACACTTTGGGTCATTTACCCTTCAAAGAGAAACATAATCTGCTTTCAAATTATGCTGTTCCAAATAAGAAGATAACAGGCTCAGTTCTCATCTCTGGCTGCTCTTGCTATGTCTCAACAGCACGCAGCAGCCAGAAAGCTGCCAGACAGGAGCAGTGGAAGATCTCCTAGGGGTACCATTCAGTGGAAGCAGGCCAACACGGCTGGTTCTCTGCCACCTGTCCCCACCCCACTGCATGAGAGGGAAGCCAGGGGACAGGGTCGTGTGCCAGATTCGTGCAGTTGGGCAGTTGCAGCAGCCGCTACGAGACGGAATAAACTGGAGAATGAGACCACCGTCTGCAAGGTGGTCGAAAGTCACCCTGGCTATTCCCACAGCTGCAGAGTTTGCCCTCTGCAAACGACACCCTTGGAGAGTAGCAGGGAAGGACATGTGAAGCTAGTCTGTGCCAGACTGGACCCTGGAAAAGCACACTTATGCTATGAAGCTGTGCCATTCCAGCATCTGATAAAAGAGTCTTCTGAAGAGGTACCTGAAGCGTGAAAGCACCCCACTGGAAGAATGAAAGAGTCTTGTTAACCCTACAGATGCCTTCATAGAAAATCAAACAAACAGACTAGGTCCTCTACTAGTACAAATGGGGGTAACACCACAAACCATAGCACCTTTCCTCTACTCCAGGCAGCAAAAAATACTGGGACAAAGGCAAAAATAAGATGGCATTTGTGCAGGTTTTCCAATACAAAAAAATCAGGTAAAGGCAAGTCTAAAGGGTGAATGTGACAGACACTTGACTGTCTGAAAAGGAGGGGCTGGACTGGCAACAGTTACCAATCTTTGAAATGAGTGGTTACTTTCCCACCACTGGCTATAAAAACCAGGAACAAATAGGCTAAATTTCTTGCTTGTGTATGAAAAATATGATTAAAACTTACCTAAACCCTGCAGGAGAGACTGGTCTATAAATAAACAAAAGTA
This sequence comes from Gymnogyps californianus, assembly GCF_018139145.2. Lineage (NCBI taxonomy): Eukaryota > Metazoa > Chordata > Aves > Accipitriformes > Cathartidae > Gymnogyps > Gymnogyps californianus. The sequence goes on from NC_059471.1 coordinate 178,049,253, forward strand.
CACATCACTCTCCTGCCTCACGAATACTGTATCTGTCACTCAACTAGATGTCAACTAAGCCACCTGCCTCAGTAATCCATTTTCACTGCACAGAGCGCAGTTACTATGGTAGGTATATGGGATAATGCTGGTTTGATTGACAGATGTTCAGGCTGGTGCAGGAATTTGTTCACCTTTATGTTGTCCTGGGGTGAGATACCTCCTACAGATTATTTGGCACTTCATTTTTGCTTTTATAGCAAGATCATGACTCTTACGGAAACATATTAATAGACTCTTGCTACTTCCTTGGATGTCAGAAAGCAGAATTCATGTCAATGCCAAGGACAGAGACCTTAATGAGTAAGTTAATGAAGTCAAATATGACAGCAGAACATAAGAGGCATAAGGAGACATGAAAGAATGTAGTACAGAAAGCAGAGCACAGCTCGAGTGTTCAGCCTTCACTATGAGTTATATTGTCACAGTAAGTACTACTAAGCATATGCTCATTAGCACATGAAAGGAAAAGGAAATAGAGTCTTCCCTCTTCCATCTCCCTCCTTCCCCCGCTTGTAATGTGGGAAATGGGAGGAACTGCAGGGACTTCACACTACTCTCCTCTGAGCAAATGGCAGGGAAGGAGTGGAAAGTACTAAGAGTCTCAGACCCTTCTTTCTTTTCATTAGCCAGAAGAGATCCCAGATGAAGCAGCTACAGGCTGAACGGCTCTTTAAGGCATGGAATTGCCATCAGGATGCTGTTTTGACAACCATCAGGCCAGGAATCACATGTGCTGCCTCTCTCTCTCTGCTCCCTGTTAATGCAGGCAAGCCATAAACCTACAAATTAGCCACAAATTAAGAAACTGAATTGTGCTTTTTGACAGTCTTCTTGCTACTACATACAAAGTAAAGTACACCACTGCCACCAGATACTTACAGGTGATCTTCCCAGCCAAAACCAAATCAAAACAATGTTCCCAAACTCAAGTCTTTCAACTCAATAGTAATATTTGCAGAGTGCAGCTGGGAGTTTATGTTAATAAAACAAATATCACATTTAAATACTGCATGTACTACAAGTGCTGATGGAGAGCATTTTTTAAAGTAGTAAGCACAATACATGTACAGTGTTTTCCTAGTGCATTCGACTTGCAAATTCAACCAGAAATCAATAACAACGGATTGCAAGTTTGCAATTTATGTTTTTAACAGATTCCCTGGCATATTCAGTTTAGCATGGATGCTGATCACATAGGTTTTTGTTTGTTTGTAGCATATTTCGTAGCTATAGTATTTAACAATTAATAAACCAGAAGTCATTTTCAATATACAAACCTGAAACAGAATGGCTAAACAAATATTGATGCGGTGAATCTGAAAAAGCTATGATTTCTTTGGATTACTAATGTATTATATTACAGTTTCCCACTTAACTAAAACAATTCACAGCAGTAAGCACTGAACTGAGTAACAGGTACTTGTAGGACCAGCCTTTCTGTTGTTAATACAGAGAACATTTCATACAAGCAAAAAAAAAAGCACAAACACACCTATCCATGTTCATATGTGTGTGTGCTTTTCTAGCTCAATATAACTGCATACCTCCCAACACATTCTTTGTAACATGCATTTTATTTTTAACTGTTTGATGAAAGGTATTTTGGGGAAGGCAAGAGCGGGACGTTTGTAACGAAGACCAAAAATGAATGGGTAGCACTGTGTCCCTATCAGAGCAGCATTCCAGGACATGTAAGGATTAAACGTTACAAGTCTGCATCGCACGAGGCTTCAGAAATATGCCTGGTGCTTCCTACATTAGCTGCTGTTTATCAGATACACGTGTGGCCTCCCAGTGGTAAGTGATGGGCTAACAAAAGTTACTTTTCAGGTATAGGTGGGCTTAGAAAGTAGAGCTCAACTCTGGAGCTGGACTAAACTCAGCTTGCAGAGGAAGAAAACTTAATTTTAATTGAGGACTAATTCTACTTTTGATAGCTAAATCATTCTGCTGTAACCAATTTGCTCACCCACACAGAATTATCTGGTGTATAATTGCTTCAATACTGATTAATAAATAATAACTGATGGAGAGACTTTGCTGGCAGTTAATAACCAGTAGCTGAAGAGAGGGCCTAAGGAAGAGCCTTGGGCCTTTAACCCAGGTAGTCATTAACTAACAGAAAATGCCTGGTCTTGAGGTCATTACTGGTATTACATAAAAATATTAATACATTTTTCAAATACAGAATAATTTTCTAAAAGCTACAGGCTGAACTGCACAATAAGTGCAGAGTTATTTTAGAGAGAACTGATGGTTTTGGTTTTTTTCTAGCAACTAACAAATGACGGAACCCACGGGGGAAAAAGTTATTCTGAATAGTTGTTCAACCTGATTTTTTTTTTTTTAGACTATTAATGAAAGTCAGCTCTTCAGTTTCCTTAGACTGATCATCATACTGCAGATGAGGGAATGCTCAGCCCAGCTCTCCAACATCTCATGGATTGCTAGAAACACTACACTACCTCCAGTCACCTTGTCTTAAGGACAAGTATAAAACCATGTTCCCATGGTGCTGGACCTAAACTAACACGAGCTGTTGGACATGCACTGATTCTGACCTAAGTCTGCTTACATGACTCTGTTCACTAGCCCTTCCTGGGCAAACATGATTTTTCACTTGTGCAGAATCAAGCGACTATTACTGCATGGATCCCATTTTTGAGACCACTCTGTCTTTTTGTGTGATGCTGAGCAAAACTGAGTGAGCCCCCCAAACACATACCTAAGAGAATTCAGTGCTGGGACGTTCATGCAGGCTCTCTGCAAGCCAGAGAGCACTATGGAAACAGTAATTATCTTATTTTCCTTTAGCCAGATTATTACGGCTCCTCCTCATTGCCCAGGATAAGACTTAACTGTACTGTAAAGTATTGAATTAAGATCTTTACTAACCAGGAGCTTGTGATCTCTAATTACATCTTAGATAAAGTAATAACAAAACAACAGCAGTGCAATAAAGGTTGGCCTTATTGTGGTATGACTCTTCTCATAAGATCTTTCTTAGCCTCAAGGTCTTTCTCTGTATCATGACAAATTACACTGCACTGATGACTCTACAGTAATGTTCGATATAACTGAAACCAAGACGGACCCCGTTGTAGAGGTCTCTTCAAAATGTAATGCGCATGGATTCAGCCAGCCAGTGGAGGTCCTATCCTGAGCAGCTGACCCAAGCTGTGGTCAGGCCCACACACTGCCAGTCCTGCAACATATGCTGCAGCCATTTTGGAATAGGAGCAGGAGCAGCAAAAGTGAAACCACGCAAAATTCTTCTTTCAGCACTGCCTTCCATCGGCATTTCTCCTCCCACTCACCACCACCACCCAGCCAGATAGCCACTTCCTTTCACTGCTGCTCACTCCCATCTGCTTTGGCGCTGCCTGCACTTGCTCTTCTAACCCCCGCGCCCACAATTCCTCCTGACTCCACTTCTTTCCACACACTTTCTTTTTTTCTTTTTAGCAGATACTCCCCCTGACAAGAGCCAAACACTTTAAAGCTGCCAGTTGGCACTTTATTTCCATACCTATCTCCACACCCCATCCACAGCAAAAGAGAAGAATGGTAGAAGATTAATATCCCTGAAACATCTCTTTCCAGCAACGCATTCATCTCCACCGATACACTCTGCTTTGCCCCTGAGCGCTCATTCCTTCCACTAACTGAAAAGAGAAAGAATTAGCAGGGGAAAAAAAGGAATTAAAATAACTTATGAGACAGTGAGAAGGCATGCAGGATATAGTGAGTTTCCATGTCCACCTGACAAAGGAATGAGAAACAGAGAGTTTGGAGAATAGAAGTACAGCTAAACATAAAGTACAGTAAAAATAAATCCAGACAGGGGAAAAATAAAGTAACAATAGTAGGAAAAGGCCTGGTGGATTGAAAGCACAGATAAAGACAACAATAAAGGAAAGAGACACAGAGATGATGTGACAGACATTACAATCCAGCCAGCAACATTTTGCTTTTAAGAATTACTGACAAAGAACATACATAAGCGGTATGATTAGGAAACACAACGTATGAGTAGAAGGATTTCTGGATTATTGTACTGTGCAAAGATGACAGTACACAGATCCCATGATGTTCACCAACTACAGCTGGCACAACTGCTAGAGCCATACTAAGATCAGCTAAGCCTGCTCACAAGGGCATCCCTCCTCTCTCAATACAGCATCACCTCAGGCAGCACCCTAGTAGAACTATACTGCTCCCTAGTCTGCAGCAGCATAGATGACTACACCACAGTCCCTTCCACAGGAATCAAGCCCCTGCCCAAAGGCAAAGGCAGTTGTAGTGATTTCCTGTAATCACAGATGACTCTGAACAACATATTACATATCTGTAATGCATATAAAAAGTCAACTCTGCTTTGAAGTTACCTGCTCTGGAAGGGATTCTGATCAGACCCATATAGACTAAAGAGTTATGCTCATGATTCGCATCCACTGAGCTGTGCTCCTAGAAAAGCACTGCTTGTCTTAATTCCTCTTTCCAAATTAATTTTAGTGTATGAAATATAGAACATCTTCATGTCTGCAAGAATTATATAGGATATATCAAAATTACTAATTTGATTGGCTACCTGAGCTTTCCAAAAGTCATTTTCTGTTTATAACTTGATTTGTATTGAATCTCACACTGAGGTTAAAATTAATATTGAGGTCAATGTCATTCTTTGAGAAAAACTGAACAGATAACACTTAACCATTTTTTGAGGAACAAACCTGCTTTTAATCTCACTGTTTCTTCTATTCCTCGGGGAGTTTATCTACCCTTGACCATAGCACTTTAGTAAGACTGGTCAGCTGGAAGAGAGGTGAGATTTTAATTGTTAGCATGCTGTCAAAATTTGAAAGGACAGCCCTCTCCTCCCCAAATGTTTTGTGAACTAAAACCAGGTTCATGAAGTGCCAAAACAAAAGCAAAAGTATATGCAAGCTGAAGTCTTTTAGGTGTCTACTGTATGTCTACAAAATAAATACAATATACATTGCATTAATTGAAGAAAGATTCCCCAGTGCAAGAAATGGCCTATCAAGATGCTTCAATATGAAGTTTCGGTTAATGTTCCTGAACATTCATTCATTTTTAGAAGCAAACTTACTTTTATCATACATTTACATTCATTGCCATGGATATGGGAGCAACTAAATTTTAGTGAAAAAGTGGCTTCAGAGGAAACCAAGAAGCTTAGAATTGCATGTGCCAGGATTCAGGTAATTTCAAATTCACCCAGTAGTGTCCATGAACTCCTGGTACTGCAATACAAGACTCAAAAAGATGGATTACCTCAGCAATTCATGTGAATGAACACAGCTCTGACCTGAAGTGTTTGCCATGAGTGCATACCTTAAAAGATACTCTTTCAACAAAACTGAACAATGATTAAAGATGATCAGATCACAAATGGACTGAAAAATAGCAAGATATATTTAACCAATAACTCCATGTAAACTATTTTGATATTCCTGGGCATTAATATACCTTTGTGATAGGGGCATTATAAAAAACAAGAGCCAGAACTCCCAACTAACCGAACAATTTTATGGGATAAGAGACTATCTCAATCTACGTAGGCTTTTGGTCTTCAAGTCTTTACGAAGATTACCCACTGATTTGCATAATTGTTGCCAAAGTTCTGTATAGTGGTACAGCCAAGGCGGTGGAGTATACGTATGGATGTCCTACATGCGCTGAACCAACAGACTCAAGCATAACTATCAGGCTCTAGTAGCCGCAAATTCCTAACAAATTAATACTTGGATTTTCTCTTCCGATTGCCATTAAACCTAAAGTCTTGAGAACAGTTTTGCCAAACATGAGAACAGCAGAAAGTTATCACTAATTGTCTATAAGACATGAGTATGCCTCTGTCTTCAGGGTATCAAACCTACTCAAGCAGCAGAAGTCTACAGCATTCAAGCAGCAGAAGTCTACAGCATATGAGCTCTGAATAACACTACAAGAAAATGAGATTCTCCTTGAGTTAGAGAGGAAGTAGGCTGTATCTTTCAAATCGATGGTCCTGAGGTCCATCTCCCATGTTGCACGTATTTGCTTGCACTGATGTTGGAAGCTACTGCTTGCAGCTGTTTCTCAGATGAGCCTAGGACATTTCAAAGTGAGATAACAGGGTAGTATTATGTATGACAAACTTGCAAGTGTTGCACTCTATTAGAGCACAAGGAACACAAGACCTACCTACTGGAGTATACACCAAAAACTTCCATCTTATTACAGCTAAAGGAGAATCTCAAGTAACTAGTGTTTTCTAAAGCTGAAAAATACCAAACCATTCTTAGTTTAAGACCAAATCCTTCAGCAGGTGGAGTACATTACAATGAAAAACATCAACTCCTACCTGGGTAGAAGTCTGTTTCAATACTGGTTGATAGAGAGCAAAAAATGGCCTGATATCTCAGCCTGTTCTACTAGGCCAGTGAACACTGCTCTGACTATTAAAACAGCCAGAGGCAACCAATTCCTCATCCCAAGAGCAATCCCTCTTGTCTAGATAATTAATCTGCTGGCAGCAACACTAAGAACGAGGCATCCACCTCTCCCTCCTTAGTTCTTTGCCCGGGCACTTGTGAGATCCTTTTCTAAATTAACTCAACTCACTGAACTGACAGAGAAACAACCTGACAACAAAACAAAACAAAACCAAACAAAACCAAAAACCAAAACCCAAAAACCAAAACCCAAAAACCAAAACCCAAAAACCAAAACCCAAAAACCAAAACCCAAAAACCAAAACCCAAAACCAAAACCCAAAACCCAAAACCCAAAACCCAAAAACCAAAACCCAAAAACCACAAGACCAACCCCCCCCCAAAAAAACCAACACCAAACCCAAAGGCTTTCAGCCATTGCAGGTAACCACTGGGACTGCAAGCATGGCCTCAGCAGTTCCCACTCCTTACACTCGTAGGTTAAAGTGCCTCAGAGAACCACTTCCTACCCATGCTTCCTCCTCCTCCTCTTTCGTGGGGCCAGAGGGTAGTGTCATAGTCTGCTGGCCATGGTATGAAAGGGCTGGAGTGAAAGGCCCCCAGTGTCCTACTCAGCTGTCCCAGTGACAAAAAATAAGACTTATTTCCTCATCACTTCAGTATGGGAGGGATGCCAATGCAGAGGATGGTCCTGGGTCCACCCTCCCTCATCTACAGCACAGACTTGAATCTGTACTAGGGCTCTGGCAGTCACATAAAAAGCTGGATCAGAGAAGTGATTTGGTTGAAAGCTCACCACTTGATGATCTGGTTGAAAACTTCCATTTATTTTTTCATGTCAGTTTTCAGACAGATCATACAGCTGTACAGAGCTGACGGCTGGCACAAGAAAGGTAAAGAAAACCTTTGGCTCAGAGAGGGTGGGACCAGCTCCCTCCAAAGCAGCTCAATGCTTAGGCTAGCTAAAAGTGGTTATGGAGGTATTTCCTGACCTCATCAGCCACGGAAGTCCTTCCTTGTACCCCCAGGCTACAGCACAGTTATAGAGCATTTGCAGAAGTATAAGGTAAACACCCCCTTTGCTCAAGCACACAGCTGAAACTGCCACCTAGCACTCTGCTTCTAAAACAAGCTCTGTTTTGTTAGTCACAGTAACTAAGAAGGAAGCGTTTCTCTGTATATTCACGTGAAAAATCAAGATGACAGCGCTGTGAAATACTCTATTAAGCTGACAGCATTTCTCATGTATGTTTTGGCTTGTTATACAGTTCTGAGCTTGATATTTGTAAACAAAAACAAAACTGACATAAATAAAGGATTTTCTCTCTTTTTTTCATGGCATAACTCCTGGAATTGTGCCATATTTGGCAACAACAGCTCCAGAAAGTTAGTGCTTCCATCAACCTGGACCTCCACAGGAAGCTGATACGTTGTAAAGTCCTGCTCCTGAGCAAGAGATCTAAGATAGGAATTACTTATCAGCCACCTGGGCTAGCACACAGCACACTAAGGGACATGTCAGTACTGAAGGAAGCAGACCAGAAACCCTGCCAGTATTACTGCTTTCTTTTAATAAATAGTCCCACGAACACTCGTATTGAAAAGGCTACAGGAAAAACAAGAGAAAACTTCCCCCAAAAAAATCAAAGTGAAGTGAAATGGCATATTTAAAAGCTTAAAATGTCATCAGACAACAACACCTACTAAGCTAACCAGTTACAAAAAGTATCAGACAAACCAAAAATGATAGATAAACCTTCAGAAAAGGTCCCAAACAATACACACTATCATTAAATACACTGGCAAATTTTAGGAATGCCAAGCAAGAAAATACTTTAAGTATTTGATGTTACGATCTCCTACAAAAAGTGAAGGTTTTCAAAATAACGAAATGTATTTGATACAACATTAGAAATACTTACAACTACTCCACTCCTGGTGACAGTTTCACGGTATGTAAAATTGCACACTGCCCAAGCTAGGTAATATGTGGACATGAGAGGGGTCTGTGAAAAGTGATCTGTAACCCATCCATCTTCTTCAAAAACAGAAGTTTCAACTGGCATGTTGGACAAAGACAGGTAAGTTGCTTGATGCCTGATGCTGATTTTGAAAGTGGCCTTGTAGATGGGCTCATCAAAGCAAGGAAAGGCTTTTCTGGCATGAGTAGGAGAAAATTGCGTAACACCAAGAAACCTAGAAAAGAAGCAAACAAAAAACCAAAGTGATTACTAACTGTGCACAGCACTTGATTCATGGACATACCAAATAAGACGCTGCTTGACTATTGTGGTTGGGGTCGGGAACAAACTGTACAAAGTATACAGTGTTTGAACACTGCTTTATCACTTTCTTACTACCTGTACTGCAACGCAATTGATATAGAGTAATGGTCTACAAATTTCCTACAAATTTGCAGACACCACGCTGATGTTAAATAAATAATCCGTTGCCTCATGCCAAACTTCAGGTTCTAGCAGCAGTTTTGTTCATCAATACGTGAAAAAAAGTTAGCCAATATTGTTTTCCATCGTATAACCAAGTAAGCACAGTCCTCAGTTCAAACCAGGATTTAACAGCCTTCAGGGAGTTCAGTCTGCCCTGAGACACTGACAGGGCACTTTGCCTTTCTTTGGACATGAGAACTTACGGTCACATAGTGCACTCAAGAGGGTCATTGTTTTCCACTGCTGATTACTTCTGTACTGGCTCCATGTAGGTCTGAGACACACTACTATACAGCACTACTGTGACTGTGCACGTCCAAAAAAAGGTGCTGTGAGCTTTGTAGAATTACAAACATAAGCAAATGATTAAACAAGCAGAGAGTAGTTCACTGTTTTTCTACACATGCTTTTCTTTTCTGGTGTATTTTATAGAGAACAAATTGACATTCTCAGTTAATGGGTCAAATTATGGAAAGATCTCTGAAGGAGGAAAAGATATTTATTATGCCATTGTATAGAATGGGAAGGCTTTAGTTTGACAACAAAATCTGTACCTGTTTTCTTTGGAACTAAAGAGATTTTAATCCAGACAGAGGATAGGAACCTTTCTGGGTAGTGAGACTTGTATTTATACATTTGGAGAAAACCCATGCGGAATGATCTCTTTGCAGAAACAAGAAGCTACACTTAAAAGGCTGAATTACGGGGTTCGATAAGAATATTTACTGGAGGCATGCAGGCTGAGAAAATGACTATGAGCCAACTATGTAACTGTAAAGGTAGCACACACGTAGGCTTTTTGAGTGGTATTGATTCATGTCTCACTTTCCAAGGTTCCATCAGTGGAAATAACCATGCAATTTTAGATACCAGGTAAACATTTATCAGAATTTTAGAGGTTGACTAATCATCTGTTATTCCTCTGGGGGAAATGGATGGGTGGATAGATTTGATGTAATGAAAATGGTGGCACCTATTATTAATCAGTCTATAAGCATTGTTCTGCAATATGATACTCCCTAACGCCGAGAGAGAAAAACATAGGTAGCCCGTAAGGAAAATAAAGTATCTAATTAACTTTTTCAAAAACTTCTTGGGTTTTGTACATATTTTGGAGCATTATTTTATAAAAAACAACAAAGAAATAAACTTCTTGAAATGCCACACTTTTATCTTGCTATAGTGCATCCACGCCTGATAGGACTAGATATATGTTTTCCAGTGAAATTATCACCTCTTTCAAATAAGGTTAATTTTTTTAAAACTTGAAAAATTTTTCCACCAGTGAAGCAGTTACCATCGGTCTTTTGTCTAAAATAAAAAGCCTTATTTGGCTAGTAATTATTGAAGGAATTAATCATATCGCTTTTTTCTTGTCTCATTATAAAACATGGATTACTAAAATCATAATTCTGCATGAGGTTGCTAAATGTAAGGTAAAAAGTTGGTGCCAGGTATTCCAGTGTTAATCCAACAAAATTCCATATTATTAGTGGATTTGCACTAATGCAACAAAGCCAAATCAGCCAATTAAATGAAGCAAAGCAACTTAATTTATATGCAAAGTATTTCAAGTGGACCTGATTCTGCATTCTAGGCACACTCTAAACAGCTACAGACATCAACAGAAGCTTCAAGTGAGCATGGAAAACTGTACTGGCCTGTTATTAATAAAGCAAGAATTATGAACTTTCCTCTGCGATTAACAATTTTAATGAGCTCAGACACACATGTAAATGCATACTTAGGGAATACTGTATGTATTCCGACACTCTCTAAATAAGGAAGCTTTTTTTTTCCCCCACTTATTGGAGATCCTACCAGTAGCCTTTTAATACTTGCTATGTTTTAGGCCATTGAAACAATCCCTTCACCAGACTAACAGAACCTGATAAACCCTGCATCTTCTGTATTCTCACAGATAGGTAGATACATCTGCATACACATAACTGGGCAAACACTGGGCAGTCAATATTTCATACTAAAAATACATCAACTACCAATAACAGTGATATTTATAACATGTGCATTACTATCAAACATCGATTTGCTTGTTGTGCCATAAGGCAAAACAAACAAAAAGTTAAAAACTGCTTCCCAAAGACTAAACCCTTACACATCTAAAAAAAAAAAACCCACCCCAAATATTGTCTGTGTTTATCTATTTCTCTCTGCATTAGGAGGCAAAAACAAGCAAAACTTCTACAGCATGCCAAAAGTGAAGAGCAGGCTGAGGATTTCATCCATCTCTCTACACACCTCTCTGGGCACTGACATTTTTATCTCCAGTTCCCCAAAATATCACCATAAAAAGCTGTACTTCTGGGAATGACAGCCTTGCAGCCTGTCTTCTCAGCATACCCACGGCAGTAATTTGCAGGTGTTTTAATACCACCTCATCTATTAAAGGAAGACATGTGTTTCCTCAACAACCTATCTATTTTGACATCTTAGTTGTTATAAGGTGGAAGAATATGTCTGTTTGTTTTGTCTGCATGATGTGAGAAAATTTTTTTCCTTTTCATTTACGCTAAAGTTTGATGTTCATTTAAATTATGCGTGCATATTCTTATGGTACTCTACAGTAGCTCTGTATTCAATGCCTGTTGATTACTGCCAGTAAATTCTGGCATATAATGCAAAGTAAATTTGTAGCATATCACTTGCATTTTACATTTCAATTAAAGTAGCAAAGATTTCAGCAAGAAAATAAATACTTTTATGCAGCAATCAACATTTCAGGCTGACTTATGACTTTCACCTGTGAAGACCACAGAAAGTGAACCAACTTTAGGAAAAAAAATTATAAAGTGAAGGCATTACTATGTTTGTGAAGCCTCACAGTTAGCCAGAGTTATTCACTCCTCATGTACAACAAAAGTGAAAAATGATGGTTTAGACGCTTTTATAGCAACCGCTACTCCAACGAGGTTGCTGTATTTTAATCGAATATAAAGATGTCAAAAAGCTAAAGCCCTGCTGGAAACATCAAGGTCTCTCAGAGCATGAGAGAAGCCTGTCTGTCTATCACAGTAGAAGCCGTCCATGTTTAAGGACTACAAATGGTTATATGTATTACATTAAAAATGGGTTATTAATCAAAATGCAAATTGCTACACTGCAAGAGCATGCTCTGAACAAAGAAGTTACCTGGTTTAGAATGTGTATTATTTACTTTATGCTATAGTGAGTCGTTAAGCCTGTGACAGTTGAAAAGGAAAAACAGTACTTCTATTAAACACCTGAAACTATAATCACACATTGATTGCAGTTTTAAAAACAATTTTACTGAAAGAAATATAAGTGAGCTGGTGTAAAGAAAAAAATGCCACTGATTTCAATACAACAATGCTACCTTACACAAGGTAAGGATCTTGCCCAATATGACTATATTCAATTGTTTTAAAAACAAAGCAACTTGTATCTGAAAAGTTACACAAAAAGTACTGGGAAACACATTTTACCACCGCCTTCCACCCTGTGTCTTAAGTTATCTTGATGACTCAAAAAGTGAATAGGCCTTTTGTTGTTGTTTTTTAAATCATAACTGGGACATCGGTATTGAAGTGTAGTACAGTAACTTTGGAGAAATGTCACTGCCACACCTATTTGACAGTTCAATTATTCCTATACAAAGTCTAAATACCTAAGAATAACAACTGCTTAAGTAATTTCTTGGGTTTGTAAAGTGAATTATACCCCCTGCTGTTAACAGTATTTTGTTTTCCGATTTGTCCATTTCCATACGGGTCTGTAAGAACTCCCAATTACCCCAGTCATTCACTCCTCTGTGATAAAAGGCATTTTATCCGCATCTCTTCATACAACCATGCTTTTTCAAATTTCCATTTTATTTCACTGTGATGACAAATCGCACAAACTTAATCTCAATCCTGCTTGCGGTTCTAACATCGGGCTGTTTAAAATCATCAGCAATCATAGTAACGAAAATGTTTTAATACAAGGGCTGCTGATTTAACTGAGTTGGTGAGCACTCTTTTTCTGTCCGACTTACTTCTTTTTTTTTCCCCAGTTCTTCCAACTATAAACTCTTCGCTTCACAGTACAAAACAGTAAGACTCAGGAAGAGAGAACCTGTCATTACATGGCTGTTTCAAGAAAGGATAGCTTAAAAAGAAACTAATTCTAAAATGATAAACCATGCCAGAACTATCAAGAAGCCTATCCCATCTTTTGTATTACAAAGCCTGACTGTGGTTAGAAGAGAAAACTACTTTAAAAAAAAAAAAAGCCCCTGTAACTGCCTAAATGGGGGCCTCCACAGTGACCCTGCCTACCGTAACAAGGGCCTCGACAGGGACCCAAGGGCTACAATAACAGGAGTAAACACAGATCAAGATCGAATCTTGTTCTGCATGAAAACAGTGAAAACTGACCAGGTTCACCCTGTCACGGGGTGTAAATCTGCAGCAATTCAGTTGCAGCAGGTGCCGCAAACGTATTCACGTTATGTGAAATCACACCCCACCACCTTTTTCTTCAAATAATGAAATAAAAACAGAACAGCAGAGAAGTTCTGTCCCCCTACCCGCTGCTATCTGTAAGCTGGCAAGGCTCTGTCACACGAGGTCACACGGTAGCCGGCACAGAGGGAGTGTTTATTAAACAGACCCGGAATCTCCGTTCCGGGATTGCTCCGAGAGGGACAGAGCGGGCGCTATGCTTTACTCGTGCCACCCGTGGAAGTTTATTCGTTACCAACGTCCATTTCCAAGCCGCGCTGGGGCACCTCCTGACCCGCCGGCTACAGCCCGCAGCCTTCCCCGCCCGAGGCGGGGCGCGCAGCCGGAGCGCTCCCCTCACCTACCGGCGGCCGCGGCTAACCCCAGCCCGGCCTCCCGCACGGCCCCAGCCCGAAGCCGCCCCGCAGCCCGGCCCGACCGAGGCAGCTCCGCCCGCCCCCGGCCTGCCCCCGCGCCCCGCTCGCTCCCGCGCACCCCCTCAGCCTCGGCCGCCTCCTCCGACCGCCCTCCAGCCGCTCTCCCGACCCCGGCCGCTGGGGCGGAGCGGGGAAGGGCTCGCAGCCCCCGAGAGCCTCCGCAGCTCCGCCTTCCCAGCGCCAGCCCTCAGGAGCGGCCGGACGGCGGAGGGGACCCCCCGCCGAGACAGGCGGCGGCTGGCGGCGAGGCCCGGCCTGCGCCCACCGACCCAGCCGGGCGTCCCGCCGCCCGGGCGGCCGTTTGGCGGGGGCCGCCCCGCCCGCGCGCCGGTTCCCGCCCCCCGGCCCCTTCCCCGGCGGCGGCCGGCCGAGCCCCGCGCCCCTCAGCGCGCCGCGGAACCGCCGGTGCCGGGCGGCGCGGAGCCCGCGGCCTCCCCCGCCTGGCGGCGCCGCGGCCCGCCGGGTCCTAGCGCCGCCCCGCCCGAAGTTCGGCGCGGGCTGGCGCGGAGAGGCGGGGGCCGCCAACTTCGGCCCGAGTTGAGTTGAGGCGACGCGGCCGCTCCCGCTACCTTCTCTCGCCGTGGAGGACGTAGGAGCTGCGGAAGAAGCCCAGCAGCTCGTTCTCGATGAGGGCGTTGTAGATGATCTTGAGGTTGTAACTTCTCTGCACCTCCAGGCTGCGGTTGAGGACGACGACGAAGACCTGGGTCTGGGGGTAGAAGAAGGAGCGGGCCACCCGCACGCCGCCGGCCAGCTTGTCCTCGGCCACGCGGACCGCCTCGATGTGCATGCGGTGGGCGTGCAGCACGATGTAGCGGCTGGCGTTGCGCACCTCCAGCTGCACGTTCACCTCCCCGCTGAAGGTGAAGTTCTCCATGAAGGCGCTCAGCATCAGGTTGTAGTGCAGCGGCCGCAGGTGCCGCGGCAGCCGCGGCCGCGCCCAGGGCGGCAGCTCTCGCCGCCGCTGCCACTCCTCCTCCTCCTCCTCCTCCTCTTCCTCCGCCGCCACCGCCGCTTCCCCGCCCCGCGCCTCCTCCTTCTCCTCCTCCGGCCGGCCGGGGGGCTGCCCCGCGCCGGGCGGCTGCCGGGCCGTCCCCGAGAGGCTCCCGTTGCCGCCGGCCCGCGGCGGGCCGTCGGCGGCGGCGCCGCACTCCTCGAAGCGGACGCTGAGCAGCACGGCGATCATGGTCACCGCCAGCAGCGCCAGGATGGAGACGGCGAAGCCCAGCACCAGGCGCTTGTGCACGGCGATGTGCCGCTCCGTGGTGCGGGGTCTCGGCCCCGCCGCCTCGGCCCAGGGGCCCGGCGGCAGCCCCCGGCTGCCGTTCCGCAGGGCGGCCTCCTCCTCGATCATCATGGGGGTGACGGGCGGGCGCTTCTCCCGCTTCTCCTCTAGGGCCATGACGGCAGCGCCGCCCCCGCCTCCCGCGGGGCCGCCGCCCCCCGAGGGGGCCCCGAAAGCATGAGAGGCTGCGAGGCAGGGGGGCCCTGGGCCCGGGGGGGGGAACGCTCCGCCGCGCCGCCTCTCACTTCCCGACGAGCCGCATCACTCTGGCTGCCGGCAGCCCCGCCGGGGAGCGGCCCCCGGGCGGGGGAACGGGACGGGACGGGATCGGGCGGCGGCGGGCGCTCCCCGCCGTCCGGCCGCCGGGGTCGCGCCGCGCAGGCAACTTGTGCGGCTTCTGCGGGGCACTTCAGCACATGCCGCCGAGCGCACCTCGGCGCCAAGGGGGAGGGCTCTGCCGCCCCGGCCCCCCCCCGCCGCTAGCGCCGCCGCCCGCAGGGAGCTCTCCTCCCCCCGCGCCCCGAGCCGCCGGGGCCGGGGTCGGGCTCCGCGCCCGGCCCCGGCAGCGCCCGAGCCATGCGCGCCCCGCGCCGCTGCGCAGGTCGGGCCGCCCCGCGGGGCTCGCCCGGCACCGGGGGCGGCGGCACCGGACAGCGGCGCCGGGCCGGGCCCGTCCTTCTCCTCTTCCTCCTCCTCGCGGGGCTGGCTCCGGAGAGTCGCTCCTCTCTTGTCTTTTCCGTCTCCTGCAGGTACAGAGCGATCTCCCGGCTGGCTCGGGCAGAGGCGGCTATATATAGGCACCGGGGAGAGGCGAGGGAAGGGAAGGGATGGGAAGGGGGGAGAGGCGGGCAAGCCCCGCCGCCCCTCGGCTTCAGCGGCTGCTCCGGCTGCCGGCGGTGACGGCGGCGCCCCGGGGGAGCGGGCGGGGGCGGGAGGCGGGGGCGACGCGGGGACGAGGGAGGCTTTTCTCCGGTGTGTCACCCGCGGTGGCTCCGGGGGAGGTCGCTGAGGCGGCGGCGGGAGCCCCGGCCGGGGCGGGAGGAGGGCGAGAGCCGGGCTGCGCCGGGGACGGGGCGGCTGCCCGGCTGCAAAGCCTCCGAGCCGCAGGACTTCCCGGGATTATACGCGTGTGAGTGTGCTCTCCACATAAATATTGAACGCCGGTGCTGTGTCATATTTATGTAGACTTAATAAAGAGCCGCCGACTACGCGTTTGGACGACAATAGCGCTGTCATACTAACGTGGGGATGGAGCCGAAAAAAGGATAAATACTCCTACTTGAATCGATAGGATTAATATGCCGAGAAAAATCACTCTGCAAGTGTTGGCTGGGACTTTCTGAAATCCCCCTGCCGCTACTCCGCGGCCCCAGGACAGCCTTCTCGCTCCTGCTCTCCCTCCTGCCCATGCGGGAACCCGCTTCTCAGTTGGAGGGATTTAAGGATGTGTTAAATGCTGCCTGGGGTAATACACCAACACGTGGCTTGAGTAGTCCTAGGAGTGAACCCCGGTCTGGAAAACTGAATTACTGAATCTGAGCCCACTTCTTCCACCTGCCCCCAAACTTTTGCACATAGGGACTGCAGAAACAGAATTAATATACACAGCGAGGATCTAGATCAATATCTGAAAGCATCCCTGTTCCCCTTATTTTGCTTGCATACTTCAAAAACTATCTCCATTCATTTTCTTTTCTGAAGCTCTTTAGCTCCAATCTTGTAAGCAGTTACAGATGTGTTTATCCACGGCATTCAGTCCTGTGGAATCTGTGGGAATATATGCTGTACCTCAAGTTAAATGCATACATAACAATTTGCAGAATAAGGGCCTTATTTTCCATAGTGAAGAAAAAAGAAAAAAAAATGAAAATCAAGTCCTACACTTTCATAAGCAGAGCAAATCTGCAGAGTTTCATGAAATGTGATATATTAGCCATTTCACTTCCCGAAGGAATGCCTGATCTCTGTTTTCCCTGAATCTACTACATCTTCTAGAAATGTTATCTGACTTTGCATGCTGTTGGAGAATACAAATGATCATTTACTGACACTCAAACCAGTTTAAGGAATACCAGTTTAAGGACTTTACCAGTTTCCTTATATATTCCTTATATATTCCTATATAAGGATTATATATAGGTCTGCTGTCCCTGGAAGGAATTGAGCTTTTGTTTTTATCTTGCAGCACAGTCTCACAAAGGCTTGTAATCTTAACTATTCTTAGTTATAAGTATGGTGATACACTTGCTAATTGTGTTTGTTTGTCCTAGAAGGACTAAGATTTTGCTCCGTAACTCACATTCCCACATATTTACTGCGGCGTTAGTTGTCTGCCCACCTGTTATAACAGGCCAAAGAACAGCAACATTTTATTATCTGAAAATAGCCTTCATTATTTGTTGACTGAAGTTTGAGGCAGAAAGGTAGAAAACTATTGCTATGTGATTTGGAAAAAAAAAAAAAACAAACTGACACGGCAAAATAACATCCAAAGCTACAGGTTTAAAATGTCAGTTTCTATATGTTTCATTAAACCCTTTAAAAGTGGGCACAAAAGAAGTGCCTGAGTGCTTTTCAGATTTTGTATGCAGGCTGTCAGTATCAGGCATTAGTAAAACAGGCAGTGTTTCCCTCTATCGCTTTCTGCAATGGTTTTTAAGTTATATTTGTTCCCGTCAGCAGCACAGGGAGACATTCAGGCAAAGATGTGCTTCAAGAGTAGAAGTAGCCTGGAATCCAGTGGAACAGTCTAAGTGTCATTTATAAGTATTTTTAATTTTTAATCACATTTTTAATTAAATACAATTGAATAGTTACAAGTTTCACAGGTTAAGGTTTTTGTGAAGCCTTCTCAGAAAAGAGGTGAGTGCCAGGCAGTTGGGCTAACCAGCTCTGCCACTTCTAAAGAGGGACGTACAGCTGCGTGTGACAGCACAGGAGCATCATTCTGGCCTTCTCGATATACAAATAACAAATACATAACTCTCCGGGCTGAGATCTTCCAAAACCAGCTGAGGGAGTTAGTCACGCAACTCAGCTTTGACAATATTAGTCTATAAATTGAAGGGCCAGTATCGGAGAAGGTATGTAAAAGATTTAAGGTGCATGCTAGTAAGAAGCCATGAGGCTAATTCCTTTTAAGCCAAGTTGAAATAGCACAGTCAAAATACTGGAGCAAGGCATGAGTGACGGGAGTTAAGGCTGTTTATATTCACCTCCAACTTTGGTCCCATTACTCAAACAAAGCATCGAGAGGTTTGCAGCCCTCCTCCACCCCTCCTTGGGCTTCTTGTCAGTCTGGAGACTTACGATAAGAAGGTGCTGCTAGGTACTGTGTTAAATAGCTCATGCACCTCGACTCATCCATCATTCTAAAACTGCACATTACTAGATTAACCTCTTCTTCATATTAGTAATGATGGGTTTCTAAAATGTAGCTTGACCAGATACAGGTCAAGGGAGGTATTAACTTATTAATTTGTTCTCAAATGCTACTCTCTGCAAGTAGTTCTGTGTACAGATTGTTACATATAGCCATTTTGATGAGAAATTACAAAGGCACGGTGCTTCCCAAGAAACAATTTGTGTACATCTGGGGAAAATTCTTGTTTTTTCAGTTATAAGCAGTAGACATGGATTTCACGGGTATTGCCTCTGAAGCTTGCAACTCCTTTGGTCTTTCTGCAAAGACTGTTGGAAAATACATCAGATCATGGATCATTTTTTCAGCAAGATCCTGGTAATGACTCCCAGTTGTTCAAAACTTCCCCTAGGCCATCAACATCTTGTATGCAATCTCATTTTACGAGCTTATAGGATAGGGTTTCAGTTACTCATACAAAATAAAAGAGCATGTCTCACCTTAACTGAATTGCTATGGAGATGGCCCTCCCTAGACAAGTATCAGAAGAAACATGGATAAACTTCAGACAGCACAGTTTCCGATTCTATACCAGCTTATACTGTGGCCAGCAAAGAGCTGATGAGGGACCCCCATAAAGCTGTGGTTTATGTTACGTTAAGATTGTACGCAAACACCTCTCAGTATTCACACTGATGCTTTACGGTCTTGGAAGAAAAGCTCTATAAATGAGCAACCTTACTGTATATCATGCAGCTGGGTACAGTTCATCCAAACAGGGGATCGGCACATTACAGTTTTCCAAGGCTGCCTAGCTTTTTCTGCTTTTTAACCTGAGTGATCCATCCTTCATTCATCTGGGTATATCAAAGGTTTACAGACAGACTTTATCATACTGACCCCACTCACATAAAAAACTCCGTGGTAAAGGGCTCAGAAAATGTACTTCTATGCAAGGCACAGAAACAACTGGAATTTATACAGGGAAGAATTACAGGGGAAAAAGAGCACGTCAGCCCACATCAGTCAGTGCTCCACTGACCCTTTCAGCCTCAGTCAGGCATTTCTGTGGTCATAGCTGGATTCTCCTTGCGTATTTCAAAGTCAAGGATACCCATAGCTCTTAATCCCTTCTGTTTAAGTGCTAAAATGGACTACACTTCATAGCCTACTAACATGTTGGTCAAAACACATCAGTAAGGTGACCTCTCAAAGTATTATGAACTATTCACTTCCCACAGACCCAGCTTCCACATGGCTGTTACTTACAAGACCAAGTGGTGGATGACTGGGGGATGACTGTTTCCAAGCCACAACAGGTTGCCAGAGAAGCAAAGAGGAAATTAGCAGCCTATCATCCGTTGGCTTTGCAAGTTATGACTAATTCCCCAAAGAAGCACCACTGCCTAACAGTGGACCCTTGGGTCCTCTTGAGGCTTGCAAGTTGGCCAAAGGGAGTGGATTGGGTCAGTGGTCCTACCTTTAGTGGTTTTTGGGCTGGTTTTGTTTTGTGGGTTTTTTTTCCAGAAGACATTTTCAGTAACACGTCAGGTTTAACATATGGCACTGGGGAATACACCTTCTGTTTAGTTTAAAAATTGCTGCTAAGAAAAATGCTACGGGAAAGACTTTCTAATTAAAAGCCAAAACATCCAAAACACTGTATTGTAAAACAAGAGCTGACACATGGTGATTTGTGCATACCAAGAAAAGGAACTTCGCTTCCATCATTCTCCTCTGCTCCTTCACCCTCACGTCAGCTGTATAAATGACCTTCTTTCTTACTTGAGTCCAGTGACATTAAGCACTATTTATGTTTGGTTTATAGAGGTGGCCAGATGACTAGATACAGCTTCATCCTGGACAAGTTTTATTTTTCCTTTTTTAAAGGAACAGACATAAGAGGAAGGGGCATGGTCCTGCACTATGCTGTGGGTAAAATTCTATCTAATGGGAAGCTGGAAGTTTGCCCCAGGACAGACAGGCTCCCTAACAGTCTGGATGCTTCTCTTCTCCTCCTCCCTCCTTTCTCTCTTATCATCACCTCTTGTTTTTCAGTCACCTCTCGAGTTGGAAGGAACATCTGAGGAGGCATCAATAGAGTGTTGCCTGTGCACCACCAGGCCCCAGTGACCACCTGCTGCTTCCCATTCACCCTGTGCTTTGAAATCGTACCATCGCCATCCTTTGCTGTGGAATTTTCTTCCTTTTTATCTCAATCCTTTTAAAACTACTCAGTACTACCCTGCTAAATCATAACACATTTTTTACTCAAAAGCCAACATTTTCTATCTCAAGTTTTAGAATAAAAATATCTACTTTCATATGAGAATTAAATATTTTAAATTTCCAGATGAGGTGGCTGAGATGTATTATTTTCCCCGGATGTTCTGTTTTCATATTTATCCACGTCTATTCAGCAACTGATTTTTCTTTTTCTTCCTTTCATTTCTTTTTCCTCATTTCAGCAGCAATTTAAGAAGGAAAACAAGTGTCCTCATTCTCCACTAGCAAGTTTTAGTTAAAGTATATTTCAATTTCTTTACAAAGGGTTTTTTTCTCAGTGTTTTTAAACACAGCTTCTTGAAGGTCTTTTTTTCCAAGCATGAGCCATTTCAATTCCGCAAGTTCAATAATGCCATGTTGTTAGTAGTGGGATGCAGAGCATAGATATAATACTGTTTGTTTCTTTCACTGAATAATTACACTTAAAACTGGCTAATTGGAATCAATTAGTGGTAAGAAGTTAGTCTCAGGGGGAGAAGAATTTGTGGAAACCCCAGATTGTGTTAGGAACCAACATTTCCACACCCTTATCTGCTAATTCAGCACCTTTTTCGCTGAAAAATACAAGGAACATGGTAGTGGGCAAGGCAAGGGTTTATTTCCATTAAAATTAATATTAAAACACATTTTTTAAAACATCTGTGGATAATCTCTTCATCCATTTAACTCTACAATACATGTTCAGACTTGCTGGTACTGGACGTCAACGCAGACAGAGCTTAGTGTGTTTCGTAAAGCATTATAAACATCCTGCACTCTTTTTTTTTTTCTTTCAATATCCCATTTCCCATTTTACAAGGAAAAAATATGGATGTTCCATCATGGGTCTCCTGATTCAGCTAAGCTAGACAGTCCCTCCTTATGCAAGAGCACTTGTGCTTCACCATCACCTGCCTCAGGCCCATTTTTGTGTCAAATAGACACTAGATGAGTATGTGAATGTATTTAGTCAGCTCCACCACAACCAGTTGTACCCTCCTATGGACTCCCTGAGTAATTGTAAGGATATACGCACTGATCTTCACCTTACCAATCAAAATACTTTAGGGATCTGTGACTTGCCAAATGTCCTGGATAAGCATAAAATAGACAATTTTTGAAGAAATGTGACCAAAATGTAACAGCTGAGGGAAATACAGCCTGCAACAATCCTTCAAGAAGAATGATCTGTAAAAACAGTAACAAACATCTACAAACAGAATCACTGTGAAATTCCTCAGTGCAAATTCTGATTGATCTCAAACTTTCTCTGAATAAGGACTGCATGGAAGAAGGTCAGCGTGTGTTTATGGTTGCTGTGTTTTTATAATTGATTCCAACAAAGCACTTTGGTACCTGCTGAAACACGGCTTTCTTTGGTCTAGCTTTAAAATGGAGCAAGTGCCGAAGGGGGGTCCTAAACAGAGGGGGATAAACTACGAAAGGGAAGGAATTCAGGTAAATGGGCAGGATCGTTTGCTTCAGTGCTTGTCTTGGCCAAAATTTTCCTGGGTTTGCTTTTACTGGGATCCTGAGGAATAGAAGCTTTTATTTCCTCACACAATGAATAATGCGAACGAATCGAATGAGGCCTTTGAATGTAGAATGCCAGTTATTGATTTTTTTTTAAAAAAATAGTAACTCTTTGCAGTGATAAAACTTCTGAATGCATCAGCAGCACTTAAACTTTAACCAATGTTTAAAATACATGAAAATATCCTCCCTAGTAATTCTAGATTCCAGTCTTTCAAGCTACATGTGGGTCACTCTTGATTTCCAGGGTGGTTGCAAAGTTGCGATTTCATTAAGTATCAAAATACGTTACCAACACATCTGACCATTTGGTGGGTCCCAGAGCACACTACCAGGTATTCTATAATACTGCTCACCTCACAGAAAAATATTTTAGAATCAGTTTAAGGACTTTTTTTTCTTAATGCACAGGTACTATTTTAACTTTGTCTCTGCAAGTGAACTCCTGCCCCCTATAACCCTTAATAATACTGATCCCATAGGCACACATCTTGGACGAAATAAAAATATTACAGCTAGTCTGGTTATAAAGGTCTAGAAATTATTCTGATGCAATTTATTTCATTATGTTGTAAGCTTCAGGTCAGCAGTCTACAGAACAGTCATGGCTGCTACTTTCTTTTTGGAAAAGTGTTAATCTGACCACTCGTAACTTGGATCTCAAAAGGAGTTTCATGAGTAGGATGTTTTTGGTGAGAATTCATACTCATTATCAAAGTGGCAAGATTTAACCCCTGTTGGTATAAAAGTCTTGATCACAGAACCATATTATTTCAAATAATTTGTTTATGAAATAAGACCAGAGCACTTAACAGCCAAGGCATAAAAATTAAGCAATCAAAACATTCCAGTAGAAAACTCATTCACATTGCAGATGATAAATAATTCCTCATGTCGTATCTCTTACCAACATGACTAATAACTGAAAAGAAGATTTCAGCTTTTAGTTCATTTGAATTCCTTTATTCCTTAGAGAAGAAAATTAATTAACTACATTTTGATCACAATTATCCTCCTTGAGATTCTGGAACTGTGATAAGTAGACGACCTACGTGTCGTTCATTCTCTTTAAAACTTAACTTTTGATGTGGGATGGGGGCAATGAACCATCTTTGCTGCTATATAGCTTTAAGGCTTTTCACAAAATAAAATTTAACTGACAATAAAGGAAGCGTGCTCCTAATTAAAATAATATTGATTCAGCATATGGTATTTTGCCTTTGGTTTTCACTTTTTATTAGCCAAGTTGTCACTTTTCTCTTTAGTGCCACCTTGTGGGTCAGCCAGTTATAAAAGTACACAAATCTCTCCGGCTGCGCTAAAAATAGTCAGGATCTGGCATTCAGAGCATCACAGGGAAGGGGGGAGGTTGTGTTTTTGGGGTTTTAGGGCGTCTTTTTTTAAGAAAAAAGCAATAATGTACAGAGAAAATGTTTGCTATACATTTATAATAGGTATGCAAGAAGACAGAACAATCTCTCTGGGATTGAAAGTAATGGGATCTACAGAAAAAAAATCAATGCTCATTTACAGGATAATCATCAAACTTATCTTGGAAAATGTAAGTGGCAAGCTCTGACTTGTGTGATTTTTGCTACAAGAAAAATGCTTCTGTATCTTAGTGCCATTAGTTTTGCAACAGCTTTCCATGAGAAGTAAAGCTAGATAATTGTAAACTCCCACTAATCCCACTTTCAGAAAAGACAAATGATCAGATGCAACATCATAGCATACTTGCTTGTGAAATTCAGGGTGGATTTGCACACAGCAGCTTCAGATTCTGCTGATGATAAAGCACAGACATTCAAAAATGTATATAAACAATTAAAAGTGTCAGGGGACATATGTACTGCAAAGGACGTTCAGATCGAGACTTGGCTGGATTGTGGTCACAATACATGTTCTCTAATACAGCACGAATAACTCAGCTGTCCCCTAACCTTACAGAACTGCACAAACACATCCTCATACGTTACTGGGAGGAACTGTGGACAGTGGAATTACGTTCAGTTTGTCTTCTTGAAAGGAGCAGAGAGAATGTTTCTGATGTTTCTAATCTTTAAAAAGCCCTTTTTGTTACTTTTATTAACCCTTTTTGTTGCTTTTCTTAATGCCAACAATTTTGGAAGCTATGAGAATGAAGTTTTTGTACATCATAAGCCCCCAAACAAAACATCTTCATTTTATTCTGCATACACATTAAAAGCAACAAACTACTTTAAGCTTACAAATTCTGGTTTTTAGCTAGCCAGCTCCTTTGCATTCTCTCTTACTAAATATAGACTTATAAAGGAAAATAAGTCATCCCTGAAAATCTCTTAAACTAAATCAAGTAGTCCTATATCAGGTAATCTTGCTGGTAAGGAGAGGGGTCATTTTAAATGGTAGCTCTTGGGTTTTACTGAAATTAGATTTCATCCTTAAGACATATGATCAGAACGAGTGACAGAGAATATAAGACAGTGGAAAATGCAGTTTCCCATGATCACATATAGCTATTATTTAGATGGAAAGAGACTAGGGAGCTGCACAGGAGCACATGCCACAGCAGGCATTGAAGTTCAGTGAGTTCAGTGAAATTTCCCAAGGATGAAAAGCCCGGTAAACTGCCCTGCATATACACCCTACCAACTAGTAGGTAGGTGTCCAGCAGTTTCTCTGAGTCTTAGTTAAGTTCACACACGCTAAGTTCAGCTCAAGCAAACAGAATAAAGTAGGAAGGATGGTCCAATAGACAGTTCACTAGCCCAGACTGCAAAAAACTCAGCAACTGACTTCCCAGTACAGCCACTGCCTTCTTCCATAACCCTATATTCCCATACCCCTTTGCTAGCTTTATCCCTCCAACCAGTGGAGAAGCCTTTGAGGAAAAGAGCTATTAATGACTGTATGGTGTTCGGATGCTACACCCCCGTGGAAATACTGAGATAGCAATGGCTGGCATAGCCGATCACGTTCCAAAATTTGCTGTGAGCTGAACAGCCACCCACTGCAAAACACTGATGGGCAAATCCTTCTCTACTAAAAAGATAGGAAGGAGGAAAAGTAGTTGCAATAAGGTTGAGTGAAGAATGACACACAAGTGAGAGAGCTCTCACCCTGTGCTCACATCTCAGCAGTTGCTCAGGATACAGCTATAGAGACAGCTGTCTCTGCAGGACTCCATCATGCATCAGTTATTCTTATCACTCTTTCCCCACCTTTTCCGACCTAAACCTTCACATAGACCAGACTATGATCAGTCACCAGGTACTTCTTTTGTACATATCTACCGGCAGCAGATGTGCACTGGTAATCTGCCTTTCTGAAAGTTGCACTTACTGGACTGAGGAATGGCCACATGCTTAAAAATGGGCTTTGGATATTTGTTTGTTTGGGTTGTTTCGAGCTTTTTGTACACTCTTGAAATCCTGAAATGCTGCATCAGAAAAGCATTAGATGAAGTTTAAGTGGGGAGAGTGAGTGTAATGGCATAAAACAAATACTCTAAAGAAAAAAGCAACGGGATACCCAGGACTGCAACCATTGTTCGTACAGAAGGTCCTTGTGTTATTTTTTGGGAAGTACTTAACAGAACTGAGTTCCATTTTCTCTGAGGAGTTTTTAGCCTTGCCTGCATCAGAAACAACATACATGCACCACAAACTGTATTTCTGCCAGGCCTAGCCTCCTACCAAACACATCAAGCATGATGCCCCTCAGCCCCAGCTGGTCAGCAGTCTGACCATCTCACTGGCAGCTACACTCACGACTAGCCAGGTCCCACGAGTCAGATGGTGACAGAGTCCAGACCCCAGTTTTGCAGGGATGTGAGCATCTTGACTGCCCCACTCCTCAGACAGACATTTACTCACATACCTCCCTTCCTGAAGAAGCTGCTCAATTTGCTTTTAAAAAGTTACATATGTAAATAATTTCACATGGTTTTATTTGAAATGCAAGTTCTCCAGATCCCAGATCCCAGATGGCAAACAATTTTCCTAGACTGCTAGTCCTAGAGAAGACTAGCAGTGTCACCCTGCTTCAGTAAACACCAGAGCCTTGCCTTTGCAGTATTTTTAGTTACACTGAATGGTAAGTATCTGTATATCTATATAGCACAGCATCACCTGGAAGAGCTGTGATCCAGCTGGGTTGGAGGGGTTTAATTGCTTTAAACACCATGCTGTTCAGACTGCTCTAACATGTTTTCAGCAAGATCATCTGTGCAAGACCAAGTGCCACACAGGTGCCACACAGTAGAGGTAGCCTCAAGATCTCTGCACAGCACCGAGCTGTACTGCACAGCTGAATCCCACCAAGGCAGCAGAAGCCTGCTCTGAGCAGCAGAAGCCTGTTGCACATGCTTGCAATGAAGTCAAGCATCCTCATCCCACGCCACCTTCTCCAACCATAGGAGAGCCAGTCCCCACAGATAACAAACAGCTCAAAGTCACACCCTGTAGATGCAAAGGGTTGTAAACTCAGCTACGAGCCCCTGCCCTACCTTCAGACGCTCTAGCCCAGCCCATTCAGGTGGGAGCAGGGATGTCCAGAGATAATCTTTCTTGCCAGCTCTACAGCAAGCAGCAGCAGATCATCCTTCCCTATCTCTCCCTCTTCCTTTGCAGCTTCCTAGCTCCCTGTTTGGCAGTTTACCTTTCCACATTGCTTTTTCCACCACTCCCATCAGCCTATATTTCTGAAGCCTCTCCAGGGCAGTCTGCAGCCTCGCCACTTGCTGCGCCATGGTGCCCAGGCAGCTAGTTCAGATCCACAGCTTGATCTCAGCTAGGGAAGGTAATTAAGCCATTCATTAACCCTTTCCTGAGCTGTGGGCAGGCATGATGTACTCACCCCATCCCAGTAACTGAGGGCAGTAGTAGCATCTGTAGGTTATCATGCTGCATATGGACCAGCACTAAGGAGCCCAGGTGCCAATGGGCTTTACAGACACATCTTTATCCACAGCAAAAGGAAAGTTAAGTCTGGATGAGATTTTGGAAGGAGTGTGCTCTTTTTATGAATATCCTTTTGTCCTCCCCTCCTCCCTAAAGCTGATGCTTTTTGCTTCAACCACTTCATCCTGCTTTAACTCCCCTGTCAATCCCCAGACGTCTCACCTCGGTTTTAGTCTCCATTCCTCAGGCTCCTCATCGCAGCATCAATCTCCTGGAACGCCTCGGTGCTGAAAATCATGATGTGACATTTACAAATAAGATTTTTATGTGAGATTTCCAATAAGGTCTCAGATCTTACCATGAGGGCCTAACAGTCTTTGTACAGCTAAAATATAGCAAAGCAAATTTTTTTTCTGTAGTTTTGATTCTGAAATGCATCACAGCAGAGGGCAGTTTGAATATAAACAGAAAACACTGCTCAGTTGTGAAGCCTCTCAGAATTAACTTTCTCAAAAAATATTTTTAAGGCTGACAAATCATGTGCAAGGTCTTTTCCCAAAGGAGAATTTTTCTTGGATTCATTTAGTAGTTGAAGGTTGTGTCATATGTCACTGGAAAGGTAATTTTTCCTAGTTTATGAAAAATGCCTTGAATTTGACTTTGCTGTCACAGGGGAATAATGATATCTATACAGGTAATAAACTGGCACACAGAGATTGTTGTTGGTAGCTTTGCAAGAAGTATACAATTTTGTAGAGGATGATAGGAAGTAACAGGGTGAATTAATATCAAATATGCAGTTTATTTATATAGTCTCTACCTGAATCAGGTTTCCAGCATTTTTAATATTCTTTTAAATATTAATAGTTAAAGCATAACAAACACAAGATCATTTTAGAGGAGCTAATGTACAGCTTTGTAAATTCAGTAAGCGATGGCTATTAATGTTCTCTTTCGTCTTCCAGACAGAAAATCAAAGCTATTTAAATTAAAGGATGCGTATAAAATCAATGTATGTTGATAAGGTATGCACATTAACGATAATGTTTGCAAACATTCTTTGTAACTTGTGTATATAATCTTCTCTTTCTGGATAGATGGCCACATTAGCTGGCATCATCAAGAGCTCCTTAAATTATTTTTTTCCTTTGTTTTCTTTAAATTACTAATTTTTAAGCCTGTATAGTAGAATCTAGGGTAGGCTATAGGGGTGCAGGTGTTACGGTGGCACAACCGCGTGTGCATTCAGATGAGTGGGATATACCCACACAGCCTGTTTGGCCCAGGCTGAGGCTGGTAGCCGAGGAGGCCTCTTGGTTCGTGGTGCTGAGCCCAAATTTGGACACAGGCAGGCCCCGCAGCTGGGGCCGGCCAGTCCTGGCCCCGCTGCCAGGCAGCCACCACTGCCAGCTCCTGCCTCCCAGCTGAGACCCCCACCCACTCGCTTCCCAGCGCGGTGCCCCGGGGAGGTCGGTCACAACCACAGCCACGGGGTCGATCACCAAACGGTTGGAGCACGGGGCGGCAAGGCAGGCCCCCACGGCTTTGCTGGAGGCAGCCAGTCACCGTTCATGTGGCGTGCAAGTCCCATGGCAAAAGCACCGGAGATCTCATTTCCCGAGCTGGTTTGAGTCCAGGGTGAGGGGAGCCAAGTGTAGGTTGCTGGCTGGGTGGAAAACGGGCAAGCGAGAGCACATACGTAGGCTGAGACTATGATCAAACGTGCAAAGTAGGCTTAGCTTTAGCTTAGGAAGTGATTATTGAAATCCTGTGTGATGTACTGAACGCACAGCTTTGGCTCACGACAGCTGCAGTAGAGATTTAACAATCTAAAAAGAAGTAAGAATAAACTGGTGATTTTTTTTTTTTTTTTAATCTATCCATTCAGCATGTCCACACTTGCACCCACATTGTCTAATTAAAACCAGTTAGGGAATTAGCCATGTAACCACTATTCGTTTCACGTGGAGTGGTCTAGCTAAACCTTAGAGCTGGCTCTGTAAGCCTCAGCCTTAACATTTATCATATTTAGCTGTGGTCTACCCAGGTGTAAAATTCCCCGCACACCAACTTGCAACCAGTTCAGAAGCCAGAGACTTCCAATGCAGAACATTTGTCCCTAGGCCCCCTGCTATCAAAAATAGCCTGGAAGGGATGAAAATAGAGTGAGATGGCCTTTTGCCCACTGCGAAGTCATTGAATCAGAAGGAATCTTAAATATCTTGGGAAACCACCTTGACAGAATCAAAACAGAGACCATACAAGGCATCATCGCTCAAGAAAAGGGGCTTTGTTGGCTGCGGAGAATGGCACTGCAGGATGTAATTACCAGGGGTGTACACGGAAAGGCACTGGGACTGCAGTAGCTTCCCAGAGCAGGAACAATCCAGCAGGTTTTGGGGAGGGCTCCAGCCCAAACACGTAGAAGCTAAACACATCAGATATAACCGTATTTACATGAAGAACCTGTTTTTTCAGCTTCTGCATGGGCTGAAGCCCCTTTTACTCCAAAGGAAATGTTTCCCAAATAAAAACTGTCGGAATGGATCTCCTGAAAATCTTTTTTCTTATGAATAATTCCACCTTAAGAAAATCATGAAGGGTCTCTTTATCTGTGGTCATATGTTGGCAACCGTTACTGGAAATATCTGAAACACAATATATATTTTTTGGTGAGATATGCAGGAACAGAGACCTGTGTTCCAATGTCATCGCTAAAACTTAAGAATCTTATTTCTGGGATAACCAGGAATGCTCTGTTGTCTCTCAAACCTGAGCCCAGACACACCAGCAAAATACCAGATCTCACTTTCAAAGGTGCCACTTTGAAAGAGACCGTTTGACAGGAAAGTTGAATCAGCCTTTCTTTCCTTGGCAAGGTGCCTAATGAGGTGCAGAAAAAAGGGATACACCTGTTTAGAAGCCAGCTGAGCCAAAAGGCTTTTTACAGAAATAGAAGGGGATGCTCAGTAAGAATGAGAACCTGAATCATTATTGTCAGGAGCTTGACTGGGTGCCAGGAATAGGGGCACGATGGAAAAGTCGCAGCCGCATAATCAATGCCACATCTAAGGCATACCACAGACTGCGGTTTATTTTATTGTTATCTTCGTGTACTACCGCCCCAAACTGAAGATAAATATAATAATCATCATCTGAAAGAGTATTTTACCCAGTGCCAAATATTGAGAATAATTTCTTGCAAATGGCTTCTTGCTCAATAAAAATTAATTAAGGAAATTATGTAAAAAATATCTTCTCAGGCAGAATACACTGAAAACGATGAAAACAAAGCATCCTTTCAGACAGATTCTGTTGCCAGTAATCCTGAACACCACCATTTCCAGCCAATCTAAGACTTGTCACTTACACAGTAGCCACTATATTAAGTTGCAGATCTGTCCGTCATGTGTTAATATGCATTCCTATGGCAGATGAAAAGTTCAAAATCAATTTGAGCTTTGCCAGTGGCTCCAAAATGAAGTCATGCACAGAACTTTGTGTAATGACATTTAAAGTGTGGACAGATGCACCCATCTCACATATACTTTAAATCTTGTATTTAAAAGGAATTGAGCAAAAGTATGAACTATTTCATACATTTTCCCAAGACTGCTGCAGGAAATAGCAGACAGTTTAAAGTGAAAACAAAATTATTACATGTCTTTCTTCACAAACCAGGAAATGATTCACATTACGTGACACCATGAAGCTCTCTATGGGCAAAGCAAAGTTGTTGCAATGATAATTGTATTTAGCATTCAGTTACAATTTGTGTGCTGCTTACTCTGAGTAGAAAGTATAAATGGGTATTTTTGGGGAGGAGGGAGAAGAAGGGAGAATCAGACTGTGTTAGATTTAGTATATATAAAGGATTTAATATAAAAAGGTTCCAGTCTTGGTTAGGACTTCTTGGAGCTACTGTATGCATGTATGTAAGTTAATAATACTAAGGAAAAAGAAAGCAAATCAGTAGTACTATTCACTTTTCTCTTCACGAATTGAAGTATTTCCTCTCCTGTGCCTTTGTATTTGGTCCTTCATACACTTTTTCTGAATATCTGAGTGGATTATCCATTTCCATTAATTTTCTAATTTTATCTGTCAAATATACTTTCCAATTTCCTTAACTTTTTAATAAGACTATGCATGAAAATACAGCTCACTGGAAATTGCTTCTGGAGGATGCTATAATAGATGCTTGTCAGGTATATTATATGAAAAAGGCTTTGTTTATTTCTCCATGTAAACTGACACAATTAGGATACTACAAATTAGAATATAATTCATGTCCTGTGTCTCCTGAGGTCCTCTGAAGGAGCTGAACACTGTGTAACTCTTTACTTTCCCCTAAACATGGCATCTGCCATTTTTTTCTGAAGCAAGTTATTATATTTTGACTATCGAAAAATATTTTACAGGACAAGTATTTTCCCCTCAACAGGGTTAAACCTTATTAGCCTTTGGTAATGGTCTTTTCTAAAGGGTAATTAATGTGTGATCAGCAATTGCTCCAAGGAAACTGGACAGTGGTTTTGATGTATCAACAAATTGCATAAAATACCCTTCATCTTTGTGAGCGGGTTTCTCATCAGTGCGTGTTTCATTAACTGTCAGCACCCTGGACGTGTCAGCTGGCCATCGATCATCCTCTGGCATGGGCTATCTGAAGCCCTTAAGATGGACAACTTCTCAACTGAGCTGTTTTTGAAATCCGAAACAGTGATTATGCAATTCTTACAGATTTCAGTAGTAATGAGGCACAAAGTGCCAGAAACGGGGCTGAACTACCCTTGAGTGGTAGAAGGGACAAGTGACACTAATTAAGAAGTCTTTCTCCATAGCTACTTGTCCAAAACTTTGTGGGCTGGAGGAGAATTATTGTAAACTGATCGTTGTCACATTGCCCTGGGAATTGGTTTTGTAGGCTTGGTCTGGTTATAGGAGGGTAAGCGTGAATCATGCAGCTGAACCCATTGAACTACACAAGGAGCTCATCCGGCTCAGTGCTTAGCCTGGTCAACGAGGAGTGAAGATCAAAACTGTCCTCAGCACAACTGGTTCCCAGGTCAGATGTTTGGAAAAGGGACGACGTCCTATGGAGCACAACCCTGGTCATTCATCTGGGCTACCAAAGCTTCACGTGCCTCTGAACACACTGACAAATTATGGGGACTTGCTTTTTGCTTTGCTTTTGTGATTCCAATCCACCGAGCTGCAATAAAATTGATAGTAAGTTTCTTTTACTTTTCAGAAGAAAAGTCTGTGTAATTATGTTGGCATCCCTGAAAAATAATAGTTCAGTGTTATAAACTATTTCAGAAATCTGGGATTTTGAGCCAATTCCAGTATTGGACTTTTACAACACCCACACCCACCTACCCTTTTATCTGCTTGATACAGTGGCTGCAAAGCAGTGCAGGAAGATAGAAACAACTGCTATTTACTTTGCTTACTCTTAATTGATTTTTTCCCTCTTCTTTATTTTCCCTCTCTTTTAAATGAGTCTTTTATGATTCCGGGATATGACAAGCCACTTTTACAACTTTAAACCATCTCATTACTTCATTTTTTTTTCCCCTTTGTAATATATATTACACAAGTAATGTGCCTCACAGAATATTAGGCAGTTCTCTATTTCTTTGCTAGGTTAAAGAATTATATACTTTTTCAATTTATTTTCAATGAAAGTTAGAAAATGACAGCTATATGTGTTTTTTACTATGTAAAGTGAATGATAATGGTTCACCAGCTGATTTATTTATTTCTGTTCTTTCCACACTGTGCTACATTGGTTGTAAAATATTAGTCTGGTTTAGCTTGGAAGAACTATACTTGACTATAACAAGTCCTTTGCTTTTGAAATTTTAAAGTATATAAATAAATAATGGTAATGTCTGAGGAGAATAAACTTTTACAAAAGGCTTAAATCTTAGTGGATGAAAAACTGAGTGTGAGCCAGCAATGTGTGCTTGCAGCCCAGAAAGCCAGTCGCATCCTGGGCTGCATCAAAAGAAGCATGGCCAGCAGGTCGAGGGAGGTGATTCTCCCCCTCTACTCCGCTCTCATGAGACCCCACCTGGAGTACTGCATTCAGCTCCGGGGCCCCCAGCGTAAGAAAGACATGGCCCTGTTGGAGTGGGTCCAGAGGAGGGCCACAAAGATGATCAGAGCACTGGAGCACCTCCCCTATGAGGACAGGCTGAGAGAGTTGGGGTTGTTTAGCCTGGAGAAGAGAAGGCTCTGGGGAGACCTTATGGTGGCCTTCCAGCACTTAAAGGGGGCCTACAGGAAAGACGGGGAGGGACTCTTTATCAGGGCCTGTAGTGACAGGACAAGGGGTAATGGTTTTAAACTGAAAGAGGGTAGATTTAGATTAGATATTAGGAAGAAATTCTTTACAGTGAGGGTGGTGAAACACTGGAACAGGTTGCCCAGAGAAGTTGTGGTTGCCCCCTCCCTGGAAGTGTTCAAGGCCAGGTTGGATGGGGCTTTGAGCAACCTGGTCTAGTGGAAGGTGTCCCTGCCCATGGCAGGGGGGTTGGAACTAGATGATCTTTAAGGTCCCTTCCAACCCAAACCATTCTATGGAGCAAAAAATCTACACAGGGTTATCCTAACTATTCCTTACGGATCTCTAAGAATAAGGATGCAGAGGAAAGGATGTTTTACAGGGCTTCCAGAATTACAGAGAGGTTGCTCATCTTTCTTCAAGTATGCAGACATGATTAAAAGGAGCTAAACTGTTTCTTTTATGTTTAAGAAATGGTTTAGAATTTTCTCTGTAATTGCCTTAATTTCAATCAAAATGATCTAAAAGTCATGAAAGGAAAAATGTATAAAATCTATAAAACAACTCTATTAGTAATGTATGGGTTGACAGAAAAGGATGTGAGCAGGCTGAGGAGGGACATTACAAAAAAAAAACTCTTCCTGCACAAACAGTTATGTTTCTTCTTCTCGTATGACAAGACCAAAAGTTACTTCTCTTCAACAGCTCTTTCAGAAGAGGTGTTCATGTCAAAGGAGGTAAGCCAACTATACTACGGTCAAAACCATAGATTTGCTGTGATACTGCTACTGTCAGCTTAGCAATGTAGTCATCTCTGTCCTCATGGGACTCTGGCCTGGGTACCCGAAAGGGAATTTAAGTGCAGCCCTACTTCCTTAAACTCAAAACTGTGATGCTAAAAGCTTCACTGAAGCAGGTGTTTTCCCAAAGAAGATTCAGATCCATATCTCCCAAAATAAATGATAACATAACACTCTCTCCTTGCATATGGAGATGTGGCTTTCAATACCTCTGGGAGAGAGGAGGGTCGACCCTCTGTTTCCCACATCTTGGCTGGAGTCTCTACCTGCTGGACTGTTGTATTGGGTCTGGCTGAGATGGAGTTAATTTTCCCCATAGCAGCCCTCATCGTGCTGTGCTCTGTGTTGGTAGCTAGAACGGTGTTGATAACACACCAATGTTTTGGCTACTGCTGAGCAGTGCTCCCACAGCATCAAGGCTGTCTCTCCAATGTTGCCCCCACCACCAGTAGGCTGGGGGTGGGCAAGATCTTGGGAGGGGACAGATCCAGGACAGCTGACCCAAACTGACCAAAGGGATATTCCATACCATATGACGTCTGCTCAATAGAAAAGCTAGGGGGAGGAGGAGGAAGGGGGGGCATTCGTTTGTTTATGTTTGTCTTCCGGAGCAACCACTACGCGTACTGAAACCCTGCTTCCCGGGAAGTGGCCGAACATCACCTGCTGATGGGAAGTAGAGAATAAAATCTTTTGTTTTCCTTTGCTTTCGCGCGTGACCTTTGCTTCTGCTTTATTAAACTGCCCTTATCTCGACCTACTAGCCTTTCGTTTTATTTTCTCCCCCTGTCCAGTTGAGGAGGGGGAGTGATAGAGCGGCTTTGGTGGGCACCTGGCATCCAGCCAGGGTCAACCCACCACAACTGTAAAATGCAGAGGAGTCCTTCTGGTTTTAAGAAAAATAATGATTGAAAGAGCCATGTGATGTAAGACACGTGCATTTGGACTCCCCTGTCCTCCACAGTTCCTTACTAGCTAACTCCGCATTCTGACCTGTTTCTCATGAGGTCTTCTGTAGATTCTGAGATTTTATACTTTTTGTAGTAGAGTAGCCTGAGCATCTGTCCAGAGCATTTGTGTACGTAGATATTTGCAGAGAGGGAGGTATTAACTGTTATGTACTAGTTTCATGGCAATTTCAAGTCATATGATAATACCTTTTTCCTTACCTGTTTTCTACTTATCACTAAGTGGTTGCACATACATTTATGTCAATTCCTTAACACTTACATGAATTAAAAGCTGGTGAACAGTGCTGATCCCTGTTTACCAGCACAGTTTTCATTAGTCTTCCCCTCACCCAGCTGACAATGTGGTACAGTTTAAAAATGTGAAGAGGGCTCTGTGCTCAGTACTGAATGTAAAGAACAGTCTGAACAACAAACTCATGCTCAGGTATCTCAAACATTTATTTTCAGGCTTAAATGGAAATTATAGCTAAACACAATCATTCTCAAATGTGTAAATAAAACACAGGGATTACTCTGTAAGTATGAGGTCATGGCAATACTCTTTCAGTGATGATACAAACACCATGTGATGTGATAACATAAAAAAGAGTGTTTTACTGGAAGCAAGCTATGATCTGAAAAACATACCTGTCACTGAAGCATCATGTGTCACTGCTTAAAGTACGGTTTCTAGCCTAAAAAGTAACTTTTCAGAACTTCTACCATAAAGGCTCCACATTCGCATCTCACATGTTGACAACTGTCAGCTCAAATCTGCTGAAGTCCCAAAGAAAAGTTATCTTCTGCTAATGGCCAATGCTGCAAAGTGGATTTGAGAGCAGAAAGCTGGCTCCATGCATCTGACTTCACGCATCACCAGCAACAACCATGCTGCAGCCTGAACTCGGGCAGTTTCCCTGCTGACAAAGCACAAACCTGAGAGAACCTGGCTCACGCTTCCACAGTAATGGTGGCTCTTCAGCGGTAACAGAAGGAAAAAGTAGCAAACATGTATTTTAGTCAGGAGTCATCATTTATGACTGAATACACAAGGGGAGAAGGTCAGTTAGTTACATTATTCCCTTTGCTCAAAGTGACCTTTCACAGTTGAGGCAAAGCATTTCAAGACTAGCTACAGCATTCAAATACCTCTAAGCCTGCTTATTCAGGTATCGGCTTCTGCTAGAAAACCCAGAGCTACACCGTGGGAGGCAGGGCTGTCGAGAACAGGGATGGAGGAAAGGGGCAGGCTAGGGCTACATGACAGCAGCTGACAGCCATGGCTGGATGCTCCAGGTCCTTCCTCCCCAGTGCTGACTTACAGGGGCTTTCCTTGCTGCAGGTGGCTGCACCTCTCCTGAAGTCTTAGCAAGTCACTTAGGGCAGCTGAGGCTTTGGATCCAGACCTGCCACAGGATCTGTGATGTGCTGGGCCTGGCAGGACTGAGTGGCACAGCTGGTGCCCAGAAAGATGCATACTGGCAGTTGCTGAAAATTTTTTAGGATGCCATTGTCTCTTTTGTTGTCGTGCAAAAAGACCTACCTGTGAGAGGAGAGCAAACTCCACGGGTTTCAGATTCCTCTGCTGTCATTTTCTTCAGTCAACAAACTGATTTAAACCAAGCGTGGATCTGAGCTAAACAAGAGCCCCAACAGTCTGATTCTCATAAATGTTTAAGGACACTTTGTACCGCTCTGTCAGCTTAAAAGGGCCTTGTAGACTTAGTAAATTATTTTTGCATTCACTGTAATGCTTCTGATATTACTTAAATGGAGTAAAGCAGCATTCATATAAATAAGAGTCAAGACCTAAAACGCAGTCTTTCAAAAGTTCTACAGAGAGAAAGCAAAAGTACTTAACAATGATCCCATCCCACAAGATAATCCCACAGCTATGCAATTACCTTACCGCTTACTATAAAAAATGCTACCATAGTTGTAGCAGTAATTAGTAACTCAAAGAAAAAGTAAAGTATATTAGCATGAAGAGTCATTAGCATATGTGTCTGGTGCAAAGGTTGGCTTGAGTTTGGCTTCATCTTTAGTCAGTTTAAAGATTATAGGATTTTCACCTATGTTCATTTTTAAGTAAGAAGCAGTAAACAATGGTGAAAGCTGTAAAGTTACCTGATCTTTTTGAATAAAGGTACTGCACATGCTGGGAGAAGCAAATCCCTAGTTACAACCCTATTTTGTATTTCCAACTTTTGAGGACATGTCCTCTGCACTGGGAACACAGAGATTTTTTTGCTGGGGAACGGCAGGAAAACCTCCATCAGCCATTATCGGCACTACGTTAACGGTATGGTTTGACTGGTAGGATTCTCACAAAAATATTGACTGTCTGTGGTGGGTTGACCCTGGCGGGATGCCAGGTGCCCACCAAGCCGCTCTGTCACTCCCCTCCTCAGCTGGACAGGGGAGAGAAAATATAACAAAAGGCTCATGGGTCGAGATAAGGACAGGGAGATCACTCAGCAATTACCGTCATGGACAAAACAGACTCGACTTGGAGGAAAATTAATTTGATTTATTACTAGTCAAATCAGAGTAGGGTAGTGAGAAAGAAAACCAGATCTTAAAACACCTTCCCCTCACTCCTCCCTTCTTCCCAGGCACAACTTCACTCCTGATTTTCTCTGCCTCCTCCCTCCGAGCGGCGCCGGGGGGAGAGGGAATGAGGGCTGTGGTCAGTTCATCACTGCCGCTCCTTCCTCCCTGGGGGGAGGACTCCTCACACTCTTCCCCTGCTCCAGCGTGGGGTCCCTCCCACGGGAGACAGTCCTCCACGAACTTCTCCAACGTGAGTCCTTCCCACGGGCTGCAGTTCTTCACAAACTGCTCCAGCGTGGGTCCCTTCCACGGGGTGCAGTCCTTCAGGAACAGACTGCTCCAGCGTGGGTCCCCTGCAGGGTCACAGGCCCTGCCAGCAAACCTGCTTCAGCGTGGGCTCCTCTCTCTCCATGGGTCCACAGGTCCTGCCAGGAGCCTGCTCCAGCGTGGGCTTCCCACGAGGTCACAGCCTCCTTCGGGCATCCACCTGCTCAGGCATGGGGTCCTCCATGGGCTGCAGGTGGATATCTGCTCCACCGTGGACCTCCATGGGCTGCAGGGGGACAGCCTGCCTCACCAGGATCTTCACCACGGGCTGCAGGGGAATCTCTGCTCCGGTGCCTGGAGCACCTCTTCCCCCTCCTTCTTCACTGACCTTGGTGTCTGCAGAGTTGTTCCTCTCACATTTTCTCACTCCTCTCTCCTGGCTGCAATTGCTGTTGTGCAGGTTTTTTTTCCCCTTCTTAAATATGTTATCCCAGAGGCGCTACCACCGTCGCTGATGGGCTCGGCCTTGGCCAGTGGCGGTTCCAACTTGGAGCCGGCTGGCATTGGCTCTATCGGACACAGGGGAAGCTTCTAGCAGCTTCTCACAGAAGCCACCCCTGTAGCCCCCCCACTACCAAAACCTTGCCATGCAAACCCAATACACTGTCAGTCAAGAAATATGTGCTAGAAACTGTGCTAGCAAAAACCCTTTTTCACCACCACAGGCTTGATTCGTGTTCCTTCAGGGACATGGTATGAGATGGGATATACAAGGAGGGGGATACAAGAGGAGTGCA
The DNA here is from genome assembly GCF_018139145.2 of Gymnogyps californianus. Taxonomy (NCBI): domain Eukaryota; kingdom Metazoa; phylum Chordata; class Aves; order Accipitriformes; family Cathartidae; genus Gymnogyps; species Gymnogyps californianus. The sequence goes on from NC_059471.1 coordinate 178,088,086, forward strand.
AATTTGGCACATATCCCTTTCAGGTCTCCTTTACATTCCCATTATAGAGTAAGAAGGACTTCGGGGAGTATTTACAAGAGCTGCCAATGCTGTTCTGCCTCCATGGCCTCTGCAGACCTTGCAGAGAGGGAGGTAACCCCCAGCTGCCCCCCCAGACTGGTGCCCGCTCTGACGTGCCCCCTGGAGCAGCCCATTTCACCCACAGACCTTGAGCAGGAGCTGGGGACCATTAGCCTTGGCAGGCTGACGATGAGTGCTACAAGTCTCCGTAATGTGAACAAATCCCAGAGCACAGAATGAAGAGACCAGAGAATCAGACTGGAGATCCAAATTCCAGTCATGCTCCCAGCCCAAATTAACCGTAACGGCCACTGCACAGATGTAATAATTGCAGAATAGGCTGCATAAATATAAAGGTGTGTGATTTTTATATTTGCCATTTTAAAAGCCAGTGATAGTCACACAGTGAGGAAAATGCTGCATTTTATGAGTCATCAGCCCCCTTTATGAGATACATTTTGGACTGTGTATCACTGTATTGCGAGGGAAAGTATTTCAATAAGATTAATTAGCTGATGTTTGTAACACATTTTGAATCTGGGAAGCACCATATAAATGTGAGCTATTATTATTGTTATTTATTATAAGGGAGATGCAAATCCTTTCTAAATGTTGACTAAAGCCTTGCAATTTTTATGGTCACAACTTTGTCAAAAAGATTTTTATTTTCCTAGCAGCAACGTGCTCCCAAAGATGTTGAGCCTTAAATCAACAGCTGTTATACCTCAAGCAAGTTATGAATTTTCCTTGATTTACAGCAGTTGGGGTTTTTTTATTTTTCTTTTTAGGGAGGGAGGGGGAGAAGTGTGTGCTTTTGCAAACATGTAACATAAGGCCAAGAGTTCCTCAGAGGAAAACCACATCCACCCCCAGTGAGGCTGTTAAATCCACGTTCAGGCACTCAGCAAATGACCTGGTTTTCATCACACAGAGGAGGTAGCAATTCTCACTGAACACGCCAGGAGCTGCTCTGGGAGCACACGCTCTTAACAACATCAGTTATTTGCTTGTCTAGGTCTGGCTGCAGAATGCTCTGTTTAGACACCGGCTAGATTGTTTTTTGTTTGGTTTTGTCTGTTTATAGCTACCCATTTGCTTTAAATCCTGGTCCATCATACAGTGAGAGCTGTGCAAATACCAAGGGAGCTTGAGTTATTCAATGGAGTCCCTGAAGACAAAAGGGAGCTCCCTCCCAGCTTCCCCGGAGCCCTGCTAATTATTCCATATGATAAGAATTCCTAAGGGAATCCCTAAGGGGAGTTGTCAGCAGCATTTTTATACCCTCTTAACCTGATGCAGACAGCGACACAGGTGCAAGCCAAGGACAGATTACCTTGGGCTTGAATACAAACAGAATTAGGACTCTCCTTCTTTCAGATTCCCCTTCAGAGTGTCAGCATGAGCAATACATTGACTGGAAACCGAGGCCACTTGTGTGAACGAAAGCTATTCTCTCAAGCAGTGCTATTGAAAAGGGACCTGGAAGAAGCAGAGGATGACATTTGTGGTATTCATCCATTAAGATCACTTGCAGAGGAGTTCTGGGACATCCTGGCTCTCCTATAGCTGATGGGAGTGTTGCACATTTTCCATATGCATGCATACAGCCTACCCTTGCAATTATGCGCTTTGATCAGGAAAGTTTGAAAACACCGGCTTTTTATGCACCTGCAGTGTGGCATTGTTTTCAAGGGAAGAAGGTGTGTATCACCCATGTTTTCTTCTGTCCTGGCTGGTATTCTGTGTAACAAACATTTCTGGCCAGCAGTGCACTTTAAGGACATCAGTGGAGAACTGGTCCGGATTATTGCTGTAACAGGTTTGCTCACTGAGAGGGCCACATCTGTTCCGAATGCCAGCCAATTCCACCATCTTATCAGTGAAATATGTATTTTCTTCTTTTAGGACATCCAGTGTTGGGAGTATGTGTACAGCTCTCCCTTCCTCTGCCTACCTTCACAACACATGGGTCCACCAGGAGGTCAAGCTCCCTCTAATGGAATCATCTGCAGACCTATGGTCACCTCAATCCCGACTCAAAGCTCCGTGAACCCTAGTAAGTCCCCTACCCACAACTGAGTGCAAGCTATGGTTACTTACTTACATATTGGCAGGTTATTGCAACAATTGTTTTGGGCCAAACCCTGCTAATTTCTTCATATGGATGACTCCAACTCAACAGACAGTGAAGTGCAGTTAGAGGGTGGGGCAGAAGAGGAAAACTTGCTGATTTTTAAATAAAACTCTATGACTATATGTGGAGCAACTAGCCATCCCCCATGGGAGAAAAGAAGGCGGCAATAAGAAATACAGGAGTCTCATGTGGATCCTACTTGCTTCTCCCACCCCGCAGTACAAACTCCTCATCCACAGAGATGTCCTCTGCAAGTTCTTGAATTTCACCCATAAATAGGACTTCAAAGCATACATACAATAAAAGCGGACTTCAAAATTGTGTTTCCTTATTTATTTTGCCTCCATACTGTAGCACTGGTATTTCAGGACAATTTTTTTTTTTTTTTTTTTTTGCCAAAAATAGGCATCTTTTAATTAAATCCTGTAGTCAATAATGATATTTGTACTCCAGGGCTGTCAAATATTTCATTAAAAAATCTACTTAAAATAAATACTTATATTTAAAATGTTGTATTTTTTTTTTTAGCTCCAGTTTGCATCTACAGCCATACCGAAAGACATAAATATTTCTCTCTGATGCATATTTGGCTGAGAGGGTAATATTTTGCTCTAAGTGTTTCCCACTAAACATTGTGACAAAGTTATGTTGATGTTGCACAGCAATTTGATGTTTAAACCAAAATTTAAAAACTGCTTGTAGATGCATATCTTTATGATTCACTAGATCGTGCCATGAAAGCCCCTTTATCTCAGTTAGTATACTGTTGAATCCACAGCCACCTTAAATTTGTAGACGTTGCTATCCTTGCACAAGAATCACCCATTAAATTGGGATGATTGGAGAATTATTTCTGGGCTTTACAGAGATTAACCAGACTTCCTACTTTTGAAAATGCTTCTGCGACATGCTGTGCATTGGCAACGGAATAACAGATTGACAGGCGCAAGAAATTGCCGTGTCCCCTCAGATGTTGATTGGATTTTTACAAGTAGATGAGCCCCCAGAAAGCTGCTGGGTCCTGCTGTATTGGAGCAGTTCCTGTGAGTACCAGGAAAGAGCGTTAACCAAGCAATCTGTGTATACTCGGCTGTGGGAGCTCCAAGGGAATGGAGCCATTCCAACATATCTTAAGGGACAGAGTGTGCAGTTCCCATCCTGCAAACTCGGCTGTGCAGGATAGGGGAAGAGGCAGGGAAGAACTGAGCCACTGCTTCATTTCCTCTCCATCCCCCTTACCCCATTCAAACTCATGGTAGTTTAAGGAATGGGAATGAGTTTGGTAGAATCAAAACCTCACCTCTGAAGCTAAACTCATCTTACACCATCAGATATTCTGTATTTAACAACACAGTCATGCAGTGACTGGAAGAAAGGTTTGCTGTGCTGGATGGACATGCATGGCTAATTTATCTGTGAAGACAGCCTGCCTCACTGAATCCAGCCTTATCAGAGGTGCACTGAATGAGTCCTTGTACCATCAGTGCACATCACTCCTCTTCGCTTGGTGCACACTTTGTACCTCTCAGTATGGACATTCAGGCGGACAAATACAAGCAAGTATTCTTCCACAATAACATCTTTTAAAACTGTCTTTAAATTATTCTAAAAATAATATCTGTGTTGAACATAAACAGCATCTGCACATGATGTGTCACGTGGTCAAATTTTTATTGGTATCTGCTGTGCTGCAGAGAAGTCTTACAATGAAGGAACCAGCTCTTTTCTCAAAAAGCTTGCGTGACTCTGAGCTGAGGCTCTGGCCCAAATGAGGATGACCCTTGCATGTAATCCTCCCTAACTGGTTGCTTCCCATTACGCCTGGGCTTGCAATTTGATTTCTTGCATTCACAGACATGGGCCCCAGCAGCCTGCTTGAGGTCACACCTGCCTGAGTAGTCCCTCTCCTCCTGGTTACCCCTGACCTCCAGCATCAGCACCAATACCTGATTTGAGCACCCAGGAACAGAAGAGGGAAGGAAGAGCAGGGAAGAGTCCTTGTGCTTCCCCTCTTTTTCCTGGACCTTAGCAGGGGTCGGGAGCACATGGCCTACAAGGAGTGGCTGACAGCTGGGTTTATGCGATCTTAAGAAGAGACTGCTTAAGGAGAGATGAATCTTCTTGCTGTCTTCAGCTACGTAACAGAAGTGTACAAACAAGGCAGAGACAGACTCTTCCCAAAGACAGGATGAGAGACAAGGGCATAAGTTGCAACACAGGATATTCCAATTAGAAATAAGGAGAAAAAAATTCACCCTGAGGGCAGTCAAACATTGGACCAGATTGACTAGAGAGGATATAGCATCTTTGTCAACAGAGATACTCAAAATTTGACTGGACAAGATCCTGAGCAATCTGATTTCGATGGACCTGCTTCGAGCCAGGGCTTGGACCAGATGACCTCCAGAAGTCCCTTCCTCACTCTGCCATTTGGCAATTTCAAAATTAGCAGTGATTTAGCTGCAGCAAACAGCAATTTCTTACTGCCTTTCTCTTATTTCAATTCAGAAGTGAACCTAACCACCCTATTGCACTCTGACCTCCAAGGGCACTGAGGTAAGGGCTGATGTCATGTATGCCAGGGAGCTTTAATGATTTATACAAATTTCAAGCCTCAGAGCTGAGTTCTCACTCGGGTTTAATGTCTGATGAGGATGTGCCTCAGCAAGCACCCTGAGCTCATGCTGATAAAGGCTTGCATGCATTTGTTCTATAGCTATCTATCTATCAAAAGAGTTATGTGGTAATTTAATGCTTTATGGCAAGTGGCTGATAGTAAACGAAGTAATCAAAACCCGCCGAATATTCTGCTAGGCAGTAACAGGGAAGAGTTACCAGGGTCTTGTGTGTCATTATCTCCCTCACTGATCCTTTTGGGGGTTCTTTCTACCATTTCTGTCTCCATAGCACGAACATTGTCCTCTTCCTACTACTCACTCCATCAGATACCACTGCACTGTCACAGCACTTGTTTATAAAAAAATTAGAAAAGCAACCTTGTTCCTGTGAATGTTGCGGTGCTAGTACAGCCTCCTTCTGCAAGAAGACTGACCTTACTTTCTATTCTTGTGATCTTAAAGCCAGCAAAGCATGCAGAGACAGGTCATTGTTTCCTTTCAGTGACAAAAGACCAAGCATTTGTTTGTCATAGGAAATGCACCTATCCATGATGAAATAAATAGGAATTTACTCAAGAAATTACATGGACTGATGGAAAACCTCAAAACAAATGTAAGTGGTCCTGGTAGGGAAACAAAAATCTAGAAATCACATTGCCTTTGGCTAATTCAAATCAATCAGCATCAATTGAAAAACATATGTAAATATCACTTAAGTAAATTCATCCTTCTCCACTAAAATCTGTCAATCACAAGAACAATGAATACCACTGGACGACTAAATTTTGAATGCTGAGTACATTTTGTACTAATTGTAGTATTTTATTATGTCATCAAGTGAAGGAAAACTGTCAGTGTTCTCAATAACTGTGTACACAATAAATGCCTGAGTGACTGTTGCCATGAGTATTATCTGTCAAGCAAATATCAGTGCTTCAATTATTGTTTTCTTTCAGCAAATACAGAACCAACCCACAAAGAGTGACAGTGGAAGAGCGCTGGCACCTTTATAGCTCTGTAACTCTGCCAGGGAATGATTTAGCCAAATACCCAGATGGTGTGAATCAACACAGCTCCATTGACTTCTTCAGAATTAACGTACTTTAGACCATCTGAAGACCTGGCCCATGGAAATCACCAGTAGGTCTTCCAGTCTCACACCAGTGCAGGGGTGTCCACTGCAGTCTTAGCATTCCAGCCTCTCTCAGGCTTAGCCCAGGTCTCCCTCCATCTGATGCTTCCCAGGCAGTGCCAGCACTGATAGGGAATCTCAGCATCCATGTGGAAAAGATAATATTTAGTTTCTAGCCTGCTTGAAGAGAAAAGCTTGGTATCAGAAATCTCAAAAAAAACCTAGAAACCCAAAGGTGAATAAAATGATCCTGCTATTTAGGGTTTTTTAACTAAAAATAGTATCTCTTAATTTCTAAACCACATCTGATTTTTTGGATATGGCACAGTCCTGCTACTGTGTTTTGATCGGTTAAGATTTAAAGACAAAAAAATAGTGCGTCTTTCCCATTTTCTGCAGGAAGCCAACATACACTTTGAACCACTTCATTCTTCAGGGTATTTTTCCTGACACTCTGTCCCAGTCGTCTTTTTCAGAATTTCTCTTGTCTAAGCAGCTGGGAGCGGCATTTCAGATTTCAGGCACTTGATATTACCTATTGCTTGGGATTCTGGTTCAGAAGTTGATTGCTGTCTATTTATGGGAACAAATGGACCAAGAAAGGAAGTGCATTCAAGAAAAAAACACAGCATCCCGAGTTCTGCAGATCTAAAATACGTCATCCATACAGACATATAACTTAATCCTCACTTGTGAGGACTGCTGTAGCTGGTAGCACTGATGTGGCTTTAAATTGTATCCATTTTCAGAATCTTTTTGGCTTTCTTTTATGTGCAATATCTCCTTTCACAAAGTCTTCAATTTTGATTAAGTTGTGTTTATGAAAAGAGAGATGGCTCCTAATATCAGGATCCACTTTTTGCAGTGAATTCCTCTGTCTTTTGTGTACATAGGCTACTGTAGAATAAGCCAGCCTTAGCAGGGTGACTCCTACTGAAATACGTAGGAGTATATGTAAAGCACTGAGAGGGCTTTATGAACTGCTGGTGAATCTGTTGCCCACACACTGGATAAATTTGCAAGATGGCTTTGAAATAGTCTGTCTGAGTAATTATCTGTCTGTTAAAGAACCATTGTTGTCTATTTCAGTGGCTTTCTGCCATGTTATAATTAATGAAGTTTTGTGCTGATTAATTTTTTCTGTATTCATTAAAATGATACTATCAAGTCATTTGGGCCAAATACTTAATAAAGGTTTTTGATAGGGAATATAATCTTTAATTTTCTTGCTACTGAATAAAATTCTCTTGCTCCAGAGAAAAATCAAATAAGAGCTTGTTTACATGAAAAATTAGAATAGCTATTTCACTTTAAATTCATGTCCTTCCTTAAACCTAAATAACTCTCAAAAAGGCCTAATTTAGGGAGTGGGTAGAACAATGAAGTTATGCCTGTGTAAATTTGTTTATACTTGGGACCTAAAGTAAGTGCCTCCATTTGTTTTGCTTGATTTTAATGAATTGCTATTACAAGTAGGAGATTTTCTAGGCATGTGCTCCCACCCATGTGCAGGCCCGTCCCATCAACATTTTGTTAGTCCTATTCTAACATGCTGTGTATATGTATATATGTGTGAGGGCATACACAGCACCTCCTATCGCCTTTAGGCACCTAATGTCCAGTTTATGTAGCTGACCGCTGCTAGATATGGGGCTCCATGCTGTGACAACTAATGAATTTTTTCCTGGTCAAGTGGTTGTGGGCTCTGCTTCTACAGCAGCAGGTTTTACACTACACTTAACACCATACACAGCTTGATGAAAGACTCTGTCTTTGTATTTCAAGGTATTTCAAGGATTCATTGGAATACTTTTGCACATTCTTTCTCCCTTTAATGTATTTAAATTTCTGTCCCGAATGATTCAAGAGCAACCTCTCAATTCAATTGTAGCGTTTCAATTGTTTCCCACCATATATCCAGCCCTGTCTGAGGTCAAGTTCCAATAATGGGCCAACAGGAGCCTTATGAAATTCAGCAAGGACAAATGCAAAGCTGTGCCCCCAGGAGGAAGAAACTCTTGCAACAACGCAGGCTGGGGAGCAGCTCTGCGGAGGAGGTCCTGGGAGTGTTGGTGGGCAGCGAGCTGAGCGTGGGCCAGCAGTCAGCCCTGGCAGCGATGAAGGCCAACTCTGCCCTGGGCTATGTCAGCAGGAGCACAGCCAGCACATCAAGGAAAGTGATTATGCCCTTTACTCAGCAGCTATTAGACCACATCTGGAGCACTGCGTCCAGTTTGGGGCTCCCCAGTACGGGAAAGGCACTGATAAACTGAAGCGAGTCCAGGGGAGGGCCACCATGATGGCTGGGGATGGAGCATGTGCCCTCTGAGGGCAGGCTGAGGGACTGGGGCTTGTTGACCTGGAGAGGGAATCGCTTTGGGGGGACCACACAGAAGCCCCCAGCACCTATGAGGAGCTTATCAAGGAGATGGAGCCAGGCTCTTCCCAGTGGTGCATGTCTGGAGGCTGAGAGACAATGGACATAAGGTGAAACCATGGAGGTTCAGACTGGACAGAATAAATGTTTTGCCATGAGGACAGCCAAGCAGTGGAGCCAGGTTGCCCAGAGAGGCTGTGCAGTCTCTGTCCCTGGAGGTTTTGAAGCCCACACTCTGGGTACAGCCAGGAGCAACCTGATCTGACCTTGTAGCTGACCTTGCTCTGAGCATGGGGTTGGGCTAGAGGCCTCCTGAGGCCCCTTCCAGCCTGAATTACCCCATAATCCTATGTGTGTCAGAGAAGAATTAAGCTATGCGATATATTCCCTTTGTGATCGGGGCAATATGAAACGTCACTGATGTCCTTCTACTCCTCAAGACATGTGTTGTTGTTTCAAATCTTGCAGGCATGTCATAAAGCTTACCTAAGCAAATCTTGGAAATAAGCTGAAAAAATTCTTCCTTTTTTTGATTCTGAAAGTTATGAAACATGAGCCCAATATGAAATAATACTTGGCTAAAAGCAGAATAATTTACAGCAGCATTCAATCAGATAGTTTAGGAGGAAATAAAGCCCTAGTATTAGGTTATGCTAAATATAAAGAGCCAAACCAAGTCTGGGTGTAACTCTTTAGGGTTTTGACTAAATTACTTGAGATCTGAATGGAATACGAAAATACTTTTCAGTTTTCCTACCACATACCTAATGCACTGCTGGCCTGGAAAAGGGATTAGAAATTGAAGGACATATGGAGAATTGTGCCAGAGCAAGAGTTTGGCTGTGGAGGAACCTCACAGCATTTCACAGATGCTTTCACTTAGTGATCTGTCTATGACTAAATGTCTCCTCCAAACATACAGAACACAGAGGACATTGAATTAAGTATAAATGTCTTATCTGGCTGTCTTGGATATTTAGACCGTAAATTTCAGGTACAGAACTTAGCACAACAGATTCAGTGCTTGTTGATTAGATTTCTGAAGAATTACCACAAGACAAAAAGTTAATTATTAGTTACTGGTATTACTAGCATTCTGCAGTACTACTACTAATTCTTATCAGCTGATCTTTAGCCATCTCTTACTAGGATCTAGCAAGAACTCTGAATCTCAACACCACCAGCTATTGAGAATGTATGGAATCAGAGCTATGTAATTGTAGTATAAAATCATCTCATTACTCTCCCAGCAAAATAATCATTCAGTATAAGCTATTGGAAGCAGAGATCCTTTCCTGTTAACTACTATTAGCATTCTTACTACTTAGCAAAAATATTAAAGCAAATATAAAAGTACCCTAGCCTGAAGTGAGAAAAAACAATATGTAACAAAACCCAATCTTCTCAGGTTCTGGACATGTCAAAAATAGTTAACTGCTCAGCAGTCCCAGCCCTAACTGCTAATGGGATAAATCTAAAACCTCTTTGTCAATTAATTAACTTACCCCTGCTTCTCAAATTAAGAAATCAAATAAAGATAAACATGTAATTTTCTTTCCTTCCATGCTTCAATTCCCAAAAGTGCTGCAAGTACGTTTTCTACAAACAGCCTCAAATGATGCAAATGATGCAAAAGGTACAGTAGATAAATACAGCCAGAAAGAAACCTTTCAAATACTGTTCTCTATTTGTTTAAAAGAAGAAAAAGGAAGTGTTGAAGTGCAGAAGTGTACAAGACTAGGTGAATAAGACTCTGTCCCTGACAATTGTGACCGCAAAATTCCCACTGAAGTTATTTCTGCACAGAGAAGGAGCCAAGTACAGAGGGCACCCTCCAGCGCCCGCTTAATAAAATGTCAAACGGTGCTTCTCCTGCCATTCACTTCTAACATAAAGATAAAAAGCCACTTGTTATCCTCCTCTTCAATTCTTATCATCTTAGGACCTCATCACCCAGAAGGGACTTGAGTCCACATCTGCTCCAAGAGTCCAAACCAACAGTTTTGCAGGAAGGCTGACAAAGAAATAGTGAAATTGGGCCACACTCCCCCAAAAAGGAGGAGAATAACTGTTGCTGTCAGTGGCTGTTCTGCTGCTCTTCCCACGCAGGTGTGTCTCGGAGCCACTGGGAAGACCAGCAGGGCATGGCAGTCTCAGGGGTCTTCGTGATGGTGCAGCCCCACCAGGGCTGTAGCCCTGCGCTTGGGATTTTCGGCACGGAGACAAAGCCGTTAGTTTGACTCCTGCTCCCAGGACTGTTTCTTTTTTACACAAATCTCTCTCATTAATTCCAAATTTCAAGGAAAGAGAGAGAAAGCTGTCAGTCCCATTCTTTGATCAAATGGGTGTCAGGGACTATCCAAGAGAGACAAATTTAGGCTGAGACCGGTGGTGCCTTTCTATCGTCTTGAGTACAGCACTGGACATCCAGACTGGTGTTGAAAAAGCAGCTTTGAAGGGGTTCCTCTTGAGTAACTCTGAACTGGTTCCTGTGACTAACTCCACGGGGTTTTCCACTTTGGAGGGGGGCTCTTCAGTTACCACTCTGGGGCACAGTGCATGGGAGAGTTAAGCATTTCACTTCAGGAGCTGGGAACCAGATACTGAAAAACTTGCAGCGTGGCACCTGACTCTTTAGCAGTCATGTCCACTACTGGCAAGTAATTTATATCCTCCCAGTTAATTCTGTACCTAAAACACAAGGATCCTAATTTGACACAGGTGAGTTAAAATGCTTTTTTTTTTTTTTCTGAGAAGCTGGAAAGGAAGATTATGGAAAGGAAAAGGACTTATGGGGAAAAAGTATTTGCTTATGAATTAATAGATAATCAAACAGAATGGGTTTAAATATGAAAATCCAGCTGAAGAAAATAAATTCTTAATCTACCTAATTTTGACAAGACATTGATAGGTGTTGTAGATTTTTTCTCTTCAGGGATCCCATTTGCCATTTCTTCTGCACACCAGAAGCCTCCATCAAGCAGTGTCTGTTCTTGAGATATCTCCCTATCTCAGGGAGATCCCCTGTTGCCATGTAAGCCATCTTCTTGTCTAATGTGCAGAGGACAAATCTGAAGCTGAAACTCCTCTGTTTTCAGTGTAAGATAAAGATATAACTAATTCACATCAGCAGTCACTATATGGAACAGAAATTATTTCAAATTCCTTTAGGAATTCTCTAAGCCTAAGCCTATCAGCCCAGCAAGGTATTTGGACATCCTAGCTTAAAGCATATGAGCTACCCTAGGATTTCATGTTATTTAGGTAACTTGAATTCACTTACTGAATCAGGTTGACATAAAACACTAATCCTTCTCTTGCCTCCCTCCGACATGTATTACTGTGGACTGTAGGTACTCCGTTTCATAACTGGGCACAGAATTGCAGCAGTAGTTGTGGTTTTCAAAGAAACAGCATTAAAAATTATGCTCAGGAACAGTTTTACCTCTTGCTGCATTTAAAAAGGTGACATACAATTATACGATTAATACCTAGTGTAAAACTGTACATGCATTACATGTTTGTAGAAGAGATCATATTCTCTAGATATTCAATTATGAGTCACATCAAAAGACCTGCTACCCAGTGTGAACTGACTCCCTCAAGTTATCCATGGAGATAGCTTCAATTTATGGCTGAAGTAACTCTTAAAGCCTCACTGTTTTGATAGATCCCTTAGACTACAGCCTTGCTACCATTTTTCTTTGCTTTTTTTTTTGGCAGCAATTATGCACCAAGACCTCACTGTACTGATACCCACAGAAAGAAGCTGTGATGATGGGCACAGGCTGGGTGTGCCAGCAGCTCGGACGTGGTTCCTGCAGGCACAGCGTGCCTGGGGAACTAGGCTGACCTCTAAAAGGTGAATGATGCTGCCACCTGGGAGACTGCTGCCTCCCCACCTGGCCTGGGTGTCAGACAGGCTCCTCTGGGTGCTCAGGCTGGCACAGGCTCTTTTTTTGCAGGGGTGGGTGGCCCTCGCTTATCACCATGTTTAAACACCTGTTTCTACACAAATCTTTTTTTGGCTGTAGCCTGTGCCTGCCTAACGGTGTGATCTGTATGATATTTTTGATGTCATTAACGATTAGATTTGCTTGTGCCCACTTATACCCAGTTACCAGCCCCTGGGTACTACCATGCTGTTAGAAATCTGGAAGACACGCAAACTGACATTCTCCACGTGTGATGTTTTTATGCTATGTTTATTGCAGTATCAGCATAATAGCTGAAATAATACTGAGAAAAATAAGGAAGAATCATAGTACACCTGCTCAATCTCTGTTTGTGCCTTAAAGTATTAGAACAATATCCCTGAAAAGGCAAACTGCCACTGACAGGTACCTCACTGTGCTTTGGAGGCAGCAACCTCCGGTCCCTAGGAATGGTCTCTTCTACTGCGACAACTGAATCTGGCCCAAGACCTGAGCCTGTCCCCTCTCTTGGGATATTGAACTGTTTTGCCAGCCCTGCTGCCCTCGTTCCCCATAGCCCCACACCATGTCTTCACATGGCCAGAAGGAAGCACCTTCACCATGTCACCAAAACACCAAGGCTGGCTGGCAGGTGCCAGCTGCATGCTGCACTCTATGGCCAGCACTGCTTGGTGTCCTCACATCTGGCTGGAAATACAACACTTAGGTAAGGAGAGTACATGGGTGAGGTTCGGGGGCCTTCCTGTCACATGGGGTGATGACCACCAATCTGCCCACGTGATGGAAACACATCCTGGCCTGTGATGACAAGGGGCTGGAGTATCCCCTCAGAAAACCTTATGCAACCTGCTCCAGTTGAAAGATTCCTGCCAGTGATGCATGTCCTGATGTATTTTTTATTCTGTTGTCAGCTGCTTCCAAGCCACTGCTTACCACATACTTAGTGTGTGTTCATCGGCTTGATCCTGCACTCAAAAACACATTCTTACCTTAAAATCCTTGTTCAGCCATATGGGAATCACTCACATGCTCAGTTCCTTGGGTGAATGAGATCAGGTTATTCACAGAACGGCATGACCAAGTCCTACAGAAATAGATGTCCAAGTCACCCTTTCCAGCCCTCTTTCTCCACCCACTTGTCCACAGAAAGGAGGTCACATATTTGCGCTATAAGTGGATGGGCACCTCTTCTCTTTTCATCAATGGATGTAGCACTTAAGCAGAATTCAACACAGACCACATGCTTCACACCGTTCCCTTAACAAGTGCAGACCACTTAATGGGAGAGTTTAAAGGATCAAGCAACTGAAGCGAATTTATTAAAGCACAGGCACAGAAATTCCAATTAATGATGGTTGGCATCACATGAATTGCTCCTTTTCTGAAATACACACTAAAAAGTGTCTTCAAAGGAATTATTTGACAGTTTCATTTATACATTTCTATAATTATAGCCCCCAGACTTATCTCTCAACCTTTTTTATTTCCATTCACACAAAAAAAAAAAGTTGTAGAGCTTTTATTTTCTGCAAAGGAATAGAGTTTATATCTCAGAGTTTATTTTGACAGAATAAGAATCAGGGCGAGCCTAGTAAACAGTACAAAAGAGCCTCTTTTTTTTTGTCCATAGAAGGGGAGGAGGTTCCACTTGCTAAAAAGTGACAATTATACACCACATGAATATATTGACTCTGGATACACTATGTCATGTACATCTCCTTGTCAGATACAAGTAAGTGCCTGCTTCTTCATGCACATGAAAATCTTAAAATGTTCACCTTTAGCAAAAGAAAATAATCTTGCTTCCAAAGCAGGTGGGCCGTGGTAGCCTAAAGTAATCTGCAAAGCAGAAAATGCTTCGGTATTAAGTCTTTTGTTATTCCATGCATGTGCACAGTTTACAATATGTACTAAGTGCATAAATATTTATTAAAGTTTTATAATTGTGCTTTTACTGTGTGGTTCACCGACATGGGGCTTAGAAGCTTTCTCTGTTTCTCAGTTTTGCATTTAATAAAATGTACACTGAAGTACAATCCTCGGATTGAATAGTGCCGAATGAGCTGATATGTACAGACACTTATGTCTGGGTCTCCGTGCACTACATAAAATTGCCAAAGTGTATTTACAAGACAGAAAGAGAGCATCTCAAAGGAGCTACTCTCTCACATCTTCTAACAACACTGCAGATTTGTTTCAAGTTGAAACCTTCCTCACTTGATATTTCTTCAAGAACTGTAACTATAAGCAAACAAGTTTAGTAAAGACAAATGTTGCCTTCCAAATTCCAATCATATCTGTTCTTAGTTACAGCGATTTCTACCCAAAAAAGTAGCCCAAGAACCATTGGAGCTATTTAGACACTTATCATTTTTAAGACTTAGAAATACAGACCTGGAGTAAAGCCAGTCCCTTGAATTGTGGAGATGTCCATTCCAAGTATATCTTTTGTAGTGATCATTGCTGACTTGTCGTCCAGATCTACTGGCCTTCTCCAGTTTCTTTACTGCTGAAAAATAATTTTATTTTTCAGTATTTATCCTGATCCTTTTATAAGCTCTCTGCTTTTGTTCGCAGTATTATTTAACTTGTTCTCCTAAATAAATCTGGAGGAACCTTAGCCTCAAAATCACAATGCCAATGCTTTCTCCTTTATCATCCTTTCAGCCGGAGTACATGCTTTCAGACCCAGTGAGTCAAATTCCCAAGTTCCTTGTGGTACATTGAACCATAAGTTCTTAATGAATCTCTTCACCAGCAAGTGAAAAAAGGACTTTAATGCAATCCACTCTGATATGTATTCAGAGAATAGTTACTGTGTGCGCTCACTCAGCTCAGAACTGGTCTGAAAAGGGAACCTGAAGCGCATTAAGCAGTTTCCAATCTTTATATCTGAGTCCGACAGTTCATGATTAATGACCTATTGTAAAAAGGCCTCTACTTCGCACCTGCAAAATGACAGCAAGCAGGGAGATGTTGAGGCATCTGGCTGCCACTGCAGTAGCAGGAATGCCTGCCTTCACATGCAAGTTATAAATCGCTAAACAGTTAAGTCCCCAAAATACTCAGTGAACAAGAAAAAGGATGAAGAAATGCAAACGGGCACTGTGGCAGAAGATTAATGTACATTGGGACTTCTGGAATGTGGAGTCCATGTGGATGTTTAAAAACGAGAGGCTTACATTTGCTGTAAGGCAAACCTGTGCATGGAAATTGCTGTTTGCCAAATACAGAGAATATATCTTCAGCCTCTGCCTTGATTTTCTTTTAAATTAATGGAATACATTAAGAAAAAAGGAAGAAGAAGTAAAGTCTTAGGGGCAAAATACATACACTGCATCCAGGACACTCTCAAAAATTAAAGATATACAAAAAACAAAACCATAGCAAAGCACAGCAACAAAAACTCTCAACTCATTTTGAAAAATTTATCGACCATGGTATCTTTTTCCGTGTAAATACACCTACTCCTCCTGAGAGGGGTCCTGTGTCAGTGAAGGAGCCATCCTCTTTGACAAGCCGTCTAGATTCTCGACAACAGTGTATCAATGAACATAACTTCCTCAACCTTCTTTAAACATTTTTATACACAGATTAATATTTAGGCACTGTGTAGACAGTGCAAATGAATGATTCCTCTGCAGAGAGGTGCTGTGATACTTCTGGAAGCAGTATCTCCTTTTGCTCTGCAGCCCAAAATCCACTGATTTCACTGGAGGGACCTGGGCATGAAGTAGCAACCAATCCAAAGCACATAACTGTTACTTATTCATTAAAAAAAATCCTTCCGGAATGTTGTCCACGACCCAGAAAAATCTCCAAGTATTTCTGAAGGGCAAATGGAGACACTCTGGATATTGTAAGGTCTGTTGGGCCAGAAAGAAGGTACAAGATGAGGTGTGACTGTGGAGCCATGCAATAAGGCCACTGCAAGAGGAAATTCTTGGGTTTCACGGGCTCCCACACTTTTTCTTTTACCCTATCCTTGCATGATATAGAAACTGCTACCCCCTCTTCTGTGCACATGGGTGGAGAATAGCAAGTGGGCCAAATAACATGTCAAAGTCAGAACACCATCAAAAAGGCAGGTACAGATTTTTCTCTTCCTTCAAAAATTTGTAAACCCAGACAATGACTGTGACTCTCCGGAGATTATTAAATCAGACTACAGCCATTAGTACAGACTCCAAGCAAATTCAGGGTAAACAAAAAATACAAGATTGAACCCAAAGACAGAAACCAGGCAGCAGGAGTTCAGATGCCATCAGATATGAAGAAAGGGAGCTCAGCTACGATGCTCCAAAGGGAGCACAGCTCCTGTAGTGCCTTAACTCTGAGTGGAGAGCGACACATAGCAGCTGGATCTCCTTCTCTCTGGCTATAGCTGACAATATTTATAACAGTTTGCTATACTAATTTCCTGCAGGTCCACCTGGATTTTATCAGCTTATATATTTTCCCCAAAAACATTTTTTACTTTATCTGTTTTACTAACATTATGATTTGCAGCAAGTGGCTTTGTTTTGATCTTGGGATTTCTTACAGTCTTAACTTTTCATGCTTCCTCAAATATAGATTCAGTTCTACAACTGACTAAACATACAAGGAGTGCAGCTTGTGGTCTGATGATTGTATTGTCACAAAACTATTTTTATAGAAAGCAAGGAATTGTTGAAATAATTTTTTCCCTTTGGAACCAGTTATTCTTTCAGCTCTGCTCAACCCAGCAAAGAAAGCTTTTTTATTTAACATGAATAAAGTATATGCAAACAGCATGAGCTGCCCATACTAACCATGTTTTTCACTGACATGTGATTACAGAGGGCATTTTCATCCCTTCCTTCTTTCCTTAGTGTTCTTTAGCAGTCTCGTTCAAGACTAGCACCAACTTTACTTCAGTAACACTTACTACATTGGGAAGTAAATGAGAGTCCCACTCAGCAGTAGAAAATTGATGTGCAATACCATCTGACATGTTTATAGCAGCATTTAATTATTTAATCAATTTAATAACAGAATATTTAAACCAGCATTAAAAAAAAAATCACTGGGCATAACCAATTCAGTCTATAAATCAGACATTTTGCTCTTCTATTTTCGTTCTTCAATTACATTCTGTGAACTAATTGGCAACACTTGATGGGAATATAGGATGTAGACAGACTATAACAGGTGGAGCAATCAGATCTTCACAAGAAAATTAATTTGTACAGCCGCTATTACTCTCTGGTACACACACATTCAGATTTGCACACACAGCCAAGCAAACAGCCCTGAGTATTGCTAATTGTGATTACAGCAAAATGTCATAAAACACATTTCACTATATTCAAGGGAATGATAGCTGTGCTCATTCTGTTATCTTTTTATTTTCTTTGGCGTTATCTTTGTAATCTTCAGATATGCTTTTGCTTGTTTTTCTTCTTAATTTGTGAACAAAATAATTGTCTTGTATCCTAGTATTCATACTGGGTTTATTTGAACTTCATTACAACCACTCTGTTAATTTCTGAATTGAATGGGAAGTATGTCAAAATGTCTAACGATGGTTCTCATGAGACGCAATGAGACACTTCAGTCCTAAAGTAATAATAAAATATTTATAAGAATATTCCATCAAGACTAAATTTCTCCCATCATGTATCCTTATTTCAATCAGCTAAAATTCTTACTTTCAGAAAAGCAAGCAATCCTGGCTCTGGGAAACTGTTAGGCATTAAGATTACCTCTCTGGGTGGGGTGTTGTCTTTCTGAAGCCCCCAGGTGCTTCCTCGCACTCATCGCACGTGTGCCGCTTGGCCCCTCCAGCAGGAGCTGGAGCTGGTGACTTGCCCATGGACTGGACCTCCTCCAGCAAACATCAAAGCCTGGCAGACACTGGCCTGTAAACGGGGCTTGGAAGGGTTCAGGCAGCTCAGAAGAAAGCCTCTCCCAAGGCAAACTGTAATTGAACCTCTTTTTCAGAGAGCTGTTAAAATCAGCATACGAAAGATAGTACTACATACAAGGTATCCTGTGCTGTGTTTGCTTCTCCCGGGGACCCACACTTCTTAATGAGCTGAACTGAGAGTTGAAGGATTGTCTGGATTACTTAAAATTTAGGGATGACTTCAGGAGCGGAGTGTTTAGTTAAAGCACCTTGAGCACCTGCTGCGGGCTGGCTCCTCAGAAGTTCAGCACGAGGAGTTGCCAAACAGCCGTTCAGCGTGGAATTAGATGGGTTGCAGCAGAACTCTCGAGATCCTCAGAGGAAGGAACAGATACAAGGTGTATGATTGCAGGCCAGACGAAAGGACTGGAAGCCGCTCGTGGTATCTAACTCCCACCGTCTCTTGTGCCCGTGGCGTCCCTTCTCAGCTCATCCACGTTGCACATCTCCCACCCGCGCAGGGGCTCTCTCACAGGAGGGCTCGGTGGGACTTTCAGACACCCGGAGGGACAAAATCCTCCACATCCTGCGTTTGAATACTCTCTGGTCCCCTGCATCACCCAAACACGTCTTGTCTTCAATTTATCATCACTGTACAAGAAAGAAGGAAGCATTTACCTTATAATCGGCTGACTGGAGAACAAAAAGCCACATCAGTCATCAGTTTTGTATTTTGTATTCCAGCATAGTTTGAATCGCAAGACATCCAATTACCCAGACACTCTGGGGCTGCCTTTATTGGGGTTTATCTTTCATTCTTCCTACTTGCCATTAAGAAAAAGAAAATGGGGGGATACTCTAATATTCTGTGGGTAGAAGGAAAAAAAGAAAGAAACAGAAGGTGACCAGCACTCCTCCGATGCAACAGGAGGTGCAGGAAATCATTCTCAACAGAGCTGGGAAAAAAACAGCTCCTTGCCATAGGTATGTCTCTATCCGAGTTCCCAGCAGAGTAGGGATGTGTCACCAGGACAGTTGTGTAGAGGCATGCATTTTCCGCTCAACTCTGAAAGCTGTGCTAGTAGGTAGTGGTAGCTCACATTCAGCCACAAATTTGTTATTGCCATAGCTCAGCAAGATGCTCTGTCTTCCTCTCTCATGACCCTCCCATTTTGGCTGACGTTACTGACATTTCCAAAGCAGTCAGAGCTACAGACAGAGCCTGGCTGGTAGTCAGCTCCAGTTCCAAGAAATACCTGTGCTGCTGAGCACTGTCTCCCAGAGGGCACTTCCAGCAGGGCCTTCTCAGCATCGAACATCGCTCTCCCATCATTTGGTGGTCAATAGTTCATTGTCCTCCAAAGCATAAAGCGAAGCCCATATGTCCACTGTCAGGGGAAAAAAATGACAGAATTCTCTGGTAATACCATCCAGATCACATCCATCCTTGTGGCTATGTTATAATACACGCAGGTTATTTGTTAAGAAGTAATCAGTTTTTATAACCACATTTATAACAAGTGTTGTAGCACCTACAGCAGAGAATCGAGGCTGCCTTTTTTCATTTTATGAGTGTGCAAATGCAAAGGAGTACATTTGGAACCTGAATTTACAGCAGCTGCAATAAAGGCCTTTTGTTTTCACTTTCAACTAAGCTCAAAAGGGGATGCAGCACAGCCAAGCTAACTTAGTAAAATAACTTTTGTACTTTATTAGCAGCAAACAGAATGGCTGCAAGTGATAAATCATCCAGAGCCAGGAATGCAGAGTGAAGTCTGACATGGTATCTCTGCTTCACACCATTAAGTTTTTGTCACAGCTTTGGGGGTTAGAGACAGAGCATCAGTCTTAGCTTTAAAATAGGAAATATGTCTCATCCTTCACATTGTTTCAGTTTAGCCTTTATATTTAATTGTAGATTACTCTTCTTATGCAGAAAGCTTATTACAGTTTTCATTTTCTCTTGTTTACATTTTCATATCAGTTTTTTCCCACCAATCTGCAATTTAGAGGCTGCTCAATGACACTAATGTTAATGGCATATATTACGCTTCTGTTCCACAACAGTGCATGTTTTTTAAAAACATGAAGTGCCCATTTTGCAGATGCTCTGATAATTTCATACTCTTATCCCTGCCTCCACTCTGCAGTTATACAGAACCTTGACTTACCCAAAAGGGACATGAAGAGACCAAAAATATCTAAATTAATTCCGTCCAAGGTCTTCTCTCACAATCTCACTGCTCAGACGGAGGATGGTTATCCACAGTCCTGTTGATGCAAACAAACAGCGTCCAAAGAGCTAAACAAACGTGGAAGAGCAGATGTTGGCAAGAGGAATTGTTCCCCAATTTATCACTGGGGAACTGTCTGGTGTCAGGCTGTCACTGGAGATCACAGGGGGGGTCATGAAGGGGACAAGATCCAGGCAGCACATCTGTCTTCGTAGCTTAACGTTCAAGCAAGGCCAGGTGGGGAGGGCTGCAGTGTTTTCAAGAATTAGGAGATTCAGGTCTTCCCTACTCAACCTGAGTTGAGTGTTTTTCTTAAACAAGCCTGTGAAAACACACAGCTGGCAATCCCACTGTGCTTTATACACCAGAGTGAGGGCTTTTGTCAGGCACTCACAAAGCTTTCTGAGAATTTGTAGAAGTCATTTCAGAAAAGATCGTCATTTCATGGGATTTTTTTTAAACCTCCATATAAGGCCAATACAAAAGGTCTACCCGGTGCTTGCTACAGACAATAACAAGGACAAACGTTGATCTGTCGTGCTGGCAATAATGGGAGAACTGTTGCTGCTCTTACCACTGAGCAGCAAGGTTGGGTCTGCTCACACTGAGAAAGTATTCAGAACCTGTTCCAAGGAAAATGGATGTTCACCTTTATTGCACTTTTCCTGGAAAAGTAACTTCTTTCTCCAGCAGGAGCGGCCATAACTGTTAGTCAAGCTTTTTGTTCCTTCACAGAAACTGGAGTTTCCTCATAGGTGTGTGTAAAAGGGAGTGGGAGGGAGATGTTAGGGACTGTTGTGAGGAGGAATGTGCCAATATTTTCATAAAACTGTTTTTCATTACAAACTTAAACTCTTAAACATTGAAATATTTTGTATCCAGAACATTAAAATAAAAAGTCCATTCTTCTGCCCTTGCCTTCCATGTCTTTCTTTTTTGTCTTATCTTTTCAATATGGACTACATAGATCTTCCCCTTCCTTCCTGATGCTCATCCGAATAAGCAGGTCCACAAGAGACAGATTTATCCCCTGACAGAGGAGATGGGATTCAGTTTTCCTACTGCTGAATTTGGGAAACGGTTTGCCTTATGCATTTGTGCATGTCACTACTAATATAGGGTACTTTGGCTAATAGTAGCTACTTACTCTCTCAGAAATATGGCTTTTTTTTCCCCCCCTCCTGTGAGGAAAACTAATGGACTACGTCAGTGGTTCAGACTGTGATGTATAACACTGTGGGGAAAGGGATGCAGCATGCATGGACGGACCAAATGTTCTCCAAAGATTTGGTCTCACCTCTCATGAATGAAAATACAAGATCCCAGTTGTGCTAGCACTGACGAGGTCAAGCAGGAGAAATGCTATTTACTGGTTTACTGGCTCAGTTGCAGATTTTTCAAGATGTTGCTTAAAGTATGAACAGCTGCCTACGTACATTCACAGAGGGCTTGACTCTGTTTCTCCGTTTTCCTAGCTACCTGCAGCTATGAAGCACCGAACTACTGATTTTGCTGTAACTTTGCACTAAACTGACCCGTTTCATCCAGGCTGTTTCTCCCTTTTATTTATTTTTTAATTAGTTTTGAGCTTGATGACGCCTATTAGAGGCAATAATTAAGATGATCTTATTTTAAGGTCACTCCAGATACAGGTAACTGGCAGCAATTTAGTTCTTTTAAAATGCAATTCAATTCCTCGTACTACTACAGTTGAAAAAATGTTTACTGCCCCATATTTTTTTGACCCTCCACCTTTTTTCTTGTAAAACTAGCAAAGGCAAAGACAGGAAAGTGATATAGTCTGGTCCACCCGCTACAGCAAGATAGAAACACTTGATTGTGTCCTACCGACAGGGCTATTTTAGACTTTAATTATATGAGTTGTCCTTGCTCATTAGCTGTATACTACTGAAGTGCAACAAAAGTAAGTGATTCATTGCTGACACATAGCATTTCATGAGCAGCCATTAATTAGCAAAGTAGCACTTGGATATAAACTGGTGAAGAGCATCAGTAAATGGAACTTTAATCAGGATCTCCCTTAACCCTCCTCTTCTCGTCTGCCTCCATGGCGTTCAGAGGCTGAGCTCCCGTGGAAGCGCAGCGCTCCCCCGCAGCAGCAGAGCACTCAGCGCCGGCATCGCCAGTGGTGTAAACCACCACCGCTCCAGCTGCAGCTGTGCTGATTTACACCGGCCAGGGTTAAAAACCTGCTGGGGGGTGGAAAGCCCACCCAAGCAGGAAACAGAGTGTTTTCTTCTTGAAACCAAGAGAAAAGGAAATTCGCTCCTAGTCTGACACCCTGCAAAAGGCTTTTGCATCAGTGAAGTTTGCAGGGTGGGGGGGAAGAGGTGCAGTGGGTTAGCCTGCTGCACGCAGCCCTTTGCTCCTCGCAAATCTATCTGCAGGCTGGCAAATGCTTTCATTCCACAACACTTGGCGTATTTGCAATTTTGACATAAAGTGCATTGAGTTCAATGGGCGAGAACAAGTAGAAAGCTTCATAATCTACCACTCTAACTAGGTTCTTTACAAGGTATATAACAGTGCTTTTAAAAAAAAAGGTGAAAGTATAAAAGCCAGAGCATGAGAAGAGGGCTTTCCATGCCATGGCATGTAACCGTTTTTGCTAATACAAATGGACTTCAGTTTGATAAATTTCACTGCCGTGAGAATCAATGGAATTAATGATTTGTCAATTCTGCCACAAGGCTAGGAAAAATCTGTATTTTATTTTCCAGTCCCAAGAATTGGAAAATCAAACTTTTACAACAACAAAGCTTTGTGGTCCCCTCCCGGTCGGTAAATGAGGCATTTATCCACATGACAGATTACAAAACTGGAGAACATCATTTACTTGAAAGCACTACCCTTTAAAGGTACATTTTCAGAGCACTTTGTAAGTTCGTGCGGTGATTTCTGTGTGTTGCTGTAGTGCAAGTACCCTTCTTAGGAGTTATATTTACAAGAGATACGTGAAATTTGTGCTGGTTTCAGCATAGGCTGATTATGTATTCAGGATATATTTGCAGATAGATACCTAAGGCTGCTGGCTATTAAACCAGAAGAGTATAAAAATCAAATTCTCTTTCAAAAGTTACTGTTATTTTTCTCAGCTGGAACACCAATTTAACATTTTAGGAGAACTGCTTTCTTTTTAAAGTGATGCTGTGAAGAGAAATTTCTACTGGTAGGTGACTGAGAAAAATTTATTCATCCTGTCCTAGTATGCTAAGTTCTATCACAGATAGAGAGTTATTAGACAGCAGATCCAGGTGACTCCCTTCCTGGAACGGTCTTACAGTCTCTGCAGGAACATACCTGAAATACTCTACCAACTTTACTCGTGAAGATATTTTGAAGACAACTGATCACATCATAGAAAATCTCAGGGAGATTTTTGAGGAGTTATGAGGAGCAGACATTGCTTTAGAAGAAACTACAGGTTCCACTAAAACAACAACAAAACCAGGAGAGAGGTCCTAATTTGAGTAGGGACTTCTGGTGATTCCTGCCCTGACCCTGCCTGTATACACTACAGTATTGTTCTGGACTCACAGGGGAGAGCAGAAAGTATTTCCAGATGCCACAGCGTGCTAAGTCTACAGGGAAAGAAAACTTCTGTTGTTTTGAGAATTCACACTTATAATGTTAGGGCTGTAAATGTAAGAGGAGGGCTATAAGGCAGGCATACTTACAAAGGAGCTACACAATAAGCAGTAGCTCATGGGTGACAATAAAGGCAACCCCCGGCAGCAGTTCGGAGGAGAATGCCAAGTCTGGGAAAAGTCAGAGGTGGTGAGGTCTAGCTCCATTAGCTAGATCAATTCAGATCCATGGCAAAGTTTAGCATTCACCATGAGATGTGGCCCAGCCTGGGGGGCTCAGGGGATCAGTAAGCAAATACAAAACCCTTTACCCTCAGGCAACCAGTTAAATTCTTGTTGCAAATATTGCCGTCAGTTGACCCAAGCCCTTCATTTGCCTTCTGAGCTGGAGTGAGGGTGATTTGAACTCAGCTTCACAGACAGCAGCAATGTCATGGCTGCAGACCCTGAATGGCAATTGTAAGACTGAGGCCAACCATTTAACAAACACAAAGACATTTTACCTTCTATGGAGGATAATGAAGAATAAAGGTGAAGTTTATACAGCCAGGCATAGATTCAAATCGGGCTTTCTTGCACTGTTACCTTTCTTTCCTAAACTGCGTTGCAGTACAATTCCTCTTTTATGGATCAAGAGAACAAACAGGCCTCCATTGCTAACTCTCCAGTATCCCCTACAAAAGCCCAAGCTAGACAGGAAACACCGGTGAGGAACTATGCAAGATTTTTATTTAAAACAAACTGACTGAAGAGTGAAATTTAATTACTACACACGCTGCAATGATTCATCAAATGGTTGCTATTTACTTCTATGCAAGAAAAAATCATTTTCTTCTGTATTATCAACTTCTAAAACTAAATAGCATGCAAGAAAAAGATACTTTTTTCTCCAACATGATGATCAATCCTGTGAAAACCTGGGGAGTGTTATCATTGAAGTTCCATATTAAATGAAAAGTGTACTGTCCTTTGATATAGCCTGAGACACATTTAAGACATCAATAACAGAAGACATCATTAATCTCACCGCTAAAAGGGACCAGGAGTATATCAGGTCACTAATTATTTAGACAAAGTAATAAACAATATAGACTTTAGTAGACATCAGAATAGATCGGTTCTAAATTTGCACTAAAATTTTAGCCAACAGGTAAGTTTAAACCTCTGTGTTTTCTGAGAAGGACATAGAGCAGCCTTTGCAAATTAGTAAGAAATACACTACATACTGAGTAAATTTTTATGCACATACATTAAAAAGTCTGTTAGTTTATGAATCTATCATTTAAAATCATCCTTAGAATAGCTCTAAGAATATTTATACCATTCAGACAGACAAATCAATTCCAGACCTTTTAGAGGTGACAACTGACTTACTTGCTTCTAGTTTGTATGGGCTTCTAATCCATGCTGCTAAATTATATTTGTGTTCTCTTTTATGTTTTATGTATTTCTGTGTCACAAGAACCAGAAGACATTTTATAAAATAAAGACCAGAGGAATTCAGCACCTCAACCTGTAATTGAGGCTAAGCATATATCACAGTTCAAAACATATTCTTCTGTGAGTATGTAAGAGCGTTGCTTTAAGGTCATGCAGACCTCTGTTTGAAACGCAGATGAGATATCATGTGGGACCCAAGTCCTACACCTATTTGCTGCAGAATTGCTTCACCTGCTTTTGAGGCACAGAAGACAAGACACAGGACTGTAAGTCTGCTCCAATGCTCTTCTGGTCCTATGAAAATCATTAATGGTTTCCATAAGCGCATTGGATTATTGTGTCGTAAAATAGTCTTCAAACATATGCACATGCTAAAATGCAAACATTCTCATATTCTGCCCTGATTGGTTGCTAGCCTGTTCTGGCAAAGACATGGCAGGACAGTCTTGCATTTAATGATCTACCAGAGAAGTTCAGTGCAGCTCCTGTTGCTATTGCAAACATCACATGTGACCTTAGGGAACTCATTTACTCCATCTGAGCTTCAGTTCCCTGTTTGTGAGACTGAACAGAACAGCCCACACTGACACCTGGAGACTACAGTCACTTCAGTGCTGTGTATATTATGAATATAAACAAGAAACAGGGAATGGGTAGATTTCAGTATGAGTCTGTATGTGGCTTCAGTTAACAGTGAATCATCCATTGCTCTAAAAACCGTGATATATTTTAATAAAACATTATTAGAAGTGTGAGTTTTACGTAAAGTAGGATATGCAGAAATTATCGGCTTGACTTGTTTTTCTTCTTTTATGGTAAAATTTATGATTTTCAGATTCAATGCATCAGTGTCTAAACAAATACTGTAAGTTTTAAATCTGTGCATTACAACATCATTTTTCTTTCTTGACTACACACAGTGACAGTATTGCTGCACTAAAGGTCATTGGTGTGATGGTGTAACTGAGCTGCAGCAGCACTTGGCTAAAGTTTGGTGGTGCCTTTAGCAAGAGCCCTGAATACTGCCTCGATTTAGGATTTTTTGCACTTTAGGGTTTGTGGTTTTGTCAAGAAATGTACTTGGGCAGGCTTAATTCTCAGGTAAAACTGTGTGCACTGCTTGTCTATCTATCTGCAGCAGTTAGTTACATCACAGATGAGGTTACAGGTGACCCAGCTCTCCGCCCACAGTCCTACTGAAGGCATCAGTGCGCAGAGGGACTGCTTCTCAGAAGATCAAATGCAATGAAAAGAAATGCCCGTACCTAAACATGGCACTTTATCTAAGTACATAAGCCATTGCGGTCACACTCCTGAATTAGCTGATAGTAAATACAAACAGGCAGATAGATAGACAAATATGCCTGTAAGAGCCACAAACGGCTTTAAAAGACAACTCCTTCATAAAACTTTGAAAGCTATCATGCACGCCTTTGCTGAAAAACTGGGCCAAACTCCTTGTACTCCTCACCAACATGTCTCCCCCCCCCCCGCGCAGAGGATTAAGTGATGTATTAGCTCTGCACTCACCGCGTCTCGAACAGGGTGAACTCTGCAGTTACTCAGCCCAAGCTCAAGCCAGAAGTCACAGCAGGCGGAGAAGGAGACTGAAAATGTGAAACAGGATGAAATTACAACACGGGCAAAAATTGTGCCAAGAGTTCTGCCTCTGAAATGTTCCTCGCCCCTACATCTGAGCTAAGGATGGTAAATTTCAAAGGGAAAAGCACGGCTACTATGAAATCAAATCAGAGTAAAGCCCAAAGAAAGGAAATATGAGACCAGCGCTGATACATTATAGATATATCTATTTTATTTCTCTCATGGAAAGCTGTATTCCCTGAATGCATAAAGTATTTTGTAACTCTCTTGCAGACAACTGATTTGGATTATACAGAGATCACATGAGTATGTGTATTGTTTCTCTTCTTTATTTTTTATGTTTATATCCTTATTTTTGTCTGTGATATAGGAACTAATGTTCTGAGAAGCCAGATTTGCCACTAAGGGTCTATATATTTACTGGCCATATCCTAAGAAACTAGCATATATTCCCCCAGTCTCATATTTAAGAGTGATTGAGTATGTGTCGTTATTCATTGGTTCATTTTGGTTTTTTCTTGTTTGCCTATTTTTATGACATTGTTTTGTTAAAAGAAAAAAAAGGATACCAGACTCTTCCAGCAGTAAATCATCTGTTACCATTTACATATACATAGCATAGCTGCAAATATGTCTTCCTTTCCCTTCTGGGTTTCAGATTGTACCTTCATATAACATCTGTACATTCTGAATTCAAGATACAACATGACCTTTATTTTCTTAGTCTGCTGTGACCTCTGGGATAAAACCAATAGCTTTTTTTTTATGAAAGCAAATTCAGATGTTAATTGACCTGGATACAGCAATTGGCCGACTCATGTAAGTGAACTGAAAACACATAGCTCTTGGTCAGGCTCATTTTATGAGTTTACAAAAGAAAAAAATATGAAAAAAAAATTACATGTCATCTTCTACTAAAACCACAACTGCACTGAAGCAAATTAGTACAATTAACAGGTTGGATCCCAGGTTTAGAAAATGTCTAGATCCAGATCCAACAGACATGACAGTCTATCTGGAAGCTCTCACCACTGCCCCACAAAAAAACTGACACATGCTCATCAGAATCGTTACAAAATTTTCTGGCTAATCCCTAACAATTTCAAAACAGATGCTGAAGTCCCTACTTTAACTCACTCTGAATTCAACAACTGAGGACATAATAAAACTGGATCAGGTGGGTATTTTAAAGTATAAATCATACAATGGTATGTCAAAGTGCTGTTTTCCCAGTGATAAGAGAGTAGGAAAATATAATAGCGGATAAATGGGCTGCGTGGGAAGAAGATACAACACATTGTAGCCAGCTCCCCATAGATGTTAAAAATGAAGGGCATCAAATTTAAAGGAGAGGCAGCAGAAAATACATCTTAGAGGATTTAAATGGCACAGTCCAGAGACCATTTCATTAGCGGTTTTGATTTATCCACAGTTCCTTTTGCCAAAGTTTATGACTAAAAAAAAATCAAAATCATTTACGAAACCATTATTAAAACATTTCAGCTCCTGAAAACTGCTTTTCCAGGGTATCCTTTTTTTAAATTTTATTAGACCATAAATATGTCAATACCATTTCATTAAAGGCATAATGAAAGACATTACCAGCAACGATGGAAAATGGGTTCATTTGACAATTTGCAAAACGATAACTGTCAGTATTCCTCTAGCTTTTCCTGATGACACTTGAGGCTTTGGACTACTTCCCCAGGGGAAAAAGCAGATAAAATTAATAAATGGCTTCCCCTCGGCAATGTGAGAAGTCTATTAAACAGCTCTGTGACTGTGTGCTGTCTAGGAACAGGCGCTTGGCACAGCGGAAGGCGCCGACCTCTTCTGAACTAAACCAGCTAGAATTCAGGCCAAAAAAGTGGCTCAGTTTCTCCCTCCTCCCTCAGTGCTGCCCTTCAAGGGGGAAGCCCAGCAGCACATTTCCAAAGGCACGAAAAGCTCCTGGGTAGGGTCCCCGCATCAACAGAGGGCAGGGGGGCTGGTGAGGGACAGCGGACCCGAAAGGCAGGTCTGCGCCAGCAGAGCAGCTCCCTGGGGAGGGAGGAGAGGTGCCCACCCCCCCACGGAGGCAGAACCCCCGGGCGCTGGGCCACCGGTGCTGGGCGCTGGCAAGGCTCCCTCGGGGTTTGCCCAGTTTCTCTTACTCTCTGCCCAGGGACCCACTGCCAGCCATTAGCAGAGACAGGATATTTGGCACTCTTCATTTCTTACAACACCGTGGCTCGGTACGGCAGACTGTATTTTTTCTGCTTCTGAATCCAGAAACCATAGGGTGCAGCAAAAGCAGCGCAGAATTGCTAGACAACATATTTGAAATCATCTCTGTTGAATCTATTGCATTTCAGGGGTCTTTTTTTGATCAAAATGCTCTTTAATTCTTGACAAACTATCTCCTTTTCTAAATATACTCCTTCTCCCCACTTCCGCTCCATCCCGAGGGGGAACCAGTCTAGGATATTAAACCACATGGACTGAAGCTACAGTAGGAATATACTTTTTACTACCAACAGAAGGAAATGAGAGGAAGAGAGGAACATATATTAATTCACAGTTCCCTTAGGAGAAATAGCTCCAGCCCCAGCCTCCTCCATATATACTATTACTTCAAGGGTTGTCTTCATTAAAGAATATTCCCAGAGTAAACAAGGAAGTCTATATTTTCTTAATCTTGAAAAAACACATTTTGGCTTTGGTTTAGTTGAATTCTTCTGCCCTCTTCTAACCTAAGGAAAATCAAGCGAGAAAACAGCAAACAAACAAATCACCCTTCTGCCACCTTTTACACTACACATTTTAATCTTTCAATCACCAAATTTTTGAAACCTGCCACATCATTAAACACCACAAAAAGCCATGCAGAACAAAAATATTGTATCACTAGAGATACATAGCTCAAGCACAGGCTCAAGAAGGAAAATGTTTTTACAGCATTTCCTGAAAAAATCCACATAATTGGATAGCCTCTACAGCGGAGCTGCCTCTTTCCCTGCTGGGACTGAACAAACCTCTTCCAGCAAGGAATTACTTAGTGCCTGGCAGTGGGACTAGCAATAGTCTCTCTCCGTGTCATTATGACTGACATTGGACACGGCACTCATGTTGACACATCTTGGGTTTGAACTCCTGCAGACCGCAGGCAGGCAGTTTTTGTGTTTGAATTCACCCACGGAAAGCACAGTTTGGGATGGCTTAGGGTTTTCTTCATGAGCATTTTCTATTACCACTTACTATGAAATATATAGGAATTGCCTCAGTGCTGGTCAGATCGTTAAAGAATTGACTGTTCTTTCTCCATGACCTTAAAAGTGGACCTATTTTTGAGAGCTTTTCTGGTCACATGCAGGCTGGATATTAAATGAAATTGGAGAGCCTATCTGAAGTGCCAGCAAAGAGGGAACGTGAGCACTTAGATTGTGAGAAATCTTGAGAGGAGCTTCAGAATTGTTTGAACATGCTGTCAAAATAAAGATTAGTCAAAAAATACCACCCTCTTCAGCCAGAAATGTGCCAGTATATGCATCTCGAGCTTTTGCTTAATCCAAGACAGCCCTCTGAAATCAGTCGCCCTGAGTGCTGGCACAGCTGTCCCAGGCTGGAGATGCTGGAAGCTGCGTGGTCCCTCAGCTGGAGCCAGTCTGCTGGTGGATCCCCCCAGAGTCCCATTTGGTGGCAGGCACCGGCAGCTGCTTGGGGAAATTGGCATTGCTGCCCATTCGTGCTGGAGGTGGCAGTAAAAGTGACAAGAACATCGGTCTCACTGAGCTGAAATGCCCTGTCCTGGGAGCTTGTCACTTGGCACAAATTTCAAAATCATAAAAATGCTTCTACCCCAAATAACACTGAGATCAAACCCGGAGAGGGAGGGAAGGGGAGGTTGTTTCATATTATGGAATTACGTTAGCTCTTCTCGAGGGTGACAAATAATTCCACAGTACCTGTGGTTCGACAACATGCCCTTTGCCTCGCCCCAAAACTGCCACACCATCTTTCAGTGCCACCTTGCTTCCCTCCTCCAAGGACCCAAGAGTCTATGACAATATGTCATAAAATCAGCCTTGGCTTTTCCAAATTAGTTTGGACACAATGCATTTCAATTAAACAAGGCTTCCAATAACGTATTTCAAACACTTCTGATATTGAACACTGCAATGAGTAAAAACGGTTGGGAGGAGTGAGAGAGATCTACTTGGGGAATTCCTCCTGCAAAGGAAATAAATAGAAGGTTGTTAGAAACTTTTGCACTGCATAATCAGTTTGTACTATTAGTGTCCCCAGACAGTGCTATGTGTATAGAGGGTGCTGCAGTTGGGATCATTACTCCTCGCCGGCAACAGCTGCAGCAGCATCTTTCTGACACCAGTTTCCTGCAAGAGACCCAGAGGAAAGAACAGCGGTAGATTATAAAATGGCTGTGAGCATGAAGCTACTGTCCTCTCCCCAGAGTCTGACCTCCACAAGCAAAAGCTCCCTCCCCAGGCCCTGAAGGCACGGTTAATAAACTTCAAGTCTCTGTCCTGCCAGTGAGAGTGCTCTCCTGGAAATGGGGATCCTACTCCAACTCTAAGGACCATCCACAGATTTTACATGAAACGATCATGGGGTAAAACATGGAAACAGCCAGCGGGCAGAACAACAAGGGGCTGCCAACAGTGAATCCCCAGTAGTCCTCTCTCTTCCCCACACATCTCCCTCCTGCCTCCCTGCAGAGTAACTGGGATCTCCCTGCTGCTCCCTCCTTATTTCAGCACCAGTTTTGAGCCTCCTCCTCCCTGGGGCTCTCTCCTGTGCCCTCCCTGGGAAGATCTCTCCTGATATCATATCCCCTTGTGCTGGGCTCCTCCAGGAGCAGAAGTAGGCTCTCATAATGAACATGTGCATCCTGAGTCCGTAGGAAAAGTATCCATATGCTGTAGCACAGCCTGAGATTTCAAAGCAGAAGCTCTTTCTGCATCAGAGTTGAAGCAAAGCTTTGGAGGCTTTTTGTGGTGCAAGATCCCCCACTAACTGGAAAGTGCAGAATGGGTAGGAGCTGGGTCCAAGTCTTTCACCAACATGCAGCAAAACAAAACCTCCGCAAAAATATTCCAGATCTATGATGTCATTTACCTACATTTGAAAACTACTCCCACTTCATGGCATTTGAACCACGTCTGTCTTCATAACAGAGACTTCCCATTTTCCATATCAATACATTTAATTCTTTAGTGTTCTGGTGTCAGTAAGGACATTGTTTAAAACTCTTATGAAATATGTCAGTAAAACATATGCCCATTACATAAACTTATACGAGTGCAGTGGAAATAAAAGCTGTGCCATTACGTTAATACTATTGAAAACACACATCTATATGTATATGTATAGATGTGTGTGTGTGAGCAGCTATATTGATACAGTAAGTGTATGTGTGAAATCCAGCCCACTGCTGTCAGTAGCAAAACTCCCTGTGGATCCAAAATTATATAGAACTTCATCTTATATATAATAAACAGATTTACAGGTATTCTAGCTGAGATTTTGAAGACTACCAGGAGGATTTGGCATCCAAATTCCATATGCAACTTCAAAAGTCTTTGCTTTGAAAATTTGTGTCTGTGTAGTCAACTGCATTAATCGGTTGTCATATACAACTGCAGGTTGCTGTCAAATTATTGTTTATTAGCTGCAAATAATTGCATGTGCACATTTGTATAAACTTTATTTATGAACATGTTTTCCCAAGAAGTACACTTGTGGGTGCAAATGTACACATCCCATCCTGACAATTCAGTCCTTATCTTGTACCTGCTATTTAGTCCCTCAAAAAAACCCCACAAAAACCAACCAACCAAACAAAAAAGAATTAAAAGGCTTTTCCCAAAACTTCCCCTGGAGCAATATCCAAAATATACTGTTGGTTTTATCCCTGATGAAATCTTGAAATAAAACAAGCAAATCCCTCAGATGAACTCCCCAGGCCTGAGCAGATTTAGTTTAATTTGCCACAGTCCTTTATGGAGCTGCTGTTCCAGGGAAAGCAGCAGGTCTTGATCTTGGGCTCTAACAGATGGCCCCAACAATATGACAGTAATAGCATCTGACATGTGTTGTTTCAATGATCTCTCTAACTCTCGGAGAAGTATGCAAGCATTACATACCGTGTGCTGCTTCAGATTGTTATTTTTGGCATGCTTCTGCTGGCATATGTTATGATGAACCATTCACAACATCTTACATTTCCATCATAAAATAAAGGAGAAATAAGAGAGTAGGTCCATAAGCCTATCATTTAACCTTGTTCCCAAGGTAACATTTCCTTTGCATATGGGTCAGCTCCACAGAAACCAAAACCCAAACTGCATTTTGAGGGATTAGCTGTATTGCAGGAAGTGGAGTCCTGGGGATGGTAGAGAGACAAGTTGATGGAAATATTTATGGCCCAGCTCTCGGAGTGTTTCACAGTGACACGTAATCAGAGTTTTCTACAATATGCATTAAATGGTGGCAATCTACAATCTGAATGGCACCTGGTGATTAGGGAGCTGTGAGGAGGGGAATCAGAAGGGACTGAGTGCCCCATCAAGGTGGAGCTTTCCTGCTAATTGCAGAGGTAATGAACACATACCCTTTCAAGCCCAGAGGATTTTCTTAAGGAACTTGTGATTTTACTCATTGCCAGGTTTAACAAAATAGGGTTTCAGGCAGTGAAATGCTTTCAACTGCAAGCAGCAAAATCTAGCTAAAGCAGAAACATCAATGATTTCCACTGAGTGCAAGTCATTGAAATGTCTTAGCATCATAAACTACTCTTGATTGCTTTTTTCACAAACGAGCTGCTGCCAAATAGAGGACAGAAGGCAACAGGGAAACCTATCTCAGCTGCTTTCCTCCTCAATTTGCAGTTACACCCTCTACCATTTTTCCCCTTAAAAGCTTATCTAGCTCCTCATAAAATTATTTATTGTTATTGCTATGTGGGTTGTTTATTCAGTCAATGAAGGACAGGCTCCGGCAGCCCTCCCTCCCCTATCCCTCCAAGCCCTTACCTCTCCTTGACTTCAGCCGATGCTGCCTTTTTCCTCTGGCTCGGCTCAGCCTCGCTCTGCTCCCGTAGCCCCATCTCCCCTTCACAGTCCTGTGCCTTTTTAACCATCTCTTCTCCAAAGAAGCAGAGACTCCTTTTAGTGCATTTGAAGGGTCTCTTAAGCAGAGAGGTGTGAAAAAGCTACAGCACAGAGAGAGAGAGGTGAAAACAATCATGGGGTTTGGTTGTTAGGTTTAAAAGAAAGCCAAACCTTTTGCAGCATAGCCTTGAATTTTCTTCTACATGAAGAGGAACGTTGTGTGCGTTTGTAACAAAGGTACCAAAGCTCGAGCGCACAAAGCTACAGTATTCGCACCAGAAGCATTAGAGATGTTTCAGGAGTCATAGCCCCCAAAAGTGGACACTTCTCTCCCATTCTGGCTATAGACCATGAGAGGGGCTTAGAAAAAATGGAAACTAAAAATGGAGAGTCCCATCCAAGTGACATGGACAAGAGCATCTGACTGCAGTGTATTCCCACTGGGAAAAGGCAAGGGGAAAAGCAGGGAAGAGTGGGGAAGGTGAGCTCTTCTGCAAAAGCACCTGAGCAGGAAAGGAGCCACTGTGATGGAGACAAGGCCAAACACAGACTGGTGCTCTTTGGATACAGGGCAGACAGAAGAAGACTTGAGCCTCCATGGAGCCGCTGGGCTGTCAGTGCCAATGCCAACATCTCCAGTTAACAGCACTCGGGATATTTACACATACTCACTCGCACCGGCCTCCATGCTGGCTCGGATTACTACAGCAGAAAGAGTGGGACAAGGCAGAAGTACAAGAGGCAACTAGCCTGCTTTGCAGGAGGGACAATCTCAGCTGGCTTTGGGGAAAGATTTCCACCTTTGGCAGCAGTGCAACACATGAGGGGCAGCCCTCGGGCGAGGTTGCGACGGGCGAGCCAGCCAGAGCTCCAGCTCCCGTTTGCTCTGCAGTCACCAGAGGGACTCAATCCATCACCCACATGCAGAGGACGGCTGATGCCTTCTTCCTTTCTGTATCATTGCTCTTCTTTCCTGTGCTTTTCCCTCCCTGCACGTCCCAGCATGCCCCTTCCAAACCTTCAGATAAAACACTCAGCAATAAAGCAAGTGGCACTGACATTGAGTGAAACCAAGGAGTGTGAAGCTGGCACTTCACTGAGATGAATGGGGTGGAAAGATTCATCCTTTTCTGTTAAGGCTGTCTGCAGACTCAGACAGACAACACTATGTTAATTAAACTGTGGGAAGATTTTCTTGGCAAAAAAAAACGGTTGGAAATCCACTTGTTTTAACAGAAGCTTAGATTTGGTACTCTATGACGCAGTCACGCCAGTCTTGTTAAGTCATCAAATAGCTGAGTTTTGGACACAAGGAAGTTATTTTACATGCAATTACAGAGAAAAACTGTAATTTCTCCCTAAACAAAAGTAACTTTTCCAGACAGCTCCAATCCATGCTCTTGTCTTTACAGTGCAGTACTCATTTAAGAGTAGTTTTAGTCTGAGGATTATCTTTGCAGAAAATAGCACAGTCAGACTCCATATTTACAATTTTCCCAGAAACTTCCAGATAAACTCACCTTGTTAAAAGTAAAAAGAACATAATTTCTTTTTCCCAGACTACTTATCCTCCAAATTCAGCCTGGAACCTAAAATTCAAAAAAGGCTATCGTAGCTTTGGTTTTCCCACTATCTCAGGAATCACCAGTAATAAGGATCTCCAACGTAGTCAGGAGTTTTAGCCACCTTAGTCATTGCTGTGGTGCCCCCAGGGTGCGCGGGAAGACTACAGCCAGCCCGTAGGTCCTTTCTCTACGGCTGCAAGGGCGCACGCGTGGTCCCGCCGTCGCTGCGCCTGCCTGCTGCCGCTCGCCTGTTAGCACACGTGGTGGGGTGCCTGGCGCAGGTAGCGCAGGGGAGCCTGCCACGTTGACGGCCACGTGCTTTTTCCCTCACCCTCAAAATAAAGCGTTACCCTTTCCTCCTTCATTCCTGGCTGGTCACAAGGCGGGCTCACCCAGCTGCCAAACTGCCAATATCTCCATGAAACAACATACAGGATTCACCTTTTTTTTTTTTTTTTAATCATGGTAAGATAGTTTTCATGCTAATTCAAATTCCCACTGTAACTCTGGGAGGAATACTCACTCTAAGCAGTGGTAGCTAAGCTAAAGGAAAAGAAGCAAAACCCAAGCAACTACATTCTAACACCAGGCTTCATCTTGCCCCCTCCTGTTCTTGATGCACAGAGCCAGAGTTCTTGGCAGAGATGGACCATGCATCAGCAGCTGGGATGTCCAGCCCAGATGAGAGGTGCTGGGCTCTCTTCTTTCAGGCAGAAGACCTTGCATCAGTTCTGCTTCCAGCTTGCTACTGTATTTTAGAGGAGGAAGGAGGGGACTTTCCCTGCCTCGGTTTTAAAAGGGAAAGATCACACACTCCTAATTTTGTGAAATTAGTCCTCCTGGTTCCAATCGACTTATTCATGACTTTCAGGAGACTTGCTCAGGGAAATGTCTACTTGGAAATCATAGTCAGACTTAGGCACTGATGCCTAAATTCAGGAAAAGACCTGTTGAAGACACAGATATTCTCCTACCAACTGGCTACCACTTCAATTAACTCCTACATGAACAGAAAATTGACAGCCTGATGTCATGCCTGATGTCAATGCTGGTGACATTAAGGTTGACAGTAAGTGCCTCTCCATTCTGTGATGAGACTGATACTTTATTCAGTGCCTGGTGAAAGGTAGAGAACAGGCAAGATTAGGCTGGTGGAAGATGAAAATGTTACTGGAGAAGCAATCAAGGAACTTTATAAATAACCTTTGGATAGAAGGAATGTTGCTTTGGTTTGCAACCGAAAGGCCTGGTTAGATGCCCAGCCAGCACCTGACAATCATGGAGCTGCATTAGCTGGCATGGGGTCTCTCAACTCCAGCTAGTCAGGAGCTTGCAAAACTACTGTCCATTGCATTTATTACCTCCTGATTATTCTATTTACAACACACTCTCCCCAGGGAATCCCCTGGAGCCCCCCGGACGAGCTGCTGCAGAATCACCGAATGAAGCAGTTGTACTGTGGAGGCTCCTACTGTAAGCACATGCCTTGGGCACTCAAGAATCTGCACTGGCAAGCTGTTAGTTTTCACCTATAATTACCAAAATGGCTTGGGATCTGCCTGTCTGCGAGACACTTCTCTCCCCAGGTGATCAGACTGTCACAGTGGCACTCAGTGGATGCACTCAAGCTGTCGCCTTGCCAATTTAAGAAAGAGCAGGACCTGTTTGCAATGATTTTGCTGAAAAGGGCTTCAAGCTTGGGGATATTTTCCCTTAGCTTGAACAGAAAGGTAAAATTCCCTGGAATCTCTTGACTTGGACAAGTACCCTATAAAATCTAATAAAGCTTTTGCAGTGATGATAGCAGTGGTAAAGAGGGGGCGTGCAATCAGTATTTGTGAGTTGGACAGATTACTGTTTATATCTACATTTCACTACTCAGCACTTAGTCTGTAAATAAAAAGGACACCACTGGATTATTCATCCAAATCAGCAAAAATGAAGGACCCTATCTTTTTTGAGAACTTTAAGAAGAGTGGGGGAGGAAGGGAACAGAGGTCACCGACAGAAACAAATCAATGGTAAGACTTGCACTGGCAAAGAGATTTTACATTTCAGACTGGGACACGAGAGCCCCCCACATTTTCATTAACAAAAGAACTCACGACCTACTATTTCCAAACAATCCGCCCACAGTGTTCAGATCAAACACCCAAACTATCAACACTGTGGGAACAAAAAATGTAGCTTGAGCTTAATTTGGTTCATTTTTTTCCTTTGTGAAGCACCACACATCTTAGCCTGATACTACAACTCTCTACCTGATTTACATTCACATGCCAATATACCTGCTATCAAATTTGCTCACACCATTTCCTTGTAGACCCCAAGAGCTGAGCACAGAAAGTTAATGTTGGTAGTTTAATGCCTTGAGAGGGAGAATTAAAAGCTATTCTCCTAGCATCAAATTAACCCCAGCTTGTTTGAATATAAAGTATATAGCAAGAGGTGAGTCCTTTGATCCTTAACAGACAGGTGAAATATGCCCACATGTACAGAGATTGAGATTAGCATGAATTTACATAAAACTGTGTGAACAATACAGACCTGTGTGGAAGAGTGGGCTGTATGAGGGAATACAAGCACACACACACTGCCCATGGGCAATCACTATTCAGTAGGAATGGTCACATTTGTTCTGTGTGATGCATGAGCAGCAGATTAACTGACTGTGTTTTGACACTAATTTTGGAACAGATCCTTGAAATTAGCTGAAGTCTCGATAATGGTGTCAAAGAGATTGAGGATATGAACTTATGGACTCCAGATAATAATTTTCTCAGTTTTTACCTCATCCATAAAGCCATATCCTTGGTGTATGTCCTACTTCACCACCTCCAGAAGTTCAGGAGAATGAGGTCCCATCTGGGGCTCTCTGGAAGCTCCCCTAACCCAAGAGAATTCCAACACCCTCAGAGCAGGGCAAAGTGACCTGCCCTTTGGACTTTGGGCTTTGACACCCAAAGCGCTAAGAAGATTCTTCTGATCTTAGTCCACAGTGGGAGGATCTCCACAGGTTTTGTTTGCTGAGCTGTAGGGGCTGTTAGACTCTTAACTCAAAGCTACAGCTCACTCTCAGGAATAAACCAGCATCAGTCTTACAAACTAAATGAGCTACAAGTTGCTGCCTTCTTTTGCAAAATTGCAAAAGTTTGTTCTACTTTACATGCTTAAGTTTGCTTTAGCCCATTTATGGGAGATCAGAAGAGATCTTACTCTGTCAGGAACAGAGCTTACTGGTTAATAACCAGTGATTAACATCTCAAGCAAAAGCATGGAAGGTGGTCACAGAAGAAAACA
Source organism: Gymnogyps californianus (assembly GCF_018139145.2). Taxonomy (NCBI): domain Eukaryota; kingdom Metazoa; phylum Chordata; class Aves; order Accipitriformes; family Cathartidae; genus Gymnogyps; species Gymnogyps californianus. Next base: position 178,127,069 of record NC_059471.1, read on the forward strand.
TTAAGCAGACAGCACTGTGGATCCTACCACAAAAATAAGATGCAACCATCTGCAACGTTATCCACATTTGGCTTAGAAAGAGAGAGCAGAGCTTCTGATGGCACCATTATTACACTGTATATCAGCAGCATTTGTGAAATATCCTGGTCACAGTATCTCAGCATGGTTGAGGCTGGAAGGGATGCCTGGAGACTGCCTAGTCCGACCCCCAGCCCAGAGCAGGATTCACAAGAGCAAGTGGCTCAGGGCTGGGTACTGTTGGGTTTTGAGTGCCTCTAAGGACACAGACTCCACAACCTCTCAGGACAACCCGTGCAAGTGTTGGCCACTCTCACAGTAAAAATGGTTTTCTTCTGTTCACGTTCCATTTCCTGTACTGTTACACTCGCCCCGTGTCCCGCTTTGCTCCGCTGTATGCAGCACCGGCCGGTCCAGCCCTCAGTGCCTTGCTGTGCCCCTGCCCTGTGCGGGGCCTCCCCCCAAGATGGGCTTTCCTCCTCTTCCTCCTCCCTCTGGGACCACGTGGCAGCCAGCCACCAGAGCAGGGCTGTCACCTCAACAGGGTCAGCAAGCGCTGGGAGACACCCTGTGCTGGAGTATGAGGGCGTCCACATGAGAGGGAGGAGAGGAGAAGGAAATCCTGGTGCCGCCCTGTGCTACGGCACCTACCATGGGTGTAAAACCCGGCCTCTCCTTCCCCCTCCTGCCTGACCAGACCAGACGAGGAGCAGGAACTAAAACGCCACCCATCCTTTGCGCAGGTATGGCTGGTTTTTGATGGTTTCACAATACCAAAATACAGCCTGTGGCTCTGCCTCCTCACACTCCTGCACACAATTCAGCCCTGGGATGTCACTCGGGCAAGTATTTTCTTGGCCTTGCCCCAAGCAAGCAACAGACCTCCAGGGACTCCCACCGGGAGAGCCCCCCGCACGCAGCCCTAGGACCTGAACTGCTCTTTGTCACCAGCAGTTCCCTCGGGTTAATTACCCACCTTTAACACAGCAGCTGTAATTTTTTCAGGATTATATGAACAATGCCTGTCTCCTTATCTATTGAAGTTCCAATCTAGCCCCTCATCACCATACTTTCTGGGCTGTAATTATAACATTATTAATGGTTATCCATCCTCTGTGAAGTAAAGTAATCTTGACTACACCAGTTAATCAATACTTGGACAAATGAACTGAGCTTTTCCCTGGGCTAGGACAAGTAATTGTAATTATGAGATGTGATCAGCTGGTGAAGTACGGTTACTAACACATACATCTGGCAGAGAAGTGAAGTTTTAAATATCTGTCAAAAGGCTCTGGTTTCACAGAGACAGTGTTTCTTTAAGTCTAGTTAAGCACTTGTCAGAAACCATTAGCTTTAGCTAATCAGTTATCATCCTTCTGAGGAATGACAAGCGAGATTCTAGTGGACTGACTATTGGGATCCCTTGCTGGTACCATTGTCCATCTGACTGTGCAAGCACTGAGCAGAAGGCATCGCATTCGCAGCAAGGTCTCAGGGCATCAAGGGGAAAAGCATCAGAAGGCAGAGTGGATACGGACCAAAGAAAACAGTAATTTCCTGCAAGTCTTGAACACTTTGAGGCATCTGGTAGTCAATATGGGTTAGTTATGTTATGTTTGCTCTGCTTTCTGCATAAGAACCGCACGTGCAACTTCACAGAACCCTGGGCAGCAATTACGACATAGGAGACCATGGAAAAATCTGCTCAGAAAATAATCTGGCCTCTTTTTAATTTACACGTACATACATACACACACTGAAAAATAAAAGTTCAACTGTATTGCCTGACTGAGGAGCCACACACAAGATTAATTAGGGGAAATGGTAATTTAAACACAGAAGGGAAGGAGGGCAATAAAATACCAGTGTGCTTGTTTGCTTTAATCTTCTAAAAAGACTAGAATAGGTTAGTTTTTGGTTTGGGCTTTACAGATCCCAGTACTGGGAAATGTCCAACAGTGAAGGATGTGTGCAGGCTGCAAGCACTTAGGCAAATGTGTGAAAGTGGAGATACTGTCTGTCATCTTACCACAAAAGATTTTTCAGAAATCAGTAAGAAATAAAGGTCCTTTCTGCAGTAGCAACGATGAAGCCATCATCTGAAAGGGAAACACGAGTCACCCTTCCCCACACTGTAGCACCCCAGGCAACTGAAAATAAGCTTGCAAGAGGGCATCACAGGGAACAAATCCTGTCTACAACAGCTTCTGGGGTGAGAGTGCCAGGGAGGCTGGAAGCGGAGCAGTCAATCTCTTGAACATGGTGGTGCTGGAAAGGGAAGGTTTCTGTTTGCACCACTTGCTTACCAACAGAGGGAAAACATTTTTTCCCTGTTTGTGGTTTATTTCCCTTATGCTACACCCAGTAGAAAGCAGAAACTCAGGAATTAAAGGGAATCCAGAGAAATCTGCTGTGGCTCCCCAGTCACAGCAACGGCTTTGTTCAAATTCTGCCCAGACTGACTTTGAGACAGCCCTGGGGCCACCATGATCTATACTTCTTAGCTCAAAGAGTTACCTAACTGCCAAGGACCATCACAGCACAGTGACTCTTCGGGCAGACTCCTCCTGCTCCTCCAGATATGTCATTTATTCCAGAGCTAAACAAAATGGAAGGTTTCACTTAGATTCAGACCACTGCCAAGGTTTGCCTGGAACTTGCTAAGGTCAGAAAGATACGGGGTGAGCGCCATCCAACCAAATCGAGACACCTGGTAATGCTACATTTGCAGTAACTACCCAAGGCTAACTTTACAGAGAAAAGCACTCACAGGCTGTTACATTTCATATCATCCTGAATTAAACACCTCATAGGACAAATTTGCCCCTGTTGCCCCATATTCACTCCTGCAATCCAAAGGGAACGCTGCATTTCTCCATTTTACAGGGAGCAGATTAATTGTACCACTGCAAATCCCAGCCAGGAAGCCAGTACCACTGGCTTGCCCAGCAAACCCAGGTCCATTGTACTGCTTCCAGAAAGGGCAGCAGTAAAGTCACCCAGAGATTCAGCAGACATTTAACCGGGCATCTCTATCCCTGTCATTGAGGGACGTAGCCCTGGAACTGAGGATTCACCTCCTGTGCATGGACAGAGGTACTGCTAGCTCAGGATTTATAAGAAACTAACAAAAACGGGCATTTTTTTCCTTCATATGCTGAGATTAGGTAACTCTTCTGCTATTGATAGTCTTAAATCTCTCTCCCCTACCAAAGTCATGTAGGCTGTTTTTGTCTAACCTTCTGTCCCTTTTCCATTATACCTATAGGAATACTTTCCGTTATACCTAGAGGATACTTTCCCTCTGCTACGCAGAGTTCCCCCTTGGGTCTCCAGGAACAGTGTGCAAAATGGGTGCTATGAAATTCATGCTCTTCAGTTGCTCTGAAGCCACTGACGGGTGCCATTCCCAACAAAGCAGGTACCCTCCGCTGCCCGCCCTACCTCCTCAGCAAGAGCCTAGATTTCAGCACGCACATTGACTGCTGCTGCTGCCATCAATTTAAGTGGTTCCCAGACTAAAAGCATTTTTAGCATCAACTTTATACTCATTACGGTGAGCATAAGGGGTAGACTCAGATTCTCCCATGAAGTGACGGTCTCATCACCATCTAGCAGAAGGGGCTGCAACAAGTAATTGCTGCTACTGACTTCTAATTTTTTTATATTTTAACTATGTAATTTGAAATAAGACTCCTAAATCCTCAACTATGCAGGCTGTTACCCTTACTAGTAGCTTTCATAGCTGTCTTTATAGCCATCACCTTCTTCCACCCAACCCGTTGACTCTCACTGGATTTTAAAAGCTCTACTGAATTTATACTTTGGGACAGGGATTGCCCGTTTACAATACATTTGTCCAGAACCTCCTTCCAAATAGCCCTGATAAGCACTAATGTATCATAAATAATCAATATTAACAAGCAACTAATTACACTCTTCTGGAAGGCTGTTCCTAGATTTTCCCCACAAGCAAGAAATGTATGCAGCCAGGGCCAGCTCACAAACATTTCCAGATTAAAAACTGAAACTCCATATAGTCCAAGTGATTTCTATTCTCAATAAAACTGGGGTTAAAGGCAGAAAAATGTCATCCTGTCTTGTAAAGCAGCTTAGCACATTTACCAAACGCCTCTGGGAGAAGCATCCCGTTTTCACCAGAGCTTTATGTGGCCAATTCAGCTGTAACAGTTCTGGCTACTTTACTATTGACAATTTGACAAGTGGACTCAAACAGGAAATGTTTTGTGATTTCCTTTCACAAACCTGGATGGGGAAAACATTAAATAGAAATTGAAAACCGAGTTCTGTTGGCATTTTTCTTTTGGACCTATTTTCCCAGGGAATTTAACTTCATTTTTTAGAGGAGTGTTCCAATAGACCACTGGAAAGATAACACTTGCTTCATTTCCTTTCCCTCTAGCCTTAAACAACCAGGATTTATACAGTTATTTTTATTCTTTTCAGATACCACAGCCTTGCCTGTTTATAAAATGTAAGAGGTAGACAGATAATTGTACTATTTCACTAGTAAACAGGGAGCTGAATATGAAACTGAGCTCAGAATTGGAAACCCTGTCAGAGTGTTGGTGAATCATTGTATGAAACAAATTGTTCACTTTCTGTTCAGTCCATTAGCTACAAGGATGGAAAGAATTGCTCTCACAACGCATAATGCTGCAATTTCCTATATTCACTTAGCACTTCCCCTTTCCCTTCTGCAAATCAGAGGCATTACATTTGAGATTTAATTCGCTCCCTCTAACCATGTTTTCATTCCTAAGTCTGACAAACCAAGCTATCGCTCAGTGAAAATGCAACAGCTTTTACATAGCATTCATGAATACAGTGCTGTTCCTCTCCTTTGGAAATAAGGTAATGGCAGGAAAACAGAGAATTATATAGAGGGCCCTGTGCCTATCCAGCTGCAAACAGCCCCCCTTTTGATTCTCCTGAGCTTCTTGAGAGATGGCGTATCAAAACTGAATTCACATGAACCCCATGTCGTTTGTATGCCAGATTTTGTGCTGACATTGTGATGAGAAAATCAACTTACCTACAGGTACCACACAGTTGCCCATGCCCTTCCTTTGTGTTTGTAAGTCTGGGGGAGCTGTTGACATTTTTAATAGTCCGCAAGTGTTAGGCTTCCTAAGCAAGCTATTTAAAGCAATTCTGCCTCTGAAATGGGGCAGGGAAGATTGTATTGGTACAACTGAGAGCCCTGACTATCCTGGAGGGCTTCACTCCAGCAATCAGGCTGGGCTTACCATTGCAGGCAGAACTGTGTGCTACCGCACTGTATTCATCCTCAGACCTGCACCAGGCTGCCCACCTCTGCATGGCAACGTCCTGCGGGGAAATAGCCCTGCGTGGGCACAGCAGTGAGAGCTCACGCAGCCCTTCAGATCCACCGTTCGCTATTACTGGCCTCAGAAAAGGGGGGGGGGAGGCTACGCTGGACAGCTGAGAATGACCACCTGCACGGTTTCTGCAGGATGACTGCAATGGGAGGGAGGCCTGGAAAGGATGACTGTGTCGTCTATGCCTGGTACCTACAAGGATGGTGCTGGTAGGCCTCTATTGCGCTTTTTTTTCAAACAGAAGCCACATATAAGAAGAAAACATTTGAAAGGAGAGCTATGAAATAAAATTCTGGGCACTTTTCAACCTCTCTTTACTACCTTGCCTGCACATATGACAGCATACGTTAATTGATCCCGCTACAGACACCCACAGACAAAGCCTGAGGAGTTGCTCTGTAAAAACAAGTCACAGAAGACAAACAGTGGTCATTTGAGGCCACAGGAGCAGCTAGGAGTGGAAGCTCTTCTCTGGGACTCAGGTGGCTTCGTAACTTCTGTCCCTGTCAATTAGCATGGGCCAAGATTCTTCCCTTGGATGCATGAACTGTGCTGACCAACACTGGGAGGAAGCAATGAGATCTCGGAAAAGATCAGACCTTGTTGCTTCTCCATCTTCTGCGCACTGCATTTTTATTCTGGAGATAACATTGCAAAAGAGGCTTTTAAAAAATGCCTGCAAATGAAATAAGGAACAGGCCCTGCGTGCCTGACTTATGGCTCTAGCTCCTGCTCCAGCAGATACAGATCTATCTCAGAAAACAGTGGCTGGATTGAGACCTGAAGGTAAAATGTAGCCTTTCAGTCCAGCAACTCTGAAATTTATTTTGGGCTACTTCTGATTGAACTGACTGGCACTGGCACTAAAGTGCCTCTTGGAACATGTGCTGGTTTTGCAGCAGTTGAGATTTTGACTCCCCAGTTGCCATCTGATGTGAGACACTTGCTTTTTCATAACTTTACCTGCAAGTGATTTATCAGGGGTAATCATTAAAAGGGAATTCAACCAAACTGATCCTCCACACAAATTCTGCTAGAGTGGCAAATCCACTGTGTGAATAACCTTAAACTCATTTACCATTAACTGGCCTTATTCACACCTCTGAGGTTAGCAATTCACTACAAGGAGGGATGGTGAGGGAGGGTAGCATTTTAGGTGTACCCATCAGTTGTCAAGCCCTGGGAAATGACAGCATCACATCTTCAGCATTACTCTACTTTCACATAAAGTAGCAAGACTGGATAGGGAGTTTGGTGGCAACAAGAAAAGCTCAAGGCAGAAAGTGCTAAGAACATTAACCATTCCATAATTAACATATCTCTTTATAATCCTTACGGAAAAATAAAGTAGCAACACATTTCAAAAGGTATTTTGCAAAAGAAATGGAAAACAAAACTGATTTAATAGGAAATAAAAGTGATTTTATTTGTGCCATGCTGGTCTCAAATCACCCACTTCATCTCCTGTGGGGAAGCAGGGCTGTTTGGCTCTGGAGTGCTTTATTGCTGCTCTGTTATCAGAATTGTATTCATGCTGGAGCTCACGCAGAAGCCAGTGATGTGGGTGTATTTGGGTTGTGTTTCAGGTCATGTGCCAGTTTAACACGGACTGAAATCCACGTCCTGCTGCTTTGCAAACTCAACTCTTTTCCTCCAAAGGTGGAGTGTCGCAATAGCAGCTTCTTCTCCATTCTCTCTCCTGGTTATTTGAAATTTCTGACTACATTAAAAAAATGTCCACCTGAATTTCCATCACCCACTTGCATTTTAAAGTACGTGACTATGTAACCCATTTCACACTTATTCCACCTGAATAGTCCACTCCTGGCCAAATCCCAAGATGCCAGCACTTACTTTTAGTCTTAACATCTCAGCTGTTGGCAAAGAAATACGAATTCTTACTCTAAGGTGTTGGAGGGCCTTTTAAAACTAAACGTAATTATTGCAAAATATTTTGAATAAACATCACTGAATTCTGATTATTTTGTGTCTACTTACCTTTTCTCTAGAACCAGACACAAAATGAAACAACAGAGGTTTCATGGAGTATTTCAACTGAGGACATTATTTAGCCTCCAAGCTCAGTTAAGTTACAGGAAATTGCCAATTAGGATGCCAAGGACATCTCTACAGCCTTCATTATGTCAACTAGAGGGACTCATTACTAATAAATATTTGCTAGTATAATCAGAATCTCCCTCTTAGCTCCATGTCTCAAATGTACTTTGAAGCCTGGAAGAGGAATCTGTCACTGTTATCCTATTCTTCACTGAGAAGGCAAGAATTTGTCTGCGAAACTTCTCCAGAGTTGGAGTGATGGATACCCCAGAGCATAGCCATTATATAACAATACCAGAATTACTCCCTTTGCAAAGTATTTGGAAATATGATAATGGTTCCTACTGAGATAGAAGGGAAGCTGCCATATTTCTAAACAGGTACAGACTGTCCTGCTGAAACAAGAAGAGAAGTTTCCAGGTTGGGATGGAAAGCTGATTTCCTGAATGGAAGAGCATTGCATTGATCCTTACCTGGCCCTTAATATGACGCTGGGCTGAGCAGCAGGTGCAGTCCCCAAGTTCCCTGGCCAGCTACGTCAGGGGCCTGAACCAAAGTTCCCTTCTGGAGTACACCAGTGGGTTTCTTTCCCTTGGAAACCAGGGGAGTTAGGGAGAACAGGCTGCTCTGTGCCCAGGTTTCACCAAGACACAGCGTTGATGTGCGGCTGGAGCACTCAGGCTCAGGAGCCTGGAACAGCTCCAGGTTCTCCGGATTGTTCAAGGGAGCACAGTCTTCCTGACAGCCCAAATGCAGGCACAGTTAGGATGAAATATGCATTTCTGTGTTGTTTATGAAGTTGAGCAGCTTTAGAACCTTGTTTACAAAAGGGACAAACGCTGGTTGCTCACTATCAGTCTTCTGCCTCTGGGTAGCTGTAACTAGCAGTTAACTTGCACACAGAGCTCTCTCAAATGGCCTATGAACTTAAAATAGAGCACCACAGTCAGCAATTAAGGCTACACTCTGACAATGGATCCTATTCCCTAAGGGAAGACGGAAAGATGAAGAACCACTCTTCAGGGTTGGTCAAAGACTGAAGGAGGAGGCAGAGGTGCAGGTGATGTACAAATGCTCCGCAGTGGCGGCTGTTGACCATTAGTGCTTTTGTGAGCTGGCTGGAGCCCTTTCATGAGCAGGCTGAAGCCTTTTCCAGGCAGTTGCTCCTAAGGGACTTCAAGATGTCGTATAGCCTCTCCCCTGGCCTCAAGACGAGACCAACAGTGCTAATATCATTCCTGAGAGATAGCAGCCTAACTGGTGCTCTTAAAAAATGATGGAGGCTCTGCTGTCTCCCTAGGCAATCTGTCCCCCATGTTTCACTGTTACATAACTTAATGCTCCTTTCCTGCAATTTAAGTCCACTAGTTCTTGAGGCCGGAGAACAGTTTGTCCCTTCCGTTTTGCAGCTATTTCTATGCGTTTGAAAAAGGTTATCATGTCGCCCCTCAGTCTCCTCTACTCCAAACTAAGCAATCCCAGCTTCCCAGTTCATCACACAGAAGCCAGGCTGCTGCTGGCTGGTGATAGCTTTCAGTAACTGCTGACTGGGCTGGATTTGAACCAGCAGCCTGTAGGTGAAAGCCTTCAGCCGCTTTAGCTCTCTGAGCCAGGCTGTCCTTTCAAAGATGTGAACCGTTCTTCTGTAATCCATTACAGCGTATCGGTAAATATACATTACAGTACAGTAAATTTCTGGAATTTTCTCCATCATATTAGGTAACAAGAAGAAAGGAAAAGACACCTTATTTCGTGAAAGTGTACTGAAGAGCTAAACTTAAAACAGGCTTCTAAACAGGTCTCAAAGAGTAGAGAGGGAAAATGCAATATATTGCATTAACACCTTCCCCACTCCATCCCCTCTACCAAACAAATGAAATGAAATGCATGAACCACGTCTTGGTTTGCAAATGAAACTTGGTATTTGTATTTGCTGCAATGTCTCAGAGTGCTGTTTTTCATTTTAGACTTTGCATGGTAGTAAACACTGCAATGCTTTACATTCATTAAGCTCGGGCCCATTTACTCTGTGCAGGCAAAGCAAGTGCATATATCTCAGACTCATAAAACATCAGTTCAGAATTACACAGGAAATAAATGAGCCTAAGCCAGAAGTCAAATTTCCAGAGTCCAGCTCACTAAAGCTAAACAAGCACCTTAGATAAATATGGCTTATTTTAAATGAAACGTTAGTGTAATTTGATAACTGTCAATAACTCCCTCATTATGCCTAAATGAGCTTGTCATCCAAGGAGATTGCTGCATGGCTGATCTTAATTTGCTAATAAAAACCGCAGAGAAGAATTTCAGCTAAGCTGGAACTATTTGATTCATAAAAGTGCAATAGTGCACTTTTTAAAGCGTTCCTTCCCAGTCCTGGCTCCTGACTGGCTGAAGCCCAAAGCCAGTTTGCTCTGCAGCCTGTAAGAAGGCGGCTTTGCTATGGAAGAACAATGAGCAATTGTCTCTCTAAATCACTATTATTCCTTAGCCCATTATATTTAATTTATTTTTAATCATGTTGCATAATAGAAATAAAATCATTGGATTAAGCATATATCTAGCAGCAGGAGCCCATTATCCTTTGACAATGTTCTGTTTCATTGACATTATATCTTCATTGTAGACAGTTTCCTTGCCATCATTAGTCCTAAAATGGCTATTGGATTTCAAGGGTTTCTCCCTAATCCGTAATAAGATTTACTTGCTAACAGCACAAAACAAAACAAAGACATGCTTCTATTGTTTTACTGCTGTGGAATTCTTATTTTAAGCTATTCAGAAAAGTCAAGAATAAATCCAGATATTATACGTATTTAAAGTTTTCCTGTGTAATTCTTATTCAAGGGAAAGCCTCAGTAACTTTGTAAGCTTTGGATCTTTGTTACTCATTGTGGCTTTATTTTACTTAAGCAAGCAACAATACTTTGTCAGTTCTTGAACTGAGTAACATCTACTATTCCTTGCACAATGATTTTTTCAGACCAGTTAAAGCAAATCTCAGTACAGTCCATTTTCTCCAGAAAGGGCTACAAGGGGTTAATCAGATTTCATGGGAAGAAAGAGGGAGAAACTTCCATGCCAAGGTTGCCAGCGATTCCTCTGTGATAAGTGCTAGCTAACAGAGTCAGCACTAATGTCAGGAAGTTAAAAACTCCTCCGGCGTGCTGATCCCCATGGGATAATTCAACAACTCTTCATTTGTACCAACGGCAGTCACAGTTAAATCTAAAACTAGATTTTTCCACACCCTATTAACAGCAGCATTAGAATGCAGCAGGGACCATCAGGAGAAAAAGAGTTTTCTGTTATCGCATAGTTATCTTTGAGGAGGTGGCAGATTTCCCTGTGAAAATTATCCTTATAGATTGCCTCTTATTTAAGGATATGCTGGTACTATCAAGTGGTGCTCTTCTTAAGCTGAAATTGCTAGCAACACTTAAGAGTATCTGCGTGACTCTTTCAGCTGGGAGAGTAGCTTCAACAGAGACCTATTTTCCATATATGTAGACAAGCTATGACACTTTCACCCATAATGACATGATCTGCATAAGCCATGTGGTTTCCATTAAGAAGAGTCCATACAATATAGTCAACTCTCCATTATCTTGGCTAATAGGAGAATAGAATAACCCAGATAAAGGAAAGACATGCATAATTATTGCTTCCAGATAAGAGCCGGCTCAAATATTTCTGCACTGTGCTCCCCAGACAGAGCTTGTACTTCTGTCAGAGCTTGCTAACTTAGAGTTTATTAACTCAGGCATTACCTGCATCCATCTGGTACAAGCTAGGCAGCTTGGGTGTCTCTATGATTTAATCATCCCACAAGTAATCTACTAACTGATAATCGTCTTGGCTATAATTAAGTAACAACTTCCATATTCACCCTTTCATATGTGCTGATACTGATACAGCGTAAACCCAGTCATGCACAGCCATGTCAAGGTTGAATCTGGCATAATGAGGAAAAGCAAATTATGCAAGCAATGCAAGAGGAGTATGTTCAAGAGACAAGAGAATACAGAATGCACACAATGATGTAGAAGGGCTTTATATTCACATCTAACCACCCGGAATTAACACAAGCACTTCCTCTCTTATTGCCAGACAGTCCTCGCAGAGGAAGTATGCTCAGGACTGTCACAGGTAACACACGCATGAACTAGAATTACCTTGCTACGTGAATTGTCCAAGTTTGTTTTTTTTTTATTGTGTTGCAATTACTCAGCCACGTTGAACATTTGTCAGTTGTGAGTTCTCATAATCTGTAATCTCCACAGACCTTTTAGTACTGATACATAGCCTTCCTGATCTCAGCATTGGTATATAAATTGTACTGTTCAGTCACAAGAGACACTCAGTTCTGTTACAGATAAATGGGCAAAACATTGTCTTCACCACTATAGAAAGAAATACAGATTCTCGTACAAAGAAAATGAAAATGTTGCAAATAATTTTTTCTGGATTCTTATGGGAGGAAAGGGATTATAAAGAAATAAACTCAGACTTAATGAAATCAGTCACACCATTTCTTATACATTGAAGTGAATCATCTTATGGAAACAAAACCATTGCCAGGCAAGTTTTTAATGGTGTACTTGTACATGACATTGTGTTGAGGAATTGATGATTATATTCTGCCACATTCCATGTTGCGCTTACGAATTAGCATTGCCTTGGTTTCTCTGCACATTACGATTAGACAGAGCTACACAATGATGCAAGCCACAGGCCAAGCTGTAAAGGGAAAATCGATGGGTTTGAGAAGTTAGCCATATCATGTGATGTTACGAGACTGGCTACAGAAAAAGCAACTGACAGCAAATCACAGTGCCACACATATCAAATCCCTAAATATCTGTTCATTTTGCTTAAAGCATCACATACAGTGTTCAGATCGCTGCGTAGGTCCTGGACAACATTTTCTATACTCCTGGTATCCTTCAGAATCTCAATGCTTTGCGTATATGGATTGAAATACACAGAGAAGGGACGATTGATTGATTTGGCGAAGTCCCTGAAAGAAAAAAGAAAATTAACACCTCTTTTTTTCCAACCGCTAAAGAGGAGAAAATTAGATTTTTGAGTCAAGGGAAATAATTTACCTCATCTTTTCTTTGGCTTCTTCAAAACTTTCTGAAACAAAGTAAGCTTCCTGGAAAGTAGTGATAAGGCATTCTTGCAAACAGGTTGTCTTTGGATCGAATGTTTTCACATTGGCCTTGTCAGAGAGAGCATGCTGCAAAATACACCACAGGATCTGTTAAACCATATTTCGATACTGCTGTGTATCTATGCAACTGTTCATACACACCGCTTTTATATGGCTGTGCTGTATGCTTCCATTAGTTGATAGCCTCTCTTGTTTTACATACAGTGGTTTTTCAGTTTGAACAGAATAAATAATTTGTTACTTAAAAAAGCTCTTTTTATGAGAGCAATTTTTTTCCCCAAAATAATTATTAAAATAATAAAGAGGAGATTAAAAATGCACCTGCCATGCAGGCATACAGACCTAAATCTTCAGCTGGAAACAGGGAAGTCATCAAATAACCATTCCTGAAAAACTATCTATACAACTACAAATACGTATGTCCCCAAAATGTCACTTAACTGGCAGAATTGATCATCGTCTTGGTAGGTGAAGTGAGTCAGACCAAACCATTCATATAATCTGTGCTTTACGTTTTCAGGCCAAACTCATATACTATTTTCGTGACAGTGAGTTTAAGAGTGAAACTATGTATCTGAAAACCCATTAAATAATGCCCATTTATTGCGTGCTGATGAAATGCGTTACCCTTCTGCCACGTACAGCTGAGCAATAATGCTCCATATAGTACTGCAAGGAAAAAATAACTAAATAAACAGGCATAGATAAATACAGAGCAGACATTGGACAGATGAGGCATCAAATGCTGCTACCTAGAGAAGAGATTTCCGATTAGCCTTTCTCTTTACATGACTGGCACAAGCCACTAGAAAGGACACAGAGGTTTCAAAACCGAAAATCAGGTACTGAGCCATTTTCCAACACAATCTTTTTCTAGCTCCCCTTTCCACTTGAATACTTGTGTTAGCTTTTGGATCTACATTAACTTTTAGAGCACACATTTTCACTCTCAGTGCTCTGTACAGAAGTACAAGGTAAGGAAGGAGAGCACATTTAGGTCAACTTTCAACCTTCTTTAGTCCCCTAATATCTATCCATAGTGAAGATGTGCATGAAAAGCATAGAGAAATGACAGAGAGGGAGCAGATCCCTGAGGTCCAAAGGTGCCTCTTACTTCTTTACTTACTTTCTGCATGGACATTCTTTATAGCAGAGTAAGGTATGAACCTTAAGGTATTCACCACACCTTTTATCCGAGCTCTTGCTTATGCTCATTCCTTAATCCCTGTGAAAGGCTCTGAAAATATCACACTAGCTCTCAACCTGCAGTCTCCAAATAACAGGACATAAAACTGGAACAAGAACCTCTCCCTCCCACCTCCTCTCTCTCCAAAAATAAATACATGAAAAATTAATGCATGGAATCTTAAAATGTCAGGGAATTAACTTTCTTTAGTACATGTATCTTTTCCTTCTCACAAGGTTTGCTGTTTCTAGCCAGCCATCAGTCAAACAGGTTTGAAAACAAAAATAAAAAATGGTCTGTCTTAACCAGCATCCTCTTCTAAATGGATTGCAGGAACAGCCTCACCTTATTAGGCTCCTGGCTATACCCCTGTTGTCACTTTCTCCTTGCAGAGCCATGATGTGGTTGAGTGCCTGTAAATTTAGGCATTTACCTCCTTCTATCGAAATGAATTTGTTTTTCTTGACTAGGAATTATAATAGGCTCCCTGGGAGGTTAACTATAGGTAAAAACATCTCCTCTTAAGGTGCCTTTGTACTTCCAGGTGAGACTTGATGCCTCAAATGTCTAAAGCACAAAGTTTTAAAACTCTGAGTGGATTGAGTGAAGCCCTGTGCAGGGAATCAAGAGAGTGATATGGGCCCCATTTTCTTAGGAACCGAATCAGCAGATGATGCCTTCTGGCTCATGGATTCTTTCCTGTATGGTGACAGCTTCAACAGAAAGGGTGACAGTGTTGTCCTCTTCTCTTCTCCTCCACTCACTAATGGCCTCTGCTGGGCCAGGCCTCCTCCTTGGGATTGAAGCCATCAGAGGCGAGAAGGGATTCAGCCTGTGGGTCCTACATCGTGAACAACTGCTCCAATCACTGAGCCCTAATTTTATAAAATGGGAGAGTTTAAAGAGAAGCAAAAGCTAATTCTTTATCACAGTGGATGTCCTCTGAGAAAGCCTTCCTGGTTATTCTCCTCAGATTATCTATATGAAATGACTCCTACTCTCTGGATCCCAGTTTAGTTTACGCATGAGCAGAGCTGCTGCTTCACAAAGCAACTCTGCAGAGACTGGGATGTGCAGACATCAGGAGACACACAACCTGGAAACAGGGTAAAGAATTCAGACATGCCTTCAAAGTTAGGTGACAACTGATCAGTTATTCTTAGGATTGCAGCTTGGGAATGAAGTGCCTAAATTCTGATGAATTCCCACCCGAGACACCTATCTCCCTTCTAGGATATGGTCTTTTGGCTCTTGGATCAAGCAGGCATTGTCATGGCTACCAAAGCAATGGGAAATATCTTTGCAAATCTGGATGGTGTTTTCAAATTCTGCAGCCTGGCGTCTGTAACGTCTACTATTGAGTTGAAATGCTGACATCAGCAATGCCAGAGTTCATCAACTGAACTGAGCCTACAGACAAACCTTCAGACAGACCATAAACTGTCTAGTGTCAGCTAGGATGGTCAGGACACTGACTCAAAGCCAAACCAGAATTTTCCTCAGAAACATTACAGTACTCTAAAATGTTGGTCCTTGGCACTCTCAACATTATGAAGTACAGAATCTCAATAAAAAACTTCGTCTGGTGAGTCCAAAAGCTTTCAAGCTCAGGTCTGTATTTTTTTTAATGAATGCTATTCACTTATGTTTTGGTTGGACATTCAGTTCTTCAGTGAACTCAAATGCGTAAGTATCCAAAACAGATTTCTCCATCAGAAACCTCTTCAGTTATCCACCTCCAATGAGATGTCAAGGCTAACAATCATACGGAAAATAGCTTTTGGTCAAATCAAACATCCTACCATCTTATGAATTTGTGATAACTGTCTCTAATGGCCCATTCACACAAATTGTACTGCTTATGCTAGTACAGCTATTGGTGATTCTCCTTCAGTTCAAGCAACAAGAGTTTGGAGTGAAACTTCCAAATGAATCATCACTGATTCCCAGGAAAAGCAGCAGTATCAGACAACTGGACAGCTTAAGAGTTAGACAACTACCCATATTGGAAATAAGCATAACACTAAAGAAATGCCTCCACTCTCTGCTAGATCAAAGGCTGAGAGAGTGATTGAGGTACCTAACCACACGTCTCTAAGGCCTACGATGTCTGATGCACCTGTACAGGGATAGAAGATACAGCACAGGACCTAAAGGAGACTTACATGTTTCTGGAGTGGCAGCTGGAGAGCTGGTCAGATATACTGGGGCATCTCAGATGGCACCAGGCATTTACACTGAGCAACCATCAATCATTTCCTAAGTGACCACTATCACTGACACATGAAAAAAGAGTTTGGTCTTGTAATTTCTCCTTTGAGTATAGAAAAATGGAGTGTAATAATACAACTTGGAGCTTTTCAGCTTCACAAAAAACCCCAAAACCCAAAAAGCAAAATCTTCAGCTAGCAAGGGGAAAGCTTGAGATGAGTTATAAATACTGCACTGTCTGAGGAGTACAGGAGGGCAGAATAAGAACACAGGTGAGAAGCTCTCAGTGTGCCAGTACTGATTTTATCGCCTTGTTATTCAGGGGGGGGAACACAGAGTCTTCAAAAACCTGCTCTTAACTGTTTTTCTGCTTATCTACAGCATGGGTTGCAATCTGACAGTGTCCTGATTTCACCAGAAATTTTTTATTTCATCAGTATAATTTTATATATTGTTTAGGCAAATAAGGAAAAGACTCTCTATTTAAAAAGAGCACTAAAATGAGCATCTGGGATCTGGGACTTGTTTTCTCCATTATCTTCATCCTCTTCAGAAAACAGAGCCAAAACTTGTATTTCAATCTTTTTGGTTATAAAGGCTAGTGCTGCCTCTTCTTAACATAAATTATCATTAAAACAAAATATGAATGGATATTGTATTTAACTTTAAAAATCTATACAGAAAGATTTGAAGTCTACCTCTCTGTTTAATACAGGAGCATGTAACAGGGATATACGACTTGATCTACAGCCAACTGAAGTTGATAGGAGACTCCTTTAATGAAAGAGTTCAAGAGAGCATCATACAAAGTAAATGGATTACAGTTTCCGAAGACATTTGGACTGCCTTTTAGAAATAGTTTTAATAATTGAAATGTACATTATTTCTGCCTTATCTCTAAGCCCCAAATATATACTGTGTAATAGCGTTAGCTAGAGTTAACCTGACTATATTAGGCACAACATTTTATAACTACTTACTGTATTATTCGTTTCCCCCCAGGCTTCATTTTTTTATCTTTCTTTCTCCTTATTTTGTTGTGCTTTTAAAATTTTTTTGCGTGATGCTTCCATAGCATGCACATCAGGAGTTGCATTTTTCAGTATCCAAAATTTGAAGTCTAAATACTGAGTGGGGAAAAAGACTTGAAGGGAATCCTATATGGATAGGCTGGTGCCCACATTTCTCTAGCTTTTATAGTTCTTTGTTGCTAAAGCTGTTGACCAGATTTGCAGAGTGGAGCAGAGTAATATAGAAACAGGGATGACCAAACAAGCCATTCACTCATCTGAAAGGCCCAAATACTGCTGGCTGCTTCTACCCTGCAAATAGTGCAACTCATTTATTTCTAGAAATTATACATAAAATTGGCCACTGTTTTGTTTCCTGTGAATACTGTTGCATTGAAAAGAGAGCTGATAGGGAGGGCAGCTGGAGAAAGGCTTTTCTTCTTGCTGACAAAAGCATATTAATATCAAATGCCTGTAAAGTCAAGGTAGCAAAATTCAACATCAAAACAAGATCTACCTTCCTGGCGACAAGGTGTGCTGGTTTTGGCTGGGATAGAGTTAACCTTCTTCATAGTAGCTAGTATGGGGCTATGTTTTGGATTTGTGCTGAAAACAGTGTTGACAATACAGAGATGTTTTAGTTACTGCTGAGCAGTGCTTACACAGAGTCAAGGCCTTTGCTGCTTCTCACCCCACCCCACCAGTGAGCAGGCTGGGGGTGCACAGGAAGTTGGGAGGGGACACAGCTGGGACAGCTGACCCCAACTGACCAAAGGGATATTCCAGACCATATGACATCATGCTCAGCATATAAAGCTGGGGGAAGAAGAAGGAAGGGGGCGACGTTTGGAGTGATGGCATTTGTGTTCCCAAGTAACTGTTACGCATGATGGAGCCCTGCTTTCCTGGAGATGGCTGAACACCTGCCTGCCGATGGGAAGTGGTGAATGAATTCCTTGTTTTGCTTTGCTTGTGCGTGGGGCTTTTGCTTTATTTATTAAACTGTCTTTATCTCAACCCATGACTTTCCTTACTTTTACCCTTCCGATTCTCTCCCCCATTCCACTGTGGGGGGAGTGAGCGAGCGGCTGTGTGGGGCTTAGTTGCTGGTAGGGGTTAAACCACAATACAAGGATAAATAAGTATTTTAACTTCTTCATAGAAGGGACTATAGACCCACAATCGCCGTTGTCTTAAGAATGGCAGTAGTTATTTCTGAAAGGACTTCTTCACTCTGACTCCTATGAGAAGTATGGGTGCTGCAGACATGAGGGTCAGACTTCATTGCCACGCAATCTGAGTCTCCTATTCAGCCTCACTCACCACAGAAATAGCTGGTATTGTTCTCATAATTTTCAGAGCAATTGTTGCCATCCATTAGGATTTCAGTTACAATCAGGATATTGATATTATCAGGATCTCAACTACAGTCTATTATATTAGCACTATCTTTCAGACACCTTCAGGTCAAGGAAGAAATATTCCCTCCCAGTAGGTGCTAGGAGATAAGGGTTGAGGTAAGGGAGGTTGCTTTCCCAGGAAATATCAGAGACTGGCAATGGCTTGATGCAAGGCTGTGCACCAATGTCATGCATGCCCAGACATTCTCCTTCCTAAGCACCTGCCTGATGTATCTTGTTGACAAGAAGCGCACTCACTGCCACGTTTCTGGTCTAGAAAGAGCTTCTCCCATGGTCAGGTCAGCAGAAAACTTACTAGGTTTTTTGCATTTTTTTTCCTTACCTTTTACCTTCTTTTCTACCCTGGAGCACAGTGCCACAAAGACTTTCCGGACAACTTTCACCTTATCAGTTCCTTCATGGACACTATGGCTATTTGTGGTATGGTGCTGTTCTATGTCTGCTGCACACAAGTGCTTAGTCTCTCAATAACTGAAATGTCTAACTTAAGTCCCTACGCTGAGTATATGCAAGATCTGGTGAAATTTAATAGCTTATGATACACAAGAGATCAAACCAGATGATCTAATAGTCCCTTCTGGCTTCACATCTATGAAATATATATGTAGTATAATAGAGAAGTGTATAATATTATTGATTTATGGCAAAATTATTATGATATATATGGCCATACCTTTGAAGTAGATCAATATAGTCTATTAATTTGCACATTATTTAATTTTTACTGTTGCTTTTCAAAAGGATTATTCTTTGCATTTATACTCTGAGATTATTGCTGAGTGAAGAACACAGATTTGGGATCACAAATGTGTGGTAAAAAATATGCACGCTTGACAAGAATAATGTGTTTGTTTATGACATTGATGGTAGAAGATTTATTACGTTCTTGAGTAATCATTTCCTGGCTTTTATGCCCTTAGATTTTGTAAATGATGTGATAGGTATTTTCAGGGTCATCACCTAATGACTGTAACTGTTAGTTTAAATAAAAGGCCTGATTCTCTGCAGAATCCTGCACAGAGTTTGGAGCTCAGCACTGAATGTTGTTGAGCCAGAGGAAAACAAGTGGGACATGTTCATCTCTTTGTGTTTAACCACCTTTGCACTGTGGGTATAAAATATTGCCAGGCTGACACAGAATGCTTCTGTGGCTGAAGTATGCACTGAACTTAGAGCAACTGTAATGCAATCAAAGAAAAATATTGGAGAAAGTAATTTTCTTCGACCTTTTTTCTACTAATGAAAGAATAGCAATTTGACTAATGAGCTTCACCATGAACACTCTCAGTTACAGGTGAAACAAACAGCAAAAAGAGACTGAGATACTTCTATTAAACTGCCAGGTAGTTCACTGAAAGCCAGCCAAGGAGGGTAGGAAGATGTTTAAACACAAATAAACAGCAGATATCTTGCAAAACAGTTTGTAAATACTATTCTGTATATGCTTTCTAAAACCAAATGTTTACCCGAAACGCCACCAGGAATAGTACTCCTCCCTCTCCCTCCCATCTTGCCAACAGAGAGATGTATTACATCCCAAAATACTACACTTGTGACAAAATACCTTTTGCTTGTTCCCTATGTTTTCTAGGCATAAAAAGAGGCAATAAATGATCCACTACAACTACTCACACCGTGCAAGGTTAAACACTTTCACCTTTATAAGAATAGGGCTCTATGTGCTGTCACACAGGCACGTACTTCAAGTCTAGCATGAGTTTATATGCATTCCTTAATTTTAAATATGATTAATCTACTGAATTAGGACCTTAATAAATGTTGTTCTTTTAATATCAATAATGAATCCATTGAAATACATTGGATTACTTACAACAGAATCGTGTCTGATTTCAAAACAATTTTTTTGGCGTGTATTAAAAATATATGCTTTTCTTCTAAACAAAGCTTTCAGAGCCCAAGGCACCCTTACCTGTTAGAACCTATGAGCCTCCTTTTACAAGAAATGCAAATTCAAACAGAAATAAGTTTTGTAGTTTACAGTTGCTTTGGTGCTTCAGTCCTTACAAATCCATTTCATGCTTCAAGTGCCAGCTGATATTTCAAACACAGCTTTTAGGTCAATATCACATTTTTAAAGTAAGCTATTTACCTTGAGAACTGTAACTGTTATTTGACAGTCAAAATATTTACATTCCACTATTATTTTGTTAAGATTAAAAGAAAGTTGATTCTACTTTAAGGATACATACCTTTAATTCGCCAATTGAAGACAGAAGTCCTGCCCCGTAAGCACGTAGTTGTCCTTCTTGCTTGCAAAGGCCAAATTCAATCGTAAAAAAATAGCACTGTAAAATATACAGATATACAGATACATATAGTGTAGTTGCAAACAGGCACTTCAGCAACGACAATCGGTACCATATTCACTTGATTGCCCCACTTCTTCAGAATTTCATGTCTTTAATATAAATTCAGATAAAGTATGTTATTACTGCTAAGTACTTTAAAGGTCATGTTCTGCAGTAAGGGAGCTTTGCACAAAAATGTGAGATTCTGCTTTTTTTCTGGGCACCCAAGCAGTTCACACAAATGGCCAGTTAGGAGCAGACAAGCAAGTTCATTTAGGTATCAATGGCGCTGACAGTAATTTGCAGAGATTTTTGAAACTTTCTGAAATAAATGAGGTGCCTTAAAATAAAATCCTAGCAGGTAGTTGGTCTGCCTGTCTAGGAACCTCTGAAGACATCTGAGATCTAGTTCAGAGCATTCAGCTGTAAGCTCAAGCTGATGCCACTTTAAAGTCTGGCACATATTTAAGTGCTGTCTTGAGTTAGAATGAACTTACTTGTATGTATGTGCTTAAGAGCCTTCTTGAGCCGAGGCCTTAGTTTTCACTAGATTTTACTCTGTCATAAATGAAGAACCAATATACCACTTGGCTTCTTAAATTACAGAAAGAAAATTACAGTCAGTTGAATGGTTCATTTGACCAATCCATTACAATTGTTCTTTAGGTCTGCATTCAATCAGGTAACATATCTGAGCTGTAAAACTGATGAGAAGCTGTGAAAGAGATATGCTAAATCAGCATAACAGTACTGTATCTAACTTTGCTGTATCCACCCAACAAAGTTAAATGTTAGGAAGACTGTAAAAAGCGCAGATAGCCAGCCCACTGTCCATTAAATGCAAAAGAAGACAGTCACTTCTGCTCCTGCGGTACTGAGTTTTAGTTTGGTTTTGTTATGACACATCAGGATTGCTTTCTGATGTTAGATCAAACAGTTGAGATTAAGCTCGTAACTATTTCTACATATGAAGGCTTTAGGAAGTTGATTTCTAACTTACACAAAAATACTGCATATATATATACACACACACACACCCCCCATATACGTGTGTGTGTTTATTATATTATCTGACAATTTCAGTTCTTGTGCAATGGGACATAACTCCACTGAGCCTAACAGATTTACATGTCTTTGCAGGAAATATGAATTTAGGATAAGACACAACCCAGTATTTGGTACTAAATCTTAAGTTTTTCTGAATAACTTGAGAATGGATCCTAACACGGTAATTTTTTTCATCCATTTCCTCCTTAAACCCCCACTCTTCCAGGCTGAGTATCATACTAAATGCAAAAGAGCAGAAATTAACAGCTCTTTTAAGTTCAACAAATGTTTAGAAATTGAGAAATGATTCATTTCTCTGCCTCTCATAAAAGTTCCTGTAGAGCTAGTGATTCATGCAGCATGGCACTATGTAGAAGGGTGTAATAAAAAAGAATAAAAACACGAGCCCTGTGTCTGATCCAAACCTGCTAAGTCAGCTGGGAAGAAGGAAAGGTTGCAGTGACTTCAAATGTCGTGAGTCAGATTCCATCACAGCAGTCAAAGGCACAGATATCCACAAGAGGAGGTGAAAGCACAACATTGTCAAACAGAAAAATCAAAGTTCCACCTCTGGCTTTGCTATTGACTCAGATAAGCCAAGCTGGCATAAAATTTTTCATTAGATGCAATGAGCTGATGTCACCACTTAGAGGAACGCCAAGACAACTGGTTTCCAAAAAAAGACGTCTCAGGGACAAACAGCCAGGTACACAAAATGACAAAGGCATTACTGTAGGAGTGATGAGTGAAGCTGAGAGACCTACCTCCAAGAAGAGTACAAACTTAGCTTCCCTGCCTAAATATTTTGCCAGAAAAACCTTCAGGGGGCTACAGCCCTGGTTCTGTACATGCTGCTACTGTCGGCAATGAACCACTCAGCTCAACACTTAAATCCCACTAACATCTTTGAATTTGCCCTCTCCCCCTCAACTCTCTTAAAAGAACCCATCAGGTAGTAGTTCTTGTGCTCTGAACATGAACACCCTGACAGATACACAGCAGGATTGGGCTCCTGATAAAACACAGCGATTGTGGTCATTTTCATTCTTAAAACCAACAGCAGCTAAAAAGGAAGGGTCTGGTGTTTGTCTGTTACAGATCTGTAAGAGCAGCCATGACTTTGTCCCTGTATGTGGGACATCTTTATTGTAGACCTTCCTCACGCTGGGGAGGACCAAATTGATGTCACGCTGCTCCCAGGAGAATGCCCACTCGGCAATCTATAGGGCCAGCGGAGGGAGGGAAGAGAAACGCTCTCCACTCCCCTGAGGATGTGCACTCACGGGGAAGGAAGGGGCAGAAGGCAGACAGCTAACACTGGCAGAGGAGAGAGCAATCCCTGCTGCCCAGGGGTAGGTTGTTCACAAGACAGAGGGAGAGCTCGATTTCACTTCCTCCTTGATGGACAGACAGCACACACAGAGGGAGCTTTTTTTACTTAAGTTCAAAAATTATTATAATTGTTACTATGATAAAAGGGAGTCATATTTATGAGCCAACACTTGCTGATGAAAGCCTATCTTCAGTATTGATAAGACTTGCACTCTGAGTATAACTAACTCAAATAAAATGCATACAAAATAACCAGATGATAAAATATATCTGCCTACTACTAACTTGTGGTATTAAGCTATAGCACTAAGAAAAGCCCTTCAATCGAAAAGCTGATTTTTTGATAAATTTGACATATGCAGCAACTAAAATTTCTGTATTTAAGAGAGCTCTGCTTAGCTAAGAAAATGAGATAGCTCACCCAATGCTGCCATCTTCAGATCATCAGTCAGCAATACATGATTCCCCCCACCCTCCCACTCACAGACAGACACGCAGAGGCGGCTCGGTGCATTACGAGACTCCACAGGCTTTGGTAAGCCGTGCTCTCAAGTCTACAAACATCGAGGCATACTGGTAAGGAGGTTAAATATTAACTATATAGAGACACTTTTTATAGACCAGACGCATAAATACCCACTATATGCCTCTCTTTGTATGGTAAACTACACTGACCGTGGTACTCTATATTATATACAGCATAACTACGCTGGAGTGGGAATGACTGAACAAAGAAATGGCTGTTGAGATGAATAAATTTTTTAAAGCCTCACCTGAAGGCAAATAGCTGACTATTACATTGTTGTTACATGTAGGCTGGAGAATGCAAGCACAAATGGGGGCACGCAGGCTCTCATGTTCTGATTTCAAATCTTGGGCCTGTCTCTGGCATGCTCCCCAGCCTGCAGCCCCAGACATAGAAGCTACAGCAATATCCTGTCATCTCCCTTTACTTCCAGTTCCACCTAATCTTTGGGGTGAAGTGTGACTTTGCTACAACCTATAGGTAGGCTCTTGAAGTAGGAAAGGTATCTTTCCATGTTGTATATATTCTGTCGTTCTTGAAGAGCCTTCCAGTAAAATGCCGCTCCGTTAGCCAAATCAGCAAAATAAGATGAAAAATCAAAGTGCCAAATGAAGGATTAAAAATAATTTTTAAGCCAAGAGACATCAATGTAATGATCAAGACTGTGCCAGGAGCACAAGACAGTGTATGATATGATTTTAATTTATTTCTCTTATTTAACGAAAGTATATGAAAGATACTTTACAGTCAGGCTCATGAAACACTGTCTACATGGGTTCAAAAATTATTAAATAGATCCATGGAAGAAACTCCTACTAAGGGCTATTAAATACTAATATAGCAGATCTCTTCCTTCAGAGTCCCTGAATCAAAAGTCACTGGCAACTAAAGCAGTATACCAGAAAAATATCACCACCGTATGAGTTTAGACCTACACTGTCCTCCACACATCTGCAATTTGCCAGTGTCAGAGACAAGATACTGGGGTAGCTGGTCTGGCCCAGTATATGTGCAATTGTAAGAGTCAGATCAGTTGTCCTGCTGTTGACAGGAAAGATACAGAACAGATCAAGCCCTGGCAAACTCCAAGCCTGGTCTCCAGGGTAAACACAATGTCTATTCTTCTCATTCCGCTACTGTCCTGCATTATAAACTGGACTACCAAAAAGAAAAAGAAAAAAAATCAGTGACAGCTATGACAGCTAATAAAAAAAAAAAAATCGTTATTCAAGGGTGTTTAGAAATTTTCAAAGGCAGAAAAAAAGGTCTGATAAGCTCAACTCTCCTCATCTGACTGGTTTCTAAGGCTTTGAAAATCACTCCTCACATCACATCATTTTGCATTTGGGAATCTCCCTCCTGGGACCTGTGCAAAGAGCTTGTGCAGGGTGTTGGGTGCTAATGTCACAGAGTCCGTACTTCAGAATCTGACTTGTCCACAAAAAGGCCTTTCAAGCCATTCCACTTCGCTTAGTTTTCTTATGGTATAGCTTAGAGACCGATATTTATGTTCACTTGGCAATTTTCAGCATGATGTATAACATGAGATTTTATCTGTTCTCCAAAAGTACCTTGTCAAGATGTTGTCAGGATGAGTCCTGAGAACACCAACCATCTCAAGAGCTAATTCACTTGCACTCCCTTTCACAAGGGGGAAGAAGGAGAGATGGAGTAACTGCATCACTGCAACCCTAGCACATGGACAGGAATATTCACCACTACAGGAACTGCTAATGGGACGGGGCTACAGCCCCAAGCTGACACGTAGTAGCACAAACAATCACTTTATATATATATAAAATTAGTTGCCATGAAGACAATACAACTACTAATGTGTGTAAACACTTGCAAGACCAGTGCCAAATAAATATCCTTAAGAAAACATCTTTACATTCTTTCTACTGGATTTAAGATTTCAAAGGGTATTTGAACGGGCCACTCAATACAGAAGTGTGTGATACGTTCACAATATGCAAAGATTAATTCCTTTTTCTTTAGAAGAGGAGATCTTTGATATTTTAGCTCTAAAATTATTCACCTAGAGATTAAATCTCTCATATAGTTGTAATTATCTCATAAGAAGATAGTTATATACAACTGAAAGACTTTCAAAAATCCCATTGTTAGAAATTAATCCTAAGAATTAATGAAGTAAAGGTGTTTTCTTTCCCCCTGTAAAAGTTGCTCAAATCGCAAGCAAAGGTTGATTCAGAGATACGGTGACTCCCGTTTGTGCTTTCTTTCTTCACTCAGAGCTGGTGCAAAAAATTTGTGCTTATTTTTCAATCTCAAAGACATCAATAGTCACCAAAAAAATAGCTGGCATTTCACATTTGACTGAATTATTCAAAATTCAGAGTCTGTTGAGTAGTATCAGGAATGCTCCACTACAAGAAACAGATAGCTATAACACAGGTAACCCAGGCAACTAGCCAGTACAGCCCAATGTTGGAGTCCAGACATCAAGCAATAGCGGCTATTTGACAGCTATTCAGGAGGGAATATTATTGAGTAGAAATGCAGGGAGATTTTTGAACAACAAATAAATCTCATGATGAGCTTGTGAATAGATCAAAAGCAGAAAAGAAGTAAAATTCAATGGCTAAGTCTTTCATTATAGATGATTCGCCTACCTCCAACAAAGGTAGTGACCCTATTCACAGTCAACAGCATTTCTAAATAAGAAAACAACATTTAATTTTTCAGAGTTACCTTCTTCAAGTATTTCGTTGAGTCTGCCACTTTGAAATGTATTTAGGCTCACTGGAATGAAGTTTCCTTCGGGGATTTCTAAGTGTATATATTTAACAATATTCTCCTTTTTCCCTCATCTGACTGCTTTGCATTCAGACCTTTCACTAAGGGTGAATGCTTGGAACAATCTCTTTACAAACAGAAGTTTGAGTAGATGTGGTGTCGCTCATTAGAGCTCTCGGGGATAGATGCACACCAGTCTTCACATTTCTGTTGACAGCCACAGCACACAGTATCACCACATGCAAACTCCTCTAATGTAGAGGCTTGACATACCCTGAGAAAGCACACACTATAGTGAGCACGGGGGCTTATCCCCTTGTGAATACTTTGAAATTATATGTTTCTTTTTTCAGGAGTTTCCAGAGAAAAACTCGTAATGGTAACCAAAATAAAATTATCATCATGAGTTTGTAAGGAAGCAGAAAATGTACCTCAAGCAACACAATGCTACAGTGGTATCAGTAAGGAGGTACCGCTGTGCCTCCAGCACTGGGGAGCCCAGCCAAGACAAGACAATGTGCATGGCTGTTGCCTACCTTGCAGGTGCAATACATCTTCTGGAATAAGATCTGGGGAAAACCCTACTAACACCTTTGTGTCTCTTGAGAGAATGTGTCTTTCTGTCGTTCATTCTCACATGAAGGAGGCCCTCTTGCCACTCTGAAGAGCGGGCAGAGAAAATGGAGGATGAAGCACTTCTGGGATCTTTCCGCTGCTGCAGCTCCGAAAGAAGTTAGTTCCCACAGAGCTGGAGCCACTGGATATCCCACTCCATGTTTGAATTACTCCTAAATAATCTGAACTTAAGCTTGCTCTGCACAGAGATGATGTCTGTCCACTCCTCTCATTTCATCTCAGTAGAAAATTTGGGAGACCTTTGGAGCTGCAGAGTCAGGAAGCTCAACACTTAAGCAGAAAGTGTTTCTGCATAAAAGGCTAGTGTTTCCTGCCAAGGCAGCAATTCCCCTCCACCAAAGCTAGTGGTCACAGAGATGATGCAAAAAATCTATCCCACAAAAGCACACTTGCCTCAACTTGCTCAACACTGTCAGAGAAAGAACTCCTAGTTTTTTCAACATAATTAACTAATAGTGCTGAAGCTTAATATACAGCTAAGGAGATGAGACCATTGACACTACGAACTGCTGCTTAGATCATTTGTTAAACATAAGGCATTGAAGTCCTAATGCTTTACCCTTCCTATTTCCCCTTTCCTATCATTTGACTCGTCTTGAACAACTTCTAAAACCTGGGGTTTTAAGGTTTATTAATTTCATATGGAGTTATTAAGAACAAATGATGTGCAATAATGAGCCATTCCCTTTGCACTTTATTTTACAACATGTAACGTAAATTCATGTTCCGCACTCCCTATGGTAGCTGAAGTGCATATTTGCTCATTTATTTTTCAAGCTGTTGCTTCAAATTTCAGCCATCTAGGGATTTCACACAGTTAACATAAGAGACACAGTCAGGTCTTTCAACATGTTAGCTGGGACTCCAAGAGATGGGGTCCTCTGAAAGTCAAAATAAAAAAAAAACCAACCCCAAACCTGAGTAAACGTATGTCACTGCTGTCCAACCACACTCTTCAGTCTATGCTGCCTCATGTGACACACTTGATCCACCATGATCCTTCACAATGCACAGGCTGCAAGCAGGGACTATCTTTAGGGCTCTGCCATTCCTGTTTTACAGATCTTTGTCCTCCTACTCTTTCAAATGAGGACTTTGCATTAACAAAACCTATCAAAGCAAGAACAGTCCTGATTTTATATGCTACATGGCCAAGGGCTGGTACGCCAGAAGTGCTCCCTCAGCATTGTGGCTTATGCTACAGCTTGGAGAGTATGACGCCTCTAGCAAAGGGCCAGGGACTTGAACGCTGACAGGCTGGCATGACCCAAGTGAGAGCAGAATTTGCAACAAATACACATACAACAGATCATTTAGCTGTCCTTTGCCTGACAGCATTCCCATTTTATGGGGAGTCATCAACCCTAGGACTGTTGCCCCAATTGTGAACTGCATTGCTTAGAAGAATACCCAGAGAACAGACAAGAACAACCTCAGACACTTTTCTTCCTCCGACATCCAGTGTCAGCATCTCTACAAAAGCCTAGCCCAGCCCTCAGGACCTGTTTCCCACAGTTACCTTTAGACCTCAGCACTGGTCCAACATAGTTTCCCCTTCTCTAAAAAGACCAACTTCCACTCCCCAGCAAGCACGCTAAGAAGGACACTCAGAAGAGAAGGCATAAAGTTGCAACACTCCCTGAAATACCAAGAAAACCTCTTCAGGATGGGGAGGCAGAGTCTGTCCTTTTGAACATGCTGCAATGCTCTAAGGAAACTGTATAAGGGGAAAACTGGCACCGGAGTCTCTTCCACTTATCCTGGGAGAAGATTTTGATAAGACTGGTAAGATAAATCCACAGATTAACAAGAAGCAAAGGTGCAGCAACACATCACAGGACAGGCAATCCTCATTTTATAAGCAGAGCGTTTACTGAATCACTGCCCTATACCAGTCCACTGTCAGAACTACTGCGGGCTGCAAGGCCTCTTTAATAACTACCCTTGGCCAGCCCAGAGACAGACCCTCAGTGTCCTCCCTAACAGGCATTCCCCTGGGGAAGGCACCAGGCACATGTGGTGCTTCTCATGATGCCATTCCCTGGAGCAGGCTGTGTCCCCCCTAATTGGCAGGCCGATTACTATGTATGGCAATTGCACTGCAGGGAGTGATGCAGAAGGGCCACTGAGCCTTCCATGACATTTTAGTCGAGGAGGGGTATGAGGTTCTTGTGTGCATCAGCAGCAGCAAAAGTCCCCTGCTAATGAGGGGAAGTCATATCTTCAGAAAGGGGAGCAGCCTCCTGGGGCTGGAAGGACCTCAGAACTTTTGCAAGCCCTGAAATTGTGGGGGCAGAAACACATTGAAGAGACAGGGACAACTGGCCAGCGAAGTTTTAAAATTCTTATTTCAAGGAAAAAATGCACTATTTCCACAGTCATATCCCTTTCAAATTTATTTTTGAGGAGCAAAAAAGGGTAGGACTTCATTCCAAAAATAACAGCATCCACCCTAATTTTCTAAACATTTAAAAAAGAAAATTAACTTCTTGTATCTATTTACTGAAAACTGATCTAATAGCTAAGACTTGTTTTCAAACATCACAGTTTCCAACAGCAACACTGCATTTAAACTCAATGTTCTTTTAATCACATAAATGCAAAGGGACTCCCAAAAGCTTTTGTGGCTCTTAATGCATTTGCCTAACCTGCCTTGCAAAAAAAAAAAAACAAAAGAAGATAGTAGGCATCAGCACGGAAGTGTAAGCTCTATTCATGTCAAGCTGACAGATAGATCAAAGAAGAAAAGTAGCTCAGGGAATTTTAAATATCTATTAATTTTGCTACTAAAAATATATCCAAATTGAAGATGTTTTTCACAGCCCCAAACAAAATCTTTTTCAAGTATACTTGAGTGTCTCCCTGTAGCTCCCTGATTTTCAGCAGTGAGGGCATGTAAAATGAATCTGTCATAACCACAGAGTAGTCAACTGAGTCACCATTGAGTTATCTGCCAGAAGTCTGTAAACACAAAGCAAATCAGATGAACATGTATTCAGCAAGGTAGAAAAAAGTTACACTGAGCAAGTACTTGTGAGCAGAGAGATCACAGCTCTTCACTGTACCGAAGGCCAAGGAATTTACAGTGGCTGTGGTCTAGCAGTGATTTACCACACGTGAAGATCACTCTGAAATGGTCACTAGTGATCAGGCTCTCACTGATATGCAAGATTTCTGTGTTTGTATAGGTCCTAAATTCATTGTAGATGTATAATATGGATGTGTTCATACGCTAATATGTTCATTCGAAGTTGAAAAATTAATCCTATAAAGGTGTTTACATTCTAGAAATGTAAAATGTCTTGTTAAACTATAATTTTAGCCACTTTTATGTAGTCAAACTATGTAATTGTAACAATTACAGCCTACTGATTCAAGGGAGGGAAGAAAAACCTTTAGGAAAACAGTAATATGTTTTATGGGGAAAAAAGGATAATCTGGGAGTACCCACTCTTTCCAGCATGTGTTGAAAAAGCTGAGTTCAAACTGTTTTATCTAGCACTATTAGTAGACACGATCTTTATCAATGCCACGATGATCTCTAGAAAGTTCTCCATAATGTACAGAAAATATAAAGCTTACAGATGCTAACTGAAACAAGGTTATCTTGTCAAAACTAATGCTTTGTCTGATGCAAAAGCCAAATCCCAAACCAAGCTTGAACCTAACAAACAGATTGAGGGAGTGGGGCAGTTGTTCAAAGTGTGTCTGAAACAGCGCCATCATGTTGATGTTCTGTTGACTTTGCACTGCAACAACTTCAGCCACAGCTGGAATCAAACCAAAACAACCAAAATTAACAGACACAAGGCCCTTCTATGTAAACTTTTCTTTGGCTTCAACATTGCTCTCAGGTTTAGAGTATTCACTTTAACTTTCCAAAATCGTCAACAAATAAAAAAACCCTTTATACAATAACATCAGAAGGCCTGCCAGCTCTAAGAAGTAGCTAACAGAATTTCTTGCATGCTGTACCATGTGAGCTTGGTTTGGACAGAGAAAGAGACACAACTGCAAAATCACGTGTCCTCCGGAGTAGATTCTTTCCCTGCAGAAACCCATATTCCTCAATAACAGGTTTTGGCAAGTAAATGATTAACATTAATTTTACAGCAACAAATCCTACTTTCATTTGCTTGTGTACAACCCTATTGACTTTTAGGAGACTGTATACATGGAAATGAAGGTAGTATTTACCCCAAAGACCTAAACTCATTGAAAGCAACGGCAAACCTCCCCTTGGCCTTCTGTAGTGTCAGAGTTGGACCTATAAATATATAATTAAGCTATACTTACAAAATCATTATGGTAGATCATCCAAAAATATCTCAATTAAAAATTTATGAGACCATATTCCATCCAGCACTTTGATGCCATTTGACAGAAAGATGACGACAGGCACAAGAACTACTTCCAAAGCTGCAGCATTAAGTAATTAAGCCCTAGGCATAGCTAGCTCTTTATGGATACCAGCCATATTTTGTCTTACTTTCACACTTTTATCTGTGCATACAAAGAAAATACCCAGGAACATGCTGGGTGAGAGAATTAGACTGAACACATGCAGTATGCTCAGTCCTTCAGCCAGTATTTAAAACAATTCAGATTAGTGCATGGTTGTGAATATTAAGTTAGGATCTTCTCAGCTCTGTACAGACATGAATTTTAAGACTCTTTCCATGAGATGGTATTTGGGTTATGCATAGTAGCTACATGTATTAATGTCCCTTCTGGATGCGAAATTATTTACTGAAATATTCCAGACAATAAAAAGATAAGTGCATGGTTTGAGGACTTTCTTCATCACACATAATTGGTTTGGTTTCCGCCTGAAAACAGAATCTCCTGGCTTTCTTCTCCTGATGGGCCCACCGACCCCTGAAGGAGGGCCCAGTGTGCAGGGTCGCAGCCATGGTTGCACCGCGCAGTGCAGCAGGGTGCACAGATCCTTGAGCGAGGGGAACCTGGAGCTGGTCCACCCCAACAGCACTGCAGGTCCCAGACAGATAACTGGGCAGCTGCATTCAGGGAGCTGCTCCCAAGAGAACCCCGCCTGTAGTCACCAAAACTTTTTTTGCACAGCACTCCTCAGCTGCACTGGCTCCATGGAAAGCATGGATAAAGCCAACTCCTCCACCTGTGCACCCACAGCACAGACATTCCCTCGGTCCTGAGTGAGACCTAGACATGGCTGAAATGAGTTGCCACGTGCTGAACTCCTTCACTTCCCCATATACCTGCGTGCTGCTGCCGGAGGATCTCCACATCTTGTAAAAATGACTCAAATAATTACCACTCTATGTTACAGAATCTTACAGATTTAAGTATGTAAACAAACACAATAGAAAAAGCAAGGAGCATTATAAAATTTAGTTTGTTAGTTTGCTTTGACACCTATATATTCCTCAGAATATTTCTTAACGTAGTATGGGATGTACTATGGTACACAAATAAAGCTTTACCAGCATGAGACCCCCGCAGTTCTGGACTGTACATAAATGCATTTTACAAGCGAGTTTCACATGTATGTGCTACGACCAAAGAAAAATAAGTGTAGCAGTGTCAGAATGAATGACATCTACACAGAGCCTAGGATTATCTCTTTCCTTCAACATACCATTGAAAGCACAGGGGCAATCAGGAACAGCGATAGCAGTATATTCCAAACCTTTCCTCTACTGTTTTTTTTCCCCATTTTCTTTATTTAAACCTTTATTCCTGTAACTTATGTGCTTTGTTTGTAGTTGTTACCCAAAATGCTTGTGCTGTTGTTGCTCACTGGAAGCTTATGCTGGGTCCTTTCTTTCGTCTCAATTACATACGTTCTATAAAAGACACTTTATGCCTTTTTGCTAATATATTTCCTACTCTCGGTCAAAAGAGAAAACAAATATGCAAAAAACCCTATCAAAATTCATAGACTCCTTCCACTTATTCCTCAAAATCTCAACTGGATCCAACACCAAAATGGCAGATGCTTGCCACTTGCGCGCACTCCTAAATTCCACAAATTCTTCCTGAGCTCTTTTTTTGAGGCTCACTTTCATTACTGTTATAGCAGAGCACACGTTCAGAGTGCGAGCTACTGAACTATCAGCAAAGATTACTATTGCAGAATCTGCAATTTCTTAATGAAAATGAAGTTGCTTCTGAAAATAAACAAACGTAATTAGCAAGCCAGTGCTGTGTGAAATTTGCACCATTCTCTTGTTAACCTATATGTCAAAATGTATTACTTGTGTGCATGCAAATTTGCATTTGCAGTTCAGTAACCTCACAGATTATGATCTAACCACTTCTGGAAACATAATGCTACAAGAAATAAAAACAAATCCAATGTCTGTCTGTAATTTGTTATTTTATTAGAGGCTTTTTCTTCAGCGTTTCTAACTGCTTAGGGCTTGATCTTCATAAACCACATCCTGTATAAAAGGAGCTATATTATTTCTACAGTGAAATTTCTAATTCCTTCCCTACTCCCAATTAAGTCAAATTAGTTCTCTCTTGCATCTAGCTTTCATTACAGGGTTGGGCCCAAGCATACAAACATACAAGCATAGAAGAACACTATTTCTAGTTACTTGTGAGTGCAAAATTTTGTCTGTTAGGGCAACCCAAGATCCTCTCAAGAAGCAGGTCACTGACCTGACCAACTGGGCACCCTCACAGCAACAGGTGAGCCCTCATTCATGTTCTTAACTTTGAGTGACACAGTACAAAGCACGAAATGTTTCATTTCCAGATGGAACATGTCCAATGTTGACCTACTTAGCCCAGAAACTAGTTAAAGCAGGAGGTTTGTATTTAAAAATGTTTTGCAAACCAGTATTGTATACCACCCTCTACAAATAAAAACAAAACACCGCCACAATTCCAACATCAATAGTCCAGCTCCCCACCTTCACTGCAGTGGCTGACACACGATTTCTCCACCATCTAAATTACTTCTCCCATCCTCTCAGAATTTGCAGCAGCAGAATCACTCCTTTGTAACTTCTGCTGATCAGAAGCTGCAGGGACTCATCTGCTTGAATAGCGATGTTGGTTGATAAAGATGGATCCACTGAATCTTACTTCCCTCCTGCATGCAGCCCATTTCCCCCGTCCCTAAGCGGCAAGCCGTGTCAGCTCTACAACATCAGGTCGACTCTTCCTGCCATACGAAAGGCTCCCACTTCTATAGCAAGCACATCCAAAACTGGCTTAACTACACAGTGCTGCTCTTAACCAAAACTCGGATTAGGGTCCGAACTGCTTGTTTACCCCACTCCCCAGCCTGGTGACTGAGATATCTTCTCTCTTTCTTTTCCAGTTCTAGCTGGAAAGGTGGAAAGGGTTCAGGGAAGGAATAACATGCTCAAAGTTACAGAGCATCTTCCACATGATGCATAACTAAACAAATGATTGCCTTTCAATCCAGAAAAGGAGACAACTAAGGGAGAAAATGAAACAGTTCTGTAAAGTCATGATGGCATAGAGAAAGCGTACAGGGATGATTTGATCGTTCTCTCTTCAAATACAAAAAAGCTAGTAGGAATCAGGTTAAAAACAACAGAAGGAGATAGTTCACCGGACAGTAAATAGTTGAGCCATAGAGCTCTTTGCCAAAGTTATTGCAGGTACTAAAAATTTACATGTTTTCAAAGATAAACAGCTGTCTCTGAACAGAAATCCATTCAGGATAATTAAATACATAGAAACTACATTTGGCTCAAGAGCTCCCCGAGTTTCTGAGTGGTCAGAAACTTGGAAAACATTTGAAAAGAATCAGACATGCTTATCCTGTTCTTACATCCCTCCTAAGCAGCTATTTATGACTGCACTTGGGCACAAGGCACCAGCCATGTGGCCTGACCAGCACAGCAATTCTTACAGATCCAAACCTGGAAACAGACTCTCTCCAAACCCAGAACAAAGGCCTCAACAAACTGTCACAATTCCTGCAGAAAACACTGAGCATTTACTCCCATTTCAGCAACAGAACTCTTCAAATTCTCCCTGTAGTAACTTCTCTGGAATGCTATCTTATTTTTCTGTAGTACAGAGCCATTTGGGTTTGAGCTACAAAGCTAGTTAGGTATTGTTGTTGAGATTTTGTTCTTGTGCCATGAATCTCTGACATGATGACCGTGAAAACGCACTGCAGGGGAACACTGCAGTATTCTAAAATATTAAATATTGATCCCTGGAATCTACAACGTTTCTTCCCCTTTAGTCCTGTTCTGTGATATATGTACTATCTTTTCTGCTTACCTATTTGATTATGCATACTGTAGGAAGGACTTGACATCAGTGCTTCAGCTACTTTATCAAAAAGTACTGCTGAAAGAAACCCTTAAAAAATGGAGACCATTACCTGTTATTAATTCCTTTAGAACATTACGCAGAGCAAACTCACAAATTAGGGCATGCTTTTAGAGCAGCACTCAGTGTGCCCAGCAACACCTCACCAATCAAAGAAAGTAATCCATCAGTAAGTTATCCTTCTCTCCTGATTCAAACAGACCTGTATGACTTTGTAATGATTAAGAAAGCCACAAGGTTTCATCAGCTTTCTCTTCTGCTTCTTTTATCAGTTGCAGGTTTTGCACTTGGGCAATTTCCAAATATACCCGCATATCAGTGTTTTTGCCTGGTCAAAGTCAGGAACAGAAACATAGCCCAGGCCATCTACTGATGAACAATATGGATCACAGTATTTCCAGTGTCATGCTGTGTGGCAGGACAATGTCTGGCTATAGTGATCCATCATACCTGATTTCAGCTTTATAGTCCTAGCTTTTATACCCTGGGAATTGGTTCATCTTGCCTAAGTGACACACATCCCAAATCAGAGTCTTTTCATATGTCTCCCGTAAGTCTGTCAAAATTTACTCAAGCAGTTTTTAAATCATATTCACTCCCAGCTCTTCATGCTGCAGCTCCTTTATTCATTAACTACAGGTGTAGCTGGAAGCGACTCCTTTGCAAGAAACTCCATTATGTCACCACTGTACTTAGGGTACTCGCCATGCTCGCTCTTGGCATTCGTCACACAATCATGGCATACGACTGGGATACAGGAAAAAGACTGAGCAGAGATTTGAATGTTAAACTTCAACATGCTCAGTGACTGCCATAGCTCTTGGGCTATAATACCAGGTTTCAGTTGGCCAATACATAATTATTTTTATATGGCTGAATAGCTTCAGCAGCAGAGCCGATCAGACCGTGTTCACTGTCTATCATTTTGCAGCTATAAATGAGAAACATGCAAGCAGTCTTGATTTCTCAGATGCACAGCAGAAATGTTCGAAATCTCAGATATTTTCATAGTTTTCTTCTCAGCTCCATTTGTTCATTCATGGAGGAAGACAGTAATCCAGTTCACAAGCTGTACTTATGGCCTAGTACTATCAAATAGCCCCTCTGGGAAATCTAATCTGTTGTTTGTGAAGATGAGAGACTGCAACAGTCTGCTCTGTCTAGTGAGACCACAACGCTGTATCTACTCTAAGTTACCAAATGCAACTCAGTCTTTATTTGTAATGCTCCTGTTTCTTCCATTCTGGTTATCTCCTCAGCAAACATAATGTGTAATTGTCCTGAATTATGTGCCAGTTTTTCAGCACAGGAGAAGAACTAGAATGAAGCCAACAAGACCAGATAACATAGAACCTGAGGGAAGACAGGCAAGTAAGCTCACAGGAATTACCACTGACTTCTCCCAGAGAGGCAGTTCTGAATGTTGTTTTTATCACAGCATATATCTTTAAAATATTTTGTTTGTGATACGTACACAGATAAATTAAAGTCAGCTTTAGAAATAAACCATTGGCCTCAGTCATCATCCGGGCAAGGTAAAACATGTAGATTCATAACAAGCCTGAAATGCATTTACAAGACCTCATCACAGACAATTCCTTCACATTCAGAAGCAATGCACTATTGTGGTTTTTCGCATAAAGGATAGCAAAACCAAGAGAAATTTCTTGATTTCTACTGTCCCATGCTGTTAAAATACCAGAACAAATATTATCAAGAAAGATGAAAACGTGAGAATTTTGCAGTTCTAGAGAAGCAAAGGTTTAAACATAACTTTCAGTAAGAAATGATTGGGAAAAAACTTAGTGTGACTAATTAGGCCCTAATGACCAAATTCTTGGGTGGAAAGATTTGGTGATAAATTGCATACAAAGACTCTCTGCTAACCTCTTTTCTGAACTACCACCAGTTAATGTGCCCCACTGCATTTTATATACACAAACACATCCTACACATACGGCATCACAAAGGGGCAACCTGAGCTGTGCCGAAACAACTCAGCAGGAGCTGGGAATCATTTCTGCCATTAGCAAGAGACAGGATCCTGCTTATCAACTTGCAGCTTTACCAAGACAGCTGCTCTCTAGCTCACAAGTCCACAAATTACAAGGTAATACTGAAATGTAAACCGAGGTATATTTTTTATACAATTTTCCTGACAAAACCTTACATTATGTGCTGATAAACATGTTGTAAATGATATATTATATAAATTAGTTGAAACACCTCATGTCAAGTCCTCCCTACAGCTTATGGTTTGATAGGTAAGCAGAAAAGACAGTCTTTGTTTATTTTTGTACTATGTGAAAGTAGAAAGACCAGGCATGCTTGAAAAATCAACTCAAAAGTGTTTTTAGAAAGTCACAGAGTAGCACAAGACATTAGTGATGACGATGATAATCATTAGCACCCAGACATGCATAGCCAATATTGTATTTCCTCAACTAGTAACCGCATTATACCACACTACGAGCAAAAAAGTGGATTGTGCAAATATTTTGTTTTGTTTCAGTAACATATCTCTCAGTCACTTGTTTTGTGTCTTCCCTCTTTCTTACTCTCCTAAAACATTGTAAAGGAAACAGCATCTCTCAAAAAAACATTGCAAAGACAATCTTTTGGCTCTTTCAATATTCCACTCTCATGGTAAGAATGATTAAGTTTAAAAAGGAGCAGAACCGATTCCTTTCTCCTTGCCCCCATCTGACTACCAGACTCAAACAAGAGGATGAGGGGAGCTCGCATCCTTCCTTTTCAGCCCTCTTCCCCTGCAGCTGTCCTTCTCCCTGCAGCTAGCCAGCACCGGGGCCTCTGCAATGCTCTCCCATTTAATCCCTGCCCTCAGTGCGGCTGCACAGATGTGACTAACTGCAATTTAGCAAACACTTCTAGTCTGCCCAGGGACCAGGCTCCAGCTTGCTCTACATCCACTGTCAGCTCTGCCAGCACGTTTCCTTTGCAGCTCAGGACTGATAGGGCACAAAGAGCAGATCTATCAAGGCCGATATGCGGTGGCTTTTGTGAGCAGAACGGAGTGAAAGATTACGAAATCACCTGTAATAATTCTTCCCTTTCTGGTCTGAATTCCTAAGAGGTGTTTTCCTCTCTTCCTAAAGCCATTGTTCTGCCTGTAATGGCTCAGCTGTTAATGTCACTATCTTTTGAAACAGGTCATGCTAATGGCAAGCTTGCTGTGGGCATATTGCTTCAAGCTCATTAATATGCATGTTCTCTCTCTGTTCATTTGTTTCTCTATTTACTTTGAAGTTGTCTTGCTGGAACCTGCACTGCTTTTCTGTGTTAAAACTCTTGGCTGGCATTTCTCAGCTTGCTGCGTCTCTGGTTTTTATCTAGGATGGAAATGGGACTGAATGTTGCAAAAGTCAGTTAATAGCACCTCAGGTGACATTTGGTGCCCAGCTGAATTAATTTCTTGGCCTCCTCACCCTCACTGCTGAGAGATGTTCTTTCTACTTGCTCTCAAGTTGACTGTTTACATTGCAAATTTTAGGGCAAGTAACATCTCTGTATTTGTCAAGCACCTGCCCCAGGGGAGTACAGCCCCTCACTGCGCTTCTATGAAAAATAACACCACCTGGGTTACCTTAAGTCTCTCTCTAAATGTCTCTTCCACCTGAAAGAGCTATTTCCAGCATGGGAAGAGAAATCAACTTTGACTCAGATATCAAATTCTCAGTGTGATAAGGGAAAGTGATTCAGCTGTCTTCTTTTATTTTTGGCTTTGTGATTCAGGAGCAGCTCATTGTTTGGATGATACAGTCAGTCATAACTGGGAACTTCTGTGAGGGGGAGTAGTAAAAGCATTTATATAATATTCAGAGGTCACTTTATATTAATCTCTCTCCCCAAACAGATCAGTCCCAACATTGTCCTCTGCAATAGGCCCATGTCATCCAAGGTTATTTTGGGGTGAGAGACTTGGACATACTGTTTTCCCCAAAGTACCTACAGGGACAGCCAGTTAGGTAGTTTCTCTTGAGGCTGCAGGTCGTGACAAGGTAGGTCTGCTTCCTACTAAGTCCCTTCCTAGCAAATGTGCAAATAGACACACAACTCTCATGATTCCTCCATACAAACAACAGTTTCTTCTCAGTAGACATCCATTAGAAAACCAAGGAACACACCCTGAAGCATGTGAGAGGAACTGGCCATGAGCAAGACATCGAGCCTGTCTAAGGAGTGAGGCCGGTTTGACTAAATAAATTTAGTGGCCTCTTCTGGAGGGCTACAGGATTAAAATCAAACAAATGGGTACAAACGCCTTGTTCAGCAGATGGGACTCTATGCCACTGCTAAGCCAGTGCATCAAAACTATTACAGTTTAATTGAACCTGGTTTGAATCCACCTTCAGCACTCTGTCCAAGTTATTTCCAACCCTTTAAATCCCCACTGCATTTCTTGCATAGAAAAGCAGTAGTACGCTGGGTAAGTTTTAAAGTAACCAATTCTTCTGCTGGATCTCACAGAATTTTTCAAGAGATAAAATATTTAAATATGGAAGTGTTTTTTAATACAATATAGTTCATTAAATTATTTACAGCACTAGTTTTAACAGGATCCACAAAAGGAAGCATACAGTAAGTTAAAACAACTGAACAGAGCAAGTGGTATAGACCAGGGGCCACTAACCTATGTCATGATGCAAAGGGCTCCATATGAGTTATTTGGAAATGGCAATACAGCAGGGCTGACAGGTGGGCAGGAGCTGAGAGTCCTGGCAACTTGACAGGGCCCTTCAGTGCAACCTGAGGGTCCCTCACACAAGGGCCAAGAAGGCTCCAGTCGGGTGGTCAGTAGCATCTAACATCTTTAACACACAACCTCGTCGAGTTCACACTATCTACTGGCATGTGCCTCATTTGATGCAACACAGAATCCATCTCACGGCCACTGGCTGAGGCACTTGACCTTGGTCTAGATCTACTGCTGCGCAGCCGTAGCTTAGTAACAACATATTCTCTAACAGGAGCAGTAGCAAGGATGCAACGTCATCTCAAAATCCATCATACACTACAATACAGTGAACAGCTGCAAAACAGAACAGTGAGTACAGAAACAGCAGTGCTAAGAGCCCAAGTGGCCACCTGTGGAGGAGCTAACAGTGTAGAGCTGAGAGCACACACCAAAATGTGGGGTTTTTTTTCAAAATTACCTTGCTTACTTGTTTTCAGCACCTTAAAGTAGACAAAATCCATCTGAGCTAGCCCTGAAAACTGGTGGTTATTGCACGTAAAAAGTAAAACTGACTACCTGAAGACTAGCGTGTTCAGCTTTGCTCTTATTAAAAACAATGGAAAAATACCTAAAGCTCCGTGATTGTCACATCATAGTCATCTGCAACCTGAAAATGCAGTCAGCTCTAATAAGACAATGCACG
Source organism: Gymnogyps californianus (assembly GCF_018139145.2). Classification (NCBI taxonomy): domain Eukaryota; kingdom Metazoa; phylum Chordata; class Aves; order Accipitriformes; family Cathartidae; genus Gymnogyps; species Gymnogyps californianus. Next base: position 178,167,822 of record NC_059471.1, read on the forward strand.
TCACTTCATCAACCAAAGAGGAGGACAGATGAAAGAGCATGCCACAAAAAGATTTTGACTCACAGTGGCTAATTTCTGAACATCTTCATCAGATGCTCCCAGTGAAGCAAGTCCTATCTCTTGTGAAAACTGTGCAAACTTGGGATCAGCAAGTAGAGGCACGTGTCCCAAGAGTTCATGGCACGTATCCCTAAGGGAATGGAAATGAGAAGAGAGTCATTAAAGAAATTAATGCCATAATCATTCCATAATTAATTTAACATAAGCCATTTTACATGGGTCTGACCTCTACTTTAAAAGTCTTACCATGAAACATGTTTTTTGCAGTGTAGTAGTTCTTCCCTGTGTATGGTTCTGTAGAAACGTACACGTTTGCTTCTATTAAATGGGTTATATGTCATTTAACCCCACCTGCTCTGTGATTTTCCCATCATTTCCAGATTGAGTGGGAGGGCCTGATAATTGCTGTCTTCCAGGCTTAGCACCATGAAGACTGAACTGCCCAAAGGAAAGCCAGATGTCTCACTAGTACAGTTTTCAGCATTTCTTTCCACATGAATCAAGTTCAAAATCCAACACATTCCCTCTTCCTCTTCTCCACTCCCCTTTCTGCACCTGGGTACAGCTCCACAACCAAACATTTTGCCACTTGCCACTAGAAATTCAGGGCAATATTTACAGAGGTTTCTATGTACTTAATTTCTCATTTAGTCCTGAGTTCCCACTGCAATTACTGGGTACTTTTGTTACACAGTCCACTTTTCACCAAGCAGATTTCAGAAAAAGCAGAGAACTCGAATCATTTCAGAAAGAACTGCTGTCCACACCTGTAAGTGCATTATTAGTCACGACAAAGTGCAGATATAAGTGTACAAAAAACTGCTAACCAACCTAACGAAAGTGCACATGCATCATCTACAAAAGCTCTTAAACAATTCTGAAAGTTTTGGTGCATCTGTTCACAGAAAATAATGGACTTGGTAGTAAAGTTCACTTTAAAAATCGGATCTGACATTTCCTTTGCTTTTGTCTCTTCAAAGACATTTCTCTTTTTTTTTTTCCTAAGCTGTAAACAAATGTTTTAAAGGCAGGGAGAAAACATCAAGTTTTCTGCCTTCTATCCAAAATCATCCAATTTGTCTTTTATAAACTATTTTTGTTTGAAAAGACACAGAGCCTGACACTTCAGATAAATCATGAACAGAAAAACAACCCTCTATATAATTTAAAGTCTTCTTACTCAGTACTCTTCACCAAGAAGTCTGCGCCAACTGTGTCTAGGTAGACAGAAGTAGACAGTAGTTTCTGAATGCATGCAAATGAAGATTAGTATTTTTGGCATTCTTGGTTTGCCTCACCAAAAGCTTATCAAATATAGTTCCAGTATTGGAGGGTTACATACAAGTCCCTCTTCTCAGCCCAGATGGCCTCACTGACAGACGCTTAGCAACATTTGCTAATGTTATATTCACACTTTTTGGTGAGACGACCACTGCTCTGAAGTTGTTCGTGACAAGTTTGAGCCAATTTCATACCTGAGTAATTCATTCAACAGTACAGAGGAATTACCAAATCTCATTTCTCTTCCTTCCTAGACATACATACTTCCCAAAGAAGCAGAGGAGGTAAACAGATACTCTTGTGCCTGACATGATAAAAAAAATGTGGTCCATGGACACTGACTAGAGATTCAGTTGTAGCAATAGAGGCTGAGTGCTCAAGTTTACTGTGCGCCAATATTTTTAGTCAACACCCATGAAACATGTTTGATATGTACAGCTGGCCAGGAATAATATCTGACATCATACTTACATAAGGAGAATTGTTTGCATTTGTTTTCCACTGCCTGGTAAAGCTTGTCCTTCCTCCTGAAAGTAAGATCTTTCCTCCCTTGTTTCTACATCATTGCATGTCCTTTCAGAGCCTGGGAAATTCCCGATTTCTTCAAAAGTGGCTGGTAAGAAGGTTTCTCTTTTATGAACTCCACACCCCTTTGGTGATGCTCTGAGTCTTGCAAGATGATCAAAGTTCCCTACCACAAGACCCGTCGCTTAGATAGTACTCCCTTCCTCACTAGAGCTCAGAGTTGAAAAATTGGCTGGCTCTGCATGGTATCCATCTCTTTGTTCAGGAGATGAGTTGCATCACTTGAGTGGATAATCATCAAAGGTTAATGACCCTTCTTTAATTAATTCAGTTCCAGTCACAACAATTTCTTCTGTCATCTCCTGCAAGATTTAGCTCACTAACGATACAAAGGACAGCAGGGAAATGGAGTTTGCAGTCTGATAGATACACCCAGAGAATTCCCAGTACCAAACAATTCACTGGAGGAACCCTGACTCCTCCAACCATCACCTTCCAACACAGAAATGGGCCACAAAGCCCATTCTCTGGAATTCCAGAGCTCTAACTCCAATTCTCACCTTCACTGGAGAAATCAACACTGATTGCTGAGCACTTCACCTATGCTGCACTGCATCAGTCCAGATATATTTAACTTCATATCAGTAGTTCAAATAACAAGAGTAAAGAAGATATAGTGGGACTGGCTTCAAGTTCCTGGCTTCAGGTAAGCACACTTGTCTCCAGGCAGGCTTCTACAGCAGCATCACTACTACTGGTACCTGAGCAAGTGTCTACACCTCTATTTTCCTGTGCTGAAGCCACAACTCCCAGAAACAAATAAGCAAAGACGTGTTATTCCTAGTTCTGCACCGGGACACAGGCTCTTTGTGTCACTTCCACCCTTGCAGACAAAATGAGAACAGACAAAGCCTAGCCCCATTAACTTGTCTCTCCTGGCAAGGGGAGGAGGATGAGGAGGCAGAAGATATTTCTCTCATGCCTTTAGCTTGTGGATTCTTCCATCAAAACTATGCAAAGTAGTATTTTGAATGTGCAGTTATAAAGAGGGGAGCTTGAAACAAAAAGCATATGAACAAAACAAAACAAAACAAAAAAATCTTCCAGGCAGAACCATGAACCAGCATTTGGGATTCTCATTGGAGTCTTTTAGATTTCCCTGCCAGTCTGGCCCTTTATAGATAGTCTAAACAATATAACTCTTCGCTTAACTACCAAGGCTTGATTCTTTTGTTTTGTTTTATTCAGAAAATAATTAAGTTCCTTTAATTTATTCACACACATTGCTCAGAGAAAATAAGATTCTTGTAATGCACTTTTCACTGCAAAAGATTTTTCTTGGAGTAAATTAGTTAGCAGAGCAGAGGAAATCTATATAGCTCTGTGAATGTAGTAGAAACATAATGAAACTCAGGAAAAAATGTTTTAAAATGTATATAGTAGTGATACAGATCAAACCAAATGAACTCTCTAATTTGTATCTAGCTCTATAGCCTGGGTGTTAAATCTGATGGAAAGCCCACTGAAGTCAAAGGGAGTCTTTTTACCAGGTTTATATCATTGAAATGCAACATTCACCAAGCCAGGGACCTGCAGCAAACCTCATTATAGCCCCATATATCAACCAGCAGATCTCAGGGCATTGCAGCTACTGTGGAAGATGAAGAGCTGTCCCCACTCCAGTCAATTTAGTTTTGCCGCTGATTTCAAAAAAAGCTAGGATTTCACTCTACATTTCTGATAACACTTACTATATGCTCTATCTTATGAAAACAATTAAACACCTTTAAAAAGGGATTTTCAAAATTTTCCTATGGAGTTCCTGATAGTCAGTACACATTATTGAATTTATGTGAACAAGTGGGTCTGCAAGAAGAGAGTAACATCATTAGAAAATGACAAGTTAATTCCTCTGTTAGTCATATTTAGAGGTGTTAAGACCATAACCTGGATTTTTAAGCTCAGCCCAAATACGGAATAAAAATCTTCATTCTAACTCAACTGTTATTACTACACAGTGACTTTCCAGACACCATGACCAGAAAGGTTACCAAAAAAGTAGATGCCGTTACTACTAAGGATCAGCTATGATACACTGCATAATTCTGAATGTAAGCAGCATCCTGAAAACTACAGGGGTCTCAAATATACAAATCAATGAACCAGAGAATATCAGCAAAAGCACAGATGCACCTGATTGTTTCCTGGAAGACATTCCTGCCTTTGTTCCTGTTGGAGTTACGTACCTAAATCCCCTATCAATAGATGAAAATGTTCTTCTAGTTTGTATTTAGTAAATGTCATCATTCGTTTGCTGAACATTGGCAGGTGCTGCAATCTGAGACACTGGCTTCCCACAGGAGAGGAAATCCTTGGTGCAAAACCTGGTACTTCCAAAGCGTAATTTCTTTTTTTGAAATATCTACAGATATTTTCAGATAGACCAGAAAAGGTCCAGCATCATATATGCAAACCCTTCTTTCAGGATTTTACATTGTAGCAATTTGCCTACAAATTTAAGAGATGACAGTTCTAATTACAGAGGTTACAGAACTGAGTGAATTCCTTCAGGGATTACCACCCCTTTCCCAAAAGAAACACGCACACAGAACTAGCCTCACAGCATTTCAGCAAATACTTTGCCCAGTTCACATGCTGAGGAAAAAAGTACGTAAGTGTGTAACAGCACCACCTGGTGACTCCTGCCAGAATAATGTTAGAGCATTTTTAGATACAGCTTAATATGCGGTGCCATTAATCCTTTTATATCCAAAAATACTGCTCCATGGTTTTGGCAGTCTATTCATGAAATCAAAGTTAGGCATGGGTCCAAATGTTTACAGGACTGGAGCTGAATATATATGTATGAATCCTTTGTGAAAATTTTGGCAAAAATAAAATACGCTCAAATAGTCCAAGCTGACTAAACAACAGCTACAATTTCCTGCTAATGGCCTGATGACTGATTCACTGCGAAAATGTCATTCCTGTGGTTACAAGATCAGCGGATGCCTTTGGTAAAACTACCTCCATATTATCTAACTGACACGTATTGTTCTGTTATTACTGCACAGAGCACACCATATATAATACAAGACAAGAACTACAATCGCTTCGATCTTTTTTTCCCCCACTTTTCATCAAGAGACCAAGTGCCAAAATATTTCATCCAAACTCGCAATATTCTGTTTTGGAAAAGCTGCAATGCTGTCCCATGAAAGTCATAATTAAAGTGTCTCTTATTTCTATCATGTTCCCTATAACAGGCTTCATATCTAATATCCTTTCTGGGTGAGAGAATAGTGCCTCATGACTTGCTTGCGTTGTGTTATAAGAGAGAAATGAAGTTCAGCTGTGGAGTCTGGCCCAAAGAAGATAAAGGGGGACACAAGAAGACCAAATTATAATTCTAAAAGCAATTTTTTTCCAACTTCCTTCCTTAGTTGTCCAACAGAAAATAAAATTTTAGACACTTTTTCAAAATTTTTAGTTGAAAACTCCATTTTCCACTGAAATATAATCCAGATAGAATTTTTTGACCCACCGTATAAATAACCCAGTTATTTAAGACCCTTGTAAAAAGTCCAAAAGAAGCCTTTGAATTAAATTCTGGGTCATCAATGTGAAGGGTTTTGTCATCAACAGTGCAAGTAGATTTTTACATTTGTAGGAAGGTTCCTCTTTTCAATCTTGGCAAATTCAATTGGGTCTTTTAAGAATCTAGTGAGCATATTTTTTCAGCACCAAAGCAAATGTAGCAACTTACGGTTCCGGTGTGTAGAGAGGATCTGAGCCATGTCGTATGTACTGAGTACAGTGAAAAACTCTATATGCTAAGCCAGCTAAAAAATCTCGGGGAGACAGGTATCCAGCAACTGGTCTCACTGTGAAGCCAGACCTTTCTGAAGTGAAGAAGATAATAAAAGACCATATTGTATATATCACTATATCAGTTTCTGAGGACAGGTAAATGATCTGTTGTTAATTATTCTACCAGAAGCACGACACGGAGAATCTTGGCTGAAGATCACCACACATCATTTTCACCTATTATGTACAAGAACTATTCTGCATTGCTAGCATATGTTTAATGAAAACAGCTTGAGGTATTTCAAAGTTGGTTTGAATACCTTTGTCTAGAAAAGATGGTAAGGTACCATAAGTCACGTTCTCAAATCACAGAGTATCTGATTTTTATGTCTGGTACCAAACAGGAGAGAAGTTTCGAAAACAGAAGGTGACTTCTGTAAAATATATTAAAAACTAACCGAACAGAATAGGATTAAATCAAATCTGTCCTTATTTTTACAGATAAAATACTGTTTGTGACAGTAAAGTACTGACTTTCACAGTTGAGGTCCTCATTTAAATATTTAACAAAGTGTTCCTTTGTCAGATTAGTCCCAGTGGGGAATAATTTCAGACTCAGTGACTTTGAAAAGCACACTTCTCTCCCAAACTCATTCTTTACTCTTTCCAAGTGTTTACAGGAGAATGTTCCAAGTTTTCCTTCAACAGACACTACTACTGCTGTATTTAGTCTGAAAATGTATTTCTGAAAGAAGTGTGAGGTTTTGAGTTTCTAGTTAGGGAGAAAGAACACTTTGGCATCATTCCTTAGAGACCATAATACAACATATGAGAGACTCAGAAGGACACAACCAAATTCAAAGAGTGATGAGTCAGTTATCAGTAAATGCAGGTGTTCACAAACAAGAGTTATGGATGAAGCAGGGACTGAGGAAAGTAAAGTTTTCATTACAGATTTTGCATTTCTCTTGGCTTCAAGATTTTCTATACATATTTGGGACAAAACACTTTGCTAATTTTTCTCATAACACTTAAGAGCACATAACATTTTTTACCAAACACCCATCTTTATAATATTTTAGTTCCTGAGCTCCTGGACCTCCTGAGCAAGAGGATTAAGGAACAAGTATACATATCTGAAGGGACCCCTGAGGAGAAACGAAAATCTTAAATGAACTCTTTGGTGGTTTTTCCTCTAGAGCTAAAAACAGCAGGTTCACGTCTGCCACTTCTTCCATATGGGATACATTTCCATTACAGATAAAAAATACGGGTGTTTTCAAACTTAAATATGTAATATACAGATCCCTTAAAAAATAACATGAAAGAGAAGTACCAGATCACCTATGGAGTCCTACTGATTTTTTTCAACATACAAATATAACGACCAGCTTCATGAGGTCTTGAGCACTCAGGAAAGCCTCATATTCATCAGGCTGTATAACAATGTGCCAAGCCCACTCTCCTCTTTAAATTCAGTTATCTTGGCATTTTATTCCCTCTTTTACCTGCCTGGATATTTGGGGTATGCCCACTGTGGTTATCAGAACTTCCACCCTGTGGCAATGAGAAGAGCAGAGCTAATTCTGCTCTTTCTTTTCACTGTACTGAAGGACTTTTCACCCTGTGCAAGATAACATCATATGATACATGTTGAGCTGTTTAATTCCTCTCAACTTCATACTTGCAAATACATACACAAAACTGTCTTGACTCAACAAACTCTCTGCCATGGAGAATGTCAAAAACAGAATGATACTTCAGACTAAACCAAAGTCCACTCACAATGCTGAGAGTCTTTTCATTTGATGTGCTTCGTATTTCATACTAACAGAAAAGAGTGTTTTAATGAAACCGTATCTATTGACAAACCAAACATGAATCTTACCTTTAAGAAAAATAGAAACATCTTCCAACTGAGGCACGTTATCCTCTCTGTATCCACAGTACTTTGTCAGCAGAGGAAAGTTTTTTAAATATTCACGACAAGCATGGGTGGGATAGAGTTTACTGAGTTCCCTAAATACCACCCCCCATGTTTTAATTTCTTCAGCTGTGTACTCCACTCTGGGAATGGGTTGACCACTGTAAAAAATAAAATAACACAAAATACATTTGAATACAACCAGATTCTAGACAGACTGTGGATGGCAAAATGTCTGTGAAAAGTATTATTTAAATAAAGGCAGACAGAGACTACTAAAACTATTAAAAACTATTTTTAAATGACAGCTAGATGCTTTTTTCTTAGAATTACTTCTTGATGTTATGTTGTACATACTACATTCATGTCCTAAGAACTGTATTTCTTATTAAGCAACGAGATTATTTCTTAATCTTTGTACATATCATAGTAGAAAGATGGATTTCTTATATGCCATGTTCCTACACCAGAGTAAGATTTCTCCGTTTATTGCCACTGATGCCTTTGCAAGTGGTTAGCCAAAGATCCTGATTCAGTCTAACTTGTAGATTCAGTAAGACCATCAGCAGACTGCATGCTCTATGCATTCTTTAAAATACATAATATTCACACAGCATCATTACCTAGCAATTTACAAAGTGAAGACTAGGCAGTCACATAGATGTTTGGAAATGTGTGTATCCAATTCAAATATATATATTTATTGTTTAGATTGTTGCTTACATGTGCAGATATGTTTGGAACCCCAAATTCATGCAGGACTACATCATGAGGAAGCTCACCTCAGAGCCAACAGCCTAGCCTAGGTGAAACTAAGCCTCTAAATACACCTCTCCTTTCTTTTTCTTCTGCACCATTCCTCTGCCTCCTCCCCCTTACACAGATGTACAGAAACTGCAAAGCAGGAGCCTTCCAAGGTACCTGCTAATCTGTCTCTGACATCCAAGATTTGCCTTGAGTGGTTACAGCTAATTCAAAACTGACTGACAGCGTGAAGAGTGTGAAGGGCTCCTTCCAATTTGCACTGCCTTGTATTCAGCTGTAAGGAATTTCCCATGCCATGGTCATGGGCCTTCATCTCACGTCATTAATTCCCCCTAGAAACTTTATGATCTTTCTCAGGATTTAATGTTCACAATCTATAGTATGTAATCTGTGCAATCTGCCTTCTCCTCAGGTATCCTCTTTTCCCGCACTGTAACAAAGTACAGATTGGCAAGGGATTCACAGGATCCTCCTCCACCCCATCAGTCCCTATCTCCCACTCCCCAGCAACAGGGCTGGCAATGTGGGTGCTCCCAGCCCAGTGCTGCAGCTTCCCCAGTATCTCAGACAGCAGCTGAACGGGCGTTTTGGGCACAGGGAATCCCACTGCAGGAGGAGAATTGCAGTGCTCAGCTTTTGCTGGGGGTTGGCTCCGCATCTCGGTTGTTGCCCGGTTCATAATCCTGTCCCCACTGTATGAGGTAACAAGGAATGAGCCCTCATGTCACATGCGATTGCTGATGTGCAGTCCCTACATGCCCAAGAGAGGATCATCTGCCCTACATTCTCTGTGGTTGTCCCCTCATCTTTATTGAAAACTTACGATTTCATCCCCTTACCTTTCACTGTATCAAAGGATTTTGATCCATGGCAGTTATCTGTCAGTCAAAGGCTACTTTGTATGAGGTACGCATACTTGTTAAGGACTCACCGAACATCCAATACATCCGCTAGTTCCCCTTCAGCCACTCTTTTGCAGACACGACAAGAATTGCAACACATTTAGCGAAGCATTTCTCATCAACAGAAGCTGCACTGGGTCCGTGCCCATTCTGCGGTGGGAGTCAGTCCTTCAGGTCTAGTATCTGTCTTCACCTTCACACTTTATCAGCCTTAAGCTGCCTGCCAGCTCATGGAAAGCATAATACAGCTATTCTAAATTGTACCATACATGACAGATACAAGCAGGTTGCTACTCCATCCACCTGGGGTTGCCAGAATACCGTGCAGTAGCCTCGTCCCTTTTCCTTAGACCTGACCTCTACTACGGATACTGCCAGTACGGGTCTGCACTGGCCCAGCAAAGATGAAGAAATGCATGCACCAGTGGAAAAACTCAGGTTTCTATTTAGCCTGTCACTAGAGAGGTATAAACACAATCAAGGATCTGAAGCTTGGTCACTGCTCACTAAAAGGTTTGTAACTTAGTTATTGTTTCAATTAATTCATTAGTACTAAAGTAAGGTCCACTGAACATTAATTCCTTAATAGGATTTATGCCTAGGAAAGCTGATCTTATTTCCAGCTAATCATGATATTGCTTTCTTTATCGAGAGTATCAAGGCAGCCAGACTTGAGAGAGGATCTATGCCTTTCTCACTCAGCTCTGCAAATCTCATTTTCCTCACCCTCTTATTTCAACAAGCAAGACCCACCTTGCACTTAAACATTTCAATAAATCACGGAAATGGGCAGCCTGCATAGCCAGTTTCCTTGTGGCTGAGTAGGATGACTCTACAAGCTAACGTATCCTGAATTTTTAGTTCCCCTTATTAAAATAGGGTCTTTCCATTTTGCCATGGTCATGGCAAACGGCTATCAACTCATATTATGAATTCCCTCTTAAACATCGTCTTTTTCCTCCAGATTTAATTTTCTCAACACTTTTTCGATCCCTAATCAGTCTCAAAGGACTAATTAGCAAGATTAACACATTTTCACTATCTTTAGGATAGAAGCTAAGTAAGGAGGGAGGAATTTTTTTTTTTTGGTCCATTTATTTCATACAGCTGATCTTCACTGCTGTGCTCTATTAACATGTCTTTAATACGTAGCACCAGCAAATACCTGCTCCTCCAAGTTCAATTCTTAGTGTTTTTCTCTCTCTCTCCACTACAGAGGCCTCTTTATGTTCAAGCAAAGCAGAGCATCTACCACTATAGAACAGTAGCAATTCATAAAGGAAATGCTGATCCAGGATTTCAACTCAACAATTTTTTTACAGAGCCAATTCCTTGCAGCCAACTCCTTGCAGCCAATTCTCTTTGTTACTTTTTTAAGGAAACAAGTGTGGGGTTTTTTTATACTGGAAAATGAAAATTAGAAATGCATCAAGCCTCAGCAAGTGATTAGGAAGGTCACTTACCTGGAAGACACCGAGAGGTTCAAAACAATGCTCTGAATTTATCCCTAAGGGAAGCAGTCCTTACAACAGAGCTGTTCTTTTTGTATAAATAAGTAAATAGTCATTAGACCACAGAAGAGAGTGTGATGAGACTACAATGTAGTGTCAAGATACCTGCATTAATTCTGAGCTCCTCAGCATGGGTAGCAGAAACAGCTTAGCTGTAGCAGCACGGAGTCCTCCCTGAGCTGATGTGCCTTTCCTCAGCATGGCTTAGGCTGAGCTGCAGGATGCTGAGGGTCAATGTCTCCCTGGGCTGTCTCTACAGGCATATCCAGAGACAGACTGACTGTGCAGCGCAGCAGATATGGCACATCCCTGGGGTTAAGATAACAACTGCAAGAGACCTGAGGAGTATGAACGAGATTTTGCCACATCTTAGGTAACTGCCCTAAGCTCTGGCCTCCCAGTCATTTTGTGGTCCCTGGCTAAAAATATTTGAAGCATCTTGTTTTCCCTCTGCTCGTAACAATAGGAAGAGTTTGAAATCTTTTGAAGGTTTGAAAAGATCCATGGGATGAAGGAGTACTTCTGAGCAGTTTTGCTCAAGTACAAGATCTGGCCCCCAAATAACCTCTGGTTTGGGTTGTTTCATTTTTGTAATGTGCCTGCAGAAATGGTTCCTGAGCCTTCAAAAGCTAAAGAAGGAAAAGATTTTTCCTTTTCTTTATCTATTTTTCTGGGAATATGCAGGATTACTTTAGGTGATTTTTGTGAAAAGATGTTTCTCACTGGTTTCAGGGCAAAAAAAACCAGCTTTGTAGCAGAAGACCAACCACTGCTTAGTGAGCCAGCTGCATGATCTTTCCAGCACTTAGGCAGCTGAGAGGCAGAAGGGAGGAAGATATTTCCAGCAACTTAGCAGCTGTGAAATGCATGGCACTACTGCTACCGTCATGGGTAAATGGAGAACTATCCAACTTACTGAAAGAGCTCTAGGAGCACACACAGTCTGCCCTCATCCACAGGTACCTGCTTGACATTTCACACTGCAATAAATGCTAAGCAAGAAGCACTAACTCTACCGCAAGCATTAGACTGAAAAAAGATAATAAATCAATCAGCTGTAAACAAACAAACAAAAAAACTGCCTCAATTTACATTTGAAAGCTGGCTAAACTTAGGACTTACCTGGTCAGCCTAGGAAGCTTCTCTACCAACCAACACCCTGCCCCCAGCAGACAGCAGCTCAGTGTGCTGGATGAACGTCATGAGCACCCAGCTAAACAAATGCCACCGCGGGCAGAAAAAAGGGGAACCAACACTAGCACTTTTACACATTTATTAGATTGGTAATAGCTTAATGACAGGAATGGGACGAAAGTAAAGGAGAAATATAATCAGAATTATATGGCCACAAAGCAGAGTTAATCCTCCTGTCCCCCCAGCCTTCTGCAGCCCGTATACTAGCCTTACATTAAAAACAAAAAAACAGAACTGAAAAACCTTCAAAAATCCATTTTTTAATTGCTTCCTGACAGGATGTGCCTTCTACAAAGGGAGAAAAAATTGTTGTGTTTTATATTCTTTAAACAACGTAGGTAGAAATCTCAAAGGAGAAAAATGAAAAACCTGAAGAAGTGTAGTAAAATGGAAAAGAACATGAAATTAGTATGTTCTTTCCCTTGAGAATGAGGGCTTAGGCCTGTTGCAAATAAAACCTAGAGCATGATTAGAATTAGTTGAATGCTTCTGTGACAAGAAAATTGCAACACAGTAGGTATTTGTAGGTAGCACAGAAGTTTCCTAACTTCCAGGGACAGTAGCAAATTGACAATACTGACTTGACATGGGGGGGGCAAGGGGGAAATCAAAATGAGAAAACACATGCAGTGTATTTGTGCACAGGCACCAGCTCCACTAACTACAGAGAAATCCACTGACTGAATTCTGAGAAATTTAGCTCTGTTTTGGCAAAATTGATAAATGGCATTTTGTAGCGTCCAGTATAGTAAGCGCATGAAAAGAAAATAATAATTTCATTTTTTAGTGAGCTTGTCCAACTACATAGGGATGCTAGATATGTGCAATTCAGCAGTGCATCAGTTTATCACTAAGACATGCAAGCATTTGTAAAAGAGTTTCTTAAGTTTAAGTAGCTATGAATAAAATGCTGAAGAGATAGTGCTTACCTTTCAAATGCTTTACTTGCCTGTATCTGTACCAAAAATGCAACGGGATTTCAAGCATCAGGTTTGTCATTTATAGCCTACACTAAACTAGTCAAAGTTTAAAGGATGACTTTGTCTACTGTTAAACTTCATCCTACAGAATTAAGTAGAGCATGAATTCTAACTAGTCAGCAGCACAGGGAAGAATTACGCCAGTACTTACTATTTATAGCTCATGGCAACATCCACAAAGTACTTTCTTCTCTGTCGATAGACATTGTCTTTAAATCCCTTAAGCAAGGAAGAAGAGAGTAATTTACAATAAGGACAGAAAATTAGCTGTAAGAATTATAAAATAAATCATTAAAGCGTTTATTTAGTACCTAATTATATTGTATTTTCATTAACAGTATCTACTGGACTGCAAGAGAAGATAAGGATTTCTTCACTTTTTTTCCCCACAAAAGTCCCACAGGTGTTTTTTCAAGACATGTTTGTGCATAGGTACAGTCATTCAACCAAGATGTTGAAAAAGGGAAACTTCTTCCATGTAATTTCGTCTCACACAGGTTTTCCTTAATCTGAACGGAGATCTACACGCAGGCACAAAGCAGAATAATTTACCTATCCTTAATACATCTTTCTTCACTAGACGAATCAAGTGCCCAGAGTTCATACGCAGCTCATTTTGAAGATGCTACTTCAGCAGTTGCCATCTTAACCAACACATTAGGGACTGAACCATCAGCCTCCAACAGCAAATATGCATATTGCTCCAATCTGAGTTACAGAGGAAGGGCTCTACCTCTTGGGCTACAGTAGGCTCATACCTTTTCCATATTAAGCACAAAAGAGCTGTATAACACTTACACACAAGCCCGTTACAGCCCTTTGAGCTATTCAAAACTAAAACAAGATCTCTTCTATACTTATAAAAGATGTAGACACTTCAGGTTTTGGACTACAAAAAGAGTTATCTATTTTCAAGGCAGAACTGCCAACCTCTTGAATATGAAAAAGGGTAAAGAGTTATCTAAGTTCCCCAGTTAGTAGCCCAGAAAGTGCATTTAAGTTTCCCCTCGTCAGAGCTGAAAAGTAAAATGCATTTTTTCCTTCCTGCTCACATACACAAACACAGATCACTCAAGGGAACGAAAAGGTAATGTCGTTTGATTTGAAATATTTGTATGAGCATCCAGAAAACTCAGAAGGCATTTTACTGCCCCATAACCAAAGCTGCACTGCTGGGGCAGAGGTAAGGGAGGGTATCAGAGGACTGCAGAAAACCTTCAAGCATCCACTCCTACATAGAAAAGCTTTTTGACTGGCAAAAAGTTGCCGTAATCTGGGGGAGCCTCCTTGTCTGTTTAATACCTTTTGACATAAGCATTGAGTTACTCAGCTGCAGGCTGTTCAAGAGCTGAAAAGTGATGGAAGACAGCACAGGGGATTTAAAAGCCTGTCACGTGTAGTGAAACTGAGACTTGAAACCATTAGCCGATATGGAGTGGGTTAGGGCTATGCTGCTGAAGTGGTGCTATACTGGTTCTGTAATAGGATAATTCTCTTTGGTCCTCTGGCACCTACACGCACCGCTAAGGAACAGGGCAGGCACCAGAAGTGGCCTTTGAAAGGCCAGTCACAGATTTTACAGTTTTTCTCCCCCATCTCTATTACCTAGCATGCTGCATAGGCTAACAAATGGTGTGTAAATTATGTTTGTAAGAGTTCCCCCAAGTGTAAAATATATATTCATATAATGCAAATGTCTTTTTTCATTGTCTGTAAAACTGAAGGCAGATTTTCAGCTGAGCAGTCAAGTATTTAATGAAGGCACCAGCTCAGAACATAAAACAGTATCAAATGGCGTGTCACAATCATCGACGCAAGGCTAGAATGAGCCGCCACTACAGCCTCTGTTTGAACCAAATTACTGTTAATGGTTGAAGGTAATCGACAGACTTTTCCATTCTGAGAAAATGTGAGGCAAATCCTAGTTTGTCATCAAGAAGTACATGGCAGAAACCAGGATCCAGGCATGCGCTCCCCAACTGTGGGCCCACAGTGTGGGAAGGGCTCATACATGGTAGAGATGGCTGGGAACCAAGCGAGCCGATGGTGATTATCGTGGCTGATATGCGGGCAGGTGACACCAGAGACAGGGAAGTGGGGCTGCCAGGGGACATTGTGATGATGTCCGTTTGCTTGTGTGCACAGGTTTGAGGGTCTGTGCCTGAGCTCCCACCATGGCACGGCTGCTGCAGGAGCTGTGGAGCAGATAGGACAGAAGCCAGTGGTCTGAGTGCCACTTCTGCACTGACATAGAGCCCCAAACCCAGGGCCACCAGGAGTACCTGCCTCTCCTCAGCCAAGGCAGTCACCAGGGAGGAGTCCGCACAGGCACTGTAGTACCACAGTATACAGATGCATCACTAGAAAGTCCCCTACACCAAACTGATCTTTCTGCAGTCACTTACAAACTCTTCAGCGCCATTTTTCACCATCTTGGACAATACCAACAAAAATGTGTGTGACAAAAGACAAAGGAGACTATCACCTACAGCTAGAGTTTAATCTGATTCTATTACAAGACAGTCTTGTGGTCAGATATCTTAGTTCATTACCTACTTCATTTCAGCTGGGACTTTCCTACAATACCAGTTTAATCCAGCGTATTTTAGGAACGAATACAACTAGCTACCACCACTATCTTTCAGCCAAGTGGTCCAAAGGTAGAAACTTGGATTTATAACAAGTGAAAATGTTGTAACACAAATGGTTGCAATCATCTGCCACCTAAAGACTCGGAGGTTAAGCATTTATGGACATCAACTAAAAGAATTAAAACAATAACAAATCTATTTTTCTGCCTTTTGCATTGAGCATTTGGCACTACTGCAGATACAGCTTGTGTGAAACGCAGGCTTGTCTCCTGTCACCAAAGTCAGGAAACAATGTGAGACACCTTCCCATCTGCTGCATTCATGCAGAAACAGGAACATGTTGCTCTGTTTTATTTTGTAATTACCTCCTGAGTGCCCAAAGAAGTCTTCCTTCATAATTCTTTCTTCTCTGACACCTAGGTTAATATCAATTCTTACCTAAGAGCTACTTGCGGCAGAACCAAAGGTCACGTTGATCTAAACTCTTCAGAGTTTGAAACCTTTCTATCAACTAGTTAATTTAAAAAATAAATAAATGAAAGCAGTACAAAAGGGGACATAGTTGTTAAACAGTGAATAAGTTTTCTGGAGGACCTCCTTTTTGGGTGTCCTACTAGAGAAAAGGAAAATTAATTCACTGAAACTACTGAAGAGAACTAAATCCCCACCTTCTGAAAACCATATGCTCAAAAAAGTACTCAGAATCAGCAGTCAACAGGCTTTTTATTTGACTGGCAAATAACCTGAGCAAATTATCTACAAGAGAATTTTATGTTACACTTACGGGGTGATCTGCATCCAGCTCAGATCCATACATCAAAACTCTCTGTGAGCACTTGTCTAATTCAGATATCTTCCTGGGGAACCAAGGGACACAGTCGAGATCTGTAGAAGACAGAATGTGAGTTGAATGGACTGGAGTGTAAGACTGTGGAGATACCTGTGCAAAACATTTGTCAGTGTCTAAACCAAGTGATACAAAAGCAGCCTTGCCTTCTTCATCAGTCCAGATGTTTTCTGGTGGATTGAGAGATACGATATTAGTTTGAAACTTCAGTAACTGGATTAGTTCATTAAATTCTTTCTTACTGCAGTCACAGTCCACAAAAATTTCCACCTCTGAGTTCCTTCTCTTCGATTTTCGTGATTCAATATGAACCATACTCACATGTTTCTCCTGTGGAAAGATGAAATAATGGATGAAATACAGACGTACCACCTAGAAGGGCAATATTGATGGCATATTCCTCAGGAAAGTTTTTCCCAGTTATTAAAAGGTGTTTCCATTGAAAGTACTCACTTTGTATTTACACAAGTAGTTAGTGACGCTTAATAAATACTGAAGACAAAAAAATCGGCATACTGAAAGTAAAAATAAAACTATTATATTTAATGAAGAAAGTCAACTAATTATTTAATTTTATCTACCAAGACAATCTCTTACAGAGGACAGTATAAAATCATAATTTTTAAAAAAGAAAAAAAAAATCTAATGCAATTTTATATTTACTTTTACTATAAATATTAAATTCTAATGCAATTTTATTAGGCAATGTACATAATAACAATGTTAATTTAACTAGATTTGAGTGTGCTTCTTTAAATAGATGCTATTAAACACATACTAAACACATATTAAACACATAAGAGATACTTCAGTATCTCTTATGAATGCGTGAGGAAGAAAATATTTTTGTGAGGATAACTGTATATCAGTCCTCATCTATCTTTCTTGCAGTAATTATCAATAACCCAAAGTGTTAATAGTAATAAAATTGTAATAAAATTAAAATCTAATTCAATTTATTCTCTATTACAATGTCCCCATCAAAACTAAACGATGCAACAAACACAAGCGTTTAAATACTTCTAGCATGAAAACTTTCCTATGGAGTATCTCTCCCACCACAACTACTGATCTGCCAAGGGTGTCATACAACAACAGATAACCATAATTTGTTATGGCTGACCTGATCTAGTGTTGTGATAGCCTTGCTTCAGAACAGGAGGTTGGACTAGATGACTGCTTTCAACCAATACTTCCATTGACTCTGATTTTTCCTTTTTTTGCCAGACAGAAACTGTTACTTTTCACAACTATCCTTTCACTTACTCAGTGAAGCCAATAAAACATTTTTTGACTTCCAAATGGGGAGAACTCCGCGCTTGTACTTCCACTTGCCTGCTGTATTTTACATAAATGTCCATTTCAGATGAAGGTCCCCTCTGGTACAGCCAACCAGCAGTCTCTGCTTTTACACCTCAGGATATACATACATAATTATTTCACTGGCGTGCTCCGTAAGGTATGTATATGGTGTATCTCCTTAGCTAACCCATTCATGTAACAAATTCACTCTGATCTACCCCAGGTTGAGTAGAGAACAAAATCCTGTGCTCCCCCTCACGGTACTCAAATTGTTACGTGACTATGTGAATGGGGGTGATATCTCTGCAACATCTTCCAGCCATGTTTCAAGATACCAGAGTGAGTTATATGCCTGTTCCCAAGAAGGGGGAGTTGATGTGTAAATCCAAGAGTTCAGGTATGAACCCATTCAAGCATTTAAGCCAGAGCTGCTGTTAGACACCTAACCCTTGGAGAGAAGCTGCACTGAAAACATGACTCCTTCTGCAACTCCTATAAGCTCACTTAGGCTTCCCATCTTCCTGTCAAACACCCTGCTTCCTGGCAGCCTCCCTCCCGTGGGTCTAACTCACCCCTTTTCCTTGGCTGGGGAATCTAAGTATCTACATCAGCCTTGGGACTCTGCTCCCAGTGCCAGCTCCTGTGAGTTAGGATTGGTATTGCCCAGTGCTCCCACACTTACGCCCCTCTGATGGTTTGGCTTTAGAGGTAGGCTCCAAGCCACCTCCTAACTTTCTCTTCACTGCACTGCACAGACTAAACAACCTAAGACTTTTATCATACTGCTTTGCTTTCGCTATCCTCAGACATGCCTCCAAGCCCTCTTCAGTTTATGAATACGGCAAGCAGACTACGTGCAGTACCAGCGGTCCGACCGAAAACCACCGACTGCATGGGGACCTAGATGGGAACCAATACTTCACAATTTACGTTCTAGTTAGACATATAAAGCCCTGACCCTGCAAGCACTTAAAGGTGCATTTAACTTCGTGACCAAACATTGTCCTGCAGCAAGGCTGCCACCATCAACTGATTGTATGTAATTTAGATTCTGAACTGCTCTCTGAAAGTGCCTCCTTTCATTGGGGCCTGCACAGACAACTTCAAATCTAATTTACGGTGTTGAGAATCACAAGTCGGAAATCTAAAGCGAATGGTGTGAACATCAGCATCACTGTTAAACTTTATTCCAGAAAACCCTTCACGAGCCCAAAATGCTCTGTTGAATGGTCCATAAAATTTTAAGTTACTTCTATTCAATTCTGCAGAGTGTAACTGCACTCAATTCCTTCCGCCACGGTCCATTAGATTTATACCAACAAACAACCTGACCTCAGTAGCCTTCCTCAGTCCAGTCAGCGTAATGATTTGTAAGCTTTACCTGGAAGAGTCGGAGAGCTTTCACCAATCCACCAACTTCATTCTTCAGTGAAAACACCACGGCTGTCTTTCCACCTTCAGAAACAGATTCACCTTTCCCATTTCCCTTATTCCCTTTCTTTTCCTCATTCTTCCCAGAACTCGATCTGTTTAGCTACAAATGGATAAAGAACAGCATCGTCTCAGATGCAAACAGGCATTTCCCAAAGTTAAGTCTTTTTATGCAAGGAGAAATTTTTGTTAGAAAATAGCTGAACGGAACTCATCCAGACTTAATTTAAAAGGTAATGCATTTACTTGAAACCAGAGTCACAGGTCAAAGGCAGCTGTTAGAGATGATTGTGTAAGAGGCCAATCCATAAAAAAAACCTTAAGGAAAAGCATACGAATGTTTGGGATACAAATATGATGATATTATTAGGGCAATGCTATCATTAGTAATAAATATGAAGCAAATGAAGATGGTCTAAATTACTGCAAAGCTTGTAGTGATGCTATTTTAACCGGAATATTGCTGCAAAATTGCACTGCAAAATTGCAGTGATGCTATTCTAACCTGTACCAATTTACGATGATTTACACTGGTCTGTATTTTTGTATTAACCATTAAATTTAAAACATAAAGTTTATGTTCTCTCTTGTAGTACAATTAATGTTGCCACGTAATGTCATTTTTCCTGAGAAAACAAAACCTCTGTTGATTTTACAAACAAGGACAGAAATACAAGCATAGACTGTATCATAGTATACCAGGTTAGAAGGGACCTCAAGGATCATCTGGTCCAACCTTTCTTGGCAAAAGCACGGTCTAGACAAGATGGCCTAACACCCTGTCCAGCTGAATCTTAAAAGTGTCCGATGTTGAGGAATCCACCACTTCCCTGGGGAGATTATTCCAATGGCTGATTGTTCTCATTGTGAAAAACTGCACCTCCCATAGAAGATGAGCTGGCTGAGGAACTCAAAAAAAATACAGAAAATGATACCATCCTTGGCCACTCCTACATTCTTCTCACAATTTGGGGGTCAAAGACTGCTTTAAGCCAAATTTCCGCCAGCATTTTCCGCCAGCATTTTCCAAAAAATATAATTTTATCAGCTTAAATCTTGTTGAGATGCCAACAGTACAGCCTTTATAGATGATTTTTATAAGATCGACCACGATTTTCAAAAAACAGGCTGCGTCTTCCAATACTCAGGTTATGACTCCTGGAGAAATTAAAACTCCAGTGAGATGCCAACTGCTTTTTTATCATCCATAATACAGTCACTAAAAAAATGTGAAGATAGAAATTAAGAATCGTATACAACTATTCCATGTGGATTAAATTGTCCTTTAGTAAATTGTAAAGCAGCTTACTGAAAATAACCTGAAAATGAAGTTTTTAAACAGGTCTCATAACACTTGATGAAAGCCAAGTTAAATCTCTCTTCTTATTTTTTGCTTACAGGTAGGTTATCCCACTTGTGTAATGCCTGTGGACCTGCGATGATGGACTTTAGCAAAGGGTCTCCCTGTGCTTCTAGAAGATCTTATGAGATTTTATCAAGTGCTTCCCGACCCAGCAAAAAATTAGTAAGCTTCAGCCTGATTCCTTTTCAAACCGGATTATATAAAATGGTTTTCTTAAAAATGGGTATCGCTGACAGTGACAACGTATTTGCATCACACCCATCTTAATGCATCCAACAAGGTTCATGTCAAATTGGTTTACTTTTTTTACCTGATCCTAGTCCACTCTGAAATATCTCCCTCTACTGAATAGAGAGCCCACAGCTCTCAAGTCAGCTTCCACTGGGTCTTCTGAGATTTTTTTTTTAAGTTCCAAGAATGCACTGAATGGTGGCACAAGTGGTACAAAAGCCACTCTTTAAACAGCACAGGTTAAACCAGCCACACTTAAACTAGTTACTGGACATGCTAAAAAGTCTCTGTGATCTTTTCTCATCATTTATTAGACCACATAGAAACAATCCGGAAAAACAATTATGTTTGTAGAACGATATATGAAGGGTTTCAAACATGTTTATTTTTTAGTAATTGAGCTTACATGATTCTGCTTTGTATGAGGTTTGGTCAGGGATAGTTTAGGGGAAGGTCCCTTTTGTTTTTAACTTCAATAATATTTGGGATTTGGCTGAGTCCTTTTCACATACATCAAGCACACAACCTCCGCATGAAGTGACAAAGGTGCTATTTTTATAGCATCCATGATTTTTCACTGTGTGCTGCTTTCTGGAAGCTACGTACCGAGGATCATGTAGTCAACTGAGCGTCTGAGAATCTCAATACTATCGATTCCTCTGGGAAATGAGAGCACTTGGCAACTTCCAAGACTGTCACAAGTTCCCTAATACTCTCAAGTGAGCACTACCCGAAGTGATGACTGAAAGACCCTCTCAAGCATATGAAAACTAGAATACCTATTTGTTATGAGCCCAGTAGAAGAGGCTGTGATATTGCAAGAACTCAAATCTTATCAGCCATGCTCATTAGTACACTTTGCAATTAAATAATGACTAGCAGATCAATTTTCCTAATGAAAATTAATTACTTGGAGCATGTGCAAGTACTCAGGAATAAAAGTCATCTGTAGCAGCACTCAGTGAAGAAAGTAACTCAAATATAAAGACAGTAAAACAAATTTATCCCATTTAATTTAATATTTCCAATAGAAGCAAAGCATGTACAAATAGGGATATTTCACATTTTACTATAAAGACAATAGGCCAGTTCACAACTGGTACAAACTGGTGTATCCTGTTGGTCTACTCAAGTGATCTGAATCTTCATGTGTTGCAAAATTTTATAGGAGGCAAAGTCTTCATAATCCTAAATATTTCACACACTCAGAGCAGATTACATTACTAGCACCTATTAACATTCTTTACTCTTATTAAAGTACACCTATTCAAATACGTTTACCTGTAAGCATACAGAAGTTTATCCCGTGCACCCAAGCACCTGTTGCACCCATATCATCATCTTACAGAGAACTGTTTCTACCTCCTGAGAGGGTTTTCAACAGGGAAACGGCACATCCCCTGCATGATGCTCCCGCACATTCTTGCACCCCTGCTAGTCGGCAGAAGCTCGGAAACCTCAAAGCCAGCTGCTCGGCAATGAAAGTGCCATAGGCACCGATGCAGATTAAGTGCATGCTATTTGCATATTGCCAAAAATGTTTTATGTATCATGCTGTGAGGTTTATGAGTGCCTCGAAAAGACGGATTCTGCTGACGCATATAGTCCGCATACAGGACTAATCAAAGCCTTTCAAAACTGAAGCACTTAAAACCACCTGAACGGGACCCCAATGCTTTTATGTTATTCCACTAGCAATATGGTTCACTTCTGTAGTAAGGCTTGTATTTCTAATGAG
This sequence comes from Gymnogyps californianus, assembly GCF_018139145.2. Lineage (NCBI taxonomy): Eukaryota > Metazoa > Chordata > Aves > Accipitriformes > Cathartidae > Gymnogyps > Gymnogyps californianus. The sequence continues at coordinate 178,190,277 of NC_059471.1, forward strand.
ACTTTACTATTATTCGAAGACATTTTTAAGGCAGCGTTTTGAATGAGGACCGATTAGCCTGCAAAGTTAGTTTCATCGGCCGCTGCAACTGCTGAAAAAACCATTCACTTGACGTTAAAGTTAAGAAGAAGGGGGACGGCTCCCTGGCACCGGGCCCCCCGGACGGGCCGACGGAACCCGACCCACCTGGCAGCTCCCCTGACCCAGCGGCTCCCCCGCCTGCCCCCGCCGCCGCTCCCCCCGCGGGGGACCCCGGCGGAGAAGCCCCGCTCCCAGCCCCACCACTTACGGTGAGGCTGCCGACGGCGGGGCGCTCCTCCGGCAGGGCCGAGTCCAGCGAGAAGCCCCTCCGCGCCCAGTACTTACTGGAGAACATCATCATGGCGGGCTGCATGGGGCCGGCCGGGCGGGCGGGGGGCAGCGCCGCGCTCTGCCCGCCTCGGCCCGCGGCGGCTCCTTTTATACGCCCCCGCGGAGACTGATGGAAACCCGATTAGGGGAGACCCGTCTCCGGGTGACGAGAGCCGCCGGCAGACAGACGCCCACGGTCCCCGCTTACCTCAGCCGCCGCCGCGCACCGCCAGCGCCGCCGGGGCGGGACGGGACGGGGAGCGGTGTCGCCGCCGGGCGCTGCCCAGCCTCACCGCCCCCACCCCGGCAGGAGCCCCCCCAGGGCCGGGATGGGCGGCGGGCGCCCCGGGGGAGCGGTGCCGACCGCAACCGCGGAGGCCCCCGCTGCGGGGCGGCTCCCCCCGCCTGCCCCGGGGGCTGCCTTGGGACGACGCCTTCGCCTTCCCCTCACACCGCTGCCCGCCTCGGCCCCGCGGCCGGGCACGGCCTGGCCCGGCCGCCTGCTTCGGGCAGGGAAACAGCGCTTTGAACCCAACCCGGGAAGTCAGAGCAGCCTGCCCTCTCCCTCCACCGTGGGCAGGGTGGGCACCAGGGCAGGGCAGGGCTTACAGCCCCGGGGCACGCTGCCCGAGGACCCGGTGACTCTGGGCGGCCCTGGGGAGCAGCAGGCTCAGCAGTGCCAGGACAGGGCACAGCGGGGACGTGGGGGCAGCGTGCCAAAGAAAAGTAGGGGCTGAGTTTCTAGACAGAAAAGTTGGGCAGAGATTTTGATGTGAGAAAGGCTTTGGTGTAGAAATTGATTTCTCTCCCTTTTATAGAGTACTGCTTTGAAAAACATAGGCTGGCTCAGAGAAGATATGTTAAGGGATAGAAATTATATCTCGTAATGAAAGACTTAACATACCTTATATATTGAAGGGTGATTAGTGACATGCAAAGAGTACTTCCACTGAAAGAGAATGCTTAACTGGAGAAAGCTTTTTAACCAAGGCATCAATGGCCGTGGTTTCTGCCTGAGCTGTGTAAGGGCCAGCCTCCGATCGTAAGACTCCCTTCTAACCACAACATCAGTAAATCAGTTAATCACCTACGAAGGTAAAGCAATCCCATATCGAGCCTGGAGGTCTTTTATATTTTTATGTATATGACAACTTCACTTGTCTCTGAAATACTTACGTCTCAGGGTAAAGATTTTTTGTTGTTGTTAAGAATTTGTTTACTACTTAATTTCAGACTACTGTTAGCTCAGAAATCTTAAGTGAGCAGAAGGCAACTGCTGAAACAATAACTTGACTGCAGTGTTAAGGTACTGTCTCAGCCTCCCAACTCTACTTGTGAAATTGTTTTATGATCTTTAATTTCTCTTACACTAACATTCTGAGGTCAAACACTCATTTTGTCACCTACCATTGTCATTTGCTCTCCCTACAATTTTCCTCCTCACTTCTCCCATTTACCAAAACTTTTCCATGACCTACTTTGAATAAACAGGTTACTTTACAGAGTGTAGGACTGAGCAGCACATCTGGATTGGGAGCACTATTTCAGTAAGTTTCCTTCAAATACATAACACAGTTTTCTGTTCCAACGCACCAGGCGGGGGAAACGGTCACTGCTTCCCCTTGAAAAGCACCATTGGTGACTCGCCCTGCAGCCTCCCCGAACAGGGGCAACCTAGCTGAATACGACAGCTGGCATCACGTGGCCTTGACTTTGTACACATGCAGATCACACAGACTGAGAGGAAAAAGTTAAAATCAGATCCACTGAAGCCGAGACGCTGGGCAGGGGGCTGCACAAGGCAAGTAGCAGGAGGTATCACTCATAGGACTAAGCTTCATGTCATATCTAACTCTCAGCTGCAGATTGCCTCCCTTCACAACCTCAATTCCTTTAGCCTTGCTAGGCTCAGCATCTTATAACTCACGTTTACATACCTGCATCATCTGGGAATTAATTTTGCTCTTAAAAAGAGACCAACACAAAAGCACAACAGAAGATTTGAGACCATCTCATAGCTTCCATGGAGTTTCACAGGCTTTTACCATTTATCACAAGAAAAAAAAAAAACAGCAAAAGCTTCCAGTCTGAACTGGCCGTTGCCAGTCAGATGACCCTCTTCTTAAAATGGACGGTCATGCTCGATGTTCAGGACTGGGACAGGTTCACAGCTGCCTCAGAACTTGTGGGAGGCCTGAAGCAAACCCTTTTAACTTCACTTCTCCAGAGTTTCCCATGTGTGAAATGTAATAAGGATCCTTTCTTCTGCTTGACAATAAGATTGTAATAATATTTGATTCTTCTACCTGCTCCTGTAATGCAAATCAACCATTTTTGTTATGCTAACCCACAAAGTTTTACTTCATTTTCCCAGATAGGGGAAAGCAGTTCTACATGTGATAGTTCAGTCTCATATCCGAAGTTATCAAGAGATATTCTCTGTCATGTTTACTCATTATTTTTAATAATGGGAAGCACGTCAGAGTCTTCAAACTTTGATATTCCTACCTGCTATGCCTGAGATACCTAGGCACAGTTACGGCAGTTGAACAGCTTACAAGAGTGAGACCGCTTAGCGCTCTCCAAATGCTCCAACGACGAAACCAAGCTCAAAAGAGCAGGCTTGTCTCCTACCGGCATGACAGAGCATGATTTTATCTACTGTTAGACGCTAGCTCTGCAGCTGGGACATCACACAAATCAATGACCCTACTACCCAGTAGCCTTGCTATCTATCACAGCTCTGTGCGGTAACTAGAGCGTGGCGAAGGTTTTCTGTCTCTCATAACCTCTTCAGGATGACTCATGAATGCAAAACAAACAAAGGTACGTGATGTCAGCAGGTACTTATAACACGCAGGGAAGACTAACATTCAACTATTTTAACCATGCTGCCTGCCCATGAATCCCACAGAGAGATTGCTTCTCCCTGGGAGGACGTTGTTCTTTTGCAACTTGTATTTTGTGGGTGGACTTTCCCATATCAATGCGAGATGGAAAGACATACATTTATGGACTGAAAATGTTTATTTCTTCTTTGTTTTAGCTACAGTACAACGGAACTGGCATATGGCTCTGGGAATACTGCTGATTTGTTTAGAGCTCAACTAATTTTTCTATAGTTCACAGTGCTGTATACGTAACACAAGTGAACACTTAAAATTGCTGGCCAAAAAGTTGAAAGTTCATTGAAGCAGCTATTCAAAAATATCTATTCTAGAAGGTATTTCAGGATGCCACACAGCAATCTTATTTCACTTTGGGAAATGGAGTTAACGTTGATAGTAAGAAATAAAGAGGTAAGCTTCCTTTTATTTCTAAAAGGCATCTTATTGCCTATAATCAGAATTCAGAAACTGCAAGATCCTCTTTAGTTTACGCACACGTATTTTTCTCTCCTCTCATGAGAGAACAGTCACCATTGTCTGAAATCCTAAGCTATGCACTTTTAAAGCTTAAAAAATTGCAGAGTTCTCAAGTGGCAGTTTAAATCCAAAGCAAGTAAGTGAGATGTTTTCAATGTTTGAGTCATTTTTCCTCCTTAGACATACTGACTGTCCATTTCAGTGTAGTTTTCCTTAAAACTATTTGTAACATTTACCATAGTTTGATGACATATACTAGCAACCTTAAGACCTTCCATTTCATTTTAACAGGAGGATAAAATTCACAGTGCAGAGTAGCTAGTATGCACTGAGAAATAATCTGAATTTACCTCTGGCTCTGCCAGATCACCACCAAGTCTTTGTCTACAGGCGTGCTACAGCAGGAAGGAGAACTTTCAAGTCATTGTGTGGCAGAACAGGGAAAGAAATGAAGCTATGAAAAAGTATCAAAAAAGCATAAAGAAAGATGGACTTCACAAGGATCTAAAAATGAAAAGAACAACATTATTCAATGTAAGGTCAAAAAGGCAAGGAGAACAGATACACATTATTAATGCAAGAGATGTTGACATAAGCAGAAAAAAGAAGTCTCAATACCTAACCAAATCACAATTTAGTTGGTAAAACAAGGACTTTGTGAAATAATTGACAAGTGTACTAGCCAAAGGAGATTCTTCAAAGAAAGATGTACAATCTGTTCCCAGATTATCAAAGATATACACACACCAACTCCAAAGTCCATTTCTCCGAGTGATACAGGTCTGCTGAAAAATCTGTGATGAGAATGTCACTTAATTTTTAAGTCATGAAGATATGGGGAGCACAAGTTTTCAAGCAGCCAGCAAAACCATCCCAAGTTCGACTAGGACTAAGGGGATTTTAATCAACCAACAGCTGTTGGGAAAGGGTATCTACCAAATGACAGACTGGCTAGGAAGATCTGGGAATACAAATGATAAATTTTGATCCAGGATTTGGAAGAAAACAATGAAAAGAGAGGCTCTGGTAGATTTGAGCCAACAGAGAGGAACTGGTTGAAAATATTATGCAGAAGGTGGACTGTGTGACAATGAACATAAAATGAATTCACGATCTTCAGCAAAAAACAGTTCTGAGAAGAAAGCACAAACTGACAATTTCAGAAAAGAGGACTTCATAAATTCAGTTATTACAAATCCCAAGGGGAGGAAACCTAGAGCAGAAAGACAATTCTTTCCTTGCTTCAGGAAAAAAATAATGTTTCATCAGGAAACTGTTTCACTGTAGAGGAAGTGTAGTCTTCTACTACACTTTTACTAGTAGTATCATAAGTCATTAATTTGTCATTACCTTCATTTCAAAATGGAGCTTACAGGAGATGAAAACTAAGACCAAGCTACTAAATACAGGCAGCATAACACATTAACACATAGACAAAGGCTGTGGTGCAAAATTCAAAGTAATTAGTATAGGACATCAAAAGGAATTTTTTCTATAAATACAGCAGCAGCCAGAAGAATTGAAGTATTAGACCACTAATGAACACAAGGAAAAGACAAAACAGAAAAATTTTAAATAATCTAAGTATTTAATGCCTTTTTTTTTTTTTAATATCATTCTTTTCTAAAAGAATGAACTGTGACCAGGGGTCTATCATAATGAGTAGCAAGGGCAAAGAGGTAAGCTCTTAGCTTTTAACAAGATGAAACCATGTTGGAGAATACTTGGGATAAGTCTGATCATAGCAAATGACTTGGCACAGAATCAATGCTTACAGAGTAGGCTCATCAAATCCCTGCCATCAATAACTATTTTAAGAACTCAGGAGATGGACAAGTGACAAAAGACTGGGAAAAGGCAAAAATTATGTCCATTTTCAAGAAGATATTGGGGAGGAGGAAGGGCTGAAGAATTATGGACCAGTCTGATTTCATTTGTTTGAGAAAACAGAAGTACCGAAATTATTTGTAAAGACCTAGAAGATAACAGATGATTAAACAGCCAAGATGGATTTGCTGAGAACAAATTGAGTCAAGCAAATCTCATTTCCTCTTATGACAGTCCTGTGGACCAAGGCAAAACAATACATGTCATTCATCTTGATGGTAGTGAAGCATTTGGCATGGTCTCTCATAACATTCTCACAAGACAGATAAGGAAACCAGGTCCAGATGAAACTAATAGATTGGACAAAGGGGTGGGTGCACTGTTAAATGGAAGGGTGCAGAGAAAGGGAGAGCCACAAGTACCTACCCTCACTCCTATACTATTTAATAATAGCTTAAATGACCATGTAGAGACCACCCGTAGATTCCCAGACTGTACCTACCTCAGAGATGGTGTAACAGTTACAAAATTTAAAGACATCTTGGCAGGGCGAGGGCTACTTCCAGATGACCAGCTGCACAATTACAAGAGCAGGCAGAGTTCATGTGAAGGGAGTCGGAAGTTACACAAAATCACCAGCTGCACACGATCATTCAGTCTGCCCTGGAAGTCCAGAAACACCTGAAAAGTGCTTGCACAACAAACTGCAGGATCTACAAAGGTATCCTCCAAATGGATTAGACAAGCATCTGGCAGCAGACATGCCTTCCAACAGGAGATAGTCTAGCTAGTCTATTATTGACAAGATTTTAAAAGTGCCTTCCAATATTGCAACTCTATGATTTTAACAAACTTGCTGTATGTATATACTCAGGTATATACCTCATGGGGAAAAAATGTATGGTATGATTGATCTGGCTAAAAGAACTGTTTAAGTCTGAAATTTATCAGCTCCTTTACGCGGCTCACCATACATTGCACAAATTAATCATACCAGCATAAAAGATGTAGCGGCACAGGGCAGAGAACAAGGAACTGGGACTGCCACTTTTGGTAGCAGTAGTTGTACTGTTTTGCTGCTTGAAGAATTATTAAGTCCCTGAACTCAAATATCTGTACCTTAGACTTTCTTGGTCTCCTGCATCAGTTACTTTAACAGTAAAACCAGAAGAGTGTATGGAAGCTCTCCAAGACCAATGCCCAAAGGTGGCATGCACCCATGTAGCCTAGAGGACATTTGGAGCAATTCATACACCAAGAGTGTTTTGGAAAAGTTTCTGGTGTTGCATCTCATTGAGTTATGACAAGCAACAGAACAGCTGAATACAAGTTGCTTATATGTAATACAACTGTTTTTTGCATCAGGTCTAGATGGGCACTTAAAAACTGTCCTCTTCAATAGGAAGGATTGATTTTTTTCTAACATGATCTCAGACACCATCAAGAACGGCTGTCATCACACCAAACTAGGTCAGGCTGGGATGGAGTTAACTTTCCTCATAGCAGCCTGTATGGTGCTGTGCTTTGGGTTTGTGCCTAAAACGGCGTTGATAACACACCGGTGTTTTGGCTGTTGTTGAACAGTGCCTGCACAGCATTGAGGCGCTCTCGCTTCTTCCCCCGGGGGTGGGCAAGAGGTTGAGAGCGGACAGAGCCAGGACAGCTGACCCAAACTGACCAAAGGGATATTCCATACCACATGCCATTGTGCTCAGCAATAAAAGCTCAGGGAAAGGAAGAGGAAGCAAGGACATTCATGGTCATGGCGTTGATCTTTCCAAGGAACCTGCGCTGAGGCCTTGCTTTTCAGGAAGTGCCGGGACATCTGCCTGCCGATGGGTGGTAGTGAATGAAATCCTCTTTGTGCGTTGCTTGCGGGAGCAGCATTTGCTTTCCTTGTTAAACTGTCATTGTCTCAATCCATGAGCCTTCTTGCCTTCCTTCTATTTTCTCCCCATCCCATGGGAGAGGGGAGCGGGTGAGGGGCTGCGTGGGTGCTTGGCTGCTGGCCCGGGTCAACCACAACACACAGAGAGGAAACAAGTGACTGCCATTTGCTGAACTGCTAGCCTGAGCAAAAATTTAAGCTCTACACAATGGGGCTCTGCAGTTAGTTGGTTAATAACAAGAGATATATATGGAAACAGTCTAAGAACTAATATTAAGGTAGGGTACCTTAGCCTGTATAATCAAAATATACACTATAATCTAATTCCTTCAAAACAACCCATCTAGAAGACTTCATTCATTTGAATTACATGGACAGTTTGAAATATATATTTGATTCAATTGTGAAATTAATTTTGGATGAGGCAAAAAGTGGCATCCTACAATGTATTTTTTGTTTGCAATTCATCAGAAAATTCAATTTGTGCCAAAGACATAGTGACTTAACATGAAAAAATAGCACACATTCTCTAAAAAATAGTTTAAGATTAAAATCCTCACTTCAATGAAAAATGAAATTCAAGCTTAATTTATACAAGGCCTGCACTGCAATAACATCACCTAATTGAATAGCAGACATTTTCAAGTCCCACTAAACATGAAGCACAACTCATCTTTTAACACCATAAAAAAAGCATTTGAAAGCATCTTTAAATCAAATAGCACACATATATGAAATCTGTTAAGTGCTCAGTTATGTATCTGTGTCCCATCACCTTCTTAATGCTCATATACAGTCACATCAACTATTGAGCTAGACATAGGTATGTAATTGCACATACAGAATCAAGGGTTCGGATTTCCTTCTTTAATCCCAGCCACCATAGAGCTGCTCATGGAATTTCTCTCATAAGAACAAGCACTGACCTCTCCGCCATGTTCTTTCACACAGACAGAGATGGCACCAGCAACTGACTAGAAACGTTAAGAAAACAGTCAACAGATTTGAAAAATATATTTTAAGATCTTTAGCCAGCCACAGACAAAAATCATGTTACCAGCCACTTTTCTACAGCTCACAGACTGAACTTCAGTTTTAAGTTGCATCTACACAAGAATATTAACTAAAACTGAGTCCGAGTAGTTAACACACTTCCTAGACAAATTACTACTCCTGCACACAGCCCACTTAATTACTTTTTTCCAATCCCATTTGTAACATCAATCAATTCGCAGATGCACTTTTAAAATTTCACTAACCTCTTCAGCATTGTCATTTCTGTTGTCTAACAAGGAACAGGTTAAGGAGAACATAGATTTTACCTACAGAAATTTAATCCCAAACTTGGCAAGGCTTCATTTGCATCGCACTAGGATGCATGAGTCGTGCTAGCGGTAACAAAACTTGTTCACGGTCCAAATTCTGAATGCCAAATCATTTACAATAAAATCTTTTTTCAAGTTAGGCAAGAGTCTTGTAACAGAAAATTATTTAGAAAAGTGAGGGAAAAGTGCCGCACTTATTTTGAATTAAAATATCTCAAAAAGTGAAAGCTAGAATACCTTTTACAGCTTTCTGAAAAGTTTCAGCAATGGAGATTTGATTTGGTGCTCAAGAATATATTTAAAAGTAGTGAGGAATCTGATTCCTCACTGCTTTGGCTGACTGGGGCCAAAGAATTTTATAGAGTAATACGTGAAGAAAAACTAGAGAGAATAATTGAAGAGGCACCATCAGCATCTTAAATTTGTCCACTAGAAAACTGCAAAGGTTTTAAGAAAAAACTTGTTAGCGACAAAACTGGGCTTGTTGAACATTAACACCTTAATTTTAATTAAACTACAGATCAAAACAAAAACATTGCTAATACAATCAACATCACAGTACTTCCACATCTGGTTCTTAAAGCAATCGGCACCTGTTACAACGTGTATGTAGCCTTTATATTCTTCAGGAAGATTACCCACAACAATGAATACAAAACCTCCAAATCCAACATGGGTTTGAAGGCCACTGGCTACAATATTCACTGGGTGCAAACGCAGTCATTATAGATGAACAGAACAGGCACACATTTGCTAAATGTATTCAATACAGCTGAAGCATTAAGTGATTACTACGGGCAATTAAGTATAGCATCATCCTTTTATAGGGTTTTTTTTTTTAACCTCCCAGTATCAAAACCATTCTATAAACATTCACATTGGTCCAAACTTCCAAGAAGCTTCAGCCAGTTCTCCTTTTTGTAAGCTATCCTCTTGCCCTCAAACAGAAGAAAAAGCGCTCAAGAATGTACTTCCGAAACAAATAAAATTGCCCAAACAGGCAGAATGGGAAAAATCTCTCTCAAGGAGAGACCTACATAAATGTAATTTTTACCTTGGAACAGATAACACTGGAATACTGCTACAATTGAGAAGTACGAAGTTTTAAATGCTCACCCCCAAAAGATAATTATCTTCAAGTCAAGCATTAAAAAAAACCCAAAACAAAACAACTTTGCAGGAACTAAACCAGTATTGCCTCTTTTATAGCCTGACAACTGTGACCAAAAATGTATTCAGAGTTAATTCATATTTGTTAATTCTAAGCAATCTAAATCATTCACATACAAAATAAATACGTAATCATACATCCAGAACCTCCAACCCATGGCATTTTTTCAGCCATTGTGACCCTGATTAAGGCCTCTCACAGTGTTTGTAGTCTCAGCTTAGACTAAATCCATCCCTAATAATCAGGAATAGTTTGGTGGAGGATGAGATTCCTCTGGATGGCAACTCTTTGCAAGGCTGCCTGTCAGCAGGAAGGAAACTACAGATAATGAACACCACAAAGGGCATTTCATCTTATTGTTGGGAAGCAGAGCAAGCCTACCTACTCCAAGCCTTCCACAGCAGCTCCTCACTGTTAATTCAGGAGCAAACATCTTATCCTTGACTTCTGAGTGCTTAATACAAAGGGAAAAGATCAACAATTATACCCAAAAAGGAAAGAAAAACTTTACTTTAAGGGCTAGTAGTATTTCTTAGCAGCCATAGCTGTAATTCTAAGAAATGACAGAATTCCACTTAAAATATGCTTTTCCTAAACATTTGAATATTCATGTTCAGTCAATTATGATTTTCCTCAAGATCTTAATATGTTGCATATAGTTTTTGTGGCTGCATATCCTGAATAACTCAGAACCATGCATAGTTAATTGACAGACTTGCCTGTTGTATTTCTCAGTTTCAGACATTTCCCTCCCCCCTTCCATAGTTTCATTTTAACATAATTTTTGACAAAAACATTTTGCAAGTACACTTCCAAATGAACTAGGTGCTCCAAAAATACTGAAACTAACTTGCTTAGTATATTTGAACCAAAGTGTTGATTATATAAGTTCCAATGCCTTTATGTATTCTATGCCATGTTAAGTGAACTGCCAAGAAGCACAATGCCCAACAGTGAACAAAGGCATGATGCTTTACAGTAATTTCCTGGACAGGAAATGAAAGGCTATAGAGACACTGAGCTGTGAATCCTTGACTTTCACCGCCTAAGACTCTTCTTATTAACTGATGAGAGATAGCACATTGACGATATTAAAAACAAAATCTATACCAATTCAGCTCTCTAGTGTTTGTTCACAACTGGTGAGAGAAGTTTAATCGGGTCTCAAATTATTGTAACAGCTTGATTTATCTATTAAAGCCTTTTTGTATTACTTGTATTTGCTTTAGATGGTACAAGTAACATTTGTAAAAGTAAACTGCTCCAGAAGAAAAGAAAGCTCCACCATATCCCACACATCAACAGCCTAGAGATGAAAGGCACATTCCACTCTGTAATAAACAAGTATTCCCACTGCTCTTCATTACTCACAAAATATATAGTATCAATGGACTAACCATTGTTAGCTATCCCCTCCATCTCATGTTCTTATATCAACCACCAGACAACTATATTTTTTCTCTAAATATGATTTAATTAAAAACACTAAATCAGCTTTGATCTTTATTTTATATATGTACAATAGTTACCAAATAATGAATACACTGAATCAGTTATGTTAAATTTCACATAACGTCAAAGGACATCAGCATGGCATGGAATAAACTCACACTGCCTTTTGCATATACAAAAAAATGCATTAATGTTAATTGTGATTACTATTTTGGTTTGTGTTTGGTTTTTTAATAACCTGCTTATTAATCCTCCAAATAATCTTGGCATAAAAACAGTGTAAGTAGTTAATTGATCAGTTAATATATTAGCAAAGATAAACATTAGTAAAGTTTGCAAGAAATCAATTGCAAAATTACCTCAAGTGTAGGACTGAATGTATTCACATGAAAGTTAACTTCAGTTAGAAAAGTTTTGAAAAAGAGCCCAAGTTGGAGCTGTGCATTAATTTGGTCAAACTGATTCATATGAATGAACACTCAAGTTTATTCAGATATTGAAAATATGACTATCCATTTAGTATTCACAAACATCTGTGTATATAGTGTGTGTATGTGTGTAAATATATACGCATATATAAAGTGAAGATATGTTAATGTAAAAATATACTGTTCATCCACTCCCAGTTACACAAAATTCAGTATTTGGACATTAAACTATGTAAGTATAAATGTCCATTTCAAATCTACATTCAACCAGCAACAAATACTTAGAAGTATTTTTGTAAACATTTGAGATAGGGAAAACCCATTCATTTACAAAACGATCCTTCTTTAACACATCAGCATCTCTTCAGCTTGAAAATTTTGTACAGCAGCTTCAGCTGGCCTATTGTGAATCTGCTCAAATCAAAGAGCTCACATTATCTTAGATCAATGTGTGAAAGCTCAGCAAATGCATAATTTTCAAATTCATTCTTAATCACCATCCATTTCCAGTTCACCAGCAAAAAGAAAATGCACTTGGCTACAAAAATATTAAGGAATGTTATTGAAAACAAAAGGCTATTTTGGTAGAAGAAACTACAAAAATAGTTGAGTCATGTTGTAAAGCTTTAATGCAAGAGCATTACAGTACAGATTTTCTTTCCAACCTTAAAGCTTAATCAACACCAAATTTAAATATCCATCTCTCAAGTGCTTGAAAAAAACGTGCTCAGTAAAAGTCTTTCTTCAATTTAGCCAACTGTAATTACGCAGGTGTCAAGCTCTGCGTCTCGGACATCTGTTGAGTGCTGTCTCTTGTTCCATTGGCAGCAATTACAGGTGTTGAGATACTCTGGTACAATGACGTAGGACAACTCAACACAGCTCCACTTTCATCCTCTCCAGTATCTGAATCTGGTGTCACAGAACTGCTTTCTATCCCCAGGATCTCACTAACTGCTTGAGGCAATTCCTAGAAACGAGGAGGGGAAAAAATATAAACATTAAAAATCACTGTAATTAAATGAAAAAAGTTTACAATAAGGATCCCTCCCCCAGTAAGTAATTTTTCGTTTGAATTTGGCTGTACTGAAAGCATCTCTCTCAGCATTAGTTCCATTAAAGTTACCATTTTCTGTATCTGCTTTTCAAAAAGACAAAGAGGACAAGCTCAGGAATCAATTCCTGGTTAACAATATAATCTTCATTGCAAAAATAAAAGTCTAAACAACTATTATAATTACACTTCAGGTTATTGAAATTAGTTCTATTGAGTGAACCATTAGTTTCTGCCTAATAAGTCTGGTATGCTTTCAGTGCAATGCACCTTTTGCCTCATCTTTCTCAAGCACGCTGAACATCAAATTACTTGTACTGAGGTTATCTAGTAAGAGTTAAGAAATCACGACCAAAAGGCACAATCCAGCTTTCCCCCAGTGAACAATATTACCCTATAAAATTAATCACTTGCTTACAGACTTTTAGAATATAGGTGCCGTATAGATACAGCACATCCTTTATCATACCCAGGCATTTAGTTAGTTCGCAAGTCATACATGTACAATTACAGCCAACTACATACTTTTACTGCCTATAAATGCTCACAGTAGATATATTCAAAATAGCTTTACCTTGCAATTCATCATCTGCATAGAAATTGCTTCTGCCTTGCAGAGTATATATTCCACATCAATTTTCATAGACAGTTCATTGATATGCTAAAAACATATTCACAAAGAATAGTAAGTGTGATAAATGGTAAATATGCTTTATTGTAAAATACACTAATACTGTACTGCACTGCTAATAAGTATCACCTTACAAGCTTGCCCCTTAAGCTATGAAGTGCTAAACATACTCTATTTGCTTTGACAAATGGGTACTGAAAGATGTAGTATGTAACAGCTGGCTTTCACCAGTATCCAAGATCTGCAAGAGGAATCCATTGTATTTCTAAATGTGACAAACTACCTAGCCCTCCTAGGTACCCCCAACTCACATTTTCAAAGAGATACCAAATAAGATTACAGAAGAAAAAGCAAAAATTAAGATTAAACATATTAAGCAGTAGTCTAAGAGGGAGAACAGTTTTCCATTTGTTAATGATCTTATCACTAAACACAGACATCAAATAAACCATTTTGAAAGCACAAGAGGACAGACGTTCAGTTCACATTTAACCCTTCACAAGATAGTACACACCTTTTCCTCCCCCCCAACGTGAAATACAAACATATTGCATTAACTCCAAAAAGTCAATTAATATTTAAATAATGCATAAGAATTCAGTACCTTTAATATTTCATTAAAGCCATAGTGCTTGTCCATTATTTGCTGTTTTTCAGATTCTAAGATAGCACAACAAAGGAGAAGATGAAAATTCTGGCAAGGCAATTCCGTCCACATGACCTGTTAAAATATGAAAACCACTTTTGAAATGCTCATGCTTTTCCTCTGAAAAGAAAGGCAGTTCTTGGAAAATAAGGAAGCCCTCAAGCCGAGTGGCTTAACTAACAATAAGCTATTTTTGAAGGCAACTAAGTATTTGTACAATTATTTGAAATTTTTCTTTTAGCCAATTAGTGACAACTGCAAGTATGAGTCACCAAATGCTTATCTGGTTAAGACTTCTGTGTCTACCAGGTTGTCCACTATAATGCTATTAAGCTGCCTGAGCTTGCGGTCTTGTGAATGTGTGTGTTCTGCCTCAGCTCATGTGAAATTCTCCTACTCAAAATTACTAACTACACAGAAGTGATTAAAACTAACAAATTATTTGTGTGGCTTAGTGTGTCTGCATTAAGTGTGAATTGGCAGAAGTACGTCATGCTCAGCAATCCCTCTAAAAGGTTCTAATGGTTATAAATAAGGTGCTACAGTTGCTCGCAATCCCCCCACTGCAAGAACCCAAATACATATACACGCAGGTTTTGGGGGTGGGTGGGTGTTACTTTCTGACTGCAGACACACTGGCTTTTGGTCCCATGTAGGCTACAGATAAACATTCTCAAGCTCACTGGGACTGAAATGTGCAACCTCAGTATTAATACCCTATTTTAGCATGTTCATGAGAGTCAAATCTTAAAAAAAAAAAGTATTTGAAGAGAATGTGTGTGGTGGGCAGAAAGCTGGAGAACAGTTTTGATAACGAAAAAAGGAAGAAGAAAAAAAATGTTTGCATAAATTACTCTGGCAAACCGATAAAGGGATTTGAGTCAACGGATTTACTCTCAAAACAGGCAGGTAAAAAAAGCAGGCTCATGAAGATTCAGTCTTACTTCATTAGTAAAAATTTTCTTGCTTCATTGTTGACAGAACACAGCCTTTAAGCTCAACAAGAGCTTACTTATACTTGAACTTTTATCACTAGTACACGTAGCCCGTAAGCAGAATTGCATAAATCTGAAAGATATCCAAACCAAGTTCACCCAAAATAAAGTGCAATTAATTTTGAATGTTTCAATTAAGATTCAATTCACTCAGTCCAGAATTAAATTTTCTATCTTTTCCAGGTATCCAATATTCTGTTAAAGCACTCTCTCACTCCAGGAAAAGGGCTGGAATGTAAATAGGCTGATAAACAACAACAATCATATGAAAATGCCTATAGTCTACCAAATACAGTCTGTCTACACACCTTTTTTTTCACTCCCACTTCATAAGGAGGAAATATTGACAGCTGTACATGGATTTGGTTCAAGTTTGCACATAAAGGGCGCAAACTACTGCCTACACGTTTCCAGTACACTCAAATTCTTATGGTATGCATACCACAAATCCTCTGCAACAATCACTAATGAAGCACATCAGACAACAGGCTGCCTCTTGGCATTAAATCTAAACCAGAACATAGATGATGGAAGCATGACAACGCAGGCTATGGGGGAAATGGAACCAAAATATAGATCTGTATAACAGCTACCTTTTTATAGACATTAACAAAATATTTAATTTTTGTATCTACAACTTAATGCTATCTTACTGGAATATCTACTTTAAGAAGTATTTGCTTCAAGCTGTAACTTCCGTGGAAGCTGGATCTGGCTTCAAGAGTGGAAAAAACCCAAAAATACTAACAAGGATGTTTACAGACATTCTCTCCTCTCCGAGGAAAATTAGCAGCTGTCACCAGCTGCTAATACCAGCTGCAAAAAATTCCGTACTTTTTGCTACCATTTTTGATACACCTTTCAAAGTCTGGAACAGAGCATGCACTTAAGCATCTGTATGTAAATGTGTAACAGCAGCATCACAAAGTGCTTGGAAAAGGATGAAAGAAAAATAGCATTTAAGTTAAGAATATAAAATATACCACTTAAGTGCGATAACTTTCTCCTATTTCTTTCTGATAAAGCTGCGCAAGTAAGGATCCATTTATTCTCGCACTGCCTCAGTATCCATGAATATTTGTAAGCAATGCTAGCATATAAGTAATTTATCACTGGGTCATTCTGGTTTTATACTATGTGAGCTGTACTAGCATAACACTGGAGTTAAGTGTGAGCTAGCTGTGTAATTTTGTTACAGAATTTTTCTTCCGGGATTCTTCTTCTTCTACCCAGTCTTCCTGCACCATCTTGAGAGTGAAGCAGCTCACTGTGCAAAGGAAAGATTAAGAGCTGGCTGGAATTACCAGGTAATATTGTCTGTCCCTCCAGTGTGAAGGAGGGACTGGGCTGCTCTCAATTTTGGGATATCTAAGCAGGGGCTCAGTATGCTGTCTATCTGGGCTGAGTTTGAGAGACACTGCTAAGATGTACTGCAAGTAATCCCACCCACAGGCAGAGCAGTTTAACCTGCATTCATATTTCTGTAAAAAGGTGTTGCATATAGCATTGCAAAAAACTGCAATCACATAATGTGTCTCAACTTATCCACAAGGTGGAATGCCACCTCTAGCACGTGCACTGCCTAGCACACCCTGTTGTACCATAACCACCCACATTTTCTACCACAATCTGATTATTATGGCTCTTGCTCAGTAAGTGGGAGGGCTTGGTTTTAGCCTCTACTCCAGCTGATGGGGACTGGTATCTCCCATCTGTAAGGTGAATGTCTAATAACCGGTCTAGTGAAGAATCTTCCTCATTCCTTTTTTCGAGATAAAACACTGGAAGTCATGAAT
Organism: Gymnogyps californianus; assembly: GCF_018139145.2. Taxonomy (NCBI): domain Eukaryota; kingdom Metazoa; phylum Chordata; class Aves; order Accipitriformes; family Cathartidae; genus Gymnogyps; species Gymnogyps californianus. The sequence continues at coordinate 178,207,206 of NC_059471.1, forward strand.
TCAGTGGGAACAGGGAAAAAGTATCCGATGCTACCTTAGTGGTTCAGGCAACTCAGAGGACAGAAATGCAGATCCAAAAGAACACCCTGAAATTCATAGATTAGACAGAAAAAGCCCCAGAAGTCCTGGAACTTGGTACTGGAATCTCAGATCGTACCTCCCCTTCCTCCCATTCCACCCTCTGCAAGTGAATACGTCACAGGGTAGCATCGCCTTCAAATGGGTTGCCTCAATTCATGTGCTATTACAAAACAGCACATGAATTTTGCTCAGACTGAACTACCCTAAAAGCAGTTCATTTCTCTCTATTGATTACAAAGGGGAAAATGGTCTCTCTAGCTTGCCTTTGTAAATCCCACATATACACTCCACTGATACCAATGAAGCTGCACAGCTATGAACGGGGGGGACGACACACAACGACACACAGACGTTGTAAGCTGGACTTCAACTGTGACAAAGGTGACACTACCTTTCACATAAAAACATCAACATAATGCCTTAGTTTGTTTTAAAAAGGAAAACAAGATACCCCCTTTCCCATTCCATATCTCCTAGCAAAGAAATTGAATACTTGTAGTAAACATACATTATGATGTGCTAGAAGGAACCTACAAGACTAGGTTTCCATCATCTTCCTAAGACAGGAAAAATATACTTAAGAGTTAGAAATATAGTGTGTTTCTTTTCTGTATGCACATGCATACACGCATTAAAGCAGAGGTGATAAAAACATGCTAGCCTGGGACTATAAGAATACTGTTGTCAGTATTCTTATTACTATATATGTCAATACTATAAATAAGAATACTGCTGTCATCAATTTAAAAAGAAAAATTAGTCTTTAAAAAATACTGAGAAGACAACATAACACCGAGGGGGAAAAACGAGATGGGTGAAATTTTTTTCCCCCAAAATCATTATCATTTATACCTTGGAATACGAGAATTCTTTTGGTTTTGTACATTTTGGTTCCCTTATTTATGAATGTTATTCATAAACTTTTTAGTCCTTTTCAGTTAAAAGATCACCTCACTACTCTATGATAGTAAATTCCACCAACTGATGATAAAAAGCTAAAAAAGATTTACTTTAGACAGTTTTAAATACTGGTCCTCCTCTTTATGTGACTCCTTTTTCATTAGTGGAAAAAGTGAATAAAAGCATCACCATTATTTTTCATTATACCAGAAACAACATTATTTTTCATTATAGTACAAATTTTATGCATCTCAGTCCTGTTCTTTTCATTACCCTTCTGTTCTCCAGCACAACTCTATGTGATGTTATATCCTAGAAAATACTCCTTCCATTCATCTGAACATTTATTCTCTAGTTTGTGAGTTTTCAGTGGATATTGTGCTCTTGTTAAACGCATCTTAGACAATAAACCTGTACTGTTGACACAATTCTCAATTTTCTTGGAACAAAGAATTGAAGTGCGTTCAACAAAAATGTTAGTTCACCTTAATTACTCCATATGATCCCAAGATCACCGAAATGAAAAAAGATCTCATTAACCTGGAATTATCAGAACTTCCACATTTTGATGTTTTAATTATGTTATTTGGCATCATGAGGCCTTATCATCAAGATTAAATGGATCTTCTGACATCATCCTCTTTATGGTTTTGGCTAAAACAAAAACTACCCTGCCAGTGCTTCATTCCACTTAATCTATAAAGTACTACCAATATCAAGGAATTAATCAGACACACACACAAATGCTTTTTCTTCTAGCATAAGCTCTTTTCCTTTAAAAGTTAACTGATACTCTCCACTTACTACTTCCACGTAAGAGCCTCATCTGAAGGATCCTGTCCAAACCTTTTTGAAAAAGCCAATTTATCTCCACCACCTCTCATACGTATTTTTTCATTAACTTCCCAAGTTGTTGTTTTGGCTAAAAAGACATAACATATGCTAAAATGTCCTCACCTCATTGCACTGAATCAGTTTAAAAAATTTATTAGAGTATTAATCACTTTGCAGAATGATTCATGCTTTTTGTTCTGAAGTCCAAAGACTGCTGGAGTTTGTGTGATGAAATATCTTCTTACCTCCCAGAGTCGAAGAATATCTTGAAAGCTAAATTCCCTTTTAAATCTGATAAGAAGCCATCGGAAGCAAAAATAAAGGTAGCCTGAGTCTTGAGATTCTAGGAATAAGAGTGTTACATTTCATAAACACCAAATTTGGTTAAGACAACAGGGGGGAAAAAAACCCCAACACACTTTACAGGTACACAATCATACCACTGATTTTTAAGACGGTGGCCCCTTTCCAGAATGAAAGATACTTGCCAGAGGACAGCATATTTTTAAAATCAGTAGCAAGATGACCCTGTTTTTCAACAGTTATGGAGCAATTACTGAAATCTTTTAGGCGTTATTAATTTACAAGTCCTGTATTCATATAATATTACTATTGGAATTATGTTTAAAGACTGGTAAGGATATCAATGCACATAGAATGCAGCAAGTTCTTTTAGTTATTGTGCATGAATAATACACCTACCTAAATAACTGCAAAATCCACTGTCTAGTAAACGAAGCAAAGTACTCAGTTGAATTAGTTGTGTCTTCATACCCTGCATCTGTTCTTCAAAATTCTGATGCTGGATGGAATAAAATATCAGCACTGTCATTTTTATTAACTCAATGATAATTCTGAGATTTACAGCTATTTTTAATTTTTAAAAAAAAGTTTGTTATTGCAACAGTGGTTCTCATCCTTTAGGTATTTAACATACGGATATTTAACTGTACTTCTATCTAATGAAATGTCTGCCTTTTACTGAAAGGTTTAACTAAAGCAGTGAACTGTTTTTCTTTGATAACACTTTTGTATGTAATAAATTATATTTTAAATCAGCCTATGCTCTGTACCTCCAAGCAGCACCACTGCTCTCAAACCAAAAAGACATCTCATACCAGTCACATATTGTTTCACCACATGCACAATTCATAAAAGCTTCAGCTTGTGAAAAGTCTAAATTGCATTTAACAAATGCAAAAGGTAAGTATGACAGGGAACCATCATCTTGAACAAAATCCTGCTAGAGGACTCCTGATTAATACAAATTTGTCTGTGATGGCTCTGAGTTACTTCAGAATTTCCAAGGAGTCAAATTTGTCTGTATTGCACAGTAATAGTATCACAAACCCACCATAACCTGTGTCAATCAGAAAAAAAATGTATTTACTTCAAACATAAGATGATTGCTTTAAAAGAATTCAAAAAACCCAATGAAATTTATAAAATAAAATTAACCCCAAATGCTATCCATAGCTTATCTGTTTATGCGGGCTAAAAAAGCCTTATTTTACCATTTGATCCATGTATGATACAAAGCACCAAAAGGCATCTACTTCATTCTCCATAACATACAAGAGAGGTGAAAGCAAGTCACTCATCCCCTGGACATAACCTTGATGGAGAAAAAGGGAAAAAAGGCAAATAGGAATTTAGTTGAACTCAGCAGTTAAACAGTAATTTTTCAAGTGTGTTGAATGACTGAACAAATGTTTGCATTCCACGTTTGTACAGATACTGTAATTTTCCAACTCAACCACCAATAAAGACATTTTTGTGTTAATAACCACCAACATCCAGTAGATCTAACAAGATTTACCAGCAGTTTCTGCCAATCTAAAGAGGGCATAAAACACATGCATTGCTTTTGTAGTTGTTAAAATAGGTACAAACTGAGCTGACACCAGAATAGATTTTTAGTAAAAAAAGTTCCCATTTAGAGCTCAGAAGCATATAGTGCTATTTTTAAGAAGATTAAATATATACCTTGCACCATCACAAATACAGACTCATATTTATTCTCCTCTCCATCTGTAATTGGTTGCTTTCTTCCATACATTTAAAATCTTTTAATGTCTTCCCACTTTTTTTTCCCCCAACTGAAGATTTTCTTTTCAAATAGATTTGAAGAAGAGATGCTGAGTTTCAATCCCAAGAAAACATACGGCGCAATAGCTTTTACGAAGAAAATTTCGCACTTAACATTTCTTTTTTCTGGCACTGAATATGCTTTAAGGATTCCTGTATTTAGGGAAGTAAGGACTGTTCTGCTTGGACGGTATTTTAAATACACTAAAGCCTAAGACCAGCTATGTAACCAAGCAGCCAACAACAAAGATTACTACCTATCAAACTGCGGAAGAGGATTAACAGCAAAGTATTGCTTGTGAGAAGCATGAAAGAAACACATATCCAGACCTGATTCAAGAAAGTGCCTTTAGGTTTCTGTGCCTAGAAATGGTGAATCAAGTTCATGTGCCCTAAAAAGCATTCACATGCCTTGTAAGAAAAGCTTACATTTAACTGGAGAATAAAATGCCCATTTTTAGAGCATATCATTTTTACAAATAGCTAAAAAATTTCAGTTGTATACCAAACAGTTTCGAAGTTTTATAGCTTTTTAATACTTCTTCCAGCTTCCTTACTTGTAATTAACAGCCCAATTAAGAAGAGTAGAGGACAAGGATTTTTACAGCTCATTTTTCTCCTTCTTCCTGACTCTTCCAACTACCTTACCACTGATGCTCAAGTCAGCTTATCTACTGCCCTATTGCTGCTGACCTCCCCAAGTAAGGGAGAACATAATTTATGTGTATATCTATCGTCAGTGGTTGGTTCAACATGACATGACATTTCTCAGACTCAAGCTTGGCTGATTCAATTTCTTAACAATGTAATTATAACTGAATAACTGAAAAGAGGACTGGAGCCAATGACTGTGAAAATATGGAGCAGGTGTGAGAAGAAAAACAGAACAAGGAACAGAAAACAGGTAAATAATTAAAAGGTCAAAAGAAAAAAATGTTTTATTCCCTACACATTTTAATACTATAGCCAATTAAAAATAAATGCAGAGAAAATTCTGTTCAAGACAGTTTAAAAGTCTCTTAAAGAATAAAACCAGTTGCATTAACGCAGACTTGAGGAATTCATTCAGAAAAATGTTGTATTAACAGCTGTTCTGTCCCCTCCCCTATCTGGCACTTTGTGGCATTATTCAGACCTCTCTACAGCTGCTGTCGAAGGATTAAGAGCAGCACTGTACCAATGCTTGAGTAGCTTAGAAGCCTTGGACAGATACAATGTCAAATGTACTAGATTTCCATTATTCTTGCTTGTTTATAAAACAGAAGTCTTATCCACTGCATACATTTGAGCCATCTAAACAATGTTTTTAATAGAGTGGGTGGTAAATGTCCTTTAATTTCATTTATATGTCACTGTGCATTAATGCAGGTTGAAATGTGGAAAGACATGAGGAACAGAGCTACATGTGTAAACAACAGGCTCAATCAGTTTTAGTTTTTCCCTCCTTTTTCAAGCCAAAGATCAAGTCTCTCTACACACTTGACAGAAAGGACAAAAGCTGACAAGTCCTATGGCTCTGCAGCAAGTTTACTAGCGATTAAAGATTTGTTCCTACTTTTTGCCTTCAAAATCTAACACAAAGTGGGCTTTTAGAATCCCAACACTCTTCTGGGACAGAACGCCAAAAAAACCCCCAAGTACACAACAGCCAAATGTCATGCCAGGGGTGGAGGGGGGAACCAGCTAGAAGTATGTTTTCCCTCCCTCCCTTCCAAGTCAATTAACAGAAGCCAAGACTTAGACATCTCATATACACTGTGATTAAAGCAAGATGTTATATGCTGTTCCTTCTGCAACAGATGCGTACACTAAAGCGTAATTTTTGACAGACTGTTAAGTGTACTCCTCAAGAACCAGCTTTTAAAGTATTCATAAGAACATTTGTGTTTACAAACAGCTGGTTCAGCATACTGAGCTTTAATTACAGCAGTGGCAGCCGGTTTATCATTTTTATTGATATATCAGTCTTAAAAATGGATATAACACTCAAGCTCCAAAGAACCAAACCCATTTAAAACTCTGAAAAGCAAACTTGCTTCAATTCTTAACACAAAAAAAAAACACCAACAAAAAAACCACCACAACACAACAGTAGGGCTATAGTGAAGACAAACTGCCACTTAATTCCCAATCCCACCTCAGCTGATGACTCAGATGCCTATGATAAACATCAGATAGGAGAGAGGAAGAAACAGGATGAGAAACTGAACAGTCATCTACATTCTTAAAATACAAATCTTGACATTTACAAAAAGCATTGTAATCAATACAAGTTCAATTGTATTAACAAGCCTTAACATAAGCAAATCTGCATATCAGAAACTAAAAAGGCTTTTACATTCAGAGGAACACAACTTACCTAAGTCAAAGTCATACATGCAATAGGTCATCAAAATATCATGAAGTAAAATCAATCCTGGATTATCTTCGCCTTCGTAGAATTTATTTGTTCGATCTGTCCTGTTTACATCTTTCTCTAAGAAAACAGTCCAGATTCAAAAACATTTTCAAAACAAGTTCTACAAAGCCAGCATCAAATGAATTCAGAATGTTTTTAAGCTCCTGCTTTTTTCCTCAAACACTGTTGCAAAGCTTTGAAGTGTTTAAGACAACTGCATAACTGAATGTCATTTCAAAATAAAGAATATTTTAAAAGAAAGAAAATCCTTCCTGTCTGCAATAAAAGGATTTGCTTATAAACATATTTTAAAGCTTTTTGCCTTTTTTTGTTAATACTTTTTATGGAAAAATTCCTGACTATAATTCCGTGAAAATGTTTTACACTTACAGGGATTAAGAACAATTTTATGTGAGTTAGCTATGCAATGCCATTTATGAATATTTATGCGATGCAGCATAAGCCATAGTAGGAAAGTTACCACATGATCAGCTCAAAGACACAGTGATAGTTCACGACAGCATGTTTATAAATTCTGTTTAACAAGTTCTTATAACTCATAGTGAGCTGAAACCGCCTGTTTCATGAGGCAGTTTTCATGCCTCAAACATACCAAGCACACAGCATACTCTTTAATAATGGGAAATTCAAGACTGATGTATTGAAATAAGCAAAATTTTGAGTGCACTTAATAAAAGCAGTATTTTGTAGTTTTGGATCTATTTTACAACATAAGCCTAATATTGTCATTTACATTTCAAACACTTAAAAAGGAACAGAACTTTAACAGAAACAAAACTTCAGCCTTTTTTGAACTCTGAATGTTTTTTTTTTCTGTTACATACACACTCTTTAAAAAGGTAGTTTACTAATCTACTAAGACTAGACTTTCTCAACCCTTTCAGCTTGCCTGTTGAATAACTGGCTGAAATAAGTTTAGTCCATGTCTCAGAATAACACAAAAAATCTTACCCTGTCTCCTGAAATAACTATTTAGTAATCCTAAACGTTGGTGCCCAAACCTCACTACCAAAGAGAACTGAGGATACAAACTGCTAATTGTCAGCAGAACTTGATGAAATTTTTAAAAGTAGGTATAAAACCCCACAAGTCAGAATGCACATATACAAATCCCTGTAAGAAATTTTAAAATACACAGACACATTTTTCTCATTGTATGTCATTATTTTAATGACATTCCCAGTAAAATTACATCGTGAAATAACATGAAATAAAGAGCCTTTTGTTATTAGGTAAAGGAAGCTAACAAATCCAGCCATTCTGTAACACTAATGTGTAAAGCTCTGAATTACTCTAGTTAAGGAAGTTTTAGTATTAAGTATGTAACAAAGTTTAGACACCTCTGAAAACAGCAACATGTTAGGTTTTAGTGCCTCTTCATACAGGTTACTCAAAGGGTTACATTTTTTCAACTTCACACTGAATTGTCAAAGTGTGTGAATTTGTACAGTTAGGTATGTTTCTAAATCTAAATTTACCTATAAGACTCCGGTAATCTCTTAATCTTGAATTTCGTTTTTCCTGTTCCTCACTGACAGATTTCCACTGCAGTTTCATCCTGAAATATTCATCCCTGAAGAAGATAGATAATTTTGAAACCAAAACATGCTCAATTATAACATTTCTTTCTTTTTTATTTAAGCATTCATTCACTCCATTTGTTCTTTGGCATAAACGGGATAACAAAAACACCCTGTTTATATAATATTTTTACTTTAGTATAACAATCGTTTTTAAGAAAGTCTCACGCGCTACTTTGCATTCAACAATCTTTAGCAGCTGTGTTTCAACTTTCCGAAAAGCTTTCTAGATCACTATATGCCTTAAGAAAAAAGCAGCTTTTTAATTTATTTTGTAACAAAAACACCACTGTACTCACGTTTTACTTTTTTGCAGATTTGCTCTCTCTTCTTTAGTGCTATTCCAAGGAAAATACCCCAAAAGAAATTTCCATGCCTCTTTTCTTAAAGTATGGCAGAGACCCTATGGAAAAATAGATATGAAACATTAACAAAGACTGTTTCAATTTTGTGAGGAAATGTTCCTATAGTGATACAACACTTCTTAAAGTAACAACTTAAAAGAGAACTTTTATAAGTAAGCTTCTTTTTACATTGTAGTCAAATCTTATCTGCTAACTAGGTATCACACTTGGAAGCGAGAGGAAGAGACTATGATTAAGCAGAAAACTGTAGAAGCACTGGATTCATCCTTAGAAGATAAAAAAGAAACTTTCAAAAATATTTTCCTTCCTATATTTTTGCTTCACTGCTGGAAATAAAAACCTTACGGGCATCACAAACTTTAAGAAGCAAAAACAATACCTTTAAAATTTCTAACATGACATGGCCAACATGCAGATGAATCATCCAAGCAATCAAAAATACTAGTGTCCACTCAAGGACACTATTTGTCAGAAATCTTTCCAAGTAATGCTCATCATTTGTAGATGACAAAAATGTACTAGCTGAATCATATCCCACTCTCATCAAAAGAGTTTCTTTCAACTCCTGAAGTATAGTCATGAGAATGAGGCACTTTTGCTATCAGACTCCCCAGTTTACTAGTCCAAGGCCAGCTTGATTCCTCACTATATTTCTTCATTTACCATTAGATTAAGGCAAGAAAGATGGTGCAGCAGATAGCATCAACCACTGCAAAAACAAGTAGCAACTGGAACTTTTCCAGTAACATGCAAACAGTTCAAGAGAGGCATTTTAACTTTTTTCTTTAATGAGGACCTGCACTTAATGTACTGGAAGTTATTGGGATCTTAAGTCATAAATAAAATCCAGCACTCACTCCTCTGGCAACAGACAACAGAGATGACAGGGAAATGGGCTACTGGAAGAAAAGTTTTGTAGTAATTCTCATGATTGCAGAAGGGTCCTTAATTGGCCACCTCAGGCACAGGTATATTAAAGAACAGTCACAGAAACTGAAAAGGGCCTCAGTTTCACTCTACCCCATTCACAGTACATTACTTAATACGTATAGGTCTTTAAAAAACCTGTAATATCAATGTTATCATTCTCTACTTCTGCTCAAACTCCAAGAATCCAAGACTGCATGCTTGCAAACATGCATCAACAGGTGCACAAAGAATGCATTAAGGCAGATGGATTCCCACCAAAAAAAGAGAAATAATAAAGTAACATTAGGTAGAATAGCTACAGGACATAACTAAAGTTTTCAAAATTTCCATCACTGAGACTAAATTCATATTCATATTGCAAGAACCCTCAGTTCAATAAAAAAATATCAGCAAAAGTGTTTAGGACTGCTCTGATGAGGGCCAAATCCAGGCAAACTGCTGGGCAAAGAAGAGAAGCTTTTGTTGGAGAAGGATAAGAAAAAACCCTCAAAAAGAAAAGAATAACCCCAATATCCTAACACTGAAGCATTGATGTTTTCCTGAAAGGCACTTCGATTTCTCCTCTTTATCACTTAAGCCTTTGTGTTTTCAACTCATTCACTTTAGCCAGCCACCACAAGATCTCTCTCCTTGTAGAGCACTTTGTATGGTTGCAAGACTGCTGAGGTATTTGATTAGCATGAAATCATGCTTTATGAAATCTCTCCAACAATACTGACTGGCTCATGCTCAAAGTCCTGCACGAAGCATTTTAAGTATAATGAAAACAGCATAACCATGGTTTGGGAAGGAAAGAAAAAGGGGCTAGAATCAAGCCATAGGTCTTGCTGACTTCAGAAAAAAAAGTTACCCCTTTGAATATCAATCGCTTTATGTAGTCGACATTTAAAATTCTTCCTTCAGAATCCATATTCTTAGCCCATTCTTCAGCCGACACAGGCTCTCTTCTAGTAACTTCAGGCTGTTGTCCTAGATCGATCTGAAACACACCCAAATACGTTATATGAATCCCACTGAAATGCTTCAGTAGTTTTGAACAACTGCACAAATAGTACTAAGCTTGCCAATTTCTTATATTCATTGCAACTACATTTTCACATGTGCATACCTCAGAGTTAGCAACTCTAAGGATCTAAGGCTGTGTCCACATTAGCAAGTAGTGTGGACCAACACAAGCAGATGTTTAGAGCAAGACACTCTGTGCCGAGGACCTGGGTATACATGTTAGTATTTCAGATTTTGGAGGAGGATGTATGTGTGTGTTTTAAATAACCTTCTACCCCCACGAACACCTCTGAGCTAGCTTCCCATGGACTAAAAGCCTCTATGCAACTGGAAATGTATTAGGTATGTGCAACACAGCAAACAAGGACAATCGGGAGCTTCACTTCAAAAGCACATTCCTGATACACACTAGCACATCTTAAGAGAGAACTGAAAAACAACTTGAGTTCAGAGACGCTACGCCCACACAGACTGCACAGTGTGACTGAAAGATCAATTTAAGTACACCGCCCCTGTATGTGGTTTCAGAACTCCTAACATCCACCAAAGTTTCACAGTTTGTGGTTCGTCTCTCTCAGTTCCCAAATTGCATGTTTAAGCACAGCAGAATTCAGCAGACAGTACTTCCTTACTTTCTAAAAATATTTTGATGATGGCAACCACCAAGTCAATTTGTGTTTCAACTCTTTAGAAGTCTAAGGCATTTTGCCTTAGACTCTTTTTGATTAAGACATACAGGTCAGTGTTATTTTCAGTATGTAGCATTTGTTATACTTTTTCTCATTGATAAATTAACTGATTAAATGCTAGGCAGCAAGTTCTTAGAATTACATAGTTCATACAACTACTGCTAAGATATTAACACTATTTTGAACTCAAGAAAAAAAGTAACATTCAAAACAGTTTAACACTCTAAAAACATGTAAGCTGCTTAAATAGTAATCACAAGCATTTAAAAATAAACCTTTTCCATCTATCTGTAAAAGACACCAATAGGAGTCCAAAGTGATTCATGATCCAATTACAAGTTCATTCTAGCTTTGGTTCAAGTCATACATAAATCTGTACATTTATACACCCTAGACAACATCCAATTAAATACTTTGTTTTAATCTTCTTAGCCCTCTTAAAACAAAGTGAAATGTTGAAGTGATTAGCCAAGAAAGTTGGTTATTAACCTGCATACCCCATTTTTACCTAACATAGCTCTGTCTGACCACAGAGGAAACACTAAGCATGAAATGGGTCACTTTTCAGGGCAGTGACTCTAAGGTAACGATAATCTCCATTTCAGTAATGACAAACTTTCTTTCAAAGCAAAACTCATATTTGCCAGCATAAAAATGACATATTCTAGAAGTAGCTTACTCTTGTGAATAAATGGTACGGCAGCATATGCCACAATCGCCAAGCATAAACAGTATAACTCACCAAGCTTCAAGTCCTACCATTCCTTTAAAGGTGTGCGTAAAAAGAATCAATGCATCTGTATCATTCATTTACACACTCACTCGTGTAATGACTTCAAATCCTGGTTCTTCCTGCTGATTTATCTTCAGCCCTGGAATAGCATCATTGAGAAAGTCTGCCATTTCTGATGGTGGTCGCCTTTGACTTGAAGGGTCACTTAAACGGAAACTGTCAAAAATATAGTTTGTGACTTTGGAAAATCTTCCCATTGTTACTGTGTATGGATCTTTCTTCAATTTCTGTGTTATAACAAGGAAAACAAGTAAAATACAAAAAGCCTCAGATTATTTGGAATTCTTGTACTCAAAGAAAGCAGAACAACAAGAAGAGTACTGTAGGTCTCGAAGTTATTGAAGTTTCATGTCTCAGTAGTTTCATACAGTACATTCATTACATGATTAAAAACAGATATCTTCAATATTAAGATAATACTACTGATTGATTTGAAAGATTGGATAACAGTGTGCTCAGTAAGCCTGACCTACGTATAAAAGTGGGTCAGAACTACTGTTTACTTTCCAGTGATTAATGCCACAAAACGTCTTCCTTCTGCCAAGCTTCTCTACCTTCATAGAGAAAACACATCTTGAATCATCATGTACTCTGCTAGGAATCTCACACAAAACTTGATTTGACAACTAAGTCCAGAAACTAATGTAATTCACTCATGAAGATTTTCTTTAAACAAATCAGTGGGTCAAAACTCTGCCCTCATTCAAGTCACTGGAAATTTTGCTGCCAACTTTCATGAGTCCACAAACCCCATGCAAATGATAAGCAGTTCTAGCATAAAAAACAACTCTTTTAGGCAATATTGTGCTCTTCACTGCTGTATTTTCAGCATCCATTCAAGACTGTCAGAAAATATCAAGGAAAAGAATATTTACTCAAGGAAAATTTAGAAAATTCTAATTAATATGTTTTGGTAACTCCTAAAATTTTTCCTTCTTCCCCTTTCTAAAACTATCTGTACCCAGATGCATAGAATCACAGAACACATTACCTTTAATAGGTTCAAAATAGTACCACAGGGAATTTAAGAAGTCATTAGAACACAGAAAACAACTTATAAGGAAGCATACTTTCTACAGTAAGCATTTGTTTTAGGATACAATCAATGCTTCTACAATGGTAATGACTCGGGGAATATTTGTGTGACATGGTAGAGTGGGGTTTTCTTAATAAATGTCTTCAGAATAAAAAAGTCAAAGATAATACATACTTGTAATAAGCCATATGATGGTTCATCAAAGAGATTTTCAAAAGACTGAGACAAAGACTTGTTCTGAGAATTCACAAGAAGAACCCGTTTATCCTGTGGAGATCTGCAATAAAATTAAAAATGGGTTTCTATAAGTACCACCAGTTTTTCCTGAAAATGTTTTTAGAATATTTACTGGTTTTTGAAGTCACATTTCAGGTTTTGTGCAAAGAAAGGAGGTTTGATACAAGATCACTCTTAGTTCTTGGCACAAGTTCACAAGCTAACACATTACAAAACAGGACTTTCGTTTTTCAAAAGATTAGTCATCATCATATTCATTCTGAATTGTACTCTTTCATTCTCTGAAAGATCATGATGCTTTTGAGAAATTTTTGATAAATTAGTCTGGAAGATAACTTTTGTCACCCACATGTAAATAAAGTTTTCTTCAACTATAGTTTTCTATATTTGACAATGGACAAAAAAAAGAGGTAACACAGGAAAGGAAATTTAGTGAGACATGGTCAGCCTCAACACAATATACGCTGAAACTCCTTTCAGTAACAGAGGAAGAGAAAAGAGCCCATGTCACCATATACAGTTAAGGAATTCTTTCTACCAATTAGTAAATCTTACATTAATGCATCCTGTAAAACATTACATAAAGGAATACAAACTGCTTTTCAATGTATGAAAGCACATCAAATTTCTAACCAAGAGTATTACAACAGCTACTGTCAGAATAATTCTAAGATTCATACTGATAGGAGCTTAAAAAACACCACAGTCATTGTATTGTGAAACAGAACCATCTCAGTACAGCCCTGCAAATGTATTTCTGTGTAGACTCCAAAAGCTAAACGAACACAAACCCGATTTGGCCTAACTCACTGTATTTGTACACTCTTGTTCTTCAATACAACATTTGCTTCTGACAGGCTTGCACAGGCAGATGAAAACAATAACAACAAAGACAGTGGAACCATGCTGCTCCTCGTATTTAATCTGTTCTTTTGCTCTTACTAGCCCCCTCCCCCAACATCCCATTTTCTCCCCTCCTCCGGCACAGATACCCCATCAATTCATTAACCAGCTCCTGAATCACCAATTTACAGCTCAATATGTGACAGAAGAGAGAACAGCCCAGAAGCCAGGCTGACATTCAAGCCTCGGAGTTGGTAGCCAGGCAGGGGAAAGCCAAGCACTTTGCCATCTGACTCTAATCCATCGCACAGACTTACATTTATAAAATACCTCTCTATTGCTCTCTCCCAAAGTTTAAATCCACTATTTCTAGTCTTTGAAAGAAAAGTTACTTTTATTTTTATTAGTACCTGCATCATCCACCATGTTATTAAAGTCAAAGATAAGAACTTTAATAAGTCTTATCTCTCTCCCATTCCAACAGGACAGGACACTGTTAACACTGACGGATATGAAATGCAACAAGAGATCTCATTTTGAGACAGCCAGACACCACAGTCATAGTTCTGAGGCAGCAACGGTTAATGAAGCTCAACTGGCTTTTGCTAAAAAGCAGCACAGGGGCAAAGGCTGAGTCATGTATTATGTTCTCCTTAACTAAAAGAACAAAAACTTTGTACCACATCTCCATTTTAATTAAACATTCTCTCTGGACAGCCGGTTGGGTATCAACAGCTGCTTGGGTAATGTTCAAAACAAATTTGTGAGCTAGACACTTTATTAAACACTCATAACCTTGCGAGTTAGAAAGTGTCATCCGTACACACAATATTTTCTCAATATTAGACTGGTGCCACCAAACTAGGAAGCACCTAATCTTTAAAGCAACAAATTACAAATATTTTGTTCAAGTTTAGCCACTTCACACACACTGATTTCAGCAATGACGTGACATTTTATAAAGAATGGTGTTAAAGGAGGGCAAAAACTTTTGAGATAATAGGAAGAGAGGAAGAAAATACCTATGACAGAAAGATATTTTAGAGAAAAGCTAAACTTTCTGCCTTAACATCAATACTCCATGTATTATAAACTAGAGGTTGGGATAACAAGTAATTATGCTGCCAAGTATTTGCTTGTGGTATCCAGAAAGCTGAGTAAACATCTTTTCCTAAAAGATGTTGTGAGCTTAGATACATCATGTACTAAAGCATAAATAACCATTAGGAAACAACAGAAACGTACAGAGACTGAAGTCTGCCATTTCCACAACTTATGTGGCATATTTGTTCTTTTCTCTTTCCTTAAAAAAAATAATCATCATAATTCATGACTAGAGCACAGAAAAGAATTTGGTGCCAGAAGCAGACCTTAACTGGAAGAGAGGAATCTAAGAAAACTAAAACTGGAAGTTCCTGCTCAGCTTAATGCTTAACTTCATTCAGATTTAATTTCCACAGCTGCCCCAGCTTTTTGCTTTAAAGTTCCCAAAGTATCTGCTGTTGCATTCATCAACGCTTAGAACTGTTCGAGGTGGCAATACTAAGCAGCTCAGCACATCCTGAATGCTTGAACATCACCTCAAGTTTCCCTGTCTAACCTTAGCAGGGAACTCCATCTGGTAAGCATTCCTGGACACGCCAGCGCACAGCTGCTGGGTCAGACTGCACAAACCCTACACCACTGCCTTCTTTTAAAGAGACACACATGAGGACATGACTGCCTCTCTTCGCACAGTTTCTTGCCCCCCCGACAGCTACTGTTTTGCACTGTCGAAGAGGAATGTCCACATTACCTGGCAAAAGGCTACAAAGGACAAGAACTAAGAATCCACTGGGTCAAATAAAGGAAGAACGGTAAGTGCCCACTCACTCACCGCAGATTATCTGAAAGAGACAGTGTTTGAAACAGGAACCAAAATCACTACCTATTTCATTTTCATTCAGTGACTCACCAATAAGCATTAGTTTTACATAGCAATGTGAAGTATAATTATTTGCAGCACATGACTCAATAAAACTGGAAGTGATGCCTGTTAGTAACACAAACTGTCTAGCATTATGCGCAGTAACAAACTGACAACCAAATGCTGGACAGAACCTAGATGTCTGAATTATAGGAGCTTAGGTGCCCAACTTCATAAAGTGGCTTAAGGTATTCCGGTATGTTAGTTTAGATTCCTGTTTTTTTTTTGTTTTGTTTTGTTTTTTTTTTTTTAAAACTTTCAACCATGAAGTCAAAAGATACAAAAAACTTTCTGAATATGAAAAGATAAAATAACTTGTTACATAACAGAGCAGTATCTTGTTGTAAATATTTTATGCCTTTGAGCAAAAAATATGAAATATAAAGTAAGCTTAGTCCAGGTGTCTCAATATTAAATACATGGAACTCCACCAAAATTAATGCAAGTATAACTACAGGTCTGTAGTTGCAGTACTGCATTTTAGTTATCAACTTTCTTGTTGCTTATTGCTGTTAATGCACATATATCAGTGTATATACACACATCTATATTTTCAAATAATAAGCTCTTTAAATAGCGGCAATTAAAAAAAAAAAGCAGCATGAACTCATTAGTTTTAAATTGCTTTTGTTAAAGTCTCAAATGGACTAACCGGAAAGAAGGCATAAGGGAAAAATCTTCATCTAAAATTTTACAGTTTCTAGTTGATAGTTAATCACAAGAACAAAGTTTTGATTAAGTCAATGTAAACCAGTCTGCCACATTGTCAAATGCACTCACTAGGCCTACTTAAAACTTGGTCCTGTTCATTAAATACATATTATGGGATTTAGTTAGAAAGTTTTAAATATATTGCTGCAGTACACAGGCAACAGATCACACAAGAGTATAAAGGTTTCAGCGACTCACCATACAACACAGGTGTTTTTCCAGTGTTTGCTACATAGGTTGCCTCAAAAACCTGCCCTAGCCTACCAGCAACTAGTCGGAAGATACCCACGAATAAGTAAACAAAGCAGTATGCTCAAAAAGGAACAATTTTCTTGGCGGGAAGGGGAGGGAGGCGGGGGGATGGCAGGACAACAATATTCCCGTGCCTGCAGAAGTTGTGAAATAAGGAAACTAAATGAAAGGAGGTTTAAGGAAGAACTCAAATGAAACCTAGAGAAAAACACTCAGGATTTAAGATGAAGTTGTCATCCAGGATTTCCTAAGCTACAGTTGTAGAGAGAATATTCTTACTAACACCTTTATCTTGTCCCCCTAATAGCCTCTCCTTTGGTCTTCTTGAATTTTCCCCTTTAAAAGCTCGCATACAATGTTACAGCCAGTACCATTTCACCAACTGGTCACACTGACCATGCTACCTTCTCCAAGCAGTTGACAACTTCTGATTATCACTGACTCCAACACCACGTCTTGACACTGTCAAAGCCTTTCACAAATCAGTTCAATGAATAGACAACCCTCATGTCCTATTGGCTCGCTCTCCAGCCTAACAGTATTACTTGGCGACAGCCTTCCCTACTTGTCAATGGCAACTCTGACCTCGTTGATGCTACCACTGTGAGAAGAGCCCTCTAAGGATTCCCACAGCCATTTCACTATCTACCTTCAAATCTGTCATCAGAATATTATGTTGCAAGTGATGATAACAAAACACTTTTGAAAACAGAATACCTGTTACACTGATGTTACACCTGTTACAGGTGTACCTGTTATACCTCATTGTTTCTTCATGCTCTACCTACTCTTATTTAACCTGTTGCCTTCTTAAATTATACTTATGCCTACATGGTGAGAGCAGAACATTTTATTTTATTCTGCATTGATGCTATGCCGATCAAAAAGGCTTTTATCCAAGTGAAAAACTTGGAGGTAACACAATATAAACACACAACAAAACCCAAGTAATTAACACCGTGATATGGTCTAACTATGTTTACATTCAGAAAGCTGATTTGAAGAGTAAATATCAAGTGTGAAGCATTCCCCACAGCAAGAAATTAGAGGGGAACAGAATTCTGGGGAAAAACATTTATATACAAATTGATTTAGTTGACAGTACTGTAAGTTATCTCACACACTGATGTCAATACTCAGATATTTCATACAAAGTAGAAGATCTCAAGTTTTAACACAAATTATCCCATTTAACAGAAGTGGTTCACGAAAAAGAGTACACTGAGTGTTCATGAGCAGCTTCTATACCCACTAGAGGGAGCTACTGAGGTATTGCGGAGCTAATAACACTTCAACAGATTCTAAACTATTTCATAAATTGATCCAACAATTTTAAAACTTCAGCCTACATTCAAAATGCACATGTGAAATTACAGTTTCAGTCACCTTGAAAATTGATTCTACTAATAAAAAAAGGAAGAGAAAATACATCAGGAAGCATTAATCTGAAATTCATTACAGAATTTAAAAAGTAAACCAATAATCCATATTTTAAATCAGAACTAAGAGTTGTTTGATACTTACTCATTCAGCACAACATGCTTTTCAAGGCATTTAATCAATAGTTTGCTATCTCCATGATGAAAGTGAAGAGCTGGAAGCTTCACATCATCCTTCAGACAGAACACCAAATAAGACCATCCCATGCCTTCTTTGTTTTGTTTGATTGATTTCAGATCTGTCAAACTGAACAGGAACGACCACTTGCTTTCTCCATTTGCATGAGTTGTAGCATCTTAAAAACAAAATTACCACATGATTTTAGTTTGACTTCCAATTACAAATGCATCGTCTCTGTCACTGTTCCTAAAAAACAAACCCAAAACAAAACCCAGCATTGGCTCCAATAATAAAATGTGTACCGTAACTACTGCAACTGCTATTTCTGGATTTCTCTTTGTGCCTCCTCATCTTCTACAGACTTCTAAAATAATGAGCAAGTCCACTAGACTGCTCCCCTAGAGCTGTGCCTACAGTTTATAAAAGTGACCCAGCAGTTAAATGTACAACTGCTGTATCAAATTCCAGCAGCAAGCTGAATCCCACCAGCATCTCCACCAGGTAGTACTACTTACTCAAACTAAACGTGATATACATTACAATACTGTATGCTATACATTGCACACACTATTACCCATGTGTTGTAAGACTGCTACCAAAGTAAGGGAGAAGGAATTGAAAATCTCCCCACCCACCACTCCCTCCCATACTGTGCAAGCATGTATACACTCTGCGCAAGACTGTATACATTCGAAGAGAAGGGGTTAAATTTTACTTTACCAGAGGACACAAAATTGCCAGCATGCCTGGAAGGAATCTGGCACAGCCCCTGGCCTGCTCCCATCAAATTACAGCAACTGGAAATAAGCAAGAAGTGGCAAAGAGCATAATCCAAGTCAGTAGTGCTCACTGACACTCACTTTGGATGAAGACGTACTCTGACGCCTGAAGATGAAAAATCAATACAAACCAGTGACATAATAAACCACCTGACAGAGATGCTGGTTTTAGCTTTATACAGTGCTAGCACTAAAAGCTCATCTCAAACACAGTATTCTAGGAGCAACGACTGTGCTTTACCCAAAAACATTCATAATCTTAAATCCAAACCCTGCACTCATACATGACAGATGATATTTAAAACCATCACAGATATGGTGAAACAATCACAATGGTCCCCAGTTACAGGCTCAGAAATAATACAGGGAAAACAAGTATTATAAAGAAAAATACTACGGGAACATCAGAGAAAAAAGATTACTTGAGAATCACTGTCCTTTCTCCCCCATTTTTTTTTTTTTTTTTAAAAACACAACATAGATTCACAGAATAGTTTGGGTTGGAAGGAACCTTAAAGATTATCTAGTTCCAACCCCCCTGCCATGGGCAGGGACACCTTCCACTAGACCAGGTTGCTCGAAGCCCCATCCAGCCTGGCCTTGAACACTGCCAGGGAGGGGGCATCCACAGCCTCTCTGGGCAACCTGTTCCAGTGCCTCACCACCCTCACAGTGAACAACTTCTTCCTTACATCTTATCTAAATCTACCCTCTTTCAGTTTAAAACCATTACCCCTTGTCCTATCACTACATGCCCTTGTAAAAAGTCCCTCTCTGGCTTTCTTGTAGGCCTCCTTTAGGTACTGAAGGCTGCTATAAGGTGTCCCCAGAGCCTTCTCTTCTCCAGGCTAAACAACCCCAACTCTCTCAGCCCATCCTCATAGGGGAGGTGCTCCAGCCCCCTGATCATCTTCGTGGCCCTCCTCTGGACTCACTCCAACAGGTCCATGTCCTTCTTATGTTGGGGGCCCCGGAGCTGAATGCAGTACTCCAGGTGGGGTCTCATGAGAGCGGAGTAGAGGGGGAGAATCACCTCCCTTGACCTGCTAGTCACACTTCTGTTGATGCAGCCCAGGATACGGTTATCTTTCTAGGCTGCAAGCGCACATTGCTGGGTCATGTTGAGCTTCTCATCAACCAACACTCCCAAGTCCTTCTCCTCAGGGCAGCTCTCAATCCATTCTCTGCCCAGCCTGTATTTGTGCTTGGGATTGCCCCGACCCATGTGCATGTCTACTGAAACACTACAACAAAAATGATGCACCTAAAAAATTATTTTGCTGAAGTAAAAAAGACCATATAAAAAAGACCCATGTACCACATAACTGTACATTCCATCTCCTCCTGCTGTTGCAGTATGGAAAGGCATTTGAGTAGTAAACCACTTATTTTTTCATTTTCCCTTCTGACATGACATCTCATTCAAATTCCATTTGTTTGAAAAAATGCAAGAGCCCAATGCAGATAAAACCGCTACATCATCTAATGATCATCACAGCAAGAAGTTAGATCTAACATTTATTTTCAATACAATTCTCTAGCAATTTAAAGAAAAAAAATAGATTGGAGGCAGACAGCAGCTATTCCATTGTGAATTTTTTCCACACCCAGAGATTCACCTCTTACCACAAATGACTCCCAGCTTTTCAATTCCTAATAAAATCCATTTTACTGTATCTAAGAGGCAATTCTTCAGTTACAATCTACCATAAAGAAAAAACAAAACAAAAAACCCACACTTTTTTTTTTTTTAAAGTACCTCCATTTGAATGAGGTTTCTTTTTAAAAGAGACTGTGGTGACCATGTCCCATTCTGCTTCATAACTACTTGGACGGTCTGCTCCTCGGGAACATTTTTCTTTAGGAGTTTGAGTCCACTCCACAACAGAACTGGAATCCTGAGGAAAAAAAAAAGTGACTATCAAAAAACACAAGGCATGAAAATTGAGCTAGTTTCTCAGATTCAACAAGTAGATAAGCATCTTCATTTTCACAGATTAAAAGAATCTGTAGTACTAAAATCCTAAGAAACATGATACAGTTCAACACAGGAAATTTGGACTTACGACTAAGACTACAAAGAGTTTTTACTTAATAAATTCAACATGGTACTAAAATAGCCTAGCCTCTCTTGCAGACTCTACCAACATAACATTTTATTTAAATGTAAAACTTAAATCTTTCTTCTTTAGTCACATTCTCTTAATACTGCTTAAATACCACATATCACTGCATCTTGGAACCCCCATAGACTTCTATTTTTATTTTGCATTAGAACAGTACCTCTCCATTTTGAGTCTAATTATGAAGAGTGAATCACCAGACTACAACATAGTAAATGCAGGGGGACTGGTGACCGTGATACACTTACACTCATTTGGTCTTTACTACTAATACAGATAGTCCCCTTCTATTTTATATATCAACCAAGTAAAAACTAAATACAGTCACCTACACACGTACCCCAATAAC
Source organism: Gymnogyps californianus (assembly GCF_018139145.2). Lineage (NCBI taxonomy): Eukaryota > Metazoa > Chordata > Aves > Accipitriformes > Cathartidae > Gymnogyps > Gymnogyps californianus. The sequence goes on from NC_059471.1 coordinate 178,228,746, forward strand.
TTGAACTGGGCTGCAGTTCACAAATATGATTCCTACACGTAGCTATTAATAGCAATGATAATCACATAAATAGATTTTGCTTCCAGTTATGAGATCATCTATGCATAAGTTAACACAAAATAAAATCTCTTCAGAAACAGAATGAAAAACACTGATAACTAACAAACATACCTTTCCAGCACAGAGGATATTAGAAGTATCCAAAGTATCATCCAGTGGTCTCCAGTCTACTATTACTTCATTTTCCTACAATACAAACAATCAAAAAAATTCAATACTACACAACAAAGTACACATCTCCCTATTTACGCATGGTATGATTATGGTACAACCTGCATATATATAAATGATGCAGATGATGTCAAACATTATATGCTATTTGTTCATTTATAAAATCCTATACTTAAAAAGACATTTAAAGATTTGCCAAACACTTTATGTGCTTTGCCAACAAATATACGAAGTTTCTATAACTGTATTATGCAAATACCTTTTCTATGACACGTAGTACTCCTGATATTAAGCTGTCCTGGTCATCATTTTTTCCGCAGGATGAATGAATGAAAACTCCTTCCTGCTCATATACAACCTATAATGAAGTGGGTAATGAAATAAAAAAACCAAGATTTTAAAATTGTTTCTCTCTCCTGTGGTACTCATTATCATTTTGACTCACCTACATAAGTTGAAGTGAACGCCTCTACCTTGTTCGGGGGTTTTGTTACCTTTCCTTTCTCCCCACCCTCAAGATCTGAGTCTTTCCCTTACTTAAGTCAAGAAACAATAGAAAATGGAACTTGTTAAACTTACTCTCTAAGCAACATACTGACTATTATTACTTCGCCAGTAAATCACAAAAAATGCATTCAATACCTAGTATTTTTTAAATCAGCAGGCAGAGGTTCATATGGAAATACTACACAGCTTTTAAAACATTAAAAGGCTTTCTTACATAGTCTGCCTTTCCCTCACTTGCCATTTAAGCATGTTGAAATGATAACCTGAATTTAAGTTAACAAAGAACAGTCTAGTGTACAAAAGACGAACACCACAGAAATAAAAAAAAATTATTAAATAATGGCCCAATTCTACATTCAAGGTGAATGGCAAAGGTTCCATTTCAAAGGTAGAATATGTGACAGTCAGATATGAGAGGCTTGTAGGAGTACACACTGCCCACGTAACTTTTGCATTTAAGCATTTACAAAACTCTTCACAGTATTCTGATCGTGCTCTTAAAAAAAAAAGAATATCAAAGAATTCTTGTCTGTCAAAATTCAGCAGGGTCTTCAAAGCTACATGCTATATATACTCTTAAAAGGTCTATAAACAATGTGAACGGCTTCTGTTTTAAACAACTCTCTAAAAGAAGACTGAAAAGTCCTAATATACCACACTTAGATTTTGTGGAAGTGAAATACTTCAAATAGCAACAGTAATTTTTTTATAACCATGTTAATTTTCAAACCAAGCTGCGAACACTGCCTTAAGAAATACATATTTTTAAAGGCAAAACCTAATAATTCTTAACTAATCAGAGACAGGTATTCTATTTCTTTGGTACTAAAATATCAGTATCTCTTTTTCTCAACTTATTCATTTGTCAGGTTTTTAAAATCATCACATTTGCAGTCAGGCCAGTAAACTAAAAGTTTAGGTGTGTAAGCTTAACTAGCCAGACAGGAATACAGAGCTTAAAAAGAGCTATAAAATTCAGTTAACTCGTCCTTTCTGTTACAGATTTACTTTTTAAATTTCTCTTCACTTCACACAAGCAAGAAATTTCTGAAGTGTCCTGTTTAATCACAGAAATATCACTTGGAAGAAACCTCTAGAGGTCACTTAGTACAATCTCCCTCTTGAAGGATTATTAAAATCAAGTTACCTTTCAAATATTGGGAGCCTTCTTTCCTCTTCTCTATTACAGCTTTCTTCTCTTTTCTATCAAAAAAGATCCTCCTTCTATTTCTACCAAATACATGTTTTTAAATTCAGTCCCTGTTTAAACAAGGCAACTTCAGAATTTATTTAAAATTTACCTTCTAGCTATTTGGACCTGATCTATCACCACAACTAGTCAGAAGTATGAACCAAAGTGATCAATCACTGGGACAGCTGTTCCAGAAAAAACTATTTGTATCAGAGTTACACTGGTAGAAGTGCATTTCTGCCAATAATGTTAGTAAGTATCACGAAGTATACCTTCTCAGTCTAGAAGGTATGCAATCTAATAATTGTTTTTATTATTTTCCATCCATTAATTTCTCAGAAGGACAAACCTTTCCTTTCACGAGAAAAGAAAACGTGTTCCCAATGCCACAGTTGTCATGCAACTGAAAAATTCTACATTGCTCTTCGTAACAGATCCAGCTCCCTGCCCCATGCTCCACCAAAACAGACAATAAAACCAAAGAAGAGAGAACATGTTCAGAAGTTTGGAGGGTATCTGTAACACAGAGGACTTCTCACAATGCAGCTTATTTCCCTCCTTCTATTACTCAAGAGAAAAACTTCCCCAAGTTTGAAAGGCCAGAAGGCCAAGTTGTTGGGATTTATTCTTATCCAAGAACAGGTGCAATCTTGTATTTACTTTTTCCAACTGTTATCAAGTATTTCATATAACTGAGCTTTAAAAGTGCAATTTTTTTATATCATTGAAGAAAAACATTGAGTCATACATAGATGGGAGTCTAGAAGATGCAATCATGTAACTAATTTGAAGACAGATATGGCATTTATCTTACAAAAGATTATCTAGGAAGTGCTTTAACAGCTTATCCCACTGCAAAACATTTTGGAAGTTACCATTTTGAATTATCTGAAATATTGAGCTGCTTTGTTCAGCAGTACTTTGTAGATAACTCCATAACTGTTGTGGTTTAACCCCAGCCAGGAACTAAGCGCCATGCAGCCGCTCGCTCACTCCCCACACCCAGTGGGATGGGGGAGAGAATTGGAAAAAAAAAATCAAAACAAAACAGAACCTCGTGGGTTGAGATAAAGACAGTTTAATAGGACAGAAAGGAAGGGAAATAATAATAACAACAACAATAATAATAAAATTACAATAATAATACTAAAAGAATTAGAATATACAAAACAAGTGATGCACAATGCAGTTGCTCACCACTCGCTGACTGATGCCCAGTCAGTTCCCGAGCAGCAATCTGCCCCTCCCAGCCAACTTCCCCCAGTTTATATACTGGGCATGATGTCATATGGTACGGAAGATCCCTTTGGCCAGTTTGGGTCAGCTGTCCTGGCTGTGTCCCCTCCCAGCTTCTTGTGCCCCTCCAGCCTTCTTGCTGGCTGGGCATGAGAAGCTGAAAAATCCTTGACTTAGTATAAACACTACTTAGCAACAACTAAAACATCAGTGTGTTATCAACATTATTCTCCTACTAAATCCAAAACATAACACTATACCAGCTACTAGGAAGAAAATTAACTCTATCCCAGCTGAAACCAGGATAATAACTGAATTTGAATAAACTGATTTTGAGACTATGATTTTATAGTGGTAGCACCTGAAGATCAGCTACACTGGGTGGCTGTATTTCACACAATTATCTTAGCAAGCTGAAAATTCAAAAATGCTACTAAGTATTCTTATAGCACCTTACAGTAAAATGTAGTTTGTGATAGATTTTTATCTTCTGGTATTACAGCACTGGCAAGCTATTAGTCAAGTCAAATAGGGAAAGCAACGTTAAATTTCACATACAAGTAATAAGTACTAAGGAAAGTATCAAATTGAAAGACAGCATACCAATAGTTAGATTTGAATAAAAAAACATCCATCAGTAGACAACTGCTATAACACTGTGTAGCTCAACCCCACACACCATGTGGCCCACAAAAGTATTTGCTCAGTACCTCCACAGCCCAACAATCAGGCAAATGCCTGGTCAATTAGCACACACGGACCTCTTAAGCAGCCAGGAAAACAGACATTTCAAAACCAGGCAATAGCAGCCTACGCTGCCACTTGCCTAAACAGTAGATTACTGCAGAACATGTAAGATGAGTACCTTGAAATAAGATGTGGGAGAACAGACAGCAAATGTTGGAGGACAATCAGAAGCATCATTAAAATACTAAGGACTTGTGTAAGGTGCACACGCAAAATCTGTGTAGTGAGACCCTGGTACGTACGGAGACAGTAGAAGGAACTAGGTATGAGCAGGGCAGGATAATGACACCGTTGCCCCCTTATTAGCAGTTAACGTAACTATAACCCCCCAAACCCAACCAAAACCTGCATCAATACTACCTGTCAACACCCCCTGCAGAGGAAAGCACCCCAATCTCCTTTAAATCCTGATAACTTTTTGCCTTCAGTGACAGACGTCTGTGATCTAAAGGCCTCATTATCCACTGTGTGAAATAATTCAAGAGTTTCAAAGAACATCATCTGTTCAGTTAGTCGATTATGCTTCTTGTATTATGAGACAGGAAAACACGCTACTGGCTTACTTTGGTTTTGTACTATTCATTATTTTACATATTTCATCATGGTCTCTTTTTCAATGGTGAGAAGTAGGTAGAGTCAAGCTCAATCTTTCATTTTCTTTTCATATGATTAGAGCCATCACTCTTCCTCTAAGTCTACACAACATCAATAAGCCCATAATGAAAAAAAGACAAGTTAATGTTAATAACTGCACACCACAGGTTACTAGATAAGTCGGTATGTCCCCAGGTTTTTACTCAAAACCCAAAGGTATTCCTCACCCCAATATTACAGTCCTTCCACCTATCCACCGAGTAAAAAACCTGTGGTCTGCACAGTCAACCCACTGGTCATGGAAACAGAACTCCAGGGAAGAAAAGCAGTCCATGTTGCTTAGATGCTTGAGGCCAAAAAAGTTGTCCAACCATGAAAGGCCTAACTACAGATTTAAACAACGGTTGTTTTGTTTTCTTCTATACCTATTTGCAAACACCTGTTGAACTGTCCAGAGATGCATGTTCCTCAGGTTATTACATACACGAAAGCCAGACCCTACTGGCCCCACAACACAAACGAAAAAAAGAACAGAAGAGTGTTTGTCAAAAGCACACACCAACACAACCAAGGCAAATGAAGATGTAATGTGACAGGAGCTAAACAACTTTGAAAATTACTTGATTTCAAACAAATTTTAGTTCTGTCTCGTAGCTGTACATGTATCAGAATTACTCAAAGGTTTTCAGACATCTTACTAGCTTAAAGCTAGTTCTTTGCAAAACAGTTTCCACATTTATCCATCTACAGTATCCTTAAGTTCCTCAAATGCTTCAAATCATAAGCATGACTACCTAAGGAAACTTATCACTGTAAAAGCACTCAGTTGGCAACTTGTTTCTATAAATAAATGATGGAGAAAGTATAAAAAAAAAAAGACATCTGTATGATTTAAGTATTACTTCTTAATAATCTTAAAATTTCAAGTTTGAAATAATATGTACCTGAGAAGCTTATGTTCATAGGTCTTTCCTGCTTGTCAAGCAAGTCCATGCTTGCAGAGTGCAAGCATGACTTACACCACATTTATTTTTCCAATTCTATAGAATGAAAACTAGACCTATTGCCTATTTGATTCAGAATTCTACCAAAAGCTAAAAATTGATGCAAGAGTTTCCAAACGCTGCTAAGCCACCTTGACCTTTTTTTTTTTTTCCATAGGTGCTACGGAAGTCAAAGGCAAATTCACAATTCTTTCTAACCAGTCACTGAAAGCGCTGTGCCGCGGAGAGACCTCAGCTATTCCATCTCAGATACTGACAGAGGGTCTGTAAAAACAGGGAACCACAGCACAAAATTCAGGAAAGCTGCACAAAGCAATAGTTGTCTACCCACCTACTATAAAAAACAGAGGGAAGTGGCAGGATGTAGGCTCAGTTTACATGTCATGGCATATGCTAGTCAAGGTTCTGGAAAACTGTTCAAGTATTTATATTCCATGTCCAGCAGAAAATAACTTTCTGAAGTCCCACTGTTGTCCCAGTAACATTTTCTGAGAAATAAATTGTATCATTCTTAATATCGTAAGGACAATTCATATCTCCAGCTCATTGTACTGCTTACAATGAGCAGTCAACAGGCAATGTTTGTACCTTTTTATTGCCAGGGACATACATGAGCAGAAGGCCTTCAGCATACCACACCAACAATTACAAAATATGCCAGAACACAAGCAAAATTTTGGGAATAAATGGGATTGCCATTTGATGGCAATTTATGGGCCTGTGCTACCAGCTAGTGAAAGACGACAACACTGCACCCAAAGACAATGGGGTGTAGGCAACAAAAAAGGAGAGCTAGGATCCGGGGCTACCACACAACAGGGTGGTCCTGCCCTCTTCACCCATGTACTTCCTACCCTGCCTGTGCTGGACACCTAAGTACTAGCTGATATCACGCGCACTCATCATTCATACCTTATACTCTTTGCTCTTACCTCTGTCACACACCAACCACCTGCCAAATGCAGGACATTTGAGAGAATAGAGAAGCATTGCAACTCTCCCAGCTAGTTAGTTAGTCCCATCTTTCAGACACTTCATACTCTCTCCCTGTGTTCCTATCCAACTCACTCTCCTTTTCTGACAGAGAGTACAGCTCGGGGCCAGCACTGCTCTGCCAAGATGCCATCCAGTTTCTCATGACAGATGCAGCTTGCAGCACTTACACTGTGAATCAGCCACTGCTCTGGAGTCATTAATTACGGCACTGTGCAAATCCTGATTCTAACAACTTTTCAATAGCAGTTACTTCATTTTTGCCTCATATTAGAGAATCAGGTAAAGGACCTCACTGTGGATTCCACAGTTGAAGCCACAAGCAGGCATGCTCATAAGAAAGTGACTAAGAAAGTCTGAATGCTCCACAGACTACAAATTAAGGAAAAATGGGTCTGTCTGCAAACATTAACAATAGATATAGCAGCTGTGCAGCATCTTATTTTCTGATTCTGACAGAAGGTAAACAGAACAAAAGATGCAACACAGTAAGGAAACAACTACACGCCAATAAAATAAATTCGATTTAGGCAATGGTTGTCCTGAGAGATCTTACATCCACAAAATAAAGTATCTTAGTTTAGAGCTGTGCTTTAAGTTAGAAGAAATATAACTCAATTTAAAAATCTGCATTATGCTGCTTTTATTTCCATCTCCCTCTTTGGAATAGCTGAGGTTTCCCCAGAGCTTATTCACACATCCACTGCTAAACTGTCACTGGGCACATCAAAGTACCTACTACATCAATAGTCTGCTTTCAATGACCAGGTACCAGCACATTTGAGTGCTCTGCAAAGCATCAAGCTAACATTACTTGACCAACATGATCTTCTGCTCCACAGAAGACATGCTACAACTTCCAGCATTTGAATTTTAAGAAAAAACGTAAAGCCATAACCTTCTATGTCTTTTGTTTGCTGAGCCTATGGCTCAATCTTTTTCCTAAGACAGTAAAATTTCACACCATGCTAGTCTTAAAAGAGGAAGAGTCTTACAAACACTAAGTTTCTAAGCGGGAGAAAAAAAATTCCACAAATATTGTTCATGTTGTGACAAATATGAGAAAGCTCGCAACACGAGGAACCACATATAAGAAAGGTTTCCTGCTTGACAACAGTAAGTTTTTCAAGTTCTGCCTTAGGTGCACTGAAGATTTCTTGAACCACAAAGTATTTCTGCTACTTATGCAACAATAGTGGGATATCAGTGAAAATACAAGTCCATTCAGGGTACTGAGAGTAAAAGCTTGAGGTGGTAACACACTATTTCTACTGTGAACACTTCTGCAAAAGAAATCCTTAATGAACAGAAAACAGAAAGAATATACAGAAATTTCAGAATTATCAGTGAACTGCTTTACATTCAAGCATAATGAAACCTTAACTAAATGCAAAAGAGGCAAAGGCAGGTAAAGACTTCTTTTCACAAAGAAAACCTAGGAAGTACAATATATTCAGAAACGATTATGATTCTGTACGTAGTAAACGATAAAGGCTGAAAAAGTTATCATGAAGATTTTAAATCAAGTGCTTATTAAAATGGCACAGCAATGCATAGTACAGGAGTCTGTGCCCCCAAATTTAACTAGTAGAAGGTGCAGCAAGACACTGCCTACATCACAGAATATATATATACACATCTAAAATAATCTGCCATATCTGTATCAACAAACTACCTGAAGGATGCAAAGCTAATTTTAACAGACTGTATTTTAAATCTCTTTGCTGGTCCTGGCTACAAAAAAAAAAAGCCCTCAACAGCAAACACACACCCCACCCCCCAACACTACAACATTTACAACATTATTGTTCAGTAGTAGTTACAGTGCTATTCAAACACTTCTAGTTGCTGAACTGGCCAAACATCTGAGCTTAGACCTGAAGCTCAGCTGTTTGGCCTGTTCAAGCTCTGAAGCTTTAACTTCAAGAGCAAGGGCACAGGCAAGTGAAAAATAACTTCTCCGACAGCCCATGTGTCAATTGGTAATTTGAGAAAGATCTAACAGCCCATGTGCTGACGATACTCTGAACTCCAAGAGCATAAAACAAAAATCGTTACTGTCTTTAGATCAGCTGTAATAATAGCCTATACACCAACAAACTAAAATTGAAGTTTGTACTTCTCCCCATACACAACTTTTTACCTCATTTTCTAACATGGTTTTCTGTTATAAGGGTGAGTCCAGAGTTGGTTTTCTGAAATAAGGAAAACAGACTGCCATTTGCTAAGCAACAAAAAGAGAGAAAATATACCTGCTTTCATGCATAAAGTCAAAAGCACTGAAAAGGAAAGACCTTACTGCCAAGTTACTTGCAGAAAAAAACGGCAACTCTAAGAAAGGGCAAAAAACTGAAGCTCACACTGTTCTAGTGCAGATGGTCATTAATAAAGAATGAGTCACGACTCCAGAACTCAACAGCATTAACTCAAGTTTTCCGGAACCAAGTTAACCATATAGAGAAAAACACTGAAAGGAACCTTCTGAGATATGAAACAGTAAGAAAAAACAAATAAGACAAAAATCCAAGTAAACTACTACATACTGTTACATGAGGTAATGAAATTTATAATTCATATCCCATTAACATATGGAGCAGAAACCAGAGTCAATATGAAACAGCAGAGTTGTGAATCTACTGATATTAATGATGTCAGGGAAATTAAAAAAATGTCATAGAGAAGGGGAAAGCAAACAAGGTAAAAATATAATAGAAACCACAACCTTATACGGTTTGCTGAAGCAAGATTTCATGAAAGCTGAGACAATGCAGGCTATCCTAGCTGCTTAATATATTGCCATGTGCATTCCATGGAAATTACTTTGTGTAATATTTTGCAGAAAAGAACATATACATTAAGATACATTACTTTCATGTGATAAGATCTGCCAAATGAGACTAAAGCAGCCCACAAGTAATGCCTACTACTCTTTCAGAAATCTACCACCTGAAACACCTCATTACAACACTGCACAGCCAGAAAGAAAAGTGTAATTAATTTAGGACACCCATAGCTTGGAAACACACCAAAGTGCAAAATGCCTTAAGTGAGAATGCTGGGTCTCTACCAACTTACACTGTGTTTATTCCACCCGGAGTGACATTTCACCAGTTTGTGAGCCCTTCTAAAATCCTGCTGCCATCCAAAGGAACAATTTGTGATCCAATGTTCTCCCTAGACTAACAGAAGACTAACCCAGCCAAAAATAAGCACACACAGTTTTATGTATTATTTCAGCTTGCTAAATCAAATCACTGAGAGATCAAATGAGTATGGTATCCAAGCAAGCAGAAGTGCAACACACAGGTGGGGAGATCTAGAGAAGGATGGAACTGCTCTTGCTGAGAGCAGTGAAACTTCAAACCAGCCCAGCCACTTCATGAAGTTCAAGGAAACACAACTGTCATTTTTTTCTCTGTATCAAAAGAGACATGGCAAACAATGTTACTGAATTAGAAGTTGCATTAACAAGTTGCATTAGTATTGTGGATGTGGAATAACTGAAACGGAGTTTTGCAACATCTTAGAGATTCAGTCTCAGGCAAACAGACTTTTCTTTAAAGGGACAACGAATACATACCAAATTTACAAACAACTAATCCACAATAGTTTTAGCCTCTCATATAAACTATGACAGTAGAGCTGCTTTCAGGAGAAACTTCCTGAAGAAGATCCTGATAAAAACCTATGTGGAAAAAAAAAAAGCTGCAAAATGAAAATATTTACCATCATCCAATAAACTGCTGGACTGAGCTTAAAATGGACAAAACCATAAGAATAACTTTTCTCTGTATACATAAAAACTGGATGTGCATGGCTAGAAACAGCTGGGAGGACAGTATGGCTATCTTTACATTTACAGCACCTAACAGCAGCAAAGAACTTAAAAATAAAGCTGTAACAACTCCAGCTAAACAAATTGCCTGCTCCACCAGTTCTGGTTGAAATGGATATGGTAAACTGGCACAATCAAGACCTCTACTGAGTTTTCCTGCTAGCTAAATGCACTCCTCAGTACCCTCCGAGAAGCACAGACATGGCTAATTACATATGTTCTCTTATTCCAAGATCAGCATGAGCTGAAATAATCATCTGCTGCGATATGCTGGAAAAGTGAAACTGAAGACTATCACACTCTAGCCCTGGCTACATACAGTCAGACACTACACTGAGATTTTAAATCCTAAATAAAGGATCCACGTGCTCGGGAGCCTGGCATTGCAAAGGAACACTTTTAGAAGACAGTCATAGAATAAAAATATTTCTACAATAAAACCATACAGACACAACTCAGATCTGTTGGTGGGGGAAGAGGGAGGCAGAGAGGGCTGCCAATACCTTCCCTCCTGTGACCTCAAACCAGGACAGACATTTGAATCCTCGTCAAGCTCTACTGTTTCATTTAAGAACACTCGGCAACGATTAGCGGCACGTAAAAATCTTTACATTACTGAAGTATCCGACCGACAAGGCTTTGTATCCACCCCGGGGCAGGCACCCGCACACTACCAGCGCGGAGGCCAGGAGAAAGGCCAGTAACGTCTGGGACACGCGGCCACGCAGACGGGACAAGTCTCGTTCCTCCACCTCAGCCTCAGAGCCTGCTCTGCGGAGGCCAACCGCCGGCCCCGTGGCTGCCCGCCTCCGGCGGAGAGCGGCCTCTTCCTACACCGGGGCCGGCTCTCCGCGCAGCCCGAAGGCGAGCTGGGGCGGTGTGGGACGCGGCCCAAGCCGGGCCGGGCGGCAGGCGCTGCAACATGCCGCCGCACCCGCCCCGGACAGGGCCCAAGTCCCACCCGCCGGCCGCGACCCCCGCCCGCGCCCCGCGCAGGGCGCCGCAGAGAGCTCACGGCCTCCTACCACCGCCAGGCCCGCCCGAGGCCGGGACGGCCCGTGTCCAGAGGGGCGGGCCCGGGCCCCGCGGCCCCGTGAGGAGACTCCGCACCCGCGCACCGCGGGGAGGAAAGGCCCCCGCCTGGCCACGCAGGGGCCCGGCCGCCCCTTCCCGCGGCTCCCGCCAACCGGGGCGACGCCAGCGCCGGACACAGCGGGGCCCCCGAGAGGAGAGGACGGCAGCCATCGTCGCCCGCGCGGGACCCGGGCCCATCCCGCCCCCGTTACCTTGCCGCTCGGAGGCGCCGCCATGTTGCCTACGAGTGTTTATGATGACGTTGCGCTCTTCACGTGCTTCGCCCCCGCCTCACAACAACCCCCGTCAGCCCCTCCGCGGCCGGGTAGGCGGCGCAGGCGCACTCGGGCGGAGACGCCCCCGCCACCCGTCGGGGCACGGAAAGGCGCGACGGCCACGCGCCGAACGGCCGGGCCCAGCGGGAGGAGGGGCGGGGCTCCGGCCACGGGGGGCGGGGCGGGAGAGCCCCGCCCCCGCCGCGGGGAGGGGAGGGGAGGGGAGGGGAGGGGAGGGGAGGGGAGGGGAGGGCGGGCGGAGGCGGCCTGTCTGCCTGACAGGGCGCCGGCAGGAAAGAGGAGAAAATGGCAGTTTTATTTCTTTTTTCCAAAGGCTGCGCTTTTTTCCCCTCGGTCTTTTCGCTCATTTTGAATCCCTCGCACGCAGCTCCCTGCGAGACTGGCCGGTGCCTAGCCGCGGGGAAGCGGCTTGCCCGTGGGCCGGGCGGGCAGGCCCCGCGGCCCGTCCCTGGCAGGGCGTCGCGCTGCCCGTTATCCCCCCCCCCCCCCCCCCCCCGCATAGGTTTAAAAGGGAGTTGCGGGGTTGAGGAGACGGTGAAGGACAAGGCAGCAGTGAAGCGTTTGTACAGCAGGGGCAGTACAGAACAGCCAACGCGCCTGCCCGTGCGCCGGGGACGTGCCGGCTTGGAGCCTCCACAGCGGCGAGGGCGGTAGTGACCCAGCTAGATCGTGCAAGTATGGCAGTGAGGAGAAAAGGGGATATTTTTTTCCTCACCCTTAAAGCTTTTTCTGAGCCACCGGAGATTGTAATTACAATTTGAGGACTGTTAAAAATTTGATATAAAACACACGTCATATTCTCTCTAGTTGTTTTCTTTCTCTTCCTGCTGTTGCACAAGGTAAATATCAAGGAAATACTGGCCCATAGGCACCATTAAGGTGCCCTGATACTCATGGACTGGATTTTTACTGTTAGTAAAAAATACACCACTTTCAAGATGATGGCTTTCAACACATAACGCATTCATATTCATCACAGGATAAAGCTAAATCTTAAATTACAATCATCAATGTTAGTAAATATTCAGCATTCATACATGTACAGATTTATAAAGTCTGAAAGAATTCTCCTGCAGATGTCAACAGGTTTTGATTGGTCTTCATTACCTGGAAGAGCATATAATGCATGGTAGTACTTTTAAAAAATTAGCTTTCACTTCATGTCTGCAACATTTGATCCTGCTGAGAGCCATAAATAAAGATGGTTTTTAAGACATCTGTTATATTCCAACACTTTATCATAACATATTTTGAGCAAACAGTGTATCATCCCCAAATATTGTTTATTTGAAACAGATGAATGAGTTGCTCGCAGGGAAGTGATTTGCTACTCTGAAGGAGCAAAGGTAATTTGTGCATTTTTTTGTCTGTCATAAAATGGCATTATAATTTGCTTCTGACTTCTCAAATTAAAAACTCATTTGGCTAGAATAACACCCATACTGTACTTTTTACCATGGAAAACCAGATTTGCAGTTCTCAAGACAAATACTGATTTGCTTCAAAGTTGTGAGAGCCCGTTGTGACTCTCTGTATGTAAACATGCATAAAGATGAGAAAATAAAATAAAACCACAGTCAGAGCACAAGTCCTTGTAGTAATATCTAGGTCTGGAAAGCTGTATGGGCGTAGTAAAAATGGACATCATAGCTTTGGTGATCCCTTTCTTTGAATTTAGTAAGAGCACAACTGAGTGTTATGGTGAATACAAGGAAGAAGGCTACACATTAAAAATGCATCACCATAAATTAATTGCTTTGAGAGGTGAAATTATCATTGCCATCTTCCACACCCACACTGGCTTCATCTCATTTGGTCTCCCATGTGTTCATTTTCATCCTTTCCCTTTCTTATCATTTTCCTTTATTTCTTTCTCCTTGCAATATAATCATACATTAGTTACACACCCATCTGTAATCCCATTCCTCTCTCCATTGCTTTTCATCTCTCAGCTCCCTGAAGTCTGCAATGAACGCTGGGGACTTCCTTTGCTTAGCTCCGTTGCATACTCTCATTCTGGACCTCCACTGAAACTGCTTTGTTAAGGTTTCTTTCAAAGTTCCTTTCCTAGGAGAAGCTCAGAATTAAGATTCCCATCTCAGCTTCATTAGCCTATATCACAGTCTGCAACGGACTCCTTGAAGTCTATTCTCTTCACTAGCATTACTGCCATCTTCTAGTTCTCCTGTCTCTTGGACTTGATCATTAGCATATTCAATCAAAGCCTCCCTCTCTTTGTAGATAATTATGTCAATAAATATATATTTATCTCATGACTCAGTGCTTTATTTCTACTACAGCCATTAATCCTGATCCAAATTGAAATCTTTTTTTATCATCTGCAGGCAGCTAACGGACAAGATGGTTTTATCTTCCTCCAGACTCTCTTGGCACCCATCTCTCTCTCTTCAATATCAATATCCATCTGTGTCCAAGGCCTACAGCTTGTTTGATGCCTCAGTCTTAGATGTCTCTCTGGATTCTCTCTTTCACATTATAGCTAGCTCCCTTGCAGACTTTTTCTTGTAGAACAGCACCAAAGCATAGCTTTTCCTGTCTATCCACACAGCTAAACACTTTTTTTCTTGTAACATTGTTTGCTGACAGTGACTGACACCATTTTGATCTGTTTGGACTCCTGCAGAATGCTTTTGCAAAGGTCATTCATCTAGCCCATATCACTTTAACCCTCTCATCTAGCTCCTCCTGTCCATCTACCAACTCTCACCCTTCTCTAGGGCCCAACGTAAAACGCCCTTCCTCATATTGAGGACAATTACCTTCCACTCTCACTCGCTGCCAAAGGTCCAGCTTCCACATCAAGTCAACTCAGTGCTAGACTCTGCCTATTATTTGTAAAATTTTCACACAAGAAGTTGTGTGGAAGGCTTTTTCCTCAAGCTGACCTTCCTGGAGGGTAAAAACTCCCTTAGAAGTGCACCAAGCTGTCTCATTATTCTTCTTTAAATCCTGTCCTCTTTTGCTAGAAAGGTACCCTAAAAATTGGTATCAAGTAGATGGTTGACAAACTAAAACCACCGCTGATGGTGCTGACCACTACATTGTCTCATTGTTTCCTTGTCTATTCTGTCTGCGTGCATCCGTGTGTTGTTTCTTACCTATTCTTTGATTGTCAGTGGGACTGGATGGAGTCCTTATTTTTCATATGATCATAAAATGATTTAGGTTGGAAGGAGCTTTTGTACGTTGTCTGGTCCACCTCGCTACTCAAAGCAGGACAAATTTAGTAGTTGGGTCAGATTGCTCAGGGTCACTTTTGCTTTGTGACAGAATGTACGACCTCTTGGCAGACCGCCAAGACTCAGAGGCACCCTGCAATCAGCTGAGAAGCACGGTCCTCAGCCGAAGGACTGAAAGAGGGACCAAAACCATTACATTGCGGGTTAGAGACATGCTCAGTGTGACATGCTTACAGAAGATCCTGCTCTGAGCAAGACAAGCGTTTTCCATTTTCTCCACTGAGGATGGTTGAAAAATCTTGTTTATTCCTGACTCGAATGAGGGTTAATGGCTGCTTTTCAACAAATCTGGTCATTTAAGGGAAAGCCAGTTCGAGAGACTGCCATTCAAACTTGCTTATTTACCTGAGTTAGACCAAGCTAAAGAATCTAGCGCAGCAGGAACTTGTTCCTTTATGAGATTTTTAAGGTACTATGGTAATACTACTACTAGTAAAAGTTTCTTCTTTCAGTGTTTTCATCGCTAAAAACATGCTAATTAACAGTTAATTACAGTGTCTCTGTAGGCTTACTGGATGCTAACCCGTGCTCCTCTACGCATTTTCCCTTAAGCTTCCAGCATTCCCGTATTCATTTGTACGGTCACTCAATGAGAATAGAAACACTGAGTGGGAACTGGAGAATACTAAGATGCAGACTCCCCATAAGGTGTGAGCAGTGAGGAACAGCTACTGTACACCCTTTGTGAGGGGAGAAGGGGTTTAACACAATGGATTTATGTATCTATACACAAAATCAGAGTTCCTTTGCCAAACATGGAACTACGACTCAAAATAATGGCAAAAGTGCTCTTCAGAAGAAGGATGGGAGAAAAGGATCACTTAGCAGGGGACAGGCTAACACAGAGAAACCCAGAATAAATTTTTGAAAGAGATGGAGCTGTGAAAATATCCAGGAAATGGTGAATTATTTCTAGACTGATTTTCTTAAACATTTTAATCTCGATAAAGATTATTTAATTTGTTAGGACTGGTTATTGTTGCCAGACCTGTGCTAAGGTAATCACATGTACTAATTGAGTTGCAGCTCAAAACCTGACCAAAGAGACAAAACTCTTTTCCATTATTCCCTAAGAAAAGCAGTAGCTAGGGCTTTGGAGACTAGACTTGGAGAAAACAAGAGGTATAAGAAAGGTACAATTTAAAAAAAAAAAATCATTGACCAGCAAATACTTGAACATTCCTGAAGCTCAGTGGAGCCTGAATGCTTATAGAAGCATCATGGAGTTCTGGATAAGCCTTGAGCAAAACACATGGAAAAACAATGACCTGACTAAAACCCTATGTTTAAAACAT
The DNA here is from genome assembly GCF_018139145.2 of Gymnogyps californianus. Lineage (NCBI taxonomy): Eukaryota > Metazoa > Chordata > Aves > Accipitriformes > Cathartidae > Gymnogyps > Gymnogyps californianus. The sequence goes on from NC_059471.1 coordinate 178,245,010, forward strand.
TCCTGATCTTTGGATCTAGAGTTATGCCCAGCCCTACTCAACATGCAGTTCAAAAGGAAGATATTAGAATGAGGAAGAGAAGCTCCTCCAGCCTTCAAACACAGACTTTAAAAAGTACATGCAGATGGGCCCATCATTTTGCAAATATACAGGTACACTGCAAAAGCAACATATAAGTAATTCTGAAAAATAGCTTTACAGAGAAACATTGTATGCCCATGGAAGAATGGTTAGAAACATAACATATTTATGTTTATTTAAAGATATTTTAAAGCTTTGATTCCCAAGAATTTCCCAAGAAGCACCGTAACAGAGGAAAAAGCTAGCCTTCAAAGGCTGTGAAACAAGCCTGAGATGAAAAGCTTGCACTCCTGTTGTGCAACCAGAATGGGGGGCAGCACAGCATTACCTGAAGGACCTGTCAACTAAGTAAAGAATTAAAAGATAAATCCCATTTGCATTACTGCTGGACATCATTTAATGCTTACATTTCCAAAGTTAATAAAATTTTTTTGGAAAAAAATCACTGGAATATGCAGGACCAGAGTTCATGTGTAAAGTCTTCAACTTGTCATCTATTTAAAGTATTAAAATTCAATACCTTTGTTTCTTATCTGGCCTTATGTCCTGGTTTCGGCTGGGACAGAGTTAACTTTCTTTTTAGTAGCTGGTACAGTGCTGTGTTTTGGATTTAGTGTGAGAATGATGTTGATAACACCCTGATGTTTTAGTTGTTGCTAAGTAGCGCTTATCTCAAGCCAAGGACTTTTCAGTTTCCCATGCTCTGCCAGCAAGCAGGTGTGCAAGAAGCTGGGAGGGAGCAGAGCTGGGGCAGCTGACCTGAACTAGCCAAAGGGGTATTCCATACCATGGAACATTATGCCCAGTATATAAACGGGGGAGTTGGCCAGGAGGCGCGGATCGCGGCTCAGGAACTAACTGGGCATTGGTCAGCGGGTGGTGAGCAATTGCATGGTGCATCACTGGTTTTTTTTCTCCTTTCCCCCCCCTTCCTTTTTTTGTTATATTCCTTTTCATTACTATTATTATTATATTTCATTATTACTATTGTTAGTATTATATTTTACTTTAGTTATTAAACTGTTCTTATCTCAACCCACGAGTTTTACTTTTTTTTTCTTTCCTTTCCTCCTCCTCACCCCACTGGGAGGGGGAGGGGGAAACGGCTGCGTGGTGCTTAGTTGCTGACTGGGGTTAAACCACAACACCTTAGGACCACCCCAATCCTTGGGAATCATCCATTAGTCCCAAACACAGGTATCAGTCCCACTGAATTGCACCCCTGAGTTTGAAATTAATCCTCACTAAGTGGTAGTTCTCACACAACAGCCAGGCTTGTTCTTTTTGTTTCCCAGATAAGTCTTATCTCAGAGGTGCCTTGTCAGGCTTGAGACTTCTCAGGCTTAGTGTTGAGACTTTACTTTCCTTCGAGGGAGATGTGCTCACTGCAGCTCCCTTCTCCTTCCACCAGACACAGAAAAGGAGTTTCTGCTCTAAGTTTCTTTGGTGAATGATCAACAGGTCCACAGGACTCTTCCTGGGTCTCCCATCCTACCGCGCTGCTCTTAGCATGCCAGTCCCCACTTGCCTCACTGTCAAGACGACAGGAGTGTTTCAGAGAGCTCCCAGTCCCACAGACCAATTTACTCCATGAGATACATGACCACCTTCTAGCTAGTTGCTCAATCTACTAGACATCCCTCTTGGGCCCTTCTCCCTTGATAGTTTGCAAACTATCATTGCATAACAATGAGTATATCGTTATTCAAGATGGAGAGCAAAATGACTCTTTGCTATCAGGTTGCAATCACAGGATCACAGAAAGGTTGAGGTTGGCAGGAACCTTTAGCGATCATCTAGTCCAACCCTCCTACCCAGAGCAGATCGCAGATCAGATTGCTCAGGGCCTTGTCCAGTTTGAGTTTTGAGTAACTCCAAGGATAGAGACACCACAACCTCCTCAGTCAAGCCCTTCCAGTGTTTGGCCACCTTTGGAGTGAAAAGGATTTTTCTTATGCTTAAATGGAATTTCTTGTATTTCAATTTGTGTCCATTTCATCTCGTCCTTTTACTGGACACCACTAAAGAGACCAGCTCCACCTTCTTTACTCCCTCTCATAATGTATTTTTAAATGTTGACAAGATCCTCTGAGCCTTTTCAAGACTGAACAGTCCCAGCTCTGTCAGCTTCTCTTTGTATGACAGATGGTCCAGTCTCCTCATCATCTTTGATAGCCCTTCACAGGCCTCGCTCCAGGGTGTCAATGTCTCTCTGTTGTACTGGGGAGCCCAGCGCTAGACCCAGCACTCCAGAAGTCTCTCACCAGGGCTGAGGGGAAGGATCATCTCCCTCAGCCTGCTGGCAATGCTCTTCCTGATGCAGCCCAGGATGCCATTGGCCTTCTTTGCTGGCTCATCACCCAGTTGTGCACCACGACACTCAGATCCTTCTGTGCAAAGCTGCTTTCCAGCCAGTTGGTCCCCAGTCTGTAACGGAGCATTACATTATTTCAGTTTACAAACCTGAATGATACACACCACCAAGTTCCATAGGCTGACACAGTGCTAGCAGGTTCCTCTCCCTTCTCATAAGCCCGTTAAGAAAACAACGGGGCAGTCTGTAGCTCCATGCTAAGTCCAACCCTTCGCACACTGCACAGATGGGAATCTCAGGACGGTATCTTCAGCTCAGTGGCTCACTCTTCATTGGATTTTAAGTAGCCAGCTGCTCTAATAAGGAATCTTCTGCCACATAAATGTAGTCAGAGCACTCCAGCCAGCACCGAGTGCACAGCCCGAAAGTGTTCCTGGCTTTCCTGTGGTTTCTGTTGCTGTCACAGCTGCAAGCATAGCTATTATTGCTATGCCAAGAGCTGCAGCAGCTGCTACTGTTGTTGTTCATGCAGCTATTTCAGCAGAGTTCCAAGATCCATTCCTGTATTCAGAAGTGTCAGCTGCCCACATGCTCAACCACATGAAAACCTGGCCCCCACAAGACAAGTGCAGATTCTGTCAGGTCCTTCCATCACAGGCTTAATTTGTACAAAGAAAAACCCCACAGCAGAGAAACAAAGATAAACAGTGCCAAGAATATCTTTCCCTTTGACCTTTTTTTCTGCTCACAGGAAATGGATATATTCCAATCCTTGCTTTGACAGATGCAACCCAGTTTGTCACAGATCACAAGCAGACAGTAAATGGGGTGCTGTCCTGGACTCTGGGTGCAGCGGGACACCCAGGAGGAAGCTGCAGACCAGGCTTCTCTCAAGTTCCTCCTATTCTAAGAGGTACCAGTCCTCAGCGTGAATTATATTATAGACAATGAAGGAGATATCCCATGATTTAGCTGTCATATGCTCTTGTTTTCCACATACAAGAGGAAAAGGTGAAAAAAGAATCTTCCCATCCTACTCCACAATTAGGAGAGCAGGAGGGAGATCAGGCTCTGGCTACATCTATTCAAGTCAACCAAGTAAGCCTGGGGTACTGACCTACAGTCAGCCTTGCTGTTTAATCATTAGCATGCTCTTTTATATAACTATCGCCCATACCATTTAAGGTTTCTCAGACTAATACCTAGACACAGCATGGGGAACAGCACACCCACTCCAAGCAGGCAGCATGTAAATATGATTTAAAGGGCAGAAGAGGACTTAACCACCTGGATGAAAGCTGTACTGTGCCATTTGCTCTCGAGGCCAGAGCTACTTACACACCCTGGCCTAATTTATTTGCCAGTAAAAAACGTAGCCTGTGGGACCAATTAGGATCTTCTGTACTCACTAATTGTCTCTACCTCAATGCAGAAACTGAGAAATGAAAATATGATAGCCTTTCTAACCTGTCCCTCTAAGAAAACATAAAAAACCCCTCACCTGCACAAGTAGAGCATGCAGGTATAGTGATGTTCCACACTTCTGCCGCAAGGTTAGACAAGGATAGGGACAAAGAAATTAAGTACACACAGACTGAAATTAAAAGGAAGGAAATCCCATTCCCCAGCAGCATTTATTTGTATTTAGAGTGTAAAGGCATGGAGATGTAACAAGACACGAAGGCAGTACACTGGATGATGAGCTTTCTTCAAGTATTTGCACTATGTCACATTTTGTATATCCACAACCACAGCTGTGAGTTCCTGTTCGTGAACCTGATTTTTTTATCTATGCATATCAAGTATTAATAGAATTCCAGAATATGAAACACAAAACATACAAGATTTGTCATAAGAAAACATTACGGTTGGTACAACTGATCACAAGTTTACAATAGCTTTGCTCTCTCAGTGGGACAAGAAACTTCTTTTTTTTAAGTATAAAAGAAACAGAGCAGATACCAACATGAAATGCTCTGCATTTGTCATGCAAGGAGAGATTCATGATTGCATCAGCCTCCACAGAGACTAGCTGGAAGCTATCCGAGAGTGATGACTACACAGAAACTGATCTGTTGTTTGCCGATTGGCACAGACTAGTATTGCCAGAGCTAGGAATGCAGAAAGCAAAGACAAATAGTAATAACCCCATTGCTTCTACATATGCATTACACCACCACCAACAGGGAACATTTCCTGGAAAGAGCAGGAAACTAACGGAACAATTGTTTTAGGGTGGGGGTATTCAATGCTCTATTTCATCCCAGCCATTCAAAAAGCAATGCTAAGGATGGGTCTGTGTTACTAACTCGATACTTCCTTCTTTCTCTTAACGTGCCATCACAATCCACTTCAGAGATGGCTCCATTTCCCATACAAGCTGAAATCCCCAAGTCCCTGAAAAAGAATTGGTGTCCCATGGTGCCAAGCACTACAGTATTCACATACTGAAAGGATGGTCAAGATTCCTTGAAGGCTCCAATCAAAGTACAATTTAGTGTCATTTTAAGCCTCAAACCAACTTCTCTAACCAGTATAGGCACATCTTATGGTTGAGGATTGTTTTGCAATTACTCTATGTCACAAAACAATGGGAGAGTAGACTGGCAATCAGAGGTGCATTGGACACTCTGCTACCTGTTGCTATTCGAAACATTCACCATAGGACTCTGATTGCAGGGTGTAACTACAGGCAGCACACTTCCTCTTCACCATTTAATATAGCCCCTTTAATGAGATGCTGACAGACTTTGGAAAGACTAAATCTGTGAAGGAACTACATTTACTTTAAAAAGCTCTTAAGATTTTAGTTTCTTGACCAAAAAATTCTCACCAAATAGAAAATATGCTTTCTGACACAAAGCTAGTAGGATATAGCTACTGAATTTTAAAAAGTACACAGGAAAGGACTAAGAACAGCCAAAGCAGGAACTGTGCAAACGCCTTTTATCTTGCCCTGCTTTTCCTGTTGCTTGTGTTTTCACTCGCAAGGTCTGTACAGTTCAAATCCACAGCACCAGCTGAACAGCAATTTTCACTAGGGAAGTGTGCACAAACATTCATCGTGGAGGCAGGACATCAGTAAGACACAAACACATAATTGGTGGAAGATTCCCAGTCTTGAGCCTTGGTGCCTTGTTTGACTTGGTTTTGCTGCTCCCTTAGCATACAGGCAGTGTGCCTGGGGCCATCATTAAACTGGCAAATGTGGTTCAACAGCAACTGCTTCTTCCTCATGAACTGTTCTGGGCTGCCAAAGACCAGTTTTGAGAATCAAAGCTGCATTTTGATGGGTCGCTGCTCGCACTACAGTCTCTGGCATATATGCTAGCAGCCTCACTGAGCTTGGTTTGGCATCTTAAAGCCATCTTTCATCACATCATACTCAGATGGGTTCAGAAATCTGTTATGGTATTTGTAACATAAAAAACCTGCGGTCTAAGTTTTTACCAAATCTCTTTGTAAGCCAGGTCACTGCCCCCAACCTCCAGTAATTTTCAGGGCTACTTTATTACAGACTGTTCATCAAGTTTCAAATTCTGTGACTTACTAAAATGTAAGAGATAATTTTCAGATATGACTAACAAGAATTTCCAAGCTCTGTTTCTTGTATTGATTTTCAGTACACATTTTTTCCCCTTTCTATTGATCCATTTCCACTTACATGCATTTTCACTTTTAATATTAGACATTGATAGAGTAGCAGCCATGCTAAAGAAGTTCTTAATTCCAAATGATCAATCAACTAGGGAAACAATTTATCACAGAACTATCTTCATGTAAATGCACTGGTATATAAAATACTCTAAGATGTATTTAAGAACTCCAGCTGCAGCAATGCACTGGGAAAGTTAAGGTTTGTGAAGTCTCTGCTAGATACTATTTTTTAACATTTTTTCAAAATTTCTTTTATCCACAAATGCCAAATAGAATATTCCTACAATATTTGACAATGTCAAGTTACCTCATATTAAAAATGCTGTGTCCTTTTCAGTGTTGGCTTTTGCCCTAACATTTTCTCTGGGTTCAAAGAAAAGTATTCTATTTGATTGAGCCTGATAAGCTCAATGAGCTTATCTGATGAGAAAAATCCAGTAAGACAACCATTGTAATGCCTGTATGATCAAATAGCACTGAGAGCACTTAAATCTTTAGGTATCAAGTGCTTTCCTCTTATCTTTCCACTAAGAAAAGCCTGATTAGGCAGTTTAAGTTTCCTGTTCTGAGAGAGAGAAACTACTTGTTCTCTTCCACTGTGAGTCCCAAATTTGTTGACCTTTCACAATGGAGTGACAGTTAACTTGAAGAGGGGTCTGCAATTTAACAGTTTCAACAGCTCAGAAGAGATCTGTTACATGCGTTTGGACCTGTCACAGGATATCAACTACTTGGCAACAGATGAGAAAGCCGTCCTTGCTCTCTCCAATCCCCTCTACTTGGATTTCTTTTAAGTCACTTCCAATATCCAAGAATGAGGAGTCAGGTACCAGAGGTAGCCAGGACTCACCATTAAACTTCCAATATTCTGTCTTCACTGGTTTGGAGGCAGGATATGACCAATTGCTGGGGAAGACTCTTGCAATACTGCTACTCATCATCCTTTGTTGTCATACTTTCAAATTGCACTGCTTCTAGCTGACCTACAATGAAGTATTAAAACCCCTTGCAAGAGATCAGTGAGACTAGACACACTGAAAAAAAAATGACTTGTCAAGAAATAAGAAAAGCTCCTCTTGAGAAAAAACAATGTTCTGAAACTGAGAGGAACTGGGTGTTACTGCTGTAGTACCTATTACTGTCTAGAAGAGCTAGAGAACCAAGCAGAGAACATGTATGTTTCCTTTCTTGTACAGGGGGATCTCCAGCACAGAAAGTTTCCTGTAGCAGTAATTCATTAACAGCGAGGATCAGTGCGGCCAACAAGCAGGAAGAGAGGGACAGAAGCCCTCTTTTCACATTCACTCTGCAGCTGCATCAGGTCATGCTGCTTGCCCGAGTGCACAAAGCAGTGGAAATAGATGGAAACAATTATTTTTGCAGTCTATCTTTCAACATCCTGGTATTGAATAAATACAATCAAAGCTCCAAACTGTCCAGTGGAATACAAATGAGTACAACAGCTCCTCCCTGCACAGACATTATTTTAGGGCTGTAGAACATGTCAACCAATTGAAGGTTTTGGCCAAGCTTGGTAAACTTAAGTCTTAGAAAAAAAATTAAGAAACAAAAGAGATCAGCTTGAAATAAGTTTTCATTTTGGAAGTAGAACAATTTATCATTTTAATCATATTACAGTAAAACTTTCTCCAACCCCAAATATTTTTTGTTACCTTGGACAGAATAATACCTTTGTCATAATGGCGACAGCTTCATAGATTCTCACTTTTCAAGCCACCCCAAGACAAGAAACATTCCAGATTCTCCACAACTTTCAAAACTGTTTCTCCATCTCACTCTGCTCAACACAGTGGCCAATGTCAGCTCCAAAAATGCAAGAGGGAAGAGTATACATTTTTATTATTTGATAGAAAAAGCCTAAGTTCAGTAGACTGCTACATCACTGATATGCACAGGTTTGTCCTAAGTAGAGAAAAAAACCCTGGTGTTGAGCAGAATCCCCCAAAGAGTAGCATGAGCAACAGTGTCTCACAGTTAAGAGAGCGCTAGTTTTGGGGCTGTCTTTGTTGATCTTGTGCAGCAACTAATGCCAAGGATCTTGGTCTTCGTCTGCAACTCCTTCACAACTATAGTAAAAGTTATCCTCACTGCAAGATATATTTCCTGACTTGTCAGGGAAAAAAATCCTAAGCTTTGATGCAACTAAGATTAACAAAGTCAGTTAACTATAAATAGCTCAAATTAGCATATTCTGATCAAGTTTTAAGTAGGTTAGTATGCCTGAAAGCCTGTTCAAAGTTAGCTGTATTCTCTTTAGTGAAGCAAAAATGGTATTTCACAGACGGAAAAACAACCTAGGAAGTAATTTTAGAAGAGTCTTGAATTAGGCAACTACCACTGCTGAGAAGACATGCCAGCAACTCCACCAAGAAATGGTTAACTCAGCACCTCACTCAGCAGCCCACTATCAGCACCTTCAGTTCTACCAGCACCTTCAGTTTTTCCTACTTGCCTTTTTCTTTCTATTTCTCCTTTTCCTTCCACAAAAAGTAGAAAAATAACAGAGAGGTGGCTGGCTCCAACTCTCTTATTCCCATACTCTATCATTCATACCGCTTAACTGCTTTCAGCTTGTGGAGATTCCCAACCTCCATTTGTCCTCAAGCAGGACTCCCATTCCTCTTACCTTCTTTAAACTGTTTTTTCTGACAGCTTCCAACATTTTCAGAGAACTCCATTTGAGCTCCAACCACCTTCCATGACCTCATACCTTTTTGCAAAGCTTTTTTCATCTGGCTTGGAATCTAAAGTAGAAATTTAATTACTAGGTTCTTCAAGAGCTGTAGGCAGAGATACAAGTTAAACACCGAGAACAACAGAAGTGGCAGGATAAAAAGGGCTAAGGGATACTTTTTAATGTGGTAGTAAGCAAGAATGCCTGTCCACAATGTGTGAACAGTGAAGAAAAGCATGTAATCAAGGCAATACTCAATTGACTGCTTCAAGAGACCAGCCAATACAGTTCATCTGGACATTGGATGTCACCATCTTGGAACCGTATGTGAAATCCCTGCAAACCAGATGAACTCATCACCCCCAATCTTTACAGCTAGTTACACTCATCTCTAAGTACTACACATCTGAATTTATTAGTGTCCTTATCTGAATCAGCCTATCTGCTCTTTTATAACTTCTGCGCTATAGTCTAAGTGCAATAAGACAGTGTCCATAAATAACTCCTAATAGAGATACATACTGCTGCATTAAAGTGTTTGGACTTTGGTTTGTTAGATTTTATTTCAACAAGTGATAAAGTTTCATCGGTAGCTCAAGTATTCATAGCAACAGCATCAAGACTGCAAGCAAGTACTTGAAGTTGTTTTGGAAAGGTATTTGTAGTAACTTAGACCTTTTTATTATAGTATATGAGTAATCTTTGTCAAGATTTACTCTGAGGAAGCATGCTCAATGTTGACTTACGTGCTGTAGCAGGTGTCTGGCTGGTTCTATCTATCCCACAATAGAGGTACTTTCTAAAGACAGATGCAATTGTTCCCTTGCACTCTTCTCAGAACGAGAAATGGCTTACTTCTTTTCAGCAAGAAGAAAACAGTTTTCCTTAAGACATACAAACCAGGCAATCTAGATTCTTCCATTTGCTGGAATCTCTCTTGAAAACCAAGCCACACAGTAGTAATACCAGGTTACTTGAGTAAGATCCTGCTCAAATATAGAAAACCAAACTATCTGTGCTTTCCTATATATTTAATGCAAAGAACACTAGATATCTTCAATAAAGATGCTTTTTCCTGGAACTGTTGTATTTTGTCTGCTAACAATGAACAGCTGAAGTCTTATGCTAATCAGTCTAAACAATCCATAATGTTTTTACTTGTGTCTTGGAAGCCAACTTCCCTGACTTCATGAAGCTATAACTTCTTTTGTAAGGTAATATAATGATACCCTGCTAAGCACAGGTTTTAAGTTCCATAAATAAAGTCCAACCAAACTGCAGCTTAGACAGGAAGGTTTCCAGAGAGTATTTTTCATGCTGTAGCTTAAGTAAAAGTAACTTCTGAGAATTTATTTTAAAAAATATTTTGCCAATAGCAACCAGAACCTTTTTAATCATAAAAGATTGTAAGCTTCCTTACCCCCACCGAAGTTTTCAGTAGTAATAGTTGCAGTTTTGTAAGAGACTTAAGAGTTAGTATCAACATGGCTTCGTTAGTTTTGTAATTGACAGAAGTCACACAGAATGCCCCTACCACAGAATACACTAAAGAAAAACTCTTTAGCTGCAGGTGGAAAGATGTATTCTACACATTGCTTCTACTTCAAAGTAGTCAAACATAACATTCATTCTCTTGGGTAAACACCTAGTATTAGTTTCCAGACCAGAACTGCATCTGTCCACTTCAACGAAGTGGACAAAAAAGCTGTGCTCTGGAGAAAACTCATATGCTCTGGTGTAGGTAAGCCCTCATGACTCATCTGCTTATCAAGTCTAGTTGAGGTTGGGTTGTTCGGTTGTTTTTTTCCATCTCTGCAAAAAATGATATTTGAATCAAAAAATCTGGAACTCCTATTATGAGGAGATTCCAGTCTTGAACATAGAGTCTTGCCAATTTCAATCCTCCTATCAATATTGTATCACTTACAAGACTGACTTTCATCTAACTGTATGGATTTGAAGGTACTGGTTTTAGATCAAACTGACCTGTTTTTCAACTTTGGCAAGGCTCACTGTTAAAAAAGATACAATATGAGAATGTTAATTTAATGGTGTTGCTACATATACACACATATAATCATGAATTTTAGATTCACACCAAAGCTCTGTGCCATCAAGAAACTTTATCTTCACTAGCACGAACAGATCACCTTTGTCCATCATGCATACAATCATGTCAGAAGAGCAGCACAGCAGTGGTAGCTTAAGAGAAAGTATCTACACCACAGTTTAGGCAGAAAAGGAAAAAATGCACCAGTACCAGTCTGTATCAAAGCCATCTATTACTTCAGAGAAAATAAAAATCAGATTGAAGACAGCACACTTCTCTTGCACGTCAGACCGATTAGTTACTACCACTCCTTTTGTGCACTGGAACATACCCACACCATTCAATGCAGTCATATGCAATACTAATTCTACCCTTCAGAAAAAGGAAGGCCAAGGACTATTCTATTTTGTCAGAGACATCACCTTTACTGTTTTTCCAAGCATGACAACTTAAGTAAAAAAAAAAGTCAGAGCACAAAACATTTTGAAGTTTCAGCTACCACCATTTGTGTTCCTTTGTGATAGTAGTTTATACACTTTTTCTGAAAACCTTCCTCCCAAAAGTTAAGTGGGCTTCAAAAAGCTTTACAAGAGAAAGAGCAAGTCAGGAGCAAGTTCAGTTCTGTCTAGTATCCCAAAAGTTACAACTACATCTGGCAAGTTTCATATCTTCCATTTAATGACTCCAAATCAGAAGCAGTTCTAGTTAATGCCAATTCATTTGTTCATTCAAGCTCTGTAATACAGGGGGAAAAAAATATGCTCATTAATAGTTTATAATGCTGTCTTCATAGACAAATGTATTAATGCAGCTTAAGAGTTTCCCATGCATCTGGTTTACTGGCTACCAGATAGATGAGGACTAAAGTTGCTTTGACTTTCTGGGGATATTCTGAGAGGCCAAAGTAACTGCAGAGGCAAGATATATGCATGCGCCAACTGTTTTAGCTGGGAGTCAAACACCTCAATGTTAAACAGCAGTCAATCTAAGGAAGCATTCTCTTCCCACTAAGGGGATACTCTAAATACTGCTGCTTGCCAGAAAAGGCTTAAAAAAATGCTGTAGCTATGAATGTACCAAAAAAAAGCTGTTTTCAGGTAGGGGGAATAGAAATGAGCAATTCAACAGTACACATGAAAAGCTTGCATCTTTCACTGACTTATTCACTTCACAATCACTGACAAGACTGATGTACATATTTCTGCACCTGCAATTGTAAAAGCAGATAAAATATTTAATATGTAATTTACAATGTATTTTACCAGCTTGGCATACAGGATGAACAGAATATACCAAAGTAGTTGACAGTTATAGGCTTGTGGAGGCCCTGCAAAAATATTACTTCAGATATCTGCTAATTTAAAAAAAAAAAATCAATTTGCATTTTAGAAGTGATACAATTCAATCTACCACAAAATACAAAGAGCTGCAAAAACGTATACCATTCCAACAACAATGTATATAAGTTATTAAATAATGATCCAATTTAAAAGAATATAAATGAAGCCTTTAAGTAGGTCTTTTCTACATGCATATTATTCCTCATTAAAGAAAAATATGTAAAAAGGCCATTGGTAATTGCTTTGTTAACCACTGTAGAAAATGCCAATTCTCTGGTCACAGACGCCACTAGTTTAGCACTTAAGGTCTCTGCAGTGTTACATGTGATTATTTTTAAATACTGTTAATTCTATTACTCCATTGGTAAAGAATGCGTGACTTGGAATATGGCAGTCTTCATATTGAGAGGGCAGTGATGCACAGTTTTATAGTTATCCAGAAGAACAGCACCCTCCACTGCTCTGTACTTGTGGCTCATCATCAATGATCTGTACACCTCGCCTTGCTATTCCTGACTGACTGGAACCATTGCCTCTTGCTCTTTCATCCACTTGAGCAGTTTCTATCATTCCTGTAAAGGAAGAAATGTATTAGATGACATTTCACTGCATTTTTACACAAGACTGAGATCTTAATCTATTTGAGTTACATGCACAAAGAGACAAAGTTCAGCAAGACTGGTTCTCCTATTTATTATGCAGAAGTAAGTACTTGGGTATCACATGGCACAGCTGCAAGAAGATACGTAAATCTTCTTCCTAAAGCACCAAACATCCAGCAGCTCCCATTGACTATGGGAGACCTTAGATGCTCAGATGTTCTGGAGTTAGTGATTTCAAAAGCTAGATTTACCCACCCATATCAAGAACATTCTGTTAAAAAAGAAAACAGGAAACCCCACACATCACACATATACCGCCCCTCCCCCCCCAAAAAACCCCCAACCTACTCTTCAGACATGCAGGTGAAGTTTTGCTTAAATTCTTGTATCATAAGAACACAATGAATAGGACAACTTCCCTGTGTTACAAGGTTTTTATCCTACATTCCGTGATCTTTCCCGTTTGCTTAGACTGCTGTGTAAAATTTGCATCATTACAACTTCAAGCTTATGAATTGCAATTGACATCATTTGAGAAGATTTTTGAGGTTACTATTTACACATGCCGAGTAAAACAGCAGTTGGTGCTCCGACAAATGACAAAAAGACATTTTTGGAGTACAGCATGAATTTGCAATATTGTAAGCATCCATACATCAAGCTTTCATAGCTGTTTCAGTACACAGGCGACTTGAAGTAGACTCAGATGAAGTCAGTTCTTAGTAATAGTTTACATTAAGGCTTTTCTATATGGTTTTAAGCATTCTGAAGCCTGGAACTTTTCGTGAATGAGCTCTTTACCAACAAACTAGATAATACCTACTTTTACAAAGGTCAAGAAACAGTTCTTCAATTCCTTTGTTCTGTTTAGCTGAAGTATGATAATGTTTTGCTCCAACAGATTCAGCATACCTGTAGGAACGCAGATACAGAACTACATTGTACTAAGGACTCAATCTTTCTAAGCCACTTTACATGAAGCAAAAAGATGATCACAAGAGGTTTTATTCCAAGTTCAGAGTTAATCTACACATGCTGATGTAATGTAAAAAGGGAATTATATGGTTAAAACTGCCATGATTGATGAAAAACACTAGATGAAATAAAGAAAATTTCATGTCTAGAAATGCATTTAAACTGCAAATGTTGACTTTAATCATGTACAACTCTCAAGTTACACTTTGGTCAGTAAGGACATTCCAGGACTCAGATACTAACAAAACACTTAACACAGCAGCCAGCTAGGCACTACTGGTTTATGCCTGCCAGTTGTTAACAGCATCACAAGTTTATTACTCCAGCATAATTCTACAGTGACTGTTTCTATTAATAATTGGTGTGACTTACGTTTCTGCTTCTTGCACTGAAACATGTCTCTCTTTTTCCAAGTCTATTTTGTTACCTGTTGGAAACAAGTTACTCTTTAGTCTTTGTACTCCAAAATTACCCAAAAGAAAGCACTCATGTAATCATTGTACCCCATCATTTTCTTACAAGCTGTCCCAGTAAAGACCAACTCTTACACAGGTCTTAATCTGGAGCACAACAATATGATTTAAGAATCCTCTTTCACTCAAGCATTTACAGGCAATAAAGTTCTACTTCTGTAGAGAGATCAGGATAGCTAAATACCTCCATATAAGCCACTGATCCAGCCTTCTGCTTTTCTTTTGTAATCTATTAGCAGCTTATCTGTGCTGCAGAGGTAGTTTTTGTAGAATATCCATACATCTATCCTCTTGAAAGTGTTTTAATCACTAGATCCGATTTTAAATCTAAACCCAGTATTTCTGTTGCATTCTGTTTGCATTGAAATATCCAAGCTTTAAGACTCATTCCACCCTCCAAGCACTTGATCATGAAAACAGACAAGCATCCAGTCTATGCCACTGAGAACAGTAAAAAACATGATGTCTGAGTACTTGCAGGAAGAATAATACACATTTGAGGTTTATGTTTCTCTTTGTTAAACTACAGTCTGCAGGTGTCTGTACCATGCACTTCTCACATGGTGTGTCATTAAACAGCTTGTTTTTCAAAACTAACTCTTGTTTTCCTCAATGTGATCTACTGAAACTTCTAGCTCCAACTGAACTTTAAATATCAGATTAACATAAGCTTTACTCCTTCACATGTACAAGCTGTCAAAGCAGTGTTTGGAAGATGCTATTCACCAAAGAAACATTTCTGATTCAGTCATTAGAATCACATGTTAAAAAGACTTACCTACTATACATAAACAGATTTCATTTCCCAACATTTTTCTTAATTCCTTAACCCAGTTTTTTACCTGCAAAAAGAACAGAGGTAAGTTTATTTTCACTTGATATACTACTAGCTTAGGCATTGCAGAACTGACCCATTTCCTTCATTAACTGTTTACTCTAAACTTGAAACAAACACATTTAGAGCAACATAGATGGACAAAATATTCTTTAGATAGCTACGCATGGCTCTTGTTCGGCAGGTTTTAGTTCACAGTTGAAATTAAGAGCAAACGACTTGGATAAAATTGTTCAATTACTCCAGAAATATAACTCACCACACTCGTGTTAGCCCCACTCCAAAGAACAAGTTCACTGCATTGGCCACTTTAGGTCAGGCATGAGATCTTTTATCAACAGTCACTTACTGACAGATCACAAATGGTACTTTAAAGGTAGAGGTACCTGAACTGAGTTGTTCAGGTTAGATTATAACAGATGTTTGTTTCCTGAGAGAACAGATGGGACAAGAGTGTCAAGTCAGCTGATGGTAAGGTATCTGTTATCAATTCTGTTGTCATGCTTTGAAGTTGTATGATCACTGCATTGACTTAGGGACTGCTATTTTAAGGGAATTTAAGTCGTAAAGAGAGGCAATCACTTCAAGAACCTAAAAATAGTTAGGATACATGATACAGAGGTAGTTATGCAATAACTTCTGCAAATTAACTTTCCATCTTTTTTCTGAGAATTTAAGTGCTTTGATATCACAGAATTTTACTAAGTAGGGCTCAGCATGAAAAGGCACAAGTTGAAGTAGTACTCACAAGTCATCACAGTTCTGCAGATGGGGGGCAAGAGTTTAACTGCTAGCACAAGTGCTTTATTTGCCCTACATCAGACTACTTTAATTACTTAAGCTGTTGTGGAATTATACCCTTATACTACTTCTATCACTGCTAATCCAAGCCTTGCCCATACAACCACAATTTCTTACTCCTCTACACAGAAGTCCTACTGGTTTTGCCACAAGCTAATCAGAGACAAACTGACTTAGGAAAGAGTGGCACCAGTTTTCAGCTGGAACATCCTATAGAGTGATACCACTGATTTGACACAGGGTTGGAAAACTCACCTGCTCAGACTGATCAACTAATACTGCTATAAAATAATTAATTATCAAATTTCAGGTTTTGATGAGGATTTGAAGTCCAAATATCTAATATCACCGAGAAAGTACTGTTTCCACTATCATGTATTGCAATTTCAGAGTTCTCAGATCTGTAAAAGGTCATGTCACTTAATATCTTTTAGTAATTTGGTTTATACAGTAGAGATCAGTATCGCATACTATCATAACAGTACTGGTTTATGTTTATAGCCTGTCACAGGTAACTCACACATCTAGTTCTCTGGTGTTCTTTGAATAACCCTGCTAGAACTTTAGTAGACTGAAAAAGTCAGCCTTCAAAAGAATACTAATAAGGTGTATACTTCCATTATATGATTTAAATTTGCAGATGTAATATATTTTGCTATTGCTGAAAACAGAAGATTCTCATTTACACACTCATATCAGAGTACCTTTCAATCAGTTTACATCTTGCATAGAGGTAAAAATCTGTCCAGTACCTTTTGAAAAGAGTCTTCATCTGTTATATCATACACTAGAATAGCGCCATTAGAATCCCTGTAGTAGATTGGCCCCAATGCATGAAATCTTTCTTGACCAGCTGTATCCTGCATTTAAAATACACTTGTTAGCATTTAAGACAAAGCAAACAATACTTCAAGAAACTCCCAATACTTTGAAGTTTTACTTTATTAAGAAGTGCCTAACATCTAAGTTCTAGTAAACCTAAGTAATTTTTCAGGAAAATATTCTATTTAGCTAGGGGAAGGAAAATAGGAAAGTAAACATACCCATATTGCAAGGTTTACTCTTTTCCCACCAATATTTAGCTTCTTTGTAAGAAAAGATGCCTGGAAAGCAAAACAGATTAGAGTTAAGTTTTACACACAAATGTCTCACTTCAGATTAATTTACTAATAAAAACATCTGAATCAATAAAAGACAGATTTCTGCATCAAAATACTCTTTAAGCCAGAAGGCTGAGTCAATACTAAGCCAGTTAGTCATTTCACTACAGTTTGCCAGGAGTCTATTCTAAATAAATTTGGCTTAAGCCAATCATTTACTACATCTTTTTGCTGTTGTTTTGAATGATCTGGGAAGGATAAGAGAGTTGTGTGGAAAGAGTCTGAATTCACAACACTGATTAAGTCTGAGCTGAACTCAAACCATTTCACAAGAGTACATGAAGTTTGGGTAGGAACCAGCCTAACAGGATTTCTAATTTGCAGGAATTAGGCCAAGTAGTTCACTATTAGTGAGCTACTAGAACAAAATAAAATAGTTTGAGTTTATCACTAAAAGTCTCCGAACACTAGTATTCTGCAAGTTTCCTTGTCTGTATCTTTTACCTTTTTTTTGCTGAAGTGAGCCCACAACTCTCCCCATCTGTTGGGGGGGGGGGGGGGGCTTTTTGGGGGGGCAGTGGTGTGGTTTGTTTGGGGTTTTTTTTCCCCAGACACTGTTCCTGAAAGCTCAGTGATATGCTTCTCAGCTAACACACAAAAGGGAAGCAAGTGGCAGGCTAAGAAAAGCCTCAGAATAAGCATACAAGCTGCTCTAAGAATTCCACTACATTATCTTCCAAAAATGTTTTACAGGACCAGAACGTATTGCAAGGTTAGACTAATCTCAGTAACTCAAGAGTGTGTCTGTTCTTCTCCAAGCCTGCACGATCCACATTTTCAAACACCACCTCTGTTACCAAGTGTATAATTCGGTGGCTAAAAAGGGGTATAATTTAATAGGCTAGAACATGGTCTGAAAGATTTGATACATTAGGAACCTGCTCCCACCGTTCTGAAGACTAGCAGTAACCAGTTAACATCAGACAATTCAGTTGACAAGGGTTAACTTTTGTCTTTTGTCTTAAATTATACTCAGTTTTCCTTTCAGCTTCACCTCAACTTGCATTTGGATACAAACAAGTACTCAGTGGTATTTTATGATACATTCATCCCAGATTATTTTTAGGCTGGACTGTAGCAGCTCAACATGAGCTCCCTGTATGAGCACTAACCAAGCACTGAACTAAAGTCATGTGTATATGGAAGGTGTCATGGGCCAGATCAGCTGCTTCAACCAGCTTGCTGCTTAACTACACAAGCAACCAGTACACGCACAGAAGACCATAGTAGTTTAGTTTACACCAGCCTAAACTGCTGTGAAAGTGCTTCTCTGGAGTGCTGCCTGTATTACAGTTAAATGTATCCAACACTCAGCTGCTAGAGCAGCTCCTGTTCTTCAGCTACTTCCCTAATATCAGCTCTGGCATCTGTATGACCTAAGGTGAGATGACTCAAGAAACTTTTATTCTTTTTTTGAAGTAAATTGTACCTTCCCCCAAAGCTTTCCACGAAGTCTGATAAACAAAACAGAGAAGACAGACCACCTTTTCTTTCCTCTGAAAGAAAAACACTCAGAAACTTTCCAAGAGCAGATAGCAAAGAACTAATCATTATGACCATTGTATTCAACATAACTAAAGCATTCATGCTACCCCTTCAGTCTACAGTGAGGTGGCATAAGTCAACTTCAAAAAAAGTTCCAGACAGCATGTTAAAATTATTTAACACTCTAGCCAACTTGTAACAAACAGCTTAACAGCAGAGTAGCAAATCTTAAACATCAGGAAAGCCTTAATTCTTTAATCAAAAACTCTGCAAAAAGTAGTTTATGGCTTTCAGCTAGCTGTCCCTAAGGATCATCTGATCAGCGTCTACTCTTCATATGATAATTTGTTCTACTACACCAGAGTTTAAAAGCCAAGAGCTTAGAGGTGACTTCAGAAGTTTTAATTCACCAACACTTGGGCCATATTAAAAGAAGGTATGGCTAGGCACAATGAATCAAGCTTACCTGACAAAATTTTATTGATCTGCTGTACTACAGTACTTGATATTCTATTGTAAATCTCAAAGGAAAAGCTATTCTGAGCACTGTTTGCTTTTGTCACAACACTGACAATCAGATCTGCTCACTTGATATGAATTTCACATAAATGTTTGAGAATCACATTTCTGGACCAAAAGGGAGAAAAATCCTTCACAGAAACAGGATTTGTATTTAAAAAACACAGAACTCGGTATCCATAAAGTTATATCATCATGGCTTTAGACATTGGCCCAATTAATAGTACAGATATCTTTACTATCTGACAGAGCAAATATTAAAGTAGGCTTATCCCCATAGATAAGTTTTGCTTAAGTATCACCAGTCCTTCAGGTCACTACAGCTTTTGATAGCAATACTGTCTTTTAGCACTAAGAGTACAGTACTTCCTTTCCTATATACCCAATTATTAGAAGACCCATACATTCAAGTAAGGCTTTTTAGTATCTCCTGCAAAAAAATCTCACAGGAGACTGTGGCAAGGGTATTTAGCATTGGGCTATTGTACTCGCTCTCTGTATCAAAACTTGATGAATTTGTACTAATTAAGTTTTAGTCTACCTAAAGTCTTAGACCCCTAATCAAAAAAGGGGGGACAATATCCTATACCTTATATCCTGATTACAAGCAAGTCTGTCTAAAAAGCTTGCCCAATAACAAGATTGGAACCTGACATTTGAAGTAGTCACAGTTAGTAATGAGCAGAAGGCTTTGTGAACATGCTGCAAGAAACAGTCAATACTATATTACAGATTAAATGCTTCATTCTTCTTCATTGTGTTCATATACTTGAATACTGTTAGCAGGCTCCATAATTAACTGAATTAATAGGTATTGTTAAGTTTGGCACATTTACCATCAGTAAAGTGCATTTTACAGCCACGGTGGCAAACATGCCAAAGACAAGCCACCTAGTATCTACCTTTTAACACGCACAGACACTCCCACCCCCCTTGAAGTTTCATTTGTCTTGTGGAAGAGCAAGGTTCTACTCTTCACTCATTCTGAGGTTAGAGACCAAAAAAATAATCAGGTGAACAGCAAGACTATGCAGTTTTTA
Organism: Gymnogyps californianus; assembly: GCF_018139145.2. Taxonomy (NCBI): domain Eukaryota; kingdom Metazoa; phylum Chordata; class Aves; order Accipitriformes; family Cathartidae; genus Gymnogyps; species Gymnogyps californianus. The sequence goes on from NC_059471.1 coordinate 178,265,037, forward strand.
GAAATCGAGGGGAACCCAACATGGAAGAAAGAGCCTTAACTACTGTTTTGAGATAGTTCAGGAGCCTCGTTTAGGAAAAAAGTCAGCTGCCAAGACTGTCAAAGCCTTTGAAATCAGTACAGTCTAGACAGCATTAGGTAATTACACATAGAAGAGCATTCAACATTTTTTCTAATCTCCCAAGAATTTACCAAATTAAGTACTACAGATTTCAGTCTAAGTTGTGACTCGACTTACAATCAGTAACTCCTTTCCATATTATTTTCATTACTATGACAATTCATTTTTGCTAGGACTTTCAAAAACCCACAAATATATAGGACCACAGTTAATTCAAAGATAAGTAATCTCAAACAGCTCTTTGAAGTAAGCTACTAATTTCGGTATTTTGACTCTGTCTTATGACTAGTCTGAAGAATACTTATACACTTAAAAGGATAATGCAATTAAGAGCTAAAATTCCATTCTCTTTATTGGCCTGTAGAAAATCTTTTCTTTCTGTTAATTCTTTCTTCTAAGAGCTCAGTTTCACATGTCCATCAGGCCCTGTTAGGAGCTGATAAACGGGCCTGAGTAGAACACAAGGAAGACACAGCTGGAAAAGATTCTCTTGAAAGTCACTGAATAAAAGCAGATGTATGTCACCTGCCCCTTGACTGCTTCATCTTCAACAGAGGCAAGCCAGGCATACGAACACTGCATACAGCACCGAACCTCCTTATATTGTCTTTCCCACCCCCCCAGCTATCTTAGACAGCCAAGACAGCCAAGACAGCTTTTCCAGGTTATGCAAGTCCAGCAAAGCAATCAGGATCTGTAGAGTATGATTAGCATGACATCAGTGGCTCTCCTGGGTTGGATATTTTGCAGTCCTCCAAACATTTGAGAGATTACTACACAAAAGTTGTATTTATCTTGAATAGTTAACTAAAAGCGTCTACCCAGATTTTTTTAAAAAATATTCTGACAATAGGTTTATTATTGGAGTAATTCCAGCACAGTTCACTTGATATCAGTTTATAGCTTAGAACTATTTTATCAAGACAGGAGCACTGACCTCAATATTTCAATCAATGGGAACCAATTCTAACCATTGCTTGCAAAAAAACCCTACCTTTCCTGTGTCAGCTTTTTTCACATTATTCTAGATAAGTGTTTTCTTCTGTGAATCAGTAGCTACCTTAATTTCAATTTGCAGGTCATCAGTATCTTAAGTATGTGACTTGAAGCTAACATAACCACAGCAACACATCCCAGCAACTTCCTAACCTCAAAGGAAGTTCCAGTTCACCATTTCCCTCTAGCTAGCATTTATGGAAGGGGGGCGTGGAGAGAACAAAAAAGAGAAGAGAAACCGCTCCCTTTCGCTAAAAGCCTTCTGTTACTAGCACAAAAGAAACTCTCCTATTTGGGCATACACAAGTAAACTTCACAACAGAATAATACTTAAGTGTTAGAATTCAGATAGGAAAATACAGATATACATTAGATACAAGATTCACACTGACCAATTTAAAGACTTCCTGTGCTCTCCCCCGTCACTGGGCTCACACTGCAGGAAGCACCAGCCATCATCATTAAATAAAGTTTCCAGAAGGCTACAGTCTCAGCACCCTTTTTGTTGCAATCATATCAGAATAAAGCACCACGCAGTACTTTCTTTTTTCTAAGTCAGAGATCACTGTTGATGGAGAGCCTCTTGTCTCAGTATCCAGTGATCTTTTGGTATGATTCATCACTGTGGCTCCTTTGGTGAATCAGGAGCTAAGTATTTATCTAATTTTGGTTTGATTGGAACAAAAGTAATTTGGTGCAATACTGAACTGATGCCATGAAACAAAGCCACCTTATCAGATTAAGCCTTTAATCTTCAAAAAAAAAGGAAGTTTTTTGCAAAAGTGTCACTTCATTGCTTAATCAGATATCCTAGTTTCTCCTTATTTTTTAAGGGATATTTTAATTTGCTAGTGGAAGAACTTACTAAAACTTTCTTCTAGAACCGTAAGATGTACGAAAACAAGAATAATAATGATAATACTTCACAAGTGCACATGACGTACAGTAAGATTCAACAGCAACTGACATTGTATTTTACAATCAATAAGCTGCATATGTGGCTAAGGAAGCTCAGAGCAGAAAAGCAAACGAGTTGAGAAACACAGTGCAGTCAGTTAAGAGATACAGGTAGCAACCAGAAACCTAATCATAGTTGAGCAATGAAATCTCAGTACCAAGTGTGAGTATGTGCTTCCACTCCTCTACAAGCACACACACCCCTCCAGACAGTCAAAACCAAAAGCTCTCAAGCCATAGTATCTAGAGTCATTTTCCTGTCAACATTTTGGAGCCACTTAAAGGTGGATTTTACGACATTTGTTACCCGAGTCTGTATTCTAATTCACTTTTTGCTTCTAATTTTAGGTTTTCCACTACAGATTTAAAGAACATGATTAACAAAAAAACCACTGAGCTGTATCACATGTCAAACTACTCAGCTCTACTCTTTCTACATGGGATATCAGAATTCAGCTATACACAATCATTTTGATGCACTTTAAATGATTGTTTGCTCAATGCTACACTTCAGGTGAAAATTACAACTGCAGCTCTGACACCTACAAGCTACTAGTTATTTCTGTAGCATAGCAAATATTTATTATGTCTATGGCAATCAGAGCTACAATCAGCTTGCCACAAATACCACACCATGCCTAGTAAACCTACCAATAGATCCAGCCAACAGCAGAGTATGAACATAGGGTAATGAAGTTTAAAACATGTTCTTTTCAGGTCTTTATAGCAAAAATGAAGCAACCGTATCTGTTTATGAAACATTCACTGTACTGTTTCTAGTGCATCTCTAATGTTTCTTTAGTTTTAAGGGAAAGTTTCACTATTAAATACTTCCAAGACACCCAGCCCACAATAACTTTCCCCTAAATACGCAGGAATAGTGCATTAATACACAACTACCCTAAGGCTCTTTTTTGGCATCACCTACTATTTATTCTGTACTTCACAGAACTTCAAAAGTAATTCAAAACCCACTAGGGGCCCACATGGTGGCAGGGTTTGTTTCTTTATTTACAAAAAAAATAGCATATTAAGAGCAGTATACATTACAGTGCTAAAACCACACTTTAATACACATGCTCACAACTACTAAGAAAGATGCTGTACAACTGGTGTAACTGCAAATAAAAAGGTTAAGCAAGCAGAGACATCCCGAAAGACTTAACATACAACCCACAACACAGAGTTTAAAACATGTTTTCTGAGATCATGTACAATATAAGCGTTTTATTTTGTACCATGGCATATATACTATTCAGCACTAGTAGATATTGAAAAAAATATTACTTTCAAGCAGACACCCTGTCACATTTCATAAGTGGAACATCACTTTTTAGTTCTTTATAAATTAGCGGACAGTACTACCGAGAATCAGGCCAAAATTCAGGGAGATAACGTGACAAGCAAGTAACCATTAAGAATCTTTTCTGTTATTAAATCATAAGCCTTGATTTCATAGACCATTTTGTGAAAGCTGTTCTCTTTAAACAGTAGTATTTAGGTAGTTCAAGTGTTAGGATTTGAGAACATGAGGAAGACTATAATTAACAGAAACGCATCACATATGAAACACTTAGTCATCAGTCCACTACCAATGATTAGAACAACAACATTTCTTTCAAATCATACTTCCCAAGATTCAAATGAAGACATTCATATACGTAACTGGAAAAAACCGAGCAGTTAGTATTCAGAATAGAAACGAGGCCTTTAAGTACTGAAAGCTTAAGTCTGAGGCGTAAAAAGAACCAGAGAATTAGCTTCCAGCAAACTCAGCAGGGGACAGCCACCATTTAGAGAGCGGCAGCGGTCACTCCGGCCACCGTCAAGCGGTAAACAAGACGGCAAGCACCAAAACCCTACTACGGGTTTACGCAGCAACATTCCACGAGCACCAGGGCGGAAGGGGCAGGCCGGTAAGCGCCACAGGGCGACGGAGGGGCGGGCTGGCACCGACCAGCAATCCTAGAAGATGCGCAAGGGGAGAAGAGCAGCGGACACCCCCCCCCACCACCCCCCCCCCTCGCCCTGGCCCGGTGGCTCCGGGCAGGGGCTCCCCGCCCGCCCCCGGCCCGGCCCGCACCTGCAGGGTGGTGATGTGCTTGTCGTTGAACTTGTTCTCGCAGTAGCGCAGCACCAGGGAGGTTTTCCCCACGCAGCCCTCCCCGAGCAGCACCACCTTGAACGAGAAGCTGCGGCCCCCGGCCGCCGCGCCGGCCCCCGCCGCCATCCGCGCCCCGCCGCCGAGCCGGGCCGCTGCCGCCTCACATCAACAGTCCACGCCGCGGCCGCGGACGGCCGCCGCCGCCGCCACCCTCGCCGCCGCCCACCGGGACGGGGACCCGCAGGGGAGCGGAAGGGGGACTCGCGGGGCGGGAGCGAGGAGGAGACGGGAAGGTGCCGCCGAGGCCCCGAGGGATGGAGACGGGGGAGGGACGCCGAGAGCCACAACCCTTCCCCCGCGGTCGACGGCCCCACTCCCCCTAATGGCGTCTTCTTCCTCCTACGTCACGCGCCGCTCGGTCACGCGCACCCCCCCGCCGCCAATGGGAGGGGTGGACGCGACGGCGGCGAGAGGCTCCGCCCAAGAGCCGTGGAGGGGAGGGGGGCGGAGTCTGCCGGCGTTGGGGCGGGTGGCGGCGGCGGCTCCCCGAGCTCTTCGTCAGGCCGCTCCGCCGGGGTGGGGGGGAGCGGCGGGCTGGGTCCGGTTCGCTCCTGCGTGAGTGCCTGCACGGGCGCGGGAGCAGCGGTGTAAGCGGACGTGCCTGACGACGTGCCAGCCGGCGGCTCTGCGAGCGCCGGCGGCCCGGGCCCGGCCCTGCGGGCGGTGGCCTCTTCACTCAGGGGCAGGCTGGCCTGCGCGGCCGGGGGAGGGCGGGTGAATCGCCTCCCGACAGCGGCTGGATTTTTCCATTGCCCGTAAAGGGCAGCCGGAGCGGCGGCTGGGGCGATGGCAGCTGCTTGCAGAGGTCCGCCGTGGGGTGGGAGGGAGGGGGCTCCTCCTCGGGTCTGTCCCCGCGCGGTTTCCAAAAATACCGGCCTGTCCCAAAGACGCGTAATGAGAGGGAGCGATGAGGCAGACCGCTGAGGGGGTGACGCTCCAGGCCCGAGGGTAACACATAGCTTTACCATATCTAGAAATAAAACGTCGGTAGAGACGGAAACCCATGCAAGATTTATATGCGCATACGAATTTGCATTTAAATGTCATATTAAGGCTTTCAAATGAGCAAATGTATCTACCAAGCATCTCCTTGTGAGCAGGAGGCCAAAGCCTCTAACAAACAGATTATAAACATCACAAGCACAGGTTTTGTTCCAACTTCAGTGGCCCTATCCATGTGAACTAAGTTATATGAAACTAATTTTTTGCAAAAAACTAGTCTATAATAAGATGCTTTAAAACAGAGATGTGGGAGCAGGTGATGAAAAAGGCACAAAAAAAATGTTCTTCTGTTGGGTTCCTTGATTGTAGGGGTTTGGTAGTGTTTCGTACACTCAAGAACTAGATAATTGCCTTGTAAAACTGGATGTGATTCCTTAATTAAAAGCACTCCTCACAAACCAATCCAAACTACTGCAGCATAACTTCTCTCTAGTGATCATTTAGTGGTAAGAAAAATAATGCTTATGAAAAGGCATCATAGTGCAATTTCCTTTTACTCTGTCAGATAGTATTAATGCTCTGTTGTGTGAGAAAGAATAGAGGAAAGAACAAAGAATGCATCCAGGAGAACAAAGATCAAATTTCCTGAAGCAAGAAGCCTCATTACTGAACAGCATTACATTCACATACAAAATGGATTGTTCTTATTTTCTCCAGATGTAAATAAAGTAAACCTTTTTATTTTATCCAGATGTAAATAAAGGAAATGGGACAAGGTAAAAAATCAATGCAGACACAATCTTCAGGAGTATCTTTTCTTTAAATAAATTCCCAGTTTTATTAGCACATAGGTGGTTTCAGCAAGTTACTATAAAAATACTGTCTTGCTGGAAAGCGATGCTGGCTTCTGTCAGTCATGCCTTCTGTGCACAGGCAGTAAAACTGACTGGCGTGTTAGTTATTCTTCTTTCAGGCTGAATAGAAGAAGGAGGTAAGATCGGGTGCAGATTCAGGTTGCCAGAGACAATGGAAATCAATGTTCATGAGCACAAGCTGCTTGCAGGGCCCAGCAGGTTGAGGCTTTCCTTGGTAACTGGTGGCAAGTGCATCTGCTGAGACACAGGGCTATGTGGAAGGCTGTCTTGAAAACTTAGCAAAAAAACTTCCTGTTCTTGTAGCTTTTTACTGTTTTCAACAAAAGCAGATTCTATGTACATTCTTTATAAATACACAGGATTATACTGAAGAATACGCCTGATTTGTACTTTTCAGTTCTCCTTTGAATAGAAATGATCCATATATCAGTTACATCTTACTGGTTAAAAGGGTACTTTCTGCATGGGTGATTTTTCATCAATCTTAAGTCAAGTGTATTATTATACTGAGCACTGTGATGGAAATACAGGCTATCTGCCAGTGAGAAAGAGAGCTGAAGCTTTGAAAACGGCTACAGGAGAGACACCCTGTATGAAGTCTGTGTCCTGAATGTGCCTGACAGTGTAACTGTGAGCACTGTTTTTCTAACAGAGGGCACAGCAGAGTGTAAGACACTAACTGAAGCTCAATTCTGGCAGACTGTTTCTCCAAGAATCATCTGCCGTGGTGCGGAGTCAGAAGATGCATCTTTCCACTGACAGTAGGCTGCTGCGAGTAACTACTGTATTCCATCATTTCTGTTTTCCTCTCTCTCGTCTGGAACCTGTGATTACTGATTTTCTTGTATGAGAAGTCCTGTACCTTCCAAAACTTCAGCCACCAGTACTAAATGAAATTAAAAGGCTGATCTGGCTGAGAACAGAAAATTCTGTCAGAGCTACCTGAAGTGTCACATTTCACTGTGATCTGATACGCATGACTTATTAAAATCTGCAGGTTTAACTATCCGTGATAGTTATCAAGTTACTTTATTTTAATAGAGTTAATTTAATTTGGGAAGTGTTTATTTTATTTCAGCATGTTTGAGAAGAGAATGCCTCTTTTTCATTTAATTTGGTGTGCTTCCCCTTTTTACACAGCTTCCTAAAAATACTTTTGCAGACCTTCTGTTTTAACTGTGTTGCTGATTACATCTGCATGAAAAATGCCTTTTGAGACATATTTTCTATTTCACAAAGAAACTACAATACCCTGTATGTTATTATACCAAAACAAATAGCACCATTGTATCCATTGCCATTACCTTTTGTCATTGTTGGTAAGACTTTACTCAAGCCTTTTACTTCACAGGCAGTGTCATCTCTGAAAGTGAAAATCATGTGCTTCATTCAGCTTGCATTGTTAGATATCCTTATAAAAATGTTAGATGTCTTAATTCCAGTGTAAACTTAAGTGCATATAGTAGCTGTACAGAGGAGATAATCTAGTTTGTCAAACCTACAACGGCATGAACATCTCCCATGCCATTGACAACACGCAACTGATTTCTGGGATAATTACGAGTTTCCTGTAAATTATAAAGGTGGCAGTTGTTTTGCAGATAATGTCAGTCTTATATTTGCATTTTTTCCCTTGGAGAATATTTCTGAGCATAACTGTTATAGTTGCGGTAAAATGCTCTGATTTTATCAGGTTTACTTGGAAAAGAAAGATAGTATGAAATCTCAGCCAAATAATGTACAGCTGTAGAAGATCAAATGACTCTTGAAACTGTACAGATGTCCATAAAAGCAAGAAATCAGAACAAGGGAAAAAAAAGCAATGACAAAAAAAACCACTTAAAATGAAGTTAGTAATATAGTCTCAGTACTGGCAGGAAAGAGAGATGCTCAGAATGAAATGTGTGTATTTGTGCTTCTAACATGACTGATATAAACATCCAGTCTAGACGGACAGACAGTGAACACTGTTCTACCAAATGGCAATCAGTCACAGGTAACATCAACCCATCCATCAAAAATAAAATAGGTATATCTATCTAGGGTGAGGTCAATACTTTGGGTTGCTTAAATCATGATAATTCAGTAAGCACATGTTAAGAAATGTCAATGTAGTAAAAAGTTGCAGACTGCTCCAAAAAGAAAGATGACACTTCAGGTTCTGAAGATGAAGAATAAAGATGAAGAGCAGAGCATATGAACCTGAAGAGAAAAGAACAAATAATTCAGAAAGAACCTTGACCCAGAGGGACTTTTCTGAACATGTTTTACCCGCTCACTCACTGCTAAGAGCCTCCATGGACCCCTGGGGATGTACTTGACAGGTTCCGTAATGTTCTTGGAGGCTTTGTGCAGCATGAAATTTGTTTCTAATTTGTAGAAACAAGTAAAACATAGAATCTGATTTCTAGCTAAGAAACAATGCCAGCAAGGGACAACTTATTTTTTCTTGTAAAGAAAAAGATGATTGCTTTTTAAAAGTTCAGTTCTCCATGTTGAAGAGGAATTGTCTGTAAATGTCATTCCCCCTCGGGATAAGCAATTCTGACTCCTTTGCCGCTTTGCGTTACCTTTTTCATACATGCACTGGAGCACATACAGCAATGCCGAATACCATCCCCATGCAATCCTGATAGATCCCCTCACTGACAAGCAGCATCCTGGATGCACGCTGAGAACAGCAAGCAGCATGCTGCTCCACCATTCATTCACCCCCTGCTCTTGGCGTTTTCACTTGCAGGAGCAAAGGCTCTGTTCAGGCTCTAAATATTCTGTTCAGTGTTTCTTCTTCTCTTGCTCTCCCTGGAATGAACATCCCTCAAACCCTTTAGGAAAGGAACACTGGAGTGAAAGCAAGAGCGAAACTTGAGGGCAAGATGGGGTGATCAGCATGCTTAGAGCAAGCTCAGAGAAAGAGAGACACTGGAGATCTGAATTAAAAAAAAAAAGAAAAAAGGAAGGACTCAAGAGAAGCAGTCGGGTAAATGCTTTATTAATTTATTGCAATTCTGCCATTCCCTAGGAAAAGAAGAATAGGAGAGAGAATAATGATCTGGGCTAAGAATGCGGAGGAAGTAAAACTTTTTCCTCGGTTTCTCCCCCCTCTCTTTTTTAAGTTCTTGCTCTCATATTCATACCTGAAATTTTTCTCCAGGTGCCTCAGTTTTGGAAAATTTGGCCGTTATCTTGAATATGCTTGACTGATTAGTGTATGTTTTTAGAGTCACCCATCTAAGTTGCTGCAGTTCTTGCTGTATTAATAATTAAGCTATAATAATAATTCTTGTGTTCTCTGACAACATTACTCAAAATGATGTGTGGATGTGCCATATTTATTATAGGAAATAAAACATTTAAGATGTAAAATATGTACATGAGGCAAATGTTGTCATCCACAAGAATGCCTTTTGTCAGAATGGCGTAGCTTCAGTCCAGGTGTTCCCAAGTTTGACTGAATGTAACTATGCTCACACACCATTTCATTTCCCACAGGCCTTTAATGTGAATTTTAGTTATTCAGAACTTGCAGCAAAGACCATGAAGACAGAATCTGTTGCACTACTTATTTCAGGGCAGAAATGCAGCATGTAACAGCGAGATTCCCCAGGACTGGAAGATACGGAAATTTCTCTTCGTTGACACATTAGAACAAATAGGTTGGCATCCCCTGGAAACTACACAGAATCTCAAAGCAATGAAGAAGAGACAAATGGTGGTGTAACTCCTTTCAGCGTTAATCCACGATCCCGCTCTTCAGCCCTGTGTGGGGGCCCTGAGAGCAGCCCCGCTCCAGGAAGTTTGGCTACTGGGGCTCAGGGCCAGCGTAGAGCACCGTGGTGGCAGCCCCTTTCTTCTGGGGAGAGGCCCCAGAAGAAGATACACAATATGAATTGTTGGGTCCTTGGCTGCTACAAATGCGAGGTCAGGGCTTTGTGGAGCATTTGTCCACATTCCAGCAGGTGGTCTGAAGGTTTCATTTATGAGGATTAGTCCTCCTGGTTGGCAACCCAGGTGAAATCAGAAGAGGGTACTGAGAGAATAAATACATTACAAGGGCATCTACATTGTTTTGTATTTATATTAACGGCAAGAAAGGAGCAAGAGGAATAAAAAAAAATCACTAATGAGAAGAAATATGCTATGAATAGCATTTCTGAAGCTTGCATGGACAATTTGAACAGCTGGAATATAAAAATAATATGCTATAATCTATTTAACAAGCATAAAGATAGTGAAAAAGTACACACTGGACCCTATAACTTGTTTTGAAGACACTGTAACTTGTATGGAAATTATTAACAACTCAGACACAGAGAACCTTGAATGCATCATTTTAACTGGTAAAACCCGAGAAAGAGACATTGCTGGGGATCAATAGAAGACCACGAGAAAAAACGGAAAATTAGTTTGAATTTTGTCATAGAAACTTGTCTATATTCTGCCCGTACAGTTGAGAAGGAGAGGAAATGGTGTGACAGTCCATTTAGAAAGTCTGTATTGGAGGACCTGGAGACCAGCTATGAACTATCAGCTGAATTTCAGGAATGCCTCATTTTCGTTTCTGAAAACAAACAGTAGAGCACACAGCACGAGGCAACCCTGCTTTGGACTTAATGCTTAAAAAGAATCATGGCATTGGAGATGGTTTCCTGGCATCAGGGACATGAATATGGGCAGAAAAAGAACATCACCAGTTAGTAGAATCATAGAATAGTTTGGGTTGGAAGGGACCTTTACAGGTCATCTAGTCCAACCCCCCTGCAATAAGCAGGGACATCTTCAACTAGATCAGGTTGCTCAGAGCCCCATCCAGCCTGACCTTGAATGTTTCCAGGGATGGGGCATCTACCACCTCTCTGGGCAACCTGCTCCAGTGTTTCACCACCCTCATTGTAAAAAATTTCTTCCTTATATCCAGTCTGAATCTACCCTCTTTTAGTTTAAAACCATTACCCCTTGGCCTATTGCAATAGACCCTGCTAAAAACTTTGTCCCCATCTTTCTTATAAGCCCCCTTTAAGTATTGAGAGGCTGCAATAAGGTCTCCCTGGAGCCTTCTCTTCTCCAGGCTGAACAACCCCAACTCTCCCAGCCTTTCTTCATAGCAGAGGTGTTCCATCCCTCTGATCATAGGACTAGCTAAGGAGCTGATTTTACAATGGAAGAAAAATTTTTGCTTACAAAGAAAAGTGGAAATCGTAATTGTGACTCCTCTAAGAAGAGCTTGTAAGGGTAGAAAAATCACAATTCCATAATTTAAAAAAGAAAGGTAAAGAGGTAACTTTTACTAAATGCCCTACCTGGATGAGTAGGAGCGGAAATTAAGTTTAAAAAAAGAGAGGTAAGACAGGGGAAGTAGAAAGCAATTAGTAGTCATTTAAGATAATGACAGGCAGAATATGAGCGGGGTAGCCAAACAGTAGAGGGTAAACCCACTGCTTATAAAGTTAATAGGCTTTGAAGTGTCCTAGTTACGAAAGCCAATACTTCCCTCCCCCAAAAGTCTATTTAATATATATATGCTATAACAGCGTTAAGAATGAAAACATAAAAAAAAGCAGAAGTGCTCATTTTAAACACATGCTGGCAGACCAGGGAAATTCCAGAGGAAGGCAGAACTGGTAAGATTATGTCAAAATTAAAAAACTAAAAATGGGACCCATGCAATCAGAAACTACCTAGATTAATATCAGTCCTTGGCAAACCTTGTTAAACAATCATGCCAATGTTTTCAAATACAGAAGCAGGCAGGTTCAAGTACAGAGGCAGCAGGTCTGTATTTACTTCCTGGGATGTATAAAGGATGAAACTTTCCACCAGAGTAACTTGCTGCTGCGTGGTGCAGCAGAAGATGAGGAAGTCGGTGGCACCGTAGGTTCCCTCAGACTCTGCTCTGAGTGAGAGTGATGTGCAAGCTGATCCCCGGTGAGATCTTGCAGTGTGCTGACTGCGGGTCAGTCACAGCAGTAATAATAAAAGAAAGGTTTTGTACTTACTGGCTGATGAGCCAGTAAATTTTCCAAGAGGTCCTATAGTGGGAACGGGAACATGGAAAGGAAGTGTGGGTGCTAACGGAGTTCCTCAGGGACATCCTAAAGCCCACCCGTTTCAGTGCTACTTAGCTGCAGTTAAGCAGTGATAATCGCATGGGTGAGGAAAGGAATGAGCTTTTCTGAGCAAAACCAGTCTGCTTTGGGTCATGGAAAGCTTACTTAATCAACTATGTATCTTCATCCAGATCATCATCTGCATAACAGCAACCAGCCTGTTCACAGACCGACTCTTTGGTAATGATAATTGCGTGTTGCGCATAGGCTTGTACGGCCTTCTGCGTACGCACAAGCCTTGATACACCCATCTTTACTATGGCATTCATACCTTCAGTTGTGGGGAGGAGCAGATGATGACATGAAGAAAAGTAATGACGCAAAAGAACAGCTAACAATTAAATGGAACATTCAAATATTATGTGTGCCAGTCAACAAAGTCTAATGGAAAAATAGGTCTCATCAGAGAAACCTGAGATGAGATTACAGGCTTGGCTATTAGAAGGTAGTGTCATAGCTGTACTAATTTTTTAAGGTGCTTGACTTAGCACCACATGTTAATGATCAGAAAAAAATTATAGTGCAATGAAGCACAGATTCAGTGTGTCAAGAACTGGATGAGCAGATCAGAGTAGCTGTTGGTAGGACATTCGTCTTTGAAAACTGATGTTTCCTTTGGGGCTTCTTGGGTTTCCTAAATGGCCTGGAAAGTAAATATAAAATCAGTGCTAATCAAACTTGAAGTGATGTGGCACTGTCAGTGTGATAAACAGTGGTAAGAATAAGGCAGCCAGCAAGAACTGTATGAAAAGCTATCTCCTGAAAAGTAGGAACACTGTAAAGGATATAAAAGTGATAACTCTTAGGCAACGTAAAGAATACAAGGGTCAAAACCTAAGAGGTATCTCAGTATATGACTGCAGCAAAAGGGCTGAGGTATTTCCTAGATATGAAATAAGGAAGTAACGAAGAGATGATTTTATCTCAGTGTATAGCATTGATAAAACTGATATTGGAATTTGGCACGCAGTTTAAAAATAGGGCAAAGAGCAGGAAAGGGCTCGCTTTGGTCAGCTCATCAATGCTGTAGCAGGGGCGGGCACAATGAAAGACCTAAGAGCAGGAATTCAAAGCCAGACACATTCAGATTCAAAACGAAACACAAGTTTTAAAACCAGGACAAACTACCAAGTGAAGCAAACGATTCCTCATCTTCTGGCAGCTTTGCATGAGGGTTGATGGGGAGCCTGCTGCCATGACTTTGGCCAGACACAGATAGTATTTCAGGCAGTCACCAGGCTCAGTTCACAGGAGACTGACCATCTCTGCCAGCTCTGAAACTTAATAATAATTTTAAAATAATTTATTTTTTCAATATTGTATTCATCATAGTTATTGATGAAAATAAGCCAGTCAGAATTATTAATGGCCCAAATGAGAATCACATCTCACTAAAATGTAGTGCATTCATCTAAGACTTCTAAAATTTGGAGGAAAACTTGCATTCTAAACATATACTTCATGGGAATGAGTGGAGCAATCCTAGGACTACATTGTATGGTTTAAATTGAAGCAGTTTATCCTAAAGCAACCTTCAAAACGAGGAAAAAAACGATAAGCCACTTTTTAATAGTATCATTCAATTCCTACCATTGGTATAAAACTTATTGCTGCACTCTTAAAATACATTAATTTAATGGATTTTTTCCTTTGCAAAGTGTTCCTTAAAGTGCTTTGCAGTACAGATACTGGCAATGAGCAAGTAAACAAATAAGCAACAACAATTACGTGCTCAATTATCACTCCTGTTCAGTCCTGCATTTAAAAATATTGTATAAAGGGCAAGTGACTGGACACCAGAATTATCATGTAAACTCTTAAAGCAAGTGCTTTCATTTCTACTGACTGAACAGATAAAATAGAATCAGCCAGCCTATTCCTTCCCCTCATCATTTCTTCCCTTAGAAATTTCTAATTTAAAGCCAGCCTCTCTACCAGGAGGTGAGACTGGTTGATGGCAACGTGTCCTGGTTTTGGCTGGGACAGAGTTAACTCTCTTCTTAGTAGCTGGTACAGTGCTGTGTTTTGGATTTAGGGTGAGAATAATGTTGATAACACCCTGATGTTTTAGTTGTTGCTAAGTAGCACTTATCTTAAGCAAGGACTTTTCAGTTTCCCATGCTCTGCCAGCAAGCAGGTGTGCAAGAAGCTGGGAGGGGACACAGCCAGGACAGCTGACCCGAATTAGCCAAAGGGATATTCCATACCATAGAACTTCATGCCCAGTACATAAACTGGGGGGTAGTTAGCCAGGAGGGGTGGATTGCTGCTCAGGCATCGGTCAGTGGGTGGTGAGCAATTACATTGTGCATCACTGTGTTTTTTTTCTTTTTTTTCCCCTCTTTTTTTTTTGTTATATTCCTTTTCATTACTATTATTATTATATTTCATTATTATTGTTGTTATTATTATTGTTAGTATTTTATTTTACTTTAGTTATTAAACTGTTCTTACCTCAACCCACGAGTTCTGCCTTCTTTCCTGATCCTCCTCCCCATCCCACTGGGAGCAGGGGCAGGGGAGTGAGGGAGCAGCTGTGTGGTGCTTGGCTGCTGACTGGGGTTAAACCACGACAATTACACTAAGTAACCCAGTTTCAAGAGAGTCACATGGACACAATGGGAAAGAGAGTATAGTTTATCAAGGGCAATTGCATATTACTGTCAGAAGAACACATCCCATAAAAACAATCATCATCTTGCTGCTTTGAGCAGTGAAGTATTCACTTTTAAAATGCAAAACCTCTTGTTCTTAGAAGTGGAGAGCTGTAGTGACAGAAATATTGGTCTCATTTTCTGTCTAGAAAAATGCTTAAGTACGAGTCCTGCCCCCAAGCCTGAAGCAGCTGATGCTCCAGGGCGGTATGAGGGGCTGGCGGGGTTTACACCCATCATTTCAGTTCTGCAGGAAACAAGAAACCTCCTGTGCTAAGTGAGGAGATGCTTAACATGAGCGGTCCCGCTGGGTTCCAGGTTGCCTGATTAGATTAGGATTACGTTTTTGAGAACCATGTTGTAACAAGCGACAGCAGTGATGTGTTTCTGGCCAAAATCCTCCACCTGCCCGTGAGTGAGAGCCCTACACCAAGATGCTGTTGCATTGTACCCCAGAGGAGGCTGCCTGCCAGCGCTGGGTTAGACAGCCTCTGGAGGGTAGGCACAGCGGTGTACGTACACTGTGTGCATGTATATATGGAGAGATATATATGTATATGTAATTTTCTATTGTATGTATATATGTTGTGTATATAAAAAGCGAGATTAAGGGTAAG
Organism: Gymnogyps californianus; assembly: GCF_018139145.2. Lineage (NCBI taxonomy): Eukaryota > Metazoa > Chordata > Aves > Accipitriformes > Cathartidae > Gymnogyps > Gymnogyps californianus. Next base: position 178,280,469 of record NC_059471.1, read on the forward strand.
ATTATGCTCATCATAGTCATTCAAATAACAATGTATGTCTCTTCAAGCGGGAGCCCCTTTGGAAAGCCATTATTTATATCAAGCGGTTTCTTAGTTAATCGGTAAAAAACATCCCCCATGGCAGGTTTGCACATCCAGCCAGCAGAAACTTTGCCAATGTAAAGCAAGATGGCCTTCAGGGGAGGCTGCTCGGCTGGTTCCCGCACCTTCCCAGCTGTGGCAGCGCGGGGGCCGGTGACCTCAGCCCGGCGGGACATGGGGAGAGGCACTTCCCTGGAGCGGGGCAGGGGGGCAGAGGGGCTGCGGTGGGCACCAGCCTGCTCTGCTGCGGCTGTCACCTGTGTGGGGTGACACCTGCCCCCTCCCCTGCTGGGTGCGTGCCTGAGGCTGCACCCCCACCCACAGAGGTGGCTTTTACAGACTCTTCAGGCCTGAAACTAAAGCCACAGAGAACAGGTTTGGAGCCAAAGATAGCAGTCCTTAGTGCTGGACGTACAAAATATGTCATTACCCACAATGAAGATGAAGTTGCAGATAAACGGTATGGGACTGTCATGGTTTCCCATACCCATTTTCTCTGTGTTCTGCTTTGGGTTTTATATTTTATTTTAATCCTATAGTTATAGCCCTCATACCGTTACTACAAAACATCTCTCAACCCCAGTTGAGGTCTTGGGACTCAACCCAGTTTGCTCAATACAGCTTTCCGAGGACAAATCATGCAAATCTTCAGTGTTTCGTTTTCCGGTAAGCTGCTTACTTTGAAACTTACTTCTGGAGCGAGACCTTTGAGACTTTGTAGGCTCATGGGGATTTCACTGGAAAGGTCTGAGGTGATGAACCTCCAAACAGACCCCTTGTCTCCCATTGAATGAGCACTTCTGGAAGACTTGTCCTTAATCCTGATGGTATTGTACCATTAGGACATGTAGTTTGCAGGTGAATTTATACAGAACCTTGAGGTGGCAGTTAGCCATCATTAAATATTTAATCACTAGCATAATTAAACAGTTGAAAGATTCCTTGTTGTATTGTGTAATCGTGTGCTTTTCTTTCCCCACACAAATTATTTTTCTGAACCTTATACTTCCGTGTGAGCATAATTCTTCGAGTTTGTAGTGGACACAAGTTTAAAAAGACAGACAAAAAGCAAACACACAACAGCGTTTGCCAGACTTGGAGAGGATATATGCAGATATCCCCTGAGGAGTTGTGACACTAAAAATCTTGGGTTGAAAAGGGAGGAATCATCTTAATTTGAGATTACCTGGTGACCTTCGAGGTGCCAGGAAATGTGCAGAGTCAGGGACTGCTGTGGGGCTGTGGACAGGACTGGCACAGAGATGGTAGAGCCACAATCAACGCCCTGCGCTTAGCAGGGAGTTTTTACCCCTAAGTTCTTTCTTTGTAAAGTGAGAATTGGAGACTGCTTGTAATTGGGTTACTTGGAGCAAATTGTGAAGGAATAACTATATTCCCCTCAACCTGGTGAGTGTTTCACTAAGCCCTGATAACATTCCCAAAGCTTGCTGGGCCAGGTAGATTGCACTACTTTTCCAGTAGATGAGGGGAAACAAGGAGCTCACGTTTTATCTGAAAAGCGTGATCCTCTCATTTCCTTCATCTGAAGCTCTATCTGAATCTATATGGAGGAGTAAAACAGGTTTTGTAAGACGTTAGTTGTATGCACTTCAGAAAAAGCGACTAGTAAGACCATAAACAGCAGTTCTCCTGTGAACTACTTTTTTTAAAATGAATGTATCCATGGTTAGGGATTCTCTGCAGTATTTTGGTAGTTTTGTTTTTCCCTTGTGGAGACACTGATGGCTACAAGACATATTGCTGTGTTCATTAAAAAAAACCCAAAACACAGATTTATTAACAGATTTCTAGGAAACAACAGGTTTTGCCAACTAGAACAGCCAAGATCCAGCAAAAAAACCCAAAACAAACCCTCTGGGGGAAATCTGGTTTTCCAAGTCCTCCTTACAAGCACTTTGATTCAAAATACCATTGCATCCTTGGTTAATACATTTTTTCCATGAGTGCAGGGGTGGGAGCTTGGTAAGGTTTACTAAACAGTATCTACTACAAATAAAAACATGAAGAAGGGAGGGAAGATGTGTGTGTTTATAAGTCCAGTTATTAGTTGTGAATTGACCAAAAGGACTTTTTCTTTACTGCCAGTGTCTGTTTCCAGCAATGAAAGAAGCCCCTGCTGAGGCAGGAGGAGGCAGGATGAGTGAGCCAGCTTTTCTGTTCCCCAGCCCACCATGCTCAGGGGGAGTCCCGTTTGCTCAGTTAAAGAAGTATTGCAGGCAGGGAAGGAGGGTTTGTTTGCTGCAAGCCAGAGGGACGTGGAGCATGTGTTATTCACTTTGAACTAGATGCTGCTTCTCCAGAATGAAAGTTCCTATCAGGATCGTGTTCAAATCCTGAATTTTCTCACAGAATAGCCTTTGCTGACTGAACAGGACTAGCTGCTTAATAGCTTCACCTAGCAAGGCACAGAAATCATGGCTAGCGTGATTAATACTAATAAAACTTTATTTTATTCTTGATGTTTTGTAATCAAGCTGGTTTCAACTTGTTCATTCATTTCAAATATGCATACCAGTTCAAACAAAAGCTGAAGAAAGCCTTTAACAATTAACGATGCCTGAGCTTGGTTTTGTGTTGGCTGTTCTGCACCTTATTGTCTCATGTAACAGCAAAGGTTAGTTTAAACGGTGGCACTTTCTCATCTGCCTTGTCCTTACCACATGAGGACAACTGCAAGGGGAATGCTGTGAGTCATCAAGGGCGACAGGCATAAGGCTAGGTTCAGTCATCTTCGCCTTTCAGGTGGTGAAAGCATGATAGGAGTTTTAAAAAGCTATATAGCAGGCACCTCTGAGCTCCCAGCTCCGTCAAGTCTCACTTCTTGACTCCTGAGCTCCCCAGATGTGCAGCAGTGACTGAAGTAATGATATGAACTCCGAAGCTTCAGGAAATTCATCCTCTAACTAAGGTGAGTTAAGAAACGTCCACTACGTGCAGGTCAGCTCCTAAATGTCCAGGCCAGTTCTCTTACTTCAGGTTGATTCTTCCTTCGAGGCATCTAGCACTGGCCAGTTTCCAGGAGGGATGCTGAGACTTCTGCTCTGATTTGATGGTACGTTTCATGGTTCCTAGAAAAGCTGATGTCTCTACATGTGTTTGACAAAGGAGCAATACAAGATCCAGGAACGTAGAGGAGGGAAACAGCGTACTTTCACATGGCCGGGATATGGGAATTACAGGCAACAAGCTAGTGCCTTGAAGCCTCAGGGTCCATTTTGGTGGCTCCCTACTTCACTTCCGTACAGGACACCTGTTGCTACTGTTAAAGGAAGAGACAGAAGGAGTTGGAGAATGATCCTATTTCAATGGAGGCGTTCTAGAAAAAGGTCTGAAGTTACAGGTGATGATGAGTTTTCCACTTCTCTTTCCATTGAGCTGTAATTGTGAATTCTCCAAGGAAATGTGAGCAATTTCTTGGACTCTTGTTTTTCCCCACAGTCTGTTAACATCATAAAGGAAGACATGAAGGAAATCATCTATCAATATAAACAGCTTGTTTAAAAGGTGAAGGCTGAAATTACCTGTGTTTCTGAATTGACCTGTTCCATGGGGAAACATAAAACAATTGCTTATGTACTTCAACACAATGACATGGTCTCTCTGATGCTATAAGTATGCTATAATATCACTCACTCTCCGCACTTTTCCATGCATTGTTCTGTGTATGACGGTTTTCTCTGACCAAAGGTGGAATAGACCTTCCCACCTTCAAGGCAGCAATGCCTGTACCTACAGTGTGAGAGCTTTGGGGAGCGGCACTGCAGAGGAGGTGCTGCTGGTGGAGATCATGAATCCGAGCAGATTAGGAACGTGAGCTGTAAAATAGGGTTTGCAAAACTGGAAGGTTTGTGATTTTGGCATAGCAACAAAGGGAAAAAATAGTTTCATGGAGCTTTTCAGGAAATGGCCTTTATTTTGTAAAAGTGAAGCTAACTAGTCTCTGAAGGTTAATATTGAAAAGAGGACAACTGATTCTTAGGTAACGCGTTTCATTAAACATTCCCTGGCTGTTTGTCATCTTTGATCTATGCTTCTGTACAAAATATGGGAACTTCACCAGCAGATAAAACGAGCAGACATCACTGAAGCATGGTGAAAGGAAGTTACAGTACAACCTCCAGTGTGGAAAAGTTGAGGAGAAAGAAATGAACAATGCTGTAAACTTTCAACTCACCAGGACACTTATGAATGAGACCGACTGTAGTAACCCAGCATGCAAGTCATCTAGAAGATAGTGCTAACCTCTGCTCTTTTCACTAAACTCTATAGGATCTTTCATTGCAACAACCCATACATGCCATCAACATCAGAGACGTCCCTATAAATAGCAGAATAACTTCAGCATTGAGGAATGAGGCTATCAAGGAACCATCCAAAATCTCTTGATTTTGTATCATGTTTACCTGGGTCCTCACATCAGTACAGCCAGATTGTCCCAGGTTACACCAATCTGCCAGGTTACACCTTTTGCCTACTCCCTCTGTGTAAATTATACAAGAGGGTCCTTGGTTATGGGAGGCTACACCATGTAAGAGAATACAGTGCTCGTCTGTGCAAATATGGGTGTATTCAGGTAGCCAACTTTGGGCTTCTGCTTTCAGGCGCTGCAGGACCTGAGACAAAACCTATTTGCAACAACTGGAAGAGTTCAGATGATTCACAGAAGCAAACTAAAATTCTTGAGGATCAGGAAGGTAGGAGGACTTCCCTTCTCTTCCCATTGAATACTTTGGTACAGTAGAACCAGAAGACTGTAACATGGGCAGAGCAAGTTCTCCCCCTGGTGCTGCCAGTTCAGCCTGGTAGGAGAAGTCAACCCAGACCTGCTGTCCCAGTCCTACCTCAGGAGTTGCTGTAATACATTCAAACAGTCCTCTCAGCAAGCGCAATTAAATGGCAACTCACAGAGCACACAGACCTGTAGCAATAATGGAAATATGGCTTAAATTCTTCCACTGGTGTTATTGCAACAGCTCCGCTGAGGCAAACCACTTTGGAAACCCTACTGTATTTAGTAATTCTGTGTTTTTGTCAGGAAATCACTTCTGCTCACCGTTAAAGGCCTGCAAATTGTTTTGGATCTGAACACTTTAGGCTGCTTAGGTATTTTTGTGTCCAAATAAATTTTAAATGTACCAGTGTTAGCAGATGAAGAAACTGTGTATCTAATGCCAAATTCAAGGCAAACAAATGCTTCCTTTGATATTAAACTGTGCTTCTGTCAACAGGCACCAGCTGATAACTCTGTTCTCTGTAAAAGGAAAATATTTTGCTTTTTTTAATGCAAAATGGAGGACAGGATGAGCTAAAGTAGCAGGACAGAGTACATTTGCATAGCTGTATGAAAATAACAAGCTGATCAAAAAACCACACAAGATTTGTGAAACGTTAAGGATAGGTCCTAGATTGCTGCTTATCATTAAATTTACTTTGCTGTAGCCTGGTGATGTGATACCACACAGTGAAAGTCAATGAACATAGCTAAGCCATTCCACAGAGCTCTCCCACCTCCGGGCAAATCCCAGTGCTTCAGGAAGCAACACTGTAGAGATGACAGATTTCTTGCTAAAGTAGCATAGCATGAAAGGCACTTTCTGGTGTCAGGGGATGCCTGTGTTTTCAGTGGGATATAAAACTGAAATATTGATAACCTTCATTGTTTAATTAGTTGATGAGACATTTTATAAGACTGTATAATTGCATATTCATGTCACTTGTCTGCCACGTAATTAGTGTGTGGTTAAATGGCTGTTATGCATCAATAACCCCCACCAATATTGATGAGAACATTGTCACTCGCAAATTAGGCACACCATTTTGAGAGTCACTGCTTGTTCAGATACATTTCTAGGCTCATGTAAGTGGTCAGTTCACTAAGTTCACAGACCATCAAGCCAAAACATATTGTTGTGTCATGGTTTGACCCCAGCCAGCAACTAAGCACCATGCAGCCACTTCCCCCTCCCCCCTCCCAGTGGGATGGGGAGGAGGATCAGGAAAAAAAGTAAGACTCATGGGTTGAGATAATAACTACAGTAAAATAAAATATAATACTAAGAATAAAATAATAATAATAATAATAATTGTAATGAAAAGGAATATTAAAAAAAAAAAAAGAGAAATAACACCCAAGAAAAGACAAATGATGCACAATGCAGTTGCTCACCACTCACTGACCGATGCCAGAGCAGCGTTCTGCCCCTCCCGGCCGAGTCCTGTTTATATACTGGGCATGACATTCTATGGTATGGAATATCCCTTTGGCTAGTTCAGGTCAGCTGTCCTGGCTCTGCTCCCTCCCAGCTTCTGGTACACCTGCTTGCTGGCAGAGCATGGGAAACTGAAAAGTCCTTGGCTTAAGATAAGCACTACTTAGCAACAACTAAAACATCAGTGTGTTATCAACATTATTCTCACCCTAAATCCAAAACACAGCACTGTACCAGCTACTAAGAAGAGAGTTAACTCTGTCCCAGCCAAAACCAGGACACTCTTGTTACAGGTGAGGGTACCTTAGCACTCCTCGGCATCCTTAATGCAGAAGTGGAGCTCAGCTTTCTGCAACTTTCAGCCCTAGCTGTCAGCTTTTGTTGTTTTACATTTCACTTTTCCCTAAACCTGGATGGGAAGGAAGACATTATAGGCCCCAGAGGACATCAAATAGTACTTTTATGTGACTATTTGCACTAGCAAAGAAAAAATAATTGCACAAAACAGATCAGTCCTGTGCCATGCACAGAAGAGCAGACAACAACTTTGTATCTGCTGCTATGAAAAGAGTCACTGTTCTGTGGTTCCTCTAATTCACATTCATGAGGATCAGAGAGTAGCTGCGGACTCCACTCCAGGAGCTAGGACAGTAAAACAGAGAAAGAGAGAAAGGAAACTGGAATGAAGAAAACTGGATTCTTCAGATAATGACAGAAAATAAACAGGAGAGGATATTTAACAATTTTAAAAATCCTTTAATCATTATACTTGCAAAGAACTAGGGACAACAACCTGAAAATGGCATACGTGCAGGTGTTCTTTTTGGACTTGCAAATTCCGTGAAGACATGGGCATAGACTCATACATATACATTACTATTACAATCCTTTTCCTCTTACCTTCTAGCTTAAATACCAAAGTAGAGCTGCTGTATGCAAGTGCATACAGACATCATTTGAGGGAATTAAAGTGGTATCACAGATTTAACAGTAATTTTCAATAACTTTAACTCCATTTAAATTTTTAAAAATTTGTTTGGGCTTGCATTTTTAATATTTGCTTCTTGGACAAGAAGTGTGAGTAACCTTTAAACAAAATGTTATCCTGTAACGGTATGAAGAAAATTACTAATCTAAAATGTACTATCTGTTCCATATAAAACAAATTATTAAAAAAAGCTTTTAAAAAAGTTGGATTTTAACTTCAGCAAATGGCTAGTCCTTAAAGAGAACACTCTTGACAGTTTTAATTTTTGAAAATTAGAGGTGGCAAAAAGCAGTCTTTATAGCAGTGCCTATTAAATCTAGCGGGATTTTGCTGTTACACTATGTACAAATGTCAGCAACAGTTAATTGTTAACACATTTCATTCTTCAGGACAATCTTTAAATGCTTAATATCAACATTAACACGTGCCTGCTGGAATTCAGGCTGCCATTAAATGGTATGTTCATTTGTGTTCCTTAATATGAAATCAGTTGTTGCATTAATTAATTTCTTCTTTTCAGTTTGACCACTTACAAAATTCTTAAGCACTCGCTTTTCTCCTATGGCAGATAATGGTTTGGTAGCACCAGTAACTTAGTTTTTAGCATAAGTATTAAGTGAGCACATGGAAGGTTTACTTTTTTCAATAAAAGCAGTATTCTCAAAAATCTCAGGAAAATAGAGGGTAACAACAACACTGCCCTGTTACAGTGAAACTAACTAAGAATTCAGGGAAAATATCTGAAATACAACATCTCTTTCACTTTAAATGTGCCAAATATCAGGAGTGAAATATAATCTATTGGCTATGAAACTACAGACATTCTCTAACAAGGAAGAAATTTGTGGCAAAAGTCACTAGACGGGGTTGGAGAACATCCTGGGTTGGAGAATATTTAAATTAAGCCCTTGTGTATTTTGTGAATTTGGACTTTATTCTCCTTCTAAAAATGCTATTACAAGCTCACTTAAGCCATGCACTGCGCAAGGCCTGTGTTCCTGCGATTGCATGAAGGGCTGGAGGCAGAAGAACAGTTTGCCTAAGTATGATTTAAGAGTACAAGTCAACAAAGTGGAGCACGTTGTAATCAAGCTAGAGCCTGCAGTCTAGTGCAAAAACATCTGCAAGGAAGAATTGGGCAAAGCATTTTCAAAACTACACATGGGTTTATCCTTGCCTCTGTTCTCTTGACTTTTTTTATACCTTAAGAATTAAGATAGTTTCTCACATAGAACAGTAAGTGAAGACAGATGACTAGCAGTTTTCCATTGTGGAAAAAAATAAAAATATATAGTAAAAAACTGGCTTCATTAGAGATAAGAAAGAAAAAGGAAAGGCATCTAAGCTTAACATCTAGATTACATTCTTATTTCAGGTGAGTTCTGAACCTGAGTGAAGTACACGTTAATCCAGTCCAAACCAAACCTATCTGAATCTAAGTGGTGTATTACTCATAAAACTATAGGCAACCAGTGTGAGAATATTTTTGTTCATTTAACTTCAAACTCTGAAGTACAATAAATTAAATTATGCTTCCTTTTTATCTTGTGATAATGGCTTCGGGCACTTTCTAGGGTTTGGTTGGTGGTATTTTTTTTTTTTTCTGGCATAGCTTTGCACAGGTTAAATCAACTATAGAGCCCCTCGGGCAGACACCACTGAGTGCAATGTCAGATGCTGACACCCATTTCTTTGTTTTCTTATGGCACCTAGCAAAAGACATAGGGTTTCGAGAATTCCAGAGGTGAATTGCACTCATGCATCTTGTCCCAATGCATCATGAATCAGCTCCTTTCACTTTTTCATTTTAAATTATATTAGGAGGAGACACTTAGTGCAACGAGACGATACACGTATATTGGAAGCACCATAACCAGAGGCATTTGGCAGCTTAAGGCAGACTGAAACTACTGTTGCTTTGGGGGAGCATTTGATTGCAGCAGCTTTCAACAGTGGAATGATTTCAGGACTTAGGAAGTCAACAAATGGAATAAGGAAATATGAGGATAACGAGTAGTGGTAACAAAAAAATCAGGATGACAGAAGTCATTGCTTTTCTAGTACTGGGCTGAACTCTGCAGAAGTCACTGCAGCAAGAGTACTTCAGCAAGAAACAACAGAGCACAGTCACTACTGTTGCCCCCATGATTGATACCAGCCAAGTATTCATAAGAAGTGGTGATCTGGGCTGTTTCATGGGGATTTTAATGCTTTTATAAATGTGTAGCTGTGCTGGGTTGTAAGGGTAGAGGTTCATTGATGCATTTATCCAAACAAACGTGTTGGGAACCCAAGAGGTTGTGTGAAGCCTGTAACTGGGTTAATTGAAAGAGAGAATTAAACCCAGCATATTGTCCACAGTTGCAGAACGACAAGGTTGGGGTGCAGAGCTCAGCCTTTGCAACAAGAGGTTTGTGCACAGGCGTTTACTTCTGCATTATGTGCATGATGTTGTTTCCTAGGGCGACATGATTTGTTATGATGTCCTTCTACCTTCTTAGCTTTGCAGCTAGGGCTGCAGTTGCAAAGACCTTACAAAACTAGTTACTGAAGTTACTACAGGATATTAACAAATGAGTACCAGGAGACTTTTCTCACTGCTTTCTACTGACATTTCCTCTAATTGCAGAATGCATCCCTATTTTTTTAAACCACTGTCATCCTTGCTAGTGGCGTGGGTTTGAACCTCCAAGACCAATTTGGATGGTGATCACATTGCAGTGTTTAATTCTGCTTTATGCTTGTTTGAACAAAGCCACAAATGAGCAGCCACCAGGCAAGAGAAGTGCAAACAAGTTATACAGGGCTTCACAGGTGGCTCTGCAAGTCCAACCAGGTAGCTCCCCCAAACTGACAGTTGTTTCCATCTTGGTGGTATTCCCCTTTCCAAACCCCCTTCCCTCAACACGGGTCAGACCCGTTCTTCCTCATTTCAGCTAAACTCAATCTTTTCTTCTTCAGTCAACCACCCTGATTAAGAACGAGCACTTGCCCTTGCTCTAAGATGGCAAATCCCAGAGCAGCACAGAGCAAACAATCCTGCTAGAAGGTCTGCCAAGGGAAGATACATTTATTCTGAAGATATTTTGAAAGTGATGATGTGTATGACATTACTACTTCCTATTATCAGTCAGTCACGTGGAAGGTTTCCTGGTCAGAACTCACGTAACTGTGGTCTTCTGCTTTCCTGTGCATCCGCCTTACCGTTTCAAGGAAAACTGTGACATTTAGGGATGTGGTAGAGTGCCCATTACCGGAGGTTTTCAAGATGCAATTGGACAAGGTGCTAGATAATCTCATCTAAGCTCCCTTTTCCACAAAAGGTTGGACCAGCTGATCTGTCAAGATCCCTTCCAACCTGGGCTGTTCTATGATTCTACGATTTAGTTAGTTGTTGTAGTGGCAAGATACTAAAATTGACCCATTTTCTCCTGGGGGAAAAAAGTTGTAGAAAAGCTACTGAATAAATGCTTTCCTGGTGGAATTTCTTTACTTGGACTCAAGTTTTACAGACTTTTGCCATTTGCCTGGCAGCTTTATTTCCGCATTCCCATATTTCATCTTCATTTTGGACTTGCATTAATATTTACTGAAGGTGGCTGCAGGCTTGGGAGCACTGCACGGATCCACATAGCATGAGTGAATTCAAGGACCTGCTCTGATTTACACATTACAACAGGCCCATAATTGTGAGAGCTGCACCCCACCCCCAACAGAAGTAGTATTTAAATTGAAAGTTATTATCCAGTTACGGCAATAGCCAGAAGCAGAGACTGTAATGTAGCTACAAAGCTTTAAGTGAATAAACTTTCTGTAAAACAGGTGAACTCCTGCTTGAAGAAAAGTGACTTACTGCAATTTAATATGCTAGATAATGAAATTTAAAAAAAGGCTGAGTGGGGACCAAAGCACTGCTGGGAGAACTACAGGGAAAACAAATCCTACTTACAAATCTGGGATGCCCAATCCTAACAGATTTTAATGTGAATATCAATCTATTGCCACATTTATCCAGTGCCCAAATGAGGTTCTGTAAAATACCAACAGCATTTCAAGATATTTCAGCCCTTTATTGCCAGAAAAAGTCAGTCTTCTGAACACCAGCTAGTCCTTAATACCCAAGAGAGGTGGTATATCCCCTTCATTTTTTATACCACTTTTGTTGTCCCAGGGAACTGTGGTTTACATCTGCAATGATGGACCATGTTGACAATCTATAGCTGTAACAACAAAATAGAAATACAAAAAATAACTGAATATTGGTGACTGATACCCAGGATCAAGACACCAAGCCTAAGCAAGACCTGCCTAAAGATTTCTCATATGCCATTATGTCATAATCATACTCTTACTTGAACTTCTAACACATCTAGAAATCAAACCAAGAATGAGGACCAATGCTTTACAATTGTAACCTCTTCAGTTAAAAAAATATTGAGTGTATCCTCTTGGTGCTGTGGAAATATTGGTGCCACTTCAGTATGAAAGGAAAATCAGTGAGAGAGTTATGTACTAAGGGTACCAATGGCTCTGAAGCAAAAGAAATATTCGAGCATTTAAAGAATGGAATTAAATTTGCTTACTGCAGTGACCTATTTTACACCTTCAAATCTACCAATTTCCTTGGTTTTCTCCTAGCTCCTCCTCTTTTTATCACTTTCCCTTTTATTTCCTGCATTGTCCGTCTCTCCAAGTAGCATGTGGGCAGGCAGTATCCCCGTCTGCTCCTTTCTGAGCTCAGGAACTGGTCTTAGTGACACACACCAATTTACAGGCAGTTTGTCACATTCTGTAACTTCTTCCCTGTATCCCCTACTCCCCCCCACCCCCAAGCTAACAGTTTTACAGCTACTAAATAGTTAAATGTAACAATATTTGCATAAGCTATACTCCACTCAATATAATACACTCGGAGTTAACACTGTCCTTTTTAGAGTTCAAGAGCACTCAGACCTTTCTAAATACTGGAGATTTATGAGTGGCAATTTCAAAAGCAACTCAGTGTCATCACTCAGATATGACAAATAAAAAATTCTGAATAATGGCCTTTGAAGGTCCTACTTGCACGAGTTCATTCAGATCACTTTCATTCATATGATAACAGATCAAAGCACTTCATGCTGCTATGAATTTAAAATCACAGATGTCTTCTCACTCGCAAGCTGTTTTTCAAATGAGACCCATATTAAATAGTGAGAAGCTGACCATTTCCACTTCAGTATTTGAAAGTATGCTTTGTTTCAGGAAACAAAAGAATACAAAAATAAAGCATTTAATTAAAAAGTATCTTACAAAAACTGTGTGTGTCTTAATTCTAGAAATCACAACAGTATTAACAAAATCTTAAAAGACAATACAGTGTTTATTTAGAAGCAGCATAAATTCAAACAATGCATAAAAATCTCAAGCATTTATTATTACAGTTTAAGTGCATACATTCCTTTTATAATTTTGTGCCTTTCCACAGGAACAGACATACAGCAGCTACACAATTTGTTCTTTTCAGAAAGCTTTTACTAGTTTGAAATCTCGTCTTTATAATTGGATAATACAGTGAACTAGTTCTAGTGATAAATTCCAGATTTATATAGACTAGATTTCAAAAGAGTAAACTCAACATGGAAGGTGTTAAAATTTTTTAATATTCCCATAAAAGGTGACATAATACACAATTCAAGTGAATTAAGACAGGCAATATACACAAGACTTTCGTAAAAAAAAATCAGATGTTTAATACAAAATACTCACCTATCTCTACAGATAAAAAGAAAAAGCTTTTTATAAGTTAACAGTATGGGCCCTAACTTCTGAATGTCAACAGTGACATGTTATTATGAGGGTATCTCTAAAGTTTAAATACAATCTGTGCTGGCTAAATTACTTCCACCTCTTTTATAAATTAATGATGGAAGATGGAATCACCCAACATAGGAGCCTGAGCACCAAAAGTTAAATTCCTGTTTTGAAATGGTTTATAAGTGAGACTTTCCCCATTCACTACGAGGATAACCTCTGTAGCTTCTTTGGCTGAGGCCATCATCTCTGAACAGCAATCCCAAACAAAATGGGAAACACTTCCACTGCTGAGAAAGAACCAAAGAGTCAGAATGCTAAACATTATGGAAGAATTCTATGCTTATGGAAAAAATGTTCTATTTCTAAAGAGATGAATGTGAATTCACAACTGTAATCTTTAATTTTAAATAATTTAATAAGTACCACAGTATTGACAATCTTCATAAATATCATTAGTTTTGAAATAAAGATGTCAAAAAAGCACAGACAAATTTATTATTCTTACTGGAAAAACTAGTGAGTTTTTATTTTAAATTTAGTCTTTTGCTTCAAACATTATATAGTGGCATCACTTTCAACAACCCTATTCTCAGGGAAGTGGAGATAGTATCAGGATACAGAATAGGCAACAGGGCTTACTTCTCTCCCCTGCCCCCCCAAATATTTCCATAAAACCTTATGTACTGTAGATTACGGGAAATACCAGAATTCACCCATTTCACCCACGTTACCACTGCCTACATAAAGCTGCAGTGTACTTTGTGTCTGCCTTGGACAGTAGCCACAATGCTCCATCACACTGACTGATGTAGATGAGACTGCTGTTTCCCGCTTCTTGCCCTTCCAGATGCTGGGGACTGGAGAGAACATAAGACGCCAACCCTTCAGCTCCATGAGGATAAATGAAGTGCTTCACCTCACTTGGCAATAATCTACATCCATCTGAAGAGCAGCAAGAGCGTATTGACAAAACCCCTTCCTTGCCCTGAGAGATGCCAATTGCCATATGAAGCTTACAGCCTTAATAAGTTGAGATGAAAAGTCCTTTGGCTCTCTGAAAGTTTCAGATCCCTCTCTTCAAGAGAGTTCAAAGAGAACTCTTCAGAGTCTTTGAGTAAGACTGAGCATAAATGAATCACATGCAGAAAACCTTAAACCTTAAACCATTTCAACCCCTGGGCCAGAAAAACCACGCCACGCCTGGAAGCACCAAAGCAATGATTATAGAAGAAAAAAGATTTACTGTGTTGTTGTCTAATATAGGTTTTCCAGATATGTGCTTGGAGTCTTTTGTTTGGTGGTTGACAACCATGCCAATATTCTGGTCAAAACCTGGGAAAAGATAAAGACTTCATTTTACAAAGCCAACCAAGCTGAAAAGAAACTTAGTAACTAAGTGTATGCAACTTCCTAATTTTAGGTTACCATTATGGTGTTAAACCTCTGTAAGAAAAAACACCAACAGACTAAACTAAATTAATCTGGTTGCTTCAAAGAATGGGATATAAATGCAATACTTTACATTAGAAGTTACTTCTCTTGAAAAGTTACACTTCTGTCAGGTCTACTTCTCTCTTTATGTAGTTTCATAGCAAAGAAAGGAATGAAACAAGCTAAATCAGAAGAGGAAAAAGCTGTTCCAAGAGCCATTCTAAGGCAAAGGATGCTGTTTTGAACAGAACAGAAACAACTGATTAGCAACATGTATTTCCTGTCAAGAAGATGTAGTTGTTTTCAAAGGAAAATTACGGAAATGACATTATTACTTGATCTGACAGAAAACAAGCTCCTTACAGAGGTTGAATTTATCGTTTACACAGCAGTTTTATACTACCAGCAGCTGGATTTTTTTTCCTAGTACTTAAGCCATTTCTTGTTCTACCTCTGTATTATCAGTACTCTAGCACTGTGTTTCATTAGCTGTTACTGTACGCACCCCCTTATCCTATGTTTTGTCCAGCTGCATAATTTTATATGCTGATAAAAGCATAAAATTCTAGCATGCTTGATTTTAATGTCAACTCACACTGTAGTGAAGTATAACTGGGCATGTGCATATGCACACATTTAAGGTTGACATGAAGAAACATTCCAAAACAAATTAGTGTATTTTATATTAACATCATTTTTCTCTGTAGATTTGAATATCTGCTAATACCCACAACATGGAAATTTCATTTTGAGCTGCTGCTTTATTACAAAAAAATTTTCAGCACCTCAGACAAAACTTAAAAAAACCCCGCATCACAAACCTGCTTGGCAGGTATATAGCTGGTATTACTGTTCCATTTGAATCATACATTTAAATCTAGCTTTGGATAATGCAAAAGAGCTACAGAAAAATCAAACTTCAAAGCCTAATAGTTTAACTCTTAACACTTGCTATGTTTTAGAAAGTCGTAGGTTTTCTTGAGAGGAAAAACTGGGAACAAATTTTTAGAAATATATACCTCAAATGCACATAAATTGTAGATTCAGAGCATAAACAAGTAGGAAAGGTAACAGTAAGTCCTTCCGTTAGCTTTGTTACTTACAGAATAGGTATAGCTTCAGACTGGTAACACAGGAAAATTTGAATCTAACTCTGCGCAGCTATTCAGACAAGTTTTACTTAGTAAATGTGTGGGCAGGGAAGGACTTTCCCTTAGAAACAGTGGGTATCACAGACTACTACATAAACCAAATCGAGGAAGATTACCAACAGGAAAAACACTGACAGAAGGGATTAGCAGTGGTAGCATAATGTTTTCAAAAAAAGACACAATTCTTTGTTACCACTGCCATATTTATTTATTGTTTTTCAAGATGCTGCAGAGACACTGGAGTATTTCTTATGAGACCACATTGAATAGGGATTGGAAAAGTGGGTTAAAGTAAGGAGGGACACAAAACCTAACAGTGTGCACCACATGAGCAGCACTATTTCATCTATATCACAATATATATATACCATAGCATATATGTATATATAGTATACATACTCCAGCAATGCTTATGAATTTGTAAAAGAAATTGTGGAACTTGCATACTGTCCCTGCTGCAGCTAGCAAAGTTGCTGAGCATGAAAAAAAATCTTAAGTGAAGAACAGACAGATGCTGATAAATGCAGGCATGCATTAGCTACATTTACCACATTCTCTTAATGCATCTGCCTCATTAGGACCATGAAACATTGTCCGAGTGTTGCAGTGTTTCTCTTTAGTACAGAAATATCTAAAAATTCCTCAAATGGTTAAACACTCCATTATATTTTGGACTTTCCCGGAACCACAAGGAATAGAGCATAAAAACTGCTGCAAAGCCAAATCCACAGCATCAAAAACAGTTTGCAGTTCTCACTGTGATGGCAGATTTAAAGGACTGGTATCTCTCAGGCAGTTCATCTGCACATTCAAACCTTGACTTCCAACACATAAGTATACTGACAACGAAGTCTGAAAACTTAAGTTCTCTCTGTAAACCAGCTGTTAAACAGAATAGTGTCAGATACAGTCTTTAAACAATTTTTAAACATAGGGTAAATTTACAGTTTAGCCTAAAGGTTGTCTGTAGTGTTTATTCACAGACAATGATCCTTAAGGGCAATGAGTAAATAAATACTGAAATCATTTAGAACCAGCCAGCCAACCATTTTTTTAAAAATGGACATGATTTTTTTTTTTTTGAAGTCACAGGTAGTTTGTGATAAGCTTAAATTACAGGAAAAAGTACTCTATTAAGCGGTGAAAAAAACCAGAAGGTAAAATACTGTGCACATTTTCCTGGAGCTTTTCTTATTTAATTCTTAAAGCTGAGACTATTGCTAAGTCTTCAGAGTTAGAAATGGAGCTTCTGCAGTGACAACTTAATCTGAGTAAATGGATAAAATTAGGCTGATATTTTCTCTTATAAAGTGTTACCATAATTAGGTATATAGAAAAGGAGAGGGCAGCAATTGCTTGTTCCAAGGTACCATGCTGGAGATCTGTTACGAGACAGTAACATTAAGATAAACAAATCAAAATGTGGAAAAGGACCAACTGCCCTTGCTCTTGTTTTCATTATCATGTCCATCACTTTGGCTCCCTTTGTCCTTTGTGTTGCTAATTCTGTATTTTTTCCATTTAAAAATCATGTCCTCAGCCCTTCTTGAAATTCAAGTCCATTTTTAGGTCACATTAGGAGAGGAGGGAGGGGGGGAAAAAAAAAAAAAAGAGAAGAATCTTACCGCTGTATTGCATCGTAGCTCCCAAATATGAATCAACAATTGATCCCAGTAAGCCAGCTGCTGCACCAAACACAATAATGGGCCATTGCGGAGCAGATATTTCCAGATCAGTCACAAAAATTAGTTGTGTTATGAAGTAGGCTATACCTACTGCCATGCCCCCAAGCAAACTTGAGAGCAGGCCCACTGAAGTAATTGCTCCATTCGTACCTAAATCAAACAAAACCAAGCTGATTTACAAACTTTTTCTTTAAGACTTATATTTGTTCAAATGTTTTATGTGAAATCAAAACTGTGTTCGTAGTGATCTTCCGCCCTTATATCCACAAGGCTCTGCTACCACAGCTTTTATTTACAATTCCCACTATGCTGCCGAGAAGCTTAACCTGTACCATTACAGCCTATTACTATTACTTTTCCCTTCTCTAAGGCTAGTTATCTAGACATATTCACTAGCATTAAATTAAACAAAACCAGATAGCACACCTCACAATGTCGCCTGGTATTTGTGTGCTGTAAGGGGGGGGGGGGGGGGGGGGAAAGGGGTGGAGAAAAAGATATTTGCTCCAAAAATACAGAGCTTGAGATGTGCATGTTATCAAAACAATGCCTCTTTCAGAAGTATACCAAGATATATTTCACCAACAAATTTAAAAGAAGGACCAAAATCCACAGAAAGGAAGATGTTTGACAGCTCACTGAATAAACATCTGAAGAACACTTACAAAAAGAAAAAAAAAAAATGCCCACGCATTGAATCCTATCCCACAAGATCTAAAACTCAGATCAACATGCCAGCAAGACTCAAAAAAGACACACTGCCTTAAGGTAGCAATGTCATCCACTGTGTAGACAGGGTTTGACAGACAGAAGGTTCACTTTACCCACCCTTGGTAAGACATTAAAGGAAATGAGTGATTTAGTTAAGTGCATTTTTGTAGTGTCTGTATTGAATATATATATTCTTCTACTGATTAAAATTTTAATGTCTGAAAAATTCAGCTGATAACTTGTACTCTTTATATTATTGGCAATATAAACACTTTTAATAGTGTTTTAAAAGAAGAGAAGTGACAGCATTCACCAAGAATGATTTTAGCTCCCTGGATGCTATGTTGGTGCATCTCACCAACGAGATGCAGCAGAAACAAAATTGAGTCTATTCCATTTCAGAGAATGCATTCCTGCTAACATTTTTTAATCCCAGATTTCTCATGTTTGTTTTTCTGGGGCTTTTTTGGAACTGTTCAAGTTGGATGCATAATTCAAAACAGATCAGCAAAATATTAAGAACATGTAGAACAGGTAACACCTCACCTACTGGAACCTTTTCCCAGGTTGTTATCAACCTTGGCTTGCTTTTACTCATAACACTACCAATCTCTGAAGCCCATGTATCACCAGCAGAGCATGCCAAAGCTCCCAAAAGGGATAAGCACATCCATGATGCTGTGTATTGCTTTGAAAAGTCAATAGGAATTTCACCCGGTCCATTTTCTATCATATATAAGACAGCCAGCTCAGTAGGAACACCACCGTTACAGAATACTTGCATCCAATTCCTCTGTCCACCTAAAGTGACGAAAACGAAATTTTAGTATTTTCAGGCAAAATACCTTGACAGGCAACAGCATGAGACAAAAGCAAAATACACATACATAAAGTTAAATTTAAAAAGACACACTTTCAAAACAGAAACTAGATAGCAATTTATTAAATAGAACAGAAGGAAAAGCAAAGTTGCTTGCTAATGTTCACAGGGATGGGGGTGGAGGGGAGGCACGACAACAGTGTTCCCTACTCTGGATGTTACATCTCATCTGTCCCTTTGAAAGGAAGAGGAATATGCAGTAGTTATTCTCCAGAAGGGATCTGAAAGAATTAAAATGTTACAGTTTACCTTCTTTGTATTCTGAATCTATTTGCTTCTTTATATCTTTTTTCCATTTAGTAAGTTTTGAAGAAGTAACAAAAAATACAAACAAAGAAGTGAAGAAACTGTAATTTGCAACTGTAAGGATAAATCCAACCACCAATCCTACGAAGAAAAAAAACAGTATATGAAGTTCCTTCATTAACAATGTCTGCTTTGCAAAGCAATTAAGTATTTTGAATCTCTTGAATATGAAGAGTATCTTCATGATAAACCTAAGACAATCATGCAGTAAGAGAATTACTCAAGCGCCTAATACCTGTATGAGA
Organism: Gymnogyps californianus; assembly: GCF_018139145.2. Classification (NCBI taxonomy): domain Eukaryota; kingdom Metazoa; phylum Chordata; class Aves; order Accipitriformes; family Cathartidae; genus Gymnogyps; species Gymnogyps californianus. Next base: position 178,299,973 of record NC_059471.1, read on the forward strand.
ATTCCAGAGACATCTTGACTGAAAAAAAATCAGTTATCTTTATCATTTTCTCTTAAATTTTATTGCTAAATTGCTCATTTTATTGCTACTGCTAAAATGTGTGATTTTTAAGACCTCCTGTTGCCACAAATCAGTAGTACTGTGCAAAAACAAAAGACAGAGCAACAACAAAAAAAAGCGCCAAAGGATATATAATTGAAATGTAAGTACTCTGCCTGAAGAATATCATTATTTGTATATGAAGCATACATACAGCTATGGCTGTGTCTCTATCAGCAAGTTTATCTTCAGTTTGGGAATCAAATCCCTCCCCCAAGGTCTCTACGATAACCTGGATAACCCTCCTCCATATCTTAACAGGTGCTACTTCTCCCTTGTGTTCTTAATTTTCTTTTTCCATTTCTGATTTTTATGCCACCTTTTTCTTTCTGTAATTTTCTTAAGTATTTGATCTCCTGGATGTGCTTCTTTTTTATCTCCTCCTTCACAGGGGGAGGTCTGATTCTCACTGCCCACCATGAGATTACAGTTCTTCATGACTGAAAGAAAACTGGCCACACTTAAAGCAAATGCCAATATATGCTGGCTAGCAGAGTTGTTAAGAGGCAAAAACATAGCAGAAGAGAAAAGATTTTTTTTTTTTTAATTTAGAAAATGCTCCCCTTAACTCACAGACAGAACAAGATTTGCAAAATGGGTGATACGGAAGGAAAGGATTTGAGGTCCTGTTTCTTTCCATTGACCATCAGTTCAGACAATGTCACAAGACAAGGGTGAATCACCTCACAGGGATATCTTGTATCAGATTCCAACAAACACTACTGTACACTACGGTGGGGCTTTTCTCACGTGGTCAAGAAAAACCTTTGTTGAAGCAGTCATTTGCTTGAAGTACAGATTTAATTTTCTTCTCATTTTTGGGAAACAAAAAATGCCTAAAACTGCTCATATTACAGAAAAGAGAACGCTGTTATCTTTATTGTTTCCTACCAGGCAGGCAGGCTGCTGACATGGCTCAGTTTTATGGTATTTCTTTACCACTGCCTCTGTGTCGTGCTTTAATCCCAGCCAGCAACTAAGCACCATGCAGCTGCTTCCCCCTCCCAGTGGCATGAGGAGGAGGAAAAAAAAAAAAGGTAAAACTTGTGGGTTGAGATAAGAACAGTTTAATACCTAAAGTAAAATAAAATACAGTAATAACAATAAATATAATAACAATAATAATAATTGAAATGAAAAGGAATATAACAACAAAAAAAAGAGAAATAAAACCCAAGACAAGACAAGTGATGCACAATGCAGTTGCTCACCACCCGCTGACCGATGCCTGAGTGGCGATCCGCCCCTCCCGGCCAACTCCCCCCTGTTTATATACTGGGCATGATGTTCCATGGTATGGAATATCCCTTTGGCTAGTTTGAGTCAGCTGTCCTGGCTGTGCTCCCTCCCAGCTTCTTGCACACCTGCTTGCTGGCAGAGCATGGGAAACTGAAAAATCCTTAACTTAGGGTAAGCGCTACTTAGCAACAACTAAAACATCAGTGTGTTATCAACATTATTCTCACCCTAAATCCAAAACATAGCACTGTACCAGCTACTAAGAAGAGAATTAACTCTGTCCCAGCCGAAACCAGGACACTCTGCCATTTCATTATCTTTATGTGAATCCACCTATATGTTAAACAAAAACATGTGATTTAACTGCATGCTGCACTGAAGTTTGAAACAATCTTATAGGTTTATATAAATCTAATGACAGTATTAATCAAATGAATTACAAACAGCAGCAAAAATTAACTTGACTACTTAAGCAGGCATGAGGAAAAAATCAGTATGAATTCAAGGTATACATGCTTACATTTATACTTTTCATTATAATAGAACTAGGTAGGAAAGTCTTAAAAGAATATTATGTACAATAAAAAGGACCTTAATTTAGTTTATTAAATGTTTAGCTGAATACTCTCAGAAAAAACATACCTCCCAATGCACCACTGTGATCAAGACTCTTCTTCTTAAAACCCTGTGTAGCAATTATTAGTGGAACCAAGACTGAAAAAAGCCAGCGCCATGGAGAAATGGGTCGTAAAGTACCTGATAAGTCAAATGGAATGGTTACAGATGATCCTTATAAGCCTTTTTAATGCCTTTATATCTTAAAAGTAATTACCTTCCACTATATATTTAAAATCTGATCTTAATAGAGATTAAGCTTGTTACCCTTTAGAAGAAGTATATTCTTATGAATGGAAGACCAAAATATCTGCAATTATCTACTCAATTTTTCTATTCAGCCTGCACAGAAAAAAGAAAATACATTAAATTAACTAAAATTAATTCCAAAGAAATAGCAAATGTGTCAAGAAATAAGCATGGTGATATTTTCCATTCTAAAAGGGATTTATAAACTCCAAAGATTAACATTCAAAATGTTAAGAACAGCTGAAACCTCATTTGGATAAAATGGGTAAGTTCAGATTTAGAAAAAAAAAAAAACAACCACCCATACATCCACAGTAAGTTACGTAGAACTCAGTTTCAAACATTAATAAGAATCAAACTAAAATTCCAGTTAACAAAACATGTAAAGAGACTGCAAAGCAACTTTAAGTAAATGAATTGGTGCAAGAGCTTCCCTCACAGATCATGTTATGACTGATTCTCTGTTAACTACAATAACAAATCTGAATTTTTTATTATTATGATGATTCTTTTTTTGATGAAGTTTCAGGAAGTATGGCAGCAATAAAGGGAATGAACAATACTGTCTGTGGTCACTAATGCTTTTTAGCATTGTAATGGAAGGAAAATTAGAACAATAAATTGAAAGCTTTACCTTCTTTTTCAAGCCATCCCAAATACCAGTGTTTTTAGGAAAAGACATTCTTATTTATCAAAAGCTTTAGCTTGGTAGCTTTTGGCTATGAAAGCAGGCGACTTTTTTCATCATCTATGTATTAATTATTCCTAGGATGTGCCTAATGTTGTCACTTTGTTGTCTATGCCCTCAATTAGAATTTTACACTATGTTAATGGGACTGCTGCTACTGGGCTGACAGAAGACTTCAGAAGTAGTTTCATGTCTATGTGGAGAGAAGACATCAGCATGCATATAAGCTAGCTAATGGCTGTGTTTCTATAGCTTTAATACTACTACCATATCCTTTTTATTCTAGTTTGGAAAACTTGCATATTCTGTAATATATTTAAGTGCTTAGTTGAGCCACAGTGATACTTGATGTCATCCAATAAAACTAGCACTTATTTTGTACACTGATTCTGTCCTTCTGCTGGTCTGTAAACAATTCATCAGTTTAATCACAGCATCACTGATAATTTACACTGATGCAAGCAAGGAAGTTGAGATGCTTGGCCTTCTTCTACAGTTTTAAAAAAGAAATATTCCTCTTTTGTTCGTATCCAAAATGTTCTGAGTGTTTCCACACTATACTTGGTTGAAATATGAGAACTTCCAAACTGGATCAAGCCAAACATCTGTCTGACTCAGAATCCCATCTGGCAGTGGCGAGCTGCACATGTGCAAGGAAAGAGTATAAGGAACAGATACAGACTGACCTTCCCTGTTTTATTGGGAACTTTTATGCTGGCATTTCTAAAATGCCCCATATATTCGTCCAATCCATTTTTAAAAACAGTTATAATTTTCATCTCCACAACCACCCACAGAACTGAAATCTGGTTTTAGATGCACTGAAAAAGGCGTTTCAAAAGGCTGAACAACAAAGATCCTGCTGCCTCAAGTTTCATTGGACACCTGCTAAATTTTATGACGAACTGAATAATGACTCCCTATTCACATTCTTCCTGCCATTCATGACCTATATAGATGTCCCCTTTCTATGCTGAAATATCTTTACCTATTTAAGTCCTCTTCAAAAGGATGCTGTTACCTCCTCTGATCATCCTTGCTGCCTTCACTGTTCCTTTCTAATTCTGCTATGGGCATTTTGAAATGGGATGACTGCAAGTGCATGCAGTACTCATAGCAGAGAGACACCAAAATTTCACAATTTCCAACAATCTATTGATTTTTTGGCTGAGTGAAAGGTGTTTCTTTTCCAAAAAAAAAAAGATGAGAATGTATTAAGTAACCTGGATGGTGTAATTCCCCTTCCCTGATTACCTGCTTGTATTGAACCAGGCTACTGACCTCTTCAGTCATGCAGGATATTAATTACAGGCAGCTGTGGTGTAAAACGTATTTGCTCTGCTGCTCCCTGTTCTTCTCATCATCTTTTCTTGCATTACTATCTGATCACCTTTATCCATGGTAACGAAGCTCTTGGGTCCCTCTCTCTACCATATCTCAGGGAGAATTTACATCCCTCAGGACCTGAGAACACATCCATTATCTTTACAATGGATGTTCTTATGACTTTATTAACCCTGAATTTTTCACCAAAAGGGCTAGTCCTAGAAACATGCAAAGAAAACTAGGAACACTTAAAAAATTAAACTTATTTCAGCAAGCCACTGGGTTCCCAAAATCATGATTTTTAATAAAGAACAATATACACTATAAATTTTGCATTTAAGGAAAGGTAGCCATGTGACATACAAGTTTGGTGTTATGTGGTCTGGTTTCCACCCAGGTATTTATCCTCGAGAGTGCCTGAAGCTATCTAGTGCAGTTCTCCTTATCCTGTTTCTCTAATCTACAGAAAATTTGGCTTAGCTGAGAATCACAGATGATTTAGGCTTCTTACTCTTTGCTTTGCATAGTCCCTCTCCACTGCACATGCATGCATGCACAGCCTCTTCCCAACCTGGCAGCAGTATAGACAACTAACTGCACACTTTGGTCTAGAGCGCTGGGCTTGTTGAAAAGCAAGCTGCATCCAACAATTTCATGTCTTGTAATACATATTTACTCTCAGAAATTTTTTCTTTTCTCAGGATTCTCTAGACTAATCCTTTTCCACTTCTACTTTCCACTGTCCTCCCTGTTATTTTTTCTCAATTTTATCTAGAGCAGTGCAACCAAACAGATTGAGTGACAAGAGAATTTCTTTTCGTTTGCACAACATGTTCGCACGAGCAATTATTTTCTTTGTGGCATTGGTACATTCAGCATAGACTGAAAACAGATATGTAAGCTAGGAGATACCCTTCTTTTTCTATGAGATAATGTGCCCCATGTAGTGCAGGAATCCTGTCCACCGATTTTGTTCTCTGACAGCAGCTTCAGCAGAATTGCCACATTACTCAAGTCTTGCCTTGTGCTTTCACGTGAGTATGGATTTTAGGTTTACATATTTGCTAAGTGAAGAGTACATGTGAATTTAGGGGTGGCAAAATTAATAAGACAGCTCTGAGCTTCCTCTTTACCTTGTTTACTGGTCAACGTAATTTAATCAAACTGAGCTTCCTCTGTTACAGCTACTCAAACATTTGATTGTAGCTTATTGGTTTTCTCACAGAGCTAACAGTTGCAATACATTGCATGGTTTAAATCTATCAATTCCTTGCTTTCATATGAAAGCAATTCTACATAATCAAAGCTTCTGTATTTGGAAAGCATACTGCTTTTTGGGAACTGAAGAGAAATAAATTATCTCAGGTCTAATATTAACATCTATGCAAAAATGGCTCACCTGTTATCCTCCTTGTTACACAGAAAATAAACCCAACTTAGAGTGTTTTGAAGTATTTAACTGGAAATTAGTCAAACCCAAAACTTTTTACAAGAAAGGATTGCTTTTAATGGTATTCTTCACTGACAATTATTAAATTGAAACTGCCAATACAGACCACTTGAACAACTCGCAAATAAAAAAATGCTGGTTGTCAAAACTATAAATGGTTTACTTTTACAAACAAAACTGAATACAAAAAATCAAGCTATTTTCTCATCAAAATATCTACAGAGCCTTCTAAAAAGCTTTTTCTTGAGTTCCCAGTTTGTTCCCTTTGCTTAGTCATTCAAGTCACTATGATCTGAATTTAAACAAGCTTGCAGAACTGGAAAACAATATCCCACTTAGCTGTCATAATTCCACACCATTCCATAAAGCACCAGTGTCCATAGCAACTTATCTTCCAAGGAGACAATTTATCAATGTCCTAAACATATCTGTTTCCTTCTAAAATTCCAGAACACTTACTAACATAAAAGCAGTTAATAAAGTTAATGAAGGAGTTGTTCTTGTCCAGTTAAAAGGTATATTATTTTAATTGTAAAACTGACTCAATAAATTACTGCTTTACCAGTAAGATTCTTACAACCTTTATATTCTATCACCTCATTTTGACTTTAAATTGGAAGACACAAATTTCGTTGCAAAAGATGCCAAAAGTACATCTTACAGAATACTGAAATTCAAAAGTCTGAGAAGAAATTCTTTCTTAATACTACAGTTAAAGAAGTCTTCCATCTTTGCAGTCGGAGACAAGAAAGCTATTGATTATATCCTGAACTACACTATTTACTCTGACAGAATTTCACTACCAGAAAAATGACAAGAAAGGCAGTCTACTAGGTGAAAGTGGTATGACCACTTTCTAAAATATCAGCCCTTTCAATTCTTTTGAACTTGATGTAAGGCTCTCAAAAATATACTTTAAGCTGACGACTATCTCAGTAAGATTTTAAGCGACACTTTTTGTTTAAAAAACCCACAGATTTTCAAAAAGTAAAGCTAATCGTTAATGTAGGTTTTGAGCTAAAAAATACAAAATCATGACAAGTTATTTATCCTATCTGCTATACATATATAAGATATCACAAGTCTAGCATTAATTAGGTGTCAATCTCACAGAGGAAAGATTTCACACAGGCACAGCAGCTTGTCTTGCTGGAAAGCTAAACATGATGGTTTTCAACAAGAACTTTTGTGTCAGCAATACCTAGAGCTTTGCAGATATATAGGCCCCTGGTGCAAAGTAGGACAAACATATTTCACAGTAAAACACTTGTCATCGGAAGCACAAAGATTCCCAAGATGAAAACTTCTATTCTGTGTACTGAAAAGCCCCAATGCCATAGGAGGTGAGCGAGCGAGTCTTGCAGCCAAGGGTTGACTCAAACTCAAAAGAAAAGCACCACCAGCTGTGTATGAAGAGATCTCCAGTGCTGTAGTCTGCTATCGCTAATCACAAACCAAGAAGGTTCTTGGTATTAACTTGAGTGTGAGCAGTACCAGAAGACAAAGGGGTTCTTTTTGGTTGGTTAACAAACAGAATTTTCATCTTTTTAAGGCCATTTTTAAACTGACTTTTTTGTATTTCCTTGCGGAAAAAAAAAAAGGAAGTATTAGTACTAAATTACTACTAAATGTAAGTAGTTAAGACTAAGATAGAACACATTTATTGTTTTATTACAGATTCTTTAACACTTCTGTTTTATCAGCATTTTGGTCACTGTTTGGTGCCTAAGCATTACTATGAACTATAAATTCATAAATGCATGTTTGTAGTATTTTTATATTTATGGTTAAGGACTGTGAATTTAATTGCTTTTATAGACTGAACTTATTTAAATTCTCTCTCCCACTTCATTAAGCCCACTCCTACTATACGCTTCATTCACCTCCTCAAGCCAAGGTCTCTCCAGTCTCAGGCAAATGGACAACTAAAGTTGTATGTCCTTCTTGTTTCATAATCACTCTCTACAAAAAGGAGGATTCGTCTGCAGTCTCCTCCTTTGTATCTGTCCCTATCCTGATTCAGGCCTCTCCACTCTCCACTGTCAATTCTAAATCACATTAGATAGCAAGGAATGGAATATCCTAATTAGAGGCAAAACTCAGAGAGCTATACCTATAGAGACCAGACATGCACAAATTAAGTTGCGTGTTTAAATTCAACTTGGCTAGCGCTAAATGACACAAACAAAACCTGGCTGTGAAGCCTGCTTCTGCATACCTTCTATGTGTCTGGCATCCCACTACAAGCCAAAGTAGAAGTGTCCAGACAACACGGATTTAATGCTGTACCAGGACTAATACCCCATCCTAAAACCCAAAGCACTGAAAAGCACTGAAAAACACTGAGCAGAGACATCCAACTGCCACTGCAAAAGTCAGCTTATACCGGTGGGATATTTATTCTAGCTTCTTCTGGATCCAAGGTGACGCTAAGCAGTTGAGGATGTTCATACTGCATCCCTAGGCACTCTCAGCAACACTGCAATGACACTGGAGCTCTTCCTGCATGAAACTGGCTGAGGTCTTAAGGACGGGTCTTTACCTGTCCTGGGAAAGCAGTTAAACTCTTCTAGGCTTGAACTGATGCTAAAGGCAGTACTGCTGCTTTTGCACATTGCTGTAAAAATGGTCCTAGAACCGAAGTGACAGACCACAGAAAGTACTAGCGTCCCTGCAACTACACACAACTAAGCCGCAGCCTGAGTTGCCTGAAAAGAACACAGAGCTGACTGTACACACCCATGCCAGAGACTCCATGCATACATCCCTCTCTTCTTGTACCATTTCCCATTTCTCTGTTCCTTGACCAAGGAGTTCTTGCGTGTCCTGTTCAAAGGCTGCATGTGCATTCCTAAAACTGTTATAAACGCTGGCACACTCCTCTCGTGCTACCACTACTTCCCCTGATAGAGAAAGACATCTATCAGGTCGCTCTTTCTTTTCACTTTTTCATTTTTATCTTATTTGTTTTCTTTTAGGGAGATAAATCACAAAGGATAACAACATTTTAAATTCAAGGGGATCTCTGGGCAGAGCTGCAAAGAAGGGTACAGTGGCTGTTAACACCGTTTAAACCATTATCAGCTACTGTCAGGACTGAAGTTTTCAGCTCTACTGACGATGGAAGGCGCTGTGCACACCCCTCTTCCAATTCTCTATCTCCAGCCTGCAGGGACCGGATGGGGGGGCGGGGGAGGGCAGCTCAGTTCGCCCCTCGCCGTGCCATGCCGGCCTCTCCCCAGCCCCCGGCCTTTGGACTCACCGTAGTACGTACTGGCAGTCATGGACACGATCCAGAACGCCAGAGAAATACAAATGAGCAAGTTCAGGACGACAATATTCGCCATCATCTTGAGGTACTCTTTGAAGAAATCCTCCTGGTAATAGGACATAGGAAGCCAGAGGGAGAACACCTGGCGGGGAAGCACAAGGCGCAGCGCATCAGCGACACCGCTACCACCTCCTCCTCCTCCTCCCGCCCGGCCCGAGCCGCGGCCCGGCCCGCCCCGCACGGCCCCCGCGGCCGCCTGTCGCCCCCGGCACCTCGGGACGCTGCTAGGAGACACCAAGGCGTTCATGGGGAGGCAGCTGCGGCCACCCCCCGCCCGCTCGGGGCTGGGCTGGGCTGGGCTGCGCGGCGCTGGGTGGCTGCAGGCCCCCGCCGCAGCTCCGCCACCGACCTGCTCCCCGGCCCGCCACCGCTGCGCGCATGCTCCGCCGGGCGCCGCGCCAGCGCCTGCCCCGGCCTGCGTGTCCGTCGGCGGGGGGGGAGAGAGGGGGCGTCTTGGCACACAGCGCGGCATGGGCCGGCACGGCCCTGGTCGCGCCTTCCCTCCCCTCGCCGCCGCAGCGACGCTCCCGCGCCCCGTCTCTTCCCCTTTCTGGCCCTGCGATGGGGCCACGTCCTTCCGGCAGCGGCCCGTCGCCACAGCACGGGCTCCGTCGTCCCCTGCCCCTCCGCAGGGAGAGGCGGCTGCTTGGCTGCCGCGGGCGGCTATTGCAGCTGAGCGGAGCCGGCCGGCCTCGCCAGCTGACAGGGCCGTGCCCTCCGCCCCGCGCCGCGGCGCTCCCGTGGGGCGCTCTACCGCTCTGATCCGGCCTCTCCCCGCTAGCTTCCCCACGGGACAGCCAGGCTGACGCGCGGGCCTGCAGGTTCGTCGTTCCTCCGCAGGCCTCGGTACAGAGCTAGGGCTGCGGTCCCCCACCCAGAGCCCGCCCCAGCCGCGGGTGGGCTCCCGAGCAGTAGTCCTCTGCGAGACCAGGGTCTGTCCTTCGCAAAACCCCACGCTGTAAGCGTGCCTCCTCTGCGGCAAGCGACCGTCCCCGAGCCAGCCATCCCCCCCACCGGGCCCGTGGGCCCATGGCTGGCCTGTGCACCGGAGCGTTTAGTGCTTTACCTGGTGGGCTCCAATAACAATTGGTGTACGTGCCAAAGGAAGAAACACTGATTAACTGTAAATCCAATTTGTGAGAAAATGTTTGTGAAATAAAAACAGGAATGACACCACTGTGAAAAGTATGAAATCGGTTGATAATTAGTGATACCAATGAGTATCTGGATGAGGTTTGAAACTTGTTGGAACACTGCAAAGTTCATTAACACTAGAAGAAAGAGACTTGAAACATTTCCTAAAGTTAACTTGGGATGAAGACAAGCCAAACCTGCCTGGTAGCTTTTCTTCTGGCACGCCAGAATTACTCTCAAAACACTGTAAATAAAGAAGCTAACATGAGTTACTAGAAGGACTCCATGGCTTCCAGTTCCACACATCAGAGTCTTTGTCAACAAAGCACAGAAAGATGTGAAACTCCACAACTTTCAAAAAACCCTCCCTTCATTTTGAGGCAGCTGCCTATAAAATAAACAGCTTTAGGCATCACAGAAGATAATTTTGAAGTAGCTTTTTGTATTCAACATTTGTTCAGTGGAAGGTAGACCAAAAACCTGCAAATTTACAAACACTGGTACAGATGAGTCACCTCATGAACATGAATAACCTCAGGTGCTTGTTTTCATGGACTTGAAGCAGCAGCAGAATAGAATATTTAAGTGTTCAGTGAGAGGCAGAGTAATAGGAAAAAGTGAATTAGAAGATCTTTTACATACAACAGGAGTAGTTTTTAAGCTCGAAAATTCAAGTTAATAATCTTGGTTTAAGAGTTGACAATTTCCCTACTGAATTTAAGACTATTTCTGGCTTGTTGGCACCCATTCATCTTTGAGGCATCTTCTATTATTTTTCATTCAGCATCTGGAGTAAGTTTCTAACAGGATGTGAACACAGTCCAGGCTGTGGATTCTTTTGCAACAGAAACTTAGATATATTTTTGTGTTGTTGTGAAAGAAATACTTAGTTATCACTCAGAGCTGCTTCTTCAGATGTTGTCTAAACTAGGGACCATATTCTGCAAAGATTTACAGATGCTTGGTTTTAGCTGAAGACAGTAGGCCTATTCCAGAGGTTAAAGTTAACACTTGGGTGTTTACAATGTATTGGCTCCAGGCAATTAGAGCCAAAATTTGGACCAGGTGCCTTAGACAAGGCTGTACAGGTTTTATCTTATTTTCTGCTATATTTATTGATAATAAAGACTGGAAACACCCAAATTTTCTCTGAACTAGAGATCACCAAAACATCAATACTAATGTAGCAGGACTGACTTTTGTGTATCTCGTCTTCCTTCTTACTTCCCAAATTTTCATTAAAATTCCATCTGAGATCTGGATTTGAAATCTAAAAATCAGGGGCTCAGTAGCTGAGCTGCTTTGTAAGAACAGGACACCTTTCAAAGGATAACATCGATACGACATTGCTTAGATGCTCCTGCCAAAATCTAAGTAACCAAATTTTTCAACCAGAACAAGATCAACTCTACGTAGACTGGTGGCTGAACAAGTAGCTGCTTGTTTAGGTGTAACCAACTCCCATACATTTATTCATTCAAATACACCCTTAACTGCAATAAATTGCTTTATTTAATTTATCGCTTACTTTTTGTTTCCTAAACTGTAACAGACTGATACTGGAATTTCTGGTGGAGAAATAAAGGTTCCTGCCGGAATCATGCAGCCCTGGCTGATACCTGTGGGACTGTACAGCCATGGGACCATGATTAATGGTAACACACAAGCTGGTGTGAACAGGGGGCAGGTTTGCAGAGCTCTAAAGGACCCTTCAGCTTCCTTCATAGATCCCATACCTGTGTTAAGTAGCACTTGTGCGGATTTAGAGACACATGCCACACTACTACACTGGCTTATCCACAGACCTTGCATCTTGGCTTAAAGCCACAGTTGCTGCTGCTGCTGCTGGAGTTTACGTAAGTAAGAAAAGCAGAAGAGAGTACTGTTCTCAACGCCTGGCGTGAGAAAGGTCGTTCTAGTCATGAAATCTGTAACAACCATTGCATGAATAATGTTGGCTTTGACTCCTCTTTCAGCTCTGAGTCTTTCGTTAAATGTGGCTTCGTACATCCCTCCTCCTGTGTTTTCGATTATATGAAACCAACAAATTTTCCTGCAGTTGCTTGGTACACATTAAATGTTACAAATAGATAAGAAAATGAAAAATAAAGGAACCCAAAGTTAGACTTCTTTCTACATTTAGAAACTGAAAGAAGTAGCCATGTTTTTGAAAGTAATGTCTACAGCAGTTACTGTCATGGGCCCAAATATTCTGTTTAAAGTCCTCTTTTCTAGATGTTGCCCTTTTGTTTCTCCCAGGTCCTGCAATAATAAAAAAAAAAATCACAACGCTTTCAATGGGCAAAAGTGTGGTTTTTTTTTAATTTAAATGTTGCTCTAGATGTTTACAATATTGGGAATTTAGAATTCATGTACTTAAAATGCCATCTTGACTCAGTAAGAAGAGTATTATGCATATTTAATACATGCAATACATAACATTTCATAAACAATTTTTACTTAGGAAAAAAACACATTCCTCATTCATACCTAATAATATTGATAAGCTTGATAATTAAAAAACCAGCAAGTAACAGTTGCTTGAGACAAATAGACCTGAAAGCTTTTCCCCACTTTCCCATACAAATACATAGTTGAAATAAGAAAAATCTGAGAAGTTTAAATAAAAATTGTTAGAATTATAAGCTGCCCAATATTTAGAAGAAGAGTTTCTTCTTACCTTTTACCTAGATCTATAGGATGCAAAACACGACCAGCACAGAGTCTAGAAGTAAAAATAAGTACGATTTAATAGGAGACAGGAATGTGAGATGATTAAAGGCAGCATGACAAACTGAAGATAATAGCATGTTACTGCACATAGCATGCTAATCACTCTTTTACATTCATTCTTTTCCTAGGAATACATTAGAATTTAGTAGATTTGCCATAATATAGCATAAAATTTCCAAATTTTCATGAAGATTTTAGAAGTAGACTTTCTGTTCTGCTTTGCTTTTCTGCCCCTTTTTTTTGTCTCTCTGAGATAGTACTTTCCATTTCTCTTCACTGCTTAAAACATTATTCATGTTTGTGAGAGCTCTGTTTTCATTACGCTATTCTTTTTTCTTAGTGGTATAAAATGAATAGGAAATGCTGATCTGGCCATGGAAGAATCTATTATTTCACCTCCCTCCGTAGTCTGTTTTACAGGATAAGAAATACTGTTTATAGTAGAGGAAAAAAGAAAGATAGAGGGAGCTGGCCATTGGTTTTTAAAAACAGATGAAGCTATTAAAATGGTCTTTGGAGACAAGTATTGTTTGTCTTACAGTTAATATGACAATGAAGGAAAAAGAACCCCTTTGATGGTCTTGATTTTTACTGCTTTCTTTTACTTGGTTATTACAGGAGAAAACACCATACTTGGACGTGAACTTTTATAGTGTATTTTCTTTGTAGCACTCCACAGAATTTATATCTATACATATATTTACTTAAGGGAATATTCCTGCTTTTCATCAGTTGCCTTCATAGTTTTTGTGCGTGATAGAACGCATTATGAATAATATAGCTTGAAACTTAAATACTAATTCAAAAAATTATTCTTCATTGTTAAACTTGTCTTTTCAATAACCAGAAACTGACTGAAGACAAAATACTGTTAAATACATGAAATTAAAAATCTGTAAACATTGTTAACGTTGTACTAAGTATAGCTACTCGCAAGGGCCTTGAATAATATTCCCACTCGTAGAAAAAACAAAATAGTAAGACTGTAAAATTTTATGCTGCTAGTGTCATTAGATAGTCTACAGAAAACAGAAGGAAAACCATAATACTGCAGGTAAATATCCATCATAAGTAGAGCACCCAAAATTAGTAGTCACCTGTGAAAATACCGTCCAAATTGCAAACAATCATTTTCATACCACAGGAGTGGTATCATTCACACAGATGAATTCATAACATTTTTGAGGCAGTCAAAAATGCCAGTGATTAACACTATAGGAAAACCATTCATAGCAGGATTTGGATTGTGGACTATAAAGCAACAAATGATGACGAGTAAAGTAAATATCCAACTGCCTCACTGAAAAGAACAGAACACAGAATGATGCTTTAAATATTAAATTTATTAAATATGTGGATAGGATTTAGCTTTGCGTCGATTCAGTTTATCCAAGGACAATGACACCAGTTAAATTCATTCATAATATCCTAAAATATTTTGACCTTTTCAGAGTATCCAAAGTATTACTTTGCCTTTCAAAATTGATTTGGTATTTCACTGGGCATGCCAAATTTTTAAAAAGTACATATCAATTTTATTTCAAGTTAAGCATTTTGAACACTTTGCATGCTGTGCAAAACTGAACTTATACCAGGTAGAACTATCATCTTCCTTCCTCATCTGTAACTTCACAACAAGGACTGTGTTTTTCATAAAGCTTGTGAACACATTTGAGTACTACTGGAAACAACTGTGAGAAGGTGTGGTGTAGAGAAATGCTTCACGAATCTATATCAAGTTGTTATCCCAGTTTAGCAAACGTCTGCAAGCGCCTGACTCTAAACATATTAGTCCTATTGGTTTATGATAAAATGCTTTGCTGAATCAGTTCTATTCCCTATCTTGATCACTGATAGTCTGTGAACCTTAACAAAGGATTTTCCCATGCTTTATTTTTGCATGTGCCTAACGAGTATAACAGATGTTCCCAAACTGACAGTGATATTATGAGGATTTTTTATTGTTTGAAAACTTACACTGGATAGGTAGTGATCCATTTATTTCAGTTCCTTTGATTAGATGAAATCAACTCTGGACTGTTTAGTCTTTGAGATTCTGGGATACTTTCAGAGATAGAAGTCCATCCCTTCTGGTCTCCCATTTCCTCAGCTGGACATACTTTGTGATGGCATTATATGCCCAGAGACTGCCCTATATTCCAGGATAGCTTTCTGATGCAGCAAAACTGTCTTTTTCTAGTGGTGGAAACATTTATTACACATGACTTACTTTTTTACTATGTGTTTACTCTGTATTTATCTACTTTAGCAAGTAATTCAGGAAAGGATCAATATATTGAAAATAGTGGGTGTTCAGGCTTCTGATATCTCTAGTATATTTGATCTGGGGAGTTTATTTTGGATGACATATAATTTGGCCCAGTGCTGCACATCTCTATTACACTTGTAGTTTGAAACTATCTGAAAGGAAGATAACCTACAAACCTTTCTGTGGGTCCCTCTGGAAACACCAACCTCTCCATTCATTTAGTTCATGCCAATGGAATTAACGCACCAGTGCCCATATTATTATCACTAGTATAAAAAAAATGCATATGAAAGCCTTTTTAGTGTTATTATTTGTACCATTTCCAAGTGACACAAGGGCTTGTGCTGTCTGATCTACCTCCTCTGTCCGAGTCTGAACAACACACACTGCAAGGAAGACGTGGGGAAGAACAGACTTAATCCAGCACCTGCAGCAGCAATGCTGGGAAGACACCATGAACAAAGTGGTCTCCTTTCCTCTGGCATGTCTTTTCACTGAGGAAGCAGTGGAAGAATGTGCTTCTGAAGATGTTGCTGCTCCAGCTGCTTTGCCCATGGTTGACTGGAAGTTCCTGGGGATGGGAGGTGACCTCAGGCTTGTGGAACTGCATAATCATAACATATGGGATAATCAACAATGGGTGTGAAATTTTCAGATGTGGAGAGGTGCCTTTTGAAGGTGTCTCTGAGCTGGCTCCCTTCCTTTACCATTTTTGGACAGTATTTTGGAATCCATACTTGTGTTCAAAAGAGTACCCACTGCCTTGTGGAGTCTTGCAACCCCCAACTCCTACTAATGAGTGGCTAACCAGCTTTGCATAGACAAGTCCACTGTGGGCAAAACAGTGATCAAAGTCTTCAAGGCCATCTGTGAAACACTTTTTGTTTGAATAATGGTTCCAGTGAACTTTGTCCTTTGGTCCTTTTGCATTCCCAAAAAGTTGAGAGAGTGTTGAGGGGATCCACATTACTATCCAGCGTCCATCCCAAGACGCACACTCCTGGAGTGTTCAATGTCTTTGAGAAGACCATCTGCTTTTCTTTAAATTTAATAAATTATTGCTCAGTGATCCTCTTATATTTGGTAGCAGTCCTGAGGTTAGCAACCTCCTGGCACTGTTGCTAAGTTATCCTATTGTTTTTGTGATAGCTTTGTCCCCTTCGGATTAACAAGTAATGTTGTTAGTGGATTTCTGAGAGGTGGAAGGCATTTTACATAGGAGGAAAGTTAAAGAGGTTGAACCAGACTGTAAAAATAAGGTAATAAAAAAATAAAGGGTTCGGCAATGGGGAACAGTAACAGGAAGTAAGGCAGGTAAAGATGTGAAAGGACTATGCACAAGGAATGTGGATGATTGAGGAAGGATCAGCAGAGTTTCAGGAAAGAGTTGAGAGCTGGCAGCAGAAGCAAATGCTCCCATGGCATTTGGCTCTCTAGAGCATCAGATGGATCCACAGTGTTGGAGAGCTCTGCCCTGCTTGAGAACCTCTTATTGGCATTTGTGTGGTACACGCTGCAGGACTTTGCGATGGCATGGTCCACATGTGGGGTCAGACCCCTCAAGCCTTTGAGTGTGTCTGGAAGGAAACTGGGAGGTTAGGCTCCTCCAGGAGGAATCTAGCTCATGTACACCAAAACTGCTTCGAGAAATGAATACTGACATATGGTGGATGAGAACAACCATGGGACTGGCGTCAAAGCTGCACTGTTGTTCTGTATCACTGTACTAGGTAGACCGTAGTCTATGATGACAGAATAATAGCTATGCAAGGGAACAGGATTGGCTGGCTTTTAGATTTAGATAACTTTTAAATGATTCAGAATCATTAAGTTACATACATTTTTAGCCTGTGAAAACACATGTCGTTCCACGTCTGCCTCAACACAAGTGGGTGTAACTTGTCATACATACATAATGATTCAAATCAGCAGTTTGACCTGTTTAGACAGACTGAGCAGAAGTGATGGAACTATGTACATACAGATTTTTTTCTACATAGATCACAGTTAGATTTTAAGATTTTCAGCAAAAGAACTATGTCACATTTACCTTTAGGGCATTTAGCAGAATTGGACAACTCTGGTAAATACTGCTAA
Organism: Gymnogyps californianus; assembly: GCF_018139145.2. Taxonomy (NCBI): domain Eukaryota; kingdom Metazoa; phylum Chordata; class Aves; order Accipitriformes; family Cathartidae; genus Gymnogyps; species Gymnogyps californianus. The sequence goes on from NC_059471.1 coordinate 178,317,203, forward strand.
AGATTTAAGATAACTAACTTCTTTTTACTGTGTTTAAAAAAATTTGTAAGAGATACTGGGGGGTAGGGGATGAACCAAAGCTAAATCTAGATATGGAATAAAGTCTTAATAAAAAATATTGTCCTCCAGGTTATTAGTAACTAGGCCTGGATTCTTACAGGTTTGCCAAGCTCCCATTGATTTTAGCTGGAAATGGGTGCCCAAATATCTGTGAAGACATAAGCTGTAGTTCTTTAAAAGGAAAATACTTGGAAATGCAGTCCAGCGGAAGGGCAGATGGGAGCTATGAAATTGTTGAGCTGGGAGTTCATATAAAAGAAGACTGGTGGCTTCAGGTAAAAAAAAAAAAATTAAGAAAAAGTCTAGGGCAAAAATGAGGATTGCAAAGAAAAGAAGGGCAGGCAGAATGCCTGGGAAACACTGGTGGAGATAGGCTGGAACATGGGAAGAACCCTCAGGCAGAACAAGAGGTAGAAAAGGCTTTGCTGAATGACATCAGGAAGAAGAAACACATAGGTAGGAAGGTAGAAGTGGTAACATAATGAGTGGATGCACAAGTGTGAAGTGGATGCTCCAACACACCTCGACACCAATTTTCAGACTTAAATGCGAACAGAGGAAATCCCTTTTTTTTGTCTTCTTGTCAGCAAGATCAAATGAACTGAGCTCAAAAAGATTTGGCTGCAGACACGACAGTTTCATCAAAAAATCTAAATTGAGTGCATTCACCTTCAAATGATTTAATGGCTTGGAAATCACTGGGCATGTAGAAGACCAATGTTTACTGGTCTTTATTTGTCTTCACAGAACTAAGCAGAACAAGGATTGAAATTGGGTTTACTATTTTTAACTGACTACTCCAACCATCAGACTACTGGCTTTTCTAAGGGATGTCCCTATTATAAGAGTTTTGTCCACATTCTGTTCAGACTTTAGGAGCTTCCCAACAAAAAAATTAGTCGAAACTTACATGTTTTGATTTTAGCACAACAGCACTTCCCAAAAGGAGAAAAAAGTTTGTAAAATTCCTAAACATTTCTTCCTGATAGAGGAACCGTGCCAACAGGCTATCAAGTCGAACTATTTGTTGAATTTACGTTTCATTGTAGAGGTTCAAAAAGTAGACCACTCTATAAGCCACTGGAAGATGAAGAGCAACAGGGAAATATGTGACTCACATTTCAAAAATAATCTCCTTAATAGAATGGGAAACTATGCTTTCCTTGAGCAGTGGCTGAAGTACCAAAATGCTGTGTCTATGTGAATAGCTTTTAACTGAGACTTTTCAAGCAGTTGCTCACCATGTCTTTATCTGCATCTGAAATAAAACAGCACTGAACTACACAATGGCTGTTTGCAGGGGTAACTCGCCAGTGTCATCAACGGGTGGTAGTGTTTCACCTGCCAGGTCTCCAGTCAGGGCATGACTTTGTGTCTCCTCCTAATCCCTTTTTCCAACATTTTTTCAGTTGCTCTGAGCTATAGTGACTCTAGTTCTCTGCCTTTTCCATGTGAGGGAGGGTGGGATGCTTTTGTAACAAAACAGACCTACATAAATTGTGGGATGAACCCTTTTTGGCTGTACGACGCTGCAATGCCACGCAAGTCAGTGAAGATATGGTGATGCAATGTGCAGATCTGACCCCACAACTCAAGGTAGAGGCTGTTAACACCATCAAATGGATGCGTTTGCTCACTAATTATTCTTTCAAAAGCAGTGAGAATTGCTTTTTATTAAAGGAGAGATTGGTTCTCAAATACCACTTAAATGCATTTATTTTCTTGTCTCTACTTTTTTGCTGCTTGTTCCTTATTAAATTTCCACTTGACAATTTTTTTTAATTGCTTCTGAGAAATAAGTGGAAGTGGTATTTTTCGTTAGTGTGACAAATGTTTTCAGAGTGGTAAATCGCAAAATGCCTGGGTTTGGATTACCTCTACCTGGTAGATATATCTCCTTTAAACCAGCGGAAGAATTATGCTTAGATACTTACTAGACAGCAAAGCTATGGGCCACAAGCCAGCCTTTGCTGAGTTGATAAAAACATGACAGCAAGGAACAGATGACGAAGGCACTGTCCCTGCTAGTATATTTTGCTTTAGTTGCCTAAGCCATTACAGTTTGGACTGATACTAGGCGCATGGATGAAAGTGATACAATTCATATTTCTAGTTGAATCATATGATGAATACTGATGTGCTCCTGGTAGTTCTGATAGAAGAAATAAAGTAGTCATCACTTCACTTCATCCACTATTGAATGTAGTCCTCATTTCTATTGGTTTCAGTTGATTAAGATTAGTTACAATAGAGGTTACTGCATATGTACTAAATTCAGGTCTGACTAGGGAAGTATAGAAAAATAGCTTTCACAACTTTTTTCTGGAGTTATATATTCTTAGCTTAAATTTATAATCCATTATATAAAATCTAGTGAAGCATGTAAAATGCCTCTTAAATCAACTCCAAAGCAACTTTATTTCACTTTTTTTAGGTTACCAAAAGTATGGGATAGCTGAAGGTGAAGTATCAAAAGCAATCTGAATTTTGAACTGAATGAATTATGGTATGAAGGCACTATTAGTGTAACATTATGGCTGGATGTTATATGAAACTGAGAGGCAGGAACATCAATTATGAAAACACAGCTTAAGTACTGAGGGTATTCTGTCTCTCTGAATTAGTAACACATATTTTGTATTTCTATAGCCATTCAATCGTAAGAGATTAAAAAGCTTCACAAACATTACATTTTGGCACAGTTTAAGGGAGGGACATAGTATTGGTAAACGTCTTGTTCCAGACCACATGGGTAACTTAACCAAGACCAACATAAAACCACATGATCTGCCAGTTCTTTCACACACAATGAAATGTTATATTAAACATTTGTAAAAGATACTTTAAGCCCTAAGCAGAGTCTCTGAATCCTATAATAAAATAAATGATAAAATCATCCTTCAACGCTTACCTCAATAACTACCGAAGAAACTGTAAGGAAAGTTCATGTAGGAATTATCCAGCTGAGGGCTGTACCCGGATTCAAATCTACAGCACTACGGGACCTTCCACACATTTCATACATTGTAGAAGCCTTGTATTGATTTGGTCTCAGGACACAGAAGACCCTACACATTAGTAGTAGCCTATTAAAAACTACTGCAGACAGCAATGGTGTCTGATGTGTTTTTAAAGAGGGTTATTTTTCTTACCTACACTGCAGCATTATTGTAAAGATATAAAGTTTATAATATAAATTAAAACCCATAATTCTTAGATTTACAGTAGATTGTAAATATGTACTTCTAAGCTTGCATTTGAAAAATTATATATTGTGTAGTACCTGGACAGATGTTCACTTTTCTGTTAAAACAGATAAATATTATTTCCTTGGAGAGATATATATTAGAGGATAACACACTTGCTAAGCGTACTACAGATTTAGCTACATTTTGCAGATAGATGAAAGCAGCAAGTTCTCTGTAGCCAACAAACAGCATTTCAGGAGATTTGCTTTTTAATAAAGAACATTTTTTGTATCATTAAATACTTTACTTGTGCAAATACAATACTTTTGATTTTGGCAATACAGAATTTTAGTCCTGGTTCACCTGGGGAAAACACCTGCACATCTAACTTTAAACACTGCTAAGGAGCTGAAGAGTTTTTCAGTTGTAAGAAATGTGAAGACATCCTGGAAAACCAAAACTATGGAGTGAGGAAGGAAAGTTTTACCTAAAAGAGGTGGCTATAACAATGTGCGCTCAAAAGTTATGCAGAAATATCACTTACCTTTCAAGACTTCTGTTCAGTCCAGATTCAGTAGCACCAGTGCAGAAAAAGTATTTCAAAAGCAAGATGAGCTTAAGTCCTATGACAAAGAATTGCAGATTCCCAACGTTTTCAGCAACTGAAGTTTCTCCTCAGAAAGAATATTTAGCTGCCTATTCTGCTGCTTTGCCGTGATAATTTATTCCTATTCTTTCAGTCACAAACAGTAAAGTGATGCCACATCCTGTCATGAAGCAGATGAAAAATGGAGAAATCAAGGCGCTAACAAACAGGGTGGAGCCCAATCCACTCTTCTCATGCCAAGACAGTGTCAATTAAAGATTTCTTTTCTTGTTCTCCTGACTTCAGAGATCCACCCAGTGTCATAAATTGGTATTGAAGTTGCAGAGCGCCCTATCACTGCACATAACACTCTAACATACCACTGATTTAATCTCAGAAAAGACTGTATTTTTGACTAGCTGTGGGGGAAAAAAAAAAAGATGCATTCTTAATCTGTGAAAGGAGTCTGTATTTATTCCCTAGCATGGTCATAACAAAAATAAACAAAATTTGGTGCTCTGCTTTTCCACATAAATCTGAGATACTTCAGTTTTGGGAAGTCTAGGACATCACTATAACAATAGGAGGTTATCTCACGGCTGCCAAGTCTCGCTACATTTGATATTTTTTCTTGATAATATAGACATTGGGTAATATGAACGCAGAAAGGAGAATGACTTGGATTCCAACACAATCTTCTCAGGAGAAATCTAAAGACATAAATAAAAAGTGAATATTTTTAACATCCATGATTATTTTAGTAGAATGGATCATGATTTTTTGATATATTTTGCATTCTTCTGTCTTGAGACTTCACCCAGCCTGCTTTTATGTTTATTTGAGCCTCCCACCTATAAGTCTGTTCAACTATCTGGAATTCATCTTATATGTTTAATTTCTCTTATGTCAGCCACTGATTTAGTTGTAAGCCTTAGGCACATTGGAGCTGTTCCAGTCTTTGTGAGCAAAGTACTTGCATTAAAAAAACCCTTTTTTTGCCTAAAGATTCAAACCCACAAGAACTTTTGTCAAAGGCTTTAGATTTGTGTCTTGCAAACAAGGAACTCAACAACTCTTCCAGAGTCAGTACTGCCACACAGAAAGCTTCTGAATTTTTTTTTTCCTGAAAACTGATCTTACAGTTTCACTAGAAAATGCTCACATCCAAAATATAACTAGTAATGAAAAGTTCTCTATACAATAATCAGGCCACTAGTAGCTGCTGGCTGACGTAAGGTACTGAAACTTTTGCAGAAATGGCTCATGGTATGATGTTCAAGGATTCATTGTCTTAGGACACTCATGTTGTATATATAAAAGTTCAGCCTATGGAAGCCACTGTCCTCCTATTAATTAACACAAGGAGATTTCCACAATGTGTCCCCCCTCTGAAGTCACTTGACCTTAGGTGAACTGAAACAACCAGAAAAGAAATTTTTCTTTCTCCATTAACCGAGACAAGACTTTGACGATAAATTTATACTGCTGTCCTGGTTTCGGCTGGGACAGAGTTAATTTTCTTCTTAGTAGCTGGTACAGTGCTGTGTTTTGGATTTAGTGTGAGAATGATGTTGATAGCACACTGATGTTTTAGGTGTTGCTAAGTAGCGCTTATCCTAACCTAAGGATTTTTCAGTTTCCCATGCTCTGCCAGCAAGCAGGTGTGCAAGAAGCTGGGAGGGAGCAGAGCCGGGGCAGCTGACTTGGACTAGCCAAAGGGGTATTCCATACCATGGAACATCATGCCCAGTATATAAACAGGGGGGAGTTGGCCGGGCGGCGCAGATCGTGGCTCGGGAACTAACTGGGCATCGGTCAGCAGGTGGTGAGCAATTGCATTGTGCATCACTGGTGGGTTTTTTTTGTTTGTTTGTTTGTTTTTTTCCCTTCCTCCCCCTCCTTTTTTGTTATATTCCTTTTCATTACTATTATTATTATTATATTTCATTATTACTATTGTTAGTATTGTATTTTACTTTAGTTATTAAACTGTTCTTATCTCAACCCACGAGTTTTACTTTTTTTTTTTTCCCCCTCTTTCCTCCTCCTCACCCCACTGGGAGGGGGAAGGGGGAAGCGGCTGCGTGGTGCTTAGTTGCTGGCTGGGGTTAAACCATGACAACTGCTAAATAAATAAATAGCACCTGGGTGCAGCTCAAGCACTGACCTCTCCATAATTGACACTGCTTAATTGAAAACTTACTCTCCAGCGGTATTTCGACTGCTCCAACGAGCTGTTTCTAGGAGGTCCCTAGAGAGTGGGCTAGTCCTAAGCACCAGTTGGCCTTGAGGTCAGGGATTGGACCCAAGGCCACTGATTTAGCAGCACAGGCGAAGTCAAATATTAGCCTTCTGTACTTTAAATAGGGGCCTTTGTGAATATTATCCCCTTCCACTTCTGTTTTCTTGCCAAGTTAAGGTTCCTGAGCTTTCCTGAAGATAGTGTGAAGAAAAGATGTTTGGAGCTGGACAAAACACTTCAAATTCTTTAATTTTCCTACATATTCATAGTTCAGATTAGGCTGAAGAACAACAGTAGTGCTGCAAGAAAAGCTGAAAAAATTGTCCTGGCACTGAGGGTCACATCACACCTCTTTACATAGTGGTTTAATTCTCCAGGACTGCAATCCCAATACTTTTCACATCTACCAACTGAGAAGTAACATGCATACTCCTTTTTTTTAATATAACTTTTATAAGGCATTCATTTTTGAAAGTCTGGCTCCCTTGTTGATATGTTTAATAGTATAAATACTCAGGCAACTTGGCAGCCCAGGTCCAATGGGATGTCTTTTTCAGCTGGTATGAAAAGACATCCAATGGAAGAAACAAAACAAAACAAAACCCAAACAAAAGAAATCACAGAAAGTCACTGCTGCTGTTTTTTTGATTGAAAAAAAACCCCCGGATACTCTGGTCCTGGGTCATCCCCTAACCGTTGCTGTTCTCCACCCTGTTGCAGCCCTCCTTTTAAAAGGGAAAACCCAGCATATTTGCAACTCGCACAAACATATTTTCCAATGAAAATGACTCCTGTCAGCAGCCAACATTTCTCTTGCTGTTCTGTCCTTAACCCGGCAGCGTTATGTCTTGCCCCTGCCTATGGAGACCGCCACAACTGTCCTTCTGTCACAGAACAACCCCTGGCACCCCTCCATGACATCAGAGACGTTCCCCTACAGAAGCCAGACATAATCCTTTTTGTAGATGGGTCCTGTCCCCATGGCTCCACAGGGCATCCAGCTTCAGGGTGTGCTGTTTGTACTTCCACCAAAGGTCTAGAAGCTTATTCATTGTCAACCGTCTCTTCAGTACAAATCACAGAACTTGCTGTCCTGACTTGCACCTCTGTACTTGCACAAGAGCAATCAGCTCCCCTGAGCAATCTGTGTTTACACTGATGCCTGATACGCCTTTGGGGCTGGGCACGACTGTAGGCAACTTTGAAAACAACTCAGCTTCTTAACGTCACCTGGCACTCCTATTCGAAATGGCTGCTACGTTGAAGCTCTTCTGCAAGCATTACTATTACCCTCTCTTTTAGCAATAGTAAAATGCTAAACTCATGTTTTTCCTTATGATGGTATCACACAAGAAAATGCCTTAACTGATCAATCAGCAAGGACAGTGGGCCCTTCTGGCCGGCACGCTCCTGAACATGCTCTCATCAGCCTTTCCACAGAGCAGTCACCGCCTACTTCTTTCAGAACTGTCTATTTTACAGGACCCAGCCCCAGGAGATGAAAACGCTGTCTGGCTGCGCCAGGGCTGCCAGTTACACCTCGATTCCTTGTGGCGCTCCCCAGATGGCCACCTTGTTGTACCTCAGGTTCTCCTCCCTCACCTTGCTGGTGTGACCCACCTGGTGGCTTGCACTGGCAAGCGGGGGGTGATTGCAGCAGTACAACAAGATTGGTTTGCCCCAAATTTCTCTGTAAGAGCACAACAATACTGCAGCACTTGTCCTATTTGTTTGGTCCATAACATCAGACGAAGGGTCAAAACCAAACTTGCAGCACACCCAAAACCATGTGTTTCCTTTGTAAATTTGCAAATGGATTTTATACAGATGCACAAATGCTGTAACTACATTTCTGTAATCGTAAACATTTTCTCAGGATGGGTAGATGCCTGCCCATGCAGAAACGCAGATGCTACTACTCTCACCAAGAAACTTTTGAGAGAATGCCTCACTTTGGAATACCCTGTTGTTGTGGTTTAAACCCAGCCACCAACTAAGCACCACGCAGCTGCTCGCTCACTCCTCCCCCCTCCCAGTGGGATGGGGAGGAGAATTGAAAAAAAGAAGCTTGTGGGTTGAGATAACAACAGTTTAATACCTAAAGTAAAATAAAATACAGTAATAACAATAAAATATAATAACAATAATAATAATTGAAATGAAAAGGAATATAACAAAAAAAGAGAAATAAAACCCAAGACAAGACAAGTGATGCACAATGCAGTTGCTCACCACCTACTGACTGATGCCTGAGCTGCGATCTGCCCCTCCCGGCCAACTCCCCCCCTGTTTATATACTGGGCATGACGTTCCATGGTATGGAATATCCCTTTGGCTAGTTTGGGTTAGCTGTCCTGGCTCTGCTCCCTCCCAGCTTCTTGCACACCTGCTTGCTGGCAGAGCATGGGAAACTGAAAAATCCTTAACTTAGGGTAAGCGCTACTTAGCAACAACTAAAACATCAGCGTGTTATCATCAACATTATTCTCACACTAAGCCCAAAACACAGCTCTGTACCAGCTACTAAGAAGACAGTTAACTCTATCCCAGCCGAAACCAGGACACCCCTGTACTACACAGTGACCGGGGGACTCCTTTCACAGGACAAGTTGTCCAGGGGGTTTGTAAAGCCCTAGGAATCCAACAGCATTTACACTGTGGAGCTGCTGACAGGAAGAATTCTGTTTAAGAAACATACTGGCCAAGATTTGTGAAGAAACTGGCCTAAAATGGCCAAATGCTTTACCTTTGGCCCTAATATACACCAAGAGCACTGTGAGTAAAAAACACGCACTGTCCCCATATGAAGTTGTAATGGGTAAACCCATAAGGTTACTGCATGCCCCACCTAAGCCACCACATAGATCCAAGCTATAGATGACTAATGATGTTACGTTGAATTACTGCAAGGCTCTAATGAAATGTGTGAGGACTATTCACTCACAGGTAAAAAAAATCCTTCCAGAACCTGCCTCTGAACGTGCCACTGTTGGGAAGCTGTAGACTTGCATCTACACTGAGGTTACACACAGATGACTCAAGATCAACAGAATGGAACCCATAAAGATGCTCTGTCCTCTGAGAGTTGAAAAGTCTTTGTATCTTCACATAAACTATTAAAATACCTTTCTTCAGTTGGTCTACCATTATGCTAAAGACTTAGATGTTTCAAAATGTTGGCTGTGTTCCCATATCCCTCGTCACTGTAGTGAAGGAGTCACCATGCTTCCTATAGGATGTAATTTGTCAGTAGAAAGACCAGTCTGGAATCCCCAGAGGGCAGAAATTCCTTGTCCGTCATCCCCAATGACAACAAACGGGAACTGATCCAAGTTGATCCAATACAGATGCGCATGAAGCACCAACCCACCACCTGGGATTAGTTGCCCCTGGGAACACTTGTTACTTGAAAGCAAATGCAACATGCTACATGGCACAGAGTAATTGTACCAAAACTATTAATTGTCAGAATGATACTAGATGTTTATTTGATAACTCACAAAACTGTGAGCTGACATCATCGTCTATACATACTTCCTTGGGAGCCTATTTAATTCGTGGTACATTAGCATACCTGTTGCTTCCACGGGACTGGTTTGGATCGTGTTATATTGGGTGTATAACCCCAGCTGTCCAATATTTGTCATCTCTCCCCTCTGAATATTCTCAGAAAAGGCAAGCTATCTCAGAGCCTGAAAAATCTGGGACTGTTATGCTTCCATGTATGAGGTGGCAAGAAGCATTAAAAGAATTGTTTATTAGCTATTATTTAAAGCAAACTGATAACAACACTGCAGATTCTTTTTACTAAATAACAACTGAAATGACCACTATCCGTACAGTCACCCTTCAAAACAGGTCAACGCTTGACTTTATGCTGGCTCATAAGGGTAAAATATCCACCTTAATTGGAAAATAATGATTTATCTCCATCCCAGACAATTCTGAAACCATTCGTGATTTGAGTGAACACATTAAAAAAGAGGCAGCCAAAGCAAAACAACCCAATAACTGGAACCCTTTCTTAAATATGTTATCACAGAGGTGCTACCAACATCGCTCAGCTTTGGCCAGTGGTGGGTCTGTCTTGGAGCCAGCTGGAACTGGCTCTGTCTGACATGGGGACAGCTGCTGGTGTCTTCTCACAGAAGCCACCCCTGCAGCCCCCTCCCGCTACCAAAACCTTGCCACGTCAACCCAATACAACACCAGTGAAACTGGTTTACTTGAAAAGCATTTTGTCAAAATACACAAGAAGTGGGGTAATACATTCTGCAGTATTTGCACTTGAGAAATTACTATTTAAGTAATATGTTGAATTCACATAAAGTGAGATGACAAGTCATTTATTTCCTAGCTAACAAAATGCAGTATCAGTCATCCACAAATACAATTCTGAAGGGCAGGTTAAGATGAAGAAAACTTTCTTTCGTGGTCAAAAAGGAGTTATTACTCTTATCATCTGTGTCTCCAACAGCTCAAATCTTCACTTGTGACCAGTACAAATAAACAAGCACCCTCTTGTAACCCTTCGTTCCCTCCATACAAGAAGATGTTAAATAAAGGCTCGTTTTATTGTTGCAACAACTAACTTGTGACTTGTATCCAAGACCAATTTAGTTATTCTCTGCTCTGAGTATATGCTATAGGAAATACTACTTTAAAAATGTTTATACTGAGGAATTTTAAGAACTGAGAAAAACTGCAGGACATGATAAGATATTGCTTCTATATGTTTCTAAAGTGCTTTTAACAAAAAGAAAGGTATTGTACGTTGATATAGATGAAAATGCTATAGTAGTTTCACCCACCTCATCAGAAAAAAAAAAGTCTCGTGAAATTAATGTGAGGTTTATTTTTTCACTTCTTCCTTCCAACATTCTGTGTGCAACCCAACCCATGGCAGTATTTACCTGTCAAATAGAAAAGGTACAATTGCTTGTATTACTTTAAATCATGCTAATTTGAGCCCTTAGTTTCAGATTTTCTGTTTTAAGGAATATTTCAACTATTTAAAAAGCATTTAGGAAAAATATGAAAATACCAAAATAATGGAAAGTGTTGCACTTAATCATCTATATATGTGCCTGCATACCTACCAAAGTGCAAAAAATTACCACAGACATTTGATCTGTTAAATATCTCTAACATAAAATTGGCTGTAGCATCCACATAGTATAAATAGTGACTCTCTTAATCTTTTATCTGTAGTGGAATTAAACCCCAAGATATTTTTGATTAGTAAAAATACATGCATATGGTAGAATGGAAAATGAAAGGAAAACACTACAAGATCTTTCTAGTTCTTTACTTTGATTGACCTTGTACACAATTTGAAGAATTAAGGAACACCAATCATCAAAGGGCAAAAAAAGCACTGCACACTCACCAGTCTTTGGGTTAACCTTGGGCTAGATGTACAAACACAAGTAGAAGCTTCAACTACAATGCAAACTCAACAGAAAAAGCCTGCAGTCTTTGCCTTAAAGAGGGCACAACTTCTATGGCTCCGTTTCTGACCTTGCTTGCTTACTTCTCCTCAACATGCCATTCATTCTATGGGTCCTTACAGAGAGGCTTGTGTAGAGTCTCAAGTAACCAATGCAGGATCCTCAGTTGTACATCTCTGGGGATAAAGGAAAGGGCGCTGAGGTTCCCTAGAGGAAACTGCCATTCTTTTTAGCAACATCTAACAGGATGAAGTTAACTACTACTTGAGTAAGTGTGTTCCATCTGAAGTTATCTGCAGTGATTATTTTATGTTCCTAAAAATAAAACCTCTTCCAAAAGTAAAAAAGCTTCTTGTATGCACTTTGGGAAAGACAGAACTCACAGAACCAGCTCTTCCATCAGACACTATTATTACCTGAGGTGAAAACCTAAAATCACATTTTAACATCTTCCAGATTTTAAAGAAGTCTTCATTAGTAACTGATAGGTGCTGAATAATTAAAGTCATAAAAATGAGATTTTTCTCATCACTGAGTGAATATCTGAGAGCATATCAATGTGACTGATTCATATTTTAGCATTAACTCACCATAAATACCGAAGATTACAGACTACTTTTTGATTTGAAAAGCTTTTATAAAAGGTCTTCTGCAAAATATCTCATTTTAATCTATCTCATATAAATATCTCATATTTATAGCTTGTATTTTTAACTCATCCAAGGGAATATTCTTTAAGGCATTTAATATAATTTGCTCAGATATATCTCTTCATGAAATATTATTTGATTTTGACCTTCTCATGAGGCAAGTATTTCGATCTATCATTGTGCAGCTCTGCCTGCTGTTTGAATGTGATTCTTCATTCTTTTTCTTAATCTTACTGTCTCCTCTAATTTTTACTTTTTACTTTCACATGTCTTTTGAAGGCATTAACTGTGTTCAGTAAGAACTTGTTTACACTTAATTATTATTTTGAAGTTGGATGTTCCTTCTTGGATAGAAACCTCTTTCTTCTTAGGAAGATTTCACACAGGTTTCTGTTAAAAAAAAAAAAAAACAAAACAACCCAAAAAAACCAGAAGAAATGAATTAGGAAACAGAACAACAAACTGATGTGAAATTGTGCAACTTGCATAGTGTCAAATTATGGATTAACTGAACATAATTCTCAGAAATTCAAATATAATCCATACAGTGTTCAACTATTTCTGTAGAATGCCTTCATCATAAAATTTGACCCCCCTGACCCTATGAAGAAGCATTTCACAGTCACATACTTTGTCCTCACCATTTACCAAAATTCAATTTTTAACTGCTTCCTGTTTTCTTGATTAGAAAAAACAACCAATCCTCATTATTTAGAGTCCACTGTATTTAAAATTGTAATTGTTTGAATACCAAGAAGAAAACAAACAATCAATCAATCAAACAAAAGGCACTGAGGTCTCTTAGTTCCAGAAAGGTTTATTGTAAAATCATATAAAAGTTATTACAGTTCAACCTGTAAGAAGTTTGGGTGGGAAAAAACAGGGAGTATGAATAAGGACTAACTAGTAGCTTATGTATACCCTGTGCATATAGTTTATGTATCCAACTGTGCTGGGTTGGCCCTTGCCAGCAGCTAAGCATCCAGACAGCCACTCGCTCACTTCCCCCCACCAGCGAGATGAGGGGGTTAATAGGAGGAACAAAAGCGAGAAAACTCATGGATTGAGATAAAAAACAGGTTAATAGGTGAGGTAAAGAGAAAAAAAACAAGCATCGCAAAGGGAATCACTTGCCACCTCCCACAAGCAGACTGATGCCCAGCCAGTCTTTGAGCAATGGTCAACTTAGAAGACAACTCCCCCACCATCCTTCTTGTTCCTCTACTGGTTTTTATTGCTGAGCACAAGGTTACATGGCATGGAACATCCCTTGGCCGGTCTGGGTCAGCTGTCCTGGCTGTGTCCTCTCCCCATCTCCTGCCCACCCCCAGCCCACTCGTGGGGGCATGGGCAGAGTGGAAAAAAAGAGCGAGCCTTGAGGCTGTGCAGGCAGGGTTCAGCCACAGCTGAAACACTGGTATGTTATCTATGCTGTTTTTGCCACAGACCCCAAACACAGCACCATATGGGCTGCGATGAAGAAACTCCATTCCAGCCAGATCAAATACACCAATCCAAGTTTCAATTTAATGTAAAGTGAATTAAGCTTAAACTTGGCTAGATTAAGTCTTGTGTTGGTATCAGACAATCGTAATTGACACTTACAAAGCAGGAACAGAACAAAAATAATCATATAATTAGCCTCAGCCAAACATTATAGTACCAAAAGATACTGAACGTCTTTTATATTCTGAAATATGGCCCAGTCCTTAAAGCTGATTGTGCTTCTGAAAAACAAGATTCTACTTTACTTGTAATAATTTAATTTAATTTACATGGTAAACATATTACTAATTTTCTGCCTCAAACTTTGATTTTTTTAATGTTTTGTGGACCAGAAGTGAGCTCACCTAAAGCAAAAACATCATTGAGACCACTAACTCCAGTATTGTTTTTCAGCTCTGGATAAAGAGCTTGAGACACATATCATGACAAAATGAGAATACAGTAATTTTTTATGTCAGGGATGTTTAAAACTTTAACAGAAATAATACTGCTAGGATTAGGATAGCTGCACTAATGGTCATAGTTCACATTTGTCACTCGTGCAAATGAGTCTTAGTTGCATTAAAGCTGTGTAACCACCCTGTGACATTTGGTATTTATGTTTAAATACAGAACTTGTTACCAACTGCATGAGCTGAGTTGCAGGAAGAGATCTTGAAGATATCTTTTAATTCCGGGAATCTTAGCTGGTTATGTACAGAAATTTCAGTAATTCAAGTTGTCGTGGTTTAACCCCAGCCAGCAACTAAGCACCACGCAGCCGCTTCCCCCCTCCCCCTTCCCAGTGGGGTGGGGAGGAGGAAAGAAAAAAACCTAAAACTCGTGGGTTGAGATAAGAACAATTTAATAACTAAAGTAAAAATAAAATACACTACCAACTAATAATAATAATGATTGTAATGAAAAGGAATACAACAAAAAAAAGAAATAACACCCAAGAAAAGACAAGTGATGCACAATGCAGTTGCTCACCACCTGCTGACTGATGCCAGAGTCGCGATCCCCACCTCCCGGCCAACTCCCCCACTGTTTATATACTGGGCATGACGTTCTATGGTATGGAATATCCCTTTGGCTAGTTCAGGTCAGCTGCCCTGGCTCTGCTCCCTCCCAGCTTCTTGCACACCTGCTTGCTGGCAGAGCATGGGAAACTGAAAAGTCCTTGGCTTAAGATAAGCGCTACTTAGCAACAACTAAAACATCAGGGTGTTATCAACATTATTCTCACCCTAAATCCAAAACACAGCACTGTACCAGCTCCTAAGAAGAGAATTAACTCTGTCCCAGCCGAAACCAGGACACAAGTACATCTTCACAAACATGCTATTTCTCCAGTGCTTTTTTGCCCATGTCTAGAGGTGCAGGTAATATTCAGGGAACATGATAAAAAATAAATCAAATTCTGTGCTCCAGTATTAAGACATATGCTTTCCTGTATTTTAAATTATTCCATTTGTACTTTACTGAAAACATATTCAGTATTTAACACACAAATTTGTTCTCCAGCAGCAATATCACCTCTTTCAAAGGCATGAAAGTCAAATGCAGCCAAGATGAAATTTATTTGTCTTAAATTTACACATTGCAATGAAACCTCACAAAAAATTCATCTATTACCCATACCACAAGCAAGGAAGTTTCTTAATGTTTTCTCTTTGAATGGCATTTCCCTCGCAGTTTTCAAATGTTTATGGCCTCTTGTTCGAATGTGTAGATACCAAAACCATCAGATCAACACATTCTTTTTACACGTGCCATTTTATTGCCTTTACAGAAGAGAATTTAACACTATAGAGGCCCCTGTTTATTAAGTGATGAATACAGTTAATGAACCCGCTTCTTCCTGAAAATTTAGACATAAAATTACTTGCCTGATAACCCTAGACAAGAGAAAAAAGCAGGCAGTATCAGATGACTGAAATTAAAGAAGGGACATACGATACCGTAGGATACGCAAAACCACTGGAAGATTCTCAGGATCTTCTTTTTCAGGTGGTTAAGTATCTCAGCTAGAAATTTATAATACAGATCATATAGCACTGCTGAATAAATTCAGCACACTTGTTGGATGAACTGTAGGCGAACATACAGTAACAATCAATAAAGTGGGAATACCCACATCAGATTAATTTCCTATAGAGCTGCTGCTTTTTTGCCAATACCTTACAGTTCTATAAACATTCTCCTTCTCACTCTAAAAGATGCTGATACTAATTTCCTACTGGTGTGTGAAAGCACTTAGAAATAAAGGCAACTGTACAAAGGAAACTGGAACCAGATATATGCAAAGCTCTGGGATGCCCAAGTAAGCAAATGTCTGCTGGGAGGGAAATTTCTGCAGCTTAGATGTTGTGATATTGAAACTTCTTTGTAACTACAGCAAATCAGATTTCAGACACGGACATAGGCACCTAGCACTATTTAAGAAACCTGCCTGACCTCCAGCTGCTACTTCAGAAAGTTTTCAGTAGGTCCTGTGTTATATTTGCGGATGTTTTTAGTACTGTGCGATATGTAAAATAGTATAAGCCACCCACGAAGCATGATTTCTAGAGGTAACATCTATTTGAATAGAAGAACTGACACAACACACTACTGTAGTATGATGGATACCTGTTAAGAAAAAAAAAAAGCAAACTTTTAACCTGCTTCATTCTTCCTTGTAAATATCTTAATAGAATCCACACAGTTTTAAATAGAAGATACCACAGGAATTTAGGACATGATATACACATTCCATTACTCTACCCTGAGTTTTGTATGAAGTCAAGTCATTGGAACGGTATCTATGCTAAGTCACGTAGTTTGTCCAGTTAGGTCAAAACAAGAGCATGTAAAGGGTTTTGAGCAAAGAAAACTAAGTTTGTTTGGCACAACATTTTGGACTTTACAAAGCATATGCATTATCCACTCTCCCTATATTCTTGTTGGATCCAAGAAAAATCTAGAGAGAAAGGGAAAGAAGAAAAATAAATAGTAACATGATGCTGAGTTTTATTTTTGGTACTTGTGCTTTTGTAGCACAGTAGTCACTGAAAAAAAAACCCCTTCATAATTCACCCTCAGGAAAAGCACAAAAAGGCAGCAGTCCTTCTCCAAGTTTGAGAACCATGGCAACTCTGCAAAGACATTTAACACGCATGATCATTGCAAAGAAACTCTCAGGGTCTGTGCTAGAAGTTTTAAAAGTCAAGTTTTATGAATTTTCCAGGAGACACCAATTTGACTTAGAAAGGCTGAAAGGCTTTATTTAAACTAAGGTTACTCCTTCTGCCCAAGAAGGCCATCACTGCTTGCCTGACAACACCCTAAGTGCCTGGAACAGACAAGGTAACACCAGAATACTCAAACTTAGAGAAGTGAAATTAAAACAAGTGATTTAAGGAGTTTATGTAATTGCTTTACCCTCTCCGATGCTCACTTTTCACTACTGTCACAGAAGCCATTAGGGCCAATCTCAACTTCAAAGCAATTACAGGTCGGGAGAGCTTCCCAGAAACCTCCTTCTCAAAAATGTTAACAGCAGTTTAGCTGCTGGGAGGGAGCTGGCGGGTTAATGATGCCTACCAGGGAGCTGGGCACTGCCAGAACAGCCGCTGCTTTTCCTTCTTTAGAAGCCTGTGCACCGTTTGGGGGGCAGCAGGACACGGGCCC
Organism: Gymnogyps californianus; assembly: GCF_018139145.2. Taxonomy (NCBI): domain Eukaryota; kingdom Metazoa; phylum Chordata; class Aves; order Accipitriformes; family Cathartidae; genus Gymnogyps; species Gymnogyps californianus. Next base: position 178,334,539 of record NC_059471.1, read on the forward strand.
CACCAACGGAGAAACGGTCTGCGGCTCGGGGGAACGAGCACCCAGGAGGCCCCATGCCCCAGAAGCGCCGTGGCTGGCGCTGCCCCGGACGGTGCTAAGGGAAGTTGCCACTGACGCTCTCGTGGTAGACACCACCGCAACCCGCCACCATGCAGCCGGTCGCCATCGCTTCACCACCCTCCTTCTCCAAACAGCTCACTTCCCTCCAACAAGATGGCGGCCTTCCCCCTCGTCTCCTTTACCAACATGGCGGGTCGAACTCCCATTGGTGCCCGCCCCCCGCCACCGCCCCTCTATAGGCTGAGCCACCGGCTTTCCCCGCCCTCTGCCTTACGCGGGCTCGCCCCGAGCTGGGAACTACATTACCCAGGATACCTCGCGCTCGGGGAGTTGCGCCCCCCCCCCCCCCCCCCCCGCCTTTCTTTTTTTTTCCTGACGTAACGCACCTCCCTTCCCCTCCGGGGCAGGAGGGACGGGGCGTGGTCTCGCGAGAGTCCGCGCGGGCCGGGGCAGAGCCGGGCGGGTCGGCGGGGAGGGGGCGAGGCGCGGGGCCGCCCTGCGCAGGAAACGAAAGCGGCCGAGCGGCCTGGGCAGGGCCGCGCTCTGCCTCGCCGAGACCGTTGGCCTGGGCCCCATGGCGGCCGCGGAGGCGGCGGCCGCGCCTGCGGAGGCGGCGCTGGATCCTAGCGGGCTCTCCCCGAAGGAAGAAGGGGAGCTGGAAGACGGCGAAATCAGCGACGATGACAACAACGGCTTCGGGCCCTGCGGTGGCGGCTCCGAGCCCGGCGGCGGCCTCGTCAGCAGCAGGCCCTACTCGAGGCGCAGGCCGCCTCCCGGCCTCCGCGGGGGCATCTCCCTGTCCTCCTCCAGTCGGCCCTTCCCCCGCTCGCGGCACCAGCCCCCGCCGGAGATGGGGCACCTGCACGGCCACGGCGGTTATCGGCCCAAGGACTCGTTCCGCTCCCATCCGCCGCCCATGCCGGCGCCGCGGATGCCGTCGGGCTCGCACTCCGAGACGGGACCCCGGCTCTCCTTCTGGGAGCGCAGCCACAATGCCCTGGACCGATTCCGCTTCCGAGGCCGGCCCTACAGGGGCGGAGGGCGCTGGGGTAGGAGCCGAGGCGGCGGCGATCGGGGAGGCAACCCTCCGGGGAGGCCGCCCGGAGGGGGAGGCGGTGCCGGGTTCAGTAGCAGCCAGGGCTGGAGGGAGCCGTCGCCTCGAAAATGTATCCTTGAGACGTGAGAGGGAGCGGAGGCGGGGAGGCCGTGCTGCTGGGGTGGGCCTGGGTGTGTCAGTGCCGCGTTACGTGGCCGAAAGCCCTGGGAAGGGGCGCTTTTCCCTCCCGTTCCGGCACTAGGACTCCCGTAGCGGTAACGGAGAGGGAGGGTCCCCGTCCGGTCCCAGGGGTTGGCTAGGGCAGCGGGCCCTGCTTCTGGAGGAGAGACTGCTGGGAAGCCGGATTACTGCCGTGCCCTGGCTTGCAACCTGGCCGATCAGTCTCGTGTAGGGAAAAAGTGTAGCCTGAAACAAAGCCTTATAGTCGATTGGATCCCAGGTGGCTGCTTTTCTAGCCCGAAGTGTGAATATTGTGAAGCGGGGTCAGTCTTTGGTGCGGCAGTTTTAATGTGTATAATTAAAGTGTCACAGTTGTAAAGCTAAAACCCTAAGCTTGTTAATTTCCCTTGTTGGGCAATGGAGGATCCACTGTTTTTTCATTTTTGCTTCCAGCCCTTCAGAGGCTGTTACACATAGCTAAAGCTAACTTTAAACCTAAACCTAAGTTGAACTGGGACTGTGTGCACAGAATGTGGTTTATGTAAGAGTTTGGGTAACATAGGAAAGCTCTATAAAGCCATACCCAGCATTCCTTGTAGAATGTTCTCCACTGATTGCTCTCAGAGTTGCTTAGGTGACTTTTAATAGAGTTTTAATATTTACTCCTTTTAGGAATAGGAACTCCGAAAGTGGTGGAAAAAGCTCCTCTCATTTTCCAGGTTTGCTATAGGAAAAAAAAAAAAAAAGAACTGACACCAAATGTAACTTAGGGGCAGCCTGGTACTGAAACTTGATGTAACTGCATTGTTGCCTAACTGAAAATGTAGACAAGTGTAAAAAACACTGAGCGACAGAACTAGTGGTTAAAACCTATTCTCCAGAATCTTACAGTGTTTTATTGTCCTCCGTACCAATAGTCAAAGGATGTGCGTTTGCTTGACTGTGCTGGTTGATCCCAGGAACAGGAATTATTCCTGCCTGTGCTAGCACTTAAGGCTTTGAAAGCTACTCATTGGATCATTCTGTTATTTTAGATACAACATTATTTATCCATGTAGTTAATTTTTTTTTTTAATGTGGATGGATATATAAACTAGTGATAAAGAGATGCTTTCATTTAATCTCATCTGGTAAAGTTGCAGCATTACTGAGGTCTTTGTAAGAACTCTTCATTCAAGGATCTTATCTCAGGAGGCAGCGAATGAAGATGTGATTTGCCCAAGGTCACACAGTAAGATGGTTCTAGTGCTGAAAATAGATTTTAAGTCTCTTAATTTGCAGTGTTGCTCTGAGTACCAGAAAATGGTTACTTTCTGTGTAATGAGTAATTTGGAGGGCAAACTTATTGATCATCTTAAACAGACCTTGCAATGGTTGTTAGTACTCATATAGTCTCCTTCTCCCTTTTTATTAAAAGAGCATTCAGAAAGCGATAATTCCATTTTCAAAGCAAAAGCAGAAAATGAGGAAGTCTTTTTTTTTCCCTGATACTTAAGATGCACTCTTCTGTTTAAACGTGATAGAGAAGGTTCTAATACTATTGCTCTTTAGTAAGTGACATTCAGTTGTTTATGGATGTTGAGGAAGGCCCATGATTTTCTCTCAATGTAAGTTCTTTTCTGTATTTTTCATAGCCTTGCCACCTAAAGGAGTCGATATTACAGTATTCCTAAATATTAAGATACCTCCATGTTGCTAAAATTAATGGAGTAGGGGCATAGTTCATGGGCATGTGACTTCAGAAGAGACCTTCACATCAGCTGGTACAAGGAGGCTTGTGGCTTGGGGTGGTATGTGGAATTCCCCCAGGAAAGTGAAAGGTTTAAGTGTCTGCTGAGAGAGAGATGGCTTTTTTCTTTATCCTTGGAACTAGTACTTTGCACAGTGCTCTGTGGGAGTGTATGTATAAATGGAGTAAATGACACGGTGGAACACTTAAAGAATTCTTGTTACTTTTCTTTGGGTATTAGCTTTTAATAGGCTTTTCTCTTTTAATTCCTAGCAACTTTTAACGTGAAGTTGTTGGATAGTCATTCTGCAGAAATTCTTGCATGGAGAATTGTAGAATTTTGAGTCTGAAATGTGGGACCAAAATGTGATTTTTCTGTTTCCGTTGAATTCTGAACTCTTCACAGTGTACATTTTTCTTCACTTCTAACCCCCCAGTTTCTTCAGTTGGTCTCTTTTTTTTGGTTGTAAGATGAAGTTTCTCTTTGAGTTGATTGAAGAATAACTGTTGTTTTAATGTATATGTGCCTGTCTGCCTTTCATAGCACTCCATGTAGCCTTGCATTCTGTGTGTAGAACCACAGATTAAAAAAATTTCTACATAAGTGAAACACAAAATTTCTGATTAATACTGTTGTGGGAGCTCTAGCAAGTTGTATTATCCCAAGCACAAAAAACTATCTCAAAGCGTTGTCTTGTTACCTGACTCTAGAAGCTACTGAAGTATTTCAGTATCAAATAATAGTTAGACTTATTTTTATGAAAGATGTTAAATCACTTAATTAGCTTCAGACCTTCCTGTGACTCACAAATCGCTAATGTAATTGTCTTTTTGGAAGTAGAAATATGTTGGAAGGGAATTTGGCAAATATGCTTACATAATTTGGTGTTATACTGCACACAGCTCCAGTATTTTCAGCATAAGTGTAGGTTGATTGATTGCCTTCCAGATTTTATGTAGTTTATCTTTACTAGTTTCTGCTTTTTGTGCTGACGCTTAAGAAAGCATTGTATAGCAAAACATTTCCTGATATTACGGAAGTTGCTTTTGTAGGATACATACCAAGGTTCTTCATACTTATGTTAGAAGTTAAGATAGCGAAACATCCAAGTTGTTGGTGCATGTTGTGAGCAGAAGACAAATATAAAGTTATCTTCCTCTAGATTCAGTATGTCTGCATTCAGAGGACACCTATTTTAGCTTTTAGTTTTACTCCATTTATTGTTTTAAGAGATGACGTTGATGAAAAAGCATTTCGCATAACTGGGTGTGAGTCAGCTGTTATCACAGCAGGGTTGATACTGAAAGTCAAATGAGTCAAACCTGACTCGGTATCCTAAAAGATTTCCCCTTGAGCATGATTATTTTACAGGATAGTTTAGCTTTTCAAGTGTCAGGTTAAGGTAAGAGGAAGTGAACTTCTAATAATGAGAACTTTTATTCAGTTACCTGAGAATATTTTCATTGTCTACCTTGGACAACATGTTACCAAGAAAATCTATCCCTTGGGCATGCATAGACAACCTTTTCTGAGTAATTAGTAATTCCCAATCCTCTTTTAGCATGTTTTGAATGTTTTGATTGCAAGTCTTTAGCCACTTTTTTTTTTAATTCCCTTCAGTTGTTGATTATTCTGTGCCTTACCTCATTTGTTGAGCTACAGTTACTGCAGTGTGTAATTGTGTTGTGGCTAGACTTAGCATTTTATGAAAGGATAAAACGAGTGAGAATGAATTTAACCTGTCTTTTTCAGAATGTCAGATGGGGAGTCAATACTTGAGTTACGAACTCTGGACGTCTGACTTACCCTCTGTGATAGGGGACCTTCTCAGTATTACAGCTGTTGTTTCTGGGAGGATGGTGTGAGCAAGAGACAAGACTTCTCAGCAATTCATGAAATTCTTGTCATAAGTAGGATATTTTAAATTGTTGGTTTGAGAAAATGTTTATTTAAGCTGTCGATATGTAATAGTGGATACATCTTTTGCATGCTGCTCGTATTTATAAGGGATATTTTTCAAGCTAGCCTTAAGGTAAAATTAAATTAAAGTATACGAGAGTGATATTAAGTTTTGTTTGTCATAATTTAGTCTTCAGTGGTCATATTGCCACTGTTTTAAGGTTATACATGTTCTTGTCCTAGTTTTCTTGACCAATAATTCAGCCAAAACTTTTGGAAGGTCCCCATCTAGAAAGCAGAACTATTCTTCTAAAAATGAAAACTCTGTGGAAGAAAGTTTTGAGGATCTGCTCTTGAAGTATAAGCAGATACAATTAGAGCTTGAATACATTAATAAAGATGAAAGACTGGCTTTGAACAACAGGGAAGAAAATGAACAACAAGATGATGATAAAACAGCGGACACTGAGGACCAAATAACTGTAGAAAATGACAGTATTACAACAGATGCTATTAAAGAAGTATCTCCTGAGGAGAAAAATCCGGTTATAGCCTTTCAGGCATTTGAACTGAAACCTCTCAGACAAAAACTGCCTACTCCAGCTGAGAGGAGCAGATTAAAAAAAGGCAAAGAAGGAACGAAACAGTCATCACAAAAATCTGAAGTCACAGAATCCAGCCAAGGTAAATACTTGTAAAGTTGTTCTAGCTTGTAAAGTTCTTTTTGCTTGCCATTATCTTATATTTATTAGGTGTTGGGGAAAATTTTACTTTAATTAAAATACTAATTTTAAGTAAAATGTTAAACATTTTAAATTATAGATTTAATGTACTTAACTAACAAACTAAGCATTTTTTTTAATGTGTTTTCTTAGACTAACTGATAGTTTGGCAGAAAGCATGAGGACAAGACTTGAAGGTTTTAATTGCTGTTCACAGCAGAAATCATTGGCTTTCACTGAAAGTTTTCCTTCTGTTTTTTCCCTTGTTCTTTTTTGCAGAAGCAAAACGTGCTTTTTTTTTTTAGCTGAAAAGATAACATTTAGAGACATCTTTTTCTTCATTTCATCTTTGTTATGTGTTTTCTTCAGTGTAACAAGGCTTTATGAGATATTTTCACCAGAATTATTTTGGTCATTATTGATATTCACGAATAGTGAAGAAATCATGGGCCAGAAATAGAAAGGATTTGTAGAACAAATGTAGCCAAAGGGTAGAATAAGTATGTTGTCCAGGTAGTTCTGGACTGGAGGCCAAAGAGCATAATTGCTCGGATGCATGAACCAGTTAGTGAGAAACAAGTTATCGTGTCCAGCTGACCTGTGGTAAAAGTCCTTGAGCTTACTTTTAAGTCTGCAGCAAAATACGGCAGCTAGCTTAAACTTTCTATTCTGAGGCTTCATCTAGTTCTAATAAGTGTTTACTGTGGTTGAGGGTGTGCTTGTGGATATCACTTGTCATCTTAGGTTAGGTAATTTGTCAGTGTATGTAAACTATCAATTTGAGTGGGAAGAGACAAAGTAGTAAATGTATGGATTAAGAATACAGGTGAGTAACCAGTAGGAATATGAAGAAAGGTATGACTAGGGCACTGAAAGTCAGAATGATTTATATGTAACTTCAGAATGAGAATTTAGAAGACAAAGCCTGTAAAGAAACCAAAAGAAAAAACTGATAATTAGTAGTCAAACCACCTCATTCTAGGTATTTTTTCCCCTTGTGTCTTTCCCATTAATTAAAAAAAAAAAAAAAGGTTCTGGTATTCTTTAAGAGGTAATGTAGTTTTTAATGGGACACATGAGGAAAAAAACAGATCTTGACCATAGAAGAAAAAACAGTAGCCTGCAGGAAGAGAACATAGCAAGGCAGGAGTAAGAGCTGTTTAAAAAGCAAAACAGTATTAAAAAAAAAAAATCTAACTTCAAAACTTAGAAGCACTGAAGTTGAAAATACAGTTCATATGATAGTGAAAATAGATGCTATAGTATGCACATTAAGAGCATCTTAATTTTTGCACACCACGCAAATGTATGACATAAGAATGATCTGAAAGCAGACAGATTATGTATGAGAGTGACTGCTTAAGACAATGTTATGCAGGCTTCCAAAGTAGAAAAACTCAGCTGATTGGAGTTATTGCAGATTCATGTGTATCAAGTGAATGTGTACTACTTGATTATGCATATATTAGGAAATGAGCAAAATATGTTTTTCCCATTATATTTATTTTTAAATGGTGTACTGGATGTTTCTCCAGACCTGTTGAAGAACTTGCCTTAAAACTCAGGGGAGTTTGTGTCTCTTTCTAGAATTAATTCTCTGTGGTTCAGCTGCTCTGACAGAGGCTTTACAGTATTCCCTGCTTTCCTTCCCTTGTTGCCCATTGGTCTGTTCTGCCTGTGTTGTTCGCTTCTGATTTGGAAGAGCGTTTTAGTTTGTGTAGTGTGTCCCTGCATAAGTCTGTCTGCATCACAGAAACTACTGTATCATCTGTGTCTCCCTACTTCCATCCTGTGGACTGGTTGGTTAGGATCTTTGCTTAGTGTAATAAATTTTTTTTATTTTCTTTTAGAATACATATGGGTATTAGATATTGTTTTTCTTCCTCTTGTATGTGTGCTTTTAAAAAATACATGCATGTGCAAGCAGAAAGACCTTCAGCATTTGCTACATAGCATTTTTGTTTAGGTATAAGGTCTTGGTATATTTCAAACAGTGCCTTTCTGAATGTGTCTTTTTGTAAAATGCTAGGAAGAGTAAAAGCTGTACGGAGTGCAAACTTATTTTCTAACAATTTGAATTGTGGGAAGGAATCTCTCTGAAGAAAGGCTGATATAGGAAAAGATCTCCAAGCTTCTCTCTAAATGTTTATTTCCTTCCTCTGATGCAGATAAACATATATATGTGTGGTTATAAATAAATTATATAATTATATTTTTGCTATCAATGATATTAATAGTTATTAGCTATAATAATTATGTAATAGTATAATATAATATACAACATTATATTATATATAAAATATAATATGGTAATGTGTATATATATACACACTATAATAATGAGATGGATATATGACTTTTGGGCAGTCTAACAAATTAATGTGTCAACATCTTAATGTTTAGCAGGAAAGCATTACTATTTACTATTCATTTCCATAGGATGACTCTTTCTGTTTTCCTTTGGCATGAAATGGAGCAAGTGTGTTTTTACTGCAGCTTTGCGCCTTTATATTTAATTCTGCAAAAGACTGACCAGTTACTCAAAATAGCTGCCAGTGGAATCTGAGATGCTCAGGACAGCAGCTGATATGAGATGGTAGCATAAAACAGATAGCAAGAAGTTGTCTTTTCCCCTTGTCTCCAAATCTGTTTTCCTCTGCTTCTTGGGGAAGTGCTTGTCAACCTTAAGACAGAGAATTATTAAAAAATGACAAATCTTGCCTTAGGCTTACGGCATCGTGATGGTGTGGATTTCATCAGACATGCCAAGTTTATGTTAATGTTTGTTAATGTGATCTTACACATACAAGTGCTATTCTGTTTTACACTATGTACCAATGATACTGATAAAATATGTTTGTATGGATTAAATTCTGCACATCATTTTAATGTAGCTCTGTCTCATGAGAAACAGCTCGCTCAAAAATACGGTATTTTTCTTTTGGAAGGTACAGAAGACAAAGAACAAACATCAGTGCGAAAGCTTAGCAGTTCAGATGTTACATCTGAAAAGGTAAGAAAGTATTCCTCTGTAGATGAGGCATAATTGCGTTATGATACTCTGATAGTTTTTTGCAAATTGCAGTTCAGAAATGTTTCAGTAATAGAAACAGTCCATTCTTAAGGAATGGCACTTACCAGTACAGTAGGATTTTTAAGCTTTCTCTTGGTAAAAATTTTGGGACAGACTTCAAAAGACTTTTTCAAAAATTAAGTTATTAAATGATGTTTCTTGACTTTGTCTTATCCTTTCTTCTCTTTTCTTCTCAAGAAGCTGTTTGATGATGAGGAGGAGATGTCTGAATTGCAACTTAGGCTTCTTGCACTTCAGTCTGCTAGTAAAAAATGGCAGCAAAAAGAACAACAGGTGATGAAGGAAAGCAAGGAAAAATTAACAAAAACGAAAAGTGTAACACAGAAAGTCAAAGCCAGTACAAAAGCACATTCAACAAAAAAACCTAGTGCTACAGGTAATAAGTTTAATGTTACTGAAATGGCTATCAATGGCGTGACCTCTGAAATAAAAAAACCCATAGTATGTTATGTGAAACATTGGGCAATGAGCCTTTAGTCCTTCTAAAACCCCATACTCAAAGCTCTTGAAGAATCTAGAATTAGGGGGAACCATTTAGGTAAGGTGGAGTTAATCACATATCTTTTTATTTAAAGCCAAGCAAGCTTTGAGGAAACAACAGACAAAAACATCAAAGAAGATGCAGCAGCAAAAGGAACAAGACAGGCGTCAGAAAGAGGAAGACCAGAGGAAACAAGAAGAGGAAGAGGAGAGAAGAAAGAGAGAAGAAGAAATCAGAAAAATTAGGGATCTCTCAAATCAAGAAGAGCAGTACAATCGATTTATGAAGCTAGTTGGCGGAAAGAGGAGATCGAGAAGCAGGGTAACAAATTTGTTATATGGTGTTCAGGTGTTTCATTTGAGACTCATGAGTGATTTCTGTCTTGCCCCTCCTGGTTCTATGTCCCTCCTTCCTTCCCCCCACCCCTTAAAAGAAAGAAAAGCTCAAAGTATTTACAGTGTTTTAATCCCATGCTAGACAGGCATTCCCTTTTGGTTTGGTAAGATCAGTTTTGTATGAGTTGTACATTTACATTTATCATGTACAGTGGTAAAGCATTTTCCTCCTGAAGATATTTTGAACGTTGTGATCAAAGAGCGGTCCGTACTTTAACACAAGCCACTCAATCAAACTTTCTTGGCTTTCTTCTCTTAGATTGCAGTTTTGTCTCCACATTTCCAAACTTTTTGTGTCTATACAACTTCAGTGGCCGCTGCTTTCAAAATGTCATCTGAGGTTTGGTTTCTTTGTAGTATTTTTTTAATTTGTCAAGGTACAAAATATGCTCAGACACAAAAGATAATTACTTCAGCCTCGTTATAGGATGACACAGTTGTGTCAGATTTATGAAGGAGTAAAGTTACTGCAGTGGTCATCATGCTGCACTTACGGCTGTCTTCATTCTTTCATCTTGAAATTAGCAAAAGGCACTTGAATCACTAATGTTCTGTCTCAAAAACATTGGTACATTACAGAAAAAATGACAGTGTTTCTTCAGCATTGATCCTTTCCTCATGGAAGCAGTACGGCTGCTGTAGCTAGATGCTCCAAGTGCTTGGAGCTACTGGTGCTGTAAGGAGAAATGAAACTGCAACTAAGGGAATTGGGAGTCCCTATTTGAGGTCATGTTACAGAAGAGCCCCATTTATAATAATAATGAGTGGAAAATTGAGGCTAAAAGTGTTTAACTGTAAACAGTAGAAATTCTAAAAGCTACCAAAATGTCTACAATATGCTTCTGAAAGATACAAATTGAGGAGTCTAAGAAGTCATACTTACCTGCTCTGTGTATTTTCAGTGTTCACTGAACATTCATTGGCATCCGTATAGTGTTAGGCATTTTTTTAAACAATCTGATTTATTAGTTGACAGTCTCTGGGCATGTTTCAGTGTGGTATCTGGCTCCTTCTGGGACAATAAAAGGATTCTCCACCTGAGACATCAGTCTTAGAACAATCAGAACATGTTTCACCTAAACACACAACCTTTGTCATAGTGAAGGTGATCCTTGTGCAATTTTGTGTTGTTTCTCACAAGGGTAGTTGAAGTGCTCTTGGTAATTGCCATGACAGATTAACAGAAATAATAGAGCATTTAATTCTCTTCCAGAGTTTCAGAAATATATAACCATGGCAATTTACCAGATAAATACCTATTAGGTCATTATGTAAAAATTGCTTCTGTGTATCATGACACCCTCTCACTCCTCCCCTCCCTGAAGAGATCCAGTTTTAAAACTGCCTGTTAATTTGTCAAGTCACTACCTGCAATAGATTTGATTAAAAGGTAATCTTCAGTTTGCTCTTTTTGTACAAGCCAAGTAAATTGTATTTATAAAGCAATTAGAAGACAAAATTATAAGGGCCTGTTTCTAAAATTTACTTTTAATTAGTTTGCTCTAAAATAATAACATAAGACCAGCTAAATAAAATACACTTTTTTGTGTGTTTAGTCTTCAGATACGGACTTGAGATGGTCTTTGGATAAGCAGTCTACAGATAGTGCAGGAGGCATATATCAGTATGATAATTATGATGAAGTTGCTATGGATACAGATAGTGAAACTAACTCTCCAGGTAAGACTTATTTACAGTTTTCTTATATGGTGATTGGTAAAAATAGCTAAAAAGTAGGAAATGAGCTATCATTTTGGAAGGAAAATCTGTCTCTTGAGATGTGGCAGTTATAGAACTAACATTTTAAGGTCAGCTAATTCTGTCTTGTTTTAATGCTGTCTGCTCTCTTTCCCCTCTGTCTCTGCTGTGGTGGTATTTTGAAGGTCTTCAAGGTTATACTGTTCTCATTGCAGTACTGTAGAGTTTATTCTTTTACATTCCCAAGCAGCTGTGTAGAAAGTAAGGGCCCCAGGGTGTTGACTGGCTAGACAGCAGCTTTGCGAAAAAGGGCCTAGGAGTTCCGATGGACTCCTAGGGAGTCCTAGGGAAATGTGAGTCAGCAGCGTGGCTTTGGGTGATAAAGGCGAACTGCAGGCTGGGTTGTAGCACTGTGACTATAATGGGTGGGTGGTTGCAGGGGGCTGTTAAATGCTGCCGAGACTGCATCAGTTTTCTGGTTTCACGGTAGGAGAAAGATAGTGACATACTAGAAGGAGTCTAGCAAAGGACCCTTTTTGTCTCAGGGAAACTGTTTCAGGCCTGTTTTTCATAAAGTTCATTGGGGACTGGAGCACTTGATTTATGGAAAGAGACTGCGAGAGTTGGGTTTGTGTTGAGAAGAGAAGGCTAAGGAAGGATTTTGCTGCTGTCTTCAACTACCCAGTGGGCAGTTATAGAGAAGACGGAGCCAAACTGTTCTATGCAGTGTGCAACAGAAGGACAAGGGGCAACACTTAATTGTAACAAAATAAATTCTGGTTAGATATAAGGGAAAACTTTCACAGAGGATGGTCACACACTAGAACAGGTTAATTGGAAACGTTGTGGAATCACCATCCTCAAATATACTTGGAACTTGACTGGACAAGGCCCTTAGCAACCTGACTTTGCGGGCAGCCCTGCTTTGAGCACCTGTGCTGGGGCATATGCCTTCCAGAGGTCTCTTCCAGCCTAAATCATTTATTGACTCTGATTTTGAGGTGCATTTAAGGGATTCGGTTTCCTTGTTCCGTCTCAATATGTGGAGTGTTGAGAAAGCTTCATTAAGCATACTACTTTATTGGCCATTTTTATTCTCTTGCTTTTTGTCTTCCATCTTTTTTTTTTTCTTCTTTTTCTTTTTTTTTTCCTCTTGTCAGCCTTCCTTATACATTAGTTTGCTAAAATACCGCATCTGCTGTTTTGGACATGTAAGCTACATGAATATTCTCTTGATGAAGCATCTCAACCTCTAGTTTTATGTTTCAGAATTCAGTATCAGCTGTGCATTTGGTCTACTTCTGTCCTAATCTGTTATTGTATTTTTAGTAGTCAGTAATCAGGAGACTCTGTGTTGAGATACCTAGTTTAAGAAGGTAGATTCTTGCAAATTAAATCAAATATGAGGGCTGAATCATTCTGAATCACTACCTTAGTACTACTGTTTGGCTGTACTTGCATTTCGTATGTAAAATAGAAAAAGGACAGGTTAACTACTCTTTTTTATATACATATACATAAGAAATAAATGCACTGTGCTGTGTCTGGTATTACGTTTCAAATTGGTGCATAGTAAAAACATTTGTCTCTTCCTTCTGCTGTATTAAATCAGTTGACGTATAAGCATGAGTTGGTGTTTAGTAATTACCTGCCAGATTTCTTACACTCGATAATTTTTTTAATTACAGCTTCTTCTCCAGTTCAGCCTCCTTTCTTTGAGTGTCCAATAGGATATTTTCCACCTCCAGTACCACCAATTTCCTTGCCACTGCCACCTCCAATTCCAGTAAGTAACCTTGAAAGGAGTGTGTTTTTTAATTCTCATTTTGTATCTTATTTCTAATGCTGAAGTGAAGATTAAATTTAGATTCTGTTCTTGATACAAATTCTCTATTTGGTGATTCCCTTGAACTATCTGATAGACTTGTGGTTGCTTTTTTAAAACTCTATTTCAGCTATTTTTTAGCTGATCCAATTCCTGTTTAATGGAAGTTCTCCCTATTGAACTAAAACTTTCTCTTCATTGTTAGAGCTATGCTGTTTCATAACAGAAAGCAAAAATTGCATGAAGCATGTAAGGAAAAATAATGAATTGGAATTGTTAGCAACTTTGCCTCTTATCTCTAGGCCATGTATGTAGATATTACTCTCTGACTTATTACCTAGGGGGGGGAGAAAACAACGAAAAATGTAGCTCATCACAGTCCTTCTTTCAAACTTTGTGCATTTTGACTGTATGTTGTCTGTCTTCTCACCTAAGAGTCCACATGGGCATTGAATTAGTGTTTTTTTTTCCCCACTACTTCTCTTCAATGAGTGATTGTTACCCTTCTTAGTAAAGCAGTAGAAAGTTGTCATTCTCTACCATGACAGGTTCTGAATTTTTGACTAAGGAAAGTTGTAATTTTGTTAGCTAAGACAAATTCATAAAACTGCTTAAGGACTGTTTTTTCAAACAGTGGGAACCTATCTGGTCAGCCATATTTCTATGGCTAGACTATCTCTGGTTCTGAATTCTCATTTATGTTTAGTTTGTATCTCTGCACTACTTTACTATCCAAAGGTAACCTTGTTGTTCCATGATCATCTTTGAGTAATTACTAACTGTTTAGCAGCAGCCTTTGACAGTGATCTGAATTCACTGCAGTTTGAATTAGTTTTAAACCGTGAAATAATTTAGGTCTCCACCTCTGCTAAATAATCATAAAGTAGCAGTAATTTTCATGTTTCAAACTCTTGTTTTCCTTTTTATCTCAGCCTGTACCATCTTTGAGCCAACTTTACGTGGAGGGTATTTCTTGTGTTTCTCTTGAGCCACCTCCCCCTCTTCCACCTCTTCCCCCTGAAGAGCCTGAACAGCCACCAAAACCTCCATTTGCTGATGAGGAAGAGGAAGAGGAGATGCTCTTAAGAGAAGAATTACTCAAGTCTCTAGCCAACAAACGAGCTTTCAGATCTGAGGTACTCCATTGGTTTTTGAATGTAAACCTCTAGATGGCAATCTTGACCGAAACTTAAATGTGATCTGCTAAGTGAGAATTACAGGCTTTTTTATGCTGTCTTTCTGATGACTTAAAAAAAAAAATAATTTTTTTTTTAAAATGCTCTGAATTTCCATCACCCTCTGCCCCACAAAAGAAACCAAAACAAAAGCCAGCCTGGAATACCCTTTAAATTGTAAATTGCAGCTTGTCTTTTACTTCTGAAGGAATTATGAGACTTCAGTGTACTGAAAATTGAGTATGTTCAGGGGAATGGGGATTTTTTTTCTGCAAAAAAAATGTTTATTATTTGTTAGCTGTCAGTTAAAAAACAAGACACTTAACTTTGTTTCAACCTTCTAGTAAAAGGAGTTAGGAGAGGTTAACCGTTGGTTTTTGTTGTTTCGTGTTTGGTTTTTTTTTTTGGAATGAGAAGCAAAGTTTGTGGTTTTGAAAACTTAGATTGTTTTTGACCTCTTTAAAAGGTGGCAAAATCTTTTGCAGTTGACCTGTGAATAACTGGCATATTTTTGTGTGCCTTTTTGATATTATTGCAGAATTGCAAGATTGGTCTAATACGTTTGGATAGTCTGCCTAAATCACAATTCCAAGTTCCAAGACATGTATGGAACAATCTCATTTATGCTTATGTCTTTTAAAATAGCTGTGTATAGTATGTATTTTTATGACTGTATTTTTGTTTTATTTTGTTAGGAAACTTCAAGTAACAGTGGTCCACCTTCCCCTCCTGTTCCAGATAATTTGCTCTCTGTACCAAGAAGCAATCTGTCCGCTGTCAGTATTAATACTGTCTCTCAGCCGCGGGTACAAAATACGAAGTTTGTTAGAGTACCGAGGCCTCCACGAGCAGTGATCACAGTAAGGAAATAGTGGTGCTTTCTATTAATAAGACTATGAATTGAAGCTGTCCTCAGTTCAAGTGAAGAGCAGACTTAAGGTTTTCTAGTGATACAGCACAGAACAGTGGAGCTTCAATTAAAAATTTGAATTAGTAGTAACTTTGATAATCCATAGCTCTTCTAGAAAGAATTTGACACTGAAGTAAGAATTTACAGCTTAAGAGAGCATCAAAACATGCCAGCACTCATCTGAACTAAAAGAGACTGTAAATATAGTTCAATTAATTTCTTTTCCAGATTAGCACAGGCTGAAGGGTGCTGTTCAATGGTAGCTGAGCCAATCTTATCACTGTTTGTTGCCAAAAAAGAGGTGGTCTTGCTCTTTCTCCTGCTCATGGCCAAATGGCGTCTCCCTTTTTTTGAACTGGGGTCTGGAGCATCAGTCCTGTTGCTTAACTTATTTAACATGCTAAACTGGTTAGAAAACTGACCTTGGGGGAAAAAAAAGTACTTTTCCTTCTAGGGGGAGTTGAATTTTTTCAGTGAACAGTATGTGAACATCAGAGCTAGCACAAAAGTGGTGGCAGATGGCATGTCTGTGAGTGCGGGGGAAGACAGAGGAGAGAGTATTCTCTTCAGGCAGCAGCAGACTTCGTCACATTAGCTCGAGCCATGTTCTGTAACTTGACCTTCATATGAATGGTCATGGGAGGTATGTGCAGCTAGCATTTGATTTGTGATGTCTGCAATGTCCTTGCATTGTTGGAAACGCCTTATAAAAACATATTTGCCTGTGTTATGCCAGACTGGAAGCCCATGTAACCTACTGTTCTATTTATGGCAGTGAACCATACATAGTACCTAGTTTGTGATTATTTTAACAACACATCTTACAAAGCTTGGTTTGTTGTAGCTCTTTCCCATGCAGATTTTCTAATGAATAGTATGATTGAGTCCATACCTTTGCCTTTCTGGCAGTGGATGGTGTCTTTAATAAACCAGTTTTTTTTTTTTTTACTAAATGTGGAGGAATATATAGTGTCTTTGAGACTATGTGGCTGGAAAGCTGCCTGGCAGAAAAGGACCTGGGGGTGTTGGTCGACAGCTGACTGAATGTGAGCCGGTAGTGTGCCCAGGTGGCCAAGAAGGCCAATAGCATCCTGGCTTGTATCAGAAATCGTGTGGCCAGCAGGACTAGGGAAGTGATTGTCCCCCTGTACTCAGTACTGGTGAGGCCACACCTCGAATACTGTGTTCAGTTTTGGGTCCCTCACTACAAGAAAGATATTGAGGTGCTGGAGCATGTCCAAAGAAGGGCAACGAAGGTGGTGAAGGGTCTAGAGATCAAGTCCTATGAGGAGCGGCTGAGGGAGCTGGGGTCATTTAGCTGGGAGGAAAAGAGGCTCAGGGGAGACCTTATCGCTCTCTACAACTACCTGAAAGGAGGTTGTAGTGAGGTGGGTGTTGGTCTCTTCTCCCAAGTAACAAGCAATAGGACAAGAGGAAATGGCCTCAAGTTGCACCAGGGGAGGTTTAGACTGGATATTAGGAAAAATTTTTTCACTGAAAGGGTTGTCAAGCATGGGAACAGGCTGCCCAGGGAAGTGGTTGAGTGACCGTCCCTGGAGGCATTTAAAAGACAAGTAGATGTGGCACTTAGGGACATGGTTTAGTGGTGGACTTGGCAGTGCTAGGTTAACGGTTGGACTCGATGATCTTAAAGGTCTTTTCCAACCTAAACGATTCTATGATTCTGTTGTATCACTATCAAATCTAGCTGTAGCTGACCAACAGCTTTCTTGCTCATAAATACAGACTGTGTGATCGCTTGGTCACCTGATGCCATAATGAGGAAAAAAAAGCTTAAGATAGTAGAGACCTGAATGTTCCTTTTTTGGTCATTCTAAGGCATACTTTCCTTTCTGTAGGAAAATTGTGCTCTTAAGCTTGAAGTGGATGGTTTTTTTTTTTTGTCTGTACCCATCTTCACAATCTACTTTAAATTCTAGATGTAAATAGAGTAATTATTCAATTTGGGCATGCTTTTATCCTTTCTATAATCATTTCACATTTACTTACATTTTTAGGTGGCGTTATGTTTAAATACTAAACCTATTCTGAAAAAAACCTTAAATTACCACTTATTCTATTGTCCTGAGACTTCATTAACTGCTGTTGCATAAATGAGGGAGAACACATGTTGCTGGGGAGCTGTTGGTTTGTTTTAGTAATGTAATAAATGTCTCTTATCAGCTGTGCTGTTGAAAGGCATTATGTAAATGTTAAAAAACCTGCAGCTGAAATTCAGTGCCTGTTGCTAATGATGGTTAGCTTAGTTAAAGCTGACAGATTAATACCTTGCATTTGAATTGGCTAGCTTGGCTAGTGTCTTTTTTACAAAAATGATTATAGAAGCAAAGCATTTTGCATTTGTTAATTTTTTTAAATAGCTTGGGATATAGAATATTTATATATAAAATAGGTGTGTGTTTTAAAGAACTTATGGCAAAATAATGTTCACAGGAGACTAGTCACAAAATATTTCTGTCCTCTGTGGAAACAATTCGATGTGAAAAAAATCAATTACTCCTGTTAGTTTAAGCTTTTAGGAACAATTTGTATTGAAAGCTTATGATTTTTTAAACTTTTGTAGTATTTGATATTTCTTACTAGAGCCTAAAAAAAGTGAACTCATGAGAATTTAATTTTGAACTTAAAAACTGATAGTTTTTCTGTGGGCATTATTGGATAGATCCAGAAATTAAAACATCACAGAGGTATAGAAAATGCAAATTCTTCAGGTTTTTGAAATCTAATTTCATAATTTTGGGGGCTTGGTAGCTTTTGAATGTTAGAGTGTGCTGTACCATATTTCAGAAAAAGTTTTAAATTTACAAACCTTGGGATTTCTTCTGTGGAGTTGAGGACCTTTGCATAGTGAAATAAGCTACAGATGTTGGTTTGCTTTTTCAGTGACATCTTGTAACCCTTTTTCAAAGTAGTCATGGACACACAGGGGTCTGTTCACCACAGATTGAAAATATGTCTTAGAACATTTTGGAGAGATCCTGTGTTACAGCTGAGGCTGTGGTTCCCCTGCAGTAGAAGCTAATCTTGCTGAAGGCAGTGTGATGGTAGTTGCCTGGTGTTACTTTACTGATTGTTAAATGTTTTGCTGAATCACATAAAAAAATAACACCTGGGAAAAAACACCTGGAGAAAAGCTGACTTTGACCTCCTCACTATCAGCTTTTCCCCCAGAAGAAAAATGGAGAAGGCAGTTAGAGGCAGTTTACCCTACACAACTGTGCCAAAAGCAGCTTGGCAGCTTTGGTCTTTTAATATCAAGAGCCAGTGATAGGGAAGGGGTGTATTGGGCATCTGAAGATGAGAAGACAGGTGAGGTGCCTTGCCTGATTAATTTAGGTTTCCGTGGAGCTACAGCTAGACAATATTTTTGAAGAGAGGGCCAGTGCCTAGTTCTGTTTTCTTGCACCAATGTAATTTGTAATTTCACCTACCTGTACTATGGTGGTGTACAAATGATGCAGCTGTAGTACATTCAGAAGTAGTAGATACGATCCTTATTTTAAGAACTGTCCAGAAAGAGAATATCAAAAAGAAACAATTGTGGCAATTGGGTATTTTTCACTTTAAAAAGTAGGTTTTTTTTGTGAGGTGTGTTCTTTAAAAGACACTTAGAGCTTTGAAGAGGTCCTGTCCTGAGGTAAAGGTTAAATGTGTAACTGTAATTGTCCAGACCTACACTGGGAGATGGGAAGAGCAGTCCTGCAAATGTGAACTAAGTTGCTTCTTTCCAAGCTGTAACTCCAGAGCATTTGAGGTTAATCTAAATTGTCTGCTTGTTTCTGCATCTTTTTGTGCTGGAATTGGCAGTTATCTGATCTTCAGTGAGCTGTTTCAGTTAGTGATGTTGGCAAAAAGTGATTAATCTTGTTTCGTTTGTTCTTTATGTACTGTTGGTGGTCTGCCAATTTAACTGCCTGAGCAGCTCACTGTAAGGTCAGCTAAGTATAACTGTGGGACAAGAGGTGTCACAGCTGTGTGGCAGAAAGATGGCGGAGTTCTGATATGCCTGCCACGGCATTTCTAATGCAGACTTGATTGATTGTTACCTCTCAGTAACTTAAAAAAATTGCTTGCAAATGGCAGATGATAGTTTTCATTACAATTGAAATAATTCATGAAGTATAGGAGTCAAAGGTTTGAGATTCGTATGCTGTGACCATGGAGACGTAAATGTGCTGCAGATACTTGGGAATAGGTTGAAAATGTTGGAGTACCTTTCATGTTACAGTATCAAGAATGGGTACAGTATCTCTGTCTTGTAGTGGAGATGCACAAATGCTTAGATTTTTTTCTTACAATGTGGAATTGGTGTGCCATGATAACAAAAGGAGTTAACCTCCTTTTTCTCTTCTAGTAAATACGTGCTCAGTTGTATCTGTCTCTAACTTTTTCTTCTTGCTATAAAACTTTTTTCATTCTCCCCACAGCTTCCAAAACACAAGTCTGTTGTGGTTACATTAAATGACTCGGATGATAGCGAGTCTGATGGAGAGCCGTCTAACTCAACTAGCAGTGTGTTTGGAGGACTAGAATCTATGATAAAAGAAGCAAGGAGAAATGTTGAGGTAAACACTATCAGCATTTAATAGGTTTATTTTGTAATGATTTTGTCTTGTAGATGGAATTTAAACTTTCGAATTTGGTCAAGTAATATTCGATTACACCAGAAATGGGCAAGAGTGAGCACATTACTCCTGTCTGGACCATTACATTGTAATTTGGATTGCACAAGCTAATTAAAATGATTTTTTGGTTAAGATGGCATCCTGAAGATAGAATTTGTAATATATTTTGGTTTCATTTTTTCAATTGAAATTCAATGCATTTTTAATTACTAGTAAAAAAATACTGGCTTAAAAGATCTTATTAGCCTTGAACAGCTTTAAGTTTGTGCTGAAATGCTTCTTAAAAATAGTAGGTAATAGCTGTATTTTAAACTAGTGTGACTAATATTAACTTGAACCTCGTTGTAACAGGCCTCAAAAATCAAAGCCCCTCCAAAATCAGAAAAAGAAAATGATCCAATGAGAACTCCAGAGGCTCTACCAGAAGATAAGAAGATAGAATACAGACTCTTAAAAGAAGAGATT
The DNA here is from genome assembly GCF_018139145.2 of Gymnogyps californianus. Taxonomy (NCBI): domain Eukaryota; kingdom Metazoa; phylum Chordata; class Aves; order Accipitriformes; family Cathartidae; genus Gymnogyps; species Gymnogyps californianus. Next base: position 178,354,855 of record NC_059471.1, read on the forward strand.
GCCAGGTACAACTGGGTTTAATTGTTAATGTGAAATGTATATTCTTTATAGTCCTTTACTAGTCTATGTTTGTAACTGGAAGGAAAATCTGAGTTTGAAAACCTTGCCATTACCTTCAGTTTTTCCCCTACTCAATTTTTAGTAAGACAACATAGGAGTCTAAAGAAAGTCCTTGGATTTGAACCAACGTACAGTAGTTGGTTGCAGTTGTGGAAAGTTCTTTTCCTTTTAACTTGAAATCTTGTCCTGCTACTTTTTTGAAGATTTTAAAACTATTGGGAGTACACATCGAAATTAATGTTGAAGCTACTGAACAACTTTGCTTTTAACATCTGTTTTAGTCGTGAGAAACAACGTTTAATTAAGTCTGATCCACTGAGGAACAATTCGTCCCCTGCAAATTCTGATGGTGAAGTTGATGGAATTGGGAGAATAGCAGTAGTGACAAAACAAGTCACAGAAGCAGAAGCAAAGCTTAAGAAAAACAGGTATGTATTTCACTGTCGTAAGTCCTGCCTTGTTTGCTTAGTAGGATGAAAATGGTAAATAATCTTTTTGAAGCATTTAAAGTACAGCAAACGATTGGTTTTCTGTTGTCTTGAATTCTCTTGCTGTACAAAGGGAATTGTGTTGTAGAGCCAGTGTGGTGTTTGATGGTAACTTCTAAGTGTGATTTGTCATGCTAACTGTTTTCAGCTGTATTTATGTTCAGAGACTAGAATATCATCTGTGCCACCTAATAACTCTGAAATATGAAAAAATGAGTGTGCTTTTCACTCGTTGGTAAACTTTGAGGGTAGCATGTTTCAATGGGATGTGCCTGATACATATAAATGAATTAGTGTTTCGGCAGAATAGGTATGCTGTTTGAAGCTTTTCCTGTACGCCTTTTCTCTTTTAGCATGCCTCTTCCATGTTTCTTACCCTTCTTCCAAGTTACTGTGGAAAATACAAGTGCTTTGCCTCCTTCTTCTCTGCTTCTGTTGCCACTTGATTATTTCTGTGGTCTTGTGAACAAACTGGTTTGTGGTCAGACATCAGTTGAAGGCCATTCTTCCCCCCTCCCTTTATTCACATCCATCTACCTAAGTCTTTATCTTGCTTCCTTTAATGCATAGCTTTTTATATTTTATTATGCTGCTATCATGCCATAATGCTGCGGCTTGTAGTCTGCTAATGTGTGTATGCGCCCTAAGGAAGAATTTGGTTGTTACTTAACAGAAAGCAAGAACATGCATGTTTTGGATGTCTTAATGTTAAAAACAGTATTAAAGATACACTACTTGCTTACCTTCCCCTGTCCTCATAACTAGAATGTTTTCATCTGCTTTATACTGACATGCTGAACTTGGGATACTGAAATCTGCTGTATGTACTAGCAGTATTTATTGTCTTATGGGTGTTAAGACTCTCTGGAGAAACTTAGAATGTTGTTTGTTGGTAAGTGAAAAAGAGCTGGGTTCTTCAATAACTAGGGTTTCAGAGGAGCAGCAATAGCTCTGAGAAACTTCCCTTTGGAAAAAATTTTGTTACATGGCTTTTCTACTTTTAGACTTCTGTTGATGAAGGATGAATCTGTCTTGAAACATTTGTTGCAACAAGAAGCCAAGAAGAGAGAAAATGTTCGAATTGCTGAAAATAAAATTAACAAACTAGCTGAACAGCTACAAGCAACAGAGAAGATCTTGAATGCTAATAAGATGTTTCTCAAGAAGCTTCAGGAACAAGTAACTTTAATTTTGAAATGTTTCTGTTTCCTAGAGCTGAAAATCTTGAAATGGGAAGCCTGATTTTTGGAGGCAGTAGACTTTCTTTGAATTAATCATTAATTAATTCCCATGTCTTTTCTGATTGTATTTTATTATGTGGTCATACCTGAAAATTTGCATCTTACTGTAGTTTTTTTTTTCTTTTTCTTTTTTCAGATTCATAAAGTTCAACAACGAGTTACAGTAAAAAAAGCTCTGGCATTAAAATATGGGGAAGAACTTGCTCGAGCAAAAGCAGTAGCAAGTAAGGAAATTGGGAAACGAAAACTGGAGCAAGATCATCTTGGGGTAAGTCTGTTGCATGCTTTTAAACCATGCTGTACTTGAAAAGCAGTAGCAATTTTGATGAGGAAACTTAGTTCAAATGGGATTTCTGGAAAATGGAAAACATTTCAAAAGCACTGTAGGAATCTTCGTATTGGTTTCCTATATTTTTGAGAATTCAACAGAAAAAGCATTAATCATTTAAAGGAAAAAAAAAAAAACCTATTCAAAGCCTACATTTCTGTGCCAGAGGAATGTCATTAATAGGTAAATAATAAGAGGAGCTATATGCCTGTGAAGGAAGGAAGGAGATACTTTACTGTCTGTAGACATCAATGATCTTGTTAAAACTATCTAGCAAAGACACTGAAGAGGGGGATCTGATCTTGTTTTGAAAAACAAAATACAGAAAAACAAGGCTAAAATATTTTTGTAAATTTTTCTTTTTGTGTCCCCCCTGCCAACACCACTGCGTATACTTGTTTTATAGCTCACGTTTTAAATCTGGCCAGAACTTCTGTTGAAGCCCTGTACATGATGTAGGGTAATTTTTATCGAAAAACCTGCAAACCTGCCAGTTGAGTTGTGGCAAACTCTTTTGTGGTTTTCCTGCTGTTCGTTGAAATTTTCTGGCAAGAGCTTAAAATATGTTTTTATAAACTCTGAATTAAATATCTTACCCATGATTCATTTACTTCCTGTCAATAGATCAGTAAATGTGAAAATGAAATAAAAGGAACTTTTTTCTTTTCAGCCAAGCAAAATGTTGAAACTGGAGAACTCCCCTGCATCAAGTCCAAAAAAGCATTCAGCAGAATTGATTGCACTAGAGAAAAAACGGCTACAGCAACTAGAGTATGAATATGCTCTAAAGATTCAGAAATTGAAAGAGGCCCGTGCACTTCAAACCAAGGAACAATCAAATATTGCACCTCATGCAGAAGAGGAATCTGAATTTGCATTACCTCAGCCGTCACTTCATGATCTTACACAGGATAAATTGTCTTTGGACAGTGAAGAAAACTACTTTGATGATGAAGTTCTGTCTAATTCAAACCGAGAACGAAGGAGATCTTTCAGAGAATCTAATTCTTTCACTAAACCAAATCTTAAACACATGGACACTCCAAAACAAGAAACTATAAACAAACTTTCTAAAAAGGCGTCAGAGGAGCCTGAGCTGTTCCTTGGCTTGAATATTGATGAACTGAAAAAACTTTATGCTAAAGCTGACAGCTTGAAAGAGCTGCTAGTGAAAAGTACTGCCTTTATAGTACCGAAGGAAGATGTGTTGTGTGGTCAGGTAAATGCTTTAAAACTAAATATGAAGGTTGTCTTTATTAGGTGGTATTGCAATTGCTGTATATCTGTTTATCTGTTTCGTAGGAAATTTCAGTGGACATGGATTTTGTTACATCACAAAATAAACAAACGGAAGTGAAACCATTTCCATTTGGACCGTATCATAGTCCTCTTCTAGTATTTAAATCCTACAGGTATGAAGACTTGTAGCAGCTCTTTGACTTCTGTGTATATGTGTTCTTGTTCAAGTATTCTTCACTGTTCTTCCTTGATACCCAGGCGTGTACAGAAAGACAAGTAGCAGTGAGAAACTTGACTATGCTGAAACAATTTTGTCTGGTTTAGGGAACCTAATGATTTTAGTTACTTTTTCTGGTAAGCGGGAGTCCCTTGTTTTTGTGCAGTATGCTGCTTTTGCATTGTATTGCATACTGTTCCCTGCAGCTGGATTGTTGGGTATAACTGAATTAAAAAACAATAGTTAAGCATTTGAAAACAGGATTTTTATATCCAGTATGAAGCAATCTAAAATCCAGGAAAAAAATAACAGAAGCATATTTCAATTATGCAGTCTGTAAACTTGGCTAGGATTTACATTGTTTAAGTCAAGATTGAGCCAATCACCTATTTTTGGATTCTTGCTCCGTGGAAAGAGAGCATGACCACAGTGATTCATCTTGACTTAAAGTAGGCACTTGCAAGTGTAATCAATTTGACACATCTTTCTTTTAACTAAAGAGAGCTTTGTTCCTACACATTAAATTTTAGAAAACGAAAGTCTGGAATTGAAACTGGAGCAGTTGAATCCTCCAATGTGCTTCAGGTTTTTTTTATTTCTATACTTTTAAGTAGCAAAAGATGGAGGATGCTGTCTTTACGGGAGTATTCATTTTAACTTCTTGTAGGTTATGGCTTCAATTCCTTAAGGTGCTAGAAATCCCAAAATTGAAATAGTCAAACTTTAACTAAAGATTTAAAACAAGCATTAGTCTGGTTTTGTTTGTTTACACATTCTAAAATCTGATGTGGATTTTTTCCACTGTTTTTTGACACTGATCTTATGCTGACTAGAGCATGAGTGCAATTTTTCTAGAACTAAACTGAGATTTTATTTCAGTAGTTTCCTTTTGCTACTGGGTCATGACTACACTTCCTGTTCTTATGTGAATGAAGTTCTGCACCTAAGGGAGAAGAGAATGCTAGAACAGAATCTGTTTAGATTGAGAAGTACTGTTTTGTTCCCTCCCTCTGTCACTGTTTTCACCTTCCTCTTAACTCATAGGTGAGCGATGCTTTGGTTAGTAGTAGGGTTTTGGAAATAATGAGATTTAATACAGAAAAAGTGATTATTTTTTTAAATGTTTTGTTTAGTAAAACTGATGTCTTGCCTTGTACGCTTTGTCACAATAATTCACTGTTTCATTTTAGGTTTAGTCCGTATTTTCGAACCAAGGAAAAACTGTACCTCAGTTCAGTAACATATAGCAATATGATTGAGCCAAAACAGTGTTTCTGCCGTTTTGATTTAACAGGCACATGTAACGATGATGACTGTCAGTGGTGAGTCCTTTTAAATTTTGTTTGTTTGAACTAAACCTCTCTTCTAGATGTCTGACTCAAAGACCAAAATAGGCATGTTTTTCATTTCTTTAAAAGGTCTGGATTTATGATCCTATGCACAAGTTCTAGAAAATAAAGTTGTTTTTAATACCCTATTGCAGCTACTTGGTTGGCAGGAAAAAAACCCTTTCATCTAAGCCATGAAGAAGGGAGACTCTTTAGATGTAAATTTAGAAAAGCAGTATGGAGTGTTAGAGACTATTTCACCTTTTGGTTGCCTTGTAATCCAGGCGGGACTCTTGCTTTATAGCTTCAGCATAACTTCAGACCATCGTGGAACCTCAGGTAGTGGTTGATACTCTTAAGCACACTAGAGATGCATCATGCTGCTAACCAAAATAAAGCATATACCAAATATTATGTGATTATGTAAAAAAAAAAAAAATACTATTGTAGTAGTGGAATTCTAGTTTTCTGGGAATATACTGGCTAAGTTTGTTTCTTTGAAGCCTCATGTTAAATTATGTTAAAAATAGTTTGTTAAACAGTGTTGCACAGTATACTTAAAAAGTTGGTGCAAGAGCAAATGGATATGAATTGGTCAAGAATAAACTCAATTTGGAAACTTCTAACTACTGGAAAAATATAACAGGAGTGGACTTTAGCTCTTTTTTTGCCCTTTTTGGTGGCAGTTAGCTTTTTGGATCAGCTTTTAGCTGTTGCCATCAAACCATAGTTTGAATCTTTTAAATATGAAGTGATATCTAATTCTTATAACTATCTTGTTTGAACTGGAAAGTTCTAAATGCTCTGTTTTTGTGTTAGTGCAAAGCAAGTGTGTAGAGGTTTATTTTAGAGAGTAAAGCTATAGTGAAATAATGAAGAGTAAGATTGAGTTACTGATGCAGGCTTAAGTTTAGAGAAGACCCAGACATATTTAACAGAAATTTCAAAGCAGACTGTAGTGTTTTCTGTGGGTATCATTTTCTTTATGCCTCACCCTAGCGTATACTAAAACCAACTTTCTAGTTACAAGCCTTATTAAATTGTTGCTGTGATAAATATATTAATTGCTTATTTGTTTGTTTTAGGCAGCACATGAAAGATTGCACTCTTAGCCGTAAGCAGCTGTTTCAGGATATTCTGTCTTACAATTTAGAACTGATTGGCTGTTCAGAAAAAAGCACTGATGAAGAAATCAGCACTGCCACAGGTTTTTAAGAGTCTTTTTTTCACTTTTGTATACGAAGATTCATTTCTGAAGGGAATGACACTCATTAAAAGCTCTGGGTGCAAGGACTTTATAAAAAGTAATGTGTAAGATACAGCTAAATGAAAAAATAGATTTCTGCAGTTGTCCAGTCCTTTGTAGTGGGTGTTACCTTGGTGTCTTTACAGAGAGAAAAAATCTTTGATCTGTGGAACATTTCACTCAAAAAAATAAAGTATTGCTGGGATTCAGGGGATTGGGGAGCAATGGGCATGGAATCTTTCCCTCTTCCCTTACTCGCTTCTTTTTGTAACTGCTGGACTGGTCTGTTTCAGTGGAGCTGGAATTTTATAACAAGGCTGTTGCCACATAGGCAAGTTGTTGAACAGAACTCTTTCAGTTTTTCATTTCTTTGTTCTAGTATGTTAAATTACCATACCTCTTGAAGCAGTCGTATTTCATGAATTCAGCATAGATTGTGCTAAATTGCTGTTAAGTTACCTATCCATTTTCATTTGTGTGTTTACCTAAGAGACAAATATTCTTGTTTCAGAAAAATATGTTGAAAAACTTTTTGGTATAAACAGAGACCGTATGTCAGTGGATCAGATGGCTGTTCTTCTGGCCAGCAACGTCAATGAGAGTAAAAGTCACAGTAAGTAACTTGGTAGATTAAGTACAATATAAACTTTTTAAAATTATGTAAGTACCTTGATGATTTTGTAAACCAAGAATATTTTTTTTTGTTGTTGCTTAGTTTGTTTATGTCAGTATTATAAATTCTGCTTATGGTAAATTAAAGGCAGCAGAGTTTGTTTTAAGGCAATAATATAATAGTTTTGGAGTCCAATTTGGAAAAGTGACTTACGCACTTGAGCACAATAGATTTTAAATAAGTAGTGCTGAAACTTACTCGTGTTGCACTTACAGAATGTTTTTATCTACAGTCTTTATTAGCAAAGATGTTTTAATCTTGAATACAGAAAAGTAAAACAATTTCTACTAATTGCTTGTTTACAGCACCTCCATTTACAACATGGAAAGATAAAAGGAAATGGAGACCAAAGTACTGGAGAAAACCTCTGTTAGATAGTAGCAGCAGTGAAGAGGAACAGTTCATTGGACCTATTAAATATGGTAATCTGGATGTGTGGCATCTGTTAAAAAAGAGTACTGGGGGAAAATACCTACCAGCCTCTTACCAACACTTAATTTTCAAAGTGGTTCTTAAGAAAACCAATGCTTTTAATAGCTCTCTTGACTTCATATTTCCTGCATGCAAACTTTATTTTGCATAATTTTTTGGGTAAAGTTTGACCTGAATTTGTTGTATTTAAGGAAAAAAAAATAATCTAGTATAATGTGTGAGTGGAAGTTAAGGTGGAATTTCTACTTACCTGTTCTTAAAAGGAACATAAGGAACTATTTCCCTGGAATGTTTCAGCTTTGCCCATAGACCATTAGGATTTTTTTTTATTTTTATTTTTCCCTCCCAGAACTGTAAGTAGTAAAACTTCATGTGTTCAGTTATCTTAAATTTTTACAGAGTCAGTATTTGGCGTTGAGGTCAGGAGTTAAAAAAAGCTGCTGTTAAACGGGATTTGAGACTTGGAAGCTTGCTAGAGCGTCAGTAACCCAACAGTGTTTCACATGTGACTCATGCAAGTGGGAGCTTTAGGATTTGTTAGCAAATCCTGTAAAAAGGAGTTTTAGAGACTCAGAATTGAATTTTTCTTGTCAGATGTGTCTGTTTCCTAATGCTGCCAGATAAACTGCCTTAATTGGTGTCTGTTGATCAAAGCAACCTTTTACTGCTATTTATTTCTTGCCTTTGCATTTGAAATATAACCAGTTTTCTACAGACTACACAGTTCTAAGTCTTGGAGGATGTTGAAATAACCATATTTTGCTCTGGTCAGTGGCTATACTTGAAATATATAAATGCCCTTGTGTGAGTTCTAATCTTACAGGTCACTTCCGTTTTGAAAAGAAACATTTCTTTTAATTTTTTTTTTTTATTTGCAGCCCATCCCACAGAACATAAAAAAAGAGTTCCAGCTCTTGATGCCGTGGTGACTCCAGATGATGTCCGGTATTTTACAAGTGAGACTGATGACATTTCCAACTTGGAGGCAAGTGTCCAAGAAAACCCCTGTGATGTACAGCTTTGGATTAAACTTGCGTACAAATACTTGAATCAAAATGAAGGGTAAGTCTGCTACGTTTTAGATTTGATTTTGTGCTTTACCCATGCTGTTATGATCAAGTTTCCTTTCTGATGTTAAAGAACTTTCTTCAACAATGCCACAAATAATTTATTACTTAAAAGCAGGTTAAAAAGTAGATTAGATTTCCTGTTGTATGCAGTGTAGTATGTGAGTAATAAATTACACTGATGGTTTATCTTTAGGTAGGTTCTGATTCAGAACGGAAGTTGATGGAAAGTAGTGTGAGAGAAATAATTGTTTGTGTTTGAAAAGCGCACAATCTAATGTACTCCCAAGATTACAGTGGAATGTTGTACTTCCAGTGATAAAGTAGTGGACCAATAAACTCAAATCAGTTTCTCCTCTACAGAGTGAATGGTTGGAATAATATTTGAAATGGCTTTCATCAGAAAGCTTTCTTACAAGAACAGTTCTGCTATATGGTTTTATCCCTGTTGGAAATCGTCCAGTTGAGCACTCAGTTTCTTATTTTGTAATTTTTTAACTTTTGGATTTCTAAGTTTCTCTAGTTTCTGTTCCTTTAAATTATTCTGCAGGGTACCGTGTTACTATTGGCAGTCAGATAATTTCAGTAGGAATTCTGTCATGATGGTTTCATTCTAGAGATTGACTTCGATTTTAATAGTGAGGTACTGGCTTAAGCAGCTGCAGCAGGGAGGAAAGGGAATGGAGAGGAGCAGCTCTCTTTTAAAAGCCTTGTGTAAACTTTGGATAATGGAAAATGTAGCAAAAGATCAGTTTAGCTGTATCAGTAGCTGCCTGAACACTAGAAGGGATAGAACTGGAAAGGCCAGTGCTCAAAGAAAATACTACCACGAAGTGGCAGGGTGCAAAGAGCACACTTTCTCGATATAAGCATACTTGGAAAAAGACCAAGAAAAGAAGGGAGAAAAACTAATGGAAGAAAATGCATCCTTTTCTTAAAACAGCCAGCTCTCCTATTGCACCTAATAATAACCTTTGAAGGATGAAAACTTATTGAAACTTTGAAACGTTCATAGTAAAGGACAGCACATGTTTAAAAAAAAAAAAGATGGCTGACTGTGTGTCACTTCCATTCTAGTTATAAGCATCCATTTTCATATTTGATATTGTGTAAGTCATAATACTAACACAGTTGATGTGAGTGCTTTTTTAATTTTTACAGCTCATCGTCTGAGTGTTTGGATTCTACTTTAAATGTTTTGGCTCGAGCCCTTGAGAACAACAAAGAAAATCCTGAAATTTGGTGTCATTACCTCAGACTCTTCTCAAAAAGAGGAACCAAGGAGGAGATACAGGAAATGTGTGAAACGGCAGTGGAATATGCTCCCTCTTACCAAATCTGGTGGACAGTAAGTAAAAAAAAAAAGAGTATATGTGAAATGTCTGTGTAAGTGTGCATTGTCTACTGTAGAAAACAGTATGTATGAGAGAGAAAGGGTGAAACGAAAAATGCTATAGCTTTTTGAAAACTCAAAAGTTGCTCAGAAAATGAAGCAATTCAAAGTTCTATTTGCAGGATATTTGTAGAAATCATCACTTTTCCTCAGGTAATAAAAGTTATTTAAAATCAAAATGTTACATTTCTTATTTTTTGTTACTGAAGCTTGCAAAATTTAACTTTGGCTATTTGATCTTTAATGTTTAAACAGTATTTTTTGAGTTTTAATGTGAAAATTTGGTGTGAGGGAGGGAAATACGGTTCATAAGGCGGTGAAAGACATTATCCAAAGTTTGTGATTCATGTGACTTTAACTTTAACCTAGAAGCTTTACTAGTATTTTGATTATTATTAATATGAATTATTTCTCTCTAGTTTTTGAATTTGGAGAATTCCTTTGATGGAAAAGACTACGTTTGTGGGAGGATGCTACAGTTCCTAATGGAGGTGGCAGGGGGAGAAGAAAATCTGAATCTCGTGTCCTTTCAGCTGCTGGAGACTCTCCTGTACAGGGTTCACTTAAGCCTGTTCACAGGAAGACATCAGAATGCTCTTGTTCTGCTGCAGGTAACTTCCAGGTTACCGCCCCAGGAATTGTCTTCATACCTTTGCCTTTCTAGTGCCTGTGACTCTGATAGTGTCAGCTTCAGAAGAACTGTTCCTTCCTTTATTTGCTGAAGGAATTCTCCTAGAGACTTCAGTTTTGAGATACGATGCCATTGTAAAATTTGGCGATACCTTTGGGATTTTTGTTACCTATTTTGGTTTGCTTGTGTAGCTAATAGCCTAGACCACTATGTCTCAAAATAATTCCCAGGGAATTGCTTTACTTCTTGATTTCTGGTAAGCTGTAGAACGCTTTCGTGCAGCGAAGGGCCTGTGAGTAATGGATTGCCTCAGGTTCTCAAATGTTTATTGCTACAGAAATTACCAAACCAGTAGTTCTTGGGAAAGAACATAGTATGATGTTATCTAACAGTATTGCCCTGCTCCAAAATTTGGAGGCTGTTAAACCAGACTTTATTGATCCCATGAACTCCAAAGTCATGGAGTTATCTCAGGCTTTTATTTGTGACTGTAGAAAGAATTTAGGTCACTGTTACTGTTCTGTAGACAATAGAAGTGGTGGATGAAGGTGAGAAATCAAGTGCTGACATCAGCTCCCACTTTTAGTTACTACTGCTGTAGTTTCAGTTGCAAGTTTTTTCATTCCTACCAGCAGGTGGCACCTGTTGCTTGCTACAACCTAAAACATTTTTCTCAGTTGTGTGGTTTAAGGCTGTAATGCTTTTTTCTAGCTCCAGTTTAAATAGAAAAGTGTAATGCTGTGTTGACTTCTCCAAAAGCTATTCTAAACACAGCAGTACCAATAAATGTAACTCTGAATGTTTGACTGAATGAACAAAAAGAACAGAGGGAGAAAATGCAGTTTCTCAAATTGACATGGAAATCCAGTGTATATGGGAGAATAACATGAGTTGGTTTCCCTTCCCTTTCCCCAAAGCATCATCACAAAACCAAACATTTTTTGTTTTTTTTAATGTTCATCTGAAATGTGTAGTTGAAAAGAATGTCTTGGGGAGAGATTATTTAATCATATTTGAGAGAAGATAATTTCTAAGTAAATGCTACTTAAGAGTAAGTAGCAATGTGTCTCTTTGAAAACTTGAAAGCAAATTTTCTGAAGTAAATATTTTGAGGGGTGAATAAGTGAAATGTTTTTGAAACTTCAGTTTTCACCTATGGCAGGACAAGTGTTCTGCTGAATTTTGCCTAAATTTGCAAGTGCTTTCGTTCCCCTGAAAGTACTTTCTTTGATTGTACTGCATGTATCCAGAAAAATGTTGGCACATCACTAGCCATGAGATTCTGTTCTGTTTTAGGAGAAATTGTGTTTAGACTTTGTCTAATTGCATGCTCTAATGATTTTATTTGGGATCTGCCAATTTAACTTGGCTATTCTAGTTTTGCATATGACTGGTAGGAAAATTTGAAGCAGTATCGTTCTCAGTAATGTTTCGAACACTTTTTTTTTTAAACAGTGAGTCTAGAGAAGGTAGTGCTTTCAGTAGACTTGGATAGCTGTAACTTAGGAGCTGTATAACTAGAACTTAATTAAAAAAAAGGCAACCAACAAGCAAAAAAACCCACAAAACCCAGTAGGATATAGCAAGCTGAATCCAACTTGTAGATGAGATGTCTCTAGAGCTAATGTATTATTTCTATACAACTGGAAGTAGTTGTCCAAGAATTAAGCAGAAAAGTGGAACAGATGTTGGGAGATGCACGTTTTCAAAGTCTGCCTCTGTTCACTTCTCAAAATCACAATCTTCTACAGTGTTTCTAAACCTGTTACTAGAAATTATGCATACAATTTGAATACAGTCACATTCACATAAGCCAAGTATAATCATGATTGACGTAAAGAATTAGTTCCTTCTTTTCTATGGAAAAGATTTGAGAATATTAAAACTTACTCTTCCTGTTTCCTTTTCTCATTCTTAGATCTTAAAGATTTTATGGTTGAAATACAATGTATCTCTCTTAACCTTTACAGAATGCTTTAAAATCAACAAATGAAAAGATAATATCAGAACGCCTTACTGTAAGTGACCGTTGCTTGGCTTGGCTGGCTTACATACATCTAACTGAATTTGGCATTCTCCCAGTCAAGTTCTATGATCCAGCTAATGTCAATCCTTCAAGGATCATGAACAAAGAGCCATTTTTAATACCATGGCAAACAGTTCAAGATGTGAAGACTGATCCTGATATGCTGTTAGCTATGTTTGAAGGTAAGATTAAGGAGGTAAACTACTTAGTACATTACTCACTTGTTGTAAATCAAGAAATATTATCCAACTTTTGGAAATTCAAGGCTGTGCAATGTTGCGGATGACTATGTTAAGCCATTGGGATTAATCCAGTGAATATTTCATCTTGATTTGAACAGAGCAGTGAGGAAATTCCATGTTCTGAGGTACTTAACACACACACTGAGTTTTTCATCTATGGTTCAAAGCCATAGCTTTTTCTCTGAACTGTGATATTCTATCAAGATAAAGACCAGTGGCTTGTGACAGGATGACATTGCTAGTTTTCTTGGGCTTATGCAATCATAAAGCCAAGCTTCCGTTGTCGTTCTCTCTCTTACCCTCCCTCCCCTCAATGGGATGTGTCTATTGGAAAGTTACTTTCCTGGAAGATTAGTGTGTTTCCTTAGAAGAGGCAGAGCAATGCATGTGTTTTGTCTTCGTTCAAAGTTTAAGTAAACTGAATAACTTTTTTTAAAGATGTAAAATGAAGATACTAGAAGAAATTGAATTCTTGACTTGTGGTGCTGCCAGCGGTAGACTTTATAATAGCATTGTATAAATGTCAGTACTTAGCATGTTAGCCAGCGGCAATACTGAATTGCCACTGAGAATATATCTATGCTGCAGGTAGGTAAGGTGGTGTGGAAATAATCAAGGATAGATTGAGTAGCCCAACTGTGGGAGTGAAGGCAGTCTAGCCATGATAATGGGGTGTTTGCTATGTGGTGTTCATTGTTGGGTAACTTTTTATTATGCTGAGAAGAAAAATAATATCCTGTATTAGCTTTTGTCTCAATAGCTTTCAGCAGCTATGCTGGAAATCCTGGAATGTAGCTTTAAATATAGTGATACACACTGCTCTCTGTAATGTGGCTTTAACATTTCATTGATAGGATGTTTCCTGTTTTTTTAAATGAACGAGGGATGAAACTTCTGAAAGACTTCTGTCTTTCCACTGTGGTGATAAGTGTTAAGAAAGCTTTTCCAAAGATGGTCATCTTCCTTTTTTAATAATTTGCAAAAGCAGCACTTTCAGAAATATCTTTCCACACTTATGTATTTTCATAATGCTAAATGAGACTTTTTATTATGTTAAGGCTTCAAATAACTTTGACATTGCTTGAGGTCTAAAGGCTTGATTTTATACTTTTGTTTTGAAGATGCGGTCAAAACATGTACTGATGAAAGCCTTGAGGCTGACAAAAGAATAGCTATCTGCTTTCCTCTATACAGAAACATGATAGCTTTGCTGAAGCTTCTTGAAAGGTAAGTTGTTTCAAGACATTTTTAATTGGAGTGCTCAACTCTGCTTTTTTGAAAACTTACCTTTACTTTTCTTTAAGGTGGGAGTCTGCTGCAGAACTTTGTAGATCTTTATTGGAGCTCTGCCCTAACAACTGTCAGCTCTTGGAGAGTCTGGCCACCTTGTATTTGCAGATGGAGCAGAGTGACAATGCCTACAAAGTGTGGATTGAAGCTTTTGAGAAGAATCCTCAGAATGCAGAAATTTTTTATCAGTTGTGTAAATTCCTTGTTTCACAGGTAATACTCCACTGCAAAACTCATTTTGTTGGTCTGCTGGCTGTATAAAGTTTGGGGTTTGTGTGTTGTTTCAAACACTTACCAAATGGATTAATCTTCATGATATTTTTGTAATGTCTAGTACTCCTTTATATGGATGGGAAAAATAGAATTGGGAAGATTAGTGACATGATTAAAGATAATCAAAGGAATTACATAAAATCATAAATTTATAGTTTGGATTGTTCTAATCCAGTGTTAATATCCTAAAGCAAGAATAATAGACATTAACAGTAAACTCTGTAATATGTTTGCAGCTTTTTTCTGCTAGTTGCTGACTGACCCAGTTAGACTTCATTCTTGAGAGAATGAAGACAACGGAGCATTGCAGGGATAGACACACCACTTGTTATTTATTGTGCCTAAATTGTTCTTGTCATTTTCAGGTTGATGTCTGACTTTAATTTTTTTATTTTTAAAAAATAAACCCCCAAAACAGGAAAGGTCAAGCAGTATTCTTCCACTGTTGCAAGATTTTGTAGCAGCTTTCTTTGAGAATACATGCCAACAGCATGGTCCCATGGATCTCTTAAGGTACATTTAGAATATTTTTTTCTATTTACATTTCAGTAACATTGGCATTTTCTTGAAAAATAAGACAATCTAGAATTTTTTAAATCCTCTATTTTTAGCTTGGCATGTTTTGCTAAAACTTCAGTGAATTATGATTTTTTAGTTTACAAGGCTTATACTTGTTGTTTGTGCGTATACACTAAATTGTAAAACCACAAGAATTTAAAGGTGAAACAGCCAGCAAGTTTAATGTCTGGATTTGGGGAATGAAAATCGATCATATGTATGCCAAAGTTGTTTGGTTTTGGGGTTTGGTTCCCCACCCCCCCAAAGCTAGGAGCCTAAAATTGCATACCTAAAATACTGTAGGCACTTGCAAAAGATCTCAATCCAGAGGTCCAGCATGCTGTTTTTCAGCAGATTATTATTGCTGAAAAAGCACAGGTTTGTATCTAGCCTGCTGATATTACTTGAATTTTAGCACCTAATTGAGAGACTTATTGAAGTTTTGAAATACACAAGTTCCCTATAGTCAAAATAGATGTCTCTGAAGGCCTTCAAAGGAACACCTTCTGTGCTCCAGCTTATGCAGATGAGGCTTTGAAATGTTTTTATCTCCAAGTTAGGTGTTAGATTTTATTCCTCCTTACATGTGTTTACATTAAATTTAGTACTGCCAGTGCAGCTTAGCTGACTGTATGTGGATGATTGTACCTTACTTGATGTATTTTATGTGGGGAGCGGGAAGTCTGAGATATAAAGCAACATTTAACTTTGTACATAATAAGGGAGTAAATGCTTTCTATATTAATTATTTCTATATTTCTGTGTAATGCTTTCTCTATAAGCTGTATCTGGATAGAGTTAAACTAAAATCTAGGAAAAGTGCATCTTTTTTTTATGTCCCATGAACTGGATTTCAGAACTAAATGTCAGATCCACATAGGACTCTTCCATGTAGAGGGATACTTTCATTTACTACTACTTTTTTCTCTTGTAGATATCTCTTGAATTTTCCAATGCCAATTGAATTTACATCACCCCTCTATAAAGAACATCTTACAGATGATGTTGTAAACCAGCAAATCCCGTATCTGTGGCAGATCTACTGGTGAGACTTTCTAAAGTATTTCTGAGAAACAGCTATTGGGGCTGAGTAAATTGCATTTTCAAAAGCAGAACACTCATTATTTGCCTAAGAGTGTATCACTTTGGGTTCTTTCAATAAATGATCTGCCAGTCCTTAGAGAACCTACCTGCCTGCTGCACAACAGAGACAATTTTATGGAACTGTAAATTGCACATCAACTTAAATTCTCCACTTGAGAAATCTTTCAGAAATTCTGCCCTATGGGAACAGTAACAGGTGTGGTGTTCTCACAAAATTATTTTTTTTGTTTTACTTTTGGTTTAGGTTGCTACAGCTAGTAGTGTTCTTCTTTCTTCTGGCTTCCCGTTGTCTCCCTTTTATTTTACAATAGTTTCCCCCACTCTCTTTAACTTTGTTTAGCCCTGATCTCCCCACCTTCCTTGACCCACTGTTTCAGCTGTTTATGGAGTTACTATCAACAGACTATAAAAGTTGGAACTAGCCACAGACAGCCCTCCATAGCAAAGTAATACAGCCAAGTGAGATTGCAAAGGTGACAGATCTTTGTCATGTATACACAATCTTTTTTTTGTTTCTTCCACCATTCCTTTTGGTAGCAGCGATATCCAGGATTGGCAAGCACCAAAGTATTAGCCATCTGTAACTTATACTAGTATAACTGTGGTTACTGAGATGTTGACTGAGGCTGTTTAAGAAGTGGTAAACTTCATGGTCTGGATTTGTCAATCTTCACAAGTAGCTATTTGGCTTTTCAGATAAGTAAAGGGGCAAAGATGATAATGCTTCAGTTACTGAGTGAGGACTCCTCAGAACTCCTTCAGCACTGTTGCTTATAGTTTTTAATTGGTCGACAACTTATAAACAGGTAAAATGTATGGTTTTTCAAGAAGATCTTTATATAAGGTTTAGATTAAGTTATCTTAATGTTTTCTTTTTATATTGTCCATTTATACCAATCTAAATAATTTTTTTTTTTAAGAAAATACCTCTTCAAGTTCAATTTTAAGTTTGGTACTTGCACAGTAGAAACATTGTTAGAAAGACACTTGAGGTCACTGTTTAGTCTAGTCATTAGGGACCTTAACTTAAGCTCAGATGTTCCTGTATTTTAGCACCTGCTTCTAAGAGGAATGTTAGTGCTCTTGAAATAAGTGCCTAAATTACTTTCAGAGCTAATAATTGAGTGTTTCTGTGGTTGAGTTTTGCTACAGTAAGTGCCTAGGTGTTTGGGCCTATGTATCTGTCTTTGCTTGTTTGAGGTACAGGGGACAAAAGACACAAAAGTTCACTTTTACCAAGTGAAAATAGTTGGACTGAAATCAGCAAAGCCTCAAAGCTCAAGGAACAATGTTTTACTTGTAAAGATCATTGTGTGTGTGTACACATGTGTATGTGTGCGCATAAACGTACACACACTACTTTTTTAGAAAGAGTAGCAAATTGGTAATTTAGTTCGTAGTTCTTGGGGAAGGCAGGAGTGGAATCAGGCACTCTGATTATGTGACCCTAGTCAGGAGGGTTCTGTAGCAAGGCAGCAACATTAGCCCTATCTTATTTTGCATTTCTGTAGTCTTCCTCTTCGTGAGGTTTTTTTTTTCTCCCTCTTACGACTTACTGAAAGTCTTACCTTTTTTACACTGTTACTTTACACTTTGAAATAAGGATTGTTCACTGAATCTTGGTCAAAAAATGTCTACTTCTGTCTTTGGTGACGTCCTATGTGTTGGTCTGACTGTATGTTTCTTTGAGGAGCTGTGGAACAAAATTAAGGGTGTTTTTGACTATTCTTGTCAGGTTTGTTTTTTTTTTTTTTCTGACATGATCAGCATATTTCTAACCCAGATCCCCCGTAGTAGTTGTTTTGGAACACTAATTTTGTTGCCACAGTCTGATACCATTTCTCAAGTGTTTTTAATCTGACTTTGAAATTTATTGTTCTGGAGCTTTCCAAATGGAAGCTCAAGAGTTGTCTCCATTCTGTAGCAGTCAGAGCATCCCTATTAAAAGGATTAGTAAAAGGATACTTTACAAGAGTAGAAGACAATTCATAATATTTCATTTCTATTTAAGTTGAGTTGCATTTTAAACTACATGGTTTCTGTGTTATTCCTTATTATCTGCAGTTGAGACTTACCCATTTTAATAAGTTGACTGATAAATTAGTCCATAATGCTGCTAAACTGAAAACACTGGATTTTCTTGCATCTCAGAATGGGAAGTTCTTAATTGTTTCTTACTCTTAAAATGTAAGAACATGCATTGTTTATGACATACAATACTTTTTGAATTTTAATATAAACAGTTTGTGCCAGTCTCTTCACGCGAGTGTTGGTGAAGCACTGGATGCTTATGAAGCAGCTCTGGGGGCAGTGATGCAGCAGGAAACTGTTCAGAACATCTGGCTGGAGTAAGTTCTTAAAGGAGGAAAGTAAATTAATCTCAAAACTATTAAGTGAAGGCTACCAGAACCATCTTTTTCTTTTTTTTTTTTTCCAGTTACCTTGTTTTTATCAATAGCAAAGTTGTTGGATCCAACAACAAAGTTCAAGAATTCAAGCTTTTTACTGACCTAGTGAACAGATGTCTGGTTACAGTCCCCACACGATACCCAATTCCTTTTAGTACTGCTGATTATTGGACCAATTATGAGTTTCATAATAAGGTAAAAATGTGTCTGTGGACAGTTTTAATTAAAGAGACTGATGGCCTTTTAGCAGGTACCTGTAATTTTACTTGTTCAAATACAGCACCAGTAGTATATGAACACTGAGAGCTAGGAATTAGTAGAAAAAGAAACAAGTATCTGAGGAGAGTAGTGTTGTGAGCAGAAGACTATCTAGCAGTGACCTTTGGAATAAAGGGTGTGTAAGGCAAAGAGAAACTTTATTATGGCATGCTTTAATACTGTGAATACAGCTGTTAATGACAGACTGTTCTTTCCTAGAGAAAAGAGAAAATGTGTAAGGGAGGGAAGAGATGGTAGAGCAAGAGGGGTCTGCAGAGCTGTAACACTGGCAGATGGAAACAGTATTTAAGCTGTCAGTTTTGATCATAGAAATTACAGTGGTTGAGAAACAGAAGAAATTAAGTAGAAATAGGAGTAAAAACAAGTTGAGCACTTATATAGACAGAATAAAGCTTAGAAATCCTGGGTCCCATTTTGCTAACATGCAGTGCGTTTCTTTTTACTCACTAAATGCAGACTAGAAGGACTAAAATACACGGTGTTAGCAACTTGACACTAACTTTTTATTATACAAATTGATTTCTGTACCCTTGAGGGATAAGGTTTGTAGTTGATAAGGTTTGTAGATGACTCCCTTTAGTCATAATGTTCATAGTTTGTCATTCCATTATTCTTAGCAAAATTAAACAGCTGTAAAGTGGATTAATGTTTATAATTCAAATTCTACAGGTAATTCTTTTTTATTTGAGCTGCATTCCGAAATCTCAACATTCCAAAACCTTGGAACGGTTTTGTTCTACCATGCCTGCTAATCCTGGACTTGCACTGAGGTATGTAAAAATACTTGTAATCAAGACAAACAGCTGGTTAACATAACTACTGTTTTTTGTGCAAGATTTTTTTTGTGCGTGACTTGCTTTCTACTACAAAAGTAAAACTCTTCTTCTATTATTGCATGTTGCTTGAGGAATATTGTGCCTTCTGACATAATCCCAATCTTTCTTGTATTTGACAGGGTTCTGTTCTATCTACAGAAAGGTTATAATTATACAGGAGTTAACTCTGCATTGTACGTGATGAGTACAAATGGTCAAATCTTCAAGTGTGTAGAGAAATGTCAGATATATATTAAAATCTTGTTGTTACTTAATGATCTATTAAAAGTATAGTTCCAGCATAGAAGAAATAAAAATGGATACACCAGTGTATAACAGTGCTACCTTGAGGCACCTTAAGGCTTGACATTTATTTAGCAAAGATAAACCAGTTTTAATTTTGGGAAAAAATCTTATGGGAAACAAACAGTCAGTGTAATCATTGCACTGATTCTTTCTTCAACAGTATTTCAAAATGTACTCTTCCAGGATTAGAGAGTCCATGTTTTACTGTATTCAGCTGCAGTGAACATACGAACATTTGAATAATTTTGAAAAGTCCCCAAACACTGACCCCAAAGAATTCAAAGCAAGACTTGAAATAAGTGTGTGTGGTTGGGGGTGTGGGGAGAGTATGACACACTTGCCTTTGGCACACAAAGTTGAATGGCTGCATTTTAAACCAAGTTGCGATTGTGTCTACGTGGAACTTGCAGCTTCCTTTGACAATGTTGATACTACGTGAAGTGCGTGAGCAGAACTGACTGAACAGTGTCTCCTAGGCATGTGACTATAAAACTAATTAGCCTTCTCTCAAATACACAGTTACTTTGTGCATGCTAAAAACGGATCTTGTTATCTGCCGAGATCATATTTTCTCTCCGATTTCACACTTAGTTATTCTCTGAAAGTGTATCTTAACTTTTTTGTTTTGTTTTGTTGTGAGAGCATGTTCAGTCAATATTGTATATAGTGGCTTGGGTTTTCTCCTACTTGCAACTCTTGGCTCAGATTAGGTATAACATATTTTGTGTAATGTGTTTGTATCTTTGGACTGCTTTTCTGTTCCCAGTGATTAGAGCAGTGTTCCTTTCTCATGAATGCCTTTTACAGACTGCTTCTGCGATACTGGGAGGAGAGCAATGTTCAAATTCTGAAACTGCAAGCCAAGATGTTTACATATAATATCCCAACATGCCTGGCCATCTGGAAAATGTAATGCAACAGTCATACATCTGTTTTCATAGATATTGCTTTTGTTTATAAGGTTTACATCACAAAGGTAAATCTGAAACGTCCTTCCAATTGGGCTTGTACTGGAAGTCTCTCTTTCATTAGCTTATTATTTAAACAGTAACCGTTTGTTACAACAGACAGAGGTACTGTCACCTCTTTAAAATGAGAAATGGAATTTCCCTCTTGGGGAAACTTATGTGAATGGATATTATGCAGATAAATATGAATGATGTATTTACAAGTTGCCTTTTTAATTCAACTATTGACTTCTGTCTCCCCCTCTCTACCCTCCCCTTTATATATCGCAATAGCAGTAATCTCCATTATCCAGTGATGCTGAACTGATCTTTTTCTTCAGTGTTTGTTCATAATGGGGAACCACTGAAATGTCTTGCTCATGTAAGGTTGTTTTTAAAAAATGGCTATTTTTATCTTTTCATTGTAGATTAACATCATTGGAAATTAGTCAGTTTCTTCTCAAGGAATTTGTAATTCCATTCCACAGTCAGTATTCTGCCACTAATGGCATCTAAAATCTTTCAAGAGTAAATATTTTTTATATATTTCTTTTCCTCAGAGCCATTGCTGCCGAATGCTTTCTAATGGGACAAAGAGAAGTAAGTCAACACAGCTTACTAAAATGAGTAATTATAAAATTCTGTAAAACTCTTCATACCTTGGCTTTATCCAAAGCAATGGTCGTCTCTTAAACCCAAGATTTCTAGATAGTTGAAATACTCTATGTATAAACACTGAAGCATTTGCCTCAAGTGTGAGAAATATCTTTGGCAATCAAGGTAGAATAGATTATATCATGAGTAGTTCTGCATACTGTTTGTGTGTATCTTTACTGAGGGGGCTGTATTCTTCTGCCACCTTTTTTTTTATTATTTTATTTTATTTTTTATTTTTTTTATTTTTTTTCCTGGAGGAGATTGGTAGCACTTAAAATACAGTAGAGGAAAGGAAGGATTGTTGTGCTGGAAGATGCTAACGACTATCTTTACAAGTAGTTGGAAGGGTGGGTCTGCCAAGCCAATGTATGTAGAGAGTTTGAGTAGTTCCCGACCCACCAAAGACATCAGTTCTTTTTCTCCAAAAATAACAAGTTTACTCATTGGTACTTTGGAGAGGGAAATGTTTTTATCACTCTATATACAAATACAAGAGGTGTTTGGCACAGCAACTGAGTCGCTTTTCAGTTCAAACAGAATGGATCTCCCTTGTATTGTTGCTGTCACCTTCAAAACATTCTTCTGCCTGCAGAAAGATGCTGTGTATTGGGGGGATCATGAGGCCCTGGGTCTGTGACTCACCACTTGCTTGTGGTGTTTCTGAGCTACTTCTCTGCTGTATCTTGTTTTGTGTCATTCTTGTAGTGGCTGATTCTCAGCATCCTTCTTTTCTGTCAGTAGTCTTTCTTCTGAAACAGTGTTAAAGCTTTAACTCATCCATAATGGGTAGCATGGCTATTGTTAGACTCACATATGAAATCTTTTCTTTGCTTTTTTTACTGTCTCCTAGAATGTTTAAAAAGAACACCCCCCAAGCAGACAGTTATTTGGTTTGTAAGATCAAATAGTTCAAAGTCAGGAGATATCAAAGGCAGGGTTGCCTATTCAACCTTAATTCTGTCTCCGTGTTGATGGTTTGGTGTAATCTGTAATTAGTCACAGATCCCTGCTTCAGTCATTGTGTTAGATGGACTACATTTTAAGGCACTGCCTATAGTGAGGCTGGTGACTTAAAAGATCCCTGCTTTGTTTGGTTAGAAAGTTAGGAAAAATGTATTTCAAATGAATTAAAAAGAGGGTCCTTAAAGAAAATGAACCAATTAGAATGAAGGCATATGTAAAACACTGTAGCTGGATTACACCCAGAAGAAATCTTGTGGTTTTCTTCTGCAACCACCTGACTAACTATACGATGTGGAGTAAAATCACTTAAGTAGGCACACACAGTGCAGTTGGGTGTGGGGCGGGGGGCGGGGAGGGGGCTTAGTTTGGGATGTAGTGAGCACTTACAACTGTTTACGCAAATCGGTGACTGTTCCAGATAACTAGATTTTCTAGTAAACACGTAGGATATTGTTTTAAAATTGAATTGTGATTCAGATTCTGGATTTCGTGTGCCTGGAGAGCCTGTCATTTATTCCCTTCAGAGGTCATGTAAAGGTTTGCTAAAAGAATGTAAAAATGGGTACGAGTATTTAAAATGCCAACAAATACCTCCCCTAATGACTCTCTGATTAAAATTGGTACTTTAGATACCACTAGTTGAAGGAGACTTGAGTAGATACTTGCATTAAGCATTTTGGTGCTCTATTTCCAACCATAAAATGGTAAAACCATTTTTTCTTTATAGAGAGTTGCAAAGACGCATACTGATTGTTAAAGCACAGATAGATGCTGAAGGAAAAAAGCCTATGAAACAGTTATTTTCATTGCAGGGTTGGGATGGTATGCAATAAGCAAGACCTTGAGACTACGTATTGAGTGGTGAAAGAGAAATATTCAGTAAGCTGCTTCATTCCCTGAGCGTGTTCCATCCTGTGCAATGAATGAGGCAAGAGTCTTGTGAAGCAAGATAAAATGTCCTCATGTAATTAATCATGTGCATACAAGGGTCAGAATTAAGGTCAGACATAAACTTGCCTTTGCTTTTAGTAGCAATTTAATGCTTGACTTTGAAACTTTTTTTAAAAACAGATTTTAAAAATGATTGCTTCAGATCACTCATTTTGAGTGCATGAAACTGTGCTGACTTTTAATACTTGTTTTTATTTTACAGGTCCATCATTTATATCAGAGAGCCCTTCAGAAGTTACCTCTATGTGCAACACTGTGGAAAGATGTAATGTTTTCTCCTTATGATTCAGTTTGAGGTTTCATATAAATTTTCTGCATATCCCATATCCATAGATGTGGTGATGCTCAAGCTCTGGCTAAATCTTATGTCTGCTTCCCCATCTCTTACAGCAACTCTTGTTTGAAGCATCAGGAGGAGGTAAAACTGATAACCTGAGAAAACTAGTTTCCAAGTGCCAAGAGGTTGGAGTCAGCCTAGATGAGCTTTTAAATTTAAACAATTACAGAACAGAAAGCAAGAATCACTGAACGCTGGGTACGGTCAGCCATAAGTCCTATTAAATGCCAAAATCAGTTGAATGATTCTTCAGGCTGATCCGTGCCTAAGATCTGTGTAAGGCAGATGAGTATTGCTGAGCATATCGAGCCTCCAATCTGCTTTCCTTGAACCTGGAAACAATTAACGTGACCCTCCTCTGGAAAAATGAACTCCCTGTCTGGCCTTGCTTCTGGGCCCTGCCAGATTCTCATAACGTCATCTACGTAAGTATAGTTAATCAAAATGACAGACATTATTTTTTTATGTTTTCTTTTTATTTTCTGTTTTCTTTGTTTTGCTGTTCCTGATTCACTTGACACTCTCGCTGATGCCTGAGAGATCTGTGTTTGGGATTAATTTACTGGGCTGTGTTTACAGTAAAAAGCAAGTAGTCCATTCTGGGTTTTTCCTTTTTTAAACCTTTTTTGAGGCTTTTTCATTACAGGATTTAAAACAAAAGCAGCCGCTCTTAAGGAAAGTGTAACTGCCGTGGCCACAAGTATGCTTCTTGCACTTGAAGGCTCTAAGAGGGTTGCTTACTGCCCTTTTCTGCATTGGACTCACGGCAGAGACTATTAAACTTGAAGATTAAAGAAACTATTGCAAATGCCAGTGCATCAGAACCTAAGAGTGGTCAATTATGTGCAATTTTTTGTAAAGAAATTTTAATTTATAATAAAGTTTAACAGTTTAAAGAAAGTTAATATTGATCTGTTTTGTATTGCTGCTACCCTGTAGTATTACAGGTGTTTTTACAGAGAGATTTTCAATACAAGCTGACCTTTTAAAAAAAACAAACTGTTGTCTTTTGTTATTTTGATGGAAAGGTAGGCAAATGTCGTTGACCTACCTATTGTGGATCTAGAATAATTGCATCTCAGTGGGTTTTTTTCCTCCTCTTGCCTCAGGTACACAGATGTTTGTCCCATAACAACTATTCCTGTCAATAATACCGCTTCAGGAATGGAAAGTACATTTCATATTTTGTCCTTCTCGCCTTTAGTGAAACGAGGCCCACTTTCCAAAGTCACTACATGCACATTGCAGAGAGGTACAGTCAGCCCACTGAACCAGTGATGGGGCTGTTCACATCAGGATGGCTTTCCACCTGTTTTTCCGTCTGTGCCAAATCATATCAAAAGACGGTTGTAGTACCTTTTGCATAGGTGGTTTATGAAGATGCCATGAAGACAGTGAACGAGTGGTCTTCATGTTTGAGAATGAGGTAAAGTGGTCTGTGACATAGAACTTCCAGTAACTTTCAAAACCCTTACTGTAGTTGAAGTTACACATGAAGCAGCTCTCTTAAAGGAGAGAAAAGTGGGAAATACTGGTTTTCACCTAGGGGAATGGAGGGCGATTGTGCGCCTTAAGTCCTTTTAGACAACTCCTGTATTTAAGCATGAATTATAAATAAGTAAAATGTGAAATACCCACTTCAATGGCCACGTTTTCCTGCAGACTACAAAACCGGCATCAGAAAAGCTGACTCAAACCCATTCTTCATTGTAGTAGAGTGGTATCCTGATTTCTTCAAGCCTCTCGTGTGGTACAGCTCAGAATGAAAAAGATGTAGACCATAAAAGTGCAGTATTTAATTTTTTAAAAGCCCTCTCAAGTATGGTGAAGGCTGGCTTACACATGTTCCCCAAATATTTTTTCAAAATTTGTCCTTAAAACTTTGCTTTTTAACAGTTGATATTTTTCTGCAGCAACACCTAAACACTTGCAGTATTTATTTTAGTGGGATACCATTTTACCTCTACCACTGTTAAAAATAGAAAAGCTTAACACTGTCAAGGGTTACAGCACTTCTAATGCTGTCTTATACATCCCCTAGCTTAGGCTTGTCTTACGCTTAGGACTGTTCTTTTCTTGCCTTGCTGTACAGTGACTTTATAACAAAAGGCCTAGTGTCTCTTTCTAAGGAGACCTTAAGCTTTAAATTTTCATCAAGGATTAATCATAGGTACTCTGCCTTAATGGCTTCTCACATACTTGGAGATGATAGGAGGGGGAACCAAAAACCCACAATGTTCTGTCTTCCATCGGCCTTAATCCATATTGTTTTAATTAAAATACTCCTGGTTTATACGTGGCCTTTTGACCCAGTTTTGCTTGGCTTGATGGTATGTGAAAGTGGCTAATCATAATGGGAATTGTTCATTTAGGAGCTGGAATGAAGAAGTATGAGGAAGCTGTATGGTCTTCAGAGCAGCACAAGCACTTTTTTTTCACTAAGCAAGAAACAAAATGCACTGCTGGGTAACGTAGAACTGCTGGGAAGGGATTAGTGCTTCCCCAGGTCTGCAGTTACCCCTGAATCCTTTCTGTGCTCTGGTATTCTGGTGGTTACAAAGAGGGCATTCCATTTAGGAAACAAACAAGGTGGTTTCTTTCTGTCATTTGCAAAACTTCATTAATTCATCACCAGGAAGAATGGAATTTAACCAAGGGTATTAAATTAATCTACATATTAGTCTTTTAAATTAGTGATCTCTCCTGAGGACTTCTGTTCTACAAGAAATAAATGTCAGGTTACAGGCAATAGTGGTGAATAACTGGGAAGAAGGGATAACTCCAGTCAATCAAGCAAAATACCGGCTGCTTAAGAGGAAAAATAACTTTAGCAGGAAAGCACAGTCATTTGTAACAAATCTATGCTGCTACTTGTTCTATGCTCAGAATGGCTACTTTGTGAATAGTGATCTGATTATTTGGCCTTTAGTTTAAGTCTTTCTGGAAACAAAGTCTAGGTCTTTAATAGACTGCACCAAACTACTACTGCTACAGTATTTTTCATTTCCTGGCTATTGCAAAGACACAGCAATAGGAACAAAACAGCTGTATTTGTTAGGAAGAAAAATAAATGGAAATTATTCATTGTTTGTTTTGTTTAGTACATTCAATGAAGACCTACATGAAGATAATCTCTTTCAGTATTAGTCATTTTAGTGCTCATCAGGGCAATGATCAATTTACGGGATGGCATGCTGTGTACTTTTCACAACAGTTCAAGTTTAACCTAGTTGTGTTATAGATATGCTTCCCACAACTACAGGGTGAAGGCATGCTGGAAGGTAAGTGCAGAGAGAAGCAATAAGGGGAGGTAAGCAGAAAGGTTTTAAAGAATTGTTTAGGTAAGAAATTTAGATAGAAAGGCCTAAGGTAGTCTTAACCTTTTTGAGGTAGCTGAGACTTGTCTTTTTCTATAACTTTTTTATGTTTTGGGGTAAGTATTTTTCTGTAAGACACATCCTCTTTTCACTGGGCCCATGGTTCAAGTGCATTTTATATAGCAATGTTTGTTGGGAATTAGCAACTCTTAAAGGGAGATGTGGATTCCCTTTCATATTCCACAGGCCCTGTTTCAGGTGAAAGAATTGAAAACTTGTAGTGCCTGTTTGTGTTTTATATATAAAACTTAAAAAAGATCCAGGAATTTTCAATGTCACAGGAATGTTACCTACAATGAATGAGTGAGCGGGTTTACCTGATCTCGATAGCAGCAGAGGTATGGACCTTTTAAGAGAGGTATGAAGAGGTTGGCAAACTAAAGAGACGCAACGCAAGTATACAGGAAGCTGAGAACATGAAGACACAAAATGGAAAAGGCTGCTTCAATTAGACAAGAGCAGTAGGTAAACTTCAGCAGTACTGCAACAACTGCGCGATCAGCGTGCTATAGATGTCAGCCGGGCACCTCCTGTTCTGCTGCTGAGCTTCTGGAAGCTCTTCAGAAGAGCACTGCAGTCTTGTAAGAAGCTTGATGCCCTGTCCAGCTTGCTATTAGCTTCAGCCGTTGCCAGCTGCCCTGCTACCTCCTCTAAGTCTTGGTGTTCTTCTGAACATGGCGGGCAGCTGGTGCTCTTACATTTAGTTAGAGGTCACTGCCTGGGGGCCTGCTTGACCATCTGTGAATGAGACAAAACAGAGTTCTCACATTGTGACTTACAAAACTGTTCTTCTCTGTGCTGCTAGAAATAACTTGTTTTCATTGAATTACTTTAATTTCACTTTCGTCATGCTGCTTGTGTTTGGGGGCCCTTGTGCCTCCTGTTATCCAAAGTGTAAAAATGAGAAAAGCCTCGAACTGTTCTTGCTGCCTGGGGTTGTGAGGCAGAACTGTGTGAAGTCCATTTCCCTTTACTTATGTGATTCTCCAGTTCATCTGCAAGTTTCTTAAACTTTTGCGAGAGGAAAGGAGAAAGGGAACAGTGAGTAAGTCAAATGAAAAAACAGGAAGAAAGATCCTACTAGGAGTTACCTTCTTGTAAAGAATGTAGGGAGCATCTACTCCTTAACTTCAGGTATCATTCATGACAGCTTTTTTTTTAGCGGTGCATGTTCTAAAGTTCCTCATAGCTTCAATTCCACTCTTCAGTTTTTCGTAGAGCGAAGCATTGTCAGATGTTGAGTTATCCCTGCCTCTTTTCTGTTTCACTTTTTTGAGGTCCCTCTGAGCAACTGGCTTTGCTCTGAGCTTGAGGCTGCTTGTGAGCCCTTACTTTTCTCTGGGATTCAGAAAAGAAGGATTTTTCTCCGAGGTCTCAGCTGATCAGTATCTCAAAGCTGAGCAGCCTTCAACTATGAAAGCAGAACCACCAACAAACAGGATTTCCATCACTGACGTTTATACAATTAGTGCTGTTCTGAAACACTGGGCTAGCATTGGGAGACACAGAGATGGCTATGCTGGTGTTGAATCCAGTCATTCTGGATAACTGTGCCATGGGTTTATCGGCTCTGAACAGTTGGCATTGGTTTCTGTGGGTGCGGAAAGGGGAAGGGCTCTGATCTGATGCAAATCCGCGGTTAGCTGAGTAGGCTGATGTCACTGTGGGCAGGGACATCTTTCACTAGATCAGGGTGTTCAAAACCTTGTCCAGCCTGACCTTGAACACTGCCAGGGATGGGCATCCACAGCTTCTCTGGGCAACCTGTTCCAGTGGCTCACCACCCTCATCGTAAAAAAAATTTCTTCCTTATGTCGAGTCTAAACCTGCCTTCTTTCAGTTTAAAACTGTTGCCCCTTGTCCTGTCACTACAGGCCTTGGTAAAAAGTCTTCATCTTTCTTACAAGCTCTAGTTCTTCAGCCCACATCAGATGTCAGTAACGTGTCAGTAAGATGCTTTAACTCCTAGCTGTTGGCCCCCACATCTAGCAAGTTGTTTTGCAGCAGCATCCAGGCTTTTGAATTGCAGTCATTGGTCGTATAGTTGTACCTAGTTGGTTTTTATTTCTGCTCGTAGTGCTGAGTTAATGCTATTCCCATATGAATTGCATTCTGTGCTTTGATGGTAGATTGGGCTGCTTTATCTTACCCCTTTCATGCTTCTAGGACATAGTGTGAAGACAGGGACAAGCTTTTTTATTTTTTCTATCCAGATTACAAGCCTTGAGCGAGGAGTGAAGGGAGGGAAAACAAAGCCTTGGCTTAATTCATTAATTTATTGACACTTTTTCCTGGTTGGGTTATATAAAACTGCAAAGATACCAAAAATGTAATCACATAAAGAATAGGACTTTTTACCTAATTAAAACATGCTTCCTCCTGTTCATCCATGCTGACAATTAATAGCCTGCTACCTTTATTTTTTCGAGTACTGATTTATCTTGAGACTACAAGAGGTGTTAGAGCTGTGCATCAGAACCTGACCAGTACTTACAAGCATAAGTGGATGCTGGTATTTGATATCAAAGATTTCATAATCGATTTCTCTCATATCTGACAACCCACTTAACAGCCACTGTGATGTTGTCACTCTCATACCAAGTTAGGTGTCTGTAAGGAAGCTAGACTCGCAGGAGCATGCGGGGGGAAGACGCAGAGTTCTTCCGTGGACGATAGTCATGGGAAGTGGTATGCCATCCTCACAGAGAAACTGATGAAGTATGGACTGGATGAGCAGACAGTGAGGTAGACTGAAAACTGGCTCAACGGCTGGGTCCAGAGGGTGGTGATCAGTGGCACAAAGTCTAGTTGGAGGTCAGTCACTAGTAGTGTAGCCCAGGGATCAATACTGGGTCCAGTCATCTTCATTAATGGTCTGGATGATGGGGCAGGGTGCACCCACAGCATGTTTGCTGATGACACAAAATTGTGAGGAGTGACTGGTATGCCAGAGGGTCATGCTGCCATCCAGACAGACCTCGACAGGCGGGACAAACGGGCCGGCAGGAACCTCGCGAAGTTCAACAAAGGGAAGTGCAAAGTCCTGTGCCTGGGGAGAAATAACTCCAGGCACCAGTAGAGGCTGGAAAGCAGCTTTGTAGAAAAGCATCTGAGGGTCCTGGGACAGCAAGTTGAACACGAGCCAACAATGTTCCCCTGCGGCAAAGGCGGCGAGCAGCCTCCTGTACTCCATTAGGAAGAGCATTGCCAGCAGGTTGAAGGATGTGATCCTTCTCCTCTGCACTCACTGAGGCCACACCTGGAGTGACGTGTCCAGGTCTGGCTCCCCAGTACAAGAGAGGTATGGAGCTACTGGAGAGAGCCCGCTGAGCAGCCACAGCGATAATTAAGAGAGCGGAGCACATCACATATAAGGAAAGGCTGTGAGAGCTGGGACTCTTCAGCCTGAAGAAGGCTCAGGGGAAGATCTTACCAATGTATACAAAAGGAGATTGTAAAGAGGATGGAGCCAAGCTCTTCTTAGTGGTGCCCAGTGACAGGACTAGAAGCTATGGGCACAAACTGAAACATAGGAGGTTTTGGCTGAATATCAGGAAACACTTTTTTACTGTGAAAGTGACTGAGCACTGGCACAGGGTGGCCAGAGAGGTGGTGGAATCTCCATCCTTGAAGACATTCAAAAGCTGTCTGGAGATGGTCCTGGACAACTGGCTCTAGGTGGCCCTGCTCGAGCAGGGAGTTAGACCAGATGACCCCCAGAGGCCCCTTCCAGCCTCAACCATTCTGTGATTCTGGCATGTTCCTGGTCTACATTAAATCTGTGTGCTTTCACCACCTTTGTCTAATCAGCTGCACTTGGCCCCTAATTGCCTTCATGCTGCTTTAGTCACGAGCAAAAAGCATGGAGCCAGGCCGGCAATCTGGGTTCTTCCCTACTGTCCCTGGCTGAGACAGAGCTGTGAGCATATGTAATCTTTTGCACTTGACTAACTTTGTTTGTAAATACTTCTTATCTTAATGTATACAGTAGCTTAAGAGCTAGCTATGGACTTTATAGTTTCTTTAGTGCTTTTATTGAGGTGTTCTCCCACTGCACACCCTTTGGTTTATATAGTCAGTACAGGGATTGCAGTGACTGATAGAGACTTCCTGCCCAGCTTTCTTCTTTCTGGAGGTAACCGTGGCTCTCAATGGAAGATGTATTTTAGTTTTTCTTCAGGTGATGGGCAGAAACAAAAATTTAATGGCTTGAATTGAGAAGACTAAGGATGCTTGTTGATCCTGTACGGCAGGTGGCTGAGACCCTGCCTCAGATCTGTGAGGTTCGGGTGTGGAATTGGCTTGCTCTCAAAATCCTTCAGGCATATTCCTTGGGCACCTGTGCTGGTGCTGCCCTCAGTGCTCATTAACTACTACTCCTTAAAGGAGTAGCTAACTTCTCAAAGTGACAATATCCCGCCAAACATTACAAATTCACATCATCTTCAGAGGAGCTCAGTGAAAAGGGACAGTGAAAACTTCCACATCCTCCAGCTTTCCTGAAGAGCACAATACGGCTCAAACCCCTATACATTCATTGGTCTGTGGTACTGTCCTGTATGTATACCGTGTCCAGCTGGATGCTTGGAACCAATTCCACAATACCCAAGGTTGAGGTTGTGTTAATAATGAAAGACTGGGTGCATTTCTGTCTATTCAGGAAGCATTAGCTCCTTTTTTTTTTTCTCCAGGCTTTTACTATAAACGTCACCAAAAATCTTACCCAGTCTTGAAGACTCTCTGTAATTATCACCTAGGGCCTGGGACTAAAATCCTTTGAAAGATTAATCATTGTTTTCCAGTCCTAAGGGTCTGAACAACAACTACGTGGTGAGAAACAAATCCGATGAGAAATAGCAGAGGTCTTCCTTGCTGTCATTTCTTCCTCATTCTGCCACTTCTTCATCTGCTGCTGATAACCTTTTACTCTAGCATTTGATAAATATAATGGCCAAATCTCTGTAAGTGGATGTCAAAATAGTCTGAAACTTTTGCCTGTTCTTCAGCCCTTACTGCTGGAAAGACTATCCATGCCAGACAAAATTTGCTGGAATTTCCACGCCACCTGTTGCTGATGGCATAATCTGTATTTATCTGAGAAAACTGATGACCTACCTAGCATCCTTTTTTTTTTTTCTTTTAAAAGACTATATCCACATCTATATTTTGCTTACTAACTGTAGCAAATTGAACACTCCCCCTTCACCCCCTCGCCCCAAACTCTAGGTATGTAGCAAGCATCAAAGGAAGCCTTCCTGAGACAAGCAGAAGTGATGGGACTTGGAGCACTCTTGAGCTGGACTGTTTCAGAATTGCAAACCATGATAACTGTTACAGAGGTGCAATTATCCCAGTAGAGATAATGATCATGAGCACGTTTCTCCTAGCAATGTATGGATAGCAATGTACAGATGAGTTGAAATTTCCTTGATCAAGGGAAATTCACGTGTAACATGTTTGAGGAAGCAACTGATGGTCCTGATGTGGCCTTAAGATAGAGAAACTCTTCATTGTCACTGCAGTTGCTGTCATGGTTGTACTCTTCAAAATCTGGAAGTTGCAAATCTCTAGAGAAATTCTCCCCTCTGAGATACTCGCTCACACAATGATTAGAATGGAGGAGCCCTTCATGCAGAGAGGAATATCAAAGACTCTGGCCTCTAGTGAGAAGGAGCGATAGGAAACATGCAGCATAAACAGGCAGCAATCACAGAAAGCTGCCCCTTGGAAGCAGGTAAATCATCAGCGAAGGAAGAAAAGCATCACAAAATAAAAATCTCTTCCTTGCAGAAGTTGGTTTCTCTGTGTTCTTGAGAACCACTTGGTCTGGCCCTCTGTTAGTTCTTCTGCTCTTTTCTAGCAATTTTGGACATTGCCTGGTTTTGTTTTTCCTTTGGTCCATAAAGAAGACCACCTCAAGGTTTTGCAAATCATCAAAATAGATTATCAAGTAGAGTACTTAATAGGATAGACTTGAATGAATTGTCTGATAGAAGAAAAGACCTTATTCTCGACTTGCCCATCTGTGGGATGGGTTTGTGTCCCCGGGGCTCCAGAATGCTCATGAACTTGCATCTCTCCTTAAGCTGGTTGGAGCTTGGCTAAGCCCCTTCCTCCCTGCAGGTAATTTGAGTTCGTGTCCCATGAAATGTCATTCAGAATTAGAGGGCAACAAAGTTTCTCTTTTATGTGAATAAACGGGAAGTTTGATCACCCAAATTTATGTCATGGAACAATTCAGCTGAAGGATGAGTGCATCGGTCATCTGATCAGCTTTTTAGGATCACGAGCAGACTTCTTCCATATGAACATGGAGACACAATCTGATCAATAATGTCATTTCTCCCCACTAGTGATATTTCTTCGGATTTCAAATATAAGGTTCCCAGGAGATGGTCAGCTAGTCAAACCAATTGCAGTCCTATTTCCCTTTGCAGGTTTTATGTTGACTGATTCTGGTCACGTCTCTGTTAGATAGCTTTCTGTGCTTTGGTTTTGTCTTCCCCCCCGCCCCGATAGCCATTAGCTTCCTGAACTGTTGTGGAACAAACTGAACTCCATCCTTTTGGTTTGAAGGACACCATTTGTGTATCCACAGAAAATCACAAGCTGTTTCACTGATACTGATTTTGGCGGGATAGGGAGAATGCATGGTATTTACATTGTTTTAGGAACACAGAATTTTTAACAAACTGCATGTAATCAAGCCCATTTCTGTTTATGGAGTTTCCTTGTCAGCTGTTTCTTAAAACCTAGCTTACCTTTCAGCATCTGGCTAATAATGTAATTCATTTCCTTGGTGCTGGGAATATCAAAAGGATATAATTTGAATAATTTTGCTAGGTGCTATGTCACATTGTCCTGGTTTTGGCTGGAATAGAGTTAATTCTCTTCTTAGTAGCTGGTACAGTGCTGTGTTTTGGATTTAGTGTGAGAATAATGTTGATAACACACTGATGTTTTAGTTGTTGCTAAGTAGCGCTTATCTTAAGCCAAGGACTTTTCAGTTTCCCATGCTCTGCCAGCAAGCAGGTGTGCAAGAAGCTGAGAGGGAGCACAGCCGGACAGCTGACCTGAACTAGCCAAAGGGGTATTCCATACGATGGAACGTCATGCCCAGTATATAAACTGCAGGGGAGTTGGCCGGGAGGGGCGGGTCGCTGCTCTGGCATTGGTCAGTGGGTGGTGAGCAATTGCATTGTGCATTACTGTTTTTTTTCCTTGGGTTTTATTTCTTTTTTTCTTTTTTTTTTGTTATTATTATTATTATTATTATATTTTTATTATTATTATTGTTAGCATTATATTTTATTTTACTTTAGTTATTGAACTATTCTTATCTCAACCCACGAGTTTTACTTCTTTTTTTGATTCTCTCCCTCATCCCACTGGGAGCAGGGAGGAGTGAGCGAGCGGCTGCGTGGTGCTTAGTTGCTGGCTGGGGTTAAACCACGACACAGATCTTTGCCTCTGATAGATTTCAAAGATAGTTTCTAAGTGAGTTGAATGTAAGCATCTATGTCTTGGTGGTATTTGGTTACAAGATAATAAATTTGTGGGTTATGTATCTAATGAAAAGACTGTTAGTTGACTATCTTTACCTACTTTATCTAACATACAAGATATACAAGTTATATCTCTATTCCGTAATGAGAGTGTAATTGTAGATGTGGCGATGCTCCTAACTAGCTTGGATAGAGTACAAACAAAGATGTAGCAGCATTGACTTCAAAATTTTTCAGCATCTTTCAAATCCTTTAGAGATTCCACGTAGATTACTGAGGTAGTTACAGTGCATAGAAATAGATGGAGCTGTATCTTAACTGAGGAATCTAGACTAAAACCAGCAGATGTCCTTACAGGTCCTGCCGTTTCACCTGAGACTGGGGGTCATCCTACCACTGGTTTTAGGGAGTGGTCAGGAAAGAGAAGAGAGCAGCAAAGGGCTGTTTTCCAGAGTCGGTCAGCATTTCATGCCAGGGGATATCTGTTGCTCTGAAGAACAGAGCAGGGGTGTTAGCTTATCCTTATCTGTAAGGTGGCTTAATGTTTGCAAGGAGCCCAAGATCAAAATTTGGCATAAAAGAGGATATAGACGTTAACTGCTACTTTCCTTTTTTATTGCATACTACTATTTGTTGTTGTCCTACCTGAGTAGCAGATAATAAAGCAGAGTATGGCTTGTAACTGAAACTTAACCTCGTAAAATTGTTGGCAATGAATCAGCTATGTGTCTGTTTGCTCTCTGTTAATAGGAGCATAAAATCCAATCATAAAGTTTGCGGTGCTGCACCTGGGGTAGTGGCAGAAGTGACTGCATCATGGCTCAGTAAAATGTTGACAAAGAGTAAACGGGAAGAAGCCGTTCAGTGCAGACAGCAGGGCTGATCTGGCAGAAAATAGCATAGAAAATACAGTGATGCTGTCGTATAAGTGACTTGTTTCAAAGAGTCTGAGCTGGGGAAAACTCTGCATCTTTGAAAAAGGGAATGATTTTTAACTAATTTCTCACTGCTACCACAGCATGTGATGGCCACAGGTGATCTGTGAGGAACATTTGCTCTTTGACTTGATAATCCTCACCGATTTCTATGTCTGCTTTTTGTTTTCATGACAACTGTCAATCTGGCTCTCATTTGTGACCCTGGTAGTTAGGTCAGTCCCTTTTCTGGTCAGTTTGAGAAAACTGTGTGGCTGAGGAAAGGTCATTGGGGAACTTCTAAGTACGGGTCTCGAAGGCAACCATGTTTTCTCTTGTATTGACCAGAGTTAATACAGCATGAGTAGGAAGGCAGCAGAACTGCTCCTACAAGCTTGGATGAGGAAGTTTTAGTTACGGTGATGTGATGTGGGAATAGCCCATATTTTTCAGCCCCTGCCCCCTGTAATCACATCTGCCTTTCCCATCAGCTTTCACCTTTCCCTCCTGAGGCTTCCTTCTCCCTCTGAAACCTTCTGTGAACTTCCTTTCTCTTCTAGAAGAGATGTTAAGGCACCTTTTTCTGCTAGGAGTGGTTGGATAGATTTTGGTAGGAAGGTCACCACCAAGACCTGCACTGTTCAGATCTCTGTACAGTCAAGCCAAACTTCGTCTAATCTCTTGTTGGGACAGCAGGGAAGAGTGGCAGTGCATTCCTCACATGGCCTTAGATAGACCAACAAGACCGAAGCATGCCTTCAAAAGGGCGGTGGCTCTAAACCGTGCAATTACAAGTATGATACCATCGTTTCTGTAAAGTGATTGAGGGAGAATCAACTAAAAATCTGCCTACACAGAGGACAAACTCAGTGGTTTAAAAAATGATATTCACAAAAGTCTCAAGATAGCTGAGGCTATACCTAAAGACACCAGTGCAGGGTATGCTGAAGGTTTGATGATGGACGGAGGAGACGGTGTATAGCAAGACCAGATTCTGTGGCAGATGCATACTCCGGTACTGTGTGGACAGCACAGACACCTCTTTGCCTCCTAAGCCAAAGTCTCCAATAGAAGGTAGTGGGCAGAGGACTCTGATGTGCCTGGGTACTCTGAGGCACTCATTAAAGAATCGCAGTTAGGCTCCCTGCTGGAATGATTCTCTTAGAGGAGCCTGTGTCTCTCTGTTACTCCAGAAGGAGTCTGGAGAGGTCAGCATCCATGCCTCAAACTAGCCTTTGGTGTCACCAGTCAATAGGACAGCCTATGCTGTCTTTGGGAGGAGCACTCAGTATGGACTCAGAAACCTACGATAAACTTCAGCGTATATAGACCAGGGCTCTGAGATACATGTGCTACGCTGGGAACAGTCATTCACAACAGCATTCGGCGTTCCCTGTCCACTGATGAGGGCTCAGCCTATTTGCAGAAGATAATGTGCTTTTTATTATCCAGAGGATTTTGTTGGTCTTTGTGGTGCATTCATTCCCTGTCGGTCTGAAACCAAAGGTTTTCATGCTGTGTTACCGTGCTCCCTACAGCACAAATATATCATAAAAACATTGTTGACTATACAAGGCACTAACTGGAAGAATATTGTGTAGATGCCTATTTTCTTTAAGCAGAAGTTGGACAACATCGTAAAAGCAAGCACGGGTTGGTGACAGTAATTCTCTCCGAGAAAGGGTTAGGCTTTTTCCCCCCCCCCTTTTCTTTTTGCTCCCCTCCCTGGATACAGAAAAAAGAGACAGGACTCTCTTGTCCTTAAAACATTTTTCAGCCAGCAACCCATGGCATATTTTCTGCTAAATTGTCAGAAACCAAATGTGGGAGACTTGGATAAAGCCAAAGACTGAATTATGGGCAACAATCTTGCTTATACTGCAAAGAACTGCTGCTCCTTGTTTTTATAATGGGTCTGTTTGCTCCAGCTGAGCAATGTCCAGGGACACTGGCATGTGGCGCTTGTGCACCAACTCTGAATGGAGTAGTTTTGACTCAGTAAGTAGGAAGTCCTGCTTCCACATGTTTTCTGCTTGTAAAGCCCCAGTATAATCTGATACATTGTCTGGAGAATAGTGTGGAGAGAGAAAGATATCGCACCATAAATAATGTAAGTGGATTTATAATTGCATGATGGGAGATAGGAAAATGACCGGTGGAATTCATCTGGGAGGCAAAAAGTCAATGTTTTTGTCTGAAATCAGCACGTGAGTGTGTCAGTGTCTGTAAGGTGCCAATGAACACAAAGCCTGTGCTTTTATCACTTGTTCGGCATAATCCTTCCAGAGCGCTATGTTGAGTTGTTTTTGAAGGCCCTGTGCCAGGGCTTTATCAGATCAACCTAGATCAAAGGTTAGGCTTGATTATTATATTTGTATGTATTTCTGCCTTTTTTTCCTGTCCAATTCTACTAAGCAATCCAGAGGCTTTAAGTTATGAAAAGCGTTTGTTGAAATGGAGCAATGAAAACTGTTTCAGCCTGGCCTTCTCTCACCCAACATGTAGATGGGTGGAGAACATGGAGGTACAACGCCAGGACCTGAGCTCACTCCCTGTGTTGTACACAGTGATTTCTGATGTAGTGGAAGTCCTAAATCATAATTGGGGCAAATGGCTGCACAGAGAATCATCCATAGAAACTTGGAGTCAAGAAGCCTTGATCCAGTCACAAAGCACCCGCTGATGGGCTGCTGGGCCTTATCCAAAATTGGTTTTTGTGTTTGCTAAATTGCAGGCAACTGGACAATGGAGCGGACTGGAAAGTCTCCAAGCAAAGTCAGAAATCCACCTGGTCGCCTGGGATATAGTGCTTCCAGGTCTGCTGGACACACTGACAGGATGCTAAGCCTAAACCCTGGACCCTATCCTTCTGAACCATCCGATTTGCACCAGAAACTCCAGAAACATTGGTTGTATTAATGGGATTGGGCAAGATACGGACTCAAGCACAGGCTAACAGTTCAACATGCTGTTAGCAGGCTCCCTGGCATGGTTTTGGCCCATACAGCATCTGTCCCAGGTATTGTCTGGTGAATTAATGTAGACCAGGCACTGTTCCCAGTATGTTTTATGGACAAGACCACTCTATTTTGAGGGAAAGAGGGATTGGAGGGAGTGTAAGCATGTAGACCCGGATTATGCTTTGAGGCCAGAGAATATCCCCAGATTGTTTAATTCACAGTACAGACGTAGCCACTGTGTCTAGAGGCACGAGTCAGGTTATGTGCTGGTACTCTAGAGCCAGAGGAGCTCATAGAGCCAAGCACACTGACCGGAGCCTCCTGGCTTTTTGCTGGGTGGAGCTGGGATCCTGGAAGTCCTGAGTGCCCAAACTGCCAAAGATGGGATCCTGACACCTTTTCCTGGAGGCAGCAGGAGGCAGCAGCTGGGCCGCCGGCACTGCCTGGGTGCTCTTCCAACTGAAGCCCTCCAGTGCAGCTTACATCTCTTTTCCTTCAGGTCCCCTGAGCTAGCATGAAATGTCAACCTTCTCAGGACTGTAGTGATTAAAGAACAAGTATATAAACAGTTACGCAGGGTGAAAGAGAGGATGCTTTCCTAATAAAGTGATAATTTTTCCATATGGCTTATAGAAACTGTGGTGGTGATGGCAATGAAGATCCCAATTTGACTGAGCAGTCAAATGTGTGCAGATTGCGGTACGTTCTAGGACATTTTCGCTTTTGAGGAGTGTAAGTCTCTTGTCATACATCCCTGCTGTAATTTGCTCACCTGCATCCTTGCTGGGCTATAGTATTTAGGTTGCGCACGTGGGCTGTCAAAGTGGGCTGCAGTATTGACCGTTTTCTTGGCTTCTCCAGCACACTTTCTAATGTCTCACCTGCCTTAAGATTTGAAATCGGGAACTGTAACACTTCAACAGGTTCAGGACATCCCTGTCCCATCTCCAGCCTTCCAAATACTCTGAGTTTAAAGCTTACCTTTTTAGATAGCTGAAGCAAACAGGAACACGTGCTTTTTATAGAATACTAAATGCATAGATATGAACAAAAGTAAGTCCCAGTGCACTTACTTTCCTTGATTTCCTGACCATTCTTCTGTACGGACATGAGAGTCCTCGGTATGTGATTTCCTAGTCCCCGTTTTCCCAGATCTACTTGGTGGGGTCTGTTTTCCATGCCTTTGGCTTTCCTGCGTAATTTTCCTCAGCGTAGCTGATGAGATCCTTTTCTCTTATAATGCTGGAGCCCTTTGATCAGTTTTATCAGTTGATCTCTTCATTATTATTTCCTTTCTGCAGTTAAAAGTGTTTTGCCATGACTGGCAACCATCTTGCTGATCAAGGATGCTGTGTTTCGGATGGAAAACCATTGAAGCCTACGGGCTCCCACTGCCAGCCTTGTGCCTGTCTCCACCACCACCAATGTGGGAGAGGCTGGGAGCGTCCCTTCTGCCAGAATTCCCCAAATCTGCACAGGGATTTTCCTCAAATTGTCCTTCAGAGCCTTCTGGAAGAGGGATGACTCACTGAACCAGAAACTGAAAAGGGAAATAAGTGTTTCACAATGGAAGTGAGGCACACTTGGGCACATGGTGGCACTAGGTGCCTGGCGAAACAAGATCGACTTTCTCCATCTGGCCCTAACTGCCTCCTACATCAGATCTACATCTCTGATGGAAGAGGCAAAAGCCTCAGTATCGCACGGCAAGACAAAGTAAGAAATCTAGGTTTCCAACAGAATGTCTGGGAATACTCTCTTAGCAAGTGTCTTCCTCCGTCTGTCATCTGTCGTACGAATTCTGCTTCTGGTCACGTTACACCCGCAAATCCCTTGGGGCAAGCTTTTCCTGTAATGCTTTCTCATGCCTCGCTTGCAAATAAACCCAGGGCACATTCCTGCTACCTTTTTAAAAGATCTATGACGTAGTTTTCGAAAATCTTGCTCACATAAAAAAAAATTATTAGTTTTTTAAAAGGTGATGGCTTAATTTTCAGTCTGGGTCCTTCTTCAGAATCTTTTAATTGCTGGTTAACATCACACTGGCAGCCTAAACTTCTGAGCCATAAAATGTGAAACTTTTAAATTTTTTCCTTATGACAGAGGTATTTGGGGCAGAAAATCTGAATGACACGAAAGGAGAAATTTGCCAGGGAGCTCTAAGGGGTAAACAGAGCTGAACAATCTTTTTCTAATTATCCTAATAGAGTACCATTATCAGAAATGCTCTGTGCTCCATTGGGAAAGAAAGTTATGTTAATAGGAAACAAAGATATTTGATCCTTCGTAGATCAAAGCACTTTTATGATGCTGCTGTCATTATGGTGACAGCTCTTGGTGTAAGAACGGTACTTAGTGGACAATGGCTTTATTGTTTGTCACTTATTTACCTTCTTAAAAAAAAAAAATCAGACCTAATGTATCATTTATGAGGTCCCAGATTTGACAAGAAATGCTTCACTCTACCATAAAGCAACAGGTTTTAGGACGATGCTGTAGTTCATTGCCTACAAACGTGAGAAGTTCCACTGTGCAAAAAGGAACATTTGGTATGGAAATATTGCTGAAATCCACTGAAGTGCAGAAGGTCCTTGCAAAGCCTCTGAATTCCACACTGGAAAGGCCTGGGGGCTTTCTTACTCATTTTTTTCCTTTCTCTTCATGCTTACTTGCATTCAGAGTTTAGCTCTGAGAGCTTCCAAGCGGCCTTTTTCCTTTTGTATTTATGCACTGCTTAGAGCAGTGGGATGCTAGTCCATGACCAAAGCTCCAAAGTGCTCTCCCAACACAGATAATAATAAAAGTAGAGAGAGATCGATACTGAGAACAGTTCACCGATGGCTCACAAAATGGATTTCTTACTGCTGTAAAACCCTCCAAGGAGGGAAGAAGTGCTTAAAGACATGGAAAGGCCTACGTACACCAGCAGTGGTGTGTAAAGAATAGCGTAAAGAGTATGGGAAAAGAAGAGAGAATGGTTTTCAAGGGAAAGCCTATCAATTCTTTTAGGTAGAAAAGCAGTACTCAGGGATAGAACTAAGTAATTAATACTGGTAATTTACTTTGACCTGTATTTCAGTTCTGTACAAGTTAGTATCACCAATTCCTCTTTAAGTGAAGTGAATAGAAGAAAAAAAGTATTTGAATTTTGAATAGCTTGTCAGTTCACCAAACTTAACACTGGATGAACCCAGTAAAACACAATGAATTATTGTTTTGTTTGTTTTCTACTGACCCTTGTATAAGGTGGTTTTAATGATTTTTTTCGTGGAAATGCTTTGTTTCTGCACGAGTATCTTTATCCTCTTTTTTTGACTGATGCTCCACAAATAGTCTCATACTGTGAATGCACATACATGTCTTTAAGACTGGAGATCTTTCTTCCCCCTTTTGCAATACCAATAAAAGGTACTGTACAGTCCTCCCCTGTGCCCAGCACATGGGTGCATACGCAGTTTGCCCACTGCCATTTCAGTTTCTCTTCGCTGCTTTTTGGAATGAGGCACCTGGTGACGATGAGATTTTTTAAATGCTTTTGCTCCAGCTTCTTCAAAGGTTATCTTTTCTTGTGTTTCTTCCAAATTCCCCCTCTCAACCTCTACACAACCCCTCTGTGTTTGCTGTCTTAGAGATGGGCAAATTTCTGTTAAGTGCTCCACTTGCAGTACTTTTAAGCCAAGAGCAAGGAGGGCTCAGGACTTTCAGTTGCAAAGCTGCTTGTTCAGGAAGCCACGGAGGCTGCATCCAGTTCCAGAGGTGCCATTTCGTGGGGCAGATGTTTTGGCACCACTCAATGCACAGACAAAAGCCTCCAACACAAGGGCTCGGGCTGCAGAGCCGGGGCATGTTCTCTGAAGAGGTCTACTCCAAAAGAATATTTCTCTGACGTGTAGTCTCCATTTTTCTAAGGTAATTGCACAACCTTTCTGGCCCATGGTGATCTTACAGAGTTTCCAGTCCGTACTGACTTTACCTCCCTGCCAACTACCAGAGTGACATGGTATTTTTCTTTCACAGAGCGTATTGACTCTTTGTCTTCGTGATACTGAACACATGCCAAACGCTGCTGTAGGTGTTCCTAGCTATGCTTCCATCCTGTGTGCTTTACTGCCTTA
This sequence comes from Gymnogyps californianus, assembly GCF_018139145.2. Lineage (NCBI taxonomy): Eukaryota > Metazoa > Chordata > Aves > Accipitriformes > Cathartidae > Gymnogyps > Gymnogyps californianus. The sequence continues at coordinate 178,397,225 of NC_059471.1, forward strand.
TTTCAGCTCAGCAAGAATGTCATTGTCCCTTAGATACATACTCTCTCCCAATGTCTCAGGGCTTGGTGTCTTTAGCTCCCTACGTCCTCCAGAAGAGGATACACCCCTCTGGATGGAGAAGCCCACTTGAGTGGCCAGGTTGAGCAGGACTGGGTCTCCAGGGGAGCACAAGCTTTGTGTCCATGTTAGACTTTCAGGCTGTTCAAAATACAAGGCTGACAAATCTCACAGTGAACGCTTACGTGTCCAGGTGATGACGAGCAGTGAAATTACCATGCACTACATCAAAAAATGGCATGCTAGGAGGGCCACTCTTTTCTTTTGGGAAATGGTAGTTATGGAGGACAGATGCCTAGAGAATAAAGCTGTGTATTACATCACTCAAGTCTGCCAATTTTCAGGTAGATAAACCATGTACTTCTGTGACATACCTGAGATCTGCTCCCATATTCACACTTGGCCCTTTCGGGAGTAGGATCAATTTAATGCAGACCTCTTTGCTCTCCTCCTCAACAGGAAGCACCATTGCTTTTTTGGCATAGGCATCATTGCTGAGGTTTCCTCCAGATATTCCCCTCATACCACATCTGCACAGCCTGATGTTATAGTTCCCTCGACGTCTTTGTCTGAAAATGCTCTGGTTAAAGTAAGCAAGAGAAGGGCCCGGTCATAGCACACGGCTGAGGAAGTTTTGGTGTCAGATCTTTGTTCCTTGGTAAGGTCTTCAAGACTGCTGTTATTTCCAGATCAGCTCAGTGAGAACTGAGTCATCTGACTCCCTCTGCTTTTGAAGTGCTTGATTTCACAACGTAGGCATTGGATGGCTCTCTTTCCTAGTGTACTCCTCCAATAAGAGAGAAATAACTCCTCACAAAGGATAGAAATGATGTGTTAGTTGCAGTTACCCTATTATGTGAGTTAGGCCCTGGTCCTGATAACCTGTCTTCCTTTCAATCAGTTTTGCATACTGGAGTTATTTCCCAAATAACACTTTTAACCAGCCAGTTAGGATCAGTTTACCACCATTGTGCTCCACGACCCCTCCCTGTAGATTGATTCTTTGCTTTCTCTAGTCATGCAGTTTGCAGATTATTTCAAGATGGGGGGTGTTTAACCCGTGCAGGGGACTCCATGTTTGTGTGAGATTTGGCCCTGTGCTGTGCATCCATGCAGACCCCTACTTGCTCACTTCATTTTCCTATTGATGGTTTTCGCAGCTGTAATGGTCTTTGCTAGAAGAATGAGAAAATTTAAGACGTTATAACTGATTTTACACCTTATTCTTCAAAAACAGGGTGGCAGAGAGACGTAGTTAAATAGTTGTCATGCTGTGCATAGGCAAAATTAAAATTCTTAAAATGAATACGGAATGAAAAAGGTCTTCATCTCCTCAGAGTACATGGCTCCCTGAAATGGTTTTAGACTGGCTTTGCAGGTAGTTTTGCAAGTTTTGTGGCAAACTTGCCCACAAAAGCAGGTGAAAAAATTTCAATTGACTGGCCTGTGACTGCAGTTGTTGTATATTAGTGCAATGTATGATTGGGTAATTCCTGTCACTGCCTCTGCATCAGCCTATTCTGACTTGATGACGGTACTGTTTCCATGTGCGCAGGACAGCAAGACTTATAGCCTATACCATCAACAGCTCTAGTAATTCATATCGTTATTCTGTAGTTTGGGAAGAAAGCCACTTGAAACTAGGAGGTGATAAAGAGTCCCCTTCACCGGGATAAATGCAAGCAAGAGCGCATGTCCCCAAAACTGCAAAGCTTTCTGGAATCTAAACTGATGTGCCAGAGGCACATCTTGGGTATTACTTAGCCAGAAGCATGAGAGGAGTGGGACAGAGAAGCAGGTAGAGATGGCAGTGAGCAAGTACCAGCATCACCCAGAGAAGCAGGTTTTGTACGAACAAGAAGGTAAGGGAGCGTTTGGGTGAATCTGTGGCTGAACAGAGAAATTGTCCACAGCCGCCTTCAAGGCGACAGCATTTTGGAGTGTGCAGTAAACGAATGGGATAGAGCCAAAAAGGTATCCTTGCTCTCTGAGGATGTCCCCTCCTCACTGGGCTTACACAGTCAAGGTATTTCACCATATCGGGGCATTTTAAAATATGAACGGGAGTTTCTGCACAGGCATATGGGGATTCCTGTTCTCCAACAGGAAACTCTGATTGACTTCAGTTGTTGCTGGAGTTAGACTACACTGTAAACGAAGTGCCTAAACCCTGCCCAAGGTGGGGAGAACTAGGCCCTGGCCTTAAGAAATTCATACTGAAGTTGAATGACATTAAATGGACACTCATGAACATAGTCCTGTTTTTGCCTTTTAAAATATTGTTAGCAAATTGGGTCAGAATGAAAATTGCTGGATTCAAGACTGTTCCTGAAAGTTGTGAACTGAGATGCTTTCTGGCAGGGTAGGTCACTTGCTGTATTGTCTTGTATTTTGAGGTAGGACCTAGTATGATGGATTTTAGATCTTCAAGTGTGAACATAGGCGATGACCATTCTGGCAGCTGGAGCATTTCAAGCCTCTCTATATTCCACAGACTGGAGATAGATGTGGGCTGGTGTTAAATTTTTTTGCAAAACGGATACAAGTCCAGTGGAAAATTTGATGTTTTATTGTTTTCTTCAAGCTTCCTACAATTTTCAAGCAGCTGTAGGTGAAACTTGAGGTAAGTATATAAACCCCATTTTTAAGGAAACGGCTTTCTGTCTCATTCAGTTCTACAAATGGGCTTTCCACCTTGCTCATCTATCACACTGAATTTAACAAGTATCAAATATACCATGTCATCACCCAACAAAAGAACAAATGTGTAGAACTATGGCTACCCTAGTGGCAAGCAATGGCCACTTTCCTTGAGGAATAGTCAGCTCAGAGAAATCTGTGTATAAAATTTGTATGCAGTTACACGTTAGTATTAAGGAATATGCTGAAATCTCACGAACTCCAGAATATCACCAGTTGCCCAAACCTACAAAAAAAAACCCCAAACCCCACGGGAAAATCCAACAATATGGAGGATTGTCTGTATACTGGGACAAGTATATATCAAGTAGAGCAAAACGCCTCATACTTTGCATTCACAGTAGGGCATTCAATTAAGTCAGGGAACTATTTTCCCGCTTCACGAATTAAGATGCTGATGGCTGGCTCTTCCACTTGGCTAGTTTGCCATGGTTTAGACACATTCTCATCAATCATCTCTTCTATGTACTTCCCTGAAACAATGATCTTGGCTCCTCTTTTGTTTGCTGACTGATGACGAAGTTCAGGGAGAGAAGTGCTGAGGCATTTGTTAACGTTGCAGACTTAAGACTGATTTCATATCCTAGAATTCATTTCCTGGCCACACAAAACTTTCTGGAGTTCATTTTCACAGTTAAGCAGAAAAGAGGCCTAGGAGGATTTCACAGAAGGCTGTGGTTCTTCCTACAGGAGACGAAACCTCTGTTTCTAGTAGAACAATCTTCCCAATTACTTTTTTCTTAGAAGGCCAGGAGAGCTCCTTCCTCCAGGAAAAGGTCAGTTCATACACTGGAAATGCTGATAATAACTGCAGTGACATCTACAGATAGTCCTGAGAAGCTGTTGTTATGCATGAAACCAAATTAATAACTGCAGACACCTGTCAAAACAGTGATTACATATCAAGAATGACACCAGACGAAAAAGGAGATGTTTGAAACTTCCTTCAAGTATTAGTTTTGGAGTCCTGAGACTTTCAAGGCCAGTTGGAGAAGACTCTTGGTACATGCTGCATAATACTTAGTGGAAGTCTTTAGATTCACAGATGGACAGTTTTTTCCCTTGTTAATGAAGCATATTTTTTGCTTGACAAGTGGAAAATGATGCCACCTGTGAAAAGATTAAATAGGGATTTTGAGTGGATTCTTTGTCTGTGACTGAGTTTTTTAGAAATCCTGGCTGTGGGCCAGCTCTCAAGAGGAATACTCTTAATGTTTGTTTTTTCCGATGACTGAGATCGGATCCTTAGATAATTTTGACAATGCCACAACAAATTGTTTTATGGAGGGAACATACTCATATTTCCTATGTCTCCAGAGTCCCTGGAGCACAAGTCTGTGATTCTCATTATGTGAACAAGATGTTCTTAATGTTGATACTGCCTTTTCTTTCCAGTATGCTTGCAAGTGTTAGGTGTAACACATGGAATTCCTTCTACTTTATTTATTAGCATGGGTAAATTTGCATTTTTCTTTAAAATTTCTAATCTCATGTAGCTGGGACTCTGTTCAAGCAAAGACAGATAAAGATTTGAATTATTTTCCTAGGATTAGTTTAGATAATATACAATAATACCTACATTATTTTTTACAATAACATTGTTGCAGAATGACAGATTTGTCCCTTGGTTGGCACATGTTGTTGAAAGAGAACATGAGGTGCTTATTGTGGCTGGTTGAGATGCTGGTCCATCCTTTGCTGGTGGAAGCAGTGCACCTCTGCTGAAGTTTGAGCTGTGTTCTCCCGCAGCACCTGAGCATCTGCACAATTACTGTGCCTCATGGATCTGGAAACGCTTTTCTAACACTGTTGCTGCTGCTGTGATCCTAGTTCTGGTCTTTTATTGTTAGCTGTCTTGTATTCATGTTCTTACTCTTCTGTCTCCACTTCCTTGTCTTCCAGTGCTTTCCTGAAGGAAGAGCATTAATTTTGCTACAAACATTTTTAATTATTTGAGCCTTTCTTATGTGGTTGAGTAAGGAGGTTTTCAGCAAGACCTTAACTTTCATACAGCAACCTAAACTGATGAGAGAGAAATGTCTGATTATGAGATTATTGTTCCAGTGTTTCATACAACAGTCAGAGGAAAAAAATGGTGCCCGATACTGTAAAGCTGAAACTCCTATTACAGACGATATGGATAGGAGATAGTTTGATACTTTGTGCGGCAGCAGCTTTCTTTCTGTCTAGTATATGCAGGCCACTAAGGCAGAAACCAAACATGGAGCAGCAGCAACAGCAAGGACTGTGCAAGTGGTTGGTCTCAATTCGAGATCAAGTATGACCACCAGATTACCCAGGGCTGTTCTCCTCCGTTTTGGGAACGAGGTCTGAAGCCGCATGCCCAGCTGATGCAGCATTTCTCCTGCAGCATCATTCTCTGCTTCTCTGCTGGTGTCTGCTAAGGCTTGGCCTTTATCCCCATCCATTTTTCTTGCAGGTGATCCCATCTTCTTTATGGCTTTCACTTGTATCTCTGACTGGCTCTTTTTCCTTGGCCATTCGTACCTGCAACTTCCCTGAGGACTGAGTTCCCAGATAAAACTCAGTAATGTATCTAGTGTGCCAGAGTAGTGAGCAGGTGGCATGCTGTCTGCTCTACGTAAATAACTCATCGCATGAGCCTGCAGTAAACTCTCCTTCAGCTGTTATTGCAGATAACACTACCTGTCTGTGGCATGAGTGCTTTAAGGGAGAGGTCACCTGTACTTATGTGTGATAGTACATTGCCCAGAACACCAAAGTTGTGACCACAGGTGCTACTGCTCACTATTTGGTACATAAATTAATAAAAATCTTTCTTCCATGTACCAAAATGTATAACCTTGATGTCTCTTTTTCCCTTCTGCGCTGAGGCTTTCACTAACCAGCCCATTCTTCCTTTGTAGTTATTCTCTTTCCCTTCTATGTTCAAGCCGTAGTATTTCCCTCCTCAAATAACACAATTTCACTCTTCTCCCTTATGGCCCCCAGCTCTAATATTGCTTACACTGTCTGGTGCAAATAAGCGCACGTGAAAGCATCTTCACTGCCTGTTTTCTTACCATTTCAATCTCCTCAGCCATCACACTACTTCCATCCTTTTGTATCCACTTTGAGCTCTTCAGCCCTCACAAAACTCCACCACCCTTCTTAATATCCCGTAAAACTCTGCCCCTGTTTGCATCCTGTCTCTTGAAGCCCTCTCGCCTCCCTGGCTTATGCACCCCCATATGCTATCTTTGACATGCTTCTGGTTTTTTCCTCCTAAAGATAATTAATGGCTTTCTCATCCCCATTCACTGTTGGTTCTGTCCCACCTCAATAAGACTATTCTGAAACTCACCCACCAAAATTACTTTTTCTCCACTGGCCCTTCTGGCTGAAATGACCCCATCCACTCTAGCCTCCTTATGTACGCTGAGAACCTGCACACTCCCTGCTAAAACCAATTTACATCTAGGATCATTTTACTTTCTTTTTCTTAACCTTTGTAATTTGTTACTTACCATAGGGAGTGAATTCCTGACTAAACAATTGCTTTCTCAGAGTTTTTACTTCATTGGTATTTTACCTCTTTCTTTCAGGTACTTCACAGAAATGACCTACAATCACAATCTCTGAAAAACCAAGCCCATGTAACTGTCCTGTGCTGCAGTCCCTCCTAACAGGAATGCATCCACTGTCTCACCCTTCCTTGGTGCCTGGATGATGACATGACCGTGCATAGCTGCTGCCTGTCTTTAATTCAGCTGAGCTGTAACTTCTAGTGGAGCCTGAGCAACCTGACTCTTGCCAAGTCCCATGTTCTAAGCCCCGCCTTTCATTTGCCCTTAGCATCTGCATCCTATGCATTTCATACGTGATGGTGCTACTGCCTCTCTGCCGTGTATCAGATGAACGTTGCCAGCTGTTTGGTAATCCCCTGACCCGCTTCGTCTGCCAAATAAGGGATTGGAGAGGAAATAAGGAAGCATGTGGGAGAATTTGCTGTCTCACTGGAAGCAGCAGCCTAGCGCAGCAGAACCTCATCTCTCATGTGGTGCAGTATGGTCTGAAGCCTGCTGGTAACTCATGCACGTTCATCGCCTGACCTGATGCACGCCCTTGTCACACGGTCGGAGGTGCCAGTCTCGCACGTGGCAATTGTGAGAGGTCGTCACTGAGATACGGACAGCGTGCACGGGGAGCAGGATCTGTTCATAAGGGCCTGTGAGTGAAGTTTTGGTAAAAGACTTAGTCTGTGTTGAAATTAAACATTCTTCTTTTTTTTTTTTGCTCCCTGGGCACCTAATGAGAGCATGCAATCTGTAATTTATACTTCATCAAGAATTTTGGACATCTAGGGAGGTTAATGTAAGTATTACAATAACTTGGGAAGGATTAATTGAGGATGCATGCCATTTTGTGAGGTGTTAGGTCCTGATTAAATGCTCTTTACTGTGTAGTCACATTTTATTACAACTTACATATGTTTGGAACACTGATAGAAAAGAAAGCATGTCACCTATTTACAATCACTACACATTTACATTATATTATTTACAGATAATGAATTTAGTAATATATATGAGCAGAAAATATAGCAAATATCAATATGAAACTGTACAGGGCTTAATCTCACGTCCTTTACTGCGGTTGCATTTCACTGTAATAATAAATACAGTTCTATATTTACACATTTTACTTTAAAAATCTATTAAATGAATTTTAACAATTTCAAGTTTAAAATATCTGATCAAAATATTTCAAACATGCTTATAAAAATAAGACACAAAGCCTTTAGGACTTTCTGCAAGCTAAAAAAGTTCTGATAAAAGAAGCTTTCTTTCACTAGTCTTTAGAATTATAACATTAATTTGCTTCTCAAAGCACTTTACAAACTTCTTAAATATAGCGAGCTGAAAGGAATTTCACTGACATTAAGCAGTGCGGCACAGATGGACCCCAGTTAAATTAAAGCTAAGTAAACACGGTAATAGGTATTGTGCAATGGTTGACTGATCCTCTGTTTAATCCAAAGCGGTTTCAGGCATCGTTCTCCAGCTGTATGCTGCACTGCTTCAAAAGCCACAGGAGATAAAGGATTAAGATAAGTACTCAGCTGACTTTAGCATACATAATTTCGGCATCAGTTCATTTTTTTTTCCTGAAGGATGAACATGTCAGCCAAAGTCAACTGATGCCATCTGTAACTGCAAAACTAAAAATATGCCAGTGTGAATGGACAAGAAAATCAAGGCATATCCATTGTTGGCAACAAATTCTTCATTGTGAAAATCCGTCCTTTGAGTCCCAGAAAGTTTTATATACAGTAATAGATGAACAACAGAGATCATCTGTAACTGATTACCTTAATTACTGGGCTAGCCTAACCTTGGTAATGTTAAAAAATTAGTCTCATTCACCTGGAGGTTGAGTGGCCATTAACTGAGCAGTGAGTACTGGGCTATTAAATGTTACTCCTCAGGGAGCTATTTTAAACAACAAAAAAAAGTAAATTTGTGCATTTTCGTGTCTTAAATGATCAGCTCACTCGAGCAAAAGGTGCCAGCTCTGAGAAAAGAATACTGGAATATCCCCTGATGGCTTGGCCAAGGTCAAAGACTGATATTCTAGGGAAGCAAAGGTGGCTCTGTTATCTGAGATATTTTAACAGTAGCCTTGGCAAAGACCTCAAGTCTATTCTCTCTAACTGGGATGCTTCTCATGTGTAAACATACATGCCTTGATTCAGCAAAGTATCAACAGATTTAAAGCCAGAGAGGAACTCCGTGTTAATCTAATCTAACCTTTTCCTAAACTAAAGCCATCAGAAGTCCCTGAATTCCAATAGCTGCTCCAATACCTTTTTTGGCAATATATCCAATTTGAATTTAGAGATTTTTTGTGAACAGATAGTTCCACTAGCTAATGACCATCACTGTCAACAATTTGCACCTTTATTTCTATGCTGCATATCCTTAATGTCAACTTCTAGTTGATCTTACCAGATGCTTCTCCTCTTGCATGAGTAGTCCTCCGCTCTCAAACTTGTTTCCCAGAAGCAGCTGCTTATAAACTGCGATCAAATCACTTCTTTCTTAAGCTGCTTTAAATTTATGATATTCATATCCTTTTCAATTTCACAATGTTCTTTACAGCATGTGAATGCAAGAACTGTTTGAAATATCCCAGTAGTGCTCGCATCAGCGCTACGAACACAGATCACACAACCTCTTCACTCCTACTTGATATTGCCTTGGCTAAGGATATTGGTTATCCTTAGGTAGAAGGACACAATGGCCTCTAAATCTTCAACTGACTAGTGACCATGAACTAGAAACTTTCTAGAATGACTGTTTCACAGGATAGAGATTATGCCATGAGTAGGACTACAGTTTTTGTTCCTAGACAAATTACCTTAAATGAATGTTTCTATGTGAGTGCCTTTTGTGTCCTTTAGTTGCCCTCAGCATGCCAGTCTTTTTGTATTGATGACTTTCTATGTAGTATTTTCCACCCTCAAATTCTATGAGTCATCTTCCAATTTCATCAGCAGTAATTCTGAGAGTAATTCTACTGGCATGGTAGCAATTCAGGACCAAACTGTGCAGAACCTCACTAGAAAAATATCCATGTGACAATGGCTTGCCATTTACAATTACATTTTAAGCGCTTAACAGGATCTTGATTAACTTCTTCCACACCATGTTAATTTTGTAGGTTTAGCTGACAATTAAAAATGCTTTGTCAAGTCAGATGACTTCTAAAAACCAAACTCAATGCCAGTTAAACTATTAAATCAGCTTTATCAAACATGGAACTTCATCAAAGTCTATTCTGCAGGAACCTTTAGGACTTGAACAGGACTACTCTTCCTTTTAGATACCTTGCTGAATGAGGGCCATACACAGATGCTTATAAAAACAATCATGGCACTGAAAAGCTATTATTAAAACCAAATTACAATAAACAGGAAAAAAAACTCCAACCTCTGAAAACAAACTGTATCAGGTGATGCTTTGAAAAAAAAGCTTACCAATTTAACGTGCTATTTTTGCTCTTGACCAACTGATGCCCTTTCTGAGTAGTGCTACTTTAAAAGAGAGCAGCTGATACAACTGCACGAACTGCAGCAGCTTTCAGTTTCTCTCTTCATCCCAGCATTTCGGAAGCAGGCTGAGAAGGCTCAAGTATTAGATTTTCAGCCTGCTGCAAGTTTTGTCATTGTCTGCTTTCTGATGTGTGTAACAGTAATTCAGAGGCACTCCCTAGCTTGTATGCACACATCCATACTTACTTTCGGGATTAAAAATTTTGTAAACATAGATATTTTCTGTACTGCCACTGAAACTAGCGACATGGAACAAATGCGACTGATGAAAGATTGCAGCTTTCTGTCATCTGATAAGATGATGGCATTAGTGAATTGCTGGTAGGCATATCATATGATATGCTGGCACTTGTGAAGGTTACCAATGCTTGTGTTGAGTCACAAGATTGTTTTTCTATGTCTTCTGAATTCACAGAGATCAGACTAGCATGTTTTGATCTCCTCCATAACAAAGTTTGCTTTCGCAGACTTCCCAAGTCCTCCTTAAAGTGTGGATTGAAAAGTATATAAAGGAGTGGGTTTAGACATGCAGGCAGTGGGACAATCACTAGCAGTATTGACTTAATCACTTCTGGGCTGATAAAAGTGAGGTTTAGTAAGGAGGAAAAAGATAAGAAGGCCACAGGGCAATAAAGAATGCAATTAGTAAAAAGTAGCAAGGCTATATGTTTGACCATAGAGCAATCCCAAATGTTGTCTAGTTCTCCCTTCTCTAAACTACAGTAGAGCTTTGTATAAGCAATAGTCATTACCAGAAAACAAAGGGAGTTCAGCAATACCAGTGCTACCATGTAGCCCATAGCAGTGGGTTCTCCAAATGGTAGTGGTAAACAAAGCGGAGAAACCCCATACTCACTCCCAGTGAGGAGTGGTATCACTGCAATGATTAGTGCCACCATAAAGCAAAAGAAAATGGCAATTTTTACACTAGCAATGGAGGATTTTGTTTCAAACTTTGTAGCGTGCTTTACAGAGAATGCACGCTCAAGTGCAGCTAGGGTAAGGAGGAAAATGGAAGCCTCTGAAGCAAATATAGAGAGAAGGCCAGTTATTTGGCAACCAGTTCCACTTTCCCACCATGCTCCGTACTGAGCAAAGCTACCAAAAGTTGAGGCATCCACGCTAGCCAGTACTCCGCTGGCCAGACCCATCAAGGCATTTACAATAGCTATTAAACCAATCAAAAGTTTTATGGAGGACATATACAATGGAGATCTGAACACTGTAGCAGACACCAGTGCATTGCAAATAAAGGTCAAACCCACTATGGTCCACACTCCAATTCTGATCAGCCAGCTACCAAACAGATGGTCACATGGTTTGAAGGGACCTGAAATGACAAAATAAAAAGGGCAAGGGAAACCCATGTAAACTAAAAAATAATTTTGTACTTTCTAAGACATTAAATTTCATGCTTTTTGCAGGTTCTCAGCACAGCCAAGCAGTGAATTTCAGTCCAAAAGGGGAGCTGGAAATTTGCTCTTCCTTTGGAGTAATCTGAGACCTTGATAACATGCTGCTAAATGCACATTGCATGTTGGATTACTGGTGCACATGAGCCTTTGTCCCTCAACCCAAATAGTCTATGGGTTTCTTTTTGTGCCTAGCAGTACAAGTGCAATGCGAATGTCCAGTCTGTAGTTTCAAGAAATGCTGTGATGTTTGTCAGTGTGTGAAAAAAGCTGAAAAAGATACCTCTCACTAAACTAGGACAGGATGCTAATGAGTCCTGGTGAAGTGTGATGTAATGGATATGGACAGATGCACTTTGGCTACCTTATAACGTGATGTCACACAGTCCAAGAAAATTGAGGCTGTCTTTGCATTTGGAAGTGCTGCCTTTTTGGAGGGGCTTCTGATGACCTGTGGCTGAAGTCAGGTCATTATGATTGAAGCCTGCTGTGTATTCTCATCGAATTGAGGTGCATATGCTGTGCAGTTGAAGCTGAATGCTCTACAATCTGAGAAACATTATTTATCTTGGTACAAGCCAGCTATGCTCTCTCAAAGCAAGTCCTTCACAGTGGTCTGTGCTTCTCCATGAAGACACAAACCCCGCAGCTGAGATGCGCTCCATATGACTACAGCTGTTGCCATCAAGTAGGCATAAGCATCTATTGTGTCAGTTTGCAAGTTTTTCTAAGATACCATTTGAAAGATCAGCACGGAAGCTAAATTTCCTTGAGTCTGGTGATAACTTACCTTGAAGACAGCGACATTTTGGTGATCTCAGTAGTTATATTTAGGCCATAGGAGAATATGTGATGGTCAAATGGTTCTAAATTCTTTGCTTCCTGCCTTTTCTATTCCTCTTTACATAACTTTTAAAAATTTATTATTATTTGCTGTTACAAACAAGAATCTTGGCTCGGAATGAATGTTGAAGTACTAGTTGTCACTTGGGGTTTTTTGTTCATGTTTCACAATGAAAGAATGGCTAGGGAAAATGTTTGCTGAATCAAGCAAGCAAAACTTATGACCACAGCTGTTAAAGCTAGAAGCGACCTTCCAGAGACATGTTCCTTTCCCTGCCTTAAAGGAAACTTTCAGTGGAATTGGTGGCCTGTAGCTTTGCAATTCAATCAATGTATTTCTTTTTCCTTTCTGCCACACTGCGAAGCCAGGGATGCACTATTCTATAAAGAAAATGACAGTGCTGGGGGCCCTTTGTGATGGACTGTGTACATCAATACAGTAGTGTTTGGTATTTCCTAGACATTAAATTAAACTGTGTGTTGTTCAAGAAGCTCAAGTGTAGAATAACTCAGTGAGGTTCAGAAGAATTACTTTAGCTTTTCAAAAGATTCTGTTCCCCTTTATCATCTGTGTCTTGGTAGAACAGAGTCTTTGCTCTCTCATTCCCTTGATAAGGGGATCAATTCCTGTGAAAAGGGGCCCAGGCTGAGGATCTGCTTGAGGACTGGGTAAAACTTTTGTTACGCTCATAGATGAGTTTAGTAGCCGAATAGTTTTCTGGACTTCAATGCAAAAATTTATATTATTGTGTAATGTATTTGTATTAATCTCACCAAATTATTGCAAAACATCATGTTACTGTCCTAGTATCAGATTCAGAGTTCTGCATCTAGAATATCTGGTAATACTGTGCTTGGATTCCTATCTGTCTGGCAGTTTCGTACCTGGAGAAGGTGAGCATTGCACTGAATGATGAGCTTTCAAATCTTCTTCAAAGTCAAGAAAAAAATCTTCAAAGTCACGCTCATCTGTGGGGGAGAAAATACCCAGATTTGATACTGCAATTTTCAGGAAAACTCCTTTGAGTACAAATTGCAAAAATGTCTGTGGTATTTAAGGCCTGGTCTTGTCCCTCTGCCTGCCAAACTCTGAGCAGAAGCAGACGTATGCCTACTTGGTTTTGAATTACTGTACTCAGGATTATTTAAAAAGTTGGCACCATCACTTCTCTGAAAATAATCACTTACATGTACATTCTCTGTTACCCAATTTGCAGTGTGACGACTGCCTAGGAAGGAGTTTAAAATATGAATTCTGCTGTTGTGCCAGGCTATTAAGAATTAACCCAAGTTTTTCTGTGTTTCTTATGTCATCGCTCTACCACGTATTCTTGGCTCTATTCTTGCTGGGGCTAGCCCTGAACTCTGAGACTTACTGGTTTGCAGGAGCGGAGATAGCACAGAAAGCAGCAGGATGGTATAACATGTATGTGTGCACCTACATAACAGGTAACAGGTACCTGGTCAAGTAACACACCTTGTGCTGAAGGGGAAGAAAAATACAGTAGTCTTCTGTCCTGGAGAGCAGATGCACTCTCCAGGAAGTGCCGGGAAAAAATACCGGCAGCTATGCCAAAGTAGCCACATAAGCTCTGTGACTCATCCTGAAGCATGTGGACAGCAGGAGAGCCAAGGATGCGTTGCTACTTCCAAGGCTGGCAAGAAAGTAGTTCTTTGCTGGCCTGCTCCTGTATGGGATTACATACTAGCACTACTTCCCTGACTCTCACATAAAGGGAAGATTTCACTTCCCACATTATTATAGTTATTATTTGGACGGAAAGATGAGCGAGTGAGATTTTTGAACTCTGAAAAAATGAGTTTGCTAAGCATAGGAATGCTTGAATAACATATTATCAGGCAAGAGAGAGGGAGAGGCTGCCTCTGTGACTGTAAGAGACTATTGGATTTGTTTAACATCACAGGCTGCTCACAGCCTTCAGGTAGATTTAAAAGCCGAAAGATGACGATTACCTTGAATTTGTAACAATCCAGCATCCTTCCTGTGAAGATCGTCAATGCTGCTATTCTCATCTTTGTTCCATTGGCTGGAGATTTTGTAGTGGCTCTCACAAGCTCCAAAGGCACAGCACTGATAAGCATAAGGCATTTCCATGACCCTGTAGAAGAATAAGGAAGCATGCCACAATACTGGTTTAGCACCAGTTACTGGATTGTACTGCTCCTCTACTGTTAGCACAAAGGAACTTGTTTAAATAACCATGACTGAAAGTAAAAATATCTATGGGTAAAAATCAGTCATGATAATACAAAATGAGGACTCACAAATAAAATTCAACATCAGAAATGCAGATGATTTCTAGGCTGATTTTAGTGAAGGCACAATGAAATTTACTTACGCATTTTCATAGGAGATACGAAAGTGGGAGATATGTGCCTTGCCGCTGAATGTTACTCTTAGAGCTGTATTTCTATTTTATGATTTTGAATGATTTTACAGTGTAACTCAACAGTTTCTCCATGTTACTTTGTTAATGGTTTCTTTTAAAAAAGCAGATCCAAAGATCACAACTGCAGGCAAAATCAAAACATCACTTCCCATATGGAATTTCTCCAGTTTTGGGAGAATGAGATCTTTTGGAATTCAAACTTTATCCACCTCTTTCCACATCCAACTCTTTTCACATTAAGATGGCAAAAAGGAGATTGTCTTTTGTGCACAGATCAAGAAAGCAGTGTTCTAAACCAAAAGGTGAATGAATCAGAAAGGCACTGTGTACGAAAACAGATGTCACTGAGGAAAAGGTTTTACTTTATTAATTGTCTTAGAAATGAGCACAGTCATTGCAGGACACTGGGTGCTCATTCCTAACTAACTCTTTTAAGATCATTGGTATTCCTAACACATAACTGAGTATAGGTCAGTGAGTTTCAATGATTTTGAGGGTTTCTTTTGTCAGAAAATTGCTCATTTCCAGTATGTTTTGAATTTAATTCCTTTGGGCATGTGCAAATTCTGGGGTAGCATGGAAGAACTACATACATTCAAGTTCTGTAGACTACTTCTTCTATTCCTTAGATATATTTTATGCTTTGAACGCGGAGGTATTTAATTTGCACAGTTCACCAATAGTACATACTAAACCCTAACAACTCACCTTAATTCCAAAAGCCCAATAAACCAAAAAATTCAAAGATAAAGAGGTGATTAGAAGTTATTCTGACTTAACTTAAAAGGAATAAAATAGAACTAGATCCTCCTATCAGATTACTTTCAACAGGTTAATCATGTAAATTAACATAATGAGCGTTCCAAGCAACCTCTAACCTGGGAAATCTGCAAAGAAATCAGTCTGAATCAGGCCCAGTGCCAACAGGACTTAAACTTGTGCGCTAGCCAAAAGCTTGGTACGAAGAGGAACAAATGGAACCCTAAGCTCCAGAGTGATTTTTAAATTAGTGCATTTGGGGGCATTTAGATTCTATATACTTACATTTCTGTTGGGAATTAGTAACAATAATCTGTACCCTTGTACCCAAACCAAAAAGCTACATAAGGTATTTTTAAGGTACTCCAATAAAAGTTCAAGATAACCAAGATCTAACTATCAAGCAACCTCATGCCAGCAGATTTAAATATTTAATTTCTAACTCATTTCTGTGCATGCCATCTTTTAAAATAAGATTATCTTGATTAAACATTTTTGAACACATTTCTCAGAAGCCCTTCTTAAATAAACTATTATTAAATCCATAGATTACTAGACTAACCCATAGCTAGTCACTCGGGCTAAAAACAATCCCAATCCCTAACTAGAAATGTCCCTTTTCTGAAAAAAATCCCCACAAACAACAACAACAAAAACTTATCAAAAGAAACACTGACAGTTCTGCAAGGTGATCACTGCAACTTGTGGCTTCAGACCTTTTGGAAGACATTGAGACAGCTGGGGAAACGAACAGCTAGTGGATATTTCAGGCTCAAGGAACTAACAGAAATGTATTCTCTGGTTATTCAAACAGCTCTCTGTGTTTAATAATGACAGATTTCCAGATGCTGTTGCACTTCTACCAGCCTGCTGGCCTGTCATACACTGGAAATGTGGACCTCTCACATTCTACGGGTCCACTACTTCGATGCCAAAAAACCCCACTGCTTTTAAATTATCTTTAAAGACCAAGACTCCCATTTCTTATCCTCTCTGTAGGTCTTTCTAGCATCCTTTCTTAAATCTGAACAGTTTTGGGTTTTTTTCCCCTGGGTTAGTAGGCTGTACATACAGGCCTCAAATTGGCAAATGTTTCTGAATCTGTGTGCAAAGCGTAACTGCACAGAATGACTGGGACCCAGAACAGAGAGGACGAAACATACTTTGCAATGGAGAGAAATTAGTATCAGCTCTTCTTGGTGACAGAGGAATTTCTTTCTTGCAAAAGCTACATTTAACAAAAAAACAAAAAAAAGGAAGCAACTCTCAGCCATACAGTGCTGGAAGCAGTCCTTTTTATGGCTGGTGCTTATTTGATGTGGGTGATTAGATTTGGACTTTGTCAAATTAAACTCTTTTAGAAACATTGGCTGAATTTATTTTTATATACTGCTTATCTTACTGATGATATCTGTATCCTTGATAATTTTTTTCCTGCAGCAAGGAATGCCTCTTTTTTCTGTTTTTAGATTAAGCAGCAGAGAACACAAGGTCGTTTTCCACCTCACAAAGGTGTGTGGTTGATGGTGAACGGAAAGGCACAGTTATGACGAATGGAGCAAATCACTGAGTTCTTTACAGCGCTGAATCAAAGCATCAGATAAAGAAGGAAGGAGTGGCTGGCAGCCTGACTTTACTTCCTCAAAGCTTGCCATAACAGGCTGGGCTGAGCTCTGTAGAGCGTTCTCGTGCCATTGCTGAAGGTGGGGCAGAGGATGCTCAGCTCTTTGATGTGTCTGTGTATTGAACAGCAATGACCCATTTAGATGAGCAGGAAGCTTTTATACAGGAATTTGTCTTTAATGTTGTAACCAGTGTCTAGTTCCAACAATTACAAAGGGTGAAATTTCATTTTGTTTTAGATCTCTGTTCAAGTTTGGTGCTTCATGCATTGTCTGTGCAGTGATCCTGTGTGAAGTCCTGGCCTCATTTTGATTTATGGTAAAAGTCCTGCAGACTCCAGGTCAGGATTTTACCCCATTCTCTCCTGACTGGATATAACTTGTTCTTACAGATGTTAATTAACTCTAGATATATTAATCATACTTTTTATACCTTTTTTTAAGACTTAAGCTATTGCCTGACACATCCTTGTTAACTACTTAGCCAGACTAAATACACTGTCGTTGCACATGAGCAATGTACGTAATTTTACTGGTGGAAAAATCATATAAAGTACAATTTTGACAAAAGAACTAAAAAATCTTAGTTGTACATAATTCAGTTGAATAGTAGATTATTCTAGGACTACTACAGCACCTCTTATGCCTCTAGGCCATGGTATATACATCACTATATATTTGCTAGGTTGGAGTAATCCATTTTCTTGTGTTACATTCTTTTAAAGAACCTTCAGGTATTTTAGAATTGTCACCTGCCTCAACATGTTGGCAAAGTCAGTGAGAGAAGAAAAACTATGGCAGAAGCTCAGCCTCAACCATTCATGATTTCATATGGTACTTGCTTCTTGACCTCTGAGACCCATCTCAAGGTCTCTAGTGTAAGAGAGGCGTAAGGCCTCTAGTACTTCGAATGTTTATGTTATAAAGTAGTTTCATAGACTGTGATGAAGTCACTGCCCAATCTCCTCTGTGACAAAGTACAAATATTGGGTTTATTAAGATTTTAAGGCATTGTTTCCTAACCTTGGAACCATTTTTTGCAGCTCTTCTCTCAGTTTATATTAACATGTCATCATAGAATTGTTCTAGTGTGGATCCCTCCAGTGCTGTATGCAGAGGTTTAATCAGCTCCACACTTCTACTCATGACTCCCTTATTGATAACTCCAAACACTCCAGTCCTTTTCATTAGTAGTAACGTCTCCTTGAGTTGTCTGCCTGCTAAGACTCATGGGACTTTTCCAGTGTAAAAGGCAAATCTAGTGAAGACATAAGATGGAGTCTCTATCCTTGGAGATATTCCAAAGTTGTCTGGACACCATCCTGGGCAACCAGCTCCACGTGACCCTGCTTGAGCAGGGGAGGTTGGACAAGATGACCTCCAGAGGTCCCTTCCAACCTCAACCATTCTGTGATTCTGTAACTATGTGCACACTGTTTAATTGTTTCAAATTTTATGATATCAAACCTTTTACAGTAAAACATGGAAAAAATACATGTTGCTCTTGGCATCCTCTAATTAAAATATAAAAATCAAGCGAGAGTTAGGGGACACTCCCAAATACCCTGAAGTCAGAGGCAAAACTCTCTTTACTGTGATTTCTCTATGGTCATCCAGTGACTGGCAGAGCTGCAAATGATCTCTAGAGAACATTTCCTTCCTGTATCACAGAGCATCCAGCAGAAAATTACTAGCATCAAAATGTTTTAGTAATAATGGCAAAGTATTACCTGAATCTTAATCAAAAGATTACAGAAAAAACATGTTCAAACAAAAGAGGTCAAATATTTTGGAACTTCAGGAGTATATTCTTCCCTTGATATTTGCTGTGTTCTCATTAAACATAATGGAAGTTCTGTAAGCACAATCCAGTAGAAGAAGGACATATCACTAAGCTGCTAGCAATATTGTTTTAACAGCTTTTGAAACATACCACCAGGAAGCAGATGTGGCTCGTATTAAGCAAGTACTGGGGTTAATATTTCAAAACCCTTCATAGTTTCTTCAGTTAAAAGTGAGCATGATAAAAGAAGTCTATCATTTTTATCATATTTGCTTTAGTTTTAATAGCACTGATCAAAGACTGACAATACGAAGTAACATGCGTTACACACTGACACACCTTCCATTGCACATGAACACAAATGTGGCTTATTAGTTTTAATGATATACTCACTTGAGTTCTGGAAAATTTTCAGATGATATCAAACTTTGTAGGGCATGATTTCCTGTTAATTTTAAATGAGTTAAACCATGTAGCCCCGTCACAGGAAAAGAGGACAAAAGGTTGGATGACACATCCCTGCATAACAGCAAATAAAAATCAGCTTACGGGTTTTCATTTTTTTTCTTCAGCACTAGAAGTGTCACGTTGGAAAAACAGGTTAGACTTTTCTAACTCAATCAAAAATGACTACGTTAAACAGAGGCCCCAGTCAGCAGAGCAAAGCTGCAGTACCACTCAGGAGTATGCACCTATGTGTCTAGCAGAAAGCTAACACTAATATCTAGCAGTTAGCCAAGTTTGTTGCCAAATTTTGACTCCAAACATTCATAGTGCCAGTTTTGAGACTAGCAAATGAATTTAAAATCTGGTCATTAGATTGTTTGAATTAAAGGGAGCCATTACCAGAACAGCTTCCCACAGTTTAAAAGATTCAGTGGGATACTAGAGGGCACAGCTGCCCTGAAAGCTCCACAGGGAGCAGGTCAGGTGTACGGGGAAAATGTGTGTTTCAGGGTAGGATGGGTCTGGGCTGGAGCAGATGAAGGTGACAGTTCTGTGCTGAGGTTTGTCTGAGGAGATGAGAGAAGACAGCACAGATGAACACGGATACATAACTTGGGGAAAGTAAAACAGGTGAATGAAAAAGTGACAGTGATCAAGGAAGATATGGTAAAGTAAACAAAGAGGGGAAGTCCAGAGGTATTCTGTTCTCTATTTCTCCCTCTCTCTTCCATTCATTCTAAGAACCTTTTCAGTCCTCTTCACAATTATCTACACTGCAATACTTAAGATCGTCAACAGTCAAGAAGGAGGAAGAAGGGGAGTCTGATGCTGCTGAAATGCTTTTATGCCCAAGGCTGAAGAGCAAATTTCCTGTCTCTTGGACTATCTACTGAAATCTAAGGGCTAGACATAAAATAAGGTATGTCGATGGACTGGTCTTCTACCTATCTGGTTTAGTGTGTGTCCTCTTGCTCACAACATAATTAAATACCAAAGGTGAAATTCTGGCCCTACTGCAATGGTACAAATGACCACTGACTTCAGTCAGACCAGGGTTAGAGACAAGCATTTCAGGAAACACTGGTACACTGTGTTACTGTGTGTGTGTTAAAGGGCTTTTTTCTTTAACCTTCTCTGACTGTTCTATGCTATTGACCAAAGCTACAATTTATTGCTCACCTCACGAAGTAGGAAAGTTCTGAGGAGGGCCCCAAAAGGGATGTCATAGACAATATTGTCTTTATGGACATTTTTCAGTGCACCACTCAGAGGGGAGTCTTTGCACATCAACAGAAATGAATACCCTTTTCCAAATTTACGTTTCCCAGCAGCTACTGGATTATCTGTGAGCAAATGCCCAGCAGTGTATCTTTGTGACAACCATGCAGAAGGATGACTCCAGAGGAATTTTTTTTCTTGTCTTCCCCATACACGCAGTGCCTCAGGGATTCACCTTAAAGAGGCATTACAATGACAGTGGGAAGTAGGAAAATGTTAGTAAGGACTGAGAAGTGCTTGTGAACAAGGCCTGCAAAATTGGCTGCTGATGTTTTGACCACTAACTACTCTGACTGAACTTACTAAAGAAGAAAACCTATTCCATCAAATGAGGAACGATGAAATAAAGATGCGTACTGGAAAATGTTTCTTTAATTTTTAATCCAATTGTTAGTCCCTGAAACACAACTAACAGGAAATATTCCCCACTGCTACAAGAGACTAAACTGCTAACAAATTGAATGAAGAAAGGCAGATGCACTGATATTCTTCATGGACTCCAAATCACTCTGATTACACAGCGTTATATGCAGCTTTGCCATAATACCTATGGGAATTGGTGAAGTACAAGAAAGCAGGCATTTAGATATGGATTCAACAGACCAGAAGATTAGAATGGAGAAAGCGTCAATTTCTGCTGGGGCACCAAGTTATTAAATCTTTGTATGCTCTTGCAAGGAAAATGTGAAAATTTGAATGTAAAAGATATACAAATACTTACAGTTTGATCAGAGATGGTAAAGAGGAGAAGGCATTGGGGTGAATAATTTTAATTTTGTTCCAAGCTAAATCCCTACAAGAAAAGTGAGTGGAAAATTACATACCCACTGAGTGAATATGGAAGTTTTCATACACTTGATTAGGAGGCCTAAATATAAAAAAGGTATTAATTACATGCAAATATTTTCAATAAGCTTCTGCATATCTTACAGTGCAAAATCTTTTTTCCATTTTCAAATTATTTTAGTCAGTTAATGGTGTTAGTTATTAAACTGACAACTTTCTTAAAAAGTCTTATTGCCTTCTACAGTCTAAGGCAGTTTTCTTCAGTCTGCGTCACAGTTTCCTAAGGTGGCAGAAAGAAGGGTGGGGTATATGGACTACTTCTAAGAGGTCCTCATGACATGACTACGAACAGCAAATCCATTGTCAATAGGCTTAACTTCCTAATCTCAATCTTCACCGCCTCTGAAAAATCAAAAAGACTGAAAGCAACTCTTAAAAAAAATTATGGGTTTGATCCTGCAAAAACTTACAACCGTGAGTAATTTCTTGACAAAATTACTCTGCTAGCACATGCGTCTGTGTGAAAACTAGGAACCTGCACATGTCTGGACTCTATTTCTTAAGACACTGTTCTCTATAAAAAGATTTCATGCTCCCCAGAGCTGATTATTATGTGAACCTGCCAACAGATACCAGCTCTGGCTCAGTATCTCTCTCCACCTCCATCATAAACATTTAGAAGTAATAGCTTTTATAGCTACAAGTTTACATCTTTGAATTCATTGCTGCAGATGCTAAACTTCACAATGTTTGTTCTCCTTTCACAGTTATGACCTAATGGGTGAAAGATCAAAGTGAAGAAAAACAGAAACAAGGACGTTTTGGGGCATATAGCAAGCAGACAGTATATACCCCACGTTTTTCAGAACCTGAGTGAATGGCTGTTAGGGCTGTACTCACAGAGACCGAAGAGCAGCCAGCTGCCGAAACGTGTCTGCTTTGATTTCACTGATTTCATTGTGATGCAAGTCACTGAAACAGCAATAAGAATCTCCTCAGTTTCAAAGGTACTTGGAGGACACTTCAGGGTGTTTTAGATTGTGTTTATGATCCACTTCAATATAGTGTAAGGGTATGTATTTGGCATATGTCAAATCGGTCAGCAATAACCAAGTTAATGATGCTCAAACACATTTGTATACAGATGCTTCTTTTTAGGCTTTTTAGGGTAGTTTGACGCTTACATTTTTTGGAGTTTTTTACACGCAGTAAAACAGGGTAAATCTTCCAGCAGGTTATAAGACAGATCCCTGTAATACACAAGAAAAGAAAAGATTAACATCAAAGTAACGTTAAAAGAAAAAGATCTTTCATTGTCTACCTTCATGCTCAATTTAAAATAACTTGTTTTTATCCACACTCACAGAAGAATTGAAATGTGCGAACTCACTTATCATCTCTCATCTGTCAGATTTTGATTTCTAACTGAGGAGGAGAGAGGAGGGGAGAAGGCAAGATGTATTAACTCCATATCCTATGTTTGCAAATTCCTTGCATTGTCTGAAGATTTCCTGCCTGAAGTGTAGACTTCTGCTGAGTGTTTTACAGATATGATATTGGCCATCTGCTCATAGGGAATATTGGATTTACATCACAGACTTCATATTCATCGTGTTTAAATTCTGACAAATATTTAAACAATTTAAAATAATCTACTAAATATATATACTCCTATTTTTTCAGAGAAGATCCTGTATTTTTCTGGTAATAATCACAATGGACTGTAATCAGCTTTCCATTCTACACTTTTAATTAAGCACTATTGCCTCTGATCCTTGGACTGTTATATCTTATAACTGAGGGAAATGGTTAAAAAAAATATTGGAACTAACTTTGAAATCAATTACTACATGGGGGAAAAAAAACTTAAAAAGACTTGAGCCAAAACTCAACAAATTACAGAATAACTGAAACATCTGGACTGATTTATAGTATAATATAACTAATCAAAACCAAGCCCAGGCAATTTGCAGAAATTGGAGGGAAAAAAAAAGAAGGAACCAAACACCCACCCCCTCCCCCCCGCCCCCAACAGTCTCATCCTATATATACATGTTGCTCAGGGAAAACTGAATGGAAAATTTGCTAGTGAAAAGAATATAGAAAAAAAGCTTATGCCTATAATTACGACAAATGTCCTTTTCCAGAGTTATCCAATATTATCATGTAAAACAGTAATCTCTTTTCACTCCTGTGTCAAATTCTTTAAAACCGGTTCATCTCCACCCATTTACTTCCTTGGTAAAATTTTATTTCCACTGTTACTATTCCAACAGGGGCATTTAGACTATTCCGTATTTGATATGTGGAAGTGGTGCAAGTAATGACCGTGTGTGTTTTTAAGGTATTCTACTCTGCTTTTACTATGCACAAAGGCTACCATCAATATATGTATATTTTTTGTTACAACAGGGAAGATTATGGCCTCTGTTTTTTTATTTTTCATAGGTACTCTGTGGTCCAAAACAGATGTGACAGAGGAGAATTCAAGTGAGCTGGAGGCTTTTAGGCCAAGGTAAAAGATGTTTGGTATGTCTGGTGGACTGTGGCTATTCTGTCATGCACAGATTTGTGACTTAGGTCTCCTTAAAAGTATGTTATCAGCTTGAATTTTGTCCATACTGACACTCCCTCTTCATACACGGAAAAAAAACCAAAACCAAAACCGAAACCCTTCTCCCCTCGGTTTCTATTAGAGCTCCAGGAAATATTGTACTTGTTCATTTTTAAGGATTTTTTGCTACTTCGTTAATACATGAGGCTCTTGGCACCAGCAGAGGGCAAGTGGTTTTGGTTCCTGCGTTGAGGTGCATACCCAACTGTGCTAAGGGTAGTCTCTCGAGGACTGCTGGGACCGTGTTCTCACATACACCTTTACTGCAGGTGCGCAGACACCCAGGAAACGTCCATGTACATTAATCTACATTTGGAAGTATTGGTGGCTAGGTAGGATGCACAAATTGTCTTTCAAAGCAGTGTTTGCACTTGTTGTGTTTGTGCACGTATCTGAGCCACGAAGCCCCTTCAAGCAGTCTCCAAGTAACTTGTGGGGTTCAGCGCACTGTTATACTTCATGGCACAAGCAAAACTAATGTGCAAACCTAAATGTGGGCTTGGCAGGCTTGTTCCAATCTGATGGGAATGGGGAAAGAGCAACTCTGAGTACATGAAATTGCTGTTAAATTGGTTCCCCACCCTTTTAAATATCAGATCTAATAATACAGGGTGATACTCAAAAATAAAAAATGGGAATTTGCAATGGACAGTGCTACTCTACTATGAACTGTACAAGTTACTAATTACTATAGTATTTATTTGTCTCCTGTTTTGAGATTATTTATTGTTTTTGAATAATACAGGACATATTTAAACTTAAGTCTGTGTGCAGACTTTCTTCTGGCAACAGACTCTGTTCCTGTCTTTTATCATTCTGGAAATGATTATATTGAGTCCATCAATTAAAACTTAATTTTTTCTGGAAAGGTTCATGACATCCATGCTGGTATTCAAATAATGTGTTATAATTAGTGCTATTTCAATGTTGGCTAAAGAACTAATACCAAATACATTCCTAGTGATGTAATACATAGAGGAAAGTGCTGTTGGCTCATTCTCAAAGAAGCGGACACAATGATTACTTTCGTTAGTGATTAAGCAAACTCGAAGGAAATTTCCAAGCTAAAATAATATTGGATATTTGTATAAAAACTATGCCCCAACTATGACAAGGAATAGTCTATTAAAATTTCAGTCAGCTACTTATGTCTGGTTGGAAAAGAAACTAAAAGAGGAACATAACAAGGACTCAAAACTACACTCCTTAGTTATATTTTCCATTCACTTCACTGAATTATCTGCCTCAGTGAGGAAAAAAAAACCAGACTACTGTAGGAGAGACAGAATGAATGAAAATAAGGTAGTTCTGCTGGTTTTTAAACAAAATTTTACCATTTTACCCTTTCCTAAAACTATGCAAAGTAATTATCTTTTTCAGCAACGTATGGGAAATCCTGACTGATAAGTGGATTGTGAACCTTTTGAGTAACACGGGGGCCTGCTCCCTGAGCTGAATTCCTAAGAAGTAATGTGATACACAGAAATAGCAGTAATTGGGTAATTTTGAAATCATAACGATTTCATTTGTCCATTAATCTTTTGCATTAACGTAATGTTAATAATCTTACTGAAACGTACAGCACTTGGAGATTAGATAACTGGTCACAAGCTGATTTGGGGAGCGAGGTGATCTGTGCTCCTGTGAGTGTCCTGTTAAAAGTATTTATTAAAAAAAAAAAAAAAGAAAAAAAGGTTACTTTTTAAAGATTGCAAAACAAATGTATTTTTTTAGGACATTCTTTAGAATAAGTCAGTATCCAAAAAAATAAAACAAAGCAAAAATACTTCTCTAGCACTTACAAACTCTCCAGACTTGTAGTCCCTGTCAGATCAGGAAACTCTGTTATCTGTGAAGCACCATTTAAAGTCCTAGAATTTAAAAACATCATTTCAATATAATTGTGGTGAGGGAAATGTGGGACAGCTCTAATATTGCAATATATAAAGACAATTAAAATAAAAAGGTAAACACATACAGAGTTCTGAGTTCTGGTAAGTGCTGAAAAGCAGATTTTCCCACAAGCTGGATAGGATTATCATAAAAATGTCTGCAAAAAGAGGATAAAAAGACATTTTATGAAAAATATTTTAAAAGATTCTAAATATATTGCATGATTATACTATAAGCAAATGAGTAAACTTTCTGTGATGAATCACAGACTGTGCACCTCTAATTGTAGCAGAGGTGTACCTCTGGGCTTTTCTCGCCCACTAATCTGTATCCATCAACCACATTTCACATTTTCAATATTGAAGTGGTCATTGTTTTCTCGGTTTTAAAGCCAGAAGCCAGTCAACAAAATATTCCCTCTTCCTCCCAGGTTTGCAAAGATAGAAATCCAAATATGAAGAACTTTGTTATGACCTGAGACAAATTTAAGGATATCAGGTGAAGAAGTCAGAACTTCACCTACTCAGAAGACGTTCCCTTGCACTTTTTAATTCATGCTGCTTTTGTTCATAGAATAATATTGCTCAAGATGAGTCACTATTTTTCTTACATTTATTTTACAATTTCTTATTTTGAGGTTTGCCCATTAAATGCATTCTCATGTAAGACAATGGGAACTCAGACTGGAATCCATCAAGAGTAATTTTTGCTAGCTTCTACATTGCCAGTAATGCTAAGAGACTTACTTAGAATAAATAGTTCAAATAAAAGGTCAAAGGCCAGAGACCACTACTCGCTTCCCTTAAACAGGGCATGCAAACTGCCATTCTTTCCACAAAGTTGGAAAGATATGAGCTTGTTCGCTTGTATAATGATGTGCTAAACAGCATGCTCACAAGAAGAGCTATTTGACAATTAGCCACAAAAACGATACTTAGTTCCACATTCTCTAATAAGAAGAGTCATTGAAAAGACTCTTATCACTTACATTGTAATAAGTGATGGATTACCCACAAATGCACGCTCAGGTATAGACTTGATGTTATTGCTATGAAATCCCCTACAAAAGGAAAAATGGTTTACACAGTAAGAAAAAAAAAGTGAAGGCACAATCTGTATTCACAATGCACAACAATTTCTTTTGTTTGTGATAAGAAAAGTGTCTATGTAAAGGTATGTCCTTGATTTCTGGAATAAGACAGAACTGAAAAAAGTAAAAGAAAAGAAAAGCAATGAAAAAGTGGAATTCTGCACTTTTCTAAATGAACAAAACCATTCAGATGAAGTAAACTGCAAAATGGCATTTTAAAATTCAGATGCCCTCAGTAGGAAACTGCTTTGTAGCTATATGTGATGTATCTACGGATCTATGTGTGTATGTATATAGATATAATGCAAATATACACACACACA
The DNA here is from genome assembly GCF_018139145.2 of Gymnogyps californianus. Classification (NCBI taxonomy): domain Eukaryota; kingdom Metazoa; phylum Chordata; class Aves; order Accipitriformes; family Cathartidae; genus Gymnogyps; species Gymnogyps californianus. The sequence continues at coordinate 178,424,318 of NC_059471.1, forward strand.
TATGAACTAATAACATTAATAGTTAAATATGAATAATTAAATAACAATAAAACAGTATATATATTTTTCCCTGTGCTTGTTACACTGCAACTATTTCTTTTGCTAGGATAATAATGGATTGCACAAGTTTATCAAGTAAATGATTTTTTACATTATATTGTAATATGTTGAGCCTCCCACAACCACCTTTTTGTTGAAATATTTTAAAAGTGGACATGAACAAACTATCCAATGTAGTTATGCCTGCTGGATAGAGGGCCAAATCTTTGTTTCATCATTAATTACTGGATTTTATTCATGTGAGTAATTCTCCATTGTGAAAAACAAAAGAAACAACTAAGATTTCAAAAGAACAATGATGATTTGTGTGGGAAACTCCCATTAGTTCAGTCAGGTATGAAAAAGGCTTCCCAGCTTAAATTTATGCATTTAGAAAGCCTCAAATTGTTCATTGATGCAAGCACACTTGGCCATTACTTGAACAGGTCCCACATTATTGGTTTTACTTGTTTAGGCATTGTGCTACTGCTGATGAGCTACAGAACAAGGCTCTAAAACCCTAGTTCTTTTGCATGCAAAAAACCCTGCATCCATGCAGATGCAGACTCTAAGCAATATGAGGATCTCATTTAATCTAGAACCAGTAAACAGACTGTTTTTGTGGCTGTATTGAATGGGATTCCTTGCATGGCAGAAAAGCTAAGAAAATGGCATGACTACTTCCCAGGGCGTAGTCATCACCATTCTAACTTAAGTTAGAGTGAGGGAGCAGCCCCACCATCAGCCAAGAGCAGACTCCAGTGCATTTATGCATAGAAGAGCCTGAAGGACTTCTGAGCTGGTCAGAAGAGTGTGCTCACGGCTGCAGCCTGTGTCCTGGGGCACTGTACCCAAGCGATACAGCCTGTCTGAACTGAAGGCACTTTATAGCCTGTTAGTTCACATACTGAGCAAAAGAGCAGTAAAATCTATCTGCACCCCTGGGTAAAAAGACTATATTAAGGCCACACTGCGAAAAATGCTTCTATAGGTATCTTCAAAATCCAGTCTGGAAAACATTACGTATGCACTAACTTTGGGTAACAGCTATACCCACTTACTTTGGAGAGATAACTACTCCTACAGCTGAGATCTTGAAGTGCAGAGCATCTGGGACAATGGTGTCCCTGTGGCATCAAACAGATATGGCCCTGACTCGCTGGCCACTTGGCAGCAGATCTCCAGCTCTGACTGGCTGCCTTGGATGCCTCCAAGCTGTAGACAAAAAGCCATAGTCTGTGTTTTCAGCCCAGGCACAAATTCTGAGAGAGAAATGAGGTCCCACCCAGCAGCACCTAAGGTGGCCCTGCAATGAGCTGAACCTCTGTGGACCTGGGCTCTCACTTGGGTGAGAACAGCAGGGCATGCACAACCTCGTGGGAGACACCTCGTGCCTAGAACATCAGCTTCCAGGGCCCAAACAAAGCACTGAAGCACATGGCCTCGTGGTCTGTGCTGGATTTGGGATGTCAGGTTGCAATTTCACACTCCAAAGATTTCTTGTACCTAGGATCTTATCTGAAACAATAAGTTTGATACTTAGAGGTGAAGTCTTACGGGGGCCAGTAAGTATTCTCAAGTACATCAGGCACTTTGCTGGACTGGGCAAGGTGCATTTACTGCAAACCTGGGTTATCCATGTTTGGGTACTGACTCCGGAGATCAGCAAAAAGGCAATCCTTCGAGGCCACTGGATTTCATACCAATTATTTTAGCCGACAGATGACATAACAGCAGCTGAGAACAGTTGGGCTGAGAAACTCATAGTGCCACTCCCTCCTCCAGAGCCGCACTCTGCCAACACTGGAGGTGCTGAGCTGGAGTCAACACTGCCTGGGGATCCCTGCTTTGGAAAAAATCCCAGGTAGCTACTTAAAGTGGGTTTAAGATCAGTTTGTGACGTAGCAGGGGTACAACCGTGTCCACGTAGTATATGATTACCTATTTTTTTCAAAAATCTACGCTGATGGTACCAGTAACATGGTAAATAATTCAAATGGAAAGAATTCTGAACATATGCATTGATGTGTACATTGTGTGTATGATGTGTGAATATAATTTCATTCATTTTTTTATAATTCAGCTGTTTCTTACAATAAACTTGGCTGGTTTCTTTTCATTGTTGATTTTTTTAAATGCAAACTATGTCTGTGCATCCAGAACTGTTTTATTTACAGCATTACAAAGGACTATTTATATTGAAAAGAAACTGCTTTAATTTAATGGAGGGAGGGAGGGAAGAAGGTAAAGACATTTAAAACTAATGGACTAATAAGGGTGCCACGCCTTCTTTTTCTTAGACTAGAAGACTGTGATACATTGGATTGTTTGCAAAATCCAACTGTTGTGTTTGGGACTCAAAGTGAATTAATTGTATTTATTATTTACTGTATTCCAAGGATGAAGTTCCTGGAAAAAACCCACTGCACAATGCAGTATAAAAGTAAAAGTTGTCAGAACTTGAATGCTCTAAACTGAATGTTGAAAATGATCTTTTATGCATGTTGGCATGTTTATTAGTTTTTCCTAGGATATCAGTTTTTAAGAATTACTGATAAAATCACCAGCATTAAAAAAAATAATCACACACTAGACAAAACATCCTCCTTCCTAATATGAGCTCTGTACTTACAGTTCTTTTAGGTTTGTTAGTGTCCTGATAGCAGTGGGGAACTCGTCCAGACTGTTGTAATTTAAATCTCTGTGTGAAAATAGATTTTATTATTTAGGTTATGCACTGCAAAATGGATAACATAGAATTGTTGGCATCTGTAATGAAATATCATCTTCCATGCATTGAATAAATACATACAGCCAAAAGCCAGGAAATACTCAAAAGCGTATGGATTTTTTCCAACAAACTCTATTTAGGGCACATTATCACTCCTATTTTTTATCAGCATCCTATTTTTAGTTATATCTTAGCTATTCTGCAATAAAGAAAACATAAGTGGATTCAGATACTACTAAGGGATTTTCTGTTTTGTAAATTGCCCATCCTTTTCATTACTTGAAAGTATTAACAGGAAAAAAAATCTTTTAAACAGAATATTCAACAACTTTGTGTGGTGAGCTGCATTTTACATGGCTAATACATCTCACTATAAAGGTTTCATTTGGCTCTGACTCACTGTCTAGTTGTATTAGTCTTTCTTTTTTTTTTTTTTCTGATGAAAAAATCTCTGAAAAGATTTTTCCCAACAGTTAAGTGGTAAAAATAAGAGATACTGGAGTTTGGAGGGTAAAAATGATCGGGGGGAATCTTTCTCTGGCTAAAAGTGGGAAAACATACAGTAAGTTCAACGTTACCTTTAACTGTATTGTTAATTTTAAGATTTGTCAATATTCATACAGAGAATGTTTCTAACCACACAAATTGTCAAAACAGTAGTTTAGCTAGGGTAGTGACCTCTGCTTTAAGAACTGCTCATGCTGTAGTGGTAATTAGACTTTATTCTGGCAGGCTGAATGGACTATAAGCCTACTTCTGCCCTCAGCATGACATGTGCATCCTTTAGCATTCAGGAGACACCTGAAACTAAAATTGAGATATGCCAGTTTATTGTGATGCTCTCTGGCACTGCTCTGTGAAGAATATAGTCTGAAAAACTTGAGCAAAAGCCTTTTTGAAGAGGCAAAACACAAATCACAGTTTACAATAGATTGAAATTGAAATAGTATCAGGCTGAAGTAATGCAGGCAGGAAACTGCTGTCTGAACTCAACAAGGCTTTCCTTCCTGCTTGTAAATCTCTCTCCTGCTTATTGACAAAAAGAGATTACAGGCATGTATGGTTTGGTTTTGCCCTCCAGTGATATGTGATTTCCAGACCTATGCATCGATGCAAACAAATGATCTTAAAGCTGTCGTCCATCATTTACACCAAGATCTCTTTAGATTATCTTGAAACTATCTGGAAATCGTTCCATACAGCATGCAATTACCGTGCTTGAGGCAAGTGCTACATTCTCCTATTGCAGTGAAGTGGCTGCACCTACACTTATTCCCAGGTTCCTGACTGTCCTCTATGTTTTCATCTCTCTCATGCCAGGTGGCTGGGACTGGGTTTGCAATTACTTATTCCATTGTTCTGTTTTTCCCCATTTTTGACCAAGTGCCATGTGAATCTCACTTAAAAAAACAAAACAAACAATTGCATTTTCCTTCTCCCTTTCCCGTCCCCCTTTCCAGTGCTACACTAAGGGACTTCCTCTCAACTCACAGCCGGATAAAAGTCAAAATTGTAAAATTGCAATTCAGTGGCAAGGGATCAATGTAATCAAAACTAGTGATTAAAAAAAAAAGCTCAAAGCTTCTTGCTTTCTGATCTTAATGAAACATGAAAGTGGGCAGTACATAGTTCTGTGGATGAGAAAGCAAATAGTCACCTTTAGACCAGCATTATTCGTGTTTGAAACTTTGTCTATTTGTTCCTCATAACAGGCCTTTTAGCCTCTGTCCTGGTTGGGTGAAATATCTAAAATCTCTGAAAATGATGCAGCTGACTGTGGCAGGTGCCAGGGGAAGGACATGCAAGTTTTTACTGTCCCTGTAGCATTTTTGGGGTCTGTGGGCTACTCTAGCAGACAACATCTTTATTCGACAAACTCTGTAGCGAAATACTTTACGCTAACCATCAGCACTGCGTTCCTGTTTGGCGTTCTTCTGTAGAATTATTTTTTGTTAGAAAACTCAAGAAAATTTCAATTGGTCTGAACAGAACTACGGTGAAAACTTGAGGAAATTTCAATCTTTACCAGTGCTATTCATTATCAGAGCTCTTTAAAGACAAAAGCTTGGATACAACTGAAACATTCCTCTTCCCCCCTTGTAAAACACATGCATAATTTGGCTACCTGGCACTTTTGCTTTTTCCAGGAATAAAAAAAATAAAACCATCTAATTTTATAACCCTCCTCTATGGTGAGACAGTTTCTTAATATTAAAGCTTTTCATTGTGACAATTTCCCAATCTAGCTATTAGCTTTATTGATGAAACAAGACAAATAAATAGTACTAGACTAGGCAAACATAACTGTTCATGAATAGCCACTTCTTTTTCAATGCTCAGTACAGTTTTCAACTGTCCTTCAAACAATTTATGATTTGACAATGCTTATTAAAAAGGCAAACTAATTTTATAGTCAAAAATAGGATTTGCTACATAAAGTCATTGTAAACCATCACTTAGATCCTGTAGCAATTAGGCAAGCCAAAAACCACATTTGGCTTTTAGGCTATTTTTATTCTTTCAGAATATTAATGAAAACACTCTAAAAAAAAGGAAACAAATAAGAGGTCAACTCACAAAGTCTCTAGGCTGTGGAGCCCATCAAAGCATTTCTTTCCCAGGGAGTAGATTCTATTGTTATGGAGATGTCTGCAGGGGAACATTAAGCACACAGTCAGGAAAGCACACTGAACACAGTGGACTTAAGCAAAACATTTTGATGGTTAAATCAAAAGAAACTTATTTTCAGGCATGCACTGATTATATGCAAGTCATGCTTTTGCAAGAGCATGTATAGGAGGCACCTCTACCGCCCTCCCCGCTTTCTCCCGTTATCTCCCCACCCACACAAGCTTCCATTTGGTTTCATAGAAGGGATTTGTTTTAAAACCACCTAGATTGTTTAAAAAGGGAATATCCTGGAGTTCCAGCTTGGGGTTTGCATATCGAATATACTGGGAAATTGCAGACATATTCTCAGTGGTGGTTAATTAACATGTTGTCTTAAAAACTGTGTGTGGGGTCTGAGGTATATATTTGGAAGAGGTATATTCAAAGGCTGTTAGAAGGTATGGCACAGAACAGGAGCAGGTGAGGAGATGGATAATAGAGCAGACAGGAAAGGGGCATTAGGCTTGCAGAATGAAAGAAGACAAAGCCATAGGACGAAAAAGTCCTGGCTTCACTGAGATGAGTAAACTAACCAATCTTAAAAGTGCTGTAAGTTGCCTTCCTTTGAAACTATAAAAATCAACAACTACTTTCTAAAATATTTAGCAATTGAAAGTAATTTTGTTATATATTTCAACCAACCCCCCCCGCATGAAGGCTCAGAGTGCTGCCTATTTCTAAGTCTTTTAGACCGACATAGAAAAAAACCACTCTGTGTGAAGCTCATTAATGTGAGTAGATACAACTTGGAGCCACTTCAAGTTGTTTTTTAAAAAGGATGCCTTTTTCCCAGCAGATTTTTCCTTTTATTTTGTTCTTGACACTCTACCCCTATAGTGGAGGGAAACTACACAAGTAGCACTTTAAAAGAAAAGAAGGGCTGTGAATGAGGGGCTGCCAGGCACTTTCCCTTCAATGCTTCATTCTGCTCTGAAAATAATGTTAAAGATCAGAGGCTCTCTGAATGTTCTGCAGAACCTACAGAAATTGAGTCTACCTCTCCATAAAAGGCAGGGATTCTGATGGCAAAATGCAAATGTTCTGTGGGTTTTTCCTTTCCTAGGAAGAAACCTAATCAACTTTTTTTTTTAATGACTACACTGACCTTTAATGCTTTAGTTAGCATGAAGAGTGCGTCTCCAAATTCCAATTATGTTTGGATCTTTAATGATAGAGCTTCGAACCTGCTCCAATTGACCATGCATTTTTGCACTGAGTTGAAAATTTGCCAGACTGTACGGAGTAGCAAACAAAAGAAAGCAGAACCACACACAAAGATTTTGACGAGCCAAAAATATCAGCTGTTGTAGATCATGAGGAATGATTCAATTTTTAATCAATATGAAGCCCAGAAGATTAGAAATAAGCAAGGCAGATCTAAATTAAGGAAACCTAACTGAGCAGAAGCAATCAGGGCATGAAAAGAAATAATTTTCTCCTGCATTTCTTAATTGTCCTCTTATCACTGTATTTCTGGTAGGGAGCTAGAGAACAACGTTCAAGACACTGTCTTGTCTTTAGCTTTACTGAGATAAGTCTAGAAGCTCAGTCAAATGACAAGTCCATCCTCTCCTTAACTTGAATGGGATTGATACTTAATGTAAAAAAAGAAGGCAAAGACTTTGTGGCACAAGCAGCTGTTAACCCCCCCTCCCCCCCTTTTTGGTGCCCTATATGCTTATATGAATATATTAAGCACTAGGCAGACATGGTGACTATAACTGTCAATAAAGAACCCTGGCATGTGCCAGGTTCCATGCTTACACTGGGGTTAGAATATGCTAAAATATGCTAAGTGTCTTACAGACTATGGTTTCAGACAGCTTGTAAAGCTTGAATATATTATTCTCTCTTTAATAATGCTAACATTTTCCAAAGTATCCTGAAATAACTTCTCCACCTCAGTTTCTCCAGCCAGTCTAGAATTTTTTCCACTTGGTACATTCCCAGAAGATAAAAAGCTGAAACTGCGCTCCACAGTATACCTTCCAGATTTTGGTGTGAGCTACACGTTTCATTTAGTTGAACTGGTATGCAAACATCACAAAATACAAAACTACATATACTTTCTATGAAGAGAAATGCATACTTTTTCTACTGGGCAGCATTCTTTCCAAGTCACCCAGAAAGGTTTCAGTTCATTTCCTGTTTCTAATCTTCCCTCATTCAGCCTTAGAGTCTTAGAGGGCACACAATTCATCTCTTCCTGTTTGTTTGGCTGACCAGATAGGGTGATTTTTTAATTCCCTTACATAGTTCTTTATTGGAGATGGAAACTTTTAAGCTAGATCAAAACAAGTAATTGAGTAAATGCTAGTTTAACTGTAGGAAGATGTAAAAAAACTGTTTCTCCAAGATAATTTTTTAAAATTTTGGTTTGTAGTACATATACAATCCAGAAAACTTAATTTATATTTCAAAAAGAACATTTTCTGCAACAAACAAAATTGACCTCTTGGTAAAGGAATATCACTAAGCCCAGTGCAAATGTAGAAAGGAAACTGCAGATTTATAGCCCCAAGATATCAATTTAATATTAGGACTGTAAGATCAAAACAGACGTTTAATTAACCCGTGTATATACCTATTTACCTATCATTTGCCAACTGGGGAGGGACTAGGGGAATATTTATTCATTAAAGGTTGTCTCAAGCAACATCTAAATTAAACATTGCATCTTCAAGTAATTTATCACAAAGAGGTCAAAGCCCTGCAAAGAAGCTGAGATTGTGTCTAAAAAGCAATCAATAAAACTTACAGAACTACCAAACTAGAGAGGTTTCCAAAAGCATAGTCTGGTATGTAATGAATTTTATTCAGTGCCAATGTCATTGCCTGAAGTGCTGGTAAACTTCTAAAAGCTTGGACAGGAATTTCTGTCAAAGAATTATCGTCTAGCCACAGGTGTCTGAGGGAGACCAAGCCATTGAAGCAGTTGGGGGGCACATAGTTGATGTGGTTGGCATCCAGACGTCTAGGAGAAAAAGAAATAGAGAAAATTGACTCTGAGAAAAGAACAGTGGACTTACACAATGGCTATCAGAAGTTATCACCAAGAACACAACCCCAAAGGATGGACACGGTTGCCAGATCCATTTTTCATTTCCTGGAGATTCTACATTTCCATCTTGCTTGCAGCCTCACCCGTGAGACCTCACATCGTGTTTACAAGTCTCCTTGTCAGCTGGCTCTCCGTAGACAGCTCTCCTTTGGAGCCATCAACTCACTGAGAGCACACACTGATCATTTTTGAGCAGAGCCTCTCTACAGATTGGGTATGAATTTGTTTCCTTTCCCAATTATTTGAAAGTATGGAATAAAAAAGTGTAAGAAACTCAGCCATTCGCTTTCAGAACCTATAAATCACTGAGCTGCAAGATGATTTGGGTTTCCATACGCTAGACATCCATTCTACGAGCCAAAAATAAAATTCACTTCTGAGTCTCTCCTCTTGTTTTACCTTTTCTTAGATATTGTTTATTCCAATGATTCTAATGAGCACTGAAGTTCACATTTTTTAGTAGTGGAGCAAAATGTTTTTTAAATAGAGATTAGTGTTGCTAATGCGATGTATTTATTTTGAAAAATAAGTTATTAAATACACTTCAGTTGCTGCAGAGCCAACAGAGGGAGCTCAACCGCACATCGTACCTCTTCAGTCTGCAGGTGATATCTTGCTCTCACACTTGTGTAAATAAGGATTAAATCTACTGAACCTTTTGCAGATGTGGCGCTAGAAATATTATGTCATATATTCATTGGCTTTTGCTTTTGTTCTGTTTTGCTTTCCCATTGTGATGTTTTCAGGGAAAGATTTAAAAGTGTGCTTCAGATTTCTGAAACTTCATGAAACATCCAGATGGTGATCTGTACTCCGATATACTTTTTCTGCTTTTAATGTGTTGTAGTAACTTGTACCTTGTTCAGAACATGAAAGCCACACTCTAAAACTTTTCTTGAAGATGTCTGTACAGAGGAGTAATTAAGTGAATGGTGAAATAGAAATAAATTTAAATAGATGTTTGAAAACACTACAGAACAAACAGCCACACCCAGGGTACAAAGAAGTAATTCTGTACAACTTAAATTTAGTCTGTTTGAGAGAAATGCAATACTCTTTGTGGCGGCCATACTAATCTCTTTATTTAAAGCTGCTTCCTCACTTACAGTCATGTAAAATGTCAGGTCCATTCTATCTGCTGCTCCACGCTGCTCCTACCTACTGCATGAGAACAAATAATGACTGCTAAGGCTCTGTGCCAGGCTGGCAAATAACTGAGACAAGGTCAGTTGGAACAAATTTATAAAGTTCAGTGTCAAAGCCCTTGTACAATTAAATTTTCAATATAATAACTGACATGGCAGGCAGCAGAGACAGAGCTTCCAAAATAACTCAAGGGTCTGTCAACAAATGGGTGAGGCTGGAAATGTTTAGAAATACTCATGCTGTACCTCCCCCATTCCCCAGGCAACAACCACGCTATGTCTGTGTTTTCAAATAAGGTATAATTTGAATGAGTAGATGAGGTTTCTTTGTGTTCAGTCAGAAGTAAATTTCTTCCCCGGGTGATGCTGGTATGTAAACTAAGAAGTTACAGTTGCCTTAGTTTGACAGTTACACTGATTAAAGAATGAAGGCTTTATTCAAACTAAATGTTTTACTGTATTACAGTTAACTTCTTGTTCAATATGAAGCCTGCCTGTGCAGCTCTGACGTCCCCGTTGACTCCACAGGAGTTACTCACAGGATGCCTGGCTGCATGGCGAAGCCAACAGTCGGTTGTTTGTATGTGATCCTGTGGCTGAAATGGCAATATTTCTGCTGTCATCAGTGAGACCAGGATTTTTATCTTACCAATATTTGGTAGCAAATCAAGGAGCTGATTTTTTTTATAGCTGAAGTTTCCAAATAGAAACCCACCACTGGCTATGTAAACAAAATACACAACACAGAAAGAACAACAGGACTGCTGTAATATAAATTAAATTCTAGGTAGTTGAATTATTGTTTAAATAAAGCTTGGAAGAAATCAAAAAGCTACAATGATTTGTGCTGCAGGTCCTATAACTGGATTACATATCCTGCAAGTGCTCGTAAGAAGTACTGCCTCAAGTGCTCTTTTGTTATCTCATCTTTTTAAAATTTCCAAGTACTGTTTTCCCTCTTTCAGATATTAAAAGGTTTCAGCAGTGGTTATGTTTCCTGTCGTACTGTAGTAATGCACACTGATGTATAAAGCATTGATCAAAATCGCTGTTTTCAGCCAATTGTTTTATATGTGTTGATCAAAGTTTTGGCACTTCCAGAACTAAACCCATTAACTCACAAACATGACTCTATTTATAATTGAAAATATATAGATAACATGTGGTGAGTTTGAAAGCTGCTATTATATTCCAGAGAGAGCCAATTTAGGGAAACAGAAATGCTTGATCTCTGCTGATAGGCAGCATGTAAATAAAGCAGCCAGTATGAAATTCACCATGAGCTCACTTAAAATGTCCAAACCTTTCAAAGCAAATGCTTGAGCTATGTGGACTGTATCCCACTGGTGTTTCCTGTGACATACTGTGAATGCTATGACCATGTGCATAAATTATGAAAAGATATTATTCATATAGAATTGTAAACAGGACTAATTTATTGTTACTTTAAAATAGGTGAAGGTAGATGTTTGAAAAAGATTTGATTTGCATTTTTTGATCAATTCAATATGACTGGATACTTAGTTTTACACCACTGGTAGGTTTCTAAGGGAATATATATTTTTTTCCATTTTCTGAGTCTTCTCTCAAGAACAAGCGCAGCTACAACCTGGATGTACCTTGTGATCAAGAAATTCTTTAATGTCTTGTTGGAGTGTCTTGCTCATTCATTCAGGGTTAAATCAAATGCTAGATATGGGATCGGGAAGGAGATTTCTCCCAGGTCATTCTCCCCTCTGAAATAAATATCTGTTACATGGATTGCCTCTTGCAATGGGTGAAGGCCTGAATACAATGAAGGGATGGGATAAGAGGAGAGCCACAAAGACATAAAGAAGTCAAGGACAAAATGTTTCTTCTGACATTTAAGTTTAAAATAGGAGAGGTAAAACCAAATGAAAAGGGGCTATACATAACAGGTAGGGGAGGCAGAGAAGTGAGAGGACACGAGGACTGATTTTGGGCATGGTGGATTACAGAAGGGGTGCGCTCCTCCCTCTCCTACCACCTTCCTCTTCTGACCTGGCTCTGTTATGCAGGGAGCCACAGCCAAGCCTCGCCACAAGGCATGGGGCAATGATGGACAGGGGTTGGGGACAGGGCCTGTCTGGGGAGGGTATAACGGGCAGGAGGGGGTCACCTGCAGCCCCACCACCTTTGCTAGCGTGTGGTGACACAGACCCTTTCAAGGGTTTGTTCACAGGAGTTTGACTAAAGCTTCATTGAACTAATAGCAAGTGACATCGAAACTGGCTCTGAAAAGTGGATGTAATGAAAATATAGCTGGCTATTGTGAGCCATGTTTTTCAAACATGGCCCTTTACGCAGGATATCCCCTTCAGTCCACAGGGGAAAATGCTAGGACTATTGTAAAAGCTTAATTACAACACATCAGCACAGCAGTTCCCACAGCTCACTTTCAGCTCTGCCCTTGTATGGGCTTCTACAGGACTGATACAAAGAACCTGGCATGGCAACAGCAAGACCAAAAAAGAAAAGTCAGAAGTCACAGTTTAGGAGCGTTTGTTTCTGTCCCACTGCTCAGTTTTACATGAGGAGGTCTCTGCAACTCTGGGAGTTTCAATCCCTAGTGTTTCTCTTCATATCCAAACATGCTGCTCAGGTGTTTTGGTAAACCTGCATTCAAGACGGTGCGCCAGGATGCTAGCACATTGCATAAAGCACAAACAGCCAATTGCAATGCTATATTTATACAAAGATTGGCTCTGATACTGGGTGCCCTCCATCCCCACAGGTGGGAAAAAGTGGGGGCCAGCAGGAGTTGTTGGGTTATCCTAGGAATCTGGCTGCAGACTCAGATCAGGAGTCCACAGCTAGACCGGCACATTTGGTGTGGCTGGGAACGCTCCCAGGTCCTGTAGCCAACTGGCTCGGAGTTGTCCGCGTTAGGCTAGTGACCTCTCCTAGCCTCCCAAGAGAGGTGGCTGTATGCAGAGTGCCTATTGGGGACGGTCCCAGGGGCACATGAACTGCCAGATGGCCCCCAGGAACAGTTCAGGCAAATGTTAGTTGGCACGGGTCAAAAGTGTGCCAAGGACTCTGTTAAAAGTGCAGCAGGACAGACGGTCATGGCCAGTGCCTGGGAGCACTCTGAAGCACTGTTTGCTTTGCTAGGCTGGCTGTAGCCACAGTCTGTCACTGTATGGTGCCCAGGAGGATCTCCTCGGAAATCTAGTGTGAGCCCCTGTACTGCTAACCACTCCAACACCGGCTTCTGGTCCTCCACCCACATGTGGTGTACATCCTGGTGGGCTTCAGCCATGCAGGATGATTCCTGGCTAGCAGTTCTGAGGTTAAGAAATTTGTCTGTCCCTTACAAATGTGATTAAAAAACCCCTCTTTTGAGATTACTCAGAAGACAGAAAAGAGTCAGATGCCTAGTAGCTTCTACTGGATGAAAGAAAACATCACGCAGTGGCCTGGAATTGCTGATATAGTTCAGCCTGTTTGCACCCCACTTTGAAAGCAAATGGCCCTTCAGCTGGTTGAGTTAGGGACTGCACTCCCAAAAAATAGTGGCACATGCATTTTAGGGAACCTTGCACCTCTATCTTCCTCTCAGCTGCTTATCAAGCCAGAAAAGTGTCTGTGACTGAGAGGGGTGGTCTGATATTGTACTAGTGCGCCATGTTTCAGTCACTCTTGTGTTATCTAGTGTGCCCCAGGGCTCTAGTAGCCCGGATGGTTAAGACATGCAATAAAATGAGGAGACTGCAACGGTGAGTTTTGAGACATCTTTGCGTATGTGTACAGACACCTGCATGGGTACACACAACCTTGATTTAAACTGTGGGAAATTCCTCCTCAGGGAGTTTGTGGGTACCTGCTGAGGTACCAGGTTTCCTAAGAAGGATAATGCCTTCTGTAGGCTTCATTATCATGGGGTGTGCATGGAAGACCACAAGTAAAGCTCCTGTCTTTTCATGAAAACAGTTCTCTTGGGAGAATGTGATTTCATCAAAGTTGTTCTGTCTTTTAACTAAAAATCAGGATTATTAACAGAAGCATCAAACCAGAAAAAAATTGTTTGAAGTTAACATTTCTAAAAAAAAAAGGCTTTTTAATTTCAAGTCTGAACTGAAGGCATTTCAGAACTCTGTGCCCTCAAAGTCTTCAATTCTTTGTTCACATTAAGAATGGAAACTTCTCTTGAAATGACAAATATTTGGAGGAGTAGCGAGAAGATGAAAAATCCATTTGCTGACCTGTTCCAGCCAGGCAATTATTAAGAACATCCAAGATGATTTCTAGATAATCTTTTACATAGAATTCAGTGTCACCATCAGGTGCTCCACAAATACCAAAATGTCTTAAAAATAAAATCTAAGCAATTTACAAATTCTGTTAGGAAATTTAAAACAAATTTCATTGATAATATTTTCTTGTTACTTGTAAAGTCAAATTAATTTGCTTCACTAAATTCCAACTTTGCAGGTTGTCAAGGGAGAAAAGATGGTTTATTTTTTCCCTTTATCAACTGTTTCCAGCTCTTTGGAAGATGGGCTATGTTGTATTCTGCCCTATTTTCTACTATTAAAGTAAAAGTCCTCTTAAATTTTACAGGAATGAAAGCAGGTGATACAGTAAATAATGCTTGCTTTTAAATGTCCTTCATGACTGGTTTGGCATGGGCAGTGAGATAGCACCCGATCTGTTCTTGATTTTGACTATTTCTGTGTCTGACAATGCAGCAGTAAAAGCTGCTCATTAACAATGATGTCTAAACAAGAAAACAAACAGGGAGTGAAGTTGCATCTGTAGTATTCACTGCAAAGGGTTGTATTACAATAGTCCCAATAAAAGAATAGCAGAAGCTTTGCTTTTCCATCAGCAATGCCAACTACGCTTTCCTCCTTTATTTAGCAACATTCACAAATGGAGATCTGCAACTTATCAGTTGCTAATAATATAAAATTTGTGTTAACATGTCAGGGAAAAAATAAAATTATTGATATGTCATTGCCTGTTTTACCAATCCCTTCTTGTTCAAAAATACTTAAATTATATGGCAATTCTGGTACATGAGGGATGTCATTAGAAATGACAAGACAATTACACTAGAGAAAAAAAGATACCTATTTAAACAAATACATACATTAAATGAAAAAAGCTGGACAGAAAACAAGCTGTTAATAATCATATTTGAAAAACAAATCAATATACATATGTAAAAGGTTTTTGGACTATACAGCTATATTCAAAATCACTAAAAGGCTTCTTGATTTAAAAGTAGAATGGGGATATTGATGCTGTGGGAAACATAAAATCTAGAGACCATCTGCTTATAGTCGGTTCTAAAGAAATACATTTGCTCAAGGTGAGTAACAGGGAAGACAGCATTCAAGTGATACTTCAAACCCCGCTGCCAAGATCTAAGTTGTGACACATCAGTGACTGTGTGTTCCTCCCTTTCAATCATGGTACCGGCGAACATGTTTTCCTCTTTTTGGCTTAACAGAAATAAATGCCATTTGAATTGTTAGGAGTAGTAATCCAGATAATTTGTATTCACATTGGATTTCAGAGGAAAACTATAGCTCATATAATAAGCTGAAGATATCCTTCTGCTGAACTTGGAGATCAGAACCACATATAAAAATCGACATGTTCTGTTTACTTCCTTAAATTCTCCTGCCACAAAGGGAACTGGAGTCCTACACAATCATTGTCCAAGCTCTGGTAGCTGAACTCATTTATTAATCAAAAAGTAGCACGTCACTCTTGTTGACTATTGAACTACAAAAGACTTTTATAAAATTAGAGAAGATTTTAGTATTGTTTAATTTTTTGCTTCAGTGACAGAAAAAACCATATTGTTTGTTTGTTTTGAGGCAACAGTATAAAGGTTTTCTCATAGATTTTTGCTGTTGAAGATGAAATTCACAAATCTTAGGCTTTTTTGGTTAATTTTTTGTGTCCATTTCTCATTTTATAGTATTTATTGAATAATACCTGCTGTCTGAAGAAGACCGATCTATTCTAGAGGTAGGTCAAGCCTTAGGAACTTTATGAATATTTATCACTAAAACTTGTCATGCCATTCTGCATGCCAGCAATATTACAACTTGGACATGAAACTGGAAGAAATTGTTGCTTGTTCCTGCAATACATCAGTTCTTGTTCTGTGTGCCGCAGGCCACGATTAATATGTGCCTATCAATACTGATACCTATACTGTCATTTTTGAGCCTGGAACTGGATAATAAGGAAAGCATATCATCCAGAAATACCTTTTTGTGCAAAAATGTGTGATGAATTTGCATTACGAGTGAACATGGAAAACTTGTGTGTGCACCATATATTGTGCATGTACATACACACAATTATATATGTATACTTATATAACAATGATTTTAACATAATTCTCTTCACATTGATTAAGGTAGCAAGGCAGTTAGTATGGCTTGCCCCTCTACTTGACTGCCTTTCTTGAGTAAAACCACAAAAGGCAGAGATTTGAGTCCTGTCACCAGTTTTCAGTTTTCGCGTCTATACTAACCTAAAGCAAAGGGTTAATGAGGCTTTCAGAAATCATGCCACCTGCATAGTTAAACATAATAAATACAAGAAGTTGCTATCTTATAGGAATTGCCTTTGTGAAGGCTTTTAACCTCTTAATTACACTCTTGAAAAGACTCCTGCTATTTCAAAGGTTTCAAGAAATAATTCCTATTGTAAATCAGAAACCAATGCAAGAATCACCTTGTGAACAGAAAATTCCTAGACTATATGAAACAAGAAATTGAATCTGTGCACACCTTTATCTGACAGGCACAACCCCGTTTAAGCAAACAAAAGAATAATAGTTTTCTTTTCCTTAAAGAGGTCTCTTTTGCTGGTGATCGTCTTTCAGGTGATAGTAGCTTTTCTGTACAAATCCGTATCATTCCATCTTGGGTCTGCTACACAGCTGTCTAAAGGTTTCCACTAACCACTCCTATTCTCCCTCTATTTTAATTCTGTCACAAAATATCGGTCCTTTACATAGACTGCACAAACTATGTTTGGTTTACTTCTTCAACTTTTTCACCCAAGGAAAAAAAATACTTGCAACAAAGCCTCAGTGAGACTGTCATTTTGTTTAGAAACTGAGCTGAAAATTCAACAGTCTCTTTCATAGCAACAAAGGAACTCTTGTTTGCTTGGCTTATCATGTTTTGGTCCAGAATGTGTATAGAGTGATGTGATCTCAGCAAGATTTTTTTTGTTTGTTTAGCAGAAAGAAAATCTAATATAGTCACTAGACCAGCATTTTCTCATGACTTTTTCAAAGATCAAAGGAAAGAACTGTAACCTCAAAAGTATATGGCTGAGATATTTCAGTCTGTGTCTAGTCAATAAAGAAAAAAGGCACTGACCAAATAACAATTATAAGATAATTAATTCTTAGGGCTGTTTCACCTTTAGAAACCGTAACGAATGCTTTGTTAACTAAGGAGGTAAATGTTGTTCAAGACGGACATAAGAACCTGGGAGCTAATACAGTATAATGTGTGTCTGTGTAGTGGTAAGTTATACACAGATGACATAATTTTGCTGAAAATCAATTAATTTCATTAATTCTGTTCTTCAGATTTTGGCTGAATTGAATGTATGCAAAAGATGTTAACCTTCTGGTGGAACTTTTTTATACACAAAAAAAGAAGAGCATGTTCAACACAGTGCATTTCTCAACTAATGCATGTTAACTCTAACCAGACTGGATGGCTTGGTACAGGTGCTCACTCTATCCTTGTCATTGTTAGGCTTTTACCAGTGATGTTGGTGATCAGTGCACACTGTAGCAACATTTTTTGTGGTAGTTATTTGAACTTCCAGATTGACTTCCACATTTGGATCTTGGAACTTTTTAGGAAAAGAATTTTATTTCAAAATAATTCTGTCAAAATACAAAGTAGTCAACTAAAGCACAGAGAAGAGTCAGTTCACATTTTCCTCTGTCCAAAGAACCTGCCTGCCTGTCTTCAATCATCTAGACATTTTACACTGCACATTCTAAATCAGTAGATCCTCTAGAAAATTTAGTAATTTTTTTTTTTTTATCAGGTGACAATGGAATTCTGTGGATAATTCAGAAACATACTCTATTTACTGTGTCCTGCATTGAGACAGCAAGAGTGGCCTTGCGGTTGCAAAATGTGAACTGCAAGTGCAGCAGAAGGAACTCATGATACTCAATTGACTGAACAAGAACACGGCAGATGAATTTCGGTATGGATAGGTGTCAAGTGAGGCACTTAGGGAAAAGGCAATTCAAACCTTACATGACAAATTCTTGAGTAGCTACTAACATGCTAGAAAGAGGTCCTGCAGTTGTAATAAGTATGAAAATAACAGCTCAGTGTTCAGTAAAGATTAAAAAAATTAAGCAAAACAAAGTTTGGGGAGTTAGTAGGAAAGAGAACAAAAAAGCATCCATAATTCCCCTTTATAAATCCATGGTGTGCAAACACTTTAAACATGCTGTGCAGGTCTGATCCCTCCTTGACTCATTTCAAATCAAATCTATGAGAACTGA
Source organism: Gymnogyps californianus (assembly GCF_018139145.2). NCBI lineage: Eukaryota > Metazoa > Chordata > Aves > Accipitriformes > Cathartidae > Gymnogyps > Gymnogyps californianus. Next base: position 178,442,503 of record NC_059471.1, read on the forward strand.
AAAAAAGTTCGGTAAGAGTGACAAGGATGACCAGAGGAGGGGAATAGCTCCCACATGAGAAACAATCCTAACAGCCTACATCTGAAAAACATGACTAATGGAGATACAACAGATGTCTATAAAATCTGGTGTACATCAATAAGGCACTGCTGTTTCCACTTTCCCTTGATGTTGCACTTAGGGGACATCAAATGTGGTGGGAAGTTCCAAGTAAGTAACAGGAGGTACTTCACCATGCTACACAGGGCTAGCCGATCAGCAGATATGCTGCCACAAAAAATCATGAGTGTTACGTTGGCTCAAAAAGCAATCGTACAAACTCATAGAAGAAAATTCTTTAAGAGCTATTAAATTCAAAGAAGCCACAATAGGCTCAGTGAGTCCCTGAGTATAAACCTCCGGCAGCTGGGAGAGTTTACCAAAGGAATATTATTATATTCTTTGCCAGACCTTCTAGTTTTCCTTTGGCATCTGCTGTTGAAGACTGGATACTGGTCTACGTCAGCTTTTAGCATGACCTGGTACAACCATCCTTATGTTATGGGGCAGAAGCACATCAAAATAATTTCATTCATACCACGAAGCAGCCAATCCTCACTCCTGGTCTAGCAGTTCTGGCAAGAGTTCTGTTAAAACTGAAGCTCGTGGACTGAGTCAGCATGGCACAGTCAAGAACTATAAATATGGAGACCTGCCTGAAGCACAGAATATAATTAAGCATCCTCTAGTACACTTTGTTTCATGAGTTAATAGTGTTTTCCACACTGCTTGAAAAGAAAAAAATTATGCCAAATGAAAAAAAACAAGGGAGTCATTTAGGATTCTTTCTTTTCCCTGGTAAAGAATCTTAACAAGCCAGTGCTCAAGGGATGATATTCTTCTTGACAGACAGAAAGCATTGCAGGGCAAGGAGTGTCTTCTCAGATGGTGAACCAGTTTACAATGCTGCAAAGAAGCTGCCGGTGTCATGAAATTACTGGAATGAAATCAGTCACTTTTGATGTTTAATTGAGAGTACAATTCTCTTGAAAAGCAGCTCAAAGAGAGCTAAAAGAAAAAGTTGATTCAGCACATTACTAAGTGATATTAACAGGTGATTAATAGGTAATCATATATTATTGCTCATGCAAGGTTACAAGTTGATTTATCAAGTATACTCACAGAGACTGCAGGCTGCGCAAGTTCTGGAGTGCTTCAGTAGGAACCTGGCGTAGTTGGTTATTCTGCAGCATCCTACATTTTGAGTAGCACAAAACCCAGAATCAACACAGTAAAGATAATTTCTTTCTATTGTAAATTTTCTTCAAAGCTTACCACCTTTGTACTGGTTCTACTTCAAGATTACAAACAAAGGAAAGCTACACAAATACTCCGTTCCCCTGCCCCTGTCAAATGCCAGTTCTCTTCAAAGCAAACAAATACCTGTAGCATATTAGCTTTGTTAACAGCTACACATCAGCTTTGAGCAGGATTTTCAAAGCAGCTGAGGAAGTTAAAAGAATAAATCCGGTTTGCTTTCAATAGGGCTTGAGCTCCTAATTGCCTCCAGTGATTCTGAAATTGTCATCCTCATGTACTGGTTTTGTTTTCCTTCTGAAGTGCTTCAGTTTCTTACTCTGAGAAAGCTGTGAAAGATTGACTCTTGAAATCCTTACTCAGGAAAATGCTACTATGGCAAACAGAACTTTCAATTGTATGGGGAGTTTATGATTTGGTTTGAATAAAATTTTATCTCTGTAAAAACTGCTGACTTTTTCCCAATGAAATCAATTTTCTCAAACAGAAGGTTGCTAGCAATGACCTGACAAATCTTTTTTCTGAAATATCACATCATTTAGCTTGCAAAGATTGAAAAATCACTTTTCATTCCAAAAGAATCCTTTCCTCCCTTTGAATACAGTTTCATTCACACCACCTAATATCCTTGTTTGGACCAACTCCTACACATATAAAAGGATTCTACGTGGGTAAAACTGAAGTAGTGCATGCTGCCTTCAAAATGAGGCATACTCGATGGGACACTGTAAATGAAATCATTTTTGGCAGGCCTAAATCTCCTTAGGCCAACAAGAGCTGCAGCTGGCCAACTTAGGAGTAGATGGAGTGGGAAGCTCTTCATACTTCTTTCCCACTTATGTATTTTTTCAGTAGAGCTTTGTATACTCTTACAGTAGCATCTGGCTTGGCTTGACGCTGCCTAGGAGGTTGGCGTTCTTGCTAATAATACAGTTTCTGTGAACTTTACATAGGCAAAGATCCCCTCTAGTATAAATATTGTGAGATGTGGCCTGCTAATAATTTTAGTAACTATATATACTGTCTTATTACTCTAAATAATACAGGGTTTTGTCATATTTTTTATAATTTATCTTACAGTAATTACATCGCAAAGAACAAGATATGAAACACAAACTGCATTTTAAATGACATGGTGTTCCACAATAATGTTTTTCCCCCTGGCTCTCAAGAAAAGGAGAAGGCAATTTACCCTCAGTTTTGTGTGATCATGAAAAGTTCACTAAGATTTTTAGACTTGAAATCAGAACTTTTGAGACGATTAAAGAAACTATTAACCGAATCAATTTTTACCTTTGATATTGTACAGAGACATCTACTTGATGAGCAAGTTGTTTTTAGAATGCCATTAATGTTTTCCAACCTTTGTGTTTAGGATATCTTCTATATGAAAAAACAAAGATTTAATGATCTTCATATGTATCTTCAGTTGAATTGTTCAAAATGAGCTGATCAAAATATGTAATTTACTTGATCAAAACTTCACTGGTTAATTAGTTCCCTGGAGCATTTAGGAAATCAGAAATATATCAAACAACACACAGTTTACTTACAGCACTTTAAGACTGAAAAGGCCGGCAAATGCTCCCTTAGGAATGTATGTCAAGCCATTTCCTGCAAGACGTCTGCAAAGTTTGAAAAAGGAAAAGAAAAAAAGTGAATACTTTTTCTCTTCATGTGGAATTAATTTGGTTGTTAAAAAGTGCAACACAGCTATGTTTGAGGGACTGATGCCAGAGGCAGTAGTTTAAGAGCCTTGTTTTGTCATTAATACACTTTTAAAAGCAAAAAAAAAATTCCTTAACTATACAGTTGATTAACTGACAGCTGGACTGCAGAGACAAAATGCAATTTCATTGCAATTGAGCTTAAGGTTTAGAATGCACATCGAATTCTTCATATTGTTCTTTTTAAGGATTAGAGCAATCTCAGCAACTAAATTAGAGATATACTGACAACAATTAGCATCATTGGATTTACAGGCATGCACTTTTGGAATTGTGCATGTATGAGATCTGTGAACATTTAACTCATTTGCACTAATATCAAAATATATCCACATAGTAATGACCACAGTTCATTTAAAAGTAACTACACATAAAACTGCTGTACTGGTGGAATCACAGTTTTCCCTGTGAGTAGACGTGTAATAGATTGGCATAAGGTGTATTTGATAAAATTTGTAAGGCTTTTTTCCCTACTTCTATTGCATCTTTCTTCTCAGAACACCTGAAAGTATTTTACAGACCTAGGTAAATACAACAAATACCTCTGTAAAGCATGTTAACTCTGATAAAAAAAGACTGCATTCTGTAAGGTTTGTGCCTAGGAAAGAGATTGTGTATTTGATGTGAAATAACGGCATTTCCATGTTCCCCATCAGCGCAACTCCAGAGCACCTTGCATTTAGCCTCCTGACATCTCAGCTCAGCATGCATGTGCTACGATACCTGCACCCCAGCTGGAAAACTGACTGGTAGGGGTCAGATTCCCAGTCAAGTTACTTTGTGTCAGTAGAGCCATAGTGTCTGCTCTTAGCTGGCAACAAATGCGGGTTGATATGATGTAACCTTCTTCTATTTGCATACCAAGTTAAGCCAAGTGGAAGTGATATTTCCCATCAGCGAGGATATTGCACACCAAAATTGCAGTTACCATAGACCAGCTGATGTGATAACAGAGTTGACATTTGATTTGACCTCTGGCCCCTTAGGAAAGACCACAGGACTAGATCCAGAAAATGCCTTAGGTACCAAGCTGCCAGAGAGGAACCTACAGCACTGAAGTAGGCACCAGAGTTGCCAATACTGTTCATGGAAAAGGCCAGGTGCTTATGACTGCAGTCCCAAAGATCCAGCACTGACTGGCCCTTAAACGTTGTTTTCCTTTGGAGTTTAGTTGCCCCAAGCTAACTACAGGGTCCTGAGCACACCTTCTCTTTAGACACCTCTTTCATACAGAAAATAAAAATAAAAATTGGGCCTTAAAGAAAGAAAACATGATTCTAGATTCCTGCTCCAAAGACTTTGCAGGCATCTCCAATTTGTGGAAAAGGCTCTTCCCTCTACACACACACCTGCTGAGCGATGTGACCTGTAACTCCAAGCAAGTGGCTCTTCCTTTCTCTGTTCAATGAATTCAGTTGTGCTCTGCAGAGGCGCTCAGCTTCAGACAGAGCTGCTGAGCTTGTCTCTCACTTTGGAGTACACTGGAGTCTGATGTTCAGACATCTGAGAACTGGGCACATGCACCTGAATTCCTGCAGGCAGATGAGTGAATCAAACCTGGGTCACTTACTCCAAGGTGAGGCACTCACTGGCTGAGCCTATTTTTTTTCAGATGTGTGAGGGGCTTCTCCAGCTTCAGCTTTCATTCTGAACGAACATGGCAATGACTTTTGGGCTGTTGCTGGATCAAGCAGGTGTGTGCTAGGCACACCAGACTGGGGCCCTGAAAGCAAGTGCTATTTGTGCATCACTGACTAGTAGAGGCTCAGGACCTATCTAATGCTCATCTCAGGTTACGATATGATTTTTTGGAAAGACTAAAGACTGCTTCACCTCCACAGCACCCTTTTGCTCTGTTATTTTAATGACATGACTGGACATGAGTCTGGACATGAGCCTGGCATGAACCAGAAAGTGAGGAGTCTGCAAAACTTTACTGGAAAAAAAGTAGGTACAGGTATTGAGGTTTTCACTTTTGGCTTTAAGTTACTGCTTTGAGACTCATATGGAAAGCCTGATAAAGAGCAGAGAACTAAACCCACATGTCTAAAGACTCAAGCTGGTGCTCTTTCAGGCCACCATCCCTTCTTAAGAGCGGCTGTGTTGCAGCAATTTTCATAATTGTCGCAATGCAAACTGCCAAACACACTACATGTCCATACCGCCTATTTGAACTGGAATACTCTTCATAAAATGGGCTAGCTGAGAAAATCAGACCTGTTTAAGCACGGCTGGAGAAGGGCTCTGGCAATTACCAGGCATGCTCCTCCCTGTTGCAAATGCAGGACTGCGGCAATTTAATTGGGACACTACGCAGCTTTAAAGTTTTGTTTCAATGTGTAATACTCACTTTTCCCAGCTTCAGAGCATCATCGTGGCTTTCTGTGGTAAGCCTTCATGTTTGGCATTTTTTGAAAATGGACTGTCATAATTTTAAGACATTTTTATGGCACCTGTAATGTATATCTGATATATTTAGAAAGAAACACCTAAGCACAGAGACACACCTATACATGTACATGCTACATGTCTCCCTGACATTCAGGATGGTTTTAGTAAGACTGTACTGCATTGGGCTGTATTTGAGCTGGTCTCTGATGGCTAAAACTTTTCCATGTAACTTTTTTCCCTGTTTCCTTTTGTGGCCAGGTTTTCTGTCAAACATTGAAGATTTGCCAGATTAAACTGTTGTCATTCTGACTGTAAGGTCCATTTGGATCATCTGGCCACCCATAATATACCACTCTAAGAGCCTGACCCCTCCGCATGGCCACAGCTCCAACACCTTTTAGAGGAATATCTGAAGCCAACAAACAGACAGTTGTAAGCAAGGGATGCTGAGCCATGTTCCTGAGTTGTTCTGAGTGACAGTTACCCGCACTGTTAAACTGAGATGTAATTTTTTCCGCTTTTCTTTTGTTTTGTTTCATTTCAGATTCCAACCCTTGTTTTATATTCTGCTTCTTTTCCTTTTAGATCACAACTTCTCAATTACTAAATACGTCTTGTACAAACATTTTAGGCTGATAAAATCACATGTTAATCTTTTTGGTAGAGACAGCTTCTGCATTTACTCCTTAAGAGTTTTTCAAACCTCAGGTCATTCTTGAAGTTCTGCTTTGAATATTTTTCAGTTTGGAAAGAGCTCTCACTAGTTTTGCAGACAGTGATTAATACTATCTTACACGATACTCCTCTGCTTATGCAGGAGAAGATCACGCTCATCATGTATAGCCCTACATATTTCAGTAGAGGGCTACATCAAATGTATCAGAAATGTCAAAATACATGTATGTCTGTGTAGTTCTCTCACCAAGCAAACTGACAATGTCAGAAAAGGTAGACAACTGGCAACAATTATTTTCTATGTAATGATGTTGTCTGACCTTCAGTTACCATATTAAATTCTCTCTTATGACGCCCTTTTCATGATTTTCTGTGGAACCGACTTCAGGCAAACCACGTCTATTCCCAAGACGCTCCATGAGACCACTTCTGAACACTGGCACAACAGTAGCATCTTCCCAGCCCTCTGGAATTCCCCAGCATTGTGGTATTTGGTAAAAATCAGCAAAAATGATTCATTGGTATCATTGTCTAATTCTTTCAATATTCTTGGATGAAAGTTAGCACGCCAGTTCTTTAAGGTATGCCGCAAAGCTCATTAAGTTTGGCTTATTTGTTCCTGACCATTTTTAATGCCTTCCTTGCGGGTTCTTCCTGCTTTTACTGTGTTTCTATTCTCAGTCTTGGCACAGGGGAAAATTAATCCCCTTGTTGACACTACAGTACCTATCAAGTATCTATCAGCGTTTACTCTTCTCCACTTCAGGGATTTTGTTTTCTATTACCCTGAATTATTTGAGGGAAGCTGCCCAGTATTTTACTGAACTTTGGATGGACTTTGGGTAGTGATTTTAGTCTGAATGGGTAAATATCGCTTTCCCTGAACAGATGAGGATGGACAAACTATCTGTCTCTATAGTTCAGCATTTAGTTAACGATTTCCAAGAGCAGGAATGAACTAGCTTGTTTATAGCACTTACATAACCAAATGGCTGGCTTCTATTGTTTGAACAACTTCGAATTTCAATTTAAAAAGTTATTTCTTTTATTTCCAGCATTTCTGACATTATTTTAGAAATATCTCATTAAATACATTCACGCTCAAATGTATCACATCTCTTTAATGAAAAAGCAATCAAAAGCACACAGCATTACTGACTTTGGATCATATTTTTGGAGCTATATTATTTTAGAACCAGATTTTACTTACACTGCTTCATATAATTTTGCAAATTAATGGAGGCTGGAAAAGTTTATGGGGAAGTGTTACCACCTGCTTCCCTCAGTACCTGCTACTTGCCACTGTTGGAGTCAAGATACTAGGATACTTTTCGCTTAAGCATAGGCTAAGTTTTTATACCACTGCATGTTTCTTTCTAAAAGATGTAAAATGAGCTTAGAGAAAAGCATGTTGCCTCCATCCTTTCAAATGGCAACGATCTATAAAATATCTTTCAATGCAGTTCAGCCCAGCTGGCAATCTCTGCTCACTGTTGGAATAGCTGCAGTGCTGCAGGTCAGGTTCATGGGCTATGGTCAGACCTAAGAAAAGGTGTGTCTGGGCTCTCCTTTGAGTGTTCCCCATCTGTTTACCCCTTTGGTGTATTCTGACCTCTCCTGCAGTGTCATAGTTCTGAGAAATGGTGGTTACCAAGTCAGGAGAACATTCCCAAAGACAACACAACTAATGAGACACCCACAGAAAGCTCTGAAAATGATCAGAAACTTTTCCTTCAATTGTTGCTTGTGTCTGAAAAGAAAACCTTCATTCCTCAGAAAGAAGCAAATAAACATGAAGTTGTGACTGAGCACAGTCAACTATTTCCTTTACATTTCTAGTATAAAAATTTTTCTTCGCCAACTCAAAACTGCTTTGTGCGTGGAAGTTTTCTGCATCAGGACAACCCTTGCCTGGTATCAAGCATCTCCTCATTACCTGCTGGGATAGAAGGTGAACTTGAAACACTAAAAACTCTTCTCTCTACAGCTAACAAGCTGTGGCATTTAATAAAGAAAGCACCTCTCCACTAACTGTGGGAAGAAGCTGTGGTAAATCTAACCCAGCTACTCCTCATTGTCTGCAGCAGACAGTGACAGTATGATATGGGTAATGGCTGCTTTTCTTCTTTGCTTGAGTAAGATCTAGTCCAGCAAATGCTGAACAAGCACCTGTAAAGTGTATTTCAAAATCTAGTAGTATCAAACCTATAGGAAGGATAAGAAAGGAAGATAATAGTCTCCTTGGGAAAAAGCACACGTTTACATTAATTAATATTCATGAGTGTTCTAACAGGATTAGCACAATGGAATTTTCTGGAACAAGTTACCGATCAAATCTTGCAAGGTGCTGAAATGTAGGAGAATAGACGGCACTCTGGATCTTGATGTGGCTCAACATATGACAGGAATAAGCAGTGTGAAAGGAGACAAGCTCCACTATTAAGAAGTGACAATCCAGTGAAATTTGTTGTAATTCTATTTCAGAACAGATACAGTTAAGTAGAACTTCATTACACTCAAATCTATGATAAATATATTGGACTCTTATTATGCCAGCAAACTATAAGAGCAATACCAGATTGATTCAATGTTTCTAGACTAGTGCCAATGCATGTCCCTTAATACAGATTAGGTTATATATCATTGCATCACTTGTGTTGCATTATAATCAGTCCACATGTACTGCAATATCCTATACAGAATGTAATTGTGAATGCAATCTGAAATCATCCTTCAACTGTGCAAAGATACTGACGGATTTCTACAAAAATAATTCTGTGAACTACTGTCTTGTCTTGATGTCCCTTTGACTCTGTATTTTACTTCTGTTCACTAACTGGTTTGCTGATTTTATTTATGGAATGAGAGCAAAAACTGCACATGCTAAGAGAATGCTGTCATGAATTTGGTTATATATACATGTATGCATGTTTAAAGATGAGTAGGTTAACATCAATAATGTCACAATTCAGTCCGTTTTATATTTGCCTGTTTTCTTGGAAAACAGATGTTTCATTCCTCAGTTCGCACAGGAGGGCACCTCTTCGAAGCAGGGACATTCCACTGGCCAAGTGGAGAGGCTTGAAGTACACACAACCCAGCAACCGGGCACCGTTCTGTGGCCATCTGCGCAGGTCAAGGGTGCTCATCCTACCCGACCCTCAAGGCAGAACGGTGGGCACTCGTCTGAGAGCAAAGGCTGCAGCACCGGCCGGGGGGTCTGCACCACCTACCCCAGCGGTGGCCGGTGCCTCCACCCGGACGGAGCTGCTGAAGGGAGAGGCTGCAGTGCAGACCTCAGGCTGCAGGAAGTGCCTACACCTTTCTCCTGGGGCAGGGACAGGCAGCAGGCCTGCCTGCAAAAGGTGTGCCCAGGGGGAGGGCCTCCTGCACCAGGTGGCTGAGCTGCAGGAGGCGGTGAGAAGGCTGCATAACATCAGGGAGGCTGAGAAGGGGTTACATAGCTGGTTCCAAGTGCAGTCTGCAGTGGACCCACAGTCCATGGCCAAACAGCCAAAAACTCCCCCACCAGCACACACGGAGCGGAAGGGGACCAATAACGCAGAAGAATGGAAGCTTGCAATGGCAAGGACCTGCAGGAGGAAGGGACTTCCCCTGAAGCCTGAGGTGCCCTGCAGAACCGCTTCACTGCTCTGCAGATTGAAGAGGAAAGACCCATCACATCAGGAGAGGTGCTAGAGCTGAGTAAGGCAGCCCGATCTGCTCCCCGTATAACAACCAGCGCAACTAAGAAAAGGTGATGGGTGATAGTAGTAGGCAACTCTCCTCTGAGAGGTACGGAGGCACCCATCTGCTGACGTGACGTGCTCTCTAGAGAGGTGTGCTGCTTACTGGGTGCTCCTATCAGGGATGTCACCGAGAGACCACCAAGCCTCGTACAGTCCACTGACTATTTTGCGCCACTGTTGTTTCATGTGGGCACCAGTGACACAGCCGGGAGCAGTCTGAGGAGGATCAAGAAGAATTATGGACTCCTGGGAGCGGCGGTAAGGGACTCTGGAGCACAGGTAGTTTTTTCCTCAATCCTCCGGGTCAAAGGGAAGGGGTCTGAAAGGGCCAGTCGAATCTGGCAAATCAACAAATGCTTACGGGACTGGTGCCACAGCCAAGGGTTCGGCTACTTAGACCATGGGACTTGCTTTGAGAAACCTGGTCTACTGGGGGCTGACGGGGTCTGTCTGTCAGAGAAGGGGAAGAGCATCTTCGGTCAGAGGGTTGCCAAACTGGTGAAGAGGGCTTTAAACTGAAGTTGCCAGGGGAGGGGAACCTCAATCCATCCCACTCCTACCAGTTTGATACCAGTGCCAGCAATAGATGTCCAGAGCCTGGAGAAGGATCACAGGTCAGCAGGAGAGCACCTGATGAGCAGCACAAAGGAATTCCAGCCAGTAAGTCAGCTTCATGGGGGGCCCAACTTAAATGCCTCTATGCAAACACACGTAGCATGGGGAATAAACAAGAGGAGTTAGAGACGTGCGCACACCTGCAGGGCTATGATCTTACTGGCACCATGGAGACATCGTGGGATGACTCCTATGACTGGAGTGTTGGAATGGAAGGGTACAGGCTCTTTAGGAAGGACAGGCAGGGGAGACGAGGAGGGGGTGTTGCCCTCTATGCCAAGGACCAGCTGGAGTGCATGGAGCTCCACCTGTGGATGGATGAGGAGCCAACTGAGAGCCTATGGGTCAGGATTAAAGGGAGGGCAGGGACAGATGACATGATAGTGGGGGTCTGCTACAGGCCACTTGACCAGGAAGACTGAGCAGATGAGGCCCTCTATAGACAGATAGGAGCAGCCTCATGTTCACAAGCCCTGGTCCTCATGAGGGACTTCAACCACCCCGACATCTGTTGGAGGGACAACACAGCAGGGCATAAGCAATCCAGGAGGTTCCTGGAATGCGTTGATGACAACTTCCTTCTCCAAGTGACAGAGGAGCCAACGAGGAGAGGTGCTGGACCTTGTTCTCACCAACAAGGCGGGGCTGGTGGGGAATGTGAAGCTCAAGGGCAGCCTTGGCTGCAGTGACCTTGAAATGGTGGAGTGCAAGATCCTTAGGGCAGCGAGGAGGGCACACAGCAAGCTCGCTACCCTGGACTTCAGGAGAGCAGGCTTTGGGCTCTTCAGGGATCTTCTTGATAGAGTACCATGGGATACAGCCCTGGAGGGAAGAGGGGCCCAAGAAAGCTGGTTAATATTCAAGGATCACCTCCTCCAAGCTCAGGAGCTATCTGGACTTGTGCAAAGCATTTGACACTGTCCTGCATGACATCCTTGTCTCTAAATTGGAGAGACATGGATTTGATGGATGGACCACTCGGTGGATAAGGAACTGGCTGGATGGTCACACTCAAAGAGTTGTGGTCAACGGCTCGATGTCCAAGTGGAGACCAGTGACGAGTGGTGTTCCTCAGGGGTCAGTATTGGGACCGGTGCTGTTTAACATCTTTGTCGGCGACATGGACAGTGGGATTGAGTGCACCCTCAGCAAGTTTGCCAGTGGCACCAAGCTGTGTGGTACAGTCGACACGCTGGAGGGAAGGGATGCCATCCAGAGGGACCTTGACAGGCTTGAGTGGTGGGCCCGTGCGAACCTCATGAAGTTCAACAAGGCCAAGTGCAAGGTCCTGCACATGGGTCAGGGCAATCCCAAGCACAAATACAGGCTGGGTGATGAGTGGATTGAGAGCAGCCCTGTGGAGAAGGACTTGGGGGTATTAGTGGATGAAAAACTGAGTGTGAGCCAGCAATGTGCGCTCGCAGCCCAGAAAGCCAGTCGCATCCTGGGCTGCATCAAAAGAAGCGTGGCCAGCAGGTTGAGGGAGGTGATTTTCCCCCTCTACTCCGCTCTCGTGAGACCCCACCTGGAGTACTGCATTCAGCTCTGGGGCCCCCAGCATAAGAAAGACATGGACCTGTTGGAGCGGGTCCAGAGGAGGGCCACAAAGATGATCAGAGCACTGGAGCACCTCCCCTATGAGGACAGGCTGAGAGAGTTGGGGTTGTTCAGCCTGGAGAAGAGAAGGCTCTGGGGAGACCTCATAGCAGCCTTCCAGTACTTAAGGGGGCCTACAGGAAAGATGAGGAGGGACTCTTTATCAGGGAGTGTAGTGATAGGATGAAGGGTAATGGTTTTAAGCTGAAAGAGGGTAGATTTAGATTAGATGTAAGGAAGAAGTTCTTCACTGTGAGAGTGGTGAGACACTGGAACAGGTTGCCCAGAGAAGTTGTGGTTGCCCCCTCCCTGGCAGTGTTCAAGGCCAGGCTGGATGGGGCTTTGAGCAACCTGATCTAGTGGAAGGTGTCCCTGCCCATGGCAGGGGGGCTGGAACTAGATGATCTTTAAGGTCCCTTCTAACCCAAACCATTCTATGATTCTATGATTTGCTAAATTATATACTACAACTAACAAACTCTCCAGACAGAAAACTGAAGCGGAGTTACACAGAAGAACGGAGAGACTGGTGAAAAAAATCTTTGCTTTTGTGAATAGAAATTGAAAGTACAGAAGGCCTGAGACAGTGAAAAACCCCAACATTTGGGACAGTTCTACTGCTATGTGCTACTAACCTTCCTGAATTTGGTGCTAAAACACTCGTATGCTATGTAGAAAATTCCATTAAAATTCATGTAATCGTGGATTGGGTCTTTTATGCCTTGTGTACAGATAAGAAATTCTCTTTTGTAATTTGAAACTTCTTTCTTAAAAGCCTGATCCACCTCTCCAACTGCCATAATTGTTCTGAATAACTGATAAAGATCCGTGGTGAAATCTTAGTCTCATTGATGTATGTGGAAATATTTGTGCTGACACAAGTAGAAATAAGACTCTCATTTGCATCCTACCTCAGTATCGTATTTGCCACTAATTTACTCTTCTCTGAGGAGTTGTACCAATAGCGCTAGTTCCAATCCTAAAACTCTTATCTCCATTTCTAATAAACGAAATGGCTGTTTGTGGAGCAACAACATGGAAGTATAACAGGAAAACATAAATTTCCAAATCTTTTTCTAAAACAACTTGTTCTGGATATAAAAAATTGCCTCTGTTCAAGGAAGAATTACCAATCTTGAATCTTTTGCTTCGATTTTGTTTCCTGTCAAACTTAATCAAAGATACACAAGCACACAACTACACATATGTTTAGTCCAACTATATAAATATTTGCCAATATATAATTTATATATTTCTATGACCATAATTTTCTTCAGCTTACATATACAACTATAAATAGGTAACATAAAATGTTCTTGCTTCTTACATCAAAAAACTTTGACAATATGGATACTCATCAAGCACTTACCCAAAGTCAACTAAAATTTTGAGATAAGAGTTTAATTTGGTATTTTTTAGTGATTATTCTTGGGCCAATGCAATAGAAATGTACGAATTAATGGGTGATTAATTACTGTGTTAATTATTAGTTATTTAATGGATGATATCAACATATATATTTCAAAATGTTTTTGAGGAATTACTTTGTTAGACTAGGAACTTAAATGTTACTCTGTATTTTAATTATTTTTTTATATTTCAATCTGTCATGTTAATTAAAACCGTAATCATTATAGTAATATAAAAAGAAATGTGGGTCAAATGATACGTTAAAATAACCTGATGCTCAGAGAGATCAAAGAAGAAAATGTAAAGATATTCTCCTTTCCTTAAAAAAGGGGAGGGGAGTGTGCAAGTCGTAATTGTGCTGTATATTATATTTATTGCTACTTACAGTTTAGTTGGAAATTCAAATATAATACAGCCTGCTCTTGCTCTAGGGCCTAATTGCCTTTTAAAATGCATGTGCCAAATTCTCATAGGGTGTAAACTGGAATAACTCCAACTGACCTCAAGCAGTTGGAATGAAATCAGTGTGTATTTGGTCTTGAGCTGGCTTTGATAAAACAGATCATAGATTTTTGTCAGTTAAGGATATGGTCTAAAATGTACTATTTCTTTCTTCACTTATAAAAGGCAGAGACTCTTTCTGGACCTGGCATGAGTGTGATCCAATAACTGCTAAAGACAACTGATCTCTCCTTTTGTGAAGCTGTCCACGGCCAGCGCTGAGAACAAGCTGTTTTGCTCTCAGCGCTGCAGAAGGCAGCGCCCTTCCACAGGGCTCCAACAGGGCCCTTCTGCTAAACAGGCAGCCAGGTACATGCCTTCTGATTGCTGCAAGGCCAACTGTTGGGAGGTACTCCAACAGCAGCCAGGAAATCCCACGCCGATTCCCAGCGGTGGATCCCAAGGATACAACCAATAAGAGACATAACTTTACTTCTGTGTTTGAAGAATGCTGTCACCAAATCACTACTCCCAGAACAATCTTAAATTTATTAAAATTCCTTTCTCAGTGTTTAAATGTTACAGCAAGATGGGGCAAGAAATGGTGGATCATATACATCACATTTCCTAGGCTGGGTCTTCGAAGTGTCATTTACACTTCTGATGCTGGTTTTGGTTTTATCCCAGTAGTGCCAGTATCACCAGAAAGAGTAAGAACTAATAATAATAATCATTAATAACAGGAACTGGCTGAAGTGTACTGCAGTACAACACACCATGATGAAACTATAACAATGAAAAATGTGTTAGCTGTTTTGTCATTCCTGAGTGATAGGCAAAGGACACAGATTGTGTAGATGCAAGTTTCAAGGTTACTACCGTTTTCTGAGTGGTACAATGAAGCAACACCAAAGAATTACTGGAGAAATTACTGTTACTCCTGTTTGGAAATTAAAAAAAACAACTTAGAGAGAAGTTGGTTTTACTGTGCTTGTGAACCTATTAGATATAAATGTGATATTGACTGAATTCATTACCCATGATCCTAAGCAAGTGGAAAATTGAACAGTGTAGGTATCAGAAGTGTTCACTGCACTGAAATCAATCAGTCTATAAACAGGCTGAACTTCCACTGACAAAAAAGGAAATTATTTCTGCGTACTTGCTACTGTAGTACACACAGAATGTGTAAGACTTAAATTAAAATCCTGCCTCAGGACCTACAGATATATAGCACGTTTAATAAAGCATCGTTTCACCTTAGTTTAATTAAGCATAATTTCACTATCTGTATTGATCGCAAAACACAAAAAGCTCTTCCTATGACTTTTTTTGATATTCTAAACTAGTTCCTAACGAATATTGCTGGATAATAAATTACAAGTTCCAGAAAGCTTTTACAAGCTACAAGCCAAAAATGAACTTCAACACACGCTCAGTAAGAGCAATGCAGCAGCACTGACAAAGTTTCTTGGATATCAACCTAGAACATTTATTGTTTCCACTTGCATGCATATCTTACTCTTTTCACTTCTCTTTTATCTTCTTCCTTCCCCCATCTTCTCCCCTTCTGCCCCTTTACACCACAGATGCACAGCACTTCAGTGTCAAGGTTGCTCCGTGCAATTTGCATCAGCATTTCCAGAATAATTGTCTGTCAGCACAAGCTATTCAACAAGCAATGCAAGTAGCTCTGATTTAGTAAGGCATTTGCTCTGTTGTTTCTCTTTTTTTTGTTCCTCATCTTGTCATTCTTGATAAGACAGCAAAAAGGGCAGTTTGGAGGGTGTCAGGCTGACACATCCACATGGGAGAGTTCTTTGTTGTTACTCGCTTTGGTGGCATCAAAGGGACAGCAACAAAGGCAGTGACAGCTCCAGAACATCAGGGCCCTTGTTTTGTGAATGTAAAGGTTACAAGTTGTTATCTCATACGGTAGAAAAATTCTGTGTTTGGGTTTGTTCTTTTCTAGTAAATCAAACTAACTATGTATGCAAAAACTAGGGGAGAAAACTACTGTAATTGCTTCCAACTGATTAACTAGACAAACATCTTCTCACTGTTTTTGCCGACATATGGTTAATTTCAAGATGACCAGTGCACTTCCCTCTGTCAGGACTTTAAGTGCCTCCTTGGCTGTATTAAAGCAAAGTTGGGGAGCCACAGCCCTGAGTTATCAGCAAAGTCTGTCTTACGGCAACAGAATTTACAACGTGCCGTGGGCCACTTGCCTGGCTGGTGACAGGTACCTCTCACTGACAAACACCATGTACGGAACACAGTGGCATAGTCTGAACAGATCATCTCTACATGCATGCATGTATGAAGTGAAGAAACCAAATTCACAGTTCATGTAAAGAAATCGAATTCACAACTTATGTGTTAGATTGTACACAGCTCTGAAATTACCTATAGGATCGTAAGTCATTTAGCAGTGAAAAGTCTTGAAACTTCAGCTGACGGAGGTAGCACAAGCCAATTTCCACCACAAACAGCTTCACTACAACCTGCTGTGCAAGAACTGTAAAACTGGTATTTAAGTGACATCGGAAGGAAGCATGTGTGGACAGTTTGAGACCACTAGACGATACTCTATTTTTACTTTTGTTGTGCATGTCTGTTGCAGGTATTTTTACTTTTTTGCCTTGGAGGTTTTTAAATCTATGCAGATTAATCTTTGGGAAAGATTTTAGTATTTAAGCACCTTGTCCAAAGATTGTTGAAGTAAATTACAAGATTCCCCCACTTTCTCCAAAACATTTTGGACTACGGCTGCAGCACTTTCATGTTTTCTACTAGCTTACATAATAGTAAAAAGTACAGAATCAGTTTTCAGTGCTAGCCACAATGTGCCTGCACCAGCACAAAAATAAAGACTGTACAAGACCCCAGGAGCTAATGCTCTCAGTTTTCAAAGATGTAAATGACCAGAGCTCAGTCCCACTGCTCAAAGTCAGTGGGGAAAAGAACACCTAATTCCCATTAACAGCTTTGAAAACCTCTTTGTAGGAAGAAAGAGCAAACAGAGAGAGAAGTAAAGGGAAAACAATAAATAAGAACAGATGGTAATGGATTGTGCATGGTAATTTAGGACTTCATTTTCATGTATACAGTGGCCTCTTGACCACTTCTGCAGTGTAAAGGGATTTCCACACAAATCATGGTGAGAGTCACATAATACGTCTGTTTTGTATTTGTATCTGTAATTCTGCACTTCAGTATTGTAGTAAAATGCACTTTTAAAGGCACTTCTGCTGGAGTAACTGCTGTAATAATACCATGATCAATCTGAAAAACTCTGTACATATATTTAATTCCTTTCAAGTTTATTTTAAAAAATAACATGGATGTCAGTAAACTTTCTTGCACCTGTATGTAGGTTGCAATTAATTTAAGGTGGCTTCATTGCTTGATTTTGTGAAATGGAAGTTATTTGGAACTGTCTTACTCTGAAGGCAAAATAATTGTAATAGAACAGTCCTCTGTTGCTGTTTTACTAAAACATCTATTTTAAGTAAGTTGCTGAAAAAAAGCAATGTACTAAAAATCACTTGGAGTTTTGCTTATCTGTGGAATGTTCCTGTGTTTAAAATTACAATAAAAGCCTTATATATGTGCATGCGTGGGTGTGTGTGCATATATTTACGCACATGCATATGTATGTGTGTGTGGAGATATATCTAGTTGGAGATATTTGTAGTTAGGTCTGATTCAAATAGTTTTAAATTATTATTGGCTTTCTTCCACACTCTTCATAGAGACATTAATTTATAAAATAAAACAGTTTCAGGCACTGCTTTGAAGTGTTACTTATCACAAAATGATATGTCTACACTCAGATGTAGTTGCCTCTTAAACTCTTAAGAGTCCCACCCTAGGTAATTCTTTACACTTTTTAAAAACCCTTTTTTTCATGCATTCCTCTAACCTACTGCTCTACTAATATGGGCATTCTACACATACTGTAGAATGACATATGTCTAGAAATACTCCATGAGACCAAGTCCTGGACTCAATCATACTGATAAATATCTGCAGTTATTTTGAATTTATAATGACAAATTTGACTTAATGGTGTTGTACAAGTTCATGCAGAGCAACTTGCTGATAATCAAGCAGCCGAAGCATATTTCTTTCTTGGTGGGAGTTCCATCATATGCACTTTAAGAGAAAATTAGGCCTGAAAGGCCCATCATTTTCACAACTAAAAGATCTTGCTCAAAACTAAACTTTTTAGGAGCTAGAATAGTTCAGTTTTCAAAGTACCACAATGTTTTCCAAAATTTTTAGAGGAACATGCACCTCAAAAATACAGCATAGTTTCAATATGTTGTACTTCGGTGATCAAAGACTTTGGTTATGGATAAATACCAGGCATGATCATCAGGATTGCAAGAATGCTGCTTGCAGAGGTGTCTAACCTTGGCTGGAAGAGTGGATCAGATTCAGCCTAGAAGGTCAGAACTGGCTGAACAGACCTGGCTCATACATCCTTGCTTTGGAGTCAAAACAATTGGTTTAACTGTCTTAATAAAATCTCAGTTCTTTTGGGGTAATGACTTACCAGCATTGCCAAACCACACATCTAGGACATAACATCTAAGCTAAAACTCAGTGGATCAATGGTTAGCTTTTATCAGATTTTTGAACCAGACCTCTAATAAAGGGATTAGTAACACTTTTTTCAACACTAAAAAACCCTAAAAAATGCATTTTAAGCTCCTGCTCTTGTTATATTTCAAAGAGCATATAGACATTTCTAAGATGCATTTTAATTTCATGGAAACATTGCTTTGGTATAAAGATCTTGTAAATCTTATTTTTACAATGTCTGCATTATGGGCCAAGTTATATTTTGCAATAGTCTCCTTTAACTAAGTCACATAAACAAAACAGAGAATTCCCAGGTAAGCTGGGAATAACAATCATGTGGCAATGCCTGGATGGGCAAAATAATTTTCGTATGTACAATCACTGCTCAGAAATGAACACAGGGGAGCATGGGAACTACAATGGCTGTTACCCCCTATTTCAAAATTGAATATCCAATTCCCTTTCTATTGTCTATACTTTTTTCTATGTAATACTAGACTGAATTGTATTACATGCCTCTGAACACCAAAGACTCTCTCAGCACAAAGGGTTGGAATCTGCATTAAGAAGAGGTAATCAGTTGCCTCACCTCTTCAAAGGCTTCAGTTTTCTATGTTTATTTGAAAAGTGAATACAAACTGGAAGGGTTTCACAAAACAGCATCACAATTAATGAGAAATGGAAATGACTGGCTTGGGTGAAACGAATGGAAGAGCCGACTGTGTATATGTAAAACAAAACACAGTAAAGAAAGAAATATTTTTCTGGTACTACTAGCAATGAAGGACTGGAATTACTTTATTTGGAACAGAGGGTTATAAGGATAACAGTTTAATACTTCCGGTGGAAAAAGTAGGCCCAACACAAGAATAAGGTAAGAACACTTTCAAAGGTCTTGATCAGGAAGATGAAGTAGACTGCTGAACAGTTTCTCAAGCAGTGACATAAGTCTCACTATTTCAGTCATCTAACTTTGGACCGTAAAATGAAAGAGTGAAGGTAACTTGGCTTAATGTATTAGAATTTCCTTCCAGGAAAAGCCCAAACTTTTGTTTTTCTTCTTCTCTTTAATGGCTGGAGAGAAATCATTGGGTTGCAAGTTTTTAGTAGGGTTATTACAGTTGACAGGAGATTGGACAAACAAACACGAATATGATGCAGAAATCCACAAGCAGGGTCTTTGTGGCATGATTCACTTCATACGCGCTTGATACTGTTAACCCTTGGCGTGTGACATCTCTCCTTGTTACGTCCATATCTGTATGTTATTTGAAAGTTGCACCAACAGCAATACAGACAATGATAACCAAAGAAAAGAAGTAAGTAAAAGAAGAGAGAGAATTAAAAGAAATAATGCTTTCTAAATACAAATGCTGCCAGTAATAAAAATAAGACAGGAAAAGAAAATCTGCTTGCAAATAGGGTATTGTTCAAAGCTAGCATTACAAAATGGTTTTAATTTCTTTTTTTTTTTTCATAGATGCCAGCTGGAAAGACCAGGTGGCAAAATTCAAATGAGCGTTAGCAAGGACACCAAAAGTTGTCAGTGCAATACCCACCTAAACTGCAGAGGACTGTACACATTTCATAGCTTAAAATAGACCGTGCCTTTCCAAGAAGGGCAGCACCATGACTTTGAATATCTTACGTGGGTTTTATGGTGTGTTAGCAGCTAAATGTGCTATAAAAAAAGGAGGCTTTCACTTTTAAAAACTTATAAACCATGTTTCATAAGAGGCTGGATGCCTAGACAACTCTTTCAATCAACTTTTAGAGGTACTCATGCAAATGAAGGTGCCAGCTTTTTCCCACAAGATCTATGGTGCATCAGTTACAGAGTCTCCATCACTGCTCAGGAACCTAAATTTTCTTTTAAGCCTGGGCCATTATAACTAGGGTCACTGCCAAATCCAGGTCTCATGAATGCACAATACTTTTCACTTTTGGTTAGTCACCATCACTTCAAACCAGCATTCCTCTTTTGATGTTGTGCTTGATTAGCTAGTTTTCACAGTGTAGTTTTTCCCCTCAGTGAACGTACTAGATAGCGTAACTAAGCTTTTTGCAGGATTCTGCATTTTACAGTCAGCCTTCAGGGATGCTAAATTTAAGAGTAAGGAAACAGTAATTAAAAGTGATTAGGACAAGAAGCCTTGATACTATGAAATGTGGACTCAATTGTCCTTGACACAGGCAGAACGAGGCAGTAGGTTTTGGTTTTGATTATAGCTTTACTTGCGATTTTAATAAACATGAGCCAGTATTCAAACTTTTAATATCCTGCTGCTTAACTATTTCCAAAAAGCAATCCAGCTCTTTTAAACAGCCCTTGTTTAAAAATTTTAATTTGTTTGGCTCTGTCTCTGCTTAGAGAAGTTGTAGCCTCACGGTAACTCTTTTATAAGTTCATTTCCAGAATCACATGCAATTGGTTTTTTTTCAACTAAGTGTTTCCGCATGTGCCAAAAGTGTCAGGCTGACAGCTTTCCTGCACCGTTTTATCTGGTTCCCACAGTAAGTATGAGAGACAAACACAGGAATGTGTCTAGTGCTGACTATGCCCATCAAGGATACAATGATACTTACAGCTCTTCCAGGAAGCGGAGATTGTGCACGGGGTTTGAGGGCAGCTTAGTAATGTTGTTCATACTGAGATCACTGTAGGGGAAAACAGAGAGAGACTTAATATGGCATGCCACAACTGTGGTATCCAGCTGTTCATTCCACACATTTTTAAGTACTACATTAACAAAAATTAGTTCCTCTGCCAGAATTGATGAATCATTATCTAGTCAGCACATTAGACATTCTTGTTTTGTATGAACACAGCTTTGTCAACCCAAATACAGGCTGTAGCATGTTCCTTATTTCCAAAGATTTTGGAATGTTTTATCACGCTCTATAAATCAGCTGGAACACTAAACAATCCTTTTAGTCTACATAATTTTAATAAACCGCTGTACTGTATTAAAATTTACTTGGAGTAGTAAAGGAAAACTACTACAATTTTTGTTGTT
Organism: Gymnogyps californianus; assembly: GCF_018139145.2. NCBI lineage: Eukaryota > Metazoa > Chordata > Aves > Accipitriformes > Cathartidae > Gymnogyps > Gymnogyps californianus. Next base: position 178,464,013 of record NC_059471.1, read on the forward strand.
GTTGTAGCACCATAGCACACTTGGTTTACTGAAGTAGAGAGGCAAAAGTGTACAGATATAAACTATCATCTGCATCATTCTTTACATTTCATGAATATGGAAACATTTTGCTTTTGCTGTACAACCTGCTGCATGGTCATACTGATTTGCCTTGCCTTACATTAGCCACATCAGGTGTCCCCAAAAGCCAACTTATTTGAGTCAAAGAAATGACATATTTTCAAATAATAAACATCCCCTTTTTAGAGTGCTCTTTTTTTGCAGGTTCTCAAATTGCATTAAATAAGTGAAATGAACCATAAAACAAGGGTGTAATGTGATCCTGCTCTGTAGCACACTTCCTGGTGGGGTTCCATGGTAGTTCCTGGCACAGGAAACAACCAGCCATATCAGCTCTGTCAGAGCTCATTCAAGCTATGTTTTAGACTAAATTTCATATAATACCTTTTTATTCTGAACATGTTTTTCATTGTTTTCCATTGTCTTCCCCATGCCCCACAGTATCATTATAATTGCTTTGCATTAAGTATAAAAACTGTAAACAGACTGCATAATAAAATTCCATGTGGAAGATATGACTTACACAACTATATCAAAATTCCTACAGACTGTTAAAATAAAAATATCAGACCTGCATATTTTATGCAAACTTTATGTGATAATTTAAAAGTCCCCACTATTTAAACATATATATATTTGCAGCAGCACTTATAGTTTCCAGCTACTTTGGGTAGTATTTAGATAACTTTATTTCTTCCAGCTGTTGAGAGCTTACAAGGTAAATAAGTTATCTGTACTTTGGTGGGTAGACATCCTATTCCTATTCCTTCTAGTTCTTATTACTCACAGTCTGTTTCACATTACAGAATATATGCTTTTAGTCAGCATAGTTAATTTTGATGTTTGATCTTTTGCTGAATTTTAAAATGTATAATTTAAAAACATGCTTCACATAGAGATTTTGAAATAAAGGAAATGTGTTAATACTTTACAACAATTATCAAATCACTGTTGGGTAAGGTCTCTGCATTCACTTCAAAATCAAGGTATAATTTGAGAACTGTGTACTTATTAAATTCATTCTTTCCTGTAATACTTTATCATCTAATTCTTTCATACTGTTTAGCAGGTTATTACCCTTTCACTTTGATAAAGGCTCAAAGGATTTACTCTGGCAAAGGAACAAAAACATGGATTTATTTGGCAAAAGAAAAACTCATCCAGGTAGTGAATCATATACTACTGAATACTAAGATAAATCCAATATTTTAACAATATCATTTTGATCATGAGATTTTCAACACATCTTAATGGGTTTTTGTAAACATAGCAAATCACATTTTAGACTCAAAAAGCCAGCCTTGGTGGAAAATGGGAGTGATTCATGTTCAGATAGACACATATTTAGGGCATTCTACAAAACCAGTATTAACCAGTGCTCTGGCTGAGCAGGGAAACCTGAAGCCTGTTTTTCTAGCATATTAATTTCTATTAGTAGTAGGCAGTACTTGTCTGCTTGTATCACCCACAGGACCCCATGATGACACCAGTCACAAGCAATCTACAGACCAGACCCTAATACCTTAAGAGGATCAGAATGAGAGAAGGTGGCTTTCATTATATGCTTTGATGCACAATGAGAAAATCAACGCTACATGCACTTTTCTCAAAAACATCTTTAGACCTCAGAGGTGGATTTACCAACAGTGAACCCCAATGTCCTAGTCTCCTTTTTGGACTCTGCTCATGTGGTAAAGTATATGCTCCACATCATATGATGGAGAAGAACCTCTTCTTTTTCCCAGTCTACACTGCAGCAATTGCTAGCTCTTTTTAAACCTACCAGTTAAATAATCTCATTCTGTTAGATAGGTTCCTTTTTTTCCAGATTATTCTTTTCTTGGAACATAAAGTACAAAGAAGTTTTTGTGCAACAGAACTACTAAATATTACCTATGCATATTTCATAGAATCATAGAATCATTTAGGTTGGAAAAGACCCTTAAGATCATCGAGTCCAACCGTTAACCTAACACTACCAAGTCCACCACTAAACCATGTTCCTAAATGCCACGCGTACACGTCCTTTAAATACCTCCAGGGATGGTGGAGGTAACAGAAATTGCTTCCAAATTTGCTCAATAACATCTTTCCAAACTAGTTTTTAACACCACTAGTAACTAATACACAGGCCATTCCAGTCTATGTTGGCAATGTGTTATTGTTGCAGCTATAAGGGTTTAAGAATATAAGGGAGACTACTGTAGAGAGAGGTCATATCTTTGATTAGGCTAGCTGATACAGCTGGAAAAACGAAGAAACTTTCAGGCACAAAAATCAAAAACCTCTACTTCTTCCAACTGTACCAGTTGGCTAAATAGGCGACGTTATTTCTCCCTAAAAACCTCACATCACTTACACTGGCAAAGCAGTAGTTCATCCGTGCTTACAGTTTTTAGATTCAGGATACTCTTTTGGGTCAGAATCACCATGGATGCATTTAATCCACTTTTTGTTCACTGAAGTAACTAAAAGGGACTTACGAGAGAAGTCCCATGACCCAGAGCTACTCCTGGGGGGATGTTTGGAGAAGTGAGACAAACAAAAAGAGTTAATGCAATGCAATCAGTCACTGGGTCTCATGTGAGCAATACTGCAAAGTTTGGGCTGCCGAGCAGAAATTCCTCACAGTGCTCCAGAGACAAATAAAGGAGGTTCTCAGCAAACTTGCCAGCCTTTGGACCATATTGCCAAGAAGACATAGCTAGGATGAGATTTATAGGTATTAGCTAGATCAAGCACAGCTAACAGCCAGAAAGAGCTAGTTGGTAAATGTAGGCTTACATATTATTACTATGAAAAACAGTAACAATTGTAATGGGTATGTCTTATGTCCTGCACCTGCAATGGTTTCTTTCCAAAAAGTGCATCAAATGGGTTTTCTTATTTCTCCTTTCAGTGCTAGCCTGTTCAAAATCAGCAATTTGCTCTCTCTAGAAAAGAGAAGGGGATGAAAGATGGCTTGCACATCAAGATTTGTAGTGTAAAGCTGAAAAACATTAAAATCAAGGTACTAGATCTTTAACTATCCTCGGTGGAATGGTTCTGATTTTATATCAGATCCAGTCCCCAATTTCCTTTGTGTGCCTGTGCATGTACACTCAGAACCAAACCAGCTGAAATTGCAAACATTTCTTGTCAAACTTGGTAGACTCTTAGAAGCTACAGTGATGAAAAACTTACAATTATTACAATATTGAAAATCTTTAAATAAGTTAGTGTAACAGAATGTCATGGTTTAACCCCAGCCGGCAACTAAGCACCACACAGCCACTCGCTCACTCCCCCGCAGTGGGGTGGGGGAGAGAATTGGAAGAGTAAAAGTGAGAAAACTTGTGGGTTGAGATAAAGACAGTTTAATAGGCAAAGCAAAAGCCATGCACGCAAGCAAAGCAAAACAAGGAATTCATTCACCACTTCCCATCGGCAGGCAGGTGTTCAGCCATCTCCAGGAAAGCAGGGCTCCATCAGGCGTAACAGTTACTTGGGAAGACGAACGCCATCACTCCGAACGTCCCCCCCTTCCTTCTTCTTCCCCCAGCTTTATATGCTGAGCATGACGTCATATGGTATGGAATATCCCTTTGGTCAGTTGGGGTCAGCTGTCCCGGCTGTGTCCCTCCCAACTTCTTGTGCACCCCCAGCCTCCTCGCTGGTGGGGTGGTGTGAGAAGCAGAAAAGGCGCTGACTCTGTATAAGCACTGCTCAGCAGTAACTAAAACATCCCTGAATTATCAACACTTGTTTCCAGCACAAATCCAAAACATAGCCCCATACAAGCTACTATGAAGAAGATTAACTCTACCCCAGCCAAAACCAGCACACAGAACGACTCCTATATCCCACCACCAAAGCACACGCAAAATCCACCAATGTCAGTAGGAGCGGCATTGTTAGAGTATACTCTGACTTTTAAAATGCTCCTAATGTAAACAGCAATAGTACCAGATCTACCTTTATGAAAACTACCTGCACCATGAGCTGACGTACTGTACTGGAAAGGTGAACAGTCAGATGAACACATCGTCTGTTCTCCCATCAGCATTCCTGCAGCCTGTTTCCAAATGGAGACTATGAAAGCAACATACCAGCAAATGGAACTTTTATCTTTTCGAAAGATAAAAAGTTTTGCTTCAATGACTGCATTGGCAACACGGCTCACTATAATGATATCTTAATTATATCCTATGCCAATCAATCACCACGCTGTGTCTCTGGTGACTTGCAAAAGGAATCCTATCTGTGATGAAATCTTTGAAGAATGGAAAATATTGCAAACTGTACCATGTATCTATCTGTTTTTTCTTGGTGACTATATGGGCAAATTCTGAGCATTTGCAAAACAGAGTCCAAGAAGGCAAATACAACAGGTCTTTTTTTCCCCCCCGTTTTGTTGTCCATGCATATACATGATGAAAAAATATCCAGTTACCATCTCAAAACTGAGTAGTTCACAATGAATTCCCAAAAGCCAGTAAAACAAGTTAAGTGAACTAGTTCTTAACATATAATAGATGAGACTGTAGGCTAAGTGACTAACCTGTTATTAGCTGTTATTACAGGAGATGTTTCAGTGACTATTCATCTTGGAAGATCAGTTTTCCACATTATATTTACGTCTTTTAAAGGAGAACAAAAATCTGTCTTGGGATATATGCAAGGCTTCTATTGGCTTTCACCAACCTGATAATCTACTACTAGGCTAAACTTGTATTATACTGAATGGTACAAACTTGTCTACCCATTGCAGGGCAAATACAATATTAAAGACAATGAATTTTGTAGCCTATCTTTTTCTTAACAGTTGCAACCTGTTTGATTTTTAGAAAATGATCAAGACTTATTATTAGGATTATTAATTATGATTTCTCTAGGCCTGCCTTAGCCCAACCAGATGTATTAATGATTATTTTTATGGAAGTCTTTGAAAGATAAAGCACTTGCATAAAAATACTGACAATAGACTGAATGCACTCCCTGAGTTCTTACTGGCTGAGAACAGCTCCTAAACTAAGACAATTTCCTTAATCCTTTTGCTCTAAAGCAAAATTTTACACTATCTTATATGTAGTAATACAAAATAATGAAAAGGGGTGAGAATTACTACTGCTCTTCCCTTGCTATGCCTATCTTTTTAGCACTCTTGTTTCTGCTGTTGGCAGAATACTTCACTAGCTCCACTGTACGATGGAAGAATATGTGAGCTGTTAAGTGCACGCCATCTACTAATGCAAATGCTTCACTATGGATATTAAAAATAACTTCATCTGCTACAGCTACTTAAAGTAGATAAATTTATTTGCCAACACGGTAGTAGCAGTAGTTCCTATTTCTTACAAATAAATTCCTATAGCATGTTTTCATTCAAGGGTCTCAATAAATAAATAGAATAATAATTACCATTATTTTACAGAAGGGAAACTAAGACACCTAATGGTGAAGCGACATGCTCACAGTCAAACAGCAGGTTATACACCATGGAGGAACCAAACACTGATGATGATTTGTCCAGTGCCCTTTTCATTAGATCACACTGTCCACCCCATGGCATTTACACCAGTTTTCCAAATGGTGATGCATAAGCTGTCAATAGCCTCAGAAAACAATGACCGTATTTTCATTTTAATGGTCCTAGATTACATTATCTTCCAAAATCAACATGAAAATTGGTAGTCATGTATTTGCGTGTTTAATACACCCATGCAGAGCAGCACAGGGCAGAGTATGAGCATGCATAAATAAGCATTGTAAGCGCTTCCTGACAATTAAATCATAGCATTTCTCACAGCTAGCTTCAAACTTCAAACTGTGGTTCTTTGAAGAACTCTGCAGTAAACTATGATTAAGATGTGAATATTTCCACTAAATGATTCACATTTGAAGCAGTACATCTTTGTATTTGGAAAAATCTGGGAAAAAAGTGGTAGATCTGCAGGAAAAAGCATTAAAGAGAGAGAGTTATAATAGACATTACACTGAGTAGGCAATCTCTCTATCAAGGTATTCACAGTAAATAACAAGTGGCAAGAGCATGGATATTTCTGCCCTTCTGCACATTGATAATGACAAATGCTAAGATTAAATATTTAAAAATTCATTATCCCATGTAATATTATTTGTAATAGCAAATTATCAGCAACTGATCCCATTCTATACTTTTAAAAATTAACACAGAAGTAATGCAAGGCTAAAACAGGATTGCTTGTCGCTCACTTTTTACAGAAAATTTCTGTTACTTGACATTGAAGTTCATTGTTTCCAGAGACCCAACACCTTTGTATTAAAACACACCCTGCAAAAAGCAAATGACATTGTGTGGTCGCATGAGAATAGACCCTGCAGCAAGAGTATGTGTGCCTGTGCACCTCACAAAGAGCTTCATGCCAGTAAATGGACAGTACTCCCACTGTCCCCCTCGCACTGGCCTTCCCTTCCTTGGCACACCAGTGGTGCTTGGTCCAGCAGCGCATTTTGCTTACAGAAGATATAACCACTGCAACTGCAAATAGATATCTATGGGAAGGATCAGGTGCCTTGAACTTAGGGAAGCCTCAAAGGGGATCCAGCAAGGTCAGGAGGGCCCTGTAGATATCTCTTCTCTGCTGTTATGTATTGACCCATAACGCATTGGGTGAATATTAAACATCAGATTCCAGAAAACCAGCCTTATAGGCCACGTCTGGATTCAACACAAACTAACAAAATGCTTTGGCCAAAATTCTGCACTCCCAACACCTGTCAGTGGGTTCCTCTAATGTCACAGACAGCAAAATTTGGCTTATTATTGCAGAAGCTCTGTAACACAGTCATTTTAAACAGCATGCATTATTCCTGAACATAGTAGGCAATTCTGTCATATAAACAGGCACCAAAGACTTACTTAAATCTAGACTGCAGAACATTTGTAAAGCAAACAGTACGTGCATGATTAATCTTTTCAGGAAACAATTTTGCCATTCAGTTTATCCAAGACTCCAGCAGAGGGAGCAGGGCAGAGCAAACAATTAGGGTCAAAAAGAAAGTAAAGATCAAAGATCAGATTAAACACACACAGTGCTGAATTAATCTGACAAGTACCTGACATTTCATTTTAGGTACGAAGATTCTGGCTCTCTGCTTTTTTTGAATATCAAATTCACGATGCTCCCTAGATGAAATTATCCGTTTACTTTCAAAGCTGATTCATGGCTGTTCATTTGGTGCTGAAGACTCAGTTTGCTAAGTAATAATTAGCAGGGTAAGTTATAAAAACATTCCAACATGTCAATCACTTACTGTACTTAACTCACATATTTTAAAGCTTAAATAGCTAAAGGAATATTTTATAACACAGAAGCCAGCAGGAGCAATTAAAAGAGGACTTAATGGGATTCCTCTTCCTCCCATGCCTACAGATTGTATTAGTATTATTTTACTTCGTGAGTTATTACTTGTTTCTGCTGCACTAATTCAAATAGATTATATGAGTACTGCATACATGATTCACCTTGTTCAAATACTGAAACAATACATAACAGGAAAATATATCAGTTTTTATTGTAATTTATGAAGACAACTACTAGAATGTTTGTTCTGTTTTTCGTCATTACCTGTTTGTTTATCAGGTACTGTTTATCTTATTTTTGATGAAGAACAGTACAGTTAAATTGAGAAAAGTTATTTATTAGAAGTGACCAAGCCTGGGAAAAAAAGCCTTTGGTCTGTCTTAGTTTCAGACTATTTTCTGCAACTCTAGAAGTTGCTTATTTTTACAACTATTTGTTACAAAAATGACAAAAATATAGGAAAATACCCTTTTTTTTCTGAATGAATGGACACATTCATCCATTTTAGAAACTGGTGGTCCAATTTCCTTCTAATTCCAGGTCTATAATTTCACCCTCTGAATTCAATGAAGTTGTTCCTAAATTAGTTATTTATATGAGAGGAGAGCATCTACAAAAAGCATAGCATAGTTTGCTTATTAGCGTACTACACCTTGACTACAGCAGAAACTAATTCAAAATATAGCTGAGTGTAGACAAAGACTCAAAATACAACCCTAAAGTCATAAAGTACAACTTTCCTAAATCAAGTATTATGGGCCACACAGCCAAATGGGCTGAATACCCAACTGGAAGTTATGCACAGCATAGATTATATGTTACACAAACCAATTTTAAAACTCATCTTCACCAAAATATCCAATATTACTTCAGTGAGGCTGCTGAGGATGGAAACGAATCAGGATTAGCCTGATTTCATTCATAACAAGATACACTAAGTTACTTATTTTGCTCATCTTAATTTGCCTCAATTCCACAGCATTTGAAGAATTAAAAAGCAAACAGCTTTGAGAGCATCTGCTATAAACACATTCTAACAGTGATGGTGTAAGTCTGAGTATCTGGAAATCTCTGCACAACACACCTGCATTTAGAGCAGGAAATATATATCCTACATTGCACAGTGCAAAGGTCCCCAAGGTACAGATCAGTGAGCTGGGTCCAGAGCTGGAAGTTACATTACCATGTTAGGTGCCCTCAGAAAGGCTAATTATCCCAGGTACAGCAGGATGCTGCTATGACTGTACTAATTTCACAATACAGGGTCTCTGTAAAATGCTACTTTGTGTGATGTAATATAGCAGTTGTATATATAAACTTCGTATTCACAAACTGGTTCACTGCAAAATACACATACTCTAGATTGGGTGAAATTCTGGCTTGGAAAAGGAAATGGCAAAACCGTCATTCAGCTAAGATGAGTCCACCTCTTTGAACCCAACTGATCTTTTTATCTCAGAGGAGTTTTCAGTAAAATTCTGGTTAGCTTCTTCACTACTCTGATTCTATAGGTTCCCATTTTCCTGTGCATTGGTGCTGAATCATAGAATCATAGAATCATTTAGGTTGGAAAAGACCTTTAAGATTATCAAGTCCAACCATTAACCTAGCACTGCCAAGTCCACCACTAAACCATGTCCCTAAGCGCCACATCTACATGTCTTTTAAATGCCTCCAGGGATGGTGACTCGACCACTTCCCTGGGCAGCCTGTTCCAATGCTTGACAACCCTTTTGGTGAGAAAATTTTTCCTAATATCTAATCTAAACCTCCCCTGGTGCAACTTGAGGCCATTTCCTCTCGTCCTGTCGCTTGTTACTTGGGAGAAGAGACCAACACCCACCTCCCTACAACCTCCTTTCAGGTAGTTGTAGAGGGCGATAAGGTCTCCCCTGAGCCTCCTTTTCTCCAGGCTAAATGACCCCAGTTCCCTCAGCTGCTCCTCATAGGACTTGTTCTCTAGACCCTTCACCAGCTTCATTGCCCTTCTTTGGACATGCTCCAGCACCTCAATGTCTTTCTTGTAGTGAGGGGCTCAAAACTGAACACAGTACTCAAGGTGTAGCCTCACCAGTACTGAGTACAGGGGGACAATCACTTCCCTAGCTCTGCTGGCCACATGATTTGTGCTACCAGCCAGGATGCTATTGGTCTTCTTGGCCACCTGGGCACACTGCCGACTCATATTCAGCCAGCTACTGACCAACACCCCCGGTCCTTTTCTGCTGGGCAGCTTTCCAGCCACTCTTCCCCAAGCCTGTAGCGTTGCATGGGGTTGTTGTAACCCAAGTGCAGGACGCAGCACTTAGCCTTGTTGAACCCCATACCATTGGCCTCAGCCCATCGATCCAGCCTGTCCAGATCCCTCTGTAGAGCCTTCCTTCCCTCAAGCAGATCAACACTCCCGAATGACTGGACTTGTTTTAACACAGCACTGTCAGTTCTGCTTTTATTATAGTGTAGTCGTACCTTGTGTTGAGGAGTAATTGAAGAGTTTCAGCAGAGAAAATGATACTACTATATATCATAACTACTAGAGTTCTACTCTGAATTACTAATTTGATCATTTTTGTGTTGTTGCTTAGCTGAAATAATTCTTTACAGAATCTTCTCTTTATTGCATGGACAACCCAACTGATGTCTTATTACCTGCACACTCAGTTTCATCCAACATTGCTACCGAAAGAATTACTCCTGATCTATGCCTCCACCCCCCACCACTGCCCATTCCTTTTGAGGATGCTGTTGAACCTGACTTGGAAACTGGTCCAAATTAAAACAAATCCAGCAGGAAAAAAAAATGGTTTTAATCCAAATCAGTTCCCTGAGCTGGTTCATTGCATTGCTGTTTGTGCCACCACAAGCTCAAGTATAGAGGAGAAACCAATAAGGAAGGTGAAGCAGAACTGTTTTTTTCAGTTGGCATTGTTGGCTTAAAGTAATGCAGGATGATCCTATACCTAGGACGTAAATATTGTAAATCTTCTTCAGATATACTAAGTTATGGATTTTTTTTTTATACGCACTTCTTCCCTTTATGTCTGACAGAGATTGTTCGCTGAAATACAATGGGCCTCCAGATCTGCCAGCTCCTGGCTGACTTACAGCCTCTTCCAACACCTCCTACGGAGCTCAGAGGAATGACAGAGCTGTCAAATTTTTCACTGGCAGATTGAACACCCAAACTTCTGCAATAGTGAGTGCCAGGAAATATGTATAGCTTGATTCTTACAAAGATAATGCACTTAAAAACACTATATTTCTCCATCAGGTAAATTTTTTTTTGCTTAAGTGTTCAAAATTCACTTTCATCATGAGATACTTTCATATGGGCTGGTATAAAATAGTCTGAATACACATAAACACCAGGTCCTTAATCTTATACTGACATCACGTATACCTGGTCTCCACACATTTTGTTTGCTTGTAACTGAACAGCTGCCCTTCAGATAGGCAGAGTACTGAAATACCTGAGCTAGCTTTAAACAATTCAGGTCAAGGAGCAGGGTCGAGATGCGCTAACTTACCCTACCAAGGAGAAATCTCCGGTAGAGATCTCACGTGTTGGATTGGACTGGCATGTATTTTTCATGTGGTTATAGCAGCACAATTTTCAGGGAAAAGGGCTGTGCTCCTTCTAGTATAAGTGTCTTCTCTTTCGAAAAATTATTTCGCTTTCCAATAACTTAAATTACTGGGATCAGAGCTGTACAATTAATACGTGGAGGCAAAATACTTCAGGACTATTTCTACTGAGATCAGCTGGGCTGTTCAGAGGATAAGCTAATATTTAGTATGAGTAGAGGCAGCAGACTCTGATCCAGAATAAATGATCCCTGTTTCCTTCTTTTATTCACAGTGTTTACATAGTCCACTGTTTGGCAACCTCATTTTGAGGCCAGTGACCCACCACTTCTTGTGATTGTTACAACGATCAACAGAAAATCTCTTCAGGGCAAGCAATTAACTGGTGCTGTTCAGTCAAATCCACTGCTGTGTCTCAGTTTCAGGTTTCAAATACCAGGTTTGGGTCTTCCTGGAGACAATATTGAGCAATATTATAAAACATCAGTAGCCAAAACAAACCTTTAACAAATGTAAACTGTTGCTGCCAACTCTATTGCACCTGTGTGCATGTGAACTGTGTCCCCTATACTGCACCTGTCTGCTCTGCTTTTTTTGCACATGAAATGAACTTTCCAAGATCTCTTTTCCTTAGCTATTCCAAATGCTATAAAAATGCTGGAAAGAATCAGTCATCCTATTATTTACATGTCTTAAAACTTATAACACAGCAAGTCAATGTCAGCACTGGAATAGTGCCTGGGGGTAAACACCTGGCTCCACTGATGCTGGTAGCAAAACTCCCATTGACTCCCATGGGAGGAGGACGTCATCCCAGGCCTATGAGTGCCTAATGCCAGGTTCTAACCAATAGGCAGTATTTCACAGTTGTGGAAATCATGCAACAGCACATCGCTTTGCCTGGAGTAGTGAATGTTGTACCGCTGGGTTCACTGGGAAGATTTCTACATATGTTTTCCAGCCCTTTTATCATTTCTAAAATCTGTTGAGTTAAAGGCAGGATGCTGTTGGTTTGGGTCACTAAGGAGAGAAAAGTGTGACATTTTCTGCTGACGAAATCATCCTTATACCTTTTTTCCAAGTGAGGAGGTTCAAAATCTAAGGAAGTGGTTTATTTCAGTTTCTTTTATTTCCGTATTGTTCACCGTTAAAGCTTTTCTTTCTTTTCTGTTTGGTTGTCATGTCTGCTCCAGTTATTTGAGTACTTAACTTTTAATTCCGCGTGTTCTGCTTCCAAAGTGATGTGCTGATTCTGCTCATTTTTCCTTCCTCACCCTCTCTTTTCCATAGCCTTTGCTCAATTTTTCTTTCACATGAAGTTCAGCTTTCCAGTCAGCTCCATCAGGAAACCAGGATTACTCAGAATAATCTGCATTGTGATGGTTCTCTCTGGCCAAAGATGAATCAACATTTTGGAACTAGAAGGCTTAGACTCTGTAACACTTTGGGAGGTCTCTTAAAGGCTTAATTTGCCTTGCAATGAACAAGTAGCACAAATGAACACAGCAATACCCACCTCCTACATGACAGCAACTGCTGATGACCGCTAGTCTCCCCTTGCACAAGAGTGCACAAGACAGTACCTGCCACATACTGCTATTGCTGCACTCCTCCCCCAAATGGTGACAAAACAGATGCCAGCTTGAAACTGGAGCAGGTAGAAATGAAATATAGGACAGAAATAAAGTCGAGGCACTCACTAAGCAGAAGCAGGTCTTCTGCTGAGAGGTGTTATCCTATTTTCCACACTCTGCAGAATCCAGTCAGCCTTGCCTTCCCTTCCTGAGGGGTTTGGAGTTGGTGGGATGCAGACTGGTGTTCTTCACACCACACACAGGGTATAAAGAGACCACCTCAGCCCACATGCTGGCTTCGTTGTCCCGTCCCACGTGGGAGCGGTGTGAAGATTAGAGAGGTGAAGGATGCCCCTCTCAGTCATGGTCTTGGCATTTGGATCTCAGCTTTCACGTACTTATGGCAGACTGAAGAAGACAGCACTGCACAGCTCTACATGCGTTAATATTGTTGCTATTAAAAGGACTGCAAAGGGGGTTTTGTGGGCATTTGTTCTAACTGAAAAACACAAACCTGAATAAAGCCCCAGTTTATCCTTGCATGATCCACCAGAGAATTCAGAGAGATCCTTTCTCCAGAACTGTCCAGCGGGTTCTGCCACTTTTTCATTTGTGAAGTTTAATTAAGCTCTTCAGAATTTTTGTCTTGAATCCTGCAGATTCAGCACAGCACAGGAAAAAACGAGGACTTCAAGCCATCCTGATCTTAAATTAAAACCCCTTTAACAAAAACATGATCATCTAAGGTGTCTTTTTTTCTAACCTAATCCCAAAATGGACATTTTTTAATAAAGGCATGTGGTTTGAAAATGAGCTTTTAAATAACCAGAGAAAAGCAAGAACATAGAAACAGGTTTTAAAATGTCTGTGGAAAAAAGACAGGGCATTATTTTAAATAATTAAACTCAAAGCTCAGGTGATTTGTCTTGTCACATGTATAATGTATGAGGTTACTTTTCTTTAAAAGCCAGTGTTAAAGAAGGAAATGGTAGCATCATTAACAAATGCTATAGGGCAGAGAGCCTCTTCTGGGCAATTTTTCAATTCAATAAAATTTTCAAACTTGTATTTCGCCATTTCCAGCTCCCATATTAAAAATCTATTAGCAGAAAGCCTATTGAAAAGCTGACCATGAGCACAAGAGACTTTTTCTGGAAACACTTCTATTCAGTTCTCATGCCTGAACAAAAGCAGATTGGCACATTCAGTTATATACAAATGCCTTTGAAAAGGACCTCCCCCCCCTTTCCCATAGCCACGCGTTTCAGGGCTCTATATGCTGAAGGATGCCAGTGAAAGGTTTGAAGGGGTGGGGAGACCAAGGGCTTCCACCGAGATCCTTCAAAGTCCTCATCTTCTATAGTGGGAGGATTTCCCTCTAAATCCCTTTCAATAGCATATTGATGGCTTTGAAAGCTTAAATGGCATTTGTCAACCATCAGTAAATCTTGAAAACTGTTTCTGCAAATAGCCCAACTCTGAGTCTCAGCTTTTCCCATTAATCTGTACCTAAGGCCACTGAAGACTTTTTCAGAGCCTAGATAATGCCTGGATTAAAAGGTCCATTCAGAAGGGAAAACTTTAGCATTCACCTTGTGTACATAGCCATTTCACCAGTGGTATTCATGGGTTGTTATTTCAACTCTGCATTTGTCCTGCAAACAAGACATTTTGCCACAAAGACTTGGTAGAGACATTCTTCAGTGAATTACTGAAACCTAGCCCCGCTATTTGTCATGGCTTGTTATTTTTATCAAGTGTAATCAGTTCAAATAGGAGCCCTAGACTGACAACTTTACAATTACATTACTATTTTAAGAGTGGAAGGTATGTTTCTTCTAATTCAACAACAAAACTGATTAAAGCACAACCTGATTGCTTTATCTAATGAAACAGTCTAAAATTTCCCTTAATCAGATGTCAGAAGACTTGTTTGTTTTATATTGAAAGTAAAGGCAAGAACTTTATAAAAATCATTATTCAACATTTTTACTTTATGATATTTTATAAAAACTTTATACATTTACAAGGCTTAATAATTTATAATGTTACATACTGCCTTGTGTTTGTATTTTAGGGCAATACTGTATTAATTTACCTTTCTCCAAATAAAGCAAATGGACAGACTTTAAACCCTCAGAACCTTTGCCCCTTACACACAAACTCTTTTTTTACGCTGTTCTTACATCCTAATAATGTTTGTGTTCTCTCCTTTCTAATTTTTTTTTTGCATTTTGCATCCAGTAAGTTATACCAAAGCCAAGGTATGAGCTATTTTGAAGGGCACAAGCCATTTCATTGTTATTATTATTGAAATAATCAGGTCAAAATGTTTATGCATCATAGAAAAGAAGAAAAACAGAACAAGACCACACACTGGAGACTCCAGGCAAATTTTGAGGTGCCAGTGATGCAATGCTAGGCAAATTTTCTCATATTAAAAAAAAAAAAAAATCAGATCCCTGTCAAATTTCCCCCAATCCAGATAGATCTCATTGTTTGAACATATATGGACAATTTTTCCATATATGGACATTGTTTTCACCATACTGGACAATTTACTGTGAACGCCAAGAACACCCAGCACGGGGATCAGTGAAGTTCACTCGACATCCCTCATAAGGATACACAGAGATTATCCTTCCCTCTGGTACTATTGAAAGGGAGAAGCTTAGTCAAGGATTTATAGATGTGAAATCACATGAACTATGGCTGAAGGCCACACCTTGCATCTGCTTCTTTAGTTTGCCTTATTGCCCACCTATGTGGCCATGTCCCACCCATTTTTTGCTACCAATGGAAGAGATCTCATAACTTAAATGTGAAAACTCTCTGCAGCTTGGATATGGCATAACAGATCATCCACGCTCAGACCAACTCACTGTAAAACTAATGAAGCTTATCACACAAGTTTAAACAGAAGGGTTTTTCTACTCTAAACCTGCCTCCTCTCCCCACCCCAAGTTACTGTGTTAATAATACTGCAATTCTCCATGTGTCTTGAAGACTTCTAGGAGAACTATGCCATGGCTTTTGGTTGATTAAAAGCAAACTAGGCCAGATTTTTGTATTTGTGGGTCTCTTCTTGAGATGACTTCGGGTATCCTGCCTGGCTTCCAACCAACACTGTCCACACATTAGGCGATGCACTTCCTGTAGAGGCCATATGTTATGTACCCCATGGAGACACCTCAGATAACCCGGAGTACCTTAAATGGCATAAGGCAGGTATGTGTGAGCATCTAAATGAAGCTCCAGCTGCATTAAAGAATAGAGACTCAATTTAGTTTACTAAACGTAGGCATCTAGAGTAATTCAAAACATCCTCTGTTACCTGAGACATCCACAGGGGCCTGGCAAATATAACATTATGACCTATGACACAACCCATTGCCTTTTGAAGGGACAACTGAAGGCCAGCTAAGATACTCTAAGGCAAATTGAGGGCACTAGATACCTATGCTTAGGCAATTGCATTGACCTCTGAGACTGGGATTCAGCTCCTAACAGTCCTAAGTTAGCTGTCTGCATGTGAAACAGGCTTCTGGGCTCCTAGTGTAGTCAGTTAAATCTAGAAAGATTTATCTCATCTCCAGATAAGCGACTTTTTTTTGGTCAATGCTCTCCAACAACTAGGATTACACTGTCTGTTAGAAGAGTGAGACACTGCTTACTCTAGACAGCTGCATTTTAGATCAGCATGTGAATCTGGAGCTGAATACCAGTTCAGTTGACTTCAGGAGCAACTAAATTACAAGATAAAATGTATGCACAATATTTATACTAGTGGTGGTGCAAGGAAGTTAGATGAAGACATCTGCTTCCTTTATTCCGTCTCTGCACCAATACAACTTGAGTGTACTGTAATGCCTGATTGCTTACTCAAGCTTTTCTTTTAATGAAAGAAACTAGTTTTCTTTATGTGGGAAAGTGAGAAGTTGTCTTTACTTTCATCAGTATATGTTAAGACTTGTGACTTGATTGTTGGGCTTTCTTTTATAAAAATATAAATAGGTAGGTCCTCCTAGAAATACAGAATACTTAGTAAGGACGATTTAATAAAAATCAGTAAAACCCTATCAAAAGTGAATGCAGGTTAGGCTGTAACAACACTTAAAGACTTTTGAAATCTTTCTTCTCTGTAACTCAGGATGTGTTACATGAAAGTAGAGCTTAGGGAGCCCAGCTTCATGTGAGTTTCTATCTTACAATCAGACTCCTCTAGGTCAATGAGATGGAGCAGGTTTCTCTCTCATGCAGATTCTTAGGTGTCTCTAGATAAAAACCATCCTTTTTGGTAAGGTTAGTGCTCAGGTAAGGTCAGGCTTAGTGCTTTGCTGATGGTTTCCAGATGGCTCAGAACATGGGCAGAGCTCACACATATCTTCTTAAAAATTCTACGTAGTTGTGATGTCATATGTGTGTTGAATCCTTTGGGACTAGAAACGAGTGATATCACAAAAGTGTGAAGTATTCCTTGTAAAACTATTTTTCTGCACCATTTTGAGAGTTGTGTATTTCCATATTACCATGAGAATGTTTTTTTAAAAACCCTCAGCTTTGTAATGAACAGAACACTACGGAAGAAGGACAACTTTCATAATTAGGGTCAGCATCTTCCTCCTGTAAGAGTCACAGATCCTCTGATTTCCTCATGGTTTTCATTTTGAAAAACTCTAAGGATTTACAATACTAATTTCTGTGCAACTCGCAAAGAGTGACAAAGGCAATCCCCTATCCTTCCTCAGGTTTGTGAATAACAGCTGCAGGAATCTGCACTCTAGCTCACATCCTACAGAAAATGTGATGTAATTCAAAGGTCTGAGACAGAATTGCTATGTCTTCACTTGGGAGTGCCAGGGGAGCAACTTCTGCCCACCCATACCCAAGAAGGATGTGTATTGGCAGAGGGTGGGGAGAGAATTTTCTGGGCTGAAGTAATTATGTGCTTGCTGGCTTTTTTTTTGTACAGCGATATTCAATTATGCAATACTTTTCAAAGAGTAACATAAAGAAAGAGTTAACTACTATTTAGGAGTTGAGGAGACTGTAGAGTGGGAGACGAACTAATTTTGCTGTGGCACTAAGCAATGCAATAAGGAAATGGAAGAAAATATAGGTCTGAATCTCAGATCAATGCCTTATCTATGAGGTGGTGCTGCCTCCTTAAGCAAAACCAATAAATATTCCCAGGCTAACCACAACTCTCAGTGGTATTTCAATGAATGCTTCTACTTTTCTTTATACCTCTTCCATCAATTTTTATTCTTGTGACCATGTTCTCACATTCGAACTAACATAGCTTTTGCAGCTGACATCACGTGGGTTGGAATACAAATACTGCAGATGTTCACAATGCCAACATACTTTAGGACACAGAAAGACAACTGAAAAATCTGTTACCTACTTCAGTTTAAGAGTGCTATCATACGGGAACATAGTTTTTTTCCCCCAAATACTATTCAATGCATCTTGCTGGCAGGGGAAATTAATTTTCCAAACTCAGTCTTTAAAGGATATTATTTTTTTAATAGGAGCGTCTTTGAGATAGAACATATGCCCTGTTTCTCTATCCACACCATAAAATGTTTTTCCCATTCATCACAAATAGCTGCTTTTTTTCCTACAAAAGCTTTTATAGAGCCTGCCTCTGTATTTTAACTGTTCCTAACACAGTGGATCCACAATCCCAATTATGGCTGTGGACTGCAATACAAATGTAACACAAATGATAAATAGAGTCCTTATGCTTATCTGATTTTTTAAATACAGCTTTCAAAATCCAAAGAGGTAGGTGGACAGAATTATTAAGCAGGCTGGCTGTAACTGCCTCCTGAACTACTCAATTCATACAAAAGATGGGGAAACCTGGGGGAAGACGTAATCCTTAACTTTCACTTAGTACAGCCTAAGGTTACATGATTCTTCCTTGCATTATTATTGCATAGCACAGAAGTATGTATAAATGTGAGGCCCTAATGCTTATGGAAGGTCTGTCTGGCCTCCACAAGGAATGGGTGTTTTAGGCCCCTCATGCCCCCCCGAAATACCTTCTATACCCTTGTAAATCAAGTTTGTGAAAGTGAGATAGCTAAAAGCTGAACAATGCAGTCCAGTAATTTCTTCTGCGTCATGTGTGATGGACAATTTAGAGATCTGTTTGTTTATGATAACAGGCGTGTTACTGACAGAGCACCAGACTGCTGATCAGCAGCAGTCAAACATAAAAAATTACAGGAAGACATATTCTTTGAAAGCTTCTTAGTTTAATACTAGTTAAGATAGCTAATAAATATTTCCAAAATGATCCTCATTTTAAGGACAGGGATTAAAAATGGGGGATTCTGCAGCCTATGGACTTCAGTAAGATTATCCAAATGAGTACTGTTTGCCTGGGTAAAGATGGCAGTTCTGTGTCCTGATATTTCATTATGTCTGCATATTAAGGGTTTTATTGTGAAACTTAGTATCTTTCAAGGCATCTTGATTTATACTTAAATGGAATGGCCAAAGCCAAGGAGGAGTAACAGCTCCCAGAAAACTTAACTGAGGCATACTACACCATAGCACATGTGTCAGGCTAACGGTCACAGTTTGGGCCCACAGAACCGCACAGTTGTTACCTAACAGAATCAGGAGATGGGGATATCCAGTAATTTGGCTTTGGCTATGGCTATGGTGTTTTTGATTTCACTATGTGGCCTTAGAAACCCTCATCTTGAAGCCTTATGGTAGCAGCAGATCCAGACTTCAATTAAACATTGAATTATTCTAACGCAATTGTGGAGAAAGATACCAAAATGCCTTGGGAAATCAAACAGCATCCTCAGAGAATGGCAGACATACTGTTTACATGGGATATGTTTTTTCCATAAAAGAGAACAGAACCTAAATATACTAAAACTCATGTGAAATCAATCTTCAGAAACGTTTAGCTGCGTAGCATTATAGATCATGGTGTACAATGACATCCCAGCCCATAAAACCACCTTAATCAGGGCCTCTCTCCTATGGCACCATCCTATTTTCAACTAACAATGCTTTCAGATGAGCCGAAAAGGGGTACTTTGCTCCCACCATTACAATTTCTGCTCTTCTTTTCTTTACCCTTTTCAAAAACATGAAAGCATTGGATTGCTAATTACTTTTATCCAGCCTATAGGAAAATTAGTTTATCTTCCTGATCAAAGCAAATTAGGCAGATCATGGCTGATTAGAATGCAACAGTAAAATCTCCATACTTTCTATTCCACCCCCTTTTCTCTCAGAAATGGGGCCTGTGTCAAATATGTAGGTATTTCCCACGGCCAGTCTGGACTCTGTTTCCAACGGGCTCTGGGGCTGGGACAATGGTTCTTACACAGACACTGAAGTTCTTTAGTTCAGTCATTGTGCAAGGAAAGAACTGGTAACCCCTTAGCTAGCATTTGATGAAACATCTAGATTTACATATTTCCCTAATTGCATTTTTTGAATGTGAGTGAGATTTATCTGACCAGAGTTAAATGCCTCCTTTATTCTACTACCCAAAATACAAACCTATGCTCTCCAGGCAGAATTGCATTTGGTTCTGATCCCAGCATTAAAATTTTGGTTTTCATTATAGTGGGACAAAGCAATGTCTACCTTTACTTCTCAAAGCAGGATCTAAAGAATGGCTTGGCTAGTTGCTTCCAAGGTGGCTGCTGCATTACATTGCAAAACTGAATACTGAATACCATTACTCCTTCTAAGTAACTGCTTCAAGCAGCATTTTCTATCACTCTAGTATTTTACTATTCACTTTTTACCCTTCATAACTCATTTCCCTTCAATTTGTGTTCTATGGCTTTAACAGATAAAAGCCAAGCTATACTGCTACTTTATTTATAACCAATTACTATAAATTAACAGTAAATCTCACATTTAGCTCCATTTAAACATCACTATGCAGCTGCCCATTTGAAAATAAAATGGTTGCCTTCTTTCACTTCAGTGGGCACAATACAAAACATCCATTGAGCTTTTCCTTTATTGCAGCTGCCAATGCCCAGCCGACTTTTAACAAACCAACCAAGCGGAATAACAATGCAGCTGCAACATTTTATGGTATTTCTGTTAGTTCTCTTTTGAGACTGAAGGTGTTAATTAGGAATCAAAGAATACAACCCTGCCAGCTTTCTTTCACAAACTATACACTGGCCACTGCAGTTTTCAGAAGAAAAATAAATCTAATAAAGGGACAAAAATGTTGTTTGTCACACCAGTAACGTGTATTTAAGACCCTTTGATCACGAGCTTTTTATGTAGTCTTGTCAGACAGGCTGAAAATATTTTTTCCTCTCTTTTCTCCTTTCTTTAGGCTTTTCTGAATACTGATTCTAGGGTTGTCTGGAAAGGTGAAAAACCCGATAGTAACTGGAATGCTTTACCGGTTAAAATGGCTTTGCTGAGCAAGCCAGCTTTAAATCAAATCAAATCATAATTGTTCACTTTTCTGATTCAAGTGTAAGTTGTTTTGAAATACAAATGATCTGTTCCTGTTATGGAGTTCACTAATTCTGTGTATCATTTAATATTTCAAGCATTTTAAAATATGCAGGTGTTTGAATATTAATACATCAATTGTTTCGTGGAATCTCATTTTAAACCACAAAAATGACAGTTTACAGGATGTCGTAAAATATCCATTACATACCTATTTTCACATGTGTATCATACAATATATAGTTGATATTTTATTTACACTTATTAACCATAATCGTATTAGAGTATCATATATTAAAAGGTAGCAGCATGAAGTCATTACCTTTAATCTTTAGCCAAAGTTAAAACCTTAAAATAGGTTTATGAAGTTAGCACAACTGAGAATTAGTCAAGCTTCCTAGCTTACCCAGCAAGAGCTTTCACTGTTAAATGCACAAATCATGCCAAAATCCATTAATCCTGCCAGGGAATGGCAGAAAGAAGCTCTGGTTGTTGATTTAATGATAATGAATTGAACAGGCTCTTAAGGCTACCTGCAGAGTTTTCTAAACTGTAAAACAAATAAAGTCAATTTTAAGAAACACTTTTTACAGAAGTATATATAACAGTTTCCTTTGCCTTAAACACTATGTAGGAGAAGCAAGGTTTTAAAACACAATTCTACTTATCTTGTTATACATTTAATATAATTCCTTATAATGTTATGTATATATAGTATATATATAGAATGTGATTATAAAACTTATTTGGGGATTTGCTACTTGGTAATCAAGAAATACAGAACTGGCTTGAAAATGTTAAAATACAAATCTTTGTAACAAAAAAGAGTTCTGATCAACATTGTCATGTTGTATGTCTCATGTAAAGTGCAGTCTCTGGCTACTGTAACAGACACACAATAAGATGATTCATAGTTATAAAGGTACATTTTCTTTAGTGCCCCAAGTGTACCATTTCTTACCTTCCTGAATTTTAGAAAAGTGAAACATAAAATTGGAGAATGGTTTAAGTTTTTTAGAAACACAAACATGTCGTCTACCTTTCGGGAGTTTTTTTGTAAAGTGATATATGAGATGATAACCTATTAAATGTGACTACCATATTTTTATCTGTTTTGCTTCTTGAGTATTGGTTGGGGACGCAGAATTTGGCTTGATTTTCCAAGCAAGCAATGGCAGCTGGGAGGCAGAAGAGAATATTCCCTTTCCGCATATGGAATAAGGTAAAACCAGCAAATATATTTGAAATTGGCTGCTGCAATCACTTCTTACAATGCTTTTTTTTCTGTTACTGCATTGTAATAGTGTCACAGTGTCTAAAGGAATGAAATTATTATTGTAGAAAGACATCAAGTATATACACACAAGCCATAGTGCTCTCCATAGTGTTAATAATAATTATTAGACTCTTGTTGCTAATAATTTGTTGAAGTTCTGCTCCGGATGATGTATTTCATAGGTATTTCAGAGTAAGGTGGCATTTTCAACTGTAAGCTCATATCTGATGAGTCTTCTTTCCCTCTCTTAAACATGGTCTCGTGTGGTCTATAGGATACATATATCTTGGGTGAAATTTGCCACTAAGCAGACAAAACGTTTTACCTGTAGGTACTTCGATATGGAGCGGAGGGCATATTTTTTTCCAATTTTGGAAAAGTTTTTTATGCAGTCATTATTTTGAAATTATTTGGTGTATAAATTTCATAGTTATTTGACTCACAAATTCAAGAACTGCTCTGTGTGATTGTTTTTATAGAGCTATGTCTGGGTGAAAAATTTTCTCTCAGTTGACTACTAAATTGAACCACTGTAAATGAACTCACGTTCTCTGAGAATGTTTACCTGCTCAGTTTTGCTGAATTCTAGACTCATCTGAAATAGTCTGAAGAATTTATATTGTGCCTATTACAAGCACCTCCAATGGAATTTTTACAAAATGCTATGTTTATCAACTATATCCAATTAATCAAGGCAAAAGTCTTTTGCTAATGAGCACATGACTACAACTAAATCAAAGATAAGAAAATCCCATCTCTGTGGTTTTCTGTATGTTCATTTTTGCGTTGGAAACTGCAATGGTACAAGGGTACTTGAAAAGTTTTCCACTCCCCTTCAGCTGCTCGCTGAACTCCCAATCAGTTGTCCCTGTCCCTTCAGCTGCGCTTGTTCGGCTGTTTCTGTAGATACATTCTAAAACAGATCAGTGAAATGAGATATATATTTTTCAAAGACCAGAAATGCGTTTCTTTTTAAACTGGATTATTTCACAGATTTGCTTAGGAGCACGGCCCAACAAACAGCTGAAGTCAGCACAGCCGAAAGAGACGAAGCCTAGAGCAGGAGGGTGGGAACAACTGGCTTCTAGGGGGGGAAAGCCAACATGAACATCTTAAACCGTCTCTGTTGCAGAGAGACTCTTAATATGGAAGCACATTTTTCCTGAATTTCCTATTCCAACTCCAATCTTCCAGAAAATTCTGAGCACTATCTTCTTCCAATTCTGTGAATTCAGAAACTTAACTAGCAAAGACAAGCAGCTCCTACTCAGGGAATTCAGCTGCAGAAAGCAAGTTCTTTTCCCAGTACCCTGCCCTGCTAAGTGAAATCAGCAATTGTGCTTGAGCTGGGAGTGTCAGGAGTCAGCACACATGCCAGCACCTTGGAAGTTCACTTTTGGTGGTCTACCTCTCTGAAATTGTTTTTTCTCATAGATCTAGCAAGTCCTAAATCTGTTACCTTTCACAGCTTGGAGAAAAAGTCTATTTTGGTTTCTTATACTTTTGTATGAGGAGATTCTGTGCTGACAGGTCCAGAACAGAAAGTGTATAGATAAGACATATCAGAAAATAAAGCACATAAATCAAGCTTTTCCTGCCCTCTTATCTTTTTCACTAAACCACCAATGTTACAAGATTTCATGACTTACCCTCAAGTACAATCTTTGGACCGAACCCAACATGCCCGCTACATCCTCATTCTGTTGTCCTTCCAGGCACAGTAATTATAGCAAAGAACAAAATTGGCTCTCAAAGTTGGCTTCTGCAATGGCACTGATTTTTGATTACTCTGTATTTTTTTATTTTGGTAGGCAAAGAATTGGGAAAAAAAAAGAAATTTTGTATTCACTGAACTCGAGAACTCTAATTTAAAGGAATTTAAAAAAACTTATCATAAGAGCATACAAAAAAAAAGACTAAGACTGTTGTCATGGTTTAATCCCAGCCAGAAGCTAAGCACCACGCAGCCGCTCGCTCATTGCTCCCTCCTCCCAGTGGGATGGGGAGGAGAATCGGAAAAAAAAGTAAAACTCGTGGGTTGAGATAAGAACGGTTTAATAACTAAAGTAAAATAAAATATAATAATAACAATAATAATATAATAATAATAGTAATGAAAAGGAATATTAAAAAAAAAAGAAAAAAATTAAATAAAACCCAAGAAAAGACAAGTGATGCACAATGCAATTGCTCGCCACCCACTGACCGATGCCCGAGCAGCAATCCACCCCTCCCGGCCAACTCCCCCCGTTTATATACTGAGCATGACATTCTATGGTATGGAATATCCCTTTGGCTAGTTTGGGTCAGCTGTCCTGGCTATGCTCCCTCCCAGCTTCTTGTACACCTGCTTGCTGGCAGAGCATGGGAAACTGAAAAATCCTTAACTTAGGATAAGCGCTACTTAGCAACAACTAAAACATCAGAGTGTTATCAACATTATTCTCACACTAAGCCCAAAACACAGCACTGTACCAGCTCCTAAGAAGAAAATTAACTCTATCCCAGCCGAAACCAGGACAACTGTTTTGTTTAGAGAGAAGATGAATACAAGGGTTAGACTATACATGTATCTCTTCATAATAAAGAGATTCCTGTAATAATAAAGCTATCAATATTTAATGCTTTAAAAAGCACTCTATTTGTATCTGTGAAAACTGTTGTCTTGAGGCAGCTGAAATCAGTATTTTGACAGCACTTAGAAAGGGTCAGTGTGCTCTCAGGAATAAGAGTATTCACAAGTATATTAAAATACCATGGAACACAGGGATTTGTTTCCACTTATAAGGTAGCAGTTAAATATCTTCCAAAGCAGCTAGGCATGGTTGCTGTTAGAATGAGATACAGATTTAATCACCTTGGTCTGATCCATTTTGCAATCTCTTATTTTGCCCTTCAGAATACAAGTTGCCTAATAATTCAACTCTGATTTTCCCCTTTTTAACTGCTTTATAATTTGTAGACTCTTCAATAATTTGATTCTATTTTATCAGAGCTTACACAGTTCACTGTGATAACAAGACCACGCAATTTTCAGATTTATTTGACAGTAACTACTTCCATGAAGAGGACGGACCTAGGAACATGACAAATCTAGTCAGTGATCTGACGATCAAATTTAGACAGCTGTCCTATTCTCTGCTGCCTGTACACTTGCCGTCATACTCTTGCTGTTAATCATTGTAGTTGTATAGGTTTGCAGACTTCCAAAGTGACTTCCAGGTAGATTTAAATGATATAGCATATAAAAATTAATGTAAAAATAAATATTCTAAGGCCCAAATATTTGCCAGAACCTCTTTCCCAGCCTGTATACAGGCACACACAATATCTGTATGTATGTTACCAACTGCGACTTAGAAAGGAAATAATCTTCTTTATCTTATCAGTTAATGTCTTAAAAAGTGAGAGACATAATTCAGACTCAATAGCTAGAAAAATCTTCTGAAAAACCTCTTCCTAGATCTGGAATAGTAAGCTGAGAAGCTTGAAAAAGCTTTGTTTTCCGGTGTAAGGCATCTCTTTCCTACTTTAATAGCTTAAAGATGGTAACGATAGAGGTCTTAAAAGCTGTATAGGCACTTAGAGATGCAGATAGCAAACACAGACTTACTAGGAAGGGAGCAGGCACTGAGTAGATGATATGGAGGTAATAGTCCCCACAGCTGATATTGCCTGATGTCACACCATGATCTGTCTTTCCTTCCAAACACAAACCAGCTAGGTCTGCAGCTGTATCCAAAAGTATATAACCGCCAAACTCCCATGAATATAGGATACCTTGGTATCCAAGGAAATATTTAATGTATAACAGAACGTCAAAAGTATTTCCACTTTGACAGAATGAAAGATTTAGATACTGAGAAAAAATACACTGATTTCTATATCTTAATATATTTTACTCTTTAAGGGTAAGACTTAATGAGTGTACAGAGGTTCTGCACTATACAGAAGCACTGCAGCTGAAATCTTTAGCCTGAAGATGTACATATTGGCATTAGCCTGCATTTGTTTATGTCTCCAGAAAACATAACACGTATAATAAATCCAATCATTTTACCAGAGACCTTTACCTAGAACTAGCAAAGCTTGTAGTTAAATCATCAGGTCTTCTACATGTGAAAGTTTAAGAACACAGCTATCAGTTTTTTAAGATCCAAGAAAAGCCAATGATTTCAACTACTGAACTAAATTGATAGCTCTGACAAATCTTCATAATTTTTAACAGAACTGGGTAACAGTGCTTCACTGACCCAGCTGTGGATCAGTCTGAATGGGGCTCACTTGCCTCTAAGTAGCCCTCTCAGGACGAGGCAACGGTATACGGCAAACCTCTTCAGAAGCCAGAGAAAGACATTTTACATTCTCTGCTTGACAGTTCTGACTAGTGGAACAGTTCCCAGGATATCTATGAGCTGACTGCTTTTCTAAGAAGCAGCCTTAGGCCTTTTCTACTTTCTTTGTGAGCTGTGTTGCTGTCCTAAGTAACCTACAAAGGAAAATATTTTAAAATGGCAAAAGGTACCTCTAGCCACCTCTGCCAGGCCTGGATTTTAGAAGCAGCATAAACTATCCCTTACCGCATTCTTCTTAATTAGTATCTTTCAAAGTCAACTGCATCACGCGCTTTGTGAAATACTGAAATAGTAGCATGAGGTACAGAACTGGTATTAAAATCAACCTTTTATTCATTTTAATATCACTCAGCCTTAGGTATATACTTACAGGGTGACATCTCAAACTTGTTTCTCTACAGTGGGAAGCTTAAGTGTTATTTATTTATTTATTTATTCAGAGAAAATTGCAGGTCTATTTCATGTCATATGTTTGAAGACATTATTCCATGGTCTAACGTGTACTTTCATTTGTCTAGTTTGAATTTTTATCCATCAATATTGTGTCTTATGTTAATATGTTAATACTCTATATATTATGTTAATGCAATCTGTTCTGAGTGCTTTACAACAATTTTTAAATTACTTTATGATCTCATGCCAGCAGTAAACATAACCATCTTCTTGCCTATCAGAACATTTAATTATGTATTTTTACTAAATCTGGCAGTCAGAGACAACCCTGTCAACAAGATTATTACGAATATGAAAGAAATAAAAAAATATTCATAGGAAATAAAACTCCTGATTTTACACAAGCTGCATTATCTGTTCTGATGGATGATGACATAAAAGGAAAGACAGATATCTGAATGTTGTTGGGGTTTCTTTCTCCACATTTAAAACCCTGTGCACTGAGATCAATCTCTGTGCACAGTTATTTCTTTATACTTGCCCTGACACATGACAAAATATTCAGAAACTGTCTTTTTTAACTAGAAGTGACAAACATACACATATTACATCATTAAAACACTTACTCAAGAATTATATGCTCTGAGGCAGCACTGTACAATCATCTTAGTATGCAACTTCAAAGCCTCCTTCTCATACTGTAACTACTGAGAAATTCCACCTCATATTTCATCTTCATCAATAATGGCGCCATAATGCATAAAGAAAAATTTCGAGCTCCCTTTGTTCTGTGTCATCCTTCCCACCTGGTGCACCCCTGGGCTGCTTCTTTCAGGTCAGCTTACCTGGTCTTGAACTATGTGTTCCCAAAGTGCACCCAAGGTCACTGCAGTAGCAACAGGCCTGCTCTAATTGCACCCAAGTGGACTGACTCAGGCGTTTGCCCGTCACACTGAAGACCTCAGTTTGCCTAATAAGCCAGGAGTTGCTCCATGAGTTAAACAGCATACAAATATACTAGTTGCTTTGTCCACTTTTTAGACCCATCTTCTAAAGAGTCACATTGGCTAGTACTGGTCCAAGGCATTTCATTGTGAACAGACTTGACTGATAGCACAGAGGAACACTCAGATTAATGTCTAAACCTGCTAACAAATGTTAGGTTACCAAATGTTTTAATTGCTGGAATTGTTTCTGATAAACACCACCATTTTACAGATAAAGAACAACAGAAGGCTTATTTCACGTCTGATTTTGTTTCACTCTGTTACAGGTAGACATGTATTTCATTTATCTTTAATGCTAGTAGTGATATTACTGACTGAAAAAATATAGACATAATGCTTTGCTGCTAAGGTGTATTTTTTTTTCCTTTATGTCTTTCTGTTATTATTCTCCTGTGGCTAGGACATCCATCCATTTACCAAATTCATATTGTTACATGATGATACACAGGGTGGTTATTTTCATTTGGTCTAATCTTGATCAGTACATATTTATTGAACAACCCCCTTAATACTGCCTTATAAAAGCTGTGAACACTTTAATGGAAGCTCTCCATGCTGAGATAATCAAAACCACTAATGAATGTCATTTACAATTAATTACTATCATTGTGTACTTAGGTAATTATTCATTCACCACATATGAAAAACAAATCTGTTTGTGTACTCAACATATGGTGATATTTGGATAAAGAGTGAGTAATTTCCCTTAGATTAGACTCACCGTGACCCAACAGAACCCTCTACAATAAAACTAACTGTGACATACCAGCAGCTCAATCCCTATCATTAAAAGGAGTTTCAGTTCTAGCTTCATTGGGAACCAAATTGGCTCATAATAGTTTTCACAAACCCTTATCAGAAGAGATTAAACTAGCTGCATGTTGACAGCATGCCGCATTTCCCTATATACTTCCCACACAGAGATACAACACTGTAAATAATACCATCCAGTGAATCTGGATATTACAAATTCCTTGTGAAATCTGATGCTCTTACAGCACTGCTCTATGGTCAGACAGGCAGGAACATAGAGCTACATGACTGCAAGATGCTGTATCCATGATTGATGATAAATGTAGAAAACAGACCACATCTGGCTTCAGGTTTATGGGATTCTTCACAGATTGACCGGAGACAGCCATTGAAGGCAGAACAGCTGAGGCACCAATATGTACAGAAATGTGATTTTGATAACTCTATTTGGTGTGATGGTTCTTTATGTCTATGATAAATGGAATGAATGTGTCACAGCACTGTGTAAGCATCCTCAAAAAAAATTTGTTGCTCTTTTCACTGAACGCTATCAACAATGACAACAAAAAGACTGAAAAATGAAAGAAAATCCCTCCTTCCTCAAACTGCTGGAAAGTCTGTACAGTTGACCAAAACTCCCTGACACAACAGAACACAACTCTCCTGCCAGAGTCTACAACCTGACACAAACAAGGCAATAATGATCACTTGGCTGTATGCTTAAAATCTTTTTTTCTAAAAAAAAATTTGACTTTTATTTATTTCAGAAAGACAGACACCGTGCACAGTAATGACATATCAGAAGCTTTTCTGTCAAGAGTTGGCACATTAAAACTGCAGTGAATGCTTCATTTTAATTATATCAATTAATGCTTTTCCAAAATCTTCAAACTTTTCAAATTGAATTTATTTTAGCAGTACCAATTCCACGCAATTAAGTTAGTTTCATTAGTATAAGCAGAGCAAAAACTACCTGAAGTCTTTCTTGGCATAAGTCTATTAAATTACACACATGGAATGACATGCAGAGATGAATCTGGCACTGGGTCTTTTTTCTCCATTCCCTATCATGATTTATTTTAAATATTCCATCCAAATAACCTAAGAAATACTTCTGCTACAATATTCTTCCACGTATATCTGTTTCTACACAACGGTTTTTTTCTATTCCAGAGGAAAGTTTTTTGCCTCATCAGTATTCAGTAAGCATTTGTTTTATTCTAAAAACATGTACTTCAAGATTTCAAGAATGTGTTCAGCTATGTCCTGTAGTGTTTCTGGCCTTCAGACAGATAGGATGTTCCAAGATGCTTGTCCTGCCCTTTCTTTTCACATCTTCTGTCTTGGCCAGAAAGAAGTAAAGTTCTGGCACTTGGCAGTTCACACTACTCCACATATGTAGAGGCAACAGGTAAGAGGCAATGTGAAGCCTCCATATGCTGAGGAACTTACAGCCTTCCCAGATGCTATTCTCAGATCATGAGCTTTCATATTGTCCCTTTTCAGTGCTAGGCCTAAATAACACCACGTGAACCCCTTATTCTGCTCCCAATTACTCTTCCACAGTGCCCCACACTTAATTTTTAAAAACACCCAGCAGCAGTACTGCAAACCCTTACTCTTCACCCCATCACAACTATATACTTAGGTGTTATCTCCACTAGAGCCAGTCAGTCACAAACGTTTCTGATAATAACTATGCCAAAGTAACTGTACCCTACAAAGTCTTATTGCAGACACATGGCACAAATGTAAACTGTGATTTGCATTACTGCCACTTCTCCCAAGGGTTTAAAATTGGTTGAGCTGCCTGATGAGAGCCACATTTCACTACTCTATAGCACCAATACAGATGGATTCCCAAGCTACCTGCCGTCTCTTTCTTCACAATGCACTTTTTGCTTCTCTGTTAATCTTCCTATAATTGTGTGTGCCTGTTGCAGGTTAAAGTCAATATAGTGAGGCTTTCTGCAGGGACACTGTAGGACTGGAATTTACTCCCTGAGACCCTTGTCAGGTCGCAAGGTTGAATCTGCACTTCTTTTGGCCCTCTTCCAAATCCTTGTCTTTGCACAACTTCAGCATGAGCGCAGGCAATACTTCCATATTGCACTAAGCATATGGAACCTCTATTTTCTTGTCAGCAGGTCAAATATTGCTTTCAGACGCCTGCATAGACTTTACTTGTTCCAATAAGACTCTTCTATGTCACAGAGTTCAGCCCACATAGACAGCCATGAGCAAAACCGAAAGGCAGACATACATCCTTAAGAAGAGAAGAAAATCCTTCGGGATTTCACCTTATTTTACCATGTCATACTCATAATTAGCACCTCATTAAGTGTTTTTAATCTACAGATCTCCATCATTTATCAGCCACTACCAAATTAGTCAAACTCAGATGTAGGTAGTTGTCCCAGCCACCATATATATAGAGTAAGACTACAGAAAAGTTGCATGATTTGCTTAAATTTGTAAACTACTGCATCCAAGAGTGGAACTCAAAGGCCTCGCTACCTAGATCCCAGCTATAGCTATCTGATCATACTCCCTATTCCCAGAAGCAGTTCCTGCCCCTTCCTCATGCTTCCAAAATGGCAATCTCTGTGAATCAGGGTGTTTAAGAAACATTGATTTCTATGCTTTCATAAGGATGAATCTCATTTCTGGACACTGGACAACTTGGTCTGCCCCCCACCACAAACATAACTGCAACCTCATCATGTGCGAGACCAACAGGAGAAAGATCTAATTTCTGAGGCAGCCTCCATGCCAAACTGATCAAGGATAAAAGACCCAAAGGCAAATTACTCATCAAGGTGGTTCAGAACAGGTAACTTTCAGTAATGGGTGAGAGAGCGCTTTGTCTTATCTTACTTGCTTCCTTTGCCAGCTATGACCTACTTCTCCTGTCAGGGTACACAGAGACTCATTTACAAACTCAGTGAATGCCAAATCAGTGCAGTTACACTTCCCTTAATGCTGACATCATCTCACATCTGTTCTCTCATTCACTTAGACTAGCATTTATATTATCACAGGATCCAGAAGACATGGTATAACTGGCATTGTAAGATGCCTACTTCTGCAGAAACAAGGGCTAGGAAAGTTTTATTTCTGTGTAATACCAGTGCTGTAACAATTCCATCCTCAAGCAAAGCAGACTGAAGTGTTTGGTAAAGGAACTAACAACCAAAAACCTGAAGAAAATAGAGAAGTAGTAGTACTAATCACCAGCTTTACTTTTCTACCTCCTGCCTCCCCTTCATAAATACCAGCATCAAATTATTGTAGACTTTTCATGGGAAAAGTTGTATGACACAAGCACAAAAAAAGTCATAAGACTTAAAGGGTTACTTTTATACACAATCATTATAGAACTTAAGTCCCAATCCAGCAAATACTTCTGCATTACTTAAGTACTTAATGCTTATGTTTGGTAACATTATTAAGCATGGTTACTCTCAATAAAAAAGAAAGCATTTATTCAAGTGTCTGCAAAAGAGGGGAGAGATTTTGTGTGGTGGGAGCTATAGTTGTTTGTACTGCTTTAGGCTGATACTTTTTTTAATTTGCCCAAAGCCTATCTATACACACACAACTCCACATGCACAATATCATTTCTCCTGCACAAAAAGACTACACTTTTGTACCATAATGTAAAAAGTTTTAGCAATTTTTTATCAAAAGCATGTCCTTAAATTACTTAATTGCATTACATAAGTTAATACTGTTGAAAGACAGTGTGTTCTGGATTAAACTAAACTAAATATTCATTTTACGTATGATTTTGAAAAATCTTGAAAGAAAGGCTTTTAAACAATTTATGATATACGTAATGCTTTAGGCTGTGTAATGACACAGTGTAGCAGAAGACCTTAGTGAAACTATTCCACACAAATGAGTTGATATTTGGGGAAGGGGATAATTGTTTTAGAATTCTTCAAGGCCTTGGTCCAACAAACATTTGCACATATGATTTCAGTGGAACCATTCCTGAGACTAAAGTTAAGTATCTGGATAAGTATTTGCAGGACTGGAGCGAAATCATAAAATTGGGCCCAAACTAAGAGCCCATTTGTTACCAATAAAATCTTAATTTGGGAGTGGCTGATTATTATAATTATCACTGTTGGATAACACTGCGCTTCAGAATAATTATTTTTTGCAGCAGTGTCTAGCCATGAAAATACAACTTGTCCTTTCTGCAATGGACCTTAGCGCTGTGGCCACTGCCCCCAAAACCCAAAGCTCATCACTAAAACTTAGTAAAACATATAGCAAAATAATAAAACTGGAAGGTGATACAGAATGCACTGGCCTTATCAAGCTGGGGACATACTGTACCAGCTCCTGGGGATCTGCACTGCTATCCCATTTCATTCCTCCTTGGAGTTCCAGGTATTGCTAGTGCCTAGTGTAGTACTAGCTGGCTTGTGCTCTCTCAGCTTGAGTGATCGCACCTTTCTGAGCAGCAGCTTACGTGGGTCTTTTTCACCTAAATGGCAAAGACACTCCAGGATGGTATTTCTCTGTGGGTGCTGCTGCTTTAATACTCATTCCAAGGTCGCTAATTCAAAAATTCCAAGCTGTTGTCCATAGGCTTTTAGGAAAAAAGCATGCTTCTTGGGACCAAAAACAGGGGTACCATGAGTTACTGTCATATATAGTCAAAGCTGTTCATTGTCTTAATTTTGTGCATTTTTCATTTAAACCTTGATTCCAAAAGAGAGAAGAGGGTAGCACTCCTTCAACAAGTAACAGTAACATCATTTCAGGCCCTACCACTCCCCAACTACATTTATTTCTTTTATAATTCTTCAGGCATTAGATTTCTCACATCTGATCAGTAAAATTGTACAGAAGTTTCTCAGGTCTTCTCAGCAAACAGTACAGAGGATGTAGCATAAGGATTTGCCACACGAATTGCTAAATCTCTGAGGCGTAAGCATGCTTTGATCACATCTCATTCTTTTTAAAGATGTTAGAGTATTTTCTTCTAACTGAAGTCTAAAGCTGTTTTGGTATGTCAAAAACATCACATCATGTTCTGCCCTCAGTCAGTTTACTTGGAGCCAAAGGAACCACACCTTATTTACCATGATTTTTACTGGGAAAAGAATCAGACCTGCTGGACAGTTCAAGGAAGGAAGTCAGGGAAAATACCATAAATTGTATTAATCAAGACCATTTAAATAACCAACAGAGAATTAAGAAAGTGGTGCATGCAGATGAAATATTATCTTGGCCAACAAACGGAATAAAAGAAAGCAATCTGGACTGCTGCAAACTTGGTAGCAATTTTAAGCATTTGAAAGACATATGACATCAGAGAAAAGACTGGGTAAACAAGGGAGCACTTGAGGAAAGTCTAATCTCCGCTGGCATGCTGACTGGGAAGGTCAGCCCAGTGCACGCGTTCTCAGCTGGAGTCAGGCTCCCTCTGCCCGGCCAATTGTCCTATGCACTTCAGATACCAAACCAAATTCAAGGTGCCTTCACCCTGCCAGCTCCTTCTATTCTACCAGCTTAAAGACAGCTTCCTTTTCCCTGTCACTTTACAGAGCATTTCCACAGAGCAAATGTTACAGAGGAGAGAGGTAGTGTGTGAGTGCCTTTTTCCTCCCTCCTGAGCAGCACAAGGCTCTTTAGGAAGCAGTGTAAAGAGTTATTTTTAGCACTGTATTCTCAAGTGGGAAGAGTGACATTCTCTTCTTAAATACATTTTTAATCCAAATTTTTCACAAAGAAACTAACTTTGAGTTGACACATTATGTTTTGAAATTTAAAGCAAATCCCTTGAAAACTGGCAAACACAAACTTTACATAGTTTGTTACTTCTTCAGTTTTTACCTACATCTAATTTATCTATGCGTACATTTTACCTTTGCATACCTACTGTTGCCATGAGTAGAGAGGAAATGCTCTGTTTTCTTTTCAAAAGGGAGATTTAACACTAAATTCTAAATCCAGAACCTGGATTCACCTTCATCCTCAACTGGGACAAGACTCAGATTATTAACTGAAACCACATGGCAATCATTTAATTTATTTCAACTAGAAAGGCACAAAAATGGTTTATAAAGTTTGTAGCTATGTAAAGAAGTACTTTCTAAGAAAAGGCAGACATTTCACTAACTACCTAACACCTAAATCTTGTCAAGGGATCTGGAAGTTGTAAGACACTTTATAAAGCTTACTTCTTCATAAGAAGATACCTTGCTGTTTGATCTCTTTGATAAACTATGGTCATTCCCAAGATACCTTAGATGAAGACGCAGACAAGACTTGAGTTTGCACTGTGAGATCAGAATAACTAAAGTAGTGCAAACTTACCCCAAAAGGTTGGTCTTAATGTTTTGGGGTATTCCTGACGCAGAAACAACTATCTTGCTTATTTCAGAAGTGTAGTTAATTTCTGGGAATATACTTTTTAACCTTCAAAAAGTAAATAATTTTTTTCTCCCAAATTCTTTGTCAATTTTTTTTCTGTTTAGTAGTCTTAAACACTTTCAGATACCCTATAGAGTTCTGACTGTGCTCTACAGGAGTACTTATCAACAAATACAATATTATGGCAATGAATGAAGCAGAAGGCCAAAATTTATTTGAAGACTAATATGTTAGGAACCTTATAATATGCACTGATTTCTTCTTCATAGGTTTCACTGTAATACAATCAATGTTACCATAGTTTTGAAAAATATTTTTTTCTTATTTCTATGAAGAATTAAAAATTATATGAATCCGAATTTCCCAATGTTACTATGCATATTTACAATGTACTCAAAATGAAACTTTTTAAATGTAAATAACATGTATCTAAAATAACTCATTAAGTAAACTATAATGTAAAAGGCAACATGCCGTATGCTGCAATATTTATACATGTATGTATGCATGTCTATGTCAATCTAAGACGGTAACATTATGAAAACATTCTGCTTAATATTCCACTTAAAATATTCCACTAAGTTTATCACTGAGAGTTTTTGATCACAAAGAACACAGCATCTGAACTGTTAGACAGCCCTGGCATTTATAATAAATTTACTTTTCTGTGCTATCCAGGCACATAACAGAGACCCTCAAAATCTTTAAGAGCTATCTTCTATATGGTCATCACATGAGATATGAAACCAGATTTTTTTTTATACTCATCATACTAAATATTCTTGAACCGGAGTTGCCAGATTTTACACTATTTTTAATGAGTAATTATTTAGGAGAAGTAGAGCGAGCCTGTGGTTAAAGAATAGAGTTAGGATAAGGCATTCTGTCTTTAATTACTGGCTTTGTCATAAACTTTACCTCTAACTTTGAGCAAGCCCTTCTTTGCCTCAGTTTTCCACATCTCAGTAAAGGGTAACAATATTTCACTAACTCGCAGGCTTGGTTCGAGAATTAATGAGGGTAGCATGTGCAAAAGACCTGTAGATCCTGGCTTCTTCTTTTCATGGTGTACTGATAGGAAAGTGACATGTTCCTAATTTGAAACAGAGACTCAGTGCTGCCCTTCATCAGCACATGGAATTCTCATTTATGTCAACAGGAATTGCATTAAATACATTGAGTACATTATTTAGCCTAAAAGTAAATGAAGAAAAAGGAATGGAAAAAAACTCCTGGATTCTCCTTGTCTGCTCTTAAAAAGTCTAACAGTTCATGGCAGCAGACACATAATCATAAATAAAAAGATTTTTGATGGGAGGCAAGAACTGCTGCCTGGGAACATAAGCGAGAATGGAGAAATGTGTAGCAGGTCCATCTGTAGACTACATTTAGCTCTGCTGCAAGAGCACCATCATAAAAAACATGCATAATTCAGTCACCATAATATATCATGCTCTGTACACATTTGTCCCAACATAAAACAAACCTCAATGACCTCAGCATTTCAACTTTTCACACAATTTCCAGTGCACACGAAGAAAACGTTTACCTTTTTTTTCTCTATGCGAGTGTCCAGATAAGATAAAAATGACAGAAATTTAGAAAAAAAAACTTTAAAAGCCCAAACTTAACACAAGGTAGTACCATAGATAGTTTTTGGTCAGATATGTCTACTGTGCAAGAACAGAATTGACCAGAGAAGATGTTTTTTTTGCCGGAAAGAGAGTTAATGTGAGTACATAGTTTTACACCTCCTGCTTTGATCTGAAGTAAAAACTGTCACAGCGCAAAAAGCATTTCTGTTTTTCTGGGGAAAAAAATAGAAAAAAAAAAATCAAGGAGCATCTGGTTGGCCACTACCAAGCTCAGGGAGGAAAACACCTCTGTAACAAGCAGGCATGTTTTAAAATTTGCCATTGCTTAACCATCTACAGACAATGAGACTTGACAGTTCTTTACGGAAGGCAGGCAGGAGCTACAACTCTGCATAATTAGGCAACAATTAATCAATCCAAGGATAACAGCCTGGTAAAGTTGGAAAAGGGTAAATGTAGCTGCCTATGTGTATGAACCAGTCTTTTATACTGTTATACTGCATGTCTTTTATACTGTTATACTGCCTGTATGCAGCCTTGGCCATTTAAAAGTCTGCCTGTCCCACAGTGGTGGTTTTTTACTTCAGAGTGTACACTACTGAACAGCAGAGAATTCTTGACCGGAGAACGACATTCCCCTGCTGAAGGGGGACTTAAAAACAAAAGTGCGGACCAGATCACAATCCTACCGAGAAGCAGGTTACTGGAGGTATATATCTTTTCAACAGCAGAAGACCACAGCAGTGGTATTTTGACATCATCATGCATATTTATGTTCTCTTTTTCTTCATAAAACAGTCAAACAGTGGGTTCTCTAAAGTTTTTCCAGTTTTAGCACTCCTCCAAGCAACCAAGAATTTAGGGCATCTACTTATTGACACAGGATATGTACAGCTTAAGTATGCCTTTATACCTTCATTACCTATCCTTCTGCTTATGACTTTCCAAAGCACCAGACAACATTGTGTCTTGTGTATACCCAAAATCCTGACTCGCTACTTTTGAAACCAGTGGCAGACTTTGTATGTGTCTTAAAGATTGTATCTTTATTACATATAGCCAAAGTTTTGCTCTACTGTAAGTGGTCATTTAGTAACGCTGACTCCTGCCTCTTAACATTACTAACAGCTTTGACTTTGAAATGTTTATGATAAAATAAGCTAAAACTGATCTTATTAAGATAAATTTCAGAACAGTATTTACATGCATAATATTTAGAAAAGTCTTTCAGCTGCACATCCTCTTTCTAAACTAATGCTATTTTCACTAAACTAAGCTTTCTCCTAATGTATACTTAGTACTTAGATTTTATTGGTTGCACTTCATTTCCACCTTGCCTATGTTGTCATGTTTGTACTTCTCTTAGAAAGGCCATTTCTAGTTTAGTGTCATCTACTTTCTCAGCTGTAACATGTTTTATGTCCTTTGAAGTATGGTATTAACAGAAAAGTGAGTTCAGAATTATTACTTTAATACCCCAGACACACAACACTGTGAAAGCATCTTTACAGTAACCATAGTAGCAAGCATGTCAACAGCATGTCAAAATATACAGATGGACAAACACATTCAGAAACAGACATACTGTATGCTGGATATGGAGGACAAGCATTAAATTAACAAGCTAGTGGACACGCAACCACAAAGAACTGTATGAAATCAGTAAGGAGGGCACTAAAATAACACTTTTAGTGCACCAACACTTTCAACACACAAAACCAAGAGAAGCTAAACGATGACCCTTCTGCCAAAAAGAAGGAAACGAAGAAACAAAGAAAAAGTTTCCCCACAGTTTTGGGTGTTTTTTTTGTTAATACAAAGTTTCTCCGTTCTCGCCGTCCCTGTCCCTACACGCTGTAATTCAGCTCGCCCGAGATGCAGAGGAGTTTCCAAGCACCGGAGCCCGGCCCGGCGGGGATGCCCGGTAAGGCGGGTACTTCGAGGCAGAGGGAGGGCTCCGGCGGGGTCGGGTGCGCCGGCCCGGGCCCGGCTCCGGGCACAGGCACCTGCCCGCCGCGGCGGCAGCGCGGGGCCGCCCGGGCACCGTACCGGTCTCCGAGCGCTGCCCGCCTCCTGGGAGCTCGCTTTATTTATTGCCTTTCCTCAACCCGAGGGGAGATCTGTTAAAGATTAAATCAGCAGCAACCGCAGTTCAAAGCCCTGTCCCGGGAAGCAAAGGTGAAGATAACGTCCCTGCAGATCGAATCGAGTTTCTGCTGTTGCAATCGCTTTTAATTACCCTCTGAACGGCACATCACACAGCGATCCTCCAGGCGCCGGACCGGGCACCGAGATAGCGAGATACCTATAAACGCTTTGCAACCCGCCCGCTGATTAAAAAGCGATTAGAAACTTATTTGATGTCGGGTGTTTTCTACAGGCAGCGGCGCGGCAACGCACCGACCCCGCGCGCCTCCTGTCACCGCCGGGGGCCGGCCCGGGCCCTCCCGCGGGGCCGCCCCGCCGCTGCCGGCGCGGGGGCGGCCGCCTGTGCCCCCTCCCCGGCCCGCCCGCGCGGGCTGCCCACACTTACAGGTAGGAGGTGAAGACGCTGAGGTTGGCGGGCACGGCCGTGAGCCCCAGGTCGGAGCAGTCGGCGCGGAGGAGCATGCCCTCCTGCTCGCAGCGGCACGGCGCCGGGCAGCCCCGCGGGCGCTGCCCGCCGCCCCGCGCCCCACGCCGCAGCCCCGGCAGGCAGAAGAGGAGGAGCAGGAGGAGGGCGCGGGCAGCGCGGGACGTCGCCATGGGGCCCGGCGGGTACCTAGAGCTGCGGGGCGGCCGCTCTCATGCCCCGCGGCGCGGCGGGGGCGAAAGGCGGGCGCCCGTCTGGGCTCGGGGAGCTGCTGCTGCGGCCGCCGCCGCCGCGCCGCTGTCTGTGGTAGCATCTCAGCTTACACGCTGCTTTAAAGCCCTGGAGCCGGCACCGCGCGCCCGCTGACGCCGCCCCAGCCTTGCCCGCCGTAGCGCGGCGGGCCCTGCCCGCGCCGCCGTACGAGCGGGCGGGCGGGGGCGGCCGCGGGCCCGGCGGGCGGCGGGGAGGCGGGGGTGAATACCCCCCCCCCCCCCCCCGCCTCCCCGCCCGCCCGCCCGCCGCGCCCGCGGCCGCCGCGCCTCGGGGCTCGCCTCAGGGCGCTGATCGCCTCCCGGGGCGGTGATCTCCCCTCAGGGCAGGGGGGCGCGCGGCGGACGTTTCTGGAAGGCGGCGGGAGGGGCGGTTGGGCAGCGCGTGCGGCGGTGTCGCGCGGCAGAACCTTCTCCCCCGCCCCCCCCCCCCCCGCTCCTAGCCCCCCCAATTACATTTGAAATCAAAGCGTCGGTTGGCGCGGAGTGGGGGGGGGGGGGGGGGGGCTTACGGTTGGGGAGGCGGGGGTATGGTCCTGAGGCAGTGGGGCTAGCGGGGGGGGGGTCTCTGGGGTGGTGGGACAAAGGCTTGGGTGCGCCTCTGGGCTGGAAGGGAGGTCTAACCCAGGTCTTAATTACGGTGGGGAAACCCGCTCGTCGGTGAGCGGTCCCAGCTGCAGCCTGAGCGATGGTCCTGTTCAGAGATGGGGATCCACTCGCTTCCCTCGGCTCCCACTCGGTTAAGTCGCAGGCTTGCCGACAGGCAGCAGTTTTCTAAAGGAGACCGGCTGCCAAGGGAAACTGACTTTGCAGCGAGGCTGCCGTTGAAGGCGCTTGAGCTGTCCCTCACCCAGCTTCTTGCAGAGGTTTCCACTCCTCAGGTTGCGCGGAAAGTGGCCTTCGCGCTACTCTTCTGTGAGTGAGTGTGCCACAGCCATTGGTGGCGGAAAGGTGAGGATGGCAATTTTTTTAAACCTTTTCTTTCCTCCAAATCAGTTTTCAGTGCAAACAAAGTTGACCACAAGCTCCAGACTTGAGACTAGCTACCAGGTTAATAACCCAGTCCCAGCCCAATTCCTGTTTAGACTGGTGACTAAATTGTTGGTCAGGCTACTCGGTATGCATTGGAGAGCATTATTTAAAAGTTTTCTGCTACACTGTCTTTGAATCTACAATTAAGTCTGAAATGAGAGCCCTAATGAAAAGGCCGGCAAAATACATGCTGTTATATTCTACCCAGTTTATAATCCCTGTTCCCACCTCTGGACCATCATTCGATGTAATCCGAGCTGCAGAAGGATCTTGTACTGGAGCTCAAGTGCTTTATTTAAAATAATAAAAAAGGAATCTGCTGTCTGGCTGGTTAGGCCAGAATGTTTTGTAAATCTAGGCCTATGGGGCTGCTGGGAAGCTTTTCCCCAAGCATCACCTTATCCTAAGCTAATAAAAACAAAGGCTGAAAGCATAGATTGTCCGGAAGAAATGCCTGAGGACAAAAATTCTGCAGGAAGCAGAGTTTTCATTATGTACCATGATATCTGTCCAGGAGACCTGTTCTCCCGAAACCTCTGACTGTTTCTTAGCCAAGTCTAATATCACTGCAAAGCAGCAATACTTTCGTCACTGAATTTCATGGTTTTTAAGAAGTTTCGTGCTGTGCTGAATAGGTACATGCTAATGGTTTGATAAATTATGAATACTTTCTTCTAGGCTGAAATAGTTTCTATTAGGCATCTGTACTGTATGATATTTGAGTCCTTAATGTGCACTGCCAAAAGACATTAGAATAGTTGTAGTTAACAAATAAGTAAATATTTTTCATAACTGTAATGAAATAGTATTTGTATAACCTGAGGCTATTGCACACATGTTTTGTTTGTTCTAGAAAGCAAAGTGTATACTGTTTGTTCATTTTCTGTTGAGGATTTATCAGCTTGCGCAAGATATCTGAAGTTAGACAGACATAGATTAATTAGTAGTGAGGATTTAACTGTAAAAATCCTCCTTTGAATGTTGTTTATTTTGCCTTAATACCTTTGTTCAGCTAGTGACTTTCTTTGAAATATTTAATGTACTTCTATTCAATTTCACTTAAAGATTTTTTGAAAGAAGAGTAGCTTGAAGATTAAAAGAAGGATTTGATAGGAATGGATGTGGATAATTCCTACCTTTGTATGTTTAAATTAGGCTGTACAGTTATTTCCTTTTCATGTTTCTCATGGGTCTCTGGTTCTCCATAAAGAGAAAAGGAAAAACATCTGTCAGTTTGGGAACGTCTCTGGGAGGTGCTGTTACTGTTCCAAAAGGCCATTGGGACTGTAAGATTTCCTGCAGGTTCTGTCATCTCAGCATAATGTCCTGGTCACTTGGAGTGACATCCATGGTATAGCCATCAGTGGTCTTCGGCTTTCATCAACGTAGTAAACAAACCCCTTAGGGATCTCAGCAGAGTGCTCTCTTGAATCTCTTCCTGGCAAAAAACCCTGTCTTCTGAACATGATATATAATGTGATGACCCTTCAGCCTAAGGTTTATCAGTATAAAAGATATCTTTATGGAATGTTACGTACGAATAAGCAAAATGATATGTTGTGTTATATATTGTTAGCACACAAAAAGCATACTAATTCATATATCAAGAATGCACAGCACATAACATATTTAACATACATCTTTTAGATCGTTACTTACAGCATGACAGATTTTAGACTTTATGTGAAATCTGATTTTAAAATATAGGACTGTGAAAAGAAAATAGGGTATCCAAAATATTCACTGCTATTTCTGTTTTGTAAGCTTAAACTGGATGAATTGATGTTAAAAAAGAGTGTGGCTAAAGTGGCTAAAGTTTAACAGTGGAAATTTAGGCTTAATCCTGAAATGATCAGTTGTCCAGCCAAAATGGAGTTTAAAGCAGAAATGTTAACAGATCCTGCACTAGCAAAGGTAGCAGCTAGTGCTTCAATATTAAGGCAAGTCCAATACAGAGCCAAAGTAAGAAGCACAGCAGCAAAGGACAAGGTGGTTTACAGTTGAATGTAGCTTGTTTTTCCCTTTCCTGTCTATGGATGAAGGGGGAGTTCCTAGAAGGCAGTACAACCGTGTGGTTAGGCTGCGGAGAAAATAAAGCTCTTGTGCAGGGTGGGATTTCTTTTTCTGCCCATTGGGAGAAGAAATTCTTCGTTGGATGTGTTGAAGCCATTACGTTGAAAGGGTTCATTAGGCAGGTATGAAGCTCCGCTAGCCCTCAGGCTGTGCTACTGTAGAGCAGTACTGCAACTGGCCAGTGATCTGTGCAGAAGGATCCTTTCCTCTTTGCAGGACACCTGATTTGTCCTTTTATTCTAGCTAGCCCTGGAGAATGGTGCATGTCTTTTAAGATTTATCACTATATAGGGTTTTTATACATACAGCAGAAGGCTATTTATATACTGTGTTCATGTTCCTTTGATTCCTTATTTACCTATCGGTATACATTCACATTCATTTGCATCATGTATCTGTCATGTTTCACTGAGGATCTTAAGCTAACACACGTATTTACATCACTTCATTAAGCCATGCAATGTTCTTCAGACCAAGGCAGATAGCACCATTTCTGTTTTACATAGTGATAAATGCTGGTACCTGAAATTCGGATGGTTAGGGCAGAGTCACTCCTAGAACCAGAAAGAAATACAGGAGTTTTAATTACCCTGGCTCAATTTACCACATGGCTACAGCTTGTCAATCACAATAATATTATGGATTATGTGACATCAAGTTGTTTTTGTTCAGGTTTTCATGCTATTTAAGGCATGTCATGTCATGCATCTTTAGAAAGCGTCTTTTTATATTGATTCTTTTGTTTGGCACACTGCCACCTAGCTGCACTCTTCCCTCAACAGTTCCATAGTTAGTGTGATGGTAGGACCAAGATGAAACATTTGACAGGTAAGATTTACTTGGATTCACCTGAAATATTCTTCAATAGTCAAGTTGCTGATGGGAAGAAGGGACAAAAATAGAAAAACAGTATTATTATTACTGTTACAATTCATACAGTGACAGTTGACTTATCCATATAATTTTGAAGCAAATGCTGACATGAACATTATTTTTAGTCTGAAAATATCTGATAGTAAAGCTTGCAACATTAGTGGAAAAGTCAGAATTACCCAGGCACATTTTAATAGCTAGGCATTTGGGAAAAGAAACAAGGGAAAAATGTAAATAAATAGGATGCAGATTTACTGAATGTTTGTTTGGAGAGAATGAAAGCTGATCATTACAGTAATTCTCTGCTTAGGAAATAAAATCCATGTGTTGGAGTGAAGATGTGGAAATAAGCTATATGAAGAGAACCTTCTATTATTTTGAGTTGAGGTGGGTGTGACATCGTTTAGGGAATTACAGCCAGGCTGCAAAAGCATTAAGTGGATATTTCACCAACATAGGAACTATGTGCTTTAAACAATGCTTTAAATGATGCTTTTCAACTCTAACATTTACTGGTCTGTTACCTTGTCTTGTATGTCTCACGTAAAGCCAAAAGAAGAAAGACGAGAACATGTAAGCTATGTCTAAAGGTACATGAAGAATGGTAAGGCATTAGATGAGGAGTAATACCTTTTATGAGAACAACTAATATTTGAAAACAGACAAGAGCTCTCTTTTTGGCTAATCAGTCTTTTTTCTCAAGCTATATCTAACTGCCCATTCAAAGCTTGTCTCACTTTTAGCCCTAGAGAATCCTATCAACAGCTACGATACAGTTTCTGAAGAACTGAGCCACATGGGAGTGTGGCAGCAAGGCAGGTCAAATCGACCGTAGCCTTCCTCTAATCAGGTGTTTATATTGTGGTCTTCACTGTGCCTTCTGATAGTCAGTAAATCATTGGAACAGGTCTCTGAACTGATTCGTCCTGTTTTTACATGCACAGAAAAACACATAGTAGGTTTGAACCCAAATGGCAAGTGGGCTCAAATGTTTCTCAGAAAGGACTGAAAGAAGGATGTGAATTTTGGAAGGATGTGTTGTGATGGATGAATCCCTTTGACTGTTTCCTGAATTGCACAGTCTTGGGACTCTGCTTTCTCACCCCACAAAAGTAACAAATAGCTACCTGTTCCATATAATAGCAGGTGTCAGAGCCAAACATATAAAAATGCATTACTTTGCATTATAGCACAGTAGTAAGTCCAGAGTGCTGCATTCTGTGGTGCTTGTCAGTGGGACTTTGAGGAAGGTCTCCAAAATATTGTTCACTTATTGCAACAAAAGTTCAGCCCTCCCATGGGAAGTCAAT
This sequence comes from Gymnogyps californianus, assembly GCF_018139145.2. Classification (NCBI taxonomy): domain Eukaryota; kingdom Metazoa; phylum Chordata; class Aves; order Accipitriformes; family Cathartidae; genus Gymnogyps; species Gymnogyps californianus. Next base: position 178,508,924 of record NC_059471.1, read on the forward strand.
ACCTCCACATCTGTGAGGAAGTTAACTCCAGTTCATAGAGGATTGCAGGTTTTTTTTTTCCTTAACACTTGTAAAACATAAAACCTTTGAATATGTGTGCGTGTGGAGATGCATGATGTATTGCTGTGTCCTCTACGTGCTGTGGTGATCTGCATTCTTCTCTGGGTAAAAGACAAGAGTTGATACATACCACGTGCATGCATAGAGTCATTTCTTAATTTAGCAGCTCATACAGAAATTCTGTCCAATTCTTTCATCCTTCCTTCTCTCACTGTGTCTGTGTGGCAAACACTCTGGGGTTCCTGTGGTTTTTGAAGTGTGTTTGCATGATACTGTATAATGAGCAATTACATTGTTTTGTAGTTGTTTGAAGGAGGTCACAATAATGTTTTTTTTTCTTCTTTTTATTTTTTTTTGTGGTGGTTGTAATAGTTTTAGTCATTTTAGGATCAGCTGCCATGCAAAAGGAAGAAATGTATCTAAGAAAGAAACACCTAATCGTGACAAATTGTCGGAAGGCTTTAGATGTGGTGTAATACCTTGTTTTCCTGTAAATTCCTCTCTAGAAGGGGGGAGGGGTCTGCGTTTTTATTTCTGTCTCTGTGTATTTGACTTCTGAGGTGTAAGCACAGAAAAAGCAGATTTCTTTGCAGAGAGGGAAGTCAAGAATTTTTCATTAGTGAGTAAGACCAAAAGATTTCAAACATCTCTATCATCTTGATAGCAGTGCTTTTCCTATTCTTGACTAGGTCTTTGGAAAAATCAAACAGGAAACAGATCTTATAGAACTTCATTTTTCAAGATGTTTTTTAAAGCTTTTTGCATATTGCCCAGTGCAAAATTAATCAACAAAGCTGTTTAATACGTACTTAATCAGAACAGCTGTTGAAGTGTCCATGTTTCTGTGGCTCACATGCTTCATCCTCACTTTGTGCCATGGTGATAAACTGGCAGGATACGTTACCCACCTCTGTTGATGCAGTCCCATTTGCAGTAATACAAAATGACACAAAGGGAGGGAAGGAGCAAAATACAGATCTGTGACCTTCAACATATGCACAAAGCCTCCACCAGAGCCTGCCAGTGACACAGGTCATGTAGAATGCTTACATGGATGTACAAGAAAGGCTATTTCTTCTGCATGGCTGGCAATCATGCAGGGCCCCTGCTGTAGGTGGAGGAAGGGAACTGGTCAAGAATTCGGACAGAGCAACCAGCACGAAGGAAAAGTGGGATTGTGTGCCTACAGCTGCCAAGGAACTGAAGGTAGAAGGAGCCTTATGCAGGGCAGCATGGAGCAAAGGGAGGAAGAATGATTGCAGCACAGATGTTTATAGGAAGATGAGAGTGGGTGAGCTGGAGGAGCCCTTGTGTTTGAAAAAAGAGAATGAGGACACTCAGAACTAATAGGAGGTTTAGAGCAGGGGAATGACAGGGAGGTCTTTACAGAGAAGAGGAGGGAAGGTGGCCCACAAAAAACTTGCAAGAGAAAGGCAAGAAGTCTTGGTACCTGCAATTAACTCAGCCAGTTGAAATACACAAAGTTTGTATGCTCGCTCTTCTACAGACATTGCCCCTGATAGTGTTAATACTCTGTGAATTGCTATGTATTTGCGTTAAATGTTTTTGAAAGATATAGAGATATATTTCTGGACTGAATGTCAGAATCAGGGCCTTATATAACATTAACATGTTTATAACATGCATTGGGTTGCTCTTCTCTTCCTTGGCAAGGCTGGTTAGCTGACTTTAGGGCAGACACGTTTATTTTGGGATGTGTTTGCCTTTGAGGCAAGCAACTTATTTGAAAGAGTTTTATATTTATAAATCCCACCTTAACAGAGTGCCAGCATAGACCCATGACACGTAACATCTTTACAAAAGTGGGGAGCAGGGTGTTGCATCGTTTAGCTTCATCTGTCATCACTGAAGACAAAGAGGTACCTGCAGAAGGCACTTGCTGGCCCCTGGCTTCAAGCTGAGAGAACTTTTTATCTCTGTCCATTGAGTTCACACAGGGAACCTTAGAGCCTCTTACAAGGCTAATACAGTTGCCCATGCTGGATGGTTTGAATATCCCTCCAATTGCTGTCATTAGCACTGAAATTTCCAAACACATGGTTGCTGCAGGACTGTCTTTTTAAAAGAGTGTCTGAAAGAAGTTCAAATTTATAGACCTGGACCACAGAAGCCAATATATTTATTTCTGTTAATAACTCAGGCCTCTGAGGGTTTGGCTACCTTTCTTTAGTAATTAATGGAGACAGTAGGAGATGAGGAGAGAGTGTTCATACCACCCAAATTTAATCTCCCAGGCATCTCTCTGAAGCTGATTAATAGACTCCTCCAGAAGGTGGTTCAAAGCACCTATATTAATTATTTTATGTATCTGTGGATAGTTAAATCAAGGTTGCTATGCAAAGGTATCCTTGCATTGATTATGATTAGAATTGCTGCTACAGTAGAGCAGAGCCCTGAGAAGTTATATGCAGGAAAGAGGAAACTTTGGCAAACAAAGACTAATATGAAAAGCCCAGGCTTAGTACATTCTGTTTATGTGCATTTTTTGGTCTGCATTTGGCTCAGTATATGAGCCCCTTAGATAGGTGAAACAGAAGGTTGAAAGTAAATCAGTACTAATCATTTTGGTCTAATGCCACTTGGAATCTGTCAGAAGCGGCAGTGGTATAGAAAGCAGCATTTGGTCAAGTTTAATTTTTCTCAGAAATATTTCTGTGAACTATGGTAAAAACAGATGGAATTTAAAATATACAAAGAGAAAGAAAATGACAAAAGGCGAAAGCAATGCATTGTATTGAAAAATAATTCCTTTTAAGTTCGACCACTTGGAATGGATTTCAAAAGCACAAAGTCAAAAGCAATGTATTTGTACTTTTTCACTTTCATTTCCATTATAGGTTTTCCTTTTCAGGGAACACATCTTAATCTGTAGAACAAATACGCACTTAATGCAATTAATATTAAGAATAATAATGATTAATGCAGAATTTTAGAAAATGTTATTATGGAAAGAAATCACAAGTGTCAGGTCTGTTGGCTGATGATTTTAGGGGGTATTTCTGTGAACATGGGAACTTAACACAACTGAAATGATTTGGGGAGAGAAGAAGACTTCATAAGGGTGCCATGTTGCTCGTGGTTGGCTATGCAGAATTCAGCTGTCCTCTTATTTTGCTTCAGACTTCTGTCCTCTCCACAACTTGCAGCTTGACCCATTCGTAACAGAGAGCAAAATCTGCCCCTTCCATACAGTGTCAGAGTTTTAGGATAAGTTGTCAGATTATGCATTATGTTTTGTATATGTATGTGCGTATAGATTAGCATTGTTTTTAACATTTTAGGGCAGGAGCATATTATTCACAGGTGAATTTGAGTGAAGCCAGATACTCTTTTCAGTAATGCTCATTTGTGCCCAGAAATCTTCAGAATGCAGTATTGCTATTTATTTACATTTTCAAAATGTAACTGCTAATTTTGAGACACTAGTAGTTTTTGCTGTCCTAATTTTGCACAACTTAATTACAAATGGAGAACATCTTAAAAACAGTTTGAAAAGTCAGACTAAGTAAGCTGTTCTGAAATCCTAAATTCAGATTTACTGTGGTGATCAAAGAAGATTATTTATGGGATATTTTACTTTGGAGCTTTAATGTTTAGAATTTCCTCCAGTGTTACAGTTGTCCAGCAGTATATCAGCAAAGTTTTTCCCACTGCATTTTTTAAGAGAACCTTTTTCCATACAGTAAGAACTCTTACTTTGTATGTTTTGAGAATATGTATCTGAGAGACAGCATTAAATTCAACATTAAGTTAATTTTATCATTAAATGATTTTGAGGTGTAGAAGTTCGGAGTCATCTGGTGAGACTGAGTTATTTCATCTCTTACTATTGCTGTGGGTTGATAGATACAAAGAAGATATATTATCAGGTACATAGATGTTTCTCAAATATGGCTTATTATTTACTGTGGTCTGTCCAAATAATAGAGGCTTTTGTGGTAGTTCCATTGCATTTAGCATTCAAGGCTGTTCTTCCTATTTCTATCTCAGTACCTCGCCAGAGTAAAACCTGACAAGTCTGGAATTGTGTTCAGGTGAATTGCAACTGTTCAGAGAAATGTCTGTAAAAACATACCCATAACACATGAAAAATATGGTACCTTTTATTAATGCTTTTACACAAAGAGTAATTAACATGAGTTATAACAGAGCTATTTGAAAAAAAAAAAACAAACAAAAAACCCAAACAATTAGATTTCAGCAAGATGTTGAAAGGACAAACTACTCTTTGGAAAAGTCACAGGTATATATTATAAATGTATTTCTTGTACATTGCACAACTTCTTTGGGACTCTTCATATGGACAAAGTGCATATATTTGTTTGCAAGGCTGGAGTCTAAAGCCGTGGTTGAACTGAAGAAGATGAAGCAGTAGATGAAGACTTTCAAAAAAGTAGCGACAGACAAAAAGGCATATGAGGCCAAGGGTTAATTAAAAGATTCCAACCGTATCTACAAGTTCATCTGTGAAGAGGTTGAATCGATTCCCATTCATTTGTGTATTCACACCAAATAGGTTTTTTACTGCTCATTACTGGAAGGTGGGGATTTTATTTATTGTTTTGCCAAAAGCACGCACACCCAAGAGATAGATACTTCGGCTTGAATTAAAAAGTAACTTGGCTGCCATCTCTTATCAACACTTGAGGTTATCTGTACGGAAGCTGTACGCTTGATGTTGCCTTTTTGCATTGCTCACCGATTTCAGGGAGACAAGACCAAGCTAAAAGCGTGGGCTCCCTCTGCTGGCTGCTGGTGTTGCTCTGAGCCCTTCTCCGGGACAGTCAGCAGCCGCTCCAGATAATAGAATTGAGAAGACACGAGTTGCAGCTTATTTTAAACAATTACACTTTGAGGCAAAAATATAATCAAGTGGCTATTAAAGTAGATTCAATCTAACCTTTAAAATACAACAGCATTATAAAACTTGCGTCTGAAGTGCCCAGACACTCTGAAGTAATAATAGTTTTGTGGTGAAAGAGCATCAGACAGACTGGAAAAGAAAATAATAGGCAGAAACAAGTTTTTGCTTTCTGTGATTTCAGGTATTAAAAGAGATGGGGGGAATGGAGAAAGGAGGATGCAGTCTAATCAATCCTAGCTCCTGTGTAAAACTCAACAGAAAACTAATATTCCATCTCACTTCTTTTTAGCCGTCCCCAGACTCTGGGGCATGATTTATTTCAAGATCCTTTGATTTCTTTTCAGATCTCAACTGGATGAGACCTTGATCAACCTGATCTGAAGTTGGTCCTTGGGCTGGAGGTTGAACCAGATAACCTCTGTAAGTCCTTCCAGCATACATTGTTCTATGTTTCTGTCCTAAATGTGAGAGAAAGGTTAAACTTATGAAAAAGAGTTTGTATAATATAGCCTTTAACCTCATGTTCATCTTGAAAGGCTTTTTATATTCCAGGGTAGAAAATGGCATTCTACCTGTGTAAAGAGAGGGGCCTGGATCCACTTTCTGCCCTTTCACCCTTTGCATACCAGCAAGCCTTTGCAAGAGGAGAGGTGTAATACAGGTGCAGAGTACAAGGCTGCAGATTAGGGACCTCCTCAGGCATTAAGGAAAATGGCTGCATGTCCCTTGTACCAACTAATAGCTATTAATAAAGCTGTGGAAAACGACATACAGCTCATTTCAGAAGGAATCCTGGACACCATCTCTTAGACTGAGGCCTTGGGTGATAGTCTCTGACATGCCTGTACAATGAGGGAAGGCTGCAAAGGCTATATGAAAGTAAGGGAATGTTTTTAACACCCTCTCAGTGTTGTGACCAACGGTTACCACAAAGCTGCTTGACACAACCATTCACTGCATGGGGGAGAGAGTGGATGAATGGGAACTCTCCATCCTTCCCCAAAGTACTGAACAGCAGTACATAGGTTATATGAAAGACAAATTTACAGTGCCAGAGGAAAGCAGGGAAATGTACAATATTCACAAGGGAGAGGCTTCTTTAGAAGATGGTTCAGAGTAGAAGCCATAATATAGGCATTCTTGATTTCCCCCCCCAGTACAGCTTATCTCTTTCTATCAACAATGAAAGTAGCCTAGCAAGTCTGGTCTTTGAAGGTTAAATTTAGCCTTTGTGAATACTTCCTTCCCTTCCCTCACTCCAGTGTCCAGTGTGATTTTCTCAGTTCTTTAGCCCATGGATGGATATGGAGTTTGTTTTTTATATCTGATGAGTTTGAATTATATGTGAAAAAGTGGTGAGATCAACTTGCTGCAACAGATTCCCATCATCCTGCCATGAACATGCCAGATGAAAGGTTTGTTTGGGCCTGTGTTGTCATTTCAGTTAAGGGTAACTGTCAAAAAAAGACCTATGCTTTTTCTACTAATCTTCTGGAAAACTGCCTTTACAAACATGATACCAGAATTAATATGAGACATATTTCAAGATGGGCTTTTTTTGGAATTACTAAAGCCCAATATACAAAGGGCAATTCTGAAGGAACAGTCTGAAATTCTTAAGAAACAGGGTGACCAAATCAGTCACATGTTAGCAGTGATGAACCCAGGTACAATGTAAGTAGATAGGAGGAAGGTTAAAAAACACCTTGGTAGTTCTACGATGATAGTCCTGATGAGGACACGGTATCCCCAGTTAGTCCTCCCTGGTCAAAATACCCTTGACGTACTAGACAGTTTTTCAGGAAATAGAAAAAAAATCATAATCAGAAGCTACAGAGATAACCTGGAGAAGATTCATGTGATTCTTTTTACAAGTTGCCCCTCTATTTTACCAGGAGGAACTGGCATTGAAAATGTCATTGGCAAAACTGGCTTCGAAGTCAGTGTATGTTTTACAGGTTGTTTTGTTCAGTGATACTTGCTGAAAATGCTGAACCTACAATGTAGTCCAAGGGGTGAATGGTAGTGCTGGAATGTGCCCCTAATTGAGCCTATCAAAAGAGTGAAGGAAGGTGTGTAGCTGATATTGCCATTCTTTCCAGATGCTGTTGTAACACTTGTCACAATCGTGCTTAGATTTGCTTTGTAGCATGATGTACATTTACTTAAAATAATTGTAGTTATAATAGCACATCTGTAATTTTTTTATCCTTTTGATACTTAAATGGGATTGATAGTAGTAGTACACAGAAAAAGGACAATATTCCCTCAGGTTTGTGAACCATCTGCGTCTTCAGTGTTTCAGCAGTCACCCAGATGTTGCCAGGACAACAGAATGCAAATATAGTTAGAATTTGTATGATACATATATAGGTTTAATAAACTGGAGATTTTTAGAACTCGCTGCTTTTATGTGATTACTTTAGAAGCACCCCATATAAATAGCATTTATTAGATAGCTGTGCACAATTCACTTGCATTCAACCCATTAAGGCACTGTTGGTAGACACCATTTACCACTCTCAACTCTATGCAGGCAAATGAATGGAGAAAAAACCTGCTTTGAAAGCATCCTCACATTAGGAACTTCTCTATCCTTTATACCTGGCTTTGAGACACATGATGGACAATATTGGGATTTGAGGGGTGAGGTTTCAAGACGCGGTTTTTCTGTCACAAAAAAAATCTATTAATTGAGCTAGAATGTAGTTATGAACGGTAGAGGGGTCAGTTCACATAGAGCCAAATGTAAATTCAGGGACTCATTCCCTTCCACAGTTATCTTAACTCTATAGCTGTAGGGGCCAATCTTTCAGTTCATACTCTATTTTGCTAATTTTAATTTAAGTCAGTGGAAATTTTGACTCACAAGGGCTATATCATGACACGGAACAGGGGTGTTTACATGCCTCTGTATATCTATATTGATATACCCGAGCTGGGTTTGAGAGAGCGGATACATCTTTCAGGACAAATGCAAAGCTGAGCTAGCTCAAATAGTGTGAATAGTCAAGTGGCTGCATTAGATAGTACTGCACAGCACAGATGCACTTGAAGAATCAAGGCCATTGCTAAACAGAAATTGCTTTCTGAAACCAAAAAAGGGGCACGGTTTTAGCCATTAGATTTATTAGGCTTTTTATTTTCTAGCACATTTTCAATATACTGGAGAACAGATTATGCTGCTGGTATAAACGCCTGGATTTTCAAGAAGTGATGTAAAAATATGAATACGATTACCCTACTCTCAGTTCTATCTGAGTTTTAGCCTATTTGATCCTATCACAAAATGCAAGAGAAAAAAATCTTCCATATGTTGCCTAAAAAATCCTGGGAGAAGCATGCACTGTTCATTAAAATACAGTGTATACTCTATGAAATCTGTTTTTTTTTTCTAACTTCATTTTATATTAGGTGTATCTGCTTTACAAGCATAAATTCTTTTAAAATAATTTCTTCTGCACATTATGTTTGTCTGCTGTAATAATAACATGGGAGAATGTTTGCTGAAATGTACTGAATCCCAGCCTGTAGCTTGTGCCTTCACAGTCACCAAGTAGGTGTTCCAATTTACGAATAATAGGTTTTATGGAAGCACGCGGGGGAACCAACACCACTGGCTTGCCTCAGTAACTTCAAAGGGAAACTTTTTTTTTCAGAAGAGACAGAAAGATCACATTTGGAGGTTGAAAGGGTGCACTGCACCCTTTAGCCAAGACAAGGAGAATCAGCCAGTGTCTGAGAGATCTCTGTCGAATTATTTAAATAGAAATACAAAGAAAATGTTCTTTAAGTTGTAAGTAGCATGGATAAAGTTACTTATAGGCAAAGTGGCTTTATTATTGTTTCCAGATGTAAATTTTGAAACGCAGAAAGGGCAGTTAGCATTTGGGTCCATTAAAAGCAATATAATTCAGGACCCATGCAGCCTCATAGACTCTCTCTTGGATGAGAAAGGGAAGACAGGAATGAGAACATAGTGCAGTTGAAGGCACTAGACGTGGATGGAGACATAATGTGGAGCTTGGGTAGGATGTGTTACTTGAAAAGCAGCATCTGGACGCAAAGACACACAAGCACAAGTAATTGACAGTTTTGTTCTATGGCCAAAAAGAAATTGGAAAAAAAATTTCTCTCAATTTGACTTTTTTTTTCTTGCAGCATCAAAACTAGCATACAGATAGCCATTTTCAAAGGGGGCGAAGGGAGATACAGCTTCTCATTTCCCACTGAAATTCAGAGACTACTCCTCACCTTGTAGGCAACTCTAAGGACAATTACTGTGAATAAAGTGAAGGTGCCCACTAAAAATGATACATTTTTCCTCCTATTGTTTGCTTCCACTGTGTGCTGAGCTTTGCCAGCTTACTCTGCTGAATCTAGGGATGAGTGTAGTCCCTAGACGGTAGTTCTCATGTAACCCACAGGGCCACAGGACTCATGGTCTATAGTTATGGGCTCCTTCAGGGTTCATGAAGGCACTCAAGCACAGGGTAAGGAACCCTGAGGCATAAAAACAAACAGAAAGCAAGCCAGTGGAGGCCCAAATACAAACTCATGCACCACCAGGCAGGCCTTAGTAAGCAGCCTGCAGCCTGTCTTTCAACAGTCACATGTGAGCAGCAGGCAGACAGGAGCTGGAGCACAGGGTGCTTATAGCTCTTCCAAAGGTGGCATAGCCCTTGCTGGTATGTTTTAGCTGCTTTTCTCTTTCTGGAGAGCCAAGAAATTTAGTAAGAGTGATTTGGTTTACCGTCAGTCTTGCACAATAGCATTTCTAATGGAGCGCCAGCTGTGGAGCATCTTTTACTGGTGATGTTGATGAGTATAAACTTGAGAAAACCTATCTTGACTTACACTTCAGGCCTAGTTTGGAGGGTTGGCATTTACAAAAGGAAGAACAAGCATATTTTAACTTGTAAACTGAATAAAATTGGTACAAAATCTATGAGATCACTGGGAAATAAAAATACTGAAAGACCACAGTTTTACAGAGGAGTATTTAAGTATACAACTGCATAGTGAGATAGGTTTTATTCTGTGATTTCCCCCAGGACACTGACTGTTTATATCTTTCTCACTAAGGAATATATAGGACCCAATTCTTCTGTGACTGTACACTCACAATTGCTGTAGGTTTCAAGGGGGTGCCACATGTGGAACTGAGTAACTCAAATTATAGGACCCTTGTAAAAAGATCTCTACTGAAGTGTTCCAGCTTTTAAAGTTTGTCCCTTGTTTCTGCACATAAATTTCTATGAAGGCAGATTTTGTCTGTAAATGGATGCAGCCAAATGTGTAGGCGATGCATATACATTACTTAACCAAAATAAAATTTTCATGAGTAGAATTTATTTTGGCTTTTCTTTATCCTGACAGTGTTACTGTTTTAAAAATATTTAACCAAAAAGCACAAACTGCACTTCACATAAAACCCTCCGGAAATGCAATAATACACCACAGGAGAAGAGAATAAAAATAATCAATTAATTATTCATAGCATTTCAGTAGCTGTAGTAATATCTGCTACTAAATTAATAGAACAAGCAACTTTACAAAAAGCATAACAAAAAGATTATACCAGCACTGGCTCTCCTGAAATAATTCTTTCTTGGATGACCTTCAGTGTGGGATTTTCACAAAGCAAGCCGGAGCTCGTGACATATCTGACTCCATCCTTTTGCTGTTTTATGTAACTATCTACAGAAATCTTTCATTTCTTAATAAAAATATGATTCTACTGTTAACATGAATCCCACTGAAGTTGGTGGAAAGGTTCACACTGAATTCGGTAAGACCTCACTGGTCCCTCAGTCACCCAAATATCCGTCTGTTTTCTCGAAATAAAACTATATTTGAGGATGCAATTGCGGCGCTTGCTGGTGCAAAAGTTAGGCTCATAAAATATATGGCTATCAGGCTTCACCTTATGAAAATCTGGCCTACAATGCAAAGGGATAGGGAAACTTAAAGGCATTTAATACTCTTCTGATTTAAAGATGACCATGCATAACTAATTTGTGGCTTTACTTCAGTCAACACCCTGCACTTTTGTGCATAAAGTCATCCAAAAGTCACAACTAAAAGGGGCATATTCTAGGGGGCCACAATTCCTTTGACACCTCTTTAAAATTAAATGATAAGTATAAATCGCAACTGAGGGAATCTGGTAAACCTGATGCAAAAATATCTAGACTGCCGCACTCTACTAAGTACCTTCAGATGGCAGTAGGCATTTCTGGAATTAAATCTTTCTAAACTAAGCACTACCACTTAGCTCCCTAAGCTGAAGTTGAAGATTGCTGAAACTGCATTGAAATAAGGTACCTAATTCCTGAAGAAGCAGCCAAAAAAGCTATTTTTCACCATTACCTACATCTGGTGCTGCCTAAAATTCCTTCGGTGTGACCCTGATTGCCCTTGAAGTTGCCCCCAGGCCCATGCAGAAGTGCCCCCAGCGTGGGTAAGAGGGCCCTCTTCTCCCACTTGAGTTCTGCTGGGTTGCAGGAGTTTGGAATGCCTCCCCCATCCAAAGTCAACCTCGTATTTGACCTCAGTGGCCCTAACTTTTGCACCACCTGACCTTGCCTTCTAGAGCAATGCCTGTGCTACTGTCCCATTCGCATCACAGCATTCAGCCAGGAAGCGAGAAGGAGGAACTCCGGGCTCTCCGGAGTCACTGGCTGTCACTTCCCCTGGGAGTGCGGCGGCTCCAACTGCAGTGCATGCCGAGAAGAGAGTCCTTTTGTTAAACCCAGATCACTGTGCTGCTGGGAACGCGAGAGACTGCTGTCAAAAGGAAACCCTGAAGTTTGACTTTTTGCAGCTTACCGAGTTAGGGAGACCAGGGCTCCTGGATCAGGAAAGCACACACCTATGCCTATTAATGCTAGCTACAGATCTAGCCTTGGAATAACTGCTTTGGCTGATGGAGGCAGAAAATTGTCAAATTATATGAGAGTTGTGTATCCTTTGTTTGGGAAAGTGCAGGTACCCTATAAGCAGAAATGTTTAGTAAGGGAAATAAGAATACTTCTGTACAATATACTTTAAAATATTCAGTTAATTCAAATACTGTTTGGATTTAAGAGAACAAGTAGGCTACAAGGCTGGTTGTATGTAGGCAGGGTTTCCTTCTAGAGATTTATATTATATTGCATGTAAGTTAACTTCATTGTTTCATACAGTTTAAAATTATTTTCCTTCCTGGGAAAACTTTCAAGTTTTTGATGATTCCGTCTATCCCTTGTCAGGGCAATGTGTTGAAATTTCAGAATGGTTGTGAACTTAACTATTGCTTTGACATGAATTGTTCTTTTGATTGTTTCTAAATATATAATTCCATTTTTAAGGTGTATTATTTCAGCTATTACTGCCTTACATTTTGAGATTAAAGCTTTGAAAGGAAAACTGATCAAACAGAAAATTAGTTAGAAAATCATCTAAATAACTCTTCTCAATACTCTTGAAATATTTCCCTTTTTCAATAAGAAATTCAGTGCAGCTGGCTCATCTCCCCCAGTTTCAGCTTAAATCATTTTGTATCTTGTGGCAAAAGTAGATTTCTTAAGATTTTCCATTCAGCAGCATTCCTAATCCTGGAGGAGTAGGGACTCATTATTATTTCTTTCAATATGATGATGGATAGGCAGGCTGCTTTTTTACTTTTAAAATGTTATCTGATGGTTAGAAACTTAAACATAATACAATATCTTAAAACCCACAAATGACTTAGTTATTTAATAGAAGAATGAAACAAAAAATATCATTACGTTTTTTCCCAGCATTGAGACCATGTAGTCACATTATAATGATTACATAGGAATTACATTGATGACATTGCACAAGTATTTTATCATATGTATCAATATTAGTTTCCAAAGAGGTTGATTTTTGGGTTTCCTTTTAAACATCAGAAGTCTGTTAGTGTCAGTCTTCTAACAGAAAATGTAAAGGAATTCACTAGGTGAAAAAAAGGCTTGTAATGTTCAGGTTTAGGTTTGCAGAGAATGCTTCGAGCATTTTATATTTTACAAACATTGTTAAAATCCCATCTGGTGTTTGTGAAGTATTTTACTATCTCCTGCTGGGCCAGGCAGACATTGGTTTTCATGTCTGTATGTTTCCAAAACATTAGGAAAAAAATTGAATGGACCTGGACCAAGCGCAGCAAAATGATAGAATACCATATTTCCATTATTCTGCATTCGGGAACGGAGACAAATGTCCCTGATTCCAGAAAAGATCCATCAGTTCCCATAATGGAACTTCTTGTGAAAAATGCAAAGGAACAAATTTAAGTAGTTCAACATTCAACATCTTGTGCATGATAGATTTTTATGAGCAATAAATATATAATTTCTGTTTCAATTATATACTTCATTTTCAAGGGAATTAATTTAGAAAATATAAAAGCCAGATGAAAATGTGTTCCATTTTGATGTACACATTTTTCCTTTATGCAGTTGACTTTACTTATTAATTGGGTGTGAAAAAATAAATACGAAAACAGAAATACAAAGTCCTCCTAATTTTGTATTCCTGGAGCCAGCATCATGCATACTGATGACCCATTTTCTCTGAAGTCAATGGGAACAGACCCATTTCTGGTCTTACATTGCATCTACAACTGGTGTAGCTTTTAATTATTTTAATTTGGTTACTGAAGCAATAAGAGAGGAGAAAAGAGAATTAGTTCAGAAGGGGGAAGGGTCAGTGGGTCTGCATTAGCTGTTGTTTGTAGAAGGGAGATAATGATCTAAAATGACATGGCAGTGATAGCATAGCTACTGCATACAACTGCATTTTAATGGCTTAAGAAGTATAAGTATTTCCAAACACGTTTGTTGCACTGAAGATCCTAGAAAGCCTTTCCTACATTCACTGATAATTCATAGAAAATGTAGATACATTGCCAAAACAAATTAAAAAATCTTAAAGGAACAGAAGTATAAAAATAAACTGATTGCTTTTTAAGATGCCGTGGTCATACCATTGGAATACCAGATGGAATTTTCCAGAGACCCTTTTGTGCCTTTTACCTGATAAATGGCTGGCATTGTATCAGAAAACCTTTTCTGTGCGTGCTTTTGATTGTGTATTTGCTATTTTCTTAAAGGACAGACTTTTGATGGGAGTGTAATTCTTGCTGCATTTGTTTATCCTTCGTTCCTCCACACATGATTTGCACACATAGGGCCGATCTTCCTGCCAGCGAAGGTGGGGAGCAGGTGTACATGCAGACACACATTTCATATAAACTTCATGTGTGAGCAACACAAGGGATTGATTGTGTGTGCAGATAGTCAACAGGCACATCCCCACGACCATACAGTCCTGGCTCTTGTGAAACACATTGTCCCTCTCATTCTAAGCCCTCGGTTCTCTCTCTTTGCTGGTATCATGCCCATTCTTAGAGCTAAAGAACAAAGTTGAGAATGTGAGGTCAACAGATCATCTGATGCATATATAAAACCCATGGAAATTAGATTGCTCTCTGCTTCTCACTTTCTCTGGCCAGTGTAAAAAAAACACTTCCTTTGCTATTTAAAATAGTATTTTCAAGTATTGATCTAAGCAAACTTTGTTACAGTAATCTTAAACGTCATGATAATCAGCATTCTGGATGAATGGCATTTATTTCTATTTGAGGCACTTTACTGAGTCTGTATACACAGACTTTGATAAACGTGAACTGTTAACTCTCTGGGAAACAGGGCCGAGGGGTGGAGAAGCTCAGCCAAGCTACTTGCTGTCTCCTCCATAAGGGAGATGTGCAATACAGGTATTTGTTCCATGAAGATCTGAACGTCTGATAAACTGGAACTGGAGGAGGACTTAGAGAAAGGTAAGAAGCTGAGGGGGAGTAGGAATTGCTAAAGTCTGTAACAGCGAGGAGACAATTGCCTCTTCCAGCCCCTTTACCCTTTTTTAGGGGATACGGTGGTCAGTAGCGAGCTGGTGACCAGCTGTGGAGGTGGGGGGGGAGGGGAGGAGTGACGGGAGAAAGGAGGCCAACTGCAGCTCTCCAGCAGGTGGGAATGATTACGGAAAGAATGACGACCTGTACTGTACAAGTTATTGATGGTAGTTCCCAGAGGAGTTGAGTTAATAAAGCTGCAGCCAAAATAAACCACATCCCTTGCATCTTGTCTTTCTTCCTGCATGTCCGGAACAGTGCAATGAAAGTCTATTGCCTCCCCTTCCCCCCATGCCTCCCCCAACACGCTGAAGTTTTCTTCTACTCTGTTCTACGCAGCTGTGTCATGGAAGGATTTAACTTTTGTTTTCTGTTAAAAGTACAAAAACACGAACATTGAGTAGATCTGGATTCCACTTTTCTAAAAGGAAGTACGCACTCAAAGTGAGAAAAGGAGTGGAAAGTAAACAAGCAGAAATATTACCTGCTTGATGTAACAGTATGTTGGTTTTGCCTTTAGCATCTGTTCCTAGATCTGTGCTAAGCTGCATTTCTCTAGGCTGGGCAGAAATTACTGTGTTTGCACTATACCATCCATGAGGGGAGCTAACAACCAGCAATCAGGTGACGGTCTTTTGAAGTGATTGTTCTTTTTAATAGTATGGACTTGTAGAAAAGGAGTTGTTCTGAACAAGAATAATTGTAGAATGGAACTCATCGGAGGGTTGAATTCCTAGAATCCAAATTCCGGCCTTCTCAGTGGTTCCTGTTGATCTAGGGCTATTTTATTCTATTACATCTTTCTGGTAAAAGTTGTCCATTTTATAGACAAAGTCATTTTCTAGGTATTTTCCACAACAAACAGCACATGGCAACCCTGATCCTATATCACATTTTTCCATTTGCTTTTACAGCTCCAGTCTTAATTTTCATTATTTTCGTCACTGATGCTAAATGGTGTTCTTCGGTACGACTTGGGTTCCAAGCCCTGTCAGTATGGAAGAACATTTGAACTAGTGGGGACTGAATGACTGGCTTCAGCACCATGTCTATTATTTAGTAGCTTTGGCTTGCTATTTCCTTGAAAATGGTTTGTCTGCTTCCAAGTCTATCATAGGAGCTGCGTGTGCCAGAATACTGTTTTATGTAGACGTCAAACCCTGATGCTGTTGCCCTGGATATGATTCTTTGCACAATTATTTGTCCATCTAGGAACTGGCCCGTTACTGAAGTATCAAAGTTCTTCCTGAGTATTTAAAAATAGAAATATCTGTAGCAATATAAGCTTCTCTTTTTTCCTTTTTCTTTGTCCAGGGTGTAGGAAAAATATCTTCATTAGTTTATAGCTTGCCTGAATGGACATTTGTGTACCTGTGTATGTGATTGATTGTGTCTGTATTTATACTGAGAACTCATAGTGTTCTATACATTTGTTTCTGAAGGTGGTGACATTTCTGCTCATTCTCCTGTGAGTCCTACAATCAAGGTTAGTGTTTCCCAGACAGGGGAGCTGTAGCATTCATGGGAGGTCATCAGCCAGAAGTGGGGTTATGGTCCTGAAACTAGGTGTGCTGATATAAAAGCTTGGGAGCAGCTCATCTGGGTCAAACTACTGTTAAATGACATTTGAATGGAAGATAATATATTTAGGTAGGTTTGTTAGTTTATTAGTAAAGAATCTTCTTTCAAGCCCAGGCGGCAAGGAATTGAAAATTGAAAATTTAGAATAATAGGCATGGGCTGCACAGCTGTTTACTAACAAGTCAGGCATTTTGTGTGCAGTGGTTTGTTGCTATTTGGGTATCTGCTGTTATTGTAAAATCATTACATCTTTCTGTAACAGTGCTATTCAGTCTTTTAAAAGCTGAGCTCACTTTCAAAATTAAATCAATCAAACCCATTGCTTTCCATGAGCTTTTAAAGTCAAACACCTTAGCATATGTATACTCTAGTTTATCCTTATTACATGCCATTTTTTTCTGCTTACTCTCAGAAACACTGGGGTAAGGATTCCTACTAGCGTACTTTTTCCTTTGTACATGCGTCAGTAGTGAAATAGGGAGCAGTACTGACATTAGCACCTCTTGTAATTGGTGGATTTAGTGCATGCCTAAGAGTCTAAGTTGCAGGCAGACCCTTCTGAATCCATTGCTCAATTTTTTGCAGGCACCTTTCGCAAGCGCAAGAGTTAGAGCTTTAATTTTTAATAATAGCAGCTCAGCCTCTCTTCGGAGAGTTGCCCACCGAAGTCAGTCCATATCCTAAGGAATGTTGTACGTATTGAGAAATGTTATTCTATAATTACCAGCTTAACAGCAGGCAAGTGGAAAACTCTTTTCACACATAAGGACTAGACCTTTTATAAGGATAAAACATTTTGCAGACTGCAGAAAATTTGCAGTCTTGGTGATGATCTTGGATAAAGTTACAATGAGGGTATTTGCTTCTGTTGACTGAATTCCAACATTCATTTAGACCTAATCATACTTAGCTCTAATCATCTTGATCTCTATTTCCCAATGAGGGGTGGAAAATTTCCTTAAAATCCCTTTCGTTCCCCTGGGTTTTACTTGGTTTTCAAACGTAAGAGTCTATCCCTATAATTTTTTCAGGTGTTCTCTGATGTGAAAGCCTTTAGGGAGTCAATCACTCGACTGTGGGCATTTCATGTTCTATGAAGTATGATTGTATTGCTAAAGCTTTAGACATCAAAGGTTTTGAATTTGTTGAGGTACAATTTTTCCTAACAGCTACTGATGCTCTCTATGTAGGAAGTTTGGCTAGTGGATCCAATGACCGGGGATAAGTGAGTAGGCCAGAAGTGGATCATTGCCACCCTGCCCCAACCTCCAAATTTTCTTAAGAAAGAATAAAAAAACACAGTGTGGATACGTACCAATGAAGGATCTGCTGCTGTCTGCACACAGCAAGATCTGCCCCAGCATTAATAACCACAGTAAAGACCAACATTCATTTCATCAATTGTTTTTAAGCAACTGGGTCAATGATATTTTTGACAATGTGAATGGTGAGCATTTAAATTGCTTTCACAAAAGCGGTTAACGCATTGTACCACTAATTATATGATTACAGGGGAGCTATTTATCAATTTACTTTTACAAGAACTGTTTATTTTGGACTTAACCTTTGAGTTTTGCTGTAGTTTGAACAGAGCCTCTCACAGAAGGAAGTTGCTAGTAGTGGCTAGTTTATAGAGTTAGGGGCCCAACAAAAATACCTCAGAATCATCCAAGGCCAGACAAGAGGTTTTATGAAAGTCTCCTAATTCCACACATGAAACACAAGTTAGGTTTCAGTTAAAAACTGACCAGATTTTTCATTTCTAAATATTCATCTTTCTTAAAATTTGGGTTTCAGCTCATGGAAGCATAGATAACTGGTGACACATAGAAGAGACAGGCCACCTTTGCTGTATCTACCTTAGTTCACTTCCCTCCTCATATAGCAACCCTACTCTTTGGTTTTAAGCAGCTATAAGAAATAAAGATAGTCAACTTTGCTCGTGCTCTCTGGCATGTACTGGCTTTGAGCGGAAAGATTTTGCTAGGGACAGAGCAATAAACCAAGCTCCCTTTCTTTAGATCTATGTATAAGGGCTGTAATGTCTCTAGATCTCCTGGTAGCTCTGCTAGTGATGGCATGAGGAATTCTGCATGATAGGTGAAATATGAATGTTGCACCAAAAGTGAGTATGCAGAGTGCTCGAGTGGACTAAGAATGTAGAGCAATGAGAGTATTAGAGGGAACAGTGTGTACTAAACCCATAGCCAGAATGGCATTAACCAATACAGGCTGGCCTTTTTGCAAGTTAATTCAGGATTATATGGAATGGACTGTTCTCAAACCTGGGAACTTGTGCCCTGTGCTCTCTTTGGAGGAGTCTGCATATGCAGAATAAATGCAGGGCAGCACGCCCTGAGCTTTGCCTGCAGAAGAAAGTTGCATTGGTTTAACTTAAATTTTTAAATAGATTTCAGTTAAACATCCTGTGAGAACATGGTTCCCTTAGTTTAAGTATTAGATAGGTTCCTGACTAACTGACCTGAAATAGCAAGATTTGCAGTGCTTTTTATACGAGAAGCCTCAGAGTACTGTAGACACTACCAAGTTAAGCCTAAAAAAGAAGAGCATAGAATTTATTCACAGACTGTTATTTAAAGAATGTCTTTGAACACACTTGTACTTTCATAAGAGTTGAGCAATTTGTCCAGTTCAGAGCCTAAGGACTAGCCCTACTAAAGGCTGTTTAAAAATTAGGCACCATGCCCCTAGACTGGATCCCACATCCTGTGCTAAGTGCTGGTGTTAGCTGTGCTGAGCATGGGGAGAGAGGATGAACAAAAAAACATCTGCAAGAGGCCTGTACAGGGGACTTTCTACAGAGGGCCAGAAGGACATGTTAGGAATCTTGATTCTCTGCTGAAGGAACGAATCTGACTTACAGCGTCAAAAGGTGTGTCCTTCAAACTTTGGATGCCTGGTCTAGAATCCTTTTCATGGGAGACTCTCAAAGTTCAGTGTATTACTTTGATTACACATTTGCTGATAGTGCAACAGCCATCTGCTTCTCTTAATAGACTGGCAGCTTGAGGACCAACAATCTGAGGACTTGGAAGAGCTGGGGTCACTGTCATTGGCTTGAGGGGCAAATCTGGATGCAGGCAAGTGGACCCTGAAGTGAATATTGCAGTCTTAGTCTCTTGAAGATCACATCAGGGACTTGGCCATAACACACTGAGGCTTCAACTTCAGGCAGTGTACTTCAGTTTCATTCTCCCAGGGTGCCATGATGGTGATGGTGCAGACCTGCATGTTGTTCCACATTGAGATGTGATGGGATGTGGCAGGGGCACTTACTGAGATTCAGGAGTCCCATATAACCAAGGGCAGGAAATGCTTATTTCTTACTTCCCAAAAGATGCCTTTAAATTACACCCTGCCCATACTATGGAAGTTGTGACACCATCCAGAAAAGCATTCAAAATTCATTGATCCAGAAAGGCCAAGAAAAAACCTGTTTCTGTACCTCCTGTTTAGGACACATACCTCACAGTGATGATTCTTGATTTTTCTCCCTATTCCAGCCTCAGGAGCAAACACCAGAACCCAGAATACCCCATCTGGTTGACAAGTGGTCTGTATTGCTACCATTTAGAAACACACCCTCTGCTGTGAATTGCTGTATCACAACTGATCTTTTCTGCATGATAGCCTCCATATTAGCCAACAGCTCCAAAGGTAGAATTTGAGTCTGCTCAAAATATGTCCTTAAGCTGTTGAATTTGCATTTCTCAATTCCTGGGTAAATGCTGTAAGATCTTCCATAAAAAGGGGTGCTCCCACCTCTGGGTATTTAAAAAAATAAACTTGATGGCTTACAACTGCTGCCTCTAGAAAGTCCGGTTCCATGAATATGTGTTAAATGTCTCTCTGAATGTCTGTTGCATTCAGTTACTCAGAGGTTTTAAGCAAGTGGAACATGTTTTTTCTGGATCCTGATCATATCTAGGCTGGCAATGGCAGAGAAAGCACTGAATCAAACAGATATATATACTGAGTGAATTTAAGCAACTTCAAGATTAGGCAACAGCTGATGAGTCTTATTTGGATCCCAGTTTTGGTCTCAGGGCCTTGGTTCCAACTTCAGTCCTGCTTTAAATGCCTGCATCCTTCCTGGATACAGCAGAAAGGCTTTAGAGAATGCTAGTGACTCTGTTCGAGTGTGCTTTTGCATGGAGCCCCTGAGGAAAAGATGATACTCTTTAGTCTTCTTCAGACTCTATACTATGGCATGTGTTGTCCCTTTTTCACTTTTGTATAAACAAAACTTATAGGTTCATGATGGTCTGTACAGATCTCAAATGTAACTTTTTTCTTCTTTCCCTGCTCTTAGGGCTCAGATGCTCCAAACAAAGGATTTGGGGGGTTTTGGTTTCTTTGGTATGATTTTGTTAAGGTCTCATTATTGCTTTTGTGAAGTAAGGTATAAGTTAGTAGATTGTAACATATGTGTTTCTGTGCATATTAATTAGATTTTGCAAAGCTAATTAATCTAATCTCAAACACCACAAAATCCCCACTTCTTAGCATATACTAATCTGAGATTTGTAGTGGGAATGAAATGGTAAGAAAGGGCAGTTGTTACAAAAATACACAGGGACTTTCTTCTGAAGAATGTTGACCTAGAAGCTGAGTACACATATTTCTTTTGTTAGAAGAAATGTTCTAAAAGGTGAATACAATAGTTCTATATTTTCTCAGGGGAAACTTCAAGTAACAATTATATTACTACTGTTCAAAATTATATGGACATATGTTAAAATAGAAAAAGTGTTACATTCAGTAACTTGCAAATACTATTCTTGCTTTTAAAGCTTCTTATAAATCTCTCTCCTTTCAAAACAGAGAACCTACAGTTAGTCTGTCAAGAGCATTAAAGCATTAAACAGCTATTATTGACCTTTTTGGTTGCTCTCAGATGCCAAACACCAGAAAACATGAAAGTAGCTAATTTGGGGTTTAAGAGCGTACAGCTCGGATTCATTTTATAAAACTATTGCCCACAGAAAATAAAGAAGTAGATGTTGCTTGTTGGTGAATATTCAATGAATAATTTCAGCCTGTAAAATACAAGTGGTAAGGGAACAGATATTTGAGGCATAGAAAAGACTGCAGGTAGATAGGTGGCTTGTTTTTAGTCACTCATTCTGAGAGAGGAGCATGTCTGATATTTACACTGTTTACCATCCATTCATTTCTAGCCCAAAATTAAAATTCACTTAAATGTGGAGGTCAGTCTGTCAAGAGGATTCGTCAGATGGATATCCATAAAACCATGTGCCAGAGAAGTCAGCTCTGACGCAGCTTTTCAGCAGCTCACGGGGATGATTTAGGCAGATAGAAATCCTGTGACTGGCAGTCCTTTTGCTGGAAGAATACCCAACTTGCAACACTGATGGCAGAGAAGCTGCTGTTGATAGTTGCACTGGTCCTCACAGTCTGGCCAGTGGTGTTGACAGCAGCTGAGGGAATTGGATTCCCAGGCCCACAGCAGCAGCATGCATGGTGCCTCTTTTCTTCATTTTGAGGGAAGAAAAAGAAGAGTTAATTTTAGCCTAACATGCAAAACTTTTCTTTTTGTGTAGTGCATGAAGCATGAACTCAGTGGGAGGTCCATGAAACAGAGCCTGAGTGCCCCGTTAGCATTCTGGTCATATTTTAGGACGCCATAAGCAGACTTTCAGCTTTTAGAAGTGTTTTGCTCTCATCTAAATCTGCCCCACAGCGGAGTTCTGTGTAGAGAGGGGGTGTTGTCCCATGCCAAGGCTGGGGTATTTCAATTTCCCAGCTGTGTATTTTCTATTTGATTATTCTTTCTCCCCCTCCCCACCCTGACAGTTTTTAGAAATCAAGGAGAAAAATTAAAGGCAATTAATTCAGTTCAAGATTTACTTCTACCAAGTCATTCCCTAGCCTATGTTCATCCTTACAATTTTCTTTTTTTAAAATAAATGCTATTACTAGTAGCTTGAAAAATCGTGGGTTTAGTGTCTGCTCATGAACAAAGTCATAGGAAGCTTCACTGACCTCCCCTTGCTTCCTCTGCAGGGAGGGAAGAAGAGCTGTGCCTGTTATTTCCATCACCACAAGTTGAAAGAGGCCGTGATGTCTTCGCAGCAGCCCGGCCATCTGCCCAGGTGAGTTCTGTATCTGACAGAGCCAGGGTCCATCAGCAGGCAAGGGCATGCTTTAAAGAAACTCTTGTAGTGGAAGCCACTTGTCCTCAATACAAATGACCCCTACTGCAGGTTCTTTTTAAATAGTGACTTATTTCTCATTTCTGTAGTGATGAAAGTTTTGTATTTTTCACTTTTCAGTTTCTGAATACTGCAGGAAATGTATTGCATTGACTGAATTGATGGATTGACTTAAGAAACTGAAATGGTTTTCTGCTGTTGTGATTAGAACACATGAAATAATGCGTATCATAGTAACAGTTTATTTTGTTTAATTCTTTCTGCAGCCAACTTGAACTAAGTTTTCAAGTTCCTTAGATATTTTTTTTTCTTTCAGGCAAAACTATTGATGCAATTGAGTTTGCACTAAGCAGAAAATAAAATATTCAGAACTGTTTTGGGCTTATGCCCTCTAGAACCACAATTATGTCTCTAAACGAGAAACTGATTTTGAAACAAACCACAGGCTTTAATAATTCTCAATGTTCCCTTCAGGTTCGCGTTCTGTGTAGGGAGTGTTGTAACTAATTTGCACCTATCGGTTCAAGGCAGAAGTGCCTTAAATATTAATCAGAAATTGATCTGGCTGCAAAGGCTGGCTCTGTACTTTCCCAAAGTTTGGGAGTATTTAGATCTTGGAACTTGATTTTGGTCAGGCTTGTTCTTTGATATCCTCAGATGAAAGGCAGCCTATAAATGTGAAGAGCAAATTCTTCTGCCTTGGTTACACCAGTGTTACCAAATTAATGCCAATGTGGTCGCATGCTGTAACAGGGTGGAAAATTTGGCCCAGAGTGTTTATTGTAAGTAGCAATAAGGAAAAGAAACCTATTGAAGAGTAGAAACACAAAACTGTAAATGGTCAGGCAGCAGGCCTCTTGCTAACTTTACTTGCCAACTTTAACATTTTATACAACCAAGCCAAATTCACTGTATAAAATATTTTATTGCAACAACCCTGCCTCCCCTGCCCTTTGCCTTTTCCAGGAGATTGAAGGACACATATAAACTGCTAAAAGAACTGAAATTGTTTAGCTATCTGTATTCAGTATCCCTCCAGGCTTATTTACTACATAAAGAGTAAAGAAAAAACAGCTAAACATTTTAAGAGGATAGAGAAGTTTTAATTGTGATATATCCAGGGGCTTTATTGTAGACTTATGGGTCCACACTACACATTTCTAATAGCAAACAATAGAAGTGAAAAATAAAAAGGTTTAATGCATTAGTTATGGGTTGGCAATGGACAGACATGTGGTACTTATTCTCTGGCTGGCATGGCATGGCATCAGCTTTGGGTCCCTACTAAAAGAAAAAAGCGGAAAGTCAAGCAACAGTCATGTCAAATTAAACCTCTTTTTGTTTAATTTTTCAAAGTGATTCATTTAGCTGGTTGGCAGAGAGTCAAACTGATAGCTAACAATAGTTCATTTATTTAGTGTTGCTTTCAGTACCCTGTAGCCACTCGACTGTATCAGAACTTATCTTCTGTAATTCTCTTTGAGCTGTGAAGATAGGCCAGGAAACGGGAGTAGGTCAGGTGTACATGAAGGCGCAGCTCACATGGTGGGGCAGTTTGTGCTTCATGAACCGTAGAATTGGGAAGGGATTTTCAAGAACAGTTAAAGCTTACTTTTAATCCGAAAGTGAATAAAACTGATATCACTGTGTTCCATGTTTGCTGAGTCTCAACAATTCAAAAAATAAAAGAACTCAATTTATAGAGAAAAAAATGTATTGTGTAAACTGCCAGTGCTGCAAATACCCTGTGAGAGCACATAATGAAAATGAGATCTTTCCTGACTACATTTTCTCACCAGTTATAAAAGTTTGGGGATGGTAAGTTAGTCTCTTGGTGATTTCCATGTAATTCTATTTTCCTCAATAGGGTTGAAAAAAATAAGTCTGATTAGAATTAGCAAACAACCCTGCAGTTTTGCACAAATATGAGTAAATCTAGTCATAAGCACTTTTTAGTAATGGTTCTATGGGGCTTATAGAAATAAAGTTAAGCAAAGGTTATTATGTCAATAAAGTCAGTAGATACAGACTTAATCAGAGAGGAAGCAGATCAGTTGAGAAAGAAGATAATATTTACAGTAAGTGTGAGTGTTGATAGCAAAGTTTTTTCTGTTCTATTTAATAGAATTTTGTGTGACTGTTGCATGGTATTTGATCAAGCTCTGGCATAGGTTGTTCACCCAATGAAAACAAGTGTAGTGTACAACAGTTCTCTGGCATTTTAAAATTGTATATCATGCAGTATAACTGTATACAGAAACACTACAGTGAGTGGGAAAATACGAGCAACCTACACATGGAAGACATCTATTTAAATCCCATGTATGATTTTTGTTTGTTTGTTTGTTATAAAGGGCTGGATAATTTTGATCTTCAGTTTCAGTTTTTACATTTTTCATCTAAACTTTTCCATTTATTCATGCTCAGGCAAAGTGATCTGTGATAAAAGAAAACATTTTTATACATAAGAATCATGGATTGTATATTAAATAAATCTTTCTATTATTCAGCTCTGGTGAGGATTATATATGCTTGCAAGGGACAAGTTTTCTCAAAAGCCAAGTAGCCCTTTCACCTCTGTTCCTGTAAGTATGCTCTGTCTATGCCAAAAGCTCTTGTGCCTGTGATTCACTTCTAGCTTTGTGCAGGTCTTATACCAAAGAAGGTTATTTTAGAATAATTTTCAAATGCTGATTTTCTTAAAGAAGCATAGTTATCTGTGATTCAACTTACATTTATGAAAATGTAATCATTCTGAGAGAATAAAAACATTTTTTCATAAAATGTGTATAGCTGTTGCTAAGTAGAAGGATTCTATCAAAAAAAGACTGGAGAAAGAGCATTGGTTCATCATCCCTGACTCTCTGCGGCTATCTTTATGTGATCCTTGTGTTAAAATCTGTAATTTTTCCTCTCTGAATTGCATTTAACATACCATTTTGATTATTCCTTGTGTTACTGCATCTTTAATGTGTTGGGGAAAGTTTGTATTCTCCGACATCCTGGTGAGCCAAGCCAATGACAATTTTTGGTAAGTATGGGTCTCTAGTCAGTCAAATCAAGAGTGGATTCTGATCAAAAGGAATCCTTCAGCCTAACAGGGTAAAGAAACAATCTATTCTCAAGAAAAATTTACATTATAGAAACAATACAATGTCCATAAGAAACATTCTGCTTATAGTATGTGTTTTCTGGTGGTTTTTAGAGTGATATGAAATATAATGGAGAAAACCAGATTCTAAATGTGTATTACTCACCACACTATGGTAAATGTATCATGAGTACTCTGGTGAGAGTGCCAGAAAGGCTACTGGTATTGACAATATACCCATTATGATGAGGATCAAGAACCACTCTGCTATAATAAAGGCCCACACTGCTAAGGACTTTAAAATAGAAAAACATTTAAGAAATGTGAAATCAATACGGCATTGGCTAGGGTTAACATAAAGGCAATGTAAAAACCAAAACAAGCATAATTTTATTGTTATTTATTAACAGTGTTATTTATATTGCACCAGCAGTGATGCAGATGTTATGTAGATAGATATACAAATAACATTTTCTCCCAAAATTTAAATCTAAATGCCTATGTACAGAAAAAGCAAAACCACAGGAAGGGAGGTGCCAGGATTGTTCGTGCCAATGCAAAAATGTCCTACTATGTGTGGTGCTGGTAGTGTTGGCATGGGGCTTACAGGACATTTTATACTGTTGAAATGTATACTTTGAAAATACATCCCAGAGGGTAAAATCCAGTCATGAAATTGAGTTTTGCCTTTGACGTCAAAAGGGCCATGGTTTCACTCAGGTAGGTAGTTCTGTCAAAGTACAGGAAAACATATGCCCAGGGAGAGTATTAGTCAATAACTGAGAGGCAAGAAATAAAACTTTATAGTTAATTTTCTTGAAAGCCCTTTTAGTTCTGGAAAAAAAGCAGGAGTCAGTATCAAGGTTATGCTTAAAAGTTACAGCCTAAAATATGTGTTTCACCTTCCACAGTCAAAAAGTGGAGAAAGTTTCATCAGCTTTTGGGCTGAAATCACTTCACTTAAATGAAAGGCAGAGAGAGAGCACATTAAGGGATCACATTAAGAGATCACATTAAGAGACAGGAATTTTAGTGCAAAACTTAAGAGTTTTGGGTTCCACAGACTTCACACATAAGCATGCAGAGGTGACAAAAGAGAGTAATTGCTGAAAGGAGGCAGCTTCTAGGCTGGAGTCTGGGTTGTGCACATACCTCTTTATTCAGTGCAATGTGACACTTCCTGGACGCTGCTGGGGTCAAAATTTTTATAAAAATGAATGTAAGTAAGTCAACCATCTCCCCAACAGCCTGAGTTTTTTTCATATTTCCCACAGTTTTAAATAAAAGTGCAAGGAATCATGTTTTTTCCCACTCTTACTTGCAGGAAAATATAATTGCTTACTCAAATAATCTGGTTCATTGCTCATACTAGAGAAAGAAATATTGGTGGGAATATATCATTATGACAGACTTTTATTTTGCAGACGTATTTTAGGAAACACCATTCTGAAGATAGAGTTAAGTCTCCATGCTGTTACAGTGCACACATTTCTTCACCAACAATTTCTGACACAACTGGAGGGCACTAGAAAGGCTTATAAGCTTATAAATAGTTGGAGCAGTCTGCATTTAAGGAAGACATTATAGAAGATAACCTTAAACTGTGCAATTGGAAGTTCAGTTAGAAGGATGCAGAGATTCAGACCTGTAAGTGGATTTAGGATTTCAAAAGGCCAGAGTTTGCTAAGTTACGGGTACAGGTACATGCCTTTGACGAATAGCAACAGCTTTACAAGTGACCACCTGTCAGCTGAAGTACAGAAATCATCTGTAAACACACCTCGATCATGAAAAAACACATTAGCTCAAACCTCACTGAAAGTAAATGCCTTGCATTTAACCACCGGATGGGCATAGATGGCCACAGAGAAGCAACTGACAAATTATAGGTTAAAAGATGATGATTATTCTGCAGCAATTCATCACTGTGTTGATGCACTAAACACAAGGATAGAGATACCTGGAGATGAAGACAGAAGCTAAAGACCCAAAATAAGTAGCTGAATGGTAAAGAGGTTAACGAAACCATAGCTATTGACACAAAAGGAAAGAATAATTTGTTCTGCTTTTCAGTAAGTTGACTAATACTAGCTACAGGAGAAAAAATGAAGTATAAATGGGAATGAAATAATGGAAAGAACCATAACAGAAGTAAAAACAAAATTACAGGTGATTTTACCAAAAGGGTAACAGACTCAACAGTGGCCGTCCTCTTTCAGAATTTGCACCAAAATACAGGTCTAATAGCAGCTATTTTAAATCAAGCCTATTGAGTTAGTGATAGTACTAGATCTGAAGACAAGCATTTTGTATGCGTTTGTGTAAAGAGAGGAAACAGCTGTGTGCAACTGCAGACTTGTGAGTCTGGCTCAGTAATACATGTAGTTTTAAAACAGGTTTTGAAGGGAAAGACCATTAAAACTACAGATAAAAGGGAAGTGGAATATTAGTTTACCAAAGCAGGATATGCCAAACTAACTTGATCTGTTCTTTTTTTTTCTTTTTTTTCTTTTCTTTTAAATAGGATGACTTCATTTTCTAGAGAAAGGAAATGAAGGGGGTGTATTCTGCCTGTCCTTCTACAATGCTCTCATTATGCTGCTGAAAAGAAAACTACTTACTTGCTTGGAGAAAGTGGAATTTAAGAGCACAACTGTGAGATGACCATGGTAGATGATTTAGGCCAATATTGAAAAAGGAACCATTAGTCTGGGGGGTAGGTAGTTAGGACTGATCCTTAAGAAGCTGTATTAGGAGAAATCTTTTCATAGATAGTCTTAAAAGAAGTGGGATTGAAACTTCCTGATAGTACAGTATTGGGAAACTTAAATAACTGAGAAAAAGCTCAGTATAGCTGATGAAAAGAGCTGCATTGCCTTGAGGACTGGGGAACTAGACATGAGATTCAGCAGTAAGAACTGCAAAGCATTGCAGAAAGGTGCAATAGAAAAAATATAAAATCTTATTATGAGCTGAGAACTCATCAGCTGGAAATAGAGATTATGAGGGGCCTGATTTCTGTCTATCAATATACTAGGCAGCTAGAAAACTCCATTCACTGTTTTAAGTATGACCTTTGGGTCTTATTATGCCTTCCTCTGCTGTGCTAAAAATCAATTTGTTATCAAAAATCTTTTCCCCACATGGCTACTTGTAGAACATGATCCAGTCACTTTCTTAATTAACTAAATGAATAGAGCTTCTGTCACCTCTCTTGCTACAAACGAATCATTCCCAGACCACTAGCTATTCTTGTAGCACCTTTCTGAGTCCCTGCCATCGAGATCCTTTTAGAAGTGCAGACAGCAGTGCGTTTCAGCAATGATCTCATTAATACCATATTACTAAGAAATTACCATTCCTGACGCTGTTACACATTCCTTTATTCAAGGATTATATTCTCTGTCTATACCATATTGGAAACAGACATTAGTTAATCACGATTTTGACAAGTTTTCCAGTGATGCTGTGGTTTAGGATAGTATCCCCGTTCTTCTGAATTTGACTTACTGTCTTCATTCCTAGGTATCTCTATCCTTGTGTTTAGTCATATTAAACAACTCATTTATTTACCAAGCAATAAAGATCAGCCTGTATACGTTGTTTGACCCTACTTTTACATATTATTTCCATAATAAGTGGAAGGTTATCTGCAAGTAGATGTGATAAATAAAATACCACCTTAGATACAGAGGGATTTTTCTTGGCTTTGTTAGAAATTGACCCTACCAGTGACAAAGTGAGGATCCCTGTTTACAGAGCTTTTTTTTTTTTTTCAGATCTATCAATTAAATAAGAAATTGTTGATATCTTTATGTACCAATTAATAATATATATCTATATTTATCAATGTCTTTTGTTTGTGTGTATATATATGGAGGACATATATGGCTATGTCTTTATGTATTTTATGCATACATAGTTAAAAAAATCAGCATTGATGTGTGTAAGTCTTCATACAGTTACCCCCATTATAAAGCACCAAGATTAAGAGAATTTGATCTTGTTTATTAGTAAATTCCTAGTACTATGAATAATAAGCTTCAGTAATGAAATTATTTTGTAGGTCCTTAACAAATAAGTACAGTAAGTTAATTCTATGTGAATTGAAAAAAATATAGTAAGTTACTATGAACTGATGTTAAGGCCAGAATAGCAAGAAACATATGCCATGTAGAAACAGAAATCTTGCCTTCAAAATTAAATCCTATATACTTAACACCATTGTAAAAGCTGTTTTACTGTATGGCACTGCAACTTAAAGACATATCAAGCTGCTGCTATCTGAACTCCACTTCTTTATAAACTGTAGCTGTAGGCTAGCTCTATATAGGCAGGCGCACTTAAACCAGTGGCCAAAAAATAATCACAAATGAAAGGCTGTGGAGACAGATGAAATGGAAAATGAGAGGAAGCCAAAATGTAATTAACAGCATAACAAGGCAAGCATTGGCTTGGAATACCTTTCGCCACACTGCCCAGAGTACCCCAGAAATGTAGACACCTTTGCTGTTTGCTGCTCCAAAGGGGAGCGGAAGCGAGCTGAGCCAGATAGCCGTGGCAGAGCCATTGAGAGTTTACAGGTCTCCTTGCTGCCGGAGGAAACAAGACAATTTTCTCTGCCCAGATGTTTCCCACTGCCCCAACTCCTCCCGAGGATACGGAGAAGGTAAACAGTAAGGCTGGGGCTGTCCTACCACTCCCTGCAACTGATGCCATATACAGCAACCTGCACGATCTGTGCCTAAACCCAACATTTTTCCTAGGCAAGCAGCATTAACTCAAACAAAAGACACCATAGGTTACACAAAAAAGGGGGAAATAACCATTAAAAGGGCATCTGGAGAAAAAAGACTGTCACATGGAAGTCAGAAGTGAAGGGCTTATGTTTCACACTGGACAAGGAGGCACAGCTAACCCACCAGCTTACTGTCAGTGAAATGCCACTGTATTGTCTGTGTCCATGGTTCAGCATCTATACATTTCGCCCCAAATACGTCACTTCCTATCACCCTGAATGACAGTGACAAGGTTAGACAGAATATGGTATTCTTTTGGACAGCAAACTGGAGCTATAAGACATGACATGGGTTAGGCTTTTCACTTATAGAAATGTAATGCATGACTGAGGGACTCATTATCTCTTATTCCAAGCAACAGATTCTGGAAAAACAACCCAGCCTTCCTGTGCAATTAAAGTGGGAAACAGTCACAACACAGACTTAACTTCAGAATAACAGTTTTACTGGCATTATGCACTGTGAGAGTTATACATTAGTCAGACAATTCAAAAACTGGCTATACTTTTGAGCTGGTGTCCAAAAAGCACTTTGAAAATAATTTTCCGTGTTAAATATAAAATTACTAAGCAGTTTGTTACTGTCAAAGTCATTCAACACAGACATCCTTGCCTCTAATGCAGCTCTCCTGAGGGATGTATTTATGGCAAAATACACATGAAGCGTTCATTTCTGAGCATCTCTGTAAGCCATCTGCAGCAGGAACACTTCATGGAACTTTCCACTGCACATTGCTTTCCTACCCTCTCAGTGATTTCTTTTATGTCGTTATGGCTCAGTGGCTGTTAGGTGAGGGAACTGGATACAATGCTGTTGCTCTAATTAGACTATGGTGATCAGTCAGTGGAAATTGCCTTGCTTTTCTTGCACTGCTTCGTTCACCTTCCTGTTTTAGCTTGTAAATCTTTTCTGTCAGCCTCTGTATTCCATCTTTCCATGCACTTTAAAAGTTGACGTTGGGATGGAGATTACTATCTCCAAAACTGCCTGGGTATACAAAGCTTTCTCCTTTTTTTTTTCTTTCAAAAATACCAAATTTTGCTAAGAAAACACCGTGAGAGATTCTTTGTATTTGGCTAAATCCTGTTGTTCTTACTGAGGATAATATGCACAAATGGTGATAAAATCTCACCCACTCCAAGATCCCTTGGCGCCGAATCATTTCCTCTACCATAATCCTTAGGAGTGAATGAGTATTTTGAGTTAGTTGCCATTATGTGATCAAGACTCTACCAGATTAAACTGCTTTGCTGCTCAAAAGAACTTGAATCTGGCCTTTCAATTATACTTCTGGTTTTGCATATGCAGTTCTTCTTGTGCCAACTCTTGATATTCTTGATCTTTTTCCTCCGTCTTTCTTACTGAAGTAAAATCCAATCAAACATTTCAGAATAAGCCCTGGTATTTTCAAACGTCATGTTTACATGCACATGAATCACACTCTGTATCAAATATAGAGCAGCTGGACGTGACACCACAAACTGCAGATCTGACTGAGGGTCAAAACAGGAGACCTGTTGTACATAATTTTTGTCAACTAATTTTATGCAACAACATTTTTCAAGTGAGGAACATTTGCATATTCAATGCCTTTAAATACATAAATGTGAGGAAATAACCATTGACCTCTTTTGTCTTTAACTGACTTTTATGCTAAGTCTGGGGTGGATTAAACCCTTTGGTGAAAGCCGCTTCTACTGGCATAACTTTGCAAGTACGAGCTATAAAACCATAAAACATTGTACAACAAGGAGCATGGAGCTGATGTGCAGTGTTTGTAAATCATATGTACCAAAGAAAAATCTGTCAAGCTGTGTTTAATAACATAAACACGGAGATAATTCAAAGAGGGATGTCTGCAGTTTTAAAATATTTTTTAAAAATAATATTCCAGTTTGTAATTAAAAAATGTGTATGAAGAAAACTTTTGTTATTATTCCTGGAACTAACAAAGAGTGCTAATTTTTTACTGTAAATATGTCATTTAAAATCTTGAACAAGTGAATTTTAGCTGTTTGCTTTCTGCCACTGAATTCAACCTGTATTAACAGGCCCAGTAGCAAACAAATTTTTTCCACTCAATTATTTGAATAGTGAAGAGTACAAGTTCTATAGGCAACATCTCTAAATTTTCATACAAGAAACCTGTTGACTTTTACACTTAAAAATACTGAAAACAAAAGTAATGCTAGATTACTTACCTGATTAGAAGTAAAGTAGAACTTCAGATTTTTTACTTGAGACTACAGAGCAAAGGAAGCTTAAATGAAAATGATCAAATGATGAAAACATTAGGGAAGTTACTGAAATAGTCAGGAAAAAAGAAAAAATTACCCAGTAAGTGGATATTATGAATTATTTCTTCCTCTCTGATGATTTCCCTTATGATTGTAATGAATTTATTTAAGTCTTGTATAGTGCTGACTATCAACATTTTAACAGTTAATCAGGAAAGGAAGCCAGAGTCTCTGGTGATCATCCTACATAATTTCACTGCAAAGTGCTTTTTCAGTTGTTAATGTTTCTAATCAAAGTTTTTCAAGTGATGCTGCCCGATACAGTGGGGAAGAGCTCCCTATAAAACTTGCAAAACCACTCCATTTGTTATCTTTCACACCTCTCTTCAAAACTTGCTCTTGCTGATGTCTGCAAACCATAACTGCCCAGCAGACAGAGATTTGTTTCACTTCTTATCACCATCTGAAGTATTTTCTAGCCTTTTGTCATCTCTATCACTTTTCTCATTCTTTTGGAGTAAAGATTTGGAGGAGAGACTGTCTTTCTGCTCTGTGTCCTACAGTCACGGTCCATGGCTAGGGCTCTTACTTGCTAAGTTAATGCAAGTGAATTAATAATAATCTTTCAGCCTTTCTGTACATTCTATTCCCTGAGTAGATACTGCCCTTCTCACATATGCTAAATATCTTATTTTTCTTTGCCAGTGATGCTTCAGGTGGTATACTGAAATAGTATTTTATTTGCCCCAAAGATAAGTAAACGAGATTCAGCAAAGTATGTAAGCAGACTGCACTTCAAGCATATAAACCGTATCACTGCTAGGAACCAGTCCAATATAAGGTTTCAGTGCATAGTTATGTACTGTGCTAAGCAGTGATAACAGACGTTTGGTTAAAATTCAGCATGAACTTCAGGACTTTGCTGCCCTGGGGTCTTTCTATGCTTAAAAGACACTAAAACACTAGGATGTGAAAGTGTACTGTCAATTCAGGCCCTTTACCCACAAGACCTTATGCAATAGGAATATTTTTCATTGGGCAAGATGGAGGAAGAGGACACTGATGTTTGGAGTCATGATAACAACAGAAAATAAATTTTTTAGGAAAATAAATCAAGACCAACCACAGTGTAACTCCCATGTCTGTTTTCAGAGTCTACAGGACATGGGAAGGAAATACAAACTGTTTCCTTCCTCTTTCCAAAACTGTATCTGAGTGCTGCGTGGATGAAATCTCCGGACTTCAGGGATCTTGAAAAGAATTTGATTCTTCAAGTATTTCTCAATGAGAGAGTAGCCAGGCAAGAGACTGTCACACTTCATGTGCTGTTGAAGATTTTTCTAAGCTACCACTGTGAAGCTTTGTGGGCTTATGCTCTTGCCTCATACGTGTCACACAAGCAATTAAAAAGGCTGGAGCACTTTATACACTTCATAAAACCTTTTAAAATTTTTCTTCTTTCTTTGCTCAGAACACAGTTCTGGTCCCTAAAGTAGAGCAAGGAAAAGCAAATATGAAATTATCCATCACATGAATATAAAACAGTAAGCTGTACTTCCAGTTTCTTTCAACAGTCAGAGAAAAAAAATTTAATCTCATAATAATGAAATCCTGAAGTGTGCATCACAAGACTGATTAGTCTTCCTGATCATAAACCTCAACAGTAAAATTATGTCCTCAGGGAGGCAGCGAATGTCCTCATGCAGGGCATAATCCCAAATATCATTCATATGTAGTCAGATCTGATTAGCCTAGGTGAATGGTAAACTCATTTTATATTTAAATTACAGCACTAATAAAAAATGTATGAAGGCAAGAGATTGAGAAGAGGAGGCTGCAGGCAAGTGAAAGGGGAAAGAATTCCATACTTCTGTTTTTCAGAACATATTCGGAGTGTGCAAAACACACCTGAACCCTCGCATATGTTATCTGTCTTTAGAATCAAACATATGAGAACTTGCCGTTAGCAAAAAGAATGGCCTAAAAAGTACATAAACAATTGAATACTGCCTTTGATTTAGAGAATGTATTGATACTTTTGCAAGCCCGATGAAACTCTTACTGATCATTATCATTGATGTGAAAGGAATAAATAATGAAAGCAATGTGTTTGTAGAGAATTGAGTGTACAGATTTTAGTTGACCATGAAGTGGACTAATACAAAGATAGTTCCTGAGGAGCTACAGTACAGCATAAAGAGGTAGGAAAGGGGGAACAATCTGGGAGAACCAGAGATGAGAGCTTGTTTTCTTGTGTGAGGCTTCTTTTCCCCATTTGTTTCATCATCAGAGGAGATACGGTGTTTTAAAAGATAGTCAGATGATCAAGGAGGAAAGGCTTGGTACACTACTAAAGAAATTGGACTGGAAGCTTAATTAGGAAGTCAGGATCTAGACACTGCTGACATCACCAATGAAAGTCTATATTACCTAATGTTTTTATAATTATTTTTCATTGTGGATCCAGTACCAAGTCACACAATGCAATTTCCCAATAACTTCAAGAGATGAGTGGTTTTTTCAGGATAAAAAATGGATTCATTTTGTACAATATCATTGATATTGCTCAGACTTTGAATGTTACCAGTCAAATTCTGCTGTTTTTACTTGGAAAAAATAACTGCCTTTTTGTCATGATTGGCTTTGGTCTATTCTGTTTCCACAGTATTAGAAAAGGGTGCAAAATGACCAATAGAAAATTGCTGCATAGTCACTTTGCAGCCTTTTCCTAAGTGTTTATATTTCTCTTTCAACCTATTATTCATCATCAGTTTGTATTATTGCAAGAGTACTTGGAGTTCATCCAAATATATGTTTACATAAGTGTGCTGGTTTGGGCTGGGATAGAGTTAATTTTCTTCATAGTAGCTAGTATGGGGCTGTGTTTTGGATTTGTGCTGGAAACAGTGTTGATAATTCAGGGATGTTTTAGTAACTGCTGAGCAGTGCTTACACAGAGTCAAGGCCTTTTCTGCTCCTCACGCCACCCCACCAGCGAGCAGGCTGGGGGTGCACAAGAAATTGGGAGGGGACACAGCCAGGACAGCTGACCCCCAACTGACCAAAGGGATATTCCATACCATATGACATCATGCTTAGCATATAAAGCTGGGGGAAGAAGAAGGAAGGGGAGGACATTCAAAGTGATGGCGTTTGTCTTCCCAAGTAACCGTTACGCCTGATGGAGCCCTGCTTTCCTGGAGATGGCTGAACACCTGCCTGCCGATGGGAATTAGTGAATGAATTCCTTGTTTTGCTTTGCTTGCATGCGTGGCTTTTGCCTTACCTATTAAACTGTCTTTATCTCAACCCACAAGTTTTCTCACTTTTACTCTTCCAATTCTCTCCCCCACCCCACTGCAGGGGAGTGAGTGAGTGGCTGTGTGGTGCTTAGTTGCCGGCTGAGGTTAAACCACAACAATAAGGTAGGCTTTTGTAAGACAAAAATCTCAGTAGTCTTAGCTCCGAAGAGAGGGTGTGAATGAAGAAGCATGTCTCCGAAATATAAAGGCATGGAAACTCTCTTGGGGGAAGGTGTAAAGTTAGAGGACATTCTGGTCATCCATGAAACTCTCATAGAGCAACATACAGAAAAACGCCAAGTAAAAAATGTGGGATTTCTTCAGAGTGGGGAAAAGATGAGACAGATATCCATTCCTAGGGCACAGGTGCATGGATCTGACTATGTACAGTAGATGTTCAGTCACGAAAAAAATAACTCCAAGGCTCTGAATTCAGTTTGGTATAATTATCTCTATGCAGCCAGAGTTAGGCCTCTTACTGCAAATCTCATTGCCTCTATGTTTTCTTGGGAACTTAGACCTGAATTCTGAATGCCATTCAGAAAGTACTCAAAATTTAGTTCCTGCAGTACTTAAGGCATGTGTTGGATATAGGAAAGCCCATTCTGTTAATGGCAGTTTCTTGCTGTGGTACCTCTTGTGGGGAATAAAATGATGTAATGGTGTCATGAATCAGGCCCACAGTTAGCACATGTAGTTAGCCTATTAGATGGTGTCACATTATTTTTATCAATACTTTTTGATTCCTAGTTTTATGGATGGCAATCCATGGAAGGCAGGTAAAGGTCATTTTAATTATATTTCACATTTAAAGGCCTGCTTTTGCAGGAATTATGGCAAGAGAAATGTTGGCAAGTTCGCAACAACTGCAAGATTGGGCAATAAGTGAATTAAAAAGATTTGTAAAAAACCAGTGACTAAGTGCCTATTTCACTGCCTGTTGTATCCTGTTATATCTAGAGAATGGAAAAAGGAAATTCCATATTGACTAGATTGAGCTGTACTTGCCATCTCAGTAATGAATCCATCATGCAATTCCTTCAAATGAAACCTCAGTTAAACTGCACAACTGTTTCTTTTTACTTTCACACTGTAAAAATTCAGAACAGCGAGTGTCCAGGAAAATACATTCATTGGAAAGAAGGTACCAAAGTCTGTGCATTTGACTGTCATCTGCAGTTTATTTCACACATCCCCCAAAAGCAAGAAGTCAAAAATGGAAACTGCATGGGTGGTTTATTACTCAGCACTGGGCTCCAAGCATGTCTTCTTGATGCAATTGTCTTCTTGATACAAAACAGACTGATAATTTGTTTCCCAATTCCATAATTATCTGAACTCATTAGATTTCAGAAAATATAAAAACATTTCAAATTGTGCATACCCTCCCACATGCCCCTGTATTTAAATTTTGGGCCTGGGTCCCCTCTTCCTGGTAACCGATATAGTAATTTACAGCTTTGCAGGTGTAAGAGGGTGTAATAAGTAAACAAACAGATTCTGATTTGCACAGGCCCTCCATTACACTGAATCTGAAGTATTTTTAACAGAATATGAGAACTGCATACTTAAATTTCCAGTGAAGTCCTTTTCCATGATCAATACTCTCTAAAGTAGTTTTTCAGTAAATGTTCAGTGCAGTGATGTAAATAGCAACAATTTCTCTAGAAAAAAAGCAATTTCTTCATGTCACTCTCTTTTTAGAGAGAGCTGTCTGCTCAGTTCCTGTGTCACTACAATTCCTGTAAAGAGTGTTGTAACTGAGAGAGTGCAGTTATTCTATTCACACAACAGAATGATGGACAGGTTAATACTATTGTGCAATATTCATATATTGTGCTATAATCAGCACAAGTTCCTGAACATGGTTCTGTCAGACGAAAAAATTCTTGATGCCTTGTTAAGTAGCATTTGCTACTCTCAGAATTTGGGGGGGGAAAAAAAGGTTCTGGATATATTAAGAGACAAAGGCACAAAGGCAGGCAAGCAAAATCAAAAAGGCACTTTAAACTTCTTTTTCACCATATTTCACTAGAAATTTTGTTTTAAGTGTGTTTCATTTTACTGGAATATTAGCTTTAGACTGGAGTTTAGCAGCTGACATTAGAAGTCAGGAGTCAATGACTGACACTTCTATGCTGGGGATGAGGAAAGATGGAGACGATTGATTCTTACACTTACACAGTCTTTCCTGGAGTTCTCTTGGTTCTGCATAGCTGCTCATCCCTCAATATTAGCCGTAAAGACTGTTCCAGCCTTCACAAAATATTGTCCAAATATCTGTTTCTGAGTAGGTCATTAATTTTCAGGGACTTGCCAGCTATCCTACACAGTAGGTGGGAAAAAATGTTGTGCTGCTTGGGTGTGATGCCAACAATAACTAGCAATTCACAGCTATGATTTCTCACCAAGTAATTATAACTTTTACTTTAGTCGGGGAAAGAAAATAATACTAAGAATGAATATTTTAATAACATTTACCCATTACCAAATAATTCGTAAGTTTTCTTTGGGAAAAGGAGCTAGGAGCCTTTCTTATTGGCTGGGAATTTCCACTAACTTTCTTGGGAATTCCAGCCGTGCTAAAAGTACCTGTATACCTATGTGGCAAAGCTCACCCTCTTTTCCTAGTAGGATGCATTCTCTATCCAACATAGACATCTCACAGTTATATCATGGTGTTTATGAGGTTTTTGGCACAGGTTCCTTCCCAGTTCCATTCTGTAGGGTGCTTTGGGCATTCCTGAAGGTAGATGTTCCAATATTCAGTTAACCTCCTCCTGAAAATGTCACTGCTTCTTAGCATCATAACCATGTACTGTTAGTATAATGTTTGTCTCAATTTAGCATTGTTACCTTTGCCTGGTCAAGGGAAATCTAGAGCGGGATAATGAAGAAAAGACTCCAACACCCATGGGGAAAAAGTGCTACTCAGGTTTGTATAGTATTTCCTTTCCCTGTGTAACTGCAGTTTCAATTACTGCTTGACCATGTAATTCAATTGCAGTTCTTGTTGTAAGAAGCCATTGTATTTTATTTCATTTTGGGGAGATACTTATCACTTCCAGTTTTAATACCATTTCAGACCCATGTTAACTTGCAGATGTACTACTACGTGTACCCCATGCTCAGAATTTGCCCATCAATAGTAACTCAGTTTTTCTGGGATCTCAGTGCATATTAGAAATGCAAAGCTTCTCAGTAATATCATGGAGGTGGGTGTTGCATTTTTTAGGTATGTATTTTCCTGTAGATCTTTTCTAAGACATCACCTGTCCATGCACATAAGAGATCCAGTGTTGCAGGCACTTCCTCACTTCCGTATTTTATTCAGGCAATGTTTGTTCTTTTAAATTATAAGATTCTTGGTACATGGTCTTTGGTCAAGATTTTTTTTTTTAAGGTGCTTGAAGTTAAGCCCTGAAGTCTGCGTTTTGCAGCAGTTCAGTTTTCTAATGACCTAGATCACTGGGAGCTGTGGACAGCCATGCATTTGGGAAATTCAAGCCAATGCCCAAACACAGCCTCAGGAGTTTGAACTATTTTTTGAAACTTTGGCCCCGTTATTTACAGATTTTGACTTATGCAGAGGGACTACTCTGTGTCCTCCCTCTGTTAGATAATGGAAAATACATAAAAGAGTTAAGGATGATATAGGAAGGGATTGTGTGGTGGGGTTTGCATTTTGCCCTGATTTTTTGTTAATGCTATGGATTGGGAATGGAAGATGTTAGTGCCTCAAGGATGAGAGGAGACAAAGATTACCAGCTGCAGAATTTATGGGATGAGTATTATTCTCTAGAGCATTTATGACAGAAGGTACTTTTGCCTGAAATGTTACTCACACTCCTAGAAGAGGAGCTGGGACAACGGGAGGTGCAACCATAGGTCAAGTCCAACATCAGGGATGGGTATTAGGACATGATGGAACAGGAGAAGATGACACAAGCAACTGAAGAGGTGCAGATAAGTTCTGATGACGCAGATGGGGAAAACAGAGCTCAGTGGAAAGGGAGATCCAAAGAAACATCCAACAACAAGAAGGACTACCTAGCAGAAGAGAAATAGGATAACAGAAGACAGCTGCTACACAAAAGGAAACATGGAAGGCAGAACAGAAAGGAGGAAGAGAGGAAGACAGCGCTGGTGTAAGAAAAAAAGGTATGGGTATGAAGGATAGCTGCGGATTAGAACCAAAGGGAGAAAATAGACGATACACATATGATTTGAAAGAGAAATACAGATGAGATGAAATAAGTTTCAAACAAATGGAAGAGCTCTCTTCATGCCCTCATAGAAAATAGGCAGGTTTGTGTGATTGGTATTCCTCACTAAGAAGAATCAACAGGCTTGTCACAAGAACAGGCCCAGAGGACAAAAAAGCATACTGATTTTTAGGCTCTGGGATGCATGGAAGTAGAGACAAATTGGCAAAAAGACTTTATGGTGGGAAAAACAAAACCAGCATTGCTATGTTAGCACTAGGCCAGCCAGGTAGCATTCTGACAGAAGCAAAGCAGGGGACCTCCACTGCTATCTTTTCTAGTGAAAGAGACAGAAGTTATGATAACATAAAGAACTGGGCTACTGGGACAGTTTGTGGGTTCCAGCTTATGGAACTAAGTTGGTAATTCACAAGGAAAGTTTTAAACAAATAGATGCAGATACATGTAATCTCCAAGTCTTCTTTTATTTCACAGCAACAGTGAAATTAGGTAAAGGGTAGCAAAAATGCAGTTAAAGGGTAGAAAGTTATTGTAAAACAAAAGAACACCAAAAGGAATAAAGAGAAAGTATTAATAATGAGTAGAGTCACAGTCAAGTGGATGCTGCAGCTAAAATAATGTAATCTAGCTAAAGAATTGAATGAAGTCAGAAAGAAACAATTGAAACAGGTAAAGATTGAAAGAAGTAAGGTAAAGAACCTCAAAAAGAAAGTGGAGGAATCTGAACAACTGATGCATTACATGAATTTAAGTATTATAGAGAAAAAAGAGGCAGAGTAGAGGAGCGAGATGAACTGAGAAATACCTGTTGAAGGGTATGCAGTGCTTAGAGAAGAAAGTAAGGTAAATGCACCAGGCAGGCATTGTACGTGTTTAGATGCAGAATGATGTAAAACAATGAGAAAAAGGAGTATGCATAGAAGACA
Source organism: Gymnogyps californianus (assembly GCF_018139145.2). Taxonomy (NCBI): domain Eukaryota; kingdom Metazoa; phylum Chordata; class Aves; order Accipitriformes; family Cathartidae; genus Gymnogyps; species Gymnogyps californianus. The sequence goes on from NC_059471.1 coordinate 178,550,147, forward strand.
GTAGATATTCAATCTGGGGAAGAAATTAAGAAAATTATTCTGTGAACAGATCTTGAAGATCAGTTTAACATGTTGAGAGTGTTCCCTTTAACATTAATGTAGAAATAATTTTACTAGGCATTGTGTTGGGGACATTAATTTCCCTGACACAAATTGGAGAGCAAATGTTATTGGTAATTGCAAGACCACAAGTAGTGCGTTGTGCTGACAAGAGAACAATGCAGCACATTTGGGGACAGATTTTATTTAGTATTTTCACTACTGAAAGTGGTACAAAAGTCTGGAGGATGATCATGAGGTTTCGTGATGCCATAAAGTGAAGAAGTATTGCCAATATCCAGCAGGATCAGACTATCATATGAGCAGCATTGGATTACTTTGAGAATTACAATGCTAGATAGAAATGGGTGAATGTTACAAGGAAAATGTACAAGTGTTTTTGAAATAAGCCAGGGATTCATTAGCTGAAGACAACAGACACATCAAAAGATGTGTATGTGCTAACCTAAGGCTAGGAAGAATCAGGAAGACTAGCTGATCACAGGACCACCCCATAATGCAGAAGTTGAAGAAGGCACAAGTGATTGTAGGACGTGTGAGGTGAGCTATTTCTGAGAGAGGGGGAGGGAGGCAATCCTTGGCGCCTGCTGAGCAGTTGCACTCACCTGTGTTCAGGGAAGTGAGCTGCCCTGAAACAGAGGAGGGATGCTTGATTGATGGGGAGTCAGAGGCTCTGCTTTGTGAGAGAATTTAAAATAAATTCTCAAGAAGAAGACTGAAAGGGAATGTCATGGTAAATACACCATGTGTTCAAATCAAACTGGGAAGGAGAAGAAATACTTTAGCCACCAGAATTGCAAGATTGTGGAACAGCCTTCCTAGAGCAATAGTGCAGGCAAGACGCCAGCAGCCTTTAAGGTGGAGCTTAATGAATGGGAGCTGTGTGGCATGAAGGGGACTCAGTAACCCAGATGTGCCTGTCCCCCAGCAGTCAGACAGGACCCCCAGCTCCACCTGCGGGTCCAGAAGCTCAGGGCAGGCACAGGCTGGGACCCCAGGTCTGCCCGCGGCCATGTTGCCAGCAGCCCTGTGCCCAGCCCAGGCCCTGCAGAGCCTGGTGGGGCTGTCCGGATGGACTCCAGCCCTGCCACCTTCCCTCACTGTTTCCAATGATCACCACGGGGTTGGCAGTGCTGTCACTGTCACCACCATGACCCTGCTTGGGGGCTGCAGGCCTGCACCCCCAGAAGACCACTGCCTGGCCTGCTTGTGGGTTGCCTGCAGCTCCTGGCTCGTCCTGAAGTGGGCAGCCCCACTCTGGCTACTCCCTGGCAATTCCCTTCCATCCTTAGTGGTACCTTCCTAGAACAAGGCAAACATGATGATCGTGTAACCCAAGGACTGTTAAAGAGCCTGTGATAGTATTTATCCAGGTCTTGATATCCTAATAAAAATGATAATTACTAAGTAATTATGCACTAGTTGTGCATGGTTGTCTGTAATGCACTGGTTGTGATTTCTTCAGTGACTTCGTGGCCTTTCTGAGGAGATCAATATCGGTGTATATATTTTCTGGTTGGAGAAACAGCAGCCAGGTACTCAAAGGCCACCCAGCAAAGTGGGGGCAGAGACTGAAGCAGAACTGAGCTCTTCCCAAGTCTGCTTGGGGTCTGTCCAACCCCAACTCTCTGCTTAGAGAGACCTCAGAAAAACTGCATTTCTTATGGTGGCCTGTTTTACAATGAGTAAAAACCAGGCCTATGGACTGCGCTAATGCTTTGCCCAGTACCTAAAATGCTAAATAACCTGTCAGTGACATCAGATTTAAGTTTAAAAGATGCCCATTTTTGATGGCAATGCCTAGAATGGAAGAACAATAATAGTTGTGTTGGTTATAGTACTGAAAATATCTTTTTAAAAGTTTAGTACAATCAGTCATTGCTCTAATGGCCAAACTGGCTGGAATGGTCCCAGCAAAAGAAGCTAGTCCCTGTATTTGGTTGAAACTCTTTTGAATGCTCATTTCTCTTGCATTCTTGTGAAGGCAACAGTTTTTCCTGTCTCTTCCACTCAGGGAATTAACTCTTTTCCAATGCTGTAATGGAGGACTGTGAAACGCTGCATCAGATCCTGTGTCTGGAAACAGGCATCTCTCCTGTAGAGCGACACAACGTATTGTCTATGTTTTGCATGTGGTTAAAAGTAAGAGCTACATCCATTAATATGCTTGCTGATGCCAGGGATGCAGTATGATTCAGTGTTGGGGAGTGCATCACCTGAACTGCATTTTTTTGAAAAATCTGGTCACAACATATTGTACAAGGACTCAGTTGATTAAGTTTTCCATTTTTTTAGTGGACTAAATATCGGATCCTTTGGTAATTTAAATGAGTGTAGTTTTTGGAACGGCTTATGTCAGCTGAGAATCTGTCTCTGTCTCTCCTAATAACATATAACCTCAGTTCACTCTGGTATTCAAAATGCTGCAAATGGATTATCTTGGAAGTTATTACAAGATGAATAGGCTCCTAATATACAGTTATGCAAAACAAATGCCGTACTTACCGAATTTTTCTGGCTGAGCTTGATACCTCTGAAAATGAACATTTATAATAGAAGTGTTGACAAAGCCTTTAAATATGGAATTGTAATAGAGGTGTTAGACTAAATATATTAGCATGTTTATGAGAAGATTGAATAAAATTGTAGATTTTCTCCATATGAAATTCAAATCCTGTAAAAAGAAAATCAAGGTCTTTGTACTGAAGTAGGGCATCCAGGGCAACTTTTTCATATGTATGGAATGCTTTACCTAGAACAGGCTTGGCTAAATCCTTCTGTCTGCTTGTGTGGTATAAAGTGAATTTAAAATAACCGGAGCAACCAGCAGAGGTTTTTCTGCTGCAAGGGAATCCTCTGCCTGCAGAAAGATCATGGTGGTGTGGAAGTATCTTGTGCATTGGTCACGTTTTCACCCTTGAAATAAAAGAAAGCCATTTACCATACGTGGACAGTGGAGCAGGCTGACACTGAGGTATATTTTCTGAGGCTCTTCATTCGGTGGAAAAATAAAAAGACCTACTTCTAAATACAGATCTCCTGGGATTAAGGAATTACAATCAGCTTTTTTTGCAGCTCTTTTCTCCACCATCTCCAAATATAGACCAGCTAGAGTGGAAAATCTAACTCTTAGTGCAAATGTATTCAGTACACAAAATTGGTATGTGCCTATATATTGGTAGGTTAACCACTTTGCATGCTCTACTGGGACTTTTAGACGTATGTACACAGACAGCTATTTATGTGCTGGGATTTTTCACATAATTTAGGGGTATGCAAGCTCATACTGCTAGTTTAAAAATGTAAATCCATTTATATAAACATGTGCAGCCAATACGGAATTCTGTACATGTGACAGCACTGAAACCATGAATGAACCAACTGAGATGAACAAAGTTAAATCTGATAGTGTATAAACTCAGCAGGATTCGAGACAAAAAACACCAGAGACTTTAAAATAAAAAAAGGAAATGTTTATGTTGGATGATCTTGAAAGTGTATAACAATACTAGCAATGTCAGTTTCTTCATTCTGTAGTCACCATGGACATCCCAAATTCCCTATGAATATCCAGCCATGTCCCATTTTAAAACAAACTGATCCTCTCATAATTATTCCTTTTAACTATTAATGTGTTCTCAAACAAACACACACTTACATTTATATGTAGACAGATGTCTATGTGCTAATGATTTAAAACAGAAATATTTAAATTCGACTGTTTGTCTCCTTTGTTAGGAGTTTGCTACTTGAATATCTGAATGTTGTAGTTTTTAAGAAACTGTATGAAACTAAAACATCATGTAGCCACACTTGATGTCTGATGAACAAAGACAGTGTTTTTTATGTACAAAGAATTTTTGTGATGTCACTCATATGACATGACTTGGTTAGAACAAATTTGGGGAGTGGCCTTGCAGTCCTCATTGTATTCATTAAAACTTCAAAAGAAACTAAGAGGCATTTGGGATGAATGACACTACAGGAGCAAGTTTATTCAGATGTCATTTACCCTCAAGTGCCATTTTGCTGGCATAGATGGTGATTTGGATTATCATTACCTTGTAGCATGTAAATACTGAAGTTATAATTTGCACAAAAATTATTTTTTCCTGTAGGTTTAACGTAAGAAGAATATTAAAGATGGAGGAAGGAGTAGGTTATCGGGTGTGCTCCTACTCCCTTGCATCTGGAAATTTCTTAGTTTTCATATATTGAAAGCATTTGTGGCATGTTTTTTACAAAGTGTAAGTGGTGGAAGAAGAGTCTGAATGAAGAAGTAAGACAGGGCACAGAGGAGCCTAGGGAGAAAGCTAAGGTCCAGAAAGTCTAGTATGAAGCCCGTTTGCTTGTTGAAATAACTGCTATTTGCAGCTGAGAATGCTCATCAAGTTCCAAATATTTGGCTGCGGTTCTCTTTCCATAAACATTGGAGTCACATCATACATGTCTACAGGGCTCAGCCACACCTCTGCTGTCTTTGCCTCAGAATCCCTGCCTCTAGTGGTGCAGCCAACACAACAGTCCAGAACACTGTCCTTATCGTTCCTAATTCCTCCTTTTAAAGTTTGTTTTGGGGTTGCAACAGGCAAAGTCTTTCCCCCACCGCTCTCAAATTCAGGGTCGCTGACCTCTTTGGACATTGGCAGACCAGGTTTTTCTTATGCTTCATGAGAGCCTGAGCTTAACCTATGTTTTGATAGAAATAGCTGGTGATGTTTTAACTTTCAAGAAGAGTTTGAAGCTTTAGGGGCTATCTCCACCCTGTTGACCTATTTAGCCTAAACAGATTGCCAAAGCTTTGGGGATGCCAAAGGTTGTGCTAGCTAGTTCCATTTGGGTCTCCCACCCAAACAAAAGGGTGGAGAATTCCAGACACAGTGTGATTCAGGAAGGCAAAAAACCCTGTAAGACTCCATGAAAAATATTTATTTTTCATTTTTATAAGCCAATCCAGAAGAAACAGCACATCCTTTTTGCCTTTAACTCAGGCACGAGAGAAATTTGAACCACCACTGAAGGTGGAAATTCTGTGTACCTGATCTTATTGTTGTGTTTTTAAGCAGAACCACAATGGTTTTAGTGGAGTGTTTTGGTTAAAACAGAGGTCAGTCTACCAGTTGGGATGTTTTGGTTGTTTGCATTTAAACGTGTACGGTAAAATGTAGTGACAGCTCTTTGCCTGTGTGTTGACAATGTATGTGCAGGTAGTGTTACTTGTAGTTACTGTGCGAAAAGCAAATCCTGGGAGTTACCTGCCTGTACTGATAGCAAGAGAGTCTTCTGAATTCTCTGCATTTTAGGTATAACATACGTATAAAACTCAGCTTGTCGTCGGTGCTAACTGACAGGCTTTGCCAAAATGGACTGCTCTCATGCTTTCCCCAATACCCGTTGGAGGAATCCTAGGAAGCATTTTATTATGCCGTAGATATCCTGATGAGGAGTGCAGCAAAAAGCTTTCTCTAGAGCATAGTGGAGGCAGTAGCTGCAGATTACCTATTGGAGGTTTTCCTTATTCAGATTTGTACTGGTTTTGGCTGGGACAGAGTTAAATTTCTTCATAGTAGCTTTGTAGGGGGCTACGTTTTGGATTTGTGCTGAAAATAGTGTTGATAACATAGGGATGTTTTGGTTACTGCTGCTGAGCAGTGCTTACACAGCTTCAAGGCCTTTTCTGCTTCTCAGACTGCCCTGCCAGCAAGTAGGCTGGGGGTGCACAAGAAGTTGGGACAGCTGACCCCAGCTGACCCAAGGGATATCCCAGACCATATGGCGTCACGCTCAGCAATAAAAGCTGGGGGAAGTTGGAGGTTGGTGGGGGCTGCCATTGCTTGGGAACTGGCTGGGCATCGGTCGGTTGGTGGTGAGCAATTGTTTTCTTTTGCGTCACTTGTTTTTCTTGGTTGTCAATTTTTTCCCCTCCATTTTTTCAAATAATTAAACTGTCTTTATCTCAACCCATGGGTTTTCTCACTTTCACCCTTCTGATTCTCCCACCCATCCCGCTGTGGGGGCGTGAGTGAGCGGCTGCATGGTGCTTAGCTGCCTACCGGGGTTAAACCACGACAAGATTTCAACTGCCACATGAGCCCATTTGCCTCTCTTCTGAATCCCTGGAAATCATAGTTTAGAATGTGGTTTGGGTGCTCACCATGAATGTGCATCTACAGTGCTTAATTGGCCTTGTTTCTGCTCTGCTGCACTCCTAACCAGTTTTATTCCAATAGTAGTGGAGAAAAAGAATAGATAAAGTGGATGAAATTAATCTGACTAAATATGAACATCTACAATAAGAATAATAACTTTTGCCTCCCTTTGTAGTCAATGGAGAGAAAGAAACATTTGCAAAGTATGATTCATGTCATTCTGAGGTAGGTGTCTAAACTAGTTTGGATGAATCATGTCCTAAAAATGCCTGATTCTCTACATAATGAGAGTCACTGGTGACAACTTCAGGTGTAGGTTTCTTCAGTTTAGAAACCCTTATCCAAAAAGAGATGAAGTGAATCTCACCTAAGGAGATCCTAAGAACAGATAAACTACCACATAAGGCCAGACCATCTAGCTTAGTACCACCAATGACTGATGCTTGAGACAACATACTTAAATAATGATGCAAGACCAAAGCAAGTATTATCTTTCCTCGTTATACTCTCCCAGCTTCTGGTAGTCAGCAGATTACAGTCTCCATGCACCAGAGCTTTCCCTGCAATCATTGCTTATTGTAGCTATTAGTGGTGTCTTCTATGCATTTGTCTAGGCCAGTGAATTAATGTAACCCACTAACCCTCCCTATCATACTCTCCTCTGAGGCTTCAGGGTTCTTGTCCAGGATTAAGAGTGTCCTACTATTCCTAATCTGTCCACGTATGGAAACTGTTTCAATCTAATCACTCTGATACTTTTCTCTGTGTTTTCTCTGTTTCTATTATACCCTCTGGGAACCAGAACTGCATGCTGTATTCAACACATATGTACTGCATAGATCATATTGATGTGTTTTGTTCTCAATTGCCTTTCTAATATTTCCTAACATTCTAGCTGTCTTTTTGATCACTACTGAGCTTTACACTATTTTTGTAGGTAGTTATTCACCATCACTCCAGAACTGGTTTCCTTAACAGTGCGAATTAATAAATTAACGAACCATAAGGTACTTTTTCCTGTGTGCATTGCTTTACACTTGTCAATAATAAACTTCAAATTCCATTTTCTCTCTTAGCCCTAGAATATTCTGAAATTCTTCTGCAATTCTTTGCATTTATCTTGATTATGGCTATGCTGGTTTATTTTATATGATCTGCAAGTATTACTGCCTTCTTGTTCATCCAGTTCCTGTGTAAATGTGTTAAACAGAACAGATTCCAGAATAGATTAACATAGGACAACAGAGATATACTCCTATACAAAATCTTTGCTTTGTATATTTTAAGCAGTTGTTTATCCTATAACAGCTTAGGGTTTTTTAAGTTTCTTTGATAGAGGATCTCACCAAAATCTGTTAAATTTTATGGTGAGTCTTTGCCAGTTAGAGATTAAAAGGGGTTTTCACCCCAGAGAGAGAAAGTGAATTGTGAAATATACATTGTGTTAGCAGAGAACTGAGGTATTAGGTAGTGGAAGAAAAGCATGGAAGATCGTTTTATAATAAATAACAAAGGAATTCTGTGGAAAAGGGAAAGAATGGGAAAAAAAATTGCTTTCAACGTACAATAAATTAGTTTAAATAGGTTGCAATTCTAGTACTTGGAAAGAGCAAGATTCAAAGGAGGAATCTTCCCTCTCCCTCTGTTTCAAGCCTGCTGCTTTAGAGTCTGCCTGCTTCTAATGTGAAGCTGTAGCGCGCCATGCAAAGTATAAATATGGATTCCTTCAGAGGTTTGATGACATTTTGTTGGAAGACACAAACATGTTTCTTGCAGATTTGTGATCTGCAAGAATTCCGTGTGTGCCAGTACATTGGGGACCATGCCATAGATCACAGTTCAAAATTGCCAGTTCACTCTATTTATTTACCTGGGTTAATAGAAACAAAAGAATATTGAACTGCAATTAAACTGAACTTGGAAAAGGATTTATGAAACCTTGTCAACTGTGTTATCCAACACAATACCATTTGTGGGAGAACAAAGATTGTTCATTTAGAATATGTTGAAACCATAAGTGAAATCACCTTACAAATATTTTTCTCCTTGAACGGATAACATCTGACAGACAGGAAAGCAATGCCTAACCCACTATTAACCATTACCAGGTTACCATTACAGTTAATTAGCAAGGCATTACCCATAATCCTCTGAAGACAATTGTTTTCTGGCTGTCACCCAGGCCTGCTGCAGTATAGGCTCACTGACTCCAGAAGGCTGACAAGAGGTTTTTCCCTGCAAGAAGCATGTTGTGAAAGAAGCCTGGTGAAGGTGAAACACGTGTTGTTACTTCAGCTTTAGGAGACCAATTTGATCACATTAGCTGGCAGCACTTCTGATGTTCATTTCAATGTCAGGGAAATTTCTGCATCAATTTTCAAAACATAACTCTACATACTAATTGCTTTTTCTCTTTGGCAGATACCTAACTTTAACTAGGAACTAATCTGAAACCTGTGCCCTTGTTGAGAACTCATCGATAGATCACAAAAGTCAGGTCACAGTTTGAAAAACTGCAAGGTTTTTTCACTCTATGAAGAGAAGATTTTAACATCTTCATTAAAGATCTGGATGATGGGGCAGAGTGTACCTTCACTAAGTTTGCTGATGACATAAAACTGGGAGGAATGGCTGGTACACCAGAGAGTCTTACTGGACTTCTCTACAAGGATGGCCTGACAGTAATGCTGAACACGTTTATGTGGGAGATGTGTGTTTCCCCTTCGGACTGTGCTGATATCGCCCACTTCCTGACCTGGAAGATGCTAGCATTACTGTGGCAGCAGCCCATTCAACTGCTGAAATGAATGAAGTGTCATGCTTTAATCCATAATGACGTATCTTGATCACTAAAAAGGAGAGTCAGAGGCCTTCAAAGTGGTAGCTCCCAGGTAGCTGACTGGCATGTGGATCGACCATGCAGTAAGCATGTCACTGGACTGCAAGACCTGTATGACACACAACTTGAGAACAGTCCAGCAAATATCAACACTGACCACTTCAGACAGTCAAGAAACATAAATAGGGATCACTAAGGTTCTGTTCCTTACAGGATTTCTGACTCACGGTGATAAGCTATTTCTCATGCACATCCTGGTATTTAAGCCCCCACATTTTCAAGGTGAATTTTCAATGACCTTTGAAAAGAATTCTTGTTTTTCCATTACTTTCATACTTTTGACCCATAATTTTATTTTAATAATATTCTAGCTGGTGATGCCAGAAGAACTGAAGATCGGAAAGAAAAACATATGTCATTACTCAGCAGTCTCATTGCTCAACCAGGCTGCATTCTCCATAACCTGCATTCAGTGCTTTGCTCACTGAAACACCAGTGTGCAGATTACATAGCCCAGAACCCATGTTGCATTATAGGATCATTGTCAGGAGGGTATTAAAAAAGAAGACCTCATGTGACAGCCACTGCACAGGGCATGGTGGGTTAGCGCTTCCCATTTGTGGAGCAAAATTTATTAAACAGAGAGTATGTATACACATGGGCTCATTCACCTGGTTTTCTTCCCATCCTATCATCTGCCAGTGTCTAAAGGCAACAGAAAGACCAAGGTTTCATGGCTTTACTGGTGACAAAGGACCCCTCTGTGAATTTTATTCTTGGGCTGCTGCTGAGGGCCACTTGGCACTCTGCATGGGTTCCTGGATCAGGAATGGTGAGGGAAAAAAATGGAGCATGTGAGAGAAGACTGCCCCAGTAAACTAAATAGCCTTGGACAGATGTTGTGCGTAAGCTGACCTGGGGTTCAGAACTTAGACACCTCCTTACCAAAGCACACTGAGAGGCTTCATCTGGAGAGCAGGACCTACTCAAAATGTACTGACAAAGGCATTCCTCACAAAATTTTTCTGTGGGTCCCACCTTCATTATAAAGCTAGAGCATAAAGACACCCTCCCTATCCTCCTCTATATAATAATCTAATGGTGTGAGCCTTTAGCCTGGAGGTGTAGGAAACCTGGATTCAGACCCTCTTCATCTTAAGGACATGCAGATTCAGATCTCCCACTAGAGTGCCTTAATCCTTGGCTGTGGGGGAGCACAGGGAAGTGATCTTAGTCCATTTTGTCAAAGTAAATGCATAAAAAGGAGCCAAGATTCATTGGGCCAGAGAAAAAGAGGGAGATCTGGGCAATTTCCTGAAGGAGGGGAGTCCTGGACTCTTGATCTTTACTTTCAGAGAAGTGTTCCTGTATATTATATCAAGAAGTCACTGGATAAAATGAACTGAATTGAAAAAAACCCAAAACAAACCCTTTTCAGGGGCCTAAGTCTTTTTGGATCTAACCATAGGTCCTTTCATTGCTAACTTTTATGGCACTATATCGCTTTGATGACCCTGTTGTGAATTCCCTTCGTTTTACTGTAGCAAGCATGGTGGCCTGTTACTATAACTTTCTTTCTGAGAACAATGACATGAATGTAAGCTGCGCGTGTACATGCGGAATGTATGGCGCACATTTTAACCTCACTTCCCAGAGCAGACGTATTATTCTTACTTTGGCTCGCTTAGTAAGCTCACTAACGGGCAGGAGAAGGATAACAGAATCCTGGAGATCTGGCTCATGAGATACAGCTGTGCGCCATGAGTAAAGCCCCCTTTGGAGATATCATTTGGGGCCAATTTCTTTATTTTGTAGTCAGGCAAAACTCCCATTGACATCAATGGGAATTTTCCTTCCATTAAAAATGGGGACTCAGGTTTGGCACTGATTTTTTTGTCAGCTTGGGCCACTTCATATAGTGCCAGCATTCTGAACACCTATTGGTGGGCAGAAAGCTTCTATAATGTACTTAAGATATCCTCAGGTTGGCATAAAAATGTAAAAATAAGGAAAAACAGCTCATCGGCCAGCCTTTTTTCAGTATTCCCAAATATATCTTGTATGAATAGTTGGACCCCCTCAGATGCATAAGGATAGCAAGTATTTTGAATTTAATCTTTCAAAAATGCTTTTTAAATTAGACATCTGGTAATAGCTTGTAAATAGAAATGTTAGTAAAAATGCATCATATTCAGGGATATTCACAATGTGAACCACTTACTCCACCCCAAGCTTAGGAAAAGTAAATGTTATCCATTTTCACATAATTTTTTTAGCCAAAGTCTTTTAAGCATATAACTTTACAGCTTTCATAAAAAGGGCATAAAAATGAAAAATGTGTTTTGCAATGAATCTGCCACTGATATGAGTGTTCAATTAAATGGACCGTGCAAGAAAAGACAAAAGATTTGCTACGGGGATATTGCCAATAGTATCCTTTGACACTTCTATGGTCTCATGTGTTCCTGATCAAGCAGCACAGAGCACTGGAAAATCCCAAACCAATAAGCTTGAAACCAGAGCAGACTGCATACATTTGATATGCAGTCAGAAGAGGCTGATTTGAAATGATTGGCACTGAACTATGGCCTTTCTATTAAACTTACCTTAAACCATTTTTGCCCTTTTGTTGACACAGAACTTCACCAACTCTATTTATACCCTGGAAAACTGCATGTTTCTGCTTAGACAACAGATTCAAACTGTGTTTTTACTAGCGGCAGCCATTTGGAATTCTTTCCTACCACATTGTATCCCATTTCACTTTAAATCTTCTCTTCTGGACACATACAAGATTCATACTTCTGTAAAATCTAGTTACCAAATTTGGTAATTTATCATTGTCATTACCCAGTGAAATATGTAACTGGTTTTCGTCCAGTTCCTAAATTTGTGTATTGTGTTCCCATCACAGAAATTTCAATGTTCCTGACGCAATTCGGTACGGTTCCCAGTGTAAGATCCAGGTTGCCATGCATGCTGTACTGCAGGTGCAGAGACAAGAGTGTCAACTCTGCTGTCTTGTCCTTTCTCTCCATCTCCAACCCTCTCTCCTATGATTCCAGGATGCCTGTCCTGCCGTGCACCTGGTTTGAGGACAGATGAGCATGAAATAAGGACTGGTAGTTGATCCATCTTGGCCATTGTTTAAACCCTTAGTAGTTAGTAAGTTGCCTCCCACCTTTGTGGTGCAGGTTCCTAGGGAGGAGTAAGGAAGGGAAGTTCCAGGGAACAAAAGACAGGGTGTCTTCTGGTGGCAGAAAGCCTGCCTGCAATCTGACCCGGGAACCAATGCTGGGTTCCCATGGTTTCTCTACCTGTGATCTTTTGATTTTGGTGCAACCACCTGAACCCCAGATACTGAGAGAGCCATTGGTTTTGGGAGACAACTCGTCTGCTGTTCCCTCATTGGGACAGCAACCACTTATTCTGACTGAAGAAAGAAAAGGAAACCCTATGAAAAGGGTACAAAAATGTTTCCATCATCTACTCTGTCACACACTCATACACATAGAAAGATGCATTTAGAGCATAGTAGGAAAGTGTGAAAAGCAGAATGTCACAGAGACCATTTTTCCTTGTAAAGCTAAAAAGTGGAAGTGCATCATGAATATATTTGCATTCTTGCCACTCACTGGCTTACCTTCCATAAAGCTGAGGTCTTCCTTTGCCAGTGCTACAAATCTGGCACTACTCATAATGATTAAATTCTCTTAAAGAAAAATAAGAAAGAGAGAAAAATAATTATTTTGTTGTGGCCAAGGAATGCACAAACTACTGGAAGAAGAATTTTATAACTGCTTAACACAACATAACAGAGAGGTTATGCCAGTCTTCAGGATAAAAAAAAAAACCTCATGAGGAATTCAGCTTCTTACTTGCTGTCTCATGTAATTGCATTCTCATCTGTGCAGATGCCATTTAGTTCTAAGCATAAAACTACTATCAGATTTATTTTTCATATGCAAGAAATGCTATTTCCATCAGTTCAAGATTCATCTGCAATGACTAAATTTGTTTTCTTGTGCATGAGGAAAGATATGTAGCTCATTTGTCAAACAAATGGCATGTAAAAGACCTGCCACTATTCTTCCAAACATGTCCAATTCAGATATATCTTGGTCTTTGTTGGTGAAGAAAGCAGTTGTTCAAGATCTGGCTCTCTTCATGGCAACTCACTCAAGTTCCATCTTTGGCTGCATTGACCGCTGCATCCCCAGCAGGCACATTGACTCCCTGCCCTGCATATGGACAGTTGATCCCTGCAGTAGAGAAAATGGGACAGATCGCAATCTCAGGGATAAGTGGCAGACCTTGTGATTGCTAAATGTGTTTCCTCCTCAGAACAGGACAACCATGCTCCCTCTGGGAAAAGTCCCTACCCTGTGCTAACCCCTGTATCCTACCTTAGCATTATCTGGGAGAGTATTAATCCTCTCACGTTAAAACTGGGAAGTATTCTAACAATTATATTTAACAGATGATCCCAGGAAATTGTTCATACCGATGTCCTGACTGTAACCTTTTTACTAGCATAAACATAGTCCAAAATATCTAAAATTCACCCCATTAAACCTGGAACACTAAGGAGTAAGCTTGAATTGGTTTGCATGAGAAGCACACATTTTAATGTGTTATGAGTTATCATTGGTCTTTCTGACTTAAATTGAAGTCTCACTGAATATTGCCATTTAGTGGTAATTTGGGAACAGAGGAAAAATGCTGAAGACAAGTAAGCATACCATTAAGAAATAAACTCAAGCCTTTGAAAATGTTGAATAAATGTATCTACGTAACTTTTACAACAGATGATGGACATCTCTCTAGACTGCTGAAATAACATTATCCCTCCATTTTTTTCCATAACTTTATTCCCTTTTCTAACCAGGAATAATTCAGTGCAGCTGAAATTCGGGAGCTGAAATGAAATGCAACTGGGACTAATCCCAGTAAAGTTGCTTGCCTCATGCCAGCCAATGACTTCTGTACAATGAGTCATTTTAATTGCATCATGAGTGTCCAAAACACCTTCTGTTTCACTGACCTCTTGGAAAAGTGAAGGCTTCTTGTTAGGATAAGTCCTTTTTATTTCTTTCTTTGTTACAGTGTGTGTACGTTTGTCTTTGAGATCTATAGACGACTATAAAGAACTGAATCATCAAACTCCAGACAAAATTAACAATGGTGTTCAGAACAAAGCAAGATGACTGGCAAACATACAACCCTTTATAATTCCTTTTCAGTGCAAGTGGGAAAATAAAGAGAAATGGCACTAAAATCTAAAAGAAAAACTAGTTATGTTTTGCATATTGCTACATAGACACCTTCAGAGATGAAAACTTGGCATTCTCATATTTGTTGAAGCAAAGATAAAATACAAATCTGTACTTGCAACTGTACTATTTTTTCCTTAATTATTTCAGACCTTTCATCTATTGTATCATGAACTTCTTTACAGAGAAAAACAAACAATCCTATAATACAATTTGTGCAATTTCATGGCTCTAATTTCCTTTCTTGTGAAGTGGTCAAAAAGAGTGTGTTTATTCTATTTTGGTTACAGACCATTTTGGCAAAAACCTAATTTTGGAATAATTTCCTTGACATTTGACTTACCAGTGTAAAGGAGAATGAAGGAGAAAGAGGAATTTCCATCTGGAATCTTCCCATTTGGTGCTACCACTTATTCTGTGACAATCAGAAGCTATTCAAAACCTTCCCCACATACAGGCAGTGAATGGTATTTGCATGTTAATACGTATTTTATTTTATTTTATTTTGTTTATTACAAACAGTGTGGTTTGTTTACATGCAAGTTTGAGGTAACAGTTCACAGTGATTTTAAGAAATGTTGTTTGATAAATAATCTAAAACTGTTCCTAATCTGCATGAGACCTAGGCTTTAGGAAATGAAAAGAACTTCAGGAGGTCACCTATTCTGAAGAAGATCTGTGCAGATCAGGATCAGGATCAGGGCAAAAGTGTTCCTGGAATACCTTCTCAGCAGAAGATAATGTTTCAGGGAATCGTCACTGGGGAAAAACCATGCATGGTACATTGATACGCAAAACTCCTGCACAATACCTCTGCATCACATTAAATCCCACATTAGCCCAGTATAATTTATGCTACGTATAGGCTTGAGTAGGCCTCTCCACAGTTAAGACAGATTTATAAAGTAGTGTTTTCTTTACTTGTCAGGAGAGTTGTTGAAAAAAGTACACCATAATAGCAGGAAGTGGGAATAAAGTGGGAATGTGGTTGCATGTAGGGATAGAAACCCCTGGTAAACACTATACTCTGAGACTGAAAGGCTATGGACCTGTTATTAAGCCCATTAAAGTTAACAGGAGCAGTTCTGACCATGAGAATGAGTGCAATTCACATACGGACTTGGGCTCTGTGAACAAGTTTGCATAAAACAAGAGCAAACCTGAAACCTTGCGAAAAAAACTTGAACTGAACCAAGCCTTTTCCTGAGGGTTGGAAAAATTTTGATTAATTGTTTAATTTTCACATTCCTCATCTTTTCCATTTTCAGCTGGGAGAAAAAGTGGACAAGAGAATATTTTGTGGTATTTTTACTGGCCTGACTGAAGCTGAAGAGGTATTAGAGGTAATCTCATGAGAAAGTTTGACCTTGCAAGATTTCCAGTTGATTTCCAGAGCCAAAAGATTCAGATACATTTGGATAGACTTTGAACAAACATCCAAACTTCTGCATGCTTGTCTGAACTGAAGATCCAAATGTTTTGATACACCCTCCTTCCTCTCCTTCACGAACACACATGTATATTGTGCGTATATTTGCATGTGTTATTTGTGAAACTTGGGAAAATACGTGTACATTTAGGCTCTTGTCAGAGGGGTTTCTGGGCTGAAGTGCTAATTCATTACTGGAAATAAAAGTTGATATAAAACATAAGTGCTAAGTACTCCAGAAAGTACATTATGAAGAATAGTTGAGCTATATGCAGTCTTCAGTCTCATTAGGAAGTGAGAAAGAGATGGCATGGAAAAAATTAACTTGTCGACATAGCCATATATAATTTTCAAAGAGCACAATGTGAACACAAGATGTTGCACTGACCATTCAAATAAGTCAGAAAGCTGTGAATGGTTTCAGAGATTTATTGATTTAATTACTGATCATAACACAATGTGTTTGTTCTAAAGTAATCCTATAAAAAAGGAAAAACATGATGTATTTATGCAGCTCTTGGACAGAAAAGCAGAAACTTTGAAACTGGTGAGTTATGGACTGCATGTAAATCACGCATTTACTATGCAAAGCTTTTAAAAAGTTCCTATACAGAAGAGCAGCATCAACAGGGCATGTTAAATGTAAGAGATTCCAATGGAGATCTTTTTGACCTTGGAGTAGCTGAAGATTTCTCTATGATTTTAGTCGTCACTGAAACCTGAAACAGCAAAGGAGCACACTGACCAGGAAGATGATTTAGCATGGGAAAATCATTGGCGCTTTTCAGCTTTGCACACAGACAGCACCTAAAAATAACTACCCTGCAAAACTTGTACTGAGATGGAGGAAGCCTAAAGAAAATTACCTGATGCTCCTATCTGAATATTTGCCAGCATTTCAATATTTAAACACCCTGATCAGAAAAACTCATTAGAGTTAAGCACAAGCTAAAGTCTCCTGAGGCAGTTTACATGCTGAAGGTTATGCATGTGCTTAAGTGCTGCTCTGGGGCAGGTCTGCATAGATATGGAAGCCAGTATACTGGAGCAGTACTGGGAAACAGGAGCAAACAAACAGACATATAATTATGGATAAGGAACAAAAAAAGCAAATAGCCACGACATAGTGTAAGAGAAGTCACAATGACTAAATTCACTGTCTTATGATGGATCCCTTTGTCTAAGGCAGATTTTCCTCCTCAGGACAAGCTGCTGAAAAACCTTGGCTGGGTTGTCCAAAGAACCCACAAGGCACATGAGAGGTCTTTTTGCCATAACAGCACAACACAGGTTATATATCATATTTAAACAATACTTGTAATCCAGAAATGTCGAAGGTTTTGATTTTCAGGGACTTGGTTCATCCAGAATGGGACCAGAGTAAGTTTGTGTGTGCTCACTGTGAGCAGTCAGAGTACAAGGCCCAGAGAAATGGGAAATGAAGTAAGTGAATTAAACTTAGTGTTTTAGACTAAAAAATATCACCTCCTATAAGGGATGGGGAACAAACTTACCAAAGCCAGAAGGATTCCTGTCTACCTGTCTTTTGGTCCATGTTCTACATGCAGGGAAATGAAATTAAACATAAATGAATGTGATTTCTTTGGGACAAAATTTAATTTTCCAGGCTGTCCGCTGAAAAAATTAACCTCTAAACTAAATCTCTGGGATTTAATTCGGGCCTGATTTTTATTGGTCCTTAAGGAATAAAAGTTAGTAACATCTAAAATAGTGTAACCTACATCTCCCTCAGAGCTGGAATAAACAGAAATTTTAATGATCTATAAAGTTTTATGAGTGACTGAACTTTAGTCAGCAGTGTTTCAGTGGGATTTCTAGAAACATCAAAAGAATAAAAAATCCAAATATAACACCATTCCACTTTGGTGGCTAAGAGTTAATAAAGTTAAAACCTCTTCCATACTCTGTCATTTAACTCCATATCATAACTCTTGTTACACTGAGGTTCATTGCCAAGAATTCATAGTAGTAGAAGCAGCAAATGAAAAATGGCCAGAAAGACCACAATTTTGTTAGGCAAAACAGTTCAGGTACAAGATTTTGGCCGCTGTGAAAGAAGGGGAGGTGGCCAAAACTACTTGAGTATAACAGTCTCCCCATATTCTGCAATTATATAACAATGAGTCTAGTCATTAATATCCATTAGCTGTCTCAAAGTCCTGAGCAATCCAGTGCTATAACCCCTCCCAGAGTGCATCAAGCCAACAGCCTAAAGAGGTTCCCAAGACCTAAGCAAGCAGAATAATAATGAAAGCTGGGAATAAACACCTTTGTTCAGTAAAATTAATCATTGCAATGCTAGAGTCTGTGACCAGGTCATTACCTTAAAGGCGGGTCCTGATTGTGGCAGCTGAGCAACCATAATGGAAAAGCTCATATGCCGGGGGCATAAAGCAGTTCTTTCATAATGCATAACTAGGCCAAGGGAGCAAGACCTTACGAGTGACAAGCTGAGCTGGAACTGGCCACCATGTCACTAGCGTAAGCAGGAACACTACTATCACTATAGGATACTGCCATTATCTAGGGGTGACATTCACTGACTGGCAGAAGAAGGAATGAGAAGAGAAAGAGGATAACTCTGTGTAAGGCAGAGAAAGCAGATGAAGAAGCAGGACAATCTGAGACTAACAACACAGCACTGCCCCAGAAACTGAGCTTCCCTTGCTGGGAAGAGAGGGAGTTATGCCTCTGTAGTTGGGCGTAGGCAGTGCTAACCACCCACAGCCTCTGCTGCAGCCATTAGTAGGCTCGAGGCCTCAAAAACATACCTGCAGAGCTCGAGGGAGGAGGTTGTGTAGTTTCTATAAGGTACCTAACTTGCCACTGATTTCTATAGGAGGTTAGGCATCTAAACATTAAGTTAGGCACCTAATACTTTTCATGGACCTGTCCCCCTATCCTTAATCCAAAGTGATTTGGATTCCTTAGTAACAATTCCAAAGAGAGATTCCTCACGGTCACTACTACAACTTCTATAACTAGCAAGGGTTCCCGTGTGGTGTGCAGGTCGGAGGCAGATAGCAAAGGATACAATCCCTGTCCATGTCAGTCATGGTGGTTGAACTCAGTGGGAGTCAGATGAAAGGATAGGACAAGTATAAAGTGAACAGGGCTTAGCAGGTATGCTGAAATCACAGCTTTGCATCTGCATGGCCAGTGCAGGAGGGGAGTTACAGAGTTTATTTCTCTGTCCCCAGACGGAGAAGCCTGCAGGGGCGGTTAAATTAAGAATTCTCCATAGTAGTTTTCCTTATGCATAGGGGACAGGCAGATGAAAGCATAGAGGTGGCTGAGGAAGAAGCAGACGTGGTGATCAAGGCTGTCATCTTTGTCAGATCACAGGCAGGAGCTGACAGTTTGATAGGCCAATATATTTGACAGATAGGGTGAGGCTAAATGTGAAGGCTCTTAAAGGCAAAGATAAGACGCTTGTGTTCAAAAATGCGAAGCCACTGGAAGGACACAAGGAGAGTGGTGATGCAGCCAAAGCAACGAGCCAGGAACATGGTTCTAATCTCAGTGTTTTGAATGGAAGTGAGGGCAGCAGTAGTGCTGGAACATGGCTGGAGACCAGATTATTACAGACGAAGTGCAAAATGACGGGATCCTGCTATGAGCCTTAGCCGGCTGCTGAGAAAAAGGATGAATCTGTGAGCTATTATGTAGGAGGATGCAAATAGACTTGGATCGTACAGTGACTGAAAGAGGGAGCAGAATCTAAAATGTTCCCTCATCATGGGCTGGAGAAAGTGTGAGGTTAAGAGCAGTGGAAAAATTGGGGAAGATGGACAGAAAATTTAGTTTTAGCCGTTGATTGTCAGAGATGTGGAAGTAAAGTGTTAGAATAAGAATTACATAGAGAAAGAGATAATGAGAGATTTGGGAATCATTTGTAGAGATAAATTTTTAGGAGAAGGGCACCTACAAATGGGGTAGAGCTAAGATCTTTAAAGAAATCTTTCTGCTGGGTCTCTTCTCCCAATGTCTAGGCAGCTGGAAAAGTCATGGACACCACCAATAACAATTCTTCCTTTCTTTGCTTACTAAAAGTATCATTTTCTTAATTTTGCTATGTTTTTCTCACTTCTACAATAGGTTGTGCACTGGGCGCACAGCCAATTGACTCAGCTCCAGATATTCCAGATATTCCAAATGTTCCAGATATTCCAGATATTCCAGATACTCATAGGGGTTACTGGCAATACTGGACACAATACAGCTTGTGAGTTTTATGAAAAAGGACAATACTTTCAGTGCGGTGACAAGACCCATCCCAAAATGTGACAATCTACTGGATGCACAATAGGCCCAGTCTTCTATGGATTTGATATAAAATAGCGTGGATATATGACAAGGCCCTGGGTATTCTTAAAGCAGCTTTATGTGGCTTCTTTAATTTTCACAGTGAGATAATCCTGTGCTTTTCTATCTGGTGAGAAATGAGAGTCTTGATGGGAGTTACAAGATTGATAGACCAAGAAATACTTGATGGACATGTCATTCTTGTCAAAACCACCAGCTTTGCAGCCAGGTTGGATTAAGTTCCATCAGCATGCCATGGTTCAGCTTTTCTATACTCCCCTCCCCTCTCCCCATCATTCTTGTTGATGGACATGACACTCTCCCTGCCAGCCTCGAGAGGAGAGGGGCAGTAAGGGCTCCTGTGCACTTTTTTGCTCACTCCTTTAATCCCAGAGTGTCAAACTTGGTCTCTGATGTGGGACACCAGGATGAGCTGGCCTTCAGACTTGCTCCAGGACCCATCTCATGACAGGTTTTAACTCCATCAAAGAGTATCAACAACATTCTCACAGATTTCTGCTGAGAAAAAGAGGCCAAAAGCCAAGGAAACTATTTGAAGAGACGGTAGTGAATCCTTTTTCCTACTAAATTTCCAGCCAATGTCTAAAAACCAGGGTGATGGCTGAAGTGCTGAGAGTAATAAACAGACCATCTTACTGATCGTTTTGGCTTAAGAGAAAAAGAAAAGCAGCAAGTCTTTGTATACTTGAAATAATTATTAACGTTTTTATTAGGAAGAGACCAAACTTGTTCAGCTTCTTTTATAGTAAACATGTCTGGTGGGTTGGAGGGAAAGGAGGGAAAATCATGCATACTTTTTATACAGTCTGGTTGGATAGCTGGCAAGTGCACCTGTAGGGCATATGTGAATGTATAAACCCACACATGTTCACTTAAAAGGACACCGTCAGCTTGCTTCAGAGCTTTTGTTTGCTCTTTAATCTGCATTATTTTAATACCCTCTTAGAAGCTTAAAAAACATTATTTATTTCCCTATTGATTTCCTTCTTCTCTTTCCCCTTGTCAAACCCTTTCTGTGTGTGTTTGTTTTGCTTTGGTTTGAGTGGAGATAAAATTAACACAGCTGGTCTTATTTAACAGCCCAAACAACTTCAATTTGCACCACACTTTATCAGGCCAGTGTGAGCAAGGGCGAGAGCGTCAGCGGACAGTGAGCTGAGTGGGCATGCCACAGGATTGCCGCTTCGTGGTGCCGTCCTTAGGCTGGCCTTTGATGGGACACCAAGGCAAAGCAGTTCCTGTTTTGGTCACTTGGGCCTGGGAGAGAGGACAGACACATTAAAGAGGTTCAGTTCCTGTAAAAATGCGAGTAGCCACTTGCTGCCCCTTCTTGAACAAAATGGATGAATTAGAAAACCACAGTGGCCTTCATCTTAGTTTGTGGAGTCAGGTTAACACCTCTCTGATGGTGCAATAAGACCTGATGTTAGTTCAACTATGTGTGAGAACCTCTATTCTCAATTCTTACTGACCACTATTTTCAATTCTTACCGCTGTTATGAGCATGGGTCTGTTTGCAGTGATGCAGAGCTCCATGAAGAGCCCGGGGGCAAAGGCTGTCTGTCCTTGCCATCACCTCGGGGTGCTGCGGGCAGCAGACACACCAGGAGAAGCAGCCTGGTGGGAGACACCCAGTGAAAGCCCCCTGCTCCTTGCCCTCCCTGTGTGTAGGGGAAGAAGGGTGCAAAGAGGAGCTTGCCAGAAAAGCAGTGATGGTAGGGAGCCATTCCGAGTACTGGGCTTTCCTGGTAGATTGAAGTGGGGAGATAGGAAAGAGCAGAGAAGCGGGAGAAGGCGAGTTTCCTAGTCAATCCACTGTGCTATAGCTCTGCTGTGGGACTTCCAGCTACCTTGGGAGATTTAGCTGCGGTCACTGCTCACTCAGCCATTGCCTTTAGGATCTGTTCCAGAACAGATTAGTTTAGCTGCTGACTCTCATTTTTAGATGTTTGATCAAGTGAGGAGGCTAGATGGAAAGCAACAGAAGTTCAAAGATCAAATAATGCTTCTGTCTTCAGCCTTACAGGCTTTGTCAAAATCTAATAACCCCTCTTTAAAGCTCCTTGTAGATGAAAGGATTTTGTGATTTCACCAAAGTTTCACTCAAAAGGAAGGAGCATTGCCTTTGACAGCTTGCTTAACACTGCATGAAAGCGAGCAGGACTGGCACTGGCACTGTGCTGTAGTTTCTTCTTCCTGATGGTGTGGTGGGACCAGCTTGCAAATGAACCCTTGCAAGCAGAAAGTGCAGGAAGGTCTTATTAAGTAAAGCACCGGGCTAAAACATACAAAATAAGCTGCACAAGAGCTCCAAATCTGGTCTTTCATTCAATTTTGAGAATTCACTGGATTGCTGTCCTTTGGAACGTGACTCTGCAAAGGTTGCCACAACAGAGCAGAATCTGATCTCAGCAATAGCCCTGGCTACAAAAGCGGTACGAAATAACAGGGTGAAAAGAGAAATTCACACCCAGCCCATTACTGTATTAAGCGTTTTATGTTCCCACACAGTGTTCAGCTATTCTCCAGTACTGCTGGTGTCAAAGAAACATAATACACCAAGGCAAAGAAAACAATCCAAAATGCCGAGATGAAAAGCCACCCTCGCACCGAGGTCGGATGTGGCTACTTCTTCCTCTGCGCTGAGCAGCTCCGGGCAGGGCTTTTGCACCTGGGCTGGTGGGATGCCATTTCAGGACTTCCTTCTGCCATCTTCTGCCTCTTTGCAGTATTGCGAGCCAGGGAACAAACGCTTCAGCCTCCTGCACAGGTCTTCGGTCAGTGGCAGCAGGACCTGGGCTTTTGCCCAAGGGCAGAAGATCTGATTATAGTCATACACCGGGAAATAACTGAAAATAACTTGTTTACAATAGTAATTATGCTTTATTGAAATGATGCTGTAAAGTGCTTATAGGCATCCCTGCCTGAGATCTGGTGTCTGAGCACACGCACGAAGACAGAGAATAGTTGACAAAGGTAAGAGACCATTTTTTCCCTGAGGGTTTTTCACGTTGACCTTGTGCTGCTAGCTGTCCCCCCTCCTATTGAAGGAGGAGCTTTGTCCACCCCAACGAGGTGAGGTAAGGTGCCCAGCATCTCTGCAAGGAAGTCTACAGGTTGCATCCTTCGAGACAACCAAGAGGGCAGACAAAGAAGGAAGCAAGAAACCATCTACTTCACAGTGTTAGTAGATGGCTGCACACTCCCATGGGTGCTCAGGTGTTTTGCTTCCTCCTAACAAAACGCATCCAGTGACTGTATAACTTTGCCATGTGTGTCTCAGGAGATTGTTGATTATCTGACAGGCCTGGCTTACCGTTGTCCCTTTAATTTGCTCTGACCAGCTAACAGTGATACTGAATAGTGCCTTATGCCTGGGTTTTAGGTAGGGATTGTCTCCTTGGGCTACTGTAGCAGAATTATACACAGTAATGGTTATCATCTCCGATCAGTTGTGATGGAGTAGACTGTGCCCCTCATTCTTTTAAACTTCCAGACTGAAGGATAACACTTATTCAGTAAGGTGGAAGGCTACTAAATGGACACCTCCCAAAGAGGACAGAGTTGTGTCTGTGTGAGAGAGATCTATGTCCCTTCTGAAGGGGGTCCCACTCTGCGTTTGTCACTGATGCATTTAGTCTTAGCCAGGCAGCTTTCTGGATATGCCTGCCCCCACCTCAGTACACATTAGTCCCTGCCATTCCTGGGTCGGGTATGAATATTTGAAAATATTTTGCGTACATAAATGTGGCATTATTTCCTTCCAGCTGCATCCATCCGCCATGCTGCCAGCTATCTCACAGCATCCAGGATTTGCATTGGCATTCTGCTGCATTTGTTTTCATATCAGTTAGTAAGTAATGTTTTCAGCTTTTGAGAAAACCTCAGCTACAAGCTATATGTACACATATATTCTGTGAGACATTTGCTGCTGGCATTTAAACAACAATAACAGTGACAGGTACCAATTTATGTTCCTGCTATTTGGATCTAAGCTACAGTACTACCTGAGAAGGTGGAAGGAGTTCAGCTATTTTCTGCTTTTTCCGAAGAAGCTGATTTATAGTTTCTCATATGTTTTTCCTCATCTCATTTTGGCCCTGGATATGTCTCTCTCTTGTCTCTATTTACAAATGTTGTCCCAGAAGTATAAGGTTAAAACAGTGGTCGCCCCATTCACCTCTGACTTGGAGTTATGGAAGTAGAAGTCCCTTTCCTGCCAATTTCTATGAACAACTGCATCTAAAAGCTCATATGATGGCTTTCCTGGCAAAATGCTGCTTCTCATTTCCCTTCTGTTACATTTTTGTCCCTGCACAAAATAATTAATACTTTCTGTTCTGCTTTCTCTTACCTTCCACTCATCTTTGTTTCATTTCTGACTTGGTAAATTTGTTTTGGAATAGAAAGGTCTTTCTCTTAGCTCTTTCCAACAACCTTGTGTACTACATTTTATGAATGATTGTGACTTTTACAGAGTACAGCCTATTTGTGTGTGTGATTTTGCAGTGCTAAGGTTTTCAATAAAATTCCTCTCACCACAGAAGTTTAGTTAAGTAAAAAATTGACTTTTTTCCCAGTGCTGCTTGGGGTTACTTTTATGTGTTGTTAAGCACATCTAATTAACATTGGCACAATAATTTTGTCATAAAAGTGGAGACAATACAAGCTAAGCAATCCTTGCCTAAGATCTCAAAATACAGAGAATGTTGGGTTTTTGTGGTTGTACTGTAGTTTATTTTAACAGAAAACAATTTGCTCCACCAAATCTTTTTGGGCATTCTTAACCTGTGAAGTTTGTTTCCTTGCTTATGAATACAAATATTTACTACATCAATTATTTGCTATTTTTGTGTGGTTAGGGGAGTCTCTGTGCAGTCCTGAGCAAGAAGCGGGGTTTATTGTGCCTGGCTGCCCAAGCAGCCCAGGGGGCAATGAACTTTTCCAGGCAAAGCTCTGGGCACAGAGCTGGTCACTGGGGGTTCAGCAGGGCTCTGAAATAGCACAGGTGCAGGATACTTTCGGGGCCAAAGTCTGAAGTAACGTAAAGACTGCTGCCAGCACTAGAAAGACATTATTTACACACTGAGGAATAAGAAATAATCAACAAACAAAAAGCCTCCAAGAAATAAATTAAAAGGTGGGGAAGGTGTAAAGCATCATGACAAACCTGTCTTTAGTTTATAATTTCTGGGACAATATTATCTTACTAAAACTTGCTAAAATATGCTTTATCAGTTGCACCCTAGTAAAGAAGCTGGGCACATGCTGAAAAAAGAGAGACAGTTTAGAAGAACGTTTTGTTTGCTGCAGCATTCCTTTTCCTTCCTGTTTCTTCAGCAAATGTGTGCATTACAGTACACACCGTATTTTAGCTCAATCAGTAATGTACCAGGCACCAACAGTTACACATCATCACACACACGTTCTTATCATCTCTCAAGGTGTGTTTGTAGATAATGTGTAATGTAAATGTGAGTGAAGTCTCCATCATTACATGAGTTCCACATACCAGTTATTGTTATCTACAAAAATTATTTATTAACAGAATAAGGGAGGAAAAAGGCTGGGTGCAGTTTCAAACGAGGGTTTCTTTTGCTTAACCTTAGGTTACATGACTCACAAACTGCGGGGTGCAAATGTGTATCTAAAGCTGTGCTTTATTGCCTCAACTATGAAGAAGCTCAGGAGCATTTTAATTTGTCTGTCTCTAATCTCTGTTGTTAATAGTTTACTGTGTAGCACAGTCCATGTATAGCCCCCAGCTTGATTTCCCTTGCCCTAAGTAACCCACAGTATTCTTCCTTCCCCTGATTTCCCTGGTATTTTCTTTGTCATCGATTCTCTGCCCTGTTTCTGTTTTCCTGTTCTCTCCCCCACTCCTGACACTGGAACAGAGCATTTGGTTTGGAAAACTGTCAGGGTTGCAAAAGCCTGCTTCGAGCGCTGTGGTATTCCAGCAGTCAGGGTCGCTATTGCTTGGCCATGCCTCAAAAGACTTTCTATAACCAGAGCTGGTGCCAGAGTAGTTACGCCAATTTGGTGAACGTAGAGGATTCCTCTGTGCACAGAGGACACTCGGTTTGTTATTTAACTACCTTTAAGTTTTCTCATGAAATCTGCAATGGCGCCCAAACAAGCCTAATGTGGTTAAGTATTCAGCCCAATGATCTCACATCCTCCACAGCAGTTGAAGACTCATAAACACATTTTATGTCTGTATTGGTATGTTGTCATAATTTGGGACACACATTGCCTGGAAACACAATAGTTGGTTATGAAAGTCTAGTTTGATGCTGGGAGATCTCAGCCAGATGTTACATTCCAGTAATGAAAATTAAGTTATTGCAGGAGCAAATAGAAAGTAGTGAAAGGCTAACTTTATATGGCTCTGATTTTATCTTTTTCTTAAAAACATAATTTATTTTTGTCTTTAAAAGCAGGGACTACTCGGAGAAGACGATGACTAGGAGACTACTAGGAGAAGAAATCCAAAGAATTGTAGAATCAGTAGAGCTAGTCAGGGAAGACACTTCATATTATGCATTAGCTTAGAATGTTTATCTGATTAGAGCTGTACATGCATTAAGTATATCAGAGCTCCAAGAAAAGATCAGTAAACCGTAGAATCAACTGGTGCAGGAGTACAGATGGATGTAGAAGGTATGGTAGAGAAAAGGCTTCACAGAAAACTCAGAATTTGCAGATACCTACTGCACAAGGCAATCTCAAGGCTGTTCTTCTAGATAAGTTGACCCAGGGAAGTATGTCTATAAGAAAAACGTAAAGGAACAGAGAGTCAACTGAAAGACACAGAGGTAATTAAGGGATGAGTTTTCTGCACTGTGAAATGAAGAACAGGAAGGGAGAGAAGGTGGGAAAGAAGGAATTTGGAGAGAATAGCCAGCTTCAAAAAAGACAGGAGGAAGAATGGAGATATCTGGCAGCTACGATCTGGGGAAGAAGAGGAAAAATACGCAGAAAAGGTGTCTCTGAAAAAGGGATGTGAGAGGAGGACTTGAGGTGGGGGGGTGGAGGGCAAACAATCTTGTTGGAAGTAAAGGAAGATTCACCCACCTCTCTGAAAAGCAAGATCCTTGCTGGAACAAATTGAAAGTCAGTGTGCTGGGCAGAGGTGAATACCTAAAGGTGGAAGCTCAGGGATCTTCTGTTTCTGTCACATACTCAAGTCACATAGGGGGTTATCTGTTAAACCAGTGAAGATGGAGATCAATGGAAGCGCTCTATGGTGGGTAAGGAGATGCTTAAAATAGGGATGTCATCAGGTAGTGTTGAAAGGGAAGATGCTGGCATTAAAGGAAGTTAGTTTATAGAGGAGCAAAGCAGGAGCAGCAAAGGAGCAGAGTTGGGACTTTTTTTTTTAACATTTTCACTATAGCATGGAGAATGGGGGAGCACTGATGGGAAATGCTAGCAACACAAAGGTTTGAGAGATGATCAAGATATGAATGAATAAGATATACAGAAAGACTGAACGGCCTGAGGACTGGGGGATTAGAGTGGGATGGATTTCTGCAAAACATAATGTCAAGTATTTAGCTTGGACAGGGATAAGAAGAAAACTTCTGTTATAAACCAGAAACTAATGAGGTAAAATCAACTGGGGATGGGAACTTGGGCATATTATTTACCAGGATAAGTGTGCACTACTGGTGTGATACAGCCAAGAAAGACAACTACGGTCAGGAGAGCAATTACCTGTAGAAAGGGGGATGGCTATTTTTTAGACCTCGTCTGGAACTCCATGTCCTACGTGGGGCTCCCTTATTCAGGAAAGATGAACTCAGACAGAACAGGCACAGAAAGACACAGTTAGGTTCAGCAGGGGAATGGCAAGCATCTTGCGAGGAGAAACTAGAAGAATGTGGCATCTTTTTAGCAAAGCAGTCTTTCAGTTCATAAAGGTGTTACAGAAAGAAAATAACTATTTAAGCTAAAAGATGGGGTTGTCAGAAAAGACAGAAATAAACTGTATAAATGAAACTGGCCATCTGTAAATTCAGAATGGAAATTAGAACTTTCCTAACCGGTATAGCAATGGGAGTAGAGGAAGTGAAGAAAACAAACTGCTAAAATGGAAGTTGATAAAAAAGGATATAATATGATGTCTGCAATAACAAGAGACTGGTTTATATGACTCAGGAGGACTCACTGAGCTCAAAGGCCAGTTTCTTAAATTAGATGTATTTTTATAGTTCATGAAATCAGCATACCTATTGCAGTGAAGTACTGTCTAGCTAAATGAGACTGGATTCATATGTTCAGGTGAGGAGAGAGCATTAAGACCATCTATTCTGAACTCTAATGTAATACAGCCCATAGAAACCCATTCATTCATTTTTGCCCCAGGCTCAATGCGTCTCTTTGATCTATAGCATATCTTTTCAGAAAGGTATTCAGATTTAATTTAAATGCTTCAAGTGAAGCAGAATCCACCACATTTAGCAGCAACATCTATTGAAACTGCAATGCAGATGGGGTTTGAGAGAACAGCTTTTGACCTTTGTGATTTTTTTTTCTTTTTTGCCATCGTTGACAGGCTTTATGAGGAAATACATCAGACAGATGATTGTGGAAGATATTAAACTTCCTACCTCTGTTCTGATCTGATGAATTCCTTTTCAATAGTCTCAGGAGGAGTTAATGGCTTGTGGTATGTTCTTTCTGCTGTTGAGCCCAATTTTGAAATCAGTGAAGTTATTCCCATTTACGCCAGGTAAGAATCTGATCCTTTATGCATATGATTAACAGACTTCCTGGGATGAGTAAATATTTTCTAAGTAAGTAATCCAACAGGCTGGAAAATAGCTATATATCTTATCTCTGAGTAAAGCCAGCAGACTTTGTTTTATGGTACGCTGTGTGCAGTGCACAACATTCAATTTCTTACACAGATAGAAAACTCTTAGGGTAATATCCATTTCCTTTAATATTAGCTTCCTAAATCTGGCACATAATCTGTGCTAATCCTTTAAATTCTCTCTATAGTTGGAAAAAAGAGATAAATACTTGCCAACAATAAGCCATCTCACCTGTTTTATATACTTGGGATGGATGTCATTCAGGTTAGAAAACTAACTTAAATTACAGAGTTACCTTTTAAGTAGCTGCAATTAAGTGAAAGGAATCCTATTTATAAAGTCTAGAAAAGAAATATCCTCATGACAGGGAATGCTGGGTGGCTGTCATAGAATAAATTTGGAGTAGTGCAGTGGTAAGACTAAATAAACCAAAATAGCAGTATTCAGATGCAAACAGAGGTCTGATTTCTGTGTGATGGGGAGAAAGGACAGGAGAGGAAGCCATTCAGATCTGGGAATAAATTTGACTCCTCATAAAGAGCTACGAGCCTTAAAAAGCACGCATGGAGCTAAACCCAAGCATAGCTAAATGGTGATTAGATTCATGGTTATTCTTCTCTTGCAACATTTCTGTTTGGTCGTAGTATTTCCTTGGCATCCCTTCCAGAGATCTCGGGCACCCTGGAGCACAGTCCTGTGCAACCAGCAGTGTGCACCCTGGAGGATGCTCCCACTATGTATGACATCTTGTGACAATAAGCTTATTGTTTGCAGCACAGTAGTTATGTGTTATTTTTAGTACCCAAAGACTCTTTCAAGAGCAAAGTGCAATGGTGCCAGACTTTGAACTAAATCTCAGGCTAATCAAAATCCTTGTCCAAATGACCTTTTTTATGTATAGTCAGCACACTGCTAAGCATATCTTTTATAAGGATAATTTGAATATGTTTAATCTGTACTATGGTGCTATGAAAAGAAAGACGATGTGTCCAAACTCTGCTTTTAGCTACAGCAGTCAGCACAGCCATCTGGAGGTCAAGTATTTTTAGAGGTCTGACTTGGATTACAGTATGACCCCCATGCACATGAATCATCACAAGGATTAATGAAGTGTATAAAGTGTGTGTGCTTGTTAATCTCATCTATGGACATGACAAAGGAAGAAATTCTTCACTTTGAGGTAGTAAATGGTTTAGCAAAGAGAAGACACAAAGCCTAACCCTATGCTGATGGGGAGCCTACAGCTTAATGGAAAAGTGTCTTTTATTATCTTAACAGTTAAGAACTACAGTGATTGTACTCAAAGGAGGCATGACATGAAAATGATCCTGTTTCACTTTTAGCCATGAAGTTTTCCCTCTTCTTCCTTTTGGCATTGCCACCTCTGTTTTAAATGTTACCTATTATATAGATTCTATTTTAAATTAGAACTAAAGTTTCATCATTTGCATTGATTTTAGTTGACACTTCCTGTAAGTTCCTCTGGCTCATGCCATGGATATAAACATGGTTGCTCAAGAGTTGGCTTTTGCTTGGCCAAATACTTCTGCAGGAGCAAGTAATTCTCATAGCAACTCTGACTGATAACATAAAATAGGAAGTTTACTAACTTAATTTTGGCTGGAGTTGTTGCATTAGTTCTTTAACTGTAAGGTTAACAGGGGCCTCTGCCATTCCAGCTATCCACCCAGGGCATAGTCTGAGGCAGAGTAGTTCCATAAAGATTATCTTCCCTGGCCCTGCAGAGGAGGTTTTTAAAGTTTCAGAGTCAGCTCTAAGACAAACTGTGTGCAGAGCTTTGAAATCCTTCATGGGTGGTGGCAATCAGAGGCTCGTCTTCAGAAGCTCATCCCTTCTGGTATCATACTGTTTGACACAGAATGAGTCAAGGGGTTCAGAGAGCAAGTGAGGAAGCACATCATGGCCTCCAAAAGGCTGAGCTGGTCTCAATGAACTTCTGTAGGTACAAAAGCCCTGGGTTTGTTCCAGTATGCGTCTTCTTTCTTTCTATGTCAGTAAAGGAGGGTTTTGGACACTACTTGTAGCATTGAAGACAATCATCTTTATGCAACAGCCAAGAGTATCCTAGCTCCATGTGCTTGCCTGTTCAGAGGGAGGTAATCCCAGAAACCTTGTGAAAGCTGAAAAAAGGGGAACTATTTTTACAGTAGTGGTTAACATTTGGAGCTTAGCGCTGGATGGTACTGAGATTCCTCTGAAAGCAGCTCAGCGCTCTCAGCTCTGATTACAGGCTTGGGAGGCCGACAGTCCCTCAGCATGGGCTTCTCAGCTTTTTTGAGGACCGGGCTCTTTACGGCATCTTTCTTCAATGGCTTCAGTAGGAAATTAGTTTTTAGTACAAATGTGAATTGCACATGTGCAAGTTATAAATCTGGATCATTGCCAGTAGGTAAAGCCGCTAACTCTGCTATTTGGTAGTTACTATAAAGTTTTCAGTAATAATCTTCAGTTCTCTTCCTGTCCGTTCAGCTACAGAAAAAACATTTGGAAAGAAAAGAGCCTTTTTATGTATAGAGGGGATAAATGAATAGCACTTGCGGGACAAAGATGAGTAGGAATGAAAATACGAGTTTTT
This sequence comes from Gymnogyps californianus, assembly GCF_018139145.2. Classification (NCBI taxonomy): domain Eukaryota; kingdom Metazoa; phylum Chordata; class Aves; order Accipitriformes; family Cathartidae; genus Gymnogyps; species Gymnogyps californianus. The sequence continues at coordinate 178,581,662 of NC_059471.1, forward strand.
TCAGCAAATGTTTGTAGTCTGCAAATGATAGAATTTTCATATTCAAGCTTTGTAAAAAAACAGCACTCAGGGGCAGAAATGAAAGGTTTGTGTCTGAGGGGATTAAACTGAAAAAGCAATACAACTATCTGAATCAGAAAAGACCCCAGTGTCCGCAGAGCGCTGCAGAGCAGCAAAGTTTAATGTCAGCGGGATTGTGAAGGTCAGCGAGCAGATGAGGGTTGATGGAAACTCCTCTCTGGACTGTGAAAAGACTATACACATCTGGTAGAATAGTCCCAGAGGGTCTCTGGGTTTCAGGGGGTTGTGAAGCCTGTAGCTCACTTGCTGTGTAGTGTTATTTTGATAGCATCACTTTGTCTTCAGCCACCATAGAAAAATAAAGAAGCTCCCATTCAACTTTCAGAGCACGGATGTTTTACCCCAAATGCGGCTTAAGGAATTAATAATGTTGAAAGCTAAAGCTTGCTTACTTATATTTGTTTTTTAATTTTTGTATGTGTTTACTTACTTTGCCAAACAGAGGTATGCCTCAGTGAAAGTGGGGATTGAGTGTCATATTATCCTGAAATAGAAGAAATACACTTGTCAAAATAAATATCAAATCTGCATTTTTGGAGCAAAATTTCATGACAGATGTTATGTACTTCCTGCGCACTAATTCTAAACATAACTGGTGACCACATTGCCTGCCTGCCCATATTATGTAGAGTTTTCATGTGAGGCATTAAGAAAGCATTTTTATAGGGAATAATATAATTACAGTTACATAACTGACGTCTATAAAACAACAACAGAATAACCTAGTCCTCATTTTCTAACATATGAGTACCTGATTTTTGGATCACAAAATAGCTGTATACCTGTCTGGGTCTCATATCATGTGGGACACTTCCCACATACGGCTGGATGGCAGCAGGGAAAATTCAGAGAGAAAGTGTCACATTTTTCTGGCAGGTTTGTTCTTTTTCCGTTGGAAAAATTAGGGCAGGGAGGAAGGTTAGATATATCATTTCTAATCTGTACTGACAGTGACTTGCCTTATAAACTTCTTGTGATTTACATGGGCATAAACAAAATCAGAATCAAGTTCCCAGTGTTTAGACCTGAATATGAAATATGCATGTCCTTTTCCAGGAGAAACACTCCTAGATCAGCTCCCCCCTGCTTGAAAAAGAAGATGATATTCTAAAGATGCCTCTGAAGCCTTTTGATTCTTCATTGACAAAGGCTGTTCTCTGTATTTTTAAGGCATCTTTCTTCACAGCAATCTGTACTTTATAGCACAGTTTCAAAGTATGCTGAAAATGCCAGGGGTCAAATATACCACCTCTTATGTTAGTAACAGCTCCCATACATTGAGCCCTGGCTACATAATACAAACCTACAAGAATCATATTCAGTATGGGTTCTTTAGCAAGCATTTTTTAATCGAAGTTAGGCTTAATAATATACTTACAGACTAGATAGTGAAACCCTTACTGACACTGATTAGCATGTTAATCCATGATGAATTCATTTCGAAACCAACAAAATATTTTAAACCTGGAGGCATATAGTTTAAATGAATCCTGACCAGGCGCTGGGAAATAGGAAATCCCTGACATAAGCCCTGACATAAAAGAACAGCTTAGTTCATGAAGTACATAAATGAGCAAAAAGGATGTAAAACAGCCAAGAAGGCTAGCAGTAAATGAAAAGGTCTGGGGAGGCAGGGAAGGTGAAAAGAGAAATATGTGGATAAGGTATGTGAGTTCATTTGTACTTAAGGACTTCTTTTATTTTAATACGAGCCAAATATCAATGAAAGCTTAATAATATGTATTTCAGAGAGTTTTCAGATGAAAGGCTTAGAAGAAAACCGGTGGTGTATGAGAAGAAGAGGCTGCATCCTTTGGGAGGGAGAGCGGATCACAGGGAGACCTGCTGCACGAGGTTTGTTTTCTGGTGGAAGAGTTGTTGCTTTAGGGGAAGCGAGAGTGTTCAAGACACTAGACCTTGCTAAAGCAGGAACTTATGAGTGATGTTGGCGCCAGGCCACGGAGCGCCTGGATAGGAGTTCAGCACAGCGCTGGCTGGGGATTTTCTGATGAAACTCTTTTGTCAGAACAGGAACCTTTTGTGGAGACATGCCCCCATTTAAACTCCCTCCCCAGGGACAAGATTTCAGTGCTAACGTGAAACGTGTGGTCAGAGGGAGGGCATGATGCACCTCTGACCAACACCCCAATGGCCAACACACTCACCTGGGCCACAGGAGTCCCCCTCCGAGTGCCTGTTCTGGGATGAGGGGTATTATACCTCCGCGCTGCCTTTCTCCAGGCCTCGTGAAGAGGGGAGAGCAGCAGGTTAACCCAGCTATACCTTTCCCAGCCCAGAGCTGGGACTGGCATGGGACACAGTAGGATTTGCCTGCTTCTGAGTATATAGACACGGCTGGGACATCTACGTTTGTTTTGATGGTCAGGCCACTGCCTCTTCTGAGCTGGGTTGCTCACCAACTCATGTTGGGCTGTATCTTTTATATAAAGAGTTTACATTTTTATTGGCTGGAGTGCAGAGGAACATAGTCATCATGAAAGAAAGCTTTACATTGTTAATGGCTACAAACACCTATTATTTCAAAGTGAAAGTAAAAGCCCTAACAGGCAAGAAATCTGTTTCCAGTATGGCACTAACAGGAGCCCAGTTGACTCATATAGCCCATAGGAAACTGAGAGGCTCCAGATCCTGCTCTGAGACACAACTTTGTTCATCCTTGTAACAGTTCAGGGTGTGGTAGGAGGGAGGAAAAGAAAGGAGAGAAGTTAGTAGCAGTATTTGGCACTGAGGGACCATACTGGACTGCTTTCTGGGTGGATTCTAGCTTGCTCTGAGGTGGATTCTAGCTTGCTCCGAGGTGGAACTGGGGTGGTGCTGGGGTCAGTGCACTACTGCGCTGCAACGAATCAGTGCTGCTGAGAGACTGGGCTTGCTACTTTGGGCTGCACACCATGCTAAGGCAGCTACCTAGCTTAGGATTGGGTCAGGGCAAAGCCATCTCATGGCAAAAAACTGCGCAGACGTGCCCACAGTGTTAAATACTAAGGCCAGATCCTAATTTCCTTTTTTTTTTTTCCTTTCACTTTTTTCATCACTCTAACAGAGTAAAGAAGTCCTAAAAGGGAAAGAAATATGTTCTTCCTTTAGAGCACTATAAAAGCAGAAAGGGTCTGCTGTGAAACAGAGATGCTGTCCTGCTGGGGAGGCTCTTGGGTGGGATTCATATCGTATGACTTCAGTTTTCTGGGCTCACTTTTTGGTCAGTGGAGAAAAACAGGCAGTTTAAGGGTGCAGTTCACCTGGCCTGTTTTCACGCCTATTTCAGGATAGCCTAATTGCTCCCTAGCAGTCCCCATTCCTCTGCAGAAGCTGTGAAGGCACCCCAGACAGCTGACTCAGCCAGCCATATATATGCCTAACACTGGTTGAAAATACTCTCATTCCTTTTCATGTGTTCAGTTGCAGGATCAGCCTTGGTCTCAATCATAGCTATCTAAGCCATGTGAGGCATAGAAATTTGCAAGAAGTTTATCTGCTTATAGTATTGTCGATAACAAGTCAGCTACCCAAAATAATGAAAATGGTGTAAGACTAATGTGATTAAATACAATAGTGCTGTCTTCTTTCTTCTACTTTTTAGTCAGCCTTTGGAGTTTTCAAGTATATTTTTATCATGCTTTCCACTCTTACCCTTCATCTCAAGGCCTAGAAGAAAGGATATTTTAAAATGAGGGCAAGAAATCTTGTAATTGTTTGAATCTGGGAGCTGAGTATAAACTCAGTAGCCATGTCAGTGCCATATATATTCCAATATAAAATAATTCTCCATTAGTAAGATCTGTTAGGACACTGTAGTATTTTGCTAAGAGTCAGACATGGGAGTATACTTCAGTTTTACAATTGAAGTATTACTAGCTATTATGGTATTGCAGTAAGATCTATTTGCTGAGGTTGAACCCAAGACATGAGGTGTAGTAGACTGACTACAATCTCAGTCAGACCCAGTGTTGCAAATACCTTCAAGGACAAAAACAGATGCTCCCATTTCCCACTGGCTTGAAGGTGTTTGTCCTACTGTTTGGACTGCAAACATGTCTTCTTTAGGCAGCAATCCCCATTTAGATGCGTGCCAAAATGCTGTCAAGGCTGATGGCACACAACATTTGTTTCACCTGGCAGCATGGGTGAGCAACTTACTGTGAAAGCATGAAAAAGCTCTTATACTTTGCCCTACTGTTTAGACAGGAGTTTAATCAGGAAATGCAGAAACTTGTATTGAGTAGAGACCTCAGGGTAACAGGTGAGGGTGCAAGAGGTGAAGTATCCCTTCAGCTGAAGGACGAATGCTGTGACAGCCTGAGATCTGTCTCTGCACAGCTTATTTAGGCTGTCCCTACTGATTCAGCAAATCCAGAGATCTACTGATGTCTTTGAGGTTGCAAGCACCACGCTGAATATAGTTCTTACCCTTCTTCTCTGTTGTGCGTTTATCACCACACTGAGCAGAAATTCCAATGGCAAACAAACTTTTATTATCCACTAACCACATCCCACTGTTCAAAGAGCTCGCTGCTACCCAGGGCAAACCAGTTTTTCAAGTCTGGACCTGAACTTATGACTAGCTGTACAGTGAATCATCTGATATGGGACATTGCCCACAGCCTGACTATGGAGAGGCACCTCACAAGGGGAAATGGAGGTTATAAAAAAAGAAGAAAAAGATTCAAAGTGAGGAAAGGCTTGGAGGAGAAGGAAGATAAAAACATTATAAAACTAACTGTAGCTGCTTCGGAAGTGTCAAAGGGGAGATGCTTTACTCCAGGTTCATTGCAGGTGTACTGGCATTTTTTTCTGCCAAAATATGCCTCTCCCTCTCTGGTTTCTTGTGTGACACAACGGGCAAAGTCAACATGTCATCATAGCTCCCCTATTGTGTAGTGGAGCTGTGTGTGCTGTGTCAGAGGCTCCCACCCTGCGCTGCACCCAGGCTGTGCACTGATAATCCTCTTCTAATCTGTAAGGAGGAGCAGTAAGTGAATGGGATTTTACAGCTTCTTTACTGGGAAAAGCTTTTGAGCAGTTTGTGGCACAGTCTTTGTTATTGGTAGGGCATAGCTGATCATCTAAACAGTTAGTGGAGGGGTAATGGGAGCAATTTCACATGCAGCCAAACAGTGGCAAAATTTCTCATGCTATTGCTGTCATTCATAAGCCTCTGCAATTACCTGCATGCCCTTTATACTTGTAGGTACAACTGCAAACGTAATCTGTGCCATAATTGTGGCTTTCCCCTTCTCCAAGACATATAAAAAAACACTGTGTAGCCAGGAAATAAGAAATCATCAACTCATACAGAAGATCTAACCTGAAAATCTGTCACTTAATGGAAACTGCTTGTTTGCTTTTAATCTTAGATGACATATTTTTACTTTGGATACCATTAAATATAGATATGAAACATGTAGGAATTGTAGTAAATTCAGATACTGAATTTCTATTCAGCAGCCATATTTAGCACATTGGAAACCCACTAGGAAATGTGTTTAACTTTGACATTACTTTCTATTTGCTGTCTTAGAAAAGGAGCACCTATCATATCCTAGGAAAGTCTATTTTTGCTTTTTCCAAAGAGATCAGTAAACATATAAAATGCAGGTAGATTCTTCAAGGTTTAGTAAGAACTGGGATCTTACCAGAACTTGCTTGTGGTTAATGTTCAATAGGCATATTTAAAAAAAAAAAGTAAAAAAAATCCCAGAAGTTCTGGCAAATTTCTTCAACATCCACAGCCATAAGTATAAAATTGTAATGAAAACAGGTTTCAGATCTAAATCATATCTATCTTCAGCTGTTTAAGTTTCCTAGACTGAATGAGAAACTCAGCTGTGCTGGTCTTACACCTCCCGAGGATGGAGGCTGGGGAAGGGTCCAGAGATGCTGTGGAGCTCTCTGCCCCCGGACAGGCCTGGGGTCCTCCGACAGCCTGGGACTGTATACCACTCTGGGAGTCACGCTGGGGCATTGCTGGCACAGACCCCTACCTGCCCAAAATCCAAGAGTGCTGTGAAGGAAAGCGGGGAGGCGAAGAGGGATCAGGCCTCTTGCGCGTGAAAGATCCTTGCACACCGGCCTTTTCCAAAGGGCCAGTGTGTGAATGCTCACGCTTGCTTCCTGTATTATTACTTCCCTAACACAGTTTCCCTCAGACACCTCTGACTGAATGCCTGGGCTAAGCATCTCACAGATAACAGTGCTACAGCTCAAGCCTTCTTTAATGAGTATATCTACTGTGTGTGAAGTTTTATAGCTGTGTAGTTTTTGGTACAAAATGCTGTTTCTGAACTCGGCTTATAATAAACTTAGTTTACTGCAATTGCATGGTCTGATTGCAGACTTATCTCTTCAAATCCTGTGTCATCTGTGATTCTTTTCTTACCCTTCATGGCCCTTTTCATACAATTTTATATGGCCCTTTAAACTTTTCTCATGATTCATCTGTGGCTCTGGCATCCCTCCATAAAGACACCCACATTTCTCAACTTACTTATTTGTTGAGTGCTTTAGATCTAAACCATACCACACAGTTGTTTCTCCCAATCCTTACAAAATCTGTATTTCATGAGTGCAATTATTTTTAGGAACATTCTCAGATTCAGGGTGGATATTGCGAAATAAGCTAGTCAGACAGCCAATCTCCTAGAGTTAGAAAAAAGAGTATTACTCCAGAAAGGAGCCCAGAAAGTCAAAGGCAGGTATAGAGCCACTCATAAAAATGGAAATGGTTGTGTCTGTTTAAATATAATTAGTAAAAGTGAATGGAGAGATTACAACATCACGCCTTCATTAAAAGCTGGTTTAGAGAGCAGCTAGAGGAAGTTGTTTTCAATGTAGAGTAGACTTTTTTTAATGGATCCTACAAAGGCCAGGCTTTAAGTTACATCTTTTTGTCACCATCTACAGGTGTGTTATATACTAACACTTTCCATTTTTTTTTTCAAATACAGACAGCAGAATTGAAGAATGCGAACTGACAGTGAAGACTGAAAAATGGGCTTGGGCCAAGGGGGCTTCATAAATCAGTTCAGTCCAGCATGTCTTTAATCTCTCACATTTAAATCCTTTGTGCTCACCTGCAAAATAAAGCTTCTTTTTTTATGACGAACTCAGGGGAACCTGTGTCTGACCCTCATCCGTCCAAGGACTGCTGTACAGGGCTTCTTCAGAAAATGGGCTGATGATAGAAAAAACAGAGCAATGATACCTTTATTTTCCCCTCAGGATTCCTAGTCTGAGGAGCACAAAAGAAAACAAACAAGACATAAAATAAAACTAATGTCACAGGTTTATTGCCTTGTCTTCTGGGATGAATCTTGCTCCTGGTGCTGAGAGGTATCCTGCGTCTGACACCAGAACCATGATTGCTGTGCTGGGGTCCACAACACTTCTGGAAACCTGCACAGCAGGACGTTTTGTGCACCACAGCGCTCAGGTTCCCAGGGTCCTGATTTGGTGAGGAACAAGAAAAGGATCTGCAGTAGACATCGAGAGGGAGAAAATGGCGGCAGATTCCTTACCCCTCCTCTGCTGGGATAACACAGACCCATCCCTTTATGCTGGTTGAACGTCTGGAGTGGGAGCGTGAACACGACCGAATGAGTGTTGGCAATGATTAGTGGGCAATGAAAGAGTAAACCCTGTAACTTAAAAGCATTAAGAAATGCAATCATTTCCACCTCTAAAAAGCAGGTCTGTAAAATGTTTTTATGATCACTTCCCTTTCTCTTGAAACTATGACTTTTGCTGCATTATCTATTTACTTTCGAGGTGTAGGACAAGACTAACAGGGCTGTAGAAAAGTATGAATCACAAAGACGCAATAAGAGTCTGGAGACTCAGCGAGAACACCTGGTAGTGCTTCCCCAATGCTCTGGTTAATATTTACCCGTGGTATAGGAACTATTTAAAGAATTGTTGATACCTTGGTCACAATTTTTGCTTTCAGTAGCAGAGCACGGTGTATTTGATGTGGTTTGAGAAGTTTTCTGAAGACGCAGGAACCACTTTTATATCAAGGTCAAACTCGTAGGAAAGCTTCTTCTGCAGTGCTCGTTTTTGTCTCAGCTTGTTGAAAATGGCGGGTGTAAGCGGCTGCATGAAATACTCCATGTTCGTCTTCAACTTCTTATTTTGGGTAAGTTGGTGTTTAAATTGTTATTAGTGATGCATGAAATGTGTTCAATATTGTCTGAACGCTGCAGTTGAAGGAATTGTAAAGAAAATAGAGCATAAGTGGAACCAGAGTACAATTCTAAATCAGGGAGGGGAGAATATGTTTAACTTTTGCCCTTCCCTTTGTCTTTTTCCTTCAAAATAGCTTTCCCTCCGCATTCAAAAGTAGACCAGCCATGAGTCTGTCTCCCTGCCCATATCATGCCCCTCATGTCAAAGGATATCAGTCATTTCAGTCAGAAGATAACAGACTCTCCACTTACAATGCATCGTTCTCTTGCTTTTATTGTCTGCTGCTTGCATCCAAATGGCATAATCCTGAAAATGTAGTTGCAACAGAAGATACGGAAAATTCACTTTTATTTTTAGCCGCCTAATTGATAAATGGTTTTCATATCCTTCTTTGTGGTTCTTTGCTTTACGTTCAGTGTCATAATTAGTTTCTGATGGTGGACAGTAAATGCTTGTAAAATGGTGTGGGCTGGCAGTACTGCCAATAGCTGTATCAAGGCAGATACAGCACAGGGCAGCAGGCAGGTTTCTGAGTGTCGTTTGAACCGTATTTGTCTATTTATCACATCTCAGCTGGTTTGCAAGAATTTCAGGTCCTGGAAGCTCTGGAAAGGTTTGAGTTAAAGAACATTTCTCTCATGGTTCAACCTCACTGTTAGTTTTCCCAACAGAGATTTCTCAGGTTCACCAGAGGTTCACTGAAATCAGAAGCGGAACTACTAGCCACATTATGAGCTTTGCCTCAAGGGATTTTTTTCAAGTGAAAAGGTGATACCATTCAAAAGGGACCACAAACAGTAGCCTTGGAAAACTTGTGGCTAGCCAAAATGAGAAGAATTAGCAAAATTCTCTGATTGCTTCTGGACCTCACAAAGAAATTCCTAACAGGTCAGTGATGGTTTGGCCTGCCTCCCCCCTCTTCTTCCTCCACGTCCATCAAGGCAAATTGAAGGTATTTGACATCTGTGTTGAAGTTTTTCTGCAACGGTACTTTAAAAAGTCCATAAGTTTCTGACTTGGAATTCCTGCCCCTCAGGAAGTTTTTCCTGTTCACATTCATCTGTATTTACTGTAAGCTAAAACATAGGCAAATGTCTCAGACTAGCATTAGAAAAGCTCCAAACTACTTCTGGAATGAAGATGTGAATAATGCCCCATGCCTAAGCCTCCAGTGACAGCATGGGTTTCCTAGGAAAAAACACAGGATGCGATCCTGGGGGAGTGTTGAAAGCTCAGGAAACAAGCAGGCGTGGAACAAACTTCCCAAACCTATCTTTATGCCAAAGGTAGGAAAATCCGTACGCTATTCTGGGGAAGAATATGCTGAGAGCATTTGCTGTGCATGTGACTGCCTGGATGGAACAGAGGAGGACAAGAATGCAGTTATAGTTACTTATTTTAACGGAAAGGGTTTAGCATGACCAAGATAGGTAAGAACAGACGTGGTGCAAACAGGAATATGGGCCGATGGAGTGCAACGAAGCTGAATTCTTTGATTCACATTCCTGTCTCTAATTCCTGGAAATCATTAAATTGCTGTATTAAAGTAGAGGGAACAGTGATGTCTTTACAACCACTGGTCCCACAGCTGCTCTCCCTGGTGCACAAGGCAGTTGGCAAGTGGAAAATTAGACTGATAGTGGGAAATGAAGGCGACTTTAACCTTAACTAGATAAAAGCAACGGCTGCATATTTGCCTGGCGTCCTTTCATTTTAAGCCTTTTGCAATCTCTCTGGGAGTGTACCCTCCTAGGGGACTTGGGAATGGGCTTTCCAGCCTTCTGATGGCTTTTTCTAAGCCGCTCTTGCAGCACAGCACTAAGTGTGTAAGCCCTAGAATAGTCTAAGCTAGCTCTGCAAAGTGGCTCTGGCTTCACTACATGACGTGTGCCCCATGGGAATCTACAGCCCCATGAGCCCCATGCTGGGCTCCAGTGTGTCCATAGAGTTTTGCATCCTCCCAGCTTGGTGAAAGCAAGCTGGCCATGGGCTTTTGAAGACCTGTGCTTTGGAGCTGGGTGCCTATATGGAGCTTTTAACAGTCCTTAAGTTAATCCTTAAGTCAGTTTTGTGCATTAAACCTGACACATAGGTTAGATTTTTCCTCTTTCCCTCCTTCAGAGTCTGCAGGATATCCAGTCTCACCTGCTGCCCTCATTCTGTCAGCTTCTGCTACTCCACGTCATGCAAAATTGTAGAATTACCTTTTTTTTGCACTAAATATTGATGTCTGATCCTAGTTTGAGGCAACCCGATTAGTGATAGAGCAATCTTTGATCAGCTGTTGATACCAGACTTGTAGTCCCATCTACAACCAAAGTGGCCCCTTCCCCATACCTTACATCTGAACATCTCGATCCCTGAAAGTAGCGACCCAAACTTAGCAGGTATGCTGAGACATAGACTGCGTTGTCTGTAGGACCTTCCTAGCACTGTTCATTTCAAGTATCTCAAGGAAGCATTCCAGTCAAATGTTTTCTTGAGAAGGAGCAACCTTGTAGAAAGCTCCTCCTGATACCCTTAAACTGGTTGCTTAAAAAGTGTGTGCCAGTGGAGGGAATTCCCCATAGGATTGATATTCCCGTGTCTGAGAAGTGGAGAGTCTCAATATACTGCTGGTCCAGAGTCACGGCAGGTTCATCTGAGGTGATTTTAATTCAACTAGCCTGTATTTCTTCATCACACCAAGACTGAAGGGCTCGAGAAGAGAAGGACCAATTGAATTTGAGGGACAACAGTCCTGTTCCTGGTCAGTTTATGAGGCCGTGACAAGGTCACTGATTCTTGGTCAAGGGTTGAGGCAAAACTACAATAGCCACCTAGTTTTGGGAAAATGAGTGAGAACCTTTTCAAAGAAGCTCCTTTTATTCCATTGGAAAACACTGGTTCATTAAAAATGAAATTTCCTGAAATGAAAGTTTCTTTAGTTGAAACTTTATTTTAAGAAAACTTAATAATTAGGACGGAGTATTCCAGCAAATTTGAAATGTTTGACTTGGACTCTTTGGGAACAGACCATTTTGATTTGTTATTTCAAAACTTTTCTTTGTGTGTTCTTGTACACTTTGTATATTATGAAAATAAACAGAAACAAAACATTAAGATTTTACTAAAATGGAGCATTTTTTATCTGCCTAAACCAACTCTATTTTTATAATTAAAATATATACACCTTACTAAAAATTTTGATTTATAAATGATGTTTCTTTTTTGTATGGAGGAAATAAATAAATATTGTATCATTCCCATCTGATTGGTAAGTTCCTGTACATTCAGCTATATTTACTTCTACTACTGTGCTGTATTTTTATGGGAGGTCCTACGTAACAAATAAGGCAGTGGGCCAAATTCTGTTTGGATTTGTAGCAATAGCTACTTCAGTGGAAATTCTCACATTAGCAAGCCCATGTTGCCTGGTGCATAGCCACATGGCTCACATAGTGCTGCTGAACAAGGCCCAAATATAGAGTCATATGACACCATCAGTTTCCAGGCAGATTCAGTGGGATTCAGAAGGTTTCAGTGGGGAGTTCTAGTTAAATTTGATAACATGATATAGCTGTCATCAATTGTACAACTTTCCTTTTCATGTTTAAAATGTACTTACAGGAGCTTTACTTAGAGCAGGAAAATGTGTGGTACTCATGTCTGAGTGCTGGCTCTGTTCCATATTAAATAATCTGCTAAAGTCGTTATGGTCTTTGATGCTGAATATTCTATGAAACCTTTTGCACGGAAAGTATTTTTTAAGAAAAATTATCTAAAACATATAAAAATAGCTCTTTTAATTTTAAAAGGTTAGGAATTGTCCCAGTCTTCATGGGAAGCTCATAACAACATTTCAGGGCCATTTATGACTTGAGTATTAATGACATACAGGAAGATAATTCTAAATCTGACTAGTCTCTGCTCCTCAGTGATCTCTCTTTCCTACCAGTCGTCTCAGTCCTCAATCCTTACACCTGATTAGCCTCTTAATTACCTGTCTCCAACACTTAATGAAGCAAAATTCTTTGTAAGAATCATCATGGACAAGGTTAGGAATAGAGTGACTGGCGCATAGTGGAATGGTACCTCAACAATCAACGAAACAGGAGCACAACTAGTGATTAGGGAATGTGTCTGGACCTGGGATTCATCTGCCCTGACTTCAACATCTTAAAGCAAGTCATCCCGATCTAACTTTCACATTTACATGACCAAGTAGGGTTGTTTTCTGTAAAAATGTAATGGAAATAATAACTATAGGCATCTTATAGGAGGAATATTCTAAGGATTGAAGATGGCCAGATATTGTTGCAATAGAAACAGCAGAAAGACTTCATTTAGAACTTTTCCTAATAGTTTTACCATAGAGAATAAGTCTCTAGATATGTCCTGAATAATTCTAGAAACAACATTTATACAAACATCCCTTATCAAATCTCATGTGTTTCCATTATACAGGAAACAACGTTCTTTACAGCCATGTTATATACATACAATAGCAATTTATATTCCTCTCTCATCTGACAGAATTTCTGTGTGCTTCCCAACCACATGTATAAATCATCAAGGAAATGCGAAGTCCTCTGAGGCAGAAACATCAGGGATTTGGTGCATAACTGAAGATTTAACTACCCTTATGAAGTTTCCTGGATATGAATCAATATTTTATGCTCCAGCAATTCATGTTTCTTTCACTTTGCCAAACAAATGATTTCAGAATTTTGGCCAGCATATGGTGCAATTTGGATGCTGAACATTAATCTAAAATTGCTAATCTTTCTAAGTATTCTTTATTTTCTCCTGCAGGTGTGTGGTTCCATTATTTTGGGAGTCTCTATATGGATACGTGTTAGCAAAGATGCTCAGCAGGTAAATGAAGGCAGTCATACCAGAACCATGTAAAATGTGGAAGCTACTGCATATACTTTCATTTCCCATCTTCATTTCCACAAATTGGTTATGTTTTTGTTGAGGTGGTTTGTGTGGGTAAAGATTAATGCATTTTATGATGTTTAAGATTAAAAAAGGTGGTGCAGGTATTCAGATAAAGTGATTGACGTAAGCACAGACATGTGACTACAAGAAGAGTCTTCTAGTGTTATTAATGTAGGTTCTTGCAGATACACACTGATTTCTGTTGGAAAACATGTCTCTCTCTCTCCTCTAATGAAAACTAATGATGGTTTTGTTATTGATTTCAGTGTTAGAGAGAATAATGAGGAGCCATGCGGCTCCTAGACTTTTCAGTGTCTTTCCCTATTAGAATAGTATAGTCACATATATTCCTAGGGTTACTTCCATATGTTTGTAGGGTATATTTTTACCTTTCTCACTATCTTCAATAACACAATTCTTATTTCCCCAGTAATTGCAACTTTGAAAGGGAGCAAGGATTTTTCCCTTCTATTTTCAGTGACTCCTTAAAAACACCTTATCCTTTTTCCCTCATATTTATATAGAAAGAGTTTTAGAGGCCCGAAAATCTTTACTTAGGATCAAAATGTCCTAACAGCCCTCCTGGAAGGGAGAAGAAACTCCCTGAGTTCCCCTCCTGGATTTTATCTGGGTTATTAAATTACTTCAGACTTTATGCCTTTCCTTTTCTGCGAAGCTAGGGAAAATACAATTTTGAGGAGCCCTTGATCTTGCAGACATGCAGCAGAGGCTGGTCCTGTTGGTGCAAAGGCCCTTTGGCCCTGTGGGCCCTGCCAACCTTTTGCCAAGCGTGCTCCCAGTGGCACTGGCCTCTGACTCGCAGCATGTTTTCAGCCACCCTTGAGTGAAGCTGATTTCACAGTTTGTAGATGCTTCTCTGAAAGGCACTGTGCAATCTTTGTATGTTGGTGTTTTGTTATACTAACAGCAAGAAGTATCTGACTCTAAGATTTAAGCAGTATATTTATTCTTGTGAATTTGGGCCATAGAAATGTAACTGAATTTGAAAATTTTATTTGCATACTTCTATTTCCAAAAAGACTTTCTGGCCATAGAGTGAAAAAATGGCCAGGTGTGACATGGAAGCATTTTCTTCAGCTTTCAGATTGAGCCTTTGGTATAGATTAAGTTGCAAATCTTCAGATCACTCCTCTGCTGCTCTACCACAGTCTGTCAGTTAAGAACAATAGTTTTTAGGTCAGTATTTTCCCATCTGGAAATAAAAAGATGGTGGAGATAAGAAGGTAACTTTATGTATTCCCTGCCATTTGGCTGATGACACTGTTGCCCTTAGCCAGTCCCAAATGTCTCATGTCTGGTAGAGGACGGATGCAACAGAACTCAGTTCATGATGATGTTATGCCATGGGGTAAATTGGGTCATGGTGGAGAGCTCTGCCGTTCTCTGCTGTGGAAGAGGAAGAATGACAACTTTCACTCCTCAATCAACATTTTACAAGAAGCTAAAATTGCCATACTTGTTAGTTGACCATCTCTAGTATGATGGCTCAGACAGTACAATGGAGCTTGGAAAACCATAACCACTATTATCCTTTCTTACTTTTTGAGAGATTTCCTATTCAGAAAAGCATACTTAAGTGTGTCCCAAACTGGTTTCCTGAAGTGACACTTAGTACTCCCCCAAACCTGTGAATTAAGAGTAGGGACCAAAATTGAAAGCATTTCTCACATTTTTGCCTCTAGGCAAGCAAAGTTCCCATTCAAAACCAATGTATGTTTTGCCTGAGTAATAATTGAACAGACCATAAGGATTTGGCTGTAGATGAATAGAACTTTCTAAGAATAAATAACAGGAGGTTCAGTCCAACTTGGAAGGGGAAAGAACAACACATTCTTCAAATTATACTTGTCTATATACCTTTGCAATTTCCATCAGAAGATAAATGTGACAACTTCCAGACATTTTTGCTAATCTTGGCACCAGCCACACTGGAAAATATTGGTTGAACATTTTTCTCTATTTTGGCCTTTGGCCTTAGTCAGTCCTGTGGGAACTGAATAATTTGATATTTAATAATATTGAGGTATATGAATTGTTTAGTTGAATGTCCCACACATCAAAATACAGTCCTCATCTTTGAGGGTAATATTAGAGATCATGCCTAAAAAAAAGAAAGAGAGCTGCTTCGGAAAATGCATCTATTTCTCTAGTATATCCAGCATCACTCTGAGAAGTGCTGTCTCAGGAACAGCCACAGAGTATGTTCCTGGCCTTCTAATGACAAACAGAGGTTTTGTTTCTTTAACATTTGGTTAATGTAGGAAAGATTTTGAAATAATTAATTTTGCTACTTCCAGTAAAAAGCAAAGATTCATCAAGTGAAAACTAACTGAAAACCACTTTAAAGACAAGAGATCTTTATTTGCTCTGTAAAGTTGACTTTCATCTTGTGCAGAGACAAAGACTGTGAAAGGCCAGGTTCTACCGAGCTCCCCAACAAAACGTTTAAGAAGGGGGCATTAGAGGTTTGTGTATTTATGGATCAGAATTTCTTCATGGTTGCTAATTAGTATATTTATCAGTTATGAAGTAATTCTCTTGTTTGGGGGGATAGGGATGTTTTGGGGAGGAGCTTCTTGTAGCTGAAACATTTTTTTTCCCCTCTTTTTTCAGGAGTTGAATATAGACAGCAGCCTGTTTGCAGGGGTTGATCTGCTGATAGCCGTGGGCTCCATCATTATGGTCCTTGGGTTTCTGGGGTGCTGTGGTGCCATAAAGGAGAGCCGGTGCATGCTGCTGTTGGTAGGAAAGAAAAATATTTGGCTACCTTTACCAGGCCACAGCTACATTTGATGGATAAGGTCCTTGCAAGTAGTATCAAATGAGGATGGGGGCCTTTGTGTTTAATCAAATTCTTGATTATGATCATGTGTTTTCATTGCTTACCTTGTGCTTGAGCCCCTTCTGAATTCTAGTGCAGAAAAAAGGATAAGTGGTCTCATCAACAAGAAGACAGGGTCCAGAGAGCCCCAAACATGTCACTAGCTTTTTTTCCATCCACCTATCACGGAAGTTCCCTCCACCAGTCCTCCCTCACTACCTATCCCATTTAATTTCATAAATTCCCAGTTGCTCCCTTTGCTGGTCCTCCTAGAACATCTTCCCTGTCCTCATGCCCAACACCTCTCACCTACACACTGCCCATCATGCCACTGCTCTGGTGTGCACCTTGTTTTGATCACCAGCTGAGCACACTCTGTCTCGAGCACCCCCTTTTCTCATCGCCAAAGAAGGAATAACTGGAGCAGCTCTGACTGGAACTTCAGTTCATTCTACCTACATGGTTATTCAAGCACATGAAAGCTTAGCATTCATTTAGAAGAAATTATATCATCTCGGTCAAAAGTACTACAGTTTTCTCCCCCTTTTGTTTTCTTCCTAGTTTTTTATTGGACTGCTTCTGATCCTGATCCTTCAGGTCACAGGAGGTATTTTAGGAGCAGTGTACAGATCTCAGGTACAGTATTATTCTGCATTTTCATGGATGTCTTCCCAGAGTTTTGTTTCTACCCTGAAAACTAATAAAATATTTGGACTTGCAGATTGAAACATCCCTTAACAAGACTCTCCAGGAAAGTGTGAATTCATTGCAAAGCTCTACAGAAGAATCTAAAGTGTTTCAAGAGAAGTTCCAGAAGTTTGAGATAACGGTAATTAAAACGTAACAAAGGGCAGGGGTTGTTGCTATCTGTTCCATGTCTAGCATTTGTCTGTGCTTCATTTTATGGCTACTCTGCCATAGATTTGAATTTCATTCCCTGGGGAGGGGGAAGGGTCTGACTTAAATGCAAATTAAAACACTACACAAGGGGCTTCTGCTCTCTTGACATGACATGGGCTTTCTGTGATGATTTCTTTGTGCAATAGTGTTTATAAGAGCAATGGAGCAAGGACACACAACATGCAAGTGAGACCGACAGTTAGCTAAGAAGTTCTTTCATGAGAAGGCTGCCTGCTCCTTTGTTACAGCTTTCCCTTCTGAAGGGATATTGCTCCTTCACTGTATCCCAGCTAGGAACTATCTAGTACTCTTAAGGCAAGATTACCCCGGGGATAAACTTCAGGAGTGTATTTCATTTGGAATATCCTATTGCTATGAAGTCATTAAATGCCATACTTTACTGTGTAAGAAGGGGGAAGAAAATATGATAAAAGGGAGGTTTGTTTTCACTGTGCTTATAGCTGTCCTGGCTTCCCCCACCTGCAGGACCCCAGAAGATGGACACTTAGTGCCAGCTTGCTCCTGGGTATCACACAGAGAATACCCTTGAATCTCACTGATATTGATGGTGTAGACCCCTGCCCCTCCCACTAGTACTTGTGTCTATACATTGACAGAGTGCCTGCTGTTATTTTTTTTTATTCCCTAATGGGTGATGACTTTGATAGGTAGGTTTAAAGAATTCCTATACATTTAAACACTGCTGGTGTGAAAGAAAAGGAAGCAAGAAACAATATTTGAGTGGCTTATATTACTTCCACTTCTCCTTCCCCATTCCACCTCCAGCCCTGTCCTCTGCTTCTGAGCCAGCTTATTTCTTCTGATATAATAAGCAGCTCCCTGGAGAGATTATTGAAGGGTGAGCAAAATGAAAAATCCCGTAATTACTGTATTAATTTTTAAATAGACCAGGATTGCTTTATGATGTCCCACGGCCTTTGCTTTTATACAAAATTATGTGAACATTTCCAGCTGCTTTTTAAAAGAGGGAGGACCTCAAACCCAAGTCTGCACCCCTGAGCTTTAGTGGCTTGAATAAAGTGGAACATGAAGTGAAACTGCACCTGGTTTAGGTTTCACAAACCCCAAATGGAGCCCTGGCCTCCTCAGTCCATTTCTAATTTAAAGGGCTAACCATCATTCAAGGTGGTTCTTTTTCTAGATTTCAGAGTTTTATGTGCCTGACTTTTACATTTTCAGCCTGGCTTTTCAAGATGTGAAATGCGGATGTTACTGCGGCTGTTACTTACCTTCTGCAAGTATAACCTGCAGAAAGAAGACTTGATTCTCAAGAAATACTATACCCAGCATTGTTCCATGTTCCAGTTCCATTCTGGCACTGGCAGTCACTAGCTTTATAATATGTTAATGTCTTTTGAGCACTGTATACTGAAAATCTGGTGTTTTTTCCTTTTTTTTTTCTTTTTTTTTAAACTTGTGCACTTACGTTCTTATAACTGGTATGGAAATGTAAAGGGTGTTTGAGACATACCAATTTGGGACAACCTCTGCATGGGAAAAGATGAAAGAAAATTTCTCCTTCGTTGTTCCTCTAAGCTCCCTCGTCTACTCTCCTCAAACTGCAAATAACCACTTTTTTCCTCATCTCCCCATTTCCTCCTTTCTTGCAGAACCAGTGCTGCGGTTTGCTGAATGGACCTCCAGACTGGGGAAAAAATTTTAACAGTCTTTTTGGTAGCAAGAAAATCTGTGAGTGTGACATAAAGAACCCATCAACAGACCTCTGCACCTTCTATAAAGGCAGATACGTTTATAAAACGGTAAGAAAAATACAATGTTCCGCTCTTCTTTCCAAAAAGAGGTTTTAACCCAAGGTTGTCTTTGGTGACTGGCATAGACAGCAGTTCTGTATCTTTCCAAAAAGGCAAAGTTTTGCCTTCACTTCATTAGTCAGAATTGCCCCTGTGCCATCTGTGATGAAATTACTGTGCATACATGAAATACGCTGCTGCTTCCTCTTCCTGGGATGCCTCTATTTTAGCTGTGCGGTGCAGTACCCTTAGGACCACAGCAGTCTGCGTGGTTACTATGGGTGAAAATTATTACGGCTTTGGGGTCAGGGTATGCCTCTGGGTCAGAGCAGCACGTCAGCTACCCTTTGGCTCTCACTCCTCCCTCAGAAGATTATGTTCCCACCCAGGCTCATTCTGGTGGTAGACATGTTGACTCAGAGGCTTTCAAAGGGCTAAGGGATATTGAAAAACGAACACTTTAAATGCAAGGCCTTTGGGGCTTTATAGTCCTTTAATAAAAAAACCCACACTCATTTTGCAGGATCTGCTGGAAGGAAACCTTACATGTTGTAGGCTTCATGGCAGCATACTCCAAGTGTAATTTCCTACAACTACAGCCTTTTGAAAAGCTTGTGGCAGTTAATATAATAATAAGGCAAAAATGTCTGGTGACAGGCAACAAGAAAGCGTACTCAAAAATTGGTAGGTGGGCAGCAGAGATCTCAATTAATTAATTTCAAGATTTATCTATCTCCTTATATGGAAATTTGGAGTCCATGCATACAAAGAAAAATATGAAAAAAGTGGAAAACTAGCACAAAATAACTTAATTTTCAGAATGCTGGTGGTACAAAGTTTGCCAATCTGCACCTAGCACAAAGCAGATTTTAGCAAATGTCCATTCTGCTGGTATACTTCTCTAAATGCGCAGCTCCTTAGCCAGGTCCTCCCTGAACACTAATTTCCTCCCTGTGTAGTCCCACAGAAGCAAATACTGTTTTAAAGCAAGGGAACAGTCTGGTTAAATAGAGGATGCCAGAACCCAATCTGGAAATAAGATGTATACAAAGAGGCTGTTTTGGCCACATTGTAATGTCTTTTTGGCCTCAGGCAAACCCTCAAAGGACACATGAGAAGCCATCAGTGAAATTACTGCAGGTGCAAGATATCGCTCACATGAACACACAGCTTTCATGGTGGTGTTAGATGCTAGTAAAGACATTCAACTCTTGTGATCCAAGAAAAAAGATTTGAAATTCAGTGCAGTTCTGAGTCAGCTTAAATGAGAGTTTTTTTAGAAGGACTAGAAGGAGAAGACGCATGTGTTTATTGTGAGGGAGGAAATATGGTGAAAGAATACAACTATATTTGGGGGAAAGGCAGTTGTAGTGTTGGAACAGTACTGTAGTTTTGATGGATTTAAGCTGTACTTGGCTTTCCCTACAGTTTGCAAAAGCAGTATTGTCAATGCCTGGAGAAGATGTAGTCATTATAAGAACAGATGTATGCATTTATTAAAAAGGAGTGTAGCTCTGCATAGAACTTCAGATATGATCACTCTCTTCCTCCCAGCCCCAGCCCAAGACCACCAAACATTTGTCAAAATTAATTTTTAAGCTAGGTTTTATATCCAAATATTGTTAGTTGAGCCCGATTCTAATAACAAGCTTTGAAGCTGCAAATCCAAAGATCAGATTAGTGGGAAACTGAAGTTCTCTTTCAGATCTGATCATTGCTGCATTGACTCTTTCCTAGCAGCAAATGATTATCAAGTGAAAGTAAGAATAAATGCTTCTTTCCTTGTCAACTGAAAATCATGCAAACATGAAGCATTACAACTGTATGTGTTTGTTTGAAATTGTACCCTTTTATGGTCAGCTACTAAATTCATCTTCGTATTTGGGAGGCAAAGACTAGATGTCTTTCTCAGAGCACAAGGTACATATAGCTGTGTTTTTTGTGTTTGTTAGCAACAAGCCACAGTAAATTCGAACAGCCTTTCTTTAACACAGAGAGAAAGAAAGAGAAAGAGAGAAAGAGTGAGAGTTGTTATTTTAGAGGATGCATTCCTAATAACCTTAGGATAATATTGCTTACCTACAATTAATCATTTTGTCTTATTTTTCAGCCTTGTGGAGATGTGATTATCGAATACCTTAAAGAGCATCTGCTCATAATTATGGGGATCGCCTTTGGACTGGCCGTTATTGAGGTACCAGTACACACCATTAAAATATTTAGTAGCTGACAAGCAATATGTTCTACTTAGAAATACACTGGGAATAGGATTCAAACACCTGGCTTGCTCAATTAATAGACAAGGGAAAACCACCTCTCACCTTAGCTATAATCTTACTGTTATTTCATATAAACAGTATACGGCTGCCGAGCTGCGAACTTCAGGTGGGATCAGACCACCCTGCTGCCTGTATAAGTGTATCACATGGGACTTTTTCTGCAAAGAGTTGACAGTCCTGGAGCCAGGCTGTGCCTTGACAGCGAGCCCTGTGGACACAGGGGTGTGCAGATGCCCAGCCCCAGGAAAACATGAGGCAGAATAGCCAGTCTTTTCCTCTTCTTTCCCTTCTTTGCTTGAGGAAAAAGTAATCTCATAAGAAAACTTAGCTCCTAAACTGCATACTCTTATCACAGAGAAATTATGGTATAAAATTATTATTCTGAGGCATAATTTAGCCATCAAGATGGTGCGTGAATGTGCCTGAGTGCGCACCTGTGCCGCTCCATATATTCCTGTGTGTAAAAAAAACAGAGTGTGTGAGCTCTTTATTTTAATTGCTTCATCATACACTGAAGAATAACATGCAAAATCTTCTCCAAAGAGAGGAGGAAGAACAGTGAGGTTATCCAGTCAGCTACTTGATGAATGATAGGCTTTAATTAGGAGAAAATGACAAAGAAACAGGGGATTTCATCATGTTGCTTTCTTCAGTCATTTTCTTTCTTTTCACGATTCCTCTGTGGTTTCCCTCCTCCCCCGCCCCCCGCCGATGGATGTTTGAGGGAAAAGCAGAAATGACGAAGATTGCTGTGCAGCGTTCAGTCTGTTATTCCAAGTAAAAACTTCTTAACATCATTGGCAGAGGATTGCTCCTC
Organism: Gymnogyps californianus; assembly: GCF_018139145.2. Lineage (NCBI taxonomy): Eukaryota > Metazoa > Chordata > Aves > Accipitriformes > Cathartidae > Gymnogyps > Gymnogyps californianus. The sequence goes on from NC_059471.1 coordinate 178,603,478, forward strand.
GTGGTAGAGGAGTGGGCAAGAGCCCCGACTCAAAAATACATTTCCAGGAAAATAATAGTAAGTGGGGAAGAGTTACGCAGCTGCAGCACTGAGACAGGACAGGCCACCAACTTCTTACTTGGCACAGGCTTCATGTTATTTAAGGTGCTATATGTGGGGGGTCAGGTCTCTTGCCTATATGTAGACTTTGGGGGGAAAATAGGTGAAATACACCAACACTAAAAGGCCTTTAAAAATATAACAGAAGTATAAAATTGCATCTGTATCCTGAAGGTAAGTTATAAGTCACTTTGCTCTAGTTACTGCAGTTACATGAGTTGTAGCCTTTAGTTCATTGGCCATCATTCTTCCCTGTTCTCCAGTTGGCATTTTCTGTGGTGGCTGCCTCTCCCAATCATAAAAGGATTTGAAAACAACATGAATAAAAAAATATGAGCCTCAGCTGGTACAAGTTGTCAGCTGGCAATTTACACTTGATAAACATTTAGCCTTTCCAAAGATATTAACATATTATGACTTCTCAAGTAATTGCAAATCAAAGGCCACATGCTTAACCATCTCTCTGCTCTGGAAAACCCCAGATAGATAGATAAAAAGAAGTGGACAAGGAAAAGTGCTCTTCCCAAGCATTCCCCCCTCTGCCTGCTCCATTATGCCACTTGTGGGCTGTTAATGGTTTCAGCTCACCCTGTTAGTGGAAGTGATACTGAGAAGAAGAGCCCAGTTTCACTTGGGTGCAAGTGAAAATGTGGGCATGGTATGTCAGGGAAGCCCTGTCGGCTTATTCCTACTGTGAGTCCATCCCCTTGTCTTAGCTGTACTCCTGTGTTCTGTATGCTCTCCACTGTCTCTTCCTTAAATAAATGAAGCATCCTGGTGTTCATGGCTTCATAAATGTCAGTTGGATAATTTCCATTTTTGTGAAACACCTTCACAGACTGGTTAATTTTAAATCCAGAAAGAAGCTTTCTGATCTTCTGATCTCGCCAGCTGTCTGTCACAGGCTGTGGAATTTCACCCAGTAATTCCCACTACAGAAGGTGACCCTGCTGAATTTTATATTTCAAGCAACAGCTTCTTTAGTGGACTCAGTGTTTCTGTCCCAAATCTATTACTGACAAATATAAAGTATTTGTTGCATGATCATTTGCCACTCAAAATGGTAGGGTATGTGTATAGATGTATGCCTGTATACATATATACATGTATACCCTTACACATATGTTTACATAAAAGAGAGTGACAGTGGAAAAGAAGAGAGCTTTCAAAGGGAAACAACCCTTAGAATATGCAATGAAATCAGAAAGTTCCTCCAACTTTCTTAGAAAATAAAAGATTGATTTTTTGTCCAAATTTCCTGAACTTCTCAGTATTTGCTGCTCCATTGCAGCTAACAACTGCATTTTAAACCCCCAGAGTTACAGGGTTCCCCGTCCACAGAGGCAATCCATCTTTTAAACAAATTCCATCATGTCTGCAGTCTTACCTGTGGTACATACTGATTTCATTAAAATGGCTATATTCTAGAGTCAAGTTCTTTAAGAATTACATTGGAAAAGATCTCCTGCATAGCAGATTTAGCCTGCATGTAAATCCAAGACTTTTGCAAACAAAATGTTCCCACCGTGTATCGGTTGTATCCTGGGATTTCCAGGACTGCCAAGTAATACCAGAAATGTCTTTGTTTTCCAGATTCTCGGTTTGGGGTTTTCTATGAGCCTCTATTGCCAGATCCAGAGAAAATGAAACTGTGGAAGTGTCAGAACGATGTCACCAGCCAAATCAAAACCTTTGTCGATAGAAGGATATTTGGCTTGGCACATTCGATAAATATATGCATGTCCCAGGCAGCTGTTCTAATGAAAAAGACAGCCCTTGTGCACACGGATGCTTCACAATTTGCGAAATGACCTCCTTATCCTTCATAAGATTTAATGATGTGAATGTGAATTTTTATTTGCAATAAACGTCTTTGTTTATGTTTCTGAGGAATTTATTTTGTCTGAAGACAGCATTTAAGTCATGCCGAGATTCCGAGTTCACCATGCAGGGTGTCCACATGGGTGTTATGCCACCCGTAGCAGTCACCGTAAACAGCTGCAAACGATCTCGGGGAATCACATGCCCCCAGGCAGCTTTCCTTGCGGGGCAGGGTGTTTTCATTACGAGTGGTGCAGGTCAGTTTGACACTCGATATGGTATATATGGTCAGGGTTTTGTTACTTGTGAGAAGCACAGGGACTAACTTTCATCCAAATAGGAAAGCCTCATTTCCCTTCAGGGACGTTTAAATCAGTATCCTGGCAGCTGAGATGGTCACTCTCAGGCCCAAATGATGCTTAGATTGCATACGAGAGTTGGATTTAGTGTCACATGTTTTGCAAATATGCATCAAGGGTGAAATCCAAGCCCATGTGGAGGCAAGACGCACACAGAACTCACGTGGGTGAGACTTCACCCAGAGCGGCTAAGACAAGCAGTGGGCTCCCCAGCAGCGGGTGGACAACAGAGGGCACGTCTGGTAACGCAGCAGCAGCAATATAAAGCATACCTGCCTTTGGATTGACCAGTGCTTGCAAGTGTTGGCGTTCTGAGGTGCTGACAGCCCTGACTGTCCCTGCCCAGACCCCTGGGGCTCCCCCCACCACGCCCATGGCCCAGGACCCCATGTCAGCCCCCTGGGGCCGTCGACCCCTGCCCCAGCAATGCCGCAGCAGGGCCAGTCTCCAGCTCCCCACAGCCCTGCCCTGCTTGGCCATGGGGTCCCACCGATCTGGGCCCATGTCCTGGCCTGGCCTCAGCCTGTCTCCATCCCCAGGGAGGTGCCTGATGCCCAGGGCTGGGGCTGCCCCAGTGCCCCCCAGCTGCTCTGCTCCTGGCTGGGGTGGTGGGACGGGCCCTGGCTGCCAGGACCTGCCCTGCCACCCCAGGAGAGACCGCGTGGTCGCAGCCCCCAGGGAGCTGCTGGCCCTGGTGGCTCCCTGACAGAAAGTAAATGGCATCAGAGAGCAGATTTTTTAAAGGTATGAAGATGTCCAACAATGCTCATAGGGATCTGCTGAGGTTTTCCACAGCATGCCGATGGCCTCACTGCTGTACATTGGGGGCTAGCTGTTTTCACCAGTCCTGCTGGGCCCCCATCTTCACCTCCAGACAGCTGCTTTTAAGAGAAAACCACGTACCATGCTCTTCTACTTCAAGACCCCTTGAGTGCCCACGACTGTCTCAAAGCAGACCCGGACTGCTCCCATCTTGACAGAGCCATGCAACTGTTGCTTATAAATACATTAAAAGCTTTTCTTGAGCAGAGACCTTTGCCCATGCCTTATACTGACAGGATTGGGTTCAGGTAAAATTCATCTACAGCAACCACTTTCTTTTAAAACGCATCCAGAGGAAAAGTTTCTGTCCCATCCCCCACCCTTTCCCCGGTACTCAGACCATTAGGCCAAGCAGTGAGAGCTGCTTTCAGAAATTCGTGTGTCTCCCAGGAAAGACATCTAGCTACCAGACAGTTCTGGCACTTGCTCTTCCCTCTGCTGAACCTCAGAAACCGTGCCAGAAGAATTCAAACTTTGTTGGACCAGAGGAAAAGCATGACTCCATAACCCAGCTGTACTCACTGGAAGGAGAAACACTGGCTTCTGGTTCCTCCTCCTCCACAGACTGGTTTTTTCTGCGGATATCTTGCCTGTGATTTGAAATCCTGGGAGCTGAGCCTAAATCACCCAGATCATGGGATGGCAGCTGGACTCTTGGATTATCACTACAGAAAAAATTGGGAGTAGAAGGGCAAAACACAGAGAGAATTGCATCTTCCTCTTCCTCCTCCTCCTCCTTCCCATGAGAAGGAATGTTCTCCTCTTTAAGCAAAGGACCAGAGGGTCTCCACAGAGAGGGCGCTTAGAGCTGTGGTTGCCTAATGGATGGACATGAAGGGGCAATTACAGCTCACTTTTGCTGCCAGAAATAGTTAGCTTCAGGCAGCTGTAAAGTTGAGTATTACTGCTATGGATTTGTGATAAGCATTGACACGAGATTGGCCCAGTGTACACTGGCTTGGACACCAGTCTGGTCCTGTATGCTACTCTGGGGGAGACAGATGTATAAAAGCAAGGTGTTAATACATCTAAATTTTGGTTGTCTACAGCCTACTTTTGGATATAGCCTTCAAAATATACTCCTCTGGCGTCAAAATAATGACGTGTGATACATTAGAATTTTTGTTAAAACTGTGGTGCCATTAAAATCAACAGCAAAATGTTGCTGTCTTCAGTGAGGAACTTTGACACAAGAGTTTCATCTGGAGCTAAGTTGAATAGTTCCGCTGTTTATTTAGGCAATTTGTCTTTATTTCCTAAAGCTTTGAGGAATAAAACTGAAGTACTGTGATTATATGCTACCATGACTATTTAAATGGGATTGAATCAATGAAGTCATTCAGAATATTACCAACTTGCTGGTGAAGTGGGTTTGCCTCTAAAACATACCCATTGCCTTTGATGTTGCAAAACTTATTTACTTGTAATGATGTTCTGTAGCCTCCTGAAGTTTTCTCCTCTGTTTTTCAATGGCAACAGCAAAATACCAAGCATAAACCAAAGAGAAATCTGTCTGGATGGGATTCATCTGGCCACATGCAAAACTCTGTAGAGTAGAAATTCCTATCATAGAATCACGGAATGGTTTGGGTTGGAAGGGCCCTTTAAAGATCATCTAGTCCACCCCCCCTGCCATATCTGAGCTACCTGTTTGAACTCCTCTTATAATCAATGAAGAGAAATAAGCACACCTAGCATTTGAGCCATCTCATTCTAAAATAGATGTCCAAAGAGGTTAGACGAGTCATTTGCATTGCAGGTAGGTGAAGTTGGAGTGAATGAATCCCACCCTACAATACCAAACTTGTTAAAATCAATAGAAGCAGTGGTCAGTCAGGAAAGAGCATTAGTATAATATTCCATGAGGGTGCATTGATTATTCATTGATTCATTGACCTTTTTGCTCAGTCATAATCCAGCCTGCTAGGAAATGAGCCCTGCTTACTCTCTGGGCTGGTAGGATGAGATTCATCTGCTGTGCAGGAATGTCCCTCTCAGAGCCACGATGCTGTAACAGAGATCCCAGCACCACTCCTTCATGGAGTCCTCTTGGTATTCTTATCAGAGAACATTCTGAATTAGCAATTGACTCAAAATAACAATGGGACACTTTTCTGAGCCCACATCCACTTTTTAATCATGATGTCTGGAATTGCTGAAATGGAATTTGACAATAAGTCCTCGATAGAACAATAAAACCATAAGGGTTTTCTTTTGTGGGGTGTTGGAGAAGGTTGTTTTTGTTTTTTCACAATAATCTCATCCAAGGTTATGTTCCTCTCAATGTTACCCAATAAAATAAAGCATACAGAGGAAAGACACATAGCCAAGACCTTAGTGCTTTGGAATAGCAAAGGGAGAAAAAGCATATATCATTATAATCTGAAATAGTATAAGAAAAGAGTGATAGGAAGAAAGACAATGCGTCCCTGCCATTGCTAGGGGAGCTGAATCCCAACTTCAGACCAAGTCTATTTAACACAAACTGGTGATTTATCATGTCAAAGCCAAACAACTATTTAATGGCAACAGATAAGACGTTGCACCTGGGCCAAAATATCTCCAAAGAATGATTTGTTACATCATTTAAGGGATTTCGGGGGAACCTGTTGTTCTTGGAAGGGATTGCATTTGGGGGAAAAATACAGCATAAATAGAAAAAGAAAGAAGTTATAGTTTATCATAAAATATGAGTCAGTAAAGCAATGTCAGGGATGCCATAAACAATGAAGGGAGTGTTAATAAGTCTGTTATTGGAAACAAAAAACAATGAAGAGGCAGATAGACAAACAAAAAAGAAATCTGATTTCGAAAAATGAAAGAAGAATGAAGCAAAACAGGACAGGATAATTTGAAAGAAAAAAGAATAAAGATATTGAGCTTATCAAGATCCAAGGGTTTGCTGCACTCAGCTCAGCGTGAGGGGAATTTGGCCCCGATCCACCTTTGTGTCCTGGCTGTCATATTGAAAGCCAGTTCAACCTGTTCCTCATGCAACGCCAAATCTGCCCCAAATTTGGCTGGCTGTCAGGGCCCCTAAGAAGCTGGTGTTGCAGCTAGGGCTCATCAGAGAAGAGCTGGTAGCCAAAGAGACTACTGGCCAAAGCTGGTAGCCCCAAGAGACAGCTCTGCTAGTTGTACGGCCCCTGGGGATGCCTGGAGAATAAGCCTGAGGAGCTGGAACTGCTGGCTTTCCCTCTGGGAAGGACAGCAGGGCACTGCAGATCTGGCCCAAGTATGTCTAGAGACATGATTAAGTGAGGCAGCAGGGTTTATTTTTAAATTAAAAGATGGAGGTTTATCAGTTTAAATTCTGAAATAGGATTGAAGCCACAAAATTAAAAGCCAGTTCTTTGGCTGTGCTGTAAGACCTGTCCTAACTGCTTAGCCAAAGGTTTTCTGGCATGGGAGAAACTCAGCTGATTTAGGCTGGATTCAACCCTCCTCAGTTGAGGGGATATTTGACTTTGGGTTGTTTGGGTCAGGCAGTTATAGAGCAAATACCTAATGCTGCTCCAGGCCAGAACTAAAACCTCCCCCTGCAAAGGTTCAGGCTGGGGAAGCTGCCTGGACACCGCTCCTCCAGGAGGGAACTGGGCTGTGCCGAGCTGGGGAAATGTTACATTAGGACTTCATTCAGGGACCAAAGGGAGGCTTGGATCTCTTCTGGCTTTATCCATGGCAATTTGATTATTCTTGATAATTATATATCAAGAAAACTGGCAGGTTTTCTCCCCACCCCTGTCAATAGCAATATTCTCATCCTTTCACTGAAGGGCTCTCTTTCTGTGCAGTGGTTTGGATTAAATTGCTTTTTGTTCTTTTCAAGTCTTTCTTTTTTGAACTGAAAGCTGACCCTCAGTGTATTTTGCAAAACGCTGAGCCTGCCTGGGTTTCTTGGGGAGGTAGAAGGGTGATGTCATTCACCACTTGATAGGGTTGAATCCTTTATCTCTCTGAACTTGGACACTGGGGAGGAATGGGAAAATCGTGCCTCTCCCTTTCTGTCTCAAATCCACTTACTTACAAATTCTTTCTCCTTATAGAGAATAACAAGTCTCCACAGCAATATCCCCTTACCTCTAGATTTTATAAAATTTGCTCGAGCAGTCCAGAATTCTTTAAAAGACAGGAACCAGAGAAGTGGAAAAGGCATGAAGGAATAAGAGGCAAGAGAGGTCCTTGGGCAGTAAGAGGGATGAGAGACATACAATATTCTTCCTTCCTAATCTGTGAGGAGCTCAAATTCAGCTAGTATAATTCATCAGAGAGACTCCAGTTTCTTCATCTACATTAACCTGTGCAAGATTGGAAAAGACTGTTGGACCTATTTTTTCATGAAAACTGAACTAAACTGTGCTAATGGACTGGCACACACAAGGCTATGGAAGAAACTGGTAAGGAAACCAGGCATCGAATATAGACGAACCCAAGTGCGCTCTCAGACAGCTTCGTAAAACAGTCTCAAGGCATTTCAGCGTACCAGCTCTTTACACGGAAAGTCTGTGATCTTGCTAACGTAAGGAGGTTAATTAGTGGAGTGGGTTCCAGGGGTTGCATTAAAAGGCCCAAAGTGTCAGTAGTTTCACATCTGCTATTAAATGAACATAATGTGTTTCTAAGCTGTTTCAAACTGTGCTTTTGTGGTGTCTGTTATCTAAAAGATTTGTCAGATCAGCTAAACCCAGGTTGATATATGAATACTGACTATTTTGTTGCTGTAATGCATTTTCTTGCTAAAGTTTCAGCTGAATATATTGCTTCACTGTAATACAAATGTTTCCTAAACTCTATTTCATTACATTCATGAATTAAAGCAGCAGCTACACTCTGAACCATTAAATCTATCATTAGTCAACTTGACATTAAGTTCTTTATTATTACAGTTAATTCAGACCAGGAAAGATCTTTTGTAGATTTGATTCTGTTGGGGATGAGAAAGGAATTGAATGTACTTACTACTGTCTCTGTTAAAAAATTATCTCTTAGAATGTATTGTGTTTTGTTAAAAATGTTTGTGAAAACCATCTTTGACTAAGGCTTAATATCTGTATCATTGATTAGCAGTATATTAAGAGTAACAAATATTAGGAAGTGGAGCCATGGAAATGAATGTTGGCTGTTCATCAGGGCCTCCGTTATTTATTTCTGTTCCCTGCCTGGACAAGTGTCTACTGCTGTAAATACTGTTGAGATCCTCTGGCACAGGATTAAAACAGACTCTTTCAAGAAAACCAGTGACTGAGGAAATTGTTTAATAAAAAGTGTATAGTAATGGTGTGAACATGAATAGGAATGAATATACCAAAGAAATATACCAGCACTGCATTACTGCATAGGAAGTGACTAGCAATCACTTCTCCCATTGCTGTAGCAAAGGAGTTGGGAGCACGCTGCCTTGATACCCGGGCTATTGGACTTCCATGTATGTTTGTAGACAGGCAAACAGATGGAGCGGGGAGTAAGGATCATGTGGCAACAAGGCTCAGAACATCAGAAAAGGAAGTGAATGAGAGTGACACACCTAATTGCAACTGGGAGAGGAATTCAGGGAGCCAGAATGTGAATTACATGAACCGGAATGCGATCGGAGCGACAAGACAGGAGTTTACAACCCAACCTGATGGGAAGCATGATGGATCCCTGGAGCCTCTTGCAAACTGATCAAGGACTGGACTGTTTGTCAGCACGAATGAGAAATTACAGACTACTGAACACAACAGAGTGTGCTGAAAGGGGGAGGAAATGAGGGCTTGTTTTATAGTGGTTGGATTTCAAAAATGTCCTCTGCTCTAAGAGACATTCCAGATTCTGAAAGGGTTCGTCACATTAAGTACAGGAAATTGTCTGTCAGATACGGTTTTGGGTACTGTGATCGTGGTGCAAAGGATCCAGATGTGCTATCTCTGACATGCTTAATACTGTAGTACAAACAATTACGATGAATTACCTTCACCCTGTGCTTTGAGATTCTGCTCTCATTCTACACATGGGCTCTTATGGTGACACGGGGAAATTCCTGCTATTACCTTTTTCGTATTATTATTTCTCAGTGTTTCAGCCAGTGGAAAAAGGATTCGAATCAATAGAATAAAGAGGCCATTCTGGACCACAGTGTGGTGAACTTATTTAAACATAATTTTTTAAATATATATACAAAGAAATATACAAACCATCTGAGAAAAAAAAAATTGCCTGTGGCTTTAGCATAAGAGATGTGCTACAGATGCAAAAAGTTGTGGACAAAAGACTTCAAGAGCAGTTTTTCAGAGCTGAAATTGGCTCTGCTTCAAATATTCTTGAAAGACTAATTTTTTTTGGATGGCAGCGACCATAACTTGATGTTAATAATGCAAGTCAATTTTAATAATGCGTGGCTCTAACCACACTAACCACAACAATGTTATGTAAAAGGAACAACTGCCATGGATTTCATGCTGGTGTGGAGAATTTTGTGAGCAGGTGGAGTGGGTTTTACATCTTCCAAGAGGGACACTTGATGTATTTCTGGTCATATGGCAGCCAGTCCTGAAGCTTGAAACGATAGGTGATATAGTTGGTATAAACTTTCTGTGCTTGAAGATCCATGCTTTGAATTTATGCCTATTGTCTGATGGCTATCACTTTAAGTTATATTGGAATAGAAATGTATTAGAAAGCCTGGAACTATGTAGGCAGAAATGAAAAATATGTACAAAAAGATGAAAACAGAAATTAATATTGACATTTACTCAAGAAATGCAAGCCACCAGACTGAGTATTTAGAGAGTATTTCACGGGGGAACACAGTTGATGTACTGCTGCATATTATGGACCATGACCATCACATCACAAACATGCTAATGTCTCCAAATAGAGAAAATATAGAGGTTCCCTGATCTGTTCTGGACTTCAGCAGATCTATTTATCAAATTAAGATTGGATAAATTATGTGGGATTCAGTCACCTAACGAAGCATTTAGTGCCTTTTAGACTGCTAAGGTCTTCTGCCTGGGCTCTTGCTGCTGCTTGATGAGACCATGTGTGTACCTTGGGTCCTGTGTCATATCTGGCAGCCCTGCACAGATTTCTTCCTCACCTTAGCAGAGCCAAAGTGAGACAATTTAGTTTAAGGCTCTTGATTCACTCTCTTGGTCCCTAGAAAAGGATTTGTTATCACTCGACTACCAGTTACCCGGGTTATTGCAACAGGCTGCTTAGAAAAATTAGAAGTCTAGAAAAGTTTGGTTTATGCTGGAAACAGAATGATTGTGTCAAAATGCTGCTATGAGTTAGATATCCAGGTAATGTACTTTTAGGAATGCTAATAGGGCTACACCGACTTCACACCATGCTGGAAATAAGAGCACAGCATATAGTCTGTGTTCTGAAGCAGTTGACCCAACTGTGAGACTGAGAAACAGACACAAATGCTCTTGTGGATCTTGTGGACTTAGTGAATTGTTCACATGAAGATGTGACAGGGAATCAGCAAAGCCACAGGCGTTACGGCTAAATTAATTTCGTAGGCAGCAGAAAGGAAAAGAAGGCTGCAAGGAAGGGAATAACTAAAATATTTTAAGGCTGCAAAGTGCAGTACAGCTACACCTTCTATTTTGAGGCTTTGTCATGCACCTGGGAGCAAAATTATGTTGGTATGGAAAATGCTGGGCAGTTTGAAACTGAGGTGATAGAAGAAAGCAAGGCAGCAAGGGCTACTTTAATTAACATTCATGGGTTGTCCTGAGGCTTGTCCATATGCCAAGGACAGTTTTCTCCAGCATTAGAGCTGTAGAACATGTGGAAAATTTGTGACCCCAGGCTTTTACTTTCCATTGGTTCTCCAGGGTATATGTCTTGCATATATCTTGTATGTGGTATGTGTCTTATTACTCTAACCAATGTAATGGTGTTGCTACACACTTTGCAGAGCTCAGGAGGTTTCCTGTAGCCTAGTGTGTGACAAATTCTAACAAGGATATACAATGATTAGGGCTCATATGCACTGAAAAATGCTCAAGTCGTCACTAGAGATATGGGTTACAGTGGCCTCCATGCCAGCAGCCTGCTGTCAGGCGCAAGATACAGCTCAGCACGAGCCACACTTCAAAGCTTAGCATCTGCCTGCAGCCAAGAAACGTCCACCCCACTGGAGTATGGATTAGCACTGTGCATGGAGAATAAGCTTTCACAGTCACCTTATAATTTGTTATTTTGACTTTTCTGTATATTTTTGCAAATGTTAGAGAGCAGAACTAAGAGTTAAGGACTCTGGGGGGCAGGTGAGGTAGTAGCAGATGAGGTGGATTTGCAGAACAACAGTGAACTAAAGATATCAGCATCATTTCACAGATTTTTAAACCATGCATTGTTGTTCTTTTCTGAAACTGCAGAATTCTGCAGAGGATGGTACTTGTTAATTGTAAACACTTAAACTGCTAAAACGGCAAGTGTCGGTTTCTTAGGAATGTATCTATTTTTTCTAACAAAAATTGAAGAGTATCAGTCTGGTGGCCAGACAACATTCACAGGCAGGAGTCCATGTTCAAGCAGACACAGTGAATTTGTGCAAGCTCAGAGTAGCAACAAAGAGCGCCACATCATGATCTTAGGAAACGGAAAACTGTTTTGTCCTATTTACTCTGATTTAGGTTAAGGATTCTTTGGTAATCAACAGTTTAAAAAGCGAGTTAGTGTTTAGGGCAACAGTGCTGTGCCATTTGTGGAATAATAATGTTCTCTTTAACACAGAAAATCTCATTCACCCAGGAGACGAAATGGGGCCAAATCCTCATCTGATGTCAATCAGCACGATTCCTTTGCCATTAGCACAGCTCCAATGTGTTCGGTGGAGCAATACCAATTTACTTCTGCTGAGGGCTTTGGCCTTCTGTCTCATAGCTCAAGGAAATTAAGCTGCCTTCCAAGTCTTCTGACTGAAGCCGTGCGCAGTTTAAATCTTGTTGCAAAAAGCCTGTTCAGATATGTTTTTCCTTTCTGTTTCAAATGATTTTGCACATTCATCATATGAGTTTAATGGAATATGTCTAATTTTCATCAAACCATGGAAAACCAAAAAACATTCACAGGTTTACACCAATGACCCATTTTGCTAAAAAAATAATAATGCACTTACTTAAGCTAAATTTACTTTGCAGAAATGGTTTTTCTTTATTTTTTCTTTTTTTTTAAATTTGTAATGAAATGTGAAGAAAATTAACATATGAGCCATTTTACACCTTATTAATAACATTTTGACAGCCCTGCTTTGAAGGTCTTTTCAAAATAATCTGAAAACCCAAGAAAATTATGTCAATATTATTCTAAGTTAGAAAGGCACCCTTTTTTCATCTTTGTTTTTTCCTTGGTCATGTTTAAAATGGCCTGTCTTAAATTTGGAGAACACTGTAAATTCACAGTTAAAGATACAATTCTGTCCTTATTGAAACTAACAGTTTCTTATGTTACTTTAAGACATCAGCTCATTGTGTCATCTCAAAAATCAGGTAAACTATGATACTCCTACAAAACAGAAAAATTATAGGAATTACCATTTTCCATGTTACATAGTGAGAACATCCTACACAGACATTAATAGTAGCTGAGATCAAGAGTGTTGTGTACTTCCTCCTGCTGTGATTAGGTTTTGCAGTTATTTTGCATGCCTCTGCCATCATTAGAGTTAACTTTTTTATTAAGTAAGTAAAAGTGAGGTATTGGGTAGGTTTATGCATTCATTTCATTTTACATTTGTTATGGTAGCCCTAAAAACCCCCCACACAGTCTTACACATGTGTGGGTCTCACTGGCAACTGGCTGCTCCCTAGGTGGTGAGTTCACCTAGGAGGTGAGTATTGCTGAAGACCATTAAGCAAGATCTGCAGGGAGCTCTATGGGGGAAAGAAAGGGCCTGAGAGGGGCTGGTCAGCCCCCGCGGTGAGGGGGACCTGCCCATGAAGAGGCTGAAAGTCCCAGCGGCAGAAGGCTTTGAGGGCACTGCGTCAGGTCCCTGTTGGTGACACTGAACTGGGACTCTGAATGCCATAGGTCTCCCTAGGAGGAAGGAAGCAAGAAACGGAGCCAGTAGTTTGGAGATACTGACTTACTGGCACATGAACTGGTGTGCTGGCTTATTTGAGAGAGGGGAACACGAGGGAGAATCAAACATCTTGGAGCACGCCTACCTAAAGCTTCCTTTTTTAGTTTTAAATTTCCTTGCACCTTCCTCATCTCTCCTCACCGACCCCGTGGTCATGGCAGGAAACCTCCTTGTAACTTGGGTTCAGCATGGCCCTGCAATTAGAAGATGTGACCCCACACATCCCACCGTGTCACTTGTGATTGCCACCATGGATGTGAAGAGGGGAAAAGTCACAGGGGCTGAGGACGTGGTGAACTGTGGTGCTGGCTGGGCTGGGAAGGATCTAACGGCACATCTAAAGGAATAAGCCCTTGTAAGGAGAAAAGCAGACAGTGTTCCCCAAAGGAACTACACAAGATGACCGAAAGAAGCTGTTTCCCAGCAGATCCTGTCTATGCTAGGGCTCTACTGGCACGACTGTGTCAGCAAGTCTGGAAACTCCTAATTGAAGCACAGCTCCAGCGGCCAAGCTTTACTGCAGATCAGGCCTCAGAAAGGGCCAGCACGCTCTGATGCATTATTTCCAGTGCAGGTCCCGCTAGATTAGGATGTGTTTTTCATTTGAAGTTGAGCTACTCTAACCCAATTCCCTCCAAACAAACAAACAACCGAACGAACGAGCAAACAAGCCCGTGGGAGGGATGGCTTATTCGTGCGCAGCAGGGAGCAGAGCGGGGTGGGGACCGACTGGCTCCGAGCGCCGGCGCTGGGGTTGTTTTCCCCTATAACTTTCATCCTGTTTGTCACTGTTACCAGGGGTTTACAAACTCAAAGCAAACATCTGGTCTGGTTTAATACCAACAAGAAAGAAAACTGGATATTAATTTTGATATGACAGTAAAGCAGTTTGATAGCGCTCACGCTGACAGAGCCGCCACACCATTTACGATCTCTAAAACTAAATTGAGTTTCATAAAACCCTCACAAGATCATATTAGGGCTGACAATTAAGATTATAATGCAGCCTAGCCTGCTAAGGAGCAGTAAATTTTCCTGGAATTTGGTCAGTTGGTTACGCTGATTTTATATTAAGTTAGAGAAAATTTTGGTCATGTAAAGGCAAAAGCAGTTTAAATCTGTTTCATACATTGCAGCGTGGTCTCACTGATTAAAAATACCTGGGCCTCTTCCAAACTTGTCGTCATATTGGCTACATGACTGTTATAAGCAAACCCCCGCAAACAGAAAGATCTGAAAGTTCAAAGCTTATTTAACTTGAGAGTGCTTGTAAAAGGGGAAAAATGCCATTTCTGCATGGAATAATGGCTTGTAACTTTTCCAGCATTATTTTTTCATTAATATCACCTGAATCTGATATGCATGTTTCACAGCAGACTCTAAATAAGAAATCTGGTACCTTTTGGCCTGTTATTCCTGTACCATCTGGCTAACAGGTACTGTACTGTTCTTGCAGTGTGACGCACCAAATAAAAAAGTCAGATCTTTTTAAAGCCACAATAAATTTCCCAAATGAGTTTGTGTGAAATGTTAAAAAGCAGAAGATAGAGGTTTTGGGTTACATTGCCTCTAATTTGAAAGGGGGATAAGTGGAGCCAGGTGGGCTACTTAGCCAATACCTGCCTGTTCCAGCTTTTTGAATCTGTGAACATTACACCCGGATACAGATGGAAATTGGAAACAATAAATGATTATTACAGAGACTTTATCATCCTGTAACTCGTGCACAAAAGATGAGCCACTCTCAAGGACACTTTGAAAGTGTGCTGCTTAGGCATGTATCCGGACAGATGTATGGGAGTAGGAATATGCCATATATCAAGTGAGAGGAATAAGATTTCTTAATTCCACTGTGACAAGCACAAGTATCTTTTAAAAAATGAACCTCCCTTTCTCAGCATTAATCCAGTTTCTTTCTGATGTCTCTTTTTTGGTTAAGATGAGCATCCACTCATTTCCAGAAATCTGCTAGTCCACAGCTGGAAATGGGGGATGGTATAAGCAGACAGATAGTAAGAAAAGGGGCTCACGATATCTTATTTGAGTTACAAGTATAAGACATAAAGGTAAGCTTAGACAGTTAAGTTCTCCACTCCTACTGGCCACTTCTGACTTATAAGTCTGTATTCTCATTAATGTTCAAAAAGCTACGTTTCAGGACAACAACTGCAAATAAAGCCAGATCAGAAATTACTCTATGGCATATTTCTTCGTTGACTAGTCACAATCAAAACTTTCCACATGGATGGCCTGACTTTGCTGGGGAATGGATGGGAAGCAGAAAAAATTTCCATCACAAAATGTCTAGCTTTCTTCCAACTCGCTCGGCAGAGGCCAATTACCCTGTGGCCTGGGGTCCCTGCTGCCCATCCCCTACCAGCTGGTGGGAGCAGAGGCTGAAGGAAAACCACGGCTCTGGGGGCCTTGGCAGCAGCCCAGCCCAGATCCATCTCAACCTCAGGTGAGCCACATCCCTCTGCAGAAGTGTGCGTCTTTTCCCATTAATGAGGAAGGCAGCCGGGACAGGCGCAGGCATCGTGCAGAGCTGGGCAGCTGGGCTCCTGTGGAGTTCAGGGCTTTTCTTTGGAAGTCTTGAGTTGGTGACAAAATGAATGCTGAGACATAAAAATCCTCAGCAGGATGGGATGAGCTTCTTTGCTTATCTCTATAACCAGCTGACAGGCTCTCCCTTTGGGATGGGAGACCACCGCAGCCAGCACAAGTCCTGATAAAGCTTGTAAGCACTGGGCAGGTCTTCCTACTTTTGCCTCTGAATCTCACCTGTGTGAAGAGGTTTTCTACTTCCATTTGATTTAAGACCAGTACACCAAGGAACTGAGCATCAGGATGCTCAGCACTGCCATGTTAGGAGCTGGGGTGAAGAGGAATACATAAACCCAAGGTAGGGGTCCCAGTCAGCTGTACCCTGAGTGGAGTATGAGGGCTGTAAGGGCATGGATGGCCACAGCCCGTGCCCCACAGGCAGGCAGGTGGGCACCCTGCCGGGACAGGGGTGGGTGCAGCATACACCTCGCTCCTGCATGGGGATCCTGCCTGCACAGCTGGGATTCGCAGCCCAAGAGCTCTCCTCAGCAGCCTAAGTCACTCCTCTGTTATAAGGGACAGATTTTACTCTCTTACAGTACTGCAAGGCTTTCTTAAGGTTCACTGACCAAAGTGCATACAATTTGGGTTAGACAGGAGAGGGCAGAGGGCTCACCGTGTTGGACTTTGGTGATTAAATTTGCTCATGGCTTTTTTCTGCCTCTCACCCTCATACCTTACCACTTTGCCACTGTCTTCTGTTGTCAGTCTTTTTTCCTTCACAATGGTCAGCTCACTTCAGCTCCTTGTAAAGTGTCACCAAGCTCTGCAATGCAGTAATTAATTAAAGGGCAGAAAGAAAGTGTAGTGATGGGAATAATGCAATTCTTACCCATTTTCTAGTCATTTTTCTTTCCTCTTAGGGAAAATAAAACATGAGCTGGAACAGCAGGACTGCATTTAAAACAAACAAAAAAAAGCCTCTTCCAAAATACCTTCATGTATAAGAATGGGAAATTATTTCTTGCAATTAGATCAAATCAGGCTATTCCACAAGATGGAAGACTTAGCTCAGGAGGAACCGCTGGAACAAAGTGTGGTGGAAAGCTTAACACCATCTCTATTTACAAGGGAAAAAAACAAACTTTACAGATCTGATCTTCATTGTATGAGAAATCAAATAATATTTTCAACATTTATATTCATTCGGAATTAGTGGAAATGCCACAAGGATGAGAATTTTTTGGCCTAGCACAGAAAATGCCAGTTTCATAACAGCTGTACATGTTAACATACTTGTTCCCTTTGGGGTATTTGTATGTCTTACCAGCTTAAATAGCTCCACTACTTATAAACTAGTACACAAACGTCTAACAGATGTACAAGTTCACATGAGAAGGAATAAAAAATGCACAAAACCCATCACTCTTTCACAACTGATCTGCTTTAATGTAGGAAACACAGCCCACTTGCGCTTCCTTCACTGCGAATGCTTTCTTACTCTGTGAGATCCCTGAATCCCAGCCTACTCTTTGTTCTTTCGTATTTGAAATAGCTGTTGGACTTTTAGAAATGCTCCATCAGTCTTTTTTAATTGTCTCATGAGACCCAGTATTCTGAACAAGCATAAATAAATGCCTTTAAAAGCTCCGAGATGGATTTACTGGGAGGACTGAGGTGAGTACTTTCCCCCTTACATAACAGCAGAGGAGCTGTGACCCTGAGTGGTCCTTTCCTCCCCTTATCCACAGCCATGCGGCATCCATCTCTGAACAGTCTGATTTTCATTTGCTTGGCACATTAACCTGCATCTAAACAGTTTTGAGCTCCTGCTTCTCCTTCTTCCTCGTTCCCCTCCTTTTGTGACTTTGGGCCAGAGCTGTGTGGAGCTGATGCTTCTTCTTTCTCCTACCTCCTGTTTGCCACGTCCCTTCTCCAGGGAAGGAACTGGTCTTAGATGCACATTTAGGATACGTCTATGTCCCACAGTGTGGTCCTGCAAAGAGATGGCCTGAGCAAGCTGCATGTTAACAAGCACAGCCAACGTAGCACAGAGATCTTTCTTTGCAAAATAAATCAGCCTGCAGTTTTACCTGAAGATAAATTTATCCTCAGAAGTACAATAAAATAGTTTCCCTGGACTGGCAGATGAATTGGTCTTTACTGCTCCTACTGTCCAAGCTAGCTTGCTTATGGTCGAGGCAGATTGTTTGTACGGCAGTGGTTTGTGTGGCACCACCTACACAACTCGAATTGAGCTCAACAGCTGAGAATGCTTGGACTGACCAGTCACTCAAGAGAGTTTGTCCCTCCAATTATTGCACAGAACATATGCTCTTGTGTGCTGTATGACACCAAAATCATTCTCACGTTATTAAGCAACCATGTATTTTCTGAAAGAAAAGAGAGGAATATACTTCCAGACCAATTATTAGTCCATGCTTGCAGGAGGATAAATGAGGAAAACATTCCTGTCACTTCAGGAGACACCTCAGTGCTCTGCTGAGCATCCATTACCTTTACATCATCAAGTTTAACTAGATGTCAGTTAAACGATTGCAAATGCTGTATCCTTAACAGTGCTGTGGATCTTGCCAGTTTACTGGCACCAGTGAGACTTAGATCGACTGGGATTTCCCCTCGCATTCTTTGCTGTAGATCCTGTCTATGGCTTTTGGGTTAGCTCTTCTCCTTCCTCAAGAGAAGCAGTAAACAAGCTGGTAGATCTGTCCTCTGCATTGTCAAAGTGTAAAGTTACACCGCATCTGTACTTTCTTCTTCATTTTGTTTTTTAATAATCTATTGGGTTTGTTTGTTCAAGTTAATGAAAGTAGTATGTTATTGTTATGTAGTTATGCCAAAACACTTCACCAGAAATTTCATAAAAGTTTTCTGGTGCGTTGCCCGGTTTTACGTGGTTTCACTTTTTCCCTTCATATAGAAGAAAAGCACATGGAAGATAAAGATCTTAGGGTTAATACAACTAGAAAAAGCCCTGGGAAGATTCCCTTAAACAGCAAAAAAGGAGTTAATGAAAAATCAAGTACAAATGAATTATTGTCTGGCTGGCTAACAGTAAAGCTTTAAGGTCTTGATCGCAGCTTTTATTTGCAACGGTAAGCATTTATGCTCAGCAGGAGTCCAGCCAACTTTTGGGGCGACCATTTGTGTGAGAAAGCACACATCACCACAGGGAAAGGTCTCGCCACCTAACATTTGCAGCTTCACAAAGTTTCAAAATTGTCCTTTGCTCATAGTAGCATTCCTCTTGGGCTAAAGAGTTTCCATACAATTAAAAGGAGAGGGTCTCTGCCTCCAGGGAGTTCACAGCTGAAGGTCAAAAAAACCAAGGGGAATCAACAAAGGGTTTTTTGTGCAAATCAGCAGGATGCTACAAAACAGCATTGCACTAGCCTGTCTTTTAGGATGTCTCTGACTTGTTCTGTTAGTACAAAGAGGCTATTTTCCTGGAACACCTCCATTATCTGTGCAAAAATGCTACTTTTGGAGATGGCACCTGAGAAGTTCTAGAACTGTGAGAAAGCAAATTATAAGAAGACAAACTTTAACAAACTGTAGTTTGTTCATATAGATGGTGCAGAATTTGAGTGCAATAGACTTGCAAGGAGGAATATATGTGTAAGGGTAGAATTTGTCTCTCTAATGGTAAATATATCTACTAATTTAATTTTAAAGCCTGAATTCTGATAAATCAGCCTTATAGCCCATCTTTGTGTCCTGGCTGTATACATCTACTGAAGTTCAGGGCTGTGGAACTTCCTGGATAGTTTTAAGCAGTAAAATATTCCTCATTTCTGATTTCTCTGCTGTTCATGTTAAAGTTAATGGAATGGTCTCTTTGATTTTATTCAAGTGGGATCAAGCTCTCAAACATAATTTAAGACCTTAGCCAGTTCCCATTGCAGCAAGCAGGCCCAACAGCTAGCAGCTAGAGTTGCACATGCAGATTGCCAAATGGAAGGAAAACAGGCTGAAAGAAGCATAAATACAAGGGGTACTGAAAATAAATTTATTGGAAATGAACACTGAATCTGAATGAAAATCGGAACTGGTTCCAAATCAGTTTCAAAGAACTGGTACAGCAGAAAATGGCCTTCTTAGCCAGTATTATGTCCCTTACCTTAGATAAACTAACCTATTAATGATGTATAGTGGAGTCACATATTTTTCTCCGATGCATCTGCCAAACATCTATATGTGCAAGTGAATTCACAGATTCTGGATTGCTTTCAGAGGCAGGGATGTAGACATCTAAGTCTCAAGTCAAAGTAATGTGACCCTCTTTGTAGCTGGATACTTTTTTTCCCTCTAGTTTCATATACACCAGTGCAAATTTCCCCAAGACCGGCCACAGCTGCATGGAGTTAAGTGATGAGGCACATCTGCCTTGATGAGCCTCACGGTGGGGGGCACCATGCCAGAGTCAGAGCGCAGTTTCTGAATATGGGGTCCAGGTTACAGTATTGGGCCACAGCCTCTCCCCTGCTCTAGGACACCTCAGGCCTGATCAGCAAGTACGGCAGATTTAAGATCAAGCAGACCAGCTAGATTTGGCATTTAATTACAAGAATATTAAGCACAGTAAAAGGAATGAAGAGTCTCACATGGTGAAATGGTGGGTGATGGTAAGCTGCCCCGTGGTACCTCTCAGTCCTACCCACCACAAGCCCCCATCCTCTTCCCACCCAATGCTCTTCTGCTCGCCTTTTCAACCCCACTCCTCCAGCATTTTTCAACCTGCAGGTCTCCAGACTCCTTCTTGCTCCACCCCCCTCCACTCCTCCCCATCTGCAAATGTTCCCGATCCGTATTTCCAGATATCCTTGTGCCTGGTCTCCCACTGCCCATGCATGTCCCCTGGCTAAAGCCCAGCTTGTTTTCAGGATGATGCCAATGATGTCACATCCCTCCTCCTAGGCTTGTTCCATCCCCGCTGCTGTCCCCGTCCATCACTGCTGTCCCATCCTGGCCATGTCACCTCCCTAACCTGATTGTCCCTGAAGAAACAGTGACATTGTAAGAACCTGGTCACAGGCTGAAACCATGAAAAGCCTTCCAGAGCTGCACCATAAGGGTGAAAAATGAGGGAAAGAGACGGTTTTGCCTGGGATCACAAACTGGGAAGACGACATGGTGTTGCTCTCCCAACATGCAAGGTACCAGTTTCGTGGAGTAAGAACATGAGGTAGGAGCCAGTTACAAGGGTGTTCAGTACTTGAGACTTGACCAGCCCACCAGCAAAGAGCTAGTAGTTGTTCACCAAACTTACAATAAATATAACAAAGTCTAGAACACTTGGAGTTGGGAGAACCAAATATGGAGCTATAAGTCCTTTGAGGGGCTGCAGAATAAATTCAATTCTGTGAATTTCCTCTCACACACACAGCCACATTATTTAAATGAACACGTGTCTGTCTTGTCCTCTTCCTCCCACATTTCCCCCCTGTTCCTCCACCAGTAGAGGTACAACAATAAAACAGATTTGCTTTTTTTTGCTCTTGGAAAGCTGGGCTGCACATTAGTAACTTCCCTTTTGAAATCTAAACTGAAAAATTATGTGCACTAGCAGATCATATTGTGTTCTTATTCTTGAAGCCAAGCTCCCCTCGGGTACCTATACAGCTTAAAAAAGCAGTGACAGGATATACAGCTGGACAGAGTATTTCCAGTGGAGCCACTTTCCACTGGACAGTGACATTTTGGTGGAATGTGTTGTTTCTGTCAGAATTTGTGCTGGGAGCCAGTCTGGTAAGCAGGTGGGTGGCCAGAACCACAAAAAGCAATTTTTTAACAAAATTCCATTATAAATTTCTTTTGTCTTTCTGACTTTTCCTTCCAATTTGAAATAAAAAATAAATAAATCTGGAAATGGTAATTTTTCTGTGGAGCAGGAATTCCTAAGCCTTAACCAAAGAAACTATTTGTTTATTTTTCCATTTGGCTCTTCTTTTCTGTTTCTCTGGCTTCTCTCACTCAGCTACCCTTCCCACTCCCCCTTTTTGTTCCTTCTGCTTATTTTTCCCCTTTCACCTCTTCATTTCTCAGCTGAATTGTTCTCTCACTCCTGGCTTTGCAATCTATTTCACAGCTGATCCTTTGCCGAGCATGAACTCAATAACACTGGAGGTGAACTTTCACACTCATGTTGATTCAGAGGATTAGGGTAAACAGGTTTGCCCCTCTTTATGCAGTAAGTAAGGTTAATGTATAAACTTCCTCTCTCTCTGCTTTATATTCTCCTCGTTTTTATTATCTTAACTTACTATTTTGTTTTAAAACCCCGATCCATATCTAAACATAACCTCATGTGACCTGCCTGGCCACCACCACCACCACTTCGCCCTAGCCCAGCTCCCCTTTTCGAGTAGCAGAGTTGCTGTTTGAAACAAGACTTTGAATTGGAAATGACTTCAGTGTTCGGTGCAGTACCTTCAGTAATGTAGTTCGGTAATGGAGTTCCTGCTATAGGCACCTTTTTCCTCTCAGCCTGAGAAAAGTTTTACCTCCCTTATTAGTTTCACTAGCAGTAGCACAGGTTGTTTTAATATTCTGTGCTGCCTGTAACATATTGCAGATGTACCTGTGTGAAATGGTCTCTCGTTATTGGAATGCAATAAAAAGAAAATAAGCTTCTCGAGAGGAAAGAGGGTAAAAGAAAAAAGTTAACCCAGTTTGGGCCTGAAATTCCCCAGATTTTTATACTAACATTAACATTTTATAATACAGCTATTAAATTACCCATAGAAGTGCATTTAAAAGGGCTCTGGGCTAAATTCCATATTCTTTCCTTTACTTAGTCCCTATATCTGTTGCTGAAACAGTGATAGAACTTGCCTGATTAAGGCAGAAGAGTAACATTTGCAAAAGCATAGCAGCGATTCTAGGACCTCTTTCCCGAAATTTTGAAGCCTAAGGGTACGCTTGTGTCATGCCACAGAGAACGACGAGGAGACACCTGACGCAGAAGACACCACAGAGTTTCAGCAGCAGCAGGAGTCTGGGCATCTCATCTGTGCTGTACCCCAGCTCGGGGCAGAGCATTTCAGCTCAGCTGCACCTTGTTGACCTGGCTGCAGTGTGCTGGAGACTGGGGCTGGTGTTCGCACACACTTCTGCGCCGTAGCTTGAGAGCACTAGTTTTGTTAGCTGTGCACTGTGTTTACTTGCGTGGTGTCAATCTACTGTGAGTCAGTTTTTAAATGGGGCACAGGCTTCCAAGTTAACTGGAGACTTGCAAAATGTCCAAGGAAAACATGAGGGCCAAATGCTTTCCCCTGAAGGAAAGCCCTCATCTGGTACAGATCTGACACACCGTGCCTTTTCTCATTAAGCATGCAACGTATTAGGATCTGCAAATGAGGCGAGATATATCCATGTATTGGTTGTCCCTAAAGGGAAAGGGCCAAGTAATCCAACAGAACAGCATCCATGCTGATCTGAAGTATGTTAGATGCAGCACAGAAGTGGCAACAGGATCAAAAGATGTTTCTGTGCACTTGTTCTGTGCACCCATTGCCATCTCTGAAGGGCTTTTGGTTCAACTGAGCTGGTAGAGGAACTCATTCTCAAATTCTGAAAGCACCTTCAAATTGCTTGCATGCATGTGTAGATGTCTCCAGCTTGTAACTTGAAGCCAGTACAAGCATTTTAATTTGTTTTAATTCACTGCCTCTGTGAAATGAGACCAAAGCAGAATGTCCCTCTCTCCCTCAGAAGAGCACAGGACTGTGCCAGTGCATTTCTCAAGGCAAGCTGCATTATTTCACACCAATTTACTCAAAGTTCTGCAACAGTTTCTTGCAAACACTGATTTTTCCTCAGGGTTTGTGTTTTCAAGTGTAGTGTGTATAGCTGATCTCTTCCAGTTTGAATGCTTTATTACCCGTTGACGGTAGAGCTAGAAATACGAATGGTTTCTTAGCATGAGAACATCATCTATGATCTGAATGGACTTAGTGTACTAAAATGTAAGGGTTGAATACAAATGTGTGGCTGTTGGTCCCATGCCAAAACAGAGTTCACTAAAAAATGAGTCCAGGTCAGCATAGTCTGGGATTCTGACTTGTGTCTGTGTAAATCCATGAGTTTGGTGATCTAAACCTGGGGAAAAAACCTGTGTTTGGCCCTCCGCACCTTGAGAGATGAACAGTGAGAAAGAAACTGGATTATTGTAGTGGAAAGGAAAAAAAGCCATTGTGCAGCCGTTGTTTGTAATGGGTAGATCATCAACCTGGTGTAATTTAGCAAAGCTCTGCTGCCTTCAGTGGAGCTGCCCCAGTTTATACCAGCGGAAGACCTGGCTTGCCGTAATTTATCATTACTGTCAGCAATCCCTGTAATTTTAATCTTACAGCATCTATGAAGACCAATGTGTTATGCTCAGCTTCTTTTGTGGAATCATAAGGGAATTGTAAGCCTTCTGGTAATCTTGGATAATCCCTGAAGCTATGAGTCATTAGAAGCAGAGGCCCTTCATACATCGTTTGAACCCCTAATTATCCAACACATGCGAGTGAAAAGTGAGAGGCAAGAGCAGGGCCAGCAGCAGACAGAAAACACTGGACGAGCGATTTTGAAAGGGACTTCCCATTAATATAAACAACCTTCTTTCCTTCCTAATAATGCACCTGTTAGCAAATAGATTCCTGGAGAGCTGCTCTCATGCATCTGCTTACGACTTTGCAGAGGAAGTAGCTAATTGACATTAGGGGACTTTGAGGTGTTTCCTGACTATAACTGTGCAGTGTTTAACACTGCTTTATAGAGCACAATGCTCAAAACTCTGCCAAAAACTCCGGAGCCCTGCGGAAAATGTGGAAGAAGCAAAAGGTTTCCATGTCCAGAATGGTGACCTAGAATTTAATCTGTTTCCAGGTAGAATTAATAGCACTCTGGCATGCAGCCCAGTCTCTTCCTCCGCACAGAATGAGTCCTAATGAGAGCTTTTTTCCTCTCTGAGTGACTAATCACATCTCTTTGAAAAGAGATGCAATTCCCTTGATCACTCCCTGTTCCTTACGGTAAAAAAATCGGAGCTATTGAAGAGAAATCTAAGAAACTGCAAGAACATTTTAGAAGCAGGGTGCGGGCAGCGGCGGCAGCAGGTCTTACTTTGTGCCAGCCTCAGAACATGTTGCACAGGAGGAAGGAGGCATTCAGCCCCTTGGTTGCGTACCGCTTTGAAATCACTTGTTGCAATAGCCTGTTGTGTACACTACCCAGGCAGGGTTCATGCTCTACTCTGCAGCCTACTGATAAAACAAACGAGCAAAGGGTTGCATTAAGAATGCAAGTTCTTCTTTGAGCGTTATATTTTGCAATTCATTCAAAGGGAAACATTTTTAACCAGGTTTCTGGAAGGAACAAGGTTAGTAATCTTGCTCAGTATGCATTGTTTGTTCCCTATCTTTTGAACATTTTGGTTGATTTCAATGCTGTTGAGGCCTTACATATCTTGGAGAAATCATCAGCGACAGAGAGACAGAGATTTATGACTGCCCCAAGTGTGTGAGAAGCTGCAGTAGAACCCACATCTTTGTAGACACAAGAGTCAATCGATCCTGAGACACAAGCAAAAGGAGGCTCCGTTAGTTCAGATGCTCTTTTAATTTAAATACTGCTTGTGCTGAATTTCCAGTCAACCACATGACAGAACAGAAGGAATTTCTCATGGGACGTGTGGGGCCTTTGACAGTAGTAATGGATAGGGCCTTTTTCAATCAGTGCTGTTACTTCTGGTCATTGCTCAAGACAAAACTGGGCATTTGTGCTTTGAGTGTGGAACTCCAGAGGGGAACGGGCTGGTGAAAGTTCAGCCAGCAAGAAGGTAGAGAGGACTGAGACTCTGTACTCGTATGCTACAAAACAGTTGTTGATTTTAAGACATCTGTAAATCAGGCCTGTCTATTTGGTGTCTCAGATTAGCTGGAATTATTTGGGCCATTGCTGAAGCATTGCCTCTTTAAATCTTCAGCAGACCAGTACTGGTTAACGGGATGGACTGTCAAAGTATGCTTCTGGGGGAAAGGTGGGATATAGGAACTACTCCATCTCTCAAAGGTATGTTCAAATTTGCCCCAATGGCTGCAGAGCACAGCTGGATGGTGAAAATCCTGTGGATTTGGCTGTGGGCTTGTTACAGAAATTATTGCAGCAGAGCACTCTCAAGCAACAATCGATTGTATTTCCGGGAATATTTTTTTCTTCTCACTATAGCTGGAGGTTTTGCTCTTTTTTTGCTTTTAGTTTAGTGTGCCTAATCTGTTCCTCTCTCTCTTTTTTCTCCTTTTAGGAAATTCATTTGTGAACAACTTCAAAAATGGAAAATATTTTTAAAACTATAAACAATTTCTTTTGTTTTCTTGTGGGGGTCCGTTAGCTGGCACTGGTCTAAAGAAGAAATCCCATAGCTCTCACGGCCAATTTGTTTTGGTTTTCTCCTTTGGTTTATTGTATAATTACACAGGCCGGATGGGTGGAGATCAGATCAGTATCATTGCAATCCCTGTTATATCTGTCATCCCACAAGTCTGTTTGCTTTCCAGAGATTATTGGTGTTCATTTCAGCAGTTCTATCAGCTAGTATATTGTGCTATTCGGTGCTTCTCTCGCCAAAACACACCTACTGTGTCCAAATGCAGGAAGAAGAAGGTTACTTATCCACAGCCTGTGTGTACCTCAAGAAAGCTCTAGCACATCTCTGAATGTTGTGAAACAGCCTCTCCTTTGCTGTGTGTAAATTTTCCATTTACTGAACAGCTCTGACTTCTTTCTCACCTGCTGGTATGACTCTCTCTGTGCAGAAGAGGCAGTCAAAATTCCACTTTTATTATTAAAAAAATCTCCCAAACCCTAAATCCTTTGTTCTGTTGAAGACACTGGAAGCAGCTTTGGGCTGACAGAAATCAGCAGCAATGTTGACATATACTTC
The DNA here is from genome assembly GCF_018139145.2 of Gymnogyps californianus. Taxonomy (NCBI): domain Eukaryota; kingdom Metazoa; phylum Chordata; class Aves; order Accipitriformes; family Cathartidae; genus Gymnogyps; species Gymnogyps californianus. Next base: position 178,630,152 of record NC_059471.1, read on the forward strand.
ACAGGGTCTAAGCTTTCATTCAGTAATATTATGCCAGGGTGTAGATCTTCAAAGAATTTTCTCACTAGAGAATTTCTCAACCTCTACTTTCTTACACAGAGTCAAGCTGGGAATAGATGCTTCCCCGTTAATTTAAAGTGGTGCTTGTCTAGATGCCATATCCTTAAATCAAGACAGTATTACTCTTGTCACTGGATGATTTTGCACATGTGAAGCCCCAGAAGATGCAGACACTGGCACCACACAAAATAGGTAACAGAGGAGATTAAGATACTTTATGTGTCTTGCAGACAAGAAACCAGACCAGTTGCCTTGATGTCTGTCAAATGGGGAAAGGCATTAATCAGAATGAAAAAAAAAGAAACCTCTGTCATTTTCATTTGCTCATTCTACTACTCGGCTCTTAAGCAGAGGTAGGTAAAACATTTCTGGGCATATTTAAACTATTCTGTTTTTCCAAGACTTAATTTATACCCAGTTTTCATGAGAGAGAGAACGTGAGGACATCAGCAATATGCAATAGTTCAGGACAGGGAGCAAAAGATACATGCGGTGGGAATCTGCGTTAGGACAATGATGGTGCTCAAGACTAAGAGAGCCAGTGGCCAGTCACAGAAGAGTCAGGGCCAAATTTCATGTTGACTTAAATAGTATATCAGTTCCAGGTAGGTATGAATCCAAAACTCTGCGGCACTGGGTATTGTAGAAAACTCGTATAGTTTTGATCTTCAGGAACTGTGAATAAAAATAAAAAACAAGAGAACGGCAGAAAGGGGGCTATAACAACCAATAAAGATGATAAAAAGTAACATGAGCAAGAAATATCACCTAACATATAACTAGCATTGCAGATTCATTCTACCATGTACTGTAGCACATCTGAGAGTGGCATTTGAAAGCAAGACATAAGTCTTACAGAGGAATAAGGCTGATGTTAAGGCTATTTGCATATGCTTATGTCTTTGGCAAAAGCTGAATTCATCATATACTGTATTCAAGGCTGTTGGTTGAATCAAAGCTGTAGGTATAAAATATAAGTTGTTTTTAACCTAGGTTAGTTGGTTTAGTATTTGACCAGAGGAAACAAAGTTGTTGATCTTCTGTTATTTTTCAGTTGCACCGCATTAAAGTATGTGCAGAAGGCTTGATAAAGTATTTTTCATAGAACCATTATTGTGTGGCTGATTTATGTGACTACTTTGATGGTAAGGAAGTTTAATTAGTAATAGCTGCAGTTCTTGAAGAGAATTTTAACAAGGTGCCTCACATATGAAAAGCACAGAAGTCTCTTTGTTCTGAACAACCTCTAACAGGGTATAGAAGGGGACTTTTGCTCACTCTGCTCATTCTGATAAATTAGTAGGTTGCTTTGAGCAAGTAAGCGGAACAAGATCACAATACCATCGAGCATCAAGTCTTGGCCCACTGAGGGAACAGTTGCACCATTGCTAAACTGCTGCAGAAGATTTATACTGTCACAACATCAATGCTGGGATTTCCTTCCTTGCTTCATCGAAATGGGGCGTCAAGCTCCAGAGCCCCTTTTCTAGTTGTCTCTAGCTAGATGTCCAAAAGCTAAGCTATTTTCCCTGTGCATGGAGAGAAATTGGTACAGCTAGGGAGTGAGTCACCTCATCCAAACACAAGAGTTTAGGATAAGCCAATTCAATTTCTGTAATCAAATCTGCTGAAAACAACCTTCCACGCTTTCTGTTACGAAAAAAAATAGGTGGGGTTGGTATTGCAAGGTCCCACTAATTCAGGCTGTGTACCCATCTGGAGAACATCGTGTATTCTCATCTTTATGGCTATTAGGTTTTGGAAAGAAAATGGATAAACAAGTTGTTTGAATCCATAAATCTGATATAACTTTTAATAAATATTTTGGTGTTGTCTGAAACACAGCGCCTACGCCACCAACTAAAGGAGGCCAGGGATGATTCTCTGTACTAAAGGCCAGCTGGCATGGCATCGATCCTGTCCGCAGACCTGAATTCACTGCCTTCTCAAAACAGAGATGTCAGGCTGCTTTGCGAGAAGGGTCCCTGGCAGGCACTGGGCTTGAGCACGGTCTGTGGCAGCATTAACAGGCACCGGCCAGAAGCGGGCAAGACTGCGCTCATCGTTTCATCGCAGTTGTGAACCAGGGTGTGAGCTGTGCCCTGCCTGTTTCTTATTTACTAGAATAGACATAGTCAAGAGGTTTTATCCTGCAAAAATATAGTTACTACTCAAAACACTTCTTTTAGCAGCAAAAGACCAGAGGCTCAAAAAGGACAGTGTTCTCTGGCAGGGCAAGGTTATGTTTTCAGATTGGGAGGACTTATAGATAATTTCATATGTTTATGGGTGTAATTATGGGTATAATTTCATATGTTCCTTAAGAAAGATCCCCAAAGGGAAAGCCACATTGCCTGTATGGTCTCTAAGTGAATCCTGATCAAATGACTTTCGATTATTTTAGCTATATCAGGTAGACTACCTGATAGTGTCTTGAATCCTTCTCTAGGTGTAGAGATGGTGGCTCTCATACATTTTGTAAATGCTCTGAAAGCTTATAACAGTCTGGCAAGAGAGCGGTGGAATGGAACAATCGTTTCTTTCTGGTGTCTGAGATGCATGGCACATACATAAAAGAAAAAAAGAAGGCTGAGCATTGATCAGACATCAGGATTTACGCCAAGACTACAAGAGGTCAAGAATACTATCTTAAATTCTTTCTTTTTGATGAAGCGCTTTAAAATTCTGAGGTCTAAGACAGGTCTGAGGTCCTCAGTTTTGAGGGGATAAGGAACTACAGTGAACAAAACCTCTCTCTGCAGCGTCATGAAGGAACTACCTCTCTAGCTGTGAGAAATCCAAGGGGAATTGTGCCAGGGAGTTAACTCAGTCTCACAAGAGTTGAAAAGGAGATGGATGGACACAAGAGAGGGACTAAAACCAGGAACTATAAATCACTCCCACAGCGTCTAGAGCTAAACTGAATTTCCAAATGCTAGTGAAATGGTTTAGAAGTTGGATTTTGTGAATACGTCTCCTACTTGCCATAGGGATCCACTTTGAAGCTTATGTACATAGAACTGGGAAGTTATTTTGTGACTTCCTGTGACTATAATCTCCAGGACATGAAGTCCTGTGACTCCATACAACTCTCACATTTGACTCAAAGCAATAAGTTAGTAATAATGATGATTGTCAACGATGGGGACAAAAGCTTGAGTTCCTAGGTTTACTTAGATTAGAGATTGCCATATACAACCAAATCTGTGACAACTGCAAACGGGTTAAGAAATACACAAAAAGACTGATTACAGAATAAGACTACTCATTTCTAAGCATGCAGACCCAATGGTTATACAAACACAGGCTTTAAGGAAAAGAGGTATTTCTCACTGTGGGCATCTGTGCACTCTGAAAAAAGACATTACATAGACTCAAGCAGAATGTTTTGGTCTTGGATATATATTTTACTGCAAAGACAATGGGATTCAGATGTGCCATAAAAAACAAAAACAAAACAAAACACATGTATTTCTTAGGTGGCGTGAGATAAAGAGCTGTATATAGCCTCTTATATTCGAAACATCTCAAAGCCAGACATGGGGATTTTTAGTCCCACAGCGCTGCTAATGTCTAACAACTTTCTAAGAGTAAGGGAGCAGACAGCGTCTCTTGTTCCTCAGCCGCGCTGTTGCAATATCAGTGCAGATGCCCGTTGTGATAAAGGTTTCTCGTAATGTAAACAGTTATCGGCTCCTCCACTAAGAAACCCTGCGCCAGACTCTCCGGCACACTGCAGGGGCTGTGCGCTGAGCTGGCTCCTGTGTTGCTACCTCTCTTCCCAGGGTCGCAGGTGCACAGCTAGACCCCTGCTGCGATTCCCCCCGCCTCGGCCGGCTCCTGGCCCCGGGGAGCCCCTGCCAGCTGGATGCACTGCTGTGCTTGGTGCTGAGTCTGCTCCAGCAGCTCCCTTCCACATAAATTCAGCAGAAAGCTGGAGAATATCACTGACAAAGAAGGAAGGATTAAAAAAATAAGCAGACCACATAGGACACTCTCCATTGCAGTGGACAGCACTGCAGCCTGTGTCCGTAATGAGCGATACGGACCTCTTGTGGTGGTCAAACCTCAGTATGCTCCTGCTAGTCAACTGACGCGTATTTCATAAAAATTAGCTGGCATTTTACTGTTAAAATTGTTTTTAGAAATTGAAAATTCTTTGCGGCTTGTTATCCTTTCTCAAATGTGTCTGTGTTTTTTTAAAACAGTCTGATGCACAGACTTTTATTTACATGTTTTATAAGCCCCGTAATTCGTGGCTTCCTACAAATTTTTTTGTTTCAAAATATAACAAATTAATCAGAGACCTGAAATTCTATTAATACAGGTCTTTGTAGTGCACTTCCTGTCATTCATACTTCCAAGTGTCCCAGGGAAATCCGCTAATTGAGAGAAGTCAACAGCAATCAGGACAGTTACAAGACAAACTGGGAAAAGCAACAGTAATTATGCAACAAATCAATGAATATATTAAAGTAAATGGAATTCTTTTCTATTGCAGAAAATGTAGACTTAATTAAGAGTACGGACGAATTAGTGTTCTACGTGACAAGGAGAAATGTTAAGATAAAGGACAGATGGAACAATTAAATTATGCAGGCAAATCAATCTGGGAGGTAGCAAAAGTGAATGACTAACTGAAAGCCCTGATCTAACCCATCAGATGACTACAGCATGAGAATTAAGCAGCAGCATGTGCACAGTTACCAGCAAAAATATCTGGTGTTACTTCAATTTCACAAAAAGAGTGACATTTTACACTCACATAGATATATACAGAGATGTATAGATACACATTACACCTTCTGTTGTGCAAGGAATCTTGCAGACTTGGACTTATTTCAAAGAACGGTGGCTTTGGGCCATTATCAGCATGTTATTAACAAGTATTCTGTTAGTTCACTCATGAAGGCTTCCCCAGTGAGGATCTTCCATGGGCATCTGAACTTCAGATCTTAGTGATGCCTTCAGAGCCTCTCAGGTGGATTCGGCCCGGACACAGTAATTTGTATGACATGCATCCCATGGCACTCACAGTACTCTGAAATGGCCTTTTTAGTACTTTCCTTGCCTATTTGAAACATGCTGCCTATACTGCCTGCTGGCATTGCCCAGGAGCTAAACATTTGCTGGGAGCAGCCTTCCTCACACACCCCCATGGTCCCCCTGGACCCAGACCTATCAGCCCATGTTCTCTCCCTACAGGTAGCTCTCTACTCTTCATCGCACATAGTTTTTCCTCAGTGAGGTCCTGGTATGAGACCCCCTTGCGAGGCAAGCGCTCCTGATAGCGGTACTTTTGGCCTCATAAGCAAGATGGCTACATGCTTCACATGTATTACCAAGTCTTTGAAAAAAAAAAAATCTCACCAAATGTCTTGGGCTCTGGGGTGAACATAACCATATTCAAGCCATCCTTGTGGAGAGCTGCTAATGGTGGGGTCACCTGGACAGTGTAAGGGAGCACAGCAGAGGGTGAAGTATTGAGTATCTGAAGCAGACGTTTTCCCTCCCAGCAATCTCATTTTATTATGAACTCCCCAGGGTATTGTCCAAGACGAAGACATTTGCCCTGAAAGGCCTTGGAGTCACAAGAGCATGTGGACACTACCAATGCCTTCAGAGCAGCATGGCTTCTTTTTATATTTGTTTTCTTCTCGTTTTTTCTCTGAACAATGCACTGGGAGGGATTATACAACACTCCCCCAAATCTGCATCTGCATTGCTGGATACCTTGCTTTCTGCAGTTTTGAGCAGTTACACCAGGACCAGATGTTCAGCAAATTCACTGGAGCCTGAATTAGCACTTCGAAGCTTTTTTTCCTATAATGAGAATGCCTTTTGGCAAAACTAAAGGCAACCAACTCATATGGCATAGGCCATCAAAGTACAGTAAGAAGGTAAATTTTTAACTGGTGACCGGTAGATGTATTCTCTATTTTCTGCTGATGATGTTTGGACATCTCCAGTGTCCCAGAACAGATTTTACTGAGGTATAGAAAGAGAAGACTGTGACAAAGACAGAAGTTTTAGTTACACAAAATGCATTGGTACAGTTTGCATTTCCTTTTTTTATTTTCTTTCATTCTTACTGTGATTTTTAGCCGATTTTCACCACTTTTGTGAAAAGTTGTTCAGTTTTTGATTGCTGAGAGCTGACAAGTGGTTAGTTTTACGACGAGTAGTCAACAGCTTTTACAGGAGAAAGTGAACACTTAAATGAGCTTTCTTTGACAAGAACATAACTCTGTCAGAATCAGATGGGGTCACCAAATTGCCCTTAGACTCATGCTGATGAGGTTATTGCTACTGCTCCAAGTCTCATACTGATTCTTCCTTTGTTGCAAGAGCTAGACTGCACAGTGCTTCCACTGCAAGGAGAAGGTACTTAGATGGCTCATGCACGTCCATCTTCTCTAAGTTTCAGGAAATGTAATAGAGTCTGAGACTCCAAATCTGAGTTTAAATTGTATTATAATACTGTTTTCAAAGACAGGTACACTTTCATGTGTCCTGGAAAACAGTCAGACACATGCTTTGATGTCTTCTTTCCGATAAAAAGCAACAGCGCCTGCAGCCCAGACATTACTTTTGAACAACTGTAACAAAAAAGGGAAAGCATGTGGAAGAAAGGGAAACTCTACACAAAAGAAAACCCTTTACAGAGAAACGGTAGACTTTGTATGATATTATTCCATTTTTTTCTTAACAAAGAGAATACACTAAGGTTAAGATTTACATTCTATAGGAAGACAGTATCGGTAGGTTAAGGTAAGTAGACTACTCTTTTCAAGCTCAGAACATGAACTGGGCGATTGCACTTGGTTATCTGCATGACTGTAATTATTCTAACTCTCCACTGGATGTCAATACTGCTTAATACAAATGTTGGCTCAGAATTCACTGCTTAGAGCAGAGCAAGCCCTGCTTTTAGAGGTGATTACTGTTTAAGACCATAATTAGGTAAGGAATATAATTATAGCAGGTGAACCTCACCCATTTGGAGGTAGGCAGAGGCTAGCCTTTAATAGCAAAGGCACTTCTTCCTCCCTTCCCTGAAAAGTTAAGGTTGCAGTTGTGTTTCCATTACATAGCTGATGTTGTGCATCTCACTGCAAAAATTTCTGCCCTGAACAGTTTGGCAGAATTGGAATCCTGGTGTCTAAAATTGCTACTAAAGATAAATGAGGTATTCTAGGAAAAAATCACTCTAAAACCATCGCAAGGCTACCTTCCACTTTTTACAGAGAGGGAAGGCTTACAGAATTCAGGCACTTGAACCCTGGTGCACAAAAGAAAGACACACAGAGTAAGTTTTCATTAAAAAAAGTTGTTAAAACCACATGGCTGGTATTAAAGCCAAAAATGCTGATTGGCTTGAACAAGCCTTAGTTAAGCTCTGAACTTCCAGGAGCTTCCACCCTTTTTGCTCCTACCTAAAACTGATCCCCTGGTGCAGAGTTTTCCTCTGCAGAGCAGAGGCATGGTGGAGGTGCTGAAGGAAGAGCCAACAGCAGCAGGACTGCAGAAGCAGAAGAGGCAATGGTGTGAAGGTAAGGAGAGAAGAGGAATAAAAATTCCCTGTCCTGCCGATACAGGGATTTGGAGGATATCCTGTATTTCCTCTGAAATCCAAGTGAACTCTCCCTGGTAAAAATTCCATTAAATGAGTAATTCTGTGGTGCAAGTGCAGTAGAGTTTAGTGATCTCTATTATCCTCCTGCTGCTGTCGGCACAGGTGAGAACATGATGCCCTTTGAAGAGGAGAGGGAAACCGTGCTGATCACAATATCTGAGTTAGTAGAGTATAATTTTTAAATGAACAACATTTAAGAAAGTCTTTTCTTTTTTTTTGGCAGGTGACTCTGAAAGACAACCAGTTTAACATGGTACTTCTGGCAAAGTAGGGGGTTTTGGGTTTGGGTAGGGTTTTTTCACTACTATATGTAGCAAATCAGCCCAAACAAAATGTAGAAAACAAAATGAAAAGAAATGGTGTTTCAATGATTGAGCTCTCAAAGCTGAGCTGATGCCAGTGGCACCCCATGCTTCTGTGATTCTGCCTAACGATGCCTGTGGTATTTAACTTTCATAAGGATTTAATATTTGACACTGTGACAAGATTTTTTCCAAGCATGCATGGAGTGTTTTTTATGCTATTTTTTGGCATATTTATTCAAAATGTACTATATTTAAGATTGCTGTAATCACATACATATATTGGCTACTGGCCACAATGTTCGAGCTATTAATCATACCCCGGAATCCATGGCAGATGTAAAAATTAGGTTTTATTTATCAAACTTACTCATTGGAAATGGCAGCCCAAGAAATTTACTCCTTAGGATTTTGACTTTTCTTACATACTTCTGGTAATGGGTTCAAGGTTTTAGAAAGGTGTAAATCATATTTTTGCTCAGTCCAGACAGTGTTGGCTCAAAACTAAAATTAGTTTTCCAGAAATGCAAACCCTTTTGTTTGGATGGCCTTTATTTTTCTGCCAAATTATACCACCAGTGCTATTTCTTTAGCCTAACACTATTTTCCATTATAATCCCATCTTTCAAGAAACAAACCAAAGCCTTCTATCCTTGCAGAAATTTCAGACCCACAGATATGACTACCCTTCAACTGAGCTGGGAAAATGGTCTCCAGTGACAGGCTTGGAGGATTCTGGTTACTTTTTCCATAAATAGCTAGATGAAAAGCCAATAACCTGATAGGTAAAAACAGGTTCAGGAGGAAGATTGTTTCTGTGGTATGACCCACAAAAGCTCTGGCTCTGAAAACCTTAGTAATGTATGGGTTTATTTACAAAAGACAGTGTCTTTGAAAATAACCAGCATGAGTACTGTTTAAGCTGAAGGGGCCCCAAATGACTGTGATGCTGTTTCTGTTGTTTGCTAGCATAGGAAAGCTCCTACAACCCAAACGTTCTTGAGTTTTCTACTAAAAAGAACAGATTAGGTACAATAATCCAGAAAAGAAGAAAAAAACCCAAACTAACAAGGTTAGCATTATGGGACAAAAATAAATCCACCATATGAGTGTACAGAGTGCCGCAGATTTGTTCCTGGGTTTTTTTTTGCTTGCAAATTGTTTTTGTTTTACAAGCATTCCTTTTATATACGTATATGATATATTAAAGCATAAGAACTAAATTAATTCCAATTGTCTTCTGCTTGGACTAAATGTATGTTAATGTCTGGGCTTTATTTTATTTTCCTTCGCATTCCAAACATTGTCATAATACATCTTTTTGTATTTGTACCACAGACCTATACAGCACGTTATCATTCAAAAATCAGTTGTGTTCTTGAGCAGCTTATAAACTAGCCCAAATGAAGAAGGTACCTGAATGACAGTATGTAATCGAGTGTATGGACCCCAGCACAGAGCACGTCAGCATAAAAGAGACTCCTCTACCAAAATGCAGCAAAGGAAGTGTTTGGGCTTTGTTCACCCAGCCCTGCCTGCTGCTTAGCTGGTGCTTCCATGTTAGAAGTGTGGTTATGCCGGTCTTTCCTTATAAACATTGGAGAGAGGGTGATTCAGACATCGGGTGAGCTAGCTCATTAGGTGCCTAATGCTAAAAGGGGTGAATACTTTGTGTCCAGTGAACAGAAGACTGTCCCGAGTACAGCAGGTTGAAAAGGAAGTTGCCCAGTTTGCAGGAAAAGCGGTGTAAAAAAGATACTTGTTGTTTAATCCAGGCTGTTCTGGCTGGTGACCCCAGTGCTCCCCAGGTGGGCAGATATCCCTGTCACCAAAACCAGCATTTCCCCCTCCCAGATGAAGGCACTACCACCAGCCGGCACAGCCCTCGCCCTGGACCTGGCAGAGCTGTTCCAGCATGGCATGCCAGTGAGACACGGGTTTATGGGGGAGAGACGGGGCGAGGAGGAGAGATGTCAAGCAGGAGGATTCAAGCTCTGCGGTCTGCGCTGTGTGTCCCGTGGGAGGGGGATGTCTTCCCCCCCAAGAGCTGTGGTCAGCTGGGGAGTGTTGGCCGGGTGGCTGCGTCACCCACCTGCAGCGAGGGACAGGCTGGCTCCAGGCTGAAAAGGTGGAGGTTCCTCCTGCAGCATCAGGGGTCTCGCCCTTCATTTTATTTGCCTGTTTTATTTTCTGTAAAGCAGAACTTTCCTAGTTTCTCACTTTAGTGAGGAATGCAAACACAAAGAAAATCCAAACTCAGTTCAGTCTGAACTGAATCGGTGTATAACTTGGCCTCCAAACTGAAATATCGACTATTTGCAAAGCCCTAAAGGAAACCGCCATGCTGATTTGAGGTAGACCGGTATAAATCCAACAGCTTCAATAGGCTACTTCAGGCATTAGTGGTAACATCTGTGCAGCTGTTAAGAGGGGAAAGATAAGCAGTATCTACGAGGTTCTGTCCGTGACGTGAAATGTGGTGATACAAATTCATTAGCCATGGCGCTGCTCAACACACTCATTATTTATTTGTTCCTAAATAGTCCTCTCAGGTTTTGTTTTGTAAGTTTTCCTACATTCCTCCTGCTTCAATGTCTTGTTTTTTTGCCAGCATCCTACTTGTACTCAAAATGGGTAAGATTTGTTTTCCGAAATGTCAGCATTTCCAGGTGTCAATTTTCTTCCCTTCTTAGGCGCAGAAGTGCCAGCAGAAGGTTGGCTCTCTTTTTCTGGCTCCCCTGTGCATTGAGTTCAACCTTTCCTTAAAAAGGTTTGTGTTTCAGAACAGCTAATTTAAAAAAAAAAAAAAAAAGCCTGACCCAAGCCCCCAAACAAGACAGTTAATGGAAGAAAAAGCTCTCAGCTTCTGTTTGAAAGTTCTTCAAGAGGAGGAATGCAAAGGGCCTAGCGAACAAAACCAGTTCTCATCCATGCCCCTTCTCCATGCCAACATATTTCTTCCTTCCAACTTGTGATCACAAATTAGTAGTTTAGTAACTGACCCTGTAGTGTTTTGGACTATTATTCTATTTGGGTCTGCTTTCACCTAAATAACAACCATCTGGTGGTGTCTCAAATCAGATTCGTGTGATGGACTGTATATAATAACCAGTTCAAGGATTGTCAGGGGAAGGGTTAACATTCTTGCCCTGAGCAGAAGGACTGCAGCTGCATGCCGTAAACTTCGCACAAAGATTGTCAGGGTGGAAGGGCTGGGTCAGCTGTAAAGAATTAAGCAAATCCCCCTACTACAAGAAGAGGGAAGAAGAAGAGTGGAATTAAGAAGTCCTTTTCTGTTCTTGTGTTTGGTTTGTAGTAAAATAGATAACTGAGAACATTTGAGGTGTACCTCGACCCTTAACATCTAGACAACTTTTCCTCATGGAGGGCATTGCTCCTTGATCTCACAGAACCTGAGTAATTCATCTGCTGTTCTAGTAACATCCGAGGTTTGCAGAAGGTGTGTGGAAAAGAGACCATGTGAACCTGCCAACTCATTTGCTATTCGTCTGGAAATCTGTATCCCTGCTGTCAATCCAACGTTATGTTCCTAAAGGAAAGGTGGAGGGTTTACTCTACGCTGAAATGTTCCCTGCACAAGTCCTTCTTCAAGGGCAAGATTGAATTAAAGTAGCATGAAGGTGTATTGTTTTCCCCAAAGTGTTAAAAGCCTACCTCAGCGCAAACAGAATGTCCAAAATGCAGAGTGCCCTGAAAGGTTTATCACAGGGATATGGGGAAATGGCAGATCTTCCTGCTACAATAAGTCATGGGGCAGCTGGAAACAAAAGTATATGTCACAGGATGTTAGAGATGGAAAGAAAACTAATAAGGGCTGGTTGATTTTGTGTATCCAAAGGCTCTTTTGTGGAGAGGAGGAATGTGAAATGCTGGAGCATGTTGCAGAAAGGAGGCTTTCACAAAAAGACGTGGCTGAGGATGCTATTACAGCCTGGGACCACGGTAAGGGTGTAGTCTGGACTCCTCGTGATGGGTGGGGAAGGCCACATTCTGCTCTCTTGTTTCTTTCTGCTTTCTTGGGTTCTTTGAGTTTGTCGGGGTGCCAAGGGTTATCAGGCTTTGGGTTTTTTCTTTGTTCCTTTTTAGCTGTGGGTTGGGAAACAATTTTTGTCTATGTATCTGTGAATGTAAGGTATGTATGTATACACAGAACCTAAGTATGTATAGATCTAAATATATGCATGTGTAGACATATGAAAACTTCTTTAAGAATATAACTTTTTATATACTGAGTTGTGCAAAAGCACAGCCACATGCTTATGTTTGTAATCATACAGAATCCTACTGAAATCAATAAGACTTCTTCCAGCAATAGCTGATGCGTGGGGTACAGTTTGACAGTTCAGAGTACAGGTTGGCTTTTTTGTTCTGAGCCCAAATCCAGGCACTTGCTGTTCGTCAGAAGGCCGCTGCACCTCTGGTGGCTTTGGAGGAACTGCCTAAGGGAGCAGCAACCTACCTGAACCTTCGCTCCTGCTTTTCCTGACTTGTGTGAGCCGATGCTTTATCAGCTTACTTGTTTTCTCTGTAACCGTTGCTGCGTTGCACGTCACTGAAGCCGCTGTCCATCTGCAAGATTTAAAGCAAGACTTGACTGTAGCTGCTATTGACAATGCAAAAAGCAGATTTGTTCTGGCTTTCTGGGTTTTTTTTTTGTGGGGTAAGACTATATTTGATATATGACAACATTTTTTAAAATGATTAGATCAATCCCTCTGTAATTTGATTTGTTGGGTGGGACGAGGGGGAGGTGGAGGGAAAAAACCTATTGTAGAATGTTTTTCAATAAAACTGCAACAACTAAGACTCCAGACCAACAAACACACATGTGCTTAGCTTTAAATCTGAGTTAGACCCATGGGGCCTATATTTGTATTTGATTAATGACAATTATTTGAAGAAAGATGGACTGGGTGGAATCAACTGGAAAAAATATGTAGCTATAAAAATGTATGCTTACTGTAACCTATTTTTATACTGTTTCAGTTCTGTTATATTCTTTTATCTTGCATATTTGGCACACAGCTGGAGGTTTCTAGCATAAGGAAAAGGTTGCACTGTCAAATTCTGTTTAGTTTTAATCAGAAGTGTGTAACTAAGTCCCCATTTGCCCACATCACGAGTCCAAGCAGAAACCCTATTAACACTAGGGAACATGGTTGCAGAACTGGGACCTTAATTTGAATGAGCTCCAGGGGTTGATCTCCCTTTCTTCCTTCCTCTGGTGAGTTCAGCAGCCCTGCTTGTAGAGTTACAAGATTGAGCTTACAGTATGATAGCAGGATCACTTCGTTAACAATCCCGTTAGCCGTCGTATGTGTTTCATCTTGTCTGCACACAAACTTGGCCGTTTGCAACCCAGCATTTGAGAGCAAAGCTAGGCAGAGCCGGTATCTTTCAGATAAGAGCTTGTCACAGGATGCCCACAATACTGCAAGAAGTATTTTTAATAATATGAGAAGTGGTAGAGTGCTGGGACGGGTCCTACTATTATAGCATTATCAGATCAGAGCCAAGCTCTGAGGCTCTGGGTGCACAGGCTCCGCTTACGTGGGTGACTGACAGGTTTGTCAAGTTTGCTGCCTGCATGGGTTGCTGCCTTGATCTGCAGAGCAGCTCTGGGAGACCCAGCAGCCCCAGTGCTCCTACCCCAGCCTGGGTGCTCCTGCCCCAGCATCAGCGCTCCTGCCTCAGCCTGGACACCTCCCTTAGACCAGCTTTAGGAAGAGGAGCTGTCAGGATTGCAGGAGAGGTCACGCAGCCACCTAACTACTCTTTTCCTACTGGAGAAAGGTCCTCGTTCCTGCTGCCCAACACTTTCTTTCTGCTGTGGCAGACAGAAGGAGGAATAGAGCACCCAGACTCGGCGTGGGACCTGCTCAGTCTCAGCTCAGGTTAGCAGCTTAGAAAAGACACTGATTTGAGAGCACAGCTCAGATGAGGAGAGCATGAGCATGTCCACCTCTGAGCTATTCACGCTCCCTTTGTAGCAAGTGGTGAGAAACAGCCCATAATTCACCTCAGCCTTAGGGTAGGGGTAGGATTCAGCTCCAGACTGACAGCTGAATCCAGGATCTACATGTAGGTGTCTAAATGTGAGCCAGATTTTCAAGTGTCTGGTGTGGTCAGTGGAGATGTAGTCTATACAGCGAAGGGAAACCAGAGGGCAGTTCAGCCCACTACAAGGGGAACTGAGTTGCTCTCTGGTCTCCACTGACTCTGTTGACCAGATCTCCGTGATTGTACTGAAAGCTTAGACATATTCCTCCCACTTAGGTACCTACTTCTGGTATGTTTTTCTTAAACTGTATGCTGCCCCAGGCGTCTGTGTTTGGTCAGGAGAATCAAGTCCTATAAGTGCCTGTTTCCCTCCACTGTCTTCAAAGGTAGGCAGCAGATGGCTGCTAGGTGGCACAAGCCATAACACAGCTTCCCTGCTCTGGAAGGAGAATCAGAGCAGTGACAGCTCCTGGGAAAGGTCCCGCTGGGGCTGAGGGTGCCAGCTGTGCTGGGGTGAGGGGAGCAGCAGTCTTCTCTGGACTGTCTCTGTCTCAGGCTTCTAATTCCTAGCAAACAGCTTCTAGCTCCTTCTGGAAGTACTCGTTTTCTAAGTGTATGAGTTTTCCTCATGCAAACTAGAGAGACAGATTGGTTTAGTTCATTATAGTATCTTCTAGAGTTAGATCCCTAACTCACTCAAGAGTTCAAAGAGAAATACAGACAGGCTTGAGATGTCTAAATCCAAATTGCAGTTCTGCACGTGTTAAGCAGTGCCTAAGCTCTTGAGAAGGCCAGATGAGACCCCAAGATAATGCCTAACCCTGTTGCTTTACAAATAGTTGACTGATAAAAATTGGTACCTTAGCTGCAGGAGCTGGGTTAAGACCATGAATAGTGAGTGCAGGTAGGCATTGCCCTCAGCACAGGGAAGGCACGCTTGCCCTCTAACTTTCAGTGTAGTAAGCTTCTGTTCAGAAAACATCGATTAGCAGGGCTGAAGGTGGCCCTCTCTGTATTTCCTAGATTAAACACTCTGAGTAGAAAGCCATTTTACCATGTGAAATCTGCTCTGAGGAACCTAACTCTCCCAAGTCATCTGTAAGGACTACCTTACTGCATTTCAGAGCCAGGACACAGAAAGGTCAAGTGAGATGATAAAGATGCCACCACCCAAGTTCCTTTGTGAAGCTGGCACTTGGCTACACCTCTGCAGCCAAACACTCACGAGGGTTAATATATCTTGAGTCTAAACAGCTGCTCCAACCTCAGCCTGAAAATACCTTCCTCTCTGAACTGCTGGGTACTGCTGCGCATTGTTTAAACAGCTGCAGAGCTCCACTCCTGGGGGACCTGCAGCCTTGCACTGGGTGAAGTCTTGTATACACAAACACAGTTTTGTGTACTTCTTTGGAATCCGCCTGGTTAAAAGGTGGTATATAAACAGAAGATCATCGTTGCTGTGCAGTGACGAAGACATGTCTAAGCCTCATTAGCTCTTTGGCTGAGATGATAGATTTTACCTTTTTTTGTAGTACTGCCTAAACAGAAACCACCGAGACTGAGGCAAAACATCTACACAAGACTTAGCCACTTAGACTGCTCCATTCTGACCAAAGGTTTGGATTCTGCAAATGTGTCTCTTTGCTCCTGACCTGATGAAGAGAAAGGTTGCGTAAGGCCCATGGGCAAACGCACGTTAACTGAAATGGCACTGCATCTATCTCTAGTGCACAAGGTTGTTAGACACATAAGAAAATTTATCCACAACTCAATACCGTGAATTCAGTCGATATAACAATAGATGCAATAAAACCCATCCTTGCAGTAAAAAGCCTTTGCAGGCTACCCTTTGGGACTTCGGGTCAAGAGTTCCCAGTCTCTTCCTTCTGCTCCCACTGTGGTACAATTCCTACTCCCAGTACGGAGCTGTAGCTGGGACTACTGCTGGGGTGATGCACCAAGAGAGAGGTTTGCCTTCCCAGAGCCTGCAACTCTGGGCTACAATCACACGCAAATGTCCTGTAGAGACTATGTGACAAACTGCTGGGAAGGCGCAGGAGCCATGGAGTCATTTAGCAGAAATTGCTATGTTTGACATGTCAGGGGGATCACTGAAGTACAGTAGAAGTTTCAGATTTTATTTTCTATTCTATCAAAGTGTGTTTTGCATCTCCTTAAAGACTCTAAAGTAAATAAACTGAACAGTGTTTGAGTAGCCTAATGTAGTTGTTATTATGCCAGTTATTTAGAAATATTCTCGTATTTAACAATATATTCCAGAGCCACGCAGGGAAGCCTGTTCTAGCACTGTGACATGGATATATAATTTTAATATGTAAACTACTAATGCAACAGAACCAAGTGCATGTGTAGTAATGGCAAATTAAATTCCACATACGTTATCAAGTGAAAATAATTATTGGGCCCTATCAAGTGAAAATAATTATTGGGCCCTATCAAGTGCAAATTTCTGCAGTTGCCTATGCTGACAAGCTATAGAAAATGAAAGGTTTGGCTTCCAGACATCATCTCATCATTTTCCAGCTCTTGGACCTGCGAATCTCTGTGCTTGGTGAGCAGAATCTGGGCTGGAGCAAACGTCTGAGCTCCAGACCTCCCTCATCTTAGGAGACTACTCCAAGAGCTATTCGGTGGTGGTCCTCTGTCTGTAGTTTTGAGCAGAAATTCCATCCTCAAGCAGAGAACGCTTTCCCAATCACTGTTTCACTGAAGCTGGCACACACTTTGAAAAGCTGTATTTTCAGTGAGTCAGCACTTTCCAAGTAAAATCCATTTTGTCAGAAAATTGGCTACTAGCTTTCAGCCTGTGCTAGCTGAATGCATCCCCTGTAAGGAAAAAACTCCAGCTGAGAAGGATGTTCCAGCTGCAGTAGGTGAAGTCTGACAGGTGATATACCTGGTCTTTTGCATTCCCTCCCACGGATGCATCCAACTGAGTACTCTGGCTTTCCTCTGCTTTCCCAGCCAGCAGCCTAATCCCTGCTTCATATGGGTGTGATTGAGAAAAGAGGCCTCCGACAGCACCAATGCTTGGTTAAAGACACAACACATGAGGGTGTGCTGAGAGGAGTGAAACAGGGAATAATCCTGCACAACAAATTAGGCATGAACTTAATATGAGATGTGTGCTGCTCTTAAAGCAATGATTTCTGTACAGTAATGAGTGTCACAGGTGAGAGCAGGGTCTTATCAATCTTTAGCACATAGCCTCTGTTGTTCTCCAGTGTAGGCATTCCATTTTTAAGTTTGGTTGTTTGGGTTTTTTTAAAATAAAATAAAATAGACATGTATGTATATACATGTATATCTCAATACAAATGGGAACAAAAGTGAATGCAAAAAAATCATTAAAAGGACAATTGCATGTGACCAATTGAAACAGGTTAATAGATTTTAATATACACAGCTTAGGAAAGGCATTTATGGAAGGAAGAGAGAGTAAAAATATTTAAACACATGAATAGTGAAGTAATGGTATCAGAGAGGAGTAACTACTTCAGCAGGTTGTGAGTGGGAATAATAAGGTGAAAGAGCTGCAAATTAGAGAAGATAAAATTCACACCAGGAAGTATCAGAAACATGACAGAACTGAACAACTTGACTCATACATATGAAAATCAGGCAAAATGAGACTAGATGATAAAATCTGAGAAGCCCAGGTCTTGGTGTTTGTTGTTTTTTTGTTTTTTTCTCTGAAGATGACGACAAAATTCTCAGTAGTTTCAGTAGGAGCTGGTTTGTGCTGTCCCAAGGGGTTAACCATAGTTCAGCTCAGGGGGTGGAAAGTATCTCCCAGCAGTGGGGCTGAAGGACAGGGGAAAGGCCTGAGTGGCAGAAAGGTGGTGCTGTATCATCCTCCCTCTTTTTCCTGTCTCCTACCTCCAAAAGGAGGATTAAACACCAAAAAAAATTCTGCAATCTTAACAATATTTTCTTAATTTAAAGGCTGTTCATACACAACCTAAAGGTTGGGTTGAATTAAGCTACAGTCCACAAGCTACTCTGCCTTATTTGGAGTGGTATGAAACACAACGAGCAGGAGTTGATATTTATAACCTTATAATACATTATTCTGATCAAGAGCAGCCTGATAGCAATGCATGTATATTCATTTCTTATAATCTGTCTTGAAGGCCATTTACATAATCAGTTAACTGAGAAATGCAATGTGGTTATATCATCCTACTGCCTTCGTTCATAAGTATTTTGCCTTAATCAGGGTGGAAAGTTCAACTGACACCACATTTCCAACAGTAATCATACCTTCTCCTCATCTCACAAGGTCCCTTTACTTTCACCAGAGATGAGCACTAAATACTTTGCTATTCTTTGCACGTGGCCCTAGTTTCCCTAGTTTCTGGGATAGGAAATCTCAAATCTTGAACGTTTCATAGTTCCACTTAAACACGTTTCCTAAATTCAGTCCGACAGGGAAAGAAAATTACTGAGCTCGGTTTAAAAAAAAAAAAGAAAAAAAGGAAAAAAAGAAAAAAGCTGGTAAACTGAGTTTTGAGCTAGAAGTGAGAGAAATATTTATATTGTAGATAAGTGCGAGTTTTCATGGAATCTCATGGCAGGAATATTTCAGCAGAATGCCCCTGCTCTGCACATTCAGGGAACATGTAATGGGATACCACATAAATGAGTGGAAAAAAGTCATCACAGCACATTGAGAGGGAAATAATTGCATTTTATTACCCATTTGGGCAGCATGAAGCAACACCACTTCTAGTTTGACCCCTTAGTGTTGCTAATAAGTGTCGTTTAGTTTAATAAATATATATTATCTTTTACTTAAACTGCAACTCTATGTCATTATTATAGCTGGGCAGAAGGAGGAAATTCCATTTCATGTAGTACTTTGCCATTTCAAATTAGACTTTACTCTGATTTGGCAATGAAAATAAAATAAATGTGAACTTTCTCCAAGAGAAAGAATTGAGAGTTGGCCAGAAGGTCTTGAAGCTATTGTTGGACCCACCTGGTTGGAGGTTGAGGAGCCAAAGCAGAAGGTGGTAGAAACGATACTGTTCTTCTCCTGTAACCATTTTTGTTTTGCAAACCCATGCTTAGCTTTCTGTATGTGTTTAAGTACCACTGACTTTACTGGGACTAAGCTCATGTTTAAGTTTGAACGGGGATGAATCCAAGAGAGTTCATAAATCTTCTCCTGTGAACTAGGAGGTTGAGGGCTGGAAGCCAGCACAGCTGTACTAGTGGTGCTCCCCAAGTACGCATAAGGACATGCTAGGCCTGCCAACCGAGAAAAACACGGGTTCCTTCTGCTTGAAAAGGTTCAGCTGGAGTTTGGAAACTCCACTTCACCATTGTACACTCCTACAAAACAGAACTGATGCAGTGATACCATGTGCTAGGCCAGGGAGCCACTTCTAAACATAGACGAAGTTTGCACATAATCCAGTTTTAGATAATGAAGTTTGTTTAGGAGGGAGCTAAAAGCTGTGATGTACTGTCTCTGTATTTCTCTGTATTTGAAGACCTACCTATTGCATATGAGGTGCTAACATAAAAAAAGGGGGAAAAGAAAGAGATAGTATTTTAGTATGACCTTTTCCCATCTTTCATCAACACTGAGCAAGTTACCTCTTTAATCTGCTTAATCTGTGTTGGCTGGAGGCCTGGGAACCAAAGCCTTCACTGCCAGCGCAACAGCCACTACTTCACTACCATCTTGGCTGAGTCAAATTCATATTTATTAGCAACTAATTTATTGCATAACATAGGCAGCAGGAGGACATTTCAAAAACAATAAGAGTTTTCAAAGATTTATGATCTACTAAAGACAGCAAAATATGCTTTATACATAAACTATGAATACAAAGAGATTTTAATTGTCTTGAGGTTGAGACATAATACACTTGGTCCTGCATAGCAGCTACTTCTTTATCTGAGTTTACTAAGGTGAGTAAGAAGCAACTGGGGTTTTGTTTACGTATTATTAAAATCAAAATCACAATATGCATCAGGTCATGAAAATTCTGTGATAATAGCATTTACAACTATAATGGTCAGGAATTTCCTTTGATTTAATGCTAATATATGATATGCCTTAAAACCTGTTAAAAGTATGTTATTACATTAAAGGATGGAAAAGTAAAGGCTGAATATTAAATAAAACTTAAATGTGAATAAATTCTTGCCAGTCTTTGTGAATACGCAACATACAAAGCCTTATGATCCCCCTAAGAAGAGATGGAAAAATATTTCCTACCCTTACTTCCTTACTTATAAAAGCAGAAGGTATTCAGCAGACCAATTAAAAATACAGTTTGGATTAACTAAATCTATTCATAGATTTCTGCTGACAAATATTGTTGTTCAAAACTATAGATAAAACAGAATATTTTTAAGAGATCATATACTGCATTTTCTATTTCTTGTGCTAAATTTCTGTAGTGTTATTATTATTGCTATCTGCATTTCAGAAATTGTTCCTCAAAATCCTGAAACGTAATTTTTTCTTCATTTCAGTGAGCAAACTAAGGAACCTGATTTACATGACAGCTTTTAGGTTTGCTGCTGGAATTGTTTTAGATGAAAAGCTGGACTTTGTGTTGAATGATATGCTTCATGAACAATGCAAGGGAAAAATGTGAACTTTTCCTTGATAAAACATGTCCAAATTGAATGGTTTGGGGAGTGTTGATCAAAACCAGAACACTTCAGTTAAAATAAACTAAGACAGTGGATTAGGAGAGAAGTAGTGTGAATACCTCCTACTTCTCCTCACTATGGCTGGCTTCCCCAGCCTTGTTCCTGCCTTGCACTGCAGCCAGGAGGACTTGCAAGATACAGCCCAGCTGGACAATGGTGGGACCATCCTGCATCCTGGGAGATGTAGTCTCATAGAGGGGTGAAATCACACAGGTTTTGGAATATTTTAGGGGAAAAAAATCCCACAAGAAGTGGGCTATCTTAGCTTCCCATCAACTAAAAAGAATGAACAACCTGGCATAAATATCTGCACTTCAGCCAAATAGTGTTCAGGGTATGTGCAAGAACCTTTATTGTTTCTTGCTCCTCTATCAGTAAAACGTTGCAACTCGTAGCTTTTATTTTTTTTAGAAATGTTGTCTTGTAAATTGGGCAATTAGATCAAGTACAAAGCTTTTAGCAGTTCAGTGCTGTCACTGCTTTCTTGGGCATATCCCTCATGCAAACTTTGATATTATCAAGTGTTATTGCTAAAGAATATATACTTAACCAAAGATATCTGTGCAGACAGTCTATAAACTTTCAGTATAGCAGAACCTTACACGTATGGCTTCTTTATCTAATCTGTTTCTCAAAAAAATCTATACAGTTCTCTAATAGCCAGAGCTATGAAAGCTCCATTTCCAATCACTTTATTCTTACAGTTGACTAAATTTTTTAATGAGTTATATGAGGCACAAGCTTATACTTTATTATACACCGGGGAATCCACATTGACTATCAGCAGTCACAATACAAGGATCTTTTTTCCTATATCTGACAGCATATTCTCATATCTTTTGAAAGCTTTATCTTAATATCAGATTAGGCTAAAACTGGTCTGAATGTTATAGGAAAGGAAACAAAGCGGACTGACTGAGCACATGGACCTTGCCTCCTTCAGAAATCAGTTAAAATGGCTCCACGCCCTTATCAAAGGGATAGGTAAATTTGATATTTTGATTAGCATGATTGATAGAGCTTTTCTGGTGGAGTAATTTAATTCTCATATCCTCATAATTTTTTTCACCTTGCAAAATATTCAGTTGTCATCCCATTTTACTGGAACTTTTTGAAAGGAAAAAAGGAGATACGCAATATTAAAATACCAAGTCTGCCTTTGTCAAAAGTGCCAATGATTTGTAGTGCTGGGAGGTCCTGTGCGGCTGAGGTCTAGAGTGAATTAAACCCTGGAAGTATGGCTGTATTTTAGTGCTGAGCCATCAGGTGTGAATATTTGCCTGGCTGAAAGAGCCCTCATTTGTTACTGCTGGCTAGACGTGCTGACCATAAATCTGAAGTAAGGAAAGGCACCGGGCTGAATTGGCATC
The DNA here is from genome assembly GCF_018139145.2 of Gymnogyps californianus. NCBI lineage: Eukaryota > Metazoa > Chordata > Aves > Accipitriformes > Cathartidae > Gymnogyps > Gymnogyps californianus. The sequence goes on from NC_059471.1 coordinate 178,652,237, forward strand.
GCAAAATACTTATGCTTGTAAAACCCCCAAGTATTCTGTTATGTGCGTCCTGAACTGTTGACGCCTGTCTGACTGGAACCGATAACCTTGTATGACTGATTTTGACATGGGCAACTGTGTGCAGAATAGGAGGCCAAACATCTGAGGGGCAGTTTATTCTGCTCTCTGCAGCTATAGTTCCTTCAAAGCTTGAATTAGCGCTTTTCTTCCATGATGGCTATTTTATTAAAACCAAAGCATTTTGTAAAACATAGCAGTATTCTCTGAAAATGTGATTAATGAGGTCCTCAGGTTCAGGAGTGTATCACAGAGAGAAAAGCACTTGCCTGGAAGGAGGGAAGCTCAAAGTCAACTTCTTCACTGCCTGGTTCCTTGTGAGGAGCTGAGTTTGGCTCTTTTTTTGTCCAAGGTGAGTAACTGATCTGTAGGTTACAGACAATATTCCAGCTGGTCTCCTGGAACAGGTTTCTTTTCTTCATCCTAGTTTAAAAGGAGGTATTGGTTTTGTTCATGTTAGAACAGGCTTTGAAACCTCAGTATGTTTCATGAGCTGGCATTACTGCTTTTCAGCCAGCCCTAATGTGACCTTTGGTTTTGACCATGCCCAAGGGTAATTATTGTGATACTATTTGATAGGTTTCTGGTAAATCCCCAGGAAGATCTAACGGGGAGGAGATAAAAGTAGCTGCAGAGATGGTAATGCTCTCCTTATTCTAATATCTTTTTCAGAGCTAGAAGATCGAAATTGTAGTTATGATGCTTATTCTGACCATAGAAAATAGAGAAAAATATATACTTAACCAGAGCAGGAAAACGGAAAATATCTATTTATCTAATAATGAAAATAAAGGGATATAATAATATAATATTTTGAGTTTTTTCTATGTCAGTGGGTGGTCAGCAGGGCTGGCTGATAAATCTTTAGTACGACTATACAGGCCAAATAAATTGAAGAGGCCCAAAACAAAGGTGAAGAGTTCACTGAAGATCTGACTGAACCAACATCAACCTGCCAAACCCCAGTGACCTGGATACTACCACTGTGTACTCAGCTGCTTAAGGAGAGGCTCAAGGCAGTTGACATCTGTCTACAAAGTAGTTTTGCATATACCACAAATATTTCTGCATCCTGTGCTCAGTGACTGAACTTGTCACACAACATATAGGAAACTGCTCACCACAAATAAGCACGCAAAACTCTATATCCATTTAAAATGACTGCATGGAACAATATTTTACTCTGTTGCTTATTCTACTGAGTATCAGATCTTTATGGTTTGTGATAGGGATGCTCCTTCATGTCCTGTTTCCATCAACAGTCATTGATACATCCGTTAGGACATCCAAGCTACAAACTGCCAGCCAAGACCTGGATCACAGGCAGTCTATTCGTCTGTATTAGCTGGAAGAAAGTAGCGCTCTATTGGCAGAAGAATTTCAAACCTTTTAATGATGTTTGACCTAGTCATCTTCATTTCATGTGAACAAACATTGGGCATAAAGCGAAAGGAACAGTAAACAGGACTGCAGCCATAAAAGATAAGATTTTGGGAGCTTCTTCCTTGAAACAGATTTATCAGTTAGACACTGTACAGTGTTTCTAGTCTACAGCAGAGGTGTCACAGCCATGTTGCTGTTGCTTGTTTAACCAGCATCCGTTTTGAAGCTATTGTAAGTCTCTCTCTCTCCCCAGCTCCCTCCCTGCCTCCCTCCCTTGAAGTCATGAACTGGTCCTGCTTCATTTAAACTAAAAGAAAATATTTTGCGTTATATGTACGAAATGAGACAGAGGCTGCAAATAGCAGTAGCAGCATTCAGTCACAGGGCAGTTTAGATAAATAGGAGGGTAACTTTTTCATACAAAAAAAGTCATAAATTGCCTTTCTGCTTAGTGACCCTTTTTAAAAATCTTCACTAGCTGTATTAAATATACTTTCTTTAACTAGATTGTTCCCAGATGAGTGACTAAAACTGCTAGAAAAGCATTGGCTTCATCTTATTGGATTGTTACATGTTAAAAAGATAAATTATATTTTATTCTAGACAAAACTATGGATCTCAGCATGCATTGCTTATGTTTCATTGCATACTGGATTCTTTTTGCTATACAGTCTATGCACACTGAAATTTAATTCCTTAAGAAATTTGTGCAACTCCCTAAATAGTTACAGAGAAATGCTGTTTATGCCTTTGGTATTTTTCCTGCAAATGGAAAAAGTAGAAAATATAAATTAAACCTTGAGGCATTTAATTTCTATTATCAAGTCTCCTGTGATCTCTTTAGCGAGACAGATTTTTGGAAAATTAAGGTCTGAGAAGTATTTTAGCACAAGATTTCTTTCTGCAGATGCAAAGCATTGTTAAAATGCTAGAATTTTAATGACATGATAACCAGGCTTTGTAATGTTTGTTGGATATATACATATATATATATATGTGCATGGAACGGAAGTTATTATTCCTAACTTTCTGACTATCTGATTCGAAAATACCTAAATATCTGCAATCTGGAACGTAGACCCATAGTCTAAATTGTTCACCTCCTCTCCTACCATAGCTGATAAAAGGAGCATATCTCCTGAGGGTATCTCATTCCATCTCACAGACATCTATCTTAGGATGGGATGAATTACTGTTTGGAAATATTTCTCCACTGATTGAGGAAGGAGCCTGTGTGATGATCTTAGACTCAACACTCAAACTTTTCAATATCTAAAATTAGGAGAGCTAAGTCTCACTCGCAGACAATATGCTACTTGGCTAACTGGGAAAGGCTTTGTCCTGCCAAACCTTGGATGTCAGCCACCCACATCTGACAAAATCCCTGAAGGTTGCCTAGGCTGAAGTGCAGTTCCTTCATTCTGCAGTGGCCATGTACAACAGATTGGAGGAGTTGTCTAATTCCATGCTTCCACACAGGTGACTTTTTCTGGAAACCACAAGCTTCCCAGAAAGGCAGTGAAATCTCCATTCTTGGGATGTTTTTAAGATAAAGCCAGTGCTGACCTGACCTAGTGATGCTGATGATAGTCCTAAACAAGAAGACCCCCTGTAGATCGCTTCCAGCCTACATATCTGTGCTGGTTTTTTTCCCTGCTGGTGACAAAACAAGTCCAGATAACACGCTTTGACCCAGGCATTGACGATTAGGTGAGATGAATGCAAACTCTGGTTTTAGGCTGCTTCTGTACAGAGTTTGCTCTGTTTCGATTACAGAGGGGTATTCCTGGTGGTCTATGCGAACCAGAAAAAAAGTCTTCAGTAGCAATAAATGTTAATTCATGGTTAAGTGTGTTAATACCTAAACGCAGAAATGTTAAGGGGTATCTCTAGTTGGATATAATTTAGGGCAATCTGAGGAAGACATTCAAGTTGGAGAGTACGAATTCCTCAAAGTGAATATCCACCTGTTTTGATTACTATGACCGAAGCTTAGACAAGTAGCTTAAACTAGATATCTAACATGTAAATAGCTAATGGTAAATATGTAAAAAAATTTAAACATGTAAATATGACTGATGGATGGAATATAGCTGGGAAGTCAACTTTTTTCTCAAAAACTTTCTGCCTCCTTTTCTTGCCTTTTTTAGTTACCAGGGAAGCAGAGACTGCATTGTAGATACAGCTGCTTGAAAGAAAGAAAGAAAAGATTCTTCTTAAAAAGAACAGTTTTATCTGCTCTTTTTACTAGAAAAAAAAAGGTGGGTTTAGAATTTCCCTTTTTACTTTTTTTTTCATTATAATTTAAGCCTTTCACATCATACTGGTTCCTTTAATTTTATTTCTTTCACAATAAATTAAAGTATTTTAAGTTCTCATTGGAAACAGGAACATTTCAGACAAACTAAATCTTTCTTTCCCTCCAACACTTTTCATAGTAAGTAAAACACTGTATGTGATCTTACTGAATAGGAATAAGGATTTGGGGTGTGTTCTTGGATGATGAAAGTGTCCAGAAGAGGAGATGGAGAGCAAGAAATTTTTAAGCAATAGGATGGCAGTAGAACCCTAGGTTGCAGTAGAGGAAAGCATCAATGACAGTGAAGAGACTGCTGCAGATCACTGCAGTAGTGTTGTTACTATTTTTGGAGCATTACACATCAGCTATCTAACAGAGATATCAGCATCTGTTCTTCGAAGATTTGATCAATTTAACAGTTCAAGTACGTATAATTATTTGTGGAAGAGGGTTGTTGCTGTGTTGTTTTTTTAATTTGTGGGTTTAGCACTTCTGTTATCTCTCACTCTTTCTAACTCCTTTCCTGCACTGAGGTACAGCATAAATCTTATTTCAGGGACATGTGCTGTCAGCCACCATATTATCTGAACCCTTTCCATGTAACTTAGAAGGCAGCAGTGAACGCCCTAGACATTATAGAAGTTCTGGCTCTTCTCCTTTTTCTGTTCTAGAAAACTCTGTTTGCCATGGGGTGTTCGTTGGGGGAAGAATGAAAGATGTTCTGGTTATGATAAAAAGTACTCTATCGAACAAATGGGTCTGGCAAAATTTCTGAAGTGTGGTTAGACTCTAGATTCATTTAATCTCCTCTGAAACTTCATTCCATATTTTCTTTCTGCAATTGCACATGAAGGACTAGATCCTCAGCTGTTTTAAGTCAATACAGCATCACTGACATCAGCTGTCTGTTACCCAGGATAATCTGGGTGTTACAACACTCTGGCACACAGAAACCTAGGCAGTGCGATCGTTTCCAGCCCTGAACTGGCTCACACAAAACCAGCTTAAGCGTCCCTGCACTGGACTCCCCTGTGTATCTGGTATTACTTCAACTGCTGAGCCATGTGAAGAAGTGAGACTTGGGAGAGTTGAAGCAGTCTGGTCATTGCTGTGCCCAAGTTACCAAAGCTTTCCAGACACGAATGTGGTAAAGACAGTGGAGGCATTGGGGGAGCAACTCAGTGGAGTCCAGCAAGGCCAATACTGGACATAAATTGGAGTTGTGAGCAGAGTCAGCTTACTTTCCAGAAGTGGGGAGTCTCTTCAAGGGTCAGATCAGTGATACAGGCTCAACATTCAGCTGTGTTCCTTGGCTGCCAAAACCCTGTCAGGCACTAGATTGCTTCTGTGGAACAAGTTCAAAAGTGTCTTTTCATAAGGACATGGTATATCCCAAAGCCTATCTACCTGTCTAGGCTATCTATACAATCTATTCATATATAATGGAGATTGATCTGTTGGTTTGTAAGAGCTAAAGATCCAGTCCAAAGGCTTTGGCTAAAGTTATGTTCACCTTCTTATCTGGTATTTCAGTTAATGTCATCTTTCCTTTCATAAGTAGAAGCTAGACATTTAACACCCTTGAGAAAATATTTTTCAAATTTCTCACTGAAAGCTTTGCGGAAGAGGAGAGAACAGACATTTAAAGAATCAGTTGCCTAAACATAGGTGTCTCGTGCCTGTTTAGATCCCTGAGGACATCCTGTTTAGCCTGCAGGTGAGTATGGATCTTCTACAGGTACTGACAGCCCCAGGTGATTGTGCTACAGCAACCCAGATGGCACTATGCCTTTTTTGAGTCAACTGAATTGAGTCCTAAGACTACTCACTGAATCTGTATTTGACTTGCTGAGCTAGAGCTTCTGCAAGCAGTGGTGAAAGAAGGCCACCAGAGAGACCAGTGATTCCTGCATAGGACTGGCAGCCACGTCACGTTAGCTATGTTTGGAGAGGCCCAAGTGTTTAGGAAGAAGTTGATCTGTCAGACCATGAGTAGTGAACAACACGGACAAACTGGAGAATGTGACTACGGCTGATGCTGCCTCTTAAACTGAGTGTAGGGAAAAAACACATTGTTTATGAAAACAACAGGTGATGTCAAAACAAAAGGTCTCTGACCTTTTTTCTCCTTTTTTCTTCTTGACTTTTTCTGGAAAACATGTTAGTCAATCCTATTGTGCAGTCCTTCAACTTCCTGGAGGTCTCCCTCTCATACTGCTTCATAAACATAACCACTGTTTATCAAAACCCTGTGGCTCACTGTTTCTGAGGTGGGACCAGAGTCTCTGAAAAGGGAGTAATAAGAGGCTAAAAGGGATCACGTGGATCCAAAAGGTGCAATAACTAACACTCAGCAAACACAAAAATAGATTGCCTTTAATTTGAGAGAAAATCGTATTTGTTTCCAAGTTTATACTACTTTTGACATGCTAGCAAGTACTTGAATAAATGTAGCACTATACATATAAAAATTGCAGCCCAAAGGGAGGCAGCAATAATTTAGTTCAGAAAAAACATAGGGCTCTCTATTTCTCATTGAGTTGGCAGAGAAGCCCTCCCATATCCTCAGAAGAAATGAAAACAGATGAAGAAGTCCTGCATAGTCCATTCTCTAGTAGGAAGCAGATCATATTTCTCACATCTGTTACCAACATGGCTGATCTGCTCTGTTCCCATCAGAGGGATAGTCAGGATATCAATGATTTGAGGTTTTGCCTTTTTAGGAGATATATTTCTCATCTTGTTATGTCTTTTGTTAATTTTACAGCAGTTTGATGTTATGAAGGAGCTCCTCCTTTTCTGTCAATAGTACAAGGTCACCCTATCATAATACATTACCAGCTTGCATGCTTCAGGCATTTGAATAGATGAATTTTGTTCTGGTAAAATTTAGCAATGCATCTTTACTTCCTGCTTTTCTGTGGACAGTCAGTCCAATGTTAATGTCAAAAGTAACCGCATGTTATGGTGATATATTAGGCTTAAAAAAAATCAGATATTGTAAAGATCTGAAAGTACAATGTCATAATGCGTTAGTTCTGAGAAAGTTTTTTTAGTTTTATGAGCTATAAATAAGTTGAATAATGGAAACCACCTAAACTTTTTATCCATTTGCCAACTTGCCAATATGCAGCAAGGAGAGAGACAAACAGGTTGACAGGCCTTTGTATCTGAATGCCATGCAGAAAGAAACTCAGAGATGAAACTGAAGGACCATAGCACACCTGTACCTTCCACAAATGATTTTAAACTGTAGAAACTGCAGCCTGAAACACTTCTGAAATGTAAAAGTCTTTGTCAAATCCAAAGAGCTATCCCTTTCCAGTGAAAGCTTTGGAAGCATTAGGTATATTGAGTCTCCCAAATTTTAGAGACAGAAATTGCCAGAATAAGTCCCTATGACTTATGTTCTTGTAACCCTCATATTCTAATAAAATCTCATTATTTGTTCCTACTTCAATCAAAGGTTTAGAGTACAGAATAATATTTAATCATAATATTATGGTAGTGATTAGAAAAGACCTTGACAAGCTTGTATAATAAAGTAGCCAATAGTGAAATGTAATCACTTCTAGAAATGACTTCAGAAAAGAAAGAGGTTGCATAAAATAGATGCAGGAAAACTGGGAGATCACTAAAAAGTAGCTACAACCATAATTTTTGTTGTTTGTATGTTACATGGCTGAAGACCAAGGGAGTACCAGCAGAGAAACCCAGAGAAGTGATGAGCAAGCTCAGAATGCTGAACATCAGCCATCAGTTAAAGAAATACTGAAATATTTATAATGCACATCTAAACAGAAGAATATACAGTGGTGAAAAGTCAGGGATACACCTGAGGATTTTACATTCACCTGAGAAATTACAAACAATGAGATGGATCAAACATGCAAGAGTTTAAAGGGTAAAAATCTGCCATTTTCTGCTCTGTAGAAACACTTGCTAAATATTTCAGGATGAATTGTCAGTAAAAGGCTAAATTTGCCATAGGATATCTTGGGGACCAAAGATTGGAAAGCATGTTTCTGGTGGATCACTTGAAAAAATCAGTCTCTGAGAACAGCAGAAGAACCTATTTCTGCTCAGAAGGTGAAAGCTACACAGACAAAAAAAGAAAGTGAGAACAACTGCCATGGCACAATGATTTCCATGTAATTTATTAGGTTAAGACACAGGGCTTGTTTCTGTTTTTATTGGGACAAAAACCATGTGTGTCCATTTCAAGGTAAAGAATCATTGGGGCTTTTGGTTCTGAATCAGGACATCACGTAAGGGATAAAATGCTTTATTCTTCCAAGTGATTCAAAAAAGCTGAGATCCTTACTTTGTATCTTAAGTTTCGGATGTCAAATGCATTTTTAATTACGATGTTCTTTCTACTATGATTAGCATTGTTAGCAGATGTTTTTGCTCAAGAATCAAGACTATTGGAAACCAATATGTTTCTTAAACTAGCTATGTTTTTTCTCAAAGAGAATTCTGATCTAATTGGCATGTGTATTAAAGGGATTTCCTGTTCTAAATATACTGATTTCCTCAACTGTTGTGACTATGTGTAACATATGTCTCCAAAAGCAGAGAATCCTCAATTACCAATGTTCCAGAGTTCATGCTGTGAAAGCTCAAAGATCTCATACAATTTTTAAATTTCATTCTTAACTTCTGAGTTCAGTGGAATTTAAGGGCATTTATGACCTTTCATGACATGCTTAATATGTTGCAGGATCAGGCCCTTAAGTATTGCCACAAGAAAGTATTCAGAATATGACTTTCTGGATTTTGTCATTCAGAATGTCATAGAATTGGCTCAACAATCCCAAGAAATTCCAAAACATCTGGAAGGCATCACATTTCATGCTGATGGTACCTACTAGATTTAGGTAGAAAAGCTCCAGACAGTGTATCTTTTTTTTTTTTTTAATGTTAGCCCTGTTGGAAAGAAGTTGATACACACATAGCTAAGTTCTTAAAAATGTAGAAAATCTCACCAGATCTGAATAAGTGTTTAACAGAAGGATTTAGAAGAGACTACTATGGCAGCCTCGGGCATGTCATAAGTGGGTCAGATTGGATATAGCAGAACAGATAGAAGGTGAAAGAACCAAGATTTGCAGGAGAACTGGAGTTTTAACAAGAAGTATTAAGTGGAATATGAAATATTACATCCATATGCTAGAGAAACCACATGTCGAACAGAAGGAATGGTAGACTATCAAAGCAGTGACTTAAAATTTGTTGGGTTTGGCAAAGCAAGCCATAATCAGTACAATCAACAGAACACTTGAATACTTAAATAACCTTGAAGAAATGTTGTAACTGCAAACAATATTTTCCTCTTGATTAAAAAAAAAAAAGTGGCATCAATTCTGTTAGGCAGTATTACGTTTTAGGGGTTTTTAAATTAGAGAGTACCCAGCATTACTACATTTTGGTTTTATAGAAAATACTGCTCTCTTGTGAAAACACTACTACTTGCTAAATATTGCATGAAAAATATCTACACTTTGTGGGCAGTAAGTAAAAACAAGTACAGCATATGCAGCAGCAAACTGCTGATGAATGGAAGTGCTATGTGTGTTACCTTACAGTATTATTTCATAAAAAATATCATGCATTATTTACAGAATTACCTCACTGTGCAATGCTGGAAGCTTTATCCAATCTTTCAGAACTTCTGAGGACACCATATCATCTTCAAAATTCTGTTTTCTTTCAGCTATTACAGTATGTCACACTAACCAAGATGCTACCAGGAGTCAGAAGTTTAAACTGATTCTCTCGTTTTTGCTTTAATGTAAACTGAAGCAAATGTCGTTCATAGATTTCAGACAGATGTTACACAACAGCAGAGCTTACTTAAAAAGTTTCCACAATGTCTCATCATTTACACTAACAGCATATGACTCTAGGAATTATTACTGGTATTTACAAGCAGGTATGACCTGTGAGCCATAGGACGGCAGTCCTGCAAGCTGCAACATGTAGGATGTGTCATACACCTCTGAAGCCAACAACTTCTTGAGAAATCATACATTGGAGATGTTCTTTTTTTTGGCTTGTGAGGAATCTAATGCTCAGGCTACAGCAATTTATGTTTGCTGAACTTTACGTGTGTTTTAGCTACCTTTCTGTGTGCTAAGATAACAAATCATACATGAATTGGTCAACAAGAACACATCTATAAACAAATAATGTCCAGCAAACAGTTTTTCATTAATCATTCCCAGTAAATCACAGTGACAGTCTGAAAAAAAGGAGATGTTGATGGAATTGTAACATTTGTTCCAGTTTCACAGAGATGAGAGCACTGGGTCTCAAATCCAAAGGTCCAGAACATCTCTGTTATACCACATCAGACAACAAGGTGTCCCAAACAGGAAGACGTTGATTGTGATCCAGCCTTTGTTTTCAGCTAGACTATACATAGACACACATTGTGAATGATTTGATTTGGAATGGCCAGAATACGTGGACTTCCTCACTCACTCTGAAGTGTTATGTCCCTCAAGGAAAGGGTATGTGATCTCTGCTGTAAGATCCTCTCAAGAAGGCTAATTAATCTCTGAACATTAGGGTTCATGACAGACTGAAGATGAAGTGCCTGAAGTGCATTTGATGTGATTTATGAGAAACTTGAACATTAAAAAATACTGTTTCTCTTTGTCAGACACTGTTTCAAGGGATTTTATTATGAAGTAGTCCCATCACACACAGCAACCTTCTGCAGCATGGGAGAAAACGTATGTGTTCGTGCACTTGTTCTTAAGCGTGGGTTATCAGTGAAGCAGCAGTGAGTTATCCATGCGGTTATATCTGAAAGTAGAGGGGGCAGATACAGGGTGGATTCTCAAGGCAGGATTTCATTGTGAAAACAGGGCTCCGTACAAGTGTTAGCCATTCAGATGTGATCTGCAGGACTAGCCATACTTACAGGGAGGGTGGGTACCTTTGAGCAACAGTGTGGCAGGATGCTTGCACCTCCTCCTGCTTGAACCGAACACAGTCCATAACTCTAATGCCTTTTGTGACAGTTGCCCCAGTCGCCTACGCTGCACAATTAAAGAATGATATTTTTGAGCAATTTTCTAATGCAGTATACATGCAATCCGTTCAACAAACTTAGATGTTTTACTGTTCCCTTTTCCCCACTGACTTTCAGGCAGAAACTGTGGTGGCACCCTCTGCTAGGGCTTCATCTGTATTTCCAACCCACATAGGTGCATCAGGAAATGTTCAGTGGGGAAGAGTTTTGCTCTGCCCTGCCCCGTTCGTCCCTCCGGGGGCAGAGGGCATCCCTCCTCCCTCCCGAGGAAAAGGCAGAGAAAGAGGGAGATGGTTCCATTTAATTATAGGGAAGTGGGAAGGAAGTTAAGAGGTGGAAGAAAGAGTTTCATCTCTAAGCCTAAAGCATTTCAAATGAGATTAAGGTTTCAGTTCAATAACTGGAGCACAGCTTTTTCTTCCCAAATTAAAATTGGCAAGTGTGTAATGAAGATTAATTGCATATTTTGCATATGAAAATATTCATGTTTACTTACACCCCACAGTCAAAATTTTTTTGATATTGGTTTGGGGATATTTACGAGTGATGCCTGTTTAGTAGGGCTGATTTTTAGTGGCTGTAAAGTGCCCATCAGTGGCTGCAAAGAAATTCCCTCAGCCTCTTCAGTTCATTTTCGTCCTTCTTTGCAACAGTGTAATAGTCTTGGCTTGCTTCAGCTATCATTAATCGTAGTACCATTGCTAGCAGAGGATGATTAAGAACTCCTTAAAAGAAAGAAAACTCCTTCAATCCCATTGCTTACTATAATTTACATTACCAGGCAGTTTAAGCCTGTAAAACTACTATATGAAGTTGGTTGGGGGGGCTGCACATCCCAAAAGCTAGATCCTTTTTTAGCCAGGCTGCCCTGAAAACCTCTTGTGTTTCTCGATCCCTAGACCAAAGGCCAAATCACGGCACAGCTTGGAGCAGGCTGTGAAGGCAGAAGCTCATTCCTGCCTCCTGCTTCTTTGTGGAATGGCCCATTTCTGGGACCCAAAGGAACTGATGGTACAGATGGTATAGATATAAACAAATAAATTTTATGGTATCCAGTATCATGCCCACTCATATGCTGGGACATTTCCAGCTCTCCATCACCTTATCACTTTTTATCAGTGCAAGGAAGACTGAATCCAAAGCCAAAATCAAGGTTGAAATGTCTGGTTAATTTTTGCTGGGCTGTAAAGACTCACAAAATTCATCTGGAAATTAATCTGCAAGTTTAAGCCAGACAATGAAGCCCAAGACTAAAGGAACATTCAGCATGGTGAATTGCTAAGGGTGTTCAAAGGGAAGCTCTTCCTCAGTTTATCCATTCTGGGGCCACTTATGTTTTCTGTAGGGTTTTAAATGCTAGTCTGTTGCTGGCTTTCAGCCAGGCCTATTGCTGGCACCAGAGAGACTCATCATTTTATCAGGCTTGCCTCTGTTTCACAAACATTTAATTGTTTGTGGGATATTCTTAGAACACAGAAATGATGGATCTTTCTGGCATTCAAATGAATTCATTCATTCGATTTATCTGTTTTCCCTAATAGCACAAGAGGTTTCGGCTGAATATTTATTTGGAAGGGCTTGGTATACAGAGAAATGTGAAGAAAAACAAATGTTTTTGTTCCATTCAGATTAGCTGGCTGTAGTGCACATGGAGAATACACAGCCCATGTAGATGCAGAAGAAAAGCCAGTATAAATGTTTGCTTTACAGTATTCAGTAAGAACTGCTAGAGGCATAACTTGTTCCTGGGGAAAACTGCTTGAGCTCCGTCTTCAGTGTTAGCCACATAGCCTTCTGTTTTTCAGACTAGGTGTCTTCCTTTGACATTAGGATCTAGAGGCTCTGACTAAGAGCGGGGTACCACTCCGACACATGCAGAATATAGACAGAGCAAGGGTACTGATGCATGTTCACTCTTAAGAAAGTGTAAGAGTATCATTTCCATTTTTTGGAGAGAACGAAGGCTCAGCAGGCTGTATGCAGATGGCTCACATGCCTGACTTAGGGACTACAGTACCATGGTGTTTACATTACAGGAATTACAGGGGCCTAGATTATTTTGCCTTGTTGTGTTACCTCTCTTTCATCTCTCTCTCCCCACCTGCATAGGGATCCAAATGTGATGCCCTGGAGAGTAGAAAGTTTGAGTTAGTCCTTGCCCTCTGTAAGAGGGCACTGATTGACAGCCTTGATGAGAAGATAGTTTCATACACTTGCTGCTGTTCTGAAAGAAGATGTCATCCTGGTAGTGCTGACAACTAAAGGATGACCTGTGATCATTAAGGTGGCTGACTGTTGTAGAGGCAGTGCAGCAAATTGCCCAATATCATGCAGTCAAGCCAGTGCCCTGATAGAAAATTGTCCTGTGACCTCCTAAATCTGGCTGCATAATTGTCACAACAAGAACCTGCACAGATCTAAATGACAGGTGCTGCACAACCTGTGGACATATCCTATGATGTGGGAGACCGTACCACATTGCTAGTCTAAATGATGGAGATAGATAGGAAAGGAAAGAGGACGATGTATCTCTCTCCTCCATTGTATATCTGCACCTGACCCTATGGTAATACTTCTCTCAGCATGATGTTTGAAGTGCAGTAATGGAGCATATGAAGGCTCAACAATGCTACAGATTTCTTCAGTATATAAAATTCTTCTGGTTTAGTTCTTGTTTTATTTTTAAAGAGCTCAGACACAGACTGCTATCATGAAAGTGAAGATGTCAGTTTTACTTTTAAAAATCAACTACTAAATCTCACGTGTGTAGATAGGAAAATATTTACCAGTACGGTTTGCACCTGGAAAATATAGCATCATCAAGGTTTAATGATTTTTTATCAGAGAAAATTATTTCAATCTTCCCATATTAATAAAGCTGAAAAAGTTCATCTGGACTTCAAATTAATGGTATTTCAACATTATCAGAATGAAATATGCCTGTGTTTTCATACCTAATTTTTTTTTAGAAATTATATTCCACAACATTTTTAACAATTTAATGGTTTTGTCTGTTGAGGACAGAAATTCCATTTATGAATAGCTCTAGTTGTTGAGGAAAGCTGGAAAAAATGATCATGGCAGGCTCAAAAACCAGAAGACCAATAAAAAGAAACAAAAAATGTAGTATTTCTTAATATTTGGAATTTATACCAATGCCATGAATGTTGGTGGCCTGATACTGTGGTTTGGCAGTCCTGCATTCATTCAAATCCTAAATATTTTTCAGCTCAGTTGTGCTCTCAGACATTTGTGCATATGAACAATTTGCATATGAACAAGGCATCTGTACAGAGATGAGCCCATTTGTTCTTAGGCATAGTTATTCATTATTGATCATTTATTATTCAGTCACATATGAATAGCAACACATTGTGGAAATTGTATTGTTTCAGAAATGCTGTATAAACAGGACTTAACCAGTCCCCACACCAAATCTCAAATATTTATTGTGATAAAAACTATAACTCTTCTGTTGCTTTTTAACCACAGGTCTTGAAGAGCACCACAGTGAAAAGGCATGATGGTTACAGAAATGGGGAACTGAGGCACAGAGCAGTGAAGTGACTCTTCTGAGGTACTGCAGTAGGTTAGTGACAGACTCCTGTGTCCCTTCAGTTAGAAACCTCAGCCTTTCTTGGCTTCTAAGGATGCTCTGTTCTTGTCGTAGTGTTAAAGCACTGAAATGCTTTAATGGCCATTTTTTTGGACAAATTGTTCCGTGTGTGCTTGTCCAAAATGGGTAATTATTGACTTATGCTGCTAGACTCATATGGGTTAGATTAATTTCTAAGCTGCGATTTTTCACAACCAAAATGCTCTTTGAGTAGTAGAGTAGTAGAAATAGCTGTTAATACAGTTCATATGCTAAGGGGAAAAATTTAATTTACCTAAGACTTTCTTGCAATATATACAGAACTCTTCTTATTCTGCCCTATATACTGAAATTTATTATCATTTCCCTATTTTGACTCCTGTATTTTCTGACTCTTATTTCTTCTGTATTGTCCTGGTTGACACCAGAAGATTCGAGTTATACGAAACTTTCATTTAATCTGAAATTTGAGATTATCTCCCTATGGACCAATGACAATTAAAATTGTTACTATTTATAGCCTACAACTACACATATGTGTGATCAGGCTAAAAAGGATATGTCCCATCTGTGACTTTTAATGTTTTCTCCATATATACTGTTAACTTCTAAGACATCATAGTGAAGACATGTCTTACCAAATAATGTGGAAGGAACTATTATTATAATAGGTTTTCATAAATATTTGTTTTAAAAGTTCTTATATAAATTTCTAGACAAGTGTTGGAATAAAGCAATGTAAAATTAAGGCTAAATTTCGCTGACCTTAAGCTGAATAAGAAGTCAAATTACCCCTTCACATCAGACCCACTACACCAATGCACTTTTGATGAGATGACAGCTGAAAGAGATTTGAGAAGGGTTCTGCATGCTGTCACTTAGACATTAGGGCTAACCTTTTCAGACTATTGGCAAAATGAGTTGGCCGCAATCAGGCTGAGGTTTGAAATTTACATAATTCATTATACAGTTGTCTTACGGTTTGGATTTGGTTGAGAAGAGCAAGTAGGCACCATTGAAAAAAATTGATATCTTTCATTTCGGTCTGCCAGGGGACACTTAAGATCAAAATCTGGCTTTCCAAGTGATAGAATTCATATGGAATCTGGTGAGGGTTTACAATTTTCACAGCAGCAATAGTCAGTTTGTTTCCATCGGAGAGGTTAGAAGCTGTCATTTTAATTTTTTTCTGCCTGCTGGTATGTTACAGCATTCACACCTGCCAGAAAATGTCAGATTGTTTATTCCAAGAATAAAAATGTGGGCACATGTCCGCCTCCCAAAATAAATAGTACAGCAGATATATTCTGTAGCGCCTCCAATACTCACAGGTTGGAGTTAGTCATTCTTCCTGTGAAAGGGTGGCCATCAATCACTGTCAAAGGGAGCCTTGAGTTCGGAGTCAAGAACAGAGGTACTTGGATCAATGGACAAGGAGCACAAGGAGCCTGTAGGGAGAGGATATGGCTTTTCATATGTGTAAGTGGCAGCACTGTAAAGTCCCAGAAGCATCTGGGCTTGAGGAAGGAAAAATTGCAGTATGGAGAGTTTGCTGGTTTGCCAAGCAAATCATCTTTCAGTCATAACCTTCTCCTCCCACAAGACCGAAGGGTGAATATTTCCATAATAAAAAGAAATCATTAAATTTGTGTCCCTGCCAATGGAACATATTCAGCAATCATCTGCATTGATTTACTGGAAAAAAGGAAATCTTTGTTCTATTGTGAAGTGGTACCACAATTTTAAGATGGCAAATGCGTAAGAAACACCAAAAGTGATACTCAGAGACTAATTTAGTCTGTCAAACTTAGTCTTTTCAACTAAGTTCTAATAAAGTAGTCTACTTTCAAAATCTTCTATTTAAGTGATCTGAAACTAAACCAGAACAAGTCATGAAAGCTTTACAGGGAATGGTAATATTGCCTTGTATTTAAAGTGCTGGAATAGGAATTGCCTAAATTTCTGGCTCAGTCACAGACTCCTTGGGTGACCCTGGATGAGTTATTTAAGCTCTCTTTGCCTCAATACTTATAGAGAAGAAAACACTCCCTTTGAACTTGTTACTTTACAAGGCAAATATTGAGGGGCAGGTAATGTGGTGTAGATTCTCATCCAACGTAGAGAATCCAACAGAGCTTCATTAGTGAGGAACATGCCAGTTTCAGGCTCTCTCTATAGTCAGAGCAGGGGGATAAGAAACTCCTTCGACCGTTAATGTAGTCCAGCTATGGTCGGAAGGGGCCTTTCACAGCACCTCTTTTCATGCATTCACAGCAGAGGAAACAGGGCAACCACACTCCCCATTTGGCATTTGGCTTAACTGGTTGGCCAAAAAATGATATTTTCTCTTTTTTTCCCCATGCTGATATGACCTCCTCCAGAAGAGCTGGTAAATTCTTTCTTCTTCGTGTTTCATGGGTAAAGCTCCATAGCTAGACTGTTTCTCAAGAACCACAGCAGGAAAAAAACACCTCCTGTGCATGACCTCATCTAAATACAAGAAGACAATGAGGCCTTAATGGCCCTGCATCTGCAGTTCTCACAAATTCAGTGCTTTCAGGTTTTTTTCTGAAATGTATTTTACGAGATGTCTGAAGCAATGTTTTGGTCAAAGTTCTGCCAGTAACAACCTCTCACCTTTCTGAACTGCACCTTAGGTGACGAGTTGCAAACAAGCAGGAACCCTTTGGCTGCCAAACAGCTACTTACTCACACAGCATCTAACTCCTCAGCTTTTCTACAAAAAAACCCACCCTGTTTTTGAAACAACAAAGCTTACAAGGGGCTGAAATATTGTGACCAAAGCATGATGGCAATCTAAGAACAGATGGGAAGCCGTGGCACAGAACATAATTGCAATACTCACACTATTTATGTATTTTGTTATGTTGGACTAAAGAGAATGGAAAAAAACCCATCAAATGTTCTGTTTGCAAATGAGGGCCTGGGGAGGTGCACCCGTGAAACGTGTAGTTTTTACAAAAAGAACCTATTTCAGCAAAAGAGATGGAAGATATCTAGTACACCTGGTCAGGGCACTGTCTGGAGAAGTAGGAGAATTTGAATCAAATCCCTGATGGGGCTGCAAATCAGAGGGATTTAGACCATGACCCTCATATCCCGGCTGACATTACAAGACCATCCTATTTTCTGTCTTACTTTCCTTGTCTTCTGTTTTTCTGCTCCAGTCCCATGAACCTTGGTGAATCTTGACCCAAATTTGTATTTCTATCAATTTCCTGCACCCTCCACACCCCTGGGAGCCCCCCGAATAGGAGAAATCATCAAGCTCTCTAAGAACAAATAAAAGTAGGGTAACAAAACAGAATTGTCCATTTCCTTGTAACGTGAACGACAGTTAGAAAATGTATTGTCTCCCACTCCTCCTTATGCCTATTTATTGAGTGCCTTCTGTTTTATTAGATATAGTTTTATGCAGATACAGTGATATCTGAGCAGGGAAACCAGAAATGGCTTACTTGGAAAAAATCCCCAGCATTTATTTGATTTTTAGCCTTCTTAAATGCAGGTGAACATAAATACCTGCATCACAAACCACAGAGTTTTGTAAGTCTGTGGCAAATACTTGTTGGCCTTCAAAATCTCTGAATTTAGCATTTATTTCTCAGCAATGAAGTGTAACCAAGGAGACACACATTCCCAGACACAATATCTTTAAGTAGCATAGGCTCCCAGACATGGATCAGAAGAGTAGAGAATTGCTTGCTTGTAACCTATGAATTAATGTTACTGCGAATATGTGTTCTTAGAAACAAACACCCTGCAGACAAAACCTAGAGGTGGTTGGCGAAGGCACTCTTCAGTCCAAATCTGACAACTATCTGGTCATATATTTAAAGACATTCTTATTAGCTTCATCCTAAGTAAGTTCAATGAAATCTTTAATTTCTTTGAGAAATTCCACATGACAGGAATTTCAATTCACATAAGACTCTTGATGCTATGTGCTAGTTAAAAGGCTTTGATTTTTGTCTTTCTCCAAGTTGCTCCTAGCAAAATAAAGAATCAATCTCCCATAGTACTTGGCACTTTGTAGTGCAAAAGACCATCCATGAAATGTTCTGATATGGTGTCAAGAATGATGTGAAGTTTCTGGACAAAATGAGAGCAGTTGACAAGCTGAGGTAAGTAGTAGTGACTCCTGAGTTTAGCTGATATAGACACTTGGCAGTCACATACAGGTTTGAAGTTTTTGTGCTTTTTTTTTTTTTTTTAACTTCAGTCATCTAACAGGAAAAAAACCT
Organism: Gymnogyps californianus; assembly: GCF_018139145.2. Classification (NCBI taxonomy): domain Eukaryota; kingdom Metazoa; phylum Chordata; class Aves; order Accipitriformes; family Cathartidae; genus Gymnogyps; species Gymnogyps californianus. Next base: position 178,670,878 of record NC_059471.1, read on the forward strand.
TGATCTTTTGAAATTAAATTAGACAAGCTGTTAATGAAGACTAATTGCTTTGCCTAATTTAAAATATGTAGAGAGAGCTCCCTTGATCTGTGCAAGCTGTACTTGGGTTAGCATTAGGGCTGAAGACAAAAGATAATCTCCAAGCCATTTGCCATGCTCCTAATCTGTAACCAGACTGAGGGCCAAGATGTCCCTGAGAAAGTTATAGCAACCCAGAAATATGCATCACTGCTCTTTTATTCTACCCTGTCATATAGCTTAGCTGTGCTTTCATGTTTTACTCATGAGGGAATGTGACTGTCCTCTCCACCCAGTGCAGGGTTCTCACTTCATTGACAGAGACCCCTTCCATGCTGTGCTGGAGAAAATCTTGTTACCTCATGAGGGCCAGGAGCCAGAATCTACCCTGGAAGTTTTACACTTCAGGAGGTGTGTTTGGGGGACGGGGACAGAGAATGCAGGGAGAGGAGTGAGGGTGGAGCTCGCTTTGCCCAGTACAGGCTACATTAGGCACCTACTTAAAGGGGTGGGACCCCAGCAGCATGAGCAAACCTAAGTCAGGGTGACTGGGGTCTTGCCTTCTATGATGCTGGTGGCACATTCCCACGTTCCCCCCTGCGCTAACCCTGTGGCCAAACATCAAATATCTTCAGGGAGCTTATCCAAAATAGAAAACTAATCTGATTTTTTCCTCTGGATTAATTTTTGGCTGAGCCAGCTCACCACCTACCAGACATGAGGGAGAAAGAGCAGGAATGTACAGCTGGAGGTGGAGGTGGGACTTGCCACACCACTGACTTAGATCAGTTTAAAACGCTGTTGAACTGCACTCCTGAGGGCGATTCACAGCCTAGTTTCTCTGTATAAAAGTAAAGGAGTCACTAGAGAGCAGTAGACTCTGCATAAGGCGAGTCAGAGCACCTAAGCTAACTGCCTCAAGTCAGCAGTGTGACCTCCCATGTTGAAACATGCTGTTATGCACTAATGATGCTCTGGACACACTTGGGTGACTGGTGGGTTGGATTTTTTCCTCCAATGTTTATTGATTTAGCAAACACGAAGAAAGGAGTGCCAAATCTGGCAGTTATTAGTGACTCCATGCTGTAGCCTGCTTGTGAACATACAATGTTCTGAAATACTTTCTAAAGCCTAGTTTAACACAGCCTGATTTAACTCGGTTATCCTCTTCACAGATGATTCCCTCACTAGCAACTCCTCTGCCTCTTCTTCCAATCTGTTTTCTTGCTAGTAGCATCATTTCTAAGTTAAAATACATGGATACAACCCAGTCCAGTATGTCTGGGAGCACTCACATTGCCAAATTTTAATCATGTAACTTTATGTGCTCAGGTAAGGAAAGCCATCTCTCCCTGAGCTGCTGATGTACTCACTGGAAAATGAAGCTCTTCCAGAAGCACATGAATTGTGCTTCCTTTCTGAATCACAGTGGGAGACACAGTTGCTCTCTAGTGATCATATAGGGAGCCTAAGAAAACTAACTTCTAATTTAGACATACAAAGTTAAGTGCCCAAAATTAAGCACTTGGACAAAAGTGTCATCAAAATATTTTCAATCTTCTTTATCTGCAGAGTGAAAAAATGTTAAGTACACATGCAGCCAGGGAGTGTAAAGTGCTGCATTGTTCATTTTGAGATCACACCATTTCTAAAGCACGTATCTTATAAAGTATGGTTAGGTAAAAGGTTGAAAAATGGCAGGATTCCTCTATGGCCATGAACCAGGACCACTATTCAATTTTGAGAGAAGTTATTCTTGGTTTACGTTGAGCTAAGTGAGAGGATAATCAGACAGTGCAAGTGAAGTAAGGGATTTGGAGAAACCTTTTGCTGAACTATGGAAGTTTTGTAGATGAGCTCAGTTTCTGAAAATATGAGTTGCTGCACTACTTGGTTAAAGACCCACTATATTTACAGCCAGAAAAAAGTGCTCACACATTTATTTCTGGAGAACAGTGACATCTAGTGAGCGTCCTGACCGATACTGAGCATTCCCTGGGGTTGTCTTTAGGACTGAGCCTGCTACTTGGGCTTAGTTTGTTTTGCTACTATTCGAACTTCACAGTTCCTTGTATCTCAATTGCATGTGCTGCTCATCTCTGACAGGGTCTAATGAAATGAATATAAATGGCAAAGTAGCTGTGAGCCAGAATGGTGAGGGAGTGAGGTGATTTCGAAGAGGGGACTTAAGCATGATAAATAAAATGTAGGTATGTGCCCTGGGACAGATTTGCTGTAGCAGAGGAATTATGGTGGTAGCAGAGTTGCCTAGGAGACAAGCATCAAGCTGTCAAACGGTCAGGAGCTGCATCAGCCAGGAAACCATGAAGTCTAAGTGGTTCATTAGTTCAGCATTTTTCTGGTAGATTTTCTGTTTCTGGGCTCCTGGGAAGCTCCCGGCAGAACTCACAGCTGCCTTCTCCTGCTGGAGATCCCAGGGCATGTAGCCATACTCACTTCCACTTGCAGCCGAGGCGACTCCCCCAGACGCTAGTCTGAATTCATCCATCAGGTAAAGTCTGCACTTTCCTTCCCTACTGGGGTTCAGCCCAGGACTGTGAGAGTGTGTGGACACATCCATGTAAGAGTAAAGATGTTAGAGCTTTAAAATAAAATGCTTTTGGAACTAAAAATACTATTCATTTTACATTGGAGCTCTGTGAATAAGTGACGACTGGGATGATCCTCTAAGGACCCCTGGGCCGGGGAAGGGGTGTCAAAAAGAACTGGAAATGTTGCTGTGAAGGAACAATTCTCAAAGATCACAGTGAATCACACAATGAACTTGGGGATTACAAATGGTTTTGAGGTACACACACACCAAACTGGAAGTCTTTAGCACTCCATCAGCATCCACAGCTGGACACTTCATTAGCACTTGGTCTTTAAAAAACTGGAGAAGTGATCTTTCAGCTGTGTCATAAATGACCATTATATCCAATCCCACCTGTCCAGGCTGTAATCATGTATTTTATTATATAAATTACATATATTTTATTAGTATTCTGAGGGGTACTGGGCCAGATTCAGCAGTGTTTTTTAAAGCAATTTAAGTCTAAGGAAACAGCTTTTCTGTATCTATGCCAGTTTAAAAAGGCACAATCCTTTTTACACCTATATTATCATATGATATCACTTTCATCTGCCAGCATTTAAAGAAACAAAAATGATGATGAGAAGGCCTAGACTGGTGGAAAACTAAAGGTAATTAAATCTTTACTTTATGCGCTATGTAGTTCCTAAAACTGGAGAACGAGAAGCTTATTTTACATAAATGCCTTATCATAAGCTACTGGAATGGATGAAATCCCCACTGTAATGTGAGTTTTTGATAATTTCCTGTGTTACGGCATTTACATTGCTGGTTTTTTTTCTTTTCTCTCTTTTTTCTTTTCCTCACTGCAAATGTTGGAAGTGTGCACACATTTGAGGAAAACTTGTGCAAATATCTCAAATGTCAGGAATAGAATCTGAAGACTATCCCATTGTATTACACCTCTTCTTGGTTTATCTCAGAGAAAAGCATAGTATGTGGCCATCTCATGGAAGCTGCATCTTAATGGATAGGCCCAACAGGACCAAAGTAAACTTTTCCAGGTAAACTTAATCTTGATGTTTCCCATCTTCTGTGTATTTGACTTTGCTACCATAACATATCTGTAACACTGTGACAGAGTCAAACATGCCTCTAGAATCTTTTTTAATCTTTACAAGGCAGATACATTGAATTTTACTGAAGACATTTGTTGAGTCCAGAAAAGGAGTTTGACTTCTTCTTAGAAGAGTACTGCCAACTGTCGTAACCACGCTGCCACCAACACAGACACTGTCTCTCAAGTCTTGTCTGATCCCTCTTGGAACAAGGGCTTTTCTGCAGAGACCTACTGACGAGTTTGCTATAATGAGGGAAAGAGCTGCAACATATCAGTGGAAACATGACACAGGAGCCAGCCTGTGTGGCAGCCAGGTTATGGGGGCCAGCCATAGCCATGTGATAGAAAGTGTGCGTAGGACAGAGGGAGCAAAATCAATTTTCCCCTTTATATCACCACTAATCTGACAAAGGCACTGCAGAAGGACTGAGATCAGGTGTGGAGAAAATTTATCTTACAGTGAGGTCTTTGAAAACCTGACTGCTTTAAGAGTAAAGCTTCAGCAGTTAAGAAATTTTGTCAATAGGCATGTGCTTTGCTATTTCCTTCCTTGCTCCTAGGACATCTAGTTTAGCTCCTCAGAGACCATATTTTAGATGAAGCAATGGATTGGAAATGTTTAATGTTAATGTTAAATGTCCAAGAAAGGGCTCTTCGACACTAATTTGGGAATCTAATGCAGCTTCCTGTCAGATTACAAAGTCAGATGAGAGGTCTGACCTAGGACTGTATCCAAAAAAGACAGAGCTAGAACAGTAAGACTGTATTTAGCCATTCTCAGCTGGTTTAAAAGTATGTAAGATTTAGCAATAGAGTCTAAACAATGAGGTATTTGGCTTGGCTGTGTAAGCATAAACATAATGTTTCAATTGAAACTTTCCATATCGGACGATTTTTCTCTTCAATTTACATTTTATAAATAACTTGGAATTGTACAGATTCCCAAGAGTCAACAACAAGTTGAAATCATTACACGGACAATGTCCTCTACGACCTGAGTCACTTCGAGCGTTATAGGCTATTTTCGTTCTCAGGGTATCAGCTGCTGCAGGACGAGTGATGCGCTTTGCCTGTGGCTTCATAGATATTTTCTGGTAGCAAAATGTAGGGAAAAACAACAATATTGATTCAAAGATGGTTATTAGTAAAATTGTAATGTTAAATCATTCCAGTCTGGTCAGAGTCTTTTTCTCAATTTGAAAAAGTATCTGTGATTATTTTTATACCAGTGATGACTGGAGAACATAAAAATATGTATTTATGGGTTAGGTTTTGGGGGAATTACTTTCTGCTAGGAAATGCTCTGGATAAATAAAGGAATTCCTCATCCTTTGTTAGTTAAGGATCAGTTTCAAGTGTTAAAAGATAAAATATATTATCCATAAACCACTAAACATATTTTTTAAAGACTCAAGACAAAAATTTACAGTTCTTCAATTTTTAACACTATTTCCTTTTATGCTGCAAGTTGGAAAGTGTATAAAAAGCTTTGTGCTTTGTAGGAATCTAATTATATTTTAGAAGTGGTTTACATACTAATAAAGTGTAAAAGCAACTGAGGAACAGTTAGACCACCATTGCACGTCACTGGAAAGAGCAAGGCCTGTCTCAGAAGGCTGAAAGAACTTTACTTTCAAGAAAATAAACCTTATGACAGAGTTGAGTATCAGAAAGATTCTAGACTTTAAAAGAAAAAAAGATTATTCCCTTCAGAAACAAAAGAAAAATTAGTGACCTATTAGTAGCAAAGGTGGACACAGCTTTGGTTAGATGCCACATGATGGAAACATGTCAAGAGTGTATTAGGAGTGGACAAAGATAATGAGTCTGTAGACAGTAAGAAGCCCACACTTCTGACCTCATGGGCTCCTCCTTTTCTGAAGTTATATAAAAATGAGATTATAAAACAAGTAACCAAAGAAAGCATTTGTTCCTATTCTCAAGTTTACCGCAATTTTCATAGTGTATCCGTTGGCTTATATAAATGAAGAAATATCCAGATAAATGAAAATGAATGGTGAAGCAAAAACACTGCAGTACACCACTTGGGAATATTGATTTTCTTTTCATGAATGTTTCTGTAATATGATGACAAGACTGCATTGTCCTGTGAAAGACAAAGTCGTAAAGCACTGCCAAGAAATTAGATTGATATATCTATTTTGAAGTTCCTACCAAGATACTGATTTACTATTTAAATTAAAATATTAAGGGGAACAGAGAACATTAGAGAGACTTATTTTTTTATATAAGACTACTGAGATATATTTATATGATTATTATTTTTGACAACTCCTCAAATGACTTATTTTTATAAAACCACTTTTCAGATTTTATAAGACTTAAAATTTCTATCCATTGATCATATATAACTCTACAGGTTAGGTTATCTGTGATACATTACAGAGGTCTGATCAATCCTTAGCTGGAATTGCTGATCCACCTATAGACTGACTTTGTTACTTATGTTTCATTAAGATAAGACTTGCTGCTACTTGGAAGAAGTAGATATTCTGGACTCCATATGGTTAGACCACACTCAGTGATGTAGTCTTTGTTAAAGCCTTTCCACAAAAATGATAAATAAAAAGAATTAAAATGAAATAGCCATTCCTTTTGTTTGTGCTCTGTTTTTAATTTTTCTTTTCCTTTTTTATCAATTAAAAAGTCATGGTTAATAAGCACAATTATTTTTCTTGTCTTTAATCATTGTGTCCCCTAGGTGTTGGCAAGGGAGCCCATGTGACTAGGAGAGGAGGACTGGAGTCCCTAAACTGGCATTAAGAGAAAAAATTACTAGATTTTGGCCTCTCATTTTTTATTTCTCCAGATTATAAATTGCAGAGGGGAGCTTTGTTTATTTCTTTGTTTGGATAAAATTACTTGCTGCTCAGCAAATTGGAACATGTTTTTTTCAACCCATAAAGAATCTGGCATTCTTTTCCAAACTATAGTGTTTACTTTACATTCCACAGACCCTCATGCTTCTATTGCCATCTCCTCCTGTTTCCCTGACCACTTTTTGTCTTTTCTTTTGTGTTTTCCCCCATCCACTACTGTACTTCAGTGTTTTCTTTTGTAACCAGACTGCATCAGAGTATTAATGCCTGTGCTGTCTCATGTTGCTAATATTTTCCTTTCCACTCATACCTGTTTTGATATTCCTCTTTGAGCTTCTCCTTTACGCTGCCAGGAGCAGGTAGAGAAAGAAGTTCCCTGTATTCCGTTCAGCCACCTTATGACTCCTTGCTGCTAAGAATAGTAGTTACAAAGAAGTCCTCCTACGTTTTGCTCTGATGGAACGGCCCACAAGCATTCCAGCCAGCAACTAGAACTGGAATATATTCAGGGCAGATGAAATTTTGACAGAATTTTGCTTCCAGCTGAAAACAATGAGCAGTCACTGCCTCCAGAAGCTCTCAAGTACACACACTGAAAATGTTAGTTCTTATAACTTTGTCAAATTTGGGACAATGTTTTATGGTAACAACAATAGATACATCCTGACATCAGAATGGCTCTCAGTTTCGATCAAAAGCTTGGCTATATTAGAGATAATATCTTTTTAATGGGTACCTCTTGGCGTTAACAGGTAGAGTCAAATTTGTTGCAATAAAATTAAGCAAACTCACCAAAAGAGACATGGAAAATTTCAGACCAAATCTTTAAAAAATTATAGGCTTTAGAAGCAACCGGAAAAGAAAAGCACCCTCTAGCAGAGGATGCCAGGAAACCTTAATTAGAGACTTAAAAATTGCAGATGTTACAAAATTTTTATTTCAGTGTTCTCTGACTCTTCCCTAAAGAATAAATTGTGTTTTATTTGTGAATCACAATAACACTGTCACCTTTCAACAAAACTAGGTACACTTGGGTATCTAGGCTTGCTAGGAAATTGTCATGCAGTCCTCATAATTCTTAACAATACTTCCAAACCTGTGGACTGGAACTTGGATAATGTTTTGCTGTAAAGAATTTATTTTTAAAACATGCACACTAGACTTTTTATCTTTTTGATGATTCCTTTATTACCCTCTTTAAAAATACATTTAACTTTAAACATTATTTAAACATTATATTATATATATTTAATGTATTTTGTATATATAATTTAAGTGGGATATGAATTTGTTATAGGCTGGTGCTTTCCAGTTTACATTTATAAAACAAGCAAGCAAAAAAAACACCCAAGAAGTAATATTTCTAATAAGAAAATGTGTGACTTCTTTGAAGATTTAGGAATGTGCTGCAAGCTCCTCAAACTCAGTGCGTAGACCCATACAGTTCAACTTATACCAGTTTGTTGCTGTGAGACTGGTCTTCCTTCCAGAATCGTATTAAGCAACATGGCTAGCATCTGCCTGATGTTGTTTATTCTTTTCCCCATCTTCTGCCCCAGAGGAAAATTGTTTGAGAGAGATTTTAGAACAAATATTATGTGCATTATGCTGTGGGCTTATGCTGGATAAGGGAAGGTTGAAAAAAATATGCCTTGGACTTGGAATGAAAGCCACCCCCCGGTCCCACAAAAGGCAGCCCTAGGGAGCGCTAGCGACCAGAGCGGGCAAACAGGGCGCGGCGCGGCAGTTTTTGCACTGCAGTCTGTGCGGCAGTTTGCACGGGAGGGCGCGCAGGGAGGGCGCCTCTTCGAAGCAGGGACATTCCGCTGGCCGAGTGGAGAGGCTTGAAGAACACACAACCCAGCAACCGGGCACCGTTCTGTGGCCATCTGCGCAGGTCAAGGGCGCTCATCCTACCCGACCCTCAAGGCAGAACGGTGGGCACTCGTCTGAGAGCAAAGGCTGCAGCACCGGCTGGGGGGTCTGCACCACCTACCCCAGCGGTGGCCGGTGCCTCCACCCGGACGGAGCTGCTGAAGGGAGAGGCTGCAGTGCAGACCTCAGGCTGCAGGAAGTGCCTACACCTTTCTCCTGGGGCAGGGACAGGCAGCAGGCCTGCCTGCAAAAGCTGTGCCCAGGTGGAGGGCCTCCTGCACCAGGTGGCTGAGCTGCAGGAGGCGGTGAGAAGGCTGCATAACATCAGGGAGGCTGAGAAGGGGTTACATAGCTGGTTCCAAGGGCGGTCTGCAGTGGACCCAGAGTCCATGGCCAAACAGCCAAAAACTCCCCCACCAGCACACACGGAGCGGAAGGGGACCAATAATGCAGAAGAATGGAAGCTTGCAATGGCAAGGACCTGCAGGAGGAAGGGACTTCCCCTGAAGCCTGAGGTGCCCCTGCAGAACCGCTTCACTGCTCTGCAGATTGAAGAGGAAAGACCCATCACATCAGGAGAGGTGCCAGAGCTGAGTAAGGCAGCCCGATCTGCTCCCCGTATAACAACCAGCGCAACTAAGAAAAGGTGACGGGTGATAGTAGTAGGCAACTCTCCTCTGAGAGGTACGGAGGCACCCATCTGCCGACGTGACGTGCTCTCTAGAGAGGTGTGCTGCTTACCGGGTGCTCCTATCAGGGATGTCACCGAGAGACCACCAAGCCTCGTACAGTCCACTGACTATTTTGCGCCGCTGTTGTTTCATGTGGGCACCAGTGACACAGCCGGGAGCAGTCTGAGGAGGATCAAGAAGAACTACAGACTCCTGGGAGCGGCGGTAAGGGACTCTGGAGCGCAGGTAGTTTTTTCCTCAATCCTCCGGGTCAAAGGGAAGGGCCAGCCAAATCAACAAACGCTTACGGGACTGGTGCCACAGCCAGGGGTTCAGCTACTTAGACCATGGGACTTGCTTTGAGAAACCTGGTCTACTGGGGGCTGACGGGGTCTGTCTGTCAGAGAAGGGGAAGAGCATCTTCGGTCAGAGGCTTGCCAAACTGGTGAAGAGGGCTTTAAACTGAAGTTGCCAGGGGAGGGGAACCTCAATCCATCCCACTCCTACCAGTTTGATACCAGTGCCAGCAATAGATGCCCAGAGCCTGGAGAAGGATCACAGGTCAGCAGGAGAGCACCTGATGAGCAGCACAAAGGAATTCCAGCCAGTAAGTCAGCTTCATGGGGGGCCCAACTTAAATGCCTCTATGCAAACGCACGTAGCATGGGGAATAAACAAGAGGAGTTAGAGACGTGCGCACACCTGCAGGGCTATGATCTTATTGGCACCATGGAGACATCGTGGGATGGCTCCTATGACTGGAGTGTTGGAATGGAAGGATACAGGCTCTTTAGGAAGGACAGGCAGGGGAGACGAGGAGGGGGTGTTGCCCTCTATGCCAAGGACCAGCTGGAGTGCATGGAGCTCCACCTGTGGATGGATGAGGAGCCAACTGAGAGCCTATGGGTCAGGATTAAAGGGAGGGCAGGGACAGATGACATGATAGTGGGGGTCTGCTACAGGCCACTTGACCAGGAAGACTGAGCAGATGAGGCCCTCTATAGACAGATAGGAGCAGCCTCATGTTCACAAGCCCTGGTCCTCATGAGGGACTTCAACCACCCCGACATCTGTTGGAGGGACAACACAGCAGGGCATAAGCAATCCAGGAGGTTCCTGGAATGCGTTGATGACAACTTCCTTCTCCAAGTGATAGAGGAGCCAACGAGGAGAGGTGCTGGACCTTGTTCTCACCAGCAAGGTGGGGCTGGTGGGGAATGTGAAGCTCAAGGGCAGCCTTGGCTGCAGTGACCTTGAAATGGTGGAGTGCAAGATCCTTAGGGCAGCGAGGAGGGCACACAGCAAGCTCGCTACCCTGGACTTCAGGAGAGCAGGCTTTGGGCTCTTCAGGGATCTTCTTGATAGAGTACCATGGGACACAGCCCTGGAGGGAAGAGGGGCCCAAGAAAGCTGGTTAATATTCAAGCGTCACCTCCTCCAAGCTCAGGAGCGATGCATCCCAACAAAGAGGAAGTCAGGCAAAAATGCCAGGAGGCCTGCATGGATGAACAAGGAGCTCCTGGACAAACTCAAACACTAAAAGGAAGCCTACAGAGGGTGGAAGCAAGGACAGATAGCCTGGGAGGAATACAGAGAAATTGTCCGAGCAGCCAGGGATCAGGTTAGGAAAGCCAAAACCCTGATAGAATTAAATCTGGCCAGGGATGTCAAGGGCAACAATAAAAGCTTCTATAGGTACGTCGGTGATAAAAGGAAGACTAGGAAAAATGTGGGCCCTCTCTGGAAGGAAATGGGAGACCTGGTTACCTGGGACATGGAGAAGGCTGAGGTACTCAATGACTTTTTTGCCTCAGTCTTCACCAGCAAGTGCTCCAGACACACCACCCAAGTCACAGAAGGCAAAGGCAGGGGCTGGGAGAATGAAGAACCACTCACTGTAGGAGAAGATCAGGTTTGAGACCATCTAAGGAACCTGAAGGTGCACAAGTCCATGGGACCTGATGAGATGCATCCGTGGGTCCTGAGGGAACTGGCGGATGAAGTGGCTAAGCCACTGTCCATCACATTTGAGAAGTAGTGGCAGTCCGGGGAAGTTCCCACTGACTGGAAAAGGGGAAACATAACCTCCATTTTTAAAAAGGGAAAAAAGGAAGACCTGGGGAACTACAGGCCAGTCGGTCTCACCTCTGTGCATGGCAAGATCATAGAGCGGATCCTCCTGGAAACTATGCTAGGGCACATGGAAAATAAGGAGGTGATTGGTGACAGCCAGCATGGCTTCACCAAGGGCAAATTGCACCTGACAAATTTGGTGGCCTGCTATGACAGGGTTACAGCGTTGATGGATAAGGGAAGAGCAATGGATGTCATCTACCTGGACTTGTGCAAAGCATTTGACACTGTCCTGCATGACATCCTTGTCTCTAAATTGGAGAGACATGGATTCGATGGATGGACCACTCGGTGGATAAGGAATTGGCTGGATTGTCGCACTCAAAGAGTTGTTGTCAACAGCTCGATGTCCGAGTGGAGACCAGTAATGAGTGGTGTTCCTCAGGGGTTGGTATTGGGACCGGTGCTGTTTCACATCTTTGTCAGCGACATGGACAGTGGGATTGAGTGCACCCTCAGCAAGCTGGCCGACGACATCAAGCTGTGTGGTACAGTCGACACGCTGGAGGGAAGGGATGCCATCCAGAGGGACCTTGACAGGCTTGAGAGGTTGGCCCGTGCGAACCTCATGAAGTTCAACAAGGCCAAGTGCAAGGTCCTGCACATGGGTCAGGGCAATCCCAAGCACAAATACAGGCTGGGTGATGAGTTGATTGAGAGCAGCCCTGTGGAGAAGGACTTGAGGGTATTAGTGGATGAAATCGTGAATATGAGCCAGCAATGTGCGCTCGCAGCCCAGAAAGCCAGTTGCATCCTGGGCTGCATCAAAAGAAGCGTGGCCAGCAGGTCGAGGGAGGTGATTTTCCCCCTCTACTCCGCTCTCACGAGACCCCACCTGGAGTACTGTGTTCAGCTCTGGGGCCCCCAACACAAGAAAGACATGGACCTGTTGGAGCTGGTCCAGAGGAGGGCCAAGAAGATGATCGGGGGCTGGAGCACCTCCCCTATGAAGACAGGCTGAGAGAGTTGGGGTTGTTCAGCCTGGAAAAACAGGCTAAAACAAGTCTCTGGGGAGACCTCATAGCAGCCTTCCAGGACTTAAAGGGGGCCTACAGGAAAGATGAGGAGGGACTCTATCAGGGAGTGTAGTGATCGGACGAGGGGTAGTGGTTTTATAGTGAAAGAGGGTAGACTTAGATTAGATATTAGGAAAAAATTCCTTACTGTGAGGGTGGTGAAACACTGGAACAGGTTGCCCAGAAAAGTTGTGGATGCCCCCTCCCTGGCAGTGTTCAAGGCCAGGTTGGATGGGGCTTTGAGCAACCTGGTCTAGTGGAAGGTGTCCCTGCCCATGGCAGGGGGGTTGGAACTAGATGATCTTAAAGTCCCTTCCAACCCTAACAATTCTATGATTTTATGATTCTGTGAAAGTAAATGAGCTTTTGCCATGGCTCTTAATATGTGTGGAATTTTATTCCATGGTCTTGAATCGTCACTGAAAAAGACTTGTTTAGGACACCCATGAACTTCAGTCGGATTGTCTGTGTGTAACTAGCAGTGTGAGTAGAAAGGTGAAGATTTGATACTTTAAAACAGCCACCAAACTTAAAAAAAAATTCCTAGAGATAGATAAACATAGAGTTTATCCAGAGATTTTATTGAGCCCAACCTAAGATGTCTTGGGGTGATCAGGTACCTTCTCCCTTAAGAAACGCATGTGTAACTTCAGCCTGACATGAAGAGATAACAGAGTCCTACCAATTATCTAAACTTCCTGGCTAGGGCAATTACATTAAGATCTTTACATTTATGGTGTGTCATCTGTCTAATAAAAAATTAATCAAATGATACCCTAAAGCAAAATAATTAATGAAAAAATTCTTCTACCCACTGAATCTCTAAACAGTGTCAGGCTAAATATTAATTATACAGATGTTTACTTGTTATTTGCTGAGGACAACTGCTATGACTCCCATCCCCCTAAAGTTCCATGAATGTCAATTTGATATTGATAGATGACCGTTTCCTGTCCATGTTCTTGTCATCCAGCCTAAGGTGCTGCAATTTTTGATGCACGGAAACCTCAACTCCTAGTTGCAAGTGTATTTTAGAAACATTGTTTGAAAAGCCAATGGGCAGCCAAATCAGGTAAATTTTCATTAAAATCAAGCTTTGTGCTTATACAAGAAAATAGCGAATGTTAAACCAATCTGAGAGAGATGACTGCCAGTTTGATCTTTTTTACTTGGGCTAGGAGAAGAAAGTCAACTTTGCACAAAATTGCATATTCAATTAATGAGATTTTGACTGATTTTTTTTTATTTCCTATTTCAAGGAATGGTACACTTCTTCAAATATAACATCAAAGTAAATCGTCTGAGGCTAATACTGCAAACAGACAAATGCCCAAATTCCTTCATCTTATCTGAACCTGAATTTACCCTAACGCTGGCGTCTATGGATTAGATCAGAGTTGCCTGAAGTTTGAGTCACTTGAGACAGAAGCTCATTATTATTATTATTGTCTTTACACAAATTTAGTTAGTTCTGTGTTGAGAGGTTTGAATCTAGCTTATAAATTGTACTGTGCAACTTACTTTAAACCTCAAGCACAGCTGCATCATTTAGAGATGTGCTGTGTAGCTATTAGTAACCATGGGTAACTTGCCTTCCATATTTAAATGCATATTAGTATATACACACACATATTTGTGGGTTTTTTAACAGTATTTAATGAGAAAGGCATATCATATTAAATTACTTTGACAGAAAATAACTGACTATATAAATAAGTATAGTTCAAGAGATATATTCGTAGCCTTGACTAAAGGTCTTTTGAGGATAATCTGAAACTTCTTTTTACATCTTTTTCTGTCTGTGTTGTAATTTAAAGGACCTGACTTTATAAATCTTGATGCCCCTGGTAGAACATTGGAGGATGAAATCTTTACTGCCCTCTGGTATGAATAGCATAAAAGAGAGAACTGGAAATCAGAGAAAATGGTGACATGGTACCTGGGCTGTATGAGATCAGAGCTGCCGCTTGCTGTTCCAGATACTTGCCATGAATGGACCTGGACAGAGAGCCAAAAATGTCTGCTAACATAGAATTGTTGATTGTGTCCTTGTGGAGGGTTGTTTATCACCAATTCAAAAACACAGATGACTCCAATTAGAAGTGTGGAAAAATGCCCAGGTGAACAACTGTGTAAGAAAGTGTAAGAGTCACCTGAGCAAATATTCATATCTATATGTGAGCTAATTATCTTAAATTCCCATTACTCTCAGTGGAGAAAAATCAGCATTTTGGGGCATGATTCATCCCAAGGTTGACATCTAAAACAGGTCAGATGAAATATGTTCTAGGACTTCCTATTTCTCTCTCTTGATGACAAAGGGAGCTCAGCACGACTATTTCAGAGGAAGATATCTACCTTGCACATGTCTCAGGTTAGGTGAAGTGAATCCCACACCTATATTTAGAATATTTTGACCTGTGTCTTCATGTCCCGCTTTCAGGCAAAACAGTGGAACAGCTAATGCAGCACAGCGGAAAGCAAAGCTGATGTTTCTGGCACATTTGCACAATTAGGCTTCAGATGGAAACAGTGCTAAAAGATCTTGCCGTGGGCAAGAAGATAAATAGCCATCCTTATTATTTCAAATCTGTTGAAAAGTATTTTACCACTAAATACAAAATGCTGAGACAAGCTATCATCATCAGCCTGGTAGGAATAAGCAGCTCCACATCACATTCATTCCTCTCCTCGTTCACATGAAAAATACAGAGAAAACCATAACCAGTGTCTGACTTGCCAGCTTCATTTCCCCTCTCTATCTGCAGTTTTGTAAACTCCTGAAGATACTGTAGAACGCCATAGCTTTTGGGCACTGCATTGGAAAGCAGGTGACCTGAAGCTATATATCTCCACATCAAAAGAAAATAATGTAACTTCACTGGCAATCTAAATGCATGAATGAAACTGGCTGCCAGAAGGGAAGTAATCAGCATGGCTAAATGCATTTGCAAGTACTCATGTCTTGCCCTTAATACTGGTTAGGGCTACCCCAGCCCTTTACAGGTCTCGTTAGGGCTACCCCAACCCTTTACAGGTCTCATTCAGTATTTTATCTGCTCACACTGGGGATTAAGTTGTCTGCCTTGTGTCTTTAACAGGCAGCTTTTGGTCAGGTACCCCTTAATCCATTTGATTCTTTCCAAACAGCCTCACCAAACAGGAATGAATTGTTTCCACTTAAGCTATAGTCAGGTTGTTTAGGAAAAAAATTAATTAAAATTATATAAAAATTATAACACGGTCTTGCCAAAATCTGGATAATGATCTTGAAGTTTCAGATCTACACACATAGCCACAAATGAGTTGGCTCAGAGAATAAAATACCCTTGCATCCCCCCTACAAAGTTTTTGTTGTCTCTCAGCTGAGTCAGTGTCAGTTTTTCATGTCTATATTAGAGATTCTGCCAAAAATACACTGGAGAGTCTCAGACCACTTTAGACGGCTGTAATCCTATAATGACAATACTCATTAAGGAATATGATGCATTTGCATTGGTACAGTAATGATTTTGCCCGCAGGCAATCTCTCAGGACACAAGCTACGCCCTGACACTTTTCCTGTAGCAGTTACCTTTCTGCCCTGTGTTAAAAGAACCCCTCTTCCCATCCTAGCAATATCATTTCCTGTGAGACCTTATCGTACATGTCATGAGCTTTCCTCTGCTGAGATCGCTGTATGCACACACATGCACACACCAAAAGGTAGTTATTTTTCTGATTTGCATTCATCTCTCCAAAGAATCCTTTGATCTGTGCATATAACCTCCTCTTCACCCCTCCTCCTTCTCCAACCTGCTTTCATTTATTACTACACAGTGCTTCAGTTTTCTGCTGAAGCTTGTCAAGGAACAACAGATATAAGCATCCATATTATTCATCTTAGGCAAAAGTGTGATTCTCTCTTCTTCAGATATATTCTCTGCTTGCTAATCATTTTTGTATCATTGCCCTCTTAAAGTGAAGATTGGTTTTGAATTTGGCTTGCTTTGTTTTAGCTTCCTCTTAAAGCAATTTGTCAATGGAAGTCTAGTGTAAAATGATTCCCGGACAAGGAAGATGGTCTACTCAGTGTGACAGGGGAGGAAAACAGTAAGAACTCTAACACTTGGACCAGTCTCTCTTAATTGTAACCAATATCGAGTGTGACTTCTCCGCAGCATACTCAATCTGTCACATCAGAAGAGAAGAAGGTACTATGGAAAAAACATTGAAAAGAATTAACAATATCCCATACTATTTACCTCACTTACAAATATTGGTAATATTCAGCATTCAGCTGAACACTTAATTCAGCTCTAGACTTAATACACTCTCTTAGACTAAGTTACACACTAGTGATCTCGACTCTGTTAATATCCTGTTCTATATTTGGAAATTAAAAAATAAATAAAAAATCAGTGAAACTAGAGAATTCAAGCTGATGCAACCTGTGTTAGCTCACTTTCTATGTAAAAGTCGGAGCTTCCCACTCCACAATAATGCTTCCATTTTGCATTGATGAGACTGCCTTTTAAAAAGGATGCATTGATATAAAATTCAGCAAATTATTTAGTCGTAGCTTCCCAATGAATTCAGCTTAAGTATGAGTTCGAAGCCTAAATGTTTTTGATGTGGGCTCAAAACCATATCTCAAGACATTTCCCCAGTGGAAAACAATTTTCTTAACAGCGTAGTGGTGAGTCATCTGGTCTTTGTGCCTTAGGGCTCTGCAAGTGAGGTGAGTAGATATTGCTACAGCACTCAATCATACGAAACCGCAGCTGCCTCATCTGTAACCACATGGGGACAAATCAATACCATTAGCTTCAGTGGAGTTATCCTGTTGACATATTTGACCCTAAATCCTTACCTAGAACACACAAGGGTGATGACTTATGGACAATAACAAAACATCAGAGGACTGTAAGTAAATTTTTCTTTTATCTTTCCTTAGGAGTTGGCTAAACTGTAATTTGCACGGCACAACTCACTGAGGGAAGTAAGTATAGCCCCCTACTTGTTTTTCCTATACGTACACCTCTGAGGCCTGGCCACATAGGAACTGCAGTTGTGGGGGCACAAGTGGGGTGCACCACATGGATAGACTTCTTTCTTTCACTTCTTTTAGCTTTCATTTCTACTAGTCAGAAGTAATAGGATTAAACTGGAACAGGATGTGCTGCAATTTGTATATACCCACAGCAAATTATCATTTCAGTAGAGGAAGCAGCAGAAATCTCACGACTTAGCAGGGCATCTGAGGCACAATACCTACAAAAGATATTATTGAGATGACAGGGCTCAAATACCACTCCTTGTTCAAAAATCCCCCTGATCATTTTAATTCCCCCTTTCGTGCAGAGCTCAAGATCGAGTGCTGTCTTCCGACCCAAGCCTTTTCTCACTTATGTTGCTGTCAAGCAAACGACCTAACTGTCTATACGTATATGAACAGCCGTGTGGGGGCTGGCAAAGGAAGCTCATTTGCATACATACAGTCACACATGCAATCGCATCTAGGTATCAGGCCCTGTGCAGCCCTTGCCATCTTTATATGAAGAAAATTTCTGCACAAAGTTTAATTTAAAGCCAGTTAGAAGCAAGCAAGCTCTGTTAATCTCCTTTGTTATTTTCTTCTTAGGACACATCATTTCAGCCGCAGACCTGACCGTGCATATACACTGCTTGCCACATCCAGCAGTAGGCTTTAGACGGATCACTTGCCGGGTGACACATCTGCCACTTCCTCTCAAGGTTAGCCTCCAGTGACTCTTTTGATCAATTAAACTCAACTTTAGAAAATGATCTTGTTACAGGGCTGATTCATGTTTGGCCTCTTTATGTGGGTCTCTGATACCCATGTAATCAAATTTCCCAAGAGCCTCCTGAGTAGGTGTTGCATCAGTCTGGTCTGAACCACTGCCTGGAGTTCAGCAGATCCCAAGCAAATGTTACTTTATTTCTGTATCAGTCGTGGTTTCCATCACGCAATTTTTGCTAACTGCTTCTTTTACAACACATCATGTTTCACAACATATTGAAGGGGAGGATTGCCTCTGCTGCAAGCACAAAACCACACATCGCCGAAGTCCTCCCAGACATGCCAAATCTTCTGAGAGGAGCCTCATCAGCGCTGCAATATTGGGGAGATGCAAAACCCACCGCTTCGCTGCAGCAGCGAGCCCCGACTGCTGCTTCAGCTGGGAGCCGAGGGAGAAACCATCCCCCTCGCTATCGCCTCCTGCCCATACATGCGGCTGGAACGGGAGATCTCTCCCTTCGCCTCTCATCTCCGGACACTTCGGCTCCCCGCGGCCCTTCCACAACCCGGTCTCCCGGGGCGGGGAGCCGACCTCAGACCCAGCCACCGCCGCTTCCCGCCGCCCGGGCTCAGCCCTCGCCTCACCCCGCGCCGCGGAGGCAGGTGAGGGAAGCCACCCGCCTCAACCGCCCCTCCCGCCCGCGCGGCGCTGCGCATGCCCAGCCCGCTCCCAGGCATGCTCACTGGCGGGGGCGGGGGGGGAGCGGGACGCGGTGGCGCGGCGCTGCCCGGCTCGCCTCGCCTCGCCTCGCCTCGCCTCGGCTCGCACCATGCGGCGGGCGGCCGCGTGCCTCCGGGCGCTGTGCCTCCTGCTCCACCTCCGCGCCGCAGGTGAGCGGGGGCGGCCGGGGCCGGGCGGTGGGGCGGAGAAGGCGGCGGGCGCCCGCTCGCTTTGCGCCCGGCGTCGCACCTGTTGTGGCGGCGAGGGGGGGGGAAGGCGGCCCCGCAGGGGGGGGAGCTCGGCGCGCGCGCGAGGTAACGGCTGGCCGGAGTCCGGCGGCCGCCAGCCCCGGGCGGGCAGCGGCGGGCGGCGCGAGCGCCTTTCAGCACCGCGGACAGCGGGCGGCCGCGGCGAGGCGGGCGGCGGGCGAGCCCCGCGCCACGCGCCCCGCGCCCCGCGCCCCGCGGAGCGGCCGCCCGCCCTCCGGCCCCGGATCGCGTGGACCTGGCCGGGGCTTGGGGCAGCGAAAGAAAATCGCGCGTCTTTATCCCTTTTCCTTCTCTCTCTTTTTTTTTTTTTTTTTTAAAATTACTGGGGAGGGAGGCGTTGCTACTTGTATTTGCTCGTGGCAGCAGGGTTTTTAGAAAGGAAAATTTCAGCTGCGACAGCAGGCGTTTCGGCTGTAGCGGTGTAGCGGTAATAATAAATCCTCTCTCTGCTTTGCTAGCAAAACGTGTGCCTCATTCAGAAACGCGGTGAACGATGAGCGCCCTAGTACATACTTGAAGTTCCACTGCCAGTTTCGTTCTGGAAGTCCTAGCTTATATTTCTGCCGTAAATCTCAGGCTTCTTTTAAATCGTGAAAAACTGCTTCTCTTTCAGTCTCTCTCTCTCCTGTGCAGATGTAAGCATATATCTTCTTAGGAAGGAAATAAAATCTGGGGTAACTGTATAATTGAATTAAGTTCTCAATTAGTAACGTTGAAGAGTTTCTTTGTTTTATCATTTATGGCAAGCATAGCTACTTCTGAAGTAGTAAATGGCTGTTGCATCCTGCTTTTAACTTCACTGAAGTTTAATTAAGAACAACAATTAAATGCACAGGTACTGATTCTTTTGCTCCCGGGAATGTTGTTTTTAGGAGAGATTTTTAAGATGCAACTAATTTGCATTGTTTTATTGCAGAATCATTAAAAGTAATAACTGAACTTTATGTCTCTTTTAATGTGAAAGCAGTGCATGAACATGTATGCCCCCCCCCCCCAATAAGCTGTGTTATGAAAATAGTCGTTTATATGGATACATCAGGAAGCGGGCACTGCATTCTTTTGTTTGCTGTTGTCAGGAGAAGTGGTTTGCCTCGATTATTGGTATTTTATTGCCCTGGAATATTAGGCTACACTTCATAAAATCTCAGGAAGCTCTTTTCTGTGTATCTATAGTTAGGAAGCTCATGCTGTTATGCCTTATATTCATATGTGCAAGAGATTATTGACTGAAAGATAGGGAGCATTTTGTGATCCATTTTAATAAAAGCCTTAAGCTGCTTTTAGAGTGTTCTTTTACCACGCGTGTTAAAATGATCATCTGTACAAAATTAGTGTACAGCCTCTATTTGACATAACATGCCTTCTAATCTCAATGTCTCCTCTATTAATAGTGGATTTCGCATTAGTTTTGATGTGCTTCATTTTTCTATCCTACTAATGGAAACTGGGTTTATATCCTGCCAGTAAGCCATTTACTTTCCTTACTAAGTTTTACTTGTTTCATTAAGTTACTGGGAATGTTTACAAACAACGCTTGGCCTTTGTTATGAAGCTGTCTCTAATCGTGAGAAAAAGAGAGGAAAATAGATGTTTATATGGTGTTACTTTGTTCCCTGGGCAATCCTGGAAAATAATTGTTTCAGAGAAGGCAACGGAGAGGATGGACAGGAGCTGAATTCAACCTCTGCGTGTTGGGCATGGCTCCCATTGAGTGCAAGAGCTGTGCTTCCTCTATGGCAGGGCTGCATACAACTTGCTCTTGTTGGAAGTCATTGAAGATGTCACAACAATGAAATCATATAGCAAGCTTAAACTGCTAAGATTTCTCTGTTTCATCTGATGCAAGTAGAAAATTTGGTCTTACACAGGCTACCACTACGGACATCTTTTATGTATTGCCTAAACTTATGAATTATTGACGGTGATTTTGCAGCTTTGGTTCATGTGGAATCACAAAATGCATTCCACTTGCCACTAGTGCTAGGTCACAAATTATATCCCGAATGTCAATTTTTTTGTAATGTGATGGAAACTGCTTGGCTTTTTTGTTCAGTGGCTGAATTTATATGAGGCATGTTTCTAGGGAATGCTGAAGACACTGTCAGCAGATATTAACAAAATCTCCCTTGATATCAGTTGGTGATAATAGATTTTAGAGAAAACATAAGTCTACATTTACTTGAGCTAATGCTACAGCAAAAAGAATTAATTCTCTAATGTGTTTAAATAGCGCTTTTTAATGGAAAGGTAATGCATGCCATATAGCAAATCTGGTTTCCTAGGGAAAGACGGTTCTACTACAGTTGTGTTACAGTAGCCACATATGTATTCATACAAAAAATGGAAAATATTCTTGTCAAAAATATGATCAGGAATTTTCATGTGCTTAAAAGGGTATGGTTTTACTAGGTTAATTTAGATACCGAATCCAATAAAGCATGACAGCTGTGTAAACAGAAAATTAAATCCAATTGTGCTGTTGATGTACCCATATATTGCTTGCTGAAATCAAAGACACTTGTGTGTGCATCTCTGCAAACAGAATTAGGCCCTTCTGCTGAGTGCAGCAGGTGAAGTAATCAACCTATATAGAGCTTGCTGTTGGGTGAAGACCTAAATCTGTAGCAACTGATTACAGGTCAGCATGAACCTTCAACTTACATTATGTGTTGCATGAGAGAGTGCATGACAGCGCAGGTTATACTCTTTTTTGGTAGGTATGATCTAATACATGTTCTTGCAATAAAAAACTAATGTCTCCCAAGATGACTAGGAAGCATTGTTTCCTTGTAAAAGAATGGCAGGTGGTAGCAAAAACACGAAGTGATGCATTAGACTAACTTGTAATTAGAGAGCCATTTGAGTCATCCAGATTACTCAAATAATTAACTATTTCACCTCATTTTCTTTTTCAACAAATCTCATGAACAGAATTAAAATATATGATGAAATAAATATCCAGTCACTGGAAATAGGCTAGGAAAATCAACTAGACTAGAAAAAAACTTACTTAGTTAACAATCACCATATCAACCCGCCACCTGCCTTACGTTAAAAATCTCTCTTTAAGAGAGCATTTTTGCAGAATTTGCTTTTAAGATGAACAAACCCTGGTCCTGGAAAAGCAAAGAGTTAACAACTGAAGATTTGGTCAGGTCATCTAAGTCATGGTTTCTTGAGCAAAGGCCTTACACTAGCTTGCTAAGTGCTTCTATCACCTCATTTTATTATTCTCTTCATCAGTGAAGAGATGCATTGACAACCTTAAGTCAGTATGGACCAATACTTCCCTACTAGCCTTTTCAGAGAGGAAGCATGTAGATCCTTGTCTCGACCTCTTGATGGAACCATTCCCCAAGCCTGTCAGCTGAATCAGGTAAAATTCAAGGTAGGAAATAGTGGCGTTTTATCTTCTTGGGGCAATGCTGTAATAACATGAGGATTGCTTATATCAAAACCGAAATTTCTTTGACCACAGACTAACACTCCTTTGGGTAGAATTCACTAGGTGTAGAAACATATGTTATAAATATGCTAGACGGGTTCTCAGTTAATTGCTACCAAAGTCCACAGGGTGATTTTACTAAGTTCTGCTGAGCAGAAACTAGTACTTCAGCTTTCCTGGTCAAACATGCGCTGCGTGGTACTCTCATGGTTGGAAATGTCTTGAGAGGACTGTGGTTTCTACTTAAGTCTTGGGGGGCCTATTTTCTATAAAATGCACAAGCTCTGTCACAAAAATAAGAAAATCTTGGCACTGTACTTCTAGGGTTGAGGTGAGAACGGCACAAAATGTATCCACAATCAGATCCATTTCAGTAACCTCATACTAATGAGTGAATAATGCTATCTTCTAAATACATTTAGAGTGAATGTGGAGCTATTGATTTAAAAAATGTATTGGAATTCTGCTTCATTACACTAACAAAATCTAAATGAAGCTGGTACTTATAATTGCCTTCTTTAGAAAACATATTGCTGGCCATGAGTGGGTGTTTTTACTAGAATAGACATTTGTACCTTTTATTAGTAGACTCATGGATAATCAGAGGGTAGTCATCTGTCTCTTTAAAGGTTCTGTTGGGGAGAAATAGTTTTATAATTCAGTATCTGACTTCGTATTTTTGAGGAAGCATTTAGTTGGAAAAGAGGCTCTTGTCATGTTTTTACATGTGGAAATTCTTACTATTCATAATTTTGAAAGACATCATCTTCTACGAGAGGTTTATGTTCAGTACATCCGTTACGAAATTATTAAGGTTTGTGATCTTGGAATCCCTGCCTAATTTCATTTGGTGTATTATGAGAAGACTGAAACATCTTAGACAGCAAAGGCTGGTTCCAGCTTCTCTGGAGAGTGAAGCAGGAGACTTGCTGAAAAAACATGGATTGGGCTCTTGGGGGAGTGTGTCTCTCTAGAAGGAGGCTAATGAGATAACAGTGGGTGGCCATGTTTGGTGGTGGTCCCCCTCCATGGGGATGTTATGAGGCTTGATGTGGGGGACTAGAAGAAGGGGTAAGACTCTTACTCCATAAAGTACAGTCATTGTCCTGTAGGATTTTCAGCATGGCTTCAGAATAAGTACTTGGAGAAGCTTAATAAGCTCTGCTCAGAAATCCTCAGTGTGATTTCCTGGAGCAGTATTACTGCAAAAAAACCCAGCCAAAACTTGAAGACTGAACTTGACTTCCCTTCATACCATCTACTGATTGCCGTGAACATACTATATATTTCTTGGAGATACTATATATTTACATCCACGTTATGCAGAGCAGAACTTAGCCACAACCTTCATTTGGAAAATGACAGTAATCACAAAATTAGCAAATTGATGCAGCACTTTCTCACACCTTCTGGAAAAAAAGTCTGATGTGAGACTATACGGTACATTAGTGCCAGGGCATAAGTATGGCAGAATACTTAAGTGCCTTTGGGACCAATGGCTCATCTCTTAATTCACATGAGTAGACCTAGTGAAATCAATGGTCTGTGGTATCCAGTTTCATTATTGACATATCAGGCAACAGGCCCATACAACGAGACACAAAGTGTCTTTTTGAAAAAGATACCTCTTGTGTTTAATTGAAATTCACTGTAGCTGTGGATATTTTTGGCCAGAGCATTTTTTTTTTTTCATACTGAAAAGGACAAATTCAGCAAAAATGAATTTGCAGTTGTTTCTATTCTCAGCAGATTGCTTATTAGAAAAGGAAAAAAATTCCTAGCAATCATGTCTCTCTCCCTCTCCCTCTCTTGTGTGTACTCCCTCCCTCTCTGAGGGGGGCTCTTGCAGTCTCTCGTGCGTGTGTGTGTGCGTGCGCTTACTCGCTCTCACACACAAACACACACAGAAAAACCAATTGTACATACACCTGCACACACACATACATACATTTTGTACGAATTGGTTTTGTCTGAATTTTTTGTTTTGGTCAAAAGTTCTGAGCATTTTGTTTAAGGGCAAATAAAAATATTTTTCCAAATTTTTACAATTGTCCTGTTATGTGCTTGCTTAGCTCTGGTGTAGGTTACTTGCTCTGAAATTACTGGACCTAGCTAGGAAAGTGCAGAACCTTTTCTATGAAGGACTGTGACCTTGTAGCCCTGTAATATGGTGTTGCCATTGCTAGTAACAAAGTTGTAAGCTTTGTACGGAGTTTACAAGGCCTCATGACTGGGGCTTGTCAGGCCTGCTCTGCCCAAACTTTCCTTGACCTACCTGTTTTACTTGGTTTAACTCTGACAGCAATTTCTCTAATTGACCAAGCATCTATATCTGTTTTAAATTTGTTTATCTTTGCGTGGTACAACTCTAGTTTATACAGGTAGCAGTAACACAGGCTTGGTAGAACAGCAGAGGCACTGAGAGTGGAGGCACAGGATGCGGCGTAGAGGAGCGCAGGCGCAGGATGACAAGAGATGGGGTACAGGCTTGGCACTGAAGATCCCATGCTATAAAAAGCTCAGTAATAGGTAAGAATGCAGACCTGGAGCGTGAGAAAACTGGTTTTAGGGGTTAACAAAGAGAACAAAGAAATAGTATCTAACATATGTACATGGCACCATTTATATTAAATTCAGATGTAACCTGAAGCTGCAGACCAATTGAAGAAAGAGAAAGGTGTAAATGCATGTTAGCAAACAAATATATGCATGGCCCTAAGAGGAAGGAAGAAGAGAGGAGGAAGAAGAATCCATCAGCACAAACATCATATTCCTCCTGGCGAAGGACTCCAGATGCTGACAACTCCTCATAAAATCCCCCCATTGCCAACACCAGTGTAAAACCACCGACCTTAGGAGCCAGAGAAGCAGTGGAGGGGTGACCGTAACACCAGGGAAAGGCATAGACAATTTTAATTGTATTATTGCTATTATTGTGACTTCTTCTGTATTATTATTCTTTGTTTTTCTATAAAAATTAGGTCTAGACTAACCATGCTTCTTGAATTAGATTGTTAAGATTTTCATTATGCTAACAATAAACTCTCGGCTTTACTTACGTGTATAATACTCGTATATACTTATGTGCTTCATCTTTGTTCACGAACAAGACTTTGAATGTTAACAGGGCTGAGAAAGTCTTCTAGCTGAGAGCTAGAAGAAGCTATGCAGGAGCGTGCCCAATGAAAGATCATTAGGTCTAGCAGCCTACTTTGGGTAGGGAATAGCTTCATTTGTATTGCTCTAACAAGTTTTGTCTTAAGAGGAAGCTGCAGTGTGAAGGAAGGATCTGATCAGGCTTTGTGTTTTGGCATTATTCTCTGAATGATGGAAACAGTTACAGCGTGCAAGTCCCTCTGCTACAAGGACTGTTACATGCGGGAAAGTATTTTCCCAGGTGAATTCTTTTGTCAGTTCCCAAACTTCCAATGTGTTGCTTCATGCATGTGCTACCAGACCAGCAAATGGATTCAAATTTTTTCCTTTTCAGGTTTGCCTGGTTAGCCTCACAAAAGCACTTTTGAAAGTATGTTCTGTTGTCCAGCTAATGGTGAAGTCATATTTTAGGCACTGTTTAACTGCGTTTTATTGGTAATAAATTTTGGTCCATCTTGCTAAAGTTGAACAGTAGTTTGTGTTTGGCTAAAACCACGTAGCCTATCCTAATGAGATTTAGATTTGATTGATGTACTACTTCACTGACATTAAGACATACTGTTAACTAGACGGTACAGATGCAAGGTATATTGCCTCCAGACAGCTTTTCTTTTCATTCGTGCTTTCAACATTATTTAAAACATTTTTATTTCCCACCAGATATGTTGACTCCTCTTGATATGTTTTGGGGTTTTTTTCCTGGTAAGATAGATGAAACAGGGATAAAGCAATAGATTCTGCATCTTTTAAAGTCACAGCCAAAGGAAGGTCCTGTTGCCTGCACCAGAAGGGACAAACTTTACAGCCCAGAGAAGACAGAAGTCTTTTAAACCTATAGTAGTGTTTATCCTATGTCTAGAAATTACCAGTATTTAGCATTTCCCTTAGTATCTTTGTCTTTGGGACTCCTGAGAGTTAGACCCATGCTCAGAAATGGCTAGCATGATATTAAGCATTTTAACACAGATGCTAAGAGAGATTTTTTTTTCCCCTTTGGGCCAACATCTGCTTGGCCCTTTTATAGACAAGAGAGAACCGCAAACTTTGCTCTGCAGGGTGTGAGTCCATTTCCATCTCAATGGACTAAAAAAAGGCAGGCAATGAATCTCCTAGCTGTAGGAACACTGGCATTATTGGAGAGGATTGATCAATGGTCTAAGTAAGTACATTGACCTGCCTCTCACAGTGACTCTGGGTGGCTGTTCAAGAAGAGATGAACCATTGTGCAAGAGGTGATAAAGACTGAGCCTCTCCGAAGCCTGAGGCTGGTTTATAGGGTGTGAAGAAAGGTTGTGTGGGACAAAGCATCTTTCAGAACGGTGAGCTAAACAGAAAGGAAAAAAGCATGGGGAGCTCAGGATACAAAATTTAATTACCAAAGTTTAGTAAGTGTTTTTACTGAAAATGAGAAATTATTTGGCAACAGCAATAAGTACTGTAACTCAAATTGCATTTGAGTTAAATTTATCTTTTAAACCAATGAGTCAAGTTTCAGCATGTTTTTCCCTTATGAAATGACTCTACATTTTCTGTCTTTTTTCCTCCAATTTCCAGCTTGTTAGCATGAAAATCTCAAGCTGTGTAATATACCAAGATATCTGTAACTATAGAGACTTCAGTGTTATTATAGTGCTAGTTATAGTATTGTGTGAGTTTTAAAACGTGCACTATGTGTCTGTATTCACTGGTGCATTTTACTTACTAATCAGGTATAGCACAGCAGTTCTGTCGATGGATTTGGGGTGACTGCACTACTTACAAGTAGTAAATATACCATATACATCTCATTACAGAAAATGGGAATGTTCAGGAACATACCTTATTATGAATGTAATTTGTTCAGATTAAAACAAATAATAAGCCTTAAGACAATTGTTTTTCCAGACACACATCAACACTTTAGACACCATTATCTTGATCCTATCAAGTTTACAAAAGAATGTTACGTCCCACTGGGACTCTCCTTTTCCGGTTGAATAAAGTTCTGGTTTCTGGCTGTAGAGTATGTGAGATAAAAAAATCTGTAAAGCTGTGATGTCTTTATGTTTTAAAAAGAGAAAACTGTGCTACTGTGTTACTGGCTTATTAATGGATCTTGACTATCTTGAAGTTTTTTATCGGTCTATTTTAGAGAAAGTGAAGGTATTTGGGAATTGGGAGTCTAACAATTTTCTGGCAGGTTCCTTTACAATAAAATGTCAACTGTCTGAGACTATTCAGGGAGTCAAGACAGTCTAGAGAAATCTTGGGATTTCTCTATTAAGCAGAGGCCAACTGGGGCAGTCAAAAGTGCACACAACATCTTTCACATCAGATTTACTATTTATTATAGGCTTTCATTTCTGCATATGTAATACGAATTTGCAGTGTAAGACAGGCTCAGCAGCATGTGCTATCTAGCATTCTTGTGATTTACCCATCTATTATTGTGAGAAAATTTTGTGCTTCCCATATACTGGGACCATGTGGGTATCTCACATGGACTTCTACTGACCCATCCGTCATTCTTCTGTAGATTGGATTTTTTTTTTCTTTTTAATTCAGGACAGAAATTGTTTTTTCTTGTATGTTTCTGCAGACAACTAAGAAAATCAAGTGAATACATAGTCTGAACGAGCAAGCAGAACAGTTGGAACCAGCAGAACAGGGAGTTTCATAGGGATTTTTCCAATTTTCCTTTCAGGAAGGATGATGAAGACAAAGATGGCAATTGGTGGCAACAGTGGAAATACTGAAGTTAGTACAAGAAGTGAAGATGTTCAGGTGTAGAAAGTGTGCATTCTACATCACCCTGGAGCTTCTTGTTGCATTTTAATAGATGAAATGTTTCAGTTGGTAGAGGTTCTAGAAGCAAAGCTCCAGGGATTGGAAATGCAACTAAAGATAATCTGAGATTTTGAGGAAGGAGAATACTGTTGTACAGGAGAAGCTAAATTAAAGAGGAGGGTTACAGTGGAGGAACATGAAAGCAAGATCAAGACAGGCTTTCTTGTTAAAAAAAAATTCTAAGGAAAAGCAGCAGCAGCAGGTGAGGAGTTGCAAGGAAGAAGGAAAAGTCAACCAGTAGGTAAAGAACAGAAGTAGCAATATTCATCAGGAGCCGAAGCCTAAGAAAAAGAGTGGTGACCAATCACTACCTCGTACAGACAGAAGAACTGGAAGTCGGAATCAACAGATCATACCAGTATAAAGTCACAGTGCAGCATCTGTTACTAAAGGGAATAGGAATGGTTATTACGTGAGATGATCTAGATGAAGGAAGGGTAGGCTGTCTTCCAGGAGCAAAGATAGATCCAAACCTGCTGCTAAAACAAGTTCTGATATGAGTTTGAAAGTAACCATTGATTATTGTTCATTTTGGAACAAACAATGAAATAACATTTTCCATTGACATAAAAGTAGCTATACTTAGCTGAGAAATAAGTGAAGTCTCAGCGTCTTTTTGATTAGAAGAAATAGCATGGAATCACAATCTGAACATGTAGTCTGTTCTCCTCAATGCCAAGGCAGAATAAAATATAATTCTTTGTAAATACACTTGAGAGGAGGGAATTTTAGGAGAAGGAATAAAATTATTTTAGTTGAAGGGTGATATCAGCACTGGGTGAATATTACAAGTCAGTCACGAATAACTCTACATTCTGAAGTAGAGTTCAAACAGAGCAGTGTGAGCAGAATATCAAAACTCACTTTAGGATCAAGTTTGCTAAGCTTATGGAAGAGATACCTCTAGGAATTCTATTTTTTGAGCCTTGTCCTAAGCCCCATTTTCTGAATTTCTGTGTGTGTTGGGGTATCTGAAGCTTAAAAGGCACCAAAATCACTTTTTTGCTATCATACTTCAGTTCTTCATAGCTTCTGATGGTTTCCCTGGGGGTCACAAAGGAGCATTTGCTTTTTATGTATAGGTACAGAACTTGATACAGGAATCCCAGTCTTCTCTCTCTTAAGGGCTCAAGACCGGCAATATTTAAAGGTGAAGTGTAGCAGAAGTGCTGGTGTTTCTAATGACTCACTTCTCCAAGTATCTCATTGGTGCATACTGCTTATGTTCAGAGCTGAAGCCTGGGGGATCAGGAATGAGTATTTTCCCCCTTCATCAGATTAAGAGGAAGCTTTAGATTCCCCTATAGTATCAAGGGTGGCCCACTTCTTAGGGTCACCTGAGGCATCCGTAGCAGTCTGGGAGCCAAAGTCTGACTGTGGTTAGGGCCTTATCCACAGTCTGCTAAGATCAATGAAGTTCTTCACATGGGGCACTGTAAATGCATGTAAGCTACTTAAGCTACTGGGGCTGTGTGGACTTCTCAGAAAACCAAATTCAGCCTAATAATTTTCTTGGAACATATTTGAACTTCTGCACTGTCAGATGGTAAAAATAGATCTGTGTGAGTGCAAAGAGTATGTTGTGTAATTAGACTTGTTAATTTCTCATTTCTACAGGTTGGGCCATTACTAAAATATATTTTGTTGTCCATCTTGAAAATCTGCTGCAATGGACCATGTGTCGAATCTGCTGCAGACACCTGTGTTACTGACGTGATTTTTAGCATTGTAATGGAAGCGAGCCTGCTGGGATTTAGTGGGAAATGGTGATACTGCTGTTGAAAAGTACTGAGATTCATGAGCAGGCAAGCTTTTCAGGGAGTTCCTTTAACTATTGTTTTATCAAAAATAAGACGACCATTCAGGTTTTTCTGTGTTACTCTGGATTCAGTCAGGATTAACTCTGAAGTCATACTTGGGATTTACCTTAATATTATTCAGAGAAGAATTTAGGCTAGTACTTAATATTATTTTTTCTGCTTCTTTCAGTAAAAATAAATGAAATAAAAGGAGAATTTGGAATATTAAAGTGGGTAGGAAATGCAATATAAAGAATTCCAGGAGAATCACAGTGGTTTTGATTCCCTCAGAAACAAAGGAGTAGGAATGAAGGAAGCAAAGAGGAACCATAGACACCAAATATGTCTGTAGTTACATTCCTGTATATTATCTATGATCAGTTTTGGAATACTGGTTCTCTGTGAAGGAGACATGAAAATAAATCCAGCAAAGAGGTGACTGTGAGAAGTAGGTGACTGTGAGAAGTTCTGATGTTTCTTTGTTTTTATTTTGCCATTAACACAACTCTAAATTGCTAGGTAAGACCGGCCCTCAGGATTTTATCAATGAAACCGGCCCCCACAAAGCTTAATGAGATCCCAGCAAGCTTAACAAGCTTTGAAATTCAGTTATCTTTAAGGCTATACTCTGCAGTTTCTCTTTTTTTTTTTTTTTTTCCTTCTCCTGGTCTCAGTCATCTTCCCAATCAAAACCTGACAACAGCCGTACACGTGACCTCAGTGGTCATCTAGGAAATTGTCAGTGTTTCTTTTTGCCATTTAAAAGAGTAGCCTTAGGTTTAGCATCATACTTTATAGTAGGAGGATCTCTAAGTGTACTGCAAAATGTACTGGATTCAATGCAGGATTCTGTGTTCTGTCTTCTTCCTATTGACTTTCTGCTCATGTATGTTATGAATTGCTTCACTGCCTACTGACATGGACCCACTTTTGGCAGAGAATGCATTTCCCAATGGTGCATAGCAATACTATAGCACAGATAAAGTATTGTCCTTGATTTTCCTAACTGAAATTTCATGAGGAAATTAGGCCAACAGAATGTAATTACCTACACTGAAATGTCCTAAGGGCACTGGGTAGAGCTGTGCAAATGACTGATTATTTTGATTTGCTTACAGAAGCAAAAAAATCAGAGGCAAAAATCAGTCTGAATAGAACAAAATGATTTCTTGTTCAACCTAAATTGAAACATGTTGTTGGTTCTGAGCTGATCTTCACAGCTCATGAGAATTAAAATAACATTGATTTTATATTTTTTTTTAACTAAAAATCAGCACACAAATTCAACATTGCCATTAACTCCAACAGCTTCTGAAGAGGAAATTCCAGGATGATCAGAACGAGCTCTCTGGGTTCACTTCTCTTAGAACACAAAGTCCCTTTTGTACCACAGTGAGTTTCTTAGAGCCCTCTTCCAGGAGGTGACTAATGCAGCTTCAGTTACTTTTTATCTATGAGGGAGCTGACCCTTGCCTATTTTTCTGCTCAGAGGGACAGCCTGTCTTCCAGACTGGGAGCTGAACTGGGCTGTTGTAGCTGCTCTGTTCTTCATAAAGGCACTGAAGATTCACTACGTTTCATCCATTAAAAAAAAAAAATCAAATAAAACTTTAGTTCTGGTTCTTTTTATAAAGACATCATTAGGAAGAATTTTGACTATCAAAAGAAAACTTATTTTTTACTAATACATAGTTTATTAAAACTATGTAATCGAAAAGAGTTCTTTGTGCCCAACACCAAGGTATGCAAGGTATGGCTAAATCCACACACCTGTATCTCCTCTGCAGAGAGCCAGGTGCTCCGTTGGCTGGCCAGGCAGTGCTTGAGTGAAGGTTGGGTCATAACAAGAGTTGGCACAAGGGACTATAAGGCCTCCTGATTTAAGCAGCTGAACAAGGAATGCAGAACTATGATTATGGACTCAGGCATCTGAACTTTACCTTTCTGCTCTTTCTTACATGTTTAAGTCTGATTTTTCGATCTGGTTCTTGGCCTTTTCTCCTCAAGTCCCCGTATATAAAAGACGATCACAGCAATTCTCATCTTTGGTATTACTGGGTGATTAAATACATCAGAAAGTGGACTGCATGTGTTTTCCTGTGGGAGTTGATATGGATACAAAAGTTGGACTCGGCTCAGCAGGGGCTCTGCTCTTGCACATCATTTTTTAAATGTAACCCTGGCTGGAAGTATAAATAACATTTTAAAAAGCCCTGTAAAAATGAATTTAAGAATGTGATACCTTTCACATACTTAGTAGACTCTCTGTAGTGTTGTTAAGCTATTGCTATAGAAATTGCGTTGTGGGATTTTAAGGGAATTTTTGTATTCCACAAATACTCTTTCCAAATCTTGCAGAACCCAAAGATCTCATCAGATTTCCAGTGCTGTCTACAGAATATCCAAGAGAGACATTCTAAACTTATTCTTCTCTTTCTACAGGCTGCTTTTCTGGAGACAATGACCACTTTTTGGCAATTCATCAGCGAAAGAGTGGAAAACCTGTGTTTATTTATCACCATGTGCAGAGTGTGGAGAAAAGTCTGGATACAGACAGTTATAAGAATTCCAAACAAAATTTCCATTCTTCTTCCCACACCAAAATAAGCAAGCTGCACCCTGCAATAATTGTTAAATCAACCTTCCCCAGACCTGCCTACGACCCATCCCTCAATCTGCTAGCTATGACTGGTCAAGATTTGGAAGTGGAAAATCTTCCCATTCCTGCAATGAATGTGATTGTTGTGGTAAGTGCCTTTTTCTGGGTTCTGGAGGTTTTTTATGAATAAATATGCCTGTAGATAAATACAGACAGATTGTAATGTGGGGTATCCAAAGTTCATATTTCACTGCCTGGCTGATCATCTAAATCTAAATAATGACCACACGTCTTGAATCTCTTCACTTTAGTGGAATTTGCATTCATATAGCCTCACCGTGATCAACAAGCAATCTGATGAATCAGAGTAGAATATAGCCTCTCTGTAGGTAAAGAACTTACCTTTGCTTCAAATGCTGTTAATCCTCTTGTCTTGATTGATGTTTGCACTGCTTTTACTGGATGGGTTTTAAACTTATTCTGTATAGGGCACAAGAAAATGTACTTCAGGGAACAATTCTACAGAGGCAAGGAGATTTTAAAAGGCTGACACAAAGGTTTTGTTCACTTCTATTTCTCCAGTAAATCCACCATTATGCTTACATAGCTGTTTGAAAACAAGCCTGTTTCTTGCAAAGAATAAGAACTATGTTTTTGTTGGTGTAAGCCATATGCGCTCCGTCTGGGACATATGGACTGGGACCCTCCTGGTTTCAGTTAACTGTGTGTGATCTTTCCCATTCTCAAAAAAGTGATGACAGTGCTCCCTCCTGCAGTGGAGAGCATGTCAGTGGAACCGTATACTGATGCCACCGTGCTGCATCCTCACCCTTCATGCCAGTGGAGCAGCATACTGTCAGTAGAGCTGTCCTCTGTGGAGTGCACAGCACAGTCTGTATATGTTCCGCACAGACACTGCTCTGCCTCACCCTGGTGCGTAGGTAGCCCTGCTTGATTATGGAGAAGAGCATTGGGCTCATCCTTCTCCTTCCTGGAGGGAAGAACAACCATTCATAATGGCTCATGCACTCATTAGAGTGAACTAATAAAGATTAAACTGAAACAATGTGACTAATTACAATCAGCAACTATTTGCCTAATTCCATAAATTACTCTGTACAGAAGATGCTGGATTAAAAGAGAATGGCCTTTACAGACAAGGAAAGAAGATAGAGCATGGAACACTAGGGCACGTTAGCGCACAAAGTGCTTCAGAATTGCGTACAAGTTCCTAGTACTGTTGGTACCTCTAGAGATCAGCCCTCATGAATGCACCAAATGCAATAAAGGCTAGTGACACAGGAAAGAATAATCAGGAAAAAAAAAGGGGTAGTAATTTTATTAATCTAACATTAAAGTTTTAGCAGTTAAAAAATACTATCAGGGAACTAGGCTCAAACAGCTGTGCTCTGGACTTGTTGCATCCCACATGAACAAGACCTCCTAATCTGAGGTTAGGTGGCTAGCATAGTCAGTGGCCTAGGCTTGGTTGTATCTGAGTGTCCATATCAGAGCACAATAAGGTACTGACAGCCTTGCTTCACTGGGGACATGCCAACTGTACACAGAGTCACAATACTGAATGGTACTGATCAGGAGGAGGAGATGCCAAGCAAGCTGGATACATCTATGCCCCAAGCTAGCCTAAGCCAGCAGGGCCAGCTCCACAGTAAAGGTACCTGCTCTCTTTTTTCCATAGCAAGCATTATTTCACCTCCTGTGAAGGTGAAACCTTTCTGTTAGTGCAAGGAACTCAGAATATGCATGGCCCCTCATTTTTTCATTAAATGACACTGTTACCTATGGTCTGTTATTTTAGTAGGGCTTTGCACACTTTTGGAGACCCACAGTCCTCAACTTGGAATGGAAGAATCCTGCAAAATATTCTGGGACTACCCTGTTTTTAGCTGACTGGCTCTGTGCCTGCATTAAAAGCTAAATGAGGCAAATTTTCGATTGGCAGTCACATAAAAAAAGATCTATTAAATCTACATTAAGTTCTCATTAAGTGACTTCGGTCTGAAGCTTTGCTACTGCATTTATAGGATGGAGCTGCTGCTCTGAAGCCTTCTGTTCTGGCTGAGAACCATATGTGCTTTTAGGGGGGCATAACAGCATGAGCTAATCATGACATGAAAGCTGTTTGTTGCTTGGGATCTTCAGCTATCTCTGGATGTGTTGAAGGACAGTGGTTTTGGTTTGTTTTTTAATGTCATCCTTTCAGAAAAACCCTTTGGGGAAGCATAATTTTTAAAGCCAAAGTGCTGAGAGTCAGACAGCTCGTTGGACTAATCCCACCATAAGAAATTTTGAAGGTGTCTTCCTCCAAAGGGCAGCTGTTCCACAGCAGGGTGGTTGCCATAATCCAAGCACAGCCCTGCTCCTTCCAGGTCTCTGCACTTCAACGTTTTGTTTCTCCCTCTTGAATGTCACCTGAAGTAGATTCTGAAGTTAATGTAATTGCCAAGGGAGTCTGTTTTGTTTTGAATGCACGAATATCGCTCCCTCTTTGTTTCGAACTAGCACTTACTGCTTGTTGCTGCTTTTTGGTTTTTATCATATAGGGCAAGCGGCAACATTTGTTGTTTTGCCCTGGCTGACGCTTTTTGTTCCAGCCTTTAGCAACGTTGTTGGTTGCTCAACTTGAAAGGGCAATTGCTAGTGTTAATGCCTCCTGTAATCCAGTTACGTGATTAGTGCACATTGTGATTTAGTATGAAAGCCAGCAAAGGGGGTTATTTTTTAAAATAAATCAATGCTGTTGCGGCTCTGCAGAGGGGAGGAAACTGAATTCAATCTAATTTCAGTGACTTGAGGTCCATTTTCTCCATGATCGAGGTGGAAATGTAGGGTGAATGGATGCCTAATGTAGAACTATTATAGGGTTACATTCTGTGCCAAGGACTAGACCATCTGACAAGCAAAATGTTGCCAATGCATAGCAGAGTGCTATGAAGCCAAGAATTCTGCAGGTATTGCGTGAAAAAGTGATGTTTTGTGACTCTATCAATAAAGAACGCATGTTAAGAAGTAATTTTACTGAACCTGGGGAAGTTGTAGTGCTTGTTTGCCTAAGGGAGGAAGAGGAGGGATTTATTTTCTGGGAGTGAGTTTTATATAACTGAAGGCTTTCCATCACGTTACCCAATATTAAGTTCCTGTCAGGTTTTTTTTGTGTGTGTGTGTTCAGTGCGCATTGTTTGTTGAGGGAAGTGAGGACAATCCAGAGCTCTTAGAAGCATTTTAACTGTTCTATAAATGCCTTAGTGCTTTCCCATATGTTCTGTTTAGCTGTCTTGCTAAATGACGTGAGACCAACTCATCTGAAAATTGCTTGGTTAACATACGGAATTACATAATTTTTTGTAATACTTGAGAGTTTTCTATTTGTATGGGTTTATTTTGGATCTCAGAAACTGTACACTCATCAAACATATTAAAGAGTTAGCAGTGAAATGAACAAGTTCTCCAAATGTTTATTTGTGTTTGTTCCAAGTCTTTCCAATACTGAATCTGAGCACCACCAAGGTCAAGGCAGTACATGGAAAGTAGAAATAGTCTGTGGATAACCACTTATGATTAAAAATGTTCCTGTCTAACACACTTGTTAAAAAACCCAAACATACATACATACATATATATAGTTAGGGCTGAATTTGAGAGAAAAGCAGAAGGACTTGTAGTAAAGGTTACAGCTCAGACTAGGTCTAAAGTATCACCTCATGGAGGTGCTAAAGCATCATCCCTTGTAACGTGATACAGTTTGGTCTGTCCAAAGTCTCCTTCAGGCACACAAGTGTGTTGTACTAAGATTGGACCAAGCTCCTCAGATGCTTTTTTCACTTGTATTCTGTGAAATGTTTCAGAAATGTAAAGGTAATAAACTTGCTCAATATATCAAGATTTTCCCTTTCACACCTCGCTATTACTATACAACTTCTTATACGAATGTGAAAATCTGTCTCTTTTTCTGTTGCTTAGAAAGGTCACAGCACTGTACAGTAGCCTAAAATTCAGTGCATCTCTTCAGTTTTGTTTGGTTTACATGAGTGTTACTGAACTGAGTTGATTTAATTGGAGTTTCTCTCAGCTCATGTCAGAAGGACATAAGATTCACAGAGAGCCACACAGAGCTTCTCTTTGCCTTTTCCATGGCATTTTGTGTAAGGCTGAATGCCTCAGAGCTATAGCTGTGCCATACTTTTACATCTATTTTGTCACCAATGTTTGAATCATCTACCTTCAAGCACACCGAAGAGCACAAGGAAGAGCTTCAGGTGCTAGTGCTTTGAGAGAGGATTCAATGGAAGAGTAAAGCACACGAATGTATGTATCTATAAGTAGATATCCAGGTGTGAACTAGATATTCAAGCTTCAGTATAGGCACTGGAAATCTAGCCTATTGGTAGTCTATTAAGCTATCTAGCACTTTCGTAAACAATTTCTGGATAATTAGGGAGTTAATATAGGTCAGGGACCTTATCCAATAGTCAGACTGGATGTGATCATCGTGCTTTGGAGATTAGTACTGACACGGGCCATGTCCACATCAGTTTTCTCACTGCCAGGGAACAGTACCAGACGCATTTAATCTACTAGTAGAACGTAGGCTTGATGTCTGCTTCAGGGTGAGCTGAGTATCTCTCTAATCCCAAACGGCTGTAGTGACAAGATTTCTATTGATGATAGTGGGTGCTTAAGCACCAACTGCACACTGACTGCTTAGGAATTTATATATATTCACACATGCACACAGACATGTACATTTAGTGCTATCTTAATCTGGAGCTGATCCAGATTGTGTTAAACAACACATTTTATATTGAAATAATGTGGAAATCCTTTCCAAATCTAGGCACAGTTCAAGTAGGTGGGATGCTTCTGGGTGGCTTTGGGTAGCTGAAAACCATGAGGCTGTGAAACCACAGCAGAACTGTTTTTACACTTATGTCAAGTTCATCCCACACGTACTGCTATATCCTCTTGTCTAACTTTGCTCATACTACATACTCAGAGAAGATGCATCTTTTGCTTGCTTACTGACATGGCCTTGCATATGTAAGTTTGTTCCTCCATCAGTTCCCCATTTCCTGATGCATCAGGTTTAATTACCAGTGTCAAGGCCCAGAGCTCATCTACCTAATTTGTTCCTATATTTTATTTCATTATTCCCACCACTTTTTTTCTGCTGGAAATGTCTATTTTTCTAATTCTTTGTACTTTCTGTGAAGTCATGGTTTCCATGTGGAATGTCATCTCTAAGTTCCTCTAGTAACACACAGGATGTCCTACTCTCTCCTCCTTCGTGTATCCACTCAAGACTTACTTTTGATGCATGACTTGCTTCTTCCTTTTAAAGATCAGCCAAACAAAGGGAACCAGACTACAAAATATCCTTTCTTCTGAACATTGAAATTGCCTCTACTGACTGGCTTTGTTGGAGTGCCATAAGAAGAACTGTATGAGGAGAGCTTGATAAAAAGGTGGGGGCATCCAATCCTTCCAATAATTTTCAGTCCAAAAAAATGTTTTCCCTATAGGTACATTTTTGTGAAGATATTTAATATAATTTTCATAAAAATGGAACAATGTCTGTGGAATTTGCTTTTTACTTTTCTTTAAATGAAAAATGCATGTTTCTTCTCACTGGTATTTTGGTAATATAAGATGCCCTGTTTTTCAAGGCTAAGTCATAGAGTTTTACTGAATGAGAGGAGTAGGATACAGAGAGCCCTCTGAGTCACAGCACCAAGCTGTGTGTGATCTTTCTGCATACCAGAAGGTAAATGGCCTTCTGAGAATCCCAAGAAGAGAAGATGCTCTGATAGTGTTTTTTCACTAATAACCTGTTTCAGCTTTCCCCAGCTGTCCACTCCACGGAGGGACTGTTTTTCCATAATCTCTTACTACTGTTTTACCTGATGTTTAATACCTTGCCTTGATATAAGCTAAAGTCTCTTCCTTTTTTCAGTTCTTGTTGTTAGGAACTCTTCTGTCTTTCAAATACTATGGCAGCCTCTGCTAGCACAGCATACACCCAGTTAACTGGCTCAGTAAGGCCATGGTGAACAATCTGTAAAGTTATATTTAAATGTTTCTGTCTCAGTCTGATAAAAATGCATAGAAGTCTGTGAGACACTTTGATAGCTGAGTGTGATCCATTAGACCAGAAATTTAGGACTGCTTTTAGGAGACGACAGACCAAATGTCATTCTTCATTTGGGAGGGAGAGGAGGGGAGAGGAATGGATAAGGCTGGGGATGTTCTTACAACAGAACAGCCAGGGTTTCTGAAGCAAGTGGTTTGTTGTTTCTCAAGCACTGTCTGCCTTCCATCATATGTTGTGTGATACGTTATACTACAGTTAGTTCAGAAGTTATTCAAAATGGTAATTTTATCTTCCTATTACACCCTGTACAGTAAAGTCCTAATTGCCACTGGGATAGAAGTAGATGTATGTATATGTAGTTCTGTCTAGAGCTAGATGTAGTTATACTGTATTGTAATAACAGAAGTGACTAAGGAGCTGCCTGTTGAATACTGCATGAACCTGGGGTCTCAGCCTCGAGTCTGTCAGATTCTGACTCCAAAGGCCATTTACCTTCTGGTGCACAGAAAGACCACACGCAGCTTGGTGCTGGGACTGAGAGGGCTCTCTGTATCCTACTCCTCCCGTTCAGTAAAAGTACCCTAAGCTCACTCTCTCTGTAGGCCTTGTGAAGAGGCGGTCAAAATACTTTTGAAAGTATATTAAGCTACAAAATGGGGCAAGAATAAGGCAAAAAATATGAGGAGAACAAGTAGTCCATAAAGTGGCAGATCAACCAGTGCTGGGGCAAACAGCCAAGCTAACTGTCTATGAAACGTAACAAAAAGTCAGATGTCACTTTTTGTCACTTAACATCTGTTATTGCCAGCCTAAGAGAGGGATTGGCACTGGGCCAGGTAGAGGAGGCATAAATAGAAAATCGTGTCTCTACAGTGACTTCTCAAAGGAGTCTTCTGAGGAGTAAGATCTCAAAATCCAGTAAGGTATCAACTGTGTCCCTCTCCATTTCCAGGTCATGTGTTTGTCTGATGCTTGGAACAAGAGGACAAGTGCCATGTTGATAGACAGTGAAGTTTTAAGACCTTATTGTAACTACAGTGCTGAATTGCTAACAACCTCTAAATGTTAGTCGCACATTACAAGAGTGGGCAATATCAGTCAGTACCCTTAGTGTCATTGTTATAATCACTGTTGTGTCCCTTTGCACTTTACATCATGACCCTGAACATCAGGTTTTCCCAGTATTTCGCTTCTAGACTCAAGTCCACCTTCTAATAAGAGATTGATGCTCACCATTATCTTAAATAAGTATTCTAGACATAACATATCTGCAGCAAGCCTTGCAAATAGACCTAGTAGCCTGCAGCTCTGTCATTCTGGATTTTGTTTGCACAAAGAAATCCAG
This sequence comes from Gymnogyps californianus, assembly GCF_018139145.2. Lineage (NCBI taxonomy): Eukaryota > Metazoa > Chordata > Aves > Accipitriformes > Cathartidae > Gymnogyps > Gymnogyps californianus. The sequence goes on from NC_059471.1 coordinate 178,711,096, forward strand.
AGAGTCTGCATTAGTTGGCCTCATTTGCTTTCTGCCTCCTTCTGTGCACTTCAGCAGGGATAATTGCATGCTGAACCATTATCATGGTATTGTGTTTGCTGTCAGTCTTTGTGGAAAACAGGAAAGATTGCATTAGGTTGTAACATGCGCTAAAACCTCCTTAAGGCACTTTTTTGTCATCTGACTTGCAAAATGTTAAAAGAATGTTAGTGGGATATTCAGCAACCCATTGCTTTAATTGATTAGCTTACTGCTGTCAACTTTGGGGTTATTTTCTGTAACATTCAGTGGGATGCTGAACTTGCACAAAAGCTAGTCATATCTTTAACAAATTGCGCAGATCCTCTTTGGTCACAAAGTTTTCCTTTTCCTGCATTTTTTACTGAAGGGAAGATGTTTCTTGAAGTAATTTAGTTTTCTTCATAAGCTGCACAGTTTAAATGAAAACTGGATTTCAGGGGCAGGCGTGTTATATGTTTTTAAGCTAAAGCTTAAAGTTTCATTGACACTTAGCATTGTGCAGCTCATCTGTAAGAAGGTAGTGTCAGCTGTTCCATACTTCTTCTTTCAGCTGTATATTCCTATAACTGGCCAGTCCCAGCTATGAAGTAGATACTTGTGTGTAGCAGAACGAAATCTGCCTATGTTTTTCCATTCTTCAAATTGTTGGGTTTTCTCCTCCAGGAAAATATTTATTAATTGGTGGTTTTTTTTTTTTTTTTGGCAAAACAGAGATTTTCCATGAAATTGGGTTGAATTCAGCCACAGCTGCAGCCAAATCAAAGATCTTCACTTTTGCTTAAGCATTTTCAAGATACCTCGAAGGTGCAGGGGAACTCAAATGTGAGAGAAAGCCTATATACCCAAATGTGGGAGACCTGGCTCAAAGCCTTGCTCTAAAGGAGGTAGAGGAGAAAACTGAACCTGCGTCTTTCTCATTTCACATGATCTAGTCACTGAGCTAAGGGGTACAGAGTACCACTTATCTCATACTCACAGGTGAAATGATTTGTTTGACCCAAAACACATTTCAGCCAACTGAAAATTTGGAGAAGTGTTGATCTTGGGCTGATCCAGTACAAATTTCTTGTATGTGTTTTGATTTGGTCTCTGAAATAGGGAAAAAGCCCACAAACAAACAAACAAACAAACAAGCCCTCCTGCTGCCTCCTTATTACTTACATGGCCCCATTTATTCCTTTGATTGAAACAGGCTTCTGTACCATTTCTGTGCCGTGCTGTACTGAATTCCAGGAGAAAAGACCCAGAGATATAGACAACAGCGGATTTTCCATCCCTGCTCTTTGTTTGGCTTCTTTATGACAATGCCCAAACTGCACTTTGGGTTTTTCAGCATTCGGCTTTGGAGGTAGCCTTGCACTCCTTACTGGTTGGAACTGCGCTGACTCCATTACCCTGAACAGTACAGACAGGCTTGTATTTTAGCAGGAGTTCAGGAGATTGCTATACCTCTATCAATGTTCTATTTTCCTTTTGCACGTGAGCTGAAACCTATTACTGCCTAAATTTGAATAAGGAAAGGGAAAAGTTTCCTGGCATGCAGAGTTCCAGGTGCCATCACTGGAATCACACATGCTTGACATCCAAAATCATAAATTAACAAAATGGCCCTACTGGGGTCATGAGACCCACCAATAAACAAATCAGTCACTACTTCCCACAATAAATCTATGCGTTGTGTTGATAATGTTCAGGAATAAAGACTGAAGAAGCACTTTTTCTTCTTTTTTTTAAATTGTTTTAGCGCCCTCAGAGAGCTGTCTTTGTGAAAACCCAAGTCCCCTACAGTAACATTTAAAAGGCAGATAAAGGGCACTCAGATAAAAAGACAGCAAGACAGCATGTGTTTCCTTATCATGTTTTGTTGGATCTGGCAGTTCAGCCTCTGAAATAATCCTTTTGGTTCTTCACTACTGACATTGTTGTTAGGAAAAGCGACAGCTTCTATAAAGTTCCTCAATAGATGATTCATAATGTGTTCTTGTATGTAACCCCTTAAATATTAAGCCTTATAAAAATTGCTTTTGAAAAAGAAAACCAATATTTTTTCAGTATCATCACTACATTAATATGTGATATTTTTAAAACACAGTGACATTTTGAATCAAACAAACATTATTAGGGAGCAGAAGATGATCTTTTGAACACACTCTTTAAAATGCTTCGTAGATCAAGTATTACTGCACTTTGGCATCTCTTCTGCAAAAAATAGATACTTAATTCTGAAATGAAATGCACAGGCTGGGATGATATTGGAGTTTGAAAGTGATCACATAGCTGTCAACTGAATGATTTTTTTTCAGTCACCTCAGTATCGAAATGGTTCATGGAAAGGGGAATAACCCAGGGAGGTAAGCAGAGAGGTACAAAGTCTTTGTCTGTCTTTGTTGTTGTTGTTAGAAGCATTTAGGTGATGTTTTGCTTTCCTTCCTTTGAAGGTCAGTCTTGACTGACAATTCATAATGGAGCTAATTCTTATTTGGCTCTGCATCACAATAAACTGGTGGAAAATACTTTTAGTGGATACAGTGCTTTGAATCAAGTATATGGTAGAAGCATCATGAAAAGTGTTGGGGGTGTATATCAAGCCTGCTAATATAATAGCGTTGAATAGTGTAGGAAAGTGGTTGACTGCATATGTTATATCTATGTTTGTTTAAACATGAATTGAAACAGATTTACATTTCAGCCTTTATTAGCTGTTGGAGAATAATAGTGGAATGTCTGCTTTGTACAGATTTGGCTGAGGATACACATTCTCCTTGGGAATGGCCATTGTGTAATAAACTGTAGCATAGCAATCAATGACAATATAAATCAAGATTTTTACATTTACAATATGCTAAAGTAAATTTTGCTTGATTTACACAATGTCATTGATTGAATTTAATTTCATTTTTTTGCCTATTTTCCTGTTGGTGTTTTTAGGATAAGAGGTTATCTTGTTGCTGGTACTAATTGTATTAGTAATCTTGTTTTCTTTTTGAAAACACACTGAAAGAAATAAGGATCACTTCTGTTACAGTCCTGTGGTGTTCTGGCAACACTTACAGCTTTCTGCACTGTTTAGCCAAATTGTTGCTGATATGCTTTCTTCGTGCAACACATAATGTATCGTCTAATTAAGAACACAGCTCTGGAGGCTAACCTTTACAAATAGATATGATATTTCAATTTCATGTAATAAAAATTATGTCATGTTATAACAGTTTAATTTCAGGTCCTGTACTATGTAGTTCTATAGTAGTGCAGTCTTCTGAGCTGACAGGTCATTAAAACACAAATGTTTTGGGTTAGCGGAAGAATGACCTTAAATACTGCAGTCTTAGAGCCTTTGCATTCTTTAGGCAAAGTAAAGCTAAAACAGTATAGAAACTATATTCCTTGTCTTAAGGTGACGATGAAAAATAAGCATGAAGTAAAACCTCTCCCATAGGCTTTCTCTGGAATGGTGCTACAGGATGCTGTGGCTCTGCCTAATTAGCTACAGTAAAAGTGTATACAGGCAATAGAAATTAACTTGAAAATTGAAAATTAAAAATACTCACTCTCTTTCTCCCACTCTTTTCTGTTTAAACTATAGCTACACTAGTTAAAGACCTCTCCCCTTTGTCCATTGCCTACTGTGATATAAACTTAGTTTTAAGGGTTTCTAGATTAGATTGACTCTGGTAGAAATACTCTGTTAAAGGATGGCTGGGCTGGGAGGAGGGAAGGTGATTATTAGCTGTAGGAACACCTCTCTGGTATGCTGTATACATACTTTTGTGGTTGGAACAAGAGACTGTTGACTGGAGTTGGGAGAACAAGGAAACACAAACTGCAAATTTAAAAGACCACCCAGATAATGAAATAGCAAGAAACCTGTTGAATGTTGACCAAGAAAATGATAAAAAAACCCCCAACAACAACTGACCCCTCTAGAAATAGGTAATAGGACAATAATTAAATAGATAGATAATTTGAAATCCATACACTCAATTAAAAATTTGATTGTAGCTTTAATTTTTAAATATGCTTCCTAAGAATCTGCCTGAAAATTGATATAACCTTTAATGAAATAACTGTAATGTGAGGCTTTCAGTAATGAATGAATTAGAAAACCATATGGATGCATTAAGTAGAATAATAAATGTACCATACACAAAAGTAGGACATCCATAAATCATTTATGATGTCCCTTCTCATCAGTTCTTGGCTCTTTGAGTCATAATTGAAAGCCAGAGTAGCTGGATATTAGAAAAACTAGATTTGTTAGTCAGATAACAGACAACTTTCATTAAAGCATTAATTGATTTTAGAAGGCTGAGGGCCTGATACATTAAAAATACTTGCAGAGCAGTGCTACTTTAGTCATGTTTTTTTCTATTTTAATTACTGTCTTCCTCTGGTCAATGAAAGTTATTCGCATTCTACTTTAACTTGCTCAGCAAGCATGATGGGATACTATTGTGTTTATAGAATTAAGTATTGTCTTGCCCAAACAATTCCAAATGCTTCAAATGGCTGCATGGTAGAGTAACAAAAGTGAGATGGCTATTCTTACAGTAACTGTGAATGAGCTTGTTTCCTCTTTCAAAGGCAGAGGTTTAGAGGACCTGTGTTAGGCAGTTAATTCTATGCACAGTCCTTCATGCCAGTAGAGACAAGGGAACACTGCAGAAAATACCTTTTTTCTTTTTTTCTTTTCACTTTTCTTGTATTTAAACATACTCATTTAAACTCTCTTTTTATCACCTTTAATAGTTTCCTTCCTGGAATCTAATTTAATTAAGAAGATGGCCAAAATAAACATTTTGCATCACTCTTATAAAATGAGAGCACAACATACATGCTGAAATTAATGTGAGACTTAAGCTACAAGCTTACTCTGCCAAAGAGGTACATGTCTGTGCCAAAATGATCAGAGTTGTTTTAATAAAATACTTCAGAAAAAATTTTAACAAATAACTGGATTTACAATATTGGTTCTAAAAATACAGAAGATTCAGTCTGACAATAATATTATTTAGTATGAATAGCACATCCTTGTGGTGGTGATAAATATGCTAAGAAAAAGTAGAGATAGGCAGCTTATTTTCAAGGATCATATTTATTTCTGTCCAGGTGTTAAGAGTAGGATGTTTTTATACTTAATTCTCCATTATTCAAAGTGAGGGACTAAGGGATGTTGTAGATAATGAAAAAAACCCTGATGAGGTAATGTAACAATATAACACAGTAAGATCATGATGTAGATGTATTGGGCACAGAGTTAGCTCACATCTATCAGGGCTTGCTAGCCAAGGCCTAGCATCAATGCACAGAGCTGGCCACCTCTAACCAAAAAGTCCCTTGGAGTCCCAGCACCGGCGAATGTGTTGCGGAACATGAGGAGCATCAGTATCAGCACTGAGTTACAGTATCCTCCTGACTCTGAGCCACCACTGCTTAAGGGCAGCTTTGGTGTTTCCACATTCATGTGCCATTAAACTGAAATCCAAGGGCAAGTGAGCACTGACTGTATTTCTAGTCCAGGGACTGTATTTCTAGGCCAGACTCAGGTGTTCCCAACTGTCCTAGCCACAGCCAAACCCTTTCTCTCGTTCTCATGTAATTGATCTTTCTTCTCCTGTAATGCTACCAGTTTGGCTGGCTGGCCAGCCAGGTGTGTTCAATGGTTGGCAATGCTTTCTCTTGGCTCACATCAAATTCACTTTTGCTTTCTACCATTATCTTTCAGTGGACTGTAAAATCGGCTTGGCTTACAGCTGTAGCCTTTCCTAGGGGCTAGCCAAAATTTCCTTGCGTGCCCTGTTTGACTCATGGGCTGCCAGTTGACCAGTCCTCATCTGTTATGAGCACAGCCCTATAAATTCTTTTCATTAAAGGTAAGAGACTTTAAATGAAGAATCCAGTGCTTTTGGCATGCTGCATATTCATCTCTTTTGATCAATCACTGAAGAAATTAAATACTTCAGAAATACGTATCTGCTGCTTGAAAGGACTGTTCAATCACTGTGGCCTCATTAATGTCTTGTGTATTGCCAATCCCAGTGATCCCAGCCTTTGCCAAACACAGTTGTATAAGTTTGGCAAAGGCTGCTAGCTTTTCTTTGTCTTAATGTTGTTATAATCCTCTCCATCCATTGCTCCACTGCTATTGATCTTTGCTCTCTTGGCCATGTTACTACTATTGTAGTTTCTTCGGTTGTAATAGAAAGGCATTGACTATAATCTTTGTCTCCAATACATAGTAATTTATTCTCTTGGCTTGTCTACTTTAACATATAAGCTACATCTTTGCTTTCTTAAATCTTATTCTGCCTGGAAGCTGACTGAGCCTGCCTCTATCTTTGGCTTTCTTTTTCTTTCCGTTGTCTCTAATTGTGGACTTCTTTCAAAATTACTTTGAGGCTGATGCAATACAAAAATACCTTCACTTTGATATCACATCAGCTGCCAACTAGCTCTCTAACAGCTTATTAGTTATGGAGTGGATCACCCATTCCTTGTAGCAATTGAGCTGTACAGAAGGCTGATCAAGAACCACTGAAATGAAGTCTTCCAAGTCAAAAACTCAAGGCAGAGGTATCCTGAAAACAAAGTTCCTTTTTAAAGAATTTTGAGGTTTGAGGTAAATTTTTGAGGTAAAAAAAAATTTAACTGGGATAAAATGGAACTATTTAGACCCTTTAATTGGGAAGTAAGGAGGAAGTGAGAGTCATGCATCACAAAATGGCCAAGATCCCAGAGCTCAAGGCATAGAGCTACAATGGACGCTCAGGTTCCAGTGCCTCTTTTGCCACATCCTGGTAGGAGCCAAGAGTCACAAGGAGAAAATTAGTTAAATCATCCAAGTCAGGTTATTTGGTGTCTTTGTTTGCATTTTAGGATAGACCTGAGACAGGCTCATGCAGGGGGTATTTTCAGTGCTCTTGAGATTGGTCTTGCCTTCAATATATGGGAGTTCCAGAAGGCCAAGTCTCTTTTAGACACTGAAATGCTTTGTTCCCCTTTCCAGATCAATTTTTATTTAATTATTTGGACTGAGTGGAATCTATGGTGTTGGTGGAAAAAGATTTGTCTGGAAGTCTAGTCATTCAATTAATCATGTGGCATACGGAGGATAAAGCAGTAATTCTTTATTCTGTAGCATGTTCTTTTGCTAACAGCCTGTACTGTTAGCAGTGTACAGGCTGTGTATCGGCACGAGTCTCAACACAGATTATCCTGATAAGGTTATACTCAGTTCCTCATACAACCTAGATAGCAGGGAGTTTCTGCATCCTTGCTAGAGAAAAAAGTTGAAGGAAACACTATGAAGTAAAAATGCAGACAAGTATTTATGTACAGGGAGATAAGACCACACGCAGTTCATGTGCTTTATCTGGTAAAGTGGGAAGGCAGAGTTGGTTTTCAGAGGCAATACCAGACAGGTTACATAAACAGAAAGGAATGAATAAAACTTTAGTGTGGTGAATCTAGCACATTCCATTATTCTCTGTTTAGAAAGATCACTTATCATCCATGGAAGCCTTTTAAAAATTCTCCATGTATAATTGGGAGTCATTTAGTTAAAATCATAATGTCAACTAGACAATCATTTCAGCCAAACTTGCACTACATTACTTCTGCATTGTTCAGTCTTTCCTGAATTATATTTTCTACTGGGACTTACAACCTAATACTACTGATGTGAATTGATGTGAAACTTATGAGAATAAGAGTCCTAACTGCTTGATACGTTTTATGTTGCCTAGTATAAAACTTGTATTTCTCTCCATTTAATCAGGCATGTAATGTATTCAAAAGCATAGATTCAGAAGAACATTGCTGCAGTTTTCATACCTCCTTCCTTTTTTTTCATCCTTTTCTGTTTTGGCTAACCATTCGATGCTTACCATGCAATATTCTCTACCCTTTTTTATCCTTCTCTTTCATTCCTCTAATAGGGTTGCTGGAGTTCTTGCCCCCAAAATACCTAGTCTGTAGTGCCTACTTAAGACATTTGTCTCACCATCCATTCAAACAGTCCCCGATGCTTCTGTTCTTTCATCTGCTCACTCTCTGACTCTGCTGTGTACGAGTCATATAAATCCTTTAATCCTTTCCTCATCCAACCCTTGTCTTGTCTTTTTTTTTAACATGTGTTTGGGTTTCAGGCTATGATAGGGCAAATATCTAATCTTACCCAAAATCTTTCATAATAAATTCAAACTTGGAAAAATACTTTAAATAGCACATTCATCTTCCTTGATCATGCTCCCATATAGCTGCTGGAAGTGAAGCTCTGCTTTCCTCCTTGGGGTGTTGCATTGGTCTTCTGCACACTTCTGCCTGTGCACTCATCCCTTCTTCTCAGACCTTCTGATTCTTCTCATGCTCTACTGTTCTACCCTCCTTTTTGCATCTCTTCAGTGCTACGCCTTACCCCAAGCTACTACCAGGGTCGTGGCTTGCCTTTGTTTTTTAGTCACTTTCACCTTTGTCTTTCTTTTCCCCTTTGTCTTCTGCTCCTTCCTTTAGTCTTGTAGCCTCAAACCATTTTACTGATCTCTTTTTACTCTCCATTTTTACAGATTTCTTAGCCCACGCTTCTCTCTGCTTCCCTTTATAGTCTTTCCCTCTGCTGTGCATGTTCCTTTTTTGCCCAGGGCCTTTCTGTTACCAGGTCTCTGACAATGTGGTGGATATGCAGACACTTTCTTGAACTGTAATGTGCATCTTCTCATCATATATTGTGACAGCATGGCAGGTGTTCTCAACTCTGGTTTTAGTTAGATGTTTTGGTCGGGGGGGGGGGTTGATTATTTATTTTATTAATGGCAAATAACTGCTGTGGTTCACTGTGAGTATTCCTAAACCTATTCGCTTATTTGCTTGTGTTAAGCTAGGAAAAACCAACTAGAGAATATTCCTGCTGTTGGTATAGGGTTACCTTGCTTTTGCTGTGCTCCACAAACTTCTGGATTCCAGGTGCTGTGGGGATTATTGTGAAGCATGTACACCCATGTACTTACAGACCTGGAATTAAATTATGATATAAGTGATTTCTGAAAATCCCATTTAAACTCGGGACCAAAATATACTTTGAAGTCCAAGATTAAATTTTGCTATTTTTGATGAAGTGTTGTAGAAAAAAAATATATTTTCACTTTGAAAAGGTTCACGTTTGCCACATGAGTGGTGACTAAAAGAAACTAAATTAATGTCTGCTCAAAGACAATAAAAAAGTTATCTCACCTGAAGTAAATATTCATTTAAGATTAATTTATTGTAAGGTGTACCTGTCAAAGGTCACTTAGCAGTATAAAAATAGGCAGTATTTTTAAGTGTAGGCCATTGAATAGATTGATTTTATACTCTGTGGAGTTTGGGAGGAAAATGTCTAGTGAAAATACGCAGAAAAATATCAAATAACAATATCATCCACCAGATGTCCCTGTACTCATAGGTGGTAATGAACAATATTCATTCAACTGTCTAATTGCTTTTATTAAAGGCAATTTACACACAGTGTATGTATTACCCAAGTCTCTGTTAACGACTGTGTAATAAGATCATGAATAAATGGCAATTACATTAACAGTATTTGAGAGGTGTAGTTATGAAAATAAATCACAAGAATTCACTGTTAAGTTTCTACTTGCCATCTCAGTTTTGTGTGCTTTTCCTTCTCTTGGGAAACAGTCCAAACAAGACTGTTTCTCTTGGGAAACAAGTCTGCATGCATTGCGTGGCAGAAGTGAGAAATATTGATCTTTTATATTTATAATTTATATAAATTTATATATGTAAGTATAATTAGTCATATAAATATTACCAATCAATATGTTCTTATCTACCTACCTATCTATAAAAGACTAAGTTACTAGAACTGACGGAACTAGTGAGTTGAAGGAATGTGGCTTTTGTGGAGATTTCTTTTAACTGTGGTAGCTATTGGAGGAGACTCTAGTCATGGTACCTGCATTCATGCAGGGTGTTTCGTTTCTGTCAACTGCTCCCTTAGCTTGCCATGCAGCATGCTCCAGCCGAATGCTCGGCTGTCAGCCATCCATGCATGTTTAGGGGCTACAGCAGGACTGTGAAGTATCTCTTCTTGAGTAGGGACTTAGGCTACTGCCCTCAAATCTGCAGATAACCATATACCTGAACATACCCAGTGGGAACTGGGCAGGTCTGCCAACATGTGTGCCCTTTAAGCATCGTGGCCAATTTGAAGACACAACCTGACTTTTTAGTGATGCCATGACACAGGCAGGACATCTTGTCCTCCTTTTCCCTGGGATGACTAAGCTGCCAGAAGATCATCTGAATCCCTGCTGGGAGCAAGGCCCTGGCATCACTGAGAGATCCCACCCCACGCATTCACTCTGGCAGGTCTGCATTAGTGTCTGTCCTTGGAGAGAGAGCCAGCAAACAGTGGTGGCAGGCCATTTGGTCACAGGACCCATGTCCAAGCCTTCCTTTCATTTTCTGTGTGAGTGCCACCGTGGCATAGCCCAGGTTGGCGATGTGCAGTCCTGGCAAGCTCTGCGGACCTTCCCTACCTGTGTGCTGTTGCATATCTTGACAGCTACTACACATGGCCAAGGCCCAACTAACCACAGGGGCTGCCTGGCCTCCTACCCCATCTCTGCAGAGGGGCTAGCACTGCCGACAGCTAGCATGCTTAGGTACAGACACCCATAGGCAGGGAGCAGCACTTTGGCTTGGAGCGGCCTCCTTTAGGGCACAAAGGAGGTACACCTCTTGGGAAAGGCCACGTGCCTAGTGCTCTGACGGCTGCCCTGGGTCATTTTTTCCTCTATTTTTTGCTACAAGGAGCTGGTGGATGATGACAGGAATCAAAGAGGGCTTCTTGGGTAGGACTGTGTGGGAAGGGCACAAGACGTTTGTGTTAGAAGGGCCTGGGACAGACACTCAGCAGACCCAAGCACTCCCTGCAGTGTTGACATACCTAAGCTGATCTGAGGTGCCTTGGGAGCTGTCGTGTAGATCTTGCTTTGGGCCTGAGGTATTCTTGCAAGAATCCAAACAAATGAGCGTGGACAAACTACAGGTTTACAGAGCCAAAACTTGTGTACCTGCTAAACAATACACATGTGGAAATCCCATCTCGAACAGGAGCCATCTATTTATTCTCAAGAGTAGTCCTGTTCTATGGAATTATGCTGGTGCTGAATGCATATTCGCAAGAATGCATCCTGTATTTAGTCCTGATAAGTTAACTTAAAAGTGTGGACAGAATTACAATTTTGTAATTGTAGTTGTGACTCTCCAGATGTCTCTATGTTTGACAATGTATTACTTGATTAGAATGTTTGGCTTTAATAATGGTTTTATAACTAATCTGCTGCTTTTTAATCATAGTTACAAAGTTATGCAAGATGCATAGCCTTGAAGATTTCTGTTGAATGTGTATGAATTTATTTATGGACATTTCTGTTGTCTTCTGCCTTTTTAAAAAATTAAACAGTACCTAAAAAATTCTTATTAAAACCAGGTAAACGTTTATTGCCCATTGATAGTGCCTTCTGATAATGATGATAGAGCAAATGATACAGTTTCTGTTGTTTTTCAATGCGTTTGTGATTCTGTCTTTTAGTATATGCATGTGACTTTCCTGATCAGTGAGCACTTATGTAAGTTTTCGTACTAGATACATAGATTGATTCATCAGTAGGAATTGTGTCTTAATAAGACGACTGCCTTCTGGTGTCTAAGCACTGTAAGCTTGATTAAGTAAGGGGAAATCAGTGGGAGCCAAAGGAGGCAGGAAGTGAGTGAGAACAAATTTCTTACCTAATTTGGAGAAAATAAGCCACTTCTGAAAGCAGCAGACAACCTTATCTTGGTGGATGTGCTAAGAGTTTGCCTTTCCTAAATTAAGATATCAACTAACACTTTATATTTATTACATAAAAATATACCTTCTATTTATGTATATTTGTGTGTATGTATTTCAAAATGGCATATTGCATGGAAAGTTAAGTGTTTTCTTTTGACTTTTTGGTTGCAAAGTTTTCTGTTTCCACAAGGCATTATTGTCTCTCAAGAACAGCTATCGAACAAAATAATAACAAAAAATGTTTACTGCCATAGCCCAGTAAACAACGCATGAAACGTTATTCCAAGTCTGAGTATTAGAAAATGCTGCTCATATTTTCAAATCCATAGACCAATACAGAAGTAATTTATTTTTTAAATCTTTTTTTTCTCCTAAATATATTTATTTTTAAGTATTTTCAGTTTGTGATATACCATGATGTTAAGGTAAAGAAGCTTTCAGGAAGAATATTTAGTGGAAGTAAAAGGTTTTATGTGCATTTTAGCCCAACAGAGTGAACTAAATTCATTTCAGTCCACTGAGCTAACTATATAACTTAATCCTGTTATTTTATTTGCAGTTTCCTGGATTATCTCTAGCTCTTTAATCTCATAAAGTACCGTGTTTATTAAACTGCTTGCATGTGTTGAGGAAGGGCATTGGCTGAAAAAGAAATAGACATCAAAATTTCTTGCACAGCTTTCTTAATTTGAATGTAGGAATGTACACCATCTACTGTAAAGGCAGTAATGAAGTCTGATTATGTAAGTACTTGTAATTTTTAAATAGATTTTGTGCTTTAACCTGGAAGGAGTGGTATAAAATAGGCAAAGGTATAATAACCAAGTTGTGACTTAGATCTATTTTAGCCGTATGTTGCTAATGCTGCAATAAAAGGGCTCTTGTCTGTAGTTACTTGAAAATGCTCATTACGTCTTGTGCTTTTAATGAGCTAAATTTCAGTTTACAGACCAATCTAGCACTGATTAATTCTACAATGATGGTAGTTGTGAAATATTACAATACTTGTGCTAATCTTCTATAAAACGTATATCATACAAACATGGACAAGTTTTGGTCAGCAATGGCCTTTTTTTATAAAATTGCTTCCATAACACTCTTTTTAGAGGAGTTAAAATCCTCTTACTGTGACTTCTTAGAATTGTGTTTACTGACAGTGAGTGTAACACCTGTCTTTAGTCTGGTAGAGCTTTATGAGGAGAGTTGACAGTGGATTTTTGAAGTGAGGGAAAAATATAGGCAATAGAGGAACTGTTTTAAATAACTATTATCTATATACATTTGGTTAACAGTAGTTTATATGCTGTTGTAAAGTCAAAACATAGCTAGAAAAAATGTGGAACAACTCAGCAACTCTGAATATTATCTATGTGATGCCTCTACCATGGAAAAAAGGTCTGGGATAATATATATGCTATTATTTCTTTAATTCTTTTCTTTCATGGTTAATGTACCTCCATGCCTGTGTGTTTTTCTATTACCTTGGTGTGGCTTACAATATGTAGGTGTATGAAAAATACTTGTGGGTACTTCGGGCCTGTAGATGTTTCTGTCCCAAGTTCTAGCCACATCTAGTTTGTGTCTCTGGGGATCCGTTCAAACGCTGGGGCATCTATTTGCCTGTGTCTTACTGGGGGAAGGGAGCCAAAGGTCCCATCCTACGGACACTTGCTCAAAATGACTGCGCCTCAGATAAATAGCTGCACAGGACATGGTACTGTGTTAATTTCTACTTTGATGATAAAAGAAATGGCTCAAGTTCACTGGTAGTTTCTGCCTAGACAGGACTGAGATCTCAGTACACAGGAAAATGAAAGCTACAGGCCAGCAGTGAGTGCAGTATTGCAGCACAGCAGATGAACGAGGAACGCGGAAGGGACTGAACGAGCTCTGTCTGCTTATACATTGTCATTTTAAGTCTTATGAATATGACCATAAGTATGTCATCTTGAAGCTCTCAGATTTCAGTGAGCATGGACAGCTACCTTTTTTTTGTTTTGAACAGCTGTCGGGATTATATCTGTGGTTCCATAATACCTTTCTGATAGCTACAATACTTGCAGTTGATCAGTGTGACACTGAACTCTGCCTGAGAGCTCCCTGCCAAAGTCTTCAGACCACTAGAGCTGCCCAGAATGCAACTATCCTTCATTTCTTGTCTTGTCCTTTCTTTCTTCCCATAAGGGCTAATAGCACTCATGGCATGCTTTTTTGAGGACAAACCTAACGCCTGATTTTCAGTGAACTAATCTGTTTACATTTGGCTTGGCTCCATCAACAACAAAAAATACTAAGTCTATTGAATAGCATCCTGGTATTTTAGAGCATTTGTGCATAAGTTTTGCAAAACAGTGCTTGAAGGTTGTTTACACAATGAAAAAGGCAATTTTCCTAACTTAGCGTATTAATTATTTCTCATAACATTTGGATTGCAGTCCAGGATAGAATTAATATATTCACAAAGGCAAAGATCCAGGAAAAACCTTTCCTTCAGCAGAGTAGCTGAAATGAACAAAATGTTCCTGGTTCTTTAATTGCTTTTCTTTCTATCCATATCCATATCCATTCTATCTATCCAGATCTGCCATATCACATAATAACACGAAATAAAACAAAAGTGCATCTATCTAATCTTGTAGCACTCATTCAAGCTGAACTCCCACGTACTTCAATTTTAACCTCTTCCTTTTGGTTGTGCTCCTCTTGCTACAATAATAGAGGTGAAATACCTGTGACAGAAGTGGTACCAGAGAGGGTAGCACGTGGGAGAACAGTAGTTTACCTGGATAACCATGGCCTTGTCAAACAGCTTGTTTGATTCAATTTTGTGGAGGAGGTTGCGAGATGAATGATCTGAGGTCAGATCTCTGCCCCAGAGCCTGCTGCCTTTGGAGCAGGGTGGCTTCCCAACACACATTTCTTCTGACTACAACCATAAATCTGTCAAGATACACTCATGTTTAAGAAACTACCACACTCTTAGACATTTTAGCCAAGCACCTCCATATTTTCAGCCTCTATAAAGATCATTCTCATGAGCATCTGCTTGCTGGTTTGATCATGTAGCCCCCTTAGAAGCCAGAGTAGCAAATAAGGACATATTTATGGTGTGTATTGCAAAGAGCTAGCTCTAAATGAGCCAGATCAGGTACTGGAAGCAGTGTGGCCATCATCACATGGTAGCCATAGCCGTGGTTAACTTGTAAGTTTCAGGAAGCTATTTGGGTTTCTCTACACTGCGCCTCAAAATGCCGTGACTCAGCAGGTGGCATCTGCGGACATTTGATGCACAGGAAAGGACCATGTGGCCATAAAATCTCTTTTCTTCTGGTTCTTCAGCATGAGTGTGAATGGTGCCACTGAATGTCCTCTGAGGTGCAAGATCATAAAATAGTTAGCAAAATAAGGCCTCTGTCATAAACAGGGTATCAAATTTGGTGCATGATTATATATATGGTAAATAGTATATGTTTATTAATAACGATGCATAAGACGAAAATTCAAGATGGAATGAAATTTTGTTCAGGAACTTCAGCATAAAATGAGATGAGGTACTCAGTGGGAGATGTTGCTTTATTGCTTATAAATTAAAAATGAGTACTTTTTGTATGAGTTTCGTTATTATTTTCTAAGAAAGAATTGCTAATTGTTAGTAACTAAGTAAAAAATACCAAATACTGGTATGATTAAATATTTACTGGATAAAAAACAGGGAACAGAATCCAGGACTTGCCGCCTTCTGTGCCTAAAGCAGTCACTAAATTGCAGAGTCATAGTCACATTTGTTCTTTATCTGTTCCCTCAAAAACCTGGGCTTCTTATCTATACACTGAAGTGGCTTCAAAAGGATGGATGGAGAATGCTGGAAGTCCTAGAATAACCTCAGGCTTGTTAGACAACACTCATTCTTGGGAAATGTGGTTTGAGGTCTCCTTGTAAAAGGGAGAATATTGGACCCACATCTTTTTTACTTTGGATTACATCCCTAATCCCTAAATTACTAGAAGGAAGGAATAAGGGTACAATAACTCACATACTGTATTGGGCGTAGAAATGGGCTAAGCATAAACAAGCAAGCAGAGTCCTCCCCGCGAGCTCTAGGTATGAATCCTTCTGATGTGGAATAGGATTTAAACCATGTAACTCTCCACAATGATCTTAGTTTGGTCACCAGCTACAGCACAGATTTTATGCATGACCTGATTGTTTATGCCTCGGTTTCCCCTCCATTCAGGTAGGTTATTATTTGATTTTGCCACATGCAGAGGTAGCTGCAAATATACATTCATTAACCATTTGTGAGTTTCTCAAATACAACAGTAATGACTTTAGAAAGGAAAAAGCCTTCGAAAAATTAAGAAAAGTATACAAATATGTCTGAAAAGGTGCTTCTAAAGTGAATTTTCTCACACTAACAGCCAGGAAAATCTGTACTACCTGAGTTTCATGGAGAAAAGATATTGATTGAATTGTCTAGCTTTCTGGGTTCTTATAGTTTCAGTTTACAATGGGTTTATATGACATGGTTGAGTTCAGTAGCAAGAAACTTGATCCAGAAATATGGTAGGCGTTTCCTAATCCTGTATTATCTGAAATCAGGTAATTCTTAGTCCACAGCTAAAAGCATAGACTGGTTTTCAGTGCAAACTTTTAGAAATTAATTCAGTGTGTTTAGATTTGAGAAAAATCACACACAGTTTGCATTAAAATCAGAGTTCTAGGAAACTCATTTCTTTTAATACTTGGTACTGTAGAAGATCCAAAGAATAGAAATTTTATATGCAGGATATCTCCTTAAAGCTGTAACACTTGAAATGAAAATCACAATACAGGCTTGTTGGTATTATGTCACAGGTAACACATTCAGTAGGTTGGATCTGGCTTTACCTAATGAAGATGGATCATTGGTTATGAATCCATCTCTTACAAAAACCATGGTGTTAATATAACAGTAAAAAATCTGACATGATGAGATATGCCTCTAGTAGAAACAATTCTACATTTGCTTCTATGACAATTTAAGGAAAGCTTTTTAGTGAAACTATCGGTAAAACTGTGAATCAGACTATAAATACGTTTATTTTTTTTTGAGTGAAAGGCTTAATTTGCAGAGGAGGTGCTGCATGCAGATGCTGCAGGTAAGGCAAAAGCAGGGCATGAAATTACAGGCTGCTATCTGTTTTAACAAATTAATTTTTCAGTTCTGCCAGTCAAAATTTAAAATTCATGGTTAATTCATGGTGCTCAGTTTGAAGCTGTTGGAATGACGGACTGTTCAGCACTGAATTCTACTACAGCTAACAAGGCAGATCAGGGAGGTCAAAGCTTATTTCTTGTCATCTTACACAGGCAAGGAAATCCTTCTCCTCATCCTTAGTATCTTGATTTCAGAAAGCTCGCATCATCTACAATATGTTTTCTTGGAAAAGGGAAGGCTATGAGAAAGAGATGATTGGTAAGACTCTATTCATGTTATTACATGTCTTTCAGTATTTTGCAGAGGTTGGTGGTTAACACTGTAGATAATCATCCTAAACCAGAGAAACTCTGTAAGCAGTAGTGATTATAAATTGTAACAATTCTCTCACAAAGGATATTAATTATAAAGGTAATGGGCCATGCTTGTAAGCTCCTGTATATCTTTCCTTTTTTTTTTTTCTTTTTAAAGGAAAACCTTTGAAATTTTTTTCTTGTATTTTTGTCCAACGTTGTGGATATTCCATAGAAAATTATATACATTTATTAGATCAAAATTCACTTTCATAATTTTCAACCCCACCCCCCAATTTTACTATTTCTTCTTCTTTTCTCTTTTGCTGTTATGTAATTCAGTAGAATTAATTGTACGTGTACTTTTTTCAGGGTTGTTTTTTATTCATCTTTTTTGCATTTTGCATTCTGTAATTCTCAACAACTTGAAACGATTTGGATAAGTTAAATAAGCAGTAACAAAAAAATACAAAGCACAAAGAGAAAAATAGGAAAACTGGAAAGGAAATGAAAATAAATGGCAAAGCTGGAAATAATTTCTTCTATTCCAGTTGATGGCAAAAAGCTTGGACTGGGGATGAAGAATGAGAGGGGAAAAAGATGTATCATAGTTTTTGTTTTCTAAAACTAAATCAATGTAGGAATTCCAACTGGAATAAGGTCAAGTTTGCCAATTTGTTTGTTGGGGTTTTTTAACTTATAAATTTCATATTAAAAACATTCAAAGGTTGGGGTTTTTTGGTAAAAAGTAAGACCAGGTTATTTTTCAATGGGAAAACTTTCAGACAGAATATGTCATCCAGCTCTTCTGGGGCTGACGGCTTTTTTGCTCTTGTGGATTACAATCATGATTTGGAAAAGTTTAGGAGCTGTTCTGTTTGCAGTGATCTGAGAAGCATCCCCAAGCTGCCAGGTACCAAGCTGCAGTTCTGGCACAGACATCAGTGCCAACAGTCTATTGATCACCAGCTCCATCAGCTAAATCAGCTGGGCAAAAGGAATTTCTAGGTTTCATTTGCACTGTTGTGCACTGTCCCTTATTTGACATAATGATATTGTATGTGGATGATGCATAGTTAAGGAAGAAAAATTAAATCTACACTAGGAAGAAAATATTGTCATCTCTATCAAACTTTCAAATATTAGACTTTGTATGCTTTCTCAAATGAAAGAAAGCAAGCTACAAGAAAAAACACTTTAAATTATAGCTCATCTTGCAGAGTTTGTTGTGGAGAAACCAGTGAAGTTCTAGGTCTCCCAAGTGCTCCTGGAGGTTTCTACCTTTCCCAAGAACTGTTAATTATATCTCCCATGTTGTCAACTCTACATCCTTGCAGTGGCAATACTGAGGTGAAGAAGGGCAGTACAAGCATGAGGTTTTACAGACAACAGGGTAGTGTTCTGCAGTTACAATCAAAGACTAGTGTGTGGCCTCTGAAGAAAGTGCACTGGCAGATCGTGTACTTGGGGGATTGCTCTGCAGAGCGGCTTCACATGAATGATTCAGGTCAATATTTCTTGGGCAAAAAGTTTGCAGTGGAAAGACATTTGTGATTTAACAAAAAACCATACTTACGTTTTTCAGATTAGCAGACCTTCTCATTATTATTTTTGAAATTTTTGTTAATGACCTTGTGATCCTGTTTCAAATTTTCTAACAGCATGGTAAGAACTTAAAAATGGATTCAATTAAAAATACTTGTATCTTTCAGAGAAAATAATTCCCTCAGAAACAGAGGAAGTCACGTTATCTTGCTTAACTCCCGGCCTTGCCTTGGTAACTGGATAAAAGAACTTGAATCAAAGCTAGTCTTCACACAATGTGTTCTCTACTTCAGAGTTTCTCTAGCTTACAAATTATACCAAATGTATTTAAGGCTTTCAAAGCATGCAGTTTCTTTCTAATTCTAACTGTGCATGTGCGTGTGGATCTGATTTACAGCATAGTCACTTCAGGATGGAATAGAATAATTAGAAAAGACTGGTATGTACGAAAACCACGTATCTACCAGCATGCTGGAATTATGAAAGTACAATTTCCAGCATTGTAGGGAAAAGACGTGATCATTCAAAGCAATACAGCCAATATTTAATACATTCTGTCTCTTGTATGCTTGCATATGTGTGTGTGTGTGTGTGTGCATGGTATCATTCAGTGGTATCATCCATTTTGAAACTGTTCTCCAAAGCAGTTTCCCATGTATGTGGTTTGCCAGCACATTTTCCTCAAAGTAGCACAAAGTCTCCTTGCACAAAATAGCACCTAATTGCCTTGTCCTATGTAACTCCCTATATATACATGTATGTATGTATAGCTATACACATTTTATATATATATTATATGTATGTATTTTTTACAGTCAGTGATATATATCATAGTTAGGTATGGTTGTTATGGTACAAGTCCCTAAATGCTTAATAAACTTAATTTTCATAAAACAAGTCTGTCAAATTAGATTTCAAACACCCCAATTATTTTGGGGTAGAGAATTTTACGGCCACAATGCTCAACAAGTAGTAATTTTTTAAAAACCTGTTACTGTTTCTATGCTTCAAATGTACACTGCAGATTTGCACTGAAGTAAAAAACTAAGATGTTTCTAGGTTGCTCTTCATTTATCATATTAAAAACCATGGTGTATTCTTCCCTGGATGCACACATGTAATTCCCATTAGCATTACAGTATCACACAAGCACTGAGGAGATAGAATAGTTCCCCAAGGCCTTTATGTTATCCTCCATGCATTAAATCATGTGGAGCAGAACAAAATAATCTGAAAATATGAAGGCTTTTGAACTAGGGCTATTGAACTGTATTATCCTTGCTGCACTAATTCCACAGAATCGGCAGCAGCAGCAGAACTGATATAGACAGAGCCCCCCCAAAAAAGCATACAGATATTTTTCTAGCCTTCTGGAAGGCAGTGAGGGACAAAAGGCTGCTCTGCTCTTGTAGATATAGTTGGTAAGTTAAGTTGCAGAAAAACTGCAAATTATTGGATGTAAGGAAGAAATTTTGTAGAACTTTTCTTTTTAAAGTGCTTTCTCATTCAATACTGCCTTTTATCTGTGTATAGGTAGTATACAGGTATTGATCACTAAGGTCTCTCAATAGGTCATTAAAGATAAAATTATTAGTGTTCTTCAGCCTTAAAGCTGGTGGAAACATGAAATTTTCATTCTGAATAAAGCATTATGTCTTTATAATATTAAAGAATTTAGATAATTTGGGGGGAAAAAAATCTAGTAAAGCAACATATTCTACTGAAACAGCCTTTTATAATAATAACTTATTCTGTCAGAGAGTTTTGACCAAGTTTTTAGATTGCTTTTTGAGCAAAACTAGGACAAAAACGTAGCCAAAGCTTTTAGCCAGTGGCTAAATGAGCTCTAAAGATAATAACGTTAGTGTGCAGTTTCCATCCTCCAAGATGTGTCAAACTATTCTTTTAAATGTGACCTCACTCAGAAATATCAGTTATTCTTTGTGGAAAATTTAGAGAAAACTAAAAATTCTAATGAAAATGTTTCTTGGAAACAATTAATTTCTTTGGATTTTTAAAAAATCTTTGGGGTATACTGCATATACATTTATGGAAGATATGCTTAGAATTTTCCTAGCGTATTCTGAATGAAATTAACAGCCTGGTCGGTAATTTAGTTCTATTAATATATAACCTCCGTTACCATGCCTTTATCTGTTTAAAGTTCATATGTCTTCCTGGCTGTAATCATGAACTCTTATGCAGTAACCATAGCTTGCAAATATTTGTTCACTTATTGCTGGTTGTTGTCCTTCTTACCTGTAATAAAGCTAAGTAAACAGCTACAGGCACCATATGCTTATCTCATTGGTAGGCTGCAAAATGATGAATCAAAGTGAATAATTATTTGGAAAATAGACCGCTTCAGAGCAAAGAAAGCCACCCACCTTGTGTCATCTTAGGAACTTTTAAATATATTGGGAGAATATTGGCTAGGAAGGCCAGACTGATCCAAATTAGTAGGATGTTAACATTTCTTTGTAATGTAAAGAGACAGAGTAAAAGGTCACAGAAAAATTTCATTACTGTAAATCTGCCAAAGATGTAGCTTCCCCCTGATATGGGACAAACTGTTCTGTAAAAGAAGTGTGTTCACAAATCTCATTTTTATAGGACTTATTTCATTACTGTCTGAATTCAGTGGCAAATGTCCTGATGGTATTAATGGCGTACAGCTACTTTCCTGCAAGGTGCGCTCATCTCTTGCACCTTCAGGATTTTATTCAGCAATTAATCCCTCCACTGATGTTTGAGGAGGTCATACTCTCATTGGGTTGTCTCAGTACTGGGATACAACGCTGGTATGAGAGGTTACATGTAAGGTGAGAACTGGTGTTGGGGCAGCTACTGCAGGAAAGAAGCTATGTGACAGTACTGGGTAAGAAGTAACGGAAGGAAAAAAAAAAACAAACCACTTCAGGAACATGAGATTTCTTGTTTGGCTTCTTTACTGAAGATCAGGTGGTATGAGTTTAGCTGTTTTTGCATTACACATTGGTGACTAAAGGTCACTTCTTTCTAGTCCTTTTCTATCATTTCCTTCCCATGTTACATTTCATCACGTTTTTTACGCTGCCTCATTTCCTTTCTCTTTTCTACTCATTTCATCCCTAGATAGGGAATGGGAGAGGGGGAAAGGCAATAGTGGCTATCTCTAATAGTATTTCTTCTTGACATTAGATTTATTCATGTGACTCAACTATACTGCTTCCCTAATGAATACTACTGAATTTCTTGACCTTCCACTTCACCACACAGATTGACAGCTGACAGAGACCAGTAGATGAGTGGAAGTTGCCAGTCCATCCACATCCTCCTTTTCCAAAGGTCACTCATTAAGTCCCTCCTGTCTTCTCTCCAGAGGACCTTTTCTGAGGAAACTTGCTGCTTCCTTCTCTGACACCACAGGAGGCTATGTTAGAGAAATGTAGTCTTCAGTCTTCCCCATTTACCCCTGTGAAAAAGCTGCTTAACTATAAAGATTTTAATCTATATTTCTATTCAAAGACATTCTTCGTTTTGGATCTTCTTCAGGCCTTACACTACTGTGTTATACCACCGTGTACTGCCTTTCCATTTTTGCCATATATTCCGTAGAAAATCACTAGGAAATCTTCCAGTATCCTCCCAAATCATGTCATGATTGGATTGCCTGTCCTTTCCATCAAATGTTGTGTATCATCCTATTCAAAAGTGTTGTCCTGCACCCGTCATGGTGTTATCTGTATACCTTTTTCATAGCAATTTGGTAAGCATCTGTCAGATGAATTACTTCAGTGCTCCCATGTAAGTATGTGTGTATCCTAAAGCTATGTGAAAGCAGACAGTCAAGGAGGTCCACATGAAGAATCACTTTGAAACAATTTCTGTGTTTTTCTCTATTCTTCTTCCCACTCAGTTCTCTAGTGAGCTGGGGAAAATGTTTCTGCAAAATGGTTTAATTTTTTATGAAGCTATAGAAAGGTGCAAAAGTTATATTACCTGCTGAGAAAAGAAAGCCCAAGTGGGCACATAACATTATTATTTGAACCTGTCTGCTTTACCAGGAAAACATGTATTGCATACATTTAAAAAGTTGTCTTGGCCTCCCAGGGTGAGCTGAGCTGTTCTCACTTGTTACTAAATTTAGCATGACTGCACGGAAACAGAAAGAAAAAAAGCAAATAAACCTTGAATCTTCACTTCCATTAATAGTTAATTGTTAACTGCATAATGTCTTACTTATGAGATGATATTGGACAGATATTCTTCCTTATTACCAGTGCTGTGATATTATTAGAGACAGGAAAAAATCATGGAAAAAAATCTGCAAATAAATGTGGTCCTCAGAGAAATAAAACCTGAGATTTTTGTTCCTCTTACAAAACACTTAAGCTGGCCATCAGACTCTACCAATGAGTACATCTGGGAAAGTAAATCAATGGTAATGTTTCATAAAAAAAAAAAAAAGGAGCTCAGATGCTCTTTAAAGGTTTTGTGGTTCTGTATTGGTTGTGTTAATGAAGTTCATATCTCTGTAGATATAACTGCACATGCTAATGCTTCCTGCATTAGTGAATGAATTCCGTTTTCTCTTATGGCAGGGCAAGTCTCTGGTGAGAAGCTGAATTCATGACAAGATATAGGTCAGTATCTCCCATCTGACTAGGGCAATCCTCCCACCAGCCTGCAGAGAATGTGGGTGGTAATGAGAAGGGTGCAGGTATTAGCAGAGATTAAAATAAATGAAATGAGCTCTGCTTGTCAGCAAAATTATCAGTTATTCTAGTCTTGCAGACCTGTTGTTAAAATGAGTAATAGGAACATCTCTGATGATACAGGATAAAATGGAAAGTGGAGAAGCAAAAAAGTCATCAGCTTTTCTGCTTTGGCACATAATTCATGCTATGCCTGAGAGTGTTAAACAGAAAGCAACCTTCCTTTAAGTGAGGATGCCCATTTCCTGACTTGCTTGTGGCCTTCTGGCTCTCCCAGAACTGACAGCTTCAAAAAGCAGAAGAGAATACAAATGAACTAGTGTCAGTAAGTTGCTGGTTAGGCTGGTGCCAGTAATGGCAAAGGTGATCCCATGCAGAAGGAAACATCAGGCACTCAACTATAATTATATCATGTTTGAGATGATGGCGAGCAAAAACAGATATGTCGATGAGAAGCAGAGGTTGTGATTACCCTTCACAACATCATCCAGCTCTGAGAGAGTGGCCTTAAACTGCCTCTCCTTCAACAGGTGATTTGATTTTTATTATAGCAGTAGTTTCTAAACCTGATTCCTACTGAGAATATAAAGGAAGGATTTAAGCATTTCCAAGGACTCTCTAAATTTGCATGAATCAAGAGTTGTGAGAAAAAAAATTTAAGGTATGGAACTTTAAACGGTGATCCCTTCTTAGCAGTGACAAGATTATTCGTATGTGAATAGTTTATTTCCTAGGGCTCTTCAGTAAAATAAGTAATATGGATAAATGCTCTAACACACACTTTCATTGCCAGCAAAGAATAGTTACTTCACCAAGCTCTGAAGAGCTATGATGAGATGCTGCATAGAGATACATTTACTATTAGAGTGCCTCTTTGCATGTTCAATAACGGGCAATGCCCACTGTATAACTGATCAGTTACCTCACACCCTCTTTAGTGTTGACGTGACTTGCTGCAACCCAACTGTCACAGTGTGTTTCAATTAGGCTTGATTCCCTTACCTAAAAAGGTCTGAAAAGCTAATTGGCACAGAAGTACTTTTGTCTCCCAGTTGCAGGGAAAGATACAATTATGCAGCAGACAGGGGAGAGGGAATACACAGGGCAATGATGTTTCCTACTGTCATTAAAATATTAGGTAAATCTGGAAGAGTAGGGATCATTGTAGCTAGAGATAAAAGGAGAAAGTGGTTAAATTTCTCCTTGACAGGGACAGGGCTTTATATTTCATAAGACAATCTCAAAAATTAAAAATACCCTGTCATAAGCAGAAGAGCAGTGCTATGATACATTCAGGTATTTTGGAAACTGTTATTACCAGTGAGCAGCTGATGATAATATACTTATTTAAATGTTACGTTTAGAAGAATTGATATATTATCCTTCTTCTTAAATACAAACATTTTGAAAAATATATGGAGGATTCATGGAAAGCTTTCACTTCTGATGCTTGTAAATAATTAATTAGTAGGGATAATTTACTGCTTTATGTTAGAAAGGGTTTAAAAAAATCCACCCTTCTGCTTTTTGCCAGTGGAAAGTAAATGCTAGATGAGTGGCTATGCTCATTTTCCAGTCTTATATCTTCCTATTCAGGACTATAGAGAGAACTATTTTTTCATGCACTGCCGCTACCATCTAGTGTCATGAAAAATGCTAAACAGGTTTATTGTGTGTACTGAATTAATATCCCGGGGTACTTCAGCATAGTTTCTATAACAGAAGACACAGCCATTCAGTTACAGTATTTGTTGTTACAGATTTCTGGTTTTGTGACAGGAGAGAGGGAAATAACCAAAAATAGTTTCAGGGCAGATCTTCTGATTTGCAACTACACCATATGCCCACCACGCACAATATGTCTGATTATTCCAAAAACTGAAGTGTAGATGGTAAAACATGATGAATGAAATATATGGCTGGTATAGCACTACTGACTTCAGAGAAATTCCACTAGCAACAAATCTAGCCCAATGACCTAACAGGTACATCTATTTTCAGGCACCTACCTGTAGCTCTTTATCATTTCAGTACAGTTCAGTGTCATATCAGTGTAATTGAGAGGTTCTCTTCCACTCCTAGAGAGCTTCCAAACTGATTCTGAAACTAATTGAAAAATCACTCCTCTGTTTTTTGCTCTCAGTTTATGAAGAAATTGAGCCTGTCTGGTGTATGTCCCTTTCATAACAGCATCCTCTGTGGGGTTTTAATCGAATCTGCATTCTAGCAAGATGTTCTAAATTTCTGCTTGCTCTCTTACAAGTAAAAGCGTCCTTGTGTTCTCAGGGACACTGTTTTTATTAGATCACTGTTAAGGGTATTAAAGAAAAAACTCTAGAAATAGTCTCTCACCATCCCTCTAAAAAGTTACATATCTGATTTATATGTTATATATGAAACCACTGCACACAGTCCACCCCATTAGGCTATGTGAGGACATGTAGCATAATATCGTCCACCAGCAGGCTGTTACTTATTCCGTAGTTCATAAACTAATAGACTTTAGGAGGCTTATGCAGAAGTGATTTAAATCCTAACGTTACAGCTGTCGATAAACAATCCCCCCGCCAAGAAGTAGCCCACAGAAGTGGCAGGTTGCGACAGGGGCTTGCATCTGAAAAAGGAGGGATGTCTAAAGGTATTAGGAACAGACCAGAGAGGAGATGCACAGTGAAGAGCTTTGACAGAGGTAAATGACACCTTGTGAATGGTTTTTTTGGCTTTTTCTCTGACAGAGAAATAGCAGTTTTCCTACTGTCACATTTGCTTACTTAGTACAAGCCTACCCCAAATCCATCAGCATAAAAGGAAAGATTCTGACTGAATTCAGGCAGCTTTGGTTCCAGATTTTTAACAGGTCTGTACTTTGTGCTTTGTTTGCCTAATTCTCTTCTCTTTATTGCTGCTGGAGGAACACCACAGCTCCTTTGTCCTCCTCTCATAAGCTGAATACTTGACCTTAGCAGAGTCTAGTTGGAAAAAAGAAATCTATAGCTTGTGTCTGGTTGTCAGAAAGATTAGCATGAAAATCAGTTATTCAAGGACCCATGTTTGACCTTGCCATACTTGTCAAATCTTTCACCTGTTCCTTTAGAACTCTGCCTGATCTTCTTTTTTATGCCTTTTATTAAATCAGCACTAATAGATTTGATTATGAAGATGTCTAGAACAAAGAAAAACAAGTGCCTTCACTCACTGACCTAAAACTAGTTTTTAGAGTCTAGATGAAGGAGAGAAGCAGTGTGGGGCACTGAGATGGTCTCTGCTTTAGCACGACTGAAGAACAATAAATCCCCTGGAAGTGTAAATCAGCAAACCCTGATCAATGGCTCCATGTATACTTTCACCACCCAAAGATCTGGCCAAATGACATGAGCAGATTAAACAAATCTTGGAGGAAAGTGTCGTCCCCCCCCCTCCCCCCCCTCCATCTTTCAAACTCAATATAGCCAAAGTGGCAGATACTGTGTGGCAAGCCAGTGGCAAGGTCAGGTTCTGCGTCACTTCATTACAACAGCAAGCAGACAACTCTGTAGCTGTTCCCCTGGATTTCTTAAGGTTCATTTTTCTTCCATAAGGATGAAATGACCATCACAGTGCCATCTCTGTTGTTCTCATTTGATATTTCTTTCTGTTTAAGTCATTCTCATTTTTATATGGAGAAATTCAAGACTGTTGTATAGACTTTTCTGGGAGGTTATGGGTCAGCTAGGGAGCAGAATGGGTTTTGGCATCTAAAAAGTATACAGGAACATGGGCTTGTTGGCTTAAGTAGATTAGCAAGAAAGTGAAAATTTTAGCAGTGCTTAATGATATCAACAATGACATTTTCAGCCAGTGTCCTAGAAAGACAGATGTAGCAGTTAATGCTTCCCAAAGAAATAGTAGAGACTGTTTGCAAAGCTCAGGAAGACAACTTGGCATGATTTGAAGTTCATTCATGTTTGAGGAGGATTATTCTTGACCTTGTAAGTCCAGAAAGCATATTTTTAAAAACAAAGTCAAAAGTGATGGAATAATTGCAGGAGGTGGTTTTAATGCACAGACAACTAAGGAAATCTTGGGGTTTTAGCACAGTCACTATTTTAAGAGACTCTTCTTTGACATCCCCAGAATTTCCCAGGCTAATAATTAAAGTGAGCCAGGCAATTAAAGATAATAGATAAAAGTATATCTTTGTGATATACGCAAATATAAAGGAACATTTCTTGCTGAGATAATAACGGGAATAATTAACTGTGAAAGTCAAGTAACAGTGCAGAACTCAATATATTCCAGCTCCAGATTTTATTCAGAGCCATTTTACTTTCATCCTCTGGTTTCACCTGCGGGGAGTATACAAGTTAGCAGCACTATCTTGAACTGAAGTAGAAAGTTCATAGCAAAAGTTAGTTTTAAAATGCAGATCTTTCCTTTTTTCTGAAAGTTCAGTTCCATTAATATAAAATTGATTTGTGTTCTAGAATAGAGTATTTTTAAATTAGTGCCTCTTATTCTGATTTATTTAAGGAAATGCATTCTTCTACCAGCAGGTTTCAGAAAGACTCCTCTGGCTGAGGAAGTGATCAGTGGAGAAATAAAAATCTGTGCATTCCCCGTGTCTTCTGACCAATTCACACTTCACAGGACAAAATGGTAATGAGAAGACGAATTCTTAGCTGTATCGACATTGCTAAGGCTAATATGGATGTCCGGAAATTAATTTTCTTTTGGACAGATTTGTTTTTAACCCACGTCAAATGAGCCAGAATCAGTAAAGCTGACTCAAGTATTTTTGGTAAGCAATAAATTTGTCACCAAAAAGTCATCCCAAAGAGAGTTCGCATTCAGGTCTAATTCGGTAAGTAGCTTTCACTGAAAAAACGAGCTAGTGGGAAGGGCAAAGAAGAGGACACAGAAAATCCCCTCTATGCAGCAGCTGAGTCTCTAGAAAACTTCCCAGGGTATGGAGACCCTTCCTCATCTTCAGTGGATTTTGAACTTAGTTTCTGGACTATCTGCTTTTCTGCATTAGATGCTTTCATTGTCTTCCCTTGACAATTTTTTACCCAATGTGAGCTGATTGGAGATTTACTAGAAAAGTAGCTGTAGCATTCAAGCACTGTTGGTGTCCTAAGCACCAGGCTAGACTAACTTTCTCTACTGTTTACTGACTGAATGTGCTTTATTTAAAATGGAGGAGTTTCTGAAAGAGAAATCAGGATTTCCTTCGCCAAGGGTGCTAACTGACTCTGTGGGTGTTACTTTCTCCTGGGGGCCCGGAGATGAAAATTAAGATCCCCCTGCCACAAGCGCGGCAGAGTGGTGGACCTTACGTCTTGCATTTCCCGTGGGAGACTTCTGACTGCTTTGCTCTTTCAGCATAGATGGTAACATCGATCAAATCTAACTTTTCCTTGTCTTTATTTTTTCTGTAAGTGCCCAAAAGTGAAATGCCAAATGGAAAATGTCAGTTAGTAGGAAATGCTTTTTTTGGTTCCTCATTTCAGTGGGAAGTCAAAATTTGTAGTTTTGCTTCATTTATGCAGTTTGTCGGATGGATGAAAGCATTCAGTATTTCTGCAACCCTACAGTCAGCGAGGGCCAGAACAGAAATGCTGAGCTCCAAAATGCACACCTCTTCCACCTGAGCAGGAAGGATAACTGCTCTCATGGTATCAATAACAGCAGGCATCCGTTATTCGGTGGCAGACAAGCAAAGTGGGGGGATGTGGCAAACATTTTGCCATTTATTACATGTAATGTGTCAGAAAAGAGGGCAGCTCTTAGGCCTGCTGAGCTCTGTCTTGCAGAAGTTAAACTGCCTGCCTTTATTGCAGGTCATTATTCACCATGACCATTAGAAAAAGAGGAAGATTCGCTGGAAACATACAGTGTGGGTCTGTGGGGACAGGGGTGATAGAGCACGTACTCTGTATTTCCTGCCTTCATTACTTGTTCTGTTTCTCCCACTGATAGCTGGATTTCTGTGAAAAATGGCAGCATTGTGTATAATTAATACTGTGTATAGTTTGTAAATCAGTTCGTAATGTACTTAGACATCCTTTTAGATGAAAGGTACTCACTGTTATCTCTGTGAATCACAGGCTCCTGTCTTGTCAGGAGATACAGTAAGGCATAAACTTTTTGCCACAAATCACATTCCTCCCACGCCTTGCAGTTTTAGAAAAACAAGGCATCTCAGGAGTTCCATGTTTCATTTTTATATCATTAAACCAAATCTTTACCTCTCACTCTTTTAATAATTTCCCTTGTCTTTCTTTTCCTCACCCTGCATCAATCATGTTAATTTAAATAGTGGAAGGTCTGTACAACCGCTAAAAAAAGAACATCTCAGCTCCTCTCCCTGTCCAATTCATATTTTGTGATTCAATCAACTGCTCAAGGTATTAATTGTTAAAATAAAATAATGGCACCCATGAACATTGTATCTGGATCTTTTAAAAAGTTCGCTAGTAGTTCAGATATTCATTACATATAGAAAGCTACTCAAAAAAGTGATGATACACCAGTAAATGACATGAATCTTTTAAAGCGTGCTTTGAGTGGGAGAAATATTGTAACACACTGATTGTATTTGGATTAATATGGTTAATCACTATGCACAATTTACGATGTTTTTCCATATAGTAGTTTTTTGGAGATCAGTGGTCTCGCTGGAGAAGAGGGGCGGAGTAGACTGTGTGGAGTAGTAACGTCACAACTGTACTGCCCCACCCCAGCCTGCAAATTCTCTGGACCCCGTTTGCCAGAGCTCTTCCGTGTCATATGCCATATTTTGAACCTTTTTTCCAGAGCCACAATGTATCTGTTATTGCTAGAGTTTTTCTGTGGAAACAAGCATACTGTTCAGCTGGTGCTCGTCCAGGTTAGGAAGGTCGTTACATTTTTAGAACTTAAATTGCTATTTAGCATTGATTGCTTGGATGAGGGCTTTTGAATAATGAATATTGCTTAATTGTTGCCTCAGATTGGAGGCAAGTTATTGTTTTCTGACATCAGTTTCTGAAGCTTGTCTCTCTGAAACCTTGATTTTCTCCCACCAAGATATTGACAGATGGAAAAAAACACATTTGTTATGGAGATTAATTTGTTAGTATATGTTCTGTGTACCTTATACAGAGAGACAGCTGAGCAGTAGGAGTTAAGTGATAGTAAGTCCATAACAAAGATACATGCTAACAGTGGAGAGCTGTTATCGTACACAATCAAAACAAAGAGATTTTTGTCATTACTTTTATTTGTGTGGAACAAGATAATATACATTTTAGCCAGCTCTTTTTGTGCTATTTTTGCAAAGATGTTGATATAGTTATGAATAATTTTCTATGAGCTTAAAGCACAAGAGTGATTTCCCACAGTAATCACAGCAACATTACCCTGATAAATTGTCACGATAGGCAAAGTACTCTGTAGGCCTCAGCCCTAGTGAATGAAGTCATTTAATGGTCTTATATTTTATTTTACATCATTTAAAGTTTATTTATTCAGCACTGAATGACTGACAAAACTTTTATCAGGCCCTGATACTGCAAAGACACCATGTCATTGTGGACATAGGGTGGTTGTCATCTTTATGTCTCTGAACTAGTTTGCAGTTACGTGAAAATGTGGATAATTAAATTGTACATGAAAACTTTGTATCCTTTTCTAAGGACTCTGTGCATTCAAGGTCAGTGCATGGGTAATTTTCAAATTATTCTAAATATACAGAAATGTACTTTTGAAAGATGTCTTTTTCTTATGCCATTAGAGGCTGTGAAGGACGTGGAGGGGAAGGATAGGCAACATCACAAGACACAGCTCTGTTATCATCTCTTTTATCATCTCCTAGCTGCGATTTTCCATTCCATTGTGCCATTTCTCAATCTCTGCAATGGCTGCTAATCAAATTCTAACAATGTGGTTGACTTGATCAGTTGAATGACTAAAGTGACTGTTTTTCTGGATATCATGTTGTCATATGTTTGAATTGCTCTATTCTTAACTTGATGGGGGGGGTTGTATATGTGAAATGATTTGGATGCGTTTCACATACAGAAGAATAACAGCTGGTGAGGGGGCGAGGAAGAGTAAGCTGTAGCTACCAGAAAAAGGGGATCGCTTTTATCATACACCATTATGTAGAGAGTTCTTGTCTTCAAACCACATCCTATGCAACTCTTCATCCTTTGTCTAAAAGATCTGCATGCCTAAATGTGTCCTTTCCAGAAGGCAAAAAAAAAATCTGTTAGTGTCCTGCTTTGCAATGATAGTAATTCTGCTGAAATGAAGTAGAGTTAATCCTAGTGTAATGATTGAATTAGAACAAGCACCAGCTCAAACAATTGTCTTTGGCATCCTGGGTCTAAGTTCGATCTCATATTCCGTGAACTATAGAGGGAAAGGACTGTGGTCAGAAATGATCAAGCAGAAAATCTCTCTGAAACCATGTACTTGCATGGCACCTTTATGGCCCTGCATCAAAAACACTGGGCAGGTGAGAAGGCAGGAAACTGGGTAAACTTCAAATCATATTTAGGCTTAGAAGCTTATCCCAATCTGACAGCTTCTGCAGAGCGCTTTGATCTCTAGCAAGTTCTAAGCAGAAAAAAGAGGGGGTTTTAATGTCAATACCTAAGGAGATAGCCTTCCTGCAGCTTCCGTATGCTCTCCTGCTATGCTCCTAATGAATGAAGCAAAATCTAGGGTTGAAACCTGTATTACAGAAGCTATTGGGGGCACTGCTATTGAGTTCAGTAACTGCAAACTCATGCTTACATAATTTATTTAATTATCACCACTTTCTAAAGAGAAAGAGAGTTTTAAGTGGCTTTCTTCAAACTGTTTAGAACCTCTTACACATGACAAAATTTCTCTTTTGAAAAAAATGTCAGAATTTTGCAACTGTTTATGACAAGAATTAATTCATCGACAAAATGCTTTTATGGTTGAGAAACGATCCTAAAAGAAAGCACATAGAAAAGAAAATACGAAATATTGCAGTAGTTAATTGTAAAAGGGTTTTTTTGAAACCAGATGAAGAAAACTTGCTTGAAGCACAGTAGAGCATGTGGAGCATATAATGTCAGAGCATGTTCCGAGGTTTTTTGGGGGAAATCAGAATTTTGTAGTATTAGCACAGCCTAGAGCAGCTCTGTAGCCTAACCTGTGCACTCAGTGCCCCAACTCACATCATGGGAATGGCTGCACTGTGGTGTTGCCTCCTCTTCACGTGACGGCTTTATCCATCTCAGAAGGAGCTAGGTTCAGATCAGATGATGAAGGTGGTTCTCCAGACAGCAAGCAGTAGATCTTACCCAGTGTTGCTGTGGGCACAAGAAGTTTGCTCAGGTTCACAGAAGGAACTTTGAAGAGAGATCTGTGGAAGGTTATTATTATGGCAAACTACAGTAGGCTCAGAAAATCCCCCAAGCCAAAAGTGGTTTGACACAGGATTAGTAGCAGGGGAGAGATTTCATATGCTTGCCCTGTCCTTACTCTTCCCTTCATGTCTACTTATGGCTGTGCACGAGACATAGTATTGGGACAGCTGGACATTTGGTCAGAACGAGTAGGGCTGTGTGCTTCTGTTGTTGTAAAATGTAAGCGCTGGCACAGTATAAGTAATGTTTTGATTTTATTTCCTGAGAGCTATTTTAAGATTTTATGCCAATTTATGCACAACTAAGCATGAAATAGAACACATATTTCAGAAAATTTTATGCTGTGAAGTGATATGAAGGAGGTGCCTTCCTCCTTGAAGTGTTACATGCATAACAGATTTGTGAATAGTGATGGAGGCCGTCGTTGTATACCATGCACTGTCCATGATCCAATTATAAGTGTTCTATAAAATGCAAAGGCTAATAAGCAGCAAGGCAGCAAAATGCTGAAGCATAATGCTGAATATGTGAATAATTTTCTGGAAGTTAATAGGAGCACTCATATTCCTTGAACAATCATAACAGCTGCTCTGGAAAACGATTGCAAAATGCCACTCTTGTTCTTGGCAGGTCTGTGCCCTGTGTTTATTCATAAACACAGATGTTTAATATTAGATACAAAAGTACGTTTCTCATTGTTTTATTGTTGTCAGCCCTGTAGCTTTGGGAAAGTGATCTGTATGAAGCACTTAAACAGCGAGCAAGAGAGTTTCTTACCAAAAGAAAGAAATATTTTTTTAACTTTCTTACTTTACTGATTTTACTTTTTCCCTTTGGAAAAAGTCTGTGTCATTTCCCCTTACAGAATTACTTCTAAATTTTTGTTATGGGAGAGAAGTTGCTGTAAGTCTGCACTACAGGTACAATGCGCAGAACAAAACCACTGATTCTGGCTAA
This sequence comes from Gymnogyps californianus, assembly GCF_018139145.2. NCBI lineage: Eukaryota > Metazoa > Chordata > Aves > Accipitriformes > Cathartidae > Gymnogyps > Gymnogyps californianus. The sequence goes on from NC_059471.1 coordinate 178,745,007, forward strand.
TATTTAATGTCGTGTTTGATTTCTTATCATAGAATGGTTGAGACTGGAAGGAGCCTCTGGTGATTGTGTAGTCCAACCCCCTGCCCAAAGCAGGGTCCCTCAGACCTGCAGGTTGCTCAGGACCTTTTCCATTTGGGTTTTGAATATCTCCTAGGATGGAGACTCCACAGCCTCTGTGCACAACCTGTGCCAGTGTTTGACCACTCTCACTGTAAAAAAGTGTTTCCTTCTATGTAAATGAAACCTCCTGTGTTTCAGTTTGTGCCTATTGCCTCCCTGTCTTGTCACTGGGCACCACGGAGAAGAGCCTGGCGCCATCTTCTTTACTCCCTCCCATCAGATATTTATACACAGTGACAAGCTCCCGCCTGTACCTTCTCCTCTCCAGGCTAAGCAGTCCCTTTTCAGGAGCTCCCATCAAGTTCCAGCAACTGCTTTGGAGCTGTTGTCATCACGGAGGTGAAGTACTGTTGACTTTGGTGCTTGTGTGAACAGCAGTGGGTCCCAGATTGCAGCTCTCCGTGTATTTGGAGTTCATCAGGAATAACGATCCCTTTCATTCACAGCCATAGTCTTTCCAGTTCAACAGAAGCCTAGAGCTATTGCCTGAATCAAACCTCTGCCACTGCCAAAGGCATCTGCACTTCTCCCCCAGCTCTGGCTTACTTCAGGCTCAACAGAAACCTGGAGCACTTGCTGATTTACAGTGTCTAGCCTCTGTAAGGTGTAAGGCCAGGAGCTAACCTGAGAAACTCAGTTTTCCTCATTTTGATGACAGAGAAGGCAGTATAGTCCTGTAGGCATAGACCTGGCTCCTAGACTTTTTATGTTGCATGACCATAGGATTCAAAAGAGAGCTTTTTCTGGCATAGATATTCACTTCAGTATGCAGGGTTATGCGTTTATGGACTATGCCTAAAAGCTCTGGACCAGGGACTGTGAAGCACCTGTTAGTTGCAGGCAGGTGAAACAGGATCCAAAGTAAAACAGGGACATTAAAGCCCTGAGTAACCATTGAACACCTTACCCTCTTCAGTGTACATCTACGTAGAGTAGCAAAAAGAGTAAATAGTGCTCCCAAGGCCTAACTCACTTCTAGTTCATTTCTCCATGCACACTCTGCATCTTTACACTGTTCTGTAGGAAAACACACTCTGAGATTTCCCCAGAGGAGAACAGTTTTTATTAGATTGTTATATCTGTCTGCTGACCCTAGACAGAAGTAGGAATTACCATTTAATGTGAGGAACTGTTAAGCTTATCCAGCAGAGACACAGCATAAAAAAATGTTTTGCTTACGTTATTTTTGTACTTCAAAATCATTTATCCTTGGCATGTAATTTAGAAAATAGGGTTTGATGACTGTTGGTAATTGCCTGTATTTTCTGTGATCAGTGTGTGTAGTGTTCAGAATTGATGTTGCTAATTAAATAACAGAAACAGGAACCAAGAGTTAATTGCAGTCTGTGCAGGTTGCCCCTCAGGTGTTTTGTGTCACCTGGTAAGGCTCAGCTCATTAGCAGAAACAAAGACAATAAGTGTTTACAGAACGGGAAGCAGCTGGAGAATTAGAAAATCACCATGTCCCATAGAAGCTGTGTGCATGTGAATGTGTGTGGTCAGGGTCTTGGTCATGCTCCTGATCACCAGCATGAGCGAGACATTAATGAATTGAGAAGCAGTAGAAATTGACAGCCTGCGTGTAGTTCTCTCTGTTGATTACCAAGATACAAGATAAAATAACTGAATTTTACCACCTCTCTGATGTGGCTATACAGCTTCCAGTCGATTCAGAGGTTGAGTAGGGATTGTATTCACATAACCTTAGCCTGCATGTTGTCCTGGGAGTATCTGTTGACTTGGTTATGAGATATAAACCTTGACTCACTGAGTCACTACTTTTAATAATATATTTCTTTGCAGGTGAACTACATACGCTTTTCCAAGATTTGTATTGTCTTGAGTTTAGCCATATTAAGTACATGATGTTCAGGTGAACTTCACCTGAATCACTCGGTGCATCTGACCTACCTTATTGTTTATCCCGTGTTCCCTGATTCTGAGTTACCTTCAATCTTCTGTGTTATCTTCAAGCTTCTGTATGACTTTGTGTGGCTCAACAGACCTCTAATAAGGGTGTTGATTAGCACAGAGCTAGGAGCAACTTTCTGAAGAAGGTCGTCTGTTCCAGCGTATTTACAGGTTTACCCTTCTACTTGCTCTTTCAGCATCCAATGTGATTACTTCTGGAACAGAACATATACAATATACATCACATTACTATCACCCCTTGATTTCTTATCCCTCAAAAGATCTCTAGAAGTGGTTCCTTCTTTCTTTTCTCTATCATTATGAAAATTTTGCCATCTCAATGTGTATCCCTGTTGATATTTAAACAAAAAAGCTTAAGTAGACTTAGGTCTACTGGCCCTAGATATCCATTGATAGTTTTTCTTCCTTTAGCCATTGCCAGCAATTCATGTAGACTGTTTTTTCCCCATTACAGTATTTACATGGTTATCTAAAGGGATAAAAATTAGCCTTCTTCACAGAAACATAATTTCTATTATTCTATTTCTAGTCTTTTCACAAGCTTTGCAGTTTTCTTCATGAAGAAGCACTTTGGGTTTTCATAAATGGGGAATCTCTAGATGTCAGCACTCTCTGGATTTGAAAGTAGTGCAGCAGGCATTCCTAGAGGGACAGCGCATATTTGTAGCTCACGAAGTATTTTTCTGTCTCTCCTAAAGGGGCTTTTTAATTGTGGCCATACTCAGCAGAACCATTTACAAGTTAGAGCTGTCACGGGCAGACTATCTTTTCCAGATCTGTGGAATATGTGAGACAAGAGCCTTAGGCTGGGGTAGCACTGCCACTGCCACGGTCACTGTTTTCAGAATTCAAAGCAGCCCACAACTGGGTTTGCACTGCGGATAGATGGGCAGCCCCAGCCTGAGGTCATGTTCATTATGAGGCTCTTTAGGAAACCCTGATTTACAACCTTTTTATAGAGAGGGAACTCATATCCAGAAAGACAAAATTAATGGCACTACAGAAGTGCAAATATCACTAATGGTGTGAAATTATTCCTTTCATCGAGTTTATTTAATGAAATTTGAATGTTGGAGGAAAAGATGAGTGTAGAATTCCCACTAGGGAAGCAAACTGGATTGATAACATTAAATCTGAATTCCCAGTTCTCTTTCTGCTTTTCCAAGTTTCTAAGCCAGTCTGTTATCACTTCTTAGTACCAGCTCTCATCACCTACCTTCCCATTATTTCAGCTCTGAAGCAAGAATGGCACTGCTGCTTCTCTTTACATCCAGATGTAATACTTCTTCAGTCTAAAGTAAACAACCACATGCTCTACTAGTAATTAAAGCTCTACATGTGTTCTGTTGTACTTGAAGTTTGAATACACAGGTATGCATAAATATCTTAAGGATATGGCCTTAACAAGTCTCATATATCCAAATAATCATCTTCCATAAGGATGGAAGCAGCTTCTTTCTTGCACAAAAGTTTTGTGAAAAACATCTTTAAATGACAAAAATTGTCAGCTTTCTTATGTAGGTGTATATTCTACTTTCTTTTACTAAATCATCTCAAAAATATTAAAATTAAAAAGGTTTGAGTCACTGCATGAAGATTCAGTTTTTTGACTTACATAAATTGCAAAATAGTTGTTCAAGTAGAAGATTAAGTCTATTTGGACTCCTACAAAATGGAAAGAAATTATTTATTCATTGCATTTTGCAAAATATTTTTGCAAATGCATTTTTCTCATTTGTGAGCTGCTCTATGATCTGTCTAGTCTATATATGAACTGTTAGTGCGGAAGATGGAGGAGAAGCCACAGAATACAGAATTACAATGAAATTTAAGAACTTCACAGTTAGTTGCAAGATTACAGCTTAGACTCTCTAATCACAGTCTAGCTTTAAAAGACCGATGAGTCATAAATATGTTTTCAAATTATATTAGGTAAAAAAAGACACCATTCAGCTGACATGACAAAGTTCCCATCTTATTCAGGTTATGCAAATAATTTAAATGCTTGTCTTGTATTTTGCATATTAGTTATGTAATATATTATAATATCAATTAACTGCAAAAATTGTTCTTAAAACAGAAGAATCTTTAATGGTATACAATACAGGCTTCAAACAGAAAAGAACATGATGAAGTACATAAAAGTAACTCAGGATGAAGTACATAAAAAGAACTTAGATTCAGTGATCTTTGTAAATGATATATGGGAAGTCCTCTGTTTCTGTACTTTAAAATCTATGTAAATCTTAAAATTTTGGACCTTTGTTAGGGTTAGAATACTAACATTTTCTGACATAAAGTATAAAGAATAACCCCAAAACTTGGAAAATGAGATGGCGAGGGATGTTGGCTGGAATTGTGTGTTAGATGTCAAAATCTTCGTTTTTACTCATAGCATTGACATTACATACCTTCTTCACGTTTGTAAGATAAGCACTTTGCCGTGATGCACTGCTGTTTCTTCAGACCTAATGAATATTCTTAATCCCCGTTGTTAGATCCTTTGGTGTGCCCACATGAAAAGAACTACAAATGTAAGCTGAGAATTATTATTTATTACTAAAGTGTTCTTTCTGTCACCCAGCATGACATAAATCCTCACTGTGTGTTTGAAATTGTTTAGGAAGAATACAAGCAATTCTGCATTTAACAGAGGAGACACCATACTGGACCATGTTATACCTGCCTGACAAAAAAGACCTGACCCAGGAAATACGATGTATACAATAGTAAGGGAAGAAATAAAATTACCATATAGATGACCAAAAGATGTTAATACAAATAACAACAATACCATCTATTACAAACTCATGCTGTTGGTTAGATCAATGTTGCAGCTGTCTAAAATACCTCTCAGGAAATGCATACCAAGTAATTCGGCAGGAGCTGCTTCAATCTTCGTGAGGCTAGTGAGCTCTTGTTGAACATAGGTCCTGCTCTTTGCCTCACTTGCGTAACATAACTTTATGTACCTGTTTGCACGGACCTGTAATGACGATGAAAGCATCCCTTTTGTACAGTCCTGTTCTAGCAGGACACAGGAAGAGCCGCTGCCCACCTGCAGTGTCTTCCCAGGGGAATGCACCTCAGGAGGTCTGGGGCTGCTTATGTACCTGCAGGGCTAGCTGGCAGTGAATGAATGGGATTTGCTTTCCTTTCAGCTGGCTTGCTTACAAACATCCCTGATTAACGCAGACGAAAATGAGATGCCTAAAGTCATGCACATGAATGTGACCCTGGCAGCAGAGGCTGATCAGCTCTCAGAAAAGTAAAAGATACCAGAGAAAGTTATTGAGAGACAGACATAGGTCTGTTCAATATGACAGGCTGTGTTGATGAGAGGATAAAATGCCTTGTGTGTAGACGGACGGAGATGAGTTTTACTGAGTAGGTTTTGTCTAACATGGCAAATATGAAGCATATGCTTATGGAGTTGAACAAAGAATTCTCCCTCATACATTCCTGTATTCTGTGACAAGAGGTAGATGAAGAGTTGAGGGCAAAGGGGTCTCAGCTATGACATTCAGCTTCACTGATTTTATTTCTCTCATTTCTTGCAGTACCAATTTGTGGAAAAATCACAACTGAAAAAAAAATCACATTTTTAAAACCTTTTTGCTACAACAACAGAGAATATTTAAGAATGTTTACTTTCCTCTTGCTGTTTTCTTTGCTTAAAACACTCAGATTTCTTTAGAAAATGGTAATTTTGATTTTTTTTTTAAATTTTATTTTCCTCTTTTCCCTCCAGTCATTTAATTATGCAATTTCTGGAAGGTTTTCTGAGAATGTTATATTTAATGGGAAAAAGATCATAGAAATGAGAAGCTGTAAAAGCCATTTAGTTAATCTTATGTTTCTTTGTTCATCCCAGTGTAGGGTGGTTCTGTTTTATCATCCATTATTTTTGTTCAGCTTTGTTTCAGCTAGTGAAATGAGCATTCCTCCAGTACTATAGATGAAATCTAATTATGAAGCTGGAAAGGCAAGTTTGTTGGTTTTAGTTCTAACTCAGAAAAAAGGCAGAGGAGGGATTAATTGACAGACTGAGGATGAGCCCTGCCAACCCTAATGACCTTGGCAATCAGCTACCATGCTAGCAGTAAACTACCACATTTTTCATTGAGGTAGCACGCTACCCTGCTGCTTTGGTCAAGTAGTAATAATGGTTTCTGGATGTCCAGAAATCCTGTGAGCACATATATAGAGCAATTGTATTGCTCTTGCACAACTGATCCAGCTTGTTCTGGTGAAGCTGAACTTGCTGCTGCTGTATGCAAAGCCATGATAGCAATGTTATGGTAGAAATGGGGCTGAGGCCCTTGCTGTACACCTCTGGTGCTGGGTCATGTAGTGGGACTACACGCTCATGTTGAGTTGTATGATAGGGGCTGTGCTGTGCAGGGCTGACAAGAGAGGGGGTGAATGGATATCATATATACATTCAGACTGCTGCACAACACTGTGGCTTCTCTGTCTTTGGAGGAGTGAGAAATGGGACATGAGAGCACTCCAAAATATATGATTTGCCAGCACTGCACGAAGAGAAGGGAAAACACAGCAGGGAAGTGGAAAGTGAGGGCAGCGCAGGAAATACAACTCTTTCAAGCTCTCCAGTAAATTTACATCTGCATCTTAGAGAGTATAGTGCATGTTTAGTCCGGCAGTGATGGGATCCATTGAGTTTGCTCCTGTGCACTGACCAGTAGTTGTGCAGGCCTGGCACGTCTGTGTTTAGCTGGGTGCAGAGCTGCCCTGGGGGCAGCCTGCATCTCCCAAGTAGTCATATGAATTTCAGTGGGATAATGTCAGTGGATTTTCTTCCCAGAAGCATTTGCTGGTTAGGACCCCTTGCAAAATGGATTTCTGTCTTATCACAGCTAAAAGGAACAAGACCTTGTAAATGATAGATCATTGAGATATTTTCTCAAAATAAGCTAAAAGTCAGTTGCTCCCATTAGATTTTGTGTATTAAAAATAGACAACAATAGCCACAGTCTCCAATGAAATTCCTGTCTTTCTTGCATGACACTGTCAAAAAAAGTGTAACATATAAATATGCAAATTTAAATCATGTTCCTCCACTTTTCCTGAGGCTTTGTAGCTTTTTGTTTTGTTTTGCTTTTACACTTAACTTCTGAACTTGTTTAAGTAGACACACCTCCACTGATAAATTTAGGCCCTAAGTTTTAGCTGTAAAGCAACTGAGATAGAAGCCATACAATCTTTTATTAACAGGCATAGATGCTATCGCTGTGTCTCTTCTCTGGGGAATAAGGTAGGTGTCCTGGGTTTTTTTATGAAGTCTACGAGCCCTCTTGCCATCATTTGCAGGACTTGTGTTTTGATATGACAGGTATAACACAGATATTGCTCTGGATCGGCGCCATACACTTGGTTTCTGAGAAGCTGAGTATTTCTTCCCGAGTGTCTCTTCCTGCCTGCACAGAGCAGCAGCCGCAGAACCACTGGGAACCTCCTGGGTTTCCAGGGTGCAGGAAAGAGGCAGGAGATGTGCATAAGGTTCACTCACTGCATTTGTACAGAGGAGCAGTACCTCTCAAACACAAATGGCACTGTTTGTGGTCACTTGGGGAAATCTGGAAGATTACTTCTTGTGTGTTTAAAGAATATTGTTAAAAAATAAGAAAGGAAAAAAAAAAAAGGAAAAGGAAACCTCACCCACCAAATTTGCAATTGCTATTTCTCACTGAAAGGATTATGAATTATTTTGCTTTTGTGTATGTGTGAGAATGAGAGAACCGCATGCAAATATTTTTTAATATTCTCTCTTAAGGGTGATCAATTCTGAGTATAAAAGGTGAAAAAATGCATTTTTCTCATTCTAAACATCTGAGGTTGGCTTTGACAGCTGTGTTGCCTGTTTAAAAAAAAATGAACACAGAATGCTCTTCTGATCCTAAACATAAAAGACAGAAATTGAAGATCCATGAACTGGGCTCTGTCTCCCAGTCATTTTAGAGCAGTAATATCCCATAATGCAAGGCAGCACAGCTTCTTCATCTTTGACCTCACAAGTGGAGTCATGTCTAAAGAAAAGTCCCCCAAATTACCCTGAAAGCCATTTTCTAAAACTTCTTCCCTAATGGTTGAGTCAGAGAACTTGTCCTATATTAGGACATTTGGGACAGTATATGTGTTGCGTTTCCAAAGCCAGAAACCCGAATCTTGAGCCACTGGTCAAAAATACAATATTGTTATTAGCATTAACAGGAATCATTGAGGTAAAACTCTCCTTAAATCTTTGAAGATTTGATGTTAATGTTTCCCTTAAGCTGTGCCTTCTCTGTTCAGTACTAGACAGAAGAGGAAAATCCTTCATCTGCCCAGCTGCTCAGGAGAAAGGGAATTTGTACCTCGTAGCCTCTGAAATACATTTTGTATTAGCAGCCTCAGGAGGTCAAAGATCCTGAGACAGCTGCCAAAATCATGAGATTGTCTTTTCACCTACTTTCTTGTTTCTGAGCTTATAGGACTCACACACAATCATTAATGGTTTTGTTAAAACTTTGAGACAAAGGGACATATCCAGTCACATGAATCCATGACAGGATAAAACCCAAAGTAATGCAAATTTTGTCTAAGAAAAAATGCAGGTCCCCAAGGGTTTTGCTTGATTTTGCTTAACTTTGTTTCAAGTTCATAATAGTAAAAGGAACGTAAGGCAGAAATTACAAGGGTGCCTTGTATTGTCTGCACTCGGTTCATGTGGATTTGGAGTGCTAAAGTAGGTAGGGGAAAGTCAGTGATACAAGTTTTATTCCAATAATTTGTGATTACGGTGACAATAATGGCTATAAACAAACTTCAGTGGGCTAAAAGGCTGAAAGCAGATAAAGACTCAAAACATACTGGTGAATTTCATCACACTAAAGAGCCCTTGTTGTTGGACATTTGTTTCCTGAAAACGGGATCCTGGTCTCTCAAGAGCTGAGGTGTAAGAATCGCTTCTTTGAAAGTCTTGGCTGTGTTGGACAAATAATCCAGACTGTCCTGGGACACCAGCTGTACTCAGGAATCGCACAAGAACAGTCTTTCATGTAAATATTTTTATTTCAGTTGAGCCAAATGTATTTTAAGACTTTTTTTTTTTTCAGATGTATTTCGAATTTTCTTCTTCATATGCCCAGGAACGGCAGAGAACTATGATTATGTGAAAAAAGGGAAAGCCTCTTTCTACAATATTCCCATTGTATGTGTTCAAGCAGATTTTGCTCATCTGAAACTACCAATAAAAATTGTTTCTGAAAATAAATGCATAAGAAAGCTAGGGCATCAGGTGTACTGAAATCTTACTTTGATTTTCAAAGCAAAGTGATAGGTTACTAAGGAGAGTAAGTCAGTGGGAGTCTTTTGGCCACATCAGTTCCTGAAAGATGTGGAAGTTGCTATATTGTCTTAGGTTTCTAGTTTTGTTCTTCATTAGTTTGTAAGGTTACATACATATATATATATATATTTGTCTGCTACAAACTAAATTTAAAATTCTGAAGATAAAAAGAAAATGATGATTTTGGGTTAGTTTTTTATGTCTGACATTTTTCTGGAAGGCATTTTGATGTACTGAAGACCATTTTACAAAGTCATAACAGGAATTTAAACTTCAGTAACTAAGAATTGTTTGAAACATAAAACTAGCTGAAATGAGGGTTTTACAAAAGGAGCAAGGAGAAACAATACTGGTTTTCTGGCATTTAGAGCTTTACGCTGGCTCTACCTAGAGATTTAATAATTGGACCGAAAAAACAAACTTATAAAGCGCTGTGCTGAACAGGCTCAAAAGGGTCTGTTTGCTCTGAGGATTACAGCTGGCTTTGGGATGATGAAATAGGATGTGACTGGTACAATCATGCTGTGCATAAAAGTTGTACCGGACATAATAGCACCATGCATTTCTTTTGTAATGGAAGGAATAATTTTTTTGCTAATATTGAATAAGGACAGATAGGACAATTTTATGGAGCTCATTATACATGCTTCTCAAAGAACAAAGAGGTTGAAATAGTGTTCAGCTGAGCTCTTCCAGCTCTCCTTGTGTTTCCATCTCTCTGTATTGTCTTGTGCTTTTCCACCATCTTGTCCTTTTCAACTGTCTACCGTAAGGGAGGAGGGCAGGGAGAGGTGGATGGAGGAAAGAAAAAGCCTAAAAAACTATCAGAGCTTTGAAATGAACTTCAGCTGTTATTTTAAGAAAACTGAAATACATTGTGATGAAGTAAATCCCAGTCCTTGAAGAAATGCGGCACCAAATTAAAAAGACAGGAATTAACTTTTGGGGGCAATGTTAAAATTATCTGTGAAAGAAGTTGAAAAGTTCCATCCTACGTATCTGCCCCCCCTCTTCTTACTAAAATGTGTAAAATCCTGTGAAACAGTCAAATACTGTTGTCCCCATTTTATAGACATAGAACTGAGGCAGATTAACTGAGGCAGATTTGCTAAGGCCAGAGGCACAGCAAAATTTCAGCCTCTCATCCCTACTGGTAATCAATTTGCAGTAATTGCAAATGCTCCCAGCTTAGTACTCTTTAAAATAGATGTAATATCATTGTGACCAATTTTTAAAAGAGAAATAATATACTTCCACACGCGGGAGAAAACTGTCTCCTTCCATCACTAGGTACTTAAGTTCCACAAGGTGATGAAGCAGAAAGTTCCCTCTGTCCCAAAGAAGCTTTAGAAAATCAGCGACGAAGTCCAACAGAACTACTGCAGCCTCCTGCCCCTCTCCTTCCCCCTTCCAAAGGGCTCCCGCAGTAGAGAGTCTTTCTGGGACTGGTATTATTTAATGACAAGGCTGCGTCGAAATTGTGTCCCAGGGACAACACATAACCTTCCCTTCCCCTGTCTTACACCCCCTCAGAAATGACAAGCGTGCATCCCATGGGCATTTAGGATATGGGATTCTGCAATCCTCTGACTCAGAAAAAGTCCTATTAACTTTACTTGGCTCTGGATAAGGTTATTCCCCTACTGACGTGGGGCTGTGGGATAGTAGTTTCATACAATCTATAGTAGATTAGGTATTTGGAAGCTGTACATACTTTCTGACTTCCAAATATATAATGCATGATTAATGTGTTAATGATACCATAGGAAAGAGGTAAAGGGAAATGAGTACAATGAGAGGACAAGTTTAACCCACACTCTCAGACTGTCACTCCACTAACTACTACAGGAATGACCCACACGACTCAGAAGCCAGGAGAATGAAATAACCTACCTTCTGAGATTTCCTTTAGAAGAGAGAAGACTATTCTGTGTCTTCTCATTAAATGTGATCAGTAAATCCCCATTGCCTTGTGACATAATGGTGTCAAATGACACTGAAAGAGCTGACCCTTGTCTTTGCTAGGAGATCGCAAGCCCAGAGATTAATGCAAAGCATAGGACTGATAGAAATCAAAGTGTGCCTCTTGAAGACAGGCATTAACAAACCTTATCCTTAATGGGCTGAATGCATTCTCATACGCTTTAATCATCCGTGAAGGTCATAGAGACTTTCTATAGCTGACTGACTCACTGCCCAAGTGCATGTAAAAGCTCAGCAAGGGAATCTTGGACAAAAGCCAGACCTCACAGATGGAGCATTTCTCACTCTTGTGTTGGTGCTTCCTACAGAAGTGGTCAAATCAGCCCCAAATCAGCTGATCTCATTTGAGAAATTAGTTCTTCTCCCTGCAAAAAGAAGTGTAAATCTGTCGCATAGCTAAGACAAGCCAGTTTAGTCATATCACCCACCCACCTCCAGAGTAGCTTTGCCAGTCTGAACTGTGGATGCCAGCGGAGTGCCCTGGCCTCACCTCAACACCTAGTACAGCATCTTCATCCTGTGCGATGCAGCAGTCTCTAGGATCATCCTCATGTGCACCCACACGTGCAAACAGGACTCGTATGAAACCCAGGATCTAGTCCAGGATGATGGCCAGCACTCAAACCTTTTGACAGCAAACTGAGAAACTTATCCTTTTATTGCACTAGGGTTTGTCTTGGTTTCTGATAGTTAGAGGTTTGGCTTCAACTGTATGACAAGGTTTATAGTTTCTCTTCTGTACAGTTTTCAGGGACACTAGTGACTTTCAATATCCATCTAAGTATCCAGCCCTTTTTCTGCCTCTTGTTCAGTTTTTGGCCTCAGCAACTTCCTGTGGTAAAAAGGTCTGTGGTTTAATTGCATTGTGTGAAAGACCGCTTCCTTTTATAAATTTTGATTTTCTCATATTTTAATGAACATTCACTTGAAAATCAGTATGGGGGGAGACCATACAGCTGTCTTAACTAATTAGATTAACCCTACATTTCCCATTAGTGTTACTTATGTCTTTGATTTCTTTCAGAGAGCTCATAACATGCATAAATATTTAAATGTATATGCTTTCATGAAAAATTGATCAAGAGCCAAAATTGTTCTTTAATGCTATATGAGAAATGCATAAATCCAGGAAATATTATACTTACTTTAAACAAAGATTTTCCGTAAAAGATGTGGGGTTTTTTTCTCGAGCAAAAATGTGAGTGAAGTTGTACAATGTTACATCTTGAAAAGCAGCATCCAAATATACAAAACCTCCCAGGACTGAAACAATCAAAATATCTCATTCCTATCACTTTTTCCTAATGTTTATACAGAACTGATTTAGAGTTCTTCTCATCACCCAAATACTCTTTGGACAAGGACACTTAAATATTCGCAGGCTACATGTGAAATTTGGAACTGTTTGGCAGATTTGCGTATTCTGCAGCCTCGGTGTCTCCTCATTAGAAAATGGGTTACTTAGAAGCATGTTCCAGGTCCAGAGCATTTCTCAATGCTTTTCACTGGTTCTTGTAAACTCAAACGTAGGCCTGTAATTTTTCTACTATTTCAGGTGATTTTCACTACACTTTTGTAGAATAGCCAAGACTCCCCCTCACAATTTTTCAGTAATTGCTCCCTGACCTTAGAAGTATTTAAATGTCCCAAGATTTATATTTCTAGTCACATTGTGTTTTAGCAGCAATATATTATGTATGAAAGTTTGAGTAGGTCACTGCAGGCAACTGCTAATACATAGAAACATGAAGCTTTTTAATTAATCACCAAGAATAATTGATTTTATACTCAGGAGAATTTTATCTTAGTTTACAGACATGATTCAAAGTTTAATGTGGACTTCATAAAAGGGCAAGTTTCTCCTCTTGGAGAAAATAACATTGTAGAGGGAGAGGTAAACGGGAGAGGAGGAAATGCGACCTTGGACACCAGTTTGGTTTAAGGCAAAGTGCCTTCGGAGTGGCACTTGTCTTGGCAAAATGCTTTGTTCTAGTTGCATAATGCTGGCTGAGGACATGCTGGCTCCCGTGCGATTCATGGACTACGTGAGACACTAAACTTGCTGTGACACATGACACACATAATATTATAAAAGCCAAAATCTTCTGTGGGTGTGTATTAGGCACCTGAGCCAGCCAAAGGGGCTAACCTGATGCCCAGTGCAGCTGCGATCTCAAATCACTGAACGGCAACAGGAAGGCAAATCTAACGTGTTTAGGTGAAGAAAAGAGAAAATGCAGATATTTTCACAATTTGTTGCCAGATTTTTTGTAGTCCTGTATTCAAACTGTACAAATACAGCTGCAACACTTTCACCTTCACTACTGATAAATACATCCTTTTTTGGTTGTACCGCTGAGGCTGTCTGCTGAGGGTGACAAGATGAAACACAGTGACACTAATTAACTGTAGACACTGTCACTGTGCAAGCAGCAGAGCAGGGTGCTCAGATGGAGGGACCCACCCACAGCCTGGCCACAGTCCAGTATTTGCTTTAGCGCAAAAAACATTTTATAGCATTTTTGGTGGCTTTCTTAAAACATAAATAAAAAAGTGGAGCACAGGCAGGTAAGACAACTCTTTTCTCAGCTTTCTCTTTTGTTTGGCCTAAGTAAATAGGGGTGATTATTTTTATTTTCATTTTTAGAGTTGGCTTTCTTTGGTTTTAGCACAAAATAGAACTTACTACCCAATGGCCCTTAAGTATGTAAAATTCCTAGTACGTATAATTTGTTGATTTACTTTTAATCTTTGTTCATAAAAGTATTGTGAAGACTTATACTGTAACCTTTAACCTTCTTCATCCTTGATTATTTTTCTTCCTGTATATTCAGGTTAGCTGGAGGTTTGAGAAAACACCTGTGATGGTAAGGTCAGAAGGAGTTTAGAGGGGAGTAACCAATGTATAGAAAAGGAACGGTATATTTGATGCTCATTGCAGAAAGAATATCACTGATGATAAAGCAAATATAAGAAAGGGAGGCATCTCTGAATTTTTCTTGAGAAGCAGAACTTGACTTGGCAAATTATAATTTATTGTAATATCCTAAAAATATTATTTCGGAAACTGTGTTATACAGTCATCCCTTTCATGTTGGTTTTTTTTTTTCTTTAACATGAAAATCTTTATCAAAAAGCCCCTGTAGGATCTCAGTTGTGAATGGTCTTTGGTGTTTTTCTGTGCTGAGTTTCCTTTTCTGGAACTCGGTCTTCCCAAGTTTTCCGCTATAAGCAGAAAACTCCTTCCCTTCAAACTACCTGTTTTGCTTGGATCAGATAAACCTAGAAACTGTCGCTGCAGTTGCAATATCCAGGTCGGAAATTGCTCAGGGAAATGAGTCCTCCAGGGTGTTTGCCTCTAGGCTCAACAAGTCGCTATTGCCAACAGTGGTAGCGGATTCAAAATTGTAAACTCCTTGGGGAGTAGCTTGCAATCCATGATAAACACTGCAGATGAGCAAAGGGTAAATGATTAGTGCTGTCTAACTGGGATGCTTCAGCCCTTTCTTTTCCAAAGCAAAAGGAGCAACTAGAGGAACACAGTAAGACATAACTTGTGTATCTACGCTAACACTTTATTTATTTCTATGGATTTACTTTACAGGGGTTATTTTCACGTTTTATTACGGGTGGTGTTAGAATGCATAATGATTTTGTCTGTGTAATTATAACCTGTAAATGGCTGGACAGGTTTCCATTCTAGGAGTGATTCTCTTAATGACAGTTTATATTGTTTGTCTAACGTACAGGTATTGCTGCATTTGTAGTTCATCCATTATCAGTCTTCTATCCTAATCTCTTACTATAGTCAACACAGTATCTAGGCATGCCATCAGAATGGCACAATAATATTAAAATAGTAACATTTTAATAATGTTTTAGAAATTTTCTACTGATAGGAATAGTTAGAACTTTGTTTTTTCTTTCTTTTCTCTATCTTCCTTTTTTCTTTTTCTTTTGTTTTTTCTTTCTCTGACCAACTTTTCTCAAGAAAAATTGTCATAGTTAAGAATTTGCGGAAAGGCAATTTTGTACCAGACCCTCAAGTCAGACTTAAATTTCAGTCACCTTCGGGAGGGCACATGCCAGAGTTGAGAATATAATGCCCCGAAGTGTTGCCTCCATCCCAGATCTTGATAGTGTCAGTATGGGTTATTGTATGATAACATTCATGCAATTGAGGAGACCCATTGCCTTTTAGTGCTGAGTAGGCATAAATTCGCCTGGATCTTGTCAGAAGGAACTTGAGAAAAGAGTATAATCTTGCCCTGTTCCTATCATTTTCCATAAGCATCCAGAGTTGGCCACAGGATACTGAACTTGATGTGTCTCCAGTCTGGTCGACTCTTGCTTTATCCAGTACAAACAAGGGGGTAATAGAGAGCACAGAGCACATTTGTGATGTGCTGCTTACTCTAAAGCAGGTGCTTTCAGGGTCCCATCGACCATTACTATACATTATCTTTCACTGATCGAGTTAGAAATCCCATTCCTGAAGTGGCAGATTCTGGATCACTAACTTTCCTCTTGATAGGAAGAGGCAAATGCACTCTCTCGTGCTGCCTGATGTAGAAAAAGGCGGCCTATGTTACTCTTTCTTAATTTTTACTATAATTGCCAAGGAACTAAGCTTCACACTGACACTAGCAGTTGAGAAGCAGAGTCCTTCAATGGACAGCAAGGCAAGGTTCTTATAAAAAATGTGAGCTTTTTCTTCCTCAGATACTTCTTGGGGGTTTTTTGGATGAATAGTCACAAAAAAATCTTTATTGCTGCACAAGAAGCACCCTGAGATGAGGCTTAAGGACAAATTTCTTCCCACCCACTTATGAGACTTCCTAAAAGGGTCCTGAAATCTCCAGCTGCAAGGCCAAGTGACCTTTTTAAGCAGGCTGACGTTAGACCAACAGAGTGAGTGCTGTGGTCTTCAGGCTTCCCCCAGAACCACCAAGGACAGTACAGCTGTTACAGAGACACACACACACTGTGCAGCCTTTTATGACTATTTGTTACAGGACACGGTGGACCAAATTCAGACCTGGTAGAAGGAAATGTGACTCTCCTGAAGATAATGGAGTTTCAACACATTTTATTGTCCCTGGATATGATGAACCACAATCCCAGTATACTAAATCTATAAGAATTTGTTACCTCCTTATAGGCTCTTTAAGATCTTCTGTTTCATCTGAAGCTAGGTATTTTTCTGGCTGTTTCATTTCTGTGTCTTTATCAGTGAGCTCTTAACACATTATTTAACATCTGTATTAATGTGATCTGATCCCACACTCATGTTTAAAGTATGTTTAAATGAATGTATTTTGATTTTATGCCTGCTAATTTTGCTCAGTAACAACAGTTAGCATTATCCCCGTAACTCAGGGTCACTGACTTAGACAAGCAGTTTTGCACTCTTCATACCATCCTGATGGATCTCTAGAGACCCTCACGACAGCCTTCGTATTTCAGCAACAACTCCCTTTCTCATTTACCCAGGATCCTCAGACCAGGCTGTCGACTTTCAGTGTAGTGATGGCTTCACAGCTCCAAACCAATTCTCGTCTGCTGTATTGCTCAGGTGCGCCGTGGCTGGAGCAAGCCAGTCTGAGGAACAGAAATGGTGCTCAGATCTGTTAGATCTCCATATGTCCCCTCTCAAGACATTTCTCTGTTTCAATGACAAAGCTGGAGCAGTTTTGTAATCACTCAGGATGTCTGTCTAATTCAAGAAGAAGCAAAGAGAAGAAGATTTTGCATTTTGAAAATGCCAGGGTAGAAAGGGTAATTTAAATTGAAGAATCCTATAATACTTCCAGCTGAATTAAAGCTCAGCTGTGTGGTAAAAGCAGATCTCAGCTGATGTGTCAAGACCTGACAATCCCATTAGTGTAAAAAAATGAGAAAAAGGGGAAAAAAAATGAAAAACACTCAGTACTGATGGAAAAATCAAGTTGACAGTGGAAAAGGAAAGCAAATATTTTATGGTTTTACATCATAACTTGTAAATACTTACTGATAAATAAAGAACAACAGTCAAAATATGTGATGCTGTTTTTCTTTGAGAGAAAAGTTGCCTTTCTTTCTAGACCATAACCATGTTCCCAGTGTGATGTCTGACCCATGGATATTTAATTCTCTTTATGCAGCTCTGGTTAGGAAGGAAGAATACTTGCTTGGATCCTCAGAGCAGCAAGGTGGCCTATGGCTCTAAATAGGAAGTTTAAAATAAAAAATCTTTTTCAGCTCAAGTCAACTGGCTCAGTCAGAACTCACTAACTTCCTAAGTCAGAAGTTGCCAGAAACATTGGAAGCCTTCTGGGACTGTCTGACATACTCCTCTTCCTTCTCTTCTCCAATACATATTGTTTGCAAAGGAGACATGGAAGCGAAGAAAGGGACCCCAAAGTACCACAGGGAAGTATTGGCCACCAGGCATCATGTGAAGACCCCATATCTGGGTCTTCCTGGAAACAGAAGATTTGAACCTAAATTATTTCCTGGGTAAAATTCCACTGACTTCACAGGAAGGATTTGAACTTGAGGAAAGATTTAAATTTCACTATGATTCTAACACAGAGAAAGAAAATTGCTTCAATGATCTAGTTGGTCTCTGCTGAGAATTATAGCGTTCTCTGACTCACATGAGCAAGTTTTAGGAAATTCAAGCATGTGGAATATATCCAGAATGTTTCTTTTTTGATCTCAGAAACAGCTAATCAAAATTAAAATTGTATAATTTCACTATGTCTGACACATTCTTCACCTGCAGGGAGAAATGCTAAGATAATATTCAAAGCAAATCTTCATTGTGCAAATCCAACATCTCATTCTTTAAAGGTGAATTGATGTTTAATGCTTAACTTTCATTTTTAATGTAGTAATTGTGTTATCTGGAACACTGTGACTTGTCCAAGGAATTTAGCCAAAAACCTCTGGAACCTATCTTGAATGTAGTTGAGGAAAGATGGTACTTTGCTAACGAGCAGCATTTAAGATGCTTAAATTTTCCTTTGGATTTATTCTTTATTGCGATGCAAGTAGATTGCACAGATTATCATTCTGGGAAAAAAACAATTAGCAAGGAGTCCCAGAGATCAGTCATCCTGAGAACTGAACGTGTTGAGCAAGGGGTTCATTTGAACTGGTTTTGTTTTTCAGACACTGCAAATGGATGTAAACAAGCTGAATATCACATTGCTTCGGATATTTCGCCAAGGAGTGGCAGCAGCACTGGGACTGTTACCTCAGCAAGTTCATATCAACAGACTCATTGTAAGTAACAAAGGGCTGTGTATAATAAAATGTACCTGGTTATTTTGAATTCTCTTAAATTTATTCTCCTGTCACTATGGAAAAGTACAATAAAATAGGACAAAGAAATACTTTTTTTCCAATTTTTTTTTAAACTGCACTACAGAAAAATAGATCTCCATTACAAAATGATTTAAATTTTCTTTTCAAAGGAAATCATTCTCAGTTACGGTCTAAAGAAAAATTAAGTCAGATAAATCTCTTTTGTGTCCTGTTCAGAAGCAGATTGCTTATCCCTTAGTTTTCATTCCAATGCAGTTCTACATCACATTCATTAAGAAACACTTATTCATGTTTTGTTTCTCAGGAGTGGAATATTGCTCAAAAAATACATGTGATTCTGCCTTTTAAAGGCATCTTCACAATTTATCCTCAGACTTTCCATTAGTAAATTAAATGTCTTCTCACATATTAATATTCATGTTCTTCTATTCAGCTATAACAATCTATACTCAGAAATGATCTTGTAGACTATGGTATCATATTTGCAAAAGGTGATGACAAATTTTCTTCTAGCAACAAAGACTTTTTAAAAGCAATTGTCATTGTATGGTTTTCTGTGTATGGTTAAGAGCATACATTCTTAACACTGTTGTCTTTTTATGGCAGTTTTGCCATGAAGCAAAAAAACCCAGCATCATGTGTGTATTGCTAACATTCAATTCACACTGAAGAGGGAAGAAGGGTTATTTTATTTTATTCTACATGCTGGTTGAATATTAGGGAAGAAAACCGACAGGTTCAGCATAAAAGTATTTCCTGCCTTGATAGCTTGATAGGATTGTATACATCAAAAAGCATTATAAAACTCCTTCAAATAATGTCTCTGTGAGAAAGGATCACACAAGAAGTACAGCGGAAAAGATCAATAGGAATGCAATGCAGCCCTTTTCATGTTCGCCAGGGATGTCACTCATTCGTGACAAGTGATGCTAAATCTCCTTTGTCCCCTGCATTAACCAGAATGAAAGGCTGAAAGATATATTCAGAGAAAAGCACAGTTAAATGAGAAATGTTCCAGAGTTTGGGATGTGTATTTCGACATACTAAGTCACTTAGTAGCTTTCTCACTATGCTCTGTGGAAATTATGTAACTAAGCAGAAGAAATATGGTGTTTATTTTCCCACTGGCTCCATAGCTTTTCCCTTTCTCCTCTCATTTGTGATCTAAGGGAAGAGGTAATGTCATTTGGCACCTGCATACAGCTCAGAATACAGTAAGTACTATTAATTAATTAGTCTTCTCAACATCTGTGAAAGTCTGCTATGAGTTAATATTTTAGTGATATAAGAAAGAAAGCAAACTTTTGCCCTATTTGCTCTAAAAATCACACACAGTCAAAATTCACAAGGAAGAAAAATACGTTATTCCCACTTTGTATCCTTCTAATATGAGACAGTTCCTCTCATGCATAGTGCTGGCAAGCAAGCAGGGCACATCAAAATTCATCTCACCTCACTTCAGCCTAGTCTAAGCTACTCATCTAGGCTCCCTGTAAAAGCAATATAGAGAAGGGTGACTGGAGGAGGAGAGGCATTGAGATCCCAATTATTTTAGGATGGATTAAATCATTCTCTAGATATGCCAGTCTCTCTCTGCTGACTTTGGAGGTAGTTTAGATGACTGAAGTGAGGTAAGCTGACTCCCTCCCAAGTGAGCAGCTCTCAGAAGTGATCAGGAGCCTAGCAGCCAGGATGTGGTTGGGCACACGGAGAGCAGGGGGCCTGCTAGCCTCTTACATATAACAACACATAGTGTGCCAGGAAACAATGACTGGGCATTTCCAGTGTCTCCTTAACCTTACCAGTAAATCCTCCTCCCATAAAGGCCTTTTAATGGTCAGAGGAACTCCTAAACAGAGGAGACACGAAACACTGGGAATGCTGTGTCCCCACCAAGCCTTGCCTTGTGCCTGCCACCTACACCCAGAACCAGCCACCTACCCATGTCAGAGACCAAGTAGGACTGCAGCTCTCAAATCAGCTTCTTCAGCTTGACAAAAGTCTCTGCCTTGAACTGACGCTTCAGACCTGTAGGTCTGTCTTCACTCCTTATAACCCTGCTGATCTGAATAGTCCCACTGAAAAATGCCCAGTCCCACCAGTAGCCAATGTCCTTACCAATCTTATCAAGCAGATGGACCAGCAGCACATGTGAGAGCACAGAGGGCAGATTTAGGGTAAACATGTTTGAAAGCATCCCTTTCTGTGCAGCTCTACTTCTGAATGCAAAACTAGATATTTTAAGAATAGCAAAAGATGTCTTTTTCTTCACTTCAGTAAAGATAATGATGCACATTCAAGGTGAGGGGAAGGAATCGGGAAAAATCAGAATTATCCCAGTTTGAACTGATCTCTCCCATCACATAACGATGAATAGCAAATAACCAGACTGGTGAGGTTCTTGCCTGTGCAGGCAGCAATGCAGGTAGTAGCTCCACGCTTACCTTGGGTGTGTGGAACCCCCCAGGTCTGGACTTTACATCACAGCCTCAGCCAAATTGGCCATAGCCCCGGGGAACCCGGGTTCCCACACCCTGTTTGGACATCAACATTGTCTGGAGCGCAGGTCTCAGGTGCTGTTCTAGTCTGTGACAACCAAAGGAACCCTCTGGCAGTCTCTCCTTTTGCTCCCTTGTGACAGAGTAAACATCATTGACATCTCTAATGCAGCACCCCTTGGGCTACCAGGACTGCATCAAAGACACCAGGGCAGGAATTAATAGAGGGGAGAGTAGTCATTCTTAGCTTACCCATTAAATGTAAACAAATGGGTCCTTTCATTTTGTTGTGCCATTTTAAGGAGCTGCACTGCAGTCAACTAGAAGGACTTTATACCTCATTGTGGTATGTGTCTGCAATATGTTGACACAGGATTAGAAAGCAGTGCCAAAATACCACAGCATTATACTAAGCATTCCTGTTTAAGGACCACCTTCTAAAACAGGGCTGCATTTCAGCTCAGATCAGTTGAACTATCTGCTAAAATCCCTGCTGGCACTTTGCCCTTGACCCCATCCCATGGCTCCTCCCCTCACCATGTTACATTGACCTGTCTTGTTTAATGGTAGTAGACTCACGAAGAGGGTACCTTGTCAATAGTGAACGAGACGAAGCACACATGCCCACGTACGGTATTTGCATTTTCTTGCACAGTCAGCTGGGATTTAAGGACTCAAGGAATAGGTATACTTTCCTCACAGAGCAGGTTGCAGCCTTTATATTCCATGCTTTTGGTTTTGGAATTATAGTTACAATCTATAGACAGCAGAGATTATCTAACCTCAGACACTTCCTGTGATTCTGCATTTTTTTTATTTTCCTAGGGGAAGAAGAACTGTGTGGAACTGTTTGTGTCCCCACTGAACCGAAAGCCAGGAATTTCTGAGGCGCTCCCATCTGAAGAAGTGCTGCGTTCCCTTAATATCAACATTTTGCATCAGAGTTTATCCCAGTTTGGAATAACAGAGGTCTCCCCTGAGGTTGGTTATCAATTTTCTAATCTGTAGTTTGTTACAGATTTGGCAGTTATTACATCCCTGGTAGTTTTCAGGCTGAGGTTCTCAAACATGAGGCAGGAAATGTATAAGCTAAGATGGCATTACTGCTATAAGGCAATACAGCTAGCTCTGTTAAATTACTTTAGTAGTGCTTCATTAAGCTATTTAAGGATTAATATCCAGGTCCTCCTCACACAGCTGGGCTACCATTGAAATCAGAGATTAGATCCTAAGCATGCATCAATTGTCTTAAAGGAAGTGGGCCCAAGGACTTTTTGTCTATTAATGCAGGTCGGCAGATATAACAATTTCGGTAGAGAGATAAAGGAAATGCAGATGTCAGCTGTGAGCATTACTACCTGTGTAACTTGTGTCTGACATGATTTTGAAAAACTGAATTTGTATGTTGTACCCGTGCTTCTTTCTATTCTCAGAAGTGAGAGATTTATTTTGTTTACCTGCTCCAAAAAGAGGACAAAAATAAAACTTGTAGCTATTATTTGTATGACTACATCCATTTTTTGGAAAAAAAAAGATCTATTTCAAATCAGAGACTGCACTGCCATCTCCACAGTGACCCAGATATTACCAGTGAGATGGACATCTAATTCTGGGCTGACCACTTGAGCTATGCATAGCAAATGAAAAAAACCAAAGGTCTTTAGGAAAGGAAATCACTGAGCTCATGGACATGGTCACATCACATTGCATTTTATTTAGTGTCTTAGAAGCCCCTGAGGGTCTAAAGACCCTCAGAATTCAGTGCAAGGTCCGAATAACTTCAAACATGTTATCAAGAATCAGCATTTTCCATGGAAGCTCCCATTTTGACAGAGGAGATGTCTATGTCCAAAAAGGTGGAAAAAAAGGAGAGGTTCTGATGATCTGTGTTTCCCCCTATGGGTAAAGAGTTCCTGTATTTTTTACATCCAAACCTATGTTTGAGCCATTGCTGAGTTAGTACTGGCTGTTATGTTCACCTGCATTTCTACTGATTAGAAATGCTTTTGTTCATTTTAAGTATTCTAAGTCTGTTTAAGAATCTGGAAGATGTCTTTGGTACAAAAAATGAAATATAAAAACAAGGCCAGTTTAATGCAATTTTACATGCTCTACTACAGCAGCCTGCCACTATGAAAATGAGCGGATTCTCAGGTTTTAGCTGTTCTAATACAAAACGAAGCCAAACAGTGCTGTCCAGACATCAAATCAGGTCTTTGTATCACCCATCAGCAACCTGAGCTGAGCTTCCTTTAGGTCAGAATTTCCTTTGTTACTGAAGCATATGAGTCTGATGGTTGTGATAGATGCAATTATCTGTTCCAAGTACTTCAGTTTCAAATAACACTTCAGGTAGACATGGGACAAGAACATATATGAATAATAGATGAATGGAGAAATGTCATCAAGCTATGAAGAAATGCTGGAAAAAAACACAGCGCTGAACTCAAGATCTGATCTTGAGTTAGATACATTTCAATAATCTGGAGTGCTCAGATATTCGAATTTTCTCTCTGGAAAAAAAGTGTAGACAACCAGATGGAATCATTTAGAAAAGGATTATTAGAGTGAAAGTTGTGCAGACTCTAACTCCTTCTAATACTGTTGGAGAAACAAGAGATTATTTTAATATTTCAGTTGCTAGCAGATTATACAGCTAAGGCCCTGATCCTGGAAAAATCATGCAGCTTTACACTAATAGGTATTCCTTTTGGATCTCAATAAATCATTTACATGTGTAAGACTTCACAGAAAACAGCAGCTAAAAGACAACAACATATAATCTTTACTTGCTCAGCTACTAACCCGTTATTTACTCTTCTCTCAACTTGCTCTGAGAACAAATCTTGTCAAACAAAGTAACAGCAAAGAAAATCAAAACAGGGAAAACTTTGAAGGAAGATATAGTTATACAAAGCTTTACATAGCTTTGACACATTATTTTACCCATTGTGTGTGTGTATTCCTGAGCTATCAATCCTAATTAAATCATGAGCTAATAAACTGTACACTCTTCCACCAAAAAGTCTGAATGCTTCACAACCAGTATTGTATATGCACTATCATTGTATCTGTACAGAAAGGAAACATTGTCCACATCTTTCTAGGTGGATGGCTGACACAGAGGTGTTAGGGCTGGAATTTGCCTCTTTTTTTAGCTGCTTATTTCAGTATGAGCTGTGTAAGGCTTGAAAGTCTACTGGCTCTCTCTACAGTAAACAGAAAGAAAGAGATACGTTCAGCAGGCAGTTCACCCCATCTCTGAGATACCTCTCCTGAGATTGCTTGGTTGACTCTTCCTAACAAGGCTTAGCTTAAACTAGACCCCTAGCTGTAGGGGGTTAATGGTGGGGGAGATTACCCTGTCCTCAGAAACTTTACCAAGATTATGTAGGAAAACCCAAGTGGAAGACTGAAGCTCTCTGCTTAAAGTCTCAGCCCATGCCATACCATAAACAGCAAAAGTCTCAGTGGATGTAGGTGACTGGAACTACATTTCCATTCATTCCAGTAATAATTTGTGAGTTCACATCTGCTGATGCATTAATCACTGATTGATCTATTTTCAACTAAATTGCCTGTCTCAAAATTCATATCCTAGTTTCTTATTCTGCAGTAGCTGAAAGAGCAGATTTCCTATCTGCCTTTGCTGTAGGAACCACTGGAGTCCTTTGCTGCCTGATGTAGAACGGGATATGTACCTGTGGGAATGTGAAAATTTAATTTAATGGAGTCATTGCCATTTCAGGGGTCCAGGGCAATGGCAATACCTTCCATACCTTTCTCTTCGAATGGCCTATTGTCGTTGTAGCATGTGCTCTTTTATTATGGTCTAAAGTTTGTATCTGAAGCGGGATTTAGGATTGTGTTCTGCTCCATGGTATGTATCAGGGCCAGGAGCAGACTTCCCCAGAACAAACTACCGAATTGGTGCTTGTTGGTGGGACTAAATTCAATGACTCGGGCAGTCCATGTTATTATGGTGTGGGAATCCTGACTTCCCACACCATAATATGTCTTTAAATTGTGCTCAGAGAAAAAAAGAAAATACTACTGGATTTCAGAGCTTAGCAGAGTAGAAGAGAACTTGAAGTGGTTTTGAATGACAGAATAACTGAAGTTACAGTAAATAAAATAAGGGTTACTGTCTTTTGAGAGATAAGCTAACTGCCAGCTGGGAGATGTGGCACTAAAGGAGAAATTTCCAGAGTTCATGCCAAAATTATCCAATCCCAAAATGTACCATTACAGCCTCCTTGCACAAGGCTTCTCTTGGTTGCCTTTGAAGTGTTTGATATTAACTTCTTAGAGAAGAAATCAAAGGAAGCAACCATGCACTTAATGCATACAGAAACCATAAGCCATTTTAAGGACAAGTGATCAAAACCAATAGCTTAGAAATTACAACAGCCTAGACCGACAGAGGTGCCTGGGAACAAAGCAGAGCACAAGGACATACTCCTGTGATCCGGCAAGGCAGACGTAGTGTTACACCTGCACGGGCGCACCCAGAGCACCGCAACAGGGACAGGAGCCCTGCAGGCCTGCCAGCTTTGTCATGAAATCACAACACTTTATCGCACATGGTAGAGTCTTTGGGGAGGCTTTGTCATGGGAGACGGTAAGTGGCTCCAGTGTCCTGGGAGTCTGAAAGGTCACCCACGTTCCTGCATGTTTTCACTAGGAGTGGAAGTCATTTCTTGGCAGACTTTCCTAACCTGTGTTAGCTAACATAGTTCAAATAGCAGAAAAAAAAAGCAACTCGGTGTGAACTTCGATGAACCCTTTTTGATCTTAAGTTCGATTCCCAGCTCTCTGTAAGCTTTCCTCTGAGCTCAGAACTACAGCTTGCCGTGCTTTCATTAGTGTTTCAGCCCAAGGAACTAACCGGGGTTAACTGACCCAATTTGCAAATTCACCTGTTTTCCAGTGAAGACTTATCTTTCCCGGCAGCTCCTGATACGTTGGCAGGATCTTTCAGTCACAGATTTTACAGTGACTACTTCAGGTCAATGTCTCTCCTGTTATTATCAAAAGCTGGCTGCTCACTTTACCTGTTTGTAGAAATATATCCACTAGTTTTCCATAATAAGACCAGAAAGGCCAGAGTGGATTTTTAATGTCTTTTTAAAAAAAACAAGTTTATAAAAAATCATTTTTCTAAACAGATTTGTTCTAGTTCAGAGCAAAGCAGATACCTGTGCAGGCACTCTTCAGTAAGGTTAGCGATAGCACGGGATTGTTAAGAATACATTGATTTTTCCCCACCTTGAATTATGCTGAATTTAAACTGTTTAAATTAACCTGGCTAATTCTGCCTGAATGACTCACCTGAGTGTGGAGACTCCTTAGGGAATGGAGTCAAACATTGGGGGATGATGCTTTTGATGATGTACATGTTGATGAGCCTTCCTCCCTGTAGCCAGGTTTGCTCTGGGACCTGATGGTGCCTGAGCTACTGGAACTCCCCTGCTGTCCGACCTGCTCTGGTATTCCCCTGCCTTTATCAGCTGTGGCTTTTTGCAGCTTAGTTTGAGTTTATCTTCCTTCCCTCTGATGGCAGTGGTACATTCTCACTCCTCAAAAACTATCCAAAAGTCTTAGCGGATTCTCAGGCAGGAAAAGGTTCCCAACTGAGTGAGAGAAATGTGGAGTAACGTCAGTCAATTGAGACACAGCACATCTCTGTGCAGGAGACTCATTGCCTGTGGTCGTGGACAGAAGTCCTCTCTTTTTTGCTTTTTCCCTAGCATTTGGCCATCCTGCGAGCTTGTTTCCTGGGCGTCAACAATTTGTAGTGAGCGTGGCAGTTGCCGTCCCTCTTATCAGTTCTCCCAGACCAAGGAACAAAGTTCTGAATGAGCAGCACTGACGTTTCAGAAAGCAATTCCTTATCGTGGGCGTGAGATGACTCAGTTACTGTAGGTCACAGCCTCTTCTGTCATTAGGGAGCAGCTTAAGCAATGATTCTGCTGTCCTGCAGTTAGATCCAGGGGAGAGATTTCCTTGGTTAGGTGAAGATACTACTAAAGTGTTTCAAAATGGTGTGTCAGATATGTTTAAGTTGTGGCATACATTTTTTTACCCTTTTTACAGCATTTGTTAACATTGTTTGAACTTTTTTTTTAGAAAGACAAATCAGGGAAAGACGTATCCTGAACACACATACCATTAGACATCATAGAGATAAATTCTCTTAGACTCAGTTATGTATACGAAGTCTATTATAAAATATTTTAAAAGATTTGTGACACTAATGAATTACAGTTAATTTAAGTCTCTCACCCATTGAGTCAAAAAATCCTATTAGCTCTTCATTTACTTTTTAGTGTATTTGTCCTTTCAGTGAGGAGGTACAAAAAAAGCCCGTTTACTCACTTACAAAAGGTCAGCACAGCCAATTCTCCTTCAGCTCCTGCTTTTTATCTAGATTTCCTCCTGAGAGATCTGAAACACCGGAAAGCCATCAGGTAACCCACCCAGGGTCAAACAGTTTATAGCTAATGGGCCAGAGCTGCAGCTGCTGCTGTCGCCATGGGATTCCCATGGAGCTCAACAGGAGCAGTCCCGAGCACGGAGCAGCTGCAGATTTGGGCTCTGAGCCAGTACTGGGACTTGAGTCCTGTGCCGTGAGCACAGCAGAATAACCTTGCTGTGCTGAGGTGGCAGATTGCACGGAGAGCTGCACCCTGTTAGAGTGGCAACGCTGTTTGAATATGTCTAGGAACAATTTTTGCAGAAATATTTGGCAAGATTTCCAGCTTATCTTTGAAAGCCCTGTTTTTTAAGTTGCTCACTGAACACCAGACTGACACTTATAAACCTTGTTAAACTGTCAATACCTGCAATACTTTTAAGCCCAGATCATGAAACACTGTGTGATTACACACCCCCACACAAATACACTAATTTTACAAGGTCTGTTTCCGTAGTTTAGCAGAAGAGGGTACAGGTTTTCCATTCTGGTCCCTAGGGCTATGACTTCCAAAGGAAAACTCTTCTTTATTATGCTTTCAGTTCCAAAGCAGTCAACTCCCGGTTATACACATGCATTTTTTTAGCAAGCAAGTCTCTGTAAATTAACCATGCTACCAAATACTTCTCTAAATGTTTGCATTTTGTGGCAGTATGATCTGTGAATTGTCTTGCATCTGCATTGACTTTAACCTGCATTGCCCTGGCCCTTTTCAAAGCAAGCAGGGCACAAACCTGTGCTGAAAGGAGGACCATGAAAACTATATTGGGATCCAGCATGCAGCAGGTTTTTGGCAGCTTGTCCTCTCTTCCGCAGGCCACGATCTCCTCCTCCTCAGCAAGCCTTTCCACATGAATTCAACTTCACCAGGGCTTTCTATGTTTGGGAGGCTGATGGACACAAGGAGTTTGCTTGATATATTAACTGTTCAAAAGAGCAGGCTAATCGGTGGCTAAGCAGACTTTGGAGCATGAAGTACCCATGTAAAGTGCTAGAGGGTCCCTGCAGTTACACAGGTCCAGTGAGCAGCCACTCATCTTTGAACAGAACTCTTTCCTCTGTGGAAAACTGGCAGTCCTCTTACACAATGTCCCCAGAGAGGAAAAAAGACCACCTTGAGATGGGAAGACAACTCACTAGTTAAACGAGAAGTTTAATTAAAGCCATTAGGGAATTTCAGCAAAAGGGAAACACCAAGACCTGGAACATTTACAGTGGAAACCAGAATTTAAGAGAGTCGTTTTTACTCAGTCTGAGAACTGTACTGAAAATACACAATTAAGAAAAGCAAAGCAAGTAGCTGAAAATTGGGAGAGCAATATCTACTGAACTGCAGTCACGGAAACACAAGATGACATACTGTATTCTAAATAATATATTGCAGTTAGACTGAGGGTACATGTGCCCTGTTTCTACTACCAAATCTCTATTTCGAAACAGTAAAATTCTGGTAATTTAATAGCCCAGCCAAGTCCCCACACTGCAATAAAGCCAAAAATAAATGCTTTTACAATTATTATTACTTCATAATCCCCAGGAGTTCCCCGGGAGTTCTGGAAATTTTAGTGTGCACAGCTGTTTTAGAAATGTACTGTCAGCAGGAACCCAAAGATAATGAGATTACTTTAAGCATAATCAGAATTATAGATAGACGGATAATGAGATTACTTTCAGCATAATCAAAATTTTTTACATATGCACATGTATGTGTGTGTGTACTCTAAAGGTGACAGTGTCAGGGCTTCCCAGCTCACGAAGGCAAACTGGCAAGTCACCTGCTCTTTGCTCCTGTGTCAAGTGTAAACAGTCCCGAGGCTGGCACGTGGGTGCTGGGGCCGGAGATAAGCACTGGGGAGAAAGAGGCAGGGCGAGCGGTTCCCGCAGCCCACGCAGGAGCGCTGCCCTTTTACTTGATGAGCCAGGTAGTTTCCAAGAAAGACCACAGGTCTTGTTTGCTTACCTTCAACCAGCCCATGACTCCTGGTGGAGGATTATCTCAGCAGGCACGGAGAAGGTCCTAGATCATCTCGTGTAGCGTTGGGACCCCTGGGTCGCACGCACGCACACAGACACACAGTGCAGGCGGGGTGCGTAGCTAAGGTGGGTATGCAAATAGCAGCGTTCAAAGTGAGTGCCATATTCTGTGGAATGTGAATTGTGACAAAGCTGAGGAGGGTGATTAATGCCTGACGAGAGCTCTTTAATCTGCGCACGCTACTGTGTAACTTTTTTTCTCTTCCTCTTTCTGTTTTATTGCTTAAAAAGAAAAACGTTTTGCAAGGCCAGCATGAAGCAGACAAAATCTGGAGCAAGGAAGGATTTTATGCAGTTGTCATATTTCTCAGCATCTTTGTCATTCTAGTCACTTGTTTAATGGTAAGTTTCCTTTTTACCTTTTTTTGCTGTTCTTTACTTCATGCTTTTCTCAGTCTGAAGGATAGAGTCACATATTCTTTACATGGGAGGTGTTTTCTCAAAGCTATTAAAAACTCAGCTACAAGGTAAGAGTTGGTCACTCTCATAATGCTGTGAAGCCAAAGTTTGAAGAACCACATTTCTTGATATATTCGAGTCCAATTGAAGACTGTAACTAGAAGGAAGCTGAAGAAATAAATAATGGGCTCTTAAATCTGCAGAGTAACTGTGTAGTGACGTGAGTGATGACTTCTCAACCTTCTTACTAAGGTCCCAGGATCCCTGAACTCATGTTAGCTGCCTGTATTTCAGTTTTATTGGATAGTAAAAACACCACCACATTGATACAATATTGTCAATGCACAGTTGTTAGTGTGTCGATATTCATGTATCGAATATACAAATTTTAAACTGAAATGACTAGTAAGTACATGAAGGAGTGATCATATTTTTTAACAACTTTGCCATTCACATTGTATGAGTTCAGTGGCCAGGTTTCTGGGCATTAGACATACTTCTAATACACTGAATATGAGATGTGCAAGGGTCACACAGAAGATGAACAACACTATGCCACCACTGACTTTCATAGGGTAATTTTTGAATTTTTTTCAATATTGTTTCTCACATGTTTTCCTTCTCTGAATTGTATATTTCTTCTGTGGTGCATAAATATAAGGGTTTACTGAATTCTATGACAATTCTCAGGATTTATGAACACATA
Organism: Gymnogyps californianus; assembly: GCF_018139145.2. Lineage (NCBI taxonomy): Eukaryota > Metazoa > Chordata > Aves > Accipitriformes > Cathartidae > Gymnogyps > Gymnogyps californianus. The sequence goes on from NC_059471.1 coordinate 178,775,816, forward strand.
GTACCTTGGAGTCTTTTGAGATATTTTGCTTTCAAACACATTTAATTTTCTTTAACCTAAATGGATTTCCCACTTGCAACCTTAAGATGGAAGGAATGTTTAAACTAAAGATATTAATGAATTATCACATTTATAACAAAATCTTATTTAAGCCTTTAAAGTCTCCTTAAGGTTTGAAAAGCACTTATTTTCTCACAAAAAAAATTGTTGCTTTATATGATTTCTACTTCTTAGTCATCTCCATTTCTCCATGCCATCTCACTCAAAAATAGGAGGGTAACTCTAGAAGTACTAACTTTTACTCAAATTTTTTACTTTGGAGAAGCAGATATTTTGGTCATTACTGACTGTTTAACTGGAAGGGTATAGAAAATGCTGTCTGTCCTTGTCCTGGTACTACATAATATTTTCATTAATTATTTGGAATGCGTAGGCGGTATTGGGAATTGTAAGCATTGTGGAGGACAGTATCAGAACTTAAAATATTCTTAAGGTGCTAGAGAAAAGATGGGAAGTAACAAGAATGCTGCTTGGCAGGGACAAGAGCTCTAATCATGTGCATCAATACAACATAGGAAATATGTGGCAAAGCAACAGTTCCGTAGGAAAGGTTCCAGCAGTACTGCAGAGCACACACTGAAGTAAATGAATAACATCACATTGTTGCAAAAAATACACATCTTGCCCTGGGATGTATAAATGAGGATGTGATCTCTAACATCTGCATTCAACTTGGCTCTGGTAATAATTTGGGTATAGTATCGTGTCTTACTCATTCTCTGTGGTCTCTTTCGGGTACCACACTTGTGAAAAATGTCAGGCAATTATAGTAGGGAGGAGATACAAGAGTGATCAGAAATACAGAAGACATGAAATAATTTGGTTTATTTATGACAGAGGAAAGAAGAGCAAGGAGAAACATGATAGTTCTCAAACATGGAAAGATTTCAAAGGCTGTGGTAAGGAAGAAGATAATATTTTCTCCACTGGGGATTGGACAAGAAGCAATTTTTTGTAAGGGTGATTTGGCTGACTCATTAGAAAGAACTTTGTTATTGCATGGGTCACTAGACTCTGGAGTGCATTGCTTGGGGAAGCTCGGGAGTTTTCACCCATTAAGGTTTTAGGCAAGCATCTGTCAGGAATAGTTTGGGTGTAGCTGATCTGGAGTTAGGGCAGAGGTGAATACTAGTAGACTCCTTGAACTCCCTTCCAGATGGATTTACTGTGATGCTGTGGTCTTTTCTGCAGGCGTTCCCCTTTCTGTCCCCTCCTAGGTCCAACCTATATCTTTACGTGTGCTACTGTTTAGACTGTGTAAATGGACAATCTCTCAGATTTTGCCAGGACCTGCTGATACCTGGAGTATGTGCAATCTATAAAGCTATCAAACAGCTCACATTGTTTTTCATCCCACTTTATGTGTGTCAGAGTAGCAGATTTATGAAAAGTAGGCATTCATTATTTCAAATTCAGCCATTGCAGTCTATCAGACCATTCAGCTTTAGCGTAAGGCATTAGGGCTCATCCTAAGTAGCTTTGGCTGTAGCAACTATATGAGACCACCAAAAAGCGGCCTCTTTTTTAAAGTTGCAGGGTAGGCACCTCTTTGTCCATAGGTGGTTGTTTGTACTTTAGAGGGTCCGAAAGCAGAAAGCTTAGCCTGCATCTGTAGATGACATGGAAGTATCCTTTAAAGTGTGGAGTAAGAAGTGCTTTAAGTGATGATTATGATGCTCAACAGTGCTCAGTATAAGGCAGCTGAATTGTCAGTGTTATTGCTTTGTTCTGTGTAATTTCTACAGAAATTGTAAGACGTGCAGCCTTGTCTCTTAACTGGGTTTTACAAATCATGATGCTTCCCTGTGCTGAGAACGCACTGTGCATTAACAGCTTTTAGGCTTCTTCATATTTGGCTGGAATTTAACAAATATCTGGCCTCTATACATGAAAATCTACAGTGCAGAGTATTGCTAAGCAGTGTAATACAGCAGCACATGAGCTAAATTCGAACTTGTAAATTGTACCTCTGAGATTATTTTATGTATTTACTCAGCTAGTCCTTGTTGTCGTGGTATGGGAACCTCTTGCATCCCAGGAGCGATTCATCATATGTGGAAGCCAACACACAGCTCATGGCTATCCTTATGATGAGCTGACCATGGGCTCACTTCCACTGGGAACATTGTACATCATTTATAAAAGTGCTAAGTAAGAATAAATATTTTTAGAACTCCTATGTGTAAAACGGGTCTCTATTTTTTATTTTACATAGATAGAGAAATAACTGAGCCATCACCAAATTTACTAAATAACACAATATTTGACAGTGGGTTAAATTATTTGCTGTCATATTTCATACTAATTTTGCCTGTTCTAATAAACCAGTATGTTTGTATATCCTTTTTTTTTTTTTTTTAAATATGTACATATAAGTATCTGTTGAGTAGTCTGGAGGTATCACCTTCAGATTACGAAATATTTGTAGCTAGTTGTGATAAGAGGGTTTTCTAAATGTTTTTCTTTTTCCCACTAAAACCAAAAAAAATCAAAAAGTAGGACTTTTTTCATTTAAAATAATGACAGACATGAACTTTGAGCAACCTGACCCGTGAAAGATGTCCCTGCTTATGGCAGAGGGGTTGGACTTGGTAATCTTTAAAGGTCCCTTCTGACCCAAACTGTTCTATGAATCTATAATTCCATGAACTTTGCCTTGTCAACAAATTGTGAGGATCTAAATTTTTACTACCGTCTCCAGTGTTTTATGAGTTATGAACAGTTATTTGATGTTTTGGGGAGATAGTTACTTAAAGGACAAATATTTTTTCAGCTTCATGGTTGTATTTTGGAATTTCTGTAACAAGAAGAATATTGAATAACAACAAAATGCATTCCAGCATCAAATTTTCACATGACCTATCTCTTGTTCTTAAACTTACAAGTTTCAGGATTCATAAAGTGGTGCAGGACTTCTGAAAGCACTGTATAGAATATATACAACTAACTAATATCAGCCTATCAACTTCATCTTCTACCAGTTTAAAGATTTAAATCAAAATTAACGGTATGTATTTTTGTCATACTACAAGAGTGTTTAAGCCAACTTGAAATCAGGGGATTTGTCTATAAACTAGTCCTAGATTGTCTGAGTTCTTTTATTCTGCTTCTATAGAACTTTTTATAGTGCGTTCAAATCATGCTATCCAGTTGCCTCCCAGTAATGCATCAAACAACATGACTAACATCTGTCACATTTTTGTTCTTTCATCCCTTCCCCAGGGTTTGAGAGAAATTTTGTTAGCTGATTTTCTTATGTATACACATGCACAATAGCTCTGCTCATGCAGAGACACACACACAGCCTCACACACATGTTGATAAGTGCTTGTTAGAGAGAACACTTTTAATTGGAGTGGACTGTCTTATTTTCCATGGTTTCTGGGAGATTTTACTATAAAGTCCTGGGTGCCCTAAATATCTCTAGGCAGATGAGTTTTCGTATCACTGCTCCACATAACCATTGCCAAGATCTTCATTCTGGAGACATAGTTATCTCGTTGGGATTTCCTGTCGATCTCTGAAGATGAAAAAAACCAGTTTCCACTGGTATTTTGAATGGGTGGGTAGGAGGTACTGGCCAAGCTAGGGCGTAACATGTCAGCTTTCCTTTGCAGAAATCTGAGCAGATATATAAAGAGTGAATGTCATGCTGTCAGCACCCTGTCATTCTTCTATATAAACTGAGTCAAAGAGGAGGCAGAAAGAAGAGTTACTTTCCTTTTGGACTGTGACTTTGAACCCTAGGCTTAATATATGAAAAAATTACAGGTGACCTTCGTGGTGTTCAGTTGCTCCATGCCTCTTGATTATCCTCACAATGAATTTTCTGGGGTATCAGTAAAATGTCAGTTTTCCTAATTTAGGAGCTTCATAGCTGTTTCCATCCGTGCTGACAGATATGTTTAAACTGATTTGAAATATGAGTACAACTAAGTTGTTCCCTTTGCAGAGCTTGGTGATTGGGTTGATCACTGTCTTTTTGGCCATTTCTGTTTGTTTGACTTTCACCTGGAATTCATTAAAAACATGATGGCCCTGACCACACTTTCTGAGGAAAGTGTGTCAGCTCTTAGATCAAATGTGGTTCTTTAGCTTCTTTTAAACTTCTCCTGGTGGCAGTCTATTTTTTTTCCTAAGGTCTAATAATAGGGTATTAAAAAGGGTATGAAATAATACTCATCCAGGTTTTTGGAAGTCAAAAACTTAACTCCCTGGGTCTCCAAGGGACAAAACTATGTCAAAATATATCAGTGACAAGAAGGTATGGTTAACATTGTCATGACCGTGAATGTCTGATCTGTGTATCTGTGGGTCACCAGAAACAAATGAGACCAAAGCAATCACTGGAGGAAAAGAGGGTTAAAATATTTCAAGCCTCTGTTTTGTCTTGACTGATACCTGTGTCCTTACTTCACGGCAGGGCTTTTTTTTCTGCAAAATAATGGCAAAGAGCAGTTTATCTTATCCATGTAATTTAATTCTAAACTCTTCTGAATGAACAGATGGTTTACGTAGCTAAGCCTTGTTTAATGGGTGTATTGCTAATGACATTAGGTCAGTTCCTAGCTAAACTTCTAATGCTAATCCTTGAAAAAACAAACCCATCAGATATATCCAGTCTTCACTGGAAAGCTATGGAGTGATAGATCTTTATGCGGTGCTAGCGGGGCAACAGCTGTCAGCGAGCTTCTGACTTGCAGCGGAAAAATGCTTTGGTCTAGGCTTTGTCTTTATGGCTTTGCAAACCAGGATTCAATTCGAATGCTTTACAGCAACAGATAAAGCAGTTGAGTAGAAGGTATAAGGGTATCTGCAGACACCTTCAAAAAGCTCTGTAAGTGCCTTTCACCCACCTCCACACACAATACTTAGGATAGTAGTTCTCATAAGTTGCATAGGTTGTAAGGCACATTTTGAAAATGGCACAACTACGGCTCAGAAATCGTTTTTTGCATTCCCCTCAAGAGAGATGTGTTAAATAGGCATAACACAGGTTCCTCTGGAGTGACATTACTGAGCACACGCTACCCGCCAGCCCTCGCCAAGCCGGCATACAGCAACATCAGTGTGGAGTTCAGTGGAAGAGGATCAGTACATCTTCCTGGAAAGCTTTTGCTGCAGATATCTGACATCCAAGTTCATAAGCAATAGGTGGACAGACAATCCTGGTATTACAGTATGTTCAGGCTTTATTGTCTTGGTAATTGTAAAACACACTTTTCTGAACAGATGCTGAAATAGCTTCATAGGCCACACATCACTTCAGCTTTATTACAGAACAGGTTATGTTTCTCTGAGGATATTAAGCGATATCCTTATCCTGAGGAGTATTTCCGAGTAGTCGCAGCCTACCATTACAAAAGTGGCCTAGTAAAGTTACTCTGTTCAACCATCAGCTCCATGTAAAATGAGTAAGAGCTTTTAAGAACATCTGCTCTAAAACAAATTGAGGCTGCTATAATTAGAAACATGTACCTGGATTTATCATGAGCATCTATTTTATTTTGTGCCATTGTCTCTCTTGTGTTAAAATTCTTACAAATTTTTCTACAATTACTCTATTTATCAGTATTTCCTTCTTCACAGTGTCTTTTGTAACTATTTTCCATTCTATGTTATTTGCCCCTTTAATTATACAATGGCTGGTATTACAAATAATTACTGGCTCATAATGAGAACTGTTAAAATCCCTACTGCCCACGTGTACACACTGTGGTTTATGTAATGGAAATATTTATCCTGTTGTGGGAAACACCGTGTAACACACCTTGTGGCTTACCTTCTAGGAATGAAAGCCACGTATAGCAATCTTATCCAGCATTTGTCATACTTTCCTTGCCTTGTTTACCAGGGAATTAAGATTAGGCTTTCCTCTTTATTTCTGTAGGTTCTGTACAGATTAAAGGAGAAGATCCAGTTGTCACTGAGACAAGAGAAGGAAAAGAAGCAGGAGATCCACCTCTCGCCCCTTCCCCTGCAGACATCTCAGTCCGAGTATAAGACCACCAACAGCATGGTCCAGCCTGAACAGGCTCCAAAGGTTGTCAACGTTGTAGTGGACCCTCAAGGCCAATGTGTTCCTGACCTCAAACCTCCCCTGTGTGCCAGTCCGTCTCCTTTCAGAATGAAACCTGTGGGGCTCCAGGAAAGGTAGGATAGTGCCCAGCACGTTCAGGATTTATTCTGCTTTGTTATACTCATGCTGCATGATTTCATATGTGTCTCTTCTGTCAGTGAATGGGAGACTTTGCCATACGGACATCTGAGAAGTGGGATTTTGGTGTATTAATATCTATCTCATGGGTATTCCCTCCTTTCCTTTTCTTTTCATATGAGCAAAGGTCCAGAAGTTTGGGCTGAGATTAACTGCAGTACTGAATTTATTTTTCTAATTTGTTTCTTCCCCTTTCCAACAATTACTCCAAAGAAATAATTTTTCATTTTCCATTGATTTTTGCCTGTTTTGATCCTGGCAGAGGGCACAAGGGCTGGTTATGTTTTGTCAGCAAAGGGCGTTCTCATTGTCAGGGAGTCCCTAGCACATGGGAAACTTAGAAAGAAGAGATATATACACCAACTGAGTACATTTACCAATCTCATACAGTGTTTCCATTATCACCTTTAGATAATTTTTCTTCTTAAATCCAGCTTTCCGTGATGGTCGGGATACAGTCCAAGGTCTACAGGCTTTACAAAAAAGAGAAGGAAGTGATTAGTAATGAAACCAACCCTTGTGTGCAGCTCCTCAGAAATACTTGGGCACCAAACCTTGCCACTCATTCTACCTTTCAAAAACTGGGCCAGTGCTCTTTTTAAAAAACTAGTTATTCATCCCACGGGAGAATGCACACTGACATCTGTCTCTCCTCTGTTAGAAACCTATATAATTTCTTGCCTGATGGCTGCAGGCCGCTTTCATAAAACATCAGTGCTCTGAATAACTAACGTAGCATGCAGCCGTGCAACTGAACTCTTCTACCCTGGCACAGACGATAAATGAAAGAACAGACGCCACGCAGATATGACGGGGAAATCAGAATGAAAAGAAGACCAAGTGGAGCCTTGTCTGTGAGGACTCTCAGAGTTAAGCAGTAACCCTGATTCAGCTTGACCCATGGGATTTCAATGACAGAGATTTTATCAATGGCTTTATGAGCCACAGGCAGAGCTAAGGGAGGAGGATTGATTCTTCCATGGGTAAAAGATGCTGAAAGGCAGAGCTGTCATAAAATATGTAGTGATATCACTGCAGCTAAAAAAATAAGGAATGGAGGAAGCAAGTAAACACGTTTTGATAGTTGCTGTCATTCCACAAGACCCTAAAAATAAAGCACACTAGCATGGGGATCACATAGCTAGTTTATAATACCTAGTACCTAACATAGCATATGTAATAGTTGAGAGGGATTGGGGTGAAGGAATTTGTAGAGGGAGTTTGTACTTAAGGACCAGGGAATAAATTTTTCCATTGCTCAAAGAAAATAAAATCTATTGATCTAGGATCTTAATTTCCACCACTGCAGATAGGAACTCAGCATGTAATACTCCTAAACCAAATTTCATCCTTTGGAAGGACAGTTCTGAGTCAGATATGTCAAAATGGAGAGCTGAGATGATACAAAGAGGAAACTAAATCTGATGTTTGATCAAATAAACCAGGCATTTCAGCTTATTTCTAAGGAAAAAGAAGTTGAAGGAGCTGAGCACTTCAGTTTCTACTGTAGAAGAACACTAATAGGCCATTGTGAAAAAGTGAAAGCAATTGTGATAACGTCCCATTCTGCAGTTCTTTTTGTCATGTTGAACACCATTACACTTTATCAGCCCAAGTCCACTTCTAAGAAATGGTGGTTTATTTCAAGCTCAGTGATACAAAGGTCTGGGGATGTGAGGGAGAGAACTTTAGGGAATAGGTTGTCTTCTCTTCCTCTGAAATAAGCAGCTATTATTATATATATTTCTTATTTATTTACTATAACCTGTATGATGAACAAATTTACACACATTTTGACGCACAGAAGCATTGGAGGCAAAAAGTAATAACGCAGCAACACATTTTGCGTCAGACATCATCTAACGACCAGGTATGTAGACAGTTTAAAACCGCTCTCCACCTTTTTGCCCAGCAACAACGTTGCACTAGGCAACCTTGGGCCATCCTCATTACACATGGGAGAGGTGGACCTTACAGCATGGGTCTGCACACTGCAAGCAGCACACTGTGCACAAAACAGTCTGCTCGCAGCCCTTTTTCTGTCAGTACGGAGTGGGATCAAGCCTGGAGGTCCCTTGCTGCTCATAGCCACAGCTTGGAGGCACCCATTCAATAATGTTTGCTACCCTGATTTTGGTTTCTGGCAGAGGAAGGAGCTCTTGGCAGGCTAGTGTGGATATGGGAACTCCTTGACGAACTTAGCATTGAGATTCCTTTGGCCAGATGGCTTGACGGTGGTTCCTGAGCAGTATTTTCTAACTATCCAAACTCCCTGGTTTGAGTCCTTAAGTGTGATCCATAGTCATGAAATGCCTAGTATGATCCAGACCGAACTGTAGCTCTTCAAAGAGAAATCAATGGACCACAGGCCAAACCAGGGAGTGAGCCAACTGCTGTGCCCAGCCATCTAGATGGGAAGTTTGTGACAGTATCTCTGAAGGATGGGGCAGAAAAGCCAGATGATGTCTGCCTCTCAAGCTCTCCCTGCTCTGCACACTAGGTGCTGCTTTGAGGAGCGTATCTAAATGCAAAAATATGGTGGAACTGAGTTTTCACAAAGCACCACATCAGCATCTGGCTCTCTGAACCCTTCCATTTTTAATAGGAATAGCATTGGCTGGTACAGAGGCAGACAAATTGTTAATCGACAACTGTCCATAGATCAAAATGTTTCTGGGAGTTTGTCCAGCTTCTTAAAACGTATTTTGCTTTTGAATACTAGAGCCAAGTCCATGTCCATTTTTTTCTGCGTATCTGGAAAGGCTCTTACTCAGCTATTTCTGTCAGACACAGCTTCCCCGGCAGCTTATGCAACATTTGCACTCTCAAATGGGTAGAATGCCGCAGACGATGATTTTTAACATGTGACACACACACACCCGGGTGCTCGGTGCCTTGCTGGATGCAGCTGTGCGTGAGCCCGGGCGCGGGGAGGGTGACACCTAGAGCCGGCCGGCGGCACTGCCGCCCCCCCCGCGCCCCCAGCCTCCCCGGCTCTGGCGCCAAGGTGGCCCGCAACGCTCTCCTCTTTGGCCGTAGCTCTTGGAGGAGGGAAGGCGGTCAGGAAGGTAGCTGGTCCGGCGGCCTCAGGAGGCGAGTTATTTCCCTGGATGCTGATCACGGATGTGTGCCCATGTGCGGCGTGCTGTTGGGGGAGGGACGGGGCGGCGGTGGCCAAGAGCGGAGGAGGGACCGACAGGTACGGAGATGAGAGGGCTGTTAGAACAAAGAGGCACTGACTCCTTTCTTTTACAATTAGTGATAGATGCCGGGGCAGGCAAGTGAAGGGCTCTCTTCAGAGCCTCCTGGCATACTCCGGATCGTTCAGCACAGAACACTTGAAAGTTGCTCTCTTCTGGTGTTTTCACAACTGCTGCTCCTTTGCAGCAAAGACCTCCTCCATCGGCAACCCACACAGTGCTATTACTGACCGAAGGAGCGGAAGAGCTAATGTTATCCCGTGGGGGAGTTCGGTGATGAACTGTCACAATATCATAGCGCTGATGCCTGAATTTAAGACGTAAATGATCCTTTTCTCTTCCGTGAGCATATCCAGGAATATTGCATCAGTGTTTATTTTTCTACTTAGGCTTTTATAGGTTTATATGAATAATATATACTTTTTCCTTCAGCAGAGTAAGGCTTCCTTTTATTCTGCTGGTTGGCCCAAAATTCATCTTGATATGAATGGTCCCAGCCAAAATCAGAATGTGGTGAAGTGGGATGTGATATTTTAAATTTCATTCTGACATGTCAAGCATTGAAAATTCTTAGTACAAGCAGTGAGTTGTTAAAACACAAGCATGGTGGGGATATAAATATAAGTAAGTTACCACACCAGCACGGTATTCACTTGTTTTACAACTGGATTTACTTTTCCTCCAGCCACTGCTGCTGTGAGTTTTAGTTCCAGTATTATTTGTGACTAGGACAACTGTATTTCAACTAACTAGTGCATAATATACTGTTTTGTTCAAATTAGTTACTCTCTATCATGCAAAAGTACATGGAATAAAAGAAAATGTGGACAATAGCTAAAATAGTTAAAAAACACAAACAGTGTTTTGAAAAGTCTTCTCAAGCATTTGTATGCCATCCTAGCCACAAAGACCTAAAACTGTGGCTATTACATCTAAATAATCAGTGGGAGAAATCAAAGTACTATGTTTTCTCAGTCTGTGACATAGTAATTGGAAAATTATTCTGTCTAAAAGAGAGAGGTCCTCATGTTCACATATCAGGATGCTAGGGGCATGCAGGACTCTCATTCAGACCAAGTAACATTTTACATGCGCTTTGTGCTAATTTTTTTTCTCTGCAAATAAATACAAGAGAGTGGAGAATATAATAGGAAAGAAGTTTGGCAAATAGAGCAAAAACCTGGCAGATAGATAAGTGAAATAATAAAATATTTTTTAAATGTGAAATAAAAGAATCGTGCAATGGTATGGAAGCACTGCTGGGACACAGGAAAACAGAAGATACTCTGTGAAAGGGAAGGCAGGCAACGCCAGCGTGAGCAAAACTGGAGGGGAGAGGGCTGCTCACTGACATCATTTAACGTACGCTGTGCAACCAAGTCTGCAACCTCTAGAGAAAATCAGTAGGCATCAGAATAGAGAATAGTAGGGGGAAAATCACCTAAATCAATGATGTCAAGTGTAACTCCCTACAAACGTAACAGATAGGACTGAATCTTGGCTTGAACTCTGATTGCAAGAACCGAGCGTGATGTTACTTTTCCCCACAAAGCAGAGCAATACTATAAAAACCCTATGCCACAGTTAATAGACTGTAACCAGTGAGATTTCTCTTACCATCCTGAAGATGCCTAAAAATTGACAGCAGAATTATTTTCTCCAGTTCTAAGAAGCATTCAGTGGACATACAGTGAGTATAGCTCACTGTAAGTATAATGAAATAAAAGTTAAAATAATGTGCATTATAAAGCTGCTAAAGGCTGACCTCTGTCCACTTCCTTATAAGATGAGAAAAAGAGATATTCTGATGGAAAAGAAAGGCAATATATTTTTAAATAATTAAAAAAATATATATTCAGATAACCCATAGTAGTCCGTGGAACTCACTGCCAAAAGATAAAGTTTGAATCAGGAATGTATTAGCAAGAGGTACTCACACATATAGTCACACAAATAATGAGAGCAATTGTTCTCTGTCTGCCTTTGGCATCCTTCCTCAGAAACATCTTGTATTTGACATCTTTACAGAGAAAATCATGGACAGTTTGGGCTTCAAGTTTGGAGGTGGAAGAAAATTTCTGTGTTAATGTTGATAACTATTCTCTTTTATTAGTTATTCTGCATAGACACACAAATTAAACTATTGTTCCAGCCACCTACACAATTTCTGTGCCCTGTCAATTGCCATCTGGATGGCAAAGGCTGTGGATGACAAACGCTAACCGTAATACCTATTCTCCTGGTGTTAGAAAAGCAGTATCCGTTAAAATGAATCATTATCTTAACAGTACTGTATACCAAATAAAACCTCCTAAGAAATGTTGGAACCAGGGTAGAAAACCTGATGTGCTCTTTGTTTCATTAATATAACGGCAGCTGCATCTCAGGATATCACTCTTCAACAAAATCTCCGCTCTAATAGATGAGAAAAATTTTCAACAATTCTCTCTGGTTCTGTTCTGATTTTTAGATCACAGAGCACAGTTGCTGCAAATATAATTATGGTGTTGCTGATCTGTTATCTGTATACAAAACTGTCCATTGTGAGTAATCATTTCAAGTAATGCTCAGAGGGTAGCACCTTGCAGTTGGACTACTGTAAATATGCCAGGTTTTGTAGTTTATGACACAAGCATGGGAACTTAATATATTTACAGGAAGGGGCCTTGAATTTCCTGGCTAAAATATACTAGCTTGGCATAGATTTGGAGGATAAATTTACCCTATTGTGTGGAGCTGAATATGCTTTCTGCATTCTTAATTTACATCCTAGGGATTGTTTTCAGGAAAATGTCAGTGTAATTGTTCAAAGCACAGCTTATGCCAACACAAAAGTACTAGCTGGAGAACAATTTTATGGTGATATCCTATCAGAAGGAATTTACAAAGCACTAGGGACTGGTAAACTGAGTTTGAGGTGGGAGGCAGGAATTTTTGTGCTCCGATCCGTCTCTGCCACCGACTCATTAGAGCACTTTGGACATGGCACATAAACCTCCTCCAGCCACGCTCCTAACCACTGGATTGAGACTGGCTGGCTGGTGTGTCCATCTGAAGAGATGTAGCAAAGATGAGAACCTTAACCTGAAGTACAGTAAAAATCCTACATGCTGCTATTAGTCCACATCATTTAAGAAGATTGAGAGAATACAATTTAAAAAAAAAACACTTTCTGAAGGACCTGAAAATGCATTTCTCTCATTTGGCAGACCTCTCAGCTATATTCTGTCATGGTCTGTAAGATGCACTAATAAGTTCAATATACCCACAAACACTGCGCTGAGGCCAGCTAGCAGAGATTAGTTTGTGTCCATACTGCCAAGCTCCTTTTACCTCCAAAAGAGCAGGGGCTGGATGCAGACTGCCTACTGGGAACGGTTTGTGCATGTGCTGGTTCCCAAACTGTGCCAGTGAATTGCTTTGGAGCACTCTTGTTGGCAAAGACTACAAACAAGCCAGGGCTGCAAGGCTTGAAACGTAGCAATATCCATTACCGAGTTTCAGTGCCTGGGATTGTTTCCTGGCACTGTTGAACTTCTTTTTCTAGATGTAGCTTGCACATGAAGAAGTGCACAGCTGGTGTAGCAGCTGACATGAGGGGAGCAGTCCTGATCGCGGGCAGCTGTTTACGGGCTGTGCCTTCTAGTAATGCTCCTTTCAGCGCAAGGTCTCCTTGCAGCCCGGCATTGTGGATTCTCTCTTCCTCAGGCCATCTCAACTAGCTCGAAAGCCACACTGTGACTGCTGGCACCTACACTCTGGGTGACAGGGTAAGGGCAAGGGCTGAAAACCTGGGCTACCAAGGTGGGAGAAACTGGTCTAAGTAACGGGAACATGAAGTGGGATCCAGCTCTGAGGGTCTCCTGCTCAGTGCCTGAGAGGTCTGTTTTAGCACATGGATTCATGCCTAGAGAGAGAATAATGCTTTACCTCCAACTTGCATTTGTGTAATGTTTCTGTTAGTGCACACAGTCACTCTGAAAACTTTTTGCAAGTACTGGACCTCCAAGTTGCACAAACGTCTGTTCTGTCCAACCCATTACAGACGTCTTTGCTTATCTGCAGTGTAGGAAGAGGGCAGGAATGTGAATTGTCCCCTTTCTCTGGAGGGGAAGTGAACTCAGGCACCAGCCTAACAAAGACCCTTTAAAAACCATATTTTAACTATTTGACTCCTGGCTGGTTGAGAAGGTGTTTTGGTTGTGGTTAGAGCTCTTTGAAGCAAAACTCGGTGGGAGTTATGATCTAAATAAATAGATGCAAATAACTATGTACCATCGCCCAAACTTACACCCACAGTCCGTTTCCCTGTGTCTCTAGCACCTCTTGCAAATTACTTGAGATTAGCATGGGTAGATGGTACGTTACTGCTCCTAGCTCCATCTCTGCTTTAAATTGTCCCACATCCCTTCTTTTTCCTCTTGCAAAGAACTAAAAGCTCTTCAAAGCACGTGACAATCATTTCTGGGAGTGGATAATTCAGGCAAATTAGCCCACCCTTGTTTGGAGAAATTCTTCTGGCGCGGCTTCGTAGTCCTCTTCTCTCAGATGCCGAGGAGTGCTCAGTTTAGCATGCAGCCCATGCCTACTCATGGTTTTGCCTTTACTGTCTTGTGAGGTTTAATCAGGAATTTTGTAATAATTTTATTGTACTCCCAGGTCTCTTATCTGGCGTTTATTCTTGTTACTCCAGTTGCTACTGGTTTTAGCTTGTACACAGGAAACCGCAGTGCCAATCAGTGTCGTTCCCAAGGTGACAGGAAACCCTGTTTGGTCGGATGTTGATTGTGCTTGTCTTTACTGCTCCACCCATCGCATTTTCTTCCTTTTTGGCTTAAGTTAAGACAAATTAATCAGTGGCCGCCATCTGGTAGACAGTTTTGGTGGTTTTGCAGTGATTTGTCCAGCTGATCTTTTGAAAAGTAACACACAGCACAAGAAACTGAGGGGAAATATCCATGTTAATATTTAAATGATTCTCAGGCCTAGGATCAGACAAGCCATTGTTGCCCTGGGAACATGAGTGATTTGAGTTTTGTGAGTAATCCCCTTTTCTTGTCCAGCAGCGGGTTTGGGTTTTTAAGTGCGATTCGGTCAGAGGGTTAAACTCCAACACAGCTTTCCAGTGGCTGATTTCCTCAGCTCCTCTCTGCCTCTGCTTCATTTCTGTGGTCAACAATCCCAGGTAGGGTTTCTGTGACTGTTTCACCAGCTGTCCTAATGTGCAGGCAGAGTGGGACATCTGGGAAAGTGAGGAGATGCACGTTAGCTGAATTTGAATGCTCCGAGTATCTCGGCTCAGCCCGTAGCAGGATACGTCCATCTGTGACATTACAACCAAATATATCACCTTTTCACATCAGCAGGTTGGAAATGCCATGCTAAGGGACAAAGAGAGGGAGAAGAGAACCAGTTTCATTATGAGATTGACTTACAAACAGGACGAAGTACATTGCATCTCATGAATCCTTGACTAGAACCCACAGGTACTGATTTCAGTAAAATAAACAACTGATGTAGAAGGGAGCATCCCTATCAGATATACAGGGTTTTGAAATTTACAAGAAAGGTTGATTTTTCAGATTTGGGGGCTTTATGGAAGTCTCCTTGAATGCTCCTATTAATGTCTGAAAAAGGCCAATGCCTCAAAGTAAAACAGAAATATTCACCTTTCCTCTTGTTTTGGAATGTATTTCTCACTGATCATGCCATTCCTTCTGGTCAACTGTTCTGCAGGGCAGCCTAAACCTGAATTTAGCTCAGGTCCCCTTAACTTAAAATGGTAGGAATAGACACAGAATACAGTTAAAGAAAGAAAAGAAAGCACCTCCAAAACTGCAATATAAAATATCCAAGTATATCTTTGAATTGCAGGAAGCCATGTACTGGACAGTACTTATTAAGCATCTAGCTTATATTGTAGCCATCAGTTAATATTCCAGGCCATGAATCTCTTCTTTGAATGCAATCATAATTCATTTTATTTCTGTGCATTGTCAGGAGAACACTTACAAATTATGACAGTTGACTAATTACACTTCTTTTCAGAAAAAAACGATTCTGGAAATTCAGCAGAGATCTTTTACGCAGTCAGAGCTACTATGTACAGAAAGCTTAACACTGCTAGCTAGCAGAAATGTCCCTTGTTTGCAAATACACCTTTCCTCAAAGAATACTGCATGTAAAGCTGTGGGTCAGACTATTTCTCAGCTCTTGTGGGAAATTGTCTTTAGCATTTTTGCTAATATAGTACCTGAGAGCCTCGGTCACAGATCAGGATCCCTCTGTGCAAAGCTCCGTAAACACACAAAAATGACATGATCCTCTATCCAAAAAACTTACGATCTAAACATCAGACAAGGTAGTAGATGCATACAGACAATCAGGCAAGCCTCAGGAAACGCAGAAGCACTAGCATCATGGCAGAGATGAGGATGCCCAGAATATGCTATGAGAATGGCTCAGCCCAAGAAATACTGCCCAGAGGCAGTAACTGATTTCATATGATACTGACATTTCAGCCAGGTTCTTGCTAGAGTTGTTTGTCTGCTTTGATACCATGACATCCAAGCTGATACATCAGTTTGGTTTGACTTTGAACCTTTGCTGAGTGTGGCCAACATGTTTCAGGAGCTCTTTTTGTTATTTTCATAGTAAGGCAAGTGAGACATTAATTGGTTAAGTGACTGATCCAAGATGATATTGCGAATCAGTACCTTATCTTCATAAAATACCTGGACTCTTGAACTCTTCATTCAGTTCTCTAACTGGTAGAGTCTGTAAGAAGCTACGACAGTGATATTTCTTTCTGGGACAGGGACTTCCCTTACGTTCCCTATCAAAGAATATACTTTTGATGCTTAACAAACTGTGTGTATTGTTGCTACTAATTTATGGTAGCTATAATTATCCCTGTTATGTTAATACTGTGATTTGATAACAGGAGCAAAACAGAACACAGTGACTTCAAATGACTGCTCAAATATGCGATAGGCATCAGAAGGGGAAGTACTGTATATAATTCCCACACAGAAAAATGTCGTTAAGTACAATGTTTCTCTAGGGAACTCAGTCCCGATGCTCCGGGATGTCCAATAGCAGCTCCCTGGAAAGCTGTGCTGCCAGCGAGAGATGGGGCTGGTGCTGGGCAGGAGGCAGCTGAGCCTGCCCCTCGGCCAGGGCTGGCGCTTCCACTTCCTACCGTCCCCCTGGCAGCCGCATCTCCTGTCTTTGAGATGTCTCAAATCCTTCCTGAGCTGTAGCAAATTCCACCAGAGGACTGCTGCATAGTCCAGAGGCTTTCAGTTCCTTTCCCTGGATTTGATAGTGGACGTAACAGCGTAGCCTTTCAACAAATGAAGGAAAACAATCAGAACGGCAGGAAAGTACACAACAGCTAATAAATCCAACTTGCATGGTCTCGTTTCACTTTAGACTCTATTTAGCTTGTTTTGCCTCAGTGGATTTATAGAGATATCTGGGAAGAGAATTTGGCCCACAGAGCACAGTACTGAATAGGTTTGCGAAAGAAGGCAGCATTGTGAAAAGCAGAAAGCTGGTATTGTAATTAATCCCAAAGGTAATCCTCTGGCTACAGAGAATGCATTTGCAATTTACTGATAAGATTAGAATAAAATAAATGTTTTCTGCTTCATCACAAGGATTTTTCCAAATGTAGATGGCCTAAGTACTCCTCTAGTCCCCATGTCTAGTGTTCACTATTGCCTGGCTCCCAGCTACGGAGCTCATTGTCCTGGGACAGTGCAGAGGTCATAAGGTGGGCTAAGAAAGCTGTCTGAAGGAAAAATCACAGAAGAGAAGACACCAGACACAAAGATGTGGAAGCCACCTTTGGTTCAGGACGTTCCTAAACTACAGATTGCCAGAAGCTGGAGGGCATACTAAAAATAAGTAATAGTGTTAATTAAGTAATCAGTAATTCCTGCTTGCTTTGTTCTTGCGTTCTTTCCCTAAACCTCCTCTTGCTGGCCATTGTTGAAAACAGGATACTGGTCAACCTTTGGTCTTGCATAGTACACCAAAGTTACATTCATATTTCTACATCACTCCCTTCAATGTATGTTAATCTATGCCTTGTTACATCATTAGCTGTATGGAGCCCTGTGTGTTGAGAGCATTTGTACTGAGATCAATGGGGCGGAGGTCAGGTTGGGAGGGAGTTTGGTTTGTCTTTCAGATATGACTTCTCCTCCTTTCTCTTTATTTCATAATGCAATGTGCATTTAGAGGAACACTGCTTTTATCAGAGTCCTCACATTTCCCTCCTCTATTCAAATTCATAGAAGTGAATTTAAATCAAGTGGTTTAAGTCTCTTAATGCTATGAATCATTTGCTACTAGAGAACTATGAATCTGAAGCAATTATAATTATTTCACTCTGAAATTTCCAATCTGTACTGACTCATTGATGGTGTGTATGAGCAAGAGTAGATCCAGAAGGCCTTCGCTCTGGCCCACGCCTTCATCTCCGGGCACAGGTACAGATGCATTTCCCTTCTCTAGAGCCCAGCCTATGCACTCCCCTATAGGAATGTCTCTGATGAAGGCAGGCAGTGGCCAGGGCTGTGGCCTTCAACAGATCTGCTGAGCTCTGTAGAAAGGAGCTCCAGGTCACTTACCTGCCCGTTCCTCATAAGCTGCTCAGCCCTAAATGGGACTGTACAGCTTGGCAATACCTCTTTTAAAGGTCTATCTAATCTCTGAAGTGTAAGATAAAGTACACCTTGGTATGCAGACATTTACAGCTGTCTTTTAAAAGCATTCAAGCATTGCTCCATTTCAAATTACAAGCCTAAGTGGATTTCCTAAACTTCATTTTCAAAGGGAATCCAGGCACTTTGCACATTAATATACTTGTTTGAGCAAGCCTTCCCATAGAAAGCAAGGCTGGAAAGCCAGACTACTAAAGTGAACCAAGCAGAAAAAGCTGGGAGGAGAGAAAGGTTTATATACCTAGCCTAGGTGTCAGCTCTGGTAACTTCAGAAGCAACTAAATGGCAGACCTAAGTGCACATATATGGTTCCTGTCTCTAAGAGCCTAAATGCCATCAACTCGTAGTATAACTTAAGCACATCAGTCACTCTGGAAATGAGATTGTGCCTTCCAAAGTGTATGAGCTAAAAGGAGTTTTGGTCTGACCAGGCAGCCCTAGATGCTTTGTCCACTGTGTGACTGAGTGGAGCAGTTTTTCTGGCTCCCTTTAGAAATGTCCATAGATGGCGCAGCTCTGTTGAGCAATGGTGTGGGTCTGGAGGTTTTACATTCTTCAGGAACTGCTGCTGTTCAGTAATTTCTTCAAAGTGCACTAACAATTCATTTGTCTGCTTAGAAATCTTCTGTGTGACACTTGCAGTAGTTTAAAGATAATGAAGACCAAGTCAAATAAACAAGGAATGTGCTTTTTTATTATCTTAAGGTTGACAGGGTGTAGTAAGCGCCTTTTTTTCCCAGATGTTCCTTCCTGTCTTTCCCAAATGGCACACTCACCAGGAAAGAACTCATTGTACTGATTAGTCTTCAAGTCACAATAAAAAATCATTTTCTCTTACTGATACTGTCTGAAGATACTGCCCATTTACATTAAGAATACTCCTACCCATGTCTTTTTCCAAGTCAACTGGTTTTGGTTAAAGCCTCAAAAGAGTATTGAAGGACATTAATGTGTGAATAGATTATATATTTGCTTGTTTGGATTTAAGGGTTGTAGATTATATTCCTTAAATGAGCAGCAGGTGCAGGATGGAGGTAGAGTTTGTGCTTAAGAGATTAATTAGTATGGAATACATGAAGCTAAATGGACTTATTGATAAGGCTCCTGTTATGAAAAAAAAAAAACCACAAATTTTTTTTTCATCTAAAAGCTGGAAAATCTAAGATCAGTCCATTATTTATTTGTTTACCATAGGGCTGACCAACTAAATAGCAAAAAATCTCAGTTAAGCAGTCTTAAAAAAACACTTCCTAGAAGCTATTGCTGTAGTGTTGCACCTCTCCATTCTCATTTATTAGATAAGTTCTCTTAGATAGGCTACGGTTCTCTGAATACTGCAGGCAAGCACCGTCTGGGCATGCTGTAGTGCTCAGCAAAGAAGTAAGCCTTGCTGGGAAAAGTAATCAGGCTTTGCACCTGGACAAGAGACCTACATGGGAACTGACGGTGCCTGGCTACAGCTTCTCTGAGGCATCGTGGAGGTACTTATGAACAGAAATTGTAGAGGGGCAACTCGTACAAGTATGACAAAAAATAATTTGCAAATTGATTTTTTTTTTCCTAATTTTCAAGCAAAAGATTCAGCAGACAGAATATGTGGAGTTTTTAATGGTTCTTGTTGGCTTACCTTAAATAAATGCATTATCTGAGCTCACTAAGTTGTGCATTTGTTTAATCTGTGCAGCCCTAGCAGCTAATTGTTATTCCTCTCCATTCTCTTTTCCCTTTCCCTATTCTTTTAATCCCTTTTGTTTATATTCATTGTAGCTTGGTTTAAATTAGCATGTGCATTAATCGGAGAGAGAACAGGTCATCCAGTATGTTTGTGCAATGAGGCCTCCAGTATGAAACAGAGCAATGCTGCAATGCAAGCAGATAATAATAGCAATAAACAAGACTGCATTCAATTAAAGCTCTACTATCTAAAGCAAATTAACCATAAATTGGTAAACATTTATTCAGCTCTTCAAAAAAACAGCTCAAATAAGCACAACAAATTAGCATCTTCATTTGTTTTTACTTCTGAACATTTAACTCAGTTTTCACTCATGCTGAAAACACGTATATGAGAATATGAATCAGAAATAGAGCTTTATGTTACCATTCAAATTTTATTGGAGAGAGAAGTTTGCGTGACAAAATGCAATTTGATTGTAGAAATAATCTACAGGAAAAGATGGGAGTTTGTATAAGCTTTGCATTTTTGAACAGTCAGTTCCCGTAGCCGAGCGGCGTAGCCTTATCGAGGGCAGAACAGGAGTGAATTGGCAGTACATTAGAAAGCATGATTAAAAGAGGGAAAGTTGAAACTACTCTCATGTCAGCTGTTTTCCTCTACAGGATATTGAGCCATTCCTGTCCTAACCAGATACTGATTGCTTAAAACTTAGTCCAGAAGTACTTGTCAAGACCGTTTCCTCACTTCATTTTGACATGCTGAGCTGTGAGTAGATCCTGAGAATTGTTTGCAATTTAGTGCTAGAGGTATTGGCCTGCTCTCGCTTGTGGCTGTGGGAACAAGATCAGACCCTCTGGAGAGAATATGAAGTGCCTCCACTTTCCAGAAAAGCCATTTAAACTTTATAGCTGAGGCTCCTGATCAGTTTCTATGGACTCAGAGAGGTCTGGAGGATGCTGCCAGGTGCTGCCAGGAGGTTTCTTGTAGCTAGGAAGCTGCAGAGGATTGGAAGTCTTGCCTCACAGCAGCCATATATTCCTCTTCTTTCAGTAGGCACACAGCTTGCTGTCGTCACTTCCAGAGCCCTTCCTCAGCATGAACGGCAGGAGGCGTCAGTTTTTCAAGTGGCAAATAAGTGGGAAAAAATCATAATGCAACACTGGAATACTATGAGGAGAGTTGTGTGATAGAGCAAACATGAGCAGAAATGGCAGCTGTTCTTTCCAAGAAGATGCATAGGATCAGCATACTTCATCCTATTGCCTCCCTTATAGTCCTGAGCTTAAGTATCTTCCACCTATGGCTTT
Organism: Gymnogyps californianus; assembly: GCF_018139145.2. Taxonomy (NCBI): domain Eukaryota; kingdom Metazoa; phylum Chordata; class Aves; order Accipitriformes; family Cathartidae; genus Gymnogyps; species Gymnogyps californianus. The sequence continues at coordinate 178,797,010 of NC_059471.1, forward strand.
CTGGTGATAGGTATTAGCTTCAGTGTTATATCCAGATTAGTCCCTCTGCACTGTAAATGAGGTCCTCTGGTTGGTGAGATCGGGCTGCCCACACAAATGGCTACAGGATTCATCTCGGGTGCAGGTGACTGTGAGGCAGAGTAGAAATATTATAAATATCAGTAATATTAACAATTGAATTGCTAAGCATGCTTGTGGAAACATCGGGCTAATATCTACTTATCTGTCCAGGATCACCTCTTTGGAGAGGAAAAATCAGAGCCAGAGGAAGGTTAATCTGTGAGAGGAATAAGGCTTTGGAAATGGGGCCAGGAGCCTATAGAAAAAGAGAGGTCTGCTGTTCCTAGGCATGATAGGAGGTCAGTAGGTAACTTCTGGTGTTTTAAGTAGCACTGGTACGTCAGGGGATAGCAGGAGAGGGGGGAAGATCAAGTTTTGACCACCTGCACACCAAAACGCTGAAGGTGGAACTCTGGTCCTGCATTTTTTTTTTTTCATGCATGGTGAAGTTGCTGCAAAATGACAAAACATGAGCTGAGTGGAACAGGTCCCTCAAAGTATCGGGCTGTATCAATTTAGACTCGCCATAATGCATACTATCCTTTAATGCAAGGTAAATCCGTCATTTTATATTCATAGTTGCAGATTTTCTATCAAAATCAGTTTGTATTCCTCTGCTGTTGTTTTTTAAGTAAATGATTGACATAAATAACACTGAATCTTGAAATCAATTGAAGAGTAATTTTCTTTAGAGAAGAGTACCTATGACAATTGATTGCAAAACGACTTAAGGTAACTTGAGAAATGACACAGATTTAGGGAACCTTGGGTTTTAGTCCTGCTTCTAACACTAATTCTTCTTTGGCCTTGTTAGTTGGTTGATTGCAGCTTCTGATTTTTGAGTACTTCGGTTTGGCTGTGAGGTAGGTTTGGTTTGTTTAAAAGCGTTGATAACCCCAGGTCTGAGTGAGTTCCTAAAAGCTGCAGCACTTGTTCAAGTGAAAACCAACGGCAACCCAGAATAGTCAGCAAGCAAAGCATAGATCATTTGGGAAACTGAGTTGTTGTCATCATGGATCTGCCAAGCATAGCATCTGTATAACAATGCTTCATAGGGCACCTAGAAGTGTAAAAATAAAAAGTACCTTATATGCAATAAGTACTGTGTGCAAATATTTATTTATTAGGATGACATTCACATAGTTACATAATGAATTTTTTATCCATTATTTTCTCAAACTAATACTGATGATATTGATTGACCTTTGTTGAAAGTAGGAGTAAATAAGAGGATAACTACATTAATGGGTATTGTATATTATCAGAACTTGTGGGGTTTTCTATCAGAATATTCTCTAATATGTGCTGCAGCACAACAGAAAACTGAAACTTATGAGCTCTACATTTCCAAGAAAAGAATGTAGACCTAGGAAAAAATGAATCTTCTTTTTTCAAGTTTAGGTGGTTAATAATGGAGTTTTACCACATGCTTAGAAGACTTGTTTGAGATAGTATGCTGATGATCAGAAAAAAACTGAGAGATTACCACACCCATTAATGTAACCATTCAGCTCTGCTTTCCCAAGACACCCAGTAATACAAGGAGTACAAGGTGATGACATATATTTCAGGCTAGCATGTACAGAGCAAGAATCATATATAAGCATTTGTGAAAAATACATAAACGATTCTTATGCTTGTTAGAAGCAACTATTAACAATACTGTGAATGTTACTTTAAAATTTATCAAATTATATTTCACTTCAAATGAGAGTCATCTCTTAACCTTCTGAGGACTGACTGTAATGGATATTATAAATCTGGATTTGTGAAGAAACATCTCAGTCATATATTAGAAGATCTGTGTTACTGTTTGCCCAAGGCTGAAAAAAAATAGCAGTATGTTCAGTCCTTTGCAAAGATTATTTTAACCCCTCTGTATTTCTGCTTTTCTACTTTTTCTTTTTTCAACACTGTTTTTTCTTGATGAAGTCAATGGGAGTTGTTATGCAGTATCCTATTTTTATTTGTTTTATATTGAAATACAGCATTAATAACAACAACAACGTTATGTCCTTTTCTGATTTACTTTGCTTTTCACACCCCACCACAGCTTTATGTATCACATTTGTTCATCTACATGACAAAATGTTTTCTCTTAGCTATTTTGCTAAAAGCAGCAGGAAAGCTGAGACCTATATTTTTTTCCATTGTCCGTTTTTACAAATTGGTATTTTTTTTCCTTTGAATTACTCCACTGAAACATAAAACTAGATAAGCAGGTGAAGTCTGGCACCGGTAAGGTAGTAAGTAGTGGAAACCACATGCCTAATTGTGCTCTCCCAGTGCAACTGCAGCAGTGCAAAACCCACCTGAATTCAGTGCATTTGCTGATGAGATGGACCAGCAAGGGAGGAGTATCAGGACCCATGTCTAGACCTAGTCTGTGAGCACTAGAGAAATAAAACGCACGAGGGAATCGCGGTGTTTTTCCCACCATCCCTGCAGTAAAACCCAGGGAGAGTAGCCCTGCGGAGCGTCCCCTGGTACAAGCGGGATCTGAGGACCCAAAGCAAACTCCCTCCCCAGCAGTCGCAGCCAGCGCCGCTCTTCCCACTAATTAATGGCTTCCTTCCACCTGCACGGGTGACACAGCTCCCGCCTCGGCTGCGCAGAAGCTCGGCAGAGGGACAGAGGACCGAGGGTGCAGAAGGAAGCGCCTCCCGCGTCTGCAATGCTGGGGTCGAAGGGCAATGGCTCTTGGAGGGCAGCAGCCGTCACTGCTGCTTCCAAAACCACTAGAGAGAATGAAAAGCAGAGGACTGGGAATCTGGGCGTTGCATTTTTCAGGAGTGCTGAATAAACATGGGAATGTGTATTTAAAGAAATTACCCAGTTTAAATAAACAACTGGGAAAATGTGTCGGGTAATTGGATTTTCATAATCACCAGCTATGGCTTAATTTTAGGGTCAGGGAAGACCTGGAAATGACCTCGCTAATGATTAATAGGCTTTAGTAACGTGGTGGCCCTCCAAGGTGGACAGGTGGAGCTTCCTTTTGAGAGTTTTCAAACAAACATTGCATTAATCTTTTTTTTTTTTTTTTAAATCATGGTCTGTAATAAAATCTGCTTCTATAAATGTATTATTAAAAATACTCCAGTGGATTCTCGTCAATGGACTTGTTCCTATTACCCAATTGAAAAGAGGGCTGTGAGTATGTAGTAAGACCCCCCTCTGGGATACTAGACAATACACAGACACAAGTGGTTTCCTGATTGCACTTATTCACGTACCCAGTGATGAGGTGGCTGTCGCAGCTGGTGAAACTTCGGAAGAGTTAGTCTCATGCTGATTTTAATGTAATGTTGTCACGAATGTTTACAATTCCTCAGATTCCTCACATGATGCTCTTCCCCATCAAGACACAACCTCAAGGGCATGCTGAGGGAGGTGTATCATAACAAAATCTTCTCTAATTGGCCCAGACTATTAACACGGGGAACATAAAGATTATAAAGTTATTTAGAAGGTAAAAGAGAGTTGTAAATATTCAGAAATAAGGGAAAACCCATGTGTATGGTTCCTTCACTCTAATTTGAAATGGAAAGATACCTGTATGTAGTCAGGAGATAGATCTCGAAGAAGAAGAAGAAGAAAAATGAGTTGTCTGACTTGAAGTGTCACTGGTCTGATTGTGATTTCTTTATTCAAAACCTATTGGAGACAAGGGATAGTTACCAAAAATGGGCTTTGCTTTAGGTGGTACCTCCTTGTTGCTCTGTGGCCAGCCTTGTGCAGTCCCTCCAAGAAGGTGGGAAAAGGTGGGCTCACTACCTAACCTCTTTCCACCCAGGTAGCAAAAGAGAAGAGAAATCTTGCTTTCTACTCTTTTCTACAGAAAGTGAAGAATTTAACTGTTGGAGGAACACAGAGAATCCAAGGAGTCCAGAGCAGGACCTGAGACTATAAGTATCTTCTATTAGGACACACAAGCTCATGATGGGTTCAGGCCCTCCCTCATCTTTCAAGACAAGGCGATATGTCTTCTATTCCTCAGCATGGTCTTGAATGCAATAAAGAAGTCTGTGTGATTAATGTTAATATTGGCAATAGTTAGTATTGCTAATGTAAACATTATTAAAATATTTTTATTAACTGAAGCACACTTCTTCAAAAGTGTTCTTTGAGATGCCTGTTTTTATGGAAGAATTGCCTTCAGAGCTATTATCTATTGTATATCCTCTTACAGACTTTCTAAAAAGACTGCTATCCTTTAGGTAATTATTTTCTGCCCTATATTCAGTTTTTATTCAATGTGTAGCTTTTAATGTGTTAAGTACACAGCTAAATACTATTTCTTCTTTCCAGGGTAAGTTATTTGATTCTCAACACTGGTATTCGTCAATAATCCCCATAAATGGTAAAAGCTGTAAACTCAAAGTTATAATTAGATCAGGTATATTTTTTGTTGTTGTTAAAAAGGAAATAGCCTTTTTGCCAAGACTGTCAGTTATAACAATGTAAAAGCCAAAGAAAATATTAACATTTTCACTCAACTTTGTTACTGAACAATGCGAATACTTTTCCTCTATATTAGGAAATCTCAGTAGGCTCTCCCACAAGTATGTATGGGTCTAAATCGCTACCCATTTCTCAACCAAAGGTAGCCTAAACAGTTTTGGAGAGGTTCATTGCACACCTCTTCTGTGGATTTCTGGATTGTTTTCAAAAGATTGGATTTGTGATATACGCCCTCAGAGCCACCTGTTTGAAGGACTGCCTTTTTCCGTGGAATAAATTGCTAGTCGTGGTCAGAAGAGGTGCTTTCGCAGGAGGGTTTTTGTGAGAAAGCGGTCTAACAGGATGTTTTCCTTGAGAAGCGGCATGGAGCTGGGGGACTGGCTTCCCCCACAGGCAGGGGCAGTCCCCAGGGAGCTGGGATGGGTACGTGAGCCAGGACCCTCCCGCAGGGTCCGGCAGAGAGCAGCCACCACAGCCAGCTCGCGGCTTGCCCACCTCTCAGGCTGTCACGGCTCTGGATTTGGGTATGAGCACTGGTACTGCCGGCTGGGGCTTTGGTATGGTGCAGGGTGTGTAACGAGCCACAGAGCACTACTGGTAGCCTATGCACATATCAGTTACTAGTCATTTCTGCTCAGGATGCTGCTTCACTTCTGCCTACCTCCTAGCAAAATTAGCAGAATCATACCCCACCTACTTCCCTCTGCCAACAGAAATTGTCCCCATCTACCCCTGGAGGCAGCCAGCTGCCTGCGGCCGCCTCGGCTCCATCTTGCCTCTCCCACCTCTGCTTCTGTCGCTGACTCACTGTTAGCATCTGCGAGCCTGGGCAGCAAAGCTCTCGCTATCACCCACCCATCACCTAAGCTGAAATAGGCTTATGGACACTGTGGCACAATGTGAGATTCACCAGTTCCACCAGGTGGTCTTGTCTCTTGGCCATTGTTGCTTTGTGTTCTGCTAAGTGACAGGTAAGTGACTGAAGTCATTTCTATTCATGCAGACTGACATAATAGAAATGGTTTAATTTACAATAAAATTACTGAAGGATCTGCTGACATGTTTAAGAGGAAGGGAAGTGCATCAAAGTTGTGTCAGAACAAAAAAAAAGTGTTATGTTCATATGCTTACAAACGAAGAAGAAAGCAATAAAGCCAAAGAGTACTTATTCTGGTGGCAGAAGATCAGAAAACAGAACAGCAACACCAGCACTAAGTAAGGAGTCACAGTGTCTGAAAAGACAAGTAATTTGCTCAAATATGTGTGCATACAAATACCTATGGGCCACCAATAAATAATGAAAGGGTAGTAAAAAGCAAGTATTAACATAAGCAACTTTTGCTGCAGACTAGAGGAACGCATTCCCCCGATATTAATAGCACTTGCCTCACAGATACTATCTGATGATGTCTGTATGATGTTTATAATAATATGTGTTACTACTGTAAAAGGGACAGTTGTATCTTAACAACATCCCAGCGTCCAGAGCGGTGTGCAGTCACACTCACCCAGCGGGAGTTCTCCTGCCTGTAAGAAATGCACCCAACCACACAGAGTTCTAGCAGGAAAACTGGAGTCACTGGATAATGGATTAACCAGTAAATGGTTAATCACTGGCATATGCGACTTTAAAAATCGGCAAACTGTGGAGTTGTATTCTGATGTGGCAGAATGACTATTAGGAGAGACGGGACAGAGATCTTATGTTGTGGTTGTATGTATCCGAGCATGGTAGAGCAACTAAGAGCTTGAAGAACTCCCCTGTAAGCATACATTAACGGAGGGACGATAATGTGCACAGGTAGGAATGAAACTTGCATTATCATATCTCTATATGTGCATAGCTGCTTGGTAAATGTTAGAGACGTTTACTCTACCTGGGCATCTGTAGCTGAGTTCAGACAGCTGAATCTTACAGTCTTATAGTACCAATTTCTGATTTATAAACACAAAAACTTTGATTAATGTCTACAAATGTGTGTTTAGTCATCACAATTCACAGAGCATGGATTTATTGCAATCAATATGCCTAAAGTTAAAGGTTGAATAGATAACATTTGATCGATGGGTTGAAACTATGAAAAAAGACATTTTCTTCAGTGTTGTTTGGAGAAAGCGACAAAGAGAGTAGCGCTCGTACCAAGCATACAGAAGTGTGCTTTATTTGTATTTTCACGGCTCAAAGGTGTTGTTGAATCCAACTTTATTTTCCTGTAGAAATGTGAAATGTTGATGAATTTGATTGTCCTGCAAGAGATGTTTGGCATTTCCAAACAACCCCTCTAAGTCTGTGACCATTCCTCCTCTGGATGCAGCTTATTTATTGTGGTTTATTGCCTTTCCCTTCTCTCCTACCTAACATGAGACATTGTCCACTGTCTTGGTAGTCACAACGTTTGCACTGCCTTTCCACTTATTTCTGCTGATTTTATCACTTTTTTCCCCTCCGTTCTGCACATTTAATTTGAGTAGATTGTTAAACATATAGCTGACGTAACTGTGAATTTATTTCCAGGTTGTTATATGTATCAGTTAGAAATATATCCCCTTTTTTTTCTGTGAAACATTTCTTCCTTACTAAGATATCACTTTCACATTTGACATCCATAACGATTAAGTAGCATATAGGGAGCAGTTTCTACTTCTAAGAATAATCCAAATCGTTGCTCCCTAGCACACTGTTCTTGTAGCATCGGTTGTTAGATTCAAGAGGTAGGATGATACGTAAAATCTTGGTTTTCTGACCACCCAGTGCTTCCAGTGAAACCAGTCTTGCAGTCTTGCATACCCAAATCTCCCAGTGACTATACAGAAAGTCAGGGTGCATAAATAACTCAGGATCAGCTACATGAGTGTGGGACCTACAGTAACACAGATCTGATATAACTGTTCTAATTATTTTCTAACGCAGACGAGGATCCAATGTCTCACTGACTTTGGATATGAGCAGTTTGGGAAGTGTTGAACCTTTCATCGCTGTGCCAACCCCGCGAGAAAAAGTAGCGATGGAATACCTACAGTCAGCCGGCCGTGTCCTGACACGGCAGCAGCTTCGAGACGCGGTGGCATGTTCGCATTTACTTCAAACAGAATTCATGGTGAGTTTAACAACAAGCTTTAAATGAGGATTTTTGACATAATTGGCATAACAGAAACTGTGGGGAAAAAATAATTGGGCAACGCTTTAATGTCAAGGTACAAATCATTTCCAAAGGGCAGATTAGATAGTTTCAAGGTGGTGTTTTATGTTTATGCACTAAAGACAGATAAGTCACTCAGTTATATCCATGGATAATACAGATTCCTCTCAGTTTGAAGTCCCGTTCATAGATGGGATAAATGTTGTATTAGAGCTACAGTACAAACAGCCAGGACTGTAACACTGTGACAGTTTCAAAGAGATCATAAAGTTTATGATGACAGAAAATACAGTAATAATTGGAGATTTTGTTTATTCCCATATAAACATCATGTATGTTTGCAATTTGAAGACTAAATTTTTAGTCACTATAAATGACTTTTTAGAGCAGTCAGTCAGTCAGTCCAAAATATCTTTAACAAGCACTCCATACAGCAAGCCTAATATACTCAAGACCAAAAACCCTGAAGTGTCCTTATTTAATATTAAATACAAGTGTATTTAATATTAAAAAGGGTAAGAATCTAAAATGAAGATAGTGGCTAGGTAGAAACAAGTCAGAGCAGAAAAACTCAGTCAGGGAAAACACATTATTACATATTGCTTTAAGAAGACCTGAAAAAGACTGGTATTACAAAACAGCCAGATGAAAGAGGCTATCAGAAATAAGGAGACACTCTTTACAAGGGAAATAGAACGTAAACTGAAGCCAGTTGAATGTGAAAGCTGAATAAGACAGGCCAAAAAAGGTTTTGAATTAAAAAAAATCGTAACTTCATTTTTAAATAGATCAAAAGCACAAAGCTTACCAAAAAGTACAAGTATCAATAGATGATCAAAAGGGTAGAAAAGGGATTTGGAGAAGTTGAAGCAATAGGAGAGAAGTGACTGCATTAGTTGCATCTGTGTTGACCATAGAAGAACTTAGGGAATTTCCTACCTCTGTGGCAGGAGTAGATTCAAACAGGTCACTGGAGGATCTGTCTAATATTGAAGTATTAGTGCAATTGATTCTAGAACAAATCAATAAAATTAATAAAAGCTACTCACTGGAATAAGCTACTATCCACCCAGGAATCCTAAAGGCATTCACATGTGCAATTATTGATGTATTAACTGGGCAGGCGTAACCTAGCACTTGGGCCCCAGCAGCTGAGGAATCAGAGGGCCAGAGGTAACAGGAGTTTTTCAGAAGGGCTCCAGAAGAGATCCAGAGAACTGCAGGCCTAGAAATCTGATGTCTAAATCAGAGAAATTGGAAGGAATTAGAATAAAGAAAGAAGCCAGTAGATATATGAACAAATGCAATGCAGTGGGGAGTAATCAACACAGTGTAGCACTGGAAGGATTGGTTGCTTCTCAGAGTAAAAGGAGTTCACCAGTGGAGTCCCAGAGGCACCTGTTCTGGAGCTGATACTGACCAAGATGCTCTTAAGTCATCTGGAAAAGGGAATAAATAGGTGGCGAAGTTTGATGATGACACTGAATTACTGAGGGTAGTAAAATGAAAAATAGACTTCAAAGAAATTACAGAAGGATTTTATAACGGTGATGAGGCAGAGGAAATTCAGAGTTGATAAATAAAATGTTATGCATCTGGGAGAAAGTAGTTTTGTATACCACGATGGGTTCTGAAATACAAAGCTAAAAATCTTGGGAAAATAACTAGAGAATAATATAGAAAACATATTTGTGACATTGGAAAAGTCTATATTGCATTCACAACTGCATGCTGCTCTGATCTCTCCATCTCGAAACACATACAGAAGTATGGCGAACATAATCACAGACTAGAGCAGCTTCTGTATCAGGAGATACTAAATAGACAAGGACTCTTCTGCCTAGAAAAGAGACCGTGAGAGGCTCTAACAGAAGCTTGTAAAATTATGATAGCAAGGAGAAGGTGAATATGAAGTGATTATTCATGGTTTTTCATGCTAAAGGAACAGTACCAGGTGTCCAGTGCAATACAAAGAAAAGCTTGTTGCGTTCTAGTTCCCTCAGATGCCTTGCTACCAACTGCTATCACAGGGTACCAGAGAGGAGGAACCTGACATAACCAACTATCCAAACCAACCTTAGCCTAACTTTTTTAGCTGTTACAACTCATTAGCAAACTAAACTAAACAAGCAAAGCTTTTTAAGACTGGTTTAATAGCTCAAATTTAATAAATAGAGCCACACAGAAATGTATATCCTAACAAGGCATGTAAGAGCAGGAAGACCTATACAACCCCTTGAGCATACTACAGGTCTAACAAAGACATACAAACAATTCAGTTCTTATTAAACATGCCAGAGCACGTGATCCCTTGGGTTTCATTTTGTTTTCAATCTGTGCATGTAAGTCAATAGAATAGATGATGAGTGTCGTCTTACTCTAAAAATAGTTTTTCATTATGAATAATTGCATCCTACGAAGCAGTCCTTTTATTCACCTTTAAAAAGCCAGGGTTTATAGTAAAAGTCATTTGCTTAAGAAAAACAAATCCCTCAGTTGTTTTACCAAAAATTGGTCAAACACTGTACATGGAAAAAATTCTAAGCGTCCAACATACTTTTATCACCAGTTACGCCATCGGTTCTCTGCCATTCTGCTGCTTAGGCAGGAAAGCCAGAAGAAATAACTTCATTGTGCTTAAACCCCCCACGTTAGGAGACAGTCTGTACAGACAACTTGGCACCTCCGTAGAATCCTATTTACCCGAATCCTCTCACACAGCATCCGTGCATGGCTTTGGGGCAATACTCACATTTTATTTGTCCCTCAGGGGGGCAAACATGACTTTGGCCGTTCAGTGTTTCCACAGAATTTTATTGAAAAGATCATGACTTGTCTATTCCATTTTTAAACCATTTTTTAAAATGTGTTTTAAGATGAAGCTGTTGAACAGTATCTGTTTAATATCTTCCTTGCTACAGATAATAGCTTTAGTAGGAACTTGAGGCATGCAAAGAACGCAATATATAACCCTCACTCGTTCTGCTCACTCAGCTTGTTTTAACTAGCTAAAGAAATACAATAAGACAGTCTTCTTGAGACTAAAATTATTAGTTCCCATTAAAACCTTCCAAGTGTGCAAAAAGTGGAGAAACGTTCAAAGTTTTCAGTGGAAAACTGAAAAACTGAAACATGAGCAGTTTCGGGTTATGTTTAGTTCTTTAATTAATATTTAATTCTTTGATTAATAGTTAAGGGGGCATTAACTTTATTTTTTTCTTGTAAAAAATGGTAAGTTACCATCAAAATATTTTTCCATAATATTTATTAAGAAAAAAGAGCTATTTTCCTTTTTTTTTTTTTAATGCTGACAAAAAGGTTGGCTACTTTTATTTGGGAGAATATACCTGATTTGCAAGGAGGAAGAAACACAAATTGCCCAGCATATACTTCTTTAGTAGCCTGAGCTGCTACTATTCAAAAGACAGAATGTCTGAAGTTGGTGACAGAACAGAAGAATTCATTATTCCCAAAATACTGGAATGTCAGAAAATACAGTCCTGCATGGGAAAGTACCAGATTGTTAAATCTATAAAATTTGGTTCTCATAAAAATGGAAGGATGAGTATAATGAATATCTGCCTGAATTTTTCTCAGTTTTGCCACATTTTCTTGAATGCTTTCAGACACCCAAATCATATCTCGTCAAGTGTATGAACAGTTGTAGCATTCAAAGGCTAATGTGAGCCAGAATAGCTGTTATTAGAAGAGTATCGCCCAGAGAGGTGAAGTAGCCCATGAACAAAGGCATATATGCATACGCATCTATAATTGCATGCATGCAACTGAGCTAATGAATGTGTGCAGCTTATACATTATTTGTAATTAAATAATTATATATAATATGTATACGTTTAATAAAACAAATCGCTATATATTGCCTATATAGCTACAGAATTTGTATGCTAATTTGCACATGTTCATGCTATTTACAATCTGCTGGGCTTATTTTCCCCCACGTTAGCAGGAACGTTATCCCCATAATATCCTGATTTTTTTTCTGGAATAATCTCTTGCTTTTCACAGCCAGTTTCAGAATAAGTGACTTGTCTGTGGCTGTGATCTATGGCGTATTGTCAGATTTCTGTCTGTGCCCTTGGCCCAACAAGTACTTACTACTGGGAGGAGCCCACCGACTAGAAAGTGTTTACAGGATGTAAGTGGTTAGTATTATTAATTGGCCTTGTTGGCCCAGATAAATGCATTTCTGTTTTCAACTCGGTGGCATTTCTGCATCTGTCAGTAAGTTGCCAACTGATGAACTATTTTAAAACTTCAGCAGGCATCGAGAGGGAGACAGCCAGGTGGCTGGAGGAGCCCCACTGACCACCGTCTCTTCTTGTGCAGGCAGAGGACTCTTCCTCACACATCTTTTTCCAGTCTCTGTAGATGACAGATGTAGATCATATTAAACATAGGTTTAACGTATTGCTCTCAGTTGGTATATAGTTCAGCAGGGAAACCTTTCAGAAGCCATGCACTGGTGGTGTTTATACTAATCCAGAACTGAACCAGGGAAGCTCTAGGTCAGCCACTAGCCCATACCAGAGACAGTTAGGACAATTCAGAGCCCAAGGGCCAAGAGGAAGAGTCTCGCAGAGGTCACCACTGGGAAGGGGTGAAAGTCAGAGGTGGGTATGAGGGGGGTGTGGGAGCTCATTTTGTAGTTCCGTGGAGGAGGAAGGGGCATCAGAAGCAGGACAGAGGTGAGATGGTTTGACCTGAAGGAACGGGGATGAGGTTTATGCAGGAATGGAGTCTTACAAGTGAGAAGATCCTGCACTTAGCATAGGCATCACATGGATCGCAGTACAGGGAGCTGAAAAAGGCTTGGGTGAAGTACCTGCAAGGAAGGTGTATCTTAGCAGCAGCACTTTGGCTGGCCTGAAATGAGAGGTGGCGAGTCATTCTTTTGAGGAGTTAGCTGAAGAGCAAGAGCTCCTTGGGTCTGAAGGACAGTGGCCATGCATCTCATCTGTGCCAAAGGCCTGGGCAGGCCTGTGCCTGTGGAGTTAGAAACCAGCTGATTTTGGAGGAAAATCCTTAAGTAAATTTTCCAGTGGTACAAGTCAAAGGAGGTTTGCACTGAATAGGGTAGGAACATATCTTTTGTGCCTCCTCATGTTCCTATGTGTCTGTAAGAGGCAATTATTTAATATGCCACTATCTCTTTGGATAAATGTTCCAGGCTAGCAACGAAGTTTTCAAGTCTCTCTAGTAATGATTGTGCTTTTAAGTAGAAGTATTGATTTACTGAAGATCAAATTCCTGCTTACCCTAAGATAATTTAAATAATGGTGGCCAAAAAAAACCAGTAAAAAATGAAGATTTGAGTCAACTGAAGCATTTTTTAATGTGATTTTGCCAGATTGTTTTGGTTGGTAAAACATCCCACACAATCAGGAAAAAAAAAAAACCAACCTACATGTTTCATCTTGCCATTTTCAAAGGGTTGTTTTTATTCAACTGTAAGAACACTAACAACGTTTCAGAACCTCAAAATCAAAATTATTCTTACCCCCCTTAGACTAAGTGAAATGTTTTATTCAATGAAAAATTGGAGGATGTTTACTTTTCATGCTGACAAGCAATTTGAAAAACAGTAATTTTAAGTTGATCAGGAGTTTATCACTTGTATATTTTTCAAACTTCAAGCAAACTGTCACATTAGTTACTTGCACATCTGCGTATTTAAAGAAGACAACGCAGATCAGTCACAAAGATCAAAATGAGAATCAAGAGAAGTAGCTTCAGATTTTTATTACATTTTGAGTCACTGAATGCAAAACACTAAGGCACTTCATTCTAGTAGTTTCTATAAAAAGCAAGTGAGGTCTTTGACATTGTTAAGAGCTTTGCACAAAATTAAAAAAAAAAGTTTGCCATATATTAATATTTAATTATTTTGAAAGTTCCTCTCCTAATTATGTAAAATGTTGTACTTTTCTGCTACAGTACTGCACTTTTCAACTCCACTTTTCTAGAACTATTGTGCATTTTAACCTCTCTCCTAATCCTGTAAAAACTTGGCTTTTAATAATTCATCAGAAGTGTTCCTTGGAAGTCACCCCTTCAATATGCAACTCCCTGTGTTTATTAAAGGAAGGGTGTTGACAGGCTTGAGGTGGGAACCACTTTTTTTCTTAATAACTTTGATGTCAAAAGACAGTTGTGTAACAGCAGATGGCCTTCTGGTGATAATTTCCTGCATGGCTCCTTTGGAAACACCAATCTGATTTAATTTATTTTTTATAGGAAATACCGATGAATTTTGTGGATCCCAAAGAAATTGACATCCCAAGTCACGGAACTAAAAACCGCTATAAAACAATTTTGCCAAGTAAGTGAGTTAGCCCATGGTTTCCTACTATGACATTTAGTCCTGCTTTGAGAACGTATTGCTGTGAAAATCTAGCTGTCTTTATCTTTGATCGTTGTGTACCTATTCATAAGTGTATTTATAGCCTATGTAGAAAGATAACAAAAGCCCAGTGCTGTAGGACTGCCAAATGCAGAACTCTGACTGGACGCCTTAGTAGGTACACACTTTGGCAGCATCCCCACCACGTACTGAAATGCAGCCTGGGTGCATGCTGGTTTTCTGTGGAGGACAGCTCAGGCAGGTGGGTAGAGAGAGGTCTTCCATGCCTCGCAGTAGCTCCCCCGATCTGGAGGATGAAAGGACCAAGACTGTTGCCTCCATCACAGCCCACACCGTCTTGCAGTCACTGAATTCCCTCTAGTTGGGTGAAGCTACTTGGGATTCTGTCCAACATTAAGTGGCCCAGACAAAAAAAAGCAAGCGCATCCTATCCTTTCTTGTAGTGGACTTCCATCTTTATGAGTCCTCTGGTGGTTTTTTTTTTTTCTTCTCCATGCGCCAATTGGCTTTGTGGAAATCTGCTTACATTAGTAAGAAAACCACTCTCACACAGTGCTGCCTCATCGTTGCTGTAAACTTGTTACTGCTTTGCTATACTGCTTCTGTATTTTTGTTGGCCCAAATTCTTTATTTCTGACCAAGCAACAATTGCTTTGTTATAATTAGAGGCGATTGAAAACTTTTCAGTGGAATAGTTTTCCTTCAAAATATACATTTCTCTGAAATGCAGCTATTTTCATAACATTTGTGGGGGATAATGAGATATTCCATTTCTCTTTTATTAATCATTTTGTTTTGTGTTCAGTTTCAAAATAGGTTGCAGACGTTTTAACACTAAATACAGACATGAATATTTGAGTTTTTATAAATTTTGACATCACCAAAGTGAAAAAGTTCAGTGATTCAAAATGTTGGAGGACATTCCCACAGAAAAATGTAAACACATCCCTTTGCTTAGGTTTGGAATGAAGAACACTTTTAAAATGACAGCATATCCTATCAACTAGAAATTTGTTTTCTAATCATCTCTATAATGTCCTTGTAGGCCTATGTTATACGTTAGTCATGCAAATTCACACACTTTAAATGACAAGATTTCTCTCAGCGAGCTGGAACGCATTGTAATTTGTTCACATCATACAAAGGCCTTGCAGTCAAATTAATGAAAACTGATGGCCTTCAGCCGCTAGATTAGTCTCAGAAATGCGATATGTAGCTGGGAAAGAAACTCGTTGTGTGGAGTCCTCGCTTCCCTTCAGCCCTCAGTAAAATTTCCATTGTCTTCAAGGTTAGTTCGTCTATTGCAACCAATAGCTGTGTGCATCTGAGTGCAATCGAGGAATGTTGAAGGGAATTAAAGAAAGTAAGTAACTGAATGCAAGTTATATACCAAGTAATCAGAAAATTCAGCGTCCCTTAGAGTCTGGCCCAGTGTCAACAGGATGTACACAGAGGGTGAAATCCTCATCCCTTTGACGACAGCAGGACTTTTGCCATCAGCTGCAGTGGAGCCAGGATATCGCCAAGCCTCCCTCCGCCTGACGGGCAGATTTTTGGAAGGAGTTCTCCCTTCCCATAGCATCTTGCGTCCAAGCTGCCCCAGCCACCATCAGGTTTGCCTTCAGCAACGCCTTGCAAATGTGATGAGTCCTATTTCACTGCAGCATGTGTTTTGAATCGGGACATGACAGCTGGGCCGTGGTTGATGCTGATGAGCTTTGAGAACCAGCATGCCTTTGTGTTTTTACCTCCAGTTAGCTAGGACGTGCCACTAACTCCGCAGCACATTTTAAGTCCAAGCACGCTGCCAGTGTGCACCACAGCTACTCACTGACAGGCACTTTGTAACCATCCTTGACAGAAATCAAAAGGTCTGCTGTGTGTTAGCACCAGGCTTTTTCAAAGAAGATATTTTGAGGATTGAGGCACATGCTCATAATAAATACTCGCGCACCCCACACCCAGTCTGAGAGGGTTTGGAAACGATTTGAGTGATTAAATAGAACAGCCTTCCTGGTTTCCTGCTCAGATGATATCAACCTGCCGCTTCATATAGCCGCATCAGCTTTTCCATTCCCAGTGCTGGGTGTGTCCCCTGAATCGGGGCACCTGTGGTGACAAGTGACGTTTGAGCTGATGGATTATCTCCTAAAAATGCCCAGTCCTGCCAGCTCCACCCTCTGCGCTGTGGAGGATGTTCTCATTTTCTAAGAGATAATTCTGCAACAGGGTGCATGAGGGCAGGTTCACGTTAATAGATATTACCCAGCCCGACACACTCGTGAAATAAAATGAATGCCTAATGAAAATTATTCTATATGGAAAACTATAAAGTGCAGGAAATGTTACATTTCTATGGAAGATGTTTCAGTTGCAGTATAACATAGCCAACGCTCTTATGCAAACACTAGGACGCGTCTTTAAGTTTTCTAAGTATTATTTGCTTTATAATAATATGCTAATACAACTAACTAGGGGACAGTGTGGGATCAGAGGCAAGTGGCTAAGCAGTTCCTTAAAAATCACTGGTTTTCTGTCCTTCCTCCTGACTGCGACCCCACCCACTGGTCCTGTTAAACCCTGCTCCGTATCTTCAGCTGCATTCCCTCTGCCATCCACCTACAGCATTTCTCACTCCCTCTGAGCAGGTTCCCAATCCTGCACACAGATTTCCCAGTCTCTCACCACAGTCACATCCTTGTGGCAGAACACCAGCCCCGCTGCTCCCTCCTCATCCTCTTACTCCACATCTTCACCTTTGCCTGCTTGTCTCCTGTAGCCCCCACTACATGTCCGTGCAGCAGGACCTCAGCTTCAAAGCCCTGTATCTTTTCCCCTTCCTATCTCACTTTTCCACCTCAAACCAGAAGCAGAATTCCTGTGGTACTTCAGAACATGCATGGGCTCTTGCTTACAAAGGAGCAAGTGGCTTAACACTGTTCTGTGGGTATCTTCGTGCGTGCAACATGTCCAAGGTACCTGGAAGTCATTCCTTACCCCTTTCTGAAGAGTACCCTCGGGGCAAAAGCCTACGTGAAAACACTCGCAGCAGAACAGCAGATTCACAGTAACATGGAAGTAGAAAGCACTTGGCGGGTCAGACCCACAAATCCACAAGCTGTTGCTTGAAGTGCTTGTGCTAAAACTGGCTCTGGCACTCCAGCTAAAGACAAGGGGAAAGTTAAATCTAAATCGTATGAACAAAGCACTTTATTATGCAAGTTTATAGACAGACGCTGGAAAACCGTTCTCTTGATTTTGAGAATTTTCAAGCTCCCTTGCACTACAGTCCTGACTATGAATGGTCACGTTTGCTCCAGTCCTGCTCCCTAATGAAGGCAATAGGATCACCAGCGGGCTTTCAAAGACTAAAGAAAAAAATCGTATTTACAAAGCAGGAGGAGAAAAACTGTTTAATCTTAGCGGAATTCAACATGGGTTCATGAAAGCATTTTTGTATATCCATGTGAGTCGACAAAATGTGTCCTAGTTGTGGTCACCAGTATCCTAACATCTATAATATTTGTAAATAGCCAGTATTATAATAATTTATCTATGTTAGACTGCATAGTTAAAAATGTAAATGGATATCAGGCAGACCTTATTTTTAGTAGATAAGAAAGATTCCCTTTGCATGAATGAAAATGTATTTTGTAATGCTGAAGCATGTTTTAAAATGCAGAAGCACTCACCATGATAAATCTGTTAAGTTTTCCATTGAGAAATCCTGGATTATATTGGAAGTGCCAGGAAATGATTCAGATGAGATTAAAAAATGATGCATATTTTACAGGTGTTTTATACATGAGGTGTTTTGAGGCAGTTGTATTATTTGCAAGTCTAATAGCCTATTCCCCACCTGGCAGAGATTGGGAATGCAGTCTGGTATGATTCTTCCACGTTCTGTGTTACAATGTTTACCAAATAATACCAGTATGTGTAGTTCATTTACAGACTGCAAGCAAAACCAGGCAAAATAGAGGTGGATGAATTTCAAAATGTTTCAATATCTGAAAGATTTATGATCTTTTGGGCTGCAAGTGTGAGAGCAGTCTGCCTTACAAAATTTTCGTCTTCCTTTCCTGCTCACAAAACAGAAATACCTGAAGGACATCCCTTCTCACAGTATTTCAGTCCTGCTGTTGGTAAGGCAACTAGGACTGGACTAGGAGTAACAAATTACTTGTCTTGGAAATGCTACAAATACCCATGCCCTAAAGAATTCAGAGCATAGTAGCAGTTGAAATGGAAGAAGAAAAAACAACCACAGCACTTCATACCCACCATACAACGAATACAGCCTTTGCAATGGGACAAAGCCTCATGTTTTCATGACAGAGTGGTGTTCATGGAGTGGATGAACCTCCAGTATCGATGGCAGCGGGGGAGGCTGTCCAGCAGTGCCACCATATAGCCCGGCTTGTTCCCTGCACCAGGCAGTCTCATGGGGGCAAGCTACAGCCCCTTTAACACCCTCTTATTCCTCCAGACTGGTAAATTCAGGCCAATATTCATTTGTTAAAGATGGAGTTAGAGGAAGCTTCTTCTACTCTAATGGGAAAGCTATTCCAGACTTCCTAGATACATGGAAGAAAACAGCAGTAATTTTGCCTCAGTCAAAATTGTAGGAGACATTTTTTATTAGTAATTATAAGTGCTTAACAGCTCTGCTGCGTTTCAAGATGCTTTACAAACATTGATGAATGCAGCCTTGCAGCCACCATCTGTGTCTTTCAGCTGTAGCTTCAGACTCTCAGACTTTGCCATCCATGAGGAAAAGATTATTACCTCCAAGGTATTTGTCATTCAGGAGGAAGCTAATTACTTCCATTTGTGTCTGATGATTGCTTAGTGGCTCTGGATCTTTAGTGGTGCTCAGGTTTTCCTCATTTCAGAGCTGAGTTTACAGCACTTACCTATTTCATAACTGATCAAGACTGTTAATTTATAAAAGATTCCCATTCGGAAGCAGTGTTTGTTTCGTTCATTGGAGTTGGAAGGTCTCAGAAATTGTGAAACTGATTTAGCTGCTCCTTAGTAACAGAGGGATTTATCTCAAGACATGGTAATTAAACTGGATGTTGAGTCTGCTTGAAAGAGGTTTTTTAAGGTAGGGGTCAAGCTACACCAGAATCAGAGGCATTGTGTGAGCTAGAGGAAGCCGGTGTTTTTTCAAGGCCACGTAGCCTGAGGCATTTGTGGAAATGGCTAATAATCACTCTGTGCTGAAAAGGAATGAGAGCTTTCCTGTCCTCATATTGTTAAGGGGAAAAAAAAGCTCTAAGTGAAAAAGTTGGGAAAGCTAGTACAAAGAGATTTTAACACAAACTAACTAGGGTTCATGTTGTGCTATTAACGCAGAGGACAAGACTTCCATGCACAGACTTTGAACTAGAAGTCATGCATTCATTTGCACATTTTAAGAAACGTAGTTTCAAAACACCAGCCTGGGTCCTGCAAAGGCACCACTCCTGTCCAAGATGCTCCTGTGACCTCCAGTGGGAAAAGGACATAAAGTATGTTTGGGATCATCCCTCCTTTTCCTTTGATTTGCAAAGGTTTTATCCTGTTCTTACGAACAGGATGAAAAGTCACAAAAGAAATCCAAAAGCAACTCTGAAAATACCAGGTTTTGCTACAGCATATGTACATCAATTATGTATTTCTTGTGTAAACAGCAGGGCCACATAATAAATAGTGTTTTCTTACCACTCTCCAGTTCAGCATCCACATATGTATCTTTGAGCATATTGCCTAGATTGCACTCAGCAAAGCAGCTATCCAGAGACTATTTCCAAACCAATAGGTGTCTGTATACTGTCAAAAAGCTGCTGATTCTAATTAATTATTTAAGCAAACTGCCAGAAGAAAAGATTTTTTTTTCAGTACAGAAATATTTCCATATCATTTTGTTAACAGTAGAAGATTTTTTCAGAAAGGGTGTGAAGAAAGTCAAAGTATGCCCCTAGACAGCCACAATATAGGCCCCTCACTCCCGTTCTCCTTATCCCTTTCTGTTATGCTGTGTAATTGAGAATTTACTGGCTTTAATTCCAAAAGGGTAATACATGGGGCATCACATCATCACAAATGAGCAAGCAAAAACTTCCTTTGCAGGAGGGATTTAGTAACCCCCAGCTCTATACTCAACAGAACTGGCCCCCACTGTGTTCTAGATCATCCAAGACAGTGAAGGAAAAGAAGAGCTTGAAGGAAAATGTTCCTGTAATTTGGCATTGCGTCTCCAGTCTAGTACACATGAATGGTCACAAATTGTGTCAGATGAGAACACAGGACTGAAGAGAAGGATATGGATTACCTAGTCCAGCCCCTTACAGTGAACTTACATTGGTATAAAAACACATAGCTGATTTCATCCCAGGCAGAAGGAGCTTTTCTTAATTTAAATCCAACTGTAGTCATTGGAACAGAACAGCTTCAGGCAAAGATATCAAAGTTGAATCCAAAGGACTTGGTGTAATTATCTAGCATCATACAATGATATGACACAGGTTTCAAAGACAGTCTAGGCAGGTCAGCTTGATACTCAACACAGGCAGACTAGACCTTGCTGAACATTGCCTGGACCTGATAGTGTTGCTTTAATGCCCACAGCTTGCTGAGATGCTTCTACACAGCCCAGCATTGTGCAGTATAGGTGTACCTTAGTTACATGTGATGATCCTTTGTAGAGGGAAGAATTTGATGCATAATGCTTTAGTGCTTGACAACCCCGAATAACAGTAGATTATTTCTTCAACAAGTCTTTGATTCTCTATAGAAATCTTCTAATTATGGGTTTTCTTTTCAATTTCCATCTTCCTTGTGCTCTTAGATCCTCTAAGCAGAGTGTATTTGAAACCAAAAAATCCATCTGACTCCTTGAGTACCTACATAAATGCTAACTACATTAGGGTAAGTAAATGTACACTCTTCATGTGCTTTTGAGACAATATTTGATTTTCCACATAAATAAATGATTTTGCCAAGGTGCCACTCATTTTATTCCTGCCCATCTTAATTGATAATTCCTAATCTTTTTGTCTACATTGGTGTGACAGAAATAGTTTCATGAGCTGTTTATAACAAAGACCACATAGCCATGAATATACTAAAATGGTTGCAATAAGAAAATAATTTATCAAATAGTTTATAAAAAACATTAAGAATCACATGCATTACTATTTGTTTACTTCAGTATTTACCATTTAATATTGTCTTGCTGCCTTACAGTAAGGAAAAGAGGGTTACCTTTTCACAGCAACAGAGATACCGGTATTTTGGTAAAGAGAAGATCAGAGTCAACAGCAATATAAGCTGTATGGTTGCAGTCATGTTATCCACAAACAAGCTCAGTGATGATGGTTTTTTTTCCATGCATAACTATATCAATTGATAGTCCTGAAATCATCAGTTAAGTAATTAAATAAATACTGTAACAAGTTTGTGAAAAGGAGCATAAACAGATGTGTTAAATATCCACATGTGCACCAGCACACACACTTGTTCACATTCTACTCCCTATATTGAATGGTTACATGATACAAAGACTTTACCAGCATGAACCCTGTTGGAAAGCATTATTCTAAGTGTCCGCTACATTATAATCCTCGATCACACACACACACACAGAGCCCTCTTGAACTCGTGGCACAGTGTATGCTGAATAGACTACTAAGAAACTACTTCAGTCATGTTTTAGGAGTGTAGTCCTCTACCTGCAAAATTAAATGTTTTGATAAGAGTTATGTACCAGATCCTCAGCTGGAATAAATGTAATAGTGCAACTGAAATTTGGCCCCAGAGCTCTACAATGATGTTGCTTATTTAAAAAACAGTACATGAATATATACGTACACATCCCCCATGCCCCTTACCCTGCCTCACTTTACATCCTGTGCTTTCATTGTTTCGTATGAAGCCATCATCATGTAACTAAGCATAGCAGTTCTCTTTGGAGAGCAACTCTTCCATCAGCCAGGCCATGTTTTGAGTCCTCTGAGGTCTCCCTTTTCACCATGCCACCACCCTTCAGGCCGACATATGGTGATTTCTCCTGCTGCTAATACCAGTTGAACTGTCAGCAACTGCAGAAAAAATACAATCCAGCGATGAAATGGAGTTTCACATCCGTGTATGCAATATCATTAGGCTTGCTGGGATCCTGACAGTCCTGTCTTTGACAATGTTCAGGCAGATTGGTGAGTAGAAGGAGGACTGTTTATACCAGCTGAGGATCTGTCCCATTGGTTCATGCAATGAGTAACAGCTGTCAGGGAGAAAGGCACCCAAAATAAGACCCATGGCTAGAGGCTCCCGCACCACCTCCAGCCGTTTTCCATACACTCATCCCCTTCATACATTGCCAGGCTCTCCTGATCTGCATTACTGTTGGGCACCCTGTCACTGCACAAACTCACAAGTTCTCCTTCTCACCCGAAAAATAAGAAGGCAATCTCTTTTTTTTCCCATTTCTTCTTGCCTTTCCCTTTCCTCTACTTCCCCACTGTTCGCCTGACCTTTCTTTGACCTCCTATACACTTGTGTGTCTCGGAACTCCCTATACTGATATGCTATCCCTCCTATAAGGTCTCATAAAGGCGCTTCTCCCTTAGCAAAGATGCATAGCAGAGTCTTTGACTCCACAAGCATTCATGTATTTTAAATCTTTTTTCCTGTCACAAATCGTCATAGAAACCAGTTTTATAGTTCTCATTTTTTTTCTGTGGCTTGTTGACTGTAAACTATCTTGCAAACACTGCAGCAATATAAATCATGGATTAAAGTACCACTGGATGATGGAAAGCCCCAACAACTTGGAGAACAAAGTAAGCTAGAAGCAGCCAAGTAAGCAGGGAAATTTGAGAGGGTTTGATGTATTCTCAGGACCATTTCAGTCCATCGAATCAGTAGTTTCCGGAGGAAAAACTGTTCTACTGAAAAATTTCTGATCTGCTCTATTGTTAGGCATAACTGCTTTCCGTTCAGATAACTTTTTTTTTTTTTTTTTAATTCCAGATTCATTTTGCTGCCTTTTTAGAACATTCACCTGCAATTTTGGTCGACTGCATGAATTTAAAGTAAATGCTTTTGTGTCTGTTTCTAAACCAGGGATATGGAGGTAAAGAGAAGGCTTTCATTGCAACTCAGGGACCCATGATTAATACCGTGAATGATTTCTGGCAGATGGTTTGGCAAGAAGACAGCCCTGTCATTGTTATGATCACAAAGCTGAAAGAAAAAAATGAGGTATGACAACTAGCCAAACTGAGAAATTATTCCTATGGCTGCGTACTGTAGAAAGAACCTTAGCAGA
Organism: Gymnogyps californianus; assembly: GCF_018139145.2. Lineage (NCBI taxonomy): Eukaryota > Metazoa > Chordata > Aves > Accipitriformes > Cathartidae > Gymnogyps > Gymnogyps californianus. Next base: position 178,820,372 of record NC_059471.1, read on the forward strand.
TATGGAAGGAAGCTAGCAGATAACCAGCTCTTAAATACTCTGGTAATGGGCAATGTGAAAAGTAATGCTGGGGTAGCCAAATACACCAACTGCAATTGCATAGCAATCATAAGAGAAGTATTAAAAAAAGACAAAAAGGAATTCCATTTTCTGGATCTGTGCTGTTGGATTCATAATTTTTTAAGAAACACCTCATTTATCTGTTCGTCACCTCTGTATTTCTTGTTAATTTCTGGTATATAAAGAATCATAGAATCATAGAATGGTTTGGGTTGGAAGGGACCTTAAAGATCATCTAGTTCCAACCCCCCTGCCATAGGCAGGGACACCTTCCACTAGACCAGTTTGCTCAAAGCCCCATCCAGCCTGGCCTTGAACACTGCCAGGGATGGGGCATCCACAACTTCTCTGGGCAACCTGTTCCAGTGCCTCACCACCCTCATAGTGAAGAATTTCTTCCTTATATCTAATCTAAATCTACCTTCTTTCAGTTTAAAGCCCTTACCCCTTGTCCTATCACTACAGGCCCTGGTAAAAAGTCCCTCTCCGGCTTTCTTGTAGGCCCCCTTTAGGTACTGCAAGGCTGCAAAAAGGTGTCCCGAGAGCTTTCTCTTCTCCAGGCTGAACAACCCCAGCTCTCTCAGACTTCCTTTATAGGATTGGTGCTCCAGTCCTCTGATCATCTTCATGGCCCTTCTCTGGACTCATTATGATTAGAAGTTTCCTTATATGGTTGAAGTTTGCACTTTGCTATAATGGCAGGTTTTGAATCCATTCCAGAAATTACAAATCTTCTGGACCATCCCAGAAATACAGTTTGGGCTCCCAAATGCCAATACCATGGAGGGACTTAGCCAGAATGGAAATACGTGGCTCTTTACCTTAGCACCAAGTAGAGATGACAATTGCATTCTAATTGCTAATGGCCATCTAACTGCCTGTTATACATTCTGTGACTTTTGGATCAATTCCCAACTACATCTTTAATAGCTTTATTTAGTATTCATCCAAATTGTTGCCAAGCTTTCCTTGATAGTGCCAGACTCCATATTTGTGACTGCCAGACATTAGGAACGAAAATCACTGTCCCATGCAGAGGGCCAACACAAAGCTCTGTTCTGGAAGACTGAATGTTAAAGAAGTGGTTTACAGAGCTTGTGGACAAGAAAGAGACAGACATAAAGGAGTTTGACTTTTTTCTTGAGTCCAAACTGCTAGACTTGGTAGCAATTCTCAACTCCAGGTAGGTGCCTCAACCAAGTCTCAGCACCTTGCCAGGTAAGCACCAGGGCCATATTGCCCCTGCTCCGCTCACACCCCTGCTCTTCAAACTCAGATGCATGTGACGATAGAGAAACAGAGTTTATTCAGGCAAAGTTCCCAGTCTGAGTGATCAAGGGACCAAGATCCTGAGTGTGTTCCCAGGGCTCAAACTCACTGCTCCATTTAAACGTGGACTCAGTAGACATACTTTTCTTTCTTCTGCCCTTGACTGCTGCTTGGCCTTTTGTCACTGTGAGTTTGAGCTTCTAACATGAACTTAAAATCCAGTGGATTTTAAGAAAGCTATATGTAAAAAGTAGGTTGGTCCTGTAAAATATCCCAAGGCGTATTTCCAAACTAGGTGCCATTTTGCACTAGGCTGTTCAAACAAGTTTCCAGAAGCCTACCTTAAAAAGATTACTCCTGAAAATGTAGAAGACTTACCCCAGCCTAACTGGCCAAAAGAATAAGTATTTCACTGAGGAAATGCTGACTGTTTAAACACTCACATCTGACAATGTGTAAGAAGAATGACTTGAAAGAAGTGCCCAGTGGTTTCCATTGTGTCAGGAAGCCCTGTGTTTACCTGAGTTACGCAGGCTCTAGGCACTGCTGTTTATCCGCATTGGTGTGGCCTGGCAGTGGTAATTTCCTCCTAATAGAAAGGGCGGGGAATCTCAAATCGTTCCCAGGCTATATAGAGAGGCTGTGTTTGCACAAGCTGTCCTGCCCTGTCTAGAAACCTTAGGAACTCTCCCACCGTTAGCGGGTTCCTCCTGAAACCTTGGTTGCTATTGAGAAGAAAACAGCTTAGCTAGTGGCTATGCTCAGCATATTAACTTCGCTGTTAAAGTATTTGCTCTCTATAGGGAAGGCAAGAGCAGATGTTATCTAGTATAATAGCACTTGATATTTTTTCTTCTCCGTGGTCTGCTTTATTTCCATCATTTTCAGAGAGGTACATCTGCAGTATACACACATACAAATACCTTCATATTTGAAAGTGTATTCATCCACTCATCTGCATCCACCCCTGCACAAATACACCCCCATACCTGACTCTCAGGTATAGGCCCCATTCCTCAGTTGGTATAACATCAGTCAGCCTCCATTTGAGCTATAATGTACTATATTGTATAAAGTAATTTATAATGAGGGAGCTCTCAAATGAGAGACACATGAAAAAGCTTAATCTCAACAATAAATTCATTTATTTAGCATAAGTAAAACTATCTGGGACATTAGTGTCCTAGTTCAATATACTGATGTGATGAATTTGCAATAACAATGGGAATCGTGTGAAGTGATGATAAACAAAGGTTTCTATAGAGTCACTTCCTTCCATGAGATGAAAAAATATTTAAGACTCGCTGTGGTAACAGTCTTTGTAAGATAGATGAAGATATAATATGAAAGTAGAGTGCTGAGCAAAATACTCATTTCAGCTGTATGAAAAAAATGTGGAGCATTAAATTATTGGATTTTCTTTTTCTTTTTGAAGTCTGATTAAAAAAAGGAGATTGATTTGTAAGCAAGAATAATGCTGAAGGAACTATGGGTGCTGTGAGTATTTTAAGCAGAATCTGTAAAACCTGTCCTCAAAACTACATAATGATGTCTGAAAAGATTGGAAATCTTCCTGTGCAAGAAGAGTCCACAGCAAAGGAGCTTCTGCCTGAATAATGAGAAACTTGGAATTCTAGGCTATAATTTTAGGGTTAATATCTCATGTAGTGATCTAGGTACCCTCCCTGGTCATTGAAGAGCAGTAGTCACCTCCAGAGGGTGATCCATCCCACTCTAAGAGAAGGAGATAAATCACCCACTGAAGGTGACCATCTCTAATTCTGTAGTAATATTTTAGGACACGATCTTACAAAGCTTCATCCATGAGGCACATATAAACTTCATATATTACTGAGTTTAGTCAAGACAACTGAGCAATGGAAATTAGACAAATATGTGGAGTGTAAGAATTTTATAGACTTCTGTATAATTTTATAGAGAAGTTTATAGACTTCTGTTGTATCAGCTGTTTTTTGTAGTTATGCTGTGTACTCCATAGATAATACACATTTAGTTTGCCTTCAAAACTTACTAGCAACGTTACCTGTTAACCAGCAAACATATTTGGGAAGCATAAATAAAGAATACTGTGCAGCATTCTGCAAGAACAAAGGACTAGTACTGACAGATGCATTAAACAATGTGTGTTTATTCAACTCAGATAATGTAAATCTTGTTGTCAGTAATTATCTAGGACAATCTTGTTAACTCACTGTTTAAAGCTCATATTATTTTTCATGTAACATTTTTTCCCTCAGTTGGTCCACAGCCACGCTTATCCACACATAGCAAAGGAGATTTTGGAATTCAGAAATCCTACCTTTTACAGAATTCACATAAGCCTCTTTGAAGATTACTTGTTAGTTAAGTTAAGTATTGGCACCATAGATATGTCTTAGGTTTTGGAAAAACTTAAGAAGATTTGGTCCTAACTTCGAGGATTTTAGTATATGAAGGCAAATCCCGCAAGCCCTCTTAAAGTATACCTCTCATGCTTGAGTTACTAGTGACACTAAATAGAGGGCAGGAGTAAAAAGGGATTCTGGAATTGAAGCTTTGTTGTAATTATTCATTACTGTTGTGTGTTGGCCTGGTTATTGGGACATTTGATGTGTAAATTTGTTGGCATAGCTATATGGAAAAATAAACAAGAAGTGGAGCTGAAGTAAAGCAGCTTCACAAATATTTGAGAATTGTTAAACTAATTTTGTTCAGAGTCCAAATCCAAGGAAAGTAAAGCAGGTAGATAACACGTCAGCTGAGAAAGCCTTCATCCGTTCAGCAGAACTGGGGGACCAGGCTGCGATAGGAGCACTTCTGGCAAGTTAAAAAAGCCTGTGCTCCTGAGCACAGACCGATCGTGGCAAATAGCAGGTGCCAGCCCCAGTCCGAGGCAGGGCCGGATCCTACTCAGTTATGGAGATCCACCTCAGGAGCGGTCCCATGAAGCCTGGCACCTGGCGGGCATGGGATGGGGCACGCAAGGAGACAGGACAGGGGATGGAGGGAGCCTAAGCCTGCAGCCCTGTCACAGGGGGAAGTGCAAAGGCTGAAATCAATTAAAGGTCATGCGAGATACTGTTTCTTGTATAAACTTCCTGTTCGGGTCAAGGAATGTTGTTTTTTTTAAAAAAAAAAAAAAGGTCAGGCAGCAGATCAGAAATAAATAATCATTTATTAGCAAAAAGCTAACCAATGGAAATGAATAGAAGGGGGGAATTTGAAAGATGGCAGGAAGATGAGATTTTCCATGTGAAAGTAAGATTCCCAGGCATCTGGCTGCCGTGGAAGTTGGTTAGGATTTCTTTTTTTTTTTTTTTTGAGCTTAAGCATCTTTTAAAAAATCCTGCTTATAGCTGTTATATGTTTGCTGACTACATAGAGGATTGTACGTTCAACCCCAAGCTCACAAAATACGTGACTTATTTAGAAAGTGCTGTTACAGATGAATATGCTGAAAGGGAAACTATGCGGCCTGAAAGAAGAGGAAGGAACAGACTCAGGACCAGGACAAAGAGTGGAGGTGGAGGACTATGTGGTGATAAGAACAAGTGAATTCTTCCTTTTTTCTGATATATACTATATGCGATAAGCTTTCACCGATTACAGACATGAGGCTAGAGAGTAGCCTTCTCAACCACTGTGTTTGGCTTTTGAACAGGTTTAAAATATACCTACTTGAGACCAGTGGAATTTTCTTTTAGGTTCAAGTAATAGCTTGAGGCAATTCATTCTTTTTGCCGATGCTCCTGGGATTTTCTATATTATTTTCTCTATGTCTGATATCTTTATCCATCCCATATTTATCTTTATCCCTTTTTTACAATTAACTTTCAAAAACATGTTAATTCCCCCAAATATCTGTCTCCTTAGCAGTGCCTGAACCAGCTGATCCCAGCTCCGTTTTCAAGGCTATTTTTTAAAGCAGTAACAAACGGTATTTTTAAAAGATGCACGGAGACTGTGTTAAAAATAATCCATTGTATCTCACTAAATGTAGACAGACTGTTAAATGAAAGTTATTTTAATGAACAGCCCCATTTCATTGTCCACCCAGCGCAAGTTGCCAATTCTAGTTCTGGGAAAGAGTCAAGAAAAACACTCTTCTGGAGTGCCTGAAGGCTTTGTAGTGAGCGTCGCATGCTCGCATTTATCAAGAAGTCTCAGGGGTTGACTCAACTATTGTTGATTGTCAGGGTACAATTGTGTATTTAGACTTTTCTTTTTCCCATATTAGCACTGAAAACTACACTCCCAGGGAGGGGCATGAATAGCAGATCTGCAGATGATAGTAGCTATATGTGTCACATGGGGGGACTGTGGAACTTGTGAACACTTTTTTTTCGTACAAATTTCTGAGTATTTTATTGCCATTCTTGATGTCTTCGGGGAGACAGCAAATTTAGGATGTTCGAGTAATTCTGCAAAAGACAGGATTTGAACGAAACCAGTCAGATTGGCCAGCATTATTTCAGAAAATGTGGCTTTCACACACCTTACACTATTAAGGTAATGAGCATCTATTTTTAGAAAAGTATTTATACAACAGCGATGATTCGGTTCAATCAGCTATTGGGTTATCAAGTAGAGTAGCAGCTTAAAGATCACACCTGGTGGTAAAGCCTTGCATTTCACTGGTATTTTTTCCTGGATCATTTTTAGCAGGATTTACTGGGAGTTATGCTTTATGGCAACTAATTATATTAAAGGGATTGTTTCATTTTGTTGTGTAATGTAGGCTACTGTCTAAATATATACCAGTTTCTTCAGCAAGAGTTTGTGAGGAAATACAAACAAGTTCTTTCTGGGATTCCTATTATTGTAGAACTGTCTGTTCTCTTGGTGGTTTTTTTAGCTGTGCATTGGATATTAAAAAGAAGTTTTTCTTTAATTGTTGGATATTTTTTAATTTAATGAACAAGTCAGATTGGCCAGCATTATTTCAGAAAATGTGGCTTTCAAACACCTTACACTCTTAAGGTAATAAACATCTATTTTTAGAGAAGTATTTATACAACAGCGATGTTTGCTTTCAGATAAACTATAGAGATACTTTAATGGAAATGAATATGAAGTTGCAGTTGACTTAAAGATAAGCAAACTATTGCAGGGGAAAAATAAAATGGTTCATATTATAAATACTATTTCTTCTCCTTTTTAGTAGCTGCTTGTCAGATACATTGCTGAAATAGTATAACAGTACTGATTCATTAAGAATTCTGTATATAATTTTGTGTAGCTCTAGCAAGACTGATAGATTTTTTTAACATTCATTTCCAGTAAGTTATATAGTAGACAACTCAGATTTTGCAAAATACTTTAACATGCACATTAAGTCCCATTGAATTCAGTAAGATCTAAGGGCACATTTATATGCTTTGTTGTATCAGGGCTCAGGAAAGTAAAGAGGATAAAAAGTCTTGTGAGGAGAGGATGAATTCTGAATCTCTTGCTCAGAAGGAAATCCCATTTGGAAAGCGTAAACTTTATAAATTTAATTCTATGAATTAAAGAATGTTCTAGGAAAAAGAATCTTTAATTTTGAATGTGGAAAATAATTCCTTTAACTGAACTTCATTGAGATTTTAAGACTAAAAACAGCTGTTCAAAGTGTTCAGTGATAGAGATCCATACTTGAAAAACTCAGATCCTGAAAATCAGGCCTAAGTCATTCATTAAGAACCCTGCAATATCTTATTTAGGAATGCTTCTGACATGAATAACACCTCAGTTGAATTCATCTGAACTTTCCAGACAAATGTATTCTGTGCAAAAATGAGATATGAATATGGCTCCAGGATCCAGTTTGTTGACAACACTGATGCTTGCTTTCCAGAAATGCGTGCTTTATTGGCCAGAAAAAAGAGGAATCTATGGGAAGGTTGAAGTCCTTGTTAACAGTGTGCAAGAATGCGAGAACTATACTGTCCGTCAGCTTACAATAAAGGTAACAATCTGCATCTGAGAAGCATTGTTCCTAATGCTTTATTTTTTTAATGTTAAATGAAGTTAAAGTGTTTTTTTTAAAGGGCATAATTTTTTACAGGAGGAGTAACTGAGCTATGAAGCTCACAGCTGCAAGGTATGATTGAGACCAAAGCGCTGGAACACTTATCGTATTGCTGCTTTGTATCACTCTGGCAATAAAAAAGGCTTCAAAAAGAGTGCAAGCTTCACTCTCTTGAATTACATTTGCTTTGAGGCCTTTTTAGCATTGCCAAGGCGATGTAAAGGGATTTTAGTTAATGAAAGAACTAGCATAGCATCATTCTGAAAAAGATATGCTGCTCATGTTGTGTGCCGAGTGCATCTATAGCCCATTTGAGAAGCTAAAAATATAAGGAATATATAAGGAAAGCTTCATGCTTTCATGGTTCTGACTAAACATGAACTGTACAAAATAAGGCAGATGCTCCTCTTCTAAGTTACTCCCTATATTACACTTACGTGCTATTGGATTGCATCATCTGCTGCTCCTGACAGAGCATTACAATAAATAATGAATCGGGAGAATTTGTTTGGTGTTTCAGCCCGGGCAGTGAGAAGTGGGCAGAACTCATATCATCCAACAGAAATTACTCTAGCCCATATTTAGCCCCTTTGCTTGTTGAAGTAAGTGGTAGCAGCCTCTGTTGGAGAGAATAACTGGACAAACTGGGACGTTTGTTTAATCTAGAAGGGCAGTTCTTCTGCACCTTTAACTTAAATACTCTTGTAGTTTTAGTGTCAGACCCTTATGATAATGTCCTTAAAAGGTAGAGGAAATATATAATAATTTAGAGATTCAGAAGCCCAGATGAAGCTAATCTCTCTAGATCTTATTGCTGATCTAACACAGACCTCTGACAATGCCCAACTGAAAACACAGTCAGCAAGTCAGTAGTCAGATGGACAGAGCAGAACTTACATAGCTGGAAAAACAGCTAGGTTTTCAGGTGCACAAACCCTTCTTACAATTGGGTCCCTGGAAGCACGCCTGTTCTCTGCAATTGCATCCTCCGAGTCTAATAAAAAAAAATTGTTAAATCTCTCTTAACATTTTTACTGTCTTGTTACCATGACATTGAGAGAAATAAAAAGAATTGTTCACCACAAGTGTGCATATAAAATCTTCATGTTATTTTCAGCAAGGGAGTCAGTCCCGGAGTGTGAAACACTACTGGTACACATCCTGGCCAGACCACAAAACCCCTGACAGCGCTCAGCCTCTGCTGCAGCTCATGCTGGATGTAGAAGAGGACAAGGTGGAATCACTGGGCAGAGGGCCTGTCATTGTGCACTGCAGGTAATTTGCAATCCTTCTCTTAAATGACTGCCCAAAGCAAGGCCACAGCAAATCACATCAAACAGTCCTCCTCCTAAACAAAGAACGTATTTGGGGAATAGTAAAATTCCCCAGATCCTCTTCATGCTAATTGACTCTTTCAGTTCATATTTGAGGATTTGAGTTTTGGAGAGAATTCCCTTGTTGCTAGCAAATCGTTTCTGAACCATTCTCCATTTCTGCTAATGAACTCTGTTTCTGAAAGACCAGCTGGAAAAATTATTTTGCTACTGTTTCTTATTCATGATTTGCTTTCTTTTTAGTCTTGTTGCATAATTACATACCTAAAAGTCAGATGCAATACCTTGTGACTGGTTGGCTAAAATGTTGTAAAGCAAGTCAATTTTGAACAGCACGCATCAGGTACAAATTTGGAGACCAAAACACACCAGTACTAAAATTTGTGAACATTTTCACAAAGGCAGTTGGTTTGATACTCAAGAGCAAAGTGTCATTCAGTACTGAAGAGCAGAGTGTTATTCACACAAATTGTATCAAACCAGAGAATGTCCTTCTAATAATTCTAATGAAATTCCATTTTATTGCTTGATATTGATTCATTGCCCCATGTTGCAATTTAAGTAGTAGGAAGTAGTACTGGATTTGTTATATTGGTGGAAAGAAGCAGGTGAAGCAAAACAGAAAAAATAAAATTAAAATCAGCGTTTCCTTACTTGCTTTGTCTCATAACTGTGATGATACATCTCTTACAGTTGGGATAGTACTTTTTTTTCCTAGAAGTACATCAAAACAGAACTTTTCATCTTGAACCACTTCTTTTCAACTCCATATTTAGGAGATTTAGAGAAATGGAAGCCAGATTTGAACCATCCATCATTTTTCAAAACCAGAATGGGATGAATAAGGAACTTTCCCAAATTTTGTGCAGTTTTTTTATCAGGAATTGTAGTTTCCCTAAACAATGCACAAATCTGTGGATGGCTATTGAGAGTCTCATTTTTCTAGTAAGGATCCTCAGTAATGAAGGTCTTCAGAAGAACGGAGTGTCTTTCTGACATAAGTGATATGACAGGTCTGTAATCATGAGCAGGAATTTATTCATGATTAAAGACCCAGATATCATCTCAGTTGTGATTAAAATTAATAGTTCTTCAGTGACAACTCAGCTATCTATACGCTCACTACACTATGGTCTACAAAATGGGTAAACTCACGCTCCATTTTCTAGTCAGATAGATAGTTTCTTCCCTTTTAATCTGAGTTGCAGTTGAGGTCTCATAGAGCCTGTGCACACTTTTAAACTTGGACCTCAGATACAACTGCACAATTCTCAGTTATTTCCAGAGGACCATTACGGTGCACACTCAAACAATGATCCTTAATCTGAAGCAGAAATGCTTTAATAATCTCTGAATATTGGGAATTATGGCACTAGTACAAAAAAAAGTTTTTTGTACGTGTCTTCTTGTAGCCTTTCAGCATAGGGTGCTGTCTTACACACTTCAGTGACGAGCCCATTCAGGATTCAGGATATAAGAAGGACTTGACTTCTTTTTGCAAAGTAGTTCCTGTTCTGCAAGAGAATAGGAAAAAGAGTAAACATTTGTTTTGGTCCTTGAAATCTGATTACACACATACCAAGGACACAGATTTCCAAAGGAAGAAAGTTTTAAATTTTTACTAATCTTTATAGTAGCATTCACTGGAAAGGTATATGTTTCCTCTCATGTCACTCATCGAAAGCATGTGGTAAATATGGAAAATGTCTCCTTAATCTGTCCTTTGGATGTGTAGTTAGTACATCAAAATAAATTTGGGTTTAATGGCAACTAGGTGGTTTAGGATCAAATAGAAGTTTTAATTGAGAGATTTCAAATACAGAGGGAAAAGATTTTTTTATTTAAATTGAATCAATAAGGAAGAGTTAGAACACAGAATTATATTCTGCAAATGTAGAACTAATTTAGCCCCATTTAGTCAGTGAAACCAAGCTGACTGAGAATCTGGACCACAATGCCATTTTCTACTTCATAGAAGAACCAGCAATTTGGCATATTGGAGGACTTGTAAGAGTTTCTTAAATGAGAATAAGGGATAAAATTTTCATGCTCAGAAACTTGACACAGTTATAGTTATTGCTGGAAATTTTTGCTTTTCTTTCCTCATCAGCTAGTGCATGAATATGTTCTATAAAAAGCATGCTGCCTGCATCTCTTAATCCTGAAATCGTAACAGTCCAATATTCCACACTCCTAATTAACAGACCACAGTCATGATGAGTGAGCTACTACACCATAAACTAAAAAAGAACGGAAAAATGGAAATATATATAATAGAAATATATATATACACACCATGTTTGGGTGCTTGAAAATACTTCGAAGTAGCTCTCCGTATTTTCTGGATATACCAGGAAAGAAATGTCAGGCAAGTGAAGAACAATGTCATTTTTATCTTGCACTGTCTGAAATAAAGCTATGTAATAAGATAGGACCGGCACGCCTGAGCTGAGGAAGAAAATACATTAGAAAACCCTAGTTTTTGTTTAATACATATTAAGAACTTGTCCAAGAACACTTAATCCACCGCAAAAAAAGGGAAAAAAAGAACCCTTCATTATAGCTAACTTCACTTACATCTGAATTGTTTAAACTTGTTAGCCCCGCTTTCAAGGTTTTCAAAATATTTGAGGAAGAGAATGGGGGTATGCATTAGATTGCTTTCTCCAAATCCCTCTTTGTAAACTATGTCCTTCTCCTTTTGGATATGTTTATCCCATAGATATTGATGTCCAAGGAGACAGGCTGTCAACTCAGGATCTTCATCTCACTCAATCCTTTCTTACGCTGCCAGGTTTACATCTCATTATCCTCTCATGGTTGCCTTAGACATCCTCATATATTTAATAGTGCTGAGTCCTCTTGGAAATTTTCACTTCCAGATGGGAGAGCTCTTGAGTCTGTAAAGCACTCCTATCTTTCATTCCGTGGTGAGTAGATTGTGATTTGTCTCAGCTGTAGCAAATGGACATAACTCCTGGTAACACTTTGCACTCAGATATATCAAGCTTCCATCTGAGACACTCAATGTACTCTTCCTGGCATTAATTTAAATAACTCTTGCAGTGCTCTTATTAGGCAGGTAGCATTCATACCCATTGCAGAGATGAAGAAAGCAAGGCACCAAATGGTTAAGTATTTGCTATAAAGCCAGGCATGGAGATCTGGACCCCTGAATCCATGTTTTAACTATTTTCCTCATATTTTCCTGTCATGCAGCATGACAGGGATGAGCTGTACTGAATTCCACATTACTTAAGCAAGAAACAGAGTGGGACAGAGATTCTTAAAAGCGTTGGAGGCCCAGGGAGTAAAAATAATGCTAAAATGGCTGTTTCCAAGCAGGCATCAAGAAAACCTGGAGAGTTACAGCACCAAATCCTCCTCGCTCCTGCAGAATCACAGGAGAGGGAGTTAACTTCTTCAGCATGGTTCTAGGTCCTTTTTACCTTCATGGTTAGAGGTATGGTTAGCAGAACCCTTGTATACTTTGAGGGCTTCAAACATAAAGCCCCACTGACTTTTGCCTTTAGGTGGGCTTTTCCCCCATCTCAGTGCATATCTCCACCATTTGCTTGGACTGTGCCAGAGACTATTTGGACTTTGTGGTGCTAATGGAGATTGTTTTTCTTACCATACACTTGTGTGCAAACTGGAAACATGTAAGCCTCACAAATTACCCACAACAACTGGACTGCTGGAACAGTGCACCCTTTCATTTCTCTCTAAGAAAGTGAGCTGAGAAGTTACCCTTGCTAGACGTGCACCCAGGAACTGTGGGTTCTAGCAATTCCATGTTTCGTATTTTTAGTGTTTTCACATCTATTTGGTGTTTTCCACTTAACTCCTTTGATCTGTGAACTACATTCCCCTATTAAATTTTGCCTTCTTTTCAGTGCTGGTATAGGAAGAACTGGATGTTTTATTGCCACAGCCATCGGTTGTCAACAGTTGAAGGAAGAGGGAGTTGTAGATGCATTGAGCATTGTCTGCCAGCTACGAGTGGATCGGTGAGTTCCAGAACTGTCTTATACTTATACTTACTTGAACATAAATCAGTCAGTGATTCTTAAAATCAGTCAATGATTCTGAAATGATTCTGAAATCATTACTGAAATGATTCAGTAATGATCAGTAATGATTCAGTAATGATTCTGAAAACTTCTTCACAGTTGAATGTTGCTTTACATGAAATGGCTGCCATCACTTCTGCTGATTCTTATGACAGCATTAGCTGAATATTCAAAGTAACATTTCTATTTAGATCCTGAATAAGGAATATTGTTTTCTGGGTGAAACTGTGTGAGACTCCACTGAATGAAATTCTCCTGAGATGGCAACCCTGTGGTTGCTGGGCACTTGGCACTCCTCTTTTCCCCTCCTGGAGCTTTCTGCTGTCTGCAGCATCTCACTAGGACACAAGAGAGACAGGGCAATCTGGAGGCAAGGGATTGTCTTCGAGCCCGGATTGACAGGGACATCCAGGCTCACTCAGTGTGTAGTTTCTTTATGCAGCTGCGAGCACCAAGTCTGGTGCTGTTCCTATTCCCCCAGTTGTGCTGGGGGTCCTTTTGAATTGGGTTGGCAAACTTACCCAGCTTAAGAAAATAGCAAGGCATTTGTTGCAGAATTTTCTTAAGTCAGATCAATTCCCTGATTGAATTCACAGCTTGGGAGCAGGAACACTGTAAGCCAGCATTGTTGCAGAGCGCTTTGTTTTGTGAAACCATGGCTGAAGAGAGATTTGTGTTGGAAAGGAGGATGTGGGTATTGTGCACAATGGAAGCTGTTGGTTTGGTTGTACTTTTCTTTCTTATTCTGCTTGGGGAAACAGGATTTTGTATAAAGTAAATAAACAGGGTTGCGCCAAGAATAAAGTCTCGTTCCTCTCCTGCTGTAGGTACCAGCTCATATAATCTCCTTGCAAGCATCTTAACTGCCTCTGACATGCATTTCTTCTTTAAATGGAAACAACCCATACGGGTGCAAATGCTGAAAAAGAGCTTAGGTCAAAGGGACAATACAGGATTTTTGTGTTCTGAAGAGCTCTGAAAGGTACTGGAACCACGAATTGCAGAAGGACCAGAATCCATATAGTTGACTGTGTTTATGGATCATCTCCTCTGCCTTCCCCTCCCACACGCCTTCATCATACTAGAGATTGTAATGTGATCCTTACAGGGCAACATGAGCCACTTGGAGTGTAAAATTCTCCAATGGGAGTTCCTGACCTAAAAATCTCAGCAACAAAAAAGATGGAAGAGCTGAGGGAAAAATGCTTACTCTGTTTTAAATTATTAACTCCAAATTTCCAACACTCTGTTCTGATTATCTGTTCATCTTATTGAAAAAGGTTTGTAGTGTTCTCCCCCATTTTAGTATTTCTATTATAAGCTAACCTTTTTCTTATTGCTTTTACACTCCATTGTAGAGAAGTGGAAGCAAACTCTGGTCTCACCTACATCATTTTTTATGTCATTATTTCAGCTATAGAAAAAATAATCCAAATTTTCAACATTATAACTGACAACACAATTTCGTCAAGCATATCTGACTATTGAACTTTCTTGTATGTATTAGTATCCTAGATAAACTTGGAAAGAGAATGGAAATCTGACCCAAATTTAAACATTCATAACAGCAATCTCAGTGACACAAAGCTTGTTACAAAAATTGTTAAGTCTTGTGATTTGCGCATTTCTGTATTTTGTTGAGTTTCAGATTATATAAATAGACTCCAGAGATCTTCCTTAAGGCGCCTCAGCTCTTCATATTCTCAGGCATTGCCTGAGACAAAAAGTATATCTGTGTTTTAATTTTTAAAGACATTTTTCTGGGCAAAACTCTGTAACCAAAACCTCTTTTTCTTTTCTTTTTCCAATTGGCCATATTGCAGAATGGATCTTACTCACCTGGCAGTCAGTTTATAGCAAGGATTGCTAAGGCAGAGCTTAGCAGCCCCTAAGACTACAGTAGCCACTGCCAGCCCAATCAGATCGCAGGTTCATAAAGTGGTCGAGTATCACCGTTACATAGACAAAGCTCAATGAGACCAGCTTCCCCTGCTGACCCAGTCCTGACATGGTGGTTATTGGCAGGTGGCCTGTGAGATAGGGTCATTACATGTGGCACGAAGCTGGCAAAATGAACTTAACGTCCCACTAGACTTGGCTGCAAGAGCTGAGTCTGCCATAGCTGTGTGGAACTTCAGTTACCAGCGTGGCCAACATTAACAATGGGGTACAACTAGGAGCAGAGCAGGAACAGCGATGAGGCTGTCTTCCTCATGATGCTGGCCAGCAGCTGAGCTCAAATTTACTCTTTGTACATCAGATTGCCCTCACAAAACAGAAAAAAGAGAGTTCAGCAGAAAAGGATGGTTTTATCTGACCGCCTGGGAGCCAGAAACCTGCCTAAGAGGTACACTGAGTATTTCATCCCTGCTACCTCATCTCCACTAGGTTCCCAGCCAGCCTTGCTCACGCTCAGAGCTGCACCATCCAAACGCAGACCTGCTAATGGAATGAACACACTCAATGGTATCCACTTGTGTGTGAAGTTTTTGTCACATGGGTCCATGGCCACATTTCTACCAAGTGAATCGAGCAATAGGAGAAAAGGAAAGAGCTGCGCTTGAGGGACTCACAGTGATGCTGTAGTGATTTACCAAAACGTTCCCATTGCCCAGCACACTCCGTGAGAACCAAACAAGCATCTAGACAAATTGCAGATGGTGGCAAAAAGTTACGCTGAAAAATAATTTAATTAACTGCCTATGTAGCCCCTCTGGAAACAGAGTTTAAAATAGAGCTCCAACAGGGAATGAGACAGGAGAGAGCTGTTCCTACGTAAGGTATGTCCAGGTGCCACTTTCTTCTTAGCTGTTCAGTGTAAGTTAAGGGGTGAACGGATCTGGCAGTAGTCGTCTGTGCTGAGCTAACATGAGGAAATGGACCGTCCACTCAAAATCTTGATTCAGGATGGAGATACAGCCATGCTCTCTGTGGATTCATAGAAAGACAGACCCACAGGTCTGCTCAGCTTACTTTTTTTCCCAGTTCATTTTTTATGTTTTGCAACAGAAACAGGAAATGTTTGATGTGAGGCATCTTCAAGACTTAGTGTGATATCGAGAAACTTTGCACATTCTTAACCTTAAAGGCACATTCTTGGAATGACGTCCGATAACTTTGCTCTTGGCTCCTCAGACAGGATGAAAAGAGTTTCCAGTGTGCGTCAATTCATTGTTTAAGTGTTTTGACTAATTGTCTCAGGTTAAAAAAAAAAATCCCAAACCTTGCATCACATTCATTCTGGAGCAGGCTGCATCCAGCTGCACTAGCAGCAAGCCAGAGGGCAGGGTAAAGGACCCTTCCCTCCCCCACGGCTGCCCAGGCAGAGCTGGTCACGGTCCCTGAGCCCTCAGGATACCAGGGGCTGTTTCTTCCGAGCAACACCCCAGAGAGTCCCAAAAAAGCAGGGAGCCCAGCAGCTCGCAGAGGAGCTGGCAGTGTGGGCTGGCAGAGGACGAAGGCTGCACACTCAGCGGAGGTGCTGTAGCTGTGGGTACATCCCTTCTGGGCACTAGGGACGAGGGAGAGGAAACCTCCTTCCTTGAGCAGATTTCCTCCTGAAATGCTCTTCCACACAGCCTTTTGCACAAACCGATGTCTTAGGGTCAGAGATAATTCCTTGCTATTAAACATGAGCCTTGCACAGGAACAAAGGGGAGAAGGACTTGGGGATATTGGTAGATGAAAAATTGGACATGAGCCAACAATGTGCGCTTGCAGCCCAGAAAGCCGATCGCATCCTGGGCTGCATAAGAAAAATTGTGGCCAACAGGTCAAGGAGGCAATTCTCCCCCTCTACTCTGCTCTTGTGAGGCCCCACCTGGAGTACTGCACCCAGGTCTGGGGTCCCCAGCACAAGAAAGACATAGACCTGTTAGAGCGGGTCCAGAGGAGGGCCACGAAAATGGTCGGAGGGCTGGAACACCTCTCCTATGAAGGAAGTCTGAGAGAGTTGGGGTTGTTCAGCCTGGAGAAGAGAAAGCTCTGGCGACACCTTTTTGCAGCCTTTCAATATATAAAGGGGGCTTATAAGAAAGACAGAGAAAGCCTTTTTACCAGGGCCTGTAGTGATAGGACAAGGGGTAATGGCTTTAAACTGAAAGAAGGTAGATTTAGATTAGATATAAGGAAGAAATTCTTTACTGTGAGGGTGGTGAGACGCTGGAACAGGTTGCCCAGAGAAGTTCCAGGATGCCCTGGCAGTGTTCAAGGCCAGGTTGGATGGGGCTTTGAGCAACCTGGTCTAGTGGAAGGTGTCCCTGCCTATGGCAGGGGGGTTGGACCAGATGATCTTTAAAGGTCCCTTCCAACCCAAACCATTCTGTGACACTATGGTTCTATGAATCCCGTGTATAATAGCACTGACAAGACCAAGTTGTCTGAACCTCTGCCCCTAAGCTGACAGGGATGTGCATTGGTTTGCCCATACGGGGTTCAGAAGCATCATAACATCTTGGTTATGCTTGCTAACACAGGGCAAATGCGGTAGTGCTGAGCTCAGCCCCAGCCAGTCTTATCCATGCCTTCTTGGGGATTTTGTATGTTACTTCAGCACCAAAGAGGAAGGAGCAAGGGTCACCCCCACAGACAGCCTAGTGCAGCCAAACTTGTTTTAACCTGCTCTTCCTGCCAAGTCCTTCTCCCTGGATATGTTCCCTTCCTCCACCCCTTCCACAGGGCGGATCTAACCTGGGAAATGCACTCCCTTAGAGAACATCTTGGGGGAACATTGATGGGGGAGACAGAGAGGGAAGCTGGCTGGGAAGGGGTTGCGTGGGCAGGGCAGGACGCAGCAGTGAGGAGGAAGGAAGGAGGCTAGGCAGCACAGAGGACCAGAGCAAAGCCCTCCCATCACCTTTAGACTCTCACTGGATCTCCAGGCAGGGGACAGGCACAGAGGAGAGCAGCTGAAGGCAGCAGGCAGCCAAGAGTTATGAATTTGTGGATGTCTTTGCTGGCAAAGCTAAAAGGCTGCTGCATTTTGCACCGGATGGGACCATTTAAGAGCCTGTGATTTAATTCCTAGGAATAGCATATCATAATAGACACGCAGCTCACTAAAAGGTGTTCTACAGTTGCCTGAGCTCACTGGAGGAGCACAGACAGCTGGTCGCTTGCTTAAAGAAGTAGGTATTATTTTAATTATGTTTTTCCTGCCACAGCTATTTAACCATGCAGTAGCACTGAGGAAAATAAAAGGACCTTATGGTTGTAGATAACATTCTCTAATACCAAAGGACAATATTTGTTGAGGCAGTTTTACCATTTTCCATATAGCTTTGTGTATCAGTAGACCCTTTTGTTGCCAGGGTGTCTGAAGGGATCACATGGGGGTTTGTCAGACCTTCTCCTGTAAGATGCCTGGCTTCAACACTGCTCTGGATCCAAATCCCTCACAAATTTGATTGTTTCAATGAAGATCTAGCTGAGGCCAAATACAATACACATCTTAATGTCTTCCTTCCCACTAAGGCCATTTAGTCTTTCATCCCCCCAAAGGTAACTAGCTGCTCCACGGTACACTGAGGATGAACTGGGGGCTTGGTTCTAGAAGCCGAGTAGGTAGCTTTGAATACCCTGGCAGATGAGATAATGAAAGTGGAATTAAGTAAACTTGAGGCTTCACTCCATGAGAAGTGAGACCTGGAAGACCTTAGTACTGTCAGAAAGAGGCTCAGTTTAATTTCAGAGCTGAATGGTACCACTCTTACTAAATACCACACCTACCTCCTGTAGGACATCATCCCCCTCCTACCACAGTGCAATTGGCACTGGAGTACGTGGGACTTGATCTTCATGCTTAGACCTGACAAAGGGATTGTTATCAGGTGAATGTATTAAAAGTAGGCATCTAATCCACGCTGGCTGTAACTAGTCCTTTTTATGGTCAAGTTAAACTCTTTTGTATTGTTGGTGCTGAAATGAGTCACTGCTGTAAAATTTCTTAGGTGGCTGCTGTTCAGACAGGATGCATCGTAGGCGTTAGAAAGAGGACAGGAAGAGCTGTTCTCTGCACAGGCGATCTGAGGGTCACCAAAGGTTACATTTTTAGTAAAGGACAAAAATGAAAGGCCAGATTCTGACTACTCCCTTGCTCCATCAGTAGCATTGCTGCGTCCACGTTTCTGGCCTTCCTTGCCCAAGTGAGTGAGCAAAATTCTCTTTGAATGTGTTGAATTTGAAATGTAGGTTTTAACAATGTAGATGCCAGATGTTTTCCTCTCTAGTTCTTACCCTGATGGAATCGGGAATGGTGGTTCATGCTGGGCATGTGCTGGATGGTGTAAGTTATGAAGCAAGTATTTCTGCTCAGGCAAATCTCCCACTTACTCAAGCAAACTCTTAAGTCAAAAATTAAGAAAAGGGCTTGTATTATCTGGTGGTCACAGGGTTGGCAGGGGCTGGAGGTTGTTGCATTCTTAAGAAATAAGATTTCATTCTGATCTGTTTCCTTTTCAGGGGTGGAATGGTTCAGACCAGCGAACAGTATGAATTTGTGCACCATGCACTGAGTCTGTATGAAAGCAGACTTTCTGCAGAAGCTGTCCAGTGAAGCCAAGGGGGTAAAACCAAATGTCAGTCTCTTGAGGTAATTTGTTTCATTACCTACCAGCAGCTTCTTCAAGGAGTTTACTGCAGTGGGAAGAGCGGCTTTGAGGCCAACTTCTGAAAGGGTTGTGGACGGTTTGGCAAAAGTATAGAGATTGCTGGACCCTTACTGTAAATGAATGTATTGTGAGCTTCCCAAAAATGATTTCTAAAGAAGGTACCGTACTGAAACTACACATGGATTTCACATATATATCTAAAGGTGGGTTTAATTCTGTAATACTGATATCTGCCATATGGAATGTATGTATGTGCTACTGCTGCAGTCGAATGGACATTGGAACTTCTACAGAAGAAATGTTTATCAAGTGTATAAATGCTTTAACGTTTGCAAACTGTCTTGTGAATGGACTGTCAACTGTACTGTAAAGTGCTACTACTGATTATGTGGTGAGCTTGTTTCTTGGCCACATAATATTCTTGCTGCTAAAATTGCAAGTGTTCAATTATGGATTAAAAAAAAAGATGATGAGATAATTAAAAAATTGAAAGTCTTGTTTTTGAAAATATTCAAAAGCAGTTAATATTTTATATGGAAATATATGTTCTTCATACTATTAACTATTAAATGTGTATTTACTGTAGGTCTTACAGAGCAGTTGCAGAGCACAATGTCTGTTATTCAGTGTGTATGTATTTACCCTATACTGTTGATTGTCCTAGAACATGCTTCTGCTACAGACCCGAATCCAGTGTATTTGTAAATTGTGTAAGTCATTTTACTTTTAAAAGAAACTTTGTAGCATATATTAAATGGTTAGGATTTTAAATATTTGTCTTTCTTTTATTAATACAGAATTTTTTTGCTTATGTTGTTTATCTGCTCTATCTCTTTCAGTAAGAGATAGACGCCTTTAGTGATATGGACTGTTCCACGACAGCTTATACAAGAAAGAAAATGCTGCTATGACTGTTTCCTTTACTGTTCAGTAAGAGTTTGTTTTTAAGAGAAATGCGAAGTTGGCATTATGACTTACAGCACTGGGAGGTCTGTTTACAGAGTATAATGAGTTTTTAATGCAGTGATGTTGACTTTGCTTCATACTGCTAATAAATTACACTTGATATAAAATATTTACTGAAGTCTCTATTCTTGCCTGAAGTAGTTAATGCACCACACACTCTTGCACCCCCATAAACAGGCACAGCCCAGTACAGTTTGGTTAGCCTCCATCATGGCTTCAGACCACTGGAGAACCAATCCAGAGGACACAGGCAATCTCCCACTGACAGGGAGCAAGGTGGATCACCTGATGGGAAGGGAAAACCAACATCACTTGATCCCTCGAGATGAGTTTGTGTAAGACCAGGTGCAGACCTCAGAGCTTTGCCTCCTCCTCTTCCCTTTCTCTCCCTGCCTCTCCACTTGGCTTTTAGAACTTGTGGAGTTAGAAGTATCAATATCAAGATTTTGCTTGATTACGTATAGTTACAAAAAATGTGTGTTTGTTCCCTGGATAATACAGTATATACTTACTCAGCACCACCCAGATCACCTGCAGACTTGTAATATTTCACAGGCAACGAATTACACAAAAGTATAATCCCTCTTCTTTTAGTCTAAAGAGATTCAATATTATCTCTTTTCGTTTCCCAGGTGTTTGAAAACCTCTCTCTCTTTTGCCTGTATTTTTCCAAAATAAAGCAACTAGTAAACTCTGAAGAATCATATGAAAGGACAAAGTGGTGTAAAACTCCCCAAAACAATTGAATAGAAGGAAGTGCTCGTCACTGACTTTTTCCCCCTGTGAAGGCACATTTCCTTCCTAGCCTTCGCTTCACTTATCTGAGGTGGTTTTTTTTAAGAGAAGCATGGGGAGTTGCTAGAGGGAAAATGGATTCTTTATTTCACGTCCTGGTTTCTACCTGTCTTGCCTTGACATTCTCAGGTAAGTGTCTCTCCCCACTTCCCCTCTGCCGTATTGCTCTTTCTGCCGCTGAGCAGAGCCCTCCGGCACAGCTGGTGACTTACAAAAACCGAGTCACTTCTTCGCTGGGATTCATACAAGAGGAATGGGGGGCAGGGCCAACATAGCCCGTTCTGTTTAGATTTCTTTCCAAAGGAAAATAAACTGTCTCCTTCTATGCTGGAGATAGATACCTCTTCTTTTTTTTAAGAAGATCTCCTGCTAGACAATCCAGTAGCTGAGCTTTGGGACAAGCTCTTCGAAGGGGAGATTCCTATTTTTAATTCCTACTTTGTGAAACTTCCAGAGCCAGGAGCTTTCTGCGATGCTTAGTTAGAAAATACCCAGATCTGTAAAAACAAGGGGATGACAAACCTCAACCAAGGGAAATAAATACACATGTTGGGTTTAGCACTTTGTAACTAATGAGGCTGGAAATGTTTGAGTAACTGAGATGATTAAAAAAAGAGAAAAATCTAAACAAGATGTGGCAGGGAGGCTGCATTTGAAATAACCAGTTCCATGTTCTGTAACAAGTACGGATTTTGCATTGGTAACTTTGGGATTTTTTGATGAATGCATTGTAGCTCTCTTCATTTGAGTGTTTGGTGTTGATCTTTAAGTGTGGTGGCACAAAGAACTAATCTAACGTGAATTAGGATGGTCACAAAACTAACAGCTAGAGATGTTGGAGTAAATCCAGTAAAATAGATGTACTTCCTATCAGTAAAGAGCCTCCATTCCCGTAACGGCACAGGCACTGAGAGGCACACAGATCTGGGAATGTCCTCTTACATGTTTTCTTGAGAAACACTATGAGTTTTACTGAAACAATTTCCAGGCAGTAAATTATATTGTAAAAAGACGGTGTCGTAAAACTGAAAAAAAGACTGAGAGCTCGTGTAGATCTCTGTATGCTTTCAAGCAAGGGAAGTGGGGTATTTAGAATTGGTATTTAAAGTTAATAGTTCTTGGATTTCTTTTATATCCAGTTTAATTTCTTCTTCATTTTTATATATAATGAAGGTCAAGGTGACCTTTGCCACAATAGTTTGCTTTTTGCATTCTCATTCTTTACATTACCAGCACTTGCATCATGTGGGTTGTGCATTTGGGGGTTTTTTTAAATAGGTTCAACATATGGGAAGTTCATGAAAAGTTCAACACATAGAAAGTAGGAAGAGAGATTTATTTGCTGATGTATTTTAAATCATCAAGAATTTGCTTTTTGTTAAATAACCATGTGTAATCCATTGTCTTTTTCTGGAATTTTCCTCTTCCAGAAGGGTTTCTGATTATCCATGTCCAGAAACAGCAGTGTCTTTCAGAAAAGAGAGGAGTCATTATGGAAAAGTGCAATATGACCAACCTCAACCAGCAGTGGCAGTGGACGGCAGATGACAGGCTCCTCCATGTGAAATCTGCCCAGTGCCTGAGCATCTCTACGCGCTCTGCCCTGTCATCTCGTAGCATCATCGTTGATTGTCCCCAGGCAGTCAGGTGGACTTGCCACGAGGAGGATGGGCTCCTGAAGGTGGCCAACAGCTCGCTCTTTCTCACAAAGCAAGGTCAGAAGGTAATGGCCAAGCAGAGTAAGAAATACCTTCATACATGGATGCAGCTAGAAGCCAGCGAGACGGGAAAACCTGTTTATGTAAATCTGTGCTCAAAGAAAGGTGAGCTACTCCTTCAAGGAAGTATCCTGGAAGTTTGGTAACAAAAATGTCTCTTTTATGCTAACTCAAATGTTAAAAATGATGATATTTTATTCATACAGAAAAACGTTTTTCGTAGTTGAAAAGAGTTTAGAGAACCATAAAAAGAATAGCTGAGATGAGTGCTGTCTTTCTCACAACTGGTGGGGTTTTTAAGCCATTTTATATTTTCAGGATGTCTCTCCTTTTCTCTACTCCCAATCTTTGGATCAAAGTGCTTATGTGTAAGCTCAGCTCACTATTCTTGTGTCATTTCCTTTTTCACTTTTAAACAGAATTGTGGGTAGTAATTCCTAGTACTTTTTAAAAATATGGATGTATAAAAGTCCTTACCCTCCCCATTCATTTTATCATACAAATCCAGATTCAATCTGTCAAGAGCAAGAAGACATCTGAAAATCAAACACATGCACAATTATTTCTCTGATTAACCCAAATGCATAATTAGAACAGACATGGCTTACACATTCATGTGTTTACACAGTGTCACTTTGCCCTGAGATGCAACGTATGTGAGAACACTCAAAATCCTGAAAATAATGAACTGCATCAAAAATCTCAGAAATTCTTGCAATAGCACTTTGAGATGCATGGGTCTGTGCACATACTTACAGACGTGTTGATATACCTGTGTGGTTATGTTTCCATATCCATAGCAAAAGGGAAGGTAGAACGATTTGAATACTGCTTAATAATACCTCCCTTGATGTCCTGTTGTCAATCCTTCCTGTCAATCCTGTTGACATTCTTCTTGTGCACTATTAAGCAGTTCTTCATGGTAAATAAGAACAACCTGCAGAGTTAAGCTTTTTATTGGGGAACACACAATTTATTCTCGTCTTTACAGGATTACAAAAAATGTTTTATGACCCAATACTTTTGCATATGGCCAAGTTTTCAGAATGTTTAAAACAAATCCTTGTTCCTTCTAACCTTTCTAACCTCCTATTCATTGTAAGGCAGGGTACCATTTTTTTCAGCAAATTTGCACTTGCAGAATTCTACTCACAGCAGCAGGACTACTCACCTGAGTGGAGGTCTGAAAGGACAGCTTGCAGAATCAGGGAATGGAAAACTGGCCAAGATGCCATTCCAGCCCTCCCATATATTTTAGAGATTAAAAAGGCAAAATCATTTGAAGTCCTGTGTATAGGGTGAGTATGGCTTGCTTATTCAAAGACACCATGAAAAGTTAAGATGAGGTATGCAGGCAGTGTTATTTTCTTTAGATAGCTGGATGAAGTGCGGCCTAACAGAGTTAAAGTAACCTTACATCCTTTTCTTAATCATCCTCAGAGGAGAAGCAATTTAAGACCAACGAGTACTGAGTAAGACAATTGTCATGGGGTATTAAAGCACCTTCTCATCTATTTACTGTGCTCAGTCCTTTAATGAATTTACCTTAGTTTTCCTGAAATTCTCTCCATAGACAGGCCTGTAGATCCACTTTAAGAGTCTCACTGTGTCAGTTATCTCCTTTTTGACAGCTCTGGGAAGCTTTGCTGAGAAATCAACCATACATTATGATCCTCAATACCTAACTAAGAATTCCAGGTATATAAGAAACTCATAAAGAGTTGAAGCACTGCAAAGAGATTAATTTTTCAAATAATAATAATAATAAGTACTACAAGAACAAAATCTAATGCCCACAGTCCTGGTCTTGACATCCATATGCATGTAAAAATTTTCAATGTTGAATGCATAAAATTAGTCTTCCAAGAACATCTGTCTACTTTCAGTGAAAGCAGCAATGGATCAGCCTAAAATAACATATTCAGGCTATATTTAGCTAAGATAGTAAAAACTAAGCAAAGTCTTTGGAGCTGAAACGGCTGTAAGTTTTTCTACTCCTGACTAACACCATATTTTGATATAATTTAATACCTTCTAGCCTTTGTTTTCATAGTACTCATAAAAACAGTTATATTTTGGCAAAGGAGTAACTCACTGAATTGCATCGCAAACATCTTATCAGCCCAGATATAGTACAAGCTCCAAACCCAACAACTGCAACTACCTTTTATTCCGGACCTAACTCAAATGCCAAGCATGATTTTTCTGAGCCTGGGGAAAGTCTGAGCTTGGATTTGGATTTCAAATCAGCCATCTGAGATATGTTTGGATATACTTTTTTTGCCACAATCCTGACCTAAATGAGTCTTTGAGGAAATCAGGATCAGTTTAAATATGTATCCCATCTCTGTTCAGTCAGAGATCACTTTAAATCTAACAGCAGACAGTCCTCACACAAACCCGTGGCTGAATCTGGCATCTGGCTGAAACAGCTAACATGAAGAAGGGCCATGAGGTATCAGTGTCCCTTGAGATGTTGACACTTCAGTTCTCATCAGATTCACGAGGGGATTCTGGGCAGAGAGAGGAACAGTCTCTATAGTGCTAAGGCCTTCTTTTCACTAGCCGGCTGTTGGGGTCAGAGCTTCTCTAAGCCCAGGATCCAGGAGAAGGGACAGGAATGGAAACAGAGAAGAGGAAAACATGGGGAAGGTGAAGGCGTAGAAGGCAGGATGGCTGAAAAGAGCAAAAATTGTTGCATGTAAATAACAATTGCAGAACAAACACCATCACCTCTTGTATGTCTGGAAAGCACCCAGAGCACCGCTAATGCTGACACACTAATGCTGATGTCACTTCTGAGTTGTGTAAGCAATTCTTACACGCTTCTTTTGTTCTGGGTAGGTTAGTTTCAATAAAATATCCAATTAGAGAACAGAGGCAATGCTATGTGGCACCTCGAATATTACCAACAAATCTCAAAACCACTGCAGACCAAAAATTATTTACTAAAAGTGGAGAATGACTTCAAACAGGGAGACACAAGTCCAAGCTATATGCTGCAGTTATTCACTGAGATCTAGAGACGGTCACACAGCCTGTAGAGCAGTCTGGGTGCAGAAGGTGACATGAACTGTTTTGTAATATGATGCTCTGCATTGCATTTCTCTTCTACCATATCATACATAGTAGGGACATCTCCTGAAGGAATTGTAGCTGCAAAACACTTGAACTGTGGATATCAAGACAAAGCCCTATTCAAAAGAGTAGCTGATTTTGTGGAGGAGAATGGTTTTATTAATTACTGTTATATGCCAAGTACTTAAGAACCATGGTGGGATCTACAAAGATATAAAACAAGTTGGACAAGGAATTCAAATACCAAATACAGCATCTTTTTATCTCTTGTTTTGTTTGCAGTCTAAAATAGACAAAATATCAGATACTATGTATGAGCCAAAGCCTGATGTGCCATCTGACGTTCGAACTGTTACCTCCACAGTCCTTCCTCCTTTTCTACCCCAGTTTCTGGCCCTGCATCTTCTCTTTCACGTGGGGTTCTCTCTTCCCCTTATCCCATTTTCAGTTTGCCTGCTTCATATCAGAACCTGAGCTTATTGAGTTCACATCCCACTGCTGACACTTCAGTGGGTGAGATGGAAGCTAGAAGAGACCAGAGCAGTGCACACTCAGAGCATGCTCCGAACCGCTGGAGCAGCAGTAGCAACTGCAGAACATGGTAAGGGAAGACACGTGCATCTTCTTGGCACTTTTGGGAAAGCGGAAGAGCACCAAAGAAAGGTGGCAGAAGCACAGAAAAGGCAGCAACTCTCACCCATTTTTGCGATCATGTTAGTATCTCTGGGCTTTAATTTTTCCGCGCCTTCAGTGTTTGTAATGACTGCAACAATCCATCCATAGGTTCACAACAGGTTGGATTTTTGTGTGTGTAACCTTTACAAATTTCTCCAGGATAAATTAGAACAGTGAGAATCAATATTTTTATTCCACCTTCGAGTTGACCCAAAACTTTTTTCCTAAAAAACATTCACTCAAACCCATTTTTATCTCCCTGAATTATTATTTTATAGGCTTTTGTAAGTAAAAGAGTTTGCTAATATCTATGTGAACCCATGAAATACCAAAAATTACTTGAATCTTCTTTCTTTGGTCAAAGCAATACATGGCTGACCACTTTTGCTCAGCTCCATCTGGAAAAAGAAAGGCATCAATGTCAGATCCTTGGACATAATTACAACACCTTGTACAGAAGCCAATAGCATACTGACAGAAGCTCAAAGATAAATGTGGTTTTACATTTTGTAAAAAGAAATGGAAAAATTTGCAGTGTAGCCTAGGTCTTTGGTTTTCATAAATTTTCAAAGTCTCAGTGAGCCACAGCGCAGAGAGTATAGAACAAAATCAGCTCAGCCACTTTCATAGGCAAAAAATGGAACGATATGAACAGCTTCCCAGAGCAACCAGGAGGATGGCAAGTCCTGCTTTACTATTTCATCTTCTGCTGCGAGTGCTAACAAAGATGCCAGTTCCAGACAACTATACTGGATTTTCATGATTACATTCTCTCCCTTTATTTTATATGGATCTCTGTGTAGAAGCTGGAGTGGGTTTCAACTTCTAGGTGTCTAAATGTAGGTGTCTGAAGGAAGGGCTTATTTCAGTTGTCTCAACATAGGTGCTTTTTGCCATTTGAGATGCTCTGGGATATCCCACCTGACCTCTGATTGCCTACCCAGAAACACATAGGTTTCCCATAGGTGCTATAAGAGCCCTGAGCAGATGTCTCAGATGCCCTAGGGCAATTCAGATTGCACTAGGCAACTATGTTTAGGCAACTGAACCAAGTCCTAGGTGTCTACATAGTAGCTACCTTTCTGAGCTCACTTCAGCAGAGATGTAATCCACAGAGTTCATGGAGTCTAGATACCTTTCAGTGACCAAAAATCCACTTCAGGGTGTGCCGGGGCTATCCAGAGTGTCAGAAATAGGGCTGATAGAGCTATGGTATTATCACCATAGTTATCTGGGATGTGCTGCTACCACTGGTGCTGAAAGAGCTTTTAAGTCGCTACTTCAGCATTTCAAAACAAGCAAGTAAAAGAGCAGCTCAGGATTAGACTGGAGTTTGGAGACATTTGACCTCTCTGACATGAGATACAAATATTGCTAACTTCAACAACATTTCAGATAAAGAAGGTAAAAATTTTTCAAGTAGCACAGATTTTGCAGTTTTTAAAAGGTCTACATTGAATGGGAAAGAAAGGACGTTTAGTGGATTTTGTTCTTCTGTCACACTCCTACATACAACAGAAATCTGAAGTACGTTTTTTAAATAGAGTCTTTATTTTTGCAGTCTATTTACAAGTAGTTAGGCAGGTAAAAAGATAATTCATTTTGTCCTGCATATACAGAGATTTTAAAACAACCCCTTCTAGTTTCAAGTCGTGCCATCAGTGAGTTAGATGCAGTCTTACAGAGTATTTTTTCTTATACAATAGATTTCTGATTCATTTATGTTTCACTAGCAGTTCAGCCTTATTTTTCTGAAACCATGCTTTAATAGGGTAGGCAGATTGGTACGATGCAAGCTATTTCAGAAAGCTGCACCATGCCAGCTCATCTGAGTCTGAAGGCACCACTGCAGGGTTCTCAGTACTTGACAACTCATCAGCGCTCTTGCTCATCATACATGCAAAATGTATGGATTTCCTTTTCTTGTAAGCGGCCTGCTGCTGTGCAGATGGATGCAGTCTGCAGTACGCTCCATGGATGAAATATGCGCTTAGTCAGAATGTCATAATTTCTCCTGGGTGTGCTACTGATGATTACAATGGTATGTTCACACCCTGTATATCATTCAGCCACTAGTGATCAACGTCAGTGTCAGTGCTGCAGTTCTGTTCCCATGAACAGTTTTATGACTGATTTCCAAAGAGGCTGTTAGAACAATGCTAAACACTTCTGAAAAATCCCACTGTTGAGATTTCTGTGTACTTTACTGATGTCCAGACGGGAGGTGAGTTTTTTCTGGTTTAAAAATTTGGAACTCAAGTTGCATAGAAAGAAATCTGTTTGCTTGGGTCTTATAATATGCAGTTTTCTTTTATAAGTGCCTGCTATTGAAGAAGGGCTATGAGGGTCCTTACGGTAGGACCATAGTGGTTTTCCTTAGAAAGAGATTATAAACCGGGATCTTGATTTTCTTGAAGTGAGGGCAGATATGAACCCTATTAGTCAGTCCAATGTAGGATACATGGAAAGTGCTGGTACATATATCTGAAGTTCCAGTATGGCATAGTGCTATGCACAAGCCACTTCCATCCATAGGTTACAGGTCACAGACTGTTGTCGGTCTTTGCTGGGAAAGATCCTTTAGCTGGAAACCCAGGGTAGCCCTGAGCTTAACAAGAGGAGTCGGGTTGTGCAGTGACCAAGTGCTTGTTCATGGTACCTCCTCGGGCTGGCAGAACATTTCTGAGGACCAAGCGTTTCACTTCCAGGAGGGTCGAGCTCTCCCCTCAGCTGCTGCACCAGGAATGCCGGTTATCCCCTGGCGTGTGAGTCCCGTAAATGTTGCTGGCAGCACCAGCTTCCCTTTTATGGAGCAGCAGCTTTCCTAAAGCACAATTGCACTAGAACGCAAATGTCTTCCTGTTGGAATCGCTGCTATTTGTCTGTAAATAAAGCCAAGATTTTTTTTTTAATGTGTTTTTAAGTTGGGTGTGTAAATCTATATTTAGGAACCCAACTGAGTGGCCTTTTTTCCTAAGCGGCTGCTGACCACTCAGATGGACTTTTTTTTTAGCCATCTTTCTATCAGTAAGTTCCACTCCCTGCTGAACTTGGAGTTATCTGAGAAGCACAGAGCCAGCAAGCCTAATTCTTTCCAAGTCCTTGGGGCTAGCATTTCTAGTTGCCTACCACAGACTTTCAGAGACCCCCGACTAATAGATCCCCAGGAACAATGACTGACATGGAATTTAGACTAAGTCTGGACTTGTGTCAGCTAATGGGTTTGTTTCAGCAGCTGACGACAGCTTGAGCACACGGCTGCCCCTGCCAGACTCTTCCCTGTCCTTTTGGTGGGGGCCATGAAGGCATGTGACGTAGGACCACAGCAGACTCTGCACCATAGGCACTCTGCAGGGGATTCTGCAAATGAGCAGCATGAGGATGATCATGGAGTGTTGGACCAGCCCCGAGGGTTCGATGAAACCCTTTGCACGGGTATAAGACAGAGCAGAATTAGATCTGTAGTATTGTTTTCAGTGCCTTGATTTGGAAAAACATTTGATCAACATTTTTTGTAATTAAATGGAGACTTGGAGATTTTTATTCCCAGAGAAGCACAGTTAGATAAAAGGAGGGGAAACATTTAATCTGGGTATGAACCCATTCCAGCAAACCAATCCTTTTCAAGAGGATCCAAAACCGAGTACCAGGTGAACGCACTGTGCTGTGAAGCACAGGAAACACTTGCATGAAACTTTCTCTTACAAGGGCTTACAATCTCACTTTTATTTCTCAATGCAAATGAGAGCACTGCAAGTTTCTTTATATAAACATGTTAACGTATATATTTACACATATACAAAAAAACCCATCATGTTGACTTCATGGAAGCTCACCCACTGATCCTTTGGGTAAGAGGTAATTGCACATTGGCCTGCTAAGACATTATAATTGCACACCAAGTAATTACATTTGGAAGCTTCTGCTGCAATTTAACCCAGTCATTACGTTTTTTTCAGAGGATTTGTGAGCTAAAACTGTTATAAATGGCAACCAGCCCAGTGGCTCAGCAGCAAAACAAGGTTCTGTCATGCTGGAGACCCCGGTTCAAGGACAGACAAAGTGTCTTGGGCATTGAGCCAATGCACACTAGCTGTGATCCAGCAAAGGCAGGGCAGCTTTTTGTGAGGCGAACGGGCCAGTGAGTAATTCCAATCGCTTAACTGAAATGTGATGCTACCAGATGTAGAGGCCACCACAGCTTGAACCCTGCCCTCACAGCCACAAAGAAAGGATATTAAATACATACCAATGGGGAGGAAGAGCCATGAAAATGTGGAGGAAAAATGTGTAGTAAAATCTTTCCTGCGATCTAATTGCAACTTTGGCGTTCTCTGAAGGATACGTGACTAAAAAAGCAAATCCACCATTATATTTGCAGACACTTCAGTTAACTGATACAATTGTTAGCTGAACCTTGGGAAGAGAGCAGTCAGGGGTTAGCATGGTCTCTGCATGGGACTGATTTAAAAATGCAAGAGGAATGTCCCATGTGGGCACAAGGAACTTATCTTGAACAAATATCTTGAACAAAAAAATTATCTTGAACAAATTATCTTGAACAATTTTCTTGAACTAAGCCATATTTTGAACTTACACCAGGAAAAAGGCAGATGAGAATCTGGCCCATGTACTTACAAAGGAGGGGAGGTTGACCATATAAAGCTGAAACTGTGTGCTGTTTGATAGACTCAAGCCAGTGAAAAAGCTACGAGTGAAAACATTGTGCTGTTCATAACAAAGTACAACCTTTCTCTTCACTTCAGAATCATTGATGGACTGTATTTAAAATGAATGGTATGAATGTTCAGGGAAATTAATTTTTTTCTGCTTTTATTTTGCACAGATTTTGGTATTGATGCAAAATACATGTTTGCACTGAAAACAAAAAACTATAGAACTGACAGGTGCACTTAAACTACTTAGAAGTCATATCAGCCACATTTATTGGCATCTAAAGAATTGTTTATAAAAACGTAGAGCTGTTTTTAATTACTTTCCTTTATTTGCCTTAGATCTCCAAGATGCAGACACTTCTGTATGGAGTACTAGAACTACATCCCCCCCTTTAAACGCTGTTACCTCTGGGCCTGAAAATCTGCTGAAGAGTAGCACAGAGATGTTCATCAGAAACGTGACTGAACACTTCAGTAAAAATCTCATTGAAAACCTCTACTTTGACTTGAAATCTGCAGTAACAGAGAAAGCCTGGATTCCAACAACTACTCTTCGATACTCTAGCACTACAGAAGAGGTAAGGCAGAAGAATTATTGATTGATTTTTATTAAGCCTGCTCCACTCTGTGGAGCCTGATAGCTATTACAGGTGGATGTTTTGTGAACTAAAAAAAACAGCTACAGGACTAAGGTTTGTTCTTTATTTTGATGGGATGCTTTGTTCATGCTGATAGTGCCCTTTGCTAGAAGCACAGCTGCAGAAAAATTCTGCCTCTTCTGTGCAGCACAATCCTGGTGTGCACAATGCATTGGGAAAATCTCGAAGCTCCAGGGAAATGCTCAGGATACATGAGGAGCAATGGAAAGCTCACGGATGTGGCAGGAGCCACAGGAGCCTGGGTATCTGCTCTCAGTGACTTAGGCTCTGCCATTGGTTTGCATGACATGAGGGTCTAGCTCTACGCTCCAAGAATCACAGTATGTTTTATGACCTTATTTAGGATAATTGAGTCCTAAAATTACATACATGGTTTACAGACCAAAGCAAGTGAAATCTGAATGCTTTAACTTGCCTTACAAGGAGCCGTGGCCTTGACCCTGGTCAGCTTATCTACTGACCGATAGGTGGAGTGGAGACACACAGCCACTTCTTGATCTCTGCTCTGTCCAACCACCAACAGCCCTGGCAGAGGAGGGGAACGGGGATGCCAGCCCCATCCATAGAAGGAGCAAATGGTGGGCATTCAATACCTCCACATCAGTTTCCAGTCTTCCTTTTCTGCAAGGCACAGTTAAGTAATCTGAGAGCAAATCTGGAATCACCATTGGCAAAATGTGCACGGGCAGTTAGAGCTAAAGCATGCAGGACACTATTGGTCACTGTAGCTCTCTCAACACACAGTGGTTTAGAACTGAAAATCCCTAAATTCCCTGTGGCTTCTTCTCCAGGAGACCACACTGCACTCAATGTATTGGGGCAGGCAAACATGTTGTTTCAGTTACTACTTCGGGTGTCAGTGTTACTGTGGATAGGACTAAGAAATTTGTTTTGTATTTGGGAGGGCCGTGGACAGAGCAATCTGTACAATCTGGTATGACAACATCACTAGAGACAGGGAGAAAGGAGAAGTAGTGTCACCCAGGACTATGTTGACCCAAATAACCAACCTGAAGGTTTATGGACCCTGACACTGCTGTTCTAGTGCTGATGAGGGGAAGGGACTGAGCCAATGATGGATGCACTGCACCCCGTTCCATAGCTGATGGAGACAGTTCTTTTAAAATACGATTATTCTGGCTTGGTGCAGGCAGGCTGAGCTTATTTCCCCGTGCCCTCTGTCCATATGCATACCTCCTGCACAGAATACTGGTCTCCTCCAAATGGAAATGTCCTACATAATCTGTTATTACCCAAACTGCCTCCAGCACTCCTACGAAATAATCCCACCAGTGCTAGAGAAATGGCACCGTTTGAACTGAAGCTACTGCCTCCTGTGTTCCTACCCCAGTTCACCTCCTGATTCACATGATTTGTGCTGAGCAAGTTGCTTAGGTCAAAGCTTTCAAACCAGAATCCTGATGATAAGCACTCTAAGCATATCCATGAAAAAAAAAATTCGTATTTGTCCCTTAGAGCCTCCAGCCGGGTCTGGACGTTTGAATCTAGATACACCAATTTAGACACACAAACTTAAAATGTTTGGCCTCCATCTCTGTTTCCCTGTCTTTAGAGTGAAGTTAAAAACATTTTTGTCAAACTAGCAGGGACATTTAAAGGATTAACCAGATTTAACATGATACTTTGAAAACACATAGACTAAGCAAGTGCTGAGTATTGTTGTGAGGAAGACAATACCTTCTATGAACTGCATTTGCCCAGGCTAGGTCCTCTTGTTCGTAGGAGTAAAGCCTTGATGTTATTTGGCTGTGAGCATACCCATTTTGCGGGGGACAATGGTGACACTTCAATCGAACAAAATGTTTAGTTTAGAGCAGCCTTGGATTTCAAGTAAAACTGCAGCTTGCACTTTCAAACCATGACAAAAGCTATGCAAAGCCCATTTCCTCTTCATTAGAGAGACAGAGAGAGAGGTTGGTGTTAAAAAAAAAAAAGTCAGGAAACCTTGGGAAAGTGTCTGAAAGGGACTTTGGAGCCTGCTATTAGAGACACGTCCGGCCACTCCCAAAACTCACTTCCAGTTCTTTTTTGTTGTTGTTTTTTCTTTTTTCTTTTTTAATTAGTTTCTTGGCTTGCCACACAGATCGGTAAGTGTTAAAGGCTGTGTGACTGCTGATTTGCTAAAAGCCCATTTATTCAATACCAGTCTGGAAATAATTACTTGTATTATGTTGGCTATTCCATATAAATATATTGCCACCAGTGAATGATGGACCCCTCCTGTTTTATTCCAGTGCTGGCATAGACATCTGTGTCAGACCTTACCCTTACAGCAGCTTTGTGCTAGATAACGTACAGAAGGAAGTCTCAAAACCCTTAATAAACCAGTACTTTTCTACTAATACAAAAAAGGTAGTTTTAAAGATTTTACGATAGCAAGAATAAGAGTAATAAAGCAGGAACTTCTAAATTATGGGCATTGCTGAGAAGAAGCAACATCCCTTTTCTCCACACATTATTTTATGTTAGCTGGAAGAGACAGACAGACATTTCCAAGAGTCTTTAAATTTTACTTGTGGTAGGTTCAATTTCTCTCCTGAATTTTATAAGTTTGCACTGTTGGTTGTTTTTTCCCTTTCACATATTACATCTGCTTAACTAACTTACACCTACATATCTGAATTATATCTTTCCTGCAAATTCAGATTATGGATGTTTTCAAAAATCCTTACAATGTGAGCTCCATTTTCCAAGAAAAGGCAAGTTACTCCGAATATTGTCATCTTCAGAGAGGGGTTTGAAGTAATCCAAACATCCCGATAAGCCTTCAGATTTGCTCTTCTCCAGTGCTGGAAAAATATTGGTATGGTTTATGCCATTAGGTCCAAAAAGCACAATCATCTAAAGATGAATTTACACTGTAAAACTCTCTCACCTTGAACTGATTACAAGACACCTATATGTCATTTTAGTCCCAGTTCAGGTCTAATACACACACCTTGTGTTTTCCATCAATGGTTTGTTTATCACTGTACGAGCTCTTTGGGGCACAGACCCTCCTTTTGTCTGAAGTATGTAAAACATCTCTTCCAAAGGAGATCTTGCTCTGCAATGGGCTTGAGAATAGCATAATAATCAACACATATTTATATCATCACTTAAGGTGATGTTCATAAAGTTATTAATCATCCTGAGCTTTGCAGAGTAAAGCCCAACACTTTCAGTGCCATGTCCCCAGGACCGGGCATGGAGCTCCACTGGGACAGATGAAGCTTTCCATAGGTGCAGGTACCACCCACGAGCGCTCAGACCTGCGGTTTCTGAGTGGAAGAATGAGAGCTAAGGTTTCTCTGACACTTGCATCTTGTTTGACAGGCTGATGCCCAGAAAAATCCTACAGCAGCAGCTCCCCTAAAAGGCGGACTGATGTTTGTAAACCCCAGCACCTTTTTCTCCCTAAACTCGGGTAAAAGTGAAAAAGAGATGGTGTTGAATTTGCTTGAGGAGCTACTTTTAAAAGTTAAAATCCCATGTGCATCATACAGTACAGAAAGATGCAGAAAAGCGCCATTCCCATTGAAGAAAGTAGATGTCAAATTCCTCCCCCTTTATGCAATCTCAAATTTACCCCATGGCTGCTAGATTATTGTCTATTTGAGTATCTGAAGGTCCAAAACACTTCTGGTTATGTTTCTTCTCCCTCACCCCACCCCACACACACATATACATGAGTTTTAAGAGGCTGAAACCTGAACAAGAAGGAAATGGGCACGCATGACAAACGAAGAGGTGTGCCTGGCCGCAGCCGATTCGGAGTTGCGCACAGCTCGTTTGGTGCAGTCTGAAAACAGGGAGACTTTCTTGCTTTCCGTGGTGTGTGTAATTTTAGCTTGGGAGTTATTCAGGGGATGTGGGAAGGAATTGTTTCAAGGACACAAGTCGAGGCGGAACAAAACAAAAAGCTGAGATAACTTGGCCGCCTACAGACGGGCTACTCCTCTGCCAGGGTGTGGGGCTGCGAGCAGCAGCTCGGCGTTGGGCTCTGCCGGGACTCTCCTTGTCGCAATGCCTCCGGTCATGGTGCCACAGGGCCGGGGAGAGGATGGAGGCCTTGGTGGTCTGTGGCTAACCCCTAAGAACATCAAAGTTTGGGATGCAGAAGCTGGAATGGCAGTTCAGTGATGGCTGAGGCCAAGAGGAGGGTGGGCCAGGAGATGGGGCGGGTATGAGGGGTGGCAGGCACAAGGAGAAGCGGGCATGTGAGGCGAGGTGGCCAGGAAGCGAGGCGGCCAGGAAGCGAGGCAGGCATGAGGAGAAGGGGGCATGCAAGGCAAGGCGGCCATGAGGCAAGGCAGGTGTAAGGCGAAGCGGGCGTGAGGCAAAGCAAGCATGAGGCGAGGCAGCCATGAGGTGAGGCAGCCATGAGGCGAGGCAGCCATGAGGCAAGGCAGCCATGAGGCAAGGCAGACGCGAGGCGAGGCAGCCATGAGGCGAGGCAAGGCAAGGCAAGGCGGCATCAAGTGAGGTGCAGCCGGCGTGAGGCGGGAGTGCGGCCGCCCCCCACTGACACCGGCACCGCCTGAGGGGCCGAGGGGCCCCCATGAGCCAGGAGGAGCGCGGGGAGAGAAGCCCCCGGGGAGAGCCGACATAGGGAGGAAGCGGCGAGGAAGGAAGGGAGGTCGGGTGGGAGAGGAGCCGGGAGGAAGGTGGGACCCACAAGGAGCGAGGGGCGGCACCCCGGGACCTGCCGCCCGCCGCCGCCCCGCGCCCCCCGGTCGGGGGCGCGGGGGCGGCGGCGGGCGGCAGGTCCCGGGTCGCCGCGCTTCGCCCCCCGCAGCGAGACGCGAGGAAATCGCCTCTTGATTGCGGAAGTCGGCGGGAAGGGCTCCGGCAGAGTCAGCCCGGGTCAGAATGGCAGCGTGGGAAGCGGCGGCCGCCTCCCCCGCCTCCTCCGCTCCTCCTCAGCCGCGGGCGGGCGGGCGGGCGGCGGGCAGCCCCCCCCGCCACCCCCCCACCCCACCCCGGTGGCAGGGAGGCGGCGAGGCGGCCGGGGCAGCCCCGAGCGCATGCAGCAAGCGGGCGGCCCGGCAGAGGGCTCGGCGGTCCGCCGCGCGGAGCCCGGCGGGGAGCGGGGGCCCCCGGGGCCCGCCGCGGCCACTTCGCTTCTTCATACCCCCCCCACACCCCACCCCACCCCGCACCCACCCCCGCCGCCTCCCTTCCCCTCCCCGCGAGGGTTTTCGGGGTTAAAACCTGACGGCGATGCTGAGCTATGGAGCGGGATTCGCCCTGTGGACGGCGCTGGCCCTGACCAAGGTGAGCGGCTGGGGGGCTAGTGCGGGGTCGCCCCTCGCAGGTCCCAGCCGAGCCCGGGGGGCACAGGCGGGTTTGCCCCGCACCGGCACAGCACGCAGCGGGGACGGGGTTAGGGGTGAGCCCGGGGGCTACCGGCGGCTTGGCGGAGCCCGGGGGGGGGTCTCTCAGAGCTTTCCCCGCTCTCCGCAGGCCGCGCCGGGGGAGGCGGCGGGATGCAGCGCCAACCTGACGGAGCGACGCGTCGCCGGGCAGAGCGTCCGGCTGCGGTGGGGCGCCGCGGGCCGCGCCTGCAACTTCAGCCTGGCCGGGCGCTCCGAGGACGGGGAGGCGGCCGGCTGCCAGCCCGCCCCCACAGGCAACGGCTCCTACGGCTGCACCCTGCGGGGCCTGGAGGCCGGGACCTGGTACCACCTCCGCATCGAGCCGCTCGCCGACGGGGAGGCTGTCAACATCTCCGTGCAGACAGGTACGGGCGGAGGGCACGGCAGGTGCTCGGGGAGGGTCGCCGGGCTCTTCCTTCCCGTCGTCTTGCTTCGGCCGGCGGTAAGGGGAGGAGGGCGATGCGTTTTCAGCTACTGTGAACCTGCAGTGTTAGCTGAAAATAGCTATCCTGCGCTTGAGTTCTCTTTATCCTGCTGCCAGAAATAACCGCTGCCAAAAATTATCCTAGCAGGCTTGAAAGGAGAAGGTGCTGTGAGGAGACTAGTCAGTGCTGGGAGTACGTTTCTGCTGCTCCCTTAAGCTGCCGTCCAGCAGAATGCTTTAAGTAGTAGCCCGTAACATCCTTTGGGCTCATGCAAACCTGTTGGCTTCATAGTTCCTCAGGTGACAGCTTATTTACTCTGTTTAAAATACAATCTGTTTCATGGCAGGTAGATCCTGTTCAAGGATAACTTACTGTTTCAGCCCATTTCTATACTTTTATTCTATCTAACCAGAGTCTAAAAGTCAGAAAGTAATGCTGAAACTTCTTGCTTGTGTGTTTTCCTTGAATACAACCAGTGAGGTGTTACGACGTACAGTTGTGTGCAGAGCACTTACAGTGTCACATCCATAACTGGCTGTAAAAATGTTCCAGCAGCCTGCCAGAGTGCTGCCAAGGAAAACCCCCTTTCTGCATGCGTGTTTGTGTGTGCATGTGAACTACTCGGCTGTGAAGCAATGGATGACATAGAGCCACCAGCTGCGGTGACAGAACTGGACTCTTTCTACCTGTATTAGTGTTTTTTTAAAGATGATGAAGTAGAATATTGTCCAGCCTCTTAATGGTGGTAACACAAGACTCAAAACAGATGTCTTAAATGAGGTCCATCATTAAATGCCTCCCTGATTTGCTCCTAAAGTGTTAGTTTCGGAGAGGTACTTTGCAGTATTAGTATTGAAGATTACAGCAGCCAAATACTTAACAATTACCGGTTCAGAGACATCGTTTACTGTCAGACCCTTTTCCCTGCATGAACCATACAAATGCACTAAATACCATCCTTTAATTTGCTTTGGTAACTCAAGTTAAAAAAAGTCTAGTGACAAATCTGCTGGTGTGATAGCTATACATTAAGCACAAGTCATGTCACTTGGTAAAAATGAGTAATGGTTTCTATGCAGACAGTGATTTAAATCCGTGTCATGCATCATGCCAACTGTTTTTAATATTGATGACTTGTAATTTGAAAATTGAAAGAATAAATGAACCGTTACCAGAGTGACAGGTATAAATCACCATCGTTACTGGATAGTAGAGATCTATTATTGAACACTTGCGTAGAAGTAGAGAAAAAGATACCACTTTAGGCCGCATTTTGATTAATCATTAATCATTTAGACAGTAGCTTATACATGTCATTTATGACTTTTTTATCAGTAAATAGATTTTGCAAGACTGTAAGATAAAAGTGATTGGAAGCAACTGCTGATTATAGTCATATGATATAGCTGACATCAGAGTGAAAAGACTGATTAAAGTTTAAGTTGAAATACTGCAAATTAGTGGACCATAGTTGAAGTGAGGTTTATGTTTGGATTTTGGATAGCAGAGATCAGTCAAAAGCATCAAATAAGAGTAGAGGAACCGTGGAGGTTTCCTGCAAAGACAGCTACTCAGATTGCTGTGTGGTTCCTTGCTTCCCTTGATTCAATCACATCAGTTGCATTGCTTGATGGTGTTCAAAATAAGCAATTAGCTCCAAAATTTGTCAATTTATTTTTTTTTCTAAAGAATATATATAGGGTTTATTATGCCTGTCAACAACCCATCTTGTGCTGTCAATAATGTGGTGCATTTCAATGCAGAATGAGGGAGGATTATTCCTCTGTATGTTTCCACTAGGGGCAGCATTTTAAACCAGTTTTCTGGAAGCTCTTTTTCACCTGTTCCTTTGTAACTTGATGTCAGTAGTTTTGTTTTATGATCTACTGAGCCTGAATGTCCATAGGCATGTGTTCCTGGAGACTGTCCTGTGAATATGGAAGTATGAGCAATATTTTCAGCCATATTGTAAACAAAATTCCCACTGATTTGAATGGTAATGGAAATGAGCTATCATGGGCCGTCTAAAAATATGATGTCTGGCCTTGGTACTCAGTGAGGTTCCCTTCCTGAGCTCTTTGTCTAAGAAAGACATGCTAAACTGTCCTTTGGAAGTGCCCAGCTTTCTCCACTGACTATAAAAGGAGCCTAGGTTAAACCAGGCACCTGAAGTTTAGATGGTTGAAGTGGTGAGAGGAACCTCATCTGATGTGTTTACTTTTGCAAAATGAGGTTTTGAACATCTGCATCGTCAAATGTACACAGAGAAAGTTGCAGATGCGTTTATCTACCTAGTTCAGAAACTTTAACTTTTTGCTCATATTCAATCCTGTTAAAATTTTCGTGTGCTCGTTCCTGTTATGAGTTCAATTTTCATCATGTTTCTTATACAAAGTACTGGACTAGCTAAGCCCATAAAATCCAAAATATTTTGTTAAGTTTTGAGTGTGATCTGTTCTGACTAAGGACTTAAGGTGAAAGCGATGAATAATGCGTACCATAGTTGCAGTTGTAATGTGAAGGCTTGGAGAGGAACAAATCCCTAACTTAATTTGGCCTTTTGAGTATTTAATCTCACGTTAAAATCATAGTTATGACAATGAGTTAAGTCTATGTTGTTTGCAAGTTTAATATTCCAATAGGGTAAGTGCGCAGCTCACCAAGACTGCATAAACTCTCAAGTGACACCAGACCCTTTGTGAATCTTTTGAGTAGAGAAGCAGCTTCTGTTTCACTTGTGGATGCATAGATCTGAAATCTAATAATGTATGGAATACTGGTACAATAATCTGCACTAGTCCGCTAAGGTGGAGTCTCTTCACTCAAGAAATTTTGGTCTATGGGTTATCAATTTAAAATGGCAAGTATTTAATCCTCTAGAGCAGAACTAAAATAGGTCCTCCAAAACGATGGAAAATACAATCACATAGGTACTGTATAAGCCAGGTATACACAGGCATGCAAACTCACATACAATGTTGGCCGTTGTGCTATTTTGGTAGAATGGGAAATGAAGAAAAAGCTGATAACACCATTTATCAGCTCTGAGCTACAGATAAATTTTCCACTGCAAACCTGAGATTACAGATGTTAGTAGGCACAAGTCTGTATATTTATTTCACATTAATATTTACCATTTGTTATGTTATGTGAATATATATACATAAACCAGCACATAAACCCATACAATTAGTCAGCATGCTTGACATTGTAAAGTTGGGACAACACATGCACCTGTTGGTCCTTTCATGTTATGTTCTTTATTGTTCTCAGTAAACCTGTTTCTGTGATTGGGAGCTACTCTGTGACAACAGATGGTAGAGTTGTGTCTTTTCTTGATTTCAGATAAAATACTTTTTAAGTTCTCAGTTCTCCAAATGTCTGTGCACCAGCATAACTGTGTATTTCAGTAGTGTATTTTCAGTGAATGACTAGGTCTTTAGTTAAAATTCTAGTTAAAAACAATAGTATATGAACAGATCCTAAATTACAGTTAAATTTATGAATTTCAATTCTGAATTGAAATTCAGATTTGAAATACTGGTCTTGAGATCCATGAAAAACAACTTGGCAATTCCCCTGCTTTCAAATATATCTTCTAAAATAGGCTTATAAATGCCATTTTCAACATTGTTTTCTACAAAAATATTGCAGTGATATATTATGTTACTGCCTAATCCAAGCCACCTGTACTGAGAGAACTAACAGGTAAATAAATTTTTGTCAGAAAAATTGCTAAATATTTGAATGAAAAGAGGTTAAAAATTCTACCTTCTAAGACAGACTGGTAGAGTATTTTTCCATTGTAATATGTAACTCTGTAAATGCCAGAAGCACGGCTTGGCCATGTGTTCACTCCTGTAAATTTCAAATTATTTGGGACAAATCTGATTTATTAGCCATCTGTAGGAATAACTACTGTGACATGGCTCTGACTATAGGCTGTATAATCCTATCATCCATAATCATGTAATGGTCGTGATCTTCATCTCAAAAGGCAGAGTACAAGAAGAAAATAAATAACTGTGTTTTAAAGATTTTCTAGGTTGCATATCATGCCAAAGAAATGAATATTTTTACTTAATAAGGACAATGTAATCAACCCTCTTTCCTTAATCTTCAGAAAAGTCCTTGTGAAGTAGGTTACTGTTTTATGAATAGGGAAAACTAGGAAAAAACCAGATAATTTGGTAGGAAGATGGCTGAGACTGGCAGAAATTCCCCATTACTCAGTCCTGGGCTCAGATCTCTCAGGGTTTTTTTTTTTCGTCTGCTTAAGGCACGGGTGTTTCTGTGCCTACAGGCTGTATTTGGGAGTCATGTCATTGGGACTGGACATAACCATATCTATCATTTCTATAAAACGTATCTGTAGGAGCTGTGCACACAAAGCATATCCTCTTCCCAAAAAGTGAAAATGAAATAGTTCAAACAACATTAAGTCTTCTGGAAGATTCCTTTGTAGACCAGGAGACATTAATTCGTATAGTATCAAGTGGTGTAAAAATATCTTTGTGAAAATATTTTATTTCTGTGATATATCAGCGTTGTATCGTTGCCAGCAGAGACTTGTATAACAATGTAAATGGCTTTTTAAGTGTTTGTTTCCATCCAGGGCTCTTTCAGCCCAGGCACTTCCCAATCTCATTGTTCCTTTGTTCTAGCGGATGTACAAAGCACTGAGTGTTTTGTTTTCTGGACCAGATAGATTAGATAAAGCCTGAATTTCTGAACTTCACCTTCTAGACACGCAACTCTTTTCTTTGCTAATGCACCTTAGAAGACAGATTACCCAGGACAGTATAAGCATTTCTAAAAATGTAGATGTCTTCTTTTGTAGAATTTGGCAAATAATGCAGATTACAATTTTGATTACTTTTGCAGGACTAACAAGCAGTCAACCTTATCCTAACTTTGTCAGAGAGAGAGTTAAACTTCTTGACAGTTACCATGACTGTTCTCTTGATATCAGTCAAATTAAAACTTTTTCAGCTGGCTGTGCATCTGACCATATATAGTGCTGGAATTTATTTCTGACTCCCAAAGTTTGACCTTTCTGATTAGAACAATTGCCTTCAAGGAACAAGATTATACCCCCACTATTCACTTTTGCCAACATAATAGTCTTTAGTGGCTTAGTATATATTATAGGTGGAGCTGGTAGTCAAGCCTATTGTTAAGATTTCCTGACACTTTTCATTAAAACCTCCTGTTTCAATTGCTGTAACTGGATGAAGTTTTAACTATTTGGCCTGAAGTTTGATGTCTTTGGTCTTTGACTTGAGTTTTAATTTTTATTTTTTTTTCCCCCCAGATTTAAGCAGAGTTAGTTTGGCCTTTAAGAAAGAGGTCAAGAAAAGAAGATAGTTATTTTTATTTATTGATTTTGTTAATTTAATTTTCATCTCTTTTTCTGAAGAGCACTAGCATCCCTGTGGTCCAAAGCAAGAATCTGAATTTAAGCAGAGACCTGGGTTCAAAGGGACACAGTATTTTTCACAGAGTCACAGAATCACAGAATGGTTGAGGTTGGAAGGGACCTCTGGAGGTCATCTGGTCCAAGCCCCCTGCTCAAGCAGGGCCACCTAGAGCCGATTGCCCAGGACGATGTCCAGACAGCCTTTGAGTATCTCCAAGGAGGGAGATATTCCCTGGAAATTCCTAATGTACTTGATTAACAGAGCATACCACCAAAACCTGGCACCAGTATGTTCTCAGCAGAGCTTTGTAAGAAGTGATTAAACCCTCTGCACCATCTAGGCTTTGAAGAAAAAACAACTTAAAGACTACTAGCCCCATGATGCTCCTACCACTGTGTTCGTAGGGTGGGGGTAGGTTCGACTTTGTCCTTTCAGCCTTTACAGTGCAGTTTTTAATTATGTGATCTCACACTCTTTCATCTGCCTTGTTCAGGGAACCAGGCAGCAATGACTGCATTGGAAAAACAGTCTTATTCTTCTGTGTTTAAGGCACTGTTCATATGGAAACCTCGATTCTCAGCCTGGATACACCATACACTCCCTGTCTGATGCCAGGCAAGAGTAGCACAAAGTGTACGCATGTGGAAGCCAAATTTAGTTGTTAAATTGTTGGGAAACCTTTATTCTTTAACTCTCCAACTTGTGACTGCTTGATTTTGCTGCTTTGGGTTGTTTTACGATACCTTTTTAATATGCAATTGCTTAACCTTATTGGGAGACATAAATGTCAATACCTTAGTACATCAACATGTAATACATTTCTTTTGATTTGCATGAAGTCTTGTGAGTGATGAAATACACCTGGAGAATACAAGCAACCAGAGTCTTTTGTTTTGGTGAATGTTTGCCATCCCTTTAGAGTGTATCGTATTTTATAGGTGATTTTACTTGAGAGCTCCTTAATAAACAACGTAATGAATGCTGAGAGTTTCCCAGAGAAACAGTCCCAATTAAATATAGTTCCTAAAAGTTTATCCAATGTACTGTTTGGGGTTTTTTAAATGTATATGAACAATACTACAGCAGAGCAGAAGCGTATTCTATTGGAATCTGTTTGAAGTGGTTGAAGTTAATACTAAAAACAGAGGATTGTTGCCCTTAAAATTATATAAATGCTCATGCCCATTAGTGATAAAGTGTTTAGCGTGAGTGCTAGGAAATGAAAGCCACTGGTACCATTGTATCTATAAAGCTACATTATACTGAGGCATTGAGTGTAATTTGCTGGGGTTTCATGTTTGCTGTTTCTTATTAAAGTTGTTACAGTTTTACTATCAGCAGATTTCCAAGCTTGTTATATACATCCACAACTGGAAGTGTTTTTCTACATATGTGAGTATGTGTGAGTGAGTGTGTACACATATACACAAGTAACATTTCTGAATTCTGCAGGATGCTCTTGTAGACAGGTTTCAGTGATATGTTTATAAATGGAAAGAAAAAGACTTTTTGAAAAGCATTGGCAGCATGATGATGATAAAGGGTTTTGGAATGGTTTCTGTGCTGCTGTGTAAAACTTCAGACAATCCCAATGCAAG
This sequence comes from Gymnogyps californianus, assembly GCF_018139145.2. Taxonomy (NCBI): domain Eukaryota; kingdom Metazoa; phylum Chordata; class Aves; order Accipitriformes; family Cathartidae; genus Gymnogyps; species Gymnogyps californianus. Next base: position 178,865,114 of record NC_059471.1, read on the forward strand.
AAATACTAGTTTATGTTTTCTGTTTTTTTTTAACTACAGATCCCTTACCACCACCTCGTTTTGAAATTAATAAGGAGAAAACTACACTCACAAGCTTGCAGGTTCAGTGGGATCCTTCCTCAGGAAAGGTGGACTTGTATAACCTAGTATTATTTGATCATGATAATAAAAAGATACAAGAAGTCTCCATACCAGGAAGAATTTCAAAAACAGAAAATACTTTTTCCGGTCTCATCCCTGGGAATAAATACAACATTGTCCTCAGTGCAGTTGCTGGAAATAAGAGTACCCCAGAACTTCACATAAGTGCATCTACTGGTAGGACTTCTTTTATTGTAGTTCATCTAAATAAAACCACTTATGGTATTTTGCAGTCTGCATTTTGAAATTAAAAAATATATATAATTCTTCTACCTGGCAAGATATATATATATGTAAGTATCTATTGATTGTAAGTAGAAATAAACAAAACATGAATCTCTGACTAACATAAAGAGTTGTTTGCTAAGAACGGAGGCATGTTGTTATGGTGTATTTGGACTTAAATTTGGGGTTGGATTTTCACTAACCCTAAAGAAACTCAACATATTTCAAAAGTAAATCTGTTCAAAATTGCTGAAATTGTGGAGATAACCATTAGGCCTTAAGCATGTGTTTTTTATTCCAACAGTGCCATCCCCTGTGAAAAATATTCAAGTCAGTGTCAAGACAGACACTATCCATGCTTCATGGTCTCCTGGCTCTGGGCACGTGGATTGTTACAGGCTGGTGTTACTGGATAATCATGTCCCAGTTCATGAGATTCACCAGGAAGATCCTCTGACCTCCTACACTTTTTCAGGACTTACAGCAGGCCACCTGTATAACCTCTCTATCATAACCCAGGCTGCGGGATTGGAGAGCAGCAATTTTCAGACAGTCAGGACAGGTATGATTTCAGAATTCGTCACAACAGAACAAGAAGCTAAGGCCATAATCTAATAATATTACAGGACATATTTCAGAATAATAAATGAATCATGTTCCAAGTGTATATTCCCAGACTTCAGTGGCTGAATTACCCTTGGCAGGTGTTTCTCTCCAAAGGCTGTAGAGGGAGTTAGAGACACCATAACCTTATTTAGCTCCCTAAGTTAGCACTGCAGCAAAGTTAGTGGCTAAATTTAGCTTGTAGGGTGTCTGCAGCTAACTTAGCTGCACTGCTTAATGTGGGCAGCTCCATTAAACATGTAAAGTTAGGTGTTAACAATCTGAGCCCAAGTGCCCTAGTATCACCTCATACCTGTGAAAGAGGTTTATCTGACTCCTGTATGAACTTCTTCAGTGAACTGAGGCAGTGTGTAGTCTGGTTATTTCACAGTACTCAAGACAGTTTAACTCCATGATTCTTACTTAGCTGAATGGGAGATGTAGAGCTTGTGAGTTCTGCAAAAGAATATTTTCTGTGACTTAGTTCTCTGGATTGCAAAATAGCTGCAATTCTGAAAAGGAAGTGAAAAAAAAGAAGTAGAGGAGGTTAAGAACTTTAAAATTGAATGTTGGGGTTTTTTTTCACAGAGAAGTGTTGATTCACAGAACCAGAGTTTTAGAAATGAACTTTTTTTTCAGGAAGGTTTTTCAGGATACAGTTCTGTGGTCATAGAGAGAAGATAAGATGACATCCTACTAGAGTCCAATGGTTAAAACACTCATGTAAGCAAAAACAGGGTCATGCCTTTGCTTTCCTTAATTTCTGGGAAACATAAGGTGCAGTTTCTCCTACAGAAATCTCACCATGTAAACATAATTTAAGTGAACAATATTGTGATGTCTAGGGCACACAGATGAGTGCTGTTGTCACCTAGCACTGGCTGTTCTGGGGATTATACTCTTGTTTCATTTTATTTCTTCGGAATTTTTTATTTCTTCCTATTGTGGGGTGCAAAAATTTTAAATCTCACAGGTTTTCTCAGAACATAAAAGCACTCCATCTAGCTGCAGCATGGGCCTCCATTTGAGTACCTAGTGTGCCCCAAGCCTGAGAAATGAAGATATTGGAGGTGGCTATGCTTTTCTTTTGGTGGAGCATTTGAATAAAGGAGTTTGATTCCAATCCCTTCTGCACTGGTGTAAATCAGGCATAGCTCCAATGATGCTGTAGTGTTTACTCTACCAAAATGTACGCAGGCATCTCTGTACTTAGGAGCATGTGCCTGGTCTGTTTTATAGTCAAAATGACTAGTGTGAGTGCAGACATGGCTAACAGATTTTCTATTCTGTGAAACAAGAGTGGGCATCGTAAGAGGTGTCACTCTCAGCAGCAGAATATCTTAAACAGGGCTGGGTTCAGTTTCACTGTGACCAGACTTTGCCCTTTCACTGTTCAGGCACAATCGTTCATACTCCATCTCATATAACTATTCAAAAGCAAAACTTAAGTATTGCAGTTTGGAGGCAGCAGGTCTTACGTGTTCTGTGGTGGAAGTAATTTATTCTCTTTCTTATTTTCTTTTTTTAGCCCCAGCTGAAGTCTTAGATTTGACAGTAACTAATGATGACAGCTTAGATGCTTTAAAAGTTAAGTGGAGAAGACCTTCAGGAAACCTCAATTTCTATAATATCACTCTGTCTCATCTTGGATCAGTTAAAGAAGTCAAAACTCTGCGACCGCCGGTCACAGAGACTCACTTTGACAAGCTAACTCCAGGACGTCTTTATCAGGTTACTGCCCGCACAATCAGTGGTGAACTGTTTACTGATCGGATGGCAACTGGCAGAACATGTAAGTCTTCTGCTTCAGTACGGACATTGTAACCAATGCTATTTTTGCCTACATTGGCCTTGTAGAAAATCATAGTAGGAGACAAAATGATTTGGATTCCAGGCAAAATAAGATAAAGAGCACAGTATTGTTCTGGGAGTACCCCTTCCTGACTCTCTGGCAACAGTTAATCTGGCAGCCAAAAACAGCTCCAGCATAGTTTGGGAGCAGGAAACAATAATGCATTTTGGACCTTATAGTTGGGTGAGTCTGTTACAAAACTGTTCCACACTACTGCACTTCTGACCAACTTTGTTATCTTGAATTCAACTCATCATAGTATATAAAATGAGTTACGTTATGGGGAAGTCTGCAAGTAGTCAAATTGTTAACGGATTTTTAAGTAATTTTGCAAGGTCTAATATCCCTTGCTCCAGACACAAATCTACAAATAGGAAAAGACTAGATCTCAGCTTTCTTTACTACCAACAGCATGGACTAAGGAAGGCATGTGGCAGCCTGGGTAGAGCTGGGTTCTGTTTTGTTTATCTTCTTTCAGAAGTATAATTTTCTTTCAGGTATCTCTTGTATGAGTTCTGAACCTGAAAAATCCTGCCATAACTCTCCCACAGCATTACTGGCCACAAAGGCATGTCATCTTCTCCACACCACCCTAGCCCAGGAAGAATTTAGATGGTAAAAAATATGTAAGTGGGTGAAGAATACATACCCAAACTCTTAGTAGACTCAGAGCCAAAAAATATAAAATGTGTGTGTGAGAGAGAGAGAGCAGAGTATTTATTTTAAAGAATATATATCATCTACAACTAAACATCTCATGTGAAAGGCACATCCTTGACATACCTAGCTGCTACCCCATTCTCAGTGCAGGCTGGAAGAGACCTGAAAAGCCTTTCATGTCCAGTAAGTACAAAGCTGGACTGGTTACATGCATGTCTTTTTTGTTTGTCTAGCCTGCCATTAAAGACCTTTAAGATTACCATTTCCATCTGAAGGGAGAGCTTCAGGCCCTCACTTAAACCACTGGTCCCCAAATTTGGGACCTAGACCCAGTACTTTCAAAGTTGGGGATCTAGAAGTCCCATTTCCAAGGATGCTGATCATGTGCAATTCCTTCCCTTGACTTTTCTGTAGATACCAGGAGCTTTGAAAACAGAGTCACTTCAGCAGAAGCTTTGTGGCCTAAAGATAAATTTGTAAATCCAGGCTGTCAGGTCTACAGATACTGAAGGGGTTAGACTCCTGGGATCCCTCTGTAACTCACAGAGAGAGCCGGGTGCCCAAGAACATAATCTACATCGCTCTGTATTGAGAGGGTGCCTACAGGACCAGAACCTGCTGAGGAGTGTTGTGGCAAGGAATATGGACATCTCAGGGACTGAAACTTTGTACCGTAAGGGTGTAATGATGTCCAGCCAGTCTGACAAGGCTGAACTTTATCTGTTATGTTGTAAGTACATCTGTGCTTCCTAACAAAACACTGGGTGCTTTTATCCACTCACTCATCAATTGAAACACATCTCCCATATTCACTGGCATGTGGGAGATCTAGGTTTGATACCCAGCTGTGCCTGTGGGAAGCGAAACTGGTAAGTATTCTGTGGTGCTGGTAAAAGTTTCTCAATCCTTTGCTAGGTACTGAGCCATTAAACATTAACTAAGCCAGAGAAAACATGAGAGCATGATTCTAGCCTTGTAGTTTACAGTTAATACTTGCTGATGGTCTCAGGGCTCCAATGCTGATCTCTGAGTATCTTAACACTAAGCTATAGGTATCCTAACCTAAGGGTCTGCACCTGTCTTCCAATCTCTGCTTGGTGTGGTTAATATTTAATTATTCCATGAAAATCAGAAAAGCTTCAGTGATCCAGTGTGACCTGCAGCAGTAGGGCAGGAAGGTTGAGCATGTAAATTCAGGACCCTTGAAGTGGAGGACAGGACGGAGTGGATGCTTTAATGGACTTCAGTTTGAATCTCGGTGCCTTACAGCTGGGAGGGACTGGGACATACAAAGCCTTTGTGGAAGAAGCCGTCAGACTTTGCATTTCTGCTGCTGAGACCAGAATTTGGCCCATAGCAATTGAAGTTTTGGCCTTAGCTTTGAAAAAATGGTTGACAGTTTCTAAGTGAACTTAAGTCCAGGAAACAACTGGGAAGCTAACTGAAAACTGCAAGATGCATCCGAGAAGTACATGGGGGAGATTTTGCCTAAGAAGGGCTCCCCATTTCTGATGTCAGACACCAACAGCGAAAAAGTGAGTGGTTTGTGTGGGGAAGAGTAAAAATTATCTTTAAAATGAATGCCAACCTTTGTAACAAGATACCTCACGCTGCTCTAACTGATCCAAGTACTTCTACAATAGCTGTGCTGCGAGACAGGTTTTGCCAGTCTGCCGTTACGGCTTACCAGAAATGCCCCGCTTCAGAATTACTCTCTCGATCTCTGTGTTTCAGTTCCCCAGAAAGTTTCTGAGCTGCAAGCCGGTGGTGGTGGCTGGCAGAGGTCCCTGCGAGTGCACTGGCTGCCCCCTGCGGGAGACTGGGAGAGGTACCGCCTGCTCCTGTGGAACCGCTCGGCCCTGGTGCTCAACACCACCCTCGAGAAGGGCACCACGGAGTACCTCGTCCACGACGTGGGCCTCATCCCGGGGAGGCAGTACAGCGTGGACGTCGTTGTGGAGAGTGGCGATTTGCAGAGCAAGGCTAGCTGCATGGGGAGAACAGGTCAGCGTGCTCGTCCGGGAAGTGTGAAAGTGCAAAATGTTCAGCTGGGCTCTGTGGACAATGAGAAAGAAAAAGTACTTGGGAATCCACAGATGAATTCCACTATTAATACAGTTAAAAGGAGCTCCCTTGTAAACAACAGAAATAATTATTTTTAGCAGTTCTGTGAAAACTTTCAGGGTTATTTTTGTGGTAAATGTTTTGTTAGTGAAAGTTTTGGGAATTATGTCACCTTTCTGTCATGACTGAGGCATTACACTACATGTACAACATTTCACTGTTTTATTTTATAGCTGATTGTAGGCACCGTTCTTAATATAGTTCTTAAAGAGAGCAATATAGATCTTCCTGTATTGTTCATCACTATTTTCAGTGGCAAACTGGTTTCCTTGCCAGCCTGTATAAAGAATATCAACGGTGTTAACCAAAGCTGGCTGAGGTGTGTGTTAGTGTGGCTGTTCCATAACATCCCAGTTCTTGTTCCCGTGCTCCAGAAAGAAAATGGAGTTAGTTTGTTCAAGTCAGCCTTTCCAAAGGAAGTCCATATACACTGCAGCGACATGAGTGGAATTCTTTTGCAGCACGTTAGTCAAAGCCACATCTGATTGCTTCAAGCTTAAAAAATAATTGCAATATAATTGTTAATGTTTCTACTCTATGAATGCAAAATAAGTGCAATTCAGACGAAAAGACGACTTGGAGGAGGAGTATCAGGCAAGGCTCAAGCCTGAGCCTTATATCACTGGAGAATGTGAGATAAGATAGGGCCACCCTACTTCATCCTCACCCTTCCTTGTGCCCGTCTTTCCTACTACACCCTTACCTGTCATTCCTTGAGGGCTTCATTTTGTTAATTTTGCACAATGGCAAGACCAGTGGAAGCTACAGAACTGAAGCTTTCTCTAACTTCTAGCCAACTTGATCAGAGCAAGGCACATTCTCATCTTGCTTACTTTGTTATACATTACAAATAACTTAAGTTTGTGGTGTTACTTTTAATTGACGCAGCTAAGCGATGAGAACATGGTCCAATAAATAATATCCAGCAGTGGTTATATCACAACTGTGTTTGACCCACAGTCAGGTACATAATGTACCTGTTATGAAGCATAGGTGTTACGCCCTATTCTGACTTAATTTTCTCTTACATAAAGCCACAGTCTTGGCAAGTGAGTTGTATTTCAACGTAACAGGGACAAAATCAGAGCAGGGGACTACGTTAGGTAGCAGATGCCTTCTGTGTGCATGCATGCACACACACATGAACACACACAGAAATTCACTGATCAAATTCTTTTTTTATACCACTGTAAGTTTGGAGTGTCTCCCAACTTGACTGAGATATGAACCAGTGCAAAATCAATGTCACTCTGACCCTATAATTTGCATCCTTGTTTGTTACAGCTAAATTGGTATAGATCTGTTTTATGGTACAAATGTTTTATATCCCTGTCTAGCACCCACAGTTCAAGAGGAAGCTCGCTGACTTCACTGCACTTCCATTCATACTAAAATATATATCCTGACATAAGTTTAAACCTAAGCATTACAGCCATAATGCATTGCTGAAGTCTGCTGCTACAGCCATTTACTGGAAGAGTAGCACAAATACTAGATTTGTAAGACTGGCTTCCTAGAGAATGGTAGAGAGTCTCCTCTTGGTTACAAATACTCTGTTGCTGTCACATTTCTGTCTTACAGACCATATTCCTTACAGCAGCTTGAGATATGGCATGTGTGTTCACTACAAAGTCCTGTTCTCGTCGTAATGTTTGTATACTTTTACAGCTCCAGAGCCTGTTCTCCAGCTCCGTGTGAAGCACGCTAATGAATCTTCACTTAGTGTCATGTGGATGACCCCTGTTGCGGAATGGGACAGCTATGTGGTTTCACTGGGAGACAGAGATCTTACTGTCATAAAAAAAGGGCTTGCAAAAGAAGCTAAGGAATTCACTTTCACTGACTTGGTACCTGGAAGAAAATATACAGCTACCATCACTACCATTAGTGGGATTTTAAGCAACTGGACTTCAGTGGAAGGAAGAACAGGTATCGTCCTGTCAAACTATTTTAATCTTTACTTCTGTTAACCATTAACAACTTTCTTTGCTTTGTAGTGAACTGAATGAACTCAGTGTCTAAATCTCAAAAGTCTTGAATTTACGTTTGTTTCCTCAATAGAAAAGTTATGTTTCTGAGTCTCTCATTTCTGACTGTCAGTTGTCTTGCAGTATTTATTTAAGGTTTTGAGGAAATGGATATGTAATTCCTGGCAAAACAGTTTTCTGAAATACTATGTCACGTCTGATCAATCTACATTAGCACAAGATTCCATATAAGAACAATTTTCACTGGGTATCTTCAGGAAGGTCACTTCCTTGATTCAAAGCATTCATCATCTGGGAAAAAAAGAAAACACCACCACACAGGAAAATGTTGCTTTAGGGGGAACATTCCAAGGCTGACAGACACAAAACATATGTGACCTTGAAAATGTATTTTGAATCTCTCTGCTCTTGTGATTCCAGAATCTATTCTGTTAGTTAGGATGATGACTGTGACACAAGGAAGGTCCCATTCCCACCCCCTGCAGGGTGCTAATTTTGTGCACGTGTGCAAGTTTTAAGCCATATGTGTTGCTTTACTCTGCTTGACTTATGCATTCTCCAGTGCAAGCAGTCTTAAAACGTAGCTCTGGTCTGGCACAGCACAGGGAAAAACAAGCTGCTAGTGTATGAATCTAATCATGCCTATGGCTTGATAGTGGTCCTTATTTAAATGTTGTAACTCCTTCCAAGGCCTGAAAAGTTTGACTTACACTTTCATTTCTCTGCTATGTGATTAGATAGCTGGGATTTCACTTCCTTCTGCCTTATGCCCCTTTAGGAGGCCTATTCAGGCATAAAGGTTACAGTGTCCCACTTCACTGGTATGAATCAATGCTTGAAAACACATCAAGCAGGGATAGTGTGTCAGCATTACATTCAAAGTGATAAAGAACGAACATCAATGAATTTGAACATAGGTCTTAATAAGCATTCCAAACCTCTGAATCTTCTTTGCAGTAGGACAGCTAACTAGGCTTGCAAAATACTGCTGTAAATATGACAGAAATAGGTCTTACAGGCTTCACAGATTGGTCAGCTTCTAGTGAAGCCTGAAGCATCACTAAAAGTGCCCTTAGCACAGGAATGTGGCACTTCAGTGTCTTGTTGGAGCTTACTATGTTATGACAGCCTTATGAAACAGGTGGGATTTTTGCTTCAGTTTTTATCATTACATTTTTTTCAGCTCTCTGCCTAATTTTCTAGCTTTTGTTAATGATTGCTAATCCAGTGCTATGTGTGCAAAAAGGTTGATATAAAACAAGAGATGAAGCATGCAATCACATTTTGTAAAGTTAGAGTGTTCTTTAATTTCAGTTGTTCTTGATCATGTAAGCAGAAATACTTAGAAAGAAGTAACTGTATTTCCTTGCTTTGACCAAATATTGTCTAATTAAAAAAAAAAAAGGATTTTGGGTAAAATTTGTGCTAGATATTCCATTCCTTTTGTTCTTTCTTTTTCATTTTTGGTCTGGCTAAATTCACTAGCTTATACTTAGATAAATGTTATGTTTGTTTAACAATTAATTCATCTTTTGATGCTGGAAAAGTTAGTATCCTGCAGATCTTCTGACGTAAAAAGTAAAACCAAAACCATCCATCTCAGTTACCCCCAGAATTAAAGGGTCTGACACTTCTCTGAGGTGTAGATGACTGTGCCTGAGGTATTCATCAAACTGGTTTGCCATTTAATAGGAATGAGAGACAGGGAATAGGAGAGGAAAGAGAGACTGAAGGACACAGACTGTATTTGAAGTAGTCATCAAAAACTCAAGTGGTTTCCTAAATTGATGGCTTTTGTTTAATGGTATTTATAAAATGTCATCTCTTCCAGTTCCCTGATCTTGAATCATTTTGGTCTGACTGAGAAAAGCTGTGCTAAAGCCTGAAAGACCTTTCTGTGCCTTAGATAGTTTCCCATAGACCACATCCCATCAGACAGGAAGCAGTCCACAGTTAGATTATTTTTAGTCCTGTTGAGTCTGGCTGCAAATTGGAATGTTCTTTTGATGCACTTCCTCAGTGTGACTAAACTTGGGTTATTTGGGGGATTTTGTTTTGTTTTATTTTGTTTCTCCTCAGTAACATTAAGACAATTTTCTTTGCAGTGCCAGCCCAAGTGACTGGTCTGACCGTGGCAAGTCAGGGATCAACAAACAGCTTATTCACCAACTGGACAAGAGCGCTGGGAGATGTAGACTCATACCAAGTGCTACTGATTCATGAGAATGTTGTTATTAAAAATGAGACTGTTCCCAGTGAAACCAACAGATACCACTTCTATCCGCTGAAACCTGGAGGACTCTATTCAGTTGTTGTCACCACTGTCAGCGGCGGGATATCTTCAAGGCAAACAATCGCAGAGGGGAGGACAGGTAAAAAGGAAAATACTCCAGCATGTCTTTTGTCGGTTCCTAAAAGCTGAATTTATTAAAGAGAATGCTCTTGTGATTAAGCCACTGCACTGAGAATTCAGAAATACAGGAGTTTCAGCCATATAATTCCTGTATGTGGCCTCAGGCACACTGTGGGTCCCAATTCATGTTAATGTAGCTTTAGGGAGCTAACTGCTCTGCCTACAACAGGAACTCTGTACAACAGGATCACTCTGTAGTGAAGACAAAAATATGCCCTGAATGATGTACAGCTGTGGTAGGTGAATCACTCCTTGGAAGGCACTTTCTTGTTCCATTGACTAAATGGCAGCATAGGGTGATTGCTCCTTACTTAGGTGTGCAAATTAGCTGCCTAAAGGTGGTGGGATGAATTTGTGTCTCATGACCCATTCTTTCTCTCCAATCCAACATTAAAGAATGTCCACCAGGGTTAATTACACATTATAAGGCCCTTCTATACTGCATAGGACAGGATTTACTATTGCATCAAATTCTGTAATTTTAATGACTCATGAAATGTAATACCAGTCCTTTGGATATTTAGATAGAGGGAAAAATTGACAACATAGTGCAATTTCACCCTTTATGTGAATATCGCAAAGGCCAGGCATTCTGCAGTTTGCTCCAATGTTCTCCTTGCAAACACAACTATTTTCAGGTTTAAAAAAAAAAGAAAAAGAAAAACAATTGGAGAAGAATAACACTAAAAGGCTTAAAGTACATAAACATATTTTGTAAAATCTTCTAATTTTTTTGACTCTGACAGCTGATGGCCAGCGCCTCTACTGAGGTAAGTCAGTTCAGTACATCAGAAAATGTGGCAGTTCATTATGATTAAGGTCTGCCCCTGTAATAACTCTGATATAGTTTTGTACCTGAGTGATGGTAGTTCTGGCTACGTGGAGCCTTTGAGCTCATCTTGCTGGCTTGAAAAACAAATTGCATTCATGTTTCGGCCACTAGGCGTCAGAGAACTCATTGTAAATGAAACACATTCTGCTATGGGCCTCAACTTCATACAAGCCTCAGTAGTTATTGCTGTTACTGATGAATGGCAATTTGAGAGGATAACTCATCTTCTGGGATTTTAGAAGTGCTGGGATCGTGCCACCAAAGACAATTTCCTTCACTGTATTCAAAAAAGCAGATGAATGCTGCTAAGTGGGAGTCAGTGCAGAGCTTCTCAGGAGTCCCAGACTGCTTATTTTGCAGGCTGACATTCCAGACATTCTCTCAACAATAGGAATTGGCTAGTTAAAGCTCTTCTGGTTTTTCCTCTTTGTTGCACAGTTCCTTCCAGCGTGACTGGAGTAACAGTAAATAACTCAGGTCGCAGTGACTACCTCAGTGTTTCTTGGCTGCCAGCTTCTGGAGATGTAGACAGTTATTTGGTAACACTCTCTCACGATGACCAGATTGTTCAGACTCTCACCATTTCCAAATCCTTCAGTGAATGCTCCTTCAGCAGCCTTACCCCTGGGACACTTTACAATGTGATGATAACCACGAAGAGTGGGAAGTATGAAAATTATTCCTTCAGCCAGGAACGAACAGGTAAAGAGAACCTCTGAGCAAATCCAGTCACCATAACCACTTTGTATAGCCATTATCAATGATCTGTCAATGTCTGACCAAACTGGGATGGGTGAGTAGGGGTTGGAGGGTCAAACCATAAAATTACAGCTTTCCAGACTTAGTTTTATTCTTATGCCCCTACTGCTGCTTTATGTCATACAAAATTACTTTAGCATGAATAAAAGTCATGTGTCAGTTCTTGTGAATGAGCAGAAATCATGTATCAGTTTTGGCTCAAATGCATTTTCCTGCCCTTAACCCCTCTACTTGGCTCTTCAGGTGTATCCTGCAGAGCATTGCCGCAAAAAGTTACTCAAACACTGAAAGAACAGGATAGGATAGACTAACGACTAAAATATTAGTAAGGTGTCACATAAATGAGTAACACCCACGTCTGTTGTTTTTGGTCATGTAACGCCCATGTCTATGGTTTTGGTCATGCAGTGTTCAAGGAGTTTATAACAGGAATAGAGAAATTTAGAGAAGAGTGGCAATAATGATGGAAAACTTTTTAAAACTTCCTCAAAGATTGAAAAGACTGAGACTTTACACTTGGTAAACCAGTAGAATAAAAGATGGTAAGGGGTGTTAAAACGACAAAGAGCATCAAGTTAGTGCAATTTTAGTCTTCTCATGATGTAAGTGAAAATTCAAGGGACAGCCATTTAAATGAGGAGGAGCAAATTCAGGATTAGTGTGAACCTGTGGAACTCACTGCTATAAGCAAAACTGACCAAGTTGCAAAAGACCAAAAATTGGAAAGTCAAACCATTGTCATATGACGTAAAGCAGCCTGGAAACTGCAGTTACTATTTTAGAGGGTAGGGTATTGCTTAAATCCACATTGTGGTCTTTTTGCAACTTCCTCAGAAAAGTCTGGTAATTACCACAAATATAGTACCACTACAGCAACTCCTGTTACTTTAGGAAGTTACTGCTTTCTGAATCTTTAATTGTGTTTTTTTCTTTCAGTCCCTTCAAGTGTTCAGGGACTTACTGTCAGCAATTCAGCCAGAAGTGACTACTTGAAGGTGTCGTGGTTACATGCCTCTGGATATTTTGATAATTACGAAGTGATCATCAAGAACAACAATGATTTCATCCAAACAAAAAGTGTCCCAAAGGATGAAAATGAATGTGTGTTCACTAATCTGGTCCCAGGGAGGCAGTACAGTGTCACGGTCAGCACAAGGAGTGGGAAATACGAAACTAGTGAAAGGGTCTATGGCAGGACAAGTAAGTAAACACCCTGGAAACATCCCGAGACACTCCAGGATTTTTTTCTATTTACCATAACTGGGCTTAAAAATCTCATATGTTTTTAACATAGAATGTTGAATGTGACTCTTTGAATGTGTGTCTTTCCAAATATGGAAAGCAGTATTTAGTTTATGACCAATGTTTAAGTTACAGACATATAGAAAGTGAAAGAAAAGAGACCTGTGCAGTGAATTTGCAAAGCAAATCTTGAAACATGGAAAACTGAAAAACAGTTGTACAGATTTCCACATAAGCTTAGTATTTATGCTTAAACTATGCCAGAATGTACAAGACAGTTTTTTCTGGTCATGGAAATGTATAAGGAAGAAGATAGGCTAGACCTCACTTTACTCAAATTATCCCAAGAACTGGAGCTGGAGAGCATGGTGGTAAGAGCAAGAGTGGTAAGGTGGCTAGTTGTGAGCAAGCAGGGATCTGGATGCAATCTGCCTGTCTTCACCTAGCGCTACATGTAAGCTAATGAGCCATGCTAAGAAACTGAGTTTTATTAACACAGATGTAGCACTGGGCTAAAATAACTGACCTGCGTCTGGCAGGAGTTGGGAACTGCGTGGTGTGGTGCTGCATCACGTAGATGGATTGCCTCGGGTCTCCACTAGCTGAGGCCTCTTTGCACCACGTTTGTTGTACATGCAGATCCTACTCAATTTTTGTTGGCAATGCAAATTCCCTGCAGGCTCCGTTATTATTTGTTTATTATTTTTATGCTGATAGACTGTGGACTCCCTGTTCTGAAATGCAACCTTCTAGTGTTAGATATGGTGCAAACCACAAACAGCAACCCTTGCAAATAAGTGCAATCTACTGCTTTTCCTAGGGAACTGAATGAAAAGTTTTAGCTCAGGAGCATGGCTTCAGAGTTGTTATCTTTTTGCTGTGATCTGGTAATAAGTACTGAGAAGTTTCCTATCTTTCTTCTCACCTCTTCAGTGCCAGAGTCAGTGAAGGAACTGACTCTTAGTAACAGGAGCACAGAAGATCTGCAGGTAACTTGGTCAAAGGCCGAGGGGGATGTTGATAAATATGAGATTCAGCTCCTCTTCAATGATATGAAGATCTTCCCACCCATTTTCCTTGGGAACACCATTGAGGAGTATTGGTTCACAGCTTTGACTCCAGGACGTCTATACAAAATTCTTGTCTTGACCATCAGTGGAGATGCACAACGTGCTACTTTCATAGAAGGCCTGACAAGTAAGAAATAATGCGGTATTTAAAATGTGTTGAGGCTTCTCTAGAGGAAAGAATGAGGCACAGAAAATCAAGGGTGAACCATGATCTTATTTGAGCTCCTGTAACGCTGGCACAAAGATAGCAGATCTCATTGAAAATCACACTAGTACTTCAGCCAGCTTGATCTATGCTTAATAAACAAATGTCATAGTTACCAATATATAACTGTTGGCAGATAATCTGATTTGTTGCATAGGAATGGTATTGAGATGTCACTGTTTGGGTTTCTGTTATTCCCATGCATGCCAGTTGTTTGCTTAGTATCTCTAGCTAAATCACTTAAGCTATTCTACACCTCTGTTTACCCACCTGAAATGAATGGGTGAGATTATAACTGCTAAACAGCCAACTAACTAAGTGTATATAAAGAGCTTTGATTTTCTGAGATCTTTCTAAAGCATCGTTTGGAGAAGAGGGAGGTTATCCAGATAGAAACTTTTTTCTGTTTAACTTAAGTTTTCTTTACTTTTATTCCTGCAAACACATAGAATTGCTTTTCTAAAATGGCACAATCGTACACAAATGTCTTCAGCTTTACTTGTATTCACCCATGAGTGAAATTACTTGTACCTGTAAATGTTCTTTGTCCTTTGAATCATTTGCTGTGGCCATAAAAAAGTAGGAATTAAAAAGTCTGAATCAAACAGGAAATTTGTGAGCAGGTGCCTTTGTGTTGCCTTTTTTTTTTCCAGTTCCAAGTGTGGTCAGAAACATTCATGTGTCACCTAACGGCATGACAAACAGCCTGAAAGTCAGCTGGACTCCTGGAGGTGGAGATGTTGATTCCTACACAGTGACTATATTTCAGCAAAACCATCAGCTTGATTCCCAGAGTGTCTCCAAACACGTCTCTGAGCACATGTTTCACAAGTTGGAAGCTGGGGAGCAGTACCGGGTGGTGGTGCAATCTAACAGTGGCACCTTGCACAACAGCTTAGCAGCTTTTGGGAGAACAAGTACGTTTCTTTTGAGACAAGGAGCAAGTTGCATTATGTCTTCCCAGAAGCTGACCCTTATTTAGTAATGTTTATGAACGTACCATTGGGTGTGAGGACACCCAGACTTGTGAGAAGTTTTTATCTCGAAGAGCGTGAGTCCTCACTCTTGCAAACACTTAGGCGTGGGTCTGTTAATACAAGTGAGATCTGTCACGTGAGTAGCTTTACCTGGGTGAATGTGTGTGGAATTCAAGTCCCCAGCCCAAAGCGTGCCTTCATAGGATGAATGCAGTTCCATCCCTCCCCAGTCCTGCGCTGGTACCCATCTGACACATACATCTGCTGGGCTCCATGTAGTCAAATACTGTGTTCTAGCAGAGCCCATTGCATAGTCAAGGCTTACTAGACAATGTATTGCCTCAATATACTGCGTGTTGGAAACACAAAACAGTGGAACACCTTGTTTTTAATCCATCCTCTCTCTTTAGCACCTGTGTGTGTTTGCTGTGGCCTTGACTTTTGTGCAACAGCTGCTGGCTAACATTTTCTATTCGGTGCCACTATTTTGCACCAATTTACCACTTCTTTACTTTTTCAGTTCTTTTTCACATGCCTTTCTTAACTGTTTCGGTCAGTTCATCTGACTCTCCTCCCTCTTTTCATGATAATTTATATATATCTATTGCGTCTCCATGCCCAGTTCAAATTTCCATGGTGCTCTGTAACTTCATCTGATTGTATTTATGTCTGGGAATTATTTGCTTGGGTAAACATGTGCACAGACATTCCTTTCCCTGCAAGTGAACATGCAAATGTATAAAGATATTTTCTATTAATTACTCTGTTCACAGTTGTGTATTGAATGGTCCGTATTTCACCTGGTAATGTCCTGCCTTTAATTGTTGCTTCCAGTTCCAGCCTCTGTCCAGGAATTATTAGCCCATCATGCTTACAGCAGTCATTCCTTGTTAGTAACCTGGCAGAAAGCTCCTGGTGTAGCTGAAAGGTATGACATTCTGCTCTTGAACGAGCAAGGAATCGTCCTGAGCAACAAATCAGAGCCAGCTACTGCCAAACAGCACAAATTTGAAGATTTATTACCCGGCAAGAAGTACAAAATACAAGTTTTGACAGTCAGTGGCGGGCTCTTCAGTAAACGAGCAGAAACTGTTGGCCGAACAGGTAATTAGAACATCTTGCTTTATTTATAGTTCCCTCAGTCAGATATCAGTAAATACGTCAATCATCTGTATATCTTGGTTCTGAAAAGATTCTAGTAGGAACAGACTCCAGATATGCATCATTTTTCCTGATATGTGCTTAGTATGTGAATCTGAAATTTGTTAGCATAATAATATGGCCATGGTTCATCATAAGGATATTAAACCAAAGTGCTGAATGCTTCCCTCAGTCTTATCTGTTACGGAACTACCTGAATGCTTTATTGTCATCAAGTTTTTAATTCACAATCTCAAGGCTCTTAGCGCAGGATTTGATGTGAATATACACTTCTAAACTTAGAGCCAAGTCTTGCAGTCCTGACTTAATTAAAGCTTCTTCTAGAAACTAATGGACAGTTCTCTGTGAGCACAGGCTGGGGAACCAGGCCTGCTGGGAAATACAAACATTGTATTGGAGAGACTCAGTGGCACCTCATAAATGCTTTCCCCTTGCTTCTGAAAGTTGCTGTTGACATTACTTAGCTACTTGTGGCTTAATTGAAATGTATTCCAGTCATGAGTTGTTACTTTATTAAAGGTTCAGCTTAGTGGCTAGGCACTTTGATATTTACTCTTGCATTTATCCTTCTTTTCAGTTCCAGCAGCTGTCACAAATCTGAAGGTCACAGAGAACACCACTGACCGACTGTCCTTCAGCTGGACCACCTCGCAAGGGGAGCTTGATTCATATGACATCTTCCTATACAACCCAGACAAGTCCCTTCATGACAGGATTTCAGGAGGGCAGCACCTCCAGCAGTGTTCGTTCCAGAATCTGCGGCAAGGCAGGATGTATCGAATGGTGATTGTTACCCACAGCGGAGACCTCACTAACGAGTCGTCTGTCTTCGGAAGAACAGGCAAGAACATCTAAGAAAACCATCTGTGGTGCTCATGGAGGACACCAGTGAGCTGGTCTGAGTCTGATGCTCATGCTAGATTAGAGCAACTATTAGAAATATCAGAATTGGCTCTTATACATGAAAAGCATTAGATAAATAAGAAGGTATATTCTGAATGATGTGGTTACAAGAGGAAAAATGAAGCAAAGGCCTTTACAATAGTTCCCAGGTACTCAGGTCAGGAGAAGGACATCCCAATGTATGCTGCTTCAGCCTTAAAGGAAAACAGCTGTCTCCCATCCTAAAAGCAATATTGGTCTAGGAGTGGAAAAGACAAAAAGGCAAAGCAAGTAGGGTTAATGGGGTAGACAATCTACCGGTGAAATAAAACTTGTTTCCCGTGGGGAGCTCTGGCTGCAGCTCTATGTTTGTTCAGCCACACGTGGAAAGCAGAGTTTCCTAAGCAGCTCTAGCAGCCCTGACACTCTGTGAAACCTTTCTTTATCCTCTGAGGCACCATATAGTAACCCCTCTGAAAAGACTGCCTCTGGACAGTGGTGCACTTTCTTCAGCTACCTCAGAATTGGATGTTTCCAGACACTGACTGGGAAAAAGCTGCTTAACATTTGCAAAACTATCTATTATAAACATTTCAGCCTCTTTTGAGGACAGTGGCAGTTCAAAATAAGAAAGGAAGCTATTGAGATAGATGTACTTCCTGATGCTTCCTGGCTTTTTGGCCAGCTGTGGTGGCTGTCTAGTTTATTACATGGCTGTCATTACAGGGTAAGTGTAAGGTCTGCTTGACCTTGCTGCTTCTCCTCACCCTAAGGATGTTGTACATAAAGTAACATTCATCCCATTTTTTTCAGTACCAGCCCCAGTTGTTGGTCTCAAGGCATCCAACCGAAACATGACAGACAGTCTGTGGTTCACCTGGGGTCCAGCAGCAGGAGATGTTGACTTCTATGAGCTGAATCTTTACAACCCAAATGGGACACAGAAAGAAACATGGCACAGGAAAGACCTGAAAGAGTGGCATTTCCAGGGGCTCGTTCCTGGCAGAAAATACACTCTGGTTGTGGTGACTCACAGTGGTGACCTGACCAATGCGGCAAACACTGAAGGAAGAACAGGTAAAAGACATAAAAGCTTTGGGGTTTTTGTTTAGTCCCATCTGTCAGAATTCATATTAGTTCACAATTATGCAACAGACTTATTCTGAGGGAGGATTTGTTATAAGAGTCACTGAAGGTGTAAAGATAAAGGATATCCTTAAGGGTATTAAACGAATAGAGTGTGATTTTGTTTAGCACTGTTTTTCTTTCAAAGGCTCGGGAATATGTAATGTCTGTGAAAGTCACCAGCATCAGCACAGATGCAGTAACTGGCTGTGTACACAGGATAATATAAACCACTTCGTGATGCATGAAGAAAATAATGCATGTTTCATGTTATTTGTCTTGTGTAAAAATTTGTTAATAATCTCTTTTGTTTTCCTTTCCCCCCCTTTCTGTGTAGCACCCAGCCCTCCAAACACTGTGTCATTTACTGATGTTGCAAACACTTCTTTATCAATCACTTGGCTGGGTCCTCCAGACTGGACAGACTATGACGATTTTGAGTTGCAGTGGCTTCCAAAGGATCCCCTCACAGTATTAAATCCCTACAGCAGCAGCAAATCTAAAGTGCGCATCATCTATGGCCTGCGACCAGGAAGACTCTATGAGTTCAGTGTCAGAACTGTCAGTGGCAACAGCTGGAAGACATACAGTCAGTCACAGTCTGCAAGTGTGAGAACAAGTAAGTAACAATTTCCGTTGCACCCTAACACTCAGCTGGAGAAGATGCAAAACTGTTAAATCTTGCCATTCCTTTTGCAGTCAGTAATTTCCATTAATAAATTCATGAATGATGGCAATGAATTCAGCTAGATTCTAAGCCCTTGCAGTGTGCAAGATCAACTGTTTAAAGATTGAAAATGGACGTACATTTACAATCTTCACATCCAGAGTCGGGCTGTTTGGTTGCAGAGCCTGAATCAATCATCAGTTTCAGGGGTAAAATAACGCTGAATATCCAAAATTCTCTGACAGTAGGATATTGAAATAATCAAAATGTTTCTGAACGATCAGACAGGAAGGATGAATGAAACCCTGCTGTATTAGATTTGAAACTGGAATCAGAGTGTTTCACTGCTCTGCGTTTCTGTCTGTGTCTGTGGATCCACATCATCTCTAGCTGTCTCTAGCAACCTCAGTAGCAGGCTGATTTGAAAAAGTGACCTGGAATTGTAAAAATAACTAAGCCTTGGCAAACCCTTATGTCACTTGGGCTGGGATTCAGTTCTGAATTGACATCTATGTTTAGTAAGCTGAGTAGCTCTTTAGACTTCATTCAGCATATTAATTAAAATGAGAGCATAGCTACCTCTTTCCCCTGTATTCAGTCACTTAAATGTACATGTCTGCCATCTGAAAATGAAGTCCCATCTTTGTTACATGTTGCATGTTATAAACGGTGCTCCAATATTACATGGATAAAGAATACTTCTGTGGTATGTTTTAGTAATATGAACACTCCACATGCTACCCAGGAAACCAGATCACTCATGAGATGACAGTACCAGTATTGACTGATACTGTTGACCACATGTAACCTCCAAATAAGTTGTAACAGAGTTCTAGAAATCCATTGCTTTGCAGTGTTGCTGTTCTTGTTAAGACTTCAGCAAGTAGTTTTGTTTGCTTGTTTTTGCAATTAATTACTGAAGCTTCATGAACCTGATGAGGCCGATGTCACTAGATCCGATTTCAGATGGCTAAAATGAGTTAGACAGCCTTGCCTAATAATCAGGCAGCGCACATTTGCAGGAGCGGTGGGAATTCTGGCTCCCAGCCTCCGGCTCTGATCAAACGGTTGATGCAGAATCTAGGGGCCGTAGGGTGAGCAGAGAGTGTATGATGCCTGTCCCTTTTCCCACTGAGCTTCAACTTCTCAACATTCCTCTAGAACCAGACAAGATACAAAGTCTTCATTGTCGGCCCCAGACCTCTACTGCCATTGCATGTTCCTGGACTCCTCCTGATTCTGACTTTGATGGCTATAGCGTCGAATGCAAAAAAATGGACACTCACGAAGTGGAATTTTCTAAAAGGGTAGAAAAAGACAAATCTCTGCTTAATATCATGACCCTCGTTCCCCACAAGCGATACCTGGTGTCCATCAAGGTGCATTCTGCAGACATGACGAGTGAAGTAGTTGAAGACAGCACCATCACAATGATCGACCGTAAGTGGAATTCAGAGTTGCCATGAAGGGAGGCAGTGGGCAGCAATAAGCAATTGCTTGTGTTGGTTAGACAGCAAAAGGAGTTCTGAACTCCACAATTACCAGTGAGTGGCACTCGTAATCTGGTGGCCAAAATAGAGCGAACCTGTCCTTTGGTCCCTGTTGTGACAGACAATGCAGGATTTTAACTATATTGCCTCTCATTACATTGCCAGACCTGCTTATTTGGCTCATTCACGAAATATAGACTGAGAAACATGAAAAATTATCCTGTCACTCTGATGTTCAGCACCAAACATGTCCTCATCATCACACACCTTTAATTGTCTTCATGGTTGCTACTTGGCTTCCTGTGCCTGGCTGTTTCCCCTCACAGATGGTAGCCATCCTCAACACACATATCCATCAGTGAGGACATTGGATTGTGGCACTGGGTCCTCTTTGGGCTCTCTATACACTCTTCTGAGGTGCTACCTGACGAAATCACCTGTAGGAGTTATACCTGAGGGAGGATCACAGATTTCCATAGCATGTGCTTTGAAACAGCTTCTTCAATTTCTCCACCCATAGGCTGCAGAGTGGAGGGTAGCGGTATCATCTGCTGGTGCCTCTGCACTGCCAGGCATCACCGCAGTCAACAACC
The DNA here is from genome assembly GCF_018139145.2 of Gymnogyps californianus. Lineage (NCBI taxonomy): Eukaryota > Metazoa > Chordata > Aves > Accipitriformes > Cathartidae > Gymnogyps > Gymnogyps californianus. Next base: position 178,886,123 of record NC_059471.1, read on the forward strand.
TGCCATTGCTGACCCTAGAGCTGCTCCAGTTTTTGCAGTACCTCTGGATTCAGTGGCACAGCACAATGCAGAGGCCTGAACCACTCCAGGGCTAAACTTCACAAAAATGACGGAATGGCCAGGAGTCCTATAACCAGGGATGCCTCTATAGCTGCTTATTAAAAGCCACATTTGTGTGAAATGCTAGATCATAAAAATTATGTTTTATTTGGGAGCTGGTGAACTAAGCTACAGAGTTCAGTCACCAACCCACCTTCTCCTTTCCCCCGTCGATTGCCTTTTAAATGCAACCATGTTATCTCCTTCCTCTACCACAAAGGATGGTACAAATTCAGGTGTAGTAAAAACTAGCTACTCATGTCACAAGAAGTGAGACTGAGTCCTATTTGAAGGTTAGCTGTTTCATGTTTGTTCTTATTATTTTGAACACTGCTGCTTTCCCAGATGCTGGTTAACACTGGAGGCCCTACCTCAAGGGAGCACAAAAAATTGCAGCTAGGCTTTGTAGATCTAAGAGGTTTAGCTAAACAACATATAAATGTGTGAATTATTGGTTCTTTTTGCAATCTAAAACCTTTTGAAGTTTAGCCACCTGTTTACATATTTTGTATGTTTTCCATACATGCAATATAGTTTCAGTAATACCGATTTTTAAAAGATTCAGCAATGTAGATCCTTAAATTCTCCACTTTTGCTGCACTGGTCCTCTGAAGGTTTTTCCCTACGTACTTTGCTTTCCAGTTTACTTCTGCTGTATCACTGTTTGAGGTATAGCTTTCTATCATATGAAGAACATTTCCTATGGAAATTCTGCAGTCAGTCTGGAAAATGGTACTCTGTAGTTGAATGCTATGTCTGGCTGACTCAGAGCTGTTCCTCTGGAAAAGGAAGCAGAAGTTTAGATGCTTAAAATAGGTAACTTCATGTAGTGAGTGGCCTCCAAATACCTGGCTTAAACCTGTGTCATTTTTAGCAGCTACAATTTCTGATTTCCTAGATTTAGCAAGACTTTAATGCATTTCCATGTGGGCTTCTGCAGGAATTCCTACTGAGGAGCTGCCACTGTTATTGTGGTTAACTCACTGCTGGCTTGTTTCATCCTTTGGCAGTTTCCCTGTGGGAGGTAAAGACACTTTCTTGATTGCGAAGAGAATAGAATCAGAGACTTGCGTCCAGTCAGCTGACCTTTATTACGAATTGCATTTCCCTTACTAGGTCTAGCTCACAGGAAATACATAGGTAATGCTTTCTCTCTTTTTTTGTTCTTTTTTTTTTTTTAATTACTCAGGTCCCCCTCAGCCACCTCCAGACATACGAGTGAACAAAAAAGAGGTGCTGATTACCAAATCCTCCATCAACTTTACTTTTAACTGCAGCTGGTTCAGTGATACTAATGGAGCTGTGAAGTACTTTACTGTGGTTGTGAGAGAGGCTGATGGTAAGTGTCATGAGTTAATACCGTTCTCTCTGTAGCCTATAGGAGTTACATGGGGAGGTACAGCCCTATCACTACACAGCAAAGGAGCTTCTCCTCATCTAGTGGCTGGTTTTCATAGAGGTTTTGGATCTGTACGTGCTCCCTAGCCTGGGGACTTAGGAACTCAGTCTTCTCCTCAGAAAGTCAGTAGCAACTGCAGAGCTCAGCCAGAAGCAGTAGTTAGCTTCTGTACTCTAGATTATGCTCTCATGTATGTTCAGGAAATTTCCGCAGTAGGAGACTTATGTTGGATGCCATCAGCAGTGAACACAGAAGAAACTGCGTTGCTGTGCACAGATCTCAAAAGGTAGTTTAAATGTTAGGTGGGAACACTAAGGCAACTCTTTTGGAGAACCTCAGTAAGCCATGCTGAGAACACAAAGGTAGCATCTCCCAGGTGGTCTTTGCTTACTGAAGAAAATGACTTTGCATGCAGCACTGTAAAACGTAACAGAAATTGCCCTTGTAGCATGCATGTAAACCTCCCTTTCTGCAGTTGACTTATATGTGACAAAACAGATGTATGTCTCAACAATTCATACCTTGTTTTTAGGAGTGGCTTCATTTACAGGCATGCCAGGGCATATTTTATGACCCTTGAGAAAGTTTCTTAATCTCTCTGTCCATCAGCCCTTAGGAAAAAAAGCAGAGATAATATTTCCACTGTCTACTCTGTCCTGTTTGTGCAGACTATAAAGCTCTTTGAGAAGGGGACTACTCATTGCCATGGCTTTGCCTGCCTGAGTCTTTTACACATTATTGTGAGTTTCCATTCAGGGGACTCCTGTCATTTCCTATTGCAGCTTTTCTCTCTATATGGTAGACTTGTCAGTATGTGGATTTTTTTTACTTGCTTTTTGAAGTAGCTGGTGGTAGGATCCACGAATCTGGATCACAGAGATTCCCACCAACAGCACAGGAAAAAATGTCATAGCATTGAATTCCACCTGTGCACGCCTTGTAGCATTGTATCTGGAAAAGTTACGCTGAGGTCTTGTGAGGAAATCTGTCTGAAGTTCCCCAGAAAAGTAATAGCAAGGTTGGTACTAGAAACAAGGTACCCTAACCACTGTGGCTTTGTATTCACAAGGTAGGCTGTGCAGCCTCCAAGAAATGCTAGAAAGTTGGATAAGAATATGTCTGTCAACAGCTTCAGCCTATAAACTGCATCACATTAATGGCTGTGATGTGTAAACCTTCTGTCTTTCTCTGCACATGATGTAGGTAGTGAAGGACCAAAGCCTGATGAGCAGCACCCATTACCTTCCTACCTGGAGTACAAACACAACAACTCTATACGCACCTACCAGACAAATTATTTTGCCAGTAGATGTGCTGAAAACCCTGACAGTGACTATAAAAGCTTTGACATTAAGCTTGGAGGAGAAATGGAAAATCTGGGAGGAAGGTGTGATCCAGATCAGCAAAAATTCTGCGATGGACCTCTAAAGCCTCGTACTGCTTATAGGTTAGATTTATGTTGGTAGTTGTGCTCTGTCACATTATTAGGCATGGTGCTGTCTGGATGCCTGATACACTTGAGCTTCTGTAGATGAATAACTGGGTTGTATGATGTTCTTTGTGTTTCACTGTGAATTTATAAAAGCTTTATCCATGCCCCTGTTCCATAGATATGAACCAGTCCTTCACTAGCATGGGAATGGTATGATTAATTATGCACAAAACTCTGTGAAGTGAATAGGTTTATTTATTTCCCTCAACTTGATGGGGAGCTCTCCTATAGCTGCTAAACGTTTCTTTGGAAAGACTTAAGACCACCATCTAAGTCAGAAGAGTACTTAACAGGAGAAGGCAAGGATGCTTCACTCAGTCTGTTTGGCACCACTACCCCACACCAGTGCTTTGGAACAAGCTAGAAAAACCTGGAGGTTATTCCAACCTGTGACACCATCCCAGGCTCCAGAGCTAGGCCCAGATTAGCTGATGGGTGTAGAAGAGGGCGACTGCCAAGACCAGGCTCAGCAGTTATGCAGGCTGTGAGACCAAACGTGAGCTCCAGTGCAGCTCAGTCACGCCCCTCCCACAGGCAAATGCTCTCCCAAGAGCTCTGCAAGCTGCTCACTGGACAGCCACTTGGACAGAAGGCATGTGCCAGGCAGTGCACATCATGCCTCTCAGCTTCTTCATCATCGTCAAGAGAGTGCTACTCTACCACAGTCTGCTCTCATTCGGGCACATTTCCCAAAAATTCAGTCTGGGAAATACCCACGTTACCAGGAGAACCAAGAGGACTGTAACATTTCTCCATTAGCACAGCCCCGCCCAGCCACATGAAGGGAAAACGTGTCCCCTGAGAAGCATTTCTGAGTCCTCTCCCCACTGCAGCTTCTGCTAGTCCTGCCTTCAGGCACAGTCAGGCTGTGTGTGCCAGCAGCCAGAGCCCCATCTGTTACCTCTGCCAGGGTACCTCGGAGCCCTCCACCTGTACTAGCTGGGCTCTCCCAGCTATAGCATTTAACTCAGATGCCTGCATTAAGAACTGTCTGTGGTCAGTGGAAAGGTTTTAGTTATCTCTAAGGGGCAAATGAGTTCTTACTTTTCTGCTGTTGGTTTTGAACATCTGCTGAGCTCTAACTATAATGGTACTGGTTTTTTAGGATCAGCATACGGGCTTTTACCCAGCTCTTCAGTGAAGACCCAAAGGAACTCCCTAAACCACTCTTTGCAGACACCTTCTTCTCTTTACCAATCACTACAGAGGCAGGTTAGTTTCAGGCTTGTTTTTCAATGACTGTAGCATGTGATTATATATTGTGCCTCAGAACACTCTGGTATCTGGAACTATTTGCAAGGAGTAGAACAAAAACAGATTGTTGTGCATGTCCTGAAGGCTGCTCTGAAATGAGGCTGGAGCCATGGCTTATCCAGCCTTAGTTTGAAAATTCAGAGGACTGCTTGATGGAGCTGCTGACAGTAGAGGAAAGGGTGAATGCTCAGTGAAGCTATCACCAAGAAAGCTTCAAAGTGCAAGAGAACCAAACTCCCATATAATGGGGCTGTGCTTTCTTTTACTGTGGTTGGGAGTAAAAGATTTTGTGTAATACTTGGAAAAAATAAGGACAGAAAATCAAGACCAGGTTTTAGCTAAGTGTTTAAATGCCTTACATTTCCTTGTATTTAACCATTTTCTTTAGCTGATAATAACATATCCCCTGAAAGTTATTGATTTTTTGTTCTTCATATCTTTTCCTCAAGATATATAAATACACTGTTTTGTTTCTAGAGCCTCTGTTTGGAGTTATTGAAGGTGTGAGTGCTGGCTTGTTTCTGATTGTGATGTTAGTTGCTGTTACTGCTTTATTTGTCTGCAGACAAAAAGTTAGGTAAGTTGAGTCCCTTTATCAGTCTCTGTTATTGAAGTCAGGTCAAATTATAGTCATTTAAGCAATACAATATTTAAAGCGTAACTGTAAAATTGGAGGAACGCACTGAACATTTATTCAACAGATAAAATCTATGTCCCCCAACATCTGTACATACTAAGTATAGAACTAATGACATACATAGTAAGAGATCTATATATTCTTGATTCAAATATCTACTGATATTAGTCAGAATTATCTCATAGAGGATCCTTGTAACTTTTAGTTTTCAGTAGGAGTCTGAATATTTCTGAAAAACTGGTTTATCATTCAAACTGAATGTCTTTTGTCAAAAATAAAATGTTTCAAATTAATTTCATCTGTGTTGTAGATGGGAAGCTCTTGAAACTGTTCATTTAGACTTTATCATTTCAGTTAAAAAATCTTAAGGTGTGGCATTACCTCAGTGTCCAAAAGATTAGTTCAAACTTTACTTCTCTTTTTTTTTATCATAGTTGTATATTTCACATTATAGATGAATCTTAAATAGTGAATTTTAAATATGTTTTTAAAAAGTGAAATACTCTATCACAACTTTGAAAAAAACTTTATCCATTTAAACTATTTTGCACGACTGAAAGAGATATGACATTATTGATGTGAAATTCCTCGTGGTTTCTGAAATAAAAAAAAATCAACATTTCCATTACATGGGAAACTCCGAAAATCTGAAATTCAGTTCTTTTACTGATACAAGATTAGGTCTATTTTGTTTTGAATTTGCTTTTCAGATGCCAGAATTTCACTTTGAAAAAAACCTGTTTTCTGACTAATCGTAGCTTTTAGCCAGAATGGATTTACCCTTTAGCAATGCTGTTCTTAGGCTCTATGAACAAATTCAGTGTATTCCTCTATATGTCATCCAAAAAAAAGAGGCATAAATCGTTAGCAATAGTAAATAAAGTTTGGTTTCGCATGTATAGACTTGTGCACTCCTATCTCAGTACATAGTGACATATAGAACATGAATAAAGTGCAGATTGATGTGTTTTCCACCTTGCACATCTCACTGCATTTTTTTAGTGTAGATAAACTTCAGATAGAGTGTGGTTTCTTGTTGTAAGTTACATAGTCAGCAGGCTGCAAGTACACCAGTATGGTTTTCCCTCATCATACATAAAGAGAAAGTGTTCTCTAAGGGAGGTATGTTGAAGGAGGAGATGGCAGTGAAAGAATGAAAGGCAACAGTAACCGTATGGAGTCAGTACCACTTCTGCAGGTTTCCTGAAGTCTGCTGTGGTGCTGCCACTTACTCCTGCTATGAACCTGGGCATGTCCTAGAGGCCTGGTCTGCAGAGTGGATGTGCTGGAAGCTGAAAATTTACCTACACGTTCCTCTCTGCATGTAGAGAATCAACTGATTTAGGGCCCGTCTTAGCCTAGGACACCCTTCTTAATGATAGGCTGGGCTGAGAGTGTTTCAGGGCAAGAAAGAAGTCTTATTGCCTGTGCACATGCATACACTCCACATCACTATTACCAAACTAAAATACAAGAAAACTCTGTGCCACAGCTAAGAGCAATGTCACATGATCAGAGCCACAAATCAAAACAGACTTTCTTAAATTCCTTTTTTCCAACTTACCAACTTTTTTCCATTGTAAGTTATGTTATTGGCAGCTCTTACCAATATCAGAACATAACGGTAAAACAGAATATCTTCCTTTTTGTTCCAGCAATGGCCACGAGAGACCAACAGCAAGGCTGAGCATTCGCAGGGACAGGCCACTGTCAGTCCATCTGAACTTGGGGCAAAAAGGGTAACATCAAAAGTTTTGTTTCTAAGAGCAGTATTTTAACATGGCATCATGGATGAACAGTCCCATGTAGTCACTCACTGATGAAGTGTTTCTTTTTCTTTTGAAATCATTTCTAGGAACCGGAAAACTTCCAGGTAAAAAGAAAAAATTAATACCTAAAAAAGCTTCTTGATAACCAACTGGATAAATTATGACTGTGATTCATCCTGTGATTTTCTTCCTCCTGTTGAATATTTTAGTCCGATCAAAGTCAGTCATTTTGAAGCACACTTCACCAAACTTCAAGCAGACTCCAACTACCTCCTGTCCAAGGAGTATGAGGTGGGATCCTAACCTAGGCAAAGGACTTGTTTTATGAAGGGGTGGGCTGGCTGAATCAATGGGTTAATGCATTAGAAAGGCCTGCATTTGTTTGTCTTATTCACACAAATCCAAATAAGTTTGACAGCCTCACCTGAACTCCACTTGTCTTGGTGCAGAAACCAGCTCTTCACTTGGCATAGCATCTTCTGGTTGGCAGCCTCTGCCTGATACCTATCTGGCTGAGGTCAGGAACATTCATTTGTGTGGCACATCTGTGTGATAAAGCATGGAAAGCACCTGCCAGCCATGTGCTTGCTTTAAACCAGTGTGATTAGCGATTTAATTTCAGTTCGTTTTTTTAAAAAACCACCCATTCTCTGTCCATGACCTTTGAGAGCTGATAAGCACTGTGCCCCCCTCTGTTGTCACGTCCTTTAATTATTTTCACCTCACATTTTATTCCTACTTTTTTTTGCAGGACTTGAAAGATGTGGGTCGAAACCAGACATGTGACATAGCACTTCTGCCAGAGAACAGAGGGAAAAATCGATACAATAATATATTGCCCTGTGAGTTTTTAGGTTTGGTTGTGTAATATTACATCACATCAGCTATTTTTCACTTTTTTCAGCAAGCCTAGTGGAAAAGAGAGTGCAGCCAATCCCTTCCCTCCTTCCTGTCAGAGATGAAATACCTCTGCCAGCTCAGGTTCTGGTGCTTGGAAGCAGATGATGTATGGCCCTGAATGGCTTCACATAGACCAGTAATTTCATTTCGCACTAGAGGTGTAATGACTAGCATTCAGTCTAGAGAGAAAAAGCTCCAGCTATTAGGGGCATTCAGTCACTGCTGATAACAAGGATAGTAGAAATAACAGTAGGGTTGTTTACATATGGGTATCATCTATTCAGTGCTATTTGACAGCTTTGCCAAATCTTTCTTCTTAGAGGACACAGCAAACCTACTACACAATGTAGAGCTAGTGTGGTTCTGCATGGTAAGACACCCATGTGAGGTTAGCCCTGTTCTCCTGAGGCAAGACCTGTCATTGAGAGTTTCCCCCTTTAATCTCCTATCTGGCAGTTTTGGAGGTAACACATGCTGTGCATTGAGGAGGAACACCACATGACTTGCTGCTCCACATGCTGCCCTGCTGCTGGATGTGGTATGTGCTTGGAGCACAGCCTCACAGCATCTCCTATGTTCTGCCTGTCATGCCGGGCTGGGGAGCATGCCCGCGATGTGCAAGAAACAACACCTGACTGACATCCAACATGGCATTATCTCATGAATCAGTGACCTGGTGGCTTAGGCACTCAATACCTCTCTACAGAGGGTTCTCTGCCTAGGGAAGATGGTTGGCCTGCTCACACATGTTAGCTCGGAAGCTGTGCAGACCACTGAAGCACTACTGCTCTTTCAAGGGCAGCACTGGGCACTGCTCTCCAGTACAGCACACTGCTGTCAGGATCAAAGGAGGATGCTGTTGTGGCTCTTTTGTTGCCTTAATAAATCCTATGCAACTCAGTAGAGGAATTTTGGAATATTCACTGCTTCCTTCTACCGCATCCATCTCTTAGTCTTTGGAACACTCCACAGCACTCATGGATGAAAGAGGCAGTACAAATATAAACAGTTATCCCCCTAAATTAGCCCTCCATATGAAATCCTTGTAATAATGCTGCCAGTCCTTTTGCAAATGCATTTCTGTAAATGGGAGAGGGACTGGAAATCAAGACCTAGCCATAAGCCTCTTGTAATCAATTTCTTCCTAGATGATACATCAAGAGTGAAGCTTTCCAATGTGGACGATGACCCTTGCTCAGACTACATTAATGCAAGCTACATACCAGTAAGTGACTCAAGGATGGTATTTTACAGTCCTCCCTCCAGTGGTAATTTGTCCTTCATCTAAAACTGAATATAAAGCTGGATGCTTAAGGCTCCCCTCCCCCTTCTTTTATTCACTTGAGCTAAAAGTCTGAGAACTCATTTTGTGGGTGTGCTGAAAGGCTGTGTCTGACTGCCATTAAGTTAACTGTGAGTGATTTACCCAGCACTTACGGACACTTTCTTAGATTGCTATAGTTATGTAAGATAGCAGGTCTAATTGGCCAAGGACACATTTTTAAAGGTCACTGATTTTATACAGTGTCCACAACAACTATAGCTATCACTGCAGGTGGCATCCTCATTGTGGAGCTGTAGCTCATCCTGACAGTGTTGGCACCTTGCAGGGTGGTGAAACTGGCTGAGATTAAAATAATGCCCTTTGCCGGAGTTGTGATTGATAATAGCAGTGGCTTTAGCAATCCAGATTTCAAGCCGAAACTCAGCTAATTTATTAAAAACAGTAAATAAAACAAAAACCCCTAGTAGTTCCAAAATTGCTTGAGACTGTGCTGAACACAATAGAACAATGAAAAGCTTTGGCTGCCACAAAAGGAACAGTATTTAGATACACTGCCGCAGTCTCTTCCTTCTCTCTGCTCCAACCAGCCTTCTGCTTTCAGGTCCAAGGCAACAATTTAGCTCTCAAAACTATTGTCCCAGCAAGGGCATTGTTGCTGCAGAGCCCTGGCTGCAACCCTGTGGCTTGTTCAGTTGCTAGATCTTTTTTTCTGCCTTTATGGAAACTAATGGAGTTCTCTTTACTTGCAGGGCAATAATTTCCGCAGGGAATACATAGCAACTCAGGGCCCTTTGCCTGGCACCAAAGACGAGTTCTGGAAGATGGCATGGGAGCAAAATGTTCACAATATTGTCATGGTAACCCAGTGTGTTGAGAAGGGCCGGGTAAGCAGTGACTCTTCTTTATTATTGATGACTGTTTTAACATCTATTAAAAGTTTATGCTTATTATTTGCATCACACTAATGCCAAAGGCCCCAGTCAAGGAGATATACAGTAAGAGATAAGAGGTGTAATCTAACGACTGGAGACAGATTAAAGCTGTGAAGTGAGGATGTAGTGACCGTCCCAAGATCATGCAGCATGTCAAGGCTAGAGTTAGGAACAGAGCTCAGTGCTTCTGGTCTCTAATCCAGGACTTCGCTCACTAGTACTAATACAATCCCCTTAAGCATGCAGGACAGCCACCAGCAAAAAATGCCTGTTTATCACATCAACTCTGATCAACTAGTACTTAAATATAAGCTCTAGAGAGCAAATGTTGATCATTAAATACATGGAATTCTCTCTGATGCATAAGCCCTGATGTAGCAAGCGAAGAGACCGCTCACGCACTTAACAGTCTTACTGAGTGCAAGTGTAGGGGTTATTTAGCTGTCTCGGCAATCCACCTCCCCACGTATGACCGTATCCTGCACCTTTTGTAAGACGGGGACTAAATCTGTAAAAAGATTAAACAAACGAAGCATTGATCATCTCGTAGCACATATGGGGATATTTCCTTTCAGTTTGCCATTTTTTCTTGAGGAGATGGTGAAAGCAGATGCAGGACAGGCAGCCACCTGTCTCCTGCACGTCACTGGCTCTGAGTGGGACCCCACTGTCATGTCTCAGCAAGAGGTGGGCAAGTGGGCACTGGGGGCCTAGCTCTCATCCAAGCAGAGCTCTGAGAAGAGTCGGCACAGAAAATGTTGTGGCATCCAGAAGAGGGCATCAGTGAAGTGCTTCCCATTCCCCATCACAAACATCTCTGATGAGAACTTCCACTTCCCAGCCCCATCCTAGCCCGTTCCCATCCCAGGCCCTGTTTGTCGAGCTGACATGGCAGGGGGTGGCATGTCTCTCTGAATTCAGCTGCTGCCTTTCTTCCTTCATCCTCAGGCACAGGAGGTCTGAAGTCTGCTTCTGCCAGTGCTGGATGGAGGCATTTTTTACAGCTGTTACTGACACTAAATCTATCTTTTTCTGTGTCCCTGCAGGTGAAGTGTGATCACTACTGGCCCCTTGACCAGGATTCCTTGTACTATGGAGACCTGATCGTTGAGATGCTGTCTGAATCGGTGCTCCCAGAATGGACGATACGAGAGTTTAAAATCTGCAGTGTATGTTTGCGTTCTTCTTTTTTTTTTTTTTTTAAATTAATTGGCTTAAAAACACCTGCAAGGCTAAATTAGGAAGATTTATTCTGCTGTAGCACAGTTGCATCAGGCCCAGCTCATCTCTGGTGGCAGCTGTAGCATTTGCTCTGACGGTGCATGTTGTGTGTGTCCCCTCCTCTCTTGTCTGTTCTGATGACCCACACTTTGTATCCCAACAGGAAGAGCAGCTTGACTCGACGAGGCTTATTCGTCACTTCCACTACACTGTCTGGCCAGATCATGGTGTGCCGGAGACCACCCAGTCCTTGATCCAGTTTGTCAGAACTGTAAGGGATTATATCAACAGGACCCCAGACACAGGACCAGCTATTGTGCACTGCAGGTATGTGCAGCAGCAAAAGGCCAGCAGCACAGAGCCTTTGTGCGTACCCTTGGGAAGATCCCAAATGTTCATCCCTGTTAGGCCATGGACAGCCACAGAACCTGAGAGAGAGCTGATGGGCTTAAGTCTCCAGATACATCAGAGCAGCATTCCCAAGGCACATGCACTGGCTCACAACCTCACCCTGGAGATGCCCCGAAAATGATTCTCAGGGAACCATTGTGTCTCTGTGGGACCACTAGAGAGCACTAAAGGTGTCAGCAGCTGCCACTGCTCATAAGCTTTTGCATTCCTAAATTGCCTGTGTGCTGCTGCTGTGGCCCAACATCTGAATCACAAAGGGGTGTTCTGAAAAGGTAAGATATAGCCAGGGGTGAATCTGACTACGTATGGATGTTGAGGCTAGCTGGCAGATCCATCCTTTCCCCCATTCTAAGACTCCTCACTGCCTTCTGATGCTCTTCTGCTGTTGTGCCATCTCTGGCAGCCATAGGGCTGCAGTTTTTCCTCTGCTCCGTGATCCACCTCTACACACGTGTACAAAAAAGGCAAAACTGGACTGCCTGATCCATGATCCACTGGCCAGCTGCAGCAGAATATAGGGTTACAGAGTGAGAGAGAGAGTGCAGTGTGGTGCTGTGCATATCTTCTGATAAAGCCATATGCTCACTGGTACTACCTGAATGTAGTATCTGACCCCTCCACCCCATTATATGGGCTGAGGCATGTATTTTACATGACCCCACCTGTGTCTGCCTGTACATCATGTGCTGCAACATGTCAGATGTCTACTGTATCACTGGCAGGTCCACTTTCCTCTTCCCAGCTGCCTGTCTCCAAACCCCACCTCCCAGCATTTCAGGTACTGGGGACTCTGGAATACTTTGCCTTACTCTGCCCTTCCACAAGGCAGAAGCCAACTGATCTTTTAGAATCAAGCCTACTGGTTCATCCCTAGAGAGAAGAGGTTTAAAAGTTAGTCAGGTGCAGTCTCTCAGAGTGTCTCAATGACTGAGTTAATCCAAAGCAGAAAGCAGTACGGGCAGTAGCAGAGATACATACCTCTACCATCGCTATCCTTTCCTCCTTCCTAAACAAATGCCACTCGAAAGTGTTTGAAGTCCCAGAGATGCCATTTGAACAATGAGCTTCTGACCTTGGAGATCTGAACTTTACAAAAGTATCACACGAAGATAGTGAATGCTTTGATCCATCTCCTTTTAAATCTTTTGGGTTGTTTTCTTTTCCAGTGCTGGTGTTGGCAGGACTGGCACATTCATTGCACTGGACAGAATTCTGCAGCAGCTGGATTCAAAGGACACTGTAGACATTTATGCAGCAGTACATGATCTAAGGCTTCACCGGGTTCACATGGTTCAGACAGAGGTAAGTTTTGGATAGCCTACAATACAGCAACACCAGCTACAGTATGTAATCATCAGTCTCTCATCTTAAAGGCTCTCAAAGCACTTCACAGTTACTCCACTGTGAAATACTAGTTAGATATATTTTAGCTCTGTGAGAATTTCTAGTTCAGGATTGTTTCCATAGGCTCTCATACAGTGGGTCCAAACCATAACAAGTGGTAGCTATGCTTCCTATAGATTTCTCTTGTTGGCACTGGCCCACAATCACCCCAGCAGTGTTATGCAGCAGACACTTAACAGCACATTGTTGTGTTAGTGCAGTGTCCAGTAAATGAGCTTTGAGCAGAGATAGGTCCTTCAGGTATGGGTTTGGAAGACAAGCCTGAACCAGACAGATAGGTCGACATAATAAGGAAAAGAAATGGAGGGCAGAGAAAATTAGATGTACATAATTTTAAAACTCTAAGCACTGTGACCTTGTGGCTTTGCAGTTCATTTTTTATTGAGCTGCTCTGTCATTTTCATTAATGATATTGGAAAGTTGATCAGCATTCTCCTAACATACTATGCCAAAGCAAGTACATTTATTCTCAAAGTGCAGAAAAAGTACGTGTTTGGGATTTCATTCTGTGCTTTTAAAACTGCAAGAAAATCACGTTACACTAATAGCAGCTAAACACTTAGGAGCTGATTTAATAAAGGTGACTTGTGGAGGCAGTCTTTACATTTTCCCTGTGAACTGTTAATAGAGAAATCAGAACAAGTTTGACGGGTCTGCCTGTAGATTGATACTAATGGAGCTCTTTGTTGCAATTTGGAAATGAAAGTATCAGTGACAGTGCTTCCTGATAGATGTAAAAGTCACACATGGGTATAAAGAGAGGCTCAACTGGGAATGCAAAAGAGAGATTTCCTGGAACTATCTCAATCACAGAAGACCTCCTGTTGGAGGGGAGACAGATTCTCAGCCTGGTCTGGGCATCCTCAGAGCCAGATCCATCTTACCTTCTACATTCCCGTCAGCCATAGTCAGCAAAGGCAGACAGGCATGTCAGGAGGGTGGCTCTTTTTCTGTAGCTGGAAAAAAGAGGCAACTACCTCAAGAGCCTAAATTTGACACGAGGCTTGTAGACAACTAAAGTTGTATGATACAAAGCCCACCTTTGTCATGAGCTTGACATGACATCTAAGTCAAAAGGCAGCCAGACCCAAGCAAAATATCTACAGCAATAGTGAGGAGCACCCCACCTTCCCACTACCAGCACTACATGTACTTCTGCCCCAAACCAGCAGTGGCGCAAGTCTTACCCAGATCCCTGTTGTAACCAGTCCCGCCCCTGGAAGAATTCACAATCAGCATCCCAGAGACAGGTTGACAGAAAGCTTTTGCAGATCACACAAACTCACCCCACTTGAGCTGTAACATGCTTGTAGATTGACCGTGTAGCTGTGTCAGTGCACAGCCACTGAGCTGCTGTATTCTCAGCAAGTCTTATTAATCTGAACTGTCACTTGCATCTGTATATGGTTTCTGATTTGGAAGTGCCTTGCATCAAGGTAGCTTGGAGCACAAGCAATACAATCTCTCATCCTTCTGCAAGAAAATGAAGTAAATTTATCCTGGAGTTTTATGATGATTCAAAGTTTGCAATTAGCAGTGAATTATGAATTAATTCTTACACATCTTTTAAGAAAAAGTAAAGGACATAGGGAGAGGGGGAAGAAAAGATCTGCTCCAGAAACTCCATTTGATGTGTGTGAAGACCCTAGTTCCTGCTGTTACCGTTTATGTCTTGGCTTCCACAGTCTGTTTGGGGGTTGAGATAAAAGCTAGGTGCCCATCTGTTGATGTGGTGGAAGCCAAATCCCACTGGGGAGCACAGGCCAGCAGATAGGACTGTTTGCAATGAGGTGCTTCAGCCAAATGTCACAGCATCGTCCTGCTTGACATTATGCAGTCACAGTAAAACAGCAGCAACAAAACACTGGCCCTGCTTCACACTTGGCTGAAAGCTGTTTAAGACAAGAGTCTGCAGCTGGAGACATGTAGAGGAGTAACAGAAAATTGTGTCCATCAGTTCAAAAGGCAGTGGGCTCAGCACAGCAGCTGTAACACGGGCAGAGAAGCTGTCCATCTTTTCAGTCCCAAATGGTCTCTGCCAAAGGAAGTCTCAATGCCTTGGCCAGCTTTCCACCGAATTGGTGGGTGGGGTGCAGGATTTTGCTCCACAGAGGCAGCAGCCGTATGTGCATAACAGCAGGTATCCTTACTTTCTCAGAGTGAGAGCACTGAGAAAAATGCACATAGCAATAGCTGAATTTCTTGTGAAAAACGAGTAAAGAAGATGGAGGAGAAAATGCATATGCTTATTGCAGAAATTATGTCTTTGAGATAAAGTAATATTAAAGAGGTACACCTTGATATATAAAGATGCTCAGCCTAATTTGGGGGTACCATGCTACACTAATCAAAAAACAGTAATGACCCATGTCATAAACCACAAAGAGTAGCAAAGCACGGGGATTTAATAATCTATTCTATCAAGGTAGTTTGATAAATAGTCAATAACATGCTGACCCTCCCTAATTCGGTTGTGAATGTCATCTTAGCTCCCTTCTGTGAAAGGCACTCTTTAGAAACGACAGTCTGTCATTCGCCACATAGTCAGAAGTAATCTTGTAACTTATACGGGATCAAAAAAATACTGCTTTTGCCAGAAAATTTGGGTTCATCAAAGTTCTATGAAATATTTATATATTATGATAAAATTCTGTGGAAAATATTTCTTTTCAGAACAAAAAAGTCAGGAAATAGTTTGTCTCTTCTGTGTGCTTCCCTGTACATATTAATTCTGTTACATGTACTTTATACCAAAGCATTCAGAAGTAGCTATCCAACACAGCGTCATGTCAAATTATGCCTTACAGTTGATAGAGCTTTCACTCACAACATGATCTGTCAAATCATATTATGTTCATTTATGTTTTACTGGTAGCATTTCTAAAAACAGGTGATCACAAAAGTTTACTATATTACTAGTCTGAAAAGGAGATTCATTCTAGAAGTATCTTTTCATTTTTAACACCACCCTTGATTTTGTGTGAGGGAGTTAGCCTGTAATGATTTTTCACAATACAGAAAATGAAATTACAAAATTTCCCAGAGTGACTTAAAAAAAATTCTTTGGCAGTGTCAATATGTGTATCTACATCAATGTGTGAGAGATGTGTTAAGAGCCAGAAAACTTCGCAGTGAACAAGAAAATCCCTTGTTTCCAATATATGAAAATGTGAATCCAGAGTATCACAGAGGTGAGTGCAAGTTTATTAAATTGTAAAATGTTTCAAATGTCATAGCTCATTGACAATGTAATTGAGGGGGAAAATTGTGCTATCCCTTGCCATCAATATTTGTTCTCTTCCTGGACCTTCATTTGTGCACTCCTCTGCTCTTGTCACTCTTGCAATTGCATCTTTATTTCCTCCATTAGTAGTCATTATAACATCTCTTCCTGCTCCTACCTTACCTTCATGCTCTCCCTGTCTCACAGTTCATGATTCCTATGCTGTTGGGGGAACTGAACCCCTTCCCTATGATGATATTGGCTTCCTCCTTTACCTCACCCGTGTTTACACCATCCACTTTTAAGCACACTGAGGAAACTGGCTGGGCTCACTGGGCTCTTCTGTCATTCATGGAGTTCGATTTCTGTCCTGAATCACCCTCATTTGCTCTTGACCATATAGGTGGCCTTAGGAGACTTCCCATCTGCCTTGACTGGATGATGTAGGTGTCCAAGGCTGTGCTCTGTCTTTCTCCCCCAACTCTCCATCCTTGTAGGCTCTTTTTCCTGGCCTGTATCCAGTCCCTTGGCAATAAGAATTGCAAGAGTAGCAAACCTGACACTAGCACTGCCCTTCACCTCCTCTTCTCATGGCCAGAGGACCAGATTGGAGAAGTTGTAAGCAGAGGTGGCCTGCGTGTCCTGGTAGAGCTGATTCCTAAGGGCTGTAGTAGTTTTCAGAGTCAGACAGCAGGATCTCGGTAGCTCCTCAAATTTGGACATTAGGAATTGAGATTATATGATGAGAGATCAAAATAATTTTCTTGATCTAGCCCGTAGAAATCAGAGCTGTCATCAACAGGTAGAGCAGGTTGGAGGAGGCCAAGGACTCAAATAACCAGGGTTCCACAAGTTGGGAGTGCTAGCAAAAGCAGAGGTGGGATCTGCTCTTCAGCTGTCACAAGAGTTACCAGCCAGCGCTGCTGCCACGCAACCACCTTTCAGAGCACTGTAGTCAGCTGGCAGAGTTGAACGTGAAGCCACCTGGGTTGTTTTTTTTTTTCTAATCTCAGTTTTCCTTGCTTTCAGATGCTGTTTATTCAAGGCACTAAGAATGTTACAGACATCTGCTTTTGTGACCACGTTTGTTAACTAGGGGTTTTGTTTGGGGTTTTTTTCTGTATGTATTTCATGCACTAGAAAGGTGCCAGACCTTTCTGTTGAGACTGTGTATAATTTATTAGTCTGGTGATTTTTTTTAAAGATATATAATTTAAGTGTAATAGATATTAATGTATATAATTGTATTTTGACATTATGTAAATATGTATTTTTTCTATATTGTTTATATTAATATTAAGCTTCAGATAATACTATTTTTTTCTTATCACAGTTTTTATGAACTGTTCTACATAAACTATATTAAATTGTATGGCTAACAGGACTGCTGCGTTTAGGGCAGTATTGGCATGTAACACACAGGAAAAATCCTATAAGGAGAACCTCATTTTTTTTAACTAGTTCAGTGTTTCTGAGATGAAATAAGCTACTATTAAGCAAGGGAACAGTAGTCCTGTATAGGAATTACGATGCTACTCTACACTTCAAACTTACTGCTTTTGATCTGACAAAAATGGGTATAACCCATAACACAATGGCATACCTTTTACAGAACTCATTAACAGCCGAGCAAAACAGGGTCCACCTCACTAGAAGCAACTGTTTCAGTCTAATGTGACATAGTAGAAAAATATCAAACAACATACGCTGCCGTGAAGTCTAGCAGACCTTTCCCCCCCCACATGCTTTGAGGGGAGACAGGTCACATTCCGATTTCTTTACACTGGTTTAAGACAGCAGAATCAGACCACAGCCTGTGTCTGTGCATTTTCACGTGCATATAATTATAGTAAGAAAGGTGTTCAAGGAAACGCCTCAGACATTCATGTTAACAGACCTGTAAGGATGTGAAGTCTGGCAACTTCCATAGCGCATTAAAAACAGTGCTGTACCATGACAGCTAAAAAAGTAGAGAGATTGTAAACATATTGCAATAAAGTAATATAAAGGTATATATCCCACAGTTAATGCAGCTGGCTTCAGCCTGAAGCTGCTTCGAGCATAGCTTCCTAGGCCCAAGTGTTGGTCTCCTTCGAATGCCACTTGCTTTCACAAAGGGAAAGCATGACCGCAGCATGGCAGCATAGAAAGACTCCTCCACTGAGATGTTGCCTGATGTCACCACCACAAGGGCAGCTGGAATAGAAAAAGACTCAGCAGTAAATCAGGGGATGTAGGCTGGCAGGGCTGTGCTAATCATTAGGTGACTCAAAGCATTTAGTGATTAGCAAGAAGTACAATTGAAGAGCATTCACCAGGTATCCTGCCCAGGCAAGCGGATTAGGCACATCCTCTCTCCTCTGCAAAGAGGCTTCTCATTCAAGGGACTGAACACTCTGTTCAGCTATTCTTTGTGTTTATGAAAAACTCTTCAAACAAATAGAGAAGAGGCAGTACACAGTTCTTCTCCATCACAAAAAGAAGGAAGGGCATGATAGTTCTCCTTTCATATATCTACCCATACTTTACGTAGAGAAAACTTAGCCTACTGCTGAAGACAAGTGCCTAAATTCCACTTTTATTTTGGAGAGAAATAAGTATTTCTGAAGGCCTCCTGAGAACCAGCCAATACACGTAAGTGCCTAACTGAGGAACTGCTGTCGCCCTGGGCCAAGACTGCTGTGATTTCACCATGACTTTTTGGAGCTGCACTCTCCTTGCGGTAGGAACACCTGCCTGACGATGGCTGAAGAAATCTGCTAGGCAGCTCTGACATAGTTTTCGTAAATCGTTCTAAAGCAGAACCGGCAGGACTATGCACATCCATGTCACTCTGGTTTTCCTAGAGAGAAGGAAACAGCCTGATAGTCACTCTTCCTACTCCATCTGGAGTCTCATCCTTTCTTGACCAAATATCCTCATGTGCCTCAGAAGCCACGCTTCATATCAGCTTTCACAGATGCTCAGAACATGTAAGCTTGGTTAACCTTTTAGGTGTCTCTGTATGAAAATACTGCTCATTCCTCTTGTACATCCTCTTTGGCCACACACAAACCTCAAGATTCACCACTCTTAGTGGGCTCTGAAGAAGAAGGGAGCTAGCATTATAGTGGAAGCCATTTTCACAGAGGGAAATCTAAGCAAAACCACAGAGAAATGTGCAAATTTTCTGCAGGCCCCTTCTTTCTCTGTTTCCTTTGCTAGATAGATAGACTCTAGGTTAGCAAGCAAGGACAAACAAGCATGGCAGCTTTAGATCGATCATTGACCCCGCTAATAACAGCTGAACTTAGGGCATCACGAAAATTGATGTTGTGTTACGTGCACTGCATTTAGTCCTTTCTTTTTGCAGCGGTAGCTGAGGAACGAAGATCACCATGTTAGTTACCAGCAGTACAATTACACTGTGAAGGCGTACCAAATGTACCCTATAAATTATCTTACACTGTATATCACTGTGTCATTTTTTATGCTGAGGGAAATGGAACTCGCTCAATAATATATGATCTGAGGGCAAAAGTCTGATTGTATACTATGTATGCATGTTGTTCGTCATTTTCAGAAAGACACACATCGTTCTGCTCTTTATTTTAACATTGTTTCTCAGCTCCCTCCTCCACACCTACAGAGTGAGTTCACTAATGTGCACCCAAAATGGTGATGTCATAGCAGACAGCTATTTTCATCTTTTCTCTCAGCTAATAATGGACACAGTTCATAAGCTTCTTCCTCCTCATCACTTAATAACGAGACAGATGACCTTAAACGCTCTGGCACAATGCTCTTGAGCAGCTTTACATCTCTGCCTAGCTAGGTCACACGTGAGACTGTACACACACATTATTGCTCTGGTTCTGCTTTCTAGCCAATTCTGCTCATATGAAACCAGTGTATATCCACTGAGAATAAGTAAAAAGTATCTATGTAGCATTTTGTTAATATAAGACACCTACTTATCACTATAATTAATTATATTTACTGTGCCTCTAAGCTGAATAATGGGACTGATGGGAAATTGTTAATGTAACAAGAATGGACTTGCAAGAGCCTGTGTACTGAACAAAGACAGTTCTTAAGGAAGAAGACATCCTCCGCTGAAGAGGATGTTTCTCTTTTGAATGTCCACGAATGATGTTCAGAATTCCCTTCTTGATGTTTCCCAATAATAATGTTACAAAGCAAGGCTAGTGTTGTCGCTGATCCATAAGCTAAGATTTGCACACTTGGAGCCCAGTCCTGTGAATCTCTGCATTGTCCACAAAGCTACCTGAGTACTTTCATGAAAGTCAACTGGAATGCTTGCCTGAAGAATACCATTCCACTTCTGAAGCACTTGCAGGGTTGGGCTTTTAGGTTAATTCAAATTTTTGTATTGAAAGTTATTTAATAATGAAAAAATTGTAATAAATGTTTTTTTTAATCTGTGCAATACAATTACAAGATCCACTACCGATTGTAGAAAAAAA
The DNA here is from genome assembly GCF_018139145.2 of Gymnogyps californianus. Classification (NCBI taxonomy): domain Eukaryota; kingdom Metazoa; phylum Chordata; class Aves; order Accipitriformes; family Cathartidae; genus Gymnogyps; species Gymnogyps californianus. The sequence continues at coordinate 178,906,615 of NC_059471.1, forward strand.
AAAGAAAGATTTTGCATAGCTGGAGTTGGTAAATGATATTTTTTGTTACTAATGGAACACAATAGTGGGTGAGAGAAATAGGCATACTGTGAAGATGTCATAAAAGTGCAACTTTATACATTTTTCTCTGCTGCTATAGTTATTTATACAGCTTATATACGTGCCTAAAATTGCCAGAAATATTATTTTATGCCATGATATACTATGAATTTCCTTTCAGTTGTAGAACAGAGAAAAGAAAATGTGTGAGCTTTAAGTTTATATTATGTATTGTATAAGGTTATTTACGCTTTGACTTTGAAAGCAAAAAGTTAAATACTAGACAGATAGGAGTACATTAGCATTTAGCCGTGCTCCTCAGCCTGGGAGTTAATGTGTGGGCTAGCGGGATGAGAACAATAACCATCTAATCGCTATATTAGCATCTCCTCCCGGGGCCACAGATCGGAGAAACACGTCTGACGTTCAGAGACAGAGCCTACTGCAGCCACAGCTTCGCTACCAAGGAGTGGCATGGCAGGTGCTTACATTTATTCAGATTTCTTTCAGTACTTCAGACGTGCAGTTTGTGTGAAGAAAATGCAATACAGAATGACCGTCACTCCCCTGATGGCCCTGTCCCAGACGTTCGGGCTCTGGAGGTGTGAGCTCTGGGACCTATAGTCCCCGCAGGCTGCAACTTTGAATAGAAGATGAGTGTGCACCCCAGTACTTAGGCAGCTCGCTGTGGACCCCGTGCCCTCGACTGTCCCTCTCAGGCTGACGAAGTCAAACTCCAGACCTGTTGGTAGCACCACTGTGGCCAAAGCAAACTGGTCTGTTATCAGTGACCTCGCAGATCAACAGCTAGTTCAGACTGGGATTTGGTTTTTAAGACTGGCAGGAAATACTGGAGACTAGGGACTAGCTAAATTTAGCAGATACTGTGGAATTTGGGCATATACAGTGTCAATGATGCTGGTAGATTGATATGCGTGATGATTTGGTTGTTTCTTGGTTTATTTGAAAGCTGAAGAAATACTGTAAGTAATGTCAAGTAGCTAAATATATATTGCTCTACAGCAGGGCAGTATGTTATAGAGAACAAAACCACAATTTTGAAATGTGGCTAGCCATAAATTCTTTGCCAGTGCCTGGAGTAAAGTGTCTGAAAAACATCTTCAGCACATATTCCATTCTCATATGCTATATAATTACTTATATTTGTGTTCCTAACAAACACTGGGTGAACACAGAATTGTGCTACTATTGTCAATTTAATTTATGCATTTGTTAAGTATATTTTTATATTTTTAGCTACAGTCAACAAATCAAATATATTTGAGTGTATTTTACACATTTTTATAAATAGTTCATGAATAAACCATTCATTTAAAAAAAATGACGTCCTCATCTTCTGTTTGACTGCCTTTGCATTATGGATTTTGTTGTCCTGCTGCTCAGAGAAAAGGTCATAAGTGAGTTTGATTTCAAGTGAGATGGTCTTCAGAGAACATTAAATTCATCAGAAGCCTCAGCCTGTTGGGGGAAAAGGGGGCTCTGCTGTTGCCTGCCGGCTGGATTAGTGCCCATGTGGAAAGATACCGTTGTTCCCTTCGCCTCCCCGGTTCTCTGCTCTCCTTCTTCAATAACCCAAATACTGTCTGGGTTATACAATGGGTATTTGAAACAACAGTGCGTCTTGAACTTGAGTGCCTGTTATTTTAGAGACATTTTGCCAGGCAGTTGTACCAATTAACACCGCGCTGGAACTGTGTCACTGCCTACCACCCGAGGATCTGAACCATGCTTTTTAACAAATACATTTCTTCCCCTCCCGCTCTCCACAATGCTTAAAAACCATTAGCATTCTTGTGGGTTCAGGGTGCTTGGCAGTAGCGTGCTTATTGCCTCTGTGTCTCAGTTATTCCTTATTTGTCATCAGAAGTGTTTAGGACAAGTTAATTCTGTTTATTTAAAAGGAAGAATGATTTATTAGCTTCTATTTTGTACTGTGAGCTATTTGCTGAGGGGATGTGTACTGAAGGCTGAGGGAGTTGTTAGATTTTCTCTTTGTGATATAAAAGCTTACCTCTGAGCTGTACTCTGTCCTGAAGCCAACACAGACACAAAAGAGCAGCAATAAAGATAAAATAATGTACAGTTAGTATCTCCACACAGGAGAAACATGGCCAGCATTACAGACAAGAAGAAATACAAGTGTTTTTACAAGGTACAGCACAGAAACTGAAACACAGAGGGTCTCTTCTAGTTTGGCAAGAACACAGTGGTTGGTTCCCGTTAAAATATTGCCAGAATCAAGTTTTTAACTTTGGACTTGATTTGTACCTGGGCTTCATACCTGTGAGCTGGCTGTTTTGTCTGGTAAGTCATTTCCTATACCAGTCCTAGATAATAATTTCCTTTTTCTGCCAGTCACGGTCTTCACGATCAGCTGGCTTCCCAAGCCCTAGAAATAGCTGCTGGTGCCAGACATCTTACGGCAGGCGCAACGTGGTAATACCGATATGTCAGCAAATACCACAAGTGAAAATTTCAAGTGTTATTAACCAAGCCTTTGCACATCACTTGGGTACAATACCAGTCCTCACCTGTCCAAAAACCCCCAGCAGCAACAAAAGAAGAAAAAAAAAAAAAAGGAGAAAAACAGCATTCCAATTAATTTGTGGAAAATACTGCATTTTGGAGGAGTTGCAAAAGCCAGACCCACTTTGCCTGTTCTCGGGGTTAGTGATGCATGAGGCTGTGGGACACGCCTTGGAGCAGCTGCCGACAGGCCGTGCATGGCCGCCCGATTGCCGGGAGGAAGGCGGCATTGACGCCATGGTCACCGCCGCGGTGGCTGGGCTGTATCGATCGCTGAGCCGCCGATGGCCACCCCTTTGAATTGATCTGCTGGTTTTCGTCACGCAGCAGCTGCGGGTTGCTGTCTCTGTTTGCTGGGCATGCAGCCACGCTGGGTATGCACGTCCAGGGGCGTGCAGGGCAGAGCAGGACCCAGCAACGTTGGCAGGTGAGGCTCTTCAGGCACAAACAGCCCCAGGGTCTTCATCGCTGCTTGTATCTGCATGACCAGATGTGTGTGCCTCATGCTTTTTGGGGTCTGGCTCCTGCAGGTATCTGGTGTCCTCTTTATACTCAAGTTAGATGCTAACCGTCATTTGTACCATGCGAAACATCTCCACAACAAGCAGCTTTGCTTGGGATGAGGGATGATCCCTGCTCCCAGAGGCTTGGAGTAGTCAGCAGCACTGAGCAGGCATGGAGGCGCCAAGGTCCAAGAGGGCGGGCAATGCTTTTTGCAGACCAAAGTCTTTAAGTCTCCAGGTGAAACATTACCTTAGCACCTACAGCTTTGCTATTGCAGAGGTTCCGGGGCCCCCAAAAGAGGCTGAAGTCCCGCTGAGGGCTGTCACTGACCAGGCAGGGTCCTCACCATCAGCACAGGGAGGGTCCATGCTGAGCCCACCTGCAGGCTGCCCTCCCCACCCCTCCTGACCCAAACTCGGGGCTGGGAAGGGTGGCAGGAGCATGTCCTAGCCCCTGGAGATGCTCCAGATGGGCACACACAGCTTCAGGGGCCAAAGAGAGAGGAAACTACGAGGAAGCCCAGCTGGGGTTCAGCACCGGTGCGGTCCCTTGTTCCATGCTGAGGCCTTCCGTCACTGAGCTATGGGGCCATGGCACATGGGGGTGACTGCAGAGGTGCGTGATGGGGACACACCGGCTCTACCAGCTGGCAGTGCTGTGCGACCGATGCCTGCCCTCCCATGGGGCATACCACCCCACCACATGGCCCGGCCCCAGGCTCGCAGGGATCTGCACGCTCCAGAGGGCCGAGAGCATGAGACTGCTGCCAAGAGCCGGGCCGAGAGGGTGACAGCCATGGCTTTGTGCAGCAGCCGAATGCTGGGCACTGAGTGTCGCTGGCAAGTGCTGCGGCGGTTGGGCCAGACATTTTTGTACACGGCCTCCCCCGCACTCGTGCCAAAATCCCTGCCAAATTACGTGCCGTGTCCTTGCTTGTCTTTGGTGTTCAAACAGCCAGGTCTGCTTATGTGCCAAATCAATAGTGGAGAGCAGCTGGAGCCGCTACCTCTTACCGAGGGTAAAGGCAGAGTTTTCCTGCTCTCCCCACAGCGGTGAGGCCACACAACCTGGTCATTGAGTGTCGCCTGAGACCTGCAATTTGAGTCCTCTCAGGACAAGAAGGGGCCCAAAACCAGGTATTTCTGCCCCTACAAATCTTCACCCGTTGCTCAAGGAGAGGCACTGTTCTCTCTAAAAGACAGGGCACGGGCATAAAGGGGTGAGCTGGGTGAGCCCCTCCTGAGGGTACGTGTCTCCTGGTAGCCCTGTTTCACAGTTTGGCTCTCATGGATGCTTTTTCTATGTATCTGTCTCAGCTGGGCTGGTTTGCACCAGGCCTTAAAACTACACATGTTTTGCTGAGTTATGCCCAGGTGCACCCTCCTGCATAGGCCCAAAACATGGGCAGAAGAAAGCTGATGATCGGACTAATATAATACCTCCATAAAAAACCTTTGGTGGGTTATCAGGAGCATAAATTTGGCTTTCGTCTGGTCCTTCCTTCTTGTGGAGACCAACTACATTCATTAAGTCCTTGTCTCCACTTCTAGTGGAGCTGTAGCATTTCCATCAGCTCAGAAACAATTGCTTTGCCCCTTGGATGTGGGAGCTAGGCACCTAGATAGTATTGAGTTATACGTGCCGTATACAGGCTGCACTCAAGAGGCACTGACGAAGCCACTGCCTAACCCTGACTCCCTCCATCTCCTCAAACCTGTTGTGGCAATCGCCTCTGGCATCTCAGGTCTGAAGTACCTTCAGGAGAAGCTCATTGACTGTGGAGAAAGAGTGAACATGAGGAGTGTTTCCATCTGATCACACAGAAACATTTCCAGCAGAGAGATGTCAATCTATCCGGGGTAATGGTCCCAAACTGCCCTTATGACTGCTTATCCCCAAGCAGCCAAAGGGGTTTGGAAAAACCATACCCCAGAGGTATGTCTCTCATCAAAGACACAGAAAGTGGTTAGATGATTGACAAAGCAGTCATCTTAGTAGACTTCTACAGTGCCTAATGTAGACATCCATGGGCTTAAATGAACTGGTTACTACCCCTGTATCCCGGTCACATTTGGGGATGGACTAGGAGTTGAGCATGTTCACCCTGCTCAATGGAGGTGGTCCTGGGGCCTCCTCGGGGGCTTCAGACCCTTGCAGCTCTGTAGGAGCTGCTCTGCATTTTCAGAATAAAGCTCTGAATTTAAGCTATACCCTTTGGAGTCACACTTAGAGGTTTGTCGCTAAACTACAACCCAAGCTCAGTTCTCACGCTAGTTGAGCTTCTTCCCCAGCACTGCAACTGGTGAGCACGAGAGATCTGCAGCTGAAGTGTCTTCGTTAATCATCAGAGTAGCAAAGTGCTGGGGGAAAATAGTGCCAGAGGCCTCTTCAGAGAGGAAAGCAACTGCGTTGGGTGGCTCCACAGGACACTAGCACTAGATCCCTGCATCAGTCTGCAAGCATGAAGGAATCGGCAGAGAATATGTACTCCTTTAGAAATTATCCCTATCCTTGGCAAAGACACACACATACATGTCAATAGGGACAGGGATATATTTCAAATCCATTTGTTTGCATTGCCACATGATGCAAAGTTACAAAAATAATTTTCACTTTGCAAACTTAATATTAGAAGTTTTAAAAATGATCTTTTTCCACTATAATCACAAGATGTCTCCCACTCCTATTGGATACATGGGACAAATGCTTCTGGTTTTTGCCCAGACCAAGTTTGAGGCTGTAGTGCAGCCAGCACAGAAAGAAGGCGCTTCAATTCTGTTTTCCATCCCACAGAGTGTAGAGAATCTTGAAATTAAAAATGGGACTAGTGGCATTACGGATAAGAAAGCCCAAACTTCCTGGAAAATCAAACACAGACCAGATGGCATGTAGTAAAGCTACCCAAATAGATTCGGTATGAGCTGAGCTACACTGTAAAAACACAGAGTAAAAATAATTGGATGCAGAAAGCAAAGTGAAGGTGGTCAGAATGCTCCACGCAGTTTGGCTAGGGAAGAAAACGTTATGCAAATAAAGGACAGCTACAGAAAGGTCCATGTGTTAATTGGGGGCATTTCTCCTGCCTGTCAATGACTAAAGTAGCAGTAATGAAACCACTAGGAGAAAAAGACAGACACTTGCAAAGGCAATGAAGAGGTATATAATGTCCAAAGTATCAAACAGATCAGAAAAGATATGCTCAAGACACCACACATGATAAATGCCAGCATCCTGTTATCTTATCAGTGGATCTACAAGGCACGTGGAGCCAAATTATTTGTGAGAATCCAACTTCGAGAGAACGAACTGGCAGACAACTGGAATTAATTAATGCCCTACAGATCTGTGCTAGAAAGGTTGGAGAGCACTAAAAATATCTGAGGAGCCTGTTTCTTTAAACATCTTGCCAATTAGATCTGGTCAGACTGTGACAAATTTTCTGTAAACATTCTGGTGAACAAGCAACTCCCCCAGCCCCCTCTGGCAGCTCCCAGGGTGGTTGAAATCTTGCCTTTAAGATGCCCGAAATTTCAATGGCAAAAATGGAGGAGGGAAAAAGCAAAAGGAAGAGCTGGTGTCATGTTGTGGTTGATGAACCAGGGCAGGTAGGAAAATTTCAGATCCTTGACTTGGCAATGCTCTTCAGCATGGATTTCTGTTTGCTTTGGTGGGATTAAACCTAAACATCTTGTTGTACTGAGTCCATTAGAGGAAAAGGAGAAAAGACAAAAAATATGGTGAATGAACTTCTGCTGTTGTCTAGGGAAGACACATCCATTTCAGTGGGGAAAAATGCACATACATCCATGCTGGGATGGGAAGGCAGCTAGGAAGAAGGATAAAGCCACCAAAGACCTCCACCAACTTTGTGGTGACATCTTTTATTTAACTTCCCTTCTCCATCTGACATGCCATCAGAGACCAGATGAAAGAAAAACCTGAGCCTGTGAAGGACCATACGGTGCGACCACTGGGGCTGGACCCCGTTGTGCTCTGAGCAGGGGGCTGAGCTGCTGAGATCATGTGGTGCAAGCGGGAGCAGACACACCTCGCCCAGGAGGTCCTTGCGCCGAGGTGGGACTCACTCCTCCTTCCTCACTCAGCCTCACCAGGGAAAACCACACTTGAATCATCTGTGCGAGCTGCTGCTGTCCCCGAGGAGGCTGCTCTCGCCTGCCTCCTCCTTTCCGGCCCCTGTGCCGCCCACTCATTCCCACATCCCTCTGCTTATTGCCACTCGGCGCAACAGACTGGGGAAGTGATCTGTGTTAAAATTACCTTATCATCAACACAAACAAATGGCTATTTTTAATCTCCCCAGTCTGTTGCAGGAGAGAGAGTCTGAGGTTTTCATGCATACACAGGCTGGCAGGGATGGGTTGTCAGACATGGCTCTTTTTGCTTCTCAGACCTTTCCCCGCTCCCTTAGCCCAACCGCTCTGGCAGAGCGTGACCTGCCCCTTGCAAGTCCCACCAGGCTGCCCCCAGAAAACAAGACTCAAACCCAGTTCGGTCCCCAGCCTGCCACCTCCATCTGTGAAGAACAAGAATAATGGATTTGAAAAAAGTGGGTCTAACCCTGGCTTTGCCATAGGTGCAAGTATGACCGATGGCTGGGAAGCAGCCTCAAAGAAGAGGGGACCAGAAAAAGGGAAAGAAAAGCTGTGGACAGCAGGAGGAGGAGGAGGGGTATTTGTTCTTGTCTGTGTTATGCCAAGCACATGAAACCCTGATGTGGTGATACGCTGTTCCCTGCATGGACATCCTCGAGGGAGACGGGGAAGCTGAGGGTCTTGTTAGTGTAACCAAGTCCCCTTTGCTCCTGAAATGCCACTTTATGTCTTCTAGTACCCACACACTGAAAGGGAGAATTGGGTGCAGACACTTCACAAACAAATTTCCCTTACCTACATCTCCATATCCTCCCCGCCTCTAGTTCTTATCTTGGTAATTAAACTATGCAGCTGAGGAAAGTGATTTGGAAAACAGATGGCATGCAAGATGCTATAGAAAACAGTGGTGCACTTTAAACCTCACAGCAGAGACACAAACAGATTTGGGTGGTATATGGGCCTTGAAGTAATTGAACTTCAAAGGCTGCTTGTGCAATGGCCTTTAACCAGAAGAAATGAATGGCCCTCTAGCCTCCAAATTGATACTCGCTATTAAGTATTAAAATCAAGCTTTTCGCCAAACATTGTGACTGGTCTAATTTGCCACACAAGTTGGTGTGACCTAACCATGGTTCCTGGTAAATGTCAATGGTAGGAAATACGAAATTTGGGCAAGATGGGATCTTGAAGCAAGCAGTTTAGCCTAGCACTAGTCTGAAAAGTAAGGGAGAATGACACAAAAAAGAGCAGATCATTGATTAATCTATGGGAGGCTCTAAGCCCATTCTCCCACTGTCCTCCTTACATTTAAGACCACGGCATGAACTCGACGGGGCAGGGCTGGGCGAGGACCAGGTGCCACCGCTGCTGGCGGCGTGAATGCCATGTCCCCAGACCTGCGGGAGAAGCACCACGTGGTGGGAGCCCACCGCTGCCTCCCGGCCACTGCACGCCCAGCGGGAAAGGAGAAGGGGAGCTCTTTTGCCCACGTAGCTAAGGAAAGGGGTTTGCCAACGGCATCTGCCTCTGGATCAGCATTAAAAATGTCTTCACTCAAAACTTAGATGGTAAAAGAGATTGTGCTAGCTTGTGTTGGATGGGGCTGCTGTCTCTTTCCAGGAAAATGGCATCAAATCCCACCCTCTGAAACTGTGCTGGAGATCGCCTTGTTGTAATGAAAACCATCACGAGAGGAGCTAGGGGAGCCCTACGGCTGGCAGCTGTTTCCACCGCTGAGTATATTTCCACACAAAGCTGGAGGTAATTCTCAGAGAGACTAATAAATTGAACATAAAGAGTTTAAACTGTCCGGATAAATAATGGCAGATGTTTAGGGAAGGAATAACAGGCAAAAGTATGCGTTATGCAGTGCCTGCAGCTCAAAGAAAACTAGTTCAAACTACGACGGCATTGTTCAGAGGAACAGTAAGGGATAAAGCAACTGGGGGAGGGAGGAAGGGGAGGAAAAGCTGTCTCCCTTCCCTCAGACACGCAAGTACCATCCCCGGCTAGCACGGCGAACCACAGCTTCATCGCCAAACTAGCATCCAGTGCTTGCAGTGGAAGCAGAAGCAAGCACCGTCACTTGCAATCGCGCATCCCGGCCTGCAGAGCTGGCTCCCCCAGAGCATTATTAGCATTTAATGGGGCTGCTGATGTGCAGAAATGCTGAATCTCACCCCAAAACCTGCATCTTCCTGCGGATGTTTTCGGCAAAGGATGAGAAACTGGGCTGGTAGCTGAGGTAGGGACTGAGGAACCAGGATCCCTGCATTTCGTATCCATCTGTGTTTTACTGTCCAACCTTGCAAGTAACACCTAACCTCTGCAGGCAGCAGTTCAGCTGCCTGTAAAAGAAATTCTCGCTTCCTGGGGATGTGAGGAGACCTACAGTCCAATTAATATCCCTGTTTGAAAGACGCTATGAAAAATAACTGTGCTGCCAGCCCTGTTCTTCCTCACCCAAGGACAGAGCAGATTTTGATATGGTACGTTTGCCAGAAATTTACTCTCTTGAAAGGGGAAGCAAACGCTTCACTGTCAGAAAGGCTGCAGCACTTCTTACAAGTTTTTTTCTCAGATTTCATAGGGGATAATAGGTAGTGTTTAAATGGAGAGGGCCAAATTATCAGAACACTTTTGAGCTACACAATGAGTATTGCTAATAACAATGCTTGACTTGGCAACACAGTCTTCAAGGTTATTTAGAAAAGCATAGAATGTACATCAAACAAAAGAAAAAGTTAATTTTAATATGTCTTTGCAAAATAAATATAAAACTAATCAATTTGGCTTTTCACTTTTATTTTGGCTTTTTGTTTTGGCTATCAATAAAAGCAACCTTGAAAATTCAACATAAGAAGCGTTAGACAGGAGTGATAGAGCAACAATAAAACAAGGAGGAATGCAAGTTGGTACAGAATGTCTTCGATCGTTATGAAGCTAATTATTGAGACAGCTCAGTGTGCATGAATACAGAATAATGATGAGTTTGGTAAACCTTTACCACACAATACATATGTATTTGTGTGCCTGGAGAAAGGGTGCTTAAGAAGGAAGCAACAGAATGAAATCAAGGAGTATGTATGTGCATCACTCCAATAGCAGGATGGAAGGAAGGAACAATTCCCAATCCATCTTACTTGGAGGCACAGTTAATGCTGCAACGAGCTTCCACTATGCAGCCATACATTAGCTGCCCTATTGCTACAAAAAGGGCTATAAATCTGTACAGGTATTATGGACAAAAAGAAATCATTCCCAAAAAGTTTCAAGATAGGGCAGGAAACAATTTAAACAGTAGGCCATTAAAAACTGATTTGAAATATGGAGTTTTGCCTAAACCACCTTTAATTTTGCTCACTTTGCACAGTGAGAACTCCTTGGGCACACATGCATGTCCTGTAAGTGAGGAAAACAGGTTACTGTCAAGTAACTTGTGTGCATGACTATGTATTTTATGTCCAAAATATCTCTGGAGGAAAAACCAACCTAACCCCAAACCTGTTGACATTGACACCAATTAATTTTGAGATGTTCAGCCCCAGCAATGTCCTGCTTGCTGCATCCAGTCGTGCAAACTCCTTCTCCTGGGGAAGAGTTTAGGCAGGGGTTCTGTGACCATGCATAGATTTGCAGCAGAAACGTATCGCTTTTTGGAAAGAAAAATCAGTGTGATGGTCCTGATGCAATGACAGGGCCTGAAGCCGGCAGAGCCCAGCAGCAACGGCTTCAGCTCCATCCCCCCCATGCTGGCCCCAACACGCAGCCTCAGGCACCCGAAACTGCCCGAATTGCTGCAAAAATCCCGTGCAACACTGCTTTAAACTTCCCAGCAACTTCAATGTAAAAAGAATGGGAAATATACATTGCTCTGAGCAAAACAGGTTAAAAAAATAGATTGAAACAGGTTAAAAAACCCAACATGGTACCCCCATATTCCCCCAAGAAGTCACTGAGTGACAGCTAGCAGAGAAAAGGCTACGGTTTCAGCCCGACACACCGGCTAAATGCCATCAAAGCCAGGGTTAGTTAGTGATGATCACACCAGCATGCTGTCCTGCATCTATTTGAAGGTTTTCCAGTCACATTTTTGCTTGCCAAGACGTTTCCTCCCACCAAACTTTATATTTGCTCTGTCCCTCCTGTCCTCATTTATTACCTTGCATTTTTCAGGAACAGAAAAGACATTTTATTCTTCTGCTAATATTCTTAGCTCCTCATGTTTGCTGTTGAATCGCCTGCCTGTCAAACTGGAGCTCGCAAACCTCCTGATCTGGCATATTTTTAAAAATACAATTAATTTGCCCTTTACCTTGCCATTTCATATCATGAATAAAGCTACCAAGACACCTCACCCCACACCTGCGCTCGGTATCTCGCTGTTCATTATTGCTTTGTGTTGACAGTTCTGCAGCCCATTTTCAATCTCCCCTTGCTTGTTGCCAGCCTGATCTAAATTAATTTTTTAAATAAGATCTTGAGGCATTATTTGAAATGCTCCCTATGGTGTATTGCTTCCCGTATATGTCTCCATTAGTCTCCAGTTTGGCTGTAAAAAAAGCAGCAAAGTTCACAGGACGCTATTTGATTTTAATACACCAGAATCATTTACTGGCTGTGATTCACTTGTCCGGATATTTGTAGATTCATAGCATACGCTCTATATTTTCAATAAGGATTGCAAATTAATCCATCAAAAGCAAGAGACGCTAGCTAACTCCAGGATTTCCATATTTTTTTTTTCTTTGGTATCAGACCCATTTTTCATGATTTTTCAGAAAAAATAAAATAGTTAGGATCTAGGCTATCCTGCCATTTAGACGTACTGACTGCTGTATATTTGGTCCTTCCAAACTAGTCTCCCCCTGCCTAGAAACAGACTTCCTGACAATTTCACGGTTAATTTTTAATCGTCTCAAACATTATTCTTCAGAGCAATAGTGCAGGAAAAGATATTTCAGCCCTTTTAATTCCACAAAAGGTTTCACTTGTTGCCGAACCCATGCCCCTTCCAGCATTTCACATTTGCCCTTAGGTAGGAGCGCTCTCCGTGACAGCCCCGGGTCGTGCTCTCGCCCCGCAGCCCCACACCCTGGCAGGGTTCCCAATATCCAGGCCCCCAGTAAATGCCAAATCTTACGTCTTGGAGATGATGCTGCCTCCAACCTCGGTGGGCACGGCAGCGGAGAGGGGATGGCCACTCTGCCCCCTCTCCTGTGGGTATCGCAAGCCCAGCTGGATTGCTGAAAGGGAGGAAAGGGGCCAGGGAAGAGCTGCTCTCCTGCCAAGTGGAGAAGGGCTGTGGCTTTGCTTGAAGCAGCTGACCTGCAAAATTTGCCCCACAAACCTTCGGTGTAGTAACCTGTGTTTCTTGCCTTGAAATGCATTGAAATTGCATCCTTGCATTGAAATACATTGAACTGAAATGCAGCCACGTGCATATGTTGAAAAGACACAGACTTCAATCTTGGCACATGCTCTGACAGGTATGATCAGAAATTGCTCCTTATCTGAAGTCTGGATTTGTCCTAATCCCACAGTGAGGGAATGGAAATGTCTTAAAAGTTGGCTCTTTGGGGCTTTTGAAACAAAACGTTAGCTGCTCGCATCTCTTTTTGAACTGATCTTGCTGTACGGGGTCCAAATAGTTGAAGTATTTTGTCCAGAAACCACCAGTTGCTGTCAGTTGCTGAACAAGCAATTGTATGAAAGAGATTAATAGTTGATTTTTCCAACTGCTTTTAGTGAATGGCAATTGGCATGCAAATAAATAAAGAGATAAAACTTAAGTTAGCTGAAAAGTTTTTAAAAGGCTACGTTATGTAAGGTAATGTTTGACACTGCATTAGCTCATTAAATTAAATTACAGGCAGATTGCTTTTTTTTTTTTAAATGCAATCTCAAAGGTGATTTAAGTAACTTTTACTGCATTTCTGGGAGAGTTGTTTCAGGTTGATTGCTATATGTGCTGTTTGGAAATTGTTTGTGTATTGTGGGTGTGTATGTAATTTTACAGCTATGCCAACATATTTTATAATAAATTTTTACATCCAAATTACGGCTATATAATTTAATGGGCTATTCTTTTTCTTCTTATTGCATCTCCAGCCATGCATCCAATGCACGCAAAGTGATTTCTTGGCTTACAAGACTTAAAATGATTAGACCACCAAAAAGAGCTGTGAATTAAACGCAGTGCAAGTAATGACGGCATTTGTGCTAGCATATCAAACCAGGAAGAAAACTGCACAGCCTCTCAAATATCAAACTTTGGGGTTGATTCATTCGGTGGGTCTGTGACCTGACACGGCAGTATGATTAATTGCACATGTATTCCCTTGGAGGTTTTCCTGTTCATGCTTTCTGCAGCAAAGATTGTTAGCTTGACAGATCAGCGTAGCAACCTCTTAAGATGCCAGAAAGGGAAAGGGTTGGCTTCTGATTGAAAGTTAATGGAGGAATAGCAGCTGCTCCAAGCTGAGAAAAAAAAAAGCAGCTTTTGATTCTTGGAGAAATCACACACAGAAATAAGCTGATTTTTCGATAACTCAGGCTATAGGATTTCTGTCAGGGACTGCAAGAAAATATTCACATGACACAATAGGCTTCATAATTAGGAATTCTGCTGTACTTCCTTTCATCTGATTACCTAAATATAAGCCATGGCCTGAGTATTTTTCCTTTTCTTATTGAACACCGTTCTAGGTGTCTCCTCTGCCACGTGTTTATCCTTAGCTTTAAGGTACTTTTGGCCATTTAGGCTAAAGTTTGCAGAAGCACACATTCAGCAGGCAGCTCCCATATTTGCAATGCTGAGCAAAGATGCTTGCACAGCATGTTCCTTCTGTTAACAGGCAATCCACACTGTTCCAGCATCGTACTAGACCCACACAGATGTTGACTGCCCAATTTAAAATAGTTCTAATTTTTCAAGTAAGGCCTAAACCCCTAGCAAACTGCATTAGACACTTCCTCAAGGTTACTTAATCCCTACACCTTATCTATGAAAAGGTTTTAAACATTCACCAATGTTTCCCCTTTCACATTTCCCAGCTGGACTCCGACAGGATAACACACGCTCGATGGATCCTTTCACGTAGTGCATGAAATGAGCTGAGATGCCTGATGGCCCTCCGCAGACATCCCTGCTCCTCTGGGGATGACACCGCAGGCTCGGGAGCGGAGGCGAACAGCAGCCGGGAAAACCCTGCGGGCAGCAGCGCCGGGGCTGGGGCGGGCAGCGGCGGGCTGAGCCGAGGCGGCAGATGCGTGGAGAGCTCTGCACTCTCATGCCTTGCAGACTTCTTTGCTCTGATCTAGGACAAATCCCTCAAAACACACCTGGAAGTGCGAGTTTGGAAACTCAGACCTGCACTGCCTCTCCACCACGCCTCCCAGCTTGCATCCTGAGCGGCTTACCGAAGAGCCCAGCTGGTAAAAGCCCTTCAAATCCAGCAGACTGTGCTGGACCCCCGTCAAAGGGCTACGTTTACATCAGAAATGACAGGTAATGATCTTTAAAAATGCTCCTGGATACCCCCATGACATCCCTCATCTGCTCCAAGCATTGAATTAAGCTCCTCATTCAGTAGCTGAATTTTCTAATGCGTTGTGAAATCTTGTCTTTTACTGGCAACACAGAAACACAAAAAGCAGGAAAAATGCAACAAAAAATGCTCCTATTACTTCAACTTTTAAAATGAGCCTAAGAAGCTGACAGAGAAAGATACTGTATAAACAAAATTATTTAATTGCACTACATGAAAGAGAAGGCATGTCTTACTGAAGCAGAGCAGCAGACAGCACGACGGAACAAAATTCCTCAGAGCAATAGCATAAAAATATTGAATAAAATGCAAAAGTTGACTCTGCAGATGGCTCTGGAATAAAGCAGCCGCTCTGGCTGCAAATATGCTTCAGAGAATACGCCGCAAAACTGGAAATCCACAAAGCCAAGGGGGAAATCAGTGAATAATCCGCTAGAAGGAAATCCCCAGCTTCCATGATCAAGCATGGGGATTAGAAAGACATTACTAAATCAACGAGGTGCAGGCTGGGACAGAAGAGTGAATTTTAGGATTTTTTTTTCCCCTCAGCATGACATACTGCCAAGCTAGGGAGATACTTACTGCCTGTCTTTGCACGCCAATTTAGATGTTTAATTTGGAATGTTAATCTCTCTGCAAAATGATTTAATGTCATCCTTGTAACCATTATTTACTTCTGGAGGCCTTTGCAAATGGCTTTTCTAACAGATTTAAAGATATCATTGTCGATCAAGCGAGCTGCATCAACTCAATTCGCTTCTTGCCTTTTGCTCGGTGAATCAGCTGCACAATTCAGTCACAAAAGCTTCTGGAGCAAAGCTGGAGAGGATTTTGTTAATCTGGATTTGTGAGCCCCAAGCTACTGGCTTAAAAATCCATGATGAATCTGTGTCACCATGTATTTCCTTCTCCCTTGGTGAAACAAAGGATGTATATATGCAGAAAATCAGGGTTATTCCCCTTACCTGTAAGAAGTTACCAAGAACAAATAGAGGAGGGGAACTTGCCACTGCCTTACCCAGATAACCAAACCACACCACAGCAGCAGCTTTCTATGATTTGCAGAGTGTGAAAAAGTAATATATATATATAAAAAAAAATAGTAACCAACCCCCCCAAATCAGACGCAGATGTGCAACGTTTCTGTGGGTTGCCGAGGCACGAGCACCGCAGAGATGCGAGCGAGGCCGCGGCAGTGAGACACGAGTGAAAGGAAACACTGTGTCCTTTGCAGGACAGCACTTCCAGAAGTCGGCAGGCTTTCATCCAACAGGCTGAGCACTCACGACCTCTCTTCATCCAGTATATCCAGTGCTATCTTTTTCGGCAGGCTGAGACAGCAGGTACTTGTGTGAACCTGACAACAGGCACCTCCAAAGGGGTGATGTTTAAAACAGAGAATTGGGACGTTTTCATGCAAGCAGCACTTTTCATCCACAGAACTGGAAGTGCTTGAACATGTGCAACCACCACTAATCAGATCTTTCCTACAGAGTAACTAGCCAAAAAGCATCGAGTTCCCAGCTCCACAAACAGATTTCCTTAACTTCATTCGAAGGAACAGCTACCCTGGAGTGTACCGGGACCAGAGGACTCTCTGAAAGTTTTATAGCAAGTAAGCAGGGGAGTGGGGAATGACCTCCAGCCCCCCTGCTGCCCTCATCACTGGGCACCACGATGCCCACAACATGTACAAGTTTACAAAATAAGAAGCCGTATGGACATCAATTCTTAAGTGCACAATAAGATTAATCTGAGACGGAGACTGGGCAATACAAGCAGGTTTGTCACCGTGCCTTGTGCCAACAAAGCTTTCAGGCTTTCAAATCTAGCACTTTCCTCATCCTCGGGAAATACCTCTCCTATGTGTTAAAAGCATAATGAAACACAAGGTATTTAAACATAATACTAAGAATATCAGAGATTAGTACAATGAACAGTATGGTTAGAATTGCAGAATTGTTAACGTAGATTAAAATGCTTTGCCAGTAATCACATGCTGAGAGACTCACTTTCCTGACTGAGCCACGTGGCTTTTCTTCTCCGCTGTGTGCCAGCCCTGCAAAGCCGCACAGCTGGTCCCAGGGGCGCACGGCCCTGCGGGGGCGAGGATGGGTGTCGTGAAGCTACTCTGGTCTCTGATGTGCTCAGGGAAACTGCCAGACATATGGAAATCTGTGCACTGAGCAAGCAGACGACGGTCAGTACTCCCATCATACACAGCAATTTGCAGGGACAAGCAGAGAGAGGCGACCCGGCGAGATGCCGTGCCCAGCCTGCCTTCCTTTTTCTGGAGCATCCCCTCAGAGCGACCCTGCCTGGCGCCGGCATGAATGGGACGGGCAGTTCAGCAGCAAACACCTACAGCCCTACAAAGGGTTGATGTCCTTCTCCGGCCATCCCTGGAGCCCGGTGATGTGCGTGACGCCACGGCTCACAGGCTCCCCTCAGCAAGCGCTCAGGCGCTCCACTATTTGGGGAAATTGCCGGTAAAATATATTCATGTAAACCTACTCCAAATCCCTGCTCCTTACAGCCTGAGAGCATTTTGGTGAAGAGCGTAACTGAGGGGGGACAAGAAAAACTGTAGGGACTGAATACCACCGAGGCAATAAAATTAGATCCAGTATTTAATCACCTTTTCCAATAATTGTTTCATTTTTTTGAGAAGTATTTCTGAGAGATTTCTACATTTCTTCACAATGAACAGGTGATGATGAAAGATTTTGTCTAGACAGAAGTTAAAGTTTGAATTTTAAAATGAAGTTCCACACAGTGAAAAAAAACAAAATCAGCACAGTGTTATTTTTGTCTTAAAGCGGTTTTTAAAAAAAAAAAACAAAACAAAGGTTAAAAAAACCCAAAACAACAAAATTTTATTATTTTGGAAATACAGTCTATCATAAAGTAAATATTTTAAATATTTAATATTAAACAATAGTAAAGATCACTTTGTGGAGATGAAATGAGCATCATCAGGGTGTTTTATAAACTGTCTCTCAATACCGCTAGGACCTGGGTAGCTGCTGTTTGGGACTAACAGTGCACAGCATATTTGGTGCAGTGTAGATTTTTTTTTTTTGGTAGAATATACTTATTTACTGTCATAGCAGAGGAAGCAATTAGCTGACATTTCATGGGGCAGTCTCCCAAGAATAATCCTGAGGCAAGAGCAACTCCACCGTCAGATGAGACACTGGAAGGAGGCGCAGCTGGGTGCCTCGCTGACCTGCAGGTGTTGCCCCACTCAAGACCTTCTTGCAGCTTTTTCTTTTCCATCAGCAGCCTTGCCATTTACAAATGTTTCTTCTTTTTTATTGCCTCTGCCCTGACAGCCAAGCTCTTGGCACAAATGGTCAGGACCACGATGAGGACTCCAACCAAGAACGTAACCAGAGGCCAGAGGAAGCAGTGCAAGAGGACAGTCTCATCATGGGTGCGCTTCAGCATCACATCATCTGGCCTGTGAAGAGGAGGAAAAGAAGAGGGAGAAAATATAAATCAACTTGACATCATCAATTCTTCATAAGTGGAAAGAATCTGCCATGGAAACAATAAAGGTGTTTTATTTGCAACAGTGTTAGAAAATGATTAAGTGGACCATTTCATTCACTGCTTTTGTTTGCCAGTCTGTCACCAGCACTCGTGGCAGGCTGCGAGGACTTTCCACTTGCAGTGTTTACAGGCTAACAAGTTCATTCAGATCAAAAAAAATTAAAAAAGCATTGGTACTTTAGGTCTTCCAGGGGTTGTGGTCATCACAAACAGCAATGAGAGATACAGTATCACACTGTGGATTGAAAAACCACTCCGGCAAAAACATAACACCAGACAGCAGTTATACATATCTACCTCAAATGGCATCAGACACTGTGCAATGAGTTTAAAGTGCAGTTAAAACTTCCCTTTTAGCTTTGAGCCCTGACGTGTCCATGGGGCTACATGGAGGCTCCTGACAAAGCCCTGGCTGTGGTCTGGGTCTGGATGGAAAGCTAGTCCCTGTCCTCAGCGCTGCACCGCTGGTGGCCCAGGCTAGCCCAGCCACACCGGCAGGCAGGGGTCTGCACAAAACCTACCCCCAGGAGGGCTCCTGCCCGGCGCCGGGGTTGGGGGAGCTCAGCTCCTTCCCAGCAGAGGCTACTTCAGCAATAAGTTGCAATTTGGTACTGCAAACACCAGCTGCTCAGTGGACTTGAGTACGCTCCTATAGGCACACCTTGGGGAGCTTCCCCTGAAGATCTGACGCCCTGTGCTTCCGCCAACAGCATCTAACACACAGTCACGATTCGGTCTGTGACAGATTTATGCTTTTCCAAAGGGAAACAGAGAGAGGAGGAGAATAGCAAGGAGGAGGCATCTCAAGAGGCTTGGAAATTCAGCCATGCCACATGTCTGAAAGATCAGGTGTCCATCTGCCACTTCCAAGTCTGGGAAGTTGGTTGGCAAATCTGATGGCAGGTTTTCCTCAGCTCTGGCTCTTTCTGCTGTCCCTGCAGTTTAATAGAGTTATTAAATCAGTCTCGTGGCATTTGCACTTCGCTGCTGCTTTACCATCTACAGCCAGAGACATGCAGTCTGCTGGAAAACTATCTGCAAAGGAAGGAAACAGAAATTTCTCTAATTAGGAAAAAATATATATAGCTTTGACTCATATTGGTCCTCACTTACGAATGAACATTCCCATCCCACGTTGCTTCATCAAGCTACCCAACGCTCCTTGGAGCAGCAAACCTCACAACCAAAAATCCTGGCAACCCAGACTCATCCAGCCAGGTCCTGGAATTAAGCTCTCCTAACGCGGTTGCACGTGGGAACAGGTACCTGTGCAATGACTGTGCTGTCTCTACCCCAACAGCTTTGTCCTGATCAGAAAGCAGCACTAAGAAAACATTCCCTGTAGGGGAAACAAGAAGAAACTCTTTTTCCTTCACCGAGAAGTTAATTAACGGAGATACCTGCAAATCCACAGGGTTTTATCCGTCCTTAAGGAGTTGGTGGAGTCAGACCGCCAGGCTATACCTGATCCCTGATTTAATTGCACCCGCATTTGCATTTGGGAGTCTCTCCCCCGAAATTGCTGTGTGGAGGTTCCTCTGCACCATGCCAGCCTGCAAGTTCCTGGGGCCGGCACCACGCGTCTCTCTTTACTTGTGTAGTAAGGAGCAGAATAAGACTCTGATTATGAGCAGCTCAGCTATATAAAGGTTGAAACTCGGCAACATAAAAAATGATCAAAAGAAGCCCAGGTGTATTCAATAGTGGAACACGTGAAGTCTGCTCAACCCAAATCCTCCAGACACATAATCAGGCACACGTGGAGACCATAAATTGAATAAAATAATATTAACTTTATGGGCACAAACTCACCACCTTATGCCATATAAATGACAGCACCCAAACAGAAAAATTCTTTCACAGGAGGTATAATACTGCTTCCCTCATATTTACTGTACCATCATCTGTGAATAACAGAGTGCTAATTGGCAAAGAGGCCATAAGCAGGCAGCATTCAATCCTCGCAGCTCTCAGCTTACAAGTGACGTTGAATTTTAAGTATTTTTTTTAAAGCAGATACTAATGAAAGAGTTCAAAAATAAGGGGCAAGCAAACAAACTAGAAAATTGGATTCAGTTAAAGAAAAGAAAGTGTGATGGGGGAGAGCAAGATATCCTTTTGACTGAATCTTAGATATTTTGGAAAACTTCTGTACCAAAGGTAGCAGCGATGGATGCCAAACACTCATTATAGGTGCGACTGTAACTCTTGCAACTTAGTAATTTGAAAGAGTTTCCCTTTTGGAAAAGAGTCAAAGACTTACAGAGGCCTTTAATGAAGCCTCAGGATGAGGTTTGGGTGCAGGTGGATATTATTGCTATTCTTAGCTACAGCAAGAGTCCCTGTGCAATTCCTACATGGCAGAAGGTGTGCAGAAACTCACTATCAACTGCTCACAGCGTCTCTTCAGACAATGCATCAAGTCATGACTGGGTCCCCCCAAAATACATCATTAAATGACTATTGGCACCATATTTAAGGCATTAAATGCCCTTCTTTAGTCAAGGGGAAGGAGAAGCACTCCTGGAGGGTGACCTGGTGCATGGGAGAGCTCAGGGACCATCCGGGATGTAGCCTCTCGGTACTGACTCTTGGTGCCAAAAAATGGTGGGACAAATCTCAGCCTTGCTGCTACTTGGTTTAATCTGCACGGTTATTCTGGAAGAACTACCGTGCTTTCAGCTGCTCTTTATCTTATCCCAAATTAAGTTTCCAGTGCAGATAAGCACTGCTGGGCCCCAGGAGTGAATGAGAAAAACTAATAAAGGCAGACAGCGCTGCCAGCAGATAGACAGCATGCTCCTGGATGGCAACGTCCCAGTTATCTGCCTGTAACAGCCCATGGAAACTTATCAAGATCAACTTTGGCAGCATATAATGCCGTTTCTTTGCGTTCGTATGATTCCCTCTCTCTCCCATCAGGATCAGCTCCTCTTTCCTGCATCTGCTGACCTGCGCGGAGATGTCGCAGGGCGTAGGGGAGAGCACTGGGGAGCACTGGGGTGGCGGGAGGAGGCAGCAGAGGATGGGAACCTGGGCTCGGTGGTGCCCGGTTGACGAGCCCTTCCCTGCAGATCCGTTACCGGAGCTGACAGCAGTTATGGAAAGTGCTCTGGAAAACAGCTTAGAGGGTGTAGTGGCAGCAGAGAGTCCCACTGAGACACAGCTTTTACAGCAGAGGGAAATACCTGAAGAGGGGTTATTGAAAAAGAAAATGTTTACTATTTTCCTTTACAGGATAACTCCTTTTACCTCTGCTTTTTGGTGCTGAGATTCCAAACAAAGGCAAATAACAGCTTCCAAAGCAAGGAGGGAAAAATCAGCCCTGCTGCACCCTCACGACGTGCTGCACGGGACCTCGAGCCCGCCACCCTTCTGCCATAGCCCAGGGCCAGTGCCAGCAGGGAGCCCACACGGCCAAGCTGCACAACGCAACCTGAGAAAGACCATCCAGGTAGAGGAAAACACCCCTGACCAGGAAAAACACCCCAGCGGCACATGGGTTATACTGGACCTGCAAGTCCATGACGAGAGCAGCCCAAGGAGCGGGCGCCGGGCAGCCAGAGGTCCTCTGCAGCAGGAACGCCGCAGCCCCAGCAGCCCCGTGGCTCTGCAGGAGACGTGCAGAGGTAACCACAGGGGCTTGGGGGGGGTCATCATGGCCTCAGGTGCTGCGCCCTGCGAACAAGGTAAGTGGGATCGTCCCCAGGTTTTCTCTTGCTCCTTGGAAAGAGGGGTAGGGAGGCACAAGCTGGGTGGCTTGCAAGCCGAACTTGCAAGTCCCGGCTCAGCAGCCAGGGACTGGCATGGCAGGCAGTGTGAGTGAGGGACTGCGAGGCCTCCTGGCTAAAAACCTGAAGAATGAAAATGTTTGCGTTTGTTTTCAGGTGATCCGTGCCAGGCTAAAAACCATAGGTATTTCATGTGAAATCTGTAAGGTCTAAAACAAAAGACTGGGGAAAAATTAGGAGATAAAGGGAGGTAAAACCAGAATTAATCAGATGAATTAAATATAGCAAAGTCATCAGTGATTAATTAACAGGTTAGCCTACAGAGGCTGGATTTCACTTCTTCCAGGCCGTTTGTTATCCTCACGTGATGGCATCAGTTTAGGGGAAGGGCTATCCTCCACCTCCTGAAGAAATGAATTTTCAGGCAGAGCAGAACGGCCACCACCACCCGGTGAGCCTTCAAAGGAACTGGCGAGGTGCACAGAGCAGCTGTCCTCTGACATCTGAGTCTGCAGAGTGTTTGGGGGCACCCCTGGGACAACTCCTAAGCGATCCTGCAATGAACCCTGAGGGATAAGGAACAAAATCTGCTTGTAGAAAGTACCCAGAGCAGCAGCCAGGACTGCAGAAGCCCTGTTTGGCCTGCGGGACACAGCCACGCTGCTGGGTAGCTCGCTGCAGCATCCTGCTTGGGGCTGAGCTTGTTACCGGGGCGCTGCATCAGCCCCCCTCGGGGATCAGCGAGAGTTGGATCTGTCCTGCTGTCCTGGTACAAAAACCTTTGGCTTTTGCTCCAAGGCTTACACAGTGATTAATACAAGAGAGCTGCCCCGCATGTTTTTGAATCAGAAATATGCACACAGAGATACTTGTCTTGCCAAGTACAGACAGAGAGCGTCACCAAGAGAGCAAAGTCACTGGCAGCGAGCCGTGAGGTTTATGTGGGCTGTCACAGTTGCTTCTGAGCCCTGAGATAATCACGATGGCTGTGCTATGAGACGAGAGGAGCCAGAGCTGGGCTATGCCAGCGGGGGCAGACCCCCAGCATGGTGCTGCACCACAATGGAGATGACCAGGAGCTCAGAAACCAGACATCTTATAGGACCTTCAGTAGAATGAGCCTTTGGGTGGTTATCACCTGCCCATGAAACAGAAAGCACACAGCAGCAGGAAAATACTGCGGCCACCTGGGAATGCTAGGTACAGGCCAAAGGAGCAGAAAATTTTAGCTGAAATCTCTGGATTCCACCTCTGAAACAATAACTCTTACCAATGGCAGAAGCAAGGAGAGCAGGAGCCTGGAAAGGAGCCACAGAGCTGCCGTGGGAACCGCAGGAGCAGCAGAGGAGGCTAGCCCGGCTGGGCAGAGAAAACAAGGGGATGGTGGCAGGGGGAAGGGAGAAAGATGTATTTAACAGGCAAGCAGCAAAAAGAAGAGAAGAGAGGGGGCTGTACTTCCACAGCAAACAACCCCTTTCCTCAGGAAAAAAAATAAATAGCTGTCAGGACACCCAAAACACAGTAACATAACTGTTTTGGTTTTGCACGGCTAGGTCAGCATGTATCGAAACTGCAGTTTTGACTTTTCCTTGCTACTTTTCTAGAGGTGACCTGCCTGTTTCCAGAGTCTGAAGGCTTGTTGTTTGGCTTGGAAACAGAAAAGGGAAGGTGCCCCCATCTCTGGGGGAAACCCTCTCATGACAAGGATGCGGCTTTGCTGGAAGCCACCACAGCATCATTCCCCTGGTGCTGAGGAAGTGATGCTGAACCCAAAGGAGGTATGTCATGCCTGGAAATGTGTTTCTTTTCCCTGTGAAAGTCAGCAGATGTAATTAAAGATATTGCCTTATCCCTGCAAGTATAGTGCACTTAAGAAATGCATCTTTGCTCTGCGACTTCCATATAATACTTCAGTTCAAAGATGTTGACCAGAGGGGTTGCACATATTCCCCCTAAGCTTGGTTATGGACCATCTCTTGTTTCTAGCAATGCTGCCATTCAGCTCTCCAGTAAATGCAAAGCCTCTTGAGGGGATGCACCCAAACTCCTAACATGAGTGACCAGTGCACAAAACAGTGGTAGGGGCAAAAGAGAGACCTAGTGGGACAAAAGGGGGGAAAAAACCTGAATACTTTCAACCCCTGCTCAGGCATCGAGACCTGGTTCTGCTGCAAACAGTGTTGGCCACTGTGCAGCACCACCACCACTGCCCAGCAGCAGCCTCAGGGTGAAAGAAGAATGAACAAACTAAAAAAAAGCCCTAAAGAAGTCTCTACCTTAACTCTGAAAACACACCTTTCCCGTTCACTGAACAGACAAGGATGGAGGAATTTTGTTTTCATTGCTAAAAGGTGAGACCAGTACTTATTTTTAGCAGGACTTTGAGCTCAGGGCTGGAGCCTCATGGGGCTCTGACCAGGGGTAACTGGATTAGTTGTTGCGTTATGCAACACATCCCTATTCGGCACTGCCAAGCAGTTCAAACAGACACTGGATAAAGCAGGTCTCCGTCAGAGCATTCAGAGCAGTTACTGAACATCATGGGAAGAATTGCAGTGCAGGGGTTACCAAAAAGTCATGCAGGACCAAAAAGTTACAGGCATGTAAACATTTCTGTCATCACTTATGCACCACACCATGCAATTTATGTGACACAGCGGAAGCTGACAGAGGCGGGGGCATGGGACAGGGAAACCTTACAAATATTTTTTGTATTCAAACAATCTGGATTTAAAGATGTTTGCAATCTGCATACACTTATTTTGCCCACAATTATTCACATCCCTTCACTATGACAAGCACTCATCAGTATGTTTTTTCCCCTATTGTTGCAAGACGCAGAGATCGTCGGCTGGACGGCTGCATGCAGGGGCAGTGCTATGTCTCACTAACAGTAAAGTCCTTTCCCTTATGGGCCTGAGCACTGCTCCACAGGTGACACAGTAAAAGAAAGGATAAGAAATAGCAACAGCATCTTCTGACTGGCGGGAATTAATTTAGAAAACTTTGTGAAGTAGCAGAGCAAACCGAGATTTCTGTTCCACCATTTATGAATGAACAGCCCTACTACCTGAGCACCCTTGGCTCCTGAAGATAATTATTCCCAGAAAAATGGCCTGCAGGGTACCCCAACACCGTACAGGTGGTCACTAATCACTAGACAGTGTTTGCTCTTCAAATCTCAGGTGAATTTGTGTACAGCATCCTGCAGCAAACACAGAGAAGTATAAAGCATGGCTGGCTCATCTACTGCACTGCGGCAAAGGAGCCACAGAGCGTTCTTGCCGTACTGGACGAACCCAGAGCTAAAAAGCAATAATGCCACATAAATGAGCCTCTAATAAGAAATGATTTGACATATGTTGCTCTGCCTATGTCTGCATGGCATGAGACCGAGGGGTCTGAGCTGATGGATATCTTGGTTTCTCTCTTTTTGTTCTTGTTGATGTTGATGAGATCTGGAACATGAAGAAATAAAGTAACAGGATCTCCCCCATCCCACCCATTCCTACAGGCCTCCCACTTTAGAACATACACCTGTGACCCTTGTTTGCATCTGGTCATGACTACAGACCCCCTGGGACACTCGGTGTGAGATCCATGAACACCGAAGCACTAGAGCTCAGGGCCTTCTCAAACCTTTGGCAACAGCCTGAGAACTTTATCTGAATTTGTCATTTATTTTGTGCTCTGAAACACTGGGAGTTGATTTCTGCTGGGCAGGGCTCCCTTCAGACCAGAGTATCATCATGCCAACAGACAGGAACCTTCACCAGAGGTCTAGAAAAGCAACTTTCCCATGCAGCTTGCACCACTTGGCCCAAAGCTAGCCAGAGAAGAGTGGGACACTAAAGGTAAGTGCCTACGGTGGTGAAGCAAAACCTCGCTTTTCAGTAAAGCGCTGAGCTCCAAGCTAAGCTGTGTTTTGGTTCCCTAACATAAATGTCAGACAGCTAGTTGTGCCAGGCCTCTCTGTTTATATTAACCGAGAATGACTGAAATTGCTAAGTCTGCTTCTCACCCCTTTTGTATAACTTTGAACTGTATAAATGGCATCACTTTCTTCTTCTTTTCAAAGCAGCCTGTGGAAATCTGCCCCACCAAACTGAAGGGAGGTGTTACCTAACAGTGCACTCTGCATGCAGCAACAATTCTGAGAATGATGCTAAATTAAGTTTGATGAAGAGGAGACGATGTTCATTCGTTGCCTAGATATTTACCTAGAATTTTATTCTGCTGTTTCAAAAGAGAGAGTATTAATATCGCAAATACTACTCTCTAAGGAACCTACCACTATATTCTATGTTTTATACAGACTGACACAGAAGAGTTAGTTCATCCACAGAGTTAAAAAAATACTGACAGAAAATATGCACACTTCTGTTTTGAAGTGAACAGATTTTCCCCTCAATTTGTATGGTTTTTTACTGCTTCACAAGCTGTTTAGTCATCGTAGCTCTAAAAGTACACCTAAGCAAGCATATTCCTAGTCAGCAAAACTTATCTCTCAAAGCTCATTCCTATCGCCAGAAGAAAATATATGGTGTACACATTTCAGCTCAGACTATCTTCAAGTATCTCTGGCAGCGAGCCTCTCTTCTGCTGTATATAAATTGTTGTATGATCAGCAAAAGGCAGTGTTTCAAGGCAGCCGTTGCATTTGGCAAGAACATTTAACAGTATAGGATGCAGGAACTATAAGGAAAAAACCTTGCCTGAGTGCTGCACTATTCCTCAGTGTCAACCTACGTAAATGGCAGACCCTAGGCAGTATATAGCCTCAGAAAAATTTTGCCTTTTCTTCACCTACAGATGTGATGTTGTGAGAACCAGCTCACCTAGCTCTGGACACCTACCACCTAGGTGCCTGCACCCTAGCAGATCACCCTAAGCTCCTTTACAGGAGAGAAATAAACATCTCTGGGCATCCAACCTATATTAGGCATTTATTTTTGGGTAAGATGAAAGGCTCTTATTTCTCTCCGCTGACTATAAAAGCTAACTTTCACAGTATCTTGCCCACACCAGCTCAGACAAATCCTAGCCATGACGTCTCCTGCAGAAGATCCCATGTTTCGTACTCTCCTGCTCACTCAGGCAGCGGCTGCTGCAGGTCCCAGGTCTCAGCAGCGCGGGGAACTGGCAGCACTTGCCTGCCCAGAGAAGCCAAAATCATCACTCGGCTCCTGGTTAGCAGACCCAAGCATTGGCACCTTGTGAACCAAAGCAGCTCCCAAGAAGGTCCCTGCCAGGTCTGATGCCACCGCACAGAGTCCCCTAAGTTTTAACCTCTGCATGCTGTAGACGGTGCTTCTTTCCCCACTATAAGAAACAACTAGTTTTTGCTACAAAGCATTGGTAGTTTCCCTCTGCAAAGAGTTAACCAGGGACCACAGTCTGTCATCTTGGGCACGCCGACTAGGTCTACGGTCTCTCCAGGGAGGGGACAACAATCATAGCCAGCCTAGGACAAACCTGAAGCCCCCAAGGCACTCAGCAGGCCACCCACAGGAGAGTCGGGCATCTCTCTGCCTGCCACCCTGCTCCAGCTCCCCGGTTCCTCCAAGGTCCTAGCACACACTGGCATCCATTTTCCTCCTGTGTGTCTTAAACTCAAACATCTGATGCCAACACTCCCACACTGAGCCCTGAACTGCACCAGCAAGCACTGAGCTACTCCCACCTAGGTCTCCCTCATCTGTTTAACTTCCAAGTGCTGGTGGGGTAGGACCAACCTCCTCCTTTAGTCCCTGATGTGGCAGATACTTATTTGAGTGCTTAACTTAGCAACCAAGAACAGTCTCCCCAGCTCTACCAAAATTACTCACGCTGATCAAATTAAGCAAGTGTCATATGCCTCCAGAATTGGAGTCTAAACCCCATAAAACCTTGGCTGATCTGGAGACCTTAAATATTCTCTTTCCGCCTCCCTGTCTACATGGACCTCTCATCCCAATCATTGCTGTTCTCCCAAGTCCTCCCAGTGAGCCTGCACACTGCGGTAACAGTAAGTTGCTGCTGCCACACCACCTTTTATTTCCTGGCACATCATCATCATCAGAGACAGGCAAAAGGACTCCCTCCTCTTCCCATTTACTGAAGGAAGGAAGCCACACTTCACCCTTATACTGCTGACATGTAAGTCACATCAACATTGGCAGTAAAAGTAAGAACTGAAACAGAAAAGGAGATGCTTTAAGTTACAACTTTCTACTCTGCAAGCATGTATGAAAACTGGCAGTTCCATGAGCGTTTATTACATGTATCTGATTCATTGATCCTCTATGAACACAATTCCTGAGTTGGTTTGTACTATATACTCATCTCCCCTTCCAGCCCCTCGTGAACACAGTAGGATTTCTCTTCCATGGAGGGAAGGAACGTTAATATCCAAGCCAGAAATTTGCCATCTGAGTGTTAAAAGCCAAGATGCTTTTTGCCATAAAATGACATGTTTTAAGGGAAACTTTCCTCAGAGTTTTATATTTTTACTTCAAGTCGTAAAAACGCTTCTCCGCTATCTGTGTAGCTTTTCATCAATAGAGTTGTCTTGCAAAGTTCTGCACTGAACTCTGTGTGATAAACCACATCACTATATGGGGGGGTGTGTGTATATACATATGCATGCATTTATATATATTTTCAAACAGAACCAATGGACAGCTGTTAAACAGATGCATAAGCACTTCTGCCTATGCAAATGTAGATTACTCACCTCAAGTGTTGGTTAAAATAGCATGTAAATGGTTGCGAACCCACTTTCTCTTTCCAGTATTTCTGCTTGTACGTGACGTTCTCAGAGTTCTCCTGATCGTCTCTTGCACAGGGAGGGATGTACGAACACTGCCAACACACGTGGCAAAACAGAGTTACTTCTGTGCTCAAGAACACAGGGCATCACTTTCTCTGCATTTTCCTCATAATACCAGTGTGACTGAAATGGGCAAAGTACATTGGGTACAAAATGGGTAAGTACAAGCTCTAAAGAAACAAAAAAGAAAATTTAGCTGAACTTTACTTCAATTGCTAGTTATTCCCTGCAGGTACTGGAAAAGAATGTGCCAACATTCAGAAACAAAATAAAGGCTTTATCATATTTTATTCCATTATCAAACCAACCTGCCACTTAACACCTTGGGTTTTTGCATGATGAATGTAAAAATGATCGTTTCATTTTGATGTATTCCTAGCCAGCTGCATGGATTGGATTTGAATTACTTCCAATTTTCAGTGAGGCACGTAATCACAAGTTTTGTTTAGCACCATGCTAATAAATAACCAAAATATTCCAGCGAGCTTTCCCAGAAGATGGCATATCTGATATCTGGCTGATATCCATTGGCAAAAGACAGGTATTCTTCCACTGTTACAACACGGAGAAACAAGCACAGAAAGTTCAAAGCTCCACTTCAGCAGAAAGGTTCAGCATCTGCTTCTGCTGTATAGAAGTCAGCAAGAGTTGAGCGTGCAGCTGAGCTATCTGCAGATCTCACCCTCAGACATCTGCTTCAAAACCCAAAGAGATCAAGGGAAGTTCCTCCCCCAGCTTGGTGCACTTGGGACTGGGCTTTCAGAGACTCCACTCTGGGTCACACACAACACACATACCTTGTTTCCAAGTCTCATCTTTGACACATCACCCTTCCCTCCTAGCTACAGGGAGTTAAACAAGAAAAAACAAATAGTCCACTGAACCCAATCTCAGTGTCCAAGCACAATCCCTCCTTTTGTTACCAGGCATCCGTATGGGAGATCATTACAGGAGATGTTGAACCAAACTGAGTAACACAGCTTAACTGATCTTTGGATAACATAAAGGCTTTTCACCCTGGAGGACGCATGGACAGCAAGGCTCCAGGTGCACACACAGGTTTTTAATTCCTTTAAAATTGGGAGCTGCAAGCAGAAAAAAGTGACTGTGAAGGTAGCTAAAAAGCTAGTAGTAGGAAGTACTACTAGTAGGTAGTAGGAAGCAGCAGGTGCAAGGTGTGGGAAGCCCCTAAAGGGATCCCCACTTATGATCACAACATGAGTTTCTTCACAGTATCCTGAAGGCAATAACAACAAGGAGAGAGACACCCTCCCTAACCGGAAAATAAAGATCACCATGACTCACTGTGCCTAGTGAGTGCTTCCTCTCCCTCTCCATCTGGTGAGGTTTCACAGGGCCCTACCATGCCCCTAGCTGCACACTATACCCAAGCTGTACAGACCTACAAGTCTGTCTCCACCATACAACAGCTTGGATCTTTGCCATTCTAGGGGGATAGGAGAAATCTCAGGATTTTATTGGCCTGACCCTGTAAAACCTGACCACTTCTGTCAGCACTTACAATTGCTGCTAGTAGCTTCCATGCTTCAGATTGGAAGAATCTGCAAGGTCTTGCCTGTTGCTTCCAAGCTGAAACTTGCCCTTTTCACATGCAAGGGCCCTCATTTTCACACGGGCCGACGTGTGGTGTTGCCACGGCACGGAGCTCCCTTTAGATCCCTGTTCAGATGACCCTAAACAAGGATTGTCCCACTGCTGACGACAAAGGAGAGAAACGAGCAGCAACACCACTCTGCTTCAGAAACCAGAACGCAGGATTTATCACATGCAGTTATTTCCATCTTAGATAATATTCCTTGGCCGGCAATGTTTTTGGTTTGGTTGTGTACTTTGGAAGCATCAACCACACTCCTCTTTTTCCCTCCACGCTCCCAGTGCACAAACACATCTGTGCAGCAGCTGGACTGAGCAGATTTGGCACGAAGACACCCGAGGGCAATGCTGGCTCTGCTCTGTCCCCCTGACAGCCACCAACATGCCGCACCATCCCACGTGGTCCACTCCTGGCGCTCCCTGCTCGGCCCAGGGCCCAGCATTCTCAACCTTCTCCACTCTGGTGTTTTTCTTCATGGAGCCTTTCAGATCCTGCTGTGGAAACGGTGCCATATCCCACCAGTTGTACACTCACCTGACTGTAGTCTACACCCTACTCTTCCCCAAGACCCCAACTTTTAGGTACATTCTTGCAATACAGGGATACAAGATAGTAGAAGTAAACAGGCTTTACTCAGCGTCCCCCAAACCAACCACTATTTAGCCAGCACACAAAATGCAGAACTAGACAAAACAACTAGGTACCAATATACATTCTTCTGCCTAAATGTCCTCAGTGATCTCAAAAACTCCTTTTCCTGTGGTACCAGCTCCAGTACGCGGCTTCTCTCTCTCCTCTGAAATGTTTCTTCCTCATGGCTGAGCTTGCTCCTGTCCTCCACTATGAAAATGTGACCACCTCACCACTCCTCTGCTGGCCAAACTTTCCCCAGATCCTTCAGAGACCTTCCACCTCCCCCAAATATTACGTGAATCCTTCACAAAGTTCACAACCTGGTGAACCATTGTTTATCCCCATCCTGAGTTTCAGGCTTAGAAACAACTGCAGAGATCTATTTTCCCAAGAGATGTCCACCTGAACAGACAAGTAGCAAGCTGTAACAGTCTCCAAGGACAGCTCTGTCACACACGGAATTTTTTACATCAGTCCCCACACTTTTAGCTTAATATGAAGCTATTAAAAATTGAGTTTTTCAGTGCAGTGATTTTGGTTTGGAAGATGTAAAGGGGCCCACAGACAGCTTCCCCGATCAACACATCCATCTTTCCCCATGCCAAGGCACGGCAGTGTATGGGAGTACCACCATTACCTATGGGAGGGATACCTGGAGGTTAGGGACAACAGTGAATATACTCTCCATAACTCAAACTTCACATCACTTTTTGCACAAGTAATCCCAATGGCAGCTGACAGAAAACACGCTGGATTCATTTCCATCTCTTCCTCTTTATCTTCACGTGGAAAACACAAAGGAGACACCCAGGGGCTTGCCATAAATCGATGGGACCTCTGCTTGAGCCTGTCGAGGATTAACAGTCTTGAAGAGAGCAGTGGTCACTGCCCAAGGCAAAATCATCATCGTATGAATCCCGAGGATCGCCCTGAAACATCTCCTCAACATGATGAAGGCCTTGAGCCACAGTGAACACCCAAGGTCCGACTCCAATGTGGATTTATCATCTGCTGCACAAACACTGGAGCTTGTTTGCCTCCCCAGGATGCCAGCACAGTTCCCGCAAACCTGACGTTCATTTTGGCCCTTCTGATCCACACAGGTGGTGGATCTCTCTTTTTTCAGCCTCCCAAGCACACTTCTCGGGGACTTTGTTTGGGGATCAGCTGTATTGCCCTCCAAAGCACAGTCAGCAGGCAGATAAAAAGGAATCATAACCTGGCAACTTTCGCTGCTGTGAGTTGGTGGATGAACCTGAAACGACCTCCTGCTTTGGCAACAGGCAGTTTCTGAAAGGTTAATTCCGCAGTCCTCCCCCACAAGACATGGCATGAAATCGTACCATCAAAACATAAACAAACGCCAAGTGTTTGAAAGCAAGCTAGGACGCCTTGTGCTCAATTGCAGCTCGCGCAGCAACATCCATTTTCAGTGGAAATATTTCTTTGATGTTTTTTCAAAACAAGTTACAATGAAGTTGGAGAATAGCACTTAAGGTTAGACATTCAGAATAAATCTAATGGAGCGGAGGCCTTTTCAGCGGATCTATTGGTACACGGTGCCGTAATCGCACCTCCTACGCTATGTCATAGCAACGATAAAATTATTATGTAATTCAAATACAGTCTCAATTACACAGTTCAAAATCAGTATCAGGCTAATAATATTCCCCCTTCAATCAAAGCCAGTGTTTGGATAGATGACTCAGGATTCAATTCAGTAAAAATCTCAGCAAGCAGCTAATATACCTTTACACCAAGATTTTGTAAGATTTGTATCTGTGTTTGCTGCTGGATGCTCCCACTCCAGTGTCTCTGCAGATGCCTGGGAAGATTCCTAGTCCTTCTGAACACTTCATCAGAGCAGATATTCTTCCATATCATGGAGAAGGGACAGAGGCATGAACTCTTGACCATGGTTTAGTTCCCAGGTTGCATTTCACGCTTTTCAAAGACTAATTCTTGCCTAATTCAGTCACATTTTTATGAAAAAGAAGCCAGACTTGGTAGGCTCTGAGGGAAGCTGTCTCAAGCCTGGAAAACACTGTCTATAAGACAAGACCAAGAAAGTCTCAAATGCAAACAGACGTAAGGGCCCAAAGTAGAAGCAAGTCAGCATCAGAAGACAAACCGATGGCACTAAGAAGCAAGTCTCCAGCCTCAGTCTCCAAGCAACTTGTCAAGGACCATCCTCCTGGCTGCTGGTGAACTATGGGACACAGCGCGTACGATTTGCTTTGCGTGGCAGAGAGCCCCCACATCATGTGCCGCGCAAGTTGGGAAGCTTGTGATGAAATGAAGGAGTGAAAAGGACACTCTAGATAAGTATCCTTGCAAAAGTACAATGCAGTGCTAAAGCCAACAATTTCCGACTCCCGATCTCCAAGCGTATTGTGTTTGTGTGGCAAGGTTTTGGTAGCGGAGGGGCTACAGGGGTGGCTTCTGTTAGAAGCTGCTAGAAGCTTCCTCTATGTCCGATAGAGCCAATGCCAGTGGGCTCCAAGACGGACCCACTGCTGGCCAAAGCTGAGCTCATCAGCGACGGTAGTAGCGCCTCTGGGATAACATATTTAAGAAGGGGGAAAAAAAAGCTGCACAACAGCAATTGCAGCTGGAGAGAGGAGTGAGAATATGTGAGAGGAACAACTCTGCAGACACCAAGGTCAGTGAAGAAGGAGGGGGAGGAGGTGCTCCAGGTGCCAGAGGAGAGATTCCCCTGCAGCCTGTGGTGAAGATCCTAGTGAGGCAGGCTGTCCCCCTGCAGCCCATGGAGGTGAACGGTGGAGCAGATATCTACCTGCAGCCTGTGGAGGACCCCACACCGGAGCAGGTAGATGCCCCAAGGAGGCTGTGACCCTGTGGGAAGCCCACACTGGAGCAGGCTCCTGGCAGGACCTGTAGACCTGTGGAGAGAGAGGAGCCCACGCTGGAGCAGGTTTGCTGGCAGGACTTGTGACCCTGTGGGGGACCCACGCTGGAGCAGTCTGTTCCTGAAGGACTGCACCCCATGGAAGGGACCCACGCTGGAGCAGTTTGTGAAGAACTGCAGCCCGTGGGAAGGACTCGCGTTGGAGAAGTTCGTGGAGGACTGTCTCCTGTGGGAGGGACCCCACACTGGAGCAGGGGAAGAGTGTGAGGAGTCCTCCCCCTGAGGAGGAAGGAGTGGCAGAGACAACGTGGGATGAACTGACCGCAACCCCCATTCCCCGTCCCCCTGCGCCACTGTGGGGGGAGGAGGTAGAGAATTCGGGAGTAAAGTTGAGCCCAGGAAGGAGGGAGGGGTGAGGGGAAGGTGTTTTAAGATTTAGTTTTTATTTCTCATTATCCTACTCTGATTTGATTGATAATAAATTAAGTTAATTTCCCCAAGTCAAGTCTGTTTTCCCTGTGATGGTAATTGCTGAGTGATCTCCCTGTCCTTATCTCAACCCACGAGCCTTTTGTTATATTTTCTCTCCCCTGTTCAGTTGAGGAGGGGAGTGACAGAGCGGCTTTGGTGGGCACCTGGCATCCAGCCAGGGTCAACCCACCACACCAAGCAATGTATGAGCTTCTCTTAACTTTGTGTGTGAGCATCTCCGCACACTACTGGAAGGGAGGAAGTGCTGCCACAACCATCCCGCTGTGGCAGGAGATGAGTGGGGGGACTCGCTCCATTAGTGCAAAAAAATGCCCCCCTCCCAGCTGACTGTACCGAGGGAGTTGGAGCTGAGCATCACGTCTGGTTTTCACCTGCATCCGTCAGCACAGACAAACCCACCAGGAGCGACCAAACCCACAACCCCTCACAGAGGCTCGAGGCAGCGAGGGGTGCCCCGGGCGAGATGGGGGGGCAGTGGGGTTTATCTGTGGCACCTGGGGCTGCTTCCAGAGGAATCGCTAGACAGCATCTGCAGAGTTTGCTCATCGCAGGCACCAGCCCGAACACAGATCTGATGCTTTACCAGATGCACCAGACCCTCCCAAAATTATTGTAGGGTTGGGCATATTTTGGTATTAAACCTTCTCTGTCGTGGGTCATATTTAAGAGAGTGAGTCCAAAAACCAAACCCAATTCTATTTAGAAGTGCACAGAAGAGATAACTGTACATCATCTCATCAGGCTGAGCCGTTACAGAAAGAAGCGCGACAGGAGCACACGCGGATGCGGAGCGCAGACAAGGAGCAGCGGCTGGCTGCTCTGCACCCCTGCCTGGGGACAGGGACGGGGAGAACCGGGTCCTGCTGCACAGCTGCTAACATCAGGCTCGCCAGTCACTCCACTAAAAGTTTCTTCATCAAAACAGCGGGCAAGTTCTTCCGGCCCTACGCTTAACTTCAAGCATAGAAAGGGCAAAGTCTAAAAAGCCAGAAAGCAGGTCTTTTTAGCAGCCGACATACTCCACTGTCATTTTACCCAGCCAAACCTATAGCCTGGCCCCTGCGCTGGCTGTATGTGCCGCCGACGCACTCGATGGCCAGAACGATAGTGACAAATTGACTTTGGAATTAATCCCCCTTAAGCCTTATCTCAGATATTATTATTGCTATCAAGGCAGCTGAAGAAAGGCTACCGTCCCTCCGCTGAAATTTCTTCCTCTAAGACAACAATTAAATAAAAAAAAAAAAAAAAATCCACAAATCACTCAGACTGAACACGATTGTAATTGTGCCCAGTGCTTTATATATACATTTCTGGATTAACTCTGACCCAGCTATATAATCTTTTAAGAGCTAAAATGAATCCTGGGCTGTACAATGATGTGATTATCTTAGGAAGCAAGAGAGAAAAAAAAATAATTTCTTTTTCCTGCAGCTAGACCTCGCTAGAACAAACAGATTCGTAGCTGCCGATATGTTTATATGCCAGCCCACTCTACTACAGAAAGTAGAATATTTTTAGTCTGATACACTGGGGATTTTGGGGGTGGAGTGAAGCTGCCAACTGATTCAGTATTGTTGCATGTTGTAAGGAGCCTGAATTATGCCTTTTCCGCACTATTGATATACCAGGAAGAACTGCTACCCCACACAGAGAAGCAGCTAAACAGAATGTAAAATTTAAGGACTGTTCAAAACAAAATTGGTCAATTTTTTTTCCTTCTAGTTAGTTGGAACTGATTAGCGTGTTGTATGTCTAATTGCATGAACACAAGTGAGCGTGCTGCAAGAAGGTGATGGAAATGGGAAGGGTTAAATGGCTCCTTAAGTGTTCATTCGTAAATACATACTGGATCCCAAGCATTAAATCCAGCAGATTCCTACTCTGTTGGTATGACTGATCTATTTCAGCATAAAATCCTGAAAGCTTTCGAAGTTGGTGAGACTTTAGGACAAAAACTAAAAGGAGAATATAACTGCTCAGCTACACAGACATTAAACTTGGGAAAAAAGGGAAAACCAAAGTGACAGCTATACATACTTCATTCCTTTAAAAGGATATGTTTTCCTAATGAGACCTAAACAACTTTTCGTCTTATTTTGTATTGGTTTTACGTAAGCTTCTTAAGGTAAGGAAAATCATTGGAGGGCATTTTTTTATATGTTGTTTTCCACTTAGTTAAATTCAATTACTACCAGAGAATGCGGTTACATCAAAAAATACATCCTTTCTGCTTGGTCTCATCTGGTAAATCAGATTCAGTCCTCAGCAATCAATATCCCAGGGTAAACAGCCCACACCTAGAGATAGAAGGTACAAGCTAGAGAAAATGGATTATATTTGTAAGAGCATGCAAGTACAACGTGCTGCCAACACACAGCCCTGCGTTTCCTTATTAATTGCCAAATAAAAATAGGCTCCTGAGTGATATTTACGGGCATCGCTTCTGAAGCTCTGGGTGCCTCCCTGCAGAAATTGCAATCCAGCCCCCGGGCAGGTGCAATCCTCCTCTTCCCACCAGACTTCCAGAAGAGCAGGAGAAGACGGGATCAAAAAGTAAAAACAAAACACTCCGACTACTCAGAGAGACATTGCGGTCACAGCCCAGTTTGAAAGCCTCTGCTGAAAGTGAGGATGCTGCGAGAGTTGCTGAGCCCAGGCGTGCTGGTGGCACGGCTCAGCACCCACCACCCACCTCCCACCTCCCATCCTTGCTGGAGACAGCCACAACGGGGCCGTCGGGCTGTGCTCAGGGACAGCCACGCTGCACCCTCTGCGGCAACACGGCATCTTCACCCCGTGTCAAAAGGGCATTTCATCAACCATCCCCAGCCTGCCTGAAGATGGAGAGAGGTTTAGGGAAGTCCTGGTCCTTGGACGGCTGGGTGCTCATAGTGCACCTCTTCATAACCACGGCCGTCTCCACAGGGAGCCTGGCAGCAGCACCCCTAGGGAAGGGTGAAGTTTGCAAAGCTCCCTCACAGGCCAACGTTTCGTCCGCTTCGCTCTGAGGCACCATCCAGCACTGCAGCTTCATCACTCATCGCTTCTCAGTGGTGCCAACAATTTAATCCAAATCCTGTCGGACTTATTGTCCTGCTTCTTGCTCTGCTGATTTTTGCCCCAACCGCCCTTCCAAGCCCACAAGCTGCCAAGGGGAAAAAAGCAACCCCTAAACCTCAAGCCTGCAACTTAATCCACCTTCCAAGGGACAGATCCACACTGGTGTAACTACGACTGCAGAGGTGTGAGGCTGCACATCCCAAACTGGCTACACGAGTCTGCTCCCCAGTCCCTGCACGCAGACCCCTGCATCATGCTTAGCGCGACCCTTAGCACTGCACTACATCCATATCTCGGTCGAACGGCTGAAATTCACTTCTCTAATACACTCCCAATTTCAGGTTCTTTCAGGAGGAAGGGGGAGGATTCTGTCACATTTTTTATTTTCTGGAAACCACTTAACAAAATCTCCTCCACGCAGGCAGCATGCTGGCAAGGTGGTCTTTGCTCAGCATGAAAAGAAAAAGGACAAAGTAGAATAACTGTGTTTAAAGAAAGAAAAAAAGCCCAAGTCACCCATTGCCTTCAGACTATCCTAGTTTGCTAGAAGATACAACTTTGAAGACGCTGCCGTTCGGTCCTTTTTCATGTGGGTGATGGAGAAGTTTAAGAATCAAAACAGCACCGAGGAAACTCCTGTTTCAGTGCAGCCTTCTCCCCAGCGCCCCATCAGCAGGGGCTCCGTTAGAATTTCTCCGTGCGCTCCGGGGAGCTGCTCCGGGAACCCTCCGGGACACACAGCGCAACAGCATCGGTCACCGCTCGGGCAGACAGACCCCCTCGCCGGCAGCAGGAGTTTCTTCTCCCCGGCTTCCCACCGGCGTCCCGGGGCTGCCGGCGGGGCGGACCGGCGGCTGGCAGCGGAGCCGCGCCGCCGCTCCGCGCTGCGCTGCCGCCCGCGGGGTGCGCTCGGGCCGCCCGGGGCCGGGGCGGCACCGCTCCGGCGGCAAGGATGATCCGGGGCTGGGGTTGTTCGGGGAAAAAATATATATATATAGTGTGTGTGTATAGATACAGTGTTATACTATATATAGTATAGCGATATTTCATACTAGA
The DNA here is from genome assembly GCF_018139145.2 of Gymnogyps californianus. Lineage (NCBI taxonomy): Eukaryota > Metazoa > Chordata > Aves > Accipitriformes > Cathartidae > Gymnogyps > Gymnogyps californianus. The sequence continues at coordinate 178,945,192 of NC_059471.1, forward strand.
TGTAGTGTGTATATATATACACGCTATATATATACACACCCCATATATATACACACATACCATGTATGGTATTTATATATATACACCCTATATATATACTTTTTTGCTGAGTAACAGCACAGGGGCATTTTGGAGGGATGCTCCGCCACTTCATCCATCCCCTCTCTCAGAGAAAAACCCGCTCCCGAACGGAGGGCGGTTGCATAGGACCCGGACCCCAAAGGCGGGCACAAGGGGCGGTGAAAGGGCACCCAGCACCGCGGCGAGGGGGCAGGATTTGCCCTGCGGGACCCACCACCACCACCGCATTTTGGGAGCGCGGCGCGGATCTCACCTTGGGGTTGGTGCGGAGCTGCCGCTCGTCCTCATGGAGCAGGGCAGGGGCGGAGGAGCGGGAGGTGCGGACCAGGACCTGGAGGCAGGGGTAGCGGGCGGTACCGCGGCAGGCGGCCCCGCAGGAGAAGGTGCAGGCGAAGCGTTCCCCCAGCTGCCGCACCGCCAGCACCGTGCAGTTGGCGGAGCCGCCGCCGCCCCGTTCCTGCAAGGCCGGGCGCAGCCAGCAACAACCCAGCCCCAGCAGGGAAAGCAAGCCGGCGGCGATGAGGAGGAAACCCAGCCGCATGCTCTTGTCCTCCGCCTCCGTGTACTCGTAAGCCGCCCGGCTCCGCGCCATCGCCCGGCTGCCGCTGGCATCAGCCGCCGGGCAACCGCTGCCATCGGCTAAAGCTCCCGCCGCTCCCCGCCTCCCTCCCCGCCTACCTCCGGGGCTGAGGGAACCCACGGGGGTGGGGGTGCATGTAACCGGCACGCCAAAAAAAAAAAAAAAAAGCCCCCAAAATTAGATAAATAAATAAAATGCAAGTGTAAACCCGTCTGACCTAATTCAGGCCCCTCCGGGGGTGGAAGGGACAGCTTGCAACGGGATTATCTGGCCCGGGAGATTTGCTGTGGGGAGGGCTAGTCCGGATTAATACCGGGTACCGTGCAAGGTGCAATATCTAGAGGGGGGCGGGCGGGTGGGGGGCCGCAACGCGCCGCAATGGCGCGTTGCGGCCCCCCACCCGCCCGCCCCCCTCTAAGCCAACATCCCCACGCAGGATGGGGTAGCAATCCTGCAGGTAAATCCAGAAGAATAAAATCATGGCTTGAGCCAGGCCATGAAAACGGTTCGTGCTTCCCAATTCTCGCCGCCGGCTTGGTTAAATCCTGGAAAGCCCGCGTGAAGTCATGCCTAGTACCTCCATGTGTCAAAATCTGCAAGGTCTTTATGTATACACGCGGAGTCAGACCCGAAATTAAAGAAATTAAATATCTGGAAGCGAGGAAGCAGCTGCTGTTTTCACCTTATTAACTGAGAGGGGAAATAACGGGAGTTGGCTGAATGTTATCCTGCCTCAACACAACTTTTGAGGGGTGCAGGGCAAGTGCTCTGGTCTGGCCAGCCCCAAATCCAACATCCGCACAGCAGGGACAGACCCAGCCTCTTTCATCGTCTTTTGAAGATAATAGGTAAGCAAGAAGATAGCTGTCAAAATGTTTTACATGGGAATTGCTTTCAACAGGAAGGTATTGACCTTTGAAAGGTCGCCCTAAGAAGTGCCCTCTTCGAAGCAGGTCTGCAGAAAAGCAGTCAACCCAAGAAAATACACTTATTTTGCAAATAAAGTTTGGTTATCACCCAGCATTTCCCACCGTGGCAACACAACAGAACAAGCTCTTTGGTGCCAAAGTACTATAAGCAATAGTTATATATTTATTCTGTAGTCTTTATCATAGGCAATTAGGTAAAACAAAATGTGACAGTTTTGGAGCCGATAACTGAACTTGATGATACAGCAGACAAGAAGGTACAGAAACAATAGAAAAATAAATATGGGAAATACCACTTTCCTCTGGCCAGCTTTTTAAATCTCTTTCCCATTGCAGAATGCGACATCAAACTTTTAAAAATAAAGTTGATCCATAGGTTCTCCAAATGAACTATTGAGCAAGGTTTGGCAGGAAGGCTATTAAGAATCCATGCTGTGACATGAATATCAATGGATGCAAATATTTTCCTTGGTTGCACCGGTGCGCTAGCATGCTGCCCTCAGGCCAGCTGCTCTGTAGTAGCCTTTCCTAATACCAAAGGGTTTCAGAAAAAGTATGTCAGCTCTAAACCTGGGATTATTTTTATTTTTACTTAAACCTGCAATAGGTTTTTATACTAGAAACTGAACTCATCTTGGTTAGTCCTTGGTTCTGTTCATCCATTCCCATCAGTCGGGCTTTACTGCCAGTGCCCGTGGTTACGGCAGTCTCTAATGGTGGGGACTACTGCGTAGAGCTTTCATATTATAAATTTTTGATCAGGTAGATTTGTTGCCTGCCACCTGAAGCCACCTGAAGGGAAGCTCCAGCCCTGCTTTCCCAGTTTAGGTGGGCTGTGACTTCTCATCTTTCTTACCTTCTGAACAGTTGGTGTTGAGTCTCCCTGTGTTCGGTACTCGGTTCAATTCCTTGCTGTCCCCTGTACATAGAGTGCCGTCAGCCGAAAATTAAGGCAACAGCTCACTGGGTGACACAGTAACCTTGAGAGTTAGTCCTCCGGTGTGCATCCAACCCCTACATCATCTGTAGTTGGAGGAGATGCTGAGGCTGTATTTTAACTGGGAATGACGTTTAACATTCACCAGGTAATCTCATCGGTTTTGAAGTTCTGCACAAATAATTCAGTCAGGACTCAAAGTCTATTTGGATCAGTTGGAAGTGAAAAATGATCATCAACGCCTGATTTGTAAGAGAGTAAAGCTAGGTACTAGGGACCTGTTGTGAAGATTTTAGCTCTGCTGTCACCTGCCGAGGGCAGGAGTCAGGACGCTGGCTCCACGACCACGGGCTGCGTCAGGAGCAACCAGGGCTGAGAAAGCCAGCGTACAAAGTTAAATGTCTGTATGAAATTTTCAGCAGCAGGAGAACAGGTTGCTACCTGCTTTTTCAGGCCCTTCCTTGCCCCGCAAGCAAGGGGCAGCCTTACCTGTGGCCAACCGCTGATCACCCACCTGAAGGCAGCTTGTACGGCCCATGGTGAGGATGCCTCCGCCTCAGCCGTGTACCTCGAGGCCGGACAGGCTGTAGTAGGGGTCTGTCACCGCACGCCCGCAGGGGCTGGCCGATGGGAATGGGCTCACATGTCCCTTGCAGAAGTCTAGTGGTGGTCCTCGTGATGTCAATCGTGTAGCTGCCTTGCACTGTCTTCCATGAAAGTGCCAGTCATGAACGACCTTTTCGAACAACAGATGTATATACAGAACAATAACAAAATGCCTTTTTGAAGCCGGTACTGTGATGCCCACCAGAAAGTCAATTGGCCTTCAAAGGAAGGGAGAGCACTGCCAGCTGGTAGAAACACACCTAGGGGCAGGGGAACAACCAAAACAGCCTTTTTGTCCAAAAGAAGAGCTGTACAGAAAGCTGAAGAGTTCCCACAGAATTTCATCGATGTCTGCATCAGACAGAGCAGCTCCGGGATGCCTGCCTTCCCTTCGCTCCTCATCAGGACTGTTTTACAGGTGATTCAGGATGGTACAATCGTGAAAATTGGCTACTTCACTGGATTGTTTATTTGTTTGTTTTTAAACCAGAGAGAGTTCAAAGAAGTGATTTTGCAGAAAATTATTTTGGCAGCTTCAGCAGGAAAATTCTGACATACACCCACGTCCAGTATTGGCATGTTAATACTGACAAGGGAATACGAAATGCAAACAATAAACCGAAGGTTAGCACTGCTAATTCTGAAGTGGGTTGAATCAGTAATATTCAAAACTATTGTTCGATGTGCTTTAACATTACTTTCAAAAAAAAAAAGCTTAACTCCACCAGTAAAGTGGTTTTAAGAGGTAAACCTACTGAAGTAATTCAAACCACAATTTCAAAGTGAGTCATCCAGCTGCATTTCCTCAGGTCTTTTAAATGCACTAGAAGCTTTCAGCTTTGTGGAAATGAGAGCACGCACACTTATCAGAGAAATGAAAACAGCTACACCATTTTAATTCACATACTATATGAAAATAAAAGCATCAGTTGTCAATCCAGACTTAACTGCTTAGCCCAATCTGTGTTCTTTACCAGAATTCAACTTCTACTAAGCATAATTTTTAGACAGCAGCAAATTTTGAGGAATATGATGAAAGGGTATGGTATTTCAAAACTAAGCACACTCAGAAATCTTGCTTTAATAGAAGCAATTGTTATATTTAGGATCTTAAATCAAAAGCACTGTCTAGCTACCTCACGCTTAGGATGACAACCATGCATTTAGAAGCTGCTCTTGAATGTGACAGACAGCAATCAAATTATCTTTTTTGTTTCAGTTAACATCCAGCCATGGAAGTACTTTCAATCAGAAGTGACGGGGAATTAATTAAGAAAAAAAAATTAAAATGTGTTCCTTTTAGGTGACAAATATCTTTAAAACAATGTTATTTAGAAACTGAACACTCTTCTTCAATAGCTACAGCCACCTATGAGCCACACGGGATTGAGCTGACTGCCCCATAGACCTCTATGCCTTCCAGCACTCCTTAGGTCGTGCCAAACATAGTTTCTGGTCTCTTTATGCTCAACAGAAAGAGTCCCTCAGCACTCTGCAAACAATTTTACATCTGACTACAATACACAGGTTCTTATTTTGGGTACATTCTCAGTATTTTTTTTTCATGGAAACTGTAAAATGGAAACAGAAGAGTACAAACAATACTGGCTTAGGGACAGCGAGGATTTCAGACATGACACGCAGCGAAGTGATACGATGATACTTCTCTGTACCGTATAGATGCCACATCTGTGAAAGAGCGGTGTGGTCAGTCATGGATCCTGACACACACGCAGCCGACACTTTTAACGGAGGTCACAGTCACGTGCAAAATAGTTTTACCCATGTGAGTACCTGCAGGCTTCCCTGGAGTACCTGGGTCTTCAATTAGATTAATCAAGCCCATGAAGGTTCTCACATGCTTCAGTGCTTGTGGCACCAGGTACTAAGGCAGAGGAGATTGAGTCCTGGGTGGTTTTTTGTTTGCTTGTTCATTTTTAAACACCCAGGTGGAGTGTCCTTACCTCCTTCCTCCATGACTCCCTAGTACCCTTGATTTTCCCACAAGCAGGGTGGTTTGAGTAATAACTGTTAAAGTAACAATTGCAAGTATTTTCTGCAATACTAGGGATAATCAAGTGGGTGAAACCCATTTTAACCCTGGAAATTCAGGGTAGTGGATTTCCAGAGAAACTGGAGCTAACTAGTCAATGAAGATTTATAAACAATTTGCAATAAGGAGCGATGAATGTGAGTGTGTTAAACAGGCCAGAAATAAGAATACATTTACTTGTTTCCAAGAACACCAGGTTTACTACTCAGAACTTACCTTGCGTGTTGTTGTACAATGCTATAATTATGGGGAAAAAAACCCACCTCAAATAAATGTATTTTTAAAATAGCATTCTATTCTCTCCCCTTATTCATCGTGTTAGTGGAATGTAAAAACATACTAAATAGGCCTCAGACCTTAATTGTCAGTGTTAAAAATCTCCAGGTCAATTCAGTTGCCAGTTTGCCACGTGTGTAAATGCGTAAATGAGGGCTGAGGTTTTCTTCCTTTCAGAGAAAAAGGCAGTATGGGGGGTTTTTCAGTTTTTTTAATTAATGTGATATCAGCTAAGAAGTGTTTCCAATTTTACACTTTGTTTTCTGTTTAAATCTGTTTCTCCTGCTTCAACCCAGAGTGTAACATGAAATTAAGTCACAGATTTTAAAGTCTCCATATATGCTATTTTAATTGACAAACGGGAGCCAGACTGTTCTTCCCCTGGGCAGGAGCAAAGCACCAGTTCCTTGCTCACAGGTGAGAAGTTTGCTAAAATCAAGCATCTCGCATTTGTGAAGTATCATGCAGTTGAATTCAACTGTATCATCAAAGCAACTTTTTGGAGAACTTAGGTTCCCAATTTCAGCTTAACTGTTTTTAAAGTACCATAGGTAGTATAAGATACCATTTTTCATGCAACTTATCTGGCTCCCTTTACCATATCTGTTGTTCATTTCCATGAGACTGGCTATGCAGATGAAAAATGACATTAAAAAAACCCAAGCCCATATAAGAAGAAATAATCACATTTGATTCGAAGATGTAAACATCATTTCAGGAATCCTTAAAAAAAAAAAGATGCAAAGATCATAGCAGACCTCTGATAGTAAAAAATGTAACATTAATTGTGGAGTGAGCAAGATGCTTTTGGAAAATTATCCTTTTAAAACTTATATTTGACTATTCCAACATAAATTTATGTCTGTATCTGCTCTGATTTGAGAAAAAGAAAAAGCCACCATCTTTTTCAGCTGTGTTAGCCATCATCTGGATTATAGCCATCCTCTTTCAAGCTGAGAAAGCAGTTTGCCTTAACAATAAAAAAATTACAATCAATAGGCTTACGTTTTTATGTCTATCATCTTAGAATAGATATTAAAAAAGTGTAGAATTTAAAATTGTTATACACCTGATACAGAACCATAGCAATGCCATTAATGGTCCAATTTCCAAGCATAATTCAATACATGCCAACAAGCTGTTTCTGCACTACATTAAAAAAAACAGGTCAAAACCTAAAAATAAACCCCCACGATTCACTGACATGTGTTTTGGTGTCTTTTCTTGCTTTGGTAATTTCAGGTATTTTGAAATGGTTTGCATCACCAGAGGCAACTCAATGAGAAGTGGCAGTCACATCAAGAAAAAGGAAACTATCAAAATGGTTCAGGTTTTTCTTCCTCCGCTCTAGAGAACAGTTGTAATTTTCAGAACCAGTGTATATTCGTGTGTGTGCGCGCATCTGGAAGTTCAAGTAGTAGTGACCATCAAATGAAATGTATTTCTGTTTTAAGTGAGAAAATACCAACCTGGAACTAAGCTACGATCAGTTCTAAACCAAGCTTCTTCCAAGTGTTCCTTCTGTGATGAATTCTTGAAGCATCTTTCTATCATTTGAAGCGTTACCCAGCCACCTTTCTAAAAATGATTTGCTATTTGCTATCATAGAGAGGGAATCTGAAACCAAGATTAACCAAACTTTTTGGCTGTGGAAACTTTACTGTGGAAAAGAATATAAAACTCTCTCATAAATTTACTTGTCAGCAGCAAAAAGACTCTTCAAGTGTCTTAACCACTGTACAGCTCGATAGTTTTAATACTTCAACTTTTACTTTTTCCATTTTTCATTGTTGAAGAAATAATTTCACAATCTCAAATCAAAGTCAACACTGCAGTGAGGAGAGCTTTTCTACTTTATTACAAAGAGAAGAAGCCTTTATGTGGTCAGAAAATACAAGATTGATCTTTTTTTTTTTTTCTCTTCCTATGAAACGCTGCTGTTCAAACAGCCAGAGTGAATTGTCTCAGTTCACTTCTTTAAGTCCCATCACATTCACTTGGGTATGGATGTCCTTGGCTGCTGAAAATCTGGCCCTTTAGTGCACAGGGCGACAAAGTAGTCCCCTGACCAGCAGTTCCAGAATGTCCCGTTTTCATATATTGCATCCATGCACACCTCCTAAAAATGAGGTACAGCAGGGCAAACATTTTCCAAAATAGATGTCATATATATAATATATACACATTCGTACATACATACCTTTATTCATGTGATGTCCAAAAATTTAAAAAAAATGTACACATTTATTACAAAATCGTAACAAAGACTGGACAGTGTTTTGCTCATTCTGGAAAGATGAAGCTCAGTAATACACAACTCTGGAAACTAACCAGAGACTGTGGCAATATCTTTCTTCTAAACAGTCAGATATTCTTGCATTAAGCTTGGCGAAAACTGCCTTTCAAAAACAGAAGGGGAAGTAAAATGAAGGAAGCAAACCTTGCTCATCTTTCCAAATGAAATACGAGAAGGATCTTCACATAAAAATGCACAAACATTTTTTATTACCAATAGTGCTACAATGAACAATGCAAATTTTGTTGTCTAATTTTTTGTCTTTTTTCTTTTTTTTTTGTTTTTACATTTTGGAAAACTAAGTGGTAAACTTTTGTCAGTGTACTCGCTTGTCTTTACAGACCCAAGCTTGTCTGCTGGCAAAAAATAAAACAAAAACAAAAATTCAGACCCTGCTCAAACTAAAGAAAAACAATTACAAATTTAGTTGTTGGGCAGCACATAATTAGTAAGGCAGGACCTCAAATGGTGACCCTTCGCATGAGCCAATTGCCAGATCCTCAAGGAATTAAAACCAGGATGCCTGAGCCACATCAGTTCTGCAGTTATGTTGAGTATTGTGCTGAGACAGCCATACCCCAAGAAAAGGGAAGTCTTTAGAAGGCTTGCTGAGCAGGGTTGTAGTTGAAGGTTGATGGCAGATGAGGCCTTTCTTCTAATTTGTCATATTCCAGATGGAACTCCTACAATTGAAATAAAAAAAAAGACAAAACCAAATAAAGCAACGTATCATTTACCTGTCGAGACCTGGTCTTTCTACCAGCCATACCTGAAAAGCACAAATACAAAAGGGATCAAGTCCTAACTTAAGGCAGAAGTAAATGATTACGTTATCTTGGATTCTATATTTTAAGTAGGAAAAAAGTCAATATCCTAAGCCATTATATCTACAACATGTAGGCTCTCCTATTCTTTTTAATGCTACATTACTCTCAGAACCCTAGTTCTCAAACAATTTTATATACGCGCACACACAAGACACAAATACACAATCACGGCATGAGCTGAATTACGAATAAAAGCTTCTGTCTTTCAACATGTCAGATGTACAGAGACTTATTTTGGATGACTGAAGTTTGGGGATATTTTGTGGCATACTACCAGGCCCAATTGTAAGTTAAACTAGCTAGGTTTCTCCTTGAGGAACACCATTCTAAAATGCTAGAGACAAAAGTACTGAGACCTACTTAAGCCAGAATTTAACAAAATACTCCACCCGATTTCATACTCAGATTTAAGCTTCAGACTGACCCAAACCTCCTGTACGTCCTGAGCTCCTTGCTCCTATATCACACTTTGCCAACATCTTTCATGAAAAATTCTCTCAGTGTTTTATAAACAACCACACAGAATAAAAATCTTTGCCCACGTACTCAGATGCCACACAAGCTACTGGTTCATAAATAAGCAGCTTTATTGTCTCACCAGCACAATCACCTGACTTTTGCTTGAGGGCATCTGGTTGCATAATTGTAAAACATTTCAGTGATCCAGCAGGACTTCTTATTCTGACTACAGCAGCTACTACAAAACAGATTGTAACCACTCTTGATGCCTAAACGCATCCTGATTATTACAGTGAAAAAAGCAGCTTCGTTCCCTGTGACCCTAATTAGTGCACACAACCCTAATTAGTGCACTGCGACATTTGGTGCTTGCTTCTTCATTCATGCAAAAATGTACAAGGACTTACTTAAATCTTGTATTTTTCAGATCCTTTCAGCAGTTTAACTGTGTCTCATCCCCATTTTATCTTCATTCAAGAAACCGAGTAAGCAGAAGTTTCAGAATTGTTCTTTAAGGGTACTTCTTGGTAATTTAACAACAGCTACCTTGGACACGCACAATAATTTCTTTTGCCTAACTCAGTGGAGAATCTCAGCAGAACATTATCTGTATCTGCAGAGCAAACTTACCCCACTATTTTTACATACAGATGAAAACACTGAGAGTAGTGAACAGATTATTTTAGAACACTCCCTGTAGTGATTAAATAGTACAATATCTCAGTTTTTACAGTTAGACAAGCTAAAGACCAAGTCAACGCAAGACCAGAAATAAAATCTAGGAAATCCAACTCTCAGACCTCTCTTCTTTAAGGCAAAACAAGGTCCATCTAGCATAGAAAGAACATTCAGCATGGTAAAGAAACAAAGCAGGGAAAAAAGCTAAGCATTCAGTAAATCTATATTCCCCAGAGAATACTGTCCCTAAACCTGGAAAATCCTAGCAAAACCTATGTGAAGTTACAGCCATCTGCACTGAAGTGCTGCACATCTGCTTCATTTCTGGTTCCCTGCTCTCTACTCCAACCAAGGGTTCTTTTAGTTGGTTGGGTTTTTTTTATTTCGGTGGTGGGTTGGTTCATTCTGTTTGTTCGGGCTTTTTTAGGTTATGTATATAAAGTCAATTGCTTTTGGCATTCCTAATTAACACTGCATGCCAGTTGGTGTATGTTCTCTTCTTGCACAGATACATACACATGCACTGATACTGAAGAGATGCTTGCTCCCTCCTTTTGTCAGAAGCAAGATCAAGGTGTACAAATCTATGTAGGTATTTTGGTGCCAAAGGCTGGTTTAGGCTGGTTGGATCTTCAGTAATTCTGAAGTCATTTTATAATAGAAAAAATACCACTCAAACTTCACTCCTGTTCATGGCTTTGAAAGTTTCCATTTTGCACATAATCATGGAAGGGTCTGCAGATTACTATCAATCTATGGTCAGCTTCAATCAGTTACCTGAACCTCCACACGCTCTGAAATGCCTTCAAAATTACCCATGGAAAATGGCTACTTAAACCAGTAAGACAGTATCAGTAGCCTAAAAAGGGCTTTCCAAACTTAAGGTGGTTGCGTGCCTCTATTGGCAGTAGTAGCGGCAAGCAAGGTGTGTGTCTGAAAGAAATGCTCAGTAGCTTGAGCAGTCCTTTGTGTGCCACACATTGGAAGCCCCCCATTTAGAAGAAGGAATATGATTCCCTACCAAATTTTCTTTAGAAGTATATGAGTTCATACTTCAAATTGTCATCAATTTTTAAAATAAACAGGCTTAAAACAGCCTTTTTGATCTGCATCCCAGCGTCAGCAATGCTCAAGTCCAATATCCAGTAGTGTATAAGAACACCTAAAGTTGTATCTCACAATACCAAAAAAAAGAACTCATTGACCAAATATTTTTGAAAACTAAAAGGCAATTATTTATTACATATAGAAAAATACTTGTATTACAGGTATACTTTAAGTTTTTGCTTTTGATTCCAGGGGCCACTGTGGTTTAGGATGTAAACAGTAGCACTGATATTTTTTAATATAAACAGATACAAATAAAATGTAAAAAAATGCCATTTATCCATTGACAAACATCTCAAATTGTTTTATTTTCCACATGGAAGTAATTATTAAAAATTAAATACCTTTTATTAACCAAGAATAATGAATACTAAATGTGTGTGGAAACTTACAGCACATGTGTGACACTAAATAAATTGTTCTACGCAAAGAAATCAATCACTTCTCATGTCATCCTGAAAACTTGTTTTGATGGTAGGGTTACATCAGCCTGCACATGTACAAACAATAATAAGTAAGAATACTATAGATAGAAGAGAATTGTTTGAGGTGATCCATAGCATTAATAGAGTAAAACAAAACAAAAAGTTAGCTGAATAGGTAGTATTCTGGACTGTGTAAGTCCATCAAAGGAGATGGCAGAAATCCCATGGCTAGCTCAAAAATTCCAAATGGGACCGAAAAAGCGGCATTTATACTGGCTTAAAGATGGATGCAAAGACCCAAATTTAAATTAGGGGCTGAATTCTAATAGACATGTGCCATAGCATTTTAAGAACAAATTTAACTTTCTAGCAATTATAGAAGTATTTCAATTAATATTGATCTTAAAAGGATAGGGAGTAATTTAATATAGGCAGCAACCCTCACAAGCAAATAAACACTTGGAAATTTAACCTTCTCTCCCATAAAGAATTCCATGTTTTCTAACTACAAAATCAAAGTAAAAGGGTTTTATAATCTTGTTCCTTAAACTGGATTACTTTTCAAAGGAGAAATTCCAGGCAGTTTACTTCAGCCAATTTAAATCAGGATTTCAGCAAATGTGTAATTGTAGAAAGCATTTTTGGTGTCATATCCATTTCCCTTCCTCTCTCATGTCTCCTCAGCAGCAGCAAACTATATAGCCAAATCCTCAGTGAAAAAAAAAAATCAAAGTGTCTTTAAACATACTGTACTTTCCACATGCCCTAGGATGAAAAACCATATATACAGACATATCTGTAATCAGCATTTTCCTGCATTTTGTTTTGCATTTAAGGTCAATTTGAAGTTTATTGTCATTCATATTTTTGTCACTATTTACTACCACGTATCAACACAGAATTAATTTGATTTTATTTCCTAACAGTTTAGGAATTGTCTCATTACTCAGCTGTTTTGCTGCATTTCCTTCTTCAGTCTATTATCTATTAGGAATATAAAAATAGAGCCTACAGCTTAATAAAAAAGATAAATGTATTACTTGATGTTTCCTTGAAAGAAGTTATTCCGTCTACTTTTCTGAGCTTTGTTAAAACTAATCTAGGACACTATCAAAAAAAATCTGTTAAACCATGTCTGGTTTGTGTTTTTACAAACTTAGTCTTAAGATTTAGTAATATTATCCAAAGTAAAGAGTTATATTTCACTGTATCTATTGTAATGCAGTACAATTTAAAATAGGTACAATAAATACATAAGCTCATAATGCATAATGCACCGTGTCTGCAAAGCACAACACATTAAAATACGTGCTGCCCTATATTTGAGCATATACACTGGAACAACAGACAAATTTATAAAGCACCTTGAAAACCAATTGAATTTGCACATAGAAAAGACAGTAATTTACCAGAAATAATTCTTGTCTGACTGCTTCAAAAAAGGACTAATGAAACTGTTAAGCAGCAATCACTATTGTGGCCTTCTAAGGAACTGATACTCCCAGCATTCACTAATAAGAATGAAAAGATATTATCTCTTTCTATGGACACTGGGGAAAATAAAAAAAAAGTTCCTTGTTAACTTATCGCTGCAGGCACAAAACTTTAGAAAATACTATCCCTCTCCTTACTAGCTATCAATTGCTTCTTAATGTTGGGGGAATTATTTTCAGTATGCAAAGTAAAGAGAAGAGAACCTATGTAGATCTTGGGCAAAATCATTCGGAGAACAGCAGCATCTCCAGTAACACCTAATAGATGAAGCCAGCTCTACTCTTTAAAAGAGGAAGGATGTAGTGTGCTAATTAACAACTTAAGCACTGGATGCTGAATTTCAGGACAGCACTCAGGACTCCAAGTAGAGATAATACTGTCTTCAAAAGTAATGCTTAAGCATCAAGTAGCACCTTCATACATTCACTACAGGTAGAAAAAGAAGAGACACTAAAGAGGTTACTATCCTTATACAATGGGCACCACTTCCTCCTAATAAAAGAAATGTTGTGTTTCCACATAGGGTAAAAACTCAATTCCACTGATATATGAACCTACGTGAGGCTCTTATTGCTCATAAATAAATGGAACATATTCAGTTGACTCCAAAGAAGAAATCTATCCTTTTGAAAGGTAACTGCTTCCCCTGTGATGATCTTACATAATAATAAAATAGCTTTAAACAGTGTCTTGGGAAACCTAAGAATGTATACCAAGCAGCAAATAAATAATTCAAGTAGAAATTAAAACTTTCCTTTTGTTTGGGTTTTCTTTTGAAGGGAGTGATGCTTTTGCCTAAAGGTTTTGGAATTACCTTGCACTTAAGAAAAAGTAGGTCTTGCCATTAAAACCTTCAGTTACAAAATCTTGGTTTTCTTATGGTCACAAGAAAGGCAGCAGAGGCAACGAGTCACACATGCAAATGGACTGAAGAGCCTCCCATATCATTTGGGGCAACTAAAACATTAATTTCTGAGGGGAGCTTGCACAGACTAAGCAAATTTACTGGGAGGAGGGGGAAAGAAAGAAAAAAGAGCATTATATCTAGTTAAGCTCTAGATGATGGCAAACTTCAATATACAGATGGGAGAACACTGAACTTTATCCCCTTTAATTTAAAGCTGATGTTTAAAAACACATCAACAGACATGCAACTATTTAATGCAATATTTCATAATCTCGAAGTGTATAGATGCAACTTGCTCACAGAAATGAAATGCCTCTTCAGCAAACAATTCATAAGTTACACTCCAGGTGAAAAGATTTCTGATTAAACTAAATTTAGGTAAGCAAGTGGAACCCCAAAACATAGTTCCAACATGCTGGAATCACATCTGTCGAGTTCAAGGCTTCAAGATTAATCTGGTCTGATCTGTTAAGTGTTTTTTAGAGAAAAGCAAGACTGTGATACCGTATCTACAGAAGGTCTGACGTCGAAGTTTTATGTTTGCTCTTTTATTGATGAATCCAACATGCCAGTTAAAACTTGAAGCAAAATCATGCCACATCCATAAAATCTCACATAACCAAACTTAAGTGGGGAATGAGATTCCTGACAAACTATTGAACTCAAACAGACTCTAGGTAGGTGTAATTGTTGTATGCATATTGTGAATGTATCTTTTTTTCAGCTCCAGCTGAAGCTGAATGCACCACCTTGTATGGCAGGCTATTTTCAAAAGAGCACACCTCTTGCCGGGTTAGTGAACGTTAGTACTCCTGATTATTCAAGTAGTGTTTTGGCACATATCTACATTAGAAAAATCTTTGCTTTAGCTGGGAAGAGAAATCACAGAAATCAAGACCCAGCCAGCAAAAGACATCGTACGATATGGTCTTAGAAGCTGGAAACTGGAATTGGAAGTTGGATGGTCTTAAAAGCTGGAAGATACTGAAAATTAATTATCTTTGGGGGAGGGTGGAGAAAATGAAGCACAATTCTATAAATTTCTTCAGCTAACAAGTAAAGGGTGAACATCACTGACAGTATTCATGGACAGAAAGGAACAAACAGATCATGAGAAGTGGGAAGGGAGAAGACTGTAGCTTTCTGATTTTTTTAATGCCTCTTGGCCTAGAATACAGAAAACAAATATACAGAAAAAAATACAGAAAACATGCCTCCTCCCTAAAAGAAGTGATTTATTTCAAAGTACTCTGATGTTCAAACAACAGAGCATGAAAGTCCTACAATATGCTCGAGAGACAGTACCTGAAAAACAAAAAACCACTCCCCCCAATCATCCCACCCCCATTTTTAATTCCAAAGTGAGATGTGATAGCTCCCTATTTAATTTCTAAAGCAAAACAATAAAATATTTGCAAGTACAATTTCTAAAATGACAAATAATGCTTTCTATTCTATAATTCTCTACTTGAAAAAAGCTTTCGATTTTAACAAAACTCATAATAGAAGTTCTACATCCTTCTACCTCCCAAACAAAACTGGAAATAGAGAGACAGCTCCTCCTTTTCCACAAGCAAGCCAGTGTTTTAGGCAATCTTTATTCCCTCACACATCAGAAATTAAGATAATGAACTTAAACAACAGGAGGTTAAAAAGTTTTACATTTTTGGGGAGGAGGCTGGGTTTTACTTTTGTCCTTCTAAAAATACATGGTTGACAGACTTAAAAAATCTGCACAAGGGAAAAGAGATACCTTAGCTACTTTCCTCCAGTTAAGACAGTCAAAGAAGTAATATGTTCCCCTCTCGTACGTATTGGTTTTCATTGTTGGCTCCATGCCGGGTGCCCTTGTGATCCATACTCGTTCTTCTTTGTGGTATCTCCAATCCCGGTTAAATCTTTCATTTTTAAGAGGAAAGAAAAATAATTTTTAGTGTTAGTTATCTGAATTTGACTTAATAAACTAAAATTTTAAGGGTTTCAATCAAAACTGTACAATGCATTCAAAACCAAAACAAAATTTCTAAGACATTGTTATACCTGTGATCTCATACCTCTTCCATACAATTATTACACCTCAAACTAATCACATATGAAACTTTAAGAAGTCTGGTAGGTTCAAACAACAAACTCTTTTTATGATTATTTACTGTTTTTCATTTTGTTGAAGATAGATAAGTTAGACATTTAATAATGACTGGCACCTGCCACTTTTTCACAGTGCTTCGTAATAACACAAAATTCATGAGACAGGCTTTTGATTTCCACTGTATGAATGAAAAAAAAAAAAGCACAAAATGGAACCAAGGTTGGAGGAGGTATTTAAAAAAAGGTTTCCAGCTTTAAATTGGCTAAGCTTCTGTTTTCAGTGTCTAACTTGTTGGGTTTGTTTTTTTTTTTTACGTCTACTACTTCATTACTGCAATAGATTAAATCATACAAGACTGACAAAATAGTTTGAACGTACAGCTCTACTGCTGCTAATAGCTGTAATACATCTCCTCCATTCATGTAATAGAGATAAAACAGGAGATCTTCTCCATATCGGCCAAGTTTTATTGCAGCCAGCTGCAAAAGATTGAAGAAAACGAGGATGAAAAATCACAATAGATAAATGTTTTAAGACATACTATCCCACTTAAATAACACAAGGATACATCCAGAATGTGTTTTCATCCTAAGTGTGTTGCAAATGATACTCTAATATAACAAAAGTAATAATTATTAGAACAAATAAATTTTTCTTCACTTTTAGTTAACCTTTCCAACTTAAAGGATACAACAGAAAAACAAATAGAAGTAACGAATCAGCAAGACAGTTTTTTCTCCCTGTACCTGTGTGTATCCTCATCTACTTTTTTTATTTAAAAAAACCCAAAACCCCAACATTTACATGTATTTGCTCACTTTACACTCTATTAAGTAACAGTACTAAAATTTCTTACAATATTTCTCAATGACCCCTCTTACAGAACTACAATAGTTGAAAGAAAATATATCTAACAAAAATATCCCCATTCACGTAGATATGGAATGCAAGAGATAAATGTGAGAATATCTTGAACCACAATTCTGAGCTTATCTCAAGAAGAAATATCTCAATTTAATATGGCATTTGAATATTACAGTATATGGACTATAAGAAACTTCTGCTTTGCGTGAAGGGCAAACTCTTAAAAACATAACGTGCTCTTTTGCTAACCATGCCCATTCTCAGTTTTGTCTTCCCTTTCTTTTTCTAAGGGGGAATGGGTGCATGATGTGTCCAATTAGCCAGTTAATGCACCACTGTTCCTAAAAAGATTGAGGACATCCCTAAAATGCACTGATTTTGAACATTACCGATCTGAAAGAAAATTTAGAAAATTACTGGTAATAAATTAATAAAAAATACACACACACACACGTACTCACCTTATCCCTAATGTGAATGTTAGTTAAGTATTCAGATGGAACATGGAAGTCTAAAAAAGAATCGGAATTGATGCAACTATTAAGACATGTAAATGAATATAATTTGCAAATATTAATATTGAATTAAACAGTTATTTCTCTCTTACCTATGTCTTGAGGTCGACAAGGTGATGATGCCCAGGGTGATGCAAATTTGGGATAAAGATTTCTGAAGAAAAAGAAAAGCACAAATTTATCAGAATTAAAAACAAAACCCAAACCAACCAAACAAAAGACTCCATAACCAACCTCATAAACCTAAAAACCATACCACACAACCAAAAATGACTAGCTGAGGTGAGAAGGAAGGACAAAAGGAAATTCTCAGCCCACTTTCCTAAAACAGTTACATTTATTCATTTTCTTTTTAATATGTGGAGTAAGATTGCATTTAAACTGCCATGGGAATCTACAGGGTCAAGATTTCCTTTTTAATCTATCATTCCTTCAATTTAAGTGCCAGTGATCCCAACCCTTTTCAGAGATCCAATTTTACACAGGGTTTCAATTTGCATAGAAACAGCTGCCACAAGCCTGGTGGGTTCTGATTTATTAGCCTATGATTTAAAAGGGGAGGAAAAGCTTATACTGGCAGATTTTTTTTTTTTTTTTAAATCTAACCAGTAAAGATTTTACTCTTCTTCTAAATTTCAGTGACGACAAATAAATTGAATCCCAGCACAACACGAACATAAGTTTATTATGATTTAATATTTTTCTTTCATATAGACTTTGCTAACATATTAAAAAAATATGGAGCCATTCGTTTAATAAAGAGAAAACGATGAACCTTCCAACGCTACTACAATGACTGATGTACTGACGAATGAGTTTTCTAATTAACAGGTAAAGAAGTGAAAAAAAGGACTGAGCAAAATGTACTTTTGGCAGGTTGCTACAGCCTGCTTTTAATTATCCATGATAGCATGCTATTATGGTAAGTTTTGTAAATGAAACTTGAGTATGGTACACCCTATCAAATCCTTGCTTCCTTCTTGTCAAAGGCCTAATAATTACTATTAAAAAAAAAAAAATCAGAAACCTATCAAATTACCTGAACATAACCAACTCCCAGCTGAGCTATATGGGCCAAAAACTACGCTGATCAAATGGTGTCAATCTTACTCTAGGCTAACTAATCTTACCATTAGCAAAAACTTATGCTTTAGAGTCTGAAGGAAGATTTCAGTGGCAAAATCTGCAGATGTTGAAAATAATGAAACCATGCCTTCCACTGAAAGCATAGATAGGCATTGCCCCAAGAAGAGGAGTGTCATGCGTGCCCTCAAGGTTTGGTTTCCCAGGGCAAAGAACCCAGGACTTTACAGACTCAGACTGCACCTCTGTATGCAATAAAACCTGAAGAGTTTGTGTACAGTGTTCCCTCTAGGATACAAACAAAACTCTACTAATTTAATATTTTTCAAGGAGGTATTGGACAGCCTACAGGCTATTTGATGAATATTTCAGAAAGCTTCAGAACATGAACAAACAGCTACATAATCTCTAAAGAATTAAATGAAGTACTGCCATTTTATTCTTTTTTTTTTTTTTAATGTAGAATTTTAAGTTATCCTAGGGAATTAAAAGCGTATTTCTTAACAAAGAAATACAGGACTGTACAGGAAATACATAATCATTCTTTCAACAACTGAAATAAATCTTAACCTACCTGCACAGAAAATCTATATAAAACCAGGAGTTAGAAGGGTTAATTCGAACCACTAGAGATACATACAAAATTCTAAAATTTTGTTTCTAAAAGCACATTTATTGTGCTAAGTGTTTAAGTCAGACAGGTATTTTTACCGTCAGAAGTACCTCACAAGGCAGAAAATTTCGGCTTTCCACATGTGAAATGCTTTTAGTTTTTCCAATGACAATTCATAATGCAAGCAAAGGGTGTTTAATATAAGGCAAGATGGCAGGCAAGACACTGAGGACTGCACAGGCTGTTTGCAAAGCTCTTCTGTAGTATAAAGTAAAACCAACTTGATGATACAGAACTGTCTGGATTAAGTATTAACCCTATCCCCTCCATCCAAGACCCTAAACACCCTACATACAATAATTAAATATTAAAAATGTTAAAAATCCAGCCATTTACAGCATAGCTGCTAGGGAAAAGCAGCACCATACCAGGTATATATGCTGTTCATGTACAAACACACACTAATAATTTGGATGCTGTATTCAGGAGCTGCATAACACAGCTACAAGTCATCACAGCATCAAAGTATGTTTAGTATTCCTCTGCAATGAGGTACTATGTAAACCTATGAGGTTTTATGTAGACTTTCCAACAGGTATGTTAACCTTAAGCTTTATGTTAGTCATTAAAACTAATGAGTAACATCAAATAAAATATGAAATAGTATCACCAAAAGTAGTATCATTACTACTATTCTGCATGCCAACACCTAGACAAAGTAGCTGTATAACCAAACGACATCACCAGATTCCACCTGTGTCTAGGAACAACTCAAGAATTCAGATACAGATGTACCTGAAATTATTTCAATGATCAAAGGCATTCTACTTTCAGCTGATCAGCCTCAAATTAAGTTTGAGCAATCCGTACTAAGAACAGTAAATTACTTAAGTATCGTGTAGATCCAGGAGACCAGCCTGCCAGTCAGTGCTGTAAGCTCTGGGACTACCAAGGAAAAGCAGCAACCCATGGTCAGTATAACTGTTCTTTATGCTTTCTGTTTATGTTGTGGGAGAAGGGGATGGGAGTGGGGAAACTACTGGATTCATCGGAGAAATGACCTGCACAACTAACACACTACACATGAGGAAGATACTACATTAACGTAACACATTCTGCAAATAACTACAGACAATTGACTTTGGACGACTGTTTTGAAATATTTTTTAGAAGTGCCAATGGCATAACAATTTGACTAAGTTTTGATGCAAGCTCTATAGAAAGAATTTCTGGAAGTGGTAATTTCTAAAGAGTTACATCTCTGGAAAGAAGTATGTAAATTAATGCCAATTATTTCAAGACAGAAAAATCAGGAGCCATTTTTCCTATGCTTTCCCTCTCACCTTGATATCCACATTCATCAGTCTTCCATGATTATATGCAGCTCCACATAAATTTGTGAAACATGGAAACTGTGCGTGTGTATGCTGTTTGGTCTTTGTTTTGGCAATATATTATGTGCAAACCTTCAAATACATATACTACTCTGTCAATAAGGCTAACACTATGTAAATCTCTGCTGAAACAAAATGATGGGAGATTCTCAGCTGAAAGTCAGAGTACCAGAAATTAAATTTCTCTCACAATTACAGTCACCTAGAAGATACCGTTTTTGTCCAAACTGATCTAGGTTCCTTCTGTAACTAGTGGAGAAAGAGAGGCACCCTGGGCTGGTGATTCATCTCACTTATCTTAAGCACTTATCGTACCATTAGTGCAGTCGCTAACTGCTTTTCTCCCCACTGCCCCTACAGGAAGCCTAGATGACTAAACTTAGGTGAACTGAATGACTAGAAGTTAACTATAAAAGTACATTTTCATTTAAATTAATCTTTGGTGCATGGTAACACTGCAGACGCCCTGTTCATTATTACACTAATATAAATTGAATTTACCCCCCCAAATTGCTGAGAGTTAAGTGTACGTATCCTCAAGGAACATTATTATTTGAAAAATAACGTATACATGGAATTTATTAACAATACACTGTCAATTCCTTGAAGAAAGTCCTAAAGAAGTTAGGAGAATAAGTAAAGCCACTAGGTTTATTGAAAGCTTGCATAACAAGATCTCAGTATGCCTTGAAGCACAATTCTCTTGTTTATGAAAATTTTATTTTACTGTCATTACATTTTCAAATTTTATTTGGCAAAATATCTTGTGGGTTTGATAGTCATGTGAGCTAAGTAAGTCTATTATGAATGACAGCATAATAAAACCAAAACTGAAGATAGTACTGAAAACCAGAAACTTACTCAGGAGAGTTGAGATTGAGACCTAGTGTTGTTAAATCACTTCCTAATGCAAGATGTACCATTCCTGGATCTGTCTCTGCTGCCCTGATGAATGTTAACAAGCCAATCATTCCAAACTGGTCCGTCACCATCCCTTGAGGAATGTTGGTAACCCGACCTAGGCAAGAACAACAAATTAATTTTCTCCTTTCAAGAAGATGATCTAAATGACTCAAAACTTTTAAAGCAGAAAAAGTGGAATGACACATACCATCAGGTAACACCTGGATCCCTTTTTTCTGCTGGTTGTTGTTTTGCGTAGTTGAACTTTTATCTCCAGGAAACTTGGGCCCATCTGTGCTGGATGATGTTTTGCCTGATGTACTCAAATTCTATTAAAAATAATTTGCAGCATTGGTATGATGGAAACAAACCAAAATGGAAAAACCTGTTGACCATATCTTTCAGTCAAGTGCTCTAAACCAGTACGTCAAGTCACTCTCAACAAGTTAGGCCCTAAAATGGAACCAAGCTGAAGCTCTTCAGTTCTGTTGACAAACCTTATGTAATATTTACCACTTCCTAAAGTATACCTGTCATACAATAAGAGCTATTAATGAGCCAACAGCTTGTAGTCTAAAAGGATAAGAAAATACTTTACACCTGAGTTTGAATACACAATGGATATCCCAAGTGCCTGTGACTAGAGGATATTTAGGACTCATCACATCGTATATCTTTCCCATACAGCCTCGCTCCCACATAACACTCCATGACATAGCAACACATAATAACTCAAACCAATTTCAGGTGCAAGCGATGTACAGTTGGCACACTTGCAACTATCAGCAAAGAGATGTAAACACTATGTCTGGCAAGAAATCCACGATTGCGCTCCAGGAGCCCATATACTGACAAGAGATATCTTCCGTAACTATTATTTCTTACTCTTTATAATTCGTTAAAACAAGTCTGCAGTAACATAATGTAATCACATTTACTCCTCCTTCCTTGCTGTATTCAACGCTAACTGTATCAGAACATTTTCCACACAATAAACCTGGCCACAACATTTTGGGGGCTAGGCTTCCCCCTGTCCCTTTTTTGAATAGTTGCATTTTTTCAGTTTTCACATGAGTTTGTAGTCACATCTACCACTTACTCATCAGTATTTATGCCACCCTGATTAACGTATTTTTTGCAATTATAAGTAATAAAACAATCAGAAACTAGAACATTTTGTCAAATACTGTAGGAAACTGTTCTCTGCCATCCAAATTTTATTCACCTTTCATTTGTAATTATAAAAGCAATTTTTATTACAAATCTTTCAGAGTAAACAATAAAACCACCCTATAATCTTATGATTTAAGCCATATGTCTAATGCACGATAATTACAACAATACTTAAGATACAATGTATCCCCCAGTCTACAATATACCCATGAATGCAATGGTCTCTATTAAAAGAGCTCGTTCCCTGTGATTTCATTTCCCCATCAAGAATTTTACCTTGAAGTGATATTGTACCACCTAACTTTTAAAGGATTTGACAGCTTTGAAGAAAGATGTTATAATGTTTAAATTACTACTACTGATGAGAGGGCACCAACAGCGAAATGAGCTGGAATTGGTAGAAAAAGAAATTATGAATCGCAAAACTTGAAAAATATATATCAATTCTCAAAAAGAAATTTTGAGGTGTTCTTGCAAATTCCTCCCTGGCCCCTCCCCCAAATACAAAAGGATACACAGAAGTCATATGAAATTAAGAAAGCAAGGTCGCAGTGACTATTGGGACCAAAAAACTTCCTGAGAAATTCCATTTACATAGTTATATGTGAAATGCTGCTTATGCAAAATTTCTCATTAATTTAGAAGGGCAAATTTGAAAATCTTATATTACAAATATGGTCGCTGCCCATTTTAAAATATAATCATCAAAAGAAGTATGAACATTCAAAATAAAAGAAGAGTTAAGGTTTACTTACAGATTTATTGTCATCATTACTCGATGTTGGGTCTTTGTAGCTGGAGCCTGGTAATGCTGGAAAATCTTCATTGTGTATTGAAAAGTCCTGGGACTGCTCACTTGCTGGTTTTGTTACCATTCCAACTATCATCAAAATGAAAGCAGGAATAACATTAAATGACTGCTAAGTAAAGAATTTTCTGCTGTTGATCTTGCTTACTGTCCATTTTCACTATGTGCAAGCTGTACAGCAGAAATGACTTTCAAAAAAACAGGTAAACCAAAACAAAGCATATTCATTTAAAACATCCACACATATTAGACTAAAGCCTCTTATTTAAGTGCGAGCTGAGAAACACTCCGGGTTAAATTCAGAGACACATCCACTGCTTTAAGAATGAAGCCCAGTACTTTTGCCAGGAACAGCACCTGTTTTGCACATCTGAATAATCAAATAATCTTTACAGGCATTATTAAAGCGGTATTTAAGGAAATCCACTGATGAAGGAAGGATGTACTGCTTTTAAGATTATAATACATTTTTCCTCCATCCCCTAATTGCATGAAGAATTTCTTAGCATAATCTCTTTAGAAGCACGTATTCTTAAAGGATGCCCAGCTAACTTGCAACAGAACATATCACCAATGAAATACTTGCCTGTGACATAAGAACGACTCCTACTTTCAGTATGAAAACTGAAAGCATTTAGCCTGCAACTCTCAGTGCTCTGACCCTAATTTAAAAAAAGTAGGCCAGTCACATTGGAACATGGATTCCAACCACTGAAAAGCAACACTTTTTTTTTTAATCACAGTTAAAAAAACCAAAAGCCAAAATAAAACAAACAAAAAGCAACGAAAGAAAAGTCCCAACACCACGCACCTAAGGGAAAATATTCTTTTCTGAGAGAGAAGTAAGTTGGTTGCAAACAACACTGCACTAGAGGAAGAGAAGATAGAGGGAAGTCTAGGGCCTATTTTTCAAAGATTCTTAATAGATGTATAGGATATAAAATGGTTCAGTAGATGACTATATATGACTTTCTCTAGTATTCTGAAGTTAGAGATCAAAGTTCCTTTATTTAAGAAAAAACCCACTGAGTTAATCTTGTTTCTGCTGTTCACCCTTTTCATCCAGAGTTATTACAATTTATTCCACTGCATGAATAAAACTGATAATGAATTAACTGTGTTGCATATTCTCATTCTATCTAAAAGTTACCTGAAGTCTAATTTTCCTGAATGAGCTAAGCATAAGAAAGTATGTCTCTGCTCAGTTTCAAACCTTCTTTTCTTGACCACAACCAAAAGCGCTCTCCACTTTTTGTTGCTGGAGGCAGTGTCCAGTGCATCTCATATCCCCATTTCTTGATTGTTTCTACCACCATACCCATCCCCTGCATTAACCAGATGCTCAAGATAACTCTCCAGACAGAGAACTTTCTTTCCTGGTTCACCACGACACTCGTGCGAACAGCTATGCTAGCACCAAAATGGAGAAACGGTGTAAGCACAGGAGCAATTACAGATTTTTTTATGCAGCAGTGTTGCTGAATGTTGAACTCCAGCTCCATGCTGGAAGTACATCTGTGTGGATCTCCTTCCCACCTTCTATCAATTTTCCCTGTAATGGCTTCTCTCAGAGACAGACAAAAATCTCATGTAAACCACAAGCTGTATTAGCTCTCTGCTCTCAGTGTGACTTTTCAGTGTCTTTATTTGGGGAAGTGACTTTTCCCTGTGTTTATGAGCACTTCAGTTTAATTCGTTTAGCTCTTTCTCACAGCTATCATAAGCAGAGGGCCATGGTTACGCCCAATCCATGAGGCTACCATCTCCTGATAACGCGGTATCTATTATTTCTCTCCAATTAAAGTTAGAGATATCTCTGAAAAACACCAGCTTTTTATAGTTAGAAAACACTGGGTTATTTTTGGTTGGAAATTTGACAAGTGTCACAAAAATAACTTTAGGTTATAAAAGCAAATTTCCAGAGTAGCTGATGCAACACACATGACAAAATCAACTAAAGCAGTAACCAAAAAAAAAAAAAAAAAAAGTATTGGGCCTCACGCTAAGCTTACCTGAATTTTTTCCAGACCCAAATAATAAGATTTGTATCCACCTTAAAGTTTTTCCTTTTATTATTTTTTAAGCTGTTCAGCAAGAACTATAAGACACAGACTTGGAATCTGACTGATAATAGTTGATGCTTACAGGTTTTTTGAAATCTGATGTTCATCATAAGAGTGACAGTGAACAGTACTACAGCAAGTACTACCAATAAACAGAGAAAATATACAGTATGTTTACAGCTGCTGACTTTTTACACAATAAATCTCTAGTAATCAAGTATTATTTCTAAAATTTACTACTCAGACCTCAACACTTCTTGTATACATGCAATCAGAAAACAACCTATTGCCTAAGAAATGTCTAGAGTGAGCAGCTTCAGAGTAATCATACTATACAGACTGAAAACCCCAACAACCTCTATTGACAGTGAAACTAATGCAGATGAGTCCTAATACTTACAAAAGCCTGAGGGGAATCTCCAATCACACAGATATTGATTATTTATTTTAACAAATGAGGCTTAAGAGCTCAAGCATCTGGCATTTTTTAAAAGACTACCTATTGTCTTATGAACAGCAAAAGGTGAATCAAGCAAATACCAACTTCATTCAAAGAGCTTTCAAAAGTATAGTCTTACCATAGGGTGCCCTTCCAGCTAAAGGGTTTATTAATGGAGTTGGATTGCCACTTCCTTCCCTTCTGTTTCTGTCTGCTAGTGC
The DNA here is from genome assembly GCF_018139145.2 of Gymnogyps californianus. Taxonomy (NCBI): domain Eukaryota; kingdom Metazoa; phylum Chordata; class Aves; order Accipitriformes; family Cathartidae; genus Gymnogyps; species Gymnogyps californianus. The sequence continues at coordinate 178,971,012 of NC_059471.1, forward strand.
TGGAAAATCTGAGAGGTCCAGTCCTGTGACATTTTCACTTCCATCTGCAATAAAACCAAATATTTTAAATTCCCTTACTTTTTTACTCAAAGACTTCATTATGTGCAAAATAAGTGTGGGGTATATTTTCTTTCTTCAGGTTGATCTTTTTACTCTTACTATAATTATTACAAATAATTGTAGTACAAATAATTGTAGCCTCTGCGTTATGAGACTAGCCTAAAGCGCATCAAGATGTTTGGGGTTTGTTTTTAAACAATAGCCAGTCAACAGTATTAAGTAACAAGGTCTACTCATTTTGAATTAAAGACTGCACGTGTAAAATACAGGCAAACTATCAAAATTACAGTACTAGGCTAGGTAGCCTGTTTAAAATTTAAGGAGCTATCACGAAGAAATTTGAGAGAAGATAATAACTTGTATTAGCAGCAGCATCAAGGAGCTCTTCCGTCCTTAGATAAGGTAAGATACAGTTGAAGCAGTTGTAGAGCCAATGCAGTGCAAGTTACATGAGAACATTTTTTGATTTGCAGCAGAAAAGACTACATAGGTGTGGCCAGAGCTGCAGCTCTATAAAGATGTCACAAGGTCCTAAGGGATGCCCAAACCCTTCCACTCTGTGATGTCACCAGCACCCCAAGTTGCTTCATATATGCAGCCACCTACAGAAACGTCAGCACGGATAAACATAAGGCATTTATGCACAAGGATATTTTCCCCTCTCTAGTTCATTAAATTCAGGTGAAGAAGTAATTCCCAGAGAAAAATCACAACTGAAACAACTGATTGAAAGGATCACATCATAAATCAGCTGTTCAAAAGGAGTTTGAGATTTTAAAAAAATGCTTTCCCACTGCTTTTACCCTATATAACGTTTTCGTAGAGAATGTATAAATCTTTTCTTCTCTGATCCCCTTTTCAATTCCATAAGCTATTTTGCATTTCTAACTGACTAGGTATAAACTAGTCATGTGATGTACAGTGAGTATTCAACAGAATACTTTCACTTTGTCTTCAAAAGTATTAAAATCCACTGTTGTGAAGTAGTAACAGTTTCATAGCACCACTCTTGGAGCAGTGTTTCTATGGAAAAACTGAAAATTATAAAAAAGTTGCACTCCAACAGAACAAAGTATTTTCAATTAGACTTATTTAGTAAAAAAACTCTCTACTGTACTTTAAGATCAACATTAATCAGAGTAAACTCACCTGTTCCATTAAAAATGTTACTTGATAAGGAGTTATTCATTCCAAATGCCTGATTTCTGTTCATTCCAAATCCAGACATACTGTGAAAAAAATCCAGGAAGTCAGACAAAAGGGTATACATACTTTGTAATTTCCAGTGGAAGGCATTAAGGGGAAAAAAAACCCTAAGACATTCAAATTATTTCAAGCTTAAGCAACCCACATTAGCCTAAACTCAGTTTTTAATTATTTTCCTTTATACTTCTGAAAACTCTGAGCAGCAGCAGCAGGCACTGCTCAATCAAGACAACTGGAACAACTTCAAAATAACTTAGCTTTTTAATAGCCACTGTGTCTTAAGACATCTGTCAACCAAAAAGTTATGACAAACATGATCGTTACTCAATTTCATACAGAAAAATGAAGCAGCAGTAAACGCAATAGTGAAAAGTCAGACTGCAATCCATTCATTTGCAGGTGAGAAGGTGGATCATGGAAATGATCAAGTTCATCATGACTCAGTTATAAGCTGAACAGTTATGTTGTGCCATCATCACCATGTACATATGGCACTATTATGAGCATAGGGATGGTCTCTGCCACACAAGGACACCAGCTAAATTAAAGTTTCATATAGTCAGGCAAAAATGTTTGAAGACATCTAAATATATAGTACTACTGTGGTCAGAAAGACACCCTCACAAATGATCCGCTTCATTTTGTGCGAGCTGGAGATGTTGAGAAGCCCAAAGGTAGGCCCCAGCTGAGTGAAATTCTGAATTTCTGCCCTGTGGGAAATCACAACATTCATTTTTCCCCTGTAACAGGATGGAAGTTGATGTTTTGTAAGTTTCCGTAAATAAAAATGTCAAACGTTTTCCTAGTGGAAATTTTACCTACATGGATTTTTTTCCACAGTTACAAATCCGAAGCATTTCATCCCAATTTGAAATAGCTTCATTTTGGATTGAGATATCAAGAAAGGGAACAGTTAGCTAAGACTGGTTCCTGTCCTGCTTTGCTTCCCCAAGGTGGTGTATCTGAAAGACATCCAGATCTTTGACACCCCACGCATCTGAAGAAACACACTCCTGGTATCATCTGTGAATTCTAGACCTGGTGAGAACACCAACAGGAGACAACTCGATCTTGAGGGCATATAATCTAGCCTGATGACAGACAGTATTTCTCATGCAAGGGGTTTTTTTATTTGCTTTTAAAGTAATTAGAAATAACCATGTTAAGAATTTCAGGGATAAGAAAGGGATTAGGCCACAAAATGCATACTTCTCTGTAATTATTTGTAACCCGTTTTACCAATGTAACTAAGAGAGGGAACGTGAAGTATTTTTTATGTTCAAAAACCTAAAAACTTTCATTGCTCCAACTAAGGCAACCATTCAGAAAACATTTCTTGGATGTCACACAATTCATGCACCTGTCAAGGAAACACCATAGATTTTTTTTTTCCAAGTATAATTTCAAAAGTTTGTTAAATATATCAATTAACAATTGGATATGTACTACTACTGTACTTCTGTAGGCTAATAAACTGTGGAATAAGAACTTGTCATTGTTCCAGTGATATTTCCTTATCAACTTGTAAAAATTGTAGCTTCTTGAAAATGAGATATACAATACAAACTGAAAGATGAGGATTTTAATTCAAATGCTCCTACAGACAGGGATTTCATTATCTGCTCTACAGCTGAACGATATTTAAACAAGTACTTTCTATACATATATCAATCTCCAAAATCATTGTCCTCTGCATGTAGAGTTTTTAAGTATATTACTATTTCAAACTTTTGTGATGCTCAAGTTTCAAAAATACTTTAAAACATAAAATTATCTTTTTGAATTATCATCTCCTTTACTTGCCGCTATACATCACAGGAAAGAAAAGGCAAATTCTATGTAATCAGAGGCAAGATACAAAGACTTCTCACACTCCAGGAACATAAACCGCTACTACCAAATCTCTATTGCTGTGATTGAGAAAAGCATTTTTATTCCTATATCAGTGTGAAACTACAGAACTAAATAGCCTGACCAACTTTCAGATAACTGTGATGTTAGTTTTCACCTTCCTTTATCCATTTTGTAAAATACTAGATTGGGTTAGAGGTGGCACCTGACTGCCATGAGCTTGTTTGTGTTCCATGTAAGAGTCAGTCCCCTAAGGAAGTGCCTGAAGGGAGAAAAAGGACAACACTGGGAGCACAGAGATCGTGAGGTTGTGGAAAGAAGCCTGGAAAGCAGTCAGCTGTGTGAAGCTGTGACTACACACATTAAATAATTAGAATCAACCCTCTTTTTCCTACAAGTTTTATCAGTATGAACTAAGCATAAACACAGCACCAAAACACAGTTAAAGCCTAATGATTTATGATGTTAGAATCTTGTCCAGAGTTAGAAAAAGAGCAGAAGTGATTGAGAAGCTTTTGGCATCCAAATGTGCACCAAACCCTTAAACGAATGGCAAACCACTGTTCTCTATATTATTCCAGAATTTAAGGAAGTAAAATACGAGGTCCCTACTGTGTCTGCATCAGTTAACTATTCTTCCAGAATACCTATTGTGTTTTTAAATCTTGCCTTACTTCTTCCCAAACTCATAGATGAACAGCCTTAAAATGGATGCATATACCCAAAAATCAAGGTATGTTTCAAAAACAAACTTGGGAACACATGAGACACATCACATATTTTAAAGCAGCAGCAGTAGAAATTCAATAGTCAGAAACAGAATTTAGCTTAAAGGCCTCAAAAAGCTTGTGTGAATATTAAAAGCAGCTTCAAAGTTTATTGCCAGGAGATGAGAACACACGAAGCAGCTTTCAAGCTTTATTCTAATGGATAAAAATTAGATTTCCAGAGCAGCATTTAAGCATGTCCACAGCTGTACAGTGATGGTCCAACTAAACAGCCTTACCTGTTCACAGTAAAAGGTTGTCGAGAGGGTTGCTGCTTTGGCATACATATTATGCTTGGAGAGCTTCTGTTGGGGCTGCCTAACCCTGAACTGCTCATGCTGTTTGTCCTGCTGGGAATTCCAATGCCCTGACCAACCTGGGAGTGGTTCATCATATTCCTAGGATTCATAGGCAATATCCCCCTGAAAGAGAAAAACCATCCACAGAGATGAATCTGTACAATAGTATTTGGTTACTCATTTAGATTAGTAACGTAGGATGGACTCTGAGCTGTTGCAACTTAATTTGTGCTTAGCGTCAATACATCACGTTTGGATTACTCTCTATAATTAATGTAGGTTTGGATTTCTTCAGAAATACCAGATGACCCATTACATACTAATCAAGTCCTTGGTCAGGTTTAGATAAATACTTAAGTATTATGCATTTGAGAAGGTGTTAGCTGCTCTTTTTTTAATGAGCACTTCAGACCTACTACCTTAATATTCTTATAGCATGTATGACATTCATACAAAAATTTTAACCGTACATTTACCAGAACAATCAAAAACCAGCCTCTTACATTCTGAAGCAGAATTTGCCAGCAGTTTGTCCTTTACATACAAAAATCAAATACTGTCTTACAGTAAGTCCTTACTGTTTTACAGTATTATTTCCCTAACACAGGCAGTGGTCAATAGAAACTACTTTTCTTCTTTTTTAATTAATCAGACTGTAAAGTAGTTGAGGCAAAATATGCAGAACATTTAACAAGAGCTCTGCAGAAAGACACAATCGCAGAAATATTGGCTATCAATAAATACCTGCTCGGAGATGGAGGCGTGTGAAGTGACATTGTTGGTACCCCTGTTGTTGGCGTTACGTGGCTCGGTAACTGAGTGCCTTGTGATAAGCTGCGATTTAACTGAGGGGTATTGTTGCTCATTCCCCTCATTGGAAGGCCTAGTGCACCTATTGAAAAAAAATTCAGAGGGGTGGAGATATAGAGCAATCAGGAACAAAGTCTTCTCCATCAGGTGCAGATGGAAACAATTTATGCTGACAACCTACAAAAAAGTGTAAAGACTGAAGGAAAGTGCAGTGTAAAAACTAAGTCCTTGTTTAGATAGTAGAAGCCCAATTATCTCAAATTTAGCCCCATTTGTGTTAAACTTTAGAAAGGCTCTTTAAGGAATTTCTGTATTTGAGTCACTAACAAAATGTTGTTTCCTTTGAGATGTATACTGTAGAGAAAGGGTTCAGTTTGGAGTTTTTTGATGAGGACACGAAAATCTACAAATTATCTCAAAAAAGGCAGCATTTTGAGAACATTAGTAACTGCACTCAAGAAATATGTTAATTACTTCTGAATAAATTGGTATATATTTGGCCAGTATTTAGAACACTGATCTGTCTTGTTAAAAATTAAGCAAACCTTTAATAAAAAAAACTTATGACTATTTAGTTCACAATAACATTGCTTTTCAGACAACATAAGCAGCATTTTAGGCCAGTTCTCTGTAAAGTTTAAGTTGCTTCTTTTTGATAACAGAACTTCAGTGTCCACGTCAAGTTCAATCTTCAAAGAAAAGAAAACAAGCAGAATTTTAACTGCCCTCTATTAGAATTTAAAAATATACAGAAGATTTTTAACATTATGATCAAAAGTATTTTCTACACGAACAATTGGGTGTGACAGAATAAAGTAAGCACTTTAGTGAGGTAAAAAAAGAAATTACTTTAACTCAGAACAGCAAAAGAAAACCAGTTGCTGCCCTGTCTCAAAATGTCCAAAAACTTTATGAAGTTTCTCATCATTCTCACATCGCTTTTCTGTGTTGATAAAGTTTTGGAATGATGTTCAAAGACAAGAAAAACTCATTTAGTGCAACGTTTCAATAGAAACAAACTTAGCATATAAAATGTGATAGCTGTAAGTAATGGTCCCTATTGCTTTGGCATAAGGCTGCTGAGGTAGACTCCCAGAACTCCAAACCCTATCTTGCAGACCAAACAAAAGAAAAATCATGATGAATCATCACTCTCCCATGGTAGATCACCCCTGCAGAAGAGCTGAATAAGCCAGCGTATAACGTGATTAAATACTAAGAATGCAAAGAATGGACCCTAGCATATGCTCAGGTTATTATCATGGACAAGGTCTGAAGAAACCTCCCAGGCATTTAGGTCTCACACTTTAAGAACTGCTGTCTGTCTGTGTCCTACCCTACAATTTGCAATCCAAGAAATTTGCAGTAACACTCAAAGTTTTGATAACACTCAAATTTATCTCTATACATTCAGATTAAGAGGTAGTGTGACTTGCTATAACAAGCCTCCTAAGACTTCATTAAATGCTGATTATATCATGATGTTCACTGTAAATATTTTGGCAATTTGCTGCATCAGAATAATTTCAATGAGCATAAATATATAAGTAATATTTCACGCTGATTAACAATTACATGGAATTTTAAAAATAAAATGGTAAAGAAAAAATACATACACTTCCAAACTAGATACAGTACACTGAAAAACATGATTACAATATTCAGGTTAATTTTGTGCAAGCATTTGTTTCAGCAAAGCCAGTTTTACACTGATGGTTATTTCTTGTTGTTGGCTCTCTTTAAACTAGAATTTTTAATGAGTAGGGCTGTTACAGTGAAGTAGAACCATATTCCTGTGGCTGGCAAGTAGGTGCAGGTGAAATATTCACCATAAGGAAGGAAAAAAAAAAATTAAAAAAAAAAATCTTTTCTCTGATACTTCCTTTTTCCACTTTTTTAACGGAGACAAGAGATCTGCATGGGCTATACTGGAGGCTAATCAACAAAGTTGCCCATTTCCTGTCTAATAGTTAAGTTACATTAACTCTATAAGATGACATCTTGCTTAATGACTGACAGCTACCAATCTAAAAGTACATAGGCATTATCAGGTTTGTTTTTCCTAAAAGTATTTTAATCATAAGCACTGACTTCAACACAGAAGTTTCTCGTCCCTTTTTCTCAATATTTGCTAGAAACTGAACCCCGATAACATTTACTTTCTAGTTTTTAGCCATGCATGTCTCCATGTTAGAGATTATGTCCTAGGCACCACAACCAACTGAATGAACAACAAAGTTGATGAAAAAAGTTAACCTTAAAAATAAACAATAAATAACTGTGATAAACAGAATGAATAAACTACTTCAGTATCTTTATACAGTTAAGTCTGAAAGGTTCAATAGTGCTAGATTCAGGACCCAAAAAAGCCAAGAGCCAAACATGACTCTCAGACTGGCCAGAAACTGCTCATATGAATCTCAGTAGCATAATCAAATGTCAGTTTATATTACATGATCACTCATCAACAGCCACTGAGATAGTAAAAAAAGTCACTATATTTTTTAAACTATTTGAAGAAAGCCAAAAGAAGTTGTGAAGGCCATGCACCTAGCAGACAAAGCTTTTAGTTTGTCCAGATAAAAAAGTCCAGACTCTCTAAAGTACTCTGAAGACAATTTTTCTTAGAATCTGAGTCCGATGCACTGGGTAAGAAAGTTACAAACATTCAAAAGCGTACAGTGATAAAAGAGATGTTCACAAACCAGTTTTACTTGTGTAACTATATCTAACTCAGATATTCTGAGTCACTTTCTGGATGCACCTCTCAGCTACAAGGAGGTTCAGTTCTCAACGCTGGCCCTTAAGTTAGGCGGCTAGTGTTAAATACTGTGACTGTTGCTCTATAGGTCTTCTATTGCAACAGTATACACAAGATTGGCAGATACAGAAAAAATCTTCAAGGTATGGGAAAGCAAAAAACAGTGGTGCAGAAGGCAATAATCCTACTGGCATACTTCTTTGCCAAATATGAGTTGCCAAGCATGCACACAAGATTTAATTTGCTCCTGTAGAGCATGAAATAGCAGTTACAATTTCCTTCTATTCCTTACATATTTTTCTGAACTAGGCTCATTTTGGCCCAGCTCACTTTCCTTAGTTTTTCCTTCAGAGAGTCACAGTTAAATCACAGACATTCCTTATAGGATGCTTATATTTGGACATTTAACAGCTATACAGTGTCAACATATGACACTTTGCGTACTAAACACTGCAAAAATGCATACTAAGCAAAGCAAAAATGTATCTTAAAAAAAAAAAATCACACAAATAAGGAGACATACTCTTTTTTACAATCACCAGAAAACAAAGCCATATGCATGTTCTCTATCCAAAGAGCGTGAAACTAGAACATATTTAGCATAAAATAAACATATAATCAATAAAAAGAATTCTTACTTTGTTGCCCGTATAAACTTGCCCCAAACTGAGACAGCTGACCTGATGTTGATGGTGATGCCAGCATCTAAAACGTAAGAATAATAAAAGGTTATTAAAGACACAAAGATATTGTGCTATCTTGCTCTGAAAGTTTACAACAGTATATTGTTTTGCCAAGAAAGCCAAAACAGCAACTGAAAACTCCTTAAGCCATCAAAAGTTTTAGAAATTCCTCAAAATATCTGCACAGTAACAAATGTAACAGTATATTACGTGTCAATAAAAATTTATGACTTTACATGTATAAAACCAGACTTTTTTATTTGCGACAAATAGCATAGAGGAAGAAGATCTAAAAGCTTTCAGTTTTTCCTACCCTTGTAGCTAAGATGCCCATCTTTACAGAAGAAGTACTCAGTTATTTAAATCAGATAGGGGTTTTTTTTTTCCCTCCCTGCAAAACATGCATCGTACAAGCAGATCAATCCCTGTTCAATGTAATAACAGCAAGTGCAAAGTTTCATATTATCAGTTAAAACAGCAAAAGGTGGGAAATGAGTGGCTACATAGCAGCAGGTACATAGAAACAGAGATGAACTTCAGATAAGATTCTAATGTTAAAATTATAATGTACCGCCCTAAGAGCTAGCTTCATGCTTGTATACACCATATGAATAGGCAAGATGTACAAATGCCAGAAGTAATCTTTCCTGCTCTGTTATGCCCACTTTAGAGACATCACGTATTACCAAATATTTCCATTAAAACCTTCTTTGTCAACTTTCAGACGTCACACAACAAATGTGACAAACTAAAGAGACTCTCGTGAAGAGTAAAATCTAAAAAAAAAAAAATCATGATCTATGAAGAAAGATTGAGATTTGGGTTTGCATACTCCAAAAAGAAGGCAACTAAGGCAAGGACATGACACCAGACTTCCAGTCATTGCTGTAAGAGGAAAAGAATAAACTACTCTCCATGCTGCTGCAGAAATGGAAAGTATTAACAAATTTGAGAAAAAGGAGATTTAGGATAAACATTTGGAAAAAAAAGCCCTTTGCAATCTTAAGGACAGTTAAGCACTGGAACATCCATCCCTGGATGTTCCTATTTTTAAAGAACAGATTAGATGTTCATCAACATGAAGTATAGCTGATTGTCCCTTGGAGTAAGAAGAGGTATTAGTTGACCTAATCCATCCAGCTCACAACAGAATATGCTACTCGTACTTACTAAGCCATGGGCAAATGTCTGCTTGTTTAGTGCAGTAGTCTGGACTTGGATTGAATTTTAGTATGGTTTCATGGAAAGGAATGTCTGGAGTCTTACATATAAGGGAATTTCAAGCTTTTTCAACTTGAGAGTAAAGAATTCAAATCACAATAACTTTTACTGTGATAAATTGCAAATTGCTTTGTTGACTTAATCTAGACAGATATAACACAAACCTTATAAACTGAATCTGCTAGTTGTCTATACTGGGGCCAAATCTACATGGTAGAAATGAGAAAGACGACATGTAGGGTAGACACTAAATATCAAAAATAGCATTCATGTCTAAACCACAAAGTATTTAAGATTTTTTTAATATATACAGAAGGCATGAGAAGAGGAAATTAGAACAGGTGATTACTGTAGACCATCAGAAAATGTATCAGAAATATCACCCCAAAATACTATATACTCACACATATTTTGAACAAAGTGCACATATTTGATAAAAAACAACTGCAGCAATAAACATCCACACTTGTATACACAAGAGGTTTGAAATACTAAGACAAAAACTTCCTGCAGAAAAAAAAAAATAACTAAAATATGTGCCAAACTGGACCAAAGTTCTCCTTTCTTAGTGAATAACTGCCTGTGAACAAAAAGAACACTCTAAATAACTACCACTGGCTTCTGCTCAGCACTCATACAGCACAGTTCACAGGCCACATCTGCATCAGCAAGTAATGCAGCCAGAGAGCAGTGCATTCGTGAAACAAAAGAGTTGGTCCTGAGGGCCTAACATACATACTGTATGCATTTCTAACTAGAGTTAGCCATGACTAAAACACCTGATGCCATGGACTGGTTGCCCGTTAGTGAGTGGAACATGTTTGGTGCACTCCAGGAGCATCTCTTCTAGGTTATTTTGATCCAGAAGGAATCAAATTCACTCACACCGAGACTGCTCTGCAACGCAAACCAAAGCATGCTGAAGTGGGGATACTTGAGAGACAGACTTCAAAAGCACACTCCCCACCCAAACTAACAAACTGATGTTTGTTAAACATTGATAAAACAAGCTGATACAGTGGTTTTAAGAAAGGAAAGAAAGTAAAGTGTTGAGGTAAAAAAAAACATTCAAGTTTGACAAGTTCAAAAATCCTAGCATATGTTGCAAGGTGTAGCAAATTGTAATTCCATGGAAAAAAATGAGAGAAAAAAGTTATGAGACACCTTCAGAGACAATGACAAGGGCACACAAGCAAAAAAAAAAAAAAAAAAAAAAAAAAAAAAAAATCCCAAACCAACCAGACATTAAGATAGAAACAGCAGTCAAAAAGTACTACTAGCTTTGGGACAGGTAAGCAAAACAGTTAAGCCAAAAAGAAGATCCTGTAAAAACAGCTGCTCAGGGCATTCAAAAATTGCTGGGATGCCATGTGATATAATAAGCAGAAGATGGTACAAACCTCAGCATAAAGACCTTTTATTTATAATGTTAACTTGGATTAAAAAAAAAAAAAAAAAAAATCACAGACGTAAGAGGTATTAGATTACTTCAAAGAGAGGAAAAAGTATCCCACCTCTTCTACACTGAGTACTACTTGATTTTTTAAATTCAGTTAAAAGAAAAGGAATGGCAAATAATATTTAATCAACGCTGTTTATTAGAAATTGGATTTTCTTTTGAAGCATTGCAAAGTAGGTCACATGTATTGTGCCATTTGCCTTTACATGAAAAGTTAATTGCAAAATGACTTGTAGAGAAACCTTTATAGAAAGCCATAATAAAGGCCAAGTATTAAACTCAATAAGTCTAACAACTAGTCTTAAAGTCATAACATACTTAGAACATCAAAGATAACAAGCCTCAAGAAGAAATAAAAAAAAAATTTCTGTGGATCTGTTCCAGGCTGATTAAATGCAACACTCCTCAAATCTCATGGAGAAGGAATATGCTGTACGGGTATCTCACTTATTCTCTCTCTAGTTTATTTTGTAATATGCCAAAAAAACCCCTCTCCAGTATTAAACACTTTTTTCTGTCATAGCTAAGTAAGAAGCAGTTTAAAATTTTGTCTTCTTTTTCTATTATTTCCATATAATGTAGGTCAACAACAAAACAACTAAATTAGCCAAAACCTTAACCTATGCTACCAGGACCTTTATTTGCCTTCACAACCTTTGAGTCACTATTATAGTCTACTCAAACTTGGTCAACCAAAGATAATGAAGATTCAAGATGAATGCTATTAGTAGTATCAAAAACACTCCTTCTGGCATTCTGCAATCATTATTTTATCTGACTGGACTGCTAGCCACATGACACACAAAATATAACAAATCTCCAAGAGCGTACCTGCAACGGTGGCTGGAAGTCACTCTTGAGTTTTAGTCCACAACAGCCAAAGGTCATGATAATCTTAATAAAAACTAAAGCAGTTTAACCCTGAAGGTGACTAAAACCTCTTCCAGTTGGTAAGATCTTTTAATCTTTACCCAATTTATGCCAGTATTTTAGGAAAAAAAAAATGCTCAGAATTATACTTGTAACAACCTTTGAAAAACAAAACGTACCAAATTACTGAGATCACATCAACGAACAGCATATTCTAGTAGTATGTATACAATACCAACTTTTTAAAACAAGTGACTAATAATCTTCAATTGAGTCAAGGAAATTGCTAAACAAGTTTCTGACACCTATAGCTTTTGCTGCACACGTACAAAAAACCCTCCACTCTTCAAACTTTGGCATTTAGGTTTAAATCAATTTGCCAGTGGTTAACAGCTACAAAACCCAGTTGTGAAATAGCACGGGACTTCTGCTTCTATTCCAACCTCTTATGACTGAACTAGACAGATTGTTTCAATTGGCTTTCCCTGTACATGTTGTTAGGAGACAGAGGAGGCCTAAGACTTGCATCTGCCACAGGGCAAGGAAACAACTGAGCAAACAAGACCTTGTGTAACATGAAGGGTGCACTTTATTCTGCTAGCATATGGAAGGACCAACACTCTGTACTGGCAGGCTGAAGGACTGAGTTGATGATAGTCAACTAAGACGTGAACATCATTTTACTCACAACTCTCAAACAGTCCCAGTGAAGTTCTGATCATGGAAGATTCTGCATCTAAACTCAAATGAACTGATGATCCAAGCAGATGGCCCAATTTTTCTGGACTGGTCCACACCAAAAATCAGTAAGCCTTAACATGCTATCAGGCAATTTCCTACCCCTAGTGATGAACGAGATTTTACTGTAACTGCTTTCATTAACTCTTGATGGGTTTACTGCACTAAGTTCATTTAAGAGTGTCAACAACCTCGAAAAAATAGCACCAGCCATTGCTTAAATTTGCCAGAACTGTGAAAAAACTGCTGCATTTTACAACCCTCTCGGGAGACTGGTGAACACAGGCTGCAGCCTCCCTGAAAGCGGAGGGAGGTGGCAGGAGGCAGCCCAGCAGCAGAGCTGGCTGACGGGGTTCCCGCCTCCCCCCCGCACTGCAGCACCCTGCCTCTTCCAAGCAAACCCCCAGCTTATCACGGGGACAGCTGCCTGTCACCATAACTGCCACGGTAGCACACCTCAGCACAGCAGCACCAAGAAAAATCAGAAAGCAACACTTCCGAAGGCTGCTACATTATGCAGTTATAGCCTAAAGCTACTTTCCTAAACACAAAGCAAGCTGAAGTTAAAATATATCAATCCAATGCTAGAAAGTCAACTAAAAGCAAACCATGTTAGAATAAGCAAGTAAGTCTGTGAGTAATATCGGGCCTGATAAACGATGGGTTTCTCACAGGTGCAAACATCAGCATCATTTTGTATTTGCACTACTCTATTTCTGGTATCTGCCATCTGTGCTGCACTACTGAATAATAAAATAGCTGACCCACAGCCTCAAAAGGAGAAAGCGTTATACTGACGTAAAAAATAATAATAAATCAAGCCAACAAATAAGAGATTAAAAAATAGACTTTTCTATGCCAGTTCAATATTTAGTATTATTATTAGTCCTCCCGTAGATTACAAAGGACTTTTAATACAGTGTTCACAAAATTTGCATGTTACAAGAAAATATTTCCAAATCTCAAAAAACAGAGATCAGTGAAGAAATTTTGAAAGCCTTACATTTGCAGGGTATTATTTGCAAGTGAAAATTGTTACTGATACAAATTATTTGTGAAATATAAACCAAATACAATACTGAAAAATAAATGAAATTTTATTCTATCTTTCAGATTTCATCATTTACAGTTGTAGTCTTCTGCCTCCAGTGGCACTTGCGAAGTACAAGGAGGTAGGACCGCACTGTTGTTGGTAGCAGTATCTCAAGATCTTAAAGGCAAGATGTTGTCTTTGAATGACAGTGACATTATTAACATGAGGTTAACATGGCTATTAAAGTAGAACTCCAAAAACAAATTCTCCCTGTGTAGAGACATTCAGTTTGATGGTACAGTGTATTAATGAACCAAAAGATTACTGAAAACTCATTGAGAGCTGCTACAAAAAAATGTGATAAGCAATTAAGAACTAGGACAACAAACCAAATATTTTATTTCAATTAAATAACCAGTTGCATACGAAAAACTAAAAAAAGAACCCACCCACACACTGAGCATGTAAACCACCAATATTACAATACAGTATGTTCAGTGAACTGAATTATTGTGTAAGAAACCATAACCTCTCCCTTCTAGACAAGGCAGATGATTTTATGCATGGAATTAATCTGGTCCAAGGAACCACTTCAAATGCTAAAGCTGCCATACAAAAACTATTATATATCGTTGATTTAAGTGGAGATGCAGTAAAATATAGTTTTTAGATGAATTACACAAACAACACATACCACAGTCATTTAGTTCTTCTATAAAAAAATCTAAATACAAAACCATAGTGAAAATCATATACTACAGTCATCAATAGTGAAATTAATTTCCTTGTGACATAATTTCAAATTGTAAAGTAAGTGATGTGAAATAACTTTAATTCAGATATATACTTCTTTCAAACTGTGTGACAGATAAAAACCCACTTTCCTCTCTAAGTAAAATTAGTTTATCATGTATTGTTTTATTTGATAAACCCATCCAGGTACAAACTTATAGGTGACACAGTAAAAGGCTGCATTTTGCATTCTAAACTTTTCGTTCTTTCTTCATACTGTATAGCTTGTGTTGTGATAATAAAGTTATAGGGAGAATGACAATAGGCTCTGAAAGGGTATACTGCATTAAAACACAAAAACTCCCTCAATTTGTTTCTAATCTCATCCCCTGCAAGTCCTTCCAACTGTTTTCATTAAGGGCATTGCAATTTTCATTCATTTAAAGTTTGTTTTGCCTTTTTTTTTTTTAAGAAAACATATTAGGTACTCACTAAAAGATGCAAAGAATGTTTAATCACTCTCTGGGAAGGTAAAAAGCAACTCTGTTGCTTTGCAACTCACACTTCAAAGAAAAAAGCTTAAGCCATGTGTTTCACAAAGCAAGCAGGACAAACGAACCCAATATTCAGTCAAATCTACACGTACGTTTACATGCAAAGTAATGCACATGAAAATATTCATTTGCCATTTATGATTAGACATTAATCTGTTTTATTCCCAAAATAAGCTTTACTTTTTTTCCCTCCACAAATGGATCAAAACTATTCAGACTATGACAAGTTACATTAATGTAAAGTGGCTCTATTCAACCCGCCAGCATAAGCGTGAATGCTGCGACTGCTCCTGATACAATAGGGTTCCATGGGAATTCTTAAACACTTACAACTCCATGTGCAGCATCTGAAGCTAAATTATGACTAAGCTAACAAACTCTCGTGCAATGACTAAGGCAAATGCCAAGCAAGATGCCTTGGGAAACAAGATACCATAGGTTTCCTTAGAATCCTAAAAAAAATAGCATTAGAAAGTCAACAATCCAGCTGGAACAACGTGGCATTCAGCAACCCTAAAGCCAAAGCTGTCTCCAGAAGACTGATTAAACCTTTCCACATTTATTTTCCCAAACTTAGCAAGATTCTGGATCTCTGCCTCCATGGTAAGCTAAGTCTTGTTTCAGGGTTTTATCTCTTGTAAAAGTACCACCTCTTTATAAGGCCATATATTTCAAAACACAGGAAGAGTTAGGTAAAGGTTCTATAAATTACTTTAATGGAAGTTTGCAGTAAAAGGCTTTCATAACTGCTTCTGACCACCCCCTTGTTGTATCACCACAATCGTGTCCATTACAAGACACACCTACGGACGTCTGCCTTCATGCAACTGTCTCATGACAGAGAAACACCTGAATTTGATCCATCACAGACATGCTTCTACTACACCAGGATGAAAGAAACCTCTGGAAAGCAGGCTCCCAGAAACAATAACCCATTTCGCTGTGCTCAATATCCAAATCTGAGGACCTCCTACTTCAGGAAAGGTAGTGCCAGGGAGCTAGATTAATAGTTGCAACAAGCCAAATCTAATCAGGCTAGATCTTACTTGCTCCAATTGTTAAGATATATTTGACTTCACAAGAAGCCATATTTTGAAAGAACTGAGCTGCAAAAGAACATCAGGTCTCAACTGAGAAAAATCCAGAATTACTGAAAACATTAAGATTTTTCAGAGAGGAGAATAAGCTCAGCAAACTAACCCGTTAGAAGTGCAAATCAGAGAATTATTACTATGTTATTGTGAGCATTTTATCATCTGTTGAGCAACTGGGAGAGAAAATGAACAGCAAAGCACTGGCCCAAGAAATGGAAAAAGCATTCATTGAAAAAATTCTCTTAACTTTCCTCATAATCTGGGTAGATCTTCATGAAAAGGCATGTCTGTCTACTGTCACATTTATGACTGCAGTTCAGAACAACAGAAGATGCCCTGATCTTATGTGCTCACATAGGCATCTTCAGTGGATTGGTCTAGACTGGTCAAACCTTGTAGAGCACTTCTTACATTCTTATAGATGAGAAATCAAAGAAGTTCAGGCTGAACGGGTCTTATCTTTTCTCAAAGCATATTGTAATTTTTTTTTCTCATTTGAAGACAGTAGATTCAGAAGTATATGAAGGCTTTGAGTTACCAATTTCTACCATTGTCACTCTATCCAAATAAAAATACATGTACCTCATCCTCAAAATGATTTTGCTGAGTGCATGGACAGCTCCATTAAGTTGGCGAAATTGGCCACAAATAAGCTCTGTAATTATTTTGTGGGCACACTGTGCATCTTGTTGTCAATTTAAGTTATAGGAGCACATTTGCTTCAAGCCAAATCTTAAGCTGTTTTCTTAAACTGTTCTATTTTCTGCAAGTTCTATAAAATATCTAATTTCTTTGCCAAAGGATTATTAACCTGGCTATCATGCACTGCCCTTAAGTGCAGCAGAATTCATAGACGGAGCATTCATGGATATACTCTGTTCCACTTCCCTACTTAGCACAGCAAGGTTTGTGATGACTCAAGGCAAAGCCACTCATTTAGTAAAAAGCAAGCATTAGATGGCTTGAGTAAGATCTAATCTCATCTAAGGAACCATAATTTTGTGCCTAAAACAATAGACCCAAACAGCATCCGTATGATTTTGGAAGCACTTGTGCACATGAGTAACGTGCAACTTCTCCGTTTCAACTACCATATCAGTCCTGACTGTCTAGAACTGTATTCCCTAGTGAAAAAACAGGTAAGTTAAAAGAAAGCTTTTTAGTTTTTAGCTACACTGAGGCTCTGAAATAAAAATAACATGTCCTAAACTATTTGCTGCTACTTCTTTCCACTTGTAAAAAGTCTTCAAAATTTAAGACAGGACTTGAGCAGCCTTAATTCACGTCACCTTTGTGTATAGGAAATTCTTTTAAAATTCAAATTAGCCAAAGCAACAAGTCACAAGAATACCACATCAAGTGCTATGAAAATTATTAAAAGGTATAAAATTTTTTTTCACATCTTTTTCAGATAGGTTCTAAATTCTTTTTTCACTTAGTGAGTGAAGAACTATTTCCTAATATAATTTGAAAAAAATTAAAACCTTCACCTTAGGTGTTAAAACAAGGCAGAAAGCTGAAAAGCTCCCAACCCAGTCAAAAACTGCGCATCACTGTACCCCACCTGCAGACAACGCCTCTTCACAAGGACAGAAACCCTACTGCAAAAGTAAAGTGAAAAATAGGTTCCAAAGTTTACACAAAATATGCTTGCAGTAATAGTCCTTACTGTACTCTAAATTTTAGGAAGGTATCACCATTCTGTACATTCCTCTGCTTGGAATACACATTCGCAGTAACAACTCCTTGGAAAATAGCAACTTTTAAGGTCAGAATCAGTAAGACTTCAACAAAGTGAAAAATAGAAAAACACCTAGTCATGTCCAGTATGAGGGTAAATACTAAACAAGGTTTAGCCCTTCTGAAGAGCAGTATTCAAGGAGGCCATTCACAAAGGGCTTCCCTCAGAACCACTCTATTTCAGGTTGAAGAACTCTAGAAGATAAATGAAACATAAATGAAGGACTCAGGATTCATATGTATATATGATACATTGGAGGAAAAAAATAAACGTTTAACTCATTTTCTACAGGTTTGTAGCTAAAACCTGCAATACATTAATTTTACCCGCTCTCAGTAAAGACATACAAGAAACTGAAAATGAAAATAAGAGGAATAATTTAAATTTCAGTAAAACTGCACCTTGTTTAGATAATTCTACTATAAAAAGACTGCCATTTTTCAGTAAGCTTATGTCACAGTTTAACCCCAGTCAACAACTAAGCACCACGCAGCCGCTTGCTTGCTCCCCACACCCAGTGGGATGGGGGAGAGAAACGAAAAAAAAAACCCCAACCTCATGGGTTGAGATAAAGACAGTTTAATAGGACAGAAAAAAAGGAAAATAATGATAATAATAATAATAAAATGACAATAATAATACTAAAAGAATTAGAATATACCAAACAAGTGATGCACAATGCAATTGCTTACCACTCACTGACCGATGCCCAGTTAGTTCCTGAGCAGCGATCCGTCCCTCCCAGCCAACTCCCCCCAGTTTAGATACTGGGCATGACATCATATGGTATGGAATAGCTCTTTGGCCAGTTTGGGTCAGCTGTCCTGGCTGTGTCCCCTCCCAGCTTCTTGTGCCCCTCCAGCCTTCTTGCTGGCTGGGCACAAGAAGCTGAAAAATCCTTGACTTAGTATAAACACTACTTAGCAACAACTAAAACCATCAGTTTGTTATCAACATTGTTTTCCTACTAAATCCAAAACACAGCACTATACCAGCTACTAGGAAGAAAATTAACTCTATCTCAGCTGAAACCAGGACAGCTTACAAAGAGATTGTGTGTGCTATATTTTAATCTTTTTACTACCAGTTGGATTTTCTGAATATAAAAGTGATTTACTCCTTTCCCCAAAGTTTCTTCGACCTTTATTTTATCACCACATTTACCTACTCCATTTCAATGTAACTGTGAAGACAGAAAGATTCAAAGTGCTTCAAGATCTAGAATGCTGGAAGTTTTTTCCCCCCAGGTATTCATAAAACTGGATCCAGGTTTTGAACGTTAGTCTTTATTAGCTTACTCAGAGAAAATTCCGAGCAAATTTATTTTTGTCTGTCAATACTAAGTGTTATCCAAATAACAACACAGTCAATATATTTATTGTGTCCTCATATACAGAACAACATCTTTAGTAGAATTCCAGTTGAAAGACTATTTGAAAACATGGTTATTTTCAATTGGAAAAGGTTTTCAAAGCCGCAAAATTGGTTGGAGACTAAAAGAATACAACCACCTTTGCAACTTTTCTCATCTACTGTGAGCCAAATGAGATATCAAAAGGAACATGTAATACAGAATATACATTTAGCTATACATGAGTGATCAAAGGTATACAGACAATGTCAATATCACCACCATATATTTATTTTGATCAACATTTAAAAAAATATTACAATAGCATATAACGGTTTAAGGTTTCGTAAGCATAAACTCAGAAAGTTGTAATGGCCAATAGTGCGGCTACAGGGGAAAAAAAAGCTCTTAAAAAGCATTTGCAAATAAAACTTTAAAAAGCTTTTGCAAAAATCACTCTTCCATTTCCTGTCGGAACGACATCACTCTTCTGCCAACTACAGCAGCTTCTATGCCCCATTTTGGCCACTTCTCCCACAAGCTTTCACGATTTCTCATTTGTCATTCCTGGTGTCTGGAACACCCACCTTCCTTCTCTTGAAGTCCCATTCTAAGATCCACTTCTGCAACATTGCCTACAGAAAGAGTAGGCAACTAAAACACTCATTCACTGTGTCAACAACATGCCAAGCGTCAGCTTTCACTGTGTACACTGTGAAGCATAGCATTCATCTCACTTTACCTTTCTTACTACACCGTAATGATTTCTCCCTCAGTGCATCAAATCTAAAAGTGGGGATTCAATATCTAAGAATCACTTTGGAGAAAGTGTCTACTGTTTTTGAGTGTGCTAGCTGTACCTCTCGGTGCTCACAGAAAGTATGTTCAACATTATAAATATTCCATTGTGCCTGTATGCATCTGTGGTACATGCACATATGTAACGGACATAAAGAGAAAAGAGCAGCCTATTTAATTTTCTTTACACTGTACATTTTAATCCTTTGCTGGCTCATCTGAAATTTCTCATCAAAATAACTTATGAAACTGAATTGGAAAGCTACATTTAAGCTTTTGTTTGTTTGTTTTGTTTTAAAAAACCTTCTACTCTAAACCTATTTACTTCTCTTTGAAAATCCGGATTAAAATTCAGCTAACTAAGAGTCTATAGGAAATGTTTATGCTTACATAGGTCAAGGTCTATGAAGACTATGTTCGCATTTGCTATTAAACAATTATATTTCTGGACAGTCATGGAGATAGACTTGAAGCAACGGCACCTTTTTGAAAGTCTGAAGGGATTTTTTTTTTTTTTTTTAATTAAAAAGAAAATCTAGCCTATATGTTGCTTACCCATATTAAATGCAAGCCTGTCATGAGATGGTATTACTGACCTTCAGATGACATGAACTTCAAGTCATGCTTTCAGTCTTCCATATATTTCTACATGCCACTCCATATAAAAGTGAAATACTTTACTGGCTAATTTATTTATTTTAATAATAAGCAGAGCTTCAGTAATGCCAATGCAGTTCTAACATACAATAATGCATTACCAAGGGAAAAAAAATGTTTAAGAATTATTGGTTTTGTAACTTTGTGTCATTACAAATGGGAGAAATACCTAAATTAGAATACTTGAGCAGACAAACAAGCTGCTCAAGGCATTTTCAGAAACTAAAAACACTGAAGATGTAAAATGCAAAACCACAACAAAAACACTGTAGACACAACATGTAAACACAAGATATAATCAATACCCCATTTTAAGTTACAAATACAATTATTAAAGATGAAAAAATAAAACCCTGGCAAGCATATGGCTGAAGTTCACATGTATAAACTCACTAAAATTAAAGCACTTGCCACTGAAAACACAGTCATGCAGAGCTTAAAGCTAAATGAAGCCCCTCCTCACATATATTTCACATACTTGAAACTATCTCGCTATTGAGAGGGGAAAAAATAAGCTTATTCGACTTACATCTTTTTCTGACCGATGTGGGAACATCGATGATTGGCTGTAGTACATGTTCTCATCATGGTAGTCACCATCAACCCCCTCTACAAACTTCTTCCTTGAAGCACCAAACATGCTGTTTGTCACCTAAATAAGAAGAAAAACGATTACATACCATATACGATTTGGTTTGCTACATACTTAGTATATATTTTAAATATATGTAAGGATTGTTTAAAAAAGCTGTTTCTAAACATTTGAAAATTCCTCTTTAACAATATTTTCTGTATATTGCCAACATAATGGTTCTTTCAAGTGGGATTTTCATGCGACAAACTCATATTTCAGAAAGGACCGGGGTGGGGAGAGGGGACACGCTTCATTTTTTGGAGGGGTGTTGGTTTGTTGGTTGTTTTTTGAGTCCCATGACCTTTCACTCAGGTTTATTTAAAATTACAGAATGTCAGAAAACAAAAGAGCATATTTCTCAAATTTTCCTTTCCTCAGGTAAACACTTTCAATCTCAAAGAAGAAAATTACAGAATGTTCTTTAGAGCTCAGCCACCTTAAAAGAAATAACAAAAATAAAAAAGGGAATAAAAAAAAATTTGTGAAATCACTCCCATGTCTCATCACCACAACTTTGGAAAAGCAGCTTTCTACTCAACTCTGCATGCTCACTGATTACGTAAGAGAAGGTTGAGCTTAACCACACTCAACAACCTCATCACAGACTGGCAAAGTTACTGCAGACGGCCCATAAAAACCCGCTAGATTTTACTTTGCCCTTACTCCCACAGGCACACACATAGACAGAGCTGCTAAGTCAGGAACTGGAAACTAAAGAAACAGCAACCACGCAGCTGGTCACCGAACCTTAATTCATTAAAAAAATTGAATCCCGCAGCAAGGTCATACAACATCGCTAAAGCATCTACCGCATGCAGTGCATATTTATACACCTGACCCTCTTATTTATGTAAAAATACACACACCTCTGTTAAGTTTCTAATCTATCTGGCTACGAAACACTATCACAGTGCAGTGTAAGCTAACCAAGCCCTGTTTTAACCTAACAGGTTAATGTTCAAACCAGTGAAACGGCACATACTGGTCAGCACTGAGCAACTTGTCCAGTTTCTTGTACCATATGGGGAGACTGGAGAGAGCACAACCAACAGGATGGTAATCAACCCTGAGCTACCGCCCTACATAACATACCTTCAAACAGATCTTTAACATCCTGAAAGGTAAGGAAGCTAAGTTACAGTTGGCTTATGAAATGCTCTGAGCCCTAAGATTTACTATCTTCACTACTGACAGCATTAGCTAAACTTAAAAAAAATAGGACCATTTAAAAAAATTTTTTTTTAAAGAGTCATTTTGCACTACCTTAGGCTCATGCTTGAAATTGAAATTTCAAAACATTTATTCTGGTTGGCTGCAAGGGGAGTTACTTTCAGCTTGAAATCCTCTTATCCCTACTGACACAAAATTACTCCAATATTCCTCACACTGTGGCTTATTCAAATTTCACCTTTACTGGTGAAGATTTCTAGGCAGTATTTAATAACATGGGTGCTCCTAGGCTAGTAACAACTTAACCCCATGATTTCAAAGTCATAGCAGTTTCGAGCAAAAGTAAAGTCAACACTTGGGATGCATTTAATACAGCTATAATCACTGAATTGCCCTAAAACATTCAGCTAAACAAAAGCCTATTCCACTACTCCTGCAAGAGGGTTTCAGATATTTAGACTATTGATGTCTCAAAACAAATTTATAATCTGTTACACACATGGGAAGGCATGTAAAGGTACTAAACATCTTCTCCAGATGAAACTTGTATTTTATGATATTTACAAAAATGTGTAAATGTAAGGTCCCAAACTTCTCAAATGCGTTCAGCTGACTTTCACACTTGTAGGGAAGCTTTCATTACACTATAAGCATATCCCACTGTGCTAATCCCTTTACAATGCAATTATCACCTACCAGATGGGATAGAGCATTTCACAGGCTAAGGGGATTATCTTGTCCTTTGCTCTGCCTGAGTAAAGTGCAGAGAGATGAGCGGTTGCCTTTAACCGCTGTAAAAAGGACAGTGAAACGCTTTGGTGAAGCTATCTCAAGCAATGAGAAGCTGAGCATCTCAACCAACTACTGCTCTTGAGAATGTAAAAGGCAGCTTCTCACAAATACCAAAGAATTTTTTGGTGCTCCTTTAACAATACCTGGGATAAGAGAAGAATTTTTTTTGCCACATAACCTTCTCTTGTGATACATCATCAGAGTAACAAAATTTAATTGTGATAGAAAGCAAGTCACCGAAGCATACACCATACTGTACTAATGTAATACCTAACCCTGAGCTACAGTACAGCAACTATATCAGGGGAAAAAACGATCCTGTCTTTGACTCTGTAGCTTTTGATCTTACTTCCGCAAAGGTTTACACATGGCTGGCTACACACGCACCGTAAAGATTTCTGAGTCAGTGGGGTAAGGTCAGAGCTTTCAGTCTCAAAATATACATTTAAAGCTGCTGCAAGAAAGCTAGTATGTCCACATACGAAGTCTATATACTGAAAAGCTGCAAGGTATTTTAAACACTCTTCACTAAATTTAAATTGTCTAAAAGATTATTTTCTATATTGATAATTGTATAAGACAGTGGCCCAAAAACTAATCAAGATTATGCCCCGAAGACTGATGAAGTGCACTGACATTAATCTGGAGTCTTACAAGAGCATGGTTATTAAAAAAGAAATGAAGAAAACTTAATAATTAGATAGATTAAATATTGGTATTTTTATTGGCAACCCGTATTTCTACACAATACCCAAGAGGACTGTGTTGATGAACTCCAGAGAGCAGAGCAGTGCATTGCAGGCTGCAGCTGCAGAGGAAGACGGGAAGGCCTGCCCTGCAACCCAGCTGCATCTCTGCGCCCGACTGCTCTGAAGACCTTCAAAAACTTTTTGCAGAGACTGACACTTCTTCACAGCAGCATTTTTCTAAGTGATTCTGTGTCGTTCAATGCTGCCAAGCGAAGCAGTCGCGTGCAGTGCTCAAGCTGTCCACGCTCCCACTGAAGGAAGCGGTACAGGCGCTGGAGGGCATTCTGGCAGCTGCCTGCACCCCTAACAGGATTTGACTTCACTAGAAAGAACTGCCACTTGTTCTCAGGGTGATCCACAACACAGATCACAACAGAGAAATGTGGCGTTGCAATTCACGCTGCTATCCAGCCCTGTTACAAAACTAACAGCACAATAAAATGAGGCAGCCACTAAAGACCAGTAACTGAAAGGGCAGGAACTGGTATTAGAGACTGAAGCTGCAGCTGCTGTAGCCAGGCTGCTTACTTCTTGCTTGTTCTTAGGTTAACACCAGCAGCCCGTTTATCTACTTCCCAGTAGTCGCCAGTGACAGTAAATGGCTGGCAAACTTCTGAATCAGAGCACCTATCCCCATACAGACTTTTATAATATTACAGCAGGTTTACGCAATGACAGCGTCAGATGATTGCCAAGTTAGCAGCAGGCATCTTCCTATCCACATAACTTATGCCAGTATTCACTAAACATATTCATTAGTCAGTCATGCTACAAGCATATGCACAGATATTGGAAAAATACTGTTGCAGTACTATTTGTAAGAAGGTGTGAGAATAACTGGGGCTGTGCCAAACACGGGCAGATCTGCACATGGAACTTTGTTGCTTATTTCTTAGGGCACAAAGCCACCAGGAGACACAAAGACTGCAGCTCCTTTTTCATAGACTGATAGATCAGTGTCCAATCAGCTACAAGAGTAAATACAGCAAAGTTCATGCAGCACTTATGAAGACATTTTAAACCGTTTGGAAAGTAACAGTGACCTGAGGTTTTGTACCTTCACAGGGTCTAGACTTATGAGGTGAAAGGTAGAAATCAGCTCTTGTATTTAAGTCCCTCATTCATACATATATACCTATATAAACACACATTTATGCCAACACAATCTCACAGAAGCGGTACTCCAGTTGCATGGCAATTTTATTAAGTAAAGAATTCCTGTCTACTCAGCCTAATTTCATACAGATCCCTCTCCTAATCCTGTAACTACTTTTCTTGTTCTACTGTGGGAACTCAGTCCTCTGTTGCACAAGACACATTGGCAGTGTAACTATTCATTAAACATGCAAAAATGGTGCACTTCTGTCAATTCGTCCTTTAGCATAATATTGCAAAAGTACTTACAACTCCCACTGGTAGACCCATGTACAAATATTATTAGAAAATATTCGTGGTAACAGAGGAAAGAAAGGGAAGGAGCTACGTGTTAGGATGGAGTTCAGAACTAACCAGCCATGCTGCCACAAACCATGCCCAATTCTGATCAGATGAACACAAGCACTTATTTCAAAGCACAAGCACATTATGTTTAAAAATCAGATTTGCCCACAACTTCAAGTTAATGTTAACCAAGCAAAATGCAGTCACAAACCTGAGAAGACCTTTAAATTCTTTTGTGGAACATTTCCTAACAACCACCACTATGGGGGAACTAAAAGCACTGCACAAATGTTAAGAACTTGAAGCATCTAATAAGCAGTTTGCTGCGGTCATTGACCTTTATCCTTCAGCTGAGTACATAACACATGACAACCAACAATACTTATTTAAAAAATAAAAATAATAAAAAAACCCCAAAACCAAAAACCCCCAGATTTCAAGAAAAATTCTTTTCATTGAAAGAAACACTGCAGTATAGCATACTTCAGCACACGAAAACTTGTTAGCAATAACTGAAAATACGTTATTGACACATTGTAAGGAAAAACTATTAAAAATTTTGTTGTCTTAAGCTGCAAAAAGATCTTCTCTATAATTACTTATAAAGTGATACTACAATTGTATATTAAATTAGTTTAACAGCCTGAAGCAAATTCTAGTATTAAAATATGAAAACTAATTATGTTTCTGTTTTGAAATATTACTATAGGTAGTGCCCAAGGAGAGCTCACTCACGACATTAACATTGCCAACTCTAAACTAAGAGGATACTGTAAAATCTCCCTGGAGAATGAATATTTTTAATTTTGCATAGAGCAGAAAAATCGATCATTGCATTACAACTGATTAAACTCATCATCTTTATGAGAGCTGAAAACTATATACAGTAATACAAGTTAAAAAAAAGAAACCACTTCAGGAATTTTGGCAGTATCTTCCCTTTCCTGCTCCTCCAATGACTACGGTATTTGTCAACATGCACACTATCATTACGTGAGAGCAATTAGAAGCTGTAACCTCAGTCTGATGTTACAGAGCTTCCACCCATCTATATACTAAGGCTTCTGATGTTGCTGTTTAGGTCTTACTAAGCAAAGTTAATAATTTACTCTCTTTTTCTCTTCTGTTACCAATCAATGTTTTCACATAAGGTAACATATTTGCATATCCAAAGTATCTACAAAAGTGACCCTTAGTGAGCCTTTCAGTGAGAAATAAGTGTCTCAAAAAAATAAGCGTCTATCAAAAGTCACATGCTGGTAACCACCAAATCAGCCTGCAATTTAAGTCAAAATACAGAATCTGGAATTCCATCAGTTGGCAAAAGATAGCATAAATTCAATTTATAGTAAAAACTGCTACTGTTTATGATCCTATTTCTCAGTGTCAAAGATAATTCCTATTTGGCCTAAACTGGAACTGATATAAAATAGAATATATACTACCAACTTGGTAGATCCAAAAGATCTCTCAAATCCCAGTCCTTCAGTGATAAGTTATAGCTATTAAAAAACACCATGAAAAGTACATTGGTACAAATAGATACATTTTAATTTCAGGATGAAAGACAAAAGAAAACTACAAGTTGAGGTCCTTTGTTCCCTCATTTCATTTCACAACCACTGTCACTGGCACAGATTTGTACTCATTGTAAGAATACAATAGGAAAATAGGTGTTTTGTCCATCTTTAACAACTGGCTTTATATTCTTTTAACTTACGTAAGTATTCTTAAGTTTAAATCTCAGAAATATGGAAGACTGAAATGAAGACCACCACAATATATGAGACACAAACCTGCCAAAAAACTTGATGGTTAGATAGCCTTTAGAATAATCTCATAGTACTTATGTCATACGGTTTATAAATTGATTATTTTCCAAATTCACAGAGCACTGCAGAAAATAACAGCCATAAAGCAACTATCTGATTTACAGACTTACTTAGGTCCAGTCTTAAAGTAGTTCAAGATATAACCAGTCTCTTTAAAACACTACATGGTCTTTCCCTTCAAAAAGGAAATAATATGACAGATGAGATGCATAGCAACTTCTATGCAGGAACTCCAGACAAAAATTTTGAGCATGAAGGAAATAAAAACCATATAGTTATGATTTTAGACTATCCTCCACTCATTCTCAAGAACAGCCATCTACAAGGTCAAAATTTTCAAGTGTTCCATAAAGTATAATAATGCTTTCAAAAGCTACACTAAAACTGTGAATCGCTGCTGCATGCAAACTAAGTCAGGAAAGCGCAGTCCCTAACATCAAACAAGCCACAGAAATTCTCCTAACCAATATCTACATGCTAACTGTTCTAAACTTTTAACCACCCTTAACTATTATGAAATGAACATTTTAAAACACTCCTGAAATAAAACAGCACAGGAGGAATAAGAAAAACTATCCTACATTAAAACAAAAATAAATCAACATTGAATTACTAAAGCTAAACTTGAAAATTGAGATTACAAGAAGCTCCATTTGGTTTCATAACGTGGTTGACACCATGCCCATCCTGGGGCAGATTCCTGCAGGTTCTACTCTGACTAATCACAGGCACAAGATTTGGAAGATGTGAGAAACCAACAGTGGTTGGGGATATGACTGTGCACTAAGCTGCGTGATTGCCTTTTATGGGTCTGATCAATGAGATGTACTCATTCAGGAAATAATGTTTGGACACACCATTTAACAAAATCCAAACACACATGAGAAAGACATTTCAAAGATGAGAAAGGCAGCAAGGGATCTGCAAAAGTGACCAGAAGAGCAAACGAACTAGCATTCCATCTAAAGCAGCTGTGGAGAGAAACCAAGAAGATGCCAGATGCATTCCACCTTATTTAGTGATGCAAACTGAGGAGAAGCAGGAGCGTGTCCTTTGTAGACATGGCAATGAAGTCACAAGTCCTCACTAACAGCACGCATATGCATGCCCCCACACATACTGTAAAACATGCAGCTGGATTATCTGTCAAAGACATGGTTTAAGAATTTTGTTGATCAGGAACAACTATTACTTGTCTGATAATATTATAAATAATATTATTTACTCAATAATAAGAAAAAACCCAAAACCAATATACCACCGTCAACAGCCTATCCAAAATGGGAGTATATTTACCCACGTTCTCTCTTCTTGATGCTTCCAGTCATTTGTAGTATTTACAGTCCATTCAAGACTAAGACTGGTTCTAGATTCAATTTAACATAGCATTTCTGACTTACTATTGTAAAACCCTATACACCTGGCCATGCAATGCCCTTCAACTCTAAGGTTTTACCACGGAAGATGACTGCATTTTAGAAAGAAGTGACAATCATGCCAGTAACTTTAGGGGGCAATATGTTGGCTCATGTTTTTAAATTCAATGCTATATAAGTATGCATGCAGTGAACAGCAGCAAGAATCTTGAAAATAAATTATGTACTAGCATACTCCTGTTACCTACTTAAGACACTCCTCAGCCATAATATTTTTTTTAAAAAGAAACTAGTTCAATTTGTAAACAAAAAGTAACTTTTAAAGTATGTTCTCAGTTGATGATCCATCAACATAATTATCAGCTAAATATACACTATCTGTGTATCACATTTATTTACTGATTGTCTTTTGGGAATACCATCAAAGAAGAAATCAGTTATGCTAAGAAGCCAGATTTAACCAAAATTAAGTTCAGAAACCAAACAAGCTTCTGAAGTACCTATGTTGTCATGGGAAAACAAAATAAAATGCAACAAATAAGCAAAGAAGCACATAACAGATAGGCAAACTTGCATTTCTAGTAACCATGACAGTAAACCTGTCTATGAAAACTGGTATTTGGTTAATATGGAAATGGGTCAGTCTTAGAAAGGAGAAATTCAGCTGTCAAGTTTGTAAATAAATAAGCAAAAACCAAAATTCCATTCTGGAAAGATAATGAAATTTGCTTCAAATGTTCTCATAATAAACTTATTACTACAGTGGCACTTCTCCTGGATCCTCAAAATTCTGAGTTTCTCTCAACCAGTATTTTGCACCTCAACCATAAGAAAAATTGCCATTAGAAGATATCAGAATGACAACTTCCTACCTTCTTTTGTTTGATAACCTTTGACTCATCCCATTAGGTAATTCAGAAACACACTGGTTGAAAACTACTTGCAGTTTTAACTAAAAATTGATTTTGCAATTGAACAACATTGCAGTTTGCCATATGAACTGCATTAGTGCTTTTGAGTATTTTGCTGTAGACAAACCAAGTTTTGCTGTATTTCAGAAATTACCCTTTCATAACAAATTAGAATAAGATATTCTTTAATTCAGCAAGTTAATCTATTTGAATTTCATCTCCAGTTTCATACCCGAGCTTGCCTTTTTTGTTGCTTTGTGGTGTGGGTTTTTTTATAAAATAAATAAAAAGGCACTTTACCCAGTTAAGACATTCTAGATCTACTCAGACGCACTCCAGCGAGTTCCTTAATAGGGCATAGACAATGGTAAAGCCCAGCTTTAAAAGATTAGGAAATCAGCTACTGCACTAAGTTTTTCAGAAATAATAAAATCCTATCATTCCCTCCAGTCCCCAAAGAAAGAAGTTGGAATTTGGCATTTTCTTAAACATTGCAATTCTCAGAGCAAATTGATAAAAATGCAGTTTCTGTGTTCAGCAGAATTCTGCTGCAGCAAATGGTGCGTATGGCCAAACTGACATGATGTATGTGCAGTCTGAAAGCTGGATGAGGTAACTGGAGAAATGAACCCATAAAATCAAATCATACTAAGCACATGTAAACTGTTCTTCTCAAAGACTTAACATTGTGACAGATTCTATGCATTTCTCATGGAGGCAAAAAAGGAAATAGTGACAAAAAAGCCAACAGTTAAAGAAATTTGCATTTCCTACTCTAAAAACTCATTTTTGTATGAAATAAGTCGTAGAACTAGTTATAATTTGAGTAACTTCAGCTGAAAACTCAAGGAGGGGTGCCAAGACAACGAGGCAAAGCAGATATAGGGAACAAGAAGTTTCAGCCTGAAAAAACTGCTGCAATTTGTATAAACAACAGAAAACAGGGGATTTCAACAGGGAAACGCCAGTCTGCTGTCAGAGTACTGGTACTATCAACTCTCTCTTTACTGTACTCCCCCTCTGCTAGAATGCAACAAAACAGGACAGTTGTTTTACTAGCATATGTTCCACGATACAAGTATGGGCATATAGAAGAGAAAAGATCCTCAAGGGACATAAATGCACTTCTATAAAGAGAATTAAGCAGGTTAAGTGATAATCAGACAGGCAGTAAACCAAGTTTGGAATTCTAGCATCTTAATTCATAGAATCCCCAGACAGGACAAATATGTTAAAAAATGCAAAGAAATTAAGTATGATTTTTGACGAAAAGCTCAAACCAGTTTAAGGGGAAAAAAATAAAGAAACAAACTTCTAACAGGTTTTCATTCTTCATTGGTATTCAATAATCATCACGTATTCACAAAACACATTTTTTAATAGCAATTAGAATAGGAAGTTAACTAAGTAAGGTTAAGTGGGTTGGACTTCAGCTTCACAATCAAGAGACCTGCTATGCTACAGTATTTCTTCTCTACTAAGTGTTACAGCTTTAATATCAACATGACATACTTTGCCACCTCTGACTCTTGGTATCACTCCTAGCCACTCAACA
The DNA here is from genome assembly GCF_018139145.2 of Gymnogyps californianus. Classification (NCBI taxonomy): domain Eukaryota; kingdom Metazoa; phylum Chordata; class Aves; order Accipitriformes; family Cathartidae; genus Gymnogyps; species Gymnogyps californianus. The sequence continues at coordinate 179,002,156 of NC_059471.1, forward strand.
CCTTTTTCCACAAACGACAGACAACTCAGATGATGCACACATAGACCAACAGAGCTTAACCTATAAAACAAACCAAGTCCTAATCTAGTCCAAGTCAGCCAACTGCTCTCACTAAAGGTCCCACTTGTGAAGGGGAGATAATTGCTCCCAGTATTACAGAAATTATAAAAAGTTTCATTAATAAGGAACATCTCAGAAACATTTTATGTTGGTAAGTCCCCTAAGAAGTTATAAAAACAAAAGAAAATCTGGCGGAGTAACATGCAAACCTTATTTTACACTGAAATAAGGTGGTAACCATTTTTCTGAATTATGCCCATTGTAACTAGTATGTTAATAGCCGATATTCCTCCTAAGAGACAGTCTTTAACTGTTCTGCAAGCCAACTCCCTGCTACCACTTACTGAAAGCGAGAAAAGCCATTTGGCCATGTGGAGGACAGATATGTATTTGATTGCCAACATCGTTGCAAACAAAAGGTCTACTTTTTGGTACGTCACAACAGACAACCATGTGTTACTCTACAAATTCATCTGCAAGCTTCATTAAGCTCTCTCTTTCTAAAACATCTACACATTTAGTTACATGCCAGCCTAGTGTGACATTATACTTAAAAGAAAAAAAAAATATACTTAAGCCTCCTAAATGGGAAGACATAGTTAAAATAAAATAGCCTTAAATAAAAGTGGCACACTAAACCAACAGCTTGTGTACTGATAGCCAAACATCTTACTCATTTTGTACAATTTAAAGCCTTTTAATTCACATGTAAACTGCATCCCACTGCTTCAAAACCTTTGTTGAATTTCTTGTGTTTGCCAAATCAGAAACTTTTACAAGGAAAGCTGGTGGTGAGGAAAGAGAAAACAACACTCCCAAAGGTCTCAGGGAGGCTTTATCCCTCCAGGGGACACAAAATTGAAGACCACCAGCAGCAACAATACTGGCAGGGCAGGGGGTGGTAGCATGGGGATGGGAGTGGATGAGTCGGAAACATGAAGGTCAGCTGGGCCTCCCAGGCAAGGGAAGATGGTTGCTGATAGCACAGCTGAGAAGCAACTCTCCAGCAGCATTAGGAGGATGGCATTGATACACTTGTCAGTGAGCAAGAAGACCATGTGCACGCTCTATCACTGGGTGAGTGTTTTTTCGCTTTCTCTTAATCTTGATGTGGTCCCTTACATCACATCTAAGCCAAGCTGATATCGTTTCATCTGCTAAGTGTCCTCTAGCTTTCTCTGTAGAGTCACTACCTTACATACTCTTCAAGCAATATTTCTTAACAGTTCCTATGCACCCGATTCAGTTGAAACCAAAAACGCCCATCGATAAGCTTTCTAGATCTGTACTTCTTTAAAATATTAAGCCTTATTAAATGACGTATATTGCAATAACTATTATGTAGTCTGTATCTGTTCACTGGACACTATCTTTTGTTAGTTCATTTACCATTTAAAAACTTTTGCACTATACATCAGACAACGAGATAAAGCTTATAAACCAAGAGAAAAACACAAACTTTGAAGTAATTCAGATTTCTTTCATTATCTCAGGGTTCAGATGTTTTCGTCATGTCAAATCTCTTCTATTGTGGGAGAAGAATAAAAGATTAAAAATTAAAGAACAGGACTCCTTTGACTTATTTGCTTTCAGCTGAGACTCTCGGCCAGGAGGCCAGATTTCTGCATCTGTGCTTCAGCTAAAAGAAGGGTAACCATCACTCCAGCTGGGAAGTTGCCACGTTGATTTTGAACAGGCTCCTCTTTCCAAGAATACTGCAGTTATCTTTTTTTTTTTTTCTTTTGTTTGCACAACAACTGATTCCACTAACTTTTTAAGACAGCAGCACTGCCTACTTATTCCTTCTCGGATACAGCCAAAACTTTCATGTTTGGTTAATCTAAAACATTGTATTTTAAATAAGCTCTGGTTTCCCAAGCATTTCCTGCAGTTAAGCACTATACAGTCAGATGTAGATCATGATTAATGGAGTAGCAACAGGATTTTTTTTTCTTTCATTAGTCAGATGGAGTTTGTTGACATTAAGTAAATCAGTACTAGACCCATTTCTACGCTAGCTTTTGCCAGGGGGTGGGAAGAGATGTTGTTAGAGTTTTTTTTGTTTAGGGATCACAAGATAGAGGACAACTGAAAGAGCACAACTAATTTTTAAAGATTTATCTAACAGTACATTCACACATACAGTATTTAATGTAAGCTGCTGACCATTTGTTTGAAGCATCCTCAAGAAAGAGGTAATAACACTATTTTTACTTTATGTTGAATTTTAAGAAATATAGGGTTCCTTTTGGTTTGGGTTTCTTTTTTTTTTCCAGAGGTATTCTAAAAATAGAAATAGCTGAGAATATTCTGGCCAAAAAATTCATTCTGCACACACAGCACATCAAACAACTTGTCTTACCTTAAAATACAACTGGAAAATTCAAAACATTAAGTATGTTTAATATATTGAATCCTTGAAGGGAAAGAAATATTTACGAGCTGCCACAACTTCCTGGCAGCATACTTGCTTCTCAGTGACTCTCCTTCTCCAGACTAATGGTACGTTCTGCAAAAGCAGAAACATTTCCAAGAGCACAGACAGGTTAAAGTTAAATTCATGTATGGCTTTTTAGCATGTCCTCTTAAAACATACTTAAGAGAGTCTGTACCTCTTCAGGGCAAACGCAAAAATGCAAAGTTAAAATTAAAGAGTTCTATCCTTTGGTTATTTATTTATTATTTTTTTAAATGAAAGCCTTAAGACACTTTAGGAAGCACGTTTCTCAAAATATTCCAGGGCCTGTTTCTTGTAACCTTCTGACTACGCAGCCAGGCTATGTTGTGATTACAGCTGTATCAGGTTCATCCATAAAATAAAGTATGACAAAACAACTTTGATGTTTTTACATCATATCTAAAGAACAAGGACACAAGCAGTCTTAAAAAAAATTACTGAATTTATTTTAAAGATAATGAAAAAGTACCAGAATTATTTAAGACTTTAAATTGCTGAACTGCAATTCTTCATTGATTTTTTATTATTGTGTTAATTGATATTAGTAAAGAATTTTCAGACTTAAGATACTATTCCATACTGGAAAAGATAAATTACAGCCTCTGGAATCCCTACCATGCTATCACAACTACAATCACCAAGTAAAATTAAGAAAGTGCTAAATGCACCTATCATGCCTTTCCACTGTACTAATCTTCCACACATTTAATTTAAACCTCTTCAATCATTCTGTTCTCCATTAAGGTTGTCAAAAAATGAATTAATCTAGGTATGCACGCTCTCATTTAAGCAGGTGGACTTCAGTCAGACTCCCATACTGTAAAACTTTGGCTCAATATATACTGTAAACTTTGTTCAAATATCAGAAACTAAAATAACACGTCATTTTTCATTTTAAAGCAATTTCTCTTTGAAGCAACAGACTTTACGCCACAACGTTTTAAAATAGAGCTACCTCAAACTGGCAGTCTAAGCTCAGACTGCAAATGTTGCTTAGACCTGGCCCAAGTCCCAGACATGGGATGGTTCCCTCCTTCTCATACCTTCCTCACAGTTTCTCAGAAAACAGTTGCATGTATTTAGAGCTCCAAGACAGGACGGCAATGTTTAGCGCCTCAACAGCCTGGTAAAACAAGCAACAGGGCATTACTTCCTGTTACTCTGTTCTCATTAAAAAAATAAAAGAGTATTTTTACTGAAAACAGGACTACTCACTCTTCAGCTAATGTATATAGTCTTGCTCACAATGAAAGTTTTGTAGTTGGTGAAGTGCTTGCAAAGGCAAGACCTCAACTTTCACTTTTTCTTTTCCTACAGCTGATTTCGTAAGATTCAAAAGTTATCCTGACCAGCAGCATTACTACGCTTTCATTTAGAGTTGCAATAGCAAAACACTCAAAACAGTTTTAGTCTCAACCCATTTTACCAGTATTGCAGATTGGGAAAATACAGGGATTTAAATCATTACACCACAATGTGATGCCAAATTCTTTCAAGTCTTCTCAGGGTCAGCCAAGTCCTGGAAGAAGTTCTTGCTTCTTGAGTGACACAATCCCTTCCCTGCCCTTCCCCACCCTGCACAATCTTGAAGCAGGACTCTTAAAAGTTTTGCTTTTAAAAAGACACATTGTTCCAGCACTGTTCAGGAAAGACAGAGAAAGACTAATTTCTTTACCACATTTTCAAAATCCAAATGAATACTCTAAAGGCATGGATACGTCCTTCTCCGAGCATCAGGCTGGTGAGAATATGAAGGGCGATACATTTCATCATGAACCTATATACTGGATAACTGGAAGCAGTTACACATTACATAAATTTGTAACTATTCTTAAATTAAACAAAACATCACCCACATAGTGCAGCTCTCTTTCAATGACAGGAAGTGTATAATAATTAGCTCTCAAAAACTACAAATGGCAAAAGCATTTACAAACACTGAAGTATTCTTTGTGTTTGATCTCCTTCGTTACTGTCGTTTTTAAAAAATGGTTTCTGAATCTCTGTGGTGCCACAAGGTTTTTTACTGCACTGTGAAATAAATGTATTTTTTACCACTTTTGTTAACCTTTCCCCCCTTTTTAAAAGGGAAGGTATCAAAATGCTTATTGCTACAAAGAAAAATGTTCCTGGAGGCAGCATACGTAAACAGCCCATAGAACAGCACTGTGCACAGTTAGCAACTTCTAAAACCCCGCCACGCACAAAAAAGTATGTTTTCCTAGTTCTGCCCACAGTTTATCTTCAAAAACCTAGTTTAGAAACAGCAATACTTTTAATGTATACAGGTAAGAATAAGAGAGCCAAAAAAACCCATTCTGTATAGTGACTGGATATATATCATCAAAAGCTTTCTGCTTATTAACAGAAAAAAGCTTGATGAGATTGCTGGATCACCCACATCTAAGTGAAATGCAGAAAAAAAATTCAGAGTCACAAACAAATGACTTTTTAGGAATCTGAACTTAAACAGTTATCGAGCAAATTCTACCGCAGACAAACCATTTGCCTCCAAAACTGGAGATTCCTAGAAGGAAGGAACCATTAGCACTCACTGCTTCTGAAGTACCAACCAGAATTTTGTTAAGCAGCTGCAAAGAAAGGTCTAGATGACTCAATAAACTAAATGCCTGATGAAAGCTTTGAAAGCAGAACAAGGAGAAACAGGTATACTACTGATAGTTGGTAGAAAGCAGTTTACTTGAGACTCAAAGCACTCTTTGAGAATAGGAAGGTTGTTTAGGATACTCTAAAATTAGTTTAAAAGTGACAGCAAATCAGTTACGGGAAGGGAGGAATATAAACACATAACCATGATCCACTACATGCTGCAGTTACAAAAATTTGATGGTAAGCAAGTTTTTTGGATTCTGAAGTGACAGAAGCCTTCTACACATTCACTGGACAACTCTTACATTAAGGGGCTGCATAGGAAGATTTTTGGTTTTGGTTTTTTTTTTAATTAAAGATTCACTACAGTGTGAATCATCACTGAGCAGGATTTTCACAAGGCATACGGTTTCACAGCAGCAAAGTCTACTGTCACAGTCTGCTCTTGGCTGGCTTGCTAAATTTTCAGCCAGTTGGCTCCGTGGTGCAGCTTTGCTACATGGTTACAGCCGTGGTTACACCACACCATAGGGGTAGGACAAGGTAATAGCCACAGCCCCTATTTACAGTATCTTAACAGCCAAGAAACTGTATCTGAAGATCAAGGTACTAGGAAATGAAGAAAGCCAAGCACCCTGTTGTCCATATTCACTTCATCAGAAGAATGAATCCTTGTATGACGGACAACACTATTAAGCAAGTATAATATGTAACTGATCACATGCAGTGGTGAATTGAACTAGGGTGGCCAATACAGCTGCCACCTAGGTTTTTCCATCACGCCCCTTCCCCAGGGGCTGCTGACAAGCTGCAGAACAGAAGTAGCAACCAAGGCACCACCAATTCACTCTTGGCAGGTTATACTGAAATTCACTTAGGGTTTGCTACATACCCTGTCCAACCATCCCTACAGCAGGTACAACCACCTCTGGGACATGAACAAGAACACAGCTGAGGGTGGTAACCACATAAACCACCCCACTTTCACTCCACAGGGTGCCACTCACCTCACATCACCTGCATGTGCTGTTTTCCCTTATCTGCTCAATTGCCTTTTCATTGGGAAAGAATGACAATAAAACCCCAATAAATCCATGGATCCTAAAAGATTTTAACTACGGTTACCTTTATGCTTCTCATGTCATGTCAAGTGTTAAACCTCAGTCTAAAATTTCAATTGAAAAAAAAAAAAAATTGACCAATGCCTGTTAATTGATGATTCAGGCACTACAATAAGAGTGCTATAAGAAAATAACACTAAAGGAAAAGAATCTGTCAGCAAGACATGAAGAACGCACAGAGAAAAGATGCATGACTTGAAGCGCCTTTTTTTTTTTTTTAAATAGAGATAAATTTGCTAAACTTTAGATTAAAAGTTTAGATAGCTGGTTTGGGCATGCATAGTCCTAGTTAAGCAGATAAAACTGAGGAGCTGTAGATTTTCTTTTAAAAGATAAACTTTAAAAGAGGACTTAAAAGTTTCTACGTTTCAGATTACTTAGGAATGAAGTAATTCTATGAAGATTTTCAGTATACTATGGCTCTGTGAACTTGGAAAGTATTCTCTGCATCCTCTGTGTATTCATTTTTCTGTGCTTCCTGTGAAGCCTATAGTACAATTAATTGACAAAAGATTGAAATAAAACCGTTTAGGCTTTTTACTTTCTGGGTAGAAAGTGCATCCTTGGTCAGTTCTATTTTCCTCCTTTTACTATCGTTTTCCAGTTTAACAGCTTTCTTTCTTATCACAATTCTGACAAATTTCAGAGGAAAAATTCTTTCAACTCTCAATTATTTACAGTGATCCAACAAATTTCAAAGGAAGAAAAGCTGAGGCTTTGCCTAATAAGGAGAAAGACAGGAGTCCCTCTGGAAACTTAGTGACTTCCAACATTTCTTATTTGATCTTTCGCTCTGTATTGATGCTTCCTAATTTCTTCTCATCAAGAGCAGAGCATGTGTGCTGTTCTCTACAAGGATTCTCCAGTTTCTTTCTGTAAAGACTACTAACTTTTATAATTGGTCTTACACATTATATTAAAGTAGAATTTTACAGTTTCTTCCCTCCCCCTCATATATGTTCTTAGGGACTGACATATCCTCTAAATCAGGGTCTCTGAAATATAACTACTTCATTCCTGTTCAAAGCAACAAATTTGTTCTCAAGGATTTAATACAAACAAAAATCCACATCTGAAAACATTCTCACAAAAGCATCCTTCTGTTCTAAGTTCCGTTCTAAAATACCTACTTTTAAGGGAAGCAAAACATACATTAGGTATAGTCTTCTGTGAGAGGTTTCTATAAAACTTCTTTGTATTAAAAGTGCTAGAGACTGGAAAAGAGAGACAACAGAGATAGAAGAGTGCACAACCAAAGCAGGTTTCTTTTATAAGACAAACCCATTTTAATACTTCAAAAAGAACAGAGTTGAAGATTACTCTCAATAAATGAATGACTTTTCATCTGTGAATCCAGTATTTCAAAACAGGTCGGTCTGGTACTGCTTCATGAAGTATCAGATCTAGTCCAAATTTAAATAAGCAGGGCTGCACTGCCACTCCTGAATCACATGCCTAGGAGCAGTTAAGCTATACCAGTCCTTACTGCTCATACCCTGGTGTCTGCATCTGTCTCAAGGATTTCTGGCTTTAAGAAGTGATCCTATTGCCGGGTTCAGAATAAATAAATTTATAAACAAGGTCACCTGCCTTCCTTATCACAGCAATTAAGTCAGGACAGCTTTTGTCTTCCTGATACCAAGGATATCTGGAACTGCAACTTCTCAAACTCCCAGTCACCAGTCTGCATACTCCATTGCTGCATTTTAAATGTTGGCTCTCAAAGCTGAGCCTTCACCTGTATAGGGAACTGTAATTCCACACTATGGGCTGCTCAGATCTCAGCTTCTTTCAAGCACTACCTGGGAGACTGAAGAGAAACATGCTTTGCCACCAAAAAAAAAAAAAAAAAAAAAAAAAAAAAAAAAATCATTCTCAGAAACTCTCAGAGAAAAGGCACGCTCTCTAATGGTAAACTACTTACCCAGCTTTGCTCTAGGAAAGCCAAAACAGTCTGGAGACTGCCTTGGAAGCAAAAGCAACACACTGATAAATTATTCTGAGGAACAAGAAACCAACCTGTGCCAAGCATAACTTTTTCCCAACCAATTTGGGATTCTGGGACAAGAGCTAGGAGCACATAGGAGAAAAGTTCACATTCACATTTAAATCCTCAAACTGAAGCCTAACTGAGCATAACAAACAATACATGACAAATGAAAGGAAAAACTCTACAAAATTACTTCTGGGACTTTCCGTAGTGTATCATTAAATTCAAACACATATTGCCAAAATGTAAAACAGAGTAATCGCACAAGCAAGCTATTCTTGAGGTTTACTGACTCTTCTGCTCATCTTATTTTAATGAATCTTAAGCATGTCATGACATGTTCCCAGGAACGCGTCCATGCTACTTTAACATGCTGTTTGGCAAAACCCCAAAGCTAACTCGTATGTTTTTAGCTTCATGTCTTCTTATCACGTTCACTTTTTCTTCCCCAATAATTTGTAGGCTCTAATTAACCTACTGTCTGCAGTCCACTGAAATTCCTTCCTAACTCACATCAATATAACAAATTTCACTTTTAAAATGGCGTAATATCCCATTTAGAAGTGTCACCTCCTTCCTACTCTACTTTTAGGCCATAGATATAAAAACTGGCTACGTTACATAGCACCACAGTTTGAGACTTGTAATGCCACTGAATTTTTACTTCAGTGATGTAACGATAAAACAAAACAGTCCTGAACCTTCCATCTTCAAAGATGATTTTATTGAATTAAATGTAATGCCATCCTGAAATATCCTATATAATTAACAACAACATACTTTTCTGTATGAAAAAAACCAAGTTGTTTTCGGGGATTTTTTTAGCCTTTGCCGTTTGAGCTGAAGAACACTAGGGATTCCAAAGAACATTTATTTGCAGAGCAGACTACGTTAATATGAAAATTTTAATCAAGGATTTATTTCTTTTTTTAAGTGGATAAATAAAATGTGATTGTTATTCACTTGCCAAAACGCAGAACTCACGCACCCACTGTATGGTACTACTGCTGCAAAGTTACAATCATGGAACCTTGACTAACTTTTGTTATGATTACAGAATACTGTAAAATAAAAGAATATACTGAAGTGTAACAATTATTGCACTACATGTCAATGCATTGAATGTAGTAAAACACCAACAGTCGTCAAAGATGCCCATGCCCAATCACTTTGTAACGTACATTAGGTAAGTTATGTTCAAATTTGGGAAAACTATCAGAAAGAATACTTTATTTACAAATCTTAAAGAAAAAATATTTGGAAAATTTTTAAAAGCACATAAAAGTAAATATACTTGTTTCAATTTCTCTCTACCACACAAATGCACATATGCATCATTGCAAGGCACTTTTTAATAAAATCTCATAAAAGTAGGGAGCACATTAATATACTTCAAAGCCACTTCCTTCAACATCTCATCATTCTATCTACTGCCTGAATATTTTAAAGACCAAAATCTTACATTTTGATAGCTATCCCACTCCCTTAGAATCAGGTTCTCCTCGAAGAACCTTAAGTGCACTGAAAATAGCTACCTACCTACACACTGTACTTTTGCCCATTAATTTTTTGTCTCTGCTGAGGTAAGCAAATTTTGACCGATGACCACTTCCTGTAAATGAAGTAGATTAATAAAACATTATTAGTAAAAATATATTGTTACCTTCCAAGCCTCTTACAATTCTTACTGTTCCATAAACAGAAAAAAAAAAAATCCACTTCAAAACATTTTGTGCACTGAAAATAATATAAAAATAAACTTAAAATAAAAAGCTTCCGAGTAGTTTTAAAGCAAAAAGCAAATGCAATAAAAAGCAATAATCACACACAAACTAAAGCAGGTGTCATTAACTGTCAAAATTTCATTTTAAAAACAAAATTAGTACTATTTCAGAGACTTCAGAGAAAGATGAATCAGTAGTAAGCTTCCCCCCCCCCCCCAGAAAAAGAAAGGAGTTCATAACATGAACTAAAAGGCTACAGAGATCTAACGTATCTACAGATCTTTTGTCCGAACAGAAAGGCACAGATACCTTGATCCTGTAAAGACAAGTTATTCTAAAAATAACACAGAATTAGTCTCATAAGAAAACCACTTAAGAAATCACAAATGCCCCCAAAATTATTTTTACCTGTGTGTAATTTATTCTCTGCGAAACCCAATAAAACTTGAATACTGGCTGACTCTTTCTATTGTACACCTTAAAGGGAACTTTGCCTCCTTACAAGAAAGACACAAATGCTTCCAAACCACCCTTGGGACAGCAGGGGAACAAGCCCAAATTCATGCCCCAACAGTTTTCACAGATGACTGAAAAAACAAAACCAGAAGCTTGAAGCACAGCATCCGTGTTTCCAAATCCAAAGGAGAAGGAAAGAAACAAAAAACGTTCCCAACAGAAATCTTGGTTCACTGAAGACATAATGGGATGGAAAAAAACAAAAAACAAACCACCAAAAAACAATTGGGAAAGCAGAGGTTCTGACCTCTCGGGATCTCCAGAATCAGTATGTTCTGGCTGTAACTGGTACAGGAAATGAACAGCTACATTGGTGAAAAACCACATCACCCGAGCCTTGAACAGAGCGCGGTATTCTAGGATCCTAAGCTAGTGAAGGAACCAGCTGTTGCACACAATGATAAAGTTGTAATTTTTTTTCCACCAGAAAACCAAAAGGCACATTCACACTGTTAAGAGCGATGCCCAGAAGAAGCACAGCACAACCAGCTGTGATAGGACAAGGCGTAATGGCTTTAAACTGAAAGAGGGTAGATTTAGATTAGATGTAAGGAAGAAGTTCTTTACTGCGAGGGTGGTGAGGCACTGGAACAGGTTGCCCAGAGAAGTTGTGGATGCCCCATCCCTGGCAGTGTTCAAGGCCAGGTTGGATGGGGCTTTGAGCAACCTGGTCTAGTGGAAGGTGTCCCCACCCATGGCAGGCAGGTTGGAACTAGATGATCTTTAAAGTCCCTTCCAACCCAAACCATTCTATGATTCTACTGCAGCTACAGGATAAAACTCCACCAAGCGTTTTGTACCATCCCTTCTCACAATACTTTCCTAAGGTTTGCCACCTCAGAAGAGCGGCAAAATTTCAAAGTAGATTTGCTAAATAATTCGTGTACACTTATTCTGCAAAACTTTTTCTTCACCTTTAAGCAATTCAACGAAAACACTTCACTGAAAATATCACTGAAGCACTGATACACTAGGGGACCTATTCAAAGTAGTTACCACTGAACATGGACTTAAGTGTCTGAAGAAAGCAACCAAATTCCCCAGGCCCACAGCAGTTACTCCTGTGGTCCCTGAGCGATTCAAGTGTAGCCCCAGTGCCAGGGCTGCACTACACAACCAAAACCATAGTTTGCCAATGGTGGGGCAATGGGAGGAAGCAAAGCAGGAGAGGCTGCCATCTCTGACATGGCACCCTGGTGCACACCCAGCCTTGTCACGTCCCACAAAGAAACCATAGGACACCAGCCAAGCTCCTGTCCTCCTCCTTCCACTTCCAAAGGTTGCAAAGTCAACACACACCACCGATAAAGTCAGCAGAAAGTTTCAGATTTGCCTAGTTCTGTGAAGAGACCAGGCCTCACAAGTCAAGTGCCTACGCCAGACGATCCAGAGACACTCTCCCTTCACCAGCACTAGCAAAGAGCAGTAGCACTGCCCAATGTGAGTAGGACTCGGCACCATTGGGTACAAGAATGTGTCTGACAGCTGGTTCTTCACCTGACAAAATGGAAATGGTACCAAATACTGTGTAAAACCCACAGGTTTATTTTTTGAGGAAGGGATTTTTATAAGAACTACATTTGCTATACAAATACATCACTGAAGTGTTACAGGCAGACTGATCCTTTCTGCCTGACAAGGGACTGGATCCTTAGAGAGCTCCAACACAGTAAGACGTAAAACTTTAGAGTTTCCAAGACTACCTTCCAGGTAGGTTCTAAACTCAGCATGCATCACCCATACTCAGCAATGCTGCTTTCTTTACTTGTCTTAAAATGTTATGATTTCAGTTCTAGCATCTGTACACTTGACAATATTAAGTATTTCTTCTAATGCTGTAATCATTCAGACTGTATAAAGTTTCTTTTATTTCATTAAATTCAGACTTGCTACATGTGGAATGGCTCTTTCATCCAGTCCTGTAAACCTATTGGTGGGAGCATGCACCGTACTTGACATGCAAATACAATAAAATCATCAGAGAAATTAGAGAGAAAGGGTTATATTCTTTTCCCGAACAGAAATTATAAAGTTAGTCACAGCATAAGCAACTGGTTTTAGGGTATAATCACTAAGTATCATAATTTCAGCACAAAACTGGACTTTTCCTTTCCCTTGCAAGAAGGGAAAGGACTTGGGTTGCAAAGCCTCCCTAGGCAGTACCACAGAAGTAGCTGGGTTTCAGCTCCTCCCTCTCATCTCTTTACAGCATCAACTACACCAAAGCAGCTTTGTGTTCAGTTCCAGCAGAAGAAAAACGTCATGACATGATAACGCAATCTTTATCAGGCCAATTCAAACAGCACTGATGAATTTCCACAACACTCCAGCCATGTCATCCCTGGGACAGGGATTAAGAAAGCAAGAGTAGGACCTTAGCCGAGTACCAAAATATGACTTGAGAGCGCTATAGTCAAAACAAATCGAAAATAAATACGTTTTGAATGAGAAAATGCCAATCTTCATCACTTTGTTATGTATGTATATAATGTTACATTGAGAAGAAAACATGCTAATACAAATATTAGCCTATTTCATATATACACGCAAATTCTATACTGATTAAAATCACTGTAATTCCACCTCATTACAGAGCTTTTGTTCTCCGTGTTCTATGACAAATGAGAATTCTTCGGCCCAAAGGCTGTGCATCAAGCTGTATTCTTCTTTTCCAAATTAGAAGAGAAAGAATTTTGCAGGAAACGGGAAATTCTCCCTAGCAAAGAGATACCTCATACTCAAGAGAGGCTAGCAGCTGCTACCGTCTCCTGGATAGTAGTCCCTGGCTCCTGCTGAGCTTTCACTTCTGCAGAAGACAGGAGCCATCATCTACTTGGTAACACCTTTACTGACTCTCGGACCCATGACAGACCTACCTTACACAACCTCCCTGAGCAACCTATGTCAGTGTCTGACCATACTTACCAAAAGTCCCTCCAACCTTCGAAAAACCACTTTGTACAAACATCATGAAGATCTTATCCCTTCCCAGAGGGTAAACAACAGCTTTTCCTCTCCCTCTCCTTTTGCACTCAAGAGGCACAGCATTGCACTTGTTCCCAGAGGAGAGCAGCTCCAGTTCTTCCGCCTTGCTCTTCTGGGCCATCTTTGCAAGACCCATGTTCCTTTTTAGTCCTCATAATGGTTAATGTACTTCTATAAGTACAGCACTCCACATGACATCCTAACACCTTCGAACACAGCAACAGTATTTCACTGCTATTTGGATACAGGCATTCCTATATATACATCCTGGAATGGTGTCTGCTTCCCTCTCTCCCTCAACAACGTACTGCTGGTCTGAATGGCTTATTACACACTACAAGCACTACATCCTTTCCTGCTAATTAATCAGTACTCCTCATTATATGTTTGTACTGTTTGTCATCTCTGTATTTGCCTTTTTATGCAAAACAGGTACATTTACTTCCTCTTCTATCATCCAATAATTCAGGAAAATATCAACAAGTACTAGACTCAAGAAAATGCACATGAAACCTACAGTTTCCCTACAGTTTCACAGTGAAGTACTTATACTACAGTTTTCCAGACAACTTGTAGTAGCTTCAATCTAGGACGTACCTCCTTAGCTTAGTTATGTAGACCATACCAGCGTGTGCCAAAAAGCTCCTCCTAAAATACACAGTATCTATTGCTTCTCCTCTACTCAGATCTGCTCCACCACAGAAGGATATTGGATTGCTTTAGCACAGTTTGGTTTTGTACTAAGTCTCTTTCAGATTAAGCTTCAAAAGCAATACCCAAGTCAAATTCAATCTATAGCATAGCTTTAGGTTTTCCAAAACCTCAACCAAGTGACCAACCCTCCATTCTAACAAACTGAGAAAAAGCGTTAACCAAAAAAACCAACCAAAACCGCATAAAGACGACACACTCTAAGAACTATCTTATTTTAAAAGAAAGTTAGACACAGAGGAGTAAAGCTCACAGAAAAATAGAGTAACAATCTATTTTTTTTTAAAAAGAGAAAATTAGTATTAACAATAAATTTGACAGAACCACAGAAAATTCAAACATTTTCTCAAACATCAGCTTCCCTTTTTTTTCCCCCCGCTCCTTTGATTTTCAGAAATACTATGCAGTATTCATATTGACCCAGTCCCACTTTGAATTCCAGACTACACAGCTTGGATGACTGTCTCCATACAAACCGATCCTAGCAAAAAAAATACATGTTAAGGGCCAGGAAAATTGGAAAATACTTCTTGAAGCATTCCAAACTTTAACATGGATTAACGCAAAGCTAAAACAAAGACGCCTCTGATGTTAAGACCTTAGGTTACATACAGTAAGGACAACAGGAAGTACTTCACTATTGGAAAGGTTTCATTATTTAATTTACAAATCCCAGTAAAAATGTCAAAACAGTGTTTATACTAAAACACATTAAAATATGCATGTCATTTTGCATAACATTTCCTCTCCACCAAGCTCAGATAATATAGTCTGCTTCTATTTGTGATACATTAGTTTAATATTTGCATTTTGAATACTGGAGAAGGCTGCCTGCATTTTTCCCCATAGAAGAATTACTTTGAAAGATATTGTCTCTATAGTGTCATACTCATTAGTCTTGACTGATGAACAGTTTCATTATTTTCAACTTTGATTTGCTGTTGTTACAGTTTAAAATTAAGTTTATTTCAGCATCTTCCTTCAAATTCAGATATTCCTATACTGCTTTGACTTTACGTACTTGCAAAACCTTCAGCTAAGCAGTGATCCTAATCCCAACTGCTTCAGGTCATTTTCAGGAACAAACTGTTGAGAGATTTTTTTTTTTTTTTTTTTTTTTAAACAGAGAAATTGCTCCCTCCTCCTGTCTGTACTAATGTATAAAGAAAAGGTTTCTCTAGGTAATGAGGCCCTTTTGCATGCTCCACCAAACCAAGCAAATCTGCAGTACAAGTTCTTTGTCAGTAATGGAAGAGATCAGAAACAGACAGCTGCATGAAGAATCCTGCTTTCAAAAGCAACACTTAGGCTTGCTTTATAGTCAGTCAAGAGAAGTATCAGGGGAGGAATCGCTCCCTAGACTGACCTCTATCCACTGACTATAAAGGGAGCCTGAAGAGGTAGATGAACCAGATTTCAAACTTGTTAGTAATTAAATATAAGCAAGGCAGATCTACTCACTGCATTTAGCTGAGCGTACTTTACATTTCCTCTGATCTTACTGATTGGAACAAAACCAATAATCCTAAATTTGTCACGCCAGAATTCTAATGGCTCATGCTAAAGAGAATATCATCGTTTTATTTGTCACACAGAAATGCAACCACCGTCTAAAATGAATGATTAACTAACCATGCACAATAAACTAAAACAAAGTTTACCACTTACTGTATTTATCTGCAGCTCATTTACTTACGCTCGCACATACTCTATTTCAACAGCATCTTAGACTCATCTAAGACGGCTCTAAATTGCCATTAGTAACTCAGGATGCAGCACTTGAAGCCTGAAGTAGAACAGACACCAATGATCCGCACTTAAAACAATAAAAAATGATTTAGAAACTGCTCAAACATGCAGAACTTTGGCAGGAGCACAAAACAACTACACAAAAGGTAGTTAACAGAAAACAAACATTAAACACAAAGGACCCATAATCCTGAATTATCTTTCACCATAGACACTACTGCTATTAACCTGAGTGGCAGACAGCTATCAAAGCAGAACCACCACTGCTTTGCAGACAAGTTCACCTACATGACCCGAGTGTCACACTTGATAAGTACAGACGCACAGAAATATCCAAATAAGGCTTCTAAAACTTCCTACTATGCAGGTAAAATGAAGTAGGGAAAAAGAAATACTTGATGTGCTTGTTCTAGTAGCAGTTTCCCCTTTAACCACTTCAGGAATTAAAAAGATGACCTTTGTTTCCACATAAAAGTCCAAAACACAATAACAGTTTCCATTCAGAAGAAGTCACCATCTGACTATTATGAAGAAAAATAATGCAGGAAAGTTTTAATTAGTAGCTTTAGCATATTAATGGAGAGATCATCCTAAAGTATTCACATTTCTGCATACTTTTCTGTCCAGTTTACTTGACAAAAAAAAAAAACCTACCAAACTTCACTACTTGGCACCTTACAACCACATTCTTGTTCACTTGCATCATGCAGATGACCGAACAATCCTAGCAGAACAAAGATTTTCATTCCACCAAAGTTAGACGGTAGGGGTATAACAATCCATATATCAAGATATATAAACACACACACACACACAGAGATATGCATGTACACGCATATCTCAATAAACAGGTCTCCCTGCAGACTGCAGATTTCAAAAGCTTTATGAACTGGTAGCACATTTTTTTTTTATTTCTTTTTTTAATTCGATAATATGTGTCTCCTATAATGCAAGCTTCCTGCTTTTATCCCCCCGCCCCAAAAAGTTCACAAAAGAGTAATGGAAGGGTATTCAAAGTCATAAAACCTAAGCAGATATTCAGTTTCTAGCTAACAATGTTCACATTCAATAACATTTTTCAACTTGCTCCTTTCAAATTTCTTCATTAGCCGGTATGATTTGACAACTCCTTTTCATTTTTCACTTTTAATTCCTCCTCATATTGCACCTCTGACAACATAACTTTAAAATCCACACCTCATCTGTGCACAAACTGTTGTTTTCCTCAGTATATGGGATGGGTATATACACTGAAGACTTCATCTGAGGAGTGATTTTCCTATTGGAAAACTACTTACTTTTAATAAAGATGACTAAAAAAAATGAAGCATTTATTTAGCTAGATTTCAGATTGTCAAAGACCTTCTAAACCGATAAAAAAGGGCAAGTAAATGTCATCACAAAAATGCATAAAATTGCAGCATTCCAAACACACTGACTCAGTCCACGTTGCACAGACATAACACAGGCTCCCTACGATGACCAGTGGTAAGAATGAACACGAGTAGTCTCTTTGGACAACACGCTAGCAAGAAAACAATCTTAACGTGGTATACAGGGAAAAGCATGAAATGTGGCTAAATTGTCATCACTATATCAATAGTGAGCCATTTCCAGTGCTGAATTAACCCAAAATGAGAATAAACATGCAGATAAAAGGAACTTCAAATGGGTATATGGTCAAAAAGGAATTTAAAAAAAAAAAAGTAACTATCTGGTTTGGGCCAGTATAGGTAAGTTTACAATGTAAATGAAATTACACAATTTCCTGTTGATACTACATGCTTTTACGGTCTCATATATTTTTTCCGTTACCTGGAAATTACAACTACCCAAAACATTCAAGCTGTTTTTCAGTGGCTCTCCTATCAATAAAGGACATTTCAAAATATCCATTGTAGGTGATCATTATTTTAATCCCAAATTTTAAGTCAAGAAACATTAAATTAATATTATCCTAAAAATTGGAAGACATTACCGCCGGAAAAAGCAAACTGGAAAGTACCTTCAGGTTCCCAACAACATGCAGAAGCAGGTCCAAACAGGAGCATGGATAGTACTTAAAAGAACAACCAACTTTCTCACTGGTCCTAGGCAAATTTTGACCCTGTTGTGCTAGGGTGTGCAAATCCCAACACACATCAATGCAGCACTAAAATTAACAGAACTGATATTTCAAGAATTTTTCTCTGAATGCGTAACAGAGCTGAGAGATCCATCTGTAGATGTCCACCTCTAACACACTGGTCCAAGTCTCCCATTCAGACTCAAAGCCATGAAGTGACTCAGACTTTTGCTAAGGTATTCTAAACACTCAGAAAACAAACTAAAGGCAAGCTCAACCCCTGACATGTTAATTTATTTGATACTGGTAAACACCATGTGACTTCACAGTATTTTCTTCAACATTGCTATACTGTAGCAATACACACGATCACTGTCACCCAAAGACAGTGACCGGTCAACCACTCCGCTTCACTGAAAAGCTCCAGAAAGCTGATGTGACATTTCTGCTTTGCTGGGATGAGCAACTTTAAACTGCAAGACCTGTGTATCCCGTCCTAGATTAAGTAAAACTAATTCAAATTAAACTTTAAATTGAAAGGAGTAAGCCGTTATGAAGACAATCCCAAGGACCTTACTCTATGTGGTAGGATAGGCATCTAGACCAAAACTTAATGGTTCTGAATCCACCAAGGCAGAAAAGTCTTCACAGATACTGTGTCCAGAATCACCCCAGTCAGCTGCATCCAACTGATAGGACGTAAGCAAAATTTCTGGGCACGGGGCTTGAAGTTTAGTCTTCCATTGAGGAAAAAAATGTGTTTCAAGTCAACAATACAGTTTGAGTCTCTTAATTAAAAGACCCCTATATCATTATTATGAAGAGAAAGGAGACATCACCGCCATACCTTAATGCCATAAAGAAGCCAATCAACCAGATATTTTACTGTTAGCAGATCTGTATCACTAAAAAATACAGATACTTCCTCTGTGACGCTCACTTCCATATCTCCATTCCGGTATCTTGAAATCAAGAGATATATCAATTTCTTTCCTGACTGGCCAAGAGAATGGCCAGTCCTGAAGCCCTTAAGAAAAGGGAGGGGAGAAGATGAATGTGTAAGTCTAAAATGACTCCATCTTTCTCCTCCTTTTTCGTATTAGAAAAATAGGCTGTAAAATCCTTTCCCTCTGCAGCACAATGAGACTTTCTCTAGTATACAGTGAAAGTCCACTCTCTGACTCCAGAAAGGGAAAGGTAGTGGTGAACTGCGGGACAGTAGTAGCATGACTGCTAGGACTTGTGGCTAGTGTATCAAGAACAGGAGAGATTTTTTATTATTATTTGATTTGATTTAGAGAAAGGAAACTGTAGGCAGGGGGGACACAGCAGGCGATATGAACCTGCTGGGACACCTACAGCAATAACAACAGAGGGAATATAGATGTGTTATAGGTACTGGAGCTAACACTTGTGAAGCCTTCAAGCTCTGGCAGTATTTTTCTGCAAGTCTGAACAGCAAGTAAGGAAAAGCTGAAGCTGAGGTCTTAAAGCAGTGTAAAAGCCACCTTACTTGGGGGAAAAAAAAAAAAATAAATAAAGAGGCAGAAGAAGACATGCTCAATGGTCATCACTGCCAGCTAGAAACCCTGACAAAATGAAAGATCATCTGTTTTCAGGCCAAACAGCACAGGTTTATTCAAAGGCAGATCCTCTATAACAGATACAAGTATTTTGGCAAAACACAGGTATATTATTGCATAACCTGGGCTTTCTGGAACACCTATCCCTAAACTCTATTAAAACTTCTGATTGTGTCAAGACAGCCAGACATGAAGGCAATACCAAAAATATGCTCCTAGAAGCCTGGAACTTCTGATCTTTCTTACCAACAGTGGAGGAAGCAGAAGTCTGCAGCAAAGCACAGCTGTACTTTGGCCACACCAGCAGGTAACAACAGCATAGCTACTGCCAGCTACCGCAGAACATCCATGAGGTTGTGGGATGCTTCCCTTCCCTCTTCTGTTTCTAATACACAGGACATTGCAGTGCCTGTAGTTAAATCCTGGAAGTACAGCCATTGTCCCACTAGCACCTGGGGATGGTGCTCTCTCTGAAGGACAAAGATGGCAGAAGACCTGTATTGTGAAGAGAAGTTATTTTACTGCCAGATGATGCGGGGAAGACAGAGATCCACTAACATATCGCACAAATCCACAGCCTGGAGCACATGCCCAGACAAGTTAATAGGCATCCATCTCATCTGCTGTTTAAGAAAGAGGTAAACAGAAGCTTTTGCACCTAGCCACCATCTTTTGGCCCTACACCACACACAGCTTGAAGAGACCACCAAGCCACTACCACAGATACCAATGACAAGTAGGGCGAGTAGATTTAAAGGCCAGAAACTCTGAGTGAAAAACTGCACAGCTCAGGAGAAAACAAAAATAGCAGCGCTGTCAGCAAACAGGGGAGGGCACCAAGAATACTCGAGCTAAACACCAACTGCAAAGGAGAAGAGGTCTCTGGTTCAAGTAGCTGTGGGCATACAACAATCTCTGTGCAAACACACATATGGCTCATGCCTCTAAGGTAAAATAATCCTCACATCTGTCAGAAACCTGCTAAAGTAACTTTTTTTTTTTTAAAGTATAGTTAAAGGAGTATTACAAGAAGTTTGGGCAAAGATGTTAACAACTTAACTAAATATTTCTCAAGCTGTTGGACGGAGTACCTGAGCCCCAGCTTTACAGCACAAGCAGCATTTGGCACAGTATCTGCGGAAACGAAACAGAGAGTCCTGACAGTGACAACCCAGGTTCTGCGTGCTGGGAGTTCAGCGCGAATCAACACCACCCATCTGAGCACACCTGCACTATTCCTGCTTTCTTGTTTGAAGTTGGTCAGTATACATAGCAGCTAAATCAAATTTTAGAATGAAATCCAGTTTCAGTGTATTTCATCTAATGGATTACATTTCTCCGAGTTTCATTCTCCTTAATTCTTCAAGCATTGTATGTTTATGTGCAGCTACAAACACGCACCTGTGCTAGTCTAGCACAGTCAAGCACTGATGCAGAGCTATTTTGTTTAATTTATTCAAACAACATAGCCCAGACACGGGCGTATCTTTCTTCTCCAATCTTTCCATTTAACTCGACTACACAGTACAATATCCCATGAATGTTTCAAGCATTTTATCCACTGCTATTTAAGTGGATATTAGATAATCCCAAAATGCCCTTATTTTTAGGTTGCCAGTATAGCAATTTGACAGTAATGCAGCAAAAATAACAGAGCAAAATAAAAGTGCAATTCATGATAAACAGCTGCATATCTCCTAAGTAGGACTTACTATTATGAGGATAAGGAGACATGCCTTCACCCTTAATATACACACACTCCTTTGAGAGACAAGAGTACATGGACTTCAATAAATACCTCTTGCGGACTTTGTTAAAACCGTGAAACAGTGGTTTATGCACTTGTCAGCTCTGCTTGCAAACAAATGCCTAAGCATCAGCAAAAGTTACTCAAAGCATTGTTAGTATTTTTGCTTATTTGGTTTGAGAGCACTTTGCAGATCACTGGTTTCACTCTTATGGGCACTTCCTGGTTCGTCCATTGATGCTGCGCGCTGCTCATGCACTCCTGCGCGCCCAGACCAACCGCAGCGTCCAACAGCCACGAACAGCAGAACAACCCTGCCCCTGAAAGAGCCAGCAGGCAGCAGAGGGTGCACGAGGAGGAGGAGAACAGACTAGCAGGATACCTTTGCTGACAACCAAAAGAGTTTCTGCAGCAAACTGCAGATCAGCAACAGAGATGCAGAGGGGAGGGGAAAAAAAAAAAAAAGTATTTGAATAAATAAAAAGGCCTCATGGTATAATATTCAAAATGTGTTATTAGAAAATGTCAACTTAAAACAATCAGCAGTGCCCCTTCAATCAGTGCCGCTTCAATCACTCTTCTATTTTCTTTTTACACAACCTACTCCTCAAGTGGAAACACTATACACACAATTAGCCTCACTGAAGTCACATCAGAAACTCATGTCTTAAATCAAGCTGTGTGTGGGATCAGGGCCAATCTCTCCCCTAATGCAGGTGCTTTTACACACAGGGAATCCTACTGATACCAACAGGGCCCAGACTACTCTAAATTAAGATCTGAAAACTAAGTTCCTCCCCCTCCCCTTTTTTTTTTTAAAGGAGGGAAAGAGGGTTGTAGAAGAGCCTTTTCCCTTTCCCTTCATTGTCCCCTCCTCTTGTTTTAAACCTACAGCAAGGAAGAAAAATTCAAGGAGAAAAACACAAGAAAAGCACCGTGATCTACAACTCCCCAGTAATAACATATCCTTCATACAGGAATTTCAAGAAAAGCTGGTTTTCACATTAAATATCATAGCATATTCTTTCATAACTGAATGTTTACCTGCATAACTGTCTTTGGCCAGGTACACTAAAAATTTGGACTTTACTGCTTATGTTTCAACACTGGGCAACAGATAACAACTTAAAACATTTCAGTCTTTGCAGAGTAAGCAAAATTACAAAAAATCTAATTGCATTTAACATGTAAAAGTATGGCTACAATTACTCCTTCTAAGGCTCATCCAGATTTTACATTCCCTTTATAGGAAGGAGCAAGGTAGCACCGTCAATTAACCAATGTGCACATCTCTTCCAGCTGATCAGTGTCCAGGTTATTTTGCCTTTGATTAGAAAACTCTTCTTTAGTCCTGAATGGTAAATCCAAAGTACCTAGGAACAACATGAAGCTTATTTGTCTCCTCTCTCATAAACATGCTCAGTTCTCAAGTCAGAAAACTATTCAGGCTTTTGCTCTTCAAAATGGAAGAGCTAAATGGCAAACTTTTCTTTTGATGTATTGCAGATGACAATGTAAGAACTCGTTAGGTCAAATTATTGCTTCAGTATTGCCTATGCCACTCCACACTCTTAATTTGTTGATGGACCAGAACAGTAATTCCACTCATCAGTTCTTAAGGCCCTAGTAATATTTAGATGACAGCTAAAGAAAAAAAGCTCACTCTCTAAAGTAAGCACAGATATATCTGAAAGCACAAGGATCTTGTAATGAAAAATGTGTCATTACACAGGCACTCTTATAAACAGAGCTATACAGAGCATTGGTTTGATTATTTTACAATATATTAAGAACCGTTCCTTTCACGGAAGGTACCTTAGAACACTTAAGGCTTTACATCAAATTTCAGTATTACAAATGTTACTACGTATGCTAAACCCTTCTCCTGCAGTATTTAAAATTAATTAAGCTTCTAGAAATGAGCACCCAGAGATCTTCTTGATTGACTATATGTAGTTAAAAGATATGTAGGCTTAATAAAACATTCAAAAAATGCTTCAAAGTCAACGCTAGAGATAATGATATTTACATAGATTTAAATATAAAAATATATAATATTTTTAATAAGTTTTCCCAATAATATCATCCCCAGGCTGCCTCATATTCAAATTTTTCTTGCTACGTATTTGCTGGCCTTTCATCCCTTAAAAATAGCTTCTGTAACAATACAATAACAAAAAAAGTATTTGAAAACCTTCCATGACAAATCAATTAAAAAATAATGCTGGTAAAATCTCTGCTCTTGTACATATCAGAACTTCCGAATATGTCTTAAGTTACAATATCAATGTGCAAAACAATTTTTTGGAAAGTTCAATACGTTCTTATAATAAGTGATTTGAAAAAAGCATAATAGAACAGTTTATGTTTATACAAAAAGTTGACTAAATATTAGGTGTCTTTTAGAGTTTGCTTTGAGTTGGATTGGACATGCCCTATATCCACTTTCACTCATTTCTGACAAGAGCATAAAGAGCAACTGAGACAAGGGAAAAACCCCAAAGGTCTCAGACAGTACCACTTAGGCACCAAAAGCAACAGATAGGGAAAACAGGGCTGACAGTATTATCAAAGATTGACAATGAGAATTAATATGACACAAGTTATTCTACTTTTCCTTCCTTTGCATATTACCAAAGAGCATCTAAAGGTAAAATTTTGCATTGAATATTTGTTAGTTCTGGATAGACCTTAACCAGCTGAGAGTAGTAACACAAACAAAAGTTACTGGGAATTGTTAGCATACTTTGCTACTACACAGAAGAACAAATCCCAGGTTTATGCTCTTTACTGAGAGGCACGGGTTCCCTCCTTCATTCCCTCCCTATGGATAGAGAAACAGAAGCTGCATTCCTTGCATTCTATCTAAAGTTTGAGAAGCGAGACAAACTGAACTTACTATAAAAACTGTTATTCCTAGAGAAATAAATTCTATAAGCCTATTATAATGGATACTAAGCCTGCAGCAGCCAGGAGCCAGACTTAGGACTTGCTACTAGAAAGGCAGAAGGTCTGACTCCTGGAAACAGACGCACTTAAAGAAGCTGAGAAGTAATTTGACTGTTAGGAAAATATCAGAAAGCTACCTTTGGATAAGACAGGCATATAGACAAAAACAGAACAAAAACAAAATGAAAAAAAGCAGAGGAGTCTAAAGCAATGCAAGATGACAGATTTGAAGTTTCTCCCCCGTAAAGTTTATTTTACCGTAACTTATTTTGCAGATTTGTCCCAACAGACCCTTTCTATTTTGGGTTAGTAGCTTATCAAGTGACTTTTGTAAAAAGGTAATACCGGCATGGAAAACAACAGGACCTTTCTACCCATTTGCTTACTCGCATGATACTCACCTTACCTTTAAGTAGGTATTAAAGCAGAACAAAAATGCAGAAATTATTCTGGAAATGTGCAAAAGAAGTATACTCACTACAGACAGTTACAGAAAAAGGCATCCTATACAGAAAAGGATCTTGGACTTCACCTCGACTCGGGCAATTTCAAATGGATACTCCGTGAAGTATCATATTAGTCACATCACGAACAGACACACAACATCTTACTTCAATGACACGTTTAATTTAGTTGGCGAGCCAGGATCTTGCTCCATCTATGAAATATTCCATCTATGACCTCCAAAATCTAATTTTGTAAGAAGGACCAAGAACAGCAATAGCTTCCTAGATGACGTTTAAGCTGGAGAAGAGCCCAGCAAACTACCTGAAATATCTCTTTAGAAACTTGTTCCTGTCTTTCCCTGATGTAGCAGTTCTTTTTAATTCAGCTGCCTTGCTGGAAATCAGAGATAATTGTTAGAGCCTAAGGCAGTGCTAGCAAGCCTGTCTAGCAATGAACAGTGAAAAAAAGACTTTCCAGATTTATCACAGCAGGCCCTGCCAACCAACTTCTCCACTGGTTCTCACAGCAACTTTGTAGGCAGTTTACAGACTTGCAGGATCTCCTGGGTTCATGTTTATTTGCTCATTTCCCTGTCATACAGGTACCTGTGTTGGAAGGCTGTTGTTTGCCAGGAAGATTTTATGAATGAAGGAAAAAAAAGGAAGAGCAAAGCACTTTGTGGCGGTGATGATCATAAATAGTCCGCTCAGACACAGCTGTATCAAAGCTATTGCTTTGCAGTTGACATTTCACTCGAAGGCTGACACCACAGAAGTAAAGAGAATAGGTTTAGATCATTCTTCCCTAATCTTTTTCTAGGGGAAACCAGCACCTTGCATAAACAGTTTCTGTCTCCTGCTTCCAGGAGAGAAAAACATGACACTGTCCTGAACAGCCCACATTGCCCAAGACCTTCATTGCTTTTTACATTCCCACACTTTTTCTAAAATCTCTCCATCTAATGCTTTTCACTTCCTATACAAAACACCTTTTGCAGGCTATGAATGATAACACTGGCATTTTCAAGAAAGGCAGAGAAGTAAAAATAATTCTAAGAGAGAGAGCTTATTCCTTTATGCCCTTGGAATGGTGAGCTGCAAGGAATCAGAGAAATCATATAAACAAAGAACAGTTCAATGACTTTCACTTTATAAACCCTTTAACAGCATTTCATGGGACACCCTCCTACAGTCTTGTATCTGTTTATCAAATACTAGTACCTTCCAGGATACTGATCTCCAAGACAGAAGATCCAGAATCAGCTGTCCCTCTCCTAACTTGGCCGCAGCAGGGGAATCCCTGGATCTGGATATCTACTTTCCATAACAACCCCATGGGACGGTTCTTTGCGCTAACTGAGGAAAGCTAGACTCAATGCCTAAGTAACAACTCTGTTAACCCTTTAACAGAGACATTATCTACTTAGAGAGTTAACAGAGACGTTACTTAGGAAGTCCATCAGGTAGTTTTAAGCATCCCAATAATCCAAAGTGTTTGCTTAACAAACACGTGCTTTGAAACAAACAGAAGACTGTACTGTCAGTCTCCTATCTGGACACAAGCTAAACATATTTTTAAGTGGATATCGTGCTTTTTATTTCAGTATCTCCTTTACTCAGCATCCTGATCCTGAAGTCAGGATCAGAGCCCTCTGCAATAGCTAGTGATATCACAGGCATTTCCCTGCACCATATTAGACTGCAGTGGTGTGATTTGCTATTTCCCAGAAGGATAAAAACTTGAACTATTAGCTTAGTTTAATGAAAGTGACACTGTGGGTTTGAAATGTTTTGAGGCACCTTTCACTATGCAATCCTAAATTTTACTTTTCCCATAACAAGGTTCTATAAGGAAGAAATTCACTTGAGAATTGTTTACTAAATTCTGCAAGAATGTAAAATGTAGCAAAGCTTCAATCTCAGGTTATATTATCCCTCAAAACAAATCTATATGTAAAAAAAATGATTGCCCAATTTTGTAATATATACCTGACAGCGTATTAGTTTGGAGATTGCAACTCATGGTTGCAAATCAAGAGTAAACATATACTTTTCACTACAGAATTAAAAAAACAGAAAATTCCAGAAATCGCGACTTCTCTGTAACAGGATAAAGAAAAAAAAAAAAATCATCTTCACTATTAAATCTATTATCTGCAATATTGAGAAACTATAGGTTTTAATACTGAAATTCAATCCAGTGAGGCTGATGCTTAAGACACAAAAAACTTCAATTTTTAAAATAATTGGCCCTTCAAGAATCTTCAAAAACCACATGAAACGCAAGTTAAAAGTTTTAACTAAAGTATGAGAGATCATCATCTTTTATAATTGGCATAGTTACTATTTAATGTCATTTAGTATGGCCCCAGTGTAAAAAAATCCTTTAAGAAAAAGTTTTCAATTAAATACAATTAACCCACTCATACTTTTCTTTCAGAGTGAAGGGTTCCTAAATGATGACCAAACATCCCAAGATAAAAGCCTAAATGAAAGAAATTGTTTCAGTAGTTTACTCCTTTGAAGTGCATCATGATTAACATGTGTCAGTTACATGATGTATATTGGAGTAATACACTTCTGCTGCCCTAATGGAGGTTCCCTTAACCACTTCCATATCTACCTCTTTCCAGAAAAGTAGATTTTTACTATCACATTTCTTACTGATCCAGAACTCTTCTGTTTTTTAAAAAAAGTTTTGACAGTAGATGTTTATAGTAAGTCCATCAGTATCAAGCACATTTCTACAGTTGTAAAGTCTAATAGCCAATTTAAAGAACAAACACATCATAAAGATAAATTTTAACACTATTAAAACTCAGTGATTCTTGAGTATGTTACATACTTGACTTGACACAGACAAACAAAACTTCAATTAAAAAAAAACTGAAAAAACCCTGAAAGGCAACATAGCCTGATTTAGAACTTTGTTAGGACACAGAAACTGGTGACAAGACATCTACCTCGTATTTTAAGGACGTTTTTATAAGCAAGGTCAGTACCTTGGGCTAACTTCTTACCGTTAGCATGGTGGCCCAGTAAGGGCTTTCTCACAATAGATCTAAAGAGAAGTGCAAAATTAGAGGACACTGATTCATTTACTGAGCAAAAATTACACTGCTCGCGAACTTTTTATTCTGCGTACTCTACACTTAATCCAATTTATACTGTTCCAATTCTCTAAAAATACGCACAAAACTGTAGCTTAAACATATTTTTAGTCAAAACTGGCGATGATTTATATATGCATCTGAAGGGGGAAGCACACATTAAAAGTCTGCAAAATTAACAAAACTCTGCACTAACACTACATGTCATTACAAAATTATACATTAAAAAATTATCACACTTTTCAGCCAAAAGAATCCAAATAAATTTTACAAACTACAGACTCTGGTTTTCCCAGACAAAGAAGGTTTAAGAGGAAAGATCCCAGAGGCACTGTGCCTGAGGAGCAGGCAGTAAGAAGCCAGTGAAGAGCCAGTAAACAAACCATAATTCAATACAGGCCCTTCACCGAGAAGGACGAGCACCACAACACAGGCCTGACAGAGGGGGTAGAAGAAATTATGAGTCCAGAACTGATCCCTTACAGGAAAATATGCTAACCACATTCTCATTTGTGATCTCAATAAACACTACTTACACAGGCACATGGAGGCAGTCTTCAAAAAATGCATAATCCCATAGGGATTCTACTGACTATACATTGCTGCATGCTTTTTTTTTAAAAAAAAAAAGATTATCCAAAGGTTTCATAATTATTAATACATTATACTGTAATTGCTATAGCGATACAAGACTTATTTAGGTTCTTATGCTTTATACAAGTCTAGCATCACTACTGCCTATTTATATAGGAAGATTTTTACAAAAACCCGGGGTTACAGGCAGAAAGCGAGACCTGCATAGCAAGAAAAAAATATCTTTACCTGGAAATTGAAGCATAAAGGGGGAAAGTTTTACTCCAGCAACTCACAATGTCATGGTTACACATTATAAGTCCATTCTAGTGAACATTACTGATTGTTCATTATCTGCAGAATATTTGTATAACATACAGATTTGCTATACGTGTATTGCCACAAGTATAGTCTGAAAAGGAGGAAAAGGGTACAGCAGTGCTTACACTGACTGTATGATCTGTTACAGACATTACAGTAACACACGTACTCTGTTCAGTTACGCTTATTCATTCAGAGAGCAAATGCTCATTTCTGGTATAAGCATGTGTTTTCAAGGAAACATAAGAAGTTCTTCCATTTCTTTCCCTGGACTTCCAGAGGCCTAGATGCCTACCTTTTAGCCAGCTGAAGTCAGAAGAGAAATTTCACCTCAAACATTGAAATTAAGTGGATGAAGATATGTGGGATAAATCTGGGTCTTAAACTGACACCCAAAGATTTATAGCTGAGTCTGGGTATTGACTGCTTCACTTGTAAAACACAAAGAAGAGGAGAAAATGAGTCATGTATTACTTGAATAGACATCTTTACTATTTTCATGATAGTTTTAATGTAGGCGAACACATCAAATAAAACTAAAACCTTTACCTCACCTGAGAACATTCACTGCTCTTATAACAAACACTTTCTCTTTTAATTGCTTCACCCTTTTTCTCATTACATAATTCTCCTATACCCTTACAACTAAAGTATCTTCATTTACAACATAAACATTTTTTTCTTAATGTAGCAATGGTAGTCATTCCTTAACTACAAAGTTACAGCTAACCCCTGCTTTCCACTCCATTTTCATAAGTGTCAGTAATCTTCCTATGGATATTACTTCTCTCCTCAAGTGAAGCTTCTTCTCAGAAAACAAAACAAAACAAAAAAAAAAATCGAGAGCACAAAAATACTTTTTTCTAAGCATTTAACTCCAGTGCCATTTTCAAAAGAAATCTTGGGCAGATAACTCACTTTGTTTTCAGAATTCCTAACTTTAAAACATGATATGGTTTTCAATCCTGTAATTTGAGGTTTATCCAACACTTCTAGGCTAACGATTTTCCAGAAATTTTCTATAGTTCTTCTTATACTTCATATTCACAGAACTGCACAACAAATTGCACGGACATGAAATGCACTTTAATCTGGGCCTTGTTTAAAATTGCCTTCATAAGCACTACTTTGGAAGAAGAAAAAGCTACGAAAACATACAGATTCAGTTTTACTTTTATGAGCAACTTACATTGTTACAGACAGAACAGGCAGCAATACTATGTTAGATAATCTTAGTCATTCATTCACCTGGCCAAATTACAGAATGCACAAGCCTTTTATGTCCAAATACCTCCTTTAACCATTTTCCAGGCCACACTGATCAGATTTATTTATTTTTTTAAAGTAGCTAAGATAGTTCAATCATTTCTGAATGTTTTTAAACAGGAAAATATCCCCCCTCCAGCAAGGACATTTTAAAATCTAGTCTGTTGGGATGCTGTAGCACTTGAATGCTGTGCAACACTGACAAGCAGGGCATGTTCTTGTCTTAGGAAGGCACTGTGTACCATCACAAGGAAGACCTGCTCAAGTTTGCTTCAGCTGTAAGGCTCTGCAACACCACCCCACTCACATGCTGCACTGAGATCGTACACAATTTCACAACTTCTCTCTGCTGATCCACAACCCGTTTCACCTTCTTGCACTAGACCTCCGTGCCATGGTGTGGATGTAAGCCTAGCCACAGGACAGCTAAAGACACTTCATCCTAGGACTAAGAAATACTTTAATTCTCTTAAAAATCAGTTGGGTGCCATCAGGAGGACAGCTAGGACACAGGGGAGGAGGAAACCAGAAGAGGAATTAGAGTTCAGAACAGGAACAGAAAAAGAAACTGCAGAGAGAAAGAGACAGACGTGTAAGATGCTGATGGGAAAGCTGAGAGTCCCAAAGACCCAGCCACTACAGCATGCAGAGCTTCAGACCCTGGACCGACCATTTCTGGATTTCCTCATTCTTTTGGTGTACAGCCAATGGACCAGGGACCACTGTCAAGATGTACCTCTATCTTCTTCTAATTAATGATGCAGACTATAGAAAGAAAACAATGTATCTAGCTAAGATGTTTAAATGTCACATATGTAAACTGATTTTATGCCTGTCTCTTAAGGTTTGTCTTTTTTTTGTTTGTTTGTTTTAAATAATGTTTGGGGAGCCACACAAAGATTTTCACAAGTGCCTTCTGCTTGAAAAAATACTTCAAGAGTCTATGCAGAAGCATTAACCATTCACAGCTGCAAATTAAATGAAAGGTATCTCTGTTACAAAATACTAAACCAATGCCTCAGTTTCTCTATTTGTAATGCATGGCTGTCACCTCAGTCAGGCAATATAAAAATACAACTTTTTCAAAAATGTATTATAAAGCACTTCCATGAAACAGTAATGAAGAAATTGGGGAGAAAACATTAATCCATAATTTACTTATAATTTTGGATAGCATGATCTGAACAATGAGATTAAAAAAGAAAAACCTCAGCGAGCGAACACCATGCATCCTGTCTCACAAATGAGGCCAGAGTCCTCTGGGAAAAACACCATTTGATCAAAAAAACTATATAACAGTGATATGCAGATGGAACCTGACTTAAGATAGGAAAGAAAACCTTCGTTCTAGCATTTCTTCAATTCAGATTGCCTTGAGTTTGCAATTTTAACAGTCATTGAAGCAGGGTTTTATGTACTAACTGGGGGAGAGATTTGTTTGTAACAAAACTTCAAATGCTCATATAAACAGTGACCTACATCCCTCTCAGTTTATGAACTGAAAATGAGACAAGTTTATGACATGGCAATACAAAGACTAACCATCAGGAAGAACAATGAGGTAATCAAAAACTTCACTTTTCAATCTTAAATTGCTGGGGAAGCAAAGAAACTGAGTGAAAAGAATACATGAAAAAGAGTAAGAAAAGTACAGGGACAAAAAGCCAAACTGTTAAGAATACATAAAGTAGAAAAAGGAGGCATTCTGGGAGCACAGGAAACAAAAAAGGCTAGCTGAAGTGTTCTGCATTTATCTAAAACCCTGTCTTCAGATAAAAATTAAGTTCACAGCATCATGTGCCTATACTAACACTGGGAGCGCCTTCATCACTTGATGGAACATAGCTGCTCCTCTGTAGATTTATATAGTAACCCAATTCAAAGCTTCTCGCAGTAAGTGAAAAAAAAATTAAACTTTTAATAGCTAAAATTTCAAAGCATATTTGATATTACAAAAAATGTAAAGGAAACATTACAAAATGAGTATGTGAGGGACATGACCACCTCAGCAGTGTTGCACAGATTTTTATCACTATCACTTCATACATCAACACCAAATTTAAATTAGCTCCTCACAACAGATGTGTACTTACAAGGTATCACTAGGAGTCTCATTCCTACTCAAGGGACATATTTCCATTAGTAATCTAGCCATTTGTAATTCTGATTTTTTGCCGATTTTATTTTGCCAGCTTGACAGTGTCCACAGAGGTCAGACTGCTGACAGAAGCAGGACCTGGTGAGGTTTCCAGTGAATGACAAGACCTTGCTGTGGAACCCAAATCGAACCCGCTCCATCAGCAGCTGTCCAACTTGTTCCAAGATAGCACCCTTACCCTGACATCGCTGGACTGCCATCTCCAAGAGAAAAATACTGAGTGGTTCTTCAGAGGACAGAGGAAAAAAAAGAAAAAAGGATAATGTGGGCAGAACTGAGGTAGCTGCATTCAGAGAGATGAAACACACCACCAAAGGGAATTTTCTTTTGTTAACCAAGGCAAAACTTGGTATGCCTTCTGGGTTTGACACTACAAAGCATGAGGGCAACTGATTAGGCAAGATCATTTTCACTTTCTTTTTCCTGTTTCAATATTAGAGTTTAACACTGACAAGTGGATTATTTTAAATGCTCTTCATGCATAACAATTTCAGAAGCTTACCTTCTAAGCGAAATCTGTCACTCTTGCGGTTTTACATGCTCTTTTCCTTTCCAGTTAAAATATGTTACTGTTTTTAAGTGTCACTACAATTATTAGTGACTAAGAGTTTTTACAGAAAACACGTTCACAACCAAAATATCTATACCTCAGAAAGATCAAAACATACCCACACAGCTTTATAGAGTGCCATGGCAAGGGCAACGGCAACATCAATGTGAGTTCATTCTGACCCTGCGTTAGTCAATGAAAAGACTATCCATTCATTCTATAAGTTGCAACTCATAAAGACAGACATTGAATAAACCTGATATAAAATTTCAAAGTTTTACTTAATTAGAGAGGAAAGGGGGGTTACACCATCTTCCACAAAAATCTAAAGCTTTTCATAAATAGCAGTTATACAAGGAGTGCAGGATAAACACACTAACTTGACAAAATTAAATTATATTAACAGGACAATTAAGCATTTAAAGTAAAAAGCGTGTACTGACTCTTTACACAAAAATAAATAGGAAATTCTTTTCACAAAACTCCCCTCTCCTAACAACCCCCCATGAACCTAGTGATACCAACAGTTTCCTGACACAGCTCTGCTCAAACCAGGCCAAGACGACTCAGTGATAAAATGCCAACAACCGCCAGGGCCGCCTCGACATTAGCAGTCTTCTCTTACCAGTGGACAGACAGACAACAGACAGCTGTGGTGAGGAAACTCTGGGATACACTCTTAAAAAATGACTGGGCACATAAATGCTGAAATACACAACCCATGTGTTATTCTTGTGTTTGGCTCCCTGGATTACTACTCTAGAAAAAGAAGAAAATACCAAACAGAACAGAGGAACGTATTTACTATAAAAACATGCTTTTCTCCTCCACAAACGCAGTATTAACTGGCAGGCTAGGCCTGGGCTGACACACCAGGCACAGAACAACACAGCCTGGCCCGCACAGGCTCCTCCTCTCTGGGATGCTTCCCCCACCCTTGCCCTCCTGTTCCTTGCCTTGCCTACCAAAGGTGCTGCTCCACCGTGGGTAGGGCACAGTCCTGGCCTTTCTACGCAAAGAACATGGCACTCGGGAGTCCCTCAGTGCCAGGAGATGAACGCCCTTCCTTCCCCCAGAGTCACAGTGCTCTAGCTGTGTCCCAGGGCTCTTTGGAGAGCCCAGAATTGAAAAAAACGCAAAACAGTGCTATTCACAAGGCAAAGTTGAGTAACAACGATTTTGTGTTGGACATCCTGCTCCTTCCCCTCACAGGCATACTCAGCAGTTCCCCAAGAACAGGAGGGATTGTCTCCCCATCACCAGGACAAGGGGATGGTACCCACAGGCCTCCAGGAAGGGTGGTGCAGTGCTTTGTGGTTCCCTCCCCCCCAATACACAAGCTGGGTCAACAGGGTTTCTTAAGATCCACAACCAAAGGGAGAAGGCACAGGATGACAGGCCTTACAGCAGGCTGTCACCTACTGTCGTTGCCCACTCTCCCACCGAACAACCCAAGTCCAACCTAGAAACAAAACCTATCCATGTAGAAATGGCACATATCTGCCTATCTTGAGTATGTATATATGCTGCTTGGCCTCAGGAAGGACAAAGGCAACCCATACTTTGCCAGGGGCAACCCTCATACTGAAGCATGGGCTTCTGGCGTCATAAATTCCAAGCTTTACAAATTTTTCAGTCTTTCAGGATGACGTCCATGGTTGACAAGGAGGTCTGAGGGCTGACAGTACTTCCCCTGCCCCAAAGTTCTGCATACCTGACCTAGACACTGCTAGGAAATTAAATAATTTGAATTGTTCAGATAAAACAATCATTAAAAGCATCTACAAAATCTCATTTATTCTTCAAGCTGTAACCTAATGAAGAGACTACCTGTTTGTTTAGTTTTACAAGTATCTATTTCTTCAGACCTCAGATCCCTTCGAATTCACTCTTCACTGAACTACAGGATCCCTCACGGAAAGAGAAGGACCTTGTAAAATGAAGCACTTGGGACGTCAGTAAACAACACTATAGAAAATTAACTTTTATAAGGACAGTAATAGAACAAACATTGATGTCTCTGCTCTGGCCTTGGATTTTGAGACTCAACTTTCAATCCTGTACTCTGAAATTTCAGCTGTGCTCCTAACATAAAAATATAGCACCTACTTCAAGAAGTGGTGAAAAATGAGAACCAAGTTACTCTGTAATAAAGCTATAATTCTTGATAAATCCAATTTCTGTCCCTTATTTACATATGACAAGTTTGTTCTGTACAGGTGTCATCCTATCAGCAAGACATGATGCATTCTATCATTTAATTTAACATGTTATTTGCAGCCTGA
Organism: Gymnogyps californianus; assembly: GCF_018139145.2. NCBI lineage: Eukaryota > Metazoa > Chordata > Aves > Accipitriformes > Cathartidae > Gymnogyps > Gymnogyps californianus. The sequence goes on from NC_059471.1 coordinate 179,037,133, forward strand.
ATTCAAAAAGCATGAGAAAAGTCACATTAAAGAGATCAAAACATTGCTAAGACTACAGCAAGAGGTGTACAACAGCTATGAGAATAGTATAATTGGATCACAAATGTAACCTAAAATACTGAAAGGTGAGGTTTATTTTCAAGCATATTTCAAGTTTGCCCTCAAAGTTGCATTAATACAATTAACATCTTTTCACATCTGCAGCATCCACAGACTTTCAGAACTCTTACAGTTACAGTGCAGAGCCAGATTATGTGAGAGGTCTCTGAGAAAGTGCACATACCTGTGAGCAGGAACCCACTGGGCTTCTTTAAATTAGAGCAACAAATGTCTACTGTACTATATAGTACTTTCAAACTGTTGTTTTGCTCATATATGCCAGAATAACACTGTAAAACTCTGCAAATGCAGAGGAGTAACATACCTAACTGTGCAAACAAGATATTTGATATTCCTAAAACACAAGCAAAGTTACTGTTTGGCCACAGACACTGACAGGGAAAATATTTCAGCTGTAAATACCCACAATCAAAAATTATGTAGGATGTGTTCCGCTTCATACCAGTGGGGATGAAGCCTCTAGGTGCTAACAATACAAGAAGTGTTACATAAGACTGTGCACTTATTTTTAGAAGCACATTACAAAATTAAGTACCACACTGGAATCTGTTGCAGAGCCACGGACAGTTACATCAATGTGCACAAAGAACAATTGCTCAGTTGGAGCAGAACATTAGATTCGATTCAGATTAGAGTTCTCTCCTGCCAATCCCAAAAAATACTGAACCATCTGAGACTAAGAAAGTTAATTTGCATTCATTAAAAAAAAACAAAACAAACCACAAACACACTACTAATCATAAATACAGACTTATTCTTTTCTATGAGCAGCAGAACTAATAAAAACTAGTTTCTTACAGATTTGTTCTTTTGTTTCTTAATACTTCTCCCACACCATGATAACCCTCAACTTCCTTCTTTTCTACATCTCTTCATGATTCACTCTCCCCCCTGCTCCAGGGAAAAGAGAGTTGTGGTGCAGACACTGTGGAAGTCTGAATGTGCTCACAGGCTGCCTGACCAGCTGCCGTCCTACAGAATACATACTAGATCAGGTCTAACTATCTCCTTTCCAAGACGATACACTAATTTGGACTTCCTTCCTCTACCTAGACACAATTTTATGAGGTTTGTAGGACCATAATTCGAGTCTTAATTTCTCTTTCTGATTTAAGTTTCCATGTATAAATATAAGTATAAATTAAGTTAAATGCTTAACTTTTGAGTTAAGTCAAAAGTTGGGTTACCTATGTATACTTGACATATTTTCGCTGATTTTCACTGATCCTCTCATTTTTACTGCTTTTTAAAAAACTACAGCTAACTTCGTTGTTATGCATCACACTGCTGTTCAAAACAACCCAACCTGAATTTATCAATATTGCTTCCCCTGTCTCTTGCAGATACAGACATAGAACAATCCATTAAGCACATCCTACTATCAACAGATTTTACTACCACTGTTCATTCATTTGCAGCGTATGTTATTCCTCTTCAGGCTCTTTGCTAAGTACATTAACAGCGTGGCCTGTGGACTACGCTTAGTCTACCGAGTTTTAAAATACATCACTCAAAATGTTTTTGTTTTAGAAACTGGACTCTGCAGATACAGATATTCACTAGTATAGAAAAGTCCAGCAGTTGTATGCTGGAATACACACGTGCTGCAGTTAAGGGGCAGTTAAAGACGCCTGCTCTCAGCGAGTCACTCCTGGTTGCCAACCAGACCTACACTTGGTCATCCTAGTTTTCAAGACTTGTTGAGCTGTTGCTATAAAAACAAATTCAGTCTATTAGCGTATTTAAGAAAGGGAGGCCTGAAATTGAATCTACAGTTAGGACCCCAAAATAACTGCCAGATGCTTTTTAAAAAAAAAAAAAAAGGTCATTTAAACTAAAGTTTGTGTCTTTTGAAGACAAATAAAAGATTAGAATCACAGCTAATATCAAAAGTTTGCAAATTCCTAATTAAACTGTTATGAAAATGCTACTTGCCATCAAGCATATACTGCTGGTAGTCACAATACACACCTACCTGAGATGAGGAAAGCTCAGAAGAGCACCAGTCTCTTGAAAACTACATTTTATCCTTCCAAGAAATTTTGAATACTTCCTGTTTCATCATAGGTGTCCCACAACATACATGTTCTTATACAACTGAACTTCTATGAATTACAGGGAAAACAAATCATGTGTTTATTGCCCAAAACTTATCATCCTGAAAGTGCCAAAAAGTTTCCTAAAAAAAAAAAATAAATAAAATTAACTCCATATCACAATAGCACAAGAACCTGAATTTACTTCAACTTCCACCATGAAATAAAAAGAGATACTGACTTATTCTGGTGTATAATGCTGATCTTAATCAATTTGATCTTGAAGAATTAACTTACTAGAAATGTGCATCCACATCCAGCAAATAAGCCAACAAATTAAGATTTCAATGTAAGGTACCTTTCTACTTTATGATGATGCTTTTGACATGTTGAAAAAGGTACACTGCACAGCAAAGTATCAAGAACAGCACAGACATTGCAACAAATTAATCAAATATCTCATATAAAAAGATTTTTTACTGTAGTTTTACAGGTGGACACAATATTGCAAGGTACTTTTAACGTTCAGAATCGCTCATCATCTCTTAAGTCTTTCAAAGATTGACACTGCGTACAGCTCCGACTTCTTTTTGAAAACCTTTCATATTTCCACTTCTCCACACCACAAAACATGGTATAAACTCTCAAGAAGAGAGATGACCACCTTCTATACATTTTTTTTAGCCTACTTAGTCATTACATAAAATACCTGCTTTACAGCTATTTTCCTGCTTTATACTTTTTTTTTAAAATATATTTATATGCAACAAGTACTTTCTCACAAACTGCATTACTACTGAATGGTGAAAGATTCCAAGCATATACCTGAACAAATCCTCTGCACAGCAGAGCAACAGAAGGAAGGTTGGCAGACCTTTTTTCCATCATTATAATTCTCCGGCAACACTTCCTTTGCAAGAACAGTTTTCACAATTAGAACAAAAAATGCATTAAAAACAGTTACAAAGAATAGTCAGTCTACCTCAAACAATGCAAGGGTTTAGTAGGCTGGAAGGGGGAAAAATACTATTCCAGTGAAGCTTGAAGAAAAAAACTCACAGAGTCATATAGACTGTATGACAAGTACGCAGTCCACTGACACAAGCATTAGTTACTTATTCTGCACTAGGATGGGCATCTTCCTACAATCCTTAGAAAAGATAATATATGATATTACATTATCATTGTCTGTGTTACGAAGGCAGCCTTAGAAAAACTTGTTTGCCAAGAAGTTGCCTACAAATCTAAACATTAACAGTTTATAATTTAAAATAGTTGGCGGTTGTTTTAATGTAATTAGTCATACTGCTTCTTTTTGGTGCCTGGAAACTCCTCGCTATTGTTTTCAAATACACACATATTTAGATTGTAATGAAAGTGTTGTGGAACAATTCTGAAACATGTAAGGACAAACAACACAACTGCCACCTACTCAATTTGGTATAGGACCATTTTGGTGTTTTTAACATTGCTTTCTCTAACTATATATGTTAACTGCTACTGGTATCTAGTTCCACAGAAGCCTTGAACCATGCAAGTAAAACACGGGAAAGCATTATCCTCTTACTACAGACTAGAACTTGGCTACAAATTGGTTAAATGACTCACCCAGAGTGACCTATCACTTCGGTAGGTAACTCGACAGAAAGCATGCTCCAACTCTTATGCTCACACTCAATCCATTGGATTACTGTCTGCTCAGTGAGAGCAATACAAAGTAGGAGTTTCCATTTTACTTCCCACAAATACACCAGCATTTTATACTAGTTTTCATTTTAAATAAACTATATCTTTTTACAAGTAACTTGACCTCAGCCGACTATATTCAACCATCATTGATCTCAAATGCATAAAAAATTTGAGGGCAGAACTTTGAAAATGCTTCAAGAAGTTCATTAAACTACCCACTGCAACCAAAAAGAATCCTGAGTGACATGGGGTACAAGACGATACTTAAAAATACTCCCCATAAAATTATCCCAAATCAGAAGGAAAACAGGAGAAAACAATGGTTTACTTACTAATGAATTTCTGATCAACGACTCTTGCATTGCAATTCAACAAGAGAAGGATGTGTCTGAAAAAAGTCTCAATTATAATCAAGTTTTAACCTACCAGCATAATCTGAAAGGAATCCTCCTAGGAAATGTAGAGAGTTGTGAAATTAAACGTATTAGCAGTGTAAAGAGTGGTCAGATGGCAGAGCACTCAAGTCAAGGGGAAAAAATAATGCATGCTTTTCTGTAACACTACTGATAACAAACGCTATCTCAAGACAAATCGGAGGGGCTCAGTAACCTCTTTGGGCAAGGATCATTTACACCTTGATTTGGCGCCTATTACATAACCAGACCAGAAGCTGAGCTAGTACACACTACCACAATACAAATATTCAATTTTCAGCAGAGTATTATAAATGAAAGATAAAATGTTCAGATTGCTTTTAATTTATATTTTATGTTTTGGGGTTTTTTTTAATTTTTGCTGATACAAACACAAAAAGATTTTAAAGCCTATGTAGAAATCTCTTACTGATTAGCACAGACCATGTTTGGTATACACACACCTTCTCTAAAAACAAAATAATTCCATAAGGACAATTTTAAACATCCTACTGTGCAATAATTTCATTTGACACAATTCTTCCTACGCTGTAATAATGCTCAACAAAAGCATAGTTAGCTGTCAACATACAGCATCCATACTGAAAACTCTCACACACAAAGTTAACTGTCAACATGTGAGTAGGTGCTTTTAAGTCAATGAGACTACCCACAAACTTTCAGTTTTTCATATGTTTTTACAGGAACCTGGGTCAGGAGACCAATACAACACACACAAACACAGAACGTATGTGCTAAAGCACATAAAAAGGCCAACCCTATTCAGGAAACACAACTGAAACAGGTTGTTTTGAACTGCTCAGTACAGTGTATCTGAGACATCAGGATAAATTTCAAGCAAAAATATTAGCAGATCTCTGTTGTGTAGAAGAATGTTTACATACATTTTTTTATTTATTTATACCTCAAAAGCCCAGATGAACCAAAGTTAACCTAATTTGAACTTCTTGGCTTTTGACAACAAGCACTGTAATTCATGTATACACTGCATTACTAATTAGAAAAATGGGAAAGACTGTATCACTTAGAGAGCAATCATTTAAATCTGTGGCAAAAAAAAATATTGTTTTGACTTACTATGGTAATGTACTTCTACATAAACGGGCACAGAGCTTTCTAAGCTAACATTTAGAAACACACACAACAAATACAGCAAGTATTCTGCCAAGAATTTAAGAATTTTTTGGTTTGTTTTTTTTTTTTTTTAAGAACTTTTTTTTGTAAGGTGCCTTTTAAAAATCTGTATTCAAGCACATTACAGCCTTAAGGGAAGTCATAATTAAAAAGAAGTTAAATACAAGGATCTACTTACTTTAGAACAAAATTCTGTACTTGGAAGCTTAGGCATACTTTCTATACTACCTCATAACAAAACAAGCAATTCAATGTTTCTCTTAAGTTTCCAGATCAAGTCAGAAAGCCAGGTGCAAGAAACCTCTATTTTAATTCAACCATGGTGTATTTTTAAGTTCTAGTCACTTCTTGAGTCACTAACAACAAGGAGGTGCAAGATATTTTTGAATAAACAAAGTTATGATACAAGACTCCTTTAAAGCTATAATGAGGTTACAGCTTTGCAATTACTACACAACAGACAGATCCTTGCACCAACACAAAAATAAGTAAAATTTTTTAAAAAGCTGCAGCAGAGGCTAAAAATGCAATAATATTTCTACTTTCAGAGTTAATCTCTATCTAGACAGAAATACATTTAGAAGTATAGCAAATACAGCAGAAACACTTTCTGGGAACTACCATTCCACTGCGGGCGCACACAACTTTGATATGAAGGGACTGAGCTACAGACCAAGATTTTCAGGTGCAAACAGCCACTTATGGGACCCATTTTTAGCATCAAACTTCAGGACATGTTAACTGCCCTATTTTTTCCACTGAATACCAATTCTCTAAAATGAGATTCTTTTAAAGAGAATTCAAATGAAATTTTTTATAAATTCCAGAGATTTTTTTTTTTTATTTTCAGTTCTTAGCTAAGGGCTTTTGCTTTCATTTGTTGGTAGAACTGACACACAAATGGGTCACAATAACAATGACTACTCTGACAGCAATATTAAGTTTCTAGAAGAGACGTGTAGACAAGGTTTATCTATTACTACACTCTTAGCTTTATCAACAGCTTCCTGAAAGTGAAACGGAAATACACTTGCAAGTCCAGTCAGTCAGCTCATGATAGCAAGTATTCAAATCCCTTCCTAAAATCAGAAGCAGTCGACACCTTGAAGTTTAGCATGCTGGCTGAATTCTCAACATAAACAACAGTGGAAGTTGGAGAGAAGGAAAAAAAAAAAAGGCATTGGACACATCCATAGTCTTCAAGATCATAAAACTGGATCTTATGAGTTGTGTTCTATTAACTTGCCACTATAAGAGCACACAAAGTACATCAACAGACACAGAACAATTCTTCCAGGTCCAAGCAAAGATGCCTTTGCAATATAAATCTAAACAACTATTTTGCTCTTGCAGGTCTTTACAAGTCTTAAGTCTGAAACATATCCAAGTTTCCAGAAACATAAAGGTTTCCACTAACTGATGTGACAGCAGGTTTGATCATCTTAAACTCCCTTCCCCCAGCTGAAGAGTTAAGACTAGCAGCCAGTCACCAGCACCAGATGTTACAGCCATGCAGGCACACAGAAATGTCTCCTTCACACACTCAAGTCACACCGACACACGCACATATACAAGAAGGAGACGCAAAAAGTTCTTATCTTCCCCTAGGGATAAAATAGCGCAAAGTTGGAAACAAGTTTTTCCCCGATAAAACAGACTTACAGCAGAAATGAAAACATGCTTGCGTTAGATGTGGACCAGCAGCTTCTGCTGCTGGTCCACATCTAACGCAAGCATGTTTTCATTTTCTCATATTACAAACCCTCCAAAACAAAGTTACCTGTAACTTCACAAAAAAAACCCACCCCAAACAGAAACGCTAAACCTAGGATACCTGTAAGCAAATCCTTGTTTCCGTCAGGAGCACACATACACTAACTACAGCATAAACACTGCCTCTCGCACCCTTCCCCACCGCTCTACCGTCCCCCTCTCATCCCTAACCTGTCACCCTGTGCCATCTCCCCCCACCCCAGCTCGCACCTGCACGCTCCCCCCCGGGTCAGCTTCACGCCAAAGCTCCAAACCGCCGCCCCGGCGGGCAGGGGAAGGCCGGCTCCCTCCTCCGGGGGCAGCGCTCAGGAAAGCGGCTCGGTCCGTTTCAAGTTTGTTTTACAAACACGTCCGAGGGAACACCAGAGCCTGTTTACACACCACCGTAACCGCCGCCAGGAGGAGAGTGGAAAAGGCGCAGGCGAAAAAAATATTTTTCGAAAGAAAACCAGCCAGCAGTACCCTTGTCTCACCCCCTTTCTTCACCCCGGGCCTTCCCGGGGGCCGGCGGAGCAGGCCGCAGGGCCACTCCGGCGAGGCGCGCAGCCCGGCGCCGCCCGGGAGCGGAGCCGGCGGCAGCCCCGGCCGTGGGTGGCAGGTTTCGCTGCCCCGGCGCCGGGCCCGGGGGGAGGCGGCGGGCGGGGGCCGGGCAGCCGCGCACCCCCGCCGCAGCGCGGAGACAGGCTCGGCGGGGGGGTGGAGGGGCCGCGGAGGCGGCCGCCGCTAGGCCCGGGGCCGGGCTGGGGCGGGCGGCGAGGCGGCGGCGGGAAGGAGCCGTCCCGGGCGGGCCAAGCGGGCCGTGGGGCGAGCTGCCAGCGGCGGCCGCGGAGGATGCGGGGCCCAGGCACCGCTGGGCCGCGGCCTCGACTTCGGCCGGCCCCGGAGCGGCGCCCGGCGGCCGCCGCCGCCCGCGGCCGCGGAGGAGGGCGGGGGGCGGCAGGCCGGGTCGGGCCTGCGGCTGCGCTCCCGGCTCGGGCGCCGCGCGTCCCCCCCGCTCCCCCTCGGAGACAAAAGCAAACGGAAACCCGGCGGGACGGCCCCGGACCCGCAGGGCCCCGCCACGGGCCGCGCCGCCGCCCGGCCCTCCCTCATCGGCCCGCGGCCGGGACGGCGACGGGGCCCGGGGCGGCGGCGGGGGCCGGGGAGGGGGCGGCCGGGGCCGGACTCACCGCATGAATTTTCTTGTCCCGCGGATCCAAGATGGCTGAGTATCCAGCACGGAGGATGCTGGGGGAGCAACCTTTACCCTCTGACCCGGCCGCCGCCGCCGTGACCCCGCCGCCGCTCGGCCCGGCAGCCAGCGCCGAGGGGCGGGGGCAAGCGCCGCCGCACGGCACGGCGCGGCGCGACGCGGAGCGGAGCGGAGCAGCCCCGAGGGCAGCGGCGCGGAGGGGCTGAGGGGGACGGGGAGGAGGAGGAGGAGGAGGAGGAGGAGGAAGGAGCAGCGAGGCTTGCTCGGCTGCGCTCCCTCCGCCTCCCGCGGGAGACGCGGCCCAGCGCCTGGGGCCGCGCACGTCGCCGGGCCCGTGGCGGAGCACGTAGGCCTCGGGGCTGCCGGGCCCCGCCGCGCTCCGCGGGCCTAGGGCGGCCGGAGGCGCCGGGGCTGACAGAGGCGCTGCTGGTCGGGGTCGCGGGACTCCGACGCGGCGGGCGACGGCGCCCGGCCCTGCCTGGCCCCCATTTTGTGAGGGGAGAGGGCGGCCCGGCCCGGGCGGCGCGCAGGCTGGGTGCGCCGGGCCAGACAGGGGGTGTGGGGCCAGCAGGGTCCGGCGGCAGCGGGACTCCCCGGTGCTCTTCTCAGCCTGCGGAGGCAGGAGCCCCCAGGGGTGCCGGGGGGCTGTGGAGACCTACCCCGGGCGGCCGCGCTCCCCCGGGAAGCGCCCCAGCGACCAGAGGGGCTGTCCCGTCCCCTGTGGCCCCGGCCTGTCTGCTCTGCCTGGGTCAGAGAGTGCGGAAGGAACCGCCTGGCCTTGCTGTAGGCTGTGTGTTAGCCTGCGGAGGATCTAGGTCAGGAACTACCGTCCTGATGAGATAAATTCTGTGAAAGTTCATATTTTCTCTGTCAGTGAGGTAGCAGCGGGCAGGCACGCCCTGCTATCCACTTTGTTACGGAAAAGCGCTGCCAAGATGACCCAACTGGGCTTTTTTTTTTTTATCAACCCTGGAAATATGTATGTTATAACAATGGCTCAAGTACAGCAAATGCTGATGCGCAAAACACTCGTCATGCAAATAATCCCCTTGAATTCAATGAGACTATTAACGGTACAAAAGCTAAGCCTGTGCACAAGTGTTTACAGGATCGAGGCCAACAGTATTTGTGAACTGGCTTCGCTACTCCATCAAGAAAAACAACGGCATGTCTACTTTAATTTTGTTATGAAATCATCATAAAGTTTAAAAATTCAAACAAAAAGATGAGCGTATAATACTTGGCCAGAAATAGCGGATTTCTTTCAATAGTTTCACCTGTGTGCTTTCTTCTCAGGTTTGATTTTGGAGCTCCAAACTGAATTTAAAAAGTATTCAGTAGGCTGCACAACACTAAGACTTTTTAGAAATGTTAGTACTACAGTAACATGTCCGTCAACATACACACGTTTTGAAGATGAAAGAACAGTCTTTCATCTAAGCTGGGAGACCAGTTTCTTAATGCCACCACCTTTTTGTGCAGCACAATTGCATGCTGAGCATGGGTGCCATGTCATTAAAATGAATGTCCATACACTTTGTCCAGGAAAATACTGCATTTTATTATTCTAATATTTTAACATTTCCTTTGTCACTCAAATATTCATGCATTTGCTATAAACAAACCATTATAAAACACTCTAAGTGACATCCTGTTTTAAGTAGAGTATCTGTGAACTTCTGGAGTACTTTTGTTGTTCAATCTGAAAAAGATTTCTTTACACCACATGACACGTAAAGGCAGTACTTTTAGACTGAAAACAGTAATGAATCTTATTAATCTTTACTATTGTTAAATAAGCTTTTCTCTAGTCTGACCTTTTTACATCCATTTACAAACATTTTGCTTCATTATGTTTCATTTTACACTTTAATGGTCTGAGTTTCTTTTTCAAAAGCTAATTTTTGTTACATTTCCCCAAAGAGAAGTCATTTAAGACTTACGATACCCAATGATACGATGCAAGTAAACTAAGCCCCTGACATTGTCATTGCATCTATGTGGACTGATCTCGCTGTCCATTACAAAATTACAGTTTACAAAATTACAGTTTACATGCAAATCAATTAACATTTATGTGACAAGAAGCCTGTATAGTTCAACAGAGCTAGGGAATGGAAAAAAATAGGTTTTCTTGACTTAGACTGGTTAGCTTAGTATAACAACCTAACTATCAATCACAATGTATGTAAATTGTGATTTAAATTCTGTTAATTAAAAAAACTCTAACCTGCCCTTCTGCCTAAAACTGTGTGTTCAGTTGAGGAACCTTGTCACTGTGGCTGTAGTGGGGGTGTATTTGACTTCCTCGTTTGTTTTCTTAAAGAAAGTGAAAGCTGTTTGCATTTAAATGGTTTAAAATAACCTTTGAAGCCGCTGAAGAGGATGTATTGTCATGTATGTGTTCATACATTCGCTACTTTTAGTCTGGGCTCAATACATTTTTCTACAATGGTGAGGCCTGTTGCGCATAGTTGCACCTGCTTAATTAAAGAGGTGTCCTGAGCTCATTTAATTCAATGGCTACTAATCGTGTGTGGACACTCCTAATCCATTTTGAACCTTATATGGTACAGTTTGACCTCCTTGTGTAAGTCTTTGTCTACAAACAGATATGCATTTGTTATTTTTAATCTCATTTAATCAATGGTATCTTTTTTTTTTTCTTATTTCACAGACCAGGCTGATTGATGCACATCAGTTTTTAATCAATGTAAGAATGTCTGAAGGAGTCAATCTTCAAACTTTTGTCTATGACAGCATGTGCAGGCCCATGCAGTCAACAATTCATGTGGTGCTGTTAAAGTCAATCAATCAGCACAGTCTTCTACCTAATCTTCATGAAAGCCAGGGCCTTAATGTGCATGTTCTGAAGCAGTCATGATACTCATCTGGTAGTCATTTGGATTTCCAGCTGGCTATTTCTTCTGCTAATGCCAACAGAAGGCTAAAAGCCTAGAGCATCTGGCTGGAAAATTTGGGAAGAGGTCGTCAAGAGAGACGGATGTGCTCAGAATCCCCAAATGCTTTATTGTCATGGCTCTGGGTGTTCACTGGAAATTCTCTGCAGTTTTTCTGAACCTTTACTCCAGAGAGTTTGTGAATGCTCTTCGGCTCCGTTCAAAGCGTCACCAATAGATGTGGGCAATGCAGTCGCAGAAGTGGGAGGAAGGCAAATTGCCCAGAGTATGTGCAGGGCATAGTTAGGGTGTTCCACTTTACCAAAACATAGAATTAAATTAGTCATAGGAAGACCATCCTCGTTCACGAGTGGAGGCAGAACATGGTGAATAGCCAACCTTGTAAGTCATTTTTAAATAGGACAAAAAAGTGCATTGGAGCGCAGCAAGGGTCTTTCCTTCTGCCACCTACAGATTGTCCCAGTATTCCTCAGGAAAAAGAAATACAGCGCAGTCACCTAGAGCAAGGGTTAGCAGCTTTGCAGCGGTGGTGAAACAGGCTGTATTTTTCGTTCTCAAACTAGGGTTTAAGTCCCTAGGAAGAAACAGCTTGAACCAGAAGACAGTGCCCCTCGATTGCAAGGTGCCTTTGATTAGCTAAAACAGTGAAATACCTCTTCTGAAGGAGGCAGAGGTTTCTGATTTCTGCTGAACTCGCAACCATGTAAGACTCATAAATTGGGAGCGGCAGCTTCTCACGGATGTCTTTCTTGCTGCATGATGTTCAAAAATCTCAGTTGCTTTCTTTGGAATAAGGTTGTAGAGTTACAGCACTGCTCTGCATTAATCTTTGCCCTAGAAGAAGGTAGCAGATTTTTTTCATAAATATAACCTATTTGATTTTTTCAATATTTCTAAAACACAAGGATAAAGGTGTGTCAAAGCATACACCAAATCTGATATTAAAGATCTCACCACAAAGAGGTGTTAAAACATTTTTTCAAGAATAGAAGCACTAAGACCTCTCATTTTCTTACTGTATTTTCTCATAATTCTTAATTATTACACTAAAATGGAGCACAAAATACTTAGATTTGGGAGGATTTGGTTAGTTAGTTTGACTTTTGCAAGTTCATCTCCAATTTCTAGTTTATTTAGGAAAGGTAAGGGAAGGATAAGCTGTTTCCATGGCACTGTCCTTATCTATCCTTTCACTCCTACAGGGGATTTCCAGGGATGGTTGCTGGCAAGGGAAGCCCTAGAAGTGCAGCTCCATTGCTGTTTTAGTGTTAAAACGCATCACAAGGTATCCACACAGATGGCCTCTCATCTGCTGGATTTGTAGTTTCCAGGAGAGAATATTGGGAGCGGAAGTATCTTTATCTCAGTCTCTCATATTTTTACTATCAGGAAACCCTATCTCAGCCTTCTGCTGTAGTGCCTTCAGTGTCTGATTTAGTGCTAATTATACCAGAGTACCAGGGGAAAAGAATACCAAGTTTAAAAAGAAATCTGCCAATTCTGGAAAATAATATGACCCCGAACAGGAGATAAAATGTAAAATTTTCCAAAAATAAGATGCTTCATGCTACTGTGTAGCAACTAAGAGGTCTGCCAGAGTGCTAGTAAATGAGAGGATAAATCAAGAATTAGAGATAGCAGCAGTTTCAAGTATTTCTTAAGACAAAGAGAAGAATAATGCTGCAGAGGGAAATATGTTTTCCAGAGGAGAGAAAGTATTAGAGAAACACAAGCCGGTGCCAGAGTGCGTGCTGACTGACATTCCCAAGCAAGATTATCCCCAGAGAGATGGGAGTTACAGCCGTGGTGATGGGGGAAACCTTCCTGTCTTAGTTCTGAAGATTGCAGTCAGCAGCGCTCTTGCTGGTGGTCATTGGAGAGCTGCCTGGTCAGAAGTGCTGTTTCTTATTTGAATCTGTTAAATCATAGAATCATAGAATCGTTTAGATTGGAAAAGACCTTTAAGATCATCGAGTCCAACTGTTAACCTAGCACTGCCAAGTCCACCACTAAACTATGTCCCTAAGTGCCACATCTACAGGGTTTTTTAAATACCTCCAGGGATGGTGACTCAACCACTTCCCTGGGCAGCCTGTTCCAAAGGCTTGATAACCCTTTTGGTGAAGAAATTTTTCCTAATATCCTATTTAAACCTCCCCTGGCACAACTTGAGGCCGTTTCCTCTTGTCCTATCGCTTGTTACTTGGGAGAAGAGACCGACACCCACCTCGCTACAACCTCCTTTCAGGTAGTTGTAGAGAGTGATAAGGTCTCCCCTGAGCCTCCTTTTCTCCAGGCTAAATGACCCCAGTTCCCTCAGCCGCTCCTCATAAGACTTGTGCTCTAGACCCTTCACCAGCTTTGTTGCCCTTCTTTGGACGCACTCCAGCACCTCAATGTCTTTGTTGTAGTGAGGGGCCCAAAACTGAACACAGCATTCGAGGTGCAGCCTCACCAGTGCTGAGTACGGGGGGACAATCACTTCCCTAGTCCTGCTGGCCACACGATTTCTGATACAAGCCAGGATGCTATTGGCCTTCTTGGCCACCTGGGCTCACTGCTGGCTCATATTCAGCCGGCTGTCAACCAACACCCTCAGGTCCTTTTCTGCTGGGCAGCTTTCCAGGCAGTCTTCCCCAAGCCTGTAGCATTGCATGGGGTTGTTGTGACCCACGTGCAGGACCCAGCACTTAGCCTTGTTGAACCTCATACAACTGGCCTCAGCCCATCGATCCAGCCTGTCCAGATCCCTCTGTGGAGCCTTCCTTCCCTCAAGCAGATCAATACTCCTGCCCAAATTGGAGTCGTCTGCAAACTTACTGAGGGTGCACTCGATCCCCTCGTCCAGATCATTGATAAAGATATTAAACAGAACTGGCCCCAATACTGAGCCCTGGAGAACACCACTTGTGATCATGTCAAAAGACAGACAATGTTTTATTTTGGGTGTTGTGGGCTTTTTGGCATGACTTTTCCATGTGGCTAACTGATGTAGTTACTATGAATATATGCTACATAGGACAGTCTCTCCATTAAGCTGCAATCCCTATTGATAAAAACATAAACTTAAGTGTTTAAGATGGCCATAATTAAAAGTTAAGCTGGGAAGTAAGAGTTATTACAATGGCTTTATAAAAAATGATTGGCAAATATATAACCAGCAGCCTGGGGAAAGCATTCACAGTGTCTAAGGTAAAAGGAGGCTTAGTGTCCCTTATGACAGGTCTCAGCTGGAGAAGGGAACAGCCTGGGGGGCTCGAAAGTGCTGGATTCTAGTTCTTGCTTTTTGACAGTTTTTCAAGTTTGATGGTCAGGCCTATTTCCAAAAATGTGCTCACCCCTAAATAAGTGTTAATGAGCCCAACAAATGAACTCTGGCTACAGCAGATGACGATAGTTTGCCATCCCACCAGAAGCCAGAGGACTCCAGTATCACCATCCCACTGGGCAGAGTGTTGGGAGCATGGCCCCAGCCCTGTTCAAGCAAGTTGCCAGCGTGCAGCTACAGAAGACCCACAACAGCACGGCTGCCTGGGCAGCCCAAGTTGGCCAGCTCATGCCATTATCAAGAGTTTGATGGTGCCTGGAGAAGGTTCCCTGAGCCCCTCAGCAGTGCTGTTAGCTACCTGTGTCTCCTGCCGGCCCTGCAGCCTGTGGATGGTTTCACGTGTGGACAGACCCTGGGAGTGCTTGCTGACTGTGGAAGTATTTGGCTGGGCTTTGTGCTTGTTTGAAGAGGAGAGTCAGCTGTTAAGCTATTTTAAAGGCTTTGCTGGGGTCCTGATCATCACATTGGATGACTCTGAACATTGGCGGAGAGTCTGTTACATTTTTCCTGCAATAAGGCCAAAGGCCAGCCGCCAAGCATGGCACCTTTGTTACCGGCAGATCCAGGACAGAATGAGGCTTACAAGGGCTCGGAAGGGCTTGAGCTACCTCACTTTCCAAAGCCATCATCAGCTCATGTTTTAAATTGAGACTTGTTTACTACAGACTTAGGCAGAAAAAACAAAAAGCACATCCTTTTGCTCTTGCCAGCCTTGGTGTATTTGCCTGTTCATCCCAATGAAGGCTGAAACCCAGATCGTAAGTCCAAAGCTGCTACTTACCTCCTCAGCCAATTCAAGCAGCACCATGTTGCTAGGCTGATGAGAGAGGGAACTTGCTGCATCAAAGCTAATCTGCGTCTGCAGCCAGTATACTGAATTGAATTACTTTTCATTCTGGCTTGCATAAAACCAACCCCCGGCGTGCCTGGGAAACTCCAATAGCGATTACCATCACAGAGCTCAGACTGAGCCTTCCCAGCTGAGCAACAACCCCACTGTATCAGGGACTATAGCCCTCTGTAATGGAGCAATAGCAGCTACTTTTGAGCTCTTCTTCACCTTCACTATGCTGCCCAGCAAGAGATATAACAATGTGCATATGCCAGCTCAGGACCCTCCAGAAGTTTCCTGGGTCTCAGTTTTGCTGCAGCCGCTAGGATGCTGGTTTATTACAAAAATGCCTCCAAAGCCTTGGATACCACCAATGGTTCCCTATTCCTGTCCCATTCAGGACCATAAATTCAGACTTCTGTTTACTGTGCAGCCAAGTTATTTTTGAAATCTCATGATGCAGAAATTCAACTGTAAATATTGCATGCTCAAACATTTGAACCTCTCCCACCTCTTCCCACTCCAATCCTGCTCATCATTTTCAATACTCTTAGTGGAGGAGCTGCCCACATCTGAAAGCAACGGAGCCACTCTGCATGGGGAGACCAACTGACCGAGGCAGTCTGCTGCTTCCTCAGTCAGACATATCTCTCAGCAGAAATAAGCTGAATTTTAAATTCAGTGGCCTGCCGTGCTCCCATCACCTCCAGCAGAGCCTGTGGTTCCTATTGCAGCCCTGCTCCTCGCCTGGCTCTGCTTCTTGCTTGGGTTGGCACTGAGAAAAGTGGCAGCATCTTCAGAGAAGAAAAGTAAGATTTTCTTTAATTTTTCTCTCTCTCCCTCTCTTTCTTTCTCTCTCTCCCTCTCTTTCTTTCTCTTTTCTTTCTTTTCTTTCTTTACTTCCTTTCCTTCTTTCTCTCTCTCTTTCACTCTCCCTCTTTCTCCCTCTCTCTCGTCTCTCTCTTGATGTATCTCTTTCTCTTATCTTGCTATCTTTTTGAAATCACACACAGTGTGATGTAAATATTCTTGCAATAAGCAGCCAAATTCTTTTAGTACAAGAGACTAACCCCACTCCTGCTGTGGCTCCTGCGCAAACAATCTGCTGCGCCTGTTGGGGAGCCCCACAGATTTCGGTACGGGCCTGAAACACGCAGGTCATGTTGTGCAAAACTTACAATTACGATTTCTACATCCAGGAAGTTTCCTATTTCATTACGGGTTGTGATAGCTAGAAATGAAAGCATTAAAGCCCCAGTTCTGCAGCATTTTCTCAAGTAGAAGCTGTGGCAGGTGGTGCCTGGGCTGGGCCCAGGGGCAGACCCACCAAGACAACACTGCACATTTTAAATTCTTTTTTTTTCCAGGTACGGTCCCAGCAAGCTTGCGTTCGCAGCAGGTCCATGGGGTATACATGCTTTCCCTTATTATTAAGAAACAGTGTAACACTGCTTCCCACTGGTAACTGAAAGGATACAGTATCACGTACTGGCAGGAGTCGTGTATCTCACATACACAAACGTATTTTACTTTTTATTTTTTTCCTTTGATGTTAAGTCAGATGAATTTGAAAGCTAGGGATACAATTCATCTCACCACCTTTAGCTGTCTGAAGAGGAGGCGCCTGGTCTAAGCTATTCGTCCAGTCTTCCTGCAAGCCAATGGAGAGAGAAGGGGATTTTTACTCCTTCGCTACCTCCCGAGGGCGGGTGTCTCTGCCGGCTGCAGGTGACTGGCGTAGATGGGCTATGTGGTGCTTGGATGGCTAGCGCTAGCTGGGAGAAATTATACAGTCTGTTTACTCAAATGGGAAGCCTGAATATTACTCGTTCTGCATATTTAGGAGGCGTTTACTAAAAAGTAAGTTTGTGCACAAATATAAAGATTTTCTGCTGAGAGCCTGTGTTTGGAAAGTATGCAAGACAGTCTCTCTTTTATGCACTACATGGTAAATCTGGTCATGAAATATTATGTTGGCATAACAGAATAGGAAGTATTCTCTTGATTGCAAGATTTAATTTGATAGGAAGATCCTAAATATAAAACTATGTAAGCCTAATGTATATTCCTAAAACCAATTTCAGAAGGACCCTGTCTTTTTCAGGGCTGGAAAAATCATATGCAGGAAAACAATTTCTTAATGTGAATTTGTTATTAGCTTCTTTAAATGTAAGTAGCAGTTCTAATATCCTCTGTTTTCATACTGATTAAGTTATGTCTGGTTTTTTAGTATGAAGGCATATTTATTTTAAATTCACCACCATAAAGAGCTGTTACAAGCTCCAGAGATCAAGATTCTAGTGTTATAAATACATAGCTGGAAACAGTCCTTTCCTGAGTGCTTACTGTCAAAACAGACAAGACAGAAATGGAGGAGATGATGAAAAAGAACTGAAGTGACTTGCTAAAAGTCGTGTTCTAGTATCCTCTCCCAAGCTCCAGTGCAGGGGTAAAGCTGCTGACTGGGACTGCAGATGGACTAGCTTACCCTACAGTTAGCTTGGCCTTTCCAGTTCAAGAAAAGTGTTCCCTAGGGAGAAAAACAATATGACAAATGGTTTATATTCAAACATGGAATATCCTGAGCAAGAATTTTATGATTTTTAGCATTGTTAGCATGGCAAAAGATTTTGTGATTAATAGTTGTGGTTGCCACATCCTTGTTAGCAACCCAAGTAAAATACTAGCTGAAGGCTGCTGAGTATGATCTTTTTTAAAAAAGTGTACAGATATGAGATAATCTGAGACAACTTCTTCAGCAGCCCAGGTATACTCTGACCCTGTCCCAACTTCCCCACTCAGCCTTGAGTGTTTATTGAGAACATATATGGAGATTTCTTGTGCTAATCCAGTGAAAAGATAGTTGGTGCTCTGAGCCCTGAGACCACTTGAGGTTTGGTCAGAAAATAAATCTGACTTCAGAGTTCCCAATATTGACTCTAAAAGATTGTGACCCCTCTTCTGTTGGTTCATATTTGTTTACAAAAATGTAAATGGATTAATTTTGTAGCAGCAGGCATTGTGCCAAGTCAAGAGCCTAGCTTCATGCCAGACCATGTATTATCCATCCTTCAACAGTCAACATAAAATCAGGGAAAGCTATGAACTAGCTCTGGCTGGATCAGCAAGCCCATACTGGGATGGACCAGAGTGTGCTGTGACCCAGGGGTGCGCAGATCTGGCAGGAGCCATCATGGCATCATGGCCTGAGGGTAGATAGTCGTATTTTGGGTTGGTTTTTTTACAGCTAGTCACATTGCAAACTGACAAAAAGCTGCTTAGCCCAGGAAACCCTAACAATTAGGTCTCTGTGCTCGGCTAACGAAGTTACGTTGTTTTCAGGGAGGATGAGCTGTAGGACAGGCCTCGCATCTGCCTACAAAACATCGAATGGACCTACCCTGGGAGCACAGCCTGTGCGTTGCTCTGCTGCATGGCGAAGCACTAGGAAGTTTGGCCTTTGCACTTCTTCCTCCTTGTCTTGGGTGAAGTGCGTGAGTCAGTCGTCATTCATTGCCTTTGGGATACCTGAGATGGCATTGCTCTCTCCTCTGGTGCAGATGGGGGTTTTACTGTCCTATCAACCATTAAAGCGACATCTGTAGCCGTCAATTCTGGTTGTTGAACCACTAAACCAATAAAGGAGAGTAGGACAGTGTAGGACACTCGTTGACAAAATCACCCGGGTCTGAGCTGAAACTGAAACACCACTTGCTAGACATTAACTGCTGCTGGCTTAACTCTTCATGAGTGAATTTACGTTTATGTAAGTAGTTTTATATACTCCTTTGCGATTCCCATAGATGTTCATAAGCAGGATTTTGTGAGACAAGTTTCAATGTTACTATTGGTATTCTCATTATTATAGTTGCTAATTGCCTGTAGAAGAGTTGTGTTAAACCGAGCCCAGGTTGCAGTGTGTTAGGTCAGGACCTGCCCTGGAAGGTTCCCAGCGTGGCAGCCAGCTGCTGTGGAGCAGGGGAGATGGGTTTCCAGCACAGCCTGGGGCACATCGTTTGAGCCCTTTTGCCAGGCGGATCTGACACCCAGAAGCAGCCTGTTTTCTCTGTGTTTCTCCAGATGGTTGCTCTGCTGCAAATGTCTAGCCTCAACTATTCATTCCACTATGTGTTGCCACTGTAAATAAAGAAATGCGGGATGTCAACCAAATTTTCACTAGTTATGAGGAAATAAGTGTCTTAATTCAAGTCTACTGTGAAATGACTTCTGTGTCTTGGCCTTGTGATATTTTCAGTAGAAGATCTTCCTGATGCCATAGATAAAAATTTTGTTGGAGGGAAGGGAGTAATCCTAGTGCTAAAACATATGTTTCTAAGCTCACCGCTGAGCATTTTCATAAGTTTAATCATATCTAATGCATTAAAGAATTTATCATTTGTAACATATAGTTAAAATCCCTGTGGTATAATATAGCAGTAACTTGTACAAATTCATCTGGAAAAGTGCAAGCAATAATTTTTTTGTTTACAGTATTATAGAATATTTTACGTTTTATGGCAGTTTGGGGAAAAGAAAAGCTATTGAATTAGTTTAGAATAATTCCTCATTTGTATTCTCTAAACTGGGCAAACAGTCTTTCACTTCTCCTTTATAAGAGACATTTTATGAGCACTGGGGCTTCACCCACCCACAGCAAGGAAAATAACTAACAATTGTGTTTTAGGGGCTGTGTCACATGCATGTGCATCGTGTGTGTGAATACTGTACTGTTACAGTTCTCTGGAGAGAAACAGAGCAGTTGTGGATCCTACTTTCTAAACCCATCTCCTGGGATGAAAATAAAAGCTCGCTAGTCATCCCTGCTGCTACATATCGCATGACTTTCTTTTTCTTTGGGGTTTCTTGAGAATAAGAGATGCCCAGTTACAATTTTCACAAAACCATTCCTTCCCTGAAATTCTTGTATAAAAAATAAGTAGAAATATTAGTTAAAAACAAAATATTTTTTAATACATTCTGATTTCTCTTGTCTCATCTGCCAACAGAATTACTTCTCAAGTCCTAATACTTGTTTATTTTAGATTGGGAACTTTTCCAGAGGGGATATACCCTGATTATTCTATGCCAGTGGTGCAAATATTGAAACACTACTTCTACACCAAACCATTGCCAGAGGAATGAAATTCACTTCACACACAAAAGGAACACAAATATCACAGATACTCACCTCCTTACTTCATTTCCATTGTAGCGGTATTGCTACTTTGCTTGCATTTTAGGAACATTTTTCTGTTTTCCTTAGCAAAGGAGCTATCTGCAGTGATTTTCTTTTCACCTCTTATAAAAGGAACATCTTTCATCCATCAATACTTTCTAAATCATATATTCAGCATTTAATTATTTTAGGTCTGCCTTCTGAAACGAAATTCCTTCCGATCTTGCGTGAAATGCCTAGGGAGTGTCATAACCTAAGCCAAAAGTCCCTGCCGGACGTTCACTGCATGGCTGCGTGCAGGATGCCAGCACTGACCTGCGTGGTTGTTAGCCTCTCCTCAGCTGGGTAACCTGCAGCACGGCCTCTGTCGTCGGTCCCTCCAGCTCACCCCCTGGATCCATATCAGTATAGATAGTATAGATCTATAAATCTATACGTCTGTATATCATGATCCACTACCTGTATGTGGGATGCTTCCGTGCAGCTGTGGTGAACATCTCTGGACCAGTGGTAACCACTGAATACATCCTATTAGTTTAGCTTGTGTTGTCCCAGAATCCAAATCCTGTGGAAACCCTCATTCTGAATTAAACTGCTTCAACTGAATTTTATTTTAAGCAGCATAAGAAATTTAACATGTACCTCTCTGCTTGATTTCCCTACCACATTTTAGCATTCTTTGGGATTTAGATCAGTAAATTTTTGTTGTTCATGACATCCTTCCTCCTACCTCCTCACCCTTCTTCTGGGATTCCCTTCTAGGTTACTCTCTTCATCTAATCAGGGACTCTTTCTTTCTCTCTCTGTCCCTCTGACCTTTGAAGTACAATTTCTTCATCTCCATTTGGTCCATCAGTGGAAAAGTGCATTCTTGCCCATGAAACCTCTGTGTTTTAGACAGTTCTCAATGTCTCAGCTTTTGGCAAGCACTTTGATAGCCTGGATACTTGTTTAGG
The DNA here is from genome assembly GCF_018139145.2 of Gymnogyps californianus. Taxonomy (NCBI): domain Eukaryota; kingdom Metazoa; phylum Chordata; class Aves; order Accipitriformes; family Cathartidae; genus Gymnogyps; species Gymnogyps californianus. Next base: position 179,058,724 of record NC_059471.1, read on the forward strand.
CCTTTTTATTTGTTTTGTGTTCCCTGCTTGGTATAGTTCTGCACTCTACACTTGCCTCCATCCAGCTCTCTGGGACAAAAAGTATGCTTCCAGGTAGTGCACACTCTTTAGCATCCCCTCTCTCTTCTCAGTGTTAAGTCTTAATGACTTCTTTTTCTCCTCTTTACTCTTTTATATGACAGGATTCTTGGAAGCCTTTAGCTATTTTGCTGCTCTTGGAGGGAAGGGATTGTACATAGATTTCTTCAGCGCCATCAGAGCACACTGATACATCAGGGATTGTACCGATCCCCCGCTGTGCCAAAACAAGCTTTTGCATCTGGGAACCCCAGCTGGGATGCAACTGCTTCTTTCCAACCGCAGCACATCACAGAGGATCACCTCCAAGGCCAAGGAAGTGGCAACCATGACTATTCATCATGAAATCTCTCACCGTGGGAGGTAACGATGGCTGGAGCGCAGCCGCAGGCTTACCAGCACACTGCCTGTCATATGGTCTGGCTCTGGCTCCCCTCAGCCTTGGCCGTGCTTACAGTCATCCTTCGCTGTCACACATGAATTTGTGTCCTGGAAATGAGAAGGAGAGTAGCTGAAAAAGTGTTTGGATTAGACAAAAGTCTGGTGTTACTATTAATAGCTACACACACACACACAGACACACACACACAACTCTGGCAACTCGGGACGTGCAATACTTACAGGAGTATGATTCTCTGGAAATGATGCCCCTCTTTAGCCACTCTTATTCTCTTTCTCTTGCAAAAGGACACTGGAAAAAGAGAAAAGAATAAAAACACTGAATCCATTGTAGTTGGCTCTTTTACATAGACATTTTGCTGCTTACACCTTCCTCTGTCTGAAAGAACCGCGACAGGAGGATTCGGTCTAAATAACTGCAGCCTTGCTCAATAACACAGCACTTTCTTTCCTGGAAATGCATTTTATGCACCTCAGCTTCAAACTCTAACAACTCTCCTAGCCAGTTAGAAATATGGAGTTCATGTTTAAAAGGTAGATAAAAGGTTTTGCTTTCCTGAAACATCCTTCTAATTACGAGCAAACGGGATGACATTTTTCCTTGAAAGATGCTTTTACATAGATGTTTTTGTTTGAACGCAGAAAAATATTCAAGAATCTGATCAAAATTCAGACACCAGTCATGCAAGTAAGTCATCCTCTAGTATGAAGAATTCAAACAGGATTTCTAATCTGATGACTCTGAAATGCAAAAAACCCAACAGCGTGAAAACCCCCCAAAAGACAAAACCCCCACCCAAAGCTTGCAAATAATTGTTTCTTCTTTGCTCATTTACAAATTCAATCCAACAGTTTCTCACATGCAATCACTAAACTCTTATTTAAATTTTTCAGGATAATCTACTTCTGGCCTGCAGTGACACAAACATGCTCCTCTACCCATTTGGCCCAGCAGATATTAACCTCAGTCTAAAATCGTTAGCTGAGCGCATTGGCATTAAGAGCTCGCAGGTGCGATGCCGCCGACCCCAGTGCCGTTGCTCCTGGGATGAAGTCGACCAGATCCCTGGCACGGCTGCGCTGCTTTTCATCTGCTCACATGGCACCCTGCCCACTGGCAAGGGCTTGTTCCAGGCTTAACGACTCATCAGTGCCAAACTGGGAAGGGTTTTGGTGAGCATCCCGTGATGTGGGCGTAGATAACTCCATCCCCATCACAGGCACCGCTGTATTTGGGCGGCTGGGGCATGGGGCTGTTTGAGCATACAGGCATCGGCAGGATATCTGTTATCCTGCAACAAACAGGAGTTTTGGGGGTTACCTTTGTTCACTCTCCTGGGTTTCTTTCCTGCAGCGTTACCTGGCGAGTGGCTACTGAGCCTCGAAGGGAGCCAGGGGCAGCAGGGCAGCGGTCGGGAGGGGGCCGGTCCCAGCTCTGCAGGTGGCGGCCGGTGGAGCCAGGGCCACATCCCACTGGTACGCCAAGGCCCATTGCCACCACAGTGCACTGTGGAAAGCTGGTATATCACGCTGCGTTCTTAGGTACCTGCCAGCACGAAATACAGAAAGCTTTTGCTAGACTGATCCTTTGAAAGCAGCAGGACGCTTTGAGATGGTATGGGCAGAGAAAGCGCTATTACTAGGTGTAAAGCTGATTTTATAAAAGGAAAAGGGGTGGTTGTAGCCTTGCACTGCATGAAAAACCTGAAAAAGGCCATAAGGTCTTGACCACCGTTTTGCAACCTGCAGCTGCTCAGGCCCACGTCTGCAGAAACATAAAAATACAGTAGTAAATGCCTCACTGTGCCCCTCTTCTAATTGAAAATAAGTTCCTTTACAACTAAATATCTTTTAGCAAGGTACACAAAATGCATACATAAGAGTGTGGTACTGGATGGTGCATAAGACGTATCTATATATTTTTTCAGACATACAGTAAAACTTTTAAGACCATCCAGCTTTTCCAGACTTATCCATCTTACATTGATGGACAATCAACATAAGTGTCCATGTTTGTATTCTGAAATGTTTTTGTCCTGCGTAGTCAATACTTGGAAATAACTTACAAAATAGTTATGGGATTGAAAATGTTAGATTGGTTTTTGATCGGCTCAGGAGCAGGATAATGACCAACTTGTCAGATAATTTATTTGCAATGAATAATTTAGTCTTAATTATAATCAGCTAAAGTTTTAATCCCTTATATCTTTCACTAATCAGCCTCACAGCATATGGGGAATCCAGATAAATTCACCCTTTTAATTAGAAAATCAAAAGCCTTTATATGCTTGTTGGTTGATGACAGGTCTTGTAAAAGCACATCACCAAACTGCCGATGTTTCAGAAATTCTGTCTTATACAATGCAACTCGTTGATTACACAAGGTGTTTTTAATCATGAGATTAAATTGTGCAAGGATGCCTATGCCAGCACAGCAGCACTTCTGATCGTGCTCTTTGATCCCAGCCATCTTTTAGTCATCAGCGGTCGTTGCTCTGCGGCCCCCAGGATGGGGTTTGAAGTGACAAGGCAAAGGTCGCATGGCGCCTTATGGCAGGCTCTCATTTTTCAGGCCCTTAATGGGCTTGGTGCCTTCTCAAACAAGGAGATTTAAGATGCTCAGGAGAATATGATCCACTTCTGGTAAAAGATGCAAAAGAAAAAAGGTTTTATGATATTTTACTACTGGAAATACCAGCTTTTAGAGAAGTATCTTCCCCTTGACAGTGTGCTGCTGTATTTTCTTGTGTTTTCTGAGTAGCCAGAGAAGAGAAGGTAGGGTGCTGGTTAAAAATATTAGCACAGAATGGAAAAAAGGAGTCCTGCCTCTCAGGTGTTGAAAAAGCAAGAGAGTTGTGTGGTTATTCCAGAAAATCAAATTAAATCAATATAAAAACATAAGACATTTCACATTTAAATAGACAATTTTAAAGTGTTTCCTTGTACTGAAGAAACTACTCTGGAAAGATATATCAGAGTATAGTCGTCACAAACGACCGGTTAGGGAATCTTGAAGACTAGGAGGTTGAGAAGGGTTGGACAGCACCCAGACCTGTGACCACAGAAGGAGGTCCACCTCTTCACTCCTGCTGCTTGCCATCTTGTCTGTTTGCACCAGCTCCAGCTGCAACTACACTGCTAAATAAGACAGGCCAGGGAGCCTTTCCCTGCCTCTGAGGCCAACCGGCCCCCCGACAGCTCGCCTTCACCAGCCTGAATTTTCAGAGCCACAGAGCGGGCACACTCAGCATGTATGCTGGGGACGTGCTACCCCCAGACCGTGCCCAGGCATTTCTCAGAGTACCAGCCATCACAGGCCAGGGACCACACCAATAACTGAGCGGTGCGGATGGCTGACCCAGGACTGAAGCCCCTACCTGCCCTGCTTGATTTACCAGTAGACATATAGCCTTAATATCTGCTATGGCATCATATTGCTCCTGCTAACAGACAAACTAATGGGATTATGGGAGAAGTGGGGAGAGGGCCATTGACAATCCCTCCTAACCATATAGAGAATAGCTCAAACAGTGGGGAGGTAAGGAAGGAAACAGGTTTTGCAAATAAATTCTCTTTCCCATTGGAAAGGCACTTGTACGACTAAAAGTTCCTCTTCCTTTTTTCCTGATTTCTCTTCCTCTTTTCCGACTCTAAATTAAGCAGAGTATGACAAAGGTTGCACCATGGCCACACATCTCTCCCTCCCCAAACTGTCCAGCAGCCTTTGTTCCTTTTTCAGGTTTACAATGAAGACAATATTAATACAGAACAACCCATCTGTTGTCCCAGACCCACAGAGACAGACATCTGGCTTCACTAAAACTCAAACCCTTTATCCAAATCAGAAATATTTGTTTAGAAGATGGAAACAAATTGAGGGATTTTTTACTGCATTAGGTCCTTCCCTGTAAGAGGTGATATTATGTAGGAGTAGCTCCCTTTGGGCACGTTCTGTTTCCTTTGACAGCCCAACCTTCCTCATTTCCAGTTTTCTTTGTAAGTAAGTGAACCAGTTCTTCCTTGTGGTAATATTTTTAGTAGACTAAAAAACAAGAAAGAAGAAAATGACACAATTTTCCAATTTTTCTCCAGCTGTGGATCATAGTTAGATACCCATAGTCTAAAGTGTACATAAATACAATTGATAATTATCCTGATAATGGCACCAATAGTGCTGTAAATGCTATCCTGGCTTTTCATTTCTTGAAAACCTGAGCAGTTGTCCATCCTTATCAAAAACAGAAAAGAAGAGTACAAAGGGCTTCAGATGTCAAACTCCAGAGTATTAGCTGAACAGTCTCCACTATATTTTTGCCTCATAGTGATGACATCTGTTGCTTTCACCATCCCAAGGAACCACAAGTAAGATGAGGTCACTGTCAGCTCTCAGATGGGAGACCTAAATTACTAGAGCAGAGGTGTTGGGGGTAGCGATGGTGGTGTCTCATTATGTGACACATTTCCTTCGAGTCATGGTTGAGTCAGTGCCCTGTCAGGATGCTGAGAGGCATCAGCAGGGGCTGTCTCCATCTCCTGAAACCAAGAAAGTCACTTGTTGACAGTGAGGTTCTTCAGCACTTACTGGCTAACCTGGGGAGAAACCAGAGGGAAACTGCAGAACTTTTCTCTAACAACAGCAGCATCTATCTCAGAACGGGCTGTGTTTATTCTCTGCACCGTGCTTAGGTTCCTGTAGGTCTCTGATCTTGGCAGCTAACAGCAGGGTCCTGTAGTCATCACCCGTTGCACAGTAACTTGCGGCTACACAGTAGGCACCTTCCACCAGGATTAAATCCTGGCATGTGCTGAACTTTACTCTGAGTTTTTTCAGTATTGAAGCTCTGAAAGTTGGTTATATTATGTCACAGATTTTTACATTGAGCTGCTTCAGTGACATATTTAATAATGGGAAGGACAGTGTGATTCACTGGTGAGAACAGTGAGGGGCTATAACCCTGACTTCCATACACAAGAAGAATCTTCCCAGGGCTAAGAAAATAAAATTCCACAGCACACTGCTTTGAGGATTTAAACACTAAAACGGATATTTTACTGATAGTGAACGAAACTTAATCAATGATGCACAAAAATATATATTTTAAATTAATACTTAAAGCCAATGACATCAAGCAACAAAGAATCAATGTTTTAGCAAATACCTGTCACAGTAGTGTTGTAAGCATGATGTTCCAAAATCCAGTACAAGCAAACGCTTGTAGAAAGAGGTAATATTTTTGTTAGGCCATCTGCAAAAACTGAAGAAACTTTTAAGCACACAGTATCTCCATCAGCTCTGGCAAAGAAGTGTCAAAAACCCAAGGCTAGAACCATTTACTTTTGATATAACATTGTTAGACTGAGATAAGGATTGTTTGTCTGACAGCATGTTCATTTAATTCAACTGTATCAGCTCATTTAATAAAAAGTGTTATGCCTACCTACATACTTTACAGTAAGAAGTTAAATTGAAGCCATCCCATGTCTCATTGTTTAATTTATTTTAAGGGCAGTAATATTAGATCACATTACTTATGCTGGTAAATTTAGTCTCCTTCACATTCTTTAACTGTGTACCATCTTCATGATAAAATTACTTTTAGAAAACAAAATAAACTGTATTATATTTAAAATCAAAATGAACACAAGCACCCTGTCTGCAAAATTAAGCAGTGATTTGATGATGCTTAGCCAATGCTTTGTTTTGTAGGTGAATAGCTGACAATGAGAAAATAAACTGTGAGCTCTGTACTTTAAACTTACAACTTAAGAAATAGTGGAAATAAAAAGGAGCACATCAGGCCATGCAGTTTGCTTATGTGAAAGATTTTTTGCATTTTAGAGGTATATTACTTCACATTATTATGTGTCAGAATTCAGCAGGTTAAGGCCCAGGAAGTATCCCAGAAAAAGCAGACGTTATAGCAATTAGTTTTAGTTATTAAGTTGAGATGTTCTGTTGGGGTCACTGGGCTAGTAATCAACATCAAAAATAAATACTTGACATGATGAAATCTTATGTCAGACTTTTAGTCTATCTTTTATTTTGTTGAAATTGAAACACTCCTACTAAATATTTGTATTTTAATGAAACTATTTTCTGACAGAACATAGTTCAGCCAAAATGCTTTTGAACAGCTTTTCATGTGCTGCTTAAAAATAATTGCAGGAATCAGTAATTTCAACATGAGCAACAGCTTGCCTTTTTACTCAGTAATCTAGAAACACAGATAAACTGTGCACACTGTAACCTGAATCTGTGACATGATTCCCTATTATATTACCTTTGAAGTATTCAGTATATTGTTACCTCTTTTTTCAGTGAGGTGAAAGTAAAAACATTTCCAAAATGGGAAATCCCCTTTAGGTGGCAATTTTCAATTCATTCACACCTTTCGTAATTGCTTTCAACTTCTGGAGACTCATAGTGACAATTAATGCCCTGCACTTGCAAATAGGACTCGATGATGCTGAGATGCATCGCTGAGTAAATAGACTGATGTGTCAAACCCACAGGAAGATATTTTGCAGATGCTTTTTACTCCTGGTAGTGGTCAATGAAGTAAACACCACGGTAAATCACACGGGTGCATGCTGCAGTGATGACTGAGTTGCAGCACATGGCAATATATGGGATTTGGGTGTCTCCCCAGTAGCAGTTTCTGAGCCCTCTAGTGGCCCTCTCTGTGTTTCACTAGCCACCAGAGACACCACGCGTGCGCTGAGATGGACTTCTCACAGTATACAGGGCCAGGGGAACCAAATCTGTATTTCCTTCTTGTTACGTGGTACGAGTATAGAGAGTGAGGCGTCCCTGCTGCTTTGCTTCACATCCCTCCTAACAGCCTGAGAGCACGCACGGTCACACAGAAGAGGGATGCTGCCAGGGCCCATTGCAGCCACCCATCTCCTACAGGTTTCCAGGTGTTTCAGTAGCTATGGGCACGTTCTCCTTCAAATTATGGCAGGCGTCCACACTGAGCAGGCATCTAGGTGCCCTCGCTGCCACCATCCACGCTGCTTTCCCTCCCAGGAGGAATGCGAGAGGGGCATGCATTGGTGATAGCAGAAGATGAGGTTGGAGCTACAAGCGAGAAGACCAGGGGTGGTTTGGGGCTTTCCAGCTCGGTTCTAAGTCTGAGAGCACATGGCCACTGCCTCTAGCTGCTAAATCACATCAACTGCCTCAAAATGACTCGTTTGTCAGTCCTTAATCATGTATGTCCAAATGATTAGCTCTTTTTCATGTTCCTTGGGAGTCTCGAAACCAGAAACAAACTGAGTACTTTTCCCCATGCATGTAAAACAATTTCTGCGACTCCCTACCCAGTCAGCTATAAATAACCCCAGTCCCCTGTGATTACCACATTATAGCGGGAAGCATTAGTGAGATAATTTCGGGCACCCAGCCAGCTCTTAACAGCGCTTTACATCCCGTCACACAGATCTTTTCTAGTATCTCCTCATGAAAGTTACCACCACAAAATAAATGCTCGCTATGCTAATGCTGTGACAGCACGTTACAGCATGGGAATGACGAATATACACACCCCATCATGCAGCACACTAGATAAACATAGCTAAATTTGGCTGTCCCTGACACAGTCTATAGGCACCAGAGCTTGGTGGCAACACCTTGGTGCTAGCACGGAAGACCTTTGATGAGCCCACGTTCAGGGCATCAGTGAAGGTTCAGCAAAGATGAAGTAGAGCTTAGAAGTATGAAAATGGAAAATGTCATCTGTCATGTAAGATTTAAGGGTCCATTTGCCAAGTGAGAACACGGAGCACAGCTGACTGAGCGGCAGTGTGACATCCTGGGAGGACATGAGATGAAATTCATGGGCGCTGCCTTCCCCACTTGCTGCTGCCCGACCCAACCAGGACCAGGCACGTGTGGTGAGTGGGAGGCACCATCCCACGCTGAATCCTGGGACAAAATGTCCATCCCCGTCTGGCCCAGGACATCCTCCCTGGTCCCAAAATAGAGGCGGACCCTCCACAGTTCAGCACCTGCATGGCACAGATGAAGCCGAGCTCTCTATCTCCTCTCTAGCTCTGCACGTCAACCAGAGGACTTTTTTTCCCTATTAAGGTTTGTAAAAGTGAACGCTACAAGGACTTCATGGTAATACACAGAGCATTTCCAGCAAAAAGTATGTAGCTAAGCTATTTACCTTCCCACAGTCCTTGGCTTTTTTACTTTATTCTGTCTTTTTCTATCATTTTAAAAGGGAAAAAGAAAAAAAATAGAGGTTTTTCTCCCTTCCTCTCTGCTTTAATTCCCAATTTTTTCTAATAAAAATCTTGTTAATAAAAATGTAACCAACTTCTTCTTAATGTTTTTGAAGTTCTTCACCAGAAGAGTAGCGATTCTGCTGTTGTCATGTAGTTTAGATAAAGTAGTTCATCCTACAAACAAAACAGAATAGTCACAAATGTTAATGCATTGTAACAGGTATGACATACAGTGACATATTTTCCTGACAAATTAAAAGACCTTTGAAATACCAGATTACATTTTTCAGCTGTGGTGTTGTTATTATTTTGTCAACTGTAGAAAATTACTTAACTAAGTCACATAAAACTTAGGCAAGTTTAAAAATCCAGAGTATCAGTCAAGGGATTTTATTTGAACATGCCTTGCTTAGCTTCAAAATTATTTTCTACTTCAGAGGACTTTGTGGAAGCAAGAGCTTTATGGTGCATATCTGTATCTGCGTTTTGAATTTCTCACTAAACACTGCAATTATATACTGTGATATTAATATTCATAATCTGCTCTCTGCATGGTGAACATGCTCATCTTAAAGTAAACTTCACTAATAAGTGACCTGATAAAACTGGTGTACAGGAGAACTGGCTTTTTAGGGTGTCTGGAGCAGTATGTGATTGAGTGCTGCTGATGGGATTATATCAAAACTAATATAGGCCTAGGAAATTTTCTGCTGGATTTCATTGCAGAAGAAAGCGATGGAGTAGCGATGGCATTCGGATGAGTGGGGAGACTAAGAGTGTGGGATCCAACCAAATAACTTTTGAAATCATAAAGGCAGCTGTGACTCAAGGATTTTGTCTGCAAAAATCTGGGCAGACAGTCCACATTTACTATAATTACTCTGACCTGTTGAATACATTATGCAAGGAATTACTTGTCAACATTTTATACTTTGTAGCCTCTTTTTGTTAAAAACATAGATTTTAGCTGGTTCATAAAGACTGACAAAAGTCTTTAAAAAAGTTTTGTAAAAGTACATGATTAGTATTGCTTTTAGAAAAAAAAATCTGTAAATGCCGTGTTGCATCCTCACCTTAGATGTGGCTGGTTTTACAAACAAATTTGATTTAATAAACTCTAGGCAGGAATGGCAGCAAACAACTCTCATAAACTATAAAAATATTTTTTCCCTCTAAATTATGCATTCAAATCACACCACAGTACATAGTGTTCTTGCATGTTTAATGAAAATAAAAATTTCAACAAGTTCCAGATACCACTGGTGAATAAAATATTTTCACACATCCGTCTACTCAGATTCATGAATGCTATAGGCTACATGTACAGAGCACCTGCAGCTATACTATCATTGAGTGTCCAAGGTGACTACAGCACAGACAGGCTTTTCCAACCCATTACGTACAGTACTCAGTGTATTATATTGGAGACGTTCCTTCGAATAGCAGTACATTAGCTTAAGTGGTCTGACTGAAGCACAACATCACCAAAGTGGCTTTCTGCATATGCAGTCAGTTGCGTTCTGCAGCAGCGCAGGTATGGATCTCTGCCGTAATGAGGAAATCCTGATGTCTCCACAAGACTGCAAGGAGCTGACAAGACAGAGCATCTGCTGCTCATCCTAGACTTCTTTTTTCTCTTCTGGAGAGGAGCAGGCACTGCCAGAGGGTAATTTGTCTTACCTGGTCACATCAGATGAATCGGCCTCTGTAGGCATTTACTTCATTGCATCAGCTAAAAGAAGGAGTCAGCTGCCTTAGACTGGACACCTAATTTTTAGATCACTAAAGCCAGGTGAGATAGATCCCACTTTTAGTTATTCATGGAAGGATTGATTCAGCCAGGCCATTTCTAAGCCTCCAAAAGCTGGGCTCTGACGTTAAACTGGTTGTTTGAGGTTCCTCCACAGGAAGCGGGGAAATAGAGCTGCCCGGGAAGATGGAGATTCTCTACAGCATTGGGGCTGAACCACCCTCAGGGGACTGGGTCGCTCCCCATCATCCCAAGCAGCAAGTGTAGACTACTGCATATTTCTCATCCTGAAAAGCTTAAGTGAGAGGAAATCTACCCATAGCTGCAGATTTCAGAAAGTATTAGACAAGCATTAGGAAGTACCCAACAGATCACTTGAGTTTGCCAAGCGAATCACAGTATTTGCCTGCCTGTGGCAAAGCCTGATCAGTGAGGTATCAGCATCCCCGCGGTTCATTTTGTCATGAAAGTGGTTCCCTCCAGATTTCATTTAACTCAAAATGCCTTTGTGTTTTGTTACAGAGCATTTTGTGCCCTGTGATCCTCCAGGCCTGATCCAAACTCCATGAAGTTAAAAAACTCGACACCTCCAAAGCTAAGCTTTGCCTTCTTTATTGATAAGGTTCTCAGGTATGACAGGGCAGAGCAGACGCTGTGGAGAGGCTAACCTGCAGGAGCAAGCAAGAGGGTGTTTAATCCATATCACTTTTTTTTCTCCTACACTTATATACAATCTCACATATTTTCCTCTCTTATTAGCACGTTTGTCTAATCTTCCCTGGCTACATTCGGACATGCAGTATAAAAAAAGCATTTCCACAACAATAACAAAAAGTTGATTTTGCAACCATGAAGTTCTTTGTCATTCCACAGATGGAGCTATATTGTTGTATACTAATCCTTTTTTATTCCAATAACTTCTGGGTACTTGGACGTTCCACATATTTATCCTAGAACTCTCCCAAAAAGGGCAAAAGAAAAGAAAAAGTAAAACCCAGCTTCCTAGAGATCTCCCACAAATTGTCTTTCCAAGATTATCGCATTAGCATAGCAGATTAGCTTGATAGATTGAATATAATGCGCTCTCATTTTAGCTAATGCTGCTTTACTGAAGGGGCTAACAAACTTAATTCTATCCAGGCCAGGATTACCTGACAGAGTAACTGAGTAATTTTGTGTGCTTACAGATAGGATGAAACAGATTTGCTCATTTCTTTGCTCTATTTGCATTACTTTGTTGGAAATTACTTATCGGGATAAGTAATCCCAGGGCCCTCACTGTCCTTGGCATGAGGCTGTGGTGATCTCTCACCGCCTGGAGGGGTTTCGCTGCCGGGTCCAGCAGCTGAAGGCTCATCCTCAAGCAAAACACGTGTTTTAACTACATCTCCGGCCGCAGTTCCTCGTTGCCAGCGCCTGCCTGCCCCTGCGCAGAGTTGGGCGGCCGCTGGCAGGACGCCAGTCCAAGAAGCTGAAGCGCTTGCCCAGGAGCTTGCCCAGATGACGAGGCCCTCACCCTCCCCACTCTGGGCTCATCCCCATGGCTTTTGAGTGCCCAGGGGTGTATTTTTAGCTTTTACATGCTTTGCTGAATGATGGCAACCCCCCTGGGCCAGGGCCAAACCGCCTCTCAGTTTGCCCTGTCTCTGTCGGACTGTAAGGTCAGTGGGCAGCCTCCCAGCCCGGACGTCCTGCGGTTGCTCTGGGAGGTATCGCAGTCTGGGTAACATCACATTTACTCTGCAGTAGACAGTCACAGGTTAGCAGGCACATGCTGAGGCTGTGCCAAGGTGCAAGAGCCAAATCTATCTGGGCAGCAATAACAAGGCAGTCACGGGGTGAGTCGCAGGGCTATAGTTGACCCAACCTGTAGTAAAGCAGAAGCCAGTGCGTGGGTAACCTTCCTCTAAAAGACAAACAAACTCCAGACCTTCTCATCTCTTTAATTATATGGTCGCTACCAACAGTTTAAACAAACAACCCTTTTTTTTTTTTTTTTTTTTAATATGCTCATCATTACTGTGACCATGCTGTGGAGCCTCATGCATTTCAAAGGCTTTCTCTGCTAGTAGAGACTGGAGTGGCCATAGCAATTCTTCTTTGAAGAAGAAGTGCTAGCAGTGAAAAACTTTCGTAGCTTGCTGCTGGCTTCAGACAATCTCCACAGTGTTAAAAAGCAAGAGAGGACATGAAAGAGGGAAGATTCAGGCCACAAGAAGGGACTAATGGGAAGAGTGGATGGAAAGATGCCCAGCAGAAAAGGACCTGGGGGTGTTGGTCAACAGCTGGCTGAATATGAGCCAGCAGTGTGCCCAGGTGGCCAAGAAGGCCAATAGCATCCTGGCTTGTATCAGAAATCATGTGGCCAGCAGGTCTAGGGAAGTGATTGTCCCCCTGTACTCGGCACTGGTGAGGCTGCACCTCGAATACTGTGTTCAGTTTTGGGCCCCTCACTATGAGAAAGACATTGAGGTGCTGGAGTGTGTCCAAAGAAGGGCAATGAAGCTGGTGAAGGGTCACGTGGCTGGGTTAACCCACCTCCAGCCTGCAGACACGCCTGGATGAGGCTGAAGCTGTTCTCCTCCAGGCTTCAACACTAACTCAGTATTAATGAATGAGGGATGCCAGGCTCACTGACTTCTGCAGGCCAACATAAAGGACTAAGCACTAGTGAAAGAGTTGTGTCCAACCCTGAGAGGTTCTCTCTGTAAGCCTTTGGTTCAAGTTAAGCACACATACTTCCTTTTTCAAATGACATTTTGTTCTCATGAAGGTTGTGGTACTGACAACCAGCTTTGCTCAGCAATAAACCCTGTGTGAAGAGTGCAAAATTCGCTGCCCTGGCAGCCTGCCCGAAGCCTGTTTTGCTGCAATTTGCCTTAAAGAGGAGGTATGGAAGTCTCCATACGCTTCATGGTGAGCCTGCGATGGAGATGTCTTGGCACAAGGACCACAAGACCTGCCCAGGAGTATGGTGGATGCAGTGGTAGGGAGCTAGGTGCCTGGGTGCAGGAGGGGGGACTCAGGGAGCAGAGCTACAGGATCAGCTAGAAGCTGAGGAAAGAGGTACAGTTTCCAGCATCTTGTTGCAAATTTCAAAATGGATAAGGCAAAGCCTATCCTAGGCTAGCCCAGACAATGTACAGATCACACATGTCAAACAGTTCTACTTCTTTGCGTCAACACTGTAAAACAAAAACAAATATATGCTTTGCTTTTCAGAGTTTTAATCTCTGGGTTGCTCTACGATGATTTTCCCTGTTGGAAGAAACTACCTCAGCTCCTGTGAGTTTGTCCTCACAAGTCCCCCTTTAAAAAAGGCGAGAAAGCTTATGTACAGAATTATTTTTCAGGTTTATATATGGAGGCTTATTATCATCATTGAAAATTTCCTGGCACCATTAATAAATGGAATAGTTTCTATGCTCTTATTCATGTACACCAATTTATCTTCTTGGAGTACTATGTTGTTGCAGGGAGTTCCCAGGATCAAAGTCCAGCCAGTACAAAGACATTATCTGATCACCTCCACACCGCTAGTGATTGAAATAAATAGAAATTTAATACTACAGGAAAAGAATGCAGTAGTTCCTGCTGTAAAACTTACTTCATAATACTGGCCGACATATATGGCGTTTTAGATGCTGGTTAGCATGCCATCTTATGCTAGTTGATTCCAGCTGCTGCAAGTAACCCTATATGTCATGGTCAGGAGCAGCTCCAAAAATAATGCCAATATTGCCAGATGCTGGGAGTCCGTATCAGGAGAAGTATTGCTCTGTCCTTCCACATCAGCTGGGTTTATGCCTCTTCCTTCTAAGAGAATCTTTTTTTTCTTATCCATTCATAAGTCAGTCTGTTGTGGGTTTCTGATTCACTTGTCCAGGGGAATGCTCTAGTCTCCCACTTTTTGGGAAGAAAGTGAGCCTTACTTTCAAATTTCTTAAGGTGAAAATGTATCATCTTCACCTATAAATGTAGCTCCTATTGACAGCAATGAATACATTACCACATAGCAGATTGTTCCGTTATTATTCCTGAAAAGGTGCATGCACCTGTGCAAAAATATAGATGGGGAGGGCTTTTTTTGTAAATGTAACAGATCCCCATGTACCATCAATAGGATCAGAAAGAAAGAGAATACTTTTGATTAAAAGACGAAAACATGAGAGTGGTCCAGGGCAAAATTAATATTTAAACCAGTCAATTTTTATTTCTTTCTACCATCTGCAATATCTTGTATTTTTCATTCTCTTCATTCTCTACGAACAGTAGATACACATGGCAGTATTTCCAATGTAACTGGATACCGAAGGGCCATGGAAAGAAAAAATATGATTAGCTGTTTCATCTGTATATACATATTTTCTCCAACTTTTTAAAGATTTTCCCAAGACTTTGGTTTATTATCTGTTTGTAAAACACCTTTTGAAATTATTTGGGATGGGGATAAAAAAGGTACAGATAGCCAACAATATGAAACTAAAAACAGAGATGAAGATTTTTCTCACAAGTAACTCAACACTGTTAGGAGACTTCTTAAAAACAAGAAAAGTTTGGTGAATGCATTTTCTGTATACCCACAGAAATGGACTTCTTGCTTTAGTGTATTTTTGAAAATCAAATAATGGCTTTTTAAATTTAGCTTAGAGGAAACTCTGCCTTTCTTCTTTGAATTTACCACCAGTTTTTGGGATACCTGTTTTATCGGAAGTGTTTTCACTGATTTTCATATTTGGGGATTTTCACTTATATAATATTGCTTTTTTGGTGGGAAAAAAGAGGAAGTTGACCGCTGCAAATGACACTGTTAAATTTTATGAACTTGTCCTATTCTATAAGCATTAAGTGAAAGAAGTGTTACATGCAATACTCAGACAGGAACTTTTGAGGACGGTACCATGAAACTCTGCCAGTCAGGAAATTCGTAGCACAACTGGCTCAGCCATATGAATCAACTTCACTCAAAACCTGAGACTGGTTTATTTAGACATGTTGGACTAGCATAGGTCCGTTCACTTCTAGATTGCCAAACCTAACCCACCCCAGAGAGGAAATGGCAGAAGACACAGAAAAATGGTGACTGGAAGTTTCTACTGGCGACTGCAATCTAGCTCTTCATCAAGACAAGCCTACATCACAAAACGCAAACCTCAGTATATATTAATTGACATCCTGTCAATCACAAGAGAGGACAAGAAGCAGAGAGCACCAGAGTACTACATCCATGCAGTGCATAAGTCCTATTTACCAATCAGTTAAGCATTAATTTTGTTTGTCTGCAATATCATCCTTTGCATGGTACCTACTTTTCCTGGAAGATTCCAACACAAGCTGGATTTCTTTTATTCCTGCTGGTTTTGATTTTCCCTGTCCATCAGGTTTCAGTCCAAAATATTACTTTTAGATGCACTATTAAGAGACCTTTGACACGATGACAACATCTTGCCTTGAAGGAGCACACTCAAGTTCTTCATACTAAGACGTGGTTCCTGATGTTGCTTTCTGAGATAAAATAGTATGCATTCTCCCCTCGTGAGTTTAAAAAGCCCACAAATTATTTTAACTTTTAATTTAGATTTATAAGAAGTAAGTAAAAAGAAGAAAGAAGTATCTGTATACCAACCTGTGACCAACAGCACCAGTGTGGGGAGCAACATGAGAAAAAATAAAGTCTAACTTTGATCTATTGTTGTGGGCTTTTTTTCTTTTTTCACAAGAAAGATACTATATTTTTGACAGTTTTATTGAATATTCTGTGAGTTAATTTGTTGAATATATGAATATTCTGAAAGTGAACAGTTCAAAATATTAAGGGCTGAGGTCCATCCTAAGGCATATAAGGACATCTTAGGTCAATGGCTCAGATTCATCTCACCTAGTTCAGGGTCTGGGCATGCTGGGCATGCTTTGTCATCAATAAGGGACATAGGCATCTTCCAGTTGGCAAATTAGTCCACTGAAATCTCTCCATTGACTGGAAAGGAAATCAGGGTGAATACATGCTTCACTTAATTAGATGCCTCATTTCAGGAAGATGCAGTAAGTGCCAGCAAGCTTGAAGTTATAAACCCGAGAGCAGAATTTGGCACAGCATGTGTATGGTATTAAACCATAAGACAGGCATTCAAATTCATTCAGCAGAAAACTTCACATTACTTAAAGTGCTAATTAAATTACATGTCAAAGTAACATATCTTTACCACTACAACTGAAAGGTTTATAATGTTGTTCTATGAGGACTGGTAAGTATAGACAGCCTTATGTATGGGATTCATTAATAATCATAAGTAACAAACGACACTAAAAAGCCGTAACTTTTTGTTGCGACATTAAACTTAGTGAAGCTATCAAACCACTCACTGTGTTGAAAGGCCATGTCTTACTGCAGCAGCAGTACATTTGGATACAGATCAAACAGCTCCGCAAGTAGCACAGTTAGAAGCTTCAATTTACAAGTCTTAATTCGGAAGAAGTCATAATTACAATCAGTCCTTCTCAATGATTTGTCCAGTCCTTGCTTAAAATTAAAATTAAAATAATCTTTTGTGCACCTGATTAAATTCTAAGAACTATAGATTACTGATCTCTTCACTGCTACATGGCTCTTTTCTTGGTCTAATCTCCTTATCCTTACATTTTTCTCTCATAGCTCTTGTGAGGAGACCCATAATGATTTGGGCTAAGGAGGTATTTGCATCAGTATTATATCAATGTGCTTTCACTCTCTTCCATCTTATCTAGGCAACTGAGAGCACTACATAGTGCTTAGGGCCAGATGCTTATATAACCTTAACTAGGTGCTCTATATCACCTTAACTCTCGGAGCACATAAAAAAAAGTCAGTAGGATTGCCTCTACAGGAAGACTGTATTTGTTGTTTGAAAGTATGCAAGAACCTGGCCTCCATGATTACACAAGATGCGCGCATAAAGCCAATTTTGATGTAATGATGATTTGACAAATGTAGACTCCTGCTGATAGAGCCACTAATTACATTCTGCAACTGTGCTATATATTAATATATGATATATATATGATAATATAAAATATGATATAAGATTAATATATGACATTCATAAAAATTCCTATTTTGATGGATATCGTGCATGAATTTAGTGATTCTTCATACATCTCTGTAGTCCAGTGAAACAAGGAATTACTGGCTGACCAAGGACATATAAAATAACACCAGTGTTTAGGAGGATCTGTCCCTCTAAGTTCTTGCCATCTTTGCTGCCGCTTCTTATTTTTCTTTGGTATTTACATTTTCGGTGCAAGAGTAGGATTTCAAATCTTGTGCTGTGAAAACTAATGCAGTGCTTATTACAAGCAAATAGGTGGCAAGAACAAATGTAGATACAACACCTGAACTGAGAATTCAAGCAATCTTCCACCAAGCCATTCCTTAACTCCAAGAACCAGCTCCGAAAGGAACAGGATAATCCAGACTACATGTCCATTTACTACTTAGTCTTTTGAATGAGATTACAGGCAAGGATGCATTTCTTAATCATTTTTGTGATGCATCCAAATGTTCCTGGGGAATTACACTGCCAGGACCAAAGGGTCACTTGCAAGGATCAATTAATAAAGACCTGGGTCAATTTTGGTCAACTGCCTGCAGAGAGCTGAACGATTCTGTAAATATCAGAGATCCCCAAGACATCTAGACTGTGAGAAACTTTGTTTAAAAAATAATGAAAAGTTTCTGAGTGCTTAAGCTTATGGAATGTATACTTCAATTTCCTTGCTGCTGTACTTTTATACGCAAGCTATCATTAGTGATCTGTCTGGTCGAGAAACCAGGCTCCGACATTCCTTTGAGAAGACTCCTCATTTTTCTAAAAACTAGCTCCTAGTCCTGTAAGGGCAATTTAAGGCATAGCAGATGCTGCTGGCTCCAGGATGAGAGTGTTTTTATAGGATAGAGACATGGCCTGATTCTTCTTTCCTCTAAGATGACCATATAGATGGTGAGTAGTTTCACTGGAGTTAGAAGAAACCTGCAAGTGCAGGACTGATGCAAGTCAGCAGGGAAACCAAGGGTCTGCAGATGAGTCTTTTTTAGTGTTAATTGTGATGAATGTGAGTCTGAAAGTTGCCTCCCTGATGCCACGCATCACCCAGGAGGCTCAGGGGGGGACCCTGCCGAGGTGGAGGCAGATGTTTCAGAATGACAACTTCACTAAATCCCAGTCTCCTCAAAGAAAAATGATCCTTACAGAATGAATACGGAACTTCTCTAGACATTATCTTTCTTATTTATTTGCCAGCTTTTCCATTTTCCCCGACCTCTCCAATCTGAAAGCTTTCTGCCCAGGGAAATGGAGAGCTTCATAGTAGGGGATGGCCTCAGGGACAGTCTTAGCTAGTTGCGGTGACATGGACATAGTTTAAGCTAAAATATTTGGAAGTTACCATAAGGGGCACATGAAGGGATAATCCCTCAGTTTTTCACATGGTCCTAAGAGGCTGTTTGGCAGGGCTCCCACAGGACTGTGGCAGCCGAGCAGGCAGCCTGTGGCCAGCAAACATGACATATTAGGGAAACAATTCTTCTTCATTCCAAATTATCTGCCATTAGTCACTGTGTATGTGTACCGCAGTAATTAATCCCCTTTCTTGCTGAAGGGCTGGTTCACGGCGAGGTAACACAAATTTCTCCATCCGCCTTTGCTGCCATCAGCAGCTTTTCTTGGGCTTTCTCCTGATCACACTCTTCCTTCTCTCTTCCTTATGCAAGGTGCAAAGGCAGTAGCGGAAATTCAAACACTATCCCAGAGGTAAATCTCTTGGACTAGGTAAATTTATAATCATCCAGTTGCAAAAATCTGTTAGTGATGATGTAATTTGTTTCTGTATCCCATGGTATATTGATACATCAGACAAAAAAATGAACTATGCAGGCACCTTTCATTATCAGAGAAGCCTTTAAAAAACCTATGGAGTGAGAGATCAAAGTACGTGACTTTCTGCCTGTTTTAATTCAGATGGGTAAATCTTTTTTACATTCAGGCACGTGTGATGATGGAAGGTGGATTTGGATCAAACCCTCGACCTAAACACCTTAAAATAATTCCGACTTAAATTGATGTTGCTTATATTTTGTATTCCAGGTAAGGCATCTGCCCCACAGATGTGAGATGCAAAGACAATTTTTACAATGTTTGGGGTTCTTTATACTTATTTATTGCTATTGTAGCCAGCATATTAATAATAATAATGTAGGATTGGGGATTTGTTGTCTTGACAATATTTATTTGGTTGCTTTTTTGTAAACTGAGGTGGGAAACATTTTTTGAATGAAAATTTATAAAAAACGTGTATTTGGTCCACAGGTTTACTTCATTTTTACTATTTTTAAGTCAAAATTTGAAGTTTTGTTTCCACACATTTTAGTGGAAATCATTCCAGAACTAATGTCTGATTAGAGTAAAATACATATCTATGGACTAATTATGTATGTACATAGTTCAAACTATGATTGCCAAAAATGGAGTAGTCTCTTTCAAAATTAGGAAGACTCAGTAATTCCTGTGTGCAGAATACAATTAGCACAAAGTTACTGCTACAGCAAATAGTCTTAAAAGCATTATAGCTGAACGGTTGGATGTATCCACAATATAGACAAGGAGGTCCACACAATTAGAGATTCCAGCTTTTCCTTTAATAGTCTCAGTAGCATTTGCATAATTAAGCAAAGTGTTTGTAATATGCCACCTGGGGAGGGATCTCTCTGAAATTACACCCTTCCCTATTCGTTCCACATGATACCGTTTTACACACACCGGCTTAGATGTAGTCAACCCAAAGAACAGCTTTATGATGATGTCCACCACTATTACTTGGTTAATTATAAAGCTAATACAGAGGTATGCAGATGCTACCTTGGGGTCTGCAATGTCAGTGAGATGTATTTTTGCAGTTCAACTGTTAAGGGAAGTGCACACTGCGGTTTTGTATTTCCTAGTCTTCTTTTCCCAGAACAAACCTTTTCTGAAAACTTCTGTCTTATCTCTAAATACTACCTTATACTTTGGCTAAATAATGGCCCTAAATTAACTGTCATTAAGCTTTTCAGCCTAACAATTCTCATTCTGTTATTATGCAAGCTTAAAACTATGAGCCAATTTCATCTGTCCACAAACTTTTTTTTTTTCAAATGTTTTCAGCTTTGTAAGAAAGGGAAAACAGTTTGAAACATCTTCAAAATGAATGGGGGGTGGGGGTGGGTTCCTGCATTTTTTTGAATGGTTTTGCCAGTAAACTGAAAAACCTGTCATACAACAGTTGCCATAAGTCACAAAAGAAGGAATAATTTTAGCATTTGTTAATGCAACTTAAGGGAGGGAAAGCAAAATATTTAAAACATTGAAAGAAAATCAGTAAGCCTAACCTTTCTTCTATTTATGTGTAGTTCAGTCAAGTGGATTATTTCGAATTACGCTGAAGATGCTCAGATGGATAGCTGGGGTTTAGCTGGTACGGGATTTAGCAGGAACCTCCCTTATGCTTCTTTCCCTGTCTGGGAGACGCTCACTGTAAACATCCACAGAGTATTCGTAAAATATTGTTTAAACTAAGCTGCCTTTGTAGAGCAACACAAAGCAACTGCACAAAGCAAGGCACAGTGAGAACAGCCAAGCGTAAGTCAGCTTCTGTGTTTGAAGCTTGCAGATCATACGGCGCATGACCCACTTAGCCACCCTTGATCTCAAATTTGCTCCACTGCCACTAAAAAATCTTCGGCTATGTTACTATTGTTTTCTTCTGGCTGGAGTGTGGGAGGAACACATTTTAGTGCACAATTAGATTGGCTCCAGACAGCTAAGCGGGACTCTTAGACGAAACCCCTGTTTGGGTTCTCATCATCTCAAATCTCAGGCTCCATAGCATGCTCCTCTTTGGCCTTGGCAAACCCAGTCTGATACCCAGGCAGAGCAGGGCTGCAGAGAGCACTCTCTTTGCCAGTCTTCTCAATGGCATCCCCCTTCCCTCCCTCTTCCCCAGCACAGGGTGCTTGTCCTCTCTGGTGCAGCTCCTCAGAGGTTATTCCCCTTTCCCATCTCTACTATTCCCCAACCCCCAACAAACTTTCCTCTCTCATTAAGTATCAGGAGGGGACCTTCTGCTTCATCTTGGCCCATGATGTTAACCTCTATCACTAATCTTCAAACCAGGTCCTTCACGCGTCCTTCCCTGCTTGGAGGACGCTCCCTGTAACCACCTACAGAGCTACCTCACTGTCCTCTTATGGTCCCTTCCTTAACCCCTCCCTTGCTTTGATAGCAGTAAGAGACTTGGTGGCAGCCAGGTTGCGGATGTGCTGTAGCTCGCTACTTCTCTGCAGAAGAAAACCAGAAGAAATCTTCTGCAGAAGAAACCTTCCTCACAGAGGAGGGTTTCAGGGAGCGTGGAGTTCACCTGGAGCTGCATCAAGATTTATAGTATATCCAGTGGTGATAGCTCCATTCAGAGTCAGGAATATCCTGCCTAAACATACCAGGGATCAGCTCATTCCCACTGCTTCTGGGGGATGGCCAGAGACCCTTTCTTCCATCTCCTGAAGTCAGTCAGACCTTCATGAGGCTCCCAGTGCACAAGCACGCTGCCTGGGCATCACATGAGCTCTCTGAAGCAGTCACACATCTTTCTTGGACGATAACCGCTTGTGAATAATGGATCACTGCAGCGAGGCATGCTGATGATCTATCATTGAAATGACAGCAATACCCAAAAAAGAAAAAGCCACGCTTGGATTTTGTATAATCACAGGATAGCAATCAACCTCCAAACGCATGAGTGGCTGCTTCCCTGGCACCACACGTCTAGTAGAAGAATGCCAGGCTTGCAACCTTTAATTAGTACTTAATAAACTGAAAAGGTGTAATTTACACTGCTCATTTACCTCTAGGAGAGAGACTTATTCCTCTTGCTGCCTCTGTGCCTTTCCGGGCTTCAGGCCTTCCTGTTTTCCCTCTGCTCTCAACAGCGATGGAGAGAAAATACAATGGCATCTTTAAGCTGAGCGAAACAGTTCATTTATTATGATTGGTGGCACTGTTCTTGCAGCTAGCTAGCAAAGCCAAAATCACATGTCTTCTTACATATAACACTCAGTTAAATCGATTCAGGAGCTGTATTTCAGCAAAATGTGCAATGCAGCAAAGGCAGTATCCTCCGATGGCACAGGCGCAGAGTCCCCCCACTGAAGTGAGTCTCCATTTGGCTGCATTTAACCTGATGAGAACATGGTCTTTAGACACTTTATGTCATTATTTCAAATTGCTACATTGATCCAGAGAAATACAGTCCCATCGCCACAGGGCAGGTTCTATTCTAGTTGCTATGTAAAGACTGAAGACTTGGGAATTCCAGTCTGATGCTGGCTGTGCCAGTCGCCCTTTCTATAGTTTCAGCAGACCTGGCAACATGTATGTCTCCTCTCTTTAAAATGGAGGTTGTACATACAAAAGGAGGCCATGCACGCATACACATCTCTGCAGTCCCTCATGAATGTCAGGAAACCCAGTAATTTCCATTTGCTGTGCAAAGGCAGTGCCTGGGATGATAAATCGTAGCTCACAACCCCGCTGTATAACGGGACACCAGTCACCAAGCAAGCCGCATTAAAAAAAATATGTCTTCAGCCACAGACAGCAAAAAGGCTTGAAACTGTGTCTTTATGTCCAGCGAAAGTATGAATAATATTGAGAGGGTTTATTATTCATGATACAAAAAAGAGAAGTCACTAAACATAATTGCAATAAAATTAATGTGGAGAGCAGGTTTATAACATAAAACATATAAAAGCTTAAGAACAACATATAAATGTTCTTTTTGTCCCAGAACAGACATTTTCTGAAAAATTATTTCAAAATACACTTATTCTGATACTGTAATAATTCTATCTCTTTCAAGAAATTAATCCATCCACTTATATCTCTAAATACTGTCTTTTACTCAGCCTTAAAAGGGCTCTTGAATTAACTATCATTAAGCTTTTCAGCCTTGTCATTCTCTTCATGTTACCATGTAAGCATAAAACTGCCAGGCCCTTTTGGCTGACCTCGAACAAATGAAACAGTATTGTGGGTAAAGACCTAGAAAATCACAGTTAAAGCTCTCGTTGACTTCAGCAGTGCCAAGGTTTCATCCAGATGTTCTTTTCTAGTACAATGCCTTTCTGAAGCTACGAAGGCACTTGATTACAGGTAGCAAAGTACATGCTGATGACCTCCAGCTGAGGTGCCGATCCTTGCACAGTGGATTTCAGCCTACTGGCAACAGACCAAAAGCCTGATCCTCACTGGAATCGCACAGGCCCGTATCTGAATGGCAGATTCAGCAAATGGCAAGAACCGGTGGTGTGCAGCTGCAAAGCTCTGTAGGGTAGTCTTTGTACGCCACAGAAAGTGATCTGGAGCTATCTTTTCTGCTAATTTTGTATTACTATTTCCCAGTATGACTGTGGCATCTTCAGAAGCCACAATGTGATTTAAGAGTGTAAGTCTCCTTAGGTTTCACTCCTGAAAGTCTTGAAACATCTCCAAGCATTGCACAGAGGTTCTTCCCCATTAGTTGCCAGAATTTAGTGCATCAAAGGAATGTTGAAGTCGAGATTATTCACATATTTAAAGGTGTCTGAGCTGATACCTGCCTTTTATAGGTTGATGCTGATCCTTTTGCAACGCCTCCTGGATCTGAGTACTGGTTGATGCAGATAAGCTTATTTTTCTGGGAACACAGCTGTCCTGTCTGAGCCTACGAAACACGAAAACACAGGCAGTTTTGTATAAAAACAAAACAAAAGAAAACAAAAAATTACTAGGTTGCCTTTCAAAAAGCTTTGCACATTTCTGTGGTATCCAGATACCATACTCTGCAAGATCCCCTGCGGATCCTGCTGTGGCCACAGAAGTGAGTCAACAGGGCTCCCAGGGCCCAGTGCTCTAATTCTAAAGAATTTAGAGGCTTTATGCTGGGTCTAGTGATGGAAAGCTCCTCCGGTCTCCAACAGCCATAGAGGTATAGTGGCTAATGCAGCAGAGGAGACGGGTTTGCAAAACACAACTATTTGATCACAAAAGGAAATCTTCAATATGGACCTTTTACTTCAACGGGAGAGAAAGAAAAATCCAGTCCTGAGCTTCCAAATACTGAACTGAG
The DNA here is from genome assembly GCF_018139145.2 of Gymnogyps californianus. Taxonomy (NCBI): domain Eukaryota; kingdom Metazoa; phylum Chordata; class Aves; order Accipitriformes; family Cathartidae; genus Gymnogyps; species Gymnogyps californianus. The sequence continues at coordinate 179,083,358 of NC_059471.1, forward strand.
ATAAAAGAAAGAGGGCTTCAGGGAAGTGAGCATTAATCAATTTAAAATACATTTCATTATTTAAAAAATTAATTCTCTTTCTGCTAAATTAAGCTGAATCAGTAGCTCAGTTTAATTCTATCTACTATAGCGAAATCCATCCTCATCTTCTGATCACTCTCCTGCCCTGCAATGGGAACCATTCTGTGAGGCAAATCTTTGGTCTAAAAAAAGTAAGCAAACATAAATACTTTGGTTATGACCATTTCATTTAGAAACCTGCTGCCTTCAGGAAAATAACACTGAGTTTTGATCCATGATACGTTTGAAGAACAGGCTGATATATTCATGCTAGTGGTTTGCATCTGTGGAATGACACAGGCATGTTGATTTTTAGATAAATTGACTTTGTAGACATTTTCCTCTTTTTTACAGCTCAACGGATTCTTTTTTTTTTTTAACAGAGGAGTCATTCCACATCTTCCAGGATTTTTTAACATATATCATAGCTTTTTTTGTTCCAGAACTGCCTTTTGGTTAATGGACAAAGTTTAACAATACTTGTTAACCTCATCTCAGCCCATTAAGCTTTGAAAGTAATAAAGTATAAGGCTGTGATATGAATGAAATAAACTTCTGAGAGATTGTTTTCAGAGAATGCCAAGATATTTATTCTAAATAAGTAATGAGCCTAATTGATTTATATTTTTAAGGCTTTCTGCTCCAAAAAAAAAATGTTATTGCTCTACATCAGGCATCTACTAGTTTAGAATGTAAAAATAATCAGTAAAAAGCTAAAAAAAATATTTTCTTTTATGGAGAATAACAGAAAATGTTGTGTCTGCTAAGACTGTCTTTGGAAATTTTATATATCATTAAATATTCCTAGTTTTGAACATTCAGCTGCTTTTGACTGGCAACATTACTTACTCCCACCTCAGATGTTTCACACAGTGGTCACCTTGGGATGTTGTGAGGAGCAGAACTGCCTTTATGGAATTCTGTACAAAACAAACAGATTTCAGCACAAATCAAAAAATAATGATGAGGAGGACTCAAGTAGGGAAATTATTGCAGTGGTAACTCTATTCCTGGCAAATCAGGTGTGTTTGTGCAGATGATTCTCTTAATACCCAAGGAAAGTGGAGGGTGGTGTTAGGAAGGGACCTTCCCTTCCTTTCCCTTCCCTTCCCTTCCCTTCCCTTCCCTTCCCTTCCCTTCCCTTCCCTTCCCTTCCCTTCCCTTCCCTTCCCTTCCCTTCCCTTCCCTTCCCTTCCCTTCCCAACTGGGGAATTTCCACATTAAAAAAAAAGGGAAGTCTTTTTTGGAGGTTCTGCAAGCCATAGTTATAAGAAGGCATCAAGGCTGTTGCTTCTGTGGATGTTTCTGACTGCATAAATTAGGTCCAGTGTCCATACTAGGACAGTACCTGAGCATTCTGGCATCTTCAAAGCACAGATCATCACAAAGCCACTCTGAGGGAGAAGATGCTAACAGGCAAGTGATAGCCAAGTGCCACAGAGTTTTACTTCCGTGGTAATACTGGCTCAAACGTTTCCATTAGGCTTCAGCCACCCACTCCTGCTCCCCATCACCTTCTCAACTGTGCCTCCCCAGCTGCTTTTAGGGCTACATGATAAAATTATATCAGATAATTGTTCCAGAATAAAAGTAAGCCTGCATGAAAAGAGGAAAGGCTTTGTGTTCCACCGAGAGCAGTTCCCTGGTACGACTCATTCCTCAGCCTCACAAACAGTGGTGGCAGCATGTCACCAGGACATGTTGGGGCAGCAGAGCCCGAAGCTGACATTGTGGCTGAGGAACGCAAAGGAAGAATCAAGCACCATGCTTGATATTCGCATTTCTCAGACCTCACTGAGATTCTCCTGGCTGGAAGTGAGATGATAGCCTTAATTTGGTTCATTGAAAGTCTAGTGAACATCTGTGTACCACAGTCTGCTGTGGTTTAATGAGGTATTTTACACACTTACCTCTAGTTAATGCAGATTAATTTCCTGAGGATGTGCCGGTACATGAAGGTATTTTGGAAAGGCAGCCCCTGAGCGCTCCTGTGCATGCAGTACTGCTCCCGAAGATGCCCCAAAGCCCTGCAGCAGGGCAGGAGCTGCCCTCGGCCTCTCCCTCAACCCCGGGGTGCCCTTCCTTCTCCTGCCATGGGGCCCAAGGGCATGGGAGCCAGGAGGGCAATCCCAGGGAATTGCTGGGGGATGGGATTTACACCCCCTCAGCTCAGTTTGTTCTCTCTCTGGTGCCCCATCGGGGGACAGACAGCCTGGCACAGCCAAAAGACAAATTTCTGGCCCGGGGACAACCTGGCCCACTACAATTTATAATGGAGCTTCCATGAAATCACTTCGTTGTAACTTTGTCAGTACCAAATGAATTCACCATAATTAGTGCATTCAGTGTGAATCCCAGTGGAAGCAATAATGATTTCCAGTTTATTCAAAAAGGTTGCTATTTTCCCTGACAAAAAATGATGACCTAAAAATATCTGATATATTTCTCATTACTTTAGTGACTGTAATGATATGTTTGGAAGAAACACCAATTTTCCTGTCTACTGCTTTTGACACAACAACAATTAGTCATAAGCAACGAAAAAAATACTTGCATTAGTTAAGAAGTGGTGAGAGATACACAAATGTTTCTGTATTCATAGCTGCTGCAATATTATTTGGTTACATTCGTCTGACTCAATTTGTAGGAGCAGGGATTTCGAAAATGTACCCTGTAAAAATTCAAACTTGATAGTAAAGAGGCAAAAGAATTGTATTTCATCAGGATAGTCCTCCCAGAGGAAAAAGATACCTCGGTAGCATCCAGGTATCACATCATGTAATGAAAATAACAATGCAGTTGTCAGGAAACCACAGCTAGCCTTAGAATAGTAGCATTTGTCTCCTTACAGAGAGAGAACATAACCACATCATATTACCTCTGTGTCTTGTCACTAAGTTTGGTTGCTATATCTGTAGTTATTCAAGTAAATATATGGAAAAATACATTTGTAAATGTTCTGCTTAATCATTTACTTTATCAGTCTTTATTGGCATGCTCGTCGGTCACTTCTTTTATTCATGTATTTGATAAACATAAAAAGCTATTATGAAAATGGTCACTATTAATATTTCAGAAATTTAAAAAACCTTCGCTACCACAACTTTACTGTATCAATTTTTGCCTTTACTTTCCCCTTCTTTACTCTTCCCAAGTCCTTTTCCCTGCAGACATTGCTCTTTCAGCTATTCTTTTCACACATGGTATCTTATACTTGCTTTCCAGTGTTGCAGCATTTTCTGTGCATCCATCTTCATAAATAATGCATGGGGGAAGAATCTACAATTACTCTGTCAATCCTTATCTGGAGGGTAGGTTCATTCTCCCAGCACCAACAGGTGAGTCATTGACACACATCACCCTTGTCATACAGACTGGTTCTCTCAGAGTGAGCTGCATCTTTCTCAGCTTTTCCTAGCACTGTGTGCTCATTATACAATTATGAATTTAATGCCTGTTAAACATAAATCCAATGTGGTTTTGAAGTCCAGACTCCCAAGGCCACCATCTATACTCTTAACGAAGGAGGGACAGTGGCAGAGGTCTGGGGCTCTGTGAAGGTCCAAGCCTGTTTTGCTCCTCCATGTGGACTTGGAGCCTTCCCATGTAACGATGGGACATGAGTTAAGCTACACATGCTATCTCCCTCTCTGGTAAGAGAAATCCCGAGCCTGGCTGCTCCCAAGCAGAATATTAATCCAAGCATGAGCTACAGCTATGTGGGTAGAAGCCACATGGTCATGGGCCCAGCGCATGCAGCTCTGATGAGAAGTAAGATTTGGCTCCCGTAAAAGTCAAAAGGAAATTTACCTCTTGCTCAATGCAAAACCAGGTTCTACCACAGCATGAGGCTATTTCTCCATTTGTTTCTTTTTCTTTCAAAGTTAGATAGTTTCCCTCCCCTACTTCTTCCTTTCTTACTATTTCTGGTAGACTGAGAAATCTCATTCTGGTAATTTTTATATCTTGAACACTGAAGAAAATGTTTTTGTTTCATTACTGCTTACCCTGCAGAATTTGGGTTTCCACTGTGCATTTTGCCTTCCCGTTTCCAATTACACACAAAGATACACTATTAAAATGTAGAATAACTTGCACAACTTGCACTTTTCTAAGCCCTACTGCTTATAGGAGTGATTTAAACAGCACCTACTGCATCAGCTAGACAACTCGGTCTCATTATTTTCTACAGATAATGGGGATCGTCTGTTATTAATGAAGCTTAATTAATTCACCTCATTTTCCTTGTGGAGTTCCCTCAGCAACAGACCCCAAACAACAAGCGAATGAGGATGAAAACGTTTTTTAAAGGACTCGGCATTAGCACAGCCCGAGCTCTCCAAGACAGAGCTATGTGAATGCTGCCATGGCAAGGCAAGTCCTCTTCGAGGCTGCTTCTTTACAAAAGCCCCTCTGAGCGTGTCTTGCCTCTGATGCATGGGGGGCCAATGAGTCCCACCAGAGCCGACATCCAGCAGTGCTGCAGCTTCACCCGCTGACAACTCTCTCCCTCTACACACGGGGGCCCTTTCTCAGAGGGTCCTGCAGCGGGGAACAGACTTTAAATAACACCAGAGTTAGGAAAAATCACTAAAGTGGACAACTGCCTGCACATCTCCTCCCTGGGCTAGGGTTCGAAATGCTTTACAAAATAAGCATCGCACCCAGATACTGGTGAAGAGCTGAGTTGTTCAAAACTCATTTTGTTTTACTCACAGAATTGCTAGCTTCTCATATGGAGCAGATATGTCTGATTATAGATCATGAAATGAACATATATGAATGCTTCCAGGCCTCCTGAGACCCTCCCTCAGCTTACAAAACCCTTTGAAGTTAAAACAAAAACAAGCCTCTAATTATCTTAAGAAAATCCTTGTGAACAAGGAGCCTTACCATCAGAGAAAATTTCACCCGTCATCTATTCTGTGCTGGTATTCCCATGTAAAATCTTTATCTGCACACTTTCTAAGGCATCTTTCCCTCTGGGTGACTTCTGAAAGTCTTCAAGTGAAGGTTCATCTGTACCAGGAGCCCAGGAGAATATGCTTTTTCTCTTTGAGTTCCTTACTTTTACTGTAGTCCCTACTGAAAAGTTGCACGGTCGTGATATTCTGTAATAATTTCACCAATCATGAAATATTTGGTTTAAGAAATGTAATGAGAAAATCTTGCATTTATTAAGTTCATCGGCAGTTCAGACTATAAGGGAAGATGGCCTGGGTTCACACAATGAAGTGACACACCTGGGCCCAAATCCGGATTGTACACTGAGAGAGACAGAAGTGTTTGGGTGAGATCTCTCTGTTGGCACTAACTTCAGGCCTGATGCAAACAGTGCAAATCATTTATGAGGTACTAAGTAAGTTCCAGGTGCTCAGAGACACCTCCGATCAAAGAGGGAAGAGTGATTTCTGTATCTCAGTGGGTAAACGAGTGATCTCAAGTCCATAAGCTGCCACTGCTGCAGATACTAATGTTAATTTTCACTAATTTGGAAAATCAGGTCAGCTGTGTAAATCCCTCATGATCAGTGCATCCAAATTTGAAAATCATAGACGTAAGTAACAAGACACACAGACTCTGGGGGGGTCACCAGCCATGCTCAAGAAGCCCACTGGGCTTTAAAAGGCAGTAGTAGAATGAGCTGTCCTCCTGAAGGAGGACAGAGGTGGCTTGGTGGACAAGGTAGAGCTGTCCCGTTCCCTCATTAGTCAGAGCATATTAGGCTGCTTCTGAAATTTGGCACTGGCTGCACCCTCTCCTGATCCTGTGGGCAGCACAACGGACACCAGGGACGCAGATGGTGAGCAACAGGAGGTGAGGGGAAACATGATTCGGCTGCCTGTGCCACTCCTGCTGCTGCTGCAGGGCCGTGCTGGCCACGTCTTAGCTGTAAATGAGGGAACTTGATGGTTGCCATATATTACGTTGCCAGGCCTGGGGGCTGTTCCAGAGGTGCTGAGCCACCGCCACCTCGGAGTGAATGCCAAAATGCCAGCCCTCAGCCTGTGAGACAGATGCAGTAGCTGTGTGTCCCCTGGGGGCTTCCCGATGCTGGAGAAATCCTCAGAGAGGCGGATGAACCGTGTTAAGGGCTGATTTGCATGTCAGTCACTCATACCACTACTTCAGAGCTAATGATCTGGTTCTTAGCATCTTTGAAAATATCAGTTGCTACCGAAAATAATAAACAGAAGTTGTGTGCATCCCAAGCAGCTAATGCCCATAAAAAGATCACATAGCATAAAAGGGATTGCCAAGGAAAAAGATGCACCCATTTGAAGCTCTTGGCAACAGCTACATTCCAGACTGATTGGCTTAAAACTAGCCCCAAAGGCAGTTGAGAGCAGTTCCATACATCCCATGTCACATGTCAAAATTTCATTGTCTGAAATGGAAATGGTTCATAAATCACAAGGCAGTGCAAAGGCACGCCAAGCAGAGGACCATTAATTGCATACTAGAAGAAATAACCTTTTTAACAAGCAAGTTTACAGGGGCTACCGTAACCAGAAGGGAAAAAAACAGAAACTCTTTGTATTGTCTGTCCTTGGAACTATTTGCCTTCATCTGTTCTGCCCTCAGAAATCTCTGAGTTTCCTTCACAGTGTAATCTTTAATTCTCTTTAGCAGCTGGAAGGCCAGTGTTTGGTTTGATAATGCAGAAGGTACAGAATCCTTCGCTTTGCTGAATGAAGCACCAACAGCTGCATCTGCATCTGACCAAGGGCCCTGGCATAAGTAGGCGTATGCTATATAAAGCATGTTTCACTTGCTGGGGCAACAGCATTTTTGCTGTTCTTCAAGCCTTTCATTATTGGGCCTCAAGATAACCATATCTGTTGGGCTTGCTGTACCAAGGATGTGTTGAGGATTGTCATGTGCGGGTCAGATGTCTCTCTAGGAAAATATGGGTTAGTTCTGAACGATGAAAATCAATAGATTGTCCACTCTGTGTGTGCATGCATACATGTGTCTGTATATCATGTATAATATTAAAATACCTGTTTTTTGCAGAGGGAGGTATTGACTCTGTGAGTGCCTATGCACCTACATGGGAGAAGGAGAAGTGATGTAACTGTGACTAACTTACATGTCAAAAGCGAGGCGTGTGCGTGCTTGTAAACTTGAAATACAGAAGAATAATCTACACACACACTCTCAGGCAGGAGTAAAAGCCTGTGGACATTTCAGGACTGACAGCATGCCAGACTCTCCAGAGAGCTGGTTGGTGGAGGGTTTGTTTTTTTAAAACTTGTAAAACAAGAATTCCCAGAAGGCAGCTGGTCTGCAGGCAATTAGGAGGAACCCGCAGTACCTTTACATGGGGCGCTTCGCTTGTACCCAGGCAGCATGTAGCCGGGTGGGCATGGGTGTTGTCACACATGTCAGTGCAAGTGGGACAGTAGGATCACACCGAATCGCTGCCTGAGTTTCTGCTGCATTGCCCCGCTGGAGGGTTTTCAGTATCGTTTTTGTGTGTAGATCAGCCAAGGGGCTCCACGCCTCCATGCTGTGCCTGGGAGGAGCACGTTGTTATACTTGGAAAAAAGAAACCTCTGTCTTCCAGCAGCCTCTAAAATTTCCCCCCCAGTCATTAAGAGCCAATAAAACTGTTAGCACCTCCTCAGATATCCTATTTTCTCATACCGTCTTTCAGGTGCGCTGTATGGGCTTCCCTGTTTAGTACATGCAGGATACATTTTAAGAGCCTCATGAATTATTTTGGGTAAAGCAAGAGGAAGCAAACTCCTGGCTTCTGAGGGAGGTTAATGTGGCAGCAGCTCCACAAATGTGTACCCTGGACCTCAGCCCGATCCTCTGTCCTTCCGAATCTCCTTTCCACTTAGGTATGATTTCCAGGCAGGCAGCCGGAGCGTGGGAGGCAGGGGGCTCGCTGGAGCAGCTGCCCCGAGGCAGGGAGATGCCTGGGGTGGCTGAGGAGGATCCGGTGCTGAGTGCTTGCCTTGCAGCTGGAGGGGATCCCCGGGGTCTCCCGCCCTACTTGGCGCAGAGTTGGGGTACGACTGGAGACGGAAAATGGAGAGACCAGAGAGTATTTAGAAACATGGACAAAGGATGCTAGAAAAAGTGCAGCATGCACAAAGAGGACATCCACGGGAAGCTTTCGCAGCAGGCAAAGGAAGGTCCTGTAGATGCGAGCGCATCAGCTTTATCAGGTTACACGCCTGTATTCCTCCAGGTTTGTTTCACTTTTGCAAATTCTGGGTTTTGTTTTGGGCTTTATTGCTCCAAAGGGATAAAAAATAGAAAGCCAGCTTTTTACAAAACTCATTCCAGCATTGTTCCAATATGAGAACTTTTTCCTTTCTTTACTTGGCACTGCAAAGACCTGCATAAATTTAATTACATCTGTTTACTTTGCATTAGCATATCCCTTCTCCCTTGTCAAATCACCATGCATTGGTTTCTCAGTTTAGGATTTCTTGTATTTCAGAAATTAGCACAGAAAGGATCATACTTGCTGGGGGGAAAGGGCATTAGAGCTACCTTACAAAAAATTAGTTTCTCACACAAACACGTTTTTGCAGATATTTTTCTCTTTTGGAAAACTTCCTGGTTTTTCTGACTTGAAAATGAAATGTTTTCTTTAACAAGTATGGATTTGGGTGTTGTTTTTTTTTAAAGAAAAAAAAAAGTGGTATAGTTTCCTGTTCAAAATAATTGGCATAATAAGCTACCTAGGCACTCAGCTTGCATCAGTCCCAATAGGAATAAGATATCTAAGATTTAGACATCTAAATAGCCTAACTAATTGCCTCCTGACAAAGAGACTTTATGGAATAAGCCATTCAGCCCACACGATTGTCTTCCTTACCTTCAGAGAATACCATTACAGCTGTCAAAGGGCTCCTAGGCCTGGTAGAAGCTAAGGGTTAATTGAGGACAGAGGAATTGCTAAATATCTTGATTTTCACGGATAGATCTGATGTGAATGTCTGCTTTCCACAAGCTTTTATGTACGGAATTAATCAGCTTAAAGACGGAAAAGCAGATGCAATATTGGTACTTTCCACAGGGCCAGCATAGCTGTAATGATGGGTACTTTCTCCTCTTTCCTCACTGACAGAATAATATCGGCATGCTAAAACCGCTACAAATGGCAGCACATCTTCTGGCCGATATAAATGCTCCCTCGTTAAAGAGGCTGCCTTGCCTCAGCATCTAACCCAGGATCCCATTAATTAATCCAGTGTTCATCTTTGGAGGCTGTCTGGGAGATGAAAGTGGGAGCAGGCACCATATCCTCGTACAGTGCAGAAGTCCTCATTGAAGGCAGGCGCCAGGGGATGGTAAGAGCAAGGTCTGGGAAGACCCAAAGCTCCACTGCAACGTAAAACGTCTGCATCATCATCTCCAGGGGAGAGGGAGCTCAGGGCTGGAGGGTCATGGCCTGGGGCTGCTGGGGGCTGCTGGGGAACCACGTATGTGGGCTGAGATCCCCTGACTGCTGGGGATGTTTTGTTTTCTGCCAGGTTGTCTTAGAGCAAGGCTGGGCTCATGCCTGAGACTTGGCACAGTGTGCTACAGTGGGACAACCAAAGTCACTGCAAAAGCTGCGCTGAGTACAGGTATGGGCAAGAAGCATGGCTGGGAGTTGGACAAGAGGAACAGAGAGCACATCGGACCAGAGGACAAGTCAAGAGCATGGTCAGACATTAGAGGTAGAGAAGACAAGGAGCTCACGCTGGACCAGGTGCTGGAGCAAATCAAAGTCAGAAGCAGGAACTAGGGTAAAACAGTAAGAAACATAGCTTCAAGCTTAGCCAGAAAGAGCTGCAGTGATTGTCTCCTCTGGTGTCTGGGTGGGGACAAACCCAGGGCCGCAGGTGGGTATGAGGGTTATTGGGCCCTCAGATCAACCAGGATAAAGGGGGGCCAGGCTGGCAGTCACTGGAGGCAGGGACTGGGTAGAGCAAACACCTCCAGGGAAAAATAAAAGGATAACACCATCCCACTGAAGGTATATTTAAAAATATAATATGGCTTTGAAAACCACAGCTGAATAATGTGTTGGTTTAGCTAATTATATGTTAAGAACCTTATTCCCAGAGACAAGTAGAGCCTAGTTTAAATTAGCACATTGCCTGATAATTAAGAAATTTGCTACAATAACAACAACACAACTACCCAAAAACAACATTGTAAAAATAAGTTTGTGAAAAATCTTTGGCTGTTTGTTAAGGTCATTAATTAGAGGAATTATGTCACAAATATTCTGTTAAGTCAGTGGTGGTGCAAACTGAGACGTAGCACCTGCTGGTGAGCAGATACGACAGAGACTTTCCATTGTATGAAAGGAGGGAATATTACATGCAGACTATAAAAACACATCAACATATTAATCATTGTGCATCTCATGTATTTTCTGTAATCTTAAATTGATGTGTATATGATATAGCTAGAATTGCTATTGACTCCAATAGTTTCAAATGAGAGGCGTCATACAGCTAAATCCTGTGTGGATGTGGACTGGAGGAATTCACTTTCAGCAAATCTGGTCCTATTACCACAACATTTCATTTCATTCCCTTTGGCGTCCCATCCTGGAATATATTAACACCTTTTTTTTCAATCTATGAAGCCATGGGCATGACAGGCCTCAAAGGCCATTCCAGGGCTGCTTTTCCTTCCTCTTTTGTTTATTTCTGGACCCCTTTTGGGGAGGGTGAGGGTCCCAACGGTGCTGTCTGAGAACACATTACCTGTTCTTTCTGTGTGATGCACATTTGTTTAAATCCTGCCCCACTGCCTGCTCAGATGACCTCTTCCAGCACTGACCACCACAAACTTACTGTGGGAGTAAGTCTTTTTATTGCTTACAATTTTACTGCCCTTTCATGTAAGCATCGTTCTGTTCCTTTATTATAAAATACAGTCAAGAGAACAGATTTATCTGTGTTATACCCATCATAATCAATCAAGTTCTCACTACATTGTCTTTGTCCCAAAGATAACCATTCCCTGGTTTTGTATTCTCCTTGTTAAATGTAAGCCTCACCAAATCTCTAACTTTGTTACTCTTTCTTGGATCTTTTCTAAGTTATGTTCTTTCTTGAGGTGAGAAACAGTATTGAAGAAAACATTCCAGATGATACATTATTTATATATATACACACATACATTCTGTTTGTACTACTCAGTTTGGTAGTTTCTATCTCTATTTAATAAGTTTTTATGAGTATTTAATCAGTATTAATGCATGATGTTCACTGCTGCTGTACACTTCACTGATACCCAGAAATTCTTAGTGTTTTCCATAGACCCAGCCTAGAAACCAGCAACATATGAATATATGACTTTTTTTTCCTAACATTCACACCTGTTATATCTAATCAAATAAAAACCTCCGACTTCAATTACATACATATTGCCCAATATATAAACCTATTTAAATTATTTAAACAAGTTTCCTATAATTTCCCTTAACTTTTACTAATCCAAATTACCTAGAATCAAAGGTCCTCAGTTCATATATCAGGCACAGCAGGAGGGTGCGAGTCTAAGATCTGCTCAGCGTGGGACCCTAAGTTGTTACCTCTGTGGTCATGAAGGGCTACGTGCAGTATGCACCATATTTCTAGTTCTCTAATGCTGATGTACATCAGTGTTTTAAATGGGAGGATATGTGTGAGAAGGAAAACATAGCACTTTCAGGGAAAAGGAGCTGTCAGAGCTTCCTGCATGGGTGAACAAGAGAGAGGAATTGAGAAGCAGGAAAAAAGAGGAGTAGGAAGAAAAGTGGGCAGTGGGTTTTTCAGATCAGGGGGTCACTTACCCTGATGCCATAGGAGACGTGCTCACACAGGCAGTGGTCAGGACAGTCAGTCTGCTGGGCCAGTGCTGCTCAGAGCAGCGAGTCGTGACCCTGCCGCTTCCCTCAGCATGACCTGCCAGGCAGGCAGGCTTCATGTTGGGACTGGTTCATTTTGAGCCCGGCAATTGCTACAACCGCAGACGAACTGGTGGGTGGCCAGTTACAGTGACAGGGAAAAAAAGCCATGAGAGACACTTAACATTTGCATGTGAACCACCAGCTTGATTCCCTCCATGCATTCCTCGAGGTGGCTTTGGATGCATGCGCTCCGTAACATATGCTTTCCATCTGCACCCTATGCCTTTGGGGAGACACACATATAAACTGACTATAGCCACCTAAAATGTGGCCGAGTCCTACCCTTCAGGGCTTCTTACTGACCCTCACTGCGGGCACAGCCAGACCATGCTCTGCAGGATGCTTCACTTCTGCAGCAACCTCAGAAGAGGCCAACGGAGGCAGCAAATACTCTTGGTAAGCAGCAAGGCAAGGATTACAGAGGGCAGACAGCCTGAGGCCCTTAGGTCCTCCCAGGAGCTTCTCAGGGTGCCAGTTTAGATCTCAGAGTGCTGGGTCATTTCTTGAGTGCCCTCAAGAGTCGATAGGGAGGGAGGCAAATCCATCCCCCCCATGGCTACATGGGAAGCATCTCTGTTGCAGCTCCCACATTTGCTGCCTGACATTGGGTAATGTGAATACTCTCCCTCTTCATGACCATCCTAAAGAGACACCTGCCTAGTTACTGTATACAAATTGTCCTCTCTTTCTGCTGTTTGAGTTGTGTCCCATTCTTTCTTTTTTGCTTTTTACCTGTGACATTTACTTCAAGTCCTTCGGATTTATCTTCTTTGAAGAACATGGTCTTGGTGGCTTTTACAACACACTTGTGTCGTGGGTTATAGGTTTTGAATATATGCACGCAAAAGCTACCCAGGAAGCTAACAATATTGAAAAATGAATTAATTTGTACTGGAAGGAGTTCTGCACCTCAAGGATCCTCATCAGGATGGATGGAGCAGAGGATTCATTTCAGAGGAGAGATGTAACCCGCGGCTCTCAATGCAATTCCTACAGACACATCACTCAAACGTGGGTTTGCCAAACCAACTTCCTTGTGTAAACACCAACTTCATCATATTAATTACACTGTAAAATTCATATGCACTTGCTCAATATTTGCAAATGATCTCCTTGCAGCAGAATCCTTTTTTTTTTCTTTCTGAACTGCACATGGACACTTTGTGGCCCATAAGAAAGTGTACGATAAAAAGAAATTTAAATACCAGCTGGCCCAAGCCTATACACATTTGGAGAGAGCTGCAATTTACTCAGCTGAATTCATTTCCCAACAGTATATTTAAGGGTAGAATGTAATTTCAAGGTCTAACGGCTGATAAAGTTAACATGCACGTGGGAGAAACAAAAGGTGCTTTCATTTCTGCAGATGATTCTAGTACGGATCCATTCACATACATTCCCGTGCTGAGATGATTCTCCTCAAAAATGCTGTGGGGGTGGCTGGCGAGTGCGAGAAGGACTGTGGGGAGGAGACAAGAGGGCGAAGGCGCTGGGAGCCAGTGGCAGGGGGACAAGAGGGGCAAAGAGGAGAGGAGGGTGTTCGGGCAGGGGGTCAGGGCACAGAAAACACCTTTTTCTCCACAGCTGGGAAGAGAAAAGAGACAAGGAGCAGGAGCAGGGGGGTGTGAGAAGACAGGGATTAACTGCTGGATATAACCTATATATTGAGGACAACCCCCAGATGACACACGGTTGACTCCACTCAGCCTGGAAAGGCCCCATCCCTTGATGGCCTCGCTGCACTAAAGCTGTTTTCCCTTCCAAGGCTACCAGCTGGCTCCTCATTGCCAAAACCTGGCTGAAGATCAGTTTAAAAACCAAGCTCTACTTTTTTTGTGCTTTTCCTTTGTGAGAACTCCTGTTCTTACTTGTGATTAAAGCTGGGAGCTGAGCAAATGCCGAGACAAAAGGAAGGCGTTGTTTAAAGTATTCTCCGCAAGAGAGCTGGAAAAGTACATTTTGGGCTGTTCTAGCCTAAACAATCCTCGTTTTGCTAAGCTGAACTGTGAGAGCTTTCAGTACCGAGGGCCAAAGCAAATCTCTTATCTTTGTGTACTTGTCAAGAATGGGAATTTAGTTTATGAAGAGTGGTTCAATTTGGATTCAGTAAAGAAAATAAAACCAGCATTGAAACACCAGGGAAAGCTGCACTTCAATTTTGAAGAGGCCACAAATGCGAAGGGCCAAATCCATGACGAGGTGTCAGGACAGATCCTAAAGGATATCCTGGTGCCTGAAGGGGAATGTGGCACCTTAACCCCAAACCCTGATCTGCTCAGCTGAACTCCACAGCACCTTGTCTGCTACCAGAAAGCTCTCCTGTCCTCGCCATTTAACCCACTGAAGCTATTTCCTCCCTATGGAAAAGAATTTGGGGTGCCTTATGCCCAATGGCACAGCACATGGAGGAGAAAGGCACTGCCTGGCTGCCTTCCCTGGCTCACCCTCCCTGGTGTCCTCAGCAGACGCCCTGGCCCCTCTCCCCTGTCCCTCCTGCAGCCGGGTGCCCACGGTGCCTAGGGGGAGCTGGTAAAGAGACACAGGTTCAGACCCTTTTGGGAGCATGGTCAGAGCACAGTGTCACGAAAGATGCCGCCCCAGACCCACCCTTTGCTGGAAATATTCTGTGCCAAGCCTGCAACAGCCTCAGCCAGAGAACAGGGATGTACGTACGCCGTGCTGTGCACCGCGTCCTCCACACAGCTCTCTGAGACCTGTAAAGGTTGTGTCGTACGTGCCCCAGGCCAGAGCTGCCGTGGCTGTACGAAGAGCCCGTCAGAGCTATGAACCATCACATCAAAGAAATAAATGTTAATCTGTGCCCAGAGAGGGTTTCAAATGCTATTGCACAGGGCCGTAGGTGGCAGAGCTCCTGTTTAACCCGAGCAGAGAGCAGCCAAGGGGTGGGCTGCTGAGCAAAGCAGCAGATGCAAATTCAACAGCAGATAAAATAACTGGACCAGCAAATTCACAGCAAAACCCTGAACGTTTTCTGTGCTGAGCCAGCCACAAAGCTTTGTATTAAAGAAACAAATCAGACCTAGGAAAGAGGAGAAATAAAACCCAGAAAGACAAAGCTACTGATACAAAAAGAAAAGCTAGGGATTGGAAGTGAAAGGTTTGCAGCGTGTTCACCCCAGGACTGAGAGGCGGAGGCGATGCATCGGCACAGGGGTGATGCCACCAGGTGCCCTGCACCCTGCAGCAGGGACGGGGCTGTCCCAGGCCAGGTCTAGGGCTAGGAGAGCTCCTTTTCCCTGCCCTCCTGGAGACCCGCAGGGAGATGTTGTTTCTAAGCAATTGTGCGTCCCACCAAGAGCCAGAGCTTAAGCCTGGCTACTCATCCTCCCAAACCAGTCCCCTGCAAGTCTGGGCTAGCGCAGCAAGGCACCGATAACCTGCAATGTCTGGTCACCGAAATTGTGACCTGAGGTCTCCCTCCGAGCACAGGGGTTTGGGTAGAGGTGGTGGGACAGACGGGCTGAAGAAAAACTGGCAAAGATTCATTTTGTCGAGAAGGTTGTACAAAACAAGGATTTTAAAACAGTTCTCCTTCCTCGCAGAAGCATTTATCATTCATATAAAAAAAGCTGTAATAAAAATCACACTCATAAATGGGAAAGTGGGCAACTGCTAATCCTCACTCTAAAAGGGAGGGAATGCAATTGTTAGGAAAAAAAAAGAAAATATGCAAGTTATAAAACAAGACTGGAAGCTGGTGACGGCTTAGGACAATCCAGTGGTTCATTCACTCAAAATCCTTCTGAGTAACAGAGATGTCTGCCCCGAGCACCCTGGCCTTGATGCTGAACTCAGAGCCACAGGCTGGGTGACAGTGCAGGGACCTTTGTTGCCTGCCTCCCCTCATCTGCCAGGGGTCTGTCTGCTACAGAGGTAAAGTCCTTTGTAATGGGCAGGGTATTGCCTTATTTTTCGAACTGTCCCTTGCACAACCCTGCCTTTGTCTTCCATGGGGTTTCTAAGTGCTACAGCCAGGTACCTAGAGAAAGAGGGGAAGCACTTAACCTCCACTACTGAGATTAACAATTAGACATTGTAACACTAAAAGCAGTCTAACGGTCTGGGGAGACTGTCTGATTATGCCATAGAAAACGTCATTAAAATGTTGAATTTAAAAGAAAAACCCTTAGCCCTGGAAAAACTCATTAAAAAGTCATTATTAGGTGGGACTGCCATAGCAGAAGGAGGTGGGTGTTTGGGTAATGGACCTTGCATATGCACAGAAGGACCTCCTGGTGATGCCATTACAATGCAAGATTACAGTGGCTAAACAATTTCAGTGCGAATCTACAGAGACCCCATTGAGTTACAGAAATGAAGCAAGGTTCTGCTGTGCAGAAGTTGTGCTACTGCTTACAAAAATAAGAACAAAAATATATATTGTCTATAGTTTTATTTTGCACCAGAGGTAGTCTCATAAAGCGAACCTCCCACCTTTTCCAGGGTTCCTACATGCCAGCAGTCAGAGGGTGCTGCAAATCAGCATGCATGACCAATACAAAGCACACACCAGCAGCGCACTGTGGGTAGGACGGATGGTTTCAGTTCAAAATGTCTCGATAAGGTATAATACACCTAAATACACCTAGGCACTTTTAGTCTACCATTGGCAAATGGGTAGGTGCATAGAAAAGAAACATGTAGCATCATATTTTGCTAATAAAAAATCTTTACCCTGTCCTCATTAAATACCGAGCTGGCTTCACTGGGAAACAATTTTTTTGAGCGTTTGGCGTGGCCTTTGCCCTGTCCTCACGGGAAGACATGTACACCTGCTGCACTGCGATGAACCTGACTGTAGTTTCCTCAGAGACCGGGGCGGCTGCAGAACCCCACGTTTCCTTAGATTGCCCATGGTAGCTCCCATCCATCAGGGCCCTGTTGCCAGAGAATATGCTAAAATCTGGTAAGTTTTGTTTTTAACCAAATTGTTTGTTGCACACAAAGTCACAGTTGTATTTAGCGCACTTAAAGCCTTTTGATTTCTCAGCTGAACCCTGTTCAGCTGTGGAGGTTGCTGGAGGGAACTGAGGGTCCCTGGAGAGCTGCAGTTACAAGGACATAGTCTGAACCGGTGTGTGATG
Organism: Gymnogyps californianus; assembly: GCF_018139145.2. Lineage (NCBI taxonomy): Eukaryota > Metazoa > Chordata > Aves > Accipitriformes > Cathartidae > Gymnogyps > Gymnogyps californianus. The sequence continues at coordinate 179,100,440 of NC_059471.1, forward strand.
CTCCCAGCTGTGACCCTGCTGCCTGGTCTGAAAATGCTCTCATTTAAATGAAATAAAACATCTTTGACGAAGGTGTGCGAGTGTCTGGTCTCAAAAATTCCCGAATCAGTAAAAGATAAGGTAACGCATAACCCTTTTCTTTCCTGCACTGTGACTGAGGGTGCCCCGCTCCCTGCAGATGTGGCAGCCCTGGCATATCAGTGGGAAGCCCGGTGTTGCATGCTGTGTGCACTAGGGTTTTTTTCTGGACAACATCTGCTTCCCATTAGCCTGTAACTGACAGTTTACATCTGTTTTACAGAAAACCGGTAACTGTACCATTGTGGTAGCTAGTAAATAATATCCACTGTCATGACAAACTGGAGCTTCTTTTGTTTTCTATTTCCATCCAGCTGCAGTCATCAGCAAAAAAACTGTGCAAAGGTCAGGCAGGTTTACTGTTACATCCAGAGGAACTCCTGAAGCCATCTGTCAGTTCACAGGGATATTTTCCTACCCATTTCCAAACCCTCTGACATATTCACAGGAAAGGTTGCCATAAACTGGTTGCTCACCCACCTGGGTTGCAGTGACCAGAATTCCTATGCCCGCTGGCAGCCAAGCTGCCTGCGCTTCCGTGTACACCAGCAACAAATTAGAGGAGAGGACTTCACCTCTTGCTGTGTCTGTATGGGAGAGGCTCCCTCCAAGTTTCAGAAGTGTTTCGTGTGCTCATGGAGGCAAATATCAGCTGAGGTAGGAGCTACCAAACTGCACATAAAGTGCAGGCTGTTGTTCCACTTTTAAACGTATTTATAATATTTCAATAATGGTGTAACTAAATATGTAATTAGAGTGGAGCCAAGTTTCTTGGAGCATAACTTCCCAGTTTAGCTTTGACTGTAGCCTGAAATAGCTACATGCAGGCAAAGCACCGTTTGAGGAGTAAACCTTTGCTAAGAAGGCTTGCCTGGGAACCGCGACCCAGGTGGCTCAAAGGGAGGGCTGGCCACTTGCCAGGACCTTTCCTATTCTTTGGATTAATTCCCAGAGTAACTTCAGGAAACTTCCTGGCCCTTCTGCATAAAAAAACACCTTTCATTATAAAAAGTTAAGCCTTAAAATACCCACTGGGGAACAAACCTTGGAAGCAAATGGCATTACAGACCAGCAATCGGTGGCCCGAGGAGGGAAAAGGACTGGATGGCGGTAAGAAATAAAACCTTTCCTTGCATTTCCTTGGGCCCCTTTCTTTCCACTTACAATAAATGAACTCATAGTGCTAAGCTAAGACAGATCACTTGAGCTTCCTCTGCAATATCCAGGTTGTTTTAGTGAGGTGGTGAGCAAAGGTGTGAATTCAGCCAAAGTTATCAATGTGGACAAGCTGCTGACTGACAGCTCTCCAGGCAAGCTGTGCTTGGATCTGCATGAAAGCTAGCTGTCTACCACATCTGCAGTGTGAAGCTAGTTGTGTGGACCTGGCTGCTGCATCCAGGACAAAAGTACCACTGACTTAAGATTTTCACCATGATTTCTTCAGGGGGAAGGAGAGTGTTACTGCAGGAAGGCTCTCGCTAGGTTTGCTGAGACAAATGACAAATGATTCCTCACCAAAGGGTGTAATAACCCAATTAAATTATGTGTATACCTGCAGCACCTAGAAACCTCAATTACAGCTTCAGATCCCACTGTAATATTTAACTGCATTAGCTTTTGTTGCTGTTAAATATTAAGAAAAAGGGGAATAAATGCGAACTGCCTTCATGCCCTTAGGGGTGCAGGTGTGGAATGGACATGATTAGTATGTGAAGGGGACTCTAGATGCAAACACAGGCCTGTATGTATTTACTGCTATTGTGGAACCCTATATGCCATATGCTATACTTAAAATTGCTAATTTTAAGGGTTCAGAAAATCATGCTAGGCATAAAAATATCAGGATGCTGTCTTAGAAATTATTACATTATTAACAAAACTATTTAGCTGCATTCTAATTTGAAGGTTTTGTTTATTCTCAACTCATGTTTTTAGGGCTTTTTGTGCTATCAGGAAGAAATCTGGATAGAGCAATGTAAGCATGGATCACAGAACTAGAGCTGGAAGAGATGTCAAGGATCATGTAGTCCACCCTTGACCCTGATGGCTGTATTCAGCGCTCGCTAAATCACTTCTGTCGGATGTAGGTTTGGCTGGTTCTTAAAGATCTCCAGAGATCTCTGCGGAGATTCCATAATTGCAGTTTATTGCGACAGAAATGCTAAGTCTGAATGGAGAATGGATGGGAAAGTCCAGGAGAAACAGCAGAAGAATGGCAGAGGTTATAGCACCTTTCTTAGCAGGTCATCAGGATCCCATCACATCTACAGGGAGCTTCTCCAGACCCCCAGACTAAGAAAACAAGGAACTTCCTAAAACAGGGGACAGCCTACGAACAGACTAAGAAAACTCATTAAGAGGTGATCCTCTTAATGCAGTCCAAGTTGGAGGTCAGGGTGGTGGCTGCAGAGGACGGCTCCTGCAAACACATCCCAGCCATCAGGGCAGATTAAAACAGCGGATGAGGCAGTGGGCTAGGCTTGTGTGCTCAGCACCTCCCACCCAGCACCACTTTCACACGCTCAGGGCAAGATTTGGGGGCTTGCAGGTTCCATCAAAGCAGAGAAAAGAAAGTACATGTACATGTATGCTAACAAATGCAGATTCAGCACTTGAAGCCACTCTGCTGTGTCCACACAATCAGGTCCCTGTGATGGCAAGGTAGATATACCTGCTGTGAAATAAAACTCCAGTGGCACAAAACAGTTATATTAGTGGCAACTGAATCTCTGGCATATGAACATCCTTCATCAGACACTACCCAGGAAATATGCAGTTTAAGCAGTGTTAATGAGTTTATCAGGACAACCATAACCTGAAGACCAATATTTCCTTTATTTTGTTATTCCCATATTAAGATTATACATGCGATGGGAATGAATCTCCAGTTCACGCATATTCTATCAGTCTGCAAGCAGGGCTTCTTGCAGTGCACTCATCCTCCTTCCTTGCAAAGGCACCTTTTCCAGTTCAGGCTAATTTCACTAACCTGATGTGGAAGGTGGAACCGTGGTGCTGTAAAGTATCTTCTTTCCTTAGCACCAGGCACTGATCCAGCTCTGAGTGCCAAAACGACAGTGATGGGCACTTAATTTTCTACTGCTGCGAGTAAATCTAGATGTTCAGAAAAACGTTCCTAATTGCAGATTGGTTTTGCTGCATTTGTGGGTTTTGTTTCTCTGCCGAAAATTAAAGTCCAGCCTCTCAAATACAGTCAACTCCATTGTTGTCAATATTGGGCTTAATGCCTGCAAGCTTACAAACAAACTAGGGTAACAACAGGCTGGAGGATAATATCTTGGTACGTCATTTACCATCACTTGGTTCTTACAGGCCACAGGTGCCTGTGTTATTAGTCCAACAGTTTTATGGGGTTAGACGGTCTTTTTATGAGCTGCTAATCACTTGATCGTGCTGAATTATTGCAGCTATAATATTTTGTTTAGCACTGCCTGGCAGTGCACTGCTGTGAGTTTTGCAGCGCAGCCAGGCGCCCAGCCCCAGCTCGGAGGCGCTGCCCGGCAGAGGTGCTTGACCAGGTGGCTGCAGCACGAGGTCATCCCTGGATGCATGCTTTCCACACGGGGCTCCCACGTACAGCACAGTGCACCCACGGGAAGCACGGGCATCTATCATGTCCCTGCTCCAGCATTCGTGCATCGCTGCCTTCCCCATAAGCCCAATGCAGTCAGAGCAGAGACCTGGCAACTTGCTCTGCCCGATACGGGGGATCAGGAGAGAGGCTGCGGTGCTACCAGCATGCATGCCGTGGCCCTTGCACACGCATGCGGTACAGGGGGCACATCTGGTTTCCTCAATAGCGGGCGTGCTGCTGGATCCGTGCGGAGCACACAGGTGCTGATGTGCAGCTGGGCCAGGGCAAGGAGATAGCCAGGGTGGGCAGGATGTGTCCTGGGAGAGGAAGGGATCCCTGGGAGAGGGGGGTAGGAGATGCCACAGCACTTGGGAGAGGGTATCCAACCACCCACTGTCACTGTGTCCTTGCCCAGCACTGCGTTGCTTTGCGAAGTGTTAATACTATTTCTTTCTGGCAGGTTGCACCAATACAGGTAACATCCAAAGGCTATTTCTTATGTATATAGTGCTGATTACTCCAGAGTGTGTCACACATACAGTGCCCACTGTGCTGAATTCAGCATCGCCTCCATGACTGCAAACACCTTACCTCCACATGGAGGGGGCAGCGGAGAGCCCAGCCCTTCAAATGGTATAAAAGCTGCATGGGAAGTTATGACTTTTGATCACTGTTTTCTTTAACCATGGGGACTACTAAGAAAAGAGGGTTTGTGTTAATGTTACTACCACTCTCTGGAAAGTGGAAGGCAGAGGTATATTATCTACGCACTAAATTCAGGATTGCTACTGCGACCCAGTGGCAGGGATAACATCAATAAGCTTTGTGCCACCAAGCAAAGCAAAATCAGGGAGACCGTCCCGTAGGGCAGGTAATGGAATAGATGGAGTGACAGCCCTGTCACTTCTTGGTACCTTGCATACAGCCCGTGGCCCTTCAGGTGATAGTTGAAAACTCCAAAATGTTGGCAGAGAATTTGGGTTTCCTAACAGCATTCCTGGTTTTTTTTTTAGTTGTCCTCCATGGACCTGGTAGACCCGCCCTCGAGTGCCACCAGATCACGGGCTGAGAGCTACTGCTCAGAGGCACCAGTGGGAGGATTTCACCGGCAACAAGCACTCAGGAGAGCAGGCAGGAGGAAGATTGTTCCTCACTAAGACTTTCCTTCCTTTCCTCACCCTCTTGGCAGGATTATCCACGTGTTAAGAGTTTAATTTCTAGAACCAGTTACACAATCCTGGATTTTGAGCTCTGGGGAAAAAGGGGGAATCACACAGAGAAATTATCAGGAGAAAGGTAATCTTTTTTTTTCTCAGCTGACAGTGGGAATTCGCGCTCTGTCCCTGCTTATAAGCGCTGATGTGGGTCACAGGTCAGGCCACTTTAGTGAGAGGTGCCCCTATAGGTGCTGCTGTTAAGTTCCTACTCGCAGCTCCCGTAAGCATGCAAAATTAACAGCAACTGAATGTCTTCCAGTGCAGAGCTTCTAAGAGGCCAAAGGCTTTTGGTTAAGATGCTGACATCATTTATTCTGAGAGTTTGGTTTTTAACATCAGTGCATTTATTATAATCCACCATATGGATTTGCCTTGGATTTAATACTTAGGGGAAAGATTTTTAAGTTTTGAAAGAGAGCTTAGGAAATCCAGGACTTCGGCAACCAGACACGAGATGAGATGATTTGCAATCTGTGCAGGATGTATCTATTGCTCTCAGCCTGGTTTCCATTTCAGAAATGGGTATTAGCATGTGGAAAGGGCTCAGTATCACCTCCTTTTCTTTAAAGAGGAAACATTTCCATTCCTGCTTTAAATTGTTCCTGCACATTCTTGGCTGTCACGTCAGCTCTGTCGTCATCAAACTGGATTCAGGTGCGCAGCTGGAGTGACCCTGCAGGAGCTGGTGGCTTTGCCCCAGCTTTCCAGGAGTGTTAATGAAATCCAAAGCTGGGCCTTGGAGATTTTCCTTGCTCCAAGTAAGGGTACAGGCAACTGAATTAGAGAGGGGAGATGCAATTTCTGAGGCAGAAGTTAATTCTACTAAGTAATTGTTATTGCCACCTCTCAACAATGCTTTGATCTTTCTGATGGTGCTCAGCACAGAGAAATAAGGATTGGCACGGCTCCAGGCTCAGCAGCCGCCTGGAGATTTTGCCTTGCGTAGCTCCTTGCAGGGGCAAAGCTCCAACCTTGGGGAGAGCAGCGGGGAGTCGCTCCTGCCTCTCGCAGAGGTGGGAGTTCCCAGGGCATCGGGACCCCCAGCGGAGCTGGGGAGGAAGAGGAGGAGCTTCCCTCCATGAGCTCTCCCAGCTCCAGGGGGGACCCAGACCCTCCTGTTCCTGCCAGAGGCAAAGTATCAAGAGCATCTTGCCCAGGGAAAGGCAATAACTCCTAAACCGATCTGCTCCAGAGTGCCTGAGGACACTGAGCAGGGGCACACACTCTCAGTGAATGCCTCATCCCAAATGCAACACATGACCCCAGAACTGACAGTGTATTCGTTTTCTAGATTTAAAATAAAGCAGCATCACACTCTGCCACATCCAGCCCTCCCTGGAGCACTGAACCCCATTCCAGTGAATGCTGTCCCTGTTCATACAGACGTCAACCTCTTACAGAAGTCAGTTTGCAGAAGCTGCGTTTTGTGAGGGATGTTGCAATGAGGCAAAACATGCCTAAAAGGAACTGATCCCCTCTGGTCTGCAAGCTGACCAAAGACGGTTGCTTAACCCCTAGAACAAGAAGAAAAACTCCATTATTTGGATGCCATTTTCTGGAGGCAATTTGCCTTTTTAGGACACGCTCGTGATGTTTGCTTAGCTTTGGACTTGCTGAGAATTTGTAATAGGGTGCCAAAATACCATGGTCATATGCTGGCTGTTCATGCCACACAATACAGGACCATAAATGAAAAGCAGCAAAGCAGCAACCAAAAAAAAAGGGTGTTTGGCCCACCATATCCAAGGCTTTGTGCAACCCACTGCTCTTCATGAACATCCTCAAAATAAGGAGAGGATCCATCCCTATATCAGACGTTAGTGTGAAATGACATTCCATGAGTTACACAAAAATAACCTAGTCCTACAGAGCTCAAATCAAAGTGAGTTGCACTTTTCATCTATAATTACTACTTTCATGTTTGCCAACAAGACCCCAGCAGCACTGGTTCCCATTGGAAAACTCCATATAAAATCCTAACAAACAGCCCAGTAAAATTGTTATGTTTGCTGTTTTTCATCTCCAGCTTGGACACATCAGAGGTTGTATCAGGCTGCACTGAGGCAGCATGCTGTTGCAACATGAAAAGCATAAAAACAGCACCAAATGTTTCAGTCAAAGGCAGCCATTTATACTATTCTCCTGGAGACAGACAGCTATTTTCTCGTTATTTAAATAGGACCCAAACCCTGTAAGAGAAGCTGCAAGTAACGGTCTCCTTATGTCTCTACAAAGGAGGTTTCCCTAGTTGCTGGCACTAAACCAGCTCTTATTTGACAGCCACGCTATAATTACATCTGGGTCAGGAGGCATAAACTGACAAATTTTATTTGGAAACAATAATTGGGAAAAGAAGCAATAACTAAGCAGAGCTAATAATTTGGGATCCATTTTGCCCTCCTGAAAAGGCTTTTCACAGATTCTTATTAGCATAGGAATTAACATAAAATGCACACCCTGAAGAGTATGCAAGAGAAATCATGCTAAAAAAATAGGCAGGACCAGAAAAATACGTACGGTGCTCTGAACTCTCTAGCTGAACGCTCGGGAGTGGGGAAGTGAAGTAGTAGCCTGGGAGTTGCTGTAACAGCTTGGCCAGTCCGGTAGGAAAGACAAAGTTCCCTTTTCCAGATCTCTGGGAGACAAGACACCAACTTGGTCATCCATTTTTTGCTGCATTCAGTGCTGATTTCTGAACTGTTGCTAATTACATTGACTAAATGATTATACCTTTAAAGTAGCCTATTGCGAATTGCAGCAAGGTGTGTAAGCACTGATTACCGTACCCTAGACCACATGATACTTGTGGAGGGCAATTTTTCTTCCATATTTTTGGAGCTTCTGGCGGTTCAAGCAGATGCCTGACTGAATGAGATCATTGGTGACTGAGCTGCAGCCGTGACATACATTTATAAAAGCAGTGCCAAGAGGCCAGCAAGGATCAGGAAAGATGGTTATAATGGTATTACTGACTGTTTGGCTTGACTTTCTGCGTGAGGGATGCCAGCTAGTCATTTCAGTGTACAAACTATTTCTGATACTTATGCTACAAGACATAAATTTGGTCTAATGAGTACCATACAGACATGGAAACGAGACCTTCCAGGGATGAGCTTCAGATTGCCGAGTTTCTCACTCAGCACCTATGCTGGCCATCTGAGCTCTGCACGTACCTGCTGCAGACCGAGTGCTCCTCCAGGGTTTTCAGCACACCTACCTCTCCTTCGGCTTCAAAGACACAACGTGGGGCAAGCGGGTGGTCACATCAGATGTGTGAAGCTGAGCAGTGTGGCACCTCCTGTGTGACCCTGTGGAAAAAATATGTCCCAAATAAGTGAGTGTGAAGACGGTGCCATCCTCAGTGTGCCACGGAGACCAAGTGCTTCAGTAGACCATATCAGGGAGAAGCCATTCACCATCTGATACACTGCTAAAAGGTCATGGCAAGCACAGCCCTGGCCCTGCCCCAGGAGCAAAGTGGAGAAGTCCTTCGAATCCCAGGATAAGGAAGGAACATTTACAACAGAAACGATGAGCTCTACCATTTCTGAGACAGGTTGGCTTCAGACGTGTTTTGAGAAAGTTTCCTTTACCTGGAGGGGACTTGTAATACCAGGCATAAGACCCTCTCCCCACTTTGTCAGGGAGGTAGATGAGACATCAGCTGATCAAGAGAGAAGTGGCTGCTCTGTCTCACTTTGCTGTGGATGTAAAGCAATGCAGTACAGGTCGTGTCTGTGAGATGCAGAGAGGTAGCAGCCGCTCGCCCGTGCTGGCTCCTGGCCTGGAAATAGGTCAAGTGCAATCACAACAGTGAGTCAGACAGGATCAGACAGTAAGGAGCAGAGGAGACTCTTCTCCCTTGTGCTTTCACAAGCCCAAGGATCAGGCTCGGCTTGGGGATAGGCTGTCTGGGGAAGGAAAAACAGGAGAGAGGACATGGGGCAGAGAGGAGAGGAGGTGAACTTGTCTAGGGATGAGGGAGAAGCCCTAAGGGTATAAAATGTGGGAGGTCATGGAAAGGAAAGGAGAAAGTAGGAAAAGTCCGGGCATAGGTGGTCCTGGGGAACTCAGTCAGGGAGAAAGAGCATTTAAGAGCACAAAACAAGTTTTATTCCTAGTACAGTCAATTAGGGACAGGTACATTTTCTTTAATGGATTTTAGGTTAAGCAAGGTATATCTAAAACACATTGAGCACATTGCCTCAGCTGAGCAAACTGCTCTGATACTCCACCGAGAGTTTAACGTCTTTCTAGCATTTGGTTTTGTTGCCTACGTCTGCCCACGAGCAGTTCCTCGATCTATTCAGTTCTCCTCTGGGCAGGGCAGGCAGAGCCAGGGGCACCGGTGGCACAGGCATTTACAGGACAGCGTGGCCACAAAGAGCCATGGGGGTCTTTCAGAGGGGCCATGCCTGGTGCAAAGATGTGCTGCATTTTCAGCTGCTGATGCTCTTTGGATGCAATTTCCTATGAAATGAGATAAAGGCGTATATCTGCATATCCAATGGCCCACATTGAGGATATGCGGCGTCCTACAAAACCCTTCCCAGGGGAGGAGGACAGCACTTCAAACCATTCATGATCCTATTAAAAAAAAGGTTCATTAATCACCTGTATAGTTGGGATTATGAAGCAATTAACCAGACAAAGTTATTTAAGACCAGTAAGCTGGACTTGGCATCCTTCTCCCATTTTTAACAGAGGTTCACAGAGCTCTGTGCTTATAGCAAAGCACTGAAGGAGGCAAAACACCCAAATGTTCCTGAAGAGAGAAGGAAACTTCTCGTGGTCACCAGTGTGAGGTCAGATCCTGGTACATTGCAGCCTCTTTCACACTTCCCAATGTTCCTTTTGAAATACTGATACCACTGTGTTCCTAGAAAATATCAAAAGATCAAGACAGAGATGCTGCAACAAACAATACTTCTTGTTCCCACACAGTTCTTCCCCCCAGGGCTACAGATCATTTAATGGGAGAATTGGTTATTTCAAAATGAACTGTTCATTACGGTATTTTCATTGACAGTTCAGTGAAACTGTCAGGTCTTCTCTCTCTAATTGCTTTTGATCAACAAAAGAAGAACATGCACCCTTAAAAGAAAATTATTTTGACACAGCTGGAACGGCTCCCTGTTTAAAGAGACTGACGTGTAAAAGAGCAAGCAACAGACAATGATGAGAAGAGAAAGAAAGGGGTAAAAAATCTAATACATTTTCCCAAACAGTCACTTGTTACTTCAGTATTTCTGCAGACAAATGCAGTTACTCCAGAGGAAAACGTTCCATGTCCTTCAGCAGCCTCCGCCAGAAGAAGAATTTATTTGGATCGGCTCCAGTTAGCACTCAAGAAAAAGGCAATTCTCAAGTATTTATAGGGGAGCAAGTTGTTAGCTTGTGTTGCATGAGTCAGGTTTCTCACTGGTGCCATTCAATCAAGCTACAGAGATCAACTTGGGTATACAGTCCAGTAAAACCTGCCATGGAATACCTATAATTGAATTTGGGCTACAACTCCAGTCATAACATAAGTAGCAGCCATGTAATCCTAAACTCTAGTGGAAAGTGTGATCTGTCAGCACTTGGGTTTTAACAGATTTCTGTAAAACACCTTGCATAAAAAAACCTTCGTACCTCATTGCTTGCCCTTGGTAATTCATTAAGCATTAGTATGTCACACGGAAAACCAACTAATACCATGGTCCTTTAAAAATTAAATAGAAATTTGTGTTCATTTTCAGCCCACTTCTTTTTCCCAAATCCTGAAATATGGAACAGAGAAAATAAAAATCTTGAATCCCAGTTAGATTTGGGGATCAGAATAAAAGGAAGGCCTTGCACATTCAGAAAAAGTACAGGAAAGCCCCCAAACACTGGAGAGCCACCAGCTCACACCTTCATCGGACCCTGGGGTGGTTGGGGCTCTGTTCCCCCGTAGGGTCCCCCCCTGCATGAGGCAGGATGGGGATTCGGGACGAGGTCTCATCCCTCCTACTCAGCTGCGGCATTCGCTGCCTGAACCTTGGCAGCCCTTCCCTTCTCCCCTCCCGCCACTGCAGACCCCACCGCTCACAGCAGCGCTCTGCAGGACCCCCATCTCAGCCACCAGCCCTGTCCTCCCTCCTGGCTCAAGGCACCAGCTCCCTTTCTAGGGCCAGGAGTACCAGGCTTTGCCTCCAGGAAAAGCCCCTGCCAGAGAGCTGGAGGGGGACTTCCAAAAGGGTGATGCTGGTGAGAGTCACCATTCGGTTCCTAGCCAGAAAAGTTAGATCTGATATATGAGCTCAGGAAAAATAAAGCAGCAAGACCAATTGCTGAGCACATCTGGTTCAGGCGACAGCGTGCTCTCTGGGAAGGATGTGGCTGCGCACCAAGTGGGTTACTCATCGTTACGCTCCTTTCTTCTAACAAGGGCCTTGATTTCTGAACATTTAAGATTAGAATTGATTTAGTTTGTTTTAAAAAAAACTTTGTATATAGCATACATTATCTGCTAGCTGAAACGGTCACCCTTGGGATTTCAGCAGAATATGTGAACGCTCAGCTCTTCCAGGAACCGAATCGTTCAGATTTACATACCTAATTATGGATTTAAAATCTTAACTTCTAACATGCTGGTTTGAAAAATGCAGCCACCTCTTTCCTGGTTATACATAGTAGCTGTGAAAAAATACAAATGACAAGAGAATGTCCCTTAGCCTGAAAGAGCTTGTTTTGGCAGCCAGAACAGCGTCTCCCAGGAGCGCATGGGGGATATCTTTGTTCAGCTGTGAGACATGAACTGAATGGACGTGAGATGGGGAGGATGGGAAGATACCTTGATCTGTCACATCAAATTCCAGCTTCATGTGAAATTCTAGTCCCAATTTAATCCACTGTTTCAAATAGCTGGTACTCAGGCACACCAAAGCCTTTGAAGTTGAACTGCAGACTCCAGAATAGCAGAAGAAAAGCAGGAGCACCCAACACCTCCCTGACAGCCTCTGTCAGCTCCATCTGCCCATTATCCCAATACATGTCCTCCTTCTGGAGAAAGAGTGCGATTTAGAAAATCACACTGGGCTTCGTGCGATCACATTTTCCTCATGGCCTTGAAGAAGACAATATGAAGACCCAGGGGTTACGCTGTACCTTTGCAGCAGTGCCTTTGCCCAGCCTGTAAACAATCAAGCCAGGGGAGGTTTAGATTAGATATTAGGAAAAATTTCTTCACTGAAAGAGTTATCAAGCATTGGAACAGGCTGCCCAGGGAACTGGTTGAGTCACCATCCCTGGAGGTATTTAAAAGACATGTAGATGTGGCGCTTAGGGACATGGTTTAGTGGTGGACTTGGCAGTGTTAGGTTAACGGTTGGACTCAGTGATCTTAAAGGTCTTTTCCAACCTAAATGATTCTATGATTCTATAAGTGTAAGACCTGCAGGAACCCACAGAGCCCACATGCTGTATCTAATCCTGCAGCAACAACAGTCTTTTTGCCTTCTGATGGTTTAATTTTTTTTTCCTCCTTGCTCTATAACTCCCCTAGAAACCTCCCAGTCAGATTTCTTCTAATTTTGCCTTTTTTTTCTATCTATCAGACAGTGGTTATTTTTACTCCTGCGTTCCTAATGTAGCTTGAAATTAATGCAGCCTTTTTTATTTATGTATCAGCCTCCTCAATGATGTATGCACAGTTTGAGGAGAGAAATAATTACAGGCTGTTGCGGAAGAGCACAACAGGCTGGTGTCATTACGTCCCAGGCAAACTCCAGCTTTGTTTGGAATTCGCGGCATATGGGATTTTTTTTTTTAAAGATGTTTGATCTGAATGTCGTTTCTCTAGACAACATAATAATTTAAATCAGATCAGGACGCAGGCAGTTCCCTACTGTTCCTAAGTGATGCATGCAGTGCTTTGTGCAGCATCAGAAATCACAGAAAAGATGGGCTGAGAGGACATGTCCCTGCTGCCCACCGGACAGGGCAGTCCCTCATCCAGGGATTTTTGAGCCCAAATAAGGAATAGGAATGTTTTGACTAATACTTTAATTAAAAGCATTCCAGATGAAGACATCTAAAACCAAGCCATGAAGATACAAAGTTCAGGAGAAAAACCCAAGTCCCCTTTGCAATGACACTACTCTCGGATCTGTAATGTATTATCAAACTGTGGATAACTCACTTCTTGCCATAAAAAAATGGTAAACCTTGCACTGCTATTTGAGAGAAGAGGTTCAGCTGTGACCCACTGGGGCCAGCCATGGCTGTGGATTTCATACGGTGAGGACTGCAAATGAGGAAAAAAACAAGGGACATTTTACCTGGGAGCTCTGACCTGAGGCAGCTGCTAAACAACAATAAAAAGAGAAAAAGGAGAAAAAGGATTAAAACTTTCCTGTGTCTTTCTAATGGCTTTTGGTGGGGTATCTTGCTGTGGTCCCTGAATATTTAGATAGAAAAAGTAGTGCTAATAAAATGAATATGCTTTTTATTTTTAAAAAAAAAAGCTCACCTCACCTCATCAATTCCTCCAAAGGCACTGTGGTTGAGATTAACTCTGGCTGGGAAATGGCTTTCCCATGCTAGGAAACTTCAGACTTGCTATAATCTCTGGGTCTTTCCACCAAAAAAGAGAAGGTGGGTGGAAGCCCACAGCGGGTACCAGAGGACAAGGCAGAAGAGCAAAAAAACCCTTGAACTTTCAAAACATATAAAGCCTAATTTTTGTACAAAATAGAGCCCCATCCAGAGATGCTATGTATCTTTGCTTTATAGGAGGGATTTTAACATACTTCTTGACGCAAGCAGGGTTTAGCCTTTTGATTTGTCATTTCTATTCATAGCTAAATTCAGTTTCCATTGAAGAACATTTGTTGAATCTTCCTAATTTGTTGAATCTTCCTAATTTGTTCATTGCACAAATGGCATATATAATAGGAATAAAGGCAGGAAATAAAGAAACAATTGCTTATGAAAATGAGACATTTTAATTCCATTTAAATACTATGGCACTTAGTATTATTTAAATAAGGCAGCACTTTTTGTTTAACATTGTTATGAGGTTATTTTTTCCTAAAATAAATTTTGTGTTACAGTCCAGGTACCAAACCAGGAATATTCTGAGCATTCTCAGTGTATGCTCTTGGCCAGTGGGATATTGCACAGCCTCGTGGTCTAAAGACCTTTGTAAGTGTTTAAGTTGGTAAATTGGGATGGCACTTCTCTTACCTAGGTGTAGGCTAGATTAGTCTAATCTAATCACGTAGGCTTCCTCCTCTGGCAAAGGGGAAAGAGAGCATCTCCAAATGGCAGATCATCTCCTTAAGTGTTTAAGATTTGCAGGTTAAATAGCCTTCTGTGGGTGTCTCTCCCTGCTCTGAGCATGGAGCAGGAACTAGAAGAGTACTTTTGGCAACTGTACTTACTATTAGATGAATAAAAATAGAGAGATGAGCTCATGCTTTAGTAACCTGACAAAATTAAAGCCAAGCTTTTAATTTGTTAGCTTTGGCATGAACTGTGGCACTAATTACTAGGAAAAACAGGTGCCATATTTCAGGAAAAAAACAACCAAACAAACATGGAAACAGTAGAACATGCAGCACTTCAAAAAAGACTATTCCAGGTAAGCAGTTTTATATACAATGGTAGGTCGGAAAACAATTTAAAAGAAAGAGAGGCAAAAAATTAATCTCTGTAGTCTGTACAATTTCAATCTGATAAGAAGCCACATTAAAACTGTAGTTGGTTCAGTTCTACCCTGAAAAGTACATAAAAACATCTCAGAGGGAAATCTCATTACACTACAACAACAACAACAACAACACTTTTTAGTTGACCAGCAGAGCAATTCTAGAGAAATACCTATGAAGGTACTGAGCAGAAAAAAGTGGATGGATTTTGCTTACTTTTACACAAAAAACTCACCGGATAAGTTGAGTCGGAAACCTAGGGAGCCTCATCTCTGCAGACCTCTCCATTTAGCAGAGGTAGGACCTGTGCCACACTGTGTGCTCTCTCACATATTCATCAGTCATCTAGCAAAAACAAAGAAGACTGGAGATGGGCTTTGCTGAATGGCACTGAGAGGCACTGGAAACCACACGATAACCTAGGGGACACATAGTAAAATGCCTGAGACAAAAAACAAGGGGCGAGGGACCTCTGATTTGACCCATTCTTCTGATGATGCCAAAGTAGGCACTCCTCAGGTCTGGAACAAGACTTAGTCCCTCCCTGTGACTGCAAAGATCAAAATGACTTCTCCTGTGAATATCAAGAAGAAATAGCCACTGCTTATTGGCCACAGAAACATAAGCACTCTATCCCTAGCCCACAGCATTGCCTGGCCAGATCGGTGGTGTGCCCCACAGTCCCTCGCAAAAAACCCCTTTGTTTCTTGAGAAGTGAGTGTTGGATTTCATCTGAAATCTTAACCTGAAATCTCTCTGCCATGTTTTATTTCTTTTCACTTACAAGGCAGGACAAAAAAATCTGTAGTGCTCACCCCAAGCTAGCTATCAAACAAATGCACCATTATGTATTTGAAGAGGAGATGGTGAACATTAAGATTATTCTGACTGTAAAACCACCCTACTCTTTACTGAAAACAGTATCCATCACAAAAAAGCTGTGTTGCAATGTGATATTTTGTAAAATAGTAATACTGTGATGGCCGTAGGACTACTGCAAAGGTTGTATAATTGGATGATTTAGGATATGCAGAGCTTTTGAAATACACTGGGTTGTTCCTTTCAGTAAGATTGCTAACAGTTTCTTTTAAGTCGTTCATTTTACATTAATGCATTCATTTACAAAATCCCCTCTTATGCTAGTACTAGAAGGAAATTCAGTTGGGCCAATTTGCTTTCTCTGTACTGTTCATTATTGTACATCCTTCCACCATGTCTCTGCATTCATCTCCGCTCTAGCTGAAAAAAAATCTATATTTTTTCTGTTGTACTTCCCGGAGATCTTTTCCTGCTCTCATTAGTTTTTATTGCCCGGTTCAGAGCACTCTCTGCTCTGCCAAACAACAGGCAAGCAGAACAGGACCCACGTTTCTGGTAAGGTGGACAGCAAATTCCTCGAAAGGAAAAATAATAATCCCATGTAATTTTTTTTTCCATTCTGTCCCTTACACAATCTGGCACTTGGGTTGTTATTTTCGAATCATTAAGTACATTGGCTAGAGGTTTTCTGTGATCTGTCGACAGTCACATCTAGCTTTTTCCCTCCATCCCGCCTGCAAATTAATCCAGCGTCCCCTGGGGTAAATCTGTCGTTCAAATCATTCCTGTCAGCAGCTTGTGAAGGTCTTGGCCGGCTCACCAGCGCAAGCACTGATCCCAGACTTCGTCACCTCGGCACGGACACAGCTGCTCGGTGCCACGCCGGGCTGGGTCCTGTCCCCTGGCAAGGGCCAGGCCACCCCGCGGCACAAAGCCGCTGTGAATTTTGTCTCTCAGCAGGAGGCATGCTCAGGGCTTGCTCTCATTCATCATCCAGGAGGGACAGAAGTACTTTTTGCCTCCACTGCGTGCTCTGACCTGAATGGGTTGTGCTCCCCCTCGCACACACCAAAACGCAAGACCGTTAGTTAATTGCTCTTCCCAATCTGCCTGCTCTAAGGGGAAATAGCTACTGCCAATGAATAATAAATTGTACATTTGCATATTTTCTTTTTTTCTTTCCTAACTTAAAGAGTTGATGTCATTTGCAAACTATGGATCTAATTTTTTTTCCATCCCTTTTTAAGATTATTAACACATCGAGCAAATAACTCCATGGCTTACCTACAGAAGGTGGAAGTGCTTGTCCGCTGAACAGTGCCAGTTTCAAAACCAATTATTTTCTTTCCCTCTTGATTAGGAGAAAAAGGTCGCAAAAGTCTGTTTGCTTTGCTTACTGTTTACCTCATTTATTTGAGCCAAGGTATTTCCACAAGACATTCAAGGCATCAGAGCTACTTCGTTTGATGGAGACCCTTCCCTCTGAGCTCATGGAAAGGACACAGCCACAGCTCCTGAGGAGCTCTTCCGCTTGGGAGAGCCGAGATGTGGTGACCACCGAGGCGTAGAGATCAGACTCACTTCAAACCTCGAAGCATTGACTTTGCGGGACACAGCCTCAGTGAGGCGAAGGAGCATCCTCATGGGGAAAGCAAATCCTCCCTGGCTGGCTGAGTGCAAAACCTGATGGAAACAATGCCCTGATCAATATTTTTTTTTAACCTGAATACCACTGAGGCAAAGCTCAACTAAACAACGTATAGGCTTGGCCTCAAGTAACTATGGTAGAATAAGAAAAATTGTCTTCACTGGGATTTTTAGGTTACAGGAGCTATTTCAGTGCTTTTACAAGATTGTAAGATACTCCCACCCTACAAGAGACAACTACCCTTCCTTGCAGGGCTTACAACTTGTTTTCTTCTCTCTTAAAATGCTTCTTAAAGGATAATATCTGAGAGTAAACCATTTTCTAGTTTATCTGCAGAGAGCTTGAGTAAAGATAATTGTGTTTTACGCTGGTTGGGAGAATCCAGAAAGCAGTTCAATGTCAACTTTTCTGCTGAGGGGATCCAACCTTGCAGATTAGATACCAATAAACCTATGGAAGATGCATAACTCTTGGTAAATGCTAAAGCTCGTCATATTGTAAGTGTAATTTCGATGATGACTACTTTGCCACTAATTCAAAACACCACCTGTCATTGTGTTTGAAGTAGGCAAAGTGCTGAACTGACAGCGCTGGAAGCTGTACTTCTTTATTCAGAGACGCCTTATGGAGACACAAGTGCAGCATCAGCTCCTGCAAACTGGCTCATGTCCGTGTTTCCATGTCTATCTGGAAAGGCTGTGGCTTTCAGAGCATGGGAAAAATCCCTCATTTGCTCGTCCCTGGTCTCTCTGCCAAAATAGGGAGCAGCAGAGCGCTCCTGCAATACCAGCTTTTGCAAGTGGTTCCCTTGACTGGTGGTTGAATAACACGCAGAATAACATCCATGACCCTGCATCCCATGATTGTAACAGCTATGGGTGAAAACTTAGTGGGGAAGCAACCTTTGCCCCTAGTCCATCCACGGGAATGGACTGTCCATTCACTGTCCTCTCATGCTCTGCCTCTCCAAAATCCTGCTGCTGGACATCGCTGTATCACCTGATACCTTCCTTACTGATATAACTAATTTCTCTATTCCTGTTTATAATATATCAGACACTGTATGCCTTTCGTATTCTTCTCGTAATAGACCAATGAGAAGAAAACCTAAAAGTTAACTGTTAACTTGCTTGACTAAGAAAGACATGTCAAAAGACACATACCAAGGACCAGCAGGATACAGCACCAGCTTCCACTGCTTTTCCATCTGCACCAAGTCAGCCCTGGGTTTGCCATGCTCTCACCACCAAAGCATGTCCTCGTCACAGCCCTGGAAGGAGAGCGGGGTGCCCCGGTGGGGTGGGCGCAGGAGGGGTCCCCATCGCGCACTCGCACCCCGAGCATCTGCCCTGGGCAGGGCTGGCAGAGCTGCACACACCCTCAGCTGCCAGCCAGGAGCAGCTTTCACTGCACACACCAGCAAAGCGCTGCAGACTTTTCATCGTTCGTCTGACCAACACTAATTTACTGCTTAATTACAGCTCAGTGAGAAGCAGTCTTTCTCCCAACAGAAAATATTACTGATATCAGACGGGGCCAGCGCTGGCAGGGGCGCAGGGAGGGCAGCAGAAATCTGTGCTTCAAGTAAGACGTTATCAGAGCAGATTGTTTTCCCCTCTTCTATTTTAAGTAATCAATCGTTATTTAATTAGAATTTAGCAATTGCAATACATGTTTAAATACAATGCAACACTTGTAGATTAATTAAAAGCCACTTGATTAAAAACATTTGAAGGTTGATAACTTTGTAACTAATTTTATGTTTCATAATTCCTGTTCTCCAATATTGTTTGCAAAAATCATTGGCACTTAGTTAACCTTGTACCATTGTCCCATTCAATCAAAACTAAAAGAACTTTGGACATTCGATTCCATCTGTTAACAACCCTGTTAAACCAAATAGCCAAAGCCCCAACTATATTTTCATAACAAAATTTCTTGAGGACAGTTTCTATCCCCAACTTCTTGTAAAATGAGAATGAGTCAGAAGTCATATTTATCCTGACGGACAAAGGAGGGCACCGCTGTCTCATAAAACTGCTCCAGGATAGTGTGAGGAGACGCTGGTCATCTGTGCTGCCCTTCAGGTGGCCACAATCTCTCCAGAGGTGAACAATGCTCCCCCAGCCGCTGCTGCAGAAAATTAATTCCCAGTGGGCCATCTTACTCTGTGCACTGAGGAGCAAAAACAAACAACTCCAGCCACCAGATTCCATTTTTAAAACTGAAACAGAAAAAAAAAAGAAATCTGAACTCCCACAGGAGAGCAGGAATAAGAAGTCACGACCACGACAAGGGTATGGCAGCTAAGACTGCCTCATTTATGGGACTTTGAAATAACAAATTAAAAACATCTCTGCAATACAAGCAGGCAAACATGATGCCAGCTAAGGATAATAAAAGATGCAGCACCTCGGGCATAATCCCAGCACACAAGACCTGGCAGCCACCTGACCTCGTACTTACGTTTGTCTGCTAAAGCAGCTGATGGACAATTTGAGGTGGTTGGGGGGGTCATGACTGAGCTGCTGGGCTGGATACCAGCTGCATGGCACACCTCACACCTTTCCCCTTCACGGCGGCTGGGGCTGCAGTCCCACCAGATGCCTCTGAAGATGAGGATGCGCGGACCCTATGCCCACCCAGTCAGAAACTGCCCCTCACCCACACATGAAGGACACTGGGAGCACTGAGGACCACGTACCAAGCAATAAGCCTAGTAACAGATGTACAGTGGACAACGTCTTTAAAAAGCACTATAGGATTGAAAGTCTTTCCCAACAGAACGCTGGCTGTCAGCCTCAGTCGATTAGCATTACAACTGAAACATGTTTATAAATATGTAATATTTTTGTAGCTCACAGAAAACTTGGGAGCATTAGAGAGTCCTCAGGACACTTTCCCTAAAATACAGCCTGCAAAAATGTTCTCATTTTCCTCAACACACTGGAGAAAAAGATAAAAGTTTTATTGGTACTCAGGCATCACACATAAGGTCACGGGGAACGCATGGGCAACGTGTTATTATAGAGCTTACGGGCATTTTTCCCAGTGACATTGGCCAGTATTGAACATAGGACACTGACCTAGGTGTGGACCAGGAGTTATCCTGGAAGGCAGTTCCTATATCCATAAAACAGTGACGACAACCCATTACTGAGAATCCCTCACAGACGTTTGTTAATTATTTTCTGACACATGAAGCCAAGAGAGAACAAAGACCAGGGAAAGTATTTCCCCAGCGGTGATTTACGGCCCCATATAACCCCACCTAGGTACCTGCAGGCAGAGAGACAGCCACTTTGCGCTGATAACAACCAGAACCTCCAGGCAACAAGTCTTCAGTGTTGCCATGAGCTAAAACGTAGCCCAACTTCCCCAGCTTTCAAAGGTGCTGGAATTTGGGGTGTTCTTTCTTGGTGCCACTTTCTGCCTAGGAGAAAAACAACACCTCCTTTCAGAGCAGACCTGGCACCTCACTCATGCCCAGAAATCCACTAAAATAAGGAAGATTTGGAACCACTCCTGTCTGTGATACTGCAGGATGGCAGCTGGAGAGGTGTGCTTACATGTTTTCTAACCTTCTCTGGCTTTGATTAATTAACAGAAAAAAGAATTGTGCTAGTGACGCTGAGCATCGCATGGACGTTTTATGCTCTTACAGCCAGTGATGTCTGGAGCAACAAAAGATTTATATTAGGAGGGGCCGGGGAGAAGAGCTTCAAGCTTGGCATGCCACACTGCATGAAAGTCCTGTGACACTTTCAGGCACCAGCAGCTTTTGACGGAGAACTAAAAGTCCTTGAGTTTGGGGGCGATCTGGTCCTGCTGTCTGCAAGAAGATAAAGTCAAATGGTGAATTGCTTCCTCTCTTGCCAGAACAACGTCCAAAGCATAGACGGGAGTCCCTGCGTAGGAGGCAGTCTATGCCTTGGAGGTGCAAAAGCCTGAGATACAACCTTGGCTCTGTCTGATGGCCAGTCATAAAACATGCAGAGACAAGAGCACTGCTAGGACCTTTGCTGAAGTGTACTGAATTAAGGTAATTAGCGGGACTAAAAGAGCAGCTGTAAATATGAAAATGAAAATCACTACTCTGATCTGCCACTGAACTGGAAGATAACTCCAAGAGGGTGCTTCATCCATAAAGCTACTGAGCCTAGGGCCTTGGACATTACATGTCAGCCTGTCAAAAAGTCATGCAACCAGCTTTAAGAGAAAGGAATTTTAAAAATGAAGGGTTTATTCTTTTCATTTGCTTCCTGGGTTTAGACAGTGGGATTTATCTTTAAAGGAAGAATTACAAACTTCTACTACATTTTCCCTTTTGTCTATAAATTCAGTCATGTGGGCTAAGGAAAGGCATTACAGGCAACTGAAGCCAGTGCAAGACCATGTTGTGGCTGAAAGGCATGAGCCGGTCCCTGGCTACATGTTCCCACGGCTGCTCTTGGGTCAGGGCTGGGGATGCTGCTGCCACACGGTGTGTCAGATCAGCTCACAGGTCTGATCAGGCATTAACCTCGGCTTATTTGTTCACTGTATTAAGTTCCGGTGTGTTCCTCAACCTGAACCCGATGTAACGCACAGTGGCACAGTAGTGCAGCTACTGACACCATCACAGGGAGGAGATGGGAGCATCAGGTTGGAAAGAGCAGACCCAGCCCTCCTGGGGCAGCGCGCTCTTACATCTGCTTAAGCACATCAAGGTAGACTCAGGCAATATTGGAGAGGACGCTTATACGGAGACTTTGGATGTAAAGGAAAACCTGTACCATTCTCCATGCTGAACCAAGCAACCGACCGAATGCAACCCCATTGCTTTTGCGATGAAAACTCAACATCACATGAGCTTGAAACACGAAAGAAATACCAGAGGAAGGTTTACTAAGGACAAGTACCGCACAAGGGCGGTTGGCTGAGAGTTAAATGCACTGGCTGCCAGCAACTTTACTGTGTGTCTGTGTATACATATTTTCATGCTTTTGTGTATGAATTATGTGAGGGTACCTGGAGGCAATATTTTAAGTGAAGGGCACAAGGCATGCTCAAAAGCCAGACCTGAAAATAGGATTTAATTGTGTTTTTCAACTCATTTGATTATCTCAGCATCAGAGGTTGAGATTGGGATAGGTTTGGATTAACTGACCTAAACCTTTTCTTCAGTGCGATTCTGTATTTTAAAGACATATTAAGGAAGAACCATCATTAGCCAAGATTTCGGTAATACATATGATCTAATTTTTTATTGAGCTGAAATACGCCTTAAATAACAGTGATTAACACATCCTTTCCAAGTCTTGTTTTCTCTCACCTGCAAAATGAATGTAAACACATACCTGTCTGTCTCATCTCTCAGGGAAGATACACCTTAATATTTCTCACGCAATTTTACCTTTTGGATGATGTCCAGGTCACTATTTATATTATTATTTCTCATCTGATTCTTCCTTATTGTTTCAGAGTTATCATACTCTGCCTAGACACATGTTTGGTAGTCTTCCTTTTCAAGGGTATACAGATGATTACAAGTTTATTTTCACAAAATATATGGAGTGGTTATCTCTGCTAAATACCAAAACAGTATTCAATCAGGAGAGTTAAGCTTATGAAAGCGATGTTAAGCCAATGTCAAAGATCTTTTAGGAAGACAGAACTTCTATGCAATAACAACATGGTTGGATTAACTTTACAACAAAAGGAAATTAGACTGGATTTCTACAGAGTCAGTTTTGTTATTCTAGCTAACAATATGATTAACACTGAATGAATGGTAAAGGCCTCATTCATGCTTCGCTTAGCCCAAATTAATGTGACTGATTACCCAGCCTCTCTGTTCTGGCAGAAATTCCCGCGCCTCCTAGGCTCGTTTATCCAGAGAGTCTCACTTTTAAGGGGGTTGACCCCAGGCAGAAGGAAACAGTAGCTGAAGCCTTTGAAGGTTTTGCACTTCACTGCTCTTTCCTCTGGACAACCAGCTTCAACTTCATGTTTAAGGGGGTAAAAGTCTACAGCCCCAGCTACTGTAGAAGATCCAGCTGGGCTCCCTTGTGGGCACGCAGGTGTTTGACATATGATTACAGTAACTTCAGGAATCGTTCCTTCCTCAGGGTAGTTAATTTTTTTCTTAAATTATTCCCATGCAACACATTGTCAATTATCAGACCATCCCAGACGGAGGCTAGTGCTAGGCTTGGGATTAGCTGCTCGCCCTCCTTGAGGAGCATCCCTGTCTCCCCAGGGAGCCGTGAATTAAGCTGCTGATGAATAACCCCTTTCTGCCAAGCACCTGAGGAACCTGAGAAGACCATATGGGCTGTGAAAATGACAATATGCACATCAAGGGCTGTTTGTGTTCACTGTGAGAAAACAAGTCGGCGCAGACTGACATCAATGTCAGCATGATGAAGGCTGCAGAAAAAAATGTAAGCTGCAGATTTATTCTAAGAGGCAGGAAACCAGCCAGGAGCAGGTAACTCCCATCCCTCCCACTCCCCTTGCCCCATCGCATCAGTAATGCTCTCTCACCAGAGCAACCCACTGCAAAACATAATTGACATGAAGAGCCTTGACTTTTCCTTCACCTCATTCTTACCTAGGTACAATACAGATGAAAACTAGAGGCAGTGGAAACAGTCCACGTGCACATGCAGAAGCAGGCAGACAGCTTTCCATGGTGCTCACCTCTGGAGTAGGCAGGCATCTTTCCACAGAACTGAGACAAGCGTCTTTCCACCGCTTACGGCAACTGGTTGTGGTGCTACAGAAAAAGCCAACCCTTTACCACCGATCCTCCTCACCAGGAGCTCACATACTCCTTACGTTATCCCTCGAAACACCTTCTACATTGAGCTGGAGGAGCCCGCCTTTCATAAGTGCACAGGACGCACCCGCAAGGCTGAGTGCCTTTTGTGGTTTCAAGATCTGGTAATGCTCGAATCCAACACTCATCCCCTGCCAAAACAGCCTTCAGCTGGATTTCTGGAACCAGACTTACTGGTAAACTGAGTCCTGGCTTCATCCTTACACATTCATGGTTGACTCAAAGGGAAGCCACTAAGGACGTAGTTATGCTGCGCTGCCAGGGTGCTCACCAGCGTATTGGCACTGACCAGGGGGATCTTATCGACCACCCTTCAACTTCTGTCTCTTCAACCACCAGAAAAATGACCATACTTTCTTAAATGGCACTAATTCTCCAGCTGGACCAAGTGTAAGTCAGCCCCAGACTCCACTCCTGTGAGCACTTTGTGCTTATGCATTTAAATGAAAGCCAGTGTGTAAATACTGGGAAGACCAGCAGTGCTGTGTTAAGGGCAAAGCAAGGGAGGCAGCTGACCCAAGCACAGCCCGGAGGGCACAAAATGGGAGCAAATTCACTGAGTCAAACTAGCTGCAGCTTACTTGACTTCTGCTACTGCCCAGCAAGGTACTGGGAGGGGGGCACTGGAGATGATAGCTCTCGGGAGCCAGAGGAAGCCAGGGAGACGTGGGAGGAGGAGGACTGAAGAAGGCTCTGGTGGTCTGTGGGTGGGAGAGGAAGAGAGCAGGCCGCTCAGATATCCAGAGTGAACACTGAACACAGCTAGGGAAGTCCCAGTATTGTTGTGTTACTTCCATTTTTAAAGGCTCACAAAGAAGTTGAATGCCTACATAGTACAAGGAGGTTTATCCAAGCTAGAGAATAGGGTATGGATCCTACCATTGGGAAAGTGAAGGCAGCATCTCCGTTTTCAGTGGACTTGCCCAAGAAGAGTGGCTGAAGAAAACAGTTCAGATATTAGGCATTAGGCAAATTACTTCTAGTACAATTCTTAACACTATAAGCTAGGTGAATCTTAACTGCTATGTTACTTCAGATGGACAAAATTCAAAATTAATCTTGTAGCGAAGCTCCACATAAAATCAATTACCGCTGACTGTGAAACATATGCACATCTTGGAGGTCTTTGATCTTTCAGAATGGGTGACAGAAGCTTCTCCTTGCCACACGCTTCATACTGAAATGATCTGGCCATGGTATCATGACTCTGAACACTGGCACACGCTACAGACAATTTGACTCAGAAAAATGCTTTATTCCTTCACACTGGTCACTGGTTTGAGCAGTGGAAACCACCATTTCGGTCTGTTTTCACAAACTCATGTCAGAAGCACAAAAGGAATTAGTGAATGCCTTCTCTAAATCGCATGCAGTCGTCACTACCAGTAGCTCCTGCATGACAGCATTTGAGTCTCCCAAAGGTCTTTCTGGCATCTGCAACGCACATGTCGGTGACAACCAGAACCAAACCAAATCCCCCCCGAGTCCTCTAAGAAGAACGAGAGAAGAATGGGAAAGCATTCTAATATTCTTTCTGGCAAAACTCTACCGAGGCTTAATTTTTATTACCTTCGTGTAGATTATGTCTGCAAAAGAAAACAAAAAGAAAGGAAAAAGAAAAGGATATGCATATAAGTTTCATAGCAGAATAAGTCCTTGAGTCATGCAAGGGACAAAGCTGTGATAAAGCTAAAGTAGTATCACCACATTTTTCGGCCCTACAAGCTGTAAACATTTCATATCTAGCAACATTTATGTGCGTTTTAAAAGGTAAAAATAATGAATTCTTACAGATATAAGCATTCATACACACATATAATATACGCTTGGCTCTTGGCTGGAAAAGAAAGAGGTTTGTACATGAAATTGGAAAGCCCTATAGCACAAAATATGGTTCCAGAATGAAAACAAAAAAGAAAAGAAAACTCCATTCCAATAGAGAGTATTGTCATAGTTTGTCCCTAGCTGAAACCGAATCCATGATGAATTTTAAAGATTTGTCATTGGGACAGATATATGTAATAGTCTGAGCAAGAGACAGGAAAGGTGATCGGATTTTGTTACTTGTTCTGTCGTTTGTTTTTCTCATGGTAGTTAATTAATCTATAAACTTAACTACTGGTTGAAAAAGTTTTGTAGAGCTTAATGACTTTATGCTTTTGAAGACTATCCTTTTGTATAAAGAAAGGCATCCTGAAAATGCCAGTACTGCAGATCATTGTTTTGATGATGGTGATGGTGTTGAAAACCAGTGAGATGATAGCTATCCGATTTCCTGAGAAAGTACATCACTTTTATGAGCATTTCTAGAAACAAAATAACAATAGTAACATGGCACTCCAGCACCAAAAGGGTGGATATATAAGAACAATGCATTTTCTTACAGAATAACACTAAAGGATTTGGGTTTGGGGAGAACAAAGAAAGGACTCATCTCCTGACAAGATAAACATGATGTTGGAATCCAGGACAGGATACATACGGGGTTGATTTCACAACAGGACAAACATTTACAATCATTGATGTTAATGAAATACTATATATACAAATATATATAAAACATCTGCACACTGCATTATATACTGTCTTTTTCTAAATCTAGCAAGTTTCCCTGCTCTGTCACGCTGTGCTGGATTTTGATGGGATAGAGTTAATTTTCTTCATAGGAGCTAGTATGGGGCTATGTTTTGGATTTGTGCTAGAAACAGTGCTGATGATAATTCAGGGATGTTTTAGTTGCTGCTGAGCAGTGCTTACACAGAGTCAAGGCCTTTTCTGCTCCTCACCCCACCCCACCAGTGAGCAGGCTGGGGGTGCACAAGAAGTTGGGAGGGGACACAGCTGGGACAGCTGACCCCAACTGACCAAAGGGATATTTCATACCATATGACGTCATGCTCAGCATATAAAGCTGGGGGAAGAAGAAGGAAGGGGGGGACGTTCAGAGTGATGGCGTTTGTCTTCCCAAGTAACCGTTACGCGTGATGGAGCCCTGCTTTCCTGGAGATGGCTGAACACCTGCCTGCCGATGGGAAGTAGTGAATGAATTCCTTGTTTTGCTTTGCTTGCGTGCGCGGCTTTTGCTTTACTTATTAAACTGTCTTTATCTCAACCCACGAGTTTTCTCACTTTTACCCTTCTGATTCTCTCCCCCATCCCACCACGGGGGAGTGAGCGAGCGGCTGGGTGGTGCTTAGTTTCCGGCTGGGGTTAAACCACAACAGTCTTTTTTGGCACCCAACGTGGGGCTCGAAGGTTTCGAGATAACGACAGATTTGATCGCAATGTGCTAGATTGAATTTATAGCTGTTATTGCTGTTTAGCTATTAATCAGCAGGCTTCTGTGCTTGCCGTGGGGCTTGCTTGCCTTACTGTATATTAGAGTCTAGTGCTTGTTAGTGGCTGCTTTTTGCTTTCTCTGCTTGCTGTGCTGCTGTACTGCTTATCATCTTACTCTGCTGTGCCTGGGAACATTTTGATAACAGCAACAGCGATGCGCCTGGGCTGGCCAATGGCCAGGGCATCGCTGCTGTTTCTGTGCTGCTGTACTGGACTGGCTGGAACACCAGTGTGATCTCGAGTCGAAGGGACTGTGACCTGTGGATGAGTCCACATGGGAGCAGGACACCCCGAAGCGTCTGTGGCTGTGGATAAGTCCATGCTGCAGCAGGTACATCGTGAAGCATCAGTGGCTGTGCACAAGGTCATGCTGGACCACCTCAAAGCCTGTGGCCATGGATAAGCCTGTGACAGAGCAGGTACACCCCTGGAGGGACTGCAGCCATGGGTAAGGTCATTTTGGAGCAGGTTTACTTCTGAAGGGACTGTGGCTGTGGATAAGGCCACGCTGGAGCAGGTGCACCTCAAAGCAACTGTGGCTGTGGATAAGTCTATGTTGCAGCAGGTATACCCCTGAAGAGACTGTGGCACATAGATAAGGCTCCACTTGAAGCAGGTACAACCCTAAGGGACTGCAGTCTGTGGGTAAGTCCAAGCTGGAGCAGGGGCAAGGGGAAGAGTTCATTGCAATGTTAAACCTGATGGTCTGGTCCAAAGGGACCAGGGGTGGAGATTGTAATGGAAATACTTTTAAATTGTTGTAACTCGGGATTTGAGTTGCGTGTTATGGGAATTACTATAGCAAGAACCCCTTGATGCTAGCCAGGCTAGGAGCAAGGGGAGGAGTTCATTGCAATGTTAAACACTATGGCCTGGCCCAAAGGGACCAGGGGTGGAGATTCTAATGGATATACCTTTAAATTGTTGTAACCCATGATTTCAGTTGCATGTTATAGGAATTGCTATAGCAGGAACCACCTGAACAAATGGAGGACAATCCTTACAAGAAGCAGTGCAAGTGCAGCAGCGACCCGACCTGAGCTGGCTTTGGTGCCCAATAACTCCACGCAACACACCACCTCTCCTCTCCTGGATGACCACTATAACAGCTGGAGCCCAAAGTCATGGACTAAATGAACTCAATGGACATTTTGTGGACATTTATGGACATTTTACAGATATTTTACAGGGGTGATCCATAGACTAAGGGAATGGTATCTGTGTATTATACCAAAGGATTGGAAGGGGGGTGGTGGGTAATGAGGTTGTATCGCATAGTGTGGGACCTGAGCATGATGTAAATGGTATGGAATAAGGGGTGGAGAATGTGCTGGTTTCGGCTGGGATAGAGTTAATTTTCTTCATAGGAGCTAGTATGGGGCTATGTTTTGGATTTGTGCTAGAAACAGTGCTGATGATAATTCAGGGATGTTTTAGTTATTACTGAGCAGTGCTTACACAGAGTCAAGGCCTTTTCTGCTCCTCACCCCACCCCACCAGCGAGCAGGCTGGGGGTGCACAAGAAGTTGGGAGGGGACACAGCCGGGACAGCTGACCCCAACTGACCAAAGGGATATTCCAGACCATAGGACGTCATGTTCAGCATATAAAGCTGGGGGAAGAAGAAGGAAGGGGGGGACACTTGGAGTGATGGCGTTTGTCTTCCCAAGTAACCGTTACGCGTGATGGAGCCCTGCTTTCCTGGAGATGGCTGAACACCTGCCTGCTGATGGGAAGTAGTGAATGAATTCCTTGTTTTGCTTTGCTTGCGTGCGCGGCTTTTGCTTTACTTATTAAACTGTCTTTATCTCCACCCACGAGTTTTCTCACTTTTACCCTTCTGATTCTCTCCCCCATCCCACAGCGGAGGAGTGAGCGAGCGGCTGTGTGGTGCTTGGTTGCCGAGTGGGGTTAAACCACAACACACTCACATAGAGTTTTCCAGGCTGGCTGTTACGAGGACAGAAGCCATTTACCCAAGGTGACTCTGCCAGCAAACCCCTCAGGAGGGATGAGAAGTGGGAGCTCTCCGGGGCCTCCCACCCGGCGCCCTTTTATCTCAGCCGCATGTCCCCACTTGGCAGCAGGCAGGTACGGCACATGATGGCCCTGTGCCAGCCACATTGTGCGTCCATGGCTCCTGGCAGAGAAAGCATGTAATTCCCAGGGACGAAAACCCGCTCTGGATGCCAGGGTGTCATGGTAGCACATATATAAACTGGGCTGAGGCAGAACTACATTTGACTTAAAATTCCTTGTAGAGCAAATCTTTGTCTTATCCTGACAGGGATCAAATATCCATGAACACGCTCAGTTGTGGTATCACAAACCAATAGGATTTCTGGTAAAATAAACATATGGAATATGTTTTACAGAGCTCGTTTCATAAACCAGTCCAGGCAGCAATCTTGGAAGGGCTGCCAGTGAACCCAACTTCGCAGCTTCACTTTAAGATGGACAGGGGGACATGTTGAATTCCAACTGGGAACATTTGGCTGCCATGATCAGCAAGCTCTTCTCCCCACAGCCTCAATTTCTCCTCCAGGAAGACCCAACATAGTACGTTTTCCATGTTTTTGCAGAGGACAGAACAACAGAGTAAGGTAAGTTTGCCAGCTGAACAGCTGCTTGGATAACATCACCCAACAATCACTGCATGCTCAATAAGCCCTGGGGTGCGATCACTGAATGTGGGTCAAGTGCTACCACCAGCTGACTTCAAGCTCAGCACTACTTGAATCTTCAATACCGAGCTGAATGACTAGTCAGACATCTGTTCTAACATCCTTGGTTGATTTCCAAGCAGTGCATAGCTGAACACATCAAACACAGTAGACTAAGTGGCAGGAAGACAATCCCATCTTCCTTTAAACCCATGTTTTTTTTCTCAGCCTCCACTCTTCTGCTGCAAAACTAGAAATTATTGCCAGCTTAAAAACTGATTTTGAGAAATACGGATGCTTTCACACAATACTCATCAACAGCCCAAAGACTAGGGGAAACTTTCGCTGCAGTCCAGTTAAAATATTATTATGAATATCAGCCAGCCTGTTGTCAATGCTAGCATACTTTCTTAACATATGGGGTGGAGGGCTGGTTTTTAATGCCTTTCTTTCCCTTATTGAGAGAAACTGAAGTCAGTATAAGAGTAGTAAGCTCATCACTTCGGTGAAAACCAATGTGTGAAGGATCCAAAGAAACTAATATCTGGTTATGGGTTGAGAAATTGATTACAGCAAATTCCCATTATTCAGTTAGGGAAGAGGGTGCTTGGGAACTCTGGAAGTCTAGGAAATTAGAGCTAGTCAAAATAACTCCTCTGAAAAATGTTTTCTTCAATAAAGAACTAAATAGTTCTTTACTGAACTATTAGTTCAGTAGCACAATAAGTTTTGGTGGTCTTCATGTTGGCAGCAAATGTCTCATGAAGTCTTAAGCCTTTTTTTTTTTATTCATAAGCAAGCCTCTAGTCCTTCCCTGCAGGCAAATTTTAAGGGCAAGCTAGCTGGTAGAGAGGATCAAGGGAAATAAAGCATTCCCTGGAAGCTTGGGAATTGGGTGTTTCTTGCTGGTCTCAGGAAAGGATTACAAAGAAAGCTGTAGGCAGCAGCTTGAGGTGTTCAGAGATTTCAGTTCTTCATTAATGAGAACTCCCAGTCAGGACCCTGCAGCACATCTTTGTCAGAATAACAAATAAAATATTAAGTATTAGAAAGAAGCACATGAAAGGCTTCCTCCACCAAGCTGCTGTCCTCAGCTGATTGTAACGGCAGCCGGTTCAAACCAAAAACCTCCAATGCTCTTAAAAGACAGACAGACTCCCAGTCAAGCTGTGTGTGCCTTCCAAACTGAGGCAAATGGGGACAAAACATCCAGTGGCTTGATATTTCACTAGGACCTTTCCATAGGCTCTGTCCACTGTTGGTTGAAAAGAAATTTGCTAGAGAGTCTGTGATAAAATTAATAAAATTATAAAAAAACCCAAAGAATGAGTCTTTTTGTTCTCCTAAGACCTCAACAACAGAGTGGAATTATCATAGAATCATAGAATCATAAAATAGTTTGGGTTGGAAGGGACCTTTAAAGGTCATCTAGTCCAACCCCCCTGCAATGAGCAGGGACATCTTCAACTAGATCAGGTTGCTCAGAGCCCCATCCAACCTGACCTTGAATGTTTCCAGGGATGGGGCATTTACCACCACTCTGGGCAACCTGTTCCAGTGTTTCACCACCCTCATTGTAAAAAATTTCTTCCTTATATCTAGTCTGAATCTACCCTCTTTTAATTAAAACCATTACCTCTTGTCCTATTGCTACAGGCCCTACTAAAAAGTCTGTCCCCATCTTTCTTATAAGCCCCCTTTAAGTACTGAAAGGCTGCAATAAGGTCTTCCTGGAGCCTTCTCTTCTCCAGGCTGAACAACCCCAACTCTCTCAGCTTTTCTTCACAGGAAAGGTGTTCCATCCCTCTGATCATTTTTGTGGCCCTCCTCTGGACCCGCTCCAACAGGTCCATATCTTTCCTGTGCTGGGGACCCCAGAGCTGAATGCAGTACTCCAGGTGGGGTCTCACCAGAGCGGAGTAGAGGGGGAGAATCACCTCCCTCGACCTGCTGGCCACGCTTCTTTTGATGCAGCCCAGGACGTGGTTGGCTTTCTGGGCTGCGAGCGCACATTGCTGGCTCACGTTCAGCTTTTCATCCACCAGTACCCCTAAGTCCTTCTCTGCAGGGCTGCTCTCAATCCCTCCATCCCCCAGCCTGTATTGATACTGGGGTAATCATTGCAGTCAAATAAATGCAAGCAGCAAAGAATGGAGAAATCTTACAAGATGCTGCACATGGACATAAGCAGGAGGGGCCCAAGAAACTGGGGAG
This sequence comes from Gymnogyps californianus, assembly GCF_018139145.2. Classification (NCBI taxonomy): domain Eukaryota; kingdom Metazoa; phylum Chordata; class Aves; order Accipitriformes; family Cathartidae; genus Gymnogyps; species Gymnogyps californianus. The sequence goes on from NC_059471.1 coordinate 179,132,510, forward strand.
ACTTCATAGTACAAAGCTATAAATATTCCACCAGCTGATGCAAATGAAGCTGCACAATTTTGGGTTGCTTAAGAGCAAAACTGGCTGCTACTGCTTCAGGGCTGAAAAAAGGCTTGTGGGTCCAAACCCATGTCTGTTAGATCAGTTGATACAGCTGGAAAACACAGATGATAACTGCTCTAGCCTCCAAGCCTCATCTTGCTCACGTTCACAGTGACCAAGCCCAACGCAGCTCTGAGAACCGGGCACGTACCCCTGCCAGGACTCCCAGAGGAACCATGGGCCCGTGGCAATCCATGCGCCCCGCAGCCCTGTGCCACAGATACCCCACTCAAGAGCCAAAATAGCCACGCCAGCCTGAGGGCAGCTCTGGACCAAAGCACCGTAGCTATTTCTGAGGACCAGGCTCGAACGGTGTGTGTTGGCACACCGTTCCCCAGGCACACACCAGGCTGCTCAGCAGCAGCTGGGCTAGCTCAAGCCTGCCGTCTGCACCCTGTGCACATAAATATGCCCTTTGCAGCTGTGCAACCCCTCTGGGTGTTTCACTGACCTATATTCCCACGTGTACACCTCACAGAGCAGCACCGGTGCTGTGCAAGCGCCATTTCTTCTGCTCCTCGCAGCAGTTTTCCACTGTGCCCGCTGATCACACTGCACACTGCAAAAAGGACCACTTCTAGCACGTCGTCAAGCCTCACACGAAAGCACAGATCTTTGGCTGAGTACTTCGGCATCACTCTGACATGCTCACCAAGGGGTGCGAGAGATGGAGCGGCGTGGCTTGGATCACCAGATGTACAACTGTGTCTGAACAGCAGCGGGCCAGTATGTCAGACGCGGCAGGAGCTCACTAAACAGGCCCATTAGCCAGAAAACTAGGGCGCTCTGCCAATTAAATTATTAATCTCCAGGCATATTTGAACACATTGAATATATTCAGCTTTTCCAGTTTTACTCCTTTTGCGACACTCAGTAATACATACGTGTCACAGCGCTATTCATTTCTAAAGAGCAAGGTGCATTATGCGGCTAGGAAAACATCTTCATATCATTCTGTAAGTGAAGAAAAGTAGAGCCTAAGTCCTGCAGAAGATCATACAGCAAGTCAAGGGAAGAGCCAGAAGACACAGCTTCTGACTCACCACCCAGTGCTCTATCCATCACATCACATTTCAGTGTAGGGACATTACTGTATATCTGCCACGTGCTGATAAAGTTGTATGAGTTCAAACAAAGGTGCTAAGTGTGCAGGCTAAAGCACGTGGGATTTTTACCTAAGTGAACAGTCTCTTTGCTTGCAGTTCAACTTCTTACATGGATGAAGTAATATGCACCTTAAAGTCTTTGTAGGCCATGCTTTTATAAGTGTAAAGATCTTGCATTTCAAAATCTGTAAGTATAAAAATAAAAAAAAGGAAGAATTGTTCAACTTGCATGGTACCATTTCCCCTTCCTTTCTGCTCTGAAGCAAATGAACACTTCCATCCAATGGCACTCTGGGCTCTGTCGAGTGGGGTACGTTGCCCTGAAGGACCCATCAAAATGTGCAGCAGCGGCACAGGATCTGCAGCTGGCCAGGCCCCAGAGGGACTGGATCCGCCGACTACATTTATGGTCACAAATTTTTGACCGGGGTTAAAGCTGAAAGAGTGACATTCTTTCATTCCTCGGGTCAAACTAATACATTTTTAAGCAAGTCAAAACTTCCAAAAATGACTTAATCATTTAAATCACAACCAAGGGTGCTTTTTCCCTGAGTCTGAACAGGGGACGTACCGACATAAGCACACCGGGGGAAGCTCTGCAGTGTAGGAAACTCCAAAGTCCAGCTCCCACCGGTTTTCAATGGGAATTATGCCCTTCGGTCCCACAAATGCTTTTGAACACTTACCCCATCAATGCACATCTTTCTTTGCAAGCTCCATGTCGAGTGGCACTGCCCTTTGGTGTTGGGGAATGTCTGACCGCTCTCCCGACGTAATGCAGAGGAGTGAAGGAGAGAGACAAAACCGACCTTACTTCAAATCACAGAGCAGAGTTGTCTGTATTAATCAGTTCAATACACAAATATCAAAGAGAGGTTTCCATAAGTTAATATATTTGACAGGGCATTTTGAGAGGCTCAGGGAAGTAGAAACTACTTTTACACAGTCAGAACAAAAGTAGCAGGCAAAAAACAGGTGTTAAAAAGCCTCTAACGCTGAAGAGTTTCCCTTTGTATAGTCTCTCTTGAGCACCATATTTTAATTTCCCACAGCTGTTTGCTAGGTGAAGATCATTTTACTTGTATGCTCTAGCACCATCTAGCTTGTGCCTAAGGTAACTAAGCTCCATTACTTTCTCTGCGAGTAGGGAAATCCTTAATCGTGTCATTTCCTTTAAGTATGACTGTCTGTACTTTGGTTATTTTAGTTACTTTGACATTATAATCCAAATGAAAGTAAAAATAGTGAGTACAAAGCAGCCTCACAGGTTAAAGAGGCTCCTTCGGCTGCATCCTTCTCTGTCTGTTGGTTTCTCTGTTCCCTCTTTTCCAGGCTTGAATCCTGCCAAAGACACATATGCGTGTTAAATATTTCTAAAGTTTACATTTCAAATTTTGTTCGCTTAAATAAGGTTCCTTAGAGGAACTCATTAAGAAAAACAACAAATAGTGGGACAAAATAACACAATACCAATTCTTGTTCCAAAGGAAAAAGCACCAGACAATATGAAAACCAGAGAAGAGTTGCTGCCCACCACAGGCAAGGCTAACGGTCAGTACTGGGAACGGGTTTGCTCATGGAGGATTGAGGTGGCACTCGGTGGCCTTCGTGCCCCACAGAAGCCACCTTGCTGTACCCTCTGGCCCTCTGTCTCACAGCTGCAACCAGCAGCCAGGGCACAGATACAGGCAATGCAGGTGAGAAGAAAAACCTCCAGTGAACCACTCAGCAATGTGGGAGCTGATGTTTAATCTGGATCACCCAGCAAATTATACAATGCAAATCCATTCAATATTTCAGCTGACATAAACTCTCCTGCCCAGATTCCCGAAAGTGAAATTCATAGTCAGGGCAAACATCTGCAGTTATGCAAACTGTGATGAGAACCACCAATTACCCTGTGGCAGATGTCAGAAGACATCTCCTGAGGAGTCATCTCCACCATCTCTTTCCCTGATACTTGACACAAATGCCAGGAGAGCTTTTGCAAGTTGTGAGGGCTCTCTAGTCATGCCTGCAGGGCTCATCAGCAACACTCATGGAGATCTCGCTTATATTTTGGGGTGGGCTTCTAGCTGGCTTGCCTACTTCTCCCTGAAAAGCATCACGTAGATGAACCCTCACTCATACGGCGCTGGCTTACACTGCAGCACCAAGCAGCGGAGGAAGCGAAGTTAATAAGTCAAATTCTCCTTCTCCAGGTCACTAATGGACCAGACAAATGACAGCACCTCGGTCTTGGGGTGCCCACTGCAGAGCTCCAGGAACAGCACCACCCGCTCGCAATGGCTACTGCATATTTCTCACACATGGAGCAGCCACAGGCTTTCTGTTTGAGTGGCTTAGTTAGGTCCACTGAAACAATTAAAGAAGAAAGAAGAAAAGCAAGGCCTCCAGGATGAAGCACAGTACGCGTTTTGTTTGCAACACATTGCACCAGCTCCGTTGTTACACAAATGGCCATCTCCCTGCTCAGACATACAGCACACTCCCTGCAAATGCAAGCATGGGAAGAGGGGAACGTTTGCTCCAGAGACCTAAAAAGGTGGATATCTGACCCCCATTTGGAGCCCCATCTGGACCAGAGCAGCTTAGCATGATGCAGCATTCAGTAGAAGCAAATTCACACAGTTCTTGCTCCATACTGGCTATTTTCCTGCATTTGCTGCCAAGAACACAGGCTTATCTATTGAAGAGAAAGGATTAATATTCCAGGATATGTTGAATGAGACATTTTAAAAACAAAATCTGACATGGCTACACGGAAGCAGAGCAATGCACTGACCCTGTGTCCTGGGAGTCTCCAGAGCCTGGGGAGGGAGCTCTGTTAGCACTGTTAAAGGAGGTGTGGGAAATGTGCTTTTCAGCACATTTTGAAATGTAAAATCTTCCCAGAGGGGAGGCAGTAATTGAAGAGAGAATGGCACAGGAGCCTCCGGAGGCATTATCAAAATCCAGCTGGGCATACACCTGGAGAAGAAAATTGACACAAGTCTGAATAAAACCTGTAGGAAGAGGAAGCAAAGACAAGACACGCAGGTGATAGGATTTTATAACTCCACAATCCACAGAAATGCTGTAAGTCCAAGATGAATCATAAGGGAAGCGACCTTGGCTCTCTCTTCCCATCCTGTGTACAGGGATAACCCAGATAACCCATGAAACAGTGGCCACTTTTCCTCCCTCCCCAGAAGATGAGCCAACAACTCCACGCAGCCAAGGGAGAACTTCACTTCTTCTGAGATAAGCACATTTTTGTACTAGCCTTTTTGGAGAAACATAAATTTAATCCCACAGTTAGTGAGATTTCACCCAATGTGAAACTGTCTGTCACACCATCAGTGCGATGCCTGCTGTTTTGAGAAACATTATAGGACTACAAAACTCCTTGCGAGCCTACGTGAGCTGGCTCTTTGCCACCTACTTAAAGGCAGGCACACAGTAGAGCTTATGAAGAGGGGTTAGGAGACGTCCCTGAGAGAGCAAAGGCGAGCCGTTGGCTGGGAGGCTGTTTTGCAATTTGGAAGATGCAATTTCTGCTCCTTGCTCTGCTAGAGCCCTCTTGGGTAACCTCAGGTATGGTAGTCTCAGCCTTTGCTGTCCCTAGATTAGCTTGACAATTTATCACCTTGTCCCCACTTCATGTACATCTGAGCTGCCTGTCAGTCTAACTGCCATTGATGTATTGATATTTTAAGGTACACCACCACCAGTACTGGTTTGCCCTAGACATTATTCTGTTCAGGGCTGAACCACCTTCATATTCTGGGTATTTACCTCTTTACAACCACTGTGAGTGAAAGCTTGCAATTGCCTCAAAAGTGTAAATAGCTACAACCTTTGTTGGCAAGTATAATGTCATTCTGTTAAGCAAAGATTATGTTGCTTTCCCCTTTGCTGTGATGCATAGGTGAAGGTGCACAACCCATTTGTTTCAGGTTTGATGCTGTTCAGTTCATCTGAGGCAAGAGCTCAAATCCAAAAACTCAGTTCTTGATCTAACACTTAAGTTTCAAAGCTTCATTTTAAAGTTCCACAAACGCCCTTGGCCTTCACAAGGCAATCAAGTCCAGCAAATGACTTCTGGAAATTGCCCATGCTGAGAAAACGTGCAACCCAGGTTAGACACAGTCGAAATGAGTGGACTCATAAGCAGCAGCAACTGAGCAATGCTCTACTGTTTTCTAAGGATTTTGCTAAAACCCTAAACATTATATAATTTATCGATGGTGACAGCGCCTCTCACAAGTTGCTTGAACTACATTTGTAACCCAGGTCATCACCAAAATGCATCAGGTAGCACCGAGGCAATGACACCGCCGCTTCACCAGAGCTTTAGGACACCAGAGACAGGACATCAGAGCTTTAGGTTTTCTTCACCTCCTCTGCTAGTGCAGTGGGAACAGCTCTCTTCCGTACGAGAGGCAGAGGATGAGGCTTGCAGACCAACTGTCTGCAATGTCACTGGGGTAGGTCACATTGAACTTGCACTCACGTTATCTCCCTCCTGAACGAGAGCAGACAGGCCCTAAGGCCACAGTGCCTGCAACGCTGGCTCTGGCAGCCCTGGCGAACAGCCTCAGCTCCTCCGTCGCAAAGGACTTTGGCAAAAAGGAGCTGGGGCAGGCATTGATTCAGGGATCGTTCCCATTTTTGCTGTGCCGAAGCTTTAGGGAGGAGCTCGACTGGTTTGCTTTCCTATCAGCAGCTTCATCACTAAATTAGCTGGCGAGTTACGAAGCAGTGATGCCAAAAGCGCAGCAACATAGGGAGCCTGGACAAAAGTAGGCGTATCTAGACACCAAGCAAAACATATCCTTCTGTCTCAGCTGTGGTATAGCTTTATTTGTCTATGGGAAAAGCCCTTGGGGCTGTCAGTCAAGAGCTTTCAACTTAATTTTGCAAACATGGTAAGTCTCCAAGACTCGAGTCTTTTTCGTACAAGGCGATGAAAAACACAGGAACCAGGCTCAGCAGGGACAGTGCCCTTCAGAGCGATTTAGAGATTCCCGGCTCAGTGCTGCACCAGGACAAACCATTTTCAAAACCCACATTTTCCTGCCTGCAGGTTACAATACGCTCACAGAGGCAGAAAGCTCATTGCTGGCCCTAATCTAAAGCCCGTCTCTTCCTGACTCAGCGTCCACACGACATGCCCACGCCGGTGTTTTCCTACACGGGGGGCCGGGTCCCTCGGAACGCTCCCACCCCTGAGCAGGGGGCTCACGGGGCGCGTGGCCAGAGCACGTGCACGGTGACAGACAGCTCGTCTACCGGCGGCGTTTGGCAACGTGGAATGATTTCACAGAGGACGCTCCATCTGTCACTACGTTCTGCGGCAGAGCCTGACCTCGCTAGCACTAAGGAAGCCCCAGCAGATTAACATTTAATGATGCTTTCAGTTTCAGCCCTTGTAATTTTTCATCTTTCAGAGGGCAGACATAGAAGAGGAAGAAAGTCATATATTATGTACAGCATATGGGTCTTCTTCTTGCAACCATCTCCTTTAATATGCCTGACTTTGACAGGTTCTGATTTTTTTCTTCTTTCTGCATTGAAAAAAAATTTCTCTACATGTATTTTACTCCAGAAACAGAACATCAGCTGCTTCTTGTATACACAGACCATTTTTGTTTTGATTTATGTAACCATGATACCTAATTCAGTTTAAATAAGTAAACACAGGGGGTATGGTTCTTGGTAGCTGTCTGAACAGAAGCAAGGAAACAAAACCTCGTCAAGACAGATGGATTGAGTGAGATCTTTCAGGTCACTCTTTGTTGTCTTGAAAAATATATTTAACCGCATAACTTAATTCAAAAAGGAATCCTTAAGGGACAGTAAAGTGAACCAGAAACACAGAGTTTGCATTCTTTTTGTTAAGCAGTTCCGTTCAATTTTGTATTTTCTGCTTGTGAAGCGTTCAGCTTGTGCTAAGGAGCGCGTGTGGACAGAGCTCCTGGAGGCCTGCTATGTGCACCCAGAGGGCCACCAGTGCTACTCAGTAAGACCATCCACAAGCACAGAAGACATTGAAGAAACAACACTACAGTATGAAAGCTCATGGAATACATATTTGGTGGCGTGGCTGAGCCTCTGATGATTTAGGTTAGTATTTGTAGGAACTAGTGACCTAGAAGAGGGACTTACATGCAAAAGCACAGGGACAAAAGTGATGGCCCAAAAGGAGGGAGAAACACAAAAGCCAGCAGAGACCTCCCAAGGTGCTGAATATTTCTGGAAGATAAGGGCAAGAATTTTGAATTTGGGATGATATGTACCAAGAGACCAGGCAATAGACAGATCCTTAAAGCAAGGAGATCACAAAGGAAAGTGATAAGACTACTGCCAAGAGGATAATTTGAGCTGCTTCGGCCATAGTGCTGTAGGGGGAAGCTAGATGGAAATGCAGGAGGCTACAGGGGAAGAACATCGACTGAATGCCACTACCAGTCACTTCTGTGGCCAGAGCCCAGCTGCTATGTGCACTATATTAAAGAAGATGCCTGAGATGGCAAAAGTCCAATGAAAGTAAGAGCTGTGCAGTCATGAGGAGAAAAACAAGGTGATTAACCTGCCCCACCCAGTAGCCTTTTGGGTTTGTTTTTTTAAGTAGTGCCCATGAGCCTTCAGCAGCCAGCCAAGCGATGCTCACCAGCACCCTACCAGCAATGAGGTTACCACAGCAAGCTGCTAGAGCAAGTTTCTATGCCTGAAGAAATCAGAGCTTCGAAAACTATTATCAATGCCTGGAAAACTGACAAAAGTAAATTGGGAAGAGGGGAAGTCAGAACTGACTTTTTTGCAGCCAAGACCCTCCAAGGTAAGAAAAAGGAATTGCTTTTTGAAGATTTAAATTGCAAACTCATAAGGTTGCAGCAGACTCCAAACCAGCCTAGAAACTGAAAAACGTGTCTTCGAGGAAAGAGCACCCTACAAAGGTTTAAGACACCTGCAAGAAGATAGAGAAAAACCAGCTCCATTCACAGAAGACTAATTCCCAAATAGCCAGAGCTTGTGTTCAACAGTTCAAGTCATAGCAGAGCTGGCTCATAGGAAAATTCCTTCTTCTTGGTGTCATGCAAGGCCATGGTTTTAATGCTGCAGATACTTCACATCTTCACAGCCCATCTCTGTCCTACTCTGCTGTAGGATGGATACCCCTGCAGTGGTGACAGACACGCTGAGCTGAGGCATATCATTCCTCAGAGTGAAAGAAAAGCTTCTAGAAAACTTTGGGGCTCTGACTCTTCAACCTGCAAATCTTACAGCCCCGTGCTAAAGCTCAAAGCAGATAGCAATGGCATAGAATTCAAAAGGCAATTTATTTTGAATAATAAAAATGGGTGTTCGTAGTTAAGTGGAAACAAACTATGGAAACAAAAGAGTAAAGCCTAAGACCAAACCAGACTCCCTGTAGCAAAATTCTGAGGTATTAGTATGCATTATTTACAAGCATCCATCATCATTTTGTGCTCTCTCTGTCCCAAATGTATGCACTGACACAGTCCCCAACAGCAACATACAGTAGGGAAGGGAAGAGTGCAGCAAAGACCTGTAGGCAGATCTCTCTACCTACGTGACATTTTCACTGAGTACCATCCTTAAGTGTAGGATCTTGGCCAATGTATAGGTGGCATGACTACAGGATATATCCACTTTAACCATCCCTAGATGCAAAGATATCCAAACCCCTCAGCAAGAATATCCGCAGTCTTAATTAACCTTGTGAGAAATCAGGAAAAGATAGATTATGCTTAGTTACTGCCTCATTTTGTTAATGAGACATAATTGAAAAAACACATGCTAAAGTAATTGCCTAATCATCACATCAAATTAGTTTAAAAAAATCAATTCATCGTGATCAAATAGTTATTTACAAAAAAAGCAACAACACACAGAGCACATCACTTGTTTGGGGTGAATCTCATCCAGGCTGGACAAACAGCCTTTGTGCAAGGAGCTTTGCAGAGCAAGGAAGATTGAGAATGTGCCCCAGCAGCCTTTGGACTAATTTTGGGAGTCAGAGCATCCTTCCCGCTGCCCCGTCACCTTCCATTTGAGGTTTCCCATCCCTTTGCTGTGCAGCCCGAGGAACCTGTGACTCCTGATCAGTGCTCCCCCTTGCAGCAACACCCTGACCCTGTCCATTCTCCCTCTGCCATCAAGGCAAAGGCAATGAGGGCCCACATGAAGAGCTTGCATGACTCTATGCCTCCGAAAGGCAGGATTAGGCCTGTCGACAACAAAACAAGTCCTCTGTCACCCCTATGCCCTAATGACATTCTCTTAATCTAGGTTTTCAGTGAGGAAATGTGTCAGCCAAATGCATAATGAATTATTTGTAAGTAATTTAATCTGAAGAGCTTTGTTCCAAACTCATGTAAGGCTCCGTGGATATAAGAAAGCATTCAGGACACAACTCATTATAGGAATCAGCAATGTGCTCTAGGCAGAAATCTCGATTTGTAAATACTGCATTCTGGCCCAGCAGATTTCCTTCCTGATAGACCATGACCACTTCATAATTCTAGGGCAAAACCATGAAGATTAATAAAAAGCAGAAAGAGGATTTTAATCAACACAGCCAGCTGGTCTGTGGTTTAGATTATGTTGTGGAAGAGAAAGTGTAACATTAAGATTGAATGAAAAATGCAAAGCACTGATTACCCCGCAGTGCATCTCTACCAGCTAAATTAACATTAAACTCAAATTTGCAAATCCTGTGCTTATATTACTGTGTGTAGGCAATTGCAATATATTTAACATCAACTAAAAATTGAAACATCCGCCCTTAAAATAATGAGTTTTGTTTTAAATCTTGTTCATAAAGGTCACTTTCCTTTCTACCCATTACTATGAAGATGACCTATTTTAAATCTCATCCTTTAAAAGTATTGTAACGAGGTCCTTTTTTGGAGGGAATAAACCAGGACACAGGATAGCCGGAAAACAACTAGTAAGGGAAGAGGAGAGGGAGCCTGCTCAAAGCCCAGGAGCAGGAAGATGAAGGCTTTTCCAATACAGGGGCATGCAGCCAAAGGACGGGAGCTATGGTCTGCAGGGGAACAGCTCTGGGTGCCTGGGAAAAAGAAGGTGGCTCCTCCGGGAGACCGACCCAGAGAGGCGGCAGAGGCTGCAGCCTGACTGCTGCTCCTGGCTGGCAGATGTAGGCTGCTGCCAGCTGCTGCAGGGTGGAGGGAGAAGGGGGGAAACAAGCTGGCTGGACCCAGGCCAAGGAGCAACAAAAGGCTTGTGTGCCATCGCCACATCACCCTGCCCCGCCGACCGCCCAGCCTGCAGAGCACCATAGCAACCAGGGTTAAAATTGGGTCAGGATTGCCAGTGTGAAACCTGTTATTTTGAATACAGGGCTTGGGCTTGCGCTGAAAATATTCTTTCACGTGCTATTTTGACAGAAGACATGCTATGTGGGAAGCTGGAGGGGGGAGAGGAGACAGTATTTATGAGGACGTCAAGCTGCCCGAAGTGCTGCGAGTGCATGAATTTTTCTTTTTTTAACCTACACTGGACCTGGGACAAGACAGACTAGGACTAACTGAAGTGCCTTAACCTGTCTCGAACCTCACTGCCGCTCTGGTTGTGCTCAGTAAGTCCCATGTCCTGAGTCTCGCTGGGGACCCCTGAGGCTGGGCCAGGCAGGTACCTGAGCCCGGCCCCTCCGGGCAGCACCCACGGTGCCCGGGGCACATCAGCCAGGCTGCTGGTGCCTGCTACCGGGATGTTACCACCGCTCGGCACTCCCCAAAGCTTAGCAGGAGGGGAAGCACGTCAGTGGACAAAATAAATACATGTAATCTAGGACTGGGACATGCTTATGCCTTGGCCTTTCTTTACAAAGCACTGTTCTTTCAGCCAAATGATTTTGAGAGCGTGGGACATAGCCAGCAGCTGCCACTCCAGGTATTATTTGGTGGTTTGCAGATGTTAATTAAAATTACTCATTCCATAGTGAGCAAACACACCCATAAAAAAAATTAACAAATACTATGCATGCATAAGAGCAAGGGAGGGGGTATGGAAATGTAACAGAGAAAACTGTTTCTTCCAATTACTTGATCACCATTGTCCAGAAAAAAAAATGTTCATGCTTTTTCCAGAGAAACATTTCTACTGTCTAACGAGGATTTTGAGTTAACATGCCAAGAGCAAAGGATTCAAACTGAACAGCTAAAGTTAGACCTATACACTCCTCACTGGGCCTGATTTTTCAAAAGTGCTGAGCACGTTGTTTTACTAAAACAGGGTCTGTTTGATGAGTCCCAAACATATATAAACCTGACACATATGAGCATCTCAGTGTGTTTAATACATTTACCCTTACAACACTGCCCCGCTTCCAGTTCCCCTTCCCCTTCAAGAATGGAAAATACCATTAACAAAGTTTTATTAGTGAGCAATGGGGCATGAAGGCTTCATTAGTGGCCCCAGGTCTACAGAGGAGCGAGACTGAATCCCAGCCTCCTTGCATCAAAGACATTATCCAAAGCTCTGGATCTACAAACTAAAACTTCCCAAACATCCTGTTTCAAAAAGCACCATCTCCCCTAAGAAACCCAAGAGCCATCACTCAAGATTCTTTTGTCTGGAATGAACTAAATCCTGGCTTTAAACAGAACATCAAATTTCCAAGCTGATATGATCAACCTCCCTGTTTGCTTACTAATAATTTTTAATGTGTTGACCAATTACAATCAAATTCGATAGAGGCTCAGCCATATTATGTTTCTACAAGATTCAAGAAAATCTGAAGCCAAGAAGAGATAAAGACCCAAACTGGTGCCCACACAAAGAAACAGACAGGAACAATTTAATATTTCCAAAGGCAGGCAGGAATTCCCCGTGTGAGGGAGCAGCCAGCTTTTCGCCATCAGTATGAGAACAGCTCAAATCAGAGCTGGTCCTGCCTTTTGCCTCGTCCAACATGTAGGGAATGCGGGAAGAAGCAAACATCATGTGGAAGAGCGATCCACGGAAGCCAGCAGAGCAGCTGGGATTTTTGCAGTGGCAGACTGTCAGCGATACAGGACACAAATCTGCAGGAAATTGTTCCTCTGTAGCACAGTTTAGCTGGGACATTAAGTAGAATTATTCCAAGAAGAAGGTAAGATCAGTAAACGATTCCTATAATGAGTTTCCATCAGTTCTGTTCAATGCTTTTAGGTGTACTATAATATCATATATAAAAGCCATGTCTTCATATAAGGCAACATATCATATAAAAGTCTGAAAGCATTGCAACTAGTTTATAAATTATGATTAGTTTTCTGTGTATCTTGAAACTAGTTTCTATACCTGCAATGAACTGGTTTATTTTAAACACACTCTAGCACTCAGATCAACAGAAAGAGTAAACTTGACGTAAATCCAGTTTTCATTTTGCAGTTGGATTGTCTCAGGTTCTATGCAATGGATTTGTAATTTAAGAAGTCAATGCCTCCTGAGTGAGCAACTTCTCGCACAGTGAGCAGAATTTAACCCGCTAACAATTCTTAATGCAAGTATTTTTCTGATTCTAGAAAGCAAGCTATCATCCTAGAAAAATGTAAATAAGCAGTACTTGATCAAAAGCTCACCTCCAGGTCTCCGCTCAGACCTGTGCTATGCAGGACTCCAAACTCAGCTTTAGGATTGCTAGCTTCTCATGGTAGGCTCACATCATCTTACCAGGTCAACACGAATAGCCTCCTCACTACCTACCAGGCTCCTTCTGAACTAAAGAGTCATTTGACCTGAGCTGCAGCCAGAAAGCAAAATGCCCCTTTGCTCACAGCTGTCTACAGCTTCCCCTGGGGTTGCGCCCGAAGGCTATCGGCTCTTCCAGCTGCGGACTCACACCCCAGAACCACTCCTTCTGCTCTTCTGCCTTGTACTTGGTTTCCATGGGGTGGCCATGCAGGATTTTCCCTTTATAGCCTCTCCGCTTAGTGCACCGGGCTTTCAAGTGATCCCAGGTCCTCACTTAAAATGCTGCTGCCACCGCTAGATCAAACTTACGGAAAGCAAGGCTAGGTAATTTGCGTTACAGTCAAGTAAAAATGTGAATTGCTGTATCATGTTCTTGGTATGAACAACATGGTTTGAAACCCAGATCAGATGGTACTAGATCGCCCTGTTCTAGCTCCGGCTTTGCCTCCTGCAGTTTACGGCTGTGTCTGTCACCCAGACTGGAAGTTTGCTTTGCCTCAGCTCCCTCTCAACTTAGGGGGAAATTTTCCAGTGATGGATGTATGGAGATCTCTACAATTCATCCACGTTGTGTTAAAAATAGGTAACGGAAAGGGAATTTCCTGTTCCAGGTAGAATGTACATAAAACATCAATAATAATTCATTATTCAGTAACTCAAAAATTGTTTCAAATTACATTGTAATGACCACTACTGAAAATTGTTGCAACGTTATCACTGAGCACACAGAAATGGCAAAAAAACAGCTGAGATTCTTGAACTTTTTAGAACAATGTTTTTCATTTGGAAAAGTCAATTCATACTTCCTCTAGTTGTTCGGGACAGAAAATGCTGCCGGCCATGTTTTCCCCATGGTATTCTTCTATGGCAGTCCTAGTCCAGTGTTGTACAAGGGAGAAGGACTGCACGAGGTAGAGAATGTCACCAGTCCAGTGGTGTCAAGATGAGTTCCACCTCCCCAAACACAGGAAAGTGAAGGCTCAGCAGATACAGGAGTGAGAATCATTCCTAGAGCTTCCGTATTTCCACACCAAAATGGACCGAAATCTGGGCATGTACATCACCCACTGTGCATCTGGTGGGGCTGTGGCATGGTTTAACCCTGGTAGGCAGCTAAAGACCACCCAGTGACTCGCTCACCCTCCCCCAGTGGGGTGGGGGAGAGAATCAAAAGTGAGAAAACTCGTGGGCTGGGATAAGGACAGTTTAACAGGTAAAGCAAAAGCCGCGCGCACAAGCAAAGCAAAACAAGGAATTCATTCACCACTTCCCATCGGCAGGCAGGTGTTCAGCCATCTCCAGGAAAGCAGGGCTCCATCACGCGTAACGGTTACTTGGGAAGACAAAACACTGTCACTCCGAATGTCCTCCCCTTCCTTCTTCTTCCCCTAGATTTATGTGCTGAGCATGACGTCCTATGGTATGGAATATCCCTTTGGTCAGTTGGGGTCAGCTGTCCCGGCTGTGTCCCCTCCCAACTTCTTGTGCACCCCCAGCCTCCTCGCTGGCGGGGCAGTTTGGGAAGCAGAAAAGGCCTTGACGCTGTGTAAGCACCCTTTGGCAGTAACTAAAACATCAGTGTATCATCAGCACTGTTTTCAGCACAAATCCAAAACACAGCCCCATACTAGCTGCTCTGAAGAAATTTAACTCCATCCCAGCCAAAACCAGCACAGGCTGACACTCCCCGGGCTTGCTGAACCTGCTGTACGTGCACTGTACAGCCAGCCAGCACATGCCTGGCAATTCAATGTATTCTGAAAACATTATCCAGGGGGAAGGAGAATTAAAACATTTTCTGGGATTTCCAGGTGACCAAGCACCTGGCTGACTCTCAGACAAAAGAGCCATAAGGCAAGTATAGGCTGAATCATTACATCGGGTATCTTCTCTGGCACTTTCGGACCTGGTGTATGTGAAATCCCTGGCAAATAGCAAAGTTTTGCTTTTTTAACTAGACGAAACTTCTAGATGGAAAACCAGGGCATGTTCAGGGATGCACAGGGTTCTGTTCCACTACTAGTATTTTCTCCTTACCCCCTGATCCACTAACTTATTCAGTGGTAACCCCAATATAATTAGTGTCACAACGGGACAGAAGTCATCTGATGCCCATTTAAAATGATCAAAACACTACTGTTAATATGTCATCCCATTTAGAAAAGTCTTTCAGCTCATTGTCATTCACAGATTTTCTCAGGAGCCTGAAGACTATTTATCACAGTTTTTTCAATGCCAAGTATTTTGTTTCTGCTCGTTCCTCTGTAGCTTTTGTCAAGGTGGATTTTTGTTACATCGGACATGTTAGAACATGGCCTTCGTACAACCAGTTGTCATCTTAAATCTGACTAAAATCTTCAAGAATACCTTACTAAAAACATATCACAGGAGTAAAGAACTAGTTGAAAATTCTTGAATGGGGAAAGTAATGTGTAATGAAATCACCACAAGCTTTTTCAGAAAGAAAATAGTTGCTATCCCACACGCATGTCCCCCCAGACTGTAATCACAGTAATTTTTTTTTGATGACAGGAAACACAGGGAGCTTATATTCTCCTACTGCAGTGCTCTGTGCCACTGGGAAGAGTATTTCAACCCAGAACAGTGTGATGAAAACCAGGTGGGTCTAGAAAGGTACAATTTTTGTTCAAAACGCACATGCATTATCATCTGTGACCGGACGACACTTCTTAGGAATTACCCTCAAGTATGGACCAGAAAAAAACTAAAGGCACAAACTTCTGATGCTTTTGGATCCAGAGTTCCAAGTCCAGTTAGTCTCTGGGATATTACAGAACACGTGGTCTACACTATAAATACTTCCCAGGGAAAAAAAAAACAAAACAAAACAAAAAACAAAACCAAACCCTTTTATGTTTAAGGTCAAAGTAGTGAGTCATTTAAGGCAAAAAACCCCACAGACATTGCAGTTAACCCCAAGTGAAGCACATACATCTAAAAAAAAAATCAGTGAGAAGGTCATCCTTAAAGGAAATCCCAAAATAGTGACAAAAGAAATACCAAATGAAGGCATAGAAACAAACTCTCCCATCGCATCGTCAGGTAATAAATATACAATTAAGACACATTGGAGTTTACAAAGAGTATGGTCAGCTCTTTCTTAGAGATTAACTTTTCTTCCTAATGTTTCCCTTTCACTGCTAAATAAAGAATTTCATTCAGAGGAAGGGTGTTCAAATGTAACTTTTACATTATAAATCTTTAAAAGCCTACAGTCTCTCCATTATATTTACTTTCTCTTCTCTACACAAAATGAATGATTGTTCTAAACATACCCCACTACACTATTTATAGTGTACTTGGTTACTACATCTGTTTTCCTTCTGTCTGAGCAACTAATGTGAAATTTTATTCAAATAGCTTTACTTTAAAAATGTATTGCCTAAATATAAACAGAAAGATTTCTCCCATGCAAGTGTGTATTCATATGCATCTTAGAAAGCCATGCAGGCAAGACATTATTCTTCTCAAATATTTCTATTCTTTCATCACACTAGCACAAAACACAAACACCAAGAAAAAAAATAACCTGAATTTAGGAGAAAATAGTTCATTCCTACTGTACAGTTTAAAAAAAAAGGTAGCTGAAACATATCTTATTCAAACAGCAACAGTGTCATTAAATCACACAATTGTAATGGTAATGATGGTACTGCTTTCTGAAATGGAAATACTTACACACACCGTAGAATTGACCTGTTGTTCCCTAATTTACAGCACTTATTTTAGAGGGCATTTGCACAGTGCTACGTTTCTCTCTCAAAGTTTTGTTTGGTTTTGTTTTTTTTAGCGAAAAAAAAATAGATTTGTATATAAATAAAGGGCAGCAGATACTAAAAGGAGGTATGTGCCTGTAGGACAGAAGCAGGTCTCCTGACTGCAAATAACATTTTATTATCTTACCATCTTCTGAGGACTGGAGTGTATCCCAGCTCAGCAGAGCTCCTACCCATTTGTTCTTGTCTGCTATATGTACAATAACATAAAACTTCACTATGATCAATGGGATTATTTATTTGCACATCATATACTCCATTGCCTCACATCCTTTTAGAAACAGCTGCTGGAAATGCAGAGCTTCGGTTGTTGTCAAACACTTTATTTTTCTCCTTTTTTTTTAATTTAAAAACGAAACAAAAAAGAAAGTGCCATACAACTCAGCAAGAGGTTTAAAAAAATATCCAGGGCCATTCACAAGTCTCTTTTTCATATCAAGAGCTTCTTTGTCTTTTCCCCAAAGAACAGAAGGATCAGCAACATTTTAGTTACATTGCCGATAAAAATAGAAGTAGTAATCAGTAAAAAACATTCCAGCAAAATAAGGATCTGTCGAGCAGCCTGCAAAACCCTGCAGAAGGAAAATAAAGGAGATTCATATAGGATCTTCTCTCAGTTCAAATGCTATTTGTCTTTTGCTGTGTTGCCATTTGAAAAGGCTTACCGGTGCAGCTACACGGAAATAGTATGCGCTGTCATACAATTTAGCTACAGGGAGAGTCCAAATATGCTGACGTCCCTAGATGATAAATGAGAGGGAGAGATTAGATAACCTTATTTCACATTAAATTGGAGAGAAGGATAGGCTCTGGAAACATTTCATTGACAAATGCAGTGCAAAGTAATTATGATAACAAGACTTGATAGCTATAGTCAGAGTATTTGAAGACAAAGTGCTGACTTTAAACCCTGCAAATGTGAGTTTGCTCTGATCAGCTCTGCCCAGGAACTGACGGACATCTGGCTCCCAGTGACACTCAGCTGGCTCTGAATAACTGAACTCCCTCTCTAGTTTTCCAAGAAAATCCCACAACAAATAGGGATTGTTCCTGATGTGCCAGGTGGCCCAAGAGCTTTAAGGTGTAATAGTAGCAAATGGCAATTCTGCTGATTTTGAAACAGCAACTTTAGTAGTCCTCAGAAGGCAGTGAAAGTTCTGTTACATATTCTAAAGATACAAGCAGAATCTTCAGTCAGCATTTCAAAAACAGACGCAGGCAAGATTTCATGCTATTTTTGATTGCAGTGTCCTGCCACGTACATATGAAATATTATATTTTGTATCTGAAATGTTTATGGTACATTGAATAAAACAAAATTCAATCCTCACCTCTTTTTAGCCTAATGATCCATGGTAACTTTTATTTCATCAGTTTCTAGTGTCTCAACTCCTTCATCTTTCCCTCCCCCCTTCACTTTCTGACACATTCTCTCTGTTGGAGATGATATGTTCACATGATACAACTTATGTGAGACTGCTGAGTCCAAATGATTGCTGTCCTGCCCTTTGGTAGGGAATAAGCCTTCCAGTCCCTAGGAAAATCCTCTTGAAAAAAAATTCTTCAACTAGGCAGCATTTCTATTCTGAGTCACATCAAATCTGAATGCTCACTGCTGCTGGAGGCTAGTTAGCTTTACTCTTTTGATGTGGATTTCAGGTTGACACAGGAAATCGCTTTGACCAGTTTTGGCAGTAAGCTTCAAGAATAATTCTGCCTTGCGAAACCCTCTTAATTTCAATTCTGTTGGTATTACGGCAGACAGGTCAAAACTTGGACAACTTTGGCTTTCTGATGGCTTTGCAGCAGTTGCAGAGAAGACTGTAACTTTTTGCAAACACATTTGATCAGGAAGTCAGCTTAAGGGTGGGGGTATCCCAACAGCTCTGATTTGACAAAGCACCAAAAAAGTAATTTAAAATCAATTAAGAACACATCATGTATGGCACCATAGATGAGAAATCTAAAGACGACTCTGAAATGACTTCTAACTTCAGGGTGGTTTCTCCTACAATGTGTTCAGAAATGCTGTTATCCTTGCTTCTGCCTTTCCTACTGTTTTAGCCAGAATAAACATTTCCAAGTAATGTGGACAAATCGAGGCCTTGAAAGAGTCTTATATTTCCAGAGAATTTGAAGGGAGTTTAAGGCCTTCATCAATTTACTGGAGATTATCAAAAGTTTGCAAGATCCGGTCTCTAGATATTTTTTTTACTGGGAATAGCTGATGTGTTTTAACAGCTTTTATTCCCGTTGAGGCAATCCAGACAACGACATGTAAACAACTCTTGCTTTTACAATGAAGAATTTTCCCTAGAGAGATTTATTGGTAAACTCCTGTTCACACAGAAATAAAGGGGAATACTACCATTGTTTCCAGCAAATTCAAGACTTAAAAACTGGAATTCATTACCCATAAGACAATAATGGAAACAGTAGAGTAGGTGAGAGCTTGGAGGACTCTGTCTCGTAAGACCCTGGGTGATAAGTACTCCCATTTCTTAAGTATCTCTGGAGATATAATGAGTTACAGTGGTGAGTTAGGCTGAAGCAGACTCAAAACTGTCCTTGCAGAGAGTCACTAGACAGATTTTTATAAAAGTCAGCAGAAAACTGACTCCTACAAAAAGGCTGCATCGCATTATGGTCATGCCAAAGCCAGCTATGACTGGCAGACTCAAAGTACCGTTTGGATTTCTACTACCTTGATCAAGATCAGAATTTTGCAGCCATTAATTTTATAAAAATGATCCCCACAAGCCAGAGTATTGCTGCAAAAATCTTACCTGTGTGGTTTCTAGGAAATCCTTCCTACTGTTTTGGCTTGAAGAATAAAGGGAGCAATAATTTCCAAATGTGACTTTGCAGAGAAATATAATTAATGGTTCTGTGGTGCTTCAAGAAACAGAGAAAAATAAGCATCTATCCCATTGCTCTTAAATAGAAGAATCATATATATAAATACAATATACATACGGGGGAAAAATCCAAAGAAATTAATTGTGGAGAAATTAAGCAGAGGAGCTGACTTCACTGGTTGATATGAAGGAGCTAAACCTAAGCCACCAATCTCTAATCTGGTCCCATTCCCTCCCACAAATGGAGGATGTTTTGCATTTGGAAATCTGGGTGATCTTTACAGTTGTTAAGATAAATCTAGAAATGTACACTAAACTTCCTCAAACCTTAAGCATATTCATACCACAAGTTCCTGTATATGACTTTTTATACAAATTAATGGTCATGACATGCTTGAGTTGCATGGCTTACATCATGCATAGGCAAAATATACCTGTGCCAGAAGGTACCTGGTCATCTAAACACAACATCAATTTTATGGAAGCCAAACCCATAATAAGCCTTAAAACAGGGACCTTTATAAATAACTCCCATTTGCCACTGAACACGTGCAAATATACCATTAAAAAGAAGTAAAAATATCCTAGACTTTGTCTGGGAAAGCAGTGGTAAACAGAATTTCATTCAGAATTCTTCAACAGCAAGGACCTCATGGTCATATCTTCTCCAAACTATCCCTAGAGAGAGTTTCCAGCATTTCCTAGCTTACCAGATGGCTTTTCTGAGAACAGTATAAACAAACAAAAATGCCTTGGAGATCCAAAGGAACTCAGATATGGTAATGGCTAGCAGAAAAAATGAAAGCAGAAGGTGGGGGAAAAGTGACATGAATATTTACAGCTTATGCTGTGGGGAACAATGAAGCACCCCCCAACAAAATGTGCTTTCACAACATTAACAAGGTATTATAAGAAACATCAATTTTAAAGCATATAATTCATATATGGCAGATTCTCTGTCCTAGACGGGCTGTTAGTAGCGTGTGTTGATTTCATTTGATTTTATTCAGCAGGCATAAAGGTTTTCCAAATTTTTGAAGTATTTACAGTATCTTACAGTATTTGGACACAGCAGTAATCCAAATGTGTTTGGGCTTTGTTAAGTGTTCTGATTTTTTTAATTTTGTGGCTTTTTTTAGCAAAAGTATACAGAAAAGGTATATATTGAAAATCCCCCTCCCCCAAACCACAAACCAATATCCAAAATAAATTCAGTATCTGCTTCATTGAAACTCTGAGTATGATGTATTAATCCCTACATGGGAGGGCTGTATTATTAGATTATGATGGCACACACTTAAAAGACAAATTTTCAGTGGCTGTAGAAAACAAGCAGGCAATTCAGGAGTACTGTTATATTTCCTCTTATCTGAAAAAGGCAGATGTTTACAAGGATAACATTCAAGATCAAAAGACTGGACCTAAAGACTCCATAACTTCACAGAGCCCTTTCTTGGAGAGACTGGAAGTGTCATCAAGCAGAGTATTTGGCAGCTGTTCTGGCTATCACTGGCCTTTCTCAGACAAGAATCCCAAAAGAAAGGACTTGTTACTTCTGGGAGAACACAATGGAGCTAGGCTTTTATTTGAGGAGAAAATATCTGCTAAGTGGAATAAGTCTGCTGCTTATTCCTGCTATAAGTCACAATTTTATGCATTACCAGAGGTTGCTGCACAAGAATCCCCTTTTACAGGGCTTGGCACAACAGGCCAAAAAAAGGTGTTCTCTGGAGTTATTTATGTATGTTCCTAATAATATTTCTCTACACCAAAAAAAAAAATCAAATCCCTAGGCCAAAGGCCACAATCCTGCTAATATATGTGTACATGTCTGCTCAAATGATTATTAAACTGACCCTTAAGACTACTGATTTTAGTATCTGCATCAATGGATGAAATTGTCACTGGGCTGACAGCAGTATTGGGCCTATGCTACAGCAAAGGATCTACCCAAAGGTCTACGTTAAGAACTTAGTTGTGCATAGATTTGTCCCACTCTTCTGAATAGGGACAAATTCGTGTCACAATAGAAATCAGGCAAGAATTACTATCCAAAAAATGAACCACTGTCTTACTATGTACGTATTATCTTTAATTGTACTTACTTTATTTCCAGTGAGATTTCTACATCCATGGGTGTGTATTTGTTAACAGGAATAACATAGCTGTAATTTCCAGACCTGAAAAAGGCAGCATTAATACACATAGGATTTCGAGATAGACAGTATCTTTGCAAAAACATGGAAATTGCATTTAAATTTAAAAAGAAAAGAAGATAGAAAAAACTCCTGTATGCTAGAGGAAACAACTGTGAGAAGGAGCCAGCCAAGGAGCCGTGCCACATTAATGGTATTTTATTCCACCATAATAAAGCATAATAAAACAATTTACCTACCTGCACTGTAGATTTTTACTACAATAGCGATTGTCAATGCTTTGCTGAGTTTCCAAAATCTGTATGGAACTGATTGTTGTATCAATCCCTAAAAATATTAAGAATAATGTTTTATTCTTCATTATTTCAGAAATCTTAGATAAGAGCATAATAAAATTGCAATTAATACAGTGGCATCTACTCCCTTGCTTGCCACTACAGGAGTTGCTGCAGGTCTAAATTAGCGCTCAGTAAAAAGCCTCTGGTTGAGTACCTTCATTCTGCCATTACAGGGGAGATAAGATCCTTGTTCGATTTACAAGGACAAATATCCTGGGCACCTAATATTGTAACATTTTCTTTTGGGCAGACATTGAAGGCTATTTTGATGGCAGTCCAAGTAGAATACAAATGTGTCAATGTTCATTTTAATGTATTAGAAGCCATGCTCATGCAAGTAACCATTGAAAAACATTATTTTCGCTGAGAGAAATAATTTGGAATGCAACAAAACTTGTTTCTAATCCTATGTGCAGGAAAACTACCTAACTAATGAATATTATAATTTCTTCATAAAATGTTGCCTTGAACTTGCAAGAACTTAAGAGTTTTGTAATATTCTACATATACGATGAAGAGTATAGCCACGATGGTGTGGCTCTTCCCCAAGGCAGATTAACCCTGCGGAGAGTTAGGCAGCAAGAACCTGTGGGCTAACACAGCAGCACAGCTTCTGCTTTCACAGCTGGCCTAGGAATGACTGCACTGAGCTGCATCCTGAACAGCTTATTTCTTCTGGATACATCTACAGCATTCAATCAGTGCAGGTCCATAGTTAGGACCTGTAGCATCTCAGACCCCTAAACCAGCCCACTTCAGTCTGAACTGTGGAGGGCTCTCAAACAGAAGGGGCTGAACAGGTTTAATCCCCCTGCGTGGACCTAGGTTCACACTGCCAATGGTCTGGGGAAGGCGCAGGTGTGGAGGGAGTGTGTGAGACATCAGCGGATAGCCAGACTCCAGCTGTTGCCTACAGCATCAAGCTGCTGATATTTTAAGTCTTGCAATGTGGTGCAGAAAGCACAAGGAGGACCTGGTTCAGCAGGCCCAAGCCTGTTCTTCACATCACGCTGTGAACACTGGTTTTGTGTTTCTTTTCCTCAGTTCTACAGCAACAGTTCCCTACTTTGCAGAGAAACTTGATGATTAGAGGCTGACCTATGATCTGATTATAAAACATCTGTGTGGTAGTATATACTTAACTTTCAGCATGCAAATCCACATGCACGCTTAAGTGACAGGGAAATTGAGCATGTTCGTCTCAAGGAATTAGCACAGAAGAACATTTCCCTATGACACAGCATCTCATTACAACCTGTATCACAGTCATGCCACAGAGGCCATTTTCTGAGGTGTGTAGCCATGTAAAAAAAATCAGAAGGGGAATGATTTTTCCCAGATCATCCCACTGGGGCTTACCCAGGCAACAAGCAGAACCTGTCTTCTATTCCTTACATGGCCCCGGGTAGCAACCTGCTTTAAGTGCATGCCAGTGTATAGATGTTTTATTATCCAAATATTGCCTAATCTTTAATCAAATATTTATAAAATAAACAAACCTTAAAACAGAGCATCCACATAAACAGAAAAGACAAAGCATAATCCTGCTCATACTGAATGAATGCCAGAGCATGCCGTTATAACATATGTAATCAGCAGATACTCATCTTCATGGAAACGAATCAATATTTTCAGCCCAGACTGGCTCTGACAGCAGTGCGCAGTCACTAAAAGGGGAGCCTGAAATCAAGCCAAAAGTCTTGCGTTGAAGAACTTCATTTCATCTCCATTGATGCAGGCAGTGTCAGGATCCTAAGGTAGAGGTGGCTCCTTTCAGCAGCTGACGTTTTTAATCCGTTAAGTCAACTGAGCCAAACCCCAAACACTTCCTTCACACTGTATCACACATTTCCTGCACACAAATCCTACACTCACATCCTTAAGCATTTTGCTGTATAAGGGTTAGCAGTGTTGAGCACCTTACAAGATTTTAGCCCCTGTCAAGGAAAATGTCACTTGTCATTTTATTGCATCTGAAGCCAAGTCTAAGAACTCTCTAGAGAGGGCAGCCAGAATGTCTATAAAAATCTAATGAAGATGTAAGAATAAATTGGAATGACAAGAAAATTATAGTGAATCACAGGTATTTAATAGATTCCTAAGTGCTAATTCTCTATAATGACCAGTTATAAACGAAACTTCTCTAAATTCCAGCAGCAGAATTCCAAGCCTAAAGGTAGCTCCTCAAAGTTATACAGGTATACATTTCAACAGTTTTTTAAAAAACATATGGGACTTACAGTCATTTCCAAGATCAGGCTTTCCATTAGATTTTTTGACTGGATCTCGTTCAGGTAACATGTCACTTTTGTTTCCTGTGAAAGGATGTATATACAAACGTCCCCAAGTTAGCCTTGCACAGTTGTAACAACAAAATATGAATACAACACCAGAAGATGTTTTGTTAATTATCTCTTGGATAAAGGCATGCATAACCACACAAGAAATCTTTAAAATACAAAGCACCTCTATTCAGAAGACATATACAGTCAAAAGAAGTTTGTAGATAACAAGAAACAAGCTTTTGAAATTCTACAGGATATCTAAAACATTTCAAAAAATAGCCTAATAGAAAAGATTTCATCCCACACACAGAATATCACCAGTTGTTATAACAGAGAGCCAAAGCAAAAGTCAATATCCAGTCAGGCACTTCAGCACAAATCTAATCATAAAGCCGCATCTTTCTTATTAGTGAGAAAATGGCATTAGTAAGAATAGGCATCTGCCACACAAACATAGGCCAGGGAAACAACTTAGCTTTTTGAATGTGAGATGTAAGACACTGAGGACTGACCCAAGTGAGACACAGTACTTCAGAGAGAAAAGGATGAGTCACCAAATTAGAGAAACTAATACACAGCTCTAACAACATGATCACCATGTTCACTGTCACCTCTGTAATTTCAAACATTGAACTAGGCTGGGAAATATAAGCTGATGATTTATTTTTTTTTATTCTATTAATTTTCTCAGCACTTCTCTAGAAAAGTGAACTTTAAAAGATCTTTTGAATAATCATCACATAGTACAACCTGGGGAAGGCAAAAGGCCCTTCAAGCCCATGGGAAATGGTTTAAAGTTATTCCTGTGCTTTTACACTAATTGCCAGCCAAGAATCTGTTCAGAGACATGTAACCAATGAACTGGCACTGAGAAATGTTGATCTTGCCTAAACTAACATGCTTCATCAAATACCATTTCATCTGTGAAAAAAATGGGATCATGTATTTCTGGAATACCAAAACGCTCCATTCCCATGTTTTCCAAAGGAAACATTCTGATTTCAAAATTACTGTTTAGAACAAAGTCACTGTTTCATTATATAAAAATTCATTTTACAAAAGGAAGGATCAAAATGCATTATTTCACTGAGATTGAAACAAGACAGCTGGATTGACCTTACAGTTTTCTTATTCATTCCAGATTTTGGCTTTCATTTCAGTATTGGGAAATAAGAAAATCTAGGCTTTTCTCATGCTAGTAGGTGACCGAGAGCATGGAACAACATTAACAACTGGAATCCGTGGGCCCAGAAGCAATGTAATACAAAATCATCTTTGGGATTTCCATCATTTTTGTGTTTTGTTATGAATCTGTGGTACTGCTGCCAGTTATTCCTTGAATCCATTTTCTATTTATTTGCTCATCATATAGATCTACCAGTTCTGCCAACATTGGTGGTAACTGTTGCATTTAGTAGTCATCTGCTATCCCATTTCTTTATACTGTTCCACACACCTAGAAAAATGGCTACTGAACACATGCAATCAGTTATACATGTACAGTAAGTCTTGAGGTAGATCTAAAAAAAGCCTATTCGTTCTCTCATTCTTCCTTTTAATTTACAAACTAGTTGTCACATCTTCCTTTCACTTTCTTCTGTTTTCTCTTAATAGTCTAGATATGTTAGCAATGCATTAACGTTCCCTGCCATTTTGCATTTTCATTAACAGAGAACTATTCTGTAGGAAAACCTATATCCCCTGGTAAAGGTAAAAGATTGCTCACTGAAAGAAAGATGTTCTCCCTGTAGATAAAATACTTCAGCTGTGCAAGTGTTGGCAGGAATATTTATTAAATACTCTGAATTACTAAACATTTAATACTGTGATTCTTTCACAGATGATGGAAGAAAGCATTAAGTGGGTATCAGAATTTTGAATAAAAACTAGGATGAAGACAGATTTACTTCACTAAGATTTCAACTATTTGAACTGAGTCAGTAACCAGTATAGAAATTTATTTTTAGCTGGTTTTTTAGTCTTCATAAAATTACTATTTCATTGTCCTTTAAGCTGATGCAATCCAAATGAAATGTAGAAAACCAAACCCTGATGTTATTTTTATTTGGAGCTCAACTTACCAATTGAGAACACCAGGAACCACCAAAAAACACTGCAGCAGCCTTCAATAAATTGTGGTAAACTTCCACTCTGTCACATACAGTAACTCTGAGGGCTTTCTCAAAGGCCCATGTGGGGTGTGAAGATCCAATTCAATAACAAATATAAAAGTACGAGCATGACCAGAATGTAACGAGGACAACCATTATCTTCAGATAAGATTCAGATAAACTCATCCAATAAATGTGGTATCCTTTTTTTTCCTCAAGCACTTCCTAGTTTTAATTCACATGAATTGTAATATTCTATAAACAGTATGGAAAAAACTTGCTGATGATTTCTTGAGGTGGCGGTATCTTGCTATGAATCCATTAACTGCCATCTGAAGGCAATAAATGCAAATGCATGAAGTTGACCAAAATCCAGCAGGAACACTCACCAAGCTTTTATTGTGAGGGGAGAGGCACCAGGGAGAAACAACACTCTAAGAGAAAGTAAGGACAGCCCCTGGTTACCAGTGACACTTAACATGAAGGGGCAAGCAATGAGCAACTAATGGCAGGGAAGCAGAGAGCAGAAAAGGCCCAGATGCTGAAGGGTATTCACGCTCCTTAGTTCCACTAAAATCAACAGGAGTTTGAAAGCCTAAATCCTTCAGAGAAACCAGTTCTTAGGACAAATAAATTATGAAGAAAAAAGGCCACATTAAGCTAGACTACATAAATATGTGCTGAATTTTTGTTTAATAAATTTTGTCTTGCTTATGAATGCTTTTGTTTCTACTTGAACACTCCTAACAGCCTTCTCCTCAACAAATCTGAGATGCAAGGGATTAGGAGCTACAGTGGATGCACTCAGTAGTAGCCTGCACCCACAGAATTCAGGTATCACATGGTGGAACAGTAGAAAGTCTGTTAAATATGAACTAAATTAGCAATTAATTCAACTGTAATTTCAAATAGTTGTATCTTTCCACGAATCAGACTAATCAGCTGATTCTAAAATATCCACTGTTTATCTTGATTATTCCCCATATTTAACTCTTAGCTTTTTGTTCTGAAAACATTTTCCATTTCATTTATCTTGGCTACAGCTACATTAAGCAGCTTGTTGGTTTTCCTTCTATTTGGATTTCATATTGACATTGTTACCTTCCATCTGGGGATACATTCAGCTTCATTAAACTTGTGCAGATCTGAAATCTTTCAGTACCTTGTGTACTATGCTGATTTTTCACTCTTGGATCCACACTTAATGCTATTTGGAGCATAAGACCTTGAGAAGGTAATGCTTTATGTTTATTCTTATCTTCTCTCTCCACCTAATATCAAAAGCAGCCAGCTGGGGATAGAAGGTTTTCATGTTTCATTTTCATCCGTCTACAGTTCCCTCATTTGTAAAAGAGATTAATGACTTTTTAATTAATCAACACTCTTTCAGGCTTCAGAATAATACAAATCACTTAGGTATGACCTCTTGAAAGCACTGTATTGAGCTATATCTGCCATAGGGCTTACTGCAACACTAATCACAAGAATCACAAGGACCACTTACATGCAGCTTGTCTGCAGACAACAGCACTTTGCCGTATAAAGAATGGTCAGTGGGTGAATCCCACTGAAACAGTTCATGTGATAAGGGTGTCACAGCAATTGGCAATGCCTGCCCTGGCAGACGTTTGTACTTCAGAGGCTGAACTGCATCTGTCTCCAATTTCACCTCAACTTGTCAACTGTGGTTGGTGCAAGAATTGTCCCCGAGGCCAAGAAAGAAAGAGTATGAATGCTGGGTTTAGTAATACTAACGCTTGCTTCCAGACATTGACAACGTTAAGGTCTGGGAAAGAGGAATACAGATTCCAACAACTTGTGCATACCTTTATAATATTTATAAGAAAGAGTTTATACATAGAGGTTGTAAACAATACACCTACTCATATATTACATACATAACATCTGGCAGACAATATCTGAAAGAGAATTCACTCCAGTAAAAGTAACTTATTTCACAGAGCTCTGCCTTCAAATAGCATTTCTCTACTCAAAAACCCTGCCTGAATGAGCACAGTTTTAATTCTAAGTTTTATGTTTTCTGGCAGTTGAATTTCTGTCTCTGCCCACAGAAAAGATGTAGTATCGCCACACTGTGACACCATTAAGTGTTCTGGGTTTTTTTACACCTGTTAATTCACCTTCCACTACCCTCAATCAACTCCTGTCCAACTGTAGCCAAAGGTTAATTAAAGGGTTTAGTGACTTTCTGGTTCACATGAAATCATTTACCATGGATGGCCAGGAAGAACAGTGAGACCTGACAAAATATCTTAGGACCAAAAATTCTTAAAGGTAACCAGGCCAGATTTTTCAAAAACATATTGACTGCAGTGATGATTAGTTATATCAGGATTTTTAAAATCCTCTGGACTAGGCTCTTTTGTAGGAAGCTAACTACCTTTCAAGATTCTTGCCCCTTCCCCCACGCTCTTCATATAGTCTTTACTCAAATCGTAAATAATAGAAATTAATGTTTCAACTTACGTTTCTCCTTTACATTGGTTTTCTCATAACTTAGAGATTTGACTTTTGGTTGATGAATTGGACAACAATAGACATTGTCACAAGGCAAAATGTCACAGAAATTCACTTCAGGGATCCTGCTGACGGGTTGCATGCTGTGAGAACTTGTGCTTTCCCCCTGCAATGCTAAAGGAAAAAAAAAAGACACACTTCTCACTAGTGCTGTGTGTCTATTGGCATTTTATAATAGCACAGAAATTAAAAGCCTGTATGTGTATGCAGACCAGCAGAGATACAGTACCTGCTGCAGTGGTAGAGGGAGAGAGCAGAACAGAACTTGTGGTACTGCTGATGAAGAAAAAGAAAAACATTTCATTAAGAAATGGACATCAGAGCTGTGGACCAAAACACATTGGTCCACAATCTATTACTAATTCTAATTCACTAACACTAATTTAACTACTTGCCTGTAAATCGGATGTTTTTCAAAACGTCTGTCATGAATGCTAAGTAAATATAGGGTCGATATTGTCAAAGCACTGTAGAAAGAGAATTATTCTGTAGATTTACATCCATCTCTTATGTAACATAATAGGAATAATACCTTGACAGCATCTTGTCCAAATGTAGTAGTGTAAGGGTCTGATCACTATCTGATCACTTCCCCTTTAGTGGCAAAAATTTTGACTGAATTTAATGGGGTTTAGATCAGATACTTGTATACAGTATTGTATTCATATACCTGTATATATGTATATATACATATACTTGTATTCACAAAATATGGTCAGTTTTCCATTGTAAATAGAATCACAACACCAGTTCAAAGTACTTGGTTCACAGAGAGATTGTAAGCCACAGGTTTTTGGACTGGAAACAGAAAATGGCAATCTCAAAAGTCCAGAGCATACTTTCCACAAGTCTAATGTCGCAAGTTAAACTTTCAGAGTCACAGGACTACCCACCACATTGGGAACAAGTCCAGCTTCATTTCACAGAACAGAATCACTCTGTACATCAGAAATTGTACTTCAGCACAGAATGATTGCATAAAACATGCAGAGTCTCACGAGTCCACCTTTGCACCTGTAGCATGAGCCACCAAGATACATTCAAGGTGCACCATACATTGTGACATGGACAGAGATTAGTAGTGTGTGTACCACATGAGTATCTCACTTTTCTAAAATGATTTCAACTTTACAATATTACCAGGCATATTCACTGTTAATTTTAATACATTGTGTTCTTTGAGTAGGAAGGGTGAGAAGAAGAAAAAAATTGCAATCTTCTTTCTGATGACATAAGTAGAAAGGGGAAGGGAGAAACAAGTCAATTTGTTGATAATTAACTGTTACCATAGTGCCATAACAGCAATCAAAGTTATTATGGTCATCCGGAAAATCTTCATGGAGCAAGACTCTTTCGTCTTTGACAAACAAACCTAGGAAAAAAAAATGTTTAGTTAATTTAAGTGGCACATAACTAAGCTGCTACTAGTAGATTAAGAAATACTACACTAGTCTGACTTTAAGTTAACCTTGTTTCTTTCAGAGGAACCACACAAGTCATCCTTATATAGGGGTCAACATCTAAAGAGAAAAACCTAAGTAATGAAAGGCTTCCTAAAACTGTGAGTGCACTGCACACTGTTGATAGTCTGGAGACACAAACATTACATAGGAAGAAAGGATGGGTAAAAATAACAGCTCCTTCTCTTTTCTTCCTGCCATTTTTCATACTCTTGAAGTATTTCAAAATCAAATTAAGAACTCAGTAAGCAGTGGCCAGAACTAAAAGATGAGCAGCTTTCAGTATGTGCTCAGACCGTGTTAAACCAGGGCTGGTGTAAATACAGAAGAAAGGCACCTTCCAAGTAAGTAGGATGATCTTAGATGATGGAGCATTTGATTGTCATTATGGAATAAAGAGCATTTGACCTGTTATATTCTCTTGCACTTTGGCACTGGCAAAAGCAAGGTAGGCAAATGAGCCTTGGTTCATCTTAAAGAACAGGACTTAGCAGCCTCAGAAGACTGTCTTGAAAAAGGTCAACATATATTCCCTAATCAAGCCCTGTGAAAAGGGGTCTCCTCTTTCTATACCAGGATATGGGCAAGAGGAAGTCATTCAGCAATAGCAACAACATCCTATCCAGGTCTTAACGACCTGAAAGACAGCATTATCCAGTACAAAACAGGAGATGCTAACTGCAAACCAGTGAAAGACGCATCCAAGGAAGAAAGATGAGGAAGAATTATCCCTGTGCAGACTTCCAAATCGAAACGAGCATTTCTGTATAAGGCTGCGCTGCACCATGTAAGCATACCTACAGGCTCAACAATTCTGTCCTGTTGGTCTCCTCCTTCACACCATTCCACAACATGGATCTACCCTCACACACACAATGTATAGGCAAGAAGTAGAAGTGTCTCATACATATTTTCTATCTCAG
Organism: Gymnogyps californianus; assembly: GCF_018139145.2. Taxonomy (NCBI): domain Eukaryota; kingdom Metazoa; phylum Chordata; class Aves; order Accipitriformes; family Cathartidae; genus Gymnogyps; species Gymnogyps californianus. Next base: position 179,163,893 of record NC_059471.1, read on the forward strand.
TACAGTTAGTTTTTAAGCTTCTAGCATGACACTAAATAATTCTGGCTAAGGAATTAGATTCTATATTTAGAAACATGAAAGCTTTCACCAATATTTCAGCACTTACTTACAAAAATTCTCTCATAGGCATATTTCAAATATTCAATTTCACTCACCTGGCTGGATTTTAGCGGGACTGATCTTTTTGATGGTAAAAGACTAGTGGCTCGACTATACCTGCTGTAAGAGACAAGATCTTTTTAACATTCAAATGCTTCAGCAACTAATGAATGAAAAAGAGACATTTTCAATAGGGTGTTAATGTCACTTGCTTTTGCAATTTTAACATTTAAAAAGAGAAAGGCAAAAGTGTCATCAGATTCATTTTCAAGAACAAAGGCCTCCAGTTAGTTAACTCACTCAGGTGAATGCTATTAAATGCTACATTTGATTTCAAAGAAAACTCGGGGAAATGGTTTAGAAATAGGAAACACTCATCACTTCTACTGACGCACTAATGAAGATTCTTTCTTGCAGAAGCAGCTCTGCAGATTTCTCTTAGCAGCAATTTCCAAGCTCCAGGGCTGTAACTGGACATCATCTACCCTTGCTTTATGCAACTGAAGCAATTACAAAAATTACTGCAATTTAACAGCCATTTCAAATATTGATTTTGTCAGTGAGTTAAAAAATATGAGAAATTTGCATTTTTTGTACAACTTAAATGCTGGAAATGAGCTGAACTCCACTGTCAAGCAAAACAGGTTTTCACTTCTACCACAGAGACCACTACCAATTTCTGTGACAACTATCAGAGAACATCTTAGACAGAGGTACCTGACTTTGCTCTCTTCGCTGACTGTTGACTTTAAACTGCTCATCCGTTTCAGCCTGGCCAGTTTCCTATTCCACTGTTCCAATTCTTCTATTCTGACTTCAAGATTGTTCGTTAGTTTACAAAGCTGCTTTACAGCACCAACATTCTCCATAAAGATCTGATCCTGAGAAGCAAAACAATGACAAAAGTGAATACAGTATATTCATCAATCAGATGTAACAAGCAGTAGTGAGTACAGAATTCACCTATGTAAGGATACATTGAATATTTAAAATGCAAACAAACACAAGTTACCTCACTGTAAATGGGACACACTTATGACTATAAAACCCTTTTGCTAGGTTGTAAAAATTGCTTATGTTCAATTTGCAGTAAATTGAAAATGAGGACTTGCAGAAAAATTTGAAGAAGCTAAAGGGCTTTGTAGACCAAGAATTTGAACTATATTTCACCTTCATACTGTGTTGAATTTTAAACCTTAACACTGTCACAACAGGCATCTACTATTTGATCTGTAGTGCTGCAGCTGAACATAGATTTCAGAATCCCTTAGCAAAATGTACATCCAACCATCTACCTACAGGATTGACTAACCTGGCTCAGACAAGCCAGAGTTCTATCCATGTTGTACACATAATGTGAATCACACAGGAATCAGCGAGACAGGGAAAGATCCAAACCAGAGGTCAAGCTATGATGGCATAATATTTTGTTCTCCCTGTCAACCTCTCCAGCCTCTTACAGGGGTCCTATAAGCTCTAATACCGTGATCAACTCCACAGCTAACACAGTTCAGACACCCTCCATTTACTCCTTCTGAATATTTTACCCAGGAAAAGTCTTCTATTCTTCTACCCCCTGCTTATCATCTAGGTATCAATCTGCTGCTGGAGAAGCCCTCAGTACAACCATCCAGGTAGTAAGTATTTTATCCATTTCTGAACCAAAAATGGTTACTGATCCACTGCAGAAGCATGGTAACAGCATACTTTCTTTGCTGTGTTTGAAAGAACGGCTTTCTCATACTAATGTACAACCAGACAGATGCCATTAAACGTTGGATGAAGCTATTACTGCAGTTAATGTTGCTAAGTGTTCCAGCCTAGTCAAGTCATGCGCAGAGTTTTGCCTTTCATGTTGTAAATGCCACGCACACCTTTCTTTTAAAGGTGACTGCATTCCACAAAACCACAGTATTTTGTATAAACAGAACCAGAGCATAGATATCAGTGGTAAGTTGCAACCTTCTCTACTGCCAGGAGACTAACAACCTGTTTAACTAAAAAGTGACTTCAAAATAACCTCCTGTGCCTAGAACTGTGAAATCATTTATACGGTCACTTGTCCTCCTATCAATGATATGTAGCAGCTGCCCTTTCCATTATCTTCAAATCACGCATGAATCTCTTCTAGGTGACTTCAACTAGCTGAGAAAATGGCTCATCTGGCAAAATGAAGGAATACTTTCTTTGAGAAAAAAGGACTGATTAGAGTTTTACTGCCTCACTGATGACAAAGTAGTGAGCACAGTGCAATTGAGAAGAGAAGAAAGATTCTTGTCCCAAAATAGCAAATTTCCAGACAGTTGAGACATTTCTCTAGAAAGCAGCAGAGCCTGGTTCAAATGTATAATGCAATCAATTAATTTTACAGAGTTCGACAGCTCTAAACAGGTAACTGACAGAGAGACACAACCAAACCAGCCAATATCCTGCTTATCTGGAACTAAACTTGGAATGTGAGATAACAAAGTTCAAGGCCTCATCACCTGCCTAACTGAAAGCAAAGGTATGAAGCACTGTCCATTTACTACTTAAGGTGCTGAGCTATTCTGGAGTTGGGAGCTCCAGACATTTAAAACAGATGTTCCACCTAGACATCAGACGTTCCAAATCTCTGAATTCAATACACATCTTAAATTGTTAGACAGAGATCTCTCCTGCCCCTGTCACGCCAAAGGTCACAGAATTGACATTCACATGCTCTGCCACAGGTGTTAGGAGAAAGAGGAGAAAGCACAGATTTACCTAACTGTATTAAAACGACTTCAAAGTGTTTGTGAAGTGATCCCAGACCTAGCCAAGCAGACAAAAAAATGCTAAGCAGCGAATAAGTCATTGCTGTAACAACTCATTCCTGCTTGGGCCACATCCATGGCAGAATCTCACCCTGCAGGGTGCAGTAGGCTTTCTCCGTTTGCTAGGTCACATCCCTGGAAGACATCCTGGCAAGCATTGTCCAGAGACCCAAGCTACAGAGGAGAAAGGGAACACTATGGGCCCAAACAGCAGTGCTGTGAGGCACTGTTACACATGGTATTTTGTGTGATATTTCAGCAGAGAGAGATATAAATCAAAAGTTCAATTGTCCAACCTAAAAGTTTTGTCAGAAAAAGACTACCCCAAAGCAGTTTTGTGAGGGCTCAAAAATGCAAATGATGCTGCAGCTGTCACACAATGTAACAGGAAGGGCTAAAGGGCAAACTGAACCTAGTGTCACTATCTAACACCGCTGCTCTTCTATGAGCATCTAGAAATCAGCTACCAGCTGGAACCCTGACCAAATACAGCAAATTTTCTAAAACTCTTGTTTTCAACCATATCTCTAGAAAGTGCGCTTTCCACAGCTTTATTCAGGGTGTCTAATTCATGCTTCCTTTATATGGAATACAGCCTAGCAGATTTAACCTATGAATTTAACTTATTTGTAGCCTATCAAAAGACGACAAGTGAAATGCAATATTTTTATAGATATTTTTTCCAAGTTTGGTGGTGTAAACTTGTGTTTTCTATAGAATAATGAAAGAATGCATGATTATAATGAATACAGGATTGTGTTCATGACGTCGTCCAGACAAGACAAGGTTACCAATCTGTAAAACCTCCCTCTTCCCATTATCAGCTGTAAGCAGGAGAAAGCTGGGAAGTGGTCCTTGACCTGCAGTGAACCAGCGCACAACAGAGAGGCCGCTCTGAGCAATGTTCTGGACAAGTGCTGTCTTTAGTCACGTGTGACTGGACTCTGTGACTGACAGTCCCTTGCAGTCCTATTTCTACAGGAAAAGGAGGGGAAGAAAGCACAGGACAATAGACTAAGGCATTGTTTCCAACCTATGAGCATGGTAATTACTTTGTGCGCCATAAACATTTTATAGTGTATGATTTTGAAGCTATAATAAGGATTTCAGATGGCCAAAAAAACCTTCCCACAGAGCACACAGAGCTAGCATTTGTATTTGGTATGAAGTGATTACACTAGGACTAGAGTAAGGAAGTTTTTATTTAACAAATACAATGCCACCATTGCTTAATTCACTTCTGGAACACTTAATTAACTTAAACACTTAAATACAAAAGAATGTTTTGGAGTCCCACTTGTTGGACCAATACTATGAAATCGCTATCCACCTTTATTCAGCAAAGTTAGTTTTTTTCCTTTTCTCTTTTATTCTATGTTTATTTATTATTGTAATGAGATTTTAATGTAAATACTTTCTGTCATTAAAGGATTCAGCCATTTACTAACACCTGGTGGTTCAGTTTTTCTCAATGATTTGCCAAACACTATTTTTGTAAATACATGTGGAGGCCTACAGCTTTGTATAAAGCATAATGTGTGTTTATAGCTCCATATACGAAAGGAATAGTTTAAATACACACCTCCGCTTTCTCTCCCAAGACCATACCTTGTCAACCATGAGGAAGTTTTCTATTTTTTCTCCATCATTACAAGCAACATCTCCAACTTCTCTAACAGCTTGAGGTAAAAGCTCCTTCACTTCCTGGGCTATTATTCCTGTTCACAAGATAACATAAACCAAAGTCAGGAAACACAGTGGCATACTGTTGACCATGGTTGTGTGCTTTGAGTTGACCATCCTAAAAGCTACAGGTAGGGCCAAACATGATCTAGAATTTCTCTGTGGCAGGAAAATCCAGGATTTCACTTTTTTTTTTTCCATTCCACAGACAACAAACAGAAACCTTTAGAATTCCCATTTCTCTGCAACAAGAACAAAATTGGTTTTGATCATGTACTTCATTCTCATTAAACCTCTGGAAAAATAACCTCCTACCTTTAAAAATTTAAACAGAAGTTGGAAAATTACCAGAAATACTTAATTTTGGCATTTTTATATCACAAGAGATACACAGCAAAGTGTGCAATTGTAGTATCCTGAGAAATGAGGATGAAATAGCGGGGTGTTAAAAGGCACTATGGCACAATGAACAACAGTGGAAGTTAATAAAAAATGGGAACAGAGCTGACTGAGTACCTGTTTCATGGGTATTTTTTATGCCCATAACAGATGCAAATTCAGGCTTGTAGTCATACTCCACCAGCCTCATTTGTGTTATTCTTCTCAACTGCTCATTCGTATCGACCTAGTTGGACAAATACTAAGATTCACATGTTGAAACACTAAGAATGTCATGGCATCTAGGACATCACTGAGATAGCCACAAGGCTGAGACGGCTACTTGGCCAATCTTCACATCGAAAAATATGGACAATCTTCCCATTCCCCATTAGCAGAGTGCTATTTGTATTTGTATTGCCAGTTACCCTTCAGTCTGACAACTCCCATTTACACAGATACCCCCAGCTTCTACAGACAGCCTCTTCCAAATTCCATAGGTGATGGCTCTACAGAGCAGAGTGGTACATCTGGTTTCTTTAGGCCAGCATTTCAGCACATCCAGGATAAAGAAGCTGCTTCACGTGTCAGAACAATGATCCACACATGTGCTGTGGTGCAAACATAAATGCCCTAAATACTCCACAGCCCTCACCTCCCGGATATTCTGTTTTGCTCGGCTGTCAGATGGATGCATGACTCTGCCCATAACTTTTGCATTTCCACAGACAACCAGTGCTTCGTCTGGTGCATCTGTGTTAATTCCTACTCGACCATGATAGACTATTGTCTCCGGAACATGTCCTCGCTGCCACAGTACATCACTGTCATTCTCAAACTGCCCTGGGTTAGATGCCTGGAAGAAAAAATTATGTTTAAAGATATAGTATAGCATGGATGTACTATTGCTTATTCCATTAGAAATTCAGGGAAAATGAAATGCCAAATCTTTAATATCTAAATTGTATTCAAGAGCTTTTCTAACACACCAACAGAAAAAAGCAGTAGAGTCACTTCTAAGTGTTTCTGCTCACACAGCATTGGCCTCATTGCTTTTTCCCTTGAATTCTACTTTATTATCACCTTAAGCTAAATTGTCAATGTCCAAAGCTTTCCAAATTTTAACTTTAACATTATGCCACATAAACATTCTTTATTTACCAGCAAATTTTAGCTGAGGCTGGAAATCAGAAAAGAGCAAACAAGGCAGAGATTAAACACATGTGGTTCATAAAATCCTCTGTAACGTTCTAAATTAACTCATATTAGAAACTTCATGTCAAGGAAACAGGGTCTTTCAAAGAACACCAATAAAACAACAGAGTGTATAATTAGAAAAGGCATTTCATCTCGATAATTAATTTTGTTAATTTTTTTTTTAAACTTTGAATTCAGGCTTTAACATTTGAGTCTGAACAAAAGTATGATCACGATAAAAAGTTCGCACTCATTTAAAGAAGCCAGGCTTTCACAAGGCTTTGCCATCTACAAGGCACAGTGCTCTGCACTTACCACTGTTTGTCACAATTAGAGCATGATCTGATACGCCTGATAACCACTACTCAGCTGGTAGTTTTGTTATGTTATGTTTGAGTGTATAAAGGGCCAGAACATGAGTTGCTTTCTCTCGCAGTGCATTTGCACAGCTTTGCCACTTTAAGGTAGCCAGTGGCTTGGCTCGCTGTACCCTGCCACTGAAGCCCTGTCAGACATCTGGAAAATGACTGTTTTTTTCTTTCCAGCTTCCCTGTTGATATTTTCACCACTTCAAATCACGGCCTCTTGATCCTTCTGCTTTTCTGCCTTCTTTTTTCTTTGTCTGGAATAGTAGCCAGGTTTGCAAAATCTCATTCCCTGGATTCCAATTAAAAAACTGTCTCACACATCGAAGGAGCTCTTTTCATTGAAATTCAAAAGAATCTACCATTAAAAATGGTAGAAAAATGTAAATTTCTAAATCTTACATAAAAATATATATTTTATAAGGTAACAATAATCCCAAGGATGAGTCAAATGTGAAAATTCAACGGCTTTCCCAAATTAGTAAAGAGATTATATTTGTAACACTGCTAGATGCAGAAAGAGAAATTCAGACGAAAGCAGTATTGTGAAAATAATGGACAAAAAAGGAAAAGAACTAAATATGCAGGAATGATACAAACACAATGCTTCAGTGTCCTGAAATAAAAGAACCCACAGCAACGGCCAGGATGATAAAACTTCTCAGCAGGGCAGAAAACTACTGAACTGCAAACATTGCTTTCAAAGCCCTTTCGCATCTCTACCCAGAAAGGAGCTCTCGGCCATATTGCCCTCCAAAAACCTAACTGTAACTGCAGGAAGAGGGTTTATGGCACAAGAGGACACAAAGTTATGGCCCAGACGAAAAAGGAGCCAGGACTGAAATCATCTGAAAGCCCTCATCTTCCTTTGGCAGCCCCTGTGCAACACCACACATACTGGAGATTTGCACTTTTGCTCTCTCCAAACCCTAATGCTAAACCAGGCTGTAATCATAAGCCTAGGCAGACAATGTGCCGCCAAAAAGGACCCAAGCAATGGCCTATAAAAAATGATGCCAGGACTAAAAGCTGTTGACAGCCCTCACCTTTATTTAGGAGCCCCTTACCAGCCCCACTTATTACACTAGAGCTCTTGGTCTTATTTGACTCTAAAACAAAATGCTAAGCCTATTCCTCACCATAAGCCAAAGACTAGAAAGACTCCATGCAAACAAGAAGAAGCTCCTTGATTGGCCCCCACAAAAAAGTTCACTGGACAGCAGTCTTCCGGAGGCCCTCACCATCCTTTGCAGCCCCACCACATGGCACCTATGCATTTCCTATCTTTCTAAACCCTAAACAAAATCTTCACTGTAGAAATAATCATAACCCTAGACTATGCCCAGTTCAAATGTTAACCACCAGCTACTGGTCACATGAAAAAAAGGCCAGGACTGAAAGCTTTTGGCAGCCCTCACCTTTCCTTGGCAGCCCCCTTGCAACCCCACTCGTGCTGGGGCTCTGTGCTTTCTCTCCTAACCCTAACCCTCCATAGCTCCTGTTACGATACAGCTCTGGGTTTTTTCTCTCTTCCAAGTCTAACTCTAACTGTAGGCTAAAGCTGAGTACTAAAAAGAAAACTATGCGGATCAGGGGACTGAAAAGTAATGGTCATGAGGAAGAGAGACCAATTCTTCCTTTTTCTATTTTGAAACCTATATTACAACCACCAAGTTAAGAGCTGGGACACTCTTGAAACACACTGGAAAGGGGCAGCTATGGGTCTTAATCTTCCTACAGCTGCTTGACCTTCTTTCCTTGCATTTTTTTCCTTCTCATCCTCCTTTGAAAATGAAGCACCTAGCCAATGAAAGCATTTACCAAATTCTTGGCAAGTGCAGGAAATTGTTTCACCTCAAAGACAAAACAATCTGGAAAAATCAACATATTTTGTATTGGAATTCACAACAAGCTTTCTTTTTAAATTCTTCTATAGCTCTACTTTTAACGTTTTAAAATCCTGATAATTAAAAGATAACAACATATTCATACAATATGCAACTGTAATTTTTTTTCCCTCAATATTTTTGAGTCAGTGGTAATTTTTGTGCCCAAGAATCACCCCCCCATAGTCTCCTGTGAATATCAAAACAGTAAATACTTCTCACATGAAAGCAATGTAAGTTTCTACCTACCCTCACAATGATCTTTTCAGAGACATTTGCAGACAGTAGGTAGAATTGGTCCTGAGAGACAGCATACAGTCCAACTACCAGCATGAAGTATCTAATTTGAAATCGATTTAATCAAGACAATAATTGAAGTAATGTCTTCTCACAGAAAAAAAAAAATGTTTTAAATACAATATGAAAGAAAAATTATTTCCTTCACTGTCAAGTAATATGCTATTTCAATCCCCACAATCACTGAAAATGAACAAAGATTACAGTAATTTTGACAAATTTAAGTAATGAAGACTCAAAGATGAAGACCCTTCCTTCCCCAGGAGAAAATGATCATTATTTGGTTTTTTGGCTTCCTGATTTCGTCAGCCATCATTCTGGCTATGATTTCCTGAAACGATCTCTAACCATGAGGATGAGATATTTTCTTTTATTCTCATATCATTCTGTGACTCTAGAAGAGAGGCCTTTAAGCACATACCAAGTATCACAGAATTTGAAATAAAATCACAGATTTGGCAACGCTGAGATTTTTCACAAACATCAACTCCATTCTAAAGTAGACTTTCTCTTTTCCACTTCACACACACAGGCCAATTAGCTACAGCAATACCTCTGGTCAGGATTAGGTTTCCCCTTTTTTCTCATATTATTTGCTGTTGTTTCACTGAAATGCAACCTTCCCAGTGTTACTTTAGTTATCTGGTCCCCTGGCAGATCAACTCTAAAATAGAAATGGGAAAAAGATCAGGGAAATAAGAATTTGGAGATCTACCTGGCTTAAGCCAGATTTCCTCAAACTCATTAAAACAGTTCTGAGAAAAACTGACAAATGAAAAAAACAGAGGAACCCCAGTAAAAATGCAGTAACCCTGGTTTATAAAAATGCATTAAAAACACAGTGACTATGTCAAGGAGATAAACAGGATAAAGCACCAGCAGTGGGAAACTGTTCTTAGTAATAGGAGTCTTGTGTTTCTTGGCCTGTTTGTACACAGTCTTGAACATAATAGAACTGTCTGTGTTCCATATGATGGGTATTTGTTGCTTGCCAGGGTTAACGTCGCTTATTATTGGATCTGAATTTCCACATTAAAATAAATAAATTTTACTGCCTGTCCTTTTTTTCACCTGCACCTAATTTGTATGTCTGGAAGTATAAAATATACACCTATGTCTCAGATACATAGTGGCACTGCTCCTGTAAGTGATAAATAATGTGAATAAAGAGTTTGCATGGAGAAAACCACAGTCCACGGAACAGTCACCCATGAAACAATTCATACATGCCCAGAATCTATTCGTCAGGATGCAAAAGGAAAAAAAATGCCATGATAGAGGTTAATTTAGTGAAAATCGAGCTCTTCTCCCAAGCTCAAAGTTCATTTTTGCAGACTATATATTGCAGCCTTTATCCCAGCACTGTCCTGTCAAACTTGATACTGCCTTATCTTTTTCTGTTTCAAGGCTTATTTAACGATTTACAGAGAACAGAACAGCTCCAACAGAAGACACTTATACCAGAAGAACAAACATTGATTCTGCCAGTGAGTTAAGATGCAGAAGAATGGCAGAGAGTTCCAGGGAGAAGCTGCACGTATATTTCTAGCAGAGGCACTCCCCCTTAAAAGCACTGCAAATACATCTCATGCCCATGTAGAACAGGAATATTACTGACATTTTTTAAGATGGGAAATGCATCTGCCATACAGCTCTAAACACCATACAACAGTGTTGCTAGCTGGATATAAATATTTTGGGTAGGCATACTTAACACATTTGTAAAGCTGCTGAAAATTTTCCTTAATGAAGGGAGACCAGGTATATATTACTACTGTGATGCTATGTGTGTACCCAGAATGGAATTTGGTTAACAATCAGAAAACTGGCTTAGAGCTACTATAAGTTTCCAAGAAATAACTACTTCACATTTCAGACCAATCACGTATTGAAATAAAATGGAATAATTTTCTCAAAATTCTTACTTAACAGGATGGAAAGTTTTTTTACTTCGATCTGACTGAGACTGTTCAATAGCAATTGTTTGATTTGGAGCTTCCACCTATAAAGAAAAAAGAAATTTTAAAAATGACAAGAATATTAAATTTTCAAACACACAAAATTTGAAATAGAAATTAATAGTCAAATTGTGTCTGAAACAGTGAAATCTCTCTCATTTCTCATGGAACTACATAGAAATTAACACAGGAATTGACTCCTGATCAACTGACGCCTGACAGCTAGTCAAGACCCAAATCTTTCTGTGGATGTAATTTGAAAGTTAAAAAAAAAAAAGGAAAAGTCATGCATTAATTTGCAAAAGTAAAATTGCTTTCTGAATCTAGACTGTTACTGACTCATTCTATCCCAAAGTATAAATGTAGATATTTAACATGAGAACTGAACCTATGCAAGGTAGTTCTATAAGTTATTTTAATGTAAATTTCTGTACCTTTCTGGAATGGTACCAAGCAGCGTTTTGCTTCAGATGGGAACAGATGACAGTAATAGTCACTAATTTCTTCTGCATTAGAATGCATTAGGCAAAACTGGTAGTAACTGTCTTGTAAAACAGCTACATGGATTTTTTTAAATCACTGCATTTTGGTGGTAAGTAAAAAATCTGGTAAAATCTTTCAGAAAGATTAAAATTTCTTACTACTTCTGTATATGCAAGCTTGTGGACCCATACTGGCTGGGAATAATTTGGTTCTTAAAATAGAAACGGAAAGCCTGGCAAGAAGAAATGGGGAAATTTTGTTGGTTTTCTACATGTGAACTGTTCAGGAAAAACAGATTTGGTTCTTTTTCTTTGCTTTTTTAATTGTTTTTTTCAACACATATTTTTGACCAATGGGTAGACTGGCCACCTACACACCAGCTGACGCCCCTGCACTGCCCACAGAGGGAACAAAATTTCAGCCAAAGAGAGGGAAGTCAGTGAAACCATGGCAAACAGGCAAACATGATGTCTTTCAGCATATACCGGCACAAGCATCCATAAAACATCACTTTTTTTTTCTCAAAAGAGTTCCCTACAGAAGTCACTAGTAACTTAAAAGAGTTCTCTTTTGTCAGTTCTTGGTCAAAAATGACTAAGAAAAGAGTTAATTTCAATTATTTACCTCATTCTATGGATAATCACATACTAACTTATTAAAAGTAATAATCACGAAGAGGAGAAATACTTGCCTTTATTCCAAAAGCTTTCAAGTAAAACTTTTCTATTGGTTTTCCCCCCAGCTGAGTTTTGACATATTTTGGATGTCCAGTGATTCTAATATGGACTGTGATTTGGAAATGATTCTTCTTTTGGCACACAAAGGCATCATCTGTTGTTGAAAAATTAAATCCTTTATCTGTGACAATGTGATATCCTACAGCAGGTCTGCAAAAACAAGAAGAAAGAATAGCAACGTTAAGTACACGCATATTTGAGTGACATCTTGAGTTCCTATTTTTTATGTGGTCTGAAAATTCACCTCATTTTTACTGACAAAATGGGAGCCGAAATACATCTTTACAATCACCAGTTCTACCAGTATTTTCTTCTTAGCCTCTTAGAGGTGTAAAAATGAAAATGCATATAAAATGTACTCTAATTCTAGTCTGACACATGAAATGTTTGGAAACCAGAAGTGGAGAAGCTTACATAATCCTCACTTACGAATCTGGTATAAAGGAACTCTGTGCACCTAAAAGCACAACCAAACCTTGTAGTGTATTCAAGCATTCATTATAACTTTGCTATAAAAAACAGCTGAATGAGTGCTGCAGACAACAACGTGCTAATGAGCTAGCAAGACTCCCTAGTTTGTTCCCAAATTCCCACACCAAGTGCTTCTGCAGAAGCTGCTGGGATTCGAATAAGGCTTTACTCAAGCTAGAGGAAAAGCTATCAATACTGACCCTCTGGCCAGATGACTATAAAACTCTCCTTTACAATGTTGCCCGTCCTACCCCAACTAAGGAAATCCTATTCTATTTATTCAAAGGGCTAACTTGTCACACAAAGAGAAAGAGTATTCTGTCCTTATGATTCAGAGCAGACAAGGAAAGGTATCAAAAGATCTTTCTAAAAGAGCCAGTGAACGCACCATCCCAACAATGTTTCCAGTTCTCTGATTTAAGTGATGGACAATTCTGAAATAATAGGACTACATGGCAAGGTTCTCTTATATGGGCATTGGCTTTTCTTGCTAATGAAAGTTTGATAATGATGATCTTGTCTGATGCTACTGAGAATCTCTCATTAACACAATTACTGAAGATGGCTTTTCAGAACTCATCCATTTGTTTGCACATTATTAGTTGGAAAAATCAAAATGTACAGACTTTACAAGAAACGTACAGACTTTATTATCTTTTTATAAACTATGAACAAAAGGCCCCTTTCAAACAATCACTGATTATCTGGGACAGGGAATAAAAAAAAACCTACTTTGTAACTACTTTAAAACTACTAAGTCATATGTTAATTCATATTTAAAATTATAATGAAGTGTCTACCATCTCCTCAAATCATCATTATTAAAGAAGCAAAACTACTTCAGTTTCTTCCTACAACTGGTAATGCTTTTTATTTATGTAGGAAATGTCTGTATTTCATAGTAGGGAAAGGAGTCATTTTTCAGATTTAGGTGTGAAGCAAGTTCATTAGCTGATATTCTTAAAGCAATTTCAGAGTATTTGCTTACATGCAGACAAGCAGATTGAGAAGCAAAAGTACAAATTTCCATTTCTGCAAGTTGAAATGTTTGGAACAATGACTCCCAAAGAGGAATTTCACATTTATCATTTTCGGAGTATGCCATTTACAGTAATTAAGAGCAAATACACATTTTGATCTGATCGCACAAAGAATGGTCCGTCTTACCAAGCAGTACAGTAAAACTTGGAAGAACTTTTAGGTAGCAAGGGATAGCCCTGTCACACAAGCGTCCCTACTAGAAATACACTTCGAATTCCTCTTTCTATGCAGAATTTGAGTCTTCAGACAACATCTTTGGAACAGAGTCCCACCAATCACAACAGTAATGGGGCAAGGGGCTAAGAAAGTGCAAAGCAGACACAATGCAGGGCATAATTAATGGTAGAGTAACCTTTTCTAAAGAATCTACCTCAGCTAACAGCACTTTGTTGTGAAAATGAAATAATCAAAAGGTTAAAATACTGGATGAATAAAATGGAAAATAATAATTAACCTGAGAAATGCCCTTAAAGAGGGCACAGCGATTTTGAGGTACAGGACTAATCCATCTACACTGAGCAGTGACAAACACATGACTCTTTTGAGGCTAACAGAATACAGGATCACTACTCAGAAAATCTGTGCACTGTGCCATAATTACAGTGCATCTTGGAGCAAAGGCACTGACATTGACCTTACTTAAAAGTAACACTGACTTCCTCTGCAAAAAATATCTCAATCCCCTTCCACAGTAATGGCAACGGTACATGTATTTGGACGCTTTAATGCTCAGCATCACATTGTCTTTATTGACACAAGCCACCAAGAAATGTGAGTCTGGAACTTCAATTTTAAGTGTATGGCAACCAACAATTGGGTAGTGGCGGGAGAGCAATCTCCCACTATCAGCTCACAGCACTCCTGTAATCGTTGACTGAAAGCTAACAGGAGTTGGAAGCCACTTCCATCTAGAGTGACAATTCACATGACAAACACAGCTGGAGGTTTCTTGGCCCATCCAGCTCGCAAGGAGTAGAAGGTGTGGACACTAAGCTGTCTGCTCTCTAGTCATGTCAATACCTTAGGAGAAGGGTTGTGTGGGACACAGTAAGATGTGTATTGCCCCTGTCACGCTGTGCACAAACAGGGAACGTCAGTGTCCAGCAATGACACTGATACACTCCAAACTCCCATGAGTGCTTTTACCAGGTTGGGCTAGAGGAAAATTAAAATTTACTATGCTATTTAAGTCCTGTGGAGACAGTGACAAATTGTTTGCACCAGTCCTGAGGAATAAACCAGACACTGTAGAAGGGCTTTTGTTAAAAGGGATCATTCACTAAATACTAGAATGGAGAAAACCAGGGATGTAAAGTGAACTTGGAATGACCTTTGCCAGATCACGTGGCAAAAAAATGATTTACAGTTCTGATTTATACAGGAAAACTCTAAATCTTTGACTAAACAGTTGCACGTTATATATATATATATGTCTATAGTTATCAAGACTTAGGTTATATAAGCCCAGAATTAATACAGGTATCTTCTATTTCCATTTTTCTTTAATGTTTTAGGCCATTAGAGGGAAAGGTGTCATATGCTCAGTAATTACTTGCCCCAATGTGCTTGACAAAAGAAACAAAAATTAACAGATATTTTAAGTTAAACTCATTTTTCTTTTGCCCCTAAATCCCTGAAGGCAAATCAGAAAGCCTGGCACAAATTTCAACCAGTGTTTAAAGCTCTGCTTATCTGATACATCTGCAGATTCATATTCCATCATGCCTGCAATACCTCCTTCTCCAGTTTTATTTTCAGTAAGAACAAGGGATGCCAAATGTATCATTTATTCCTATAGAACTACAATACCAGCAAAAAATCCCCCAAGAAACCACTTTTTCCAAGTGCAAACATCAGTGCTTACAGTTTTTCATAATTAGAGTTAAATAAGCTGTTCCACTGAGAAGTCTGATATGGTTGCCATGTTAGGGCTTGATAGCATCTTTCCAAAGCTGCATTCTGCCCATCACTGTCATACTCTTGCACTTCAGCTGCACAGTCCTTAACAGTTGCTGTAGAGAGATAGTGACAATTCAGTTATTACTTTTGTGACTAGCCAAAAATCCTGCATAAACATTTTTATAAATATATTTACATATACATACATACAAAGCACAAACATATTACATATATATTTAAATCTGATTGTCCTTTGCACTTATTCCAAAAGATTGTGTTATATTCCCTTGCCCTAGAAAATAAATTTTTCAGCTTTCCTTATTTGCAAAATATCACACAAGCAGCACTTCCTACTTTTATTCTCTCCAAAAGGATGGATAGTTTCCTTTGGGGGGGGGGGGGGAAGGAAAGCTAAGCATTTTACTGTAAATCTGCAACACTGCAAGAAGCAATTAGGCAAAATAATTACATACGTTTCCCATTCTCTCTACTACAGGTTTAAACTGAATATACTCCAACTCAATGCAAAAGGTACTTCGTTCCAGAGCACGAGACACAGTTTTCCAATAGCAAGCACATTCATCACTACATCTGGTTGACTGGTTAGTGCCTTCTGAGATATTATACATTTTATAAAGACAGAGGAGAATGTGATAAGAGAGACAGATAAACAGAGTACAGTAAGGACAGCAGAAAATATATCATTGAGCATATAAGCCAAGATCTGGCCACAGCCAGTGGCAGCACAATAAGACAGAGCCTACAGAATCATTTCAGGCCCAAGCTTCATTTGCAATTCCCCACTTCTGACATACAGCAGAGTGAAAATATAAGAAAAAACCCACAGTAAAGAAATTCACACCTCAGTTCTAAATGATCCCCATGCCATTTTAACCAATGGCTGTGTTCTTTTTCCAATAGCACGTGTGTCAGTGCGATTTTATTAACAGTGACTCCCAAGGAAAGCATAGTTCAAAGCTGTGTCTTTACGTATTAAAAATAGCAATAGCAATTTTAGATATAGAAGCGCCCGCTCATCCTCTTTCCAGCAGTGGTAGACTTAGAGAACTAGTCACGATCAAGCAACACTGATCAAATAAAAGATACCAAAGGAAAAGTAACCTACTAAATCCAGTTGCTACTCATTAAAAGTGTTCTAAAAGATTAATACTGAAAAATAACTTCCTCTGAAGAAATAACAAGCAACTCTCAGATTTTCCACTAACAGACAAGGGTGAAATCTCACAGGTAAATTGTTCATTACAAACTGTTCGTTCACAGAGAACCTCACACTTCACAGAAGCTGATCCATTTCTGTACATGCCTGATAAGCTTTTTTGTATCAATTGGTATAAGCTTAGCATTTTTATCTTGATAAAACAATGAACCAAATTAATTTGGGGAAGGGGTGGGGAAGAACACACAGCTTTTACCAAGCTTGTGCATGGATACACTTTGTAGAAAAAATATGGAGTTGAGATGATAAAGGGTAACTGCAATCTGTTTGCTCATCCACCACACTAATTCCCTGTTAAGCTGACCCAAGATGGTTTCTTTGCCCAGTCAATTTAGTGCCAAGCAAAGTCAGCAGAGTATGGTATTATCTGTGTACTGCAGGCTCACACGTGGAGAAGGGCAGAATATTTTGTCCAGAGAGTCCTCAGGAAACATGAACCTCTAACGCTTCTTCTCTCTTCGCCAAATACAAATACATCCCGGTTTTCAAAAACACTGAAAAGGTAAATTCCTCCAAATCTGGTAGTGGAGTACAAACTGTTAATATCGTTACCTTTTCAGACCCAGCAGGAGCTGTGCTTTTAAAATAGTTACTTGTCTATGGCATGAAACATTAAATTTCATCTTCACACAGTTGCTTACCTTGTCTGGAGTCCTGAGACTGAACTGGAGAATCTGTGGCATCTCCCAGTAATTGTGAAAGCTTCCTTTTTTTGCCTGACGCTGCAGAAATACTTTTTTAAAAAACACGTTTCATTACTCATTTATAAGTTTAAATACACATATTACAGAATCATAACAAGAGAACACCCAGGTATCTCATTCTAACTGTATTGTCACCCAAATGCTGATTTGCCAGGGGGAGGTGATTGTTGTTGGCTTTTTAAAACTGAATTATGCAATTTTTCCTTCCAAAACATAAATCAGTTTATTTTTTTATTTCATATGAATAGAGAAGTTGATTTCTTTTTAAAAATTTACACAGTCCATAAGCAGCAGGGTTTCATTTTTTCCTGACATTTGCATTAAAATCACCACTTTATCTTGAATAATTGTGCTGCACCGAGCATGAACTCACTTTCCTTCTTATACAGAAAACACTAGGCAGCAGTTACACTAATGCATTAATGAAGAGATCTCAAGGTGCGACTGCTGGGTAACAGTTTTCCCCTTTCCCAGAACGTGAGATTTCAAAAAATGCTCCTTTGTGCAAAGGGAAAAAACCTTATTCCAAAGTTTTGATATTATAAAATGTAAACTAGAATATCCTGATAGATGGTCACTCCTTCTGGATGGGGGGAAAAAAAAAGCCAAACTCCAGGTCTCAGTCAGGCCCAGTAGGTATTCAAACAAAGGTGCAAACACAAGTAAAAGAAAAGTCTGCCCACCACGTTAATTGTTATTCTTTTTCCAGGTTTGTTCAAAAGTTCCACATTTGGTCAAGACGTATTTTGTATCTTAAGTTCCAATAACCAAAGTATTCCCTCAAAAAAAAAAAAAAAAGATTTTGACTAACTGGCACCTTCTACTGGAAAACAAACAAAGAACGAACACAAATAGCTCCACTGAGAAACCGAGGCCCAGCTTCCTTCACCCACATCTAACATGTAATTGAGCTCTGTAAAGAAGAGGAGACAGGGCAAGCCCAGGACTTAACACTGATGAATTCACATTTCTCTCCCAACAACCACAGAGGTCCCCCTCTGGCATGCATCAGTCAATTCACTCTTACTAGGTATTATGGTTGGATGCTTGCACTACCCAGTGTATTTTAAATAATTAAGCATCCACAACACTCTGGTGGGTGAATACGGCAGAAGGTATATGAATACCGTTTCCCTTGTTTACATAGATATGACAATTTTTTTCTCTCATGCCACTCGTCAGAACACTTACAAGATCGTTATGGACAAATCCCTGCAACAGGTATTGCAAAATGCCTGAATATTTTTATAATCCAGTTATGAAGCACCTGTTGATCTCTCTTTAGCCTTGTAACATTTTCAAAATTGAAATCCATTCCTACTTCCAGTCTGAACTTCAAACAAGATGTTTAAAGAACCCTCAACTACAAGTGTCTCAAAAATGTCTAAACACTGCCATCAAGTGGAAAACCCCACGCTCACGGGGATTTTCCACCAATCTTAAACCATGTCTTGTACCAGCTCTACTTTTTTTTTTTTTATGTCTCATCCTTTGCATAAAAGCTTTCTCATTTACCCAGAAATCTGAGATGCATTTGGCTGAAAGTATGAATAATTAAAACCCAAACAGCTGGAGGATGTAGAATTATTCCAAGGAGTCACAGCATTTTCTGTCTTCAGGCAGCAGCCTTGCGGGATGGTGCAGGGATGCCCACTGGCATTGGGGTCAGAGTAAGTCTCCATGAACCTGCAGGGAAGCTTGCTGGGTGCCACAGCAGATGGGCATGGGAGCGGAGGCTGCAGCCCACTGGGCCACGTTGTGTCATACCATGGGGCTGCAAGGAGCAAACAGACAAGAAAGTAAGGACAAGGAAGAGGAGCTGGAGACCTTCTTGTGAGCTTTGGAAAGGCCAAATTCATGTGACCTACTCTGGAGCTGTGGTGGAGAACACGGTTCTGATCCAGAGTCCGGTGGGGAGTCTGGCAACTGGCTTTGCCTGGGGATGAAAAAGAGATTTTAATTTCTACTGGGAGGAGACATGGAGGACAACAACAAGGCAATGCTGAAAGCAGCTGGAGGGCAACCACCAGGCTACTGACAAGGGTCTCCAGGAAGCATTGCTCACCATGGTTGCTGCCCCTTCTCACAGGAGCAACGTCACTTACACTCTGTCAGACCATCTCCTATCGCCCTCCACCTCTCCCCCATGCAGGGAGGCCCCATACCTACCAGCTCTTGCCCAAACCTCCCTCCACAACCTGCTGACTTCAATCCTCCTTCCTTATCATGAGCCGTTCTTCAGTTACCTCTGGGCACACCAGCGACTCTGAACACACGGAGCTCACAAGGGCTTTAAACCCATTCTCTCTAGACTACAGGTTAAAGATCTGTAGCATCTTCATCCATCTTCATCCACTAGCTGATTTCTTAAGACCTTAGTTTGGCCAAGGCGCTCTCCGTCTCTATCAGACGCTAGCAGGTCCCATTTTAGCACCTTGCTCACCACGAGAGACAGCCCAAGTGCAGAGGGAAGCGAGGGCTACCACACAGGTGAGAAGCGCATTTGCCCAGTTTGAAACAAAAGAACTTTTACAAGCTCACCAAAAAGATCCAGAAGCTTAACATGGGGTTTCCATGGGTGACGAGCTACCTTCCCTCTTTTCAGTCCTACATAATCTTACAGTTCTGCTTGAAAGAACAAAGTGGGGGACCAATAATTAATATCTTCTATGCCTAAATCACAAAAGAATTGAAAATAAAGAGTACTAACAGGTCCATCCCAACAGCCTCGTCAAAGGAAAGCTTCAAAAACAAAACAAGCCAAAAAAAAAAAAACCTCATTCCTCACAGAAGACAAGCCATTCAGTCGTGTTTTAACCCAAACACCATTGCTGACCGATTATTTATAGCGCCTGAGTTTATCACCGGGGAGAATCTCGACTCATTGCTGAAACCTGACTAAAGAATAACTCGTAAGGGTGCACCGCGCAGGGTCCCGCTAGCGGCGACCGCAGCGTCCGCTGCAACGAGCCGGCCATGAGCTGCCTGCAACCGGTCCCAGCCGCCTCCGCCCCGCTGCCAGCAGCCCCTCGCCCGCCAGAGCCTCAGCCAGCCAATCAGCGGCGCCCGGCTCCCGCAGCAGCGCGAGCGAACGGCCGCGCCGCTGAGGGGGCGAGGGCCGAGGGGGGTGCCCTCCTACCGAGGCTGCGGCCCCGGGACTCAGCCACGCTGGAGCGGGGGCCCCCTGAGGGGACTGCGGGCCGTGAGCGACCCACGCCGGAGCGGAGGAAAGCGAGTAAGGAGCGGGAAGGAGAAGCCGTTCCGCACCGCCCCCCTCCCCCTCACCGGCGGCAGTGGGAGGGACCGAGTGTGAGGAGCGGCGGCAAGGAGGGGAGTAGGAAGGAGGGAGAAGTGCTCGGTTTAAATTGAGCCTCGAAAAGGCGGGGGGGAGGAAAGATGTTTCCCTAAGTGTTTAATTGTTTAGATTCTCTTTTCCTCAATACACGCATCAGTGATCAAAAGTCTGTGTTAATTGGTAACAAATTAAAGTAAAAATGTCTGGAGTCTAAGCTCTCTTGCCCACGACAAAGGGTGCTCACAAAGTGCAGATCCATGCAGCGCCCCATGTAGTGCCGCCATCCAGCAGCTTCCATGTCACCTACCATGAAAATGCCTGCTGAGTAACACTGCGCCACGCCAAATTCAGGCAGAGCTGGGCTGCTTTCCTCTGTTTAGAGCTATATAAGCAAGAGGCTCATCCAGTTCACGTTGTATGAACTGGAAAGCAGGGCCACCTCCACAGCAGCTCAGGCTTGTTGGCAATCAGCACTGCACAGGAGGAACACCCTTGGCACCCTGGTGTGAGGCAAGGTCCCTGGATGGCACAGCACCTTCAAACCCCCGGTGCGAGCATTACAGGGACCAGGTGCAGAGGCACGGGGACTACAAGATGGAAAGGCAGTTACGCTCTGACAGTCATTACAAGAGCCAGGGACTGGAGGCATGACAGAGGAATCCTGGCTGGGAACCAAGAAATTCCATGTGATCCATAGCCACCTCTTTGCCAAACCCCACAGCCAAGCAGGAAAGATTTATGTTTTAGCACCCCTGCTTGGAGAGGTCATCGTGGAAAGACGAACAACTTAAGTGTGCTCTGTGATTTTTAGTGTTCACTGTTTTTTGTTACTGAAACAGGTAAATCTCTGAAAACACAACCTCTCATGATTCCTTTCTAAAGAACTTCAGGCACAGTGCTCTGTACAAGAATGTGCCAGCTCGTACTTTACTGTGCAGCTTTCTTCTGATTTTCAGGCAGGAAGTGAGTTTCCTTGCGTGCAGCTGACCCTAGGAGCTTTGCTCTCAACTTGTCTCCAACAGCTCAGCCCGTTCACATGCCTGAGGTTTGAAAGAAGGTTCTTGATTATTTACTCTTTGGTACCTATGCTTGATTATATTGTATTATATCTCCCTGTAATAGTGTGTTTTGCTTTTACACTTACAGTGTTTCTCCTATCAGACAGTGTGTAAAGGATTACTCTCTTAGAGTGAGACCTGGAACTACACCATAGTTGAAGTTAGGCCAAGTCCTTCATGAGTAGGTCACAGCAACAAGCAGATGTTCCCACAAAATGTAGCAAAACCACTTCATTCCCTCTGCATTGAAAACAGGAGCATCCTAAGTCAACAGCAGACGGCTACAGAGAGGCTATGCTGTCTCCTGTCAGTTGAGGGCACAGGTCTGTCACGTCTCCTATTTTATTTCAAGTTTTTCAGTCCTTCATGATGGTGCTTTCCAAGCACCTTAAGGTAGAGAAAATCCTATGCCATCTCGCTGCTATTTAAAGGAACTACAGAGGGTTTCTCTTATATTAGGAATAGATGGACGTTCAAGAAATGGACTCTTAGCCCTTTCAGGTATTCCTATGAACTGTAGGCTGAAACACTGCTCTGAAGCGCTACCTGAAAGACAAGTGCTTAAGATGCATGTTAGGCTAAAAATGCTAGAGCAGAGGAAGGATGACAGACATTTAGTGGGGCAAGCCTCCTTTACTAAGGCCCAGTGTTCTGGCAGAGGTTGAATAAAACAAAATTGCTTAAAGGGACGCCCTCATATTCAGAAAACACGTGTTGCCACATACACAGCAAATATTTTCAAGCATCAATGGAAAATTTCCATCACCTGATTTTCACTCTACTCTTTCTACTTCAGGTTTTGCATTTCTGAGCTGGGATGGCATGAGAGAACAGTTTCATTTTTGGTCACAGCCTATTACTTTTGCCATGTTCTTGTGTATTTCTTAATGGTATCGCTGCTGGTTTTCTAACATGCCACATCCACAACCCTGCATTTTGGGTTAGCTTCAACTACACAATTACTCTTAAAAAAATAAATTTAAAAATTCCACATTAGAATAATCTTTCATTTCCTTCAAAACAAACTTTCTGATGCTTTTAAATATCATGTCTACTGCTTTAAACATTGTTTTCAACTTTGAATAGAGAGTTGGTAAACATTTGAATTTTTTTTTTTTCCTGTGGGATACTTGATCCATAGCTACTGAATTCCAAATATGCCTTGTAAAATCTAAAAAGATACATCCATAAAAGTCTAAAACTTCCCTTCCACACGTTTGGTTCATGTTCCTGGTTTCAAATGCTGCCTTGGGTACTTGATTTCTGCTTTAAGTGAGAGTGTTTCAGTAAAATACAGAGACAAACACTTTATAGGACAAAGAAAGTATTCATAAAGTACAGAGGTAGTAGGGATATGTCTCCAAGTTAGAACTTTACTGAAACTGGTATTGTGCTTTTTAAGGAAAAAATATTCTGCAGTTTAAATGATTCTGTATTACAGACATAGCATATCAATTAAATCCCTGCTTAGGAAAGGACATGCAACCCTTTTTCTCCTTTCACCACTCAAGAGTAAGCTAGGAAAGTAGGAAAAGATGAGGAAATCACATGGTGCTTCATGTGTAGTGTAAGAGGAGAATAAATATAACGCTGATGGCCTGTCTAAAGCAAGACAATTTTTAATGGACACTTCTAGATGCACCCAAGACCTTGGTGGTAACAGCACCCTTTTGATTGCATTCTGCGTTCAGTATTGCACATGCCATTATGTTGGTCTGCATTTATTATAAATATATGGAGCCTTTTAATATTTTTCTCCTTTGACATGTTTTGGCAAGTTCCTTTGTGAGATTCTATTCTGTTTATGCACAAATAGTCTGCAATACAGACAAATATGTCATAATTTTAGACATCTAATGATTCAGTAAATGTTCTTAATCCCATCATTAATGAAGTATTACTGTAGCATCAATGTGAAATACCCTTGAGCCTCCAAACCCATCCTAGCTTCACAGGTTATTTCCTTGCATGTAAATACTTAGTAGCACTGCACCTATAATATCTAACATACCTAAGCTACATAATAGCATATATATATACACACTTATATTTCTGCTATGTTTTGCATATAAAAGCAAAAGAGTAACATTTTAAAGTTGTCATATGGGAGTTCAATAAGCTGTTTAACCTGATACATGTTTAGTTACTCTAACAATAAAGGTTATGTATATTTATATACAACAACCTCTTCATTCTTCTTTACTTTTATAATGTGGGCAGAGAGAGAATCAATTAATTATTCATGATTCAGAGCAGATAGAAGCCTATTTAGCCCACTGTAAGTAAATATGTGTGCTGCTGAGTGTGTCTGGAATGAAAGATACCGTGTTTAATTATTTTTAAAACATCCCCTCTTGCTCTGCTGCTTGGCAAATGCAAGTGTCAGCCCATTAATAATATTTTGCATTGAGCAACAGTCATCTGACAGTTGTCTAGATGAAAGATTTGGGTTTTAAGTCTTTGATAGGTCTGTGCTGCATAACGTTCCACCCTTGACTGTGACCCTTTGCATTATGCATCCTTTGTATCTCTTAAAGTTAGTCTCAGAAGAGATTAATGGACAGTTTCTCTGTTATGAATGAAGCATTAGGATGAAAACAGTAGCCCTGCTTCCCTCAAACTGGGAGGTTTACATTATTCTCTCAATTTATTATACATTAGTCTCACTTATATCACTTACTCTGTACATAAACACTAAACTAGCACTGACAGGAATGTTAAAATAACAGCTTTGCATTTAATGCCACAATTAGCATAACAGTTGTGAATTATCCCAGACTTCATTATCATTCATTCTGTTGAACAAGACGACCATATTTCCATTACTGTCTGTAATTCATTTTTCCAAGTCTTCTTATACAGCTTCAAGTAACAATATCAAGAGAGCCACAATCCTCTTGAAACTGAGATTTCAGGTCTGACTGTTGCATTCGGATTTTATCATGGCAGTAATCAAAACAATTTAAGAGATGTTGCTAAGGAGGGGAAGTACATGTTGCTGTAATACTTACAAAGTTCCAAATTCTACATCACTACTGATGAATTCTTCCAACATACTTGTATCCACCATGGGATTCTCCAAGGCTCCGTGGACGTCTTGCCCTAAAATTAAAAATGTCAAAAAGACAGAAATTATGAGAGTGGAATTTGGAGGGAATCATCAGTACTTCAGACTACGTAACGCTGCCCGCTCTCCTATGTAAAGGCAAACCAAATCCATCCTGTCTCATGTGTAACAGGTGGGTTACACTTCTGGTTTAGTCCCTCTGGGAGAACGGATGATGGGAAATGCAGAGTAAACGAGGATGTGCAGGGGAAGATGAAGATGACGACAGAGCAGCACCAGGCAAACACCAGTTCATGCATGGCATTAAGGCTTCACTGAATTACCACAGCAAGAGGGTGAAGGGCCCCAGTCTATGACTGGAAAAAGGGGTTTTGAAGATAACTTCATATTCTTTTACACTGGGATCAAAACAGGTGATTGGGTCAAAGCTCAGACATTGTCTCACACAGATCCACTTTCTGCATTAGTATTGAAAGTGAGTTTCTGAACACTCAGTTTAAAAATCCACCATCCTGAGCTTAAAGAAACCACAAATAAAGCTTTAGAAATGTTTGATCGGTGGCTTCCTTTTATTCTCCCCGAAAAAACAGCCCACTAACATGTTAAATGTATTAATGAATAGAAAGGTTCAGTACTTTGTCCTTTGTTGCTCGGTAACTGAAGGCTATAAACAGATTTTATGACTATAAAGTCTCCGGAATTCATGACAACTTTTTTAGAAAGTCAGGCAGAACTCTCTAAAAAAAACAAACAAACAGAACTACTTTGTAGGCTCCCCACCTCTCCAGCAAGCCTTCCATAAATACGGGTGCGGCCAGTCAGAAAGCAAACAAGATAAGGACATTGAAGTTACTGCTCTCTCCAGTGAGGCACAGGAGCCTGTGTGCGGCTCTGTCCCACTGTTACACAAGACAAAATGGACTAGCCTATACATCCAGAGCTGCGTGGCTCGGCCCCGAGTGGCTGACACCGACTGTTTCCCCTCAGCTCTGCAGCAGAGTGGGAGAACACAAAAGGTTAATCACTGTTACTGACCACAGGAGCAGTAACTGCCTTTGGTGCTTTTACTGTCTTCTCGCTATACTAGCATCAGACGTGTGCATGGCAAGAAGTCATACCATAAAATTTCTTCTGTTCTTTTCCTGGTGTCTCTGTCTGACATGGTTCCTTCTTGATCCAGTGTTTAGACATCCCTTAACTGCAAGCAGCATCTAAAAATCCACTTCTACCACCTTGCACAGGAATTCCCTCGTGTGTCTGTCTTAATACATGAATTCACATTGCTAATAAACATCTCCTGAATTGCTTTGTGATCACAGATCAACCCAGGCATTGCTTGCTTATCGCTGCCGCAGACTTAATTTTGGCTGCCTTTCACTGTGAGATAGCAACTTGCAGGTGTGCTACTGATAGATCCTTGCATCCCAATATATTGGCATTGTATACAAACCTGTCCTCTGCACGTCAGAGAATAACAGATTCAATAGGTGCAGCATACTTACTTGCCTCAGCAAAATTGTAACATGGAAAGTCTTGAAGGAGCAGCAAAGCACTTTGCAAAGGCAGCTTGAGAGTACAAAAGAGCCTGGCTTTCCTTAGCAGCCTTCCTCAAACTTGTTGGATTCTCATCTTTTCGTTCTGCATGTCTGAATTTAGGATATCCCCCCTTGAATCTCAAACACTTCTCCTTTTGCTAATGTGGTCCACAGGAAAATGATTCAATCACCTTCTCCTCCTTTTACCCACCCGTTCCTCTTGTTCAAATTGCCTAGCCCTCATGCAGAATGATGTAATTTTGTCATTAACATGAAGCCAGAGGTCAGATACAAAGTGTTTTTCCCATACCACAAAACCAAGGTCAGAGACAAGCTCTTCTGAAGTACAGCTATGAATCAAACAAGGACAGGGCCTTTAATATGGGGATCCCACAGTCCAGAGGTGAGCTCTGTTGCTAAGTGATGACAACAGCAATATGTATCATTCCCTCTTAATCTCTCCACTTTGCATAAACAGTTAAATGGGTAGGAGGAGAAGGAAGGAATAAGTAATTCTGTGCTGGGAGAGGAAGAAAGCACACCAGGAAGAAGATAGGCCACCACTAATGAAGGTTTGCAATGGAGGTGTACAGAAGAGCCAGTACATTTGGCTGCCCAGTAGAACTTTATTCTTTCTGAATGCACTTTCCAGGTCAGTGGCATCATGTGCTTGCATTGGCATCTGTTTCAGCAGAGGAGCTGCTGTTGGATCATATGCAAATTTATTTAAAACGGTGGCATCCATTTCACAGGCATTTGATCACAGTAAGTACTTAATAGATACGGGTAGTATGCAAGCCAGTCGCTCACCTGGACGTTAAGTGGCTGCAAGAGCAGAGAACTGTGTGTATGTCGCGGGACAAGCCCTGCTGAGAGGCCCCTGTGAACACACAGCTTACTGCACAGAACCATGTGCCTGGCTAAGAGCCGCCGGAAGATATGCGGAGTCAGCAGCCTTGATTATCAGCTTGCGCTCGGGGATCTCTGCTCCCAGTCCACACTCCACACCGCAATGTGCCCAGACACCTCTGGGAAGAGTCTGCACTGGGTGACACATTCAACTTTAGTGTCACTGTGCAGAGGATTGCCAGCTACCCAAGAAAGTGATGAAGATGAAAGGCCAAGACAGTACTGTGGTTGGGGTTTCATACACATTTGTTTGCAGAATTTGTTGCAAAAGTCATAGGCAGCATATGACTATATTTTTCCCATTTCTTCATAAGCTTGATATTCTGTTGTTCTGTCCCCTTCAATCTGAAGTCTAAAGCCTGTCAGTTCTACCACTGGCTTCTCTTTCCCTGTCCGTTCTCACCTAGCCTGTCCCTATTCCCAGCCCCAGGCCCTCAAGGCGTAGTCTGAACTGCAGCCTCCTAATCTGGCAGTTGCTTGCTTCATCTCTCTCTGGTAGACATCCCCTGCTTTCCTCCAGCCATGAGGCTCTCGTCACCTGGCTCTTCAGCTTCACTCTATAGTCCTGTAGCCAACAGTCTCAATCCCTGAAAAACCTGCCTTGATTAATTCTCCCAACACTTCCATGTAGTGCCTTACATATGTCTGCATTTAAATCAGTTGCTTCCTTTTCAGTAGTATCTAAATGCAAAGTGAAGGATGGGGGACAGAGAACCAGAAACTCCTTGCAGTAAGTTTTATGTCTTTAAAAGAGCAGCTATTTCAGAGAAAGTCACACGCTGTTGTGAATTTGGCTTGAACCACAGCCATCGCTTTCCAAGGGAGTACCCAAATAACCAGGCTACTGGGGTACTCTTTCTGCAAACATAAATTCAGTCCACAACCAATAAAATATTTTGTCAAACTTCTAGTATTGACTAAAAATCAATACTAAACTGATAATTTCCTGACGTTAAAAGAGGATGCTAGGAAGTTCCCAGCGAAGTCCAGCTATTTGTAGTAAGATTTGTGTTAAAACATCAGCTACTCTATATGGGGAACAATCCTTAAATACAGCTTGAGATGTAAAAATGGCACACAGAACACGGTCAGTGCTCAGTAATACCTGCTTGCTGAAAGGACAAATTCATGTTTGCTACAAACCCTTGCAACTTGAGGGAAATGTTTCTGCTTGAGAATTATTAACTGATTTTCATCTGAAGATGCTTTACCACTAAAACAGGCCTCAGCACTTTATGAGCTCCACTGTAAGGACTCAGTGGAAAGTCCAGCTGAACTTCATTGACTTACACTAAGGTAAGTATTACTTACGGGGCTTACAGTTCCTTAACTTCTTTCATGCTAAAGGACTCCAAGTACTGGTCACTATTTAAATTGTTCAAGATAGTCCAGTTCATTTTGACTGGAACAGACCTGGAGTCATTGATAAAAGCTGCTGGGCCAGCAGAGCTACAGGCACGAACCTCGGGCACACGGCAGCAACAAACAGGAAAGGGTTAAGGACAAAACAGCTGTAGCTGGCAGAACTGCAGCCAGCCAGGGCGTATCACAGTCTAGGTTATTCAACATCAGGAAGACCTAACTCCAAGTGGTAAGGAGTGAGCTTGTGTCAAGATAGATGGTTTTCCCCCAAAGTAACATTTGCCAGAGAAACGAACCTTACCGTTAATATTTTAAATTTCTCATTTCGTCTTCTATTCCTGTTTCAATCTCTCATCCTTAAAATGGTATGAGACACCTTTGGGTTTCAAATGTTTTGTGTTTAATGGCATGTTTGTTCTGTGGCTTAATTTATTTACCAAGAGCTCTAAACTATATTCCGTGTTATCCATGCAGGAGCACGAGTATACAGAGAGGTGGTGATTCTACTAAGAGACTTCTTTAGATCACAGAGAGCACTGAGACCAAACACACACATTTCAGACACCTCAGTGTACCTTCCAACAACAACAAAAAAGAGAAGATTGAGTCTAATAGTGTAACTAGGTTGGCCTTCTTTCAAGTTTCTCAACCCATTGATAACGTCAGCAAGAATAGATTGCTCTGCTACACACAGACAGGCACAAGAGCTTATCAGCAGCTCTGACCTTCCCTTGACAAATAGGAAGTTACTGATTCTAAAATACAAATGTTTTGATTAAAAACACTAATTTCAACAGAAATCATAGAAAAAACTTGCATCAAAGATGAAATCTCTATGAGGGAGTGAAATGAGACCAAAAAAAAAAGACAAGAACTTCCCAGAACAGCCACACAATGAAAGAAAAGCCATTTACTTGGATGAGAAAAAGCCAAGGTCAAATCCCAGTCAGAGTCATATCTAGTCTAAGAGGTCTATTAACTACTGAAAGAAGTGATCGGCGAGAAAACAAACATCTCATTTTCCTTGAAAAAACTCCTTTTTCAGACTGTCCCCTCTCAATATTGCAAATGTGAGTTTATCTTACCAATGAGTGTCAAAACAAATATGCACTGTAAGGAACTAAAGCAATGGGGAAAATGGGATCCTTTTTGCTCATGAATTTCAAATGATCTTACAAAACAGATCTACAAATGTGCTTAGCTGCCAGCTGACGCATTTGCAAGGCAAAACTGAACCACTGACGAAGCAGAGAGACTTCCTCAGTGGCAGCATTCTCCACTTGATATTGCAGGACTCAGCTTTTTTGTAGCCTTGAAAGATGATGTTGTCACCCTGCTATGACTAATCTCAGAGGCCACCGAGTTAGCACTAGCAGTTTATTCCTCTTGCCTCATGAGGTGGCATTATAAAGCCAACCCACAAGCCGTAGTGCTAAGCTGGAGAGAGGCCGTAAGTTAAAGCTGGCCTTACATTCAGTGAAGCTAACCCCTGCTTGAAAAGAGTGCAAACCCTGCTTTAAATCAGCTTGCTCGCTTTTCAGATTTACCTATGGTTTAACAGCAAGAGCCGCCTATCTACTGCGTGCTGAATGAAACAATGATTAGCTCATGTAGCCTTGACAGATACCCAATCTCAGCATCCAGATAATGAAATTCAGCCATCTGACAGCATCCCTCCACGCCGCATGGCGTTAGCAGACCTTTGTTGTATTCTAGTGCTACATGGCAGAACCACACAACATTACCGAAGGAACATAACCTCCCAAGATGTTTTAATTGTTCCTGCAATTAAATGGAATTGACAGGGCTTCTCCCCTCATGCTGGCCCAGACAGATGTTCTACCAAAGTACCTTCTAAAAAGAGTTAAATTAATAATTCTAGAATTACAATTAAAGAGTTCATACAGGTAAAATCTCTGAGATACCTTCTACTGTCAAAGTATCATTGTCACAAAAGCCAACAGAATCTAACTCATACTCCCTAGAAAGTTGTTTTCCAAGTCAGTTCCTAAAAAAATTTCTGATTATGAGATTTTTTTAATATAATTCATGTCCAACACTATTTTGAATATTAACAGCTATGCCATGCAGTACTTGAACAAATAGCTTCATAAAAACAAACATTATGTTGCTGAAAGCAAAGCCAAGAAAGTTTGTTAGCTTTTCATCTCCGTGACTTAAAGTGAACTTAAGAAACATGTAAGAATTTCCTAATACCTATAAACAACATGTTTGCTGGCTAGCAGCCCTAGATTGTGGTTCACTGATTTAAATTTCTTGGCTTCAATATATTTTCTTGATCAATGCTAGAGAATCTTTAATTTCCTAGTTTGAAATTAAAACTCACAAGTTGTGAGTTGCCGCCTCTCACCAAGGCCAACAGAGTGCCAGAAGAAAAAAAAAAACAAAACAACCACTTATTTAGCACAATGGAAATTAAATGCAGGGAAACAAAAATTGTCCACATTATCCAAAACAGAAAAGGTAGTTTTCCAAGTTACTTTGAGCTCAGCATCACATGAATACCTGCACAGGTAATAGAAGGAAAACAAATATAGAAAGAGAAGCTTGGAATAGAAAGGTTAATATTTAAAAAAAAATAAAAAATCCAAAGTATAAACTGGAAGAAGGGAAAGAAAAGATTTAGTAAAAAAGTAAAAAAATACATAAGCCTTTGAACAGCCATTTTGAATCACATTATGGCAGGGCCTGAGAAATGTAGTTTTATTATGGAATGTATTTGAAAGTAAATTGTGTGGTAAGAGAAAGGCAGGAGACTAATGGGATCTGCTTGAATGTAAAAGGTCTTGGGGAAAAAGGCAGAAGGACAGATCCCAGCCAAAAGACAAAAAAAAAAAAAATCTGAGTTTAACCTCAGAAGGATCCCGAGGATACTGCCACAATTACCATTTTACCAATTATAATCAGGCTGTTTCAGAAGAATTATATTAGTGGAAAGAAAACCCTCTTTAACCTGACATGGTATGACAGAGCAGGGAGGGAGCTCTCTAACCTCATGAAAATCGCTAAGATTTCAGAAGTGATAAACTGCAAGGAGACTTCAGCCACTTCCTTGTTTTGTTTCCTGGCAATTCCCACAGCAGTACTGCAGGCTCTGCTGGGTCCACCTTCCCTTTGGTCTTCTGGCCAAAGTACAAAGAAAAAGGCACTGCAGTGCATCTGTACCATTTGTACTATTTCATTCTGGTATCGCCTTACACGATAGCTTTGTGTAAATAAAGCTTTGGGTTTCAGGGCTCTTTTTCTTCCTCCTTCCTTCAATTAGCCCCAAACAATGATTGTATTTTTGCTGCCACCAAAAATTGTTAAGATTCTCTCTTATAACTAGACTCTTACCTTCAAAGAACTGCTGTAAGGCCTCATTTTCACCCACCACATCCATGAAAAGCCCGTGGAAGTGTTTTGCTTTCCTACTGCTTGAAGAGTCCCACTGAGAAAAATGCACCGTCTCTCTTCCAGATGATTATGAACGTGCCGAGGAACACATCATGTTTTTGTCAGAGGTTTCAATGACGTTGTCCCAGCTGATTTCATTCCTCCGTAACTACAGCCAGAGCTATACTTAAACTCTGCTACATGTAAAGAAGAATCCGACAAGGCTTTTGAGGCAAGATGAAGGTGATGTGCATTCTTCTGTTCAGTATGTCCAGTGTTCTTGTTTTAAGGACCTTTGGTCCCAGTACTAACCATAATTACACATGCGCAAAAAATGCAGCAATAAAAATTACTTATCTTGTCTCTGTACTTTC
Organism: Gymnogyps californianus; assembly: GCF_018139145.2. Lineage (NCBI taxonomy): Eukaryota > Metazoa > Chordata > Aves > Accipitriformes > Cathartidae > Gymnogyps > Gymnogyps californianus. Next base: position 179,196,119 of record NC_059471.1, read on the forward strand.
AAACAGGTGATGTAATTAATACTACTGATGAAGGCAACAGTAATCAAAAATGCAAGAGCAAAGCCATTACCGGTTTCGCTGTATGTACTATCCCATTTAAGCAGCTGAGCATCAGACTATCCAACTGCTCTAAAAAAAAAATTGTATCTCACAGTGGTTTGATTATAGGGAAGCAGAACTTCTACATTATTATTATTATTAACAAAACTAAATTACAGATTAACCTGTTTGTCTAAGGTAACATTGAAAAACATGGGAAAGCTGAACATTGAACAAAGGTCTTTTAAGGCTAGTAGCAAACCCTATTTCACTTTCTTTAAATTGATCTTTGTACACTGAAAATTGCCCCTGTTCTGTCACTCCTAAGCAAACAGGAGAAAAATATTCAGACTTTTGAGTAGGCATCTGTAAGAGGCATTTGGTTCTGAACAAAAACCTCAATGAAGTCAAGAAGTCTGGAATAAGGCCATTTTCTGAAGTAGTTATATTCACCAGACAAGTAACTGTTCCACAGTTCTTACAAGCCCCAGGCACTCACAGTGGCACAGGTTTCTCACGATAGGTAGCTTATATGAAAAATATAGAAAAGCATTTTGGGGAAGGGACTTGAAGACAGAAGCAAGCTGATCAGTATTTACAAGATGTTGATGTAATCAAGCCAGTCAGTCATTACCACTGAGATACATTGGGTACATCTTTGTAGTCCCTAGTACCAGAAAATCACCTCAGCATAATAAACTTTAGATACCATTTATGTTGTGACACTATCATGTACAGAAAGGACCCTTCTCTGTTTGAACTGTTGCTCTCTGTGAGCAACACTTGTAAAGGATTATTAAGTCAGAACAGCAGCAGCTACCAACTATCATTTACCTACTGTTAGCTAATCCTGGGAACACTTCGATCTCATTATGTAAACTAAGGATTAACAATCATTTAGGAAGAATTTATGAGCCTAACATAAAACATAATACCAAAAAATACAGTTTGTTTTCTAAGAGTGAGTAAAACCAGACTTCCTTAGCACTACTGAAAGAATAAACAACCCTTTAACAATTTAAGGTAGAATTCTTCCAGGTTTCTACAATAGGAAGTAGCACCCAGTGATAGGAGATAGATAAAAACATTTCATCAGTACTGAAATAGCCCAGGCTGGACATACTCCATTACCAGTAGAATATTTAGGTTCAACTGTTTGTTTCAATCTTAACATTGAAATGCCTGGTCAAAGCCAATGCTTGCAAAGTGTTTTCAGGCACATACACATGCAAGCAACACAAGTATGGTACTAAATTTCACTGCCCATTCTATTTACTTTTGTAAAAACGGAGAACACTCCAGTAAGACAGTGAAGAATAGTGTTGGTTTTGTTCGGCATCAAAGAAAAGAAATCTGTATCCACTGAGATGCTTCTTGTTAAAGAACGAACAATATAAACTTGCCTTTACTTCTAATGTTTGTCAGTTTACCTGCCAATGCTTTAATCTTATCTGTAATTGATAAATGGCTGTCATGATCAAGACCTAGTGTTTTTCCAAAACGGCTTTTACATAGCAAGCCTAGTACATACCCACAGCGATGTTCCTTGTAACCTAACCAACTGTCTGCTTTCAGCTTAGACTATGCCCAGGGAAAAAGGACCACTTGAAGTGCCAAAGTAGCACTTCAACAGAAAAAGCATCTTTCTTAAGAAGCCATGATCCTTTTTTGGGTTCTCTTTGTAGCAAATTGCGTGTGTGAAGAAACTGATAACATTATATGGAAATTATCACCAGCATGTTAAAGAAATTACATAATGGATATTTTCCAGTTTCAAGGACAGCTGTGGGAAATTGATGTAGAAAACATTGGAAATTGGAAATCACAAAAAAGCAAGAGAAAAAAAAAATCATGTTTTAAAAATGAAAAATATGGGAAAGAAGTACTTCAAAGAATTCCAAGTTCTCCTAGTTGTCTGTTAACTGTATTGGCATACATGCCTAGAGATACACATGTATCTAAACACTGCAATGAAGAAAATGTCAGGCGTTTATTTCGTCTTCACAAAATCATCTCAGTTTTAGCTTTTGGAATGACTTATCAGGGAGGTTTACATCATTCTGCATCACAAAGAACAGAAGACAGACACTGCTTCAGACTAACACTTTAATCAGAAGTTTTGTTTTTAAATGTAAATTACAATCACTAATACACCTGCAAGTGCTTACCACATTTGTTCAACTAAGTATTGTATGTACGCATATACAGCATAGGTCAGTGTAAAACAATCACAGTACTTCTTAGTGCAATCTGCAAAAGGAGAAAGATCTTGGACCCACTTCGTGGAAATAAATATCAAGTGACAAAAAAAGATTCAGCAATTTTAGTTATGTATATTCAATGAAGTTCATGCATGCGCAAGAGTAAAAAGATTTAGAGCTCTTCCTTGTAATAGCCAAGTTTTGCTAGTGACATCTCTCTTCTCAGCTGCATAACTTCCCAGAACATCTGATCCACTAAAAAAGACAGAAATACCATTAAACATACTGAATTCATATTTTATTTCAACTGATGTATACAGGCTGCCTCACTGTACATCAGTTTAGGGGAACTTCAGTAGTAACAAACATCTAGTAAAGCCAGAATTAATATGTATGAGGGCTATCTGTGCTTGGTTGTGACAAAATCTGTTAAAGTATTTATTTTAAAAAAATCTAAATGATGGTCCTATAAAAAATTCCCCAAGTTTTAGATTATTTCTTTCTAAATTGGGGAACAAAAATACATCAGTACTTCTCATCAGCTTCAATTAATTGCAGTTTCTCATTTTAATTGCCCTGTCCCTTGACTCATTTTCTGGAAAATTAAAAGACTACAATAAGAAAACAGTAGAACTTGTTGGATAAGATTTGTTTTATCACAGAATCTGTAATTTTCTTATAATTTTTCCATTTGTAATCTTTATTCCTCCCTCTTTTTCTGCCAGTAATCTGCCAGCAACAATAAACTGGGGGGGGAAAAGATCTTTTTATTTCATCTGTATTTTGCTAAACTTGATGAGCCTAGTGCATACCTTAAGCTTCTAGATGCCATAGCAATACAAAGCAAAATTATTGAGTATATAATCATTCAAGACAAAAATAATTTCCATGCAGTCAAGCTCATGATGTAGAATGGCTACAAAGATTATTAACCTGAGCAACAAGTACAAGGTCTTCCCTACCGTATTTCAAAAACCACTTTTACAAAAAGTGACCTGTCTCAAAAATTATATGGTGCATGAGTAGAAACACATATAAGGTATTATGCAGACAAGTACCATGAATGCCTACATTCTTGTAAAGGTACTGTTGAAACATTTACATAAAGCTACAAATGCAAATTCTATGTTTTTCATGGTAAAGATGACAATTGAGCTGAAACACCAAACTCAAGGTTTTTTCAAAACTTCTTGTGAAGAATAAATAATTCTGATAGTGCTGAAAATATTTCATTATTCGATGGAAAAAATATTAACTTAACTTCTTTATCTCAATAGCAAAGTAAACAACGTTTAGTTGAAACTATATAGGTCCTTCTGGTCAAAGTAAAAGCCTTTTAACTATAAACCAAATTAAAACTTAAATAACACATTTTCAAGTGTTATTGATAACACATCTTCTGCAATGCTAGTAAATCAGTAAAAATTACCACCATCTGAAGGTTTTATTAAACATAATTTAGTGTATGAAATAGGTGAATTTCTGGTGAATTCCATGAAAATAATTCCCTTTGACAAGGAAAGTTAACAGCATTATTTTTTTGTAAGGAACTGTCTCTCTATCACCTCAGGAGTCCTTCAGGTTAGAAATGGAAACAAAAGATTTGAGTGTAGCTAAAATGCTGAGCTCTTGAAATTGGGAAACATCAGAAAAGATGACAACAGGTGAGGTAGATCAAAGTGGGGCTAATTCTAGCCAAATTCTGGATGAAGCAAATCCACACAGACTCAAAGACTGGAAGAATGAAAAGCACAGACATCCACAAACATTACAATGCTGTTTTACTCTACTTTCAAAAATGCAACTGAACTTAAAAAAATTGAATTTTAAAAGTGAAAGCAATTTTTTTAATTAACTATTGACACAGGGCTAATGACACTTTTTCCGCTATCTGTGCTTAGCAAATCCAGGAGCCTAAGTGATATGGTCTGTTTCAAAAAACCTCGGACTGAAGGCTGTTGGGCAATATTCTTTGACCTGGACAGGAAATACAATTAAATCAATTGTGTACATTTTAAACACAATCAAATCATCATAATTTTCTTTTACAGTGATAAACAGGTAAAATAGTCTTGCAAATGAAGACCAATAAATACAACTCCAACATGCAATATATTTTCAAATTCCAGAATTAAGTAACTACGTGTACAGTGCGTACATTTTCATAACCATCTTCTTTTATATGGACATATTGAAACTGAATAGCACAGTTAATCAAATTTCCAAATTACTGCGTGAACAGTTTAAATAGACAGTTGTTGGATATGCTATTCTGACAGGAACAAAGCGACCGGGTAACAATAGTGGGGAAAAAAACCCACAGCCTGAAGCAATGGCAGTAAAAAACACATTTCCCTTTTGGGGTGGGGGGTAATCAAGCCTTACATTTATAACCAGAGCCCTAATCAAGAGACTTTGCCATGCCACAGCAATTACCGAGACCTCATTTCTCAGCTGCACTCAGATGAATGATTACAGTATGGTTTCCTGTTTATTTTTTTACAGTTTAATGCAAAATATTGTCATCCTTGCCAGTTCTTCCTGAAAGACAGTCTGACCAGAACGGATGTCTGAATTCTCAATGCACAAAATGAGAAGACGCACCAAAACACCAAGTGAAAGAAGAAAAAATGGCCCAGATCAAACCAAACTGAAGTTTTTTTGGTCTAAAATATCTCCATATTCTGTGAAAGAGACTTGATTTTTGAATACTGTGTGGAAAAACTGTGACTAACTCCTCTCATTACAGAATTTTTCATAACATTTCTTACTGAATAACGTAAGGGGTTTTTAGATGGACTAAAAATCACTGCTTTTTAATTTGTTGTTGTTAAAAAAAACAACTTTATTGGAGGGTGGAATATCACCAAATTCTCGTAATTACGACTACCAACAAACGGCTTTCCTGTAATGTCAGGTCACTGCTGTTGTGCACAGATCACAAGTTTTAGGCACATGCACTATGTAAGTTTCTATTTATATATGCCAAATACAATTTCCTACTCACCATCTTGCTGCTTCAACAGTCCTTGCTGGATGTATCGAATATACGTAAAGAAGTTACACACAGAAGTGATCTGAACCCATATAAAAATAATGGTGGTCAATATCATTTTGTATAATGGTGTGGAAAAAATAACTAAATAACTACTACTCAAAGTGAAATCACAGTAAATCTACTTACCCTGTAACGACAGAAAGGAGAAATGTAGTAATAACTGCTTGAATCTCCTAATTTGATTCTATGTTTGCATGACTTACTTTGTCCACTGAGAGCACATTTCCTACAAAATATAAAGTTTGCATGATTTAATAAACAAATCTGACATTAATGTCTAAACTCCTGCATATGTTTAGGGTGTTAATGTAATTGCTTCATATTGGCGCAGATACTCGAGTCTCTGCCTTCATTTTACAAGCTGCAATTATTACATTATGCTGTCAATTATTTTAGTTCCACAAGGACCAATTTTGTTTCAATACTGGTGCATCGTGATGCACTTCTGATTTTTAAAACTTTCTTCAGCTCTGGTCACGTACTTCCATATTCACTACTTCAAGTTGGCTTGACAACTCTGGAACAGTGGGATTTCTTTAATTAACTCTTCATATGTAAAATAAACATTGTTTAAATTATCAGTTGATGCCAACATTTAAACAGATTTTTTAAAAATTCTGCTTGATGTTGCATTTCATCATAAAAATATATCAGCCCTACAGAACAGCAGTCAATTCTCTGAAGCCTCTCAGATGCGTTCTAAGGCCAGCTTTGCATTTATGCGCAAACGAAATCATATTTTACACTCAGAGTATAAAATAATCTGGGACAAAGGAAAACAGGCTGTCTGGCAATAATTCTTTCCATTACCATTACAAAAAGCAATGGTAAAATAATCAAATTTACTTATTCTGGTGTATTGCAAGTATGGCATATTCAGGAACAAGGAAAGGTCAGTAGTCGCCACGAATTCTTCCCAAAAAAACAATTCAGGAAAAGGCAAAGAATTTTTAAAAATTTCCTCCAACATTTGTTAGAAAAAGAAGGTTTGAATGTCTTGAAGAAACTGCTATTAACACAATCTTAATAAATGTAAATAAAATGGGAATCTGATTTATTTGGAATTTCTACATTGCAGCATCTCAGATGAACTGGGTTGTCATGGCATCCACTGTTTCATTGATTTTAAAAGCTGCTGGCTCTTCTCCCATTTCTACCTCACAAAATTAGGGAGTCTAAGAACAAGCAGCCTTTCGAAAGTGAAACAAAAATTACTAAGCTTCTGTGGTTCTAAACTGGCTCAGAGGCCCTTTTAAATAGCCTGCAGCTGATCCACAGAACCGTGTAAGACAGGAAAAAATGGAAGAGTGTATACGATTTTCCACAGCAATTTATGAGGACTGACAGCAGTCCATTGATCTAAGAAATCTTACAGTAGCTGAAGCAAGCTGATTGCAATTTCAGTCAAGCTTTTGTGAGAAGACAGACTTTCCATGCTGGAAAATAAAGCCTTTTTTTCCTTCTGGCTATAGAATTACCTTCTATATGTTATCTTCCATCACACCAGGTTAAATGCTGGCATGACAGTTACTACTAATGACTCAGTTCTGCGCTGTACAGCACACATGCAGCTTAGCACTTTGTTCCCCACGGGGACAATTATTCGAATCCTGTGGGGAAACCCAGCTGTCTTTCGTTAAGGCAGCACTTACTACACACCATCACAGGCACCATTCAATAACTTCTGTATATCAAGAACCTTTCTTCACTATTATCACAGCTCTCCGCCCTCTGCTCCTTATTTTGCTGTTGGGCTATTACCCGCTTTTTTATGCATCTGTTCTCCCATCCACCAGGCAATTGTACAACAAAATAATTCCTTTAAAAACATTACTCTAGTTTTTGTTATTTATTTACAATTTGTCTATATTACATTACCTATTTAAGAACAGGGTTTCAATAAAAATAGTGCTTTGCACTGTATAAAAATAAAAAATGTGAAACCTACTCTGATTCAGTGAAAACTGGAACACCTGTTTCTCATTCGGTGCCAGTAATGATATATAAGGCAAAGCACATTTGCTGTCAAATTACACTTAAATACTGCATATTCCTTACCTATTACTTATCTCCAAGCAATACCACAAGTTTTTGTCGCTACATGACAGCGTGAAAAGGGAGAAAGGAGTACGCCTGGCCTTTTGATACACCTAAAGTAACTAAATTACAGTTTGTGCATTGTCATCTCAAAACGTTAATCTATACCTAGCCAACTATTTAAGGATTACATAAGTTCTAATTAAAAATGTACCTTACACTGGAGAAAATAGGTTAAAAATCTCATTAAACTTCTGAATGATGCAATTGAGTCTCCTGTTTTTGAGTAAATATTTCATCATGCCAAGACATAGGGAAGCTGCTTGAACCACAATGATTTTAAATCAATTTGCCAATTGCTTTTTAATGACGCGACTTGTTTCAGTAGCTTCTGGCTGTCCAGATTCTCTATGGTATTCATGGAACGCAGCTCACAGTGGTCTATCTTGGACTTGAAATCACCACCCCTTGAGTAGCTCCATTATTGGTGGTGGGCCCTTCTGATGAGGGGCTGTTACAGCTCAAAGAGCATGTTTTCTAGTGACAGGAGTAAGCTGAAGAATATATGCATGCCTGAAATTTTGTAGGCTAGGTCATAAAACACAATTTTCATTTTATACAGCTTCTTTAAAGAGAAAGTAAAAAATTCTGAAATGTGTTAAATGTATTTTCTCTTCCACTCAAAACCAGAGGAAAAACAAGAACTAAAAACCAATAGCGATGAGAAAGGAAAAAAAAAAAAAATCTTAAGAGCCAGATGAAAACATTTTGATGCAAGCTTTCTATCAGAAAATTGAGCTCTGTCAAATATTAGAGAGAATTGTCAACTTGTCCAAAAGATCTCCAGCAGAAAAGTCAAGGCTTTTTCAAGATTTGGAAGGCTCCAGATTAACACTGACCTTGCTTGCTTAACCCTGACATACACTAAAGCACACTACAAATCCCCTCCTTCTCCTCCACATCCATCAAAGCCCCAGTGCCTCAGGCAAGTCCTTCCCACCTAACTTAAATGTCTGTATCAGTACCTGACAAGTCTTGCTTCAGATTCCTCTAGGACCACTCCAAAATTTATAAAATAACCTTCCTGTCATTCAAGCAAACTTCCTGCTTTAGGTTCAAACTCACCTTCACCTTCATTCCCGCTTCATGACATTCCTCCTGCTCAAATTCAGAGGATTTACTCTATATCAGCTACCTTTGTCAGTGTGCTATGTATGTCCTAAATTTCTTATGCCACAAATACTCCAGATGTCCGATAGTCAGCCTGTACTACTTCAATACCTATTTCTTTCATGATGCTTTCCAGGTGAGAGCCCCTAGTTCAAAAGCATCTATTTTAAGTATCAGGATGGTCTTCTCCAAAGAAGTGAATGTTACTTTTGTGGTCAATGCATCATAAGTGAAGTAAACAGCTCTCCCAAAAGGGAATTTGTCTTAAAGGTTTGTTTTATATTAGTCTTTTTTAAAGTTTAATTTATTAGTTGCTTACTTTCCGCATAAAATTTTGTAACGGCAATCTTGAAGTCTTAGATTTTAGGAAATAAAGGTTAAGATACACAAATTTGACTGAGGTGATCAGTTGACAGCAGTTCTCAATCCAAGAGTTATCTCAAATGAGTCAAGATTCACCCTCTGTCTGTTAGCTTAACATACTTTGGTCCCCCACATTCAACTGCAGAAGCTTTCACAAATCGAACAGGTTGCAAGCCAACAGGTTCAATGCTCAGAGTGTTGTTTTCAACAGCTTCCAGAACAGCTGAGGCCAACTGCAAGAGAAATTTAGAAAGCAGTTAAAAACAGCTCTGCGTTATCCATTGCCTCAAAGCAGTGACATATTTCTTCTTCTGTAAAGTTAGGAACACCAAAAAAAAACCAACTCACCAAAGAGAAATTCAATTACAAATGAGATTTTGCTTTCATCGTGAGCAAGAGGTCCCGTTTCCAGGCTTCCGTTTAAATTCTGCCCTCCAAATAACCCTGCCCTCCCTGAGGCAATATAACTGCCTTTACAACCGGGAATGTAGTCAAGCATGTTTAAAATGCTAACTGTATTTTCAGTTATTCCTCACAAGCCCAAATAGCATATACATTTGTACATGCAGTGTTCTTGTCAGAGACTGGATACGGCACAAACTTCATTTAAAAAAATTGCTCTAATTTTATTGTGTTCTGTGGAAACACAAAATGATGCAGCAGGTTTCCTTATCTTGCAAAAAACAAGTAAATATTATGTCACTGTTTTTCAGCCAAAGATAGCTTTAGAAAGGTTTTCAAACGAGTAAGACTGAGTAACATATAGAAAAGCCAACATAATATATAGAAAAGCCAGTTGCAACTTTCAAACAGTAGTCTAGTTAAAACATCTTCGTGAAACAAAGTGCAACTTTGCTCAGGCTTTTTATGTTAATTCTTTATAAACACACAATCATAAGACACTAGAAATATGCTCATTTTGCTTGATTGGACTCAACGCTTGCCCAAGACTACTGTTCAAGTATGGACAAGTAATAGCCATTACTTGATTTAAAAGAAGGTGCAATTTATGTTATTAGTGAAATAATTCTGTGCAAAGGTTCCTTCCTACTGAGTAACGATATTTTTCTATTGCACTTTGAATATTTTAAAAACAGAATGTTACTATTAAAGTAGTTCATATGAAATACTCTTTCTCTGCCATCTCCCAAAAGCAAAACACTATACATATACACAAGAGGCTACTGAGAGTTAATGTAATACTTCAACCACTCAGATAACTGCATTTCCAATTATTCAAAAACACAATACATGTGTAGTTTATTGTTTGGTTTAACTGCACATTAGTTTATCGATATTGACATGAAAACTGAAGTTGGTCACTATGCACAGCATCTGGAAACAATAACTGATAACTGACAAGTGCTAGAAGCCTCATTCTTTCCTTACGAGGAAATACAAATCTACAGTAATTATATCACCACTGAAGCAGAAAAAACCAAAACGAAGTTGCTGCGAAAGACAACAGGATGGCCTACTTACACATACTGCAGAAGCAATTTAATCTCCATAGTAACCAAGTAAACTTTTTAATGGGAGAGGTTCCTATGATGCTGTACACCAACCATAATGAACTGGTATACAATTAACTAAAAGATCGTGCATGCTTATGGCCAGCAAGTAACAGTAGATGAAAAGCATGGGAAAAGAACATGACACACATGAAAACAACAGATAAACATTATTTAGAAAATACAGCATTTTCCCTGTGAGATGTTTACTTTTATTGGGAAAAAACCTATCAAGTCTGAGGGCTCTAAAATTTGTTATTCTTAGTTTAATAAAGATCTAAGAATATGGTCCTTTTGCCCTAGAGACTGATATCACAGCTACAGCCTGTAAATGCTGCTTAAGAACGAAAACTAAGTAAAGCAGCTGGAGCTGGAATCAGTTCCACGTTATTCCCAGGATGGGTAAAACTGCAGTCTTTCCTCTGTATGGGAGAGTGTGTGGGAATAAAACAAGGGAAAAAAAGTCTCATAATTCGTTTCATCTAAAACCATATTCCCAAACTGCCCCTGTTGAATCATATCAAATCCCAAAGTCTAATTCTTGTAACTCAAACCTCTCTTCAAGAAAACACCCAGACTGTGCTTGCAGCCTGCTCTGATTGATATGAGAGAAAACTGGTCCACAAAATTAAATATATTGGTCTCTACTGCCCCCTGTATAAACAAGAGACAGTGACAGGACACTATTTCTACAAAACAGTATCTTTGAAATATCAGGAAAAAACCCACCATACATTCCTACAAACATCAGATTCTGCCAGAGAGGAGTAACATCTGAAGGAGTAGACCTAAAAAGGCCATATCTGGAATAGCATAAATGAAATAGTGAAGAAAAAACGATCATTTCAATACTCCAGACTAAACTTCAGCACTTCACTGTAAACTGTCACACTCTAATGAAACAGAAATGGTTAAACTTCACATGAAAACATTTTTAATACAGCCTATTGGCTTCATGTAACATATTTATGGGAAAAGCGTCAGTGACCATATTTAGACTATTTCCATTACCTCACTTTTTGAGAAGGTTAAACATGGAAAAATATCTTCCCGATAAATTTTGTCCAAGAAAGGACATGTTCTGTCCATAGTAGGCTCATCCTTCCAAGATCTGAATTCATTGTACAAAGATAGGTCAGCCTAGAACATACACAAAGATTCATATATTTTAGTACTGCAATTATCACACTAGCGTCTATCATTTGCAAATATCCACAGGTAAATAATGAGCATTAAAACTAAATGCTTTCCACTGCACTGTGAAAGAATGCTATCGTGCCCCAGCTATGAACACCTTCTTAAATCCACTTTCCTAAGACTGTAAATATAAGCAAATCAAAACATATCATTTTCAAGACACAGAGGTAATGCATTCACTGGTCACCACAACACCAGGGGCAAGCTAATTACCTCTCCCCAATTTCCTAAGCTTCTAGGATAGCTTTGAAAAACTTAACTGATTGCTTAACAGAAAAAAGCCAAAAAATAATTTTCTTCTTGATGTATCTTCATTACAGTATTTTAGTCCATCTCCACTTCTGCGAGTTACAGAAAAGCAGAGAAATCTAAAGAAAACAACTGCAATCCTAGACATCTTATATGTTCACCCTGCATCTGAATATAACACACTGCTATCCAAACACTAAAAGAAAATAGACATTTAACATACTAAATATATTAACACAGGAAAACAGGAATTCAATATACAAATCAATTAAAACTATACTCTTATTCTTAATTTTTCACCTTTATGCCCAAGCTCTCTCCTACACCATGCTACAACAGGAAGGCAAGGATATTCACTGGGCATGATTTATGAGCCTGCTCCCCCACAGCTCCTCTAGTCAATGGAGACATACCAAAACAATCCATTAAATCACACTAGCAGTAAGCATGCTCTGTGTTAGGAAGAGATGGTTTTATCTGCTTTGAAAACACCTTGTTTTGTCATCTCCATGCTGAGATCAGTTTAGTAGTGGGAAGGCACCTATCCAGTCTGGCGTTCAGGAGACTGGTACTAGATCGCTATTAAAATCCATGTTTGCGTTATGGGACAGCCTGTCCCACGGGCTGGCAACCCACCAACAGCTGGAGCACACTGAGGTACTCCCAGAGCACATCATCTGGTTTAGGGTTACTTGAGAAGGATCCTGTTCACGGGCACCAACACTGCTCCAAGACATGAACCAAGCAGAGTGGGGATGAGTGCTTCCAACACATACTCCTAATCCAACATCAAAGACTAATGGCAGTCCCCAACGGGATATGCAACGCCATCCTGCTCCTCAGATGCAACACCATCCTCAGACTGGTTTTGACATTCTGCTGAAACAGACTTCAGCACCTTTCCCCTCCAACTGGTTGTCAAATCCCTTTCTTGTACTATAGCAGACCTATACTCCTAAAACCCAAACCTAAAGCTATACGAAGGGATGTACGCTGCACGCCAAAGATAAGCCAGGATGTGATTTTAAAATTTTGTAATAATAAAAACAAATAATATAGATGAGATAATGAAAGAGGGAAAATAATGTATGCTAAAAATTTAAATAATTTATTTTTAATCCTATTAAAAAGATTGGTACACTGCTGTCCTGGATTCAGCTGGGATAGAGTTAATTTTCACAAGAAGCTGGGAAGGGGCACAGCCAGGACAGCTGACCCAAACTTGCCAAGGGGATATTGGATACCGTATGATGTCATGCTCAGTATATAACTGGGGGAGCTGGCCGGGGGGAGGAGGCATCGCAGCTTGGGAACGGGCTGAGCATCAGGTTCCGGGTGGTGAGCAATTGCATTGTGCATCACTTGCTTTATACATTCTTTTATTAATATTATTATTATTACTTCTTCTCTCCTTGTGTTGTCCTATTAAACTGTCCTTATCTCAGTCCATGAGGTTTTGCCTTTTTCTTCAGATTCTCCTCCCCATCACACCAGGGGGGCGGGGAGGAATGAGCAAGCAGCCGTGTGGTGCTTAGTTGCCAGCTGGGCTTAAACCACAACAACTGCTTTGAACCAACCTCCTTCAGTCTTTTGTTCTTTCCCTATGCATTACCCCTTCTCTGAGCTCCCAGCACTTCGCCATTCTTTTACATATATATTTTGGGGAGTTCTTGTGGGTTTTTTTTTCTTGAAAAAGAACCTACAAAAATTAGACTGCCAAATTTGTTCTCCATTAGAGCTACTTGCCTTACACTCATGTACAATCAGGAACAACCATCTTAATTAAGCTAGTCCATAAATGTTCTGGTTGCTAAGCCACCAACCTCATTGCGCAAATGAAATTCAATAGGTGTAACTTGCTCCCTAAAGGAACATTTCCCATACCTTAAAACCCATCTGAGGTCTGGCTTTAAAATGAATACAATCAAGAGATATCAGCAGAAAAAAAAAAAGCCATTTTTGATTTGTACTATATGATTCTAAAAATTATGATGCATTTCTTAACTTGGTTATTTTCTAGATTTAACTCAATTTCCCCCAAACCTGCAATTTATAAAGAAGCTGCCTTGAAAAAACTGCTCAGTGAGCATAGTTTGATGCTCTTCCTTTCCAATCTACGCTTACATGTGTATCTCCTCCCTGCCTTTACTTGCATTTTCACTAGATCAAAGTTTTGATTACCTGCAATTAAATATACATCCAATTATAATAATAATTCTAGTTAAATTTTTAATGTTTTCATTTTACAGTAAAACACAACATCAGAGAAACATGTCAGCTCTTGGAACAACACTGATGCATTTATCAGCATTTACGCTGAGTGGATGCTACCTGCCTGCCTAAGATCCAGGCAGCTATTCAAGTTGCCTAAATCCTGTTAATATCTAAACTAATTAGACATGTCTGCTTATCCTAGAGATTACTCCCACATGCTAGGAAGTATTTCTCTGCGATGTTGGCACCTTTCTGGCTCCACTGCAATTTAGGGTAGACAGCCAGCCACTCTAACTCTGTCCACATTCCACAAAGAAACCTGACAGCTGACGTGTATTTACACCCAGCTCCATCAAACATCTCGAAATGCAAAGCTCTGGGTGGTAGACTCTCCGTAAGGGTCCAAAGCTATATTCCCCACATCACAAGGCCACTACATACCCCTGAGCAAGGGTACTCTCAGCCCTCTTTTTGAAGCAGAGTCACTCAAAATCAGAAGAACGACATGCAAAGGGTAACCTCAGTTGCAAGAACACTTAGCAAGGAGGTGGCAGACTAGGGTTTCAGACCCAGCTCCCAGAAATGCAAAAACATCTACCTTAGACCAACAATAAACAAAAGCAGTAAACAAAACCACAAAGCATTGGATAACAAAAGCAGTAGGGAAGGCTTGTCTCCTCTGCTTAAAATAATGTCCTAACCACCATGCCAGAGGCAGTCTTGCTTTCTTCACCCCATGTTGCACTCCATTAAATACTCCTGCTCAGAAGAGAGACAGAAGGACTCAAGTCCCAGTGAGTTGAAAATCCGTGTGTTTCTTACCGATTCCCTGGGCTGTCACTGGAAGAAACAGTCACCTGTATTGAGCAGCCTCAATCAGCCTCAAAGTGTCTCCTTACGCAGCCAACAAAAAGGAGACTGAACTAAAGAAAAATGTCAGGCAAACTGGACTTTCTGCAGCACAGCCTTCACATTCACCACTTTCTCTCCACAAGAAATTGAGGCAAAACAGATTTTTCTCCTCTCTCACTCTTGCCCGACACTTAAAAATTTCATTGAGTCATGACCTCAGTGTGATGCTTACAAAGTAACTGGATTCCATCCCAGCTCTCCCCTTTTCTGAAGGGCAACAAGGATTCAATTTTAATAAGGAAAACATCCTGGATACCACTGAAAGTGGGCAGGCAAGATGTAAAACTTTTTTTTTTTTTTGAAGGCCGAGTATGAATAAGAAACTGGAAAATACCTTTATTTTCTAGATTTATAGTAAAAAGGTGTATAGTATAAATGCACTTAATGATGAATGGCAAAACAAAGTATAAAAATAGCCACTGTGAATCACATTAAAGATCCAGTTAGCCTGTTACCCCTCTGACAATGGCCAGCAGTCACAGAGCTGGCTGCAGAGCAGTACGAGAGGAAAGACAGTGATGTGTCTTCATTTCACAGCCTCTCGACTTCTAGCAATCTGTAGTTAAAGAAGTTTCCTAAGCCAAATGTCATATCTGTCTTCTATATACCTTGACAGGCTTTTGTCACTTTGCATGACTACATTTTGAACACATTTATATTTTTAATCTTGCTACCTCGTGACAATGAGTTGTAAAGTTTCATTATGTACTGACTGAAAATTATTTTCCCTTTAGCTTCCAGAGTTTTCTTATGGCAAGAAATCATTAATATTTGTTCACCATTCATCTTCCCCATTTCACCTGTGATTGTATAGATCTTTGTTCTACCTCAAGTGTGTGCGTCTACACAGAAATACTTCCATAGGTTTGACCATTTATGTCACACTTCCTCATATTTTCATTATGTCCTTTCTGAGATGAAGATATCATAGCTGCATGCATAGACACACATATTTACTACATGTTTATACAGCAGTATAATGCTTTTTCTTTTGCTATTTATTCCTTTCCTAACAACTCCTAAGGCTCTGTGGGTCTTGGATGATCACTGAGCACTGAGATGGTGTTTTCAGAGAATTATCCACAAGTACACTACTTTTTTTTTCCAGCACAATGTAGCTATTTCTAAGTCCACAACCACATGTCTGCTAGAGCTGCATTTTTTCCCTGGATGCCTCATTTCTCATTTATTGATTTTGAATTTCATCTGTTGTTCTACTAACCACTCAATATCATAAGATCCTTCTCAACTTTTCGGTCATTTTTTGCTACTAACATTCCAAGGACTCGAGTACCAACCTGTCGCCTCATTATTTCCCCATTTTCAACTACATGAGTAGATAAAAAAAAAAAAAATCACAGGCCTCTCTGGGACTCCAGTGGCAACTCTCCTCCTGTTCTCTAATAAATCATAGATTCCGTCTTTTCCCTGGCCTGTTTCACCCATTACTGATCTATAAAATGACTCTTCCTCTTTTCTATGACAGTTTATGAAACGTTTATGAAAGTTTATGAGCTTTCGGTGATGGACTTTGTAAAAAGCCACCAGGACTTATCATTCAGTTATACTGTATTTTTCTTTTTTTTTAATTCTCATCTTAAGATTTGAAATATTGGATTTAATAATTTAATCTCATCTTCCCTTAATGATTTAAAGGTAAACACGACTTGGAAAAATCACCACCTATTGGTATGTAAGAAAAATTTTCTTTCATTAATGAAAAATATCTCTAAAATAGTCAGTATTACATGACAATTTAATATATACTAGATTTACTGTGAGTAAAACAAAACAATAAAGCCAGCTTATCAGCAAAAAGAGGACAATCCTTGTACTGTTACCTCTTTACAGTCTTTTACAATTGGCTGCATCATGGTAAGGTCCTGATGACTGCCACCCATAGCACTGCTTGTACTCTTGTTTCTTGCATGGCCTTTCTTAAAAGGAGTTTTTCCACTAGACTGAAACTCCTTAGTTGGAGATGTCGGTGAAGTAGACAGTACTAGTGTTTTCAATGCTGCTACTTCAGCCTGGAGGACATCAATCTTGGGGGGGGATAAAGTCATTAACAAACAAAAATACTGTATTAGGCTATTAATATGTTAAATCATTTAACAAAATTTCCAGTTATCTTGGTTCAAATCAAGACTTGATCTTCCAACAGTACTAACACACAGATGCCTATGCAATTGCATACTGTAGTAACACTGGCTTCCTATGCACCTTGCTAGCTGATATGATGCTGAAACATCAGCTGCGTCCATAAGTGTTAGCTAAGAATATGCAAAGGCGACACAAAACGACTTAGTATATATTTTAATAATGTATACAGGTAATGCTCTATTTACATCTTTATGATTCACACTTTAGATTTATAACCATGTCAAAAGACAAAGCAAGCAAGTTGGAAAAAACTCACCTTTCCTTGTGCTTCTTTTAACTGTTTTTCTGCTGCAGCTTGTTTGACATTAGCTTCTTTAACCATTTTGTGTGCTTCCTATAAAAAATGTTTAGCTAGGGTAAATGCTTCACACAAATTTGCAAGATCCAGCAAAAAAACCTAAGGACATACTTTTGCTTCATGGAGACTACTTGTGAACAGTAAGTTGTGCAACAGTCTGAAATTAAAGTTACATACCAAAAAATACCTACAAATCTATCATTTGGATTCATCAATGGCCCACCAAGTTTCTTCTCCTTGGTCCTGAGCCCAGATTCAGAAATTCAGCAACTCCAACCACCCCCCTCCAGCAGGAACAATACCTGTCATGAACGCCAGGCTCCAGTCATGCTTCGGTGGCTGACAAGTCAAGTTCCTTGACCCCCAAGAGAAAGACTCAACCAGTAGCAACAAAAGCAACATGGGCACAGTAGCACATTCAAAAGAACTTCTCCCTTCTTCTAGCCAGAATAACCAGTTTTAGTCAACTGTAAATTTCTGCATGAAGGAACCGGTCAAACAACTATGAAGTCTAAATTCTTACCATGAATAAAACAGACAAAGCAACAGCTTAAAAATAGTTTGTGGATTAATAAACATTTCTTAAGTAGAACAGAAAAAGCACTAAAAACCAATCCAAGTAAAGAAACAAGGCTAAGCCTATAAAGAGGAAAGCATAAAAGGACTGGGGATTTTTTAAACATCCTTTTACCTCATACCTCTAAGCCTTTTGTCTGCATAATGTATTTGTTTAGGCTCTGATCCAGCAATTTGCACCTATGATCAAATTACTGTTCTTACTTGGTACTTACTGAAGGCAACAAAGAATGAAAGATCAGGGCCACCGACTAAATTACTTGGGATAGGATCCTTCTTATATCTGTAAAGCGCCTAGCACATATCTGGACGCTATATAAATAAAACGAAAAAGTTCATACATCATCATACCAAAAGATCTGGCTCCCACTGGCATACAATACAGCTGTATAATATGAGTTTGTAAAATTCTCTTAAGTAACAACAGACACATGCAGGAATGGGAACATACACATTTATACAATGTGTACAAATACATTTAACATTGACCATGCAGTTTCTGCTTAGTGATGCACCTTTGAAAGCAAAGCATGTTACAGTGCTATTACAGTGTAATAATGTAATATACACACCCAGCTGTGCAAAACAAGTCCCAATCCTCCATTGGGATGCATTAATATAAGCTCTAGCATATCCACTTATATGGTCACTGAAATTAGTGGGATTCAGAATAGAACGTGAATTCAAAGACTGTAGATCCCAGTGCAAAAAAATCAACAAACCTCAACACTGTGTTTTGTTAGGGCCTCAGTGAAACCAAATCACAAAAGAAAACTCAACTGACATGCCCACAACAGTTCTGAATTAAAACTCAAACAATTATTACTAATATGCTGTAATTCAAACATAGCTTTAACAAATTGATACATTGTTCTAAGTTATGAAGGGTCATTAATATACAATTTCACTGATAATTTTATTTTTATTCTTCTACAGTTAAAATACCTGCTCAACATTTTCCTCCCCTCCAATATACACAAGTATTTATGCTAAACAGTACCTTTCCAGTCTCCCATTTATTCTCTACACACAGGAACTGCTTAGTATTTTAAGTAACTTTGCCCTATCGGGATGATGAAATAAAATGCATTGCCAACCCTCAGAGCAGTTTGTAATTTCATTTTTGAATGTCAGTACTTTCAAGGTCTTAATAGCACTTTTATACCAATACAACATCATAGGTTTAAATACTGCTTCTAAAACATACCTAATGTTGTATCTTCATGCAAATGTTGAAAACCAATACTCACAATTTGGTAAACATATAAATCATCTCCAGATTATGAAATTTATTCTGACAGCTACAGGTATCACAATTTAGCCTCTAGGCATTCCTATTATATTCCTATGATAAAATGAGAACTGATCCTGCTTCAAGTATGGATTTAAGATTTTTTTTCTGTGCAATACAAGCTCACAATCTTTGCTGGCACTACTGCCTTTTTCTCAAATGAAAAGGTCCCACTTAAAGTTCAGACTTTGCACTTGGTAACTAGGTTCCACCCCGGTGCATCACTCAGTATTAATGTTTCTTTTCAAGTTTGTGGGAGTAGCATGCTGCCAGACCCAAAATTCAAAAGCTGAGAGCATGGTTAAGTTATGTACTTGCTACCTCCATTGATCTGGAACTACGTTATTTTTTTATTTAGTCACCATGGCAACCCCAAATTTAGCTCTTATCTAGATAGCCTTGTTGTCAGACAGAGAAGCTGTCTCAAAATAGTTATGCCAAAAAATAAGCCTAAATAGTTTTAAGCTTTCTGATATATTTTCCTTATTTTCTTCTTTTCGTGTCTAGGCAGACTGACAAACTCAACAAGGTCTCTTTCATCTAAGTGAAAAGTCTACTGCTTGCTCTTAAGCCTCTACTTCAACACACCCAGGTCTTCAGGACACAAATCCCTTCATAAGCTTATTGCAGAAAAATTCAGCATACAATATACTGATTCTACATAAAACATCTGGCTCAGCTTCCTTTAAGTATATCACATCGAAGACTCCAACAAACCTCAAACAGACTAGCTGTAAGTTCTTCCAATTCCTGTCCAAGTTGATCTCGCACTTTAGAAAGCCTTTCACATTCTTCATCTTTTAACTTCAGCTCCTATGGAAAATTGAAAGTTATTTATTCTGACTTAGAGTAGTAATTTGGCCTTTTAAAGCTAATACCACAGAGAGGGGGGAGAAAAAGAAAAAAAAAATCAGAGGAACATAAAACCTTTGCTAAACAAAGCCTTTCAAAATATTAATCTTAACACTAGAAGAAATTAAATTAATGCTGTACATACATAGCTATTTCTTCCTGCTATACGGAAATACACCAAGCTAATCTAAAGTACCTCTAAGCTAGACATCAGCATTTCCAAAATACTCTGAAGTAAAAAAAGCTTTTTTCGTGAACATATAGAAGACTAAAGTCACTTAAAATATAGATCAAATTAATTATTGGGACAGACAGAATACCAGTTCTGTTTACTCATTCCTTAACAGACACTTAAAGAAAGTAATCCTTTAAAAACAAACAAACAAAAAGCTTTGTCTCAAGACAATCCCCAATTCTAAAAGAATCTTAAAACACATTTTACTATAAAGTCTCCTGCATATCTCCTTACAACTAATACAATTCCAAAATCATACTGTAATTACATCCTTGCTCTTGTTTATGCAGATATAGAAATCAAATTAAAGCAACTTAATGAAATTCAAAATGTTATTTGTCTACACCACTAAAATTTGAGTGAAGAAGGCCTGACCATACCACTTTTACAGTAAGATTTTAACACAGATTTGGCAGTATAAGGGTAACACATGCCCAATCTCATCTGTACTGTCCCAAGTCTGAGGGAAAAGCGGGGTAATTTGCAGAGAAGTTGTCCTGGTTTCAGCTGGGATAGAGTTCATTTTCTTCCTAGTAATTGGTATAGTGCAGTGTTTTGGATTTAGTAGGAGAATGATGTTGATAACACACTGATGTTTTTAGTTGTTGCTAAGTAGTGTTTATACTAAGTCAAGCATTTTTCAACTTCTCATGCTCAGCCAGCAAGAAGGCTGGAGGGGCACAAGAAGCTGGGAGGGGACACAGCCAGGACAGCTGACCCAAACTGGCCAAAGAGCTATTCCATACCATATGATGTCATGCCCAGTATATAAACTGGAGGGAGTTGGCTGGGAGGGGCAGATCGCTGCTTAGGAACTAACTGGGCATCAGTCAGTGAGTGGTAAGCAATTGCATTGTGCATCACTTGTTTTGTATATTCTAATTCTTCTAGTATTATTATTGTCATATTATCATTATTTTTCCTTCCTTTCTGTCCTATTAAACTGTCTTTATCTCAGCCCACGAGGTTGGGGTTTTTTTTCGATTCTCTCCCCCATCCCACTGGGTGGGGGGAGTGAGCAAGGGGCTGTGTGGTGCTTAGTTGCTGGCTGGGGTTAAACCACAGCAGAAGTACAAAAAATTTGACAAGGAATTTGAAAGAAGAGTTCCTCTCCCCTTCCCCAACCATTAAACCCTGAAATCTCTTGCAAGAAAGAGAAGGATGGAGAGAAAAAGTAAGGGAAAGAAAAGCAGCAGACAGCCCATTCTGACCCTTCAAGCATTTTTTTTGGCCATAACTCCCCTCCCATCCCCATCTAGTTCTTCCTCCTCTTCTTTTCCCCCTGCCAAGCTAGCTATTACACTACCATCGCTCCTGAAATGCGGGACCCAAGCCTGTCACTGACATGTTAAAGACTCCAAACACAATTTAACAATTATTTGCTTTGAAAACCTCCAGAAACCAGTAAAGAAAATAGCTGCTTTCAGAAAACTCTGGGAGGCCAGTCACTACAGAGTCATAAAAAGGCCCAAATGGCAGGCTCCCTTGTGTTTCTGGGAGGTGGTTAGTATTTCTCCCAAAGTCCACATGATTGAGTAATGTTGTACACAATGATGTGGGAAACTACATCTTGCCTTGCAGCATGCTCATAGTAGGTCTTGCTCTCAATTTCTGCAGTGAAACTGGCAACAGATTTTCCTCTAAGGTGAAGCGTCCTGTTTGACTTCAGCTCCTAAATTCGACAAGTGTTTAAGGACTGTTCTAGACTCATTTAATATCAAAGGCATTATTTCTCCCTTCTTTTATTTGGTTTTAACTTTGGACATTTTGATTGATTTTTAGTCTAGTTTGTTTGCCATTTTGATTTTTTGCTTTCCATATGCAATCTTAACTATTTTGAAAGGTACCACTTAAATGATGGGTTTTTTCCAAACACAGTATTTCTCAAATATTACTCAACTCTTACTTACTAGCTACTATTCTGCACACAGCGGCCTATCTCAAAAAAAAAAAAAAAAGCAGGAAAATAGCTACAGATGGAGGGAAAAGAAGGAATAAGTAATATAAAAAGCCAAAGAGGAAAAAAAAAAAACTGTAAAAAAGAAGAGGTTAAAAAAAGGAAACAAAATTTAATTAATTTAGTGTTGGTTTAAAGTATTTCCCATATAAAGTATGGTTCTTAACAAGGAAATGAAAGATTCTGATGCAAAATGCTTAAAGGTCAAGTTTCATGTGTTCCTATAAATGCAGAGAATACACCAATACATTTCCTTTGGTTTACTTCACTGATTTGTAAGGAAAATGCTACATACATATCAATACATCTTAAAAGGAGGTTATATTAACATTCAGGTCAAGAGTTATGAAACTCACAATGAAGGTAGAACTTAGAAGGTAGAAAGGTTCACTTTTGGGCTACCACTATCAATACGCTATTTTAGGTAAGATGGTTACAGTTTTCCCCGCAACTGGAAAGATTAGGGGGTTTTAGATTAAAATTTAGGCAGACAAGTAAAGCTACTTAATGAAAACAAAAAGGAGACAACACCAGGCAGTCTACTACACATGGCTGCTTAGCTAGAGTTGTCAAACACTGGGCAAGTTTTACATCACATGATTCAGGAGGAGCATAATAACACATTATTTTGCCGAATAAGTTTAATAGCTCAGGTTTTTTAAGCAGGGCAGAAATAAAGAGCGCCCAAAGCAAAAAGCTGAGCAGTTAGTAGAAACATTACTACTGCCTGTGTCTTAAAGGCATTACTGGAGACTTCCCAGCCATACACAATATAGAGGCAGAAAAGACAACTGTGTGTGCTAGACTAACCATTCATGCTGCAGTCCTTCCCACACCACTGTTCTGAAAAAGTAACTACATGAAGAAGATGAACTATTATAAAGAACACACAGTTATCGAAGTAGGTAATAAAAAAATTTCAACTTCCATGGAAAAACACCTTAAAGTTTAAAAAAAATCCTATATCAAAGAGTTGTATTATTGCTTATTTCACTTTGATCTTCACAAACAGGCTACAAGGTGGGTCTTTAGAAAGAACCAGTGAGATAAGGAATGCAAATTACTGCTTCAAAACCATTCATATTTTAAATTCTAGAAAGTAGATCATCCTGCATCTAGTTCAGCAATTTAACCAAGTCAGAATTAGATGCAGAAGGCCAAGGAAAGAACAAAGATTTTCTACAGATATCACCTAAAATCAGAACTGTGGGATACTGCTGAATTCTGAAGTTGTCAAAAAAGTTTGTATTTATATTAGAATACATTTCTATTTGACTGGTCTTCACTCAGCACCCAAGTTAAACAAGCTACATAAAAATTAGTTCATTGCAACCACATTTACAAGGGTGTTTAACGTGAGAGAAGGCCCAGAGTATCTTTTCAGGGATAAGAGCATTTCACAAACTATTGAATTATCATCTTATGGCGTGGGTGAAGATGCTTCTGTTTTGCCTGCATGTAGCCTTCTACTAGCCTGAGAAAATTTCTATGCCTACGATACACTATAACAGCATCAGTCAGAGGTGTGGAAACTGAAAACTTTCATCACTCAAAGACAGCAAGGAACTGCTAAAACACCTTCAGAGCGCCAACCCATCTTTAACAATCACAAGCCAGTGGCCTTACAATTCAACTGCAATTTTGTTTTAGAAAAGCTTGAAAGCATACTCTTCAGTGGAGTTCTGGGATGGTATATTATTCTGGAGCATCCTCATTTTTATTGTTTGTTAACTTATAAGCAAATGGCAACAGAAATTGAAAAATGCTGAATGTACCGTGTAGTACTACTGGAATTCCTGGGTAGTTATTGTGAATCTATTTATTCATTAATCCATGCAGAGTTTTAAAGCATCATGTTTTACTGTGGAAAAAAAGAGATTTAACCACCACTGTTAGTCTGCACAGAAACACCGTAATAATGGCAATAGCCTCTGTTACACTGGATTCTTTGACAATACAGGCAGAACAATGGAAAAAAAATCTGCTTCAAATTCTGTATCAACACACAAGATCTGAAGACAAGAGATCAAATTGTAACACTCTGTTTCTGAGATGAAGAATGCATACAGAAATTGAGGCCTTTGAAAGAAAAATCTAGATCTGAGGATCAGGTTCTTAAACTACATTGAAATTTACAATACCGCATTCTATACTGTCACTTCTTTCACAAGAATCACTGTATCACTGTGGAAAAAACTCTCCATTTCACTCTACTAGGGAAATATCAGTAATTCAGATTTCTACTACAAAAAGTCAAACACGGTTTTACTTGTTACCAACAAGCCTACAGGTCTTACTGTAAAGACCACAGGAAGCATGGAATCCATTCTCAAACCAAATACAGTACTTGCAACCAACTTCTCTGGTAGACTGCTCTTTCAAGGGAGCTGTGACAGCTGATAATTTCAACACTCCAAGAGAAAACATATCAACACAAAAACCTAAGTTTCCCTCTGCAGTCAGGGATGACATCATTATATCGACAGTCTGATTGATGAGGAAATAACTTCAAGGCCAAATCACACAAAAATTCAAGGAAAACATGACTATCAACTGCCACAGCTTAGCAACTACAAGCAAACTATCCAAAATACATGCAATGTGCTGGTTAATTAAGATAAAAAGCAAACAAAAGGTATTCCTTTGCAAGGACTCCACTAAACTTGCACGTCAAGAAATACCATATATCAAAATACCATCGCTATTCTCTCAGATGTTATCTACATGTAGTTGATCTACCTTCAGTAACCACAGTGACACAGCCCAATCCAAACATGGCAGAAAAAATGCAAATGCATAGAGACATGAGGAGATAAGGTCCCAGGCATTGAATCAACTAAGCCTTTTAACACCCTCTCAATTTTCTTGATGCTGCTTTAAAAGGGTAGCAAAACAAGGAGACAGGTTCAGATCATCAAAAGCAAGGGCTCTTCAGCTCCACTTTACAGAATATAGCCAGAAATTAAGTCTTGAGTGAAAAAATAAGCAAAAGTCACCTGGATGGTCTCAACAAAGAGTGAAAAATCTATGTCATTTTAAGTAACGTGGGCATTTTAAGGCAAATGTCCAATCTTATATGCTCCATTAGTATAGAATGATGCCTTGTTGTCACCTCTGACCTAACATATCTCCCAGTCTTATGACATGATTTGGTGCTGCAACCGATCTAGACTGAAGTAGAAAATATAGGTCCTCTCATCAGGAAACAAATTTTTGAAAGACTTTTTTAACAATTTTGCCAGCAATGCTGTTCATTTTGAGAAGTGAAGTCTGTAGTCTTAAGAAATACAAGGCATACACAAAGGAGAAAAAAAGACTAATTCTTTATTCTACTCCTGAATAATTTCTTCAAAAACCATACTTAAATGTCTAGCAATTACACGCCATACATATATTCTCTAATATAAAAAACAGAGTACATTAAGAAAAAAATTGCACTCCAAGCAGAGACATGAAAAAAAATTAGATAGTGGATCTCTAAGCTTCAAAATTCCTATTTCCTTTCTGATCACAACTGCAACAAATTCAAATCAATCTTTAATGCATATTACAACAGCATACAGTTTGGGTACGAAATTTGGAACAAGTTTTATGTTCCAAAATGGAACATGAAAAATTTTCCACGTGGAAAAATGCAAGATAGCAAATTTGTGTTTACTTTGTTCACTCCTGGAAAGTCTGTAGTCTGTAAGGTTCCCAGGCTCAATGAGCTCACAAAATTGAGAAAAATGAGAATTACAGTTTGCACTTCACTGTTCCTAATAAACAGCACAGAGACTTACAGAGAATTTAAAACCATTATGCAAAAAACAACCAGCTATACACAGGCACTACCTATTAATTATATCCCTACAGATTTTTTTAAACCAAGTACTCATCGACAAAAGTGAATATACTTGGAAATAAAAGTTTAAAGACTGCATGACATACTGAATATCACAGAGTGGACACAGCCCTATGTGAACAGCCATGATTTTTGGAAGAAAGCAATCGGAGATGAATTAGGGACAGAAAAAACTAGTCCTTATACAAGAAGTGGAAGAAAGTAGATATTAGGGAAGGAATAGGGTTTATTGTTGTACAGTCTGTAAAGACTCCTGCTATGACTCCTGTGTTACTTAGCAATTCTGAAACAGTGCAAGTTTAAGAAGACAAGCAGACAAAATAAGTTATCTATCCAGTATAACACTGGTAAGAATCAACCTGATGGGTTGAGAATTAGCAAGAACTTTGACATCAACAGTTTCAAGTTAGTGTTGAATCGCTTTTGTTAAGACGACCCAAAGGGTTTGAAAATACATAACATGCAGTTAGTATGTCCTAGCAGCCTTAATGCCATTTCTTAAAAACAACCTTAACAAATTTCGGAGTGAAATAGGAAACATTTCAATCTTTAAGAGACAAAGTGGTATACACTGGAATAAGATTTTCAGATAATTCCAAGGTAACAGTAGCAGATTTGAGTTGTGGTTTTCAAGTACGTTAGCTGTACTTTGGTATACTGTCAGGAGCTGGAAGAACTTTTCTAAAGTTTAAACTTTAATTTGTTCTTACTTTCTACGGTTCCAAGGTTAACTGCTAGGATTATATATTCACATGCAAGGTCCTCAAACTTAGCTCAGGTTAATGTTTCCTTTCAGTGGTCAAATGCTAAGCAAACAAACACATTAGCAAAGGAAGCAACTACTCAGCAATAAAACAATCAACAGAGGAAGTGATGTCAGAATCCATATTTAAGATTCACATTAACAAGGGCAAATGCAACTATGACAGAAACAATGACTACATTCAACAAGATGAGGTAACAAACAGAGGACAACAAGTTCAAACACAAGATAAGATGAGCTTAAATCTAAACAAGAATGGAATCACGTAGAGGAGAGGAAAGGGCACAGATACAAATAGCACAAAATCTACTCGAAAGTTTAAGCACAGAGGGATGTTAAAATGATAAATAATGGCTTTGCATTTATATAGCACCATCCATCCAAACAAGACAAAGCGCTTTACAAATATTAATGAATTGAGCTACAGTGTCTTCAAAAGGTATCCATATTCAATTTGAAGTGTGGTGTAACAGTACTCTAAAGAACACCAGTGACACCTTTATTGCTTCTTTCCTATGCAGGCATTCCCCTATGAAACATCACAAGTATCCTTGTTCTAAAGCATTTCTATATTCCATGACACATGCTACACTTTTATACTCCAGGAGAAAGAAGACTCGAGAGGTATATAATCAGCATCTACAAATACTTATACAGTAACAATGGAATGACAGAAAATTACTCCTATTCTCAAATGTCAGAAGGAAGGAATGGTCTACATTTCAAAGAAAAAGCGTGTCTAACCAGATATTGCAGTAAAAGCTTTCTATGGCTAAGTAACAGCAGCACTAGAAAAAAACATTGTCAAGGAACAATTCTAAGACATTAGCACTGCACACATTCAGAAAACTTTACGTAAAACAATTACAACCTAATAATTCTATAAGAAATTAGTAAACTCAGACTGCACCTTCTGGCCCATCTATCATTCTGCAATATTAAAACTACTTTGAAGAGAGAAAAAGCGGGAGGAGACAAGACAACGAGCCTTACCCTCTGAGCTTTTGCAAGTTCTTCTTTCAATCGTTCGTAGCCCTTTTCTCTTACTTCCAGTACAGATGGACTCCGTAAGTGAGATAAACTGTCTGTACTCAACCCAAAAATATCTTCATTTCCTTCAGCAACATCTGCTACTGTAGCACCCTGCAAAAACTCTCTCTCTACGTTATTGCTCTCCTTTCTGGAATTATTGTGATTGAATGACCCACCCTGGGGTCCAGAGGTAGAACAAAGTACTGCGTCGGTAACATTGATGCTGTAAAGAGAGTGATATAGTTTTTATTTATAGAATACATTAAGAAGAAATATTTTAGAAGTGGCAGTAGTGGTACTGAATGTACCATTATGGACAAAATTTAGTATTACAACATTGTAAGTAATATTAAAATTTTATCTTTAGTAAAGCAAACAGTTTATATGCCAACAAACATCAGCAATTTAAATAAAAAGACACACAGAACTTACCTGACACCTGATACTTCTCCACAATTCAGTTGTCTGGGAGATGAATAAACAGGTTGTGTGGGAAGGTCAGAAACATTTAACGCATTGGGTTGGATTGGTGTGGAGGACACAACGGAAGGATGCGGTCGGTAGATAACACCGGGTGAGGTAGTTTGTTCCTGAGTACCTGGCTCATTGACTCCAAGAAGATCTGGTGTAGTAGGCGAAGCGAGGTTCACTTCATGAAAGCCTTCCAAGGGGTCACTGGCCATAATAAAAGCCTCATCATATGAAACCCTGAATTAAATAATCACATTATCAGAATGCAAACAGGAAATATTTAATTATATCTGACAACTATTTGAATTAAAAAAGCACTCAGACAAGTATGTTCAGAATATTTCATGATATAATGGAAACTGTGGACCAATCTTGCAAAAGCATGAACTTCAACCACCAAAAGTGTTTTTTCCACACATTGGACTGTTGAGTCCAGAAGATCTAATAGCAGACTCCACATCTAAATGGGATGACAAAATCAAGAACACACTCTATATCATAAAACAAAGTCATCTTTAATACAGCCTAGAGCTGTTTTGTATCAAAACACAAATATATTAGATTCATGAAAGAGGGGGAGACCTGGGAAGCAGGTAAGAAAAAAAAAAATTTAAAACCTAAAGCTTCGACTTTTAATCTCAATGAAGCCAACAATCTAGAGCCAGAAATCAGTGAACCTTTAAATAAATTACAGTCCATAGCTGTTTTGGTTTAATTACACATCTGATCTTGTAACAGTTCATTGAAATGACAGAACTAGCCAATAAGACTTCTCATGAAGTATTAAATACATATCATCATATATCACATGATTAAGTGATGATGACAATTGTCTTGAAAAAATAAAATTGCAGAAACAGTTCTTTAAAGTTCATCAGCCCAGTTGAAAAATACCCATCTCACCAGTCTCAAAGTCAGGCTCACATCTACACAAACACATTCGCTTTCATTGTTCCCACCACTCTCCTCTTTTTCAAACACAAAGTCAGTCATACCCAATACTACTACACTGGCAACACCAAGATGTCTCTTCACATTCCCGATTCTTTGGATTCCAGTCTTCACAATTAACAGAAGATGCAGGCTTCTGATCAGGGATGTAGAAAGGCTGCCTGGATGCCTTGCCTTTTCTACCCCCACAGCACCTAGGAAAGTGCACCAAAAACCACCCAACATAAGCAAAGATTGAGAACATAGCTGAGAGCAAAATGGGAACAACTCTTCTGCCACGTCTTCCCCTCCATAGACTAGTTTGAAAGACACGTTCCCAGTTCCACTGAAAACTCACAATCTGACTTGATGTTCGATAGTGGTACCATAGTATTTCGCATCACCAGTACCAGTGGTTGTTTTCAGTTGCATACCCCCTTGGGCTGAAGTTTTCTATGAAAGTTTTTTCCCCCCAAACAGATTTTTAAAAAATACTATTTAGCCATTTCCAAGGAAAAAAGGCTCAGGAAAAACTTATTTGTCAGGTTTTAATGTATTTTACTATTTCTGTACAAATCCTAGGGCTATCTGTTTGGAGTGAATACTTTAAGTACATCAAGTAAGTGACAGGCTCAAAGATGTGCCATTCCATATCTTTATGGTAATTTACACAAATTCAGCTACATTATGAAGTGCAGAAAGTCACAGGGGCTCAAACAGAGAAAAATTATTAGAGGCCTGCTTATTATCTTCCAAATGTTCAAATGCATTTCTAGCTCCCCCTCCGGACCATCACATCAACCTACAATAAGCAAAGTACTACATTTGTAAACAAACAAAAAAAAAATTTTTAAAAAAACCTATCCTACCTACATGCTCCTAGTCCTATGAGAAATGCTCCACTTAGCTCCTTTCCTATGGCCTTTCCGCCTAACCTCCCTATATCCTGCAGTGTTTTTAACAGTAAAAAAAAACCCCACAACCAAAAGATTATGGAATTTTATTTACAAGACTATCATTCTGCTTATACATTAAATATCAATCTCAGCCTAAACAGACAAGAGATTTATGAGTAAATAAATCTATGCGTAACTTCTCAGTCATCAAAAAACAAGCTCTTTCTGATACAGTAAGTAAAAAAGTTATACAAGTTATTCCTGGAAGAGCTGAAAATAAAGTCCCTCAGCTAAACTTTTCCCATGGCCTGTCAAATGGGCACTCGTAAGCATACCATCTGTGTAAAACACTTTCCATTCACAACTTTTTTCTTTCCTAGCATTACTTCTCATTTAGCAGTGAGCAGGCAGAATCTGGGTACACCACCCATACAAGACAAAGCAGCCCATATTAAATATCTCAGTTTCAAGACTCACCAACACCATTACATTGTTACCAGGACGTCAGTCAAACACACCTTATGCATTAATGAAACCAAACGTGCATGCAAAAAGCTAGGCAGTTCTAAAAATAAAAGCTCTCTTTTGGGAAAGAGCTCTTCAAAGTAATGGTAAACAAAAGGAGGAAAAAAACCCACATTACATTTCAGTGTCATTAAAGATTACAGGCTTGGTTAAGGCTTTAGTGGGGTTCATATTATTGACTGAGGCAGCAATGAACAGCCTTGCTGTGAAGGAACATGATGCGCGTGGTAAGCAGAGAGCTTTACTAGAAGCCAAGCCGACAGTGTGTAAAAAACCACAGTGTTGACACATCACTCTTTAGCAGTAATTCCGCTACTGTGAACAAAAGCTGATATTCTGACATTTCAGGGCGGCACACTTATTAAACAAAATCATGAATTTTCTTAATACTTTTTCTACCACATTAATATATGGTGAAAGCTTAGAATAGCATTAGTGCCTACCAAATACGTGATTATTTTTGTCTCAGTTGATAATATGCAATTTGGATGACGCACAAAATTCAAGTACTGTAATAAATCAGGATGAAACAACAAAATAAATTAAATTCCTTATACTTTCATCTGGAAATAAGGCAAATTTGGTGGAAGCTGTCAAAATGTTGCAGCTTTTTATTACCTCTCCATTGCCACACTTGCACTGCTGACTACCCACATAACTTCATGATGAAACGATGCTCAAATCTGTTATTTCATCTAATATTAAAAGAAAACATACTACAAAGAAATCAGTTTAACAACAGTCAGTTTAACATGTTTCTATAGCTTCTAACAGGAATCAAGAACTGTGAACATTTTCAACAGCACTCAAATCAAAATGCTTAATCTAATTTTCCTGTTATTATGCTAAGAGGGGTTCAGCTACTTGTCTGAACCAAAGCAGTCAATAACTAAATACTAAAAAGCTCCCTGAAAAGCAGTAATTTATTGTGGTTTGTTTTCTTTAAAAAAAAAAAAAAGTATTGTTGAAAAATGCCTACTACAAACTCTGGAGTTTGTCTTTCACAGACTGCTTTTAAATACAAGACAGGTTGAAGATGACAACTTTGAACAATCTCCTAATTGTTATAGCCCATTTAAAAGCAATGCCAGCACCAAACATTTCACACATCAAAAATCTCATTTTTAGCTTTAATAGTAAAGAGCACCATCACAACAGAATGGTTACCTGCTCAAGTGAAAAAAAATCACATAAGGAAAAAGAAGTTACTGTTTCTAAACATTTTGAAGAAAAGTAAATTCTAGTTAGCATTTACCAAAAAAAAAGGTGCCTATTCGGCATAGTGTTTTAATCTTCATGCAGCAGGCCTTTCAAAATGTAATAAAGTCTCAAGGACTTTATTTATTAGACTCCAACGTCTGCTTCAATTAATTTGGGAGGGGACAGGAAAGTGGATTTTTTGTAGCAGTTCCTCAAAAGGACTGGCATTAGCCCACCAGTGGGCCTGCATTCTTCTCAGTGGGTTTAAAAAAAAAGTTTTGAAATATTTGGCATTATGCAGTCTGGAATGTAGCATGTTTTAAGTTCTAAAGAACTCAGTAGGGAATTAAGAGTAGTGGACTAATAAATACCTTTTAAAGAAGCAGTTCAATTAAGGACTGCTACTCCTTAGCTATACCTATCAGATGCAAGCAGGCAGTTTAAATTAATGTCCATATACACCTTACAACAATTTTACTTTTTAAAGTTCAAAACCAATTCAATTAAATCTATCCAGTATGAGATATTCATCAGATCTTGGCACAGGACAAAAGTTTGGTGGATTTTTTTCCCCCCCCCTGAACTGTTTTATATTTAAGCTTAGCCACATTCAAGCATACTAATTCAAGCAAGTTTAAACACTGTTATCGGTGCCAGTTCATTGCACAAACACAGTTCAAGATTTGGCATAGGAATTCCCTTAAGGTTTCTAAAAAACAATTCCCACTTTTACAATTTTGCAATTATGATAGAAATTTCTACTTCACAAGCCCAAATACGCAACAAATTTTTTTGAGTCAGTAAGATACGAGAGAAAAGAAAGCATTGAACTACTCCAGTCTTTACATATTCTACTTTTATTTGCGAGTGACCTTACACTACATATTTACCAACAGATGGTAAATTAGGCAAGATGGTAAATAGAAGGTAAATTGTAAGTTAGGCAAGTCTACAGAATTTAAGAGCTAGCAAAACCACATTTGGTTCAACATGAGAATATTTTTCTATTGCATTCCCACTAGTGTTGTAATAAAATGCTATGATGTGGGTCTTTTTCTATTCTTTACTCTCATGTTAGGCATTCAAAACACTATTTCACACTGTTTTAAAAGAAACATGTAGTCTATTTGATAGCAAGATTTTATAGTTAAAAGAATTTTTGTTTTGCTGAACTGATGATTAAAAAAATCTCTTTTGAAAACTTTATTATAGGAATATCTTCAACTAGAAAAATACAGGTGCAGACAGCAAGTGTCTCTTACAGAAACAAGCAGCACACAAGATTCAACAACCTATATTTATGAAGTGCTTTTGAAACCTATAAATAAACATGATTTAGAGTCTGGTAGCTAGTACACCTCTTACTAGAGAGAAAAATCAGTGCCTTGCAAGGTAGAATACTGCAAACTTTTATTGTAAACAAACATTCAAAGAATGCTGTTCAGTTCACAAAGACTCTCTAAACCAAGTTAATTTAACTGCAAATATGATTCTCTTTGCAGACGCCGTTCTTTTTAAGACAAGAGCATTGTTCTGCCTTATCTTTGAAACAGCTTCACAATCCCATCTCAGGTTTAAGCCTGATCACAGTGACTGTAGTGTCATTCTTGCCAAGATTTGGACCTGAAGACCCTCTCATTTTCAGTTAACACTGAAAATATTCAATTAGTAAACTTAGGTTAAAATTATCACAATTTTCATTATATATAAAGCTCTCTAAAGGTATCTGCAAATGCATTTAAAGAAACATTTTCTTAATTTCTGAAAAAAATGGTTAGCATATTATTAAGCATAACTGAAGTGTCTAATACAAGTTTTAGTCAAGTTACAGTAAGACAAGATTTTAAATGCCATATTAAAAAGGGTCTTAAAAATAAAAATCCAAAGCACACACTTCTTTTCCGGGAAAATCCATAAACATAAGTGGAACAGTGAGAGACCAGCTCATTTGGCATTTTACATTAATTTTAAATTAAGTCAATAAAAACTATGAAGATAGCTGCAGTCTATAATCAAAAGGCTTATTGTGACTGTTTTCCTACAGAAAAAAATTTCCCATTTCCCCTTTTAAATATAGTGTAACAAGACAGATATTTCAGTCACAGCTGTGAGGTGCACTCCCATTTGTTATTTATTAAAAGCATAATGAGAATGGTAAATTATTTATCCTTCTTTGCTCACTAGGTAATGTTAACCAAGCACAGCAGATGAATGACTGCCAAGACAAAAATACAGAAGGCCTGACTTTAACCCTTCTCAGAACTCATTAAACAGATCTATAATAAAAACAACAATTAAAGCAACAAGACCTCAGGTTTTGCCCTATATTTTACTGAGGAATACAAATATTCGAACAGATGGTAGCTGCCAATACATGCTTCTAGATTAATAACCTTACATCTGCTTCAAGAGAGAAGCTGATAATTTCACAGTTACAGCAAGTCTGTGGAAGATTAATTATTTTAGCTATCCAGACGACTGTTTTTGAGACTTCCGAAGAACATGCTTACAAATGAATAAGGCGAACAAATCAAGCAATATAAAGCTTAGTACGCTATCTGCAAACAAAACAGACAACACTCTCAAACCAATGAAAACACTGTTGCTTTCTGTCAGTAAGACTAGCACTGAGGGTATCATTGAGGCTTTGGCCACTCGGTGTTCTCCTGCTTCCAGAGCTCTGCGACTCTCAGGGAACTAGTGGAGCATCAGCACTTAGGCAGCACAAATTTCTGCATAGCTCATCATTTGCAATCAACCTGTAACCAGAATTTCCTTTCTGAGCCTTACTCTCTGACACAACTGCATTACGAAATTAAGGTTAACTGAAATCCCTGCTACTTAACTACTACAGCTTACAAGATTATTTATCGTCGACCAGGTATTAACCTCAATATTGCTCGAAGACCTTAAAGCAACCAGGCGAGCGCAGCTCCACAGCCCCACCGAGCAAAACCCTCCTCCGGTCTCCAACCGTGCTGCTTCTGGCACCCCCCGGCACCGCCGCCCCGGGCCTAGGCGGAGGGGGACGAAGTTTGTGAACCCACCGAGCGGCCCTGCCCTCCCCTCTCGGCGCTCTCCCCTACCGCCGCACCTCCCGCCCCACCGGCCGAGAGGTTTGTGAGCGGAGGAGAAGACTTCAGCACCAACTTAGCCTCTTCTCGCAAGCCCCCTCTCCTCCTTTTAGTCATTCCTGCCCGGACGCCCTTCCCCACCGGCCCTACGACGCCTCGGAAGGGCCGCCCCCGCCGCCCCCGCGCCAGGCAGCCCTGAGGGAAGGACGGCTGCTCCGAGCCGCCCGCTTCGGGCATGCGACGGCTCTTTGTCCAGCGCCGCCGCCAGCTCTCCCGGGGCAGGTGCGCCCGACACTTTCCGGGCTGATCCCCGAGAACTACTTTTGCCCAGTTTTGCCTTCGATCGCGGCTGGATTTGGGGCCAAGCGCATCCCTGCCGCCGGCCGGCCGCCCTCTCCGCACCCACGCAAACCCCGACAGACCCAGGGGCGTCCGGGCCAGCGGCGCCTTCCCGCCGCAGACGGCCACAGCGGCACGGCCCGGGCCGCCACCTGCCCCGCGCTCTTGCGGGGGGGGGAGGTGGGGGGGGGACGGACCCCGAACCCCGGCCCCCGCAGCCGGGACGACCACAGCGGGCGGGCAGCGAGTCCGCCGCGGGCAAGTCCGCCCGCGCCCGGCCACCGCGCCCCGGCAAGGGGCAGCCCTCCCAAGCGGCGTCGGCTCCGCCCGCCCGGGCACAGGCTCCCGGGAGCGCGGCGCCGAACAGGTGCGGCGGCGGCGGCGGCGCCACGGCCCGGCCGGCCGCCCCCTCCCGCCAGCGGAGCCGGGGCCGCGCAGCCCCGCCGCCACGTACCTGCCGAGCCCAGAGAGACCGGCCGCCACCGCCGCCGCACCGCGTCCCCTCAGCCAACCTGGGGGGGGCGGGGCGCTGGGCAGCCGCCGCGCATGCGCCCCGCGGACGCACCGCCCGCAGGGGGGTGGGGGGCAGGTGTGCGCGACCCCCGCCGCCGCCCCCTAGCGGAGGTAGGGGTAACCGCCCTCGGGCGCAGGCCCCCGGGTACGTGAGGGGCGGCGAGCGGAGGCGGGCGAGGCACCCGCCGCACGGCAGCCTCGCTGGGGCCGGGGGACGGGCCGTGCGCCTCCGGAGGCCGCGTCCCACCCCAGGAGCCGAGGCGCAAGGCCGGCCAGAGCGCCCTCCTGTCAGTGGTGGTGCCTGGGCCTCGCTGTCTGCCCTCACCCGCTAGCGACCCAGAATACTTCTGAGGGACAGTCTCAGGGAGGCTTTTCCTTCACGCTCCTCGTAGTCCGCCATGCTGTCAACAGGCAAGCGGGGTTTCAGGGGCCACAAGGTCTGGCAAGAGGAGGCCTGAGGCTGAGGGAAAGCGGACATGTTGGACAGCTGGGATGGGTGGGTCAGGGGCAGCCTCCATCCCTCCACTACAAGCGCACCAGGTCGGCCCATGGGGAACGCTCTGAGCGCGAAATGCTGTTAGATAGTTTCCTTAGGGCCTGGCCGGAAAGGTACCGGAGACTCACGGCTGACACAGCGCTGGGCACGAGTGCTGTCAGGAACCACATTTCACGAGAAGGGAGGCTGCAAACGGACAGGCTGCAAAAACTCGTGGCTTCAGGAGAGATCGGCCGAAGTTTCTGTGCCTCCGCTCATCACCTGGAAGAGAGGGTTAAAACATTGCTTCTGTTCAAGGGCAGGCGAGGACAGGGCTATTAAAGTCTGAATGTTTTGTTACCGTGAAAAACACAAGGAAGTTAATAATTCTGTATTTAATGGTGTACAGTAACAAAGGCACAGGATTACACAATTAAAAATGAGAAAATGAAACATATGTCAGATCATTATCCAGTGATTTTCATTCACAGGGCATGCACTGCTCCAAATCAGGTTCTGAGCCAGCCTAATGTATGTAATAATTAAAGACTGAACTGTAATTTATATGCACAAGACTTGTGAAATAAGGCCACATATAGAGCTAAAATAGGGCTCACCTGCTAAAAAGATGTGTTTTTCCAGCTCTAGTAGTTTGCCTGATAAAGAGATATTACTACTACCTTGTAGTAGTCTTGGCTTGCCTATGTCCTTAAGCCATCATTACTGCCACCCTGATACAAGCACCGTAGTTGGGACAATTTTCCAGCTTTTCAGAGGTTAACATGCAGCCTTCACTTTTTGCCTTTTGAAGTCCTGATCTGTACTGTTCTGTGTTTCCTATGTCTTTAAAAGCAGTAGGCAAAATGTTGGAAAGCTGCTATAAACAAGACTCCATTTTACCACTGGTCCGATTACAGTGCCAAAAAATATGCTTCCAATGACAGCAGTATTGGCTGGATGATATACTTTCCTTGTTGTTAGTGCAGCTGAACTGAACCATGTGCTGCAATGGTGAGGAACTTTAGCAAAAAACTAATGTCAACAGGATCTTGTCCCATTCATCAGTTAAGGAATCTAGGCCACATTCCAGTCAATAATTGAAACGTTAATTATCTTGACAGCTTTCCACTGAATGTGAAAGAATCCTGTTTGGCCAGTCCTGCAGGATATAACCACAGACAAATAATGTTCTCTGTGGCACATTCATGGTAGCATCCACCAAGCAAGAAGTTCTTTGAGGGCAAAATAATATGACAAAGAGGATGTCAAAAGACAAATATAGCAATGCCATTCATCATAAAGTAAATATATTACCTATAAATAGTAATATCTTCTAAATTCCTTTTCAGTATGTAAATCTACACTGACTACAAGGGGGCTCAGGCAGCAAAAATGGCTACAGAAAATCATCGTCTGCAGCTTTTCTGGAAGCAATCTGTAAACCAAGAAACCAAGCAGTGCAAAAAGTGGAATATTCAAATAGCAGTATAATTTGAAGTTTGTTGTGAAAAGCCTCATAGAGCAGAGATGTTCAGTTTGAAGAGCGCCGACCTTTAAAATGATTTAATTCGCTAATACTGACATGCAATAGAACCCAGGCAGTGCTATCAGCATATAGGTTTGCCAAATTAGAAGATGCATCAGAAAGTTCATTAAAAACATGATTGCAAAAGAGGCATGACAAGTGGAATCAGAAGTTGAAAACAATGTATTAAGACATAGTAAACTGACAAGAGTCTATAATTAGGATCTGTAATCCTGTAGTTCTTAATCCTGTACAACAACTGTACTTGGCATGACAATCTGCTGTCTTAACCAGATTAGACATCTTGCATTTCCAGAAAAAAAAGCAATACAGTTCCAGCGACATTAGACTGTGCTAAAATTAATCACCAACAGATTTATTTTGTCAAAGTACTCCTGTATTTTGCCGTATGTAATACTTTAAAAAGTCAGGCAGCAACAAACCACAGAAAATATAACTTACATGGTTAAAATTAAAAGTTGAAACAATTTGGATTAAATCCAGAGACATAA
This sequence comes from Gymnogyps californianus, assembly GCF_018139145.2. Taxonomy (NCBI): domain Eukaryota; kingdom Metazoa; phylum Chordata; class Aves; order Accipitriformes; family Cathartidae; genus Gymnogyps; species Gymnogyps californianus. Next base: position 179,234,541 of record NC_059471.1, read on the forward strand.
ATAAGAGAAGTAAGCATTTTTTTGAAAAAAATCTATTTTAAAAGAGTGCTTTTATCCAGCCCTTCGTTCCTTCCTGAGCTGCACATCAGTGTCAAAGCAGGGCTACTCCTCCAGGCGTCATGAGCTGGGAGCCAAGGGTAACCCCACCAAAGGGCACAGTCAAGAGCAGGGCTAGGATGGTGATAGCAACAGGCTTTGTCATACACCTAGTGACCATCACACAAGGTGAGATGTCAAATCAAGTCCAGGATCCACCCAGGAAGTCTTGTCAGGAAAAGCAAGAGACAGAACTAGAGACCTGTACATAGGCCCACACCTATAAAGTAGGTCTGAGGCTCATCCGGGGAGGGAGCAACCAAGACAGGCTCACGCAAGACAAAGCACAGGCAAATCCTGGTGGCCTGGGCCTGAGCTTAAATGGAGCCCTGGAGTCCCTGCCCAGTACGGGAAGAAGGTGGCTGAGTAGGCGCCCCAAATGAGGCTGATCAGGGCAGTTAAAGCCTTTTAGTGCTCTTAGGTCCCTGGCAATCAGGGAAAGTGGAAGTCCTTTTAGAAACAAAACCATGCATCGCTATTGTTCTAAATGAGCAAAGTCACTGTTGCCAGTGGAAAGTGATGTACAGTTTGCAGCTTTAGTGTAATAACATATGCCATAGGTGCCGCCTCTGATTAAATAGATGTAATCTGACAGGACCATTCAACAAAACTGCACAATGTACAAAATCTGGAGGATGGACTTGCTGAAACTGTGTTGTTTCTAATGAACAGTAGTATTTGCTGCTCCCATCAAATCTATTCACTCAGCTTGTTAAATCAGTTCATCTGTTCCTTGTGAACTCCTCGGTGTGGTTAAATGCCCCAAATCAGAAATTCCCATTCTCCAGCTAGATAGAAAGCTGGATAGGTATCTTGGCACAGACTTGGCCACAGCAATCTATGTACTAACAGCTGACAGTCTCACTTGTGTAGCTTCTCTCCAGTCATGCTGGTGCAAAATATGGTAAACATTATTGCAAACTGTTCCTGCACTGCACAGAGTCCCCCTGAACTGCATCTCTGTCTGTCCAGGTCTTCTGTTGCATTTGAACCATCCGTCTGAGAGACTGTGTCTTCAAATTTGGCTGTTTCCTTCACTAACAGTTACAGTCCACTGGACCCAAGAAGTCTGTTTCAGGGAGGAAAAAGCATAAGAGACAAAGGTGTTTCACAGAAGGTAGCCCCAGACCACGGCAGGCTTCTCTGTTGAAGGCAAGAATGGCTGCAGGACTTTAAAGAAACCAAGTGCATCATTTTTCTTTGATCTGAATTTAATTAAAGTTTCTCGTCTATACGCACAAACACAAATGCCAGCTAATCAAATTTTTCCTCCTACAGGTTGGGAGGAATAAAAGAATGAGATGGGTGTTCTGTTCATAGAAGATGTTCAAGTGTGTGGTGGGCGAGGATGTCTCAACAATTTCACGAATAAATAAAGCAGATAAACTTCGAAATCTTATTTTCTACTTGCCTGTGGTACTTCCTACTTGTTTATTTTTTTTAATACTGAATAAACTGTAATTACTACCCCCGTTTCAATGAAGATGCTATAAAACAATAAACTCAAGCAAACCAAAGGATGAATCTATTAATAGAAGTCACACGTGCACTGCAACCCCATAGCACAGTGAAAAGAAACAAAGGATGATCCACTATGTACAAAAAAGGTACAGAGACTATAAATCTTACCTATTTTAGGGATTTTTTTCCCCCTTCTACTAGCTCAGCTGAACCAGTGCTAGCAGTTTTGGGAACCATAGTACAGACAAGAATTCCCCAGTCAGGCATATTTCTTCAACGTTTAGCTAAGCATTTGGAAAGCAAATCTAATTGGTACATTGGCATAAATAAGCATTCAGCTTATGGGAGTCCTAAAACTACAGCTCTTATCTTTTTGCTGCTTTCCCTGATCCAACTGATATAACAGTAAACCTAGTGAGATCTGTGTTTTTCTTCAAATCTGCCCACTAAAAAAACCCAAAATAATAGCAAATAGGCAGGATTGATGTTAACTGCTCCTGAAGCTCTTTCTCAGAACTTCCAGTGGTGGAAGACAGCACAGCCTCGCTAAGCATTGCATTCCAGTGCCGAACTAACCTTGGAGTTAGAAATATTTTCCAAAGTCTAACCTAATCTCCTTTGCTGCAGTGTAGGACGAGAGGTAATGAGCTTATCTCAGTGGATGCAGGAAGCAACAGTCTTCAGGGTATTTAATGGCATCATCTACCCCCTCCATTTTCTCAAAGAATAAACATTATTTTAATCTTTTCTCATAGGTGATGGGTTTTAGACCTCCAATTGTTTTTATTACTCTCTCTGGGCTTCTTTCTGTGGGTCCTCATCTTTGTAGGAGAACAGTGCTCAAGTCTGGGCACAGCACTCCAGCTGAGGTCTGAACAGCACTGGCTTTAACATATCACACATCTGCTTGTACATCCCAGCAAAGATCCCTTGCTTTTTTTCTTATGGCAGCAGAATGCTGCTTAACCAGTCTTTCTCCAATTTATGTGTGACTTCACTTGTGAACTTTCTTCTATGTCTATTGATTCTTACTGAATTCTAATCTTGTTCTGAAAAAAATGTTTATGGCCCTTCGTATCTTGCAAATTTGATAAGTGCACTCCCTATTCCATCAGCCAAGTCATTAATTAAAGTATTGCACGTTATCGGAACCAGAATGATCCTCTGAGATGGGATGCTTTACTTTAACAATTAGCCATCCAAAATCGTGGTTTGAGCATGGTTTTCATATCAGTCTTGTATTGTCTTTGCAGTAGTTTATGCTAGACAGTGTGTCCCTCCCTTTTGTATGAGATGTCACAGGAGGGAATTTCAAAAGCCTTGCCAAACTCTATCTATATCACATATATTGATTCTTTCCTATTTGTCTTGGAATGACTCAAATGATGTGCTCAAATCACGCAACAAATCTGTTGCAGCATCAAAACCTCAAACCACTTCGTAGTCCTCTCCTCTGTTAGGCTTGTCAATGCACTAAATCAGTGTCAGAAATAAAAGCTTAAAAAGATGTCTAAAAAGTGAATGCTCATTAAAGCCCTATATTCCTTAATTAAAAGTCAGGGCTTGAATACCAAAAAATATAAATTTGGGGAATAAATTCCTTTTATACATAGCATATATCTATACACAACCTGCAGAACTCATTGACACAATATAACAAGAAAGGCAAATTCTTTACCGTGTTAAAAAAAAAACCAAACCTTTATATGACTACACAGAACACAGCCTAATCAGGGAAGATAAAAATGAATAAAGAATATAAATTCTCTATTAGCTATTAAATGACATCTATTAAATGACAAGGATTACAAACAAATTTCCCCTTCGAGCACATTAGTTTACAATTGTCCACTTTGACCGTAAGACTGATTCTGCAAACAAGCTGCCCAACTAGGCAGATTCTGCTGTTGCATATAAAATAAATAATGCTTCTAGGTTTTTTGAAGGTGCTTATAAATGTAACTTAATACTAAGCGGAAGAAACAAAAAACCTGAAATGTCCTTACCAACTTATGTAAGGACTGACATGTGGTTTCGTTTATCTTTAGAAGCAAGCCAGGGACGGATCCAGAGTGTGATTAAAAATAGTACAACATGTTCATCCCAAGTTGGAAGACAGCAGAGATGCCAAACCTGAACTTAGAAATCAGAAAATAAAAATACAAAATACATTTTCATCTGAAAATTAACCCCCCAAAAGCCAAACAAACTTTGTAGCCCTGACAAACCTGTAGTTAAAACTCAAGAATCCTTTTATCTGATGAGACTCCAAAAATAGCTCCACCAAATACTCCAAATAATAACAGTGAAAAGAATAGGATGATGTTTCAGGAATCCTATGTTTTATTTACAGTTCTGCTTTGGACCTGGGTACCCTCTCTGTGCCTTAATTTATCCATCGCTAAGCTGAAATTCATGAGACTTCTTCCTCCTTCCCCATAACATGTGGTCATGTGATAAAGTTTACATAATGGATTTTTGAAAGGTCTTCATTCTTTCAGAGCGAAGTTGCTATAAAAATGGAAGATGTGGCTTTAATGGGCCGATATTTCTTTATTTTTGCTTGATGACACAGAGATTCAAAACCAGACTTCAATCAAGGATGCCAGTTATTGCTATGTTCTGCTCTGTGAGGTGAAGCTGGTCTTATGGGAAAGTTTTTGCAGGTACCAGCCATTTCCGTATGTGATAGAAATACTGTTTTATTCATCTTCTGTCCAGCATTACCTAGTTGGTATGGACATCACTCCACTGGGCATAGGAATGCCTCCCAGTTTAGAGTGGCCTTTTCTTCTCCTTGTCTCCTGTCTTCTCCAGCTTGGCACACTCATGGTGGCAACGCTCTGCAAGTTCAGCACAGCAGAGAGGAATTTCTGAAAAGTAATCCGAATCCTTTACTCAGTTGCATAGATGGTAAAAAATGCTGAAGTAGCATTGAAACCAGAGCAGTTCCAGTTCCACAAAAGAGAGGGATTACTCTGTTACACCTCCCAAAGTGATCTTAAAAGTGCCAGGCCCCCCAGGAGTCTTGTCTCCACTAGCATTTACATCTGCGTTACCTTGGTTGGAAATGTGCCTACACTCACCGTGGCAGAAAAAGTTTTCCATCACCTCACTAAAACAGTCAAAGCGTGGATTTACCCAGAGGAGTGTGAAGAATAAATTCCCCTGCTGGCACCATTTGATGCCCGTGTGTGTTCTGGGCCATGTACTGCCTCAGCAGCAACACAACGAGCGTAGGGTTTGTTTCATCCGCTCTTGGCTCACAGACTAAACCTCGTGTCTGGGGGAGCAATGAGACTTTTGATTTTGAACCAAGGTAAAAAAACACAGCATAGTGCGTATTTTTGCAAAAGCTACCCAGGCTGTTTAGGCATTTTCTCTTTTTATACTCTTTTTTTTTCCCTCTTAATCAATATCTGCAAAGTGAACAAATGAAGTTCTGAGGGAAATGTTTAGCATTGAAGTATGCAAGGGAGGAAAGCCAGAGCTAGCTTTAATACAGGACCGGCAGGACCACCTGGGTCACGGAGTAAAGTCCTCAGTTTTATCCTTTTGACACATGTATCAAGTAGCATTTTTAACAGCAGTGAGTATTATTAGGGTTTTTTGAACTAAAACTAGCTAAATAAGAAAAAGAACTCATGTGAGTTGTTCCCTTTACAAAAAGAAATTGATGGTGGTCAGCCATCCCAATGTAATCCTTTTTTATGCACAAATACCAAAAATCCTATTCTCACAAATAAAGCAACTACTGTTCCAAGTCCTTTCCAGACAATACCTAACTCAAAAGAACTTGCCTTTTCTAAACACTTGTCCCTGCAAATGCTTTTCTGTCTGTTCCTAGTCTCCATCTTGTTCTTTGAATCTCTTCTGTCTCATCTTTCCCTTTCTCTCTGTGGTGGGTTGACCCTGGCTGGATGCCAGGTGCCCACCAAAGCCGCTCTATCACTCCCCTCCTCAGCTGGACAGGGGAGAGAAAATATAACAAAAGGCTTGTGGGTCGAGATAAGGACAAGGAGAGATCACTCAGCAATTACCGTCACGGGCAAAAACAGACTCAACTTGGGGGGGGGGGGAAATTAATTTATTACCAGTCAAATCAGAGTAGGATAATGAGAAGTAAAACCAAATCTTAAAAACACCTTCCCCCACCCCTCCCTTCTTCCCGGGCTTAACTTTACTCCTGATTTTCTCTACCTCCTCCCCCCGAGCAGCACAGGGGGACAGGAATGGAGGTTTGGGTCAGTTCATCACACGTTGTCTCTGCTGCTCCTTCCTCCTCAGGGGGAGGACTCCTCACACTCTTCCCCTGCTCCAGCGTGGGGTCCTTCCCACAGGAGACAGTCCTCCACGAACTTCTCCAATGTGAGTCTTTCCCACAGGCTGCAGTTCTTCATGAACTGCTCCAGCGTGGGTCCCTTCCATGGGGTGCAGTCCTTCAGGAACAGACTGCTCCAGTGTGGGTCCCCCGCGGGGTCACAAGTCCTGCCAGCAAACCTGCTTCAGCGTGGGCTCCTCTCTCCACAGGTCCACAGGTCCTGCCAGGAGCCTGCTCCAGTGTGGGCTTCCCACAGGGTCACAGCCTCCTTCGGGCATCCACCTGCTCAGGCATGGGGTCCTCCACAGGCTGCAGGTGGATATCTGCTCCACCGTTCACCTCCATGGGCTGCAGGGGGACAGCCTGCCTCACCATGGTCTTCACCACGGGCTGCAGGGGAATCTCTCCTCTGGTGCCTGGAGCACCTCCTCCTCCTCCTTCTTCACTGACCTTGGTGTCTGCAGAGTTGTTCCTCTCACATCTTCTCACTCCTCTCTCCAGCTGCAATTGCTGCTGCGCAGTAACTTTTCCCCCTTCTTAAATATGTTATCCCAGAGGCGCTACCACCGTCGCTGGTGGGCTCGGCCTTGGCCAGTGGCGGTTCCATCTTGGAGCTGGCTGGCGTTGCCTCTGTCGGACACAGGGGAAGCTTCTAGCAGCTTCTCACAGAAGCAACCTCTGTAGCCCCCCTGCTACAACAACCTTGCCACACAAACCCAATACACTCTCTCATACAAGCAGATACTCCCACAAATCTCTCTGCCCAAGACACAACTCAAGAAAATCCCCCATCCTTACAGTCCCAGTTGCATTCGGTGGTAACATGGCTCTACATTTTGGTTTGAGGCCCTCTTTAATGTGAATGCAGATAATGAAGGGTATAGTTTCTCCCATCAGTTGCAGCATGGTTTAATCACACCTATAACAGTGTTGTATATGCTAAATTGCACCACAGCTTGGCATCAGTCCTTACTGCACAGTGTTTTTCTCTTACAGTTGTGCACTAATCTGGATCACCATTCTTACAGGTGGTTTTTCATATACACAAATCAAAATACATTCGTATAGAGAATTTCTTCAAAGAATAAGCAAAGCTGTGCTTGTTAATTATTAAATGGGAGAAACAGAACCGTTCAGTTGTACTGTTACGTGTATTATCCATTGTTATCTGTTGTTGTTGTTGTTGTTATTGTTATTATTATTGTATTTCCATGCAGCAAACAAGAGTTATCATTTGCTACTCTCAGAGATGTAACACCACTCACTGAAAACCTGGCCCCTTAAGCCATAAAGAACGAGTTTATGATGCTTTCAGTGATAGCTCAAATATCTTGACTGAGAGCACAAACATGCCTGTTGTACAAACAAAGATGCATTACTAATTCTAATACAAATAAACACTTTTGGTATTCTTATAAAAGAAACATTCCGATGTGAGAAAAGATCCCTCTTTCTCAAATCTAACTCTCCAAGAAGTGCAGGAGACATTAATATACATTATAAAGCATAGACTATTTATCAACCATAATATTCTTCAATGTCCACACTAACACAAAATTCTGTTAACATAACTTCTTCATTAAAAAAGAAAAGAAATTACAGTTTTGCAGCATCCTGCATGTACAAAAGAATGATTATGCAAATGGCTGTGCAATCAGCTGCATTTTTAAGCAAGCAAGGAAATTATCTAATATCGAATGCTTGACATTGTGCAAGAAGTTTTGAAATCCTGGTCATCTTGCGAAGCAGAATGACACTGACTTCAGAAGAGCCAGTCCATAGAGCAAAATCAAGCACCTCTCCTTCTGTGATTGCCCTTTTGACCATTTAGCTTTCACTTAAGCTGAAGCTACATTAGCATATATTAACTAACCCACCCGGCCCATTTCAGATGAACAAGAAAAGTAGCACTTTGGAGAGGTAGGTCTTAAGTTAAGAGAAAGCTCTCCCAGTCAATCCAGGTGTTGGCTTTTGAGCCCAGTTCCTGGACACCCTATTCCTTGTTGCTTTGTTGATCCCATCTTCCATCTGACAGGTCCCACATTGTGACATCAGTTTGCTTTTGTGTGTCTGTGCCTTCCAGCAGTAAAAGGATGGTTGGGGCTGATAACAGTCACAGTAATAATAATATTTCTAATGCCAAACTCAGCAGTACCACATAACAAATGATGTTTATTTCATTACAAGGAAGTTGCAAAGCAAAGTGTTTGTGAATACGGTTTTACAGTACTCAGAGAATTAATCTGTCAGGGCAGCAGGCTTTATCCTGCAGACAAATTCATTTGTAATCCTCTGAAGTATTCTACCATGTGACTTCCAGAGATAAAAGAGCCTCCTTTAAAGTATATTTCCACAACCCACACTGAGTGATGCTAAGTACGGTGGTATCTCTCCCACTAGATTAACTTTTAATTATTGCAATTTCTCTCATGAAAGAGACTGTATGATATCACAGCAGCTCTCTACACGTTCATTCTACAGGCAGAGGACATTTTATGTTAATTTACTCGTTTGTTTAAGACAGGAATTCCAGCAGCAAGTGACAGTAAGTAGAAAAATAAAGCAAAACTCAATATGTTCTCATCTGAGAAAATCTGACAGCAGCTTCTTTAATACTGCCCTCTTCCCAAGACTTTAATTATTCACTTCTTTTCAATAAGAAAATTCTTTCATGTTGTTCAGACCACATTTTAGCCTAGTTATTATGGCATTTCTGTTGATATTGGTGTTATGCGTTGTCATTACAGATACTGACATGTTTGCTTGAAGCTTCACTAACACACAGTATGAATTAGTATCTCTTCCAGAAATCTTCCAGTATAAATGGGCACAAAAATCAGGAGGAAAGAGGAGCAGGAAGCACAAATAAATGAAATAACTTGTATTTGATGGATTTCTACCATCTGTTGCACTGCGCTGTCTTGTTAAACAAGCGTGGATGATATTAGCAGAAACCTGTCTAGTTAGACAGCGCTAAAATGTTTTTGTCCTTGTGTGATTTATATGTCCAAACCACATCAAGAGAACATGAATGCATAATACACCATTAGCAGTGATCATTAGTAGAGATGCATATACAGGGGGACTTCTGAAAACTATTTTTGTGGAAGAGACCTCTCAAATGCTTGTCTACCATATACACTTGTAAAACAAAAGAACCTCTTTTGCTCCTGTTTCATGATAATGCAACAACATTTGCTAAGGATGTCCATCAGGAAAGGTCAGAAAAAGGACAAGAAGTGATAAAATTAAACTATTCATTGCAAATGTGAAATACTATTTTACGCACTTCACAAATCCATCCTTTTTTGGTAACCTTTTAGGAGCATAGTGTATACAAACAGAATTTCTGCATGCTGTCTGCAATATGACACCTGTTAAAGATAATTGCATGTGATAGCAAAGGTGTGAATATCTTAACAAAGTATTACTTACTTATCATGGCTTGAAGATAGCTTCATTTGGATTAATAGTCCGTAATAAGACTCTATATGGATTTTAAATGGTTTCCAAGATCTGCAAAATCATTTCTTAAATACGAAGGTGAAAAAAATTAGTGGTTTATAGTATAAAGAGCACTGGAATTATAGCAACAGTTTGCAAGTCCCTGCTCGTTATCATGGGATTTTAAGAATTTGCTATAAAACTTCATTTGCTGCAGTGGACTCAGTGGACTAATAAATGGTCATGACCACCCATACATCTTATGGTGGAAACAGTCACATAGCAGAGGAGAGACAATAAAAATATGAATCCTTATGGAAGTTTTTTTTCTTTTTTCCTTTAAATATATATATATTTCCTCTATATGTTGTATGCATCAGCTGCCTATTAGCCAGTTAATCAGTTGGCACCCTATTTGAATGTGCTTCTTCACTAAATAATGTATTAAAGTGCTAGGAGATCACTCAAATTGCCCAAGTGGCTCTTTGTAGCATAGATGTACTCATTCAACAAATTCGGCAGAAAGACAGGGTTATGAGAAAATAAGAGAGATGAGTTCCAGTTCCTAACAGCAGGTCACAGACTGCAGGTCTCTCTGTTCTTCAGAGCCTGTTCCCAAGCTCAGTGTTTGATGGAGTAGTCTTTACCGTACCAGCTTGGAAGAAATCATTAGATTTATTTTTAAAAATTCTTTCTCTTGAATCTCTGGGAACTAGTCCAGGCTCGTTCCTTGATAACTCCAGGCAGATAATGGTGCAGAAAACCTGTGTCCCCTTTCCTGTCAAATTGCCCAAGGCTGCCTTGCCCAGGTAATGCCTACTGGCCCAACACACTGTATCTATCCCAACCTTGTGGAAAGCTCATCAGCGATGAGTAGCATGCAGCAATGGGGATTTATTGCCAGGCAAGTTGGAGGGAGGCTGCATGAAAGAGCCCTGCTCAGGAGGGCGATTTGCCATAAGGGAGCAACCCCACCCAACCTCGACTGGTCACTGCTGCTACCCGGGAGGAGGCCAGGAGATCAGCAGGGTCCATGAAGTCGCTCCCTTCGTCCCTCTGTCTGCCAGCTCCATCTCTTCTCCCTAAAGAGGCTGTCGGGCATTGTGCTTCCACTGCCACCGCAGCCTTGCTGTCTCTGGCCACTGGCATGTGGTGGACAGTAATGGGGGGGAGGAGGAGGACGTGGGACAGTTGTGCCCAGTGTCTCTCCATCCCCAGTGCTGTCACATCCTTGTGAGACTGCAGCCCAACAGTGGAGGGGCAGAGGAACGGATGCCACAGGCCTCCCTTTGCCCCGATGCCTCCCTACAGCTCTGCTTAGCTGTGTGCTCACTGCAGCAGTCCTGCACATGGCTTCCTTGCTAGCAGCCCTCTCAAAGCTCCAGCAGGCATTTCTTATACAGCAGGATTGTCACGGCCATGTCAACATCACCCAGAAGCAAAGGAGTGTGACTGTCATTAACCAATATTTTCTCAGTCCTTAGCCTTAGCTGACACTTTTGTCAGAGAGTGGAAAAAGCATTCACTGCTATTTCCTTCCTCCCAAGTCCCCGTCTTTATCGTCTGCCTCTAAAGCAGAAGGCACCTTCTACTGTCTTGAAAAAAAGGATTTTTGCAGAGCTCTGTAGCTAGTCCTTGCTGAACCAAAGAAATTATTGTGGTGGCTTTCACAGCCCTCCTGTAGTAAATGAGCTTTTGGAGCCCACCACCAACGTGTTGTTAATGTTGTGGATTCAAAAGATCAATATAAAGTTAAACTGAAGAGCTGAATCAAAATGTAAGACTGCCTTAAAAGTTACAGTAAAGGTCTCCGCTCACTCATGCTAACACAGATATTAGCATCAGCTAGAAAAGGCAGTAAGTTCATTAACTGGGAACTTGGCAATCGCAGTTACAAGCTGTCACTCCCTCCCTGCTTCCTCCCACGCTCAGATGGACCCAGGCAACCTATGGGGACTGGACCCCCAAATCTCACCTAAAATGGGAGCACCATTAGCTGGGAAAGGATGTGCCCAGCCAAGTCAGAGGGTGCAGTAAAGCCACACAGCAGCCTCTGTTAGCAAGGACTCTACACCAATCAAGTATGCTTCTCTTGGGGAGGGGGGAAGTGGAGAAGGAGAGATAAAAACATCCCCTGTCTTTGGGAAATATCCAGCAAGGACTTGGGGGCACCTTAGTGATAAAAAGAGGAGTATTTCCTACAGAACTGGTCACAATGGAGCTACACAGCTGGAAACCTGTATTTATTTCTGCCTCTGAACACATAGGAGCTCTAAATCTCGTGTCGTCTGCAAAACGGCTCAGAGCCAGTGGAGCAATCTCGGCGACTCCAACCTGCAGGAAGACCGAAGACCCGCCAGGAAAACCACCTGATACCCACTGTCTGACACACAGAGGTGCTATTATTTACTGCTCAGTGAGACCAGCGAACGATTATACTCAGCAAAAAAAAGTTTTCGGTCTAAGTAATTATTTTACCAGTGACCTTAAAATATCCCTGTTGTTAGGAGTTTTCCTTGCAGAGGGCAGTCACTGTAATAGGATCAGGCAGTGTGTTTCTTCATGCCAAGTCACTGAATGCTAAAATGATTTGTCATCTTTCACCACAGGCCACTGCCTGACACACACATGCCACAGTCTAATGTCTCGTCTGCTTTGACATCAAAGTGTCTTCCTTCTGCCATTGCCAACGAGAAGAAAGGCAAACAATGGCAGCAACTTATTTTCTCTCCGAGAGAGTTTTAATTAAATAAGTGGTCTCAAATAGCTTAATGGGACTAAGGCAGGGGGAAAAAACCTTTCATCATAAAATGTATTAAATCTATAAATCTTGCTTACTCTCTCCTTCTGCAATTTTTTTTATTTACTTCACAGTCGCATTATTTCATTCTCCGTAGAGATTTATGGCAACGTTATATGACATCTCCTGGGCTTTCACAGTCTATCACCTTTTACAGCTGCCTCTTAATGCCATCGGTCATAAAAGACAGAGTTCATCTCATTTTACAAAGGAGAAGGGGGAGGAAGTCCTGTGCAGATCCTCCAGTCGCAGAAAAGCTTTCACATGCTGAAATGTACCATTGTGAATAGGTTCGTTGAGTCTTTTGGCAACAGCAACTCTGCCTATTTTGAGGGATGGGTGATTTCTACAGCATGCCCCGGAGTCCTGATTTCCCAATTTGAATCACCAATGCAGCAATGCCGCAAAGGTGTGCTCCAGAGTGGGATCAAGGCGCAGCTGGGGCACATTCCCAAGTTTGGTGGGGTTGTCTCCAGTCTTCCCGTTTAGATGTAGTCAGTGCTATATTCACTGATGTGTCTTCTCAGGGCTGGCTCAAAGAGATCACTCTTTTCAAGAGAAGTCTCAGAGAAAAATGCTCCCTTCTTGTCCATCCCGTTTGGGGGATGGGAAATAAAACGTAGAAAACTGGAGATGCCAGCCAAACCATCGCAAGATTCTTCATTCAAATGAAAGGGGTCCTTCCGATGGCAAGTGGCGTTATAATTATAGACTAGAAAAGAGCAAGATCAGCAGCTGCTGCTGCTGCTGCTGCTTGCGTTTGTTCCCTCTGTAACTGACAGGACAGAGTACTTGGCAAAAACAGACTTCCAGAAGTGGAAAGACATTTTAACCCCTGTTCTTGTCAGTCCACTCCTCCTGGGGCTCAGCAGCAGCAACCCCTTGCTTCAGGTTAAGGGAAGAGCAAGGTGACTATTACAGACCTGAAGGGGACTTTGCTTGGGACGTCTGAGGAAGAGGAAGGGTCCGGGATTTGCCTTCAGGCTTGGACTGCCGAATCAAAATAGCAGGTCAGTGGATATAGCATGAGCTTAATATGCTTTTGTAGTTGGCTTAACTCGAATCTCTCTCGCTCACTTTCTCTACTATGCCATAAACCAAGAAATAAGGTGATACAATGACAAGGGGTAGGTCTGCACAGAGGCACTATATTTATACATTCTGTAATGTGCCTTTCGTGGTCAGTTAGGAAACACTGATGGCTGTTATTTTTTACTGTGGTTTCTCTCTGAATCCTAATGCATCCTGAAATTCTCAGCCAGACTAAAATCCCATTTACAGTTGGGCTCAATATTAGTAGGGGGAAAAAAAAAATCTTTTATTTTTAAGTGTTTATGCCTAAAGGCTTCTTATGATCTTAGCAAAAGTGGAGTAATATATAACTCACATTTCAGCCTGTGCTTGAGAAAGTTTCAGAGAGGTAACAAACACTGAACAAAAGGAAAAGCAGCATCATAGATATGAGCCAAAGTCTCTGCAGGCATAAAATGGGCATAACTTGTGTTACGTCCTCAAAACTCGCAAATCCATACCAGCAGAAAGCCTAGCCCTATATCTGCTAATGAAGTTAAGGGCAACACGATTAATAGGAAAGTCTTTCACGACACCAGTGCCTGTGGTATCTAATCTAATGCTCTCTGTCCTTCTGTGGCCCTGGCCAAAACAGCGCTCAGGCAGGAATGTGCTGGGGGGCATCGTTATGCTTTGCTCTTCCTGTCCGTCTCAGTTTTAGCTTTTTAATTTCCTGTGACCATAAGTAATGTTGGAAGGACTCTCAGTCAACATGCTGCCCATGAATCAAGGGCTTGGGACCACTCTGCAAGAGGCAGACTCAGTGCAAGACTTTATGCCAAAACTTCCCATTGGGGCGGGGGGGGGGGGCTGTACCCAAGTGGTTGTAGTTGTTCCCAGAAAAAAAAAACACAAGTGCAGGTTTAAATCTGTGCTTGCTATGTTGTGAAATCTACTCCAACAGACACATAGCTGTCTCATAGCTTCATATAGTTTAAAGGATTCTTAGATCAGCTAATCTGACCTAATGTGTATTTTAGGACATTACATTATATTACCCTGAAGTCCCTATATGAACCCAATGATAAATGTTCGATAAAGCATTTGCTTAGCAGGAAGCTAAAACAGTGCATCACAGGCAAGGCAAGGCAAGGAAGCCAAGACACCAAAGCCTGAAATTGCTGTAACAGTCCCACTTTTATTTGCCCCATTTCAGAGGCAGAAAGAAAAAACTGCAGGCGTCCAGTGCCTCCCAAGCTAATGGGAAGAGTTTCTACTCGGAGTCAAGGGCATCGAGTAAAGCGCTAGAGAGATGGCTGGAATCTGGTTAAGTGAAATATAGTTGCTTGAATCAAGCAGGCAAATTGGACTTCATGGAGAAAACTCTCCTCTCCCAGTCTACTGGGGGAGAAATATTCTTAATCCTGAATCCTGTTATCATTACAGCTCTGCAATTGTGGCCAAAACCCATCCACTAGGCCTTGCAAGACAGGATTTGCTGCAGCTCCGTAGAGGAGATGGACCCATTTTGTCCAGCTCAGCTACTGGCCAGTTTCTGGCACTGTCCAGTCACTGATGCCGGGGAGGACGACTCCTTCCTGAACCCCATATGCAGAAACTGAGAGCCATGGATTTGACACTAGTCACTGCCTTCCTGCAGAGCTGCAGATGCTGTAAGGGTACTGCAAGCAATCTTGGCCCATGACAAAAGGGACTGGACAGAAAGTTTCACAGATGCCCAGATACCAGAGAGACCAGCCGAGCCACTCAGCCCCAACCCTGTATGTCCCAGCTATGTGAATTCTTCCTGAAGGTCATCTTTTGTCCAACTATCTGCTCTCATCTTAAAGATCCTAAACCACAGGGCGTCTATCCAGTCCCCTGTTCCGATATTTGGTTGCCCCCACAGTTAGCAATTTATGTTTTACTTCAGACTGCGTTTGTCTAACTTCATCTTCTAATCGTTGCACTGTGTTACACTGGGGGTCTGGGTTCCCACCAGTCTATAAGCCCTCACATTTATCAGATATCTTTTCTAGATCTAAGTCCCTACACGCAGGCAGTCCCACTGGAGCTTTCCATTACAAATTAAATATTAGTGGGGAGATAGAGACACACTTCTTGACAATATGGCTTGAACACACATGCTCCCCAGCATCAATGAGCAAGGGCTAAAGCCTCCTACAGCGATCCCAGGAAACTCAGTGTATCGTTAAGAGTATTTTTTTACCCCATTCCTCCCCTATAGCCCAGCCACAGACTTCTCCCATTTTTTATAAAGCCCCATCTCTACTGGAGAATGGAAATATCTACTTCCATTTTCTTAAGCATTACATCCTGACCGCAGACTTTTTAGCAGGCAGGACTGCATTTCTGCATGCCAGTCAGCCAGTTTGGCTCATGAATTGAACTTTCTGGAGTTCAACAACGACAACAAAAAATTTAAAGGCCTGTGCCAAGTCTCAGAAACAGGACAACTATCATTTGGATGCTAAAGAATAAAACCCATGCATCTTAAAAAAAACAATAACACAAAAAAAAAACCCTCTGAGCCCACGCTGGCAAACCTCGGGCAGCTGTTCTGCAGATGAGAAGAGACAGTCTGTCAGCAATAGAAGGCTTATGGTGTCTTTTCCCCGCTGATTCCCTTGGTGACTAAAAGAAAAAGTGGCACTTTTACAGCTGAATTTTAATGGCTTACTTCATGCTCTGCATTGGAGAGACAGCCAAGTTGCATAGAATACTATTAAGCCATCTATTAACTAGGGGTTCAGATGTTTTTTTCTGAGAGTAGATGACCTACAGTGGCATCAAGAAAATATAGACAAGAATCATATTTATGATACACAATAACTACCTTGAGGCTTTGTGCTTGTCTTAGTTACTCCTTTTCTTGCATGCTGTACGAAACTGCTTTCATCCACATTTGGAGTTCGGGTTTTTTTGTAAGCACATAAAAGTTCCTGTAGCATCTCCCTACACCAGGTAAGCAAGTAACAAACCCAGCATAAAATATTTACTTGTATACTTTTAGTACTGCTTTAATTACACTGTGTCGCACGCTGCCTACCTGAGCAACCCTATGGCTTTTTTTGCATGGCCACGCAATGCTGAAGTATTGATGAGTATGTCTGGCTGCCAAGCCGAGAAATAACAGGGTTCCCCAGCTGATCTCAGCTGCTGTCGTAACCGTTAATGAAAGAGGCAGTCTCCAAATCTCATTTGGTTTTAGATGAGTATAATTACCAAAGCCAGCTAAAAATACTGGCTGGGGAGGAAGGTGCATTTGTGGAATTTAGCTTTACTTCTCTTGCTGGAGTGCTGACAAAGTTTTGAAAAAAATTTCAAGTAAATTTACTTCCTCTTCTTTGCTCACACCGGACTGGAGCACACTGGGAGTGAGCAGAGGCTTCAGAGGTGTAACGTGTCCCTGCCACTGCCACCCAGGCAGGCGGCCACATTTGGTGCTAGCTGTTGCTTTTGGGTGGTCTTTGAGGTAAAGCCCAAATACAGCCTTGCATCAGTCAATCTGCAGGTCTCAACGGGGCTTGTTACTGCAAGATTTTTCAATTTCTCTCTCTCTCTCTCTATAAATACACACAGCATGTATTTATGTATACATATACTATTGTATGTGTGTATGTGCATATATATGTGTATATATCTATCTATACAAGGGTGCATTCAGGTTAGGCTACACTGTCTAAAATGTTGTTGGTTTCCTGCTTCTCTTCTACTCTTTCTAGGCACAGCCTGCCAAGAAGATGACAGTCACTTATTCCAGCAAAGTAGCAAATGCCACTTTCTTTGGATTTCACAGATTACTCCTAAAGTGGAAAGGCAGCATCTACAAATTGCTGTACAGAGAATTTATTGTTTTTGCTACTCTTTACACAGCGATAAGTGTATTATACAGGTACACTCTTTCCAATTCACATCTTATTAAATGTTATACTGAAGTTTCACACTTCATAGTGTTAGGCTGATGAATGATGGTTGTGGGGGGAGGTTACTACATAATTATTGTCTTTTCCTTGGACCTTTTCTAATGTCCTTTCCTTTCCACGTTTACTTTAATGTTCCAGAGAAAGCATGTAGGGTATAAAGAAAATACTATCTATCGTATTCAGCTGATTCTACTTTCAGCCCAGCGTTGAGGAACCATCCTACTGAAATTAGGCTAAATAAATACCCATAGCTAGCCCATGTTATATAGCTCTTATCGTTCTGACGTCGAGTTGGTGGCAGTGAGCGTGCCTCTCTGCTTTACATGATAAGTATAGACCTTTCATTCTGCTTGCAGAACTGTGTCTTCAGTTGCTCAGTGGTAATTTCTTTAACAACAATGAAAGGTAATAATTTGTGAGCCAGGTTATATAGTCAGGAGAAGCAAAGTTTTGCTTAAAGCTAGGACGGCATGGCAAACTTTATTTTTAAGCTTGCAGAGGGCCAAGCAAAACTGCATGGAAACCAGATGTGGTTATTACCTGTGTGTCACCCACCACCTGGGAGGGTCACGTTAGAAGGAGAGTTGCTTCTTCCACCAAGGTGTGAATTAAACACCCGTATGACAGATGCAATGCATCAATTAGTACAGTGAAACTTTTAATTGATGAAGTACACTACACCTAAGTATCAAAATCATGATTCAGCTCTTACCTTGATCTGTAATTAGACCTCAGTGTTTGCTTTTTATGTGAAGCAAGGAGAAAATGAGCTTCAGTTTGTCTGTGATTAATCACTAATTTTCCAACATGTTTAGTAATCTATACCTGTAAACTCGGAAAGAAGATTACAGGATTAATATGTAAAGAAACACCGGAGTCTCACATTTATTTAAATTAATCTAGTTTTACTAAAATATTAGGCAATTAAAGACCATGGTAAATACACCATGGAAAGTCTTCTATATACGCTGCATGTTTTATTGCACAGTTGTAAGCAAAACCCACCAAATAGTTGTCATGTGTTCCTTTTATATGAAATCAAAGAATAACTGAATACTCATCAATACAAATAAAATAATTGTTTATGTTTAAGCTCTTTGTATTTAATTAGATATCTTTCTCCATGGGCAGAAGCTGCCATGCTCCACTCATTTTCTATCATCTGGTGAATACTTTTCTCACTGCAAAATAAATACAGTAGTTGTGTTTTTAATCTTGTGGAAAAGAGAAATTTAGTAGGAGTAAGAGTAAAAACTGCTGCAACAATGTAGCATTTTCAAATAAGAGCAATTAGAGATTGGTAACCTTTTGCAATTCAAGCCGACCTGAGCGTTTTTATTAAGTAGCCCTCTGAAAAACGAGAGCAAGCTCTACTTGCAGACTTACGCCTTACTATCACCATTGGTCTGTATGAGATAGCAAGCTAATTCTCCAGGTGTATTGATCCTAATGAGTAGTGCCAGTGAAATTAGTCATGAGAAAACTGCAAAGACCAGGGAATAATATTGTCTGCTCCTCCAGCTTCTTTATTACATGCCAAAAGTGTTCAGCACTTTACCTTTAAGAATTCGCTTGAAGACATTAGCCAAGGTTGCTCCCGATTGCACATACCTGATTATTTATACGTATTTGCACTTCGTAGCTAGTGCCAGAATATTATGAAAGGACAGATATATTTTATTTTTGCTGCAGATTTTTTCTTACAGGTAGCCAGAAACGGTTCTTTGAAAAATTATCAATTTACTGTGACAAATATGCTGAACAAATCCCAGTCACTTTCGTGCTTGGTAAGTACTGGTTACATGTGAATTTATTCTCCAACGCTGTCTCTGCTCAGGCATTTTGTGAATGTCCGTACATGGAAGCATTTCAGAGCTGAGGGGCATATGGGAGGTTAGAGGCTCACAATAAAATCGTCAGCTTCCAACAGGTCTCCTTAAATTTGAGTTGCTTTTGTCACATCAGCAGTTATGCTCATGTTCTTAATATACCAACAAAAGAGTAAAGTTTCCGTATTTATATATATATATAGTGCCCACTAACACTGATAGATTGTGTCTGATCTTTCAAAGCACTAAATCCCCTCAAGGTTTACTACAGAAGAGGAAATTTGGAAGTTCATAAGTGTGAGATACTCTGCTGGAATGGGCCATTAAGTTGCAGTGTCTATTAAATAATTAACATTGATTGTATCCTGGGTTTTGACGTGACTTACTGCGTTTATTTTGGGAAATATAGAAGTTTAGGGATATGAATAACACTCTGCAAACTAAATCAAAGTAACCTTAACAGAAATCTTGATAGGCACTGAACTTTTATTTTTTCTTTCTAACCCCCAGGTTTCTATGTTACTTTGGTGGTGAATCGCTGGTGGAACCAGTTTGTGAACTTGCCGTGGCCAGATCGACTGATGTTCCTCATCTCTAGCTGTGTCCAGGGCAGAGATGAATATGGGCGCTTGTTAAGGAGGACTCTCATGCGTTACGTGAATTTAACGTCTCTGCTGATCTTTCGCTCTGTGAGCACAGCCGTGTACAAAAGGTTTCCCACCATGGACCATGTGGTGGGAGCAGGTACTGCCAAGTCCTTCTCCCCAAAATGTCTTTCCTTTCCCTCAGAGGTGGGGGCACAGGGAGGGAAGGAGCCAAACTCATTTTTTCTTTCCTCTTTGGTCCCATGTGTGCTTCATACTAACCCATGTCAAAGCTACCACGTTTTTGTCAGTGGCTTAAATGACATGCCCTTAAGTGTGCATCTTTAATGCTCTTAAAGTCTTCATCTAGCAACACTATAGAAATCAAATGAGTTTGAGGCTTTTACATGGATCTGCTCTCAGACATCATGGAGGCAATAGGCCTGCCCAGAACACACAGGCTTATGGAGCAGGTACAACATTCTCCAAAGCATGAAAAGTAATGTAGTTGCGCTGCAGTTTGTTATATGGCATTGCCTCGATGTCTAGAATATAACCTTGTCTTGACTATCAGAGACTGGTCTCCACAGGCACTTCACAAGTACAGCTTTATCTCAATTATTTGTAAGTAGATTGCCTAGGTCATAGATTTATTGTGATACACTTAAAAAACCCCAAGGCCAAGGGTATTTTCTTTAAATTTACAACCTCACCTTAAGCTTAGTTTTTCAGGGATAAATATACTATGAAGCGTGTCTTTATTTTCTGTTTGTTTTGATAACACAGTGAGTGTGATGACAGGGAAGAGAGTTCAATCATGTAAGACTTTGCTTGTCTATGAAGGACTGACCACTGAGTATTTAAAGGCAAGGTGTGATGCTGTGCCTTCTGACTGGCTTGGTCAGAGTCAGGGGCAGGACACCAGTGCAGAGATATGGGGATCTGTTCCAAATAGGAGAAGTCATGCATTTTTTACTGAATGTCTTGCATTTCTTAAAATTATTCCTTTGGCAGAGATTAGTAAGCACAGTTGTAGCAAGTTAAAATATGCAGTGTGTATATACATATACACGTTTCCAACATGTGTGAGCAGCTTTGGGTATTAAAAAAAAATCCAGGCAGAATGCACTGATATTACTAAAAAAAATCATTTATGTTGGATTCAGTTGGATTTTGAAGTTCTCTTCCTTGTGCTGTTCAACAAAACTGTTCACCTGAGCCTGTGAGAGGTCAAGGAAGCTTCTGTCACTCTCCCCAGCAATCTGCTTCTAGTACACACTGGAAAATTACAACGTTTCCAGCAGGCTAATCCAGCTCTGCCTCCCTATTGCTAAAGACAATCTGTTCTAAAAGAGACAAAATGTCGCAGTCTTGTACAAAAATTGTAGACTGGAAAACCAGTATTGGTTTTTTGGGTTTTTTTAACAGTGGAAAACATTCTACTATAAACTGTATAACTAAGTATTGATAGTGTAGTCAGCTCTGTGGATTTCAGTACTTATTCTGTAGGTTTTAATACATATTGTGCCACAGAATTTTTGTTGATGCAGTACTGAGCACTTGAGGGTATATTTTGCTCCTGTTAACATCCAGTGATTAAGACAGTACCCTGCAATTATCCCCTCCCTAGATCCCTATGGCGTTACATATCAGACTGCATGGGAGTGCAACATTTAATATGAACATGAATGGCAGAATCTAATACTTACAGCACAGTCATCATTGAAACAACTTGTGCCGATTTTGCATTTTGCTATCAAACTGAGAACTGCCACAGCGTAACTATTGCTACACATTTCGTTTTCAGCAAATGAACTGCTTAAATTTGTAGATTTTAAATCTGAGAACAGTACCATGATAATGTAGTCTGACTCATCCCTAACACAAGGCATAAAAGCTTACTCACAACATCCTTTATCATGGTGCAATTTCTGACTGAGCTATAATACCTTCTAGGAATATAACCAGCCCTGATTTAAAATTCAGCTGGGTATAATGGAGACTACATCACATCCTAGGTGAACTGACATTCACAAGGGTGAACCCACTGTTGAAAAGTGAAATTTCATTCTCAGTCTGAAGTTGCACAGAGTCATCTTCTAGTCACTGGATTTTGTAATGGGTTTGGGTTATTCTTTTCTTAATTAGAAGAAAACACCATTTTCTCTCAATAGCTACCTGTTAGCAGAGTGCATAAAGGCTTGAATAAACTTAGGAGCTTCACCCTGTGTAGTATCTCCCTACAAGGGATGGTCTTCAGTGCTGGATCTTCCTCCTAACTCTTTTCTGAACTCTTTTTCATTTTTTAGCATTTTTAGCTGTAGGCAGTAGATGCATGTAGATTCATAACATTATGGTGCTGAGTACTGCGGCATGTATGCCGTAAGTGTCAAATGCCTAGCGACAGTCCTGAGCATACCAATCCTGTTGGCTGCAAGGTGCAAGAGGGAAGCTGGATGCTCAAGAACACGAGTCTTAAAAAACATGAGGAATGAATCAGCAGCTGGGCAGAGAGCAGCCCAAAACAGCTGATAGGAAATGCTGAAGAGAAACATGAGGTGTGAGCCCAACTACATGAGTACCTACGGACAGCTGAAGTTTGCAGTCCCAAACCCTCTACTGGAATGAAGTACCTAAATTATTTCTTTCCCACATAACACAGAAGCAGAAAGTGAAACTTTCATCTACTTGATCATTGTTAGTGCACTCTGGAGATGTAGGAGATGACCGCTGTTCAGTTCCTTCTTCTCTAACCACTAGTCTTCAGAGTATTTGATGTGGGTACCCTGAACCAGTCTTGTCTCAAACCATTCAGTTGTGACGGGAGAACTGAATACTCTTCGAATTGCTTGAGGGAGAGCATGAGTGGCTTTTTCCACTTTCCAGTGTTCTTATCAATAATTTTCCCATAAGATCACTTTGGCTGACACTATTCACATTAGTGTCCTTTGATTCTCTATTGATTGCATGCCACGTCAAGCTTCTCATACTTTCACAAGGATTCAGTGCCCTGTCATTTCTTAGATCATCCTTTTCAAGATCTTGGCACAGTATTTGTCAAATATTTCCAGTTTTCTGGAGCTGCTCCAGTCTTCCAGTGCTTGTCAAAACCAGCGTTCTTGTTCAGAGAGTTCCTCAGTTAATTCTTTGAATACTCTTGAATAAAAATAGTTTGACCATATTTAGAAACCATTTAATTTTAATAACTGAGGTTTGATATCCTCCCCTGTGTTTGATGGAATATAAAGTGGAATATAAATATAAAAAATATAAAATCTTTTATCGCTGCAAGAATAGCAAGCAGTTCTGAACTGCATATAGTTGCCATACCCTTCACCAGCAGTAAGAGCAATCCAGACTTGTTTAATATCTTCTGTGATAAGAATACTAGGCATTATTAATATCCATCAAAGAGAATATTTAATTAATACAAACACAAACACCTTAACTTAAAAAATAATGACAATTTGAATGTTAGTGTTAAAAGAACAAGGCTTTGTTGAGCTTTTCTGAACAAAAAGGTACCCAGTTTCAGTGGAGAGCTGAACTGATCCTTGGAGCTTTGCTGTTCTTCGTGACCCCCTCAGGCTGTGTCCTTCCAGATAATGACTTCCCAGAGCCTCTCAAGTGACTTGCATCCAGTGTTTACTCCAGACTGTCAATTTTCTGATATTCTGTCTGTCTGTTTCAGCCTGATAGAAACATCTTTTCCTGTCCTGTAAGGAGCAGGCTGGCCAGCCAAAAAATCAAAGGCAGCCTGAAAGACTGACTTTTAGGAGTCAGGAGTCATGACTAGCAGGTCAGTTTGTCTGGTTGCCTGATTATTTCTGTGCAGTTGATTATGAGAGCTGGCTGCAAACTGCCCAGGGACCTTTTAAAAGCTATTATCTTATTCTGTTCTCAAATTCCAGGGTCCTGCAGGAGTACTGTGTCTTGCTGCTGAACTTTTCCTCTTCCACAGAATTTTTTGTCCTGTCCTTGTGTTCCTTCTCGGTAGTTGCAGTATTTCATACCTCCTGTCTTGACTTGTTGCAACTGTAAAACAGTGGCATTTTCCTCAACAACAGAATATTTAAGAAGGTCGCTGTGTTTAGCAAATCTCCTTTTACCTTATTCACATTTTTATACAAAACACAACTGAGTTTGTGTATATTTTTTTTTGCTGCTTCATGTATCTTCAGCAATGTTAGCAACAACGGGCCGATTCTTAGTCACTAGTTGGAGACTAGAAAAAAAATCCTGACTACTCTCAATTCCCTCATTGAATTTTCAGCCCTCAAACTTGTAATTGATTGGCTGAGCCACTTATTTTGGGGCTGCCATGTTACTAACTTTGTCCTGTTTTGGAGCTAAAGTCAACACAACAAAAGAAGCCTTATACCCACCCTGGTAGGTGACACACACCTGAGCAAAAACTAAGATCCTCCAAACCTGAAGATTGCTCCAGTCCCAGAAAATCCAGGATTTGGACAAAGGAAAATGTGAAGTTCCCCCTCATGAATTTTCTGAGGTTGTTTTTCTCAAAGGCTGGGTGGAAGGAGGACAGCAGAGCAGAGCTTTCTTACCCAAGGGGGTAGAGGTGTTGCTCCAAAAACCAGCTGCTCCCGTGCCAGTCCCAGGCAGCGAGCTGCTCTGATGCAGGTTTTGTCACACACAGCCCTGGCTCCCCTGCTATCTGACCTTGGACTTGCTTGCAGCAGGGGGAAGCAGGGCTTCAGAAGGCCAGGGGAACTTTGCAGGAAATGTAATACCTTCCCAGCACCCCAGCGAGGCAAATTGCCAGGCAGAGAGCAGCTTCAGCCTGCAGCCCCACAGCATGTCATCTGGCCCGGTGTCCCGCTAGCAGCGGGATTTCTGTGCACGATTCCTTTTCCATCTCTTTGCACGCCTTCATAACCCCAAAGAAAACATGAAACACAATCTGGCAGGGAAGTGTTTCGCTGGCAGAAGGCACGCTCTCTGTTGAGCTCTGTTTCATGCATGCACTTGTATCCTCTGTTGCTTGCTCACTGCTTTGCAGATTACCAAAAAATTATCAGAATCAGAAGGTCACGTAACTGCCCTTACAACATATGTTGAGATGCTGATAAAAGCCATCATTGCTGAAAAGTGATAGTTTCTTGACTGATATATCCAGTTCCTTATTTTCTGAAAGTAGAATATGAAACCAGAGAGTAATCTGTACATTTCTTAGTATTATATGTATCTACAATATGTCAGTGGTCAGATATGAGAACACAGTAATAGCAAATTATTGCATATATTGATCAAGAGGGATTTTGCATAGCTAGTTATTGCAAAAAGAAGTTGTTTCAAGCAAGATCTATCCTGGCAAAAAAGCTCAAAAAAGAAAAAAGGAGGAGGCTACTAGTTAGAATTATAAATAGTGTTTTGCATAGTTCTATGCAAATATCACATAAACAGATTCAAACATATTCAAAATCTATAATATCAGTAGCACTGAAAGCACAGAATAAATGAAGTCTTTTTTTTTTGGGGGGGGGTGTAAACAGGTTTTATGACAAGATATGAAAGAAAAATTTTTGATGACCTTAAATCACCGCACCTGAAATACTGGGTTCCATTTGTCTGGTTTGGAAATTTGGCATCAAAGGCACGAAAAGAGGGAAGAATTCGAGACAGTGTAGATCTGCAGACACTGATGAACGTAAGTAGAAAAAGTAAACCTACAGAAAACTAATCTGAAATTGCTATGTGGTAGCTTTTCACTCACACAATTTGATTGAGGGTGCACAGCTCTCCAGTGTCATCTAAATGATCTTACTCAGGATTTGTACCACTTTTCTCTGTGTACCGATGTACACTCAAGCACACACAGTTCGCTGGGTTTGTATTTATATGACTACAAAGGTATTAACTGAAGCAACAAATTGATGAGTAAAAAATTATTGTAACATCACTGTAAATTCATACTTGTTCCATTTCTGCAGGGAAAAAAAGTGAGAATAATTTGACATTTTGAAGATTTTAATATCAGTTTCAGGGAAGACAATCTTCCTGAATATTTCATTAAGTGGTCAAACATCCTTTTTATGATATAATATATTCTCTTTCATGTATCACTAGACTGTGGATAAGATAGAAACAAAACATAATTTGTGAAGAAATATGTAATATACTAAGCATTCCAACTCCATAAACTAAGTGAATATTCAAATGTGACAATGGGGTGCTGGATATAGTTATGGTATCAATTTATATATACTACACTTTCATATCTCCCTGTCCTTTTATATGTGCAAAAACAAACCGTAACAAAATATTTATAATTTAGAATTGAACGCCATGCAATTTTAGTTTGTTGGGGTTTGTTTTTTCTTTTTTTTTTTTTTTCCTTTTAGGAGATGAATAAGTACCGGTCTTGGTGTAGTCTTTTGTTTGGTTATGACTGGGTTGGAATTCCGCTGGTCTATACCCAGGTACTGAGATATTATCCTTTACAAAATTCGAAACACAGTTTCCATAAAAGGAGAGCTTGGTGCAAAACATCCATAGACTCGACCAGAGTCTCCGAGCTGTTGAGCACTCGTTGACTCCCATGGGATCATGGATGCCTGGCCAACTATTTAAGTCATATTAATGACTTAAATAGTCATTAATAATGACATAATGCGGAGATGTTTTGGAGGCCTTGCATAATCTGGGAGAAGGGAGGGAAGCACTGAAATGTTTTTATGTTTCCTGGATCTTCTTCCTGGCTATAATTATTCCTGTGGCCTCTCTATTTGTAATACCTCCCTACAGATTTGTAAATGATATGGCAAAAGGCAGTCAGAGGCTTTTGGGTATGTGTTGCCTTATGCATAAGATTGTATTATTGCATGATTTCAATGAAGATTTGTTCTTTGCAGGTTGTTACTCTCGCAGTCTATACTTTTTTCTTTGCCTGCCTGATAGGGCGCCAATTTTTGGATACTGACCAAGGGTATCAGGGACATGACTTAGATCTTTACATTCCAATCTTCACACTGTTACAGTTCTTCTTCTACGCAGGATGGCTCAAGGTAAACTAGCTTTCTGGAAAGGTCATGGGGGAACCCTCCCTAGGGGAGCTGAGGAAGGTGTCAGAGCTGAAGTCAAAGTGTCAGATTTGTGGCACACTGTAAAATCACCGAAGATTAATGGAGTTAGTTACACCAAAGCTGAATTCAGCCCAAAGTGTCCTGTGGTCATAAAGAAACATCATGCAATACCTTTTTAATTCCACCTGACAGATCCTACAGTGAGAAACGGTTGGGAACCTGAAAGAGCTCAATTTAGTAGGACCAGTGCAGCCACAACCCCCCAAGGAAGTATTATGCAAGCAAAATCTGGTCCCAGGACTTGGTCTATAAAATGACAGATGAAAGATTAAAAAAACGCCCTTTCTCCCACTCCACTGTGCGATGGGGAAATACTGCTGCAGACCTGGCATGGGCTGAAAGGGACTGAATCATACTTTCTTCTTATGATCAAAGCCAGCCTTTAGTATCTGCTGTTAACTTAATCAGATGCAGGCAATTAAAGGTCTCTAGTTCCAGAGGGCCATCAAACAGTGACAGCCAATATTGGCTACAACCCCACAGCATAAAAACATTTATTAAAAAGAAGAGTTATAGAAGGAATTGGATGCTACCCATCAGCCCATTGATGCCTGCTCAGTTAACATATCGCCATCGATCTGATAGTTGAGTAATTAAGCCACGTACCTCACGGTGATTCTCTCCTCTGCAGTGAGTATCCATGTAGACTAACTGGAAAAAAGTTTCAAATAAAAAGCAAATTGGTACATTAGGGTCTATATGCATTAAGATGTCCTTTTGGGATTATTAATCACGGCTGGAAACATAGAGCTAACTTTCCTGTTAGAACATAAATTGCACAAAATTGGCCAGTTTTAGAGCCCCCTTCCCACAGCCAACTCCAAAGGGCACAGTAAAGAAGGCAGCACACCGAGCTGGCGGATTGCGGGGGAAAGTAAAGTGCCTGCAGGGCAAGCTCCTCTAGTCCTGTGTCCTAGGAAATCGGGGGGGACAAGGGGTTTGCCGCATAGGGACCAGCCTGGGGGTGAGCGGGAGAGAGAGGAAGGGAGGCTGGTGCGGCAGGGGCAGCATGTTGCTCCTGCAGAAATGTGAGGCTTTGTCTCTAGGCAATGTCTTCCAGGGTTTTACTAGCGGGTTGCAAAACTGTAAGCTGTTCCTCTTGACCACGCTGCTGGTGCTCCTGAAGCGGGGAATGGTTTCCCTTCATCAGCACCCAAAGCTGTCAGTAGCACCTCTTCCAGTTAGGCTCAGGGCTTCCAGCCAACTCCTGGCTACAGCAGGTACGAGATGCCATTGTAACTGAAAAATCTTCCGCATAAGGAAATGAAAGGGAGGAGAAGCAGTTCTAAAAGCTAATTTAATATCAGCAGTGCTCCCTCAGACCGGAGGTTTGTCCAAACCTGCAGTGCCCCCAAGTCAGGATATTTCTGTCTTGAAGGTTACAGCCGGTTTCCTGCTGAGTGTGTTGGGTTTTGGCTGCCAGGCTGCAGAAAGGGCCCTGAGATATTGACTTCCAGTAACTTGGCAATTCCTCAGACATAATGGCTAAACTGAGCTCATTCCTTGGCCTCAGGCCTGGTTTGTTATACGTACAATACAGGAGCAAAGTTTCCCATCACGTGAGACACTTCTAAATCCCCATTTTCATTACGGGGGTAGACGGACCATCCAAATACAGGGCTTAGTTTCTACTCAGCACTACATTCCTTTCCGGAGAATAAAGTCATGTCTCACATGCCAGGACCAGGTCAGCCAAGCAAAAGGCCATCACCGCTGTTCCCTCTGTCCTAGCCCTGCTCACTTTTTTTAGCTCATGTGACAAGTTTTGCAGTGGATTTTTGGGCAGTGATCCCCCGGTTTACACCGAGATGATCCAGAGTCTTCCCTGGAAAGCCACAACGCAGTCTGCGTTCTGGCTCATTCCTATTGCAGCACTTCCATAGCTATACCCAAAATTTAATGCCATGGGCCAGGCCAATGAGTGTGAGCAGAGGTATCCCCTGTCTCCTTTTCGTTCCTGCTGCCTTACGGGTGTTTTTGTCATGTTAGTCTGCTCAGCAGTTCATTTGTTGTCTTCCACCGCTGGCCTGGGAAGTGGTGGCCTAGGAGAGTCAGCAAGTGCTTACCCACTGGTACAACCTAGAGGCACATAGCAATAAATAGCCAGGGAGTGACTGCCTTACTATTATAAGTTATTCAGATCATAGCTGTCCATAGCGAGGTTCATGAGCAGGGCTGTTTAATCATACAGTTGCTTCACCCATATTCATGTTAAACCGAGGACCTGGCCACTGCTCCTGTGCATGGCCATGGTGACCACCAGGAAGGCTTGGGAGGGTCAGCAAGAATGTGATCGGCTTCAAAACCAGGGCTTAAAAAGACAAACAGAAGGAGAAAAGCATGAAGGGGAGAAGATATTTAACCTCAGTGTACCAAGGAACTGAGAAATAGAGAAGCAATCTGGATTTCCTAAAACTTTTTTTTTTAATTTTCCTCTTTCATCTTTTTTTTCTCCCCCAGCAGCTAAGAGTTTTCTCCCCACAATGTACTTTGGTGATCATGGGGATAGGGGGGCGGTCTCTGGATGTTTTTCCGTTTATTTATTCCTTTGCGGAGGGGCAGGACTGGATAAGGCTATGGGCAGCCAGAGAAGTTTCCTTCCCCAGCCTAGTTCCCAGACTACGGTGCCTCACCACAAAGGTGCCTGAGCTCACTGTTTGGTTGTCTCCTCCACAGGATGGGCTTCTCCCCTGCAGTTTTAATCACTTCATGTACAGAAACCCAAAACAGCAGGCTGAATTAAAGAACAAACTCAGATGGCTAGCATGATGCATGGCATCCACTTGAGTCAAGTCTTTTGGTGGGCTGCTTGTCCTGAAAAGCTTCAGAGGGATGCCATCAGCATCACCCTCGATAAAGAAGCAGGGGCTGAGGGCTGAGCTGGAGACACGAGCTGTACTCCCTCCGGCAGACTCCAGCTGCAGGGCTTGGGAATACTGACCCAATGGGCTGGTGGAGTATCGTAGACCATAATGCAATAACAGAGCCTCTAGCTGCTAAACCATTCATTTAAATCAGCCAAAGACAACAATAAGGAAAGGTAATGACTATTTTATGTGACAATTACCATGGCCCAGACATGTCTCGATTCCCAGTAGGCCAGCGCTGACAATCATGATTGACAGCACCAATGAGGCACAGAGGTATGAATCTATAGGGAAAGCAAGCTGTTCCTTCGCTAGGCTGGCAAAAGCATCATATGGGAGCTCAAGCTATGATTGCAAGTGACAGGCAGGGAGAGAGAGAAAAATCCAATCCTATTTTCTCTGCGGCAGCAGTCCTGACATGGCATGCTAACCTCTATTCACTGTCTCATTTTCCTTTCAGGTCGCTGAACAACTTATTAATCCATTTGGAGAAGATGATGACGATTTTGAAACTAACTGGTGCATCGATAGAAATTTACAGGTTGCTGTTGTTATTTCTACTTCCAGCTTTACTGTACCATAGGTTATCATTACATTTAATCCATTTCTTATATTGAGGTACAAATTAAGGGCAACAAGTGTCAGCAAAACAAATTCTTTCCCTGAAGGAGTACCTATGGCTGTGATCCCCAGATTTTTTTTTTACAAGCTAATGCGTCTTGATTTTGGTATTTGGCATTTATGATGCCTGACTAAACATGCAAACAGCTGACCTCAAACTGTAAGCTCACTTTATGCCTGGAAAAACACGTAATGTAGGTCAATCCTGCAAAATCCAAAACCCATCTATTCCCACATAGATAAGAACACATTTTGCTAATCTGAATGTCTAAAGATTACAATACTGTATATGAACCTTCCTTTAAAAAAAAAAAAAAATGGCAGTGAAGATACCAAAAAGACCAAGCAGGGCCCTGAAGTAATAAGCGGGGCCCATACCATGATTCATGTTGTGATGCTGCCGCCCACGGCAGCATCTGTGGTCGGCACAGGAGCCAGTGTCCTCAGTGGCAGGAGATGTGAGATTGCCAGGGTACAGATTTATTGCAGTTATCTCCGATTCCCAAACAGCCCCTGTCTGTTGTGCCATGAAGGAGACCAAAGACATGAAGAGGTCCCATGGCACCCGCTGCTCTCCTTGCAGGTAGAGCCAAGCATAGGGGTGAGCTGCTGTCGGACCCCACGTCTGCTGGGGACCACTGAGACTGCAAAGCAGAGCCCAGGTGTTAGAGGGAGCAAGGGCAGGGCAAGCAAACCAGCATCTTGAGCAAAGCAAGCAATGCAGGTACGCGCAGGAGTGGGAAAGGCCTTCACGCTGCCAAAGATGCTCTCTGGCTTAACACCACTTCAGGCTACTTGTGCTACGGTGCCTCAGAGCCCTTTGTATAAAATATATTGGAAGGCCCTAGAACAGGATGGTCACATACTTGGTTCTGAATGTCTTAAACTGTGCATGAAGCCTATCAGAAAGCTTCTCGACCTCTGGACATTTTAAGGAGCACAACTAATACTCTACACAGACTTCCCATAGCACGTGGAGGATCACATGTCTATTTAACTACATCATGCGTGAGGAAAGGACTTCAATCTGACGCAAATATCTTTGCAGCATAGAAGACTCAAGTTACAATAAAATTTATGGTTTCATGAGTATAGGAGGGTATAGGCGGTATATTTTATAATACTGAGTCTCTTCCCAATGCCCAGGCCAGCATACACAGCTTACTTTAAAGGGTTTCTGAAAGAAATGTTGACCCAGGGAGTACAAAGCAGATTATTTTGTATACTGTACTATGTTGAAAGTGACGTGATTTATACCAAAAAAATCTAAGGTCTCACTTCTGGCGGTGGACGAGATGCACATGAACTTACCAAGGATGGAGAAAGATATTTACTGGAACGATTCCTCTGCCCGGCCGCCCTACACAAAAGCAGCTGCTGATTACTGTATTCCTTCATTTCTTGGATCGACTATTGAAATGGGGTGAGTGGCACTAAAGGTCCTTAATGCCATCAGAAAGATCACCACCCTTACAGCCCACGTTGACTGACAGACAGTCAGCACAGGGCTGTGGGCTGTGACGATACTGTGAGCGGGGAAGATGGAAATGGGAAAT
This sequence comes from Gymnogyps californianus, assembly GCF_018139145.2. Lineage (NCBI taxonomy): Eukaryota > Metazoa > Chordata > Aves > Accipitriformes > Cathartidae > Gymnogyps > Gymnogyps californianus. The sequence goes on from NC_059471.1 coordinate 179,266,181, forward strand.
GATGTTAGGAGGGAGTGGACAGGCTGATGTTGGTGGGATGATGTCTCCAGTGGTCCATGTACTCATACAAATTGTGCACCCGTAGCTTAAATTATGTAATTAATAAATAGAGTATGTTTGCAGGGAGGGTTTGTTGATAGTCTCTGAGCACAGGATGGCACCTGAAGACAGGGATTGACTTTTCTTAATAATCCTTTATTTACTACAGCTTCTTCATACATCCCCCAATTAGCAAAATAGCTATTCCTTTTTGTTTAGTTAGCAGATGATGGCTAAAATCAGTCCAGATTTTTGTGAAGATAAACAAGAAATTATCTTAAACATTGTATGACTTTTCATTGACTAATAATCTAGGCATGGAAGTTGAAGCAGTTAGATTTTGTGAAGGGATGAAGAGGAGTTATTTGCATAGATCAACACAAGAACCATCATTATAAAGAAACATATAGAGGATATAGGATTACCCCCTGCTGTCAGGATCTGTATGACAAATCAGTGGTAGGCCAGTTAGCTTAGAAGCTGTTGAGTTTAAATATTTGTGACATGCTGTAATATAGAACAGGTCAGTAAGTGTAAATACCACCATGCCTGAACAAAAACCAGGGCAAGTAGACGTTTTTATCTGAAAATCTTTTTTAAAACTTTATAGTAGCCATTTTTTTAACTTGAAAACTTATCTCAAGAAGTTTTCAATTTTTCCAAAATTTTCCAGCCTTTATCAAAATAAAATGTGCTTAAGTTTTTGCTTCATTTGGCCTGGAAATTGATGTTTTCTCATTTTTATTCCTCTTATTTTTCCATTTTTTGCATGCATTCTACTACAAAGAAAAATGGTTTATATGAGTTCCTTTTATCACACACAGCCTTTTCAGAATTTATTTCCTTCTGGAAAAACCATAAAATGGCCAAAAGAAAAGAAGAAAGTAAAAAAGTAAAGAAGAAAACCTCATAGAATATAATTTATTTTACTGCAATTGCTAGGGGAAAAAAGTGGCAAAGAAGAAACACTATTAAGTCTGCAAACAATTTTTTAATAAGAAGCACTTCACACAAAAAATGAAGGGGGGGTGAATGAAAAATAGCTCCATGTTAGCCCCTGTGCAATGCAAACAGCTCTGATGTGTTGACTTTTTTATTAATTATTTTCTCCTCTGAACTGTTTCTCTGTTCATCTCTCTCAAAAAACTGGGTAGTTCTTATGCAGACTTCAAAAACAAGGTCTAAAGACTCATCCAAGTCCAAAGCAAATATATAAAACTTGAGCCCAAATCCAAAGTCTTCTCCTGTCCCCTCAAGCCAGCATCCGGAAGAGGTTACCCAGAGAGGTGGTAGATGCCCCATCCCTGGAAACATTCAAGGTCAGGCTGGACAGGGCTCTGAGCAACCTGATCTAGTTGAAGATGTCCCTGCTCATTGCAGGGCGGGTTGGACTAGATGACCTTTAAAGGTCCCTTCCAATCCAAACTATTCTATGATTCTATGGTCTTCACAAACGCTGGATGAAGTTCCTTTGTCTCTCTGGGTTAGTGTTGCCTCCCTGTGCTCCTCGCCTCAGATTTGGCCTGAGCCCCTTTGCCATCCTTGCCCTTAGGACAGGTAACTGGGCCAGTTTGCCTTGTCTTCTGAGGTGCACTGAGTCAGTAATGTGTACTGAATCGCCTGGCAGACACAGCAATGGTTGTTCTCATGAACCACCGAGGCTGGGCAGGAGAAGAGTACCAGGTACAGGTTGGACTTTCAGACACACTGTCGTGCCCCAGAAGTAACTGAGATTTGGCCATCTGAGTAATTCCAACATTTTTTGAAACCGTCACACTCTGCTTCCAGGAGTAGCTTTTTCACTGTTGTTAGTTTTGCCCGAAGGATTCTCCTGAAAAAGTATCTACAGCCGAGCAGGGTTTCTTTCTCCCCTTTCCCTCACCCTAAGCACAAGCCTAACCATGTGGAGCTGCCACAGAGGGCTGCAGCCCAAATATGAAACGGTGCCAGATGCCTGGCTGGATGCTCTCCCAGCCTGGTCCTCAGCAGAAGAGACACCTGGATGTGGAGAGCTTTCTGTGTGTTCTGGTCCAAAGGCACAGGCACTATTTCCTGGCACCCTCACCCCTTTTTCACCCTTTCCATGCCCTTACCTGGGGACACACTAGGGCCTTGGTTCCTATGTCTTCCTGCTGAGACAGCGGGATATATGTGCATGCAGACCACATGCTTCCTATACATAAGTGACACCTACTACCTGGCTTTATTTGGCAGGCTGGCTGATACTGAATTCCTCTATGGGGAAGAGTGGCCCTGGGAAGAGGAGAAACACCGAAGGCAACGTTCAGTGCTGAGAAGAGTCAAGAGATTTCTCAGCGTCCATGAGGGCCCTTCATCCCCGGCCCACCGGCGCTACAGTCGGCAGACAAGTGAGAATTCGGTGTTTTTCCCAGCAGATGAAAAGGGGCACATCAGACGGTTGCAGGAAATGCACACAAGAGGGAGACACTCTACCTCGAGCTTCAAGAAGAAATATGAAGGAGTTGACAGAAGTAACAGACTTCATAGTAGCAGAGATCTAGGACCCATAACAGAAACCTCAAGGAACGAGGCACAGTTCGGCGACAGTGACACCTCATCCGAGACAAACAAGCCAGTTCCTGAGGTCGTCATCTCTGAAGCTGAGGAGAAAGCACCTGATGTGCTGGGCAAACCAGATCTGCAAACAGGGCGCACCGCAAGCATGCCAGAAGAGGAGCTCCAAAGGAGCCTAACTGAGGCAAATGTGACTCTTCTAGACCATCCTCTTTTCCCCCCAGAAATGACTACATACCTCCCAGGCTCTGAGGTGCATCAGTCACTTCCTACTGTGATAGGGGAGCACAAACATGAACCCCATGGTAGTAGCATAGCTGGTTTCATAACAGATCATGAGAGAAACCTTCAGCGATGGAGTTTACCAAGCTTCCATAGTGATAGTACAGTGTCAAGTGCTGACACTGCACTGCCTTTAACAGATTCTGGGACAACTTCACAACAAAGGACCTTCAGAGACGGAAAAAATGTTACTTCTGCTGCTGCTCCAGAGATGTTTGAGATGCAGCACTTATGGGAAAACCTGGATAGTAAAGAAACGGCCATAGTAGAATTTTCTAATGAGAAAAGTGAAAGAAAACTTTGAACGTGCTTCCCCTGGGTTTGACTGAACTTCTCATATTCTCTTGAAAGTGGTTCTCGCACAGATTTGCTGAAAGTGCAGAAGGGCAGACACGATGCTCAGACAAGTCCTGAGCAAGATCCAACAGAGGATTTGGGCACCTAAATAGGAGGCATTGTAGTGACATGCTTTAAGCCACTTGGTCGCTGGCTTGAAATCTGTGACCCTATGGGGGAAACATCTATAGGGAGAACTGGGAGCCTCAGGAGTGGATGCAAACCAGCCAGTGCACATGGCAGCAAGCTGTGTAGCCTCACCTAGAGGAAACACTAAGGTTATCAGAGTGGAGGTGGCTCTGTCCACTTCGGATCCACCCGAACAGTGCTACTTTTGGCCGCTCCTTCAGATTAAGGTCCATGACATCCTTGTAAGACCCACCAACAGTTTTGGTTTCTACTCAAGTGGCTCAAATGGGAGGTGTGGACTCAATTCCCTCCTCAGACTGGAGAGATTCAGCCCACCATCTCTCACTGCCTGGAGGAACGCTTGAAAAATCAGGCTCCTCGCTTGGGTGAGGCAAGAGCCTGCCCCGCTCCTGCTGAAGCTATGCCACTACAGAGTGGAAAAATAAAAGGATTAAATGTTTAACTTCATTAAGAAAAATGGAAGAGGCAAAACTGCTGATGAGCTGGGCGTGGGAGGTCTGAGCCTTGGTCTCTGCTCCTTGGAGCATGTATGTTGCATACCTAGTGGCTGTTTATTGTAAAACGCCGTTCCCAGGTGGCCTCCCTAGTGATGACAGGGCTGTGGCACTCTCTCAAGAGGTGATGGAGCTGCAGGGGCACTGAGCTTAGGGCTCCACTCTTGCAGAGATCTTCAGCTGGAAGCGCACAGGCTGCGGTCATCCCAGGGAGACAACCAAATGGCCCAGGACTGCTAGCAAAAATTGTTCTCCGCTTCCTTCCCCCCTTCCCTGTTCCCATGCTGCCCAGACGTACCACACACGTTCTCCATTAACCCGAAATCGAGCCAGCATTAGATGGTCCTGCTGCTCCAGGGGTGGCCAAGCCACCTCCCTAAACCTCCTGGTAGCAAGCTGGCCTTTCAGCTGCTGCTCCTGCAAGAAGTCTCAAAGCAGGCCCTGAAAGCAGCGGCAGCTCTTTGATTTTAGCTCTCACCCACATCTACACGAACGCAGTCCAGAGCGTGACGCCAGCATTCCCCCACAGGTGAGTATCCAAGTAGACGGTCTCTCTAGACAAGGGAGAGACGACGTAGCTCAGGGGCTGGGAAGAACAGAGAGAGGGGGAGATGCAGAAAATTATGGGGCTGCAGCAGCCAGCAAGTCCACCCAGCTCTCTTGCTCAGAAGGTTGCACTTCAGACAACAAATCAGCATCTCTACCAGGGTAACTGGTAGAACCAGTGGCTCCTGGGAGTCTTCAGGACCCCCTGAAGCTGTGAAGGGAATGAACGGACCTGCCTACTCCTGCTCCTCTGGCCAACAGCTTAGGTGAGGAGCCCTTCCAGTAGGCTATCACATACAGCAGAACTCTACTATCTCATCTGGGTAGGCTTTGAAAAAAAATCAACCGCCTTCCCCACTTCTCCTTCTTCCAGCTTTGTTTCAGTCTGGGAACCAGCTCCTGTTGGTCTGAGCATTAGACATGGTCTGAGCAGTGCCACCCTTTCAAATCCTTCAAAGACACTAGACAAAAGCACATGTATCCCCATCAGTTTAGGAAGCAGAGGACACTTAGCCCAAGGAAGAGCTGTTTAAACTCATATTATGGGAATTTCAGGTATGCAGAAAAGCCAAGCACAGATTTCCCAGGCACCTACGGAGGCACTTCTTCACACCATGAGATGAGGTGACACTGGTGTCTGACAGCAGCTGAGTAGTAAGGTTTGATCACAGTTTTGGAGTAAGGCGTTCTGGTGCAACCTCACTCTTGCCACTCAGCAAGTCCTCAGGCAAATCAAGTTGCTATGTTCAGGTTTGACCAACAAAATCAGAACCTCAACAGAGTGAAATTATATTGAAATAAACAGCACCTTAGCCTAGCAGTCCTATTTTCTGGATGGCCCTTACTAGGCAATGCCCAGCTTCTGGCAGCATTCTCTAGCTTTTCAGTCATCAGAGCCCCACACTGCTGACTCTCCCTGGGGAAGAGGACTCTATTGGCCTGTGACAATGGTGGAAACGCATAGTTTTCCCTTCCCTACATCAGCAGAGAAAAAAAAGATTTTCCTCCAGCATTCCCTCTTTCTTCCCTATTCCCTATTTCTTCTTTTAGCTGAAGCCACACCTTTCAAGTCAATATTTTCTCAATTTAATTGCATCTGCCACTGTCAAGGAACTCCGTTTACCAACAAGCTCAACTTTAACAAATGCTAAATTTTAAGTATAAATGATACATTTTAAGGATACCCAGACAGCTCCAGTCACGCAGCTAGACACAAAGTTAAAGTAACTGCTGCTCTCCTTGGGAGCCTGAAACACCCCTCTATAGCACTTTGTTAAAGTCAGGAGAGCAATACAGGTTTTGGGGGAGTTTGGCCATACTCCTCCCAGCCATGCATGTATAGGAAGGGCTTTCAGAAGCTGTGGAGAAAGTCTGGCCTATTATCTAGCTCTCTCCTCATAGTACATAAGCTTGAGGAACCGTGCTTCTCTCTGTAAGGGAATTTAAGTCAGAAAGCAGAGGTGACTGTAAAGTGCCCACTACAAATCTGCAGAGGTCCCAGTCCCACCATACCTCCTCGCTCTCCTCCTTCACACAGCTTCCACCAGAGCTTAAGGTGTTGGAGCAAAGTGCTCATCCTCCCCAACCCAGACATCAGCACGTTTCATCCCAGCACTGCTAAGCCTGAAGAAGCCTTCCCAGCTTCTCATCATCCAGCTCTGCTCATCTTCCATCATCTTCTTCTCAGCCTGGTCGCTACCTAGGACGCACATCGCTGCTTTCCACCAGGACATTATGCATCTCACGAGCAATGATTTTGCTGCCTCTCCCACTCACTCTGCCCAGCAACTGTGTTCATTCTTCGATGGAGGCTAAGGGTGGCCACACAGTAGCCATGAGGTAGATAAAAGCTTCAGTTAAGTCCCACGGAGGTGTCTGTTAGACTTGTAGACGCATGTTAAATTAGGAATGACAGCTCTGAAGTCCCACAATGTAATCTGCAATAGTGGGCCAGCTCCAGGTTAGCTATAATATTCTGTTCGCTGCTTGTAAAGAAGCTGGGGTGAGTTATCAGAAAAATTTCCTCTCGTCATTTAGTCTGTTATCTCACTTTTGCAAACATCTGTGGGCTCTGATTTGTATTAAATTATCTTTTGGGATTATGTGCTCTCTTAGGCACTTCTCTCGGTAAACTATTAGCATGGTAAATGGACTATTTTAGCAAACCCAACAATTTACAATTCATGTTCACTGGTATAAACAATGTTGAATTATTGCATGAATAAAGGCACTTTGAGAAACACAGTTGTCTTGACTGTATTGAACTGTCAAGAAGCACTTCTGGCAAAGGTTCAACCTACCACGCAAGTCAACTTGATGTCTACCACGAACAGCGAGGCAGACCTACAGAAGTTGGCAAAGCTGGAAAAGACTGAGGAGAGAATAGGGCCAGGATGGACAAATAGGTGAGAGCAGCAGCTTGCTCCCATCAAATGGTGTTAATCTTGAGCAGGATGAGATATATCAGAACAAAGAGAGGGCTGGTCTCTGCATGCACTGCCTGACTTTCCACCTGTTTCGAGGATGTGTTCACGCCCTGCGCTGGAATTTATAGAGCCGAGATATCGGTGTAGAGACTGACAGGGTGTAGGGACACATCCCACCACCCTTAAAATCCTCCATCATAAATAACAGATCTCTAACTCTGACTGCAAGCTCATGTTTGAGGAATATATACGTATTTTAGAAATAATGGAAATGTACCAGAGTGTTAAGTCCGCTGCATAGTAGAGGAAAATGCTGTCAAATGAGTGATAGGGCTTTATAGATGTTTGTTTGTCTTGGTTTACAACCAACCAAATGACATTGTCTAGACAAGTAAGTTAGCTCATGGTCACTCTGTTCTTTAAGAGTGATATGGACAAAGGGGAAACAAGTCAAGACTGGCCTGAAATACATGGTAACTTCGTACAGCTCAATCTTGTCTGCAAAAAGAGACAACTGGCAGCAGAGTCCCCGTTGCTAGAGGTTGATAGCCTGGATGCCAAATGTGTAACACAATGTGGCTGCAAATAGAGAGTCATTAAAACATGCACTGGAGTGAGGGAGTGTTTCATACTGGAAGGCAAGATCAGTATTTCAGAGATACCTACACGCAAACCATCTCACTTTAGTAATACTTATTGAGTCTTACAACTGAAGCCTTAAAATCTAAAGGGCCATGATCGTAACGCTGCCAAGGCCACTAACGGATGTTGTGTTTGGTCTGTGTTAAGCACATCCAGACAGGCGGCAGCACCAAGTCCCCCGGCGCCACCAGCCCCTGCCCCAGCGATGCCACAGTGGGGCCGGTCTCCAGCTCCCCACGGCCCTGCCCTGCCTGGGAGGTGCCCGGTGCCCAGGGCTGGGGCTGCAGACATTTTTCAGCTTTAGGGAGACGCAAGCAGCCCCAAAACCCCAACGCATCCCATCTCTCCCCTCCAGGCTGCAGAGCAACCTGGATTTTCAATTGCTGTCGCACCCTCTCCTCCCCCCCCTCTCCGGCCTCACCGCACAGAAACTGCTGTAAGAAAACAGAAAATGAAACTGAAACAGTGCTAAGTCCAAAGCAGATTTTCCTTGGTTAAGTTTTATTCACGTGTACGGGGGCAGTGTCAGCTTTAGCAATCCAAACAAATACTCCAATGGGTATAATTTAGGTGAATCCTCTTTTGCCAAATCAGCGCCGCCACCCGTGGCTCTTCCACACCTCTGCCGGCGCTGAAGCTGCTGCCGCTGCTGACAAGAAGTGGCTGAGCAAGGGGCAGTAGATGTTTAGTGCCGGTGTGTTGGTCTCGTAACTCATCTGAGGTGGAGGGACGCTGCGGTATCCCTTTGCATCTCCCTTTGCAAGGGTGGCGGTCTGGGTTTTGTAATGCGAATAGATGTTGCTCCCCGCTGCCCGCGCTGCCAAGGGGCAGAGGTGTCAGACGCTAAAAGCAGCATCTGACCTAAGACGCGGACATTAAACACCGAGACCCAAAAGAGGAAAAAAGTGTCAGGCGAGAATGAGCCCAAGGGAAAAAGCAGGTTTGAGAGATGGTGTAAGGAGCAGGAAATTGTGTGCAAGGAACAGTAGTGGAAAGCGTAGTGGTCACACAGGCATCAGTCGAATGCCTCTTTATATAAACTGGTTGGAGCAAGCCCATATAAAGAGAATTTACGTGGCACTGAAGAAACAAGGTTGGACAAAACCCTGACCATGGAAAATAATGAGGAAAAGGAAGTTAGTAGGAAATGAGGTGGAAACTAGCACACAAGAAGAAAAAAGGATACCTAGACCAGACCAGACGGGGATTAGTTTCCCCCACTTGTAACTGCTATCTTGTCAGCCTGGCACTGATCAGCATTTTTATCCTTCCTGCTCTTTCGCAAATCCGAGTGCTGAGCTGTTTTCACTTCATCCTGAGAGCTGTGGTGTCCATCAGTTGTCCAGGAAAAATTGTTTCTTAGTTGTAAACATACACAGATTGAACCAAACTATGTAATTTGGGACAAGGATCACCCCAAAGCCCTTAAAACCCGGAGGGGGACAACACGACTGCATTTAGGTCCAGAGTTTCAGTTAAAGCCCTTCTTCACACATGTGTTGAAGATCATTACATTAACATTTGGGTTAAGGCAGAATAAATGTTATTACAACTCAGTAGTAATCCTTCCTATGAACAGCTTTTGCAAATCCCACTCTGTCATTCCCACGGTCAAAAATGCAGTAAAAAGCAGACATAAAGACATCTCCTAAAATCCAGAGCGGGCCGGTGCGAGTGGTGATGTCAAGAGACTGAAAGCCGCTCATGCAGAAGGTTTGGTCTTCAATAGACTCCTGGAAGGGAAAACACGTGCCCTTGCGGCCGCCTGCTCCAGCCCCAGCTCAGGGAGCAAGGAGCAGGGAACGGGGAGCGGGGAGGCCACGGATACGTACCTTTACAACGTATTGCTCTGCTGTCAGCTTGTACTCGTGGTGTCCGATCGTGAAGCTGATGTGAGGCAAGCTGGACAGTCTTCTGCAGTCTACAAGAAACTGTATGCGATGCACTGATTGAGACGGGATCGGTTTGCATTTTTTTAAGTATTGCCCTCTGAATTCAAGACTTTCGTGGCAGGTAGTAGTGAATTTACTACAGAGAAACACCATTAGGCTGAGTTATGGCCCAACACTGCCCTCCGGCTTTCCAGCTCCTGCACTGGGTCAAACCAGCCTAGCAGCCCAGACCACTGCACCAAAGCCCCTAGGGACCCAAGGCTGATGAAAATCCTTGCGAGCCCCAAAAAGAACAAGGTGAAGGGGGACTCTGACGTCCCCCCTGTACAACTCGGAAGCAAAACTGAGTGTGTGAGCCCCAGCGAACCCATATTAGCAAGGTCTGCTGAGCAAAAGTCCTCCGATGCTCTGGCCTGGACTGGGTGGAGGGAGCTGCCTCCAGCCTACGCAGGGAGTGCCCTATGGCTGCAGCTCACCCCACTCCCTCCTGTAACATCATCGGTTTAGGGAAAAAAAAGCCAGTGAGGAATACAGCACTTTATACCTATACTCTGCCCTGGAGTGGGATTTAAAGAGCAGAAGAAGGACTAAACTCTGGCATGGTCATTAATTTTCATAAATAATACATTCACTTACAGTAACACAGAAGATCATTTCCTGGCCTTTCTAGTTATTTCATGAAACAACTGGCATGTTAAATGGCACCGCAGAATGCTCCAAGCCCCAGAGGGATCTTTGCTGTAAACCGTAGTGTTTAAAGTCATTGTTTCAGAGGCTTTCTAGAGGGAAGAATCTACTTTTTGTTGTTGTTAAATCTGCTTTATGAAAACATAGCCCTAAATCTTGTGTATACTTACCAGGTGTCGTACCATTAGAAAAAAATAAACCATGGGATACAGAGGACAAGGGTAAAAAAGCCAGCATAATGGTTTGTAGGATACGAGAAGCAAGACATAATTCATTTACATAGCTAGTATGCCCAGAACAAATTAATCCTTGCTGGAAAGAGATAACAGTTCTGGTAAAATCACTGATGGGTGTACCCACTTATACCGGGATAAATTTGAGCCAATATACTCAGCCTGTCTGTGGTTTCTACAAAAACAGTCATAGAAAGTCTTATTTTCAGGATGCTTTTTTGCAGAATCTGACATGCTGTCTGAGTGCTCTTATGTCAGCACTGGAGTATATAAACATATACTGCAATGATCTGTTTCTTGTTTATATTACACTAATATAAGTGCATTAGAAATAAATATTTTCTCTATATCCATTAGTATGTACCATTATAAAACCAACTTGTTATTAAAGCATACTGTTTGACATGTATCTGAAAATTTGAATGAAAACAAAATTTAAGGTTTAATTGAGAAAGAATCAGAAGCCTCAGGAGTCACACAGATGCCACTCCAGGTCCTCCTCTTACAAAAGGCGGCAGATTAAAGGTCCACTTTGTCTTTGATCTTTGCCCAGTGCACTGGGCAACCGTAACACTTAATTTTCTTCCAAGTGCAGTTTTGTGTCAGGATCAAGACAACCGTGAAGTTAACAGAAACCATACGCGGAATCTTTACTTGGGGCACTGGAGCTGCGGCGATGTACTAATTACCCATGGGAGTCAGCCAAGGGCCAGCAATAAGGCACGGTAAAAATAAGCTGCTCTTTCCCTGGAGGCGGGTGAGTTTAGCCATCTCAGGCTTGTTATCTCAGCGCTTTAGACGTTAGAAAGGTTCAGTTATGCCATCTGAAAATTGCCAGCGGGAAGATGTGAAGGGCGGCAGAGAGACATCCCAGCCTGTCCCATGGGCAAGGTGGTGTGAAAGCCTAACCTACCTCGAGCAACCTCGGCTCACACAAGCCCCCCAGTGAGGCGTGGGGAGCTGGGGACTGCAGGTGTGGGGCCAGAGAGACCATGAAGTGATACATCAAGGCCGTTTTGGCCTGCTGGAGGAGGTGGATGTGGCCCTCAGAGGGCAGGCAGGGATGAGGAAGAGCGGTGGGGAACATCAGCAAAGGGGATGCAGAAGAGAAGGAAGAATAAGAGACAGCAAAGTCTGTCCCGCACCCCGTGGCTCATCTGCCAGGAACCAGCGTTGTGAGCATCACAGCTGCGCATCCCTCCCAGGAGCCCCAGCCCAACACCGCCTGCTCCCCTGCAAGCTGACAGTGAGAGGTCCTGTCAGTGAAGCCATTGTCGGGCTGTAATCACGATACCTTTCCCTTTCCGTTTGATGCTGATGGGGCTGGCCATCAGCACTGAACCCCTCCTGGCTCGAGCAAGCTGATGGGTGTAGCCAGGGACTTTGAAAGGAAGTGCTCCTCTGATTTTCCAAAAGAAAATTATCTCTGATGTAGAGTACGGATCGATTCCTCGAACTCACACACCCTTTACTTCCTTACACACCAGTGCTGATGAGTACAGGAGAGGAGGTGGACATCTGGGAGGAGGGCTGGGGCAGCAAGGCAGATGGGTCAAAACCAGCATGGCTCTGAGTTCAGTGCTGTCCTGGAAACAAGGCTTTCCCTGAGATGTTTCTGAACAGTTATTTCAGTTATTTTCCCACCCTATAAGCTCTTTGCACCAAATACCAGTTTCTCTTCCTCTCTGGCTGTTTTCTGGCTGTGTAGTTTTTACCTCTCCCATATGCGATGGACTTGCCCCAATATACTCCTGTAACCGTCTGATTTGTGAAGAGGGGCCGGTGATAAGAGAAGTGCCTGAGTCAACGATGGCTTCGCAGCCGTGGGAGCAAAATGCCACCCGTCCCTGGATCTTTATGCTGCAAGTGAAAAACAAAGCATCTTTAAGCAAATGGTGTATACACTGTGACTGAAGCAGCATATTATTGCTAGCTAAAGTACCAGAGTAGGGACTGAAGTTAAAACTAGCTGCCAAGCTTTGCCAGTCTTAAAAGACAAGAATGTCTTTAGAAGACAAGAAAGTAATAAAAGGAAACTGCATGAGGAAGATGTCTTGTCTGTGGACCCACTTTTCTCTCTCGGGACTCCTACAGCCCTAATCATTTGCCGCCTGCTGATGAATTTGTCCCCACCCACAGGTATGTGTCCTCATCGATTAACGCAGCAGGAGGAGGAACGAAGGGACACTGACTACTTCGACCAAGATTAACAGGAAAGATGAGAGCAGGACCCAGAGCTGGATTCAGCTCCTGGGTGCTTTAACCTCTTAACTGAATAGTCCACCAAGAGTCAACTTGACCACTGGTGTATCATATTAAAACATATTAACATGCTCTCCCAGAAACCAGCTACCCATGTCACAGCAGATTTAGAGAGCTAATAAACCCGTGTCTCATCCTGGCGAACCCCCTCTTTGAGCGGCACAAGGGTAAAACACTGCAGCTGAGCCCTACTGCATCTGTATCACTAGGTGTTTCTGTCTCTGTGGGTTTTACCTGGGGAGGTGAATTCCACCAGGTATTTCATACATACATACTTGTTCAGGTGGATTTGCCAGTAGGTTTTCTCAGTGACTGGGACCCAGTGGATTGAACCTTTGTAGAGAGAATGGTCTATCCCCCCCAGAATCAACTCACCACCATTCTCGGTGTCATCTCCTCTGAAAGCAGAAGGCAGGTTAACACAGACATGGGAGTGTGACAGCATGCACCGATGAGATTACACTCAAAAAGCAAAAGACAAACCACAGCCCTTTCTAAATTCAGATATGCATGGCTGAAAGGGATTATTTCTAAATTATAACTGCATATGTCCCAACTCAGAGCCTCCAAACAACCTCTGAGAAGACTTACTGTAGGCTGCCAAGGGCTAAGATAAGCATCAGGAGCAGGCTGAGCCAGTTTGCTACTCTCACCTCAGAATAAACACTAGATAAATTGGTGGAGTTACAGCTAGGTCTAGATTAGGGAACAAGTTTTCTTTTCTGAAACATGGCTACTTGGGTGTAGCACGGCATGTCTGCTTGTCTCCATGGGCCAGAAGGAAACCTCTGGCAACTCAGACATGGTGAGTCTGAGCTGGGAGCTTTTCTTTTGTTTATGACCAGCTCTAACAAGAATAACTTCCTGTCCAAAAATTCATGGTCCTCCCCATAACATTTTTCCTTTTCACTCCATATTTTTCAGTGTCAAATTGAAAAAAAAAAACCCACACCAAAAACCAAAAAATGGGGGAAATTACTTTCTAGAGTTAAAGCTTTATACAGATGCACGGTTGTCTCTATCAACAATTAAAATAGATTTACTTCTTTTTTGGCAGTGTCACTTTAAAGACTGACCTTTTCAGATAGAAAGAGAAGACCGGCTCCTCTACCAGCTGCTGGTTCATGATGCTGTCAAACACGGGCAGAGCATTGCCCACTGCTAAGGAGGGGTAGCCCAAGCCCAGCACGCCATCAAAGTGGGCAAGGGCAAAGGTTGTTCCTGGCTCAAACACCGACTCACCAAAGTCCTGTGCCTTGATGGAGATGTTACTTATCTGTTTGGTACAAAAAAAAAAAAAACCAATTGAAAGCAAAGACACCATCAATTACAAGAAATTAGCCACATTTCAGATCCATATCAATGGATTCATTCCATTTATAAAGCCTGGATATCCTTGTGTGACTTGCATCAACATAGCAGGTGCCCATTTGGTGGGTAAGCTGCACCAGCTCCTTTTAATACCTTAATTCTGTGGGTGTTTCTTCATAAACCCAGGACAAGACCCAAGGAGAGAAGCAGAAATGCCAAATAAAATCTTAGGGATTTGTCTGGGTAGCCCAAAGCCGGAGCAGCACCCACACGTCTCAGGACCCAGCTTGGTGAGACCTCGCCCTGCCCTTGCCTAAACCAGGCAAGGTTTTCCAGGGCAAGGCCAGTATCTGAACTGCCCTGAAAACCTGGCTGACCTGGAGGCTGACACCCATTTTAGGTGGATGCTCACCTGCAGCGTGTCTTTGCCAGCAACGCCCAGAAGCTGTCCCGTGCCGTACTGCAAGGAGAAGGCTTCCCCTCCGTGCTCATATGAATCCGACAGAAAGGACTTAAATTTCTGGTGCACCCCTACACAAAACAAATGACACCTGTGCACCCAGGGGAGGTCTCAGCAATGCACCCGCTCCTCGATGCACAACTGGCTGAGATGCAGGCGAGACAGATTTTTGCTTGTCTTACAAGGAAGGTGTTGATGGAGGTGCCCGTTCCCCCGCAGGCACCCCAGTTTTTCTGTACCTTGGAGGTTATTTTGGGTTTTAAAGACAAATGAAAACAAAAATGGGCATTTCCACAGCTATTTGTAGCTCTCTTATTTTCATGCCTTTTACATCAGGCACCTCGTGGTGCGGAGGGATGCTTGGCAGCTGCAGGCAGCACCCGCCCTGCCTGCAGGGTGGCATGGAGGGGCAGAGACGGAGGAGCAAGCCGGGGAGGGGAGAGCGGCCCTCGGGGGTACTCCAAATCCTCCCCTCCCAAATCCCTGCTGCAGGCAAGCTCCTTGGGAAAGGAGAAGTGGCCAAGGTACCCGAGACACGAGGAGTGTAAGGGAGGGTAATGTTTCTTACTGCATGCTTCGCTGATGCAATAAGCGGAAGGGACCCAAAAATTGGAGGAGCCGGTGTCAAACACGACGGTGAACCTCTGGGGTGGTGTGCCGACGCTCACAACACCGTAGTACTGCGCCTGGGGGAGGAACAACCCGGTCAGCCTCGGGCTGCCTCCCGGTGAGCTATTCCTGAAGAAAAGGCAGACTTGGTAGCATCACGCAATGCCTTCTCAGGGGGTTCGGTGCAATTTCATTTAAACGTAAATGCACGCCACAGGGAAGTGTGTCTGGCTCCATGAGCGGCTGCGGGCAGCAGATTTCACTCCAGCTGCAGGCATAACAGTGCAGCATTTTTAAAGCCTTTTAAGCAAACATTCACTTGGGTTGCCCATGAAGTCAACAAGCCCTCTTGCACCGACTTCAGTGGTGGCAAGGTCAATCCCAAGACAAAGCTCTCACACGACCACACAGGCTTTCAGGCAGCTCCCTACTTATGTCAGTAAGAAATCAGTGATGCAAAGACAGCACGACCCGCCTCCGCCGGCATCAGAGGGCTCCGACCGGTGGCACAAACGCTGTCACATGTGTCTGGGCTTTTTCTTTCGTAATTAGCAGCTATTAGCAAGTCAAAAAATGAATTCTGTTGCAGAGACTGTATCTGATGTACTGAACAAAGTTCATTCAGTGGATAAAGAAACCACTGACCATCCCTGGATACCAACTGAGGCTAGAAATAATCTGTGAACACGTGAATGCTGGAGTGAAGAGCTTATCCACATCCCGAATGCAAGTGTCTAAGTGCCCCTATCTGGCCCTGGAAGAGCACTTCAGCATTAAGAGACCTATTTTTAGGAAGAGGCATTTCTGGAATTCAAACGCAGATAGAAAAGCAATAGCCAGTGCCAAGTCTTTTGTAGCAATACAAATATTTGAATATGTATCTTCAAGTGCATACTTGTTAATTAATACACTGAATATAGTTTCTGACCCCGGAGTTTACGGTCTGAATGAGATAATCATGAAAAGGCAAGCAAGTGCGCCATTTAAGAGAATATCCAGCTATACAGCAGGATTTTATTCCTTCCTGTATTAAACAAACCTTTATCGATTAATCTGTAAGGTGAGGCAGCTGTAAGACATGTTTGTCCAAAAAACAAAACCCCAGAAAAAACACAAACACACTGCACTGAAACCTCCACAAAACTGTTCCTGGTGCTAGCTGGATATGGTGGGGAAGTGGGTTTGTTTTGTCCTTTTGAGATTTATCCGTCTTTGATAAGCTTTAAAGCAGGCTGAAACGTTTCAGTCTCCTTTGTTCTTTTTCACACACAGCTCTAGCTCATCTTGACATATTTCCTTATGGCCCTCAAGTGTCAGGAAGTTCTTACTGAATTAATTTGGCTTTCCCTTCCCTTCCCTGTTCAGATGCAGCCTCCACAACATTTCTGCAACTTAGCTTTCCTTTAGATAAGCATAACAGAAGAACCGATTAAAACAGAAAACAGAGACCATCCAAATGGACAACATGCTAAACCCAGTAAGGACAGTTTACATGGTTGACCTGCTGACTTTCCTTCTGAGATCCAATGAAAGTCATGTTTTTTCTTTTTCAGTTTAGATGGTAAATTCAGCCAGGTTAGTGTGAGACCCAGGTCAGTCTCCAATATTTAATACACATTAAGCTCAGCAGATAGAAGCAGAAAAATAAGAACTCTACTTGGGTCTTTGTTATCACTGATTTATGACTCCACGTGATCAAATAAATGAGATTTGGGGTTTTTTTTGTAACATGCAAACATCCAAGTTTCTGATAAATAGAATACATCTGTCATGGTTTAACACCAGCCAGCAACTAAGCACCACACAGCTGCTCACTACTATACCAGTTATACCAGCTACACCAGCTACTAGGAAGAAAATTCACTCTATCCCAGCCCAAACCAGGACAATATCTAAATGAAGTAATCAGATTCTGTTAGTAAAAACCCAATCCTGAGCCGAGACTGATACAGGCAAACCTTCCACATTTCTTTGGAGACCCAACCAAGTCCAATACAGATCTATACAAAAATAAAACTTGTCACAGGTCTACCACTGCTAGACTACATCAGCTTTCTACCCGGGTCCCACACTAGCCTAGATCTATACATGCTTTATTTTGCAGACTGGTAAACTAATTTTTTATGATCTAATATTTATAGCATAAAGCAACGAGCCATCTCAAGCCCTATAATTTCACTGAGAGACTAGATTTGAAATATGCTGGGAAAAAAATCTGCCTTCAAGAGAATAACGAGTCCTTATGATTGCATTACCAAAACTGTACTTACATTCATGTAATCATACAGCCTTTCTGAAGTGGTTCCTAGCGATAAAGCAATATCTGCAGGGAAGCAATGCAGGTACCTCCGGGCAAAAATGTCGGGGTGGTGATTCCTCCAAAATTCCTCTAATTCTCCCTTTTCCTTCAGCTGTTTCTTGATAGATTTGAATCGAACGAGGGGGATTCTACGCAAATAAAATAAACATACAAAGATTAATGGGTTCTCCTTTCTAGAACTCTCATATACTCTTTTTTTTTTTAATTTGTTTCTTTTTTTTTGAGACCTCAGGTAGCAACAAGCATGGGTCACCCCAGGAAGCCAGCTGAGATGCACCAGCGATGCTAGACATGTTTTCTTACCGTTCCACAGCCACGGTGAATGGGATGTAAACTACAGCCAACAGTATCACCCTCATGGCTCCAAGCGGTTCAGAGTCTAATGACACTCATTTACTCAAAAGTCCCTTTTTTATACCCCGTTGTCAGCAGAGGGCTGTTCGCCAGGTCAATCAATCACAGGAGGTCAGTACTTTGGCAGAAAACCCATTAATTTGCTCTCAGCATAACCGCTGGATTGTGCAAATAGTGGTGCCCAGTGGAGCTACTAAGGCACAGATAACCAGGGCACAGTCTAGACCAAACAGACATTTTACTAACAATCCTTAATGTCTTTTACATAAATATAATACATGGGGTGAGCTTGGCTCCCGTTAGCACGGGAAAGAGGCGGCAGTCCAAGGACTTGCCCGGTTCCCTCCGAGTAAGCTGCTTTTCAAGCTCGCTTTAGTGACAAGTGGCCCAGAAGTGTCCAACGCAGAGAAAGAGGACATAATATATAGCCATTTCCCTTTTACATGGAGACATTTCAGCAGGGCTGAGCAGACGGACCTTTGATAAGGTTGTGACGAGTCATCCCCTAACAATCGAAGTTTAATTCCCTATTTATGGGAGAGCTCCAGTCTAAATATTAATGTGATTGCCACCCCAAAAAAATCGGTCTTAAAAGTAAAAAACATGACAGGCTGCAACATACAGTAATAAACAGCCAGTGGTTTTGTACACATTTCAGCAAGACATTTGGAAGCGCTCGCTTGGATTTATTTTCCTGCGAGTTTTCCGAGGTTAGCGGTTCCCACCCCTGCCTGACACTTAGGTTCAAGTCAAGCTGGCAGAAAAATAATGGTGTCAAAAAGAGACTCTGATCTGACAGAGCGCAACCCCAAACCCATTAGCTGCCTGGGAGGAAGCTCAGCACTGAGCCTGCAATTTACTTATGAGACTTTTTGAATCTTTCCTCTGCATGAGAAAGTGTGGTGAGCAATTACATACTGCAGCCTAGCATACATTAAAGCTCAATTTGAATAATCAGCCATTTTTGTTCAAAAGACAAAGGATGCTGGGAAAAGAGCAATGACAATTTTTCCCCTGCAATACACCACTTATTTAAAATAAACTGCTCACCACATGAAGGTGAACTGGAACTAAGTAACCTCCTCAAAAGAGAGCAGATGTGTGACTGCGTAGCAAAGAGTGAATGTCCAGAACATGGAGGAGGCAGGAGTCATCATCCGCTCTAGCGACAATGTTCCAGTCAAGAAAAACAGCAGAAAAAAGCAAACACACAGCATTTGTGAGCAAAAAAGGGGTATAAATGCCTGTCACAGACTTTAAATAAATGTAAAGCAAATCATTATCAGCATATACTAAAGAAATTCTTAAAAATTGTTCCTTTAAGTCTCTTCCCTTGCTATGTCAGGCTGATTGAGGAGGGGCATGAGAGCCTTAAAATCAATGAATTTAGAGCTCTATTCATTAGTCCCCTGGATTTTGAAATACATGTTTTGCTTTTTCAAACTTACCTCCAAAATTGTGAGGGCTACACAAACTCAGCAAAGGCTGAGCCTAGTGTCATCACACGGCTGTGTGCAGAGCTTCGGATCTGAAAAAGCACCAGCATCTCTATTCTAATATTTTGTTTCAAAAAATAATAAAATCTCAAAAATGCAGCTTTTATATTGATGTCCATTTAATTGTGATTTTTTAAAAATTGTCTAGCTCTGAGCAGTGTTCCCCGTTTCTTCTGGACTCAGAGGTTTTACACAAGTTCTCAGCAAGCAACCACGTTTTCTGTCCTGCAGCCATCCCAGCCGTGGAGCTGCAGGAGCTGGGTGCTGGAAATGAGAACAGTGAGCAATAGATGTGGTCATTTGTGAACTTTCAGAAAGCAAAGGCATTCCTCAAGGAGCCTACACGCGCCACCTGACATGCAGCAGAGCAGATGTCATGCCCTCTGGTAGGGCATTGTCGCTTTGACAAGAGCAAGACGATGTCTGTGCTGAGCGCCTTTATCGCTTGAACTTTTCCTCAAATGCCACAAATGCTTTTGGGAAGTCATTAATGTTCACGTTGGAGGGCACTGGGATAACTTTGAAGACATGAAGTGGCTTTCAAAACACTGCCCTGGGTCTACTGAGAGGACTGCCTTTGCCTTGGAGCCTCCACTGCATCGCTGATTCTCAGAAAGATCAAGATGGTTCATTTTATTGCAAATGTAGCCCTTTATTATCCCACCACACGAAGGTTATTTTTTCCCAAATACTCTGATCTCACAGTGTGTCCCAAGCAGACATTCATTTAGCCAACAGAGGTACAAAATGCAGCAACAAAAGGTCATCGTGACTTTTTTTGATAAGCTGGAATAATGATTAAACTACAATGCAGAGGATCCCTAAGAAACAGTTGTCTGCAGCTTAAAAGTTTCATTAAGTAGAAATAATTCAAGCAGAAAAAATATATACATATCTGTGTCTATAGACGTAAGGTATATTGCAAAGTTATTTCTCTACATATGGACTATTAAGAAAAATATGCCTAAACTATATTATTAATACACTCTTACCTAGGCTTTTATGTTGTTCTGATCAGCCAGATATCTGAAGAGATTTGTCTAAGGGACGTGTCTTTGCCATGGATGTAAATTCATTATTATTTATGCCAAATGCATTTGTTTTTCCACATCTGTAGCCTACAGTGCCTTAATGGGGTGGGGAGCCTTGCCTTTACAAGGTGCCACAGCTGCTTAGAAATGGAAACAAATACAAAAACCTGCTGAGGGCCATGGGAATATTTTCTTAAAAGTCAGGTCACATTCCAGGGTAACTGCTTGGACAAGGACGCCCTGCGAAATCCAGGAATGACACGTTGCCCACAGTGGTCCTCTGACAGGGCGCGTAGTGTTAAAGCAAGTAAAGAAGCGGCTACTCTGAGATGCTCATTCAGTGTGAACTGGCTCTTGCTGCTGGGATGCCATGCCCAGCACATCCCGCCTTCTGTCATGAGAGAGAGTATTTTCAGCGCCTCTCTTCCACAGCCAGGCCACAGATGACTGCGACGTATCTTTGTTCTCCAGGCTTGATACTCTGCCCGGCTTCTCCATCCAAAACCTATTTTATGGCACTCAGGTCGCAGCACTCGCTGTTCTCCGTCCTGCTGCAATACTGGTTCCCAGATGCCCTCTCTGTTGTTCTCCTCCCCCAGGAAACCCTCCATACATTTCATAGCATCACTGCTGCATGGCACAGCCACTCATCTTGCAGGAAAAGACCAGTAAACATCCTATAGCCTATACTCAATTGAGAACTAAGAGCTGCTTTACATTTAAAAGCAAGTGGTAGTAGAGAGCTCTCTATTACCAGATTTAACTGGAGATCCAGAGGCCACCTTAACTGTTTGATACTGCCTTTTTCTCAATCTTCTGTTTGCTCTGCCTTTTGTTTTTCCAAGAATACGTGGCTCTCAGCAATCACGTATTTTGGTTGTGTAGCACCTAATGCCCAGAAGCCAACTGCAGATTATCTGAAGGAAGTATCCTCCCTAAATTACGGTAAGTGTGGAAAATGAGAGCAATGAGCTGTAGATATCAAAGTAGAGAGCCAGCTGCCAGAAAGGCTATTTCATCTTAAAACACTCTGCCAGCTTTCACACCCAAAGATCATGGTAGAGCCATGGCCAACACACAGCTAGGACAATCCCCAAGAAAGCTTAAAACAGCAGCAGCTCAAGAAGTCAAAGTACGCAGAGGTGCCGACACATAGGAAGGCTCCTCCTTGAAATCAGAGGTGCTCCTGGCCTGAATAGCAACGGGTCTTGATGAGAGAAGGAGGGGAACAGTTTACACTGTCACATCTAAATAGTCATAATTTTTAACGTTGTATTTATCTCGCTCATAACAAGTGAGAATCTTGATGGAATTAAATCCATAGCAGTTTCTTGGCAGGTTTTGGTACAGACACAAGAACTGCAGTAGCACGGTCGGAAGGCAGCCGGAGAACAGCCTTGGCAGGTTGTGATAGTGAGCGTATTAAACGGGGATTCAGACAAGAAGCAAAACATAATGTAATGAGAAAGGCCCTACGCAGTCAAGAGTGCCAGAGGCTATAGTAAACACCGTTAAATTAGGAACATAAATAGTAGAACAGCTCAAGATAGCAGTTTGCCAAGTATTTGTGTTAAAGCTTTAAGATAAGTACTGGGTGGCAAGTTACACTCTGAAATTATGTATTTGGCACCTTGCAAAGTAAATCCCTAAAAGTGCCACTCATCTGGAAAGTCAGTCAAGTCTTGACAGGTATTTTAAACAACAATTCGATTACATCCGACATTTCCGCTGAAAGTTTCATGAAAGCTAAACATCTGAGTTTAAAAATTTGGTCTTCTGTGGTGTTTACTTTCCCGAGCCAATCCCCGCAGCCAGCACCGGCTGCACAGACAGCACAGCCAGAGCGAGAGGTGAGGGGCTGGGGCATCGGGGCGACGGTTTGGGGCAAAATCAGCGACTCTTTACAGTGTGCAGGAAGAGGCAAGAAGGAATGTTTCCAGGGAGAGGCGAGTGGGAGCGTGGGCAAGAGAGAGAGACCTGCGCTCTGAGTCGTCCTGTCCGTAATCCCCGTCACCAAACACTCACTTGGTTATCAGAAACATTTCAGAGCCCTTGAGATTAATGCCTGGTGCCATGTAAACAGAGCCTTATATTGGGAAGACGGAGTTACCGGCAGGCCAGTGCACAGCAGGAGAAGACCAAGGCAGGCCCTTGTCCCTTGCAGTCCCGGCGATCCCCAAACAAAGAAAGTCCCGGGATGGGCAACAGTCTGAAAGCCATAGTTGCTTTTGTGCCCTCCAAAGAGTGCCAGAAGTACCTCCTGGAAGACCTAGAAGAGATGCCAGTGGATAAAATGGTGGATCTGAGCAGCAGGCAACTGAGGCGGCTGCCTCTGCACATTTGCTCTTTTAGGGAACTGGTCAAGCTGTACCTGAGCGACAACAACCTGAACCATCTGCCCCCCGAGCTGGAGCAGCTGCAAAACCTGCAGATCCTGGCGCTGGACTTCAACAACTTCAAAGCGCTGCCCCTAGTCGTGTGCACGCTGAAGCAGCTGTGCATCCTCTACCTGGGCAACAACAAGCTCTGCAGCCTGCCCCTCGAGCTCCGGCTCCTGCAGAACCTCAAGACCCTCTGGATCGAGTCCAACTGCCTGCAGTGCCTGCCCGAGGTGGTGTGCGAGCTCAGCCTGCTCAAGACCCTGCACGCCGGCTCCAACGCGCTGCGCACGCTCCCCACCCAGCTGCAGTGCCTGCAGGAGCTGCGCACCATCTGGCTGTCGGGCAACCTGCTGTCCGAGTTCCCCCCCGTGCTCCTGGACATGCCTTTTCTGGAGGTCATCGATGTGGATCGCAACTCCATCCGGTTCTTCCCCAGCCTGGCTCACCTCCCTGGCCTGAAGCTGGTGATCTACGACCACAACCCCTGCAGGAACGCACCCAAAGTGGCCAAAGGGGTGCGCAGGGTGGGGAGATGGTCAGAGGAGACCCCTGAACCCCGCAAGCGGTCCGGGGCGGTGATAGAAATCACGCTTGATGAGAAACCCTCGCCACCTCCTGCCACCAAGCCCGAGCCAGAAGCCGAGCCCTGCTGATGCTCAGCTGCCCACTCTGGCTAAGGTGGCAGCGCACTCCACCACCCAACCTCTACTTCTCCCTTGCTTGCTGGCGTCCAGGGAGCACCATGCTGCCTGGCTAGTCTTCAGGAGTAGGTGCACCAGCTTAGAGCTAGGCGACAGCAAAACTCTCTTGTACAGACACCCCCTTTTGTGCAGCACCCAGCACTCTCTCTAGAGCAAAGACTTCCTCCCTTTCCCCCTCCTCCCACGCGGGGACCACTCAGAGCTCGCAGTAGAGATGAAGACATGGTTTAGATGTTTTCCATGGGTGGATTGTACAGAGCACGTACAGACTCACTGCTCTTCACCCATGGGCTCGCTCTTCTCCCTTCCACCTTGCTGAGGTGTCCAAGCTCAGCTGGAAGCCACTGTTCAAGGTGATCACTGCTGAGAGTCACAGCTCTGAAGTAACCCACAGCATTTGTCTCAAATGACTTATCCGAAACGCAGCAACAGCTTGAAGGTTTCCCTGCCTGCCGCGTGGGAAGCGGTAGCGCAGCTCTGGCAGCGCTATCAAGGAAACAGCGCGTACGTACCAGCGAGCTCTCCTCTTACCGCTGCCGCCGCCTTCCTGGAAAATTTGCGACCGCTCTTGTTTTGTTATTGCCAAGCAGCATTTTAAATGATGGTGAGGAAAGCTAGAGGCTTTGCTGCTAGTTTTCATGTTACCGACACTGCTGCCTGTAAGGGCAGCTGTACACGCCAGGTTTTCATGCAGTAGCAAACAAGAAAATCAAAGCCCGACTAAAACGGAAAAGCCACGAGAGCTGCAAAGGTAAACTCGCATGCATAAAACCCAGGGCTGGGAGCCTGCTGCTACAGGCTTGCACAGAATTTGAAGCCGAGGCAAACTTTACTCAGTTGACTTCAGCTGGGTATTTCTCCAGCTTGCAACCTGGACCAGTTCAGATCCCCTTCAAAACGCACCGAGCTTTTTTTTAAAAGTATGTTCTGCTTTAACACGGAAAAGAAACTTGGCTGAAAATGACATTTTTAGCTTTTGATTCCATAGCACAGATCATTGACTTTGGTAAAAGACAGCTTTTTTAAAAAGGGTGGGGAGCCCTTGGTGGCACAGAACAGCCCCTTCCCTCTGCCTCACTCGTCAAGTGGAACCGTCGCACCAGCGCAGCCTGCAGAAGCGGCAGTTGACTTCCCAGAAAAGGTTTGATTCAATGCCAGTTCGTGACTGCTTAATGTCATTTACATGCTTGAAAAAATTATCTGGAAATATATAGACTCTGCTAGCACTTGCTGTCTTGTTAAATGAAGTCTGAATTTGGATCTGGCTGGCACCCATGTAGTGTGCTTACTGGTCATTAAATTAAATAAAGTGTACTAGCATCTTGCTGAGTTAAACCATCCTTCTTTGGAATTAACTGAATCCTCTCTTTCCACATTCTTTATCTAACCTTGTTCCAACGAACTGTTTCTTCCTACAAAATTATTCAGCAGGACAAGAATTTGGGGCTTTTTTAACATCCAAGTTCAACGTTTTATTTCCTGTGGAACAGACCTGGTACTTTATTTAACTGAGGGGGTGGGGAAGGAGGTGCTTTCACCTGCTTGTCAACGGCTTGTATTTAACACAGCACTCTCTACACAGTATTGTCACTTGTGGAGATCTGAAGAGAGTCTGAGTTTGGAGGAGCTTTCTGTAAGCAGATTCTCTTCATTTCAGGAAACCTAAGGGAGAAAAACGTTTGCACCGACACTTTCTTGATTTCAGATTAATCTTCCTGCTTTGGCAGCCTTCCCCCGGTGTTTGCCAAGGTGCTGCATTATACTTGCAAGGGCCAGAAGGGTCACAACGCCCAGCTGGTGCCTCTCTTCGGGCTCCCACGCGGACACCACCTCCACTTGTCTCTGCTTACAGTCGTCAAGAATCTGCGTGAAGACTGCTGCAGGCATCACGGACTTCTTTACGACCCGAGCATAAACAAACTAGTCCAATTAAGAAACACGTTGCCTTTGCAGCAGCTACTGGAATAGGAAAGAGAATATAAAGATAGGCTACGAAAGACATGAAAGGGGAGGAAAAAAGAAAAAAAAAGGGAATGCGATGCAGCCCGGCACATTTTCCACTAACTGCCCTCTATCGTAAGTGCTCGTGAAGTTGGCCCGAGTCCAGGACTTTATAGTCAAACACACAGACTGTTTGGTCCAGGATGTTGGTCTCTCTCTCCAGCTGCATCTTCCTCTTGACTCCCTTCAGCAGAACTCCTATCTACATAAAATTCGTGGCGTAAAAAGCTGTAAAATCCCTTAAGTTGTAGTTCTGGGCATTGACTGAGGTTCCTCTTCAGCTTTTTCTCTTCCTTTCGCCGTCAAAAAAATGAGTAATAGTCCAGTATCACTAGAAAAGGGTAACATCTAACTTCAGAGCCTATTTCTAGGATCCCAACTCAAAACCTACACAGCCAGGACTGGAATAAACCACTCACACTAAACGCATCAGGTCAACCCGAACCAGCAAGCTACAAAGGCTTGAGAGGTTATCCTTCGCACTTGAGAGGTTATCCTTGGCGCTGCCTGCCTGGTCACCGCCTGAAGCAACCGAGGACTGAGGATGTGCACCGCAGCTTTTCCACTGACACTGCCCTTCTTGGTTCTACACAAAGACAAATACAACTTTGATGAATCTGAGTTTATTTTCTTTTTTATTTCTGTGTATTTTAAGTGGAACCTGGAGAGGAACAGAAGGAATAGGGTTGTATAAAACCCCCGTTTTACTTGAAAGTGAATTCTTCCCCACAACACATATAAACTGAAATAAGTTAAAACCAACTGAAGCCAGTTATTTCATGCCATTGATGGAGATCTGCTCATCTCAAGCTTCTGTTCCACAGCCTCACGAAAACTAGATCATTAGAAAAAATTACTAGGTGAGATCTGGTCCACACATCCTCAGGTACTGAAGAAAATTTAACATGGGCGATGGTCTGGTACGCGTTTTCTGGGGAGAAAAAGAAAAATCAGAAAATTGCCCCCCACGCTGATGTCCACCAGCCTCCCCACCCACCCTTATTTTTAGTTTTTAGTTGGTATTTTGTGTTCAGTGCTAGCTTCATCTCACAGCACAAAAGGCAGTATCATCTCAAAGCTGATACACCACCTTTGACCACAGTAAAACAACTGTGATTCGCAAAACAGCGCAAACTACCTGGTAGCGGGCACGCGTGGGATAACCTGCCTACAAGTGGCATTTCTTCCCAAACTTTTTAACAAACATGTTTTTGTTTTAGCTGCAGATTCTACTTCAGAAGCAGCTGGGCGTTCCACTACAATTCTTGCCAAAAGAAAAAAAAGCAGCACGATCCCTTACATTTTGGTCAGCCACTTTTGCAGATGTTTTAGTACTATATACGGCACATGAGTAGCTGGTGACCTAAGATTAACTAGGCATTGCTCAGGCACACTAATTTAAGCGCACTGATGGCTCTAAAGGCCTGTTCATACTGCTAATGCAAAAAAATCATGTAACATGAACATCAGCATGTCAGATGTCAGTCTTCATTTCAAATAAAATATTTTTAGAACAAGACTCTTCTGCAGTTACTCTTCCACAGGAGGAGGTTACTCTATACCACTGTAACTGACCACACAGATACTCATATCATACCTTGGTGCTGCTTTAATAATGTCATCTACACGAAGAATCATTTCTGCTGCTTCAGCTGCACTCAGCAAAACTTGTCTCTTGACTTGGAAACTTTCTGTTACTCCCAAGACTGCCATGTCTCCAATGATACCCTCTTTCATATCTGGAAGAAGAGACAACAAGAGGTTGGTTGTTTTTTTTAACTTGGGGGGTTTTTTTAAGGGAATTACAAGAAGCTGACAGTATGGTAACTTAGCAGCTCAAATGAACCATACCGATAGTAAGGGAAGTATCAAATAAAGTCTTTCGCTTCAAGGCTCCTGATTTAAGCCTAACACGTTGCAATTACATACAAAAAATTAATGATGACAACTTTATACACTGGGAAGAGGAGACAAGATCCCAACAGGACTCTCAGCGCTATTTCCTTAGGTATATCAACTTCAGAGTTCTTCCCCACAACTTTATGGTTTTTTCGGGGGCCAGGAGGTGTTTGGTTGTGTTGGGTTTTTCTTTGTTTGTTTTTAAATCAATGCCTTTCTTTTTAAGCTTCATAGAACTAGACTCAACATAAGTAAGGAAAGTGGTTTTTACAGGTGGAAACCATCCCCTTCAGAAACAAAGCTTTTCACTCTATTGTGAAAAGCCTGGTAGAATGATAAAGGAATGTAACATTGTATGTCTACATTCTATGCAAAGCAAACAGAAATCAACGTACTCAGTTCTTCCAGCTGAATATATCAGTGATAAACAGATGTGACCAAGTTTAATAAACCTAATCGCCCTCCCAAACAGCAATCCAATAACAGAAGTAATATCAAGCCCCTTACCAAGTCCGTAAGTAGTCTTCCCTTCACTGTGAGCAGCTCTGAGCTGAGCAACCAAATCTGCACTGTCATAGCCAGCATTATCAGCTATTATTGTTGGGATCTAAGGGGATAAACACAGGTTGTTTTTAATTAATGCAGGGATTGATCCCTAGTAAACATGAAACATACTTTGATATTACTAGTTTACTATTCAGTTTCAAGAAGAGGAAGTTTCAAAAACATGGCAGATTACCTGTTACAGTGATCAGAAGACAGGGAAAAAGAAATTAAAAAACCCCAAAAAATCAAACTACCTGTCTAAGGATTTTGTTTAAGACCCTTATAAGAGAGTAGCTGAGAGGACAGAAGTGTGTTAGCAGATTTGCCAGTTCATTTCACAGGGACACAAAGAAATCTGTCTCTATCATTTCAGACTACAGCTGGAGAAATGGTTTCATTTTAAGAAGATAAGCTTGCTGGTAACCATTAACCACTAGATCATTCTGTTCACTGTTTAAGTGACAGCAGTGCAAATTGCACGTGCTGACTGAAGAGGTAATGCCAAGTCTTATCATGCTCTTTAATTTTCTTGGGAGAAATGTTTTCCTATGGTCTTTCGTTTCCTAAGAAAAGTTTTCCCTAATTTAAATTACAGGAAGGGAATTTTTCTCAAACTGACAGTCTGTTAGCACAATAACATTCTATAAACGTTTCTTGTGATACTCTTATTTCCCACTAAGATGCAATCTCCAATGCAAGTCTAGAAACTTCTAGATAGTACTAGAGCATGAATACAATCAAATAGCACTAGAGCATCAATGGAACAGAAGGGTTGCTCTTTTCTAAATCAGCTGCCAACTGAGTAAGCCAAGATTTTTATGTGCTATTTCTGCTGCACTTCTAACCTTGCAGGTAAGAGGAGCAAGAACCAATTAGAAGAGGGCTAGCATATGAACATTCAGAATTCTGTAACATGCAGAATTATTAACACGCCAATACTTTTTTCCTAAGAGACAAACCAGGAACTTTTCTCTCTTTGGTCATCCAAGATGTGTTGCTAAATTTCACTTTTTTACTTTTAGCAAACCAAAACTTTGAAAGAGAAGTAACTGTCTGATGTCAGAAGCTAGTAAACTTAGTGAAACTTTATGTCTATTAATCCAGCAATCTGATTAAACAAACTTACCATTCGTAAAGCCTTAGCAAAGGACTCCATTGCAACAGACTCTTTGCCAGGTGTTCTGATGGCAAGTTCTGCAACAGCATTAGCCATGAGCATCTCTGAACAACCTATTCATTGAAGACACACAGACATTTTATATCTGACTTGAACAGTAATACAAAATGTGTATCATGTACAAAGAATCTAATACTCACCTCCACCGTACACGGTTCTAGTGTCCTTCACGGTCTGGGCAAGAACACAGAGAGCATCATGCAAAGATCTCTCTGCTTCATCTAGAATCTGCTGTGTTGCTCCACGCAAAACTATGGTGCAAGCTTCACCTAAAAAGCGCAAATGCAAAAACATTAAAAAAACCAAACCAAAGACACAAAAAGAGGCTATCGCAAAGCATTTGTAACGGTTTTGCTATCACTGCAGTCAAGTTTTACATAGATTAATTTTAGGGAAAAAGAAAGCATGATGACATTTCACAGGTAGAATGAAATGATGTACACTACGCTCTTGCTTTTACCAATGAACTGTTCCACAACACCTAATTTAATAGAAAATGAATGTTATATCAAAACAACCCCTTGGAAACTTACAGTGTTGGCATTTACAATAACAAGCTCTCAAGTTCTTGACTTATGACATGTTGCTACTTTTCTTGTCAATTTAATCTCCCAAAGCAGAAATGCTGATTCCCATCCTTACAAATGTTTATGTTCATTTACATAACATTAAACATACACAATTTCAACCATGAACATACACCTTTGCAGGATTTTTACTGAAGAGCAAGGCTTTAATAAAAACGGTAACATGAATCATTACAAAATTCCTATGCCATCCTGGTAACTGAAGAGTGTTAGCAGAGGGTTAACACAAATGTTACAACATGCCATCAGTGGTAAAACACTTACCCATTGCCACTCCAGAGAAATGAATGAGTTTATCTTCTCCAATCATGACTTCTTCAATAAGCTTGCAGCTTCCTAGTTTTACTAGCTCAGGGTGATCAAAGGTTGATGCAATTTCACCACCTACAAACAACAGACCATGCAAAAGTCAAAGAGCTCACAATGAAAGCATCCATTCAGGCAAGGTCTAACCAAGGGGGGTGGGGGGAAGGGGAGATGAAAAAAAAATCATCTTCATAATTGCCCAAAAATAAATTTAAATTAACAATACTGATAAGCCAAATTTTTCCAATGTCAGCACATGGCACCAGAAACCTTCCACTGATGTTGACAAGTCCTTAAAACACCAATATTTTGTTTCCCATCACAAGAACTACAATAGAACTCAAAAGCATTACAGCTGTCTGGAGACTAAATGTTGATCTTTGCCAGTATTAAAATACCAATCTGTTTAAAGTTTTAATAGTATTTACTGATGAAGTATTTATAAAATATTAAATGAAGGCTGTTATGTTTTTAAACTTGAGCTTGTGCCAGTATTCATTTTGCCTGCCTGATGATGGCTGAGAAACCACTGGCCACCACTCTCCTGAATCATGAGTCTCATGCCATGTTGTAGCAGCAATATTGTGCACTACGTGTAAACTCCCATATTGTAAACAAAACAGATAGTACAAAGACCAAAACATCTCTGAACGGAATATTGTTCTAGTACTTTGCTCTTCCCATTAGAAAACCATTTACATGTATTCACTCCCAATGTATGCTCAATTATTCCACATTAGCTTGCAGCACTGCTGTAGTTGTAGTGGTACAAGGAAAGACAAGATCTGTAGTAGAGAGTTTGTGCTTACTAAAAGCTTGTCTATTTTTTTCAGCTATACTGTTTGATCCAGTGTGGTCTGATATGATCTGCTTGCTCTGCCTACAAAATTTGCTTTGAACATAAGCAATGCTCCTCAATCAAGCGTTTGCCTGTGTCAATCTGCCTACAGACAGTTATACAGAATTGCTACTTCAGTTTTGCTAAGCTAAACAAGTCAGTATCTTTTCCTTTCTCCCTGCAAAG
The DNA here is from genome assembly GCF_018139145.2 of Gymnogyps californianus. Taxonomy (NCBI): domain Eukaryota; kingdom Metazoa; phylum Chordata; class Aves; order Accipitriformes; family Cathartidae; genus Gymnogyps; species Gymnogyps californianus. The sequence goes on from NC_059471.1 coordinate 179,296,908, forward strand.
CACATTCTCCACTCTCCTGATCACTTTCACAATCAAACTTTTTATGATGTTGCAGTTAACTATCTCTAACTTCAGAAACAAGAACCATCTGTAGCATTCCAGTTGTTTTGTTTTCATTAGTTACTAGAGTCACATTTACACTGACCACTACTAAAAATATCCAGGTTGTTCACGTTATTTGAGGTCCACCTCAAGTCAATGACTCAGGCCCACATTTTTAACAGAGAGAAGACTAAAGAGTCATCCTATTATTACAATCAAACAACAGCCATTTCTAACAAGATAGTATTAACTTCTTGATTCATCACCTTATTCTTCCTATTGCTAAGTTTCATCCTTTCCCTAGAAAACAAACATTTCAAAAGTTTATCAAGCATGGACTTAACTGAAAATATTTTTGAAATATGAAAGAAAATTACTAACTGGCACTAACTGGCTAAATTATATTCCACAGTTAGCATTGTGATCCTTTATTCACAGTTGCTACAGAAAAAAAAAAGTATGTTTAAGTCATTATGCAGGGAGGATTCAGAATCAAAACAGACATTTTACATGTGAAGTATAACATACTGAAGATATAAACTGAGTTACCTGCTTCTGAAAAAATACTGACAGTTATATAGCAGTTGATGAATCAACAAAGTAATTTCAAAGTTTCTTATGGGACCCCCAATTTCATAGGGTCCTCCATATATGCTTGTGTTTAAGTACTGTAAAATAAAGCTTATTTGGAGTACTTTTCACACTCACAGATTTGCTTAACAGTAAGAAGTACAAACTAGGTGATCAAGCATTAACATTTACTGAAGATCAAACAACGTGACCCTTCGAGTTTCATATGACAAGGTACTCTACGTACCTGTAACAAGAGCCAGACGTTCTACACCAGCAAAGTCTGCATGTTCAATAGCCATGACACCAGCAGCTCCAAAGAGCTGTTCCGGGTAGTTGTAGATCAACTGTCTACAATTAAAACACAGGCACATCTTCCCATTACACACAGAACAAACCTTTTAAAATACCAGAGTAACAAAGGACACCTGATTCTCAGTAGCACGGACATGTGACAAGATTTCTGAAAGCAACAAAAGCAGTCAATATGTGAGGCACCTGCCACACAGAATGTTACACAACACAGAAGCAAATGCAGTGACAAGAAAACACACAAAGCTAAAAAAAAAAAGTAAAAAATTCAAACTATTATAGCTCTTTCAAACACCCTTCCCCTGAAGACTCACTATCAATGCACAGGGACCCATATGCTTTAAATTCCAAGTCCTTTGATCCTAAGTGCCTGCGGGGCACTTAACTGCCTATTCTAGCAGAGTGCACTAGAACAACGTGTGAAGTAACATCCTTAATTCCTTCACCAATACAAAATCCAAACAATAGACAACTCTATAGGAACAATAAATGGCCAGTCTTGTAATGTATACAAATAGCAGACCACAGAGAAGAATATGTGCTCCCTTATTAATACGTATCCCACTCTCTCTAGAATGAAGTGGTCATCTAAAGCTGAATGGTCAATGACTATTCAGGAGTGCTAGGCCAAATTATTTTTCCCTTCCAAATTAAGAGATTGAGTGTTGTAGAGATTCAGCAGGAGCTGGGAGATGCCACCTCTGTCAAAAAAGACGTTTCTAATCTATCTTGAAAAGAGACAATTGGCGCTGCTGGGTATGTGCAGAGAAGATTCTTCCTACTCTGGATCCGTATAGCCTTGACCCCTGTCAAGCATCTCCTCAGTGGTATTTCACTGGGTAACACAGTATCAGATGTGAAGTGGATCTACAGTATGCCTGTAAGCAGAAGTCAATTTTATCAGGGAATAAATCTGAAAGTCAAGAGTCAATCTAACTGGAACACCACTAGCCTGGTTACAGTGACTGACTGCTACCTGAACTTCCTTAGGGCAACAACCTGCATTACAAGCATACTGGATAGCAGCAATGGAGAAGGATTTTTTTTTTTTGCGTACTTCAAAGGATTCTTCCATCAATTTGCCAACGGGACTCCTGACTCTAGGACTCTGTACCACGTCCACTGGACAGAGTACTCATTTTGCCTACACTAGAACGTATGTGAAACACGACATAGATGGAGGGACTATGAGATTCATCAGTCTGTCAGTGGTTCTCACAGATGTTTAACACAAACTTTGAAGGTGAGTTATAAGATGCACTATGTCCTGAAAGAGTAAATCTTTGCTACTGTGGAAAACAGTGCCACTCTTACAACTCCTATCCTTTGGTGTAGTACTAGCTAATCAGCTTCCTAGCAGACTGTGTGATGCGCTGAACCATCAGGTGTCAAGCTGCTCATACATACGGCAGTTTCACTCAAATGAGAATTACTGAAAGGCAGAAGCATTTTTCATCATTAAAAAACGGAATGCTTTTTCTGCACTGTGATAGTTTAAGATAGAAGCGCACTGCTAACAAAAATAAGTAACCTAGATTGTGACATCTCTTAAATGAAAATGGTTCTTTCATACCTTCAAAGACGTGTATAAAAGGCTCATGACACAGAGGCCTTTCAAACACTCTTGAATCTGGAGCAGTACTCCAGCACCAGCATTTTAATGCAGGAAAAAGCATAGCTGGTTCAATCCGAACTAAATGCACTCAGCAGCACAGACTCTTTCAGCACCGATTTCCCCCAAAAGGGGGAATATGGATATGGACAATGCTGCTGGTATTCATAACTAAATAAATCTGTCAGTATAAAAGCACAGTGACATTGCTTCAATTGGACTGAAATATGGATCCCTCATTAAGTAACATCACTTCTTCCTCTTTAAAATAAAAAAAAGAGGGGGCGAGGGGGGTATGGTGCACAAGGGGAAGCACAGAAAAAAAACACTGGCCTCACTGAAGCGAATAAATTAAACACTAGGTAGGATCATCTAATTTTACAGATACAAGCATAACGTTCTTCACACTCACAACATTAAAATCTTGCTACTTTCTAACTGCATTATAAACTCTACCCCTTTTCCCAGAAAATACATACCTGTTAATAAAGCAGTTTATTCCATGCTTAAGAATACGCTCTACCTTCTCCTTCATTTTTTCTTTTTCTGCCTGTTCTATTTCTGCTACTTTTGCTGTAGAGTCCACTCTAACGCGAGAGCCAAAAATCTAAATCAAAGAAAACAAAGAGTTCAGTCTAAAAAGGAATTCCATTTACAAAAACATCGTTTCACAACAGTAGTTCTGTCACATACCTTTATCTTGTCTGTATCCATACCAGTATTTGCAATAAGAATCTTTGCATTTTCAATTCTTTTTGGCTGATTTACACCAATCTTCTTGTCAAGTAAAAAGCCTGTAGTAACAGAAAGGTGTTGTAAGACTTCGTATTAAAAAAGGAGAACAACCCATTTACATTATTACAAAACCCCCTATATTTATTATTCAATTTAATAATAACATAGCAAAGTTTCCTAGAACAAATTTGTATAGAGATGTGTAACTTTTAACAGCTTCATTTCTCAAGCGCACTTAAAGCCGACATACAAAGACTTACCTTCATCTAAGTAGGAATCAGCCAAACTTCCACCAAGTTTCTTAATGACATGGATAGCCTCCAAATTACCAGAACCTTTCAACCTAAGAACAGCTTCTACAGCTAGTTTGACAAAGTGATCTTTATGATGAGTAAGTAATTTTGATGAAAGAGTCGTTCCCGCAATGTTCATCAAGTCTTCACGGAACTTCACTTCATCATCACTAAAATAAAGTCAGTACAGTTAAAGCAGAAAGTCTGAAAGCTTTAACTATCATTAACCTACCACTGTGAGTCTCTCCCCACTTCTTCTAGCCTGTATCTATGTGTACCATGTTCCATTTTGAGGAATGCTACACAGAATCCCTCCAGCATCCCAGAATACAACCTTCTATTTGAAATACAAGTTCAATTAGGAGAACCTTTGCATTCAGCTTTAGAAAGCCTATGCTCTCAAGATGTTGGGTAAAGAAAATAGCCACATTTAAAAACAGAGTATGAAATCTGAAATAACAGCTCAGATTTTTGTTCTAGGGAGCAATTTATTGCTCATATTTTGTTTCTGCACATCATAAGTAATTTTAAATAATTTCATAAAGCTTCTGTAGTTCATCTAAAGAAAATGCAGTCTTTTTTTTCTTAACTGTTAAAATTCATAAATTCAGCCTTTACACTACTTAAAAGACAGCGAAGAATTTCCCAATGGTATATAATTCTCACTGATGTTTTAATCTTGACAGGTTTATAAAAAGTTACAGCAAATGTACATTACTAACCCATGATCCACAGCTGCTTTCAAAAGTGCCTCTCTTGAAGCTTTTGTGGCTGCTCTCCAGCCTGCAATGATGGTCTGAGGATGAATCTTCTTTGAAATCAGTAATTCTGCCTCCTATTTAAATGAAATTAATTATTAGTTTTTTCCCCAAGGTACATTTACACTAACTAGGAAAGACACTTCCAAGTAATCAGAAAATTCTGAATGGCAGTAAAAGCCAGAGAGCCATAACAATGAAATTAAAGTCACCCTACTGGCAGCTTTTTTCTCCGATCTAGGCAAATATGATTTGCCCTTGGAATATCGTCAAGAAATTTTGTTTAATTAACAAAAAAAAATCCTAACTCTAACATGAATAGCAACCAGACATATACTTCAAAATAGCAATCCTTCAATTCATGTTTGAGATCAGTTTCCTGTTCACTTAGAGCTGCAAATTAAAGTGTAGTTGGAAAAAAAAAAAAATCTCCAAACTCCCTTTTTGCGAGGAACTTGGCAAGCTGATGGATCATTTCTCAGATGCTCTTGATCACAGTTCCTGCATCTGAGATGATCAGACTTACTGATACAGCTCTGCTAACAAGGGTTCCTCACTTCTGAAGTCTCTTTCATAGTAATTTCAGATCTAGAGTTTGGCAGTGTAAACTCTGTATGCAGAATTTAAAGGAACAGTTTGAATTCAGGTCTTGTGAACATAAGAACAGAATTTAACATGCCTTGCTTTTTTTCTCATTAATGTTATGAAAAGGATTTCAGAGGACCAAACCTCACAACTAAGCAGTGCTGCACGCTGCCCAGTGCAACATCCAGGAAGTGACCTGTGACAGAGTGATACTTCTCTGTTTCACTTGCACAATGAAATAAGAGAAAATAATTTTCTAAAATGTACCAAATTAAAATACTTGTGAATTTATAAATAATAAAATAAGCTTAAAATTTAAAAAAAAAAAAAAAAAAAATCAATGACAATATCTAAGGGGGTTTTTTTCCTATCAATTTCAACAGCAACGGAGAAAGGTATCCCTATACTTTGGGAGCCCTCTTCATGAACATCAAATAACACATCCCCTATTGATATCACAGGAGTACATTGCCAAATAAAAACACATCTGAAAAACTGTAATACGTCACCCTCAGTAATTCAGCTGCCAACACTGTGACAGACGTAGTTCCATCACCAACTTCATCATCTTGAACCTTTGACATATCTAAAGAAAGAAGCTGCTGCGTTAATGTTTTGATTCAAAACACCATGCTCACCCATACCAGCTTCACATACAAATATTTTTATCTCACATTAGTTTGGAGAAGAAAAAAGAATCCTACTCCTCAATAGTTTAAAGAGGTCACTCTTTAAGTCACAGAAAAACCTGAGATGCAAATCAAATTCAACATCCTTCAAATTCCTGCTCTTCATTTGCAACCTAGACACCAGTTCCAGTCTGGCAACAGTCAAGAGCTACTCCTCTCTCCCCTCATTCCTAACGATGGTCATCAAAAGGAAGTGGGGCCGGACAGAAGCTCTAAGCTCTATACACAGGATCACAGAATATAATAACCAAGTACGCCCCATGAACTGTTGATAAACAAGGACCCAGCAAACACCAATCATCAAGAAACTTGACACCAAATTGTTCAGGGTCCTGCTTGTCACTAGAACTGGACCATTTGCACACTAAGAAAGTTGATCACAAAGGTAAACTCTGTCCAGAGTACAATGTTGCCTAAGTGATAAAAAGAGGTTTAAGTCAGGGAGAATCAGAGAGAACCTCTGTAACCCAGTAGACTTCTGTTCCAAATATTCCCAGTGAAAAAAAGAGGGTCAAAAGACAGCTATGTGCCCTTTTTGATTCCTGGGACAAACCAGGGTTGAGAGAAAATGAGGAGACACCAGAACAGTTTTGCAAGAGCAGCATATACCTCAATTTTATTTTTGCAGAGCTCCACAACTCCTGCAACACCATGGCCTCCTTCAGGAATTCTGCTCCCCCTCCCTTCAATTTTTCACATTATTTGAAGCCTACTTTTCTAAGAACAAATAAAAACTACATAATAAAGTTACAAATGAAGAAATGCCAAGTACTCCAATGACAAGCTGTTAAAAACTCACCAACCAAGACCTTGGCAGCTGGGTTGTCAACTCCAATAGCTTTCAGGATGGTTGCACCATCATTGGTAACTGTTACCGTGCTATCTCTTCCAGTACTTAAAAGAATCTTGTCCTACAAGATACAAGATTTAGAATACTGCTTGAAAACATACTGTAACTATTAAAACTAAATTAACAGGTATGACCACTGAGAACTTGCAGCTGTCTTACCATGCCTTTAGGCCCCAGAGTACTCTTGACCAGGTCACCGATAGCAATGGCACCAACAAAGGATGACTGAAATGAAAGCAAATATACCTTAGAAATGGATTTATTTCTACTTTAACACAAGAAGTAGATTCTAGTCCATAACTTCCGACATCTTAATCCAACCCTTCCACAGCCACACTCCTTTCAGCAGAGTCTGGGTCCAAATTTCTTAACTGCTACATTTTGATAACCAGATCAAATATACTTAATTCTCACAGAAGCCATAAAAGCCTGTCTCACAGCCAGAAGAAACGCCTTCCAACGAACATCAATCTTCTGAGCTAAGGTACTTAAGTTTCTGAATACTTACGAGGAGTTTCTCTAACTGTTAGTATAAACAACACTCCTCCTACCTTCTGTTCACAGACATGCAACAAGAAAAACCAATGAGACAGATGAAGTTCCACATCACCATAAACTGGAAGTACATTTAACAGTAGAAAAGACAAAGTTTAATTACCCCAAGTATTACCAGTTTCTTAGAGAATTAAACTTACCAACCGAGCTGTTTCAGCCTTTTCTTCATCTGCACCTGCCTTGAAAATGTTCACAGGAGCAAGGGAAATGGATGCCTAAAACAGAGTTAACATAAGCATATTCCCTTAGCTTTAATAAAACAATGCATTTTAAAAACAAATCCCTGACACTAACAACCTAAACAATGTTTTTATTATTAAAATTATCTCTTCGTATACCCCATTTGGTTTTGATAAGTACTTTCAAAATAAATTCACCTTGATTCTTTCTTAAAAAATCTATCTTGCAATCTCTTCATCACGTGAAGAGATTACAAGATAGACTGCAATGTACTCCAGGAGACTGCACACCATATCCTCTGATAAGACCTATGAGCCTGAAAGGCCGTTACCAGTACCTTACTTTATGGCAACGTCTGTGTTGCTGGTCTGTGTTACTGGTCTGCGTGGCTAACCATCAGATTCAGACAACTCAAAGATAGGTACAACCAGCAGAACCTAAAAAATCCAGTTACTGAGCACGCTGAGGCTTTAATATTTTGATACTTGTGTTGAACTCTAATTTTTTTTTTTGCATTATTAATTATATCAGTAATGAAAACATGCCGTTAAAGACTAATACTTCCAAAGAACTCAAGGCCTTAAATGAATTAGGATCAAATCCCAAAAGAACAAATGCATCAACCCTCTTAAGAGAGTTCCGTGACTTTTTACTTTGCCGCGTGATCACCACACAGTTTTTCTACCAGTTTCGTGTCCATTCCATCATCGCTTTGACAAGAAAAATCAAAAGGGTGCAGTAGGAGACGCCACACAGCGCCAGGGCAGCTCTCAGTAGGTCATCGAGAGCGGCCTCTCACGCTCGGGGACTCGGCGCTGCCTCTCCAGATCTTCTTGGAGACGAGGGGAGGGAAGAACCGGCCTCCCGCCCGCCTCCAGCACGTCAGCCATACCGCGGGAGCCCGGCACGGGCGGGCCGAGACAGCCTCCCCTGCGAGGCGGGGGGTTGGAGCGGGAAGAGAGCCCACCGCGGGACCGGGAACCGCCCGGGCCCCCCCGCTGCAGGCTCGGCCGGTCCCACACAACGGCTCGGCCCGGCCCGGCCGCGCCCTGACAGACCCTCCTCGCGCGCGCTCTAGAACCTTCCAGGCCCAACACGCCTCCTTCCCCACCCCCGCCCCCCAGCCGCGCGCGGGGCAGGGCGCGAGGCCGCCCCCACGCGAGCGCTGCAACCGCCGCCGGACAAAGCGCGGGGGGAGGGGCGCGACCGCCAGGCCCTCGCACGCGTGTCTACGGGGAGCGCGGCCGCCGCCCCGCCCTGCAGCACCCCACCCTCCCCCCGGGCCAAAACGCCGCCACGCTGCGGGCACCGCAGGCCGCCGCCCCGCCGCTCACCATGATGCCGGTGCTGCTGCCGCCGCCGCCGCCGGGATCCCACCAACCGCCTTCCCCCCAGAGAACCAGCGCGCGGCTCCGCAGTCTCCCACGAGCTCCTGGCGGAACTGGCGTCAGAGGAGCCACCGCTTCCGGCGGCGCGCGGCATTCTGGGAGCCGTAGTCCGTCCCTCAGGAGGAGGCGGCGCTCTGCTCCGGAACAGAAGATGGGGCGCAGCTTTTGCCGCGGGCGGCCCTGGCGCGGCTCTGCCCCGGGCCCGGTTCCCTTACCGGCTGTGCGCGGCAGGCACAGCCCTGGTGCAGGAACTTACTTTTTTTTTTTAATGAGGTATGTGATTTGGAGGCCTGATGCCTCTTCCCCCGTTCTGTGTAACGCCAGCCTCTTGTACGGCAGCACCTGACTTGGGTTTGCCCCGCAGCACACCACAACACACCAACTGTTCTCCGAAGAGATGCCATCTAGGCACTTACAAAGTTACTTCTGCCTCAGCAAAGGAGCTTGCAGTTGCCTTAGTTTAATTTCATCATATGCCTGGAGGTCAGTTCTCAAACCGGTCAAAACTATTCTATATTACCACTCCTGGCCTCCAGTGCGCTTGCCAGACCATCGCAGGTATCTGCTATTACATCATCCACGTCACCAATTAAAAGCAGTGAACAGGAGATATTCTGGCACAATCCCGCTCAATACACTCTTCATTTCAATATTAAAAAATTGGTAACTATTCTCTTGGCAGCTCTGCAGATGTGTGAGACCACATCCAAGCTTTGTTCTGTTGCTGTTTCTCCTCCACGCAAAAAGCCTGTCAGTTACCTGGTCATATTAAAAAAGAGTGAATTGGTTTGTATGACTTGTTCTTCAAGGATTAATTCCAGCTGGTATTCCTCTTCTTGTTGCCAGATACAAATCTCTTGGGACATATGCAAAGCTGTTTGTTCTAGATTCAAACTGGCCAAAGACCGGTATCTATCCCAATTGAGACAGCAAAAAAGAACATGACTAAAACTCTGCCAACTTTCACATCTATCTCTGGTTTTAAGTGTGTCGATACCTGGTTAGTATTTTTCTTGAGTTCTTTGGGCTTTTTGCTGTGTTTTCTTCAGAGCGTTAGATATGTTTTTCCCCCTATGTTCTGAAAACTGGAGTACTAACTGAATTTTAACATCTTCAGTTTTCCTCATAGTTATGTAGAAAAGTGTCTTAATTTTTGGCTAGGGCTAATAACCCAACTAAAACAATGTTAACTATTTTTATCTCAGAATTAAAGCATTAATTCACATTTGCTGCTACTGTGGTGTGAGCTGGGGGAAAAAAAGATTTTGAAGTGCCTCGGACAATTAGGGGAGTTATGGCCTTTGGAAGATCAAATGCTCATAGAAAAACTTACTACAGAGAATTTGTAAGTTTGGTTTAAGGGGCTTTTGACTACTGCTAAGCTATGATTTATAATGTGTAAAAGTAGTGACACCCGAATAGGAAGAGCCCAGCACTAGTTCTGGGTTCCTGCCTCTCGCTTCCAGCTGTGCGGTGTCCTCGCCTCTGTTGTGCCGACGGCAGTTTGTAAGGTCACATTGTGAGTAAGTGAAGGAAAAAAGAAAAAGTGCCTCATTTAAATATTTTCATAAATGCATATGCTTTGTAATTCACCTCGTCTCTTGAGCATGCTTCAGTCCCAAAGACCATCTGACAAGTCAGACAGCTCAGAGCAAAGCACAGGCTTGGTTGCTCAGGGATGAATTCTCAATGAGACCTCTACATGTCTCTGTACCTACTGACGGTGCTTTAATTCAGATCGAGACCTTCTGTTTACAGCTGAGCTATTAATGATGTAGGAGTAATAGAGCAGCAACTGTTCCCTGGTTTCTCCAGGACAAATAATTCAGGCACCAATCACAGTATCTAGTTTGAGGCTTAACTTCAGTCAAACCAGTCACTTAAGCCTCTAAGCAGGTAGGAATTTGAGGAAGGAAGGAAGACTCTTCACAAAATCCAACCCTTCAGGTGCTCCCAACTGAAGACTAACGGATGTATTATTGTGATTTATATACAGGGATTTTGCCAAGGTCAGTTTATATAATTACTGGAAATGCTAGTACCAGGTATATATGGCTTCAAGGTCGGCTCTTTAATGCTTGGTTGTTTAATGCCACCTACTTGGATCCAGCTTCAAAATTTTATTTCAGAACAAAGCATCATGATGTCAAGAATGCAAGGCATATGCGTATTTTAATTGGAATCACTTGTATCAGTTGCATGATGTTTTAGTTATAATATTGCTAGCAATTAATTAACTGCATATATTTTAACTACTGTCACATCAGAACAGGTGCACTCAAGCATTTTGACAAACATTACTGGAAAGCCTTCTATTTGAAATGAAGGTACAAAGAACCAAAGTTTCTACGGAACTCTGTATCGTGGTAGTATGGAAACATGAAGCATGATGGACTGCCAAGCAGCCATTCCTGTTAGGAAAGCTGCAAAGCTGTTGGCCAGGGATATGAAAAGCTTCTTGAGAACTGAGTTTTCAGACATATAAATTATCTAACCAACATAATGCAAGGACCACTTAATGTTGTTTCTTAAGAGTTTCTGAAAACAAAGCATCTCCTTAAAACGGTGGCTTGGGAGGGAGAGAAGAGGAAATACTGAATTTTGACAAACCACCACCAGATTTTATAGTCTCCAAAAGAAAGCGAAAAGGCCATCTGGACAGGACTTCAACCTTATATTTTCTTATTACTTTCTTTCTGAATTTATCAGTACTATGCTAATGAAGTCCATTTGGGTTTTGTGAAATCTTAGTCATTTAATAACTAGGAAAGGAGCACATTCAAATTGCTGGCATGTGATTAACTAGCCAGTAGTTGATAGCAGCAGTACTACCACAACAAAAAAAATTCTAAGTTTACCTACATGAGAAAGATGTGACAGAACACTAGCAGAAATGAAACAAAAGCTTGGAGAAAAATTTACAGACTCCAGGTCATCATGTTCTGATTTTGGTTTTTTACCACAGAGTAATGGGTGGAATACGGGTGGTGGGGTGGGGTGGGTGGGAATAGACAGGTACCTAAAGCAACGATTTAAAGAAAAGTAAAAAAGGTTTTACTAATGAAATACAATACAGCAACAATAACACTGGGAAATACTGAAGTAACCCACAGACGATTTTCAATGTAAAATCAATAGTTTATTGCCATGCTACAATTTTTTTTTTTTCCAAATGAAGTTGGCACTGTTAAAGGGGAAAAATGTTGTTGTAATACATAATACATTTTTTAAAAAGGCGCATTTGGTAAGCTTTCTCAATAATGACAGCTTAAAACAAGTGAGATTAATTTTTTTTTAAGATTAATGTGGAATGGCATAAAAATACACTCTGCATAGTATAATATCACTTTTTTCATAAAAGAAATACGGAATGTTTGTAAAAACAAATTCATTGACCAGGGCAAATTAATTGCAATTTTATAAACAATTTGGCAATGGTACTCCCACTATTTAGACTTTTTTATATAAAAGAAATAAAAATCTAGAAAGCTACCTTTATACAAAGTTGCTATATTTATGCCTTTAAGTAGGAAAAAACATTTTATAATGCAAATTAGGACATACAATAATCTTACAATATCATACAATGTAATGACAAGAAAGGAACATACAACATAAGATTTTGGCCTTTGTAGAAATGTCTATTTCTGCATTTAATAAATGCATTTGTGGCACACTGGTGACTATTGTTACTACTACCAGTCAGCTTTCATGCTAGCGCGGTATTCAGCTGTACTGTAATGGCAGGTCTGCAGTTTAGTTAAAACACAGACTGTTTTTTCAGGAGACGAAAGGTGATGCTGCAATGAAGCGAGATGTGAAGAAGGCAACGTGCCTGCTGGTTGAGACATCTGTATTGTGGGACACCTTACAACACTCTTTCCTTTCATACCAGAGCATTTCTTATACATTCAGTTATTAAGTACCAAAGTCTTACAAGTGAGAACATCTGTGTTCGAGATTTGGCAAAATTTCAGGGAAAATACAAAGTTAGTACCAAATATATAATATATTATATATAAAATGTGGGTGTATGATATACACACATATTCTAATGCAAAAAAACTGCATTAATATGGAGTTAAATTTGCTGACATCCATTCCTAAGTAACATAACCATTAAAAAACAGGTGTAATCCTGATCTTTCACACACTTTAGAATCACTTCCTCTTTCATACATGTTAAAGCAATATATATGCAAGTATGACTAAGAAATCAAAATTCACATAATAATCTGAACTCTGACCACAACAAATAGGATTTTTTTTTTCAGTACATGTAATTAAATATATTTATATTTTTACAGTATTTTTAGACCATTCCTGAAGAACTTGACCAACCAGGTCCTCAGGTGTAACAGAGCTGTTACGTCAGCAGAACTTGATCTTGTAGGAACACATCCAGAGGCCCTTGAAGTCAACACGAATCATTCGTTTGGCTTCAAAAGATGCTGCATGAGGCCCGAACAAGCTCCGGAAGGATCACCCTGCTAACAAGGAAGATTCCCTGATGACATCAAAGCTCCTACCTCAGACTTCCTTTCTTACTGCCAAAAGGGAAGGACTGGAGCAACGGACACACGGACTCTGGGCTCTGTGGGTTGTTGGCAGGTGGCGTTGGGAATGACTGTGTACAACACAGCCCCAGCACCAGGGAGTGGCAAGGTGAGCTTCACAGCACCTTTTGTACTGAGGCTTCTCGTGGAAAGCAGAGGAGCTGCTCCTCCATGCTCATCGCTTGGCAATTCGGTCACCACGGGTCTCAGACGTGAGCTGTGGCTGGGACCCCAAGGCATTAAGTACTTTGCAGACACAGAGGAAGACAGTCCCTGTTCTGAAGGGCTCGAGCCTATTTCTTAATCATATTTTTTACATAATCTCCTTTGTATATACACATATTTGCTACATAAAATAGAATTACACCAATGTAATGGATATAGCAGAAAACGTTGTCACAATATATGTATATTACCACACTAAATAATTACTAAAACTGCAAGAAAAATTTCAAAATGCCCTTTGTAATATATAAAAATATAGAAATGTCCAACACTTGTTTCATCAACTTTAAAGGTAACTTTATCTCTCATATTCTATTTCTATCTGTACACCTACATATTTCCAAACAAAATACTGCGTTAATCTGGAGTAAACACCGTGTTAGGATAACATCCTCATAAGACATCTGACAGACTTAGTCACATACCTTACAGCACAGTATCACAAGAAATAATGTATACGTGGTCAGAGTTAGAGCTGCTAAGTTGTTTTTTTTTTTTTCTTATTCACTTATCTTGTCCAAAAGAGGAAGCAATTCCTAAAGACTGTGAAAGAACCTTAACTCATGACTTCCTGTCTTTTTTTTTTTTTTATATGCTCTTTAAGAAGGACATCAGCAACCTTGACTCCATCTTAACGCAGTTTTTTGTGGTGGAATTTCTTCTGCTTTTTTTTTTTTGGAGTGTATATGAATTTAAAATAAAGATATCACAAATGAACTTATGTTTATATTAAGTAAATACTGTCAAATATAAATGCCTGAATTGCTACCTCAAGGAAAAGATGGGAAAGATCTTATCATTAAATTCCAAAAATACCTAATTCTATCTATCAGACTGAAGGACCAGACTTCTTTAGGGGAAATAGGAGAATTTCAGATTTAAGTCCACTATTACTTCCTACTAAATCAGTTTCATCTTATTTGCAGCCATTAAATAAATTAGTACAGTGCAGAAATGGAATTTCACCATTGATCCCACCTTACACGAAGAGGAGAATACTGCTTAGAAATAGAGGTCCAAATCAGATATGTCATTATATGCTCAAAGTAGTAACTGACATTAATCAGAACTTGCATTTTTACTTCACTGACAGTGAATAAAGACACTGCTCTCTTCTGACTCTGCCTTATTGAGATGTGGTTAAATATATAACAAAAACAAGGATAGCCAGATTTTGAGCCAATACATGCTGTTATAAAACCAGCAAAATCAACTGCTGGTCTGTCACCTGCAAAAGAGCAGCCCTGTTTTGACATTGGTTTGGCCTTTGTGCAGCTTACACCTTTCTGTGGCCCTTTTTACACCCAAGCCCTAGTCAGAGGTGTAAACACACACACAAATATCCAAACATCGGGGGGGGGGGGGGGGGAAATTAAGCAGTTTATGGTATGAAATGTCTATTTTAACACTCAAGATTTCTATAAAAGTTCTGTAGACTTTAATAGGTTATGGAGTCACCAAGAAACACCACAAAATTAAAAAAATTGGTCCTCCTCTTGATATCAATTTGAGAAAAAAAATATTTTCCTGATACAACCAATGGATTAAATTCTCACTAACTGTATTTCTAGTACAATCTTTATTATGTACTTTTGGTCGTTGTTTCATCTTTTTTATCAACTCAGTTTCCTCGTTTAAAAGATACACTAATGTATGTCTTTCCCAAATCACTGCATTAAAGGAATACCTGCAGTTAAAGGCTTTCCTTTGTCAAACGTGCTTGAAGGGTAGCAGCCAACTGCATGTTATGGATGAAAAGTAGAACTGATGGAGATGCTGCCATTTTTGTAGGACCTAGTTTATGTAAACTTTACATGTCTCTGTTACTAAAGAAAATGGTTACACATTTGTAGTTTCTCAGTCTATATGCCTGTGGGCACAAAATAAATATGATCTAAATACTGTGGAGAGATTTCAGCTGAAAACTGAATCCTAGATTACAGACACAAAACCTAACGTCACAGCCTTTAAAAGAGACTGAATTGAAAAAATATTTACCAAGTCTCAAAGGGTAAAGTGCATTGCAACTACGTCTATTTCAAGGGGCAGAAAATAAGGAATGCTAAAGATGAGTAGCATGTGTAACAGGGACTACCCGGTATGTTTGCAACGTACACAAAACGAGAAAGCATTATCCCACCTGTAAAAAATAGTCCTAGAAAATATGTCATCAGATTTGTTAATATAATTAAGGCTACAGAAAGTTGAAATTTCAATATGTTCTCAATTCTGGGGACCAGAGCTAAGAAAACACCCCCTATGAAGTACTGTGAAACTTGCAATAACATAAAAGAAAAATTACTCAGACCATCCCTTGTACCTGAGACTATTCAGGATAAACGCATAAGATAGTGCACCAGAACTAAGGAGGGATATGGTTGGTTGGTGTAATTTCAGCAGGTCACTTAGGATCTACCTGAAGCCTCTGTTTCCCTATTTGTCAATTAAGAGTATTACTTCCCTGCCTCACAGGTGTGTTTTAAGGGTCCAATTAATTAGTATTTCTGAAACACCCACACTATACAGATGAGGACCAAATATTTCTAGGCAGCTAGCTAGGTCAAACACGTCTGCCTCGAAACACATGCTGAAGCATTAGTTTGGCTCAGAAACTTAAGGGAGGTATAAGCTAAGAACAAGAATCACACCAGTATCATGAACCCAGTAAGTATTTTGCAATACCTGGCAATTTCTCTTCGGTACAGACCAAGACTGGTCCATAGCGTAAGGTGAGGCAATGGCAAAGATGTGAAGGAGCACTAACACTGCAGACCTGTAAAATGTCTAGCTCTAGGTAGTCATTACCTTCTTGAGTACCAGGATCTCCCCACAAGTCAACAGGTCTATCACAAGAGTATGGATAGGTTGACCGTGAAATCATTAATGAGGTTTTTTTTTTTATCTCATTTAAGTTCCTCATAATGGTCTCAAGGACTCCCATCTTTTACTTCTGCAAATTATGTTCTCTGTGCATTTGGTATTTCAGTACTATGCAGGCTGTAAAGAATAATGAAAGTCAGAGTGAAAAGGTTGCCTGATATCCCTTAATGGTGTGGCAAGATGCATGTGTTTCAGCTGCTACCACTGCTGCCACTGCTAAACTGAGAGAAGACCAAAGAAAAAGTTAACAGGAATACACTCCAATTTAAAAGACAGAAAATAATTGTAGTTTGTTTTTTATAAAAACTCAATTCAAATATTGCATGAAGATCCTTAATTCTTTTTCAGATCTCCGAATGGCTTTTCTTGCATGTTTTTCCTCACTCACAGTTCAAGGGTTATTTTACATCACACCAGTTCACACAAGTGTCAGTTCCTTAGCAATCACAGGCTCAAGAGTAATCTCTTCCGCTGCTAGTACCAAGCTGCACCTGTAATACTGCCAGAATTCTAAAATTATTGAGTATTTAAAAAAAAAAACCCAAAACCAAAACCAACTTCTGCTAAGGGTGCATCTGGCATATTCAACAAACAACATTCTACCTGGATGTACTGTAACACTGAGCGGCCATCATTGTAACCAAGTTCGCCAACTGCAAAAGGAAAAGTATGCTTGTAGATAATACTACCTTCAGATAATTTACTACGTATCTTTCTAAATTATACTATCAACTATGGATGCACATTGCTAGAATGTACAATCTTCTATAAAGAACTATCAAGTCCAGTACCCTGCCTCCTGTGTGACCTGTGTCTGATGCTTTAGAGGAAGACAATAACTGCATAATAAACCTTTCCAGTTGTGCAACAATGCATGCTGCTGGAGAGCTGGGATATTTCTGTCAGGCATAAAAAAAAGTAGAACACTGGACAAAGACAACCATTTGACCTTCAAGAGTCTGTCTTTGTCAAATGCAGAGAGTAAGACAAACACATAAATGACCCTGAACAATAATTAAAGCTATGTACAAAATTTTGACTTTTAAAACAAGACATTATGGAACAGATAAAGAAACACAAATGCAAAGAAAGGAAGGCACACTGAACTAAGAAATTACAAGAGAGCCTTAATTCATACAGCCAACCTGTGAATTCCTTCACAAAAAAGCCCCAAAACTCTAATGAGATTAAAATTCTGTCAGATTTTACAGGGAACTTGATATGCCACTCGGAATTCTCTTCTAGCGGAAGGAGCTTAAGGCTGGGTTTAGATGCGTTTATAGCTCTGACCAACAAACTTCGATGTGACCTCTCAAATAGCACACAAGTTAAGAAAACTATCGGGAATTAGAGGCCTTCTTGCCCATGCGGTCTTAAAAAAAAAAAAAAAACAAACCCCAACCCAGACAAAAAAAGAGTATGGTGTTTATATCCCTTGAGATGAACCAATATATCCTGTGTACGTCAAACTGAGTGAATTAATGCATTACATACATTTCATTCTGGAGGACCCATTTCAATGAGGAATGAACGTAAGATAGGTATCTTGAAAGATTAGGTTTACCTGCTAATAATGCACATATCAAGAGGCTTTAAAAAGTGTTATAAATGCCATTAATGAGTATAGGCACCAGACCAGAATATTTATAAATTCACAACTGGCATATCACTCAGACTCTAATCAATTTAAAGAGGCACTGTGAAAGGTGGTGATGCTGCTATGCAGTAATTACTACTACTGTAGAATGAAGTAGTGTTACCTAAATGAATACTTGCTCTACATTAATTCCCTTTAGTTAGACAAGTACATGAAGTATGCAGAAAAAGTTCTATTAGTCTATAAAAGGCGTTAGTGTTAAGAAATGCAAAGTATTTGCATCTTCAATTTTATAAACTTCACAAAAGGTGCAAATGATTTAATGCTTCCCAGGCTCACATAGGCAGGTCAGTACTGTTATGTCTAGTTTTCCTAGAAGTACCATCATCTCGGGGCAGTGCTTTTTGCAAGCTTGACATAGCAGCAGTTCTTTCAATGTCTATCACAGCATACAGCTCTGTGCGCCTGGTTGGAGTTTGCGGAAGTGGAGTGGTGGGAGTTTTTGGAGTCTGAGGGTTGTCGGAGTCACTACCACCTTCCAAGTCAACCTGTATATAGTTGAGCTGCCTGTGTTCTAAACTTGGACGCCTAATGTCAAAGTTAAAGACTGTTGGGGTACAGTCCCGACGTCGTGTAAATTCTACTTTATGAGCACTTGCTGGTACTGTTACATTCTCTGTATTGACATAATTATGCATTGGATCTAGGTTATTGTGGTAGCCATTCAGAGATGGGGTCTTTGGTCCTAAACTGTCATCTTCATCTCTACTCAGCTTGCGGGCTTCCCAAACAGGAGGCAAGGATGGCAAGTTCTCATAGTTCAACAGCGCAGTTCTCCTCTGAGCAGAGTTGTTAATATTCTGGGTGTCTGAGGTACTGGTTGATGTCAAACGACCTCTCCTGACCCCTGAGGCACTAGGGATTGATAACCTATTTATATTTTCATACACCAATTTATTACCAGATGGTGTTTCTCTACGTTCATCACTGTCGTACCCAGTGTCCCATTCAGTGTTGTTTGTGCCGCTGCCACTAACTTGGTCTCTCCCAAGTTGCTCCAGTTTCTCTCTTTCCATTAACTGCCTTTGAACAGGTGTTGGTCCTAAAACAAACTTGACTCCTTCAGGCTCCAGGAGAACCTGAGCATCTCTGTCATCAGTACACATCTGATCTTCTTTCACTTTAGTTGTTTCAGTGTTTGAAAGCTTTGATTCCAGTGGTGCATGCACACTTGATCGATTTTTTCTTTCCTCTTGTACCCCAGTAGTGTTGACATAAGTGTGCACCTAAAAGGGGAAGGAAAACAAAGGAAATTCAAATGCTATTTGTGCTTTTTTTTCCCCTCCAAATTTCTTTCCTTCTTAGCTCCCCACTTTTCTAATCAAAATACCTGAAAACCAAATCTCATGATAGCAGCTGTTTAAGAGCAAAGATCATCTCTCTCACATTTTGCTGAACTGTGCTGGTTTTTTTTCCCCCTGAAATTTTGTTGTTGGCTTTGTTAATGTTACTCTAACAAAATAATAAAATTTACATCCTACATTAATAATTATTTTGATTTGATGTTTTATCTCAGTTGTTACAGCTTTTCAGGTTCTATTCCAGCTCTGCTCTGGTCAGGGCAGCCTTGAGCTGCTCCAACTTAGCTCATTAGTTCACTTGGACAAATCAGTGAAGCAGAGCTCTACTTTGTTGTCCCTTACCATGACAGTGACCAACAGGTCAACAGTTGCTTTGGCTAAATTTATCTTTGTAATTTCCACACTGCAAAGGAAATTTACTGTCCATTTAAAAAAACAAACAACCTAAAAACCCCCCAGGATCTCGCCTTGTGTACTGCTCAAGCAATGAGAAGAGGTTGGCTCTACTGGAAAAACAGTCCATTCTTTCTTCAAGAGCCAACAGCCTCCTAATACCAGAAACTGAAGTAGGAAAACATGCAATTCCATATGAACTGTGGCACTCAGAATCAAAAAGGAGCAGGAGCTGGCACCAGATGCC
The DNA here is from genome assembly GCF_018139145.2 of Gymnogyps californianus. Lineage (NCBI taxonomy): Eukaryota > Metazoa > Chordata > Aves > Accipitriformes > Cathartidae > Gymnogyps > Gymnogyps californianus. Next base: position 179,316,736 of record NC_059471.1, read on the forward strand.
ACTAAGAAAGGCAGAAATATACCACTAGATTATCCCTCCGAGTTCCCACAGTGGATCAACACAAGGCTGAACGGGAAAGACTGGAGTAAGGGATTCCTTCTCTAAATTTTAATTCTGTGTCTGGATACCCAAACAGCAAAAGTAGTATTTTACAGCAGCAGTCATCTAGCCTTCCTGACTTCTCTGTCAAGCTCTACAAGCTGAAGTGTTATTTACAGCTCACTTGACTCCTATACTGATTCTTTAAACTCATTTACTCTTCAATAACTCCAACAATAACACTTGGACTCTTGTGTAGGGGCTCCTAACAAATCCTTTCCCACAAGACAGTTCACTGGACTTTGCTCTGGTTACCTTCTCTGGTTTCGAACACTGTTTCTTGTCACACACAAGAATCTTCCTAAACCACATTACATTTTATTAAACTTGACTAACATTTTCATTAGCAACCTGAATGATGAGATAGACTGAAAACTTTCAGAGGGTGTGTTCTATCCCAGATTGGTAAGGTTTCCACTGAGACAAATCTCAGCAGCCTGGAGAACTGACCTCATAGAAACCTCATGAAGTTCAGCAACAGCAAATGCAGAGTCCAGTGCCTGGTATGGAACAACACCAACAGTACACGCTAGGCACCAACTGACTTGAAAACAGCCTTGCAGGAAAGCACCAGGGGTCCAGGTGGATGGTAAGTTGAATGTGAGTCAGCAGCGTGCTCTTGCAGCAATGAAAACCAAATGTACATTGGTTTGTGTTAGCAAAAGCACAGCCAGTAGGTTAAGGAAAGTGATTATTACTGTCAATTCAGCACTTGTGAGACTGAATCTGGGCTCCCCAGTACAAGACAGACATCACCATACTGGAGCAAGTACAGTGAGAGTGCCATCCTTTTTCAGTCTTAAGAGAAGGCCAGGAAACCACCTAATAGCTGTTTTCAACTACCTAATAGATAAAGAAAAGACAGAGCCAGACCCTTTTTGGAGATGTTCAGCAAAAGGCTAAGGGGCAATGGACACCAGCTGTAACAGGAAAAAAATCTGATTACATATTAGAGAGAAATGCTTTCACAACAAAGGTGGTGAAACACTGGAACACATGGCTCAGAGACACTGTGGAATCCCCTTGTCTGGAGTATTCAAAGCATGACAGGACAAGGCTCTGTGCAGCCGCCTCTAACTTTAAAATTTGACCTAGAGGACTCTCGAGGTCCCTTCTAACCTAAATTATTCCATGATTTCTATTCACCAAATAGAAGACTTACATGAAAAGAAGCTTTTTGACCAGGATCTCTCATTATAAAGTACAATTTATGTGTTTAAAAATAACTACTGAGATTTTTTAAAAGAGTATATGCAAATACATACTTTCTATATCTTTATTTGTATATAAATATGAAGAGCAACTTAAAATAGTTACTTTTCCTCAGCAAGCTATCCTACAAAGTATCATTTTAAAGAGGCAAAGCAAACACTCTTCTGACATAGTTAAAATACGGTAGAAATACATTACACCTGATACTGAAAAACACAAATGAAGGCCTACAGAACAAGCATTAGAAAAATCTGAACTAATGTAGAACCTAAGTTAGAGGGGAAAAAAAAATACCCACTTGCTCCTCTGCTACCAGTAAAGGATGTGTTGATTCTTCACCAACAGAGGGGAGCCGTGCACTTCCGACAGAAGGATGTCTGCTGGAAGGATGTGATGAAGCATCTCCAAAAGATGGATATCTGGGATAGCCGTTAGGTAAACTTTGTGCATTGAACCCAGGAGCTGATTCAATTAGAAAACAAGCAAAACCATATTAAAATAGAACATTTTACTGTATATGAGTAAGAAGCTTTATGTCTTCATTTTCAATTTTCAAAAGAGAAATTAAAATATGTAAAACCATTAAATATTCACAAGACTTGATTTTGCTGGTGGGAAGGAAAGGGAAAGCAAATTGCAGAGTATAGCATCCCAGTATTTACTTGGCAACATGTTTGAAGCAACCACTGAAATCTAGGTGTATTACACACCGCAGTCCTCCCAGTAAACTCCCTATCCAACTTCTCTTTCTACCATTAACGACATGTCTCCTTAACAAACAGCGACTTACTTAAGCTTCCATTTCTCTGAAATCAATCATCAATAACCTGGAATTCCTAGTTTCAAATATCAAGCCATCTGCCTGAGATTACCTAAAATACTCCAGTATTTTTGAAAGGACTTCACTCTACCCATCCATCTACTCACAGCAAAAATCAAGATTCCAAACCCACTGTAGGTGTGATATTACCATTACTTTTTTCCCTAATAAAAAGGTTGGAACATTGCCCAACATTAACATTTCTCAGAAATGCTACAAGTAAAATATGGTCAAATATTATAAAGCAATTCAATAGGTGTATTCATAAGTGTTCCTAAGAACACTGCTTCACTGAAGCAGTGTTCTTATGCAACAACTAAGTTCCCAAAACTTATTTCTTAAAGCTGAAGAACTTGACTATGGCAGTTTTGCTCCCAAGACTTAGGATTCTTGAAAGAGAATCCTCATCAAGTACCTCAAGAGAATGCATTACTGGTAATTAGCCTCTTAGCTTTAAATTAGTTTTCTTTTTAATTACTTAAAGATTTAATGCAAATTAAATGCTATTTTCAGCGAAGTACCACATTACATTCAGGTATGTCATCTGACAGTATAACCATACTTACTGGTAGGTGTTCGAGGGGTTCTTGGAGCTTCCAACTCAGTTTGATGATTATTCCTTTCTACTACTGGTTCTTCTACCACATTTATGCTATTATTCTGCATTATCTCTTGCAACATATTAAATAGCTCTTCTGCACGGGCACATTTAAAGGCAAAGATTCCTATAAATACACAAGAAAAAAATCAAAATCCTTTAATGTAAGAAACATGCCTTACAATGTATATAACTTTCAAAAAATAGAACTGGAATCCACGTAATGAATACCTGTTTAAGGAGCAAAAATGTTGAGAAATTTTTATTGCACCAAAACACACAAAATAACTGTGAAAACCTTTAAAGTGTTTATCTAATAGAAGAATAAGATTCCCATGCACCAAAAGTTAAATTAGAACAGAAAACTGATTCAGTTAAGAGCAAAACTAAGTTTTGAGTGCTAAATAAGGGGTAAAAAAAAAAACCAAACCACAAAACAGGGCAAGATTTTTTTTTTTAAGCTGATAAAAAGGATACTTGTTAAATAAATAAATTTTAAAAAACACTAAATGAAACTACTGTGGTGCTACAAGGTAATTTTTTTTTAAACTGGATTTCTACTAAATTACCATAAAAATAAGATACCTGCACAACAGGAAAAAAGGATTTAAACACTGGGTAAAAGTTTAGTTTCTTTAAGAAGATTAAAATGAAAAGCTAGTAAGACAAACTGTGTGAAACGGACAGTAACAAACCAATTGCTTTAGGCTAAAGGATAGACACAGAACACAAAGTTAGCAGCAATACCATGTATTTTGCGTGCGTATTGTGCCACTTTGCCTTTAAACAGCAGGGAGCGCCCCAACTTACCCTCACCAGCAAAGTCGCAGCTTTGGATTATTCTTCCATTGAAAGCATGAAGTTAAAGTTGACATGCTTGTTAAACGTGGGTGCAGGTTCTCATTTTTTAAAGTGAGTATTACAATCTTAAAACACTCTTTACTAAAAACTACCTACCTATATAGCTAGTTCTGCAAGTGCAATTATGTTAATATGCTGGCAGTTACTATCATCATATATTTATTTAAGGATGCAGAACTGTGACAGATCAGAACTACCAGAAATGCTCCACATGGCAGAAGTTCACAAAAACCCAGCTGGGAATATACCAAATGGGCTAAGAGGAATGATGCTCAACAATTAATATTCAGCTAGTGCAGTTAATAAGCTTCATGCTTGCAACACAGCAGCTGTAGAGCTTCTACTACATTTCCCCAACCCATGATCCAGCTCAAGTACAATAGTCCATGTTTAGTTTTTCATGTATTTCTGAAAATTCACACTGGATGCTTAAATCTTAATGGACAAAAAATACAATTAAAAAAAAAAATCTAGGTTCACAAGCTTTAAAAAGCTCCCAGTATGTTTCTGAGAAATTCAGCTGCCTTTGCCGCTTTGTTTAAAAAAAGTGCTTCCAAATTGCTGATTCCTTAAAAGATGAGGTGAACTAAATTGGCACTGAAACTGCAAGCAAAAACAACTTGATGAAGCCTTTTCATTAAATACATTCACATTACAGTGTGATCTGTCACTTACACAATATGGTGACACACCAGCTTCTTCAAGTTTTCTATCCTGAATTATCTATTAGCTTTGCTCCCAAAACATGTCTTCACGGTTTTTAATACCTAGCACAAACTCAATGTTTTGCCATCAGTGCATTCTGACAACTTATCAATAGATATAACTTGAGATTAAATAGAAAACACAAACAAGAATACTAACTGATGTAATCAGTAAAAGTTGCTGGGCAGTATTCAGGGTATTCTCAAATGAAAACTTCTCGGTCATCTCACCAAGTGAAGATGAAGTTTTGCAACTGTGCCCACAAAACCCAGCGTAGGTCTCAGGAACAATGCTCCATTGCAAAATGGCAGCAGAGAGAACACATTCTGCCAGATTTCTTTTTTCTCAATATTTGCAGTATTTTAACATTACGTAAGGAAGGCAAGAAACAAAAGAGGGAGGAAAGGGTTGCTGCTTACACAGCCTGCTTAATCTTTTCTATTTAAAAAAAAAACCCAAACCAACAAATTAGGAGGGAAGCAGAGAAGTCAATTAGACTCGGTGGAAAATTTTGCAGACTTGCTAATAGGCCATGGAAAAGAACCTTCAAAATAGTATTTTCAATCAAATTTTATTAGTATTTATTTTATACGTTCAGAAAAAGCAGTAAATTAAACCTGCAAAATCAATTAAAGTTATTTGCTTCAAAACAAAGTTTATTACTTTCTTCTTAGAAGTCTGAAAATTTAGTTTAGTATGAAGCATACTGTAACATTTCAAAACATCTCTATTTCTCATGAGGAGATGAACTGAGAATGCCTTCTAAACTTTTATCAAAAAACCCTGTCTGCCCTTACCTCTGCTTGGACAATGAAGATTGACCAGCTTTGTTTATGATCAAGTTCTTTCATCTTGCTGACTTTTTACAGTGAAATTTAAAAAAAAAAAGTTGCAATTGCAAAATATCATTATTGATAAAAACACTAGTAAATGCTAAAAATCTATAAGAAAAATAAAAATGCAATTTAATTTCACAGCATATGAATACATAAGAATTCCAACTACACAGATACATCACAGTAGAAAGATGCAAAACGAGGCTGAGACCTCAACCAAAACAGCTACTCCCTCAGGGACTGCTCCAGCGAAGAGAGAGAAAAGTCTAAATCTTCTCACTGGGAGCCAGCCTTGGCCAAGGCAGGCATGATCTGGGAACTGGAAAGGTAACCATCTTTTTCCAATTAAAGCCACATAGAAAATAACTGAGCATAGCTGGAGTTTACACGCTTCATACAAAAATGTGTCAAAATCTGAGAATGATGTCATTGATATAAATGAAAGTGGTATTCGTTTTAGGAAGACAATGAAACACAAGTGTGTTACTGAAGACAATAACAGGGTAGGAATACCCAGTTCATACCAGTGCTCTAGTCTTTTAAAAATCTAAAAATAGAGAATTCTTTGAATTCTGAGGAGATTCCTCCACAGTTCCAGGTTTCACTGCCCCTCCCTGAAAGTCAAGTCAACTTCTTAGGCAGGAGAATTTCCCTGTCAAAACCACCTCCTAAGTTGAGGAAGTATCCACACATACAAGCATGAAGTGTTCCAGACCTACAATCCTAAAAACTATGTGCAACTCAAATCCTTATTTTACCATAAGACCATTCCTCATAAGGTAACTTACTTTTTTTCCAGAAACCACATTCACATATAAAACTATAGCCTTTATAATCCTTGCCAAAGGACAGGCAAATATACTTTTTAAAAACAAAATTGTCTTCCAACATCAAATAAATTTCCAAAAAGCTTTATATACAAAAATTCCACATACCTTGTCCAGTTTGACACCTTCGGCCACTTTCAAAAGAGAAAAGATTTGAGTCATAGCCATAGCGACGGAGACAGAGGTAGTGCCATTTTACAGAGTCCCTTTTACGGGTGTACAAAATTAGTTCTGTATCTGTAAGTTCCATTATGCCAGAACCCAGTTCATTACCATCATCATCCACATTAATAACCTATAAAAAGGAAGTTAAATAGCATTAGGTAAGCACTCTTTTGAGCACCAGTATCACTACTAATAATCTCAATGTTTCACTGATGCACTCCATCTGCTGTCATGAGTTGCAATCCTTAAGGTAAAAGTTTAAAAAAAAAAAAACAAAAAACAACCTCACCAAACCAGTTCCTTTGCTCCCCCAACCCAGAATTAAAATAATACATATTTATAAGCAATATGAATGAGACCGCATAACATTATTGTAAAATCTGAGGAGAAATTTAAAATAGAAGAGATTTGTAAGTTTAATTTTATTTTTTTAAACTGGCTTTATGTACATATTCTAGTATTTCCACGCAGATAAGGCATACCTCAGCTAATGGAATCTTTCAGATCCCTGTTTCTAAAAGAAAAAATATTTGCTTTGTCATATAACTCCACTTACAGTTGGGAAAAGGAATGAAAAAGGATAAGGGGCTCCAAGATAAAGCTTCCTTCACATACCTGTATAGCCTTGCACTGTGCTGAATCACCAGACTGTTTTAGTTTTTTTTTCTGCCTTTTTAAAGTCAACAAATAATTCAAATACCCTATGGTGCCCTTGTGTGAAAATATGTGTATAAAGCTTAAACTCTTATTCTTTCTGCTTTTAAAACAGTTGGAGGTCATCTGCATCCTTTATGGAATTCAGACAATGTATATTTTCCTCTGCATGTATTTTACCTCACAATACTGCTTTTAGTGGGATTCTTTCTTACTAAATAAAAAGGCTACCAAAAAATCTTCCCTATGGTGTCAATTAATGTTACTCCTTAAAGAGACATTTTCAACTTGAAAGCTAGTCAACTGAAAAGAATTAGGAAGTTTCGTCTTCCACTGAGGCTTATGCCAACTTTCTTCATTTTGCAAATTACATTCTTTCATCTTCTCCCCCCTGCTGCTAAATCAGCAACCCACACAAACAATAGAGAAATTCTACAACAAGAAAAATAGGAATTAGTTACACAAAGTGATGTCAAATGCATAAAAAGCAAAAAAACAGAAAAATATTTTATCCTTCAGCTTTCTGTACTGATAATATTAAACATTTCCAGAAATTCCTATGGCTTTAAAGCTTATTTCAGTGTTGCCCTAAGGCAATGCATGAATCATTTTTCACCATGGAAGCATTACATTCCTTTGCAAACTCACAGAGACAGTTTGGAGCACAGAAGCAAATCTGACTTGTGTGACTATGCAAAGGTATGTTTGCTTAAAGTCACTGACTTCAGCAGCTTCATGTTAAGCATGTTAAGCACATGAACAAGTGTTTACAAGCATATAAATTCCAGGGATGTAAGGGACAGAAGCACATTTATAAATAAAATTTCTTCAGGTAAAGGACAAAAGTTCTCAAAATGCTATAATCAGTAGTGATCTTCAAGTAAAATTTTCCATTGCTGACCCCGCATCCAGGTTCACAATCACACTTCTCCAATAGCTCCTCCCTTATGCTTACAACTCTCTTCCTAACTTCCATAACCTCCCAGAGGCAACAACACTTACTTGGGCCCTACCAACTGAAATGGAGATGGACCAAAACCACAGGGCTGCTTCTCCTTCCTGAAGATCAAAACTGTCGTAGAAAAGCCCACCCTGTCTAGAGAATTCCTGTCACTGCTGGTAAGAGAGGATTTCTCAAAGGGGCAAGAGAAACCTGTAACCACAGACACCTGCAACTCTGCAATGTTTTAACCATTCAGTAATTCTCATCCTATTTTCATTTAAATTTTTTTCCAATCACAGACCTACTCTGCAAGAAAGCAACAAAATAATTTACAGCATACAATGTCAGTTGCTTACCTTAAACTTGTTTCGATGGTTATCTGGGACAGTTTCTTTATCTGGACAGCTACAACAGCTACCCATGACTTCTTTAGAAGACCATGTGAACTCTAAAGGGGGAAAAAAACCCCACAAAATGATCATTTAGTTCAAGTAAAAATAGAGTATCATCAACAAAACAACCCAACAAAAATTGATCTCTGAAATTACAATTCTTCATGATGAACTCTGCAGTCATAAGTAATAAAAAACCCAACATAAATATTACAAATATTTTCAAATAGTTAAGTTAAATTTGGCATTAAGGAGTGGCAACACAGAGCTGTGAAAGTCCTACCGATAATTTAACTTGAGGTTACTACCAAACAAACCCATTTGATTTGTCACCTTAATTCCCATGGTAGCAGCTTGGGGGAAAACAAAAGCCAACAACTTACCGGGTGCGATTCTCATCTCCTAAACCAGGGCCTTTACACAAGGCAACTACCTGGATTCCAGTTCCGTCTAAATGAGCACTCCACGGCTTAGACTGCTGAGCGCAGCCCTAGTGACGCCCATACAAACCCTGGGCTGTAGGAGGTTACCAGGCACAGGCAACACAAAGAGCCCACATGGCAATCCTGAAAGGCTGCCCTGGCTTCGGCAGCTCCAGGGCTGGCTTGCAACAGAAGGTGGAGGCGTTCCAGGCCTGGAGGCAGCCCTGTGCTGGCAGCCGTGCAGTGAGGCTCTGTGCTTCCACTTTTAAATACTTCCCATAGAGCAATGTACATAAAACTATGTAATCGAAGTCAAGGGAAGGAAAAAAACCCACATTCAACACAAATATTTTAAAACTTGTTTTTTTATTTCTATTAAGTCCTGTTTGGATTAAATTGTGTTACACAGTCTACTTCATTTGCTATAAAACAGTAAAATATTCAACTAACACAGAACAGCATGGCTAAATTAAGAAAACCAAAAGAAAATATCAAAAAAATCAAATATTTATATTTAAAGATTTTTGTACGTATGGTAAAACTTTCATGAAACAGTATGATAAAATGTTCATAGAACCAAGTCTCACAACTTGCTTCTCCTGCCTCTACCACCTTGCAGAGGGTGCTAAGTCTCATATTTCTTAAATACAAGAAAGTCAGACAAAAGAAAACTTAACCCATTTACATCATCTTTATATTGGATAAGAACTAAAATTTTCACTACACAAATGAAAAGTGGGGCAAAATCCTGGAAGAGAGCTAGTAAGTCAACAAGAGACATGACATTTGGAATCAAGAAGAAGGAAGACAGAACTGGTTGATAACTTTTCCTGACTAAAGGGGGAAAAAAATCTGATGTCACCTTAAGAAAACCAGGACTTGCTTTCTAGACAGGCATTTATATTAGCATGCAGCAGTAGTATCCAAGTAGCACTTTAGTCTGCTCAGAAATAAGGTGCAAGGAATACAACGAAAAGCAGCTAACTCTTCCCCTCTTCTTGACCAGAAAAGCCACTCAAAAGAGATACTGCTACCCTAGAGACTGCATAAATCTGTATAAATATGCCACCAAACCCCTGCAGAGGTGAAATGGAGAACTTAACAGAAGGGGTAACAACATGGCTTGGATTAATCCAGTAAGAAAGAGGCAGAGCGCCAGACACGCAGTCAAAATCATGGATTCTCTAATGTAATTTCTGGCCATAACATGAAAACATGCATTAATTGGACAGAGCTTTTTTCCCAACTTAACACGAAACTGGGGGGTTGGTTGTTTGCTTCTACTGTTGCAGAGAGAAGCTATGCTACACACAACTGGTTTTTTGCATGGTGAAGAGAAGTCCTGAATTTTATTAATCAGTCCCATCGCTCTCTCAATTACAGACTACTTTTAATAGTCTTCACACATACATCCCATTGTTATTTTAACTATTGCATTTTTTTGCTTATGAATTCTGCCTGTTTTGTTTAGAAAGGGAGATACAGGTAATAACACCTATTACTAATTTCCTACTCTGACACCCCACAATGCCTCGCTACAGCAACATTCAGATGTTGGTCTTGTTAGCCTACTGATGCTACCCTATTTATTCTGAGAATTCTCTGCTAAAAAGAACAACAGGTGACAATAGCTGCAATGCAGATTTAACAATGAATATATAAATTTGCAGCAAAGGTTTTCAAGCTCTGGTCCATACAGCAGTCATAGTTGCAGATGCTGCTAGCTGCCTTCAAGCACAGATGCTTGCACTTAGTAAAGCCCAGTCTTAGACCTCCCCAAACATTTTGACAAAGTGGAAACAGAACTAGATAGCAGCATGCCATTATAGTATCATGACTTTCTTTGCATTCAGCATACAATAACTGATCAAATCTGTTGGAGGCAGGTGCCTGAAAACTTAAAAAACAATTTTAAAACCTTAACTGCAAAGCAGTTTGGGAAAAATCACTAGAGTTGAAAGTAGAAAGCTGTAGTATATGAAGATGTACTAAGTTTAGCCACTGTATCTCAAGAACAACAAAGAAAGGGTAGGTAATCAGTAATCATACAAGTTCATTATTTTGCCTCCAATATATTCTAATATTAATACTTCAGTAAATCAAGAACTGCAATGCTGCTTCAAAGGAGAGATGCGAACCAAGGCTATGAGGAAGAAATGAAACAGCTAGGGAACTGGCAGAATTAAAAATCACTCACCTAGATTTGGCCATTAATATTCCCAGCCTCTGCTGCAGCATCAGGGCTTCTGTCATACTCAAAGTGTCATGCTGTCTTGTCACAGAACTAATCATTTGACCTAGAACTAGAAGAGTACATAAAAATGTAATTTTTCTTGTTTTTAAGATCCCAGTTAGTAAACTAACAAAAAAAAAAAGTACAATTTTTTTTTATTTTGGCAGTATTATGTCAAGTGAGGTCTTCATGGCTAGGATGCATCTTAAGTGGAGTTTTAGACAAGAGACTGATCTCTTAGAGTTTCCCCAGCATTTCAGTGCCTAGCTGGGTCTTGGAAGAAAATAATCTGTTGTCCCTTTCTGCAGTGTAGCCTGTCACACTGAGGACTCCACTCATTCTCCACTCACTCCTTACCCAATTTACTGTGTGGAAATGACAGATGCAAAGCTCCTGTTACCCTTAGCACATACCGAACCAAACCACAGCAGACAAACAGAAGAACATGTACAACTTACTCTGCTTCACTCCCTCTTGCTTATCCTACTGAACATATACAAATGCTGACTTGTATGGCTAACACATCACCCTTTCTCTGCTTCCCTCATGATTCTTGCTGCATGACATTAACCATAAATTGCTTGCTTTCACTTCCCCCTCGTCCCCCGGATTACTCTCATACTAGCTACCCACTCACATTTAACACCGAAAACTCAACTGCTGATTCCATCAGGCTAACAGTTGGCAGCCCCCATTCTCTGTAAAATTGCCAAACGAGCACTTGATGTTTCCTTTGACACTGCTTCTTAAACTCAAGAGAAGGGCTAAATTCTCAGAAAAATACTTTATTATTAGCCTTTCTTATCAGCCTTTCAGGATGTCTATGCAAACTTGTTTGAGACCATTGCAGCTCTGCTTATCAATACTGCTGCAATTCTTTGTATTCATCTGCTGTCCTCTGCCTTGCACCTGGATTAAAAGCATTTTGGGAACTCAAAGCACTCTTCATTTTTGCACAGTATCAAGCGTAATGTAGTCCCAAACTCATCCCAGGTCCTAGACATCATGACAACAGTTGCAGAACACTCTTACTGTGGAGGGATTGTGCAAGAGAAAGCAGAAATTCAATACTGGTAAATGCAAAGTAACACACCTAGCAAAGGAGCTCTATCTGTTGGGAAAGATCAGTCACGTAGTCACGCAGTTCAATGAAAACACTAGCTCAATAGCTATCATAAAAGCAAATGAAACAGAATTGTTCAGAAAGAACTAAAAGTGCAAAAACAAAAATACAATGCTATTGTATGAATCCACAGTGCACCCACAGATGTAGTAATGTACACAGTCGTGCCTCCCCCTGTCAAAAAAGACAGAGTAAAACCAGAAATATGCTACTTGGACTGCTGAGCCTGGAAAAAGGGACCACACAGGACAGAAAAGATGAGTACAGAATTATAGGTGACATGGAGAAGATAGATAACGCACAACTGTTTTCCAAATGCAAGCATTAGGGAGCAGCAGTTGACATTATTAAGGGGCAGGTTCAAAAAAACTACACAAAAGTACTTTTTGCACATGGTATGTAGTTAAACTTTGTGATCCACAACATCTTGTGGGAATGAGTTCCAAAAATTTAAAGATTCAGAAAGTAGTTGGACAAATGCAAGCTCCATGAAGCGCTTTTAAACTCAAGGATGTCACATCTGGCTCAAAAAGTCTCTAAGCTGCAGACATTTAGAAGGGTCTTAGGGAATAATCATAAAATGCTCCTTCTTACTATTCCCTTCCCTATATATTTACTATTGGCTGTCAGAATTTACTATTTACTGTCAGAAACAGGATACTGGACAAACCGATACTTCAAGTCTGACCCAATAAAGCCATTCTAGTTAACATAAAAGGATGACATGGACTCAGCATAAATTTTTGAGTGCACTGTCATAAGACATTAAAGAAACAATTAACAACTTGTATTTAACTTGAAACTAAAACCTAGATTTCACAAAGGTACAGAAGGATAAACTTACTGAACTGCTTGATAGATATGTGTATTTGCATATACATAGTAAACATAAAGATTCTCTGCTGTGCATAAGTGGTATTTAGTATCAGGAACTTGCAGCAAGTCGCATACCCTTCCTATAATTTATTTGCCCTTTAGCCATAAGCCTTCTTGATTTTGGACAAAATTGTATTCAAGACCTATCCCTCTGCAATACGCACAGGCTCTGGTTCTGTGATGGCCCTACCCAATCTAGCTGGTATTATTTAACTATGTTTTTTTGGTCAGGTTAGAATTTTGTTGGCTTAGCAAACCAAACCAGCTCAGCAGAGAGTCTAGCAAGTGCCAGAGCCAGCTGGGGACGGAATCACAGCCTTAGTCACCTCTGCCCAGTTTTCAGAAAACTTAGCCCCTTCACTAATCACTGGGACTTACTTAGTTTACCAAATTCCCTGCTAAAATCCTCAGGACGGGAGAAAGGAAAGAGGGAGCAGAAAGCTTGACCCACCCACTCTGGTGGAATCTTACAGGTAGTCATTAGAAAAATAATAAAATTAAAAATTTTCACAGGCAAGCTACACTAATGCAGGTGTGTTTGCACTGGTATTTACCCTCATATTTTTCTAGCAAAGTTTTAAAGCCTTCACATGGTTTGGCTACCTAAGGCAGACTAGCCTGTTTCAGTTACCTAAGAATGATTCTTAAATGATCTAAACAGAGTTTTTAATGGATAAAAGAAAGCATACAAATTTACAGCACCTAACTTCTTTTAAATGTAAAGCAATAACAAAATTCTCCAACCAGTTGTTTCCAATTACAAGTTGGCTATTTACTCTGTTTGGGATTTTCTTAAATCTTCCCAGATTGCAAAATATTTACCCAAACTTAAACATACAAGGAGAAGTAGACATTTTCACAGTCACAACCCTAAAAGTTAATCTTTTCAGTTATGTCTACAACGTCAAATTTAGGAGCTGTAATTTCCCGTTCATGAAGCATCAGTGGTGGCTGGGTGCAGTCATGCAAGGAGGGGGAAGGGGATGGGGATGGAGAGTATTTTCTGCTTCTCCCTAACACATTCATTACAGCACTGCAAGGTAAAAATCCCAGGGAAGACAAACCAGGACCAGCACTTATCTAAACCTTGTTAACAGGAGTGAAAATTAGGAACTGCCATAACTTCAGTAAGATTACTTGGCTTTGTAAAGTAAAACATGTCTGTTTCCCTCATAGACTAAGCAGTGGCAACAAGTTATGCTAATCTCTCAAAAATCAAGGAAGACAAGGCATCAGTGTAAACATGCAGATAATTCCCCCCCCCCCCCTTTTTTTTTAAAGTCACAGTCAAAAGCTTGTAGAAATTCTAACATTTGCAATTCTGCAATCTCCCTAGGTTGGGAATGGTTGGAACAACGCATGCGTTCCCCTCGTGTAAGAAAGGCCACATGGACAAGCTGCAATCGTACTTCTCCTTTCGCTCATGATAACTGGTCACCCCATTAAAGTCAGCTCACGGTTGCAAACCCGATCTAAAAACTGGCATTAACCTAGTTCTGCATGCTCTGGTTGCAGAATCAAACATTAACTTTGGGGGATATTTTCTGTACACATTAATTCCTAGCACACACCTTTTAAAAATCAGGGAAGGAAAAACCCCAAACCATAGCATGCCTCAGAAGATGTAGGGAGAAGCAAAGGTGCCTTGTCTGTAAACCGATCTTTTGCACATATTATTTTCAAATGAAAAAGTGGCCTTTCAAACCACTAGCTGCCACAGTGCTAGATCCTCTGTATGTCTTGCTCTCAGACCTACAAGTAGAGAGCAGAAAACATAACTAAAGTGCATTAACATAATTTTAAGGCATTTTATACCACAACATTGAGGTTTTTAAAAAAAAAAAATACTACTAGGGCTTTTTCCTCCTTCAGAAATTTTAATATCTAGAAAGCCCAATTAATACAATGGAGTAACTGGAGAAAGGTGCCTGCGTACAGGTTGTTAGCACTCAGGCTGGCAAGCACTTGAACCTATTCATTCACATATTATCAAGCATATTATCAAGCACTTGATAATATTTTGATCACAGCTAAGCGATATAAACACACGCTTATACTGTCATTTTTGCCTATAACATTCTAAATAGCCCAATTTAAACAACTAGATCTACTTTTAAATTTAAAGTGTCAGCATCAACTATTTTCAAAGACGGTTTCTTGTTTGGCCTATGCTATTTAAAAATAAACAAATAAAAAAAAGGACATAATCCTAACCACTAGAACACCAAACTCCTCTGCACTTTTATTTCCTACTCGTATTTAAAGTATTTGCTTAAAAAGGTAGAGTAAAAAGAAGTATTATCAAACCCTCTACATTTAATATTAACTTCTGTGGAAATAAAGCAGTTATGATAAAAAACAAACCAACAGAAATGCTGCGAGTTTTGGAGGTACATTAAAATTGCAAACTCATTGACAGATGAATAAATAAAAATCAGGAGTATTTCACCTTTTTCACTCATTTCTTTAAACAATTCTATTTAGCATAGTGAGTAGAATAATATTTTTCAAGTTGTTAATTATTTTTAAAACTTGAAACTGCCTGGCACTTCACACTTCTTTTGTCTTCAATAACAATGCAAGGACATAACCCTCAGTTTAAAATCTGCAACTTCCTAAAATACATTTCTCAAAATGTGTTCCATAACCATTGTAAAGTGTTAACCATGGTTTACCTAAGCTTGAAACAAGTTAGCCAACCATGCTTCAGACCAACACTGAAATCAATCATTACAATTCAGAAAGCTCAAAAATTAAGTCCATTAAAGATTTTTTTGCAGCTGCACCAGCACTGTAATACTCAAGTATTTCAGAACTACAGAATTGGGTTCTCACAGCTGTTCACTATCAAAGAACAAACAAAAATTATATTCAATTTGAAGTTATATTAACATGCTCTTAAAATAGAAGTTACATGAATGGTTTCAACACCTGCTTCTTTCTTAACTTCATAATTAATGCTCAGATCAATTAAACAAAAAAAAAGGGGGGGGGGGATTAGTTGTACTTGACAGCTTCAGGAGAAATCCTTAAGTTTTTGAAAGGGAAAAGTCCAGTACTTGGGAGAGGAGTTGAGGGAACAGACAATGAAATGGCTGTCATCTGTACCGAGCCTAGGAAGGTTTCAATATCATAGCTGCCTTCTGTGAAATAAATTCAAGTTATTGCCTAGTGGACAGTCAGAATGACAAACATGTATTTATTTTTAAAAAACAAGTTCCCAGATATTTTCAAATTCACTTTTTCAAATTGTTCTTTTAGCTGCAGAGTTTTGTTTGCTACCTCTTTTCAACTTAGTATTATCTGATCACAATAGTGAAAAAGCAGGAAATTAACCATTTTTTTCCTCCCTATTTTGGGTTCTCTTTGGCCTTTAAAGTTAAAGGTTATTTGGGAACATGAGATACATGTATAAAAAGACAACTGTTACTTAAAAAAATAAGTATTCTGCTGAAACCAATGTTTGTGGGAGTAAGAAAATTTGAAAGTGGCTAGCACATTTTCTTCCTAAGTTCTTAAAACTTTGAAAGAACGGACTGTACAAGCTATTTCAAACTCAAATTGTGCCATGTTTCAATTTATACGTGCCATGTAAAAGACACTACCACCAAAGGAAGCATTTTTAACTTACACATGAATTTCCATCCTAGGGTCATCAAAGTTGGGCACTTTTCATCATGAAGCATTCTCATCTCAAGAACAACTGGCAATACACCACACCTGAAGATTACTTGAAGACCTACAAAAATGGTATCTCTTACAGAAACTGTGACCTTGCAGACAAAATAACCTGTGTAAAGTGGAACATGTTTGACTGAGAGCCAAATTTCTTCATTCTGTTTGATGGCCACAACAGCCGTAGGGTCCAGACCTTCCAGAAAAATCAGGAGGCCCCTGGAAAGCTTTCCTGAAGCCTTTACAATTGCCTTGTTGTAGAGCTAAACTATATGCCAGATCAGAGTCACGTTTTCCCGTGACATAGTTGAATCTCCCCGCATAAACTGCATCCCAGGCAAGCTGTGAGCAGGTTTGTTTTTTTTTTTTCCCTTGACGCCTGTTGTGTGAGCCCGTTTGAAATGGGACAGCTTGAGGGTGCCTCCCCTTAGCCTCCTTTCAGGTGAGAGGATGTAGCCTCAA
Organism: Gymnogyps californianus; assembly: GCF_018139145.2. NCBI lineage: Eukaryota > Metazoa > Chordata > Aves > Accipitriformes > Cathartidae > Gymnogyps > Gymnogyps californianus. The sequence goes on from NC_059471.1 coordinate 179,333,639, forward strand.
ACTACAAAAGCAAGTGGGAGACAACAAAATTACTTTTTCTGAAAACCCATAAAGTCTCCACTAAGAGACATGAAGTCTGCTGTCATTGCAGCTAAAGGTAGAATTAGCTCTCCACAAAGGATCATCTCAAGCCCAGAAAGGGCTCTTTCTCCTGATGCCTTGGAGTTCAGGAATTATCAGAAGTGATGGCAACAGCAAATTATTTGTATCTATGTAAAAATACGCACAAATTGCTCAATATTAAGTATAACTCCCTCCTCTCCCTTCTCCAAGCATGTTAATGTTGTCACCTTTTATAAAACTCCTTAAAAATACGCATTATTCTCCTGAAAACTATTACTTAAGATAGCTAACACTTAAAATACTTTGTGCAGGACCAGACCCATCACATTCCTAGATTTTGCCTCTTACAGACCTTTTTTTTTTTCTACCTCACCTGGGGTAAAAAAGAAAAAGTAAATACTTCAAGTGGAAAGGTGCAAAGGAAAACCTAGGGAGCATGAAAGAAAGGTTTTTATTATTTAAGTATGACACCAGCTTCATCCTGTATTTTAGGTCACTAACCTGAACGCTGTCAGTCAATGCCTTCGCCGCACAGAGACTGACCTCTCTCCATTCAGTGTGTAAGAAACAGAGTCCAAATTTTGGTTGTCTAAATTGCATCTAAACTAGACACTAGTAGACATCACAAATAATTTCCTAGGCAACTGAACACACTGAAATAGGAAAAAATAACTTTGATAATTTCCTCTCAAAATTCAAAATTTGTGGCCCCCAAGTGTTTGGATGTTTACATTTATACAGGGATTCAGACAAGAAGCATCCCCAATTCAGAGCGGGTATTACAGTGACCATCAGTACACCTGCCCAGCACATGCTGCAAGAGTAATCTCACATGACAGAATACTTGGTGAGAGGTGACCCATTCAAAGCAAGAAATCTAATTTCCTTACAGTTGGATGAGTGGCTTCTTATAGGAATGTTACAGATGTCTTAACACTGATTTCTTTTAAAACAGAAGTTATTTTTAATCTTTTTTCAAAGACCCAAACTGCATCTGAGAACACCATGGTTGAGATAGGGACCCAAACAACAACGACAGTAATTGCCCCAGTAGTGAAAAAGAAACAGTGGACAAGGAGAACAACAGGTCCATATCTTCAATTAGTAAGGGAGGAGGAAGAAGACGAAAGGTTTGATCAAGAAGCCAGTCCTTCGACAAAAAAAATGGAGGAAGGAATGAGAGAACTTAGACAGGAAGCAGAAACTGCCCGGTCCGTGACCTCATCAGAACTTCGAGACATGCAGAAAGATTACAGCCACCAGCCAGGTGAGCGGACTGCTGCCTGGCTGCTCCGATGCTGGGACAGTGGGGCCGACAGTCAGCACTTGGAAGGTAAGGAAGCCCAACAGCTGGGATCTCTTGCTAGAAACCGGGGAATTGAGAGAGGAATTGGAAAAGAGGCAGCAATTTGCAGTCTCTGGAGACGGCTCCTCTCAAGTGTGAGAGCAAGATATCCATTCAAGGAAGATCTTGTGAACTCCCCAGGAAAGTGGATTACTGCAGATGAAGGCATCCAATACCTGAGAGAATTAGCGGTGCTGGAAGTCACCTACAGTGATCTAGATGATGATGAAGTCTCCAAAGATCCAGAGGATGTTCTGTGCACACGGGCCATGTGGAGGAATGCGATTCAAAGTGCCCCAGCGTCATATTCTAACAGCTTGGCAGCGATGTATCGCCCAGATATGGATACACCAACCGTGGAGACAGTGTCATCTTGGCTCCAAAACTTTGAAGAAAATCTCTGTACCTCCTCATCTCTACGGGACAGCGCCTTGGCTGTTAGGGGCGCCCCAAGAAGTCAGTCCCCTCCTGCCCTGGTCAGAGGGAAAGGGAGCCCCAGGTGCATGCCACGTGGTGCACTCTGGTTCTTCCTGCGTGACCAGGGGGAAGACATGAGGAAGTGGGATGGTGAACCCACCCTTAAGCTGGAAGCCCATGTACGTGAACTGAGAGGGAAGACTGCTGTTAAGAAGGGGTCACCCAAGAAGGCTGTCAGCGTAGTTGCTGTAGAGACACAAGGAGGCAAGCAGTGATCTCCCACACACACAAGAACTGATATCACCTCCCTTGATTCTGGTGAGGGGACTTCTGGTCTGGCACTGCAAGGGTCAGACAGTGCATACTCTGACCAGGAACAGGAATAGAGGGTCCCTGCCTTCGGTCACGAGGAGGAAAGGGATGACTGGGTATACTGGACTGTGTGGATTCAATGGCCTGGCACATCAGACCCACAGAAGTATAAGGCTTTGGTAGACACTGGTGCGCAGTGTACGCCGGTGCCGTCAGGGTATAGGGGTACAGAACCCATCTGGACCTCTGGAGTGACAGGGGGATGCCAAGAATTGTCTGTGTTGGAGGCTGAGGTGAGCTTAACAGGGGATAAGTGGGAAAAGCACCCCATTGTGACCAGCCCAGAGGCCCCTTGTATCCTTGGCATAGACTACTTCAGGAGAGGGTACTTCAAGGACCCAAAGGGGGACCGATGGGCTTTTGGTGTAGCTACTGTGAACACAGAGAAGATCAAACAGCTATCTACCCTGCCTGGCCTCTCGGAAGATCCCTTTGTTGTGGGATTGCTGCAAGCTGAAGAACAGCAGGTGCCAATTGCTACCAGGACGGTATACCAGCAGCAATATCGCACAAACCAAGACTCCCTGGCTCCCATCCATGAGCTGATTCATCAACTGGAGAGCCAGGGAGTCATCACCAAGACTCACTCACCTTTCAATAGTCCCATATGGCCAGTGCAAAATTCTGACAAAAGTTTGACTTTCAGTATATGGAAACAAAATCACTGTCAAACATTTACAGATACAAACCACTCTCTGCAACTTACTTTTTATCTGTCTCCCTGTCCCTCATTTTTCCCTTAAGGACCTATTTTTCCTTATAAGCTTTTTACAGAATAATACTAAATATAAATTGATATATTTCAGATTTTATATCCTTCACGTTTCATCATTTCCACCCTTGCATATCATGTTAAATATTGCTTGATATTTTATTACAACTGGTGTATTTGTATTTGTTTAACAGTGAATTTTCACCCTGCAAAAATAAGCAGCAAGGACGGGATGCAATTTATAAAGCGGCCTATTTTTCTGGATCCTTCATGAAGAATACTGAGGACACAATATGTCAAAGGGAAAACATGCTTTAAGAGATACTGCATGAGTTGTGAATTAAATCCTCTATTTAAAAATTCACCCCAAATGATGGAAAATTTGCATTACCTTTACCAGCCCGAAATCTTCTTATGACAGAATCTGAAGCTTACATGCTAGCTTTCAAAGGAATCAAGTAACTCCACTCAACTTCTGTTCTCTGTTTTTGTGTTTGTCCTATGATGAGCCACACAGCACAGAACCTGCTCCTCCCTGAAGCTCATTCCAGTGCATATTTCTCCTCTTTTAAACTCTCACAATTGGAAATACTTGAAGAAAGCACAGCCAAATCCCTACGGACACATTATAAGTGATTTTCTCAGCTCAGAGTTTTTGAGCACTGTTGATGCTAATGGTTATTCTACAGCATGGAATAATTTCACCTGGATACTGTCACCTCAGAGATTAAGTACAAACTGAGAGTATAAATCTGAGCGTTTCAGGTTATACATAGACAATTTCTAAGTAACTCATTACATCCTCTGCTCATTAAGCAGAGTTGTCACTACAGCAAAGCAGCTTTAATTTTTCTGCAGAAAACAAATTTTGGATGAAAGTGGAAGTCCTACAGGCATTTGAGACAGCACACAGACTAATAAACAGAGGAACCAACTTACCATGTAGGAAAAATGTTACTGAGTAAAATAATGATTGTTTTATTGCCATTTTATTCCTTCCAGAAGATAGGTGAAGAAGGCTGAAATGGTACTGCAATCAGTCCTTTGAGTTTTGCTGGTAGTCGAATACTGCCCATCTCGTAACTGGCTAATACAACGGATTAAATGGATAACCAATTTATCTGATGTGGCAAATCCTGCGTCTTCAGCGTTGTGATGTAATCCATGGTGGCAAATTCTATATGATTTAAGAATCCTGGTATCCTACTTAGGACTTAAAATAGCCCATACTTTGACCTTCTATTTATTTTGGCTAGCGTATCTTCACTACCATGAAGCCAAGTTCTTGCAATTGGAAAACAAAACTTAGGTTTCTGGAACATGGGACTCCCACGTACCAGACCTCACATGCACATAAGAGACGTAGCACCAAAATAAAGCATTTGCCCTGAACTAGTAATTACTGAGTGTGGTCAGCTCCAAGAGCCTCATTCCCCCAATGGTCACAAAAAAGACCTCTTCACTTTATAATTATTTGGGAAAAAAATAAAGGATTTCTGTACATCAGCAAAGACTGACTAATTCACTTTAATGTTTGGAGACAGAACAGATGTAAGAGGTGCCAAAGCTGGAATGTTCTCCCGTGGAAACACAGCGGTTTAAAGGGATATGAGTGTTCAGCAGAACAGGAAGAAACCGCTGAGAAATACAGCAGAAGGGGCACAAAACGCTCTCCTTGCCTACCCAAGCATGCTGCCATCCTTCAAATCAACTACTCTTCCTTCAGGTGTCCTGGAAGGCCCTTGCCTTGCACAGTCTGACAAATGACAACGTAACGACAATTCACCTCCAAACAGCAAATGCATTTGGGGAGAAGGCGTTTTAATAGTAAAGCAAGCTGAACTAAGGTCAGACATAATCCTTGCCCTTCATCCACTTGGCAATGATTATTAAGAAAATTAATATTGAAGGTGCCTAAGTACTAGAAGGATGAAAAAACAGCAGTGCTAACAAACCATAACAGAGTTAAAAACGACAATGAAGGAGATCCAAGAAGAAACTAAACATGCTGAGAAAGAGTTTGGTGCCGCTGGCTGCAATTATGGAAAACTATGAATGGTAGAGGTAAAGTTGCAGAATCTAGTTTATAACTTTGCTTATGCTAACAGGTGGAGTTTTACCTCAAGATTTTTATTAAATGAGCATGTTGTCAGACTTATGATTAAAATACAGTAATAAATGGATGCTCTTTTTCTCTCTTTAGCCCTTTCCAAAGGAAAAAAACAAAAACAAAAAAACAAAAACCAAAATTGGCAAAACCCAAGCTAAACTGTAAAGCCTTCTGGCTCCTATGAAAACAAAATTATTGCAACCACACACAAGCTTCAGCACACAAGCTTGCCGTTTCAGCGCGCCGCCCTCAGAGCCCTCTTTGAACACGCAGTGAGGAGGCTGATGCAGGATTGCACCGGGAACTTGCCCTCTCAGCAGCATTCCTCTGCCGGCACCTCCTGCTGCTGCCAACTGCCTGCTCCTCAAACTCACAGAAGGCTTTCTTTTATTTTCTTACTCCTCCTTTTTAACACCCAGATCCTCACGACCTGATCCGTTTTGCTGTATATGTTTCAGTATATTTGATTCAAAGTGATCAGCAACTTTTTACTTCTTCCCCCTCACCCCACCCCGCCTTGGTGCTATATAAAAATACCCAATACCATTTAAAAAATGGGGGGGGGAGAAAAGAAAAGCAGATTAGGAGCCTTGTTGGTTTGTTTAAATTCAGGACTGCCAACTGATCTTGAAGAGTCATTATGTAAAATTTTGAAATGGCATGTCAGTATTAATTCTCTACAGTTCTCTTTAAAAGCGATCATTTTAGCAAAATGCTCAGATTTAGGTAAGTTAGTTAAATATTTGTTGGAACACTGTTCATCAGTAATTCCTTAAAAACCCATGCTCATTCTGACAGAAAAGCTCTTTTATTCACCACAATTACCATAGAACTGAAGATTAAAGACCACCTCAAACAGCTGAGTTAGATGAGCGGAGGGAACTGCAACAGGCAGCAATGTTGCTCTAACACTTAAATACTTCATGATGTTTAAGACTGATTTATGTGACACTGATCCTACACCTCTCCATTTCACTCTAGCATGACATTTTAAGACCCGCATTCCCTTATCCTGAGGTGTGGTACCCCATATTTTGGGCTATCCTAATGCGATATAAAAAGGTAATCACACATTTCATCCAGGTAGTAGGTTGATACAACTGTTCTATTCAATAGGTGCATACAGATAGATATACACATGGCATTAAATGGAGTTTCAAATCTTCACCTCAGCACATTTTGAAAACTCTAGGTCTTTAATGAACATGCATCTTGAACAGGAGCATACAAGCTGTTTGCTTCACCACCCCCATTAATCCTTCTGAGGATACGGGACAACGTTCCTTGTTCTAGCTGTTAATCGCTCTCCAAAAAACAATCCTCTTACTCTAAACTTCCAGAGAAACAAGACTTATATTTTACTTGTGTTGTGGTTTAACCCCAGCCAGCAACTAAGCACCACGCAGCCACTCACTCACTCCCCCCACCCAGTGGGATGGGGGAGAGAATCGAAAAATGTAAAACTTGTGGTTTGAGATAAAGACAGTTTAATAGGACAGAAAGGAAGAAAATAATAAGAATATTAAAAGAATTAGAACATACAAAACAAGTGATGCACAATGCAGTTGCCCACCACTCACTGACCGATGCCCAGTCAGTTCCTGAGCAGCGATCTGCCCCTCCCAGCCAACTCCCCCCAGTTTAGATACTGGGCATGACGTTCCATGGTATGGAATATCCCTTTGGCCAGTTTGGGTCAGCTGTCCTGGCTCTGTCCCCTCCCAGCTTCTTGTGCCCCTCCAGCCTTCTTGCTGGCTGACCATGAGAAGCTGAAAAATCCTTGACTTAGTATAAACACTACTTAGCAACAACTAAAAACATCAGTGTGTTATCAACATTATTCTCATATTAAATCTAAAACATAACACTATACCAGCTACTAGGAAGAAAATTAACTCTATCCCAGCCAAAACCAGGACAACTTGATATAATTTTTAAAACAACTTACAGGCAAATATTTTTCAATTTCTTACTAAAACGGTTTCTCCAGATCCACACCACCATATTGTTTTCTGTGAATGTCTGCCAGATTAACTGTATCCCTTTAAAAGAAACAGCCAGAACATCAAACTCCAAACTGCAATATTAGGTTAAACAAGCAAGTACTACTAAATTATTTTATTCTTGGAAATTCTGAATCTCTTTAAAAAATGTCCTTGAGGAACAGCATATACAAAAAGTATCGTTTTTACACAACAATAAAACAGCAGAAACGGGACTGAAGTTTTAAGCATCAGTGCTATGGAAAAGCTTTTTGGATATAGGATCAAGGTGAAAGGCAAGGAGATGGGAAAATAAAGTAGAAGGCTACAACAATTAAGTCAAGTAATGGGGCCTAAGAGGAAGAGAGAATCTAGCTTAATTCTTGAAAAGGATGCCTGGCTTGAAACTGTTTAAATAGTGAGTCAGCCCTCCAATATTTAACCACAAATGCCTCCTAACACTTGAGGCCCACAGCTCTTGCCAAGTCTTCAAAGCCAGCAAAGTGCCAAATCTTGTAATTAAGTAAATGGCATTGAGTTTATATTTTGTAATATTTTAATCTCTGAAATATTGTTCATTCAAACATTTCAGGAAAGGTTAAGTTTTGCTTTTACGTTTTTGACATGTTTTGCACACAGTCTTCTAATATATTGATAGAAACACCACTGAAAAGCCTGCAAGGTCTTTCTTACCAAAATGTTAAGCAGATTCAGCAAGATGTTATCAAAACTAAGACCATGCCACTGTGTTTTATAAAAATAAATAGATAAATACAGTTTCAGTATGTATTCCCAATATGTGCCCTTCTTCATCCATCCACTGGTTCCTCTTTTGCTATCAGCAAGTTCTTAGCACTTGGATACAAGGAACCTGGCCTTACCTGAACATCTAGCTTTTATATATGGTTTTTGTTTCTTGGAAAACGACAATGCCATCCTCCTAAGATATCATTAAATCTGGGTTCTTTTAAAAAAAGTTTGTCTTCTGTATTTACCATTTCTCCCTTTTCTGCACAGAACTCTTTATCACATTTGAAAGACTCCTGATTTTCTTAGTACTGTTTACATGCCTCCTCACGTGCTTCTTGTACATTTTTTCTTCTCTCTTTAAGGAGAAATTCTAATAATCATTTAACTTTACCTCCCCTGTGACCCCAACTCATTCTATAAAAGGGAAAGATTAACAATAGCTAGTTACTCCTCTAAATCAAAACTATGTAGACTCTTCACTGGTAGCTGATGAGAAGTAAGATCCACAATCTTAGGGTACCTTTTGTCACCACTGAACTGCATCTGCCAAAAAGCAGGTTTAGGTTAAATTGTTTTTCTTTGCATTTGCAATGAAAAAGAGCATAAGCACATTAACTAAATGTGGCTGATTTGTTAAACCATGGTAACCTGACTGTGTAGATGCTTGTCCGTGCTTTGGGCTACACCAACTGATTAAAATTCTGATTATTAGGATCTGCCCAGCACATTTAAGTAAAACCCAAGTATAACCATATTTGTGCATCCAGGCAACCATTTTCTTCTTTTCACTGCTGAATCTCTTACAGTCAACTTCTATGCAGTTAAATAACTACATCTTCTTTAGTTTTGAGTACTCCTTTTTTAGTGATTTAACACACTCCCCATTAGTCTAGCTGATCCATGCTCTAAAAAATATTTTCTATTTGAGATGGAAGTTACCAAAAACTGTAGTTAAACCTACCTGTACAGTGGAGAGCAAAGTTCCATTCAACGAAAAAATCTTTATTCTTAGTGCTTTACAACTGACACAGCTAAAAGGTCCATTTCCTTGTATTATATTTCCATTTTTTAAAAAAGCTCCTTTTTGGGTCTTATAAAATGTTTCCTTCTTGAACACTGCTGAAACACTACAGAAATTTCTGTAGTGACTGAGATCTCTCAATATAGAGCCCTACAAAGCTTTATTCTGTTGGATGACTATTATACCGCATCAGACAACTGCTGTCCAATGTTAACATCACGCAGCATTTTCTTTTAGCAAAGAGTAAACATACCTTTCTACAGAATCCATAATGAATTGTCTGCTTTGTATAAATCTCTTCCTAATATTGTAAAGATCTGTAAAAGTAATATTAGGAGGATATTCAACATGAATGGAAACGTGGGTGTTTGTGTGTGCATGTGTGTGTCAGTGTCTGCACACCAGAACAAGCAGCAGAACAAAGATTAAACCTTAGCTTGTCCTGATAAGGAAGAACACCATTCCCACAACAGTGCTCCCAGCAGTAAGGCCTGTTCTCTGATCAGACCACAGCACAGACCACTTGCCAGTGGAAGAGCCTGCAGCCTAACACAAGGAGAATAGCACTGAAGTTGCACCACACTGCATATATCGTTCCTTTTCCTGTTAGCGCATCCTCGAAACAGACTATTGACACATATTTAAAACATATATTTAAAAAAAAAAAAAAAAAAAGAAAACCACAGCTGCCCCTACTAAGATTTATGGAAGCTGAAGATTGAGAAAATCACACCACAACACCTGATGATGGTTAAAAGATATAAAAGATAATTAAAAAATCAGTTTGGTATCACCAGCGAATAAGGACCCCAGAGATGTCATGAGGATTTGACAGCTTTTTTCTTGTCCTGTGTCACTCACAAGGGATCCTGGCTAAACCACTTGAGCACAAGTCTTACTGCTTGTTGAACAAGTGGACACAAGAGTGCAAGCAAATGAAATCTGTCAAAGAATGAGTGTCAAGTAACTCAGAGATCAGAGAAACAAATACCACCTTGCCCTACCGTAGGATCTTGCACTGAATTTTGTTACACCATTCTTCCTAAAAAGATAAACTAATTTTATCTTTAATTAGTATTGTAAAATAATTGTCACAGAACCACTGGTTTCATTACAAAGTTAGCTTGAGTAACCATTTGCTCTCTTTTACTTTTCAAAATAATGGATTGTAACATAAGAATGCACACATGGCTTGCAAACCCAGCCACATTTTAAAATTCCTCAATACCATCAGTTGTGGACCTCGTGATTTGCTACTATCTACATAACTTTTTTTTTCCCCTGGGACACCTTTCTAAATCTCTATTACCAACTATATCTTTATTACCTGGAAGAGTATGGCGGGGGGTGAGATGATTTGAGATGGTGGGAAATGAAAAAAATCTGATTTTATTCTTCTTTTTGTAAGACTTAACTCTTCCCAAGACATTACTGAAGCCTCTTCTTCAGGCATTTTATTGTCCCAAATTTGTAGTTTGAAAGACTGTTTGTACAGTGAAGGTGTCCATTTTGAAGAACAGAAGTTTACAATAAAATGAAGCTCCCCTCACCAAAGAAGTCATTTATACTTCTATTTAAACAAGTCCTTCCATAAGATTCCTTCCATCAACAAGTTTGACTAGGTGTCATTTAGAAAAAATAATTTCTGTGGAAGGTTTTCGGGATTAAACTGTCGACTGTGTGTCACGTGACATTTATAAGCATTGGTACCTTCAACTACGCAGAAAAGTCATATTCACCTTATTGTACTGAAATTACCACCTGTTATCTGAAGTGGCAGATCATCTTTAAGGATAAAAAAATAACCTTTCTGGATTCTCGTCTTGATAACACATGCATGTTTTCTAATCAACAACTATGATGCCTGAATATGTACAGCACATGCTCTCACACAGCAGTCGTATCCAAGATTGGGATTCATAAGTACATATGAAGACCCAGTTACAATCCCCTCTGAATGAACAAGACAGTGACACAACTCAGGTTAAAAAAAAAAAAAAAAAAATCCTAAATGAAAGGCCTAAGAAGTGCACTGAACTTTCCTGGTGCTGGGACAGTAGCCTCAAGTTTCAGCCTCAGACAAACCTCACACACCTTCACCCCTCCTTGGCTATGGGGAATTCTGAGTACTGTACAGTGTCAAATATTACCTGAAATACTGTAGCCCTCAAAGCCTTCCTATAGATTTTTTGTTTCTCTACCAACTGCATTCAGTGGTAATCTCTACATACGAGTTCACACTGGCTTTATGTTTCTGTAGTATTTTCTGAGCGAATCTTTTGTGCTGCAAACTTCTGCAACTTCTAGATATTAAGAATGAGGCTGATGTAGTTTAAAATACCACACTAAAACTTCAAACACTCTTGCATATGGAAAACAAGCTGATTTGGTTTATAGCTAGCATGGACAAGCTTGTCCTTGCCTATCCATTTTGCTAGCATCTGATGGCTATATTGAATGCCCATTTTCTCTGGTAAAGGATTAATTCTAGAGACTGCTGAAGATGCTAAGACTTTATTACGATTACTAGCCATGACTGCGTCAAAGCAGCACCCATAGCACCTTTTGAAAACAGTATCAATTCCACAACAGGGTCTTGTCTTTACCTGGGACTAAAGCCTCCAAAATTTACCTCCACAGCTACACAATTTCCACTTCCACGGTGGAAAAACATACACATTGAAGGCGAGGGGGGACGACACCAACCAACATGTGTGCTCCTAGGGTGCACTACATTAATTCTTCGTATTTCTATTCTACTCTCTTTCATCAATAACACTAACCCAAACAGATCACACTCTCATTATTCTGTGCCAGCTGTGCTATTTAATGGATATCTAAGTACCACCACTTGGTAGAGTACCTTAGCTTAAAAGGTACAAACAGTAGCTCTTCTGTTACTTTTTTTATTATTAAAACTTCAAAAAGGCCTTGCAAACAGGAAACCAGAATAAAGGTACTACTGATGCTCTGAAAGCATCGCAGACCTCCACGGGAGTTGCCAATTCTGAAGTATTCTTGATGTTAACTGCTTTATTGGCTAAAGCAGACAAGTTGTCTCCTTTATGAAGGGTCCCTATTCATACGCCAGCCACTGCATCTCCTAAACCAGCATTCCTTAAACTGAAGTCCACAAGCTCAAGGCTCATTTCACCTTACCATCCCTTCTCCTCTCCCCTCCAGTTCGAGCAGCATTTTGCAGGAGGCAATGGAGAATTGCAAGGGTGCCAGGGGAGCAGAGGGGAGAGGTGATTGCCAAAACCAGGCAGGGGTAATGCACTGGTAGTGTGGAGGGACAGGCAGGCAGTGCAGAGAGCAGGAGCAGAAGGACAGCAGGGCTGCTTAGAAATATATGCAGCCATCTTTCAGGAGGTCACACTCTGCTGTCTGGAGGCTACACAGTAACACAAGTCAGAGGTACAGCAATGGACTCTCCTGCTGCTCCTGGCCACAGGTGAGCTCTGGCTCTCATCGATCTCCATGGTGAGCTGCTTCATGGAGCAAGGCCAGCAGAAAATATATTTTTGGAAGGTTACGTTTCAGCCAGTTTAGCTTCCTGAGCTGCCTCCCTGCTGGCCTAGCAACAGAGCTGGCACAACCGAGAGAAGGCAGGAATGTGCAGGGGGGAGCAGGACTACAACTAGCTGCATGCTTAGCTCAGCTGGGACTTCAAGCCATACCCAGATCACAGCTTCATTAGCACAACTTGACCAGAGATAAATTGACTTATGTTCCTCCTCCAGCTAGTATGTATATCTCTGCCTAAACGTATGCAAAATATCATTTATTGCTACTGAGAAATAAAACACGAACAAAAAACTAATAAGAAAACCCCATACCCACCTGAACTTCCGCTATGTCAGGTTTTACTTTCTAGAAATGTTTCTTCAGAAACTCAGAAATCATTGGTCAAATGGAAAAAAAAGTTTACACTTCAAGATGACATAACTTGATAGAACCTTTGAGAATTAAAAAAAAGTTTTTAAAAACCATTAAGTACAAAAACCACCAAATAATTAAACATATAATAAATACATGGCAATTAATGTCTGTAATAAGCTGACAAGAAAACTGGTGGAGCTTTGATGTCTTGAGTAGCTCTGAAATCAAGGTCAGAAAACTTTCTGGAATACATTATTTAGGTAGAAAGTTAACTGCTTTCAATTCAAGAGTAAATGGGTGAGATGTAGTATCTTATCAGAACACAAAGGAGTCAGACTAGGTTCCTCCATTCTAGCCTTAAGCAACTTATGACTAAGAATAAATGTTGACATTAAAAAAACCAAACAAACAAAAAACAACTCCTTTCTCCCATATTTAAAGAATTTCAAAAGCAGTTTTAGAATAAAAACTATATTTGAACTTAGCGTTGAAATATATTCCTGCCAAGGACTACATTTTAGCATATCACCGCATTACATAAAAGACTGACCTTAATTACAATTTTATATGACAACTGATTCGTAAAGCATGATTACTGAACATAGTGTGCCTTCCTTTTCTGCCTACCTCAAATTTTTTTTTCCTGTCTTTCCTATAGCATTCCATCTTCTGCCACAGAGACTTCTGCTGGGAAATACTCTGAAAATAAGAATTGGCACTTTTGTACCAACTTTGGTGTTTGGTGAACCAGTAGGGTGATAAGTATCAATCACCATACTGCCAATTATTCTGTCCAGCAGAGATGGCCAGTCAGATGAAGCCGGACAAGTATCCCAGGTGACAGGACCAGAGGTGACTAAGGCCAGGACCTTTGGTAGATTCTCTGTACATCTCACTGACCGTCTTTCCTACATTGGCTTGACCTTTTCTTTCTGTTACAGTGTTCATCTCACTTCCTTGCTCCTTCTCCTCTCACCACACCTCATCTCAGCTATCTACCTCTCATTGCATTTTCTTTGTTCAGCTCATCCCTAGTCCATATCCAGGACCTTGCTACCACCATTGTTGTCAATCTACAATCACTTACGTAATACATGTATTTTTCTTATTTTGCATGCCTGTCATCCATTTAGACTATAAACTCTAGAAAACAGTTGGTAATTCCTGCCCTAGTATTTATACTGCAGCTACCACAAGAGAGATGTAATTTCAGCTGACCATTACACACACCATAACAGACACGAAAACTGTAAGTCCAGCCACAATTCCTTGGCAGAACAGCTCTACCAGTCTAAACTGGCATCCTCATTTTATGGCATAGCTATCTTGTTGCTTTTGTCTGTTCCCGTGCAATGAAAACATTCTCTGTCCAAGAACTGGCAATGAGCAGACTCATTTCAACTACGTTAAAACAGCGTTATGCTTATCATACAATTTAAGTGCTTTGCACTTCACCCTTAATTTGAGTACAAGTTATGAGTTTTTACGTGCAATTCTATACTTACAGAGGTATTATTTGATATTGTACTGCTTATAACCCTTCAAACCCACAACTGGAGAGACATCAAACATACAGCTGATGGGTACAGGCTTGGAAAGGGGAAAGTGTACAACTTGTCAGTAAACTTCACTTAGACAGAGCTTCCTAAGGAACTCCAGCTATACCTTACTTACAGTCAGCACACAGTGCTGACAAATCCACTTTTTTATTTTTATGTTTTAAACCTCTGTCTGCAATAGTACAAGAGACAAGGGAAAAAAAAGTAATGGTGGAAGACCTTGAAACAAAGACATTCTCAAGACATGCTGTGCCAAAAGTAGTTTACTTTTCCTGCAGGAACTGTATTCTTAGAGATAATACAACTAGTGAGTCCAAAGGTCCATATATAGGAGGCTCAATCATGTGAGATTAAAATCTTTTCCATAACCATTTTTAGAGCTTTGCTCATATATACTAAGGCAAAAAGGGCACCTTGTTGAAAAGTCCCCCACCATTCCCTTACAATCTGAAGGCTATACAAGAGAAAGTCTACGTGCCAATGAGAGAAGATGGGTCAGGAGAACATGTACCCATCAAACATTTCAAAAAACTGTTACTGCATGGTAAATAAAGTTGAGCATATATCAGTATGCATTACACCGTAAACAATCATTGAGAACTTCAATGAATAAATAGTCATCAGGATGGTGTAACTTATTTTTACCAAATGCACAAAAATTATCTCATCAATCTGCCCAAGTGGCCCAACAAGCTTGTAATTTTGGATATTGGCATGTTTTGGAAACACATCGGCAACTGTGCTTGACTAGTTCAAAGAACTTTGGTCATTAGTTGGACTGAAACATCCATTAATTACCTAGTCCCAAAATACACAGAATTATCCAAGTTAACAGTCTCTAATGCAAAAAGTTCAATCTTTACCGAAGCTACACAATAAACAGGCAGAAGGACACGATCATTTGTACCCATTGGCATGGTAATGCAGACATAGCTAGTTCCTGAGCATGCTGTTTCTTGTTTCCAAAGCTTTACTACACACAAGAACCCCCCAGTTACCCAGTGTGACTGGTTTTAAGCAGGATAGATTTTACATGTGGTCTCACAACACACAAATATAGTATTTGCTCCACTAACTCTGAAATAGGTTGCTGGTCTTCATTTCATAAAAAGGAACAGTCTCTTGGAGCTTTCTAGAAACTTTAAGGCACCAACTGCCTGCCTGTGCCTCCATCTCTTCACTACTATTGCTGCCTGTGCTAGCTAGGTAAATCATGCTACTTGTAAAAATAAATGTGGATTCTCAAAAAGTTGTAACAGATCTGTGAGGACTAACACAAAGATTATCATTTCACATTGGGTTAACAGACAAACACTCCCCTCAAACCACCACCAAAAATGGTTGAACAAATTAATGATAGCACAGGCATGTATATCATACTCTGTGCATGTCTTCCCACAGAAATTTACCTATATACACAATATAATAATATTTTAAACAATATCAAGAGAAATATAAACCATTAAAGGATGCCATTAAAATTTATATGTATTTTCCAAGTCATTCCTTAAAATCCACATCTTCAACTACCAGAAACTGATGCTTTCAAATTCAAAATATTTAAGTGTTCTTGCTTATTTAGTCTATCCAGAAAAAGACAGCAGTATGAATAGCAAAACTAGATGTTATTAATAATATCTAATTAATATCACAAGCTTCCTACTGATTCAGTGCAATCCCAGAAACCTGGGGTTTCTGTTGCCTTCAAGCAACGGTGACAGGACTTTTCTGAGGAGAACAGAGAAAAAAATTCCCATGAACAGCTGTGTCTAAGACCACCTCTCACAGTCAGTAAAGCTACAAGTTAGCATTAAGAATTTAAGTTTAATGTAATATTCTTTCCATCATTCTGAACTTAACAGTGAGGAGAAATCCCAAATAATTTTGCATCTTAATTTATTCTGCACATCAAAGGAACAGCACTAATCTAGGCAGAACATATCAAAAGCACAATTATTTTATAGGTAGCAACAAGTATTTATACTGAAAAGGAAATATCAAAGTTAAAGAAAATGGGTGCTGCTTCTACTCTTATAAGCAGATGCTCTTGTTAATAAGGGTCACATTTTATGTCAAAGATTTTAACATTACAGGCAGACACTTTCAAAACAGTTGGAATTGTGAAAGCTCTTTTAACCATATACTCAAGATTAAAGCTAAACTTTTAAAAGTTTTGAATTTCTCTTAAATATTCTCTTTCACAATTTAAACACCACACTACATTAATTGTGTCCCAGTAGCCATATTTAAGTATTTGTGGTACAGCAATGACTGGGAGATGGGGGGAAGGATGTAAAAAAATCCCGTTTACAGAAGAAATTCAGTTGTATTCTATTCATATATCATTTCAATTATGTGTAGCACCTATGTGCTTTAACCAGAGCATTTGATATTAGTGACATAAAGGGAATAACTAAGATGACTGTACACCTTTAAAAAAAAAAGCCAAAACAGTGAATATTGATAATTAAAACAGTTGTGTAACACTCACTAAAGGCCACTCTAAATATTGCAGATTAATATTGGTCTACTCCATAAACTTTTACACTGCCAACCCCTGCTTGCTTCCCCGAAGAAAAAAAAAAAAAAATTCTTACTACTGTTGTGACATCACAGAAGTCCAAATGACTCAATAATAAAATTTACATAACTATGTCCATTCAATTTGTTCTTCTTTATATGCTGACACTGAAGCCCAGAAAAGTGCCAAAAAAAAAATTATTTTAAAAATTTGTAATTCTCTACTAGAATTACGTCCACTAGAACTGACAGGAGGTAAGAGATAACAAAAACACCTCTTTCAAAACCAAGCCTGTGTTTCTGAGATAATACAAATTCAATTTATAACAAGGACATATTGTTTCCTCCCATGTATAGAAAATAGGTGCACGGCTATCAAGTAGTGTGAAGTTTTCCTTTTGTGAGTTAAACAGTCCTTGTGAGATGGGATATTTTAAATTAACTGCTGTGCTCTTCTTTCTCAGAATGCTCTTTTGTGTTACCTTCAACTGATCTAAAGGTGACTTCAGCTGAAAGACATGGTCTTTCCTGCTCTGGCTATCTTCTGATTAGCCAGGCAAGCTTCAATCCAAACCACTGCACCGATCTTGCTGATCAGAACGCCACACTACTACTAGTGCCAACAAAAGGAAGGCTGGACCATGAAGCCTAAGGAGAAATTATAACTCTTCTTTTTTGGCAACAGGTCATACTTTGAGCATTTTAAAGTGGTCATGAAAATACAGCTTCATTATAACATAAAGAGATATTACAGGGATCTGCTAAAACAGAACAACTTGCATATCACTTTTACAGAAACCTATAGAACACCTAAGGGAAAATAAAACAGGCTGTAGCCTCTGAAACTGCTTTCTTTCAGCGTATTTTAGGCAAAGGTAAGTTCATATAAAGCTACAGTTATGTGTGCAAAGTATAATTTCACGCAAATACTGAAATCTGTTTAAAAGCTGGGAAAAGTAAGATTTTTATAAAAAGCATAGTATTTCAGTTGCAACATCAAGAATGCTATTGATAAGGCTTATTAAATCCAGACTTACACAGGCAGCATGTTGACATTCCACAACTTCTAACAGCGCTATTTCTAACTTCCACTTACACTGCAGTAAAAGTACCAAAAATTCTGCACAAATACAGCTTCAACAGTTCCTAAATGGTTAGGAACAGGATTAGTGACTATTTAGCCAGTACAGATTTTGTTTAAAAAAAAAAGTACGCTTACTTTTGCATTTTCTTTAAAATATGAACATAACACTTCACTTCACTGTACAAGTTAAGATTAAGCTCCTGTCATTTAAGCTGTTTCACTTGACTGATGGAAGTCATTCCCATCATTTTTCAAAAAGTCAACTACGGATGTCAAGCATCTTTACAAACTCCAGGTCAAGCATTATCCAACTCAGTATTAAATTATACTTTACATAAACATACAGCATGAAACCTTTGGAAGTTTGTGATTTGCTAAACCTGATTAAAATGTTCAGCAACAATAGCTACAAAAAGCAAGACTTTTGTCCCTGCTCACCCTCCCCCCCCCAAAAAAAGATCGACAGCATAAAGATTAATTTAGAGCAAGAACATAAACTTTAAGCCTTCCTACGAAGTAGCACATTTCACATCTGATTTCTAATGGCAGTGCAAGATAAATGGCTTGCTTTCACCTTAAAAATTAATATTCAGTAAACTAGAAGGACAGTAGTATGTTATAAAAACTTACTATACTACTAAATTTTTCAAGTTAAAAGGATATCTTTGAAATGATAACTACGTATTGTTTGAAAATATTTTGGCGCTGGCACAGAATCTGCAAAGAATAGTCCAAGCTTTAACTTAATTATCCTTTTACAAGAATTGTGGTTTGAGAAAATACAACAGCTTCATAAACATAATAATCACTAAGCGTAATAGCCTTTGGCAATAATGTTCCAAAGCAAGTTTGGATAATCCAAGATAAACCATGACTCCTATTCTTTCTCTCTGTACTTTTGCAGTTAATATAAAAATTTCAAAAGCAAATTAAAATGGTGTGTCTCAGACTGTACAAGCAAACAAAACACAAGCTTCTGTCAAAGCAACACATTACATCCAGCAGTAATTGAATTAGTCAACAAGAGTATGTTACAGAAACTGCAATCCAACAACAAAATCTGCAAAAGCTACATTATTTTCTAGAACAGAAATAGAAAGGAACTGAAGAAAATTTAGACACAGTTACAGAACCAGTGTGAAATAATCATTATGCTACTTATGGTGCACTTTAATCCCAGATACTCTTCCTGTTTATTGCAACCCCTTTGTCTACACTGGAAGACATCTCAAAACAAAAGCACAGAAGCCACTTATCCCTACCTAACAACACTACAGATATTTTGAAGGTAATTTAGAACTGAGAAACATGATGATCAGCTACTACTAAGACAGTAAAACACTGTAATTCAAATTCTATATTTAATAGGTGATATTAGGATAAATCAAGCACCCAAAATTCAAAATATTCCAAAAATCAAGCTTCTTCCTAACTGATTCCTAGTCCCCTTTCTTTATCAGTTCCCATTCAATTCCCTATGCTCATCCACTACCTTATCTTGCCCAGCTCCTACAACTTCTGTTTAACCCCACCAACCTTTAGGCTGCTCACCTACCTGAAACACCCCAGGTTTCCACAGGTCCAGTTCTACATCTGAATTGGATGTATTCTCTGTAATAGCTGATCATTACAACTCACTAATAATTTGCTTATTCCAAACATGATATGTGCTTTGATACTGTTGTACAGCTTCAAGTAAATTATTTAACCCTGAATATTTCAAAGATTATCAACCTAACATCCCTACGCTCCTTCATAAATTCCAACCCATTTATGCTGACTATCTGAATATGCAGATCAGTTTCTGTACATTACCCCCTAAATTACAGTAGGAGAAAATTGTTAGTTTTCATTTAGAAGTCAATACTGCTTAACAAGTGTTCTGGAAAATAACTAGAGAAGCAAAAACATTATGCAAAGCACGTGTACTGATGTTACTTTCCTTGGGAAGGAGAGAGGACTTTTAATTTACATTATTTCAGTCACCCTATATACATCTATAACATCACAAGTGAGAGGGCAGCAAACTATAGTGCAGAAGGGAAAACAAACAGTTGGAAAACTTTTAAATAATACATGATGGAACCACAGCCAGATTATATTCATCCCTCACTTCTGCTGTACCAGCAACTGAAAGCCTGTGGTATGCTGCAAGGAGGGCTGCTGTCAAATTCTGAAACCTGCTTAGTGCTGCAGACTGAGGCAAATTCTTCTATTGCAGTAGAGACGGTGACTTTTGCAGGCAATCCTATTGCACTAGCCTACTTCAAACAGGATCATGAGCCTGTTAACTTTCCCCATTCTAACAGCCCTACACAGCAGCAACATGGATCAGTTAGCCCCAGTGGTGTAATTTTTACATTATAAAATCTAAAATACATTAATTCTTGGCTGCTGAGGTGATACATTTTGTCTATTATATTCACTGAACTAGGGCCAAACTGGATAGAATAAATTTGTATGGGTATGTTAGTTTTAGCCATTTTTGTAACTCACTATGTACTGAAGCAATAGCGGAGTTCTTTAATCTCTAGCACATCTGGGCTTCCTCACTGGCCATCAGATAGCCTAGGGAACAAGAAGTAAACATAAGATCCTCAGAACTCAGTCTACTACTTGTGTGGTACTGTATATGACTCATTTGAGAGTTTCCCTAGAGAATCATCTATAGTTGACACTTTTGAGAAGTTTAATTATATTTGCAAGTGTTTAAAATCTCTGCCACGTCACTACTATAGACTTATGCCGTCAATACTGAAATATAACCTTAGACGAAGCACATCTAGTAGCGTAGTTAGTAAAAAAAAAAGTACTAAAATAGATGTATAAATAATGCACAAAATCTGTATGAAAAAAATCACAGGGCACCACATAACCCTTTGCTACAATTCATTACATTAGGCACAGGCCTAATGAGTGCCGATGAATGCACACACTTCATAGGGAAGCATTTACAGTTTTCTTGGAAATAAAATGAAGTTCTGGGAACTAGCAACCACCATCACCACGGAGCCAGCGGATAAATTCGCTATCCTTACAAGGTGCCAGCCCCCCATCAAAATCCCTACCTCATTCAGGAGACAAACACTGAACCACTCACGAATCAGCTGCTAAATTGCTGCAGTTCACATCATGGCCTCTTAAAGCAAACAAACAAAAAAATACTGTAAGGCATACTGTAAACTGATTTACAAATAGTTTAATTATGCATGTACAACATGATTGTGCAAAGCAAACTGTAGAAAAAAGTGCACTGCCTGCCCCAAGCTACGCTGTCACTATTTTTGAGTTAAAATAAAAAACCAAAACCTCCTGACATCCAGTTTAACTGTTAACACTTCACCCAAGTGTAAAGCAGCTGGGCAAAACTGTGCCATTCAAACAACTTAAAAATATATGTAGAGGAAGTAGGAATGATCTACTCACTGTGTATCTGCACCAGCACAGAAATTTCAAGTAATAATGCGTTTCTATAAAAAAATATTTTTTTAAAAAAAGCAAAAGTCCCTAGTCCCAAGTTACACACTACTTAACAAAAAAGTGCAATTTTCTTCTTCTCCATATCTCAGTTTGGAAAGAAAGTGTGCTGGGATTTTAGCACAGAGCAAAAGAAACTCAGCTTCTAGGTTTCTGAGATTTTTACCAAATTTCCGTTCAACAATGGTTTTACTCTCACCAGTAGCATAAAAGCAATATATTCACAAATACAGATTTGAAACCCAAAGAAAGTTTAAATAAAGTTTGTTATTAAGGTTAGCCTATGAGTAACTTGGCAAGTAGCTTTTAACATACAAAATTTAACATCACACATTTTGGTGACAGTTTTAGTTACATTTTATTCATAACTCTAGACTTGACTTTCAAAGACAACACCTCCTTATTCTTTCTAGTTTTATGTTCTTTTTACATGCCCCTATGCAGTTACAAGATTTCCTATAACTACCCACCTCAAAACAGTCCACTCATAATGAAAGGTAATGATGTGACTTCACTGAAGTTGTGTTTGGTATTGGAATTAATTCATAGAAAGCCTTTACAATGAATGTAAACCAAGATCTCTCTCAAATCACTAACAGTCGGCCCACAATATTTACTGTTCAAAGTAATATGTAAAATACTTCTACTGTTCACCATACACTGCTAGGCTTTATTATTCCATTGTCTCAAGAATTATTCTGTGATATTTCCTTGTTCATTCTGAAGTCAAGAATACAGAAGGCTTTCTGAAGCTACATTTCCTTGGTATAGCACACTCGAGAAATAACATTTCATACAGAACAAACCTAAAATCTAACTACTTAAAAACCTCATTAATACAGTATTTCACTTATTCCTCCTTAGCTGACAAGGAAGTTTTATATATTTCATTATACAAGAGTTTACATTCTTTTCAGCTCCTGGGTTATGTCCAATTTTTGACAATCTGAATGCTAGCATTTCTACAGACCAACGATGGAGCAGAACATAAAGCTGAAAGTACCCAAGTGATGGAAGAGAGCTGAAGATTTTCTTTCTATAAAAGAATGAACACTAGCCATCCCTTCCCCATCCTACCCCCACCCCCAACAATTTTAGCTATTAATCAACAATAAAAGCTATGTTAACTTGCATAACTCCGTTAAAAGAAAAACCAAAACCCACACAGGTCTAGGTCACACACTTTTATGCAGGGCATTGGAAAGCAACATTTAGAAATACGATCTGCCTATTCTAGACGTTTTGACATCTGACAGCAGGATTAGAAAACAGGTCTTACTTCAAATATGTTTATTTTCTCAAAAAAATTCTAGAACTGTATGTAATCAAGCACTACAGCAGTTCATAAAAAACCTGTGTCAGACAATTTCAAAATAATTAGCTACTAAATGTGTAGCATGTTGAAACAAATACTTAACTTCTTTGGTGCAAAAGCCTAAAACTACATATTTCATGTACAATATGAAAAATTATGCTTATGATAGAACACTTCATAAGAATCCAATGCACCATTCTTAATGCACTGCTCACTTTGTAAGTCAGCACTAGAGCCAATCAATCTAATAGTACCACTGCAACCATTAATCTTATAATCAATGCAAGAGCAGTTCGACATATCACATAACAACTGGTTAATATCACTCTACTTACTAGCACAAAGTATCCCATGGTAGGCAACATTTAATCATTTTATTCAGAGCTTTCCCTAGAGTACACTACTTAAGTACTTCAGTCTGTCCTCAAAGCCACAGCTGAACAGGTTTCCTCCTCTTCAGACATTTTCCTACTCCAAACTACAAAGGAATCATCCTTCCTAAGGAGAGTTTATAACCAGTAAATTCCAAACTGACCAGCATATGCTGAAGTTGAACCTTATTCTTCCTACATATCTCGCTAAGTTTTGTCACCTATAGTTCAATGAGAAGTCAAAACACAAAGTAAACTCTTACATGAATCAGGAGCTAAATAAAAAGCTGCTCAAAACTGTACTCCAATTTACTTATCAATAGATAAGAGTATAGGAAGCTATCAGAGGTGAGATGTGAACATAAAACTTAATTTAACTGCTTGCCAATTTATTTTTTACATGCTTGTACCTGTGAAGCTTAACGCTTCACAAATATTTAAACCTAGATGCAAACATTCACAGCTTGCCTTAGGCTGAGCCCCAGGGTAAATCGGAGGTGCTTGTGTCCTCGGAGGGGTGAGAGAGGTTAGGGGACAGGCTTTAGTATAAATAAGTGTTATTGATTTATTTTAACATCAGCAGTGAAGAATTCACAGCAAAATGCTAAACTGATATGGTACTGGCACAATCAAATCTTCAGAAAGGTAGTTTTCTTTTTAATTTCACACTACTGACAATATTAAACTACTTTTTACTTTGATATGAAACTATTTTAAAACCATACCATTTAAAATTAGTAAGTTACATCCATTTAACAAATAGAATTCTATATTACAGCTGACATAAGAAATACAAACTCTTCAAGAGAAGTAAATTTAAATTTAGCACACATACATGAAGTTGCGCTCTATGGGACCAGTTTATAGGGACTTAACAAGGAACCCTGAAGCAAGAAGAAATAAATATTTATTAAGCAAACATATTGATACTTACAGACTAAAGTCATAGTAAAAGAAAACACATTTGTGAAGGTCAGATGAGCCACATTCACTGTAGGCACAGAAAATCCAAGACAAATAACTTGAACTTTAGATTTTTAAGGGCACTTTGTTGCCCTTTACTAGTAGAAATATTTCAAGACCCTAAGTGGCCATAAGTATCTTAAAATAACAGTCATAATATACACTTAAACCCAAAGAGTCTTACAGAAACTAGAAGCTTATCTAAGTTTCTGGTGTATGTTGTACCTCTGAGAAAAAACACACATTGCTCTAGAGCTAAAGACCCAGAGGACAAGCTGGAAATGCTCTCCCCACCTCTGTTATCAGAAGAAGTTCTGGAACTTGGGGAGGGAGGATGTAAGCACTGGATAAGAAAGGTTCACCTATCTACCTGTCTACAAAAAAAAAAAAAAAAAAAGGAGGAGGAGGAAAGAAAAAATAAAAAAAGAAAATAGTTTGTCTGAAGCCTATGTAGTACGTTCCCTTTTTCCCTTCCTGTATACATTCTTTTCTAGTCCAGCAATTTTTAGGAATGGAGCACACTCTGGAGTTGCAGGACTGAGCGACTGGCATGTGTTACTCAGAATTTCTCTAAATAAAGGCACAACAATGTTATTATAATAATACTAAATAAATACCACAAAGTTCAAGTTCAGAGAACAATTTATTGGATAATATTGCATTTAATATTAGCTTGGTCATTAATTTTTAAGATCTAAAATGTCTTAACCAAATGCCTTTTAATAACAAAGATTAACATAATGGTATCCTTCCTAGCAAAATTGCAAGTGTGGAGGAAGCTTTCTCAGGAACTGAATACCATCGCCTAAAACTTACACAGTAAATGAAGAAAGACAGCTATCGGAAAGATAAGAAAGTAGGCGTTCACATTCACACAGAGCATCCAAACATTTTCCAATTAAATGCTTTTAGGAACCTTAAAGTAGGGGCCAATTATTTAAGAACTTAAGACTAACTCCAGTCTAGCTGCACAAATACTGTATAGACTGATACAAAACATCCAGCTTACTTTAGCATTAACATTTGTACACCTGGGAGAATTAACACTAAAACTACTACTGCCCTAGTCCTTTTACATTTATGGCAATACAAATTGAGGAGTAACACGTACACTGCACTCTCAGTTTCAAGGCATGAAAGTCTACTCAGTAGATTTTAAGAGAATGAAACACAAGGCAGCTGCCATGACCCAGAAGAGATTCAGGACAATTTAACTCTACTACCCTAAACCATTTCTAAGACAGGTACAGCAAGCTATATGTTAAACTTTATTATTTTAACTATCATAATTGTTTTACTTTTTCATTGTATCACCAGCCAAAAATATTCAAGTAATGAGGAGTCCCAAAAGTTTAACTTTCTCAAAAAAACCCCACCACAAAGAAAAACCAAAACAAAAGCCACAAAAACCTTGTGACCCAAAGTTTCATGAGACACGAAAAAAAAAATTATTTAAGAGTCATTCGGCTTTCCTTATTTTAAAAAAAAAAAAAAAAGTATTACCTCTGTTAATATTAGCTTTAGTTCTGCAGTAAGTCAAGTGTAGGACATGGCACTTAATACTACTTTTATTGCCAGTTTAATTCAATTTGTATATTATTTAAATAAAAGCTGCCGATTACATCTGATTTGCCTCAAAGAAACCTGCCAAGTGCAGAAAAAAATATTTACTAACTGAAATCACATACAATAATAAAAGTCCACAAAATCTGACATTGTACTCACACAATAGAGTTTAAAGCATGCCACCAGTGCTCTTTGCTTACTCCAGAGTAAAAACTATAGTCATCAGACAAGTGAACCAGATTTGGAAGGTATACGGCAACATACATTTCACAGGTCTCTAAGAAAAAATCCGAAGGTAATCTGCATCCCTGTCAGCTTTGGTAGATAAAAACATAGTTCATCTGTATAAGCAGAGAGACAATGGGATACTCTAATACCCATGAAGAAAAGTCAGAGGTGCAATCATTTTCTCTTGTAGTAGCATTAACACATATAACATACAATCATACTCAAAAGTTTCCTAAACCAAAGTGAAGAATATGACATGAAACATAAGACATGTAGGGGGGGAGGGGAAGGAAAAAGAAAGATAGATTTGAGCACCGAGAGTAGCAGGGAAAAAGAAGAGTATGATGCAGAAATATGAGATCCAGGTCTTCGAATTCAAAGACAATGAGCTTTAGCTTGATGAGGAAAACTAGCAGTCAGACTACTGAAAAATCGTACCAGCTATATTTTAAACAGATTGCGGAGATAGGAGTATCATGGGAAGAGGGAGGAGGTACTTGAAGTACTCCAGATGACAGATACAGGCCTAAACCTCATTTGTAAAGACAGAAAAAGAAAACGTGGTCTTGAAAATGTTGTTTGGACAAGGAAGAAGAAGGATATGAATAAAACATGACTGTGGATTCAAGGAGAAGTTGAAAAAAAGAGAGCTACTCCCAAACAACTGCCCTGGGCGAGAGAGGATTATACCGCTGTCAGCAGCATCGCAAATGGCAAGTAAATGAGTTAAGTTTGAGAGAGATGATAATGAGCTCTGAGACATTCAAAATGTTTATGATAATAAGAAACACCGCAAGGAAATGCAGGACTGAATGAAGGCACATAGAGCCACAAAACTCTACAAAGAAATGCAGTAACCTAAATAAAGGAGACAGCATGCAAGATTTCTATGAATGCTGTACACCTTGGCATTAGTGGGAAGAGGGTACAAAAGAAGGCAGATGCTTGCAGCAAGCAGTACCGCAGATGCCGAAGAGAGACAAGGGTGTGACAGCCAGGCAAGCTCCCCTACGTCGTATCTCCTCTTATTCCCACAAAGCTGAAGCAGCTTAACTATATACTTTATAAAAAGCACAACTACACTTTGAAAATGTAAATAAATTTTTTGATTGTATTATTGTACCACCCGATAGATGCATAATAACAACTACTTTCAATTACAATTATTGAGGTGATTTAAAAGCAAAAGCATATTTTATTTAAACTAAAATTTGTAATCTAATTACATGCTTCAATCAACGTTTGAGTTACTGAAAAATAGACAGCTACAAAGGAAGGAGTATTACACCCTCTACTTCTAATGGTTGGCTGAAAAGACTAAACTTGTTGAGTGACATCAAGGGAAAAAAAAAGTCCCCTTGTGTTCCAGTAAGATTTTTTTTTAAAAGAAAAACAACAACAACTGTGCTTTAAAGGAGTAATTCAGAGAGATATATATTTTTTTAAAACATAAATACAACACTCTAAGATGTCGGAAGAATCTTAACATACTTCCCTGAAGAAGTAGTCCTCCCTGTATTTGCTTGGTATCTTAATTTGCCTTTGGTTTCAAAACTCTAGGCTTGCCAAGAGCTATTCCTTTCAAAACCTCAGGAATTCCATTACTAGTTTTAAGCTAAATTAAAGGAAAATAGAAGCATTCAACGCATGGTGAAAGTATGCACAAAGTGTTTGTTGATACTCATAAATAGACTGAAAAATTTAGACATGTCTGAAGGATAACTGCTGCACAGTCAGCTCTGTTTTGCTCTGCTGTGCAGCTAAGCAAAAAGCTATCACTGTCATTTAAGAAAAGCTCAGCATAAGATACATTGCTACCAAGATCGAACACTGCACTAGATCATTCATTTTTCACTTTAAGTTTATATATAAACCAAAGCTTGCATTTCTGCCGAGGGGGGGGAATAGTGGGAGTTTCCCCTTTAAGGCTACTGCTTCAACATCTCCATTTGAGAAAAAGATGTCACACTGTCCTAAGGCATGGCAAAACCAGTCAACTCTCCACCCTGTCAAACATCTTGCAAGTCATGAAATAAAGACACTCCATCTCAGAAATACATCTAATATTGTGCTGATGAATATCTTTCCAATGTTCACATAATGGGTCCCTTCCAACTTGCAATATTCTATGATTCTAAATAAGCAGTATTACTACAATCACTTTTACCGACTAAATTATGGTAAGAATGAAATGTCCCCACCTGCATATTGTGCCAGGTGTCATACTAATGCACAAGAAGATAATATCCCTGTGCAAAGCATTTAAGAAAATTTGCTTGAAAGATAAATGCTTCGTTTGTGTCAAGGTGAGTAATCCCAGCAGATAAGAACTACTACGCAGTTTAACTTCTGTTGCAGCAGCCACAGGAAAACAGTGGAAATATCAACACACCAGTTTAAACTGCAGCTCCAGTGAGAGACAGATCAAAGTTCTGTACCTTCCATTAGAAACACAGGAATCCAGGTACCGGCATATGGGATAGAGAGTCTATTTTACCCTTGAAAAGGCAGGAAATTAAAGCAACTTTTCACCATTGAGTCAGCACACAGTAACGGATCAGTGGTTTACAGTAACCGTCACCACTGTATGAATGACAGCAGTAGCATCTCAACCCTGCCAGGACCAAAATCACTATGAAGAAAAGCCAAGGGAAAGAAGTCAGTTCTTCAGGCTAAAAACATGATACCCCAGTCTCTCCTGAGTTTGGAGTACAGTCCGGGAGAACTATCACTATCTCAGATATGCCAACTGTCCTATAGTTCTCAGCTTTTATTACAAGCATAGACTATTCATACAGTATTTCTGCATCACATTTTCCTCAACAGAAGAGTAACAGACACACGTACAAGAAAAAGCTGAATAGCAAGAAATACTTGAATACCTTTTCTGCAAGATACACGTTTATCATAAAGAAGGGAAAAGAAAAAGGATAAGCTAAAACCTACATTTGGGATCTTTTTTACAAATCCTGGTTCAAAAACGTACCAACACAGAGGTGCTTCTACCAACAGCCAATACTGAACCTGAACCTTTACATCAAAAAAAAAAAAAGTTTTGTCAGGAGAAGTGGCAGGTCTAGTAACTGTGGCTGATTCTGGAAGCTGAAGTAAATAAAGGTGGCCATCCAGCACAGGCGGCTATGATAGCAACAACACGCAACACAATGATTTTACACTTGCAGTAATTCAGAGGAACACATTGCCTAACACAGACATTAGTATTACTTTGTTGACTTGAGATTCAGGCAAAAAGTTTAGAGATTATCCTGGACCACCTGAGAAGTCAGTGACAGATTAAGTACAACTCATGTGACAAGAAGCTTCTCATCTCACTACCCCACATATGGATGTGAAGGCATTTTAGAAGAAGAACAAGAAAGACAGAAGTACTCTAAGACAAGAGTAATCACAACACCATTTCCACTAATTAGAAAAGAATGCATACAGTCAGTCCCAAACATGCAATAATCATGAAATTTTATTGTATAAACATCAGAAATAAGTTATTAGTTCTTTTTATTGAAGCCACGGGATAAATATTTCTGTTGTCATTTCAAGCTTGAGGGAAAGACTGAAATTCTGGAGAAACACATGGCTCCAGGAAGATGGGCCTCAATAAAGAGTGAACTAAATTGGTTGTCATGATTGTTGCCACCCTGCCAGAAGCAGTGAAGAGGAAACTTTGAAGAGTACACTATACTTGGAGAATACATGACATACACACACACACTTATATGCATACATACTTGTATGAGAAAACACCACACACCAGTTTATCACCAGTTCAAGTTCAAAAAGAATGTTCACATCTAACACTGATTACACAGAAGGGCCAACAAGAAAAGATGATGCTTAAGAGCAGAAAATTCAAAGTCTGTTATATTAGGACTGCTGTTCTACAACTTATACACAACTAAAATATCATCTGCATACACTGCATGAAATTACACATCTCTGGACAGCAGTTTTCAGCCAACAGCTCCTCAAATAGCTTTGATAAAAAATGATGTTATTCAGTAGTAGACAAAAATAAAACCCATTACATTTGTTTCAGAAAACATCACTGAAAAGCTGCAGATAGGTCATCTCTTCCAGCAGTAGCTACTGCCCAGAGTTACTCATCGCCACCCAGCAAAGAGAGGTTACCACCCATACAGGCTTGCAACAGAGTGAATAGTGTAAGAGCACACTAATCCACTTCAGGGGAAATTAATCAAGGTAACTGACCAGTGAAGGTAGATTGAGCTAATACTGTCCATTTAACTGCCGATTGTGCCTAAAGCATGTAACACTGCATACAGCTTCTGTGGTGGAAAGGATCATTAAGCATAGTAATCTATGGCAGAGCAGTAGAGACAGATGGCTGGGGGACACAGTGTCTACAATTTTTGCAGATGTCGGGGGGGGGGGGGGGGAATCAATGCCTATCCATATCCTGAAACATTAAGTACAACTTCTGTGATAGCCTGAAAGCCTTAACACAGATTTTGAAAACCACTAACCATTAAATAGTTACTTAAGAAGAAAAGTCACACCCTGCCTCCTAAGAAACTGTCTGAAGTTATAATATATGTCTTAGGTCAGCCTCATAATTTTCATAGATTTGTTAGTTTCAGTTTTTTAATCTACTTATTACTGCAAAATACCTTGCAGTTTTCTTAGTGGACACTCTGATCACTACCTTTTCTGATTTTAGTTTTTAAATTTAAAAAGTCAATATACATGCTGAACAAATTCATTGTTTCAAGAATTTGATGGATGAACAGCAGTTATAAACAGGAGCATATTTTTCCCATTAAGTACCGCTAAACGAAACAATAGGTATCAAATAAAAATACTAAAAAAAAAATTAGTTACTATACAAAAGGCCAGATTCTTCCCTCAAAATCCCTTCAAAGTACATAATGAAATCAGCGACACACTGTCATGGATTAAGGGGTCTTAGATGTAAAACACGCTCATGAACCATAACTGAACAATGTCTTCAAACCCTCAATACCGTATGAGCTTAACCTCATCGAATTAGGCCAGTATCGAATACACTTTAAACTAGCATAATGTGTCACTGTCACCAAAAGAAACAGACACACCCTGCTCCCCTTACTGCTTGCTTCCACCCCCATCTTTGCGCCAGCACAAATGTTTGTGCAGCAAACTGATCCAGCTTAAACCTAACGCTCCCCTCCCTGCCCCTCCCCCTAAGTTAGTTCAAACCTCAACCCAGTTCACCACATAACCATACAAGTATTTGCCTGCACAAAGGAGGAAGCAGCAGAGCGGGGTGGAAACAAACAGGACCATGTTTTCCAATGGTGGAGCTGGTCTATGCCAGCTGTACGCCTATGCAAAGCAGTAGGTTGTAGGCTGGAGTCCGGTAACATCAGTCTCACACGTTCAGGCCTATGCAGTGCCACTCTTCCCCTCCCTCTCCCAGATCCCACCTCTTTGCTCACACAGCCACTGACAGGTATGCAACTGCAGGGTGAGTCGGTTCAGGGCGCTGAGTCAATTAAAAACTAACTCTACCAAAAAAAAAAAAAAAAAAAAAAAAAAGTTGCTAGTTTTCAGCCAGTTCAGCTGCCTCAACCAGCTCCCAGTGCAATCCTTACTGGCACAAGGAAGAAAGAGGAGGAAGGAGGCTGGGAAGGCGGAAGGTCCAATTTTGATCAGCTTGTGATGCTGTGGAAACACACTCATACACTGCCACATTTTAAATTTAAACTTGCCAGAGCAGCTGAACATGATTATTTTAATTAATCTGTTCCTAAGATTAAACTTTGTCCCAATTTTTTTCAGAAACCTAAGCAGCCATAGTCTACTTGGGCACAAGCAAGCAGGAAGTGAGGCCAGTTCACTACATTAACCAATTTCACTCTTCATGTTTAATAAAATGAAGATAAAGCATTAGTTACTCTAACTTAATGATACTTTCACCAGATATTCTTTTAAATATCACTGATGAAATCACCTCAGATATTTGCATATGAAGAACATACACGTAATAAAACCAATGCAGTCATGTTAAGTATTAACTGTAGTTTAGTATTTACAAGGAATTTAAACAATGGTTCAGGTGATTAAAGTGGTCTTACAAACCTCTCTGCTCAGGAGTGAATTTCATCCACTATTCAAAAAGTTGTTTCGCTCAAACTACAAGACCCAATGGTCACAGAAGTGAACAAAATTAATTTCAGTGAGTTCAGAATCAGACCCCTAATAAACATGGATATAGCTACTTTCAAGCTAATTTTTGAACAGTAAAGTATCGTAAGTAGGAGTACAGACAGACTGTTAGCAATAATCTGGCTAACTTCCAAACAACAGAATTTATTACTGGATTGTTAGATTTAGCAGGGAACTATTTCCATGGCAAGTAAATATATTTGTTTACGTTCATCCAGTTAACAAAGAAAAGAAACATAATCGTATCAATTCAAAAGAGAAAACATATCAACATTACAGTTCAAGAACTGTATAACTGAAGTGCAGAATCAG
The DNA here is from genome assembly GCF_018139145.2 of Gymnogyps californianus. NCBI lineage: Eukaryota > Metazoa > Chordata > Aves > Accipitriformes > Cathartidae > Gymnogyps > Gymnogyps californianus. The sequence goes on from NC_059471.1 coordinate 179,365,871, forward strand.
ATTCATGTATCCACAAACCAGTCTTCCCAAGTGCTATATATTACATTTTTCCAGGCTATGAAGCTCTCCTTTTCTTACAAAGATAGATTCTTCCACAAACTAGCACCTGCCCATTGCAACAGTTTAAGACAACCTTTCTTCTTAACAGAAATTTCTTGTATGATGAAAAAGTGTTCCAAACTACTCTGCCTGTAAGAATTATATGGAAATGAGAACAGTTTATTTTGACTACAACTCAGCACCAACATTTAAGACAAGACACTGAACTGGAAAGTGAGCAAAACCCTGGAAAGCCATTTAACCAGATATACATACAGCTGCTGGCGCGTTGTTTCAACAAGCATTTTCAAAGCATTCTTGACACAGAGGCAAATAAACTCATAGAATCTCAGTCAAGGAATAACATTCTTAATCACTTTCCATTTGGAATGGAGTTAACAGTTTTCGGACTTGAACTGGTGATTTATACGGATACAGGTTTCTTTTTAAGCAGGCATAGACAGCTGTGCTTTTCAAATGCACTTGCTAACAGAGGAAAACAGACAACGAACTCCCCTGGCAGTTCTGCTGACTTTAACAAGAAAACAGGATGCTTATTGGATCTGAACCCATGTGTCTTAATACCAAATCACTTTTAACACAGCAATAAATCTTAAAAAACCTAGTTTTTCATTCCCCTAAATGCAAATATGTTGTAGAGCTAGCAGAGCAGATTTAATGACAGATTCATAACAGAATTACTGCTAACATTAACACCACCATTAAAGAAAGATAAAAAATATTTATTCAGAAAACTTTTTTGCTCATTACACTAAATGTCACTTTGTCACTAGCACTGTAAGTAATAAAAAAAGCTAAAAAAATTCAGACTATTCAAAAAAGTGACAAATAAAAAACTTGTTAAAAATATGATTAATATCAAACCACAGTTGGCAACTTTTTCAACACTTAACTAAAATCAACTCTGATTTCTACAGTATGTATTCATTGCAATACCAGTATTATTTTCAACTCACAGTCCGACAACATTCCTAGTGATTTCTAATCATGATTATCACTTCTTATCCGTTAATATTGAACAAGATGCAGTGACCAGGAAGATGAGAAAACATGCTTTCGTTTTCCAGAAAATCAAGTTTAGATGGAGAACCGAGTCAAATGAGTACTGAGACACCTTTTGACCTTTGCGACTCTTCAGATATCTCTCTGCTACATTTGCATCTAGGGATACGTCAGAGGAAGGGGAGTTTAAAATGACGAGCAAGTAAGCTAGGCATCACTTTCATTATACACACAGCACCACTTTGAAAAGCCCGGAGGATCCCCTTCCCCTCGGGAGGCTCTGTCTGCTGACCCTAACCCACTGACCCGACACAGCTCTCAATTAGTCTCAGGGCTCGCACCTCGAAAGCCCCTGGACTTGCTTGGCGACGTGGAGCAGAAAATGCACTTGTCTTGAGAGGCATGTGACAGAAGCAGCTGACCTAGAGGAAGGTGCAAGCGCTTGACAGGTCACACAAGACGAGACTGAACTATCAGACACACCAAGCACCGAACAGGCGGGCGGTCAGGCAGCCGGGATCCACACCCCGCGCCAGACCTGCCTCCAGCAAACCAACCGCCAGGACAACTTCAACGGCTCGTCTTTTGTTTTTAAACTCACTCTCCGCTCATCCACCCCCGCCCCCTCCCTCCCTCCCTCCCGCCCCAGCCCCAGACCAAGGCGGTGATCCCCCCACGGCCTTCCCCGCCCACAAACAACCGCCGGCCGCAGCCCCTCCGTACCCCTGGCGGTCCCCGCCCCGGGGGGCTCCAGCCGCCACCCAGCTCCCGCCACCCCCACAGCGAGCCCCGGCACCCCGGACCCACATCTCGGACGGGGAAGGAAGGCAGGTCCTACCGCAGGGCACGTCCCAGCCCGGCTCCCACGGGAGGAGGCGAGACACGGGGCTGCTCCCGCCCACGGGCGAGCCGAGCCGGGCCCGGCCCCGGGAGCCTCCGCTGCCGCCCCCTCCCAGCGGAGCCGGCTGGGCACCCCCGCGAGAAGGAGCCGGGGGGGGGGGGGGAGGGGGAGAGGGGTGGGAAGGAGGACCAGCACCCACCTCCGCCATGAGCCCCGCGCTGGCCGCCGCGCCGAGCCGGCCGGGCCGCCTGTGACGGGCGAGACGGCGGCCCCGCGTCGCGCCGCGGGTAACGGCAACGCCTCCCGATAGCGGCAGCAACAGGGCCTCGCTCTGGGCCGGACTCTGCCCGCGACAACTTCCGGGGCACGGCGCGAACGCCTTCCGGGGGCAGCGGCCAGGGGGCGGGGGCAGGGGCAGGGGCAGCGGGTGGTGTGCGGGGGAGCTCGCGCGCCGCGGGGAGCCGTTGGGGGCGTGTGCGCGCGCGCGCAGGCGGCGCGGGGGTCGTTGAACGGTGCGGGGGGCGGCGGCGACCCTGTCACCGGCCCTGGCCCCGGCCCCGGCCCCGGCCCCGGCCCGTCACCCGCCCGGCGGCGGAGCCGGCAGGGCTTCTGCCGGGTAATCGGCACGCAGTGGAGAGCGCGCCTCAGAGCGGTGCAGGGGCCAGCTGTGAGGGAGGCGGCCACCAAGCGGGTCTTACTGGTTTCTCAGGTAAAAAAAAAAAAAAAAAAATAAAGGATTGAAGCTGTAATTGCGCGCACAGCTTTGGAAAGGATTGGCTCAGTCGGTTTCGTTTGGTTTGTTTTAAATTTCTTGCGAGGCAGCCTCTGTCAGTTGTGTTGTACGCAATGTCATGGTGTTATTTTAGACACTGCCGTGGTAACTCATCTACAGCCATTGAAGTTGCTCTGTTTTTGTAAGGTACGCTATGTGCAAGTGAAAGCAAAGGTAGACAGTGTATATACTAAAAACAAAGATACAGCAAAAAGAAATGTGGGAAACAAGAAGAGTGAGAGAAGGTGCCACACCTGTATGTTGTGCAGATTTGTGGAAACACTTCACACTCCTGTTAACCAGTGCAAAAAAACGCCACACGTTTGTTCTTACTGTCGCTACTCCTACGTCATCTTGTCTGTTGCCTGTTTACAGACCAATACGTGTGACAGGTCTTGGGGCAGAAGACCTTGTAATGTGCAATTAATCTTGCATGTGTAATTATTGTCCCAACACACACACAAATGAAACACATTGCTTGCAGTTAGAGAAGCCAGCAGCCTGCACAAAACTCTCAGCTTTGTCTCAGATCATGCTACATATGTTTCCTTCTTGTTGTCTAGCTTCTTTGGCCTTGCTCTAACTTCTGACCTCTCCACCAGACAATGCCTAGCACTGAGTTACTTCACAGAACTGGTCTGTCTATGTGTCTTACTTTCTCAGGGGTTGTGCAACTCGTGTTTTGACTGTGTTTCAGTTATCTAAAGTCTTTGACAGGGAGAATGAGGAATCTTGCTCTGACAGTTGCTCACCTTTACTTCTCTTCCCTTGACAGTTACTGCTTCATAGCAGAAGTGGCAGAAGCAAATGGATGACAGTACTGCACTACCCCAATATTCATTTAATCTGTAGGCTATATGAGAGCTGCAGAAGCTGAAGCCCATGCAGAGATTTTCTTCAGATATACATGCTAGAAAGGTGATAATATCTAGAAAGAAAAGGGGAGAGGGAACACAACTGTGGTTTAACGTTTGTACCATTGCAGCTGTTGGCTTCTGGGCCTGTGAGTCAGTGCTCGGAGAGCTGGATGGATAAAACAGAGCAAATGGGATTTTCCTATAGCTGAGTCAGGTAATGTGTGAAGTCACGTAGCAAACTGCCATCTAACATACTGTATATGCTCATATCCCATAAATGTAATATATCAGTGGGCTACAAAGCAATGAGCTGCTCTTAAGACAAACATCTGCAGGATTCCTTGTGACCTTCAGGTCCTCTGTTATGCAGACTTGCCTTAAAGTCTGCTTGGCTTCGGTTGTTGATGTCGATCTGTGAGTCCACATCCAACTAAGTATGCGTACCTTGCAATTTTCCATAGCTTTCTCAGCAGCGTCTGGATGAGCAAGGAAAAAAGTCTCCACACGTCTCTTCTGCTGGGTCATTTATTTCTTTTTCTACTCCCTCTAGCTCTCACCATGCCTTCACCATCTCATGTAAATGGCTGCATTTAAACTATATGTCAAGATTTGTATTAAATTTGGATAGCATAGTGTCTCTTCGACAGTCAAGTTCAATGTCTTCATCAAAGGTGAAGTGCGGGTTTTGTTCACCTGTGAAATTGGTCATCTTCACTGTTTACCTGAGTGTTACCTTACCCAGCTCACCCAGATTTACTGACAGACCAATTCTGTATTTAGATACTGGAACTTTGCTGTGCTCTGTGGCTATTACATATCTTTCTCCAGGTGGTTTTCTGGCTTCTTAAGACCTTGCTGTGTCTCATTCCTGCTGAGAATTTCTAACTGGTCACATTGTTGTTCCTTCTCTTTCTCACTTCATAGATGTTTTGGATCCATGACATATTGGTTGCTGGTCATATCTACAACCATTTTTGTCATCCCAAACTGAGATTATTGCAGCTCTGTCCAGATGCTATATTGATTACTAGTCTTTCAAAGATTGTGTAGCTGCTTGCAGACTTCTGCAAATTATGAACGTACATTGCTTTAAGTCCTTTGATGGCATCTTCAGTTCTGTTAGATCTCCCTAAAATTTCTTTAGATCAACTTTGAAGTCAGAGACCTCCTCTGTTGTTTCACTATAGCTCATATTCTCTCTTTTTAAAAATTAGATGCTGCTGCCACCTTTAAAGCTTTTCCATAAATGGTTAGCCCATAGCTACAATTCGTAAAATTATTATTTTATTAGCTAAACATTTCAATTTGTTTGCTTGGGCATTTCTTATATGGTCTTATACAGTGGCTACTGGATGTGCTAAATGCATGGCTTTTCTGAGGCAACAAAAGTAATCATACATTTCATCGTTCTCTGATTCATAACTGTTTTACCTAATTAAATGTTCATTCTAAAGGTGTTAAATTTTAGTACTATTTAGAATTAACTCCTTTATTAATAATGAAACTTTCACCCCAAATGAAAATTTTCAGGTTCACACCTCCTTTTTATTTAAAAATTAGAAGGTCATATAAATATTTTTGAAAGATTCTTAGTCTTTGAAGAGGAAATAAAATTGAACGGCGTCAGATATACTGTAGCTTGTATTTCCAGAAGTTCTCATTTCACCATCCTAATGTATTTCAGTTTCGGTTCATAGACCCCTCTTGTCCCAGTTCCTGGATTCTTACAAGATGGTACCAACATTTTGTGGTGGGTTTTATCAGTTTGGACTCTGCAGGTCAAGTGCTTTTGCCCGTGACCTACGTTGATTTAGGCAGTATTCAATTCTGTAAGCAAGAGAGCAGTCCAGTCACATACAACATCTTAACAGCAGATTTATCTGATTAAGAAAGTGCTCCCTTATTTATCTTATATTCTTTCTTAATGCCTGAGCCTGACAAAGAGGGGACTCTTGGGGAATAGAATGCCAAATTCTGCGTTGTGTTTCTGCAGTTCTCTTTCACATGTTGTTCAGAGATTCATGGCAACAAACTCCTCAAGGGTATGAAGTGAAGGAGTTACATTTCTTCTTCCCAAGAACTTTGGAACCTATCCCATTTCATGTATAGTTTGTCTTCTCGTCAGGGAAGTCTTCTCTGATCAGTATGAGATGTATATCCCCCAGCATGAAGCCTGAATGTATTTTTGGAGATGGTTACTGATTCAGATCCTTAATGTTTCAACTATAAATTCTACTCTTGAAGTAAACATAGGAGAGTAAACAGTTTCTCTTAAAAATAAAACCATAGCAGCAGCCTCATGACAAATCATAGAACTTTGCAGTCACTTTGTTTTGTAATAAAGAAGGCCTTTGATATTGCTATAGGCACCACCTAACCCAGCTATACGTGAGGGCTCTATTATAAACACTTTTTCGGGGTTTATGACTGAGCAGTGAAAGCATGTTTCTGGTTGAAATGTGGTACAGAAGGTTGCTGTCTTTCTCTGCTGTAAGAGGCTACCTAGAGTGTAATTTTATTCTGACCCCCCTTTCCAAAATCCATTTGACACTGTAACAAAAACTTCTTTTTTTAAAAAAAAGCCACACATTCAGTCTATAACACCATTTCAGGAGCTGGAAAACAGATTTACAAAGAGAGTTGGACTTAGCATGCTAGCTGAACAGAGTAACACCAGTCACGTCACATTCTGCCTCCCCTCATGTGTGGCATGCTAAGTAGAATGACCCTTTGTATATCAAATCAAGAAGTTTTTGTTTTCACAATTGAACAAAGCCCTTGCATATAGTAAGGGCTATATAGCAGCCACTTACTGCCTGATCCTGCACTTCTTAAGAAAGAACCACACTAGTAAAGTTAATAGTCTTCTCTTTTTTCAGAAGGAAGTACAAGTTTGAGCCAATAATTTAAACCAGTAGTTCACTACTTCATTGAGTATTGTCATCGTTAGTTAAGTTGTCATCATTTCAGTTAAAAGTGAAAAAAAAAGTTCAAATCCAATAGTAAATAAAGGTGTCTTGCAGCTGGACATTTTAATTCACATAGTGAAACTTTTCTTGAAATGACTGTTGGGGTATGACAGAACTTCTGCTCTTATTCCTGTGGTATCCAGGGAAAAGTGGAGCAGACCTGGTCATTCAGGAATTCCTCAGGTGGCTGTTTGTATTGTAATTTGTTTTTCCTCAGTTGTATAAATTGTCTTGTTCTTGTACAAATGTATCACTCACATGGTTAAAGGATCGATGAGCTCTAAGTGATGTACTGTGAAGGACAGGATACTTGTTGCTGTGACAGTCGGTAGACTTTTAAAGATAATACAATGAGCTGCAAAACCATAATTTTAAACTTAGGTATTTTCTCTGACCTCATTTTAGGCTGAGCTTGCTGTCTGAGATACTATGTGTTTTACTCCTTGAGATACTAGATATTTGGTCCCTTACCATTTGAATATTGAAAGCCTGAAAAACGTCATTGCAAGCGAAGCTGCCTTTTGGGCCTCCCAAGTATATATACTAATTCAGTTCTCCTCAAAATGAATGTTCTGCTTAACCAAATTGAACTGTTTTCATTCCCCTAACAAAGGCAGTTCCTGTAACTTCTTGCTGGCTGTTTCCCAGGAGGAGCATCAATGTGTTGACTGTAGAATGTATACACGTCTGTTTCCAACTTGCCTGTGATAACGAAGTGGGATGTAAATCTAACTAAATGCAAAAAAACTACAGTGTGTTGCAATAACATTCAAGATCTGACTTCAGCTGACAAAAGCAAGGAAATTCCAAGTGAAGATTGCTGCTATGTCCTTACTTCACCCCTTTGTATTTCAGAGTTTCAGGGCCTCAGAACTGTGCACACTTGACTACGTACTACGTACAAAACAGTGTTCAAAGAGCATTGTCACAATGTCAGACTTGTAAAATTTAGGCAACTTGTGCAACTGTAATTTTGACTCCCTTGTGGGCACAAAGTATGATAGAATTCAGTAGTCTATCATACACCATTTTTCTATTTGGCCCCTTCCTCATTCAGGACACAGAATAGATGCCTCTCACAGGAGAAAACAGCTGGTTGTTTTAAATCTCTGTGTGCAGCAAGTGCCCTTTGCCTTATTTATTTATTCATTCAGTGAATACTTAGGTATTCTTAGGGCATTTGTCATTGTGTTAGTTGATACTTCATTAGCATTAGTGGAATTATTTCTGCGTTTCCTTTACAAGAGAAGAAACATAGTTTCATTTTACTCTACAAGGAAGTGTGGATTAGGTCTACAGAGGGTCTTGGTCCTGCACTGCTCGGATTTGTGGCAGTTAACATTGAAGAACCTTGCTGGTGGGTGAAATCAATCGCAACTAGTTCTCAATCGAGATTTCCTATATGGTATGTGGCAGAAGCAAGTGGAGGAACGGGATCACGTGGGATCCACTCTGAAGAAGAAGCTGGCTAAATTTTTCACTGTGAAAGGTCAATGACATTTATGTGACTGAAGTCACAGTGACGGGGGCTTAGTGCTAAAGAATCTTGTAAGATGCTGGGTTTGTGTCTGTTGTGTCCCACGAGCAGGTATTATGACAGCTATTGGAAAATTGGCAGGTGGACTATGCGCCTTTGCCTCAGCCACTACAGTGTTAATTCAGGAATGTTAAGTTAGGTCCACACTGCAAGTTCATAACCAGGACAATGACAAATAGTCTGTTTTGCCAACACAGCTACATGGGAGGTGTTTCAATGCAGAGGCAGAGCAGGCAAGTACAGCTGCAAAACTTACAAGTGTGTCTCTCAACATCCTCAAAACCAACTGAGGTGGAAGAAGCTGCTTGCTCTACTTGGAGTTCACTTCAGTAAACTCTTTCATGTTAGGTGCTTAAGGGGGCCCCTTTATACAGGATGTGAATATTTAAGGGATAGGAGAAACCAGCCTGTCCTTTTTCCTATAGTTCAGTGATTAGAAACCCTGAAACTCAGCTTGTGGGGGACCTGGGTTTGGTTTCATCCTCCAGCTGTGAACATGTAAATGAATATTTTCCTTCACTTGGGTTGTGCTATAACCATCATGGTTATTACAGCTTCCTTAATCCTAGCCACGGAAATCGTTTAGTTGTGACTGTCTGGGCTGGACCTTCAGGAGTAGAATTAGCTTGCTGGGAAGTATATGCTAAAGTGGTCAGAGATGTTTTGGGAACCTCACTGAAATAAGAATTTATGGAACGTAAGCACCTCCATAGCTGGAAAGCAACTGGATGAGAATTTTGAAGATAGTAATTTTGGATTTAAGGATCATAAGTGTTTATTTTCAGCATCTGAGTCCTCTTACTGGTGTAGTCACCGAGATTTGTCTCAGGTCACACAAACAAATCAGTGACAGAGAGCTGGGGTGAGGCTTCAGCATACAGACAAATATGTCAGACTACGGAACAATCAACATGGGTTTTTGTAGATAGAGAAGCTTTGTCATAATTATGAAGTTCTTTGACAAAATCAACAAACTGATAAACCAGGGTGATGCATTCATTGTAGTGATTTCAAAAGAGCTTTTGGCACAGTCCCTTACCAGTGCTGCTAAAGAACATTAGCTGTCATAGGTTAGGAAGGAAGCCTGTCTTGTGAATTAGTAACTAGCTGAAAGAGAAGGGTTAATGGGGTAGCAATAAATAGTCATTTTTTCACTGCAGGAGAGTTATGATTGGACTCCCACAGGGATTCATGCTGGGACCTGCAGTAGTTAGCATACTCAGAAATGGTCTTGGAAAGAGAGTGAGTAAGGAAGCAGCACAGTTTGCTACTGATGCAAAATTCTTTACGGTAGCGGAGTATGAAGCTGACAGCAAGGAGTTTCAAAAGGATCTCATTCTGCTGAGCAGCATGGGTGTTAAACTAGAAGTTAAAATTCAGTCTCAGTAACTGTAAAGTAGTGCATACAGGCAAAACCAATCTTAATTATATGTGCCTAGTGGTAAGTTCTACATACGCTGTTATTGCTGAAAAAGGAGTTCTTCGAGTCTCTACAGGTAATTCTTTGGAAACTTCATTTCCAGTTCCAAGTCCAAAATACCAGGAATTATTAGAAAAGGAAGACAGAATGGAGCAGAAAACGTTGTGACATCTTTGTGTATATCAGTGGTATGGCCACATCTAGAGAACAGTATGAAGCTCTGGTTTCCCAGGTCAGAAAGAAGGTAAAGGTGGAAAAGAATAATAAAACATAGAGAATGTTTAAAATATGTTTAAAATATGACTACCAACACTTGGACTTTTCAGTTTGAAAAAGACAAAAGTGACAATGCCTGGGCGAATGAGGGAAGATGATTGAGTTATATAAAATGGTGGCTTGTGGAAAGAAGGTAGGGAGCTCTCATTCACTTTTTCTAGTAAGTGGGCACACGGGAAATAATGGACAGCAGGTTTAAAACAACAAAAAGGTAGTCTTTTTTTCAGATGCTGCAGAACTAAAGTATGGAGCGCACTGCTTCCAGAAATGTGAATGCTAAAACTATCATTACTTTCAAAAAGGGACTAAACTCAAAAGGCAGGCAGTGCATTGGCAGCTAGTAAATGGAATGGCATATAGCAGCCTTTGGTTCAGGTTTTCCCTAACCAATGATTTACTGAAAACTCTGAATATATATCAAGAAGGATTGTGCTATACCTGACCTGTTCTTTATACTCTCTTCCGGACTGTTTAGTTGTGGTCATTAAGTTCAGAAGCGAGTTAGGCATACCTGTGTAGTCTGATACAGTATAGCCATTTTGCAGCTAGTACAGGAGAGAGACACCAAGATGGTCAGGGGACTGGAAAAATGGTGTATTACAGAAGACTGAGAGAACTGATATTGTTCAGCCTTAAGAAGGCAGTTAAGGGAAGATCTTACTGTTGTTGTCTGCATGGAAGACCAAGCCAGATTCTTCTCAGAGGTGCACAGTGATAGGCCGAGAAGGAGTGGACACATGTTGAAACATGGGAAATTCTGCTTAGGTACAGAGATAGATTTATTTATTTATTTATATCATGAAGGTGGTTAAATATTGGAACAAGTTGCCTAGAGAGGTTGTGTGACCTTCCTGGGAGATACTCAAAGCTTGACTAGACATGGTCCTGAGCAATCTGCTCTAACTGGCCCCACTTTGAGCAGTAGGTGGTCCTAGGTGGCCTCCTGACGCCCATTGCAACCTACGTGGTTCTGTCTTCTTAAGATAGTTTCTTACCATGCGCTTGTGCCCTAACTATACATTATTTCATATGGTATATTCATTGACAAAAATGGAATATATTTGGTCTGGGTTAACTAATATATATTAAAACTCAGTGCAAGAACATAGTGGGGACAAGACACTTTGGATTTGCCATAAAGAAAGCAAGAGTCAGCTATGGTACTTTCTGTCTAGTGGCTTGACAGTAGTCATTAAAATACTTAGTAAAAATATGTCAAGGAGTTGTTTGTCAGGGTGCAGCTATAGCAGAAGTCAGTAAACGGTACTGTTGTCCATGCTTGCAGTTTTTGTTTTATACTTCCAATGCCTTCTTTAAAGAAATGATATATAATTAGTTTGTCAGACACTGAATGATGGGGAAGAGTATACTGAGCATAGCATGTGCTGCCATGTCATGCAATGTGATTGTGTAAGTGCATATTCTCTGCATCTGGATGAAACCTATCTCCAAGAAGAAAGCTGGTAAAAAGATGTTCTTCACCCTGATTTCTCTAACTAGGGTCACTGCTTCTTGGTATTTGGGTTAAGATTGTTGAAAGATAAGATAGTGATGCTTGTGACTGACTGCTTCTATTCAACAGCTGGCATGCATGGCATGAACAAACAATTCAGACTACAAAAATACCCAAAACTGCCCATCACTGTTTTCTCCTGTAGTAAGAACTTCTATTTGTAAGCTGCAGACCCTGCTACAGCTCAGCAACTTAACGACAGTGTATTCACCAACAGTACTTACGGTATAAGCTGAGTCCTATAGTTTTAAAGAACAAATGCACTTCAACTTAATTACAGTCAGGCCTGAATAAAAATTAAAGGGTTTGCATGTCTGCTAGTCTATATGTGGGTAGAAAGGCAGTGAGGTTAAGATAATAGGTTCAAAATGTATTCTCAGAAAACATTTAAAACCACAGCAGGGTGTGATTGTATGCAAATAGGTATTTTTGCAATAGCAGATTAAACACCTTATGGAATTTGTATGGAAAACTGCATGCTTGTACATGATGCAAAGTATGATTAAGCACCAGTGTGTGGAGTTTTTGCCTTTGGCAAAAAATTAAGGCAGATTTAAATCAATCAATGGTTTTCTCAGTCTTTTCACAGTATATGTTGTAAGTTATGAATGGTGACTACTAGAGAGAAAACGTTAAAAATAACACTACTTTTTCCTTGGGCCTGCATCCTTTCAAGAATATGTCCTGCTACAGTTTTCAGTCAGGAAAAGCATTGCAGCAGCAGAAAGTCTGGCCATAGCATGGCAACATACAGGATCTGAGACAGTGGGAAAAGAAAACTGGCAAATTGATGTAAACTTTTACTGGAACAGCTGTTACTGGTATGTATTTTGCCATCAGCTTACAGAATGACTTACAGAATGTTTTTTATAAAACCTTCAAAGTATCTTTTTGATGCTTTTCATGAATGGATGGATTAATCATTCCAGGTTCCAGGACTACATTTAAATAAACTTTTTTTCATGCTTAGAGATTGTTAAAATGACTGTGAGGGAACCCAGTGCCTGTAGGGGCAGCAGGTACCTTCACAAAAAAGTATAGATAGTGGTGAAAAGACCTGCGTTGGCACAGGCAGATAATCGCTGCTCTACTTGGTCATTTGCATAACTAAGGGACATTGTGGTCGGCAGAATGACTGAATTGTCTTTGGGAAATGGTCTGTAATGTCAAATTCTAATCTACATTACATACCAGAGTTATGCATCTGCCTTTCTGAAACTTCTTTCTCTAACACACAAGTTACTGTGTCCTGTGCAATGAGAGAGAGACCCTGACTTTTTCAAGAAAATTGCCTTTTGGTGCGCTCAGGAAGAATGTTTAAAGGAACATTAAAAGTTGCAACCTGGATTTTTTCCCCTAGCAGTGATAGATCTGACTTAGCAAAATCAGATATAATGGTGTTTGTTTTCATCCAGTGTTTTTCCTATCTGGAGTAGAAAAGATAAAATACATTACTTCAAATTAACTTTGATGTAAATAGTGAAGTAAATTGGACCCACAGTGACCTTGTGCAGTTTCTCTGGGGTGGATATATTACTTCATGCAAGAAGCAAAAGCGTCTCTGAAGAAGTCAAATTGTCACGTCGAAAAACGGTGAAACACTCTTTCTGTCTTCCAAAACAACTCTGCCTGCTCAGCAGTAAATCTGCAGAGGGAACCCAAGCTCACACTGGCAGGATTAATCTTCTTTCCTGCCTCTTAATTGTAATTTGTTAGTGAAAGCAGTGGTCAAAGAAAGTGCAAGATCAACAGTTCTGAACACTGGTACAGCAGGCTTCACTCTCCTTCATTCATGTGCCTTTGTCCCACGTACTCAAAAATCACATCTAGACGTGAATGGGTAACGGAGCATCATGATTTATACAGACAGATGAAAGTCAGAGAACTGTGGAAGATATCACCTACCCTTCTCTTGAAGGGTCTCACCCCTGCTTGGGGGAGGGCTCAGTTTATGAAGCTGCTGCTGAACTACTGATCACAGCCTGACTAAGAGAAGAAAAACATAAATGCCAGGGGTTTTTTATTTCTCCCCAGTATATAAGGAGTGGGCTTCTTCAGGAAAGTGAGAACCTTCTTACCATGTGGGCAGAAACCACTAAGTGAGGGTAACGGGCCATCCAAGCTGAGGAACCACTCCAGCTCTTGAAAAAATAACTTTTAAAATTAGAACTGAGACAGCCAACATAAAAGTCTGTGAGATAACTTTGGGCATGTTCCCTCAGAAGAGGCATAGAAGAAGAAAAGATGAAGTATGGCAAAGCAGAATTATTGGTAATGGAACATAAAGCTGCTTTTACAGTGCCTCATTTTGCAGGCAGCATATTATTTTTCACTTTTAGGACTGCCTAAATTCACACATAAAGCTGGTAGAAGCAAACTACATAATTGCTTGAAACAAGGGAAATAAAAGCAGACTTGTTAATTTAATGGTATTTTAAGCAATAATTATTTTAAGCAGAAATAATTAATTTCCCTTCAATTACGTATAATAGCATATGTTTTAAGCCAAATCAGGGACAGAATCAAAATATATACCAACATTATTCTCTCACACAGAAACAAGTATGGGGAAGAGTCTGAAGGATGGAGACCAAGGAAGTCCCGCTCATGGAATTTTTCCCAAAGCAGTTTGATTCAGGTGGGACTAGCTAACTCTACTATAGAGAGGTATTTGTCCCAATTGTGTTTGTTATTCCATACTGCCTCTTAGCAGGAGAGAAAGATGACAGAACAGTTTTTACTTTAATGAAGCATTTTAAAAAATGGCTTGTGTTTACATTAAAGAACCCCAAAGAAATAGATCTTCAAGATGAAGTGAGAAAAGTTGAAGTTTATGAGTCTTTGACTCTTGGGGAAGTTCATTCCACTGCTAAGAAAGCTTCAGCCCCCTTGCGGAAGAGAGCTTCATTATGACAGAAGAACCAAACTGGTAACTGTGGACCATAGATGATCTTTGATGGTTTTTTTCCTTCTCTCTTTGTCATACCCTTGGCCTGACCTGAGATGTTCAAATAGTTGCTCTTTGTGTTAGAGCTCAGGGCAGGCTGCATATTCTGGTCTTATTTAAGACCCACTTGTCAGTGCAAACCTCTATGAAGCAGCCTGAAGTATTTGGGTTTTTTGTTCTGCATTCACAATTGGCGGGTACAGGCTTATTTTGTCAAAGTAATGAAGCAAGATGCTTAGGGGTTTTGTTCCTAAGTTTTCTTCCCAAGGCTACTTAGTTCTGTACCAAACAACTGCATGCCAACTTCAACCCTCAAATCAAAGCCTTTAGAGAATTTTGGCTCAAGTCTTTATTTCCATCTCTCCTTTTTTAAAAACATAAGAACAATTTTCATGCAAATGACTTCCAGGAATACTAATTTTTTAAAAGAAGCCCTTTTTGTTAGAGATGGTGAAACCCATAGACAGTAGTTGCTTCACTTATGCACTATAGTCAAACTGAGTTGTGTTGCCACAGGATGAGAACTGTACTGAATGCTTCTTCAGTTCAAAGTGGATGAAGGGTATAATTTTAGAGCTGAAAGACATTGCTTACAGTTCAAGTAAAGCACTGCAATTTATTATACCATCCATCCTATATTGCCCATTTAGATTGAAGGCCTTCAGGCCTGGAACTCTGCCTGTGCATTTTACATGTACAGTATTCTCAGGATATGATATAAATAATAATATATCAGCAGTGGAGGGAATAGCCCAGTGGAGCAATCCACAACTGAGTGAACCTCTCAGATATTATGGAACAAGGCCAGCATTACTTCAAAAACATTTTTTTTTTTAGACAAAGTCAGTCAAATGCCTAAATTAAAATCCCACTGAATTGCTTTGATCTTATCAGATGCAGTATCTGTATGTTCATTTAATAAGCCTCTCATGCATTTTATCTTTATGCTTAATTTAAATATGAGAAGCAAACACATTTTATATAGTTGTTATTCTCCAATTACTACAAAAGCTTCTTAGAATCTTTGATCATGAGAATGTTACTTCAAATCCAGTTCTGCTTCACAATTACAAAGTGTCTTTACTGAAGTTAGTTTGGATGCAATTCTAGTCCAAGTCGAGTAAACCACAGTCAGTCCTCAAAAACCAGGTATGACTACGGAGCAGTAAAGAGATCAGAATGCACCCAAGTAACTGAGTTGATTTATTCGGTGGTGGGGTTTTTTTAGGCAGAAATTCCAACCAAAGCTGTAATGATAACAAGTGTCTGACACAGTGCATCAATGATTTAGGATTAGATGCAGTTTACAAAATGTTACTATGATTAAAATACTGTAGATCAGCAAATTTTATTTTTTGTATAAGGGATGTTACAATAGAGGTTCAGCCACAGGGTTTTGTTTTTTGAGGGTATTTTTACACAAGGCCACGGAGGGGTGACACAGGTATAATGGCCACTAACCAAGTTCAACATGCTTGTGTGTGGACAGCTGTTAGATGATTACAAAATGTATTCAGAGTTGTCACACAAACTGTCTCTAGATTTAGGTAAGACTCTGAAGCTAGCACTCTACGGCATCAGTGTCAGATAAAGCTCTGGAAGTAAGAGCAGCAGCAAAAACAAGTTATACTTCGCTTTTTGTCTTACAGATCATTTCTCTTTAGAACTCCTTGTTGAGTGGTGAAGGCGCTGTAGCATAGAACTGAGGAGAGAGATGGAACTCATAAAGGGCAAATCTTTGGGCAAATGTACAAAATATGCTACAAGAAAATAATTTTACTGCAAAGTCAACAAGAAGGCATACAATAGCGAAGGCTAGGTGACAAACTGAAAAAATAGTTTGTTTAAATTTATGCGTAGGTATCTATCAGACTTCCAAATGCTTTAGCTTAATACTTGTAAAGGAATGCTGTAAAGTCTAACTATCATGAAATAGAAAACATTACTAAAGTGGCCCTTTTCTCCAGTGGCCCTTCTACTATGAAAATGTGGCTTCTTCATTTACTGATTTATTGCCTTCATTCACCAGAGGTCTGATTGAAACCCACTGACTTCACCAGGATTGGAGGTCAGGTTTATTTAGTGAAGTACTAAGCATTTCCAGCTCCAAATGCAGAGGCAGGGCACTTGCAAGCATTTAGTACCATACGGGGTCAGCTTAGACTATGAACAAACTTTAATTAAATTTCACTTTTCAGACAATGAAACCATGAAAAGTTTTACTGCTTTTCCATTTTAAAATACACATACTGTGTCAGCCTGTTCCAAGAAACTAACACTGAAACTCATACAAATTAATTTAATCATCTTTACAGTAATGACTTTGTTTCTGCCTTTTATCCTTAAGGGAAAAAAAAATACTAGAAAGAATTCACAGCCTTAGAAATGTATCTGTATCTTCTCTATTCTCAGCAAATGCACAAGGACTAGGACTCATTGCTTGTTTATTAATAAAAAGTAAGCAAAACTCAAAACACAGTTTATGTTAAATAATTCAGCTAGACTCCATTGGCTGTTTGAGATTGCAGACTCATGATTTAAATACTGTAGAACGAATCCAGGAGGAAACAGGACTGGCAGACTTATCAGTGATGAGATGCTCAAAGAGTACAGACTACTACCCAAGAGGAGCAGCCACATGCTGACTTGCAGGCCGGGAAGTTGAGTGCATACAAAATCAGTTTTGCCCTCTGACGTTGCCCACGACATTCTGTCATGATCCAGGGCAATGGCCATGTTCATCTAACACTGCAGTTCCTGGCTGTTGCTGATAAGGACTAAAAAAGGAGGATTCAGAGCAACCATAAAGCTTTGCAAAGCAGCGGATGCTTTGATCATTTCCAAACGCTATGTAGGAGGGTGGTGGAGTCCAGTCTGCCTAGTTTACGTGCCTATCCTGTGTCTTGCCTCACCATGCAAATGTGCCTAACCTGTAGCAAGAAGGAAAAAAATCAGTTCCAATTTGTCCAATATATACATTGCTTCTACAATCACTAAAAAGGTGTGTAACTTCTGAAGGTAATGGGAAATTAATTCCATCTAATTTAGACATGTTCATTTACTAATGATCTAACCCTTTTCTGAGATGGTGGCTTTATTCAGCTCAGAAAAAAGCACTCAATTTGTTTTCTCCAATGCCCTAATTAGTAAGTGAGGTTATGGTTTTCCTTCACCTGTTCCCTGTTCAGTCCTAGAGAAGTCTTGCAGAGCTGACTGTCTACAGCTTACTGTGAATAGCAGCGATGGAGAGTACTCTCATGACCTCATGGTTAAGAACTTCTAAAACGGTGAGATGCAGATTCAGTCTTCCTCAGGAGTATTTAGCTTATGGAGTAAATGCTTTAACTGCTACATAGACTTCCATACAGAACCCAGGAAGTAACACCAAAAGTTAACCGCAAGCCCCTCAAACCTAACTTTTTCAACATTCTCTGTATTATCTACTCAGAGTTCAGGCGGCTTAGGACCTGAATGGAGCTTTAGGTGGGACATCATAGTTATCACTCTAATCAGGACAGCGATTAAAACAAAAATGACCTGGATTAATTCTTGCTTTAATAAACATAGACAGGAAAAAGGAGCCACATGCTGGCCCTGCTACATTCAAAAGACTCAGCGCATGGAACAGTGGAGTGCTGCAGCACTATTCATTCTCCAAATTTTGAGTCCAAAAGCTGTTACCCTTGTTACATGCATAGAGCCATAAATCTTGTTGTTTTTGCCAACTCTTAATACCTGTATTTACCCAGCATGCTAGTGCTTAAAGATGCAAGCTTAAAAACTATGACTTAACTGTGAAAAGATTTCAAATCTTTTGTTCGGAGTCGTTAAACTGAGGTGCAGTTTTGTCCGATCAATTTAGCAGGTGAAGAAGACCTTTCTTAGCCATATGTCTTGTTTCTTGATCCTATGAATGAAGATACCAGAATGTTTCACTGAGAAACTTAGAAGCGTGTTTAAATAAAACCCATGCATTTTAATAACATTCTAGATCAGAGGTTAAATCAAATATGCTGTTTGAAATAAAGCTGAATTGTAGAGTGTGAAAAAAATTGCCAGACATTGCAGAATTAGACATTGAAGAAAAAAGCTTTTGATCACTTCAGGTGAAAGTATTCGCAAAGCAGAAGCCAGTAGATCAGATGAAATTTGTTTCTATCCTAAAGTAGAGAATTCTCCACAACTGTGGCAATAAGAAGTGCCAGCCATTCATTTAACACATGAACACCTTAAAAAGTATAGCAATTGTCAGGGAGGGAGGAGGACAAATACTGCATATTCCAATGCTAATGAGTTCTTTTCATGGCCTAATCACTAGGCATTCAAGAAGTTTTTCCTATGAAAATTGAAATGTAAATTTTAATTTTGGATGTGTATTAGCTATATGCATAGGCAAGACCTTCACTAGAGACTTACATGATTTCATGTTCTAGCTTAAAACATTTTAAAACGGAAATAGTATAAATGTATCATAAATGAATGTTAAAATAAATCCCAACTAATTATATCATGATGCATATATAACAAGAATTTCTCATTGTTGCTATTCTTTTTTTACCATCCTAATTCTCTCTTCTTCCCCTTACTTAAGTTAAGCTGTTCTTCCCTACTGTACTCAGGAAAATTAAAAGTTTCAACATACTTGGAAGCCAAAGGTTCATTCATAGTATTCATTAAGCAGTAAGTAGTCAAAGAAGCTTATTAACTCTATCAATATTAAGTTTAAAAAAGTAATTACTTTTACTTGTGGAAAATCCTGCCATTTTGCACCTGCAATTGAGTACAAGCAATTGAGTGCAAGCAAAGTATGCAGTCCAGTAGAGTACGTAAGTTATGTTTTGTTCATTCATATTGTCACACAATCTTGGCCTGAAAAAGCAAAAAAACCCTAAAAACAACCCCAGAGATTTGTATTTTGAAAGCTGCTTCCCTTGCCAAAGGAACAAAAATTGCAAACAAACATTCACTTTTTTTTTTTTTGCTTCCTGGCACAGCACATTTGATTTGTTCACAAGGCTGCTGAACAGTTTCATAACATGCAAGAGATAAGTTGGTCATCTCTACAGAAACAAATACAAGTTGTCTAATCAATGATCAAGTCTCAAAGCAAATGAGATCAACCAAAGATATCACAGATCTGCCAAAATCCCAGTAATTAAAATGCTGTTGAGACTGGACAATATTTTGGACATACCTGCCACCTGGTGTTTGGAAAACAACCTTATGTCTGAAAACAACCTGAAATGCTCTTAAATCTGTATTCCCATTAAGAAGCAAACAAACACTGATGTATTTAATATGGATTAAATTCATAAGCAGCAAAAGTGTCTTTAGGTTGGTGTTATTACCAGCATCTGTCTAGAAAGAAAAGGAACAGGGTGACTTAATGTTCCTTCTGGTCCCATCTCTACTAACCACAAAAATTCTCAAGTAAATCTTTGAATTAAGTGTATTTACACATCTCCTGTCAGATAATGGCACTTTTGATGAGAAACCTCCCGGGCACAGCCTTATACAACTTCACAGTCTAACCGTAAACTACAATGTGCCAAACCCAAAGGCAAAGGAGAGAAGTTATATGAGATGGAGCTAGGTAAAAAAAGGACTAGCAATAAATAATACTGCGTAGTAAGTGAGTAAGCAGTCAGTGTCTGAAATTACTGTGATGACTATTAATGTGTCTTAGCTAAAATGCTTAAAACACCCAAGTCTTTATAGTGGAAGCAGCAATGACAGTAACTACCAGTTTTGCATGTTTGATGCCTGAAGTAAACGGTCCTCATTGCTAAAATTGATAACAGTAAGGATATAAACTGAGATAAACCTTGTTTTATCTTTACCTACCAAAGGGTTACTTCAGGTGGAGCCTAAAGCTTCAGTGTAGGCAATTGGACAAATTACTGTGCAATTCAGTGATATCAAACTGTACCTATAGCACAATGAGGGATTTTTTCCCTGCTTTGCAAAGCAAATTTAAATACATCTGTGTTTCACAATTATAACTCAGGATGAAACCACAGTCTAAAGTCAGTCTCAGCAATATAAATAGCTAGCATTTAAGTTAGCACCCCTGGCAAGCACAAACTGTAACTATTTGTCTGGAATTGCATCTTTGTAGGACTGCCAAAAATAAAGCGGAGTATAGTGTTTGCATTTTTCTTTTTCTTCAAGACAATGGAGGTCAAATGCAACTGTGTCCTTAGGTACCCCACTCTATTTCAGTTCTGGTAACTTTGAAAATGATATGCACTAGAAGGTCAACACTATATTGTACATTTACTGTGTACACATGCTATCTCAGGTGCTTGCATCAACAACTCTTTTAATGGCAGAACACGTAGATCCAAACATAACCTATCTATTAATTGAGAACCATGCAGTTGCATGTAGAGAAGGTAGCTATAGGTTTACTTGTCAAATGTAGGGAGGGGTTTCTTTTTCACATTTATTCTCAAGGCAAAATCCTAAACTGCTTAATTCTCATGAACTTTGGCCAGAATTTAATTACTGCCAAATACAGGGCTCAATTGCTTTCTCAGCATCCGAAGAAAGTATTTTCTAATGAAAACACAGAACATAATAAGGAACTTTGTAAAGCAGAAGATATTCTTCCTGTTTTCTATCAATCAACAGTAACTGCTCAGCACAGACAGATGTTAGGACTATTTTCTTGCCGTAGTATTGACAGGGGAACCTAATGACTCTGGTATGATCTTTACAGAGAGCACAAAGGAGAGGGAAAAAAAAATATAAAAAGTTGAAAGAAAAACTGGGGGAAAAAAAACCCACTAACCACAAACAAAAATTACATCACTGGTCTAGCATGTTGATGGCTACTAACAGTGGAGCCAGGATCATTGCTTCTGTAAAGTTGAATACTAGGCTGTTTACTGGATGTTATTAAAAATGTAAACAAAAAGAATACTTTAGGGTCCTACGAAGATGTTGGATTCAAAAGGTACCACTCCATTCTTTTTGGTCTGTTCAAGCCTGTTGCAGCAGACCTGTTCTTGTTAGTCACAGCTCTTGCAGAATCTATTGAATATTCCATGTGAGTTACTCTATATTAGTATTATTTTAACTGACAAATATGAAGATAATAATGTTGCATACAACCTAGTATCACCAAAACTGTGCTTTCAATTCCCATTTTTGTTTCAGCATGCACAAATGGACCTTAAAAACCTACTCAGGAAATTGAATAAATCTGCAAGAAGCTAAGAGAATATACTTGGAAGCACTCACTTCGTGCTAACCTTATTATATTTTTCCTTAAAAGTCTGCTACTGATGATTGTCAAAGACAAGGAGGCAGCCAAATAAACACTTTGAATAATAAGGTATCATAAAAGAAAATTATATGAATTTTTAACTTTTCACTGAACCGTGTTCTTTCAGCCTTGAAATGTGTAATATACTGTGGCCCACGCAAGTCTTATTTTCAATGCACAGCTCTGAAAATGGCACATTCTACTGTACCGAAATTGCCTAGCACATTCTTCTTCAGCTACTGCTTAAAAGGAATTGGCTACTGAATCAATAAACCAAACCAGTTAGGTAGCCAGAAAAATTTGGATAGTCTGCAGTGCTAGGAAGGATCTGTGTGGACACCACTGGTACAAGCTGTTCCTCAACCTATGTGTCTATGTAATACCATAAACTAAATATGCCAAGTTATAACAGTTGTTTTTCTTAATGAAAAACTTAAGTCTACGTATTGAGTATTGAAACTGTTTCAGTTCTAAATCTTTACCAAGCCATGGTAAAAGCCAATCATCAATTGTTTCAAATATGAAGAAATGAGTGCTTTGTTCTCAAGTGTTTTCTATGGGAGAGGGGATGTGGGACATTTGATTCTCTATAGCAGTTTATTGCAACACAGTATCTTGAAGCAGTAGAAAAGATGCCCCAGCCTTTTCAAAACCTGAGGTAGCGCCATCTCTGTCAGGCTCTTTTACCTCTACAAAAGGAAAAAAAAAAAAAAAAAAGTTGTTACAGGCAAAAGATCATGTACTGATTTTTCAGGGGGAACATTTGCTAGTTACTTAAGAATATGTAATGATTTGCATGGCAAGGTTCTGGTAGGGGGTGGGGCTACAGGGTGGCTTTCTGTGAGAAGATGCTAGAAGCTTCCCCCATGTCCAATAGAGCCAATGCCAGCCGGCTCCAAGATGGACCCACTGCTGGCCAAGGCCGAGCCCATCAGTGATGGTGGTAGCGCCTCTGGGATAAGATATTTAAGAAGGGGATAAAAAAGCTGCGCAACAGCAATTGGAGCTGGAGAGAGGAGTGAGAAGATGTGAGAGCAACAACTCTGCAGACACCAAGGTCAGTGAAGAAGGAGGGGGAGGAGGTGCTCCAGGCACCAGGGCAGAGATTCCCCTGCAGACCATGGTGAAGACCATGGTGAGGCAGGCTGTCCCCCTGCAGCCCATGGAGGTTAATGGTGGAGCAGATATCCACCTGCAGCCCATGGAGGACCCCATGCCTGAGCAGGTGGATGCCCGAAGGAGGCTGTGACCCCGTGGGAAGCCCGCGCTGGAGCAGCCTCCCGGCAGGACCTGTGGACAGATGAGCCCACGCTGGAGCAAGTTTGCTGGCAGGGCTTGTGACCCCGCGGGGGACCCACGCTGGAGCAGTCTGTTCCTGAAGGACTGCACCCCATGGAAGGGACCCATGCTGGAGCAGTTCATGAAGAACTGCAGCCTGTGGGAAGGACTCACATTGGAGAAGTTTGTAGAGGACTGTCTCCTCTGGGACAGACCGCACGCTGGAGCAGGAGAAAAGTGTGAGGAGGAAGTAGCAGTAGAGACAACGTGTGATGAACTGACTGCAGTACAGTACAAATATTAAACAAACTCCTACAAAACAGGACCAGAATAATTTCCTGCTTCTGAGCATAACTTGTATAATTGATGCATTTATATGTGTTAAAGCAGATGTGGGGCTAGAAACTCTTATCTGTAGATATACAAGTTATTTAAAATCCTGTTTTCAGAAAATTTTTTCACTGTGCTGATAACAGACAGACATGCAGAAATCACTGTAACCAGACTTGAGCAACTTGCATACCATTATATTTCAACCTCTGCCTTAAATCAAGGTATGCTATTTACAATTGTTCTTGAAGCCCATAACTGGACAGAGACAAAAAAAATATTAAAATAAAAAACCTGCACATTTTATTTTCAGCTTTAAAGATGCATCACTAAACAATCAGTAGAAAAAACAAGTAAAAAAGTAAACACCTGCATTTTGTAAAAATCACATTGAACTACTACAAGACTTAATACAAAGTTTTCATATACCACTCAAATGCAGTTTAAAAAAAAAAAAAGTAGTCTGGTCTCCAAGACCCCTTCTACTTGACAGAAATCGTTAAGTACCCACAGATTTTAACTATAAAACAAGGATACATTCTTTCTTTTTTCTTCCATTTATGAAGTCGATTGCCACATACTTCAATCATTTGCAAGTGAAATTCACATAGTCTCAGTTACAGAACTGAAGAGAACACATACAATTCCATGACTGAAGTCCTTCTGTTTTCAGTATAGGCTCTTTATCAAGTCAACACTCGTCACATATCTTTAGACTGATCATCTTCTTCAAGTTTTCTGATTTCATTCTTTAAACAGTTGATGGTTTCACGACTTGCTTTTAGTCTTTCTTTAAGCTCAGCAATTTCAAAACTAGTTTTCTTTTTGGCAGCTTCCAGCTTTTCCCTGGTTTTCACTTCAAGATCTGCAACTGTGGTGGTGATAAAAAAAAAATAAATACCATAAGTACCATGAAAAGTTGTAACTATGTATTTTTTTTTTAATTGCAACAGTAATTTGGATGGTGTGTGTCCTGAAAAAGATCTATTACTGTTAGCCTTAGAGATTCAATGATTGCAATCAAAATGGTATCCAAACAAAAACCTGGAATTAAAAAAAAAAGGGCAAAAAAAAAAAGCAAGCTTGTTTTGTGGCCTCATTCAGCCCATCAATTTTGTGGATAGAGTTATATAATTCACTAAACCATTTTCCAGAGTTTTTTAAAGATTAAGGGGGGAAAAAACCTGACATGGTGACAGCAAATAACTGGGAGATTACAGAGAATTACAAATAATTTATATGTGGTGCCCAGTGACAGGCCAAGAGGCAATGGGCACAAACTGAAACACAGGAGGTTCCCTCTGAACATCAGGAAACAGTTCTTCACTGTGAGGGTGACCGAGCACTGGCACAGGTTGCCCAGGGAGGTTGTGGAGTCTCCATCCTTGGAGACATTCAAAAGCCATCTGGACACAGTCTTGGGCAACCTGATCCTGGTGGCCCTGCTTGGACAAGATGACCTCCAGAGGTCCCTTCCGACCTCAACCATTCTGTGGTTCCTTTTCCATGTACTGTGACCACTTTCTACTCTCTGTCTCACTGGAGTTTAATTCTATGTATCTAAAAGATTTAGTGGTGCTGCCTTTGCTTTTATGACTATCTGACATTAGGACATCTCAATCTGGTTTATCGAAATGTCCTTTTTTTTTTTTTTAATTTGTTCATGCACAAGTTTTTGGACAAAGCTGGTAAAGCCAACAAATCTGTGGAGGCCATGGATATCCCTTCATATCACATACATTACATAATCATGGGCAGTGGCAAAAAAATCTTAATTTTTATCTGCTTCAGTAGCACATTTTAAGGAAATACATACAAAAAACGCACTAAAAGTTTCTATCACTCTCAGGAGAAACATCCAGAAATTTTAAGTGAGAAAAGTTTAAATTCAGACAAGACTCTTTTATGATTCAAATTATTAAACACTTTCTACACGTAAACCATAACAACATGCAACAGAACAAAAATCCACCTCAAGACTGGCTAACGGAGGTAGAAAATACAAGTAGCTCACATGTCCACACACCCAAGCAGACATAAGGCAAATCAGAACCCTAACTTTGTAGAGCTTCAAACTCATAACCACGCTTAGCTCTAGGTATTCACTGTCTAAAGATACCTGACATTTGTTGTCAGGGGAACATGCAGATACGCCAAAGGCCAGGTGAGCCGGAGTACGATGGCATTAGAGTTGGTAACTAACAAGGTAGGATTTGGGCTCAATAAATATTACATTTGTTTTCTGAGAGTAGAAGATAAGAGATGAAATCCAGAAAATCACAACAGAAATCACCACTAAATGCATTATATTTTAGGAATCAATGCATTTTAATTTCTTTAATTCCCTTAATATTCTGGTTTATATTTAAAGACAGATTAGATAAAAAGGACGCAAAGAACATTAAGCTATACTGAAGAAGTATGTTATGAAATGACCTACAGTTAAAGAATTAGACAGAAGGGAAAGACAGGAAGAGCTTTCAGACACTATTCTCTATCCCCAAAGGGCTGCTGCTTCGACTTAAACAGTACTAACTGTTCTGTATTTCGGTGCTTAAAGTGTGATCTTTGCTTGCGGTTAACATCCCGATGAGCTGAACAGAACTGTACCACAAATACAATGGCCTTAATTTATTCTCTGTTGTAACTCATTTCAAAGATGTTAAAACTAGCTGTAGATCATGCCATCGCTCTTCATACTGAGTAATCCATAATTCCTTTTTTTTTCCAGCAGGCATACAGATCAGAAAATTTTAAAAGTTTTCAAGTAAGTATTAATATCTTTGCAAAAGTTGAAGCTAACTTAATGCAAAAATACCACTTTTTAGCAGCATCCAAATCCATTGTACTGTTACAGCCCATAAAAACCTAAAAGCAAAACCAACTATTGTTTATTTCTAAAATTAAAATATTTTAATTTTCAACTTACACTCTGTTTCATGCTTATAAGCACCTAGTGTTAGTTGACGCGACGTTGTTAACAGCTGCTGCATCATTGCAGTAGGATCTTGAAATATCTACCGAAGAAGAAAAGTACATGGTATCACTAATATTCTTCAAAATAAAGTGAGGACTACATTAAAAATTTTCGTACCATTTCGTCATAGAACTCAGAAACTACAGTTTTCTTTCCCAGGATGGCATTGGTATCAGACTGAAAAAGCTTCAGCAAGTGATACAAGGTTACCTATACAAAGACAGAATTTTATTAGCCTGACAATTGTAGGGAAATACAAATCATCTAGATATCAACAAGCAGTATTTGTTCTTACTAAAGAATTGTGTAGGATTTAAAAATCTTTTAGGAATGCAAAAATAAATGTCATATAACTTCAGTAGATTTACTGAAATTTAATATTCAGCGTTAAACACACCAACTATCCAAAGGCTTCTTGATGCTTTAAAAATGTCTGGGCAAGTGGTTTAGGATTGGTGTATAAAAACTACTAAGAAGACCTTCTCGTAAACATTTCCAAATAGACGACTTAGTTCAAGCCGACTGCCAATTAATCAGTCAGAAAGTGCTTTCTGTGACCTTATCATCCCTTCTTGTGAAAGAAAAACACCGGGGGGGGGGGGGGGGGGCTGTGAATAGCTTTTCACGGAAATTTCTTTCTGCGGAGTTACTCTTCCATTACTGCACTGCAAGTGGCAGGAGCTGGAGAGGAACGGAAGCCCTCTGTCCAGCCCTGAGGAACCGCTGACCACTTGGACCACGACCCGGGAAGAGGACACAGAGCCCACAGTTCTTCCCTGCCACAAACAGGCCCGTGGAAGAGAGCGATACCTTACTCCGGTCGGTACTTCCTGGAAAGGAAAAACACGACAGGCACCGAAACAGCCTTCCGAGAACAGCAGCAAATTAAAAACACCCAACCAACTTTATGACAGCTTGGTCAAGCTGTGAACGGAATTAATACGACACGTCAGGATGCTACTGAGCACAACGGCACAGGAAGCCCTTTCCAGACTAGTATCAATTTTCACATATTCAGGAAAAACATAAAATTCAGTTTTCCCCTCGTTTGGCAAAAAATGGCTAAAGCAAAAGGATCGCTGTAGTTCATCCGACAGAAGGAACTCAGTCCTTCCAGAAATAAACATCCCCTTCCCCTAAAATACGGTAATCGAGTTTCCTACCCAAACCTGGATAAACAAACCTGCAAGATACATCTAAAACACAGAATGGGAAGAAAGAAATTATTTCCAGTGCTTTATACAACTAGAGAAGTGTCTTAACCTGGTTTTCCTAGGAAAGAGACTAATGCTAGCATAGTACCTTTGCTGCTTTTTGACTGATTTTGACCAAAGCCAATAGACAAAAAAAAAAAAAAAAAAAAAATATTTTAAAATCCTATAACTAGGAAGCCACATAGAAGAGAAATCCTCAGTATGTGCTCAGCCCAGGTAAGGTGCAACATGCGGTCACGTACTAGTAAACGTCAGAGAAGCCAAGCGCAGGAAAAGCCGTTACGAATGCCCCAGCCAGCAGTAAAGCACAGAAACAGGAAAACGTGGCCAACCATTAAATACATTTCCTACAAAACAGGCTTTATTACTTCCATGGCTGATGGGACTTATTTTGACCAGCAATATCCTACAGCACAGCTTTAGGCCACCATAATTAATTAAGTGTTGTTAAAAAGTTCAAGGTACTTACAGGTCTTTCATTTGGATCAATGAAAAATATCTTAATGATTATTTCAAATTCACCCCAGCCCGTTTCGGTGATTTCATATGGTGGTTTGGTAACAACTGCAGTGGGAAACGGAGGTGTTAATACGAGTGATAAAGCCTCAGTAGAACTAATCAAAAACCCAGTTCTAGGAACAAATGCCCAAATGCAAAACCCACCTCTTAAAGGATTACCGTAGCTTTCATGCAACTTGAATTGAATTTTTTTCACATAGGCAGACATATCCTAAAATAGAAACGTCATTATTTCTGATTATTTACACAGCACACCAAACTACTGTTTATTTATTCATCCATCCTACATGCCTATCATTTCTTCTAGCATAGCTACCTTTAAAAACAGTAAGAAAGCAAGATGGTAAGTCCAGGAATTAGTACTGGCACACAGGTCTGTCGGTATTTTGTCCCCATGAATGCTCTCCAGTTTTCCCTGGCCTGGAAAGATCGCTCCAAAACCGTAAAAGTGTCTTCCCTCTCTTCTTCCTTTTTGGAAACCCACCAGCCTATGCATTTCCTCAGCTTATGCCCAAACACGCTCCTGCCCTTTCCTCAAATCCCAGCTTTTTAAAATCCTAATTCGCCGTTCCAGTGTGGCGCTCGGCTCACAGCAGCCGGGGAAAGGAGCGGCACTTTCCCACCCACGCTCCCTTCCCCTAGCCCTGCGGTCCCAAGCACGACACGAGCGGTAGCGTCTTTCCGTGACCAGTTATAAGGCCGGCGACCACCAGCGCGTTAATGCCCTACCTCGTTTCTGTAAGGCTTGACATAAACCGTCCACTGGTGAGTGTGACCGTCTTCTTCTCTTTTCTTCCCAAAATACCGTGCGACGTTTCCATACACGATCGGCTTCACGATGGTAACGCCCTTAAAAAAAAACATAAAGAAAGAAAACCAAAAATGACACGTTTTGAAAGGCGTTTGCCGAGTTGCTATTTGTAGCCCGAATTAAGACTCTCGTCCTCCGCCGCGGCCAGCGCTCCTCCCGCCCGCCCGCCCGGGCCGCCGCCGCCGGGGCCGCACCTTCACCCTGCCCCCGGAGTCAGGCCCGAACTCAGCCATTCTCTTGAACATATTGCCCCGGAGGGGGGGCGCCGCCCGCAGCCGCGCCGCCCGGGCTCAGTTCCCGCGCCGCGGCCGCCAGGCCCCGCCCGGCCCCGGCGCAGCCCGGAGGGTGGGCCCCGCCACCGCCACCGCCGCCTCCTCCGGGGCCGCTGCCGCCCCGCGACCGCCATCCCCCGCGGCTTCCGGCGGCGCGCTGGCGTCACGGCAGCGGGCGGGGCGGGGCGGTAGGCGGGGCCGGGGGGGCGCTGACTGAGGCCGCCGGGTGTGAGGCGTTGGGTGGGCGTCGTGGTGTGGAGAACATGGCGGGTGGCGGCTGTCTCACCGCTCCTCCCTTTAGCCTGCGGGTCTTATATATGCTGCGAATTGCCATACCAGGCATATGCAAAGGGCTGCGGCAACGTGCTTCTCCTTTCGAGGCCTGCTTCGCTTAAAATCTTATTCCCTCTCTTGGCTGCCTGTGTTCCAGGAACGCAGCTCCCTGGCGTCGCTGGCAGCCCTCGGTGCGCAGGCCACCGCTGCTGTTCTGTCTGACATCAGTAGTGCTTAAAACAGGATGCGGGGAATTAGGTCAATATTTTTTCTTCTTTTCATGCTCTTACTTTAATAGTCTTCGAACACGCTCATAGCCTAGTGTGTCCCCACCGGTTTGATGGCGTGCCATTCCCAAGGGCCCACGTGGTGCCTGGTTAAATGAGACCTCGGGCACGCACAGAGCAGTCCCAATGAGGGTACATATGCTATGTGCTGACAAGACGTACAGTGGGAAGGAAAAGCCTATATAAGACACAAAAAAGGGGAAAAAGGAAGGTGGCAAGCATGCTAATAGTTGCGCAGCAGCTCTGAGCTTCAAAATATTCAATCTATGGGCTGACTGGTCCAGAAGTCTCTGTACATCTCTGGAATACGTAGGATATCACCTTCTTTGGTAAGACATCATCCTGTTGTCTTCTAGACATGAACCAAAAGCCAGAGATGTGTGGCAATTTCCGTGTGCTTCTCTTTCTAGTTTCTGAGGAAAAGCAAAGAACTTTCCTCTGGCAACATTCAGTTACCAGAATGAGCAGAATAAGTCTAGTGAAGCAAGTCCACAAATGATGCAAAATAAACTAGGCTGCAAAAGGATGCTGTATTTCATGCATTTATCTTTGCAAGATAACATTAAAATATAGAATGAGGCTACTAGGGTGACAACAAACTAGTTTTTGCCACCGTTTTATGGTTAATCTGCAACCAAGCTCCTTTGCTCATGGGTAAATATCTGCATTTTCAGTTGGTCTTCTTGGTAGATAACTATTCAGTTGTGCTGTAGTACAGCAAAAGGGATATCATACCACAAGCTAACAAGTTATGCTTCTGGTTCAAAGTTGTACGCAAGTAACACCTGTAATTTAAAAATAATATAAAAAGACACGAGAAGGAAAGATTCCAGGCGTTTCCATTTTGTTTGCTCTGTGAACCTGACAGTTCTTTGGGTGATCAAGGTATTAAAAATTAACTGACACTATTTCACCCTGCTTAGGTGTGAGCGGCTTGTGTCGGCAGTCCTTGTCTTTGTCAAAACAAGTTGGCTTAGCAGGACTCGTTATTTACATTGTTCTCCTGCGTAGCTGAATATAACAGAATATATGATCAAAATGTTTTCTTGTTCTTGTAGGAAGGCAGACAGCTTCCCACAGTACTCCGAACAGCAACGGAGGACCGAAAACTCTTAAAACCATGTTAATTACCAGAAGTGGCAGGCCCGAAGAGCATCTGACGTTACTTTTCATTATTGATTCACTTTGGGGCAAGGAGCGTGCCTGGCTGTTGGGCTGAATGAAGCCAGGGGTCCGTGGCTGATGTGTGCCGGTATCTCTGAATAAGCCCACAGCTCTCTCTGAACTGCAGGTGACTCGGGAGCGATGCCCGTGTGGCTCCCAAGCAGGGTCACACGTGGGGGGCTGTGCTGACCCGAGGGTAATTAATTTCTCCATTTCAGGAGGAGATGAGTCTGAGGCGGTTGCTGATTTGCAGGGTTGCTCCCTGCCCCAGCTGCACCCTCTGGTCAGCCCAGCTCTGTCTGTTCCTACGATGGACCGGAGAACTTGGGGGACTCCTCCGGGGAGCTGCAGCCAGACCCTGCCTGCAAACCGCTCTCCAGAGCCCCCCCTCCCGTGGCCCCCCAAAGCATGTGCCGAGGCTCCTGGCAGACGAGAAGACGGTGAATGCCATGCCTAACCCACTCCCGGGAAGCAAAAATTCCCTACCCCGTTCCTTGCGTGAACTAGATCTCACGTGGACAGTGCTGCTCGGCTCTGAAGTATCATAGCTCTTCTTGTTAAAATGAAGCAAGTTGGCAAGACTGGCACGTGGGCCAGTCTTTTGCAAGTGGTCAAGCTCTCACTGTCTTCAAAGCAAAATCAAATTTCCTGAGGTTAGTGTAACTTCTAATTAATAAATAGCTTCTATAGAAACCTCTTTACTCTGGAAACATTAAGACGGGCAAAAAGGGGAATGATGCAGTTCCTGCTGTAAAGAAACCTTTTCCTCCCACGTGCACATGACTGCCCTGCAGATCTCCCTTTGGAAAGGGGGAAGGGTGGGCTTGAATGTTGTTCTCCTTTGTATTTTGTTCTGCTTTGTTTTTTAAAGATAGAGGTGTAACTAACCTTTGCTAATCTATTTGCAGCTGGAACATGAGAGGGCAGCCTGTCACAGCACCACCTGTAGAAACTGAGCTCACCTGAGCAGAGGATATTGCACACGTGCTTGGCCCTTGGGGTCCTGTCACCATTGCACCACCAGCGGCTGTTGGTCTGTAAGATCCGTGATTCTGACACAGAAAATCAAAAAGATGATTGTATAGGGAATGCACATGATAGAGGGGTGGTCCTTTTATTCTTTAATCCAACCAAATATGAAAAACACATGCAATATGTCTTAACTTCAAAAACGTCCTTGGAAAACCCAACACAGGATTTCTACTCTTGGAAATAAATTCCAGTATGCTCCTGTACATTGCTCTCTCTATATAGAAGCACAAATCAAGCCCAACATATATTTCCACAAAAACAACAGAGGAAAATACTACCACATCCAATTTATGCAGTGGTTCTGACCATATTTAATCAATGCTTGCCTTCTCCTGGACAGAAATGAAGCGCAAGTAAGATTTCACAAAGGAAACTTGGGAAACCAGCGCAGTGTTGGGGCCCTCTCACCACCGTTACTGCCCTAAGGGTGAAAATGCAGACACTGGGAATGGCCAAAAAAAATACTCTGCTGAAGATAACCTTGTCTCTTTGCTGGCTCCTGCCCGTATGAGTGCGGGTGGCCCAGCTGCACACGCATCTCATGGGACGTGGACCAGCAGGTGGGCTGTGGCAGGCAGGGTGTGCTCTGCAGCAGCAGCTCCTGTCACGCTTTGAAGCTGTCGATAGCTGTAGCAGGCAGAGCTGCTCTCACGGGTGGCCCCGAGGGTGCTTTTGGCCACTGCAGATGTATCCAAACAGACCCGCTCACCTTGCTCCTGCTGCCAGGCATGCTCCCATGGAGCTGCTCGCTGCACAAATACCTGCTCACCGAGGCAGGAGCAGAGGTTTTGGTGAGGGGCCATGCTCAGGGCTTTGGCTTTGCCTTTCCCTTCTTAGGACTTACCTGTCCTGTTTTGTCCTATTGACATGCCACTGCGTCTGCGTCGGCGTCGGGGCAGTAGGAAGGAGGAGGGATGGGCACAGTGATTCGCGTTTGAAATGTGAATGTCCCATGACCAACACATGGATTGCTCCCCAGACCTGGGATCAGAGCCCGTGCGTGCTTCCCTCCGAAGGAAATGGGTTTAACAACAGTCTATTGCCACTGCCCACTGTTCCTTGTCTCTAGGTCCCACAGCAGTGCCTCTGCCCGGCCGCCTCTCTTGCTTTGCTCTCCCACTCCTGCTTGCTCCACAGCTTCACCTGCCTGCCCCGCTCCAGCAGCACAGCCACCCCAGGCAGACGACCGGCAGAGGAAGGAACTGCAGCAAGTAAAAGCAGTGCAATTAGGAACTGGGGAGGTATGATGAGATGGGCTCCTTCTAGGGAAGGCTTCCTGAAGACCATAGCTCAATTAGACTGTGGAAGAGCGGCAGGGAAAGAGACAGTAAAGAGAAAAGCTGTAGAAAATACCTGCGGTCTATGCCAGCAGAGATGGACTAACCCGATGGGATCCTAACCTCTCAACTCCGGCATTCACGTGGACCTGCTTACTTTATCAAATCTTGTTAAATAGAAATTCTCACCCCACATGCCCCCTGGACTTAGAGAGTCCTAGGCTGTGTCCCCGAAAGTTATTCGGTCCAAGACGCTTCATAGCTGCTGCCAGCTCACACCTCTCATACACTTTCCCCGGAGCAGCCAGGGGTAGGAGGCAAAATGCAAGGATTAGCCACGGAGCCAGGTTGCCAGGGTAGTGCACACAGCCTCTTCACACCGAGACCGCAGGCTCTCCTGGGCTTGTCTCATCTCTTAACCTTCTCCTACCCCCTTTTGGCTCCTCTGCTCTGTAGTAACCAGAAACGCAGCCTCTTCAGTACATGGGCATTTCCCGATACTTAAAACATCACTCCAAAATTGTCAAATTTCTTATACAATGTGGAAAGCCATAGGAGGACAGAGTAACACTATTTCAGAAGAATTTTGTTTAAACTCTGTCGCAATACCTACCAAAGAGGGAGTTGGCTATCGAAACTCTGCTACTCAGATTTGTTAGGAAATTAGTATCAAAGTCCTGGCCTTACTGCACAGTTACTGCTC
This sequence comes from Gymnogyps californianus, assembly GCF_018139145.2. Taxonomy (NCBI): domain Eukaryota; kingdom Metazoa; phylum Chordata; class Aves; order Accipitriformes; family Cathartidae; genus Gymnogyps; species Gymnogyps californianus. The sequence goes on from NC_059471.1 coordinate 179,399,472, forward strand.
ATCACAAATCTATCGCCATTAACGACCTAACAAAAATAGCCTTAGGAGATAAAGAAGTTTTAACTGGCATAATTACTATGTTAGCCTCTGGCTCTGCAAAGGTGGTTCTTCTAGACAAGTGCTGAAGTATGGCAATACATCATTTGCCTGTCGATACGAGCAACCTCGTCATGCTGCTCGCTGTGTGTTCTTACACGGCACTGGGAGCAATGCTGGGTTTATCAGGGCTCAGGGTGCAAGGGGGCCGTGGAGCCAGTCGCTAGTAAGTGAGATGGAGCATCACGCAGGAGTAACAGGGGAGGAAGAAGCACATGCAGCCTCCTTAATGGCCCTGATGAATCAACCCTCGTCTAAGATCTCCCCAAATGGTGAAGCGTGAAAACCCTTCTGCACTAGCCACCAGCACCTACATGTTATTCGTGTTTTGATAGTGGAATTAATATAGAGAAGTGGGTTTTACCGCTCATCTGGAGCCCTGAGGTTCAGCTGGTACAGGTTTTTTTTCAGTGGGCATAGGGAAGCTGAACTACCATAAGCAGATCTACTTCTTAATGACATTCCAAGCTGGTTACTTTTGACTAGACTTTGAAATTCAGATCTGCTAAATTCATTTCAGAAGGAAAGTGCTGGCAAGAAATAGTATGCCTGCATACAATCTTATTTGCTTTGCTTTGTTAGGGCACCTTTGCATGGGGAATTGCAGGCGCTTTGATAGGTGGGCTGGAAAATCGTCTCTGTCATGTTCAGCAACCTCTAAGAGATCAGACTTTCACAGTGTCCCCCTTCAAATCACAACTCTGTTAGAGAACAGCCGCTTCTAACACTGCCCCTAGACTCCATCTTCCACGCTAAGCCCCTTGGTTATACTAATTGCATCATGATACCAACTAGTTCACTTTAACAACTATAAATTGTACTTTTTTCTCTTTTTTGAGGATTAATGTTGCCTCATAGTCAATCAAGTAGCCTGGGAGATCTGGGTTCTTATCTGACCTCTGCTGAGGGCAATAAGCAACTAGGCAAAGGGACACCTAAATACCATAGCTATCCAGTAAAGGTCTCAATTTCTTCATGATAAATGCGGCTAAAACCTTCTTAGTCTTCAAACTTAGATTTGTTATCCTCATTATTTTTATCCTCTTATTTATAAGTTGACTCTAATAACCAGAACTGTGCTGTCACCAACAGGGAAGAAACAAAAATCTTAAGACACTCCTCTCTTGCAATCCACAATTAGTATTTCTAAATACCAATGCAGAAATGTGTAGCTTTCCGTTGGTCAAGCAGAAATATTCGCCGTTACTGCCTCATTCCCCTGCCAGTGGTGGTCTGCCAGCTGCAGATGTACCAGCCCTGGCTGATCTGCTTGTTTTACTGCTGAGTAACAAATGGGGTACTTGAAGCCATGCTTTGAACTTTAGGGTATCACAGGATGGTTGACGTGGGAAGGGACCTCTGGAGGTCATCTGCTCCAACCCCTCTGCACAAGCAGGGCCACCTACAGCCAGTTGTCCAGGACCGTGTCCAGATGGCTTTTGAACATCTCCAAGGATGGAGACTCCATAACCTCTCTGGGCAACTTGTGCCAGTGCTCGGTCACCCTTACAGTGAAAAACTGTTTCCTGATGTTCAGAGGGAACCTCCTGTGTTTCAGTTTGTGCCCATGGCCTCACGTCCTGTCAGCCTGCAAACCTGTGTAATCAGAGATTGCTTCACTCCTCACCGGCTATGGCCACGTACAGGAATGAATGCCTTTAAATCACAGCCCGCAGCACGACAGGGGAAACACCTTGCCCATTACGAAGGTGAATAAGCACAGCGCCAGCAGGAATTTGACTCCTGTTTGAGCCAATGCTGCAAATTCCTATGAAGTCTGTTGAAATAGCGATGTGTGGCAGGAATTTTTGCAAGGTGTCCATGAAGCATGTTCTTGTTAAGCTTCTTAAGGGTGATGCCCTCCAATCACCCTGCCCACCCTTGCTTAAATTAAAAGGAAACAAAATCCCAAACCTCTTTTACCCCCCCCCTCCCTCCATGCCAGCCCATTACCACCATCAGCACCTTCTCCATGGCCCGTGGCCTCGTGCCCTTTTACCTCCACCTTGCAAACAACTGCACGTTCTTACCCTGCTATTGCCCACAGCACTGCAGCAGAAGGGAGCAGCCTTGCCAGGTGGTGTCCTCTAATCTGTCCGCTGATCCCTTCTTTGTCGGTATTTCATGGGGAACTGCATTCCCCTTGCTTCTTCGCAGGGCTGGACATCCCCCAGCCCGTGCCCGCAGCCAGGAGAGGGAGGGGGGTCTCCCGCAGCAGGAGGCACTCGGAGGTGGGTCAGTGAGCACCGGTGGTGGGAAGCAGGGCTCCACACTCCCTCTCCAGGACCATTCCTCCCTACGCTGAGCTGGGCTGGGAAGAGGCTTTCAGGACACCCGCCCAAGGCACCAGCAGGAACGCTCCGGCTACTGGTGCGGGAAGGGGCTAGGAGGGACTGGTGGTGGCACATCTGCAGCGATACGCTCTCCCCAAGAGCAACCTCTGGGGACAGTTGTCACTGCAGTGGCAGAAGGCTCAAAGTACAGTAGCTGCAGGAGTGGCCATCAGCCACCTCACGCCAACCGCAGGCTGCGGTATTTTTGAGGAGAGGAACGGCAATAAAGGATTACACTTGTAGAGTTGTTTTAAAAATGGCATGTCTGTACAGATTTAGAGCTCCTGTGCTCTCTTACTGTAGAAATGAACCCAGGTATTTATTCATTTCTACTTTTACAACCACTTTTAAATTCAATTAGCTTTGCTATTGGGGAAAATGAAATACATGTCTATTCTCTCCATTTTTTCCTCTATTTAATGAAAAGTAAAATTTTCCTTCATGAAAGGTTACCTCTAAGAAAGGTCCTGTCCTGCTCATCACAACTGCCCTAAGAGTTGTCAGGGGAGGAACTGAAGGTGTGGGTAGCTATAGGCATTTTTGATAAAAATTCAGAGTGTGAGAATGCAGGGTGAGCACTGCTGCAAATTTCACTGAAATAACGAGCATTTAATTAGCAATACTGATGTTTTAAACATCATGTTAAAACTTCGGCATTCAGCATTCCATTTGCGCCCCTCAGATCTGTTGTTTCAGGCTGTGGAGAAATTCTGGAAAACAATACTGATTATTTTAGGATATTCTTATTCCTCAGGAAGCTACAGTTTTTGGTGGGATACAAAGGGAGGTTTTCTCTGTCTTTCAATGAAAGCTCAGAAAGCTGAAGCAAAATTATTCACCAGAGTATTGACTGAAAATTATAATATTTATGGGTAAATCTCCCAAAAATTAACTCCAACTACAGTCATCTGGGAACTAACTGATTTTCTAGGTCTTCTGTATAGTTGTTCCACTTTACCTTTTGAGCTGGAAAATAACCCCAACACATCCCAAAGGAAGTAAAACTTGAAAGCATTAGTTTTACTTCCAGTGCAGGTTGATTCTATAAACCTCAAATGTTATTCAGAATGTGCTTTTGTCACGGCTAAGTGACTGCATTCACCACCCACAGACACTTCGAGGCACTCCTGCGGCTGGAGCCAAAGAGTATTTTCCAGCCTGTCTTAGTCTTCGGGATGGATGGAAGACGCCATTTTCCCCTTCATTTCTTTGGGGTGCAGGAAGGAAGGCAGAAGAGGAGAAACCACCTTCGTTTATTGTCACTCACCCAGTCAAGTCTAACACTTTCCTACCATGAGAATACTAACTAGTAGTATCTTGGCCAGGAACACCTTTCTTTTTCAAAAGTTGCATTTAAAGAAGCCTAATAAACAGTTTCTGACCGTCTTTCAGATCCTGAGGCTATGAACCTTTGGGACTTCATCCTTTATTTTGTAGGTGTGACAACTCCCCCTGTGCCGAGAAGAGCACTCCTCTTTTTCTCTGGTATTGAAAACGTTCCTGAGTGCGTGAAAGAGAGAAAACAGCAAAGGCAATTCTACATTCACACACATAGAAAAGCTTGCAAGAAGCATCACCATTAAAGGAAGATCTGGTCTTGGAGCTAATGAATAAATTCCCGACTACATGTTCCCTTCTAATCTGGCAGCTCTGACTCCAAATCATAGAGAAATAAAGATGTAATGAACTACACATAAGCGCCTGGGAGGCATCAGTCAGACCAGTAGCAAAGGCTTGATGTATAGAAAATAAGCAGCTTTGCTTCAGCTTGGGCATGTTCTTTGGATGGGCTGATGCACTCCTAGGTGATGTTAATGAACAGGCAGGCCAGTAACCAAACATCACCGCCCGTGCTACCGACCAGCAGAAAGCATCCCTCATTTCAAGCGTGCAGATGCAAGTGCAATCACTGCTTGGATCACTGCACCTAGAGCAACAACTGTTACTCTGCTGTCTCCTATTTTATCACGTCACTGTAGTAAAGCAGCAGGAAATGCCGTTGACAATTCTGCACGCAATTCATGGGGAAGGTTAATTGAAACTTATTTTAGGAAGTGCTGTGGAGTGGCTTTGGCAAACTGCTTAGGGTGTGCCTATATAAATCCCGCAACGCTGTTCACTGCAGCTTTATTATTCCTTAGTTCGGTTGAGCTAGATAACTACTTCATCTGTCTCTCACTTGATGTCAGCCTGCCCCAAACATTCCTGTTTGGTTTGTGATGGACAGCTGAACAGTTTGCCAAGATTACAAAAAAAGTATGACACTTTAAACGAGCTTTGTGAAGGACAACGACGTGCTGGAAACCTCAGCAAAATTCATTAGAGTGTCTATGGGTTATTTCAAAGTAACTATGTTACAGGAGCAATAAAATGCACAGACTCTGTGACAAGGATGTTCCTCTATAGTATTTTAGGAATGACTCCAAACAATAAGACGAACTGGCAGGAACAGTGACTGGCACGAGGCTTTCAGCCAGACATCTTTCGTTGTAAAATTGCGGCAACTCCAGTTCCAGTGGTATCAACAGAATGGGAAGAAAAGAGATTGAAGAATTAAATGGCCGCTAAAGACAACATAAAAATAGGCTAGTATTTGTCAGAGATACAAACTTAGAATTAATAGAGGACAACAAGGATTTCATAGAGGAACAACTGAATGATCTAGAAAATGGCATAGTAGGAACAGAACAGGATTTAAGAGCATCAAAAACTTCTTTATTGGAAATATCTGACAAGACTACATACCCCAGCTGATGACAGCATCTACAGGAGGCTCCAGCAGGGAAGGTAATTTCAGTAAATGGACTAAATGCTAATGCCAGCACACTAAACCCTGTTAAGATCCCATCTGGAAAAGCATGCATGTTTCTGTTAAAGCAATATACATTCTCTCCTGTTATAGGAAAAATGAACTGAAAGGTAAATATGCAAGAACAGGGCAAGTGGGTGTAACACAGTGTCCCAGTTTCAGCCGGGATAGAGTTAATTTTCTTCTTACAGTACACTTGGTACAGTGCTGTGTTTTGGACTTAGTGTGAGAATAATGTTGATAACACACTGATGTTTTAGTTGTTGCTAAGTAGTGCTGAAGTCAAGGATTTTTTTTTCCAGTTTCCCATGCTCTGCCAGCAAGCAGGTGCACAAGAAGCTGAGAGGGAGCAGAGCCAGGACAGCTGACCTGAACTAGCCAAAGGGGTATTCCATACCATGGAACGTCATGCCCAGTATATAAACTGGGGGAGTTGGCCAGGAGGCGCAGATTGCTGCTCGGACATCAGTCAGCAGGTGGTGAGCAATTGCATTGTGCATCACTTGTCTTTTCTTGGGTATTATTTCTCTTTTTTTTGTTTTTGTTATATTCCTTTTCATTACAATTATTATATTATTATTATTAGTTAGTAGTGTATTTTATTTTACTTTAGTTATTAAACTATTCTTATCTCAACCCACAAGTTTTACGTTTTTTTTTTTCCTCCGCCCCACCCTGCTGGGAGAGGGAAGCGGCTGCGTGGTGCTTAGTTGCTGGCTTGGGTTAAACCACGACACACAATCCGTCCTAAAGAAAGCAAGAGCCTCCTTAAACAAATTTACCAAAATAAAGGCAGAGGAAGTATTAACTAGTTGTTGTGAATGCTAAGTATAATGGGAAGGGAAATAACTAGATAGAGAACAATATCGGCACAAGATCAAATGAATATAATCTAGCAAAGAAGAAATTCAGGCAGCAACTTCAACGTTTGTAACCCCTGGAGCACGGGAGGAGTGGGACAGCCTTCCTGTAGGAAGAGCAGGAGCAAACACCCCACACAGACCCTATCGGGTTGTAAGATAAATCTCGGAAAGTGTTGTAAGACGCGGTTATCTGCCCCAGGACGGGACTGAACTTCATATCCCAGGCGATATTTTCCAGTCTGTATTGCTACTTTGCTTTCTCCTGTGGCCTTGCAATGAAGTATGCAAGGCTAAAAGACACCCACCCAACTCCCAACCCCATCTACCTTTAATTTGCCGTGTTGGGCGTGACTTGTCATAGAGAAGACTGATACGGGCGAATGAAAAAGAAATAACTTCCGGTTTTTTTAAACCTCATACAAAGATTTGATCACCAAGACAATACTGAATGGATTCATTGTCTGAATGTTCGCAGGCTTGAATGTTGTTACCAGCATGGAAGCACAAGTAAAAAAAGAAAAGAAAGAAGAGAAAAGAAGTGGCAGAACTGGAGAAACTGGCACCGGACGCATGCTCTATGCCTACTCAAATAAAGGAAATCACCTCAAATAGAGCAGTCTTCACAGCAGTCACCTTCAGAGTCACAAGTAGGTTGTGGCATAGGGCCAGCTGTGGGGGAAAACCTTTGTAGGAACAAGTGGCATGAAAAGATTCGCGTAACAAGATGACGTGGGAAGGACTGGAAATGGATGAGACTGTTTGAACTAGACCACGTTACCCAGGTTCCTGTCTATAGCAAAGGGCTGGGAGCACCCTAGAGAACACAGGTGCTGAGCTTGCTTCTACCAACCTGTTTTTGGGAGCTGCTGCACGTGATCTGCCACCATGACGTAACTGTTGAGCTCAGCCTCCGACCAAGCGTGCAGCTTAGGTGAAGCTTTATCATATGTTGCTGTTGTGAAAGAAATGAGCCGTGTACAGGCAGCTGGCTGCTACTCACGGAGCCGAGTCCTTCACCTGCCAGCCGCCTTTACATTTCACAGCTCCCTCAGATGGCACACGGATACTGGCATATTCGATAAATAAAGAACAACTTCCAGCTCCACACTCTCAGCAAAATTAGCAGGTGCCTCAGCATCCTTACCCAGGCTAGGCCAATCCAAGATTTAATTCCAGAACTGTAGTTTTAAATTTGCCAATTTTTTCAAGTTAAAAAGAGGTGGGAACATTTTTATTCTTTGTAAGGGGATTACATACAATCTCACAGGAGTTGACTTTGCAGAAGTGTCATTTAAGACTTTCCTCAAACTTCTTCCAGTCCTGGAAAGGACAAACTTGAGTGGGGGAAGAGGCCGCCTGCTCCAAGGATCAGGCGCAGCTGGAGGTAGCACAAACCTGGCTCCAGCAATGAATGCTGTACCACCATCTCTCTTGCTAGCCCCGATGGTTTTAACAGACTATTAATTTAATTTGGTGGTAAAGCTTTTTTGGTTTTGGCAACTTGCCAGTTTTCTAAATAAAGACTTGAATTTTTAGAAACCTCCCCTTCTTCAGTAATGCACCCAAGCCCCTCACAGTTAAAAATTCAAGCCAGTTATTGCTGTAATTATAACAAAAAAATGCTGAAGGAGGTGATAATGTAGAGGTTAAGAGTTTTATTTGTAAATTCATTTTGAGTAAAAGGCATAAAATCACTTTTTTAAATATTATAAATAACTGAATGGAACAGTCAGGGATAACTTAAAATTAGGAGGGCACAGCAGGGATCCCACATGACAGAAAAAAAAAAGTTATTTTTCTGAAGTATTATACTATTACCACTGTGAAAGAAACACCAAGAAAATTTTCCTGGACTCCAGCTGAGATGGAAGCCAGCCAGCAGATAGCTTTAATCATTATGGAGAACTTATACTTACACAGAGAAGTTCAAAATACAGCTTTTCTTGTAGAGAAATAGGCAAATCACTCTCATCTGTTTTTATAGCTGCTAATAAAACAGTGGCCTTCTCTGACCCTTTTCATTCAAAGTACTTTATGTATTAAAAAAAGAACTCACCACACAATTTAGACATTATTTCCAACAGTTTCTTCTGCAGGGCTCTGTTGGCCGTTCTACACCGTTCGCCATTTTCGTTACCCTTACACTACGAGTCTTTCAGAAAATGGGGGTTGTGGACCTACATCTTGCAAAGATTCCAGGCTAAATGATTTAGGAAAGTGAGAACTGCAATTTTAATTATGTATAGGCTCCAATTAACTTTTTGAGGTGGGAGTCCAAGTCCCTTACAGCTTGACGCATGAATACGGATTCTGTTTGGGATGAATGGTCTCTGTTTTCATCCCCTCCCACCAGTGTGGAGCTGTAACACATCCAGGCAGAGCCACGTATTTTTTAAGTGAAGCACAGTCTGCAGATTGTAAAAGGTGGTGAGCGTAGCCGCCTGTCTGTCAAAAAGAAGTAGATGGCTAAACAGGGAAAGGGGATACCAGCAAGCTTTAGAAATCAGTTTTAAGCATCAGTTTAACCATTCTGAAATAGAGTAACTCTGTAGAGCTCCCTGCTCCTTCAGCGGCGAACGCTGCCTGTTCCCCACGGGAACCCACCCATCTTCTGCCAGGTTTTGGAGTTGTGTTCAACTACAGCCAACATTTTCTCTGCCTGTGTGGACAGTATCTTCCAGTGTTTTCAGTGTCAAAGAAACGCTTCTGAGCATTAAAGTATTTCTTTCACTCCAAGTGTATTATATAGGAAAACATGCACAGGAATTTAAAAGCAGCGCACTCAAAAGGCATTCCAAGTAATATGCAGAAAATAAGGGAAGAAACAAGGACTTTTGCATGAGGTGTCAAGGCAAGAAAAACAACAAAAAAGTTTGTTTATTTTGTGGAAAAAGGGGAAGAAGTGACTGCCATCTTCTTAAATTTAGGGCAGTTGAGGATTATCACATCTAGTTCTGCTGACAAAGCTCAGAACTCATAAGGAGGTGGATACATGGGATAAATGACCGATGTGTGGTTATCACAGTAATTGGACAAACAAGGGTCACAGACATAACAATTCATGAGATTATGAATAAAGCAAAGAGGAGCGGGGAGGTTTTTTCATGCCACTAGATGGCAGGAGGAGACCCCTTTACACCACTTGTGCACCTCTGCACCATTTTGAACGTATCCTTCCTTGTGTGACAGAACACGTAGGGGCCTAACTTCATTAATATACAGGATAAAAAGAGAAAATCTACTCAATGAGTGCCAGTGCTAAGTAGATTCAAGTGTTTTGGAAAAAAAAGTTCAGAAAAAAAAAAATATATATTTAAAAACACTTGTTTACACTGGGTCATTTCTGTAAAATTGGGAAATGCTGTTTGAGAATAAATTAATTCTATTTCCCACTTACACAAAGGGCACAGGGTTCACAAGACTTACAGCTACTGCAGTCTGATGGGAAGCAGAGTGTTAACACAATTTTCTGCAAATTGTTCAGAAGAGATGGAGAAACAGATTCAGATAATTAAAAGGGACAGCAATCTTCTACCTGCAGAAAAAAGACCTGTATTTCTAGAAATAAAAATGGTCTGCAATTTTTTTTTTCACACTGTCTCTCCAGGAGCAGAAAAAGAGCAGAGTAAGAAAGGCAGAAAACTTCTGATCAGTTCCTTGAACACCATATACTTTGTGTCTTAGCATTAAAAGCATGAACCAGCCAGCAGCTCACTGTTTTCTATAATATTATACATTATGTTACATGAATAAAAGAGAAAAGTTTCTTCTCTGACTCACTTCCAGCTCAAATTTAACCAGCAAAAATTCATCCAGAAAAAAACAAACTTAGCCTGTTTCATTTAGCACCAGCCTTTCTCCCTCCCTCGGCCCAGGCCCAGCACCGCACCTCTCAGCTTGCAACATCCTTGAAAACAAACGTACTGCCCTCCCCTAGCTGCCACTCCACCGAATTGCTTCTGCACCTTTCACAAACCCCTCCTTTCATCTCCAGTCTAAGAAAGGAAATATATTCCCACCCCACTCTCACTTTGGCCTCTTGCTGTTGCCTCTCTGAAGGCTCTCTTCTACATCTCTCAGCAAGTTACTTTTCTTGGATGTGGAGCAGGCTTATCGTCTCCTGATTTCCAGCCATTTACTCCCATTTTTCAGAAGCAATCACTTGCTTTTGTATCTTCTAAGAGGTAAAACATATAAAAATTCAATGTGACTGATACATTTTCTTCCTCTTGCCGTCCCAGTTAATCTGTCCATCTCTTACATGACAAACTCTCCTGAGCAGCAGCGGCCTTACCTGCTCTCATAGAGCATGAATAAAGCATCAACTCTTTAAAATTAAATTCTTCACTGTGTTTGGAGTAATGTCTGTTCTTAGCCAAGAGGCATTCAGAAAGTCAAGTAGTGTCATGCTTTAACTACTTTAGGATATGCCAAACCCACTGTCAGAGGTGTTGTGTGTGCAGACTACATCCCTTTAACAAATATGCTATGCTACCAGGTGGTTATCTTTGGAAAAATGCAGAGATCAACTTGGCAAACATCCTTTGTCAGTTGACTGCTGTATTTCTGAGAGTGTGATGCTACAGGCCTTCAAGAGGACTCAGGTAATTCCCAATGCAAAACAGAGGTTCTGGCCCCAAAATGATTAAATCAGTGTTTCCTTGCCTGGCACGTCATGATTTGTTATAGTCTAGCATTTCAGGGTAAGTTGGGTATAAAGACACTCAGGTGCCTGCATCCGATTTTCCTCTAATAACGTTTGTAAAAAAGATATCTTTGTGATCATAAGCTACACATATACCTCTGTCTTCCTCTACTCAGCCTGCACTGGACAAACTTACCTTTCACAGCTTCAGACAGACTTTGCTTTGCTGATCTTGGCATTCGATTTGCTTTCTGCTGCTCCTCTCTTTTGCAGCTTAGCATCTCCCCTGGTCCAGCTGCAACATTATGAAACTGTTTGAAGGACAAACCAGGGGAGAATAAAAAGGTAGAGAACAGCACTAATACTCTGAACCTGAGCATCTCTTCCCACCCCAAACGTAACGGGTCAAAAAGGACACTTTTAACTGCTTACTCAATGTCTGCTTCCCAGCAGGTGCTTTTGTCTTTCATTTCCATAGAGACAAATTTCAAGAACTAAAGCTGCTCCCCGATCAGTAGCACTCCTCTGCTGACAGGAAATGAAGCAAGATGACAGCTTTGCAAGACGAGAAAGTTCAGTAGTGCCTTCAGTGAGGCTGGGTCAGAACGCGTGCCGCAGCAGAAGGGAACACTTTCTCTTTGCATAAAGATATCCTGGGGACTTCGCTGTCCCCCTGCCTGGGCTTCAAAACCTGCAGCAGAACATCTGCACAAGAACTCCAGAGCTACCTCACAGGAACAGTTTCTGCAGTCCAGAAGTCTCCCTTCAACTGCAGCTGGCGTAAGAACACATGACTCACAGAAGTGACTATTTTAGGCTCCCCTGCTAAACCTCACAAATGCCTTCCACCTCCCTCTCCTCCCAAAAAACTGCCGGTCAGTATTAAGGGCCACACAGTGATGTTACTCAGCCAAGTACAGCTGTGCTCAGGAACAGGTTTATCCTGGTGTGGGTCGTTTTGGGTTTTGGCCTTTTTTTTTTTTTTTCTTATTTGCAGCCCTCAGAGGATAGGGTAGATGGGAAGGGTTAGCTCTCTTTTCTGAGGGCAGTCAGCCTCCAGCAAGAGGTGGCAGAGAGGATGCTTCTGCACCGGTTTCCACATTGCTGGGCACTGGAGGCAGGGAACAAGCAAGGACAGCAATTCTTCTGCTGAAGCCTGGATTCCAGCAGGATCTCTCCCTCCAGCTCACCTGTTTCTGGGCCTTTCAATCTGCAGCAGCTATGGAGAGGACACTGATAAAGGCCAGAGGCAAGGTTCTTTTAAGTAGAATTGAATGAGTTTTCCTAAGAAGCGTCATCAATTTCCTTGTCTCCAATTCAAGGGATGGTATTTTCCCCAGAGAGCTTACATGGAAGAAAACCCATACTCAGAGTGCTTACCTTCCTCGTGCTTCTGATACTGTTTCAAATCAGACCTTCGTGATCTGGCATCCTGGTTAGTTAACCTATGCTTGAATGCTTCCACAATGAATTCATCCACGTGCTACTGAATCCTCACTGTGTTTATCTTAGAGTATACATCCTATGTTTTTGGGGACAGGATGCTTTACAATTCTCTCCCATTCAGCAACAGGAACTGCTGAACACCCTAACCTGGAGGAAAATTGCAACAAGGTATTTTAAAATAAAGAGTTAGCAATGATTTTTCCCTGTGCTCTCCACCCAGAAGGAAGCCTGGAGTCCCCTGAACCCCACCAGCCACAGCCCAACACTCCTTCCACCTCTGTCCAAACCTTCACTCTGTCAATGAAGTCGAGCTACAACCCATGCTCATCTAGTTAAAAACCCAGCTTAACTGTGAAAATTCAGACACAGTGCAGTAAATAATCAGTGGCCAAGTTAGTTTTCCTATCCTGTCGCTTGCTATTTTGAACAATTAAAATTTGAGCCCTTTAGAGTAAGTGAATGTTATTTTCGTTATTACAGGTTTAGAGCACTAGCCAAAGAAATTCAGGTTCATTTTCTAATGAGCGTTTTGTTTCCTCCACACAGACCCATACAATTACCCACCTTCATTCATTCAAAAATCATGGTTAAATACAATCATTAATGTTGTGTTTTTCCAAGCCAATCAGACTGCATTTGATACTTCTTTTTGAAGCTATAAAGATTAGAAAAAAAATATTTTTCCCAAATGAAAAATCAGCACTCTCACATAATCTTACCACTGCCAAATGCTGGAGGCTCATCACAGACAAAAGTTGGAGCCGACAACACTGCAAAATGGCACCAGTAATCTAAGATGGTACAACGGATATAGCTCATTTTGTGCTACAGTAAGTGAACTTCAACAAACATTATGAATGATGAAAAGTTCACCATTAGTATGGCACACTATGGCAATGCTAATGACTTTTTGTATGTAACATACAGATGTGTGTTTTACACATACAACGTTCTGATTTAGTAGCAGAGTAAAACATTTGGCCGTGAAACCCCAGTGCCAAAAGGATATTGTCACTGGTACCAGACCAACTGTCTGCATGAGAGGAGCTGACAACAGTTCAACCTGCCATACAGCTGTTTTACCACTGCTGTGTTTAACACACACATGCTTTGTCATGATTAACATTGGCAAGATTTAGTCAACTCAAGAAGCCAGATTAAAAAGTTTTATCATCACTGGTTTAATGCCTCCTATATAGCAAGCCCACAGCTCCAAACATTGGTACACTAATGTTTGATTCTGAAAATGTAATTTTAAGAGACTGAAATTGCTTTACACAGCACGCTTTTGTTTTATTCCTTCAGTTGACATATTACACGTGGGTCGCTACATTTTACAGAAAACTGACAAAAAGGTTGGCTTAAAAAAAAAAAGTCTGCACTTTTCACTAATTTTAAACTCTGCAAAAAGTCTTTAAAGACCAAATGAGGACAAGAGCTAGTATGAACAAAACTATTTCTAGATTCAGAAATACTTACAGCACAGAATCTAGCTATAATAACATTAGAATGACCACACTATGTTTTAATGTCTGAAAATTTGAAAACTCTGACAATATGGGCACTGCAAAGATATTAGACAAGCTGAAATGAAGACAGACAAAAAGTATTTTTTAATATAAAAATGGCCTTTATTTCTTCAATACAAGGTAAACTACTATTGCAGTTTAAGACCAACACAAAAGTTGGACAGCAAATTGCTTAACAGTCTCCTAAAGGCTGAAAAAAAAGAAACCCATGAAAGCTAAAAGTTATGCAATATTTCAAGTATAACATCTAAAAAAGATGAAATGATCCCTAAACTTACAGATTAACTAAGTACCTCTGCTGAAAATGTATTAAAATCCACATTTGCTAGGATACCATCTTACCTTGTTGAGAAATATAGGTCTCCAGAAACTCAAGTATTCAACAGACTCTTTGGCCTGCCGGTATCAGGAAACTGTTTACTATATATATAAAATCCTTTGGAGTCAGGCATTCTGACAGGCATCCATTTCCCTACATTTTGCATTGCAATTCCGCATTGCAACTTCGACAAGCCCCCCTCCTGCATTTCAAAACCATTTCTTGAATAGTTTACTCATACATCCTTGTGCAAAATGGGAATCAGGAAATGGAATGGTACAGGAAGACAATACAGCCTTTTCTTTAGAAAGTCAGCAGTGCTGGTAATTGTCATAAAAATGTTAAGGTTTACCAAACAGGAATGTATTTCACTTTTAAAACACCTGGCTTTTTTTTTTTCCCCCCCTTTTTTTTTTTTATTTTAAAAAAGGACGCCTGCAGTAGTAAGGAAACTGAATTTGCAATCACTTGTATTTATAAAAGCACACACATTCCTCATTTTCTTACATTTGAAGATCCAGGGAATGTCTCTTTTGTAATGTAATAATAATATGCACAGTTTAAAATATTTTCTATTACAAAATACAGTATACAAGAGAGTGAGGCCAAAGTCTATTACTTGAATATACTCCAAAGTGTTAGCACTGAATCATGTAAAAATCACATTACATGGTATGAATAGGTGGGAATTTTTACAACTTAAATGCTCTGTTTCATTGGGATCAAAGGTATACTCTTTAGTATTTTCAAGAGACTTCAGTAAAACTAGTATATTTGCAAGGAAGCTTTAAAAGATTTAAGCACAGGCATAGGTCATACCAGAACCTAGAACCCACTGCAATAACTGGGGCTACAGAAAGGATTCAAGAACTAACAAGCGCAAAATACACAAATAGAATGAGATGCTTTATCATATTTTGTCCAACATGGGGGGCGGGGAATCCCATGAGAACATCAAATTGAGGAAATTCTATGCTCCAAACTGCTCGTTAGTAATTCATCCTCTAAAGCAAAAATGAAACTAGAAGTACATAGCATGTCAGATCTTAAATTGGGGGGGAGAGGGGGCCACAACAAAAAACAAAAACCACCTCAACACCTCCACCCACCCCAAGCCTGTCTGCAATATTAATTGCACGGCATCATAGTAAACAGTTGCAAGAGACAGTATTTCTGCATAAACATCATGACTAATTAGCATGCTGCAACCATTATGTTTAAGACCTGTGCAGTCAATTACAAAATAATTTAAATCCTAAACAAATCCACGTTGCTTCTTTCCTACATCAAAATACTTATTTTGGAAAGAATTCCATTTTCTTTAAGTATATGCACACTGACCTGCATTTTCCTTCTCCAAGATCTTGAGGAGTTTGTATTTCAAGGCAGAAACAATTTACTGTCTTGGATCTCTGAAGAGTACCAGTCTTAAACATGCATGTTTTATATTTGAATCTACATGACTAACAGTATCTTAATGTGCATTATGTTAGGAAATTTAAGGCTGTATCTCAGTTTACACCAGAACCAATGATAACTTTAAGAGGCTATGTATAAAATTCTATAAATAAAAATAGAAGCAAAGTCTGTTTAACCTGTACACAGAGAGCAAGTGGATAAGAAAAGGAAATCAGGAATTAAGTATTTCTATAAAGAATACCATGTATTTTTACTAGAAACACAGATGACAAGTATATACAACATTTAAATCTCCAATTTTCCACATACAACTAGGAAAAAATTTACAAGGGTTTGGGTATGCAACTAAACAACCATGTAAAAAAATACAGTTAGAAAAACTAAGCCTCACCAATTTCAAAGGAACAAAACCAGAAAGCACTCACTCCTTAAAAAAAAGAAAAAAATCACGCTAATGCCTAAATTTAATAAGATATCTTGTTCAACACAAAAACAACAGCTATCCAAGCTTATAAACCACACTGTAAATAAAAAATTGAAGAAGTTCTGACAAACGTTTTTCAAAATGCAATCAGAACTAAAATTATTGGCACAGAAAGCAAAAAGGGAATGAGGAAAAAAAAAAAGACTCTACAGTTTCCAAAATACTATGTTCTTCTTCTGAAGAAGTATTTTTGACCTGTCAAAACATACAGTCCAGTAGAAATTTTACTTTAAAAAAACCCCTCTACTTCTAAAAAACAAACCTCCAGTAAAACAACTTCTGTTGCTAAAGCACTGCCACTCCTAAGTCACTACTTGTTGGTTTTGTCTTTCAAGATAAAGGACACAGCCTTAAGATATTATTTTCAACGTTACTTATAAAATCAGTATTTGAAAGAAATAAAGTATCTCCTCACAGACTATTTTGTCCTTTCATCAGCAAAAGGAGATGAAATACAACTGGATGAATATCAAAGAGCACAGCAGTGGCCATCATGGCATCATCACCAGTCAGTAAGTTACCAAACTGCTATTTCCTGAGCGTGCACAGGAAATTGCCAGTAACGTTTAATAAACCAAAATCTGGTAAAAATTCTACTGCAGATCCAGTTATACATGATGTGCATTAGGCATATTCCTTTTTGGTGTCTATCAGGGTCTTTGGATTTTTTCTGTACATTTTTTTGTTTCATTAAAAAAACATCTAACAAATGAAACTCACAATAACAAGAGAGTATTATCTAAATTGCAACACAGTACATTTATCAGTTAAAACTACGTATTCGGAGAACAGGTAGAAATAAGGGGCTTCATACGGGGACCTCATCTCTCAAGTCACAATGATCGCTCGGTTTAACTTACATTATTTTCCCCCTGCTATTCCCTCCCTGCTATTTCCATTGCCAGCAATGGAAATCTACATGCGAGTGAGAAATTACACTCTGTGTAAAAAGAGCAACAGTCTCCTTAAATCTATTTCACTGTGGAGTAAAATATCAGTTCCTGCATAAAATGCTTGTAAAATTACTTTTTTTATTTTCAGATTTAATATATCTATGCAATGGAACATTACTTACCTGCTGCCTCTCCAGTATTAGCTATTCCCCATGTAACAGCTACAGGCAGGTTATTTCTTCCTTAAACTTATTACACACAGCAGTAAACAATGTTTTTAAGTAAAGAAAGAAAAAAAATTACAACAGTACTGTTTGTAACCAACACCTATTCACAAAAAGCAGGAAATGAGTCATGACTTGTTTGACACAACTTTCAGTTTTACAAAATTTTAAAAGGCAGCTTTCATTTTCAAACAGGATTAAACAAACATGTCAAATATCTTCTCAGTAGCAAATAGTTCAATAAACACCAGTGATCCCATGCATGAGGAACTGAGGTACACAATTTAAGGAAAAAAAAGGGGAGAGTCTGAAGCTGTAGCCAAGTCCAAAAGCATCAACCTGGCTGCAGGAAACCTGGCTGAATGGTAGGTGACAAAAATATTAGAGCATTTCAGACTTATGCAAAACTTCGCAGTTGCACAGGCTACTGGTCCCAACTCAGTAAAGCATAAAAGATCAGTCACGTATGCAAATAAGGTACTTAAAGCGTACGTTTACATTCCTTGAAATCTATGGAACGTAAGCACATGCTTTAGATGTTCTGGAAAACCAAATGGATTTAAGTGCTTTCCTGAACAGGGCAACATTTTAGGTCAGCTGTAAAATCTTCAAAATCGGTAAAAAAAGAAATCACGAGTTGTCTAAGAGTTGCCTCTTAAAGCCATCTGAGGTCTTGAAACTTAACTTAAAACATTAAGTGCAGCTATTTGAATAAGTGAAAACTCCAAGAATAAATCCGTTACATAACAATTTACAACAGACTACAAGTGAGCCTTTGTGCAAGGCTGCCAGAAACTAAGTTTTTGCAACTTATATGAACCTTCTATTCACTTGCATTTGACACAACGAAATTTAAAACAAATTCTTGAATTTGAAGTCAACTTTCACTGTGAGCTCCAATAATTTGTTTTTAGGTAAATTTACAAAACCTCATCTGACAGATTTAATTAGCGCCACTTTTTGCTAAGACATTTAAATAATGCCCATCACTGAACAAGGACATACAAGTGTACCTTCTCTTTTATATGCATGTGTGAATAAACCCCAAAGTATTAAGAAAATACCAAACCCATAAAGTCTGAAAAATGGAAACATCTGGTTTCTTCTGGCACATTGCTAATACACAACTATGTACAGACTGCTATAGCCTTGGGGGTGGAGAGGGAACACACAACAAGCACTATTACTATAAAACTGTAAACAACTGCAGGGTTTTGTTTTGGTTTTTAAACCTAACCTTTCCACCCCTTATTATGGACAGTTTAAGTTCATATGAGCAGTTTAAGTTTATATTAACTGTAGTGTCAATCAGGATCAAGGCTGTATGAGAGAGAAAATTTTCAGAGTGCTAAAATCACAGGCCTGGGACCACCTCTCCTCAAAACAGACCACAAAGAGCTGCAGTTTTTACAGTTTTATATATATATGTCAATTAGCAAATTCACAAGCCACCTAGGTAAACACTGCTAGAAAGCAAAATAGCATTAAAGGTTTTATGTAACCACCTATTTTCATATCAAAATTGAATGTGTGAGAGCAACATTAGTATGTTTAACTCACTGAATGCAAGATTAGGTTGAGGCATATGCAAGAACTATTGCGATGTTTTTAAAAACAGCATCAATGTTTTCATTGTAACATTATCTTTAAATATTGCTGAACACAAGACTTTCCCTGAGGTGTAAACATCAAATAACTTGAACAGCTTTACACATCAGCCCCATTAAACAGTTTATTACAACACTACATCTACTGTAATCAGTGGTGCTGTGTACAGACATTATCATATGAACAGTTTAACATGAACAAACTACTATAAAAACAAGCATTTACTTGACTTTTTCCAATTGCTTGCACATTATAATTGCCAACTGTATATAACCAGTAATAAAGTTGCAAAAGCTATAAGGTTTAAATCACACAGGTTTCCCTCAAATAAAACAGTTAAGCAACATAAAAAAGTAAAAGAGCTACTGGTTACCATGTATGCAGATTTGCTTTATTCAGATCTATTCCTGTTCATTTTATCCATGAATCCTTACAGGCTCAGTTCAATCACATGAAGCAAACTGCTGGACAAGCATCTTTCCTTGAAGAATGTATCTTGTCTTGCAACGCTGTTCCTCTTCCTTCAGCTGTAATGTGTCAAAATTTGTGATGTAGATTTTGCTAGTCCCCATAATACACAGAAAATTGTTGGCTTATCTATACATACACGAGTCGTGCATCTACTTCACCATATGTAAACTAACACAAAATACCCAGAAGCAGTAGCTACTTGTTTGTGCACGAAATTGTTTTCTAATACAACAGTTAAAAACAAAATTAATGTTGTTGTACAACAAAGTTGAAAGAATATAAATTTCACACTTGAAGTATCAAATGATAAGGAAGAAATAGCTACTGTTCCTGTGACTGATGGAAACATTTATATAGAACATTTCCTAAAGTATGCATTCTGCAAGAGTAAACGAACAAGTACGTAAGGTAATTTTGCCACAACTAGATTTTTACATTTTTACCTGCCCACTTACAGAAGTTTTAAGCTGGTTTGACATTTAAGTAATGCACTGATTGTATAATGAAGGGATGGCTCACAGCTCAGTAACATTTAAAAGTGCACAGAATCTGATACCAGTACTTCAAAATTTTCAGACTAGTGGCAAGCAGGATGGGCTTCACATCTAAAAATACACGCTTGCAGTTTAATCACAAGAACCCGCTTTTCAAATAATACAGTATAGATTTGCAGGTTTCCTCACCTACTTGCCCTAGAAAAAACCCCAAGCTCTACGTCCTACTCTCATGTGTTTTGGCAAATTAAGGAACCACACCATTCAGAGTTAATTACTGTAAGAATTCACAAAATACTTGGGATGGTATAATTCCATACACTGGATTTCAGTTGAATTCCATTACAAAACAATTAGCTATCTTCATTTCATTAATAATTCACAATTTCAACATTCAGTAATTTCAAAATAGTTTAAATCAAATTGTTCAAAAAACCAACACATTAAATCGTTCATTTGAAAAACAAGACATTTAGAGGAGCAATTTCATGAACGTGCACCAGTACACAGCTGTCAAATATTCTTCTACTAGTATAGTAATTTCAAAGCAGTTGGGAAAACAAAGTACTCAATTTTTGCATGAACAATTGACACATTTCTTCTTCCTTTCCCCAAAGTGACTGTTAATAATAACTTTAAAAAAAATGTATAACCAAGTAGGCTCTATACACTACAGTATGCATGTAAACTAATCCAAATCCAAAGCAGTGACTGGAATTTCTTTTCTTATTCACAGACTTTGTTCCCAAGTCATGAATGTATCAACCAGTAACTACTTTTGGGGAAGTTCCTTCCCCAGAGACCAAAATTTCCATAGGTATTATGTACTTCTAAAATGAATTAGTAGCAAAGTGACAAAGTGCTGCCTCAAGAAGATGTGTTCAGAGTTGCGAGCTAAGTTAGCACAAACAGACAGGGGAGAATCTCAGTTTTTTAGTGGAGAAAGTAAGTATGACAGCTGTGAGACTGCGTGTCAGAATTTGCTGCTCTCATCATACAATTGCTGCGGCAAGAATTATGGATCTTTATCACTTCTATGGCGACAGTTAACAGATCCAAAGCACCATATATATGATTTATAATACTAGCATAAGAAAGCTTCAGTTCCTGGGAATAATTTGCTAGATTTGTAAGGGTACTTATGGAACTACAGGAACTTTAAAGAATGCATGATAAACTGGACTTGGGATTAATACTTTTCATTATAGGGCTCTTAAGATTGTCAGCACCACACTGAACCTTCATTTTAAAAAACATAAGTGGTGTACATTTTGGTTCCAAGTATTCTGCCGCTATATCTTGGCAAAACTGGAAACCTTTGTGGTTCCAAAAGGAAGAAATAAATCTGTATGGATTATACCTTCATACTCAGCCCTTTTCAGTATTCTACAAGCATGTAGAATATTGAAGTAAGAAACAACTTAAAAAAAAAAAAAAAGATTAAATCTCTAGTCAGTACTTCTTGGCAATGTTGTTTTCCATCTGCCTCAAGCTCATATAAGCTATCCGTCCCAAGCATGTGTTAGGTTTGTACAATTTAACACCATACAGCAACAGTTTCTCAGCATTTCTACTAATAAAACCCAAATTTCAGACTTATCTGTTAAATAGTCATTTTGTGGTTTAAAAGTTAGGGGTTTATGCCAGAACATTTCACAAATGAAATCCCAGAACTTAAGTGATCAAACATTTTTGTATTTATGCAAGATGCAACTTGAGCACTTTTTTTCCACAGACTCTTACAACAAAACCCAATAGATTTCTTATATATATAAAGCATCTTGCAGTAGCAGCTCTAATTTTTTCCCTTTAATTCCAATTATCCAAATAAGCATATAAAAGCTTTAAACAGCTTTTAGACGTGTGAAAATTCTACAGTAGTTTAAAGCTGTATGTGCACATACCCGTCATAGTTTTGTTATAGTAGTATAATTTCTGATATTTTCAGAGATTGAATTTCAATCTCCCAACATGTTCACATTTCAGTAAAATGCATGATACACATTTGTCATTATATCCTAATAGCTCCTAAGAATTACTTCATGTAATTCTCCTTTATTTTATTCTATACATAAAAAAATATACAAAGCAAAAATCCCACAGTAAGTATCAGCTTGAAAGCCAAAATTTGTTTTAACTTAACCTACATTCCAGAACATCACAAACCTCCAAATACTGTGATGCTTTAGCTGTAACACAGTGAGAAAGAAGGAATTTCAAGCTTGACTCTATATTTGTCTTTCTGCGTGTAAGCTGAGATACATATGTGATTCTGTTCATCATACACGTACAAACAGACTATTTTACCACCACTAGCACCTTCTTCCATTTGTTGCATATTTTTTTTCCCCCTATTACTAGTGTACTTACCTGGTATCTTTGTTCAATGTTAGTGTATAATTTAAGATCAACACCAAAACAATTTCCTGATTTTATAAATAATTTTACACGGGAAGAAAAAGAATGCTCCCAAACTAGTTTCAGTCATCATATGTCTTTCTCCTACTATCCCAGCCTGTCTATTCACCAAAAATAACTGATGAACAGAGAGGTGTGTTCAGAAAACTCAATCTTTAGTTTACAAATTAAAAAGATGTGAATTATTGGCAAGGATCTTTCACATTAATATATGAGGAAGACACAAAAAGGTAGATCAGGCTGCCACAGGAAAACATAAAAATGAAGATATCTCTCATCTCTCTTTTTTTTTTTTTTTTTGTAAAAAGAAATCTTAGTTCTCAAACCACAATGAGCAAAAGGAAAAAACTGAATTTGTTCATTCTTTGGAGAACACTGCATCAAACCAACATTTTCACTTGCAAGTAACTTCTTTATGTTTCAAATGCTATAAAGCCTTAAAGTTTCTTGGGGAACTTTCACACAGCTCAAATTTGTCAAAACTACTGATTTCACAAACAAAAGAAAAAAGCACAGGATGTGGGGAACACAAAAATATAAACATGTCTAAAGACACCTCAGAAGACAACAAAGTTACAGCAACATGTTCATGGAAAAAATTAATAAAAGTTATGCAGTCATGAATTTGAAAATAAACAATAGCATAAGATTTTCAGTTTGTTTTTCGAATCATCTTATCACCCTCAAGAAAATGAGAGAAATCACTGAACATTAAGAAACAAACTATATGTTTCTGTAAAGCACCAGAGTAGCCATAAAATAGACTTTAAGAAGCACATACAACAGTGGCACTGCTTGCCTCTTTCACTCTATGGTGGATTTCAAATACTGAATCAGATGCACAAAGCATTATTTCTCTGCTGAATGCTAGATGCAGTAGAATAGTGCCAGCCCCACATATGTGCTTCCTCAAAAATACACATTTTAAAAAAAGAAAGATTAGGTAAGTAACGTTCATAATAGCTTAATACTGAGAAGATCTGAAATAATCCTAGACAGGTACATATACCCAGGTCTTGAATAATGCTACCACGATTCACTTAAAATTCTGTTATTAACTAGAAGCTTATTATTAAAATAACTTTAAAAATAGGCATTTTCCTACTAATTTACAAGGTTTCTTAATAGGCTAATTTCATACTTCACTAGATATTTAAGTGGTTGCTAATACACTGTTACAGGACAGTTCCTACATATCTAAGCAAAAATATAATGAATGTTACTTAAACTATCAGTACCATTTCCCCTCCTACTGACACCAAAAAAATTCCAACCATGTTAGTTCTTGGATCACTCCAAAGCTGAAACTATTTCAGAGAGAGCTGAGAGCAGTTTTTGAAGAAGCATATGAGCCTCAGACTTTAAATTATTTTGCTTACAGTGGTTTGAGAGCAGAAAAATCAGAGAAAAAACATGAAATATGGAGTACAAAGTCTACATACATATCAACTGTTACAATGTTGTGGTTTTGTCTTTGCAATTCAGTCCAAATCCAGTTTAAATAGGAAATAATCAATCAACCCAATAACAAAAACATAAAATGAAAAATTTAACATTCAGCAGTTATAGGAATTCAGATAGATTAAGATTGGGACAATGTATCAGCTAGAAATACATCATTGAGTATCAGTTAAACTAAAAAAAAAAATTCTGTCAAAAGAGAGTCAGGACTCATGCTGATGATCTTACATTACTATTCTGTTTGTACACATTAATTTTGCTGTTAATCCTTATAAATACCATTCTATTGGATTCTTAGTTTTCTTGACTAATACAGGTTAGACATTTGTCTTAAATCCATTGTTCTCTTTTGTATTTATAGGCTTTCTACAAGCAAAGGCAAGATGTTTCAAGGAAACATTCAGTTTACAGTAATTCTGTAGAATGGATTATCAATGTACATGAAACCTTACTCAAGTGAAGGCACAAAAATCTTGCAAGAATTTAATTTTAAATCATGAAGTGTACAAACAGAAGTGTAAATACCTGCTATGGTACATCTAAACTTTTTAATAGAGTTTTATTATTATAAACACATTTAGTAAGTTATTCCAATTTAACCCATCTCTATAAATGTAACACAGTACAAACTGAATTTCACTGTATACAAAAATGTTCACAATGGACCTTTAAAATCCTTCTAAACTAGATGTGCAACACTTTAAAAAAAAAATGCCAGTACAGTATCACAGTTATGACTATAGGTACACAATAAGGAGAAGTATAGGTGCCATTCATAGGGTGCAGGCACAGAGGCAACTTCATGTTATCTGGCAAAACACAGTAATATGGGGAGTAACTCTTTTCAGCACTGCTGATATTTATTAAATGACTGAGACTGTTAAATCCGTTTATGAATATTAATCAATGTAAAGAATGAAACAAAAAAATGTATGGCAACATACATCTTAGTGAAAATGAAACATACAAACCAGGAGATAACTGTATTTCTTTTGGGGGGGGTGTATAAATATATAAAAACAAAACTACAATAAAGCCCTTCTTCATTAAGACAGCAACAAGACAAAATGTTTACAACTTAACTTTAAAAATACCAAATGCTTTCATTTACATGCAGAATACTAAATTTGCCCTTTAAATCAAGTCCTTAGGACCTATTTTCTTGTTTGCACACAGGAATCTTCCCTACACAACCCTTCTGAAAGAAAAGAGAAGTCCCAGCACACAACAAAGTTGAAGGATGTTGCATATATAAATCCCACCTGAACTGAGACTGAAACCACAGCCTCATTTTAAAATTGTGCTTTGGAAATTATAAAATGCAACCTAATGCTATTTGATATGTTTTCTTGGGGTGACAGGGTAGGGAATCTGTACTTGGCACAGAAACTCCACATCTACGTGCACAACACTAAATACACAAAAATTAAAGCTAGATTAATAAAGTATGCCAAGGGTAAAAAAAAATTATCTTAAATTCCAGGTTATTAACAATTTTTAGTATGGCTTGCAAGGAAAACACTCTGGAAATGCATCCACCACTCAGCTCAATGGTTACCTCCTATTAATAACAACTATTTGCAAATATCACAAATACTTATTTATCACAAAAGGTAAAAATCCAGTTCAACAAAAGAAACTACATTTACTTTTGTTAAATCTGTATTTTTGTGTTCTGATACTTTACAATTAAGAACCACAGTTGCTATTTTTATGCAATTCCAAAAATATTTCTACCAATCCGTTTTTTATGACAAAAAGTGGCATTAACAGATATATACTGCCAACTTTATTTCAGCTGCCACGTTTCACCTTGCTATTTAAGCGTTTGACTCCCCTTCTCTAGGTTGGTTACAGCTTTGTGTGTCCCCTGTTCGTATATGAATCCAAGACAACAACCCGCTTAATACTCAACAGACTAAAGCATTTAGTATCAGAATTTGTTCTCTCCCAAAGGAGTCAGTGACACAAAAGCCTGACTGAAAACCTGACATTTAACTAATACAAAATTATATTTTCACTTAGGAGTATACTACATTTTATATGATTTCTAAAAAGTTTTGCTCTATTTAACTTCTGTAAATGAACTTCCATGAATAAATACCACATGCAAATCTGGAAACTAAATCTGAGGGTAAATGTAAGAAATGGAAGCTGGGCAGGCAGGCAAGTCTGCAAGCTTCAATCTTAGTGTAGATGTAGTGGGAAGTTCTTCTAAAAAGGGAAAAGACCACTGCAGAAAAACTAATAGGTAGGGTTTTCTCCAATTGTCAAATATAAGGAATCATGGGTAGCTTGAATTCCCAGTCCTCAAAATGGTATATTATATAACGTGATGAACATTTCTATGTATTTTAAAGCTCTCAGCAGTACACTGAAAAAAACATTATTTAGCATGCTACTCTGTAGCTATCTAGACATTTGATACATGCAAGACTGCAGATATATGAAATAAAAGAACACGTTAGTTCATGAACAACCAGAAAAGAAACAGTCGTTGTGTCATACATTTGTTTACTAGTCTTTAGAAAATGACTTTACTCTTGGGGGAAGGGGTGTGGGGTGGAGAATGAAAAATCAGGATGGTGGGGAACAACTGATCATAAATCTTATTGAAGATAACACCTGAATTTAGCCAGAAGGCAGAAGATACTGACAGGTCACATTTCATAAAATAAAGAGCAAAGTCTGGCTATATTTCCTGAATTTGATTACAACTCACTGGGGAAAAACAAAAACAAAACCCCCAAAAACCCACCGCCATACTTGTGCGAGGACAGCAACTGTATGTACATGTGTTCCCTAAACTGAAATAATCCACATATGACACATGAAGAGCTAAATGCTGCAGTCCCTTCACAAGTAGATTTTAAAATACAAAATTAGTATTTTAAAATACAAGTAAGAAATACAACCATAAATTTCATATAATCTTCTAAGATTACAAAGAGAGCAGACTTATCAGTCTGGCTTACCGCTTTTTTACGAATTGGTTTAATCGCATTTCATAAAAACTGCAAACATTAATACCACCTAAAATTAAAAAGGCGGCATGCAAACTGCAGAAGATAATCACACAAATACTCCCTCCCTCCCAAGACCAGTTACCTGTCGTTACTTACCTATGTTCATGTCAGATGCTGCAAGAAGAAAGTGATTCAGTACATACTGCAGGACCATTTAAATGCAGACATTGATGGTGTAAATAATCCCAAACCTAGAGTAGTTACTTTTAGTAAGTCAGTAACAGTAAAGTTGAAGAACATGAAAAACAAATGCTCACCTTCTTTAACGATGACGATATTCTCTCTCTCTGTCTCGTTCTCTGTCGCGATCTCTGTCACGATCACGATGCCTCTCTCTTTCACGGCTTCTTTCCCGATAGTAGTCATCATGACGATCTCTACTACGTGATTTGTGGCGCCTACTTTTTTCTCGTGACCTACTGTGGTCCCTCTCTCTGGATCGCTCACGTCTTCTAAAAGAAATTACTTCATTACATTCTTCTTCAAAATACAAGCCATCCGCATGCCAATTTTGGTATGAATTTGATCAAAAAAGGATACGAGAGAAGTATCTGTTCACTGTGATGCAGGTACGTTTTTGTATATAACATGAAAGATAGCTGGTATAAAAGGTGGTGGCTAAGAATTCAGTTACAGATAGTAAGGTGCATCCACTTTCTAATCCACCAAGGAAAAGTCAGAAAGTCCATGCTCAGAATGGAGGATGAGAGGGCTGAAATCAGCTAGGGGAACACACCATACCTCAAATGATGACTACAACATGGCTGCTAATCTGCTTACTGAAAGTATGTGCCAAAACCAGCTGTCTTTGCATTTTTAATATTCAAGGCCAACTACACTACTGCTACAGTATCCAAATGAACTAGAGGCTCAGTGTTTGTCCTAACACTGAAAGGGGTGTTTAAGTTTTGAAAGAAATACCAATCTCTTATTTGTACTAGGTAGAAGAGTCCATGAATTTCAAATCTACCTACTCTTGATTTTTAGATTGTATGACAAAGGACAAAAGACAAAACCATGCTGCCCAACTTTTTTCCCCCAACTCAAGTGTATTTCTACTGTGACAAGTGTGGAGAAAATTACTTTTAAGCAAAATGAAAGCTGGCATCAAATATCCTCAATCTTAATTTCCAATAGCAAATTCTAATAAAAATTATGCACTGGACATCTTAATTGATAAAGAATAATTCTATTTTGAAGTTTACACATTGCAAGAGTACCATGTAGGAAAGGATACTAAACAAAATGAAGAGTTAAATTTAAGCTAGTCAGACCAATTTTGAAAAGAGGGTTAATTAAAAGGCAGCTAAGTTTGGGAAACCCCTATTTGGTTCTTTCACACATTTCTTGTGCAACTCAGCAAATCACTAAGCTTCTTACATGGCTTAGTTTTTTCTGTGAACTAGTCCGGTGCTACACCTTCCCTTCTGTAAGTAAGGGCAAATGGAAGAGGAAAGTTTTACCTGGATCCAGAACCATAAGACTTGGACTCAATTCCATGAAGGCAGTCCTGAAGAGAGCTAATAAGTACTTTACAGCGATCATCCGCAGATACTTTGGACTGTTTAATTAAGGAAATTGCAGTTACCAAGGTCTCTATAGCACTTCCATAGTCCCCTGAAAACGATATAAGATCATGATCAGAAAATTATGCAAATTAAAACAAAGATTTTTATCTGTAATAGTATTACCATTTCGAGTATCTTCAACAGCCATCCAGATCATTTACTGTAGAACCAAATATTAAAATACTGTCCAGATCAGTATTCAGAAGGCATTCTCAGAAACTAATTGGAGCACGGTACAAAATCAGTCATAGGTTGTACCTAAATTCAGCATCATATTAGGAAAATGTGGCTTCAGGGCTGCCAGTTTCCTAATAGAAAAACTATAAAGTCTTTTCAGTTGGGTAGAATAGCAAACACATTAATCGAGTTTTACTAACCAGCACTGGCATCTGATACAGCTCTCGAAATGGCACTGCTCGAGATCGCCCTATTTCTATTCATGATTTCTTCAAATTCTGCTTCACTTAGAGGTGTCCTTGCAGCATCCATTTCTCTGCAAGCAATAAAACTAGCATTTAAAAGGTTAAGAAAAACTTCAGCAGATATCATTGCAGTTTTAACAATCCAAGTTTGCAACTTTAAGCAAAGTGACAAACAGAAAAGAAAGCAGGATCTGGGTTTGGTTTTGGTTTTTGCTAAGGACCATGTTACAGTGTAAAATCCTGAAAGCTTAAAAAAAAAAAAGGTAAAAAACAATTAAGACATTGCTGTATAAATAAACTTATTCTTGTTCATCCCATCTATTTTGAAGATTCAGCAGCACTTCAATATTGTGCTTTACAAATATTTATAATTTTCATAAAATCCTTGAAGGTATGTAAGTAGATATTATCCCAATTGAATGGAAGTGGAAATACATGTACATAGGCAATGCGACTTTGAGCAAAATTAGAGATCATTTTTATAAAAATACTGGAATTAGAACTATATGATCCTGTTTCCCAGATCTTAACTAAGACCAGAATGCTGTAACTTACGAAAAGCAAATATAGTCTATCATCTTTAAAACACTCAATTTTCTGAATGATACTTTAACATTTTACAGCTAATTTTGGTTTTTTATTTCTGGTCAAGTTCAAGGTGCTCAAATTTGATCTCCAAACCGGTCACAGTAAGGAGGAAGCAATAACGCAGAATCCTCGTACTCATTACATTTTTTTTACTTTAATTATTAGCTACCTACACAGGGTTTCCAAAGTAACAAGTTAACCTACACAAAAATTTTCCCAAAAGTTTTGCAGTGTGCTATTAGCCAGTCTCTGTATCATATAGAAAATTTGGAGAAATGTGTTAGAGACAAATGTTGAGACTGTTAAACCGGCCCACTGCTTGATATTTCTAGAAGTGTTAGTTCTTCTGGTAGAAAGAAAATGCAGAATAATAAGCAATGCTATCCTCTTAATTGCAAGAAGTGGAACAAGATCCTATAGCCAGTTTAGCATAAGAGGAAAGTTCTAAAAATTCATACCTCCCTGAGTTTTGAGTATTATTTTTCGTGTGCCTCCCATAGAATGGAATATGTAATTTTTCTCTTATGGACATGTTATTTCCAGTGAAACGCCTATGATATATAATTAATGACAATTTAAATAGTTATGGATGATAGTTTTAACATTATTAATGAAAATACTGGACAGTAAGTTATACTGTCCTATTCCCACTCCTTCCCTCCCCAGACATTCTATAAACTGCAGACAACCTTGATTTTGTCCATCAAAAAACAACCAACACCTTACTGTTTTTTTTATATTTCAGGCAATTAAGCCAAATGCTTGAATTTCTATAGTCTCTGTATAAACACAGTATGTACAGATGCGTGGGGTTTTTTAAAATTTGTGATAAAAGAATCAAAGTGTCTTTGCAGAAAACATTTTAAGCAAGAGAAGTCTCTCTCATGCTAGCAATAAAATCACAACTGAAAAATCCAAATGTAACTATGTAAAAAGTCTTTCTTACAGTTTATCCCAAAATTTTCTGGGACAAATACAAATATGGTGAAAATCAAGAAACAGCAGCAAGACAGAGATGCTTGAAAGCACAGATGGAAAAAATGTTTCAAACAAGATGTGAAAAACTTGACAAGTCAACTCAGAGAGACTCAAAAACTCTGCCCAGATAGGATTAACCATAGGAAAAGCCACTGCTACAAACACAGCAAGATTGCACCAAATGAGCAGAAGCATCTTGACAGGAAAGGAAGATAAAAGTCTTGCAGTAAATTCATGTCTGGCTTTTGAGACAAAGACTAACTTTGAATTAAATCCTGAAGAAAAAAGGGACAAGCAGAGCTGCTAAAAGATGAAAATGGTATGAGCTTGGTATGGTACTGTACTCAGCATACGCACATATTCAAAAAGGAGAACTCCAGAGTGTTCTAAAGACAGCTTGCAAAGCACGATGACAAAGGTACCAGTCAGAATTTCAAGTTAAGACAGAAGCACAACCAGAAGCTGCTGCATAAGAAGTGATATATAAGTTTGCATGTACAACACATGGAATGATGACACTGCCAAATACAAACAGTGAAGACAAACAGTTCAGAGCTGAAAAGGGAAAGTGAGACTACTGGTGTTGCATTTCAGGATTTTCTTACTGCTACAAACATGTTTCTGAGAGATATTTCACTGAGAGAAGTGAAAAGGGGCAAATTAGAAGACTATTTTTCATTATTTCTAACATTTGCATTAAAAAGGAAAATCAAGTGCTTCCTACAAGAGGAGTAAAATCTGCTACCAAGCACATTACACGAAAAGCACTCACCTTCCAGGTGGCCCATAGTCACCTCTGTCATATGGTGGAGGTCGGCCATATGGATCTGTCGGAGGTGGGCCACGGCTGTCTGAAGTAGGTATGCCACTATTGGCAGGTGGGGGGAAGAAAGCTGGATTCACATGTGGTGCAGGTGGTGGAGCACCTGGAGGTGGCCCAGGGAGGTGTGGAGGAGGAGCAAGAGTCAGGGGTGGCCCAAGAGGGCCAGGCGGACGAGGGGGAAATGGACCTGGAGGTGGAGGTGGACCCTGCTGAGGTGGTGGCGGACCTGGTGGTGGCCCATAGCCTGGTACTGGTGGTGGAGGGCCTGGAGGAAGTGGCCCAAGTGGAGGCTGACCAAAAGGCTGTCCTGGAAACAGAACTGGTGGTGGTGGACGGTCACCACGATTAGGAGGTCCAGCTAATGGAGGTGGGAGGACCTGACCAGGAGGTGGAGGGCCTGGTGGGCCTGGTGGGCCAGGAGGACCTAAAGGTGGACGTGGGGGAGTTTGTCCAGCTAAAATAAAAATTAAAAAAAAAAAAAAAAAAAATAGAGTTAATAAATGTAAAGAAATAAAACTTAGCAAAATAATTAAAATTCTTGCCTTTTTTTTTTATTCTTAAAAACAACACAAAAAACAAGAACAACCCTCACTGAACAATTTGCAACTTACACAAGACACGCATGGTCCCACTTTGGGTCCAACAGCTTAGAAAACTTTTAACAGTTGCTTGACTATATCTAAAGAGAATATTAACTTGAAAACTGACAACCCGCCCCCCCAACACTTAATCACCTGCTGTTGTTACCAAAACCCCCAAAAGCTTACAAAAACTAGAACACATTGCATCCTACTTACACCTGCAGCTAGTCTTTCATATGGGGCATAAGACAAAATATATATTAAATACATGGGAAAAGCTATATTGGAGAAGGTAAGGTAAATGCAGTATCCCAACCTACTTTCAGGTCCTCATTAGTGGTTTTTCAATTTGACCACGTCCCTTTGACTGTTAACAGAAAATCTACTACTGAATGACATTTATTAAAAATACTTAAGCTGAAATGAGAACTTCACTGCAATGCAAGCCTGATCGTTTAACAGAGATTTCTTCCATATCAGATACCTGACTAAACATGGAACACCTCCTCTTCAAATTTGTGGTATTCTAAGTGCCAACTAACTGACCTGTCCGTGGGCATGAATCAA
Source organism: Gymnogyps californianus (assembly GCF_018139145.2). Classification (NCBI taxonomy): domain Eukaryota; kingdom Metazoa; phylum Chordata; class Aves; order Accipitriformes; family Cathartidae; genus Gymnogyps; species Gymnogyps californianus. Next base: position 179,431,537 of record NC_059471.1, read on the forward strand.
AGCTGAATTTCTGATCATGTGCAAACTTGTAATGCAATAAGGAACAAAGTTACTTTACGCTCTGCAACACAGGCATTCTCACCCCATATAGCAGATCAGAAAATGTGAACTACACTGCACTAAAGACAAGTCTACTTGCTAACATGATCTATCTTAATTTTTTCATACTTTAAAAATATGTACATTGACACATTATAAAGAATGTCTCTAAAAAAATGTTATTATATTGTTATGAAATTTAGGAAGTATAATTCCCTGTTTGAATATCAACAAAGAAATATTGTCGAATCCTACAATCCAGCTGTGAACATCTATTATAGCACATTACTGAATTGCCTTGATCTTTATAATTCCCCAAATTAAGTATGCCACATTAATACAAGGAAACACAAATGAAACTGAAACTCCACATATGAATGATTTTACCTGGGAAAGGTGGTGGTGGCCCTCCTGGCCCTGCAGGTCCAGGGAATCTGTCTCCACCTGGAATGGCACCTGGAAAACGACCTCGCCCTCTGTTACTAGGTGGAAACGCTGCTCGTGAGCTTCCTCCTGGGGGACCAGCTTTACCTTCCCCAGACATCTGGCCAGACTGTGTGGCTGCAATGGAAAAGCAAAAGTGTAATTACATAAATCAAAATAGGTTAAAGCTTTTCAACTCTTGATCTAAAGTTTTATGCAGCGCTGAAGCATGAATGACCTTATGAGCACCAACTTGTTCCTTGGTACTCAAAGCTATTTGGGGAGGAAAAAGTGCTTTGCTAAAATATGACAGTGTTCCAATATCCCCATACTAATGGAATAGCATCTGGGGAAGACTGTCAGTCCTTCCTTTAATGCAGCCCATTGGAACTGGGCCACAAAGGAACACATTTACATGTTAGGACTGGGAAGCACAAGACAAGGTGCTGGACGAAAGCACAACACAGAACCTCTCTTCTCCATTTTATCGTAAGCACAACTTATCCAGACATCAGAATTTAGTCCAATTTGTCTACAAATGTTACACTTCCAAATGCTGTTGTGCTTTTTTTAAAAAAATTAAATCCACAAGTAAATGAGAAAGCTTCTCCAACTGTAAGACAAGTTTCACAAAGCTACAACCTTCTTTCAGTGAGTGCTCTCTCTTGCCAAACAACAGATCTTCAGTATATTAAGTGGTTTTTTAAAATTTTTGTTTTTATTTGGAAGAGGATCATCTTTAAACAAACCTGCAACTTCATTCACCTTACTGTAAGTACTTTATAGCTATTTTAAACAGTGTAGAAATTATCAGATGCTGAGAGAAAAGCTGCAGTACTACTTTTGGAATAAACTTCTATTTTTCCAAGACAGTACATGAGAAAGGCTTACTTTTCCTTGACTGCATTTCAAACTGACTCAGAAATTGTTTATTACATGGAGTCACAACAGGATTCTGCCCATGCAATTCTCTTTTAGGCAATAAATCCATCAACTTTTTGGAGGATGCTTCTGATCCCACACCCACAAGGGCAAACCTGAAAGACAGAAGAAAAAAAAAAAGTTACACCACAGTTTTTCCATTTCCTGGATCTCCTGATGCCTCATGAAAAAGGTTACACACAGTAAGCAAAAGAATACTTGAAAACTAAACACAGAAACTGCCTCACAGGTCTTTGTCCAGTTTTCAGAACAGATACAATAACTCATTCTAGGACATATAAGAACCCCACAAGTGCAAGTACATGATGCATCAAAATATATCACAACAAAGGCGGCTTTTTAGTAGGGTATCAATACGCTATATATGAATTCATATGATCAAGTTATTATTAAGCATTCAGTGTGTTCCTATTACTACTAAGGAGGGAGAAAGGCACACTCATGCAAGGAAGATTAGGATGCCAGTGAAAAATGGGCTCAAGCGCTCACTTGCAACACTTAATGGAAAATAAAGCATGTAAAGAAAGATTTAACAATGGAGGTTGGGGGAACAGTATTTACACTATGAGGAACAACAAATATCACCACCACACTAACTGAAATCTAGGAATAGAGTCTTAATGAAGATTGCCAACAAGATTTAACTCACAAAATAATGAGACACACAATACAGTCATAAAAATTTATGCCTGAAATTTAAGTCATTAGTATGAAATTATATACAAAGATCATCAGTTCACATACTGATAGTTACAAAAACTGAGAACTCTTTCCCCATTTCCACCCTCCCAAACTTCAGTCCATTTACAGAAAAAACAAATGACAAGTTCTTACCCTTTAGACTGGCCATTAGCACGATTTTCAAAAAATTTTATCTCCAAAATATCATTTACCCCCAGTGAATGAACTGCTTCAGTTAAGTCTTCATCTGTTGTCCACTGAAAAATATTTTTAATATTAAACTATGAAAGCTTATCTAAAACACTATGAAAAGGGCGACTAAGTTTTCCTTTTTTTTTTTTTTTTTTTGGTGTGAAATTGGGCAAGAGGAATACTTTACTCAGGCTGTCAATATTTTCTGACTTTTGGAGAGCAGTCATTTGTATTTTACAATTCTCAGAAAATTAATTTTAAAAATATACACACTTCCTCATATGCTATATTGCATCAACTCCTCCACACAGTATACCAGCTACAGTATGCCAAAAAAAAATTTATATTTGAGTAACTTTTGTTTTCTGAGAGTGCAAGGCTTCAACTGAACTATTTGAGTAACTGTCACTTTTTCCACAACTGATCCATTTTTTCTCCCACTGATTCTATTATTTCCACACAAAAGTCAATTTTAAACGCCATATTAACCAGGTGCTCTTTACGAGACTTTGACTAATGAGAGTTTAGTGAACTACATATTATTTGCACAAAAATAGCAGGATTTACAGACAAAAGAAGGGAAACTGGTACAGAAACTATGGTTAGAAACAACTGTTTCCACTTAACCAAACCTACTTGCTGTAACTTCCTATTAATTCCTATGTAACATTTAACAATTTCACTCATATCCAAAGATACACAAATACACCAATACTTATGGTTTTCTTCCTACTTCTGTAACTCCATCACCTCTTTAAATTTCATATGGGAAGTACAAAGTAGGCTTTCAAGATTCTGAACTACTTATCTGATCTCTCTCAAATCAATGCTTCTTTTAAAAATTCAACAAATTACTTTCCTGAGAGCTAAACACAAAGAAAACAAACAAAATAGCAATGCTAAAGTAAATAAATGCACTTTTTGTGGATAACTTCATTTGCGAAGCCTAATAATGAGTAATAGGTACAAACTGCTGCACTTTGGGCCACCTGCTTTAGAAATTGAGACATTTGACTTGGATGAGTTCAGCTAATTCGTGTGCATTTTACTGATTCCATTCATATATTTTAGAATGGTACAACTGTTAAGTCAACTGCTCCTTTACTTACCTATTAGCTCCTGAAATTAGGATACTGTAATAAGTAACAAAAAAACACCTAAGCACCCATAAAGCATTCTTTTCCAAGTTTAGCACTAGTAGGAAATGAGTCAGATGGGAAAAAGCTTGAATGAGAACTCTTCATGCGTGGACTTGCAAGTATTTGATTTCAGGTAAACTGCAACTGATTTTAAAATGCTTTAATGCTAACAAAAGTAATTGTCTTAAGGGCAACTGCAGTTCAGTGAGTTATCCCAAACCTGTTACTCCTAGGACGGCAGAAATAAGCCTCAAGGCAAATACCTGAAAACAGTTTCGTTGCAAGAGTCACTGCCCTGGAAAAAGGGAAGTGGAAAAAGGCCCTGGAAAAAGGTGAAAAGTAATTTCAAGAAAATCCCAGAGAACCTTCCAGTTCCTTTTTAAACTAAAAACTTCAGCAAGGATTTACTAAAAAATAGGTTCATTCAGCAGCCTTAAAGTATCTGCAGGCATAAAGTATTTGATAGTTTAAGCTTGTTCTCCTCTTTCATTCAGTTCTCTGAAAATCTTAAGAAGATGGTAGCACAAATACCCCTTCATAACACTTAAAACACAAAAAGAAACTTTAAAGTTCATATTTACTGAAGATTTCCTCGATTTTTTAGACATCAAGACAGCTCCAGACAGGCTTACTAAATTTCAGGTAAAAGGAAAAAAAACAACAAAAAACCACTCGCTTTGCTCTACTTTTAATATTTCATATAGAACAATTTTTAAGCCAAAAATATTTACAAAGAGCTATGTTCATAATTTTAAAATTCCTGGCTACACCTAAATAGTAATAAGATACTTACCCAAGTAAGATTTCCAATGTACAAGGCAATTCTTTTTCCAGTATACGTATAGACAACATTTGGTGCAGCTCCTTTACCTACATCATCCCCAACAGATGGTGGGAGAGAATCCATGTAATCACGATCTTCTGGGGCATCTCCATTATTCGCAGATGGAGAAATTACATCATCATATAAATCAATCTGATCATGTCCACCATATTCAGCTTCCTAAAATGCAAAAGACATCTTGATTACATTTAACATTAAACACTCTTAAAACTTACTTGAAACAAAACGCTGTGATAGCTGCACCGTTCCACAGACATGGTAAGTCTGATCCAACACCTACTCAACATCCCTGCTGAAAAGCTAACCCCCCGTTTCATCGACATTAAAGTATATAAAATTCTTATGACTTCTATTATATTCTAAACTGACAGGGGAAAAAAAATCCACAAAAAATACCTCTGGCCACTGTTTTGCAATACTTTTGCCCTTGTAATATAAACAGAAATCCAAAAATCCCACAAGCTCTACTCCCAGAATTAGAGACATGAGCAAGCATGAGCAACGTGCAAAATGAGAGGCTAACATCCATTCTCAAGCAAATCTTTTTTCCATCAAAACATTTGGTAGAGTGAACAGACCAAGATTCAAGAGCCTTACTGACAAATGCAGCATTGTACCTTTCAGATTTCTACCGCATTCCTAACTTGATTTTTATCTCCTCATTCACAGAGGGGCCAGGCAGGGACCAAATTCTATTTTATTTCATTAAATTTAATAAACCCAAGGGTTTGTATTTATTAAACATTTATTTATTCATGGACTACAGAGGGACTATTCTACAGCATCAAGGCTGCCTCTGGAACGTTTTGGTTCAGAAAAGCATCATGGGGTTTTGGAGTGAATCACTTGCTTCTCCCTTGGGTTGGTACAGGTTACAGCACAGTTCTGGCCAAGTGAACTAGATTCCTTTCAGAGGGAATGGAAATGAGAGTTTCTTTCCAGCAGCTCTGCTTCATGTGCTCAACAACTGCATCCTACCTGCTAAATGGGAACAGACAGGTCAAGATCAATCCGTGGTCCTTCAGACAGCTTTGAATCATAAGTGTGGTAGGAATATTTGGTCCAAAAGGCCAGACTGAATTTAGTCTGAAGTAGACCATGCAAACAGTGTGTTAAGTACACTGAGGAGCCTGAGCACCGACTGCCTCAGGCCCAATATATCCACAACCATCATCAGATGCTCAACTGCCTTGAAAATATGAAAACATTATCAAGTGCTACTCATACAGTGAGGGTATCACTAAAAGAGAAGAAAAAAAAAAAGCAAAACAGATAAGCTAAGTTTTGGCATTGTCAATCAAGTAGATTTGATCCCCAGTAAACTGCACTGTCCCAATACACCCTGAACTTCAACAGAAAATTTATCTTTCTTAAGATAAGTCTATCATCATTAAATTAAGGGTTTCATATTTTCACCTAGTCTGTCCAGTTCTCTGTCTCAGTTTGATTCCTCCTATCATCATAGCTAATGAAAGTAGGTTCAAAGAACTGCCTGGAACAGGCCTAAACATGACATCTTACAGCAAGATTAAGGATGATGTCACAAGGCAATTAAGGAAATCCTCTGCTAAATGTGCAGTAATTCTAGTCATCTGTGTGTATGGATGATGACTTCAGGGAAGTAGAATTTAGTCTTGGTAGACAGATCCAAACAGGCAGCCACCAGTCTTACAGCAGATGTACACTAACCTATCTCTCTGAGAAGGCTGAGGTCAGTATTGCCAAAATACCAGAGTAGGCAGCAGTCCACCGCTCTGCTGCACTTCCCTAGTGGTAAGAAACTCCTCTGAAACAGATCAAGTTTCTATCACATAGGCTTTCAGGTTACCACCAAAGGAGGGAAAGAATTATCAGGGCAGCACAGTCTGCATGAAATTTTCGGGGGGCCCAAAGTGCCCAACAGCATCAGTACCTTAATTTAAATCAATAAAGACACAACAGAAAACCTGATATTGTTCACCCTAATCTCTTTTTACATTGTGCTGGTTTTGCAGCCAGCATAGAATTCATTCAGTTACCAGCCTGTCAACAAGATGTGTGGTTAGATGATTAAGAATGATCTGAGTCAGCAACTGCAAGTGTAGATGGAGGAGAGGTGTCTCAATGGCTGTTGCACAAGATCCAACAACCCTTCCTCCTTCATACGTGTACCATGGAAACCTACCTAAACACACCTTTCTTTCCCAGATGCAGAAGAGTAAGAAAAAGAATACAAGAAGTATTACTTCTCTAGTCTTAGCTATTTCAACAAACGCTCTGCCCGTACCAGGAATTGTTTTTGACCTCTTCTGACTTCCTTAGTTAAGAGAAGACCATCAAGCACGAAGAGAAATCATTTCTGCTCAATTATAGTCATTCACAATCTTACAGATAAACATGCTAATAAACAAAGTCAGCATCGTTGTTCTGGCCCCCTCTACAACTAACTCAGAGTAGCAATATATTTCCAAAGCCCATGTTTTAACTAGACCACAGTCTGAAATACTAGATCACTTGCTCTGGAAAATCAGGACCGAAATTCCACATTCTGTGCTACTAAGTGGGACTGGGTGAATAAAAAGGGTACTGAAAAGATATGCTTTCAAAGATTCATGCCAGACTAGCTGTTACACTTCCAGTTACTCAGCCCTTCCTCAATATTTTGTATTTTAATTAGTTGCAGTGTTTTGCAACATTCATATATGAAAGCCATAAACACATGGAACATCATAGTCATGTCTAGAAGTGACAAATTAGAAGTGTTACTTCTTTTTGGAACTTAGCAGCCATACTCCTCTGAGTTGCAGAGAAGAACTGGTCACTCCCTTTACAAATGCTGTTTTGGAAATGTTTTTTCTTTTTTAAAATAAAATTTCTTTAAACTGTACATACATCGCTGAGACTTGCTTTTTCCACTCAACTCTGTTCAATTTAAGAGTTAAACACTAAATTACACCTCCAAAAAGACATTAAAAAAAAATTGGTGATGTAAATAAAATTTCATTTAAAAAATTTTGCTACTGTTTCTGAAAAAAACATTCAATTAAGAAAAAGCAAATTATCTAGCTTCTCCCATATCGCTTTTTCATTCAAGTTACAGTATATGTGGTCAAAAACTCTAAATACATATTAGCATCCTCACTTTAAAAAAAGTTTGTAGGTCCTGAAGAATAACAAGTTAAAGAGATAAGCAAAAATATTTCTGGTTTCGATTAGCTGCCTGAACACAGACAGGAACCTTAACAAAACAGCAGGCCTTTGATCTTTCTAAAATAGCACACCGCCTGTGGCAGAAACATCCACGAGGGCGGACAAGTTTGTTAGACTATAAAATTCATGTTTACTCTACAGGCCCAAACGCTCTTGGCTCTACAACTGGCACACCACTAAAATTTAAGCAATCTGATCCCTTGTCAAATAGAGTAACTAAAAATTGACAAGTAGTCAAAAGTATAAATTAAATGTAGGTAATATTGCTGTTTGCATTAGAATAAAGCTAAGAGGCGCCAGATGAGATGGTCTCAAGTTTTCTTTGTAGTTTGATATTTGCAAATATACAAAGGTTATCTCTTCCCCAGGCCGCTTTCAGAAGATCAACAGAACTGATGAAATACATATGCAATAAGGTATTGCACATACATTTTACAATAAATGCAGGTCTGCCAGCTTATGTTTTTTATTACCAGGACAGCTCTGCCCTTCTGAGGAGAAATTTATTACTCCACAATGTGTCCATCCCCTCCCATAATGAGACAACTGTCTTCCTGATATAAAGGCTGTTTTTAATAACCTGTTTTATGTGGCCATTAAATGCTAGCTTTTATTATTTATTACACAAAAAAAATATTTTTCTCTCTGTGTTATAGACAAGGAGTCAAGAGAGTAACTAACACGTTCCTAAGAATCTGTAGCCACAGAGGTTTCCAGATAATTAGCCTCTTAGCTGCTTACTCCATCTAAATCACTTTTATTATCCAGTTACAAAATACAAAATCAAAACTCTTTCATTTCTAATTTGTTAGCATTTAAATATCAAACTAGAACACTACAGGCATGTTTAGACGTATCCACAATGCAACTATGCAAGTATACTCATTAGAGTATAAACAAAGCAAGCGCTTTTTCCACAGCATTAAAATAAGAGATCCTTAAATTGTTTTGTATCCTCTGCTTGGTCAGAAGGATTTTTGTATGTATACATATGTGTAATAAACCCAGTTTTTTACTGTTTAATTATGTGCATGTGTGTATGTGGAAAAAAAAAAACTTGGGAAATGCAAAGCTGATCAGAGCATCAGAGAACTTGACAATGCATGGTCATATATTCATGACTGCAGGAAAGTAACTCAGTTTGCTGGCCAAAGTTGCAGGCAACCTTGAGTCAGACCCAAGCTGGCCCCATGCACAGGCTCCTCATTACCTCAGTATCATGCACTGATACTCCAGGTTTTTGTGTACAAAGACACACCCTAATATTTGCTAAAGCGCCCCTAATCTTACTGCCATCTTCTGCCATCAAGAGAATGCCAGCCTCAGCCATCTGTTTGCAGATAATGCAGCTCTCATGTGCAGCACAGATCTCTTCTTCTTGAAGAGCAAGATGTGTAACATGTAGGGAGATGGTCAAAGTAAAATATGCCATGCAAAAACTATTTCTTACAGGTCACAAGCAATGTATGCAGGAAGCATTACATTTATGAGACTCTCGTCTCAAAACGAGACTTTAAATAAATATGAAGACTGCCGGATGGGGAAGTCAGCTTAGAAGAACAAAATGGAAAATGACTCAACCAAGTTCTCAAAAAAAAAAAAAAAAAAAAAAAAAGGAAAGCACAATTTAAAAAAAAAAAAATACAACTGGTAGGAGCCAAATTGAGTAAAGCTGTAAGCCCAAGGACAAAGAACATGATTATGATGAACAATAAGTTAATGAAAGAGTAAGAGGTGACACTGACAGCCATAGTTTTGATGAGCTCCAGATGGAAAGCGAAAAGATGCATTTTCACGAAAAAGAACTGACTTCAAGTCAAGTTAGTCAGCTCATTGCAACCAACACTAAATACAACCCAAGACAGTTCTCAGTTGTCATCCATCTCAGCCAGCTTGTAAACCCACGGCTCCGTGGTCTTTATTTCACCCTTATAACCTGTGGTTCATTTAGCGCTAATCAAGCAGAACATTCCTCCCCCGCTTCTCCTGGAAAAAGGCATTAATAAAAATCCCGGAAGAGCCTCAAGAATGAGTACCTTGAGGCTCAGAACAAGACAAAACAACCAAGGGAAGCTCATTCAGCCACAAGTCCTAAATGACCCATTTACTATAGATGCAAAAGTTTTGTCCCAGCTTGGGTATAAATACAGTTATACTGTACCCAGAAGAATGACAAAGCTACATAGTATATTTTTCAGTCCCTGCTACTGGCAATACTAGTAGAAAGGGTTCCTATAGTCCAACTCGAACAAATAGTAGTAAGTCAAATTAATGTAGCACAACACAATCAAAAAACCAATAGCTTATTGCTTTACACATAAAGCAATTTTTCCTTACAAATATGGTGTTCCATAAAATGTCCGCTACATAAACAAATTAATAATGCAAATCACTTTCTCCCTACAGCATTTTCTCAACTGTCACCTTCAACCATCCACAGATATGCAGAACCACATCCTCCCATCTTTAAGCTGTCAGCTTCAAACCAGAAACAGTAAGTCATGAATAGAAGCTTACAGAGGACCCATCACAATGATGTCAGAATTAGAGGTAGTAAGTAATACTGTAGACAGTAACAACAAGCCTTCTTTCGTACTTGAGAGCAGGAAATGGGAAAGTGCAGAGGTGTCAATCTCTCCTAGTAAAACTTTCTATTTTAAAGTAATATAGTTCAACTAAGCAGGTCCTGAGACAACATGAAAGTCACAAAAATGAAACTTGGAAAAGAACAAACAGCAAAATTGGGGGGGGGACACGACCAAAACAAAACAAAGCCAAGCTGAGGGAAAAGGGGCACCAGCCTCTCCTCACTTTTCTGCCCTATATTTTGCAAGGTTCACAAACTGAGGAAGCAGACTGCAGAAACACAACCCCAGCAGGAGAGCAACTGGGGTGAATACAGTGAGAAGAGCAAAAGGGTCTCCTGACTGCTGGAATAAGCTAAACCAAATTATCACAAGACTCTCTTCATCTGTACCATCATCCTTCCTCGCACCATGGCTATAGGGAATATCAATATTAACCACAACCTGAGTAGACTAGGACCGTGTGAGTGCAACAGATAATCCCCATCACTTTTGTTCTGGCAGTATCTGCACTATACTTACACCACAGAACTATTCTACTCTGAGGGCTTCTGCACAAGTGAATTTACACAAACACTACTGGATTCAAATTAGTTTCTTCTGAAAAGCTTGATTTGTTATCAGTCTTTTAGATGGAACAGATTAAAACAAACGCAAGTTATTAAAGAAACTGAAGAGATGTACTGTTATGCTAAATGGTACTTGTCCTAGGGTTCACCCCCATTTAAATTCATACAGTGGGTCTTCAACTGTAAGGGAGAAACCTTCACATGTAGACAAACTAAGAGCAAATCAGTCCTCTCCATCATCTGCTCTTTGGTATAGCATTCTTTTATAGTATACCTTTATGAGATTACAAATCTTCTGAATTACTTTGTCAATAAATATCTAAAGAATTAAAGTCTCCTGAGATAGTTATAAGTTGGTATCCAAATTAACTGTAACTTCCATAGACTATTACCTATTTCCCAGTTCTCTGTAGGCCAGGCAGGCATACAATTGGGCATCAATCAGTAAGCCCAGTAAACGTGTGAAAGTGCAGTTGTTCTCGGTTATTTATGTTCTAGGGCAGGAACAATGCGATCTGGGGCAACACAACCCGGAGAAGTGCAGGAGTCACAAACAGGACAGATGGCACAGAAAACTGATATGAACATCAGGTTTCGGTAGGAAAGTATGCACACGGCTTTTCGGGAAAGACGAGGGGTAAAAAAAAGAACTAGAAAAGTGCTTGTAATCCAGGGAAGTTGTTTATTTTATCCACACTTCCTCACCAAAATAGAGGTCCTCCTCTAAAGAACAGCTGCGTGACTTTTTTCACGACTAGGAGAGAATAACGAATAAAAAAATAAAAAAGGAAGATCGTTTCTCCAGTGCTGCAGAATAAAGCTGCACTAGTTCTGCCTCCCTCGCAAAGAGCGGCCGAGAAACTGCTACCGCTCGGCGGCTTTTTTATTCATCTGCGAACAATGGCAGTATTTCCCCTCCGCCGCCGGGAAGGAGCTGCTCTCCCCACCGCATCCGGGAGGGTCCCGTCCTCTACGGCCTCCTCCGACCCGGGGCGGGAGAGGGATCTGGAGCCGCTCCTGCACGGGCACTTGAGAAGGGAGGGAGGAAAGGAGGAAGGGAAGGCGCTCGCTCCCGGCGCGCCGCGGCCTCTCTCGCGCCCTGCCCGCCAGCAGCCTCCCCTCAGAGACCGCGGCCGGGCGGCGCGGCGCTCCTCGCCAAGCCGGGCCCCGATAGCCCCCGCGGGACAGGCCAGGCCAGGCCGGGCCGGGCTGGGCCGGGCCTGAGGCGCGGCCTGCCCCTGCCCCCGCCCCGTCACCGCGCAGATCTGCGAACTCGGCGGCGGCGGGAAAGCCCGGCGGCGGAGCCGGCCGAACAATGGCGGCGGCAGCGGCGCGGCGCGGCCCGGCCGCCGCGCTGAGGGCCCTGCAGGCGGCGCGGCGGCGAAGGCGGGCGAGGGAAGGGAAAGGAGGGGAGGGGCCGCGCCGCGCCGTGCCCGCCGGCCGCGCGTACCTGGTTGAATTCCTCGCCCACATCGGCGTAGATGTCGATGTGGTCCACGCCGTCCGCCATGATCCCGCCCGGCCGCGCCTCGGGCCGCCGCCAGCCGCGCCCGGCTCCGGAGCCGCCGCCGCCACCGCCGCCGGGAGGGGGAGGGAGGGAGGGAACGAGGGGGCGGGGCACGAGGCGTCACTTCCGCGCGAGGAGGGGGGGGCTTCCGGCCGCTGCAGAAGTGGCGGCTGCCCGAGGCGGGGAGGTGGGTCGTCCCGTCCCGCTCCGCCCCGCCGGGGCCGCCCGCCCCGGGGGCGGTGGGGGCCAGGCCCGCCCGCCCTGCGGCGCCTGCCGCTCCCGCCGCTCCCCGTCGCCGAGGGCCGCTTCCCGCCCCCCGGCCTTGTCGCGCGTGTGCCCTTCCCTGCGCGGCCATGTTGGGCCGCGGGCTCGCGGCGCCTCAGCGTGCCAGGGGGCCGCGGCGCCCGGTGCCGGCGGTGCTGGGCCCTCCCCGTCCGGGGTGTACTGCAAAGCGGTTGTCGGGGCCTCTCTTGTCTCGGGGGATGGGGCTCATGCAAGCATTGCTGGGTGCTTACTCGTGTTTCTCGCTCAGCCTCAGTGCCTCAGCTCCGGGGAAAGTGCTGCCCAGCGGAGGAAAAGCCCGTTGATTGCTTAATAGGCAAGGGCTGTAATTAACGTCTGTAAAATGAAGCAGAGTGCTACAGCTTCAAACCAGGGATGCACACGCTGGGCTCAGGAGCACAGTATAATGTGCGGAAAGGACATGAACAAGCACACACTGTTCTGCGTTTAGCTGGACTGTGCAATACTCTGCTGTTACAGAGCTCGGTTTTAGCATGACAAAGTGAAGAAAATTATTGTCAAATCAAAAGATTTTGTTTTTTTCCCATGCATTCAGAACTGTTAGGGTAGCAAAGACAGCTTCAGATTATTTTTGAATGAATGTGCTATTACTCAGATCCACGTTTAAGCTCCAGGTGATTTCAAAACCAGTGAGCGTCTCCTGGAGCATAATGCACAATGTGCATAATGTTCTACGCCGTAGATTATGTTCTATGTCGTGCATTATGTTGCACATCCAAAAATAAAGCTGCTTTTTTTACCTTATCATGAGCTGACAATAAGAAGCTTGTGTTTCTAAGACTGAATTAAAATAATGTAAAAACATCACTGCAAGGAATAAAAATGCTAAGTGCTATTTTTAGCTTGGCTCAAAATTTCTGTTTCCATGACTGGGAGTACTTCCCAATTCCTGGATCAGCATCTGTGTCACAAACTGTCCTGGCTTCACGCTGGGTCCACGACTTGGGTACAGACCATCCCGGTCTACCTTGCTGCTCCCACGTTGTAGTCTCCATTGGAAGGAAAGATGAACAGACCAGAGAAGAGCTGCAAAATCAGAGAACCACAACAAGGGATATGCTGTGGAGCACACCTGCCAACAGTCTGGATATACCTCAGGCATGGAGATGCTTAGGCATTATTCCTGGAGTTCTTATCCAGCTTGTGGCATGTTAAAATTTATCAGCAGCAGACCTTGTGTCATTCCTAGTGTTACTAATTCTGGAAGCCATAAACCCTGTAATTGAGTTTGTTTTCAACTCTATTGGAGTTTCCTGGTTAGAGGAACTAGCAGATCTCTTACCCTTTGGAAAAGTTCAGAGTATCACCTGAAAAAAACATTTTAGAAATGATAGTTAGGAACAAACAAACAAAAAGCCTTAATTGAACTTTTAGTGGTGGTTACAATTACAATTGATAATACTGTGTTTGGTCACAGGTTAAAAGTACAAGTTCACATCTATGAATGCACAAGTCACATATGAATTAAATGATTCATCGGTTTTGCAAGGAAGATTCGCTTCTGGATTTGCCACAATGCCTACACGTACTGTTAAAGTATTAATTGGGTTCACATATTTGCTTAATGATGAACCGATTTAGTGACTAGTCTTCTACAGAGCAAAATGAAGCACTGTGATAGTTAATATTTCTGGCTGCACTGAACAAAGTTACTGAAGTCAAGAAAACTTAACCCTTGCTATCCTAGTGATCTGACAAAAATTCACAGGAGAACTCTCAGGTTGTGTGCAGGTGAATGTTTTATATGCGTCTGAATATCTTAAGAAAGTTATGCATAGATTGTAATGTTTAAAAGGGCAATGAAATTAAATATGAATGAGAAAGTCATTACAGTCACCTCAGAAGTCACCTCAGGGATTGCCACTAGCATTTGAAGGACCCACCCGGGGGTCTTTGAAGAGGAAAAGACATCCCCTTTTTTTTGCTCTTTAAGATAATGAAGGGTGATCAATGGAGCCCTTGGACCCCCACCCCCCCCACCCTGTGCTGTGTTTCATGCTCAGGAGGCTTTTGCACTTTGGAGCCTTTCTAAATAGTTTGACTTGCTAGATTTACTGCCCTCAGGCATTTACAGAATAGGCTATGATCATTTTTATTCTTGTATACATATCATTAAGCAAATTCTGTAAACAGTGTAGGAGACTAAATATTATGCAAGCTGTTCTATTTACTTTCTACTGTTTTCATTCTTTTCATGACTAGACCCACTAAATATATCTTCATCTTTCTTGCGGTCAGCAATAGCTTCTTTGTGATGTATGATCTCGCTACGGAGCATCTTAAGAATTGATCCACTCTAGTGAAAATGTTAATGCTTCATGTTTTGTACACATCAAAATTATTTACACCGTATGTTGCCTTCACCCAGCAAAATTCAGAAGGCTGAGGTAGAGCATGGGCTGAAATAGAAATGTGGTCATGAGAGAAAGAGTTATCAGTGGTACAGCTTGGTCTGGGAGAAGAGTCCAGGTAAGGTTCGTTGGGGACAGCAAAAGCCATGGGTTGTGAAGTAATTGCACACCTTCCAAACCCAGAGCCCAACATGAGAACAAGTGGCGGCAGATGAACTGATGTCTTCCATCAGTTCCTCTTTCACCCCATGGGATAGTCTTCCATCTGACAGCAACAGCTGGAGCTCCCTTGTTATAAAAAGCAGAAGGAAAAAGGGACGCTGGCAGCTCTACATAAGAAAGTGGCCTATACGTTAAGTCCCTGTTTCTCATGTATCCACAAGAGCCTATTTATTTGTATATTGTTCCTGTGGTCTCTCGTGCTGTAACGATGCAAATTCAAGTATAATCCTCATTTTGAACATGAAAGCAGCAGCTGGTGCTCGGAGAACCTTATGACGCATGTCGTGTTAGCCCACAAGACCTCTCCACGCTTTCCTCTCCAAGGCCTTTTGGAGCCTTTTCTACTGGGATGTTACTGCTGCAAGACAAAGGGGAGGAGAACACTTTTCCCACTCCTTTGTATTGTATGTGATTACTTCAAAATACATTTAAGTGTATTACTTTAAGTAAGAGTGGCAGAACCAGTTTCAATATAATAACATTTTTTAAAAGTAATCTGTTTTTGCTAACAGCAACACAGCAAAAATATATCTTTATGTTAAAAAAATAAATTTATGTTAGAAATTTCCCTGGGGAATCGAGACTGAGAATGGTACGGGAATTTTCAAACGGACTTTTTATTTTTATATCAGAGTAAACTGTTCATGCAGTAATGTTACAGACAACAAAGTGAAAAGATATAAGGTAAGAAAAAATGCTGTGTTAATCAGGATAGTACTCAAAATCAGAAGAGGCCTCAGCAGTTGAGATCTGCAATGTATGTTTTGTTGTATAAACTTACGTCCTAGCTATGTTACTCCAACTGCATTTAATATGTTTTGTTTCTTTAGTTGTAGTCCTGAAGCTTTTCGTCTTTCCAAAGCTGCATGGAGCCACTGTGCATGTTCTTTTATTGTTCTAAATAATCCAAAAAATAATAAAATAATCCAAATGGTAAAAGTCTGTACACTCTAAACTGTAAGAAATTGTCTTTTCCACTGAAGTGTCTCAGTTTATAAAACTGCACAGACAACAACTGAGAAAAAATGTTGTGTTCCAAATGAGGTGGCAAATAGGCACAAATCCTTGACTGTGTACTTGCTTTCAAAGGCTGAAATTTCAAGTTTTATTAACTTTAATGTAACTGCAGGCTGACAAGGAAAGGGACAGTCATGTTCCCATTCCCAAACAAAGGTAGCAACAGCCTGTGCTGGGAAAGGGGGAATATTACCTCCTCTTTTGGTTGCGGCTCACAGTGAGATTGGATTAAGTGTAACATGAAACTGCATCCAAAGGGCATCTACAAGAACTCCTACTGACACAGCTATTGTAGGAAAACGGCTGGTATTATTCATCTCTTCCCCAGAGTTGTCTTTTTGTAGGTATTCAGTTGTTCTGGGCTCATACGTGTGAGCATAGTGTTCCATCTTTTTTTTTTCCCCCCTACAACTGTCCATCAGCCTGCTCATTCTCTTGGTTCAGCTGTTCAGTCTGTGGTTCAGAGCCATGTGAAAATTACAGGTAATCAGGAGATGATTTGCAAATGGCATGGATATCCCAACCCTCAAGGCAGGAAGGTATATTAGAGAAGGTAAGTATAGTGCAAGAGGTGATAATAAATTCAGTTGCTCTGTTTGAATCCACTTCCATATGACCGGGTAATCAGAAGGCTCAGTTACCTCCAAAAAAAGTGTGAAATTGAATTTTCAGCTTTAAATCACACACTATTTTTTGGATAGCTTCACTTCCTCTTTGCTTAAAAACCTCTCTCCTAAAATTCATTTTTACCCTTAAGATCAGCACTAATCTATTTTTTGCAATACCCTTCTGCAGTTAATCTCCTCTTCTAAATTGACTGAAACCTCCTAAACGTGGTAAGTGCATTAAACATGTCTTTCTTTCTCTGAATGGGCTATGTGCATATACAAGCAAAGGAACAGCACTATCAAGATCACTTTCAGATGGCTTTGATTTTTCAAAGCATTTAAGGTCTGGGATAACTTAGTTGCATAGGTTTCTGTTAATTTTCTTTTTCCTTTTTAATTTCTGTTTACTTCTGATACCAGGAGTTGCTCTGAATTTGAAAAAAATCTTCACTGCTCACTCATGTATTGCACCTGCCTTAGCACTTTGAGCCCAGGCTGGTACAACACTGTTCTCCAGGCTTCCTCTCTTTCAAGCTCAGTTATTTAGAGATACAGTTTCAGACAAGAGAAGCCTCCTCTGTAACATTCAGGTTTGTTTTTTTGAAACTTGTACAATTTGCAGATTTCAGGAGTAGCAATATCTATTGTTACTGTGTTATAAATAAGCAGAATTAGTCTGGAACTGAAAAGCAATGTATCTTATTCAAACAGCATGCCATCCTGTCTCACACTGGTCCTCGTCTACGTCTGCGCAGCTCTGCTGCGGGGTGTCCGTGTGAGCAGTTAGCGATGGTCAGAGGGGACGTGCCCATGCCGATGGCCTCCGGGAGCTCATCGCTCCTGCTGCCGGGATGGTGTTTTATGTGGTGTGGCAAGTCCCAACCCCTATCCCGCTGCTGGGATTGCAGCAGAGAGGTTGGGTGTCCCATTTGTACCACCGAGATTTTGAGGAGTGGCTGTGCTGGGGTACGGCAGGCAGGTGCAGCGGGACGGGCTGCACCAGGCACCTTTGCAGAAGTGCAACGGGGAACAGGGATCGCTCTCATCTGCGGCTCTCTCGGTGGCTGTCCTGCCTGCAGAGACAGCGGAGAGGAAAGTCGGTTCAGAGGTTTTCCTTCCAACATGCCCTGAGAGTGCCGGGGGGGGATGAGGGCTGCGCAGATAGCCCTGGGGTTTGGTCTTGAGGGTGCTGCAGAATAAATCCCTGCTGTAAGTCCCATGGCAGCTTCTTGCTGCCCGACAATTCAAGGTGGAGGGGACTCACCCCAGAGGAGGAGCCATCAACTGCTGCCCATGCCATAAATCACAAATGTGTGCACTGATTACAGTTGTTACAGAACAAAGGTTTAGATTTAAAGACAAGCAAAAGGAAGCAAATAAGCAGAATATGACCTGATGAAAGCTGTGTGCGCTGGCGAGATGACACCGCCAGACTTACAGTCAGATCACTTGTAATACAGCAAAGTTGTGGTTTTCAAGGCCATTCTCAAGGAGTGCTTCAGCGTTGTTTTCATGTGTCTAAATAGAACATGCTTTTGCTGTTAACAGCTTAGTGGCAGAAAAGTATTCCTTATTCTCAACAAGGTTATTTCTTTAGGAATTTTAAGGGTATTTTAGGAATAAATAATTTTCATATGTAATAATTAACTTCTGGTGTGTAAGGTCTCATTCTGAATTAGTTTTAGCCCAACTTCATTTCGTGTTACAGAAAATACACAAAGTACTCGTAATTATTTTGCATTTTCCCAACACTTTAAATCTGAGTTTATTATATAGTTTACAAATGTTATAATATATTCATTAACTCTCTCTCCCTCTAAGTTAAGTAAGTATACCATTATATTTATTTTAATCAAAAGGAGACATTTGGGCTCAAATTTCAAAAAGCACCTATTGAATTTGTGAGAATCTGACATCTAGAGTGCCAGCCACTGCAGTATTAGCAGAAGTCAGTAAACGCTGATGGAATTTAGCACCTTTATGTATCTGAGCTACTCAGAATGAGTGGACATTTTTAAAAACATTGATTTTCTCTTCCTGCAGGTATGAGGTCATAAGATATCATCACTAAAGCAGAAAAAAAGAAGTAGAAATTTTCAGAAATATTGGAAGAACACCTCAATCAATGAAAACAATCACAAAAAGCATATAATTTGACTAATTTAAGACGCAAGTAAGTAAATACAAACTCCTGTTTGTGTTTGTAACCCATCTGGGATGACTGAAGATGAGCAAACTAGGACAACAGATGGGAATCTATATTAGATTCATTAGAAGGGAGATGTCATCCTAATATTAATCCAATACTCACTTTATTGCAACGGAAAAGGAAAGGAAAAGTATCTATAACTATTTTTGTTTTATGTGTGTTTCTTTATTCCTTTTGTTTGTTTGTTTGTTTTTAACTGAAATACATATTTTTATTATGTACTGAGCACATATATATGAGGAGCAATGGAGAATTTCATGGACAAAAATAATAAATTCATATCCGTGTTTCAGGCAGAAGAAGTGATGTTTCTGTCAGACATTTTGCATTGAAATAAAAATCAGACATGAAAGAAAAAAAAAAAGAAAGAAAGGCAAGAGAGATCTGAAAATGTGGGGTTTGTCAGCCAGATATAAAATGGCTCTAATGGCTGTTTCTATGGCAACTAAAAATGAATGGCTCTGAAGATAAACTCGGTATTTTTTTTCAGCAGGGACATTAACGTTGCTGTCTACTGGCACACACGCCAAATGATATTCTCTGCCCCAAACTTGGGCATGTAAAGATTCAGTATCACCATCATATAATTTCACACAGATGACCTGCAACAACTTTTAAGGACAGGGACTGGTCCCTGGTAGAGTCTCAGCTGCTCTGCCCTGAGCAGTAAGCCAGAGCCCCGATCCATTTCTTTTCTGAACTAAAGCCCACCGGTGCTCACCCATCTTTTACGTATGCCAAAGCCAACTCAGCAGTTTTTTAACTCCTTGGAATTACATTCCCTTTCATTAAGATCAGTTTATTACTCATCATTGCTATGAGATTCACAATGTCCTTCCAAGACCAGTTGAAGCCCTCCAGGCGCTTGAAGTGGACACTGCCACCAGAGGAAGGGGAGCTGCCCTTCTGCAACCCCTCCTCTCCTGGCTGCACCTCCCCTCTGTGCCTGGGCAGGCTCATGATACAGTTCACTCCAGGATCCCCCTGACCGGGCAGGATGGATGAGACTTTGCTAATTCTGGGTCCCTCTGTCCTACACAGTCCCCAAAAATTTACTCCATGCTCGTCAATCCTCTCCCTGCCCACGTTATCACAGAGCGTGCAACACATACCCACTGCTTCATGCAATAAAAAACCTCTCCTGGTAAGCTGCAACACGGCCATCCCATTCTTTCAGACTCTTTGAACTGAAAAAAACCCCACAAAAGAGTAATTATGTCTTGGGTCCACAACAGCACTATGTGTGATCTGTAGAAGACCGAGGACCAGGTGTTTTGTGGGGAGGAAGAAGCTGTTCTCCAGAGGTGACCAGCCATAAAGAGAGTGGCTGCAAGTCCCTCTGCACCGCTTGGCACTCTCTTAATTAGCAATAAAGTCATAACCCGTGTAGATCGTGGCAAACTGGGTCAGAGCAGTGGTCTGGCTCAAAATTACCATGGTAAAAAGAATAAAGCTGACATGAGGCCGTATGAGCTTTGTGTGAGCAGGTGGGAGTGGCAGGGCCATGCACGCAAGGGTCGGGGAAGGGCAGGGTGACCTCTTTCAGTGGCAATTCTGGTTTATGCCAGTTCCAAACAACTGTGAAACTATGGCCTTGCTTAGCACCTTAGCCTGCCTTTTAGTTCATTAAAGTTTTTTTTTTCCAGAAGTTCTGGTGCCATACCCAATGAAAAATACCCATTTTTTTCAGCTATGGATGCTATAAATGTGTTGAACAAAGGACTTTCAGAGAAGAGTGCATTCAAGCAGTAAAGTGCTTTCACACAGGCTTACTAAAATGCCCAGTGTCAAACTCAACCTGCTGATATAGAACTAAATCCTTAGGAAGACCTATCTGGGACGCAACCGACTCTCACCAGTCTTTACGTGAGATGACCTCTCAGTGAGCTACACTATCATATGTTTCTTTAAGGTTTGTTTTCCATTGCTTCCTAAAAATTCCAACAGGGGAATCATTCACAATACAAGCAAAAAGGAGAAGGGCATACAATGCAGTTCACTGGAAAGAGAGAATTAACCAGCAGTAAATCTCCACTGTCCTTGCAGTGCAGCCGTCAGCTGCAAAACTGTCTGAGGAATGAGCAGAAAGGGCAGGCTGGTTTCAAGAAGTAGGTAGCAAAAAGAACAGAGCCCCGTCAGTCTAAGACACAAAGCAGTATAGTCTTGTATTGAATTTGATGTTTAGTGACACAACCAGGTAGATTTTAGATGTGAATCCTCCTGACTTTACTTGGAAGCTGATGCAAAGGTTTTGAGGAAGATACGAAATGTTATTTGGCTACAGGTTCAGTAAATTAGTGGATGCTGTCTGGAGTATGAACAGAAATCATAGGCTACAAATGCTCACTCACTCTTCAGAGTGAAGATTTCTTTCTTTGCATTTAGAAAACTAAAGCCTGATACAGAAGTAGTGCTAGTACCTTTTTCTTCATTTGCATTGATGTAGAGGGTCTCCGGAACATAATTACTTCTGGTCTAATGAGCATGTAGAAAAATGAGATGATTGTAAGTCATTGACAGCTCTGCAGGGCTGTCCAGACTACAGCTGCACAATGAACACATGGGCTGCAAAACTGTGGGCTGTGTGTTGACTGTCCCTGCCCTAAGAGCTGGTTATGTCCCAGTTGTGATACCAATGTGCCAGAAGGCTTTCTGGAGGCTACTCTTTATCTGTCTTCACATTGCTTGAGTCAGGGGAACAGTCTCTACCTAGCGTCTGTCCCTGCAGCGTCTTGTAGTTGTCTACAAAAAGGCAAGGTTTTCAGCCCCAGTTCTGTCTTTGAGATCTCAATGTCAGTGTCCTCTGGTATTTTACATATGCTTATCATACCGGAGCGTTGGGGGAGGATATGTATGGAAATGTACAACTTTGCATCCCTGCTGTAGCAGATGGGCACAAAATTCAACTCTATGGCATCTTTTTGGGGAGGGAGGGGATTAAGGTTAGCAGAGAGTGCATTTAATAGAGCAGAGTACAGAAAAAATCCTTCTTGCAGCAGAATGGTTCATGTCTCGGGGTATCCTCTTCAGCAGCTGCACTCTCAGAAGTTTCAAAAGAAGCTGTGAAAACTCCAGACCTGGCAGGTACAGGAAAACCCAACAGCAGGAAAATTTCTTTCTAATTTTAGTATTTAAAGTCTGGCTTTTTTGGCCATCCTGAACTCCAAAGCAAGTTATACACCCTCAAAAAGTCTTCATTGTAGTTTGTACGTCTGTCTGTTTTCCTAATAGCACATTCTAACTATGTTGTTGTAACTCTGGATGTCCCTTCTATTTCTATTCATATCTGATACTATTTTAAGTGCTTCTAAATTCATAGCTTGATTTGATTACAGCTACAGTGGAAAATAATTGAAAAATAAGCTCAGGACAGGGAAATTTTGTAATATGTCTGGATTATCTACTACAGTAGATGGCACTGTAACTTAAGTCAAGTGAGCAAATCAGCTGAACTGGGATCTTACAAACCTCTAAATAATGGGATTCTTTGTGCAATTTTAAAGAACATTCCAACAAAGTAAGTAAGGGTCAGGCCTTTGGCATGCATCTGTGTTGTGGCCAAATTCCAGTTTTAGATTTTTCAGGTCAAATTATTTCCTTAGGAAAACTATGAATCATGCATTTGCATAATAGTTTTTCCATCTGCTTGCATTTCTCCACTCAGAGACTTATTTTTATTCCTTTTAATATTTCACCTGAAAACACATACATCTTGTTTTTCTTTATTAAATTCTGTGAAAATCTTTGGATTGCTATCAGCAACATACAACATAATGATCTAATCTTGCTATCTTGTTATTACTAACTGAAACAATCGTGTCTTGCTATAAATTGGGAGGATCACATCCTGGAATGATACTGCACATACTCGGTATTTGTGCATTAATTTGATCTATCATCTGAGCTAGAATATATATCTGACCTATACCCATAATATTGGAGTACCCCAAAATTATTTATTGCTTGTGCTCTCATAATATCCCAGGAGGTAGGATAGCAATGTTATTCATATTTCCAAATAGAAAATCAAAGGACAGATAGACCAAATAACTTCACCTCATTCACATAGGGACTGTGTTAGAATGGAGACTTGCATTATATATGTAATATATCTATATCTCAGATATACATAGAGCACATTTTTGTTCTGTGTATCCCATTTGAAGAAAATAGTTTACATTCCTCTACACTGGTATCTAGGTTGTCCTGGTGTTTTGCAGAATGAAGGCTTGGTCTGAAGCAACTCTTGCTGTTAAGCCCTATATACTTTGGAAAAGGCCCTAAATACTGGATATCTGAAATAAAGACGGTTGCTTTAGACAAACCTAAGGCATTTGTAGCTGTTACTAAACCTCTTTCCTGTTACTAAACTTCTTTCCAGTGTATTGAAAAAATCACAGAGCTGTAAATAAATTAATTCTCTGGCTTGGTAATGTATTTAAAAGACAAATTGAATCTCTCCAAGAAGCAGAGAAAGAAGTAATTCCACAAGAAAGCATAAGAGATGTAAACCTTCCCATGATGTATCATTTTATTGTCCAGTGTACACTGAAATACAGCTGTGGCAGCTACTGCATTCCATCAGGGTCATGGCTTTCTTCAAGATAATTTTGGATATGTATGGACCTTTGTTTCTCAGTAATACACAGCCAAAATAAAACCAGATCTTGAGGTGTAAGGTTTTTTGTTAGTGTTCAAGAAGAAGTGCAGAAAGGACTCTGGTATTCTTTATTATATTTCATTGGTGTCTATATGACTGTGTTCATCAGACCAATTGTGCTGCTGGTAGTACTTCCTATAATGCAAGGACATGTTTTTCTAGTATAAAAAAAGGAATTTAAAGACAACAGGATTTGAATCTGAAAGTCAGGGAGAACAAGATATTGCTGCCTTAGGAATATTATTAGTTTGGTAAAGAGCTCACAAAACCTTTCCAAAAGCTAAATCTTC
Organism: Gymnogyps californianus; assembly: GCF_018139145.2. Classification (NCBI taxonomy): domain Eukaryota; kingdom Metazoa; phylum Chordata; class Aves; order Accipitriformes; family Cathartidae; genus Gymnogyps; species Gymnogyps californianus. Next base: position 179,455,307 of record NC_059471.1, read on the forward strand.
TGTGATTCAAGATGGCACTAGGGTACACTAGATTGCCAGAATAAAAGCAGAGAGCACGCTTTTATGCGAACAAGGAAAATCCTCAGAACTGTTATTCATAATGTACGTTTTTCATAAGATTGATTTTTTTTCTTACCTTGACACATAAACAATCATGTAGGAAACCTCAAATGAGCAACTATTCAAGACATAATTTGAAACAGTAAACAACTGGGCCTGGGTAAGACAAATAATTGAAACAGTAAAAGAGTGAGTCTAAATAAATAAGTACAAACTGCAGGCATGTTTTCTATTCCAAAAAGAGCAGTTACCAAGGACTATTTTAAAATAAAAATTTACAATGCAAATTTTAAAGGAAATTATATCCACTATGAAATACAGTAGAGAGAACTCATCTTTAGTTTCAGAGGTGTCTTCTTTCTATGGAACCTGTCTTAAAAATGAACCTAATGAGGGTTTTCATATACTTCATGTTTAAGGTCTTTGTATAATTATTGGAAATAAGCTTCTAAGCAAGAGTCCCTGAGCTAACCTGCAGAGGAGCCTCACTCACTCCATTCACAAGGGGCTCCTGAACTAGATGCCTTAATTCAAACAGCGTGAGTGTCCTTCTCATGCTGCTATAATTTTATAATATATTTCACTGAAACATTACATACTATTCTAATAACTTGCTGATTGGATGTTACAATTACATCATTAAAGTACAAATACGAAATAAAAGGGTCAGAATCCTTAGATACAGGGTACTACTTTAAGGAATGTGTCTCTGAAAAGTTTATGGTTTAATATAAGCCATATATATAAGTGAAAGAATAATCTTGAAAATATGTTCTTATAATAGTGGTTATATTAATTTTATAGGCAGAATGATTCTTTTCATCTGCCCATAACAGATTTACAAATTAAAACAAGCTCACTATGGATGTACTCAACCTACTGTTTGATTCTGCTTTGCCAGAATTATCTGAAGTCCCTTATTTCTTCCACAGGTACTGTAAGATTATGAAAATACTTGAAAAAAAATTATTCACTACCAACTCCGTATCAGTAGGCAGTGTAACTGCCCTGCTTTTGACCCCCTGAACAATCTGGGATGACTCAGATTCACAACTTTACTTTTGGGAAGGTTCATTTTAGAATGCTTATGTCGGGTTTTTTTAACACATTATTTGCACGTATCTTTTCTAACCCCTCAAAACTTGCATTGCAGTTTGTTTCCTAAAAAAGAAACTTGTTTAGACAGTTCCTATCCCTGATCTTCACTTGCTTCTTTTCCAGTTCTTCAGCTTTTTCATCATCTGGGGCTGGAAATGTTTAGTCTTTTGTACTTCTTTTGCAGGAATATAACACCTACGCACAAGTGGTATTAAATTGAGGTCTTATGATTTAAAATGTTGGCTAAAAAGCTGAATTTGTGTACTGAGCTGCTATACACTGACTCAGTTTTAATCTGACAATAGATGAAATTTTCTACCTATATGATCAGGGAAATGTAGCCCATAGCTCAAAATGAAAATGGTTATACTTGCTATTACGGAAAGCAAACACATTTTCTCATACAGTCAAAAGTGTTTCTTTATCTAGAATTACTTTTTTTTTTAGGTAAAAGTAATTACAAATGTTTTATATTGCATTTAGCACACTTATCAGAAACAGTAAGCTTATAATAATTCTTTGATTTCACATATTACCTGATACGTGACCATATTGACCATGACTGACGTGGGAGTTACTGACATTTTTCGTTTTTCTGTAATTTTTAAGGGAAATTCAACATTTGAGTCCTCAGTAGATGATTGCTTTCTTGTAGACATGTTGATACTGCACCTGTTATGGTGAATTTAACAACCATAAGCCAAATGAAGCACATTCACTTACAGAAAAGCTTAAGAACCGTGCAGGAACAGAGGGAAGACTTCAGTGTGACACTTGCATTTGGAGACAGCGGTAACAGGCAATCAAATGGTTTCTTGCATTTGTAATTCTTGGTGCCATGCCAAAATGATCAGAGTTGTCAGCTGATTTTTTTCCCAACCTCAAAAGCATCTCCCAAATCCTCAGCAAACTCTTTAACCTTAATTGAAAACACCTCATTGCCTGTGTTTTCTGAAAGGAGGAAAAATGTCAAAATATTTATCTTAGAGACAAATTATTGGACAAATGGTGCCCTGTAGATAATTTGTTGGAACAATAGGATACTTGGTTGAAAAAAGGGGGTGATCATGTAAAAAAGATTTATGACTTACATGGTTCTCTGCACTGGAGTCGATCTCCTAGTAAATGAACTTTCCTTCTGGTTCTGCCTCATGTCATGTCATTTTAATGCCTGTGGTGATGGAGATGGGGAGAACGTCAGGGAGAAATATTCTGAAGAAACAGCAGACATTTCTGTTTGCTTTCAGACATTTTCGTTAATGCTTTCCTACCTTATAAGAACAGGTGTGAGCTTTTAATTATTAGTAGGATCTCAAAATAGGCTAAGCACATGGTAAGCAGATAGGAAATCTGAAGAAAAACTAGAAACGAATACAATTGTTCTGGTGATTTAGCAGCAGCATTTCTAACTCATACAAACCTCAGGAAGCAAAAGGGCTTCTTGCTGAGATGACAGACACAAATGGTTGATTAAATCTAGCAGAGGAATAAAAGGGCCACTTTTATAGGAGGTAGGCGATACCTCTCCCAGTTACAGCAGAGTGCTTGAGTTTATTAAAAGAGCTTTTGTTATGTTCATGCTCACAAGGGGAATGCTTAATGTGGATAATCTCCCTAATCACTATGCAATCTGAAAGTTTGTTTTTTTCTGGAAAGTTCACTGCGAGACCTCTTGAGAGAGAGGATGAAAAGGGTGTGAACTCTGAGAAATTGTAAACTGAGAGGGGAGGAAAATCCTGTCCTTGTAGGGCTGTGGAAAGGAACAAAAGGAGGAAGATGAACGAGAGAACAGAGGGGAATACAGCAAAAATATCACAAGCAGCATAAAATGTCTTCTGTAAAGGAATCAGTGGGAGTTATATGCTATCGGTGTCTAAAGCTGGCAACAGCGACTCTCAGGCCAGCAATGTACGCTATTTAACTGAGGAAAGATATCACCAGATGTTGTTTCTTTTCTCTTGCACTCATCATTATTTTGTCTGTTCTGATTTATCTCTCTCTGGTTTATATCCTCTACTTTTGTGCTTCTGTGTGTGAACAGGTACACCTCGGCTCTAAAAGCATCCTTAGTCATATATAGTGTGAACTTGCAGTTATGGTAACTGGAAAGACTGAGGAATTTTCCCTATGCATTTCGGGGGGGGGAGATAACCTTAATGTGTATTTTTAAATATATTTTGTAAAAATATTTACACTATGCATTGTTAGTTTGAATAGTTAAAATTATCACAAACACTGTAACTTCAAAGAAAAACAGGATATTGTATTGATTTCATTGGCTTACACAACCAGGACTTACAACGTCGCAGTGCGAATATTATCCAATATTCGACAGCAAAAGCCCCAAACCCTCTGAAAAAAACCTTACATATATCTATCTTCACTGCATAGTCCTAGATTCCCAGGACTGCATGATAACTGAGGCTAGAAGGGATGTCAGGAAGTCTGCAGCGCAGCCTCCTGCTCCAAGCAGCGTCAACCATGAGACCAGACCAGGTCACTCAGGGTCTTGAAAGCCTCCAAAGATGGAGACTGCACAGCATCTCTAAAAAACCTGTTCCAGTGTTTGACTCTCCTCAATGTGAAAAATGTGTGTGTATATACTGGCGTATGCCAGTGAGCCAATATTGTTCTGCAGGAAGATGTACAGGTCAGAAGCATACAAGGGCTTCACATGTCGATACTTCAAAATACTCATACCAGGATTCCTGAATTATGTTTTTTAACTGAGCTGTATGTGTGTAAGTATATATATTTGTGGAAGGCTGAAGAGAATGCAGAGGACTGCTGATTAAACAGAGCGCCTCAAAAATGCCCAGCTGGCTAACACTCAAATGAGATTAACGTCTAAAAAAGGCTAGAATTTGTACATTCAGGTGAGTATTTTATGATATGTAATACAAGAAACGTCGGTGGTTCCAGCCAGCTTCTCATGAAACGAAGTTCTGATTACAAAGCTGTCATAGCAGTATACATTAATCTATATACTTAATGGAAATTTCAAGGAGAGGAGAACACTGAACAGTTCTCACCCTCTGGAGCTGGGGAGTGATGTGAATCACAACCCTTCAAAACCCCAGAGACAGAACCTAATGAATCATGAGATTAGTTTAAAAATAGGGGGGTTAAAAATAGTAAATGTTCTTTTTGTTGGTATGCTGGTTTTAAATCCATATAGTTCACATTTTCTGGCTACACAGGCCTGAAATCTATTGAAAAATGCAACTACTTAAAACGCAAACAAATAGCAACTGAGGCCATTATATAATCCAATGAAAGTTGTGAGCTTGGCTTTATACTGACGAACGGGGCCTTTACGCTGCAAAAGGGCCTTGATGTAAGTAAGAGTCCGGCCCAGGAGTTTTAGTCCAAACAGATCAATACCTTCTATAGCAGGATGATAATTAAACCCACAAAACCTAAGGCATGAGTTTCTGCTTTTTATTAACAGAAACCTCAGCTCAAGAGAGAAGAAAGCTGATGCTTTCTTCTGAAACACTGAACTCCTGATCCTGCTCTATAGATCATCCCTCTTTCCTAAGTAATGTAGAGGGACCAGCATGAGAACACCAACGGGTCTGACATCGACTGTCTTCTGCGTGCTACCCTGCTCGCCCTAAGACCTCGCCTGACATCAGTGCTGTGTGCTACAACTGTATTTCTGACATACCGTCCTCTACTCTGTCCTTGCAATGCCCTTTGCACCGTGACTTGGTAGGGTTACTGGAAGACAGTCCTACAGCTGTTTTCTTTAGTGCCTGCCCACGCTCCAGAAACCGTCTCAGTTACAGTGTGTTTAGGACTCTCCCAAAATACTTCTCATTTTTTTCAGGGCGTAAAGGTTTTAGGGTGCCGGTGAAAATCGTGTGGCAAACCAAGTCCTAACATCCTTCCTCAGTTATCATTTAAATTTTACTCAGTCAAAACTCCCACTGACTTCACTAAGTCTTGAGATTTGGCCCTATCACATTAGCACATTGCAATCAGCTATAAAAGGAGCAACAGAACTGAATCCCAGAGAGTAACATCAAAGTAACATACATTATTTCCATCCAAGTAAAAAGATCTTCCAGGATTTTCTTTTCTGGCCAAATCTAAAGCTAAACACATTACACAGCTGTGCACAAGTCTGCTTTCCAAGCCAAAACTCACTAGCAAAACAGGAAATAAGAAGATTGTGATATATAAAACTAGGTTGCTCTGCTCTGTTAATTTGTCAAAGCCACAAAATGTGTTTTCCATTAGCTTTCAAGTACGGGGTGAAATGTTTAGTGCATCTGTCCGTCCATCTATCCATCCATCCATGCACCCATCCATGCATCTTATTTTTTCTGAGCAAAGCAGAAGTTCAGCATGATTTTCAGTTATATTTCTCACAGTCTTTTGTTTAGAGAAAGCAACTGACATCAAAATTTAGATTCCATTTTGCTCTTACTGGTAAGACTATCCCTGTGAAAGGGGAGTAAAATGGAGTCAAGAACCTCATGCTTCAAAGTGCGGTTCTGCTGGTGCCAGTCTCAACAGTTCCGGAGGTGCAGTCCTTCCTAAACTCCTTCTTAAGGGCAGCTAAAAGCATTGGAAAAATCCCATCAATTTCCAAGTGCACTGCATGACTCCCTAAAGAGCAGCGTTCACCCTTCATTTCCACACTCTTTAACTTGCATTCTCTCACCAAACCTCCATGCAATAACAAACCCGCTATAGCTCTTTATTTTCTGACCATGTTTTCAGAACTGAATGAAGTGATTTGGTGACTGGTGGTTTTTAAAAGACTCTTAAAGAGGTCTTAAGAGTGTGTATACTGCATTTAAGCCTTGGAAACTGTGGCAACTTCAGCAGCCTGTGCTGAAAATGGAACTCCAAAAATTTAACATAGCTCTTTATTTTTGTAAACTCCAGAAGTGTATAGATGTGGGAAATGATCACCACCAAGTCTCAATACACCCAAACACTCCAATTTTTAACAATTAATTTTACTAGAAATACATGGGTTTTTTTCACTTACACATCTATATTCATTGTGCTTGTCATGACTATATATGAGAAATCAGAAAGTCCCATTTACTTGTAAATATATTAATCCTAACTATAGAGCCCAGGCAACTCTAGTTCAAGTTTTCCTCTTAATTTACTAAACCTTTGGACAATACTAAACCTTGTTAAAGTGTAAAAATGTTACTGATCATGCTGTTATAGTAGCACCTGAATAGACAAGCAGATGTATTTAAGCTAACTTTACTATGACTCGAACACATACACAGTAATTTTTAAAGAAAAGTAATTACATCCATGTGCTACGTTTGTTCAAGTGCACACCTTGTCCTGTACTGAACTTGCTTGGTAGGTAAGCCTTCGCTGGTGACATAGGTCTTTATGTCTATTGTCTGATCCAGTAATCTTTGGACATCACAATTTTCAGGGATTAAATCGTAAGAGTCTTCTGTGAAATTAAGACCGGGTCAGGCAATTAAATGGCCAATGATAAACTAGTGGTCAAATGGTTTATCAGTTTCATGAAATTATTCCAATCAGTCCTTGTCTTCTTCCTGCGTTCCCTCCAAAGTTCATATTCTATGACAGAAAGATGGAATTGCAACACCAATATGTATGGATGACGGGGTAAAACACAAATCTTCACATACTTCATTGGCTTCCCAAATCCAAAAAAATACAAATTCAGTCTTGTGGATTAGTGTTTACAACAGACAAGAGATAGGAATAACAGCTAACATGCAGATCGAGTGATTGCTGCTGGCAGTCCTTATAAAACCAAGTGAATTCTGGGAATGCTGAATGTATCTTTAAACAAATTTCTTGAACATTCAATAGAGAATACAGATATGAAGTCATTGAAATAATATATTAGCAATTTTTCCCCTACAAAAGGCAATTTTTAAAAAGGCAGAACCTATAATGAATTTCAGGACTTTGATGAGGATCACATAGTGATGATACAGCTATGATTTTGCAATTAGGTGAAGCCAGAAAATGTCATGACAGTGGAGAGTGCGTGGACTTTTTGTCAGGACTAACCTCATCTTTGTCCAGGTAAGCTACAAATGTGAAACTGAAGCTAGGTATAGGCTTGGCCTTGTATTGTGGAACAAGCTACATTTTAATATATTAAGTAGTTAGGTATTTAAGTCGTTGTGCCAAATTTCTCACTGGCATGTACAACCCTAGGTGCCAGTAAGTATATACTATATATACCCTAGCCATGTAATCACTATTATTAATATTGCTAATTCTTAAATAACCATTTAAAAAACAAAACCAAAGTTTGCAGCTGATCTATGTTGCTAAATGCCATACACTTCAAAGAGTGTCCAACAGTATTAAGCAATTCCACAGTTCTTCACAGAAGCAGAGTTGCAAGATAGGATCCAGCAGCAAAGCCAAAATATGTCCAAAATTGTACCTAATTTCTGTGGCAGGAACATATTCTTTCAATGGTAACTGAGATGGGTTCAAACATGCTAATGTACTTTGGCGTGGATTTTTCAAATCTGAAACATCGTATATTGATGATCACATCTGTTCCAAAGGCTGAAAGACTAGATCATGTGAAGGACTTTGGTACCTATAGTGGACCGTGAACACCAGCACCCAAAATTGCTACCCTTCAGACCGGTGCTCAGATATGACCTCAGCTGGGAGGCATCTAAAATCCTTGGCTTTTCAAACGTTCTGAAGGTTCAGCCTCTGTACATGTGCAGAAGCGCTTCAGTTTCAACAGGGCTCAGCAAATTGCTTTGTGTCTCATCCATGTACTGCGTGTACCTCACCAGAATTCAGAAACAAGAGTTTCTCTGCTGAAATATCTTTGGTGGTCTGCTCCAGGAGGTCTCAAAGCCTCTCTCTCTCATGCACCAGCAGGGACAGTCTCAGAGGCTACTGATTCCACTTAAATCATGGTGTGGTTGGTGTGGCACTGTCACTCTTTTTTCACAAATCTGCCCCAGAGCTGCAGTTCTCTCCTTTGACTGGGAGTATTAACAACTCCTATTTCACATGTCCCGTCTCTTTCAGAGACTGGCTTAACCACTAATCTGTGAGTTACTCCACCTTCCAGTTGAATCTGTGTCCCTGTGAAGAAAAGAATTAACGATTTCTGAGGCCTGAGGGAATACCCAGATGGAGCCTGGCTTTGTGACTGCAGCCCTCTCGCTGGTGAGCAGGATGCTACTGGTCTTTTGGCTGCAAATGAGCAATGCAGGAGCCATAACATAATAAGGAACCTGCCCTAAAGGCAGCTCCTGTGATACTGGAGAGAGAGCAGTTCCCACCAGCTGCTGTTCCTCCAGACAGTGGCTGAGACTTGCCACTGGCAGCAGCAGGACAGCTGGAGGAAGATGGGAAGGAGAACACTGGGGAGAGGGCCACCAGCAGCAACTGGAAGTGGCTGTAAGGAGGCAGAAGGCATATCTGAGGGATGAGCATGCCCACCTTCCTCCCCATCCCCCTGCTCTTTGCAGGCCCCCTGGCACAGACAGCAGCGTGGCCAGAGGTGCTGGCATTAGAGACTTGCATTTCAAGAAAGGCAGAATCAACGAAGGCCACTTCTTATGGCGCTGAATAAAACAAAAACGTCTATTCTGGGAGCAGACGCTAGAGCTGAGGTGACTGCCCTGCCACCTGGGCAGCGCTCACCCTTTCGCTGGCATTTTTGCTGCCCTTGGACATCGCCTGCACCATCAGGAGCTAAGCGCTTGAGTGGTGAGCACGCTGTGCGAGCAGATTTACGCTCTGCAGGCGTGCTCCTTAACGGAGGACGTGTCTGCCTGTTATGCCGGCTCTGTGATTAATCGTTTGCCGGACTGAGTACCCTCATCAACAGCCTTGTGTTCTCAGTGAGACGTTATGTGCTGGGGGAGTGGGAGGGTTCAGCAGAGTCCTCCTTCCCCATTCTTCATAGGCAGGCAGTCTCTTTCCTTCCCCCATGCAAAGCAAACATTCAACTATCAGGGGAAAAATCTAACTGCTGGGACAAATTGTAAACTTCTGCAGCGAAAAGCACAGACAATTAAGTCCAATGACTGGTTCTTTATTATAGGCTTTTCACTCCAGGTTCACGCATGGGAGGTCTGGATTCGTGCGGTGCGTGAAGCTGAGCAAAGGGGCATAGAGAATGAGGGATTAAATCAAAGGGAGGGTGGGGTGATCGAAATTGTGGGAGGGAGGAACAAGTGGGAGGAAAGAAGGGAGGAAGGGAGGGGAGATAGGAAGGGTACAGGCAGTTGAAGAATGGGAATGGGTTAGTGGGTGATCACACAGATGATGTGAATCATCCTGTGCTGATCTCTTCTTCCACTCTGTTGGCTGCTGGAGCTATCACTTGACATTTTTTCATGATGTCTCACTGAGAAGAGAAGTAACTCTCATGTTTCCAGTGAGCAGAAGGTGAGCTGTTAAAAGTTAAAGACTAGAAACTAGGAGCTTTTGGAAGAGATGCAGCTCCTCACTGATCTGGAAATAGAGCTGAACTGGAAACTTCATTAAAAAGTTTAAGTCCTTGCCACCTGGCAGATTTCCTACTTTTTAAAGGGATGATTACAGTCCAATAATGTGTTTTGCTAAATTATGGGAAATGATTCATTTTTAATGTGGCATCCCCAAAAGAATTCTTTTCACTGAGTTGTATTTTTCCCCTCACATGATCAATTTGAGATGTGTAAATATCAGTACATGATATTTGCAACCGGAGTCAGTTGCAGAGCTTTTCCTGAATTAAACTTACCATCTACCAGACATCTCAGCACTTTTGTAAGGAACAGGAAGACAAACTTTAAGGGTTTGTCCTTCCTTGTGGGCTGCAGGATTTGGCTAGTCCAGTTGTACAGAGGATATATCTGTCTTGAAGACTTTTCTGGATCTGGGCAGGGATCTCTTGTACTTCATCTTCCACCACAAATATCCCCCTTGAGGTTAATTTGTCTGTCCCAGTAGTGTTGCCAAGAAGAACTAATTGAAGTAGCATCTAACAGTATTGTTGGACACTGTGATTTTAATTTCCAAAGTGACTACAGTAATTTTTTTCAGCTGGGCCTCAGTGCTCTTGTTGGCAGTCATCTTGTTTGAGAGGATGACTCTCCATTCTTCTCGTCTTTCAGTAGAGTCTTCTGTCGCCAGATACTTTCTTGATGTTAATTTTAAAAGTTTTGAGGCACCCGATCTTTTATTCTTGAGGGTTTGCATGGAAGCTTTGGAGGTAAGTGGGTATCCAGAGACATCTGGCCTTGGCAGAGTACGTCCCTCTGGGCCACATGGCCCACCTGGAGTCCCTCCAGCTCTGCTCCCCAGGGTGGCCGACAAATGGGACAGAAGGTGGCTTTATTTTGCTTCTGCTGCCAAATGTAGTGGCAGCCTAAGGGCAGCTTTTACTATCTGAGTGTATAATTTCCTATATATTATCAATTAGAGGAGGCTCATCTTTGCTGATGAACCACCAGTGTCACGTCAGGCATTAGAGGGGAAAAACCTGGTCAACTAGATCACCATGACTATATCCAAAGCACTGTCGTACGTTAGAAGGAGCTATGTACGTACACTATAGGGAGGTCATCTAGCAGCCAAGATCTGAAAAAGGAATAAAAGATCTGTAAACAAAGGCAAGGAATATTGGTTCCCCGTTTTTGAGCACACCCAGAACGTGCATGGCAAAGCTCCTCTACAAACAAAAAGATAAGCTCATCCAGGTACTGCTGGTAAGACACAGCAGAAACAGCCTTCACAGTCTTTGGGTGTTAGATTTACCTCTGTGACTTCAGAATGAAAAGCTCTGGAAACTAAAAAGACATGCGATCATAGAAGCACAGTTCGTGGCGTATTTCCAAATAAAAGCAGAAGAATCATCATGTTAGAGGGTTTAAATTATTTATGTCTTCATCAAGCTGGTTTATCTGAGGTTGCGTTTTATCTGTATCTCATTAAAAAGAGTAAATAACCTAGAGTCATAACTGGATAATGTTGCATGGGCAGGCCTTCCCATGACTCCAGCATCAACATGTGGAACGGCTGTAATCCAGACCTGGAACTGTTCACTAAACAAAAATCAGCCCTCACTTTGTTTTTGGTTTTTAAACCTGATTGCAAATCCCATATCCTTTTTTTGTTGAAATGCTGCTCAGCGTTCCAGTGAGACTGGAAATCTTAATTAATTTATCAACTGTACTTTATTTCCAATGTGACACAGGGAATGATTTCGTCTATGCCTGCTGTCAGAACTTTTCAAACTGGAGACGTATCAACAAAAATGATATCATATGTTGCTCATTGTTGTGAACTGTGTGCTTTATGACAACAAGATAGAAGAGGAAGATTTATCGGGAGAAGATTGCCAGATGCTGTCCAGAGAGTAGAGGAGGTCTTCAGCTCTGAACAAGGCTGAGTGCTTGTTTCTTACCAAGCCAATAAAGTCCTGGCACTGTAACAAATGCTGCATGTGTATTTGAAGGTTTGAGAGGGAGACAAAGAATAATAAAATTTCCTAACTGAATGGGGATAGAGTTAGCTTTGAAAGCCACAGCACAGTTTCTTTCCAGATGTCCAAATTAAAGCACATCTCATTATATATATTAAAAAATAATCTTGAGCATTCCAATTATCTATTAAAAATACAAGTCTTTTATATTTTATGGAGACTGTGAGTTTTAGAAAGCTGTTTCCTCTGTTTGTCCTTGTCATGGTTTAACCCCAGCCAGCAACTAAGCACCACGCAGCCGCTTCCCCCTCCCTGCTCCCAGTGGGATGGGGAGGAGGAAAAAAACATAAAACTTTTGTGGGTTGAGATAAGAACAGTTTAATAACTAAAGTAAAATAAAATACACTACTATATAATAATAATAATAATAATAATAATAATAATAATAATAAATAGTAATGAAAAGGATTATAACAAAAAAAAGATAAATAAAACCCAAGAAAAGACAAGTGATGCACAGTGCAATTGCTCACCACCCGCTGACCGATGCCAGAGCAGCCATCTGCCCCTCACAGCCAACTCCCCCCCATTTATATACTGGGCATGACGTTCCATGGTATGAAATATCCCTTTGGCTAGTTCGGGTCAGCTTCCCCCGGCTCTGCTCCCTCCCAGCTTCTTGCACACCTGCTTGCTGGCAGAGCATGGGAAACTGAAAAGTCCTTGGCTTAAGATAAGCGCTACTTAGCAACAACTAAAACATCAGGGTGTTATCAACATCATTCTCACACTAAATCCAAAACACAGCACTGTACCAGCTACTAAGAAGAAAATTAACTCTATCCCAGCTGAAACCAGGACAGTCCTCCTTGCTGCTGCTGCTGGAATAAACTATAAACTCTGACTTCCAAGATAACAGCTAAGTAGCAACGGCTAGTGATTGGTAAAAGTAGTTCATATGAAAGACCAGGTTTGTTCCTGTGCCGACCAGGTTGCTGTCTCCCACTAAACACACAGACCTTCCAACAGAAGGAAAAAAATTTTCTACTCTGTTTTACCTTGTGCCAGAGTAAAAGGCACAAGAGAGAAACCATGGCAAAAACTAGCAACAAGAGTAAGAAAAGCAGTACCAGCCTGGAGAAAGATGACCAAGTAAAAGAAAACCTCCAGAGAAAAGGATGATTTAGAGTCTGTACAAAGGGTCTTCCTGGGGCTTCATAGTAAAATTACAATTTGACCACTGTGAAAGGCTCACCATTCTGGTGGAATTAAGGGGTGAAAAGGGAACAAGGAGTCCGTGGAGGCTGCTGGATATTGGGATATTGCTTAGATATCTAAGCAATCTTAGACAGCTGCCAGATACTGGCATTCTATGATATCCAGCAGCATAATGAAGAAGCCTAGATACAACATACCTACTGTCATGAAAAAAAAATTGAGGTAGGAGAAAAAAGGAGAACGATTTGCTTTTCTTGGGGTCGTTGGTTTTTTTTTTTTCCATCTTTTCATTTGCTGATGTTTTTTTACATTCATGGAATCTCTAACATGGCTTCCAAAAAGCTTTGGAAGTAAAAGAGGGCTATACACAAAGAAGTTCCTGATTGTTACCAAATTTAAGGCAACTAAAATGAGGGATTCAAGATAAGCAAATCTAAGAGGTATCAAGATAAAAATTAATCAGGCTTAATAACAGTAGTATTATGAAAATCAGTAATGTGTTTTTAAGTAAATATGGGAGTACATGCATGAACGAGATCTTGGAGGAGTGTGTACATTGGCTGCACAGTAAGCGGTGGAAAGAAAAGAAAAAGGAGAACTTTAAAATGAGAATCTGAATAAGTGCTGTTGGTACTGAAGTGGTTAAGAGCTGAGAGAATTGTGGGGTTAGCATGTATATTTGAAGATTTGAGATGGAGAGAATGGATTTTATTCTTATTGAAGAGGGATACAGTTGGCTTTGAAAGCCAGAAGTCAGCTCTGTAAGTGTGTGTTTCTAACAACTGATGTGTTAAAGCCAATTTTTCTGATTATGTAAAGAGGGACTGTTGATTTAAGTTAAGCCATAAAGTTCATCCTTTGTTATAAAGAAGAGGTGGAAGCAATGGATAACATACACAAAGTAAAGACTGATAAACAGATCACCAGAAACTCACCAGTGGAGAGAGAGGTTGCTTAGCTTTGGTTTAACTTTTTTTTTTCTGGTTTTATTATCATATATGTGCAAGTGAAAGGGAAAAGATATAATATTATTATCAGATTGATTGCTATAGCTGAACTTAAAAACAACAGAAAAATATTAACAAATTGAGGTAACATGGAGAGATAGACCCACTTTAACCATGCCTCCATCTCCAAACATGTTAAACTGTTTCTCTCAGTGAGGACAAATGTACCTCCATTATTAATAGGAGTCATGACTAACAGATCACTAATACATAAATGAACAATGTCTGTGTATGTAACAAAGTACATACAGGTAGATGTGACTTCATGTCTGTAAAATGTTGAGCACTATAAAAAAGAAAAGGTGAATCAGTTAAGTATAGAAATGCTTATTAGGGTAAAAAGTACTTTGAATGATTTTGTAGCATTATGTGTAGTTTTGCCGCACTGAGGTTAGAAAAAAAGTCACTTTGTGCAGGGCTATATTGGGGATATTTTTAAATGCTTATGGGAGGAAACTGATGGAAAGGAAATATATGGTCAAAACCAGAGGTTTGTCATTTGTGGAGACTGATCATCAAAACTTTCTGTATGTGTACAATATGCAAGCGTTCCAATTTAATGAAAAGGGGATTTTTTTGCTAAAAGAGCCGACCAGGTAATGTTAGAAATGTACAACAATGTTAAAAGAAAACATCTTGCCACTGGGGTCATATAATTGCAAATTCACCTGCTCACTCAGGGTGTGGTAACCCAAAATATGTTCTGTTTTAACCTTGCTATTTATCAGTCAAGATAGATTAGAACAAGAGAAAACTTTCTGGATGGTTTTGCTGTCCAGATATTTCTAGCTTAAATTGCAAATCAACCTGTGCAAAACATCTGTGAAGACCTGCACCTACAGCCATCAGATGATTGCTTATATTTTAACTTAATCATATGTGGCCTTATAGATTGCTTAGAAACGGGTCAGTTGTATATGTAAATCTTTTCAGTGCATAAAGTGACAAAAATATGTGTATTTGTAGTGTAATTCCCATGAAGGGTCATGATTACAATTACGTGATATGCATAGAAATGACCATCAAACTCCATCACATAAAGGCAGTTGTTTGATAACTTTAAACTAGTGCCTTTAGGTACCTGCTAAACTACTGAGGTGCATACTAAAACACCCTGCCTTTACTGGATTCGTCAGCTAGGTAGCTTTCCAGAAATTACAGTCCGTTAGAATAACAAAGAGATTACTCATATTGCAGCTATGGTGGGAATCCCTCCTAATGGTGGCTTCCCACAGCTACAGGCATTTTCAAACGGGGCTTTCCCTTTTACAGTTGTCATTTTAATTGTTGTAATGATTTTGTTAACTGTGCAAATTGTTTTGGCTATAAAAATGAAATGCTTAGCAAAACGAGTAACGGCAATACACCAAAGCTGTGAATTACAGGCCATCCACAGGCCTGTAACTGTCATTACAAGGCAGGACCAGGTAGGAAATAGCAGATGACTCCTAGAAGAGCCTTTGCTCAGTCCCGATCAGGAGCTTTTAGCCAAAAGGGTGTTTGCAATATCCTTTCTGTTCTTGTGAGTGATATAGCTCGCAGTTTGCAGACTATCAGAAGGGGAAGTTTTGGTTGCCCATAATAACACGATGTATGTAACGTTAGAAATAATACCTCCTATAGGACGTGTGACAGTGAACCAGGTTTCATGGGCTGGCTCTGCAGTAATTTCTCCTGGAGTCACAGAACACAGAGCTTCCTTGCTTTTCAGAGCAGTAAGTTTGTGATGCAACAGGACAGATTTTGTAGAAATCTGCCTTCAACTGAAGAAAGAGATTATGGGGTCAAATTCCTGTGTACCAGAATGGAAAGAGTGCGCTGGTAGGAAACAGCATCACAAAGCATATAGTCAGAGAAATGGAAACAAAACTGCAGTGTCCCAGACCTCAGAACAGTCCAGATACCATCCGTGAAAGGACAAGATTGGCTCAGTGATGTGCATCCCAGAAAGGCAGGACAACAGCCCTACTGTAGCTTATTTCTGTGAATACAGAGGACTAACACAATAACAGCCCGTACCAGAAGGCAATAGTGCTGTGTTAGTGGTTTGTAGACAATATTAAATCTTTCAGAACATAGAAAAATACCCCTGCAAAGCAGGGTGAGTTTGAAAAGACTGCTAGTGAAGGGTAAGGGAGCCTGACATGTGAGTCTTCTCAGGAAACTTGTTCAAAAAACTATATAGAGAGTCCTCATCATTACAAAGGTATGCAATACCTAATATCAGTTTGTGGCAGCCATGCAAGCCATCACAGACAGAGGTGATCATTTATGGACGCAGGACGACTGTTGTGTGACTATTCACTCAATGAATTTATTACACAGAATTATTCACACCATAGTTTGAAAGAGCCTGGTGTTCCCAAATTAGCCTCAGCAGTCTTAGCATCATGTAACAGTGGATCTAACAATCTATTTCCCAGTAAAATTGAAGGGTAACCTTAGCCTCCTGTGTCAGGGCCTGATCCTGTACTACAGTGCAGATAGTCTTCTCAATTGTAACAATACTTTTGGGGAATTCTAACAACATTTTAAATGGATAAATCCTCCTGAATAATATGTTCATACATTTTAAATCTCCTGTCTGCATTTTTCTTTCTTTACCTTAACTTACCATTTGTGGAGCTACAGTAACATGAGTGGAGCTACAGCATTTATTATAGGATAAAGTGCAGAGCACCTGTAAGATAAGACCAAATTGAATATATGGCAGTTTAGGCAAAATAGCAGCATTTTCAGCACTCCATACAGGGCTATAGTAAACTTACCCTCTTTTTCTGTGTTTGTTTGCAGGGTGTAACCACAGATTCACTATATACTTCTTGTGTTTTTTAATTTGGTGTCTAATTTTCCCAAAGCATTGTGCAGATCATTTTGAAATGTCCATAAAACATACATTTTAAGCAGACAGAGCATCAAGTTGAATTTCAGTCTTGGCTTACATGTGCAAGTTGAAAGAGCCAAAGGTGCAACAGGGATGCTGCAAACTCTGTTCTGTGCCCTGGAGCAATCTTACACTAGCAGGATAATCGGTTTATTTGATTATTCAATTTAAAGCCTTTTCTGATTGTAATGAAGTGACAGCATCCTTCTGTAATGGAGAGTTTGTTATAGGAAATGTTGGTGAAAGGCTTTTTTGTTCTTCCTTTACTATTTTTAAAATCACTTTGCATTTATGAGCCTTCTGTCAATTTACTTTGTGCACAGCCTGAGTATTTTAACTAGAGATGAAACTTAGGTTCTGATTTTTGAGTGTTGTCAAAGTATAAAGTGTTGGGTTTGTCCTTTTCACAGAGAAGAGGATGAGTCACGATAGCCAGTTCTGAGACTGGATTTAGTCTTAAGGTCTGGATTCTATGACTTTCCAAAAAATTTAGTGTTTTTGCCTTGGGTTTTAATACTCTAATATTTTAGTTTCATTAATATTTGAGTATTTTTATTTTAATGTCCTGATAATGTCATTTCTCTGTGTATGTCTTGTCATTCTTTATATTCTAGAATTTAATCTGAAGACTTTCTTTCTACTCCCAATATCTTCCTCTTCATGAAACTTATGTTTAATCTTTAACTATATATATATTTAGACTTAATTCAGCCCTTACATAAGTGGATATATCTCCCAGGAACTTGAAGTCACTTGTATCTATTTATGCAAACCTGAATTTGACCCGCTGCTTTCTTTGTGAATAAGGAATAAGGAACAACAAAGAGCTTAGGTTGTTAGTCATGAACCACGTCATTAGTTATACAAAATTCATTGAACCCATTTCTTTGCTGATATTACATAAATACATCAAAGCCTTCACATCCATTGCTCAATTGCTTAGCAACTCATGCTTTTTGTGTTTTCTTGATAGGACTCCTGAGCGCTCAGATTTTTTGCTGGATGAATAGTATTGAATCAGAATCTGAGATCCTTAGATTACCAGCCTGATTGCTGTCTCCAGTTCTATGGGTCTCCCAATAATCAGAACTGTGTATTCAAACTCCAGGTATGGATGGGAGCATAAAAAAGGTGAAAATAGTTGGATTTTGAAGGGTGGGGAGAGATACGTTCACACTATGGTCAGAAAATGCTCTGTATTATCAGTGGGCACTTCCAAGTCAAATTTTCTTCTTCCCTCATTTTTGCCAGTAATTTATCCTTTTAAATGAACATATCTGCTCTCTCCCAGTTCATTTAGATTTTTTTTGTACTTTCCCAAAGCTTGTTAGCACACTCCTTTTTAATAGCTTCTCCTGACTGTTTCCCCCCACTTCTATCTCTTTCACAGAAGTAATCAGAATTGACTGAAGCTCCCAGTGCACACTGGCCATTTCCACCAAGTTAAGGAAATAGATTAATTAAAATATCAATGGCTTTTAATGTTACCCTTCTTTAAAATCCAAACTATCTGACCTAAGCATTTCACTGATACTTCTCACATTAGTTGAAGTAACACAAAAGAATTTTTAAAAATTACTGAAAGAAAGATTTCTGCCCCATTTTAAAGATGCAGGGAGGCAGGCACCTAGTGAACTCTGAAAAAAAGATCCTTGAGTATTTTTGGCTAGAAAAAAGCCCACTAATTTTAAATCCTTAAAGCACCACAGCTAATAAACTTTGGAAAAGTATATGTTCTGTGTAATGCTCAGCCTCAGATAACAAAGCTCATTTTTCTGTTTAAACATCCTACTTGAGGTTGTGACTGGACATTAACATATGATGCTGTGATTATTACTGAATAAACAGTTTAAACACGGTTTTTAAGCATTTTTGCAACTCGAGAATATTTATTCTTATATGTAATGCTCACTTATCCACTTAATTATCTGTATAGTTGTGTAATTGTTCTATATTTTATGAACAAACTTTTTTTATATACGTTACCAAGAAAAAGGTTCAACAAAAGGGGAGAATTATGTGAGCAAAGAGAAGAAGACATCAGATTTATGAGAACTCATACATTGCAGTACATAAAAACATGCAACTCCTTTCAAACTAGATGTTAAAGTTGAAATTAGTAGCTGGCATGACACGGAAGATCAGTGTCATCTATTAGGTCAGCAAGCCAGGGTTCTGAAAAGTCCCAGTATCATTTTTGTTTCACCCTGAAAACCTGAAGTAGAGTGGAAATTGTATTCTTATGTTTTCCTAATTCCCTAAGTATTTTCCAAAGTAATAAAAACCACAAAGCATTTATTATGCCTTATTGCACTGTCAGAGTCTTATTAGTGGTGCAATAGCAGGTAAAATAGAAATGACAGAGCTGAAAGTCACTAAAGGCTTGAGAGGTTGTGGCCACTGATAACATGAAGGCACATTGATATGTAAGAGAAGAGAATCGGCTGATCAATGAATGGTTAGAATGGCTTGGCTTGCTATGACCTAGACTGCTTCCTAAATATTTCTGAGAAGGCCATCAGATTTTCCCCAGTGTTAATGGAGAGAAAGAAAAAAGTGTTTATAGCCTTTAAGAAAAATCTGAAGAGTGCCGTTATGACCTGCTGGGTACCTCGTGATACTTGGTAATCAGACTGAAGGGGAAAAAAAGTTATTGAAGATTCTACAGCAAATGGTTTAGTTCACTTTATTTTTCAGTCTTCACAGTGCTATCTTTGCAGATTACTAGCCTTTTAGCAAATATGATAAGATGCTAGTCCATGTTACAAAGAGAATAGCAATTACCAAATACTTGTGCAATAATTCACTTGAGCTAATATAAGTAAGATAGACAGAAGTGGTAGGAAACAAGCAAATTAACTGACTAATGTTATGGACCCTAACCCCGGAAAAAGACAGCATATGAACATTTAAGTGTTGTCCAGATTTACCTAACATGACAGGCAAGAGTTAAATTCATTACAGGGGTACAGGAGTTCAGCTATTTGAATTCCTCAAGTATTCAATTGAATACAATGCTGTGAATAGAAACGTAAGCACAAAACTTTGTTAGGCTTGATGATCTTGAAAGTGAGACGATGTTTTTTGATGTCTGTACAGAAGTCACAGGGATAGCTTTGAGGCAGATGAGCACTTTTAGTGTTCAAGTTTCTCAATGTCAGCTTCAGTTGGAGGTATGCGGCTTCTCCTCTCTATCCAGAAAACAGCTAAACATTAGTCAGTAAATACAGTGGGTGAAACAATACAGAAGTAATATAATAGCCTATTTTAGGTAAATGGGGGCAAACTGGGCCTAGGAATGTCTTTGGTACATCTTGTGAGTCTTGTTAAGTAAAGAAAATGGAACTGGAAAAAGAAGCCAAGCACCAGGATAAATCAGACCAGGAAAGAAGGAGGTCGGTATGCAGAGGGAATGAGAAGTCAAGCTGGGTAAGAGCAGCTTCTGTGCCCTCCTCGAGGCCAAGAATAGATCTCTGAGGTTCCCAAACCTCGGCTGGCACCAAATCTCTTTGAAAGGTGTTGGCACTGCCCCAGATGTACCTGTTGACACAGAAGATAATAAACCATTGCTGGTCTCATTAACTCAACTGGCAGAAAGCAAATATAACCTTGTTCATGAACCGTATAGAGGATGACATTTCACAGGACTGAACTTGTTTTGGATTTTTCATGTGGAAGATTAGATAAAAAGTCTCTTCACTAAAAGAGTATCATTGCAAACTAGAGCGTCCATGCATCCTTTTCCTGGCTCCTTCATGTGTAGGCCCTGTAACAGACTTACTAAATGACACTTGAATTTAGGCTGCGAATAAGGGTCATAGCTGAGTCTAGTCTCATTGCTGCTGAAGCTGGAAGGGATTATCTGAGACCACGGAGTGCAGGAGGAAAACATAGTTATGTGTTTAAGGTTGCAAATACTGTCCAGTTGAACAGCATTATGTCTCTGCCTCTACTGTGTGATGCCACTTTGTAAAACTACTTACCAGATGTGCTGTGTTCCTTATTTTTGGGGACCTAGACTGATATGGAGGGGTCAAATTTGTAAGAGTCTCTAGTATTTACAGCTGCAGCTGAAGTCAGTGATAGTTTTCTTTTAAGCATAAAGAAAGTAATATAATGCTAACTACCCTCAAAAATCAGTTTGCTGATGTTTCAGACTGGCTCCTAAGACTGATGAAAACTTTTGATCCCATTTTTTCTGTCCTCCAGTGCCTCATCTGTAAAAGGATAACATCAATCTTCAGAGAGGCTTATGAACATATGTTAATGCTTGTGAACTATTCATATTCCATTTTTATGAACATGACAAAAAAACCTGAGGAAATTAACAATTTGGTCCTCCTAACAGGGTTTGGGATGTCTTTTTGTGGTTAAAATAGTGGTTTATTAAAATGTACCAGTATCATGTAAAAGAAATTGTTTTTAAAGTTCACCTTGAATACAAAATAGGAGGATTACACTTCTTTTGAAAGTCAGTCAGTCAGCTGTAAATACAGGTTATATACAAAGTTGGTCAAAAGCTGAGCTTCCTGTCTAAATGAACGTTAGTTGGAGTCACTTCATGACTGTCCATTCTTTCTAAATGAAAGGGATTAAATTAACAAAATGCTTGGTTCCATCACTAGTCTCCCCTTTTAAAGGGAACACCCACAAGATCTTGAATGTTGACTGATGTCTC
This sequence comes from Gymnogyps californianus, assembly GCF_018139145.2. NCBI lineage: Eukaryota > Metazoa > Chordata > Aves > Accipitriformes > Cathartidae > Gymnogyps > Gymnogyps californianus. The sequence goes on from NC_059471.1 coordinate 179,476,672, forward strand.
AGATGAAAACAGGCCACCCTCTGAAAAATGAATATAAAACAAAATATTAAATAGCTGCGCATCAAGTGGCACTACTTATTGTGTACTCTGACCAAAATAGAGGTCCTGGGTACAGAAAAAACTTGAGTTCATATAATAAATATCATAATACAGGCACAAAGTATCAGAGTAACTGTTGCACCAGAAATCTTTATTCTATGCTAGATTTTACAACTCTGCTAATATTTTTTCAATTCTGTGTATATATCAGGTAGAGGATCACTACATAAACTGAGATCAACACACTATCAATTCTCCTCAGAGAACTTAATCCTATATATAATAAGAGATTTTACATAAACCTTTATGAACTCATAAATAGAAGATACTTCAAAGGGAGAAACTAAAATATTGTATTAAAAACTATTCCTTTGTACTTCTAACTTTGTATGTCTAACCATATTGCAATTAGAATCATGGCTGAGATTTGCAGAACAGGGTGGAGAATATAAACTACAATCTTCCATTAAAATTAGTTAAATTCAGAGTTTGTCAAAGCATTTTAGCCACGTATTCTGTCTCATTAAAGAAAAAATATTTAGTGGAAATATATCTATTTTTCATAACACTTTCCCGTGGACATTTTTTGAAGTCATTTCTGACCAGAGAGAGAAAGGAAGTGAGTGAGAGATGCTGAGAGACCAACCCTGACTGAAAACCTGAGGGTTCTTTTAATCCCCAGACAGTTCCATCATCTCCGAGGCCTGCCCTTCCCACTGCCCAGGAACTCCAGTCCATCTGGTCTCAAGTTCATTCAGATACTGGAACTGTCCCTCAGCATTATGGCAAGTAGTGAAACCAGTAGTAAAACTGTTCGTCACAGAATACATAGACAATAATATGGTGGTGGTTGGCTTTCCAGCAGCCAGAAGCAAAGACCATTTACCATAGCCTCCATATTCCGTGGAAGGCCATGCAGTTGCTAGTTCAACATCAGTTACTCCATACACATGAACCAGTGTTCTTACCATGTTTATGATACATGCATTCTTGCCTTCTTTTCAGAGCATTTTTGACTTTCAATAAACCTTTTGAATGAGCTATTGCTACCTACAAGTTCAGCTGAAGTCAGCAGAAGTACAAGCACCATGTCTTTCTAATTAACCCTATTGACATAATTCAGCAATTAAATAAATACAAAGCTTCTGCAAGCAGCTCTGTTTTCATTTTACTTGCCCGTGGTCTTTGCAGAATGTCAAATGATAGTAGACCTATTCTCCACAGCCCAATTCAGCCCAATTAATACATCAGTGCCAAATGTATGGAAAATGCTGATTTATCACTTTTGCACACTCTTCAATTACTCTATGTACACAAATGACAACATAGGACAATGCAAAACTGAGTCTAGAGAGTCTAGAAACTGGAATGGAGCAGAAAGAGAAATCATTCCCACTTCTTTAATTCTTCGAAGAGGCTGGAGTAAGATTCTTTTCCACGTTAATCAGTTCTGAATAGAACATAAACACAGAAAGGGAAAGATCTTCAAACAAGAGTAAACAACAATATCATATTTTAACCAGATAAAAAGCCCATATGGGACAGGGAAAGTTCATGAAATCAGTATTGGCCTAGCAACTAACTAAAATTTTGTTTCAAAATAGGATGGGAGGAATTAATGATGACCAAAATTCTGAGCCCAAATCATTAAAAGAAGACACAATAGAAATTACAGATGTGTTCTGAGCCCAAATCATTAAAAGAAGACACAATAGAAATTACAGATGTGTATGTCCATGGATCAACTCTGGGTTTATATAAAGCAATGTAAACTCTAGAGTGACTAATGAAGACAGACTTTTCCAGAACAGAAGCCTCAACTATGAAAGCTCCCAAGCCTATTCCCTCTCCTACAAGATAGCACACGTCATCTTAATAATATGCTTAACTGTGATTGAAGTCAAGAGAACTTTGGCATAAGTTTAAAGTTCTTGAACATATGGTTATGTGATTTACTGGCTCAGATTCTCTATTTGCAGCTGGGTAAGGCTGGACAACAGATAGAGATAAGGATCTTTTTTGTAATTCTAGATCTAAACAAAAGTACCAAAAATACTGAGAGTAATTAGGACAACACTGGCTGGAGAGGAAGAAATAAATTTTGGTCCTTTTATAAGGAATAATGTCCTAGATATAAACTTATGCAAGGAATAATATCTTTTGTGTTTTTTTCTCACATGCAGTGAAAAGAAATAATCCTTTGTTTAAAGACAAAGAAAGAAGTCTGATAAAATGACCTAGTAGAGTGACCATCCATTTTGGTTACATTTAGACTAAAAGGCCAAATTTAGGGGTCCAATCTCATGAAATGTGAATCTAAAGGAACCAAGACAAGTAAAAAATCTGAGTTTACATTAATATAGCTTACATCATAGGATCAGGAGAAGATGCAAGTTCTGCCAACTCAGGTTCTCCTTTAAGTTTAGTCCATTATTTAAAATGATTATAGGTAAAATAAAAACAAGAACTTTCTTCAGCTGACATAAGAACTGGCTAACATTCCAGTCCTGTAAAACATCTATCTGCCACCATGCAGCTAAGGTCTGTACCATGAGTCTGTAAGCCAGCAATCACATTAGGCTTATATTGTAACACATTTATAATTGTGATAGCCACTTTGAAATAATACCAAATGCTGGAGCACAATAGATCTATGAATATTAGGATGAGATGAAATAATTTATGCTCAGAGAAGGCAGATATGGGAAGTGGAAATCTTTGAATGATCGAATATCTATATCCATGGCAATCTATGGCATTTTTTGTGATATATAGCGCTATTTGAAGTATTAGCCCACAACAAGATAGTTTTAAGGGCCAAATAATTCTGTGAACAGTCCAATCTTTGATCGAAGACAGAATCCTTCATGTAGCTAGGCTTGCACTGGAGCTGTCATGGTAAAGGAAAGACTCAAAAAAGTTACTCAGTGTGTAATGAAAAGAGCCGGTTAAGGCTCCATAATCATCCATTAAAAACCCTGTAGGATGAACAATAACTAAAACTACGTGAAAAATGATCGACTACAGAAAAGCTTTTGGTATGCAGTATGTCAATCTTTGCAGTGCATGCAACATTCAGCCTTGCTGTCTGTTACAGAGATTTGAATAGATGTCTTGAAATGAAGGCATCCTTCAAGTTATCTTAATTTAGTGATCTTACCACAGGCTCTCTGGGGAATTCATGTTTTTCGTCTTGTGTATTTTCAGGCTTCCTGTGTGGGAGACTGCCAAAAAGGATTACTAATGCAAATGAGATGAGGCTACTCTTTCTTAAACACTTGAAATCCTCATTCCCAATGGAAAATTTTATATTATATTTACACAGTCATATATTAACAAAATAAAAATGAAGACATTTGACTCCCAAGATTTGTCTCCTTCTGAAGCTGGTACAGGAAATTGTTCCAATCTGGAGCTTGCTCAGATGTCAGTTTGGTGCCTGATGACCATGCTTAAGGCTGCTGTAATGTATGTTGTTCTGAAACATCCATTCCAAGGATGTGCCAAGAATGCAAGAGCGTCCCTTATCCTACACATCTTCCCTAAGCATGGATTTGACAGGAAAAATTGCTGAGTGGTTACTCTTAGGGAAGCATTGTGGTAGCAAAACGATTCTTATTACACAATTTAGTTTAAGTACAAAGCATTCTAAAGCAACAAATCACTTGTAATCTGTAAATTGGAAAAGCTTAATCATATAAAAATTCAATGAGCCAAGACAAAATTAAAGCTTACCTGGTCTTTCTTGCTCCATATCAAAGCTTGACTACTTTTATAGTTTTCTAATCGTGTCATAAAACATGAACTAGGAAAAAAAAAAGTTCTCCAGTGACAGCAACAACTTTTTTCATCCTGATTTTTGATTTTCTGATGATGTCATGCATGACCTCCAATAAACTACCTTCAAAGCCTGAGGATTGGAAGAGTCTTTCCACGTTGTGTCTTGTTAAGGGCTGCTCTTTAGCCAGCCTCCATAACCACCATGGGAGCAGCTTTTCTCCATGGACTTACAAACATTTATGAATAAAAGTTATTATTTCCAGTGCTCTTTTGTGCAGGCTATTGTGTTTGCAAATACTGATTGTATCAAGATAACCTTAATAAGCTTTCTGTCATGACAGGTCATCTTGGAAAGCTCATTTGGCTGGAGGAACTATCCATATATTATCACTTTCTATACAGAACAAGCAATAGTATCAGACTAAGCCTAACAGAGGTTTCCATATTTGAAAGAACATACTCTTTCTCTAATTTTTATTTAATTGGCATTACAAAACTGCTTGACAAGCACTAATTAATCTACAGGTAAATTCAGCATTACTATTCCCATATCATTAGTGGGGTAGGAAAGTAACAGGATTTCATGTCCAGCCTATCTCTAAGGAACGAGCCATTGCCAGAAGTGAGGCACCGCACAAGAGTCTCTCTCTTCTGAGCGTAGCTCATTCTTTCGAAGAAACTTTCTTCTGACCTGTGGTATCACATACCTACCTACCTCTAGCCAGCAGTTCACTCTCAGTTCATTCTCACTCTCCATGGGCCATCTAGCCCTTCTGCTCCCTCAGCCAAGGCCAGTGCTTGTATGGGCTTGATCAGGGAGCTGAGCCACGTGAAAATGAAGAGATATTTTTGGATTGTGTGTGTGTGTGTGTTTTTGGGTTAGCTTCCAGATGCACCAGTTCCCCAGTGCAACTGACCACAGGGCTGCTTGAGTGCTCACACTGGCGAAAGGGAGGCAGCAGGCCTGGGTGCAGGGATGCCTCTCTCAGGGACAGCTCAGTTTTAGGTTGATTTAAGCTGGCCACAAAACCATGCCCGTATCTTCAGAGAAACAGAGCCTTCACAGAGCCATATGGTTTCATAAATGACAGTCTAAGCAGTACACAGCCAGTACAGATTAATCAAAGAAAAGACTTGCCAGCTGCTTGCAGTGAGGTCAAGCAAGTGGCATATTTGTTTATTGCACCACTAAACATTCATTTTTAAACTGCTGATCAGCAAATTCATACATATTGTATATCTAGAAAGCTCCCTTTTCATTTCTCTCCCAAAAGAAAAAGGTTAGTTCAAAACATCACAATTTCAGCGCATACTGTTTACTTGGTTGTCTGTGTAGAGGCCCATTATGCATAAATCAGTGCAGAGAAATAGAGGATTGTTTTATTACACAATGAAGTTTTCAAAAAATGTCTTAATTTCTTGTTCAGGAAATGGCACCATTGTTTACTTGAAACAGATATGTTAAGTGGTCTGGAGGAATTTTGTTTAAGGAGACAGACTAGCCATCATTGTGAGTAAGAGTGTTGCATTGTTCTTGACAATGGCAATTAGGAAGCTATTTTGATCTGAAGGTAATGAGCAAAAATGGCAAAATGCTATTCCAAAGCTTGACAAATTTTCCAAATGTTGAAAGCTGAAATAAGTCCAGTTCTTGGGCCAAATTTCAGATTACTCAACAGTATTGCTTAACATCAACAAGAAATCAGCTATGAAGAATCTCTGTAATTTCCATGGTATTAACTGCAATGCATTTCATATACAAATTAGCAGACCTGACAAGATGCTACATCAACCTCTTAAATCCCTCGAATTTTGTTATCCTGGGGTCAGATTAGCAAGATGTTAGTGAGCAGAAAGACTACTCTCAGCCCTTTTCCATATGAGCCTCCCCCTGAATCCTCTCAATTGCTTTTTCCTAACAACAGGGATGTTGGGAAAAAGGTTCCCTATAACCCTTCTACCTTCCAGCCCCTTCTCCCCAAGCTCCAGTCCTCCCATCTCCTCAAGACCTCTATGGACATTCCTCACCCTCCTTCTTCCCATTTACTTCCCTGAAATCCATCAGTCCCCCGCCCGCTGAACTTCCCATCAAACCTTCCTGGCTTTCCCCATTCTTCATCCTGTGCTCTTACCCGCCCAGGGACCCATTATGCCACAGGTGCAAAATTAAGTTCTGCCTTTCCAGGGATAATTTATTTTCAAATTACATCTAATTCTGTGTGAACTACTGAAAGGGCAAGTGTAAGCCAATTTAAGAGGAGCAAGATAAAACCGAAACATTTTACAATTGTATTACAATACCCAACACGCAACACTCAAGACATTTGTCTTGAACGAGATCATGTTCCCATGCTTCAGACCCCTGTGGAGCAGAACGTGTTGGCATACGGTAGCTTAAAATCTCCGCTGTATGCAGATTTTGCTGTTTGCAAGATGGGATGAGTGAGAGGCTTGTCAGGCAGCTAGTTGTGGTTCCAGATTCTCCAGCTAATTCAGTGCTTGTCTGGACAGCTCTAAACTATACCAGCTGCTAACAGTCCCCCTCAGGATCATTTTCTAATTGCAGATTACCAGACACAGCAGGGCATCCCTTTCTTCTCCGGGGTTCATCCTTGTGCTGGGATGGAGGCGAGGAGATTTATGAACCAAATAGGCAGCTGAGAATTGCCTGCGTGGTAGAGACAACTCAGTTGGTGAATGCTTGAGCGATTTCTGGCGCTTTTGTGCTCTTTCATGCAGGGAATCTATCTTTCACCATACTAATATCAGCCTGTTAATTCATCAGTGTGGGTATTATACACCAGAATGGCTTCATTGCCGTTCATTCAGTTGATTGGCATCTAGGTTTACGGTAATCCAGGACTGTGCTGTCCTATCAAATTCACGTGTCTGTGTCGTCACTTGTACTGAACTCACTTGTCTGGTCCGTCTCACTTGAGAAAGCCTTTATCTCGTGTTTTTCCCACACCAGAAATCTGATTGTCAGGTCCTTGGTGTTACATTGGTGCAAAGAACATGAAGCTGTAGTCTGTATGCCTAGGACATGATTTCAAATGAGAAAGTCTTAATAGCAGCAGTGATCCTTAAAAAATTTAATCCTTGTTAGTGACCTCTTCGTATTTCTCACCAAAAATATTTTGAAGCTTCAGTTATAATGTGGGGCACTCATTTTTTCTTACTAATCTTTGGAAAGTGCAGAAATCCTGCACAAAAGATGACAAAACATTGAGTAACATTTCAAATTCCAAGATCGCCTCTGTCAGTGGCTCTCCAAAATCACAAAACCTTCCAGAAGATCTTTTTACTGCTGAGACCTATCTTAACTGTGTGTCTGTGAAGTGTCAGTCTTATGGTGCTACCTAACCATTGCGTGAAGAATTTTTCGTACCTGTTGCTTGTGATAGGATTTTCTTTACCTGTCACTAGAGGGCAACACAGCTACTCACATCATTACACCACCCCGATAGACTCCCAAGCAACTCTCTGCTGAGACCCACGGGTGCGAATTTCACGTCAAAATTTGCATTCCCCCCCCCCCCCCCCCCAACCCATGCTCAGGTGCTAGCTTTAATAGTTGCTTGTTGAATACTTTTGAATGGACGATCCGGAATGACACTGAGAGGAAAACAATTAATGCTGTTTACAGCAATAGGACTTCTCTGTTTATCTCACTTCCTCATAGGGGTCATTGTGGGGTTATTATTTGCCCAGGTTGGATTAAACTGACCTTCTGAGAAGTGATTCAAGAGCAACAGGTATCTGAGTTTTGTGCAGGTGGGATGGGGGGGGAAGTTTGATTCTGTCACACGTAACTCAAATATTGCCAAACAGGCTGACTTGTCTTAACTTGCAAGCACCTGGCATAGAAACAATCTGTCATTTTGAACATTCCTAAACACAGTAATGCTCTCATTTAAGCATGACTATGTTGGCTACATTAAAGGGTGGTGTAATTTCCAAAGGAGATAACGCTGTGTGATTATCCAGTATCAAAGGTGATTTTAGTTGCTTCACTGAGATTAAGTTTTTACAGCTCCCTGTGATTTCTACCATGTTGCCAAACACCCTACTCTGTCTTGGAGTCAGAGTTCTCTGATTTCATGTGATTATCTTGGGACAGTTTCCAAGTATGTGTATGGTGGATTACAACCCGAGTATATTTTCTTCCCTGCTTACTCAAGTGGTGTCTCCAGATCATCTTTCAAGGAGCCTATAAATATATATGTTCAAGCCTCACAAATTCAAATGTGAAGCTCACATACTTGACTCCTTCCTCCTGCTTCTCTGCAGACATGTTTGCAGTGTAACCCCACAGTTTCTCTCCCATTCCATGTAGCAAATGCAAGTAACTCTAACCAACTATTAACTTTTTTTTTTTTTTAATAAAGAAGGTAAAAGACATCCATATTTAGGTCTTGCAAGTATTTTCTTTTGTGATAGGTGAGAGAAGGTCTTGTCAAGTTATAAGAGTTAAAATGGGAGAAAGGCTCTGGGGCTGTCCCCTCCCCCAAAACGCCATGCTTGAAGGAACATTATTCTACAGAAGTCTAATACATCTCTTAACCAAGTAGCCTTGTACATTGCATACATCCCTTGTCATATGTGATATGGAAGTCCCTCTCATGAACTAAGAATACTTGAGGAGTCTGAATGTAGGTATCTTTTACCACCATTTTTAGATGTATATGCTTCTGGTACATTGGGATACTACAGATACTTGCATTAAAGTATAGTTTGATTTTTTTTCTTAAAGCTTTAGGGTAAAAAAATAAGGTACCTTTTAATTTAATGGTAACTTTTTATTTAACAAGAACTTGTTATTAAATACAGCATCTTCTATTCGGAATGCAGGACTTGTTATTTGGGATTGGCTCACACGTTCATTTCCTTCAATATCCTTTTTCTGACATTGAACAGCATAGCAGACTTCAGACAAAGGCGGATGAAATCCTGCTGCTGGTTATAATGAAAACTGCCATTTTTCTTTCTCAGAAAAATTATGCAGAATTTACAAATAGTTGTATTCTAACACTCAGCTATATCCACAACATATTTTAAAAGAAATTTAGATGCTATCCTAATTTTTGTTGCTGGAGGCCAGCTTCACTTTTTTCTCTTAGTCTTTTTCAATCTTAAAGACAATAAAAGGTGATGAAAAATTCTTTGTGGTGAATCCCAAGACTAGGATATCCCCAAAGCAATGTGGTTAGTTCAAAACCAAGAAAAGCATTTAGTTCTGTAGATATAATCCAGTCCTTTCAGTAAGTGAATACAAGCCCATTAAAAACTAATCTAAAAAAAAACCCCACTAGATTTTGTTAGATTTGGGCAGTTAAATTCTCTCAAGAGTCCCTCTGCATGCAGCAGTTTTGTCTCTGGGCCCCAGGTGCTGGCACCCTGACCACACCACAGGACCACATAGGCGCTGAGGAAGAGCAGGAGTATGAACGGTACATGACAGCAGGAACCGGGCAGCTCCCATGACAAAAAAAAAAAAAAAAAAAAAAAAAAGTTGCCTTTTTTTTAACAACCCTTCTTGTGAATCGAAACAATCACCAAAAGTCAAAACGTGAACTTTTGCGCCCCCTGCCTTCCCCCCCCCCCCCCCCGACACCCCCTCACCCCCTCCGGGAAGAAAAATGAGGCAAAACCAGCAGGGACTCGCCAAAACGTGGCCGCGCTGTTTCCTCAGGACACCGCCCCAGCAGCAGGGCCAGCCAGGGGGTCCGCGACGACACGAAGTCGGCCGCCAGCCGTATGCTCAAGCCCCTTCCCTCCCCTCAGCCGACAAGGAGGGACACGCCGAGGAGGAGGAGGGTTGGTTTCACCCCCGAGGGGCTGCCGAGGGCAGCGGGGAGGGCTGCACCGCCCGCCGCCGCCCTGACAGGAGCCGCCTCGCGCACAGGTGGCGAGCCGTTGGCGAGGCGGGAAGGAAGGAGGGGAGAAGGGGAGGGGTGTATGCCCCCCTCCTCCCGACCCTTGGGCGGGCCGGGGGGATCTGAGTGGATGAAGCCCACGTCAGTCTAGGGGCAGGGCGAGGCCGGCGACGGAGGATGGTGGCCCCCGCCCGGCGTTGGGGCTCCAGTTGTGGAAGAGCGGCGGCACTATGCGGGCGGCCGCCGGGGTAGGAGCGGCGGTTGTGGGTGGAGGCGGGAAGGCACCTGCTTCCTTGTGAGGGGAGACGGGCTGAGGTGGGAGGGCTCCCTCCGCGGGCTTGCCCCTGCCCCCGGCTCTGCCGCCGCCGTTCGGCGGCGGCAGAGCCGGGGGCAGGGGCAAGCCCGCTGGTCCCCGCGGCTGTTTGGTTCATCTGTTTCTTTCTAGGACGTGGTGGGCATCCTCTGCCTGGTTTCTGTGGCGGCCGCGCTGGATTTCAAGTACCACCACGCCGAGGAGCTGGAGGCGTATCTGAAGGGGGTTCGTGCCGCGTACCCCTCCCTCACCTACTTGCACAGCATCGGGCGCTCGGTGGAAGGTAGGGGGTGGGGGCGGGGGGGGGGGGGAGCGAAGGCTTTCTATTTTATTTAAATTGGGACAAGGGTGGGTAAAGGTGGCTGGTCTGATCGCAAGTGCCGGGTGCCTCTCTGCTTAAATCTCTGTGAAGTTTCCTCTTCCTCTTGCTTAAGCGTGAATAACAAACTCTGATGACACGTATGACGCTTCAGCTAGGGTAGAAGTTCTCCCAACACCTGTTTTTTTTGAGAATTGGAAACCTCCTGAGTGGCAATTTCAGAAACAAGGCTGTCTTTAAAGAGCTTAAAATGTGTGGCACCCCGTTTGCCAAGTGCCCATTCTAGGTGGGGCTGTAGAGGAGTGTGTGTTTTCCAACTTGTGGGTATGTTAAAAATATCTTCTCTTTTGCCTTTACCAATTATTCCAGTAAATCTGGACTGACTAGGAAAAGGATTTCAAATTCCATACTGATCCAAGGTCTTGTGTCTGAAACGAAGAATGGGGTTTCTGTCTCAAACCCTACACGAAAATATACTGAAATCAATAATCACCTTTCTGGCCTTATATAGATATTTGAATTTATCTCTCTATGACTGGTACTTTCTTACAATAAATTTATAGAGAAAAAAAAGAACTTTTTCATTTGTTTAAAGAGATTAGAAAGTTTAGTGTTTATTAGCATATAAATTAACGTACATCTGTCTAGTTTTAAGCAAAAAAAATCTTAGGTAGATTTCAGAAAATTAAATCGCTTTGATAAGAGGTATAAAACTAGATAGAGAAGCTAATTCTTTAGAAACATCATCTGTTCCTCTAATCCCATTTCATACCATTTAGAATGAGACTGGTAGGATCTATTATTGAATCTATGCTTGTGTTTAAAAAAAAAAAAAGATCTACAACCTTCTGGGTAGATAATCATGAAGAATGGTAGTAGTTTCTTTTCATACCTCCTTCCTTGTGTTACCATGTGTGTCTTCAAACTTTTTAGCTATACTTGTATTTGTCTGGGACTTAACTTACAGCTGAAAAGAGTGTTCTGTTTCAGTGAGGTATCAAACAGCTGTCATGTTGCTATGGATATGTCATCTTGTCTCAGTGCATGTCTGCACTCATTTTTTAGAAAGTCTCTTCTTATGGGAAGGCTCAAACTAGACAAGGAATCTTAAATTTATTTAAGTTATGTTCTTCTTGGTTTCATCAAAGGCAGAATCGTATTGAATTATGTTATTCATCTACACAAGAGAAGGTTAGTCCATTTAAGTACAGTTCCCTCCAGTCCAAACTACCAGTTATCCACATCCTCATTTTTCTATCTTGAGGGGAGTTAGCTAACATTTTAATGATAGGACTAGATTCTGACATCTCTGGCATGAATTCTGCTGGCTTATCTTCGTGCAGGTAGGACAAAACTTTTCATCCAACTTCAGAGACTTTGGTTTTACATATCTACACATCTGAAAGTTGATAACATGAAGTGTTCAACTTGTCTGAGTTCCATTAGCATGAAAACTGGAAATGCATTATCTCTTGATTGTGATTGAGCAATGCACTGAAACTTTATTCGGATTTTGGTATGTTGCCTTCTGCTTTGCCAAACTGCGTGAGAAAAGAAAATTATGTGGGCTCTCCCTTGTTCTGCCAGCTACACGTCACGATTCACAAAAAGGTGATCAGTTATGCTTTTTGCATGTCCTGTGTGCCTGCAGTATTCCTCTGAATGAAATAGGTGGGCAGTGGGAACTTCTCAGTGCCATATAAAGCAGAATGGCACTGAAAAATGTTTAGTGCTTCTCTATTCTTTTCTTTTTTCTAAGTGTTAAGAGATTTCTACCTCTGTTAAGAAACGTGCCTTTAGAGTCCCCTGAAATATGGTAGAGGATGGAACTGAATTAGGGTCTCTCTTCCCCCCTGCCCCCAAAAAGAAAGTTTTGTGACAACAGTGGTTAGAAGTTTCCATTTTGGTCAACAGGCTGAAGTTCTATTCCTCTTTTCTTAGATAAGCTGACAAAACCAAAAATATGTGTATGTATCTGCGCTTGCTTGTATGGGTTTACAACTGTTGTCCCACTACCAATTAGCTGAACTGTGATAGTGAGATGTATTTATTGATGATGAGAAACAGACATCAATTTAAATATTACAAAATTGAGATCAATGTGATGTAGTAACTTTTCTATTAAGCTGTTGACATTCTTGATATGGAAATTGTTGATAATGAATACAAAATCCTATGAATCAATGGGGGCTATAAAGCCACCAGACAATTTTACTGTTATCGTGAATGGCTGTTGTTCCCATGTTATTCTTAAATCTAATTTTACTCTAATTTTATCTAATAATCTAGTATTATATACTGTCTATAGTGCCTATACTGCCTATATACATAATCTAGAATTGGATTATGAAGAATGTGAAGTAAAGGCTTGACTTTTGGTTGGCATGTGTAGACCCAGAGCTCTGCGAGAGTATAGAATCCACTCTTAGAAGCCCAAAAGTGGAGAGTGATAGGGACCTCTGTATTACCACTTCAGAAAGTGATTGCATGTACTTCTTCAACAGAAATATCGAAACACTTTTCATGTCAGAAGCCTCACATGCTCCAGGCAGATCGTAAAGTAATTTAGGTCTGGAGGCCATCTCGTTTGAGCTCTTGTTCAAAGCAGGGCTAACTTGAAAGTTAGATTATGATGCTCAGGGCCCTCTCCACCTAGGTTTTGAATATCTGCAAGGGTGGAGATTCTACAGGGTCTCTGGGTACCTGATTCACTGCTCAACTACCTTTGTTGTGGAAACGTGTTTTCTTGTATCTGATTAGAATTTCCCTTGCTGTGAGTTGTTACCTGCCCTTTTGCTGTGCACCTCTAAGGGTCTGGCTCTGTCTTCTCTATAATGTCCCTTTAGGTAGTGGAAGGTTGTAGCTGTATCATCCTCCAGGCTAAACAAACTGACCTCCCCCAGCCTCTCCTCAGATGTACTGTGATCATCTCAGTGGCCCTCTGCTGGACTTCCTCCAGTGTGGTGGTGTCTCTCGTGTGCTAGGGAACCCATAGCTGGACACGGTGCTCCAGATGTAGCTTTACTAATGCTGAGTCAAGGGGAATAATAATTTCCCTCAAGCTGCTGGCTTATGTTCTTGCTGATGCAGCCCAGCACACAGGTTGCCTTTTCTGCTGCGAGAGCACACTACTGACTCACATTTGTCTTGTCCACTTGGACGTTGCTCCCACACCCTGCAACCCCTAGGTTGCAGAGCTGCAACCTAGCCAGTCTGCAGCCTGTACAAGCATGGGGTTATCTTCTTGGGTTGATAATCCCAATATGGGGTTCTTCTATTCCAGGTGCAGAACTTTGCATTTGCCTTTGTCAAACTTAATGAGTTTTCTGTTGAGAAATTCCTTCAGCTTGTCAAGGCCCCTCTGAATGGCAAACAGTATCAGCTTCAGTATTGACCCTTGAGGAATGCTGCCAATAATCTGCTGTCACTTGAACCACCAATTGCTCAGTCCAGCCAGCTTCTGACCTTACTGTAGTCTACTGCTCTAATCCATATGTTCCCAGCTTGTTTACAGAGATACTGTGTGGGTGACTGAGCACTGGAACAGGCTGCTCAGGGAGGTTATGGAGTCTCCATCCTTGGAGATTTCAAAAGCCATCTGGATGCAGTCCTGGGCAACTGGCTGTAGGTGGCCCTGCTTGAGCAGGGGGGGTTGGACCAGGTGACCTCCAGAGGTCCCTTCCAACTGATTCTGTGATTCTGTTGAAAGCCTTGCTAAGGTCAAGACTAAAGAAATAGAGTGCTTTCCTCTCTCCCACTAAGCCAGTCATTTCTGCATAAAAGGTAAGCAGTCAAGTATGATTTGTCATGGATAACTTTGAGGCGAGATTTACAAAGTGTATTTATGTGATGTACGTAGACTATAACAGCAATGTACACAACAGAACCAGTACCAAGAGCCTCAATGGAAAACAAACTAAAAGATGCCCAGTCTGTTTTGTGGTGGTTTACATCACTATATAGAAATTCACCGCCCCTCTGCCACATTACTGGGAACACCCCTGCCAGATTACTGGGAAGAATGTGTTCTAGACTGGCAATGGCCTGTTCAGTCTCCAGGTCTGTACATTTGGAAGCTATGATATTTAATTATGCATCTCATCTGCTAAGCTATTACCCTTAAACAAGTGGAGAAGGGAGCTTAAAAAGATGTAGCCCATTGGCTGACAAAACTGAGTGTTAATCTGTTTGGTCTAATTTAGTAGGTAACCTCAAATCCCTCAAGATTTGTAGGTGATTTGTATGCTTGTGAGAGACCTGATACAGTCTTATCAGCAGGTGGGCAGAGATGTGTGATGGCCCAGAAAATACCTTGATTCTTTTATATTGTTTCAGACATGTTGTTGAATAAGCTCGTAAAAGACCTTTGGCAGGACCTCAGTCTTCTAATATGCACAATATCCAACCTCAGTACAGTATGTGCACTCTATAATAATAGAGGAGGCTGCAGAGCTGCGTCAGTCAGGAGAATGGGACCTGGTGTAATCATACTAACCTGTCCTGCCTAATGCCACCCCAGTGAAAAACAGACCGACTCTTCAGCAAGCAAATCTTACAGTGTGCATTATCAAAAAGAAAATATTTGATGTATGTGTATGATCTGTGGCTTTTCATTGTTCAAAATACTGTGCTGTTATTAATCTTTGAAAAGAAAATGAGTGGTGGGAAGGGATTCTAATAGATAGACCTGATGACCTTATTAGGACAACAAAGGCAAGCAACATTGAAAGAGGTGAGTGGCTTTTGTAGTAGATCCACACTCTTTAAAAACTCTTCAGATACACTCTGGATTCAGATAAAGTGATAGCATGCCAATTACAGCTAGTTTTAGATCTAGCTTTTCTGGAGGCCAGTCTGCATTTTTAGAATTCCAGTCAAATTGGAACAGTTGTAAACATCATCCTTAAGCCAGATCCTGCTCACTGAGCAAAAAGTTGTGTATGGTTAATGTACCTCTGTCTTTACCTAGTGAAGAGCTTCAAAGTTGACTTACTAGATTAATGTCTCTCTGGCAGATTCTATCATTGGAGAGACAAAAAGCAAAACAAAACAAACTGACCAGATTTTATTGTGGTTTCATTAGAAATGTTCAGAAATAGTTCTTACCTAAAAAAAACTTTCAGGACAGCTTTTTTGCAAAAAACTATGTGGTTTAATCATCCCGTTCTGCTGCTTACTATTCAATTGCGCTCTCTGTTGCCCTTGAACTGGCACATTCCATCCATTAGTCTTAAGCACTTTGCTAACTTTCACTAGTCCACTAAAAAAAAAAAAATCTCACTTATTAGCATTCTGCTATCCCTGCTTTATAAACAGAGGCTGAAGCATTCAGGGGGGGTGTGTGTGTGTTTGGTTGGTTTGTTTTTTAAAGTTCATGCAGGACTTACGCATGGCTGTGTGCATAGAGGATACTATGTACTACAGGGAAGGTGTACTCGGCAGGGCTCCCAGCAGGCCAGGTTTCTCAGTGGCTCAGCCGAGGTGCCTGTTGGAGCTTATTATGTCTTCTGCCTGCCTGCATTCATGGGTTTCCGTTCTTGGAAAACAGAAGGGAATGGCGCATGCCCAGGTTTCCATCTGATAAGCAGCTGTGACTTCAGCAAAAGGGCTCATGAGGTATGAGGATTCAGTAGTGCAGTGGGAAGTGCGTGCTTGCTGGGTAATAGGGTTAATAGAGAACCTAGGCAATTAACCTGTCCCTGACATCATTCTGCACAAACATCAGTGGAACATGTGCCCAAGATATGCTGGGGGTCAGTTTAAATCTCCTGACTGTTCTGATACAGCATGATTGATACTTCAGGCGTTTACGGGAGGCTATTGAACAGGGGAGTGCTAACTTCAGGTTCATTGCACTCCAGTGAAAATATTTAATAATAAAAGACCAGGCATTGTACTTGTCTAGACTATATATTGATAGTCTGTGTGTGTAGCTGAAAAACGGATGTCTACCTAGGGAAAAATAGGACCTAATTTTCAGGCATTTCTTGTGATACAGTATGGAAGGAGCCTGGGTTACTACCATCAGTAGTAAAATGCACTGAAAATTTTATTGAATTTACATTAGAAACACTTATTCTGGATGTTTTTACTTTGTTTAAAGTACTAGAAAACAAATTTTACTGCTAGAGAAAACAAAACTGAAATATGTATCCATAAAATGTTTGTACTCTACTGGAATTGTTCTTATCAGGTTAGTTTCAGGGGTCCTGGCACTGTACAAAAATGGAATGAGAAGGTTATACATAGCCCAGTGTACTTTGAGGTAAGTTTCTCAGTGTTATCCATTATTAAATGTTTGTACAAACTAAATGCAAGTACCAGTGTATTTAAAAAGAAGGAAGGAAAAAAAGTGATAAAGACTCTTTTTGTGTTGAAAATAAACAAATTGTCTGGAGGAAAATCCACAGGGAGTGTGATGTCTTTAAAGAGAATATTGCACTTATTTTTTCTGTGGTTACGTGATGTGAGGTACGCTTGTGTAGAAGGGTATTACCTTCTGTTTGTTCCATTTGAATGACTGCTGCAGACACCTTTCCTCCTGTCTCCAATCCTTGATAATGTCTCCCCTTCCCTTCCCTCCTCCTTGTCTCCCACCCCACAAATTTCCTTAGTACTGTGAATTACAGGCTCATTGTGCGAGCATGATGTGTGTAGATAATATAAGCATTGAGATTTTCAGTGTTCAATTTTAGAAACAAGAATGAATGAGACATTTCCCACTATGAGAGCCTCATGTAAAGCACACTAAAGTCACTTGGCTCAAGTCCAGAGTTTCATTTAAGAATGGGCATTCTAAAACTTATTGTGATAGTTAAACTTTTACCCATTCTCGCCTGCTTCTCTTCTGAAATTTTTTTCCCCCTTATGTGCCACTTGCTCTTTTTGATCTTTTTTGCTCTTCCTTCATAACCATCTTTGTTCTAGGCTTTGTCAGTACTTGTGGCATATAAATGTATGTTAACAAGATTCTAGGTAGGTTTATATGTTCATTTTATTATTGAAAGGGTGTGGGGGTTCATGGATGGGCTTGATCTTAACAGCCTTGTAAACTCTATTTGCAGCATATTATGTGAGTCAGTGTGATGGGAAGGGAAAAAAAAAAAAAGGAGGACGACGACTGGCTCCTTCAGGGTTTATCTAGTCAAGGTTAAACCATGATTTTAGAAACAAGAAGTATTAGCTTGTATTTTTAAAAATCTTCAGCTTCCAACTGAGCTTTGCTCTAAACCATGTGCTTAAATAGAAGCTGTTACTGCATTAGCTTTAACTTCTAAGTCCGTTTGTCTTAACTGAAGCTAAAAAGTCTTTAAATGTTGAAATGTAGTTTCATATTTCATCTGACTGCATCCTCTAGCAATTTAGTTACCAGAATTAATTTAAATGTGAATACTGTGCATGTCTACTTATGAGAAAAGCCATACCTCTTCTACCTTCTGCAATAGTAGTTTGACTACTGTAATGTGACACAGGTAGTTTGCGTGCAGTCTTCCGATAGCCAAGTACTAAGATTTTGCCTGATGATAACATGACTTAACATTGCTTTCCTGTCAATATGGCTATGCTTTTTACACAAATAATTTATAAAAAGTACGTAGCTTGGTCAGCATCAGATGTTTAAAAGATTGAAAAGTTAAGACGTTACTCTTAGAGATGCAGTTACTGACTCTGAGCATGTTCCTATTCTCTTGCAATGAAAGTAAAATAATTTGCTTAAATCGTCTCTTTGTGCTTGCTGGGAATTGGTCAATCATCTTTGTCTTGCCTTCTATGCTATCTCCTACACCTAAAAATAATAATGAAAGTGTGTTTATGTGTTTGTATGTGTTGTGCAGTTTTCTTTTACATACATGCACGCACACACACAAATGAAACTTAAATACAGTTCTTGCAGAAAATCTTGTGGGAAGGTTTTTTCTGTGAAACTTGCCATATCAGAGATTCCTGTCCCAACCTAAAAAAAAAAAAAAGATTTTGAAACAACTGTTTGAAGGGAACTTATCCTAGCAACACAGATCAAACACTTCTTGTATAAAAACTGTTATCTAGTACTGGAATCTTTATGTTGTAACTTTGAAATGGGAAGATCTGATCTATTTAGAAATAGCCCACTGTTCCTGTGAGCAGCATTTATTTAAAACCAGTGTTGTGGGAAGAATCTCTGCTCTCCTGCCTCCTCTCTACCCCTTGCTTTGTAGTTGTCTAGTTGCAGCATATATTTGTCAAACTTTTCCTTCAGAGCAGTAAAGGTCTTAAGCCTGCAGCCATCCTGTTTTCACTCAGCAAGACTTTGTAGCTTTCCATGTTTGTTTAGAAATAGACAGAATTGACAAGTGGGTATCATAATTCACACCAGTGAAGTTAGCAATGCTGGGCAGCTTGTGTAACTTAAAATCAGCAATTGCAGCTGGTGAGTGCAGTTTGATTCTTGTCGATCTCTATATCCTTTAGCTGGTGTTGAGAAAGTAAGTATGTAGAAGATTTTTTTTTTTTTTTTAAAAAACAACCAAGCACAAAACCACAGAGCTCAGGATACTAAGAACGATGCACAATGGACAGATGAATTACTGGGGCTTTTTCCCTCACTTCTTGTAGAAGTAAGAGATGGCCTTCAATTAAGGATCTTCTACCACCAGATTAGGTCTCTTTATTAGCCTGTCACAGCCTACATCTGCTGGTCTTTGGGTCATGCTACAGGGCCTGTATTTTCCTAGGAATAGGGAAAATTGGGTGAATATTGATGTTAACGATCAGTGATGTGGGTTGAATTGCCCTTTCAGTACAATGGTGTTAATTTTTAAACAAATTCTAATTGCAGACTTACTTTAAAAGAAGTCAAACTTTCATCCTATGCCTGTGTTTTACCCAGATGGTCAATCTGTCCGCATTATCCTCTTACTTGAGGAGAGCACAGTAATACATCCCTCCTTCCCCACTTCAGGGGAGGAGGCTTTTTAGTAGAAAAGTGTTTCTAGTAGCTTTTTATTCACGTCCCACAAAAGGAGAAGAGCAGTGCACTTTGCATCCCTTCTGGATGTCCTTTCTGCCTAGGACCTCTGGCTGTAGACCCTTGGAGCTACCAATGTTGCTGATTCTCAGGGCTGCCTAATTAAAGCTTTGGTACGGCATATTTTGTTCAGCTAGTTCACATAAGTACAAATGGACACCTACTCATAATACATTAATTAGTTAATGGGCAAGATGTGACTTCTTACCCTGAAGCATTTGTTCCTTAGGCAGTTGTTCCATGCATTATTTTGCACAGAACAGAGATCTAGAATTTTTTTTTTAAGGCTGGGTTTTTTCTTTGAGTGAAGGCTGGATGTGCGCATGATTGCTAGTTCTGCTTTCAGAACTTTTTATGAATTAGGTAGCTACTGAAGATGGAAACAAATAATGCATAGGGCTGGCTGTAGCTCTCTTCCCCTCCCAGCTGAGGAAACTGCTCCACTTCTGGCACAGTAACTCTTACAATCTATGCAGTGGTTCAGATGTGAGGAAAAAGTTAGAGGATGCTTCTAAGCAGATTATTCTGCAGCTTGATGTCTAGGGCTTACTTGTTATGGAAAGGTCAGTTCATGGCAGTTGGAGTTATTTAATTAAATGACTGTAGCTGCTGTGTAACATGCTGAGCTCACAGTGGATTTAGGACAGTTGAGTTGCATTACCTGTTTGTTCCTAGCCAATGTGTTCTACATCTGTGGGTCTTGCAGTTAACTGGGGCGTTTAAGCAAAGCTTGAGCAGGTCTGCAAAAGTAATGTTTATCCTAAAGCTAAAATAAAAGCAAACTGTGCTCTCAATAAGAAATACAGTTCTACTGTGTCAGTTCAAAAGTCCAGTCTGGTCCAGTATTCTTTTATCCAAGAAGAACTAGAGAAAAGTCTAGGAATAGAGTAGGCACAGAATGATACTTCCCCAGTATGCACTTCTAGTGGTGTGCAACCTGGCTGTTTCTATTTCCTAATTGTGGTGGACCTAAAGTAGGTTAAAGTACAAAGCTTGCTTTGATGCACAATTACATTAGGCTGATCTCAAAATCCAAGAGGAAACAAAGGCCACCAGAACATGTTTCTTGAAGAGACAAAGGACTGAGTTACTCTGTAGGTAGTAACACTGCCTGAATTTTAGTTCCTTGTAGCATCTGTTGCCTCTCCTAAAAGGCAGTCACTAATGTTTCTAAGGAGACGTTTTGTTACCCATTTTGAGAGAGAATCTGGAAGCAACTAATCAAACTAATGTAGCTTGTTAACAGATGATGATGATGATAAGGATTGGAGTCTTTTAAAAAAGTTTATCTATCTTGCATTTTTTCCCCTCCAGCCAGTTTAAAAAAAAAAAAAAGAAAAAAGGGACGGGGGGGGGTGAGGGGAAGCTACTCACTCTGAATTTGTAGGACACTGCTTGCCAGTGTTGAGATGTGTATTGTTTGGCGCTTCCTGTTCTTGGAGCAAACATCATGTCTGGGATCTGCCAAGGATGTTTACAGGGTATGCATAGCAAGTCTCTTGATGAGGCACTTCAGTGCGCTGAAATCCTCAAAGTGCACCAGTAACTTCTCAGCCATGTAGGAGCAACAACCTGTAGCTTCCTCCTGGTTTTCTACTCCTTCTCTTGCTTTCAAGTGGCAGGAATAGTTTTGGCCTCCTCTGCCTCTGGTGGTAAAAGGGTAGGCCCAATAAAACTGTTGAATGTGGATGAATTGCACTTAAACAATCTCCCTCCTTGTGCCTTGCTTGTGTTATAACCAATCACTCTGCTCATGATGGTCCAATGGTGCTACTGTGAATGGGTAATGTTACTTTCTTTTATGTATACAATAGCTTTTCTGAAAATTACTAGATGCATACCAGTTTCGCATCTTTCTCAGAAAATAAAGCACACATTTTCAGAACTAGGTTTAAAAACCCTGTGGTAGTAGAAGCAAGAGTTGGTGAAAAGGAAAAACAGTCTGTTTGGTTTCTGGGAGTGAATATGAAACCAGTTAGTGTAAATAGTGGGGAGAGCCTGTTCAGGCTAATTCTATGTGTCTGTGGTGTTGTCTTCTCAGTGAACAATACTGAATAAGGTTAGTGTATACTAATTTAAAGTATTCCCTTCTGGGTTGTTTTTGTTTGGATTTTTTAAATATATTTTTATTTCTTGATTTGTGTTCAAATAAACTATAAGGTGCTATTGTAGAGACTGTGCTCTGGATTGGCAGTTTTTCATGTTTTTGTGTATAAAGAATGATTATGAGAACTGGAAATGGTACGGTGTGATGAGTGACGTATACGTAGGAAAGAAAGAGTTGTCATAAGATACAAGTCCTGTGAAAGTGTCTAAAGCAGCTATGGATGTCCCAATCAACCAAAGACTTGTAAACCTTTAGGAAGATAAGCAAGCACATGAACCATGAGCTGTTTTGACTCCCTTCCCTTCTCAAGTGCTTTGGTTACAAATAAACAGTATCTAGGTTTTCTAAAGAGTCATTGGTTATTCCTACAGTTCTGTTTATAAGGTACTGACTCTAAATTGGATTGGCTGGTGTAATCTCTGGAAGTAGATAGGTGCTTATTAAATAGTGGGAAATTGTTACTTTTATTTATTTTTTCTCTTTAGAGAGAGGTAGGCTTATGCCTGTAAGAAGGGATACATGGGAAGAGACCGGCAGTGTTAAGTTGGGTAGTGGCCCCGGCATAGTAACTGTCAGTAGTAGTGCATCTGTTGCTGAAACATTCTGGTCCTTTGTATCTCAAGGAATACCACAAATTGGCTGAGATGGGACTGTCTGTATTAGCACTCAGAAAGTTGACAGGTGGAAATACAGAGCACAGGATAGTCGTAACACTTTGAAATAAAATTAAAAAATGCTGCACAGGTACCGTACCAATTAGCCTCTCTTGCTGTTAAACAAGCATTTGCTTCCTTGTCAATGGTTTTTCTCCTTCCAATTGCTTATTAAGAACAATAATGTGTGGTTAGAGTAGTTCTTGCTAAGTATGATCTCTTCTACAGTCTCTCCATTAAGCAGGATACTTGGGGAAACAAAACGAGTAGTAAAACCTTTGCTCACCTCCCCACATAAGAAGTGCTATCAGTTTGGGTTGTGGGGGTGGGGAGGTGGCCATGGTAGACCTGCAGTCTAGTGTTACCGTCGGCTCTCGAGTTTGTTTTGCTTACCTATGCACTATGCTGAACATTGCCATGTATGCCTGGTTAAGATATGTGATTGATGTGTATCTTTTTAATCCTTCAAAATACCTTGAAGACTTTCTTATATTTAAAGTGTCCTAGCTCCTCTTGGGATACCAGCTTTGTTCATTAATGCTAATCCAGGCCGAGTCTTTAGATAATCCTTTCTGTCTCAGTGGACCATGAGAACATGGTATAGTGA
Organism: Gymnogyps californianus; assembly: GCF_018139145.2. NCBI lineage: Eukaryota > Metazoa > Chordata > Aves > Accipitriformes > Cathartidae > Gymnogyps > Gymnogyps californianus. The sequence goes on from NC_059471.1 coordinate 179,499,373, forward strand.
AAGTGAGGATAAACTCTCACAAAAGTATCTGATGTACTACAGTTGTTCATACAGATGTCTATCTGATCCCAGCTTCAGGTACGTAGGCTATTCTAAGTATAAACTAGACATTTAGAGTGTCTGTTTTCTGAGCAGACAGCTGCCTTTTTTGGCTGGTAATTTACAAAATTTTTATCCCCAAAGGATACATTTATATTACTTACCATAATCTGGAGGGTGCTTTATTCAACAGTCTGGCTAGATTAAATTCATGTATTTGTCCATGTTTGTAAGGCTACTTCTGCAAGGCTACTAAATCAGTCATTCTGATTAAACATTTCTGGTTATATAATGTGTTGTGTTGTGGGAGGTGACAAAGCTGAGCTACATGATCATGCGGACCACACCCAAACGAGATGTAAACAGCACGTGGCAATAATGGGATAAGATTGTGAGGCTATAATAGCACAGGAATATCTATAAGTTATAGAAGCTGTTAATATGTTTTGGAGGGCTTTAAGGACTTTGTTTAGTTGCTTAAAAGTAGCAGTCTATGGTAAAGCAGAACTCCTAGCTTGCTTAATGCTTTTGACATTGACCTATTCCCTGATTGGAGGAATAAGCAGATTTGGAAACCCCCAGAGCCAGTTTGAGCCAGGAAAAAAGAGACATAGTAACAACTAGCCTAAAAACAAACAGCAAAGAGAAGGAACCAGCCTAGAGATGAGAAAACGGACCCAATGAGAAAGACGACTGCCCCAGACCCGAATATTACTATGAGACCAGACTATGGTGTGAGGGGCAGGAATTTAGATTGTAAGGGTGTAATTGCCAGGGTTTTTAGTGTTTGGGGTCTCTCTCCGGAGGCACCCAGCTGGAGCTGTCTGATTTTGTGTGCCATCAATAGAATAAATTACACTTTTTATTTTGAAGGCCTTGATTAGAGATTCTGCTTTGGGGAACCTAGGGTCGAGCCTGAGGGAAGAAGTAGTGCCTGAGGGTGAGTGTGTGTGAGAGGAGTCAAAAGGGGCACCCGTCAGCTCACTGGATTTGCCCGCTGCGAAGGGACTCCGGTCCTAGCAGTTAAAGTCTCAGGTGGTGTGTGTGTGTGACTCCTTGATTGGTGTGTGAATGCTCGGGCAGCAGCTTCTCCCTTAACCATTGGTAACTCAAATTCTGTTAGAATCTGAATTGAGCAGTGTGTGCTGTTGGGCAGTCCCCTTGCAGAAGACAGTTTCCAAAATAACTTGGTTTTCCAGCTTGAATTGGTGATGGCAAATCAGAGTACGACAGGGCAAGGATGCTGCTGGTGCTTGCTTAGCAAAAGTGAATCGCTCCTGAAGTCCTTCATTAGCTGTGGTAGTGTTTTGCCAGAAGAAAGTGTTGCCCCACTGTTATGATGGAGGAACTAACGCTTTGTCTTTGTATTGAAGTTTGGAAGTACAATACTAAGTTACATAAGCATTTAATGTCTTTGTATTTTCATCTTCTTGCCTATGTGTGTGCACATAGGCAGCAATTGTATTCCTGTGTTACACACTGACAGTACTGAGCTTTGCAGGGAATAGAAGTACAGATCAGAAAACTTAAAAGCCGAAGAATGGTTTGTGTTAGTATGCAAACAGATTTACCATGAATGTGATTTAAAAGTTATAAGCGATGAAGCCAGGATTGATTTCTTCATCTGTCTCTTCCTGCAGGATAAAGAACTTTATGTAGTAATAAGCATAGTTTGACTTAGTCTCAGAAAATAGGTGTCAGTTGCAGCTGGGAAGATACCCTGACATAGTTCTGCAATGAAAAGAAAACTGTAAAGATGCCTTAGTATCTTGCATGGTAACAATTAATCTAGATTTACACAAGTATTACAGGTAGCCAGTAAGGATGGAGTATCCCAACACGTTGCAGAATATGTTGCCAAATGCAGTTAGGGAAATGTTTCCAATATTAGCATGCATAGTTAAGTGGATTAAAGAGCGTATGAGAGATTATGTGGGAACTGTGGTATATCCACAGAAGAATTTACCAAGGAGTGACTCTCATGCCATTCTGTCTCCCCACAATATTTTGTATAAGTAATGCAGATGCTAGTTATTTGTATCATTTCTCTTTCTTCTGTCAAACTATAATTATGTAATGGTTGCTCTTGCAGTGGAAGCTGTCATAAAAATCAGCTGGTATGTTTTTCACTACTGTTACTTGGTGTTCTCATCATGGAATCTAGGCTGAAGCTCTCCTGCTTATACTGAAATTGAGCAGGATTGATACAAGCTATGCCTAAGGCATAGCCACAAGCCTAATGCATTCTCATTGAACAAAACCTTGTCTGTCTGGTCCCCCTTCTTACTTTGCACTGCTTTGATTGTATGCTTTGGGGGTCAGAGACATATATTTTAAAAGTTTGTGTGGAGCACGATAGAACGAAGCCCTAATAGGGAAAGTTCTCAGGACTGCTGAAATATCAGTAGTCAATAACAATCTGAAGAATAATGATAAAGCTTTTAAGTTGTTTGTACTTTCTATTTAACTCCTCTGTCTTCTTTTCTTACTATTAAGGTGGCCTTCCCTACAGCTTAGGGCCACATCTTTCTGGGTAATATACAAACCACCCTGATAATATGCTACTTGGCCTGTAGAGTTTGTTGCCAAACATGGGATAAGTAAGAGTAAAAATTAGTAAGTTTTAAGGAAGAGGATATGAAATACAAAGAGAAGTAAATTGTTGTGGCTTGTATCAAATCTCAAGAGTGTAGTTTTTGAGGTATAATGTCATGTTGTCTTTTTTCATAATCTAGCTTTATGTGTTTTATAGGTAACAATGTAATGGATCTAAGCAGATTCATATCTGAGGCTTGGATTTAGACATCTAAACTCGATTTTCTAGCCAGTGTCATTGCAAGTTTTATATGAGCTATGTTCAGTGCTATACTGTTCAAATAGGTATTCAGTCAGATCTGGAGCCAGAGTAAACTGTTTTTGACACTGTTTCCCACAGCCTTCTCCTGGACAAACTGGTAAGGTGCAGATTGGATAGGTGGCCTGCAAGATAGGTAGGAAACTGGCTAACAGGCTGTATTCAGAGGGTGGTCATCCATGTTTTTTACTCAGGCTGACAGCCTGTCACAAGTGGGGTCCCCCAGGGATCAATATTGGACTCTACACTGTTCAACATCTTCATAAATGATCTGGACGATGGGATTGAAAGCACCGTCACCACATTTGCTGATGACACCAAACTTGGTGATGAGGTGGACAAGTCAGAAGGGTGATCCATCTTGGAGAGACCTGGATGGCTGGAAGAGTGGGGTAGCAAGAACAGTATGAAGTTTAACAAAGAGAAATGCAAAGTCCTGCACCTGGGATGGAATAACCAGACAGCCCACTACAGCCTAGGATCTGTGTGGCTGGGGAGCAGCCTTGTGGAAAGGGACCTGGGGGTCCTGGTGGAAATAAAGCTGAACATGAGTCAGTAGTGTGATGCTGCAGCAAAGAAGGCAAATTGGATCCTGGGCTGCATCCACAGGGGCATTACTAGCAGAGATAGAGACATGATCATCCCACTCAGTGTACTCGGGCTGCATCTGGAGTACTGTGTCCAGTTCTGGTACCCACAGTTCAAGAAAGATGCGGACAGACTGGAAGGGGTCCAAAGGGGGGGCCACAAAGATGATCAAAGGGCTGGAGAACCTGCCCTGTGAGGAAAGACTGAAGGAGTTCAGGCTCTTCTCCTTGGAGAAGAGAATGCCGGGGGGGGAACCTCATCACAGGATTCTAGTACTTAAAGGGTGGCAACAAAGAGGATGGAGGCGCTGTCTTCACAAGCAGCCATGTGGAAAAAGACAAGGGGCAACGGATACGAGTTGCACTAGGAGAGCTTTCATCTCAATATAAGAAAGAAACTTTCATATAAAGAAAGAAAGAAACAATCATTCACTGGAACAGCTTCTCCAGGGATGTGGTAGAGTCCCCATCACTGGAGGTTTTCAAGGGGCAATTGGACAGGGTGCTCGATAATCTCATCTAGGCTCGCTTTCCCATGAAACGTTGCACCAGATGATGTTTTGAGGTCCCTTCCAACCTGGGCTGTTCTATGATTCTGTGATTGTTTCTATGATTAAATTGGTCTTGGACCTTGCATTCTAATGAGAATCAATCTTTCTTCCTCTTCTCTCTGTCTTATGCCTTTCTGGGTCGGGACTGCCTCAACATGGATCAGCATTACTGCAGTTCCTACCCATGAAGTTGGTGTGCAACACATGGCCAGCCCAGGAGGACTGTAGTCAGCCTATTGCTTTTTCTGGGTTGAAGTGGACCTCCATGCAAACTTTTGAATCAGTAGCCTAGCCTGAGCGGTACTGAGAGTGGGTCTGGTGTGTTGCCCAGTCATTTTGCTTCATTTCCTAGCCATAACTTTCTTTGAAATGACAACAGTTCTTTTTCATAAATGAGGCTGTAAAGAACAAAGTGAAGAAAAGTAGAAATAAATTTCAGAATAGAACAAACCAGGGAGTGCAATCCAGACAGCAACATCTACAAATGACTGGGTTTCTTTCCCGCTAGATCTGGAGACCAAATTCAATTCTCCATCTTAATTCCCAGTTTTCATAGATCTGTTTAGAATACTGATACTATGCCATGAACTGTGGCAATGCTAGAAAATTTAAAAAAAAGACTGCTCATTCTACTAAAAGCTGTGTGGTATGGCTCTCCTCCAATACAAGTCTTGTTACTTGCTTGAGACACATAGTTAGAAACACTTTTGTCTTGATTACTTGAAATATAGTTCACTAATTAGTTGAAGTCAGTTCTGGTTTGGCAGTGAGAAATGGCTTTTTGATATACATTCAGTTGATTCAAAGCATGGGAGGTAGCTTAGCTGTTCACTTCAGGTAGAAAAACAGAGTTATCTAGGCTTTACTGATTAAAGGAAACTTTATCTATATGCTGAATCTTTTTATATGCAGTAAATTACTGCTGTATGGAAAGAAATCTTACATCATCCCTCATAGGTACACTATCCAGTACTGCAGGCTGAGCAGACCCAGGAATTTATTTTAATTGTTAATGGTAGGTTTAATACTTCTCACAAGCTGGAAATGCCAGGAAATAATTGGTATCTCAGTTCATGGGAGTGTTTATCATTTAGATGGCCCTCACACAAACTATAAACAGTCTAAATACTAATGCTGGAAAGACCAATTTAAATCAGTACTTAATGCTAGTCTATACTTAGCTCTTCCTTGTGTTTCCCATGAGTGCAGTTTCACAGTGATAGCAGCAGGAATGAGCGCTGCTGATGGCAAGGCACTGGAAATCTCTTTTTTTAATTTGAAGTCAGAATACAATATTATTTGTAGAAAGTCTTAAATGACAGAAACAACTATAGCATTTTAGCTGTACTTGGACTCCTGTTGCTTTAGTATATATAGTACTGAATCGGTGCTAGTGCTGCCATGGTGAAGTGGCTAAAGAATATGACACTGTTCTACATTGGCTCACAAGATGCTCCAAAAAGTCTGTATGCAATGGATGTGGATGTCATCATTGCTAGTAGTTGGATTTCAGATAGCCCTTGTGATCTGCTTCCTTTCAAATAAAACCAGGGGCTAATCTTAATGTCTGGTTATTGGTGAGATAAGATGGCTTCATGTTCTAGGGACTACAATATTTGGCTGCTGTGATTGATTGGTTATTTTATATATTAGATAATAATTACATACAGAAAGGTAATATAAATGTAGTAAATATATTGGTTAGCTTAGTGCAGGATCAGGACATTAAACTATCTCACCTTCTAGGTCACTGCTTTGTGCTTGTGTAAGAAATCATCAAGGATTTGAGGAAGCTAATGCTTTTAATCGGCACTTGTCTCACTTGCTCTGAAAGGGCTTTTTACAAGTAATTCACTGAACCTGTTGGCTCTGAGACACTTTGAAGCACTGGCTATGTGCTTGGTACTCACACTGATAACGGGCAGTCCCAGGGCTGAATGAATTTATAACCTTATAGAAGGCCTATGTCTCCTCTGTAGGAAATCATGTGTTTTACAATTTAGCTGTATCTACCTCCATCTAGGAGAGAGCTGGGACACCATCAGGTCTCCAATATAGGTCCTTTGCTACCTTAATGTTACAATTTCACCACCATCTTTTAGATGTTGGATGTGCTTTTTGACACCGCAGCTTGGTCTGGTGAATCCCTAGCTAGGGAAGCTGCACATTGTAGGTTTGCAGTAGTCATCTTAAGTTTGGGCTGTGGCAGAAAGGCTGCAATCGCAGTTGTAAGCAGGTGTGTTCCTCTTGGTGCAGCAGTCCATGTGGCAACTGACAAGTTGGGAACCAAGGACAGATGTCTGAAATTTCCTTGCAGTGGAGGGAAGGAGAGCTGGGCAGAATGGCTTAGAGGGTGTAAGCACAGAGAATCATGGAGCACTCTGGAAGGACTTCCTTGGTACTTTGTTGCAGGTTGCCCCTGGATGTAACCATGGAGAGGATGACACATTGCAGAAATAGAAATGAAGTTGAGATTGTTGTCCACGCTTGATTATGAATAAAAGTAGCATGTTTTTTTTCATGACTAGGATTTTTTTGCAGTTCCAAACGTATACTACTGCAGCGAGACTTGTCGTCTGTTTTCACAGAATTGCAGGATGGTTGAGGTTGGAAGGGACCTCTGGAGGTTTTGGAGGGGAGAAGGGCTAGGGTGGTGGGGATTGGTGGTTCTTTTTCTTTCCTTTTTGAAGAAGGATGTGCTTAAAAGCTAGTATCTCTGGTTTCTCTGCTCTATAACTTGTCTAGACCTACAGAAATCAAACTATTTTCTTTTTTTAATGCAACAGTGGCTCTGCATACAACAAAGCCAAATAACTAGCTTCTTCACCAAGGCGCTTACTGTGAACTTATTTTTAAAAGTACGGATTGCTTGCTCACATTGTCCTTTCATTAAAGAGTCAGTAGCAGCTTCTCACAGTTTTGTGCATAGCATATGGATATAAGGGTTGAACACCAATGTCTTCTAGAGTGACTGTGTAAAACTAGGGGATCCTGAGACCACTCCTTGTTGAATCTGTCTGCTCTCAGTGCTGTCTTGTTGCTTCTTGATCCTAAGCCTGAGACTCTGATTCAACCTGTTAAGTGAGAATTTAGTTTGGCAACCACTGTCTTCAGTTTTACCTGTCTTGCAGTTGTTTCAGTGCATCTTGTAGTGTTCCTTCTGTCCTCTTCAACTTTTTTTCCCCGTTCCTGAAGGTACTGCAGTTGCCACAGCACTTTTGTTTTCCCTTCTAGCTATGTGACTGGCTCACTGCAGATATACCATGAGGGTCATGGCTTCCACCTCTGGGACATTGTTATGCTCCAGAGTTTATTTACTGCAGATTTGATGATCCACAAAGATTTAGGAAATAATGCTTTTTATAGTACAGCATATAGCAGCACATTCTTCTTTCCTGTAAGTAAGAAGCTGGACTTCTCTGAGACAGCTCTCGGGTCTCAACAAGCTCTGTGTGAGAGCTGGGGACAGGTAGCATGCATGCAGAGTCTGGGCATTAGCAATCTATAGGCTGTGACTGCTGTTATCAAGGAACTGGTCCAGTTTCATTGCTGCCATCTAGTGAAACTAGAGCTTTCCACCTCATTGAGCAGACTAGTGGGAAGCATAGTTTTGCAGATGAGATCTGAAATGCCACAATATCACTAAAAATAATAATCAAAAATGCCCCCTCCTTAAATGAGGACTTCCAAAATGTTTGTTTATTTTGTTTCTTAAAGTTCAGCTTCCTATGCAGCTTTAGTGGTCCTAACTAATACTCTTTCTGTAGCTATTAATTCTTTCCCTGCTGATTTTTTTGGAATATGTCTCTGATAAAGCTCTGCCTGGTATCTCCTGTTTTGTGAGCAGTAACTCATGAATGTGTTAGCTTTTCTGTGTTGTCTTTAATACAAAAGAGATGCTCTTTCTTTGTGATAATGAAAACTTCTGTATGTACTTCAGAAAACCCTTATGATTTAATATTTTGGGGGGAAGAGTGTCTTTTATTTTAAATACTCTTTAGTTGCTTGGTGACTTTGCTTGACAAGATCTTGCTTGCTAAACTTGATTTGAAAAATGTTTATTACAAAAAAACCCCCAAACTATTTTCTAGCACTGGTTAAATGCTTTTGAAATTGCAGGGTTCACTACACACTTTCGGTCAGAAGGCAAAACATATTTATTCCTATAACTAATATAGCAAGTACACATGGAATAAAAACCCCACAGTCTACTTTGATATGCTATATGTAGGACTGACTGGGCAGCAACGAAATATGAGAATTTGTACGGTGGTCTTAATGACCAACTCTTTTTATTTTTTTTTTCTCTAAGGTTTGTATGATTTTACACGTGTTTAAAAAAAATGTCTTTTCCCCTTCCCCTCTTAAAGGTAGAGACCTGTGGGTTCTTGTTCTGGGAAGGTTTCCAACCCATCATAAGATTGGCATTCCAGAGTTCAAGTATGTTGCTAATATGCATGGGGATGAGGTACGTTTCAACTTTTGCAATGTCATTTATACCAAATACACTTAGCAGAGGTTTAGAGTGAACTTCTCTCAGGCGTGTGCTACTTATTATTGAGGTATGTCGTACCTCAAAGAGGACCTAATATGTGTGTACTGCTTGAGGAATTTCAAGAATAAACTTCCCTTGTTTTGGTGGAAGGTCTTTAGGAGACCTTACATCATGGTGAAGAATCCTACAATCCTACACCTAAGACCTCTCTTAAGTAGAGAGCTTTGTCTTCTCCAAGTCAATAAACCCAGAGGCTTTAACTTTCCTGGCAATGAGTCAGATGCAATAGTGTGCTTGTACGTTATTATTGCCTAGGCATGAAGTATGGCTGATAGAACTCTTCAAATATATCCTAAGATTGACTAATAATTGCTGTGAAGCACCAAATGATTTACTTTAGGAGGAAAATTTCTCTTGGGAAACTTAAGCTGGGAATACCTAGATTCACCTGAGATAACACAGTGAGTACAAAACAAAAAGCAATTTCAGGATTAACTTGCTCTGGAAAGAATGCCCACTTATTAACAATAAAGGAGAATATGGTGATTATGAGCCTTCCTGGTGTAGTACATGAATCTGGAACAGAGACTCAAAGCTTCACTCGTCTCTATAATCTTTTCTTGCTTTCTATTTCCCTTATTCTTTAGCTTTACCTGTTTATATTAGTCATGTTCAGGTTAAGTTTAAACTACACAATATATTTCTATGCAGTCTTTAATATGAAGGGTAAATAATTAAACAGAAATGGCAAAATTTTATATATATATATATATATATGCTAGACTGTGAATTCCCAAAACTAATAGAAACAGATGTAGTAGGAAGTGTATCCTGTGTAAAGCATAGCGTATCACAAGCTATTGCTATTACCAGTACTGTGTGTGAGCACTTGCATGCCTACAGGCACTTGTGACATTAAGTGCCAAGAATTTCCCCCAAGTTAGACCAGTTTCACCTTGTTTGACAGTGGCTGTGCTCAAAGTGCTGCTGGGAGTCTGACTGCTTTGGAATTTAACTCTGTGTGGGAGGAAGCTGATTCATGTTTTCAAATGCGTACATGTGTTACTGGATGCTCAAGATAGGGTTTGCAACTCCTAAAACCTGGTATGTGTCAGCAGGGTAGTCCAGGGTGCCTGGGAACTGAGGCTCCATATGACAGTCCCTGCAGACTGCTGAAGGGATTTGCAAACCTATGGCTACAGATGACGCAGCTTGGGTGGGAAAGAGATGGAGGGCAGGATATGATCTCATCCAGAATGGCCTTACTCTCATATCCAATATTGCTGGACTGCAGAAGGCCACTCCTCCTATTGAAACCTCCACAATGAAGCACTCCTGCCATTCTCACTGCTCAGCTGGATATGCACAAGGAACTTTGACCATGGAGACATGCACTGTTTGCATATCCACAGGGTCAGGAATTGCTGGAGATTAGGCAACCTGGATCACTGCCTAGGATCTAAATTTTTGTCTTAACTTTGTGAGGAAATGAGGCAAGACTTTTTTTTAAGTATCTGGCACTATGTCTGAGTTTGTCTGAGCAGGGTTGATCCTTGAGCTGCCTAGGTACCATATAGCACTAATTGCCATGCTACATTCTAGCTTGTTCATTAGACCAAGCATGCACCTAGGGTAGATTCTGGAAATAGAGCTATGCCTCCTTTTCAGGCCCTCATGATGATCTTTGCCTTATGTTTTTTTGTGTATGGATATAACACGCAGTTGGTTTTTTTTCCTATCTGACCATAAATGTATTTCAGATGGCAGGAAATGAATTCCTCATATAGAGAACCATTGGAGAACTTGAATATTTTTTCCCATAATCTAAGATTTTGCTGGACTAGTCACTGGGGAAAGATTCAACTACCCCTATAATATATTAAGCAGATAAGTTTTGTACTAACTGTATGACAAGTCTCAACTTGTGTTCCACAGTCTTTCATAACTTAAAATTGTGGGATTATGGCTTCATTGATCTAGTTAGGTGTTTTGTGCTTCAGTGATGCTTTCCATAAATGGTACAAAGTGAGAAAAATTCTGTTCTCAAGTGTTGTTTGGTGATGCTGCCCTTCTAACCTGTCATGATCACACAAATGACACTTTTCTTTTTTGACTCAGCTGGCTGGCTGCTCCTAAAACCTAAAAGTTGGAGGGGAGCCTGAATTGCATGTGTGCAGGCTGTTCACACATGCTGCTGGACTAAAACCTAGGTTATTTGGAGAGCTGCCCAAGAGGGGCAGGAAAGTTCTAATAAAATAATGGGAGTACACAATACTAGAAGAGGGTATTTTTTTCAGAACTGGAAAGATTTATTTTTTTAAATAGGTTAATTTTTCTTAATACTGTAAGACATGACCAGCCAAGGTTTAAATGATTTTATTTTGTGATCACCATTGCCAAATAGAGTGAACTTTTGCCCCAGATCCCCAGAGATGCAACAAAAGACTTCTCCCATTCTTTGTGTGCCTGTATGAAGTTGGACACCATTTTTAGCAGTACTTTTTGTTTAACCCAAGCCAGATTAAAATTGATAATTAGAGGTAGTTCAGTCATTTGCAGCTATGCAAGACTTTAATCAAAATGACACTAATAGACTGCACAAAATGCATGAGCCGGTGAAATGTTAATAAAGTCTGCACTGAGGAAGATGAGGGAGAGGTTGCCTGCTATTCTGGGGCAGCTCTCATTCTGAATTAGGCAGCAGCCTCTCTTGTCCCAGGCTTGTACTCTTACTTGAAAGATCTCTCCTTCAGTGTGTACACTGACATGTTCCTCTCTGGGGAAGAACTCATTCCGCTTAACATCGATCACAACCAAACCCCCAACACTCCTAAGTCATAAATGGAGCAGAACTGTCACCTTTTGACCAGCTGTACCAGTGACTTGAGTCCAATCTACACAACTGAACCATAAGATCTAATTAGAAGGCTTTTCCTAAACCATGTATATCACAGCAGGGAAACCCTTTAAGGAAAAGCATGTCTGAACAAAGTGTAAACTACCTGTGTGTTTCTGCTTGTTCCCTTCAATGTGTTAAGTATATGGCTTCCTTAACTTTCTGCAGCTATAGTGTAAGTGGGCCATCACAAGATAAACTCTTTCCCAGGATGGTAATGCTGATACCAACCCTCTTCTCCTAAATCATCCACTTCTGATCACTTTCGTTTCTTAGTGTAATAGTATTTTGCCTCTTTCATTATGTGAAGCTGAGCCTGTACTGATAGGCCTGAGCTAGCCTACATGAAAGGATGTGTTTATCAGGCTGGCTTATCTTATGATTTAAGTTAAAGCAACTAGACCCTGTTTTACATGTCATCATAGACATAGTCATATCCACAGGAGGGTTTCCTGAGATATGGTGACTTACTAGGGCTTGGGTGACTGAGGACTGGGGTAGGTTTATCTGTGATCAATATAATTGGGCCTTACGAAAAACAAACAACAAACTAATTAGTCTTGTGTAGAATTTCTCACTCTCATTTCCAAAAAATGAATGGAAGTTGCATTTACATTATCAAAATGCCACTATAAAAAAAGGCTCTTTTTTAATCACCAGGTTGGGCAAAAAGAGTTGTGTCCACATACTACACAATCTGCTATAAGGAATTTTCAGCACATACTCGTATGTCCTTTGTACTGTGCAATATAGTATGGGAGGGGTGTGGCAGGGAAACAAATATGTGCTCTAGGAAAGAGAATAAAAAAAAGAAATACTTCACTATACAAGAAATATTTTCCACCTGGCTTCAGTATCAGCTGATGTGATGTAAAGAAGGTCAGAAGCACCAGAGATTTAAAAATTCAGAGCAACCAAATGTATTTGCTAACAACAAACTTTAAAAAAGCTGGATGCTGCTGAGATCTCTTTCAACACAGGTAGGGCTGCTGCCTCACCCCAGTTACCTTTTTCCTTATCTTTACTCCTGCTCTTCTGAGTGGGAAAAGAAAGTGTGATCAATTTCTCAGCCAGGTGAAGTCTGTGCTGAGAAGCCTGAAGCCTGTGGAATTTGTCCAGGTGGTAACATCTTATGCCCTTACTAGTTCAAAAGCAGGCTTTATGTTGCAATTTCCTTCAGTAATAAACCAAGGAACTGCAATGCCCTGTCATACATGTGGTAGTTCTCATATTTCCACAGTGATTGCTGCTATAGAAATAAATGGATATGTGCCAAACTGTATTTGCGCAAACAGTCGCTTTAATGCTGGTGTATTTTAGTAAAGAAGGACAAACACAGTGGGGTGTGTCACAGCCGTGCATAATAATTAGTGGTGTACAAGTGTTAAAAAACATCTTGTAAGTGTGGCATTTAAGTGGTAAACCAGGATGGACTATCGGTTTCTCTGCTGTAACTCTGCTTCCTTAGGTGGGGTTGTGCCTGGCATGCTGTGCTAGGTCTGTAGAGCAATCAGGGCTGGAGCAAGGAGACTGGCAAGACCGTGTTGCTCCAAAACAGGTCCTACCTGATGGTTTGGATCTTTCTTTCAACATAGTTCAACTTAAAAACCAGGCCATGTTTAAGGAAAGAATTTTAATCATTAAAATTGGCAGAGTCTATCCACCCATAGTCCCCTGGTGTTAGGTCTCTATCATGCGGTAACAAAAATGTTTTAAAACCAGGGGTGCTGTGGTGAAGTGTTACAGTGCAGATGCAATTGGAGCTAACCTTAATCTTTTAACTGGCTGCCGCTAGGACTTCTTGAGTAAGCCCTTCAGTAGCTGAGCAGGGTGCTGACCCAGCCATGCCAGAAGTGATAGTAAGCAAGTTTAAGGGGTATGCGTACAGAAACAATAGTCTCACCCTTTTCTACAGTGTTGATCCATGCCCTGACACATGCATGCTTCTTCATTCTGGGCTTCCCCTGAGGATCACTGAAAGCCTTTCCTGCTGACTCTCTCCCTTTGGGGCACACAAGGAAACCGACAGCTGAAAGCGCACAGAGAAACTTAATGCCTAACTGTATCCCTAGACATGGGAGAAAGCATTTTCCTTTGCTGTTATGTAACCCCTCATCTGAGCTACAGCAAAACAATGCACCTGGGCATCACCCTTGGGATATTGCAATTAAAACCAAATGTTCATCATGTCCTCTCAAAGCCTCAGAGCACATAAAGGCTGTCCCCTGCTCTCTACATCCTCATATTAGACTAGAGGCAGGTTAAGGTGTCTGACTTTGACTTTACTGTCAGCAACCTACCTCCACGGTGTCTAGATCCTTTATTTGAAGCTCTAATGTAAAAATAAATGTCTCATAACTTTTCTCTACAGGTACAGCTGACCTCTTTACTAACAGGGTAAAGCTTGGCTGGGCAGCAGATGCCTTCCAAGGGCTTGATCAAAACTTGAGCTATACTTTCCCAGAAACAAAAACTTTCCCTTTCCCACCCCTCAAACACCTCCAGATGTGCTTTGTCAAGAAATGCAGGGTACTCTGGACCAAAACAAAACCACTCCTCTATCACCCCACCAAAACAGAGTGGTAGTAAATACACTTTTCCCCCACCAGGGAATGATCAAAGTACCAACTCTCTGTGATAGAGATTAGCTGAATTGTTTAATGTACTAAGTACTCGGGTACAACAATAGCTATACAAGGAATCCTATAAAATAGGATTAGTTTTTAAAATACTGTGTATGTAAGTCTGGGTTTAACTTTTAAGTGTAAATAATGCCATCTGTGAAAGACTGGTTATCTTCCATTCTTTATAAACATTGCCCTTTGCCACCACCTTCTCGTGTTGCTTTTCTTTATCTTTTTTCCCCTTCCTGCTCCTGCTTCTCTACCCTTTCTTTTCTGGATGTCTTTTTGTCAGGCACTGAAGAGAAGTATGGTAGAAGCAGAGGCACTTTCCCAGTTGCTCCAGAGAGCAGTCCAGTCTTGTCTGTAGTTTAGCTATCTCTGTGGTAGGGCGGTTCTTGCTCCTTCTGAGTCTGCTAGCTTTATCTCTCATGCCCAGGGCCATGATTTGGCTGACTTCTCTCCCCTCCTTTCTTTCCCCCCTGCCCTGCTCTGTGTGGTTCCCAAGATGTCTGTCACCCAGAGCTGGAACTGAGCTGCCTGTACAAGACAGGTTCTGTTGCATCCCTTCTTAAATTTAATGAAGTAAATTTATCAAACCTGCAGAGCAGTCTGCTTTCGTGTACTTAGGTGCTGTTTTGAAAGCTACTGGCAATGGAGGAAATTAGGGACCTTTCCCCCCTGGTCAAAGTCCATTTGCTGTAGTGTCTGGAAAAGAACCACTTGGTTACTGGCACAGTATATGCATTTGTGTAACGCAGCTTCCCCTAGCAGATGACCGGATGGTGGCTTGAAAGAGACCAGTAGGAGCTGACAGGCAAAGCTTAGAAAAGTTAGGAACAAATCTGCAATCCTCTTTTTCCCTGTATAAACAGCATGGCAGAATTGCTTGAGTACCAACTCAGAGACCATGGCTGCCTTCAAGTATGACACTTAAAACGGTGTGATCTGCAACTTAGTGGAGTCATGTTTGGCACTACATTGTTTGTTTGGTTGTTTCTCCTGCAATAAACAGCAATTGCCAGCTAACTGGCAAGACACGGTTTGCTCCCAACCAGCAGTTACACCCAGCCCTCCTTGCCCCATCGTGTACCAACCCAGCTCCTGCAGGCAGAGCTCCTGCTGGACAGTGTCTGTGTTCCTGTTTACCTTGACACCCAGAGCAGGATTTGCCACTTAAAATGCACCAATGTGAAAATTCAACAAAATATTAGTGCAGCAAATAGCTGTGGAGAAATATTCATTTTCCCCTGCCTGATTTCACCTACCTTTTACCTTAGCCTGTACCAGTCTGAAAGGAAGGAGATGTTTATGTGCGACACCCGGTTCATCTAGTAATGTCACTCCATGTTCCTCACTTTAGGAAAAAAAAAAATAATTCTTTGCAATATTTCTACTTTAGTGGTGCAAGACTCATTCTAAAAGATACTGAGATGCTGTAGCTCTGAGTCAGAGCCTGCAGTGATTTACCAGGCTTTGTTCTTGGAGATAAAGTAGAGATAAATTATCTCCAGAGCACATCTAGTTGCAAGTCTTGATTTGTTCCCATCCCAGCCAGGGCTTAGGAACCCTACAGTGCCCTGGAAAGTATGGTCCAGTGAACACTGTACTAGTGGTTTCTGGGGTAGAATAGGACTGTTCTTAACTCACTGGAGCTGGAACTTGTCACTGTTTTGCCTAAATCTGGTAGAGTAGACTAAAGGGAGATGTCCTGCCAGCTTTCATGACCTATACAAACTTACATGAACAAAAATACCTATTAAGCTTTTTCTCTGCCATTGCCTTTCCTTGATCCAAAGTCTGCATCCAAATGTCCTTCTATCTCTTTTTCTAAGGATTTATATATACCTGTTTGTTTTGCCCAATGCCTGTGTTCATGGCATTAAAATAAAGCAATGTAGCAGAGAATATAACAGAAGTGTCTATGGGGCCTCTCTTGATCCTGTATTAAAGCTGACTTCCCATAAAAGGGGATCAACAAGAAAAAATCCTGCTCTGTAGCACCCTGGAAAACATGAAAGGTGTCTCTTTCCTTTCTTCTGAACCATCACTGCCAAGTGGTGATGCACAGCACTTGATGCTTATGTGCAGGGCCCAGGGTCCCTCGGGCATCAACACAGAGCTGACTCTGCAGTGCAACTGAGATAATGCAGTGGTGAGTTTCCAAGCCCATGTGATCTTTAACAGGCAGCCTGTGCAGTTTTAGGTTTTGATATCCATGTGCCTTATCCATGCAGGATTTAAGCAGTGCAGCTGACACAGTCAGTTTCCCATTACAGAAAAAGCTCTGGTTGATAGGGTTTAAAACCCTTGTGAAAATCCTCCAGTGACTCCTTTCATCTATGAAATTACTTCAAATATATTTAGGGGAGAGCATAAAATAAACCAGTGTTGACCGGAATGCTCTTGTATGCCTTGTATGTCTGTGTAATCCAGTATGAAAAACCTTTAAGTGTAAGGTGGTGGGTCTTTTTGGGTTTTTTTGGTTTTTTTTTTTTCTTCTTCCATAGCAGACTTAAAATCTATGCTTCTTTATACAGACTGTTGGGAGGGAAATCCTGCTCCATCTGATAGACTTCCTGGTGACCAGCTATAGACGTGACCCAGTTATTACTCGGTTACTCAATAATACCCGGATTCATATCATGCCAACAATGAATCCTGATGGATTTGAAGCTACAAAAGTGCCTGATTGCTATTACACACAAGGAAGGTAAGGGTGGCTTAGGAGGGTGGGAGCAAGTAAAGGAAATGGGTGGGGAGTAGTAATCAGGAGATAGCCAAGAGACTGAATCATACTTGGTGGAGAGGATAGCCTAGAGGATGTGTTAGGGCTAATTTTGGCCTGTGCTGTTCTGAAGACACACTGTTACGGCATAGAATTTTTGGAAGACCGAGTCAGACTGGTGTTTATATGTGGTGCCGCTAGAGAAAATTGGTTAGAATGGTATAATGACCTAACCTTTTAGGCAGGAGACCCAGATTGCAAATAGAAGTACAATTACCTATTTAGACCTTCAGGGTGCTACAAAAAAAGATGAAAAACTCCACCCACAGGGATCTATTTCAATTGGAGAACTCTGTAACCCTTCGTAATGAGAAAAAGGTGTGTCTAAGCTTGTTGAATGGACTTCTAGAAACGTGTTTAATGATCGTGTTGAATGCAGATCTAGTAAGAGGGACGAGATAATGCAAGCAGAGCTAGCTATAATAGGTGCTGTGCTAATAGTAGTGCTAGGAAAAAAACTTATGCAGAAGAAAATGTAACCTAGCATTGCATCCTGTGCTACTCTTGCATTCTTTAATGTAACTATTGCAGAGACCAAAAAGGGGAGGAAAAGTTTAATAAGCTAGAAGAGGGAAGAAGAGGAGAGAGTGAGAGAATGGGAAGAAATGCCAAAGGGACCAAGTTGGAATGTGCAGAAAAAGCAAACTCATGAGCCAAAAGTTCTCTTGGATCACTGGCCATGGCAACGTCGGAAGCAAGTGAAAAGGTAGTTTAGGTAGTTTAGTTCTCTAGGTGACCAGTGTAGGCCCTCCTTTTTATTAGGAAAGAAATTTATTTCTCAGCAAATAGATAGGACTTTTATGGAGGGTGGTATTTTTTTATCCCCTCACTGTCAAATAGACAGAGTTTAAAAACTAATACAGCTGATGCTAAATACCCTCTCTACTCTTGGACTGATTTGTCTGAGTGAAAAAGGAAGAAAGCATTTGCACAGGCTGGACCTTCAGGTACAGGGAGAAGAGAATATATCCTGTGTTTCAGTCAGATTTTTTGCTCTATGTCCAGAGTGACAGCAGTGTAAGGGACACAGCCATCCAGTAGTTACCCTGGTCTTCTATACAAGTGGGAAAAACACATACAGAAGGACAACATCCTCTTTATCTGGCTTAGGTTTTTCTAATACATGTATGTGTAGGTGTGTGCATGCTATATGCACATTAAATATTATTCACTGTTTCCACCTGAAATACAATAGAAAATTGTTTTATTGTGTCCTATGAAAATTCCAGTGCTGCCAGAAAGCAAACTAAAGTCCATCTTCTTAATGCTTGAGAAGATTTGCAATGGTCATCTTGCCTGTTTCCTGAAGACACTACCATGCCACAGATCTTAAGGACTGGGAGGCTGGTGATGTGGAAGTGTCTACAGGCAAAACAGTAATGGGAATGTCTTCTCTCTTTCTAAGGTACAATAAGAATGGAGAAGATCTGAACAGAAACTTTCCTGATGCCTTTGAAAATAACAACGCTAGCATTCAGCCGGAGACTCAAGCAGTAATGAACTGGATAAAAAATGAAACGTTTGTTCTTTCAGCCAACTTGCATGGGGGTGCCCTGGTTGCCAGTTACACCTTTGATAATGGTAACTCAGGTAAGCTAGTAACAAACTCTCTTCTCCACAGCTGATTTGGTTTAGGAACATTAGCTGTACCAAAGCAAAATTTATAAGGATTTCTGCAAGGTTTTTCCAGGTTTTGAGCTGGGATGGGCAGGCTTTGATAAACCCCATCAAAATTCACTGCCTGATAGGGCTATTTGGGAGGTGTTTATCCTGTATGTAAGCCAGCACTGTATGTTTTACCAGTAATGAGAGTTACATGATGGCTATCTTTATTCTGCAGTTACCGGCTCTTTGAAAGGCTATAGCAGGTCTCCAGATGATGATGTCTTTATTCACCTGGCAAAAACGTATTCTTTCAACCACGCCAGCATGTACAAAGGGACTGGGTGTGACAACAGACACACCTTTCCAGAAGGCATTACCAACGGGTATTCGTGGTACCAGCTGGAAGGTAAGAATGTGATATTTTTTTCAGCTGCTTCACATATGATGTTCTCACTTTCTCCTGCCATCTTTGACGATGAAAGGGCTGTGATTTTGCCCAGAGTAGAGGGTTGATGAGGGGCGTAAGCCAACGCATTCACGCGGATTCTCTGAGCAGGACCTGGGTGTTTGCGGACTCTCCCAATCAGCAGCTACACAAGTGAATGAGGCAGTCTCTGCTGTCTGGCTGCTTCTGCACCCTTTCTTAAGGCCTGCATAGTTGTATAGATTATGCACGCGCGCACGCACCGGTGTGGCACCAAGGTCTTGTCCTTTCAGAAAGAAAACCAATCTTCTGTTCATTTATCATCCTTTTTTTTTTTAATGTTTGATCACCAAAATAAATGTTTTCGTTACTGTTTATGTGTAGCCAAATAGAATGTGGGTCCTGTGTACTGTGGCACTGTGTGTTGCTTTCACAGTCTGAATTCTAAGCCTTAAAAGGCTCTTAGGATGGCTTTGGCAGGGGCAAACTCTATGCCAGCCTATGCATTTATCTGCCTCTATTTAGTTGGGAGCGCTTGAATGTATCTAAGTCAAAGACCCACCCTTCCTCAGCCATAATAGTCATCATTCCCGAAATGCCACTGTGGTTTAGAAAACAACACTCTTACATGTTACTAGAGTAATTAAGCTGGTTTTCCACTGGAGGCAGTAAATACAAGTGTGGCATTGAGGAATAATTTATCTGATTTACTTTTCTTACAGGTGTGATGCAAGTACCAACATTTTAACGCTCCTGTTTTTCTTCTAGCTTGAACTTGGTGTTTCTTTGCAGCTGAACACTGTTTTATTTCACTTTTAAGGTGGAATGCAAGATTACAACTATGTCTGGGGACAATGTTTTGAAATTACATTGGAGCTGTCATGCTGTAAATATCCTCCAGCAGACCAGCTGGAAAGGTTCTGGAGAGACAACAAAGCTGCTCTGATCGAATATATAAAACAAGTACATCTAGGTGGGTACGCGAATGGGGAAGGGAGCTAAAGCTGAGGCCAGGCCGGTGGGCAAAGTGGGAACTCCTTGGCAGCTTGGGTCAGTGTCAGAGCTCACAGGTGAAGAGCTCTGATGTGAACTTGGGAGCTATCGCTTCTGAACAGCAAGTGCTACAAGGCCAGGGATGGGTAAGGGAGGAGAACTTATGGGTGTGTCAGGTGTGGGGCGATGGGCACTGCCACAGTGGTGCAGGGGGCTTAAAATGTGCTGGGGCAGGAGCAAGGGACAGGCCCCTGGGGCCCGTCTTACCCTACACCCCCCTCAGGGAGTCCGCTTTCCTGAGCGGCCTTGGGGCAGTTGTTTCTTTCAGAAGTCTCTAAATATGTGTGTGTGGGCACGCGCGTGTGCACAATGTTTCACGGGTCTTTGCTGCTTGGATTTTGTTTTTTTGTAAGGCTTTTCTAGGTGTCATTTTGACTTCACAGTTGGAAGAGAGCTGCTGCTTAGCAAAGCAGTGGTACTTTACAGTGAGTTGAAGGGTTTGCACAGATCTGTTGCTTATCTTGCATTTTGTTGCCCCGAATGTCTGAGTGCTGTTTTGTCTTTGCTTAATGCCAGCGCTGCCTTGAAGGTGGTGTGTGAGAATTTAGGGAAACTACTTCATAAGCAGACATTGTTGGTATTCTGCCATTGGGAAGTACTAGATGAGAAGCTGGCTTATTTTAAATTTAAAAGGGGGGGGGGCCCAAAAAAACCCCAAACCAGTACTGAAGGTTGAAGCCCTTCAGTAAAAGACACGTACAATAAGTATATATGATGCTTTCAGCAAATGAGATTTAGAAGCAGAGATTACAATGCTGCTTTCTAACTTAATGTGAGGGTAAACTATTAACAACAACAAAGGATTTTCTGGTTTAATTCCCTTCAGTAAGGTACAAGTGACTAGAGATATTACTAGATGTGCTTGAAATCAGTGCAATAGCCTTTGAGTGCATCCAGCAAACAAATAGTCTTTCTCAGAGAAGGAGGCTCACCACAGTTACAGGTTGTGATCTTTCTCTCCTCTCCCTTTTCCATAGGTGTCAAGGGTCAAGTTACTGATAAAAATGGGAATCCTATTCCCAATGCCATCGTGGAAGCCAAAGGCAGGCCTCATGTCTGCCCCTACAGAACAAATGAACACGGGGAGTACTTTCTTCTCCTTTTGCCTGGGACGTACGTGATCAATGTAAGTGTGCAGCCTTACTGAATTATTGTTTCTAATTGCATTGAGTTCCTGAGCACAGTGAGACCGCATGCTTGTAGACCAATGAGCTGAACTTGCTCGTCATATACAGGAGCTGTAAAGACTCTTCAGCAGATTGAAAAGAAAACAGTATCGTAAAACGTGAGTCAGCAGAAAGGAAGGTTTTTGATACAGTAAGATCTCGAGTCCACAGAATGGCTAGAGATAAGCACTCATCTGACCTGGATGGTGGAGCCAGCTGGGATGAGCGTCTGGACCACGGTGACACCAGCTTGGGGTGTTTGAAACAAACCGCAGAGCTCTTGAAGCGTGAGGAGGTGGAGGCTGGGATCCACGTCGCCCCAGGCAGCCACGGGCTGACAGTCACCTCCATCAGTGACAGTTACTTCCTTGGGTGGAAATGGCTTCTCTGTCGGTAGCTGGTATTGGAGAACACCTGTGCAGCGTGGGCTCTGCCTGCTGCCAGCCAAGGGCTTATGCTTAAGCGTAATTGCAGGATTCCCTCTCTTGTACAGCATGTGGTGCCCCCCCCCCTTATAAATAAATATTCTATTACTGTTTCTGTCTCATGTTTTGGGGGGTTTAGTCTTACTGCTCTAACATGAAAAATTTACTCTTTTCTCATTGTGTTCTCAAACTTATGTTTAGAACACTTTTTCCTATACGTTGGAAGTGTAAATAAGCACATTAGGCAATGATTGTTTGACAGCTGAACTCAACGTTTCAAACCAAGTAAGAAAGCTTTCATGTTTGCTCCTAGGCTACTGTACCGGGATTTAAATCGATGCTGGAGACGGTGGAAATACCCGACAATACTGGTAACTTCAGTGCTTTGAAACATGACTTCTCTTTCTCAGAAGTCTCTATCGGATCAAGAGCTGCTTCATGTCCCAAAACCCCCCTCTACCAAGAGCTTGAACGGGCTTCAGCTGCAGTAAAACCAACTCTCCATATCTTGGTTTTAATGACCGTTATGCTTGTAATTTTCAAATAAAGTCAGGAACAATGATGTGACACGGCAAGGCAAAATCTTCCTGCACAAATGTGGCTTTTCAGACAAGGAACTGTGTATACAAAAGAATGTATGTTTTTATAAACCAAGTTCTCAGATTTACAATCATGTTTATTGTATTTTGTAAAATACTGGCTTGACAGTCAAATGTTTTACTTTATTATAATAGACTATCATATTTTTCTACATAAGTATTTTACTGTAAAGAAATTCTGTACAGCCTATGGAGATACCTGTAGAATTTTGATGCAGAAAGTACCAATACATTCTGAAGAATTTGCCTGAGTTCAAAAAAGCCTCAGATTGTACTGCAAATGTTTCACGCAAGCTCAGGTTCCTCGCTGAACCAACAGCTCATGTGCCACACACCTGTAAGCCCTGAGCTCAATCCTAATTTCTCATAATAAAGCCACTGCTATAAATGAGGAATGGCATTTTTGCATATGCTCTTTCTTACCTCGACAGATGGGACTGCTCAGGGATGAAATAAGGTAAAGAAAGACCAGTAACACAGACACGTTGTAAGACAAGAAGAGGGAAGTGAAGTGTATGTATGTGAGCTGTTGAAAACAACGTGGAAACAGTCATGGACAGCTTTATACCATTGCTGTTGTCCATTTTTTACTGAACTCGGTATGGAACAGAACCGCATCCAATTCAGAATTTTTTAATCCAGATAGTTTTAGCAATGGCCTTAGAGTGTTTAAGTATGTTTCACAGCCCCGTTACTACGCTGTCTGGACCGTGTCTAACAAACCTGTGGCAGGCACATTCAGCAAGGCACAGACCAGATCCTGTTAGAGGCTGGTTTCAGTGACGGCTGAACTACCCCATTCCCCTGGCTGGGCTCTCCTGCCTGCAGAATCAGCAGATTCCTTTTGCCTGGCCAGTTGCAAGTCATTTTCAGGGCCCTCTGAAGCTGTCCAATAAACACAAAATTTATCAAGCAAAGCCAGTTAGTACCATCATCTCCTGTGTTTATTTTAAAACTTTATCTGCCAGTGATTTTCCTAAGCAATTTCAAAAGTAACCAGAAGAGACTACCTTTGGAAACATCAATCTTTTCCTGTATACAATAAATAAATAACTGCATTCCTGCCTTTTTTTTTTTTTAATCTTTTGATGCCTTTTTAAACATACCACCTTTACTGAAACAGTGCCCCTCCCTGCCTGTCACACCAAGCCCGACCCACTGGGCTGTGGAGCTTGGGCATCAGCCACCCACCTGCCAGCTGGCTAGGTTCTCTGCAGCGTATGAAGTTGTAAATGCACACTGAAACAGCAATGCCCATTTGGAATGCGGGCTGTGTGTGCAAGATACTGGCTTTTGAATGTTTTCATCACGCCCATTTGAATTTTCTACCTTTTCTCCCTCTCTTAACTGCTGGGGATTGTTCCCCAGTCAGAGGAATAAATAATTATCCACTAATCCCACCACCGCTACTTGGTTCTGATTCTGTCTCTTACAGCAGGAAGACCTAGAGACCCCCCGAGTTGAAAATCCCCCAGAAGCAGGGAATCTGTGAGAAGCCAGTGGCGCAGCAGCTGCGTGAGGGCAGAAAGAGCCCGCGCACTGGTGCAGAGAATTAAGAATCGGCACAAAAACCAAGTAGCAGAACTTCTAACAATCAAGTCACTGACATGAAAAAAGAGCACCAAGGAGTATATAAACAAATCTTTATTTAAAGCTTTTAAATGCAACATAGGATTTCGTTTCCTCAGAAAAGGAAAAACTGAAAACCAAAAGACAAACGCAATACACATGAAAATTCTTCTCATAAATCGATCTATACTCTGTGCAATTTGAGCGGATATCTGTATTTTAATGGTTACTGACTATGGTAGTACGTGCACTGGGTAGCTAGAAGGTACGCGCCATGACAAGTTCTTGACAGCGTGTTCATCTAGAAGTAGAGGCAAAATTGCATAGTTATTTAAATTAACTAGAAACCAGTCTGTTCAGTGGTCATGCCAGCTATGTGGAGTCAGACAACAAAGTAAGACTCTGCTTTTGGAAAAGCTATTTGGTATTTTAGGTATTATGTAGTCGTCACGTTGACAGCCGTTAATTTAGCTCAAAAAACAAGAACCGTCCCTTTAAAAGTCAGGCTGTTGCATTAAAGCAACATCTACTCAAAAGGGGAGCATCACCAACATTTTACATGTAGAATATATATACACACACACTACAGAGAGGCATTCACTTGAAGCTTTCAGTGCATCTGTGCTAAGTTAAAAAAAAAAAAAGCACACAGTTAAAAGCAACAATTTTTCGTGTTCCGTAAGTGCAATCCATTGTTAAAAGATGCCTTAAGCCCACGTTTTGGGGGTGTTTTTTGGGTTTTTTTTGCTTTACATTTGCTTACACAACCTTTAAACGACAACTAACTCCAGATAAGGCTTTGCTGGAAAAGTTCAGTTAGTCGGGCAGGTAACGCCCCCGGAACAGACACGCACCTGCCAGCCGGGAGAGCCGACGCTCTAGCGAAGCGCTGGCCTACGGGAGCCGGACGTACAATAACGCAGGGGGCACGCGTTAAGGGTACAAACGCACTACGTCATGCGCTTTATTAAGCGCACAGGTGACCCTACAGCCACTCAAAGCCTGCACCCACCTGCCGGCACTGCGAGCGATGAGGAGCGGACAGCAGAGGTCCGAAGAGGTGCGAACGCCGCCCTTCTGCGAGTCCCGTAGGCGCGCGCGTGTTCCAACACTCTTTCCCACAGGGAAGCACCGCCACAGCAAATGGTCCTTTTTAGGCTGAGTGTTGCACAACAAAATGCCGTATCCTCCTGGGATAACTGCTGCCCCACCGTACGTGTGGGAAGTTAACATGCTGAATAAATTAACTGCTTTATAACTATAAACTCTTACTTCTGAAGTTACGCCCTAACACAACAGCAGCTTTAGATTAAGATGGGGAAGAGAAGTTCCTCACCCCAATATTAATCCTATTTATTAATTTCAGTTTATTTTGTTTCATTAGGCTTCTAATAATTTTCTAATCTCTCTTTTGTAAGAACACAATTTTCTGAAACAATTACTCTTGCTGACGCTTTCCCTAAGAATGAGGAATTCTTTTTCCCCTCACATTCATCTTCAAGGGGAAGTCTGCCCGAAGCCTCGCACGTGGCTTCATACCCACACAGACATTTCACAGACAGCGACGTTCACACAAATTTACAGCAAACAGAACCCTGATAAAAATTGTACCACGCCATTAGAATAAATATAATGCTTTTCATCAATTAATTACAATTTTGTAGCACTTTTACCCCTTCTAAACCCACCTGCTAACTGAAGCGGCAGCCCCAGCCCCCTGCGTGGCACGGCACGGCGCACGTTTCTTCCAGTGTGCTCCTAACACTAAAACAACATTCAAGGAGGGCTGCTCAACAAAAAACACAATCCTTGCAGCGTGAATATTCAATATAATCAGCAATCCAGCCACTTCTGTTTCAGCTGTGCAAGTTTTTTAAAGGACAAAAGCAGCAGACTTTGTAACTAATAAATCTTAAGTGAAGACTTGGTATTAAAGGTTCTCAAATGTTGGAATATTCAACGCTTCTAGCCTTTTTGAGAAATGTCAGACACTGAAACGAAGCAATTTTGCCATCTGCCTCAAGTACTTCACTTTGCACTGCGCTTCCTCGGGTCAAGAGTTGAATTTCAGTACTAATTAACAGCTACATAGTGAAAAAGTCATATTTAATAAAAAAGTGGGTTTACTGTACTTTATAAAAAAGAATAAATGCGAGTTCTTCTAGCATTTTTACATAACTGTTGTCTACCTGAAGTGCACGAAGGAACAGACTAAGACAATTATTGAAAATTGTGTACTGTCACGTTTTGTCAGCATCTGGCCATCCCTTCAACTTTCTTGGTCACATGTTCAAAGGCCAAAGCAATTACCACCCGTTGCAAATTAACCTTAAAACCTCTCATCACCTCACCGCACCTTCCAGACCACCACCTCCGATGGCACCAGCACAATGAAGTGGTCCGTTAGCTTCTTGGCTGTACTCAGAGATGCAAAAGCATTCCAAAGGAAAACACACAAACACCATCAAAATATTTTCACTCTGCTAATGTTGCGCCAGCCTCCATCTCTATTTAATAAATGTTGTTCAGGTTCTACACCGAAGTTGTTTTAAGGGAAGGAAAAAAGAAATCAAAGTCATAAATCTTCCTATGCCCCTCTTAATCTGAATATAATCTGAATATATCTCTTTAATGCTACATTTTCTTAAAGAATCCTTCTTGTGACTATGATTTACCAAGTATGCATTTTTATCTATCTACACACGTACCAATAGACTAATTCAATAAATTAAAGCTCAAAACACTAACTGTAAGCACAAGAATATTTACAAACTGCAATAAATTAAAGATTAAAATGTGTGAGATATTAAATAACAATTCTCAAAGACCTCACCAAGTAAGGACAATCGTCAACTTCTGTACTAAAATTTTGCCGACTTTTGTGCCACTACCCGAGGCCAGAAACGCGTTTACAGGCCAGAAAGAACCGGGTGATGAACACCCGGCGGGTCACCACTCACCCCACAAGTACCGAGCGCGGGCTGGGGTGACAGCGCGGAGGCAGACCCAAAGATTTCAGCCTTGCGGACCGAAGACCCGTCCAGGCCCCGGGGCCGGGGCCGCAGCGCTGGGGTCACAGCGCCGCCCCCCCCAAGCCCCAGGCACGCACTTGCCTGCCAGCATCTTCTGTAGGAACTGGAATAGACACCAATATTCATCACTCCCTTATTTGTAAGGCATGCTTTGTGGGAAAAAACCCCACCAAACCCTAACGTTTTACTAGAAGTTATAAAGAATAATATTAAGCCAGAAAATGTAATTCAAAACAAAGGTTCACTCTGACACAGTAGTCTGGCCATAGCTGCAGAAATCAAAATGACCCATGCCCTCAGCGTTCTATGGAGTGGAGGGTACTTCCAGGGCTATTCTCCACAACAGAAGACATGCAAGGGAAGTACAATTTTAGATCATAAAAGGGAAAATCCATTATGCTGTATGCTCTCAGTTTATCTTTTGCCAAAACAGAAAGTGTTACTGGGAGGTGAAATTGTTTTTCAAGAAAAAATCCCAAAGCTGAGTGATTGTGAACAGCAAGGATCATCGCTCTGACCATACGTGCCTTTTTGAGAGCTGAATTTTTTTTTTAAATACAGAGATCACTGAAGGGGATTGATTGGAAGAGAATGCAAAGAGCGGGATGGTACAATCTGCCCCAGTAGGAACTAGGTAAGAACAGCTGCTCCCCCAGAGCTGCAGCTACACAGCCATCACCATGACTGCAGAGAAGGTATCACACTGAAAAAGCAGAAGACACAGGAGACAATGTAATGGACAAAGCTTTTTAAGTACAGTCCTCCTGTTATCAACGCTTCTCCTGAACATACACGTCTACAACTCTCTCTCAGCTGCAGATTCCAGACCCCAACACAACCACTTGTTGGTTCTGACCTGCAGGCAATGGAAGAGCCTCTGCAAGCTTCACTGCACTTAAGTTTATCAAATCAAAAATTAAGAAAAATAAATAGGAAGCAGTGTGAATTAAGGCAAGTAGCCATCTATTAGAAGCATCCCTACTTGAAGAATTTAAATATCTGCCCAAAGGACTTCTCCGTCTCAGGCTGAAGGATTATCAAATCCCATGAAACCCATGAAAGGTTTCTGCTGACCAGAGAACTTCAAGAACTTTCCGCTACCTGCTGTAGCTTTACAAATTGCAAGAGGCAAGCAATTTGCAAGTACAAATTTGAAGAAACATATACAACTAGGGTTCACATTTTGTTTAGTTAAAATGAATTATGGTAAAACTTTAGAGATACCAGTATCTTTTAGCAGTATTTTTAAAAAATTAGCCTCAACTGTATGAACAAAACATGACTGATCCCGGTAATTCAGTCTTGACCTATGAAGGTATTTCTCTGCAGGCAAGTAACAACCAAGGGTTGACCGAGTCTCTCCTGTACAGCTTTATGTCCTTTTCCCAGGTACTTCCTTGCCTTCCAGGCGTTTGCAGCCCTGGTTTACAGACACTTCATGCTAGAGCAACTATTTCAGCTCTGACATGAAGGTAATTACAGCATTCAAAGTCTTTGCGCTAGCACACAGGCATCAACAGTTTTGTACTGGGGGTGTTAAGGAAGCTGTTTGACCTTGGCCTGCAGGACGGCAACATAGCACAATTCCTGCATTTAGGCTACATCTCCATTCTTGGCACTCCCCTGACTACTTATTTGCCATTCTCTATTGGGCAGATGGATCAGCAACTACCTGTAAAATGAAAGGGTGCTAAAAACATACGGTTCCGCTTGTAATCTATTTTTCCAGAAGAATAAATACAACTCACCGGTACAGAAACTCTCCATCTGAAAAACAGCTCAGATGAGTAATCTAACTATATCCTGAAGATATCCAAGCTTACAAAAATACACTCACACTACCTACTCTGAATGCACCACAGAACTGAGTCAGTTAGGAGACTCCTTAATAAAGGAACTGCTAAGTTTCACAAAGTTTTTGACAAAGTACAGTGAGGAGACAAGAGCTAAAAGCAGTGAAGGACAGGTGCAGTGAGACCGACTTTGAGTTGGCCAAACATCTTGCAACAGATTTTCAGAATTCTTGTGATACAGATAAAAATACAGTGTAAGTTGGAAAGACTACTGAATTTAAAGAATGTCTGTGTGAACTAGAACTACGCAGCTCATTTGTTTCTGCAGATGGAGGTGGACTTTTTTTTCTTACTATTTTTATTCAAGCGAATGTAGCGACCAAGCTGCATGCTATACTGCTGAAGTCAAAAACAAGTGCAGAAAAAGAATACGATTGTCTCCTAATATTGCCTGACTTGACATTACATAGCATCTCCTTCATTTATCTTACCTGTTCAAGTCTTTTCTCATGCTGCTACAATAATAATCAGGATAGCACAGACCTCCAAACCCACAAAGCATTTTAAGAGCCAGTTTCTCAGGACGTTTAAGAGAGAACTGTAAGACTGAACTTGGATCAATGACTTCAAGACACACACAGCCCTGAAGTTTACAATGCACACTATAAAAGACAGACAACACCCTTTTCTATTTCCAAAACCTTAAATGATTTTCTGTCACATCTTCCCCACTTCCTGGTAAGATCTCCTCCATAATTTGGTTACTTGGAGGAATTTAAGTTTTGGGAATGAGGGAGATGAGATTCTACTTATTTATTTTATTGACTTATTCAGAGGGTTCTGATTGAGCCTGGTGTCTTCACCAGGCAACAGATACCGGAATTTGGAGAATCTTAAGAGGAGGAACTCACATGAACGAACTCTTCAGCATGTCTCTCCTCTCATAATCATTGAATTTGGGTTTTTAATGTGTGTATTTAAATCCAGTAAAACAAATGTCACTAACTTGTATGGAACATAAAACACTTGGAGAGGCAGGTAGTTTACAGGAATTGGTTATTTCTACTAAGAAGGATTTAAAATCTTCAAGTTGACTTACGACTATTAGGCTAACCTCTTAACAACTCCAGTGCATTTACTTCAGCAATTACTTTTCATACCAAATGTAGAGAGACCCAAAATATTCATTTTCCAATAAGCATACAAAAATAGTTTCTTACTCTCTTAACCAGTTTATGAAGTTTCTTTTGCTACTTTCCAGTCAACATCCATCTAACTAAAATAAGTTAGTACAATCATTTGTATGGGCTGTCTGCACACCGGACAGGGTTTGTTCCTCTTCTTAAGTTTTCTTGCACACGTAAAACATGACATGAGGTGTCCTGTTTTGCCATGTACTATGCAGCCATTTTTAGGTCTGCTCTGACATATGACACAGGGCTCTATGCTGGTAACAGGCAGACTGGATTCCACGCTTTCCTCTTTGTCTTGCATTTCTCTCTTCTCAGGTTCCTTATAGTCCTCCTGACTGCTACAGAACATGCTGCTCGATGTTGATGGCTGGGAATAATCTTCACTCTCCTGGGACTCTGAAATTTGTACTGCTTTATCCTCATTCTCCTCCACAGCTGGTTCTTTATCTTCAGTCATTTTCACCTTCTTGCAGTCAGGAACATCAAAACCTTCTTCAGACTCTAGAGGGAAGGAACTTCCTAATTTGCTCTTTTCCAATTTATCGCTCTTTTCATCTGGAAGCCAGTCCTCACGAAGGGCCCAGCATCTGTGGCAATGTCGTGGAAGCGGAGGATTCATTTCGCTACATTCGGGACACTTCCAATAATCCTTTAGTGAATTAAAGGTTGGAACAGCTTAAGCTACTTGGAATGCTTACAACTGAAGTACTTTGAGATTATAACTATTATTTTGGCAGTAATAAATTGTTTATCTTGAGCTATCGACTTGTTTATAATTTAAACGCTCCATTCAGTGTTTGGCCCCACTTTACGGTTCTAGATTAAAATAGCCTTCATTTCAAAAAGACTGTCCGATTTTCTTTTTGCAGTAGATTTGTGAAATAAAAATAGAAGTAGAACAATAATGATTTATTACTTCTTATGCAAAACTGAAGAAACCAGACCACAAGAGTCTTCAGAGAACCTCATGAAAAACTTCTTTCTGATAAAATGGTCACCATTCCCATTATTTTCAACAACAGACTTCTGAAATGGAAACTATTCAAGACTGAAGGGATGTTTAACCTGGGGGATGCTAAGCTGTTGGTGTGCAAAATGGCCGGGTGAGGGCACTCTGACACAGTAGTATTAGAGAACAGAAAACATTGGCCATTTAAAAAAAAAAAAAAAAAAAAAAAAAAAAAGCTGCATCACTGTCTCAGGTTACTCCATACACTACACTGAAAATAAGCCACTATCTCATTAAAGATACACTTCATTTTTAAGGAGAAAGACCCTTCTTAGAAATAATGCATGCCATAGGGGGAATAAAAACAAAAAACAAACCAAAACTTATTTAGAAGATTCAAAGCACTTTTTGTTTGAGTCCTGAATAACATCAGTGACATCAAAAGCTTAAAAGACCAATTTTAAACCCTCAAAATAACATAGACATATTTTTCCATACATAAGCAGTGCTGTTTCTAGACGGTGGCTAGCCCTGTGTTTTACAAACATAGTGAAGTCCCTCAGTCCTACAGACCATCAAGGGACTGGAACACTTCAGTTTTGGACATCAGCTTTATTCAAACTTCAACTGTCAAAAGCAAATATAAATAAAAAGATAAACTGCGTTTTAATTCTAGTGTGTGCTTTTTTCATGTATGTCTATATACTTCGCCTCAAACCCCTGAATTTCTTCCCATGCTTCAAGAATGGTCTCACAGAACTTAGAAAAAGCCTCAAAATCTTTTAATTTTACAGTACTGTTCTGAAAACAGGTTTGCCTTCACATCTGTATCCTACAGATTCCTTCATTCAGGTTGGACAATAAAACTACACATTATGATTTATAGGAAGAGTTTTTTTACATATACATGACTAATTTTTTTTTTTTATTTTGTGCAAAAAGTCAGATTTAGGCTCCAAATAATTTCCATTAAGTCAGTGAAACCATAAGTTAGCGTGGGGTTTTTTTTAATGGATTAGGAAGCTTACCAATTAAAAAAAAAAAAAAAAAAAAATCAAAGTTCCTCAATAATCACATGTTCAATAATTAAAATACTGTCTTGGAATCTTCAAGCATAGAAGAAAAAGTCGGTTTAATTCTTAAAAAATCACTTTTAGCAATAGAATTCATCTATACTTCTTGACCTACTCTGTCAGTTCACCCAATTTATGATGCTTTGCCAGTCAAGTTTTTACTCACAGCTAGAGAAATCTCTGGATCTTCATCAAATGAATCAGCATCACTATCTTCATCCTGGTAAATAGTCAGCTGATATACCTGGTTTAAATAAAAAAAAAGTATTGATGTAACTGGGTTTTGGCATTCAATTAAAAATGTGATAGATTTTTAATCTGATAGATTTTCTGATAGACTTTTAATCACATGTAGTAAGTAGCGCGTATACGTTAATTTACATTAATTAGCAAGTAACTCCACTAAATCTGATGACTGGTTTGGGGGAAAAGAATTCTGTTCACACTTGTAACACAGAGTCTGAAGAAAAATGTAGACTAGACAGAGAGAAGGTACCACTTTCTAGAATAGACATGATGCTTTCCCTCCGCTCAGCACTGGTGAGGCCACACTTGGAGCACTGTGTCCATCTCTGGACTCCCCAGTACATGAGAGATATGGAGCTACCGGAGAGAGTCCAGCAAAGGGCCACTACGATTATTAAAGGACTGGAGGAACTCTCACATGAGGAAAGGCTGAGAGAGCTGGGACCATTCAGCCTGGAGAAGGCAAGGCTTTGGGGGGGTGTCTTATCAATGTGTATAAATACCTGAAAGGAGGGCATAAAGAAGATGGAGCCAGGCTCTTTTCAGTGGTGTCCAGCAACAGGACAAGAGGCAACTGGCACAAATTAAAACACAGGAGGTTCTATCTGCATGTCAGGAGACACTTTTTTACTGTGAGGGTGACCGAGCACTAGCACAGGTTGTCCTGAGCAGCTGCGGAGCCTCCATCCTTGGAGATACTCAAAAGTCATCTGGACATGGCCCTGGGCAGTCAGCTCTGCTTGAGCCGGGGGGGCGGATAAGATGACCTCAAGGCCCCTTCCAACCTCAACCATTCTGCAATTCTCAACGCTGCTGTTGGGAGCAGGGGCACACCTCAATCCTTTCTTCCTTCAAATCACCGTCTTATCTCAGGGTGCAGCTCCACAGCACTGTAACCCATTGTACATCAGCACAGTCAGTCCCATTCAGCCTCTCAAGTATCACAATCATTTATGTCCCTGGCGAATTCTGCCTCTGGTACTTACCCAATCTTGCCATGAGCTGATTCACCTCTTTGAAGTAACAGAAAACTAACCCAGAAAAAAAAAGAATTTCCCACTTCATTCCTGACAGTCCAGATATCTAGATCTCTTGAAAACGATGGTAATCACAATTTTACTGTCTTCTTGCCTCCTAATGAAAATTTCTAAAATTGTCCTTCAGCATCTCTACGAAATGTTTATATTCACGGAGGCAAATGATTCAGCAATATCCCTTTGCAAAGAGTTACCAGGGAAGTTTTCATTCAGTATCAAAAGTGTTGTCAAAGCTCAACACATACTTCTATAATTAAAAATGTACAAATAGACTCAAGTACACGTGCTGCCATCCACTCCAACAGTTAGTCAGTGAAGTTAAACAGACAGACTTTTCCAGACTGTCGAGAGTCTGTTTCAGAGCCTGCGGAAAGCCTTAGCACCATTCCAGTTACTGCTTGGCGGGTGTATAATGGTGACTCAACTGCACAGGCATGTAATTTGATTTAATGAATGACTGGGTGCAGTTTGTGACATAGCACATGCAGTTCTGAAATAAACCTGAAGAATTACACCTTCTTGTTGGAATCTCAACATGAAGTATTCCTGTAAGTTTCCTTCTCCCTCTCACCCCCATCCTTGTCAAAAAAAAAAACCCAAACAAAACAAATATGTACCTCATCATCTTCATCTGTGAGCTCCTGTCCTTCTTCATTATGGCTATAATCTTCTGAATAAATAGACTCAACTTCAAACTCTACACTAAACTGGTCTGAA
The DNA here is from genome assembly GCF_018139145.2 of Gymnogyps californianus. Lineage (NCBI taxonomy): Eukaryota > Metazoa > Chordata > Aves > Accipitriformes > Cathartidae > Gymnogyps > Gymnogyps californianus. Next base: position 179,533,085 of record NC_059471.1, read on the forward strand.
ACAGAACTGTGGTCAAACCAATCAGAGTTTTCACTTAATGAACTGGCATCAAGATCCTGAAAAAAAAAGAGAAAGAATGTACACGTTCAACCTCACCAGTCCACATCCATAACCATAGCTCGTAAGATTTAAAAAAAAAAAAAAAAAAAAAAAAAAAATCAAACTACTCTGTTTAATTAGGTATGGAAGAAATTAGACCAGCTGCTGTTAGACAGAACATCTTTTATGAGACAAATGAATTATAGGTAGGTAAAAATAAAGCTAGATCTGAAAGCCTTTTGTCAGCTCTGTAATAAGAGGCTGCAGTCAACCTACAGCCAGCTTGAAGACTGCAGCTACTATTTCACAAAGGTTCTCCTAAAAAGTCAAAGAACAGATGCAAGAAGATGCTGTCTTTTGGCTGCGTGTCATTAAATTCTCTATTATCAACTTTGTTAACCTTAATTTGAGACAGTGGCTAAACAATTACAAAATAGCAAGAGTGCAGATACAGTATTAGTTCCATCAATTCAGAATACAGTATATGACTAGGAATACTCTTAGTTTAGTTCTTCATGATTTAACCTAACCACAGATAATTTGCCTCAGTGTTTGCTGAAAACAACAATAAAAAGCAGTAAAGGCTTGGAAAATGAATACAGTGCATCATCAGGGCACTACTACATACAGTTACTGAAGCTGTACCAGAACCACCAACTATTCTGAATCATGGAACATCTGTGACTGCTTTTCTTCTCTTAGCATTCTAAGAAATACTTATTTTAAAACACAAAATATATCTGGCATTTTTTCAATACTGTGCCAAGCAGTAAGAATCTGTTTTTAAAGAATGTTCAAAGCTAATATGTAAAAAAATTTCTCTTCAGCTTTGTCAGCAGATCTATGAAAGACCCCACTCCACCCACACACCAACTTTTCTTTCAGCCTCTTTTCTTTCCTCAGACACCACTGCAGGCACTGCTGTTTTTAATTAAGAACATGAAGTTTTAAGATGCATATTGCGACTTGCAATTATCTGTAAAATCTGTACCACAAAAATAAATATTTTGACTTACAGGAATGGAAAGAGAATCTGTTGAATCACTGCTATTGCTTCTTTCACGGCACAGACCACTGACTACACACCATGACAGACTTTCATCAAACGTCAACGAAATGCTGTCTGACTTGTGTCGTTTTCTTCTGTCACTTCGCAGATCATCTGAAGAGTTTTCTTCTGGGCATATTCAAGAATTTTTATTACTCCAAAAACATCTATGCAATGTGCAGTTTTGAATATTCTTAACAGAAGCTTAAAATATAATTTACTTATATAGGAATTTAAGAAAAATAAAGTCATTCAGTATTATTTTATGGGGAAAAAAAGGCACCAAAAACGTATTTAAAAAAGACACAATAACACTGAGCAACATGAAAAGTGTGAAACATTCCTGCAACCAGTATTTCAAGGGCTGGCTTTCCCCACTTGTCCCATCAGTACAGCTTGTAAATGGCAGTCTCCACATGCAGGAAATAAAATAATTGCAAATTTGGAAGCATTTGTACTCCACTTCACACATGACACATTAAACCTCTCCTAATTTTAAGAAATACAGTTAGACTCTTAATTGTCCTAGCTCCCTCTACAGTCAGTAGACAGAAAGGCACTTTCAGAGGGCTTCTGAGTCCATCCCAGAATTTGCAGGGAGACAGAGCAACTAGCTTCCAGGTCACATGCATACAAAGGACCTCATGCTAAGCAAGATAAATTCAGGTTCAAGTTTCAGACACCTCAACAAATTTATCAGTTAATAGTTGCACTATATGTAATTGCATTTACTCAACAGGATTTTTGTAACAAACCGTTATGACTTTCATCACACACTAGCAAGAAAATCTTCAAGGCATACTATGTAAAAATTGAACTCTGAAAGCATTGCTTTAAGCTGTGCTTATTAAACATGCTTGGTTTGAAGGCAAAAAGACAATGCTTTTTAAATACATCATGTTTTGAAACAACCACCTACAACACCATAAGGAGTAGGGGGACAGCATTTTAGGGGTAGGTAAGTCAAAAATTCAGCTCCACTGACTTTTAAAGTGTTTGGTAAGAAACAATTTTATTAAAAAAGGTGTTGCAAAGTCAGTATGTAAGTGCAGTGGAGTGAAAACTCCCCACGAGGCCTGACAACTTGGCTCAACAGACCTTGGTCAGAGCCTGCTGCCCCCCTACAGGTGCCTTCTGCACCCACCCTCTATTGCCCAGCTTCTCCCTTGCCTTGCAAAACACACCCTGACAATCCACGAGTCTTCAAGTCTTGAATCTTTCATTGTAAAAGAAAAGAGAACAAAACACTTGTACATACTTTGAGACTTCTCTTACTTTCCCTTGGTGCTTCTTGGCTCAGCCCCTCTCTTTTCTTTTTCCGCCCTGAGAGCCCCACCAAATTTGGTGCCCCCAGGCCCAAGGGTTGCTCCTGTCCATCGTTGTCCTCATTTAGTTGTCATGGCTCCATGCTGTACTGATACTGTATCACCACAAGGTTTCTACACACTATATAAGCGGCTCCAAAGGAGCCGCTACCATCCCAATTTAACAAGAATAGTGGTTTAAAAGGAAGATTTCCTATAAATTAGAAAAAAAGTGTATATAAAAACACTATATTAAAAGAACTTTTAAGGTTGTAACAAACTAATAAATGGATGCAAAGACAAGAGTTAATAATCAAACCTACAATAAGTAAGCACAACACAGAACATTATGTGCTCTGGGTCATGCCTAAATATTACAGGTTATGATGTTTAACCGAGACTTTCCATCCTTTCACCAGTTTTTGTTACAACATTAAAACGTTCTTTTAATTTAGTGCAAACCGCTCAGCAACGCAGCACAGTTTTTGGACTGACTAACATAACAGTGCCCTACGACGAACACAAAAAAATACTACACAAAAGCTGAGGAACTGAAAAATGTTCCCGAGCAACTGCAGAAAAGGAAGTTCTATGCAGCGACAGAAGGTTATCACTGCCCAGGTAATTACAACCACCAAGTCATGAGGTAACAGAAGTAAGTGATGGAACAAACCAACGTAAGAACTTCCACAGAATAATATTTAAGTAGAACTGTAGAGAACACTTCCATTGAGAAACTTATTCAGGTATATGGTGACGAGCTTGTTATTTGCTAATTATTCAAAGAAACATTCCACATTTTGAAAATGTATTTGCCAGTGATTATTGAATAACCACACTAAAGAGAAAGAGGAGACAAATATGATGCTTAAGTCACCAGACGTTTTAAAAAGTGCTTAATGAATGGTCAGGTACCTAAACATATACAAAATCATCCCATGTTACTACCAGACCTTTGACGTCTGCCACCAATTGAAATCCAATGAAAACTGGTTTTAGAGAGCAAACAAAGTGTAAAATTTTGTGGCTGTCTACAGAAGGAACTGAAATGAATTTAACTGCATCAGTCTATTACAAACAAAAGTGTTCTCATGGTGAAGATAACACAACTGATGAAGTCCAGCTGATGTGAACAAGTTTAACAGATCTGTGGAACAAGTTACTCCATCACCTTACTAACGGTTCTAGAGATCCAAACTGTAACATGACACTGGAGCAATGCAAGGAATTGTGTATTTCTTCCAGACTGAACATTTTGTTTTAGATAAGCAGAGAAACATGAATAGTATTTGTCAGCATCTTTCAAAGTCAGTAAGGCAACAGAATGTACTTTTTTTTCCTAAAGTGACCATGCTACTGAAAGCTCTGCATCATAAATCTGCACATACCAGATTCACTGTGTGTTCTCCTCCTAGAAGATGTAGTTGGTCGGGAAGTCACATTTGATGAAGTCTGCTTCTCTTCTAACTCTTGCATAGATTCCTGGTTAACAGAAATACTGAGTAAGCCTGAGCATGAATATGAGGTAAAAGGCTAGAATCAACTAATTGCATCTAAACCATTGACTCTATCATGCAAAACTAAATAGAATTTACATCTCATAACATTTAAAAAAAAAAAAAATCACCTTAACATTTTCTTCTTCAAGCTGAAATCTGGCATCATCCTCAGGTGTGTCAGCAAGCGTAGAGTCTGAAACCAAACCAAAACAAAAACCACAATGCAGCACAGCAGAAAGTCAATTTCAGGCTCAAAAACATTAGAATAAAAGCAAGGCAGAGAAGTTAACTGCACACAGCATTTACAAAGTAAATTCTAAACAGAAATTAAAATCCATACATTTTGCAACAATGGAAAAAACAACCCTGTTCCTTTGCTTTTCAGGTGTGTGTAGCACTTGCCCTGTAACATTATTGAAGTGCGAAAGTGGGGAGGAAGAAGAAATCTCAACCACAAAGTAGCTCAGAATTTTATTATAAATGCCTTCAAATGAAGGCTGTGCATTAGCTGGGATTCTGCAGACATGAAAGAATACAGGCAGGAAATATTTTACACTTCTTCCTCTCCAAAGTATATTTTACTAGCTGTCATCTCATGGGAACACTGAATTAAAAAGACATTAAATAGAAGAAAAATTAACTGTTGTTAATTATATATGCTTACTATCAAACAGACCCTGAATTAATAAATAATCGTTCAAGAAAAGAATGAGAGATTATTTAAGTTTGCAAGCATAACAATAAGGGATAATAAAGAGAGCATGTTTCCCATCTTCAGCAGCTGAACACTTGCCTTCAGGAAGAATCAGAAACAAAGGGTGTCTTAATATGGATTTAGAAGCCAATTTACAAAATGGCTTCCATTGTTTAACTTCTGGATCACTCCTTGTATTAGTCAAAAATTACAGCTATATTGAGCATTTTCATACTGCAGGAAAGATGACTGCATGTAACAATTCTCCATTTATGGAGTGGCTATCCACAAAGTTACCACAAAGCTACTTTTTTAAGTATACAGACCTTTTAAAACAGGACTCAGTGTAGCTGAGGGTGACCAGTTCTAAATGTACTCCACATTCAGTTTTGAAAATTAAAACAGAACACTAACAGAAAGAATAAAAAGCATTTGCCCTGACTTCACTGCTGGCACAACTTCAAGAAGCTAGTTTTTCGTATTAAAACTTTTTATGTTGTTGAGGACTTTATCTGTAAGAAATACAAGCAAACGACTAATTTTTCAATTTAGTCCTCTTTGTGTTCAGCTCTAATTGTGCTTGTTCTGGTTCTAGTCTGACAAAATTACCCAAATGCTGTTCAGATTTTAATTTTTTTTCCTCCTCCAGAAGAAACAGTGTTTGCTTTGATTCACTATTTGTGATTGCTCTGGACAGTAATGTGTAAAGCCAAATAGCAAATTATGGAGAGACTGATGTTATCTGATCACTACATGCAAGATGCATTAATATAAGTTATATTTTCCCTACTACTATTTCCCAAAACAAAAGGTCCTCCCAAACTAGCTTACCTTGTTGATTGATTGCTATCAGATTTCTGGAAATCATTGAATATAGTCTCCTTAGATGGGGATAAAGAGAGAGATGTTCCAAGTTAGCTACATGTAATCATAAAAAAAGAGCTTACCATCTCTGAAGATGCAAAGAGTTAAAAAAGGCCGTACGCATTATGTTCTCCATTATTTCACAACCAGACTCTCAGAAAAGAATCCCATTTTACCTGTGTTCTTTTACTGAAAAGCTTGTTACTCCAAATAAATCCCCCAGGAGATCATTTGCACAGTGTACAATATGTTGCTGTTTTTCATCATATAATTGTTTAGACATAATATATTGTCCAAGATAGAATATTACCTGTAAAATAAGTGACATACACAGACATTAAATACCCAGGCTCTGTTGTTTCAAGAGAAAACACATTAAATTCATTGACATTTGCTCTTCTCACTTCGATTGCCTAAAACTCCCTTTGAGCTGCGATTTTCATCTATCATTCCCCAAGTACTCTGCTATTCTACTGACCACCAGATACTTTTGTTCAGATTTTGAGAAAATTGCTAAACACCACCTAACAAGTCAGCAGGAGAATAAAAAAAAATACCTTTTCTCAATATCTTCTAGATAAGCTGTGAACTACACTGCCCTCCATTCACCCAAAACAAAAGAACAATCTATCTGTATTCACTGTAATCTACCTTTAGTGATTAAAAGTTCTCACCTCCTTCATAGTAAAAGTGTCCTTTTCTGCACCAGCTAACTTTAACAACTTCAACAATAGTGGCTTTGGTTTAACCTGTGTGGGGAAGAAGAAAAACAGTATGCACAAATTATTCACCAAACCAACCATTATTTATACAGGTTGGTTCCTCCTTCTGTATTAACCTGATATACAAACACACAACTACATTAAAACCTATCCACATCCAAGTGTTTTACTTTGCAAAGTTAAACTTAAAAGAAAATAACACGAACCAAATCATACTAAACTTCTCATACACTGTGCATCTTAGCTCAAACCCCAATCTTTCATTGGCACATACAGATTCCTCCATTTGAGCTACAGGATTCATTTGGTAGTTCCAAGAACAGGGCTGGGACCTGGGGAATTCAGCTTCACTCCTTCAGACATTACAGTGACTCCCAGAGTGGTGGGAGGAAGGCAAACGGACCTTTGTGACTGTCTGTCAGGTCCAGAGTGCAAGTCACAAAGCAAAACACTAGTTCATCTCTTTCCTAGTCTCCTCCTGTGACAGTTTCCGGGGCTGCGGTTTTGCATTTGCCAGCTGGGCTGCTTTACCTCTGAAGACTTTTCTCAGCTGGGATAAGCACACCCTGTCCTTTCCATCGTATTTCAATCACTCCTACCTCCGCAATGGCCTCCCACCCACCCACCCACTGTGCCAGCAGAGTTGTATCTGCAGCCAGTCTATGACAATTCCTGAGCTAGAGGAGGGAAATGTTAAAAAAAAACCCCACCCACAACACTTTCACCCCTCTTTTATTTTTTTCTTCTGGCCAGAGCAGTGTCCTGATCCCATTCACTGCACTGTTCCACAAACAGCTGTGCCAGTACCAGCGCAGGAGATGAGAACAAGCTGCAGGGGCTGCCATAACTGCAAAGAAAATGCCTGTGGAGCCAGTGTCGGTTCCCAGTGCAGGATATTCTAGTATTGCCACTTTAACAATAGCATAACCATTCTAAGAACAGGCTAATATTTAGCTATCCTAATATATTCCCTAAAATAAGAAAAAAGTATTGTAGAAAAGAAACATTTTATAGGAAAGTGTGAATAAAATATCATGAGACAAGGAATAAATGCTTAAGGGAAGGGCGGGGAGGGAACTTCCCTACATTTCATCTCAAGTATTTGCTAAAACCAACGTTAAGTTTTAGTGCATTAACAAGAGATTAGCTGCAAGAATCACATATAATGAAAACAATAAACAAGCTCGTGGACAACATTAGATGTCTATTCACCCCTTCCTAAGTGCTGAATTATTTAGAGCGTGCGACATATATTACAGTTTCATAAAGGAAGCAAACAGTAACTTATTAAACTACTAATGACAGCTGAGCACAGGAAGGCAAAGCAGAGTTTCAGATCTCTGAATCCACAACTAGACCCATGGGTTCAGATCCTTTTACTCCCCAGCCCTCTCTCCCCGACTCCTGCAAGTATGAAGGTCTTCTGCCACGCAGATCTGACAGCAGACGGTAGCATCATATGATATGACTTAAAAAAAGAAGAAACGAAAAAAAAAAATCAGCTTTGAACAGTCTGCTGTTCTGTTACTTCGCTTTTTTGAAGTTCTGCTATCAGTCTACACTTTTAAGCTTTACTCTTCTACAAAAAGTAATCCAGTTCAACTGTCACTGTACACATGCCGTTTTTAACTCACATCTCAGGTATAACACATAGGCTTCCATCCTCAGGAAAACTCATGCAGAAAGCCAGGACAGCAGAACTGTCACTGTATCATGGAAAGCCTGAATATGCAAAGCCATAAAGACAAACGAAGACTCTTATTACAACTTGCTTAAGAATTCCAATAGAGGAGAAAGTGAAAATGCCAAATTCGAAAATCTTCAGTCGTAATGACAACATTATTTCACAGTGTACGTTTTGCACAACGGAGATCTTCTGCAACTCTTCAGTTATGAACAATTTCCACCACAAAATACTTACCATGATCAAATCGGACCATAAGATCCTTTTTATTAAAAGAAAGCAACCTGACCATCACAGGTCTCCAGGAAACAGAGTCGAGACCTAAACAATCACCCTCAACTCTCAACCACGAATGAGAAAGATTTGCTTCACAATTACAGGATCAAAGAGAGACCATCTTCACCGGATTTCCTGGCTTTTCTCTAACGATCGCTGACTGAGCAAAGCGGTCCTTCTGAATTAGCAGACAAAAACTCTGCAAAAAGCATGACAAACTTGCGCGTCCAACAGAGCTACTGACCAGCGCCTCTTGCTCCGAAGCGGTGACAGAAGAGGCATCCGTAAGAGACGACATCTTGGTATTGCACATTTGCCTGCAGTTAAGGGGAGAACCACCTCAAAACGTGGAACACGGCTACACAACCCGGGTTTCCCCCCACAGAGACACCCCGGGGCGGGGGGGGCAGCGCGGCGCTCCGCAACCCCGGGGGTGCAGCCGCCACCCCAGCGGTGCCCACTCACCTCGGTGCCCTCGTCCAACCCACACGCCGGGCTCCGGCGGCGGGTATCTGGACCGAGTCGGGCCGGGCCGGGCTGGGCCTTATATAGCGCTGCCAAGTGGAGGCAAGTCGGGGCTTAGCTCCTCCGCCGGCCGCGGCCCGACATGCCTGAGCATGACCAGGAGCGGCGGCGCTGCCGAGTCACGGCGGGGGGGGCGGGAGCCGACGCTGACTCACCGCGGCCGCCAGAAGCGGGGGGGGGGGGGGGGGCCGGCGGCGTTGGGAAACAGCCCCGTCTCGCGCACCGCACCCCCCCACCCCCCCCCCCGCGCCGGCCTCGCTCCCCCCGCGGGCGGAAGACGCGGCGCTCCCCTCAGCGCCGCGCCCCGAGCGAATGCCCCGCCGTGCGGCGGCCGCCCCTCCCCCAGCACCCAGGCCGCCACGCGCCAAAAGCGAGCCCCGAGCGACCCCTCAGCCCCTGCCCCCGAGCAAGCCGGGATCCCCACGCACCACCAGCCGCGCCCGCTCCGCTGCCCGGCCCGCGGCGGGCGGAGGACCGGGGGGGGCCCTACAACGCCGCAGCGCAGTCCGCGCCCAACGCCGCCATTTTGGCCGCCGCGCCGCGCGGACCGTTGGTCTCCCTAGCGCCCCCTAACGGGCTCGGGGCAGCGGCCGCGCCGCGCGCCGGCAGCGGGGCAACGGCTGCGCCGCGCGCGGGCCTGAGGCGACGCCTTTACCCAGAGGCGGCTGCGGGCCGTGCGGGGCTGCCCGACCCCGGGGGCGTTACGGGAGGGAGACGCAGAGCCCGCGCCCGCGGCGCCGGGCGGAACAGAAGAGCGGTGCCCGGGCGGAGGGACAAACAGGGCGAAGGCCTGGCAGCAGCAGCCGCTGTGAGACCCGCGCCGGGGGGCTGCAGGGAAGCAGGACGCTTGGGCTGTGCTTTGCCAGCGGCTTTTTCTTTTGTCGTTTGCTTCCCTCCCCTTCTTGTCCATCGTCCCTTTTATCCCCGTCCCGGCTGTGTTTACGGCCACTCCACAAAAACTGTCGGGTTGTGGTAAACAAAACATGTTGTGGCTTGTGGATGTGAAGCATTGAGGAGACAGAGCTGGAAGAGCAGGGCTTGTTGCTAACAGTGAGCCTAAAAGAGTATGAATGTTCCCTACAGATCCTCACTTTACTAAAAATTAAAAAAAATCTGTTGATGTTGAACATCTTTCTGACTTCCCCTCAGACACATGCCGCAGTTTTGAGGCCCGGCCCAGCCCTGCCCGCGTAGGGCGAGGCCACGCAGCCCCTGCCAGTCCTCTGGCCCCCTGCTTTGTGATCTCGGGTTCTGAAACATCAGACCTTGTTTGGGGATAAACAGCTTTAAGACTTCTGATGGCAACCTTGTATTTCTGTAAATTCAGCTGCAGCATATGTTAGTGATAGAAAACATCATTATGTCAATTTATTTCAAGGTTAATAAAGGCAGAGACTCTTGCTTACAGTCCACATAAATTCAGGGACACAATAATAAACGTGTTGGTTGCCTGGCTAATAGGTAATGACACCTTTGGATACTAGTTTGATTTGCAGTGCTCATTTGTGCCTTTTAGGTTGTTTTTTCACTGATATTTAGGAGAGGAAACTAGGAGAAAACCTTACATCCAAAGAGAATTGGGTGCTGTCATATTGTCTTCCTGTCATCTCCCATTCTATAATTTTGAGTATCTATCTTGTAAGTGTAGGGTATTTGGAAGTATGTTATTTTGATAGGTACTTATTAATTGCTACACTTCAACTAGAACTGGTTAGTTTTTAGTCTGACTCCCTTTTCTAATTCTCAGGTTTTTTCTTTGCCCATGGTGACTTTTTAAAATTATATTTGAATAGTGAAAAGATTTGTTAGAGAACGTGAGCACTGCAGACAGTGTTTAAAGATACGCTAGAGCAGAGTGAGCATAATGCTAATTTTCCATGACAACTAACTTGTCCAAACAAGCAGTGGATAACTGCCCGGACTTGTCTGTTGGCCAAATATAGATTCTCGGCAACCATGGCACCTTGTAAAAATTCCAACAATGGTTTAAATCTAGATATTTGTGTGATGACGGATTTTCAAGACGAGCTTGTTATCCCTCTAGAGCATAAAGCTCAAGGTCTAGTGAGGGACAGCCGAGAAGCTGTCGGAATTTTGCAAAGCGTGCTCACCTCCTGTTAGCACTGGAGTTTCAAGGCAAACAGCAATCTGGTTTAAGTGGAATGTACTGGCACAGGCAAAGTCAGACAACTGCTTATTTCCACGCAGCACCCCAATTACTGAGATCCTTAGCTAGCTAGCTTCATCATTAGGAGAAAATTCTGTCTACACAAAAATGCAAGAGGATAGAACCGAATGGCTACATTCAGTTGATGTACCACTGAACAGCTGTATTATCGATGCTCAATCTTGTTCTGATGTGGCATGAAAACTATTTAATTCCTATACAAAATGCATTTTACTGAACTGAAGCAAAACAAAAATAGAGTGTGTATGTAGTTCTCCCAAAAATATATCACATTATTGAGCCTTAAGTACAGTATCATTTTGCTAAGGCTGTGTGGAAATTAAGGTGCTTTTTAAATTAGCAATAAATTTTCTACAGTCCAAGACTTGCCAAACTGGTAACTATGACTTTTTTTTCCACTTCTCAACCAATAAACATCTTGTGACCAATGACTTGGAGATTAAATTGGGATTCTTTAAATAATAACTTCCCTTACCGATTCATTAACTGCCAAGGATAAAAAAAGCCCAGTTTCTGTCTAGAATTTTTATCAGTCTTCAAGGACAATCTTATCTCTTTTCTCAGACAGACTAATCTCAAGTAAGGGGAGCCTGCGAGTAGGCAAAATATGCTGTCTGTGCTTGCTGAGGGAGATAGGGTGATATTTTCTGACACGCAGTGCTGCACCACTTCTGTCCTGTTTGTCACTCGTTTGCCACTAATACAGCACATGCTATGTCATCAACATGCATAATTATTTTCTTATGCTTGATAATTCAGGACAAGTATAATTAAAAAGTTTTACTTGAAGGGTGAGTAATAAACTTGTAGAGTTATGAGAGCTGACTTCCCCACTATTTCAAGGTCGTAAAAAGAAAGGGAGACATCGCTATGGCAAGACCCCACCTATGTATTTTATTTATAATGCTACAGAAGATATCTGGAGCAGATGTAGCCCAGCTGCCTTAACTGGAGATACTCACTTTACGTTGTGGTTAACTAACATGGTATGAGACCCTTTTAATATAAATTCAGATGCTAACTGTAGACATTTCGTTGTTTAATGCTTACAAGCTAAGTTCCTTTCTGAGATGGATCTAGTCTACCTATGTGCACATATGCCAGAGGAAAGATGAGTCGCTGTGCTGCAGGGGTGCCCAACTCAAGTGAACGGATGGACCGTTAAAGACTTCAATTTCAGATTTTTTTTCCTCACCATAATTCTTTTACTTTTTTCCCCAACATGTCCTCCTTACCCTTTCCTGGCTGCTGCCTAGTCAGCATCCAGCACATACATGAAATGGTCTGAAGTTCCCAGATGCTGACCAGAGGCATCGGTGGCCAGGCTTTGTCAGGTCTCATCTCCAACCCGTTTGCTGCTTCTTGGCTATCAGATAGGCTAACCTCACGTGCCATCTTATCAACTGCTCCCAGACAAAAAAAAAAAAAAATATTCAAAGAAAACCTCCAGGGCCTTACATTGTGCTGATGTATCCTTTCCGAAGCCTTAGACTGCATCTCTATTAGTATGACACAAAGCTGTCATCAGTCATGTGCTGTAGATTGTCAGGCACCACAAGATAAAAGGATGGAGGAAAAAGGATGCTGAAATGCAGCTGGGGCATGTGTGGCTTAATGGGGCTTTCTGCCAGGCCTGTCTGCTGCAGCCGTGACCCTGCATGCCAGACAGTGGGGTCAGTACATGTCTGTACAAATACAAGAGAAAGAATTTTGTTGTTTTCTTGACGTGCCTGTTTTGTTGTGTAAGAAGCAGCACATTGATGAGAAATCCTCATGCCAGTAATAGCATATTTGGTTCAGAGAACTTATACTTCATAAGCTAAGACCTATCTGTCAGTACCACCACTGGAAACTTCCTACGATAAATGACACCCAAATTGTACTAAATGAAGAGGGGATGCAGCCTTCCTGGGGGCAGTTTTGAACAGACAGTAACGACAAGCAGGAATCAAGAGCAAGGCTCGTAGCAGCAGTGGGAACCCAAAGACCACACGCGATGCTATTGGAGCTATTTGACGGGGAACATTAAGCTGTACTTTGCTGTTAAACTTGCGTTTTTCTGGTGTGCAGGAGCTATGTCTTTGAGCTGCCCAGGGCTGCACTGCCCTTCCCAACAACCCCAGCTGCGCTGCGGACTGGGTGGCATGGCAGGCGTTCTGCAGCTTCCCCTGTGTGCGCACACGGGGCTCAACTACCTGCAGTATTTTATGGGTGCTTTGGATATGAGAGCAGCAGTTTCCTATATCTCCATAACTCCAGATTCAACCTTGTTTATTTTGAAAAATGTAAAATTACTTCAGGTGGACTGGCAAAGATGGTCTCAAGCAAAATGTTTTCCTAGCAGCTGTTCACGAGCTCTTGCCTCGCTCCCACAGGCACGCAGTTCGGGTGCACCCTGCTCTTGCAAGCGTTAGCTACAAACTGTTTCAAACCCACCTGGAGCTGGAACAATCCCACATGAGAAGACAGCAGTTGTTCTGCTTTTGTTTAGTTGGCGTACTCATTCCTTCGTGCATCTGGGAGACACTGGTAGTCTGTCTGCCCAAATCTGATTCCTATTTGGTAGCAGCTCAATCAGCCACAAGCAAAATTAAACAAAACAATAGTGTATGCCTTTGTATGCCTTCTGAAGGGAGGCCAGCTGGCAAAAATATAAACCAATTATCTTGAACTTTGGCTTAGAAATGCTCAATATCTAACACAGAAGGAAAGGTTTGGGTGTTTTTTTTCCCCTCTAGTTTTCTGTTTAGTCCTCACTTTTGGAAGAAGCTCATGGAGCGATTCTAAAGAACTGAAAGGCAAAAATCTCAGGAAAAGGCTCTTAGTCTCAGTAGTTTTGGTTAGGAACATCACTGAGTGAACAAACATGCTTTTCTCCTACTCTTTTTAAGTAGGGGTGAAGTATGTGGCTAGATTGTGACCGTTTCCTGCTTTACTAATCTGTAGCTGTGATAATTAAATAATTGCGTGATATCTCCTTCTGTAGAAGTACTTGATTGCATGTAATTAGATCAGAGAAAGCCTCAGTTTAACTATGGTCATCTGCCTTGTTTAAGCAAACTAGGATGACCCCAGTTCAGTTTAGAACTGTTCTTTTAATCCAGTGCTCATTTGTCATTCAGATGTGCTATTCAGTCCAGCACAAAACACATTTCTGTTCAAGGGAGTGGCCCAAGAAGGGTGTGTGGGGTGTGCACAGGCTAATAGGACTCACGTGGAAGACTGAGATGTCTTTCAGAAGCTCCTGAGGAAACTGAAATGTATTCAGGGACAACCTAGGTCTAGGAGAGGCTGAGAGCAAACGTACTATGCAATCCAAATCCAATCTGTTTGGGATGCCATGTATGGACAGAACTACAGCTGATGATCAGGCTGAAGTACTATTAAAGTCAGGCTGCCGTTTGGGTTAGAGGAGGAAAAGACAAAAAAATGATTTTAACTGTCTGGCTGTTACTTGAACTGTTTGTTACTAACAACAAAACCCAGCAGGGCATTTTATTACACAAGCAGCTTCTTAACTCAGACCCATTCTATGCATCTGATCATGTATCTCCTAGAATTGTCCCAGCCTTACTAACCTGTTTGTCCACATCTCCCCGCCACGCTTCCACGCTTGCTTTCTAGCTGCCTGTTATACAAAGAATATATCCTTTATTTTGGACCACAAAGTCTCTCTAACATCCTCTCTTGCAGGCCGTCTTGTGCTCTGCTCCACAATTTAATGTTGGGTCGATGCAGCCTTACTGACTGGTGTATGATTTTACTTGACGTGGAATGAGCTATCCATTCCTGAGAAAAGCCTCAGCACTCTCCTTTTGCTAATACGACTGATTTTGCTGATGAATTATGAAGTCACCTTTCTGCTGGTACCAAATGTCTCTCTACTTTTGAGAGCGTAGCTTTGTCAGTATAGCTTTTAACATACAGCTTGCAGCACGTGCAGTTAAACAACAATGCTAGTAGCTAGACAAGTAGTTTGGAGCATTTACTAGAGGCATTACTAGTGTCTGGGGTAACCTCGACTTGAAACCTTGAAAGTTAATTTGAGTAGCTTCCCTCCAAGAATTCCTTGCCATCATAAACAGGGCTGTGTTATCAATCTTGGGTGTATATTCCAAAGCCGACTTTGGAAGTGGATTTGCTGAGGAGAGGAGTTTCCTTGAGATTACATCTCCTCCAAATCAGGCATGGATCCATATACCTCCTGAGATAAACTGAGGTACCTTGCTAAATCATCCTTCTGAAAACCCATGTTACTTTCCTGGCTACCCAGTCTGTGGGTTTTTTTATCTATATGCCCTCTCTTGATTCAGGTGGATCCTGATCATGTGTCACCTTACTGCCTAATAGTTGGCATGCAACTGCTTGTTGCCAAGCAAGAAAAGTTTTTCACAGTGTCCAGTTGCCTGCCTGTGAATTAGTACTTGTTTAAACACAAACATGAAACAACAGCATCCAAGTAAGGAAGGGACACATTCATGCCACTGAAACAGAAAGGTTCTCTCTGTGGACCAAGGGAATATGAACATCAGCACAATGTATGGGAGGGAACTGGTGCAATTTTACTAGGAGGGGAGCTGTATCTGTGCTAGTTCTGTCATCTTTCAGTGACTACAGTGATACGGACTTTTCTGACTGATACACAAAACTGACGTTTTGTCCATCTGGTGAAACCCATAAACTCTGACGTTCACAGAGAGCCTGGAGCATCCTGAATCACAGCCAGCAAATCAACCCAAACTCCACTTCAGACCCAAACCAAGAAGAGGACTGAATCCATGGGCTCCTGAGTTTGTATGCACTGCATTGCTTTCTTTGTAAACAAGCAAACTCAAATCACTGCGTAACTTTATGCCCAGACAGTGGTTATTCAATCCTCTTGCCCTTTCCACTTCAAAATGGTGGCTGTATTTGGTCTGACTGAAAGACTCTTATGGGAAAAAAATGGAAGAAAAAGGCAGGTTTTCTAGATCAAGAGCCCGTGCATATATGTACAAGAATGACAAGCTGGCAGAGTAGAAAATAAATTCACTGATGAATCCCAGACAGCTACAAACTTGTACCAAGTTTTCCTTTTACCTAGCTGGCAAAGCAGTCTGTGAGACAGTGCTTTACATCTCAAGCATATTGAGCTTTACACAGAAAACAGGCTGTACTGGAGGGGCAGTCATCTTGAAGCACATGGTCTTGTGATCTTTTAAGTTTGCATAGCATAATGAATATGCAGTAGGTTTATTAATTATTTATTATGTTTCCAGTGGTATATTAGTGTTCTGATTTAAAAAAGATCCAAAGGGAAGGAGATTTACACATGACATATACAGACGTTCTTCTTTAACTGCCCTAACTTGGAATTGGAGGGTTTAGATTTCTGAAATATCTCAGAACTTGCATCTTTCATTTTTATTTATGGCTGATTGTGTGATTTATTTCCTCCAGTCCACATTGTATAGCTCTTCTGTACTTGTATCTCCACAAAGAACGTAACTAGTCATCTTGCTCTCCATTGGCAATAACCTGACAGGATTGTCGAAGTACCTTATCAATATGACATAATCATATTAACGAATGTTAAGGATGTGATAAAAGCTGTTTATTCACTGATATTCTTAATGGTCCTGTTTGACCTGTTCCTTCCATTGATCCTCAGGGTTTGTCCCTTGCTCTCAGAAAGGCTACCAAAAACATGGAAAGCAGCTATTTAGCCTCAGCATTTAGGTTCCACCTGTACATTAATTGTATCAATTTCCCATTCTGCAGCTACTCACAGTTCATCTTACAGCTCTTTTTTCCTATTCAAATGTCTGGTAAGAAAGGGCTGGGAAAGTAGGGACTAAACCTCATCTCCCAGAATTAATGGACTACTACTGTCAATGGACACCAAAGCAGGAAATATTTCTGTGCTGTAACAGAACAGGCAAATGTCCCTAAAGATCTTGGCGATCTAAAGATCTCTGCAAAATTTATTTGTCCTTCAATGGCAATCTACCATAGAGAAAACCCTTCTGTGGAAGATCTGTAAGACGAGGTGCAAAAGGTTAAGCATAGGCACCCAGGCCCTTCCAAAGGACCGAACAACTTTAGGGAACTGAGCTGGCTAAGAAGATAGCTGGGTGTTCCTGGGAGGAGTTCTGTCACCCACAGAGATGCAGCGGGCAGTTCTGCTGCAACAGCCTTGATGATTAATCTGCTTGTGCCAAGCTGGGTGCCGAGGCCCTGGAACATGACGGTCACAGAAATCAAGGGGAAAGCTCTCATATGTTTTCCCCCTGAATCAAAGGAAAAGCTCTTATACATGTTTTGCACTCACAGCTGCAGTGAGAAACGCTAAGAAAGTGGGATTTGGGCATTCTGGAGTTCAGGTGCCAGAGAGTGGTTGGGATGACCAGCACTGTCTTGAGCTTCTTTTTTACATTCACCTCTGAATTTCTCCACTTTGCCCCCTACAGTGTTTTTCTCCCAGTACTTGCATATTCTTTGTCTCTTTCTCCCCTCCATGTCATTGCTGCTTTTCAAATTTTGTTAATATTTCCACAGTATATTTAATATATATACTCTCTAGACATAGAAAAAATAGTTTCATACAAAGAGCTTGCAAACTATTCTGCAAATACACTTACGTGGCCTAATTTTTGGTAATTATATGTGAAAATGTTTGTAGAATTGGATCAATAAAGAAGTATATAGCAAGAGGGTTTACTCTTTATTTAAAGGGTTTTAATGTCCATGTATTTCATACCCTGCCTTTCTTCTTTTATTGTAGAGTTTTAGTTCTTCATAGCTTCCACCTGAAAGCCACCTGGTACTGGTTTCCAGTACGTGGCATGTTTTAGCCTGAGGAGGACTCTGATGGGTCCAGCTGCACTAGAGAAACTTGAACAAGACAGGTGGTTCTTGTTCGTGACTTGTTTTTGTTACCGGAATATTTTTTTTTTCTTCTTCTTCTAAACATGAAACAGGAAGAGCAAGGGGAATCCCCCACCCCAGCTGCCCTACAACTTGAAACCTCTTTCTAAGTACCGGTAGGCAATACAGATCAGGATCACATCCACAGTCTTTATCAGGAAGGCAAGGTTTGGAGAGAGAGAGTGGAAGTATTAATCCAAATGGTAGATGAATTTTTGAAGGATGTGTGTGCCATTAAGCTTGTTTTTCTGCCACCTGCCCTGGCTCCATTAGCTGGTCTGACAGACATTACCTCTGTTTACAAGCCTTCAGCCTTAGAGCGTGGTGGCTTTGTAAGGAGGTTTGTCAGTGAAGGTTGGTTGGTGATTGTGCCATCTGGTGGAGAAAAGGTTTTTTTCCATCTACAGCAAGCAAAGAAAGGCTCTTGGAAATAAATGGAGAAAACTTGCACAAACCCATTGATGCCCACTGGAAAAGCAGGACACAAACTAAACTCTGACTGCAGATGAAGAAGCCATGCAAAATACTGTTCTGTGCTTTGTTTGGTTCCATTGAAGTATTAATATCTCAGTTATCTCTTGCCTCCAGAGAAAGCAAGTGCATGGGCTTTTTGGCATTCCTTCATTCAGCTGGTTTCACAGGGTCCATTTTAGCATCTTAGTTTAGATCACCCCTGTTGTTTAAAAATAATCTTTTTAGCTGTGGTAGCTTTGAGTCTGTGCATTTTTCTTGGCAGTTTCTTCTGCCGTTCTTTGTGTACCTGGAGAGATATGCAGGCACTGGGCTTTGACTTCTGACCCACCTTACTTAACACCATGCTGTTCAGATATGAGCCAAGGCCAGAGGGGACACAGCATGGTGGAACACCTTGAGAGAAATACACCACGGTAGCGTTACTCACAAGGGAAAAATCCCAAATCCACCATTGTGGGTCTGTAAGATATTGCTGCATCATGACTTGGCTGTCAGGAGACAGGCTGCAGTTTCCTCACATAAGCAAAACAAGCCTCACACAAACATATCCAGAAATGCACTGCAGTGAGATATTTGAGAGCACAGGTCTTCTGGCTTTCCGTGCCAAAACACAGAGTTTCAAGAAGATTCACGAGAACACTTGTTTTCCCCAATATCTACTGCAGAAGGTCTGGTAGAATACAGACCATCCCTTTTGGCACATAATTGCCTATCCTGATCTTTAACTCGTTCAATGCAGGAGATGCCACAATATCTAATTTCCTCTTTCTTACCAGATGGGATGTTGGTAAAGCTGCAGAGAATCATTGACTTGGGCCTGTCTTACCCTCTTCCTGATCCCTAATCAGCCACATTATCTACCACACCTGGTCTGCTCAAAGAAACCTATCAGTTGTGGGGCCTGCTCAGCTGCACAGCCACACTAAAATGGTTGTGTTTAATGGTGAGATAGTGAAGATTCAGCGTGCATTTCTTTGGTTGGCATGCTGCTTCACAGACATCTGTTCCCATCCGCCTCTTCCATCCTCTTGCTGCCCCTTCTGTTATAATGGCACAGATATTTGTGCATCTGTGGCATGAAGTGGATAAAGTGATCTGGCACACCTGAGAAATAATGCATTTTTTTTCTGCAGATCAGTTCCCTGAGGTAGTCCTGAGTAGCTACACAGCAGCTGGGCCAGGACATCACTGGAATGGTAGCAGACAGGTAGGCAGGGGAAATGGTGGGATCTGCTTCAGCTAGCTTAGGCAGCAGCACTACTGAAGGTGAAGCTTACACGAAGCTTGGCTGATTTCAGAGCACACCACTGTGAAAGAGGTGTCCCATTCTCCTCCTTGTCTCCTCACTGCTGGCTGCAAGCTCTGATGGTGAGACCTTTTTTGGAAGCAGTGTGGAGTTGCATTGACTCAGCCACCTTGCACGGTTAGGTGATGCAGCTGAGCCCATCAAATATCTCACTGAAAGAATGTCCTGAGCCCATCTAATGCCCTATGGAAACAATGGCCTCGCCAGGAGCTGTGCATTCCCAGCCAAGTATTTCTTTGAGCTGGCTTTGGCTCATTTGACCACAGATTTAGCTGATTCAACAGCAGGGTATTTACTTTTATTTGCTGCTAGTATGTCAGCTTGCTTTATCGTGCAGTCACATGAGCACGAGACATCAGAAGGAAAACAGCAGGAATACACAGCTGGAAGCAGAGAATTGGAGATGGAAATGGGGAAATAACCCCTTCTGAAGGCAGGGAGCCATTCAGTGGTCTTTCGCTTATCATCTAACCACACCTTGAATGTCCTGCTGTTACCTGCGGTAGCAGTCACCTGGGTTGACAAGCCCCTGCAGTATCTCCTGTGATAGAACTGGGTCCAAATTCCCAGAAGTTTCCCCTCAGGTGTTAATTAAGCAGAAGTAAAGAGTACATACTACCACTGATAATTACTTTAGTTAGCCCTAGCCAGCTTTTCCTGTGTTGCAAAGGAGCTGAAAGCTTTCTTTGCAAGATGAGTTGGGTTGATTGTACCGATGAAGACTCTTCTCATGGTAATCTGGAGGCCGTTGTTCTGTTTTATAGCTCATTTGCTCTGTACTTCAAGCTGAACCTGTTCTCTTCTGTGAAAGCTTCTTTGGAAACATACATCTTGACATCTGTAGAGATGTCTGGAGAGAGCATGTCTCAGCTGTGTATTTTGCATTCCACTTGTGCAGATATTAAGGGAATTTCCTTTGTGATAGCAAATACACACATTTTACTGTGGCAACTTTTTCTTTTTGATAAAAGACTGAGAAGTGAGACCCTCTTTCATCTTGTGGCTAATCTTTCCATCACTTTCAAAGCTTTTTCCCCACACAGTTCCAAAATTATGATCTTGATATTTCTGCCTACTAGCAGGCATGATTTGCTGTTATTACAGCTTTGATCAAGCAGCTCTAGCAAATAAAGTTGCTCCAGCTCAAGACATCACTTCCCTCTGCTGTTGACTGTACTTTCTTAGCAAAAGTTACTGCCCTTGCAACACAGTAAGTCGGAGGGATCACTACCCACATCTCAGTGGGTTCAGCTCACAGTCTGGCACGTTAAACTCTTGCTCAGATGATTGCATCCAAGGGAGACCACGGCATGGGCACACATTCCTCTTTGCTGACACAGACGGGGAAGGGACAATTGTCTCTGGAAGAGGAGAAGCCACAAGTAGCTGGGGAGCAGTACTGTCTCACATCACTGTCAGCATGTACACATGGAATAAGACTTAAGAGTCTTTTTGGTCCGTGCAGCCATACAATTATTTTATGCAAGACCAAAAAGATTACTGCAGTAAAACTAAGGAAACTTTATGGTTTTATCTACGCTTTATACATGCATATCAGCTCTCCATTTTTACTAGGTTTTGGTTCCAGTTTTCAATGCAAGCAATGCCTCTGTAGAGCCCAATGTCTCTGGCTTCATTTTCTGCTACAACCCAATCCTGTCAAGCCACTTTTGCAGAAAAGTCTTTCCAGAAGTTTGTTTCATTTCAGTCATTCCTAGCCCCAAAATGTTAAATCCTGTTAGTCAATAAGGATGTCACATCCTAAAATAATTTCTTTAGATATCTTTATGTGCATTGATTTACATCCATTTTTAAAAGAAACTCTGGAAATCAGGGGACTGCTTATCTTCTACACTCAATGAAAACACCGAGAATACTTAACTATAAGGTATTTAAATCCTGGCTTGCTTAGGGACAAGTAACTGATTAGAAAATTAACCAGCCTTTAAAAATAATATCCCAATGATTTCTGATTTGTGTGACACCCTGTGAATTATTATAGGCTCTCAAATGAGTAAAGCTGTCTTCATGGAAGCAGAAACAGCTGATGTAGCACAGACTGGTTCAGCTAAATAGAGTACACTGAAAAACAGGACCAACATAGATCCTTCCAAAGATCTTCCCTTTATACAGGGGACAAGGAGAACAGAGAGTTGCCAGTCCACGGGAGGCTGCAGAGGTAGGCAACAAGGCACTGAGGCTCAGAGCCAGCCAGTCTCCCAGAGACCTCAAGACCACTTATGGGCACATAAGTATGTTGTGGAGCACCTGAGAAACTCTTTGAGGGCTTCTGGCTGAGAGGTTGGTAGCTGTACATGAAAAGAGGGCTTTCTCGCCATTTCGTTTATGTGTGGAACCTTCTCTTTCAAAACCTGCCTTCTGAGGCTGGGCACGTGGACATTACATCTGGGCTGCTGAAAGAGGTGCCTCCCAGCCCGCCCTGCTTCCCTCCATCGTGTTTCTAGCCGTGTGGTGTCACTCTTCTCCCTTGTCCCAGCACTGAAACTTGCCTGCCTGCACCGTAAGGCATCAGCTTGCTGTCTGAACCAGTCATGGCTATTCTGCCTAGCAGAGCGTCAGATGAATCTCGCAGTTCTGACAGATCAAGGTGCAGAAGCAAGTGCCCAAGCTGTGTTCATGGGGAGAAGCAGGACATGTGCCTTTAAGCAGTAACATGCCATTCCACTGACTCTGCCATCTCATGTGTGCTAAGAGCATGTCTTTCACTAAATCGGCTAGTGTCCCAAAGTTTCTGATTTTCAAACTACCTGTATTTTAATTTCTTTCTTCAGCATCCAAGATGAGGTTTGAATGACACCCAAGTACAGCTGGTTCTGTAATCTTGCATCTACTTCTATAAAAACAACTTACTGTGGGTGCTGAGCAACCCCAGCTCAGTGCCAGCCTCCCATGTGTCCATCCACTCTGCTGTCGGATGGACCTCATTGAGACTGTAGGTTTGGGGGTATGGAATTAAGGTTTACATGTCCACCCCTGATAAAGACAAAGCTATCCATGAATCAAAATAGCCTTTATGGGAAAGTTTTGCTTGGGCTTTGTTTGGGAAACAAATCTACTACATCTCTCTCCCTCTTTTTCCCTACCTGTAGACCAAAGTCTTATGCAAACTGCACCTGAAGAAAAGCTGAACAAGTGGGTCTCTGGGGAATGATACTAGCTAAAAAACATTGGTACATTGTTAATCCTGATCAGAAGAATCATCTTACCACTCAGAAAAGTAAGATCATGTGTTTTCAGAAATGTATCAATTTCCTAAAGGACGTATGACCACCACTGTCGGTTTCTCCTCTCAACTGGATTAACAAATAGGAAACCAGTTTTTGATTAACCACCACAAGAAATGCATTTAACAAATAAACCACTTGGGACCCCAGAAGACCTTAACATTGCCTTTCCACTCCTTGGAGAGAAGTGCTTTATTTCACAACAGTTGATGCTGTATAATAGGAGCAGCTTTTTCCATTCAGCTAGGAGACAGAAACCTGAGTGGAATCAACATGCACACACGTAGTTAAATTACAAGATCTTAATCAAAGTTTTTAATATGCAACTCCATTGTATTGTAAAACAAAACCTATTCAGTCACTCTAGTTAGTTACGCAACAGAAAATAAAAGTGCGCAAATGGTTTCTTTTTCCTCAAAGAGTAAGGAGAATTGAAAACATTAGCGACAGAGTAAGGAAGCAAAACAAGGACTCAGTTTCTGTGTTAAACAGCATACCTAATTTAGTTGGAGACCAAAAAAAATGCCAAACTTGTCAACTATGCAGCTTCATTTCTGGAAATGTTGAGCACATGCCATTCTCCATTAAGTACAATTGAAAGGGACGAAGTTCACACTGACAAATCTGGCCCTGCTATTCAGATGCCTAATCGAGGAGTTAAGCATCTAAAGTTAGACCTTATATTTAAAAACCTGCCTAGATGTATACATGCTGTATACTCCTCTCAGTTGTCTCTTAACCCACTGCATCACTTTTTTCTTTTTTTTTTTTTTTTAAATCACAGCCACCTCTGTTCTGTGGTCCCAGTAGCCATGATTACTGCATGTGCTTTGCCTGATCAGAACACAGCTCCTTTAAACAAGTTTGCTTCTCAGCCTCTGCTTTGTAAGAAAGTAAAAAATACAACTGTTTTCTGTGCCAAGGTCATTAAAAATTACATTCTTGTGCTGTGCTTCAACCAGAGATCTCCTCCCTGCACTTCCTGGATGTGACACAGCCATCTACGGTTCTAAAAATAATCCTGCTCTTTTCTGACACACTGCTAGCCTGCATGTGCTTCCTGCATGTGCATCCTGCATGTGCTAGTTACCCACACCGCCGTGCTGGACTTCTTGAAGCTCCTTAAATATAACCATGTGCCTTCAAATGAAAGGCTTGTATTCATATTCCAGTGAAGCCACTAACAAATCAGAATATATCTTTGCAATACTAATCCTCAAGCAACCTTTGGATCATCCCCACTACTTGCTTCTAAATACATAATTTACTTTCATTACATTATGTTTGTGTCCATGCATCTGTCCATGTCTGTTCCTGCCTTTCCATTATAAAGGCAGCATACTGTGCCTATTAGGTACTGAGCTAGTGCAGCTGGGAAGGCACATGCAACTCCTGAGCTGGCAAATTACCTCTTAATTCAGGTTAACCTGACTCCTCCTGTATTTTAAGCAAAATTTTTTTTTTTTCTGGATTGGAAGGCAGTCAAGGGTCCCTAGGTAAAAAAAAGCAACACTAGGCGAGGTCTATATATTTATGTGAGCAGTGAATACAATTTCTGTCTCAATTCCAGAATTCCCTAAAATATGGCATAATTATACTTTATACAGAAAGGGCAGACTGAAACAGGAAAGGGAGCTTTCTTATGCACCTGCTAAAGGGAAATGACAAAGACTAAAATGTGAAAGGATAACAACTGCCTTGCAACTAAAACAATGAAAAGGGATCACATTTCCCCTTTCTTTAGTTCTTGTACTGCAGATTGTAACTATGACCCTTTGGGCTGGGTTGGATCCCCTACAGCAGGGCTGACTGGCCACTGCAGTTACAGCAGGCGATGGAGTATGTTCCTCCCCTCAAGGTCCATTAGACCTTTCAGCTACTGGAGGAAGATAGGTGCACATTCCAATTCAGTTAGATGAAAGCAGAAACAGTAACTTCAGCGAGGCAAGCTCTGGAAGGAGAGGTGATATGTTTTCATTGGACCAACTGATACAGTTGAAAAAAAGCAGACCAGCTTTCAGGAACACAAACCCTCCTTCACTAAGCCCAGCATCACTGGGCAAAGGGGAGGCGGAACAATAGCTCCCTTCTCTCAGGAAGGTTAACTATCGCTGTGGGACGAATCTGGCAAAGACTTTATACTGTCTGAATCCAGCTATTTATTTTTTTGCATGGCATTTATATTTTCAGTTTTTATATTAAAAGCTAGTTTAAACTAAATTTGTCAACTACTGCAGCATAGCAAGAATTGATACAATTCAGCTCTTGTATTCTTTGCAATACCTGCCTGGAGATAAACTCACACCTCTCCCTGCCGCTTAGCACAGGTCTTTTTGGTAAGATGCCTCTGTGTCTGAGAATAGGATTTCTCATTACCCAAGATTATATCAGCTCCTCCTGATAGTTTTTCACTTCATGTTCTTAACCTTCTGCGGCTGACATCCCAATCATCTTTACAGCAACTGAGCTGTCAAATGGAAGGCTGAGACTGCGATCAGAGAGAGCGCACCAGCAGGAAGACAGTGAATTTGTACGGAGCAGAAAGCTGGTGCTTTGGTGCATCTACCTGATTACAACTGTAGAGAAACAAACAGAAAGAGCTGCATCTTTACAGTTAGAAGAGTGAAATCATTGTGCAAAACAGGACATATCTTCACTATATATCGAGTCTACCTTTCATTTATTCAACATTCCTTTCTTTTTTGTTTTCTCATTAAACAGGGAACTTGGGTTGTGAATGGCTAACATAAAATTTTAAGAGGAAAAAACCCATAACACAAGCAAACACCTGCAAGTCCGCAATCCAAACTCTGCTTCTTTTAAAATCCAGGTAAGACACCAACTATGTAACTGGGAGCAAAACAGACATCTTGGGAGAAAAATCTTATTATGAAAGGTGATTTGAAAGACACTAAGGCCTGCTCTCTGAAATCCCTTAAACTGCAAGCCTCATGTTTGTTGTTAAAAGCAAGAAGATAAAAACCTCTCTCACCTATCAGAGTGAGCCTTCTTTTTCCTTTCCTAGGCACGTTGGTGAATTTCAGGCTTGATGTTTCTAAATCACTGCTAAATACATTAACAGTATGCCAGTGTTTAGTAGCACAGTATTGCTCAAGAGCAAGCCCCTTCTCAGCAGCCCAACTGTATAAATATATACAGCCAGTTACGAAATCCATCAGTACCTTTTGATAGATTTTGCAGAAGATGTGACAAACTAGACATGGGTTGGACATCAGCTGTACTCCAAAATGTTATAAAAACTCTTCTGAAGCTCCTATTATATAAGACTTTATAAAAACGAGATTTTTACCTTAATACTTAACCAGCATTGACTACCACTAATATTTTAAAAAAAGTTTAATAAAAACTATGGGTAGCCCAAACAAGGCTTTAATGTTGCTTTAGCCCCGGGGCCATCACTGGGCATTCATTTCATGAAATGAGACAGAGAGAGGATACATTCCTGCTGAATTGCAGCTCTGTCTTGAAGGTAGACTTCCTGCAAGACAAACCTCCTTTTCATACATGTAACAGCAGCAAACCACTCTCCTTCAACCTCAAGCCTGAGAGTAGCTGTTCACCCATCAACAGGAAAACTCCTCTGGCACAGTGCCCCCGCAGCCTGCAAGAACTTAGCAAGTCGTACAAAACCAGTTGCAAAATCTGTCAAACAAGTGCCGAGCTACCAAAGTCAAAGGTAACACAAAGCTTTGAACTGAGTATCTCTTAAGTGAAGGCATACTTCCTATTCCTTTGGGGAAAATGAGAAAACCTCCTGTATGTTGTTCTAAAGTGTTTTCAGGGACAAGGCTAGCAAAGATAACTTACCACCACTCACTCATATTTTAATCAGAATCATCTGGATCTGCCCTAATTTTTAAATGCCACCCTGGTATCTGCGCTAGCTTTTCCACTGGAACTACATCAATGGTGGCTTTTTAAAGTAAGGAATGCTAATATAAGCAGCAAAGCGCTCAATGGCAGAAAAGGACCAAGGTCTATCTTGTTACCACGGTTTAGTCGTATGTAGAATATGAAGTAAAATGAAAAGCAGGAAGTACACACAAGGGTTTGTACAGTACGGCTCCAATTGCAACGGCACATACAGGGTGATGACTACATATTGTTAAAGATGCCAAGTCTCTGATTTCTCTTTCAGGAAAGCCAAAATTAATGAAATACACATAATTAGCAGGAAAACATATTAAAGTGATACAGTAAAAACTAGAATAAGCAAGTTTCCCACCAGGAAAGTATCAGTAATTTTTACAAGACTCCAATTTTACCTCAGGATTTAAAAGTTCCCTCATTCATGTCATGAGTTCAGCCCCAAAACATGCAAACTCCTTGAAATATTTACACAGACAGAAATCCAAGTGGCACCATTTTGTCTTATACGCACCTAGACCCCCAAAGTGTATGCAATTCAAGCAGAAGATGAAAAAAGACAAGAACAACCGTTCTCCTCTGCAATAAGCAGATATCAGTCAAGTGATTAAAAATTTATTCCCACTCTACACATGGTATCGAAAGAAACAATACATACAAAGATCTATTTATCCCATGATTACACAAGTCTCCTGGATTTAATATTTCAAACCATATGACAAAGTTCAAGATACTTTGCTAGATACAACAGGTAAATCTCAAAGGAGAGTTCTTGAACGTATAAAAAAAATCATGTCGCTTAAGTCACCTCCACGACATACATTCCAGCAACAGACTGTATTTATAATGTATTGTTTTAATGATACTGTTAACTTTCTCTTGTGGATCTGCTCCTCTCCTTAAGGAGTCTTTTGTATTTTCAAACATGGTTTTGTTCATTCTACCACTTTATATGTATTTACATCAGTCTCATCCCAAATATTGTTGTCATACAGGCTTCTAATTCAGTTGTTTTCTAACTATAAGAGTCTTTGTGGTCTATCTACATTTTAGAAGAACTTGTGCACAGCACAAATTAATGCAAATGGCTTTCTCAGTGTACGTACTGAAGGATATGCATCCAGAGATTGACTGTCTGAACACATCTTTCAGTAGTCCAGGCTGTATTTTTAAACTAATTATACAGATTTATAAAAACGTATACAAAAAATTATCCGTGGACCAGTACAACGTCTAAGACACAGTTGGTAAAGATGTAAAATTATTCAGGTATTTCTAACTCTGAAAGGATATAGAATATTACGGTGTAAACTTAGGTTACACAGAGAAATAACTTTTTCTTAAATCAAGAACTCTGTAACAGAATAAATAATTTACAAGCTTGAGAAGATCTGCATTGTTTCCTACAAAAAGACTTGTTACCTGTATTGTAAAAAGCTTAGAGGAACTAAATATCATTTCTGTCGGTGGTTGTAAAACTTAAATACCTGTTTTTGTTCACATAATTCCCCTCTTTAAATCTGCTAGAGGTAGATGAAGATAAAACAAACCCCAAAATGTAAGGATTAAGATACTGCAAATAAATTCTAACCCTGCAAATCTAGCGAACATATGTTCTCACCAGATTTACTGAAAGGAGTTATTTTTTCTTCCTTCTTTTAAATAGAACAGCATTCAACTTCTTCCTTCCACGTTGTCAAAACCAGTGCTTGATACTGTCATAAAGTAATTTTCAAAGCATTCCTGAATTAGAGCAGAATCAAGTCCCACCTCGCACTCTTCAGTCGCTCTGATACATTTCTGGGGACTGTCTGTTGAGGGAACGCTGCCTACCCAGCACTGCCCAGACAGCCTCTGGGCCTCCCCCCAAAACAATGACAACAGACAAATCTGCAGATCCCACCAAAGGTAACTCCTGGGGAAAGGTGCGGGAGCAAGGGAGGTGGGGCTGAAGGCAGGAGAGAGAACTGGGCAACCTTCACGTCCATTACAGATGGTGACCTTTCCGAACATTTCTCCAAAAATATTTTTAGCATGGGTGTCCGCGTGCAAGGCCTGCAAAATATTTGGTTATTACCACAAAATCAGACATTTTATTAGGCTCATGAGTATTTACGAGATCTCATGTAAAGCCTTGGTTTTGGCACAGAGAAAATTACAAAGCAGTAACAGAATTTTCTAAAACATGAATGACTTCATTAATGTCCTGATGGACCAAAAGAAAAATCTAAGATGCACCGTTTAGATCTGACTTCCTACTTTTCTACAGCTTGGCCTGTGGCTTCAAGTTTTCCAAAGTCTCCTCTAGTCTCTCTCCACCTGTAATTTTATCTACTTCCTTCAGCCAAAATCTATCAATGTGTTGAAGCCAAACATACATAAGAAAGCATACAGAAACAGGAATGAGCGTGGCAGCCCTTTTTCAAACTATTCAGCCAAGTATGTTTCCTCTTCATCGTTCACCAGACAAAAAGGAGGAAGCATCACTACATACCAGAACATCTGCATAAAAGTGCCTCCAAGTTTCTTCACAACAGCAATACTGACATGATCACAGAGACAGGATTCCTTTTCTTTCTCTCTCTCTGTATTATAACTGTAGCCATCATGATCTCATTTGGTATGCAAAATATATAATTACTTCAGTACAATTTCCACAGCAATCTGAAGTGTGCCTTTTTCTCTTTTAAGTTACCATTTAAATTTAATGAAAATGATAGGACGGACTGAGATGGCAAAACCTCAGCATTTTACATAATTCAGTTCTTTTTGTTTAGTTACAGAATAACTATCCTGGCGGTTAAACTAAAACCATAGATATAAATGAACGAGGCAATTTTGTGCATTCTAGAATCAATGCATATTTAAATACTTGTTTTCCTTCACAATATTATTAATCTCCAGAAACCCTTGCTTTATGGACGCTGAACCAATTTACTCTTACTGCTTTCCTGCTCGCTAAGCTTGAAGTGGGTGTAAGCTAAAATGCCCAACAACGTGCACAGAATCCCAAGGCCTTGATTAACAGACAGTGGATCCTTAAATAAGAGGCACCCTCCCAGAAGGGTGATGCAGAACTTGAAATGTCCAAACATGTTATACCTAGACATCTGTTAAGGATAATAGCAAATATCAGTATTATTTTTTGTAAAAGGAAACACTTGGGAACTTCATTAATTACATCCAAAGCACGCAATGGTATGTCACATTGACTTCAACTCATGCAACTTTCCCGCATCTCTGCGGCTATGAGAATTAACCTCCACCTAAAGCCTTTCACCCATCGTACGCTACAAACCAACTGACAGGCCAACACTTCCTCAAGGTACCAAAAGTGTAGGTAAATATTCTTTGTCAGTATGAAGGTCACATCAGTAAGTTAACAGCCATTATCTATACAAACCCCAAACAAAGAAATGAAATACACTAAAACATGAACATGCTTTTCCAGCTTCATCGTTTAAGATAAAGCAGGCAGGTTACCAAACAATTTTCCCACAGTAAATCAGCCCAAATGAATGCTAACATAATTCATCCGGAAACAGGAGAAA
The DNA here is from genome assembly GCF_018139145.2 of Gymnogyps californianus. Classification (NCBI taxonomy): domain Eukaryota; kingdom Metazoa; phylum Chordata; class Aves; order Accipitriformes; family Cathartidae; genus Gymnogyps; species Gymnogyps californianus. Next base: position 179,563,298 of record NC_059471.1, read on the forward strand.
CAACTAATGTTACAAAGGATACGTGACAGGTGACGTATTTCCAATGATCCAGTAAATGGACAAGTTTACCATAAAGGCTATTATTCCAGACAGCAGTACCATTATCTGTGGATTAATGGACACAGTCAGTAATCTGACACACTTTTGGCCATTTGTAGATACATTCCAGGTTATTTGTTTAGTTTCCTTTACTTTCAAATGCAAAATACCAGGCAAGAAAAACATATGGAGAACAAATACAGAAACAGCTTCAAATCAGTACAGGCACTGGTGATGCATAGAAGTAGCTCAGGGTATGATGTCCATAAATATATACTGATATAACCACAAGCCTTTTCTCCTTTACTCTCAGGGAACATTTAAGAGTGATTTGGAAAATCTGGCTGCTCATACACATAGAGGTTGTATTCTTTACTTTTGAGACAAAGTCTTATTTATGGTCACAACAAAAACTATTTTGGAAAAATATCCTATTTTATTACTGCGAATACTTGCTATCCCATTCATAAACTGCAGCGCTGAGTGGCACAATCAGCAGTGGTAAGAATATGTGACTGGGACAGAAGGGTAAAGAGAGAAATTATAGCCTTCTTGGTGAAAATAAACTAGCAATCTAGAGAACAACCAATGCTGGCATCCTTCCACAGAAGAGGAGTTGAGAGTGTCAAAAGTGAGCATGCTTGTCTCTTTTCTGAGTGGATAGTAAGAGCTGGAACTAGGGCACTTACACATTTTTAATTTAATACACTAAGGGAAGCTTCTGGATTTTGTCAGATTTTCCTGTTGTTCAGATGCCCTCTAAACAGAAAGAATAAGGAGGTAAATCAATTGACGGAGACTCCTCTAGGAGGAAGTGGGGCAGACACAGCAAGGGTTCTTTTTCCTCTTGTACATGCCCCTCTCATCTCATCATATCAATGACTGTACAAAAATCTGTTTCACAAAGAAACAGATCTTACTATCAAATTTAACTATGTCAATGATGATTATTTATTTAAATAGAGTCCATAAAAACCTTACCACAGCAGAAAGCGTCCAGGGCCCAAATATTCCCCCTTCTCCAAAGACTGGCTCAAAGAAGGGTATGATGAACAACAGCATAGCTGAGGACATTGGTGCCTGGTAGTACAGCAACTGCATAGAGTTTACCTGCAACTCATGCTGCTTAGCTCCTACCCACTAAAACCAAAAGAGAAAGCTGTTAAACATCAGGGAAAAAATCCATAAATTGAAAACTTGAGCAAAAGCAAACTGGCTACTAACACAGGAGGAGCCTCATGTGGACAGTACTACATAAACAGATTGTTGAGCATCATCTTCTACCTTTGCCTAACTGGAGGCCCATGTGTTCGTCTCCTGTGAGCACAGAAGCCATGTGAGGAGAAAATCATATGCAGGGGCAGTGAAAAACTCCTGAGTGCCTAAACGTTCCTTTTCGCATAGCCTGAGGGTAGAGCATTATACTTGAGGAAAAAGTAGCAGAGCTAGGAAGAAAATGGCAGCTCCCTTTTTTTCTCAAGACAAATTCCAGATCCTGTCTATGATGGAGCTGAGCACCTTCGCGTAAGCAGAGATCTGCTTTTGCTCCTTTCTTCTCACTTTCCTCCACACACAAGCTAACAAAACCAGTAAACATTTGTCTTTCTTTTGCCAGTTTATTCCAAATTTACTGGATTTCATTTCAATATTGACTATAACTTGGATTTTCAATGTAGCATGCTTTAAGAGACAACATTAGTTATCTAAGGTTATGAAGACAGATGTCACAGCCAAAAAGATGCATCTTTATATCGTACTGAAGAATGACGTTTACTTTAATACTTCATAAATCATATTAATTGGTAACATGCATTCCAGCATATAAACTTACTAAGGCTTTTTTTTTTTAAATTACAGAATAATTTCACTCAGGTACTATCATTTCTCCAGTACACACACCATCACTTCAAGTTGTTACGCAGCATCTCTCTCCTCCTCCTGCCCCAAAACAGGACAAGAAACCATTATTTATCATCTTGCACACTACAGGTCAAAGAGCCTCACTTCTTTTGGAGGCACAGTACACCTGTTACAAAGAAATTCACGTTTAAATTGATGATGACTATTACATCAACGTGACAGCAGACTCTAATTTGGGAGGCTTTTACAGTCATGGCCGATAATGAACTGCTCGTGAGCTGTTAGTACAATGTTGCAGCGGAAAGGGTTAAGGCAGTCCTTGGACATATCTATTTTTTCAACCATAATCAGCCATAAAGCTTATATTGTGCATATATATTAATGCACCCTCCACAAAAACACCTTAGACTGTGTATAGTCGAAATTGAAGAAGAATGTCGATAAACTGTAAATAGCTCACAGATAAACCATGGGATTAACTGAAGGAGTGGAAAACGTCCTTTCTAGGGAAAGGCTCAAATGCAAGGCACTTGCTTCAGCAAGGAGAAAATCTGTGCTCTCTAGAAAAACAGAGTTTTACCGATAAAGCAATCTTTACCCCTTGAAAATATGCTCATGACCACGTTAAAGATGACACCCCAATTTTTAGCAGCAAGGACAATCAATTCCTTAAACGCTTTACCAGGGGTCGTGGTGGATTATCACAATTTGTTTGGGGTTGTGTTTTGTTTTTTTTTTTTTTTTTAAATAAATAACGGAGTATGGAGCGTTTCCTGGAAGGCAGGGTGCTATTTAAAGGTGATCTAACCAAGGGACGGCAACAGCTTGAAGACCAACCACCACAACGCTCCCGCCCTCTCCCGCCATTACCCACCACTTGGTAGAGGGAGGTCACCAGGACGCCCAAGGTGGCGAACGCCATCCCGAGGACGCTGAACTTCACGTCGTAGTAGGAGTTGAGGAAGACGCCCAGCGTGATGGGGACCTGTGGAGATGGAGAAAGGGGTTTTAGGCCGGCCCGCTGCCCTCGGCCATCGCCTCAGGCCGGGCGGGGGGGGGGGGGGGGGAGGGGGCGCGGGGTTCCCCCGCGCCCCCCCCCCCCCCGCCCGGCCTGAGGCGACGGCCGAGGGCCGCCCCTCCCCGCTCCCCTCAGCCCCGCCACCTCCTCACCAGGGTAAGCTTGATACGGAGAGGGAAGGTCTTTCCGTAAGCCAGGCTCTGGATGACCACGATGACCGGCGTGGTCATGGCCTTAGCCAGCTGGTAGGTACCGATGGTGTTGCTCTGCAGGGAGAGGTTGGTGAAGACGACGAAGCCGCAGAAGCTGAGGGCCAACGGCAGCACCTGGGAGGGCTGGAGGCTCTTGGGGGAGAAGGCGCCGAGCGCCTGGCACAGGTAGAGGCCGAGCCAGGTGATGGCGAAGTGCACCAGGGTGAGGCTGAGGTTGGGGAAGCCCAGCCGCACGTACAGCCACTTGTTCAGGAAGACGATGCAGATGGAGGCGGCCAGGTTCACCAGCAGCCCCGCCGCCAGCCGACCCTGAGCCGGCATCCAGCCCATGGCGTCCCGCGGGGCCGGGCAGCAGCGGCTGAGGCAGCCCGCCGGCCGCCAGCGTACCGGCCGGGCCGCCGCCGCCGCCGCCGCCGCCTGCCCCCGCCCCCGCCGGGACACGTGGGTTCGCGCCTTCCGGTGGCCCCGCCCGCCCCAGCGCAGCCCCGCGGGCGCGCTCGCGGCGTACAGCTCGCCCCCGGGTGGCTCTGCTTGCCCCCGGGAGCTACCGGGCAAAGGGGGGAGCTGCAGCCGCCCCTCCACGGCCCGGGAGCCACGCTTCCGCGGACCCCCGTACAGGAGCGAGAAGCACACGGAGAACGTGCGCCAGAAAACGCGCCCTGCGGCCCTGAGGACACCCACGCAAAGGTGCAGGACCCCTCCCCGGCTCCCCCCGAGTACACCCACGCAGGCATACCTCCCCCCCCCCACTGTCCAACAGTCCAGCGACGGGCAGAAACACACCTTCTCTCCAAGGTACAAGTACCTCCCAACAACTGGACTGGGTATTTCTATAAACACACACATAAAAATATATGTACATATAGGTATAGCACGAATTATGTTGTCAAGTGTCAGAAGACGATGACTGGGTGAAGGAGCTGAAGCCCTTGCCAAACTGCCCTACCGCTGTGTCCTCCACACTCTCCAGTTAAGGGAGAAGCAGCTAAAAGTGTGTTTACACATGTAAACAGGGCCAGAACAAGGTTTCTAAATAAATTACAAAATCTCAAACTTGAGAGTTTCAAGGTATGATCACCTTTCCTCCGGTTCAGGATTACGTCAGCATTTTAGCAACAACACAATGTAGGTGAGAACAGTACAAGCCCTGAAGCAAGCCCTTCTCTCTTCCAAAGGGCTGGCAGTAGCCCTTCGCTTTTCGCTCTTCCTTTCATGTTCCTCTCCTCCAGCCCCCTGCGTCTGCTTTCTTCTTCCCTGCTTTCCACACACATCCTCCTGCAGTCTCACTTTCCTCTCCGCTGTATGCTTGCACATTCTTCTCCTGCCGAGTAATGTTTCCAGTCTACAGGCAGCTCTTTGCTACATGCCAAAGAGATTAAGGAGGTTCATACAATCACCATATTTATATAATGACATTTTAGATTAGAATGAACAAACATTTTCTGTTTGTGAAGCACTTTTATTAGGAAAAAAAATGTTATGAAAAAGGTTGTATAACAAGTATCGTCTCTGCAGTTGGTCAGAATTTTTCAAGTTGAAATTGAAATCTGAGGGTTGGGTTTTTTCCCTCAGAGATCAGAACAGTTTGTCATGGTTTTGTTCTTTTTTATAACCAGAATGTCCACGTTCAGAAGTTTTTGCAAGTATCTACATGAAATCCTACGACTGAATTTCATATCCCAAAGGATCAAGATCCTGGTCCAGAAGCATCAGAGAAGATTCCCTCAGCTTCTGCAGAAGCTTTCGGAGTTCTTCTTTTGAAAATACCTAAGAATAAAAAAAAATAAAACCAACAACATAATGAAGTTATATTTATTTGCAATGAAGAGCTCTGTTATCAAAGTAAATGGTGGTTAATTAAGTTACTAATTTTTTTTTTTCTTTCTTTCTATTTAAGACAGTGTGAACATCTGACATTTCAGAACGGCATTCAGTAAAGGACTGGAAGCTAGTAGCAGTATCCAAAACCTGAAGGTAGTCTTAAGATAGCTCTGTCTCATAACTACTACAGAGCTTATTGGTAAACAGCCAAGTTTAATTTTCCTGTTATTGCTGGCAGAGATCTTAAGCCAATCCAGGCAAATGCATCACAGTATTTTTCTTAGCCTTGATGTTTCTTTTCAGATTTCTAATCTTTGGGATTTTTTGGGGGGGAGTGTTGTGGTTTAGGTTTTTTTTTCTTTTGGTTGGGTTTGGTTTTTTTTAAGTGATAAAGTTTTTTGGGGTTGTTTTTCAGGCTTTTGGAGGGAAAGGAGGTTAGGTAAACCAAGTGCTCCAAAACAAAACCTGCTTGTCAAAACACTGGCATCATCTTCAGTGTTTCAAAGTTAACGCTTTGATTCCTTAAGTCAGCATACAAGGAAACCCTTTACTACTGCAGTGAATGGGAAGAGATAAAGAAACTTATGATGTTAAGGAACATATGGCGTCTTCCTCTCTATATAGAAGCTTTTTCCACAGTCAACCCACAGAGCTTTTAAATGGAAGCTAAGCTGCCTGCAGCTCTCACTAACTCACCGTGTAAAGCTTGTGTCGCTCAGAAGCAACCATGTCAGCCAGCCGCAGGCACTCCTGATACTGTCCAGTACTATGTAACACCGTGTGCAGTAAAAAGCACATCATTGGCAGACACAGCTTTCGCAGCAAAATCATCTGGTGTGTTCGTTCAGGGTCATCCTCGGCATCCTTACCATAGCAAAATAACATTAGTATTATGAACAGCTACCTTTAAAAGGCAACTCAGCATAACCATGTAATTAGTAGCGTCAGAGGCAAAAAACTGGACTAACCAGCCTAGACTGGACTGTCAGATCTGATTTATATGGTAACCGAAGGGGAAGCAATCTGTACTGGTCACAGCAAGGCCAGAGTGAATTAAACAGAAGCACATCAAACTAAAGATGACAAAGGTACAACTGGGTACAATCTGCGCTTTGTGGTCTGCGCCACGATATAAAAATTCATTTTACCTCTCTAACATCCACCATCCATCCTCCATCAACAAACAGCAACACATTGTACATTTTCTCTTTCACGTCAGCTGTAAGAGCATCCAAGAGACCTTTCCAAATACCATAATCCATCTGGCAAAGAAACAAAAAATAAACTACTGCAGAACAGGGTAATTTCCAAGGCTATTGTAACACAGACTCTTCACCTAGCATGCAACAGCCAGTGAGGCTCCAATTCAAATTAGAATCTTCAGCCAATGGCTAAAACTTAAAAGCCTGCTGCTAACAGCTATTTCCATCCTTGCTTAATTCCCTGTCCAGAGAGTCAGACAGGTTGTTCAGAAGCAAAGCCAGTAGAGGAAGATAATTTTATACAACTTATTCTGCCATGCTTATAAACCAGATACTTGTATTAACTGAATACAGTATATTCATACTGGTCAGACATGCAAAAAGAACTTTTGGCAAACAAACAAAACAGCAGCATCTTTTAGAAAAGAAAATGTGACATACACAAGAATAAAAAAGAGTTAATAGCAAAATCAAGCACTCAGATTTATTAACAACACTGACAATCAACACATCATAATGAATAGTTACTATTACATTACAATATTATATGTAAAGCTGAGTCACATACAAAAAAACAAACCATGAGAATTTATTGTGCAGTGGCATGGCTATTCTACTGTCTCATACTCCCTCAACATAAAACCAGAATAACTTACTATAAAGTTCTTAAGCAATATGAATTAGCAGTCTTCTACTCTGTTTCATTAAACTAAGACTGCCTCCTAAGCAAGAACATAAATGTTTATAGTAAATAACTTGAACTTTTACCTACCTCATACTTCTTTTCTTTATGTTCATGGGCCACTTTTTCAGTGAAACTTGCTTGTGGTAACAAAGAAGGCTTCTGTGGAGCCGAGTTCATGTGCTTAAACCATTCGTTAAAGGTTTCGTGGGCTTCCTGGATTGCGTTGGAAACAGTGTTCGGACATTTTTGACTCATATAATTAAAAGAATGTCATTAAATGCACAGCTAGAGTGCGTCCAGGAATCAGAAGTTAAGTCAAACAGACAAAGCTTAAAGTTTCACCACCAAGGCAAAGCCACCATTATTTCTAAGTAACAACTTGGAATACAGCATATTTGAAACTCACCAAATATGCCCGAATACATAAGTGTTCCCGTATAGCATTGTCATCTTCAGCTGGAAGTGGAGTATCCATTCCCTGTTCTTCCCATTGGTTATATATTTCTGCTATAGAGTCTTGGGGAATCTTCACAAACACATCTTTTGCAGCTTCATGTTTCTTGGATGCTAGGACAATGTGAACTGAGTATCAACAGCTTTGCAATTTCCGTATTTCATTTTTATAAACTGACAAACCCATGCTTTTTAATAGACTAGGTTCAAAGTTATATCAAAGGTAGTGCCAAGAGCCAACGAGAACAAAAACAACATTTAAAATGTCTACAATATTTGTGAAGTTTAGTACCCAAGAACTTCCTCATGATTGCATTGCTTTGCTTAAGTGCTTCTGCCCTCTGTGCAGGATCAAATACGAGCCAGTCAATTACATCTATTTTCAGCCGATCTGCCTGTAAAAACCAACATATAGATTCACTAACATTTCAAGCATACAGCTGATGTTAGACACATTAAAGCTGGTCAATGAAATACACAAGTTTCTACAGATCTTTGGATAGCATTATGACATACTAACAAGGATCACTTTATTCACAACTTTAGTATCAAAAGCTTAGAAAACAATCTCTGCAATCTAGAATCATTCAAAAATCCATTTCTAAGTATTCCCAAGATATTCAGACCAATGGACGAGCATCAGCTCTCAAAAATTTTTATGGATTACCATGCATCCTCCTCAAACTTTAATATGAATACACTGCACAAACATGGTTTACGGAGCCCTTGCTATAATCTTCAGGGGTGCCATCAGCCTGCAACCACAGTTTTCCAACTCTTGTGTTAGATAAACTACCTATTTGACTTAGAGAGTTTAAACTTTGTACTGAACAGCAAAAAAATTGCCACAAGTTTGCAAACTATCAGTTGCTTTCTAAACAGTACTTTGAATGCAAGCTATTAACAGTACCTCACTGTCACTAAAGTACTGAGTTAGATCCAACCGACACTCAGTAGTGATGACAAGGAAACTGTCAGTAAAAGGCAATGTCTGTTGTAGCTAGAATACGTCACTTGAGCATGTAATAAGGTACATCTGAGATCCAAAGTATTAATCCTCATAATTCTTAGAAGCTACAGTAATATCCCACTCTCAGCTACAACGTATTTTGTTGTAGTCATTTCATGGGCTTTATCTTCACTTATTGTTTGCATACAGACATGCTGCTGAGCAACATACACCACAGCCCAGAAGATCAAGGAGATGTAGAAAGAGAAGTTACGAGTTCATGCAATTCAACTCCTCACTTGGTCACACGGGAAGTGCATTTCCCTCACAGGCTTTTTCAAGGCAATTTCCACCATCATTGAAAGAGAAATATGGATCATATATGGTAAAAGACTCTGTAGTTCATTGCAAACTGGAATATCTGCCCTATGAAGTACACTCACCTCTGTTGTGCCCATATCTAACATATGGTCATGGTGACTGAATTCACCAGCATCCTTCTTGCGGATGTTTTCAACAACAGTTTTTGTTATGGTTGCAACATCCAGACCTGGGTTAAGAGAGAACTATGTAAGAGTGATCATGAATTCAAACTTGCCACAAAAGGAATTTCAGACTCCAGTTGTTGATCCTATTCCTTACCAGTAATTCTTATCAGTCTGTTCATACTCACATTGTTAGACTAAATTATAAGCTTTTGAGAGACGTAATTTATTGCAGGTATTTTAGAAGAACGATATTTGAGACACCAGAGAACATCAAACATGGGAAAAAGAATAAGACAACTAACAAGTTTTTCAGTCTGTGCTGGGGACCAGCATATAGATATATTTGCTAAGACCACTGATTCCTACAATTCTGACAGCAAGACTACAATTTGACAGGAATGTACCAGGAAAAGCTCAGAATAGTTCTTTTACAGATGCTGAAGCAGCATGCTTTATTTTTTAAAAACCTGGCTAAGGTTTCAAAGAAAATGACTAAAAAATGAATGAAGAAAAGTTAGACACTGAAGTCTGCAGTAAATCTATTTCTTTGTGAATTTTGAGTGGCACAGAGGCATTGTCAAACAATGGACAGTGTGCTGTTTCACTGTAGCCCCTTTTAGTTTGATGTGTAGGCCTGGAAGGAAGTTTACAATTAATGCAAGCAACCCACCACAGCTAAGAAAGAGCACTATAAATAGGACAAAAAAATTAAGATACTCATAACCTTCCTAAATCCACAAAAAGGTACGTATTTTTATAATTAGTTTTCTGAAATAATACGATTATGTCAAGCTTCAGAGCATATATTTGAGACGGGCAGCTGCCATTTACTTCCTGCTGTGTTTGGACATAATCCAGAAGCAACAGTGATATTTAGTTTAATTCAGAAAAAGAATTGCAATTCCAGGTTAGTTAAAAACCACAATATACCTACTTGAAGAAGTGATCAGTAAATTCATTGTATTTAATTGAAAAATGAAGAGACACAGGAAGGAAACAGTATCATCTTCATAGCTAGGTCTTGCATTAAAACCTACTGAAAGACAAAATAACTCAGGATATAAAATGATAATTGGAATATCAGCATCTCTCACCTGCATCTTTTGCTAGTTCAAGGCAGTGGTGGCGTTGATCACTTTCAGTAACATCTTCGAGAAATAAAGCATACTGAGCAACAGCTAGCTCTGGGGGCAAGTGGCTAACATAAAATGCTATTAAATCTGTGTGCTTCTCAGATATCATCCGCTGCAGAATAAGAAGCAAATACTTAGAAAAACATACTATATTCCTCTGTGTAAACACATAAGTGTGTTTACACTTATGTAAAAACATGTTTTATGTAAAAACATAAGTGTGTAACAAATTTCTGATTATTTTGTTCTGATATAGGAAGATTCCACTTCTCAGCTTCTAAACAAGGATCAATAAAACTGTCTCTTATTTAAGCACTGCTGACAGAAACTCTGCATATTAGGCAAGCTTCCATGTATCTCTTGAGAAGAGAGCATTAACTGTGTCATCGTTCTTTCCATCCTGTAACTTTAAGTCTCCTTTTCTTCCTCCTTCACATCTAAATTACATTAGAGAAAGCAAACTATATTTTTGAAAGCTTACCTGAATGTAGGTCTTTAGGACTTCAACAGAAACTTCCTCCTTATTGCAAACAAATATAAATTAAATTTTAAATCAGATAATGTGGCACCAAAAAAAAAAAAAAAAGATACTTTACAGGCTACCACTATTACACAGACACAAGGTTATTTGCTTATCCCTGCTTCAGTCATCTACACATTCAAACAGGCTCAGCTGGAAGAACTGTTTCTCTTGGAGAGTGATTAAAAAAAAATATGTCTTCTGATTCAACGATTTAGTGTTCCAAGGATATTCTTTTTCAGCAGCTGGATAATACTTTTTGGTCTCACTGGAAAGTTACTTTCTAAATTGTTTTTCAAATTTTTCCATTTTACCGTATTTTTAAAAATAAATAAATAAAATGTCAGGCAAACAGATGACTATTGCAGTGTGCTACATGCACTGTTGTATTATAGAAAATTCTACTGTTCCTTTGTACAGGGCATAAATATCACCCGGCTCATCTGTAATAGCCTATACTAAAGAACCAAAGTATAGTCCAAGCACCTGAGACTGCTTTAGCAGTGTTTGTTACTGTGAAGAGCTATCATTTTAGTTTTATATGTGTAAATGCAATTAGAGATCTTCATCTAAGCATCTACCTATATGAACTGTACTCAAACATCAAATAAGGAACATCAGAAAAGCTTGCACAAGTGCCTTTTCCCTGTGAGGTCTACTGAGGGTTGATCGAGTAATCTTCCAGCAAATTCACCTACTCCAAAATTGTAGAGGCAGTAATCAACAGTTATTCACAATCCCACAATGGAATTTATGTAGGAAATTGCACCTTTTTTGTCTCGTCTGTTAAACATATGCCAATGACTAGTTCTACCATACTTTAGCTTAAAGACCTGCTCTATCAAATTTTGAGTTTGGCTAAAAAATGCGTATGTATACACACACACATACACACAAGCTCCTCTTAATTAGCTAACTGACTTCAAAATAAGTTTCAACAAGGCAATGAAGCAATGTTTAGAGGCATGAAAAAACCATAACAACTCAGAGCTGTATTTAAATCATCTAATGAAAACACACATTTGTCTTTTGCTAAAATAGGTTACATTCAGAAACTTATTTGATACATAAGCACTTCTAAATTTTAAAATAGTAGAAAAGGAGAGCTTCTAATTACTTGTGATTGCTTCAGAAAAGAGTAATTACAGCTATGTGACCCATCTGCATATTCAGCATAAATAGGCTAGGTAGCTAGTAGGCTACACTTAGTATATATTTTGAGAAAATATGAAAGTTTCAGCTAGTACCAATTACCTCAAGCAAAAACATTTATGAGCTTACAGCAATAGGTACAATTCCAAGGACTGTGTATAAGATCAGGTTATATTCAAAGTATCTTCGCTGCTATGAATAAGCCTAACATTGAAGTTTGAGTCAGGTCCTTTTCAATAAAGGGCTTATGAGTAGAATCCATCATCCTCAAAAAATAATTTTCAAGTTGAACTGGAGGGGAGGAGGATGGTCTTTTCTAATTTTGACTGTTGTATTTAGGCTCCAAGATCAACAAATACACATTTAAGCATGCAGCTCCTCATCAGCCTGGTAGTAATTTACCATCATTGTATACGGTTTATATATTTACACACAAGCATTTCTACTTCAAAGACTAGCTATTGCTACAACAAAAAAATCAAATACAAATGAACTTACCTTAGTCTGCAGACCCAAAGTGCGGAAAAACAGAATAAGATGCGTCATGAAACGAAGGAGGTGTCCAGGGAGCACACTTCTGTCTTTGGCAAGCCATCTGCTGAATTCTTCCATCAAACCTATAGCCACCAAGGAAATGTCGATATTAGCCATATCATGGGGAAAAAGCACCGAAGAAATATTTCAAAATTATGCATTTATTCAACAAATATAATTTAGCCTCAAAAGCCCAACAAAACAGAACAGCAACAGTTTTGGAAAGATTTAGCTCTTTGGCTTAAATATCTGCTGTATGTATTTTATCATTTCTCAGAAAAAGTTATAGCAATAGTCTCACATATATTCTGACACATTTAGGTGATTTCATGACTTCTTTGAAAACTACCTTGTATGTCAAACTGCAGAAAGTCCCTACAGCTCTTGATTAAAGAAGCAGCTTAGCTTTTACGTGGAGTTTGCCTACTGTGTGCTCCTAAAATCCATTCACATATAAATTTCTGGAAAGGTCACTAGAAATAATGTAGTCTAGTTGACATTTAAAAATCATTTAGAGAAAAGCTCACCATCCACATCTCCCAGTATAATGAATTTCTGAATCACATGGTAGTGTTCTTGATTCTCCTCTATAACCCTCTGGGGAGAGAAAGAAAGTTCAAACTTTGAATAAAATCTTATAGCATAATGTATAAAGAAAGCAAACTTATAAATAAAGCAAAGGTTCCTTAGGGAAAAAAGCTATCCTATTTCAAAGGCTATTCTGCATAAAGAGCAGGAGAAAAGGCACTTGCTGTTTCAATGTCAAATTACAAGAATATTGACAAACTGAAAGAAAGAACCAGAATATAGATCTGTGGAGTTAATACTTTCATGGAAGAGATCCAAGACTAAGGGCTTTTTGCTCTGAAGAAGAGAATAAATAACGATGTTACAGAGAATAGTCTACAAAGTCACAGAAGAAGCAACAATGCGTATAAATCCTTAAAGAAAAGGCCTGCGAAACTTACTTGAGGAGGAAGAGTTTTTTTTTCCGGTAGAGGAATTAAGGCATGAAATACAATTCAAATGCACCTGTAAAGCTGCATTATGGTGAGGATTGCACTAGAAAGGCAAAGGCAGCTGGGTGTATCTGTGGCTGACTGCATCAATCTGTAAGCTGTCTTTCAACATGTCTTTCTCTTAGCAATATGATAAATGCTATATGTCTATTCTATCAAATAAAAGTAAGTGTAGTTTCAATTTAATCTTTATGAAATTAACATATAAGTTATCTATTCCATCTAAATGAAATAAGTATCCTGGCTGTTAAAAGTTACAAAGAAACACAGTCTGTTTAAGCAAATATGCTTTTAAATTTTGAAAGGCCTGTTTTGAAATATGCACACAAACCTCCTATAAAGAAAAGTGAAACCTCCTATAAAGAAAACCGAAACCTCCTATAAAGAAAACGGCATGTAATCAATCTTTGCACATTTTATCAAAGTGTTAAATATTTTATTTACTGTCTGCTTTGTATGTCTGACGACACTTGACAGTCAGCTGTTTCTGTAGCACACCCAGCTAGTTTGGCAGATGCGGGGCAAGACAAAACCTGTATCTTTTTCATTATTAAAAGGTGGCAGCATATAGAAAAATCTATTTGAATTGAGAAATTACACATTACAGAGGTAGAAAACCTAAATTAAATCAGTCACTGTGCATATTTGAGCATTTCGTTATATAGCGTAGTAAAAGTAGAACCTAGTGAATAGTTAAAAATGGTGAACAGTGAGGAGAACCACTGTAATTAATATGTACCTTTTTGTCTGTTGCCTGAAGTTCTTCAAAAACTTTTTCTGAAGTCCAGCTTCAAAGTAGGAGAGAAAAGGCAAAAAACATTACCTTGAATATTCCAAACAGATCACACAGGATCCTTTGTTGAATGTAGAAGCATAATCTTACTTTGTTTCTAAATAATCTCTAGGGAGCTCTTCCATCTCCTCTGCAGTTATTACTGAGGTTCGTATTTCCTGCTCAACAAGAGTGTCCACCATGACCCTGAAATATGCCCAAACAGTATCTTCCCAGGTATCGCAAACTGGAAGAAGCTACATATTAAAAAAACAGAGTAAAACTTATCAAGAGATGGAGAACTATCAGAATCCAAACAGAGCAACTGTAATTTAGGATCAGATTTCCGGACACCAAAGCAGACTAATAACCATCTTGAACAGCAGCCTCTCCTTCATCAAAGTAGGATACAAAAAATCCTTTCACTGAATAATGCTCTAGTTTCTTGATTATTTTATATCAAAGGTAGTCAATAGAAATCGTCCTATCCTCCTTCCAGAGGCAGCACCACTCCGACACCATTCCCCCTCTTGTGTACCACCTCAGAAAACCAATCAAGATGAAGATTATCCATTTTTCTGCCCGATCATTTTTCAGCAGGATCACTTTGCCTTACTGGTTTATGTCATGGTTGCACAAGTCTCAGTGCAGTAGTGAGCAGTGAAGGGTAGAAGGAAGGGAGTACTGCTGCTGTGGTGATATAAAGAATTTTATATCCAGTTCTCTGAATCTTGCCAGGCTTTTTCAGCAGTGAAACCCTGGGACAAGTTCCAGAGAAAACACTACATTTCAGGAAACACTTCTCCCTTACAGTAATTTTAAAATTACTGAATTTTACTGAAATTTAATTAAATGTCTCTTTGCTCTGTCACAAGAAGGTCTCTTCCGTTCACAGAAGTATCTTCTGTTCTATAAGTCTGTATAATTTTACAATGCCTTTTTTCCTGTAAAAGAACTAATTTTAAATTTCAATTACTAAAACCTGAAAACATTCCCTATTCCCCCACTTTTTATTTTCTGAATTATCTTTATTTCTACTACATTATATCAAGGGGGAGGGGGAGGGGGCCAGGGCGTGGGGGGAATCAAGCTCAAGTAGGAGCTTACCACTGATTACTATAACAGCAAGGAAACTTTTATGATAATCTGCAATGTTCCTTATTGTTCTTAAAAATAAATAAAAAATTAACATCTGGAGGATTAAAACTAATAAAAAGAGAGAACTACTTAAAGATAAAAGTGAGCATTGTACAGAGTATAAAACCTATTGATAATGAAATCTGGGTACAGAATAATCTTTGCATACACCAACTCGTCGATAAGAATACTGTGCATGAGCAGGAAAGTGATTATATAAGCTCTTAAATAATACTAAACTAGAAACGAACTAAAACAACAACATTAGAACTGTTTGTACTGAAAGTCAGCATGAATAATACTAAGAAAAGTCTATCGTATATTTAATTAAGGCACGTCAATCCTACAAAGAACATGTCTACTAAAGCAGCAATGTTTGCTATTGTCCTGTTTACTCGGTCTTTAAAAGTACAATAACCAGTAATTGAAGTATTTCTGATGATACCACTGTCACATATGAGAAAGAAAATGTACAACTACCAAACACCACTTAACTAGGAGGCTTGACATACCTGTTTGAGGTTTCCACTCAGTGCTGCATAGATTGCTCTCTCATATCTATTAAACTGCTCCTAAAATAAACAGTAAAAAAATAAAACTTTTAATTACAAAGCATATAAGTTTTCTAGTCACTTTACATTTTATTAGAGATTAATCCGTTATAAAATGTTCCATCTGACAGTTTCCAAGAAAAGCTGGAGCCAAAATAAGAATAGCAAGTGACTTCCCCTTCACTGGCATCCCCTTGTAACTCATCTGAAAAATTTATATTGACCTGGAAAGAAGGCAATGTTTTTCCTTTCCCATTCAATTAAGCCAAGATGAAAGTCAAAGTTAGTGTCAGCAGTTTCACTTTCAACCAAATAAAAAAAAGTCAGACACTTCGTAAGCCTGAAAAATTGGTGCTGATTATGTAGATTTCTCACTACAAGACAAATATGTTATTTCAGAAGTCCTCTTAGAAACATTAATTGCAAATCCTATAAGCAGCAATTACAGAGGGGGTAGGTTTACTTAAAATCATGTTACAGAGTTCAGAAAAGTTCGAATTTATATATTAATATCAAGCAAATCAGCATTATCTTACCTCTTCAGCCATACGCCAACAACTTATTTTCCAAATGCACCTGTATGGATTCCCTTGAACAGGCTCCAGCTCTTTTCCTACATGCAAAGGATAATTTAAAAAAAAGGAAAAACAAAAAGGGGAAAAAAAAAAAAAAAGGAAAAAAAGGCGGGGAAAAAGGGGGGGAGGAGAAAAAGGTGCTATTAAAAAAAAGAGAAACCAGTAACAAGGTAAAGCCTATTTTCTGTTATTAACCCAATTTCAATCCCTTTGGAACTCTTCCCAAAGCATTTTCATGCTTTCGACTGGACCGCAAGGTGGCTTTTCCGGGAAGCTTGGTAAATGCATATTTTAAAGTTACAGTATTTTGAAAGCTTAGCTGCTATCTAGCTTTGAAGAAAATAATGGTTTTGACCATAACATATCTACAATGTTTACATTTGGAAAACACAAAGTTAAGGAGAAAAGGAATTTTTCTATCTTAAGGAATACAAACTTCTAAAAAATGTCACTGCTTCAGTGCTGCTATTCTGCATGCATCTGCATGAGGGCATGCATCATGGAATTAAAACCCACATAACAGCAGGCTAGGTAGGTACACTCAAAACAAGGCTAGGACACTGGTGAAGCATGCAGATAGAAGTAACAGGCTATCAGGATTTGAAAAGTAGGAAAGCATTATGCCTTCCAGACCTGGCTATGTACAACACTTAGACACGTTCTTAAATTCTTTGCTAAATCCTGCAATGTCCTGAGCATAAAGAGAAGCAAGGTACTGTGTTATAAATAGGACCGTGTGTAAGGAACCCCAGAACCAAGGAGAAAGGTAATTTAACAATTTTCAAATATTTTTAAAGTATCTCTTTTTCCTGCATTTACATTTGCTGAGCTCTAGTCCTACTATATCTTTCTGAAGCTGGATATAGAGTCCAACTTTGAGTCTGTAAGCAACAAAATGTTTGCTAGGTGGCACAAGTCACATGTTGAGAAAATACACACCAAAATATTATATGCAGGTGGAGAATATCTGTCTGGAACTCTGAGACATCTATTTCCTAGTGATTATGCTTGATTTTCAAAAAGAAAGTGACTTCAGCATGTTAAGTGGATTCAGTGAACTCATACCTTCAACTAAAATAATTTCGTATTAGTTTTTACATGTTCAACAGACATGGTAAAATATTTTAGATACAAAAAAGGCTCTTAAGGTGAAAAGAAAGAACTACTTCTCTTCGCCACAGACAGATATTAGGAGAAAGCCCTCTGCCCTATTTAAGTCTCAAATGCACTTTGAAGTAGATACCTCCATTTATGTTTGGATCATGATACAATTTCCATCCTTCCAAAGTTGCAGCTCTCCAGGCCTGACCACATCGTTTGCATAAGCGCTGTGCCTGAAAAATAATGGATTTTCTCTGCAACAGACTTCAAGGTAGGAAAACCACCAGCTTCTCCTTTAAAAATTTGAACACTATTAAAATAGTTAATTTGTGTAGAGATTCTACTATGCAAAAAATAAGCACAAAGAATCTTAAACTCAAAACAACTGAAAGATTTCAAAGTAAATAAAATATCGTCAGTGTTTTTTTTCACTAAGCATCTTAGTTTTTCGGTCAGTATTTATAACAATGTGAGAAATTTGCTACAGTCTCATCTTTGCTAGCTTAACTAGCTGTTATGCATCCTTCTGGTAAGTTTAGTTTAAGGTGTCGTCTTGTTGCTTAGATGTATAATCCATCTCTTCACACAGTCATCTATTTTTCCAGTTGACTTAGCCTTCCAAACCCCTCATGCACTTCTAAAAACAGCAATCCCACCTTTCCCATAATGATATTCAATAGTCTATGCACTAGCACAAACAGGTTTAATTCAAAGCTGTTTTGAATAGCATGGAAAGTAGAACAGAAACTGTACAAAAAAAGCTTGCCTACAATTCTTCCAATGCTACACCCTGAAGAAGAAGGGGGGGGGGAGGGGGGGAAGTCAGCTAAAGATTATCTAATTAGTCCGACTGGTACTGTTCCAGGACTGACAAAACACTATGAACAGTGAGAGAAATTGCAATATGCAGTCTTGGTTTGTTTAGCCAAATTCTGTTCTTTTCACACTGGAAGGCTGCAGACATTCAGCCATTTTGGGAATGGTGACAAACAGTAAATTTAAAGAATAGACAAGCAAGTTGTTCTAGCTTACCTGCTGTGTATTACCTATTGTATGGTAAATGAACAGAGGTTCATTCTTAATTCAGAGTAAACTCAAAATATTTTAACTTACTCTTTCAGTAGTGATTAACCCACTTATGTTTATCAGACAGTAGGGACATCATAGCAGCGACTGCAGAACAATTGATGCTGCAAATTTATATTCATATTGCCCTGCAGCAACATGCTCATGTGCCCATACCATCAGAAAATGAATAGACGTGCACCATATTGGAACAGAATACTAGCAAGTAACCATATTCCTAAGTCTAAGGTCTTGGGCACTAGAATCTCTTTTCTCAAAGAGACTCAAGTCCCTTTTTTTCCCCGCCATTACTCAAATGTCATTATATATACATAGAGCCTAGTATAAGGGAATCAGTTTCCAGCTGAGGCCTTTACACAACACCACAATACAAGTATTTACATGATTAAATCATGAAAGTTACTCCACAACTGGGAATCATTATTCAGAACAGCTTTAGGACCGAAATTGCCTGGATGTTACTCAGCTAAGGATTAATGCAAAGTATACACATCATATATTCTCTAAGGTGGAGGAACAAGCAGACTTATAGTGAAAGAGTTAATGGAGGATAATAACATGCTTTCTAGAATACTCAGATAAAGTCTATCAGAGTTTTCACTGCTGAAGACCCTGCCAAACAATAAAGGTAAGAAAACAAAAGGTAGAAAGCAAGAAATAACAGTTATTTTAACTAATAAGAGTAATCACTGTAAATAACTACGTTTCTTCTGACGGCAGTATTAGCCTATAGATCTTGTGCAGTGGTCCCCAGTTCTCAGTCCTGGGACACACCTCCAAATGTGCCATTGCAACTGTTTGTACAACAAGGTGATAGAAATAGGCCTGACTCTCTCCCTCAGCTCCACTCAGATCATATACCCGAAGGAATGTTAGAGGAGCACAGCCAGTAAAGTTTGCTTAATTTAATGCTATTTCTAAGAAAAGCATACCTCAAACCTCTCTCTCTAGTTAAAATTGCAAGCGTGTTCCACTCTAATATATCTAGAAGGAAGCGTGTATGATAAGCCACTGATTATTAGAGATGCAGTTAGGAAGTTCTTTGAAACATTCTGTGTGTTTGTCTGGCAGTATTTAGTATCAAGCCACTACAGTAAAAAAATATTGTCAAACAACCAAAAAAACCAAAGATACACCATTTTTTCCATAACATCCATTCTACACCCAAAATTACTTAACTAAATGCAAGATTTTATTAAAATACTAATTTAGCAGTCCATCACTGTCAGTATTGATAATAAATTGAAAATTAAATCACTACAAGCCAAATTTAAACAGACGTTTTAGTACACAGCTTTTCACTAGCTTTAATAGTAAGATTTAAAATAAGTTACACTAGTTAACCAAGAAGATACTATAACTTTCCGCAGCTTACCTCATCTGTCATTCCTGCTCTGATGAGAGTGAAGAGATACTTCAATAACCTTGCATCATCTTCTCGGTCCAAATCATCAAGTGGCAGTTTCTGTCTTATAGGAGCATCTGGATCCTGCAAGGGAAAAAGTCACCATGCATCCACACAATGCCTACATGCCTCTTCCGATGATTTCCTGCCCTGTTTTATAATTTGGAGTCACTTTTTCACATTGGCACAACAATCTGTACAACCCATGTAATATCTAGCATGATACTTCCCTGTCTTGACTCTCTCATTTCTTTTATTCCTCTTCTGTCACTGTTCCTATCAGAAGGAGCCATTGCAATTTCTTTATTTACTCCCCCACCTTGTTTTTTGCCCCAAACTTCTCATCTTCCTCTTCTCACCTTCAAACATCCTTTCCCCTTCTGCCTCCCTACCTGCCTGCCAGACTGTTTCTCCTCCTCCACCTTCTAACTGAGAAGGCTTTTCACAACAGCTGTACTTGCTTCTATTTAATCCAAACAGATTTTGTCAAGCCAGTCAATACCTCAGATCACTCACCAACTGAATTAATCTTCTACGACTGCTTCACTGTCACTGAGACAGTTCATTACCTCCTTCTACTGGGCAGTCCTTTCTTTCCTTGACTTCCCTCCTATTAGCTTTTACTATAGTAGCTCTGAAGGAATCCCATCAGGACTTGGTTTCATTGTACTAGTTACTGTATAAAGACAGCACGCCCTTATCTGCAAGGGCTTCCAAACAGTTTATAAGCTTTTCTGGTTAGGAACATGAGTTTGTATCAGACATAAAAAGTACTAATAAAGCCATCTACTTCACCAAATAGACCACAGGTACTTGTCATGGGGGGCAGGGTGGGGGTATAGAAGTGACTGCTGAAAGAAAACAGAAGTCCACATATCCCAAAAGGAACTCCAGAGGTGCCCTGCCTCACAATTTCTGTACTAATTTTTAGGTAGTACAACTACTTTTGGATAGTACAACTATCTAAAAATTGGTGGAAGGCTGTGAAAATAGCATATATGCTCTCTCTAACCCATTTTGAAACCACACCTTATTTTTAAATAGTACTTACCAACTCTGTTACCAGAGCTCGAGAACTTCCAATGTATGTACTTAACTGTCGCTGCTTCAGGGTATGTAGTGTGTTCTCCCTGAAAGCAGTGAAATGTTTTTCAGAAAAATGCAAGCATTTTTTAATAAGACACAAATATTGAAAGATATTTTTTATTACATCAAATATGGTTAAAGAAGAGACACACTTGGTTTGGTTGGTTTATCAATGGACTGTGTTACTGTTGTGAAAATGCAACATTTCACAGGAAGTACAATAGGAGAATCAATTCACATATCTTTGATTTCTTTCAAAAGCATCCATTATTTCAATCATTCATGTATTTAACTATGAATTGATTTCTGCATGAGCAAAATTTCCCATTAGCATTCACTATAAAGTCAGTCTAGGACAGAAATTCAACTTAGGATGAACACATGATTCCAAAAGCCTGTATTCACTGGCCATTAAAAGCAGGTTTATTCTAGGCATCTAGCATGAAAGGTAGTCTGTGGTCTTTTCTGCCATAAAACCCATCATTGATAACAAAGACAATAATAACAGCTTCTGGTGAAGGGTCAATGACACAAAGGGACAACAAGAACTTAAACAGGCAAAAATTAAAGCCAGACGAAGAAGTGACCACCTGAGAAACACATAATAAAAATGGTTTTATCCAGCGTAAATAACAGGCTGATCAGCAGGTGACCAGCTCTTATTGTGCTTTGTTATGAAAAATCAAATCTGCATCCAGGTTAAGATTAAATTAAGTTGCTTCAATGGTTTTCCTTCCATCCTTGCCTCCCAAAAGCAGTAACTGACTTTTGAGAAGATACGCTTCAGTGGATGGTAGGAAATCTCAATTTTTACATCTAAGAATTTAAAGAAAAGAAGTGAATGAACTGAACAACTTTTAAAAATGCACATCTTTTTAAGAGTGATTCGGTGTCTGTGCCTGTGAATCTTACATTTGATGGGAGCATGTATACAATCAAAGAAAGTCTGAACTCACCAATATACAGATTTTGCATAAAACTCAATATTATCGGAGAAGTCCCCAATTTCATCCTTGGCAATGCTCTCTAGCCAATCTACCACCAGCTGGAATAAAATTAAATTGCATTTTTAAAACAAACATGTAACAAATAATATTTTAACTGCCTTCCTCTCATCTTTGGATCTACTCGTTATCTACATGGTAACCAAAGGCATACACATCCTGAAGACTATTCCACTTTCATTTTAAGTATCCAATATGAAGGTTGTTTACGCACTTGATCTCTATTTCTCACTAGATGGTGCAGTTACTACAGTGCTACTTAATAGTTTATTAATCACCATCAACAGTAACAGATGCTCCAAATGGGAATAGCTCTCAGCTTTCCATCCTCTACAAGCTAGCCTGAAAACCATTTCTGATCTTTAGAAACTAAAGAGCATTATTTTTACGCATACAAAGAATAACACACTTCAGTGAATATAAAAAAATAAGTATTAGAAACAGCTTAAAAGAGTGCACAGAGCATTAGTGTTATAAACATTTAAGAGTCTACTGATCTATTTCCATTCCCATCTTAAAAACTTTCCATCATACCTGGCTTTGTCGAACAAGTGAATCTTTCTGAAACAAGTTGTCTACATTCGTTTTTTCACTAGCAGTTAAAACCTATTTAAGAAAAAGCTGATTATTACTTCATGGAAAAGAAAACTTGCCACAAAACCACGAATACCAAACTGGACACATACTAACTCATGAACTTTCTACAAGTTCAGTATGCTACCTCTCCCCTACCCCTTTTTAAAAATGGATGATACTATACATTTGTTTTATTTGGATGATCTTTTACATCCAGTTACACTAAAAACTGTAAAAATGAGATTCAGAATATAATTCACAAATGTATCACCACAGAAAGATTCTACATAGTAGATCCACTGATTCCACTGACTGCACTCATATTATCCTAAATCCCATTTATTACTGTATACATAAAAAAGATGACATTTTCCAAGACCATACACACACTTAACATGAACAAGTGGAAAAAAAAAAAACACACAAAAAAAACCAAGACAAAAAAACCCAACCCCAGAACCCTGATCCTTCTATCTGCTCTCCTGCATTAATTTAGCTTTCATTAGACTTGCAACAAAAAGAGAACAGAACATTCATTTTCCTAAAAAACACAGGTAGAAGGAGGTTGGGTTTTGGCACAACAGTGTTTAATCTAATAGTGACAACTTCGCAGTGGGAATCCTAGAGGAAGCTATTTTATGACTGAGAAAAAAGCAACTGCAATCATAAATTTTACAAAGGCAGAGTCACTTTACTTATTGTTTTGTCTTCCTAAGCATATTCTGGCAGCAAAGGCTGGAAGCACTGTATTAACATAGACAAGAAGACTACAGCTGAAACAAGAATGCTAAAAAATTTGGATTTCTCTTGAGATAAATTGGAATCAGGATTGCAAAGGTGAGACAGCTTGAGACCACATGTTATTCTTTTAGGCAAAGCAAAATTATCTCTGACCTATCGGAACATTACAGTTAGGGATGCAACTTTTAAAAAGAAATAAATAGTTATTTCTAATGGATTTTCCAAGTGTATGTGGAATACTTAAGGAAATAAAATATAAAGTATAGTTTATAATGTTTTTACACTAGCATTTTCTCTTTAGAACTGAATATTTAAATTCACTTTTCACACTATATGAAATAACTTAAAATTTGTCTTGATAAAAATCAAATCAGTCTCATTTTTTGTTTACATTCTTTCATCTTTGAGTTTTGAGTGGCTGCAATATTGAGATTCTAAAAATAAAATACAAGCATTTAGCTTGCATTTAGCTTATTTAGCTTATTACATCACTTAAAAAAAAAAAACCCAAAAGTCCAAGCTTACTGTGATATCAAATGCTGTTTCATCTTCCAGTGCAGACTGTATTCTGTCTCTAGAAATAAAAGCGCAAAACGTTAATGATTAAAATAAAGCTGAGAAAATTCAGCAGAATCCATAATAAGTGAAAGCACTTAAAAATACCTTTACAAAAATGTTCTTTTAAAAAAATACTAGAAGTTGCAAAGGTAATAAGAATAGGCCTGTTTACAACTTTCATTTCTGTAAATAGATAACAAATAGACATACATATCAGCACCTAGTTCCATAAACAGATTATTAATAGGTACTTAATTGCTTCACTCCATATTTATAAACTCATAAAAAAATATATTCAAGAAAGTCAGCTCAGTGCAAAAATATAACGTGCTTTTCAAAGGAATTACCTATAAAGCGAGGACAACAGTCTCCAAGTTACCATCTCCTGCTTGAGAAGCCACAAGACACTGGCAGTTTTTGAAAACTTTTGCTGTCCAGGAGTTGCCCGATAAACTATTTTCCCTAGTATATTCACCTGAGGTAAATAAATTCATACATAGTTAATATTGCCCATCATTGTATTTTTTTTCTAAGCCATTACAGCAATCTTTTCATTATCCTGAATGCTTTCAACAACCAAGTTTGATTACTATCTCTTCAAAATAGGTAGATGATACTCCACGTCATAAATTCCCCTAATTATTAATAAAAATAATATTAACACAGCCTAGAGGCCATAAACCAAGAGAGTAGCTTTGTTTTGCAACGCACTGTACAAACCCAGGATAAAAAACAGCTTATGTTGATCAATTAAAAAGCACCAAAAGACTGGGAGGAAGAAAAGGCAACCACTGAAAAAAAAACAAACAAAAAAACCCCCATCAAAATCCCCAACTTTTTTCCATATACATCAATATCAAACATAAAGTCAACCCTACTGGTATTTGTGACAGCATTTATGCATTTATAAGTGCCTGAAAGATATCCTTTCCTTTCTAGCTCTGTTAAATGAGGAAACCCAAACTGTTGGTTACCACATAATTTACAGTATCACCAAAAAGAAATTCTATTATCTTTTCCTTTATTTATTACGAAGAAAACTTAGACAATAAAGCCTTCTCCATCAGTAGCTAGTTCCAGAGCTCCTACTACTTCTGAGAACAGTCCCAAACTCTCACATTTTAGGAGTACCCAATTTGTCAGGCATCAATATATTAATCAGTTTTCAAGTGGGAGGTGAGCAACAGATTTGCAGAAAAGAATGAGGTGTACCATCACGATGCAAGAGAAGAGCATGATCTTCTGTTCCCTTCTATTACCTCCCAGAAAATAGGAAAAGAGTTCATGGCTGCTAGGAGCCACTGGGCTGATCTCAGGGTACAGCTGAGAAGCAGCATGAGAGCTCAGGGCTGTCCCTCCACCCCCATCCCAAGCCCCATCAGCAACATCCAAGCCAATCCTTGGAGCAGCATCCTTCACTCTACTTTTGTAGGTCCTTGGCAACATACAGTCAACTCCCCCCAATTCCACATGCCTTAAAACAACCACTCTGTATTCCATGATCTTGAAGAGGGTATCCATATTCTCAAACAGGAGGAATGGAAGAGACTTTCTTTTCCATTTCAGCTTGGAAGTTCCACCATCTCACAAAATAATCAAGTTCACATTTATTTTCCTTCTCTTGTCTGCTTCCCACTTGGGAACACAATTGTGGTACATGCC
Source organism: Gymnogyps californianus (assembly GCF_018139145.2). Lineage (NCBI taxonomy): Eukaryota > Metazoa > Chordata > Aves > Accipitriformes > Cathartidae > Gymnogyps > Gymnogyps californianus. The sequence goes on from NC_059471.1 coordinate 179,588,637, forward strand.
TCATTAAAGATCTCAGTGTTCTCCAACTCTGCCCCAACAACAAATTTGCACAAAACAGGGCTAGCAACCTTCTACCAAGAATGCATTTTCTTAACATAGACACAGGTATGAAGTCTCTTAAAAAAATTATCTGCCCACCTCTCTTTTTTGTGATCAACACTTATTGACAGAAGCATCATAATTTCTTCCTTTCAAACTGTCAATCCCTGCTGATGCTGAACTGTCAGTCAACAGCCAATCAAATAAAAAACTGTGTCTAAAAGCAGAGGCACCTTAAAGCTAAAGTCAAGCCCTCTACTGCCAGCTTGTTAGTAACGTAGCAGAAAACTCTTAAAGCATCATAATACAATGATTTTTGTTATTTATACCCGAGAGAAGTAAGTACATTTTAATCCAGCTTATTATCATTAACAAAAAAAATCTATACATCTGCTCATGTTTATTGTCACTTGACACTTGTAGTGGAATGGCAGCCAGATGACATTTTTAGTATTCAGCAAGCTACACAATGGGTATTCCTGTGCCAAAGTAGCGTATGAGGAAAGAGAGATGCTATTCAATGCTAGTGTTCAGTGACTCATAAGACTGCAACCAGCTGGAAGATTTAAAGTATCTATGTTAAGCACTGTGACTTCTCAGCTTAAAGAAAAATAGCAATACTACTTTGGGAAGGGACTGTAAAATAAAGTAAATAAAAACCCAAGCAAACTACTTACCTGACTGTTACAAATACTTTCGTACTCATCCACAAGATCGAAAATGGTAGTTGATGTATGCTTCAGGAAGGAATGCAGAAAGTCTGAGTACATGCTCATAGTCGCTAGAACAGATTTAAGAAGAAACAGCCATATTAGTCAGACACAACTTGGTAAAAAAAACTCAGACTACAAAAAAAATCCTTCTGATGACAAGGCATCTCATCTTTCGTAAATCTAAATGAGGACAATGATGATATGAACTATTTATATCCCATAAAGTCAGAAGAACTTATCAGCTAAGATAGTAAGATACACAGAAGCTACGAGGTAAGTCAAATAATTATAAAACTTTTGCAGATGACAGGTTTACAGCAAAAGTTTTAACAACAAACTCATTTGTGTATCTCCACAAAACTAATCCAGTTTGCGTCTTATATCACCAGAGCATCCCATTGTGCCATCAGGTTCCACAGAAGACACAAACTCTCAAAACTCCAATAACTGGAAGAGATTAAGTTCCTGAACTTTTTAAACTAGACTGTTTTTGACAAAGAAATATCAGCAAAATAATACAGAAAAAAAAAGAACATATATATTTATATCCCACAAATAAAAAATGCGGTCAATTATTATGAAAACTTCAGATTGTCTCACCAGCTTCCCCAGGATCATCCTCACGCAACAGTACAGCGCTCAGAGTGACATCTTCTGTCATATTGGACATGTCTAGATTTACAAACATTCCTGTCTGCTGAGGTGAGAGTGCCATTGTCCAGCTACTTTCATCCAACTAAAAGTGTAACAAGAACATAAGGGAAATAAATAGCAATCTCAGACTATTATAAGCCTAGCTCCAAGTTTTCTCCTTCTATATGAACGGTATAAACAGAGCAATCCTAAAAAACTAATAGTGAAATAACTGCCTTTAGATAAGGTGCAACTATGCCTTTAAAAAAGAGCTCTCAAAAGAAACTTTAATCTGGAAAAAGGAAATGTTCAAATTTTTTCAGGAAATAACTAAGGTAGAAGCTAATCTAAGAAGACCATCTACTTTAAAACACCATGTGTCACTTTTCATCTTAAAACAAATAAATCACTCTAAACTTTCATATTCTATTATGCTAAATGATTACTTAGTATTTTGTCGTTCAAAGTAAAAAGAGACAGAATAACACTGACTGGGTTGTGAAGCAGCTGTGAAAAGTTAAGCAAAATAGTTAAAATTTGATTCAGAACCATTTATCAGTCTTTCAACCTTCATGGTGAATTGCTCAAAACCATTTGATCGAATGAAGCAACACACGTTTAAAATAATAGCAAGTATCAGAATATTAAGGGTGGAAATAAAGACATACCTATACTTTGTGGGAGGTATTTCAGGGGAGGTATTTGGTAACATATCTGACATCAGAGCAGCAAAATGACCAAAACAGAAGATAGACTGTACATATACTGCACTGACTGTACAAAGACCTAGAGATGTGCCACTGGTTGATTCTTCTTTCCAGACCCTTAAAATGGTCCCACCCGAACAAGTACAAACAGGGAACCAGATGACATTGCTGTAGCAGTCTCTTAAGCATATCCAAAAACTGTGGACATATACCTGTTATTCTTCCTTTTATGCCTCAGTTTCTACCCACAGTATTCCTCTTCCCTGATCTCTCTCTGCCATTATTGCCCTCTAGCCGACCAGAACAGAATGCTATAGCACTCTGACTGCAGAGTAAAAATAACAAGAAACTCAGTTCCAGTAAAATTGTATCAGGTCTCTGTGGGAAATACAAAAAGGGCTGATGAGTGTTCTTATCTACCAGCAAGTAAATTTCCACAAGACATAATTTTAAGTCCTTTTTTCATCACCCTCCTGTGAAAGCCTTTTTCTAGTTCCAGGTTTCCACCTGCTAATCTAAACTGGATTCAAGTCAGAGCACTAAATGCTAACCTAAAATGTACTCCACTCACAAAACACTAGTTACAGAATGACGAGAGGCTCTGAATCAGAGGAAAAGTGCCACTGCTAAGAGCTGTATACATGTTGATCAGCTAGGCCCCAGAACCTGATAATTTAAACAAACAAATGGGCTGTAACAAACGATAGAAACAACTAGAAGGGAGAATGAATTAAAATGCACATAAAGACATTGTAACTTGTTTTGAGTTAATTTAAAAATAAACGGAGATACAATACTTCAGACGTCCCTACTGATAACTTTTCTAATCAGTGTTTTTCCAAAGACATTGCAGTAGAAGATAATTAGCGTCATCCGAAAAGTCATCAGAAGCACTTGTTCTTTGAAGTCCAAACTTTTAACATCCAAGTGAAGCCTAATACTGGAGAGTGCTAAAATAAGAAAAATTCTGAAGGTTTAACTTGCTGACAGAACAATTGTCTTTGAAGAATTTGTAAACAAGCAAAGTCAGGATTTTTGTAGTCACAAGCTGATGTTATAAAGACTAGCTTAATACACATGGTGTATTTAGCAAGTCCTTAAAACCCTCTATTATTCCTCACTGCATCGTCTCAAAGAACACCACAGTAATAAATAATACTAGCAGCAAGCAGCAATAGTAGTACTAGCAAGCTTGTACCACTCATAGTTTGTCCTTGGTGCAAACAACACTGAAACACTGTAAACCTGTAGTGTCTTCTAAATTTCACAGGAACTAAAGACAAAAAAGTGCTCTAACCATCTTACCATTGACAGATTGCCAAAAAGTCCAGGAGTTGGTAGAATCAGAGGAGATTTCCCTCCTGTTCCCAGGATGGCAGACATATCTGACGGCTTCATGGAGCTTCGAGTTAGTGCAGTAACTGAAAGAGAGAACGCCTTTTGTGAAAAGAAAAAGCATTTAAGACCACTACGGTCTACGAAGGAGCTCCAAAGGAAGTCTTGTAACGGAGACTTAAGTATTTATGAAATCCTGCTCTGTCACACAAGAAACAGACAAACCAACCTGATGGAGAAATAACTTGCTCCTGTCCATCTTCATTTTCCTTCCATCAGAAAGCTTGCACCAAACCCACAAATGCCAATTATAAAAGAAAAACAAGTCTTAGGCCCAACAACACTTAGAAATAAGGAGATTAATTATCAATAATGGAATTTAATAATCTACACATCTAGTTACGCTAGAGTTAACATCTAGTTAAACACTGTTAACCAAGTCTGGAGCATACCCAAGCCCTAGTTTTTCAAGTAGGGCATGTATAAATGTAAAGACAAAGCCTGTCCATTGTCACTTCAGTTCCTCCTCAAGTCCAGCAGCATTCCAGATAGAAGTCTGAAGCCAGGCTGAATGCAAGTGTATATATGCACCAAATATGTGACATACCTTCAGTTGCTAGAGTTCATTGGTAAACACACACCGTGAGCATAAATAGCAATAAATCTCCAGTCACTCTTTCTTGGAAACTGGTCTCCAAACCCTTAAAGCAAAAGGTAACCACAAGTCTGCTCTACCAAGCACTACATCTGCTCCAGATACTCCTGCACATCAGTGCAGTGCCTAGTGTTCCCAGGAATATCTGACCCATGTTAAAAACAGAGACACTGCTTTGCAAGATGATAAATGCTACATCCTATGACAACAGGGAGCTCCACCACAACAGACCTTCATACAGCCCAAAGACCACAGAATTTGCATCGAGACAGCAGCTGCTTTGGTCCCCTTATCAATCACAAACAGCCTGGGAAGCCATCTAAAAAACACTGGTTGCATCAAGACAGTGACAGCCAAATCAGGAGCTGTGTCAACAGTGCTAAAGAGGGAATGACGCATAGTTCCAACATGTTGTTAGCAAATTTGGAGTGAGAAGTGCTTGTACAACCCTCAACAGCAGTTCTTGATAACAAGACAGCTTCAGTCAGCATTGAGATCATTAATGTTTCCTTTTGGACTTGAGGACTGCTGGAATCAGAGGCATCAAAGATGCCCACAACAGCATATACAACCACAAAATAAAGAGCATGTCCAGGGTCTCCATCAGACTCCATCCAGTTTGGAAGCACAAGATCAAATGCCTATGGCACCTTTTTTTTTCCCTCCAGTGCCTGAGGTAAACAGAACTTTCTTGGAATGTCCCCAGTCCTGAAGATCGCCGAGAGTGTATCTCATCAGATTTCTGACACCCTCAAATTATAAGGGGGTAAGGTCATTGCAAACAGGTACAGGGGCCCTACAAGGCTTTGTATCAATAGGTAGATTTAGTTTTCCATGCATCAGTTTCACACAGATTGAGAAAGCTGAAGAACCAAAAGTTTCTGTCCCAAGGTTTCTGTCCTTGTATTAGCATATATTTTGAATCACCACAAGTAAATTTGCCCTAAACTCTTGAGACGTGAAAGTCAGGCATACTGAAGATCAAAGAGACAAATCAATTTTCAATCTGTAGAACTAGAATTATGGCTACTAAGATTAACAGTCTGCCTCTGAAGTTGCAGATCAAAGCATTTAAATTGTTAATGGGTCATCCTTCTCTCTTCCATGGCACCAGAAAATAACTGCTATATCCTCCCCTACCCATATGATACAATGCACTCAAGGGTTAAGAATTTACAGGGTGGCAGAAAGGAACTAGGATGAATAATCCTCAAATACAGTTTCCAATACCCCCAAATCCACAATCAGGAGAAACTGGCATCAAAGTAAGCAAAAAACCTTGTGCTCAGGAGAGGAGATAATGGATGCACTTCAGAAGAACACTTTAAATGTTCCACTGTAGGAATGGGACTGTACAATGGGAACAGAAACAGGAGCGAAAATGCCGATGCTTTGTTTGTTGCAGAATCTTCGGACAGTTTGAAAGAGAAGTAACTCTAGCCGATGTAGCAGATGACACTTGTGACTCTCAGAAAATCTGTACGATGCAGCGGCAGAGGTAAAACAGAAGAAAGCCAGGATGCCAAGGAGAAATACAGAGTTGTAATGAAGAAGTGCAGAAGCCTTTGAATTAAATAGTGCAGGAACATCAAATAGCAAACCTTTTGTAAGGACTGCCTGTCCACTCATAATGCTGTTTGAAGAGAGTTTATCACAAATCATAGCCACACATGTGGATAACTGTTAGCTGTGTTTAGGGAAGTTTGCAGAGAGAATCATTATTCAGAAACCAGAAAGTCTCCTTCTGAAGTCTGTTAAAAAATAGATGGTAGGTTTACAGAATATATACTGCTGTCTAGTAACATCTCCTGATGTTACATCTCTATGCTGACGGCCACACAAATGAACAGAACTGCTCAACATTAAACCTTCTTGATCAGAGTATTTTGCATCTGTGATCTCTACTTTCACCTGACATCAACTCTCTGTATGGTCTGGGGGCAGCTGCTGCAAAAGCAAACTGTACACTACCTCTTACTGAAATTCTGTACTGTTGAGCTTTCTGAAAATAGACAAAACATAAACTTCATAGTGACAAGATCATGGCAAGCTGTTAGATCAACACACTAACTGAAATAAAGATCTTCATTGAAGACAGACAACGGTCAGGATGGTATACACATGTTCCAATTTGAAGATAAAAGTGGGAAAAGAGCTATTTGATTTTGAAGTGCTCTCTGATCATCACAGTATGACACAGAACGCTTCTCTCTTAAAACAACTAACACATCACCCATTGCCAAGCAGTCCTGAAAGGAGGATGTGGAGTAGCAGAAGGTGCAACCATCCTCTTGGAGCATGATGGAAAACAGACTGGCTAGAGAATGACGAAAAAAAGGAATCCCTTACATAAATGCCTGAATGATGACAAAATAAAGACTACAGGAAGAGACTGTGACAAGAAAAAGGGAGGTAAGTCCTGGTGATGACATGGAAATGTAAGGAATGGGCATGTTTCTTTATTTCACCCATAACTAGTGAGGAAGGCTCTAAGAGGATTACAGACCTTTTCACAGTGTATTTAGTGTCAAGTCAACACTAAGAACAACTTGCAGTTTCACTGCGAGAGCTGTCAATGCTGACACACAAGTAGCTTGTGCTCGAGAAGAAGGCTGATGCTAACAGCATTTGTCTTTGCTGCTGGCTGCCCAAACAGAAGCCACTAGATATTACACTAAACGAGAACAAGCAGGGGCTACACAGAACTTGCCAGGAACCCTGAGAAATCATGAAGAATCAGTCTCTCTGGAACTACCTTTGCACCAGTGCCAGTTTGGGAATAACCCCCAACACGCTCCTAATACGTGTCAGCTGATGCAGAACACAGAGGTTGAGATTGGGAGGTTTCAGGGCAACCTGACCCTAGCCACCATGTGTGGTTCCACAGCCTTTCTGAGGTGTGCCATCTAATTTCTTCTCCTGCTAGTGGAGAGGGAAATTATTTACCAGTGCATCCAATAAATACACCTGGTAGAAAGGTCAGCAACAGAATTAACCTGCCACAAAAACAAACATGGAAAACTATCTCAAGAGACACTACATGACAGACAATCTTGAAGAATTAAAAGCTACTGCAAAACCAAAAGAGGGTTGCGAAAAAGAAGGAAACACAACAAACTAGACTGCTGACTAGTAAAGCAAGAATCAGTTTCAACATGGTACTTGAGAAACTGAAATGATACTGGACATACTCTTGTGCCAAACAAAGAAAACGAAGCTCAAACATGCTCTAAAAACTGAAATGCAAAAATCCATTGCAATTCAGCAATAGCATAAATATATAACATATGAACATATATGCTGACTCCTTCTAGGTGTTTTTTTCCATATTTATAAATGCGTTTAACTTCAGAATCACAGGATCACAAAGTAGTTGAGGTTGGAAGAAACCTCTGGAGGTCATCTGCTCCAACTCCCCTGCGCAAAGCAGTGTCAACTAGAAAAGGCTGTTTAGGACCTTGTCCAGTCAGCTTTGGTTATCTCCAAGGATGGAGACTCCACAGACCGTCTGGGCAACCAGTTCTAGCATTCAACTACCCTTACAGTAAAAAAGTTTTTTCTTATGTTTAAACAGAATTCCCTGTATCTCCTGTTGTGCCTGTTGCCTCTTGTCTTTTCACTGGGCACCACCAGGAAGAGCCTGGCTGCCTTTTTACTCCCTCCCATCAGGTATTTATGCACATTGACAAGATCCCCCCAAGCCTTCTCTTTCCCAGGCTAAACAATTCCAGCTCTTCTCAGCCTCTCCTCATATGTCAGATGCTCCAATCCCCTAATCAACTTTGCGGCCCTTCACTGGGCCCACTACAGTATGTCCATGTCTTTCTCATTATGAATTGTTATCAATTATGAAGCCCAAGTGTATTATTCCTTTAACTAAACACTAAAGAAAGTAGTCTTACCTGGCTGGCGAAGCAATGAACTAGGAGTTCGGGAAATCAACTGTCCTCTGGGCGTCATGTTTCCAATAGTGTCATCCAGGGATGTAAGAACTGATTAATAGACAAGTTAAGAAACACTCTCCTAAACACGCTTTCGGCTCTGTTCAAAATGATTGTGAATACTTGGAAAGGAAAAATATTTTGCTGTAGCTCAAATATCATGAAGATTAAACATCTTGTCTTTCAGACTAAAGCAGAAAGTCCCACTCATAAGCCTGAGTTAGGTCACAAAATGTTTCACCAGAAGCTTAAAAGCTGGAGGGTTAAAAGGGACACTGTAAAGTTCAGAAACCTGAGCACAACAGGTCTGGGACTCCTCACTCCTCCTAACTGCTCAGATCAAAGAGAATACTTTTGCCCCATGAGGAGCTGCTTTATGCTACATAAGCCATAACCAGAAAATCTGAGGCTGAATGGATTTAAAAAAAAGTTCTCTCTCAGTTTCAGGATGCTGATGACTTTAGGCCGTTGCTCTACTTTGCCTCTTCCTGTCAGCAACTAGGTTGAATGCTCTAGGTATGGTTTACTAAGTAGTAGTTGTGTAAAAGTTTCAGTAGCCTATGTTATATCAGTGTCCAAGAACATCATGATTCTTAGGGACAATATAATCAGGGCCAATATCTCACTAGTTTTATTCTGCTTGCAAAAAACAGAAGGATGAGCAAGTGTACTGGATTCCTTTGCTATCGTAACCAGAAAAAACCCATTATATTAGCTGTAAAATTACAAGGTACTTTTTCTTATTGTAAATAAGTGGGGGGAAAAAAATCTGTGGAAATATAAATCTATGTCTGTGCACTCCTCTTGCTATTACTGTGGATAGAAAGTTAAGAAACGCTGAATAATCTCAATATTCTGACACATGCAAAAGAGCATAAAACCATAAAATTAAGATATAATGGAGTGAAGAAAACTTCATTTTTTCAAAAACTTAGAGATGAAGTCAGCTATGGCTCACATAGTTCTCTGGGCTGATATCAACCTGAGTTCATAAGCCCATGAAAAACTGTAAAACACCATGCTACACAAACGTGACAGCACCAGTTTAGGAGACAGGTAATGCAACAGGGCATATTTAACCCACAACAGAAATAATCAATCTAAATGTAGTCAAGAATTGACTATACAAGCATTTCGACAATCTCTTACTTTCCCTGAAGTCTACTGAATAATCTGTTCTGAGCCATCACTACCAACAGCTTTGACATGGTTTGAGACTAAAATGCGGGGGGGGAAACGGAGGGGAGAAGGAAAATTCCATTCAGAAGAAATACTATTCTGTGAAAAGGCAAAGAATTGCATCTTTTGGCTCACCCCTAAGTTCTTCTGTAAAGGCCAAGTAATGTATCATGTTGCTGAAAATGCAGTATTTTTCTAAAGGAAACTCATCCAGACTTCCTAGTCACACTTTCAGTCATTAATATCCCTGCCTACTAGTTTTTAGATATTTGTCCTGGTTTCAGCTGGGACAGAGTTAATTTTCTTCTTAGTAGCTGGTACAGTGCTGTGTTTTGGATTTAGTGTGAGAATAATGTTGATAACACACTGAGGTTTTAGTTGTTGCTAAGTAGCGCTTATCTTAAGCCAAGGACTTTTCAGTTTCCCATGCTCTGCCAGCAAGCAGGTGTGCAAGAAGCTGGGAGGGAGCAGAGCCGGGGCAGCTGACCCAAACTAGCCAAAGGGGTATTCCATACCATAGAACGTCACGCCCAGTATATAAACGGGTGGAGTTGGCTGGGAGGGGCGGATCGCTCCTGGGGCATCAGTCAGCAGGTGGTTAGCAACTGCACTGTGCATCACTTGTCTTTTCTTGGGTTTTATTTTTCTGTCTTTTTGTTACCTTCCTTTTCATTACTATTATTATTATTATAATATTTTATTTTATTTCAATTATTAAACTGTTCTTATCTCAACCCATGAGTTTTACTTTTTTTTTTTCCCGATTCTCCTCCCCATCCCACTGCGCGGGCTGGGGGGGGGGGCGGGGGGGAGGGGGAGGAGGAGTGAGCGAGCGGCTGTGTGGTGCTTAGTTGCTGGCTGGGCCTAAACCACAACAATATTGCAATCATAGTTTTGTTTTTGAACTTTTCTCCTTCCTAATGCATGAAAATATCACACAGAAAAGAAAACAGACTACAGAAGGGGAAAGTATGAGACAGTTCAATAGCAAAATTTTGACTGCAGAATACTTCACAAATCAGATAACAATTTCACATTATATTCATACATTCCTCACTTTAAATGGCTATAAAACAAAGAGTAACTTGCTGTATATTTGAAAACCATTCTCAACATGCTCAAAATCAAAGCAGTGGTAAAAACACATGCACCTTGTGAACACAGCAAGCAATGACTGAAGAGAAGATAAAAAGTCTTTACAGAAAAAGGATACTAGAAACTTTTTTCTGAGAGCTTTGCTTCCGTCCAGGTCTGGCAATCTCTGCATCACGGGGGGATGACATGTCTCCAAAACCATTTCTAGAGAACAGCAACATAGACACAAAGTAAGCAGGCGAATCCAAGCAGAACATACAACACGATTTTTTTGTTGCTTCAAGTAACTCCACAACTGGGAAACTTAAACAAAGCGTAAGTCACCTCTAATTCTAGTACTGATGTCCACTTTCCTCTACAGAACATGTAAGTATCACTCATCAGCTCAGGAAAATGAGTTTGTCTGAAAACCCACGCTTTGTTCCTCCTACACCACAACAGACATTTTCTTATTAAAAAAAAGAGCTAGTAAGAGATACAACTGTATGAAATTCAATGTTGAACTGAAAAATTAAATCAAAAGAATGACATGATTTCACTATTTGATTTTTTTCTTCAGATACACAAAAGCACTACAGATTGAGAAAGTTCACATGTCTTGCAGAAGGGGAAAAAAAACGTCAACAATTACTAAAATGCAACGGAGAAGCTACAGGTGGACTGTGAAGGCCACCGCTGTGACTGCCTAAGCAGGCCTGTCTGTAGAGCACCCTGCCAAGGCCCGGCTCAATGATTCCTGCGTAATTAACAACTTCAGTTTAATCCATAAATATATTCCAGAAGAAATCAACCAGATTTAAAGCTCTCGGGTGACAGAAAAACCTCCGATACCCCTCAGAAACTGTTCCAGCCTTGCTGCGTTTTCCAGCCCGCACTGTGAGCACACCGCTCCCCGCTCCTCCGCGGCCGCTACAGGGGGATGTGTCACATCACATCACACCCCCGAGGACCCGGGACCCCCCGCCAGCACCGGCCGCCCCCCACCCCGCGCCTCCCACCTCTCCATGGCGGCCTCCGGCCCGGCACAGCCCGGACTCGAGAGTTCCCGCCTCCGCCAGCGCCGGCCCGCGGCCCGGAAGGAGAGGACCGAGCTTCCGCCGGCGCGAGGCGGGGCCGCCGCACTGCGCATGCGCGTCTTCGGGCCCCCGAGCGCCTTCCGGTAGCCCGGCCTGGGCAGGGACGGGCTGCGGGCACCGAGCCTCGCCGGCAGCACGGCCCCGGGGAAGGACGGCCGGGGAGCGGCCGTGCTAGGCTGAGGGCGGTCGAGCTCCGTCAGGCGGCCGGGGTGGCAGGGCCGGCCCGCCGCCGTGCTGTGGCAAGCCAGGCCGTGGTGGTGGTTGTGAGGGGGTAACGGCCTGACCTGCTGTCCTCTGCCCGGGCGGCAGCTGCCGCCGGCCAAAGACAGCTCTCTTCTGTCAGTCCCCGGGCAGTGGGATCCCGCGTTAAGCGACAAAGCTTAAAAGCCCCCGTGGTTTAAAAGCTTCGGGTACTTTTCTTATTGCACAGAGAAGGACTAATCTGATGCGCAGAGTATTTTCTTACACCTTCAGCTGGAGCAGCCTGCCTCCCGGCCTTTGCAAAGATGAGTTTGTTTTCACCAATTTACAAACTTGTGTCTATTTCTCTTCCTCTCCCATTTCTCCCAGTGTAACTCGGACTACTGGCACCAACTTCAAGAGGTAAAGTAGTAACCACCATGCAGGATCACTCAGCCCTAGCTCCCTGGACAAACTAACAAAGTTACGAAGCTACCTCTCCCCCTTTTGCACACTTGAATTTTGCACACTTTTCAACTATAGAATAATATTACTACTTTGTCAGTACAAATGACTGTGCTTCTGACAGTGGTTCATTTACTTGTGCTCCAGTACAAGGAAAACTGTCCAAACTGTATTTTTAGTGTAGACAGGCAAGTTCTGAAAAACACTTGCAAGTACTTAGGTGTATTTGGGGCTACAGGTACTAGGGGGTACTTTGAGCAAATTAAGAATTTAAATTCCTCATACAGAGCATCTGAAAGCAGTGGCAAAAGGCAGCAGAACTGCAAGACATCATCTGAAGTCCCATAGCTTGCTTAAGATGCTGATAAAATGCCGTGGCACCCAAGCTTGGTGTCTCATTGAAGCTGCTGAAGAGCCTAACCTGAGAAGGCTTCACAAGAAGAAGAAAGCCAAGCCGCCTGATGAAGATTGGGTATGCAAGAACACAAGCAAGCAGAAGATCCTTAGAGTAGATTAGTCACTCAGGAAATGTAGTTTTGGATTTAAAAAAAACCACAACTTGTCCTTCTATTATGCAGACTATCATGAAAGCACAAGTGAAGGCAACAACCTTCATTACGGCAGAAAACTAAAAGAATGTTAAAGGAACTACTATATTTTAATTCATTACTACATATTTAATAGAATTTATGTCTTGACACATCCTCACAAAAGTGTGGCATTATCGTCTCTGTAGTGCAGTGGGAAATTCAAACAGAGTAATGCACAAATTATCTGGTTCAATTCTTTGCCAACAGCTCGCACTCTCTGGCTAGCCCTTTCTCAGGGCAGAAAAGTGTAAAGAAATGAGAGATGTAAGGATGACAGAGAAAATGCTTCCTTTGCGTGCTGCCTCAAGTTTATTCAAAGCAATGACAGATGACACCAAAGCAAAAGAAATAAGGCTGAAGAGAAATTAAGAGGGCAGCATGCATGCTTTAAACAAACCCAAACCAAACAAACCTGCAAAAGAATATAAAAGATTTGGGGCCCTTGAAAGAACTTGTCTTAGTATATACAGCCTCTTTAAGTGCAGGCTGGGGAAGCACCTCATAGGCTTCAAGTTGGCTCCAATAAGGGGGCAAGGCGGAGGGAACAGGGCAAAAACTTGGAGGTGTTTTCAGGCAGTATTTTTTGACTAGCATCCCACTTCATATTTATCTAATGGGAGGGAAAGAGGGAAAAAAAAAGGAGAAAAAAAGAACTGAAAGTCTCATGCAAGTATCTTACACTTCCAAGATGCAGAAGGCAATGCAAATTTTCCACTCAGTGACATAAAGCACTCTGAATTTAAATTTATAATTAAAAATAATAAATCCATCTTAAGTTTCACATATTTGCGTCAACACTGATCCTAACCACAGCCATGTTGTCAGAACATCACGAGGGGTAGTAATGCTCCGTACTTAGAGGCAGGACAAGCAAAGACAACTCAGCAGCTAGCGTGACTAACAGAAACATGGCACGTTTATCGCCAACGCCTAAGATTCCTCTGCTCCCTACTAGCTTTCTGTGAAGTTAGCGGGGTTTATAGGATGTACTAGGTTAAAGTTCAGGATATACTAGATTAAAATCAAACAAGTAAACTAACTCAAAACTCCAACTACCCTTTACAAAATATGTTTTAATATAGACAGCTCACAAATCTAATTGCCCTAACGCATTGCTAAGCTGCATACATGACATCTGCATATACAAAATTGTAGTCTTAATTCAGAACTATCAAAAGCAAGAGCACAACAAAGTTCTTGTGCAACGTGTGACAGCAGCACAACTGCATTCAGTACAAAGAGAACGGTGGAACCTACACTATAGCTTGCCTTTTTGTAAGACAAGGAAGAAAGCTCGTTTTCGCCCATCTTTTCTTAGTTGAAACACATTCCTGGAAGTGCGTAATTTTTCACTTTTTTAAATTTAAATGTAAGGAAACTTTTTTTTAAAACCAATCTCAAGAATTTAACTAAAGTATTCATGTGCTTGCTTAGTATTAAAATACCTGTGTTGACTGTCAAATTAATGTTTACTGGGGGTCTTACCCTAAACAAACTGATTCCCATGCCTACTCCTATTGAGGAAGCTCAGCTAAGAAGCCTTTTTTATTAAAAAAGAAAAAGAGACAAATTTGTAACTGTCATTTTATTTGTGTCTGAAAACCATGACAGTAGTGCCAAGTGTCTTTGTTGTACTGGGCACATTACAAGCAGTAAACCCAGTTTGAGAGCTGGGATTTCACATGTAGATTTTTGTACTTAGTATGGGAGTGAAGTTACTGACTCCTCCCTGCTAGATTTAGAAGTATAAGGTAAAAATGCCCCATAGTATGAAAAGGTAAAGCATACTGATGAAAGAAGGAACTATAACTTCTACTATAATTTCACTCAGTATCCAAGATTGCAGAAATGCCCCCTCCTTCCAAGTTTATGGTAGCCAAAAGACATTACATGAATTAATTCGAAATTACAATGTCTTTCAAATGAAGTAGTTCACCCCAGCCACAACCTCAAGGGGAAAAAAAAAAAATCCTGGTGGCAATGAACTTTCTTAAAACAATGAAGCTGTAGAGCTTGTTCGGCAGAACTAATATTTCTTGAGGCTGAAGTGAGTACAGTGGAATTATGAAGACATTTCTTTCTCCATTCACAAATCTCTCCTAAAGAACATCTCATTGAAAACAGGAAGCCACCCTCTGCTTGATGATTCAAAATTCTGAAAATAAATGGTTTTGGAGAGTATTTAAAAAAAAAAAACACCAAACCCTAAAAAACCCCAAACAGAAAAAAGAAGCAAAATCCACATTCATCCATTGTTTGAAGCCCAGATACTGCAACATTGAGAACAAAATCAAGACTACAAAACAACTTTGCTTTAGTTCCAGACTAAGAATGTAAAGTTTGCGACAAATGTATCATTCCAGAGTTTACAGAACAGAGAAGTTAAATTAGGTTTTAAGAATCTTCAAGTTGTTCATAAACCTTTCAAAGAAAAGCATAAGGTGCTCGAGACTCAGAAATAAGAACCTAACGTGATGAAGAGCTCTGCTTCTCTAATGCAGTTGTATGTAGTTCTCTACGGTAGCATTTTGTTACATATTTGAGCAACTTTTTCTTTGCTTTTATTCTCCTCCCCATACACAGGCAAAATAAAAGCTATGACTTGAAGTATAGCCTAATGCTGTTGGGACAGCAGTTTAAAATTGGACAAAAAGCCTTCTGTCTACGCTGATGCTTGGCTGCATCTTCATATCACCATTCAAAAAGTGCTACAGACAGCTGTATATAGACTACTATTTTTGACCATTCACCTCTAGAAATAACTTTGTGTTGATATGTCTAAACTGAAGTCTGTCTAGAACTAGTACAGTATTGTGGCAAAATTTCTCCCCCTCTAAGTTATTCCCAAAACTGGCAAAGATTAGAAAATTTTGGAAAAAATCCATCAAGTTTGATTCATCCAGTTTGTTTAGAGCATTTTAAAAGAAGAAAATCCTCATCTTTAGTGTTCACCCATGAGGAAACAGCAACTCTATTTACACCAGAAAAGGAGAAAAACGCACAGTTTAATCCAAATTCCAAACTCCTCCCATCTCCCATTTCTAGCATCGCAGTATCAGTACATATTATGAAAAAAACTTAATATCTAACTCTACAATACTTTTCCAGAAGTTATGTTCTCTTATGCAGAAGAGCAGTAGTAGTTTGAGCTTACAGTTCGTTCATTTGGACATCTGAAAACATCTTGCAATGTCTCAAAATATTCTTCTAAGTTAGGCAAGTAGACATTCATTTCACAGAATAACTTGAGAATGAAAAAGGGCATTAGGAACAAGGTGAGGCATAAGAAAAATTTATACTGCAAGGAAAGAGTCCCTATTAGGCCAAGTGCAATTCCATTAAATACTACCTCTGTATTTCAGGATATAAACATTACTTTTTCCATAGAAAGCTCAGACATTTAAATACTGACATATACCAATTTCAGATTAGGGTGGAAATAAAGCAGTCACAACCTTTGTGTGCACTGTAAGCATAAGCTAACGTTACAAGCAGTAATACATGTGTATTAACACTGAATTTGGAAAATTACTGCATTAGTTCTCACAATATGAATTATGCATGTTTTCATCCAAAGCTTTAAGAAAAGTGTTCTGTTTCTGTGTAAGTAGTTCAAGTGTGAACTTCTTAAGTGTTGGTACACAAAGCAGTTATCCTGAAGATATGTAAAAGTTCGTTCAAAAATTTCAGCAGACAGGATTCTTTTCTAGAATTGGTAACTGCTTACATAGTTCCAATTCCTGTGGGGAACTGGATGTTCACTTTCTCAGCGGGAACAGCTTCTTATTCTGCAATTACTTAGAAATGGAAGAAAATTCTTTCATGTGTTTTTCCTTATGCTTCATGTCCATCACTTCCTCAGCATCATTCTGTCATGCATTTTCCCTTTAACAACTGGGACACTGCTCCCTTGAAGCTTGCCTAAGTTTTCAAGGAGAAAAATACTGGGGTTTAGGTATTATCTGGGTTATGATGTGTTTGCTTTACAAATCTGGTCTAAGTTCTAAATATAGGGAGTGGGGGGAGTGTATTTCACTTTTTTAGCACAAGCTTTAGATGGTAAAGCCTAGAGTTTCTGAAAATTTTACCTCCCTGGGGTTTGATCAAACTGACTACCTCTAATGCTGAGGAACTGTACGTTTACTATTCCACAGAGCAATCAAGAATGCTTCAGTACAGAGCTTTCAGGACAAAGCCTGATGTTGCCTGTAATCGGTACTCTTTGGCGGGACACCGAGACCAGACCGGGGCCCACTGTCTGATGTTATCAAAGAATCTTCTCTCCCTCCCACCCAATGCCATCTGTACAGCTGCCTGGAAAAGAAACACATTAAAAAGACGACCGATAAAAGGACAACTGGGACATAAAAGTGTTATAAGACCTGAATAAGCAGAGGTTGAAAATGAAGGGAGGAAAAATACTGATTAGCTCATCAAGGAGGAAGGTACCTAGTGAAAAAAAAGAACTGGAGCATCCAGGGCTCCAGTCTCATCTGCTCTGGGGACCAATCAGGATGCAGAGAGTACCAAAAGAGATATTTATGGGGATCAACTACCACATGTTCTGGTTTCTAATGATAAATGAAAAAGAATTTCAGTCTTAACTCTGACTCTGCACAGTGAAAGAGTGTATTACCTCCATTAAACAATGGTGATGACTGATGAAATTACCAGCAGGAAGGATCAGCTGGGCTCCTTAATTCACTTTGGGCAACGTAAACTATCTCAAAGCTTACTGGTATTAGCTAACCTAATCTGATTGAATTTGCAGGAATGGATTAGAACGAGCTCTGATAATTCTGTGCCAGAGAAACAGGAGGTACCAAGTATTTGGGTGTGACATTAATTTTCAGCAGCACAGCCAAGATCAGGAAATCATCCACAGTCCATGCATTCCATTTCACAGTCCAACAGTGTTAACAGATATTTAAAGTCTGCAAAACTCTACACTCAATACTGCAAGAATGCTCTTCTGCAGATTTCCTTGAAACCAAACAAATACGGTTTAATCATGCAAAAAAATCATATTTTCTCCCAAGAGGAATTTTTTTTTTTAGCTACACTAAGTCAATTTTAACAATTAATTCTTACTGGAAAGAAGGAAAATAGCAGGCAACATATTTTCAAGTCCCCAAACCAGCCACTGATAGTCTAACCTTTGAAGACAGATATTTTTCTGTTACACTCTCCCCTACATTAGAACTTGGAATATTCCAAGTCCAAAACTGTAAACGGAATTTCATTCAGTCAAATTCATCCACCCTAGCACATGGGATGCTATTAGAAGAAATATTTACGGCATGTATTTGTCAGACGACAAAGTCATAATGGTTCCTTTTCATCCTAAGATGCATGAATCTGCACTGTGCGAGAGATTTAAAATCAATATTTACTAGCACTACTAAAACACAAAACATTCAAGTAGTATATAACTGTAATGCAAGCCCTTGCATGGCAATCCAAATTTATTGAACTACTGATGCTAAGTCATACAAAATTGCACCACTTTAATTAAGGCTTTTAGTTTACATTTGGCCACCTCAAAGCAGTTGTAACATTAGGTTGGTCAATTTAAATACTGTGGCTCCCTGTTGGATATACACACAATCTTTACACCCAAACGTTAATGCATACAAAGCAACAAGGCATTGTTAAATAAATCAGCAAAAGTTAATTACTGCAACTTAGGCCCTGTGACCAATTACACATGATTAAAATTACTTCCCACATTCACATCCACAGTACTCTTCCACCA
Organism: Gymnogyps californianus; assembly: GCF_018139145.2. NCBI lineage: Eukaryota > Metazoa > Chordata > Aves > Accipitriformes > Cathartidae > Gymnogyps > Gymnogyps californianus. The sequence continues at coordinate 179,607,000 of NC_059471.1, forward strand.
TTTAACATCTCAACCAAAACGTTACACATGTAAAACAATCACTAACAGGCAAAAGTACTAAACCTGTATATTTGGTATTGCAAATACACTTATGCATGAGCAAGCAAGGGAATTCACAGTGAGAATCTACAGCTGCAGAAGCCCGAAAATGATTTACAAAAAATTGTTAAATCATTAAAAAATCGTTTTAAAATATACACTTCTTGTTGTAGACCCCCACTGTACACACAACTATAAACATTGTTCCCTATGTAAACAAGGAAAAGGAAACATACAATAAAAGGTTGAAAAGTCTGGACATTTCCTTCCCAACAGATATTAAAGGCCATGTCTTTAGTCAGACGTTATACTGAAAGGACTCTTAAAGACTAGATCACTGTCTCCACAGGTTTTTCCTAAAATTAAAAAACTATATAGCTGTTGTGTTAATCAAAGCGCTTTTGTACAATACGATGATGATGATGATGATCCTGTATTTCTTTAAAAAAGTTACAATAAGCTACAAATACCGATGAAGCAAAGTTATCTGGAGTAGTCTATATAGGAGCTCTTTGGACTTTCTTTTATTATGCTAAAATAGTGGTGCTTTTAGGATTTACATTATTGTACTCTCCAATAGAAAGTGGGGATTGTTGAAGTATACAGTACACAGTTTTCATACATGTACAACATTGGTGGATGAACAATGTCTCTTATCAGTAATACTGGATGTAGGCTCTGGTTTTACCAGTTGCATACACTTAGAATATTCATAGGTAAAAATCTCTCATGACACTGGAAAGTGATTAGAATGTGCAAACTGATGTAGTAGCTTTCATCCATTTCTTAAAGGGTACCACCACAGGAAAGTCCATTTAAGATGTTGGTAGGTTTAATAAAGTTGGAATGCTGGCACTGTTGAATTGGGCAACAGTTCTTCACACCTGTAACAATAAAACAAGAGGTTAGTATTAGTAACAACTAGTCGTCATTGCTCTTTAGTTAAAGCAACTAAAGCAGGAACTAGCAAAGTTCTTAGCAAACAGACTTAGAAGATAACCTTATCACTTCTCCTCAACTAATATCATTTCTACTGTACACATACAAATAACAGACTATCTCAATTAGTAAAACTGAATTGGGATACATATGGTCATCCAAGCTGAACTGTGGAAGTAGTATTTGATAGGTGGGACTAGTTTTGCTTACAGTATGACAGTTCCAGTGGCTTTAAAAACCAAAGCACATTTGCAGGATCAAAGCTCCTGAATCAAAAGCCCTGTTAAGGAAATGGAGCAGCCATTTCTGCCATCCTCAGCTAATGCTTTTGGAACACTCTCAGTTTTACTTTGAACTGATTCAAGTTGTTCAAATGAAGTAAGTTTTAATATTGATACCAAAAAGAGTTAAACATGGCACTATCTGAATATTAATAAAAGCCTGCAATTTATGACAGTGAAATCTCCTACCAGGATCCTCCAGTACATCAAATACGTCTATCGGATGACAAAATAATGGATCATAGCAGTGAAGCAACCGAACCACCATATGTCCAGTAAAATTGAAGGGAATCGAGATGAACAGGCAACTTGCATGATGTCAGGTCAATCATGAGAGACCTCTGCCCATACTAAGGCTTGGAGGTGGAAAGAGGGAAACAACCTGCCCAAGAACAAGTTGCAGAAGAAAATTCATGCCTGCTGACTAACTTCTAAAAAGGCTTGCTTAAAGAGCAGGCTGGAGCTTGCTTGAGCCTTCAGCAGCATTCTTAAAGCATGGATTTAGTCATGTAGAACGTTAGCCAACTGCCGAGTAAGAAATTGATCTAGTAACCAATAGCTCCAGGTCGAGTATTTGGAGTGTTACAATGATCACTTCACTGTTCTCTTCCAAATGTACTAATTACAATGCAGCCTATACAATATCCATAGAGTCCAAAGAAAGCAAGCTAAATTCCTATGACATCATGCAAATATATGCAGGAGTTCAAAGCAGAAAGTGACATTTTAGCATGCAAACTGCAATATTTTACAGTGTGCATTCCTGATAATTGAGCTCTTGCAGTATATTCTATCAGCCTTTAAAAAAGAAAACTCTGTTTCCAAAAGCTAAAGTTTTGAAGTATCAGAACGAACACTGTTAATTTGAGCTCTACCAACTCCTTAAAGCTTGAAAAAAATTTGATACTAGTGTGAACAGTGTATCTTGCACATATTTGTAGTTCTGACTTTGGAATGGCAAAATAAAGACCATGACGATTTCTATGATAATGTAAATCAAGAACTTTCAATGCTATTCTGCATCAACAGCTACCACAGTTGTTTAGGTTTTTTTGTCATTGTTGTCTTGTTTGTTTTTAATAGCCATAATACACAGAAAATTTTAAAAGGTTTACCTGGCTCAGAGCTACAGTACAGCTATGTATTAAAGTAGCTGACATGATGACTTTTTGCGTGCTTTTCCAGGCACTGGAGTTTTTCTGTTAATTTGTCGCACAAGGTCATAAAAGATCTGAGAATATAAAAATCAGTTGGTTATTGGAATTAAGAGGCTTCTCTCATAACCTTAAGCCTTGAATCTTCACGCATAATGTACTCACATACTCAAGAACCCATAAATATTTAGTTAGCAAAAGCCAGAAAGTTAAGTTGTATACTTAATTAATACCTTTTTTTTTTCTGTTTAAGATAATTGTCTGCCAAGGGTTTTCTACTTTCAATAAAGCAAACTGGAAAGGCGTCTATAATCTGCAGCTATTTAATCTCTGGGTCAAATTTATCTGAACACGCATGATATATGCCACAGTGATCAACTACTATATGCTATTACTCTGCAATTTAACACTGAGGTCAAGAAACAGGCCACAGCTTTCTTCTAACTCAAATCACTCTAAGGGTGTTCTTTCAAAGAAAGTTCCAGTAAGTTTTAACTACACATTTTCATGGTAACTCAAGTACACTGCATATTCAGTAATAGTTTCTTGTATTTGAATGAGATCATGCTTTTCCAGATACTTTAAAAATACTAAAGTCTAGAGAATTAACTCAGCAGCCTCTCTAGGACTCCAGCATGACATAAGCGTAACATTTCCTAGAAAAGTAACTCATGTATGAGACTCTCTCACACTTTGAGTCTCCTAGAATTCTAATTAGAACATGATTTTGTTGAAAGGCTAATTTAAGACAAGTCTACATACTACAATTAAACCGCATCTGTTTCGTTCATAATTGACATTGTTCCAATTATTTCTGCATCTCCTAAATCAAGGAAGTCCTCATACTAAAGCCATCCTAGCAGTTTCCTAAGCACTGGCTGCAAAGCAGCAAACATTCCAACAAGGGCTTTTAGTACTTGATGGAAGTAAGTTCTAGTTTATTAAACATATGACTTTTATATAGTTCAGCTGATTAATTTGTATTTAAGAAAAACAGAATAGTTTCCAGAAATTCCCAACTAATTAAACACACATTACTTATTTTTAAAATCAGCTGTGCTTAAAACCACCATAGTCTTTTGATTACACGCAAGTCTTGCACAGAGGCCCTTTCAACTTGACTGATGCTGCAACAATGTTTTCCAAAAGACACAATGAACTGTAGGGTTTATCATAAAATTCAAGCTGTTCCAGAAATTTAAATACTAACACAGCTTCTTTTTCTAAAAATTTCTGCATTCCTTTCTTTATGCTGGCACCCCCCACTAGATAAGAAGGCATGCACTATGGCAAGTCCCAAAAATGCTTGTATTTGATCAGTCACCTAGCTCCTGCTAAATAAGTAGCTAGATAGTAGAGGGTTTTGCCCCCCTTTTTCTTTACAGAGCTGCTAATTTTGACAAAACCCTTAAGAGTTTTTGTTCTTACCATCTCAAATAATTTAATACCAAATAACTTAAATCAAATAGTTTTAAGGACTTAACTCTCTTAAAGGGCTTAAAAAGTAGTCTAGCAGTACATTCTCAGTTGATAGAGATTGTATCAACTAGGGAATGTAACATGAAAAAAGTATTTATCCCAAATTCATATGAATATGATTTGAAAACTAATTATACTAAAATTAATATAATTTGAAAAAGTCCCAAGTCAAAGCTAAATACATCCTTTAATATAAACATCTCACAAATGTTCACAATAGTAGGTACAGTTTTGTCCATTATAGTGAATGTTATTCATAATTTTGTTAGTTTTTCCTTGACAAACGGTAAACATTTGATTACCAGAACAGTGTCCCATCCTCCTCTCCCTGCCACCCCTCCCCTCCATAGGTAACGTGCCTTACCTCATTAACATTTATCTTTGATTTTGCAGAAGACTCTAAGAATGCACAGTTATTCCATTGCCTTGCTAGGTTCTGACCTTGTTCCTTTCCCACAACTCTTTCATCTTCCAAGTCACACTTATTGCCAACCAGAATCATAGGCACCTAAAAACCAATTTAATACCAGCAAAGAAATCATTAAAATTTTGGGAAGGCACAATGTAAATGCACACCTAAAACCCTATTGGAATCCTTAGAGGATCCTGACTTCCAGAATAATCAAGCTCTGGTACAACTGAAACTTAAGTTTACAGTTGTGCGATACTTTCATCTTCAAATCAAAGTGACTGCATTTTTTGCCTCCTGTTTGACAGGACGGTGGGGGGAATGGTTTGAGGATTCAGTACACTGCCAATTGAGCAAGTTTCACATCTTCTAGATGAACTAATGAGATTTCATTTTTACATGTTTAAGGCATCAAGAAGTCTACTGAAGAATCTGCTACAAGATTCTTACATGTTCAGAAATCCTGGAAAAAGTGGCCTGTACAGGGTAGCATGATGAAGGACGCTAAAGCTCCTTTCACCATTCCTCTACTTCCAGCATATCTGCACTCCTTTCAAGAGCGGTTTGCTCACACAGTTCTTATTAGTAAGCTCATGCACAGAGAGGAAACAAACATGCTACCTTGCCACAATTACCAACTACAGAAAACACTGAATTGACCTTTGTGGCAAGAAAAGGCAATCATACAAAGTTGGTTTGTATGACAATTCCAAGGAAATACTAACAAAATACTACCAAAGAAAGCTTATGCTAGTCAGCATAAATATACCATGTAAAGTAAGGTTTCAAATACAGTCACATTTATCTTGATTTTAGTGTGCAAAATTAATTTGATGCTAAACAAGGCTATAATTTGGTAGGTTCTGGATGGGAAAGGTACATGCAACTTAAACAGTAGCCTTTTGAGATACATTTGTGATAACAGGTAATAAATCACTTCTAGAAATCTTCTGAACATAGGCAAGACCTGCAAATGCTTATGGTTAAGAAAGTGCAAGGTGGTTTGTATTACAAAAGTCATAATGAACTTCCCTGAAATTGAAACATTTAATACATTCTGCGTCTGCTGACAGCAGAAGCATATGTGGATACACGCAGTAAGGAAGGCATCAAAGTTTCCATGAGCACAGTTTAAATGAGAAGAGCACAGTTAAAAACTGTTTATTGCTTACTTTTTTTTTTCCCAAGAAGGAAGTTTTCCTGCCTGATGACTACAGCCTAAAAGGTGTTTCTGTTAAAAACACGCTCTTACTGCTGCTTCACGTTTGAAATACCTTTCTTCCTTTTATTAAGGGACTGAGTGTTCACTTCCTACAACCATAGTAAGTTTTTTTAATCAACTATACACTGGAATGTTTTAGCATTAAAGCTATAAAGTGAGGCTAAGAGGTGCATATTGAAATTGTGTGGAAATAGTACGACCAAACTTACTTGCAAGCACACACACAACATATAAAAGCTACGTAACATGCAAGTTTAAAGCTTACAGTACTGTCTTCTGTAAGAACTTAGAATTTTGTGCTTTTAAAATACCATAAACAGTAGGCATATTGAAGAGAAAAATTAAACTGTTTTTTTAAACCTTCATTGATAGTAACTGAGGTAAGAATAGAGTTGCTTTAGAAATGTTTTCTGCAGTACTACTGAATAAGGTTATATACAGTTTCAAATAGTGTTTTAAAGGAAGAAATTAAAAAGACAATTCTCTATATACCGCATGACAATTTACAATTTCTCCAGTTTGCCTTGAGTTGCATTTCTGTACTATGCATCTACTGGTTGATTTGTCTCTTAATTTAAAGCTTGGAAGCTATCTGATCGCAGTGTATACATTACCACATCTAATGAAAACTCTAAAAATAAGTATTAAGCATTTTTAGAGATGCTTACATCATCAGTGTCTTTGACTCGAAGAATCTGTTCTCTTAGATCCTGTAAATCATTAAATGTGGACTGTGCTGTGATGGAATATACTAATGCGAAACCTTGTCCGTTTTTCATGTATAGGTCTCTCATTGCTGTAAACTGTTCCTGTAATTAAAAAACAGATACAGATGTTGCATTCAATTTGCACTTCCCTTGCACAAACCGCTATATACTTCAGGTCACAAACGGATTACAAGTACGATGCATTTGTGTGCCCTCCCCCCCTTTAAACTGACCAATATTTTACTGTTTGACTATAAGCATTATACTAAACTGAACTGCTTTTAAAGAAATCTGAAGTTTGGAACATTACCTGGGGTGGCTGAGCAACATCTAGGGCTATTGTCAAGGGCTATACCCTGGGAAAAAGTCACAGAAACTATAGTAATTTCATAAGAAAGAAGAGGTACAGTAGAAGGTAAAGTGTAATCTGTAGATTACAAGAGTTACATTCCTCCCGAATCTCTCCTTACATACCAACTTTTTCCCATCTCCTGATCATTCTTTAAAATGCATCGTAAAGTAAATGCATCCCTTTTCAGCCTCCATTTTGTAGTCTAGGCGCTTTCCTCTGTTAAATTCTACTTTAATTTTCAAGGAGATTGACTAAAGGATGGAGACACTCAATAGACTTGTCACATTTCCTAGACTTTGGTGACAACTACGATATTGCATATGAAGACTCACTGGTGCACTGCACAGCGGCATTAGGACTTCTCCCTGTTTGAAAACTCTCACCAGTATGACTGTGGAACAGCATTTGCCTTTCTCACATTGGTGACTCGGCTATCTTGTGCCTGATCAATCACTCACTGAGTCCCTTGCTGTATGTCAGATGAAAAGTGCAGTTTATTTCGGGAGAACAGCCACGCCATCCTTCTGTAGTTTTACATGGCCTTACTCTAATACGGAGTTTAAATAAGTTATTATTGGACCAGATTAGTATTGTAGTTCAGAGAACACATTACACTCCAAGGGTCTTGAGCTTATGCTCACTGGAATCGATGAAGGAAATGACTGGTTCCAGTAATTTTGGAACTCGTCAGAGAAAAACCTGACCAGTATGCAAAGGGTCAGCATAAACTCTGTGCTTTGAGTTCCCATAAGCTGACTAAAGCGATACTATTTTTATCCCAATGTCAGAGTACATCTCACACACAAAAGAAAAAGGAGAGGAAAAGAAAGCACATATTCTCTACAGCAACAGAAATCAAACCTGAGTAACCATCAGGCCTAAATTTTCCTCTGGGCAATATAAACTTAAAACAGCAGCACAATCTCTTTTAAAATGCTCAGTCTTATGTTTCCCCTATTACAGAACATAAGCTTACAGGAAACTTGCAATTAATTTTCTGCTGCAATACTCAAGTTTTGTTTAAATACTAGTATGTTAAAGAACATCCTTTAATCCAATGCACTGACCACAGTTACTCTCTAGAGAATGAGGAAGGAAACTTGTCACCATTTACATCCCTACAGCTTTTGATGGTTTTAACGCTGTACATCAGTACTTAGGAAAGTTGGTTTTACATACCGTTCCTGCAGTATCTAAGATTTCAAGCATACACTGTTGTGCATCTACTTCAACTTGCTGTCAAGAGAAAAAGATGTGGTTAAAATTTTTCCTCTTGCAACTCTCCCCTCCAAAGACACCAGGAATTGTGTGATTTTTATAAGAAAATTCATAATGCATAAAGCAACATAATGGCTTAAGAAGTTTATAGGGATATACACTTTGAAAACAGCGGGAAGAAGCCTTTCAAAGAGCCCTAGTGACATTTTCAAAAGCAGCGTCAGCAGCCAAGTACCACTTTGCAAAGTGATTAGGGATTTTTGATTATTAAAAAGGAGGCTGCTAAATTTGTAATGATGGTTATCAGCAACTAGCACAACTAATTTCTACTTGTTTCAGGGATCATTCACAGATTGAAAGAAAAGTACAGGTGAAAGCTAGAAAGTTGGATTGGCATACTAATGCTCATTTAATAGTAATTTAGATCAACAAGAGAATAAGTAGTACACAGCAAAAAATAAATCAAGCAAACCACTAAGACTGGTGTCCCCAAAACAAGCCTTTAGTGACACTAATTAGGAAATGATCCAGCTTAGAAAAATTTGCAAAAAATAGAAGGTTTGAGAAGCTGGATCAGTTTCTGTATCTGTTTCAGAGTTCCTCTATCTAGTTTCTACCTCAAAAAAAAAAAAAAAAAAAAAAGGCTGCAAGGACAGCAAAGGACATGGAAGTGCCCTCAAGCTGTTTCAAGCAGGCTACCCACATTTTTTTTTTTTTTTTTTTTTTCCTTTCAAGCTCTTGGTATACCTCCCTTGTTTCCATTTGCATGTAAAATTCCTAGTTGGCAGATCAGCACTCAAAGAACTTTGTGTCCCCTATTCCCAATATATGCATTATCACTAGTTTAACTTTGAGCTTTTCTTTTGTAACTAGATTTGAGTTAGGGGGAAGGGAAGAGGAGTATTTCCACTCCTCTCATACCTCCCCCATGTCCCCTAGGGATGGGGATTCCTTCAATAACCACTATTTTAGCATGTATTGCTGACAAAGTTATTCAGCTAATTAAGTAGCATCTATTCTCTTTATGAAGAAATATTTGGGGAGTAAACCAAGGCATCAAGTTTCAAGACTTCATGCTCAATTATTTAGTTCCAGACAAACTTAAAATATTTCAAGCCACATCCTCTCAATTTCAAATATTACAAAATTAGATTTAACATTAATAGTATAGAATTGCAACTGCCAAACCAATACATTTTAAGGTCACCCGAGTCAAGAGGCAAGTTAGAACTGAAACTAACAGTGAGGGGAAGAAAATGACTGCATAAAGTGTTGTCCAGACTTAAGCAAGACTTCAACAATCTGGCTGATTTGAAAAGAAGTATACACAGAGATATTCCTAGTCATTTCAGGACCAAACCTGAAAGGAACTTTATAAGATCTTTGCTAAAAAAAAAAAAAAAAAAAAAAATAATTAATTAGCAAAAGGCAAATTTTCTTAAGATGACTTTACTTTTTCAGGCTCCATATAAACAGTCTTTGGAAAAATTCACCCAGCAAACATCATGAATCTAGCATGACCTGAAGAATGTAAGTGTATAACAAAGGAAACATCTCACTTTAGTACAGCTTGTGAATATTTCTGGAGTCATTTATTGGGCCTGACCCAGCAAAGGCCTGCACCAAACACTGGGATAGGGTCCAAAATTCCTGCTCCTCTAATACAGAAATGTGGCTGTATAAAATTTGTTGTTGCTGTTGTCTCTTTAATAAGAGTTCTAGCTTTGGCTGGAAGCCCACATGCTTAAGACAGACTAGGATTTTTCCAGCATACAGATTTCTATGAGGTCAAAGAAAGCAAGTGTGAAATTATCATTTTGCTCTCACTAATTCCTCTTCTGTTCAGAAAAGATTCTGGTGACTATAGGCTGCAACAGCTGTTAATGCAGCCACTTTATTCCAATATAAATGTAGTCCAGTGCTGAAAGAGGAGGTCCTAGATTTTTTGCCCATTCCCCGCTAGGATTTGTGCATCTTGCCTCCCTTGTATAGACACTGGCATTTTTGTGGCCACATGGTGAGTGACATCAGAGTATCACTGCATCTGAAAAGTAATTCAGCTAAAAAAAGGCAAAGAGAGATTAAGAAACTGACACAGCTGAAAACTAATCTGCTTCACCAAATGGTTAACTCCTTTGGTAGCAGTCCAGATGTAAACTATCTTAGCCTGGAATATTAATCATGGTCTCAGCTGAAACTGAAGAGTGAGCAATATGGAGATTCAAGATGATGCAAGCAGAATCAGACCTTTCAGCCTGTCAGGCTGAAGATGGGAAGAGAGAAACTAACAGGCCACTGTAAGTGTTTGTTCATTTATGATAGGTTTGTGTTAACTTATTAATAAAACAACAACCCATCTAATGGAAGCATATCAAGCTATCAGTTAAATTGTTATGAATACAGTACGATGTCTCCAGTGTTCTAAAGGTGAGTGTGAAGTTGTTTTTAGCAGATTTGCCTAGTAGCAAAGCAGCTTAGAACCTCCAAGTCCAAATCCACCTGCAGATACTAACACACACACAAACTAATAATAAATATGATAAAAAATAAAAAGTGGTAGTGTATTTTACTTTTTTTTTTTTAATCAAAGTTCTCAATTCTGACAATGACATTTTTTAGTGACTAGCTAGTAAGGTATTATGCTTAAACATTAAAAAGCTAGTCTTGAATTATTCCTTTTAGACAGACTTTAAGAGCACCTTTACATTTCAAACTTGTTAATTTACCTGGTATTATGTGGCATTACTAGGCATACCCTTTTTCAAGCAATGACTCAAATATTTGGCAATATGTACTGCAGTTTTAAGTTTCTGTAACACTAGAGAGGTCTTATGCATATACCTTTCTGTAGGAGTCTTCTATCGTAGGATCGTATTTTTCAACAAATATTCCTTGAACAAACTGTACAGTCTGCAACACAAAAGTTCTTGTAAGATTCTTCTTGTATAGCAAGATTTTGTAAACATTGTACACAAATTGCTGTTCTAGGTGTAAAGTCCATTATCCATTACATTTTTGAAGACAAGTTAAGTGATTGACATAACTATAAATTATAAGAAACAACAGGAAGTTAGATGCATATGCCTATTTAACTAAGTACTGTTAGATGAAGCAATGCTACACCTTCCTTTATCCATTCTCACTTGGAGCGTAAGAATTAAAGCATGCATTGATTTAAGGTTTGTCTAACTCTTGGAATCATTATTAGTTTTCAGTTGAGTAAGATACTACACAGCTGCATGGCTTTTATATTTGCATTTAGAACTACTGCATCTTCTGCTACTTATCTGCCAGCACAGGAATTGGTCAAAAAACAACTACCAGCATTTACTAGTCTTAACTAGACTCAGTAGGATATTCCTGTGTACCTAGCACGTAGGACCTTTTTAAACACAAGTCAAATGGAACTTTAAGACTCAATGGCCAAGTCAGAGCAGACAGGTTCAAATCCAGAAATGCTGTAAGTAAGATAAAGAATTCAGAGGTGAAGCAAAAAGTTTTTTCACAATCTAACATGATTTGTCATTTAAGTTTTCCTTTAGGAACTGCTTTGTAAGAGAATAGTTCTTACCTGATAGAGTGGACCTCTAGACCTTACTTTATGATAAGGTGCCCAATTAAACTGAAAGATGTGAAGTTCTTAGGTGGGCTGAGAACACCATATTCTGTGAACTTTTTCAGTGCTAGTCTAGGTCAGACTAAACTCTTCTGTAATCATTTAACTAAAATGCACAAGCTCTTTGGTTTACAATCATCTACCTGCTGCAGCTATACACCTACTTGCAGGGAAAGATGTAGAAAACACGTTAAGCTTCCTACAAACATGCAAATATATATTTGTATTTGCATTAAAAAAAGTTAGTGCTTTAGAGACTGCTATCAAACATTAAGCAAACAGCACCCTGAAGACCCTTCTAGAGACAGGAGTTACCAAGGCCAGACACAGGCAAACCAGTTCATTGTGCGAGTTTCATGAAGCAGCTTGATTTCCCACAGACCTATGGCTGGGTTACCCAGTAAAGCTAGAGACCTTCATAATGCTGTGGCTATGCACTTCACTGTGTACGACAGGCAAAGATCTGAGCAAGCACCATCAACCAACCCCATACAAAAATATTAGCATGCGAGAGCACACCAATGGATGCAGATACACCCAGTAAAGGATGTACACATTGTAGCCAGGAACTCTCAGCGGTCATTACTTACATTTATGTTTATTTGTGCACACTTACATCAAAGAAATATGGGTTAGTAGAGAGTGTAGAGAAAAAAAGACATGAGAAGCCTAAGAAAATGTACTTGAACTGCCTCACAGAGTACTTACCAGAGCAGACTTTCCAACACCTCCAGAACCAAGAACCACTAGCTTGTATTCACGCATGATGCAAGAGATAAATCACCCTCAATACCTAAAAACACAATAAATGATTCACCATATTGATCAACAGAACAACTATTTTAGCATTACTACAGCCACTGTAAGATTGCATATATAACAAGACGTGAGCAGTTAAATATATCAACTGATAAATGCAGGAGATATACCATTATAACCAGGCATAAGCTAAGCAGGATGTCACTTTATTACACAATATGAAAACTATGGACGTTTATTCAAGACACAGTAACTGCTGAACGATGCTACTTTTTCACCTAGCACAAATAAAGTACCTCCAAGGTTTTCTTGTTACCAGGATTTTAACACTTAAAGAAGAACCATTATTCATGTGTTATCTAGCTTAATTTCATAGTTAAGATAGTACAGACTTGGAAAGTTTTTAAAATTGAGATTTTTATATCCCATGAAACAGTAATTTAGAGAAAAGGCAAGAACAGATTAAGACTCCCTGTAATAAAGACCTCAGTATCATGATCTTGCCAAAATGGCAGAGGTGTTTGAAAAAAGTGCACGGGTATCTGGAAGAACTGCTCATACCCATGTGCACATATCACTTTCTCAGAGGCCTCTGGATGGATTCATCTCCTTTATTTACAGCAAGGAGGAATCAGGCATAGAAATTAATTTACTCCAATTGATAGGCCAATTACTTGGATTACAGCATACCATCCAGTGAGGTGTGTTCACCTCGTAACATTTTCCAGAAACCTACAAGATCTCTTCTAGTCATGCAAAGAAGCCCGTAGCACCTCTCAGCTAGTCACAGCAAGCATTAAGGTTTCACAGGTTTCTCAAGATGTTTCATTCACTCACAAGAAGTTGCTTGCACTATATATTTTGCAACAACAGACCAAAACCAATACTCCCAAGAACCACACAGATGCCTAAAGGAACTTGCAGTTTTACAACCACTACATTCACAGTATTGAATAGGTTTATTGGGTAAACAGCTGCTAATGTTTGTTAGCTATGGTACTGATACAGTAATTCTAAAAACACATCTCAAATTTCACAGCCACTACATCCTCTCCTCATCCATCCCCCAGACTTATTTCATATCACACAAGTTTTTGTAATTTCATATATATACACACATACACGTGTAAATGATTTTGTTCATAAGAGCTGACATGCATGAAATGTCTCCAGTCTCCTCTGGAGAACTGAAAGCATCAGCATGCCGACAAAAAAAAAAACAAAAAACAAAGCAGAACGGGAAACTTCTTTAGGCAACAGCATCTATTTTTATTGTCATTTACTTGAAATAACATCCAAAGTTTGTATCTACTGACCCAAAGTTTGATCTATATGCAGAAAGTACAACCACGACACCACAATCCAGTTCACTAAGCAGGGTTTGATAAAAGGGCTTAGTTAACTTTTTTTAATACAGTGGCCATTTTCAAACTATCAACTCAATGCAGCTACAATAAAATGCTGCAAACCACCAGATATAGTATTTCCTCTACCTCATTACTGCTCTCCCATAAAGAAATATTGACTAAACCCTACTATAGTAAAGCTAAGTTGCTATTGATAAGAAACAATTATCCATGAGGAGATAGCATGCATTTTCTCATTCTGAAACACTTAAATGCTAAACAAAGAATCAGAGAGACTTGTATAAGAAAATTAAACCAACCTCTTCCCAGCAAACAAACATTTCTCAAAAAGAACAGCAAGATCCCAGAAGTCAGTTTTCAAAAAAAAAAAAAAAAAAAAAATCCCTTCTTAAGTCTGAAAGTTGATTAATGTTTTGCTAGATAGCTAACCGCAGTTACAATGACTGTAGTTTCATGAATAACTGGAGGCAACTAAAAAGAATTCTTTTGAGACCATTCTTCTCCTACAAGCTAGATCTGTTCCCCTGTTCCAAACTAGCTAGTGTGGCTGCCTATAGCAGTCTGCCAGATCTGCTTGCTCATCTTTGCTGAAAACTGACCCAGCAAAAACAAAACAAGGCCACAGATTTTGGGACACGTCTTTGGGTCATACTGCTCAAGAAAATGCACCCCTTACAGTCCTGCTAGCAACTGAGCTAACAGGACTGTTACTGCTGCCCTGCAAGGAAGGTCTCAGTTCTCTTCCTGCAGGGGCTCTAGCACTTATCAGATCGAGTTACCTGTTTTCTCCCCTCTCTGCCCCCACAGAAAGATGAAACCCTCCCCAGCTGACAAATAATTTGGGGGTTGGGGCAGAGGGGACATGCAGGGAATCCAACACAGGCGCTTGTACAAGGTAAGCGGCAGAAGTAAGGTAAGACAGACCCTTCTCATCAGCAGTAATCTCACAGCATCTCTGGAGTCACACCATCTGTTAGGTGTTTAGCACAAAATGCTAAGACGATTTACACAGAAATTAGAGCACCTCCATGTTAGTGTCCATCTTTGCCATCACTGATTAACTCCACATTGTCAGCAGACTGAGAAATCAAGAGGCCAGGTCCTATTTAAATTTTCTTCTTGCAGACACATAATGAGCAATCTTTCAACTTACCCAAACAGTTCCTTGCACCTTAAGCAAGCAAAAGGAACACAAGGAGAAAGCTGTAAGGAAATAATTGACCTGATGTCCAGCAAAGCAGGTCTCTCCACAGGCTTCTGTTACCAATAAATTTGCAGACTCTTCAGTGATTTTCACACTTAACAGAACATCTTTTCGCTCCTAACTTTAAAAAAATGTTTCCTTCCCTACCGGGAGTTTTGCAAACATGGATCACCAGAACCATTCACACCACAAGTTTAATCTATTTGGCACCGCTGTAAATCTTCAGTTACATCCACGAACCTGGATAACTGTAAGTTATCCAGCCCTTCTACAAACAATAGGAATAAAGGATTGTCTGTAAGTGTACTGAAACACACCTTTCAAACTCATGGCAAGTTAAGCCTATAACTCCATTACCTGTCATTCCTTTAAAACAAACATTCAGTTATGCCTTTATTTTTGGAAAGGTGTCACTAGAATGACATAAACTTAGTGGGTGTAAGGGAAATCCCAGTACAGTAATCTGGGTGAACTGCAGCAATTTCACTGTCTTTAAAAGAACAGTTTAAGCTGAATTTTTCAGTCTTCAGTCTGAAGTTAGCAATTAAATATGGAGATGTCAATAACGAAGGCTGACGGTAATTTAGAAGTAACAGAACTTAAGCAGCAGGTACCAAATATCCATTTTACCTAATGTTTTGAGTAATTTGTAACTTTTTCTTACTGAACAATCTACAATTCCTCAAAGAAAATTCCAAATCCTGAAATAAGAAGCTAACAACTTGGTTTCAGTGAGAGACTGGCAATTCCATTTTGGCTCTCAAACAGGGATTCAGGAATTTAACGCAAGCCAAAGCTTCTTTCAGCATCCAGATTTGGAAGTTCAACCCTAAATATCCAATTGCTGTACAACACTCACGCTAATTCCAGTACTTTAAAGTGGTGGTACATAATTAAAGCTTATATACACACTATTACAGCTTGGTTAGCCAATCTTCTTAATCTCTGAAGCACCTAAGCGAAAAGCTTTTTTAAGATCTTTGAAGACGTGACAAAAGCAAGACTGCAGTACACTCAAACGCTTCTCTGACCTTCCCTCCAAACTTGGGCAATGAGCAACATAAGCACTAACTTCCTCTTTCTCCATGACAACTTTTTTGTCATTTGTACAGTTACTCCTCAACTCACCGAGAGCACACAGTAATCCTTTATATATACACAGACCTATACAGCATAAAGGTAGCTTGGCATCTCTGCACTGGTCTATTGTCAGGTAGTCTGGCCATGACATCTTGGAATGAAACAAACCAACGTATTCTCCAAAACACTTTAAGAAAGCTAACTTGGACATCTCTAACACAGCATGCAGCAGAAGCACCATCTATTGTCTGCTCCCACTTAGATCTACCACCCCCACTGGCTTTGAGCAGCAGTCCTGATGTCACTTCACCTTCCTCTTACTGTTTTCTCACAGAAAAGAAAAACTCAACTCCTAGCTAAGAGAACTTTCCTCAGAAAACTTTTCTGGTTACAGGTCTTTGCCTCCTTCTCAGCTTAGAAGCCACCAGCCTATAAAGCTAGGAGCTGCTTTAGGACACTGCGGTCTGCCACACTATTTGGTGTAATAAAAGCCTAGCACGCACTTTTTCCACTGACCAGCGTGCCTGTTCACTGCAAGTGTGCCCCAGACTGAGTGAGGGCTCTGATCCTGCCTGAACTTGACTTTCCAGTGATTCCCAGCTAGCCTGACCTGACTCTGCTCTAGCTCAAACCTATTTTTCCATATCACATGTTGTACAGACTGCTTGCATCCTAAACCTTGACCATGCTCTTACCTTACTTTTCAGATTGACACAACGCTTGACTCTGGAACTAATATTGTATTCAGGTCCATTCAGTGCCAACACAATTTCCTTCTGACTCATTTATGACAAATGAGTGGGGGCAGACGAGGAAGACGACCAAGTATAAAAGAGGAGGTTTAAGGCATAAAGCATGCTATCTTCAGTTACCTGATAGTATTTGAAACAACAGAAGCCATCAAGCTTCAAGCAAGACATTGAAGTAAAAAGTTCAACTGCTGAAAGAGATGCAAACTATAAAACCTGAGATGGAAGCTCAAACTTCTGGTGGATTTCCTTTTCTGCCTGGAAAAAAAAAAAGCACTTCTCTAGCCATTCTAAAACAAATACTGGACTTAGTGCATGCAACATCTCTTTATAAAGTCTGTGCCTTGCATTTCACATATTGCCATCCCCTCCCACCCCCGAAAAAAAGAAGTTACTGGAAGAACTTTGGAAGAATATGTAATTATGAAACCATTTGTACAGTCAAGACAGAGCTCAATGTAGCACCTTAAGAATAATTTTCAGCAGTCTGCGCTAACCAGTCATTTCAATGATACCCTTCAGTTCTAAAGCTATCAGAAAGCAATTATATTAACTGGAAAGGAGGAAAAAGGATCATTAGATCACACAATCTCAGTCATTCAAATAAGGAGACAGTTAGGTGTATGTGTTTCCTCATCTACAACTTAGCATTCTAAAGCTACAGCTGTATCACAGCATGGCCAGCATTTCTAGAATAGGATAGGGTTAAGTCCAACAACAATATTTGTCTGTACTCCCCAGATCACCCAATCTCAGGGCTGTAAAATGGATATACTCAACGGGCACAACAGAAATGAAGAGACTATGATAACCGAGTAACAGATAAGCTAAACCCCCCCAGATTTATTGGACAGTTGATGAGAAGTATCCACCGAATCACCCAACAATTAGATACAAATAAGTTTAAACTTATTGCTACCAAATAAACCAAGTAACCTGTCTGAATCCCTCTTCATTTAGTGGAGTCTATTTTAAGAGAGAAATTTTGCTTTGAAGGCTGGCTACCTGTAAGGTGACAGACCTGCAAGGAGTGAAAGCAATGCCAACTTCCTTTGCTTTTTCATTTTTCTGCTCCTCCATCTTTAGGCAGGAAAATACTGTCAACTGTGGTCTCTGTGCAGGTGCTAAAGAAGAAGATAGGAACCATGCAAGAAGTAAGGCCTTTTTTTCCCCTCTTAGTTGGAGCAGGTACTGGCTTTGAACAGCTGAGTCAAGTATTTATATGCACAGATATCTGACATAACTGTGAACTCTGGAGACGTCTAATGCAAGATTTAGCTAGAAAGAGAAAAATGAGGGAAGCTACTCTTCTTCAGGAAGTAGCATTTTCATAAACTGGATTCTAATGCTGTCTCAAATATACAATCTCTCGAAAGTACAGAGCTCACTTTCAGATCGCCTCCATTAACTGCCAGTGGCGCTTCGGTAACTGCCTTGCATACTTCCTGAAACGTAACAGTCCATAAAACCAACATGTCTGTGCAACCTCTCTCGCTAGTCTGTTCCTATTACTTTTTCCAATTAATGTATGTATTAATGCATAAGTGTAGTATATTAATGTAACTGCTTAATTCTACTTCTTCATGGCACACTTCTTAAAATTAAAGTACTTGATAAACTAGAGGAGCAAGAACTTTATATGCACATGGACACTTTTTCCAATAAAGATTCTCTTTGAAGGATGAACAGATCTTTGAATAAATCCATTTGAACAGAAGGAAGAAAGGTTAACCAGGACAAGCCACTGGAAAGGAAGTATTTTAAAAGCTTGACATCTGTCAAGGACCATGAACATTGAACTTGCTTTCTGCTTCTGCTCTTATCAGACAAACCGGGAAAAAGTGCCTCCTGGACATTTTCTTGAACAATTTCTTGAAGCATGTCTCCAGAAAAAGGCAAACCAAAGTGATGATGCTAAGAAAGCTGAGGAATAAGAAACCCTGCTTTAGCAGTGAATGAAGAAACTGCATGCTTACTGCTTGTAAACCTCTCCTTAAAAGCAACCATGCAACGAAGACTTCAGGAAAGTTCAAATACCATTGGTAATTAGGCTTGATATGATAGTTATGCAAGTGTTACGAAAGTGGTTGTTGGGTTTTTTTTTTTTGTAGAATTTAGTTTTCTCTCAACTCCTTCAGCTTCAAACTTTGGTTTCTGATTCAACTTTGTTACCTGTCTGAGGAATGGGAAAGCTAATAATCCAATCTTTCCAAGTGATATTAAACCAAATTAAGCTGTAACAGGAGCTCAGCCCCAGGCCAAAGACATGAACTCAATCAAGACAGTCACTACTTGAGGATATCCCTGAGACTTGCTTATGAGAACTAGTTGTTCAGGTATGGAATTAAACAAATAGTCCCTCCCAGAAGCATTATCATTTTCAGAAGGGATCATGATTATTCAGCACTTTACAGACACCATGATTCTTGTTCAGACCCTGACATTCTGGTTGTATTGTGAAGTTGCAGTGTATTCACTAAAATATTCATAATGCTTCTGCCCCAGCACATTTACCTCCTTGGAAGAGATGCTTTGTAAGAACTACCTTGGGAACACCACTCCTAAATTAATCTCAACTGTTTGCATGAGGGAAAAAAAGTTTCAAACATTAGAATGACAGATGAAGCAAACTAACTGACTGGTTTACCTGCTTACAATTAGCAATGGAGGGAAAAAAGCCAAGGAAAAAAAACCCTGCTTCTCAGAGAGGGGATACTAGCCCTGAGATGGAACGAGACAACCATGGTCAGACATTTGGAAAAAGAGCTCTAGTTCAGTCACAGGACCAACCAAGCTCAGAGGATTAAGTCTTTCCAGACAAGGTGTTTCCCTCTTCTGCTACTGGAGCAGTCTCAGACAGCCAAACCTAAATCTTTCTAATTGTATGTACCATCCAGATTCCACTAACTTTTGAGCCTCTCTGTTTAGAGCCCCTTCTTCAGGGAAGCAACTAATTAGAAAAGAGAGGATGCGTGCTGTTCTTAATATTCCCCAAATGCTTACATGTAAGGGGAAGTCCTAAATTCTTACTCCTCAACTCCAAAGAGGGGTTTTTTTCAGAATAATTTCAGTGCATAAGCAGCACCTTGACAACATAACCCAAAGTGGAAACGTGTTCATTTTCACCAACTTTTAGATGCTTTAGAAATTAAAGCAACTCAGATAATCCTTACTCAACAGGGTAAGCGGTATCTCTTATAAAAGAGAAAATAAAATACCCCAGAGCTGACTTTCACATTTATTTATAGAAAACATTATTCAGAAATCAATTCTGAAGACAAGATACACTGAAAAGCTGATCAGGTCTAATTAAAGACTTTTATACTCAAGACTCCTGGAAGTAGAGCTATTTCATTACTAATGCAGACTCTTCGGAAGCGAGTCAACTGTTCGGTAAACAAAGCTAGAAGCAATTTTTATTTCTAGTTTTCACCTGGTTTTGATAGCTTCTTGTCTTGACAAGTATTTTGTCAGTTGGACAGCTAGTTCTTCTGGGCACTAACATAGTAATTTTTCTTGGACAAAAATATTTCTTCAATTATGTTCAAATATTTTAACTGATGCCAGAGAATCTTCAGAGGATTTTCAAAAAGCTGTCTGGGTGATTAAGCTTATCCAGTGACATGAAATCATACTAACCACCTGAGAAAAAGGCAGAGACCTGAGAACAAGTTACTGCAGCACAAACACAGCACTGAGGTTTAAGTTGCTCCTTGAACTGCCCACGGGGACACTTACCCACAGAGATAGCTTAACCAAGTTTTCCTCCTTTCATTGAAGGGAGCTACCTTGATTAATACTGCACACAGGGACAATTTCTGCAAAGCAGCTAACATGAGCTTACCTTGTGAGACTAGTTCCACTGTCCATAATTAGTATAGCTGAATAAAATCTGGGTTTTTTTTCTTAAGTCAAAGTTAACTCCCAGCTAGATCTTAAATCTGAACACAAACTTAATGCATGTTCTAAGGATGAAAACTGGCCTGCTTGAAGCCACTGATATCTCAACATGAAAGCTTCCTAATGTGAGAGATTAACAAGCATGTGCAACTTGCAGTAGTTTCATACAAAGTATAAAAAGTCATTTCAAAACAAGTGATGTAATGAACATTCTTAAGCTACTAAAAAATATGCTATGCTTCAACACTTCCTGAGTTCAAGTTTCAACTTTGTGCAAGAATTCAAGTATGTCAATTCAAATTTGGAGTCCCTTATAAAACCTAAGCTATAGAGTCTATTCAAGCCTCAACTGGAGTTTGTAACATTTATCAGATTTATTCTTATTTTTGGTGACTGTTTGCCATGGTTTTGCATTTTCTCCCTATTTCTGTAAAATAGTCACCATCCCCCATGAAAGTTGTTTGTGCATGTTCTACCAGACTTCCAGCTAAAACGATGATCTCAGAATTCCTGAAGAAACTGAATTGCAAATGTTTTTTATGCTTGCAAAGAAAATCCAGGCAGACAATAAATAGAAGAAACACTCAGATTTTTACAAATACTACAACTATATTAAATTCAGAGAATGCATAATTACCGCATTACAATATCTTGCTATGCATAAGCTAAGTATTCAACCATACACCAAGTTTTGCGAACTGAGACAGCAATTTACTGCTGTGAATTTGGCTCTACTGCCACTGCAGAGAAGGATCAGTATTTAGCTCTACAACTTTCATCAATCAATGGATTGCCACATCACAGTATACCCAACATGCTTTACCTGATACGCATCCTTCTCATTAAAAGCAGATATAAGCATTTGTTTCTCCCCGTAATTGTTACAGTAAATTTTATCTTTCAAGCTACAAAAAGTTAAAAACAGCAGGGCTACAAAGCATAGAAACTTTCAGAGTCAAGATACTTCTCTTGTAAAAATGCACTCATCTGCAGTTTGAAAGTTACTTCAAGAATAAACTTGCCAGTTGGCTTAAGATACTCTTCTTTGGAAAGAGGCAGCTTAACTTCTGTTGCAGAAACAAGAGCTAGCCTCAAATTCTATGTGATATCTGCTTAACATCTGGCAATCCTAGCTCTACTCTGATTGTGACACTGGCTGCTGGACCAGTAAAGCCTTGTATCGGGTTTCCTTCTACCGACATAAGGCAATGCTCAGTTCAACTGTAATTCCAATACCACCTGAATTTTTGTCCCTCCTGTCTTATTTTTCTTAATAATCCACACATCATATACACCCCGGCAATGCCAGAGCTTGCATACCAAGGTATCACTACTTGCACTGTCTTCATTATTAAAAGTTTGGTTTCAATTCACGTTTGTTTAGATTAGTAACACATTGTCAAGGCACAGATATACAGATTTCCTTCATCATTATATGATCTTTTGTTACTGGCCATTTAAGACTGGCTGGTGTAGGCCCTTTACATACAAAGTATCCTTCCATAGTATGATTTACAGTAATTCTATTACAAATCAGGTTGGTAGCCTGAGAGCAGTCTTACAAATTCCCATACGTCATTTTAATTAAGATTAAAAGTTTTATCTGTTGAAAGAACACTGATTCTACGCAAACTGAGAATACTAGCTACTAGCATTCATTAACAGGAATAAAATTAGTTCTTCCATGATAAATGAACCATACCAGCAAAGTCCCAAGTAATTGTAACTCGTGTCTGTTTTGACCTCTCAATCAATACTTCCCTAATAGAAACATGGTATTTGAACGTGAGCAGCAAACATCACTCGAAGTCACCCAAATTATACCTGATTTCACAAACAGTTCTTTTGTTAAAACTTAAGACATCTGTCCTGAGGTTAAGTTGAAAAAAGCATACACCAACACCCACCAATAACTGCCATCTTCTGCCACATGGTTTTGCTACCTCTGCAGTAACAGAGATGCAACCTTAACTGCTTCTTTTCACAGTTAACTTTATTAGCTGAATCCACTGATGAAGGTGGGTTTGTAAAAGGTCTGAAACACTTAATTGAAGTGGCTGAAACTTGGGCAGAACATCCTATTCTGTTTCTGGCAGTGAGGCAGTAGCATCTTGAACCTAGGCATGATAGCTCCTCAGGAAACGTCCAACTCACAAACACACCTTGACTAGAAGATGACAACTGTAGAAGTTGACCTCCACACCTCTGCCCATATGCAGATGCACAGACAACTTGGTTGTTTCTGAGGCAACTGCTAAGTTGTCACAAGCTTCAGATGAGGGTATTTAAAAAACAAAAAAACCCAAACCAAACCAAAACCCCAAAACACACCCTGTCCGTCCCCCCCCCCCCCCCCCCCAAACTGCAAACTAAAACAAATGGTGGCTTATCTTAACATGCCAAACTGTGAACTGCTGTAGTTCTGCATCTGCTTTGTAAGCAGCTGATGCATCTTAGACAGCCCCCAAAAAAATCTCATTTAATGGGTCAGGAATTTCCAAGAGAGGGAAAAATCTGACAGTTATGAGCAGGAACCCAAAGGTAAGCAATTAATACTTGCAAGCCTGAGCTCATAGACACGACACCTACACAACAAGCTGAATAATTTTAACCAAATGAATTTGAATCACACTCATCCCCACACCGCTTTCTATTACATGGACTAGATCTTTAGTAGAGAGTCACCAAATTAATGAGGGTTAAACTTGTTTAATCAAGTCTCCACAAGAGTCTATCTGAATCTTCTTAAGATCACTCTAGTTCTTGTTTAGACCATACTTTTTGGTTCCTTGGCATCTTCAAAGCTTGCCATTTTCTGGAGAAAACCTGTCATACCTTAAGACTCACTTTGCTTTAAGTCAAATCAAACACGTACTTTGATAAGGTAGCAGATGTCCAAAGCATACTGAAATTTAAAATCGGCTCCAGAGGTTTGGATGGGAAGACCTTTCTAAATACAAATCAGCATGTCTGATCTTCTAAGAGTCATCTATTATTTAGAGTACGACAATCACCACAGCATTTGAACAAGTGTTACTACTACATCCTAAATCTTTCACTGAAAAAGAGTTTTATTTCCAGCAAGTTAAAGATACGCATCTCAAAACAATCTATATTTCGGGCAAAGCCTGAGTGGAAGAATGACTTTTCAGCCCACCCTGACTGTTCCAGTGAAGCAAGTTTATCCTTCATGAAACCACAGTAATGTATTTCCATTGCTTAGGGTGATCCCAGTTTATCAAGTGTGTCCTCTGTTTAGGTTCTTGGGATCTATGACTTCAACCTTCTGTAGGTAAGGCTGTGAATGGTTCCTTATTTTCACCTCTACTATCACGGCAGATTCAGCATTCAGCTTGGAAAAGAGGCTTCAGCTTTCCTCTGTGAAACTTAGAGCACCAAATTTAATTTAAAAAGTAGTCCGCAATAAGATTAAGTAATGGAAGAATTACATTACCTGAAAATACAAATATTTTCAAGCTGATATATTTGTCTTTGAAAAAAGTATTTGCAAACTGCGTCTTAAGATCTTGCCTCTGGCTAGAAGCAGGATGTACTTTCAGTTAGCAAGACTGCACATTGTTCAAAATATTGGTTACTGTAGTTAAATTAAGTCCAAACTAACGTGCACTTAATGTTGCTTCTTCATCAGTTTCCTGGCTAGACAGGACCCAGATTTCTAGCAGAAAAGGAGGAGGTGGCATCAGGACTTCTTTGTTTCTTTGTTCTTCAAGAATAAAACTGTACAAGCTACTTGATCTTTTCATTCCAGGCTTCACATGAAATATTCTTATTTTCTCACTCGAATTCCTACTCACATAGATACAGCACTTTTCTTCTGAGATTACTCTTAAGAGTTTGATGAAAAGCAATACACAGATCAAAAGGATGCCAAACACCAGCACATACAGTGGCCTAAAGCACTTAATTGTAAAACCTTGTTTTCCGCTACTCAGTTTTTGCAGAACTTCAGCTACCACACTTAAGTATTCTATGGAGATCTCTGGCTGAATCTCAATTTAGCTTAGGGCGTTTCCTGAAATAAGTTTAGGGAGATCAGAAAAAAAGCCAGAGGATCATTAAAAAACAGCAATGGACTTGCTCAAATATAAAGAAAAGTGAAAAGGTAACAATAAACTGTAAGAACATACAATGAGCAGAAATAGATGTCATTCAGAAATGCTTGTTTCTGTCTAGTATTCAGATATTAAAAGCAAGTAGAAAATTGTACACCAAAAGTAAGAACATTTGAAGACCAAGCATCCAGTTAAAAAATGAGGCTTATGAATGCCTGTTTAGTATCGTATCACAGACTTCTCTCTATTGGCCTCCAAACTTATTCAACGCCCAGGATGATCTATGTCAAGTAACAGGGTGACTCTTCTTTGGTGAGATCCCACCTGATCTGCTACTTAAGTCAAAAAAGATATATCAGAAAAATGGAAGAGTGATTCTTCAGCATGACAGTCAGCTATTCTTGCCTCTTCCAGTGCTCATTCTTGATGCCACAGGATTACTACACAGTCTCTTAGGTTCCACCAAGTGCTAAGATGACAATTTGGCATCAGTTTCTAGAAGCATGGCATATTCTCAAATAACTTATGTCAGCAGAAGTTGGATTTTGAACACAGCATTTCACAGCCCACTAAGAACACGAGTCCAAGGTGTCTCAAATGGTATACTTACATTCAGTGAATACTGTTGATATAAAACTATCTCGGAAATTCATCTACGGACTGGTATAATATGTGCAAGAACTCTGAAGGTGAATTCACTCTTGCCAAGAACTCATTTCTGATGCCGCTCATCATAAAATCCAGGAAAACGCATAGCATTTTCTGTACACTTGCACCAATATAAACAATAGACAGTAAATAACAAAAGGACCATTCCCTGAATGGGAATAAAACCAGCACTCACAGAATGCCTATTGCCCATCAATTCTCCATTTTAAACAAGTCAGAACGGTCACAGAAAGACAGTATGATATATCCTTATACATACTAACTATATAAATATAACTCCAGAAGCATAAGAGTCAAGATTTTGCATGCAGTATTAATTTATACACTTTCCCAACCCCAAGAAAATCCTTCAGCAATATTGTATGCAAAAAGCAATCACATGAAGCCAAGTAGGCTATGCTTATGGGTCATCTTGTACATCAAGCTTTCAGAATGTTATATTGTAAGTAGCTTCACAATGAAAGAACAGAGGAGGGTTACTGACTCCATCTTACAACATCTAACAATTCACCTTAACCACTTCACATTTGCAAGATTAATAAAAGAGGTTCATGCACAGTATGTCGTTGGGCTGCCCCCACACTTAACTAACCACATAACCCTGCACACGTAGCCATGCACAGCTCAGTCTCAACTGTAAATGTCACATTATAAACAAGTAAATCTAGTCCTAAATATTGTATTGCAGAAAGTAAGATTCTTAGGTAACTTCCACTTAATAGATTACTTCCATTCCACATTCCAGTTTACCCTTCTCCACGTTCAGAAAAAACAAAACACACTGCAACTTTCCACTAGTCTTCTAATGAATCACTTTTGGGGGAAGTATCAGACCAGATGTTACAGAAGTTTGATTAACTGCAAGCAAGGATTGTACAACTGCACAACTTAACTATCGGTATTGTCTGGGCTCTGATGGAGTCCAAGCACTGTTCAGCATACTAGCTTCATCTCAAATAAAAAAAAAATATTGACCGTCCACGAAACCTTTAGAAAAAAACAGAAGTAGCTGGTCTGGCCCTGCAACTACTGAAAATGCTTTGATTTCCGTAGTGCTGAAGTGCCACACCTAGCAACGTACAGCTCCTCCTTCTGTCTCCTGTACCTCCCCTTTAACTCCACACAGGTAACTCACATATATCTGCAGTTCATCTTTAAAACAGATGTGGTGGTACTTTTTGCTTCTTCCTGATATACGAAGAATGCTTTTAAGAAATTTCCCTTCATTATAGACATGAAAAAAAGTGAAGGCACAACTGGTTCGGTAGCAGAAACAGAGACTATGAGTGGAAAAAATAGGACAAGACTTCAAAAGCTAAGACAGCTAATACAGAGAAACAAAAAGAAACAGTTGCAGGGACTGTCTGTGTTTACAAGTTATTTCAGATTAACTGAAGAGGGGGCTAGCCAACATACATTATTTGGGCAATAGATAGCAAATTCATTTAAGAAAAAACTTTCACCATCTAATTTCAAATAAAGTTATGAAGTAAGCCACACTAAAGGAAATAGTTAAACTACATCTTTTCCTTTAATCCAGATTACCTACTGAAATCAAGACTTAATAACAACTGTTACAACTAAAGCAAGTAACATTCACCTCAATGTCAAAAAATTTTGATGCAAAGAGCACATTCTCCTCAGAGTTTGTATGAAAAAAGACAATAATTATAACTACAGATCCTTGCTTTAAGTTTGTCTTCAGTTATGAAAATAAACTGTTCTCCTGTTCCAGTTCTTCAATACTGTCCAGAAATGTAATGATATAAAGTTTCTCACAGCTCTACGATTAGTGTTATATTGAAAATTATTTCACGAATGATTAACAGTGGCACACAACATCCTTTTTGCAGAAGACCTGGTCAAGTCATTCAGATTTAGGACACGTTCCTGTTTTGCAACAGCTGCAGGAATGATATGAAGTGATCTAAGAAACTAGGGGTTCCCTGAAGAGAATCTCAGGCTGGAGAGAAACATGAGATGCTGCTTCTCTGCCACAGGATGCAACCACCAGTCCATTAAAAGGGCTAGGCTGTCCCGCTCCTGCACTATGGTCTGGCCTTCCTCCCTCGGCCAGGAATGAACTAACCATGTGTACTGTAATATGCAGTCTCTTTTCGTAGTTGCATAGCAGGGATTTACTTCAAATAACATCAAGTCCTTAGATTAGTAACTAGAAAGCTGAGTGGGACAGCATACAAGATACTGTCAAACATCTCCTCTTCTTCCCGGTTCAACTCTAAGAAGTTCCTTTAACTCTGCTACACACATTCCTGTATGGTCTTATAGCAACTTTCACTCTACTGCTTCAGTAGTAAAAATTGCTATTAAACCACTCATCTTGAAAAAAGAGCACCCTGAATAGCTAGAGGGCCCCCAAATAATTTTCTATTTCAAAAGCTGCCTAATAGGCAGATTTCCAACCCAGCATTTACAGCCTTCCTCCCTTTCCTTGCTGCTAGAGGAGGGGAACATGTAGTATGTCAGGAGCTCACAACAGCATACATAAACAGGCACACACAATAATTAAAAAAAAAAACCACCCTTTTCACTTTTGGCTGTCTGGTGTTTTAGGCTTTCTAAAGCTCGAGAGATGAGAGCTTCAAGCCAGAACCTACTGCTGCTTTTGAAGGTAGCCTCATTGAGCTGCTCCATGAAGAAACAGTTTGTGCCAGCAGACAAGGTCTTTGACTTTCTCCAAATAGTGCTTGCCTACTACAAGCAAACTGCCATAGCTTCATCAGAATATTGCTCCTACTACACCTGGCCCACTCGGTCTTCTCATGGTTGACAGGCCCTAAGGAGAAAGCGATACATTAGATGCTTTAAGTGAGATACTAAAGCTCTACTGCAGTCAACTGCTGAACAACTTTGAAAACTCAGCAAAGTTGAAAACAGGTCCCCTATTAATGGCATTCAAGTAACAAAAACACTTCCCTTTTCCCTGCTTTATGCAAAAAGAATAGAAACAGACCATCTTAACCATGTGTGAGCAGGAAAACAAAGTTTGCCTTCAAATATGAAGGGGTAGTTACTGTAGATACTCCTTTAATCTCTCTGAACAAGGAGGCTGTCTAAAATATCCCTCTACCTGACCTAGATGCAACAGAACACAGCAGAAGCCTGCCCCAACTCAGCAGGGATTCAACGCACTGACATTACACAGTGCACTTCAGTCTGCTTTTGTACTTGTTCTGAGGCAAAAGAGTGGCAGCGCTTGCAACCACAAGCCAAACATGAACTTCTGTTGCACAGGGCATGCTTAGTGATCTGTTTACTAAGACAGCAATTTTGATTGAAACTCACAACTTGAGCTTACCCTGAAGAACACTCTCAAACGTCAGTCAGGTACCTGAAAGTCATCTAAGCGTTAGACGGGCCAATTCATAAAGGACTCACCTACCCTCTTCCTATACATCCAATGACAACAGAGTGCCTGTTTTTATCTATAAGATATTCTTACCCTTAAGAGCACCTCTCTGTACCTAACTCCAAGCAGCTAGCAGAGCTCTGCTGATGACAGGATTGGCACTATAGCAGTAAGCATCAAGTACTTCTGTGACTCTTGCACTTCCCACATCCCAGATGATAGGTGGACAGCTGTTTATTTTAGTTCCCAGTCACATTTACTGTTAGATCACAAGCTACAGTGTAGTCTTCAGCACACCTCCCTCCTCAGCCATACAAGTAATTTCTTTCTCCTTCTGCAGGACCTCACCTAGATTCCCATCTGTTTGCCTCTGCTCCAGAAAGGCTCTCAATTAAAAAGACAGTCAGTTTTACTCTGCAAAACTGGCACAGCACAAAGAGAACTGTCATGGCTCACTTCAGATTTATTTTTGATGAACTGTCCTGCAGCAGAGCTTCAGAACAAAATAGCACAATTTTAATTCCACTCAGAAAACTTATCTGGTGCATATATGTAGCAACAGAAGCAAGACACACAGTTACAGACAGTAAAAAGACTACTGGGGTTTTTTTCCCCATGTATAAGTTCTGGTTTTACACTTATAGCCTTTCAACTCTGTTTTGCAGATTATTTCACCCCCAGGCAGACAGGTGCCCCAAGTATGATCAGCTTTGCTGCAAAAAAGATACACAACATTTATATCGTACAGTGCAACTCAAAACTCAGTTATTTAGCTACAGATTATAAAGCTTTACACTACAGTTGCAAGTTTAACTTGAAGTAGTTCATACCACTACAAGAAGCATTCCTGAAAAGATGCAGGTACCAAGGAATAAAACTCTGCATCTAATTAGTTAGAAAGTTTATTTGCAAAGCCTTTGATGTGAACAGCCAAGGTAACCTCCACTATTCACTCAGCTCATTTTTAGCTAGAATGAAGTCTACAGGAGGGACTTTGAGCAAGAGTAAAAGAAGATGCAATGAATAAAGAAAGTGAAAACACTTGACTGTAGCAAGTTTGGGGTTTTTTTCTTTTTTTCAAAAGCTTACGATTTTAACACAGAGGCATGTCATCCAAAAGATGATAATTTGATTAATTTTTCAAGTTTTCCGTAGAGGAGAAAAGAGACTCTTTCCAAAGGGAAATACATTTCGTTTTGAATGGTTACTATATAAGACAATGTGACTGCTTCTTTGCCTTTTAATTACAATTTATGAAAGTGTGTTTCATGTCTTCTTTTTTATAACAGTAATTTCAATATATATTTTACTGTGAAAGAGTACTGAAAAGTCTTTGCCATACACTGTCTACACATTTCACATTGGGGTAAGATGTAGCTGCTATATGCTGGAAATAACAAATTGCACTAATCAAAACATCTAAATGCAAGAACAGACACATGACCTGTGTGATTTTCAAGCTGGGCATCTCTGAAATACCCTCTCTCGTGGAACCGTACTACCTTACTACCATACCCCACAACGGTATAGGAAAAGACTTTTGTTTTGTTTTACCCTGAACAGCACAACCCATCCCTTTAAGACGGAAATGGGAGTAAAATCACACTGAACTTTTTTTTGCAGGAAACCTTGGTTTATTATCCTCTTTTTGTAATCTGAGGCCAGCGCGAAAACACTCGGATTTGGGCTTATTTTCCCCTCTGCAAACTTCGCTTTCCTTCCACCGCTTCTTCACCACCACACGCAGAAGGGTACAGGGTATCTCAGGCTTATTAGACGGGTTTGGCGCAGGAAGTGTCAGTCAAATTCTTCCATTTGCTTTGACACGGGTGGTGGTGGTGGGGGGGTTGAACATCGCTGTCATCCCCTTTTCCTTTTTATTTTGTGATAAGAAGGAGGGGAATTTGCTGGCCACGACGTTGCCTGCTTGTCCCGCTCCGTGGCTACCCCAGGCACAAGCATCGGCGGTCGGCGGGCTGCCCGGCCGGCCGTACCCGGCCTGTCCCCCCGCCGCCTCGCCCCCACACACCGGCCGGAAAGAGCGAGCAGCTTCTCTCCGACGACCGGACTAGGTGGGGCTCCGGCTCGGACTTCCCGCTGACAACGACGGCGGCAGCCGGGGACCGTCCCCTTCCCCGCCCGCGGCGGGGCCGAGCCGGGCGTCACCCGCCCCTCCCCGCACCCGGCCGGGCCCCACGTCGCGGCCCCGAGCCGCGGGGTTACAACTTTCCGCTTCCGCTCCAACTTCTGCTCCGGGGACCGGCGGGAGGGGGGTGGCGGCGAAGGGCAGGGCCGGGCCCTCGGCCCGGCTGGCAGCGGCTGCCCCTCAGCGCCCCGCTCTCCCCCCCTCACCCCCCCGCGCTGTCCCCCCGCGCCTGAGGCCGGACGAGGCGGCGGCTCCCAGTTCCTCCTCCGCCATGTTTCACGCTCGTGCCCCTTCCCTCACAGCGCGCCGCTCCCCGCCGCCGCTTCCCCCCCCCCCCGCCTCACCGCCGCCGCCGCCCCACCGGCCCGTCCCCGCCCCACCGCGCCACCTGTACCAGACACGCCGCTCCCCACCCCACCGCCACAGCCGCCCGGCCCGCGCTCCCCGCCGCGACCTACCGGACAGCGCCTCCGCTCCCCGCCGACCGCCGCCGCCTCGCCGGCCGAGCTCGCTGCGCGCCGCCCGCTCCGCTCCGCTCCCTCTCGCTGCCTGTGCCGGGGCGCGGCTTGGGGCCGTCGCCGTGACGCCGCACGCCCAGCCTCGCTCTGGCGCGGCGGGGGCGGGGGCGGTGCGGAGGGGAGGGGTGACCTCGCCGCTCCGTTCCCCCTGCGCAGGCGCGCGGCACGGCCCCGCGGCGCCGCGCGGCCGCCCCTCCCCCACCTCTCCCTCCCCCGCCCTCCCCCGCCCGCCGGGCCCCATGTTGGTGCGGCCGCCTGGGCGGCGAAGGGCGGCCTCGCCTCCGCGGGGCACTGACACCCTCCCCGGGCATAGAGTCCCGGCGCGGAAGCGGCTGGGGGCGGGGGCGGGGGCGGAGGGCAGGGCGGGTAGGAAGGGATGGCCGCCGACTCCGGTGGCGCTGCCCTGACTGGAAACCCCGCTGGGGCGGGCCGGGCCGCCCGCCGTGCGGCTCTGCGGCCTCCCCCGGCCTGCCGCCACCGCCTGTGGTGGCAGCGAGGGAGGGAGGCCTCCCCCCGGCCCGGGGTGTGGGGGGGCCGGGGGCGGGCAGGCAGGACGCGTGGGCCCTCGTCCACACGCTCCTGCTTTGGACTTGAGAGATTTTTACTCGGGGATGGAGCACGAGGAAAATGTGCTATTTCGGGGGCTTGAAAGCTGTGCTAAAGCTGGAGTCCAGAGCCCAGGGTTGCCTTGCAGTACCAGGCGTGTCAGATGTTCCCGAAGATGCCTCGTGCTCCATAGCAGCTCGCCCATCGGGATAACGCAAGTCCCTCTCTTCCGCAAGTTCTCCTTGTAAGCCCCAAGTAGGAGCCATAGGGTAGTTATAGCTCAAAGGTGGGTCAAAAGCACGTTATGGTTGTCTTTAAGTTAATTCAGAACATCAAGAGCTGGAAACATAAATGCCAGGACAGTATTTCTGACATTTCTAAAAGGGTTTTGAGATCCATTGTTAAGGGTGTTTTAGAAATGCAACATACTACTGTTTTTACAGTGATTATTACGCCTCGGGGTGTGAACAGCGTGTCATGAGCCGTGCTGATACAAAGCAGGATGCCCATTGCCTGCAAATAATTATGATATTTCTTAGCGTTTCTCTTATTTTAATCCTAAATAATGTAAGTCACTTTTTTTCTGAGTGTCACTAATATTTTCCGGTTATAAAGGGTTTAACTGATAAAGGTTAAAAATAAATGAGCATTTATGTTTCTAGGAAACACTTAGTAAGCAAATAGTTAACGTGGTCCGTTCAGATAAAACTTTTGCTCAGAGGAAGTCCACAGCAAGAGTGTGTAAAACTGACAGGAAGTTGCAGTGAGGCTTCTGGCAAGGAGAGTGGGTGTGGAGGAAGCACAGGCTTTCTGTTTGTAGCACAGAGATAGAAAAGGGATTAAAAAAAGAGAGAGAGTACATTTCCCCAAGCTGCATGATGGAGAGTTCCTTGCTATAAATGTTTGGAGACCATACAGCTTCAAATGAGTGTGTGGCAGACGCTAGAGCTCAGAGCAAACAGAATCAAAGAATGACCAGTGAAATGAACTGCCCTTGGTAAGAGAAGCTTCATCTAGATTCAAGGCATCCAGAAAGTGACGCATTTAAAAAATATTTTTCTTTTAGAGTGTTGCTCCCAAATCCCAAACGTCATAAAATCTCTTCCAAAGTCCAGACAAATCTCTTGGAGTTTTACAGCTTAAACCCTTGTGCAGTACTTTGATAATGAATCCCTGTAAATGACGGATAATACAAGAGAGCTCAGGTTGTGAGAAATCAAGTACACAGAAACCAGTCCTTTCTCAGCGGGGCGTCCTATGCGGGGCAAAAATCATTAATGAGAGATGTCAAAATAGATAAAATACAGCCTCTCAAGTAAAAATTGTAAGAGCATCTCATGCAATTATTAGCTGTATAGCGTGTTTACTCACCAGATAGAAAAAAGTTTCTGTTTCTTTAGTCTTTTCTGTCAGTAGATATTATTATCAGTACCCAGAAATATTCAGAGGAAAAGAACAAACAGAAAGATATATCCTCTGCCCTCGCAGCTTTCTTCAGTGAACTAGATTAATCACAAATAACAAGCAGTGTTCCAGGAACAGATGTGTGTCATTACCGTAATAATATTTTATAGTGTGCCTTTAATTGCCCTGTGTTTTATAGGCAGTGGGGCAAATACTGCTCTTTGCTATACAATGAGAAAACAGGAAGGGGCCTTTGGGAGTCTGAGTGAATCTCCCGTGAGCAGATCATGGCGTTTTAAGTTTCATACAGGGGAATCTGAAACTCAGTATTTTAAAAGAAGTGTATATACATGTATATACACATATGGTTTACTTAATATAGGCATGCTTGGAGATGGATCACTGTAACTAGAAGAAATAGGCAATTAGGATCCATTCTGAGCAAGAGACGGAGCGTTCCCTTTTCCCAACTCTCTCAGCCACATACTTTGAATGTAAATCGGGCCCTTAAGTTTGGATTTTCCTATGAATCATCTAGCTAATCCTCAACACAATTCTTAAACCAGCTTTACTCATATCAGTGTGACTGGCGAATAGCAATTGGTGAGCTTGTTAAGCATACGCACCCAGTACTCCACAGGGCTTGTTCTGCTCAGCTTGCTAAGCGTTTCACATGTGCCTGAGCCGCTCGCTGATGGTTGCTCAAGCAACTGTGCCAGCGCGGAGGTGCCCCTATGATAGAGCAACTCCCCAGAGAACTGGGAATACAGAAGAAATGGGGGAGATAGGGCCAAAGTGCTGTTGTGTTGAATAGGAACAACACAGACGCATCAGCTTTCCTTAGAGGGCCTGCCTGTGCCCAGCATCAATCTGGAGTTTTTAAAAGAAGGAGGTCAGATAGCCAGCCACCTGCTCACCAAACGAAAAAAAAGAAGAGACCTGCCCATAAACCTTAATCACAAATAGACCTTTCCAAAGCACTGTACCACTTGTCCTTTGGGCTGTAACTTCTGTCTCCCAATTTACAAGTTGCCTGCCTGTACTTCAAAAACCTCTTGTTTCAATGACCAGTGCTTAGCTGGAGGTAATTCTGCCTGCTCATCACTAACACAGTGAGCTGTCTGATAATGTCATGGCTGTTGTGAGGAACAGCTACAAGGGAACATAGAAGATCCCCTCTGATGGAGGAAGAGGAGGAAAATAGTGACAGATCTTAAAAAGTTCTGTGGAATTAGTGGGGGGGAAGGGGGAGTTGATAGATTATTTGGGGAAAACAAAGGAATTTTTTTTTAAACGATTCTTTAATAAAAGCTTGACAGGGTGGCCTTTGGTCACCTCCATATAATTTTTCTAGCTTTGCCTGCATTGTTTTCACTGGGGCTGCATGGGTGTTGGAGCGAAGAATGTGGCTCTATGTGTATTGCAGTTTCATTACTGCTGAAATACAGCCATCTCCGGGACAGAATGCAGAGCTGGCTTGTGCCAGCGAACTCTGAAGTTTAATGGGCATGTGGTGCCAGGGAATGTTGTGCTGGCTGCATGCCAATTAGCTGTGAACTTTTCTAGAAATTTGGCCTGAAGGGAAAAGAAATGTCATTTGGTTAATCTAGGAGGATGCTTTGCTTTCAGAGAGGAAGCAAAGTTCTCGTCTTTTCTGGTGAACGGACTGAAAGGGGTCGATTCTTAGCTCGGAGACTCAGTTGTTCCAGCAAGAGAGTGTTTACTAGATCAGAATGTGCTTTGGATCATGACAGCAATAAGGAGACATCTCCAACACTAAAGAAAAATGTCTGTTATTTTTGAGACATAGATGCGTGAGATATCTTTATCATTCTTTATCCTTCAACATGATTTTCGTTTGTTATTTCTCCATACTCAGAAGTTTTAGTCACGTAGAGTGGGAATACCTGCCTGCCTGAATAGCTTCTTGAGATGTTTCAGAGATGTGTCTTCCCCTGCAAAGTCGATGCAATTTCTCTGTGTCTTCATATCTGTTGATACAGCTTCAGCCTGAGATTTTTACCCTGATAATTATCAGTTCTACTAGTTCATCATCTTCACTTCTGACATAGCTTGCATTATGCAGTTCTGCATCTTAACCTCTCTTCTTTGCATCTTCTTGATGTATTGCCATTTACTAATCAAAGTTGTTTAAACAGGGGCTTAATCACGAGCTTGACTGAAACTTAACTCCAAGATTTTTTTTTCCCAAGTCTTTTTCACTTTCCATATGTTTACCTCATTGTTGAGGAAAATCATCACTCACTTCTCTGCTCCTCTTCCTCCTCCAACCTATCTTGAATTAATGCTTTTTCCTATCTCTTAGGGATGTTCCATGACTCTTCCAATTTATCTGCCAGTATCTCTTACTGGGCTAACCCTTTTCCTTGCCGTTGGCCCAAATCCTACTATTTGTTCATATAACATAGCCCTCCCTTTATCTTGTGATTTGTCTCCCTCCCTACCCTGTGATAACTGCTTTGAGGAGCTAAATTTGCCTTTGTTTTTCTAAGCTGGGGAAGAACAGGCAATGGACGCTGCTGCAATTTAAATTGTAAATGTCAGCATTTATTTACAGGGGTCTCATTTTTTAATCTGTTTTCTCCTGTCTTTGAGAGACTACTTTTATATCACTGCAGTTACTTCAGATAAAGCAAGGAATAGCTGTTTCGCAACATGGCTGTTGTGAAAGCACAGTACTCTGAATTGCAGAGAAATTCAAGAAAATGTCCTGAGCTCTGGAATTTAAACTCTTAAAAATAAGGATTAATTTGGTAAAAGGAAAAGCCTACTTTATTTTATCCTGTGTTGAAAAGATCTTTCAAATTGCATTGGACAACCAGCTGATCAGATAAGGAACAAGATTGTCACAGCAACGTAAGTGTTTTAAAAGAGTAAATGAAGAATAATGTATCCAATTGGAACTAGAGAGGGAATGTAATTACCTGGAGCAGAATCTGTCCAGGATATGGGTGAACACTTCTCTCAAAAAAAAAAAGTCACACATGTTTTCACAATTTCAAAGCTTCAGAAGTTTCACTTCCCTGCTTTTCCAGGAGAACACTTTTAGCAGCACATGATGCAGAAAGAAGGTTACTACCTTCTGAATCACCAGCTCCTGTGATACCTGGATAGTTCTTCAAAGTCTTCCATAAAAGGACTGGGTGCAGTGGCAGTTAACTGATGATGATGACGACCGATACATTCACAATTTGGATAACATGGCAGTATAAAGTTCTAAAATAACACTTAGTTTTCCCCCGTTTATAATTCTGCACTCTTCCTGAGAATGTCCTTCTTCACCCTGTTACCAGATATTTTAGAATAATGCATTGAGCAGAATAGAATAGCCTGAGCAAAGATAGCACTGGGACCATAGTGGTAGTCCCAGTCAAGTATGTGGGAAGTGGGTACTTTTGACTCTGCTTTACCAGAACATGAAAGTACGGAATTTTGACTTGGGAAAAGAGTGCTTATAATTAAAACTGAATGTCAGTACCGACATTTTAACTGTCATACCTTTCTTTTGTTCTTTGTTTTTTTCTTTTTCATTGTTACTCTTTTTTAGAATACTTACTTATATCCCGATTCAGACACTGCTGGAGACAGAGGAAAAGTTACTGTTGATTTTAATGAGCTTTATACCAGGACTTAAA
Organism: Gymnogyps californianus; assembly: GCF_018139145.2. Classification (NCBI taxonomy): domain Eukaryota; kingdom Metazoa; phylum Chordata; class Aves; order Accipitriformes; family Cathartidae; genus Gymnogyps; species Gymnogyps californianus. The sequence goes on from NC_059471.1 coordinate 179,643,857, forward strand.
TTCACCCATTGAGGGATGTGCAACGTTTAGCAATACTTGCCTTTAAAATGTATATTCACTTCTGGTTTATGTCAATATTAAGACAGGAACGAGTATATTTAATAATGACAGGTCTAAAAATACTCAGTGTTTTTTGTCCTGCTTCCCTCAGCAGCAGAATTATATCCCAATTAACATACCAATTTAAGCTGAAATATAGATACAGATATGATTTTTCTTTGCTTCCTTTTGTTTCTGTCCACTTCAGAATCAAGCCTTAATTAACACAATAGGCCAAAAGCATTCACAGGGAAATCATTAGTTACATTACCAGTTCATTAGTTTTGGTACTCAGTTTGGTTAGAAGAACAAAATGTACAGCACAGAAAGGAGAATTTATTTCATAACTTTGTTAGATCATTTTCTCCTTAGCTTGCTTTGTAGATATGGCCTTGTTCTGCCATATCTGTCCTCTGGCCATGGAAGCTTTTGCTGAAACTACAATCAGGAGAGGTCTTAATGAGGATTGTTAAAGTCTACACCAAGGAATACACATATTCCTTACCTTTTAAAGCTAGCCAAAAAGCAGGGTAATTTTTTCCCCCATTAATCTTTTTTTTTTTTTTCAAAAAGAATGCATTGTGGGTTTTTTAGCTGATAAAAATGTCTTTGTTTTACTTCTTTCTTAACAAGTCCATAAATGGCAAACCTCTCTAACGGCCATTTCACTAAAGTGTTTACCACTAATCCAACTGTGTATTTTAGTTGGAAGGTAATATTTTAGTGAAACTTTGTATCCCCCAAATAACCAATGTAAAAACAGGAAAATGTTGACAAGCGTGCTGATTTTGGATGAGTGCATATATTCAAACCATCTCCAAATAAGTTGCTACATCTGCCACAGACCATGGCTCTCAGTCTGATCTGGAAAAGTTTTGACGTTTTTTCGTCTCAGATGGGTGCTGTGATAATCAATGGCATCGGAGCTGCGCAGAGATGTGTTGATGCCCCGCTCTGCCTCCTCTCGCTCCCTCTTGCCATACTCTTTGCAGCTTGCTTGGTTCATTTTAGCCCGTCTTTCAGGGTGGTTTATCATCTAGTAGGCCTACAATCTGTTTGCCCCTTTCTGCTGTCACTTTCAGAAGGACTCGGGTCAAATCCCTTCTTGTTCCTTAACTGGCCTGAGGTTCTGAATAGATTATTTGTGTAATAGATTTATTTTATGAATCCTTTCATTTTATTACTGCTATACTGTGCAGTTCTGCTGAACTTCAAATTGAAGATTTCATAATATTCTATTCCCATGAGATGTCTGTGTTGTTATATTCAATTTTTATCAATAAAAAAATGCATTTGAAATGAAAATGCTGTCCTCTCCAAACCTTTCTTACAAATTCAAAATTGCTTCAAGGTTCCAAGCTTTTTAACTACCTCTGCACTACACACAATCTTCTATTACAACCTCGAGCAGCATAAAATTTACTCTAATTTGAGCTCTAGACAGTATCTTAACATTCAGAGGAGGCTGGGTAAAGAGGAGCCCTGTGAATCACTACCAAAGATAGGGACAGAATGGAAGCTGTTGCCCTGGTGTTGCGTTTCCTTGCGTGAAGGTGATACTCCTGTTGCCCTGGTGCTGTGTTTCACATGCTAAGGTGATACTCCACTGGCTAGTTGTGCACCCTGTTTGTGTGCGCATTTCTGAATTCGGTTCAAGTGAAAGAAGACACAGGGCCATGATTTTAATGATGTGACATAAGATAAAAATTCTAGTCTTTTTTAAAATGGTATTGCCACTTGAGTTGTTAGTTTTGCTCCCTGCTTTTCCTAACTCTTGTTTTCTACAGTTTTCCTTCCATTCTTCCTTTTCCTTAAAAAATGAACAAATTATGTGAGTTTCAGACTCCAGTGAGGACACAATGAATTGCAATAATGGATTTCATGCTGTCTTTCTCTTAACTCATATAATTTCATCTAACCTTTATTATATATCACTCCATTATTTTATGAAACAGCAACTTTCCCCCTCCCCCCTTCTCTTCATCTTTTATCTTGTCTCCTTTTTTGCTTTAACACAGCAGTTTAAAGATTGCAAGTTAGTTCTGGGGTGGGGTTCTGTGATATAATCAACTTCAAGATAGTCTTTACATTTCCCTTCATCCACTACAATGCTGCAATCTATGTTCAGAGATCAGCATTTACTCTTACTTTATTTCTTTATGCTCCTTCAATGATATAAAAAGAGAGGGCTGTAGCTTTTTCTCCTGAAAACACTCTTAGATTAGCACCATGTTATTTAACAATTTTTGGTACATAACAGTGGATTCAAAGAAAGAGCAGTGCCTTGGAGATAACAGTCATTTTATAGCCAGTTCTTGCAAATAGCTTTTTACTGTTTAAGTGATTTTTTTTGTCTGTCTTTGGGCATTCAGTAATGGAGGAAGAGCCCTCCGGAGGGAATCCTTCCTTTTATAGAAGTTCTGAGGCGCTTCTAGGCCTTCCCAGGTTGGCCCATGTCCTGCTCTCCCTGTATCTGCCCTGTTCCAGGCATAACATCGTATTTTAGTTCCCAGGAACATTCTGTGCATGGTTTAGGCTGTTCGTGAAGGCAGCATGTGTGGGGATTGCAGTATCCAGGCACATGGACTCCAGAAAGTGAACAGAGCTGCCCACATTATTTAATGTACAGAGAACACCGAGTGTCATCAATTCACTGGGCCAGTAATTCTCAGCATTTTCCATACTCAGGATTTCTGCTCATCCAGCCAGCGTGTGATTAGATGGCTCTCTCAGATTGCAGTGTAGGGAGGACAGTCAGTCATGACTCCTTGCCACATACATACATTCATGACACCCATGTTGAAAAGTTGTGTGTGTACTTGTCGAAGTTACACTCTGGAGATGTATTTTTAAAATTCTCTGTAATAAGCTACCTATTCACAACAGAGTCAGGAACCATTCTGTCATATAGATGCTTGTCAGCTCTTTACAGCTCATTTCAGGTTTGTTAGTGTATTTCCAAGGCGGCTTGGCCCATAATTAGGAATCGTAAACACCACTAATAAATCTCAACCCCATTTTCTTTCAGAGTATATCAGTGGCGAAAAGCTTGCCAGCTGAACCTATATGGAATCTGTCATTTCCCTAAAGGACAGTTAAAAACATATCATATACCCAGTGTCCTGTGGTTTGGTACCAGTACCACATAAAATAGATTCCATGTAGTTACATGGAATTTGTAAGAAAGATGGACAGATCAACTTTAATTCCACCCTCCTATATATGCAGTCACATAATAAATAAACAAATTACAAAATTCGTCAAAGAATATTGTTAAATACATGTCCAAAGTGAAATTGAACTAATTGGTTATTTGCTTACCCACACACTTCATAAACACATACATGGAGGCAAATAAACAAATAAGCAATTTTTGAGACATCAGTTTCCTAATAATTTGTCCACATATCTAATAGGTTTTGAATGTCAGCAGTAATAAGACTTGGGAAAATGCACCGTACCTATATACATGTAAACATACAGTTAGGAGTGCTCTGGGAATCCTATTTTTGAATTTCCACACTTCTTTGCAATGAAATGTTTGACCTTCATGATGTATTAACATACAGATTTTTTTTTTTTTAATTTAATATACCGATGAAATTGGGGCAGGGAACACAGATGACTGCCTCTGAGCCCTCAGGCTCCTGATTATCTCAGGATAACTGTGCCTTCCTGGAGTTGCTCAACTGCTGCATTAACAGTCTTTACTGTGAAGAAAGCAGCGTTAGATAAACATCATTCAGAACAGTATCTCTAATTGTTTGAGCCTACAGAAATAATTTGCCCCAAGCATCAGCAGTAGATAGGTGTGGTTTTGAGATCATCAAGAAATATCTTTGGCTAGTATCAACTCAGTGCTGTGTCATCCTCTTGTTTTAATTGACACTGAGTGTATCACTTACTCATTCTAACGTATTTACAGATCTTGATTAAGTCACAATAGTTAAATGTCAATATATTCACAGCCGTTTTATAGGCTAGGGGGTTACCTGCCTTTTTTTGTGTTTGAATACCTCATGCAGAGATAGTAAAGGACATTTATTTATGCCTGGGTGTTGGCTAGTGCCAGCAACAGCTGCTAGCAGCTGGGGGTGGCACTGGGAAGATGCAGTCCTCAACAGAGGCATCCCAGTAGGTATCTTCACTCCCCGATTAAGCAGCTTTTCGAAACAAGCCGCCATCCTTGTGCTTGCAGTCATGACAGACAGCAGATCTAGGGAGTGAGGAGCTTCCAAGACTTACAAGGCCACCACGGATTCAAAACTGGCCAATAACTCCACTGGAGCAGGAGAGCTTGCGGTTGTCCTCTCTGTGTGTTGTTGACAAGGGGTGTTTTGAAGATGACCCTCTTTGCCTCTCAGCTTCACATCTTCAGTGTGTGTTTCTCCTTTTCACACATCCACCATTTTGTCCTCCTGCATATGTCACCCAAATCTTCATATAAATGTCCTGCAGTTTCCCCCTGCTCAAGTGCAGAGGCTGTGCACACTGTGTCACTACACCTGGAGTTCATAGCTCATGTAACTGCCAGCACAGAAAATGGATATATACCCTACAGGAAGCCTGGCAAATTAGAAGTGTTGGGGTGCTTGGAAACTCCAGCTGGAAGGTCTGTCCCACATAAGTGAGGCTACTATTCCAATAAATGACATCTATTTCTGCTGTGTAAAACTAGGGAGAGATTGGTTTCCTGGGACCTTAGCGTACTTCCAGATTAATTGCATCCAAACTAAATAGAAGGTGCTGATCCTATACTGGCAATATCAGATGTTCCTGTTTCATTTACTGAAAGACGAGTTCTGTTTTGTTTCCCCATGAATAACAAGTGGCCTGATGGCAGTTCCTGGATGTTGGGATCTATTTGAATACAGTAAAAATCAAAGTCATTCTATGAGGGAAAGAAAAGAAAATATAGTTTGATTGTTGATTACTTTTTTTTTGGGGGGGTAGTTTTATGTTAATCTGTCCTCAGAAATACTTTATCACTAACAATTTGGATATTGATAGAATATCTATAGCACTGACTTGCCATCAGAATCTATGTTTAGGCTATGTTTTATACACTGCTTTTATTTAGATCTTCTCTCTTGTTTTGTCTCCATGGAATTTAGTTTGAACTAACATAGCTACTTTTTTTTATTTCTCAAATTTTTATTCATATGTGGCTCAAAATGTCATACCCTATGTCAAAGTATCCATCACTCCCTTATGCATATAAGTATCAAAGCACGTACATATACACTAATATTTGCCACTTATACACATACCTATAGCATATATAATCATTATATAGGGCTATGTAATAATAATAATTACAATTCTATATAAATGTATGTGATGAGAAAGATCATAAGAGGATTGTAACAACATGCTAGCTATTACTAGTGGTACTTATTTGCAGAGAGAAAATTAACCAAAGTAACTGTAGTGGATTATGTGTGCCTGAAAAAGTAGCTGTCCTGGAATTGTCATTATAATTAAAATTCATACCTTACTTTAATCCAGAGAAATGTTACAAGGTACAGAAACCCCATTGTTATTACTCATAGATTCCCCACAAGTTGAGAGATGCATGTTGTGAGCATTTATCTGTAGGCAGAAGTTACTGTACTTTTTACAGAGACAATGCATTGCCACAGAAAGGCGTTAACGCTTCTGCTCTAACATTGTGGTTTGTGAACATTGATGGCTTCTGAAGCCTCTCCTCTTTCCAGAGCGAACACTCACAAATCTGCTGTAGGAAGAGATAAATAGCTAGCCTTCAGTCCCAGCCTGCTTCCACTTCTCTGAACGGCTCATTCAGAAGCACTTGGCTTTACAGACATTTTATCCTGAGGCTTTTATCACTGAAAGGAAGTGGGGACATGACTTCCCTGTTCCCACTGCCGGCTCTCCACGTCGCGCATAGATCCGCTGCCACAATAGGCTGTAGTTGTGTTTCAGCAGCAAACACGAAACAGGCCGTAGCTACAACAAATAGAGAAAGAGGAATAATAATAATAACCTCAGCTGTTCTCACGCTGAGATAGATCCATGAAGTGCCACTAGTATTTTGGTTGCAAGATGACGATATGTGAACTTGTTTAAATGATACAAAGTAATCCATTATAATTATACTGATTAAAATGAGAAGGATGGCAGACCAAGCACTTTTGCATCATGGATATTGGCTGTGAGGTTTTAAGGTCTGGAAATCATTTGTTCAGTCTTTAAAAAAATGCTTCTGTCAGTGCAAAGTTTAGCAGTTTAACGATACCTGCATTCTATGCAACACATATTCCTCCATTTAAACAAGTCGAGGGCCTGATCTCATATTTACGACCAGGCTAAAACTTTCAGAGCTCTGAGTGCACAAGGAATGCATAATCAGATTTTAAGAGACTCAAATCTTCAGCTCACAGCTGCCTTGAATATCCTTTAACAACATCTATTCCTAAGGCTTCCTCCCAGCTCGGAGGGAGAGGAAAAGATATTAATTAAGGGTGCTACGCCAGTTCATACCAGCCAGAGATCCAACCTAATAGTTATAGTCCACAATAGAAAGAAGAGTCTTGATGGAGATCTCCAGGATACATATGCTAATTATCCCAAAGATAATTACTGGGTGCAATGGTAGGAGATGATGAGTACTCTTTACTCACCCTGGAACCTGTGGGCCAAGTGTAAAATGGTGCCGGCTCCTTTCCTACTGGCTGATAAAGTATTAACATGAGAATCAAAGATACTCAGCAATGCTAAGGAAAAAGCCCTATATGAAAACTGCATATATATTAACCAGCAGCTCTTCTGAGCAGAGCAGGAATTTTCAGATTTATACTGATAGCCAAAAGGGGTGCAAGAAGCTGGCTGTTGGATTTCAAGTAATGAAAACTTTAGCCCTTTCTCCTGTCCTGTCACAGTAATCTGGTATTTCTTCTGAGTTTCTCCAGTCCACATGTTCTGTATTGTGCCCACGAGGTTTTCCCTATGATCAGTCCAAGATGTCGATCTGCTGAAAGGATTCATCTGGACCAGAAGACAACTTGGCAATGTGGCCCGTTGTGGCCATCCTGCAGATCTTTTGCCCAAGTGCGACAGAAGCTTTCCTGAATGCCCTCAGTACATTTATAGCATAGGACACTGCAACAGAGAGAGTGGGGTTGTGAGCTTAAATTGAAGTTTACTTTGTCATCTAATACAACATTTCTGAAAGCATTTAAGAGCACAAGCACATAAGAAATGCCCTACGAGGTCAGACCAACGATCTGTCTGTTCCTGTATTCTGCCTTTGACACAGATGGGAGACATTGTACAGGTAGAAGAGCAAGTGAGCCCTGACACTCTCTGTGGCCCATTCCTCGCATATACCCCCAGCATCTAGGACTGTTGTATTGGGGGTGTTGGAGGGCACCTGCTGCTTTTGATACTCCTTTATGGACCTGGTGTCTGTGCATGTGTTGGAAGTTGTTCAACTGCTGTTCAGCTGAAATCTGACTACATGTCAGAAAATACTTGAAAGCTGCGAGTAAGGTTTGCCATTAACGCTATGGACTAAATAGTTGCAGTTTTATCAGCATGAAGACAAGTCATAGGAAAAGACAAAGAAATCAGTTTCTCTTTCTTGCTTCTTGGACTATATCTTTTCCCTTTAAATTCCTTCGCTCCATTTCTTATTTGTAGCACTTCATCGTATTACTGGTGCTGTTTGAGTCCTGCAAGATTCCCAGTCTACCTCTTTGTACACACTTCCTTCTTTCCAATTCTTGAATGTTTTTTGCATATTAGATTTTCACTATTTCTTTTCTGTTCTTTTCTGGTTCTTGTACTCATGTTTCCTTTCATACCGCACATCCATCTTGTAAAGCAAACAGCTTAGTGTCATCTACCTCATTGTGTTATACTGCATTTATTTCACAACGATTTTTCAAAGTAGTTCTCAGAAAAAAAAATCTGTGACCCTTCATGTTTAAACTGGATATCATATGTGGCTTCTCAAGTGGTTTTCTCAACTGAAAGGCGTGGGAAAGCGTTTGCGAACAAATAGTGGTGGCTTCCAATACATGGGAGAGTTGAGATAGATGTCTGCATTTCTGTTACAGTTGTCAGCAGAAACACCATGTAAGATAGAGAGTTATGGGGAGGGGCAAAGTCAAAATTTGGAGGCAAGCTACTGATCCCCATCTGGCACTGTAGTCTCTTTTGGACCTTTAAATGTTAGTAAGTCTCAGTGGCCAAGTGAGGAGGCACCAGATCAGGTGCCTGAAGCGATTCCAGGATTTAGTGCCACACGTCCATCCCTCACTTGTAGACAAGTTGTGCTCACTGCAAGATCAGGCTGGTGAGAGCCTCACCCCTGCTGTCCTGCTAGAGATCATACCAGGACCTCTCCAGGGAGGACCAGGGCAATGTGCGGGGTGTGTGTCCGGAGACGTTGCTGTGAGGGCCACGAGGCCATGGAGGTCCATCTGGTTGCCTTCCTCAGTGCCTAGGAAAGCCCAAGGCACAGCGGGGAGTTTCCCAGGCTGGGGCCCCAAAGCCAGGTGCAAGGGTGCGAGCCAGCTGGGGTAGCCCGACCAGATCAGAGCCAGCAGCTACACAGTATGCTGTGCAACAGCATTTCCTTCTGCCTGGCCTTATGGTTGTGCTGCTCTGCTGCTGAGATATAGTCAGTAGTTTTAAAGCTGCTTTAAAGCTGGCTGTTAGTGATCGTGAGGAGCGGGGAACACAGAGCTCTAACTTCAGTCCCCATCAGGTTTGCCACTAAGTAGAGTCTGGCCGTATCTACAGATTAACAGTCCTTCGTAATGAATGTCCATGTAAATCAGAACCTTAATTTATTAACTGAGTTGCAGAAAACATATCTCCTTCTCTACCATGCACATTTAAAAAGTTCTGCCAATAAATTAAAAATCACCTCCAAAATACTTTTCATTCCCCAGGGATCATACAGGATCTCCAAAGTCTGTCTTACTGTTGTTCTCCCAATCTGTTTTGCACTGCTGTTGAACAGAGCTCATACCTAGCAGCAGTTCTTCCAGGGTGCTACATGTCAACTACAGGTCCTCCTAGGCCTGGTGCCTGTTGTTCTGTTTGTCTTCAACTTAGTCCTCCAGGGACTAAGCAGATTTGTCATTAAGAAGTAGATGGAGCATAAGGTGATATCAGTACAACTTCAGGAAATTTAAAAAATAAATACATCTGCATTGTAAGAGAAATGAAGCTCTTAATTATTCAGAATTCATCACCCGCCTGGGACAGTATAGCTTTGTGATTCATTAAAAGCTTCATTTTATTTTGAATTTTTTTTCCAACTTTGTACAGTTATATCAACCTTCCCTATATGCCTTTCAGCCTCACAGTCTGCAAGCAGCTCTGCCCCGCAGACGCAGTTTTAGGGAAAGCCACAATCATTTCATAAGCTAATTGAAAGGTAAGACTACACCTTGGGAACTATTCTTCCCTAGCTTTGCTATGTGGGGGAAATATGCAGATGGTCTCAACTTTTCAGTATCTCCTCCAGTGCAGAGGGAAGTTAGACCTGAGTCCTTGTTTCCTTCCCAGTGAGGGACCAGACCGCTGCTTCATGCAGTAAAAAGAAATACTCCCTGTACAAGACCTTCCTTTAATTTTTTACTAGGGTATCACGGGAAGGTCAGATGAAATCTGGCCCTAGAGCATTTAATCTGACTCATTCTTTTGTACAGCTTCTTTCATGTAAACAGTACAGTAAAGCACTTTGCAGAACAAAGGAGTATTTGAGAAGCCTGCTAAAGATGTTGGGTTCATTAGATTCACATAAGGCCAAATTCTGTCCTTCAGGACACACCTTTCATTAGGAGTTAGATCATGCATCCAGGGAATGGAAATTATCCTTTAATGCAGTCGTATCAAAGAAATTCCACTTGACAGTTTTCTCATTTCTTTCTACAATTAGAAGTGCTAGCAAAAGCCCTAGAACAATAGCTAGTTTTTCCTTTGATTTATTCCATGTCTCAGGCTTGTTGCTTAATTTTTTAAAAACTCTGTATGGCCATAGGAGAGCTCTGTTTCTGTTGGCAACTTGCAAATGGCTAACTTTCCTCTCCTGCCTTTGCTCTCCCACAGAAGCCAGCTCTTCAGTTTCAAACTATTTCTTTGCCTCTGCAGAATGAGAAGGAAGACGTTGTTCCAGGAAGGGACCCACATGTTGGTGTTCATGGCCCAAGGTCTGTCTCTCTGAGTCAGCTGGGCCTTCCTTGCGAAGCTGTGGATGGAGAGTGGAAAGGCTTTGTTGTGTTACACAAGTGATACGGGAGGTTGGGGAGGCAGATGGTATCAGCAGGACAGAAAGAGATGAGGCAAATTTGCCAATAAAAAGTCAGTAAATGTGCTAACAGCACTAGGCAGCAACGCACCATCTAACACCCCTCAAACAGCAATTCTGCTTGTTGGGAGATGGAGAAGAATGGACTGCAGAAAGTGTCTAGACTCACATGCTCTCCATGAACAACATCTTCCACTGTCAGCATGCGAGACAGAATACTGGATGAGATGGATGATTAGTTTGACTTAGTGGGACCTTTCTGCTGCTCTTAATTAGGACGTGATATTTGAAATTATTATTGTTTTTCAGTGAAATTTTCATAGCACTTGTATTGTAATAGCAATCATGAATCAAATCAAATAAGCAGAAATCATGTTTGTCCTAGTTTTTATTGCCATAGGATGCATTTCTATCTTGTAGGTGTTCTTCTTTACTGTGCACTTGCAGCACATCATATAACTATTGGTGTCTCAGTCCATATTTCTGAGGGGGTGCAGCTAAAAGCCACTGCCTGAAGGGAGAGAGGAAGGGAGAGTGAGAGAGCCAGAAACAGATAATGTACCAGATGTGGGCTCGTTCTTTTAAAATCCAAAATTTCTGTTCCAATTTTTTAAAAATCTAGGTTTTATTCCAGGTAGAAGGGTGATCAAGTCTGACACAGTGAGTTTTTTCAGACTCCTATTCTGTTATCAATCTGATTTACCTCACTTAATCCCTTTGGAAATTGTATCTGACCTAATTTTTTCAGCAGTGCCTCTTACGGCAAGAACAAATAATAGGGGTGACCCTGTGCATTCCTGCCATATCTCTTTCTCTGTAATGTGGATTATTCTAGTTTCAGTCCACATTCGTCTGTGAAGAGACAAAGTCAAAGATCAGTTCAAAACAGCCGATACATTCCTGCAAATTCACATTTGGCAGTACTCTAAGTGGGTAAATATTGCCAACATGTATTGATTGCTTTTTCTGCTTCAGCCAACAGACCCAAAGTTATCTGCCAAATATTCGTTTTTTTATAAATGACACCTCATATTGCCTGATGTTGCATGAGCTATATCAATTCACTGCGAACCTCACCTGCTCTGAGAGTGTTATTGGCTCTATAGGGGATTCTGCTTTTTTCAACAACAGATTTTGTGATTCCCCCTTTAGTCCAAATTTAGCAGAGAAACAGACTGCTAATAGTGAGACTTCCAGTTATGGCCAATAGTGAGACTTCCAGTTATGGCCATTTGCCACATTTTAGGGAGTTGTATATCTCCTAATTTGCTGTGGCACTGCAAGGTGGAAACCTTATAAATTGCTTTTATCTCTCTTGGGCCATTATTATTTCTCTGTGTGTGTGTGTGTGTACTTGTGTGTGAGTGTTTGTGCGGGTACTCGTGTGTGAGTGTTTGTATAACCTGATAGGATGCCTTATGGTCTATTCTGTTAATATGCCTTCTGTGTTGCTCCTGCTGCAGCCAGCAGCCGAGCTGCCCTCACCGCTTGTGGTGGGTGATGGAGAATGCTCAGAATTCAACAAGTGTCCGCTGGCTCAGCTGCTTTTTTATCCCCTACAAAGGCAGGCCTGCAGTGCGGAGGAAAGCACGTTCTGCTCCAAGCAGCGATATTCTGGGTTGCTGGTGGTCTTGAGGGAGAGGCTGTTTTGGATTCAACAACAGATGGGAAAAAAAATGTTTCCCCAAAGAAGTTCTTTCCCTTTGCCAGAAACAGACCTGTTTTATGAAAGAACTATGGAGCTGGATGCTGTTGCGTCGTCTAGATATGGAAGCTGAGGAAAGGAAATATTTTACTGAGTTATATTGTTCTTACAAAGATTATAAAATAATTAACTCCTTCTACTATGATGAGGTCTAACAGTTCCAATGTCAATGTCCTAGGCATTACAGAAACATGGCAGAGACATACCCTGCTTTAACAAAGACATTGGCTATTTCAAGAAGATGTGGAAATCCATTATTGCTGCTTTTGACATGACATTGGTGGTTATTGTGAAGACCTGTATGAATAAAGAAAATCAATAATGCAAGATGAATGCCTCCCTTTAACAGCAACTGCTGCACGAAGTAGTTCGTTTAAGAATCCTTTGCCAGACTGGAAGGTATACAGTGACTTATAAATGCTTTCACTACTGGTTCTTTTTCTGCCATGGTCATCAATCAACTCAAACTTTCATTTAGCTTACTGTTATGAAGAAAATCATGCTTCTTGTATTGCATAGCTGCAGTGTGATGGGGAAACTTCAGACCCTTCTTCCTCTCACCTGATTCTTCCTCAGTGCGTCTGTGTAGTGGCAGCAAAGGAAATGAGCTTAATAGCTCCTGGCCTAGCAAGTATTACCTCTGTTGTTAGCTGTTGGTACTGAGAATAGCCCATATGGGAGAGCAGCTGGAAAAGGCTTGAACACCATCCCTTCACATCACCTCACAGTTTTTCTGTTCTCCAGTCCCAAAAATGGGCTTGAACTAGGAGTGATTTAATTCCATAATGAGATTCCTATTGATTGGACCAGTCCCTCAAATAGAAGAAATATCATCTTTAGTTTTGAAGTATTTGTGGTGCTAAAAGCCTCTGTTTTTTAAAATTTTTTATTTTTAAATGAAGGGAAACTGAGGCAGAAAGGAACAGTAGCATGAAGGACAGAACTTCAAGGCTTCAGCAGAGTGGTCTTCCTCCTTTTTTATGCAGGGGGATATGGAGGTCCTCATGTGGGGTCCTTGTGATAGGATGGATGGTGCAAGCTGCTGATTAACTGTTTTGAATGAGCTTACAGCTCTGCAGTTGGAGGGCTAATGGGTAAGGAATTATTACCTGCTCTTGGATCTCATTTATGCAATCTTTGTCTCTGGTCTTCTGTAAAGTAAGAAAATTGAAGGAGAAATGAAATTTATTAGCAGGACAAGCTGCATTATGAATGTGGTAAATGCTGATGTCTTATTGCAAATGAGGTATTTGCTAAATAGAAATGCTTTTAAAACAGTATAATCCTTCACTGTCCCTCCAGGACAAACAACTGGAGAGCAGTGATTGCAGAAATCATTTAGGTCATGCAAATCAAGCTCCAGCAGCAGTGTTTCATGCAGTGAGAAGGGAAGGCTAGACTGTCCTATTAAGAAGCCTTGTAATGATAAAACATGATTAAAATGACTTAGAAGAAATTATCAAGTGAGGGTCAAGAAGGGCTAAGAAGGGCAAGCTGATCATGGAAATGTGTTTTTAAATGGACTAATTCCAAGGGAGTATGTTTATCATAGTCACATGTAAATGGCTGAACAATAATCACACCAAAATTATGTGAAAATTATAGCCCTTACAGGGTCTGAGGGTGGTTTGGTAGCTTTTTATATACAGAGCTGATTTACATCAAGTGACATAGGGGTCTAAAATTCTCACATAATGTTTTCACAGAAGATGACAATCAGCTTTCTTCTGGACTTAAATTTAAATGTCACTTGGAGAAATATCAAGTTACCCGATATTGTACAGTGTAAGCAGAATTTAACAAAAGGTACTGCAGCTAATGCTGCTGCAGTAAGCTTTATTGTACAGGGGAGCCAGCTCTGTCATTTGCAGATCCTGGAGATGAATTTCCTTTAGAGTGGCACTGGCCTGCCAGTCCAGCTGAATGAAGGCAGTGTAATTGCTTGCTTTAATGGAGCTAAACAATCTGAGATATTTTTTATGTGCGGCAATACCTGGAGGAAATGTATCAAATGCACTGTTTGGTTACAACAGGCTGTGCATAGGCCCTTCACAACTTGGAGAGTATTGACTCTTCGGTGTTATTGCACAGCAGAGCTGAGAAGTACCTCTTTATAAGCTAATGGTTATAAACCAGATTGAACAGCAAGCTGGCTCTTGGCAAACACTGAGGAGCATGTCTGTTCCTCCTCCCCCCTCCTTCCCAGTCACCCCTTGCTTCAATTCTCAGAATCATTTTTATTTCCATCTTTCGGAGGTTTTGGTGCCAAGGGCCCAAGGGCGGTTCTGGTGCAGGCGACTCCCCAAAGTCAGTGACACTAGCCTGAAATCACATGCTCACACGACTGCTGAAGCTCGGCTTTGGACTTGCCGGCTCCAGATCAGGTTTTGAGGAATGCAGAATTTTGATGAGCTACCAAAGTAGGAAGCTGGCTGGCTCTGGGGATATATCAGCTGCTTCCCAGCCTTCCTCACCAAAGGCGTATAAGGGTGAAGAAAGGTTCAGGAGGACAATGGTGATGGCTAGCACAAAGGGGAAGGGACAACCAAGGCTGTCTTTGGCCTGGCCATGGAGTTGTAGGAGGGAAACTGAGAGGCCAATTAGATCTCTACCCAACGGTACGACGAAGAGCACAGGAGCTAATTACGTACGAGGTGTTACTGTGACAACCCACGAGGTAGCAGCACACTGAAAACAAAGTACGGAAACGTAAAGCTGAAACCAGAGGAGAAAAAGAAGATAAAAAACATGAAAGAAAGGGGGAAAGAAGTACAACAGAAGCAAGAGCAAATGAAAAGGTCAAAATACAATTTGAAAGGATGGGGAAAAAAAAAGAGTAGGTAGTGGGGGGGCACCAAGATAAATGCATGATCAGAAATGAAGCGTTTGATAGCCTCATTAGCAAACAAGATACCAGGATGTGGTGCTTTGACACCAAAGACCCAGAGATGTTTTGGGTGGGGTTTTTTAATCTGACTTTAACCATCTCAAAGTTAGGTGTTCAGCCTGAGGAGGTGTCCTAGGCTCTGTCAGTAGTTAGCAGAGAGACAAGTACTGGGGAGGCTCCGTCGTTCTGCAGTCACTGTGGACACGGTGGCTCCACAGATATGTCCTTTGCGGTCAGCAATGGCTTTAATTAAATCGCAGCTCTTTTTGTCTCCTTGCCTTCTCGCTGCTCTGCACTGTCGTATGACTGGTGCTGGTGAAGCTGTTGTTGGGGGGGCGCAGTGAATTGTGTTGGAAAATCCAGGAGAACTTTTGTTAGTCCATGTTGGTCATTTGATCTGGTGGTCACAGAGCGGCCACACAGAGTTTTGCTGACCAGCTGAGGGAGTCTTGTGCAGGCACAAATGAGTGGCTAAAAGAAATGGTGAGACCCGGTTAAACTGTCGCTGGCAGTGGAAAAGCTGCCCATTTGCTATGCTGGCAGATGGTGAGTGACTTGTCTGTTGGAGGTGTCTCGGTAGAGACAGCTCTGATGGCTAGCCTAGCCTGGCAGCCTCATTTCTTCATGGCCTTACTCTTTGCAACTAGCATTTCGTATCAACTACTCGTTGCAACCCACAGCATATCTGGGCTGCTAAATGCATGGTGGCAGAATTAGCTTCGTGACAGAGGGGTCCAGGAGAGCGTGAGGGAGCTGCTCCCGAGGAGTGTTGGTTGGTTGTGGTGGGCCACAGCTTTACGTGGCTGGGGGAGTGTTGCATGCCGCGTGATTGCTGCATGGCTCTGAGGTCTTTCACTACATCAGATGACGTTTCGTATGGCAGGAGTTCACTTCGGTAAGGTCTCCCATATTCTCCCTGCTACACTCATTTTCCCGCTGGGCTGATTGCTTTGGCAGTGCAAACAGCGCCAGTGTCAGCTACCTTTCGTATTTAAAAACTGTTCATACGTACAAATTTGCAATAACTAATTACAGAAAGGAAACTCTGATGCAGCAGCTGTCAGAGGGCAGTGAAAATTAACAGAAACCAGTTCAATGAAAACAGTCTTCATTTGAAACAGCTAAAATGCATGGTTGATTTAAGTATCTGGCCAGTTGGATTAAGTAATCTACGCTGGGCACAGACCTCCAGCAGTCACTGCACTGCTAATGAGTGAAACAATTCTCTTATTATAAAATCATTATCAGTCAATAAAATGAGCTCAAACCACAAAATAGGAGCAAAGTTCAGGGATCTGAGAATTTATAGTTTAGCCCCATCACTGAAAATGTCAGGAAATTAAAAGAAGCTCTATGTAAGTTGCCACACAGTGGAACCCAACGCACAAAAACAATCCCCAAGTGCCATGGCAACACTCATGGGCTCTTCTGAAACAAAATGCTGTTTCTAAGGTGAAAGAATGGGGCCTTAATCTTTGCTCCCAGCTCTCCATGCCCGCCTTCATCCCACAAGTATGGTTCACACAGCTGCTAATTATCTGGCAAAATGCAGGCAGGGAAGACAGAGGTGAACACTTGGCTTGAAGAAAAAAAATGAGCAATATGAAACATATCTGAATTAGGCTATAAAGACATACAATAAGAAAAAACAGTGAGCTACCGTTATGCCTACCAGACAGGCACAGTTGCCTGTGAAGGGCCCATACTGTTTCTAGACCCAACCTGGGCTTGCGCAGAGCTGTCTTAGGAGTTACCAAGAGCAGGATGGATAATCAGTGATGGCTAATTGACAGCTGACTGTTGCTGAAGTTGACAGTGAAACTAACTGGTGATTTTTCTCAACAAAGGTTATATCAGAGGAAGAGTATATTACATTACACCTCTCATTTGGCTAGGCTCTGCTCTTCAGGCCTTGGCTTGGTTGATGTTTATTCAGCACCTTCTTTCCCTTCCATTTGTTCAAAGGAAAGAGTTCGCTTTTAGGTGGCTTCAGCAGCTCCGCGCTGGGACTTGGCCGGTCCCAGCTTCCCAGCGGGTCCTTGGGCTGCCCGGTTCTGCCTCCTGCATGCATGGCTTTTTTGCCTGAAGAGCTGCAGATGAGATCTCTAACACCCTACTTCCTTTCATGGTGGCTGAAGGAGGAGTCGCTTAATCCAATTAATTTGCTCCTAGAGGGTTGAAAAAAGGGCAGATTCAGAGAGGTCATGGTAGGGCAGAAAAAGAGGAAACAAAGTGTTGGAGAGAAGAGGTTGGAGAAGGTGAAATATTTTATGTAAAAAGGCACTGCCTGTTTTTTCTTAGACAAATTTTGTACCCTAGCCACAGAATCACAGCATATGCATGGTCACCTGGAATACGAACAGGCAGTTTATTGTGCTAAATTCAGACTGTTTGCAGCCTCAGGAAGACATTACTACACTGGTTGATGATGCCGTCACAGTTTCAAGGTTACCTTTGCGACCATACAGGAGAGGAGAAGATACCATGGCAATTTAGATTCTAGACCAGAGTCCTGAGGAAAGTGAATCCTTGCAAATTCTAGAGCATGACATCAGAAAATATTGAAAATAATTAAAAAACCCACAAAACCTGTATAAACTACTACTAAAAAGAGAGCAAATCTATGAATCATAGAATATAGGTATATCGGTTTAAGATACAGCAGTAGAGTTACTTAGGATAATAGTACTTAGCTCTGTTATACAACTATTTTATTTGTAGATCTTAAAATTCTTTATAGAAATGAAAGAAATATACTTTTGTTTTGCATACTACAGCTATCAAGAGGACTGAATCACAAAGAAGCCTAATGACTAACCCATGGAGAAACACTGGGTCATTGTCCGTCTGGGTCTAGCCTGGACCTTTTTGTATGCCAAAAATTATCTTAATCTCTAGGTTTTGTTGGAAACTGATGCATATCAGTCTCCTGTAAGAAACCTTTGGGTGTCTGGTACATTACCAAGGCCATAGTTTCAGGCCTAACATATTTAGGATACCTCGCAAATGGGCTAACCTTGTAATATATGCTTGCAAACTCTGTAACTAGGCAACTAAAAAAAGAAAAAAACCTCTATGGTGGTTATCAAATTTGTCTTAGGAAACTCTTGTCCTGCTGTGCAACTTAAACCAAGAGATGCTGTTGCAACAGAATTACATTTTCTCTTAAATTATATTGTCTCATAATTCATGCAACTGTGTTATCCTAGTTTTACTCTGAACCACCAGTCTGCATCATATCTTCCACATCAGAGAGGCAAAATGCTAATTTTTATAGGATTTTACCTCTTTTTATTAAATAATTCTGTTATCTAAATAATAAAGCATTCTGGTCTAAGTACACACATTTTATTTCACTGCATCTGGCTTCTCGATTGTTAATGAATAAAAACTAAAGGAGGAAGCATAGCTCTGGGCTTTTTCTGTTCCTCCTTAACTATTCCAGTGTGTAGATCCCAAGAGCCATTTGGACTTAATGTTTTGAACATCCGTGGAAATACACAGATCTCTTGTAGTGACCGCAGTGCTTGTCAGAAAGGTTCTGCAGATGAACCTTCACTTGCCTCCACCAGCCAAGCTAACCCCTAGTTACTACTCGTTATGCTGAGTCCCAGTGAACTTCAAGGAGCTTACATGAAGCAGATGTTCTGATGCAATGCAGTGGATGAGCTTTCGCAGAAGAGTCAAGAAATCCAAAGCCAGATTTCTTACAGATCTTTGTAAACGAGCCACGGCAAGACACAAAGTAGTAAGGTATCCTAATTAACACTATGTATCCCAATATTAAGAAATAATAACTTATTTGAGGAGGTGGCTGTATGTTGCTGTCGGAACGATGACTTTGAAGATTGTACAGAAAAGTAAGTTGTATCCAAAGTATAATTAAATACTCTGAACTGAGCTGAAGGTGATAAAGGCCATAAATACCACAATTATCTGACACAGTGGGTTATCAATTTTGATGATACCTATAAAGCTTCTTAAAAAAAAAAAGTGCCAAATATAGGGTAAAAACACCCTTCCCAAATATTGTCAGGAAATGTGGCAGCTTTTACATAGACTCATCTGTTTCTGCAGAGGGTTCAAATGCCTCCTTGGGGAACAGCGATTGCTAGGCAGAAGTGCCAGTGTGAAATGCTCTGTATGACTGGAGCCAGGAAGAAAAATCAGGCCTTTCATTCTGGATGTATCTGAAGTCATCTGCGAACAGTTCAGGGATCTATATGTCTTTCCAGAAGGAGATTAATGATTGCCTATCTTCCAATCATCTGTTCGTAGCAGCCGGGCTGTGTGGAAAAACTCTTGTGCACTGCATCCTGAAAAGTTTGCTATTTGCAAAACATTTTACCATTTTCCACTTCAGAAGCATCTAAATTTAGTAATGGTACATAGCTCTGCCTCCCCGGGGGCCTCCAGTTCAAAAGTCCAGCTCTGTTTTGAATGTAAGTTTACAGCAAACAGCACAGCATGACATAGTGGCTGAAGAACAACCTACATCTGTTCCTCAGGGCAAAATCTTTATCCACTCGATCTGAGGATGCAGGAGCCCAGGTGGGATGCTTGGGGTGCGGCAGTTGAAGGCATTTTCTCTCCTCCTTTCAGTGTGGACTTCATAGAGACACGGTACGTTCTGGTTCTCCCTCTGGACGGCTGTGGCCCCATGACTGCTTGCAGCTCCCACCTTGCGTTGCCTTGCTGAGAAGCAGTCAGTCAGCTGAACTCTTCCTCTGCAAAATCCTGCTTGCTGGACCATAGTAATCTATGGAGCCATCCTGTCCCCTCTCCTGCTTACACCACTGCTGTTCACCGTCCCACTGCTTCTGGGCCCTTGGTGTCCTCAGAGGGAAGCAGGAAGCAGATCTCACCCTCTGGGAACTGCAAAAGCAGAATTTATTCACCACTGCAGCGAACAGCAATACACTGGAAAGACAGACTTTTGTATAGAGGAAGATACTTGCACATTAGAGTCAAAAGTATGAGTCTTTGACCCTTTCATTTATTATTATATTTCTTGACCCACATCTTCAGAGAAGGCACTTTGGAGTTTATGAAGGATTTTGGATTCCTTTCCAACCACTTTCTGTTCCTAGTTAGTCCCGTGCTGGGTCATATCATACTGAATGTCTCCCATCATACTAATTTCTCTTTCTGCTCCTCCCAGCTCCTCTTGTAGCATTTTTGTTGAAGGTCTTCCTTTCCCTCTTCCAGGTTTCTGTACAGATCCTATGGGCAAAATCTCCCTGGTCTTCCGTTCTCCTGGTCCACCTTCGGCCCAACATAATCTCATCCACCTACACAAAATCAGGTGACATATATCCTTGTGGGTATCTTGGACTTCCACCTCTCTGCCAGAGCTTTCTGTCCAAATCTCAGCACATCGCTCTGTGACAATTCCCAGCTGATGTCAGATCAAACTGGGTATGCCAGCAGGGTGCAGTGGCTATTGCCGGCCAGGCTGTCCAAAGTCATCTCACTGCTTTAGTGTTTCCCCTCTTTCTGTCTATATTAATATAATACAGAAACCTAAATGCTTTAGTAAAACTTTTTTTTTCCCCTTCTTCTCAGTAGCACTAGTAACAACAATAAAACAATTTCCCTAGGATCAAATTCTTAAGTTATGAACTCTAGATTTGAACAAGGAGCATTTATATTGCGTGGAAAAGAGAAGGCCTTTGTTTGAACACAACAACCAGGCGTGAAGAAAATGCAGAAGTATGTTTGGCCAAATTTTTCAGCTTCATTTTCTGTCAGTAAGCTAGAGGTAACAAAACAGAATTTTTCTTGCTGAGCTTAATGCTTGTGCTGTATTATTTTAGATATGCTCCATTACCTTATGGCACAAAGGATCTGTTTTTTCTGGGTATACAATAGAATTCACACTTCTGTTGTGAATTCCTTCAAAAGTTATGAGGAATTGCACAGGGAACTGTCTCCTTTGGCAAGAGGGAATGGTGGAAAACAGAAGATGCTGCTTATGAAACTCCATGGGAGTGAGTCTGTCTAGCCACACTGCAGCATAAAGTCAGTTCAGTACTTATCAAAAGGCAATACATCTGCACAATTCCACCATGCAGCCAAGTTTAGATTACTTCTTGAGAACTTTTCTAATGGATTCAACTATGCATGACAAAAGGCTTGCACCTGAAACCAGGCTCAAGTACTTTCACTGTGTAAAAACATATGCTACTGTTGTGCTCAGTTGTGGTTTTTTTTGTTTGTTTAAACATAGAGGTACATTTGTCTGGTCTTCTGAAGGAGAATCACATCTCCTCTCTTCATCTCAAGGTCAAAGATCAACCCTAGTTTGTCAATTGTCGAAATATTTCCTGAAATATCTCCTTCAAATATCAAAACCAAGAACCTTAACCAACAACATGGAGGACAGAATGCTGAACATGTGACCCCCCTCACCACAAAATGCTGTAGATGAGTAAAATTAGCATGGGTTTCAGAGTGACTAGACAACTTAATGAAAGATGAATCCATTGGGGGCTATTAAATGCAAAATCACCATGTCTGGTTCAGGAATCCTCTGAACCACAAATTGCTGTGTGCTCAATAGATATTCTGGGAACAACATCATGCACTTGCTCTGTTCCTAAATTCTTTTCTAGGTATTTATTGCTGCCCACTGTTAGAGACAGGATACTGGGCTGTGCTGATGTTCCCTGACTTGATATCCCTGTTTCTATGTTTTGAAAGATTTCTGTGGGTTATTTCACATTTCTTCATAGGAAAAGTTGGAGGAAGAGAGGAATCAAATGATAACTCATAGAGGAATGTGAATAGAGGTCACCAAGAGGAAAACTGAAAGAGAGGAAAGTTCCAAATTTTGTCATTTCTCTATGTATTTTCCCACTCTCCTTCCATAACATATTTATGATGTGAGGAGAGGCTAAGCCGCTTTTGGATGCATTGTGTGTAACCTGATGAATCTTAGAAGAGTGAAGAGCTTGTTGCAAGTTCTGATCCTCTTCCAGTCCAAACAGTCTGCCTCAGAGTCAAAAGAAAACAATGTGGTCAGTCTCTCTTGCTCTCTTCACAACCTAGTGCTGCTAAATGGGTAATTTAAAAAGGCACATGTAATTCTAGTCAGTCATGCCTTAGCTAATCCATTTGGGTATAGAGTACCTGTCCCCTGCTTTCCAACTTCCAAATAGCTTTGTTTTCTTGATCATTTTTGTGGTATCCCCGTGTGGTCATGAAAGCTGAATATTTCAGTCCCCGTTAACTCAGTCCTGTTATTTCTGCTCTCCATCTGCTGAACGATCAGTTTTGCAGTTTCCATTTCACAAGTTAAGAGTTCCTCACCCTGCCATTCCCTGTGGTTGGGGAAGGTAAGGACAGAGACTCCAGCCTTGTTTTCACAGAGTACCCTGGATTAAGACCTAAAGTTTGGGAAACAGTTGAGATGATAGTTAGCAGCTGTGGACTTCTTACTGACGTGCAATGAGACTTTGAATAAATCTCTTATCTTTTGTGTGTCTCAGATGGTCTGTCTTTAAAGCAGTCCGTTCTCAGTGATCTGTGGTTTCAAGCTAAATTATGTTATGATTACAGAGGCAGTTTTGATCTGGCCAGGCTCGGTAGTTTAGACAGTGTTGCATAGACAGCCATAACATATCTAGAGTAAGTTTGTCTCTGAGGAAGCTCAGCCAATTTTGTACATTTTGTACGCTGAACTATTTAATCCTGCCAAACTGAAGCTTGTTCTGCACAGAGGCAACTTGGGTGTCCAAGCACCCCCATGGCTCAAGGTGGTTTTGCATGAAGCCAGCCTCAGTTTAGCAAGTCTGGCACTAAGCTTGAGGTATTAAGTCCAGCTGGACCTGAGCTAACTCCTGCAGAGCCCTGAATACAACTGCACGGTGCTCCTCAGCCAGCTCTGAGCATCCCTGCAACATGGAGCATGGACAAAAGGCCATACTTGTGTGGCCCTGAAGGAATCAAGATGCTCCAGAAGGGCATATTAGCACTAATGTGGCACTAGCCATCCTGGCTGACTTCACAGCAAACCATTCCAATGCCTTGGCACCAAGTTGCTCCGTACCATATTGCCTGCAATTTTCCATTAGCTAGGTTATTTCAGGCCTTTATTCCTCTCCTCCTCTCCCATAGCTCTGGATAATGGCAAGTTGGCCACAGCATGAAAGCGATGATTTTGCCATAACTGTATGTATTATCAGACCCTGTAAATTTATGGTTGTTTAATGCAGCCTTTCAGTTTTTGTCCACCCTCTTTTGGCTAGGCAGCCTGCATTTCAGGATCCTAGCCACGGAGCACAATGAAATTACCGGTTAACTCGTCCCTGTAATAAGCTGCGCTTAAGAGTCCCGTCTGTGGGATATGCGGAAGGGATGGGCCAGAGAGCTGGAAATAGGACTTCATTGCATACAAAGAACCACAATAGCAAGTACAATGTCACTGCTTAGACAGTTAAACTCAGTAGCATGCACACAAAAGAAAAACCAGAAGTCACCAGTCTTGATAAAGCTGGTTCTCACCAAAACATGCAGTGAATTATCTGTGTTTTTTTCCAAAAAGGAATACCAAGGCTAAACATGAAAGTGTTTTCAGATAAAAGATGTAATTGTAAAGTATTACATTAAAAATAAAATCAGTGAAATGAGTAAAGAGGACTTCTTTGAAAATTTGTCTTCCTTTGTCTACTCTCAATCAGATTTGAAAAGTTTCCAGCACTGTGTTCTTCCTTTTAGATGGTGCAGTACCTTGGCAGCATTTCCTGAAGGCTTTTCATGACCTCCTACCGTAATTGCTTTGAAACCCACAGCAATCTCTGTAGAGTCTCCTTAAAAGAATATTACAAAAGTTAGTAATGCAACTATTTTTCCATAGACTTAAAAATGGAAGGATCACATTTTCTGATGTTTTTGAGTGTCAGAGAACTGCTTTTTAGATCTACTATCATCTTCCTCTTCTCTGCTTTTTTTTTTAAATTCTTGCTTAAAAATAAAATAGGTGCACCAAATTGCACAACTATATCAATATTTCAAAAGCTACCAAATCTTACACATGCAAAAAAGGAATCTTAACAATCTTTGCTAGTCTCTAATGCAAGATGTATCCATTATTTATGAAGGCAGCAGACAAAGGGGAACTGCTCTTGAATGGAATCCTAAATACTACACGAGAGAAGCCCTGGGCAGCTGCACAGCACAAGGTTCCTTGTTATTAAAGCTACTGACCAGTCTCTCAGGAGATTAACTCTGAAAGTTAGTCTCCAGCAAACTTTATACTAATTGAGTGTGAATCAATTGAGTTTTGTAAAACAAGGAAAGAATGAAGATATGACCCTGCTATCCAGGCATCATTTTGTACCAACACTGATCAAGTTACAGCAGGTCAGCACTTTCTCCCTCTCATCTCAGATTTTCTGCATCTCTTTTTTTCATGTGTGAGGAAGGCAAATGACCTTTAGTAGCGGTACACTGTGGTGGAGGCCCTTACATGGCAGTTAGGAGAACTCCACGTCTGGATCCAACAGCACCTATAACTTTCCTTCCCTCTGGATGTGTATTCACTTATACTAGTGTATGTGGTACTAGCCATAATGCCTATTAATGCTTGCAAACAACACAATGAGGCCAAATAGCAATTTCCTGAAAGCTGAGCTTAATAGACCCTTAAATACTATTTGTTTCTACTGTGGCTGATGAAGTTTTTCCATATTGATATTCCATACTGAGTTGGAGAGGCAGGGTCTGACAAGAGTGGGATCTTTTTCTCATCCATACAGAATCCATTTTTGGATATCCCACTTCAGAAGAGGGGGGGACTAATGGCAGAGTTTCATGAGAAAAGCTACAAGAATGATCAGAGCTCAAGAAATAATCATGAGGGCACAGACTCTGAGGAGAGGCAGGAGGAACCGAGGTTATTTTCTGTGGAAAAATGAAGAGAGAGGAGTGACATGATGTCAGCCTTCAAACGTGTTTTTTCAGACACATTGAGGCCTGCCAGGGAGAGGACAGGAAATTGTCTGTCCTCTGTGTTCATGTCGGATAAGACCAGAAAAAATGTGCTAAGGGGGATAATGCAAGTGCAACGTGCAGTTTGGGTATTAGTGAAGATTTTTAATGGTAAGGATATTGAAGGACTAGAGTATATGTCCTAGGAAGCAGATCTCTAAGTTCTAGAGATCTTTAAGAGGAAGCTGGAGAAGCATGTGTGAGAAGTGGCATAGGTATGGTCCATCCTACTGCGGGTAACGGGATGGACTAGAGGACCTCCCAAGGTCCCTTCTTGCCTGCTATTTGTGAGTCTATTGCTATATATAAAGATTTCCAGGGTATTTCAGATGGAAATATATTAAAAAAAATCTGGGGCATAACTGAAACTACTCTTCTTAGCTCTTTTTTGTGCTGAATTTTCTTCTGTGATCAACACACCAGGCACAAAACACCTACAAAGCCCTGAAACAGCTGAATGAGGGCCCAGTGTGAGGACAGGAAGAGGTACCATGCCACACCACTGAAAATGGCGGGAAACCTTTCAAAACACTGTGAGAAGGAAGAGACTGGTGTCAGCCAAAGCAAGAGCTTGCTTATGGATCTGAATGATCTGTTCCTTTTTTTCTCGCTGTGCTATGTTCTGTAAAAATAATTTAAAAAAAACAAGAAGAAAAGCACAAATGTAATGGAAAATGCTTTCATCTCCCTAAGGTTTCAATATGTTCAAACTTTTTAAGAACTGGGGAATAGTTTTCCTCAGGGAAACTGCTTTCACCATTTCCCCCTTGTCTCATTTACTAAAAAACCCAATGCTTTGAACTTAAAAGGAATCACACAGAAATGATGGGTTTATGAACATGACAAGGAGAATGGTGTCCGACATTTTTTTTCCTTTAGAATTACGCTCAGGTTTCCTCGTTGTGAATTTTGGCATGCTAAATTCTCCATTCTTTGTTTTAACCACATACAGAAAATGCTGCCTTTATAGTTTACATCAACATAAAATAGAAGCCTGTTTCTTGTGATCCAAGCAGAATGATTCTGTATGTCAGAGCTTTACAAGGAGTTTAACTTCAGGAGAGCAAGGTCTTAAAGATGAACTACAAAGCACAGAGAAACTATGCTTCTGTGCCCTGTAGTGAGCTAAAGGGGGAACGGTAGGATGCAGACTATATTCTGGGGGGCACCTAAGAAGTCACAGGATAATTCTGCAAGCCTTTGTTTCTTCCTTCCTCATCCTCTACTCTTTTCTCCTCCTTCTCCCCTATGCTTTCTCCCCATTCTGTAACCCCCATGAAGGGTGCAACACTGGCTCTGTGCAAGTGCTGTATGGTTGGGCTGAGGTTTTTACCCTGACAGAGCAGTTCACCTTCAAACAATTCTCGAAAGCAAGTTTCAAATGGCCTTGGGCATTTTGGCTTGAAATTTAGAATACCTTTTGGAAAAAAGTGAGTATATTAGCTTCATTGCTAAACTCAATTATGTTTTCAAATACACTGGACTTTTCTTCAGGGTTATTTTTGTTGTTGTTTGGAATTTGCATATCTTTGTCCTTACCTTTAGATTAGAAGACCAAAAATGCCAGGAAGGCTTAGAATCATAAAGCAACTGAAGATGTTGTTTGGTACGTTCCCTTTTTTTCTTTTTTTGCACCTTAGGTTGGTAGCACTACATCGACTTAGTGTCTTACTTATTATTGCGTGAAAAATTCAAATTAAAGAAATCAGACAGTTGTAAATTGCTGGCATATGTAGTAGTAAATTAAAGAGCAGGCATCAACAGAAATAAAAGCCTGAAATGAATTGGAGTTCTGAGGCTGCACTGGGAAACTGAAGAAAGACATCAAAGGCAGCAGAAAAAAAATTAACAACTTAGCAAGGAAAACTGGCTTTTAAGAAAAGACATTGGATCCAGCAAAGTGGTGCATGGCCCATAGAGGATAAAAATAATGAAGAACAGCAGGGACCACAATAAAAATCGTTGAAAATGAATACATCCTGGAAAGTAGTTGGTACATTCTTCGCCGACAAAACTGATAGCATTTAAGCAATAATAAATGCTCAGGAATTGTCTGAAGATGAGATGATTTGTTGTTTAATGTTGTTATAATGTTGCTTACATGTCAGGGAACGACTGGCCTTTTAAGCTAGTCAGATCACAAGATTCATGAACCAGCTTTTAGAGCTAAATCACAAGGAATCCCCCGGTAGTTTTTAATACTTAGTTACATGACAGCCTAGAGGGTCAGAAAAAAATGAGTGTAAGGCATTAGTAAAATTATGTCGGGGATTATCTTGTAACCCTTACTTATGCTTTTAGTCCCATTACCATTATGGGATGCAAGTATCAAGTGTGTGTTTGAGAGACTCTCATACATCATATGCTAAAGCAAAACCTGTTTCCCAGGCTGTAGATCATTTTGCCGTATACTCTTACATGTGGATTTCGACTCCTGTTCAATTCCGAGGACTATTGTTGTCACCGTGATGGTGATGAATTAGGTGAGGGTTAACTCCAAAATACATGTATCACCAGCAGCACCTATAACACCCTTGCACAAGTTTGTGAGCCCGATTCTGATCCCACTTAGCCTAGTTTTATTCCAGTGAACTTCAGCAGAGTGACTCCTGGTTTGCTGCCATATAAGGAAGATCAAACCCAATATGACTCAGCCCGTCGCTTGCCAGTCTATTCTAAGTAAGACTATAATAAGAACTTCCACAAAGGAAGCTTATTTTGCTAATATGCAAAAAAGTAAAAAGAGTAGGAAAAGTGCGTCTTCATAGACATTTGTTCCACTTTTTTTGGCTTTTGAACTGGGTATGTCTACACAGACTATAAATATTTGCTCAAGGCAGATTTGCCATACCTGTAAGCTACCTGTCTTAATTTTAATATACTTCATGCTGGTAACAGCAGGAGTAAAGATATGACAGCACAGGCTAGCAACTGGAGTACAAGCAGCCTGGGTACACACAGTAGTCGCTTGCCCATGCCACCACTTTTTGTTATGCTTGCTAACTAGCTTAATACCAGTTTGGATGTGCTTACCTGTCGTAAAATCATTTTGCCTGAAGAGGAATGTGGCACATCATAGAAACACACCTGAAGAGTATGTTCTGGTATGAGGGATGCAATTGTCTGGTTCTTGGAGTCACTGATGACCACTCATTTCTGAATGGGCCCCTAATCAGGAGAAAGAATGAATTTGTGCTTGAGGAAAGCAGTCCCAACACATGACCATCCTCACACTATGCCTCAGAGAAGCATTATTTTGTTACCCCAAATTTGATAGCAACAGTGTTTGTAGTATTTTATTCTTGGAAAAGCTTATTAATTCTATTGGAAAGACAGGCTATAAAACAACTTCCACAGTGGCTGCAGCTATGGGGCTATATCCAGCAAATGCCTTAGGCATACAACTTTACCCATATGGGACAGGTTTGCTCATGTGACTGTTGATATTGCAAGCATTTCACAGCAACACGTCCTGTAACTGGAGTGTGCACTGCAAGGTCATGCTATTTGCCTTGCACGCTGCTATTAACACAAAACCACTTTGAATGTTAGAGGATGCTCAGCTATTCACGTAAGAAGTCATTCTGAAAGTAATACATTATCCTGTAGGATATTAATCAAGTTATATGTATGTATATTTTCCTCATCTGAGAAGATTATTGCAGCTATTGCCTTAAGGAGTCACTAAGGCCACTGTTCCTTTTGCTCAAATTCCTCATTGAAACGTACATCTTTTAGGAGGCCAGTAAGAAGCCAGTCTATGCATAATAGGCAAGTAAAAGAGATTTGGGGAATACATAGAGGACCAGCCATCTACATAAATCATAAGCTTATACTTCTTTGCTCTTCCTCTATTGCTTCCCTTTTTCGAGCTAAGAGACTATGAGTAAAGCCTTGGTTTCACTGAATAAAGAATTAAAAACAAATTTAAAAAGATGTGGGCAGTTTTAACTGGATCTTTTTGGTCAGCCATAGGAAAAATGGCAAATGCACCATGATGATTAGTCAAAACTTGGACAAGAACACCACGCACTTCTAGCCCCAGGCTGCCTAAACTCTGAGCCATGGGTCAGACGAAGGGTACAGTTTTATAGTGTTGCCTTTAGAGGCCTTATTTCTGCTGTGCTTCTGTGGGTTTTTAATATGCTTTGTGGACAAGCAAAAATTTCAGAATTATTTCCTCCTCATTCAGCATTTGCAGTCTCCGGTCTGTTTTTGCTTAAGTTCTTCTTTTGGGCGTTTCACCATAGGGTCCCAGGGTCAGATTCCTGGGGTGAAAGTGTAAAAGCTTACTTCATTCTTAATTTCTCCTCCAGGACTTCCAAGTTCATCTGTAGACAAAATGTAGGACTGAGAACTTGCCTGAGTTCCCCTATCCGGTGCTGTAGGATCTTCTCTGTGTGGCTCCACCATCTGGTAGTTGCTCCTCAGCGTGGCAGTGGCAATAACTATCCTCCTGTTGTGCTAACTCCGGCAGGGATGTGACGTATGGGAGGCAGTGTGGAAAGCAGCATAAGTGTGAGGAGTTTGTGAGGAAGGGAGAGTGACCCTGAAGGTTGGCAATGAGTCTTTACTTGAGTCACCTCCCTGGACCGACTGTGAAGTTATTGGGGACCCTGAATGTGATACAAGGCATGATTAGCCAAGTTTATTGTCTAACCATGTTTGGAAAGTGGTAATTGATAGTTCACCAACAGACCGTACAGAGGTATACAGTAGGGTTGGACAGGGGCCTCGCTGGGTCTGGTACTATTCAATGTGTTCATTAACAACTCAGACGATGAAACAGCTTAGTAAATTTGAAGACAACACTATTTGAGGATGGTTAGTACACTGGAGGAGAGGATCCAAATTTAAAAATAATTTTGAGATATTGGAGATACAGGAGAAACAAATGAATCCTTTCAAGAATGTAAGTGTAAAGTATGTCAGTTAGACAAGAAGAAATGGGCTTTGATCACGGCAAGGATTTTTTTCTCAGAAAGGTATTTGAAAACACTCCTAATGGTGATACCCCTTCACATATGGCATAAAGGTGTTCTGCTGGCCAAAGGCCTAAAGAAACAGAGAAGACTCGAGGAGCAGCATTCAAGTAGCTGGCTTAGCCTTTTCATTTCTCAGGCCCTTCCTCTTTCCTCTGTACTCCTTTTGAGGATGCTGCCAGGCAGCATCACAGCCGGTGTTACTCACCAACACACCAGAGAGCCCTGCCCCGAGCCACCTCAGCTTTGCTACATCCTAGAGAAGGCTCAAAGAAAGAGAGAAACTCTCCTCTGTAATTCCTGGTGTGAATTTGCCAAACACAGAGGTTTTGACATCTAAGCAAAATTTAGGAACTATGCTTTAGGATTTTGTCCTTTCTTCTTCCTGTCCTTGAGTTTAGTGGGTTTGGGAGTGACTGAGCTGTAGGTGATCATGCTCAGCACAATCATTCCTGTAAGGAAGGTCTTCGCAAACCTTGGGCTGTCTCCAAGGCCAGCTACCCGATAGACCCAGTTCTGTGATGGCTATGAGACTGCTGGAGGCTGGGCACAGACTGACAGGCCATGGGAAGTGGTTCAGATGATAGTTTCTTTTCCCTTGAGCTTTCCCATTAAAAGGTGGATTGCCATGTATTATACTAATCAAGTGTGCTGTCTGAGTAGCCTAAGCAAGTGGCCCTACATCTTGATTTGGGGGCTTACCTGAAAAGAGGGAGTGGGGATTCTGTCTTTCATGATGAGGCTCAATAGTTTTAGGGTCTAATGCTCTTGGCACAGTGGCTAAAAAAAATAATTATTTAGAGGTCCAGGCCTGAGTGAAGAGAGAAAAATAGGAACAATAATGTTTTTGGACTCTTCATGGCTATAACATGAGTCATTTGATGACATGGTCCCCTGGTAAAAGTCTTGCTCTCAGATTCCTCTTCCTGGACATTACCACGCATGTATACACACACACACGCACACATAGAGTGCACAGTGCAAGAAAGGTTTCTCTCATCCTGTCTGGCTTTTGCCGTGTCCTTGGGTGCCCTGACCCTGTTATTCCTGGTTTAGCCCTGAGCACACACAGGATAGGAAGATTTGGGGGAGGCCACAGGCCTTGCCAGGGTGCCCTGGCCCCTGGCAGACCTTGGGGAGGACAGGCATCGCATTTGTCTCCAGCTGTTCCTGAGCTAAATAAAAATAGCATTTGTGTCATCTAACATCCTGGTATTTATATTTCAGGAGGCAGAGCTTAATTTCTTCATTAACCTGAGTAAATAATTAAAATTGTCCCCACACTTCAAGGAAAAAAGCATTAAAAAATTAACTTAGTGTATGGGAACAAGACTAAGTTAAAAAATATGAAACTATTTATGTGCATTGCCATTGGTTGCTGTTGCTGTCTTGTCTGTCCCTTGTTAACTGAAAGGAACATTTTCCCTTCTAAGTCTATATTGTTTTATGTTTATTACATCTTGTCACCTTGTGGCACATCCAGCTAGATTTGCTAGAATTGGATGTTGATATTAATAATTACTTGTCTGAGCTAAATGAAAGTGCTAATGAAGTCAAGGCCCCTCTGGGGGTAGGGTCTGGGCTTCCATTCCTATGCAGGCGTAGCTCAATTTTTGGGAAGAAAGCTAACACTATCTCCACAAAAACACTTCTCTCGAGTGATAATACACCATATCATCTCCCTTAGCAAATAGTAACAAGTGCTACGGAGCAGCAAGCAATTTGTGAAACGTTGAGGAAGGAAAATAAAATTGCTGCAAACTACCCAAAGGCTATGGAGCTTAACTCAGCGTGTGGCTGAACTGAAGGCACAGCTATTTTAAATAATTGATAGCACTGTAAATGTACATCATGTGGTACAGGAAGAGGTCAGCGCCTAACACGTAATAAGCCCTTGCACTGAAGGGTTTATGGTCTGACGGTGCAAATGGAGGAAAGCCCTGGTACCTCATCAGAGGAAGGGGCCGCAGACGGTTGCCTGGCCTTTGGAGCATAGATGTCTCAAGGAGCGTGGGGGTGCAAATTCAGAGATGAGGCCAGTAGCTAGAGACAAGCGAGCGGGATTGGCAGAAGGTCAGATGCAGTTTGGAGGAGGCAACCAGACAATTCAGAGCTGTGCCATTTTAAGCAGGCTGACTAAGACACGTCGGTGATTCAGCGGTGATGCTGGCGTGCCAGCAGAGCTTTGGGAGCTCGTGTGAAACAAGATCGGATACTCTGAACCCAAGGTCTGGCATGATCGGTACAGACAGGGAATCCTGCGGCTAAGACTTCCTCAGCTCAGATGTAGGGAGGTTAAGGCAGTGGGTGGAAGGCTCTGAAGATGACACTAGTTATCTGAAGTATTAGGATGTAGGGAGTATTATGCCACGGGAGCAAGCAGCTTTGTTGATATTTCCTACCACGTTACCTCTGGACACGGTTCAGTGCAACCTATTCCAGAGGGAAACGGTGACACCCAGAAAGCTTCTATAAAATAGTCTCATCCTTCTGGAGCTGTGTAGACGCGGCCCCCTTATTGCCATTGCCCTACACATGGATTGCCCTTGGGCAGCATCACAGGTCTGGAGAGCCGCCTTCTGTACCCTGAGGGCAAGAATTTGGCCCAAAGCGTGCCGAATCTGAACCAGAGAGACGTTTTTCCTCCTGATTCTCTCTCCTTCCTCTAATCTCTCTTCTGCTGGCTCTCACAGCGTGGGACACCTACTGACTGTATCGAAGCCTCAGGGGGCAGGGAGATTGGTGCCAGTGAGACAGCTGGCTGCCATTACATTATTTACTCCTTACCCTGGAACATAAAAATAATAATGTAATGAATGTTATTTGAAAGATGGAGAAAACAGCAAGCAAAGAGGATTTTTTTAGACCTGACAGGTTCAGCTTTAACATATTTGCATCTTAAACATCTGTCTATGTGTAAAGAATTTTCATGCATTTGGATGCACAGAATCAAATCCTCAGTGCAGTACTCAACGACTGCCATAAGCATTTTCTGATACAACTAACTCATAGTATGTTAAGTAATTTATCAATATTTTAAGAAGAGGTACTTTTGGTAAAAAAAACCCTTCTCCTTTTCCCCATTTAGTAGAGATTTTTTGAGGATAGCTCTTAACACCAATTTTTAAACAGAATTCCCCATTGCTGTCCATAGCATCCCAGTTCTGAAAAGTGGCGTGGTACCGCCATATGTTAGCTTCTTAAAAATGTTGTATTTAACCAAGCAACAAGAAGTCAATTTTGTGATACAGAACAAATGTAAAGACATATGGTGAGCAGACCTGCCTGGGGAACACCAAACTTTCTGGTTTACGGAACAAAAATGTCTCTATTTTCAGTGCCTACTCCAGAGTCTGCTTCCAAGAGAGTCTGTAAAATCAAGAAGACATATGGGGCAGAATTCATCTCACCTAACTTGAGTCATCTACAATTCAAACATCTACATCTGAGCTAGGCACCTTGGGCTATCTTTACCATCAACAGATAGAAAGGCATTTTAAAAGGGCTTGATTTATTAGGTCTATTTTAGATGTCTAGTTTGGGATAAGATTAACCGCTTTTTTAGAAGGGTCTGTTTCTCCCATTGGGATTGGCTATGCAGAAAGCTTAGATGACTAATCCAGATGAAAACATCCCCAATGTAGACATGATTGTTCAGAAGAACCCCACCTACGGGTAAGACTTCTGGCCCTAGAGGATGCTGAGAATGTCCAAAAGTGCAGATGTGTGGTATGAATTCCACAGAGAGTTTGGAGATTTCATTCTTGTGGAAAAAAAATGCCCTGATCATCCAAAATATTTTCTGAAAACCTGATTTTGATTGAAATATTTCATTGAATTTTTGTTTCATCAGAGTTTTCTCTCTCTTTTTAAAGAGTAAACAAGAAATCGGCAAAGTTGATGCAGTTTTGCAGTGTTTGGTAGAACTTAGTCCTCTGATGGAATATAGTCCCCTGCAGGTTTCTTTAACACTCTGTACTTCGCAATGTCAGGCCTCACTGTTTCAGAAACAATCATATTACTTCTTGAACTTTGCGAGATACCCTAATGACAAGATGAAATATGCATAGCGCGAGCTGACTTCGGGAAAGCTTGGAAAATGTATTTACAAAGTATGTTATATCTTTGCCAGTATAACATTTTATGACATAAACTCAGTTGCCAAATTAGAAACCCTCTTTATTCTGTTAAAATGTCACAACAATTTCTATCCTTGAGCTTCATTCTTTGGAGCACACCCAGACATGCACATTGTTTTGCTGCTGTTGTTCTTCTTATGATGGTGACGGAAGTCTAGCATTCTTGGTAAAGAGGAATGAAGGACTCGTCTGGAGCCAAAAATAACTAATGAGGAAGCAAGGAGGAGGTTGATAATACCTTGCCCCTGCAGGGAACCAGCACAGGCACAACAGTGTCTTAAGCTGATGTCCTTTGCTTTATGAAACCGCGTAGCTCTACCAGCTCCCCTTGGCCTCTCTTCTTTAAGGTCCAGCAACTTAGATTTTACTTTTTCAGACAGTGAGGGAACGTTAGGTACTCTGCGCCTTCCTCCCTGCAAGCGGCAATGTGCTCTGTGTTTCTGAAATTGTATTTCAGCAGATCAGGGAGGAAGAAGCCACAATATTGATTTGGAAAACTGCATTACATTAATGGCAGCTCCTCTCTTTTTGCTTTAATTATAAAAAGCAGTCATGAATGCAGATCTGTTCTTGTGTCTGTTGAAAACTGAAACTTCACTGAAAGCAAAATTAAAGTCCTGATTGCTTAGGCGGTCAATGGAACATCCATTTAAAACTATATTTCTTGTACCAAGAGTAAGGAATTTTATAAAATAAATGCAAATACAAAATGTTACACTTTCAAATAGGATTTCTATCAACAAATATTAATAGTTCAATGCAAAAGTTTCAGGGAGGCAAAAGCATCTGCAACTGGGAAAACAGAGTTGACATGCTGAAGGCACAAAGGTAAGGCCCACACCTGCTAGATTTCTTTACACAGGAGCTTCCCACTGCCAGTGGGATTTCAGCACGAGGACTGTGGGTGAGGTGTCTAGATTGTGTGTGTTCCCTGAACTGCACTTTCTTGTAGCTAACTTTTTATATAAGTGGATTATGACGTTTACTTTTCTGCTTTCACGGGATCCCTGTGAGCATCAAGAAACTCACAACATTAAGAGTGGCTTGTCTAATGATTTTTTGCATTCACTTGGAGTCAGAAGTATGAAAGCCTATACTGTTCAGTATCAGTAGGATCTCGTTCCCATTTAAAGTAACTTTAATATTCCCTTTTAAATTCTAGGTGAAACTTCAGAGTTTTGAAGTCAGGAAAACAATCCATAATCTATCTACACACTGCATATACTAACATATAAACTAAACAAACATAAGGAAATGACAAAGCAGCAGCCCTTCAACATATGGGCAGAATGATTATCTAGGAGGTTATTTTTAAGTACGAAAAACCTTTATCTGTCCTTAAAGTTCCCAGTTGTTTAGAGGAGCGTTTTCTGATGCTGCTGGCTTGCTTCTGATGCTGTCTGTGCTCTCTTCCGGATGATCCATGTGACATTCAGAAATGTAAACTCATGACTAATTAAGTTGCCTGCTGACTACTTCTGACACACATGATTCTTCAACATAACAAATTCAGCAATAATAATATAGCAAAGCAAGTGAAAATCGCACAATGAACTCTTTAGCCCCAAATATGAATCATTCAGATTTAGTTGGAAAAAGAACCCATTTAATTGTTTCCCATAGAATCAACCACAAATAAAAACACAAATGTAAATATGTATTTGAAAAACGGTGGCTCTGCTAGCAGCTAAGTCAAGGCACTCCCAAATGCAGGGCAAATTTTGGTCTCAGTTTGCAGTGAGATTATTGCTGAAGTCAGTGGGAATACTGAGGGGGAAAAAAAGGGCCTTTCACTCTATTAAACAAACGTTGTGTGTAAGGCTGCATCCCACTGAAGCTGGAGGGCCTAACAGAGAACTTAAAAAATAGGAGCTTCTACAAATGAAAAAACCGTCAGGAGATCATCACCTACAAGAAAGGCCCATATAAAGCCAGAGTGAGCCTACTGGACAACACTTCTGGAAGCAAAATATGTTTGACAGATAGAAGTAATGATAACCCTCTCCCAGCCTGGCAAAGGGACAGAGATAGGGAGGAAAAAACCCACAGGACAAGGCTTGAACAAGCCCTGAGAAGAGCCTAGCACAAAGAGCTGTTCTTTGACCCATGGGCAGCAGAATGGTGACTTGTTTGGTAAATCTCTAGGCATGAAAATGTGTCTTTTTAAGGTGTTTGGAAGTAAAGAGAGACCTCAGACCCTCTCCAAGGCTTCTTGTCAAATCAGCAAAACACATCTAACTCTGGGTAATGGCTCAGTTCAAGAAGTCATAAGAAGAATCAATCAGATCATTGCTTAATATTTCAGTGAAGATAGCCTCAGACCACATGGGCCAGTAATAATGCAATGCATGCTCAGAACTCCTGTCATCCAAGTACCTAAATGACTTTCTTAGAAATGATATAAGCTTCTCAGCA
This sequence comes from Gymnogyps californianus, assembly GCF_018139145.2. Taxonomy (NCBI): domain Eukaryota; kingdom Metazoa; phylum Chordata; class Aves; order Accipitriformes; family Cathartidae; genus Gymnogyps; species Gymnogyps californianus. The sequence continues at coordinate 179,680,299 of NC_059471.1, forward strand.
GATGAGTATTATTATTGAAAAGATGGACATGACAATGTGCATGTATGTTAAGAGAATTATACAATTAAACAGCCCTTTTAAAGACAGAGCCAGGACATAACCCAGCCTTCCTGACTCCCAGTCCCCTGTTGATACCAGCTGGGCCATTTTCTTTCTCATCCTTCATAACAAATAATTCAGCTGTTCGTCAATATTGTACAGCAGTGTTTTCCAAAATTTGCAGCTAAAATTCTGTGCTGCATCTCTGGGAGACGCGATATAAGTGTCGTAGGCCTGGGGGCACTCTCCTTATTGTACACCATCAGTGGCGTGTACTGGACTTTTCAAAGGTATTGCAGCTTAAACCCAATGACCACAACACAACCGAGAGCCATCCTTGCACCTGGTGCTTTTCATCTCCTCACCGGTCCCCTTCCAAGCATTCCCCTATGGCAGTATTGGCACAAGTGTCCAGGTTTTACTACTGTCTTCAGCAGTGCTTTAGCCAAAGGAATATTTGCTGCTGCCAGTTTTGTGGATCTCTTCTGTTGTGCTGTCAATACTGTATTTGGCACAAAGGGACTGAAACGTGGTGAAGGATCTTGCTGTCACCTACTTTTGAATCCTCAGTTTTCTCCTTTCGCATATTTGTAGGTTATACATGAAGTATAATCAATAGGTCAAAAAACCATGAAGTGACTAAGCCATTTTTAAATACTACCCTTTGAAATGTTCTCTATCCTGTAGTTAAAGCAATGTTAGCTAAATATAAGTACGTAGACACAGAACCGTGAGAGTGGGCTCATTTTTGAGCCTTTGGATGTATACTTCCCAGCAAGTTCATACAACCCACTTATGGTGAATTAATGGGATAGAGCTTGTAGCGGCCAACCTCCTGACCTACCACACTGCCCCTACGTTCTGATGGTCACGTCACCATAATTATAGAAGAGGAAATTAAAAAAAAGGGAACTGTGGTACTTCAATCTACATAATATGATTTTTAGTAGAGGACAAATACACTGTTGATGTAGGTGACTTATTACAAATATTCACATTTTATGTGGTTGACCCAAATGGCACAATTTCAGATTCTGACTGAAATGTACTAAGCTGCATGTTTCTGGCCCATCACTATAGTTTACAATTGCTAAAAATATCCATGCACTGCGCAGATGGTAGAGATCAGTTAGTCCAGAAGAGTCATGAAGGAACAAGTTTTAACGATAATTTGGGATTTTTTTGCTTGCGCGTTCCAATGACCTTTTAAGGTGACTATAACAAACAGAAGAATGAAGAGAAAAAAGGGCCGGCAATCTTTGTGTGGAAGGTAACAATGCTGTAGTCAGGACAGCTGTCAATTTCTTTTAGATCCATCTATGCCTGAACTTCAACACAACTTTTTTCAGGATAGCATCCTGCCTGAGTCTCACCCCTACACAGCACCTCCTCAGAGTGAGCACAGACCTTGGCAATGTCAGGTAGAAGATTATTTCTGTTTCTGTGAAAGGCGTGGAAACACGTACTGAACGTGGTGTCCCTAGAGTAACAAGGTAAGGTTGTCTCTTCCTTGCAACTCTAATTCCCTCCTACTTGCACTTCTAATGGTCTGGGCTATGGTTTAACCTGGACATCTGGCAAAGACACCAATACCCAGGCTAGCCGGGTCAAATCCAGGCATCTGTCAGGTCTGACTTTAGGGTTGTTTCTGGAGCTGAAAGAATGCAGAATAGTGGTCGCTCTGGCCCACGTTTTCCTTTATAAAGGACAATAGAGATAATAATCAGAACAATTATGCAAAACTCACTAAAACTTTCAGGAATTTACAAGTAGGTACTGGTAAATATTCAAGTAGCAATTGGTGGGATTGCAAGTGCAAGTCCTTCTTTTTTAATTCAAACAAAGCAGAGAACAAACACCAAGCGACCATGAGAAAAGTGGTTACACTGATAGAAAAAAGTGCAGCTGAAGCAAGAAGTGGTTGCTGAATGTTAGCAAATACAAAAAGTGTGGTAAGGAAGATCTATAAAAATAAGTACAAACAAGCCAAAGAATAAGTGGGGGAATAAGACTTCACTCTCAAATTGTAGATAACTCTTTACTAACATCAGAAGGTACCTCCAGTATCTTCTTATTGAATTGTAACCAGAGAAAAAGCTGTTTGAAAAACACTGACAAACACTGTGTGCATGTTTATACTGCTTTTATGAAGTCCTTTTCCTCAGTAGTTATCCATCCATCTGTTTCCATTTCAGCTTTATAGTTATATTTGACTCACAGCAGGTCAAAAAGAAGGGGGGCTTTCTCGTTGTTGACAGACAGTGTTTATAATGCTCTAAGGGACTGCCTCTGCAGGTACCTTCCCTCTGTGCCTAACTGGGGATGGGGGGAGAAGCATGGCTTGTCCTCATCCTACCTACCATCTCCTTCAGGGCTGAGAATCTGACTCCTGTCTTTGACCAGCCCACTGTATAAACGCCCATTGCCTCCTGCCAGCTTTTCGAACACATGCCTCCATGCTGTGTCTCATGCTGTCCCCAACACTCAGGAGAAGCTCTCCGTAAACATCTGCAGAGCTGCCTCATAATCTTTCTTCAGTCCGCCCTTAAAACTCTCCTTTTGCCACATTGCCTCCATGAGTTTGCATGAGACCTACTAGATTGACAAGTATTTGTTTCATCACTTCCTTAGGCTTGTTCTCCTCTCTGCTTTTCTGCCTGCCTATATCTGCTGCATCTTTTCCTAACTTTAAACTGTAAGCTTCTGGTGGCCAGGACTGTCTTCTCATGTGCTTTTTAAACAAGGCCTCGTACAAAGACTGCCATTCCTGGCATGGACACCTCTTGGCTCTCCAGTGCAATACAAATCAGCTGTGGCAAGTTGTTAATATATTAAATTCAGTTTTTGCTGGATTTAGATCTATCCCTAGAAACATCTTTATGATCAGGACCGAAGTCTTAACAAGGACTACTGAGGTCCAGAGAGAAGAGGTGAACCATGGTTTGATGTACTTCTAACAGCCTGGATGATGCAGGAGGCATGTCTGTCTTGCACAGAATCCTGCTCATCACCTTCATACCCAGCTTCAGGATTAATGAATTTAGTGGCAAACCCATGCTGTGCATCCCTGTGGGCAGGCCATCATCTGAGAAGCAGCAGCTAAGGACTAGAACCTAATTGGCATTTAGGCTCCTAACTCCTATTTAAGTGACCAATATACCCCAATTCCAATAGGAAGGGAGGCTTCCAAATGTGAGTTATTTTTTAAAAACTGGTACTCCCTGGTCACTCAGGCATAGTACAGTCAGACAGTAACTTGAGGATTTGTATCACTTTCATTAATGGATGATATACAGCTTTCCTAAAAGACCAAGAAACTTCATAGTTACATTACAGCCCTTGCGCTAAAAGGGTACACCTCTCCTTCTTCTCAGGGGTGCATTGGAAGATGTCTATGGAAGAAACCAAAACATTGGCTGTGGTTGCCTCACCAGTTCTTCTGCAACCCGGCTTTGCATTTGGAAAAGCATTTGAGTCATAGAAGTCAATAGTTACAGAAACTGTGGTGCCTTGTGGGAAGGAGACAACAGCGAAACAAAACTGTGGGTGAGGGTGGGTGGGAGGCAGAAGCAGGATATGATCCCGGGGGAACAGACTGTCTGAGCCCTCACTAAGCACTGTGCAGGTTTGGGTGGATGGACTGTGTTTCTGTCAACACCACAGGCTCTAATCTTATTGTCCACCCTGCTTATCAGATCCTGCACGCTAATACAATATAACTGTCCTCAGATCAAACACACACAGATGAGTGGCTTTGCTAAAAAGGTCCAGCTGGGGCAGTTTCCTTCTGAGTTATGGCAGTGGTGGCGAACAGCTTCAGATATTTTTAATAAGAAAAGTTGTGAATCTCTACCCTAGCAATCCGTCTGCAAACAAGGACATAACCGGTCCGTGAAACTACTCAATTAAAATATATCAGCCATATTTATTGACCTGCCTGATCAGGTCACTGGGAATCGCTTGAGAGGCACTGCGCACACTGCGGTGGCTGTCAGCAGCACCTGCAGCCCAGCCCTGCCAAGTACGAAGCTGGGGGGTCAGATTTCCCAGGTAAAAACAAAGACGTTCCAGATTACCAGACCCCTTGCAGAGCTAATATCCTTTCTTTTTATGTGCACAAACTCACCACTGAAACCTGACCCTTGAAATGTTACCATTTATTAGTACCTGAGGGGCTTGGTGTTAAGCAAATAGAACTAAGACAGTCCCTGAGACTGCCTGGTCCCTGCTAATATTTTTCTGGATTGGGTTAAACTTTGTGAGCGTATCAGCTGCTTTCCCTTCAGGATAAGTATAAAAAAGCCACCAGCTCATCTGGAATGGGAGGGACGCCCACTCCTACCAAAGTCATAGTGGAGCTGGAGTGGGAGTGCCCAAGGGGATGCCGATGCAAGATGACAGTGCAGGAGACAACCTCAGTTGTGCCTCTGTGTGCCTACAGGGAACGCAGCCAGAAAGATGACAGAAATCCTGGAAAGACAGGAAAGGCATGAAGACTACAGGAAAAGGCCTGGATCCTTAAAAATTGCTGAGTAAGCAAGGTTAACTGACTGAGTGTCTCAGGGTCGTGGGTGCACTAATAGCCTCACTGGCCCTGCCCAGCTTCACCAGGGACCAAACCTCTCTACCCATGGGCCCCATTTCAGCCCAGGCCTTTAGACCTCCATCTGAGCTGTGATGTTGGGGTGCCAGTCTCCAGCACCACCACAGCTGTGCCCAGCCAGGGGCCACCATGATCCTGGCCTGTAGACTGACTTTATGGCTTGACCTTGGACCCACCTCATGACCACAGAGGTGCCCGATGATCTGGACTCTTGGTTGAAACCAGCTGTCCTCAGCTGCCCTGCTCCCTGCCTGGGGTGAAGTCCTGCCCTGCCCATCTTCCCGGTGAGCCCCTGCACCCCCTGGTCCCCAGGGAGGTGCTGGCCCCGGCAGCACCCTGGCAAAGTCCTGGCCAGAAGCATGGGACCGCAGCTCCCCTGCTTGATTGCAGCTGCGCTCAGGGAAGCATTGCTAGGTAGGATCTTTGTAAATGGTGACCTCTTGCATCTGCAGATGTCTGGTTTTGCCAGTAATTTCTCAGACAATGCACAGAACCCTGAATTTTGTGTAATTCAGAGTCAAGAAAGCAATGCAGAGCATGTGGCTCTGGTTTCGCCGAGGTGCCGTACGTGCATGCCTTGGTGATGCATGCCTCGCCAAGAACGCGAGAGGTGCCTGTTTCGATGGGAGCCCTTATTCTTTGTCTCACAATGCCCTTGCTTTGTACAGGCTCTCTCTCCAAACAGATTTACCCTTTTGCAATCTGATCCTTAGCTAGTAGCTTGGCATCGAAACCTCTCCATCACACAACAGAGGACTACTAGGCACCAGCACAATGAAGCTTTATTACCGTTCTGTCCTCACTGAAGAAACGGAGACCCCCAGCTCTTCTGCCTAATGTGGCTAATAGCTGGTTAACATCTCCTGACATAATGAAGTGGCTCCTGTTGCTCAGTATGGCCTTACAGAGTATGAAACACAGGCAATGGCCAATCTTGAGGCTGGTCCCTCACTGCCCCCTTTCACAATTTGGTTAAATTAGCAAGAAGTCCTACCTCCTTTTCTTCACATGTTTTCCTATGGAAGTTCATGACATTTTGCCAAACTTTGGTAATTTTTTTTATTACTTTGTAGAAAAAGGTAGGGTTTTTTTGACAAATCAGCTCCTCTTTTTTCCAGTTGGAAGTGACCTTTAGATTTTCATGTTCATCACAAACTCCCATAGTACTGAGGATCTTCTCAGAGGGATTTGCTGGTGCTGATAATTATAGGTGCCAACTGCATTGGTTCGTTGATGTCTTCCCCTACTACTTTATGTCTAGTAAATGAACGTTTTAAAGATCACGTTATGGGTGTTTTTAAAATCTCCTTGCAGCTGGGAAAAAAGAGTGGGTCAGCAGTAAGGAGAAGCGGTGGAAATGACAATGCTCGTCCATTGTATTGCCAGGGAATTCTCAAGATACAAACCAGAAGATGTTTGCAGCTGTCCCCAGGGTACTTGGAGCCAAAGAAGTTGAGAGGAAGAGGGACAGGCAGGTAGAGGGTGAAAGAGATGGTCAGAGCTGTTCAGTCAGTCCGTAATAGAAGAGCAAAAGGGGGATGTTACCACTTCACTGCTGGCGTCTAGAGCATTTCATACCCCCTAACATGGCGGGTACAAGCGCAAGGGAGCCTGCTGGACTCTGAGCTGCTGCTGGGCAATTCTCGGTAATTATTTAGTGCACAATGTATTAGCTGGATTAAGGCATTTGGACAGAGATTGGTATGGTGCATTGTGTCAGAAGGCTTTTTAAAAAATTGGTTGAAATATGTTGATACTAACTCTAGAGGAACTGGTTTCTGCAATTTTTGTCAGGGCAAATGGCCATAACTCTAAGTGGGAATTTTACTTATTGCCTTAGGCTGGGTTTTGAAAGGTATTTAGGTGCTGAAAGATAGAAGTTAGACTTCTACTAAGACTTTCAGAAATATTGTCTGCTTCATAAAATCTTACTTGGCACATGTCTGATTTGTTTGGCACTTAAATATCTCGGAAATCTGGCACTGTGTGGGTAATAAATACAGGAAAATAATGGGAGTTCAGATGAAAAAATAGCAAAGTTGGTTTTTACAGTATCAGGATTGACATGCTGTTAAACTGTTATTACAACAAAGTCAGGATCTCTCACAAGGTGCATGGAACTAAAAAGTAGAAACAAAAAATGGCCACCTAAAAAAAAAGAGAATGAAGAAAATGCAGAAAGTCTACTTTATAAAGCCCCCGTCACGCAGATTCAGATGATTTACTTTTGGCTTGGTTTTTTTTTTTAAACCTTTTCTCTAGAGAATTATTAGATGAATGTAGAATTGTAAATTGAGTATATAGATCTTTCTACACATTTGCAGAATGAGAAATCTGAAATAACATAACCGACGTTCTTAAAACTGGTAAGGACAGTCACTTGTTCGGGAAGGTTAAATATATCCTGCAATGCTGAGCAAATCAAACTGCACACAGAGGGGTGTCAGGAGATTGTAGCATGTCCTAATCATGAGTATGAGCCTCCAGGTTTTTTTGGTTTTTTTTTTTTCAAGGGTGAGAAATAGAATGGTTCTTGAATATGTAGATCAGTATAATTTAATTAGCTTTTATGACCAGGACTCCTCAGAGATAACCATAAAAGTCAATTAGACTGTATTAAAATGCAGCCATTTCCCTGAAGCTTCTGTGAAACAGCCCTTACTTATTCAGGAAAATGGTAAAAATCTAGATATCTAGTCTAATAAAAAGAATAGCCACGTAGAAAGAATGCTGTTGTCTTTTTTAATATAACAGATTTCCTTCTGCACTTTCGCAGTGCCTGAAATGCATTGTAATGTACAGGTCATACCTTGAGTTTATGCATTTATATGCTGTACTGGCCAGCCAGTGTTACAGTATGATCTCGCAGTCCATTTAAAATTGGATTTGAAGAAGATGGTTAGCAAAGTGTAGTGCCTCAGGGCAAAAGCTGATTATCTGCAGGAATCAGGAAAGGACTGTGTCCCAGCTGTACTCCCCCTCCCAGCTCCAGATGTTACACACACACAGCTGGCTGAGCACACAGGAAGATGTGCAAATACCTAACCATGCAGCCAGATGATCACGTCTTAATTGATGCCTTCTTTCCTCACCCTTGCCTCTCTGTATTGTAATCAGATCTTCATCTATGCTATGTTTAAGAGCAGCTCTGAGGCGACAGTTGGTGACCATCCAGCATTTACCTGCTTGGTCTGTCTCCACCTACCCTACCACATAGCCATGGTTAGTTCATGCACGATGGCTCTCTGCCTCAAGACGAGGTTGCCTGTTATTCCTATGGGCTTGGTCTCCAACGCACCCTGAACTTCAGGTTGCTGCTGAAGTGGAAGCTTTTGAGGGCAGGAATCACAATTATGTTTTTGGCATCTCTAATGAACATTACAGACATGTATGACTATATTACAGAATATTCAACATTTAATTTTTAGGTTTGCTCTTTTTCCTCTGAACAACATGTTCTGGCTATTACGAAGAGCAAGATTCTACTTTTAATTGGCCTGATCAAGTAGGCGCTCTCTTAAATATTAGTATGCCTATTAATGTCAGGAATGGCTTATATTATTCCTGCAGGTATGGATTACCCAGAGCAGAGGTGGGGAGGGGTCAGCAGCCTAAAGCTACAGTATCTTGCCCCCCAGCAGTTTGGTCTTGAGAGAAGGAACGGCAGAGCAGCTGGGCAGCTTCCCCATCACCGCCACATGCATCCGGCCCTGAATTCCAGCAGAGCCTTATTTATTTCAATTAGCTCATTAGACCTTTCAAGCCTCCATGCTTATCTCAAGAATAAATATTTGCTGTAGAGCACGTCACACGGCCCACTATTATGTTCTCTGCGTAAAGAAAGTCCTTGCAAAACATACCACAAAGAGCTTGTTGTAAATTTATTGTGAGAATCTTCATTCTGGCTTTACCTGATTTTTATAGGATTAAAGTCTCAGAGTTGATGCTGCATTAGTGTGACGTTTCTGTGGAAATTATTGCATTTCATAATAACGTACTCAAGTTCTAAAGGAGAGAGACAAGTGTGAAGCAAACAGAACTCATATCCAACTTGTGGCAGATAAGAACAAGCATTGTCTTGAAATCTCAAGTTCTTCTCTTCTTTTTTATGGCATAAGGAGAAATATTTGTGAGTTAGCAACCATGGCACTGAGGTGATGTCCCTTGCATCGACGTAGTTAATCTGTCAGCAATTCCATCAGCAAGCCTGTTTTTCAGACCTGTTAACGGCAGTCTGAAAATCAATTCCAGACTTAATCATGGACAAAGGGGTGTATTCCACCATTCTGCATGCTGGTGATACACATATATCATTGGGAGAATAGATTCCAAGGTCTCAGACCATGAGAAATTTTATGCTTACAATATTTATGACAGAATATTACTGTTGTGCTACAGAGTGCAGAAAACTAGACAGAATAGGTGATTCAAATGCAAAATAGTTTGATCCTCTGATGAAAATTCCTTGGCCTTTGGCCTTATCATACAATCCAAGGCATGTAAAAATCGTGCTGGAATTTGCCTCTTGTCGTATCTCATTGCTTAATTATTAAACATGTTTGGTATGGTACAGTTGCTCTATAATAAAGTCTGTCATTACTTAAGCAAACAAAATACCTTGTGCTATTGTCCTCCTAGATAGTCAATACCTGATAAAGGCCAGGGCTGCAGCTCCTGGCTGAAGCAGGGCCACGCGGCCCTGCAGCATGAAATGGTATAATCTTGGAGCCATGCTGGCACTTGGAGAGCAACCAGGTGCTGCATTTTCAACTCTTTATTTTTTTCTTCATGAAGGAACAAATCCTGCACCCTTCTGTCCAGCTGGACAGACCAGGGGGAGAGGACAGGACTGTGACCCTTTGGCACTGGCAAATGCCAAAGCCTTTGGGGCGAGGGGGTGGAGATAAAACTGCCAGTGGTATCAGGTCAGGGCACCAAAATTACAGAGGTTGCTGCACTTTTCAGTACACAGACGAGAGGCAGACGGAAGAGCACAGTTTAGAGAACATATTGCAGCAGCAGAGAAAGGACACTCTTCCTCCTCTGCCCCTGCTAGCCCAAACTCAGTTTCTCAGGATGGGCCTGAGAAAGGAGATCTCTCCGAGGCATATGTGCGAAGCATTTCTGCACCTGTTGATTTTAGGCTTTCCACTTAAATATAACCAAGGACCCCAAAACCAGCATTAGTGAGACAGACGATGACAAAAATTTTCATCTCTGTAACCTTCAATGCAAAGCACTGGGCTTAGCACCAGTGCAGCCCTCAGCAGACACAGCCTCTTTCAGTTTTACCATCACCGCTGGCTTTGAGTGCCCCTACTTTTTGGTCCTCAGTTTGAATGGTTTGCCTGTTTTTCCAGATAGGGTTCGTGAGGCACCACCTTTCCACTGATGCTCGTTGGAATGGCGCCAGCTCCCGGCCGTGAGTATCAGGCACAGCTCAGCGTCTTCGCTTAGGCACCCAAAAACTGAGACGTGATACATCCAAGTTAATGGCTTTTCACTCCGTTGGTTTTATTAACTTTTTCTGCGCAAGTGCGGAACAGTCCCTTGAGTTAGAAAGGGAGCGAAAGAGGTGTGAGGCTCAAATACTGATGAGATATACACATTCTCTGTCCACCGCCTCAGTCCCACTCCCAAGGTCTGACCCCCCCTCACATGAACGTGCAGCCCAGCGCAGGGCCAGGCAGTGATACCGGCAGTGGCTCTGAAGCTGCACAAGGAAATGCCATGAATACGTAGCGACCTCAGGTCCTTGCAGCACCTTAGCTGAGGTGCCTTCAGCTGCAGGGATAATGAACCTGCGTGAGCTCTGCTGCGATGCAGGGAAGGGCTTGACTCAGGGAGATGCTGAGCTCCCGGCAGCATGACTGAGCTATTTATTAAATGCAGGGTCTGCCTAAACAGAAAATTGTAGTTGGGGGCTGTCTGGGAGTATCTGTAGGGTGCTTAGTTTTAGCTTTGCTCCTCCAGATCTGCACGTGCCTGGGCTTAGCTCGAGCCAGGGTGAGCCTGAGGAGCCAGGTGGGATGGCAGCCCGGGAAGGGCAGCAAAGCATGCCGGTGCTGCAGGTAATTCTGTGGATGTGATGCTGCTAATTTATCTTCATCCGCGCTTTGCGCTACTCGCCAGCCTGCAAACTGGGGCGGCTGAGGTGCAGGCGGACCCTCCGCAGCTATGCGAGCGGTTACCTCCGGTGCAGAGCTGATGCTGGCGGCTGGGAGTGGTGACTGCCCTGGTGCCGCAGCCGGGCCTGCCGTGCGGTGCGGGCTCCTGCTCCCCGCTCCCGTCTCAGTCCCCTTGGGGCTGCTCCCGCTCCCCTGCTGCCACTGCGGGCCCCTCGGGGCTGCTGTCAGCTGCAGTCAGCACAGAGCGAGCCTCCCTCCCCGCTGCTTCAGCTCCGAGCACCGCAGTGCAGGCATGGGTCTGTTCCTGACCATCTCTGTTGCAGAGGTGGCAAATTTTGGCAGAGGACAAGGCAGAGAGCTGGAGGGGGCTTTTATGGTCGGGGCCTTTTTTGATGGGGGTACAGTTTTTCCAAGGCAGTCAAAAACCTTATATGGATCTTCTACGGTTTATGTCTCGTCTCTAGTGCATGTCGTGCACAGCAATGCTATAGCTTTATAGCCATATAATCTAGCTATATTTTCTAAAAAACCAGACTGAGGCTATTTAAAAAAAAAAATCCTAGAAGGTAATTTCTTTTGAAGCCAACTAACTCACCACTTGCAAACCTAACTTTATAGAAAGAGCTTTATATTGAACCATGGGCCATCCCACTCCACAAAGCTTTTCAATGAATTGGAAATGATTTCTAATGTCTTGACTTCAGGGCTCAAAGGGGGATCTGGCAGCAGCCCCGTACAAAAGCCCCAGTGGGAAACATTTAATTTCCCGAGATGTTACTCCTACGGTATACATGAAAAGGAATTGCTTCAGACAGAGCAAGGTAAGTTTTATGGATCACGAACTCTGCCAAAGCAGGGGTGAAATACAAACAAATAAGTAAGTAAATAAATGTGTCCCCTGTCTCCTTTATCATGCACAAGCTGGAAGGTAGTATGGACAAAAATAAAGGTCCGATAGGAAAATGCTTATGCGAAAGTGTAGTTGAGGAGGTCCTTTAATTTTATCGCAGAATCTCTTGTCCAAATAGTAGAGGTCTGCGTAAGGCCTGGCTGTGTTTGCTGTGTACAGGAGCCCTCTGTTTGCAGGGGGAGGAGAGGCTCTAATCTGTATCGCCTGGAGTGGGAGCACACACACTGCTGCAGTCCGCAGCCCAACACACTCTCCTGCCTCCCTCTGCAAATACATGATCTCTTGGATTCATGTGTGACCTCTCAAGATATTCTGTCTTTACCACTTAGGCTTTCCCTGTCCCTATCTCGGGAGGGAACCAGGAGTTTTCCCCATTGTGAATTAAATTAATGAGAAAAGAATCTAGGGAAAATTGGCTATTCGTTGGCCGATTACCTTTAGTTATCCTACTAGCTGTGTTGGGGTTCAGCATTACTGAAAGAATGAACAATAATCTAATTAATATGCTTACTGTACTAGAATAGAATCTAAAGACGTATTCAGCTTGTCGCAGCATGCACTTTTAAATTTTTTACTCAGTAGTAACATTAAAACAGCCAGACTTTCAGCCCTGCAAACTGTGGATAATGAATTTCTTTCATCCCAAACAATTTACTCCCCTGTGTATTAAAACACTTAACCAGATCAGTTGTATTTGTACCAATGCATGCTCTGACGTGCAGAGCAATGGAAAAAATGAGCAATCAGTGTGTAGTAATGATTATTTTCTTGGTAAACGCTTTTTCTAAAAATGATAGAAATAAAGTCACATATTTCTCTGTCAGAAGTGCACGCTGTTTACACAACCAACATGAATAATGAAAACAAGTATATTCCCTCCTGCCCTTGCTCTCTTTGGATACTATCCAGCATTGACTGAAGTCAGGGAGAGCTCTGCTGTTGACTTCTCTGGAGCAAGATGGGATCTGCTGCCCACAGTCGGCATTCCCCTCTGGAATCGCCATGCAGATGGAAAAGTCCCACGGAGAAGGCAGAGCTCATCGCACTCAGGGTTAGAAGGATCACCCTCTGGGCCTCAAAACAAGGTCAAAGTTAGGAGGGAGGGGAAAAAAGAAGAGGTTTAAAATAAAGGTTTGCATGCTTTTTTTCTGCCATTCTAGCTTCTGAGGCATTTAGCTATATTTGGTTGTATTTTTAGGCTCTGTTCCAGGAGCAGTTTGAAGAACTAAAAACTTTGTGAAATGAAAGTTAGGATTTCTGCATGATCACTTCAAAACCTAATGTTCTGAAAGAAATACCTCGCCCTGCAACACTTGTTAAAATACGAATATTTTGTACAAATGCAATTTTAAGCTAGCCACATGAATCAGGTCTCAAGAATATAATTCTCTACTTTTTAAATTTGATATGACAGCACAGAAATGATGCTGTAAGGAGCCCATTCCTTCATCACACGTGTTTTGGGGTTGATTTCCACGTTCTTTTACAAACTTGTGTGGGATTAGACTTTTCAGTTACAATGCACATGAACATTTTTCAAAGCAACTCCCAGCAATGCATTTAATCGTTCCAGTAAAATGGAATTTAGGGAAAAGCTTTCTGCGCTTCAGAGAACTGAAACGGAGCGGGGTTTGGCCTGCGGGGGTGGGATTCACCCTGAGCGAGGGGTGATGTGGACTTGAAACAGGCCCAGGTCGTCAGCCATTGACTTTAGCGGCAGCTTTGCCTGAGCAAATAAGAGCTCACACGAACTTTTCATTTGTGCATCCGTAAGGGAAGAGATTTGGCTTTGGCCGCCAGCCTCTTCAGTCTTTCTGGCTCTCTGGGGTGGTTCCTTTAGATTTCAAAGCGTATCAGCTGGGGCTATTCATGCAGTTGTAAAAACAATGCGGATTAATGAGTCACTCCCCACTAGGCGACCCCTGGAAAACCTACTCCGCAGTCACTGAACGGCAAGAATTTTTATTCCGTTTTGGCCGGAGAGAGATTGAATCGTTAGACTTTTTCCCATCATCAGCATCCTCGCTGTGGAAACACAGTGGTCAATTTCTACTGCGGTTCGGCAAGGCTGTCCTCAACCCTGCACATTTCCTGCTTGGCATCCACCTTTCCTTGCTTTTAAAATTCATTACGGGTAATCTGCTGCGAAAGAGGATATTGAGCCTGTATGTCTCGACCACCCAGATCTATACACTCCTATTGTCAGATCTATATACTTCTGCCGTAATAAAAGTGCCAGAGAGCAGAGCACATGAGAAAGTGCTCCTAAGAAGATCACTGAATCTTAATCTTTGCCTTACACTCTGTTTAGCACCGTTTCTTCTGAAGCTGTGCACATATCTGTGCAGCTGTATATTTTCAGCATATGTCACTGCAAAATAAATTATTCAGGATTGTTAGATTACTTATAAATGACACCAATCAATTAACACCACAGCCGGCAGTCTTTGGGGCTTTTGTCAGAGGCCAGGATGGTAAAGCTCTCAACTCCACATTTCCCAGTATGAAGGATTATGGTAATGACAGCTTATTTTTATTGAATTTTTAATTGATGAGTAATATCTCTGGACTCGCTGTGCTAACATTAGGTCTAGGGAGAACTAATCTCTTCAAGGAGAACGTGATACAAGCAGAGCTGCCCTTCCCCAAACAGAAAACCCGTTTGAATGTGGCACTAAGCAATCACGCCAGTTTGCTGCTGTCAGTTGTCAGAGTGTTTCACCAGCCTTTGCACTGAAGATTTGTGCCTTTTCCTTACACAGGGCTGCACAGGCCTTTGAGGAGACCACGCATTAATATGCGCTTCACTGCTGTCCCGTAATAAGGTGAAAAAAGTAGGGTGGCTCCAGGTTGTGTGAAACAAAGCAATCAGCAGCCTGTATTGATCCCTGGGCCGAAGATGCCACATTTCTGTTTGCAGGCTGGAAAAGTCTCAGGTCTCCCTCCTCTGCACCACTGACATTTCCAGCAAGGCCACCGGATAGCAGGTTCTGCAACCCTCTCGCAAAGGAACAAATACTACCGCCGGCTACAAAGCCACAGAGTCACGACACTAAATATTCGTTTCCCTTTCTTGATTGAAGGACAAAACCAGGGATCCCCTCCTCCTTCCAAAATACCCAGCCCCCAGGCAGATTGTGCTGGTGCGTGCTCATGGTGTGCACAGGGTGAGTCACACAAAGAGCTGCGCTTCAATACTGGCAAAGAATAACACAGCTGATCCGGTGTTTTCCATGTTGCTTTAAGGAGCAGTAAAGCTTCATGATGATGGATAAACACTATTATCATGCATTAAACATGTGTGGTTTAAGGACAGAGAGTAGTCTAATACTAAGTTTTCCAATACAGATTGAACATGTCATTGAACTGCTTGAGTGTTTTACATTTAAATCTTCCTTGTAGCCCCACGAACTAAAATCAGGCTGTTCAGAATCCAGCTGAATTCACTTCATAAACTCACCAAGAATAGTTTAAAAACATATGCATTGTACGCTGACATGGATTGATTCATTAAGGGTGATGGTAGAGTCTGAATTGGAAGGTGCAGTGAAGACGATGATGAATTTTAATGTGGCCGGTGGCTACTGTTCAGCAGATATGAAATTGGAAATCAATGCTAGCTATTAAATACAAATGGATGCTGCCTTTACATCTGAAGCAGTCTTCCATTCCTAATCTTTCAGTATGCCAGGGGAAAGCTGGCACGAAGGAAGAAAGCCCAGCCTTGCAATGGTCTGCCAGTGCTGCTGTCTGTACTTTCTGTTCATACCTGGGTTACATCCCACCCTCTGTGAAATGGGCCCACAGCAAATGCTCCCAACTGCCCCCATGCTAGATGTGATGCAAGCAGCTGTACTTTAAGTCTAAGCCTTGGTCTCTGTGTCCGGGAGTCGTGTGATTGCATCCGAACATAAGCTCATAGGTCTCATGGTCAGGAGGAAAAATCTTTGAAGGGTGATGAGTGTGTAATGGATGCAGTGATGTCTGAGCCTGCTGGCACCTGGAAGACTAGCCCAAGGCAAATCAGAGTACAAACCCTAAAAGCCAGGAGCGACTGCACCCCAGCTGGAAGGTGTCGCTGGAGGAGTGTGACATCTCAGGCCACCCCACCCAGGCAAGGAGAATGCTGTCAGATGTCCCCCTGGCTTCTAGCATGGTGCCAGGAGTGGCTGGAAGGCAAGTCTCTGCCTGCCAGAGAAGCAAATTCCCCTGTCAACACTGCTCCACGTAGCGGTGGAGACACGGCGTGTCCTTGGGGGAGCAGAGAAAGCCTCAGGGAGCTCTGTGTTGTATTTTGCATAGGGCATCAGTTTGCCATAATCCAGCTGAGTTCCTGTATAATGCAGAGACAAGGTGTTTTAGCCTCCTAAGTAGTGTCTGTCGCCTTGCTTTCCACCCCCCTCTTTTCAACACACAGATGTGGGTGATGGAAAAAACTTTACTTTGTTGCTTCATAATAAAATATTAAATGGAGAGACAGAGAGCAAAGTGCCCCCTCCCCCAAGAGCAAAGCAATGAAGAAATGAGAATCTCAATCTCATTTAAATATTTGCTGGCTCTGTTGACACTGGAACATAGAGCTAAGTCCCTAATTAAATGAGAAAACAATAAACATAACTAGTAAACTATTGGTTTTCATTAATCCCCATCTAGAATGTTTTCAAACAGTGTCTAACAGAATGAGCACCATATTTTAAACGTTCACCCTCTAGATCTCTCGAGCGTAATCAGTGATGTTTATCATGTCCTTTATGAAACTGCTGTTTCTCTCTCCCCTTCTCCACTGCAGGAGCAGAAGAAGAGAGGGAAGCTGTTCCTAGGATGTGGGCAAGATGCAACAGGGATTTGTAGCACCTGTGCACTGGAAACAAACACAAATTCTCCTGTGTGAGCATGATAGTGGTATTGGTGTAACGAGCTCTTCTTGGGTAAGTAAACAAGATAAACTGATCTGATTCCCAGTGAAGGATCTGGGTGACGGCCCACCCAACACAGGAAAGTCAGGGGGGTGGAAACAGGACTATGGGAACCTCCAGCCCAGAGCTTGGCTTTAACACCAGCCAACATGGCCTTTTGCATTAGGTCCACAGACAAGCCCCAGTCAACACAGCTGGTCCACAGAGCTTGCATGGGGCCGTTCACGAGACACCAGTTCTAGTTAGGAGGGACAGAAATGCATCACCTCCGCTATTTTGTGTTTTTCTCTGTGTCAAAACTCGCCTGACTCCTGAGAAGCATCTCCCATTATGTATTTTAATTTTACCTTGGAGTGGCTCCCATATGATAGCACTATTTTTCTCATTTCCACGTTGTCCTTGACCTGCATTGGCACCGGGTATCTACCTCTCCTTGACTAATGTGTATAAATTTAGCTGGTAAGGTTGAAGTATTAATGATTTCCAGCCATTTTGGCCACCATTTTGACACTATCAGAGGAAGATTCCTGTTTGAAGTTTATTGGAGCTGGTGATCAAAGAGTGGGGGAGGGGTGAAGCGTTGCTAAAGCATCTCCAGGAAGTATCCATTTTGTGAATGTCTGAGATTTTTTTTTTTAATTGATATTTGACATTTCAGCCAAGCCTGAAACCTCCAGGATTTAATTGCAGTAAAATCAATGGTACACCAGAAGTACTGAAGTGTGCCTGAATTATCCTGAAATACATATAATTGCTGTGTAACTCCCCCAGCAGGTCCCAGTTTCCCCAGCCACAGTCAGTACCTCATTGTTTGCCAAGAGTAAAGATGTCAGGAGCCAGTGGGATAGAGCATAATTAGCCAGGGTGCTCTTGTTGCCTGTTTTGGTTTTGAATGACAGGTAGTGAACGGCATTTGAGAAGAGGAAAGGGTGCTGGAAGAAGATGTTGGCTTGCTGGCATCCTCAGGGTGCTTCACACTCAAGCGGTGGGGAAGACAAGCATGGAACTGGGGTGCCGGGGGGTGGAGCAAGCACTGGTGCCGAGGGCTTTGTTCAGCTGGGAGGTCTGGGTAGAAATTAATGGTGTTCTCATTAGAACTGAGTTTCGACTTTCACTGCAGTATGGAAAAATCCCTGCTACAGGCCAAGATGAAATACTCTGTAAATTATCAGCTGTCACCTATTAGAGCCACAGCTCTGAGCCACGGCACTGCATGGAGCTAGGGGACAATAAGGTACCTGGCCAGGGGAGCTATAAAAGCCACTGTGGCTAGGGAGTCTGTCCTCCTAAGGGACTCTGCGGTACAAGCGTCCCTGCTCAGGATTTCTTGCTGCCTGATCTCTGCTGCCTTTCTTTCTCCTGGAGAGAAACATGCCTAAGATGTGGTGAATCCAGGCTGGACGTTTTCCACTGCCTGAGGATGCTTGACTCCACACCTCCTCTGCTGGAGACCAGCAAGACACCAGGTTTCAACTTATTTTACTGCACTGCCTCCTCTACTGCAGAGGTTCCCTTGTATACAGAGTAACTGTGCCTTAATTAAGGGCACTCAGCTGGGGAGGAGGATATGCAGGCTGAAGGTGGGATCTGATGTGGGTCTTCCTACTGCTGCAACCACTGAGCTACAGAGGCAGCCTCTGTGGCCCCTCAGTGTTGTGCTAGATTGTGGATGAAACTTGTTTCTGAAAGAAAGACAATTCGATAAATTTGTATTAAGCCTTTTTTTTTTTTTTTTTTTAAACAAATAGATCATTTACCAGCCCAGGGAGATGTAATGGGGATACACAGTCATCTGGACTTTTACTAAAAATAATACAAGATAAATTTAGCTAATGAGTTCAGCGTGTATATGTTTTAATAGCTTTCCCCTGTTACAGTCTTATACTGGCTCCTATCGTACATCAATGCTTCTTTCAACACATGTAAATAATACACAGAGCACAATTCAAATTCCCATACAAAGCAACTTGCTTTTAGTTACAAACAGAAATAAATAGAGCAGCAATCGCATAGATTCACTCAGGCAGTATATCAAAAGTTGGGCCAAATTCTGCACCTTTTGCTCACAAAAATAATCCTTACTGACTTCCTAATGTCACTGTGATAAACAGGGCTAGATTTTCTGAAAGAACTTTATGTTGCAATATATTTCATATTAGCTCCTAATGCCAAAGGCACTTTTAAAACTTTCCATATGTCTAGTTAAAGTATAGTGGATGAGCTCCCTACATTAATAGAGAACATCATAACCAATCAATTAGTATAAAGACTCTCCATAATCACCTGACTTCGTCATACATCATCTAACTCCAGTGCTACTAAGGCAAGACTTTTTAAATAGCCTATATTTGTCAACGAGGCCAAGATTTTAATGCAAGTCCTCTGTATCTATCAGTGTAGCTTACGAGAGCAGCTTGTCTAAAGTTCTCAACACTGGATAAAAATTTGAGATGTAAGTTTAAATATGCTATATGCCTCTGCGTGGTGAGCTGGGCCCACTCTTTGGACTTACTAGAGAGTCTGGCCATGCCTATGTTGCTCAAAAAAGCAGAGCAGAGTGTTACATGTGGCCATGTGCAACGTTTGCTCCCTGCAGGGACCATCTGAATTCACAAGAGTCACTGAGCACCATCACATAACAACAGTCTCCACTCCACAACAGTTATTGCTAATTTAAACCTAAACTTATTCTGTGGTCACGGTTTTTGTTGCACTTGCAAAAATATGTGAAGGAAATAATTTTCAGGCAGGCCTTCTTGAATATTGGTGGCCAAGGTGATGAGAGTACCAATAATAGCGTGACCCTTTGCTTCTGCCTTGGGACCTAAGTGATTGGGCTGTGAGACATCTCCTTTCTTCTCACAGGACCATTATTTTGTTTCATTGTGTTCTCTATTTCTATGATGATGCCCCACTTCCTAACTTGGGAATCAGTTAAGAATGAGCTGGTAGGGGTAACGGGTGAAGGACAGATGTTTGCTGTCTGATCCTTTGCAACAGCATGGCTTCTTCCAAAGCATTTTTATCTGAACAAAGCACAATATACAGTTTACTAGTGGAAAGGGGCTTTCAGTGTGAAACCGTGAAGCAGAAGTAGTGCAGGCTTCTCTCCTTCACCTTGGTCTTAATCTACACCTTCAAGGTTTGATCTTGTCCACATGAAGATGGCTGCTGTTGACTTCAGTGGGATTAGGTATTAGAAACATGCAGAGGGGATGATACAAGAAAGTAAGTACTTTACAGCCAGTCTGCATGGAAAGAATTGGAAATACCAGGTGCAAGTTCAGGGAGAAGAAAGATGCAGATGTTGCATTTTCTCCATTTAGAAATAGGCATCCAAAAATCAATATTCTTTATACATAGCTCTGGAATATGCTGCCTAAGGTGACTTGGACTCTACAGTGATGTGTGTCCTAGAAATCTGATCAATACAACATCTGCTCCAAAGGTCTACCTTAGTCAAAACGGGTATAACTCCTGACTCCTCAGAACATGGGCAGCTCCTGCAGAAAGTAAGCACAGACATAGTCTCCAATCAAGTGTGCTTATTGGGAATAACATTTCAGGTACAGTTTGCCTGCTAACCCACTTATTGTAGCAAGTTCTGCGAAGATCAGACCTGTCTGGGAGATTTTCTGTAAGAAGTAGAAAATATATGCTCAATGCAGCAAACTTTGATGATAAATGTACGCTATATTGCTTCATTCAAATGCATCTGTTTGTTTGTTCTTTTTCTCCTCAAAACCTCAATTCATTGTGGAGGTATATGTAATAAATATACCAATATAATACGGTATCTTTCCTAGTACCTCTTGTTTTCTAATAGGACTTTATAAATTTATCAAATTGAAATACAGTGGGAAGCAGTGAGGCAGAGTTTACAGATTAACTGTTATGAGGGCAATGGAAAATTTCTCAGGCGTGCCCCAAAATATTTCCATGTTCAAAGGAATTCCTTTTATCTTGAAGCTGATATTGTACCAGAACATTTGCCATTTTATGCCATTTTTATTCATCTTCATCCAATCACCAGCTTTCCTAGGAAACCTACGCTTAACACTTGGGGCTAGATTTGCTAGACCTGCAGAAATCATGGAGACTGAACCTGTAAGAGGACACGCATGTGTAAAGCCTTTCTGGCCTCTTGTGTTTTGGGTGAGGTAGACTAATACAAATATTCTCATCTTCCTACATCAAAGAAAGAAAAATATGCTAGAAATTCACATAGTTGACACATTCATCAGAGAGAAGTAGAAAAGGAATTTCAAAATTCACCACCAATCCCAACTGGAAATACGCAAACCCCAATTATTTCTACAGTACTGCTTCCTTTTTAAAAACTGTTTACATCTGAACTCAGTTAAAACCAAATCTGATCAGAGCAATCAGTTCAAAGGCAGGATTCCTTTACCATCAGTTGTATTTATGAACACTGACTAGAAATGTTCTGTGTATGCTTGGGATCTCCTTTCAATTAAATATCTGCTTTCTTTAATTCAGACCTTTAATTCAAGGTCTTGGCACTACCAGCATACTGTGCAGTGACAGTCCCACACCAGCAAACCCCAAGCCTCAGTACTGGAGGGAATGTTTGGTAGAAAGGAGACCATTTCTGTTAAAAAATATGGGTTTAGATTTTTTTTTTTTGAGGGGGTGGAGAAATGGCCTGTCCAAAAGCACCATTCAAATGCAGCTTGGTGCCACCTAATACTTTTATATAATACATCAGCAAGATGGTATAGTTTGAAAGGAGTATCTGTGACTTTAAAGAGCCACTCTGCTCTCAGGAACTAAGGCAAATGCATTTGTTTTTTTAAAAAGGTTACCCTTAATGAGCCTGCAGGGAAGCTATCTCTGAGAGGGGCATATTTGAGTGCAGTGCTATTATTCCTAACAAATTAGTCATATTGCATCATCAACACGAAACAATGAAACTGAAGAGCCAGGGCGCTAATTTGCTGTCATGCATACTGGTGTAACTCCACTGGGCCTGATTTTCTGGCACGCCCGAGCTGGGAAGAGATGTCTCGGAAAAGCCAGTTATAGCCTGAAGACTGCTCCGCTCTCCCGAGGAGCGGGTGTCCCACCGGACTGGACGGCAGCTGGGGACGGGATGGGATGGGAGCACGGCAGGCTCGGCCACCTCCCTCCCCGCCTTTCCTCTTCCCATGCGCCGAGGGGTACGTGGCAGCTGGGGAGCTCCCCAGGGAGGGGGCAGCCAGCTCAGGAGACCAGCCGTTTCCCACCTCCCTTTGTACTACCGGGCTGAGGCAAAGCAGGGAAGCAAATATTGAATCAGATGGAATCACTCCCCTTTCCTGGTATAGAAGAGTTGCAGAAGCCCATCGTTTCTTATGCCTGTTGAAAAGTAAGAAAAAAACCAGTATATTTTGGTAGAGTTTGGAGAAAGATGCCTTTCTGCTCTGTTCAAATAATACAATGGTCTGTGTCCTGATTGACCTCTGCAGTATTAACATTTTTAAAACATATTTTTTAATTAAAATGGGCTGGAACAAATTTCCGTTCTTGGTCCTGGATTGAGCCAGAGTTCACAAGTGGGTTTCTTTCGCAACCCAAATCAAAACACTGAAGATTAAATACATACACTCTGATTCAAACTGTGCTCTCAGTGAGGTTTCCAACAAAACACTACATTTGACAAAGTGTGGAGCTACTTCAGATTTCCATGCAGAGAATTAAGATCAAAATCTGCCCTTGACATTTGAGCCTCCCGCCAGTTTAGATCAGGAGTTTTGACTCTGATCCATGTTTAAGACTAGAATTTCATTTTATTTCTGCTATCAAAAAACCCTCTCCTGTGCTCTTTTTAGCATCTCTGCAACTTTATGCTTGTGTATAAACTGTAGAGTAAAAAAGTAAAACTAGTAACTAAAATAGAAGGAACATGATCTACTAAGCATCATCATCCGAGCAGTTCTTTCCCCTTCCCCCACGTGCCGGCTTGTTCTCAAGTATTAAATCACATCGTGAAGGCTGCCCTACAAAAAAGCACCCAAGGAAAGCAGCTGTAGTACGCTAGGGCCAGTTTCATCTTTACGTGTGCATTCGTAACCGTGGCTGATGAGGGTGAGAAAGCTACGTGGGCAGGGAAGTAATTGGAAGTAATCACAAAACAGACTTGCATAAGTGAAACGATGCATACAAGTAGTCTTTGGAGATTAAAGGTATTTGGGTTGGGAGAGGAGCTTTAATTGGAATTGACCTTGTAAAACATGCTCCCTTATTTTCAGGCTTATAATCATGGGTGGGCTGGCTGATCTATTTAAAAATGCCTGGTTCACATTAACCACCCAGTTTTTAGAGACAGTTTTTAGATGCTTGGTGGTATCGCAGAGCACAAATGACCGTGTTTGAATATTGATCCAGCGCGCTAGCAGTTAATGGAAACGAGTACAGGTGTTTCGTGTAGCACCTCAGACAGCACTATCATGCAATGTTTTGACATAAGAAAACACCTTCCTTCAGGAAAATAAAATACTAATAATCCAACTGCTGCTACTAGGACAACAGATTTCCAGTTGCTGATCTCTAGATATATTTTTAGAAGGAACAGACATTACAAAAAGATCTAATAAGCCAGGAGATTGTCCCAGGAAGATTTGGTCAAAATTAGTTCCTTTGATTGTAACACAGATCCAAATGTAATAGGACCGTTGCTAACAAACAAGCTGTTTTGCTCGGGAAAGCTGTGCAGAAAAGAAATGCTGTATCTTTGTGCACTCTGGGTGGGGGCAAGTGAAGGGCTGGGCTGGAAAGAGGCAAAGCAGATTTTTATGAGGAAGTCCAGGGCTGCGCTTTTCGGGATCTAGCTGCAACGAGTGCCTCTCCCTGACTTTCTTTTGGCCTCTGAAATAGCACACACCGATTGTCTGTGAAAGAGCCCAAATTCCAGGCTTTCTTTAGAAAGGAGGAGCATGAATACTGGGTATTTTGAATTTGCAGAGTTTTGATCACACATTGCTCACGTGAGCTGATAAGCTCATTCTGGGTTTTTTTTGGCAAATACGGAGTCCCAGTAATTCACTCTCTGCCTTTGCAGGTACTGTTTCAAGGTTTGCTCCCTGGGCTGTTCCCCTGCATCGGCTGTGCCCCTGTAAGTGCCGTGGGACCGCGGGAGCCCGGTGCCTCGCAAGGGCCAGGCGCTGCCCACGGGAAATAGGGTGAGACCAAGCTCTGGCTCCACAGAACAGGGGAAAAGGATGGTGAAGCATCTCTGCCTGAGCAGAAAGTCTGCTCCAGGCAAAGACCCTCGAGCAAGCTCCTGCCCCTGTGCAAGCTTGAAGCTTTGGGGCTTCTGTGGCTATTATCATGTGTTTCTAAATGCTGTCCACAATAAATCTGTAGCTAAATTGCATATAATTGACAAGTGCAAGTACACTGCAGTCCTTCTCAGGCAAGGGACTTACAGTGCAAGAATTCACATACATGCTTTAGAAATGTTTTAGAACTGTTGACTGAAACTTGTGCTGATGAAAAATCAGGTTTGGGCAAAATCAAGATTTTCTCAGAAATAGTTTGCTTTCCTCTATGTTATTTAAAAAAGAACATTTTCCCCCTTTTTAAACTTGTTGGCCAAAATTGAGAACTTTCTTTGTTTTCTGCCAAAAATTAAGTTTCCTGTAAGGAAACTCTTTCTTACCCCTGCACGCAGTTTCTGACTGGCTTCATGTGTATAACCTCCGTCACTGTAGTGTCTGGGTGTAGCATCACACTTCCAGGAAACCAAACCAAATTCACATTTGACACGAATGACTCAGGAACTTATGTAAGAGTAATGTATTAAAACTTGCTGTCTGTATAAGAAATGGGAATTGTTAAAAGTATTTTTAAAGAAATAGTCTCCTATCTTTTGCTTCCTGCAACCTCAGACTCCCTTAAAATCCTTTGACATGCCTCAATTTTTTTTTAAGCCAATCTTCTATTGCTAACCTCTGTGCAGGCTTTCAGAGTGGATGCTGTCCAGAAATCCTATTACAATAAATTTACTGTATTAAAAAAATCTGAGGAGGAAATAAGATATGGTCATATTATTAAGTCTGACTGTTCACCATTGCCAGCCTTTCATCCAGCCCTTTGTTTATTGTCGTCTTATCCTGCACTTAATCTCATTTAAAGCATAGGTGCTTTAGTACAAGGACCTTCCATTTTCTTTATTTTGAGTGCCTTCTGCATATATGATACCACATTTAAAGCACATATTCTCTCTCTTTAAAGTGCTTTCCACATCGATGATGCTGTAGAAATAAAAAATTGTTACAAAAGCTTAACCAAGAGTTGTAAGCCTAATCAGAACATATTTCTGTAGCTCTCAGTCTCCTTTGTCATAAACAGTGAGGCCAGCTTTCCTATATTTTAAGAGAGACCAATTATCATATTTATCTAAAATAGCTGCTTGAAGTAATGGATTAGATATTAGTAAATCTGAATAAAAAATCAGCAGTATATTAGAGTGTATATCCCTAAAGAAATCTTGAGCATCACTTGCTTTAACTGGAAATATCTTGGGATCTCCAATACCTACTTGGAGAGCCATCCAAGGCTTCCAGGTTGACATCCTGCTCAGAGGACACCATGAGAGCAGCTCTCCCCAGACCTCCACTGCAATGTCAGCACTGGCCTGGAGGCAAAGTGGTGCTGGGACACTTCAATTTACAGCCTTGAGGCCTAAAAACAAGGTTGCACCGAATGAGCTGTGTGGCCATGGCCAAAGGGAAGGAGACAGCAATGGCAGCCAGCTAGCCTCATTTTTATGATGCGGTCTTAGCTGTCCACATCACTGTACCTCCAAGCGGGAAAAAAAAGTGTATGCTTTAAATACCTGGCTGCAGAAATACAGAAAAAAATTATTAGCAGCAATGGATTTTCATTTTGCCCTCGGGGAGGAGGCAACACAGCGGTTCTGTGCCAAACACATCCGCCTTCCCCCGTTATCTAGAAGACTGTTGTGCAAACCAGAATGAAGTGGGCTTTCCAGATGAGTCCTGGGCTGATGGCTAGCGTGGTGGTGGTAGTCTTTTCCCTTACTGGATGGCAACTGTTCAGCAAAGCATTAAATGTTTCAGCATTTTTTCAGACATGTTTTCTGCTGCATCAGGTTCGTGCCACCTAGTGGTGACAGTCCCACCGTGCCAAGTCCCATCAGTAACGCCGGCAGTGGTTTTCCCATTTCTTCATGAAAAACAACAAAAATCAGAGTATACTTTCAAATGATAAAGCACAATGTCCTAGGTTATTAATCGGTAGCCTGGATGCTCTGGTAAGTTTTGTCTTTCACCTCCAAACTGTGCATCAGCCCTTATAAGACTGCAGATGCTATCCCGGACCTCGGTGAAAGAAAATGCCAAAGGCAAGCATTAACATCTGTAAATTTGCCTGCCCACTCCAGCTGGCCTCTGCCTGGGTCTTGAAGCCAGAGGCAATGCAGTAATAAAACAGAAGAACAGAGAAATGCTTCACTCGGGCAGTTCTCACTCATTGCCACTTCTTCATCTGCCCAAGTCATCATACAGTTCTCAACAGTCCATGCATTGCCTGGAAGCCCTGAAAGGCATATCTGGGGAAAAAAAAAAGTTTCTAAATAGCTTTAACTGATCTTGTATTTCACTTTGATTTATGATTATTGTCTAAACTTAACCCGGAATAGATTGGCTTAACAACCAGTTGTCAGCAAACCTGCAGTAAATTTTAAATTAAAATTCCTCCATTTGTCTTTGTTCAATGACATTTTCAGCCTTGCTTAAGCAAAGTACTTTTGAAGATTTGTCATCTTTTTGGGTGGACAATTTAATTCAGGGAGGGACAAAAAAGACAACATCTATCCACATTGCAGCACTGGAGTTGTACTAGGAATGAATCTGGACCAGCAGATTTATTGACCAAAACACAACAGAAGAAATTCTTGACTTCAATCTTTCGGCACTGAGCAAGCCACAGAACAGACTGCAGTTTTAATGAATAGATTGCAGTGGAAAATTTCTAGTATTGTGCATTCATGTACAGTCTAATGGATTCAGGCCAATGCTGAAAAGAAAGTCAGCACTCAAGTCTTCAGAGAAACCATCATGCCATAAAATCTGTATTGTCCCCATTCAGAGATCAAAGATTCGACTTGCCCTGGTGAGGAGGTAGAAGGCAATCTGAAACCCTGAGCTGCTTCACAAGTCACTCCCCAGGAGCACAGAAAAATGTGGTGCTTCTGCCACTCTTTTCTGGAAAATGTTAGGAGATTAGCTTTAATACTGGGATCCTCTATGAGTTTTCCTGACAGCAACTGTTGATAAAAGCTCTTGTTAATATGTAACCTTTACTCCAGCACCTCAGTAGCTGGTCCTGCGCTCTGTGTGATGTGTGGTCCCTGGTCTTGTTTTCTGCCGTTCATCCTTCTTCCAGCAAGCCTTCTGCCATTCGGATTAGCCAAAGTGCCCAGGAAGCAAATACAACTTCTGAGTCTAATAGAAGTGATACTATGCCAATAAAGGCTTTTAGGCATTTTATCAGTGCTTCTTAAATAATCCAATTCAAAACACGACGAGAAGTATGTCTGAGAGATGAGTCATCTCAATAAATGTAAAAAATGGATTAGAAAAGCATCATTTGTTGAGGATTAAATATTTTATAGACAGAAGAAATGTCAGAAATATGTCTTCTTTAAGCTGTCTTAATACCGTGCTTTCAGTGTTCAGTAAGTGTCAGAGGTGGAGCAAGTGCAGATGTAAAAAGATTAGGAGGAAAATCTGCATGCTGCTGCATTAGAGTTACATTTTAAAGTTAAAGTCAGGACAGATGCAGCATGTTATGACAGAAACCAAGGTAACATCTTCTTTAACAGCAAATTGTTTATTTGAGGATGACTATGTCTGGGAGGGAGCAGAAAAAAAAAATCAAACATTAACTCCCAAATAATTTTTCTAAGCTTGAAAAGGCAACAACTTCACAGAGACTGCCAGCATGACCCGCGCTTAAACAAGAGACCCAAAATGGAGAGAAAACCAAAACCACCCATTTTCTCAATTAAGACCAATACACCAGCTGTGATAATGCAATCAAGCTGGACTACCTTCCTGGATCCTGTTGCTACTGTTCAATTAACATGTGAAATGATTTTCAAACTTCTTTCTGATATTATTTCTACGAAGTCTAACTTCTGGTAAGACAGAGCAGACTGAGACTCTCCTGTTTCTTTTATTCTTTTCCCCAACAAAGAAGTAAAGGTTTTGGAAAATTTGAAGCTTTTCAATTGGAAAGTTTAGATTTTTTTTCATCAGGTGATTGCACGTGAAATATTTAACTTCCAATTATTTCCACATACTATTGTATCCACCAGAGAAAATACTCTGTGGGAGGTTAATGCCACACTGGAGGCTACATGTGGATACATAGCTATGTATTTATTGCTGTTCAGCAATGCTTTGCCCTGGACACTTTTCTCCAAATATAAGGTGGGATATAGTATTCTGCCTGCCTTGGTGGCCCCAACAGTTTTGCAAATGGGTGTTAATTAGTCACAAATAGCTTGTCTTTACCATGCTGCTACACTGGAAACTGTGCAGTCAGAGTGGTATTCACACACATAAAAAAAAAAATGAGGACCAATGGGATATTCTGAAAATGTTAACCCTACTTTTTCGTATGTGCAAATCCAAACCCAAATGGAAACTTCCAGCATAAGTCAGCCAAAAGAATGAGTTTTTTCCTACGCATTTCTATTTTAAAATTGATATTTAAAAATCTACCTACTACTCACATGGCTTCTTTTCTGCAACTTTTACATCCTGGTAGGCACGAAGAACTGCTTTGTTCTGCTGAGAGCATTTCAACTTGGTTATGCTACCAGAAGTGGTGGAACACCTGCCTGAACTAACCTTTAAAAACAGTTAAGTAGCACCACTGTTGGTTTTAACTCACTATGATACTGCTCTTTACATTAATGCTTTCACCGTCCCTGTCTTCAGAACAGGACCTCCTCTTGAGGTCATCAGGAATGTTGTTCCTTAGGTCAGCGGGACCTTCTGGACGTGACATTTACAACTTTGTGTCTTCACTGGATATTGTAATTGAGGGCTGGATTTTGACAGCTGGCTCCAGCTGATGATGGTGAGATCCACCACATCTTCAGGTGGGGAGGTATACATTTCGATCACAACAGCTTTTGCTGCCATTCCAGATTTCAGATTAAAAAACTACAAAACTTATTCAGATTTTACCTGGGACAGTCTATTTACTTGAGAAAAAGCTTTGGCAGAATTGACAACTACAGACTGCTCCCATGAATGACATCAAGCCACTGACTAGAACATAAAAGGTTATAATACATAATCCTTTTTAGATCTCTTAGCAGAGATGATCAGCCAATGACCCTATGTCTAGATCTGGCCTGCAAAGCAGTTAATATGGTCTGTGGAAAGAAAAGAGATACCTTCAGCAGACTGTACTTCTGAGGTTGCTCTGTTGATTTCAGTAGGAGCTACTTATGAGAAAGAAATTGCAAGACTTTGTTCCAGGTACTGTCATGGAAAGAAAAACCCTAATGAAATTATCTTTGGAAGTGTACCACTGCAAGTCAGGTATTTTGAAATAAATCCAACGTATCATATTTAATTGCATACGTTTTCTAAAAGCTGTTAAGTACTGAAGGCTCTGGTTTATCTGAAATTGAAAAGGCATCCAAGACTAAATTGATTGAAACTTGACTTTTGGGCACTGAGACTGAGCAGCTGCGATAAGGACCAGATTGCTTGTTGGGTGGCATTTTCCTTTCCAACAATATTGGGAACTTTAGATTTTGCTACAGATTGAAGGAAAATACTACAAAGCATCATGTTTGTGCAGACCAGCTGTAAGCACGGAAAGGCCCACTGTGCCCATTTTGTAAAGGCCCTGAGAGCATCGCCCCACCGGGAGGTCTGGCTGCCAGGGCTTGGGGACAACGCAGCATCAGTGGAGGGAGAGGCCCCCAAGCAGTGCCGCAGGGAGACTGCAGCTGGGACCCAGCCCTGTCCCCGGGGAGCTGCTTCCAGCCGAGGCCACGGCGCTTGGTCCCCACCTGAGCGACACGTCCCACCAGGCCGCTGCCCAGCCTCAGCCCATCCCCATGCGGTGGCCTTCCCTTAGCTGGTAAAGCACGGAGTCAGGATCAAGCGCGCAAGTCTTGCGTTCGGCAAATCCCACTTAGCAAGTCCACAAAAAGCAACAGGGACCGCCGGGCCTCTCCATGGGACCACCAGGGTAGGGCCAGGCTCAGCGTGTAGCTCCACACCTGCCACCCCCGCAGCCGACCCAAAGACTGACGCTATCTTCAGCCAGAGATGGATGAGGCCCTCCAGGAACACCCTCAGCTTGCTCAGTCTCTCTGGTGGGCATTATCTGGAGAAAATAATTTTCTGAAGAAACTCGAGATATGCGTGTCACAGTGATGTCATATCTGCCTTAGAAGGGACTTCAGGATTTTTGCCAACTGCTGTTTACACAAAACTCTGTTAGAATGGTGTCCCGGGCGGGGGGGGAGGGGGCGCAGACAGGGAAGGAGGTAGGAAACAGCTGCGCTGGTAAATATTAGATTTCTTTGTGCTTATATGTATGCCAGACAGAAGAGAGGCTGAGACAATTAAGAAACTTCATTTTTAGCAAAGACATGCTGACAAGACTATTAAGATTTGATTTGTGTGGCACTGGATCACCTACCAGTCCAAATGGATGGGGCAGGAGCACATGATAGCACTTCTGGTGAATTATCCAGAGTATGCAGTCTGGTATTTATACTGGCTTTATATTGTCTGGGGGGAACTGGCAATATCTAGTTTGGCATAAAACTGGCGTGGTACGGACAGAATATGCTCAAACCGATACAAACCAGAACATTTTTTTGGCACATTCAAATCACGTGCCTGCGGCACTTTGCACCATAAGGCTGCAGTGTTTTGGTGCAGTATTCAGTGCCCTAAAATATTCTTGTGTATTGTCTAACATAATTCCAACTGAAAAGCTGAGCGGCAGTAACCAAAGGCTTATACAGAGTGTTCAGAAGCTCTTGTCCTTGTGAACAGCCAGAACCATGTGTCAGAACCAGCTACGCAGTCAAACAGATTCCTCACAATACCTAAATACAGCTAAGAGACATATGTATATCAGCTGCTGTGTGTACCTAGTGCAGACAAACACCAGGAGAACAAGGAGCTATTCAGGCTGCCGGTAGTCCAGGACTACGAGATCCTGCCTACTTGCAGATTTGTGTTGGGCTATCTACTGAGGGCAGCTAGGGCAGGGCTCATTCAGATGTCCTGCTTACTATATTTACTGGCATTCTTTGAGGGGAGACAAGTTTCTAAATTTGCCTTTCACAAACTTTTAAAGCCAGGTACCATCATTGGCAGGGACACAGGTGGCAGCAGTGGTGGTGACCACTGCTAGTGACAGCAGGTCCTATACCTGGCTGCAAAGTACACATACTTGAGGAGAATGCATGAATACAATTTGGGAACCTCTGCTACGCTACTCTAATCAATGCCTTCAAATCACCTGATTAGAAGGCACTAGAGCTAGTCAAGTAATTGTGTGCATCAAATCTAGTTTTCCTAGACACGATGTAGCTGGCACAGTAATATCTAACAATTTTTGTAGTTTGTGGATAAATGTAGGTTTGTATATGTAACTGCTGGAGCATTATTCTTAGTCCTGTGGGCTGGTAGGAGTCAGGAGGGAAGAGGCACTCATTGAAAAAGGCTGAAGAATCAAAGTCTGGTCTGTGTTTAGTATTGGTATATGATCAAGCTATACCAGTGAAGGCTTGCCATCTGCTGATATTTTGTTTAACAAAAAGTGAAAACAAGAAGAACAAGGACATTTGCATTGCAGTTACTGGAGAGTTAATGGATAAAATGGCAAATAAAAAAGTTGATGTGACTCAGGATCTTGAGAACTGCTGCCACTTCATAAAAATAATTCTGTGCATCTCTGTGACAGAAAACTATCACCATAAGCTGCTGCGCTGACCCAAGAAATACATACTACAGAGTAATATGCAACTTCCTCTCCAGATGCCACCAGTAAGGGAGAAAGGGGGTAACAAGCTATCTGTCTGGAGCCAGCTACCCCTGGTATCTACAGTGAATGAGTTCCTGATAATAAGGGGGAATATATGATCTATGCAAATGCCACTAATGGCTTTTCCTGCAGCTGGCTGCCGAAGTTGTTTCCCCTTTGATCATATTTTCCCCTTCCCAGTCTGTCCTCAACACTGTTACAGCTACTGGTACAGTGTTATTTCAAACTATTAATAACATATCTTTCAATATTTGTACTATAAAACACAGCGGGTTTACGTACTTTTTTTTCAAAACATGACTCTATTGCATTATCAACTTTTTTATAGAGAACAGATGAGATGATAGATACAGATATCAGCACAGATGACAGACGCTGTGGCAAATAGCACTGATAGAGCATTATTACCAGAGCAAGAACAATTTTTAGATGTTCCTTTACCACAATGTTGCCAGATGAACTGTGCTGACCTAGACATACAGAACCTGAACTTGTCTGAACATTTTCACTCTGTCCTACAGGGCTGTTGAAATAGACTTCTGTCTGTCCACCTCCTGAAGGACACTGCCAGGAGCGCCGGGGAAGAGGGAGAGCGGCTCACATTTGGATTCCAAAAGGTAAAAGACAGTCTCCTTTGGACAGTGTGGCTAATTCCCACTCCCTTAATGAGCTTTCCCTTCTAAATGGCTATGAGTCAGCATCACGGAAGTGTGATTTCTTACTGATGCATGTATACAGCACCAATACTGTGATAGCAGATTATTGTTACAGATGGCACTCAGAGCAAAGTAAGGAATGAAAAGAAAAATGACAAAAGTTTCATTTAACAGAAAGTTCAGCATGTCTCTTACAAAACCTTTTCTTAATACATCATAGGGAGTTTTGGCCATCTAGCAGATGGCCCTCTACAGTGACTGTTAGCCTCTTCACCTTCCCTTTTGAAGTTGAACTGCATTACCTTGCCAACACAGCTGAGCCCGCCAGCCGGAGCTGTGAGATACCCGAGGCCAAACTCATGTTTCCATTGTTACGGTGCAGTTACCGATGCATCAGACCATCCCAGGATTACACACATCCTGCCAACAGGAGTTTCTCCCTGAGGGGTTGTCATAACAGATTATTTATGCCAGCATTGCACAATTTTGCTACTGCAGTGTGTAAATTTTACACACCTTTAAAAACAGAAAGGAGATTATTTCTACATTATGAACAGTCATGTAGACTGGTAATGACTGAGCGTGTAGAGCTGCACAAATATCACAAAGTAACGCCCTGTGCTTCCTACAAAACCAGAGATCACTGTTGTTTATAGCTACAAGTTGGGTGTACGCTTCTTTGCTAAAGGATGAGCAGCTGTGGTTTCACTGTGCTCTCCAGGCAAATGTTAGATCAAAATTAGATCAAAATGACACATGCTCTCCTACTTTGCTTTTTCTTCTAATGTAAGAAATGAAGTTAGCCACTGTTGCCCTTGCATCAGCTACACACATTTGAGATACTTTGTTCTGTTTCTGAACCTGAATTCTACACTTTTTAAAAAACATCTTGTGCTTTTATAAACAAAATAAGCTCATGATTAGCAGATACCAAACTATGGTTAGGAATCTCATATTATTCTCACTTTAGAGAGGGAGGAATGACAGAAAGGCTAAGGATGCTGATTTCAAAAGTGGTCTGATCTGAGACATTCTGGAATTTCCAGATCACCCTGGGTTGCCACAGAGGTCGGCAGCCCTTGGTTATGGAAAGCGCTGCTGTATGTGTCTAGCCTTGGGTGGGTAAAAGATGAAGTTCTCAAAGGCAGCAGTCACTTTTGACAGTGTTTTGCCCTAACAGATAGTGCACAATGCACAAAAAAGTGGATGGTGGGCTGAGAGTTGGACCTGTCTATCCACATTTCATGTTCATTTTATGACCTCTTTTACGGTTAGAAAGATGAACTACATCATAGGCTTCTCCGCAATTCAGAATGCAATTGTATCAGAGGGACAGACTAGTTCATGGTGATAACAGTTAATGCTTTTGCCAAGCTCAAGAACTACTACTGAGACATGAAGCCAGGGTATCTTCAAATCCAGACCCCTGTAAGCAACAAAACGCTGCCCTTTAATGACTGCTGGATCAGCTCTGTCACTTGAAAAAGGGATTGAAATGAGTACTAAAATTAAAGTAGTTTTAACACTGCAGTTTCTAAATGAGTTGTAAAATAAGCTGGGACAAGGTTGCATGAGAAACATTTGCTATTAAGAGTAAAACCATGGGACTTGAGCCAGGCCAGCTGTGCTACTGCTCCTCCTTTGCTCCTGTACCAGTACGTGCCAGAGGCTACAGAGTCTGGAGGTAGAAAATACGTTTCATTGCTCTCATTTGATTCCCTCAGGCTGACACATGGAGTGGAGTTGACAGGCTCCACGGCAAGCTGTGTCTAGCCTTCTTTGGCTGGAGGGAGGATTGCTGATACATTGTGCTTTGAGTTTTGGCAGGAGAGACCACCAATGCTAAAGTAAAAGAAAAGAAAGAGACTTTAGGTTACTGAGTCTTTAAGGCAGGGTTGCCTGTGGTATACAAGTTTACAAGCAGTGTGAGAAATGGGTCATAAAAAGGTCCCCATTTAGTTAGATGTAATAGCCAGTTAGCTATTCACAGGCTGATGATCAAGTGAAAGGTGCTCAGGGAAAATCTAACTTAATCAAGCACTTGAAGTCAGGACTCAAGAGGGCTGGGGTCAAGAGACAGAGAAGGTCAAAGATAAGGGTCTGGATATGCAGCAAGATGTAGTGAAGCTAACAAGCAAACAAGCGATGTGAAAAGAAAAATATATGGGTCACAAATTATCCATTTGAAATTACAGACATAAAAAATTAAAAGAATTTTCATATGTGGTTTAGCAAGAGAAACCACATCTGTTGATTCATTTGAAGAACAGCAACAGGAAGATCTAAATTTGGAGTAAGTATCAGTAAGGCAAAATAAAATACTTATATTTGCTTTATAGAAAATAAAGGTGGAAGATGGTCAACCTCTCAAGTGTAGTAGAAATGTGAAGTGACTTGAACTCAAAACTATTTAAATGTGTTATGTAGCAACACAAACTTTAAATGCTTATTTTTATAAACAATGGGATCCAATAAATAATACAGACCAGTTACTGAGGGATGCACATTTACATCAGTCCCAGCTAGTTTATTTTCCAGCAAACTGGAAACAATCTTTTCCTTCTTTTCAGGACCATGAGTTTGTGAATGCACTGTAACTTTTTCTACACATGGATCCATTTTTATGATTTCATTATTTATTCAGCACTCATATGAAAATATTCTTACCAGCCTAAGCATTTTAGCATTCTTACATCGTATTACCTTGAATAACTGTGTGTTCAGTAATGTATACACATTGAACTTGAAGTAGCTAGTATACATCAGCAGAGGTAAAGAGCATGAGGTAAAGATCCTAGCAGCTCAGTGGTTGACATATTTACTGAAGTGTTTCCTCCACATCAGCTATTCCTATCTCTTAGCTATAAGGAGAAGATTTAAAATGCAATTTAAATCAATCAGTGCATATAGAGGAATGTGAATTCCATTGTTTCAGGATAATTTATTTTGCTTTATCTTATAAAAAGGGAAAGACATTGTTAAGAAATATAATATCCCGCATTTCAGGATGGTGTGGTGTCATGTTATGTTTCTGTATTAAAGAATCAAACCCATCTCTGAATCCAGACAGCCCCAAACCATCTATAAATGCATTATTATAGTTTGGTTAATTGGAAAACACCCTAAAAACATACTGAAATTATGTTTGGCCTGGTTTCCATACATATCAAAGAGGAGAGATTCCTGGCAAACCTGGAATCTGTATTTTGAACAAGGAGTTTGCCAGCTGGCTTTTCACATTCTGTAACAAGTTTACGCATTACTTTAGAAAATGTACTGAACTAGATCTGATTGAACGTTACGAAATAAACCATTGTAATAACAAAACAAACTACTTTATCTGGTAGACCTAGCAGTTTCCAGTGTAATCGGCAAGCAAATTATAACAAAATTATTGTCTTGATCTTGAATTCATTAAAAAAGATGTGTGAAACTTGGAAACACTATCAATGCAGCATATTTCTCCCTTTTTTTTTTCCCCACTGTTTACGTTGCAGAAGAACCTTTTACTTTGCTTGCAAGCCTTTCATTACAGATTGGTGCTCTCTCCTCCCTCGCGTCAACAGTAAAAAATTGTTGCTCGCCTTTTATACAGGGTCCAACTGGACCTAAACTCCGCTTAAGTCAGTGGGACTGGCACCGCATCGTTCCTCCCATGTCTGGCAGGGTGCTTTGCAGACACAGAGGTGACAAAGCCCTTGCTCAAGAAGCTTACGCTGCACTAGAGACATCAGCGACCAGCAATAGGCCCTACTAAGAAGAAAGACAGGGAAGGTCAGCAGCCACGGGCACAGGGAGTGCAAACAGATTGCCTAAGCCATTTTGTTTAGTGTATCCATCTTACCCCCTTTTTTAACCACCCTCTCAGTTCTTTTGAATTTGATACAGTCAAAGAGAGTCAGCATAGAGATTAGCAGTGGGAAGGCAGTCAAAAAAGCAAGCCCTGAGGGAAGATCTGAACAAGAAGGTGGATTAGGATCTCCTGCCCGTGTGGTGAGGTCAGGTGAGGTGGCAAAGGAGGATCAGCAGCTGGCATGCCATCGCACAGGCTCCAGAAAGGTAAGGGAACTTGATTTTTCCTTTCTGTAAACTCTGTTTTTCTACCAACATAATGCCGCAAGCGTGGGCATGCGATTTTTTTTTTAACCAGGCATCCAATATTGCCCTGGCCTTGTGCTGCGTTAGCGCCAAGTGCCCCACGCTACTGACTGACATGCTGGTGGGTGCCCGCGGCTCCCCGTCGTCCTTCCCCAGATACGCTGCAGTGGCGATATAGCGCCGTTATCCTGCCACAGGTAGGGGAAAAGGCTTTTACTATAGATAATACGGCGACCGCACCGGGCCAACATGGCCCCCGAGGGCAACGCTGTGAGGGGAGGCGGCAGCCTCACCCGGCCAACATGGCCCCCAAGCCCAGCGCCGTCAGGGGAAGCGGCGGCGGCCGGGTGCGGGCCGCGGTGCTCCCCGCCCCCGCTCGGCGGCCGCCGCGCAGGCGCCCGGCGAAGCGAGGCGGGCCGGGGCGGGCCGGCGGCTTTGCCAGGGGAACGGCGGTGTTGACGGCCGCGGCCCGGCAGCCCGCGTTCCGCCATGCCCGTGCGCTTCAGGGTGAGGCGGCGCGGGGCTGCCCGGGCAGCGGCCGCGGCGGCGGGGGCCGGGGGGGGTGCGTGCGTGCGCGCCCCGGCGGGCCGTGCGCTGGGCGGGCGGGCGCGCGGGGCCCCGGGCCTGAGGGGCGGCGGGCCCGGCGGGCCCCTGCAGCCGGCAGAAGGAGGGGGTGCAGCCGTTTCTGGGGTGCCACCGGCGAAGCAGGAAGGGGGAGACACTTGCGCTAAGGAGCCCTGGCTAACAAAGGCAGAAGGAGTTCAGTGGTGTGGGTGGCAGAGGGTTCAGGCTGTATTTGTTCCTGAAACTTTACTCACTTAAAGATATAAATAAGTTTTTTTGCATACTTTTTGGTGCATGAAATTATTCCACGCTTTTTTCTGGAGAGCAGTCAAGTAGTTTTTGCTCTTCGATGGGGGTGGGTTTGGAAGATGCAGAGCAACCTGCCAGCTCAGCTGAATCCTGCAGCGGCCTTGTTAGTGTTTTTCCCCTTGGAGATCTGTTACCAACAGAAGCAGAGAAGCAGGATATGCACCGGTTGCTTGACAGACACCTCTCTGTTTGCTACAGGGACTGAGTGAATATAAGAGAAACTTCAAATGGAAAACCCCAGAGTTTTGTAGCCCGTCCCAACAGCAGAAATCCTTGTGGGCAGGACTTCGGTCGGATCAGTTTGGTAAGCGCCCCTGAGAACTGCCCACTTGATTGCAAACCCCGGCGCTGTCCAAGCCGGCTCTGGTAAGGATGAGCCTGGGCTGCAGTAGGCCTAGAGAGGATTGCTGTGATTGAGTGCATGGCCACAGCGAACTGGTAGTGTTTGCAGTTTGTGCACTTTATACAGTTAAAAGTATATTCCTGGTCATCGTTTAGAATATGTTTTTGAATGCCATATTCTTTCTGGCTACACTGAAACTTTCTTTTAATGTTAGTGCTATTTATATAAAACCTGAAAAATACGTGGTTTCTGACATGCAGCATAAGCTGAGTCCCAAACATGAAGCACAGATGCAGTGTTAACTGATACATGGGGTGTAGAAGGAGGCATTGGGTTACCTGTGGTGCATGGAAACAGTAAGTAAAATTCTGTATTTAAGAGGAGACTAACTTGGGGCAAAGTTTGCTACAAAGTAAAATTGTTATGAAGACTAACAGGGACAGCTCACTGAAAAAAAAGATGAGCATTAAACGGAAAAGCTTGTGATGCTGTAGTCTAGGAGTTAGGCGTTGTAGAAGTTATCATGGCAGGAAAATGTGGGGTTGGGAAGTAGAAGACAAAGGAAATAGCATCTGGATTGAAAGGCCCATAAGGAGTTGAGGAACAGGAGTAAGCTGGAGAGTGATGACAGCTGCAGTGCTTTGAAAAGGAGCAGTAAAAAATAGGAATTATTGTAGTGGCACAAGACAGATTAACAAAATTGTGCAATTCAGTGCAACCGCACTATGCAGTCTGTGTAATTAGAGTCTAATATATTAATTCCTACAATATGATACGCGTTCTAAATTACGACCTAGTAATTAAGAAACGACCACTGGGAGTAGGGTTTGTTTTTGGTCGAGATGCTAGACATTTTAATAGGTAATGTAATCTTGCTAAAGATTATGCTTTGTATATATTACTGCTTTCTTCCATTACTGCAAAATATATATTTCTTTAACCTTGCTTTCCCTGGCAGTCGGCTCTATGTATGGGTACCTGTATTGAAGAGTATAATGTGCACGAATTCTGAAACATCCCAACATCCAAACACATTAACTTCTTTTTAAAATTGTAATCTATGCTTCTTTTCCAGTCAAATTAAACTGCAAATTTTACAAGACTTGCAATAAAGTCATGAGTTAGCAATACAGCAGTTTCTCTTGCTTCTCACATTGTAGCAGTGTTTTTGTGCGTGCTTGATGTAGTTTTCCTACATCTTTGTGTTCATTTTCACTCCCACCTCTTTTCTGGCCGTTTAACCATCTACATCTTCAAATATCACTCTTGACACCTCATAGGACTTGCAGATTGTTATTGATAATTCACTTATTGTTCTTCCTGTTGAAACACATAGTTGGCAGTTTTAAGAATGACTTGGAACATGACCACAAAAAGTTAACAGCTGCAGGTGCTCCGAGTTCCTTCCTGCTACTTTTCCAGTGTTTTTCCACTGGAATTATTTCCTACCACCTGTATGTGGTGTTCTCTCTTTCTATGTTGCTTTTTCATGAGACAGGAGTTTCTCTCCTAGAAGGTGTTTCTTTCAGCCAGTTAGGGGCCTTCACTTATTTTTCCATTGCAGTTGAGCACTTTGCAGTTGGATTATGATTTCCTGCTTTAAATGTGTTCGGTCATTCAGTCCTTTTCTTAAAATGGTGGGTTAATTTTATTTTCATCTGCGTGTGTAAAGGCCAGCAATTCTTTAAAATAACTTGATACCTGCTTTTGTTACATAGTTTTTTTACGATTTTGGAAATGTTTTTGTGTTCGTAGTGTAAAAAGTCGCCAGCTATCTGAGATGGTTTTAAATCACAGTTGTATTAGATGGATAGGGATCTGTCACTGTCCTGTCACAATCGGTGAGAACCTGTTCAGCAAGGTATATTGTGCATGTGTAATGAGAAGCGTTTGTGGCATACTTTATCGCTGCAGGTTGGTTATTCTGTGTCTGTGTTAACCACATTCTTTTCACTGGCTGTGTTAATTTTGTTGTTGGTGTTCAACTCCCAGAATCAACTTGCAAAAGATTGTCCTGTGGCCGTATTTGCTTTATAGGATTTTATCCAACATGGTCCTGGAGCACCGTGTTCCCATCTCTCTTTAGTGGAAAGGAAAGGCATTCGGAGATAGGAAAGAAGACAGAATTTCACAGCCGTGCCCGTAATTCATAGGCTGTCATTGCTCAAAAATACTAAAATAGTTTTTCCTAATAATCACTTGTATGATAAACTTTCAGTTTATTCTTGTAATAGAGTGATACTATGTCTTCAGTAGAATGTTTTTGTTAAACCTAATGTGTCTTTTTCAGGAATCACAAGAGAACCAAACTTCATTTCCAAGAGAAGGGTACCTTACCATAATCCACAGATTTCAAAGTCCTTTGAATGGACAGCAGATTGTGATTTGAATGATCCACTTGAAACTGAAGCTCTTAGAACTGCAGAGTTGCACACAGACCACAACAACAATGATGTGAATCAGGAAAAAATTGAAACACCAGAAGGACCCAGACTCCCCCCAGAAGTTTGGTCACATTCGGTAGATTCTAGAGGTGAAACAGCTCTTGCCCTTGCAGAAAACAACATGAAGAGATTACCCTCTGCAGCTCCACCAAATCAAAATGAAGCATTTTCATCTCCAAAAAAGGAGTTAGAAAAAATGGGTAATGGGGTAAGGGAAGATTTTTTTTTTTTTAATTGACCAGTATAAAAATTACTAATCTGATACTTACAGTAATTCAATGCACATACACCAGCCTCTTATCTAACTCTCTCCTTAGTTCTGTATTTTGATATTCTACGTTGTAGCTTGTCAGTTGGGAGAACAGTACTTTGAGACCAGATTTTGGTTCCACTTAGGTCAATAGGAATTTGCCCTTCATGTACCATCACTATTGATTTCAGTTAAACAAGGATTTAGCCAATAATATACAGACTTTTTGGGGTTGTTGGCTATAATGAGAAAATGTACTTTGCATTCATTTAGTTCATACAACCAAAAACCAAACCATTGGTTTGAAAGTGTGCATTGAAAGATATCTGACTTGCAAAACGTTGTAGGAAAGGGAACAATCAGTGGTTTTTTTTTCTTGTCTTTTTTATGTTGTCAGTTTCACAGAGTCCTTCAGAGGAAAGCAGGCATGAATATTTCACGTTTAAACACTTTCCCCAGAAATTCTGAATATCAAAGCCAATTTGTTTGGAAGAGTCCTCATGAAAAGTCACCAATACTTGCAGCTGAACAGGTAACTTTAAAGAATCCAAAAAGTAAATGAATACTTTCTTTTATGTAACAGCAAAATTGCTTACTTTCCAAGATTTCCGTTCTTCCTCTTTTGGTAGAATGACAAATTCTTGGGGAATGACAAACTTGAATGTTTTTACATGATTTCCCCCCCCCCCCATATACAAAAGTGCAGTATAATTAGATTTGTTTCCCTGTGATTCTTTATTGTAGTCAGGTCTAATTACTCGTTCTCCTTATCCCTGGTTGTATTCAGTCCTTTTGAACAGGACCATGTTCTTCTGTTTGCATTGATTTACCTTGGGAGTTCTAAGATCCTACTCAATGTTACCCTTCATTTTTATCATTTTTATGTTATCTAGTATATAGCTAATCAACAGAGGAATGTTCAGGTGTTCTGTATTGTAACGACATGTCTTGCCACTGAAATCATTCAGGTTTCACTGTTTATTCTCATGGTCTTGTATGGGTTACCACAGTTTCTTATTCGCAGTCTCCATCTCTGTGCACATATACTTCTAAGCCCTAAAGTGCATCTCTGTAGTGTTTTTGCTTTTATGAGAGCTACTTATATTTAAAAGTAGAGTCTTCTGATTTTAAGATACTGTTGTGGCATTTTAATGCACCTTATGAGTTTTTGGACTTTCTGGGATTGGAAATGCTGCTATTTCTAATCAGACCACAAAGAGTAACTCTGATTGTGAGACTGCTTTGTGTTTTCAGTTTATTGTTACTGGGATCAGGACTTAGAAGACTCAGTCCATCTTTTGGTCAATTTACAGTATAAAATAGGCACTTCTGCTTTTATTTTGTCTTTTGTTTCTTCACTAGGAGTATATACATTAATGGGATTACTACAGATGGTGCGCTCTCTGTTTTTATCCGCAGGTAGCAGATTTGTTCAGTAACAGCTTTCAGAGGCAATAAATGTTGATAACTAGGATCAATCACTGTCCTGTCTTTTTCTGTTGGAATGCCAAGCAGGTGGACTTAATGTGAGATATCTGTTTCCCAGCAGTCCCTTATCCAAGGAAAACTCACTGAAATGCGTGACAATAGTATAGAAGCCAAAGGACCATTTGAGGAAGAGGCAGGTCCCAGAAAGTCACCTTATGGAAAATTTCATAGAGAATTCCGTTTGGTTCTATTAGAAATCAGTTTGATAATTTCATTGTTGATGCTTGTGAACGTTGTGCTATTTCAGAAGAGACTGTGAAATCTAAAATAGCAAACTTTTTTTTCACAGCTTATACAGAATAAGAAGCTGTAAGAATATGTCTATAGGCACTGTAAATCCTTAGATAAATAGAACTTAGAGAAAATCTAAATATGTATAAATGTTTGCAGGTTCTAAACTTAAGATTAGAATTTCATGATAAAAATCATACATGTTATCAAACTGATATTCTTTTGATTGCTATTGATATGATGGAGAATATACCTGAACACTCAATAATGACAATACCTTTCCCTTGAAAAGATTCTGTGAAAATATCAAAGTTATCCAAGGTAGGTTGTAAGTCAGACCTAAACTCTCATAGCAAAGCTGGGGAAAACCTATGCTTGTGACATAGGACATGGTCTTTTAATTCAGCACCCGATGAGGAGACGATACCTGACCAAGTATTAGGCAAATTCTCTACCTTGGTTTATAATACAGTATTGATCAGAAAATAGCGGATAGCTCAAATTACCCAAGCCCTAAGCATCCAGTTCTAAAACACAGAACAGTTGTCTGTTACGTATGGACTGGACATGCACTGAGGACTTATAGGGAAGTTTAATGCTATACGTTTTAAAAAATATGATCCTACATACAACTCTGAAGGTGAACTGTCTTCCCAAATAAACAAAACCTCTCTTAGTGAACTTCAGTAAGAACGGCGTTTGACCACAGGTTTAACTGTGTCTGACTTGGTCACTTTTAAATGTATTTTTATCAGATTAAGTTTCTC
Source organism: Gymnogyps californianus (assembly GCF_018139145.2). Lineage (NCBI taxonomy): Eukaryota > Metazoa > Chordata > Aves > Accipitriformes > Cathartidae > Gymnogyps > Gymnogyps californianus. The sequence continues at coordinate 179,723,105 of NC_059471.1, forward strand.
TTCAGTTTGTCCTAGAAGTTAATTATCTGCACATGCTGTATTTGTACATATGACCGTCTCTCTGCTCATATGTGAGTGTGTTTGCATGAATTGGTTAACTGATTTTGAAAATTTAGTCTTAAGGTAAGCAAATCACACTCTTTTTTTTTGTTTTCTTCCCCCCCCCAGGTTATTTGCAACACAAGTAAATCCATACCTCCGTTTAAATCTCCTGCAATTACTTCTGAAACTGCATATGAGAGAAATTTCAAAGGGTCTCCTCCTGTTAAGGGGCCACAAGAGAGAAGTGGTTCAGAAGAGAAAGAATTTCCGGTTTGTAAACAAGTAAATATTTCCCTAAAAGAAAGGCATTAGTGTACTTCTATAATTTTGATTGTTCTTTTTTATAATGCAGGGGTGGGTTTATTTTGAAATTTTTTAGTTACATTTTAGAGCTGTTGCTAATGACACTGGAGTCAGTTAGTAGTGGTTTTGCTATAAAAGACTGAAAATAACACTGTGCAGCTCTGTTTGCTCTTAGGGGTTTCTGTAGTGGGTTCTGTAGTTTCTGTAGTGCATTTGTTCAGTTTATAGTGACATTTTAAGTATGTTTTTCCTGTCACCTTAATTTATGAGTTTTCAAGTGGGTTCTTTTTTTTTTTTTTTTTTAATTGAAACTTTGTTTTTAGTCATTAGGATAGTTTCTGAAATCTAAATCTCTGATTTATACTCTCATTGGTACCAGTGTAGTCTCTTGGTATGCAGGAGGGCTGGATGGGAGGTCTGGAACTTTTTGGATCTCATAGATCACACATAGTGTGAATTAAAAAAAAATATTTTGATGTATGGAAGATGCCACAGTTGGAACTGATTTTCAGCCAATAGTTGGAATTTGAAGAAACATGGAGAAGGGTTACAATTAATTTCCCTTTGCCTTGATAAGTTGAAAGGTAAGTAATTGTATTTAGCGCAGGGCTATAACAGGACAAAACATTACAATGTCTTTTTTGAAAGTAATTTGGCTGTCTGAGGCCTTGCATTTCCTTGTCTTGCTGTTGGCTTGGACAAACTTACGCGGACTTTTAGGAAACATGGCTATGGCCATTTTACCAGATACATGTAATGAAAAGGAATTGTTTCAGACTGAGACCTTCTAAAAATAGGTGGGAGCAATTTGGACTGCATGACAGCTAACCTGTTTTGCAAGGTGGACATATGAATGTCTATTTTTGTAGCAAGCTGCCAAGTGTAGTGTTGTCTAAATTCCTGCAGGTTAGCTAACCATCCTTCAGGTAGAAGGACCGCATATGAGTCTCTTCAGTACCCATCTCTGTTCCTTGATAAAACAGAAAGAGCCATTGTCAGACAACGTGTTCACTAGGACCATTACTGAGCAAAATGCATACTTAACATGGAGTGCCTGTGGCTCAGTTTAAGCTGTTGGCACTTTTGACGTTCTTAAAAATGATTGTTGGCTTGGAGACTTTATCATTTAAAACTCAGACCTGCCCAGTGCTTTAAATCTCACCTGGGAATGAACAATTTTATATCCCCTTTTGCCTCTTTCAGCAGATGTGAGGAAAGCTTGAAAGGCATGAGGCTTTCAGGAAGCATTTATTTGTTTTTAATATTGGAAATTCAGTTTATGTTTTCCCAAGAGAGCTAATAAAGTGAAGGAAGAGAAGGCATGAGAAGGGAATTTTGGTGGAAGTGTCTAAACCACTTTTTGTTTATACCAATATCTCTTCTCTGATGAATATCTTGAAAAAGTTTTGGGGGACTTTGGTGGGCTTCTTTTTTTTGCTTTCCTTTTTCTTTTCCCTTGAATTTGAACAATACCTATGAAGATCTCTAGCAGAATCAGAAATCATGCATGAGATTTCCAAGAGGATAAAATAAGCAGGAAAAAAAGTATCTTCGATGTGAAAACTGAACAAGTCAGTCTGACCCTTTATAAACCAGAATGGCAGCAAATTAAAAATTTGCCTTTTGGTTTACTATAAATTGGTTTATATTGCTTGACTATAAAGCTAAGAGTTTTTATTTGTTTTATTTATTACAAATTCCAGAAATATACACGTTAAGTCTTACACAACTCAGGTTAGAATGCACAGGTATCGTGTTATTTCATTTCTGTGTTTCATGTTAAATGCATTTTGTAAAGCGTACAAAATGGATCATTTAACTAATTGAATGTTGCACTCAGAATCTTGGCTTTGGCTAGTTTATTTTTGTATTAACAAAGGAATGTAATCTTTTTTGTATTAAATATGCAAAACAGCTAACACTAAAATAAAATTAACTTTTTGCAAAAGTTTGATGTCAAAAGGAATTTGAGGGTTTTCAGATTGTTAGCTAATGTGGTATTTTTAAAATTATCTTTGCCTTAGAGTAAGAGGGAAGAACCGTTTCAAAAGCCAGCAGAAGATGCAGCAAAACAAGGGAAATCAGAACAGAAACATCCTAAACAAAAAAATAAGCAACATATCAGTCCAAAGCCCCTCTCTTTACATACAAGTCGTGGGTATGTATAAAATAGGAAAATCTAGCCTAGTGAATAGGTGTACAGCAGCCTAATATTTAGAATGATGGACGATGGACCTTTAACCATGCCATGCTACAGTTGCAGGGGCAAATGCCCCCTTGCAGTGCTGGGATTGAGCTTCCTGTGGGTACATCTAAACCTGGTGTTAATTTCCATCCCCTTCTCTGGGCAGCGGAAGTAGAAGCTTTGTAACCACACTCGTTCAGTTGAACCTTCTGATGCAATAATAATATTATTAATAATTTTAACATGAATGAAATTAAATTGGTGCAGTGCTGCTACTAAACTTTCAGCGAGTGGTTTGGAAGTTGTAGTCACCTTTCAAACTACTCTCCTGTGCTTGCTCCACACCTTAAAAGTATGATGATTGTACTTAATGTCTGCTTTTTCTAGTCCGTACCACCTTCTGTCCCAGAGTAACAAAAGCAGACACATGAGGTAAAGGGAAGTAAAGCAATCTGTCCCATTTAGGGTAATCTGACAAGCATGGAAATAGAATGAAATTATATGTGACTGAGCGCTATTGAAGTATCTTTTTCTTCTGCCACATACCTACATTGCAGGAACTGAACTCATGTTCCCATTTTCTACACATCTGAGATATGCCAAGAGAAATAAAATCCCAGAATGGATGTAGGTTTTAAAATGCATAAATTAATCCATCTCTGCTGTCTTTGTGCTTAATGTATGTCCCAGTGATAGCTTTCATTCACATGACCTCCTGGCAGTGTTAAGGCATTAGATTAAAGATGGGAGAGGAGACTTACCTAGGTCTGAATGCTGTTGGATATTGGGAGATAATTACAAAATGATCACCCAAAATTCTATGAAATAAAATTGCTTTATGAAAAAGTGAGTGGATATAGTGTACTTAAAACCTTTATCTCTCTAGTTTTCGTAGCTCTTTGACATAGTAGACTGTAGTCAATTTTGCAGTGAGTAGTGTGTAGAATTCTTGATCATTTGCTATGACGTCTTTCATTTAAGGACAAATTTCTGTCTCTCATGCCTTCACTGTGGTAACACAAGACAAAAGTTTCCAAAACAGTCACTGGGCAAATAGCTGTCAAAATGTGCAAGTTCTCAATATGCAGCAGGACTGTCACTTCGTTATGCAAGCTGCATTGCATGGCCTGCTTTTGCAGCAGAGTGACTGGGATCAAGGCACAGCAGTGATGTGTTTTTTGAGCTAATCCATTAGTTTTGCAACCAAAACTGAAGGAATTCTGTCAATTTCGAAGAAAGGGACATATGGAAAGAAATATTGAATATAAAGGGATTTTTTGCCTTGGTATTTTTCTTTTTACAAGGTGCATTTTGTTCTCTGACTTCAGGCTTTTATGATCTATTTCTGAAGAAGGGCTGAAAAAGAGGGCTTTTTCACCCAGTGCTGAATATATTAAAATAAAGTTAGTAATGTTCTGAAGCAAGATTAAAAACAAAAACCTCTTTAGATTTAAGCTGATAAATCCACAGTTCAGTGCTTAAGGACTTGAAGTATTACTTATTGCCTGCTATAGGTTAGATGGTGTTCATTTTTCTGTGTGTGTATGTATGTGTGTGGCAGAAGGGAAAATGAATCCGTCTTTTCAAGTACTGAGGCCTTTTGAAGATCAAAGCCAGTAGGACATAGTTAGATGAATTATACTGACCATTGTTCTGGTAGTCAGATGTTTCTAGCCCCAACAGTTCACCCCACCCATATGCAGAGCGTCTTTAGAGTGCAGTTCATAGAAGGAAATGTCTCAGACACAGTAGTGCCAAACCAGGCATTTTTACTTAAATGCACCTTCATCAGTGGCTTAAACTAAGATGCTCCACTTTGCATTGAAGTAATTGAGGCTTATGTGTGTATTATGTTCTGCTGATTTGGCTGTCAGGGCAAAAGCTTCTGGCAGAAGGGTTGTGAGGAAAAACCAACAGGAGTAACTACTTCAAGAGTCACCAACTGTGAATGAGCTTTTTCACAGCTTTCCTAGTTGTGTTGGTATGGATGAGCTGTGTTTCAAAGCATGCGCTTTTCACATCTCAGCCCTGGCATTTAAGTGCAAGTATACTTATGATTGTTGATACAACTTTAAAAGTGCTTTTAAAGAGTATTCTGGATATCACGTTTTACTCTTTCTGTCTTTTTTTCCTGATTCTTTATTTCTTAGGAAGATGAACACTGAATATAGGTCAAAATTTTTGTCTCCAGCCCAGTATTTCTACAAAGATGGAGTTTGGTCTCGTATCAGGAGTAAACTTCCCAATCAGGTGAGTATTCTTAAAAAATATGAAGCCTGAGTATGCTTTGTATTTTGATTTTTATATGCAAAAAACTTTGACTTGTGTTTATAAGATACAGTTTTGAGATTGTAATGCTAATGACTCAAGCTCCCAAAGGTGAGTATACGAAGATTAGGTTCTGACAAGCCAGTGTAATATGTAGTAAGAAAAAAAAAGAGACAGTGTGATTTAAAGAATATATTAAATGTGACATGCAAAGTGAGGGAGGAGCTTTGTTTCCCTTACAAATCAGAATCATCCAGAATGGAGTCTCTTGGAGCAGATAATTGTAGCGTTGATGTTCAGCCTGGTTGTAACAAGCCTAAGTTTTCAAAATGTGGAATTAGATGATAGGAGATTCCAAGGGAATAAAAGGAAAAGGCCAACATGTATCAGCCTAGGTCAGCTTGATAGTCAAGATCAGTTTATTGGCTTGCCATGCTGAATCCATTCAAAGCAGTCAGCTGAATTCAGTCATACACAACACAAAATTAAGAGTTTCTGTTGCAAGTTTCAGCCAATCTAGGTATTTTCATGTAGTTTATTCAGTAACTGTGATCAGTATTATACTGTATAGGAACTTGTTTGACAGAACTCTGAAAATGCTGAACAGCTTCAGGAGCATAGGATTTCTGAGCAGGAGTATTGAGTGGTTTCCTGAATTAGTCAAGTAAATCAAAACCATTAGCAGTGTGCTAAGAAACTGCTAGAGCTAGTTCTGCAACTGTCCGATTTCACTGAAGTGACTCAGGCTTCTCCCAGCTGATAGAGGGAGCCTTCATGAGACACTGTGTGTTGCTAAATGTGTGGCAAATACTTGGAAATGTGAGTTTCCTCGTCATTTGGGACCAAGCTGATGTGGAAGACAGAACTGGAGCGGATCGGTCTAGAGTATTGGGCTTTGAGATTTTGGAAATGACGTTCTCTGGGAATTGCAGGAGTAGTGTGGTAGCATTCAGTTTTATGTTTTCTCACTGGACTTGATCTAGCAAGTCATTTTATTTCTCTTTTTAGGCAAAAAGAAATCTATATTGAATATATATGAAATACTGAATGAGAACTAGGTCTCAAAGTTTAAAGTATATCGTAATTTGAGATAATTCATAATCGGATTTTGTGTACGCATGCATGAGATAATCCATTCTGTGAAAACAGCCTTGTGAGGATGTTAGAGGACTAAAAATAAGCAATATTTTTATTTTTTATATGTATTGATATATGCATTAGACTTAGTATTACCGTCATTAAGGCTGTAGAATAAACTATTGCACGCAGCCTGACTGTAAGCAGTATACAGAATGTTTCCATAGAATATTATGTCATTTTTCTGGTGTGTAAGGCTTTTGTCTGGTGATTGGATGTTGCATCAGTATCATTCAAAGCAGTCAGGAGCGGTGCTCAGCTTCTGAGCACCTGACTGGTAGGCAAGTAAAGGGAAAGGGATGCATTGCCTTGGAGTAGATTGTGTTTGCGGCACAGCCAGCTGGGAGGAGTCACTGCAGTAGAATCAAGGGAAAGAATGAGGAGACTGCAAGTGGAGGCTGGGTGTCCTGCTTTAGCAGGCAGGATCCTTTTTGGGTCGTGTTTGAGAGATGTAGGAAGTAAATACATGCGGTATTTAGTTAGAGCATATGAGAAACGAAGAAATTCCCACACTGTAGATATGTGATTTGGATGTGTCTGACTTTTCCATGGAGATTTTCTTGCTGACAAGGGAATTGCAGAGGAAACTAGGAGGCAGTCACTTGGGAGTAGGCATGAAGTATTCAAAAAAGAATTATTAGGAATTTTAGGGCCTTCTAAATGAAGGAGTTGTGCTGGGTAGCTGGAAGATCCAAATGCATTTTAAGACTATAATAACAAATGTTTTGTTGATGACAAATGTGCTTAGATTACATACACATTTTTATATATGCATACCTACATTAGATCCTAGTATGAGTTCATGTAGAAGAAACTTTTATAATTGGAATTACCTGAATTTCTCCTCTCTCTTAGACTTCAAATCACGTGCCTGTGAGCATATGTCATGGTTTAACCCCTGTAGGCAGCTGAGCCCCACCCAGCCGCTCACTGACTCCTCCCTGGTGGGATGAGGGAGAGAATCAGAAGGGTAAAAGTGAGAAAACTCATGGGCTGGGATAAGGACAGTTTAATAGGTAAAGCAAAAGCTGCATGCGCAAGCAAAGCAAAATAAGGAATTAATTCACTCCTTCCCATCGGCAGGCAGGTGTTCAGCCATCTCCAGGAAAGCAGGGCTTCATCACACGTAATGGTTACTTGGGAAGACAAACACCGTAATTCCGAATGTCCCCTCTTCCTTCTTCCTCCAGCTTTTATTGCTGAGCATGATGTCATATGATCTGGGACATCCCTTTGGTCAGTTGGGGTCAGCTGTCCCAGCTGTGTCCCCTCCCAACTTCTTGTGCACCCCCAGCCTACTCACTGGCAGGGCAGTCTGAGAAGCAGAAAAGGCCTTGGCTCTGTGTAAGCACCCTTCAGCAGTAATTGAAACAACAGTGTGTTATCAACACTGTTTTCAGCATAAATCCAAAACATAGCCCAGTACAAGCTACTCTGAAGAAATTTAACTCTATCCCAGCCAAAACCAGTACAGCATATCAAACTGGTTTTGCTAGTAGACAAACAATAGTATTTAGCTTGTGTAAATGTGATACTGTGGGGGATTTTTTCTACATAGAGTTTTTTTAATTCGTTATTGTCTTGTTAATATTTCCATATATATCGTTGAGGGTTATAACTCTTCAAAAAGAAGTTTTTTGTGGGTGTAGTGAAAACAAAGAGCAATATTAAAGCTTGGAATTTTCCGGTCTTCAAGACAGATTGGAAGAAAACCAAGGTTAATTCGTAAAACCTCTGTTAATACAAGAATAAAAATCCTGATAGACCTGATCTGTGGCCAGGCTTTTTTTTTTTTTAAAAGCATCCATCAATATTTCTGTTCTAAGAACTACAGGATGGGATCCAGCATGGCTAAAATAGTAGGACCGAATAAAATACTTCATTCACGGTTGAGACATAAGAAAGAATCTAGCCATTTGACAAATATGTTAAGAGCAGATTAATGAATGTATGCATAACTTGGAAAAAGTGTCAAGTGCATCAGTTTTATTGTAAAGCAACAAAGGTGCTTCGGCCATTCACAGTATGCCCAACAGTCCTTTTGGTTTCTACATGATTGCATACCTGTTCCCATACTAACGCACTGACATGAAGAGAAATGTTCTTCAAAGCTGTTTCTAACCTCTGCCTCTGATGGCTTGTTGAGACTCACCCCTGCTGAAGGTGCCTGCAGAACATCTTTTGTGTAAGTGATTAGATGATAAACTCTGACTGATTCAGTCTAGTTTCTCCCTTAGTTGGGACTGCACATGGGTAATTTTGGGTCCAAAACAGACTTTCTGAAGTTCTGAGCCCAAACAGGCAAAGACCATAATAGAGTCCTGGTATGACCTTAGCCATAGTCATTACTCCTAGACTGCTACTCTACAATACGTTATTAAGGGTTGCTTTTCAGCAATTGAATGAAAAAATCTCTTTGAATTATGCTTTTGAAAAATCAATGTGGGCAATTCATAATCACAGTAGGGCTCTCTGGGGCCTGTGTCCTGCTGAGATAATGCTGCCCGCTGAGTCACTGAAGGAGATGGTTGTCCTTTGTACTTCTTCACAATTCACTGGAGACACAGTATTCTTCCTCCCCCTGCAGTGTCCTGTTGCTCTGGATTTATATTCCTTCTGTTGTGGCTGTCATAATTAATTTTTCATTCTTCTACTTAAAGTGAATAATCCAGTAGATCACTTGCACCTCAAACTTTAAACTCTCCTCTTAAAATGACAAGTATATATTTTTAATGGGCTATTCTTTGGAAGTTTAGTGGGTCAAATTGTGGGATGTTAGCTGGTGTGGGCTAAGTGGATTTCCATCTGCTGCATCCAGTTACTTTCAGTGGGTTTAGCGGAATTTGGCCCACTTAACTCTGTTCCTTGCAGAGAGAATGATGCAAAGTCTAGCATGAAAGAAGAATAAATAAGAAAAGCTATGAAAATGTGCTAGAGGAGGTGTCAAGTATTACTTTCCTGCTCTTTGACAAAATCCTTATTTCCTGTGAACCATTTTTTAGTGAGCTAGAATTCATACAACAGTATCACAAAGTTATTTTTAATAATTTAAACATAAAAGTTTTGTTGTTGCTTTTTCTTCCTGCACTTTAGTTGTGTTTGGGTGAAGGACACAAGACAGTGTGAGTGTTTAAATAAGTTTAGTCATAAAAACAATAGTGTGTAATCAGCAGTATAATGTCTAAAGAGAAGGCTTACCGCTTTCATTTTTTTAAGACTAAAACTGACATCTGACGGTTTTGTATCTCATTCTTACAGTTATTGATAGCCTAGAAGGAATGATTTTGATATTATGTCTTACATGCAATAGCACCAAGAGTTCTCATATAATGATCAGCTCCTCACTGAGATAAGATTAACGTAGCTAGAGACAGTTGCAGTGTTGGTAGCATACAAACTCAGTATTACACATGCACATAGATTTGTTGACTTGAAATAATCATAAATTGGTGGTGAATTTATTTTTGAGTGTTAATGCTTAGAAATCTAAATTAATTTCCTCAAGCTTGGGAAAAAGTGGTGAAATACCAGTGCTGAGGTATTTGTTTTACAGCTTTTTACTGAATCTCAGGGAGGCAGTATAGAGCTATGTTGACAGGTTTTTAGTATTTAATTTCTTACTTAGACTGAAATAAAGTTACAAGGGTGATAATAACAATACAGTGTTGAGATCAAAATAAGGAATTTTAAAATAATTCTGTATTCCTCTCCTTAGGCATCTCAAAACACCCTAAATTCCATGTGGTATATGGAGGTTGGTTGCATCTAAGTTCCTGTTTCAGTGTTTGGAGCACTGTGTCTGAGTGCTGGTGGAAAAACTAGAATCCAGCACTAAACTTATTCATAGTTGCTGCATAACTTTTTGTGCTCATTGAATGAATAATTGACAATTTTGCTTTGGCTTCATGGCTCAAACATGCTAACTAAATACACACTTTTGTTATTTTTGCTTTCTGTTTGTTGCATTTACTGCGGCATGCAATGTTTGTGCTGTGGGTGGCCCTGTATTATGAGTAACTTGCCTTTCTCCTCTAGCTGCCATTAGCTAATGCAAATACTTTATAATAGCCTATTAGTGAACTTTAAACAGACATGCAACTTATGAAACTTTAATGTGTAGGTGAGAGAACTTCGAGAAAGAGCAAAGGCTTACAGGCAACAAGTAGAGGGAACACACTTCTCCCGATACCATCTCAATCAGATCCTGTCCGATAATAACAGTCTTTGGGATGTGTCCTCAAATTCCAGTTCAGAAGAAGGCATCAGCAACAACATCAGAGCACTAGATCTTGCCGGGTAAGGTTGTAATTCCTGCCTGTTATTCTGCAGCTTTGAAACAGAGCAAAATGCTGAATATAGGCTTAGCATAGCTGTGAGATCTTGGATGTTTGACTGCATTCAAGGTGCGATTGGACAGAGTGCTCAATAATCTCATCTAGGCTCCCTTTTGCCATGAAGGGTTGGACCAGATGGTCTGTCGAGGATCCTTCCAACCTGAGCTGTTCTATGATTCTGTGATATGTAAATTCTCTAGAACAGATGAGAGCATTTGCCTTTTCACAGATACATCAGTTGATATGGGCTCAAATTGAAAATGAGACACAGTCCAGTCTTCTGAAAGAAGAGAAAGTTACTCCTTTATAATTCTCCACAAACGCTATTTAGTGTGGCAACCTTAGTCTCATCGAGTCTGGAGGAATTTCGCACTGAGTCATAATGAAGTAATATTCTTCTTTCCACTGGAATGATATGAAATATGTTTTGCCTACTCAGATGCTATCAATGTTCTTGTCAGGATGAAATAATCTTGTGATTGAGTCTTAGACACTATTTAGTTCTGAGATGAAGACTTAGGAACTGGAATGGTGTTCATCCATTCTCTCCTTTCTTTGAAGGCCATCAGAATTGGCAGATATTAAATCGCTTGCTAGGAAAATTCAGAATTAATACTTTAGTAAAATGTACTGACAGCTATTGCTGAAGCAAGGAGGAAAAAAAAATGCCATTTGTGTCTTCCCTGAGATCTGATATTTAAAAACAGTGCCTTGGATGCCTCTGTCTGTAGTCCACTTAGACTGCTGTATGTGCACTACTTGTCTTGTGTGTGTGGGAGAGATCTACCCATTTGCATGACTGTAGCTCTAATAAGGGTTGGGGGATGACACGTAAAAGAGTATTTACTACACTATAATGTGTGATATTAAGTATAATGTATATTTTTTGGTTTGCTGGGCTTTTTTTTTGCCTGTGAAATACAGATCCTCTTACTGATCTCATTTCTGTGCACTGGGCTAATTTGCACTGATTTCTGTGAGCAGCTGAGAGTTTAAGACTTTCAAAAGTTGTGCCTAAAGAGGAGTCTTCTAAACTGCTTGGCTTTCAAAATTGTGCCATCAGACAGTCCCTATGCATGGAACTAGTTATTTTTTGAGCACTTCTGATAATCTAACTTGTTTAAATTGGAAATAGAGCCCTAATTTTACATTACATTTTTGGAAATGGTAATCCATAAAGAATTTTCATAGAATCTAGTTTGAAAATGGGTTGTGCTTAAGCATCAGTTAAAACTTCAGTGGAAATTTAACCATTCGTCATGTCAACTGTACCACTTTTTAATATCTGAGCTGTACTTTTGGCAAAGGACTGAACTGGATGAACATGTTCTACATAGACACAAGTATATCGTGCAAATCAATGGTATGAAACACTGCTTTCTTTGTTACCTAGAGTTTCTGAAAAAGAGACTGCACCAAGCCCCCAAATGCTGCAGCAACCTGACTCCAGAGAACAGCCACACCAGGACAGCACTGAGAAGAAAGACATGTCAGATGCTTTAACTGTTCCAGTCAAAAGGCATTTAGTTTGGGGTGAACAAGAAGGTACTGAAGAAAGGGAGAATCAGCAATCAACAGAAGAAGAAGAAAAACAAGATGAACAGACTGCAGTCTTGGCTCAGCAGTTAGAAGAAAACAATAAGGATGCCAATGAAGATAAGAAAATTGAAGGGTAAAACCGAACATTTTTGTGGTGTATATATATAATTTTTTCCTCTAACATCTCAGAAATTTGTAGGTTAACTAATTTTTGTTTTTAAATCAGATTTACTTAAGAGAGTATAAGTTGGTGTGACACTACTTTTGTTTTTAACAGTATGATAAGGAATGAGAAAGTTCAAGACATTGAGCTGGTTGATGGAAATGGATCTATCATTAAGAATACTGGATTTCTAACTTGCAAGACAGACATTTGTAGAAGCACAAACAATTCTAATGTTTTTTTCCAAAACTATAAAATTTGCAGTATGGGCCTCTCAGAACAGACTGTTCATTACACAGCAGCCAAGTGTAGTGAAAATTAAAGCTCACAATTTGCTTCAAATTGACAGCGTAGGATTGATAGGACTGAAAGGATAGAATACATGCTAATCTTGTACTTAAGCATCTCTTTCTCTTAAAAAAATTCATGGGCAAAGATAAAGGACTTGGGAGAAAAAACCAACTAGCATCCAGTGATCACCAGTGATTATGTTACTGAGCACAGGTGGGAAAAAGGTGGAGGGGTATTTAGAAATAACGGGAGATCAATTCAGTATGTGCATAGTACAGTGCATAGTACTGTATTTGACAGTTGAAAGATCCAAATTATATCTAGTTACAGAAGTCTTTGGCTTTTTACTGTGCAAGTTTTGAATACTTTTTTTGGTAGAACAATATTTTAGTTTGATAGATATTTAAATCTGAATAACTTCGGCCTGTGTTACCATATCATCTAAGCATTATGTATTCCTCATTGGATTTTATATTTGGTGTTGCAGCAGAAGTTGAAACTAAGGAATTTTAATTGTCTCCTTTGGGGATAGTATCCTGTATGCAAAACCCAGGCAAAGAACGATTGAGATGCTAGACTCAAATAGAAATTAAATGCAGGCTTTCAAAACCATCATCCTGAAAACCTTCTTAAGTTTCTGTCTAATTCTAGAGATTATCCAGTTCATAGATGTGTCTCTGACATTGAAAAATTTCTGTCATCCTGCAATGTGGTTGTGTGTGTGCTGAGATACGCTCTGGACTTGGCCATGCAGAGCAGCTTAACGCTTGCATGTTATCTAAGCCTGCTTGAGAGCTAGAAATGAGGCATTCTTTGCCTAGATGTCCTCCGAGCGTGTCTAGCGTGCACTGATAGGATCAGGTTCCTTGCACAGTGTGAGTGTGCTGCCACCTCCTTTTGAAATGCATCTGGCAGAAGACAACAGAAGTGGTAGTGCTGATTTATTTAATAACCTGGGGGCTGGAGCGGTTACATAAATGTGGGATACTTGGTTTCACTTCCACCACATTGACTGAAAAGAGTCAAACCCACATTCCCACCTCTAAGGTGGCAACCAGGTTCAAAGTTTTCCTGGGTGAGTACTCTTTCCAGCCCTCCTGTTGGGTCTCTGCTACTGTGCAGCAATACGTTCAAGGTTTATTGGGACAGAGGGAGCCTGAATTTGCAGATTGAGGCTGTTTATGTATTTTGTCCAGTTACACTAAAAAAACCTGAACAAACAGAAACTGAGGCTCAAGGGCTGGAATCCAGGACTCCCCATTGCAAGCAGATGTTTTAGCTGCAGGCTGTTGGTGTTTTATGGCCCTAACTGTCTTATCTTAGGCTTCATTGTAGGAATGTATTAGAAACAAAAAGCTTGAGTGCAAGACTCCTGAGTCCTTAGCTAATCTTTTAATCATTTCTCATTTTTTGCAGTGAGAATGCCTTAGTATTGAATTCTTCTGCGGCTGTGTCAGATTCTTCTTCTGGATCCTCAAGGACAGGCGGCAGGCTTCCTACTCCGAAGCTGAGAGCGCTTGGTGGAGCTCAAAGGACTCATCATGATCTCACTACCCCAGCTGTTGGTAAAAAGACTTTTAAATGCAAAGCAGTATTTCAAGAACTAAAGAAAAAAAAGACATGTATGAATTAATTTATTAGGTTATTTAAGGTAATAAAGAATTTTTCATCTTCTCCACTACAATAGGAGGTGCGGTTCTAGTGTCTCCTCCTAAATTCAAGTCTTCATCTTCACAGCAGAGAACACGAAGTTTAGGAACAGACCCTTCTTCAGCTAAGCAAGGTGTAAGAGAAGCTTCAAAAAGAAGATCCTTCCGGGTGAGCCAGAAAAGAGACTTATCATTGTGCATTTTAGGAATGTGCTTTTTAAGTAATTGTGAATAACTTATTTAATAAATCTTTTTCTTGAGTTGTCATTTACTATTCTAAAATTCTCAGCATCTGTGACTAAAAAAGGCCAGTGTCTGAATAAATAATTTTTTGGGGGGTATCAAGCAAAGGAGTTGAGACTATTGGAGTGAGATTGGATGACCTCCATTTTGGCTTTTTCTGCTAAATGCACAAGATCTGTTTTTTAAAAAAAAAAATCAGTTGCCATCAGGAGCTGTTGATCTGTTGATTTCCCCATTAATCTTATAGTAGCTTGCCACTGACATAGGGCGCAGCTCCAGATTCCTTGACTTGAAAGAAATTCAAGGAGGAGAGGTTGGGTGCCTATGTACAAGATAGGTAAATGTGCCATAATAGTTTCATTCTCCCTTTCCTTTACTTTTGTGCTTCTTGCATAGTTACTAAAAGACAAATAGAAACATTTAGGAGTTGTTTAACTGTCTTCATCTTAAAATTGTGGGGTTTTTTGTCCAGTTGTGCTTAATCTGTGTTCTACAAAGACAGCTAGCATTTCACTGCATACATCCTCTGTAGTAAGTTCTGTAATAGAAGCAGACACAATTGCATGAGAAGTTGGTTACGTTGGTTTAAAACCTAAGAACACAGTTTTTTGCTGTGAAGAAAATAAGCTTTTACTTTCACCTGGCTAGATTACTTTCAGACCATGTTAAACACTTGTTATTAGGAGTAGATCTTCTGTAAGCTGTCTCACAAGCTTGAAATACTTATTCTTCCAGTATCCTCATGAGAAGTGTAACAGTGTAAAGCCAACATTTGCTGCATATGTGAGGATCTGTACTGGAAGGCTGTATATGAGATGTTGGGTTTTTGTGTTTTGGTTTTTTTTTTTTCCTTTCTATTGTGTTTTAGCCTGATGCAGAAGTGGAAGCTGTTTCACTCCTTACCTCTCCACCTGCTGGGCTGGGAACTTTGGATCCTCTGCCACTAAGGCAGGATCAGTGGCCTCCTAACAGTGTTTCTGATGAGCAAGTTCCTCTTGCTTCAGCCCATCAAGAGCATTCCTCTACACCTCCTGTGCTGAAGTCTATGCCTTGCTGGAGTCCCTCTTGTCGTATTCAAGGGACTCTCAAGGATCCAGAATTCCAGCATAATGGTGGGTTTTGTGTATCAACCGGCTGTGTTAGAGTGCTGCAGGATGGAAATGGCTATTGTGCAGTGTTCAGGCCAAGAGAGTGCTGAGCTTGCTGCCTGACAGACTACAAAGAATGTGTTGTTTGTAAACAAAAGCTTTTCTACTATATGTTTAGTGTTGCTGAGGAAATGTGCACAACCCTCCACCTTAGTTTTGGATTCCACTAATATCATTATATTCTAGTGGTCTGTTGTCTAATTTTGCCTTATTAATTTCAATAAGTACTTACTCATTATGAGAATAATTTGGTTTAGCATGAACAGTTGTAATTTTTAATCTTTAGGCTACAGCTGGATGCTGTGACACTTTTCCAGCTGGAATTACCAACAGCGGTGTGTAACTGGGGACCTTTATAGTGCAGTATTATTTTGCAGGACTTGTGGATTTCTGAGAGATAAGCTCCTTAAATATTTCTGCAGGATATGGAAACAAAAAAAGCAATCTATAAAAGATTTATTGGATATTGAGAAAAACCGTTTCTTGGCTGAGGAGGAATTTGTGCTGGAGCATTGCAAAGACTTTTAACAATGTTTAGGGGTACTGGGGGCATAAATTTGATAAAGAAAAGAATCCTTCACCCCTTAGTCAAAATAAAGTTTATGTGCTTAAGTCTCCATTCCAGAAAGACTTTCTGTAGCTGCTTAAGGTCCCACAATTCTTGGTCCTTTTATTATGAAGATTAGCTAAACTAAAGTAGTATTTCCATTCTAGAATGGAACAAGTAGTTGTCAGGTTAAGTGGGATGGTGAAATCTGGAGAATTTCCTTGGAAAGAGGTTAGAATTGGTGCTGTGTTCTAGCTCTGCACCTCGAGTGCAGTTCACTAAGTAACTTTTCTCATCTACCAAAGATAGGTGCCTTGAGAAGAATACAGTGGAGTAAGTTTATTTTACCTCAGCTTAGAGTAAAGGAGTCTTGTGGAGTTTTTGGTATGTTTGCTATTTATAAGACTCATGTTTTGGAAATAATGTAACATTTTTAAATGTTCTAAGATGAAATATTATCCTTTGTCTATTTTGAAATGATTCAAAAATGTGCCTTTCACTTTTTGTCTTAGGGAATGTTGGCAATCCAAAACCAAGATCTTTCCAGTTACCCCTTCAGGAAAGAAACTATAATGATGAAGGTATTTCTCATCCCAACGTATTGTTGTATATCACGTGTATATTACCTAGATTAATTTTAACTTTTGCACTAATGTGAGAGGTCTCTGAATGCAGTAAGTAATACTGGCTTACGTGTTCGCATTAATAACTACTGCATTGTTTCATCAAAATAATTTGAAAATGTTCATTCTAGTAATCTGAAGTATGAATAGGAAGGTATATTCTAGTATGAATAAACCATTAAATGCGGCTGAAAGTTAAACAGACCATTGTGTTCAATACGTTTCATATACCTTGCTCAGTTCCGTACCTAAAATCGTTTCCTCCCCATGCATTTTTTAAGCCTTTGTGTTGATAGCAACAGAAGCAAACTGCAAAATGATCACAGCCCGGGTTGCAGCTGCACTTTGGATGCAACTTAAAAAGTACCAAAAATCTTAAGATAAAGATTTTGCTTGTGAGACTTCAGCACAAGCTGTGCAGCATACAGTGATGCTACTGACTATAATTTTCACACCTGTTCCTCTGCTCAGTGTATTAGGGGTACTTACGGCATCCTGTTACTCTGATTGCTGTTTTGGACTTTGTTTACTGTAAAGTTAATCTGGGGGAGCAGCCAGTGCGCAGCCCACCAGTGCATCTTCTTGGCCCTTTTGTGGACAGACACAAATAAACTCTTTCAGTAGTGTGAGTCAACCAAAGGCACTGTAGCCTCATTAGCTTGAGCTGCTATACATTGTTTCTTAGCATGGTGTATGAGGTTGAGCTTGGTATGGTGCTGGGCTAGTCGCAGTCATCTGTGTTTGGTTCAGATTAAAATATGGGCAGAGCAAGCTTATATCTGATTGCAGTTTATTTATAGATATACCCCAGAGAAACCAAAAGCTTTTTTCTGTACCCCTTACGCTTGTTTGCTCCTTGGTTTTAACCAAGGTTCAGGCTGATTCTCTATTTTACTCATTGCAGTTGGCTGGAAAATGTGTGGGTTGTGCAGATGGCTCAGCCAAGCATCTGTGTGTCTACATAAAACATGCAAAATCCTATAGTACTCTGCAGCTTCCCACAAGCTTGCTGCAGACAGATTAAATGCTGTAACTGCTGTTTCTTTTTCTTTTTTTTCCTTTGAGCTGAGTGATGATGTATGAGCTTTCAGAAACAGGTGCAATGCGCCAGCTCACAGATACTTCATATGCCCATATTTGTTCATGTACATACAAAACTGGGAGTTATTCCAATGACATGTCTGTTTGCAGAAGTGCAGTTTTTCTCATACATGGGGATATAGTTGTTATGCATAGTGTGTGAGCCTGTTACGGGCTGTTTAGATCCCTGTATTTCAAGAATTTAGAAATGCTGCTGAAAAGTTAATTGAAACGCTGACAAAGTACAGGTCCTGTTAGGATTGAGTTGTGGACTTTGTTGTTGGTTTTTTGTTGGTGGGGGTGGCTGGAAAGTAGTGATACTGTTCTTTTTAATCCATTGCAGGAAAATGGGTGTAATTAAGGTCATTTTTCACAGAGAGCGTCTTGACAGAGCTGTAGCAACATTTTAATGATGATGTTAAAGAAGTGTAATGTTGTGTTTTATCAGAGAAGCAGCATCCAGGCTGCTTAATTTTAAGAGTTCTGCTGGGTGTGAAGTGGACCCTGTATTCAAAAGGAAGACCTTTCAAAAGTACATTTTTAAAGCATGCTTCTTGTTGTCTTTGTGTTAAACTTCCTGTTTTCTTCAGAAGACACATTTCTTCTAACAGCTTGTGGCACACTAGCTGGGTTTGGCACAGAAGGGCTCTTTCGGCAACATAGGTTCTGATATTTTAGTCGTGTTATTCTAAGGTTGTCCGCTTTGCTTGAAGCGGTGGGTTGCTTTCATGAATATGTTATTATCAGAGTCTAGTTTATACAGACTTCAGTGGCAGAGGAATGATTTCTGAGGTCTTCTGACACAGGAGAGTAAATGTAAAGATGTCTTGGAGAGTTGGGCAACTCCCAGGTGACAGTAGGGATCTCATTCTGGAGTTTGTCAAGAGTTGGGCATGTAGCTCTCTTAAACGTACCTAGCATCCTAGTAGCTTTCTAGTGAGATTCTTCTCCAGCGTGTCAGTTACCAAGTAATAGAATTAAAGTGTATTGTGGTACTATTTTAGCATCCATTGTGAAAGAGGGCATAAAAATATTTGCACTTTCAAAGTCTGCCATGAATGTCAACTGTGTTTTAATATGTATATTTAATCTCCCTATTTACTTTTTCCCTTGTTGCTTTCCCCACAGATGACAGGTTGTCTCAGATTTCCGCTCGCTCCGCAGCGTCTAGCTCACTTGCATCTCAGATACTGGAACGAGCTCAGAAGAGGAAGGATTTCTGGGGCAAGACATAATCTCTCCCACCTGTTGTATAGGAACCGTTCTGTAAAATGATTTATTTTTTATAGTTTGTAGCGTACATTTTAAAAAATGGTGATTGTAGATACCATGCAGCATCCTTTCACTTATCACTAATATGGCCCAACTTTTAGGACCTGTCATCCCGATTTAAAGTTTCAATATTTAAATTAAAATTTCAATATTTAAACCAGTATTGAAAATGTAGGTCCTTTATATCTGAGAGTTATGTCTTAATTCACTATGTTATAGCAGCCATGTGCGGTTGTTTTTTTTTTTTTTTTTTTTTTTTACAGTGGCACCTCTTGAAACTGAGATAATTATTTTTTTATGCAACCTGTGTGTTACTTTTCAAGGTATTCTGCTGCAGTCATGCAGTATGACCTGGGACAGTATTCAGGGGCAACACCATCATTCACCAAACAGCTCAGTTGCTCGATTTTAACCAGCTATCTTAAAGGCAACTGTGGTATATTTGTTTATGTTACTGTATGAATTGTCAGTACAACACAGTGCTGTAACAAAAAGTTACTTTTACTACTTACTGCTTTTAACCTGTTACCAAAAAATTCATACTATTTCTTAATGAAGCTAACATAGAACATACAGGAGTTTGAGGAAAGGACGCTAAGCGTTAGGGTATGTTCATTGTCCACGGTTTTTTGGCCAGGATGTCTATTAGAGTTCAAAGTGTACAGTACTGCAGTTCGTCGGATGTACTGATGTGAAAATCTGTCTTTTTGTGGGCAAGACCTGTGTTTAGTGTTAATTTCAACTTCTCTACAAAAAGCAACCTCAGCCACCTTAAGCAGTGGCCTTCCCCAGCCCCACTTCAAACTCAGGTATTTAGGAGTAGTTGATCTCTTAAAGTAAACTCAGAAGAATGTTTTTTCTTGACTTTGACATTTTAATTACCGCTCCTCCTAGTTGCCTGTTTCTGGGAGACTGACATACTGTTATGATTGTCACAGTGAAAAATGTTTGTGATTTATGCTGACAGCTTGTTTTATCTTTCCAAGTGATGCAAACAAGTTAACATGAAGTAGAGGAAATAGGTGGCTAGCAGGCAGTTTGATTCTTCTTGTGTGGCTTCAAGTTTTACTATTACTTCGTCTGGAAATTTTATACAAGAACAATTTGAATTTTGTACACATTTGCTTACGTTTCAATTTTGTACATGATTATGTACACGTATTACTGAAAATAAAAAAGGTTGTTTGATTTGTTGCTATTCAAGTTATGCCAGATAAATTGGTAGAGCCTATTATGTTGGCACTTCTCTGTTTAGTTCTCTGTTTCACCTGTTCAGCTGAAATATCTGTGGCTTTTGAAAGACAAGATGTTAACCTTGGAACTGAACTTCAGAAAGAGTAAGTTACTAAAGCTAGGTATGTTGATACTTGGAATCGTAACTGGCTACAGATACTTGGAATCATGACCCAGAGCAGATGGGTGCTACACAGACTGTAAGGCTGCAATGCGCAAAGGGACAGTCCCCAACAAACTGTATTTGTGTGCAACAGTCTTTATCAAAATTGCTAGTTTTCCTCTAAAATGATAGTTTTATAGTGGAAAACTTAATGGCTAAAAAATGGAAATATTTTTGTTTAGGAGGGAATGTTGCTGCAGTGTAGTGCGGGTGGGTTAATTTGGGTGTCTTCTGTCTACATTCTTCATATTCAACATGTTGTTGTGGCCAAGAGCTCTCATCATCCTTTACTTCTCCTCTGTGGTACCTGTAATTTGAGTTTTATGAACTGTGTCCACTTTTTAAATCTTTTATTTTTGTTTTTCTAGATTTGCCTGGGATTCCTGGCTGTCTGACAGCTCTGTCACATTTTTTTGTGCAGGCCTGATTTTGAGGCCTGTAAGTCATAGATATTATAACAGCATATGTGCCAGTTTTGCTTACAGTATTGTACCATGAATCTGGTGAATCTGGGTAGCTCTGAGTTTGTTAGATGTGTGCTGTATGCTACGTGTATCTTGATTTCTGCCAGGGAGACAATAGACATGGTGAAGGAGGGAGACATATTTGTCGCATGGGGGGTACAAACCCAATTTAGAGATGAGAATGGAAGCCCCTGGTGTCCCACACGTCATCATGACATTATTTCCCATCTGAACAAATTTTAGCTTTTGCCTGCAATGTTCTACTTTTGGACAGAAGTATTTAAGGGAAATGTAGACAAAATATCTTTTTTGAGTAATGTTAGTGCAAAGCTTCTGAAGGGTGCTCTTCTGTAGTCTTCAAGGCAGACATAAAATTCTTTATGCCTGCTTTCTGCTATTGTTGTTTATCTAGTTCAAGAGGGTTTTTTGTTTTGTTTTTCCTGAACGTTTCAGACCAACCTTCAAACACGTTTCCTGTTGTGTTTTCCAGCAAGCTGAACATGGAAGAAAGGTTCAAAAGTGCACCCTTTATTAATAATTACAAGTGCGTGCTGTACAGTGAATGTGTATTGTTTTCTGTCAAGGAAATCTTAGAAGCCTTGAAGTGGAGAGACCAAGTAGATAAAGAAGGAGGAAGGCCGTTGCCAACAGGAGATATATCTAAGGAATAAACAGCTTTGGGATCTTGTTGACTTAAGGTCAAGATTTACAAAACCAGCACATTAATAATAGACCCAGTCAGTAGGAGTTGAATTGAATGTCTTCAGCTGCTGTTCCCAAGTTGGGTATACCTGCTGGGTGAATCTCGCTGCTGGGGGTTCACAGCTCTCAACCACCTGTACAAGTAAATAAGCCTGCTCTTCCTCACTGACTGCTGCCAGCTGGGAAAAGGCCTTCCTTGACCCAGTATTCCTGCCAATAAAGTGTTCCCCCAGCAAGCCCACAAAGAGCAGACTTGATTCCAGTCTGTCACTTCTCAAAAACTTCCCATCTTGCCAGACAATAAGCCTGTTGCCTATCTGTGGGAGTGAGAAGCGAGCTCTCAGTTTCTTCTACTGAATCTTTTTTTGGATAAACATGGTTGGTGGCCTAGGGGTTGGAACAAAGATCTCCATGTTCCCAAAGCTGTGCTCACTCTAGCATCTTCCTCCTCCTCTCTCTAGCCAAATCACTCGTGGAATAACTTCAGCAGGAGGGATGAAGCACCTTTCTCAGCACTTGGGCGATTCCTCCAGGGAGGTTTGGATGCCCCTGGGCATGAGGAGAGTTTTGAGGATTTAGCTAAACGCTTACAGTAGCAGCAAGGTAGTATTTGGGCACTTGCATCCTTTTATGGCTCTGGGCTTTCATTTCAGAGTCTCAATTTCCAGTGCCTTTCATGATGCATCAGCCTTCTCTACTTAAAATGCTTTAATTACCCCTGAAACCCTGGATTGAACAGTTTGAGAAGTATCGGTTGGGGCTTTCCAGCTCTGCAGGGCAGTTTGGGAGAACATCTGGGATTGTGGATAATCCCATCCAATTAAAAAACTCCTGCTAAAATGCGTTAGTTTTGCAATAGTATTTTGTTGTTAACTTTCAAATTTTAATGCCTTACTGAGGTGAGTTCTGAAACATAATGTGAACTATATAAATGTTGTTAACCTTACAAATATAAGCAGTCAAGTTTCTTTAGCCATCACAGCTAGATTGCTTTTAAGGATGGTGTAGGCAACAAGGCTTCTTTTTGGGACATACAATCTGGATTAAGTCCTAAGGCTGCCCAGTGCTCTTCCAGTGATGCTTAAGTCACTATGCGTATGTTGTATAGGGATTTTTCAGCCTTTTTCGATGAATAGATGCGTATGTCTTCTGTATTGCTCATATGGATCCCTATGTAGTGAGTAACAACCTCCTGAAAACAGGTTTGCCTTCACCGATGCCTTGCAGGTAGCCTGAGTTTGCCCTGGACCTAAGGGCCACGGCCTGAAACCCAGTGTATATTGCAGAAAGGTGAAAGGAAGCGAAGTTACTTACCAGCCACCAGCTTTCTCCTTCACTCACAAATTCTTCCAGTTCAGGTACTAAGATGTTTTCCTTATCTGACTCTTGGTGTCATCGCTTTCTGGCAGACAGCAGTGGAGGAAAAAGGGATTTCCAAATACTATTCGTAATACTCGACGAGCAAATTTGTAGTACTTGAAGATGGGGCAGGAAGCACAGCTACTTTGAGCAATTTAATGCTTATTTGCATAATGCCATATTGCTTCATTACGTCTGCCTGTTCCTGCAAGGCTGAGCTGGCACCTAATGTTCTGGTATCAGAGCAGTTCCTACTGTCTGGTAAAATTTGTCAGCAAAGGGCCCCATCACCATCTGATGCAAGTGGAAGTTTTGCTATGCCCTCGTTGACCAATTTTTAGCGTAGCCTGAAGCAAAATTGTTCCATTACCCAGATGCACACAAATGTGTGATAAAGAAAACAAGCCAAATGGTAATTTTCATGTGAAGTGACCTAAATTAATGTCCTGATTCCAGCAGTTATTCAAACCTTTGCAGACAGGAGCCTTGGGAAGAGAGGGGAGGATGGTGGAGCTGCGGTTAACTCTTTGGGGTACAGTCAGTTTTTCGGCTTTGCTTTGCATCGAAACCTGGTGGGAAAGTGTTAACTCACATAGCAGTGACACACCAAAAGCAAAAGCTGGATAGAGGATAGTGGGTGGTAGCTAACCAGAATACTCCAGTTTCATAGAAATCCAAGTTTTGTTTTGCTTTTTGATCTGAGTTTAATATTGTGTTGAAGAAGGACATCTGGAGTTCCATGTTAAAAATGTGAATGAGCTTCCTAAATATTCTGATATTTACTACAGTTCATCTGTGCCGGATGTGAGCTGACCTTGCGAGGTTTCTGTTTCACAGGCTGTGTTCTAGAGAAGCTCGTGGAGCGACTGGGCCCTGCCTAGCAGATCTGAACTCGGCGTGCCGAACGTGCTGTGCGCAGGAAGAGTCCTGAGAAACTCTGAAGGACGGTGCTCGGTGGTCCTGCAGCGTCTTCTTAGGGTGGAGGACTGAGAACTGCACAAGATCCGCCTGGAGACTGGCAGTCCTTTGGGAAGGCGAGCAAAGCTTGATAGCGTTTACAGCTTACACACCTTTTGTTGGATCGGTTTATTCCATTCATGGGGCTGGAATAAAAGTATAAGAGCAAAAGCACTCATTTGCTGGTATGAACTTGCTCTTTGCAGGGGGAGTTTGGTGGTACAGTCATGGCAGCAAATCCTCCTTAGTGCAGACAGTTCTTCAGTGGAGGGGGAAAAGGACAACTGAAGCGTCTCCCCACTTTCTTCAGAGGTCTTGATAAAGTCTTCTGATAAGCATGCATCAGCTTTGTAAATGTGACTGATTCATCTTTATGCCAGCTTGCCTTTCCTGAGGTAACTATGGCAGTGACCTGTGCAGGTTTTTAGTGGGCCTCAAAGCTTTTCCTTTAAACTGTGTTTATATCTGATATACACACACTGTATGTGTGTTTGTGTACATATATACATGTGTGTGTATATATATAAAAAAAATGGGGTTTTGTTCAAGGTGACTTTGTTTAATACTGTCAT
This sequence comes from Gymnogyps californianus, assembly GCF_018139145.2. Taxonomy (NCBI): domain Eukaryota; kingdom Metazoa; phylum Chordata; class Aves; order Accipitriformes; family Cathartidae; genus Gymnogyps; species Gymnogyps californianus. The sequence continues at coordinate 179,747,379 of NC_059471.1, forward strand.
GTGCTGGGGTGTCTCCAAAGCACCTACTTCAAGACTTGAAGTAGAACAGGAATGGCTGACAGGATCCAGAAAGCCTGTACTTCTGGATTTCTCCCTTCCTAGGTGCCTTTCTGGTCGCTGGGTTGGTGTGATACACACGTACAGGCATCTGTGGATGCACCCTGTTCTGGAGAGCTTGGTGCCCAGCTCTCGCCCTGAGGTCTCTTGTGGGGCCACGGGAAACCTGCCGAGGCTCAGTGCCCCCCGGCTGGAGTGGGTCTGTGAGTTCCCGGAACAGTGCTCTCGTGAGGAGCACGCTTTTCGTGTTTCCAGTGGGAAGCTGGCTCCAGTCTGTTTACATATTTTAGCTTACACGACATGTGGCTAAAAACAGATAACCCAGGAAAACAGCATCCTAATTGCTAGGCTGTAGCTATTTTGTCTGGTCTCCTTTTGGCCCCATAAATCTCACATTCTTGACAATAGTTCCACTCCAACAGGAAACTCGCTGACTCAGAGGCTCTCCTGGGAGATGGGCAACAGCATACTGGGGAAGGGCTGGGGCATGGACTGTTGACTTCCTAGGGACGGATACTAACTAGAAGACTACTGTTAACAACATGGGAGCCATCACCTCCTTCTCTAGTAGCCCTGTTATACAGAATAACTGAGCGGCCAGGGGCTCACCTTCAGGAGATGATGCTGAGCTCAGAGCCTCGGTGGAACTGCTGGTGTATAGGCAGTGTCTGGGCACAAGTACTTCACCTTGAATAATGTTGCTTCCCTTCAAAAGGGCTTTAACTACTCAAGATGGTGTGGATTCATTACGTGATAAAACTGATGCTACTTGGTAAATCAAGGTGCATAATGTTGGAGCCATTTCTTAGTCTGAGTAACTGTCACTGAATTTTGGATTATAAACCAGCTTGCAAAATTCTGTTCCCAGTTACAGTGGTTTTCTTTGAGATACACTATGTCAGTAATTCCCCTTTGCCATGTCACTGAGTCACTGCTGTGCAACCACACCACGTTAACAGGAAGCACAGAAGTTTCTGTTCACCTGATCTGACTGTTCGCAAGACATAGTTGGATATATGTAGGTCACTATATAAAGTGACAGAGTCTCATAATACATGTGTGATTTTACACTCTGAATTAAAAGAACTAGCCATCTGGTGGAAGGGTTAATAGTGGCGCCTTTGGTGGCGTGAGGCTGCGTGCACTGAGATGGTCTGAGTTCTCTTTTCTCCTGTCTGAGCTCTCTTTTCTCCTGTCTGAGCTAAGTGATGGCTCCCGTCAGCAAGTCTTATTCAAACTTTTGTTTATGCTTTATTGATGTCGGCAGCAGTTGTCTGCAGAGGCAGGACCGCTGGACTAACATCTATTGCACTTCCATTGACACTGTTTTTTGGGTTTTTTTTTTGTTTCCATATTAATCACTGAATCCTCCTGGCACTGCAATGAAAGCTACCACATCAGTGGTCCTGGGGTAGCAGTAATAACGTTGGTAGCAGCTGTATAGTGTTGTCTCAACATGTCTCTGGGTGACTTTCTCTTGGATCTCTGCTACATGAATGTTTCTGAGGTGAGAATAAAGTTATTTAAACCAAGGGGGTTTTTGTCCCAGAATGTAATTTAAAATTGAGACCACAATGAACTATTAGTTCCCTTCCACTTAGACTTTTTATGATATGAAATACCAGTTTTATGATGTTTATTATATAGCATCTTATACTTAGAAGACCCAGAAATTATGTAACAGAACTAAGTGAAGGTCAGAAACAAAGCTGTTTGTTTGATGAAATATCAGACATATAAGCAAAAGTGTTACTGTCAGAGGAAATGTGTTACTCACTGTGTAACAAAAGTGTTACTGTCAGGGGAGGTAGGTGAATCGCACATCCTCTGCAAAAAGCCTGAGTCAGCAGTGTCTGTACCAAGATCTGACACAACAGACCTTTCCAAAGTCACCTAACGCTCACCGGCTAAGCAATTTTAATAATACTACTACTCCTCTTTCCAAAAGATTCACACTGTCTTACACAACATTAAACCTACCGTGAAAAAAGAAAAAATATAACCGTCAAATGCTATATATCCTCGCCCAATCTCTGACTTGATATAATTTCCTCCATAGAAAATGAATCCCTTCTGCCATTCGTAATGATCATGCCCAGAAGACGCTTGCCTCTGTACTAGGATGTTTCCATAATGAATGGCTGAATTACAGAAAGGCTTATTTTCAAGTTTTATAAGGAAGAATCAACTTCCACTACTGACGTTTTCATTGCTGGGTGGAGAGCTGACTAAAAAAGTCTCCGCTGGAGATTGAGCTGAAACATTTTTAAAGTCTGCTTTAATCTTGTCAAGCTTGAAAGTCTAGGCAAAAGCAGAGAAAAACTGACATAAAATGCAATGAACTAGCTCACAAATGAGCTGGAGCAAAGTGAAGGGGATGAGTGTGACCTGAAAGTTGATGATGTCTCCACATAGATTGTGTGTTCAGTTTTAGGCATTATGTGACCTGTGGTCCATTCGTACAGGTGGTTACGGCGGAGAATTTCATCACCAGGTAAAAGACCCAAGAGGACGATACACAGGCTCCCTCTTCCACATGCCTACTCTTGACAGTGTTTCAATGTTTCTAGCCCAGTGTTGGATCCTGAGGATGCTTCTAATAATGCAATATAATCCTAGCTGATTGAAAACGTATTAAAGTTCAAGAAAATTCCTGCATGCCAGCGTGCTGGTGATGATACACAACAGCTGAACAACAAAGTACAGTATTGGTTATTCACCTGTGGCCTCATTCGAAGTACGAAGGAAGTGTCTGTGGCTTTTGAGGCAGACGTGATGTAGAGTTCCAGTCCTCCTCAAAAAATCCTGTCTTCAATATGGGTCAAGAAGTCATTGTCGAGAATATTCAACCGCTATGGTTTCTTAATGAATTAGGGAAACTCCATGTAATTACACTTTAAAAGTTTATCGGTGAGGTCAGTGATAGGATAGACGTTTAACTCTTTGGACAGCACCAGGGAGAAAATATGATCTGTGAACCATTTAAAATTTTTTTTTTTAATTAATTATACTTAAAAAACAATGCAGAGGGTACTTTATAGAAGTTCAGAGGTCTTTGGTAGTTTTTAATTAAAATGAAAGCATAGCAGGTATGTTTTCTTGTAAGAATTTTGTATTTTAAACAGTGTTACTAGCCTTAAACTTTAAAAATATCATTAAACCTAGAAAAAATAATAAAATTAAAAAGGAAAGTCACTTTTTTCCCCCACACTCTTTCCCCTCCCCTCCCCCCCCCCCCCCCCGCCCCACAAGCTTGGAGAGGTGGTTTTTGGGGTTCGTTTTTGTTTGTTTGTTTGTTTTCAAGAGAACGTCGTTTTATAAAGAAAAGCTTGGTACTATCATGTATCATAAGACATCAGTAGTTCAGGCTCAAAGAGAAATTACTGAATTACCAGTTCCCATACCACTTGCTAGAATACTTGACAACGTTAACATAGGAAAGAATTAGTGAGAAAGGCTGCTCTTTTAAGACATGTTCTTCAGATGCATTTTTTCCACTTTATTCTTTCTCCCCAAAGTAAAACCCACCAGTGATGCTTTCAGCCAGGGTACCACATTTTAAATTAAATGCAGGTTTCCTTCCACTGATCTCTTCTGCCAGCTCTACAGTTCAGAGCGGCTTGTTGGGGGAGGGGTGTCTAAGTAAGCAATTTCCCTGGGTTTCACCTTCAGTGCTGGCTCAAGACCTTATTTTTCAGAAGTTTATTGTAATTCCTCCTCAAACAAGAAGAAAGAGAAATTCTTCCTCAACTGTAGCAGAAAACCTTCCGATTCCTTCCTCCCCCTCTGGACTTCAGCTGAGGACTGGAGTAAGATCCAGTGGTAGTGCAGGTTTTTAGCCCCATCTTTCCGTAGGACGTAATGCTGGATGTGTATCTCCCATCTGGGGTGTGGTGAGCTAGTCAAAAGAGGTGATAGCAGTGACTAGTCACATCCTTGTTCAATGCAATCTCATAGCAGAAATAGCAGACCCTGGGAACAGGAGGCGTATCTCCACTTCCAAAGAAATTCTCTTGACGTTACAGGGAATAACTGCAGCCATGACTGTGGCTACACCATAACTCAGCAGTACATCCAGGACCAGCAGTCATCTGGTGGAAGGTGGTTGGGAAGAGGCCAGGAGTGGACTGATGAGCACGGGAACCATACAGTCCGCTAAAATTAGTGTCCAGCAAGATTTTGAATGTTCATTTTTAGGCTGGACCATACTCACAGCAAACTAGAGGGATGGAAGATAGATAGGTTGTTATAACTCACAACGGCAAACAAAAAGTTAAATAATGCAAAGGCTTTAGGAATGTCATAAAAAGGGAATTTGTGAAATACGAATTAATGAACTTACGATATGCATTTCAGCATTTCAGTGTCTGGAGAATAAAGGTGAATACCAGAGGTAGGGAGGTAAACTAAACAATTGAAAAAAGCTTTTTTAAAGCCTCAGGAGGAGGACATCATGGCACAGCCAAAAAGTAGTATGACTGAGAGAGGTGGCTAACAATATAGATGGGAGAAAGAGAGCCTTATCAAATCTAACTTAACGTTTTCTATGAAAATACATATGTCCCAGTGTATGGTTTCCAACATTAGAGAAGACAGACAGAAGAGATCCTGTAATGACTGCATAAAAGAGGGCAGAAGAAAGATTCAGCACCTAATTCCTCATCCCTCTGCCTGATGACGTTGAAATATCCATCAGGAGGTGTGGGAAGCTTGGGACCAGGTGGGCTCCTTGCAGTGGTTTGAACAGATGCGAGTGGCACAGCACCTACTTACCCAAGTCATGAACCCTTTCCATGGGATTGGAGCCACAAGAAGAGATCAGGCAAGCTGGATCCGTGTCTGACAATCGTAAGTGACCAAAGGGATGGAGAGGTGGGATCTGCCAGAAGGGCAGGAGGACAGGGGGTCTGGACCAGGGAGGGTCTGAATGCTCATTCACAGCTTTTGTTCTGGGTTTGGGACTTCTGTTCTGCTGGATGAGCTTGTGGAGAAGAGCAAGAAACCTCAGTTAGAAGCAGACTTTGTTTATCAGACTGTGTTTAACACCTGGAGAGGAGTTCATGGGAATGCATTTCAGGGGAGGCCAATCTTTCAAAACAGCCTCTCTGTCTGGATTTCTCTCAGTTTGGTCATTAATGTCTGTCTTTTGGCTAAGTATAACTCAGCCTCTCATCTTCTCATTAACGTGCTCCCCCATTGGGCCTATTAGCCTGGCAAACAAAAAATTTATGGAAAAGAGTTTATAAACATGTTCTTGAATAGCTTTGTGGTTCATTTGGGGTGTAACTAGGTTGTCAACATCCTGGGTCCAGACTTGCTTTCTGCTGCCTGCTGCAGTCAGGATGCTATTGGAGGCCGGGCATGGGAATGGGTATCTGAGAGGGGCATGGAAAGGGATGTGGTGATGATGGCTCCAGGGTGAGGGGGTGCAGCTTCAAGGGCACAGAGCTGTGCAGAGCTGATGTGGCAGGTATCGGAGGGCAACTGAGGCAGGACTGAGGCATGGAGAGATGAATTCGTGCTGCGGATGCATCAGGGGAGGCTAAAGCGTAAACTTGGTGCCAGCCAGCCTTTAACTGCTTCCTTTCAGGTATAAGGAAAAGAGCTGGGCATTTCAGCCCATGGGGTAAGGCTGATTATGGCTCTTGTCCTGAGAACCTTAGCCACAAGGGGTGAAGCCCAGCCCCAGGGATGCCCCTGTTCACTGTCAGAGGCAGAGCTGGAGCCTTGGTTTTCCAGGTCCGATTTCTCACATTTGTCACCTGTGTGCCTTGTGGGTATTAGACAACCAGGAGTTTGCATTTGTACCGGTTCTGTGTCCTCATGCATTACTGTCTACAGCTGGGTTGCAAATGACTCTTTAGAGAGAGCAGTTTCCCTTTAGCACCCTGCATAATATTTCAGACTGAAGGTGCAGCACTGCCTTTCCATTAGCAGAACAGAATCAGGAACACGGAAATCACCTGGGTAAGTAAGTGCATGACCCCAGCTCTGGTCATTACACCCGTGTACAGCCTGGAATATGGATAATTTTTTGGAAAATGGGAATTTGGAGATCAGGGATGTGATAAATGCAGTATTGATCCTACACAGTTTCTGATCTCTCAGAGAGGATTGCACAGTGACAGACAGATGGCCAGTGACTCCAGTGGGCCACTGTGTGGGAAAGGGTATTTGCAGGGTAGGAACCATAGGTGGTCAGTGCTTTGGGTCTGGTGCAGTCTCTGACCACTTGTGTATACCAGTCAGTAGCAGAGGAGTACCCATCTTGTACCACAGAAGATGAACAAAAATTTATATGTTACATTATCTGCCATCAAATTGCCAATACAATTAGTGTGTTACAATCAATCAGGACAGGAAGCACAACCCCATAAACTTCTCAAATATTTTTATGCAAAAAGAATTCAGGATTCCTGCCCCGGTAAAAGCCCTTGCTTTTCCCTGCATTAAAATTTGGTTTATTTTATAAGAAACTAAAGATTACAGTGGCCTTGAAGTTGTATTTGTGGGTTTTATAGTGGTTAGGTAGTTCTCAGAAGAGGATACTGGAAAGTAAGAGACTTGCTGATGTCATTTTTATTTCACCACCAGTACCCGAAAAAAAAAAAAAGCTGAGAGAGATGTTGGTGGCCCTATATAAGGTGCACCTCACCTCCTGCAGAGCACATCAAGAATCACAGCAAAGGTAAGGCTTGCAGCCTTTGTGCCTCTCTCACTTTGCCTTGCCCACTCTCCCTGATGCTAACACTGCTCTCTCTCATCAGTGCTGAGTGCTGTAGCTGCAACCTGCTGGGACGGACGACTTTGGATCGTGAGCCATGGCCTACCTGCAGACCTTGACCAAGAGCTTCTCAGGATGGGTCTTCTGCTGCTGCTGTTGCTGTCTCCCTCTTCTTCTCACCAGCCCTCTGCCTCCGAAAGGGGCAGGGGTGGCTTCTACTGCCCATCATGCCTGCAAGCTCAGGAAGATCAACTTCCAGCAGCCCTACATCAGGAATCGCACCTACACCTTGGCTAAAATGGTACAGTAACCTCCTTGTCCTTCATGGCAGGATCTGAGGACCTCCTCCTCTGCCAGTGCCCTTGGCTTCTCGCCTTCAGCATCCCTCTCCCTTTTTCATGCCTTTCTCCAGAAAAAACGTGCATTTGCAGTAAGGCAGAGCTTGGGTGTGTGGAGTGGGTCTGTTGCCCGCTGGTTGTGTAGCCAGGGGAAGCTGCTGCCTCTCCTCCTCCGGCTCCCCAAGGGAAAGGCAGCCCCTGGCACAGCACAGCTCCTTCTCTCGGGCAGCTGCTGCTAGACTGGGACAACTGTGAAGCATGAGCTTAAATTTCTCTGTTTGCCCCGTCCATTTGGAGCTGGGCCTGCCCGTGACTCCAGCCATGGCCAGGCAGCTCCTCAGGCATCTTACAGTGCTCTGCTTGGGCAGGTTTCTTGGCTGCTCTTACAATGGCTGGGTCCCACCGGTGTACGCCATTGAGTGCTGCAGCACCTCCCAGCAGCGCTGCGGTCCACCGTGAGGTCGGCCACCTGCGGCATCTGGTTTAGTCATGATAACCACTACCACATCTGACGTTTAAGAGGGGGACAGGAATTCAGACTTCTGCTTATTTATTTTCCAGTGATACTGACCTTGAATCTCACACAGTTAAGGGGAGAAACAGACACAATGTCCACGCTTATCTACCTGTAACAGACCGTCTATGGTGTCCATTCCCTCATTTCACCTGCACTATTATTGATGAAAACCTTAGGGTTTATTATTAATTTTTAGGTAAAGTTCCCATCCCCACCTGACAGTTCCTTTTTTTCCTCTTAGGCCAGGGTCTCGGACCAGGACACCGACAACAGGCTCATTGGGCAGCAGCTCTATGTTAACGTCAAGGTAAGCCTTACACCAGGAGGCTGCTCTTTGCATCCTTCTGCAGCACTTGTTGATCTCTTGCCATGATTTAACGTGACCTCTTACTTGCATACATAGGAGAACAACCGCTGCTACATGATGAAGAGGATTGTGGAGATTGTAGTGCAAGATGTCCTCCTCACTAAGGTCAAGGACCAGTACCCGTACGCTGAGGAGGTGGCACAGTTCTTGGCATCCCTGACCTCGGAGCTGAGCAGATGTGTGAGTAGCATTAGGTTTCTTGCCCTTCTCTGAGTTGTGAATCTTGTCACTGCTCCTGGATCTCACAATGCTGCGAGCAGCGGCAAAAGGCAGTGATATGAAAGGAAACCTCAGAACAAAGATATCAAACTTGAGCTTGACAGAAAGGTGTTAAAAAGAAAAAAAAACCATATTGTTGCACACAGCTGCCAATGTTATGTCTGGGTGTTTTCTTTTTTTAGAAATGCTCAGGACACAGAGAGCACATTGAAAAGAACCTGGAAGAAATGAAGAGCAAAATGAAACAGGTACATTTTTTACCAACACTTAAAAAGAGCAGTTCCAAACCCCAGTCATTTAGTTGGATTAAGGCTGACCTAATTATAAAACAAACTCTGGAGATTATTTAGGAGGTGAAGCCTGCAGGGGCATTAAAGAGGGGATTAGTGATGTTTCCACTTCCAGCCCTCCTTCACTTGTCCTGTTAACTCTCTGCACATGTTATGGTAATTTAAACCTTCAGAAGTCAGGTTGCAGGTAACTGTATATGCTAGACTAGATTTGAATGAGCTAGTTTATATCTTATGGTATAATGACTCTAATAGAACTACTTGAGAGAATGAAGAGAGTAAGTTCTCGATTCAGTTTTTGTGAAAAGCCTAATTTCAATTTTCTGAGAAATAATGACATGCTAAAACTTACATTCTGCTCTTTTCTAGTTGGGAGAGAATGGAAAGACTAAAGCCATTGGAGAACTGGATTTACTGTTTGACTATGTAGAAAATGCCTGTACTGATGCCCCAAAGAAGGGAGGGAACAAGAAGAAAAACTGAAAGAACTTCAGATCAGGCTTGAAGAGATGTCTCCGAAAAACTCTTGCTATAACTCAAATCGATTAACTATTGCGGACCACACCCCCCCACACCCCACCCCCCGATGTAGTGTATTTTTCATTTGTGCCAAAAATAGCAAACTAAGTGGGCAGAGACAGGATGCATATTGCTGCCTTCTTTGAAAATGAAAACTCCAGGACAGTGTTTGCAGCTCCATTTCAACACAGGGCATTAGTTATTTTCAAAGGCACGCTGCTGTCCTCCTCAGGTCCATAGGAATAAGGCAACAGTTTCTGTATTTTATATGCTGAGATTTGACACCTATGAATCAGCTTTGGTCAAGGTACGCAGTGATACGTAGCCAGGATGATTTGAGCCTTTTACTTGGAAATCTCTCTTGCATATGTTGCCCCCTTCTGACCTTTACCTGAAAAGTTGGTATTTCAGACTAATTCAGAAATAATTTTTGTGATTCATATTTAATGGTAACTTATTTTAAAGTAATAATTATACAGTACTTCTATTTATATAGCTTAATTGAAAACTATCCAAGAAAATGTATTTATGAAGCTGTACCAAAGGGTTTTAAGTGAACAATGAAATTAAAACTGCTGTGTGGTATTTATATGCAGATGGATTGTTTTATAAATGCTTACTCTTTAATTTATTATAATAAATATTTTGGTCCTCAAATATTGCCATTTACAGAGCTTTTCTCTTTTACTCATATGCGAGGGAGATGACACATATTGTGCCTGTGGGGCTGCTGGGCCAGTGGCTGTATTCTTGTATCCAGAAAGGATGCAAGCTTGGTCTGGGGACATGCTTCTTCACCATAAGGCTGCAATTTCAACTTATCACAGTGTCATGGTTTATCCCCAGCCAACAACTAAGCACCACACAGCTGCTCGCTCACTCCCCCCACAGTGGGATGGGGGAGAGAATCAGAAGGGTAAAAGTGAGAAAACTCGTGGGTTGAGATAAAGACAGTTTAATAAGTAAAGCAAAAGCCACGCACGCAAACAAAGCAAAACAAGGAATTCATTCACCACTTCCCATTGGCAGGCAGGTGTTCAGCCATCTCCAGGAAAGCAGGGCTCCATCAGGCGTAACGGTTACTTGGGAAGACAAAAGCCACCACTCCGAACATCCCCCCCTTCCTTCTTCTTCCCCCAGCTTTATATGCTGAGCATGACGTCCTATGGTCTGGAATATCCCTTTGGTCAGTTGGGGTCAGCTGTCCCGGCTGTGTCCCCTCCCAACTTCTTGTGCACCCCCAGCCTCCTCGCTGGTGGGGTGGGGTGAGAAGCAGAAAAGGCCTTGACTCTGTGTAAGCACTGCTCAGCAGTAACTAAAACATCCCTGAATTATCATCAACACTGTTTTCAGCACAAATCCAAAACACAGCCCCATACTAGCTACTATGAAGAAAATTAACTCTATCCCAGCCAAAACCAGCACACATAGGCCAGGGCTTAGCAGGGAGCGTGTGGGTCAGCCTTTCTTGTGGGGGGTGGTGGGAAAAATAGCATCACTCCTGAGAGTCATTGGTTTGGTTCATTGATTCTGCCTCAGTACGCCCATAGACAAGACCCTGTCTTGAATAGCTGCTGGTGAAAAGTCCCAAACTGTCCCTCCTGGGTCAGATGAGATGGAGACAAACAGTGAGGCAGCAGTTGCTACTGAAAACTCAGGGCACTGTGTTCTCACTGCCCCATAGGCACGCTGAGCACAAATGTTGTTCTGCAGCATCAGGGATTTGAGAGTACTTCAGAAGAGAAGTGCCTGGTGCCTACTCTCAACACAAAATCCCAGACAGAAAAAAAACCCAAGTCACTGAAGAGCAGTTTAATCCATTATTATCATGTTCTTCAGCAATATCCCCTGGGTAAAGACAGAGGAGTTGCTCTAGTGCAGCCAGGGACATTGGTGGCTGGACCAAGGTTGAAGAGGTGAAAAGCATCCAAATAGTGAGAAAACCAGAGGAAATATGTAATAGCAGATTGTCAGCAACGGGTGAAAACTCCTTGAGCAAGGCTTTATCATTCATTCATCAGGGCAACAGGCATCCTGTCTACATCTCAAATAAAGGACTCAGGGTGGCAGTGCAGGTGAACAGGGTGAAGTTTTGTAAATGTAGCATATCAGGGACATACAAATGCAAAAATGCTTGCTAAAAGGATATCTAGAAGACACCTCATGAATAGATACTGTAATATGGGAAAAATGTTAGCAGGAAATCTACCTTGATCTACCTTGGTAGCTTCATCAACTAAATTCAAAGAGAAATTAAAGTCAATCCAAAAATAGTTAGTCTCAACATGTCTTACATCAGCTGTTGAAGTTAGACGGCATTGAAGTGGGATTAAACTATCCCATGTTGCTTCTGAGCCAGAGTGATTTCGAGATAAAAGCATCCATCGATACCTAATTTGAACAAGGTTTATGTGAACTGAAATTATAACACTTTCTTGTGGGTACTCACATACTAGACTGGCATACAATCCGTCTGGCTGATAGATGCCTGTTACCTGTCAAACTAGATGCAATATCAGCATTGTTTACTTTGCTCCACACTCTCATTTGCTTCTCACAACGTATGAATTACATGCCTGTTCATTGTCAAGGCAGAAGTGACCCAACAGTGACAGCCAGCCAGGATTTGGTACCACATTACAGTGTTAGGCGTTTAACCTTTTGCTATATTCAGTAGGATATTTATTTTCTTTCTTGTGGGATAAGTGATGATGTTGTCAAGAGCTGTTGGCCAACATCCTTTCTCTTATCACTCGAACTTGCGACAGCTGACAGCAAAGGGAGGGAAGTTAAGCACCAAATGGGGAGTTCATCTCACTGACCTTTGACAGACAGTCTATCTCCAAGCTACACTCGGCTCCCCTTACAGTCAATAGGAATTATCCAGGCGTCATTCATCTCATTTACATTAGAGGTTTACAAAGATTGTGCTGTTGGACAGAATAACAGGAATTTGCCCTAAAGTACCTGTTTTCTTCCTTGATTATAAATAGAGACCAAACCATGAACCACACATGCTGCTCCTCATTGATACCATCTCTTCACAAATGGATAATTAACTTATTTCTTTCTTCTGCTTCCTTTAGGCCTCTTCCACATTGTCCTTGTTGAGCTATCCTACCTAGAAATGTCAAATCGATCTCTCAAGCTTTCCACACTGGGGCTAAACCCAGATGAAAACCCATTTGTCCACAAAAGTGTAAAAACAAAAGTCAACTGTTTATTAACTTCTCCAACCCTGAAAACCACCAGCTGGAAGACTCTAGCATGGAAACCTCATGAGCTGGAGCCCTGGAAATGCCACACAGCAAATTCTGCAGAATTTCCTTCATAGGTTTTATTGCAGGGCATGTGTGACTTGTGGGTGTGTGAAGGATGGCGAGTGATAGTCGGTTTTGAACAGACAAAGGAAGTAGAAGTCAGAGGAGATTTCCCTTACAACCAGGGGAAATGTCTGGCACAAACAATCACTGACCAAAAGAAAGATGTAGTTTCAGTCAAGCAAGCTGGGTTTCAATTCAGTCAATTGTTACAGCTCAAAAAAGGAAAATCATGCTGAAATGTTTCATTCTGACATTTTCTAAATAAAATATTTCAGTTTTACACTTCAAAATAGTGTTTTGGTTTAGAATTTTAAGTACATTTTCTTCCAAAGGTTGAAAAGAGATTTGAAAGCAAAACGAGCTGTTTCATTTTGAGTTGGACAAGTGCTTTGGGCTGACCCAAAATGAATTTTTTTGGTTTAATTTTTCGGTTGGGTCACCAAAGAGAAACTCCGTTGTTCACGTAATTCTAATTTCCGTTGCCCTATTTTCCTTTCCTCACCCCGCCTCCAAGTCATGGACTATTTGTAATTCCCAGAGGTCCTGGACCTAGCACTGTTAGGGAAGGCACCTGCTCCACATCCTTCATCGAGGACACCTCCATTGTAGAGGCTGGAGGACCCGACAGAGCCGCCTACTGCCAAATTTGTGTTTCGTTGGCTCTTCCTCCCCTTTGCTTACATTAGGTGACCAGAACAGGCACTTTTTTTGCTACATAGATAATTATAAAACGTTTAAACTACCTCTGAAACTTCATATTGTGAAGAGAGAGGAACGCAAAGTACGAATAGAAGTTTCCACATCCTGCTGAGTAAGTATTGGTGGCAGTTTAAGAAATGTCTCTTAAATACTTTGCATGGAGTGTTACTCAGTTGAGAGATTTACGTATTCAATGTCTGAATATATACTCCTTAAGTGACCTAGAATAATAGAGGGTTGATATTTCCAAATTGCTGCTGGAAGTATATTCTAGACAATGCAAAGAGCTGAAGCTATCCTAATGGTAAAGCAGCGGCATGTGATTATGTCACTCTGTGTTTTAAAGCACAATTAGCTAAACAATTAACTGCTTTGAAGAAGGGATGGACTGCATTGAACAGCAGTAAATGCCTGATAACCTTTTCAGTCACAGCCATCATCAGTACCCAATGGATGCTTGTAAAACAATTGGTGTAATCTGGAGCAGAACTGGCCTGCTAATGTGAAGCAGGATTGGCAGAGGCATTACAGTCAATCTCAGGCTTATGAATGATGCTGCCAGGAAGAAGGTAATGACCATGGAAAGAAGGAAAACATACAATGCAGTTCTGTGGGACCCAGGGTATTTTTGGCAGGCCACTACCCGGTGATATGTTACATAAAATAACATATTTAGGATAGAAAGTAATGCAACCTCTCAGGGGATCCAGACCAGGATTCTGTACTGTTCAAGAATTTGTTAGGAAGTCTTATGTGGGTGAGGTAAATTACAAAATAGAAACGATGCTAAAGCTGATGGCATTTCTGGGGCTACACATGCTTCTTATCTATTTGTAACACCTTTTTCTTGGTTAACACGCAGCTGCAGACCTTATCAGATGAACTGTATGAATTTCACTACTAGCAAAAGTGTTAAACAACTATGTAAGTGAAAAGATTTCTTCTGAAGGCCAGGAAATCACTCTCTCTGTTTAACCATTAAATTCCAAATCCCTGGCCAAATTCACAGGTATCAATTGCTATAATTTAATCTGGAATTCACTGATGAATGGTTTAGAAAAGAAGATATTCCTACCTCTTTCCTCCTCTAAGGAGAAATGAAAAAAAAAAATTATTTTGCAAAGAACTGTCCATTTATCTTCAGCAAATTAACTCATGAGACCCAAATGTAAACATTTTTTGAGTATGAAGGATTAAAGCACAGCATTAAATATTTCCAAGATCAGGCCATTTTTCTTCTCTAGGATGGAATAAAGAGAAAGGGCAAATCTTCTAAAATAAGAACATTTTCTGTTTTGCTCAGGGCAACATGAATTGAAATATTTTAAAAAAACAGACTGAAAAATGTGTCTTTGACTAGCTGACTTGAAACTGTTGTAAGGGTGTTTCTGCAAGAACCAGTAAGGTTCTTCAATGGAAATTGTAGTCCTAGTTTCAAATGACTGAATGCAAAATGATACTGTTTTCCAAAAACTGCAAAATTGCACTACTTTCAAGTTTATTTTGTCCTATGGTTTTCCAAAAGAGGGTCGCTTCTGACTCCTGCAGCATTTTTAAGGAGTGGTGATGACGTTCATTAAACTGTGAAAGGAATGGTGCAATCATGTATCTGTGGTAAAGTCTAAAAGCTATGCAATCGTGAAGACTGACTTTCTGATTTGTCTTTCGCATTAGGCCTTGACATGTAAAAGCTCCCGAATGGATTAGCTTGTCATGTATCTGGTCCTGCTCCACAGAAGACAGAAAGAAAACTCCTATTGACTTCAAATTGTATAAGATCAGGCTTGTAGTTTGTGCGTGTATCAAGTTAATTATATTACAAAGAAAAGACGAAAGATGTCAACACAGATGTGAAGATGGAAGTGATGAATTGGACTGCTCTGATGAAATACTTGTTCCAGAAAGTCCAATGTATTGACACTTATTTGGGAAGCAGAGGTTCCAAAATAAAGATTAGACATTGCTTGTCATTGCAGTGACCTTTTTTTTTGTTGGTCTAAAACTATCCAGGCTTTGTCTTAGGTTAATATTTCTTATCAAACATGTCTTTAAAATTTCTGGTTTGACCAACCTTTCTCCTTTAGCAGTTATCCTTTATAATGTGACTCCTGCCAGTCTCGAATAGGAGAAGAAAATTCAGATTCTCTCCCTTTTTTTCATATTTTATCACAAAAAAAATTGGATAACTGAGATTTTAGGTAGATAATTCCAGATTTAGGGCTTATAAACTCTGATGCTCATTTTTACTCTGGCAACTAAAAAATGGAGAATACTTGTTTGTCAAGCACAGCATTTGGCGAACAGTATGATTATTTTGTAGGCATTAACATGTCAACTTCAACACAGTGATCATTGCTCCTGCATGTAACAGAGGTTCCATTAAATTTAGGAACGCATCTTGGTTTGGCGGGATCCATGTGTGTCTCAGAAAATGCAAGACAGTTACTTGCACATGAAATGTCTGGTTTAACTTGACATGTGAGGTTGAAGCCTCCAAAACAGGGAGCTGCTCAACCTTGGCATCATGCTCTCATTTTTCAACCTGCCAATGATTCAGTTGTTACATGAGAAGGACTTCTGGGCAGTGGCTGGGAACACAAAACAAATCCATGACCAAGACTCTGATCCTGCAAATTGGTAAAATACCACAAATTTTCCTCATTTTGATAATAGCCTTGTATGAGTCATCTGCCCTAGCTTTGGTGACAGAAAACTAGCTAGTGAAGTCTGAGGTGCTGCCCACAGGCCCTTGCAGAGCCTGTCTGCAGCTCCATCATCAGCAAGGATGTTAGGCAGATGAGGGGAGGTGTCCTCTGAGGGCCCGGTCCCCTCCATCAGCCCCGGGTGATGAGCACAGATGCAGACATCCAACCTCCAGTGGTCTATGGTTGGGCGTGACAAATCCCAGGCGTGGACTTCAGGGTGTTATGTTGCTCATGGGTCAAGCTACTGGCAAGAGAAAGAACCAGAAACAAGCGGCTTTGTCTATGCCATTTTACTTTGGAAACCTTTTGGCAGTAAGAATGTAAATTTAGATTTCGTTTTTCATTTCTTAACTGTTTTCCATTGGTACTTTTTACACAACTTGCAGTTATGAACTTCAGTTTATGGGTAATCCAGTGACACTGGAAATGAATAAATAATAAAGACTGTGTTTTAGGTGAGACGAACATGTGAGGTTTCTCTGAAAATAGGAAGAAGGGAACAACTCATCTTTTCTACACTTCTGAAAAGTAAAACAGAGAATTTCTTAGAGCTGCAGTATGAAGTTTTGGCTGGGAGGATTAGGTTTATGCTGTAACCTCATTATCAGAACCGAGACAAGAGAGAGGTTGCAGATTGATAAATTATCTCCTGATCTTTGCTGTGTGGTTACAGGGGTATATGATAAATAAAATGTTTGCTGTTCAGAAGTGACGGATTAGTAAAAATAAACCTCAGTATGTTCAGAGGTTTGGGCAAACATTTCAGACCTGGGATACTTTTCAGGGCTTGCCTACAAGTTTTGAAACAGATTGGCTGAATATCAAGGCAACAAATCTGTTTTTTATGGAACTGCTAAGCTGAATGAAGGGAAATCTGCTAGAAAAATGCTCCTTCCCAAGGAAAGGAATTCTCATGTGGAAAAATTTGCTTTCAAATAATCTAATCTAAATGTGGAAATGTGAGGAAACATTTTACAACCCCTGAAGAGCTTATTTGGTGCCTGGTATTGGATCAAAATCCACTAAAGTTTGCAGTGAGACTGATAAAACCTTCTTCCCAAATGGGTACAAGTACTGAATGTTTTTATTAGAGATGGGAAAAAAGTCATTAAAATCAAGGCTGCCATGTGATTTTCCCAGCCCATACAGAGGAGTATAGATTTAACCTCTTTCTGCTGATGTAACAAATACAAATAACGAGAAGAATGATGGCAAAGGAATTTTTTTTCCTTTTTTTGTAGCAAATGGTAGCTCTGCAAACTTGATTAAGACTGGAAGCCTTTTTCCATTGGATTTTTTTTTTTTCCTGCTGGTAGAAAATGGGTTTTGTGAAGATATTAATATTTTTGCTGCTTTGCTACGTAAGTATTGATTTTCTCCTGGAAACTCAAAAACTGGAAAGCCCAGTACTGATATTAAATTGTAAAAAAAAAAAAAAGTTTTCATTGGTTGTTCGCTGGAAACTATTGGTCCACATTTTAAAAAATGAAAAGTAGCTATTTTCATATGGAGAATATCAACAACTTTCTAATTAGTTTCACTTCATTCCTACAAGCATATCAGATGATTTAAACTTCTGTCACAGTTACAAAATTAATCAGATGTATGGGAGTTTGTAAAGTCAATGCTCAGATCTCTAATCATAATTTTGCACGTAAGGATTCCCTAAAAACTTTACTAAATCTACAAATATTAAGAGATGGAATATTTCTGATTTGTTTAAGAAGCTCTTAAAGAAGGTGTTTGTTAAAACATCTCTTCCATAATTTAAAACATTGTGCATGTTTTTACGTATTGTGCTACAGACTGAGTAAAGAGTAAAGCCTAAAAATAGGCTAAAGAGTGAAACTTCAGACAAGCAAGCTATCCAAAGTTAGATATAACCAGTATTTTACTTTTTCCTAAGTTTCTAAAATAAATTACAAATAATATAGGAAATGTGAACTTCATTATTATCTCCTTGATTTCTAGATCTAACCACTATCATCATTAATATCTGCTGAATTAGATTTAATTACATTAATTGCAATAAACAATGCTATCTTTTAGATGGTAACACAAAGTTTCCCCATCGTTTTAATTGGAAAAAACCCTCAAAATTTCCCTGATCTGAAGTGAAAATCTCAATGCATATTTTGACATGTGGCATCTGTTCTTTCTTTCTAAGTGCTACTTATATTTTGTGATATTTTATTTTTCTATAACTTTTAGGAGTCTTTACAACACAATCTCTTTTTTCTAAATACTGCCAACAAGAAACCCAGATTTTACTCCACCCTCAGGTAGTTCTCTAGTGCTCATTTATGTGGGCTGTGCCACAGGATTTCACATGCTTTGGAAAATGAACCTCTCATGAGTAATTTATTATTTGGCTCCTATATCTTCTCTAGCAAAAAAGTGCCAGATGTGATCATATCTAATAATTAAATCAGTAAATTTTCCACAAAAAATGCCCCTACTGATGAGATTCATTGAAAGCACCACTTCACAAAGAAGGCAGACACACAGTGGGAAGCAAAGTCCGGAGACATGAAGGGGTTGTTGAACAAAAGCTGGGGAGATGGCAGCAATCTCTGACTGAAGGTCACAGACTTCTTAGGGCTTGAGGACTACTTCCAAGGGAAATGTAACTGAGGGAAGCACCTTTATTACCAATAGGTTTAAGTTCGCCGGAGGGAGAATGGCACCTCCAATGGAAAAATGCTCTGGAACATCATCTTGTTGCCTACTGCACTGTTGATTCCCTCACTTTTATTCTCTGATACTACTGTTGGAGAATCAAGGTCACAGCCATTCTGCGGCAGTCAGCCCAACTATGGAAATACACTGCAAGCAAACATTTCCTACACAGTTGTTTGGTTTTTTTTTTTTTTTTAAATGAAAGACTATTCTTGCTGATAAAGATCAACTATAATGATTTTTCTTAATGTAGTTTGTTTTGCTGCCTGCCGTTAACATGGCCATGCCAGCTGAAAGACTAAATGCCAGTATTGTTCACCAGTGTCTGGTTAGGTTACTTATACCTCTGTATGTCCTAACTTATCACTGTAGTTTCTGAATATTGTCCAGAAATTCTATTTCATTACTATTTTAAACTACATTTCAAAATTTTTTTCTCACAGGACACAGCCGCCTCTGAGCAGTCTGCTCAATTCATGTCTTAAATAATGTTCTTTTCCAACACCAAGAAATCTTTCCAGAATGGAGGCTGTAGTTTCTGCAGCTTCACAATCATTTAGCCCAGCTCCCAGTTGATGTTACTTATAGAGCTGTACGGGCACCCTGTGTTAGCAATACCAAGATGCTCAGGGATGTCCTGGGTTAAGAGAACAGAGGGGAAAAACCTTTAAAAATTAAATTTGAAAAGAGAAGCAGGCAAGAATGCTAAAAAAAATTAAGGGGAGAGACAAAACTGAAAAATGGTGCAAAAAGGTAGGAGAGAGAACCTTTTCAGTGTAAGAGTGGTGCCATACAAAATGACCCACTTCTACCAGCCTAGCAGCTGTGGGCATCCTCCTCCCCCAGAAGCGGGCCCAGGTTTCCATCTGGTTTGCTTTTTCCTTTCATAATTTCAGTATAACCTTTTTTATAAAGCCATGATGAAATTACAAGAAAAAGCAGGTCACAGACTCTTGAACACTCCTCTATGTCGCAAGAGAAAACCAAGAGTTTGGAATAGCCGCTTGCCTACGTAGGCAAGCTGAGCTGTCTGTTATTGCCGAGCACATCTGTACACTCTGCAGTAATACCACCGTACAGTGATTTCCTAGTGTGAGTTTCGTGGTAGCAGATGAATGTTTTCTAAAAAGTTTGGGGACTGAATCACTGTCATTACGTGAGTTAACTTGACTAGTTGATGGGAACGATGTGAACATGCTCGAACACTTTTTCATATCTCTTTCTTTCATAATCTCTTTTCTCAAATACAAGACTACAAGAATGTGACTAGTAAAGGCTATATACATAAAGGTTTTATGTCAAATTCAGCTCCTTTCCTAGCCATGAAGTGATTACTGATTTTTAATTACCCAGCTGGAGACATCTGAAAGGCATCTTGAGATATTCAGGGAGTGCTGAGCATTCTTTCAAAGCAGTTAATCGTTGGCCATAAAAATTACTACTGCTTTGAAAATTTAAACTGTTGTCTATTTTCTGTGCACAGAGGCAAAATTTTAGTTTTAGTACCTTGGTGATTTCAAACTGGACCCTGAATATACTCTGTAATCTGTCTCTGAAAACACTGAATGTGCTGAGACCTTCCTATCAGATGTCCGAAGTAAAACTAGCTTGACAGACAATTGTCGGCCATCTGTCACCAAACTGAAACACAGAACCAGGCCAGTAGCGCAGGGCGATCCACCACTAGGACCAGTCTGTGATGTTTCTTGAAGATGAGAGCAGATTAACAGTATGTTTTATAGCAATTCACCTTTGAGGCTTACACAAAAGATGTTACTCATAAAGTGCAGAGATGCAAATGCCCAGAGGAAATGTAATTGGGTTTGGGTTTTTTTTTTGGTTGGTTGGTTTGTCTTCTTCGTCTAGGTTTGAGTCTGATTTCTGCTTTACTTAATGCCTTCAAATTTTTATGAAGTTTGTCTAAGGCACAGAGTGAAAAAATTCTGGGTGTGGTGGATATGTGGCCCTGGTGGTGGAGGACCGCAGAGATAATTGAGGGACTGGAGCATCTTTCATATGAGGAGAGGCAGCGAGAGTTGGGACTGTTCAGCCCACAGAAGAGAAGGGTCAGGGAGATCTTATCAATGTGTATAAATACCTGAGGGGGGCAATAAAGAAGAGAGCCAGGCTCCTCTCAGTGGTGCCCAGTGACAGGACAAGAGGCAACAGGAACAAATTAAAATGCATGAAATTCCATCTGAACGCAATAAGAGTCTTTTTACTGTGAGAGTGACCAAACATTGGCACAGGTTGCCCAGAGAAGTTGTGGAGTCCCATCTCTGGAGACATTAAAAACCTGACTGGACGCAACCCTGAGCAACTGGCTCTAGGTGGCCCTGCTTGAGCAGGAGGGTTGAACAAGATGACCTCCAGAGGTCCCTTCCAACATCAACCTTTGTTTCTCCTCAACAAAGGCAGTTGAGGAGCACCTGGACAGGCACCGGGTGGATGTGTCATGGGAACAAATGTAGTGATTTCGTGTTTAGGGATGAGAAAGGCACCAGACTGACATCCAAACCTAGGCATACAATATTTTTAGCCTTCTTGACACTGTCCCAATTTCAGTTATATAGGGTTTTTTCCTAACCAGAGCAGTGTATGCACAACATTTAAGCAGGAGCTGCTAGTACCATCTGTTCATGCTATTCTGTTGTTCCCCTGCCTTTTATGACTATTGAAGCTGATGGCAATGAATCGTCGGGTGCCTATGTGCTGAGTTTGCATGGGTAATTTAGGTACCCGTGTCTGAAAAATTGGCTCATAATTGTTCAGTAATTGTACAAAATCTATAGCAGCTCCAAAGGTTCCTATTATAATAATAGAAAGTTACAAGAGACAGTGTCTAAACACTAGTGGGTATTTTGTGCTTACCTATGTGCCTATGTTCATTACAACCATGTTCAGAAAATTGCAGAATCAGTTTTGGATGCTAGGAGCTGCTCCGCTCCAAACTTCTCTCTCCAACGGAGGCACTAGGGTATCTCAATTTTTTATATCCTACTGTAGTACTGTCACCCTTGGTTTTTGGAAAATCTCACTAGACTTCATTGCTACTCATCAAATCACATTTCTGAGCACAAATACTGCAGTTCTTCATGTAGACCTACTACTTTTCAGAAGACCAAAGTGAATTAAACAGGATAAGGGAACAAAAGAAATAGTAGAGAATAGTCTTAAGAGACAGCATAACATTAGCAGCAGCTAAGCTAATATGAGTAACGTTTATAGGAAGTACACGACTAATTTAGTTCTAGTTACGCTAACAGGAAATAAAATAAAGAGAAAATGTGAAAGGTGAGAAGATTCAGAATTAAGAAACTAGATGAGGCTTTTTATGGATGGAGATCAGAAAGCCAATTAAGCTGCAAAACAACCAGTAGATATGTTTGTTACCTTAAATAGACTAACGGAACTTTGCAGCAGTGGTAGATGTATCTGTTTGTTCTACATAGATTAAGAGAATTTAATATTAATGATATCTACTGAACTCATATAGATCAAGACAATTCCATGGTTCACAATAAGACAGTGAAGAAAATATCTTCTTCAGGCTGGTGGTCTCATGCACTTATGTGGAGCATAGGGCACACACAGCCTTCTTTGAAACTTAGTCCCTAGCCAGGGTAAATGAGGCAAGACTTTCTTCTCTAATAAGTTGGCTACTCTGTTAGTTTTTCTTATTCTTTTTTCTTAGCTATTTTCTTTCTCTTTCATTCTCATGATCATAAACTTTACACATTTTGTATTAATGTAACATATGCACTTTGCATGTGTTATCAGCATTGTATTGTTCCTTAAGTATTCATTGATATTGTACATCTAAAATTTTCCATATGGAGAGACCCCATTTTCTTTGAGGCAGGCTCCTTGAATTCCTGTGGTTCCCAGCCTAGCTCTGGTAGTCAACATGCTTGGTGGTGTCTTTTGTTGTTGTCCTCAGACTGGCTCTGGATATATCAATTCCACTGCCCGTACAAAGCTTTGCAGATCTTTTCTGTCTTCATTGCTAAAAGGGCTGGAGTCCCTGAATTCGTTTCTTCCTCTGCGTCATATATCTTTAAAATATTGAGTAATACTGGTTCTTTGGTATTCTATCTTTTTTATACCATAATTATGTCTGAGTGCCAAAGTGGCACTGAAATCCAGTGTACAAAGCGCTACACGAGACCCCAAAACAAAAGACCATCTTTGTTCTGAACAAGTAACAGATGAGAAAGTTAAAGAATATTAGCTATTCTCTGACTAGTAATTAAATCAGCATATCAGAAAAGGTGGAAGTGTAACCGATTTTACAGGATTGAGTATTAAATTGTACCCACCATCCTTCTATGACAGGAAAGATAGGAAAGCCCTATTTCCTTTTTATTTATTTATTTATTTTTAAATACAGTCACCATGCATCTGCATCCATCTGCACCCTTTTACACCACTCAGTTGAAAAATTAGCCAATTCAGTAAGATGTTTGCTGATTCATGTGCAGAGGTCTCTAGAGCCCAATGCAACAGTGTCACTGCTACAGCCCTCTAAGCATGGTGATAGGAGCTCGCAGAACAGACAAAATGAAACTTGTGGGCTCAAGGGTTTTCCAGCAACATCAGAAGTTTCATAGGTGTTGAAAATTATTGATTTTCTTGTGAAAAGCCATTACAGACTGGCTACATGACCCATTTACTCCATTTAGAGGAAAACTGTTGAGCAGGGAGTACCACACCTTGGGGAATCCAAGGCAGTTTTGCATTCTGACTCTACACTTGCTATCACCCGAGATCCTCTTCTAGGAACAAACTGGGAGTAAGTGGCTAATCTGCTGTCCACATACCTTGTACTCTGATGTTTCGTGCACCTCATCTGGCAAGCCTGACAGCATTTGGAGAGTTTAAGCACAGATCACACTTCAAATGAGCACTAAAATGCACACAGGGCCTCGGGTCTCTATCATCTCCACTTCCCAAAAGTCTAAGCTCTCCTCCCCTTGTTGGTCCTCTTTGTCCCTAGACCCCATCAGCACTTCAGTGCTGGAGAAGCTACTGGGATGTGTGGATGGTCCTGTGGTAAAATGTATTTTCCAGAACTCTTACAGGTGGGATCCTTGAAGCTGGATGTGAGTCCAGCTTGACCTGGAGGTTGCACGCATGTTTGTTTGTGTAAATGGCCAGTGGGATCAAGACTGGGTGACTTTATTATCCAGCTCATCTCACGTGTCATCCTCCCAAAGCCATCTCATGCCCCTGGCACACGGGCGCCGGTGATGCCATAGAGAGGCATACAGCTCTGCCGCTGGCTCTGGCAACTCAAGGTCCCTTTGAGTGGTATTAGCTGTAGTTTAAATAGTTTTCTCTGATCTGTTAAAGCCCTTCTGTGTTCTCTTGAAACATCAAAGGAGTAAAAAAACTCTCTCCTGGGCGAACATTTCAAGAGCTTGCTTTTACTTCCAACAAAAATGGTATCACTGTAGGCTGAAGTATTGCTATGCGGGACCAAAACCTGCTTTCTCCCTCTTCTTGCATATACCTCAGACAGTCCCAGGGGTCTTGACATTTGACTTACTTACATCCTTCCTTGGCTTAACAGCCTCACATTGCTGGTGTCGCTTCAGCATTTCCAAGTCTATCCTTAGTGTGATGTTCCTTACGTGTCTGGAGTGGTACCTGAGAAACCCTCAGCATCTGACTGTCTCAGAAACAGGCCAGAGACATAGACTGCCCGATCTCTGTTTGAGCAACTCTGTGAAAAAGTGACCATCTGACTCTATGGTTTCACTTCTACCACATCTGTAGTGGGTATGCTGCTACCTATTATTTCCCAGTGCCCATAGCTCTTAGCGGGCTCATGAGGCAACCTGGTAGCCAGCCATGCCTGGTCCTTGAACAGAACCCTCCCTGGAGCCCTCTCTTTCACACTAAACAGCCTGCTGCTTCTACTGGGGCAAATCCTGCCCTGGCAAAAGACTAATTACAGACATTAAAATAGGCAGCAAACTCCTTTGCTACTAGCTGCTGTACCCTTGAAACAAAACACTTCTCAAAGACTGGACAGTGAAGTTTTAAAGGCATTGCAGTCCAACTTCCTTACAGATAACTGATTTTCTAATGCTTCTTAGGGTAAAGTAGCAAAGATTTTTTTCTCTCCGAGCCCTTACCTTTCAGTAAAGTGCTGCCATAAGGTTTTGTGGAAAAATCAAAAAAAATTTCACACATTTGGTATACTTTGTTACGAAACCAAACTAACCAGCTCAACTACTTTTTCCTCACTTGACCACCACTTAAATGAAAGACTTCTCACATGAGAGGGAAGTTCTTCTTTCTTGGAAACCTTGACCCTGCTGCCAGTAAATATGGAGATATCATTTAGAAAAACGTCACAGATGATTGTGGTCAAATTTGTTGAAAGTGGAGCAAGATGTATAAAAAAGCACAGCAACAATACTGATCAGCCAGCACACGAGCAATAGGTTATCTACGTGAGCATCTCAGTGCAGAAGCTGCTTTGAGGGTTAACAAATTAGGTTAACCTCTGTCATCTAACCAGTCCTGCTGTATCACATATGCTGCTGTGACTGTAGAGGCACGAAGATTTGGGAGCGAAGATGAAAGTATATTCTATTTTCAGATCTGGGCGTTTTTTAGTTCTGCTTTGTCTTTTCACTGTGGAAGGCAAAAAGTCACCTACAGGAAAGCATACCTGCCGAAAAGGACTCCTCTCCCAAGTGACAGAGAACCTGTATATCAAGGCAACTAGTTTAAAATCATCTGTTCCTGTAAGTTGATCCCACTAGTTGAGAAGTTTATTTTATTTATGGATGCTTCTTTACCACCTTCATTACTGAGCACCTGGAAGCTTTAATAAGCCGAATGATCTCTACAGTCCTGAGAGAGAGGGTAATGCCGCTACTCCTTTTGTAAAGATGGGAAAAAAGAAGATGCATAGAGAGGTGGGATGAGTTTGCCAAGGAGTTTGCCATGGAAGAAGTTTGTAGCTAGGCTGGGATTGGAACACAGATTTGCTGAGTCCTCTTCCTACATCTAAATAAGATGATGATGATGATTATTATTACTACTAAGTTTTGTACAAACCGGACTTAAAACTCCGTCTCCCTTCCTCTGCTTAGGTTAATTAATACTAGCACATCATATTTTACAGAAGGATCTCATCAAGAACACAAGACTGCTTAAAAAGACAACAAAAATGCTGTTTATGGTAAGATTTATACTACTGGTTTTCCATTTTCTTACTTTGATTTTCCTTTGGTCAGTAGAGACAGGAATGCATGATCAAAAGGAATGACAGCCAACACAAAAATCACTTGTGTTTAATTGGGAAGGGCATTATATTTATGAAAGCCATACGTTTAATGAAGTCCTCCACTTAGAGGAAGAGTGTTATCTCTGCCCCATAGAAAGGGATATTCCCCTGGGACACGAGGGGAGAGTTGAGCGTGGTACGGGGAGAAAGAGGTGGAATTGGAAAGCCTGGCTGGAGGCACTTGTCTCTAGGTGGTTGCAGTGGTGCTCTGCCAGGGGAGTTGGAGTGAGAGTGTTTGCCGTGTCGGGGAGGAGTGTGGTTGTGGTAGCACTTGCTCCTCCTGTGAGCACCTGGCTGCGTGCGATCCTCCCCAGCAATGCTTTCAGCCACCAGCTCATTCACACGAGTGCCAGGGCCACAGCCACCGTCCCGGCAGCTGAGGCACCTTCTGCTGAGGGTGTGCGGTACCACGGATAGCCCAGGGTTGCTGCAGAGCAGCCGGGACACTCAAGGAGCTGCTTTGGGCTTTGCCCTCTGCAGGTGCACTGGAAGAGGGACATCGGAGTTCCCCAGTGCGATTCAGCATGGGAGTGAGGCACTAAAATTGGGGTGCCTATTTGTAAGTGACTACAAGCGTGTGAGATATTTTAGCTTCCTTAATGCAGAGATCTAGTCAGCAGGGCCAACTGAGTCAGTTTATCCTTAAGTAGAGACCTGCTGGCCTTTGAACTCCCGTGGATCTCACTGATTTACCTTGGGAGTGAAGGCTCCTCGCTTGCCTGTGGGACCTACACATGGACACCTGCATTTGGGAGGCTTAATCTGCAGCTGCATTACCGTCCTGGCAGGAACTTCACACCTGATTCTTGGTTCCATTGCCTAAAAATAGGCATAGAGCCATTTGAAATACCTTTGGGTATTCAAGAGATCCCACAGGCCAGGCAGATATGACACAGGGTGTACAGGATGACTGGTCTCTTCTGGTGCAGCAGTTGGGGACGGGCGGGATGCCCTACAGCATCCCGAATGCTATGGGACACTGACATGGAGGAATGAAACAATGACACCCACAATAACTCCTACAATTTGGCCACGATGGTCTGACTCAACTCCCCAGTTTATCTTCCATTTATTCTTTGTGTGTTAAATAGATTTGTTGCTGTCACTTCTGTTCATGGTTGGTCTTATCAATAATCCTTTGGCTGCCAGCACAGCATCCTCCTGCCTTTCCTTCAGAAACCATAGGGTTACATTCAGCTGTTTAAAAAGAAAGGAAGCAATCCAATGGGATACTAAAATTCATGACGATGTTTTTATTGATTGTATGCTTTCTAAACATGCATATTTTTATGAGGCTGAAGTTTTAGGCCGAAGTTGACTTGCGAGGTTTTCATTTGGCAACTCTTTACCTGCTTTGTTTTCAGACAAACTGCCGTGTTCGAGATCAGCTCCTCTCCTTTTATGTGAAAAATGTTTTCAGTCATCTTGGAGTAGGAAGTGACAAGTTGTACGTTACTAGTGCCTTCCAGGTCCTGCAAGCGAACATGAATGCCTGTGTGAGTATATTCTTGAGAGCCAAATTAACTTTGTCCAGCTGAAAGGCTAGGGAAGGGCTCCATCTCAGTTTTTCAGCAGATAGATAGAGAAGGTGATTCAGAGTCACAGTTGCCCCACTTCACAGAGGACCCAACTTCCCGAGGGCTTCCCCGCTGGGGCCGGGGAAGTTTAACACTGCTCATTTCCTCCCAGAGTGAGCTTGTGGGGAGCGGGCAAGGTGGTGGAGATACCATGGAGACAAGCCACTTCCCTGCTGCTGATGTTGCCTTGTGCTGCCCTCTCAGCACCAAAGCTGCAAAGAGATAGGGTAATCACAGGGAGAAATGCGGCTTCTCAAGTTTCCACGGTGTAACACTGGTTATGCTTTCCTTCTTCAACAGCGTACCCACTGGACGTGTGTAATCTTTACTCACATGTCATCTCTGCTCCTCCGTACTGAATTTTGAAAGAGCTGGTGGTGTCTCATGAGTAAGCAGAGACTGCAATTATGAAGCACATTGGAGCAGTTTCCATGTGTCAGCTATGCCCACAGTCGGAGCAGGTTGTCAGGGAGTGATGCTGCCCACTGGCAAAATGTCCCTAGAGTGGATCCAGGTGTCCCAGGGAAGAGGCACTTTTACCAACACCGTGTCATCATCCCACCCTGTAAATAACAACAGGACAGCAGTTAAAGCACACTTTTGCCCACGCAAATATGCATACTAACATACTATGATGCTAAGACAATACTGTCACTTGTGGGTCATTTCTCTTCTTGTCTTATTTTCAAGGGTAGATGAATAACAACAGGGTGTGCCTTAAAACTTTATGTCTTATGGCTATTTTTTTTCCTCCCCTAAACCTGCAGTCCTCACAAGTCACAGTGTCCCAAAAAGTGGAGCGTGACTTAGGGTGAAATATAGCCAAGGATATCCAGGCAAATGTCTATAGTAATTTTAAAAAGTGAGGGCAGGATGAGAAGTCAATGAAATGTTAATGAATTAAATCTTTGTCTAGTCTGAATTGTATTGTAGCACGAAAGAAAAGGACATTGGTTCTACAGGCACACAAATATTTGCAATGCAAAAATAACCAGCTTCAGATCTCTTTGCAGAGTAACAGCTCAGAATACAACTGGAATATCTGTATAATGTAGAAAGATTCAAATCTCAATGGGAGAAAACTCCATCAGCTTTCAGGTCCTGCATTTAAAACCATGCTAAACAGTTGCAATTAGCAGTCATTATTCACAGCATTCAACACACTGCTGTGGTTATCTGTGTCTGTCAAAATTCCAGATATTGTATGCTACAATATACTTTACAGAGATTTAATTCTTGTCTGGAAAAGAAGTTACACCCTGTACAAGTGCCAGTACACACTGAGGAGTTCAGACTGTCAACTGTGACTGAATTCAGAGTATCAGTTATTCTGAAATACCGTCAGTGACTGGAGCTTGCTATATAACTTAGTAATACATTTGCTTCTGTGCTGTATGCAGACAAAATGCTGCAGATTTCTCAAAGCTCCTACATTCTTTTTCATAATTAGTGCCAGTGTTTTACCCAACCCAAGTCTAAACATAACGATTTACATTTCTGGATCTTAAAAAATACTGGTAGGAGAGAAAAGACTTCCTCTGGTAGTAGAAAAACAATAGCTCTTTGAGAAATGACGACTTGTCATTATTTTCTAGAAGACATCTCCTTTCTGGAAACTAACATTTTTTAAAGTATTTGTATTAATTCAAAGCCAACAACACAAAACCATGTGAAAGAATAATAGAAACTGTGAACAGAATGAAAGTAATGGATCCTTTGCTAATACCAGGTTTGGGATTTCTCCATCATATTATTCCTCAATATATTAGCAAACTCATTCATCCATCTACATAAGCTCTTTAATTTTTATTATCTAGTTGAGTTATAAGATGTTTATCAGAAGGGATTTCCACCATGGCAACATACTTATGTAATGAATTTGTTACCTTTCAAGGATAAAGTTCTTTATACAATATACAAAATATCTTTATACAGCGATACCTTCATATACATACCCACCCTATATGCTTTCGTAAACTCAGGCTCTAATTCGGCCAGCTAGAGGCATGCATGATATTTAAAAATCCTAACAATATTTGTCTCCAAACCACTTCCAAAGACTTTGCACTATATTATTATTATGATTCTCACCCTGCTAGTTCTTGGTTTTGTCCAAACAAGGAAACATTAGTATTTTCCAATGATTTAGGAGCCCGAGTCCTGTTTTTCAAAAATACATAGGTTCTAAAATCTCTGAATCCCTTTTCTGCAGTGAAATCAAGCTCTTTCATTTAGAGTATGACTGCACAGTTAAGGGAACAGACATTTTTCCTTGGATACTGGGAGCATCCACCTGCAGCACCACTGACCTATTTACTTGCTCATGCGCCGTAGTCGGCAACACTGCCGAGAACAGTATGAAGTTGCTTCTGAGGTTGGATTTACGTTCCCACATCAGTAGCAGATTATGGAAGTCATTTCTCGTATTTGAGTGGAGTGCAGAAAGGCAATACATTCACTCCAGGATTTTTAATCATTGCTCTATCATTGTAGGCAGAGCTTGTAGACCTTGAACAGAGATTGCAGCATCGCTCGCAATGAACAAGCTTACTTGCTTGCTCATTTGTTTACTTGCTCTTTATGCAGGAAGAACAGAGTTTGTTATGTGTATTACCACTCAAGCCAGCATAGTCATTTAAGGTCAGTTCTGCTACCGAATGGTTTCTGTGGAAAACTGCATCGCACAAGCTGACCTTAAAAAAAAAAAAAAAAAAAAAAAAAAGCCCCAAGTCAGAAAGAACTGCCCTAGTTAGAAGATCTTTAAAGGTTTACAAATTAGAGTTGCTTTTATTCACACTTTCATCCTGCGAGGTGACTTTAAGAAGCACCAAAGGTAACTTGAAAATGTTTGTGCTCTGAAGTACTCTGTGTGGGGTAGAAAGAGGGACTAACCATCCATTTCAGCGGAGTCATCTCTTTTCACATGAGTTAAGGACCTTCGCCTTTTTCCTTTTCAAACATGTTGTCCTTGTTCGTAGCTTGGAAAACATCAGATTTTCCCATTTTTTCCCTGAAACAATGATTCTTCCCCTTGGTAAGCCCGGAGAGCTGGGGAGTCAGCAAGCGCCGCTGCTCAAAAAGCTCAGCCAGCCAGGTCCAAAAAAACCCAGCCGGACCAGTTTTGGCCCGCCAGCACTGGTCCACCAGAGCCGGGTGGTGAGGACAGGGCCGAGCCCGGCGGGGTGCCCTGGGGGGCACTGGGTGCGTGGCGGGAGCGCGGCCCCCCCCACCACTGGGACTCCCGAGCGGGGGGCTCCCCGGTGTTCCCGCTCCCAGCGGCCCTCCGGGACGGAGCACCGACCGGCTGACGCTGTCAGCCATGCCCAGGCTGGCTGGCTTATAACCCAGGCTGCAGCCTTTGGGTCCTGTAGGGTGACCTGATTGCCTCTTTCCTTCCGAAAACCAGCTTCCAACTCAAATCTTGCAGTGATAATGCAGTCCTCTGTCTCTGATATCACGGTGGGGGTAGAGGGACGCCAGAACTTGCAAGTAAGACATTCTTGACTGATTTGGGTGGGATGCCTGGAGCTAGCTGGGGAGGGTCTTGCTGGCAAAACTCCCAGGGATCTTAATGGAAAACTTAGCTTGACAAAAGGCTGCAGGATTAGCGTGTAATTAGCCAGGCAGTGGAGGAATGGGCAGGAAAATAGGGGGAAGCATAAATTAACTTTATAAGCATATTTGAAGGGTTTGCAAAAATGAGCGAAATTGCCCCCTGTACTTTGCAAAGGTCTTTGGCCCTTAGCCTCGCCTCCTCTCAAGGTTCAAAGTTAAAGGGCCTTGAATCTCAGAGCTAGGATGCACTGTACAAAAGCTGTAACTGCAACTGATGTAAAGATCCGTGAGATAAATAGAAAGTGTTTAATAAGAAGACTTAGTGGTACTCCTATTACAATTTTTTGTGCTGTGAACTCAACTTGCCAGGAAGCACACAGGTAAAATAACACATTCGTAGTAACAGGAGATGCTGAAACAATGCTGAGTTCACACATTTCACCAGTAGTCCTATGGTGCCACACCGTGGGTTGGACTCTTCCTCACCACTCTGTCTTTACATCAGCATCTTTGCTGCAACAAGCTCTTTTGGTTTCTTCTCATCCCTTCAGCTTCCATGTGCTCCATCCACAAGGTTAACTTCTGCAGTCAAAAAATTAAAGAAAACGTTTCTTAAGGTAAGAGCAGGAGGTGCTGGCTCCCAGCTGCACTGTTCAAGGGCCGTGGGTGGTTTCTTTTGTAATGTTTTTATCTTCTTGACAGCTTGGAGAAAAGGGAATCTACAAGGCCATCCATGAGCTGGATATTCTCCTTCCCTGGATTCAGGCCTACATAAAAACCATTGTATGAAGAACAAGGAAGTGACAGACAACACACCGCTTCTGTGCTAAGAACAGATCCTTACCCAAAGGCCTGAAAATCAACCGAGAGTGGGACATACAACGGGCCTAGCAGTAACTCCATCCCACTGAAGGAGAGCCTCTGTAATACAGTGGCATAAAGAGGGATTTTCAAGAGCTTTCACGGTTGGCCTGGCATAGCAGCTACTCCTGTCCTGCAGTACGAGAGCAGCCTCCGGAGCAGTTACAACACACTGATGTACTTCTCGTCCTGCCTGCCTGCCACCTGCCTCACAGGCAGCCCCCGAACACATTGCACGAGCGTAACTTGAAATCTGCTACCATGCGGCTCAGACACAATGTCCCATGTGCCGTGGGCAAGATCTAGCCATGCCTTGTGCCACCCCGTGTGACTACAATTCAAAGCAACAAGGACCACTTTTGAAAATCCCTCCCCTAAGCTATACTTTTTTTTTCTGTGTGTTATAGCTATATAACAGTGTGGTGGGCTGACCCTGGCTGGATGCCAGGTGCCTGCCAAAGCTGCTCTACCACTCCCCCTCCTCAGCTGAACAGGGGAGAGAAAATATGACAAAAGGCTCATGGGTCGAGATAAGGACAGTTTAACAAAGCAAAAGCAAAGGTCACGCGCGAAAGCAAAGAAAACCAAAAGATTTTATTCTCTACTTCCCATCAGCAGGCAATGTCTGGCCACTTCCCGGGAAGCAGGGCTTCAGTATGCATAGTGGTTGCTTCAGAAGACAAACATAAATAACGAACGCCCCCTCCTTCCTCCTCCTTCTCCTAGCTTTTATTGCTGAGCAGATGTCATATGGTATGGAATATCCCTTTGGTCAGTTTGGGTCAGCTGTTCTGGCTCTGTCCCCTCCCAAGATCTTGCCTGCCGCCAGCCTAATGGTGAGGGGGGAATGTTGGAGAGACAGCCTTGATGCTGTGCCAGCACTGCTCAGCAGTAGCCAAAACACTGGTGTCTTATCGACACCTTTCTAGCTACCAATACAGAGCACAGCACTATGAGGGCTGCTGTGGGGAAAATTAACTCCATCTCAGCCAGACCCAATACAATCTCCACACCTTATTCCATACCATTTGTGTCATGCTCAGGTCCCATATAATTTAATACACATATATATATCTATCTTCTAACCATCCCATCGTATTTAATTCTCATTACTGAAATCCCTTCTTACCAACACTTATGACTTAAACTACATACTTAAACCATCTTTATACCCAACATACAGATTTATACATTCTCATTAACTACTATCCCCTGTCCTTTAACAGAGAGATATTATTCTCCTATTCCATGGGCTTCTTTCACTCTTCCAGATGTTCACAAACAGGCTATGACTTGGGCCCCATCTGTCAAGATGGGTGTTCAGGACAGGAGAAGCAGTATGTTTGATTGTTGGGCACCAACACAGGCTTGGTTTGGGTCATCGTTGCATCCATCTGGTTCCTTGCGAAACTCACTCTTCGTCAGTTCAGGTCATGCCTGCTACATTACTTCCTACAACATACAACTCACATCACAGATTATTTTTCCCCCAAGGTTAAATCTCCTTGAGGCACATACTGGGTCTCCCCATCCTTCCACATTACACACCAAGTACAGCCAGGTCCTTGAGCAAAGACAATCCCACAAATGGGTTTGCCTTTTCCCATGGGAGGAGCAATCCGTACCACCTTCCCCAGCCACTTCCCCCTGTGCACTATGGGGACCTTATCTCCTCCCACAGTATGTAGGGGTTTTGTTTGGGCAGGACCAGGACGGTTAGCAGATCCTCTGGTGTTAACCAGCCAAGTGGCTTCTGCTAAATTTGTATCCCAGTGTTTCCGTGCCCCATTGCCCAGCACTCTCAACATAGTCTTTAACAGTCCATTATATCTCTCAATCTTTCCAGAGGCTTGTGAGTGATAGGGGATGTGATACACCCACTCAATGCTGTGTTTCTTTGCCCAGGAGTTTATGAGGTTATTCTGGAAATGAATCCCATTGTCTGATTCAGTTCTTTCTGGGGTACCATGTCGCCACAAAATTTGCCTTTCAAGGCCTAAGATGGTGTTTCGGGCAGTGGCATGGTTTACAGGGTATGTTTCTAGCCAACCAGTAGTTGCTTCCACCATGATGAGTATGTAGTGCTTGCCCTGGCGTGTTTGTGACAGTGGTGCAATATAGTCAATTTGCCAGGCCTCACCATATCGAAAACCCAGCCACCGCCCTCTATTCCAGGGAGATTTTACTCGTGTGGCTCGCTAGATTGCAGCATGTTTCACCTTCATGAGTGACCTGTGTGATGGCTTCCATGGTCAGGTCCACCCCTTGATCACGAGCCTATCTGTATGTTGCATCTCTCCCTAGATGTCCTGAAGTTTCGTGGGCCCATCAAGCTACAAATAGCTCACCCTTACTCTCCCAGTCCAGGTCCACCTGAGCTACTTCAATTTTGGCAGCCTTGTCTACCTGTTCATTGTTTCGATGTTCTTCAGTGGTGCAGCTTTTGGGCATACGAGCATCTACATGATGTACCTTTAGAGCCATGTTTTCTACCCAGGCAGCAATGTCCTGCCATAATGCAGCAGCCCAGATGGGTTTACCCCTGCACTGCCAGTTGGTCTTCTTCCACTGCTGTAGCCACCCCCATAGGGCATTACCCACCATCAGTATAGAGTCAGTATAGAGATAGAGTACTGGCCACTTTTCTTGTTCAGCAATCTCTAGGGCTAGTTGGATGGCTTTCACTTCTGCAAACTGACTTGACTCGCCTTCTCCTTCAGTGGCCTCAACGACTTGTCGTGTGGAACTCCACACAGCAGCTTTCCACTTCTGATGGTTTCCTACCACACGACAGGATCCATCAGTAAACAAAGCATAACACCTTTCATCTTCTGATAACTCATTATATGGTGGTGCCTCTTGGGCATGAGCCACCTCCTCAGGCAGTGCTCCAAAATCTCTGCCTTCTGGCCAGTCCATGATCTCTTCCAGGATTCCTGGGTGGTTGGGTTTCCCCAGTTGAGCTCGTTGTGTGATCAACGCTACCCACTTACTCCATGTAGTGCTGGTTGCATGATGTGTAGAGGGGATGTTTCCTTTGAACATCCAGTGTAGCATGGGCAATCATGGTGCCAAGAGGAGATATGCTTCTGTACCAACAACTTCTGAAGTGGCTCGAACCCCCTCATATGCTGCTAGTATCTCTTTTTTCAGTCAAGGTGTAGTGGGCTTCTGATCCTTGATACCACCAGCTCCAAAACCCTATTGGTCGACCTTGGGTTTCTCCTGATGTTTTCTGCCAGAGGCTCCAGGTGAGACCATGCTCCCCAGCTGCAGTGTACATTTTGCACAGCTGGTCCTGTCTGGACGGGCCCAGGAGCTACTCCACGAGCTATTTCCTGTTCGATATGCTCAAAGGCTTGTTGTTGCTCAAGGCCCCACTCAAAATAGTTCTTTTGGGTTACTCGATAGAGAGGGCTCACAAGAACTGAATCTCCTGTGCAGGTCCCTTGACCTTGCTTTTCTTTATGGCAAAACCAGCTTTCAGAAGAATCTGAATTACTCTTTTTCCCTTCTCAAACACTTCTTCTGCCTTGTTGCCCCTCACGATGATGTCATCGATGTATTGTAGATGTTCAGGGGCATCACCCTGTTCCAGTGCAGTTTGGTTTAGTCCATGACAAATGGTAGAGCTGTGCTTCCACCCCTGGGGCAGTTGATTTGGACAACTCTCCACATGAAAGCAAACTGTGGCCAGCACTCTGCTGCCAAAGGAATTGAAAAAATGCATTGGCAATGTCAATTGTAGCATGCCACTTGGCTGCCTTCAGCTGCAGTTCATATGGGAGCTCTAACATGTCTGGTACAGCAGCGCTCGGTGGTGTCACTTCATTCAGGCCACGATAGTCTACTGTTAACCTGCACCTTCCGTCAGAATTTTGCACTGGCCATACGGGACTATTAAATGGTGAGTGAGTCTTGCTGATGACTCCTTGGCTCTCCAGTTGATGAGTCAGCTCATGGATGGGAGCCAGGGAGTCTTGGTTTGTGCAATATTGCCGCTGGTGTACCGTCCTGGTAGCAATTGGCACCTGCTGTTCTTCAACTCACAGCAATCCCACAACAAAGGGATCTTCCGAGAGGCCAGGCAGGGTAGGTAGACAGCTGTTTGATCTTCTCTGTGTTCACAGTAGCTACACCAAAAGCCCATCGTTCCCCCTTTGGGTCCTTGAAGTACCCTCTCCTGAGGTAGTCTATGCCAAGGATACAAGGGGCCTCTGGGCCGGTCACAATGGGGTGCTTTTCCCAATTATCCCCTGTTAAGCTCACCTCAGCCTCCAACACAGACAATTCTTGGCATCCCCCTGTCACTCCAGAGGTCCAGATGGGTTCTGTACCCCTATACCCTGACGGCACCAGCGTACACTGTGCACCAGTGTCTACCAAAGCCTTATACTTCTGTGGGTCTGATGT
The DNA here is from genome assembly GCF_018139145.2 of Gymnogyps californianus. Classification (NCBI taxonomy): domain Eukaryota; kingdom Metazoa; phylum Chordata; class Aves; order Accipitriformes; family Cathartidae; genus Gymnogyps; species Gymnogyps californianus. The sequence continues at coordinate 179,783,525 of NC_059471.1, forward strand.
GCCAGGCCATTGAATCCACACAGTCCAGTATACCCAGTCATCCTTTTCCTACTCGTGACTGAAGGCAGGGACCCTCTATTCCTGTTCCTGGTCAGAGTATGCACTATCTGACCCTTGCAGTGCCAGACCAGAAGTCCCCTCACCAGAATCAAGGGAGGTGATATCAGTTCTTGTGTGTGTGGGAGATCACTGCTTGCCTCCTTGTGTCTCTACAGCAACTACGCTGACAGCCTTCTTGGGTGACCCCTTCTTAACAGCAGTCTTCCCTCTCAGTTCACGTACATGGGCTTCCAGCTTAAGGGTGGGTTCACCATCCCACTTCCTCATGTCTTCCCCCTGGTCACGCAGGAAGAACCAGAGTGCACCACGTGGCATACGCCTGGGGCTCCTTTTCCCTCTGACCAGGGCAGGAGGGGACTGTCTTCTTGGGGCGCCCCTAACAGCCAAGGCGCTGTCCCGTAGAGATGAGGAGGTACAGAGATTTTCTTCAAAGTTTTGGAGCCAAGATGACACTTTCTCCACAGTTGGTGTATCCATATCTGGGCGATACATTGCTGCCAAGCTGTTAGAATATGATGCTGGGGCACTTTGAATCACCTTCCTCCACATGGCCCGTGTGCACAGGACATCCTGTGGATCTTTGGAGACCTCATCATCATCTAGATCACTGTAGGTGACTTCCAGCACCGCTAATTCTCTCAGGTATTGGATGCCTTCATCTGCAGTAATCCAATTTCCTGGGGAGTTCACAAGATCTTCCTTGAATGGATGTCTTGCTCTCTCACTTGAGAGGAGCCGTCTCCAGAGACTGCAAATTGCTGCCTCTTTTCCAATTCCTCTCTCAATTCCCCGGTTTCTAGCAAGAGATCCCAGCTGTTGGGCTTCCTTATCTTCCAAGTGCTGACTGTCGGCCCCACTGTCCCAGCATCGGAGCAGGCAGGCAGCAGCCCGCTCACCTGGCTGGTGGCTGTAATCTTTCTGCATGTCTCGAAGTTCTGATGAGGTCACGGACCGGGCAGTTTCTGCTTCCTGTCTAAGTTCTCTCATTCCTTCCTCCAGTTTCTTTGTTGAAGGACTGGGTTCTTGATCAAACCTTTTGTCTTCTTCCTCCTCCCTTACTAATCGAAGATACGGACCTGTTGTTCTCTTTGTCCACTGTTTCTTTTTGACTACTGGGCAATTACTGTCGTTGTTGTTTGGGTCCCTATCTCAACCATGGTGTTCTCAGATGCAGTTTGGGTCCCTGCCTCAACCATAATCCTCTGAGAGTACTGAACTGTGGCTCAATAGGCACAGGCCAGGCCCCAGTACAGTGCTAGAAGCTGTTGGTTTTCATTGGGGTAAGCAAGGCGAGTTGCTTGCCTGTTCAGGTGTGAAGTCCCAGGTTATGGGAGGTGATAGCCATCCTAGGAATCTGCCCAGATCCTTCCACACACCCTGCCGCCCAGGGACCAGCCGCCTCAGGGCACATTTCAGTATTGCCTCACCCAAAAGTTGTCTTCTCTTACACCAGGACGAGACCAGATTCCACAAAACCCATAATATGCCAACAGTATTAATTAGTAGTATTAAACAGCTCACATAAGGGTGAACAAGGACCTCGGGAGCCTGCATAAGAAAACCATCCACATCAGTCCCGGGCAGGGAAGGGGAGATGTGTTCCCTCATCTTCTCCACAAGATAGCTCCCCCAGCACAGCAAGGCCATCAATGCCAGGGCAAAGCACATCATAGCCATTGTTTGTACTAGCACGTTCCCAGGTTCCTTCATCCTCCCCACAAGATAGCTCCCCCAGCACAGTAAGGCCATCAATGCCAGGGCAAAGCACATCAAAGCCATTATTTGTATTAACGTGTTCCCAAGCTCAGCAAAATAAAGAGATAAGCAGTGCAGCCAACAAATGCTGTGACCCGCACAGGAGCTTGCGACTTAACAACTACTATAGCTATAGCACGCTTAATATAAAACTGCCATTGTCAAGCCCCATGTTGGGCACCAAAAAGAACTGTGGTGGGTTGACCCTGGCTGGACGCCAGGTGCCTGCCAAAGCTGCTCTACCACTCCCCCTCCTCAACTGGATGAGGGAGAGAAAATATAACAAAAGGCTTGTGGGTCGAGATAAGGACAGTTTAACAAAGCAAAAGCAAAGGTCACGTGCGAAAGCAAAGAAAAACAAAAGATTTTATTCTCTACTTCCCATCAGCAGGTGATGTCTGGCCACTTCCCGGGAAGCAGGGCTTCAGTATGCATAGTGGTTGCTTCAGAAGACAAACATAAATAATGAACGCCCCCTCCTTCCTCCTCCTTCTCCTAGCTTTTATTGCTGAGCAGATGTCATATGGTATGGAATATCCCTTTGGTCAGTTTGGGTCAGCTGTCCTGGCTCTGTCCCCTCCCAAGATCTTGCCCACTGCCAGCCTAATGGTGAGGGGGAGAATGTTGGAGAGACAGCCTTGATGCTGTGCCAGCAATGCTCAGCAGTAGCCAAAACACTGGTGTCTTATTGACACCTTTCTAGCTACCAATACAGAGCACAGCACTATGAGGGCTGCTGTGGGGAAAATTAACTCCATCTCAGCCAGACCCAATACAAACAGTGTACACAAGCCGTTCTACATATAAATAAGAAAATTAATTATATACTGCTTAGCATTATTATTAATTTAAGGTAATAACTGATCCCTAATAAACATACTCCAATTAATGTCAAAACTTTGGTCTATGACTCATGCATGACCTTCAGATGTCGCATGCTCTACATGAGATCACACGATGCAGAAAACACAATAAATGGATTGCTTTTGACTAGGATTGCAAAATGGTTTGAGAGAGATTTATGGGAAGTTGTTGCTCAAATGATGGTAGTAATTTCCAAAATATCTTTCATATAGTACAGAATGAAGATGGAGTTCTAGTTTTCTCACATTTTTAAAGATTTACCAGAAGAAACTATCTAGGTGATGAAAATATTCCCAATCTGTATGTTTGCACTTCCACGGGGGTGAGATTCTGCAAAATTTCACATCTCATAGTGCTAGTATGTCGGGGGCATTGAATACCTTAGTGTGCTGACACTGAAGAACCTGAGCCAGTTCCTCCTCTGTGTTGTGGCCTTCTGCAGCCCAGGGGTGGTGGTTGGTCTCTGACAGGTGATCTTTTGATTCCAGGGTCCAACTACACGTGCCCTCTGAATGGGCTATGGTCAGTGCACCTTCTTTTTTATTCCTTCAGGGACCACTCAGAAACCCTCTGGGATCCCTGCTGAGGTGATAGCTAGAGCAGTAGGAGGCAGTCTAGCTATTCCCACTCCTGAGCTCATGAAAGGGCCACCACTGCTGCTAGTGGGCTGTTGATCTTCATCCAGGTGAGTTGTTAGCGGCTGGTGAGGGTTGAGGAGGGAGAAGAGCATCGTCTCTTTTTTAGACTTGTGAATCACTGCCCAGCATCCTGGAGGGGAGAAAGCATGAAGCAATGAGTGAATCCAGCTTGTGACCTGCTTCTGTTGGGATCAGACTGTGTGCTAGCCCGTACTACAGCAGTTCCTTACAACCCCACCTCACCTCTCCCTGCCTGCAGTGACTTGTCCTTTCTGATGCCTCAGAGACCTGGAGCGTGGCTGGCTTTCTCTTCCAGCTTCTTCTATAGCTTTGCAACACACTGCATCAGCACTCGTCACTTGTGGCAAAAGCCAAAGGAAAGCAATATTAAATTGCAATGTGCAAGTTACTCTTTAGTACTCTCTACTTCATGAAAAAAAAAGGAAGGATGCCATCATTTTGGGAACCTGCCAAAGCATTCAGGAAATCTCAGCGACAGCAGCTTCTGATGACAATACACTATTTTTAAGCATTGGTGCTTTATATAACAAATGATCTCAGACAGATGCAAAGACTTATCTTCAATGAGAACACATGGCAATTTCTTTATACTTACATTTAATACGAAGAACAGTGGAATACAGACATAAGCCTTTCAGCACAAGCAATGACCTGTCATACCATTGGCTTTCTAGCTTTGTATTTTAGCAATTAACATCAAGGAATTATATTAGTTACATGTTGAAATATAGGACATTTTTCTGTTAAAGTACAATGGTGGATGCTCTTGGGAAATACCACTGACTGACTATGGTGCCAGCACAGCAATAACAGCATGGACTTCGTGTGCTCAGTGTATTCCGGAGTTCAGTGATCAGTGCCATGGCACTGGTACACATCTTTTGCAGGGGCCTCTTGATGTCCCTGTGTTGACTTTAGTCATCACATATTAAACATCCCAGTTCAGAGGAGCTGACTAGGAATGCCTGTTAACACATTAGGGTAAACACTGGAGACGTTTTAGTCTAACACTTATGTAAAGAAATGTTCATACGTGGTAGTTTCTGTTTGCTGAGCATTTTCTTCTGTTACCATGATTTCACCTGATTATGTGTATCCCACAGGTTTGGTAAAAAGAAGGGCTGACTCGAAGAACTCTAAAAGGAGGAAAAAATCCAACAGCCTCTGCCATGGACAATTCTCAGGTAAATTCCATTTCTTGTTACTCTTGTGAAGATAGGAAATCAGTTATGCAGACAAAAGGAGATATAATACATGAATAAACCAATGTTACCTCTCACATAACTAGTCAGATGGTGACTGAAAGCTTCCCTACGCAGAGTTCATATTTTTTTGACCTGTATCATTTTCACATCATCTTTGATCTCCAGCTTCCTCAGCCATTGACATGAAAGGACAGAGCTTGGGAATAGACTGACCAGGTGACCAGGGTAGGAGTAAAAGAGAAGAGTGAGAATATTTTGTAAGATAAATTCAGTTGCAAACTGTCCTATAAAAGCTAGTCAGTAAATAATTCTCAAAAAAACCCAACAAAAAAGAGCCATAAAAGGGCCCAACTAGTGAGGAATATATCATCTGCTAAAATTGTTCCTAATACCTTGGCACTATAAATTTAAACCTATTCCTTGTGAAGGATAATAGATACACCTGACAAAAAATGTTCTTATGCAGGTACTTTCTTACTCTGGGAGACAGCAAACCTAATGTGCCATCCTACCTGGTGATTTTAAATTTGACAGGGACCTGCCAATCCAGAACTTATATGGAGTAATCTATAAAAGACGCAGGCGAGGCAAGGAAAGCTGCCTTATGCCCCTTATTCCAGAGGAATACCAGCTCCAGCTGAATGCCTTGCATGTTTAGCAATAAGATACAGATTTAATCCTCTATTTTATTGGTAGTGTTATGTTATATTATTTCATTATTTGTTATTTTATTACTAGAGGGAGTTGCAGTATGTGACACACCAGGTTTTGTTGCAGTACCTTACCAGGCAACTGTATTTTATTTGAGCAAACTATATTATAAAACAAACAAAGTCTGAACATAGCATTCCTGGCTCTGAGGAATCACCTCCAAATTATTTAGATCTTACTGAATTTCCTTTTTTTGCTGTTTTGGAACGCTCTCCTTACACAGTAAGATGACACCTAGGAGGCTAATGAGACCGAAACGCAGTCCTAACTCTCTCTTTTAGATTTCATGAAGCCGGTTGTTGCCAAAATAGCACATTCAGGGAGAAGAAGCAGGGAAAGCCGGCCCAGTGCTTTAATTAACAGGAGGCTGCAGAGACAGACCAGGACAGACACAGGATCCCACCGCCCAAAAGGCCAGCACCCATCCTGGCCACACATGGCTGGAGCAGGAGCCTGAAGGTTTCCTGGGGTGCGATGCTCGTTTAAGGGTGAGCTGGGCAGTGGAGGGCCCGAGGAAAGGGAGGTGTGACTGGCTGGGGGTACGTTCACTTGCTCACCCCTAAGAGCATAACTCCGTCGCTTCAAATGTTCACCCTGCAGATGAACAACTGTGTTGAAGTCCCACCATCCTGTGGAGTCAATATGCAACATCAGCTTGCAGGGTCAGGGCAACCGTCTAACTAATACAAGGGGGTTGCAACACAAAATACATTTTTTTCAATTAAAACCAAAATGATTAATTAGAGGGACAGTGGCAAAAGTGTTACATTTAACGTCGTGGTCTTTTTCGAGCACATAATTTAATTTTCATTTAACGCGGTGTCCTTTTTCTTGGATTTGTTCACACAGCTCATCCATTTGTTTGTGAGATTTAGGTTTGCTTTCTGTTTTAATGTTTTTTGTCCAAACTGTGATGTATGGAATAGAAAACTGACCATGGGCATGGCCTCACCAGCCTTCATCAGATGTCACCATCCAGTCCTCGCCGCTGACACTGAGCAGTAGCCGGGATCTAGGGGCTCAGCATGGAGGCCCTCATGGCTGCGGGAGCAAGAGAGGCTGCTGTTTCTCGGGTGCAGAAGAGAGCCAGTGACACCTGCAAACACAAAAACTTCCATGTTTAATTAGGAGGATCCATGGGCAATGTTTTCAGGTGATTCAAGTTGCTGAAGATTTTTCTTGTGGAAATTTTGCTGAGCTACCACATCCAGTCAGTGGGTTTTTTTTGTTTTTTTTTTTTTGCTTTTTCTCCTCTCATGGATGTTCAGAGTTGAAAAAGAAAAACTCCAGAAGCATTTTACAATGATTGCTTGTGGATTATTTGTGTTTTCTGCTGTGCTAAGGTGCAAAGGTGGATATGAGCTCTGTGGCTAAAAACAATTTCACAAAATAAGCACTGCCGCCTGTTTTTCAAAGGGATGCAGAGGTATATAGGTGACACACAAAGAGACAGATGAACTTAGAAAGGGGCCTAAATGGATCAGATAGATAGATAACTAATTTTCACAGATTCCAGCTAGATTTAAGCGTCCCGTGGCAGAGGGGTGGAGAAGGGCAAGCCTGGCTGCCATGCTGTGGTTTGTGGGGGTCAGCCCTGCAGCGGGGGCAGGCAGCCAGCCGTGGGGTTTGAGGTCAGACTGCAGCAAGGCTCGGCCCTGTTGCCTCCATCCATCTGACAGGAAAATCAAGTTATCTTACAGCATAAAAACTCAGGACTTGGAGGTTCTTGCCCTCATTTTCCATATGGCTTAGGACTCTTAGTTGCCTTGTCTATAAAATGAGAGCAGTAACACCTCTGGGCATGGTGCATCCCTTCGTGCAGTAATGCAAATCACATTCCCAAACCAGTTAAACACTCCTGAATGAAAGGCAGAATATGGCACCTGCAAAATAAAGGTCTTTATTTAATAGAGAAGTGTTAGGATAAGTGACACATGCCATATACAGGCTACTTAGCAACAAATATTGTGTTGCACCTTCACAAAAACATAGTGAAATAATTAGTATTAAATATATTTAACTGACAATTCAAAATAATAACTATGGACAAAAGCTTATTGCCTTTTAAAACTGGATGAGTAAGGAAAGCTTTTTAATTTTTCAGATGAAACTCTAGGTGTCACTCTTAGAAAACAAGACTCATGTAGGTCCCAGTTTACTTTTGATTCTTCAGTTGATGGAGAAAGTGTTAGAGCATGTTTCATAAGTAGTTTCCTTGGATGGAAAACTGAGATAGATATGCAGTTGGATTAGAAAGGTTTTTTTTTTTAATTCAATTGCCACAAACTTAGAATTGAAATTAAAAATGCGGCGGAAGGAAGATGGGCATATAGCCAAAGACTGGGGTTATAAATCAGATATGAATTCAGTCCCTGGTTTTACTACAGACTTCCTATGTGACCGTAGGCAAGTTGCTTCATTAAGGTACTGTTCTCCTTTGGCAAATGGAAAAATTGTCTATCAATTATTTGCCTAAGTTAATTTATCTTTGCTTTGCGTACAGAAATCCTCAGAAGGAAATTAATACCCATGTAGTGTTAATTGTTGTCACTATTGCTTAGCATGGCTTGTCTTATCACAGTGTTTTGGTCTTTTTGAGATAGTGACTCTTATTACATGGAAAAAAGGGTATTTTGTGACTGTTATTACTGCAAAGAGAAGAATGAAAAATATGTGGCTGTGTATTAAAATTGACACTAGCTCACATAACTTCTTGAAAAACACTGATCTAGTGGAAAACGGCAGCTGCACATGCAGTTTGGGCATTATGTAAATAATACAGCAACAGTCAGCAAAGACAACAATTTCCATCACAGACGAGGCCATGTACAAATTTTCTCTATTTTCCCTGAAGCGCTTTTTTCTCTGAAGTGCAAAATCTTCAGAGCAGAGACTATCCCTTAATAAGTAATTTCTGCTGTAACCAGAACCATCTACAGCAAATTCCTGATCTCAGCTGGAGCCCTGAGGTGGTATTACAATGTAGTCCTTAGCAAATGCTGGGATAGTTTCCTTCAGAGAGCATTAGAAGGAAGATAATTTTTCCTGACACATGGGAATAAGAACGGGATTTGGACAATGATGTAACTTGTGTTGGATTTGGCCATTTGGTCAGTGTTTCTTCATGCCCACAACATACACCAATTTCTAGAGACTGCAGTAGCAGCCTCCTCACTGCAAAGATGCGTGGCCAAAGGTGAAGAGCATGGACTTTTGGTCTAGTGATTAATAAGATGTTTCCCAAAATAGCCCCCTGTAGCCACCGAGCCCAGGTACCGCTCGAGCCATCTTCCCCCTCAGCAACTGCGGGGCGTTCGATGGGAGAGGGCTGTGATGAGAAAGGGTGCCTGGGCAGGCAGTGCTGTTACGGGAACGGAAAGGTTACAGCAGCGCTCGCACAGCCGTGCTGTGGTCACCCTGCAGCTTCCCCCATCTCTAGCCAAGCTTCTTCATATTGTAAGTAACGACTGCTGCAGGGGTACCTGCTCCTGAAAACTGACAGGAGCTGCTGAGCTGTGGGAGACTCGCTCTCCATGAACACGTGTGGAGAATAGTCTTACCTTAATTCAGTTTTCATTTAAAAATCACTATTTAGCTCGGCATTCCTATTCTGTCCAGTGGAAGAGAGATTCGGAAATGTAAAGGCAGTTAGTAGGTCTATGAGGAGCATTGCCAGAGGGAAAAGGAAGGTAATGGAAATATAATACCATCGAGTGAAGGTGGAGACTATCATGGAATAAAGATGCTGGTGACATATGTCAGGAGTAGGTTTGAATGCTAAACTGCAAAACTTCATGGATAATGTTTTTTCAGTCCCATGGATTGGGTTGCAGCTCTGAAAGGCAACAATAATCATAAAGCCACAGGGCCACAGGGTAAATAAGGCTGGCAGGGGCCTCTGGGGGCCTCTGGTCTGACCTCCTGCTTAAAGCAGGGTCCACCAGGAGGTCAGACCAGGCTGCCCAGGCCTTTATCCAGTTGGATCTTGAAAATCTCCGATAGGAGCCACAGAAGACTGACTTTGAAGGGCCATTGCATCATTTCTAGACAGGATAAAGTGTTACAGAGCTGGATGCAGCCACAGTGTGAGCAGTGGGACTGTGCAGAGATGCTCTCCCATCACCAAACCATGCGCAACACACCCCATAGCCCCCTTGTTCTCCCTGGCAAACCCACCTTGGTGTCCAGATGTAACTACAGCAAATACAGTCCCGTAGTGACTGTCGTCCGTGTCAGTCTCTCCGTGAAAAGGGCAGTTGAAGGACAAGGGGCTTTGTTTCCATAGTAGAAAGGAAAACTATGAGCAACTGTCTGGCCACAAAATGTTTGTGCAAGGTGAACAACAAACTGCAAGCGAGCGTCAAGTCCTGAAAGAGGAAAGGGTCAAATGAATTTTGAAATAGAATTAAGACAGATGAGAAGTCACAGACATTTCTCTTTTGGTAAGTTGTTTCTAAAGAAGATTGCAGGCACCTCACACGTAATGCTGAGGCTTTTGGTCCAAGGCCCTGGGGGTGGAAACCAGCCCACTCCTGCTCTTGCTCCCGCTCCTCTCCTTGCGGCATGGGCACCGCTAGGGAGGTTTTTCTTATGTGGCCCATAAAACGGTCATGCAGATCTCCCTGCTCTTTGGCCACTGACTCTGGCTGCCACAGAGTGCCTCCCCTCCTCGCCCCAGGTCATGAAGCCCTTTTTAGAGAAGTGTCACCTGCTGGTGGAGGAAAGCAGCTTTCTGGCTCAGTGACCTGGCAAAGCAGCGGAAGAACATGTCATGCTAAAATATTTAAGCAATAACAGCTATCTGATTACCATTCCCTGATTTTTGAATAGTCAGAGATAAAAACCTGAGAAAATCTAAATTTAACACAGTTTAGTGAAAGAGGGTGTATAAGGGGAGAGGGAACTGGAGGAAGCTGGCATGGGAGTGTAGAAGAGGGGTGATGATGGGTGAGTAGAGGAGCCTGGGGTGTTCGGCTCTCAGATGTAGCCTCAGTGTGTTGCTGTATTTTGCACATAAAAAAATCTATTTGAAGACAGCAGGGAGTGGAGCTTCCAGCAGCTGGAGTTGCAGAGAAAAGAATGAAATTCCATCAGAGATTATGAATGAGGTTGCATATAGATACTAAGGTGTATATAGATACTAAGATATTGAGGTGTGGGCAGGCTTGGTTTTGTTTTTCAAACAGCCTTTTAATCAAGTATCATATTTTTCTTCTCTTTAAGGCCTCAAAAAGACCTTTACGTGCATGACATAGTAACAGAGTTTTGGGTTATTAGCATGCATTACTTGTGAATGTTAACTGATTGATGCTTTTCCTTCCACTTTCCCCCAGTGCTGCTTGTTTAAGTTGTTTTGGTACTCATGGTTCAACCATGCTTTCAACCAAGTTGATGAGAAGGAAGTAACTCCCTTGAAGAAGCAAAACGGCAGAAAGGGGTTTTTTTGCTTGTTTCTCCTAAAGATTCAATGAGCAGTAGTTAACAGCAAAATACACCATGGTGGTTTTATTGTCGCAGGTGAAGCTTCGTAGCCTGTGTCCATTGTTAATAAAGCATCATCAATTATTTCCTGTTTTCTCCCTCCCCATGCAAAAGAAGAATTGGTTTGTGCCAGCCCAGCTCGTTGTCCCTAACCATGAGCGAAGAACTTACTGACGTCTCCTAGACAAATTTTGTCATGTCAGTGTAAATGTTTTCTCTGTTCCTGTATAATGATTAAGGAATAACCAGTAGCACTTTCCAAGTGATGAAGAAAGCTTGCAGAGATAAACCACAGGCGCGGTAAATTAGTCACTTGATAAAACTATTTGCAATCGAGCCTCCTAGATGTGAGGAAAAAATGTTTTGTGAATGAGAAACCACAGGCTGTCAGTGGAAAAGGCAGCCTGTTTTTCTACCCGCAGCAGGGGAAAGAGTGTTTCATGTACGACGATGCCCCGCGAGGGCTTGCAGATGTGAATCCCAAGCCGGCGGACAACTGCGGCAGTGGAGGCTGGAGAAGGGCAGCCCACGCCAGCCATCAATTCAGAGTTTCTCGGGCAGGTACCAGGCATCGCCCCCGCTCCTGGGAGGCTCCCCTGCTCTCTCCTTCCTCCCCTGCACAGAGCAGAGCCACAACATGGACGGCAACGGGGTGGCTGCACCGATTCTCAGTTTCAAGCTATTTGTGGCATTTTGGGGCAACTTTGACGTCAGCATGGGAATGGGAGTGGGTTTCTCGGTCTGTGAAATGTTGGGGGGTTTTTAGAAAAATTTCCCATTCCACTTGAGCAAAGCCAAAGGTGTTCAAAGTTTAGAGAAAAATGCAGGGTTGTAAATGGCTACAAAGAGGGGGTGCAGTATTGGGTGCAGGGCTGCGATTTGAGTCAGTGGATTGGCCTCTCTGAGACCAGCAGCCTGGGCTGGCATGCCCTGTACTCCCCAAAAGACCTGCTAATACCAAAGGATGATTGAGGCGAATATCTCGCTGATACGAATCGCACTCAGCTGATAGATATGTTCGGCACAATCTGATTTCAGACCACAGAAAGCAAGATCCTGGGGCTTATTCCTCTGTATAGAGAAAAACCAAGTGAATCTTTGGGGGAGGTTTTATAGATGGAAGGGAAGAGGCCACACTGATGTGCTGGGCGGCTACAATCTAGTCAAGAGTATTTCCCAGACCTAAACTCTAGGATGAGTGTTTTGGTGACTGTAAGAAGACTTAAGAATGGTTATAAACTGCCCGTGTTGTACTATGGCAAAAAGGGTGAATATAGACGCTCAACTCATCCATGAATCAGGACTACTGAGAGGAAGCAAAAAGATGTAACTTATGCATGTGGTTACACTATTGATTTTCTGAGTCTGCTCCAACTTTTCATTTCTTTGAAACATTGAAATATTGCAAAGGATTTAAAGGAGACTTATAAGAAAATGTGCCCTCTGGTAAAAACAAGACATTAAAGATATCAGTTCAATCCTATCCATGAGAGGGAAGATAAAAGAATCAACCAGATTGCAGTTCATCTATAGAAGTGACTTCATAAGAAACACCAGGTTTCTCCAGTCAGACGGAAGAAAGCACAGCAAGGTTTTACTCTTCAGTACTAAAATCAGGAAATCCAGTTTGCCTGGAACTAGCAATAAGACAGCCACTCACCAGACCAACTGGTATAAATGATCGCTTTTAAGACTGTAAATGGAAACTGTACAGTTTTTTGTAAGTTGCATCCTGAGCTCAGGGGTGGAATGAGATGCTTTGAAGAAGTTTTGTACCTATGAACCCTTCCCTGTTCTTTTGGGAAGGCTGTTCCAGAATCTCATGCTCTGATTGCCAGAAGTCTTCCATCTTCTGGTCTAAATTTACTCATGGCCAGTTTATAGCCATTTCGTCTAGTATTAGTTTATTCTCTTAGCTTACATGACTTACTGAATTTGCTGTTTTCCCACTCTAATGTAGTTCAGATAACACTTACATCTTCTCTCAGCCTTTGTTTTTCTGCAGCTGAACAAGCCAAACTCTTCTAGACTTCTTTTATAAAACAGGAGCTCTCTACTTGTTGTCTGGACCATTTCTAGTTTGAACTCATCTATATAGCACAGGGTTAACCCACAACTGTACATTGGCATTAGTCCCTTCCTCCACCTTCTGGAAATACCTTGCCCAGTTAACCTTCACAGCGTCCATTTCCATTGCAGCATTGCCTTGATGATTCCTCTGATAAACAGTGGCACCATGGGGTCATTCTCCTCCTCCAAAGGGTGCCCTCCCAGCTTCTTCTGACTAGAAGCCACACACCTGGACTGGCACTTGCACAGTCATATTTCTCCCTACTTTATTAATTCCAGACTCAAGTAAATAAATTTCTTCTCACTTCAATCTGCCTTTGATTGAATCCAGGCTGCATTTTATTCTTTCACCTCCTTGTCTTTAACGGTTGATTATTTCATAATTTGTTCTAAAGACTTGCACACCACTCTTGTCAGATAACGTCTCTTTCTGCCTTGCTTGTTATTTCTCCCTTTCTTAATGACAGCTATTGTATTTGCTGTTCTCCAATCTGAAAGTGCTACCACTCATTTGATAGATTGATTAAAATTTCTCCCTACTGCAACTGCATTTTTATGTGCCCATTTATCTGGTTTGTCTCCTTGATGGAAGAACCTTTAACTCTACCTTCTTGCTTCTGCTTTTGCCTTAGAGGAGATTGTTTCCATTCCTGTTGCTATCAGTCATCTTGTCTTTGCTTCCGTGTTCTGTGTCAGCAACTCTCAAAATGATCTGGCTCACCTACTACATTCACCAATGCTTCTTAATGTCCCCGTCCATATTAAAAGTTGAGATGAATTGTCTATTTAAGTTTTGGGCTACAATGTATACAATCATCCAGCCCAGCCTTAACCTGTACCAACCTCACTTCTTTCCTTATGCTCCTCTTGTTTACATGATGATGGCGTGATTTGCTGTTTCTCTACTTCTGTTTTTACATGGACTGATTTGGTGTGAATTTGGGAAGTTCTTTCACACCCCCTTTTGACATCCAGGATGCAGTTATCACTGCTGATCAGTCCTTCTTTCTGTCCCTCGGGGCCCTGCTATGTTCCTGCTATTCTTGAGGAGGTGGTTGGGTTGGCTGCTCTCATCAGAATAGGATCACAGAAAAGCCCAGGTTGAAAGGGAGCCGTGGAGATACCTGGTCCAACCTTCTGCTGTAAGTGGGGCCTTGGGTTAAGTTATGCAGGGCCCTGTCAAGCACAGCGTTGAATACTTGAAGGTAGGTTCCACCACTTCTTTGGGCAACCTACTCTGATTAATTTTTCACATGCTGAAGATCCTCCTGAGGCAACTTGAGCCTGTTGTACCTTGTCCTTTCACCATGCATCTGTGTGAAAAGAGTACCTCCATCTTCTCTGTAACTACCTTTTGTGTAGTGGAAGGCTGTGGTTAGATACCCCTGAACCTTCTCACCTTGTGGCTGGACAAACCTGATTCCTTCAGTCTTTCTTCATAAGTAGAGGTCTCCAACCCTCTAATCACATTGGAGGCCATCAGATGAACCTTCTCCCATTTTTCAGTGTCTGTCTTGAGCTGGGGGAACCAAAGCTGGGTGCACTATACTGGGTGTGGCCTGACAAGTGCCAAGCAGAATGGGAGAGAGAACATCCTGTGACCTGCTGGCTGTAGTTTTGCTGATACAGCCCAGGATACTGTCTGCCTTCACTGCTGCAAAGATGAAATCCCCTTACGTTCAGCTGTCCACTAGCACTTCCAGGTCCTCTTCAGCAGACCTACACTCCTGCCTATCATATTTTTCTTCTTTACTTTTGAGGCACATTCTAAACAATTTTGCACTTCTGACTTGCAGAAACTCCAGTCTTGCTTCATGTTTACCTTTACCTTCAGACCCACTGATTCCTTCCTTTAACTTCTCAAAATGTTTCCTCTTGAAATGAAAATATCATTGTTTAACTGAAAAGTTACAACAATGTTACAACAAAGTAACAACATCCGGTCTTATTCAGAGAATGAACATCTACCATAATGATATCTTTCCCAGTAGTACTTACCTTCTCAGTCATACTGTATTTTATTATATTTTATCTTTATCCAATCAGGGGATTGGATAGTGGACACCTTACGTGACTTCGGAGGAATGTGTTTTACTATGATATTTTACCCAGCCCCATTTTGTTTTCTCCAAGGTATTCCTTCAGACATTTTGACTATTGGTTCCTTCTGTGACATCATACAAAATTTCTTCATCACCCCTGCTTTTTCTTCTGCTATTCCTAAACTTTGTTGTCTGTGCTCTAGGCATGTCTGCTACTTCACTATTTCATTTTCATTATTTCTGCAGCACTTCTGGAGTTACTTTAAGACCTACAGACTTCCTAAGCCTGTATCAGCAAGGCATAACCTTGTGATTTGAGGCGACTAGAAAAACAACGTGAATTCATTCCTTCTTCAGCTAATCAGCGCTTCATTATTGCTGACTCCTTGACATACAGTTCCTGCAAAGACTTTCTTGGAAGCAGGGGAGGAACTGATGCATCCTACCGCAGCCTCTTTTGAGTGTAATTCAAGATGCAATACGAAAAGTTATAGGTTTTTTAAATAGGTTTCCATGTGTGCCCAAGTATGAGAAGATTCCTGAGTACTTTTAAATATTTAATTGCTTCTTCCACAAATATTTATTTCTGTACACCTATCTGTCTACTTGTGCCTGATTATTCTGGTTCAGGGTCTAGTACAAGCAACATTTTAATTTCCTGCTTCCCATTGCTTAGGCCATTCAACTTCGGTGCTTAAACATTTCAAATAAGATATCAGAAATTGTTGCAAGATATCTTACGTCTTCATTAGCAAAAGAAGCAATGCTATAAGAGCAGATCTGTAAGTTAAAAAACTGGCATTGAGGACCCAACTTCGACACTGCATTTGTTTTGAGTTTATTTTGAACTAGCTGTAGTCTGGTCCTGTGGCCTGAGCTCCTGTTAACAATTGGAGAACATCAAGTGAGTTTCTGAAAATATCTTCCAGTTTTATTTGATCTGAAAGGAACCCATTTTTGCAGGCTCCAAGAGTGCTCCCAAATGCAACCCAAAGTACAGTGAGTGGGGATGATCAGCAGACTGGTTTTAAATTCCCATGCGTAGAACAGATGGCACACTAACATAGAAGATCTCACTGATATGCCATTTTACCTTATATGGGAGGGAAAAAAATTATTAGCTAATCTAAAATTCCTTTAGGTATTTTTTTAGCAAATATTGAACCAGAATTGCTGGTTTTCCAAAAGAAAAAACTCTTATGGAAAGGGGAGAGCATTTCAAGTGTGCTGATGGAAACCAGAGGTGGTGTGCCTGAACAATGAGGCTTCTGCAATTGAAATTCAACTTGTATATCTGCTTTTGCAAAGCTTTGAAAGGACTGTTGTACTTTGCCTGTGTACGTGGAGATAGAGATAGTACACCACAGCTAAAGCCTGGTGTATCATAACTCCTGTGCTACTGATATCCACACTAACTAATTAAAATAAAACAACCCTGGCTATGGTAGCACATGCTACAGTTTCTCCTTCAATTTTTCTGCACAGATTTGCACAGAATAGGCTGATGTGGCAAACCAGAGGTATTGAAAAAAGGATGAAGTTAGAGTCCAGTGCCCTGTACACATTAATATGAAACAGTAAGATTAGTTTAAGTGGGAGGGTAATGCTCCTTTCAAAACTCTTTTTCATAAGTTTTGGAAGTTTTTCATAACTGCCATATAGACTTTCCTAGATATTAGCTAACTCTTGAATAATTGATGGAATGAATATGCTTTCACAACAATCAAATAGCTGTGTTAGGAAAGCTATTCCCCTCCTTACAGTAATTAACTCATATAGACACTTTAAAATATCAACACGTGGTCCATGATTAGAAGAACAATCTTGCTGTTGCTTAGCTGTCAATTTTAATGAAAGTGGCAGGGGCTAAATTAGCTGTGAGACTTTTGAGTCTCTCAAATTTGGATCAAATTGCTGACTCTGTTCACAAGTTACTGACGAGGAAGGAACTGACAGCTAGAGAAACTGCATAAGTTTCGTTTCCTTAGGAAAAAAGATTAGCAACCCAACCTGCCATGGTACTTACGTTTTGATTACTTTCAAGTATGCTACTTGAGATTGTATTTTGTTCTTCTGCAACATTTGCTTATTTTATTGTCTTTTTAGAAACTTGCTTTATTTTAGTTTGGGGGCAGAGACTCATTAGCCTCTTCAAAAAAGCAACAGACACTTAGTTGTCTTATTTCTCGGTCTTTTAAGTATTCATTACTAGCTAATTAAATCTTTACATCACCTAAAGCGGACTAGAGAATGTCCATTCAGAGCACTTCATAGTTGCTAGTCCAGGCCTTTGAAAAAAGAAGATATGTGACTTTAAAATAAAGTGCATCTACACTCGACCCACAGTAGCTCTTCTATAGGCAGCCTTATTTCCTGTGGAGATGAAGAGGAAATGTACTTGGGGTGTGAAGCACTTCATTTTTTAACTACTAAAAAGCAAAGGTCTTGCATATTTCTCCTTTCACTTTAACTTCTGAATCTAACTGGAAAGTCTTTGCAAGCAAATTGCTCTCAAGAAGTCCAGTTCTAAGTAAAATGTCATCTGTGGATGGATTGCTTGTACGCCTGACTTTCTGGTGTGCTCATAAGTGTTCTGGAGGCAGGACAGAAACAGGTAGGACCAAATCTGCATACTAATTTGCTTTTTTCTGTGAGTAAAGATGACTGGCTTGCTTAGTCACATAATTATGAATGGCACTGAAGAGAATGGCAGGCAGGGGGAATTCCCCACCGAACTGTCTCCTGGATTGTTTTAGAAGAAAGGATTGCATCACGCAGCAGATTTCTGCTAGGAAACCTCCTGTGGATGTTTCCAAATGGTTATGACAAAAAATGCCCACTCTGTAGGCTGGTTTGAAACATTTAATGGATATTTTCTTACTGATGCTTGAAATAGATCATTGAGTTAGCCTCCATCATATGCCCACACCTACACACTTGTGTTTGCATGTACATACATGATATTTAACTATTACAAATTGTGTAAGGGATAACATGTGAAAATGATCAGATTTTTCCCCAAAATGCTCACATTTCAACTTAGAATATTCAATAAGAAATTAAAGCATTACAGAATTGCTTTCACTAGTGTTTTCCTCCAAATTTAAATATGAGTATTAATTATTTCCAACAATAAATGTGTCTGTATGATAAAGGTACTTAAACTGTGAAAACAAATGCAACTGTACAATGAAAACTTGAATGGCACTTGAATTCCTTGCTAAAAACTAGACCAAAAAACTCCAACGTGAATAAAAGCCCACAACACAGAAAATCAACATACGGAGAAGGAATGAATCACAAAACCCAACATGCGGAGAAAATTCGGTAAACATAATGGGAGGAAGATGAGTGGGGCTGGCTCACAGACAGGTTGAAAGTCTGAAAAGTACAATCTGGATATAGTATTGAGAATGTATGGAAAGTATTAGGTTGATTGGGGGGCTATGATTTCCAATGTTACGAATCTGCAATGAATTTTCAGCAGAGTCCATGCTATTTCGGGAGGTTGCAAGCTGGCCTCTGACAAGGTCAATGGAGATCCCTAACTCGATTCACCCAGCACATACAGAAACTGACAGCTAATCCAAGACTAGCATCCTTTGGTCTTCTCTCTTTAAAAATAACATTCTCCTTTTCAAAAGGCACCATGAGGTATTATCGCAGGTACCTGGATGCAGAAGTTCAGGTGGCTTTTTGGCTTCTTTTGAAGGTGAATCTGATCCTATGAAAATGAAATTGAATAGCAGACTGTGAAAATACCAGACGTTTCTGCATGGAGAGTTGATGTATAGAGGAAAACGTACTCTCATTTACTGGGAATTGGGGAAAGACACTGTGAGCAAAACATGTGATGTTTTTTCTACCTATTAATGTACAGCAAAGGTAGACATATGCATATATATTCACAGGAAACAGCAGAAGGTCAGAACCACAGAACACAGTCAGGCCAAATTACAGTGGAATTGTTTTCTTAATGCATTAGTTCTCTTAAAGTGAATTAAAATGTTACCTCAAAACTAATGGAAATATTTGTGGAAAAGGTTGTGGAAATACTAGCATGCTGGTCTTATGAAGAGCAGGGCTATTAGGGAAGAATTACAAAACCTTGGAAGATCACTTTGGGGAGAACTATTTTAATAAAATATATCATTATTTTGTAGAAGACTTTACACCCACCAAGGCACAAAGTGTCTTATCTGAAGTCAGTATGTTGTAGTGATAGCATTGGATTGATAACATTGCCTGGTTAACATTAAAAATCAACAATATGAATGTTGTAGGTGCCGCTAGTGCCTACAAAGCCTAGGCGGAAGTATTTCAAAGGTCTTTAGGAAGAACCTTGAAACAATTACGTTTAAATTGTAATTTTTTCTATTTGCCTTATTATGCTTTTAGAAGTTCTTGTTTTCAATATTTTCCCTGCAACCATGATGATTAATAAGTGATTAGAAAAAAATCCCAACCCCAAAACTGTAAAATAAACCTTGAGATTCATGAAATCACATAAGACAAGAAGCTGAGGCTTTAGAAAGGAAACAAGTACTGTAAGATTCGTGATATAATGCTTGGAACCGGCAGTACCTCCAAAGGACATTATGGTGCTGAAAACAGAAAACTTTCAAGAATAAGTGTTTTATTCTTCTTGGAAGAATGAAGAAGAGCTGGTGAAAATGAAAGGTTTTATGGGGAAAAACCCGTAGACACTCTGCGGTTATAGCACAGGAGATGTTTTATGCAACACCAGCCATATTTTTGGCTGCTGCTGTGCCAACAGTTGTGCTGCTTTTCCATTGATATGGACTTAAACTAAATGGAATAAGATTTGGAATTTTATTCTATTTTATGGGTAATAGATTTTAGTCAGGAGTTGGATACATGGAAAGACTCCGAACAGTAGAAGTATAGAGTAAAAACGCACACCATGTTTGTCCATCACTGTCTTCTACAATGCCATCATTGTTTTTCATACTTTACTGCAAGAAAAATAGCATTTTAGAATTGCACCTGCCTTTCTTATGGTTAGCTCCTACTGGTAGCTCATAGTTTCTTAATCATTCATACATGCAGACTGTGTTTTTTTGGAGAGCTCTGTTTTTTGGAGAGGACCCTTTGGTCTCCATTACATATTGCTGTCCATGCACAATCAGCAATGAGAAAACGTGTGTTATAGGTCCCTCTTTCCAGTCTCAGAATTCCTCATATACATCAGTTCAACAGTCTTTCAAGGAAAGGGAAGGGAGACAACATTATGCTCATTTTTATAAACAGGGACATTAACTGCTGTTAATGGGGACGGATGTTCTGAGAAAAATATTTGTTATCATCTCCATACGCTCCAGAAAATTATTTTAACATGAGTCCTGAATATTCATATTATGCTATTACTGGAGTCTCTAGACAATACAGAGCTGATAGTCATACGGTTAGGAGTGGCCAAAAAGTCCACAATAGTGTGTGAGAAAGGCCAGCCCAGAACAGCTATTCACAGCTATTGTCTTCTTCCTGGGCAAGGCAAAAGCTTGAACTCTTACTTACAGAATGGATGAGTACTCAGACCATGAGGGGGCAGTTATTTCCTCTTACTAATTCAGAAAGTAATCATTAGTGTTTTGTGGGGAAACGTTTTCCCAACCTGTAAACTTTTTTCCATCCCGCATAGGGTTACCAAATTGAAATTCTGAAGGGAAGTATGAAACAGATGTCTTGTGTCAGTCAAGGTACCATGATTTTAATAATTTTGAACTTACACTCTAATCACTTAAAGTTGTACCCATCAGCTCATTATCTATCTGGACATCTGTCTCTCCAGATGTCTAACACCACCGGCTGTTAGTTTCCTCTTCCTTCCCTTCCTTTGGAAGACTCAGCAGCTAATGTCTGTGAGAAATTTTGTGAGTGGAAAGAGGGATCAATAATATACATTTTCCCATTGCCGATTGTGTGCAGACAGGAGTATGGAATGGAGGCCAAAGGGTCTTCCTTGTGTCATATTTCAGATGGTACAAACTGATTTTCCAGTTGTCTCAAACAATAGCATTTCCAAAAAGTGTTTGGAATGGGCAGGATAGAGTATTTTGTTTAGAAAAATGTCAAAACAGTTCATATTGAGAATTTCAGAACTTCCCCCTGCCCCGAAATTTTTTGTCTTATAAAACGAAGTAGCTGTTTTGTGCCAACTTTATCATTAATGATCATTGGAAACATCCTCTAAATCACAGAGATCCAGTGGTCACAAGGAGTAGACAACTACATCCTACATGATGTGTAGCACCAATGAAACATATCCATATCTGTAGGAGAGTGGTGGGGTTTTTTTTGTGATAGGGAAAAATGTTAGTCTTACAGTGTGTTTGTAAGGATCAGTTGCAAAGTCATGAAGACTGATTATCAAGACGTCTACTTTGCAGATAGTGGTAACATGAATAACAGTATTTAGTAATTACATAGCACTGGTGCAATGCATATGCAAACTTTAATCACTTAAACCCCTTAACCTCCCCAGCATTGTGAAGGAGGAACTGAAGGAATTGTTTCTGCTGCTTTATGGGAAAGGGAGGCTAAGAGGTGAAGTGTGATGTATGGTCAGAATGACAACTCAGAGAGGGTTTTCCAACCCTGAGCTGCTTTCCTTGGGCAGTGGTAATAGAGGAAGCCACTGAATTTTAGAGAAATGAAAGTCTGGCAGAGATCTGCTGGGCTGGTAAGGGCAATTCCTTACTAACCACTCAGTCAGCATGCTGAGGAGTACGCATGAAACAAAAAATGAAAGGAAAAAACCTTTAATCAGTGGTCATAGTGAAATTTGACATGACTTTGCAAGGACATCATCGCGTAATTTGTGTAAGGTGTTGTATGAACAGAAGGGTGTGAAACCTCTGCTTTGCATGAAGAGTCAGATGACTTCCAGGCAGCAAAATGAAAAAAATGCCTTGGTTTCATTTCCTACTGTGTTTGGAACAGATGACAGTCCAGCTGTGACTATGGAGCCACACAGAAGGACCACTCCAATTCTATGCAGCACAAGAATTTTCAATACTATTCTGCCATGTCTTCCAGCTAGATTAGTACTATTGCTCAGGCAAAGAGCTTGTGTTAGTGCTGAGTGTTCAGTCCCCTCCAGCATGCGCTCAATAGATATCTACTAAGGAACACGGATAAAAAATTGGATGCTCTTAGGCCCTTGGCTCTGTCTAGTAAAGGGCAGATATTTGCAGGATACCTCCTACTTTGTTTGTAACCACGTTGATGCTCAGGGAAGGCAGTGCAGAGGAGCCATCTGAACCTGAGCCTTCCTCACAACCTGCCTGTTCACGGTTCTAGGGCAACAAGACATACACTGGACAACGGTGATATGTTTCATTACTTTTGGGTGGAATGGGAAGCAGAACAGGGGTGGGAGGGGCACAGGACCCCTGGGACTCAAGGACCCTCACGTTCTGACCATCTGCTGTAGGCTGTTGCCTAGTTTCAAAATGATTTGGAGAGAGCTGATGGTGTGTGTCAATAGAAGAGAACATTAAGAGACGAGCATGTCAACATTAACACGGTACCATGTATTCAAATGTAAAGGATTTGGAAAAGGAATCCTATATTTCTGTATTAGAATACATTTCTGTCCAGCTGATGATTTACTACAGAACATTCAACCCTTTGTGTGAGCATTTGAATGTGGAGATGAGTAGAAGGCCTGAATTTAGCCTCCACAGGCAGGAGAGGGTACCTGGAAGTCAGACCTGCACTCAGAAGATAGCGTAACAGAGCCAGACATCATGGCTTTCTTCTTCTTTGCTCTTTGCTTAATTTCTTGCCCCAGTTTATGACATAATACTCGTAGTGCTGCTTAGTGGGCAAAGGACCACAATGGGACTGGGAGACCCTGTTTGTGTTCCTAGATTTGCCTTTCTTAGATGTTGAATGATCATGAATCATCCCATTGCTCTGTGCTTCCATTTTCTTACCTGCAAAATTGGATACTTGACAGTGGCCTCCTCTGAAAGGTGAGGCAAACTAGTGATAAAAGTAGCCATATAAACCCCCAAAACTTTAACCAGTATCTACAAAAGGTGAGCTGGAAAAATCCTTTCTTCCTGATATTTCATCCTCCTGTTATTCTTAAAAGTTTAGTAGTAATGGGAGACCAAAGGGAGGTCACCTGAGAGGTACAGCCTGCTGTGGATGAGATGCGTGTCTGACAGGTTTAACAAGGCAGTCTAACCCAGTGCAGTCACTCTGGATGAATAGTTCTCTGGAGAGGAGGGCAGTATTACTGACTTAATCTTTCAGCTCCTGGAATTACATCTTCTGCCTGGCTGGATAATTACAGCAATTAGTTGTGTCCAGTTGTGTGTGATTTGCCCTCAACATGTTAAGAAAACTTAGCTGTTGGAGTAAAGAATGTCTCCCAAACTCCTTACTTGCAGCTCTTCTTTGCACACTCTCTAGTAATTCAACAGAAAAACACTGCTCAAATTAGGACCTGTAATGGTAAAAATCAGGCTTGATGACCCAGTCCCTCTTCCAGTTGTATGTTTCTGACAGTATAAAGAGTGCCAGATGTAACAGGAATCATTTGCCTTCTGCCACTTGACATCTCCCTTCCAATACTTTGCCAAAGAATTGCTCCATAGGCTCATGGGCAGTTGACATGCCTCAGCATATGTCTGTCACCATGTAAAATAGGCTTGGTTTTCCTGTATGTATAAAACTACATTTAGCTGTGCCACAACATGCCACTTGACTGTGCTTGCCTTGCAAAGGAATCCAGATGTTTCAGCATTACCAATAGGCTTGTTCAGTGTGCTGACATTTGTGAGTCCACTTTGAATTGTGAGTCCACTTTGAATCTTGGTGGGACCTCCATTTTGTCACCATCCCTGGAGGTATTTAAAAGACGTGTAGATGTAGCGCTTAGGAACATGGTTTAGTGGTGGACTTAGTAGTGTTATGTTAACGGTTGGACTCGATGATCTTGGTCTTTTCCAACCTAAATGATTCTATGATTCTAATTTCTAGCATAGAATCACAGAATTAGACTGGTTTGGGTTGGAAGGGACCTGTGAAGATCGTCTAGTCCAACCTTTCTGCCGTGGGCAAGCATGATAACTGCATTTTTTTACAGTGCTTTGAAGCATCCTTGAATAGCATTTTCACCTCACCTCCATGTCAACACTTCCAGCAATCAAGTTATTGCTTAACCAGTTTTAATTTCCTAAACTAAAATGAAGATGGGCATTGCATAGTGCTACTATTGCAAGCAGATTACAGCCCTAATTTTTGTGCAGTACTGCACCTGTTGTGAGATGTGTGCCATCTGTCTGTGCTGCTATTCCCAGCGAGTTTTAGCATGCAGCTTTTGGGCCTGTGATTGCTGGTGAAATTTGGTTCTTGTCTCTGCAAAATGGCAATTCCTTGTTTGCAATGGTAGTAGTAGGCTAGATCTACTCCACAGATGGAGGTCCTCTTTCAAGCTGCAGATGAAAAACATTTGGTGGTGTTAGTGGTCATTTGCTGCGATAGGAAGTGTGGCTGGGGAAGGGGCCAGCTTCTTGCAAGGAACACCCAAAGAGCCATCCAGGGCTGTACTGGAGAGCTCAAATCATACCTGTTGGGGGTCAGTTTAATTCTCATCTGTTTCTGGTGACCTACAGACATCCTCCACTGCAGCCTGTGTGAACTGAACCCACAAGCGCCCTCTTCCTGATACTCTCTCTTTTCTTTTTCCCTGTGGGCTCCTTCTTTCTTTCCCTTGTAGGCTCCTGCCTACCCTGCATTCATATAATACAGCCTAAGATTACTCTGATTTCTTCGTAAGACTCTTCACAGTAAGCTCGTTTCCCATGATATCCATCAAAGCAGAGTTCAGTTCCTATACAAAAACCTCTTCCCCAGCTATCCTCAATATGGTTGTTTCAGGAGTCTGTATGCACTTGGAGACCATCCTGTCTGTCTTCTTCAGCTGGGCTTTCTTTCATCCATATATTTCTGTTTTCATATTCTACACACATAAGTGCAAATGAATGGGCAGGTGGGGAACTTTAGTTATTGACAAGCAGAAATGAGTGTCTTGAGTACTAAATACTCTGCTCTTGCAGATAGTAGACAACCATAGAGGAATTTAATATGATGCATCATTGCATCCATGCTGGAACCTAATTTTCCCTGAGTCTATTTTGAATCCGGAGGTGAAGAATGAGAAGGCAGCAGAAATGCATTTTAGACCATGGAAAGAATGCAAATGGTGTTTCACAAAAGGACAGCAGTAGGGAGAACATTTAGATCTGTAGGTGACTCTGAGGAATGCCGTGGCAATCTCAGTGGTTACTTTAAAAGAATACCAGAAATGAGTTGACTGTTACACTGACCCTTTAACCACATGATATGATTTTTTTCAGACAGCGTGTAAGAATACGCTTGAGCCACAATACATACTACTCAATCAGTATCATAATTTCCTCCTTTTCCCCAACCACGTGTAAAAGAAACTTCAGAATCTGCCACGTAAATGTTACCCATTGACGAACCACTGAAAATTTTTCCAGGACCATGCTTTAAGAAAGATGCTTTCGAGGGATTCCCTTGATTAACCAAAAATGAAGGTTCTTATCTAACACTATCTTGTCTAAATATACACAGCCTGTGATGACGAAATAAAAAATGTCAAGACCAGGTATAAATACCACTGACAGGCAGATGAAGTTCATTCGTCTACTTTCTTCTAATAGAAGATTTAACTATTAGAAGTTGAAGCTCACTGCTCTTAGAACTGACATCTCCCAGAACTTATCTGAGCACTTTAACTGAACCATCACCAAGAAAATGACTTGCCAGACCTACAGCTTGCTTGTTCTGTCTGTTGTCATGATTTATTTTGGACGTTTTGGAAATAGCTTAATTCTTGCTCAACTTCAAAATGATATAGACCAACTGAAAGCTGACTTTGTAAGTATGGTCTTCTACTGCATTTCTCTTCTCCTTCTGCTTGTACTTCAGATATAGTCCAGAACTTGAACACTGCTTGACATAATCAATGTGTACCAATAGAGGGTAACCATAGAACAAATTTTTTGGTTGTATGTTTTTTTAAACAAGAGTATGGACAATTTCTTTGGTTTTGCTAACCTCTTTCACTAACATGATTCAGTTTTTCAATAGTCACAGTTAATGTACTAGTTTGCATTTATTTCAGGGGCACTCTTCCTTTCACATGAGCTTCTCCTAGCTCCATTCAGCCTTTGATTACATGGAATGTTTTATAACAAGAAATCTTAATGCAATTTATGATGAAGGAATGAATCTTGATTCAATTCTATTCAGATGCAATTTACTGACACTTACTTAGTTTTAGGTTAGTAATGTTAATGGGGGATTTAGAATTAGTTAGCAACATAAACAAAATGGAGAAGAACTTTTGCTTTAACAAATACACCTGCTACTTAGTAGTAGTAGTAGTAGTAGTAGTAGTAGTGTGTTGCCCAAAGGTGGTTCCTACTGCTTATTCTTTTGCAACCTCCAGCCATTCTGCTTCCATATCTGTGACTATGATCTGGCATGGGAATGTTATCTGGCTTATATTACTTCTTTTCGGACAGAATTTTGATAACTTGGTAACTGTAATGTTAATTCACCTGTCTTCATCTAGGAGGCATTAAAGTAGTTCACAGTTGATTTCAGCTGGGATTAGTCATAGAGATAACAGATCTACAATACAGTCACTTCTAATTAACAGCTTTTATTCTCAATATTTTTTTGTTTTTTTCCCTTAAATGCATGAGTCTGCTCCTATTTTCAGCTCTGATTTTGTCGGAATTTTGTGCATATGAAAGTTGAAATTTAGTAGTCAAAGAATCACCCTGAAGTATCACATAAAGAAGCCTAATGTGATATTTCAGTGTTTGCAGATTGATAGGAAACTGGCTGTAAAATTGGCATTATATCTTAAATTTGTCATTAGCATAGATCAGAGAGATTCTCACTAGAGTATATATAACTCTGTCGGAGAGATCCTGAGCCGTGGTGAGCTTCTTGCACTGACATTAAAAACTCCAGTCCACAGCAGGTGCTCCCCACCTTTCAGAAGAACAGCAAAACAAGGTTTGGCAATGTGCTCGGCATGCGGAGCCAATCAGCCTACGAGGTTTCTGTCAGCCTGCAAGTTTTCCTTTTGCACTCACTGTATTTAAATTACTGAGCAGACAAAAAAAGGAAATAGTGACTGTTGTAAACAAAAAGAACAAAAAAAAAAAGGCACACACAGAAGAGGAAATGATTCAGTGTACCTTTCCTTGGTAGGAGAATTGTATTGCTTTTTGTTTCCTAGAATCTGCCACAGTGTGTGGCTAACATCTGATGGTTAAACTCTGTCCCTGTGAGCCTCACAGTAGCCCACTAACCTTGTATATCCCCATGCCTGACTGTGGGCTACTGGGCCATTCTCCAGTTCTACAAACTGTAGTTTTATAATAAAGTTAATTTGTTCTTGTTCCATATGAGATTTTACTAAGACTGGATAAATTCAAGGCCGCAGACTATATACTGGTGGACTTCGACTTACCAGAAAACATGCCAAAATCAGATCTGACAATTTTCTAGCCAGCTGCTATGCTTATGAAGTTTAGTTTTCAGCTGTCAATACCAAAACTTGCAAGGAGTGTTTGGTCAAATAGATGGTGCTAAATGTCTGTATTCAGATGAGTTATAGCAGGAGAAGACATTGAAAAGCAGACTGATGCTGTTTCTGGTACTACGCAGTCATCCAGTGCGATTTGGTGCTTAGAGAAGTGAAAGCATTGTAATAGCTATAGGCCAGTGGTGCAAAAACCACGTCTCTGGTTTTTACGGCTCATTTGAACAGAGAACACAAATTTGCCTTGAGATAAGTATTGTTTGTATAACAGATATGTTTGTTCTTTGTTGCAGAACTCAAGTCATTCAGACGTAGCTGACGGTGGACCTATTTTTACAGAGAAACTGATAAACTGGACAGAGGTGAGTCAGAACCAGATATGACAAAGCATCTCAGGCGCTTTGCAGGGCACTTTTGGTATAAAGCAGCTCCCAGGGCCAGCATAACCAGCCAGGGTAGAACGAACATGAACAGAGGCCGCTTCAGTAGCTTGGAAATGAGAAAACAATCCTCATAAAAATGCTTCCCATAAGGATCAAGGTGCTTTATACTCCACCAGGAACTGACCCCGAGGTACAGCCAAGCACAGGAGATGAGTTGCAGCATCTTCTTTATCATCCTGTTTCAAGTGGCAGTGAGAACCCCTGCGTGCTGCATTTTAGCTTCATTCATTTTCCTGCTGATGGGCACTCACAGACCTTTCTTTCTGACTGTATTTTTCAACAGAGAAATGAAAAAAGGATCATCCTGAGCCAGATTGTTTCCATGTACTTGGAAATGCTTGAAAACACTGACAAGTCAAAGCCACATGTCAGGCACATATCTGAGGAGCTCTATACTCTGAAAAACAGCCTTCCTGATGGCGTAAAGAAGATGAAAGACCTCATGGACCTGGCAAAGGTTCAGGTAAGGCTCTTCCTCTGCCTCCAAGGCTCATGACACTATATTTTCCAGTTGAGAGTTGAGTGTGACTCAAGCCAATAATGCTTCAGTAACCCGTCTGGTAACCCCCGTCTGGCTCAGTTCACACTGGAAAACCTAATGTTTCCAGCTGCAGGGGCTGCTGCGGGTCTGCGGTGTGGGGTGTCAGTGCGGGGGCCACCCTCCCTGAGTCTTGCCAGAGTCTGCCACAGAGATGCCGGCAGCGCTGCTGTGTCGTCTGCCCACCAGAGCTGCCACTGACAGGGCTGTTTGTCGTTTAGAAATTGGGGGGGAAAGTTGTGCCTGGCTACGGCACGCCTCCGTGGGCTTTGGAGGCACTTGGCTTATCGAGCAACTGCCAATGGCACGAACCACCGACCTGTGCAGAGGTCCGCAGCTAATACCCCGGTGGAGTTAGCTGCTTGTGGGTAACTCATATATCATTGCATCAACTACAGAGTAGCTCCATTTCACAGAATATGGCTGGTCTGCGGCATGTTGCAAAGTAGCACAGAAAGTGGAAAACAAAGATCTGTGACAAAAAGTGGCTCTTTGTTGTAGGAATTAGGTAGTAGAGTAACTGGAAACTGCAGATGTCCATCTGGTTTACCCTGGTAGCAGTGTAGCCTGTAGGATGTGATCAGTAAATAAGTATAGCTCTTGGCATGACCTTCATTCCGTTTGTTTTTTACTTATAACAGATGAGTGACTTGAAAATTCAACGCAAAGCTGTGAATGAGCTGTTCAGTGTCTTACAAAAACTGGTGGAGACTTCAACTTCTCTCAAAAGGAAAAGGAGCCAGTCTCAGAGGAGGTGCAAATGCTAATGACATCATATGACCTTTTGTACCGAATTATTGTGCAAATTTTGTTATGATGCACATTTTTAAATTTCAATCTTTTTATTGAGTTTTTATACATTTATTTATTAATATTTAAGTATTTTAAATAACTATTTATAAAGAAGCATCGAAGTATTTATACCTCCTACTACTATATAAGAAATTGTCTTGAAATCCTGTCTGTCTGTTATATGTTTGTTGACCTGAAAATACAGAATGAGGCAATGTTTTCCCAGTTTCCATATGGAAATCCTGAAATGACATGGTACGGTACCCAGCTTTCCATCTGGTGCTGTTTTGAGAGAGGGATGTTATAAGATTAGTCTCATCATTCATCTATTTGGCATGGAGATGCAAGCACCGTTATGGGGAAGTTTCTGTACTCAGGAAAACATATTCGTATCTGCTTACTTCTAAGCATATCTAAATCCAAATCAAGCAAATAGACATGCTTAAAGATAAGCAAATGCTGAAGCACTTTTCTGAACTAGGGGATTGATGATTAATTGCTGGTAATTATTGTTATGCACTGAAGTTACCAGGAGGCCAGGCTACTCAGCAACTCCAGGAAATGTGACTAACTCTATTGCACTGACTTAACTTCAACTCACTGATTTTGAGATCTTCTGTATTTTTTGTACTGAATCATTTAAATGTGTCTAATATAATTTTATTTATTTGGATGTAGTAGTATGGAAGTTTTTATCTCAAGGAGTATATTTTTGTACTGGAATATTATTTAAAACTTTGGATTTCTCAATGGAAACTTTTTGAAATTTGGATATTAAATAATAAATAAATAAAAAAATAAATGAATAAATAAAGTGTGCTTGCATATTTATTCACCAGAATCTCTGTGAAAAGTAGAATGCTAATCTTGGAGATGGTCCTGCCCAGATATATAAAAACATATTTTATTTCCTCCTGCTCGTCCAAGATTTGGGAATGGATAATGTTTTTGAAGAAATCTGGCAGAAGGGTCTAAAATTTCCAAGCTCTTCAAGTTCTGCTTGTATCTGGATGAGGAAACATCATTTTGCTTATAAGAAGGCGTTGATCATTTGAAATTTGTTGTTACTCTGATTTAAAATAAAAGACACTTTCAAATTTCTCTGCAGGTCCGAGATATGGAGCCTAGATTGAGGTCAGCCCATCTGCTGGGCTCTCTGCGAGTGGTGCAAGCTGGAGGCGTGGGGCTGCTCAGGCTTTGGCCAGTCTCAGAGGCTTGGGTTTGGGCTTGGGCTTGGGGAGGGGAGTTGGTGGGCCTTCCCAATTCTCACGTCCTCAGGGGTTTATCAGGCAAATTATCTGGGGGCAGATTGGTTGGGCTGACTGGGAATGGGGCAGATTTTCCTTGGGATTCCTGCCAACATGGGACTTCCAACTCCCCCTGAACTTTGGCTGAATCAGCAAATTCCAGAAATAGCACCCCATCCAGCCCAAAGTTTAGTTGTAATAAGCCCAACAAGTTTAGTTGTAATTGTTGCAGCCCTTCCTACTCCCATGGGCCCAGCTGTCTCCCCTGGTGTAAGATACTTTCATTCATATCCTCATTTTACAGTCATAACAAAGTGACTCAGTGATCCTGGAGACTTGAACTGATTTTGAAGGAAACAGCTGTTCTTGTTTGTACTCATCACAGACATGCGTATGCATGTGAGATGCAAGTAAAATAACGCTGTGGGATTTCTCCCGTTCCAGGACTAAGCATGAGAACCCTCAGTATGCATTTAACATAGGCAATGTGTCCTTCTGTGCACATGCTCTTTCATGAGATATTACTTAAAAGAGACTAGCTGTCCTCCAGGGAAGCAAAGCCAGCTGTAGCAACTTCTAATTAAAAAAAAAAAAAAAAAAGAAAAAAGAAAGAAAAGAAAGAAAAGGAAAAAGAAAGAAAAGGAAAAAGAAAGAAAAGGAAAAGAAGAAAGAGAAAAGGAGAAGCAAAGAGAAGGAAAAATGAAAAGCTTAACAGGGAAAGTTAAAGTTTCTTTAGGCATTGGCACTGAGACAGTGAGTCTCCCCACTACTCCTGATAAAATTAATACTCTATTTTTTGAATTTAAAGCCAGGACTGGTTAGAAGCTACTTTATTAGACTATAAACTGAAAAGTCTACAGTCCTTCCACACCTTGCCAAAGGGGTCCATGGAAAAACAATGAAGGCCATTACTATACATCCAGCAGGAATAACATTTACCCATCCATCCTGCCTTAGTTCTGTGTACCCAAGCCTGTGCCATTTTCTGTGCTGTGCTGTCCCATGCGTGCCTGCTGTTACCCCGTTAAATCTGGCTCAAAACAGCAAGGGTTTTGAGGGAGGTTGTTGCTCAGTCACACAGTTTCCCAGGTTCTTCTCATCCTAGTGCTGGGTAGCAGAGGCAGAGAAGTAGGGAGGGAATGAGCAGCTGGGAGATGGAATAGCAGCTGGCACTGCTGGCAAAATATGTTTGTACACTCTGATTTCAGTAGTTTGGTGGTTTGGGGTTTTTTTTGTTTGTGTTTTTTTTTTTCTTTCATTTCAAAGTATCCTTATTTCCAACTGGAAATTCTTAAATCATCTTTAAACCTTTCATGTTAAATCTGACACCAGACATTGTAGAGATTCACCAGTGCTGCCATAGTTACCTAACCACTCAAAGGAATCCAAATAATTTGTTTCTCATATTGGCCTCCCCCTGAGTTTTCCCTACCCAGTGTAAGTCTGTGAGACCCATTTCTACAGGGTGCTTAAGAGAAACTGCTGAACTAATCATTCCCCACTTTGCTCTGTTAATGTGATAATAGTGTTAGAGAATAACATCATAAAAGTCAGCCTCCACAAGACCACATTTTTTCCCCTCAGTTGTATACCGTACAAATGAGGTGACTCACTTTTAACATGAAAACCTGTCATCTCTTCTCTCACATCCATGGGAGTCCTGGATCTTCTCTTCTACGTCATTCCTCACTATGTCCATGTGAGGAAGGCATTTCCAGCTAAGCTAAATTTAAGTGTGAAATGAATGTTTATGGCTACCCTAAATATTTCCAAAGAGAAACATAGCAGAAGCGTTGGACGTTTTTACTGAAGGTCAGCGCAATTTTTTCCAGCTATGCAACCTGAGAAAGAGAGTTAATAGACGTGCATGCACAGGAGTGAAAAGATATTATCTACTAGCTAGTAGTTAAAATTAGAAAGGGGAAAAATGAAAAGAAAAGACAGCATTGTCTCAGAAAGTTGCTGCGGTTTATGCATCACTTCTGCAGCATATTGATTCTGTCCTTGCTCTCTATTCCTGCGTATTATCAGCACTGATTTTAATCTGCCATTTTATTGCCTTGTCACTCAGTATTTTGAAGTCCTTTAATAGTTCTTTGCAGCCAGACCTCCTCTCCGGTATCCTGAATGACTTAATTATTTCACAGCTTACCCCATTTCCCAAACTGCTGATGGCTACATTAAATGGCACAGGCCTCAGGCAAGCCCTCTCATGACTGAACCCACTTAACTGCAAAAACTATTCACTGATTCCTACCCCTTATTTCTTATCTTTCAACCAGTCACATATTTATGTGAGGACTTTCTTATAATGTAGTAGCTTAACTTCTTCGGTAGCTTTACACCCCACAGTCTGTAGTTCAGCTCTTTCACCCTTGAGTCCTGCAGGACTCCTGGGTGAAGGTTGTCAGCTCAAATCTGTCCTTGCGGTCATCTTCCTCCACTAGTCTAGGAGTGACTATGGGTTTTTTTTGGTCAGTGGGAAGTAGGAATAATAAAAAAGTCTAAAAAGGTCTGGAGGTGGAAAAAAACCAAGCCTGGCAGTCAGGTGTGGGATTTTCAGCCCAAAATAGCTATTCATGCAAAAACTCTCACCTCTCTGCTGTCTTGTGTGGGACAGAGAAGTGATAACAGCAACTTCTGCAATGCAGGGGATGTATGTAGGCTGTTGAAGTAGGTGAGGAGCAGCATAACGATCTAGCAACAGCAACAAATACGACTTCTGGGTGCATTATGTAGCAGTTAGTCCTGATGCAAGATAGCAAAATAAGGCCACCCGTCTTCCAGCTTCCTCTTTTATTCTCTTCTTTCGAAGGTTCCCTCTCACAGTGAGCAAACTCTTCCTGGGAAGGAATAAGGAAGGTCCACGCCAAAAATTTACCTGCAGAAGTAAGCAGGGTAATTCCTTGATCCATGGCAAAACCAGCTGTGGCTGTATGGTGGTCACATCATGCCAGAGGGAAATCAAAATGAAAGAGAGCTCAGTTCCCTGTTGCACAAAGCGGGTAGGAACCTCCTGCACCACTCCATGGTCACTGCTACCTCACATGCAAGCGTGTCGTTTGTGAGATTTCCCCTTACATCACAGGTCTAGGATGACCTTGACCTTACAAAACAGAAAGCAAGCTAGTCGCGTAAGCCTGGTCTGTAAATCAACCCAGGGCTGTGAGTTACTGCCACTCCAACACCTTTTGGTTACATGCATTTAGTGTTTCGCAGGATCAGGTCCTGTACAGAATTGGATCTTCTTTTAAGTCGTGTGTCTGCTGAGTATGTGGAGATACACAGCATGCACATGTGATACAATATATAGTTTTTGGTCAATGATACATACAGGGATATATTGTTCGGAGACAGCTAAGGATTACTCTGTGCTCATGGCTGGATACGCTATTCTTTCCAGTGTGCTGCCTATAGGATCATGCTCATAAGGAGCTGGCAGTTTTTTCAAGGTGCTGTTAACACGAGTAAATGACACTCAGTACTTCTTCACAGATTGGAGCTATGTTATTAAACAAGATGCAATAAAATATATCTATTTGCATAATCTTTTCCACAGAAAAGTATTCTTGAAAAGTGTATCATCATATACAATGAACCCAAAGTCAATGACACTTTGAAGGAAAGTCATTCCACAACTCACAATTTTGTGTTATCCTCAGGCTGTTAATGTCACCAGTGATAAGGAAATTCCCCCACACTCACCCTTCTTATCGGCTCCTGAAGGTCAAACAACAGATGTTGCTCACTGGCGTCTCTCCCTCTAGGGCATGCACAACTCTGTCCTCAGTCCACTTTCATGTCTCCCTGCATTATCATCCTGTGTCCTCCTCCAAAGATTTCTGGTTGCATCCTCAAAGCCTGTAGGTGTCAATGATTTATGTTCTTATAAGAACAAATTTAGACTTCCCATTTTAGCTTCATCTTTAGAAGGACCATTGAACAGAAACACTATGCAAATAATGCTTTTCTATCAATAACAAATTTATTTTCAGGGATTTACAAAATATTTCCTCCCCACTCGACCTGTATTTACATGACTACACTATTTCAAGGAACCATGATGCTAAATTGAGTGGTGCAACTAACGTTTAAAATACTTACCTGAATTGAAAATTTGGCTACCAGGCTAAACAAATGATAAAGAACTCAGTCTTACCCAATTTATTGCAATGAGCATGTGCAGTTCTTTACTATTGCTAGTGAAAAGCCAGTTGGATGCTATTCACTTGAAGTATATAGTTCCTCATGCAGCTGGTGCCGCTTGAGGTTTCTGTTACAGGTTGATGGATTTAAAAATTCACAAAAGTCAATGGAAAGATTCCTTTTGATGTAAAAGTTTTTTGAATTGGGTAACTGGATTTTGGATATTGATATAAGGCTTTTTTTTTAATTTATTTTTACCTTGAGTGGTAGGCCCAAACAAATGACTCTAATAAAAGAAAGAGTATAGAAGAGGTTGAGCCTTTAGTATAGATCCTGCACTTTCATGATTTTGTATCAAAAAGAACCACCAGTGTTCACGTTATTTGCTGAGAATATTCTTATTTTCCCTAAATAGTCTCAAAATTCCTCACATTTGCACCTGGTATACAGTCCTGAGAAATATGAAGAATGTGGGTTGCTTCATATCATCAGAAACCCACTACATACCATGGGCTCTGTTTAATTTGGATGGTCCAGCCTTGCAGTTTTTTGGTTCGTGAATCATGCTTCTCTTTTGGCTACTCCAGACACTCAGGGAACACCGTTTACTTAATGCTGGAAAGATTTTATTACCCACCGTAAAGCTAAACTGTTTTGGTTTTGATTATGAATAAATGTGCTAAAGTCCTTTCCCTCGTTTAGCCCAGTAGAAGAATGGTTGGAATAAAATGGCTGTGAATTTATGAAAGGGTCATAATTTATTGATAAATGACAAAATCCTCAAGGTACATAAAATACCAGAAAACAATTAATTTAAAATGTTACAGTAGTTTTCAGAGATTTGTAGAAAATATATAAAATGCCGTCATTTGCCCTATGTCGTTCATGTGCTTGTTCTCTTAGTTTGTAGATTAACAGCAAAGTTTAAGAAAAATGATGTATGAACTAACGAATTGTTGAAATTTCTTATCTGAAACAAACAAGCAGTGATGAAAGTCCATACATGCTACCCAGCTGGTGAAATTAATGTTGCGTATCTAGCAACTGTTTTTTTTCCATAGACTTTGTAAAAATTGTTTGCTTCTTGAACACCGCAAGAAATAGCTTGGTATACTTCTGAGACAGTATTTATCACAAGTGGCTAGTGACATGGATATAAATGGAAAAAATTATTCATTTTAAAACCTTGAACTAGTCTTAGTAAGCTAGCTGTTCATTTTCAGAGAGTTCTTATGAATTCTAAAATTACTTCTAGACCAACCGCACAAATGCTACATGAACACACCGTAGGGAAAGAACAGCAATTAAAAGAAGAAATTCTCATACATTTGTGCCTGAATCTCCAAAATAAGCTATACACAGCTGGGAAAACAGGTATCTTTTAACCTGCACAGAGAAAAACAGAGTCTCAGATGAAAAGTAAAAATCACTTCGGCTAAGTAGTTTCTATCCAGTGATAGCAGTTGCTTCACAATAAGCATTTCACATGCCATAAAAAAAACTTAAAAAAAATATTACAAACCCAAATATAATTTCATTTGCATTTTTTACAGAAATGATGTTTGACTGGCCGGGGAACTCACCTACTGAAAGCCCTGTCTCAAACCAGAGGTGCTCTTTGAGGACGTGGGAAGGGCCATCTGACCTCTAGACTCTGACTAGAGCCAAGGAATAGCTCTAGTCTGAAGGTCTGTCCTCCTCCTACAATTGTTTAATAGCTCTAGGCACTCTTTTTATCCATACAGCACTCTTTTCACATATTTTTTATTTTGTTAGACCATGTACAACATTAATTCACGTATTTTCAATTTTGCTAGGCCATTTTCTACTCCAAAGGGGCTTTTCTGATAAACTTTCTGAAACTGTGTGAGAAAATGGCTGACAAGACAGAAGAAGAATTTTCAAGAAGATGCTTTTAATACTGAATAGACTTCTTTTTGCCTTATTTGTCAGCATGATCTATCATTTCCAGGGCAAGGTGCTTGTGTGCATTTCTCTGTGGGGCATTTCTGAAAGTGCAATGCAGTGATGTGGCAGGGATCTTGGGAAGTACCGAGTCAGGATCTCCATCTGAGTCAGCACTTGCCTCCAGGTGGGACAAAATATGAAATACATCTGTCCTGCCCCTCTTCCACATGAAAACCTCTGCTCCTGCTGGTGCCTGTGCTCCCCAGTACCCTCTCTGGCCTCATATTCAGAGTGAATGAGCTACAGCTGAGCATCCGCTTAGTGGTTCAGATAGGAAAATGAGCAAGGTTTTGCACTGGTTTTAACCTTCCTCCTCAGCCCTTGTTTCTGCTTCAAATTTCCACTGCTTTCCTGTGACTTCTTTGTAACTAGACATTTTTCTCTCTGGTCACCTGGCCCTCTTTTTCTCCCACTCCCAGGAAAATTCTCTGATTTTTTACCCTGCTTGGCCCTTTCCAGACACCAGCCTTCCTGAGTCAATGAATAGGGCCAAAACTCATCCTTTCTTACAGATCTCTTTTCCGGACCTACTGCTTCCCATGAGATGTGACCCAAATAATGCTGACTGAGCACAAAGAAAATCTCTATCAGATGAATGTATGGGTGTTTGTATTAATACATGCTCGTCTATTTTCAGAAAAGCCCAAACCACCCTTTCTCCACCCTCAGTGTCCATATCTTAAGAAGACTGCACATCATTCAGCCACGCACTTTAGCAGTTTCTAAAAATAATTATTTGACTTTATTATGACCATCCTCATCTTCTCTCTATTCTTTATTCTTTTTTATCACAGTCACTTGCATACTGGGTTTTTGAAACTTGGTAGCACCTTGTGAACTCCTATCAAATATCGTTAGCTAATTCAGTTGAGCTGATACTGTTATGCTCTGTCCCTTTCATTTCTTATGGTATCCATTAATTGGAGAGATTCTTACTCGCCCACATAAGAAATAATGAGTCTAACAATTAAGTGTGGGAGTTTTACTTCTTGTCTGGCTATTTCTCACCTGTAGCTAATTGGTTTTATCTTCATAGGAAAGTCTGTGGGTTTTGCTTCTTTTTACTGTTATTGTTTTCTTCCTGGTAGTTATTCTCAGTTTGTCTCTATTATTTGAGTTAGTTAGAAGAGTCCTCTGGTACAATACCTTCTCAGCCACAGGAACAGGCAGAGACATGTATAACAAATTCAGCATCAAAGTGGCTTTTGCTATTCTGACATATCAGCATGAACACTGTTACTGTTTATCACCTCCAAGGAGGACTGAGAGGGGATAGATGCCCTGGAGTTTAAAAATGTCTGACTGAGGGTTAGCCGAAGAAGAAAGATGAATTTCCCTTTCACTATAGTCCTGCTTTGCCACCCCAAAGTACAGGCATACAACAGTTTATCTTACTGGGAGATGCACACAGTCATGCAACTTGCCCAAAAACCAACTTTTCTGCAGCAGAATTAATTCATTATACTTAGCACCTGGACTACACACTTGAGTTTCACCATTAAATAAAATTGTTGAAAAGGAAACGCCAGCTTTCATCTGTTTGAGAAGGCTGTGGTGAGGGGAAGGTCTGTAACAAAATTCAGAAGAAAACGTCCAATGCAGTACCACCATCTGATAGCCTGGTTTTGTGTCACCACCTCTGTCTCAGAGTGCCAGCAGTAAGCCAAATTTTCTTTCCACCAGACGCACAATTTTAAGAATTGCTGAGCTGTGTGGACAGAAATTCACCTCTGGGCTGAGCAACAAAAGACCTGCCAGGAACACTGCATGCAGCTCAGCTCTGACCCCCACCTGCCTTCGGCTTGCACAGGTGGCTAAAACAACAGAAAACCAAACCATAGACTTCGTGAAATGGAGGGTAACTGCTACCATAGCTCACAGCGAGGTATGGCTCAAAGGAGCCATGGATTCGCTGCACATCTCTAATATATAGCATTACATACCTGCTCTTGCTGGACCGCTTGCAAGCAGAGATGGTGTAGCCAACTTTAACAATTTTGAGGTGAACAAACTTTTATTAAGAAGAGGAATGAATCCCACTGTGATCTTACTCAGTTGTGGTCAAAGCTAGGCAGCGAGCACAGTTTGCAACAAAGGAGCAAAGAGTTCAAACGCAACGCATTAAAGCAGCACTTAAATGATCTTATTTAGGTGCTCTTTGGTGCAGCTGTTTGTAGAAAAAAAGGCACTAAATTAGTCACAGGGCTATTGAACAAGCTGTCTGGCTGACTCATAAAAGCAAAGTGACAATAAAGTAATAAAAAATATGGGCAACAAAAACTAGTTTGTGGTTACTTTTCCAAGATAGTAAAGAAAACAGTGAAAAGGAGTGGCTAATGTCAAGTCAAGGGTGATTATTACTACAAGCGCATAGAGAGAGACTGTATCACCTATTGATTGGTAATGCTTTACAAGAAAAAAATTAATGGTTCTTATTCTTTAAAAATCAGATTTTTAAAAAAATGCATTAAAAGGGATATCACCCATGGTAATTAAAAATTGCTCAGACACATCTGTATTGCAGATGCAGAAAGGCAGGGCAAACGAACATCATGAAAATGAGTTCTCTCAGCTGAAGAATGAGAAGGAAAATGTGACTGGAGAGAAACGTGTTTAGGCGCAAAGTGATTGTGAGTGTTCACCTCAGAGCCGCGAGTGAATGGAGGAGGAGCACATCTCGAGTGAGCCCACCCAGGGATGGGTACCTGTGAGGGAACAGGTCTGTGGTCCCCTCTCTGGGGGACTGAGGAAGGTGGCCTGAAGCTCTGGGGTCGCATCCTGACGCAGGCCGATTACCATGATCTCCTTTAATGCTGCAGGTGAATCATCACCTCCACGGCCGAGGGATAAATCAACCCAGCTTCAGGGGCTGCCGCTAGGGATGGGGGGTGTGTGCGAGCATGTGGAGCATTACAGCATCCACACTCAGTGCCTGCTACCTCAGGAGAGGCTGAATTCATTGAATGTTTCCATCCAGCTCCTCAAGCCTTCCTCTCCTGCCCCCACTTGTTTTCCAAGGAAGATAACCTGTACACATTGATTTACCCATGTTTAATATCTTACACTAATAAAGCAATTTATATCTGTAATTTAATTAATTCTGTATTTTCTAGGCTGGTTTACTCATTTGCCGTTAAACTGGAGCAGTAATTACATGTATGACTTCAGCTGGAAATGACTCATTTTCACATTCTCGAGCAGTTACCACTGCAGCGTTGGGGCTATCGTCCTATAGTAAACTTATTTCCTGAGCAAACAGGATTCCCAAGAGATGACAAACTGGACTGCAGAAGCTGTGGGAATAGTTTCATTACCTTGCAGAATTTTAGGATTTGTTAATTTACATTGTATAAAAGCTAAATTTTGTGCCAGAGCTTACCTGGCGAGACTCATTTACTTTTGTTTAAGATGGAATTTGGAGTTTCCCGGCTGAAGCCCTGGGTCACAATGTTTTGTTGTGATCATTTTTGGGAAGGATGAAAATAAAAAGGGAGCTTCTTTCTTTCTTTCTTTCATTCCAAGTTGTTTATGCAGTAGGGTTAGATACTTAATATTACACTCATATTCCTCTTGAGATAGATAGCAAGGTAGATATCTCAAAGTGAAGGCAACAAGGCTGGTGAGATCATTTACAAAAGAAATTCGTAAGTACAACAGGAACCTTGGGAGGTTTGCATTTCATTTCTTTACTCCTCTCTTAATGAAAAAGTTGTAGAAAATACCATGGATTTACTGAATTGGTTATTTCTATTGCCTAGAAAATTTCAATTTCTTGTAGTACTTTTTGAATTCCTGAGGCAAACGGGCTGACCTCATGTTCTCCACTTTTAGACATAGGAGTTTCCAGCTAGAAGCTGTTAAATCTTTTGGTATTCTGCCTCAGCTTTACGCTGTTGGGAAACATGATCAGGGTTTGCCATATGAGGCTAACCAATTTCCCCATAGCAGAGCCACAGTTCTGCGAGGGGTTTTTCTGCTAGAAAAAAGATCTAGTGAAACCACAGGCTGCTCCTGAGTCTTGTGCATGCAGTAGGCTGTGGGGTCAAAGGCACTTACAAGAGGCCGGTGCTGACTTCGTATGACGAGCACAACTGCCTCAAGTAAGTGCGCTCTTTATGCAAGGAGTTGTTACCAAAAATTTCAAGAAAATATATGAAAAATGGTAGGTCTGGTAGGACCCTGGTAGGTCTCACCAGCTTGTGTACACATATTTGTTGCAGTACCTTTTGACTGAAACATGGTAGCACTGAGTTTAGAAGACCAGTTTGAAGCAGATGGATGGTCCTATAAGACTTTTATCCCCAAAGTAAAACCAGTACTTGCTGATAATTTATACCAAGCCAGCAGACGTGTAGGTGAGTGAGGAAACTCCTATCCACTTTCTCATACTGCTAGAAACTGGACACCATCAGGTTCTAAACCAAACTGGATCTTTTAGAAACTATGTATAACCATGATATAGTTCAATGTGGGAAGCAGCAGAAAAACAGTCTCCAGATAGAAAACATCTCTACAATGCACAGAAGATGAGAGGGAGCATAAAAAGCCATGCCAATGCATACAGGTAGATTTTGACACAAAGGAGAAAGGGAAATCTGCTGAGGGATGCAGTGGGGATGGCAACCTGGTTAATGTGACACACGGAGAGGACTAAGATTGAAACGTCTTGAACCAGCACAAACAAGAAGACTGCATTGCTCAAAGCCAGAAAAAGGGTGCTGGAGTAGAACAAGAATGAAAATGAAGATACAATAAAAACCTGGCTGTTAATTTTTAACTGTGTAGATGGAAGTAGTGTTGTGTTTGGTGGTGGTGTATTTGTAGATTCTGTAGAACTTGCAAGACTCAGTGACAACTGGGACTCAAAGAGAGCTGACCTGAAGGAGATACCTGACTTGCAGGCCTGAGGAAAGGTTGCTAGCCTGGATCTAGAAGGAAGCGACTTAGGAAGGGAAGTATGACTCCATTTGACCATACTGAACTGAAGTTGGTGTTGGTCATTCATAGGGAGACCACTTTAGTTTGGGTAGAAAAAGACAAGTTCAAGGGGTGGAGTGGATTTTCCTCAGCACAGAGATAAAGCTGAATGCATGCCTGTGAATGAGATTATTAAGAAACAAGAGTGAAGGATATAAACTACCAAAAGAGCAAGAACAGTAATCCACAATGTAGCTTGAGAAACCGGCACAGCAAGTTGAAGCAAGTGAAAAGGAAGATCCTCAGTCTAAACAAACAGATGAAGCTACAGGTAGGGAAAGGAAGTATCACAAAAGCCAAGACATTGAGACAAAAAATGGCAGTTAACTGTTGGATGAGTTTGGGATACTGACTATGAGTCTGGCCAGGGAGAAGTCAGGAAAGACTGGGAACAGCTACTCCAGTGGAGTACAGGAAGCAGAAGATCTATCTATCATTTGGAAAGGTGGACGTTTT
Source organism: Gymnogyps californianus (assembly GCF_018139145.2). NCBI lineage: Eukaryota > Metazoa > Chordata > Aves > Accipitriformes > Cathartidae > Gymnogyps > Gymnogyps californianus. The sequence continues at coordinate 179,825,564 of NC_059471.1, forward strand.
CAAAGTAAACTAGTGGCTTTGTATGTGGATAGGATCATCTCTTCTGATGTCTTTTCATGAAAATCTGAAGCCAGGCTTATCAACCCTTAAGGAATTTGACTGATATGGCATGAAACAACATGGAAAGTATGACTGAAGAAATATCAGATAAAGAGAATCTAAGAATGAATGATAACCATCAACTGAGGTGAGTGAAAATGAAAGCTAAATGGGAAAGGACAAAGCCATTGAAATTCAGAATGGGTGAAATCAGATTTCACATTTGTTAATACCACTTAAGGTTCGGTCTGATATTGCACATTTAGCCTGTGGCACAAGGACCCTGTTAGATATTGGATCAAGTTCTTCTAAATTGTAGCTCTACATGCAAACTATAGAGGTGTGCTTTCCAATTTAACACCAAATACCAAATTGTTTTTAGTGGGAGTTGTTGGTGTGGTATGAAACCATTCGTTTGTTCCTTTGAGACTTGATAAAGGGCAATGCAAATCACTTGTGCACGCCAGCCTTCATTAAGTCCTTTCTACATTTGTGTACAAAATGCTAGAGAAGGAACCGCTGAACTCTTCCTGTATGCTGTTCTGTGGTCTCCACCAACTTTGGAGGCCAGTGGACGGCTATCAGCTCCTACCTCTGCTTGCAGACCACCCTGCCAGTTTGCTTTAAGAGTGATGTATCTTCTGCTTCGCCTGCTGAGGTCAGGTCCCCCTGCTATGTTGTTATGTACGGTATGACCTTCCGAAAGTACTCTCACCTAGTTTATCTTCCCCAGTGAGTTTGTCAAGATGCCTCCTCCCTCCTCCCAAATCAAAATAAAAGTCTGCTCTTCAAGTTAATTGCACACTGAGAAGTTGCACCTTGTGATGAGGAAAGCAAAGAGTCTGCAGCTCACGCAGACTTTGGAGGCAGCTCTATGCTCACCCAAGCCAGGTTACAGCTTTAAATGGCTATGGTCCATTACTATTATTGCAACAAAGCACAGTCAGGAATTTTGAAATTGCACGCAAAAATCTCCCGCTTGCAGAGTCTGGGATGAGTCTGGGCTACTCATATATGCCCTTATGTGCATGCATATCCACATGATGACTTTGTCTTCGGGATTTTAGTCATGCAGCCAAGCTATAGAAGGCTCCTACCAGCAAAATCTCTTTGATATGTATGGTTTCTTTGACACTGCTGATCTAGCTGTGTGTGGGATGTGTAAACAGATGGTTTTCAAAAGGTCAGGTTGGAAAGATATCTAAAACACGAGCAAATACACTGAAGAAAAAGGTACTTTGAATGTTTTTCTTGCTCCCCACTTTCTGTCAGCCTTTTCGAAAGGTCGACAGTGCCCTTACCACATGACTTTCTGCTATCCTAGGCCACAAAGCACTACCCTTTAAAGAAAACGTGCAGTGTTCCCAGGTACATTCGCACAGCAGAAACGATTTCCTCCAAGCAAAAGCAAACTGCTCAGCAGAGATGTGGGGCTATATAGCACCACACAGTTTGTTTCTTCACCTACCTATGCAATGCCAAGGCGAAGCTCACGCATGTGATTATTGAATCAGCACATACCAAACACTTTGGCCAAGCGTGGCACGAAGCACCATGCAAGGTCGAATGGTGGGTCCTCAAATCCCTTTGCATCAGCCAGCCTGGGCACAAACTGAATTGAGGCGGTGCTGTTTGGATTCAGCCCTCCAGGTGGGTGAGGTGCTCAGCTAGCCCCATGGCTGCAGGGTTCAGTAGGCTCTGCCTCCATCCCAGACCAGCACAGCGAGTGCTTATCTTCATCTGCCTGATTATGAAAGATCAGCTTAAGGAAAGACGGCCAGCTGAGAAAAAAGATTTCGCACATTTCTAGGCTTCTCTAGTCGATGGAGAGCAAAGTGTGGAACAAACTGAATCATCCTCTCTTCTGGATGGCGAACATGGGGACATAGGAAAGCATTTTACATAGGAACGACCAACTAATATGGATGCTGCTAGTTCTGATCACCTTACTTTTTCCCTTGGAGAGGAGAAAAAATGTAATTTTCATTATCAGCATTATTCATTATATGTATCACAGTAGGGAATCTCCAGTCACAGCTAAAGCCCTACAGAATAAAGTTTCAGCTACATATACTATCTAATACTTATTCATACTGTATACTACCTATACCTAATGGCACCAGCCACTTCTGTTTAAGTCATCTAAACCAAACCCCTTTGGCCCTGGGGACTATGTCTCTAGGAGCTGCGCACAGAAATGTGAGATAACAAGTAGGAAGCAATGATGTTCTTATTCTTATGTACAGCTTAGACTGATACACAGAGCAAAAGAGATCTTTTGCAAGCTCCTTCAGAGCTGACTGATCACTAGAAACATCCTTACCCATAAGGCCCCACAGAGTATCAAGGTTTATTGTGACAGAGGAAAATATCTGTAAATATCTTAAAAACTATTATTTGCCATACGCTTTTTTCAGACTTGGCACAAGCTGTGGTAGGACAGCAGCCAGTCCAGCTACTGTTATGAAAAAACAAACAAACAAAAATAAATCAAATCAAATAATATTTCTTATTTGTTAGAACGGGCTTGCTTAGTTTCATTTTGTATTGCTAGCCCACAGAAGGCTTACAGGAAATTTCAGCTGGTAAAATGTAAATTTACCGTAATTGTGTATTAGCACTAGATGCAGCTGACCACAAGATACGCGCTTTAGAAAAAACATAAGTGTTCGTACTAGCAGGGCAATAAATGACAGGAAGCAAACCTGCCTGATGCTACCACAGGTTTTTAAGCCTGTGACTCTCAGAAAAAATGTATACTATACCTCCAAAGAACGCCATGCATTCTAATGAAATTCCCACAAGGAAAAAGACGTATGGTAGAAAAAGTTAAACTGCAGGGAAAAATGACGCTTTTGTTTTGTTACCTTATAGCATGCTGCTCTCAGGGCCGGCAGGACATATTACTGGCACACAAAGAAAAAGCTGAGCTAGGGGCACGCCTTCCCCTCCGGCAGGGCGAAGAGGTGCTCTTCCCCATGAGCCTCATCCAAAAGCAACAAGCAGAGCTCTAGAGCTGGGCCCAAAACCAAAATGTATTTTCTAACTTTGGGCTCGGATACCAAAACTGGGTGCAGATGTTACACAGAGCTCCTCTTCGCGCTTTGAGAAAGGCATAAGCTTTGAGCATCCCAGGTGGTCACTGAAGCTGAAGTTCACATTGCTCGGCTGTGGAAACGCTCCTCTGCCAGCGCCGTGGCTGTGCTGCTGTCTTCCTCACCCACAAGTGGCAGTGGACAAGCAGCACTGTCAAGTTGTGATGACTCTCTTCTTTCATAGATCCCCTCTTTCAACCTTAATTACACTGCCCTTGGCCAGTCTGATGTTTTTTTGTGCTGTCTCTTTCCCCTCACATCATCTTCTATGTCTAACGTGGTCTGTCTTCGTATGTGCCGAATGCTCAGTATCCTCCCATACGCTCCTCAGATTAATTTCTTTCATTATTTTTTTGTCTCTGGCCTCTCCAGACGCACACTGTTCCCAGCCCCTGGGGTAAAGTGGGTGTTTTATTACAGGCTGGTCAGTAGTCGCTCTGTCCACCTCCTCCTGCCTGATAATTTCTCCCTCTTCTAACTCACCCATCCCTTATCCCCTTCTCGCCCCTCCCTCACTTGTGTCACAGCGTGCTCAGGCTGTGACCCCACAGGCGTAGGAAGCCCACAGTGAGCAAAGCCCATTAGCACACCTGGCCAGGTGACTCCTGGGACCTTCTGCATGCTACAATGAGGTGACTCTGTGAGACTAATTTAATGGGAAATCAGCTCACGTAACTCAAAGTGCCCCTTTGTGAGACACAAACACTATAACGTCCCACTTGCATATATGTATACACAGATAATTCCTATGCAGTTCTCAGTGCTCCAAGTCATGTTGTCCGTATGTGCCTACTTTCCTATTTGGTTGTGTCCACCCTCGTGTTTTTCCCAGTGTTACGCTAAGGGAAGGTCTTTGGGGCAGAGAGCTTCTCTTACTGTTTTGGCATGATGGCTTTGGTTATTTGAATAATACGAATTGCTGATATAAACAGAGCAAGGAAAGGGAGGGAGGCAGACCAGATATGTGCACACAGTTTCTCAAATCTCACAAACTGTACAGGGTCCTTGAAGACCTGATCCTAAGTTAGAAAAGCCACGTGTGCTTGTGAAGCTGAGCCTCAGAGCTATAACCAGCCTGAGGAGTGAAAAATACAGGTTGAGCACCCTGAGCACATGGTCTCCTAATGGAAAACCCTGGGAGGGAGTGAGGTGCAAAAACAAATTGCCTATTACTTATCCTTAAAAATTGCTAGTTTGCTTACTTGTCCAGTGATGGCCTTCAGGAGCTCTGTAAATAATATTTTGGGATTTCATGATGAGAACATTTATGAAGGCAAAGATTATTAATTCGGTTTGCAATGTAAAAAAAAACCCCAAACCACACAAAAAAACAATTAACAGTGTTAGAGAAAAAACTTAGCTTAAGTTACCCCCAAATAAAATTGGTACTAGATGTTGCAAGACAGACTCAGGCAGCTGCCTTCGAGGACCAGCCTGTCCCTGCCTTTCCACATCCATCTTTGAAAAGGCAGGAAACTGGGTGCCTGAGTGCAACAGGAGAAGACCAGGGAATTCAGGCACTGTCGTGCAGGATATGAGTCCCCCCAAAAGACTTCCAAGCTCATGGTAGAGGGAAGGGGTGTGAAAGGTTTCACCTCAGACTCTTGGTCAGCCAGAACATCTGACCTGACCGTATGGCACCAGTAAGCGTGAGGCTGAGGGATTTTGGGATGAACGACCATGAAGTCTTCAGCCAAAGGCAACCACAAGGTGCCAGCAGCTGCCTCATGAAACTGTTGCAGACTGCAGGAATCCAACCCCTCGAAAAAACCCCAGTAGCCTGTTTTGGTTACTCATAACGTACCAGTAATCCACGCCATTGCCTTCTGTGGAAAACAGGATTTCTTGACAATTATATCTTCACCTTTCCAGGTAGTATCCAGTTCACCTGGTTACCATCCTTTTTGAAGCATTTTTCCACTGGCTCTGTGGAAAGCATAGCCTTAATGAGCCGAGGAACGACAGCAGGCCTGACCTTGGCAAAACAGGAAGATGAATGATATGATGGTTGTAAGGACCTGATGTATGATTAGCTGAGCCAGCATATGGTGCGTATGACAGACTGAGATGTATAGGGCCTGCAGAAGGTTAGAACGCACTAGACAAGGGTGTGCCATGCAAAGGCAGGTGCCAATTTTTCTAGCCAGGTAAGACTGCTCAATTCAAAGATACTCCTCAGGAAAACATTTAAAAAAATGGTGTAAATGTGAGACTAACCACAGCTATCACCTGATCACAGGAACAGGCTTTGCCAGCCAAAGGGGATGAGAAATGCTAAGGGTGACATTTTCTAAAATGGCCATGTCTTTGGGCATCTTCCTCGATCATTTACAATTTTCTCCTCCTTTGCAATTGCGCTCAGCGTTCCTGTATCCTAAATATCTGAAGATATCTAAATGTGAATATTTAAAAGCCCCTAAATGTCCAAAAAAAGCCTTTTGAGACAGCTCATATACACACAAAGAATTGGAATGCAATTACTTTGCTTTTTCAAATGGTCAAATAGTAGTACCAGCAATTAAGTTTTTTTCTCACTGTTTACTAGTATGAGGTAGTGCATTGTACTATACAAATAATATTTATACTTCATTGGAGCGAAGGAGTTCAGTTGCAAATGAGGGATAATTTCTCAACCAGAGGAGGAAACTTCCTGTGTTCCTTGTCTGCTTTAGATGGGCAAGTTAACTGCAGCAGGAAAATCTCATCCTCAGTATCTTCAAGTAGAGTTTCAAGTTACAATACAGGAGCTCATTTGTCAAAGAGAGAAAAAATCAAGACTTTGTCTCAAGCAACCTTTGTGGCAGCAAGAGTATGTGCTAATTAACCACAAAAAGGCATATATGGCAGCTACTTAGGTTTGCTGAACATTATTAAAGAGTTTTGTATCTCTGTTAAATCTACTAGGGACTGATCCAATATCTCCTGCATTCAGTGGATAGCAATCCCTTTATTTCTGTAAACTTTGAATCAGGCCCAGAATGAAGATGCAACAGGGATGTTAAAATAGTAAAATGCAAAAGAAATTGACTTCTTATTTTTAAGTTTAAAAGGTGTATTTTTTGTGTCACAGACATAGAGTATAATAAACTCCATGCCTAGACTTACGAATTGCTTCTCTCCAGTCACTTAAAGCAATACCTTTTTGAGCAACGTGTTGTTTTTATGTTAGGATATTGCTTTTCTGAGAGAAATATCCTCTGTAGTGAATCAAATGTAAATAAAATCTAACAGCACAAACCATAGATTTACAGAGAACAAAGCCTGCCAGACAAATTATTATAGAAGCTAGCAGAGTTGCGGGCAGAATTCAAGTGCATTTCTCAGATTATTCCCAGTGTTTTGTAATAATTTTTCAATAATTCTCCATAACATCTTAATTCCGGAGGAACATATAAAGTATCCAAATTTCACTTTCATCAGGGCATTCAACTGCCTTAGCCTACGTTCAAACCTGTTTTAGAACTCCCCAGCTGATTTTGCAGCATGCAAAACCACAACAGGCTAATAGGAAATTGTCTAAAAGTGATCGTGGATGATTATAGACTGGATCATCACTTGCATAAGTCAGGCAGTTTCAACAGGAAAGATAAGCATTTGAAGCATATCTTTCTTTAGGGGAAGGTGTGAAGATTCTTATAGAGAGTAGAATAGGTTGATAGTTCATCCCTGAAAGAGGAAGTGTTTGACTGTCTTATTCAAGAAACCTAAAAGTGTGGTTGATTTTACTGCCACTTCATTTCTTTCAAGGTGAACCACATTAAAATTCCAGAGACTTTTGGCCATTCTTTATCAGACGCTACATCTACAGCACCTTACAGATGGGATTTTCTTTAAACAGATGTGCTCTAGGAAATAGAAACTTCTCATTCAGACACTGCAGTTTGCTTTGCCAGGTTTCACAGCATTTTACAGGAGATGGCAGGGACTATTACTTCTGTCTTTAGAAGGAGAAATGGAAATAGAAAAGTATAAAATAGTTGGCAAAAAGCATAGAGGAAAACACAGAACAGGTCACCAGGCTTGTTGATGTTACCACCATCAAAACAAATATTGATAATATTTTTATTAGCTTTCTTCAGCTTCTTCCCTCAGTTAGACATCTATATTAGTGAAAACCAGGATCTCCACCAGAATAGCAGAGGAAAATTTAGTTAATTCCCCAAGGTACAGGTATGTAAGCCTAATAAACAAAGTGGCTTCATGTTCTTTTTTAATAAGCTCCATATCAAATTCAGGGAAGAAACTTCCAATAATAGTCCATCCTAGAAGGCCAAGGTGGGTTCACCTCTGGCATGTACTGCTACCACCAGTCTTCTGCATAAAGGGTTAAAACACATTTATACAGATCAGTAGTCAAATCTCTTGGGAATGACCCTTTCATTTATCCCAATGCTAGCATTAATTTTGTTTTTAAAAAATCCCTCTTTTGAGGAATAGGGATTAGAAGAGATTTCTGATGTAATTGTATCTAGTGCCTGTTTTGGTGGAAACCACACCTATCTTCTTCATAAATGCTTATACATGGTGATATTGGATTTCGGAAGTAATGACATTATTGTCTCTCCTGTTCAGCTGAAGGCTGCTCTAATTTTTAGGAGTCATCTTTCAATGTAACTACATTTAAAGACAATTCCTATCCATTTGTTCTTCAGCCAGGACTTTCCTTACCTTAAATAATACTTTTCCCTCCCCGGTGCTCACATACAATGAGCAATGTACATAGATTGCTATTCTCTGAACATATTCCAATTTCGATACGTCTTTTTCAGAATTGCATGATCTGAACTGTATATAGTGTTCAAGACAAGAGGACACATTTTCATTTTTCTGGCAATAAGTTGACACCTCAGAGACTGGGAGTTATTGAGGTACGGCGAGCAGGGATGTTACTGCAGAAATACAGCATCTGACCTTCAATGTCAGTGTGGGAATATTGGCATGGCACTTAGGAAAGCTTCCCTTGTTTCTATTTATTATTTTTAAGATGTAAAATCCATAAAAAATAACTACATAAAACCACATAGGCCACATTTAAGCCAAGCCTGGAGACAAATCAAACATCTATTAATTAGGTTTTTACTATTAGCACTTTGCCACTCAGCTCTTTTTCTGACAGCCTAAAACTTGATTAAAGGAACCACTGAATGCAAGTAAAATTATTTCCACTCTCATTATTTTAAAGAAATAATAGAAAATTAATTGAATTAATGGGATGCAGCAGTTACGAGGTTAGTTGAAAAAAAAAAACCAAAACCCAACAACAAAAAACCCCCACCCAGCTTTCTAGCTCCCTCTTTAGGAGACAAAGGGAAAGCTGGAAATGTACCCCACCTGCTACATCTACTTTCATTTTAAGCTCTCTGGCTCCTCTGGAAGGAAAACGAGTGAAGAGATGTCTTCCTGCTGGCAGGTGTAATTTATTTGCTTCTGCAAAATTTCATAAAGCTTTGGGGGAGATTTTTCTCATGTGATTTTATAGAGGGTATCTTAGGAAAGGAGAACACAGATTAAAAGTTGCGATTAAGCTGAACTGCTAAAGACAAGCACACAGGCAAATTCATCTAGAAACGTGTGAAAAAGCTTTGAAGGAACTGCTTCAAAGCCATCGATCGGTGTTCCGCCAGTGCGGAGCTTGGGTGTGCAGAGAGGGCCAAGCACAGCGCCCAGCACGGTGGTCCTCCCTGCCACCCTGGGCACCCTCTGAAAAGCCTGGGGCACAGAGCCAGGGTAGAGCATCCTGATATCTCCCACATCCAGGAATTCATCAAAAAGTCTTCCTCTGCCTTCCCTGTCTGTAGTCTTTTTTCCAGGAGATGGTGACATTGCAAACGAGGTCTCAGGAGCGGGGGAAGAGGTGTTCTCGGCTATGCCGAAAGGCTTGACTGGCCATCAGGCACAGGCCACCAACAGCAGACTTTCTCAGCAAGTATTTCCCTGGTGGAAAAAAACCTCATCTTTGCCAGTGTGACAGCTAAGACATGGGAGGAGACTCTCACTACTTAATTTAAGATGCTCCTTCTTTTTGCTGCCCGCATGATATAGCCGTACAGCAAACATCTGAATGCCAGAAAGCGACTAATAAATTTCTACCTCAAATAGCTATGAAATGTCAGTGAAATCCACTTAGGGGGGATTGAAAGCTAAGCAGTGGGCAGTTAGTGAAAGATGAGAGGCAGCTGAGCAGTCTTGGTCCAGGATTATAGCCTGGTGCTGCAGTTACATGAGTGCAAGGGAAAGTGTGTGCCGATGGATGGCAGGCAGGGATGGGGAGGTGGCAAGGACTATTTAAGCAGACTACACAACACCCCCTCTGAAACAGCAGCTGCTGGTAGGTTTTGTTCCCCTACACTGGGGAAAGGATCTGAAGATTTAATATGGTGATTGTGAGGTGTTGATCTGAGGAAATTATTTTTGGAATCTCTCCATGCTGTGAGTGTGTAACTAGAAATCTGTCCCACAGGCTTCAAATGGACAATGCCCTTATTTTCCTCAAAAAACCCCAACATTTGTGCAAAAATGTGGGGATTAAAAATAATTTCCTTCTGCAGCTTTCCCACGTTGCTACTTTGTGTATTGTCAAATGCTTTCACTTCTGTTAAAACAACAGCGGAGGAATAAGCAAGAAGTGTAATTGTAACAGCAGCTGAAGACACAAAGGCAGGGGCTTTGCTTTCCATAGCAATTCTGCTGGGTTGGGACTTCTTATATCTTCTTTACTGTAAAATAAAACCCACTTTGAAAAGAGTACCCTCTGGTTTTCCCTGTGTGTCCCTTCTTTGTAGAAGTACTCGGGCGCAGAAAGAATAAACTCTTAACATGAAATGGGGTGCTTGCTTCCTGTGGTTACGCATTTTTCTTTGTTGAGAAGCCCAGCAAAGTCATTTATACCTCTGTGGCTGCACCAGGTCATGTATGACTGAGGTGTTTCCTTGAAAACTGCCTTGTTTCAGCTTACTCATCATCTGTTTCACTGAAAACGTGTTCCTGCCTCATCATCATAATAAAATTACTCACCATGAATTCAAAGGCTTTGGACTAAAGCTACCCACAGGTTAGCGGCTGCAGAACTCATCTTTGCAGAAAGACAGTAGTTTACTGCAAAATGCTGTTGTCATCATCACCACCATTATTGTTGTTATTTTTAAATGACTGTACCTGAATTCTCCTGCTTTGCTTTTAATAGGGGCAGGATGTGCCCTACGGGCAGCACAGCTTTCTAACCTCTTGTACAAACTTCTACCTGTAGGCACAGGGAAGCATCGTGTGTGCAGGAGGCACATTCATTCCCTCAAGATTCACTTCTGACTCTGATGGCATTATTGCACCAAGAATCAAAAACTATACAAATTAATGGCTATTTTTCCTACTGACTTCAGTGGGCCTTCTGAGTGGATATGGGACGTGGATGAGAATCGGATCTTCTCAGGCAATGCTGCAACAGCAAAAAGGCTCTCTGGACATTCATGATTGCATGGGGAAACACTTTTGGGCTGACCCTGGTACACAGACCCCCTTTTTAGTGTGGCCCTGCAGCCTTGTACATACAGTATTGCCACTCCTAGGAACAGACCACAGGCTTTGCACTGAGTTTACAGTATATATAAAGGGGGCTTATAAGAAAGACAGAGAAAGACTTTTTGCCAGGGCCTGTAGTGGCAGGACAAGGGGTAACTAAAAGAGGGAAGATTTAGATTGGACATAAGGAAGAATTTTTTTTACGTTGAGGGTGGTGAGGCACTGGGACAGGTTGCCCAGAGAAGTTGTGGATGCCCCATCCCTGGCAGTGTTCAAGGTTATGTTGGACAGGGCTTTGAGCAACCTGATCTAGTGAAGGATGTCCCTGCCCATGGTAGGAGATTTGGACTTGATCATCTTTAAATGTCCCTTCCAACCCAAACCATTCCATCATTCTATGATTCTGTGCCTTAAATTTGTTTTAATTTGCTTATCTTCATATGATACAATCTCGTTTTATACAGGCAGTAGTTAGTTACACTCAGTTTTTCTGTGTAGAATGGGGTATTTGTGACTAACATAATGATGTCGTGTGGAGAAACACAGGCCTGGTATGACAGTGGAGGTGTGGGGAAGTGGGGACACAGGATGAGGTGCTGAGGAGTTCAGGACTGGGCAATAACACCTGGCACTGGAGACCCCACGATTGTAAGCAACTCACCAATGGTCAGATAAAGAAATTCAGACCTGGAGCTGGGCAAAACTGCCTTTAGGGATAACCAAGACAGCAACAACAACAACAAAAAGCATCTAACACATGTAAAACACACCATGTGTAATAAAATCAGATTTAATGTGGACTTGCAGACCCATGAAGAAAGAGTAACATGTAGAATATGAAAATGACTCCAAGCGGATCCTGGAGTGAGGAAGAAGCAGCCATCGACACTAGCACTGTATTTCTCCCTGCAACAGACTTGGGCTGTGGATGACTTGCCATATCCCTCCGTGCTGGTTTTTGCTGGGATAGAGTTAATTTTCTTCATAGGAGCTAGTATGGGGCTATGTTTTGGATTTGTGCTGAAAATAGTGTTGATGATAATTCAGGGATGTTTTAGTTACTGCTGAGCAGTGCTTACACAGAGTCAAGGCCTTTTCTGCTTCTCACACCACCCCACCAGTGAGGAGGCTGGGGGTGCACAAGAAGTTGGGAGGGGACACAGCCGGGACAGCTGACCCCAACTGACCAAAGGGATATTCCATACCATATGATGTCATGCTCAGCATATAAAGCTGGGGGAAGAAGAAGGAAGGGGGGGATGTTCGGAGTGATGGCGTTTGTCTTCCCAAGTAACCGTTATGCGTGATGGAGCCCTGCTTTCCTGGAGATGGCTGAACACCTGCCTGCCGATGGGAAGCGGTGAATTAATTCCTTGTTTTGCTTTGCTTGCGTGCGCGGCTTTTGCTTTACCTATTAAACTGTCTTTTTATCTCAACCCATGAGTTTCCTTACTCTTACCCTTCCGATTCTCTCCCCCATCCCATGGTGGAGGAGTGAGCGAGCGGTTGTGTGGTGCTTAGTTGCCAACCGGGGTTAAACCACGGCACCCTCCCCACTCCCTAGACTGAAGCTGTCAACGTTAGGACCCCGAGGGGCAGTGGAAGGCTGAGCAGAACACCAGAGAAAGGGATAACAGCCAGGACATACGTGGATAGGAATTTTAAGTGTATAGTTTTTATTGAAACTTTTCCTCTGTAACAGAATTCTTCTCTTCATTTACTTTTTCTCCCTTTTCCCATAATAATTAGATCTGTGCTAATACTGATACCTTGATTATGCGGTTAAGATTTCAATTACACTAACAATAAATTCTCATCTTTTTACACATAAAATGAATTTCCTGTTTTCCCATAACAAGTTTTTAAGGGTGACAGGACCACAGCTGCAGCCCGGCTGGGTTGCTGCGGGAGTACTACTGCTGGAGCCTGCACTAATTCCTTGCTATTTTGGCTCAGGGGAACCTCTAGTTAGGACCTAATCTAGAAATAACATGATTTGATGCACTAATACTGCCTATTACAAATAATGCAGAATGAGAAATATTTCCTAAATACTTCCATTTGGTGTAGGAGTCCTTAAATCCTTCGGAAATGGTGGACTGCTGTGTGGGTAAGGTATAACCTGGCCCATGGAAAGTAATTTTGGACTAGGAAGGAGATAAACGTTAACCCTTCATGGTGTTTACCAGTAAAACTAGTGGCAGGACAGATGTCAGAAATGATGTCTGACAGTAAATAGTGCTTAGGTAATGACTTTAATACGGTAACTGCTGACACCTGTTTTGGCACTAAGGATGTATAATCTTGGAAGAAAGCTAACGGTTGCACACAGAAGCCACTTTTCAGTGCAGACCACCTTTCTGATGGACTTCAGATTTTTAAGTGAACTCCTAAGCACCACTCTGGTTATTTTTAAGGTGAAGATACCAAAACCATTGAAAACAACTTTGAGCTGCTAAAAGCAAGTGGCGGATGTGCTTTGCCATATCTGGAACATATGACTCAAATCATTATTACCTGCTTCTGAATAAGAGGAAAAGCAGATTGTTTGGTTGCTATTTTTCACTTTTTCATCAAAACCCCCTGCTGAGGTGTGGGTCCATCTGTGCAGCTCTGCTCTCCCACTGCTTCCCTGGGGCAGGGCTAGGGGCACATCATGCGCTATGCGAACACAACGTCCCAGGAAGGAGGGAGGGAACCAGGGGACTGGCATCAGCCTCCCTGGCGAGCCCCAGGCAGTGAGATGGTTGTGCTGGACGGGCAATCATCCCCTCACCCCCTGATCTCAGCACGGCTGAGTCTGGCCCAGGTCCTTCTCCTGGCCCAGGGCAATGCTCGTGCCAGGAACTGTCATCAGCGTCCACTTCCCTCCCCTTGGCACAACACACCCTGCAGTGCCAGACCCCTGCACTGCTTTCAGTCCTTTTCTTTGCTGCTGCATCACTGAGAGCATCTCACACATACATAAAAACTAACTAATAAATTCTCACAACTGCTCTGCAATGTAGATAAAGGGTGGATTTTCCCTGCATTTTACAGATCGGAATCTGAGGCCAAGAGATATTATGATAATTTTGGCTGCCCAGTTTGCAGTGACCTTACGTTCTGGATTACAAAGTACTATACACTAGCTCTTTATATGTTTGAAGCCCTCTTTCCTGGAGTGCAGCTATAAATCTGTGACAATGGGGATGAGTGGTGCTTCCGCAGATTGCACCACCAACACTGAGGACAGCACATATAAAAGGGAGAAACACAACTAGTGACCAACTGTGAAAAATTTGGTTTAAGTAAAAGTGGCATGTCTGAAATCACACAGGAACCTCTCCAGCAGAGACGCAGAGGGATAAAACCCTCTGCACTCTCATGCCTTTTACCTGCTGAATGCAAAATTCTTTTATTCTTTTATTTTTTCTCTAAGCTCACAAGTCCCCCAGCTACCTTCCAGTTTCTGCACCGAGATGCAGCTCCTGTGTCCATATGTCTCCTTCCCTACACAATCCTGATTAACCTCAAACAGGTCCCTTTGTGCAGTCAAGGAGGAAAAGTCATACACGGCCCTACCCTGGGCATCCGCTAACCTTTGATTTTATGGTGTTAGATGTGTACTTTTAACTAGTTAGCTTAAAAAGAGGGATGTCTTTTTCTAGCATTCTTTATCAAAAAGGAAGCTGAGCCCTCTCCTCTCCCCATTCATGACTTCCATCACTGGGAGGCAGGGGACCACGTTGGCCTGGCAAATTCAGCATTTGTCTTCTAACTGGTTAGATCATGATTGGTTTGGAGGTCCGGCTCCAGTCTTCAGTGGAAATAAACACACAGGTGACAGCCACAAAGGAGGCTGTAATTCTCTTTTGGTCCAAGGCCAGACCTTTGCTGGCAGAGCTAGTGGAGTAACTGATGGTGTTAGTGCACTGCCATCCTCTGTGTGAAGCAAGGTTAGAGGGGTCAGACCATGCGTTTGCCAGCAGGTTTAGGGAGGGTCTTTGGGAGGATGTGTGGTCTTATGGGCACAGGCTGCTCTGCCTGCTTCTCCCAAGCTTTGTCCCAGAACTAGGAGTGTCACCTCTTGGTCCTTCCTGGTGTCCCTCATATGTGGCTTCCTTTCCAGTGCTCATTGTCAGAGTCAGCCCATTTCAGTTGTCTTACTTGGACTGTCCCAGATGTCACTGTCTGAATCTCAGTCTGTCCCTTCTCACAATATCTCACTCTCCTGCTTTCCTTGTCCAGCTGGTTTCAGTTCTCCTCTTGTATGTCCCCTTCTCCTCACTAGTTCCTATTCCCCATAATTTGCCTCCTGTTTTCCCTCTCCAGTCAGCCTTTCTTCACCAACCCTTAGTGTCTTCCCATCTTCCCACAGTTCCTTGCAGTCTCAGGCTTCATGCCCAATTAATTCCTTCTCTTTCTGGTTTCCTTCTTGCACAGCAGTTCTGATCTTCTCTTCCCCTCCTGCCTGCCTTCTCCTTGCTATACTACACCTGATGGTTTTGCCCTTCTCGTCTCCCACCTCGCTGTGTTGCTTCCCCAGCTACTTTTTCTCTCTCCCCTGTTCTGGCTTTTGCTCCTTCTGCTTGCACTTCAGTGAATCGGCCACCCCAGCTTACGGAAAAAATCATTTTGGCTATGAAAATCTGGGTTTTGAGAAACAGAGTTCATTTTGAATCAGAACAGAAAGCCAAGCACATGACAAAGCTGACCAAATAAAAGCCCTGCAAGAACACTTCTCCGAGATGCCCGTGCCGCTGTTCCCAAAACAAAATACAACCCTGGTTGGCTGGAGCAGGGCTGGTGACAAGGATCTTCTTGTCACGTTAGAAGAGTCTACTCAATTTTATCAGTCATGAGAAACAAGAAAACTACAAAGAGAGAAATGAGTTTTAGTCACCATTTACCATGAGTTTTGGAGCCTCCAGCACCATGTAAATCTAAGGGGTGGTTCATGAGGGACAGGAGAAGCCTGCAGCCCAGGGTGCTTGGAAGTGGAGCTGGTTGCATTCTGTAAGACTGGGGGGCAGAGCAACCTACAGGGATCCTCACTCAGTGGCTATGAATGAGGGGACAGCATGGGAGTGGTGGGTGGCAGGGAAGTTGGCAGATTTCTAGTGAGCATCTCACAGATCCTGTTGGAATCTCCTCTGAGTTCCCCTGCAAATTTGCGGAAGCTGAATAGTTTCTACAAAACATTTTAACTTGAAAATTTGAAACATTTCTGCCAAAACTGCTTCTTTCACTAGTCTATTTCCAACGGACTCAGAGTATCAGCTGGGGGAACTTTTAGTCTTGAGCTTTGTCCTAGCTTGGAGGAGCTGGAAATAACCCTTACAGGGAACATCCGGCTACTGTCTTTTGAGCCGTAACCAGGAGAAACCTGCTTAGCTGCTCTGTGAGGATGGCACATCTCCAGTCCTGTCACCTGCACAAGCTCTGAGAAGGTGCACGTATGGCTTGCTGAGAGTTGGAAGGACTAAGAAGTTGCAGAGTGCTCAGTGGGGAGAAAGGCCCATCAGATCTTTTGTCTACTAAAATGGAAGACTCCTAAAGTAAAGCAAACTGCACTTTCTTGACTGTTTGTAAACCACAGTTTCTTGAAGTGTTTATATCTTGGCTATGGTTGGTCCAGCTCTCAAGGCAACAGGAGAAAGGACTCCTGACACAAAGTGCACCTTCTACTAGGTTTCATCCGGCAGAGAAGCATAAAAACTGTCAGAAAGGTCAGCAGGTACTGTTAACACCAGCAGAGCAATGCATTTTTTCCCCTAGCATTTTCTTGGAAGTGATTAAATAGTTTTTAGTGAAATTAAAAAAAAGAAAAACACCGTGGATTGGACTTCTTTCATGCAAAAGCTGAACAGTTTAAGACTAACAGAGTTATAAACCATTAAAAAATCTTCCATTGGGAAGAGTCCAGCAATGTAAACGTTAGGTAGTATGATCTGCTCTGCCTTAAGTGTAGCACCTTTGTCGCACATGTGATTCCTGCATTTTTAAATTGAAAAATGTGAAAAGGGTTTAATAATAGTCCCTTACTGGGAATTGGAACATTACAGCAACCAACCTATTTGGCATCAAACTGACTTTTTTGTTTAAATAAAAATAATCATCTAGAAACCGTCAATATTACATTTGTATGTGCGGTAAGAAAAGAAGTACAAGCCATCTAGCAATAGCTGTTCTGTGGTCTTTGAAGAGGTGAAGATTTCTAATCTTTACTTAGATTCTGCTTGATACGCAGTTTGTTAAAGCTGGGGATTTTTGAGCAGGTTACTATGAGTATGTATGTGTATGTGAGACAAAGACAACAACTTTGATATAAAAGGTGTGAAATACATTAAAAAATTTTAAATAATATACACTGGGTTTAAAAATATTTGGTTAAAGTTAAGCTTTGTCACTTGGTAGATACGTGCTTTGCTTTAAGCCTTCTAAAATATAGATTCCAAAGGTTAGGTAGTACTTAGAAAGCAAAGGATTACTTAAATAGGAAATATTAGATCCCAAGATGATTAATATCATAAACTATAGCACGCTATTTCCCAACACTCATTTTCATTTTCCATTTTGCGTGTATGGTTTGTCCCTGTGCTGTCATTTTCAGTATGTTCCTTTTTTATGATGTTTTTTTTCCCCGGCAGTTTGTTGGCCAATTACAAAACTTTTGTAAGCGCTAGACATTATTTGCATCTATACACTGCGTAAATCTTCAAAAACACCATTGTACCCTTTAGACTGAAGAGTGAAAAAATATTGCTCTTTCACAAATAAGAAATAAATCACTAATACCAAAACTGCTTAGGCAAATAGTACTGCATCCAATATCTTAAAAGAAGCTTTTCTTTATTGTCTGGTCAAGCAGTTTACAAGCAATATGTGATCCATGGGAATCCCAGTCAGAAAATGAGTATGGCCCATGCCTTCCCGTGCTGGGATGGCTTGTACCGCTATCTATATCTAATCCAGTTTTGTACAAGGACCAGGAAACTTTGTGACCCCAGAGAGATGCACAGAGCTCTTTTTTCTAGGACAAACTGGAGACATGATAAGCCAAAACTACCTACTGCATCACTGAGCTGAAAAATGGGTTACAATGCACTAACAAGGGTCGGTCCCAGCCGCTTCCTCTGTGCACAGAGAAGGAGGGTTCCCGCCCAGTTTGGTCGGTACCTGAGATGGGGATATGGGAGCTGTTGGGCAGGAGCCAGCACCACACCCAGCCTGCACAACCCCTGATTGCAGGGCCTACATCTGAGGGCAGAGTTTGCCTGAGAAGGAGAGAGACTGAAAGCCTGAATCACATCTGTGAGACTCAGTTTACTCAGTAAAAAAACAGGATCTTCCTCATTTGGAGAAAAGCGTCTAAGTGATTTGCCTAAGTATCTTAAACACTTGTCTCTTGTCCTATTGGCTATGTCAAGTCTCATACAACAGAGAGGGGGCAAGTGTTTGCCTTCCATACCTACCCATGCCCTGAGCTCAGTGTAAATTGAGGTCACTTATATTTCTTCCTTGCCCTTCATGGATTACAGATTATAGGACTCTGTGATTATCTGATATGGAAAAAGTATTATTTCTCCCTCTCACTGCTATGTTCCAAGGAAATCAAAATCACCCTGGCGTTATACCAATACACTTGTGAAAGCACCAAGATAAAACAGAGGCAAAACACTTCCTGGAACAGTTTCCATCGTAAAATAGTATCTCTGTTAGTGCAAGATATGGTATCAGGCAGCTATCTTCGTATGCTGCTGTTAGTCCGATATTAATAGCACGCTGATGGCTAAACTCCAGGCTCTGGTCCTGTAGCTGCTGCTTCCCTCCAAAAGATTGGCTTCCTTGGAAGAAACATTTTGGAGATGGGTCTGAGTTAAGCAGCTGGTATGCAGGTAAAGAGAGTCAGCATCCTTTGCCCAGAAAAAAGACCTGACCTCTACATACTGTAGCATTTTTAACATTCTATCATCCATGGCAATACTATTTATCATATTCATGCATTATGCAATGCAATTAGCAATGCCTACCTTACAAGGATGACCCCGCAACACTCTACCATAAGGGTTTTTGACTTATAGTCTTCCAGATCTTGCCAGACTTTACTTTCTGATCCGGACATTTTCATTAGAGACACCAGCCCCAGATAGAATTGCTTTGCTTTTGTTATTTTGTCTTAGGAATGGAGATTACAGCAAAGTGTTTTTTGGACATGTTGTTTTGCCTCTATTACAAAATCTTTAACAATATCTCAGTGAAAATCACCAAAATGCTCACAGTTTGGAGCTGGGATTGAAACTTTAACTGAAGGGCTGCTCATCTGCCTAGTGATCTCACTGGTGCTAGCTGGCATTTGGTCTGCAGAGGAGGCTGGACTAGTACACAGGGCCATATGTCCCTCCGACTTGGTGCGCACACTGGTTTCCCACATTTGAGGTGGTCCTGTGCTGTCAGAGTGGCTGACGTCTGGTTTCATGTCCCATGCAAAGAGTAGCAGTCCATGATTGCCCTGGGGTGAAATCTCTTTTCACGTCGTTATCCTCATTTTAAAGTAGGGTTAATATAATCTTCTGTTCTGATGTTCCTAACTAAGAAGTTAGGAACAGTGTTTTTAGAGCAGGACTCAAGTAGTGTGCCATACAAATGGTTTAAGGCTATATTAAGCACTAAAGAGACTCTTGAGTACTTATCAGATGAGCACGATGACTCCAGCAGCATAAATGGGGCGTGTGGTACAAAATCAGTATGATCATTAACTACACCACATTGATTATCCAGCAAGCTTAGCTTGCACAGGCAACTTTAATTCTGCCTTTTCCTAGGTTTTTAATGCTTGGCCTTCCAACTTACCTAATACTCTTTTAACAGAATTTTCTTGTGCATCATTAAAGCATAAATTCTCCAGCAGCATGACTGAATGAGCTTCCCTTGGAAGAGTTAGAATCATAGAATGATGGAATGGTTTGGGTTGGAAGGGACATTTAATAATCATCTAGTCCAACGCCCCTGCCATGGGCAGGGACATCCTTCACTAGATCAGGTTGCTCAAAGCCCTGTCCAGCATAACCTTGAACACTGCCAGGGATGGGGCATCCACAACTTCTCTGGGCAACCTGTCCCAGTGCCTCACCACCCTCAACGTAAAAAAAATTCTTCCTTATGTCCAATCTAAATCTTCCCTCTTTTAGTTACCCCTTGTCCTGCCACTACAGGCCCTGGCAAAAAGTCTTTCTCTGTCTTTCTTATAAGCCGCCTTTATATATTGAAAGGCCACAACAAGGTCTCCCTGGAGCCTTCTCTTCTCCAGACTGAAAAGCCCCAGCTCTCTCAGCCTTTCTTCATAGGAGAGGTGTTCCAGGCCTCTGACCATTTTCGTGGCCCTCATCTGGACCTGCTCTAACAAGTCCATGTCTTTTTTGTGCTGGGGATCCCAGCACTGGATGCAGTACTTCAGGTGGGGTCTCACGAGAGCAGAGTAGAGGGGGAGAATCACCTCCCTCAACCTGCTGGCCACGCTTCTTCTTATACAGCCCAGGGTATGACTGGCTTTCTCAGCTGCAAGTGCACTTGGCTGGCTCATGCCCAATTTTTTATCCACCAGCATCTCCAAGCCCTTCTCCACAGGGATGCTCTCAATCCATTCTTCCCCCACTCTGTACTGATACCCCAGCCCAGGTGCAGGCCCTTGCACTTGGCCTTGTTGAACTTCCTGAGGTTCACATGGGCCCCCTCCCCAAGCCTGTCAAGGTCCCTCTGGATAGCATCCCTTCCCTCTAGCGTATCAATTGCACCACTCAGCCTGGTGTTGTCTGTGAACGTGCTGAGGGCGCACTCAATCCCATGGTCTATGTCATTTCTAAAGATATTGAACGGTAACGGTCCCAATATGGACCCTTGAGGAACACCACTTGTTATTGATCTCCATTTGGATATTGAGCCGTTGACTGCAACTCTTTGGATGCGTCCATCCAGACAATTCCTTATCCATCGAATAGTCCATCCCTCCAACCCATATTTCTCCCATTTAGTGGCAAGAATGTTGTGTGGGACCATGTCACAGGCCTTACAGAAGTCCAGGTAGATGACGTCAGTAGCTCTTGCCTTGTCCACTGATGCAGTCACTCCATCATAGAAGGCCCCCAGATTAGTCAGGCATGATTTGCCCTTGGTGAAGCCATGTTGGCTGTCTCTAATCACCTCCCTGTCACCCATATGCCTTGACGTATCTTCCAGGTGGGTCTGTTCCACAATTTTACTGGGCACAGAGGTGAGGCTGAGTGTTTGGTAGTTCCCAGGGTCCTCCTTTTTACCCTTTTAAAAATGGGTGTGATGTTTCCCTTTTTCAGTTAGGGAATTATTGTAAAGCTGTAAAAATGATTGAAAAGAGCTTGAAATGAGCTCTGAATATGTTCCATGCTGTCAATGTTAAGAGGGGATAAAAGCACTTTTTAACTTGCAAGCATCCTGACATCTGAAGTCAGTTTGCAAAGCTTCCTGTTACAATTCACTGTCCAAATTTCTGCACAACCATTTTTCTTCATCATTTTCACAACAGATGCATTTGGCTGTGAGAAGAAAGTTAGTTCAGAAAGACCAGTGCATATGTCTGCTGTGATCTAGTGATGACGGTCAGTTGCTGTCTTTTAGACGTGATCCACGCTAAATGGAAAAGAGATGCATGGTGTATTACATTTAGAGAAGAAAGACACATCCCTTGAGATGTTTTCATCATCAGCTTCCTTGCTATTTGATGGGCTAACCTGGATTGTGGAATATTCATTTGTGACACCATTTCTATTTTCTCCCTTCATTCTTTTGCATATATAAATAATAACAATCAAAACAAGAAGAAAACCTAATTCTGTATGACAAATAAAGGGACTGATACTGCCCTATATGACAAAAAGAAAGTAAGTAATTTCAATGGAAATAGAGATGGGGTCAAAATTTGAGCCTCTTTGAGGCTTAATGATAAAGTTTTTTTCTTATAAGACATCAGAAAAAGAGTCTTATCTGTCATATTGAAACAGAGTAATACTTACTAAGCCATTAAGATACACAGCATGGCCTGTTTTACTTCTTGTTGAAAATAAATACAGGATTTTCAGGTCTTCCTAAGGGGTAAGACTAAGTCAACCTTAGATCACATTTTAACGAAGTAAACAGAAAACCTGAGTCTTTTTCAGAGTTGTAGGATGTTGAAGAAAACTGTTCAAACCAGGTGTGCAGAATCATTACTGACACCGTGCACTCAAGGGTCTTCCCTCTTTGCCACTTTAGATGTGAGCTTCCTCCCACCCCTACCCCTCTGTGTTCCATGGCAGCAGCAGTACTCTTCAGGATGACCAACTTCAAGGTTTGCTTTCATTGCTGAGAAACTCAGAGCCAGGTGAAGCCACAGCAACGTCAAGGTATTTATTGCAAGTCAGGCAGCTGTGCCCACTGGGGAGCTGGAAACACATGCACAGACGCACTGGGAATGGGAACAGCAAATAGAAGAGGAACATTTGCATTTTTCATTTAAAAAAATTGGAAAGTTTTCCATTTGTTGCAAACACAGTGACTATATTTTGCCCAACCCAAGTTACCAGACATATCATAACAAGTGGTGCAGAGACTCTGTACTAGATGGAGAACATCCTATCCTACTAAACAGACTTTGGGAAGCAAGTTTTCCTGTCCCAAAAGCAGTGAAATAGCACAATCATTTGACCAAACATAGAGAATTAGAGGAGGAAGGAGGACTGTTTTTTGTTTAGTTTGAAAAATGTCCTTATTTGTTTTAAATTAATAAGATATTGATAAATCTATGTATTTTATATACAGATTATATAGATTATGTAGATTATATAGGTTATGTAGATTATATAGATTACATTAATCTGTTTCCTTGCAGGAAAAAATTAGATTACTGTTATTTATAGCACTAATGGTAACTGAGTATGATGATGAGTTAAAAATATTAGAGAGAAGGTTTGTAAACTGTTACAAAATTTGCAACCTGAAAAATAATTTGAGAATGTAGAGCTTCACTGATTCACACTTTCTTTATTCATATTGCATTTCATTGAAAACAGAAAATGAAATCAATCTCACTTCGTACATCTGACACATATTCTAGAATACCTTTGTTTCAATGTAATTATCTAATATCTGTGGTTACAGCTATAATTTGTAATTTACCTCCTACTATCTTTTTATTCGTAACTTGTGGCTTTCTTGGTGTTTCTGTGTTGCTTGGAACCTACAAAGCTTTATCTTCTATGAATCTATGAAATCACTGTGCTCCACTGCATTGTTGCTTGTGAATGCTCTTTATGGACAATAAAAGAGAAATCTCTGCTAAAAGAACAGCCCAGAGTTCACCACTATCTGTAGAGCTCTCTGCTGCTTTCCTGCCATCCAAATGGACCTCTCTGGTAGGGGTAGTTCTCAAGGGTAGTGTGCTGTGGTGGGTTGACCCTGGCTGGATGCCAGGTGCCCACCAAAGCTGCTCTATCACTCCCCCTCTTCAACTGGACAGGGGAGAAAAAATATAATGAAAGGCTCATGGGTCAAGATAAGGACAGGGAGAGATTACTCAGCAATTACTGTCATGGGCAAAACAGACTCGACTTGGGGAAATTAGGTTGATTTATTACCAATCAAATCAGAGTAGGATAATGAGAAATAAAATCTAAATCTTAAAACACCTTCCCCTCACCCCTCCCTTCTTCCTGGGCTCAACCTCCCGAGTTCTCTACCTCTTCCCCCCCAGCAGCGCAAGGGGACAGGGAATGGGGGTTTGGGTCAGTTCATCCCACGTTGTCTCTGCTGCTCCTTCCTCCTCAGGGGGAGGACTCCTCAGACTCTTCCCCTGCTCCAGTGTGGGGTCCCTCCCACGGGAGACAGTCCTCCACGAACCTCTCCAACGTGAGTCCTTCCCACGGGCTGCAGTTCTTCATGAACTGCTCCAGCATGGGTCCCCCGCGGGGTCACAAGCCCTGCCAGCAAACCTGCTCCAGCGTGGGCTCCTCTCTCCACAGGTCCCCAGGTCCTGCCGGGAGGCTGCTCCAGTGTGGGCTTCCCACGGGGCCACAGCCTCCTTTGGGCATCCACCTGCTCCACCATGGGGTCCTCCACGGGCTGCAGGTGGATATCTGCTCCACCGTTCACCTCCATGGGCTGCAGGACGACAGCCTGCCTCACCATGGTCTTCACCACGGGCCGCAGGAGAATCTCTGCTCCGGTGCCTGGAGCACCTCCTCCCCCTCCTTCTTCACTGACCTTGGTGTCTGCGGAGTTGTTGCTCTCACATATTCTCACTCCTCTCTCCGGCTGCAGGTACACAGGGGTTTTTTCCCCTTCTTCCATATGTTATTACAGAGGTGCTACCACTGTCACTGATGGGCTCAGCCTTGGCCAGCGTGGGTCCATCTTGGAGCCGGCTGGCCTTGGCTCTATAGGACATAGGGGAAGCTTCTAGCAGCTTCTCACAGAAGCCACCCCTGTAGGCCCCCCGCTGCCAAAACCTTGCCATGCACACCCAATACATGTACGATGGCCTAAATCAGGCTCTTTCTCTTTCTGAAATCCTTTTTTCTCCACATACTGCATATTTTCCAACTTCCATCACAAGGGAGGGAGAGCTCTTACGAGCAGGAGTGTCCACTGCGCAACTCAGAGTCTTCCTCTGCACATCGTCCTTCCTCTGCCCGACTTGACCTGGAGTCCTGTGGGTAGGAAGATTAAAACGGGCTGTCATCTAATTAAAGATTATCATGATGTATAGACAGAAGGGAGACAAATGACAGCTGTGTCCTTTGTCCTGAGCTGGGTATCCTGAGCTGTAGCATTTTCTATGCTTGGCAACTTGGCTTTATTAAAAGTTAACTTTCTTTTAGTTTGACATGTGCAATTTCCCAGGATTTTAAGAAAATAAGTTTACTTAAAGAAATCCCAAACTCAAGAGTGGCTCTTACACATTTTTATCTTTAAGAAGTTGCTGAGGTTCTTCTGTCTGTGATATAAAACATCATTCAGAGGTGACCTCTTGCTTCAGCAAATGCTCCCCCGCTGAAATCAACTTTCAGCTAACTAAAATCTTAATATTGATTTTCCATCCAGCCATAGACAAAAATACATAGAGGAGTTTTCAGGCATTGACTCAGACAGATTCTTGAGATACATTATAATGCATTATAAGAGATTGTCTTATTATAACAAGTTGTTCTTGAACATTGAATAACTTAGTCTTTTCCATTGTCTCTAACAAAAAAGGACTGCCACTGTATGTCATCACTACTATGATTACTAGATGCTATATCAATGGTATTATAGTAAGAAAAAATGTAAAGACAATGGAAAAGACCGAGTTATTCAATGTCCAAGAAATTCTTGTCATTTCTACCTTGGAAAACAGGACTGGGGACTAGGGACCTCTGACCACATCCTCTGGTGGGAGAGAAATTTCTTCACCAGACCTTAGACCCACTCCCTGTGCAGTGTGGTAGTCTCCAAACCAGTAGCCCTTATAACTCCTCTACCCTGCAGTGAGCTGCCTGAGGGATCTGCGCCACTGCAGATCCATTGCATTTATCCTTGATTCTCTGAAGGACTGCCCCATCCCACCCAGCACGTGCCGCAGCCCAGTGACACAGGGACTAATATTTATCGTCCCGATGCAGAACAGCAGTGCGCGCGTGCGGGGGACGTGGAAGGCTGATGCTGCAACACCCCCAAAGGACAGGCCCCTGAGCTAAACAGATCGGAAGTTTTGAAGAGCCAGTTACTAGTTACCTGATATTTTGGCAGGCATAAGTTAATCATCTCTCTGCAGCCTGCTTGGGTTCACTGAGGGAGGGAGGGGAAAAGCTCTCACAGGAGAGGTATTTGAAGGGAGAAGGGGGAAAAAAGGTTAAAATTGCTTCTTCCAATAAAAGAGTCAATCAGGTGGAAAGCGTCCTGGTCAAGCTATTTATTACACACAGGTGGTCACAGGTTTGGTTTAAGGGTTAGCTAACAGAAGTGTTATATTTGTTATGAATATACTGGCAAATGAAAGTGTAATAACACCGGCCAAGACTGTCAAAAGTGAAATCTCATTCCTCTACAGGTGCGGTACCGCAAGAAAAATGTGCTGCATGAAGGCACCTAGGTAGAAGGGGAGCAAAGGAAAATAGCCACATTCACATGAGAAGGAGCAGCCAAGGTCAGCTTCATAAAACCAGGAGAAGGTGATGAGAAAAGGTTTTTCTTCTTGTCATAAATTCTCAGGGCAATATGATGTGGAATATTTCAGGCTTTTGCCCTCTGACAGTCTTACAACTAGATGGAAAGAACTGTGCCCACAGCTCCTGCTTAAACAGTTTCCACCTTGTCTTTGCCAGAAGTTGCCAAAGGACAAAACCCTTATAAAAAAGGCAAACCTCATCTTTGTCGTCAAAATCAAATTTAAAAACTCGGCAGTTAAGCAGTCTTGTCATAGATATGTGTGTGTGTGTGTGTATACATACACATGTGTACATATACATATACACACACCTGCAATAAGAACCACATGTACAAACAACACAGCACACTAAGCATATTTTTAAAAGAAATCTAACAAAAAGATAAAATCCCTAGCCCATCTATTTCTGTCTTTCTTAGCAAGGCCAAGTTGACTCCATCATACCCTCACCCTGTCTCTACCCCTGTGGCCACCGGCTCACTTGCACAATGCTGATTTTAGAGTTGGCTTTCACAGTGGCACTAAACTCTCCATGGGTGTCCACTGGGTGTCTGTAACATGTGAGGAACTCAAGGAAAGTGAGTGCTGGAGGAAGCCCGAATGTTCCTGCAAGCAGCACAGCTGGGCTGGTGGGAGAGGCAGCTGAGTTTGGAAAGCACCACCACCCAGAGATGTGGGGAGGAGAAGGAAGTGGTTGTGGGGGCATGGAGGAGGGATGCACCTGTGCAACTATTCAGGTTTGGGCCCCGCAGTGAGGAGTCAGTGCATGCCCCCTCTGTTCCCTCATCACAAGGCAAGCTTGAGGTGTTGCATGTCCTGGAAGGGCCCCAAGAGCTGTAATCATTATCTTACGGTGGTCCCATTTGAAGATGAATTACACATCCAGAAGCTCTGTACAACAAAGCCACAAATGCAGAGTTACCATCTTTGCACCTTTGCAAAGTATTGCTCTCTTGCGATAAGAAATAACATTTCTATTTTGGGCTCCTAAACCATATGAAAGTTTCGAAATAGCATCATAGTTAAATGCACCTACTAGGGATTAAAAAGAAAAACAGAACATACATAGATATAGAAACTAATACAAGTGCAGACAGCCTCATGCTCTAGGTTTGCTAACATACCATAAAAAATGCAGACAACATGAAAACAAAGTGGTGCTCAAGTGTTGCTGCGAGGTCAAGTTATTACGAATTAGAGTTTATTTAATACGGCCAAAGACAACTATTCAGATTATTCAGAGGTGTATACTGTTCTACACCTTCCAAAACCTGCTGATTACAAACACACCTCACCCTCTGTTGTTTCAGTTGCGAGACCCACAGGAAAGTGTCTTACACATCTGTGATTAGAATTAAGCTTTCAGAAATGAGTGAGCAGCTACTTTTGATCTAATACCAGTATTTGGTTGCAGTCCTATCTCACTAAGGAGATTCATATCTTGAAACTGCATTTGGATCTTATCTTAAAAGACCTTTTTTGCTAAGCTTTATTAGTCTACTGCAGACTTACAGAAAAGCTTCTCATTCTGCTTACATTTAAAGTGAGGTTTCAGATTGCATTTGCTATGGTAGATAAGAGATATGATATTCTTGCTCATAACGACATGTTCTATCTTTAGTAGCTATGGAAAGGGAAAATACAACCAGGACTAAGAAGTTTTACTGGTTTGATGGAGGGTACAGAGTTGGTCTATAGTTACAAAATAGTGACCCTAGGGAAGCAACTGACCAACTCTTCTAAATATAAAGGTTCAGAATTAAGTGACACATGATGGCATCTAGAGAAAGTGATGAATATCAGGCAGCAACTAACTGTTTTACATTTTCAGAGAAGGTGTCTGATGTGTTCGAAAGGGGTTTGCCATTCCTTCCTGCTCTTTTCATGTATGGGCCTGACCATGACCAACAAGAAGTAGACCCTGTTTCTTTTAGAAACTCTCCTTGACCCTTCAAAAATTTCAGGAGAGAGTCTGAAAGGGAGATGATCTGAAGATCTTATTCTCTGGGGGAGCAAATCCCATCCCCACAAAATAAATCCCCTGAGATTTCTCATCTCATTGAATGTCCTTCAATGAGCTTATACTCAAACTTGGCTACAACTGGACCACAACCCCATGATGGAGCTAAAGTCTCAGGGCAAGTTTAATTCATAAGAATTATTTCATAAAGTTACATCAGACTAACATCAGAATGATGATCTAGGCTTGGGTGTTTTAGCAATAGCCACATAACAATAAATATTATATACATTTAAGAGTCCTTTTTTTTTTATAAGATATGTTTAGGAGTTCCTGGTAAACACTGTATTTGATTTCTCAAAAGCACTTAAAACTGCTATCTTTTCAAGTTTACCGTTACATAAGTCCAAATTAATTCAATGATTTTAAAATATCTGCCAACTAGGGAATTTTCCTTCTCATTGTGTGGCAGTCTGCCTCAACAATAGCTGGCTTCTTTCAGCCTGATCCAGACGTTTTTCCTTGTGCCAGTGTTTAGAATTGACATGAGATTCTGGACATACAATTGCCAGTTGCTGCTTTCTAAACTTTTAGAACAAATACACCAGTTTAGCAACTCTGATTTCAAAAATCAGTGCCAAGCCATGGTAGAAAGTACTGTAAGTCCACAGAGAATATGTCATTTAGCATCCAGCCAATTCATTCAGTTGATCAGAACAGGTGTGTTTTGGGAGCATTATTAAATATGAGATTTCTCCAAAAAGAAATAAAAATTCAGGACTCTGTAGATATGCAGACAGAACTTGCTGCCATCCCAAGAATAGTGAATTGTTGAGTCAGAGTCCACAGGTAAATGGATTCAGGGAGCTGAGATGTTTTAAAAAAATGCACTGACCTAATATTCACAAAAGTTTCCAGTGCCTGCCTTAGCTGTACCAACACATATGCCTTTAGCCTTTCTACTATTCAGGAATGGAAATCCCTGGAGGGAAAACACATCTGAGTAATAATAATAACCACCCTGTCAGGCTGTGGACCCAGTTGTTCTTATGTGCTTACCCAGTTAGCGTCGTTTATTTTTCCCAAATGGATTCTTTGCCTGCATTATGTGGCTGTTGCCCACAAAGTCTGTGATGAACTGTGTTTGAAACAAGGGTCCTGTGGCTTAGAGAAAGGCATGGAGCAGGTGCTATGAAATCTGGCCTTTATCTGGTAATCAGTGCAGAGACAAAAAGAGCTGATCAGCAGTTAGTCAACTGGTGTGGCTGTAACAGGTTCCGAAACATCCCAAGGCCCCTTCCATACCCTTCCAGTCCTCAGAACCAAGACTGACATCTAATGTGACCACTTAGAGGGAAGTAGCTCATGAAGTGACTCTTTCTTTACTGTCCTTAACAAAGACCACCAAAACAACCTGTTGCTGCTTACAACTTCTGATCATTGCCAGTGTGGGTCAGAAGTAGAGTTGTCATTAGTTAACATCTGACCCACACTGGTAATGATCAGAAGATGCTGGTCTTTCTTTACAGGGTTGTGTCTTGTGAGCAGTCACAGATAGATCTCATGGTGGGAGTCACTTGCATTTATTAGGATGTGTCCCTAAAGCACTTCATTAACTAAAGCTGTCAGCTAAAGCGGTACATAAACATAGCTTTAAAGTTGAGTTTCATAAAATAAAGATCTAAATAACCACTTTCTTTCACCAGCTACAGTAGACAGTCATGTAGGCATGAAAGGAGAGTTTATCCTGAAGAAGGAAACTGTGCTCAAATGCCGCCTGCTTTAGAGAGACATTCGCTTTCTTGGTCTTAGTGACATATAGATAACACCTTCTGGTTGAACTGTAGTGTTAAACCACCTGCATTTTCAGCACTGCTACCTTTAAGGAAATACAGTACGCATGTTTGAGTGGCTTAATCTATGCTGCTACTTTGAGAACAGACCACAAAAACGATTGTTTTATAGTGGTTTTTTTAAAGCAGTATAATTTCTTAGTAACCAATTTTCAAATGTTGAACCGCAACCCACAGTTAATTAAACTGGGTCAAGTATAATTTTTTTAGACAACAAATAACCACGCTTCACTTCAGCAAACCATGTCCTGTGTAAGTACAGTATCTCTCTTCCATCTGTCTCAGAGTTTTATCCTCCAACAGATCATGATGGTATCTGAATACCTTCATAGTAAAAATAGGTAGCAGCAGCAAACACTTGGACATCCAATGAATGAAGAGGTCTCCCTGGAATCTCTGCAACTTCTTTTAGGGAAAAGCTCTGTTTAGGAAGTGTGTGCATGTGTGTATGCATGTGTGTGCAAAGGGGCATCAGCATTTTTTTTTATTTATTTTTATTGCAAACCCCCCACCCCCAGCATTTTGAGGTGTTTGGTTGTTTGCTTCCTTTTTAACAACTGGTTTCTGGATATAAGTTTTAAGATGATATCAGAACCCTTTTTCTAAACATGTACAGATGGGTTTCATTCAATTATCTCTGCAAGTTTTGATCAAAAATGCTTCTTCCATAGCTTTCAGGCACTTTGGCCTGGGCTTCTGTGTTGCGTCATGGAGCAGAGCAACACAGCTCTGGCGGTGGCGCCTGCACTCAAATTCAGTCTTTGAGAAAGATGGGGCTTGACCTGATTATCACTTGGAAATTAGGGTTGTATCATTCAGCTAGCCCTCAGTAACGACTGGGAATCAGTGAAGAGACTTCTCCCTGGGTCTCATGAGGAGCCTTAAAGCAGGGAGGACACAGAGAAACATGTTTTGTGTTTCAAGATTGTTTCGGCTCTAGCTAGAATAAACCACAGGAATCCAGCAGCAGAGGGAAAATGGCCTGGCTCTCCGGCAGGAAGAAAGATGAAGTTTCATACTGGAATTCAGATAAAAGACATTTTTTGCTACAGATGTCACCTTGTCATTTGAGGCAGGATTCAAACAGGGTTCTAGTCTTCACAGTAGTTTATTAAAAATGGAAAACCACTGATGGAAGGAAGCCCAAATTTAGCTCATGCTCTTCGTCTGATGGTTGAATTTTCTGTGGACAGTATGGCACCACCACTTGTGAGAGTACTTGTGCAAATTAGATGACTATGCAAGCACAAAGTATAAGTGTTCACCTTGATGATTATTAGTAAATTCAAAAGAAAAGACAAAATTCAAAAGAACAACATACTCTTTTAACATTTAGTCAATCTTTAATCCAATCAACTGCCAGTTTGCAAGGACTGAATGCTTAGTAATACAATTTGAGAGTTTTCCTGGGCAGACCAAGAACCTAGGAGCAATGCTTTTGGACTTGCAGTATGTTCCTGGAATGAAAAGAATAAGCAGGTAAATATATATTTATGTTGATTACCCAGGAGATAAAGATCAGTGATTTGAACAGATGAGTGTATTTCAAAATCCATTAATATTCAAATTTCTTCCAATAGTTTCATGTTAGATCTTGTGTAAATGTTAAGTACCTCTCGTTTTATTTAAAGAAGAAATCATAGTTCCTTTCCACAGGGTAAAGTGATATAACAAGTATTAGCATTTCCTCTGAGATCTTTGAAGAGAAGCAGCAGCTAAATAAGCTCAATATTACAAATGCAGAAATGTTTAATGTAGAACAGAGATGTGGAAAGCCTGTCTCCTCCTCTGTCCTTCTCTTGGAAAGAACCTCTGTAATAATTAGCAACTGAAAAGTCTATGATCAGTAATGCAAAGAGTATAAAAAGAACTTTCTTTCTGCAAATGAACAAATTGCTAGGAGGGAATATGCATACATACATAGGAAATGTGGGTTTTTCTAAAACAAACACCTCTTTTATATGGCAATACAGCATAGATTAGTGTGTGGTCTAAAGACCTTCACCAGTGTCGATGTTAGAATTGTTGACACTCAGAGCATAAGCAATCTATCAAATCCAGATAGCATACTTGTATTATTTAATCATCAAAGCGATCATCAGTAAAACAATCCTTCCTTCAGTCACATTAATGTTGAAAAAGGAATAGAACCAAATCAACAGATACTTTTTGGTTCCCAAAGTAGGCAGGGATTTGACTCATCCAGTTTTTTGGCCGCTAGTTTATGCAGTGCTGGTTTTGTCTACCCAAAGGTATGACTTCTATGGCATGATTTCCTAGCATGCATCTCAAAGTTGGCTACCCAAAGGCTGAGACATCTAGAATCACCAGTCACTTTCAGAGATATTCCTGCGACTTCTAAACAATGTGTTCCTACCACGTTTTGTTCATACTTTTTATCATGCCCTTTCTGCTTTACTCTCAGATGTCCTCACGCAAAAGATCGTCATCTCAGTGGGGTCAGAATGCTTCTGTGGTTTACAGATATCATCTGGCGGCTCTGCCTGTGAGGGCTGGTCGGTCTCTTTGGTCGTGCCTCCTTAGAGGAATTCTTCAAATCCCATGGCATCCTGCGGAGACCGCCCTGCTCTGTGCAGTGGCTGTCCTGAAGTGCTGCTGACAGTGCATGAATCCATGATTCACCGTATATGTGGTGTTGGCCTTCCACAGTGTAGATGAATCTACACTGAATCCACAATGAATCTGCAGTGAAACTACAATGAATGCAGTATTCTACATTGTAGAGGAAACTACCGTGGTGATTCATCCTGTCCTACAATAGATGTCTAACAGGGGAAATGAATATTCTTTTATGGATAGTTACGTACTAATTGTACAGGAATCTAAAGAACTTAGACTAGACATGTAACTCAGCAAACAATAGCTGCAATGAAAAAGAACAGATTCTGCCACAGAAGTTGGAAAGTTACATATTCAGACGCTGTAAAGCCAAATAAACCACTGGACTGTCTCTCTTGACCTCCTTCTCTGTCAGCAAGACCGTAATTACCCTTTTTTCCTCCTGAGAAGTTTCTTACTTATCTTTATAGAGTCACTTCTCAACTTCGTTTTGATAATCTAAGCAGATTTTGTACTCTGATTCTCTCACTGAAAGATGTTCTCTCCACGTTTTGAATCTCTGTCATGGTTCTTTTCAATTTATCAATACCAAAATTGCGAGTACCATATTCATTCTTATCAACATCTCATCTGGAAATAAAACCACTTCCTTTCATATTCTTGCTAATTTTTATTTAGAAAATCTGAGGACTGTGATTTGATTTTCTCTCCATATTATCACACTGGAAACTTATGCTGAACTGTCATTCTGTGAACTTGGTTGTTTTTAGTTATCACTTTCCAACATGCAGTCATTTCTCTGTAGGTCTGAATTCGTTAGTTTAGATGTAGAGCTTTACACCTGCTGTATTAAAATGCATTTGACTTAAATAGGCCTCCATTATTAAAACCAGCTTTATATAAGGCTGCCTGGATTATTTAGTCTGAATAGGAGTCTGGGCATAGGACTGCTTTAGCATCTCCATTAGAAGATAATTCCTTGTGGACAATCATATTTTAAGCCAGTTCTCTTTCCAGTCAGTGCAATCTACTAGTATTTTATAGAGCTATTTTTTATTTAAATTCTCCATAATCTGACTGGAATTAATTGCATTCTCATTTTTAAGGCTTTGTTCGTTGACTCCCTTATGAGCTTTTCAATTATTTTGCTCAGGAATAGAGTTAGCTTCCAGTTACCTCATACATCCTTCTCTGCCTTTTTTCAGTATTAGCACAACATCGACACTTTACCAGTGCCCTATTGTAATTTACTAGAGTATTACAGTATTTCTCAAAAATTATTGTCAGTGGCACAGATGTTTATTCAGTCAAATCCTTTTTGCTTCCTTAGGTATTTATGGAGTGGAAAATGCTTCATCATCCTCATGTAGCCAAGTGCACCATCTCTTCCCTATTGAACTATGACAGAAATATTTACTGAGGTTTTCCTTATCATTTCTAACCACTTTACTATCTATCTCCATCAACTACATTGCTTGTTTTCATATTAGTACTTATCCCTTTTGTTGTACTGGAGCTGTTGTACTCTTTAGCTTCCCTAATTCTCTAAATTTTAATAGCTTTAGTTTGTATTGACTGCTATCTGGTTTCCTTTGTCTGCATGTCAAATATATACTTTATTTTTTAATGTTCCTTAGAGGAGCATCACTGCACCACTGAGCCTGTAAATATCTGAAAATGTTTCGAGATACGATTTTGACATAAATGATATTATCATCAGAAATGTCACTTTTAAAACAGAGGCCAGTAAAAATTCTTTTAGCCCAGTGGAAGCCATGAGGATATTTTAGCTGGCCGCACTGCAGCATGCAGTTGACGCAGGATGTTCATTCCCCAAACGAGGACAATGCTACTCATCAGCCAGAAGCTGGCAGCAGTACACGGTCCCATGGCACACAGAACTGCCTTTTAAGTCTTGATGTTGAACCACATTGTATTAGATTAAGTAAGAGAACAGCCTCTGAATGGATGAATGTATATTCTTTTGCCTCTGCGATTTCACTTACACAACCTTCTTTAACAGAGACAATGTCCTTCTCAGGAAAGCCTTTAAATCTGCTCTTGGGTTTGTATTTCTGTTTTCTTGTTGATAAACAGATTAGGAAATGGTGTACTTGATGCAAGTCTGTGGATGTTGCATGCTGGACTAAGCATATCACTTCATACTGCACCCATCCTGTTTCACAATCATCAAATACAGAAAAGCTCCAAAATACAAGATCAGGAGGGCTTAAGTGGACTAATTCATTGAGTCCGGCACAGCTGCAGACTCTCAGTCCCAGATGGGGCTGGCAGCGGCACTGGGTGCATGCCTTGTGATGGTGCCTTCTGCATAAGTATAAGAAATAGTGGCAACTTTTCACAGTAACTCCCTTCTTGAGCACTGAGTTCTTCACTATAGAAATTTGCTATTCCTGGGCAAATAGAGGTAACTGTCTGTAAAGTATCAGAGTTGTCTGACCCTTAAACAGATGCTGGCAAAGTTACTCTATGCTTTTCTGTAGTTCCTCGAAACATGCTCTTCTCTCCCCAAAAGTACAATGGGTTTCCTCACACCCGAAGAGAGGCAACTTCTGAGCGGGCACCACTTGGCTTGCTTAACATGTCCTCTAAAAACATGAAGAGAGACAGTATAGCAAAGAAGAGGCCATATAACTCTAGGAAAATCTAGCTCATCCTGCACATTGCAAATTCACATAGTTAAGAAAGTGATCAGAGAGACTGAGGTACAAATTTAACCTTTGGTGTAACGCAGTTGTATGACACCATCTCCACTTATGTTGGCAGACATAACGCTCAGCCCAATCTTGCCGTCTTCAGAGGAGGACTTTCAGACTCAGATGCTTCCTCTGTTTGTCTCCAACAACCCAGCTGTGGAGGGCTCACCGCTATGGGCTCTTCTCCAAGGCATGCTCCTCTCCAAAGCAAGTGTTGGAGAGGTGGGGGTATGGCTGGACGGGAGGGTCAGCAAACATTCATGGTGGCTCCATGGCGACTCCCAGGGGGTTGGCTGTGTGGTCAAAAGGGGCAGACCCATAGGAGCAACCAGGGAAGGACACGTGTTTCAGCTTTTTCTCCTGCTGGCCAGTGGGACCCGTTACAGCACACCCCTACACTGCACAGCACCTCCTCCTCTCACATCCCTCCTGAAGGCGGGTGGGAAGGCCAAAATGCTATCTAAATCTCACATCTAGGAATACACAGACAATACAATACACAAGATACAAGATAAGACAATATATAAGATAATTTCTTGTGTATCTTCCAGCCCAGGTTACCCTTGAGGGTGTAATCACAAAAAGTGTGTTGAAAAGGCATGTGATTTTTCCTTCCTGGATGCGTTTAAATAGGTAGAGGAGCTTATGGGGGTTCAACATGCAATTAAATCTCCGTTCCCCCAGCACAATTCCCATGCAAGGAAAGGAGAGCGGGGTGGGTTTCTTCTTAGCTATATGTGGCCTAGTCACCGAAACTTCTCCCATCAAAATAGAAAGAAAAAAGCACTCCTTGAGTTCAGCTCACCTCCTCTTCCAGCAGACCTCTAAAGTAAGGTGAGCTGAATCCCAGTGCTTCATGGCAGCGGCAATGCATTCACGCTGCAGGGTCACCCGCAGGCAGCAGCGCAGGGCTTTGCAGCTCTGCAGGCAACGGGCAAAAGCTGACAGCTCACAGGGACAGGGCGAGGGCTCTCCTCATCTTGGGCTGGGGCTGGGGGCCAGTGGGGACCTGCCTTGGAGGGCTGATGTCAGCTGGGATGGACTGCTTTCGGCAACCTGCTGGTATCAGCATTTTGTCAGTCAGAAGACCTGGAAGTACAGTTAAGCTATACAAGTACAGTTAAAACCTCAAGACCTTTCAGGGCAGAAAGGTTTAAGGCTCTATGCTGGAAAAAGAACTGAATGGACGGTGTGTGGGTGAAGTATAAGCGTTGCTGGCACTGATCGTTTTTTCTCACCATGTGTCGTGTTAGGTGCATCATTCACATTTCCGAGCATGGGCACCTGACTTTCAGACAGAGGTGTCTGGGAACACACGGTGGGACAGGAATTCGGACACTTCCTTCTCTCAGCCAAATTCACTGTTTTCAGGATTAATGGTTTGTGTCCATGGCTGCTGGAGTCTCTTGGAAAAAAAACTGCAAACAGTGGAAGTCCCATCCTCCTGGCATTATAAGCCTCCATGGCTAACATTTTGTCATTTTTCAGAGGTAAAACCAGCTTCATTTTTCCTTAAGGAAAACAGGCACTTTTGGAGTTAAAACACAGCTTGGCCACTGGAGAAGTAGGCACCTCGCTGCAGTATGCCTGTGCTTGAAATCCCTCTTTCTGAGAGGGGAATTTCATTTCTTTCTTTGTTGCCAGGATAAATACATCTGATGTGAGAGTGGTCATTCTGCCGATGTTATGATACAGGAGCAAAATGACTGTGCACCAGGTGGCATCGCTGTCTGCCAGGGAAACAGCAAAACGAGGATAACCAGCGGCTCCTGTGCCACCTAGAGCTTTCTCACTTCTCTTACAAAATCACAACACCCAGTACCAGGTGCAGATTCTTGCAGTCCCAGTGAACAACAAACTTCACAAGGCACTGTTTGCTATCGCATGCTAAGACTTTTCTGCCTTTTTTTTTCTGTGGCACTGGCAGCAAAGCTTTTGGAAATTTAAAAAAAAAAGGGATTAGCCTCCTGTGAAACATGGATTATTTCTTCACTTGTTAATATGCACTGCCCTCTTGTGATAAAATATGTTTTCGGTGTTCTCTAGATATTCCCTTCCTGTTTTCCCTTTTTGTAGTTTCCTGGGGTTTTTTTGGTTTGGGTTCTTCCCCCAGACTCAGGGGCTTTCTTGAAGGCTTTTTTCCTAAGGCAGAAATAATTCTTCTTAACATTAGAAGGATGAAAGAAAAGCAACAAAAAGCTTGATCAAAATATTCTTATCTGATATTTCACGTTTTCATACAGTTAACATCTTCCCAGATTGTTTTACTGAAGGTACAAGAATCAGATGGATATGTAGGCAGCAATTACTCTAGTGAAAAATGTAGTCTTGAAAGGATGAGGAAAATATTTAGTAGTTCATTGAAAAGGCAACGTTTGAAGAAAGAGGTCCAGTGTGCAGCAATGTACTTAGTTGCATAATCACTGTCATAACAGCCTGATGAACTAGCCAAAATCTCCCAGGTCACAGCAAGGGAAAGCTACTTAATGCTGTGAACCTGATCTCCAAAACTAAACAGGGCCAAAAGTCACTTCCCAAAGCTAAGCAGGCAGGCAAAGCCACTCACGGCTTGAACGCGATGGATGAAAAGCCATCACTGCCTGGGAAGGGAGGGAGGAGGAGAAACCCTCCAGAAGCAGGAGAAAAGGCAGCGTGACACACCACCCCAGCAGGCGAGGTGGTGACACAGAGGAAAGCCCAAAGAGAGAGCTTTTGGGTTAAGTGCTGGTTGGAAAAGAGTTGCCGCCTCCTGTGTTTTGGGCAATGTTTGTCAAAGATACCCAACTGTAATCCTCTTGTCTTCTGAACGGAAACAAAGCACAGGGACTGTAAGTCATTCCTCCCTGCTGACTGTGTTGTCTTAGCCACGCAGATATAAATGAATTTGTAGAGTTTATTTCCTGGAATTAGCTACAAGATAGGTGGGACATTTTCCTAACATGGCTTGCTTTATACAGCGTCCTCAATTTAGTGAGGAGCTTGGTTTTCTTTGCTCTAGTATTTCCACTTCTTTGTGGTTTTCGTAATTAATGTTGTAGCCACCATTGAAGGACCAAGCATCTTCTAAACAGTTTATCATGCTTTTGAGCTCTGGGGAGAATTTTCTGAATGAAAGGATCAATGGCCAATTACTAGGTCGCTTTCTCAGAAGCTGTATGATTGAAGGGAGATTTTCAGGTAAGCAAGCTGTTATTTATGTCCAAAAGAAGAGCTGAATGTTATTACAATTTAGGATGAATAATTCAATAATTATATCCAGAGCTGGGATCTTGAAAGGTTCCTGGTAGTCACGAGCCCTGACACACCACTGGCAGCACTTTCAGATTAACTTCTGTGAACTATTTAAACTCTGCTCTAACACCAAATAAGCGAAGCTGAAGAGTTTAAAAAAAAATGAAAATCACAGTTATAGGAAGCAAGAAAACATAACTGGTGAATGTATAACAAAAGGAATTTAACTACAGGCTCACAGAAAAAAAGTATACTGTTGCAAAGTCAAAAGTCATGACTTTCAGAATCAAAGTCATCTCTGTCACATGCTTCAATTTATCCATGCTCATGAAGTATGAAATAGTCTTCAGTTATGGGACTACATACTTTGTAACTCCACAGTGAGTGAAAAAAAAAATAGTATGTGATCCTGTAATTAAAGACAACACTATGTGTGACGTGCTGATGGGAGAAGAAGGGAGAGAAATTTAAAAAATAAAGCTGACAGAAAAGCCAAAACCTGGCCATTTCTAACTTCTGATTGCTGGACTTTACAAACCTTTAAGTTTTTTTGAGATCTTGTTAATGCAATGCTTCCCTATATATAAGAAACAAACAAAAAATAATAAACAGAAAACATATTGATTTCCCTAGGTTGAGACTTTGTGACCTTAAGTCACAAGCCTGATTTTCTGTCTCCACCGCAAATCACAAGACAGCAGAACCCATAAAAAAACCCTGATTTTTTATTTTGTAATGGCAAAGCAGGGAATATTTTTCCTGACCTTATTTTTAATATGAACAAATCACATTAGCCAAAACATCCAAGAACATAGATCCCAAGGCAAGAATCGCACCCAGGAAAATTGTAAGAAACTCTAACAGTGATTCGTTGAGGGAAAGTATCAGGCTATCACAAATGGAGATCCACCTGTCTACCATCAAGACTAAGCAAAGGATTCAGTGATAATCTGCATGTGTCCATGCTTGGAGACGATCCACTTGAATGCTTAGTTTAACCCAAGTTTTCCAAAGCCAGATAAATATTATTGTCCTGCTCATTCCCTTAGATTCTGCAGGACTCAAAATAGACCAGTCAGTGCCAAGGAATATGGAAAGGATCATTGAACCTTAAGTACCTCAGTGCTGTCTGTCCCAGCTGTGCTCCAGCAATCAGCCTGCTGGACTACGGGCTGGGCACAGGGGCATGAACCATCGGGAAAATGGCTATGCACAACACTGCACTCCTCTTCGGCTCCAGGAGTACCTAGGGTTAGCTGACCACACTCAGTCAGTATTTTCCTCAACAGGTTTCCTTTTCATTGAGGCACTTCTCCTCCCTCCTTTCTGCCTTTTCTGAGACAACAGCCTCTCAACAGGTATTTGCAAGGGTCACTGCCTGGAAGCTCCTTATCACAAATGCTGAGAAAAATAGGGAAGATACCTACAGAGCCAGGACTTGAGCATACCAAACCCCATAGCCTGCATATTTCCATCCCTCCTACCAGCTGTTAACTTAGGGGTTGTTCAGGACTAGAGCATCCTCACTGTCCTGAGGAATGTACTTAAGACTGGGAGATCTGCTATGTGCTTGGCCTCTTGAGTCTCTGACCTTTTGGGACTAGATACCCTTGTAAATGGGAACATGGATCCAGGCTGAGATGAGGATATGCTACTGCATAAGGTGGGGATAACCGAAGAACGTAAGACAAAGAGGCAGCCAACACTCCTTGTGCTATAAAGACCTAGCAGTGATTAAATGGCAAATGGTGAGGAGGTTCACTCCAGAAAAATGTTCAAGAAATATTTGAACTGCGTGTGAACTTCGTACTGTTGGATCTGCAGAACTGACCTGGAATGGTCACGAGAACAATCTCGCTTCAGAAATTTCTGCTACTTCCTGTTTTAATGGTGCTGATAGAGTTTCTGTGGTATTTTGGCACAGCAGCAGCTTAGGGTGAAGTGAATGACCCCAGCTTTTGCTCAAAATCTGCAGCAAAACTGAACGGAAGCAAGATGAAAATAGCTATGTGTGTTTTCCTCCCCAGTTTTCTAGGCACGTTCCAAACCAAAACACTCAAGCTGGTGAAAGCTCAAAATCTCATTTCCGCGAGGTTCTCTGAAGTGGGAGAAAAACAAAACATAAACAAGAAATTGCTCTTCAGAAAGCCACGCGTCCAGGCAGCTGGCCATCAGGAACAGCATCGGTGCAAGGAGAGCAAGAGGCAGCTGCCCCTTTCCCAGTTTGCCCAACTTTTAGACTGCCACCAAGCTGGGGCTGGCAACCCTGGGCTTGCTGCCACCTCCCAAACTCATCACAAGGTGGGTAGAGCTGGCTGGCAGCCAAATCTCTGTGTGGGGAGCTGAGCAGTGGGGCTGGCTTTCCCACGGGCACCAGGGTGCTTGCATGTCCTCCCGCTCCACCTGCAAGCAGGGAGCTGCCTCCTGTCGCCAAAACCCTGGGATGCCATGCTGTCATCGGGAAGAGAGCTTGGGAGAGGTCGCCCATCCCAGCTCAGAAACAGCCCCTGGGGTGTGTGGCGGAGCAGCCCGTGCTTCAGTTTTAATTTCTCTGACAGCTTATAAAACAAAACTGCAAATTTGGAGAGAAATCGTTCCAAAAGAAAATTCCCAGCCAGCCCCATCAGAGGCTGCTCTTGATGTAAATGCAGCCTGGGAATGGAGAAGTAGGACCAGGCATTTCCCTTACTACCGCTGGTTTGCAAGACTTCCAGCGGCTTCTTTCAGTGCCAACGTTAGCACTGCCTTGGTATCCCTACAGTCAGCAGAGAGTCCGTGACTGATAAAATGGGAAAATACCAATTCTTTCTCTAGTGTCAGCTAGGAAACACTAGTTTCTTCCCCATTAATTCTTGATGGCTTGGTAGGAAAGCATGTCTCTTAACAGGTCGGCTGAGTTCATTATCTGGAGCAGACCTGCGGTGAGGCAGGGCTGCCTGGTGCCAAGTATGGACCTGCCCTAATTACCCTGGCAGATGTCACCTCGCAAGAAGAGCTGGGCAGTGATTATGGCCCTGCAAAGAGCACACATGCGCTGAAGGTGCTGAACTGGCCACCGTCCTCTCTCTGTTTTGTCCTTTTGTGGGTCACAGTTTGCAATTCACAAAGCACAGTTAAATAAATGGGGGGGGCGGGGTTGAGTATATTAGAATTTCGTGACAAAATCACCCTGTCATTTAGCAGCTCAGTGAATAAAAAGAACGAAAAGTCCTGTTCCAAAAGCACAGAAAGCAGAAAAACAACATCCTGGCTTCAGTCCAAGTTCAGGTTTTGATTTCCAGAAACACTCCGGCTAATGAATTTGGAGATACACATCTGGAAGCTGGTGGAGCTGGTGGCTTTGTGCTGCTCCTTGGTGTTTTTGCTGGTTGGGCACAAGCCCTGTGACCCTGGGTGCCTGCCCGTGTGTGCTGGTGCCAGCCTTGGTGCTCAGGAAGGGGAAGTCACATTTATTCCAGCATCTGCACAACTTGGTCCTCGTTGAAACCCCACTCCTGCCCTCGCTGAGCTGTGACACAAGCCTGGGGCTGTGCATGGCCATGGCGGTAGGGTGGGCTGGTGGCCTCTGGGGGCTGTTCCCACCTGTGTCGCGGGGTGCTAGGTCTCGCTCCCCTGTCAGCGCTGGGTGCTGTTACAGAGCTGCTCCACTCAACATTTCCCTGCTGCTCTCAGAGCCTGTGCTTTCTGCTGCCTTCAGCACAGGGTGACACAGCCACCGCACATGGGAGCAGCACATCTGCTCAGCTTTCCAAATGCTCTTTTTCCTCCACAAACACTGTTTTCCCTCCCTGCTTTCTCTACAGCGAATACCTAGGGTACTGGTGCCTTTGAAGGATAATGGAGATTGCAATTAGGCAGCTGGTGACCTGGTGGCAGCCCGTGTCTGAGCAGCTGCCACTGTGCAGCGCAGATATTAGCCAAATACCTGCAGGCAGCTTCAGCCAGGAGAGCAGGCAGGGGCTGACCCCGGGCGTTCTGCCTTGCGCAGGGCGGGCAGAGCAGATGCCCATGGCATGGCTGGGGGGCAGTTGTGCCTGCCAGGGATGCCAGTGCCCTGCCAGCCTACCGTGCCATGCCGTGCCATGTCATGCCATGGGGCAGCAGGTGGCCACTGGCTGCCTTGTGCCGCGGTGGGTGCCAAGGGAGGCAGCAGTGTAGATCCCCTGCCTGGCACAGCAAATGGTGTGGATGCTGTCATGGGACTGTTGGCTTCCCATGCCACCTCAGTCCACTGCTTTCTGCCGGGACGCACACATATTTCTGGTTCGACCAGCACAGGCTCCCCATGCCGCCCATGGCACGTGGATGTCCACGGCACATGGACAAGCACCCAAGAACAAAGTGCCTGTGGGGGGTGAGTCATTGCATGGAGTTTCTAGCAAAACTTTTTTGTGGTCGGGGGTATGATGAGAGTAACGCTGCCCCTGGGGCTTTTCTGATTGACTCCTCTCTCTGGATTTGTGGGCAGAGGGATGTACACACAGTGCCGTTCCCATGACAGCCCCCATGCCGGCCCCCTCCACCCTCCCTCACCCCAGCCCCCGTGGTGTTCACATCAGCCTTTCCCTGGGCTGCCCGGCTCCACCGTCCCCAGTGCGCAGAGAGTGAAAAATATTTCCTGAAACAGTCTTTCCTTTGCACATTGCAGCGAGCTCTTCGGAGGCATACGATCTTCTCTGAAGCATTTTTCTTCTCCTGTGATGAGAAGAGGTGGAGTGACGTGGCGGGTTGCTCACGCCTCTCCCGTCACCGTTCCATTTTTTAACGTTGCGTGTGTTTCCTGGGCTCGTCGGCATTTTCCTATG
Organism: Gymnogyps californianus; assembly: GCF_018139145.2. Classification (NCBI taxonomy): domain Eukaryota; kingdom Metazoa; phylum Chordata; class Aves; order Accipitriformes; family Cathartidae; genus Gymnogyps; species Gymnogyps californianus. The sequence goes on from NC_059471.1 coordinate 179,868,555, forward strand.
AGTAAGTTGTTACCACACGCACCCGACGTTTTCTGCTTAATGCTTGGGCCTAGAGCAGGAAAGGGGCACTGAGGCATTTCGTAACAAGTGGGTACAGTGGTGGGAAGGTGTGAGAGATGGTTTCTAAAAGCTGTGGTGGCTGAACTTGCAGGTACTTTGTACATCCAAAGCAAGAGGATTAAAGTGAGAAACCTCTGCCGGCCCCGATCCACTCTTACGAGTACTGCAGCACACTTGATGCTCTATTCGCATAAACCCACGTGTCAAATTATAAGATGAGCTTACCCCACCCCTACATAATATCTTCCACTCATTAATCACTTTAAACGTGGCATGGTTTTTAGGCAGTATATTATTCCAAAAGCCATGAGCAATCTTTCTTAAAAATAGCCGCCTACAGTCAATCCACACTTTTCAGTACTCAGTTTCACATGGGGGTAGTTTCCACTGCGATGACCTCTTTGCTGCTTGCTCTGCTACAACCCAATGCAATACCCCCCAAAGGGAGATGGACAGGTTGCAGGCTGTAGCACTTGCTATATAAAATTTTTAAAATTCTTTCTGCTAAGGGGACAGTTCTTGCACTAGCAGGAAGGATGCACTTGCGCTACTGCTGAGAAAGGTGAGGAACCAGAGAGAGACAACAGCACTTTCTGAAGCAGGCCAGTCATCTCCTGACCCAAGCTGCTGTATTTTAGAGGTTTTTCTACCAAAGCTGTAGCTGACAATGAGCTGACACCTCACTGAGCAACGCCACACTCCCAACCAGCAATGAACAGCCTTCTGCTCCTGAAGTCACCCAATGGAAATGAACAGGAAGATGCCCAGAATGCTTTTTTACTGGGAATAGCTTGCTCTCAGCTGATGTTGATTTTACGTGCAGGCTGACCTTCCCCACAGGCAAAGTATGTGGGGCAGGAGAGTGCCGGGATGCAGCCTCACCGCACACCACAGCCCCTTGCTGAGTCTACGCATGGAAGACAGTATTGTTTATACTCCCCAACTTTCTTTTTTCCTTTGTGTATTTTTGTGTAAAAGAGCAATGAGCGTCTCTGTCCATATCAATAGGGTTAAACTAGCACCATTAATAAAAAATGAAACAAGCAGATCTGTTTTGTTGCCAGCTATATTTATACATTTTATTGAAACCTGCAGCATTAAAAATGCTACCCTAATGCACGAGGGGAAAAAAAAAATTATGTACCTTTCAAACACAATATGGGGCAATTTTATGGGCACCCATGCTGTTATTTCAAATAAGCAAAACAAATTCCAAACAAAACCCAACAGCAACAACAAGCTGGTTAAATAAGTAGACAACAATTTTACCCACCAACAGGCACTCTACCAGGCAGTGATGATCACCCAAGGGTAGCCCAGTTGCCTTCAAGGGGACATTATATGTGTGATCAGCAAGATTTCCCATGAAGAGCCCTATTCAAGATGAGATTTGACTATCTCTATGCACTGCCAGAGGCAGACAGATTACCCATGGAGTAAAATACTGGCAGCTATCAGCAGGAGCTGACGAACCTGGCTCTTGCGCCCTTAAGAATCAGGGCAGATTCTGCCTTACGTGCTGAAGTGAAGGACTTCCACACTCTGTAAGCGTCAGGGTGTCTCATGCTTCTTCAGTTCTGGATAAAGATACCAATGACCATTGATCAGGGTAGAAATGGGTCTCCATGAACTTTTGAATAAGGTAATGTAACAACAAAAATTATATTAGGGAAAATAGTACAGAGTCTCCTGCTGAGACTACACACGAAAGTCATCAAAGACTGCACTGTGTTGTGATTTAGGCCCAGCCGGCAACAAAGCACCATGCAGCCGCTCGCTCACCCTTCCCCCCTTGGTGGGATGGGGAGGAGAAAATGCAACAAAAGGCTCATGAGTCAAGACAAGGACAGGGAGGGATCACTCACCAGTTATGGTCACAGGCAAAACGGACTCGACTTGGGGAAAAAAGAAATCAATTTAATTTGTTAACAACCAAATCAGAGTAGGATAATGAGAAATAGAGCCATATCTTAAAAATACACCTTCCCCCCACCCCTCCCTTCTTCCTGGGCTCAGCTTTGCTCCTGATTCCTCTACCTCCTCCCCCCAGCGGCACAGGGGGGTGAGAATGGGGGTTGCGGTCAGTTCGTCACACGCTGTTTCTGCCGCTCCTTCCTCCTCAGGGGGAGGACTCCTCACACTCTTCCCCTGCTCCAGCGTGGGGTCCCTCCCACGGGGGTCGGCCCTCCACCAGCTTCTCCAACGCGAGTCCTTCCCACGGGCTGCAGTCCTCCACAAACTGCTCCAGCGTGGGCCCCACGGAGTCACGGCCTTCTCCAGGCCCAGTCACCTGCTCCGGCGTGGGGTCCTCCATGGGCTGCAGGTGAATCTCTGCTCCACTGTGGACCTCCATGGGCTGCAGGGGGACAGCCTGCCGTCTCACCACGGGCTGTGGGGGAATCTCTGCTCTGGCGCACCTCCTCCCCCTCCTTCTTCACTGACCTCAGTGTCTGCGTGGTTGTTTCTCTCACATCCCACTCCTCTCTCCGCTGCAGCTTTTTTTTTTTGGTTTTTTTTAGCAGTCTTTCCCCTTCTTCAATATGCTATCACAGAGGTGCTACCACCACCGCTGATGGGCTTGGCCTTGGCCAGCGGCAGGTCCAACTTGGAGCCGGGGGAGCTTCTAGCAGCTTCTCACAGGAGCCACCCCTGTAGCCCCTCCCCTGCTACACAAACCCAACACACACAAACCCAACACACACTGTTACACCTGCACTCACACACTGCTACAGGCTTGACACCCCTCTAGACTGTGAAAAGGAAAAGAAAAAAATCAGAATAGAAAGTCTTTGAGGCACAATATAATAATTTATATTCTATTTAACCTTGAATTTTGGCCAGAAAGAAGCCATCAAAATGAGGCTTCTGTAATGGTTTTGCAAACAATGACTATATCAACCACTTCTTAGATCATGAATAAATCACGGCCAATAAATCACTATGAATCTGTTAGGTGTGTAATGAATCCTTGAGGAAACAGGATTATCTTCAGCGGATACATTTAGGTTAAGAAAGCACAAGCAAGATTTGTCTTTAGTTTGCTTAGACTTTACTAGGTTACCTCCATAAATCTCGATAACTTTCCCTGTCCAGATATGCTCAACACAAGAAGGCGTCATGGAAGAAGAGTCAAGGGAGGTGAGCTCAAGGGTCCACCTGGAGATCATCTCGCCTGTGAAAGTGGCCATCAGCAGAAGTCTGCCCTAGAGTTCAGAAATGGGGAAAGCACAGAAAAATCTCATTGAGCCTCCAGCAGTCAGGGACATGGGACCCCCCCGAGCCAGAGCTGCACCCTGGCAGTCACATACAGGACCAAACCTCCGTGAATTCTTCTCTCCCTAGAGCAGCGTCTTTGCACTTGTGGCTCCCACAGCATCCAGTGGCAGGGATAAAAACCCCATCCCTTGCTCTGCACCACTCATGTCTGCAGGCCTCTGCCGTGCCTGTTGCTTTTCCAGACTGAGGAGGCTCTGAGGCTTTAGCTCTCCATCAGTGGAAGCCACCCTGCACCTCTGTGGGATGCTTCCCGTCATCCTCCTTTTTTTTGTTTTTTTTTTATGTAAGATGGCATTACTAGAGCTGCACAAAGTATTCAAGGTGCACATATACCACAGATTTATTCGCTGGCAAAATGATGAGCCCCATTTTGTGCTCTACACTTTTCTTAAGAAGTCTTAACATTCAATTTGCCTTTTAACAGCTCCTGAGTGTTAATACCCTGAATAATTTGGTGTCATCTGCAACTTTTGCCACCCACTATCCCCTCCCCTCTCCAGGTCACTCTGCGTTTGAGAAACAACATGAGTCCTAGTAAACATCTGTGGGGTCCCACAGATGGGACCATTTCCTAATGGTCTTCCCATTAGGAAAAATAACCGCTCTGCCTTCTGCCCCTAATTTCTGAAATTCTGGGAGACTATTTTTTAGCACGGGGTATGGGTTTGAGGGCAGCGTCTGGGTTGCCTTAGCGTACGGTGCAACCCTGCTCAGAGGGAATTGCCCTGGTGCCTGCGGGCACAGTGAAATGGCAGACTTTGATTTTTCAGGCAACTTTGAAAAGACCAGTGGTTATGTTTGACTTGTGCACAGTGAATACGACTGCACACACATGCCTTGAAAAAGTCAGACTGCCCGGTGTGCAGCTGTCCCACGGCTGGGAGAAGCCCACTTCTGCTCCACCACGGAGACATACACACATGTGCACGTGTTGGTAAGTGCAGAGTACAGAGTCATTGCTCTGATTTTGAACAGAGATCTTGAGCATTGGAAAAACACCTTATCTGAAGAGTCGGGCTGCATGTTTAAGCAGCAGATTTGCCTGAGTCAGCACAGCAGGATCGAGCCTTTCATGCACAGCTAAGCAGTTTCTTCTGGTTGCAAATCAATTCTGCTCACCTTCAGCAGGAACTGGTGATTTCTATCACTTGTTCTCAGGGCCATGGAGAAGATTTAGGCTTTTTTTTTTTCCTTCTGTTTGATTCAGTGCTTGTCTGTTTCTCAGGAAGATCCCTGTAAAAACAAAGACTTGCAGTTTGAGTTAGTAACACTTCTGTTCGCGTCTCATTTTGTAAAAAACAGACTTTCTCTGCAAAATGCGAGGGGAAACCTGTATAAAAAACAGGAAGTGCCTTCAGACTGCTGTGTGTGCTTGCTAAGCTCACCAAAGCCTTGTCATGCAGTGAGGCACCGAGGATCAGCCATATTCTACCCTGCCCGAGCCTTTTCCTAACACTGTATGTCCAATCTGTTTTCTGAAATCAGCTAAATTGTAAGAGTACATTGTACAAAGTTGTCGTTATTTGCCTGATGGCAACAGCCAGAGGTGCCCTAGGACTGCCTTGTTTCCCCCTGTGCTGGTGGCTGGGCAAAGACAGAAGTGGTTGTGTCCTGCCCTGAAGGAGTCTGCAGGAGAGGACGCCCATGAGAGGGACAGGTACAAGGTGGCAGAAAGTCCCGACACTGCTCCAAGAGTGGCCTCAGTCTTCAAATGGTTCTTCAAAGGTGGCATAAAGCAAAGCTGCCCTCACGGATTGCAGTATGCACAAAGCTGGAGGTCAGCTGTGGATTTAAGGCCCTGTTAGCACACTGGGGCAGAGCAGGGCACACCCTGGTGGGATGGTGGTCCACAGGTGTCTGTGAGGTCTCCATGCAGGCAGGAGGCTGAGGACACAAGCGTGTGTTGCTTATTCGAGACTGCGAGATCTTTGTGGACACACTTGATCTGGGCTGGATGGGAAGCAGCCCTCCCTAGGCATCTTGGAATAAACAGAGACAAGTCTTCTGCATGGGGCTGGAAGATGGTTAGTGCTGAGTGGCAACTCCTAAGCTCACCGCAGTTTATCGCCCTGCTCAGTGCCTGCACAGATGCTTTCTCTGTAATGATGCTCTTTGGGCCTCATTTGCTGAGGTTCTTGTGCCTTTATGTCCTCTGACTTCAGCGCTTGGTACCTCTGGAAAAACAAATCATGCATAACATTTTGGCTGTCTTACAGGTAATGTAAAATTTGCTTTCACTTCATCATGTGGAAAATTTCACTCCTGTTCTCCATCTTTCCACACCGACCCACACCGACCACTGTATCCCAAGCAAGAGCTGGCTTACCCCGGGGGGTACGCGGGCGGCTCTTGCTGCACGCAGCTCCGCAGGGAATGCAGAGCATCTCACGGGGCGCAGGTCTGCTCTGCTGCTGTTGCTTCCTTTAGGGAAAAAAATACCGTTGCTGGAGACATCCACGCAGTTTTTGTTTCATGCTCACATTTTGAAAAAGGAATTGGAAATTCTGTACGCAGCCACTGGCAGATAAGTTAAAGCATGAGCTGAAACATTAGCTGAGGTTGCGTTCTGCCAATAGGCAACTGAAAATAGGCATCTGGACAGATGGTGCCAATTGATTTAACTGCAGCTGCGATGTTTAACAGGGTAGAAAATGCAAGTAAAAAGTTAATGGGAGCCCTGCCCTAGTTAAATCAGCTTCTTATTTGACTTACCAGCAGTAGTCATTGTTAATAAATTCCAGTTAAACCAATGATAGAAAAGATGAACTGTTTTGTTAGGCTTTGGGAGCAAAGCTAGTAAAGCTGTGGACCTTAAAAAAAAACCCCAAACCCAAAAGATATACACGTATATGCACATCTAGAATATGTTAAATAACATACTGATATATATTAACATATACATCATATGTATCATGCATATCATATACAGCATACATATCTCTCCATTATCATATTATCAATATGCACTGATATATAGAGACAGGTTTTATTTATATTGATTTAAATATATATCTAAAAGTCTATCAAACAAAGCAAGTGAAAGCAACATTGCTATTTCAAACCACAGGGATGAAAAAAGGACGGGAAGTGTGGTGGAGAGGAGAAAATGTGTGAAGAGGCAGGAGAGAGCACAGGCGAAAGCCTGGGATAGATCCCTGCAGCTTCTCTTCAGCCTCTGCAAAGGATGCCACAAAGCTGTTTTCGTCCCTGCGCTTCCTCACTCAAGCCCTCTTTCTGTTCTGGTCAGATTTAAAAGTCGCTGTTGGAGGTTCTTGAGGTCCTGTCCCATGCAGCAGCCACCTCAATATCAGACACCACCTCTCCAAGCTGCTCTTCTGTCCCGCTCACAACTGACTGTGCTTTGGTGTGTCCTCAGAGGTCTGAGATGGATTGGTGTCCTGAGGCTTGGAGGGACAGGGAGGTGCAGTGCTCTGAAAGCGAGTTAGCTTTACTGTGCTGGCTAAAAGGGGTGTTGCTTCAGGACTGGGGTTGCCTCCCCTCTTGCCGCAGTGCCGCGTTGCCAGCGCCAGGCCACCAGTGCCCTCCTGGGCACGAGCCCAGGGAGCAGAGAAACGTGGCATTGCGTCCTCAGTAGCCACCATGTCCCTGTTGTGTAGCCCAAGGCACAAAGACTTCCCCCAGCACGGGACGTGATCTCAAGATCACTCTGTTTCGCATCGGGATGCATCCAGTCTTGATAAGCCCGCTACAGACTGTTTTGTGGCAGTTGCATGCAGGTTAGCAAGCTCGCACCGGCAGGCATTTGAAAGCCTGATTCATTTATACGCGATTCATCCAAGAGTAAATTTGTTGCCCTTGGCTGGAAGGCTATGTGTTTGCAGCTTTCTAAAATCAGCCCAGCTTGGCCAGCCACTAACTAACCCATGTACTTGTCTAGACTCTTTCAGCAGAAGTCCCCTCAGAACAGCAATATATTCCCATAGGGAGCTTTTGGTTTGGGAAGCTTTAGCTTTTGGGAGCTGTCGAGCACTGACAGTTGCCGCTGAGTTCAGTAGCTATGAAGCTGTGGATGCCCACCATTTATTAATATCAGACTCTCAGGTTAGAGGAATTAAGAGTATTTTTCCTTTCAGGCAGCTTTGCCCTCCTATGCACACAGCTATTTTTTCTCTCCGAGCCTGTGCTCATGCAAGAAAGATTTCTGAATTGCTGAGAAAATCACATGAACAGAGTAAACTGGGTGAAAACAACACCTGCTTGCCATGTCGTTGGCTTTGGCATTTACATGCTACAGTTGCCAAGTAGCAAGACTCATCAAGGGACTTAGCACAGATGATTGCTCTGGCTTATGGCATTTCCATAGGAGTACTGCAAGACATTATCTGAAAAGCGAGCGCTGAGAGCAGAGGCCACTCACCCGTGTTTCTGCATGGAGCGTGCCAGTCTCCTGTGCACAGCGATCCGGTGCCTCTGCTTTGGGATTTCAGGGGAAAAGCTCCCCAGCCCTTCATAATGACAGGAAACTGCAATGAAAGTCTAGGGAAAAAATAATTGTTATTATTAATAGATTTCTGTAGCACCCAAAAGGAATCAAATTGCCATGTGCCCAGTAGCGCTCATCCCAAGCAAGATTATTTCAAAGAATGATACATCATCCACAGCGTATCACAGAGTCTGCTCTGATCTACGGCCACCACCGTTACCACTTAAAAAAGGAACCTATTGAAAAAGAAGAAAACCCAGAAATTTCTCTCTGCCTCACTGTGAAGTGTGTTATTGCCCTTAGAAAAGCATCACCTGCTGGATGGTCACTTCTTGGGCAAATCAGAAAACATTTAATTGTCTTCCTCTTTCTTCCCTTTGTGGAGTTCAAAATCCTGGGGGGGGGCAGCTGCTCCCCAGCCCTGCCTCGCAGGGAGCCCACGGGCTGAGACCTCACCCGCTCAGTGCACACATGGCATATTCCCTGTGGTGAGGAAACACAGGGTCCTGATGGGGTGTCATGACCTAAGGGGTTAGTGTAGAGATCGCGGTCGTGGGTTTGTAGGATTCCATAATACACAAGGACATGGAGGCTTTATCCTCTAAATCTCTCTACTTTATTACAGATTACCACAAATACCACAAAAATCACTGCTAGCAAATATACCTATGATTAATAAAGTAAATATGAATGAATGTGTGTATCAAGCTATTACAATTTACTAGCAGCAATCAATTATATAGTATCAATCAATAGTATGGTATCAATCAATAATAGTATCAATCAGTATTGTAGTATAACCAATAACAGCAACAACCAAGTAGTTATGTACTATTACCGATTACCACAATTTGTCATTAGCAAAGCAAACTTATCAACAATATAGCTGCAGATATGATAGATTACTTATATGAATATATATAACATCAATATGAAGCGAATTAGATTTCAGAAGGAGAAAAGCCATCCAAAAAGAGGGGGACAAACCAATCCGGGAGGGGGGGAACAACACACCCAGCCATCCCCAAAAGAGGGGATGACAGACTGAACCAACAAGGTAACAGAGAGTCTCACTTCACAGGGTCTGGGGTCAGCTGGGCATCCTTGGTGAGAGTCCGAGATCCTGTAGAAAGTTTGTGTGGGATTCAACCAGGAAGGTCTCAGAGAGAGGGGGGCTCCATTTTGGACAAAAATTAAGTCCTTTTTACAACATATGGACATAAGAGGGTGTAGGATATCCTACTTTGAGCAGCCAATAGATGCTGTTAATGTCTGGTTTTCATCTGTAACAGCCAACATACGATGATGATTTCTGTTTTTTCAGAGCAATTTTATTTTCCCAAACTGTTTTGCACCTTCTCAAATGACACATGATGAAGTTGCTGTTACAGTCCCTTGTTTCTGCTTATTGGTGGTATCTCAGGATGTCTCCCATTTCTAGGTACCCCAGCTGCACTTTTCAGGGATGTTTCTGGTTCACAAGCCCCGTCCCCAGGCTCGCAGTCCCAGGCTGGCTGCCCTTTCTCTGTCTGTATTTTTCAGCAGGCGATTTCTTCTCTTCAGTAATTTTCCCCTTCTAACCAGGCCACCTTTATGGCCACTCACATCACGGGGCTGGGCTGGGAGAAAAGTGAAACGCCGGCTCAGCCATGAGGTACCTGCCAGGCAAACTGGATGCGGGATAAGAAATACCCTGAGCCATCAAATCTGGATAAAATTGCCCACGAGTGCCAAAATTAGTGTGAGACCAACAGTGAGAAACACACGGACCAACAGGATAGATGTAAGCTTTTTTTTCCTGGGAAAGTGGACTTGGGAGTAGACCAGGAGCTATGCCTGGCTTACTTAATGGTGGAAAACAGTCTTTAAATTTAAAATGACAGAAATACAGCACTCTGTAACTGAGGCTTCCCTAACTGTGAACAAACCACATCAGCACTTTGTTCTGTGCCTTTTTCTCCTGACTTAAGTTGTTCCTGATGGGATGTTGTCAGCTCTGTGCGCTGCATGAAGCCAAAAGTGAGGAGGACTTGGGGCTCTGGGAGGAGAGCTCCATCCTCCATCCCCGGGCAGGAGGGAGCATGCGGTCCCAACGCTGGGTGAGCGCAGAAGCGACGGGCTGGTTTCTGGCCCCACAGCAGGCTGTTATTTATCCTCTCTGTGTCCTCTGCCTGCCTCTCTGAGCTTGAGGTTGCCACCAGACCTGCTGCCCAGTACAAATAAACCACGTTTCTCCATAGGAGACTTGGGCAGGAACCAGGACAGGCTCTATGCACCCTGCCTGATGAAGAGCACGGGAACGTGTTGCTCCCCCAGCTCACCAGCAAATGCAGCCAGGCTTTGTGGGAGAAGGTCATCATTGGCCATTTGATATAGATTAGGAGGAAATCAGCTCCTTGCAAAGCAAGGGATCATCAGGAATGAAGAGTCAGGGAGGGACCTCCTAGGCAAAATGCACCCAAGTGACCCTCAGGCAATGTAAGTTACGCACGTCTCTGATCAGAGCAGGCTCAGAAGAGCTGAAGATCAGCCTATAGAGATGATCAACTTATATTAGTCAATAAATAATGGCAATGATAAATAATTTATTGTTATTAACTCCATAAGCAAAGTCTTCTCTGTCTGCAGACCGACACGCTGGCACATCTTAAGCAACCACAGCGTTTATCTCAAGCAGCCAGTGGCAGTGAGCTGGGTTTTCTTGTCCTTGTCTTTATCCATAACCGTTTCACACCTTCTCGGACACATCGGCCCAGAGCTGCTGAGGGTAAGCAAGAGGCCAGCTCGCACACAGGGCAGACTGCAGAAGCACATGCTGGCACAGGTTTGGGTAAAATCTATGGTGATAGCAGACATTAACCTGTCTTTGCAGCCCCACTGCAAATTGCCTGTGGGGTAGGCAGCCTGAAAAACAGGCACAAACCCACATTTTGCATGTGAACAGGATGAGCTGGACATGGAAGTCCCTGAGCCTGACTGGATGAGGCAGCCAGGCTGCTCTTCACACCATCCCCCTGGGTGCATAGGGTCCCCTGCTGCTGCAGTAGCACAGGGCAGGGGGCCATGAAGTCAGAGTTTGCAGAATATGCAGCATTTTATGTGCAATTTCTCCCCCTCACTGGCTGTGTTTAGTGCCCACTGAGGGTACTGTGTCCAGGCGAAAGTTTGGGGATTGCAGGTGCTGGGGAACAGCTGGAAAACCAGTGATTTACACTAACTGGACATGGTAGCACTCACAGGAAAACACACCTCTCCTCCTAGGATGTGCTATGGATTTCTGTAAATTAAAAACCAACACCTGCCTTGCAGATCACCCAGTCTCCTACAGCCAGCATCGAAGAAAACTGCATCCCACACAGCCTGTCCCCACGGCTTCCCAGACAGGTTTTAAGGTACCGTTTGATGTTTCTGACTGTTCAGGCTTGGGCTGTCAGATGTGCGGCTCTTAATCAAAACTTTGTGGTGTGCTAGGTAGGGCTTTCAAAAGGATGACACACAGAAAATCTTACAAATATTTGGAGGCTGACTTGCAGTGATTTCGACGGGGTTTCCGTTTCCTAATAATGTTTTGTAGGGTTTCAATGTAAATGACTTGGGGGGATTTACTCTGACACCTTCCAGCAAGATTTATTCTCTGCAAAAGGGCAGACCAAGAGATTTCCATCAAAAGCATTCTTTTTTTGAAGATAAACTGGAACTTTATTTAAATGAAATCTTTAGAAAAATACATCTTTTCTTTGAACATTGTTGCTTTTCATTGAAACAGTGATGCTAGAAACCCCCCAAATTTTCAGCAGTTTTTGGTGAGGGAAAATGGTTACCAGCTGCTAAAAAACAAATAGCTTTTAAACATTTTGAACGTATGGAGTTTTTCATGAAAAGGCAATGTTTCCTATGGAAAATTCTAATTAAAACGACATTCATTTTATTGCCAAACCCTTCTGCAGAAACTCTCTCTTTCCGATACGGCGCAATCTCTATATTCCCCATCCGGGAGAGTGTGTTAGGAAAGCCCAGCCAGTGCTTCACAGAGGCACAGCCTTTATACGACGTTATTCAAGGTAAAGTCCTGGCGCAGACCTGACGGTTTGTGGTTTTCGTGTGAGCGGCAGTTTCACGAAACGACACCTGTGACTTCAACAACCCGCCTCAGCTCCTCGAAGGCGTTTCTGCAGCTGGCTAAATGGAGTTATCATCAGGGTTATCCAACCCCTCTGGTCAGCTCCAAGCAAAGGACTTCAGCCCTGGTACATCCAATAGTCAGGTCTCTCTACTGGTCTCTTCTCTACTTCAATCAATCAATGAATAAAATTAGGAGTAACCAATTAATGTGTATAGACCTGCTATAGAAATGAACTTTTGCAAATATGTATTGCACCGTTTTCTTTTACTTCTTTATTATAGGTTATTGCAATTTGCATGCATTCTCTCACAAAAATTTATTTGAGATTAATGTCACATATTGCTCATATTTAATAACAATGCGCTCATTGCCAGACAGCTGTGTCCAGCTCACCAGACTTCCAAATTGCTGCCATAAATTAACTGGATGGTAGAATGTATTTTGCAGCTTACAAGGTGAAGATATTTCTCTAGGCATTTGTTGGCATAAGTCGTGGTTCTCATGGAAAAGCACAGTATGTCGAAAATAATGAAGAAATCAGGATTCAATTAATACTGAATTTTTAAAAATGCCACTGCTAATATTAATACAAACAGTATCATTAAAGTCTGGTAGGATCAAAAGGAGACCTGCCTCCCTAGAAACGTTCTCAGCACTGGGACTACTAGGGAGTTAATAGTCTATAATACAACCTATTCATGCTCCTAGATTAGTCTGTCAAAGACAATTAATCAAAATACAAAAAGCTTGTTCTTCTCAAAATAGAAATGTATATACAGTTAAGGGATGGTTGTATTACTGAAATTTTACAGGAGTTTTCTTCATATATTTTGCTGAAGTTACAGGTGGAGGACCAGGAGATAAGGCCTGGCCAGGCAAATTTGCAAAGTGTGGAAGGTCACTTGAAGGAAAAAGCCAGAAATCCACTTCCGTTTGCATGAATTTATTTAAAACCACATACATCCATTCAGTAAAAATGCTGGTATTTACAGAGGCTGCATTTATTTATGCACTTTTTATCCTTTGGAACACATTTTACAAATGCATTTGCAATAAACATGCAGGGCTGTATTCTGCCATCATTCAAACACATGTAATCTCATTGACTTTAATGGCACTGTATCAGCATCGCTGAGGGCAAAGTTGTGCACCATTCAGGGATCTCATTTTTGAAGATAATTGAAAATGTCTCTGAATAGAAGGAAAGGAGATTTTCCATTAGGAAGTTTTTTTAATACAAAAGTATTACTTCATAGTGTGTAGCTGGTTTTGTTATTGCTTCCTTTCTTATGCAAAGCAAATTTATAGGCACTTTTCATAAAGAGGAACCAGAATGGAGTCAATTTTATAGGAAGAAATAATTGAGATAATTATTTCTTTCGGTGCTGACTCAGAGATGGTATTTCCCCATTGGTAGTTTACTTACACGAATTTGATGGACAGAGTTTTACTTCACCGTCTTTTAAAAGATCAGGTGAACATTTATGAATCAGTTGTTTGATCGCATTTACTCCTGATCACACCTGATTCATTTAACTGGAAAAGACCCAGAAGTCAGGGGCCAGGCTGCAGGAGGGTGCAACAGGGCTGTGCTTTCCTGGCACGTCCTTCCCTGGCACTGACTTTGCAGTCCCATCCGCCTCAGGGTCCCTGGCACGGTGGCAGTGCCCAGCGTGTGGCCTGGAGCTGGAGGCAAGTGCTACTCCACGTCCCACAGGCAGCTCCATCCTCCGTCACTGGCATCACCGCATCCACCTTGTCTTGACGTCGAGCCATGCTCGTCTAGGGGGGAGACCTTGAAAGCCTGAACTTTTCTTTTTGATTTTGCGGTGAAAATGAATGCTGAAATGTCAGAAATGCCCTTGGACTGAAAATCTCGGATCCTGGCTCTCTGTGGCAGAGAAGTTGGACTATGAACATAGATGGGGCAAGTGCCAGTTTCTACGCTGACGCACATCCAAATAAATTATGTGACTGGAGCATGCTTTTGCTGAAGATTTTACATTCAGTTATAGTCTCAAAAGTTCATGTTCTTTGTCTGAGAGTTTTGGGGGGTGAAGAGAGAACTATAATAGAGGGTTTGATCCTGCCAAACTTTTAAGTGAGTCTTCTCCTTTTCAAAGGTGCTGCATTCCCACTGGCTTCACATTTTTTTGGTGCTGGTTCTTTAGAGACAGTCAGTCTTACTGCCTCTGAATACCTGTCACTGCCATGCAAAGCCATTCAGCATGCAGTTAAACCTCCCCCCTCGCCTTTTTTTACCCAGCAGGGAAGCACAATGGGAGAGACTTGGAGACAATACAAAATTGTAGTTGAGGCATTTGTTTCTTATTACATTCACCCTTCCCAGAGACGCAAGTGGCAGCTTGCCATGAATTAGGTCTGCTCAATAACTCAGCCCCCTCGTAATCAGAAGACAGCAGTCAGAGCCGTGATGGATAACGTCCTCATGTCAGATGTCAATGTTAGGTCTCCCCAGTATATCACCAGCCGTTGTGATCATCGATCATGATATTCTACTTACCTGCCTACCGCCACTGGCAAGCCGTAAGGGGCTTGCATTAAACTGATGGTTAATTTCCTGGACAGAGATCCTTCATCAGCTGAGTCCTGCAGAGATATGCCATTTTGCTTGTCTTACGCAAGAGCTGACCAAAGGCAACATAGGAGTGTTGGGTCAAACTTTGTCACCCCCACTGCAGAAAACGCAACTCCCTTGCAAGCGCAAACAGAGAAATTCAGCTAAAGCTTAACAAAGCTCTGTAGTTTTGATAATGGACAAAGCCCCTGAATTTCCTGAAAATATCACGGTGTGTGTAAGGGTCAGACTTGTTCTCCAACGCTCTTCAAGGTCCATATCGCCACAGTCACAGTATTTCCTAAGTCAGGATTCCCAGTCTGGGAAAAGAGGTTTGTCAGATCATGAAACTACAAGTAACTGGCTTAAGTATTACACAGATCTTTAGTATCTTAAACGTCCTACTTTTGTTGTGCGTGCTTTTTAGTTTTATTTCTTTAGGAAGAGAGAATACAGGAAGCACAACCTACAAAGCTAACCGGGGAAGATGTACAGGCAAGTGCAACCCCAAACACTTTTAAAATGAATGCAGTAGTGGTGGGATGGCTTTCACTGCTAAGGGCCACAGGATGCACCATACCCAGCTCCCATCAGTGGTGCTTTCTTCCTGGGCTCAGGAAGATCCCCCTGAGTTTGCTTGCTAACAACTTGTGTGCTACAGTGTCTACTTTCTGTCTCCCAAGTCTGGTATACGTCATCCTTGAATGCCCTGAAGAGATTACCTTGGATTGCTTGCCCAAAACCAGGCTTTGGGTAACTACTTGATGAAGGTCAGTTTTGGACATTTCCAAAAATGAAGGACAACAGTATTTAGCCACTCTTTGAGTCACACAGACCTGTTCCAAGAACTTGTATCTGATGTTCCCTGTGGAAATGTCTCTGATTTATGCTTTTATTTTAATCTTTCATAGGCTTAAAGCTTTCTGGAACTGGAGTTGAACAGACGTCCCAAGAAGACTCATACATTTGGCTATTAGTTGGGCTAGCTAGAAATGAGAACTCCAGCTTGCAAAATTTTTGAGGCTTCAACAGTTATTTTAGTTACACTGATGATCAAATGGCTGTTGAAATTTGTCAGAAAAATAAATGAGGGAAAAGAGAGAAAGCGTTTGGTAAGGCAGCGATTCATCCACTCACCTGGCGAGGGGAATCAAACTCAGGCGATGCTTGGTCTTGTGCATTAAGATTATCTGTCTGTTTGTCTCTTTCTTCTTTTAATCAGAAATATCATTCTGAACCCCAAAACCTTTCTAACAAAGGTTTCAACTACAGATATAGATTTCCTTGAAAAGTTTTGGTTTCAATGAAACAGCATTTTCTGGTGAAAAACATTTAATTGAAAAGTTCCCGTCCAGCTCTTGTTTTGACATCCTCTTCAAGCACTACAGGTTTGTAGGCAGTGAATCAGAAAGAAACAATGAAGCAAGCATTTTATTTTGTCTTTCATTTTATTCAAGTTGTAAAAAACAGTTACATATGACAGTAATTATATATTTTATATATTTGGCATCGTTCTGAATGACAAGTCATAGCTTCGTTATTTAATTTTTATTTTTTTTTTAAATTTGCTTCATCTGGACTGTTGCTGAGCAAAAATCTGCTTTGCTTTCCTTTCTCTGCATTTTAAATCAATGAAAACAAAACCAAACAGAAAATACTCTGGGGAGCTCTGTGAGGAAATAAAATGGAAGAAGGTGCTGTTAATGCAAGGTATTTGTGTGTGTCAGTGGAGGAGGCATTCATACCCGTGTTGCTTCATGCAGAGGGTACAAGTGCCAGTGTGATGTGACTCACATAGGTGCAACATCTGCCTGGACATTTTGGTGTGCCACCAGGCACTTGCCTCAGCAGAGTAGAGGGAGGACTGACACTGCCCCACAGCTTCAGTCTTCCCAGTGCGGGTAGTGAGCAGTGCTCACCTCCTGTACCAGCACCGTGGATTACTTCAGCCCAGCATGGGTTGTGGGTGCTGAGGCATCCTCCCTTCAGCCATTTACAGGGGTTGAGCCTGCCGGCATCACTGGCTCTGAAGCTGCAGTCCACCTGTTGCCTGTGAAACTACAAGGGGTGGACGGCAGCTGGTCCTCAGAAGCACGTTTAAACCTGACTTTCAATAATGTTTTCAGGCAAAGAAAAAAAGGTGTCTTGGTGAGGCTACATGGTGGTTGGCAAAAAACTGGCGATTTGATGGTTGTCCATCAATCCCTCACTTTCATAAATGTATTAAAAAGATGGTAACTCAAGTCAAACTCACCAATCCCATTCATGTTTATACCTGCTCTCTGGTGCTGGAGTTTTATCTAACATTTAGCTGAAATCTTTCAGGAATGTTATTATTCAACAGCTTCTTTATTCAGAATGGGTCGTATCCTTATATTCTTGCTCTTTTTTTTTTTCTTATAAAAATTCTGATTGGGACATCTTTTTCCTCATATTTCATTGAATGAAACAGTGCCCAATGGTGTGAATGAGTAGGATTAGGGAAGAGGAGATCCCAAGAATTACACCTACTGTCTTCTGACCAGCCCTGGGCAGATCCTCCTTCTGTGGTTTCCTCTTTGTCTCGGGAAATCCCCCTTTAGGAGGGATGCTGGGTGCAGACATTTTCAGAAATGCTGTCAGCACAGCTCCTGCAGAGCTGCAGGAGGAAGGGAAGGGGCTGGGGGAGTGTAGTAGGGGCCCAGGGCACTTTTGGTAAAACAGTCACAGCACAGAGTTGCGGTATCAGCAGTGAGACCATTGTCAACTACAGGAAAAATGTTTCCATTTCCTACCAAATGTCACAACACTTAAGAGCATCACTGACATGAACACCGCTAAAGACCAAATCAGCCCAATACGCAAGGCTAGTTTGGGACGATCTACAATAAACCCCACTCAGCTAGACCAGCAGAAAGGCCCAGAAGTCCACGGACAAGGTTCTTGCACAGAGCAAAAGACTGAGAACTTCCCTATTCAGCAGAAGGGATGCAGGGATAAAAACCCCGAGCTGCAGGCTGAGTGTGGTGCTGCAAGGCTTGGCTGTCCCACCACATGCAAGTATAGGGAGATGCAGCAAAGCCTTGTTGTGCAGACTGGCTGTGTTAGCTACCACACAGCTGCGTTGTTAGATAAGATTCAGCTCAAGACTGGAGTATCTACGCTGAAGTGTTTGCATAGAGATGTTGACACCTGAGCTCAGAGGGTGATTCAGTTGCCTCCACAGAGACTTCTCATGTTGCCTGAGATGCTACAGGGAATGTGAGACATCAACAAGGACCTGGCAGATGCAACGCAGGACGTCCCTGTGCAGCACATGGAGGCCTGGAAGAATGCCCCGGAGGACCTAGTGTGGCACTCAGTAACTATCAACAACCTGGCCATGTCCAAGGGTGTTTAACTTCCCAATACAGTCAAAAGAGTCTAGAAAATTATTTGGTTTGCCAAGAATTAGACTCTTAATGGGATGGACAGGCACTGACTGTATTGACCAGATCTCCACTATGGGGACCTTAGACACCCAGCTCATATGCAGATGCCTAAATGTAGATATTTTAGTCTTCCAGCCCTTGCCCTATCAAGAAAAATGAGAAACCAAAATCTGTGCACATCAAAAGTACCCTGCCACCTTGAGCCGAGCTGCTGCCAGAAGCCTCCTCTACAGCAGCAAGACCGAAAACTTCCTGAAGTTAACTAGAATTGCTATTGACGCCATTGTGCCTCACAGGCAGATTCTTACTAGAGCATCTTAAACTCAAATCAAATGAATAAATCCAGCAAAATTAGCTCCCCACAAACATTAGATCTGGGATGGTCTTCTTGACCTAGAGCCATCGCTATGTGCTAAGCCAGCCTTTTTCTGGTATGCGCCAAGCACTGCACTTGGAGTTTGATAAAAGAGATGAATTTTGAGTGGCCATAGTTCTCCTCCACCAGGGCGCAGTCCCAGTGAGCCATCTGAGCGTATTACAAAGGGGCTTGGTACTGCTCCTAATCTGCTTCTTGTGCTGATGTTAAGAAAGCACCAGATAGCCTGTACAACTAGTCTGGGACTGTCTTGGCGCCTTGTTGCCAGAAGCACGTCTCCTTCCAGGTGCATTTTGTGCACACCAACACAAACAGCATTGCCAGGATTTCTTCGGGAGCAGCACCTTTTTTCCAAAATGGGCAATTATGGGCAACCACTAAGGTATTCTGTGAAGGACTACTCCTCCCTCTTAGCCTAGGATCTCTGGACAGGCTGTCTTTCTTCCACCTTAGGAACTAGATTATGTCCCTCTGCTACCCTCATTTTTGCTCAGCTGCTTCACACCTTTTCTCCTCTATCAGCTGCTTGCCCCTGGTAGTGGTGCAGTCTGAACTAGCATAGTGCTTTTTAAAACAAGTCTCTGTCTTCTAAGTAGAAGAGGGGATGGAGTCCAAGCAGTTCCAGGAAGCACAGGCTTGTTTTGAGTCTGTGATGGCAAAAAGCTAATACCCTATGAAGTAATAAAAGGTATTTTAAAGAAGCTCATCTTGGCTGGACTGTAAGCTGATTTATGAAGGCAGGTGCCAAGTGACTGTGTAGCTGTTGGGGCCATGGCAAAGCAAATTTTCAACATTTATTGTTGGGTTTGTGTTTTGTTTTTTTTTTTTTAAACCAGTCTAAGCAGAAGTACTGTGCTAATAGGGGGTTTAAATGGATTTGAGAGGGAGTTCAGAATTCCTGTAATAATTCAAAGGCGTGCCAAGCCGGAAAACCTGCCAGTACTCTGAGAGCCGGTATAAAGTTCAGCAAACAGTGAATATGCTCAGAAAAGGAGAAGAAAAATCCATTGTTAAGCAACTGTTGCACCTGCTGCAGTGACATCTTTTCCTTATAATGTTCTTGCACTGGCTGGGCCCATGACTTACACACATGAAGAGGGGTTATGGTGCCTGTTTCTAAACATTTGCACGGGGTGATGCAGGTTTCTGTGATTCAGGCAGTGAAAAATGGCTGTGCTACATTTCCAAATGATAGCTGAGCTCCTCTTTGCCAAGGCAAAAACGGCTCTGCAAGGAGCAGGGCAGCAGAGCAACCAGCCTTAATCTCAGCAATGCCACCTTGTTTATTTATCCTACATGGAGGTTGTTTACTACATTTTGTGCTGCTATAACACACATGCTTTCCTATAGGTGCTCCGCATGCATTGGACAAAAAAGCGATGCTTGCGCCATGGAGCTTGCAGTCCATGGATCTGTTGGTTACGGACACATCTGGGCCCTCCTCCAGCCAGGCCAGATGTGTGAGCCAGTTGCAGGCAAGAAGCTGTAAAGCTGCTTTAGCACATATCAGGGCTATGTTTCCTGTGGGGCATCTGTGTCACGCCAATGGGGCATCCAGTCCTGCGCTGGCAGGCAGAGATGCTCTGGCTGGGTTTGTACCCACCCACGTAACATAACCCTGGGTGAAAAGCAGTCTGGGCACACGTGCTATCCTTCCTTTACAAATTGCTCCCGGTTTCAAAGTGCTCCTGAACCAGTGTGAGAATGTCAAATCTAAGGCGTATTTTGAGAATGGGGAGCCCTTGGAGGCGAGCTGTGTAGGCAGCTGACAAGCACCCTGCCTTTGCTCTGCGCACATGGAGCGGAAAGAGGGGTCTGCAAGGAGACGCTGCGCAGCTTAGGGCAGCTCAGCTTGCCTGCTAGCGGGAACAGAGCTCCCCAAGCAACTCCTTACCCGCTGCTCACCATCACTTTTCATTTAGGGGGAATGAGGTGAGGTGGCTTGCTGGAGGAGGACATTTCTCCAGCCGTGAAGCAGCCTCCGTGAGCTGGAGAGGCCACCCCGGCCACCCTTGTATGCCCTTACCTAAAACACCGCAGTGCAGAGTTGCACAGAGGTGATGATACCTTCCCGTCTCTCCGCCCCACATAGTTGCTCCTAGGCCCCAAAGAAGGACGTCTCACCTCCCTCTGTTTCCATCGGCCTCCCCCGGCTCACACAGGGCTGGCGCTCCCCGTGGCGGGGCCCGGGGGTGCCGGGGGGGTGCCGGGGGGGTGCCGGGGAGGGGTGCCGGGGGGGGTGCCGTTCGGGCGGGCGCATCGCTAGGTGTCACTGCGCAGCCTGCCTGCGGCTGCCGGCCCGCGGCGCGGTGGCAGCTCCCACCCGCCGCTGCTGTGGAAGGTAAAAGCGGCGGCTGGCGGCTTTTTGCGGGACTGTTTCTCGGAGAGGGTAGCCGCTCCTGCCTCAGCGAAACTCATCCTGCCACCCCCACTGGTCTTTCCAAAAAAACCGTCTGAAAGACGAGGCTATCAACTATATGAACTGCTGAACTGCCTGCAAAATAAAGCAGCTCTCCTTTTGCCTCAGCGCGAGCGTCAGCTTTTCCCGCAGCCGCACCCGGCCCTGCAAACCATCAGACAGCTCCTGCCTTTTTTCATCAGGTCTGCAGCCTGCTTTTTAGATCTGCAAGATTAGCATCGCTGGCATGAACATCCAAAAGCGAATCAGGCAGGTGCTCGGTTTATGACAATCTCAGCTGCAAAATTTCTGGCCCTGCGGCAGTGGAACGACCTCAGTCCTCGCTATGTTCTGATTGTGGCATTAAACATACTCTTTTTTTTGCAATGAGGTCTTTTCCAAAGGAATGACTCCATAATAAATAATAACTGTATCAATTAAAATATTGCGTGCATGCCTGAAAACCATAGCACAGAGCACTGAGAGGAAATATTCTGGGTTAGAAAATCTTCTGCTTCACGAGTCAGCTATCCAGATAATGGACCCTTATAAGTATGTAGGACAAATAGCTGTATGAACCATCTGGGACTCCCTCAGCAGTGGGGAAAACACTGTTAAACTTGCAAGATCAGCACGCAAGAGTGACTGCTGATCAGTCACTGCTGCTTTGCAGAGAAAACAAAGGCTTTAGCACTTAAGCTATTAATAGTTTTCACCTAGTCCAAGTGTTGCAAAATCTATTTATCACCCCAGACCATAAATTCAAAATTTGTTAGATATTTTTGCAGATTGTGGTTTTATAATAGGTTTAAGCTGATCCATATTCACTTGTTCCCATGGCTTTCTTGTGCCAGCATTAGAGTCTGTGAAGTCCCTGGCTGAGCCACATCTGTCTGAGAACTAACCAGGTATAAAACTCAGCAAAACTTCTTTTCAGATCATAATTCCCTGACTTGGCTCATCCCACAGCTTCAGGGACACTGCTGCTGGAACAAGAGGGCACAAGCAGCTGGAATCAGGTCTTTTGGGGTCAGCCTCCGCTTAGGCCAATTTGTGCTGATTGTGAGCACTTAATCTAAGTGTGCTGGATGCTTTCTTCACCTTAGTATTACAATTGAATGAAAGAATAGTTAAAAGCAGTGACGATTTTAATCAATTACCAAATGCGCTATTTCAGTATAAATCTAATTTGTGATTTCTTCTAACTGAAAAAATGCCTGACTGTTACTTCCTGAAAAAAAAGATGGCAAAGAACAATAAAACAGTTAATGATTTTATAATCAGGCAGGTGAGATTTTGTACATCGTCCCCATAAGGTTGCAATTTTCAATTACGTACTGATATGTTTAACAATGGCTGACTAAATGCCCAGCTATCTAAAGTCACAGCTCCTTGCAGAACCTCTTGTGTCCCATGCTAATTTGGCTCAATCTGAGAAGCAGACCAAAGGCATTACTGTTTGGAAACACTTAATACAACTTGCCTCTGGAAAACCAGGACTGAGACTCGACTCCAGACAAAGAAACCTGCATGTGGGTGTCAGTACATAGGAGCCTGCCTGAGCGCTGGGTGTCTGGGTTGTATTTCCAGTTAGGGAAGATGGATGGTTCGGTTCAGTTGCCTGCAGGAAGGAGTTGCCATCTAGGACACCCAGGGTGCAGTGACCTCCCAATGGGGCTAACGGCTGTGACTGACAGAGAACCTTCAGGGTCTGTGCCCTCCTGGGTAGTATGTGGAGGCTGGGGCTTATACAGCAGAACTAGAAACCTGTGTTCATGTGGCTGAATCCTTCCACTAGCCCACGGCCAGCCTTGTTCAGCTGGCTGCCTACCCAGGAGCAGGTTCAGCTGCCCACGCATGAGTACCTAGTGCTGTTCAAGAGGCTTTCAAGAGGCCTTCAAGTACCTGGGACACCTGCATGGGGTTGGCAGATGTGACAGAGGACTTCTAGGAAACCTCTCACTACTCCTGGAGCAGCAATATGAGGGTAGGTGAGACGGTGCTGGATGCCTGTGTTGAGGCAGTGGAGGGGACTCCCAGGGCTGGCTTTCCCCCCATTCACAAGCTGCGATGAGAATACAATCGTGCTGGACTGGGTTTTGGCATTGCGGCTCATATTCAGAGACCCCTCGCATTGCCTTTGTGGTATAAGATGCTTCTTGGTGCCAGCCAGGGCATCACAATCAGTTTGTTAGGAAATGGCAATCAGTAGGTGATGCTAATCACACGGTAACGATCAGCACATAAATTAGTTGCTGCTTTGCCAGGGTTGAAAATACCAGGCCTTGCTAGGCTGTGATTCTGCTGTCCTGCACTCCAGGGTAATACCTGGACTTGAAGGAGGCCATTAGATTGAATAATGAGGTCCAATTAGAGATGTCACAGAATTCACCTCCTAGCAGACTTTTGGCCAGGAAGGCTGGTCTGTGAGCCAAACCACCCTCTCTCTGCAAAGGTCAGCACGTATCCCCAGTGACCTGTAATTTTATCTTGACTGATGGTCCTTCCAACAATATTTCAACAGCTGGAAAAGCTGAACATCTGGCCATGAAAACTTTCCTGAGAGTGTTGCCTTCTGGAAGCAATAAAGATGGACAAAAAGTAATGCGAGTGCTCTGCTCTCTTTAACAAATTGCTCTTTCCAAATGATTGAGCCTGTTACTTGCTGTCTTCATTTTGGAATGAGGTGGTTCCCACTAAGGCCTATTTATGTAAGGCACTGAAACACTGCGAAGATCTTACTGATTTCAAATTTACAAATATGAAGGAACAGAACTAAGGCAGTGATGAAAACGCTGAGCAGCGCGTGCCATGCAGTGTTACCCGCTGCGCTCTGAACTGCTCTCTCCAAGGGAGGCCAGTGCGACACACAAATTCAGGTCACCTTTGGCAGGAGATGTAATGAGAAGTACATAGTGTTGGAAAAAAGCAGAGGGGGTAGTTAGCAGAAATACACCTTTACCAGGGAAGGCTAATGATTAGCCCACCAATTAATCAAAGCAGGTGTAAGTCAACCATGATCCAATAAACTGAGATGAAAGCACCAAGGAGAGAAATTGGCTGAGCAGAATTGATTGGCGTGTGGGCTTCAGATGTGCTTACAAGCCTAAGAAATCTCTAACAAAGCAAAGCCCAAAGCTACTGAAATTTAGTTAGCACAGTCTTTTGATGCTTTCTGCCCTTTGCAAAGTGCCTTAAAGGCCAATCATGGGACATTCACTTCACCTTAATATAAAAGAGAAATGTTCATCCTATTTCTGCTAGTTTATTGATCACTTTTTTCAGACCCTCTTTTCATGGAGGTGAAGCAGAGGGAGAGGGAAGGCATTATATTGGTGCACAAAACACGAGCAGTGAGAGGAACCAGGAGGTCCTGTGCAGTGATATTCCGAGCATCACCCACCCACTTGGCAGTAACGCCACAAAGGAGCACTTACGCAGCCTCATATGGCAGCAGAGGAACTTGAAAATCAGTAGTCACCCCAGCCACAGCTCTAAAGGAGCAGAACTACCCGTTTTGAAAGCAGCCCCAATTATCGTGTGTACCTTTAAAGCTCCAGTCGCAAAGGCCGTTTGAGTATATCATTATTTACATGGCATGGGAGGTTCCAGCCAAGGCCCGGGGACTGGGCTGCCACAGTGTCAACCACAGCATTAGCTATGCCTTGCCTTCCTTCATTCTCAGTTGCTTGGGATGGTAAGTGATGGCAATGAATTGTATTCACCTTTAATTACAGGTTTATTTTGTGGGTAGCAGAATTAACAATAATTCCAATACTGCAATTAAATCCTGAATCATTCATTCCTGCTGTTGTTTATTTCTCATTCAACGTATGAATATAGCTTTTCTCCAAACTTAGGGACTTTGAAATTCAGGGCTTTTTTTCCCTGTGAACCTTTTTTTACACATTTCTTTTTGGCCTTTTTGGGCTATACTAGCCCCGGTCTATACTAGACACACATGCACAGTTTGCTCAACAGGATCCAGACAGATTATTTTATGCTGGGGAAAAAAAGGTAGGCTAAATATATCAGATGATACACGAAATGTCCTTCATACCAAATGTTCTAGGAATCGGAGCTCAGCAGCAGAAAAGATTATGAGCAGACACTGCTTCAGCGTTATTAATAACGGGATCCCCACTAGATGACAGAGGACATCACTAGGACTGAAAATGAAGACTAAAAGATAAGGAGAAAATCTGTTAGGACAAGGAATTGAACTGTTGTGGAAGACGGAGAGAAAATCGTAACCGGTCTGAAGATTTTCTGTAGGAATTGATTGCCTTATGCTGATTACACTTACGCTTATGAGTTTAGCTGAGCATATTCGTGTTATAAACACACTTTTCCCGACTGCTCCAGTTTGATGGCTGCAGACTGACCTCTACTTTACACTTGTTCTTGTAGTGGTGAAGTTGATCACTAATGTAACACATTACACAGGATGCTATGAATCCAGATTTCTGAATCCTCTGGTGATAAAGGGACACTGTCAGTGTCAGATTTGCTGAACTGAAAAGGATAGGGATACAGGTGTCACCCCAGGTACTCTTTGATGGAAAATAGTGCTGGAGCGCTGCTGGGGAACACAAAGACCTGACTGTGGTGCTGTTTTAGTCCACCCTGGCACACACTCAGTCCTGATCATGGCCACCTGGATCCTCATTAAAAGCCCTGATTTCGTTTTCATATTTTTCTATTTTTGAAATTCCTGTTGTTCCTTTGGTGTTGGGCGGAAGATGCAAGCCAACACCAACGGCACCTGACAAGCCAAGGGAAGAACAGGCACGGGGAAACACAGGCAGGAGAGCCTGAAGTCCCTGCTCCAGGCTCTGCTCCCTCGCAGCCCGGCAGGGGAGAGGCTGCGTGGTGTCGAATCCTGCCACCAGCTCCAGTAAGCTCAGCGGTGGAGCTGAGATGCTGTCTGGGAAGAACTGAGCTGTACTGAGTTGGGGATGACATTGTTTGTCTAGTGGAGTGTGAAAGGAATGAAGAGGGCTTTATGTCTAATGTTACCTTGGACTAATTTAGTTAATCTCCAAAACTGGCTGAATGCTTCTTGCTACTACTCACTATTTGTGCTGTGTGGGGAGCCACGTAGTCACTCTGTGCTTTCCCTCTTGTGACTGGGTAACAAACATTTTTGAGAAGAGAATAACAAATGGTGAAGCATTTCATTTCAGGCATGAATTCTTAGATGAATGACCATTCATGCTAAAATTATCAATGCTCACAAGAACAAAACAAATGCGCAGGGATTGTCCAAATAGTTTCCAATAAGCGATATCATGAATTGGAATAAGCCAAACTTTGCACTTTTATTTGTTACAAATTTATATTAAATAAATTTTTTTCTGCCACACAACCTTACTACCCTAAAATGATATATGTACTAAGAAGTGATCAATACTTCTTTCTTTCTTATGAAAATGGTTTATGGTTTGTATACCAACAGCAGTACTATTCCAGGTATCAAAATGTGGGGCTCAGCCTACATGTACTTTTGATTTGGAATTCATAAATAGCCTTTATTGCAGATTAAATAGCAGAATTACATTGTTTTGGAAACATTAGAGCATTATATCAAGCAGAGGACAGTCTGGTAGTTCCTGGAGGCAATCCTTCCCTCCAGGCTGGCTCTGTTATGCACACTCCCATTATTTTCAGTGGAGTGGCAGCTAAAGGAGACCATGCAGCATGTCCCAAGGCCACGTGAGGGTCATCACTTCACAGCACTAAAGCAGTTAAGTATTCATTTATAGCCCACTTAAACCGTAAGTATTCCCAGATCAGGCATATAACATTTTTAGCAGGATACTGTATTCCTCTCCATAGATTATGCTCTCTGCTTTTAAATACCTTAGGCTGCATTTTCAGACAGCATCAAATTGTCCTGTAAAACTGTAAGGATGTGAGTACACTTACATACACCTCTTTGCACACCCACAGAAACACACACAGACACATTTTCCCTTGTGTAAATAGCATGATTTTGCAAATAGGATCCTAATCATCCTCTGGTGGGTCTGCTCTCTCCTCGCTCCAGAGGAACCCAAGGTAGAAGTTGCTGCTGCCTCAGGTGCCTCAGCTGACTGCCTGAAGTTACATACCAAGAGTTTAGGCTTCAAAGCACACAAAAATAACTTACACACACAGTGCAGTGAGTCTGAAGCATTGCAGAACGAGCGTTCAGGAACACCTTTGCAGGCTGCTGCACAGAGGAGATAGGAGAGCAAGCTGTGTTTTTATTAATCGGGAATTTTCCTCCTTGATGTTTGAGCCCCATGGAAACCATGCCAGGTTCATCCAGAGGGTCTCCGATTGCTGGGGGAAAGTGCCTTGGCACCCACTGCTGTTTAAAGATAAAAATGCTGTCCTGGATTTGGAAATGTATATGTGTGCAGATCATCCTCCAGGAGCACCAAGGAACTGAAGCCGCAGCATCTGCAACACAATTCCTCTTGGCAACAGGCCTGACAGATTTTTGTAGCTTGAGAAGACCATATATTCAGATGTGATATTTTAAGAGTCAGTCTTTCCTAAGGACAGCGCTGACATTAACCTCTTGCCTGCAGACGACTCACCCAATCTTGTAGCTGAATTTAGCCCTGATGCCCAGTGGCCTGCTCATTCTGACATACTTGTCTGTATTAACACTAGGAACCTGCCTGCATTAAAATATATCTGCTTCTGTGTGACAGTCCATTTAATTAAAGTGATCCACAAAAGACACCTTACTAAGGACTGATCAAAGTCTCTCTCGTATGAGAGAGGCAGCTCTCTTTGCTTCAGCTGAACTTTTCTACCTCTTCGCCATGATCTGATACAGCTAGCTCATCCTTAGAGCACACCTGCATGCTTATCATCTCTTTAAATCCCAAATTTCACAGATGAAAACCAGCACAAGTTCTTTTGCCTCAGGTTCCAGGCATGGGGCGTGAAGACTTTTTTGCAAAGTCTTGTGTAATGTCACCAAAACGCTTCACTTGTGCAATGTCACCAAAACCCTTCACTTGTGCAGTCATGCCTGCAGCTACGGAGCTCTTGACTCCTTTGGGCAAAGGGTGGTAGAGCTCCTAGGTTGTGCAGGGTTTGAAGGGATGTCCTGCTGCCCCATAGGTTCAGCTCTGTGCTAAGCTCCTCTGCAGAGGCCACATTGCTGCCCTGGGCCCAATGGAAGTGGGACACTAAAGTCGGTGGCCAAATGGGAGAAAAGGATGGCAAAAGTAAAAGCAGTAATGCAAAAACTGTGGTTACTTTCACTAAAAGTATGTTTTGTCTGACACTGATGGTGCCTTTTCTCTGGATTAGACAGTGCTTAAAGGATGAGATTACAGCCTAGATAAAACTGAAATATCCCAACTTGAATTTCGAGCCTACAGAAAGGATATTAACTCTTTGAGTGCCTGCTCCACCATGATGCATCTCTTCAGGAAAAACATTAAGGGCACATTCTTGTGGCCAGCCCTCTTCTGGTCTTCTTGCATGGTCCCTCTAAATCATCATTTAACTTAATGTCCTTACCTGTCCATTTTATATTTGTTTAACTGGATTATAGACAAGAGCAGAGACAGGCGGAAGATAAACTGTAAAAGACTGAACAAGACACCTCCTCTTCTGGTGGCCAGTTTCCTCAGATAACCCTGCTGAATCAGGATTTTTTCCTGAGCAAAGCACAGACTACTCAAAATAAATTAGACCTCATAAGCCCTTTTGCCCTTCATACCTCTGCACAGCTTTCACACGTTACTTGTTTTGATTCTTCTGCTTTCAGTTTCAGTGTAGTTTATAATCACGAGGAACATACAAAACGGTTCACAGTGGTAAGCAGGGTAATGGGCGTTAAGATCTGCTCTTTACTGTACTGTGCTACTGTGTGTTAAGAACGTCAGATGAAGAGGCAGAGCATACAAAATCTCCTGTTTGATCTAAGGTAGAAGCTTAAACTGAGAAAGCTTAAACTCAGAAAAATCCATCAGATTATGGTAGAGTGAACACTCACAATGATATTGCTATAGTAAGGATGGCTGCAACCTTTTATGAAAGCTTTACTTGCAAATTGTCTCTCTGCCTGGAAAAGCTGTTTGGGAGATAAATGTCCTACAGTTTGAGATTTTGTTAATTTATTTTTGAGGCTGGGAAATATTCAAGCACTTCTCCTTGTTCCACCAAGAATAAATGTGAATAAAATGCCTCTTCACTGAGTTTAATTTTGAGCATAGAGCAGTTGCCACAGGATGTTTTGGATGTTAAAAGTAATTAGATGAAGTCGAAGAAGGAAGTTCATCAAGGCCACAGTAAACTCAACAAGACTGGCTGGAGCTACTGGTGATGGAGAGGTGACAGCAGACCATACAGAGGGGAGGCTGCACACCTCTCCTCTCCCATTGCTGGCATGCTTCCTTACATAGCCCTTACTGGCCACTACTGGAGTCAGCGTTGCAGATACGGGGAGCTTTTCATCTGTGCTGACACGCTGTTCCCACGGGCTTTAGTTAGGGTACAGGCAGAGCAAAAAGGAGGTACGAAGCAAAACTGGAGCGATGACAAGAGGATGTTCCCGAGAAGAGCTCAGTGTTTCTGCACGGGCAGAACTGGTGCTTGTTACTGGCAGATGTGAGACAGGACGAAGAAGCTGTCATCCCGGGAACACGTACAAGTGAGCCTACAGCTCTTATTCCCTTGCAGATTTTCTAGGTTTTTCAAAATATACCTTTCTGTAAGATTGCTAATAACTACCAAGGAATAGTGAGAATTATATGACAGTGGAAATGACACCAGATGAGGAAAACACATCTGAATTAGTGGCCTTTTGATTAAATCTGGGGTGTACTCAATAAATTTTGTTTGACTTGTATGGTCAAAAAGATGTGCGAACTCAGCCTGTTTCCAACCATCAAATGTGAGCTTCCTGTAATTTTATATCAAAACCATGAATGTTTCTTCATCAGCACACAAAATCACTAATTGATTAGTTACTTCATAGAAACTGAAAACATGTTTTGATAAAATATGGCTTCATCTTTGACTTTCCTGGGGTTCGCAGTTGTCCTTAAAATATTTAATGCCTCACAAATAATGCAAGCTTGCTGATATTTTCTCCTTTCTTTTTCATATAACAAGAAGGATTGCTACATAATTTATCTTCCCTTTTCATGCCTGTTTCCTAGAGCATGCTTCCCTGATGGGTTGAAGGACACGATGCCTGACCTAGCATGACTTCAAACTTTTTTTTAAAGTGACCCCTGCTGTGGAGTGTTCTGAACTCAACTTCATGACCAACTTTGTTTTGCCCTTCCCCATTTGTTATATTACTTAGGTCTGACCAAGATTGCTTATGTTTACATTTTCATGGGGTTTTGTGCACAAAATATAACGCACCTTGTGAGCCATGTGTTCCCTTCTTCTACATTTATGCTGAAGCCATACAAACAAACACACACTTGCACATGCACATACAAGTCCAGTGTTGAGCCAAAATAATATCATCCTTAATTATGTCTGTAAGCAAAGCTCTCAAAGCTGGCCACTGTATTTTTTTCTAGTCAATTATTAAACAGTTTAATTTTGAAGAAAAGGGATTACATTTCAAATGTTACCTTCCTGAACTCTCTCAATAAATTTTTGATCAGATGTAGGTTTTTTAAGAGAACAGACTTTCAAAGATGAGTGTGAATTGTATTTGTGTTTTTTGCTGGGTCTGTTTTTCCTGCCAAAAGCAGGCGTCCAGCGTTCACTTTCTATTTCACCTTCATCTGCATTTTGTGCTTATTGTCAAAATACACCTGAGAGCCTTGCCAAATTCTTTTAAAGCCTCATCCTTTGGACGTACCTGCCGAGCCCTCCCAGCTCTCTAAGTTAGCTGTTTATAGTGGTGTTCAGCTTGAAATGCAAGTAAATAAATTCCGGGGACTGATCCTGTTTGGCATTGGGAAAGACCCAGAAGGTGACCACACACTGGAAATCTCACAGCTGCCACAAGCTGGGGCTTGCACAGTGAGCTGGGGGTGCTCAGGGAAGAGGGGCCAGCAGCCACCTCGGTGGCAGGGACACCTCTGTCCAGCTGTCCCTCGGCCACTGATGGACTGCAAGGACAGCAGCAAAGGCGTTACAACAGCAGCTTGTGCCTTTCGGTGCTTAGCTCGAAACGGCTCATCTGTGGCGTGCGGAGGTGCTGAGCTTCCCAGGCCAAGCAGCAGGAGTAGGAGGCTGCCAGCAAGGCTCCCCTCCATCCCGTGGACACACTCACTGCCAGGGGCTTTGTGCCGTTCGTAGCTCTCCGTCGATGCTTTCTGCCTGCAAGGTTACACGTGGGCACGCTCAGAGCCCTGAAGCTTGACATTGCAGGGAACCCTGGCATCTTACCACTGGGTGTACTCTGTGTTGGAGTAACTGTGGATAATTTGAAAAGTTCCCCTGGCACAGAAAGCCTTAAAAATAATCATCTGCTCAATGTAAGGTGTGTCTTAGAAAAACATGAAATTATTTCAAATTGAAATTTTCCTTTTGAAAAATGTATATATAGACATGTCACTTTATATACTTTTTTATCTTCTAATAGATTTTTCATACATTATGTGCCACTGGATATGTTCTATTAATGTATAACACATTTTTTCATTTTTTTGTAAAGTGATTATTGACAACTTCTGGTCAGACATGAGTGGAACATTTTATTTTATTTTCTATATTAAATGTTTTGTGCTTGTTATAGCTAATTAACTGTTTTAAAGAAAGAATGACAACAAGCCATTCTTATTTTATTATTCAAATTGTCATCGATTTTCCAAATTGTCTCTACGTGTTGGAAAACACTATGTTATGGAACATAAATGGTTCTAATACACATTAAGCAGCAGCTGATTATAATGATTTTTAAATAATTAAAGTCAGGTATTTTGACTTAGTTATTGTGTCATAACAGAATGTTGGATTATGCACTCGTAATTCTGATACCATGAAATAATCCAGAAATAGCAAAAGATAATATACAAAGCCTTACGTTTGGCTGGAATGTGAGAAGCCACAACAGCATACAAATGGTTTAAAACTAAATTTCTTTTTTTTTCTTTAAATAAATTCTTTTTCATTTAAAAAACAATTGTGTTCATGGGAAATATTTTCAAGATTGCTATGATTTTGTGAATAAAACAATAAACAATGCTTTTGTCAAAATGGCTTTTTCCCAGCGGGCAGCGATGCTGGCAGAACCAGTCAGCCTGGTTTCCCCTGCAGGTGCCCGGGAAGGCTCCAGCACCACCCGGCTCAGCCGAAGGTCCCGGCTGGTGGGAGCTGCTGCGGGCAGAGCAGCCCCGTTGTTACCCACCACGCTCCATCAGAGCCCATACCTACCCCACAAAGCACTGAAGTGCTCCCTGAGGCAGGACCTTGTTTTTGTGAAGATGGTTACAGGCCATGGGTGGAAAGCCCAGAAGATAACAGAATATCATAGATTTGGGGAGAGGAGTGGAGGGTGAAGAGAGATTTGTGGGTTTCAGACACAACAAAAGTAAGACATAATATAGTGATATTAAAAGCTGACATGGGACAATCATCCCCCTCTGCCAGAGACAGTCAAAGCAGTGGCATTTATCAGTGTGAGCATTAAAGTCAAGGAATTTATTTCAGATGGGCATGTTTCCACCTGTGCTGAGCGCCTGGTACTGAGACGGTACCAATGCCCACCACTGTGCCCAGTGGTACATAGTGGGCTGGTACTGGCCAGGCAGATGCACACTGTGACAGTGCAGGTGATGCACCATGGACCCTACTTAAAATATGTCCTTCAATGTACACCTTCAGAAAATGTGCAAGGAGTAGAACAGCCAAAAACCAACAGGTCAGGTTTATATGAGCCATGTTCTTCAGTTGCACCGGTCTCACTGTGATGGCCATGCTTGTATTACTAACCTTTGAAAGTCCTAAAATTTGCCAGACTTTAGACTGCTGTCATGGCAAACATTGAGAGTGTGCCACGGGGGAGAAGAACTTTGGCTCCAGCCCCGCTGATGCACTCAAAGCCCTCCTTCCAAAACGGGCCCTTGAGGCGGCAGGCACAAGCTGGAGATGGCCACAGGTTATTTTTAAGATAAGGATCAGATCAGCCTGAGTTCTAGGAACGTGAAGCGGGCTGAGAGCCTCCTTCTCCTGTCTTTGGCCTTGCATGAACTGCAGCTCAGCAAAACCCAAACCTCAGGAACATGATCGACAGGGTGCACTGGTGACTGATACCTACAGATGCACATTCCTTCTCAGTACGAAAGGCTTTTAAAGTGTTTTTGCTAGCTGTGTAAACACAGGCATTGAGCACACTGGGATATTAAACTGCTGATGAACACAGTATCAGCACAGGATTTATTCCATGTTTCTGTCTCCAACACACCCACACTGTACATTTATAATACTCCTTTCCACAGAGATTTATCTCTGTCAGTAGCTAAAAGCTCTTCACAAGTTCTACCAACTTTCATTTTCATCAATAGTCCAGTTCACTGAAAAAAAGTATG
The DNA here is from genome assembly GCF_018139145.2 of Gymnogyps californianus. Taxonomy (NCBI): domain Eukaryota; kingdom Metazoa; phylum Chordata; class Aves; order Accipitriformes; family Cathartidae; genus Gymnogyps; species Gymnogyps californianus. Next base: position 179,901,729 of record NC_059471.1, read on the forward strand.
TGTTTCAGCCATGTTGTTCCTTATCTTTTATTTCTTGAAATTATAGGACCGTAGAGCTAATATCCTGGACTTGTTACATTTCTAACTTGGTAAACACTGGGAAAGTGAAGGCTGTAGATCTCATTTCTATCATAGAACTGTTTCTCATTCAGAAGAACTGAAATAACAGCCTGCTGATGCCATTTCTCTTGTGAAGGCACATGTCCAGCAAGCTCCACCTTTAATCTTAGGCCATCATTTGTTCTGTCTGCAGTAAGCCACGGTATAAAAGTAGCTGCAGAGAAGATGTGGTACATGGTCCTCACCTCAAAGTTAGAAGAGCTGTGCAATGGTTGTCCATCATAAGTGGAAAGTCCGTTCTTGGGCCTGTGCGAGATGTTGTTTGGTTGGCACTCCTCCTGGACATCCTCCCGGTCGGCTCTCCAGGAGGTGCCGACCCAGCGGCAAGGAGCAGGGCAGCAGCGCCAGCAGCTCTCCTGGTGCCTGCCTCCAAACATCACCGGGAGAAGGAGGCAGCACAGACAGCTACTGTAACTGGACCCTGAGAAATAAATCCATTTTGAAAGCACTGATAGCCACCAGCAATCAGGAAAAAAGCAGATTTTAGCAGGCAGAATAGTCCACTGAAGGCAGCCAACACTTCCAGCCCCATGGACATTTATAGCCAGGCTGTATTTTTCTTTTATATTGCAGTCAGCAGTGAAGGAAAACACGAAACACTTATATTTCTCTGCAAGTGATGTGTGCAATTCCTTTCTCGGTGCAATGAGAAAAGAAATGTGGCACCTGTGGCCATTCGTGGCTGCGGGGACTAATTAACCCCAGTGATTAACTGGTCTGCTTTGACATCTAGGCTGCTCTTCTTTGCTGCAGTCAATCAGCTTAACATATAGAATGTGGCTTAGAAATGCCCCCTTTTTGCTATACTCAAAAGGGGAAGGATGCTTTCTGACACATCACCATGCAAAAGAGTTTTCAGAGACTTTCCTCTGTAGCACTAGAAGTGCCAGACCTCTCCATTTCCCTCCCAGCTGCATTAACTGGCCATTTCTTCTCAGTTAGGGAGAAGAAATCAGTTGGCATAGTCTGTTCCCTGTGCAACGGACTGAGAAATATCACATTATTTATTCTGGATTAACTGAACGAGGCTGAAAAGATTCATTTCTTCTCAGTCTGCTTTGACAATGTAATTTGTTACGTGGTGTTTAATTCTACAAGCTAGAATTAAGCTAGGAAAATGTAGGGTATCAGAAACCATCTGCAAGTGAGTTCAGTGCCCGTGAAGGACTCAGCGCCCTGGAGCCCCGCGGGCCCTGCGCTGGCCCTATGCACAACACCAGTGAGCTGCTGGACCAGTAAGCCTGGGATAATGGGATGTGAGCCATACCCCTTTATTTTGTGAGTGGACGAGCATTATTCCCATATGATACTTTTTATAGGTCTTCCTGTGATTTTTGCCACCTATAGCGCCAGTGAGCAGAGATTTCAGTGATGCAGAGACCTATCTACCAGGTATGCACTGAATTAAATGCCAGTCTAAACCTCCATTAGTCTAAAGCAATTCATCAGTGGGTGAAGCGGCAGACAATGGTTCAGGAGACCTGGCTAAGGTTTCGAGCCTTGCCCTCAGGCAGGCTCATTTTCATACCTGTCAGCTTGTCTCTATCTTCTGCATCGACTGTTAACACCTTGGGGACAGGACCATCCCTGGGAAGGGGCTGTACAGCACCTGGTACACCCTCCTCCTCCTCCTCCCAAGCTCAGTTGTGCACATCTGTGTGCTTCCACCATGCATAATCACGAAAACAGTCCTTTATATATTGTAGGTGCAGCAGAGGAGAAAGCTTGGTCAATTATTTTTTTCTATGACTTTACTTACTCAATCTATTTTCAGGTGTAACACTGGTGCAGGAAAGTCATGCTCATGACTGAGAACTGCACTTTACATAACCCTACTTTGATAAATTCCTAATTCCTTCATGTTTTGCTCAAAAATATTGAGCAAAAATATTCAGCGCAAAAATATTTTATCTGTTGTTCTTTCTCTGTAATTGGATTTCCTGCTGGCTATTGCAGTTGAAGTTAATCCATGCTAAGTGCTTTGGACCAAATTTTGCGTGGATTTACATGGCAAAAATCAAGTGTCTTTCAAATGGTGCAGGATTCACTTCACTGTCTCCTTTAAAATTTACTCTGTTTAGCTAATGTTACTAGGTGTACTACAAGAAATTGACTGCAGTTACTAGGATCAGACACAGCTCAAGCAAGCACTGAACTTTGCATACTGCTTTTCCATTTCCTTGTTTTTTCCCCATCTTAAAATATCTTCTTACTGAAAAGAAAAAGCTGTGTGGGACCCTGGTGGGTCACCTGGCCGTCCCTGCAGGCCCCAGTCAACTTACCTCTGCGTAAACCATTGCTGACACATGCTCATCTGACTTTGCACTTCTTATAGAATTGCTTCCCACTTTTCCAGACCATTTCTCCCATTTGTCACGCTCATATTGAAGTCCAAGGCTTGCCTTCAAAGCGCTCGCAGCTCCTCCTGGCTCCGCACCAGCTACCCATTAGTGCAACTTCTCCATTTTACAGCATCTCAAGCACTGTAGAAAATACTGATGTGCCCTGGACCTTGGACAGACCTCTGGACCCTTATTTGATACGCTTTTCTGGCTCAACACTAAACCTCTGATAATTATTTCTTGAGAGGGGGTTTTCAATAATTCGGGCAGCAACCTTCCAGTTGCTCCAAGAACGTGTTAGTATAGACTGCTTTTAAAAATGTCAGGGGAAATACAGGGTCAAAACCCCTACTACGCTCATCTTATCCAACATCTTTTGCTTTTCTCTTTTCCATCAGGCTTTTGGTGCTGTCTGGGAAGAAAATAAGGTCACTCTGGCATGTTTAGTTTGTGAGAAATGCATATCGGTTGTGGCTTCTTGGTGCTTATAGTTTGTTTCTCAGTTTGCTCCAGAAATTAAATTTAGGCTGGTAGATCTATAGCTTACTCAGCTTTCCTTTCCCCTTTTTAAGCGTACAGAATAAGTTTGCTGCTTTCCAGTTTCAGCGATCTATTCTGTCCACTGTAATTTTTCAATGATAAATGTTAATTCCTCTGAAACCACCTTGCAGCTTATTGTGTTGGGTTTGGCAGAAAGTGGTGTGAGAAATTCCTGCCTCCCATCCCCACTGCACCTCATGCCTCCCTCTCTCTCTCCATCCTGTCCCTTCATCACTTTTTCTTGCCCTGAAACCACCACTTACCCCCGATCCCCATCTGTGTAAGTACAATTGTTGTTGTACTGTAGTTTTGCCAGTTAGAAAATAACACTCTCCCTCTTCGTCTTTGAAGGATTATTTCAGGCAAAGATATATCAGCAGTCCAGTTTGTAGATCATACCTAGGGGAAGGCTGAACTGTGGCACAGGGGGCAGAGATGAGTACCCAAGAGATGTTGCCAATGGGCAGCTTCAAAGCTGGACTAAGGTGTTGTGGAAACGCAGCCTCCTCCAGCACCCTGAATGCTCAGAGGTGAACATCATCAGGACGAGACAGTCTCAAAGCAGCTGATTTAGCTAAGCCCACTCTTTTCTTTTTAGACCTGAGTGCTTCCTCTTTTCTTTGACATTGGTTTTATTCGTCCTCAGATCACAATTAGTGAAGACTGGTGGATATTTTGTTTGCTTCATGCTGCTGCAGACTAGCTGCTTGTTGGGTGATGAACCCAAACTTCTTCTAACTGCCTCCTAGCCGCCATGCAGCTTATAGACTGTTTTGTTCTTAGCTTTTATTTCTCTTGCAAGCTGTATTTTGGGACTTGACATTTCGTGTTGTTCCTTGTCTTCATCCTTTGTAACTTGACTGAGTTTCTCCTTTCTGTGCAACTTCGCTGCCAAATATCCCCAGGGAAGCTCTGAAGAGGACCCAGGACAGTCCAGTAGATGAAAACTAATGGACCACATTCTCTATATAGTAATTCAACAGATTAGGACAAGTGTTGCCCTGGCTCCCCTGGATAAATAAATTTGGTGTACCCCTCTCCTGATCTGCTGAAGGACTACAAAGGAGTCCAAATCTACCAGTGAACCCGCCTCCAAGTTTGCAACGCTACCTGCAATTATAGTTAAAAGCATTTTTAGGAGGAAGGAGTGGGATGCCTTTTAGATGAAAAACAGGATTTGGTGCCAGGAGGGCAGCATCTCCAGGAGAGAAAGGAGCCATCTATTCCCCCAGGCCTTGTCCCCTGCCAAGAAGAGCACCTGAATATCTAACGAAGGCTGGGAGGGTGAGTGCCGGGCCAGTATAGCCTGCCTGTGAGGCCATTAAAAAACAGCTGGGTGTGAAAAGATAAACCTGTAATGCTGCCAAGTTCAGCGAGACCTGTGGCATGATGAACTTCCCAGTCAGTAATCTATAAATTATTTTAGAGCTGCCTGTGGCGGCTTTGCCCTCTTTTCCAGCATAGTGAGCCATTACAGATGAGAAAATGAATAACCAGCTTATCTCTTTCTTACCCTTTCTTCCTTTCTAGGACCAGTGAAAATTTACTGAAGGTCTTGTGAGATCTAGGCACTGTGCTAGTCCCTGTCTGGTGCGAACTGTTGCAGTTTGTGCTGGCATCAAAGGCGCTGCCTCAGTTTACAGCAGCCGAGAATTTGATCCTCTGCAATTTAGGACAATGGTGTCAGCTCTCCACAAGGCAGTGTCCGGGGATGGTATGTCCCGGCTGTACAGCGCAGGGGGAGACACCCAGTGAGCACGATCCTGAGGGAGCACTGGTCCAGCACAGGCAGCGGGGAGCCAGGAGCAGTAATCCTGGCAGATACAGACTGTTTCCAGCAGCGATACTGGAGTGTCTCTGTATTACAGCCCTGGCAGAGAGAGCTCTGGGCTGCCTTGTTTATTTAGGTGCAAACCCACATTTGATACTCCCACTGCACCATGCTGTACCTGGGCTGATAAGCCTGCCCGAGACTGATGCACAGGAGAGAGCAGTAACCAGCCTGGAGCAAGGCCGAGTGACGATGAGTAAGTCCTTCCAGACCTGAGCTGATTCCATGCAAAATCAGTTTGCAGAGCACAGTGGGATTATTGTGCAGAGATACCCCAGCTGGCCCTGCAAAGAGCTGGTTTCAGTCAGCTGAATGTATTAATCTGGGCTAACGTGCTTCCAGATAAGTCAAATACCAAATTGATCAGGCAAATATCCACACTGGTAGATCTATATCCACTGTAGCGAGCTCATCCAGAGTTGATTGTAGACTGATTTCTGAGAAACCTGAATTAAATGGACCTTAAATAAAATGAAAACCCAGCGAAATCTGAAAAGAATAAAACCCCTCAGGTTTTTGGTCTTGTGAAAAGCACAAATATTATATTTTGTTCATTTTAGCTGCATTTTACTTGCAAGATAATCTTTTGCTCCTTAAGTCAGAACTCAATTTTAAAAAGGGGATGAATAATGCATATTTTACATTGATGGAACACATTCCATTGGGAATCTCAAAATCTTTTGCAAACACTAAAGGATAAAGCCTTCCAATAGACCTCAGAAGGAGGTAAAATTATAACATCATAGGCATTTTATAGATGGCAAACCAGAGGGACCAGTCTTGTTCTAGGACCCACAGGAAAATCTGTACAAATCTGAAAACAGCACATAAGGCTTCTCAGATTCCTAGCATTTTCTGCCTTGCTTCACGTCGACACGTTAGTTCTCTGACATATTTAGATTGCCATATAATACTTTGTTTTTCCAGATGATAAAGAGCTAATTCTCATTTAAACAAATGACTTTTCAATCTTTATAAATTAGGAAGCAGGCAGCATTTCCTCCAGCTGCCGTTCAGCAATTACGCCATTTGGAAATGGTAGTCAGTGATTTGTGATAGTGTAATCCCTTTGGAGTATGGAAGTAGCTCCAGAGTCAGGCTTGATTAGAAATGCCCAGCTGACTGCCAGGGACACATTTCAAACAAACAGGCTTATGCTGGATTTATGATATAGTTGTATGCAGGAATCAAACAGTCAAACATACAAATGACCCGATCTGCATTTGCAACGCTAAACTGTGCAGCTCTAAACCCATTTTCTGGCCTAAAGAGTGCCACATGCCACGTACATAACCAGAAAAACAGTTCCTCATATGCCCTCAGAACAGTGAGCAGTATTAATCCATGGAGCTCATCTATATTTACAGACTGTCAGCTCTAAGCTCGGGGCATCATTGTACCAGGAGCACATTTTAAACATTATGAAAGTTATAACCATGAACTCTTTTGCATATCCACAACATAAACGCATTCTAAGGACAAAGCTAGTCTTTTAAAACCTGTGCCAGAGCACCTCAAAGTCTCTCCGCTGACTTCAAATCAGGCTTTAAAGTCCATGTTGTTTTCCTACCCTTGTTTAACATGAGACAAAGCCCAACCAGACAGACGAAATGACAACAGGAGCATTTCCTTGTGTTACCTCTCAAAATCTGATATGTTATATAGCAATTGTCTTCTTAGAGGAAGAAACCTGAAAGGTACTTTTAAGACTGAAAACAAAATTGTTGTGGATGTGAACAGCTGGAAAATGAAGCTGATTCATAGTCAGATGATTGGCCTGGGGATGCTGAAGCTGATGTGTGTGATTTCTCTCCTGAGCTGAACTCTGCTTTCCCAGGTGCTCTTCAGTACAAATCCCGCCAGGTCCCTTCCAAAAGTCTGTGTGCAGCTGATGTAAAACTCTTTGGCCAGCCACCGAAAAATGCAACTTGCAGAAAAGTAAACCTATTATAAGCTGCTGCTCTATTCTGGCAAGCAGATATACTAGATATCTCTCTGCAGAGTTACAAAACTGATTGGATGTGTTTGGAAAGCTGGCGTGAGAGGACAGTAAACTACACCAAAATCATACCAAACGGAGCATGAGGGAGAGATGGAGACAGACATATGGATACAACAGAATGCAATTTAGAAATACATGTTTATCCATTTTATTTGTGCAGACATTACCTTTCCTCTGCCTCCATCAGAGGGATCAGTGCAACTTTGCAGCATGGGAGGCAGGAAAGCTGGGTGCCTGGGTCCCACGTGAAGTGTGGTCCTGTGCCATCCAGCAGCGATGCTGAGCCGAGGAGCCTGCCCAGCCTGTGCCGGCACCTAAGCTCATCTTGTTGCCTAGCACGAGCCTTTCTGCACAGTAAACCAACTGATTTCAAATAACTACGCCAGCGTACAGATGCCCACAGGCCCTTAGGCTGTGGCACAGCTGTTGCTGCCTGTGCTTCTGGATGACCAGGAAGGGCTGCGAACCCAAGGTCTCACCAGCTGTCTTGCGGGGACAAGGGATGGCTTTTTACAAGCAGCACAGCTCTGCAGGTCTTATAGCAACCTCACTGGGAAAAAAAGGGAAGAATTTTGTTCCATGCCGTACAATAAGAAGTGCAATGCATTACTACTAATAATATCTGGATCACAGTGAATTACTAGCTTATTATTAGCTTATGCCTGGCTCTAATTTCCATTTCAAGTTTGCATTTATTTTTCACTTTGCTAAATCTACAATATTAACATGGCATCAGACATATCCATTGGAAAAAAATTTCTGACTCTGAGGGGAAGGATGGCAGGACTTATGGGGGGGGCGGGTTGAATCTCCTTAACCTTGGTCTACAGGTATGTCAGTGCCCTGTCAACTTCACTTTCAACAGCATTATATTCCTGATGAGCATCACTCATGGAAATTGCCCCAGCTATCACACTGCCTACTCACACTCACTCACTTATAGTAGTTTGTCTGGAGAGGTGACGTCTGAATTGGCAGATATTTCAAAGAGCTGCTTTGGTTCAGTCCTCCCTCTTAAAAAACTGTGTTATTTTTGTTTAATCGTTCTTGGAGGTAGGAGGCAGGGGCAGGTTTTGCCCCTTGCAGGGTGTGCTGCATGTCTGACAGAGCAATGCAGGGCCCTGGGCAGAGTTATTCCAGGGCAAGTCAGGTTGATCCAAAATAAAATTTCCATTGTGGAGGTGAAAGATGTATTTTTAATCCATTAGGATGCTAGTTACGATTATTATATGAAACAACTAATCTCTTCTGACAGGGCTTCAAACAACGTGCCATGCAGCCCAGACCTTAGTCTTGGTAAAGCTGAACGTATTTCTTCTCATGCAAATAAACTTCATTTCTCTTTTGATGAAGCTCCTCATATTTTCATCTCAAATCCCTTTTCAGAGGTGCAATTATTCAGAGCCTTGTTTACCAAGTTCCTTAGCTGAAACGAGCAACAGCTTTGCCAAAAGTGTTCTCCCTCTTGACTCCACATCAGGACGATTTTAACACGCTGACAATATCCAATATAGTCTTCCCCTGCTGAGCCACAGCAAGTTTTCCAGGGGCTTTTCATGGAAGGTGGCACCGGTCCAACCCTAAGGGCATTTTTTGAAAAATGCGTATTATGTAAAACATGAAAGTCACTCACCTTTGAGGAATCCAGCCCAGCCCAGCTCCCTCTCAGGCTGCTATTTAGTGATGAACAAAGGTGAAGCCCAGACTTCTGTGCCCCACAGTGAGCATTTCAGTGCCACATACCGCTTCCAGTCCTGCTCAGGCTTGAAACTCGGAGCTGAACGTATCATTTGCACATGTCCCGAAACCATAACAGATAAATATCTTCCTGATACTGCATAGCAGAGGCACTACATCAGGGGGGCCTTGAAATCTCCTAAAATGAAAAAGGGAGAGCGTATTTACTCAGATTTCATGCACAGAAAAAATGTCAGCCCTTTTGCCAACCCCGCCTACAGACACATCTCAACTTGGACCGGCCACTGGATGGAGAGGTATCCAGGCTGCAGGACTGACCTTTCACACCTCCCCTCGCAAAGAAGAGAGGCTAATACTACTTTTTTCTACTGTTGTAATTTACAGCCCACTTAAATGCAAGAGATCACCTTCTGAGAACTCCTACACTTGGACTGGAGTGAGCACAGATGAAATAAAGATAAGAATTTTCCTTGTACTGCGACTAATTTTTTGTTCTGTTTTGCTTTTCTTTTTTATTCATCTACTTATTTCTCCTTTACATTTCCATTCCCTTTCTTTCCTCTGTTATGTGTTTCTCCTTACTCTGCCTTCCCACTTTGGTAGTAGTCCCTCTCTGGTAGATTTCCAGGTTAAAGTTTCTTTCCTTAAGCACAAACACAAGTGACCATGGAGTCCTCCTGGTCTAGATATGTACTTGAAGGGTAGGCAGGAGCTGCTGCTGGTGCCTCACAGGAGCTCAGGATTTCAGCATCCCTCTGCTTCACTTGAGCAGGCTGTTGGTGAGGAAGAGGAGAACCAGCAGCAGCTGAAGGGCAAGCGGTGGTGCTGCTGTGCTCATGGCACACAGCTGGAACTACGCTGCAGTAGGGTCAACATGGGAAGACTTTTTGGCATGGTGTGCTATCTTAGGTGCTTTAAGGTGCTTCTAGTTGACGTGTTAAATTCATCTAGCTTTATTTATTCTTATTGCTCATTTTGCCTCCAATATATTCTGATAAACAAGTGAAATGACAGTGGCATACAAAGTTATGCCCCTAAATTAAACACAGTTGATCTTCCCACATGCGCTCACACAAAGTAACTTTCCCACCTCGCCCAGGAAGCCTTAGAAACACAAGTAAGTCTTGCTGAACCTGAGCAGTAGCAATCCAAGGGGAAAGAGAACAGCAAACCACTCACAAATAAAACCTCTTTCTCCTATGCCCTGGGGAGGGAACTGTAGTGCCACAGATAACTTCTCACTGCACAGCACACTGGTTTTAAGAGACTTGATAGTGGCAGTGAACAAAAAGCGCAGGTACACAGCACTTAGCTGGTATTCAGAGCAAAAAAAGCCTCTCCTCCCTGTGACTGTGTTCCCAGTGCAACCCAGGGCAAGGAGAGGTTATTATATAATATAGGTGGGTATATATGTTTGGTATGCTATGGTTTTTTATGTCACATTTTGTTATTACATTATATTATGTTACTTTGTCTTACATTATGTTATGTTATCTTAAGTATGGGGAAACCAGCATTTCACGTTACATCCCCAGCCACTGTCTAAATAGGGTCAGTATTTTTTTCTTACTATATGGACATGTGCTAAAGTAGCAACTAAAATGTGCAATCAGGGCCAGGCCAGTTGTGTCATGCACTGTGAGCGATCAAAGTAGGGGACATCCCTGCAGTTTGCTGCAAGATGTTAGGGCTCATCATCAGGGACAATGAAGGCAACAAGGAAAGGAAAGAGCAGACAGCCCAGATCTACCAGACTTTCAATCCTGTTTTTCACCTTACAGCAAGAAATAGTAGTGCCTTTGCTCATCCTGGAAGGTGTCACAGCTTCTTTTTCCACCTGAAGTCTTCGCAAGCACCTTGGTGCCCGTATTGTGCAAAGGCACAGGCAAGATGGGAGCCAGGATAAGGCCCCACATACAGCTGAACCTAACTCTCAAAGCTGAAGTGCTGAGCGTCTCGGCTGCATCTCGGCTGCACCCGGAGCAGGTCTCTGTGTTGCACGATGCATGGGGAGCCCATGGGAAGCCCAGCGGGGATGGGGCAGCACTGCCCCTTGGGCCATGGTGCCCTGTCCCCCCAGCATCAGCAAGGTGCCGCAGGTACGCTGGGATGTGTGTCAGCACAAGGAAAAGGAGATGCAGAGGAACAACAATACTAGCTCTGGCACACTTTGTTTCAGGGCACATGCAGCCAGATGGGAGCACTGGCGGGAACTGCAGATGCCAGCCAGTCCTAGGGCTTCACCCCTGCCCACCCACCCTTGCTGTTCCTGTGCAGCTCCAAAATGAGCTCCAAGACTGAGATGCTGGGGGTGCCCGGGGTATTTGGCCCCTAGGATGCCACTTGAGATGTTAGAGCAGCAGATCACTGGTGTAGCCCATGGGTGTGAAGTTTGCTGACACCTGCTCTCCTGCCAGCACACCACCACTGTGCCGGACCAGACTGGAGCCATCGCTCTCCTCTTCTCCCCCTCGGCTGGCAGCAGTGAGGCCACGCAGCCAGCAAAGCACTGCAGCACAGCCTGCCACCAGCTTGCAGGTGCAGCAGAGACTTTTCTTATTTTGGTTTGCACACTTCACACCTCCAGAAATCTACTTGGCAGTTGGTATAGACTTTTTTACAGCTCCGAAACCTCAAACTGCAACTGCTCTGAACCTATTGGCTTTAAAGCTTTGCCTGGTCTCATGTCAAAATCATGTGAAAGTGCTGAGCTTTGTCAGGTCCCTCCAAACAAAAAAAACCCCATAACCCAAACTTCTAACTCACAACTGAACAGAGTTTCACCCTAAGTTAATGAATTTTATAGTGAAACTTGAAACCAGGTGACTTTTGCATGGATTCATTCAAAAATATCTGTACAGCACCAATTACTTGTAGCTGTTCTGTAAAGCATGTCTTTATACTTTCGATTCATCCACTGCTGAGTGAAGGGTATGTGAAATGAAAACGTACTATTAAGACTAGCTTTTAAAATATCTTTTTAGAAATTTAGCTAGTCATTATGGATTTTTGGACAAGTAGGGTAAAGAAGAACAACGACAGCAAAAGAGGCAGCTGGCAGCTGCCTGGGGAGGAGCTGAAAAGCTGGGAAGAGCACTAATGAAAGTCGGGGCGAAGAGTGAAGGGCCAGACTTTACCCGGAGAAGACAAGGGAAGATGGAAATCTGGGATGGTGCTCCACAGTAGCCTTTGTCAAGAGAAAATCCAAAACTCTTCTGCATCTAGCACAAAAGACAGGCTGGAAGATTTTCTTCCAATGAAATCAGTGACTCCTTCAATCAATTGAAGGAAAACAGGCAGCAGGATAAAGACCATAAATGAAATGTTATCCTGGGGAACCTGAGCAGCTCCATTAGTCATGGCTTCACACCCGGCTTTCCTTGGAAAACATGGCCAGTGGTTCAGTTTTTATTGAAACGCCTCCGGAGCTGGAGGGCAGCGTGGAGAGAGAAATCTCCTGATGGAACAAGAAGCGGTTTAGGTGACAGCAGCTTCCTTCATTTTGAGCGAGAGGCATGGTAAGGTGGTGCGGGCTTTCTTCTTGCTCAAAAAATACCTGTTGATCCTGCAATGGAGGGTATCTCGTGCAGCAGTGCATCATCGAGGAATCCTATTCAGAGACACGACTGAAGTATTTTGGGCAAACAGCAGCGAGGTGTTTACCGTGCCTGCTCATTTGCCTGGACTGACAATGTGTCTCAGCTATTGTGCTGTGCTCGCTGTTTTGCCTTGCTTTACCAGTCCTAAAACTCTCATTTGCCTGAGAAGCTGCTGCAGCAAGAGGGAGCAGAGACAAGAGTGCACCCTTGTGCAGCTGGTGAGAGGTGTTTGTGCACATTGTTACACAAACACCTCTAGCACGGGACAGCTGCTGGCATGCCCCGGGGCCACACTCAAGCTGCCCGAAGAGAGGCTGCTGTACAGCAAGGAACAAGGGAGGAGAGGGCGGGAAGACATGATGCAGATGTGGAGACTTTGCTCTCGGAGTTGCAGAGCTGGAGCCTCGGGACAGGGATTGGGACCCCGTCCCCACAGGGGATTACACTGATGTCACCTGGTTGCACTGACATGAAAAGAGCCATGCTGCTCCGTGCAACTCCTCCCATAGAGGCAACCTGTGAGATTTCACTCCCGTCAGGATAGGGAGCAGTTTCACCTCAGCAGGCACATCCCTGTATGTGTTTCTGAGGCCTGAAGGCTGTGGTGGGCCGACGGCTGCTTTTCCATGCCTTCACAGCCGGCTCCATTTGCCCGGGTGGCATCTGCTGCGCTGCAGCCCTGCTAGCCAGATGTCAGCTTTTAGGTGGTGCCCTGGAAAACAGCCATGTTCTGGCTCGCACGCAGTTGAGGGACCAACATGTCTTTCTACAGGCGCGCACAGGGAGCATGTTTTCACAGGAGATCTGTGCCCTGCCAGCTCGCTCTCTGCCAGCAGTGCTGTGCCAAGGCCCCGCTCCGCTCGGCCTCCAGGGAAAGGCAGTAGGCACAGGAAACTCTTGGAGGAGGGGCACAGAAATGCAGACTTTTTTTTTTAAGGCTTTATGGTGGTACTGGCTATCAGGGGCCACGAGAAAGACACGGTGTTGGGCTGTGCAAAGAGGCCTACAAGGCAGGGTAAAGGCAAACCCCAAATGCCTGGCAGCGATGCAGATGGATTTCGGCAATCGTTTCCCATATGAACTTGCATTTCATCTCAGACACAACCAGCAAATAGGACAGCACAAAGGTGAGCATGACTAACTCCTCCTAGAAGGGTGCGCTCCTCATTTGAGACCTCACACAGATGGACGCTGACCTCTAGCTCCAGCCCCTCTGCCAGCATGGCTTGTGCCTCCACGGCTTGTGCCACCACAGGCACAGCTTCTGCTGGGTCACTGCTGAGGAGCGTGAGAAATGTTCTTGCACACAACCATGCCACAGGTGTAGAAACCCTCCTCTGCCCTGCTCCCAGCTGCTGCGGAGCAAAAACATCATGTGAACGCACAGGATCTGGCTCAGTACGTGCCGGGCAAAGCAAGGCAGCTCCGTCAGCCCTGTGCCCACACCAGAAGCCACCACCAAGGGCTGGATTGGCTCTGAGACGCTCTGTCAGTGCTCTTGAGCATATCCAGGCTTACTGGATGTGGGGCTTGGGACACGGACACCTGCGCAGCAGCAGGTACCCACGTGGTTTCCCTTTGGAGGCAGAGGATCTCCCTGTCTTGTGTGCAGCTGGTGTCCTGAACTCTTGGTTGTTCAACAGTTAAACGAGGCTCTTCACTTAGTTATAAAAACATGCGTTCTGCTCCTGTCCCCCTGCTCTCTGCTTCTTCTCTTAACCTATATCTTGCAAGTTTAAGGTACTTCTTGTCCTCCTGAGCCCAGATGTCTCACCCTTTATATTTCCTTTCCTTGCAGAGGACATGAGGAAAACGTGTCTCACCTGTGCTCTGCCTGGCTGGCCATGCCCAGGTCTCCTTTGGAAGGGCAGCCATCAGGGTTTAACCACCCTCCATCAGCCCTGCTCAGATGGACGTATATGCCAACCTGACAGCATACAGCCAATTCAACCTACACCGAGGCACGGCATGGCAAAGCAGCTCCACCACCTCAGCCTCCGTGCAAGAGTGATGCAGACAGGGAGATTTCCCAAATCATCGTGGCCAGCTTTGATACGGTCTTCTCACTGTCCTCCTGCACAAGCACCGTCCATGGGCATTTGGGAATTGCAGTAATGAGACTCATTTTGGAGGTAACCTGTTAAGTCTTTATATGGTTCAGCTGTTCCAAAACCAGCAGCTTTCTAGAATAAGTCGCTGCCTGAGCGTGACTGGCCATATCCGAGCCCTTCTAACTTATTAGCGCTGAGCCGATTATGTGCTGAAGGATGTGCATTAGCCACACAAGCCAGCATTCAAACTCACTGATTTCCATGTCGAAACATTGAAGCTTTATGGTCTCTAATTGATGAGTGGGAGTTCGTGAAGGATGTCAAGTGTTACCTTTGTTTTACTGTGAGTCACTATCAATGTTGGCAAGCATAATAAAAGCAGAGGAATGCATTAGGCACCAAATATTGTACTTCTTGCAGTAAAAGACACTAATCACGGGGATTGAGATGTAATACCGCCTGTGCAGACTGATATCCTGGCAATTTCATTGCTTTACTGCTAAGTGCTGTATCTCAAAGCTTGGCATGTCTATGTATATCTCACTTGGTCACGCATTTTTGGGGGCAATATTTAGTATTACAAGTAATAGAATCACACTGAGTTTTCCACTTACCTCTGGATGAGGATAGTAAAGCCATATACATACATTTTGAAGTACCTATATGTTCAAAGGTACCTACCTCCCCCATCTCTACAGTGAGCAAACTGCGGTGGTTTCCTTGCTACAACAGAAAGTCATTCAAGGGAATGACTTCCCTAAAATATATTACACAGCTGAATATGAGCCCTTTTCTACAGCAATGTTTTAGCCTATGGTGTAACTGGATTGGTGGTCTCTGCAAGGGCAAGCTGGAGCGATACATAGGGCTTATGCCAGTCACTCACCTGCGTCCGATGTGATTCCTGCCATGCACAGCTGAACTGGCAAAACTCCTGCAGTTAGAAGACCTGGGCTCATTAGCTGTCCTGATGACTGGGGAGCCTAATCCACATAACCACAAATAGCATTTCCTCCAAATCTCTTTTTTTTTTTCTTTCCCTATGAGCTGAAATTGTCAGACCTCCATTGACTCCCCAGGAGACTTAGATGATAGACTCCTTTACATTCCTTTGCAAATCCCGCTTACAATGAATGTTCTTCTGCCACGAAACCTGACCCAATTGTCTCCCTGTGAATAGTCAGTGCTCAAGCAAAAGGACTAATCAGTGATTCTGTGGGTGTTTTCCACCGACTGTCAAAAGTCCTAAGCAGCTGATTGAGTAGGTTCTGTCTGTAATAAATGCTTTGCTCACCAATGGAGAGTCTAATAAGTAATAAAGTACCGAACATAAATCCTCTTCAGCCAGAGCATCAATATTTAAGAATATCAATGTTTAATGCTGTCATTTTAATTTCATTGTATGCATTGATTTATTTCAGCATGCAGGAACAAAATCAGAAACTAATTTAGCTAACGAGTTCAGTTAAGCTTTTCTTTTAAAAAGGCAATGGAAATATGTTAGAGGAGGTCTGATGCTTTAAAACTGTTCATTTTCAAAGGAAGAGGAAGTTGCACTCAGAAGAAGAGGTGTTTTGATCAAATCATAGTCAGCTGTCAGGGGCATTTAGGGACACATGGAAGAGTTTAATTTTTTTTTTTTTTTGACGTAAGCTACAAAGATTTGACATGAATGAATGAATTGATTAAAATCCCCACGCTCTCTTTGCAGACACTGGCGCTGAGTTGCCAGTACAGTAATAGTAGTTAATCCCCAGTTACATCTATTTTAAAAGTCAATTTTAAACATATGTTCAGTGCTGATATATTTCTCCGTAGGTGGCTTTCTTTTAGCGTAGTCTGTAGTTTACAGCATTTCAGCCAATTTCCCTCTGGGATATCAGTTTTCAAGCTTCTTGTCTTGGTTGGGAAATTAAAACTCCTCAGATGAACAGGCTGACATTCAGAAATCATGTGTGGATCATTTTTAGTATAACACAAGCCCACGTGAAAGCAGGAGCTAGACAGGGAAAGACTGGGTGCAGCCACATCCTACCTTGTCATAAATACCAGGAAAAAAAGACTTCTGTTCCAAATAAGTGCAAAGAAGTCTGTCCTTTAACTACATACCAGAAGCCACATTTTTGCAGATCTGACTCCCTTTGGAGTAGTGAATCTGTTTCTGGAGACAGGTAGCACCTACCTGGGGAAGGATGGGAGCTAGCAGCCAGCTGGTCTTTGACTGTCCCCTCCCCATCTTCCCTTCTCTCCCTGCACCCAATGCCCAGACATATTGGCATTTGTGTGAGGGTAGGAAGGGGCAGGTCCTGGCCATACCTCAAGTGCAAGGTCTTTTAAGAGGGGTTGGAGTAGGGGACCAACACAGTAGTTTGGGAGCAGCTGGAGCTGGCTGGGGGCTGCGAGATGGCAAGGAGCTCTCCCCCTGGCTTCAAGTGCTGAGTTTGCCAAGGCCGAAGAGGGTGGTGATTACCAAATTACAGAACAGGCTCTGGAGGAGCCTAGGGGGCTGGAAGTGGGATATATGTGCCCATGAAAGGGAGACAAAGTGTGAAGAGGGGAAATACTGAAACCCATGGGGAGAGCACTCCTTGAGAACCAACACCCTCAAGGAGTCTGCTGGGGAATGAGAGCTGCAGACACCCCAGAGCAGCTAAATATTTTGAGCCTTAATTTTTCTGGCGATTAACCCAGACAGCGATAAGCAGAGCATTAACCAAGTTCTTGAGTATAAGTTCTGGATATCCTTAAAGATAGTGATATCAAGACCATGCTTTTATCTGAGCATTGCTTAGGCAACCTCTTGCCAAGGCACCTCAGCACCCAGCCCAACTGAGCCATGAACAACTGTTACCCAAAATAAACCTACCACCCATTTTCTATGGGTGTTACCGTTTCTACCATGCCTCTTCATTTTTACACTTTGACTGTTTGTGTTTTACCCAGCACAATAGTTTTAGGCTGTTGCCATCTTTTTGATTAGGTTTTCACACGCATTATGTTTTGCCTAAGTAGGAAAAGTGTGATTTGAGCTCCCATACATACAAGTAAATGAAATTAAAAGGAGGGAATAAGTAAGGTTTAAATTGCAGATGATGAATCATGAATGATACAGGTTCTTAACTGTGCTCTTCAAGAAAGCCATCACAGAAGCTGTCCCAATGTATTTTCAAGTGAATGTACCCCAAAGCAGTAAACAGCTTTCCCATTAAAACACATTCATTATAAATAGAAGTCCTGTGCATGAATACTTTTCTTCACTACCATTATTCTCCCCTGAACAAAAAGAAATTATAGTTTCTATGACCCACACCAAGATAGGGAGACAAAGCTGGATAACTTTTAGCTCTTACTCAGATACTTTTGAGGATTTCCATTTTCCATTTCCATGCCTGAAATGCTGTGTTATGGTCCATAACTAGTGGTGGCTCTAGCCTCCAGTGTCTAGGACTACTTTAAAAGAAATTTTTTTTTTAAATATTCAAATTCCTCCTCTTTTTTTTTTTTTAATTTTAAATAAAGTCAGATGAAGATAAGGTAGAAATGAAGAAGAAATGCGGGTGAGCCTATTTTTGTCATAAAGCTACAGAGACAGGGAAGTACATTTTACTGGGTATGGCCCCAGAGTTGGGGTCAGTGCACTTGCCCTGCAAAGGACCTGCCATGTTTGTGATCTTGAGCAAATCTTTCCCTGCCTGCTGTGGTTTCCCTGCCAGCATCACTCTGTCTTGTCTATTTATTCTGTAAGTAAGTCCCCTGGAGCTGGGGCTCTCTCTTGTCATTTGCTTGTACACAATGGGATATTGTTAAGCGCCAGTAAGCGCCTATACTTTTGCTTGAGTTCAGCATTGGATCTCTGCCTGTGAAAGCCTCATGTCAAGGCATAAATTTGGTGCCAAAATTAAAAGATGGGCTTTGCTCATCTTAAAGTTAAGTTCTCCTCCCTACCCACCCCTCTATCTTCAGCAGGAAAAAGAGCCGTATTAATAAAGCTCTTCTAAACTGCTTTTGTTCTTAGCTCTGCCAACAATTTTGTATGTGATCCTGGGGCTCCTTCCTGGTGTCAAGGGAAGGATGTGGATCCTGGTGGAGGAGTCTATCAGGACACGGTGAAGGACCCATGTGGGTGCTGTATGCACTGCCCTTTTGTTGTCCCTCCTAGGGATCAAGTCAGGGGAGACAGATCCCAACGAATAGTTGTAGAATGCCTTTTACCAATGAAACTGTTAGAATGGAATCCAAGCTATTACTATTAATAGCAGGCACCTATTCAGGCAGCACACTCAATTTTTACCCCCCCTCTCATGGATGACACCCCCACGTGCAGCTACATGGCTGGGGCACGAGCGGGGAGGCACCAGCCCCAGCACTTTACTCAGGAGCAGGGGCTCATCCTGACGTGCCACGGCTTCTGGGTGGGTGTTCGAGCAACCCCTCCAGGGCTGCCTACTCACGTCAGGTATATATATGGTCTTTGCCTGTGCGTACCAGCTGCCACCTTTGTGGAGGTGGCCTGAGCCACGCAGCCAGCATATGGGGTGGCCTTGGACACTGTCAGGCGACTCTAGGTGTCCCAAGTTTCTCAGCTCTCGCAGATTCAGCAGGACCACCAGTGTCCAGGGCTTTCACACCCTCCTCAGCCCACATGGTTCCTCTCTTGGACCTGCTGTTTTCTGGTGACTGTTTCCCCACTCACACCCACAGGTACCTACAGGTCCCCCTCATACAAGCCCACACAGAAGAGACGTTTAGGATGCTTTATGCCTCAGCACTTCCCCAGTTCATACAGCTATTCAAAACTCTGAGGACCTCTAAAATGAAGTGACACACACTTTTATTTGAAGAAACACTTCTCATTATAACTCCTTTTCTAGAAATGGAACATGTCCTGAGGTGGAATTTATAACATATTCATGATGTTATCTTTGCTTTTACATCCTCTGGGGAGTGAGACTCTGCCTACAACAGAAAGAAGGAGAGAAAAGAGGAACTCTTTTGCCGTAGGAAACAAACAAAAGAAATATTATGATTTTTCCAGTCCCTTTGCAAAAAATATGGAATGAAATTTTATATGCAATAGAGAATGTGTTGGGTATTTGCAAAAAAGATTGTATATACTTTGCTTAGTCACTTGTAATAAATGTTACCAAATGCATTCATAAGAGTGTAAATTTTTTTAATTTTTTTTTTTCCATTTGGAGTTTTCTTTTACTTTCAATGCATCCATTTTCTGAGTACCCTGGCAACCAGAGCCCTGGAAAAGTGTTCTCTCTGTAAATCAAGGGTATTTGATTATAGTGACAAACTTACCAGTTTATTACCTCTTTGTGATTTTTGAGTTTCCTTGGACTGTATCTGTGGTTTATCTGCCCTTGCCTGCTCCTTCCCCGGCTTGCACTCCTGGGCTGCTCATGGAGGGCAGGGCTGTAATCTCCGCCCTGAGCCTGCGAGCCCCGGCTGCTCCAGGAAGGGAATTTCTTCTGAACGCTTTGGGTTTGTTTAGGAAACTACCAAGGCAACCAACACACATCTTTCCTGAAGGACAGGTGGAACTGCAAAGCTGTAGAAATATGAAAGCTTCATGCATGGAGACAGTGCCAGCAACATACACGCTCACCACCCAACTGTTTGTGCTAGGAAGAGAAGAAGCCTGTGCTGTCCTAATGCCACGGTGAGGGACCTACCCAGCACTGGATAGTCACTAGGTCTTCTGCTTTCCTCTCTGCTTTTTTATTCCCTGCACTTGCCCTTCTCAGAGCAGCCTGTATCCACGGCCACACAGGGATGCCAAAAAGGGTGGCAAAAAAGTATTATTTCTGTCAGCCATCCTGACTCTTGCATTTCACTGGACACTTGTTCTTCCAAAATGAGGCATGACTAGGAGTACTGTATCATGCAGGAGTGATTACAAGAAGAACAGAAAGAAATGGTAATTCTCATAGATGGACATTTTTTATGGTGGTGAGTTCACAATGGACATTTTTTTTCCCATCCAAATCCAGTCATGCGGAAAAGAGATACTCATGGCTAACAATAACGGGGAATTTATTTGTATCATCAGATTAATTTAGGAAATCATTAGTGACTTGAAAGTGTGACTCATACCGATGCCCAGGAACCATTGTCAGAGCTGAATACCAGCATCTTCAAAAACAGGGAGTTCAAAAATATACTTATCTCTGCTGGGCAATTTCCCTAAGGCCTTGAAATTTTGAAGTATAAAAAAAGTTTCTTCTAAATAACTGGAGGAAAAGAATTTATGAAACTATAGATATTTATATAGAAAGAGAGAGTGTGTTACAATGAAAGGAAGAACACAGCTACCCAGACTCTCCTACAGAGAGACAGAACAGGACTGTAAATTCAAGTTTGTGTTGAGTGGTGACAAAATAATTCACTAAGCTGACAAATTAGCGATAACTAGTGCATGGGACATCTAGCCGCAGAGGTCCTGGTTTTGCAAAACTCTTGCTTGCTTGCTTAAGGTTAAGAGGCAAAGAATGTATAAGAAAGTATATATAAAAAAATACAGAAAATATAAAGAAATTCTGCCAAGATGACTGGGAATGCTGAAATGCTTATGAGGTTTTGCAATAACATCATGGGTTGGGCTGAAGTACGTTCCTCATTTGCTTGAAGTTAAGCACATGCTTAAGTTCCTTGCCAAATGGACGCCTAAATAGTATCGACTCAATATTGGCTGGAGCTTAAAAACTGCTGTCTGTGTGTCACACATTCCTGCACACCTCTTTCTCCCTTTTCCCTCCTTGTAACTACAGTGTTGGCCGCAGTGAGCCCTGTGTCTGAAAACCCACCGGCTGGCCACACTAAACAGGCTGATGTGGATCATCGGGTCTCCGCAGGCTTTTATTTGTCCCCAGGAAGAACTTTGCAGCTCAATTGCTATTGGTAAGTAATCACCAGGCTCACTGATAGATGGGAGGTGGATAGCTTTATAGCCACTGCAAAGCATTACAGTAGATAAGAATACTATAAGCCATTATTTCCTTTTTAATAGCTTGCTCAATATTTTATCACAATTAAAAGGTTCACCACTCAGCAATAATAAGATATAATTAACTCTTGTTACTAGTGTGGCACAGACCGTAAATATTATGTGGCATCCTTACGTTTCTAGATGACAAGCAGATTTAGAGATTTGAGCTGGATGAAATACTGTTTCTATCTCTGATTGCATTATCTTAAAGTCCTGGAAGATGTATTCCAGATGTGCTATACTAATAGGATTATTTTATAAAAGTGCAGAGAGATTTTAGGAGCAACACCCTGATTAAGCAGTTTGCAGTCTCCATGAAGCTTTTTTTTTTTATTTATTTCCATCTGAATTAATGGTTCTTTGATCTTACATTAGTTTCATCCTGTTGTCATAGATCACAAGAGAGTTGTCATTTACTGGCAAGTGATCATTTACTCATTTAGATTTCCAGGCCTCTTTACGCATTCATGCTGATTCAAAGGAAACTCAATGAATGCTTTAGGTGGAATCTTGGTAGACTCAGTGACGATTATTTATAAGTTAGCATGTCAAAAGTGATCAATGTAGTTTATAGAGAGTCCCAATTTTCACACACACATGTACACATATATACATGAAGTGCATATTTTATATACTTGTTATTTATGGGTGTGTGCCTGGATAGACACAACTGTGATGCACATGCTAGTATTAAAGATTCAGAATAAAGTTGAAGAGTGTAAAGGCTGACATTTCTTGTTTATATTTCATTTTGAAGCTGATGGCTGGATGAGCATGAATTTTCCTTTCAGTTTGTATTTATCCCCAAAGCATATTAAAAAGACTGTTTCCTTTCATTTCTACTTTGAATGTGTCTGGTGCCCTCAAGTGAAACCACTGACTTATGCTCCTTCAAAAGCCTCTGGTGATTGTTAATTCAGGAAACTAGATGTAAGAGAAAATACTTGGCTTTGCTGTCTTGGAGCAAGTTAAAATAAAAATCCCCGGCCATAGGACCGTCTTCTCATAACACATTCCAAGAACTGACTTTCTTTTTATTGGTTGGCCTGCAACATGTTGTAGCCAAGTATTTTTCCCTATGTCTACGTTGTGGAATTAGAGCAAAGCTGCTATATCTTACACACCATGTCAAACGCACCTCAGAGGTGGCTGCTGCAAAGTACTTCTGCAGGGAAGCCAGACAGATCATGTCTTCCAAGTTGTACTTGATCCTTTGATTTTCATCATTCGTTTCCCAGATCTTTGCCACAACTGAGAAAGTGAAATATGCCTTTCATATTCCAAGATTACTCTAAGAAAAAAATAATTGACAGGAGCTGAAAAACAACATTATTATTTTTAATACAATGAAAATAATTTATTAACTTCTGATTTTTTATACTAGTTGCAATAGCACGGTGGTTTAGGTGTTGCGGTGGCTCTCATAGTGACCTGTGGTTTTAACTTTGTCCTGTTCTCCTGTATATGAGAAAAAGAGATTAACAAGGAACAACCAAGAATTATCCTTTATTCAGTTTTTGCCTGTGATTTTCATGGAAGACTTGTCTCAGTGCTAAAACCAGGATTAGAAGAAGCTTTCACATGTAAGTTCTACACCACCTCCTACTTACTGGTGGCAGCAGCATCTTTCCCTCTCCTACTTAGGTCAGTAATACAGAGGTAGTAATTGAGAATTCCCCTCCTAAAACTAAAATGCCCTGAATATCCCATCCCATGTATTATCTCATGAAAGTTTGTTTAAAAAAAAAAATTAAATTTGGACTAAAAAAAAAAGTTTTCAATTTTTCTTTTTGTTTTTTTTTTCTTTTCCTTTTTTTTTTTTTTCCTGTGGGTTTTCTTTATATGTATTTCTTGAACTTCAGCACCTAGACAGCTATGCATATGTGGATTGATGCTTCAGGGAGACCTGGTAGAAAACACAATATTTTAGCTCATTATTTTTAATTCAATTAATAGAAACCAGACATCAGGCTTGAATTATCCCTCCTGCCTTTCATCACGAAGACACGTGTCTTAAACAGAGATGGGCCATTATATATTCTCTATGCATAGACCAGAATGCCTAAAAATAGCTTCAGCAGAGAAACATCATTGGAAAACTTTATTTCTTCCAGGCTATGTTTGTTTATTGGATAACAACCCTCTCGGTAGAGTAGCTTGCTGGAATAAAATATACACATTCCATGAGCCCTAAAAGAAGACCAATAAAAATGAACCTCTGTTGGCTCTGTCAGTGCACAAACACAGCAGTATGCAGCCCATGCCTCCAAAACCTACACCTTAAATACTTAAGAAAGACACAGGATTGCAGAGAGTGTAAGTAAGTAGAATAATCAGCACAGTCATAGCAAAGATGTTAATTCCAATTTTTTTCATGCATTTACTGTTTTTACTCAAATAATAGTCTGTTTTTCCTTCCTTTATTTCCTCCCTCATGATTAAACCCTGAGAAAACCTAAGGTTTTGTCTTAAAACATTGTGTGAGTGGGAATTATGTTGCCTGACTTCAGACACTGATAATCAAGATGTGGACAGCTGACCTACTCACTCCAGCTCCCTTCATGCTCCATTGAGAGAAACAGGCACATTTTAGGGAGCAATTCATTAGCCCTATCTTAAGCATTTGCTTTAGGGTAGGTGAATCAAACATTCACATGAGTGAAATTTTTTCTCCGGAGGGAACCTAAACGACTAACTCAGATGGGGACACCTACACTGAATGTGGTTATTTCTCTCTGTCGGCATCTGCTGCCCTGAAAATTCTCAGTCCAGGGTAGGGCCCCCTTGGGTCTGATGCAGAATGGTCATTCCTATCTTCTGGGTGGCTCCTGGGCAGGGAGCTCAAGCACGGGCGCATCACAGAGACACAGCATGTGTTGCTTGACCATTTTCTGCTAGCTAATGATTTGGGTGGAGAAAGGATTAGGTAAAATGAGAGACAGGGGAGGCAGTGAGGGGAACAGTGGAGGAGAAACAAGTTGCCAGTGTCTACCTTATGTTTTTCTCTAGAAATTCAGACTTGTTGTGTTTGTCTCCCTAGGGTGCCTTGACTGTTGGGGAAGAGATTACAAAATAAATAATGGAACAACTGGAACCATCCATGAAACAGCTGCAATGACAACAGTGGGCTACTTCCCAAGGGCTGCTTGGGAAATGCAAAGGAAAACCTTGCATTGCACTGCCAAATCTAGGAGAACATTTTTGCGAGACTGAAGCCATGATAGCTCACCCCAGTCACATAATCACATCCTTCCCTTCACTTACTCTTATTACACAGTGGTATGGATTTGATTATTCTGTCAGCAAATACCCTACATCCTTGAAATGGATGAGTATGACATGTTTGGAAATATGGAGAATGCCAATAGGTTAAACATAATTCACATAAAGCTAATAAAAAGAACAAAAATAATTTACATATTAATCACAGAGTTCTAATCTGCCAGAAGACAGCAGGAAAATTGATCTCTCACAAGTACGGACTGAGAAAGTAGGTTGAAGAGGGAATTGAGCTCAAAGACAGGACGTGGCGTGACTTTCATCACATGCAGCCTGAATTTAAAAGCTACCAATTTGGTAGGGAGAAATCCATTAGCCACAGTGCATCAGCCCTTGCCGAGTACATGGGGATTCCATAGCTGCTCTGAAGAAATTCACATTGACCAGGACAAAAAGCTGCTTATACACTGGTATCCATGAGAAATCTCATATAACCTTAGCAAGACAGACACACACTACAGTCATTTTAAAAATGACTAGATAAATTACAGGGTGAGAAGTTAAAGAGCAGCTCAGAAATACTAGTTGATCTTGTTCCTGAAGTTAATGGTTATTGTATCCTTTATTAGAAAGGCTCTCAATACAGTTGTCAAGTGTTGCATGTACGAACTCAGACACACAGTTCTGGCAGCTGAACGTTGTATTTGTGTATGTGTGTGTGTATGTGTGTACATACACTGGAAAAAGGATGAGCTGAAATTAATGACTTTACTTCTGGAATTAAGATTCCCAGGGAGGCTAATTACAGCATACCATCACTAGTAAGCAGGTATAACACATGGAAGTATACACAGAAGTATTGTTAATACACCAATACAAACTGCTATGTGCAGCGCACACCTCTGCAGATTATTTAAGTTTGACTGTAGAGAGATTCTGTCTATCAGCACAATATTAAGTATGCTATCGTTTCAGAAAAAAGGCGGAGTCCTTGCCAAAAGGCAAAATGATGGAAGCTGGCCATGGTATCTGCCCACCACTGATTCCTCTAATGCCAACAGTGTCTGGCCATTTATATTTTGAAATCTTAACTATTTCACCAGCTCCTGCCCTTGAAAAGTCATTACTGTAGCATTAGATCATGTGCTTTTACTGGTTTATGAACCTCACCTGAGTTTTTAGCTGAAGTTTTCCATATGGGTTCAGTGTCTCAAACTACACAGCCGCTTGTTTTGTAAGCTCTGCTGAGAACAGTCTGGCTCTTTCTGCGAGGGGTGGCTAAAATAGGGACCTTTGCTTATTTCGGAGGGGAAGAAAAAATGTTATGATGACTTTTTTAAAGTGGTCCCATGCCTTGTAGGAGACTGTGAAATTTAGCAAGGTGACACTTCCTCCTTAGTTTTAAGAATATCCACGTAATTTTAAGGCTTAGTTTTTCTATATGGCTACCATCACCTTTTTTGACAGCAGTATGATTCCAGCCCATCTTTGAAATGAGAATATCTAAACCAAAGAAAGCAACAGTCAGCCGAGGAGAAACGAGTCTACCTTTGTTTTCCTTTGCCTAGCATGCACTGCATGAACCAGTGCTCTCGAGGTAGGGGCAGTCAGTACACAGGGAAGCAAAGAAGATGCTAAGAAGAGGCAAACCCTGCAACAAATCCAATATCCTTAGCATTAATACGTAGATCCTCTGGTATAAACAATGCACAAAGGTAGAAAGTAGAGCTTTTACTTTATACTGACTAATATAACCAGTCATTTTTTATCCATCTCAGAGACTTAGGAGCCCAGAGAGTTGGCCTTTTCATGTGAATGCCAGCCATTTGCGGTCATGACCCATGATACATGCAATACGCATTTTAATTTCAAGCAGACTTTTGAGGCACATCTAGCATTGCCCCAGGTCCAGTCATAGTAGCAAAGAGACATTTGAAAATCATTCTAAAAGACAATCCTGATGACTCCTTCTTTCCTGATACTGCTTCACCTGATCAGAGAAGAAGGAAGGGCAGAAGGCAGTCTGGAAGGCTGACTTTCTAACTATCACGTGCGGGGGTAGGCTGGGACCCCACACATAATGGAAGTGGGTTTTACAAGGTGTATAGACATTGGCACGCACAGATGTAGGTTAGAAAATAGCATGCATTTCTTTTGTTGCCTGCAGAATGCATAAGTAAGTACATGTATTGGCAGAGGTCAAAGGAGACTACTTCAGATCCACTCACTCTGTGATGGGATGTAGTTTGCAGGAAGGGGCTAAATTAAAGATCTCCAGGTTTATTAAGGACTCCTCATGCTGAAGAATGTAACACTCTCAGGTTTTCTCCTGCCTCCTTCTGTGGCCTGTAATTTGGACCTATAATACAAGATAGGCCAGGGTACTTCAGTAGTTACCATATTGAGAATAGCTGTTGCTTCAGGCACTGCTGACATAGATAACTATGGGCCAGCACGTGCTTTATTTAGTCAAATTAGGTCTGTCTGATGCTGCATAAAATCCCATTGAGACAGTTTATTCAGCATAAGCCAGGTCAGTGACTTTGGCTAAACGTGCATAAGAAGATAACAGTGGAAAAGAACAAAGTCCATCAAACCCAGAGGTTATATCCAGGACTGGTTGTTTGTGGATGCTTAGAAAAGAGTTAAAAAAACAGCTTGGCCAGGGTGATCCTTTTCCTAAAATATCCTGCAGCCTAAGCAGTCAGCCACTTCTTGAGCCAATACGAGGTTTAAAATTGGAGGACCAAAGTTTGCAACATTGCACTGCATTTGAGATGTCTAAAAGAGATCAGTGTTATTCTGAAAAGCTGTACACAATTCTGCAGGTAAGGAAATATCTACATTTCACTACAGTTTACCCATTTAACTCACTTTAGGGTTGGGGCTCCAATAGGATTTTACACTACTCCCAAATTAAGTCCCTGAAGTAGATTCTGTTAGCACCTAGAGCAATTAAAAAGGCATTTTCAAATACTTCCTAAATCCATGCCCCCAGCCTCTCTGAAGATCTGATGGTGGGAACAGGGAAGAATTATGGCTGAACCCAGGAAATATTTTATGTCCCACAATGTAGACAAAGAGTTTGAGCAAATGCTGACACAGCCTAGAAAGGGATGAGGACCATCTTTTAGTGCCCTGGAGCCCTTGTCAGAGTGGAGTGTGAGGCTGCTTAGCATCAAGGGGGCAGATGGTCCAGCTCTCTAGGAGATAACTTGATTTCCACCCACTTCCAATTCTAAGCACTGCAAATGGGCCCCTCTGTCAGTGCAGCTGGCCGATGAAAGCCCACGATACCTCTCATCGGGTCTCTGAGCCTCCCTGGGGAACGGGGAGGTTTTCCCACAGGCAGCAAGCTCCATGGTGTTTGTGTCACTCAGTGTGACTGTATGGGATCTAGTTGCTCAGCACTAGTGACATCGACTGGCGTTGAGTCTAGAAGAGCTGGTGGTGAGAAGGCAGGAAGATGAATGGACACACTCGACGTGTCTCTTGGAAGAGCTGAAGTAGAAAGAAGCAGCTTGGATCCACAGCTTATCATACCTAATCCCATATCTTTTTATGCCCTGTTTGAGACCAAACAAGTATTTCGGATGGAGCATTTGGCATGTAAATCAGTGCAGCCCTCAGCCGGGGTCAGCCAAGGCAGGTTCTGTTTCTGGAAATGGGAAAGGCATGCTCTGCCTCTCCAAAGACTTCTCTACAGCTGTCACTCATGGCGGAGGGAAGGAGCCAAGTTGCACCAGGCAGTACACATTTCTTGAATAGTTTTTGTACTGTCAACAGCTGGTGATTTCTGTTCACAGTCAACAGACTGCCAGAGCTGGTCTATTTTGGGTCTGTATTTGCCCCCAGTCTGACTCTGGTGGACTCTCAGGTAGGGGTTCAGTTCTGCCCACAAGCCTTTGGAGTCAGGAGAAACCTGTTTCCAAACCATCCAGGAAATGGAGCAAGTAGTCAAACAGAATAATCCTCCTCGTGTGCGCCTCTCCTCCCTGGAAAGTAACCACCTTGTCCTTCTCCAGGGTCGCCCACCCCTGATCCCTGTCCTGTCCTGTTTTCAAGGCCTGTGCTTCGAGTTTGTTTGTTCATACTTGTAAAGCTCAGCTGAATTTAAGTCTTCTAAATTTCACCCCAGTGAGTAAAACAGAAACAAAAGGTTTGACTGAACTTTCCCCTTCCTTTCCACCCTGGTCTGCAGGTGAAGGCTACTCCCTCCCTATGCTTGTATGTGGGCAATAATGACACTGAGCAGACTCAAGAGAAGAGATGTGGATGGAGTAGCACTGCATCACACCCTGCATTATAAAATAACAAGGTTTTCTATTAAGGTCACTTTGCCCATGGGAGAAGTTTGGAAACCCTTCCTCCAGCCTCCCACAGTCACATAACTGTTACCTTCTCAAGAACAAGAGACTTTCCTATTTTGGGCACCCAGAGACCCACACCAGACAGAAGAGGCGTGCCCCACTACTGAGCCATATGCTGCTTTGCTATGGGAAAGCAGGACTGGTGCTCAATCCTGCAAAAACAAGAGCTATTCAGGCATTTCTGAAGAAGACAAAGCACCTTTCTGAGGTAACTCATTTACTTGGAGACCTGGTCTTCTCCCTTCAGCTCTGCATGTCCCAAACTCTTGCATCGCTAATAAGCCCTTGAACATCCAGAACTGAAGCGCAAGCCCACGGCTTGCATGGAATTACACAGCAGACAACTGCAGCTTGCTTTGGCTGTGAGAGTGCCTTAAAATCTGAGTGGGGAACATGAAATAAGTCTCAGGCAGCATACGCGATTGTTCCAGTATAAACTGGGATACAGAGCAGAATAGGTTTGATTTGATTTGACAAGGCTCTTTCCAATGCGAGTGGCTTTATCTTGCTAAACTTAACAGAATGAGACTGACAAAGTGTTTCCCTTGAACTAGGGTTTTCTGAGAACATTTGGGCTTTTATTTCGATTGTGCTTACTTGGTGAACAAGAAGCTTTCTTCTGCAAGCAGAGACATAGTAAATACAGGAGCTCCAGCCAACGGGATACTGGTCTGAGAGTGGTCAAGCCTCAGCCCAGACTGGTGGAGGTGCAGAGGAGCCAGATTTTGGCTCTAGCCAGCCAGCTCGGAATTTCCTGACACCTCACATGCCAGGAGCATCCAGGGCGGTGGGGGATGACAGGACCTGCAGGACACAGCTCCTGTTCCTCTCCCCTCGGCTGTCATGGGGGCTGCAGGCAATACAGATCATGGCCATACTGGATGCATAGACTAGCATAATGGATGAGTCTCAGATGACCCTTCCTCTCCTGTTCTGAGCAGGAGTCAGCCACAGGCAGATGCTGGGCTTTGTCCCCAGGGACTGGCATGTATGATATGGTATCAATTACATATAAGATGTTTTAAGAAAGGCAGTCCTCTATAGGAAGCTTTTCACCTAGGGCAGGAACACTTCTGATTCTGTGTCTGTTTGGTCCACACAATGTCACCTTTGGACTGCACAGGGTACAAGGCTATGGGGCATCATGTTTCACATCTGCTTTCTATTCCTGAGCCTAACAGCTTTCTCCCTGACCCACACATAGAATCACAGAATCATAGAATGGTTTGAGTTGGTAGGGACCTTAAAGGTCACCTAGTTCCAATCCTCCTGCCATGGGCAGGGACACCTTCCACTAGACCAGATTGCTCAAAGCCCCATCCAACCTGGCCTTGAACACTTCCAGGGAGGGGGCATCCACCACTTCTCTGGGCAACCTGTTCCAGTGCCTCACCTCCCTCACAGTAAAGAATTTCTTCCTTACATCTAATCTAAATCTACCCTCTTTCAGTTTAAAGCCATTACCCCTTGTCCTATCACTACATGCCCTTGTAAAAAGTCCCTCTCCAGCTTTCCTGTAGGCCCCCTTTAGGTACTGGAAGGCTGCTATAAGGTCTCCCCGGAGCCTTCTCTTCTCCAGGCTGAACAACCCCAACTATCTCAGCCTGTCTTCATAGGAGAGATGCTCCAGCCCTCTGATCATCTTTGTAGTCCTCCTCTGGACCTGCTCCAACAGGTCCATGTCCTTCTTATGTTGGGGGCGTCAGAGCTGAATGCAGTACTCCAAGGTGGGGTTTCACGAGAGCGGAGTAGAGGGGGAGAATCACCTCCCTCGACCTGCTGGTTATGCTTCTTTTGGCACAGCCCAGGATACAGTTGGCTTTCTGGGCTGCAAACGCACGTTGCTGGGTCATGTTGAGCTTCTTGTCAACCAACACCCCCAAGTCCTTCTCCACAAGGCTCCTCTCAATCCACTCATCGCCCAGCCTGTATTTGTGCTTGGGATTGCCCTGACCCACGTGCAAGGCCTTGCACTTGGCCTTGTTGAACTTCCTGAGTTTCGCATGGGCCCACCTCTCAAGCCTGTCAAGGTCCCTCTGGACGGCATCCTTTCCCTCCAGCGTGTCGACCGCACCACACAGCTTGGTGTTGTCAGCAAACTTGCTGAGGGTGCACTCAATCCCACTGTCCATGTCACCGACAAACATATTAAACCACGCTGGTCCCAGTACCGACCCCTGAGGAACACCACTCGTCACTGCTCTCCACTTGTACATCAAGCCATTCACTGCAACTCTTTGAGTGCGACCACCCAGCCAATTCCTTATCCACTGAGTGGTCCATCCTTCAAATCCATGTCTCTCCAATTTAGAGACAAGGATGTTGTGCGGGACAGTGCCAAATGCTTTGCACAAGTCCAGGTAGATGATGTCAGTTGCTCTTCCCTTATCCACCAACGCTGTAACCCTGTCATAGAAGGCCACCAAATTTGTCAGGCACAATCTGCCCTTAGTGAAGCCGTGTTGGCTGTTACCAGTCACCTCCTTATTTTCCATGTGCATTAGCATAGCTCCCAGGAGGATCTGCTCCATGATCTTGCCGGGCACAGAGGTGAGACTGACTGGCCTGTAGTTCCCCAGGTCTTCCTTTTTTCCCTTTTTAAAAACGGGGGTTATGTTTCCCCTTTTTCAGTCAGTGGGAACTTCCTCAGACTGCCACTACTTCTCAAATATGATGGATAGTCAGTTAGCCACTTCATCCGCCAGTCCCCTCAGGACCCATGGATGCATCTCATCAGGTCCCACGGACTTGTGCACCTTCAGGTCCCTTAGATGGTCTCGAACCTGATCTTCTCCTACAGTGGCCAGTTCTTCATTCTCCCAGCCCCTGCCTTTGCCTTCTGCGACTTGGGTGGTATGTCTAGAGCACTTGCTGGTGAAGACTGAGGCTAAAAAGTCGCTGAGTACCTCAGCCTTCTCCATGTCCCAGGTAACCAGGTCTCCCGTTTCCTTCCGGAGAGGGCCCACATTTTCCCTAGTCTTCCTTTTATCACCAATGTACCTATAGAAGCTTTTCTTGTTGCCCTTGATGTCCCTGGCCAGATTTAATTCTATCAGTCAGGGCTTCGGCTTTCCTAACCTGATCCCTGGCTGCTCGGACAATTTCTCTGTATTCCTCCCAGGCTACCTGTCCTTGCTTCCACCCTCTGTAGGCTTCCTTTTTGTGTTTGAGTTTGTCCATCCACATCTCAGAGTGAATGCAGCTATGGCACTGCGGGTGTAGTGACTAAACTCCTGCCCCCAAAGATGACAAAAGATAGACAGGGACACGCACGTGAGGGGCTTAGGAAGATGATAAAATGGCTGGTGTCTGCCTGCTCTGCTAGCCTTTTCCTGTCTCCCTTTTGCTTGAACAGCTTAGATGGCATAGAATCAGCTTGTTTGTTACTTCACAATTTTCCTGGCTATCAGTACTAAAGAGCATAAAACACCGATCCAGGTCATGCTCTGCCAGGACTTCTGGGAAGCACACTACAGATGAGACTTTTCGAAGTGCAGGTGGACTTTGCCATTAAGGTTTCTAATCCACTCCTGCATGACAAGATGTAGAAAACAATATTTGATTATACTACAAAAGCAGTGAGACAACTCTGTCTTTGTGATCCCTGGGGGCCAGATTTGCTGCCAGGCCCAGGCAGCCCTCTGCCAGGAGCCTTGCCAGGCAGGGATGCTGCAGAAGCAAGCAGCTCCAGCCCCAGACCAGCACCTGCCAGGGAGGAGGTGTTTGAGGAGCTGGAAATGGGATCGCCTTATTTTGGTAGCCGAGGAGGCCCAGCAACTATATCATCTCAGCTGCTACCTTCTGTTGGGAGGAAGTGTAGGAAACCTCTGGCCCTTCTCCAGCTGACCTAAGCCAGGCCCTTGTGCTAGCGGTGTCAGATTTTCAAAACAAACAAATCATTTTGATCAGGAACGTAGTTATACAATAGAGTATGCAAGACCTGGCAACGTTGCCTGCATGTTTCTTATAAAACTCAAATAAAATCACCTAGAGAATTTCAGTGTATCATCTGAAAAACCTGCCTGAGTCCCATCTGGTGTTTGAAAACAGCATCTCTGAGTACTTATGGCTGTGGGTCTTCCCGCAGGAGCTCCCCTCCCGGCAGCATCCCACCACAGGGCAGGAGGCAGAGCAGCACCGCTCGCCACGTCCTCTGAGCAAGGCAGCGGCGTGGACAGGCAGCCAGCCACCTCCTCATCTGTTGCTAAGGGAACATGGGGAGACAAGCTATAATTATACCAATAAAGTGTGAGAGACAGCCAGAGAGAGAGAGATATGGAACGGGCATTCGTGATGGTTCCTTCTTTATTTTTATTTCGTTTATTGCTTTGTAAATCACCAACAGAAGGCGTCCAAAACATTTTGTGTGTCGGTGGATGACTGAAATGTAAGTGGGGCCTTTTGTGCAGAACCGTCAACATCTTCCTAGACACAATGGGATGAGAAAAAGTGGTGAACTGCAAAATTTATCCCAGTCACCAGCACCTCCTCAAATGAAACGCACAGAATCAGAGCATTTAAGAAAAAGTGGGGGAAGGGAGGGAAAGTTCATGGAATATGACATTACTTAGGGCTAGGTTGCACCCTGAGGAAGGGAAGTCCCCTACTCTGAACGTCAGCTCGCATAGCTTTGCAGAGGGAATCGCGCTGTTTCAGCCAGGGCTCTCCTAGGGAGGAAACCTCTCCGGATGGCAAAACAGCCTGGAGATGCTATTGCACTTCCCACCCCCTGTGAGAGTCCATCGTTCAGTGCAGGCAACCCGTCCTGCCCTGGCTATGGGAGCCTGGGACAGTCTTACGCCTAAGGTTGGCGCTTAGGCTTTAGGGGAAGGAGAGCAATCAGATCACACCATGGTGCCTTGACCTGTTACCGTCTCGCTAGGGAATCCAGCACAGCCTTCCACTTCATTGAATAAACAATTAATTTCCCAATGTTTTTTATCACTATTCAACAGTCTTTACAACAACAGGCTTATCCTTTGAGCTAAAACACACCCCTTCTGGAAGAATACAGTCTGTTACTGTAAGCCTCACCCTTCTGAACCACTTAATGCAAGTTACAGGGAGATGCTCAATCTGGGAACAAACCGAGTCACTCCCATGTGGGCAGGTGCCTGGATTAGTAGGCAAGTAGCAAAGAATGTGCTAAAAGGAAGGGGGAAAAAGAGGGAGAGAGAGGTTAGAAGGTAATTACCGATATTTAACAATTAGCAGGTTCAGTAGGAGCTGCTGACTCAGAAGGCATTGCACCTCACAAAAGTGGTGGTGTGATCTGCACCCTGCTAGGGACAAAGCATCACTTCCAGCGTTTGAAAGCCAAGCATAATTCCCTGCTGTATTTGTAACTGCAAGGGAACAAACGACCACAGTGATTATTCCTTGTGCCCAGAAGTGGGGTAAGAGCCAGGTAATGCCGTTCACACGGCCTGAGCTCTGTTCCAGCCCTGACTGTGTTCAGGGTCAGCCTTGAACAGCCAGTCTTCTCTGCACAGCAAAGGGCAATGCCCACAGGGTCCACCAAACTGATAGGCTGGCAGACACATTTTTTTTCATAAATTCTTTGTTTCCTCTACATTGGTAAAATGGATATACTTTATCAGTACCATTCTGATACTGCTAGGGAGGGGGCAATGTCAGGGTAGTCTGAAAAAATAAAAAATAAGTACCCCCCCCCAAATGATAATATGCAACATCTATTGAGTATTGGGCCAGATCAAATCTCAGATCAACAGACACAGCCCTGCTGATTTCACCCAAATTGTAGATGGCCCTCCAATGTTGCAGTATGGCTATGTGCTCAGTATATGCATATATGTCTGCCATCACTACAGGAGACAAAAAAGGACAAATTCAGCTCTGCTCTAACTCTGCCAAACCAGGCAGCACTGCAGCAAGGAATCTGGCCCTACATGGCTACGCTCCACTGGGAGCCAGGGCGCTTGCTACCATCCGTTTCTCTTACTGTCAAACACATATTTTTGTGCACACATATTACTTAATTACTGACCTTAATGAAACATGTCAGTACAATGCAGTTCTCTCAAATTCCTTTTAATTTACCCATGCTGAATGCTTGGGGTGAAGCTATTCTAAACAGTTTGCATAATTTCATATGTGCCATTCCCAAGAAACACTATGCATTTTAAACAATATGAACTGGGCCAGAGAGCTAATGAAGTTAAATGAGGCTGGCAAATGATAGTGAACTGGACATGATTTAGCAAATATGTCCTGAAAGGACAATATTTATGAAGACAGAAATCTAGCTGCATGAACTGTGGGGAAGCTTTCTGCAAACAGATGACTGTGGTTCCCAGGATTTCAGCTATCAATCATGCCTCTCAAAAAAAGACCTTTCCCCCTGAATGATCTCTCTACACTTTCAACCCTAAACTTTCCCTTCTCAACATGCAGGGAATTCAAGACTCCCGGTGAAAACTAATGCAACCTCCACAGGAAACAACAAATTTCTTTAGCCTCATTTGTCATCTCTGAGACTGAACAGTTCACATTCACTCAAGTACACATGAAATCACCTCTTTTCTCTGGCAAACCCTGCTTCTCTCCGCCTTGTCCCCAACCTCCACGTTTTTCACAGTTTGCTGATTTCTCAAAGCCCTTAGTTCTGGTAGGGAGCCCAGATCCCACCTGAGTGTTCACCAGTTTGACTTTTCCACACCGGTTTGACTTTTCCACATGGGGCTGCTCAGAGCGAGACAAGCAGCCCGTGGCTGAGGCACATGAGATTTCAGCCTGGAGCCAGACCAAGTCCCGGGTGAGGCAGTTTTTGCTGGCAGTTAGAGAAAACCTTCACCTTGGTGGTTTTGTGAGCACGTGCCTGTGCCACTCTGCACACTTGGTGTTCAGCAAGGGGGGCGGTGGGGATCATTGGTCTTTATCCCTTGTCTCAAGGAAAGCCCATGGGATCCTGCTGAGGAGATTATTTAACTTGACAGAAGACAAATACAGAAGAGCTGTTGAATATTTTTCATCCTTTTACATGCAAGACCCGTGAACAGGCTTACTTTAAATGCAGAAGGGGAAACAACTGAGGCACAGGCTGCTCGATGAGAGGGCTGTGGACTTCAGGCTTCAGGAGTGCCTCAGCAACCCTAGAACAGCTGGAAGAGGACTGTAAGCAAAGAAGTCTCTGTCAGGGCACCAAGGCACGAGCCAATGCCTGCAGCAATGTCTGCATAAGTGCGACACTGATCCAGGCATGAGGAAGACTGATGTAGAGTGGGGCTACAGTGAGGACATCCCTCCCTGCCACCCTAGAGAAGAGTGATTGTTAGGAATGGAGAACCCTACATAGGAAAACACATACAGACATTTTTAGTGTTTTATCTAGAGCTAAAGACTTCTTGTGCCCGCTAGAGTAAAGAGCAGCTGGGTTCGTTTGCTTTACTCTTCACACTCTTTGGGACTGATCGTCTGAAGGATCATTCATCACTGAAACAAAGGATGATAAACCTAGAGTGCCCTCTTAGCTGGCAATGGGAGGTGTGTTTAAGGGGGTTATTGTATCTTCCTTCTCAGATCAGTTCTGGATATAGAGGGAAAAAACCCACACATTTTTTCCAGTGTGATGCTTACAGCTGTATCTGAAAGCCACTGGAAAGAATTAAAGTCTTTCCCTTGATCTCGCAGATTTTCTAAAATAAAAGGCCAACAACTCTATCTCAAAGGCTCACATTTTCTCAGCAAGTATTTCTATTATCTATCTTCCCAGCTACAAATACAATTCAATGTGCTAAATGGAGACTGTTTTTCAGCATCTTGAGCCATTTTGAGCAAAGCAAGGCTAACATTGATTGAGAAGAATCACGGAGGAGAACAGATTAGTGATGTGCTGTTCTCTCAGAGCTAAGAAGCATCCCTGACTGAGCTGGAAACAAGTGTTGTCCAGGATGGCCCTTTCCAACAGTTCTTCCTGTTGCAGTTATCAGACAAAGGGAGAAATTTTAGATTTTATTTCCTTGGGAGAAAAATGGAAGTTGCAACTGCATTTGTTCATTTATCTGCAGGGACAACAGCAATGAAAGTGATACAGGAACCTAGACAGATACAGACAGAGATCAAACAGAGGAGCAGCTGGATACCTGACACAAGCAAACACTTTTGAACAGGGCAATTTCTGATCTTTTGAGTCAATACTCCAAGGAAAAGGACAGCTGAACAGTGACAAAGGAAGGAAACATTTCTAACCTCTCTGAAACATCCCTCCCTAACCTCTCCTTCATATCCCACCGATCAAGGCCTCTGAACCAGTAAATCACCGTGTGCCACATTAAGGGTTTTCCTGCTCGGGAAATGTTTATGCCTCTGATCAGTCTAGTAGAGCAAAACAGTTTTTTTGAAAGTCAGCTTAACGTGATGGTTAGACTTTCTAAGCTGCTAGAAAGTGTTCATCATTCAATCAATTTGTGTTTCCAGGTACAGGCAGTCAACAGATGTAGGACACTATTTGGCTATGAGCTAAGCAGAGTAACTGTGTCACAGGAAAACAGAAAGATGCTTGTCATTAGCGAACCCCTACACAAAATGATTTGCTCCTTGCTTATAGGCAATTTTAACCATTTGTTCTCATATAGCATAACTGTTGCATTGAGACAGATACTGTTTTCAAAATCCGCTGCAGTACAGAAGAGGCGAAGAGAAGGGGCTGCACCTATAAATCTGCACTTCACTGCTCTGAATACAGCTGCACTAATCCTCTGTGTGGCACTGTGTTCTGGCAGAGGGGTCTTACTCAGGATCCAGCCATCTCCCCAGATCCAGTGACATCAAAGGGTGAGCCCCCACTGGGGTGAGGTGGCTTTTGAGCAGCGGTGACCCTGTCACACAGTGTGCAGGTGCATCTCTGTGATACACACCCATGGGTGTGAGCTACTAATTATTTCTAGACCTCAAAGACCCAGCCTGTAAGCTTTTGGCATGACTAACCACCCTTGTCCACCCACTTCCTACCCCTGCAGTACATTCATTCTAGAAGTCCGGCTCTTAACAACTGTGTTGGATACTTGCTAATTTACCGTAAGCCAAAGCTTAAACACCTACTGACCCACCGTGATGTACGTGTTGGAGATCTGTGGATGGAGAAGGCAGTGTTTACTGCATGCTTAAGTGCATCACAGCTTCCATTTTGAGGCAGGGCAGTCCAGCCCCGCAGCTTTCCCACGTCGGACAACGCTGCTCTTGTTCCAGACAGAGGCATGCTCAGTTGGCAGCGGTAAGAAAAATTTCAGGACAAATTCTGGGTATATATTGCATATTTACAGACTGTACTGATGATTGTTTATCTACACATACAATACGCATCACGTTATTCACAGAGCACTGTGTCCGTCTGGCAGAAAAACCCTAATTTTTGGAACAAAGCATGATTTTCTTTGCTTTTTTCCTCAGCAGCAGCTCAGACAGAAAAAAAATGGACGACTGTTCTTTTAAGGAAAATGAAAGAACCCTTCTTACATCCTTCTTTCTAAAATTGCTTAGAGACTGACTTAAGCCAAGTCAAAGGCTGGCAATTGAGATATGCTCCTTTTGAAGCTGTGGTGTCTCCTCATTGTTTTGCTATATTTACCTCCAGGTTTTCAGAAAAACTCCATGTCGATATAGCAGTATATGCATGAAATGCCAGGTAAATACTGGAGGAAGCCAGAGAAAGGAATTTACACTAGAAAATCAGCTTGCTTTCATAATGCTGGAGTGTCTGTCATAGCTAGAGAGAGAGAGAGAGACAGTCCAATAAAAAAGCAGGAACTTCTCCTATGGCACTTCTAGACCCAGGAGTTAATTATTGCACTTCCAAGCGTGGATGGGAATTACCATCATTTCCAGTCATTTCCAAATGACTGTAATTGTGTATGCCTCAGGAGGAGGCAGGTTTTCATGCGTTACCTAACCTGGGCTGTACGTTTCTGTCCACAGCAGGATGAGCAGGAGTGCTTCTTGGCTTCCCAGGATTGGGTCACAATGTCATCATGGAAAAACTGCTCAGACAATATTGTTATCAAATTGTACGCTCATTAAGAGGTATTTTTTGAAGAACGAACAAAAAACAAAAATAGGCAAATCTCACCAAAGGGCGCTAGTGGCTCTAAAGCAAGTACATATATGGATGCGTGTGTATACCTTCAAGACATACATACAAATATATAGCTATGTGTGCACTAGGTATATCTTGTATACCTGGAGGAGTTAGATAGGAATGTCACTAAACAAATGCTAAACAAAGGCAGACAGTCTTTTCTGGAGAAAAAATGTCCAGTCATATTCAGTTGTAGAGAGAAGTTGACCAGCCCCAGAAGAAAAACAAGGAATAGTATTTGCCTTGCCTTGCATCAGGTTTTCCAGCCTCTGCCATGTATGTTGCCTACAGGGCTGGAGAGCAAAGCTATGGCAGAATGGATGTAACACTGCAGTGCTGTCGAGAGGCAGGGCAATGGGTTCAGGCATTCAAGACCCAGAACAGGACCACAGGACTCTCCAGACCCTCCTTTTTTACCTAGTTCAGAAAAAAACTAAACATCAACCCCTCCATGGATCATTAGTGCCAAACTTCTGCCTCTCCCTGGATGCATTGAGGAAATCAGTCTCCACAAGGGGATTTCACCTGAATTTTCCCCCTCAGCCTTCCTGACGGTGATTTGGCCCCCACATGCTTTTCCTAGAGATGATGTAGTCGAGTGACTCGCAGATGAGTGGGAACTAGGGGAATCCTGGTTCCATATTTAGCTCTTGACTCAGTACCAGACCTTGGAGGAGTCACTTGACCTTCACAGAGAGCACTCAGTCTGGGTGGAAAATGGGGAGAGAAAACCACAGAACACTGCTCTTGCTGGAAACCAGAAAACCTGCTTTTCTGGATGGAGAACAGCTGTATATTTCCGTTAAAACAAAGTGTGGTTCATCAGATGCATCTGACTGCTACCACACTGAATCCTTTATTAATTAATCATTTAGGAGGCTCTCTCTTGGTTTATGGTCACTAGATGCAAGGGGGCTTGTTTGTTTATAGAGAGGAATATAAGTGTGCTAACAGCAAATGAAAGTCCTCCTGCTCCTAACAGTACTTTCTCACTTTCCTATTTGGGCATTTAAAACATAAGGTGCATCTTTCTCTCATCGTCAAATAACATTCCATGAAAATAAGAAAAAAGAAGAAAAACACAACTGAGTTGTTCACATTATAATAGCTGCCATAATTGCATTTACATGCAATATACTTTTGCTGATTAGTTTGCATGCGACTGAAACAAGAGGGTAAATAAACACTCAACGAGGGCTTTGTTTTGCCGTGCAGTAATTGCTGTTCATCAGAACTATTGTGGTGGAGGTATAAGTCAGCTGAACTGCTTTTCTTTTTATTGAAAAAACAGGAAAATGTAATTTATTTCTGTACAAGACCCTCTAAAGATAGCACAATCCGAGAGTTTCCATCAAGAGTCAAGTGGATTCAAACACATTTTGGCATTCCAGCAGCCCCCTCCCACATTTAAGCTGCTATTCCCATGTGCCTGTTACTAAATATAGCAGCAGCTTTTCAGATTGACAGGAGAGTTCCTGATCCTGGCTCCTGGGCTTTGCTTCATACGCTCCTAATATGGTAGAGCACTGCAGCCAAGTGAGCGCTCAGGGAGGACTCGAGAGGGTAAACTGGGTCCGCAGGATCGTCCCTCCCCAGTTAACCACGCCATGGGAAACTGAGCCGCAACAGCCACAGAGAAGCTGCACCTTAACCTTTTGGTGTCTTGGCTCCGGATCAGCTGTCAGCGAAGCAGACTGGCTTCTCACGAAAGTGCATGACTGTTCAATACTGAATGACGCCAACCTCAAGTTGACACCAGCACCGAGTATTCCCACTTGTCCCCTATCTCTCACAGCAGCAAACCAGCATACAGAAACATCTGGTTAGGGCAAGAAGGGACAAAATGCTGACAGTGTTTGTTGTGAATGTGGTTTAGGCTCATAAATGGACATGTAAAGCAACATGGGGGTCATTTTAGTCACCCTCCCCATCCTAGTTTTATGAGCAAGACAAAACTTGTATGCAGTGCTGGCTTGCACATCTCTGCCAGGGCCTTGAGCTGTGGAGGCCATGCAGATAGAGCCTGAGAGATTATTTCAGAGAGCAATAGTTGATTTAATCTACAACTATTTGCCAATGTTTTTATTACTAATTTTAAAATCTTTCCTGCATGACTGTATGAGTTTAGCAGGAGTCCCTGAAGCCACAGATCCTGGAACTCCATCAACAGAGCTACAAGGAAGAAATTCGCCTCTTTGCAGAGGGTCAGCAGGTTTGCTTGAAAAAAGCTACAAATGTCGGACAGTCCTTTTGCTGCCCCTCATCCTCACAATGAGCATTTTTGCTCCAAAGCCCATTCTCCAAAGTCCCTAGCATCTCTAGCTCATTAAAGATCTCTGCTCCCTTTGCCATCAATCTGCAGACACCTGGGAGCTCTGAGAATACAGTGTTTGGGACTTTCAGCCCCAGGTGGTGGTTTCCCAAACCATAAAAGCACCCTCTGGGCATGCAACAGGACCACTCATTTACACACTCCCAGCTCTTTGGAGGTTCATAGGGAAATATACTTTATAAGTCTGTACTGCACGAAGGCCAGCTGAAACAGAATTCATGATGGGAAAGGCATGGAGAAGGATACTTTAAAGCAGCAGCAAAGTGTAACCAGTTACCAGTACAAAAGTGGGGAGGAGAAGAAGGAAGAACTTCTTTGGCATAAAATTTACTGTTTAGAAATGTATCATTTATAGCACATTGCATCCATTCTTAAGTGGTCATGTATACCACTCATTCCTTTTTATTGATGGGAGGGAGAGGAAACAATGCACAGAAAATGGAAACAATTTATTCAGATTGCAAGGTAGGAGACGAAACATCCCAAATTCCAGAATCTTTGGGTAAAGGACATCTCTAGCAGGGTCAAATGCTCAGGGAAGCGTTTACATCTTGAAAACATTTTTATCTTTGTGGCTGCTGTGGATGGATAAGCTCCTGTAACTCTGGTAGGTAAAGGCAGATGGGAAATCCCTGCAGGAACATCTTTCAGTATGTTAAAGCTCCACTGAAGCTTATGGCAGAGTTTTCATCTTTTTTTCCTGTGTTTCATTTCCACTACCAGTGACGCATGAAGGAAGCTAAAACTGCAGATAAATAAAGGTTCCTGTTGCTCAGGTTCCCTCAGTACTGAAAGTGACAAATACACATCATTTATACTCAGAATAAGCCAGTAGCTACGGTGTGTATTTCTACCACTATAAATTGAATAAATAGATTGCCTTTCACCACCTTGTTAAGCCCCGCTGCAGCAAACTCCTCTTTATACATTGATCCAACCTACCAGCTAGTGTTCATCAACAATAAATCAAAAGTGTGATCTAAAATACCTGCCTTTGGAAGGTAAACTGAAGTGGGCCACCAGAAAAAAGGTTCAGATTGGAGGTATCGCTCTGAAACGAAATACTCTACCAGTGGCTCTTGGACATGCTCACTGAGGGAAGATAATCACCTCATCTCCTTCAGGGTAGTTTAGGTATGCATTTAGGCAATTCAGAGCATCTAAGCTAGACAGTATGAACATCCCCTCACATGGGAGGTTTTTGTTGATCACCATCTCAGCATTCTTCATTCATTGTGCTGTACGTCATTTGTCTTTTCATTCAAATGCCTGTTTACTCAGGATTACTAGCAGGTCAGAAAAGCCTAACTTCATATGTCTATATAAACTGCATATATAGATAAATAATTTCATATCAAAGGCAACATTTTGTTGGCTTGTGAATGTTTATCTTCTTTAGATAAGATCTCCACAAATACGAAAATCAGTTCAACCTACTTTTGCAATGTTTAAGCAGAAACTCTGAGTTTCCAAGCATTTCTTTTCATTCTTGCTTCCCCAAAACAAAAGTTAGGCAATTGAAAAAAAAGGGGGGAGGGGCAAAAAAACCCCAAACCCAAACAAACAAAAAAAAATGATGAAATACAGTCGTAGTGCCAAATCCAGTCTTTCTACAGAAAAGTCTTATTTAAATATCAGCCTGCTACGTTTGTTTCCAGGTCCCAGACTTAGGTTGGTGAGTGCTTCAAATTGTTGCTGGGAGCTGCCCAAATCCCGTAACGAAGCTGATGAGGTAGATTAGGTAGAATGGATTCCAGAAGCAGCTAGAAATAAGTGAGACATTGCTGATGCCCTCTGTGTGGCCAGGCAGTCCCCAGATTCTCTCCTAGAGGAAGCCTCACCAGGCTTGTCACAGGCTGCTGCCAGGGCAGCACCTTGCAGTACTCTAACCTGAAGTTTAGACTAGGAAAAATCAGGGTCCCTCCTGTTGCTTGAGGTGTTGTGTTGGAAGATACTGCCTGGAAAGTTCATTATGTGGGAACCTGAAAGCCAGCAGATTCTGGAAAT
The DNA here is from genome assembly GCF_018139145.2 of Gymnogyps californianus. Taxonomy (NCBI): domain Eukaryota; kingdom Metazoa; phylum Chordata; class Aves; order Accipitriformes; family Cathartidae; genus Gymnogyps; species Gymnogyps californianus. Next base: position 179,944,927 of record NC_059471.1, read on the forward strand.
ACTCAAAAACAGCCTAACTCATTGGCAAAGGTGGGTGCAGTTGGGCTGTGACAGTGCAGTCATGACTTGCAACTGCATCCTGGGTTGCTCCTCTTGCCCATCTCCTCGCACCTTGCACCTTGCACCTCCTCTTGCCAGGTTGTCCGCCAGCTGATTCTCATCCAGCCCTCGGTCTTGGCCAGGTTCAGGGAAAAAAGGGAAATTGCACCATCTGGATCTGCTGAAAAAAAGTCACGGAGCAGCATGTCACCAGCATACTGACGACACAGCAGCCAAACCACAGCTGCCACGTGAACGCTCAGCAGGAGCTGTGACAGAGCGGGTCTGGTGGGATGCACCTCTGAGTTTACTGACAAGGGAAAAACTGAGCTAATGATCAAATCTTGCCAGATCCTGTCAGTAGAGGCACTGGGACTCTCTGATCTGCTTCATTCAAAGTTGTTGGCAGAGGAAGCAAAGTTAGCAACGCCATTTTGACTTAATCCATCATTTGCAGCAAGAAGTCCTGCTGAGAGAGCAGGGAGACCTCTAAGTCCTAAACATGATTGCAGGAGGACAGAAGCAGCAGCTGAGCCCTGAGCAGTGCTGGTGTGGCTCCACAGCCTCTCTTGGGCAGGAAGCCTTGCACTGAAGCAGTAATTAGAGGCTGATCAAGACATATTAAGCAGAGGCTGAAATGGTGTTTGCTTAACCATACTTCTGTAGACATCTACAGTTCTCACCCACAGCAGACCAAGGTATTCGCAGTTCTCTCTTTCCTCTTAATGCACTTGCCTTGCAGCCTCCAGTTCCCCTCACATCTGTATAACCAACATAAAGCAGATCCTGGTATGAGCGTGGCCAGGGAAACACACAGCTTGGCACAAACTAAATACCTGATGTTTTACCCACCTTCCTAAGCACTTGAGGCTGCTAGATGAAGGCTGAGTTGGGCGGCTCTCCACGGGGCTGCTGCAAGAAAGATGAGCACCGGGCCATTGTTCGTGAAACTGCTGAATATTTTGACCTTTTAATTCCATTTCATCCCTACAGCTGAGGCATAAAAGGCATCCTGCGTGGAGGAGTTCCTGGTGGAGTGAAGACTTGAATACACAAACTCCTACATTTGTGCATTTGGATGTACTGGCTGGCTTTTTCCATGCCAGCGACAGGCTGTCCTTGAAAATTAAGGTGATTCATCTCAATTCAATCTATACTAAGACATTTTAAAGCCACTCATTTACCCTGCATCATACAGACACTTAACACAGGCACATTATTATTCTTTGTAACTTACAGTGCTCCTTGGTTCTTACTGGCCTCCTGGCTTAACTCCTGGAAGTTTTATGTTCTCTAATATTAGATGAATAATGTATTTGGTCAATTCTTCTTTTAAATCCTGAACCTTCAATTACAGCAATATAATCTAAATCAAGAAAGGGATTTGTGTGGACTTTCTTACACCGACACAGATAGCAGTCCTTGGCCAGTCTTGGATGTAAGAAATGGTCCTGCCAGGCGTATGTGGAGCCTGGCAGGTAACTTTTATGCATCAGGGACTTCCAGAGGATGTTAGGGCAAATGAGCCACATCATTAGATATAATGCCATCTATCTGGTTGCAGACAGGAAAGATTTAACCATTATCAATCTGTATAATCTCCCAGGGATATGCATTTAGGATGTCTTAGTCACTCAGTTATTCCGAGTCTGGAAGATTTCCAATTGCTAAATGCTCTTTCTACCCCTTCATATGAGCTGAGACTTCTTACAACCATGGAAAAGCATATAGATACTGGGATAAAAATCCTCAGCCCATCTATAAAGCTGTATACTGTGACCCCCATCAGCTCAGGTCTGTCCTGCGTGGAGGACCACGGAGCACGAGGAAGGCCATGGAACTTGCCCAAGGTGGTGGCCAAGCTCTTTCTGCGACAGCCCTTGCAGGACGGTCCCTCTCAGGGCATGAGGCACATCTGGCCTGGCATGACGAGACCCCACACCAGTGCTGACAATGCTGTGGAGAAGGATGGGTTCATGGAGGGCCACAGGGATGCTGGCACTAAGGGCCTCCAGTAAGAGGCAGGCTTTGCTGCTCTCACAAGGAAAATATCGTTTTGATTTGGCAGAGATGATGTCCCATTCTCTCTAGAGCTGCCTCCCAAGATTTGCCTTCCTGAAATATCAAGTTTGGGCATATTTTTTAACAAACTGGGCAATTACACCGACTACAGGAAATGCAGATGCTGCCAGCCAGCTCAAACATTTTGCGAACAAAGAGTGAAGCTTCCCGATGCATTATTTATAACCCGCAGGCTGTAATGAGAGGCTGCTCAGTCTAGGGAGTGAAAGACATGGAGAAATCCAGTGAGACCTGGACAGATGAGTTCAGGTGGAGATTCATGAGGCAGCAAGAGAGGGGAAAGGAGAAGGAATGATGGCTAAGGAAGCTTTAAGGCTGCAGGTTTAGTTGTGTGATGGCTGAGAGAGGAAACGAAGTGCTTTAGCAAGTTCTCAGCACTATCCTAACAGAGGATTTAATGCCTTCCCCCAAATGATTTGGACTGAAACCAACTTTCTATTAGCTACAGCATCCCTTGCTCCTTCCACTCTCATATCCCTGACGTTCATTGACAGCCACTACTTCTACCTTTACACCTCCATTCTTGAACAATGCTTACCCTTGAATATGTGTGTTCTAGTGACTTCAGCAGCTCCACCATGTCTCTGCCCTCCCTGTAGTAGCTGGTTTCACATCCTGCACAAGCAGGTCAGGTTCCTCTATTTTGTTGCCTAGGTGCCTGGTGTTTATGTGTGCAAACATTTCCATTGTTTCTTTGCAATCACAGCTGAGCTTGGGCAATAAAAACTCAGTTGACATGGAAAACTGTTAATTTAGTTCACAAGTATGAGATGTGATTGATGAGGGTAGATAATCCTGCTAGAAAAAAAAGGTGCCAGTTTGCCTTGTTACCATCTTAGGGATAAGTAGTTTCCTACACTTACAGCCGGCGGCCGGCAGTCTTGCTTCTGGAATTCACAAATGTAGAGAAATCCAATGTATTTACTGACAAGGCTCAGCTGGGGGAGGCCGGGCTGACAGGCACATAACCTTGTATCCGATCACTCCAATTTCAGGCTTCAGGGCCATGAAGGCAGTAGCTCGGGGAGTTGTATTTAAAGTACACGGTATGGGGAACTGACCTGCAGTGTGTGTGTGTGTATTCAGTGCTGTATCGCCGCTCTGTTACAACTGCTTAAAAATCTTTCAAAGGTTGAAGTCCGCCAGTTTGCACTTAGCTCAACAGAAATGGCAGCCTCAGCAGGTCCGTTCTGTCTGTCTTTATTCCTTTCTCATTTCAAGGGTTAGCGACAAAATGAAGCCATTCTCTCTTTCGTATTCTATCATTAGTAAAGTCTACAATCATCAAGCTATTTTTTTATGCTTGTGCTCATTTTACAGCTGTGTGATGTTTGCGGGAGAGGCCTCGGGGTCACCTCGGGGACACCTACACCTTGATGCAGGGTAGGGAGAGCATAGCACCAAGCAGTGCACATTTTCCTTCCCCTGCCTGCCAACGGGCTTCATTTTCGTCACAGAAAAACCAACTGTGGAGACCAGGAAGCAACAACCTGACTTGCTTGGACTTTCACCCTCTGGGCTCCAGCCCATACTGTAAGACATCGATTACTCAGCTGTGGCAGGTCCCCTTCCCCCCCACCCCCAGTACCATCAGTTCAAAGTCTGCCCAGGAACGAAGCCGATCACAGCAGCTGGCTGGACGAGGCACCTTCCCCACTGGAGTGACTCTGTAATGCTATTATGGGGCAAAAAGCAGCAGATCAGGTTTGTCTCTCTCACGGACTTTGAAGCAGTGTGTCTGCAAATGGACCTCGCTTTTTATTAAAAGGAGCGCAGAACTATATGCTTTTCACTACAAGAACTCATTTTGCATTCTTGTGTTCGGAGGGAACACAAGTAGCAGCTGTATGTGTGGTTGATATGATGCACTGTTATTTGTATAAGGAGCCGGAGCTCAGGGAATTATACTTACTGTTTGTTTGTAGATAGGAAAGATTATTTAAAATTGCTCCCCTATTGTAATCAGCCAATCACCTTTGACATCAAAAATGGTAACAGGAGCTTGCTGCAAAGGTTTGGATTTGCATACATACGTGACTTAAATCTAATTCCGGTGAAAAGCTATCATCTTGCTGCCTTACATGTGAACTTAAAGCCTTAACAAGCTTACCTCAGCCCCATAAGCAAACAATGCCTCCCTCTCAGCAGGCTAATATGCTCTTTATAACCAAGATATCAAAGGGCAGTCCTCCAGCCGAGCTCAAGGCTGTCTGGTGAGCCTACCTGGGATGGCCCTGACACGGGAGCAGGGAAGCCCTTCCCAGCTGAGACACTGGGCAGCGGGACAGAGCCTGAGCCCTCGGCAGCCCGGCATTGGGAGCTATGCAAATGGCTCTCCAATTTCACCTGAAAAACTAAGTGCTGGTCCTCAAAGCCAACATCAAACGCATGCAAAGCCTTATGCAAACAGCACTCGAAGGGAGTTACGTACATAACTAAGGGCTCGGAGAGAGTGCAAGGACAGGCTGGCCTGGTCTCAGCAGCCGCCTGGGGCTGTAAACCAGGGTGGCTCCACTCCCTCTTGGCACAGGCAAACGCCGCGGGAAGCCGGCACACTGCTCCTGCTGGGTTTGTTGGAAAAGCAAGGAAACCACTGTCCTTGGAAGAGCTGGGAAAACCTGGAAATGTGCACCCTGGGGACTCATACCAGACAACAACCCTGCTTTTAGAAAAAACCTCCTGTCATCTGCAGAGTATTGCTGTATTGCATTGGCAATAGTGCAGCAGAGAAAAAAGAGCTAGGGCTGGCTGGAAGGACCCTTCCAACAAAGAAACTCCCAAGGGCAAATGTTTGTTTCTTACTCATGGCAAGCTTTTTTGTGTGAAATTTAATTTTCAGATTTTTTTTTTTTAAATCTCATTCAAAAGTAAACCTTGTCATGGCTGTTGATATAAAAAAAAAAAAACCACTTTTTGCTTATGCTCACAGACTTATACAACTTTCATGACCATCACAACTAACTTTTGCTTCAGAAGGAGAGTAAACAAAACAACTGACATTTATTAGGGTGAGCTTGAAAGTGGCTTTAATAAAAGTGACTTTGAGATGAGCTTAAGGCATTGGTATAAATACCAATGATGCAACTGAATGAAAAATAAAGCAATATGAGATTTTTGCTTATTTTATTCTTCTCCCTGAAGAGAACCTGTATGAATACAGAGCTCTTCTATACCAAGCTACAGATTTATGACATTTATCAGATGTAATAATCATTTCCTCTTACCATATGCAAAAATCCCAACACAACTGAGGCTCTAAGGACCAGAACACTATTTTTAATCTGTGTTTTAGTAGATGAATCAGTGTAACTGCATGGCAGGAAAGGTAAATTATTACTTTAGCCAGAAGTTTTAGCTTTATTTGGTTCAGTTTTAAAAGTACATTCTGATGTGTTTTTCAGTGTGGCAGAAACCTATTAAAATTGTTTTCCACCGACTATGCAAGCTGTCCATTTCACACAAAATATGGGCAAAAGCAACTTAAATTGGCGCTATATCCACTAGCTACAAGAACAAAAAAACTGAGTAATTTGTTGAAGATTGGCTCAGGAAATGACAGTCAGATTAAAAAAACTATATTGCAGACAAGGAGGCATTTTCTAGATGGGAGCAGGATAAAACTTAAATTAAGAACTAGCTAAGCATAAGCCGGAGTCCAGGATCAAATGGGAGCAGAAAAAGGAGAGTATTGGTCTAGCAGGTTCATATTATATTTTAGTCAGGCCAAGATGATCTGAAGGTGAAAATGCAACGACTGATTGAGGAGACGGATAACTGTGAATATGAGATCAGTACAAAAATAGATATAGACAATAAAGGATAACAATATTCAAATATCCTTTAGAGAGTGTCACACAGCCCAGCTGCAACCCACATGTCAGTCCTTAGGCCAGGGCCTCTAAGAGGTCCCCACCAACCACTTGGTCCCAGACCTCATGCGGACCCGAGGCTTCTCAAGACGCTGAGTCACACAGGTCCTCGTGCAAGGAGGGTACAGACTCACATGTACAGAAGGGATTCGTCTGTGAGTAAAATTCTCTTTCAGATTTTGTAGATAGCATTTCAGCTGCTGGTACATGTTGCTGATGCCCCAGTAAAGGAAGCACATGAACACCGTGCTTTGAAATCACCACTTCTTTGTTTGCATTATATATGTAATTGAGTGTTGTGTTGGACCAGTCCTTAAGTTCTTGGAAACTTGGTTTCCCTGAAATAATGCAACTTCCCTTCCTCTCCCCTTTTGCAGGGTTGTCCTTTCAATGAAGAGTTTTAGGGGCACAAGATTTCAGGTACAGCAGCACGTAGTGAAGAGACACACCCCCCCCGCCCCCAGCACTTTAATCACAGATTTGGGTTTCCTTCTGATAGTAACAGCCCAGAAGAAAATAACGCTTTGTTTGGTAAGTAGCAAAAAGTAGCACAAGGGTAGAAAGCTCTAGGGGGGAAACAAAACAATCCCGTTTTTGAATATGGTTATAGGAAAATTTGAACTCCCAGCAATTTTGAGGTGAGATTTTTCTCTTTGTGAGAATGAACTCTAACATGTAGAGTCTTGTGCAGAGAGTCCTTGAAATTGTTTGGCTCTCTGGATACTTCTGCATTAGGGTAAAGGGAAAACCTTGAGGAAAAGCTTCTGAACACCTGCAGAAGGCTTAAGGACACTCGGAGACAGGTTCCTCCTACCTGGCTCCCTCCATGCACCGTGCATTGCCAGCAGTGCTAACTTACTTTACCCGCACAGTTGTATATGGCAATTAAAATGAGCTCTTCTTTCACATGAGCTGGAAACCTGCTTGCTTTGCAGAGTGGTTATGCCCACGGCAATCGTCTCCCAGTGCCTCCCCACAACCCCCTGCCACAGAAGGGCAGACAAATTTAGTGCAGAGAGGGAGGCCCACTGAGCTGCGAGGCGAAGGGATGCTCCCGGGCACAGTGCTACCACAGCATGCCTGCGGCACAGCCTGCACTGCGGTGAGCCCGTATGGCAAATGTTGAGGCACCCACAGTGCCCAGGGCTTGGTTTCCCCTCCCCATTTTTTTTTTTTAAATCTCAAGGGAAAACTAGTGACTCCCGTCCCTCGCTAATGGATGCATTGTACTGGAATACAATAATCTGTTTTCTTGCTTCTTCGCATCGTGCTGCCATTCCCTGGGTGGGAACAGAAGAAGTGGCCCTCTTTACCACAAACAAAGCAGCTTTTAAAACAATTTAAAAAGAGATAGCAATTAAAAAACAGTGAAGAAAGGACTCATCTGTTCTTCTTTAAAGCCTGGGCTAATATCACTGAAAGGAGATCTGGACACAGCTCTGGGAATCTTTTTAGCAGAAACACTTTCTGGGATGTTAAAAAAGAATCGCCCAAAATGTCAAGTGTTTGTTGGTTTTGTTTTTTTTCCCAAAGGGCTCCGCTTATGATGAAAATGCTTTGAAAGAAAATCTGCAACTCCCCTACTCAGCTTTTCAATTCTAGTCAGCTCTGTCCCATACAACACAATAACTTCTTGCTGTTCATATCACAGTAATTTTGGCTAACAGATGTAGGCTCTAAAGTGAAGCAAGCTCAGACGAAGCTACCTGCAGACAGCATAATCACATCTTTAGTGATCTCGACTCTGACATGGATTTTCAGGTTTAAATAGTTACTTCAGCATTTGTTTCACTCAGCCTTTAGCCAGGTGCAGTTTTTAGCTGGGTGTAGTGCTTACTTTCCAAAGCATGCAGTTGTAAAAGCCTGAGCATGGCTGAGCTAGTAGTTTGTGCTCCCTAGAAACTGAGTATCTCCTTTTGTGGCAGCACGCAAGACGCTTCAGTAATATTCAAAGCAGCAAAAAATCAGCAGGAAATTCATGCTTGTGTTTCTCTCATCACCGACCCTCAGCATCCAAACCCATCCCTGCTCATTTTTTGTACCACTATTTCTACTCTGTTGCAGGCTAGTGCATTTGAGGACCGCTCACATCCGTCCTCGTTGAGCTGCTGTGTGTCCCTCTCACAGCCGCTGTCAGAGGTTTTCCAGGTCTGCCAGGACAGCTGGTGCTGGCCAAGGCGCTGCTGCGAGCAGCATCCCTGTGGATGGCATCCCCACTCATGGCATCCCCGCCGATGGCATCCCTGCAGCGCTCGGCTGGGGCCAGGCCTTGAGGGAGCGGGCAGGAGCCCGCACACTCGGATCAATGAGCAGTTCATATACGGCAGTAACACGTGCCCTGCCAAAGCGCTGTAAACACACTCGTGGAAAGTACCTCTCCCAGCTAGCAAATTACATTACCTGCCCACAGCCCTGGCTTCCAGCAGGGCAGAGGCTGGTGCTCGGCGCTCTCACGGGGGATGTGTACTGCCCAGGTCTCCCCCCGATGGGTCCTGCAGGGTGGGTGCCGGCACTGCGCTCTGAGCTGCACTGCCGTGGAAATAATCACCTCGCCCTATAGCCACACATCGAGCAAATGCGATGGATTGACATTTAAACCCCCTTTCTCTGGAGAGGTTGTCGTAAATATATAACGCATAACAGTCTGCCAGAAAACAGGACATACGTATCAGCATTGTGGACTAGCTGCGTGATCACACCAAAGCATGTCACCCTCTCCCTTATTCCCTCCTTTCCTTCTCCTGTCTCTGCTGTGCACTGAGCATCTTGGTGCTCCGTACCAGAAATGGCGATGCCCCTTTCACGGACGAATTTTCCCCCTCCCCTTTGCACTCTCTGGTGCCCCTCTGAAGAGCATTATACTCCCAACTGACAGGACTGGGAGAGGGCTGGAAACAGGATTTTACTGCCCCCACACCCATGTACTTGACCGCCACGTGCACTTTCTGCCTCTTCCCTTAGGAGAGCTCGATCAAACCAGCAGCACAGGGAAGGAATAGAGACTTTCCTCCTGCAACGTCACCAAAAGAAGGGCAGCAGAAATAGCAATCATTCCCATTTCCTCCTCTCACACTTTCCTGAATAGAAAAACCATGAAAGAGTAGAGAACAAGCCACCAGCACTTCTGTGCATGCACTGGCATATGCTGGCAGCTGGCTTACAGGCTAGTACCTGTGCTTTGCTGAGTTCATGTGGATTCGCTGATTTATGGTGAAATTCCAGCTAAGAGCATAAACACAAGATGAGCCACCAGTCACCCTTTTAACGACTGACAAATCACACACTGTTCCTTTTTCATCCCCTGGCCCCTTAACCCAAGATTAGTAGTAAAATGACATTCAGAAAGGCATTTAATTGGGTGGCTTTATCTTAAAGATCACAGGAGATGGACAACCACTAAATAAAACGTTTGTGTCACTGTTCAGTGATGGCTTTCAGAAAGCAGGGGAAACCCTCTTGAGGCTGACTCTTCCCCTGCAAGTTGCTATTTGTAGCCCGCTCTCCACCGGGTCCTGCAAGCCTGCAATTAAATGTGGTGAAAGACAGGCAGTGCTAAGCAACGGAGAGGACAACACACATGGAGCCAGCCCCCAGGCTGGAACAGACTCCGAGCTGTGAACTCAACCTTTCCAGCTTTCGAGGAGCTCTGAACTTCCTCACACAAAGATTAGTAACCAAGCATTCTTCTTAAAATGGCTTAAAGCTAGCAAAGCTGAATTGTGAAGGTCTTTGATGCCAAAACAGAGCTTTCCTTCCCATCCACAGCTGTGCATGAAAAAGATGATAAATTAAATTAGCTTTTGTTTCTCCAACTGTTTGCTGGGACTAAGAGGGTGTTTTTGAAAAAACTCTGGAATTTAACAATGAAATAAAACCAGCCCCATTTTAATATTTGTATACATAAACTGAAAGCAAGAATTCATTTCCATTTGTGCATTGTTCCCTCCCTACTCCCATACCAATTAATGAATATACATCAACTAGCTGAACGATCTGTTGTCCAAGGCTCTGGATTTTTGGCTTAGTGCTGATATGCTTGGCACTGATCAGACTAATTTAGAAGTTATTTGGATGTTCTAGCTTGCTATTATTCCATTTTTTTTTTTAAAGTGAAATCCCAAACAATTATTAATGCTCCAAGGAGAGGCTCAGTTGCTTTAAAAATCTGACCGAATAATACCAAAACAGTGGGACTGTTGCACTCTGAAGAGAAGAGCTCATGATGCCCTTGCCCAGGCTTGTTTTCCCAGAAAGAAAGTGTAGATTGAAGCTGTTGAAGTGGACGGTTCATTCCTCCTTGCCAGGCTCCTGGGCTCTCCACTACCACTGGGAGAGGGGATGTGGGAAGTACAAAGAAGGAAGCATCAGCTTTGCTATTTCAACTCAAAGACCCCGGAGACCCAGCAAATCACTACTACAAGTCAAAGGGCTGTCCCGGGGGACAGAAGCAGAACAAGAAAACCACAGTGAAAAGGTTCCTTAGTAAGGACAAACAGCAAGGTAGCCAAAAGCTGCAGAAGACTGGTGCTGATGGGTCGTGTTCACTGCTCCACAGCAACAATCCCCCACAGAAGAAGGGCTGCAAAGCAGATGAGGGCTTCTCTGAACTTGTGGGAGGGTGGACGACATCCCCTTCCCCAGGGGGCTGGCCATGGAGCTATATTCCCCCATCCCATCTCCAGGAGGATCCCACACCTCGTGTGAACCTTAGACATATCTCCCAGTCCAGTTTTCTCTTGCTGGGATACAAGCAGTCCTTCACTTATATTCTTGGCAGGAAGACTTGCTTCATAAACAAGTGTTTTAAAAGAAGAAGCAGATGCTCTCCTCCTTCAGCATGTAACAACAGCAAATAGCATAATCAGGGGCTGATTACGAGACCGATTTCCGCTCTGTAATTTAAGATGTGGAGCAGGTAATGGCGTGTGCTGCACACCATGTGCCATAGCTTGTGTGCTGATCATTCCACGCCATAACCTCAGCTCCTGCAAGGCAATGCTTTTTCAACAGCATTTCTCATTCCTGGGCAAGTTCTCTTAAGGCTGTGAGAGACGGAATAATGTCCTTATTCCACCTGCAACAAAATGCATGTTCTGAACACATAATCCATAGTTCACAGGCTGAGAAGATCCGAAACCCAGGAGGACTAGGCAATTTTGCAGGATCCATTGTGAAAATGTCAGCAACCGCACAGTTTGTTCCAATGGTAATAAGCTCAAACAGGGTGTTTAAACATAGTGATTTAATCACCCAAATGATAACCCTCGTTATATTGTGTAAACTTTGTCACAAGTTACAGTATGGCAGGGACAGAAAGGGTATCAAAAAAAGGAAGATAACCAAAGCTGTACTTTAAACACTGTTCTGAGCAAAGAAATGCAAAAGACAAGGAGCAGTTTCAATGGGAAGTATCTGAGGTTGCTGAATAGAAATGGACAATGAAATAATAAACAAAATATAACCTGAGCACAACACAGCCCTGGCACTATAAATCAAGCAGGGGCAAAGAGGCACAACATTTTTGAAGGTTGTCAAGCCACACTAAACAGCCAGCTCATCCCTGGAGTGCCACCAGCGTGCCCAGCGCAGCCTGGCAGAGGGACCTGCATGAAATGCACAGGAGATGCTGTAAGAAGCAGAATTCATTGCTTGCATCCAGGCAGAGAGGTTGAGTGGTGGTAATCTCACTGTGTAAGCTGAGAGGTATGCAAAGATAAATAAATGTAACTTAGAAAAGCTTTGGGGTTTTGTTATGTTTTTAAACATATAGCGCTTCAGTAGTTTAGGACCCATTCCACTGAGCTTTAGTTTCACTCTTCACTTCCCAGTTGCAAAGGATTTTAGCAAAGTGGTATGTCCTTCAGCACCTCTCCTTTTCCCCCATCATGGCAGGAGCAGCATGCGATCTATGTTTCTGGCCTGTGTTCTGGTTTCATCTTCTGCTTGTCCCTCGCACCAAAACCTGATATTCAGGCCATCTCTTACAGTTACTGCTTCTTTCTGTGTAACTCCAAAGCCATCTCCTCTCATCCTACCAGATTTTCACCTCTTCCACACTCTTGACTGCTACTGCCTCCTCCTCTCTGGCAACTTCTCTGGAAACATTGCCATCCTTTCCTTTGACATCATGACCAGCACAAGCATAAAAGATAATAATATAAGAAATATTTCTGTTAAGATCATTAGCAGGACTATACTTCCTTCCTGACCCCTTCAAGTCACCCCATTGATTTCACCTTCCACCACATCAAACAGAAGCTTTCTGTCCTACCTCTCAAAACCTCTTGGGATACAATTCCTGTCACGTCATCTCATTTAGAGAAGGTTACTGTCACTCCACCACCAGGAGCATCCTTAGTCGCCTGAATCTCCATTTCTCCCACAAGCCCACGTTTGCCCTCTCCCACTCCTCCCCTTACCATCGGCAAAATCCCTTTCAGCATTCACGGAAGCAACTTTCACCCACCCACCTCAAAGCTTACTTTCCCCATGAACTATCCAGAAGAAACAATCTGAGGAAGGATGGTCATGCAGCGAGCTGGCGCTTCCACTCCCATGAGAGGAAAAGAGGGTTCACACTGCCCCTCTTCCTGCTTCCTTTTGCTTTGCACATCGCATGTGCTTGAAGACCGAGACTATGATTTTCTACGCATAAAACTACACAACGAGACCTCTGCCATGACTGGCTTCAGGTAAGTACCATTAAGTGAAAATATTACTGGGAGTACATTTCTAGTAATGAGACTTATGAAAAAAATTCCCCTTGCCTTTTACATCATCTTGCTACCTTGATCTAATTCATATTAAGAATTTATATTTCCTTTAACTACAGTTTGTGAAAGACTTCAGAATTTGGAATCACAACCAACGCTGCCATGTGCCAATAGCGTATGTGTGTACGCTCATGTATATACACAGAAAGACACTCGATGTTTAGACTCGCAGATTCTCTTATTAAAAAATAAGACCAGTTTTTAATAAAGATTTCTCATCAGAATTCACCAAGATCATGCATCGATTTTAATATTTATTTAAAACAACTGTGACCTTTTAGAGGCTCACTCAAGGGCTTATTACATTTTTCTATCCAAAATGAAATTGCTTTAATTTTAAGGGTTTACTGTTGTTATAAAGATGAGGAATGGCAGGGTACAGTCAATTGTAATATGGCAGAATGCAATAAATATGGTTTAGTGCAGAGGCTGACTGAAGTGACCCACCGACATACAGCACTGAATGAAAGCAAGCGTTTTCAAATAGAAAGAATAATAACTAGCAGAAGTCTTCCAGTAAGTGAAGGAACCAGGGAAGGTGCACTCTGAGTGTTGAACTTCCTTCTTTGTCGCCCTCCAGAAAGCTAATAAGGGAGAGGAAGGGCAAAGGCTTTCATCTCGGGGTCTGCTGTGGAAGCAGTACGACGGGATGCACATGCCACCGGTTTGAGCAAGCTTTATGGACATCCCGGTATCAGCATGCCCCAGGTGTGTTTGTGTCAGCATTAGCCAATTAATGTACGCACTGAGACGTTTCATTAGATTTAAAAAAATGGTTTGACAATTATTTTTTTTTAAATTCGATTTGATTTCCTCTTTCTTTCAAAACGCAGGATCCTAGGAGATCTGAGGCAGCCTGGCAGAAAGGCAGCCAGGTTTCTGGCTGTGTTTTGGCAGAGGTTTGCTGACACATTTCTGCAAAACCTTTTAGTTTTCCTGCAACATTGCTGGGTGGCTCTAACAAACAGCCAGCTTCTTGCTTTCCTCGCTACTGTCCGTGGATACCCAGATCCCTATGGAAATACAGAGGGAATATATACTCATTTGAAAGCAGGGACTGTGATTCTTTCTAGCTACTGGCAAGGAGCGTTGTCAGGGGAAAAGGCTCTCATGTCCCCAGAGAAGTCTTTGTCATTGCAGGGAGCAGGCTGGCCCTAAGCGATACCTTGACCTCACCTCTGGCGCTTGCTGTCAGCGCAGCAGCTGGAGCCTCCTTCAGCCAGAGGGAACAGTTTCACTGCAGATTTCCAGGGCTGGAGAGCTGCGAGCATATCTGTTTACTGAATACTAATAATCTCCATGTCTTATGCGGCTTGACTATCTAATGTCAGTACTCATTCAGCACAGAAGATAATAACTTGAAGAGAAGAGAGCCACCCCCGCCAAATTTAACAATCAGAAATTCACCTCGTCTTCTGTATTACAAGCACAATCCCATATTTTAAAAATCTCATCTGTCTATCAGGATATTTACTGCATTCTGTATTCATCCCCATGGCTGCTGAGCACTCACTTATCAAAGCATTTGTCTGTAAAGTGGTAAAGAGATATCCATTTAATTCTGACCTTTAAAGAAAGGGGGAAAATGCTTAAGTGGCAGACTGGATTGCAAACAGGACAAAGAGCCTTCGCCCTTCAGACCGCCATCTAAAATGAGTAGCTTGCGGAGGTCTTCGGTGAACTCAATCAAATCTGCAGCAGACAGTTGTCTGGACTGCATCAGGCAGATCGCAGTAGCTGTGCAAGGGCTGTAATTCATCTCTCACTGGCTCCTTCCTGGGGAGGGACTGCTCCAAGCTGAGCTGAGGCTGTTTGGCTTAGCTGGGCTGCACCTCTATTGCAAGGGGGCTGAGGGGGTCCAATGAGTAGCTGGAAGGTATCAGCCTCTGAAAAAATGCAGAGTTGGGGCTTTTGCACTTATTTTCCAGAGCTGGGCCTAGGGGTCAAACAAGATCACAAAGAGAGCCTATGTGAAGGGACATAGCGATAAACAGGTTATTGCCAGAATTATTAATGCCTTCTTCCATTTCAAAGCATGAAGCTTAATTTCCTCTTTACACCTACGATATAATTTTGCAGTGTTCAGCACTCTATGGGGACTGTTGATATATAAATAACTAATTAGATAAGGCTCCATTTATCTGAGAAAGCCACAGTCTTCTGAAGGTAGGCTCACAGTGGAGCAGAGACTGCATGAGTTGTATAATGCACTCCTGGCTTTTGAAGGAAAGCCAGGCCAAGTCCTATATCGCTTTGTTGACTGAAGGCATACTTTTCCAAAAAAATCAAAGCTTAAGTTGGATTCCTGAGTCTGTGTTTAAGCTTCAGAAGTGCAGCTGGATTTTCAACCTACCAACACCCTTGAAGTCAGCATATGTTCCAAGTATACTGGAAGTCACACCAGTTATGTAAGAGCCAAGGTCTGGCAGCATGGCCAAGATGTCCAGAATGCTCTTCAGTGTTTCAGAGGCATGCAGGAGGCCTTAGCTAGAAACCCCAGCCAAGGCATGGGCAACCATCATGATTTTCTTCCCTTCCTAATGCAAGAAGCATTTCAGTGAAAACAGTGCTCTGACTTTCTCGTGCCCTGAGGACTGTCCATCTCTGCTGGTGATCAGCATATAGGGTTTGGTCTCCGTTTTAGACTTAGTTAAGTTTTAGATTTGACCCTGGGACTTTAAGTACAGAGGGTGGGAAAGGGAAGAGATGGAAAAGCATTAGCTAAAGTAAAGAACTAGAAGACAACTCTGGCAGCTACCAAGCAAGATTAGCCATATATTTATCTGTCAGAGAAGGGCTTTTTTCAAAAAAAAAACCCCAAACTAAAACCAGACTTGAGAAAGCCTACCTCTAATTATATGTCCTCCCTGTTGTCAGAAAACATTACACTAAGTAAGGGGAGAAAACTCCCCTACCCCCAAAAAGGTATTTCTTACTAAGAAAAAAATTGCTCTGATCATTTTTGTGGATTGAAGGTTGACAAGGCAGCAGCAGAGTCTCTCTCTGGCCTTTAAAGACAGGTCTATGACAACAAGAATGCCTGAAGTTAAGGACACTTTCTGTCTCTGTCTCAGTCCTCAGTGATGAACACAAATCAAATGGTATAAGACCCCAAGGATGTCTACCCAGAGAGGTTTTTAAAAGGATCTAGAGGTGGGAAAATGTCTCCAGGCAACCTACAAAGACTACTTTTCATGCTGGAATCAGCAGGTTTGGGAAAGATGGGACATCCTTCTGCAGAGGGCAGGCAGCAGAGAGACATCCTGCACCTTCAGTACAGAAAGCCTGTGCTGTCAGAGCTTGCCCTAAGCAACCGTCCAGGATCAGGGCCTTATGGGTGAGAGCTTTATAGATGAACAGATGAAAATATCTCTGGCCAGTCTCAATTTATTCTGGATAAGAAGGTTATCTCTGCTGGATTTCCTTTTTTCTGTTTAGGCACCAAACATTTACTCAGCAACGATGTCCCCGTGTGTCTGGTGTACTTCAGTGGCTGTTGGCACACTACCTTCTCATATCCCTTGAATATTTCCTATGGATTTTTTTTATTTTACAGTACCATGCTACCATGATGAGGGTGCCCCATCCCTTGCATTTCCTGGTTTGCATCACTGCAGGATGTCTTGTCATCAAGACAAAGAACACGGAAGTTAAAAGCCAAAGAAATGAGAACCAATTCTGTCATGGCAAAATAAAAATAAATTATGACTAGAGTTGAACACAGTTGGACTGCAGACTCTGCACTGATAGCTGTTGCAAGGGGGTCTGTAGGGACCCCACATGTCCAGATGGTTAAGGTGAAAATACTGAGATAAAGTTTGGGCCAAGAAGGCAGGTCCACCCTACAATAATCTGCAAGATGAAGTGTGTGCAATAGTTAAAATGGGCCAGGATCCAATGGTGTGTTATTCCTGGCACTCCTCAGAAGAGCAAACGAGAATACCCGTGCTTTGCAGAAGGTGGGCTGGTGGGTAGATGGGTTTCACACCGGGACTGCAACTGTTCTGTTCCCTTCACTGCACAGAGGTGTGTGTGATGGGATGAGGAGCGTATTGCCAACGTCATGCTACCTTAGGGCTAGTGTTGGGCCTGATGGAGGAGACAGATGGGCTGGGAGAATGGGCCATGTCGTGGAGCACCAGTTTGGCAGCAGTCACTGGAGCTTGGTGACTGCAGAAAGCCAGCCTCTGGTGTTCACAGAAGGTGCTTCAATGACTGCACTGGCAAAAGGCCCCCTTCTCCTTAGCAAGACATGAAACTCAGGGCAGACACCAGCAAAGCACTGGTGGCTGCTGGCAAGTATCCTTTAAGCCTGTCTGGAAAGAGCTCTATTGGGCATGAAGGGGATGGTTTTGTCTGTCCTTTCAGCCTTTATCTTCTTCGTTCAGTCTGCTAGAAAGGTTCACAAGCTGTTCAAATGACCTTGGCAGCTCTGTGACACAGGTGCCATTACTGGACTGAGACCAACAACTGATTTCAAATAGTCCAAGTAGCCCTACAGTTAAAGAACTTCTAATTTCACCAGTACAGACACAGCAAATGGAGCCTGATGTCACATTGCATGACGGTCTTTCATCCAGCAAGTTTATCCAGACAGTGTACATGAGTTGCAACAAGAGAAATTCCAATTAGATGTTGGGAAAAAAAATCACCACTAGGATGAACAAACACTAGACCAGGTGTCCAGAGAGGCTGTGGAGTTTCCATCCTTGAAGATATTCAAAACCCAACCAAACACAGCCCTGAGCAATGTGATCTAAGTTCGCCCAGTTCTGAGCAGGGGACTGGCTCAGATGATCTCCCGTGGTCCCATCCAACCTAAATTATTCTGTGATTCTGTTATTCTTCTATAATTTCTTAAAGACTCATGATAAAATTACCCAGGCTTAAAGTAGACAGCTTGGGGATATCGGGGCTTTCCTGTACTCCTTTTGATAGGCTCAGCATTAGAGAACACTTACCCAGCCCAAAGGCAGTTACGTGACAAGAAGGTCCTAGAAAGCTATTTTCTCCTGCAAGGTTGAAAGACGATGTCAGATAGAGTGAATTTTGGCATTTTTATATAGACCTCTTAAGCAGACGTGGCTGTTGTCAGAATCCATCCAGGCAGGTCTCCCCCTCGCCTAGCTGATCAGCCCCAGAGAACAAGAAGGGCAAATCAGAGCCTGGGAGATGCACCACGACTGATGCCAAATCAGCATGGTGGTGGAGTAGCTCAACCAGCACCCCATGGGGGACGGGCTGTAGAGCTGCTGAGTGCGGGGATGGGGCCAGTGGGTTGAGGGGGGGCAGGAGGTAGAGTGGCAGCCTCCTCCCCTTCTTCCCATCAGAGACCAGAGCAGATGGAGCACACCACTGCGCTCCACGTTTCTGCAGGGACAGGGGAAGGGTACTATGCCATGAATAAGTAGATGCAGGACACCATAACAGCAGCAGAAATGCGGAGTTCACAGCTGCGTTGAAGCTTTTGTATTGTTCTTTCCAAACCAAGTTCAGTTTTGTATTGCTTTTAATATCTCAAAGACAAGATTTGAGTACATTGGGAATGGCTGAATAAAAATCATCAGCTCCATGCAACTGCAGTAAAACAAATACAAGTTATGCCAGGTGGGATAATAAAGAAATATCATTTTTTAAAATATGCTATTACAGAGTGTGGATGTTGATGGGACGGTGCCTTCAATGTTGTATTCATCATATACGACACTGACTCTCATTAAAAAAGGGGATAGGAAGGAGAGGGTCCCGAAAGGAGGAAATTACTTCTATTGTCATGTTTGGGATGCTGAGATGAGACTCCATGTGAGAGGAGATTTAACAAGCCACCCACCAAACCAGGGACTATACCTCCCACTCCCACTCTGAGGTGCCTGCTTGTCATAAAATTTGACCAAGCACAAATTCTGCCAAAATGTGGTTACCCAGCACCTCTGGAAAATCAGCATCATGAACTATTTAGTTGGGAGAAGAGCTAAGGGAATATACAACAGGCACTGATTTTTGCTATTTTCCACATAAAGGGAGATAGGGAGGTGAGGGGGTGGGAATGCTCCATATGAGAGGGAAACATAGTAAGATTTTTTAAAAGCCCATGTACCTCTTGACATGACTTCTCTTGCTGTTTGCAAAGGGCAAGCAGCAGAGAGACATCCTGCACCTTCAGTATAAAGCCTGTGTTGTATACAGTTAGTGAGATTGAAAGGAGGGTTAGGATTTATTTTTAAAGATGCCATTTTAGTTAAAAAAAAAAAAAGGTATAATTGGCTCAAACCTCTGCACACAAACATGACAACTTATAGTCATGGAGGAACATCTGCGCAGAAAGCACTGCAAAATGCTACTTGGTTTTGACCAAAAGGATTTTTTTATGCCCACTGTCCATTTTTCTCCCCTCCTCATGGCCAATACTTCCCACCTCCAAAGTTAAGGATCAGCAATGCAAGTGTTGTAACAACACACATAAAATTATATACAGGACTCAGAGAGTTACAGTTACTAAATGCCTTGATTACAAAACACAGCATGAACAGCCTCTAGATGATGAAATCCATTCCAGCAGATCTGTGCCAGAAAGCTAACTGGGACCTTGATCTGAGCAGTTAAAGCAGACCACAACATTGTTTTACTGCACTCACCACCCTCAAAAGATTCAGCTCAGTTGCTAAAATGATTGCAGTGCTCAAAGGGTGAGAGAAATTTTTTCCTTCTGCAATTAAGGAGTCTTAAAAATAAAAGTTGCTCTGTGCTACTGTCTCATATACTGCGCCAATTCCACTCATTATTCACTATTAATATATTTGTTAAATCAGATCAATCTTAAATTATATCAACCCGTGAAGCAGATTTGCAGTTCACTTATTCAAAATTGGTTTGATAAATTAACTTAAGAAAATTAACTTCATTTTGTGTCATTCCTAGAAGCTTGTTTCCATTTAATATCTTCAGAAAGCAAGATACCCTGAGCATAAGTAGGAATTCACAGCAACAAAAGATCATCAAATTTTGGGTTTCCTGGGTTTGTTGTTATGGACATTGGATTCATGTTGTACTGGTCAACAGTGTATCTACCTGTAAGAAGGCCTGAGCTTGGTGAAAAACAACTTTGTCAGATATATTCTGGCATGAAAATTCTATAGTTCTGTACATTTCAGTAAATCAGAGAGGGCTATTGTTTTATTGGTGTTGACCGTCTAATATTTTAGAACACTTCTGATGCAAAAATATCAAGGCAGATTGCAGAAGTGTAGTGTCCTGGTTTCGGCTGGGTCAGTTAACTCTCTTCTTAGTAGCTGGTACAGTGCTGTGTTTTGGATTTAGTGTGAGAATGATGTTGATAACACGCTGATGTTTTAGTTGTTGCTAAGTGGTGCTTATCTTAAGCCAAGGACTTTTCAGTTTCCCATGCTCTGCCAGCAAGCAGGTGTGCAAGAAGCTGGGAGGGAGCAGAGCCGGGGCAGCTGACCTGAACTAGCCAAAGGGATATTCCATACCATGGAACGTCATGCCCAGTATATAAACAGGGGGGAGTTGGCCAGGAGGGGCGGATCACGGCTCTGGCATCGGTCAGCGGGTGGTGAGCAATTGCATTGTGCATCACTGTTTTTCTCCCCCCCCCCCCCCTTTTGGTTATACTCCTTTTCATTACTATTATTATTATTATATTTCATTATTACTATTGTTAGTATTATATTTTACTTTGGTTATTAAACTGTTCTTATCTCAACCCACGAGTTTTACTTTTTTTTTCCTTTCCTCCTCCTCACCCCACTGGGAAGGGGGAGGGGGAAGCGGCTGCGTGGTGCTCAGTTGCTGACTGGGGTTAAACCACGACATGTAGTTACATAAACTGTACAACATTCAATGGAATAATTGTGCTGCATTTTACATATGATAGGAATGAGCAGCTAGATATCAGAATGATTGAAAGGTGTCCAAAATTGCTGCTTGCCAACAGAGAATTATATTCCATATGAGGTTTTTTTTGTACAAGCCTTATCATCAAAACATCTTTTAAAAAGTGGTTAACACCTTCCATAATTTTGCTTTCCCTTTTCTTATTCTCTCCTAAGAGTGGATTATATTCACTTTCTACTATTATGTCCTAATGATGATTATTTTAATGACTTCTGCTGTTGTTCTACATGTTCCCCTCTTTTTGACACAGGCTGGCATGTACTTACATTAGAGAAGCCAAAGTCACTTGGGGTGACCTGCAATCAGGTCACCCAGTTGGGTTTGGCAGGACTCAGGGAAGCTGAAGGTAAATGCTTGGGCTTGGAGGGTTGCAAGTGGAGCAAGTGGAGCCTATCCAAGCTCTCGTGCTGTCTGTCACCCTGGGGCAGTGAACACCATGGACTCCAAAACTGGTGGCAGTACTACAGAGATGAAGAAGTAGGTAAGAGTAGTTGGATGTTACACAGTTATAGCTTCACATGAAATACTTTCTTTCCACATTGAAAATAAGCACATGCTGTGCGTGATATCTGTGGAGGACTCTGATTTAACAGATAAATACTTACAAAAGGTTCAGTATAAGACATTACAGTAATGCTTGTATTACTCTGAAATGCAATCCGAATCCTAAACCCTAGGCGTTGACTACTTTGCAGAATGACTTGCAAAGCCTCTGAAGTACATATCAAACTAGCCCGGGGGCGGGGGGTAAGTAATGAAATGATGCTATTTGATGGGTGCGTGCGCGCGTGTGTGTGTGTATTCAGGTCACCCAAGCCAGTGTGCTAGCACTCTGCGTGACACTCCAAGAACCTCACCCAGTTTCAGATAAAATGTTGCATCACATTGCAATGTGGATTTTATTGTCTCATCTTTCTGAAGCAGCAGGAGGCACTGAGACAATCTGCAGTACAGTTAAAACTACTCGATATCTAATAGAGTACTTTATTAGATCCTTCCTTATGGGAGTCTTCTGTTAAACATTTGAAATATAATGTATTGCCTTAGATAAATATGTAATAGGAATTGGGAGTTATTAATGCATCATAAGAAGTCTATTCCAGCAAGGGTGTTTACCTTATTAATTAGGAATAGCAATCCTGAAGATTCAGTTATTTATATGATTTTAATTTAGTTCCAATTCTAAACAAAAGTTTAATTATAATTGCACCTAATTCACCCAGAGGATGAAAGGGCCCATTTAACAAAGGACATTCTGGCTTCATTAAATGATTACAAAAGGAACTAGGAATTGATGGTATTTTACAATATTGTTCCAGATCCCAGGGGATTTGCATCAGATATGCTCCATAACATTTAAGGAAATCAATTCTGGAACCCCAGTAAATGAATCCATAAATTACACTTTAATATCTCAAAGTGCTCCCTTCCTCAGTTGGAATTTGTCACTCCCAGGATCGATACAGAGAGTACAGGGTTAGACGGGCTTTATGGAGAGCAATTCATGCGACTGCATCATTATACTATGTTTCAGCGTGTCACGTTGCCAATGCATTTGTATGTAAACAAGCAGACACCCCTGTCTTGGAGTGAAGTCTAGATATAAAAATTATATAGGTTAATTCTCTGTTTCAGAGGAAATAATGGAAATTAATGTTAATCAAACTTGACAAATGCATGGGGAAAAGCAACACCCGTAAAAATGATTGAAGCACTTAACACTTCGTAGAGTGGCCGTTGTGGTCTCAGTGCACAAAAATCAAAACAAACGCTTCTTTTTAGCACCAACTTATTGAAAAAATATCTCTCTCTGGAGAATTAGACAAGCAAAATTGCCCTCCAGTGATGTCCAGATATCATCAGCAAATGGACGGCTTGTTTAAACCCCACACAAGGCAAGGGTTTGCGGCATCCCTTTGTTTAACTACACCGGCAGCGAGCAGAGTGCCGCAAGGGATTTATTTGGCGAGAGTGTCAGGTTTTTGATAGGCAGTCTTGTACTGGGACTCCGGACCGAAGTGCCTCACTTCAAAGGCATTTTGCGTGGGTAATGCTATAGTAGCTTTGGTGGGGGCAGTGGGACCTGCTGCCATTTCTGTGCTGACACCGAAAGTCGGACAGCTGACAGCAAGGGAGACCTATATAAAAACATAAGATGAATTGTATGCTGCAGCTAGGAAGTGCCAGCACGTATCCACGTGTCTGGCCCTGAAAAGGAAATGCAGCACTATATTTTCACACTACGAGGGCAGGAAAGGAGAGAGTGTCTAGGGATGGAGAGGCAAAATGAGTTAAATCCTCATTTTCTCTCTCTATTATAATTTTGTGGTTGAAACCATCCACATTAGCAAGAGCCATAGTCCAGCAGTAACCCATTGCTGCTGGGAATCCTACTCCTGCTTTATAAGTATCTGGTTTTTTTTACTGTGGACTGGACATAGCCCATGTCCTCCTGGACCCCCTGCGCATGTGGTGGGGGGTCCTGGTTGGAGGACAGCTGCCCCTGGGCGACCACACCAAGTGCCGTGCTGGCCTTTCCTCTGCCTCACACTGGCTGCGGGAGCATCTCTCTGCCTGCCATTGCTCACTCAAGGCCTAGCACAGAGGAAACCTCTTTTCCTCCTCCGACTCACACTCCTGGCTTGTTTCTGCTTGTTTTGGTTCAGCGCATTTACAAGTGACGGTGCAGCGCCCGCTAGCCCAAGGGCTCACTGGCCAAGCCGAGGAGCGGGTGAGCAGCATAGGCTGTGCTCAGTCTTACAGCAATGGGAGCAGCTGGGGGGGTCCTTGGCCCCTGCACCCTGCCCCATACACTGCAGGGTCCTGCCACCACCCTGTGCCCCATCAGGGCTGCACTGTGATTTCTAACCTCATCCCCTGTTCTTCAAAGGGAGAGCGAATTAATGGGGGCAGACAGCAACAGACACCGCTGGGCATTGCAGGAGATGGGCAAAAGCTGGCACTGTGCTGCCTTGTGGTTATAACAGCTGAAAGTTTCCATTCTTGATTGTCATGTACATCTGCAAAATTGTCAATCAATGCCGGGTTTGTTGCACAAGAAAACGTGAGAAGAGCTCGCTGGTACGTTCCCAGCAAGCAGCCCTGTGTAAGCACTCTGCTTCTCACACTCTGCTGCTTGCTCAGTCAAGAAAACATGCTCCTCTTTGGCAACAGCCGAGATCCCTTGCACAGGGCTCAGCCTCCTCTTGCTTTCTGAGAAGTGGTGCAGCAGCTTTTCCTCCTTCCTTATTTTCTGGCACCACCGCCATGAAAGTGGTGCCCACTATTACAAGCTTTACCTAGTGGATTAAAAGGAGTGATTTTGAAGCATCCAGAGTAAAAGGGGTTGCTTGGATGTTTCCACTGTAGAAATGGCCTGGACAGACACCAGCATCCAGCCACTGGCCGGTCCTATCATGGGTCGCAGGGCTTTTATTTATCATGTCATTGCTTCTCATCTGGCTCTGAAAATTGCAGTATAACTGACAGGAGAGGCAGGCTTTTTTGTCTTAAAGAAAAAAAACCCTACAGAGTCCCTTCTGTCCCTCCTTTAATGCTACCTGCACCCAGCATGAATTCAGTAATAAGAGAGAGCATTAATCTTGAGATCAGCACAATTCATCAGGGTATCCTTCTATTTATTTTTGGAAACTGGTACGTTACCACATGTGCATCCTTTTTCCCTAAATCACAACAAAACCTCTGCATATAAGAGACAACATCGCATTTTAACTTGTAATCAGATCAGAAAATGAGAAATGACTCCTTGTGGAAAGGTGCAAGCAGGCAAGGGGAAAATGCAGCGAGAAAGCAGCAAACTCCCTGCCTTTTACAAGGTTAGCACAAAAAAAATTTTAACATTTTAAATGTTTTACTTTCTGATTCCCCTCATCCCATTATGTTCGAAGGAGATTTTCTCTGGATTACTCAGCTAAATAGGAATAAGACGCACCAAACTGAACTCTTTTCAGATGGCATCACGTACAGTGAGGTACCAGCCAGCCTCATGGATTTTTGTAACAATGGATGATCCTTCTCCCACACATTTTTGCTTTAAAATAATTGAGGTAGTTAAAGTGTCTCTCCTTTTATTCTCATAGTTGCAGTCTGCAAGTGATTATACAGGAAAATAAAGTTTGTTGTGGGTTTTTTTTCCTGGGTCTGGATAGGAAGGAGACCTTTGATCTAAGGCAATATCAAAGTCCCCAGAAAAGAAAGTTTCCCAGATTTAGGGAGCACAGAACTTACAGTGTGGAAAGCATTTTATATGTGAGAGCCAGCAGTTCTCAGACAATGACAAAATATGAATCCAGAATAGCACAAAACAAGGGCTGCTCTCTGCAATGAAGCAGACCGGCCTGGAGAAGCTATTCTGGGGACCATAAAGTATACATGCTCAGACTCGGGGGTAGGCAACATCTCTGAAAGTCAGCCTCCGGGAGACTAAATTTGGATACCCAAAATTAGAGGCCATTTTTGAAAATATGAGCCTGGGTGGAAAGTTTTGCGCTGCACATAAGCAACATGCCATTTTCACAGGCTTATAACAACTTATTCCTAAGCCAGCATTTCTTCAAATACGACAAAAACACCCGTCTTCAGTCAGGATGAAGTTATTTGACTAGTCAGAGTTCACAAACTAAGGCAAACATAAAACCCAAACACAAACAGTTGCAGAATTATAGCCTGGTATGTGGAAAAATAGTCACCTTGTGCTCGGCGAGCTCAAAAAGAGCTTCATCAAGAAATGTTTTTAAAAGCAGTCCCAGAGAAACAGACCTTAAATTTGCTCAGTTGACGCATTGTTGTTTTTCCTTGGGGAACACTGAGCTGCATGGGGCATGGCGGCTTTCCTCCTTCTGGAAAACCGGCCTCTGAGGGCATTTTTGGAGGTAGAAGCCGCACTGTGGGAAACTCAAAGCCCCTCACATTGGGATGCAGCCCCAGAACGGCACTGGATGATGCGGGGCGACTTAGTCCATGGCACAGCCAGTGGGGAATGGCTTCGGCCACCCTGCGGGTTAGTCCCTTGCAGATGTCATCTGCGGGAGCCACAACGATGTCCCACACCGGCACTTCTGTCCTTCCCACACAGACAGACAGCATTTCCTTACTCAGACACATGAAATATTTGGGGGAGATTAATCAGCTCCTAACTACAGGTAAGTTACCGAGCTGATTACTAAGAAGACACTCTTCTGTGTGACTATATGATATATATACATTGTGCAACAGTATGGACCTGTGACAACTCACTCTGCTGTTGCCATTACCCAGCATCTCTCCGGCACCGTTATCAAGCAGCAGTTTCAGTTACTGATATTTCCTTAATCATCCTTCCCTTTTTTATTTCTTGTGTCTCTCTTACTTTGGTTTCAGGTAATAGGAACAATGTCATATTCTTCACTTACATTTAATTTGCCTGTATTTCCCCCCCGCATAGTTTGTACAAAAACAGTCTGTCAATTCCTCCCTCAGAGAGTTAATACTCAGGCTTTCTTCAATTTCTTTTGACCCCTACTACAAAATTCATTTTGATGAATTATTTATGTCTGGAGCTCCCCAAGGAATTATCATTTGCATCTTCTGTAGTTTCTGCCTGTCACCAGCTATTACCGAATTACATCAGCTGGACAGCAGCTGCCAGTAATCAAACCAGGTTCCTCCTCCGCCTTGGCTTTTTGCATCACCCAACGGACACAAACCAACCAGCTCCTGGAGCAGGTTATTTTACAAGCCTGCTCCCTTGCCCATTTTGCAGGTTAAAGTTGGGTTGATGTTATTTCCTAATAACCTTGGTATGAAAGGCAGCAATAAAGAAAAAAATAGATGCTGCTACTTCTGTGCGTTTAGGTGGGCAAATAGTGCCAAAACTAAAATCTATCCCTGCCTCGGACCAGAATATAGTTGTATCTGGCTATGCTCATTGTCAAGTAGAAACAACTGTATTCTCCTAAACTGACTTAATTCAAACATTGTCTTCAGGAAGCAAACGTACCCACAAGCTCCCTAAGCTCTCCTTGAAAAATAAAGCAAACCCTTGGGTGTGAGTATTTACTTATCCAGCAATGGGCCTTGCTTGTCATCTCCTCAGTCATTCATCCAAAGCCAGACAGTCATATTGTCATATTTTCCAGCCACCACAAGAAGTGGGTTCTTCTGGGCTTAAGGTCCTTATTGTTAGATCTCAGAGGAATTAAAATCTTCACAGAAGCCCTTTGAACATG
This sequence comes from Gymnogyps californianus, assembly GCF_018139145.2. NCBI lineage: Eukaryota > Metazoa > Chordata > Aves > Accipitriformes > Cathartidae > Gymnogyps > Gymnogyps californianus. The sequence goes on from NC_059471.1 coordinate 179,971,831, forward strand.
ACTTCTAATCCATCCTGGCAATAATAAATGTTTATGTATATTAAGCTAAACAGGCAATAAAATCTTCGTAGGATGGGAGTTTTAGTCAGACAAAACCTCTGTGTACAGAAAATCCACATGTAGACCTGTGTCCTGGTTTCAGCTGGGACAGAGTTAACTTTCTTTTTAGTAGCTGGTACAGTGCTGTGTTTTGGATTTAGTGTGAGAATGATGTTGATAACACGCTGATGTTTTAGTTGTTGCTAAGTAGCGCTTATCTTAAGCCAAGGACTTTTCAGTTTCCCATGCTCTGCCAGCAAGCAGGTGTGCAAGAAGCTGGGAGGGAGCAGAGCCAGGACAGCTGACCTGAACTAGCCAAAGGGGTATTCCATACCATAGAACATCACGCCCAGTATATAAACAGGGGGGAGCTGGCCGGGCGGCGCGGATCGTGGCTCGGGAACTAACTGGGCATCGGTCAGCGGGTGGTGAGCAACTGCATGGTGCATCACTGGTGGGGTTTTTTTGGTTGTTTGTTTGTTTGTTTTCCCTTCCTCCCCCTCCTTTTTTGTTATATTCCTTTTCATTACTATTATTATTATTATTATTATATTTCATTATTACTATTGTTAGTATTATATTTTACTTTAGTTATTAAACTGTTCTTATCTCAACCCACGAGTTTTACTTTTTTTTCTTTCCTTTCCTCCTCCTCACCCCACTGGGAGGGGGAAGGGGGAAGCGGCTGCGTGGTGCTTAGTTGCTGGCTGGGGTTAAACCACGACAACCTGTTTCATTTGTTTAACTGAATTTTTTTCAGTGAATTTTCTGTGTGTCTGAAAATGAAAACTCTATGCAAAATTTTTGCAGTGTTTTCAGTTTCACATTTAAATTGACTTCCACTGGCTTCTTTCAGTTTTAATCTGTTTTCTCCCTCTCTCCAGATTCCTGTAGCAAAATGAGCGAGTGCTGAAAAGGAAAGAAAAAATTGTGAAGCATGGGAAGAAAAACAAAAGCAAAACCTAACACTTAAAAATTCATGCTTTTGACAGTATTTCAAAATAAATATTCAAAAAGTGTTTGAAAAAATGTTTTTTTCAGCTTTAAAGCAGCCATCCATAATACTTTCTTGCCTTTCCATTCCCTGTATTCTCTTAGCTTGTCCAGGAAACTTTGTATTGAAGGAAAGCGCAGAAACAATCCCAAGCAGAAGTCTTTCTTTGCAAGAAAACTCCATTCTTCTGTACAGGAGGGAGTTCACTGTTAAACAAAGTAAAAAGAACGGGCAGTGAAGACTTACACCGAGGCTTCCTCCCTGGTCATCGATGTGGGCTTTGATTTTTTTAGGGAAGTCCCTACATTTGAGATGCACATTGTACAGAACAGCTAGCACTAGAGGTCAATACAGTCTAAACACACCACCTTTGAAGACACGGCTCCAAACCTTGACTTAAACTCATTAGTGAATCCTACTAAAGCCCACAAGTTGGCACATCCCACCCCTCTCACCAGCTGGAACCCTTTTGAGTGACACAGAAGTGGGAATTGGCAGAGGCAGGGGCCAGCCCGTATCTCGCTTTCTCATGACCCGTGATAAGAGCATGCCCCACAAAGTTCAGTCTCATTACTAGTTCTTCATAGGGACTAAATTCACTCCAGCAATTTTATGTATTCCCCATTTTCCACAGCCACTTTATTATTATCATCTTCCTTCTTTGTGCCTTTTTAAGAGAGTAAGAACAGTGTACCTGAGTGCTCAGTGTAAGACATTTCGATGCAAGATGGCCAGGTATGGGACAACAGTACCACCACATCTGGCTTGATGTCTCTCCATGAAGTAACTCTCAATTAAGTGTGTAGAAAACCAGGATTTTTGCTTCAAATCATACTATTTCACATGGTTTTGATAACACCAAGGACTCTGAACACTCAGAAAACCTTAGCAATATTGATACATGTCCTGAAAATTCATTAGTCTAGATTTTAAATCTGCTTTCCTTTTCTAATCTGTTCCTTTTAAGTTCATAGGAATTGTTCTCCGGATTTGGGGTTTACAATATACTTCTTTCCAGACACAGCTCTGAGACTAGAAACTTTTATTTCAGTAAAAGGTCAGAAAATGTAACTGTATAATAACAATTCTAGGAGCGAGGATTTAAGGAAAAACACCAGTTGAAGTCATGAGAGCTGGCAGCATAATAGTCAAAACATCTTTGCTATTTTTTTTGGTGTAACAGCAACACCTTGATATGTCAGTGTTGATTAGAGCCAACTGCATCACATCCTGAAACATATCTTTGAAAAATGAATGCTGAATATGATTATTTTTTCTTGAAGTCACATCATTTCTAATGTTTTCCTAAAAGCTCCAGCTTCTCAAATTACATATACTCATGAGAATCACGGGGTTTCATTTCTCACGATAAGGTGATGGAAATCTAATAGAACAAGTCAAGCAGTTAGATACCAGCCAAGAGAAATTTTGCTGTAACTTGCATCTCATCAGCTGTACGCAGCAGAAGGGAGGAGACGCAGGGGAGCAGCCAAAGGACTGAGGAATGGCCCTGAGCTGCCAGCGTGACACAGAGGAGAAAAATCCTGGGATGTACTGGGTGAAGTACCGCGGAGCACAGGGGGAGGTATTTTTCATACTGTACATATCCCAGGCGGGACCACAACCAGAATGCCATCCACAGCTCTAACAAAGCCGAACTCAAGCTAGAACAGGTGCAGAGACCTAGTAGGATGGGAATGGGGAGTCAGTTTTACTGATGAGACAAATATAGCTTAATAGGATTAGCCTAGCAAAAGAAAGGTTGAGAGGGATACGATTACACTTTATAAATACATGCCCAAATACTAGCGGGGCTAAAGAATCATTCAAGCTATAAGATAATGCTGGCACAAGAACAAAGAGCATGAAAAAAGTCATCAACTATTTTTAAGCTAAAAGCACATTTCTAACCATCAGAGAAACAGTGGTTTATAACAGTCTTCCAACAGCAGCAGTAGGTGCTAGTAAGCTAACTATTTTTATAGCAGAAAAATAGTAAATTTATGTAAGGGATTTTATGACATGGTATCTGCTGTAATAATGGGTGTCCCTTAGGCTCTATGCTCCTAGAAAGGTTCTAGTTGTCATGGTTGGAAGGTAGAAAAGAAATATGTAAATGTAAACTCTGAAAGCTGAGATCCGTGAAGGCAATTAAACAAAAATAAACAGGTAACTTTTTTTTTAATCTCCTGAGTTTATGTGGTTTGAATCTGTTTTTTTAATACAAAGGGTGCTCATGGCTCAAGCAACGAGACCCAAGTCAAACGCAATAGAGAGTTGAATGAACTCTACTGAGGGGAAAAAAGTGATCCCTTGTTTATTGCTTATTGCCCTTCCTTTGCACCATGCTCCCTGTCACTCCAACCTGCCCATCTATGGAGAGGCTGGCTCATGAGGATTTCCTGGCCAAAAGGGGAGTTTGTCTGCCCAACACTGCCAGACCCACCTCAGGCAAGGGAAAACCAAGAAAGTGGGAACAAACAGTCTTATCTTGACCCTCTGCTATAGCCGGGGATGGATTATGTGCCCAGCTCCTTCCCGCTCAGAACGTCCCAGGTGCCTGTTATGCCATAGTTTTGTCAGAGGAGAAAAAAAAAACCCCTACATTTGTATCTCCTCAAAGCCCCATAGCAGCCGTCTCTTTCCTGTTTCTAATCTTGCCCAAGTGAGCCCACCCCAGAGCCACCTTTTTGGCAAGCAGGCCAAGTGGCTTCTACCAGGCGGGGAAAGGTTTCTGCTTCACATCCATCAAAGGCAGAGGCACACTTGCCTTCAGCTTGATTTCACGCACATTTCATTCACAGGCTCTGAAAAGGCTACCAGCATCGCTACTCCCACACAATAGATCATAAATAACTGCACGAGTAAGTATTTCACTGAAGGCCCTTGGAGTGCAACCCTGTAACTCCTGTAGAGTCATTGGCCATAAAGATAATTTGTCTGAGTCAGTACCAGAGGAAGGAGGAAATTTGGGGTTGAAAGGTATCTGCTGTGAGAAGACATCAGCGTTCCTTTCTGGTAGCTCTGCCTGCATTGATTTGCTGCAGGCAATTCTCAATCAACATATGAAGAGCACTGGCAGGAACTACCTGCTAATTATAAATCATTTAGTCAATCAAAATAGAGCTCCTCAGCTACGCAAAGATCTCATTTCTTCTCAAGAGCCTTACATGGAAAGAAAAATGGAAATGTTGTACCAGGAGGAGGGAAAAACTTTAAAGTGACAAAAAAGGAAAGCTTCAGGATCCCATTTGTGGTGTAACTTACAGCAACTTAGGTACTTGTCAAAGCTAATTAAGACAGGCCATCTGCAAACGCTGACGATTGGAAACATTCCCCCCCTGCCCCGTGCCAGCAGTACAGTGTGTTACAGCCTCCTCCCATCCCACCCTGACAAGCGCTAAGCTGCTTTGCCTGATGCTACCCGTCCTGGGGTAGGGAGCACTTTCCTCTTCCTGCAGTGTGAGAGAGCATTACTTGAACATCACCCTTCGGTTCTGCCATGCAGGAAAGGACAGGGGAAGCGTCCCTGCCCCGCACACACCCTTAGGGACAGGAGCACCCCGCGGGGAGCAGGGCCAGTGCCGCCCTCGCACACGTGCGCAGCTCCTGGGCACAGCCCGCTCTCGGGCCAGCTCCTACCGGTGGGATGGGAGACCTTGCTGGGTACCCTATGGCAGCAACTTCACCTTGAAAGCACCGTACTAGCAGTTCACTGCCTTTGGCAAGTGATTTGCAGGCGGAGCTGTGGGCAGTGACAGGCTAGCTCGGGAGGAATGAGGCCTGCTGGTCCACCCCAACATGGCGGACAGATCGGTGCTGGCAGGCCTGGGAGGTGTCTGTGGAGGAGCAGGTCCAGTGGGGCAAAACAGCTCACAGGACTGACACCCAGGCAAATAGCAGCGCAACGTCCCGTTGCTAGCGTGCAGTGCCCTTGATACACAAATGTTTAGTTTCTCCTTAGCAACACCTCTTTTTTTTTTTTGTCCACGAAGTGCTCTTTGTACCCTGAGGAAGCCAGAAGTGCTGGAAGCTCGTGAGGAGTGCCAGCCTCGCAGGGGAGCCAGAGGCACCGCCACCTGTGTGCAGGGTAAGCAGGGCCACCAGCCCAGGGACGTCCTGGGCAAAGCTGTCTCTGCACAGACCTTTGGAAAGGTCTTTCAAATCTTAGAGGCCATTTTGGAAGTGTCACAGTTGAATGTGACGAGTACTGGGATGCTTAGAAATCCATTTTTATTCTAGTTGTGGGCTTTACAAACGTTGCCTTGGCCTCAGGATTTCTTTCTCAGCTGAAGTTTATCAACCCAGTCTAAGCACATGGACTCAAGCTTTAATCCCAAAGGAGAAATTTCAGTTGCCAAGCAGGGTAAGCTACAAGACACCTCTCCCACTGCTGAAGGTCCACTGCGGAAAAAGTGACAAAGACCGCCTGTCGTTGGGGTGACACCCGCCTCCTGCTCACCAAGCACCCTCTGCCTCCAGCAGGAAAGCTGAGCTTCGTGCTGTGCATCCCGCCAGTGAAACAGGGACTCCAGCGGTGAGAGCTGGCTTTGACATGTGCGTAACGCAAAGATGCTGGGCTTATACTGAACCTTCAGAGAGGCAAAGGGAAAACGAAGCCACATCTCTTCTCTTTGTAAAGCACTACAAAGAATGCCTGCAGAGTTTTTGGTTTTGTTTTTCCAAGAATCATATATATATATGTACACACGTACATACATACATATGTATGTTGTACACATATTCTTTAATTTTAGGTCCTACTCATTTGTCAGGAGATGATATTAGAGTAGATCTCTATACCTAGATGGCTTGAGCAAAGTTTATTTGTAGTGTCTGCGAGCACCCAACACACTCGGGGGGGGGGGGGGGGAAATCAAATGTGGAATTTTTACTGCCACACTGAAGCTGAAATAAAAATCTTAATATTATCTCTTTATTCAGATCATTTTTATTAAATTAAAGAAGTCTTATTAAATAAATCAATACTATACTTGAAAACTGAGTTTGCCCAAAAGTCTTTATAATACAATTGTCAATTCCTTTGCTTTTCTGCCTGGTGGACACTTCTCTCACACATTATGTTTAATCAAGGTTTAATACTTCACTGCAATGCTTTGCATTTAGACAGTCTTGTATGAGCTCTGTGGGTGCTATGCACAGGGCACTGTCAGGTCAGACAGTCTCTGAATGAGAACCTCTGGTTTTCCCAGCGCCGATATGTTAGTTATAAAGTAATACTTCACTGTTTGCAGCTGCTCCAGACAGTATCTTTAGGTACATAAAATATGCATAGTCATGTCCAGCTTGCAGATAACCAAACCAAAGCAAAGCAATGAAAACACAGTCTACAAAAAACGGAAAACAGTTCCCACTCTGTTAGCAGGAACACCGCGTTTGCCACCTCCCAGGGTGTCATGTAGAGCTCCCAGCCCAAGAACTTCTCAGCAGAACCTCTCCCTAGCTCCAGCTATATCCCAAACTTTCTCCAAAAAGATGTCATGACCTTGCTTTTGTAGTTTCTTTTTCCCCCTCAAAGTGATGGACACAAGCCATTTCATTCTGCAGCACTTGGCATTTCTGGTGAACTTCATGCATAAGTTAAAGAACAAGGTTAACGGCTGGTGTGGAGACTGGAACCCAGCAGCTGGAGGTGAATGTGCATTCCCTGTCTTTGGTACGAAGGTAGACTTTCTGTTTATTGTTGGGAAAAAGCTAAAGAAACATTATTTTTGCAGTACTCCCTATCCTGAAGTGCTTGACAGTCAGCAGAGATCCAAGACTCACAACAGCCAGAGGCTGGAAAGCACTTCTTAAAAACAAACAAATGAACAAGCAAACAAACAAACAACAGACAAAACCAAATAAGGAAAACGACACAGAGAAACCCCAGTTCCAAGAGTTGCAAAGGATTTCTGTGAAAGAACAGAAACCAGTTCTATCAATGCCACTTTTACTCTGCTATAGCCTATCTGATGGCTGGGAGACGTCTACCACCACGTACTCAAGACAAAGACAAGGAATGTTCTTCCTTTCAGGAACATTAAAACATAAAACACAAGACTATGCTAGCAGTATAATAGCATTATAAATCACATTTTTTAAAGAAATGTATAATAATGTTTTTAAAGTTCTAGCTACAGAAAAGAGCCTTTAATGTTATCCTTTAATTATTAGCACAGTTTTAAATGACAGGCTCTCAAAGAAAGCTATTTTTCCACTGAAATAATAGGTTATCAATGGTTTTCAGACACTGAGATGCATTTAAGACTTTCCCAATCTCAACCTGATATTGCCGAAATTCTTGAACGTTCACTGAACCCAGGAAAGGTCACGCTTACCTCTAACTTGGGCCTATTTGCCTTACAGCTATCTTTTTTTCCCTCTAAATAGCAGCTCCTGACCACAGACAGCCCTATACAGATACTTCCCTTAGTATTTACCTGCTTTTTCATTTCTCAGGTTCTGAGGAACAGTAAAATTCATGCTGGATCTTTCAATAAGTAGATCTTAAAAAAATGGGACAAGATGATATTTTTAAGAAAAGCAGCAGCACCTAGAAGTGAATCACATGGTACCTGATCATAATTACACCTCTCGCATTCTTTACTTGATTTGCTGTAAAAACAAGAGATGCACAGCTGCCATCCAAAGGAAGCCACAATTTCTTCGCCACAGGAAGTACTGTGGAGATAACAGCAGATACAGACCATCATTCAGGGTGGGATTCCGAGGCCCCCATTTTAGACAGGGATCCGAGCTCTCCGTTAGAGACCAGGGAAGGGAGCAGTGCTGGCAGGGGGCAACGCAGTTTCCCCACCAGCTACTGGGAGTCTTAGCAAACGGCACAGGCCAAAACCCAACTTCCAGACAACTGAAATCAGGTTAGATGGCCCCTACCCTTCTTCAAAGGAAAAAACAGATGTGACAGAAGTGTACAAGAGTTGGCAAGAGGGATAGATGGCTGGAGGAGAAGGTGAGAGACAGATTAGAAGGAAAAAAAATCCATAAAAAAAGCTAAACTAACTTAAAAAAAAAAAAAAGCCTTTGTCCTGAAAAGAACACAGTAATTAACAAATAGGCTTTAATCCACAAAGATGTAATTTTTGGCTTGCCACTCCTTGGGGCTGTAAACTGTGTTTATCTGTATTTAATCTTGATGGTTTTTGTGCTCTGGAATCTCCCAGCTATGCTGAAAAGGAGACACTGAAGTGCAGTTAAAATCCTTTGATTTCAGCCCAGGCTCACCTGAATCAGAAAGCTTTTCGGTGAAACTGCTCTGGGTGTACATCGTCATTGCCAGGAAGAGAATGTGGCCAATTACTCACAAGACAGTTCTGCACTAAACAGTGACATTACTCCGGATGTATATGTGAACAGAATTCAGCTCAGTCTAGCCTACCAGCTTTGTGTAGTATGTTCTCATTATCCTGGGACTTTACAAAGTCTGACAAGTTCTGAAAAGTCAGTCTGACTCAAAAATCATTGCAGAAATCTGGGCTATTTTAAAGCAGTTTTAAGAAAAAGAATATACACTGCACCTTTCTCAATCAAATATTTCTTATAAAATCACATCTATTGTTATTTTAAAAAATCTTTAAAAAGCAGCTAAAAAAAATTAAAACACCCATGTAGGCAAAGTTCCTGCCAAAGATGCTTCCTCTCATGTATGGGGCAAATAAAAATACAAAACGTATTACTTTCCAAGTCCTGAGAAGAACTTTAGAAACCTCAGGGCAAAAGCAGCCTTTGGGCAATATTCAAGGCCGTCAAGACACATAAAGCAGCAGCAAAGTCATCCTCCAGCAAGGGGTAATTACTATATACAGATACCAGTATGCATGCTGGGGGACAAAGGCACTGCTGGCATTGACTTCAGCAGGCTAGGAGAAGGCCTTTCCATGTTTAAGAAATGCCAGCACTCCGAGGGCTCTCTTTTCAACCAGAAAAAAACCCAAACTACAGTGGAGAGAAGTAAAGTAGGACATAAAATTTTATTCTGAAATGATCTCTGGCCACAACAATAAAATGTAACAAATATTCACTAGAACAGTCTTAACTCCTGTCATCAGCTGTACAATACATACAGTATCATAAAACTGGCCACTAGGATTAAAACCCACTACAACATCTTTAATGTTAAGTGGCAACAGCAGCATCTCACAGAAAATTATACATACATATATACACAGTCCACATTCAGTCGTTTTTCACGTTTTGAGTACACACAGTTGCAGCATATTACAGTCACGTGTCTAAGTCGTTGCCCAATAAAAACCCAAGCTACTGCTTAGACGTAATCATAGCAGTTGAACTGAGAAATTACAATTTGTAGCAGAGATGTACAAGCCCCTAGAAACAATAATTCACAAATGTTGTTTTATTTAAATGCTACCATAGCATTAAACTGGGCAATATTCTAATCTTTGCTGACTGGAAAAAGACTTCTTTTTGTACTTAGCACAAATATTACTGATGGAAAAAAAATACTAAAAAATGGAGAGCATTAAATAATGCACACCCTTTCCTAAAGATTCTAATATTGCCCGATGCTACTTATGTCTAAAGTGTTTTCAACATTCCCATGAAGTCATTTATAACTCCAAACCACCCACCAAGTTAAAAGTGGCTTAAGTGCCTTGCACCCAAATTGTAAAAATCCCTGGCCACCTTTATAAGAGCCAGGCACATATAAAAGGAATGCACTTTGGTTCATACCAAATGCCCTGGGATTAAATCACACTATAAAACTAAAGAGTTTGAGGTAAATTTTTACAAATACAGTTGATTTCTGTCTAGTGTCATCATAACAAAAAATTATTAAAAAAAAAATCAATTTGATGTTGAAGTACAACCAATGAGGAAGGGCCATCTTTAACCCCTTAATGAGACATACTACAAGAACAGAGCGTCCTCTCCACCCTAGCAGTGTGATTGCCTTATTGTTTCTATTAAGGCCTCGATCATCTACAGGATGTTTTAAGACAGGTATAGCATTTAAAAATAGATTTCATCCCTACGATCCAGTATTCAAAGGGTTAAAGAGGCCAAGATGCATGCCCTACAACACGGCATTTGTAACAAAAGGCACATTGTTAACACCAAGGGCACAAGCCATCCTCTATTGTTAATCTACACATCTTGCATCACTCTGTTGTTCCAATACACTTAAGTGGTAATGAACACTCCAGTGGTGCAAGAAACTGAGCCAAGTGAGACTGCAACCAAAGACAACGCTGTGCTATTACTAAATCTGAAAATAGCTGAGACGTCCCCAGACAATGGTAACATGTGAGACTAAGCACTGTTTCCAAGCCAACTTCCATCAGCCTAATTATCAGAGCCCTTAGAAAAAAATCACATCAAAGCAAGAGGCAACGGCCTTTCCCTCCCTCCCTCGCTCGTTTTTACAGGTATAAATAAGCTACAATAAAAAGCAGCTACATCACTTAAAAACCTTGATGCAGCTGCTCCTTTAGTATAGAGGAAGTTCCACTGTATCTGGGTTAAAAAAATAGCTCTGCACACTATATTTTGGCCTTAAAGTTTCCGGTAGCATTTATGAAGAAGGTGGATCATAAATGCATTATTGGCATTAAGAACTGGTTACATGAAAAAGAAAATTTAGTGGTTTTAGCCCATCAATGACCCATGAACACTATGAATGTTTTCACCTTAAATTGCCACGAAAGGCAGGAACATGTATCAATGTTCCCTTTAAAATATATTAAGGGAGGTGATTCTTCTTCCACCCCTAACATAAGCATCCCTATTTCTTAACTTTTGCAGGAAGAGTTAAGGTAGAAAGGAGTGGTAAAGCCAAGTAGGTGGTGGAGGAAGTAAAGATTCCCAATTACTGTAGAAAAATACACAGTATTGTATTCCCACAGTCATGAGAGTCAGTTAATCTTATATGAAAATTAATATATCTCTTTTCCAGACTTAGAATTTACTGACCATAACTTACTGGATATTCATATTCCAAAAGCCACTTTTCTTAGCTGTATTACTATATTTCATTTTTAACATGATTTCATACATGTTTACATATTGCACTTACACACATTGTATAAAGTTGTGAACATTTAACACTAAATAATTTAATTTGACTAGAGGCAGGAAACGATCTTTCTTTAAAAAAAAATAAGAAAAATGGTTGACTGATGCTCTAATTTTTACAGTTATCAATCAACAAATACCATCCTTTACTCAGAAATTATTTTTGGAGCTTCTTTATGTGTTGACTTTTTGGCAAGAAGTTAAGCGATATGTTTCCTGAGAATTCCGTCATTTTGCATTTATCTCCCTCCCCCAGTCTTACATTAAATTAAAAATAAATCAAACAAACAAACAAACAAACAAATTAAGCTGTAAGTGGTAAAGTAACGAATATGAAGTAGAACTTAACCGGAAACTTTCTTGGCCTCTCAGGGGACCATGCTTTAAGTATTTTTCATAATTTGTACAAGTAACTCAGAAAAATCTGTGCATATAAATGTTGCTTATAGTAAAGTTATTGAGGTTTAATGCAATCCATTCTAGTATGTCTTGTTCTAACATCAATAAACCCTTCTAGATTATGTTCTACTTTGTTTAAAATTCCCTTTTCATGTGTTTTATACATCCAAGGTAGACCACAGCCATTGTACATGATGAAATACTGATCTTAGATTTCAAACTGTTCCTGCTGAAAACATGCTACAATGCGTGAATATTTCTCTCATAGGTCTAGATATTATTCCTCAGTAAAGACCACCTTTCTTCCATGAATGCAGTTAAAAGTAAAAAAGAAAAACCAAGCATTAGCACACACACACGTGAACAAATCTACACATATCTCTAACTGTTCCTTCAAAGTTAATTTCCAGCTACAAATGCCAAAGATTAAATCAAATTCCAACCATTTCACTGTCCTTCGATAATTCTGCTGTATTAGAAGGTATCTAGGATGGTGTCTGCCAACTGAAAAGCTTTCCACTGAGGATCTTTCCATCTACAGTTATGCTGTCTAAGGTGAAGTACTTTTTTACAGAAAGCAATGTAGTAACATAGTGTTTGCCCCTACATGCAGATTTGATCTGAAGTGTAAATGTACCAGGGAGGTCACACTCGCTCAGAAAAACACTGTCAGAAGAAATAAAAGCAATCTGTGAAATCCATGTAGCATAACAGTCTGGAAGCTACAGTATAAAACTGACAGAACGAGCACTTCTGCCTATGTGATTTAAGGAGACCAAGCTGCACATCAGGAGAGAAAAGAAAACGGAGGGGGGGAGAAGAGAAGCCCAGGGTGAATGCTCAATGTTATATACCTGAAATGAAGTCCACAACATTTTGCTTTACCAACTCATCAGTCACTTTCAGATTTAGAGGAACAGACATACTTCCATCTTCATTCTCTCTGACACTGCCCGTTCCTCTCACTCTACCACACGGCATGCAAGGTAAGAGAGTCATTTTAGCCCTGGAAGTTCTTATTTTTTGCATTATATTTAAATGCTCATTTTAATCAAAAACCATTACTTTCGAATAGAGAAAGCATTCCACAGGAGGTGACTGCAGTGATACCACTACTTTCTCTAGGCTACCATACAGAAAATGACAATGTAACATGCTATGGCTCCACTTCAAATTACAAGTTTGCAGGTGCTTAACTGTATTTCTTTGAGTATTCTCCCTGGAGTCCAGTCAGGCATAGGTGTGACTGTTCGCAGAATCAAGACCCATACCCATAAAATCCAAAAGGTCGAGTCTTACAAATTTACCCCAGGTGAAACCTAATATGAACCATGGAAGAGAAAGGTTAATACCTTTGACACCACGCTGCAATGCATGACAGTCATGTTGTAACCAGTGGCCTGCCACTGATGTTTATTACTGTGTCATACTAGTTACAGTAAGGCTAATTGTACTGTAGAAGACAAACATTTTAAAAAATAAGTATAAAAACTTAAAGCATTGTCCCCATGTTTTTATAAAAACAAAATCAACATTTCTTACATTTAAAATGAGTGCTGAAAGATACAAATGAATAAAGTTATTGAGCAAATAAAAATGTATATCTGAGCTACTTTTTCATACAAATAAGGCTCAGCCACATTGTATCTCTCGTATTAACAGCATTGGGTTTTTCAAACTCAGCTAACGAGTTTTGGCAACACTGTTCTTTGCTGAATATTTCCATTGGCATCTGTCATCTGTGCCAAGTTAGTCCTCAGTTTTGAAGCTGAGCTTGAAGTCGGAGGTAACTTGGAAATCGACGTTATAGCACCAGTGCTCTCTGTAATTCTCTTCGATGAGGCCTTTTCCCCAGTTGGAGGCTTTGGCAACCGTCTCCTGAGCCAGGGATGCCGCAAAGCCTGGCTGGGTGTCATACGGATAGCAGGATCCCATTCTAAACACTGTTTTAAGAAGTCAAGGAACAGGGGATCATCACATCCCTTTAATGCATTACCCCATTCTCTGCTCTCTGGTGGGCCACGTAGTTTTCCCCTCCGAGAGCGTCCACCATTAAGTATTACAGAGCCATCAGACAAGGTTGTGATGCTGCAATAGCGGGGATAACCCTTAGAGCTCACGAAGTTTTTGGCTCGCTTGGATGAATCTAAGAGTTTTGGAGAAGGCATGCCCAATAGCTCAATCATACAAGCCAGCTGGTCTCCTTCATCTTCTCCAGGTAAAAGTGGATAACCGGTGAGAAGCTCTGCTAGAATACAGCCCAAGCTCCACATATCTATGGGCATCCCATAACGAGCACCAAGGATGACTTCAGGTGCACGGTAAAAACGTGACTGAATGTAAGTGTAGACACGCTGATGCTCGTAACAACTTGAGCCAAAATCAATCACTTTAATACCACTTCTACCCTGTTGCTTCAACAGAATGTTCTCAGGTTTAAGGTCACAGTGGATGATTCTGTTTTTGTGCAAAGCATCCAAGCACTGTAAAATTGAGTGGGCAAACTTGCGGACCAAAGGCAGGCTAAAGCCCTGAAACTTGTTTTTCTTTATTAATTCATACAGGTTCATGCTCAGCAATTCAAATGTCATGCAGATATGGCTGCGGAATGTGAAGTTTTCCAACATGTGAATAACATTCATGTTGTTATCCTTATCTTGTTTCCGGAGATGCTCCAGGATCTTAATTTCTTCCGCAGCTTGGCGGTGGAAACGTTTTTCATTTCTCACCATTTTTAGTGCCACATGCTGATGCATCTTGTGATCGTAGGCCTTCACCACCTGCCCAAAGCTTCCTTTCCCTATAACTTTCAGGACTTCATACCTGTACGCAATATGATCATGGGGTACTTGTATATAAGACCCTTGGTCATCATCATACCCGCAATTGTTTGAACCACCAATCACACCTTGCCGCTTCTTTGCATTTGGACCCAAAAAGTATATTTCAGGGTAGCTAAAAATCTCATGATGCTCAAAAGCTGTTAATTTTTGCATGTATTGCTTCATTGCCTGCTCTGGTGTCATAACGGAGGCTTTCACCTTCCCTGTTCCATCTGTAGATTTTAAAGAGCTGGAGCTCCCTTGTCGTCTGTGAGCACTCTCTGACTGTCTGTCCTGAACCACTGGCAATCCAGATTTGCCTAGCGTTGTAAGTCCATTCGGCTGTGTCGTCAGAACCGTCCTCTTGTTACTATTATCTTCGAACAGCTGCTGAACCTGGATTTGTCCATGGCTACCAACATGGAGGTGCTCATTCATTGTGTGCTTACTGCCTCCAACCTAAAATCGAAAATAAATACATACCCAGTTAACAAGAAAGGCATGAACTTTATGCTTCACCGTTCATTCTGCAATCCGCCATCCTGCCTAAACCACCTCAAAACTAAGTATTTTCTTAGCAGTCACCTGTCTACAGGTAATCTAAAAAATACAGCACATATACTGTGATACTGCTAGATGCTATTAAATTTTCTAGATCCTTGTTTCTCAAATGCCACTTTCATGACTCTCTAAAATGTTTGCAACAGGGCAATCACAGATGTGCTACCATGATAAGCTAACAATTCCACCAAGGAATCTTCAAGGTAATAGTCCTGTAACATCACGAACTATGCTTGAGGGCCATTAGACTTTACAGAACATAGTAGCAGTTTTATTGATGCTGGAGATCAATATATAATGCCTGCTAGAACTTACATGGCTAAGGCTCTCCTAGTCACCTGTTCTCAGAAATCAAGATTTTAACTTGTTCCTAAATTTGCTGTATATCAAAAGCTCCAGATACAATTTTAAGCAATAAGGAATGTGCTGTGACATGCACAAAGAGGAAAAGAACCTGCACATTTCTGAAGTCCAAGAGATGCCATTTACTGCTTGCAATTGAGACGGTCACTATTCAGGAAAGCATGCAGATCAACGAAGCATAAGCATATCCTTTAGCACGTTCCCAAACCAGTCTTATAGTAACTTTTAACCAAGATAAGATTTGGGGCCTGATGCAGACTTGAGTGGAAAGAAAATCTTTGCCTTGAAGAATATACAAGTAACTTTATTTTAAAGGAATGGAAAAAAGGATTAGTTGATTTTAGAAATTACATTTGTTCTTGACAGTTTTCACAGGGGAATAAACAGCAGCAATCAGCATTTTCAAGCAAAGAAACACCGGAAGTACGGGGTGTGAAAACAACCATTGCTCAAAACCTGTTATTTTTAAGGAGAAACAAGAAATTTACAAGCATATACTTAGAATTCCTCATTTGCTCTAAAGCAGAGGATAATCAGTTTGTCTTCTGCCTGGTCTTATACAAACATGGGAAGAATTCCCCTGCTGTCTCGCCAGCTGATTCACTAGTCTTAATATTTATGCCAAATTAGTAACCAAAAGTTCACCAATACTGTCAGACAGATGATCAAGCCAGGGTTGAGAGCACTTTTAATCTGAACCTTATTTTTTTTAGGCAGCTAAGGATAACACATTCCCTGTTCACGTAAGGTTGCTGAAATGAAATCAGAAAATGACAGTTGTGTGCTGTGATATGAGGCAATGAAATCTGTGCTGCAACCGCAGAAGTGCTTCCTAATGAGAAAACCAGGATATGCAACACAGACTCTAGCATACTTTGTGCTTCTGTTAAGGTATCAGTCTGATATGGCAGAAGCATTTTTTTGTAAATTCAGTAACTTGTTCCCAAGGAGTAGCCAGATGGACACCAGCTTAACCTTTGGATAATATTTTGAAATTTGCAGCTCTGAAACTCACACAACGTAAGAACAAGAGCTCTCAGAGATTGATTCTACTGAGTTCACTACTCTTCTGTTTCCATTTTGACTCACATTGAATAACTGGTCCATTTTATTTCATCATTGCAGTTTGACTGTGTATGTTTATTTGCAGAGCAATTTGGGCTCACACTATCAAATTTGATCAATCTCATAGAAAGCATTACCACACAATTGCAATTCAGAGTAAAGACATTTGTAACATTTAAGCACAGTGAAGATACACAGGATATCAACATTAATTCCCTTCCTAGTTTGATGTCTCAAAAGCACCAGGAATTAAATCATCAAGGGGACTTAATGAGCCTATGATGCCTACAGGGAATTCCTTCAGGTCAAGTTTGAAGTACACTGCAGTAGCAGTTTCCTGAAGGTTGCCCTGATCCTCAATATAAACAGCAGTTATTGAAAAAAAAAAAAAAAGAATTCGGCCCCAAGAGCTGCTAAATGACGCATCTCAGAAGAACCGGATCTAGTTAATGTGTCGGAGGTTCAGCACATGCAGTATTGCAGAACTGCGTAAGTACGAAATGCACAATGAAGCACCAGAGTAACTGTACAGATTACAAGTACTCAAGCTAGGAAATTCCAGGCACAAATGTTTCTTCTGCGGCACTGGTTGAACAACAAAGCAGAACATATCTGGACAAACTGGGAGTAGACAATACTAACGTACAGACAACGAGGAAGAAAGAGCATAGCAGAGAAAACCATCTTTAAGAATTTCTTAACCCAAGTACTCATTGCCACAGTTCACATCTTGAAATAATTTTTTTTTTCACTTGAGTCACCTGTTTTCAGAATTAACTATTGTCTGCCCTTCCTAAGCACTACTTGTTTCAATAGATGTACTGGGGAATTCTTCAAACTTCAGTTACTTGCTTTGTATCAGGGCTTGGAAAAAACCCAAATATTTAACCACTCTCAACAGGGACTAAACAGTTCTTTTTCCTAAAAGCATGTTTGCAAACACATTCTAAAGTGTAAACCATGTAGCTCTGCTTCCTGCACCTTCAGGCAGCCTCATGGTTTCTCCTGCTGCTCACAGGTTGGCTTTTTTTCCCCAAGCAGCAGAAAGAAATCACCAGCATTATCCCAGCTTCACCCCAAATCCGAAGTGACTGGTTTTGCCAGTTTCAGTCAGCTGCTGCTTGGGAATGCAAATGCAGATGCAGACAGTAGCACCGGTTTTCTATGTGGAAGAAAAGACACCAAATTAGCACAGGCTCTATTCCAAAAGCTGTGGGGGAGAAGAGAGCTCACTCTTCTTTCAAAAACCCCAACAGGAGTTTCAGAGCTATCAGACACATCACAACCACAAAGTCAAAATGAAAAATGGACTTTCCTCATCTCAGGGTACTGCCTGCACAAGAATCACCACATCTTCTTCTATTTCCAGCTTGGATGAGGGTTGGATTCTCAGCAGCCCTTTGCTGTGCCTATCTACTTCTGACTACCGGGTGTCTGAGATTGCTGTCAAGTTCAGGCTTGCACTGCTTACAAGCTCCACAGGCTTCACCAGTGACGCTCTAAGTTCCCTGAACCACAACTAATGGGCTTGGGAAGCTACAGAGGACTACAGCCTTCTTAGTCCAGTACCAAACTGTTCACGGTACACAGAAGCTCCATCAGCCTTTCATCCGAAACCATAAGCCTGAGAGGTTTATAACGCGTCTCCCTTTTGCTTCTGCAGATGGGCCCGTAAATTCCAGAACCAACAACCTACACAGCTGACAACCTGCATGCACTTATGCAGCTTACTTCTTATATATTTTACTGCCTGTGCTCAGACCCATCTACACCTTCAAAGATTTACATATTTTTATAGCGCACATCTTCAAAAACTTACTGATGTACACATTTCTCCATAAAACATACTGAAATAACAGGTAAGCTTGAACTCAAAGAACTCATCTTCCTGAATCTTCTGGCAACATCAATTACAAAACAGCAAATGTCACAATGTTTTTTTTCCCTCTCTCAGTAGTTTTTCATAACTCCGAAATCGTTGCTACGATTTTGCTTTAACTTTGGTTTGCTCAGTTTATGCAAGCTGATGGCTTTGCCGAAAACCTAACCTTTGAAGTAGAGACACCAGATAAAACAAAAAAACCCCAAACTTTTTTTTGGGCGGTGGGAGTATTTGGGGTTTTTTTGTTTTGTTTTCACAAATGGGTTTAGGGACAGAAGTAGAACAGTAACTTACTATACTTAGACTACAGACCTGTAACAACACAGAAGTAGCATAAAACTAAGTCCACCCTGCCAACAAGAAAGCAAACTCACTGACAATTCCTCTGTGGTAACGCTCAGCCAATACAATAGTCCGTTCCAAGACCTTCTACAAGACTATGACTATAGGATTGAACATCACTGGAGCATACACCTCTTCTCAAATGTATCTTCCAAAAGCATCAAGACGTTATGTAGTTGTACCATATTCCATCTTTGTAAAAGTCACTTGGTGTGATATTAGCACCCTGTAAAACTATCAAAGACAGACACACACTTCAGCTATATATTATCATTTTATTTTGAGCAAAACCCCAGAAAGAAAGATTCTGATGTCAATCAGAATCTAAAAAGGTTTATAAAATGAATCTTAATAATAAAGCAATCACAATGGCCTGCTGAAATACCGCACAGGAATAAGACGTCTTTATCTGCTATTGCTTTGCACAGATGAGGACAAGGGAGAAATAATGTTCCAAAGTAGTAACTTCATTAAAGAATAAATGTTACACTATATATCCCTTTCTTTACAGTCTTTCTGAACATGCCAGTTTCAGCCCTACCATGTCTAACATGCTAGAGGCATACGGTATCAGGCAGCTTCACTGCCTATTTTGTTGACTACAGCCTGAGCAAATGTACAAAAGGCCTTTTTTTTCTTGATAAATGAATTCAACAGCATTCCTCTGTTCAGAACTAAAAATAGCTGCTAATTAGCAGGATAACAATAATGCAGGATTATCATAATGGTTTTATTATGAGTATGTGTTTTATACACCAAAAAAGACTAAGTCCTTGTCCTAAAGAGCTTGTGGCTCAGTAAGAGCTGTTGAAAAAACACACCATTTAGATTTTTTGCTGCTGTCATATCTGGTCCATATAAGCCTATTTTTTGAAAAGTTAACTTTGACTTTATATAGCAAATATTTTCACAGACAGAACTATGCCTCAAGAGTGATACTGATTCACAAACTTTTTTCCTCCTGTCAGAATTATGCAGGTGCAGTAAGTCTGAATACTTCTGGGACACACTGCATGTATTACACATGTTGAAACTAACAAGGACAGTCAGTGCACACTAAATTGAACCCTTCAGGTAAGCTGAAGTGTACACATACAAGAGATGTGTCCAGCTGTACTGCAGTCCCCATAGCACAGTCACCAACTGTTGGAACCCAAATTTCAGAGCCCCCCCATTAAAAGTTAAGATAGCTTCATATTCCCCCTAGACTCAAGTTTTATGTAGAAGAAGAAACATCAAAAGAAATCCATATATAACAAATTCCAGGTCATGACTGTATAGTTATTTCCACTGAAACGTGACAGCATTTATGTGGCAATTTATTACATGAAAACACCACAATAGGAAGGTATTTTCTTTGGTTTTACCTGCTTTAAAGCAGCTGCCCACAATAAAAATTTGCAGCATGTGACCCACCAGATCGTCATATTAAGAGAGTCCGGGAATCTCTGTTCCATTACAATGTAAATTAGTTTTTAAAAATTTTTAAATTTAAAATTTTTAAGATTAAGACTGAATGACTGATGCAAAACTATATGGATAGACATTCATCCCTGATGGCAAAAGAAAACAGCCTTGCTGTAGGGAAATCTTAGAAAGGGCTTGAAGAGGGAGGGCACTGAATCATGCACTGTCAAAGGGTTGTTGTTACAGTACTAGACAGGAGGAGAAAAAGATTAAGACTGCTTTACTGCAAGAGAAACAGGAAGAGTGCAGAATGCAGGGATACGTGCCAAATAAGAAAGAACAGAGATGGAGGTAGGCAGAAGACAGAGACAAGAGGCTGGGAGAGGGACTCACAGATGGGTGGGGATTTACACGAGCAGAGCAGCAGGCAAGCAAGATAATCTCTACTGCAGCATGTCAAGTGGATGTAAGAACACCACAATGAAACAGGAGAGAGTGAATGGAAAAAGGTTCCAATCATCAAGGCAAGAACTTAAGGCTTCAGAAGAGAAAGCAATGACTTTGGAGAGGAAAATGAAGAGCACAAGAGGTTGGAAATGGGTTCATGTTTTCCACCATGAGCCAAAAAGATAGTCAGGGATGGAAGCAGACACAAGTAAGCCCAGGATGAAGCCACAATTTTTTTAAAACATAAACAAAACCTTTCCCTGGTACAAGACACAACAGCCTGCTTAGCAATAAAGGTTGCTGTGATTGCAGACACTGCAGCCAAAACCTCTGCCCTGTTACATGAAGCCTGTGTAAAACAGCATCTTCCCGGCTTCTACCCATGCTACTATATTCTACCAAACAATGAACTTCACTTGAAAGTAGGAGACCACAGTTTCACTAGAGGCTAGATCACACAACTCACCACTGCAAGAAATATGGCAGGTAGTGGTAGATTTCTTCTCTGTCTGAACTGAAAGAAAAACTTTTTAGCTTAAACAAAAACCTAACTTCAATCTCAGTCTCTCTTCACAACTAGTGTATATACAATGCAGACGCTTACATCCAGCCACCAGCAAGTTCAACCACTTAAGCAAACTATACCTTCTGAAAGTTTGAAACACAAATACTCCTAATTTTTACCTATTACAGAAGTCACACAGATACAGCAGGGATGAAAACGGAATAAGCAAATGAACACAAAGAAGGAAAATGGTTTAAGAAAACTGAAATGTTCCGTTTTAAATAGGTCTGATTGGAGGAAGTAGTGGGATGCAAAACCAATGGTTTCAATCAGTCAGTGTCAGCTGAGGTCAGTAGGCCTGAAGTTTATAGAAAGATCACATAACATATATAGCCCCCCCCCCTTTTTTTTTTTAGGTTAAAAGCCAGCATTCTGATGTCACATCTGATCCTTACCGCAAAAAGTTATGTTAGCCAACCACAAAATAACCACCTACAAAATTCAGGAAGGCAGTCTGAGGTATTTCTGTAATAGTACCCAAGGCTAAATAAATACTATAGAGTAGGCTCTGTATGACAAAGGAAAGGCAGAGTTTGCAACAGTCAGAATCTAGAGGGACACGAAACACAGCAATATAATGCTTGATCATCCTGGTGTGCTTCCCTATTTCATCTCTATGTCTATATATACACACAGACATATATGCTATATATAAACATATGCATACATACACAACAATATGTGTATAAAAATACTCGAAACACAGAAATGTAACACTTGAACACCCCTTGCATGCTTTCCTAAAGACTTCATCTTTATATATGTATGTATATATGCTCAGACACTATATATAATACACACACATACACATATAAATCTATGTATAAAAATACCAAAGTTCTGTACTTCCAAAATTAGTAAGTAGTCCCAGATATACAGCTGGACCTCCATGCTTTCACAATCCTAAATTAAGTCTGGGCTCCACTACATGTGGGCCCCTGTTATTTGTGGGCCCATCTGTACGTGCAGTTTCATGATTGGTGTCCAGGCTGTTTGTACTATGTTCCTTCTTTTCTGTTTTTATAAAAAAATTAAGCTGCTGCCCCAACTCTAAAATCAACCAGCACTTAACTGGTATACAAATGTGGAAAGATTGGCCTTTGATACTAATGAACACTTCAGATATATACCCTAGCTACATAAATATACAATGATGTTGATCTCAAGTATGCAGCTCCACCTTGAATTTGCAGAATATTCATCATTCCTTTTGAGAATATCCTACATATACTGATTTTTTTTAATTTAAGCCAATTCTTTCTATAAATGGATTTGAATAAGATGCTTTTACCCCCGAAGCTACATAGAAAGTCAGTGAAATACTAATATCTAAATGCATAGTTTCACCTTCCACTAGCCCATAATCACATTACCATTTAAAGCTCTGCCATATGTTTACAAAGATAGTATGTGAGTATCCATGAAGAACTCATTAATTCTAAGAAAAGTATGCCATCAATGCCTTTCAGGGTCAGTATGAAATCTTTCATAATTTAAAAGGAAATGTATGCAATAAAAATTTCAGATATTTAGTGTTAACACGACAGCATATAGACCCCTCTCTCTACTCTGTCATGCCTTCAGGACAGAGATACCCTCTCTCATCCATATATAGTGGCATACTTGGGAAGTTTCATTCCTAGTAGATTAACTAGGAGTGGGAGATAATGTGAGATATCACAGAACCGGAAAATAACATCCTTTTCATGCCATCAGTGCTTATTTCTTTAGGTAAACTACTGCAGCAATAAAGTCGGATTCATCCAATCATTGTCCCCGAGTACAATGATAGCTATTTCTAGGGAAGACAGCTATCGGCCTGAGCTAATCAGACATAGAAGGGGAGAGCCGCCTTCATTTTTCACCACAGTTCATGAGACCCTTTAATCACAGTGACTAACCTCATTGCCAAAATAATGTAATCTCAAAAAATGCATTTACCAGAACAGCTCCTCTACGCAAGTGTGGAAGATCGAATTTGTCACTGAAAATAAGACACAAAACCAGACTCAAGGGTGGCTGGGGAGGGGGAGGGAGAAAGCTGCTTCTCAGTGCAGTCACAGGGTCCCAGTCTCACAACAAACAGGCACATTTGATCGGAGTCTGCAGAAATTAGATGTACTTTGCTTAAGCACCAAGTGCCTCGTTAGGCGGGACGGGGCGCCCGCGGCGGCGGGGCCCCTGCCCTCTCCCGCCCCGGGGTGCCCGTGAGGGCTCGGTCCCGCCGCGGGGGGCACCCGGTGAAAGGAGAGCGGCGGCGGCACGGCAAGCCCCGGGGGTCGGACGCCTCTTCCCCCCACCACCCCTGCCCCGGCCCCCCGCCCCGTGCCCGGGCTCACCGTGTGGGAGGCGTTGCTGGCCCTGAGCGGCGGCAATGCGAGGGGCGACGGCGGGCCGGTCCCAGCTCCTGCCCGGGAGACCCCGGCTCCGGTGCCCGGGGAAGACTGCAGCGAGCGGCCGCTGTCCCCTGCCCTGCCTGCGGAGAGCAGAAGGGTGAGCGCGGAGGGCAGCGGCGGCGGCCCCTCAGGCAGCGCGGCCGTCGGGGCGGCCGCGGCCCGCGGCCCCGGTGCTTCGCCGGCACCGCCGCCCGTCTTGCTTCAGGCAGAAGCCATTAAAAGCTAATCACCGCCGCGGCGCACACACGCACCGATCCGGCTAATAGCGCGGGCGGCCCATGCTCGCCCGGCTAAACCCTTCATCCGAGATTAACCCGCCACCGGCAGGCGCCTAACCGGGAGAACAAGCCGGCTCTGCCCCGCACACGCCTCGGGGCTGGACGGCCGCCCGGCCCCCCCCCCACCGAGCCGTCTGGCCCGGCGAAATCCCGGCGCCGCCGGGGACCCGCCAGGAGTTCACAAGTCTGCAGCGGGAAGAGGAGACGAGCCCCGCTGCCCCCTGTCAAACGCGGCCGCTCCGGCAAACGCAGCGATTCCCTATTTCTCCCGGGTCGTTTTTCTAAGTCATTTCTCTTCCACCCCCCCACCCCACCCCCCGAGGCGAACTCGCCACCCCGCACAACAACAGCACGCCGGAGCCGAACACGCAGCCCCCCGCCGGCCCCCCGGGCTCGGTTGCCGGGGGGAGGGTGGATCATTGTTCCGACACGCACGGCCCCGCTGCGGCGGCAGCTGCAGGGGCAGCCGCGGGGCGCCCGAGCCTCTCCCCCCCCCCCGCTCCCCTCCCCTCCCCGCGCCGCACGGCCCAGCCCGGCCCGGCCCAGCGCGGCAGGGTCGGCGCGGGGATCCCGCAGCCCGGCGCGGTGGCGATCGCGGCCGCCCTCTCCTTACCGGCTGGGTAGGCAGCACCAGCGGCGGCGCTAGCTGAGGGTTTTCTGGTTAACATGGCCGCTGGAGAGGAGGGAGAGGAAAAGGCATGTCAGGGTGGCTCTCCTCCGCTGCTCCTCGGCCTCTCCGGTCGGCGGCTGCCTCTCTTCTCCGATCAGCTACACCCAGACCCAGACACGTCCTCCGCTGCATCCCCCTGGCCTCGGGCCGGCCGGACAGACCCTCCAACGGCCCGCCGTCGCCTCCCGCCGCCGCAGCAGCCGCAGCAGCCGCAGCAGCAGCAGCAGCCGCGCCGCCGCCGCAGCCCCCGGCCCAAGCTCATCACCTCCCCCGCCCCCGCCCCGGTCGCCCCGGTCCCCTCACACGGAGGAGGGGGCAACAGAAGGCGGCCGGACAGGGCCCTCCTCCTCCCGCGGCGGAACAGGGACAAACAGCGCACTGGCGGGGCAGTCCCCGCCCCGTCGGCCGCCTCCCCTCCCTCCGTCCCTCCCTGCCGCCCCGCTCCGCTCCCCTCCCCTACCGCTCCGCTCCGCGGCGGCGGCGGCGGCGCGGCCCGCCGCTCCCGCCGAGCACCCGCGCGTTCCCGCAGCGCGGGGTGGGGCGCGCGCCCCGGCCCCCCCCCCAGCCCCCCGCCTGCCCAACGGCCGCCTCCCGCGCGCCGCCCGCCCAACGGCCGCCTAGCGCCGGGCCCTGGGCGCGGGGGGGGGGGAGAGGGGGGCGCGCGTGCCTGCCCGGCCGTTGGTCACCCCCCCGGGGTCACAGCCATCTTGGCCGCCGGCAGGCAGCCTGCGCCTCTCCCCGTCCCGTCCCCCCCGTCCCGTCCCCCCCTCGCCTGTGCGGGGCAGGGGCAGGGGCAGGTTGCCCCGACAGCGCCGGTGTGTGCGGCGGGGAGGGGGGCGATGCCGGTGGGGAAATCGGTGTGTGTGGGAGTCGGGGCGGGGGGGGGTAGGGGGGGAGAGAAGTCGGGGCTCAGGCAGCGAGGGTCACTTGTATCAAACTGGGAGGACAAAGATGGCACCGTGGGAGCAAGGATAAATAACTGGATGAAAACTTTAAAAATGGCAGTGAGGGAAAAGAGCTTTTGGGATTTGCCCTGGAGTCACAAGTGCCTCAGGCTAGAATGAGGGAAATGAGAGTGCGAGGGGTGTTATTTGCCCTGTTTTCCAAACTGTACGACGTGCTTTGTGGAGTACAATGCTTTGAATTCCTGGTTTGTCAGTTTGAACGTCATTAGAGCCAAAAATAGATATCTGAACATTTGCTCAGCTTGGGACAGCGTTGAAATGAACTCTCCTACCTACGCTCAAACCGTTTTGAAGTCTGTACAGACCACGCATATTTTCCTTTTTGAAACAGCTGGTAGATATGTAGACAGACCGCCCTTCATCCTTGTCCACAGAAAAAGAAAAATAAATCTCCCCTTTTCCTATGCCTAGAAAAAAAAATAAAAATGATCCATCCCTGCTGCCAGAGAGAAAGACTTTGCCTCTTCCAGTGCCACAGATACATGCATAAACAAAGACATTTCCTGTACTGGTACAGAGAAATAAACAATTTCCCTAACCCCTCCTGTCATGCAGAGAAAACAATCATACCTTCTCCTGCCCACACCCACCTAATCTTTTCCCTTCACTGTAGCGGGAAGAAAGCTTCGTCTTCCTCAATATCCCCCGAGATGTCCGCAGGCACTCCCAGTGTCCCTTCCCCTTGGCTGCCAGGTGTATAAACGCTGTTTTCTGATTACTCTCAGTATTTTTCCATCATTTTCACAAGCAGCGCATGCACATCAAAAGTATCTGAATATCAAGCACTGTGGTAATATTAGTGTTCTTTGTGAGATACCTTAAATGTTTCAGGAATGGCAAGAAAAGGATACTTTTCTAGTTAGTCTAAGGAGAGGAAGGGGGAAGAAGCTTGTTCACATTCACGCTAGATAAGAAAAACTGAAGTTGATATCAATCTTTTCGTAGGGCTTGCAGGAGTTCTTACTTCATCTTAAATGACATGTCTTCTCTGACTGTCAAAGTCACAGATGGCTTCATGCGTGTTCTGGGGTTAGTCACACCTAAACATCAAGATAAGAGAAAGCCCGTTAAGTGTCCTGTTTCAACCCCTTTCCAGTCAGGTATACCATTCACAATATGCCTTCCACAGTTTGTTCAAACAATCTTGGACCACTACGAATACTATGTGAAAAATTGAGTTAGCCTATCACATCGTAAACAATCTTCTAATGAAGTCAGGGGGAAGACATTACATTGGTACCTGTCCAGCTATTCCCTTTCTAAAACTGCGTGCGTTGTAAGCTTCCAGCATTAGTCTTTAAGCCTCAGAGTGGGCTTGGGCCTGCCTAGATGCCTCTTTTTCTTTCTCTCCATCTCTTTCTCCATCTGCAATCCATCCTGGCGTCTGCTGTCAAGGATAGTACCTGATGGAGTCTGAACTGGAAGTCAAGATGAGGGCAAGCCCATCTTGATTCCTTCTGAATGCAATACAAGAAACTTCAATTTAAAAGCCTCTTTCATGCAGGATTTGGGTTGATAAAGAGGAGGAACATGCTAATATAATTGTAAAATACCTTGGCTGCAAATAGCAATGCCTTTAACAGCCTTCTTCAAAATCAGAGTCGCAGATCTACAAAGAAAAGAAGAAAGCAAAGCCTAAATACTCAAAGCAAAGATTAATTCTTTCACGCGAAGTGTTACACTCAGGAATCTGAACTATGTCCTGTTGAGTGGCCTCAAAACTTTCTTCTTTCTGATACTGGCCAACTGAACATACCAGCACTTTCCAGACCAGTACTACACAAGATGAGATCAACAGACTTCAGTTCCCAGGACAGAAGTAAGTATTAGGCACCTGACAGGAGAAAGTGTACGGTGCTCAGAAATTGGAGAGCAAAATGAATCAGGGTTTTCTTGATCCTTTTTCCTGCTCCCTCAGCTTTTATTACCCAAAAGTGTGAACTAAACTGTCATGACAGAAGATTAGTCCTCCCTTTCTTGCAGACTACTTAGAATCATAGAATCATAGAACAGTTTGGGTTGGAAGGGACCTTTAAAGGTCATCTAGTCCAACCGCCCCTGCAATGAGCAGGGACATCTTCAACTAGATCAGGTTGCTCAGAGCCCCATCCAGCCTGACCTTGAATGTTTCCAGGGATGGGGCATCTACCACCTCTCTAGGCAACCTGTTCCAGTGCCTCACCACCCTCATTGTAAAAGATTTCTTCCTTGTATCTAGTCTAAATCTACCCTCCTTCAGTTTAAAGCCATTACCCCTTGTCCTATCACTACATGCCCTTGTAAAAAGTCCCTCTCCAGCTTTCTTGTAGGCCCCCTTTAGGTACTGGAAGGCTGCTATAAGGTCTCCCCGGAGCCTTCTCTTCTCCAGGCTGAACAACCCCAACTCTCTCAGCCTTTCTTCATAGGAGAGGGGTTCCATCCCTCTGATCATTTTTGTGGCCCTCCTCTGGACCCGCTCCAACAGGATACTTGCAAGGGGCTTCTAGGGTAGTGTCATCAAAGCACTTGTTTTTAAGAGAAACATCTGAAAACTTGCTTTCCAGATGGGTACCCAAACAGGCCTGCAGACTGGAAAGTGTGAGCTCAGTGGGACATGGGCAGTACCAGTTCTGCACCACAGTGGCCACCTAAGGAAGGAGGTGAAAAAGTCAGCAGTTGGAGGTGCAGGTGGGATCAGAAGGCTGCTTGCTGCAGCTGTCTTGAAGAGGCTTAGGTTGGGCTGTTACAGATATCTTCCTGTGATAAACTGTACAAAGTGTTCTAGAACAAAAGTTAGCAATTATTTGGTAAAAATAAAGTGGTTAAATCACAACCATTGAATGAGAAAATTAAAATTCATTAAAAAAAAAACCCCACAAACCAGAACCAGAATAGTCTAGAATAAAACATATTATCTGTAAAACCTTGTCTAAAAGTATTCCTGCCCACATAGTACATTAAAATGCATTACTGAAGATAATATGCTAGTACAGTGAGGAGAGATACAGAGCATGCTGTGTTTCTTGAGCCATTCAGTCAGGGCCCTTGTGACCAAGACAGATATTAATTCCAAGCAAACTGTGAGGGGTTGCTGAGGTCTGTTTTGCCAGGCTGCCTTGAGACCCAGTTCATATCTAGTTGTCCTGTTAGAGCACTGTACCTCCTTAGCATCGCTGTGAAATCTCCCATGCCAGTCCTCTTACCTCTCCAAAGTGGATGCAGGTTAGGGTTTAATTATATGGGGCTTTGGTATGTAGTTGTAGGGCAAGAGAGGCTGGCCGGTCAGTCACACAGCATCTCCGCCACTGTGGTATTAGCAAACACTTACGTGGTCAGACACCAGGGAATTCCTGAGAAGCTGTGCGTGTCCAAAGCTGCGGTGATGACTTCGGGGGCTCCCACAGCGATGGGTGCAGCAGTTGCTCAGCACCTTGCTATGCTCTGACTGTTCTCACCAAGCACAGCAAACTATTTTGGCTGTAGATAACTGACAGCTAGGTAGAGCAAATATGAGGCACCTCAAACATATGATGGGGATGGAGGACATGGCACTTAGGGACATGGTTTAGTGGTGTACTTGGTAGTGTTAGATTGCTGGTTGGATTTGATGATCTTAAGGGTCTTTTCCAACCGAAATGATTCTATGATTCTATGAAAAGGAGAGGTAAGACAAGTCTGGAGCAAAGAAAGTAAAAATGTGGTTTTCTGCCACCTTTTAATCGTCCTCTCATACTAAGCAGAATTTACATAAGAAGGAGAATCTATATTCACTCTCAACATCTTTTAAAATGTTCTAGGACCTAAGCCATTTAAAAATATATTATTTTTCCCATTGTTTTTGTGAAGCAGGCCTTAGATGCTGAGCTGGAGACATTAAAACACTTAGGATATGTCTCACCATCAATTAAACATAGGTCCAAGCCTGTTGTCTCAGCCAGTAATCCATATTTTAAAAGTAAACTCTTAAGCCCAGTAAGTGGTTGCCTCAGGAGGGTCTGAACACAATCAGCACCAGGTTCTCGTTAATGTGTTGTGGATAATTTAGGCATGAGTAGGACTGTGTACACTGCAGTGTGGCCTTTCAGCAGATCGAGCTGAGAACAGCATAGACACTTCAAAATACAGCAACCTACAAATGCAGATGGAAAGCACACAGGTCAGGGCTCAACTGGCTCTCAAACATACACTTCGCTGTGTAGTACATATGCAAGGTTTGCAACTCCACCCTCTCTCCACCCTCCCCAGAAAAAAAAATTCCCAGCAGAGCATCACCTGTAACTTGGAATAAAATTGTACTTCAATACAATTATAAAAAATGAGGTTATGCATTCAGAGCAAGAGTGCAGAGAATCACTGCCACAAATCAGTTTGCTAGTACATATTCATACTGACATGAGGGCATATGAAGCTAAACTGGCTTGCCAGGTTCAGGTGTTTCTTGGCCTTTGTTCCAGTGTGTATTCTGTTGAGGCTAAACTTTGTTCTGTGTTCAAGGGTTTGCTCTTTCTGCTGTTTAGGAACACGTAGGTCACTACTTCAATTACAGTATTAAGACACAACAAAGGATGTTTTAGTGGTCAGTGAATACACCCTGGAGAGATACTCTGAGATCCTATGAGTCTGCAAGCACATGAGTAATTTTTTATTCTTACGCTATTACAGCTATTTTGCGGGAGATTATCTCACAATATATTTGTATTTTAGTGCTGGCAAATTGCATATTAAGGAAAATGCTTTCCCTTTTCACCAGACCATGCCAATGTTTCTAAGTTTCTGTATTATATATTATCTATATCATTTCTGGATTCTTACAGCATTAATACTCATTAGAACATTAGACTTACTCTTTTGTGTAAACTCCCAGCATGTGTAATGGGAGGAGAAATGTTCCTGTTTTCCTGTCTCATACAGGAGAAGCAATCCTGATGGAGTCAGTGGAGTAACATTAATACAAAACTAATCTCAGGGAAAAAGCCTAATGGTGGCTGATTCTTTTCAGCTGCTGGCACACGCTGCTTCATGTACTCAGAAAAAAAGTGAACCTCTGGAACAAGAAAAGAAGGAAATGATGTATGTGTCATTGGCCCTTCTTCTTCTGTGGAGCCTTCCCACCTCGTCTGTGAAGCTCCTCCATTCCCCCAGCTACGCAAACAAGGGAGAAGCGATAATTGCAAAGACATAATTTAAAACTACTGGCTCTCATGTCTCTTGAATGTTAGTCTTTCCTAAAAAAGTCCTATAAAATAACTGTTATTGCAAGTTTAGTATGCAGATGATAATTAGGATTTCTACCAAACTGTTTCAGAGAGAAACCGCAAACTTGTTAAACCTTATGTCATTCCCCGAATTGTTTCCTTTTCTAACCACCTTGAAAATCAATACAGAAACTTGGTGTAAACTTTCTTGCATTCATTGTGTGGGCTACTCAGTTTCAAAACCAGCTGTCCACATACAGGGCTAGTCCCAGCTGTTGAAATCCTGGTAACCTTTGCTTGTCCAATTCCACATGTGAAACGAAAGAGACTTCTCTTTAAAGGGTTTATGGGAGTCAGTTACTCTCTACAGCAGTGTTTCACAGAAGCTGGGATTTAATTCTGTGAGGTGCTGAGAGGTTTCAACTCCCCTGAGTCAGGGAGCCCAATATCTCACAGGGTGCACTGAAATTGAGAAATTACATATCTCACTCACTTGTGATAAAGCTCATTAAAATCATTAAAATCCCTGCTCTACAAAAGTACAAAAGTGAGACATAATTAAAAGATAATGGGTCAGAGGAACTCAGAATCCAGAAAGAACTCTGACCAAGTTCTTTTCTTCACCCAGGCTTTCTCTGGGCAGAATTTATTAATAATAAAAGGAAAACGAATCATTAAGTCCCAGGGCCTAAGTGTTATATTATTAACTAGTATAATCTACTGTCAGGATTTACATGGTGACTTTTGAGTTAAACCATGAGCCACCTGCTGAAAAGTAAATTTAAGGCTACATGCTGGGAAAGAACTTTCTCATTAAAATATAATCAAGGTTTGTTAGGGCAACAAGAAAAGAACCAACCTGATGTGCTGAATTAAACTGAGAGGGAACTGAAGGTATCAGACAGCTGTGGAGAGTTCTTCAGCCCCCCATTTCAAAGAGTGTAAGCCCTACATGGACTTACCTTGGGGAACACAGACTACATCTGTTCAATGCATATGATAAGAGGAGCCCCTGGCCATGTTTCCTAAGGATAGTAGCGCAATATACACAGTAGTTTTTCTTCAGTAATGAGCCTCCTTACCCTTCTCCATTTATCTCAGGAGTGTAGAAAGTATTTGAAGTGGGCATGGTCAGGCTGATATTTGAGTAACAAGAAGGGATGTGCAGGCATATATTTATATTGGGGAGGGAAAGTTAAGAGTGATGTCCCCAACGCCCCCTTCAGTACTTTACTACTGGTCCTTTGGTGTGGAAATACCCTAAGCTGCCCAGCCTCTCATTTAGATTGCTATGTGAATGCTTGGTGGATGTGTGTATTCAGATGTGAAGAGGGGGAGAAGACAGATAGCAAATACATGATGTGAAAATGAAATGGAGGCTTTAATTCACTATCATCATTTGTAATCTCCTTCCAAAGGAATAAATGTGCACATTAACACACAAACAGTTCACAATCAATTCAGAAAATTGCAACTTAAAATCATTGTATAATTTGGAAAATTAAGTAAACAAAGGAGAATTCCTGCAGATGTTCTACAAATAGAGAAAAAGAAAAAGGAGGCCCAAGGGAACACTTCAGTCTGTGTGCTAGTTTATTAGTAAAATTAATCCCAGTGATTTTAAAAGGACCACTCAGACACAGTTCCACCTGTGATTAGGATCCGGACTTTAGATTATAGAACAAATTATTTGCTTAGCTGTGATTTTGATTTTAATTTGCAGAAAGGCAGAGGTTGCTACCTACAGGTAACGCCCTATAAACAGATTTAGTTGTGTGTGAAATGGGCAATGTTAAACATTTGGGGCTAGGTCTAATAAGTGCCTGGCTCATAAAAGGAAATCACATGTGGCAGAAAAGATAGGTGCCAATGCTCATTCCAGTGCTTGGAAAAGTGTGCTGCGAAGTGGTGTCAAAGCAGACAGACAGAAACCACAGGTGACTGGAATACCCTGGAGGTTTCACCCTGCATGAGTAGGCCAGCTCAAGAACATCTTCTGGAGATGTCATCTGCATATTCGTTCGAGAAAAAGAGTCACTATCATCACAGAGTCCCCTTCTGTACAATAAACTAATGGCAAAAGTGCTCATTTGGGAAAGTTCAGTACATTCGACCTTCAGCCTCTGAAGGTGTGCAACAAACTACAAGCTGCTGAATCTGGAAACGGGAATTCGTGACTCACTGGGCCAGAGATACGATGAGTTACAGAAAAGAAATTAAAGTAAAGAAGAAAAAGATCATTGCTGTGAGGTTAGACTTTAAAAGTGTTTTTTGAATGTTGCATACAGCACAGTCATATTCTACCTCCCCAGTCATGCAATGTGGAAAGTTTTTGTCAGTATTTAGAATCAGATGAGTATTTTCAAATAGAGTTAACTTCAGTTTGTAAAGGCTAATGATCTATTTTTGTAAACAGAAAACACACTGAAAAACAGGCAGTAAATACCTAAGAGGCAGGAAAGGAAGGCAATATAGGGTAGGAAAGATAACATGAAAAAGATTATGGAAAGCCACATAGGAAGAGTAAAGAGGATGAAGCAAAGAAGCAAAACATAATCATCTTTTATTTTCTGGCATTAGCTTCCCTGTAGTGTGTCTTTTGTCTTTGTCTCTCCATTCAGTGCTGCTTCCACTTGTGCTCTTCCATTTTAAGTCAACTTTTTGCTCCTACTTCTTCTTGTCTTTGTTTGCTATCCTAGCATTGTCTTTCAGTCAACGGGGAGGCTGCAGAGGGACCACAGCCCTGCATTGCCACACTTCCCAGCCAGGGCTGTCCACCTTCCAACAAATTGTGCCGTCACAGGGCTGCTCCCTTCCAGGAATCAGAGTGGGTGAAGATTGGAGTCCTGCGATAGCTAGGAGAAAGGAGAGCTGTAAGTGTGAGAGGAGGACTGGGCAGGATCAGTGGGCTTAAGAGTGCTGAGCAAAGTTTCAGGGGATTTCCCTGGATGGAAATAACTCACTGTTTCCTCAGTTTCTTTCCTGAGGGCTCTGTGCTAGTCCTGCCCCTACAGCTGCAGAATTTGTGTCTGGGGCACTTACCCATGAGAGTAGCTGCAGCATAAGGAAGCACAGTGGAATGGGCACCCAGGTAGTGGCAGCCTATTGGTGAGGGAATTGGGGCCCTGACAGGTAAATTAAAAAAATGAAATTTTCTAATAAACTGACTTCTTGAAAGCTCATTGGTTTCAGGTCAATCAATTTTTGCTAAATCCATATTTTATTTTATCCCATTTTCCATTTATTTCTAGGTCCTTCCTTCCCTCCCCCCCCCCCCCCCCCCCCAACTTCATAGATTTATCCAGCTTGCAATTGCTGAGATCCTCCTCTTCCTCTGCTATGCTTTTTATTGTCATGGAGGACTATAAAATGAATGGTACCCTGACAGCCAGGTGTTTGTGGTTCCAATGACATCTTCACAATTAGCTTTCTGGGTAAGATTTTCACCTTGCACTTAAATTGCTCAGTAAGGCACACCAAGCTTCTTGTCACTGTGAGATAACCTGTATAGCATGAAGGACTCCCCATTCCTGAGAAATGCTTTACTGCAAGTTGACAAGAATTCAGAGCTTCTGAACCCAAGGGCACCTCAAAATGGCATGGTCAAAGGGATGAATTCCTTAACCATTGGATACATAAAGATTCATTCAGACAGCAAAAAGATGTTGTGAAAAGAAATGTGTGTCTTCTCCTTCTGGAAATTTTAATGGAGTGCCAGACTGGTGACTGTACCTAAATTGCAGTTTCAAGAATATGTACTAAATGGTCTATTTCTGAGAGGTAACACAGGCCGTGTGTGATGTGAGGTTACAGCACAGGTCTAACTAAGACATCTTCAGTACCTGGGGAGTGCCACTGAACAGAGAGGTAATATATATATTGCCAAAAAGAAAGTTAAAACATTTTTTCAAAGCAAATGCTCCTCTCTGGTTTTTTAATGAAGTAATTCAGTATAAATATGTGCCACTGACTTTTTTTTTTTTTTTATTTTAGAGATGAAAGTCTTTATTGGCAAAATGCCAGAACCACAGGAAGCAAACCAGAGAACCGGAGGCACAAGAGCTGATAAGAACGGAGCACACTTCTTCCAAGGATAGCTGGGGGGTTTTTTAATTTTTTTTTTTTTTTAATCATTTTCCTCTTTTGGCTTTTAGCCGAAGTTGTAGTTGCTGCTTCCAAGACTTAAAGTAGAAATTCCACACTGCTCCACAGCTTTTCCCAAATCCTGTAAGAATACAAAATCTTTTGGTCCATTTCCTAGAGTTTTCCCATGGCATTCAGTTCAAAAGAGCTTTCTCTTTTCAGGCTGAAAGTTGGAGTGAAAAGAAGAACGCACAGAGGAAAATCATTGCTTCATATATGTACATTTTTTTTTAAATGGAAAGATAAATGATCAAAACATGTTGATCCCTTCAGAAGATAAGGCTTCTGAGTAAATATTCAACTATCATAGCATTGGGTGTGCTGTAACATTGGTTGAAAGTAACAGATC
The DNA here is from genome assembly GCF_018139145.2 of Gymnogyps californianus. Lineage (NCBI taxonomy): Eukaryota > Metazoa > Chordata > Aves > Accipitriformes > Cathartidae > Gymnogyps > Gymnogyps californianus. The sequence goes on from NC_059471.1 coordinate 180,006,751, forward strand.
CCACATACTCACTTCTAGGGAGCTAATTGCAGTGGAGAGGAACTTGTTTGACAAGGCGGCCATTCATAGTGACCATCAACATCAGGCGTGACACCTGACTGCTTCATGCTCTTTACAGAGAAGGCCATAAATGTTTAGAAGTTTGCTGTGCAGATTAGCATTGAGAGATAAAGAAACTTCCTCAATTTATTTTGACCTATCCTCATGAAAATTTGAACACTTTCTTTGCTACTGTGGGGCAAAATCCCCCAAAATGTACATGAGAGGCTAACTGGAGGATCAACAGCATATCTCAGCCATGAAACATGCCAATCTTTGAACACACCTCCAGTTGAGAAGAAACATTTGCTTGGGAAACAAACCCAAAAGTTAACCTCAAGCACTTAAATCTCCCACAAGGAAGCTTTTTCATTTCCCATCTTCCACAAGCACTGTGATGTTAAGTCTTTGAAATGACAGTAGCTGCAAAAGACAAGGGCTCAGGCAGAGAACATGCCCTAGGGACACGCTGTGGTTCCAGCAGCTGTGAGGAAGACATCGACTTACAAAACAGCACCCAATGCAGCACCTCTGCCATGAGCATCACATGGAAGAAGGCGAAGAATCCATCACAAGGAAGAATCCCAAAAAAGCCAGCCGTCTACAATCAATGCACTTGCCAGTAACTTGTGTAAGAAACTTTATCAGTTACATAAACGCCATTCATACTACTCACCAATTAAAACAAAATTGCTTTGGGCATTCATCTATAAGCATAAAGGATCCTGAAATCAGGTGCCTCACTAAACTCTGGACATCACGTTTGTTCTCAAACGTTGCCCTTTCTTCAGAATATTGTATATTTTAACCAGAAAATAATACTGAGGTCCAGTTTTCTGTAAGAGCAGATTTAGAATATGACAACTTCTACTTTTGAAAGTAGATTGCTTTAGACACCTCTGGGCCTTGCTCTAAATATAAATCACCCATGCAGTATGCTTGTCAGCTTAGGCCAGACATGTCATACAAGGGTTGGTTGGTTTTGGTTTTTTTTTCACCTAGATTTAAGCAAACCTTAATGTAGAAACTTGAAAAACAACCAGACTACTGTCATCTTCAGTTGAGAGAAAGAAACAGAAGCACTATGCTTAAGCCCTTCTTTCTCATATGGCTCATAAAATGTCAAGACTGCCATTTTCTTCTCCTGAAGTGATTTTGAGGGTAATTTCCATTTTGATACAGATCCCAGGGAAGTAGACGGAACATCCTGACATTGCTTTTTTCATAGCAGTAGAAGGACCTGGTATGAGACTGACTCATAAGTACCAGACATTATGGCAAACACGGAATTCTCTGTGCCCCAAATGAGAATGCTCAGTATCAGCACAGTCCTGGTAGATCTTTAAACAAGTGTGCTCTTCATCCAGCTCTAATTAGGAAACACGACTTTGCTGTCGTTCCCAGTGATATTGCACGAGATCAACAAAATTACCTTTCTAAAATCTGCATCTTTAAAATCTGTTTCAAATCAGTGATTTGATATCTGCTTCTTAATCATTGGTTCATAGTGCATATAATCTGTGCTTGCAAAAAATTTAGCTTTGTGTCTTTAAGGGTTGCATGTTTCCTTTTGAGACTGACACTAATTTCAGCAGGGCCTTGGGCAAGAATAACATGAGTGCTGCAAGCCTCCACGGGGCTCCCTCCTCAGCAGTGCTGTGGAGAGAGCATCTTTGCACATCCATGACAAGCCCTAACCTTTCCTCCCACCCTCAGCTGTCTGTGACTTTGCCCCCTCGGGCTGTGATTGCCCCATCTTTTCATTTTTGAGGCTTTGCAGGTTTTGATGCTGTTATAGACAGTGCTGGAAGCCAGGAGCAGGGGAAGGATGTGGTAAGGAGAAGGTTGTGATGAGATTGAGAGGCAAACTAAGGAATTCAGTATATGCCACAGCCTGCCAGTATGAAGTTAGTGCACAGTGTGGATGGGGAGGTGCGGTCTGGAGGGATAGATGGACATGCTTGTGGAGCAGAGCCCTGGGAAGATGGGCCTCTTTGTCAATAAGTAGACTGCATACTACAGTTAAGGTTTCTTATTCCATTTAGCAATACCAAGGAATCTTTGTCAGTTCCTGCAGACTTTTTCACAACATATGGGGTACCCTTTTCACCTGCAGTATGAAAGAATCTGGCAGGCACAAACAACTTCTTCAAAAAGAAATGATGACCTTCACTGCAGAAGAATGGATTGATATCCTAAACACTACAAGCTGTGAGAATGGGCCGGTGAGACTCATTCTCACTTTTGACATGAAGGAAATGAACTATTTGGCTCTCCAGGAATCTCCAGTCACACACGAGTGACACACAAAGTTGACAGCTCTATTTGGTAATTCAGATCTTCCTGTAGGTTTTGTCTTTCTAGTCCGTCTGTCAAAAAGATACAAACCCCACACATCTAACAAGATGGTGAAGAGGAGCAGTTATAGCTGTAGACAAGAATTAGTCAAGACTGTGCTACCTGGTGACTCTGGTCTCCTCTCTGTTACCATTTCTTTCACCTTGGAAGCTTTCCTGATCAATGCTTTTTTATCAGAGTCTTGTCCTTGTTCTGTGTTTGAAGATCAGCTGAGATATCCTTAGTGTAACCAATCTATCAGCTGGATCTAGATTAACCGTTCTATTTTCAGCCCACAGGCATTTTTCTTGTTAGACAGCTGAAGAGCAGCTTCTGAATCTAGACTGCCTCTTCAAAGTTCACCTTGCACAACAGCATCTCAACTGGAAGCGAGAGAAAAGGATGTTAGAAAATGCAGCTATTGTCAGAAATGGAGACAACTACAAAAGTTGGTCATGAGAGTATTCTACAGCAGAAGCTCTAAATCTAGGAAATGGGTTAAAATGTAAATTACCCCAGAACTCTCAGCATCTATGTGGGACAAGCATCCATCTGCACACTGATTTCAAAGCTGTTTCAACATGCAGATTCATAGATTTTAAGTTCAGATGGCTCTATGGTGATCACCTGGTCTGAAGTCCTGTGTAATAAGGCCTTAGGACTCACTAAAGAAAAATCCTTCTTTAGACCCCACATCAGTACTTGAAATAGAGTGTATATTAAAAAAAAAAAATCAATCGTATTTCCAGTGGTGGAGAATTCATCATAAGCCCTGTGTGTTGAACTTCAGTGACTATCCCCATTGTTACAACACTTTGATTTTATTTCTGGTCTGAATTTGTCTAGCTTCAACTTGCAACAACTAGTTCTTGTCTGAAGCATTTTGTCTCTGATTTGAGTGCCCTCTGTTACCAACTTTCAGCTCTCCACCTAGATTATCAAAGGCTCAGGCTCCCCCCACATTCATGTTGCATATCATTTCTGTGTGATCACTGGATAGAAAGTAAGATTTATGATGTACACATTCAATAAAAATAATAGGTACTTCAAGATCAGTTAATAAAATATTGCAGAATATATGTATTTTTTCAGAATGGACATTAACAGTCCTCACTCCTGGACCACACAGGTCAGATTTTGCTTGCTGCCTGCAATTTGTATTGTAATTGCTACTGTGTAGAACAACCTGACGTTCTTCCCCTTGATTGCAAAAATCAGATTGTTTTGATTCTTGAGAAAAATGACACAAGCAAAAAAAAATGCAAAAAACACCAACCCAAAAAACCTCATTAAATTTGCCTGACTGCTAGATTATATTTCACCATCCATAGCAAAAAATAAATATGTAACTCAGAAAGTAACAATGGAGACACAAATCTTGCCTCCCAGAGCTATTAGCCATTTATTTCTGAGCATAACCTCGTTTATTTTTGTAACTCTTACCTCGATTTCAAAAGAAATGTATGATATTGCAGCTGATTTCATCGTGATGTCAAAGCTAACTTACCTTGCCTTTACATGTAGCATCATGTAGCTGGAAAAGACTCTTTCATTTGGGCAGAGCTATGGTAAAAGTGCTCAATATTCTGCATGTGTACAGGGTGTTTTCCGTGCAACTTAGAACCAACAGATTCCATTCTGTGCTTCACATTTTTCAGGTCTGATCCTATTCCGTTTTACCCTGTCAGCGATACTATGCTACTCTTTCTAATGACAGCAGCATTGGAGGTTTTAGGCACTACATTAAAATACTGCCAGGTGAGAGGAGAAGCTCTTCGCAGCCTCTGTCAGAGACCAAAACAGCTACAGAAAAAACAAGGCAGAGCACAACCAAGCCCAGTAGGATTATCCATGTAACTATGTTAATAGTATTGGATCTTCTGAAATGCCTTTGGATTCTTTTGGATGAAGTGAGTTATACTCCGGTATATGTAAGTGACCAGTATGGATGTTTTGTTTTTTTTTTTTTTCCTCTGGATGATTCCAAAATACTTTTGACAGTGCAATGGTAAATTAAAAAGTAAGTAAATTCACTTGTTTGATGCTCAGGGCTGAACAGTGAAAAATACATTAACTCTATATTGCCCAGGTTAGGAGTTTAGATGTATTTTTCTTTAAATCAGTTTACCTCACCACTGAAATAAAATCCTTGCTTGTACAAAATAAAGTATCTGTTTAATATCTATTTTATGTGATATTTAATATATCACAGTCACACTACAAAGCTGTTGAGAGTAAAGGCATAAAATATGTTATGTATATGATATAACTAGGTAATTGGATGATGTACGTTCAAAAAATTCCAGCCAATGAGAGGAATGCAAATCTTTCCAAACAGCACAGGGCCCACCAGAACATAAATCAGAATGCATTTAAGTAGATACTATGTTTTCGTGGGTTTTTTCCATTGCTTTTGGAAAAATCTCTGTATAACACTGCGGTAGTTTTAGGTAAATAGAAGTACCAGGATACGTGAAAAACATTTTCTGTAGGTTTATACAAACCAAGAACAATCAAAAGGGATAGCAGCAACAAAATATTTACCCTCCATGCTTCCAGAAGCATTTTTTAATGCAGAATAAAAGAAGAGTGAAATTCAGAAACAGGTGAAAAATACATGAACACACCAACATTGCTTGCTAGTGTTTGTGGACATGAATGGGACCAGACAAGGTACACTGAGGCCACTTCATGTGACTTCACACAACCACGGCAGTGAGAAAGAACCTCACAGAGGCTATAATCATTATTTATGACCTTATTGAGACCTCTCTTCATAGCCAAGAGAGAGGTTAATATCAATGGGAGTTAGGCTTGCAAGTATCCATGCATATACTAGGGAAACATGAATTGAAATAAGATATGTGAAGAAGAGAAACAAATGTGCGTATTACAAAAATTACAAATGCATTTCAGAGCAGGCAGTTACAAATTAATAATGTGGTATTGGCTATTCAGGCATTTACTGGGAAATAAAGAAAAACAACACAGTGTCCTAGTTGCTCGGGCTTTTTCTCTTCCTATCCATGGGCGAGGCATCAGCAGACCCCCAGATCCAGACAGGCACTGGCATCTGTTTGGCTTCCCACCAGAGCTTGTCACACCTTGGGGCAAGGCTGAGAGCAGGAATGGAGCACGATGCACGCTAACACACCAAGAGGGGTACTTGTCACATGAGAAAAAGATCCAGAGGTCTCCTGAGGGAGTCTCACGCTTGTTCTTAGAGGGTCTGAGTGTTTCTGATTGAGCCTGGCCAGGTCTAACCAGGCTTGGCAGGGGAGTAGGACAGGGCTGTCCAGCCCTCAAGGGGCCCTGGCACCGTTCTAGCAGATGGGCACAGAAAGTCTCTGGGGATGTACTCCTGGGGTAAAGACCAATATATTTCAGTCTTGAGATGCACAGCTTGGAAGGCCTTGTTTTATGATGGTGCACATGCCAGACTTTCTGATATGTCTCTGGATAGGAACCTCAAGCTGGGGCACACGAACGCAGCCATCCTTGTTATCCGAAGGTACATAGAAGTTACTTGACTGCTGCTACTACCTTCTGTGGCACATAGAGCAGGTTCCCCTCCAATGCACATGGTGATGGGCTCTGATGGTTGGTATTCAGGTAAAAATATGTTCTGCACTTCTGTCATTTTGTCTGTTGGGGTTGGGTAGGAAGACGAGAAGTTCTGCTTAGCATTGGGTTAGTCCTAGGGGCTTTGGCCCAGCACACTTGTAAATCATCCATGGAAGAAGTAGATACAGCATGACCCTAAAATTAGAGAAGCATAGGATAGACATCAGAATATTGCACTTCAAAATGGAGAGGATCACGAGGGCACACTAATGATAGTAGTGACTACCAAGGAAATCACTTCCATTTTATGTATTATTAAATTTGTTCAATAACTAGGAGCTAGCCATACAAAAATAAAATCTGCCTGATGAAGCTATATCACAGATACATATACAGCAATGATGGTTCAGCTTCAGGCTATGGCTATCAAATCTCAAGGCAGAGTTTCTTCTCAAAAGTGTTGACTATGCGATTACTTTCTTCTCGGATCTTCTGGTGCCAAAGTCTGTCAAGGTCAATCAGCACAAAGTGGCACCGCTCCAAGAACCAGCGTGACTGACTGTAGCATGGCAGTATGTTTGTCGTTGGAAAGAGTCTGTTTGAATAGTAATTGAAATTAGTAGTATAGGGCAAAAACATTTGGCACTACTTAATATAAAAAGTTGGGTATAGGCAAAATTCAGCCTTGTGACTTTATGCAGCCACTTTCTAGGAATGTCACAGTTACAGGCTATTGTGGACACCATCTATTGAGAACCAGGTTCTCTCCAGATTCTTCTGCAGGAAATAATTTTATTTTGATTGCTTCTGGGCTGTTGAACAACAATGCAAAATTTTGCATGGAATATGTCCTGTATCTTCCTGATACAGAGCTGGGGGAGCTACAGTTTTAGTCACCAGGAGCAGTAGCCTCTCTGCCAACATTAGCCATCTTAAAGTTTGGTTCCCAGTATAAATTAATCTTTTATTTTTCTTCCCTTATCAAGGAAAAGACGTAGGCACCTCTAGAGTACCTCACCAGTGCCTATTTTTTTTCTCATTTAAGACAGTTTTTTGTGGTTTTATCTCCAGAGATTCAGTAGGCTAAAACCAGGTAACTTCCCTGGTAGTGAACAGACCATACCTACTATGTCCAGTCTGGCTCTGCAAGTATAATGAATCAGGAAATTTCAAACAGCAGTTTCAAGGAAAAGGTTGGTTTGTTTTTGTTTAGGACAGGGGTATCTTTATTCTTATGCTTCATGGGTGACATAAAATAGAGTCTGCAAATCAAAAACGTTTCCAAATATAGCTCTGCTGTTGGCTTGGAGGTTGTTTTTGACGCTAGAAAATGGCACTGCTTCCAGCACTATATGGATGACATAATGAAATGTCTTCCAGCTGAAAAGGTAGCAGTTCCTCACAGAATTAAATCTCCAAGATTAGAACAAATTTAGCAATCCTTTTTGTAGGATAAAGCAGTTCTTAGCATACAGATAAAATTGTACATTTTTTAAACTAATGAGAGGTTTTCAGGAGGCTAGCCTGGGAGTTTGATATCACGGTATATATTTAGCTGGATGTATTTTCTTCAGTAAAGCTGCCAGTTTGTTCATTAGCCCTGTGTTCATGAACCAGCAGTCATTTGTTAAAACTTTAACTTTCTATTTTTGCGCATGAAGTTTCTGCCAAAGTTTTTGAAGACTGTTTTATCTCTCATCTGTGTTTTTCAGGCTAGGCATATTGCATCTAAAGTTTGAGGTAGGTTTTCTGGGACAAGCTATATCTGGGACATTTCATTTCATTTCATTTAAACGTACTCTTCCAGTCTTATTGTCTTTGTACAATACCGTGTAAATACTTGATAACAGTTCTATATGCATAAGCAAAACACTATCAGCCATTTCCCTGTTATAATATGAATTTTGTAAAAGACTTACAATTCTCCAGGCTGTTTAGCCTGTGCTCAATATTTAAATGCGCTCCAATTGCGGACTGCTATACACGTTCATCACTTCTATGCACTGGTTCCACGCATAGAGTTGTTACTGCTTCAGAGCAGCTGGTCATGCATGATTATAAGCAGATATAGCTCTACTTTCATCCTGTCTACAATCTTGATGTATCTGTCCTCTGCTGAAAATGAGTAACGCGGCTTCATGACAATTCAAGTGTCATCACACTGTGTTAACAAGGCCTTCGTATCAGCATCAGGAGGAAATGTGTTGACACCTTGTTTACAACCGTCCTCTGTGGACGTCAAGAACTGACTCTCCTTTCACTCACATCTATTTTACATTGGTGCAATTCCACTGGGTTTACAGGTACTTTTCCTTGATCGCCATCTGAGAAGAGAATCAGATTCGGAATTCGCCAGTTCTGCTCATTCTGGAGTTGAATGTTAAAGATCTCAGAATTGCAGAGTTTTGAATGACTGTGCATAGTTGTTTTCAATGTAAAAGTGTAAACATAATAGTGTAGCTTTAAATGTAAAAAAACCTGTTTAAATGTACAAGTGTAAGCATAATACAGCATAAGCTTGATATTCATGTGAACTAATTTTTTTTTTATCCCTGAGTGCTTAAGGTTAGCAATTTGGTCTGGCCTTCAAATATGGACTAGTGATTTCAATTTTAAGTCCCTGATATGTCATTTTTAGATTGAGACTTAAGAGAAATCCAATTTTTTTTCTCAGTGATTAAAATCTGTTCTATTTTTAAATGGTTGAGGTGCATCTAAAAATAAGCAGCAAAAATATAGATTCCTCTGTATCTCTGGTGTCACTCCTGTCACAATCTCTGGCTTCAGAAGCTTCAGCACCCATCAAGACATCCCCACTACCTGATAACACCCTGCTTATGGTCTTTTAGTCCTCAGTTGATCTCAGACAGGCTGGTGGTACTCACTTACTTAACTGCCTTAAATACCACTCCCACTCCAGCTTTTGGGGTTTCTGTCTTTCGTCTTTCAAACATTGTGTTTGCCAGTCACAGAAATCTATGACTTCACTGCTGCAAGTGTCCTCCTCTCTCTCTTATGTTGACTTTCCACATTCCCTCTGCTCTTCTCACATCTTCTTCACTCTTCTTCTTTCATCAGGTCTGTTCCTCTGTGCATTTTTTTTTCCCCTCCTCTTTTTTTACCACAGCCATCCATGTCATTACTGCAGTATGGCTCTGGAGAGAAACTATAACACTCCCCATTCCCTCGCTCCTCCCCACAGGATTCTCTTGATTCTTTTAATGAAAAGAAATGAGGGAGGAGGAAAAGATGGGCAGCTGAACTGTAATCTCCACTAGCATGAGTTCATTGGCCTCATCCTTTCTGCACTGTAATACCTCTATTATTCTTGTCTGACTCATATAAACCATGCCTGGTGATATCATCTTCTTTCCACATCTTGCCAACCCCATCATCCCCTCAGTATGATCTCTGCTGTGGGTTTCCCTGTCCTTTCATTCCACCACAGAAAAGCTCTTTGATTTTGTTGTCATCTCGCTCTTGCCTCTGTTTCAATTTGCCCCTTCTTTTGTTGCTCTCCCCTTGTGGAATAGTCGAGAGGTAATGAAGTCCACCAGCTTCTATTTTGGGCAAAAAAGTGCCTTTCTACTTCTCTGTGCCCAGCCAGGAATGCCGAGTGAGGCATTTGCACAGCTCTTGCTGCAGCCTCCTACTCCTGTCCCCAGCAGCTGCCACGCCATGCTCACCCCTTTGCCAGCTCCTTCTCCGGCAGCCGGCTTTGCCACGCAGGACGGCTCCTCCTGCCTCTGAAACTCCCTGCTGCCCTCGGGCGTCACAACCAGCAATTCACTCATGGCTCAGGGGACTGAAAATGTCTGCTTACCTATAAATATGTACACAGACACACGCTCACATATATAAACATGTATATATATACACATTGCCATGTGTTCATATGCATATCTATATGTATACACTCTCGCATGGAAACAACTGACGTCCTGGTTCTCTCGTTTCCCTCCATAGGGCATGTTAGCATGTTTGTTTGAAGTGCAGGCATGGCACACCAGTTTTACCTGCCTGTTTCAAATCTTTATTGGAGGAAAATTACACTTTTGCATGTGAGTATGTATGTTTGCATCGTACAGACTTGGCTGTAGCTGATTTTTCCAAACCCTTTCCATGTCATGTATCTCTCTCAGTCCTTACATTGTCTGAGGCACGGCTTGGCTTTTCATACCTGTGGGCAGCCCAGAGAGGCTCCAAACCCTACCGGTGCTGGCAAAATATGTTTTAAAAATAAAACATTCCTAAAAATGTAACTTTCAAGAAGAATTAATGCAGGTAGCTGCTGGGGTCCCAGGCTTTTCAAAACACTCACTACTAGGTGGAAAAAAAGCCCAGCTGAATATATTACAAGTGTGTTAAATGCAGCTTTAAAATTGTTGTGCTGTGGCCAACATGCTGTAATTTTTCACAGGCGTTGCTGTGCTGTGGGAAAGGAGGAGGAACACAGATGAGCATTTCTTTGTGCAGGAGGCTGGGTGTTTCTCAGCAGCCCTGTCCTCTAGGCTGCTCGCTCACAAGCTTGACTCCTTGCCTGAGGCTGGCAAGAAGCAAGTCTCTTTCTCTTATGTTTCTCGCTTTCGCTCTCCCACATCTCTATAAATCCACTGAGGAGCTCCACCCCTGCATTCTCACGCTTCTTACTGTGACTATAAACAGCACCTTATTCTCTGCCAAATCAAGTTATCTGCATAGGTCATTTCAACGTAACTTTTGTGCCAATCCCATTTTAATTCAGCCAGAATACTGGCAACAACCTTTTCCTTTCCTTGGATTACAGGAATGCTGCCCAAAAAGTATCTACTATTTCAGAAACAAGAAATGACTTAATGTTAGAAGCCTGATCACTGAAGGGATGACTACACTGGGGAAACTGCTTGTGTTTTTCCCTTGGCTGCACAATCTTGAGCCTTGTCTCCACTGGATCTTAATCCACCAGCGTCAAGGTTTCTGTATAAAATCCCTTGTGTAGAAACAATTGAGATCACGATCACTGTCTCTTTTCATTGGCCAAAATCCCAAGACAGACCAGGACTTGCCCAAGACAACTTATTAGAAGCCTATACGAGGGCCCTTTAGCTACCAAAGCCAAAAGAAGTAAACATCTATTTTAAAAAGACCAATTCAGTTCTCCTGGGTATAACCTAGAGCTTGCAGATATGACCCCATCATAACTGATTATTTCATGCATCTTCAAAAAAGCCCTGATGAATAAAATGACTCTTTCCTGTTACCTCCAAAGCAGCCCTGTCATCAGAAGAGACACTCCCTTTTGGCAATGAGAGTCTATATGGTTGCAGTTTAATAACTGGGACATAGTTCTGCCCTCTTAAAACAGAACAAGCAGGGGACCCCAGGGTAACAGGCGACTGTATACTTGACTTCCAAAGTAGCCTGTCCAGGGGACAGAAATTTGTGTGTTTGAACACCTGCAGTTCAGGCTTATACTGAATAGTGCACATTGACCACGCCGTTGAAATGCTCCACAGTTCTGCTCCTCTCTCCTTACCCGCTCTTGTTCATCAGCATGTTTTTCCTTTTGCATCTGGCATCTATATTTTAAATGGGCTACCAGCCATGAGTGCCCTTTTGTCTGGCTTTCCGTGCAAAGGTCCCTATGACTTTGTTACAGCTATCACACCAAGAGCCCAAACCAGATGGCTGCTGGCCTCTCTTTTTTATATCCAATCCACTGTTGTAAATAATTAAAGGGAATCTGCTGATGAGAATCAGGGATAGTTCAGATGACCTTTCCGCCAATGGTTTTAAGGTTTTCAAACAATTAGGAGCCACACCTTGTGCCTATAGTTATCTTATACAATCAATTCTCCTTTGTCATTTCTCTACCTGCTCCACCTTTGTCACATGCTTTCCTTTCTTCAAGGTCATTTAAAAGCCCTGCGGGAGGGAGAAAATGATAGCTTCTCACAGGTGTTTTTAGTACTCAGTCAAGAGGAGGGGATCCTGGTTATGAGCAAGGCTTGTGTTCTTATAACGCAAGTCAGATAAAGCAGTACTGGTGATAAGAAAGAACACTGTATCAGAGAGAGACAGTGGTGATATCTGGGTGATATTTTGGATGCTTCTGCTTTCAGGTATGAGCAATCTGAAGGTGCCAAACAATTGCAAGGTCATAACATAAGGTCATGAAGGGAAATTGCGGTAAGAACTCTAATAAAACAATCTTTCCAGGAATCTTTATGGCATGGAGAACTCAAGCGTCAAAGACAACCCGTAGCCAGGAGACACAGGCATGGCTTGTACTGTGGACAGGAAAACACTGCGTGTCCCCTGCAGAAAACCCTTGCCTTGGGGAAGGTCAGCAGAGACAATGCACACAGACTGCTAATGAAGAAGAAAAATAATTAGTTATGATAGCTGTGCATTTGGATTTTTTCAGAGCTTAAATAGGGAAAACCTTAGGTGGGCTTAATTGTTGGACCCTGACAGGCTGCTTCAGATAGAAGCTGCCAGTATGACCTCCTCTGAACTCGCTGTCTAGCCATATTGCACTCCATGAACTCTTGAAGTGTTTTGTAGGTGTGCAGTAAGTCAAGGAACCTCAGGTGTTAAGTTTAGCTTCAGGACAGCTATCTGAGGCTCATAGTTCAAATGATTGATGCATGGTTATATTTCACATCTCAGCAACAAACAACTGAAAACTTGGCCACTGTTCAGATTAGAGGCCTGGGTGTTAGACTGTTGGATTACACTGCTGATGTTTTGGCAGTACACTGAAGAAGGCAAAATTTAAGTAAAATTAAAAGAGGCCGCTTGTTCAACTGATTGATACAATTAACACCAGCGGGGAAAAAAAAGGACAGCAACTTAAATTGGAATAGGAAAATGACAGGTTAGAAAGTAATTGGATAAACTAGATGTGTTCAGATTGCCTGTACCTGGTGAAATCCACCCCAGAATAGTGAAGGAGTTGGCTGAGACAGCCTTAAAGCTGCTTTCAATTGTTGTGAAAGAATTGTGGTGGAGCAGTGAGTACCCACGAGACTGAAAGGGGGCAAGTCTAACACCTACTCAAAGGGGCAAGCAAGCCACTGAATTGTCAAGCTGGAAAAAATGAACAATCAGACTCTTTGTGACCATCTCAAAGAACACAAAGTGGTGAGTAACAGCCGAGGTGGATTGGAGCAAATCTGATCTAATCCAGTCCAAACAACATAATTTCACATGATGAAATGTGGTCAGATTACTGCCGCTTCTCAAGCTGCTGTCAGCTGAGGCAGGCGACATATGCTTGACCCACTCCATTGGCAAAGCAAGCCTATGTCTACAAATAAATGTATTAATTGATATATTTTTCTTCACAATTTGTGGGAGGTAAAAAGGCACACAGAGAACATCTGTTCAGAATTTTTTTATTTTTTATTTAGAGAACAGAAGATTTTCCATCAGTTGCAGCAAAGAGAAAAGGAATAACCTGGTCTCCACATCCACATGCACTATTAAAAAGGGAAGAATAGACAAGGAAATACTCTTAATCTGCAACAACAAAAAAATCACATTATACAGAACTAAACTGTGTGATCTTAAGGGTAATTTAGCATTGGACTAGATTGTGCAATTGTCATCATCTGAACTCTTTAAGAACTGATGAGACAAACACCTGCTAGGAATCACATGGTTATTCCTCATACTTCCAGTTTTATTTTCTGTGGTTTTCTGTGATTTAGAAAGACTTGTGGTCTCTTCTAGCGCTGGTGAAACAAACAAAACTTCATCTGTCCGAGCAGTAAGGTGCCCTGCAGTTTGGGGGAACTCTAACTACCAAAACAGATACCCCAGGCAATATTTTCTGGCCCTCTTTCCTAGGTTCAGCTCCCAGTTCCAGCCAGTTCAACTTCTCAGGCTTTTTTGCTTTCACCTCTGCAATGTCCAAATCTCTGGTAGCTGGCAGCCCCATGCCATGCAGAACACTGTGTTTAAGGCCACTCTCTGGTGTTCATCTTATGATGAATAAGGCAGAAGGAAGAGGGATTCAATATACTGTAACACCTGCGGGACGCAGCGCACTATCAGATAAGCACCGACCTCTCTGGATGCACTGGTATCCTCCATGCACATTCAGCAAACATTGCTTTATAAAGCTCTCCCTGCCTGCTGTACGAGTGCTGCTGGCAGGACAGGGCAGCTCCTGTTGGGCACCGAGCCCTGGGTGGAAGCTCGATGTTCTCACCATGCACCTTCAGCATCAGCTCCTTTAGGTGCTTTGCTGGGCCAAGACGGCTAATGAACAACCGGTCTTGTAAAGAATATAGCCAAGACAGCTGTAGAGACTGAGTCAGCAATTTGTTTAGTCTGATACTCATTTCCCTCCCCCATTATAAACTACTTTACCCCCACCCCCACCCCCCAAGGTTAGTGTATTGTTTTTTATGGAGCAACAGGCTCAGCTGGAGGCTGGAACTCAGACAGGGGACAATACGAGCCTCTGGGGGACAAACGTAACTGAGAAATATGTGTGGCAAAAACTTGACCTTTTGCATCTATCCTCTATTTTGGTGGGCAAATCTTTGTAAAATCAAATCCACTCTACAGGATTAGCTAGAAACAGTCTCTAGAGCTGAAGTGGTTGTGTCCCCCACATGAAATTCCAGCTGAGAGCCATGCAACTTCTTTCCTACTAATTTCAACTGGAAATCAGATTGTAAAACAAGTAATCCATTTAAAATTATTCTTTGCAGATTGGTCTTCCAACAGAAAATAATAGAGGCAAGAGTAATCCACAGAGACAGGCAAAGATTCCTGTGGAGCCCAGTGGAATTTCCATTAAAGAGATGACAACTGTCCTGAATTAGCAGTCGCTGTCTTTGGCAGGGAGAAACTCATTTTACCGGTACAGCCCTATCAATTGCCAAACGGATCATTCAAAAAGAGGGGTTAGTGACTGCCATTTAGGTGAGAAGTAGTGCCAAGGAAGCTGGACAGAAGTGCTTTACAGAGGGGGAATTGAAAACACGGAACAGGCTGCGCCAAGGGGACAACCTGAAACAGGCAGTTCTGATCAGCAGTGGGCAGAAATAATGACTTGCAGAGAGGTGGGAGATGTCAAGAAGCACATTAATTTTCCATTGCTTGAAGCGTACCTGCCAAAGGGCAGCCTCAGTAACCTCTTCTGGCCCTTACGTGTTCCCAGGTAACAGTAAACTTTCCCCTCTGAACTCTTTCACTGTCGATCATTCTCTTCTTCTCTCCTTCTGTCTTTTAAATTGTTTTCGAAAGGTTTCCCTGAAGAGTGCTCAATCTATCAGTGTCATTTATATTATCTACAGGGAAAACCAGAGTGCGAACAGCTGCTTCCACTCGTGATACGTTCCTCTCTTTAGGCCTTCTGCTGATGACCTCTACAGTACATGTGTTGAAATCTAAAATATTTATACATTGGGGTGACACTGTTCTTCTAATTAGTGCAAATGATGTTCCATGTCTTTCATAGCGTCTCCTCCGAGACAGCATATGTGATCAGCTGTGGTAATAAATTTGTTCTCTCTCTCCCCTTCATTCTCTCTCTCCTCCTGCCGTGCTTAAAGCCGGTTGTATTCTTGGCTGACACCCCTTCCATTTAGCACTGTCACATTTACTGAGTATCTTGGAGTAAAACTTGATCATGTTCTCTCCTGGGAATGAAGTAAATGTCTTTATAATAAGAGCATGGCTAAAGCACGAGGAATAGTACACTACCTTCAACCCTGTTAAGGTTGAAGCTGTGCTATTGAGTTTATTTAGGATGCCACATCTCAGATATTGTTCCTCCAAATGATCTGTACAATGGTGAGCAGGATGGGTTGGAAGTAAAAGCAACATAAGCGATTGTGTTAGGGCTCATGCTCTGGAAGAAGCTCAAAGTCCTGCACTGATTTGGCATTTAATGAGCTGGAGCTTGATCTTTCTCCCTGGCTGTGACTCAGAACCTGGCTGAACTCCGTCGCTCCTGGCAGCCCGGAGCTCTGCTCTACCTTGGGCCCCTGCAAACTCTGTGATCGACCCTGAATAAAATGAGAATTGGCTTAACGCTGACAGGTGTCACGGGTAATATTAAATTGTCGTATAACTCTCCAGAAGGCCAAGAGAGAAAATAAGCAGATCTGAAATGGATGCCATTCCAGCTGCTCATTGAAAAGCGTTTCATAACACTTTCCTCAACACTGTGTAAATACGAAATCCTTCTGCCAGTAACCCTTAGAGGGAGCTGAATATTCTTACAGCTAGATGAGTAAATTGAGGCACAGAGGAGTGAGATCTCTGGAGGAGGGCAATGCCGGAGGAGAACTCAGCAGCCTTCTTCCAGCTACCTGCTCTGAGCACCGTGTGTACGTGGTCTACCCCTGGGGCCTCTGTTGCAGCTCGGTGTGAGGGATGGGAGCGCCAGGCTGGATTTAGAGCAGCTTGATCGTCTGGTCCCTGGGGTGGTCCCAAGGCACAGCTTAGAGCAGCTCTGTCGCTATTCCTCTGCATGGCAGCAGCTTCCCACTGCCGTTGACGGGCAGTGCTGGTGCCCAGGGTCGGTGGCAATGGGCTGGCATTGCACAGCTGCAAGACAGCCGGGATTTGCTGTTCCAGTTCAGCATTATAACAGCACAGAAGGTGCTGCTTTGTGCTTCTAGACCTTTCGTTCTGCTGTGGCAGAAGCATATGGGCGATTTGGATGCTGATTTATAAGCCAGACAACTTCAGCAAAGTCCATTTTAAAGGCTGTAGTTGAGCTGACTAATTTAAGTCAGCCAGAATTTTGCCTATGGTCTCATTTCTACCCCATTTGCCCCAGTTGAACATTTATCAGCAGATTCAAGCACCCTTTTCAACCCTGTACTGGTATGTACTGATTGTGCCTTCATAAATTAGGGCACGTGCTGCTTTACCAAGATGTCAGGGTAGCAATGTACTTTTTCAGGACTAATGCTTGGGCAATAATAATTTGTCCGTTAGGCAATATTAAAGTTTTCTTGTGATCCTCCGTCTGCCTCATCTTTCCCACGGAGAGTTCTTCTGCTGTTGCTTTATTCCGTTTTTTCCCCACCACTTCACACATGTACCTTTCAGCGTCTGAATTCAGCCAGGCTGAGATCTGGGATGGGGACACAGGGGGCAGTGCCGTGGAGCCCCCCTCTACCCGGCCATGCCAGGATGCTTCGGAAGGCACTGGCTGGGGCAAGACATGGGGGTCCAGCCGGGTCGGTGGTGCTGCGGGGCTGCCCCTTGGGCCCATCTGGCTAGCCCATCAGCCAGCCAGGCTGACACAGCTAATCCCCCTCACTGTCAGGGACAGCTGTCAGACGGTGCCGGCTTTTTGGTCACTGCCAGCCCAGGCCAGATTTAAACTGGTGTCCTGTGGACGGCCTTGGATCTCATCATCGCTCCTGCAAGTGATTTTCCCTTTGTTTTTTTAAATTGGGGTTTATTCTGCTGGGTAGGTGGTGCTGGTGCTGGCTACAGCGAGGTCACCTGAACCTGGAAAGCCAGGAGGCTGAGCTAACCAGCCCTACAGGTTTTAATCTGGGAGTCCAGGGTCTGCACCGATGCCTGTAAAATACGAACAGGAGGGCGTGTTCAGCAGTCGCTCTAAACCACATCCCTGCTTATTGTCGTCCTGACTGCAAAGGTCACAAAGCACGCAGATCAAGGCTACTTCTAATTATTATCCCAGTCACAAAAAAAAAAAAAAATCCCACATGTGCAGTCATCCATGCGGAAGTGAAGGAAGGGAAACATGTCTTATATAAAGCAGCAGCTTTGGGGATTCACTTGACTTTGTGTGTGCATATGTATGTGTAACATTTGGTGAAAAATGCTCTTTCTGTTGGAATGGATATTATTCATTAATATGGTTCCAGTTTAGCTAATGGCTCTTGACTTTAAAAAAAGAAGGGAAATTTCCAGTAGGTCTAAATACCTTACTTAGGCATCTTGAAAATGAAGCGTTTCAAATTCTTATTTTAAAAGAAAAAATTTGCATGATTATCAATCATCTGGTTTATTTTTTTAAAAAAAGGTTTAAGGTGAGGAAGAGGAAACTAAAGAAAAAAGGAAGCAGCTGACCTAAAACTGCATTTGTCAGATATTCTGAATTTGGCCATCTGACTGAATGAATCCATCTTTCACACAGCTCCTTGTCAGAGGAGGTGAAGTGCAATCTAGCCATTCAGGGTGAGCCTTTCACTCAAAACCTGCCTGATGGAGAAGTCTCTGCATACCACAGGGATGAAAGTAGGGCAATCTTTGTCCTTTAGAGAGGTACCTGAAGCTGTATTATTGAGGATTAAAATCTTCTGGGACTCTCGCCTCCAAGATGGACAGATGGCAACTCCACGTAACAATAAAAGCATCCTTGCAAAATGAATGAAAGACAATTAGTCACCTCCTACATATCGGGAGACCCTAATCCAGGCAGCAAGTGTTTGATGGGGATTTGAGAGTGATCAAACAAGCTGCTCTTAAGCTATACTTTTTCTACAGCATATGGAGTGTAGAATTTAGGGCTGTGCAAATAACAGATTCTTTTTTTCTTTTTGGTTCTGCAACTGAATGGCAAAATCAGAAATAAGAAATTACAATTTGGATTGAATTCTAGGTTTTCACTGAAACAAGACTAACAAAAATAATTACCTATTCACAACAGATCCCATGTATTTCATTTCACTTTCAGCCATTTAAAAAGCCACACCAACACATGGTCCCATTAAGAAAACACTGTTAATACCTCTCTCTTATTGCAATGTTAGTGATTATAGTGTTGGCTCAGGATGTGGGATACCAACATTGAATTCCCTACTCTACCAAAGGGTCTTTCAGTGCACTTTCTCTGGACAGGGCTCTTACCGTGTGGGTGTCCTGGAGCTTGCTCTGCTGACGTTATTCTATTTCTTTGTATTTCTAAGTAGATGCTGGAGTTTGGACCGCACCCAGCAGCCTCGCCAGGAGGGCGGTCCTGGGGCGACAAGGATGGGCGCTGGTCCCTCCTGGTGGCAGTGGGTGAGTCAGGGATGCCAGGAACAGTGCCACAGCTCTGAGAGCAGGACAGAGCCCGCAGCCGCGCGGCACTGCAGCCGAGCACCTTCCAGCTCCGCTTGAGCTTTGAACAGAAGCCTTCCTAGGACATAAGGAAATGCTGTCAGAAGTGCAGAGGCCTCTCCATCAGTGTGCGTGTGTTTGCTTTTCTTCTGGCTTTCAGAGCCAACATTATCATGGCCAGTACCTGCCTGAAAATGTAGCCTCTCCCTTCACCAAGGGCCACTGTTTTGTTCCTCTGTGACACCCTCCCTTCGCCCTTTCCAGCCCAGCCCAAAGTGCTGCTACCAAAAATGCTTCTGTTTCATATTGCTCTGACCACATCACACCTGTTAATTCCTTTAGGCTCCCAGAGGCATCTGCATCAGGTTCATCGAGTCCTTGTGTTTTCTGTAAGCCTCACTGCAGTTTTCATCCTGCTGTCATACCCAGTCCTCACGGCTTTAGTTCAGCCCCAGAAACCCTTCCTCACTCTGCCCTTTGGGTTTTCTTTCACGCTGCTTGCCAGGCCCTGTTCATGCCACAGCTCCTGCTCACATCAGTCTCGTTCCTTTCTGCAGTACGTGGCCACATTGCCTCCAGTGCAGTCTCTTGGCACAGTTAAAGAGGCTTCTTCCACCGCTCTTGCCCCAGGAAGCCTTAAGAAAGTCACATCCCAGAGGCCAGATCCTTCCTGGGACTTGCCAGGTGCAGGGCAGGGCAGGACCGGCAGAAAAATCTCAATATGTATTTCTTTCAGACCTCTACCCCTTCTTACTGCACTCACCAGTGCAATGTTGCACTGACATCCCATGCAAAATCAATGAGAGTGACTTCTCTCTGCATTTCTTCCCTTCCCAGCTCCTGATTGTTCAGCCTACAAACTGGCTGGGGCTGGTGTAGTCTCCCATCATTTCTTGGCACAGTCTGGCACAAAGGGACTCTGATCTCTGCAGATCTAAGCCCTGCTGTATCCATAGCTAATTAAAGTTTCTTCCATATTTAGGACCCTAGTCATCCTTTTACTGACAGTGCTGTGAAATCGCAGTGACTGGAAATCAGACGCAGTGATATTAAAAAATAACCACCCAGACTGAACACATCAAATGTTATCATCTGACCTGTTTCACTTTGTCTCCCTTATCTGAACCACATGGGTGGAATTTAGCTCCTCTATTTTTAAACCTTTAACTCGGGCATTGACCTCTTTAGTGCAGTCACCCTAGGTTCCCTTTGCAGTCAAAGAAGGGAGAGGCACTTCTGGGGTGCAGTTTACTTGGCCTACTTTTGGGATCTACTTTAGGGAAAGATGAAAGAGACCCCAGAAATGCCTGTTTCTCTTCACTGACTGTAAAGAAAGTCTTGGTAGTCATGCTACATGCCTAGAGTGTCAATCAAAACCGAACCTAAGTGCTCTGAGATGCCTTTTGTACACCATTGTGCACACTGTTAACTCTGAATAAGTGGATTATTCATAGCATATATAGAAAGTTAAATATTACATGTTATGTATTTATATATATATAATAGCAAGTCCGTGCATTCATGCATTACTAGGAAGCTAATCAAACAGCTGTAGTTATCATTGCAACATTTTTCTTACAGTTTCTTAGATGAGAACTCCACCTTCAAACCATTCAAACCAGTATTTATACCAGAGTAGACTGCGTGGGGTATAGATTTGCTAGGCCCTCGTCCTTGGTGATTCTTTGTGTTTCTGACAGTGTCACTCCAGCGCCAGCCATAAAGTCAGAGCCACACCTTGGGGAATCTGACTCAGGATATTTCTTCAGGTCTTATCAGGGCTGCACAGCAGCTTGCTGGGGAGGATGACTGGAACTGGAACTACTGAGTACTTGTAGCATCCACCATGAATTGATTCCTTACCTGGACACAACTCCCACTGAAGCTTTTGGGAGCAAGGACTTCCCATGTCAGTGTGAGAAGCCAGGCTGCCCCCAGTTTTTTTGCCCCAGCTGACCAAAATGAGGTCTGGAAATTTGAATCTACATTTGAATCTATGTGTGGGTCGCTTGATGCTGAGACCCACAATATGCAAAACTAAAAAAAAAAAAAAAAAAAAAAAAAAAAAAAAATGCAAAACTAATCTTGCTGGTACGTTTATTGCAGAAGACGAGTTTTTTGGGGAGGCAGGCCACATATGCCTTCTTGTATATGCCTAAACAGTCGTTCTGAACAAAGTTTTCATTTTCCGGTCTGGGAGGAAGTAATTATTTGACTTCTTTTTTTTTACTTCAGTATGCACCTGAGAAGAACTGGTGTCAGTCACAGCAGGGGACACAGGATCGATTGCACAGATGAGGGGAGACATGCTGCCATACATATAAACTACATACGTGTCCCAGGAGCATGTTCTGACATCACTGATTTGTTTAACTTACCTGCAAGATAATATAAAAGAACAGAAGAGAATAAGCTGCTGCTGTCACTTTTCAGCAACAGTAAGTCATTCGGTCTTGAGCACAAATATTGCAGTAAAGCCTCTTGATACAAACACCATTTTGTGACAGACAATTCCGTTTATTTCCTTGAATTGGAATGCTAATTAAATCTGTCAGTGGTTCTCCTGCCAAAGATCTGCTGCTACATCTGTGGGCAAAGCTGTATTTAAATACCCTTCAGAGCCAGTAGCATTTCATTGATCAGATTTATGAAGGGAACGTAACCAGGAAAAATATATCCTGTTATCTTCTCACCTAGGAAAACAATCTGATAGGCAGATTCTTAAGTGGAGCCATCTTTTGGTAATGGGTCTAACTTTCTGTATGGCAAACGAAAGTATTATGAATAATATCTTACTCTTTCAGTGTATCTCTTTCCAATGATGAATTGCATTAAAAATGCATGGCAAAATATTTTCCCTTTCTTCCTAAGAGGCGTTGTAGCTGTTTTATTTTATGCTCGATGGAGCCTGCAGAAGCTGTCCTGCTATCCTTTACGTGCTGCAATCCTGGCACTCTCATGTACCTTTAAAAGAAAATTGGCCCTGCTGTACTGCATTTCTTATGGAAAGCGCCAGAGATCAGTATTCTCTTTCTCGCTGGAAATGAACCCAAACCATCAATCAATATCCCACTGCATTTAGGAAGTGGGTTTCTCTGCAGGAACAGAACTTCGTGGGCTTATTAGCATTTCCCCTTCCTATACATCTGGCTTTATGCATGGTCTGTGAAAGATGAATAGTCGGTACTTCTACCTGAATCACGCTGAAATACTGAACTGCAGCAACGCCTGCTCTCAGGCACTTCCCAGGCAGGCCTGTGGCTTGCTGAGCACTGCCCACAGCTGCACCGTCAGGCACAGAGTAACCCTGTGTGCAGAGCTAATAACAAGAAGATATGTCACTTCAGTGTCAAACAGATCCTTGGCCAAACACGTGGATTTTAGATCACAAAGGCCTCAATGAAAAATGGCATGATAAATCTTAGTGATGGGGAGGGCTATGTGGTAAGCATTACAGCTGAAAACAAGCAGGACTCAAATTAAACTGATTCAAGTCCATGAAAGATAACAGAAATCTTTCCGTGGGGTCCAGGACTGTGGAGCAGGACCCGTCTTCTCCCTATGGCATCACAGTGTGACATGAAGCATCTTGCAGAATGGCAAGGGACCGGGTAACTCCTCCTGACCATGCTGGACGAGCAAAGTGACACAGGGCACCCGCACAACGGCTCCTGTTCTGTGAACCAAACGGCCGCTGAGGCTTACAGCGAGGCATTCGTGAATGTGGATGTTGGACGTCCCAAACGATCTGGCCCCTGTTGGTATTGTCAGGACCCCGACATGTTCAAGAAGGTGCTTGTTCTATAGTTGCTGCACTAAGGCATTTATGGGACTGAACTTGCATGTTCTCACTGAACTATTTCTGTGTGTGTGTTTATAGACAGGTTACTCCCATCCTGGGATCTTATCTAGTGGTGTTACAGGGGCTTTCTGGCTTGCCCATGCATTTTCTGGCGTACAACTGTGCAAGCAAAGTATGTGCAACTGGAGACCAAGGCTGGCCAAGGCTCTGCGGTCGGCTCCTGTATTTAGGATCTGTGGGAAAATCAATACACCCTGGAAGTCCCCAGCACAGCCCAAGGGCCTGGCACACTATGGGTGCTCCTCAGACCTATCCTCCTTGCCCAGGCCCCCACTCCCTGTGAGAGGGCAGTGGGGACCCCAGGGCCGCTGCGGGTCCCCCTGTAGCCTCCAGTGTAGCACTGGGGGCAGTGGGTGATGTGGGCTGAGCTCAGGGAAGGCACACAAGCAGAAGAAGCAAACCCAGCGATCCCACACGGCGTTGTTTTGTACTTGGAAGCAGTTAGTCGCTATTATAGCGGGCCGTATGTTTGCATGTGAGCCCAGACAAGTGCTTTCCAGAGCAGCAGGGAGGAGCGAGCCAACGGTGGGAGCTGGCTTGTGCCAGCAGCCTGCCCTGAGAGATGGCTGATGCAGACGCAAGCCCCCCACTGCAACTTAAAAGGCTGTTGATATGTAAATAAAAAGGTCTCATTTTTTAGCAGAATAGAAGCATACTGTCAGGTTAAGCTATTTGGGACTTGCAAGGAGGGAAAGCAGCTCTACAGCAGCTCTAACTGATGCTCAGCTTCCTTGTCACTCCGGCTACAGAAGCATGGGGAAGCCCAGCTATATTAGGTAAAATCCTTATGCTGACAACCTATAGCACATGCTCTGAGGGCAGCTCTGGGGATTTCACACTGCTCAGAGATCCTGGCGTCTTCCAGCATTAAGCCAGAATTATAGACCTTTAACGACATGTAAAGCAACACGGGGTCCTCAGAGCGAAGGTCTGCCTCGATGGCTGCTATTTTCCCAGCATAGCAAGTGTGATTATTGTTCTTAGCTGGCCATCAGCGATGCAGACAATGGATTTGTGTGTCTGGCTAACAGCTGTTAGCATGTATGGGATCAATATGTGCCTGCCACGTCTCAGTATTTTAAGAAGGACAAGACAGAGGCGCAGAAGGTTGCACGCAATGTCTCCTTTCCCTGTACCATTCTTGGTCATAGGTTACTGGGTTATTCTAGCATCTGACGTATCCAGGCTAATCCACTGGAAATCAATCAGATCAGCTGGGAATGGGCATCCAGTGATGACAGATCGAGTTAATGGTCTTTATCGTCGGTTCAGTGACAAGGGTCTAATCCTGGTATTTCTGCACTGATGTGCAGAACGGAGCACACATGAGAAAGCACAGAGGCAGGCAAGGTAAGTGCAAACATGCTTTTAACTTCTCAAAGACCTGTACATACGAGTGGGCTGGTGCTGGAATAAATAACTTACCCTGTATTTGCAGTAGAAGGTCAGGACCAAGCGACTTAAGTTTGTATCTTCCCCCACACCTCACTGATAACATTACTGACTTACATGTACCTATTTCCTCATCAAGATACATACACTTTAATTACAGAGATGTTCCAGCTTCAGTCTTGCCTCCAAATATATCAAGGCTTTTAATGTTATCACAGATATCTAAATACCAGTAATGCCAGAGCTAGGTGCTGTCCTGCTCTGGGTTTTGTGTTATTTAATGTTAAGTGTTAATTTAAATACTATTTAAGCAAGATGTGTATTTTTTTTCTTCTTCAGCACTGCTACCTTTCTGAAGGTGATGTGGTAGAGAACTATAGTCTGTATTTTCCCTTGTAGACTTCAAGGTCTGTTCCCCAAAGATCAAGAGGTAAATTTTTGAGTCATAATTGAGGATGTCTTGAATTTTGACTCTTTAAGGGAAGTTAGGAAAAAGCACCCAAAACCAGACATTCAAAGTCACCAGTCATCTTTTAAAGACTTCATCATTTCTGTGCTGCTTTACCTGTAATTTATCCTCACAGCTATTATCCGTCTAAAAATTAGGCCTTTGCACATGAATATAAGAAATATCGGTGAGACTGCTGATATGGGAAAGGCCAGCAGGATCAGACCTTAATATTTCACATCTAATCCTATGAATATTGTGTTTATTAGGTCCCATATGCTCTGTTAATTCCAGCTTTATTTATTATTATAAATAATACGTGGCTTATTTCTTAGGATTAAGTTTAGAACAGCAATTGGCTGTTCAACAAACAGTGCACTAAGGCGGCCCCACCTTGCAGCCAGAAGTGGCTTCTTCTGCTTGGATTGTGAAAAATATTTATCCAGCTCGATATCTAAGCAATTGAAACTCTCCATGATGAAAGCTGTGCCTCCTAACAGGCCTCACGTATGTACAAAAGCATTTCCCGATCTGCTGGTGCTAACTGCTTCGCAGCCGCGGAGGAATCTGGGATGGCGAAGATTGTCCGAAAGCGTTATCCAAACCATCTGCTGCACCCGCCAAAATATTTCTGCCTCTGCCTCTGCGGGGCTGCTCGGCTGGGGTTCGCTGCGCTTTGCAAACCCCTCTCTGCCTTTCGCCGTCGCTCCCCACCTCAGCGGGGAGGAGCCGAAGCATCATGCCACGGAAGGTGCACAGCCTGCCAGCTCGGGTGGGAGCAGCCGAGGTTTTGAGCCGGGCGAGCGGGGAAGCAAGTGCATGAGGCTGGGAATGGTGCCGGAGGGTGGTTTGGGTACGGGGACCAGCGGCTGGGCTGTGGGGTCAAGAGTGCCTGTGCCCCCCCTGCAGAGCCCGTGCTACCTTCTGCTGGAGGCTGTCGCTGCACCCAGCTTGGCAGTGTCCTTGCTTCAGTGCCCAGGGCCAGACCCCCCCAGTGACCTCTCCAGGCCCCAAATCACATCCTTACCCACATAGCCATCCAGTTCCCGGTTCCTTTTCTGAACCCCTTGTAAAAGCCCATCCTAAAAATAAGCTGCTTGGCTCATGGATGTAGCGAGAAAGAGCAAGCACACAGTTATTAAACACACACAGGCAAGGCATGAGAGCAGACAAAGGTTCACTTACACATGATCCGATTAGTTCATTTTGTCCTCTGCCATTTGCATCACATGCCCAGGCAGCTGTTTAAATGCTGGAGTTTTTCCTTTATCTTTGTTGCTTCCAGGATAATTTTTCCTTCTGTTGGCTGGTTGGACCGACTGTCTTTCTTCCGAGGTCAGGATGAGCGTGAACCACTTGCGGTCCTGTCACCAAGTGTGAAACGCTCATGGTCCCATGACTGACTTTCTGCCCTGCCTGGGAGGTCCTGCGGCCAGCTCACAGGGCTCCCGTCTGTGCACCACACAGGCCTCAGACACGTCTTTCCCTAAAACAGCCATCACCCTAATAAACAAGGATGCAGAAAATGCTAGAATCAAAATTGAGTCAGCCATGAAGCCACTGTTTCAAATAAACCCAAACAAAATTAGTTAATTGGGATGGCAAGCAACATCGATCGCTAGTCTATAAATCAATGAGAAATTATTTGAGCTGATCAGATTTCTTGCTCTCTGTACTTTGGGAATTCACAACATCCTTCTGCTTTAGCACAGAAATCAGCATGAAAGAGCTCCCAGTCCAGTAGTTCCCTCCATGTGTATGCTTGTTCCTCCCCTCCCCTTCCCTAGCTTCTGCTTCACCTGGTCTTTCTGTCTTCTGAGATTCCCTCTTTTTCCCTGCTGTCTCCTTTTTCATTCTCTCTCTCCAGAAACCATTTTCTCTTCCAAAGCAGCTGTGTGCTTTAGTCCCATGTCCCGGAGACTGAGGATCATACCAGGAACACCAACAGTTACAATAATAACAATAACCATAATAGTAATAACAATAATTCTCATCTGCAGTAGAGGATATTGAGGGCAAATGCCCAGGACAGTTGGCCAGCAAGGACCTTCAATACGTGAAGGAAGACCCGCAAGCACCGCAGCTGGCGGGCAGCCTGGCCCTGAGCAATGCCCTGGGCACTGGGGGCTCTGCGCACGTTTCCAGGGATGCAACGACAGAAGCACAGGAGGTAAACTGCTGTTTATTATGTCTCCCGCTGACTGGCTTCAGCCGACACGACTTTCTGGCAGCAAAGCTGTAAAGTCATAGAGGTGAATAAGGTGGGAAAGATCTTCTCAATCGCTTAGTCCCTGTCCCGGCGTGAGTACCAGGTTGCTTCTTAAGCCCATGGGTGAAGCCCCCGTCAGCGGCTGCACGTGGTGCTTGCGGAGCGATGCTGCCCGCCCGGCTGCTGCCCGCCCGGCTGCTGCCCACCCGGCTGCTGCCTGCCTCGGCACGTGGGCGCCCGGTGCCGGCTCCAGCCACGCAGCGAAGCAGCCGCAGGGTTGAAGCGCAGCTGCCAAGGGCGGCTTTCTAGCGGATGGCTTATTGCATTTCACAGAGTGCTGAGCCTCGGGGATTTCCTAAGGCAGCCTCGCTGGAGGTGTGGGAGGGGGGAGCTGAGCACCCCTCTGAGGGCATCCAAATCTCTAACTCAGCCACAGAGACCCACAGACTCCCAAAGGAGTCCCTCTCTCCTGCCCTTAAAAAGCTTCATCCGTTGCTTGGCGCTTTTCTTCATGTCCCAGCTGCAGAACAGTGAGTTAGGGAAGAATCCCAGCTGAAAGCAGGCAAGTCTGTGGCTTTCAGGTACTGCAACAAAAATTCCCCAAATCACCCAAGGCAAGGGAAAAAAGTACAAAGATGTGTTTCTTTTAAAATCTCAGGGTTTTTAAGCAAGCCCCGTGATTGTTTTTCAGGGGGAATATTACATGCATGTCAGTACGCTGAAGTAGACCTGTCCTTATGATATTCCCTTTAACATGATGCTGAGATTCTTTTTAAAGGTGTGCATACATTCATGTGGAAAGTTAAGTTTGACAGAATAACAAGAATGATAAATGAGGCGCATTTGCAAGCATTTCTCCTCAAGTCCTGTTCCATTATCACCACTTTCCCCCTGTGCAAATCTGCCTGCTTGGACTCTCACCTTAATTTGCAAGTGCAGTTTGAAAGACAACTAATTTCTGCTTCAAATCTGTGAGGAGCCTGTTGTGGCCTTGTTAAAAGGGAACCGCTTAATATGGGGGGTGTATTTTCAAGTTTGACTTATTTATGGACTTCAAGGATTTTAAAAAAATTATTAAGGTGTTCTAATATCATTAATATCATCTTGTTCAGCTGGTGACAAGGGAATTTGAAAAAGATTAAAATTGTACTAAGGGGTTTTATTATTTTACACAAAGGACAGGCAAACTAAATTAAATCACAAAGTGTTGGTAGTTTAAAAAAAAAAACAAGCCACACCAGAAATCAGCCTAATCTTAAAATCTTATAAATTATACATGTAATATGGTAATAGGGCCTAGTGAATGTGTTAACTTTTCATTCTCGTTCGGCCAAAATGTTGATGCACAAATGTTGCGCCGAAAATCACGTCTTTGCAGTGGGATGTAACTGCGATCTAATTTAGCAGCATTTCTTTTCAATTATCTCTTTGCTTTCCTCCTCTTGAGCCACGATGAACCTTTTCCCTTACACGCGGCTCTCCAAGGCAGGAGTGAGAGGCAGCGCGGGGAGGCACTTACTGGCACCTTGTTGTTCTGCCAGCACCCAGGGCACTGGCTGCTAACTGTGAGGGACCACAGGCTCACTGCCCGCTCCCATCCACCTTCTCCACCCCGCAGCTGGTGGGTTCGGTAGCTTTTTGGCACGGCTGCGGGACCCCCATGGGGCTGTGGGGCTCCCACCCTCGTGGACTTCCCCACCGGGGTTGCAACATCCAGAAGCTTTGGCTGCTCCAGTTGCTCAAGTTGATGAACGGTTGGAAAATTCAGTCCTGGAGATGTTTGTGCCTGCGTATATGGAAACACGGGACCTGACGAATGGGTGCCAGAAAGACAGAAATAGCAACAGGTTGTTATCCAGGGCAGGTGGCATCTCCCTCTGCCACTGGGAAGTACTGAAAGGGGCTGAAAAGCAAGGGCAGGGGTTACCCAGTCTGTGTCCCTGATATTCCCTGCAGCTTTTAAAAGACCATTTCTTATCCCTTTTCTTGCTGCCATCCTTTCTGGAGGACGGGTGGCAGATAAGCGGTCCCACGAGGGGTGGGGGCCACAGGGATGTCCTTTCCTGGGGGCTGGCAGCTCGGGGCTGTGCTCCGGATGGCGGTGTGTCGTGGTTTAACCCCAGCCAGCAACTAAGCACCACACAGCCGCTCACCCCTCCCCACTCCCAGTGGGATGGGGAGGAGGATCGGGAAAAAAAGTAAAACTTGTGAGTTGAGATAAGAGCACTTTCATAACTAAAGTAAAATAAAATATAATACAATACTAACAATAATAATAATAATAAATAATAATAATAGTAATGAAAAGGAATATAACAAAAAAAAAAAGAGATAAATAAAACCCAAGAAAAGAACAGTGATGCACAATGCAATTGCTCACCACCCGCTGACCGATGCCTGAGCAGCGATCCGCCCCTCCCGGCCAACTCCCCCCTGTTTATATACTGGGCATGACGTTCCATGGTATGGAATACCCTTTGGCTAGTTCGGGTCAGCTGCCCCGGCTCTGCTCCCTCCCAGCTTCTTGCACACCTGCTTGCTGGCAGAGCATGGGAAACTGAAAAGTCCTTGGCTTAAGATAAGCGCTACTTAGCAACAACTAAAACATCAGTGTGTTATCAACATTATTCTCACACTAAATCCAAAACACATTGTACTAGCTACTAAGAAGAAAATTAACTCTATCCCAGCCGAAACCAGGACACCACGCAGAGCCGCAACCCATGCCACGGCCTCGCTCATGCTGAGGGCATAAAAGCAGTGTCTCCTCTATCCTTTCACCTTTCCTAAAACTCAAACAAAGCTCTGAGAGCTCTGCCCACCCTCAAATTCAATTTAAACTGGTGGGAAGGTTAAAAAATTATTGTGGGGTGGGACTGAAGCGCACTGGTGAAACCCCACACAGCCAGTGTCCTCACAGAAGCCCGATTTCTTTAGCGAACTGGGCTAAAATCATAATTAACCAGGCAATGCTGCCAAGAGAGGCTGTGCCTGTAGGGTCTGGCGAGGCTGGATGCTGGCTGGAAGCCCTGAGGCTTTGTTATCAGAGAGCTGATGCCCCCCTTCCCCGCCCCCCCCCCCCCCCCCCCCGTACACACCCACACCCCACACCCACACCCACACACACCCCCACACACAAACACACCCCCACGGGGCCCAGCGTGGGGTGAGAGCCTCACCAGCCACCGTGACACGGCTGTCACGGTGCACGGGCAGAGCCAGAGGCTCACCTCCGCCAGCTCAGGACTAGAGACATCGCAGAGCTTCACAAACAGCAGCTTTTTGATGCATGAAAGGAAGAAAAGAAAAAAGCGATTAGATTTTCGTCTCAAATTGAGCCAAAAAAAAAAAAAAAGTGTTATGGTTTTCTTTGGGATTGTTCTTGTGGTGGAACAAATGCATTTCACTTATCCAAAATGCAGTGTTTCATTTGTTGAGGTACTTGGAAGGCAAATACCTTGAGGGTGCAAAATGGATGCAGCCCCTCCAGCCCAGTCAGAAGACTCCATGCATTTTCTTACCTCTTGGAAAAAGAGGTTGTCCCACTGAAAAAACAACTATTTCCCAGGTGCAGAAAACCCTCAGGACACGAGTAACTACGAAACCTGCATACATTCCTTCTGGTCCTTCCATAGTGGCTATTTTGCCCCTGCCCCAAGGCTGCGGGCAGCAGCGTGGGGCTGCAGGCAGCATTGGACTCGGCAGCGCTGCTCTGGATGGGGCTCCCATCCAGGTGAGACGCCCGCGGTGCTCCAGCCCACAGAAAGCGTGGGCTCATTTACTGCCCGTACCAGTCTGGTAAAACCCCCAGGTAGTGTCCCCAGGTTGTTGCTGTGTTTTGTGTGACTTTTTGTTTTGCTCGTACAACACAAACGGGTGCTGCACTGCGAAAGCACAAGCTGTTCCTCTCTTCTTCCTCCTCTCTTGTTTCCTTGATTTAAAGCGGTTTGCTTTTTGGAGCAGCCATGTCGTTGGGGAAAGGCTCCCGTCTCTCGCCACTGGCACGTGGCGTCTCCCTGGTGCAAATGAGATGCAGGTATAAATAGCACCAGCCTCCATCAGCTGCCGCCCTGGGGCCTACCCCAGGGCTAATCCACTTCAAGGCCATCAAAATCCAACCCGCTGGCCACTGGTCCTTCTCTACAGACCTTTTTATTATCATTTTCACAGCTTCCTGCCTCTGCTCCCACGCGGGGTCTGCTCCAAGCCTCCCCGTGAACCCAAGGGTGCCTTGCAAGGACTGGGCAGTGCTGGCTGCGGGAGCGAGGAGCTGTGAGCGGGCTTCTTACCGAGCACCCAACCCACGGAAACCATTTTCAGTCTCAGCTGACCGGGATGGGACTGAACTGATGATTATTGTGCTTGTTGAAGGGCCAATGAGCAGAGCAGACCGCAGGCAGGCAGCCTGAATATTTACGCTCCGTGACCCCATTGCATAAGAGCACGACTACCCTCTTTGGGCTGATGGGCTAGATCTCTTTGTATTAAGCATTAATGAAAATATGTTGCATTACTATTGGAAAAGAGGGATTATGGACTTACTGGGGCTTAATATCAGAAGGCTAAGGTTTAACATTGTTTTGTTTCCTTGACTAATATTTTATGCAGGAAAGCAAGCTATGACCTTGATACATAATGTCGCTGCTACCTGAGAATCACAAAATCCCAAGGACGCTCACAGTACAGGCATAAATATGTATATTGCATCAGCAGCAAGTGCAGATATTTTGATAAGACTTACAGGCTAAGGACTTCAATGTGGATTCCTCTGACCAAAATTTAGACATGGCAGACAGCATCTGAGCCAGTAGCTCCAGGCCCCCTTCAAAATCAATGGAGAGAAGTGGGCACTTCTAGGGCACAATTCATCTGACCTGTATTAGACCTACTTTAGAATAACATGAGCCCCACAGGTGTCTGTGTGTCTGCTCTGACCGTAGAAGCAGTTTGGATAAGTAGCCTAGGTACAGAGCCCACTGTACCTGTCTGACTTTGGTTAGGTGAATCCCATACCAGGCGAAAAAATAATTTGACTCTTTATAGCAAGAACCAGGAGAGGCATGGAAGGTAGGAAGCGGGGTGAGATTTGTTTGTTAACACTTCTCCAAACTCTCTTGCTGTTAGTTTGTCCTGCTCAGCTTGGGTCAAGCACAAAAACCCTGCAGGGCCCTAGACAGGAGATGTTGTCCAAAGGGACGGAGAAAGAACAGGATGTGCCATAAGGTCCCTGCCCCGTTTTTTGCCAACCCAAAATCCACTCAGCCCAGGTAGTTCTTGTGAGATTCTAAGTGCAGGCAGGAAAGCTGGGTCATGAATTTGGGGAGGTGTTTGCAGACGAACTCATGCCTTACTTCAGCAGCTGCTGTTCAAGGTCTTCCCACAGCTGGCTCCAGCACAACCAGCGTCCTTGGCTTTCTACGGCTCAGGCACGTCTCAAGTAATGATTATTTTCCCCCTTAGACCCAGAAGCCTTTTTCTTAAAATAGGCTTTTAAAAATAAATCCTTCTCTCAGTGTAACTGCTCCAGCCCAGCCGCTGTGGGCAGGTCTCGACCCCCGATCTCACTGTCTGAGGACAGATTCCACCCTGCAGAATACCTGTAATTCAAGCATTTGATTTTTCCCAGCGGGGCATCATTTCTGCAAATGAAGCCTATTTGTGTAATGAAACATCAAGTAGTTCACACAGGGATGCAGAGCAGTCATATAGGGAAAGAGCACTCAAATGAAATGCCATGCCAAGAAAGATTTAATTGTAGTTACCATACAATAAAAAAAAAAAAGAGGTTTAAAAAAAAACCTGCAGGAACAGGTTGTTTTCATTTCCCAGCAATTGCACAACAGCAAGCCTACCTCAGCGCTCAATAAGCGCCCATTGGCACTAATTGGCACCCTTGCTGGTGGGTCCACACGGAGGAGATGAGGTCTGGACGGCTTGCAGGGGCAGACCCGCCCCCGCACCTCTGCACAGGCAGACAAGATGCAGGCAGACAAGATGCAGGCAGCCTCTCGCATCCCGTGCTCAGTGGCAGGCAGCAGCCCTGGCCCCTGGCACATTTCAGGACTTCTGCAAAAGAATTTCCTCAGATATGAAGAAAGCAAGTGTGTGCACAGCCATGCTGATATCAGATGGGGGACTCATGCCAGGAATTTAAGTGTAGTTAGCAACTTTGTAGTGTGCAGGGACACCTACTCCTTGGGTATAGCAAGCGTGTAGATACCTGTGTAGCTCAGAGCATATGCTTCAGTGCTTTCTTCCACAGGGGCCTTAAGGAGCCTTTGTGTTCCTCCCTATCTTATTTACTAATAGCATCCAAGATGATCACAGGCTTTTCCCATCCTAACTTTTGTGGTGGTATTTTACATGTTTCTTACTTCCTATGAACCTCCCCTTCTCTCTTGCTGTTTGCCACTGCATTCACTTCTCTTGTCCCTTATGGAGTCTAGAGATTTTCATGTGGAGGTAAAGTTTGTTACTGACTCTCGAGTGAATCTTCAACCAGGGTCACCCAGGTTCTTCACTTGGCCAGGGACCAAACCACCCCCTTCTCTATGGTGTTTCTGTACCAAATGGCAGCCTGTCCCAGGGTGATGCATAGCATGGGAGCTTAATGAAGCAGCCAGGGAATTTTAGGAAAAAGGAATAAACTTATGAGATTTCCTATTTTATTTATTCTTATTATTTTTTCAAACAACAGTTAACTGAGCTGGAAGGGGTGATACAGCTTTTACAGGGTTCCCCTATTACTTGCATTACACAGAAGCATGGGTTTCAGCCAGATGGCACTCTGGCTGCAAGACTATGGGCTGAGTTCATACCTCAGACATTTAGATGTTCCCATTCCCTTCAGCGGCAAGTGCTTACTGTTTCTTGGGTAATTTGTCTATCCAAGGTGTTTCCAGGGTGTTTTAAGATACTTCCAGGAGCTCACTAGATATTGAGAGTAGACTAGGTGTGTTTTCATTTGGTTTAGTAGTACTAGCTGTGAGTACTGCACCAACACATAGCCCTCCAAACCCAAATCCTAAAGGAGGCTGATATGAAACTCACCAAGGGTCAAGACATTTTTTTCTGTTGAGTTCTGCAGGTTTTAGAGCATGCCCAGCTGTATGATTAACTAAACTGACTGAGCAGGATTTCAGCCCTACCATTAGCAGTGCAGAAGAAGGGAAGGGGACGGGCAATGGCAAGGCTGCACAGTCTTCCCTCTTCAGCTCTTTCTCCGTTTTTGTAGAGAATCAGCCACCCTTTGGACTATATCTCCCCTTTCTGAAAAGGTTTTTAGAGCTGGGGAATAAGTCTGTGAGTGACAGAGAGGGTAGCAAGGTAGGGTATGTATAAAGGAGTCATTGCTAAAGCTGGCTGCAAACTTTCAGTCCAGGTTGCCTTCGAACAGCAACCTGGGCTTTTGGAAGAAACAGTATTATGCACACAGAAGCACTCTATCAAAAATGTCAAACTGTTGCCAAATATTTTCCAGCCAAATCTAGGCTTAGTTTTTGACAAGAAAAAAGAAAGAAATGTTCCCATGGCTCAAAATTATCTCTGCAGTAGCTCTGTGTAATTGCTGGAAATGCAGACTCATATATGAAGGATATCTTGCTATGCACAATACTGTGAGTAACTTTGTGAATGCGTCAGCAATAAAAATGCCTGAGTTGTAACACAAAATTCTTGTAGTAAGGCAGAGAGAGAAGAGCAAAATCTGATTGCCCACCAGTAAGTAAGCATTTTATTTTTGTATAGAAATAAGCATTTCCATTCCTAATGACTATGTAAGCAGAAGTGCTTATGACAGCTAGCTTATTTCTACAATAAGAGGCTTCCTGGAACTGAACGGTTGGTAGAATAGGGAAACTGCTTTGCATTCATTAATATTTGTCTGCATGCCTAATATTTTAGGTGGTCAGAAGGGAAGAGCCCTTAGAAAGATGGCCTCGGTATCATAGCAGTGAAAGCCTGGTAAAGAGGCAGTCAACGGGATCTGATTTATTCTCTCTGCAGCTTAGTGTTAGCAACTCCTAACTAGTCTCAGCTCTGCCAGTGAGTTGGTGTATAGTCCTGGGGAGCCGTTTAGCTCCCAGCACTGGCGGAGGGCAGCCTCCATCCCACTTGGCCACTGTTTTCCAGAAGCTGGAGCATCCCTGCCATTTTTGGTGGCCTGAGAGAAAAGAAAGGAGCAGACATGGGTCAACGTTCCCATTCTCAGAGCAGACTCAAGTCACCAGCAGTGGTGATGGCATTCCAAGGGATGCCTCTCTCCCCACTTCACACCCTTCCCACCACCTGCGCTTTCTTTCGGCGTGGTCTGTGCTTGCTCCTGGCGTGGGATGGGATGGGATGGGATGGGATGGGATGGGATGGGATGGAGCAGGGCTGGGTGTCCCAGCCCAAGCCCATCTGGTGGGGTCCAGCACTGAGGCTTGCTCCCGGGTCTCTCCCCAGCTCTGCTGCCCCATCCAGCTCCTCTGCTCCCGTTGCCGCTCTGCAGTGGGAAGGTCTCTGCCGTGTCCCCTCCTGAGCCTCAGAAACTGCTGGCAGTCCTCTGGCAGGTATCCCTGCCCCTATGTCGGATGCTGGCTCTCAGGAGATGGAGTCTCAGTAATGTTGCGGCCGAGGCCAAACATAAAGTGCCTCTGAAAATGTTTAAGAACCTGTCTTCAGGCCTCTGATTTTGAATACCCATGCTTTAATTCAGGTGTGGTGTGTGGGAAAAATATTAAATAAGCAATAATTGCTTCATAGGTATAATAACCATGCTGGCAAATCATATTTTGACTTTAAAATTGATAATAAACACATGCAATAAATAAAGGTAATCACGCATTACATGTCCATGGCAGTAGATGATACCAAGCCTATTAAAACAGTATCAATCAGGCACTGAAAATGGTTTATATTTAGCACATCTCATTTTAGATTAAACAGACTCTGCTCTCAATTATCCAGTAATTACCTAGAGGCATGAAGGCATGTACACAAAGCTACAGCAAAGCGACTGTGTGAGCACTGGCTTACTTTGCTGTTGGTAAACTTCATTTTGTCAGGATTAATTGGCGAGAAGGCTGGTGATGAACACATGACAAGCACAACACTCAATAATGCTTTAATAAAGTGATGGAAGCAAATGTTTTCCATCAAACCTCTTCAGCACAGGAAATGTGATTAATTAAGCACATTCATCTAATTACTGTATGAATTCTCAGGAGGTAAACGTATACTCCAAGGCAGATATGCTGGGTATAATTCCACAGGCTAGATTCAATTTATTTTTGTGGCATTTTTATGTAAACATTAAATAAGTTCTTTTTAAGGAGAGATCTTAACTGTGATTGGTTTCCAGCACTGGATCAAAGCCGGTCCTAATCACCAGCATTCATCAGAGCTAACGACAGCTCTTCCTTCAGAATAACTCTCTGGCTTTTCTATTATCTCCAGTGAGACAGAGCATTAGGAAAAATGCAACCACCAAAATGTTCGCTGAATATTGCCTGTGTCTTACAAGCCTTCAGTTTTCCTTTGCATTAATAGTGTTTGGGTGTGCAGAGCTGGAGCTGCTTTTCTAATTAGCATCAGCAAATGGAGGAAACAAGGCTCAGAATTGCATCCATAAGAGTCTTGACGCTCGGTACCGCCCGGGTTTCAAAAACAGGAGACATAATGTTGCTTTCCTTAATCCAGGCATAGCTACCTACATCAGCAGCTGTAGGGGATGCTGAACTCCCAGCGCTTTTCACAGCTGGGCAAGGGAAGCCCACGGGCAGGGCAGCCACGGCAGCAGCGGTGGGTGCTGGTGGCATCCCCGCCCTGGCCACCACCGCCAGCCTGGCTCTGCCCTGGGGCTGCCTCCCAGTGCTTCCAGCCAGCACCCGGCAAAATTTGCTTCTGCAACAGAAATCCTCATTTCGCCTGGGAGAGGAGAAGCAGCAAGTGCAGGAACGGTTCAGCCAAGCGACCCGAGGGGCAGTAACCCCTGCCGAGTCCTCCCCTTGTCCCAGCACAGCCGAGGGCACGTGCCCTGGGCTGAATGCCCTCCTCAGCTGCAGGGTGCTCCAACCCATGAGGTCATGTGGAGGAAGGCTGAAGGGGCTGGGATACAAACAGATATGCAGTCACAGCGGTGGCTTGCTGTGGCTTTGTGCAGAAAAATGAAATATTTGGGGGAGTGAAGCTGGGGAGAGGGAGACCAAAGCTAGCAGCGAGGGGAAAAAGCCATCTCAAATCCCCACCACCACTATCATCAGCACCGCTTCCACTCCATCCCCCTCTCCCTTCCC
Organism: Gymnogyps californianus; assembly: GCF_018139145.2. NCBI lineage: Eukaryota > Metazoa > Chordata > Aves > Accipitriformes > Cathartidae > Gymnogyps > Gymnogyps californianus. The sequence continues at coordinate 180,043,908 of NC_059471.1, forward strand.
CATGGGAAAACCCACGCCTGGTGCCTCTAGCCTTAAAAAGATTATTGCCAGGCTATAAATATCCAGCCATCAATTAACTGCATAAATACCCACAGTCCAGAGAGTTCTCCTTCCGTGCCGCTAATGTAACTAACATCAGGGTTGCTCACCATCACATGTCCTGCCATATTTGTCTCATTAAACTCAAGCGCCTTGGTCTTTACCGTTGTATTCATTTTAGGCACTTACAACAGCCTAGTCCATAGTGCATTTAAAGTCAACAGAGAGGCTCTGCCTGACTTCTGTGGGCTTGGATCCCTTCCAAGTGAAATATTTTCCTACTTAAGTAACTCTGAAACAAAGCGATCACACCAAACAAAAAAACCCCTGGAATGTTTCTTTTGAAAATACGTTGTTGACAACAGAGCAAAGAAATCCTAGCACTGGGGATATATTTTTAATGTTGCTTCAATCAAATGCTTCAGAATAATGAAATACTTGCAAAATAAACCTGTTTGCATTTATGGCCTTCCCAGCTATAGCTGGGCAGGCAGCAGGGGAAGCGCTGAGAAATTCTGGTCCAAAGGAAACAACTAAGGAAAGCAAAAGCTTTCTCAGGCAGCCTGGCAGCTTACTAGCTTTCCTGAGAGGGGCAAGGAGAGCGGAGGGTGGGGGAAGCCCCAGGGTGTGATGCAGTCCTGTATCGCTGTATGAAGTACCTGCCCTGTTGGTGTGACCTAACTCATTGCAATACCAGCTCCTAGCAAAGGGCTGGAGACCTTCCAGAGCACTTCAGCCATAAGGACACAGTACTTCTTAGATGAATAGAGCCGAGGAGGCATCCCCACAGGACAAGGCAAGGCTCTGCTTGGGCTTTGCTTGCTGACAGCAGCCTTGGGAGGCTCCGACGCACCCTAAATAGCTCATTGCGGCATTGCTAATGCACTGCAGGTATATACAGCAGCGGCAGGGGAATATACCTGTGGGTAGGTGGCTATCTGAGAAGGCTCCTGTAATCATCCCTGCAATGTAATCAGTGCTCTGCCCTCTACTTAGTGCGTAATACCTCCTTGCGTAATGCTGGCAGGATAATTAGTGCCACTTCAGCAGGGTGAGCCCAGACACACAGCGGTGGAACAGCCAGGTGACTCGCCTGGGACGTCTGCTGGCTCCTGCCAGTGATAACCGGCCGGCGTGGTGGAGGAAACCCTTGCGGTGCTCACCGGGAGGGCAGGGCTAGCCCCTGCCGAAGCACTCGATGGACCAAGCTTCAAGCAACATCAGTGAAACCCAAGTCTACAGAAGTATCACAAGATGTTTAACTACTAGGATTATTGTTTGGGAAGACTGTACGAGAGGCACTGGAGAGCCTGCAATCATCTCTTGATTCTCAGGAAAAGGAGAGGTCTAGCATAAGCTTGCCCACCCTATTTCGTAAATCAAACCTGTACGTAGGTACCTCTCCAGTGTGGTTGACCTGGTATCTTCCATCGTACTCTGTGTGTGTTTGTTTTGGCTGTGACTTAGGACAGCAGATTTCTGTGTGTCCCACTGGGATATGCAAAGCCCCTGACATCTTTGGTCTAAAAATAAGCTGGAATTGCTGCTTCCCTTAGTGTGCGATTTGCTGATTTTTGTCTTCTACTCTCTGTCCGGCGTGGTGGCATTTCATGTGTGGGGCCAGGGCCTATAAAATTCTCTGGGTGGACCTGTGCAATGTGTTGACTCAGATCTATATCTAATTGTATGGGCTACGTGGGAGACAACTGTGAGAGAGGCAGCAATCAAACCCTCACCAAAGCGTAGTGAAGGGACAAGTGAAACTGTAGGACAGGGGCTGCAAAGCCACATTTTTTTCCTCGGGTTTGGAAGGGCAATCCCAGAGTTCACCTTACTGACATATCCTAATACACAAAGGGCTCTCCTCTCCCAGCGTGCATTTAAGGTGTGGATATCAAGGTAACAGATCTGCTATTTTGAAAGCTAGCGTAGGAAATAGTGCTTTGCGACAAATCTTAGGCAGGCACCATCTGCCTAGGACATGTCCCATGGTCTTCCCCTCCTTTGCAACCCCTTTGTAGTCCCCAGGTGGGGACCTTGCTTACAAGAGTTAGGTCCCCGTCATGGAAACCAAAGGAAAGACAGCATCACAGTCCAAGAAACTGGGTCTGTGTCCTGTTGAACACATAGTATTATGGGGCAAAAATGATAGAACAAACACTGGAGAACTTGAAAACACCAGAAAAAGCAGTTGCCCTTCCCAGCCCTGCCAGTCTCACTGCAGGGGCATGAAGGGACTGCCTGAAGAGGTGCAGCCTTGGTTGCAGCCCTCACAATATTTCTAAGGCAGGAGGTGACCTGCAAACTCAGCCAAGAGACCACTAGGTCTCCTGCAGCTGAGACCCAGAGAAAAGTCTCTGGGGACGAAAGGAAAAGCCATCAGTGAGAAACGTGAGGATCTGTATGAAAAGTCAAAATACAATACAAGGTACTCACGCAGGTCCTGTGCCACTCTCCTTGCTCCTCCCTCATCTACACAGCTGAAAAGCAACGTGGTGCTGGGAAGGGTGCAGGGCTGGGGCTGGCAGGACGTGGGCCAGAGGTGGCAGCAGGAGGCTCCTGCCCTGGACTCCAGCTGAGCTCATGTATCAGCAGGAAAAGGTCTGGAGAGGAGGCACTTCACATTCAAAACCCATATTCACATTTCTCCAGTTTGCCTCAGCTTCACTCTCTTCCCACAAGCGATGGGACGGGTCAGTCCTTTACACTGTAGAAAACATCCTTCATGCAGTTGTGAAAGCATCGTCTCTCGTTTGTCCGTATCCAGCTGTCACAGTTTCTGAAATATACACCAGCGTATGGGCAAAATGCCATTTTGATGAAAGAGAATAATACACAGGAGAGGTGTGAGCTGAAATCGAGTGTGGGCTTTTGGAATAACTGGAATATCTGGACAAGGAAGGATTAGTAGATGCTGCTCATGCCATTTCTAAGGTGATGAAAGCAGCAAGTTGTTTCCACTGCATTGCTAAATCATATTACTTATCAAATATATCCTATAATTTATATGCAGTGAAAAATGGATAGAAATGTGCGTGTTTTCAGAGTGCTGGTCTGAATGAAAAAGAAACAAGTTTTTCATTAAAAACAAGCCAGAGGTGTCTCAAAATGTCTGGAACCAGATTTATCCCAGAATTAACTGTGGGCGACCTGGGGCAGACACCTACTTTTTGTTCCCTTTTTACATGGTGCTGAGCACAACAGGTCCCAGCCCTTTGACAGAAGTCAAGGGGCAGGAGTATAAGGACCATACGGACCATAATTTGGCTAGGATTTTGAAAAAGACACCAGGGACACAGTGCCCAAATCCAATGGCAATTTTGAGATCACTAGTCTGTAACATCAATACTTAAAGAGCGAAAGTTACAGGAAGGTGTTCGTGTCTACAGTAGTGCAAAGCCCACCTTGCTCAAGGAGTCCTTTCCCAGTACAAAAAGTGAATAATCATGTATTTCCCTGTTACAGTCAGACTGTCCTTTTGTGGTTCGGGGGATCACAGATTTCTTTAAATTTTGAATACTCCTGTCCCCAGGTTTTTATCTGGGAGGCTACACACTACAAAACCCCTTCTTGTATCCATAATGCCGATACAGAAGAAGAGTGATTCAGGGTGCCATGATCCGTGTGGCATCCAACTCAGGAACAATAAAAAACGGATGCTAAATTAGAGAAGCTCAAGGTGGAGCAAGCATTTCATGAACACTTGATAAATACTGAGCTCAGGGTAGCAGGATAAGATATACATAGGGTGAACTACTTTAAAGTCCTGGGGATACTGTTGATCAAAAAGAAGACAATGATTTCTCAGGCTTCCCATACCCATAAATTCAGAAGCGCAGTGATTCATTTCCAGTCCAGCAGTTCAAATGCGAAGGTGTGCTAAGCTGGCTTCTTGACATTTGAGAACAGAAGTTGTCTTCGACCCAGCACGAGAAACAAGATTAGCCTTTCCAGATTAGAAGGAAAATATTAGTGAAGCACCAGAGGGTTCAGCGTGGGGTCTTTTTAATAGTGGCAGACTTGGATGATGATGTTGAAAGCACAAGCTGCCAAGTCTAGAAGGGAGGATGGATGAAGTATTAATTTACTTATTGCTTAAGTGCCTCAGCTGATGGTGAAATACTGTTCAGGATAGACTGCTATAAAGCAAGGATTCTTGGAACAAGGTCATAATGCACAGCAAGAGTATCTAAAAGAATAAAAGAAGGATTTTAAATTGCCATATGAAAATTTCCAAAGCCTTCAGCTAAGTGCATCTGCAAGAAGAATAAGAAACATGAAACTGGGTGGGCTGGCCCGAAGCAAAAAAGGGGACCCTATTGCTAGTATCAGATGTGCCTCACCAGGGGTATAACATACAAGCAAAGAGTTTGTTATCGTTTGCAGACCTGCTAGTAATCAGAAGACAGATTTTCCTCACAGATTGGGTGTTTTCTACTGATTCAATATTTTTCTTTTTACCTATTGCCAAATCTTAGACTAAATAGGGGCAGATTTCCTATGAGACCACAGAACTATGTGTGTGTATTAGTCACTAGCTCCAGAATTGCATTGATCTCTTCCTTTATTTTTTTCCTTGAGTTATTTCATAAACAAAATCACCCAGCAGCAGATAGCTAGATAGCCTCCATGGTGTAATTTTAGGATAGATGCATTGCCCAAGAACAATGTCTCTATACTTTTCATCTAGTAATTTTAATTTGTTTGTTCAGCAGAGGATATCAGAAGCTATATGGTAGAGACTTAATCCAGCAAATGCTAATCCATCAGATCAGGGCCAGAGTGCTCTTCACCACTTTGGCTTCAGCCCTAGAGAGAGCTCAGTTTGAAAATCTGGGTTCCCAGCACCACACGCTGCATGGGGGGTGTTACCATCCCCACTCTGTGGCATGGACCTCCCCATGGTGAACCAGATCTCTATGAGGTGCAGATCAGCTGTGCTCCCTTCATCACGATGGAGCTACACTACTTTAACATGAAATAAGAACATAGGCTTGTACATGACAATTCCTGCTGTTCAAGTTGAATTAGTAAACAAGCAAAAAAAAAATCAAGTATCTATATATTTTTCATTTATTTGACTGTGGACATGAATAGCAATGCACAAACTTCCTGCGAAGTCAGCTGTCCTCCTCCCGGAAGATGAACCAAATTGACATAATGCTGTGCATTTGTGGTCTCTTTTCTTCTTTGCTCAACAAAAATCATATGGAAGAAGCACTGCTGGATTTGAAATCAGCTACAAATAAACTAATCACACACTGCCTTGGTACACCTATCTACAAGCATTGATTGGTTATTGACACATAGGAAGCCACAGACCATGGTGTGTATCTCTAGCAGGCTCACAGGCTGCTGAAAGGGATGCTAAACACTGTCTATGCTCTGCGTGTCTTGTGCGGTCACTAACAGTGGGCACGGGGTTCACTATTTGAAATGTATCTATGAAAAGCAAAATAAGAGCAAAAAAACTCCTCTGAGTGTTGCAATGAGAAACTGCTGCCCATCAGAAGTTAAAATAAGTCGTAGTGTGCGGGTACGTGCTGCATGCCTGAGCCCACGCAAGCTGCCGTCAATGTGCACCTGCACAGAGCAGGCAGCGTGGCAGGTTCAACTAGAGCTGGCATCACCATTTCTCTCAAAAACAAGCTGTCTTTCTAGAACTGCCTCATGCTGGGTTCTCCTGACTTGAAATCCAGGCTGCAAGAGGCAGTCAGCATTTCTCACCTGGCTGGGGCACGCAGACCCATGAGCTTGGGGACCGAGGGCATCAGCACCGGGCAGGACAAGGGCTGAGCAGTCGGCTCAGCACCACGCTTGCCCAGCTCCAGGGTGGGCAAGTGGACACGTCCTACATCCTCCTACGTGCAGGGTAGTGCAAGCAGATCTGAGAACATGCCGTTTCTCCTTTTTCTTCAACTAGCAGAGCACTGGCAGTTCACACCATTGTAGCCTCTCTGGTTTTGTGCAGGAGCAGCCCCAGTTCCCATCGCTCTGGGAGATGGGGCTGCTGGGCTCTGGCTTCGTCACGTCTGTAATTCACATGAAACGTAGATTTAGTTGTTTTTGGTGAAATGACTCCAATTTCAAGGCAGCTTTTGCAAGCAGAGGCTCCTTTCCCAGAACGCTTTCCGGCAATCAGTTTACAACAGCATCATTTATTGTCATCGCTTAATGATACATTAGCAATCCTCCTGCCCTGGCAGTAGGGCTGTCTGTACCAGCCCTCTCCTCCCTCTGGGCAGCTGCCAGACACCACGCTGCCTTGGCAGCTCTCCAGTTTCACTCCACTTGCTGCTGGGAGCTGCTTCAGGTATTCAAGCTGAGCCTCGCCTGCTGTGCTCACTTCTTAGGCTTTATACTTTCTGTGCTAGAGTGACCGACCACTAAAATAAACCTGACAGGACTTTTTTTTTTTTTTCCCCCTCCCTGGGAAGTGATTTCGGCAGAATTTCACCTATTGCCTCACAAACGCAATTATTTAACACAGCCTGGAACCTTAATCTGTCTGTTTGCTTTTTTGGCCAATATAGGCAGTAAAAAAAAAAAACCACCAACTTTTTTTTTTTATTATTTTTTATTTAGATATCAAGATCAATTCTGGTTTTGTTTTTCTTTTAAAGGTAAATTTACCTCCAAAATCCAAATAACCGCATTGCCTCCTGTTATGGCAATAGGTGAGCTGCACTGAATTTCTCTTTTCTTCCCAAACCTGGCTTTTTCCTTACTGGAGAATAACCCAGGTGTCTCCTGGCCCCTGATAAGAAAGCAAGCTCTAAATCAACAGGTAGCAGTTAAGATAGGTGGCTCACTGATACCGTGACTTTCATGTTGGTTTTAATGACGCTGACAGCCTTGACTTTCTGTGCTCTCCTCGCCAGGCCATAAACCAACTGGGAGCCTGGAAAGCCACGAGTGATAAGAGGCCAGTACAAACACAGCACCTGCCTGCAAGTTTTGATGGTGTCAGCTCTTGCAGTGATAGCTGTATTGCTCAAAGGAATAGGAAAAAGCTGGGCAAAAACTTTCTGAGAGTGTTTTCATGTGTGGAAAAATCCCTTGGTCATAACCACAATGTCAGGTTTTCAAACGCCGATTCTGAATAAATTTCTTCTGAAAAGCAAATGAAAATAAAGCATTGAGTTAAGATCACGGTGGAAACGTATCAGGCTGGAACATTTCAATCTGACATTTTCAAATACTTTGAAATTAAGAATGCAACATAAGGAAATCAAAGCTATAATTGAAAAAACTTTATTTCAGATTATTTTGTCCAATCCAGAACAACAAATACTCCCCAAATTTAATGTTAACAGAAACTCCAAAATTACATTTTATTATGGTTTTGAATTTTTTAAAATTTGAAAATCCTGGGGAACAGCTCTAAAGCAGTCAGTCAGTAACCTTTTTGCAAAAAAATAGGAATACATTTCTCTTTTATTGCTTTTGATTAGTCTGCTTTCCCCTTGCATGTGGAGGGTTCTTATTTTCCATGCTTGAACAGCGTATTTAAATTGTAGATTTTTACAAGAAAACTTAAAGGTAGTTTTAGATGGAGACACAATGTAAGAACAGGGTTTTTTTCTCATTGTATTTACTTAGATTACTGAGCTAGTAAAAAAAGGACATCCGAGGTAAAGGTACAGCATGACAACACATTTCAAGTACAGCAGTTTCAAACCAGCTCTGAATTACCTCCTCCTCATGGAATTTGCCTTTGTTTTCCAGTGCCTGGAGAAAAAATGGAATTCAATAACACGAATAAGTGGTAAAACATGATAAAATGAACTCTGAAAAAATGAACTATGATAACATAACTTGTGTGTTAATAAATGGTGGCCTGTCAGACCAAGGGCTTCATAGCAAAGCACCCTCCACATAAACTGACTTAGCCAGGGAGGGTTGCGTCTGCCTTTACCCCAGGATGTCAGTGCAGGCGCCTGCATCGATCCCAGCTGCAGCACTACGGCTGGGGAATAAAATCAGTACGCAGAAACAAAACTGGTACTTAATCATGTAATGAGTGCTGAAATTTGATGAACGCTGCTGCGTGTGACCAGGTCACCGATGGGATGCTGTTGCGCAGGAAGGGAACCATACTGCCTGCAAGTCCTGGTATGGAAGAGAATTAAAAAATTCCAGCATATCTATGTCATTCTTCATCCCACCTCCACTCCACCACTCATCTGAGTTGCCACTCATGTGAGTTACTGCTCAGTAAGGAAGAGAGGCAAGATGAAATGCTGCACCTCTGGATGCCTGGAAGGTCTGGCTGGCTGGGGAGCTGTGCACCAAAGGATGCCCCAACCTGCCTTTATCCCCTTTTTTATGGTCCTAACAAAGCATAAATGGGGAAAACAAGCCCCCTCTGGTTCTTACGCGCTGGCAGCTCTTCCTTCCAAGACCCTCGTTCTGTGCTTTTCACTCGCGGGAAGCAGGTGAGGAGGGAACCCAGCCTCTCTGGGCAAAAGGATGGCCCCCATAAAAACCCCAAATTACTGACAACATCCAAGGCCCTGTCACACTGGTGCATCTCCCTTAGAAATGGTCTGGTTTTAAGCCTCTACCTTAACCCCTTCCAGTGCTGCACTGCCATTTTTCTTGCGCCACGGCAGTGACCGCTGCTGCCCGTCCTGGCTTTGCTGGTGAGCACAGGCAGGGAAAGCACACCGGGCAATCGGACCGCAAGGCAGCGAGCTGGCGTTTATTTTTCGATGCCTTACAAAAAGCGCCGTCTCCCTAGCACATCCCTCCTCATCCTCTCAGGTCACGGCTATTTGAATTATATCCTCTCTGTTGCCTCTGATTCACATCAGCGGGGATGGGGAATAGTTCCTGCCCGACAGCAGTTTGGTGGGTTATGAGAAACGCCAGCAGCCCCGCAGTCCAAGCGACCTCTGAGGGCTGCTGCTTCTGGCATCTCTAATGCCTATGGCAGCTCAGTCCCTGGGCATTTCGCTGCCAAGTTAAAAAGCTCATTCGTCACTTGACACTAAAATGGTACATTTACAAATATTCAAAATATTTCTGTGCAAGAATCCACCTCCATAACTAAAACCTAGTTGAAGAGATTTTATTCAAGCTTTAAAGGGAATTAAAGTGCTTACTTTTAGGCACAAAGCAAGCCTGGGAAAATTCAGGTGGCAGACCAAAAAACCCGTGCGAATTGACAGTGACAAAATACGGGCTCTCTAGTTTATCAGCCTGTACTCAAGTGGCTGCAGACAGAAAAAAATCAGCTGCTTGTGGATGTTTCAGCAAGTAGGCAAGTACCTAGATCAAGCTTTTACTGTGAAATGATCATTTCAAAAACCTGCTGTTGTATCTATTTCTAGATCATACACGGTAAAAAAGTGTTAGAAAAAGAAGAAGAACTGTGATGGTTTTTCAACCTGCCTCCATACGGTTAGAAGGATAATTACCAAATAAATGAGGGATTTATCAAATCCGCACCGTTGGTCTGGTCCCTCTGCCTGTGCTGCACATTCACCGTGACATTTTGGTCCACAATTGATCAGTTTTGCCTTATTGCTTAAGCACGGTTTTCTTGTCGCGCACTAACCTGTTATTTTCTCAGTAATTTCCTCTGTGTGCCTCAGTCACGCTAAACCAAGCCGAAAGCAGACATTTACTGCCACTGCGGAGCACAGATGATAGCATTTATGGCTACACAGAGGTCTAGTGAGGTGGCTGTTAAGTGTGAGAACTAAATAAGGGTTTCTAGGGGCAAAGTCTTGCACAAAACCCTGCTGTGGTCCTCTTGATGTTTTATCTCACAAGGCTGTGGTTGCCCACACTGGGTCTCCATGGGGGCTGCTGTGGGGCCCCCTCCTCTCCACTCCCCATAACACCTGCATGCATGCTCCTGACCTGCTTGCTGGTCTAGGCATCTGGGCTTCAGCTTTGGGGTCAACTATGTTGACAGGCATCGGTCAAAGCAATGGCAAAGCCAAGAGGTGACCCTCCCTGTTCATCCCTTGAGCTAAAACCTTTTCTTCTTCTGTACAAGTGCTCATCACCATAACCCCTATGGCTGCTTCCTCTGCACTTGGCAAATGTGATCATCACTGTGTTTGTATTGATCTGTTTGCTAGTTTTGCTGGCAAAGCTCCCTACCCTCTTTGCATCCCTCCGGAGGCCTCACCTTTCCTTCTTTATCAAGCATTAGCAACAGATTTTAACCTTCAAGGCCCTGCTAGCCAAGCGTCTGTGAAGGCTGTATAAATACATTGTCCTGGTTTCAGCTGGGATAGAGTTAATTTTCTTCCTAGTAGCTCGTATAGTGCAGTGTTTTGGATTTAGTAGGAGAATAATGTTGATAACACACTGATGGTTTCAGTTGTTGCTAAGTAGTGTTTACACTAAGCCAAGGATTTTTCAGCTTCTCATGTCCAGCCAGCAAGAAGGCTGGAGGGGCACAAGAAGCTGGGAGGGGACACCGCCAGAACAGCTGACCCAAACTGGCCAAAGGAATATTCCATAACATATGATGTCATGTCCCAGTATATAAACTGGGGGAGTTGGCCGGGAGGGGTGGATCGCTGCTCAGGAACTAACTGGGCATTGGTCGGCGAGTGGTGAGCAATTGCATTGTGCATCACTTGTTTTGTATATTCTAATTCTTTTAGTATTATTATTGTCATTTTTATTATTATTATCATTATTGTTATTATTCTTTTCTTCCTTTCTGTCCTATTAAACTGTCTTTATCTGAACCCCTGAGTTTTACTTTTTTTTCGGTTCTCTCCCCCATCCCACTGGGTAGAGGGAGCGAGTGAGTGGCTGCATGGTGCCTAGATGCCGGCTGGGGTTAAACCGTGACATACATTTATGCCATGACTCCTGTTGAAGTGAAGACACATCCTGGCATTCATTTCAGATAGTTTCTAAGCAAAGGCTTCAAAGGTGGCTTTTGCAGTTAGGCTCCAAGGAGGAGGATGGAAACTCCCATTTCCACCTTCACTGCTGGCACATTCCATAAAGTCCCCACTTCTCCTCACAGCACCTGGGGAGACTTGGAAGGTTGGCCACCTAAAAACAAACAGCATGAAATGCCATGCTTCTTCTGGGCAGGTAGATAATACTGTTAAGGATCTTTAGTCATGAATCCTCTCTTGGGCTGAAGCCCCAGAGCTGGAAAAAAGGAGACAGCAATGGACTTCACATCCAGTAGTAGGTGATGGCAATGTAGACAGAAGTAATGGGTGGCCCAGGTTCAAGTCGCACGCTCTTCCTGATCTGAAACAGGGATCTGAACCCCAATTTCTCTGGGAAGTACTCCAATCACGAGGCCATTGGATAGCTTTTTATGAAGGATAAAATGTCTGTGGTAGTTGTTTCACTGCACATAAAAGAAATAACTACATGCTAAGCTGTAAGCAAAGCGAAAAGGCTTTACAGCTAGACGTTTAATCCCCTCAGCTAGGATGGCACAGTGAAAGTCTTTGTCATCCTGGCTAGAAGTGTGCACCACTAAATTGTCTGCGTATTTTGGGATGTGTGTAATCTCCACCACCCCTCCCCAAACAGACACTAAGTTTTATGGCAACTTCTCAGTTTCACCATCATAATCAGCTTTCCCCCCTTTCCACCAGCCACAGCACAAAGTTTAGATACAAAACCAAGTCATTTCCATAATACATACATACATACATACATACATACATAAATAAACAAATAAATGTAATACATTTCCCCCTGTAAATTCAACATGAAAATGCTCTGCTGTTGCCAATGGCCAGCTAGAGTAACCTATTTGAGCATCATTGCAGCAGCTGCTGCTGAAATAGCCAGCAGCTCTGTGGAAGCCAAGAAGGACCATTCTGAAGATCCTCAATGTTGTTTAGCGGCATTTTATTACTACTGTACAATTTAGTAAATACGGTGAAGAGTGAAGCTTGGAAAGTTCAGAAAAATTGAGCTCTTTTGCTTATTGGAATTATTCCCATAGATTATGTCCACGCTTGTAGGACTGGTTCTTCTCTGGTCTCAGCTATCTGTCAGAGGTGACAGATATCTCAGCTATCTGTCAGGGACATCACCATGCTTCCTTCTCAGAACAGCCTCTCTTAGGCTTAGGGCAAAACCTCTGCCTTTAGCTCCTACTGCCAAGAAGAGATCCTTGCCTGTCCCAGGTCAGATTCAGGCTGTGCCTCCAGTGACACAGACTGGGAGGACTGCTGCATGATGCCTTCAGGAACGTGCAAAACCACCCTACAGTCATTTTAGCCAGACTGGTTGGTCAATGAAGACTAACAGGCTGGAGACCCCAACTCACCTGCCCAGGGGAGGGGAGGGTGCAGCGGGGGGGTGAAACCTGCAGAGGCAGAAATTGCTTGGTGCTCACCGGCTGATATTCCCATAGTGACTGCCAGCACCATCAATGCAAATGTCATTTCGAGTCCCCCAGCATCACCCCTCCTGCTCCTAGACCAACCATAATCATAATTCCCTTTGCAAAAAATAAACTTTAATGAGCAGTTATAAAAGGGTGGCAGCCCCAGTTAAAAGACGAGCAGTTTGAGCGTTGCTACTCTTAGCCAGGTGGGTAATCGTCCTGCAGACAGTGAGGCAGAGCTGGGCTTACACCACTTGGCTCGTCTTCCCGGCAGGGCCGCCTCTACCCTCCGCTCCCAAGCGGTGTGGCGTTACATATCCACTTGTCATTTTGGTGTCAGCCACTTCAGCATCTCTTTCTAGGAACGTTAGCTTCTAGGGAAGAAGGATGGGGGGGAAAACCTGCCTGTTTACCTTCAGATGTGTCAGTCATCGCACGCGAGCTGGAGTTCGCCAGCACCAATCATGTTCCCATATTCCTGGCAATAGTAATGCAAATAAACACCCCAAAATCAGAGCTTTTGAGCAATGCTCAAAGCGCCTGTATCATGGGTTTGCTTCCTTCTTTTTCCCTTTCCTTTTTTTTGAATTTGAAAAAACCAACCAAAAAAACCTATACCTTTAAAATTTATTTTCCTTGAAGGTGCAAAACACAGATGACCATACCAGAATGAGTCTAATGGCCAACTTTTTCTGTGTTTGCAGTTCCTGCTTAGACTGCAGTCATTGCTGCTGACAACATGCGACCTAGAGCGGCGAAGAAACATGGCACAATGCAGCTGGTACGGCTGCCTGCTGCAAGCCAGCATCCCCTTCCACAAACCAGCAGCACGAGGAGCCCTCGGAATTATTTTAGTTGCCCATGTCCCCAGGATGAGGACGTGCTGAAACCCAACTAGAAATTTAAAAAGGCAACACAGCAAATGTTTTCATTTAACCACATTTCTAATATCTCAATGGAAAAGCTGTTTGTTTTGATAAGACCTAACATTTTTACCATGCAAAAAATGAACAGTAAAACTGTTCAGACAAGATCCAGTTCTTCATTAGATAAATTTTCCAGTCCATATCTTTGGTCAGTTCTCCTGCAATGGAAAGCAGTACGTATGTAAACAAAGCAAGTCGATAAGTTTGATCAAATCCTTTGTCCTTTATGGAAATAAGGATGGCCTATGCAAAACTGCAGGCTCACAATGAAGGGCATTTTTTGGCAGTCTGAAGCAGAAGGCTGTGCCACAGAGAAACCACTGTCTGTTTGGAGACTGAGGAAATACCAAGAAAAAAAGTAGCTAGGTGTTTTCCTCTCTGTACATAAATATGTCTCCCAGCATCACTGCTCCCAGCACCTGAGAATTGGCAGTGAATTTATCCTTGCCAGCCCAGCTGACATCCCGTTACATCAGAAGAAATCTTCTCAGGATCTGTTGGATTGAGTCCCATGCAACTGGAAAATATTACATATATTCCAGTACACACTTAAGTTTACTTATATTTTTTAGGCAGCAAACTACCTTGTTCAAGGCTACAAAAGAAACTGTAGAAAAATCCCCGAGATGCAGTCTGGTACCAGACTCCATCCTCCTAATCCTTTTTGAAAGCCCCAAATATCTGCCACAAGATAAACAGTAATGTTTCCACTGCCAATTTATAAATAACATATTTTGAACTCCCAGGTACAAGGTCTAACTCTGCAAACAGAGGAGCCCAGCCCCCTTCCCTGCACGGCTACTAACAGCTCATGGTTTTGGACAGGGTATTCTCTGGAATGGCCTTTCTCCATGCTGACAGGTGCGTAACAACATTTACCTACCTGACAAGCAGGGTGACAGAGTCAAGACAGGATTTATTAAGCATTTCAAGGTCCTTGGAGAACAGGAATTACAGAACTACATGCTGATACGGTATCAGGCAGAACACTTTTTTTTTTTTTAGGATAACGAAACAAATTGCTCTGTCTTATGGCACCATTAAGAACTCAGCTGGGATGCTCAAAGCATGAAATCCAGCATATTTCTCTCCTTACAAAAGTCCCTTCATCAAAGGATCATAAAAGGATGAATCGCTTTAACCAGTCTATGTGATAAGACAACTGTTATGGGCTATGAGCTTAACTCAGAATTTCCTTGGATTTGTGGGTTTAAGTTGGAATTGGAAATGTTTTTGAATGTGTTTGTGCAGAAATGTGCGCATACTGGAGAGAAAAAGAAAATTTAGTGGGAGCTGCCAGTATCTGGCTGACAACCCAGCACACAGGGTATGTTGGAACTGATTCACAGTCTTGTGCAATAGGTTTGTTTTGGGTTAAAAGAGGGCAGAAAAGATAAACTTCACGGAGACTGTGTTATGTGAGTCCATAGACAAGGGCAAGGGCTTGGCTTTTGATGTACATATATTTGGCAGTCAGCACTGGAGATTTGTTTACAGAGTGTCATTTGAGGTTTGCTCTGATATACCCCGCAGGATACCTACTGGGGTTATTTTGCTTGGGGCTTGCTCTTTCCAGCTGCCTTCTTTAACTTTCTTCAACTGCTCAGGAGAGATTTCCTAAAGGCAACTTATTCCTATATTACACTGGGCTCGAACATTCCTGGGGTTCGTCCCTCCACTGCTCCCTCTTAAACCTTGCCTGACTAAGCAAATAAACAGGAGTCTTAAATATGTTCTTATGTATGCACATGCCAAAGAAAATACACATTAATTCACCCAAGGCCACACCGCCCTACTCCTGGAGGGTTTGCAGACCCTCCTGAGGGACTGTGAGCTTTCCTTTGCCAAAGGTCCCTTGATTGCTGCAGCGTGTTCACCCTCAAGGACAGGCTGCAGGTACGTATTACTCTAGATATGCTTCAGATGATGTAAGGCAGAAAGGTTTAATTTGTGCCAGGTAAGGATCTAACTCCAGAATATAACCTGACAGACAGCGCGTTTGAAACCAGTCTCAGATCTGATTTCAGTTCTTCATCTGAATTGTTTAGTCCTTTGTCTCACTGTGAATGATTTTATGATTTCCATCTACAGCTTGTTATTAAATCAGCGAGTTCAAAATCTGCTTGTATTACACGCTTGATGAATGTTTCTCATAAAGTTACATTTACAGTTGTGTAGCATGTAAGAAATCAGTTGTTCTCACTTAGCGTGAGATTCAAGTAAGAGCCAGTCGGGCACACGACATCTGTCAAAAAATGTCTTTGATCTCTGCTGGCTAAATAAGTGATATCAGGCTTAAGGGACTAGAAGGATCCTCTACCAACAGAGAGACTCTCAGAGTCACAAAACCTTTGTAAATAAAAACTAAGCACTGTCTGGTGTTGACACGGTCTGTTCTTGCTTTAGCCCCGGCCTAAGTACTGCACAGAAATGTCATTGATGCGTGACAGTGATTCTGTGGCTTTCCCACTGGAGACAGCACGGCCAGGGCTGGCCTTACCACATCAGTCGCTACAAATTCCCTCAGGTTAAAAGGACCGCGTCTCATAATCTGATGTGGCCATGCGTGCTACACAAAGTCTTTCCTGTTACTTGCAACAAGAGATCACTGGCCGTGGGGTGAGAGAGAAACGAAGGCAAAGCTTGAACTACCGAACCCTGAGTTGCTGGAAAGACAAGCCGTTTTCCTCTGCTCTCTCTTTTTCCCTGGCGTGGGCTGCTGTGAATCATTTTGTCAGGCAGTGTGGCTGGGCATGGGGCCTGCCTGGGTGGGAAACACCTCCCTGGGACGTTAGCGTATTGTGGCTGTCTCTTAGGTAAGCGCCTGGACCCTGCGCAGCACACAAGAGAAGGGGAAGGTAGCAGGGATGATGGCGATGGGGAGGAGGGAGGAGCACTTTGCCTCTGGAGTACATGACAAGATCCAGCTTGAGTGGCAGGAGAACAAAACATGACCTTACAGCTAATGCCTACAGCATAATGCATAGGCGGTTCAAGTGCTCCTGTGAGCTGGTCTCAGTTCTTGCATTCCCCGCTCTCAGGTATCATCCTTCTTTTAACATAGCTTAAGAATATTCAAGAGCACATGTACTAAATAATTTTCTACAAACTTGCATGTGCAATTTTTTTAACCAGCCTCTTTTGGGTCTTCTGTTCAAGTGTACAAGTAATCATTTCTGACCAACTCCTCTGACCATTCTAACAACAATTATTCACATTTCAATAACCCTTTTCACATGGGCATGTCACCACTCGGTCCACAAGTGAAGGTGAAGACCAATCCTGCTTACCAGGTCATGATGCTCAGCAGAGGAAATGTGCCTGAGCTGATCTCAGTTAGACAGAGACAGATCTAAAATTTGAGCAGATTTTATCTCTATAACGCTTGCATATTCTCCCCAGTTACTGACTGAGAGAGAGAGCATTTATCCAATGGAAAAAGGGATTCATTTATATTGATTGGCCTTTCCCTCCCACCATACACATTGTGTAACATCAGGGCACACTTATTCCACATCAGTAACTCTCAGCCCTGCTGCAATCTAAGTGCTCTCCCATTTAATTATTCAGGATGTCAGGATGGGCAACCAGCTTAAAAAGAAAACTCAGAATGATCTAAAAAGAAATGAATGTTTTTTTCTTATTAAAAAACCAGGAACCTTGATACTATTTTTATTTAGAAAGATCTAATTCTGGCAATACTAGCTCAGTTGTTTCACTAGACAGAAGTCTATAGAAGAAATCAATGTCATCAACATATAGGCTATGCTAATGTTTTTCTTTAGAAATCAGTCCCACTTGCTGTAACTGAGGTTAAAAACAGAAGTGTGAACTACACGTTATTTTAATGTGTGAGAACGGAAGCGAAGGATGAGCTGGAACAATAAATGAGTTCCTTGCTTAAAAAAATAACAGGGGAGGGAGATCACTGTCTTCATCTCCTGGTCACATAATCCGGTGGTTGTTTTAAACGAATTAAAGCAGACTGCTTTCTTTCTGTGCGTTCGAGTAAAACAGAGTTTTCAGCCAGCAGATACTCAATTTTCCTGGCTAGTTTTTGGATGCTGGCCATATGTGATTAGTGACCTATTTTCACTGCAATGAGATCAGCTATGTTTGTAGGACCCTGAATCAGCAGATTTGTCCTTATTCCTGGCTCTGCCTGCCAAAGCGCCGAGCCAGGCCAATTCTCCGAGCGTGCTGCCCTGCCGTCTCCGTATAGATCTGTAGGAAACAGCGCTCGGTCATAAAGGAGCTGTGCTGGTGTCTGCCAGGCCAGGACCATCAGGATCCATGGTGTACAAGCTGCTGATGCTGCTGAACTTGAAATTTTCTTTGTTTAATTAAAAGGGTCTAGGAATAGAAGAAACCTGTGCTGTTTGTGGGAATTATAATCCTTCCTGGATAATGATGTTAGAAAAAACAGAAGGGGCAGAAGCAGCAGTCAGAGAGGGATCCTGGGACTTTAGCTTTAGACCTGAAGTAGTTCTGGTCACAAACACCTGTGGCAGACTCTTGCCTTTGGAAAACATGCATCATATCCCACAGTTTGCCAGTACAGCATTAATTATCATTTCCTAATGCAATTTTGAGGTCACCTCCAAAGTCTTCTGCTGCGGTTTGCCACCAAAGCCCAGAGCAGTGTCTGCAAGTTTGCAGGTGCTACTTGGACTGACCCATACGGGGCTGATCAAAGCCTCGTAGGAAAATTTGGGCTGGAAGGGACCCTGCACAGGTCATCAGGTCCAACTCTCTGCTCAGAGCAGGGGCAGCTGAGATTGGGTTGCTCGGGGACCTCTCAGTTGAGTTTTGGTGACTCAGAATTAAGTACACCATGTCCAGGATCTGTTCTTCTGGGATGAACTCTGTTTGGATTAGTATACTTAAAGATGGATTTGAAAGAAACCATTATACATATAGGGCTGCAATGGAGACCAGAAATCTGACTGCAGTTCCTTTTCACTTAACCCCACAGCTGCTGGTGCCAGCAGCACTGGGCACCTAGCTATCAGGGAGGAGAGGAGCTGGTGGCAAACAGGCAGCGGTCAAAACCTGTCCCCGGTGAGCAGCCAAGATCAAGGGAAGAGAAGGAAATAAAGACAGACAGATTTCCTTCCTAGCAGCCAGGAAAAGGAAAGAGATCAGCAATGGTTCACATCCTGCCTTCATTTACCTCTTACCCTATGGCTGTTGGCAAAAAGAGATGCTTCATCAGGATTAGAGTACTGCTTCTCCTCTTCATTTAAACCCAGTGGACCACCTCTGGGATAAAGTGATGTAAGAAGGGCTGAATTTGGTTTCGTGGTCTCCACTGAAAAGTATTGCTGTGCATCACCTGAAATGTCCTCACAGTGCTCATAGAGACTGCATCATCACTAGCAACGTCAGGATTTCGCCCTGCATGGCTGTGTGATGAGGGCCTTCCTGGTGATGGAGCCTCCATCCAGACCTTTGAGGAGAAAAGTGAATCCATTGGCAGAGGTCAAAACCATCTCTGGTGAGTGTTGTGTACCTGACTGCCTCTTACTGGAATCCCACGGTGTGTAAAAACCACTGACTTCTGTGAATTTCACCCAAATATACATATAATTTTGTGACAATCATCTGTCTGACATGTTGTCTTTTCTCATTCTCCTCTGCAGTTCAGACTACCGTACTTGCCTGGTAACCTTGCTTCTCCACCACCACCCCTGTGTGATCCTGAGAGGCCATTAAAATGTCAAAGGTACGAGCGTGAAATGAAGAAGGCTGACATCTCTGCCAGTACGACTTCATGGATGCCAGTAGCCTAGGGAACTGAGCTATGCTAGGGAAGCATCTAAGATTTTAAGTTTGAGCAGTGTCCCCTTAGTGCCATAGACATGCTCTTTTTGCACTCACGGTGAGTGACAAGTTGAAATGCCTGCCCTCAGGCGTGTGACAACAGCATGGGATACTATGAAAAGCCAAGCTCCTTCTGAAACAAGGGGAATAATTTCATTAAGTTAAAATCTCCGAGGACTCGTTTAGGCAGACGCAGTAGTGAGAATGACAAAAGCCATTACGCAGGAGACGTGCTGCGGACAGTAAATACAGCCAGAGCTGGGCAGGCGGTGAATACAGCACGGGTTAAAGCATTTGTGATCTCCTGTGCCAGGTCATCTTCCTACTACCACAGACCTTGAGGACTGTCCTTGAGCCTCTGCATGCATTTTACAAATAGCTTTGCAGTGACTGATGTGCTCGGGCTTTCCTTCTGGATAGAAGGCATCACTGCATTTTAGCCATTTCTTTGTTGTTTGCTGCCTCCAACAGGATTTCGGGGAAATTTTCCTCCGTCAGTGACAAAAGACCCGCAACAATAAGAGCGGCTGCCTTTGATACTCACAGAGGAGGGCAGAATGGTACTGAGAAACAAGCAACAGATTTGCGGAGAAGTCAAGAGAAGTCAGCTAGAAATTAGCACAACTCCAGGTTGAAAACTCTCTCTCTTCATAGTTGTTTAAGTACTAACAAAACCACTGTTTAAAGGTTTACGAATAACAACAGTCCTGTTTAAAAAAAATATAAAAATCAATTGCTTTTTTGAAAATAAAACCAGATGATACTTTCGTTCCTCCAGGGTCATTCTTGGAGGTTTTATCTCTGTGAAAAGGCAGAGAAAATAGGAGGAGATTGGCATGGCCCACCTCTCAAGCCAAACCTTCAGGCGCTATCTAAGCCATCTCCATATTCTTACACACCTGCTAGCACAGGATCTTTGAACCCCAAGTGCAAAGTCTTGGTCATAAGGTTCATTAGGACTAATGAAACCTGAGCTTAAGTCCAAAGTTTCAAGAAAGGTCAACCAGGTTGCTGGGTGTTAGAAAAATATGAGAGTGCTGCTTGACTTGGAGGAGTGCAACGGCCAAACACAAGCTCAAGTGTGAATGGGTTAACAAACGTGTGTGTGCTTGCACACATGCACACACACACATGAAAGTGGGGGAACAGAGGCAAAGAGTCTGGGCAGGGACATGCAACACCCATCATTTTCCTTGCGAGAGACAAGGCAAAGAGATAAAATTAAAGGGGATTTCTCAGAAGTGGAATATGAGCACCAGTACGGGATGGTCCCTGGATGGATGAGGCCAGCTGCGAGCCTCAGCCTGAACCGCAGCCATCCCTACCTCCCAGAAGCACAGCTCCCTGGCCCACGAGACCCATCAGTCACTGCAACGACTTTCTTTCCAAAAAGGTGTTACGTGAAGAAAAACAAAATCAGCAAAGGAATCTGAAAGGGCTTCTTCATTTCTGCATTTAACTCCGATTTTTCCATTGTGTAAGCAAGCTTGAACCTGGGGAGATGTACTGATCTCAGTGTTAAGGTGCTTGAGAGCTATGTGTTTATACAAAACCGTATTTAGATTAAAACTTTATGACGTCTTAACATACACTAGTCTAAAAATAACGTTAAGCACATGTTTTTTATCACCGTTAAAGCTATTGCAACAAACTCCTTTCCATCCAACATCACACCCAGCTACTTGCTGTTATGTTGCATAGTAACAATATTCAGCAAAAACAAAAACTGCTTTTGGTCAAATGAGATGGAGAATGAAGATTTGATAGTAGCCTCAAAAGCTCCATAAAGTCCTTGAAGGAGGGTACGCAGCTCATGCTGTGGCATTTACCCTGCTGAGGGAGACACAGGAAAGAGGCAGACGCAAACTAGAGACCAAGCCCAGTGCCCTGATACCCAGTCAGGGAATGGGATGGGGTGGGAACACTCCTAGGGATCAGCAAACATTTTTTCGGTCCCTGGTGCAAGGGAAAGACACCGCAAGGCTACACCCTGGTCCAGTCTACTCCACTCAGCTGATGAAGTGAGGTAAAGACAACAACATAAGTGCCCTCCAGCCTGGCTGTGCTCTGGTCCATCTTGCTGGGAGCTGGGAACCAGCGGAGAAGCCCTTATTTCAGGCTACTGTGTGGCTGGGATATTTGGGAGAAGGCCATTAGTGAAGAGCAGAAGGAAGAGGAGCAGGTTCTGCCTACATGAGCACATCTTCACACAACTGAAGCAGCATGAAATTACATTAGTGCAATAAAGAATCAGTCCCCAGGCACAAAAGCATCAAACCCTCGGAAACAGCATGTCTATGACCAGCCCTGATGGCTGGCTTGTGTTTTCAGCGTGGCCCAGCTCATGCCCCTGAGTCTGGTCACCTCCAAACTTTCAAACTCAATTTTTCCTGTATGGAAAAAGGGGTTAACTCAGAGGTCAGACACTCCAAAACACCTCCAGTGGCATGAACTTCAGCATCTGATCTACTTATTTGAAACCCAACCGACACTTCTCTTCAGTTAATAGGAGCAGAAAGACACTGTTCCTCACATCTTTCTGTTCAGCTTAGAGGCGACAGCACACGCATTTGGCACTTTGTCAGTCAAGCGATAAAAATAAAGAGTTTATAAAGAAAATGCTGACACAAATGCTGGCAGCACTACTGGGCATCCCTGTAACACAGGTTAAGATCATGAGCTGTTACTGCGATTGAACCCACCCTGGTGAAGGCATGCTGCTTATGCCCACATGTAAGGCACATTAGTGCTATCTTTGTGCTACTATCAGCTTTGGAAAGGCTGCTGACAATATGTTTGATCTTAGTTGATCCTAAGTTAGAAGCTAAATGGAAGCAGGTAGCTAAAGGCTTGTGAGAATGGAGGCTTAATTACACCTCATTGCTGCCAAGGCAAAACTCGCAACTTTAGGTCAGAGGTGGTTTTATATCTTTGCCACGTTTCTGAACATCACTGGTGCCACTCAGTCCTCAAATAACCATTTAGAAACCAGCAGGTGAAAGTCAAGTAACATCCTCCTAGCTGGTGAAGAATTCTCTCTGCCCTCTATCAACACTGAGCAAAAACGCAATCATCAGGGCACGCTTCCTGGCACCCACACTGGAGTGATCCTGGGAGATGTCCTGATTTCCCTGTAGCTGCTGCAGAAGAGCAGCTATCAGCATTACAATGCATAAGTTTCAAAGGCAATAAATATTACTCAATATCAGTTATAGACGTAGCTGCCATTCTATTCAGTTGGGTACCTGGCTGCTTCGTGTCCCTCCCTGCGGCAGTGCATCCAGGGTAGCGCCATGTTTGCTACAGGAAAAGCAAACCTCTACCCGCAGGGAACGGTCACTGCAGCCTCTGCCCCACCACGGCATAGAGGAGGGCTGCCGGAGGAAGAAACAGCCAAAGCAGGCGCATGCAGAGGATTTGCTTCAGTCCTTCAGTCCAGCATTTGCTCCATCATTCCCTCAGCACCTCTTCATCTCAGCTCCACTTGGTTCCTGGCCCTCCAACTTGCTTCTCTTCGTCTCCCTCAGTTTTCTTTCCATATTGCACACCTCTTTGTCTACCTTCACCTTCCCAGAAAAAGCTGGGGGAATCACCTAGCCTTTGCTGCTGTCCTATGACCCACTTCACTGGGCTGCGCCTCCCCAGCCCTGCATATGGCTTGTTATTGCACAGGCTACAGGGCAAGAACTGTCTGCTGCACTCTGCTTTTACAGCGGGGTGCATGCCCAGCTGCTCCTATTGTCATACACAGAATAGGCTTTTTAGCAGTTTTGGGGCTGGATTAGTGGCTTTGGAAATGTCATTCGGGACAGTCAGCTATTTTTATTATTTTTTTCTTGCAGTCCGTAGGAATTCCAACCCGCCCATCAAAGATCCAGTTTGTTGCAAAGCTTCCCACACTGACCAAAGGCAGTCACCGATTCCTGGGCTGCGTGGGTGGAAGATGTGCTGGAAATTACACGCTCTCTTTGCATCTGATTTTGTTTTTCCCGAGGAAGAAACCACAGATTTTGGTCATTTCTGTACAGATGCAGAGAGGGCAGGACAATTCAATGAAGGGCCTCAAAACCACCCAGAAATAGGGCACAGCTACTGCCTGCTTAGGAGCTATTTCCATTTCTATCTACAAAGCTTTCAGTGTGGTTTGGTCCCACGTGCCATCACGTCCCGAGGGCTGAGCGGGAGCCAGGGGAGCGGAGGAGGGTGCTGGGGATTACGGGCTCCACCGGCTCGGAGGCCAACGAGAGCAGCCCCGAGGCCGGCTGCTGCGAGGGCTGCCCAGCAGATCCTGCCCACCTCACGCACGGGCTAAGACTCCTGTTTCAGGAGTGGCTGAAGGCAGATCGGGCTGACTACAGAAATCCTTATGACCTCCGTGTATTAGTCTATTATTTGTTAGGTTTTTTCTCTGCAAATTCAGCTTTTGTTTTCCCAAACAACTGCACGGTACTTTCTCTTCCCTCCCACTTCTGGGAGCAGATAACACTGAACGGTCCCAGATTTGTGTAAAACACTACCCTGTGTGATACTTTCTGAAAGCTACTGGAAAAAACAACCCTGGCTTGTCCTCTGCTGAAAAGCTGGGCTGGCAGGGAGGATGGAGAGATGTCTCATTTTCTGTGTGCTCCTGCCTCAGCACCTCCTAACCTGCTCCACACCTCTCAGTTTTCAACAGACATGAAATGCACCCTTAGTTAGCTTGATGGAGCGAGCTTCCCGCTCTCAAAACACGTCTCCCGCCTTCCCTAAAACAACCCAAGGAGGGGGTTTGGGGTCTCCTCTGTGCTCCATGCTGGAGGGCTGTGAACCCAAGCCAGGGGATAGTACAGGGTGAGGACCCTGCCATGACCCCAGGGGTCTGCAGGCACACAGAGAGCAGCAAGGGGGAAAGGATCCCGCAGGGGAGGAGAACAGCACCTTCCCCGGTCTGCTGGGGTCACCCCAGGGTTTAAAGAGCAGAGAGGTGTGTGGAGAACAGATGAACGCCTGCTTCCCGGGGACTGTTAAAATTAAAACTCTCCTGCTCTTTGGGTTGGTTTTCCTTCTTTCTCCCTTACTGGTGCCTCGGACCCTGTCACCCCCATCCTGGTGCCACTCCAGTGCTGGCAGCGGTGGCTCAGTGAACACTGGGGGTTGCCTGGCACAGCAGAGACCAGTGGCGTGGCCCGGGGGCTTTGCTCACTGCTGGGCTGGTGGCAGAGCAAGGCCCCTCCATGCCCTTGGTGCTGCGGGGCTGCAGAGAGGTGCCACCGGCCTTACGGGTGCTCCGATGCGAGTGGTTGTAACAAAAAGCTGCAGAGGGCCATGGACCACTGCAAGGTGCTGGGCTGTCGCTCCCAGGAGGGGTTTCAGCTGTGTGGTCCAGCCCTTGGCGTGTGCCGTTTGCTGACCCCCAGATCCTCAGTGAGATGCAGGTGGCTGCTTCTCATCCTATCCGACCCAACACAGTGGGCAGGTGCCCTCACCTGTGACTATCACATGGCCTAAATGGCAAACCTCTCAGCGATGTAGGAGAGCAGAGCAACAAGCCA
The DNA here is from genome assembly GCF_018139145.2 of Gymnogyps californianus. NCBI lineage: Eukaryota > Metazoa > Chordata > Aves > Accipitriformes > Cathartidae > Gymnogyps > Gymnogyps californianus. The sequence goes on from NC_059471.1 coordinate 180,068,564, forward strand.
CAGAGCTCCCCATACCCCTTTTCTTTGCAGCTTTCAAAGGCTCTTTTGACGAAGGAAGGTCTCTGTGTATTTGCTCTAGCCTCCCAGCACTTTTTGCTCTCTACAAGGGGAGGAAGAGGTTGCCCCACTGAAGTCCAGGCTCTTCCCCTTTAATCAAGCCAAGGAGGTCAAAACATGAGGCAGAGGCCTGGGTATGAGCTCTCTCCCTGCTCGTTAAATATGACAAGTATCTTCTGCATCTTGAACATGCTTCCAAAGTAAGGGAGAAATTTCTCCAGTGTTGTGTTTTCCCTGCTACAAAAGTTAACTAACATAGCTAGAGACGGAGACTTTGCCTGTCCCCTGGGGCTCCCATGTTGGGGCTATAACAATATTTGAGAGGAACATGCCCAACCTCTTACAGCCCACCGCAGCACCAGTTCAGCAGGTCACTCCAAAGGACAGCCCCACTGAGGTTCATGTACCTTGGCCATGTCCAAGCCACTCCCAAAGCAACCCAGGAGCACCCCTACAGGACATCTGAGGTGGGGCAATGTTCACCTCCCACATCGCGGAAGAACCTGGCAAGGTCCCCTCACCCCAGCCAGGACACACCTCCACCTTCCACCACTCACACGGAGGTGGCCACACACCCTGCAGAGAGGGTGATCCTTTACTCACACCATGCTCTACTGCAAAGCTGGGGAGGCAACTTGGGCCAGATCCCAAAACTAGGATCTGTCCATGCTGTTGGTTCCTTCAGGGCCCCTGTGTGCCCGTAGCTCCCAGCCTGGGCCTGGCAAGAGGGTGAGCACCTGCCTCCACTGACTGAAGGATGACATGGAAGAGAACAGGGGTGTCCACTCTCCCCCAAATACCAGGGCTGCTGCCATGCCCGTGGCCTTCCTCCACATTCTCTTCTTGCTGCCCTTCCAGTCTCACATGAGACATCTTTCTCACCGCACATCTGCTTGTCTCACATGTTTGTAGGGCAGTGCCACACTGTCCCTCTAGATCCATGACCCAGTATCTCATGCACCACTGCCCAGTCCCACCCATGATTCACCGACTTCCTGAACCAGGCACATGGGGTCCCAAAATTGGAAAGAAGCTGTCGGACTTGGAAAGCAGGTGATTTTCTACCACCGAAAACAGCCCTGCTCAGCGGTGCCCGTAGGGCCAGCTGTCCTGTGACCTGGGAGGTCTGTGGGGTGTTAGTAGGTTCCCAGCCTGTATTTGCTTGCCGTCTGTGGGACGGACACCTCCCTGCTGAGAGCCTGAGCTACACCCATCAGCTCGTTTGACACCAGCCACAAACAGCCCCCCCCCGGGAGCACAAATTTGCCGTCGCTTGACCTGGTTTCTAACCACTGGTCTGCATTTGAAACACTCGGTAGATTTTATTTCCTATGGAAACAACACCAATTCGACTTTGTAAGACGGTACATGTCAGTGCAATACTGTACCTACCCTTTCTAATTAAGAGACATTTTCAGAGAGGGGGTGAAGCAAATGAGAACAGTAATTAACTGAGAAACAACTTGAGTTGTTCTCTCAATTCCCTATGCACCGGGCTGAAATTGTATTCTGGCTTCCTACAAAATTACATGTACCACATCAAAAGTAAACACTTAATCTAATATTCTAATTGTGTTTTTAGATAAACATCACGGTTATAAATCATTTTAATGAGTACATAAAAAAGAAGCAAATACCACATTAACTTTTCATTACCTTTTTAGCATCCCCCATGGATAATGCAATTCATTCATGGGTATAACAGCCCCCTCTACTATATGCTGTAGGTACACGGAGTGATGAAATAGTGTAGCTTTGGGGGTGGTTAAGGTGTTTTAGAATAAGAAATGGCTATGACTTGTTGATGCACTGCTTGTAAAAATAAAGGTTATGCATTGTAACAAAGAAGACTGGGACAGAAACATGGATAATTTGATCCGTTAATTAAAAAGAAGAGTTTTCTTAATTGCTACCCCCATACAGAAAAGGTTCTTAATCAAAGGAAAAGTGAACAGTAGAAAACTCTGAGGGAAGTCAACTTTTCTTGACAAGCTGTTAATCTAAAGACTCTCCTGTTACAGTCACATAATCAAATACATCCAAAAAATCACAGTTAAGGCAAACTAAGCATCCCAATGGGTGGCAACTTCTTAGGCAATAGAAATTCAACTGCTTTCAGAAGTGCAGCCATATGCTTCAGTAAAGAACAGAAACATCTGGGCAAAAATCATGCTGTTCTGTAGCTCAGCAGAATTTCAACATTGACTTCAAATGTGGTCAGGCTTTGGGTGGTGTTTCCACTCCTCTCTTTCAGGGAAAAGTCTTTCTTTAGAGCATTTGGTTGATAGTAATAGCTTAAAAACATAAAATTTTGGTTGTCTGAGCAAAAGCAATATGAAGCTTCTGTTTCTTTGAAACAATGTAAGCAAATATCCCACGAAGCCTTCCTACAGCAGTACATCTATTGTTTCTGATCTTACATAACTTCTTTGTGTCTTACTCTAAAATTTATGTTGTAATATTTGTACAGGCAATAGGATTTCACACAGAGCTTTGCAGTAGCTGAATCAAATAACAGCAATGGTGAAGAAAATAAACTCTTTCACTGTATCCTAATTTATTACGCTTGACTGAAATGGTTTAGAGCCATCTCTGAACCACATAGCCAGTAATTCTCTGCTTCACGGACAAGACATATTTTCCTAGACGTAAACTAAATTATTTATATAATGCATAGAGCATATGAACCATCCATTACCTGATACCTCTGAAACGATAGGATGGAAAGCAGCCAGCATTAATTGATCATCCAACTGTCCAGTTACTCTGTGTGGGCAATTTATGCCAGATGCTATATAATCACACTTTGAAACATTTTCCAGAAATAAATCTCCCCTATAGAGGGAGGTGGTTGTCTTTGGAAAAACTATTTATGCGCAGTGATTTGCCAGCTACAGAACTTGGGTAGGATGTGAGCCAAGCTGTCGTCCCCACCGAACAGCACGGCTGGTGTTCACATACAAACACACCTGATGGAAGGGCTGAGTTAATAGGGCACTGTGTAATTTTTCTAAGACAGGTTTCTGGGAGGTGTCAGAGGCAGTTTGGCCTGGCTCGGAGGACTCAGTTATTAAAATTACAGCTACTTTCCAAACCAGCGGTTTGAAAACCAGCTTCGACGAGCTTCCCCGCTGCCGCTGCAGCTCCTGGCTCAGCAGGGCTCGGCAAGCGGGCTGGCTTGCTGGTCTGCTCCCCAGACCTAGTGGTCACCAGCCGAGCAGGAGCTCGTGCAGCTGAATGGGAGAGGAACAACTCCAGCTCTGGGGCAGAGCTAGCTGGCACCATCCCTGCCCGTTTCCCTCCTGGTGCCCTGCCGCACCCAGTGATATACGTGCTGCCCTCACGAGCATCCCATTTTAACTTGGCACAAAGCCCGGGTCAAACAAAATAGCAAGGCAGCGCGCCCCTGTGCACCAGCGCAGCCAGGCCCTGGCCCTTACGCTGAGACATGCTGGCTGGTCCGTGGGGATGTCTCACGTGTGAATGCCACCCAGGGCTTCTGGGCAAAATCAGCTCCAGCAGCATCAAAGCATCAACTTCCTATCTTGTGTCAGTACAGACTATTTCATCCCATGCAAACATGGTGATTAACCAATTAATCAAATAACAAGTTATTTGGGCCAATGAAAATGTTGAAAACATATTTTTTCTTCCTCTGATTAGGCCACCAGTTCTGAGAAACTTTCTGCTCTATCAATTTTCTTGTCTCCTTTCAACTATGTGCCCTACATGAATGTTTGGGAAAGCTTTCATTCTTACATCTCAACTTTCTACTCCACCAAAGCAAATATATTTATATCAAAGACAAGCTGCCTCTTAAGTTTGCAGCCTTCATCTTATTTTTTTTCATCTCACAAGAATTCTTCCTTTGGAAAAGTCAGCCTTGGAGCATTCTTCAACCTACAAGGTGATGAAATGCTCTGCACAATGCAAACTGGGGCAACAGATCAACATTGTACGTTTTAATGGACACTTACAGCAAGTCTACAAAAAGTTTCTGCTAGGATATTACACATAATATTTTTTTTACTGCATATGGAAGAATGCAGAAAAATCTAATTTGTTACAACCGCAGTGTAAATCTTCAGGTGGCCTCAGCAGGAGTGCCTGCGGGGCATACAGAAACTCTGTAATACATGAAAAATAATTGCTTTTCTTCATATTTTCCTTGCTGCTCCACAAGACCCTGATAACAGGTCACCTTGATAGTCTGAACAATTCACAGCTAAGTCTTTGGAATGACAAACTTGTCTTTCCATGTGTGCTGCTAATCCCAGTTTTCCCAGAAGAGCCTGCCTGGGTGGCAAAGGTTCCCGACGCAAACCTTTCGGGATGCTCCGCTGCCACCTACAAGGGCAGAGCCAGCTGGCGTGCATGGGCCCTGCTGCTCTGGGAGGGATTTCTTTCATTACCGATGTCTCCCACAGTTGCTCTGTCCTTTCCTTCCATTTTCAAACCAGTCTGTCTTTCCCATTCTTCCTGCCTCTCTCTTTTCCTTGTTTTCCCAAATTTTTCATTTCTTTCCTCATCTAAACTTTCATTCTGTTCAATTTTTCCTTTATCCTCCTAAAAATCACTCCCTGCCATGCCCTACTGATCACCAGGAGAGGAGCTGGTGGTGACAGGACCATCTTGCTCCTCCAAGACCTCTCCTCCACTGATCCTTCTTCCCCATAAAGGTCATTTAAATCCTACAGGAAATGACGATTATGGAGGTTATGGGTACGACAGTATCCCTTTTCCCTGTACATTAACTTAGACAGAGGCTTCAACTTAGTAGAGGTTTTGCTGAAGTGCAGGAAGACCTCTACCTTTTTTGGATTTCCCAAGTAGAAAAGAAAAGATTGCACTATACAAAATTACAGTCCCACAGCTCCAATGACACACCACACTTTAATATGGTTGTTAATAAGAAGTGCCACTCAAATCAGTACCTGGGGTCTGAAGAGGTTTGCAATGAACATGAGATCAGACCTCTCCACACAGATGCATCTGAAATCCTTGAGCTCCCTCTCCCCCTTGGCACAATATCAAATGCTCAGATTTCCATACGAATTTACCGTGCATGGAGCTCACCCTGGTGGCAGGCAATATTCTGGAGTTAATTCACTTCCCCTCCTCCTACCATCTCCATGGCAAACTGTTTGTCAAGTCTTCTGGTGATACTTAAAAACAGAGGTGAAATACATACAGCTGGTGACCTGTTATTTTTTAACAGAAGGGATCAGACTCTGGTCTGAATCCTAATGGCAAATCATCGATTCGGCTGGTATTTTCACTCGCTGTTGAAATATAAGTTGAGGATCATGTGGCAAAGGTGGAGACCAAGGAAAGCCACCACCTGAATCCTCTCGGTGTGCAGGAACAAGAACTGCAGCCAGTTTCCCACCAAGCAAACATGACCAGCAGCTGCCCTGGGACGCATGAGTCCTTAGCAAAAGGCAGGCGAAGACTCAGCTCTCTGCTGGGTGCAGGGAAGCTGCCGGTACAAGCCCAGCTTTCCAGCCAGCCCCAGCAATCTACAGGCCACGTTCAAAGTGTGCTCTCACTGGCCCCAGCTCTGAGAGGACAAAGCACAGAGCTGGTTAAATCGCTTCTACATGGGGGAAATCCTACCCAGTTTCCAAAACAGCTGTTGAATATGTGGTGCTCTGGACATCTCTGGGATCTTCTAAAAGTGATTTGTTCTTGCAAGTGCTGAGAGGGCACAGAGGATTCAACTGAAAGCCAGGTCCTGACTGTACCCAAAAGCAGATTCTGTACTTGAATTGACCTGCAGGCATGATGAGACCCTTCGGTCTCACTGAGGAGGTGGGATGTGAGCATCCCTCTGCCATGCCTCTTCCTGGACGTGAAAGGCAGATCGTGCACCTTCCCTCTACTTCCAGCACTGGCACTGTGCATCCTCTTCCTGGCAGGGGCATAGGTACAAATACAGAAGGCTCCCAAAGAAGAAACCAGAGTGCGTGTTCACCACGGCACCAACAAGAAAGGGGAAGAAGGGTTTGCTTTGCTCTTCATCCCTTTGCTTAGACCTTTCTTTTGACGTTTACTCACATGGTCCCAGAGAGCTCCAGAAAGTCACAGAAAGGGGATGCCTAACTACATAACCTACATTTGATACAAGATTCTTTCTAAATTTTATTTTCTTCACACTCCTTTCTACAGCAGAGGAATTTTCATACTTTAACAGGGCCTCCTTATCTTTGCAGAAAAGCCCAACTATCTAACTAGCAAAATATAGGGCCATTACAAAACAGGAGAATAACTGCTTGACTGCTTATCTCAATGATAATTTACTCTCTAACTAAAGAGGCACATAGCTGCGAGATGGGAATTTATTTACAGTTCATGCCTGACCTTTTTAATGTCTGGTAAAATCATGTTATGGAACTGTTTGAAAATTTATTGTCCCCATTTAGCAACACTGACATTTTGTGATTATTGGCTCTGGAAAATCTACTGGCACTGTCAGGCAGAGAAAGTTCAGAAATGCTTCCAGGAAACAACAAAGCTCTGATTTTTAGAGTGTTGAACACTAACAGATCCTTTTTATTGCATATTCTTAATATCCACAAAAAAAAGAAAAACAAGCTGCAAAGCATATCTGAAAAAGGAAAGGAGAAAAATACCCTTGATTAAATGCAAATCAGAACAGGGCTTCACTCCCAGCTGGCTGAAGTCAATGATAAAAAATATCATTACTTCAAAGCAAGGATGATCAGGTCCAGGGATGCTCCAAGACCAGTTCTGTGCCAGTCGGGACTGGCGGCAGGTGGAAAATAGCTCAGAGCGGTCCAGCTGGCAGTGGAGCAGCCACGCGTGAGCCCCAGGCTCGGGGAGGGGGCTGCAGGTGAGGAGCCTCAGCAAGCAGTGCTTGTGAAACTTTCCAAGTGCTCGGGCCACACAAGCGGCCCGTACACCCACATGAAGGGGTGAGGATGGCCCCATGGGGCTCTTTAAATTGCTGATGGCAAATTATGCTTTTTGTACATGGCCCAAGGAGGTGCTCCTCAGCAGGTATCTAGCACACGGCATTGATGAGGTTGGGCCACTGCATGAGTAAAACCTCTATAAAATTGTCAGTAGGTAGTGGCTTGACATGGTGCTCAGGATGGTGTTGAGAAAACCTTTGCCAAGATACTTCAATTGTGTTCGCGTACAGCAGCAAAACATTACTGCAGAATGACCACTCGCAGTCTTTGTTAGAAGGCGTCATTTTTTTCCTGACCTCTCATTTCTCAGTTTTGACGTTCCTTTTTCAAACATTACCAGCCTCTCTTTGCAAAATTTTCCTTTCTCCCCTTGAATTTTTCCACCTAATGCTACAAAAAAGTACCATTATATCTGTAGAAACCAACAATTTTTTGTACACCAGTAAAAAACTAGCTGCTCCGTCAAAGTGCTCTTAAAACTCAGAGTGATACTGATTCATAAAACCCTTTCCATTGACGAGATGAGGCAGCAGACCTCAGCTCTTGAAATGCACGTGTTCATGACGCATCAGCGTTTCTGAAGGAATTAGCTATGCAGGCTTGCAGCTGCTATGGGCAAATGCATAGTTAGCTAACCAGTTTACCACTGGAGGACATGGGTTTTCCAATACACTTAGCTTGCTATATAATCTTTAATGAAACCAGATAAAAATTCTTTCAGAATTGCAGCTACAAAGAGAACCAAGAAATAAAAAGATTTACAGCCTTTCAAGGATCCCATTTTCAGACCCGGTTTGCTATCACAGTTGCAAACAAAACCACAGGGTACAGCAGAGATCATGGCAGTACGTGACATGAAATATGTAAAACTCTACAAGTGGAAATGTTGAAAATTACGCTTTACATTGCTATGACAGTTCTTAAACGCTATTATTTAGAGCTAGCCAAGCACTGCGGTGATTTCATTGAAGTATAATGATCTTTACAACCGTTCTTCTAAATGTAGTGATTGATCTAACAGAATGATTTTATAAAGTGTATCGAGTCATTGGAGGCCCAATGGCCTCAACTCAGCTCTGCATCCAGCCCATTTACAAGCTGCTGTGTTTTAAGTCATATCTTTCTTCCTTCAAGTTTTGAGGAACTCTGAATGACTCTTCAGTTACTTCCGATTTGATGTTGCTACGCAGGATAGGATGCTATGAGTCTCCTTTCAGAGAAGGCTGCATTTGACTGCTGTGATTTTGGCATTTTAATGACATTTTAATATTTTTCATTATCACTCCAGAGCTCATATGGATTAATAGAATTATTTCAGCATTTTAAACAGATAAGCATTCTTTGATAGTCAAAGACTATGCAGATAGAGCATATGAGCATCGCCTTAAAATATAATCTGTGGTATAATTCCTGTAGAGTCTCAGCTGATTCCGTGTCTGGTCCAGGTCTGAGTCCAACTAATGGGAATGAGAAAATTACCTGAGCGGTGATGAGGTTAGATGTTAACGCATCTCTGAGCACACCAGTACTGGAATTGGGAATTGTCACGGAGATTTCTGCTCTTCCTGGTTGGGGAAGGCAGCTGGCACGACAGCGTGACTCTGCTTGGCGGCATCACAGTACTTCAGCAAGCAACCAAGAATATGCCAAAGGGCCACTCTTAGGTTCAATATGTACCAAATAACCCAAAGACTGAGTTCTCACTATATTGCTGAAATGAAATGTCTAGTTTAATGTGGCTGCAGTCAACCAGCACATTTCATTTCTTCATGTGTGGGTTTCTTTATTTGGGTCCTTGTTACCAGTCCCTGGAGAGATGCTTTGCAGAAGGCAGGTTTGGGAGGATTGTTTTGGCTGCACTGGTCTTACCTTTGCTCTCTGTCACCTCTGAGATAGGCACAATCACTTTTATCTATCTTCTAGGTGGGATATGCTGCTACTTCACACTAGCTCAACTTTTTGAAAGAAAAGAAATACTGAGTACAAAAGCAAATTTAAATTCATTAAAATTGCCCTTACTAGCATGTACCCACCTCAACAGAAAGTTCACTGGCAGAGGCTGTGAGGTGGAAACAACCACAACCCCAGCTTTGCAGTCAATGGCTCAAAGCAGTTGCCCATGTACGACCAGGAAGGGGTGCTGGGGGTGCCCTGACGTGTCCCAGCTGGCACCAGTGGGCTGGCAGACGTGCCACAGGGTCTGCAGGAGGCCCGAGAGGCTCTGAGATGGCCTAAGGCAACCCATCCTTTCCTGCTCCCATAGGTCCAGCATCACATTTGCCAGCCCTGCGTGGGTGGCTCTGGTGACAGCCACGCTCTGATCCCTCTTGACTGTGACAGGACATGAAAGTCAGACTCTGCTGAAGTGCACTGCAGGGATGTTTCCATATCACAGAAGCATCTACAGTCTTTAGCACTGTTTCTGCCTTCCTTCCCCTGATCCAGCAAGGTACTGCAAGGGCTATTACCTGAGACCACCAAGCAGATTTCATTTGCCTATGGAAAATAAAAAGGCAAAGGCCGCACTGTACTGTAACAGCCATGGCGTGATTGAATTAAAATGCAACAGCAGCTAAATAATTATCACTTTACTCCATTAGTCCACATTCATAAAGCAGAGTTATCAGCACTCAGTGACTTCCAACAATTATTTTAAATGTTTTTTAAATGTGGTAATGGGGAAAATTTATGGAGTGTTTCTAAAGCAGCTTGCTTCTGAAGGACTTATTCATCAACTGTTCATTTATCCCTGTATTAACATTTGCAAGTCAGCTTTTAAGGAAATTTTGCATATTTCCACTCACAATAAATAGCATTTTAAAATATGAACTGCTAATGACTAAATGTTGTTTAGAAGGGAGAAACATTTTGAGTAGTCATTCAAGAAAAATGCCTGTGTCAAAACGGAAAGTGTGCTCCCTTTTTCAGGGAAAGTGGAGAAAAGATTTGACTTTTTAATGCTAGGGGTGGATTCAAACACAAGTGGCTATGGGCAAGCAGACTTCTGTCCATTTAGTTATTCTCAAAACACCAGAACGATGAGAGTTTCTGATCTCTGTATCCAAGCCTTAAGAACTATACTGTGTTATTGCTGCTTTTAAAAACATCCCTGCCACTAGTCTGCTACCTGTTAAGAGTATCGCAGTGGTGACCAGCCCATAGGAGACAGACAAATAGGTTCTCCAGCTCCATGCATGAACACGGGAAATGAAATAGAGGTCAACGGGAGAGTAAGGTCTGAGGCTGCCTGCAATACATTACTTACTATTGCTGCACCCGGGCCAAGAAAAGTTGATGATGGCATTACGGCTCTTTTGTGCTGCCTACCACATTCGAGGCAGGTGCCGAGTGTTCAGGAAGCACTTTGGAGTATGCTCAATGCCCGAGTATCTGAAAGTGCAAGGACTGCGTTATTTGCTTATTCTCTCTGGTGAATAACCCTAATGAACCAGTGAACTGTTCGGAAATGCCCATAAATAAGAATGCATTAGAATAACAGCAGTTTAGCAGGCAGCACAAGTGCGTAGAAGACTCATCGCCAGCCACGCAGGGAGGGTGGAAGCACAAACACTGCAGTACTAAATTTTAAGTCAATTCTGATCAAGAGATTTTCTTGACCAGTTTTTTCAAGGAGGTGATAACTAGCAATTATGTACTGTAAGCGAGCTCAAAATGAATGCACAGAAACATTCCCAGGTCCAGGTGACAAGGCTGGTGTTCTCCAGAACAGCTGGAGGACACCTGCTGGTTTAGGCACACAAAATCTCTTCACACTCCTTCAAAATTATCATAAGACAAAGTAATTGCAAGATATATTTGTTGCATGTTCTGTAAAGTCCCAAGTCAAAGAACTGGCTTAAAACTGTGTGCTTTAAAGAGGCAACATCAGAGAAATTCACACACTACACAGCACCAAAACACTCATGGGGACAGAGGCTTAAAAGAAAGCCTCCACTGGTGCCTTCTTGTACCCCTTACAAGCCACAGTCTCGGTCCTGCTCTTCCTTCCTGATGCAAGAAGCACGTAATGCTAGCCTGTGCCCCAAATCAGCAACTGTCAAATAGCTCTACTGCTGCCAAAACCCAGCGTCCCGTTAACTGGGAGGGTCACAGGAAAACTTGCAGAAGGGTCAGAGAAGAGCTTGCTCCCATAGCGAACAGCCAACAGCCTGGCAAAAAGGAAAGCATTTCAGGGAAGGTGACAGACAAAGCCTTTCCTTTCGTTTGAAACTCTCCCAAGAGAATAAATAATAAACATTTGCTGCTCCCTCATCCCTCTCTCACAGTAAAAAAAAAATCACAGGGCAGTTCTCCTTATTGCCTTGCTGCCAACCTGATGCTACCTGTGCTAGACAGCACTAATGATGCTTTCTGATGATCCTGAGCACATGGGAAAAGTATAGTTACTCGGAAAAAAAACAGGAAAAAAAAAATCACAGGACTCAAACCAATTCAGTGTGATTCTCGCTAGATATTAAGCAGCTAATATTAAGCAAAATGCTGTACGTACACAGAGGCACTGAGAAGTTGTAAACAGGCAGAGCTGAAATTCCAGCTTCACAATCAAGCATGTTGCCACTTCACAAGGTCCCCTCATTCTGCACTGCTCGCCACAAAAATTGCTGCTTTTTTCTTAATGACAAGTATGCACAGGCAATTTTTTTCTTCACTCAATCTATACACTGCACTCCCTTTAATTAACCAGTGCACGGAATGAGGAATACTTGCGCTTTGATGAGTATAAAAATCAACAGAAATTGTATCGGTCAAGTAGACACAAAGATATTGCTCAGTAGCGTATTTTGACCTGTTGATGTTTGAGGGGACAATTCTGAATCACAGTGTCACAAGGTTCAGTCTTACTTTCTTCTTCCTGTCTCTGAAGGAGAGAACCGATAGGAGTTAGGGATTAAGGGTGGGTGCTCTTTCCAGAGCTTGAGCCCTACCCCACTGGTGAAGGACTCAGACATGTCTCACCTTTAACGGCCTTCATCCTGTATTTGTTATCTTTCATCAAACTATCCTTGAGCAGGTAGAGGGAAGCAATACCCAGTCTTCCTTCTTCAACAGGGAACATACAAACATGTTTTAAACATCTACTGCGTTTCATCTGAGCAGCAAAGCTACAATGACTGATTTAATTGACTTTTTTTTCTTCCTTTGGTATTTTCATTTCAGCCGAAACATTCCAAGCTTCTATTTTAAAAATGATAGAGGAATTTTTCATCTCATTTCTGCACTGAGCAAATAAGGAGATGTTGGTTTGGCTACTTCAGGTCTTGCCTGTTCAGATTTTCTGACTCAAATGCTCTTTTTATTCTACAAGCCAACACATCTCTAGCTGGGTTGATATACATTGCAATATTGCAATAATGTAAGGTCAATGGAAATAATTCAACTACTTCTCATAAAATACAGAATTTGCACTTTTGAAAAAAACACTTTCATATGAAGCATGCTGCAACTGACCATAAATACAGTAACATACCCAAGTGAGTTTTTCTTCATTCATGGTAGAATGAGATCTGTTCTCTCTCTATTCCTAATGCACCAAAGCTGTTGATCAAAATCTCACAATAAAACATCCAGGAGAAATTTTGACTCAGCTACTCTGAAGGTCTGGGTTCCAACATGGGCTATTGCTTGTGCACTACTAGTGTTATTTGTACCACAATAGAAAACTTCAATTATATTCAGCCATCCTGTTACGTCTGCTGCAGTGCAGAATCCCTATGGCTTTGTCTACACTTGAATAAACATTACCAGTATCTGTTGACTTGATGCAACAGCTCAAGAAGCTGTTAATTGTAGGCCATGCTCAGCATCTGTTCAGATACAGCAGTTTGGTCCGGGTCCCACCGCAAGCATTTTTATCACCATTTTTCAGCAGAGATAAAAGCTGTATTCTCTGGTGATATTTTTCATAGTATCAGTGCTTCATTCTTTCTGCAAAATGCACATCTAAAAATTGATTGCTCCATTATGAAGGATTGGAGAAGTAATGCACAGTAATAAATCACTTATCGCATTCACAGCATAGAAATAATTGTAACAGGCTTAAACTCAGCTAGAGGAACATGACTTAACTTCTGTGTAACTGAAAATTTAGAAGTAAGATGTTTAGAAGAGTGACTGTTGTAAGAACTTGTCCTATTTTACGGTGGAAAGTGATACGGATTTGGACCAGCCTACGCTTTTCTTTATCTGACTATTGTCAGCCCCACATGCAAGCAACAGAGTGCAATGCCAATGTAGCCTCTGTGCCTGGTTGTTAACAAGAAAATTAGGGGTATTATGTCAAATAAAACGTGATGGAGTCCCTGAAGCTAATCCAGTGTGGAAGGAGTGTCCTTCTGGCCAAACACAGACAGCAGCGTTGAAAATGATGCAACAGCTTGTTTCTGCAAAGAGCCAGCGACTACTGCAGTATTCATGGAGCATTCACGTTAGCCTGTATGCTAGCTATTACTTAAAATAGAATTAATGAAATTTTGTTGTGTAGTAAAGCAGCTGGTGGCCGTAAGGAGCACTGTCCAAGTGCGGAAAGCCCTCCCCAAACACACGTTCTGCTTCAGGAGCCTGGCGTGCCTCAGCCAGCATCCTCAAGGAGGTACACTTGGTACTACTTCATTGGTATGGACGCACTGGCAGCACGCAACAACATCTCTGAGGAGGAAGGAAAAAATGAAAGGCAAGTGCAGCACAGCACTACATTCACATTTAACAGAAAGAGAAATCCTCAGGGTGACAGAGTCTACACCTTGAAGATTTATTTGCACTTGGCATAAATAAGTGACTGTAACAAAAAGAAATGCCCTGATAGTGAATGCTGAACTATCCTCAAAAGTAAGAGCTGAGTGGCTTTTAATGATGACTACGGCAAAAGATAAATACCAATAATGGTTTTTTTACGTCCTACCTTTTTGTAACTATTTCTAATTTTGTAGTCAAATACTTAATCCTTGATGCCATTTACCCCTAATTCTAAAGCTGTCTGGTTATGAACATCGTGTGCAAGCACATAGGTAGGCACTGAATTTGCTGCTAGCTGGTCTGCCGGACTCCTGGAGCACATGTTGAGCATACATTGCAGAGCTGTGGAGAGCAAGGGCCATGCCCTCTACCAGCTTGCAGGCACCAGCTGAAGGGCTGATGATGATACATCCCATCCCATCCCAGAGATGATGCTCTGTAGATACGAGCCTGTATCTTACTCTGTTATCTATCTCTTACCTATCTCTGTTTTGAACTGTTCTGCTTTCCAGGAGTAATGAATACTCACAGGACAGGAGAGATATCACCCCTTCTGTTGCGGCATTCAGAAATGAAGGTTCAAGTCCCAGCTCCACTATATATCTGGTATTTATTATCTAAATAAGAGCATTTAAACAAAGCAGAACAGCTCTAACAAGGCACCTCGAGGGAGACTTACCTCAGACTAACCTACAGTCTCTTGGTTAGGCCACTGAAACTTAATTTCCTGATCTGAATCAAGCAAAGAACAAAACCAGACTCGAGCTCTACAAGATGAAGGTGATGCTCTCGCTACTGCCTGCAGTCTCATTTTTGGAAATCAATAGAAACGTGAAGTGCTGTGGAGACATTAAGCATTATTGTAATGCATGCAAATATATGAACCTATAGAAAATAATTAAGAGTTATATTTCATTTTCACTCCTGCTCATTGTCTAGAACTTCCAATGATTATTCTGGATTTTTAGCATTTTCCAGCAGAAACACTAAGACAGAAAAATATCACATCTGTTCTAGTATTCAAAGAGTATTTGTGCAATTAAACATGGGATATATTTTCATTTAATTTGTACAATTAATCATTTTCCACATGAGAGAAAACAGGAAATATGCTACTATTTGAAAAAAATAAGAAATAAAAATCATGTAATTAAATGTGGTAAATGACCCCATGACAATAGTATGTTAGCCATTGGCAATACTGGGAAATAACTGGCCTTTCTTTCACTAGCACCGACACCTGGCTGGTAGCCATTCTTCTTGGTCACTTGGGCACGGGTAGGAAAGGGCCACGTTTCATTCTCATATTTTCTCTTGTAGCTGTCAACATTAGTTAACTATTTAAAAATACTATTTTATCTCCATATGGGGATTTTTTTGACAAGGCACTAAAACCCAGCCATTTTTTTTTTTGAAGGTTGACATTAAATCAGCAGCAGGATCCCAACTTGGCAGATGCTACGGTACCTCTTGTCAGTGACATCTGAATGAGAGGCTGGGCCCAGCATTCATAATTCACTTACATGTGCACTTTGATAAATTCCTATCAAGCAGCTCTCTGGATTTTAAAACAATAGTACTCTGAAGTGATTTTGCAATAGCACAGAAACCTAGCAAGGAAATTGCGGTAGTAGCTCTACTAATCAATATTTCCATTACGCTAAAGAAAAAATAGTCGTCTGATTTTTGTGTAGAAAGTGATTCTTTCAGCTTTGCCATTACTTGCAGCTGAACTTAATTCTGGACAGGGCAGCTCATTTTCACTCCGAGCCGCATAAAGGGAAACATTGTTGGAAAAGTACCTGGGGGTCCTGGTGGACACCAAGTTGACCATGAGGCAGCAATGTGCCCTTGCGGCAGAGAAGGCCAACAGCCTCCTGGGCTGCATCAGGCAGAGCATTGCCAGCAGGTCGAGGGGGTGATCCCTCCCCTCTGCTCAGTACTGGTGAGACACACCTGGAGTGCTGGGTCCAGTCCTGGGCTCCCCAGTACAAGAGAGACATGGACATACTGGAGCAGGCCCAGCAAAGGGCCACAAAGATGATTATGGGCTTGGAGCACCTGACATGCAGAGGGTGAGGGTGAGAGAGCTGGGGCTGTTCAGCCTGGAGAAGAGAAGGCTTGGGGGGGAATCTCATCCATGTGTATAAAAACCCGATGGGGAGGGGCGAGTAAAGACGACAGGGCCAGACTCTTCTCAGTGATGCCCAGTGACAAGTCAAGGAGCAATTGGTATGAGTTGAAGTATAGCTGAAACAAAGAAAAAACGTTGGGTTTTTTTTTTTTCCCCAGTGAGGGTGGTCAAGCACTGGAACAGATTGCCCAGAGAGGTTGTGGGGTCCCACCTTTGGAGATTCTCAAAACTCAACTGGACACAGCCCTAGGCAACCTGCTCTAGCTGACCCTGCTTTGGGCAGGGGGTTTCTTTCCACAAGCCTTGCTTTGCATCAGAAAACTGGCAACAACACAGAAAGAAAAAGGCAAAATAGGAAACAAACAAACAAACAAACAAAACCAGAGAGCTTTCCTCACTAGAAATCAGCATTTCTGGAATGGCATACACGAACACAGTCTTCATTAACACCACCGATTACACAGACCTCCAAAGCTGTACACCCACGATGGGGCCAGGCCACCTGACAGATTCAGGGACTCGTTAGGAAACACTCCAGACTTGCTACTCTACTGTGCCCTAGCTCAGCTTGTATGGCCCTTTTTGGGGGCTCCACAGAGAGTTATTCTTGACGTCCCATTCCCAAAGGATTTTGTGTCACTGGTACGGGGTAGCTCCTTTGCTGGTGTTTCACGGCTAGCTTGTAATCTGGATGGATCAGGGAACGCCCCATCTCACAGCTCCCCACAGCCATATACATGAATTTATTAACCACAGCCATATACCTATATTTATTAAAGCCCTGAAAGCAGTTATCTGTGGCTCCATAGCAGCCTCACACAATCTCACTGTTTCTCCTCCAGCTGCCTCTCTTCTGACAGTAACTCACTCCCAAATTCAGGATGCTTCCTCCCTCTGAAAAGATAATCTTTATTGTCAAGTCGGTGCTGCACAGTTGATGAAGCAGCCCAGATCGTAAGAGCTGAGCCAGATAACCTCTGCAGGGACAGAAAGGGGAACAATATTTTTCTCTCTAGCCTGTGCAGTTCCTGTAACTATTCTGAGGCTAAAGCAAATGATTTATAAAGTGTAAGATAATATGAAAATATGATTCTCAGAAGTACCTGACATGACAGTCACAGAGGATGTTAGGTCGTTCTGTTACCCATTAATACGCATCTTGTGTATTCATGGCCTCTGTGGCCATGCTGAGATGTAATTTGTTTAAAGACCCACCAAAGTTAAACCAAAATAGATATATTAATGCTTGTCAATATAAATTGAAACTTTAAAAAATTATAAAAACTTACGATTTTTTCCTACCTAGAGAAATTAACAGGATTATGCACAAGGTAGATTGGAGCAGACTTATGCTCTCAGTTGTTCACTAGAATAAATATCAGCAAGGAACTGGATCTGAAAGTTCAAGCTGAGCCCTCACACCCAGCAAACCACAATTCAGGCGGTAAAGTTGTAAAAACTGCAAATAAAGGCCCATTTTGGCCACAACGATGCAATGTAACCTCTTTGCCATTATGGAAGCAAACTTTTTTCTGAAGCTTGCGATGCAGGCCCTGCTGGCGAGGGTGACCACCGAACAGCCCGCTTTTCCCATCCATTATAGCAATGGTGATGTTCCCGAGTGAAAGGAGCAGAGAGCCTGTAAACATGGAATCCAACCAGCCTTTATGTTTGTTCCATTCAGCTCCTAGCTGAATTGCATTCAATTGTTGCCACTGGTTACACCAGTACGAACTGTTTCAAAATGAATTTCGGTTATTAGAAAAGAATTTAAATTTCAAATAGATTTTCTCCCCATTGACTTTTAACATTACATGAACTTAGTGAGAGGTTTTTTGCATTGCCAGCTAGACACAGGGTTTTTTAATTGAACAATTTATGCATATTCCAATATTTGCTGTATCATACTGGACCTCCACAATAAAAGAATACATGTGAAGCCTGAAAAAAAGCTCCTCATTGCCTCCTTGTACATCTAAAATTACCCATTCAGTTCTTGATAGCTGAGAGCACTCAAGCATGGCATGTTTATGACATTCACTGTAGCTTGATATGCTTTGGTTCTTCTAGAAACATCACACACATGCTAATAAATACAGAACTGGTCCATAATAAGTACGGAGCAGTTAACTAGTGCATATTTAAAAACAAATATCTTTTCCTTTTGAAATTCCTCAAGCCTCAAGATGTTCCAGTTGGTCCTTTCCGGTTCAGGTGGGTCAGGGGCACAGCGGGGGCACCACTTGCCTTGGTCATCTTCTGACAAAGGGATGATATTTAGAGCATCACGCTATGAATGAGAAAAAGATAGTGTTGTCAAACTGACCTTTTTTTTGTTAACCATTACAGTTTCAAAAAAAATTTCAGTTGGTATTTTACTCAGCACAGTAAGAGTCATCCTTGACAAGCTCTTCATACAAGAAAACCCTGTCACCATCTTAGTAAATTCATTGTAGTTTTGATGCCTTAAATCCAGGCTGTTTCTGCAGGGCAAAACTTGTATTTGAAACCAGGTTCTGGCAAAAATAGCAAGTTCTGATAGCAGCTTAAACAAAGTAAGCATTAGCACGTCCGGGTGGTATGACAACTTAAGACTGTGTTTGTAATTTTAGTTTTGAAATGTACACAAGTGCTATTTTTCCTTTTCTTTTTTTCCTTAGGTACATATCTAACTCTAAAAATTGTAGCCAAAGCTACAGTTTCCTTCAGCAGTTCTTCAGCTATAATGTTTGGGCAGATTAGCACTGAGTTTTATTACATTTAGACCCCCAGCGAGCATACAGAGCCCAGTTTCCATAAACATGAGAATAAAATCATTCTTAAGCCACATCATCTTTAAAATCTTTTCCAGTGAGTATATTTTGTTTCTGTTTCATTCTGAAGCTGTTTTCCAGAGAGAGAAGTTGCTCCCTGCATTGTCCACGGCAGGAGAAACCACCCAGTGAATGAATCTCTTGATTTAGGTGAAATTCAGAAAAACAAGCATAAGAATGACAAATGTGGATCCTGCAGAGCGAGGGGATCCCTCTGGAGGGGAACAGCAACGTAGGCTCTGTGTGAACGGTGCTGAACTGAACAGGAGGCTCCAACGAACAGGAGGCCAATGGGCCTAAGGGCTGCTCTGAGCATCATGGATGAAACCGTTGAGGAGCGCAGGCTTGTTAAGCTTAAGCAAAGAATGTAAAATAGCAAGGAGAGCTGGATGAGTCAGAAAATCAGAATCTACTCCAGCTCACCAAACTAGTCCTTCTGGGATGAGTCCTTCTCCTCTCCAGATCTCCTTGACTGAGAAGGAATAAACTCCTTCAAGCCATTGGGAAGCTAACAATGAAACTGTATGGGAAATGGCGAAGCCTGCCCAGGACCATGGCTGGGAGCAGGCAGTGCCATACGAGCCAGTCCACAGCTGTGTGTCCTCTTTGGTTTCCCTGACACCTGGGTCCAATACTTGCTGCTCTGCTCTTTTTCGTTAACAAGACCCTAAGACAACACTCCTTTACCACTCCAATACATTGTGATATACATTGTACTATCCTAGGACAGAACATGCTTCTCAATGAGACAATAAAGGCATTCAGGAGACTGAACTTTTCTTGGTCTGGTGCTGGTACGAGCCGTTGGCACCATGTATGTAACCAACAGCAGCATTTGGTCCCCAGACGAGCATTACACCACAGCCAGTGCTGAGGAGGTATTAAGATGTGTGGGCTAGAGAAAAGCCCTGTTCTGAGGGCACCCAAGGGCGAGGATAAAGGCTGAAATTAAAAACAAACAAACAAAACAAAAAACCTTGCAAGACTGAAAATGAAGAACTGGTTAGAAGTGAGATAAGACAAGCTTCAGCCAGACATCCAAATGATGCCATCTCTCACAGCAGTGGCTGAAAAGAATGGCAGTCTGCAAGGATGCGTTTTGGTCTGTGTTAGTGCCCACACTGGACTTGAAGGCTTTCTTTCCACCTCTCCTGCTGCCTCTAACAGAAAGAAAGCCTCCAGCTCCAGCCATCGCAGCTCAGTCACTGTAGCGTGGTTGCACAGATCAGTCAAAGCTCTAATCACTTGATTTTAAGTGCTCAACACCAAGTACAGAGATTTACTGGAATGGTCAGGTTTTTGGGGGGCTTTTTTATTTGTTTCTATCCACACATCTGTATAACACAATTTATTCCAAATAAAATTATTCTTTGCTTTGGCTTTTGCTGAATCCTATCCCAAACACCATCTGATACAGCAGCAGTGTTTATTTTGGTACTTGCAGCACGCAGTGCAAGCCTGGCCCCAGGCCTGCCAAAATAACTTCAATGAGCTTGTGAGCTCCTGAGGCTGCTCTTGGCTTACATGCACATATCCAGTGACAACTGCTGGGCAACTACCTTCCCTGGTTGTTCTTGTAATTATGGTGCAGGTTGTGGTTCATTAGAATTGCATACAGTTTGTTCTATATTACTACAGTTTTCCTCCTCTCGGTCAATGTCTTTCCAGAATGGAAACTCCAGTTCTGCAGCGTAACAGAATATTATGGTTGGAGTTGGGGCCTTGTTGGATTTTTTTTGTTTGTTTTATGGTCAAATTCTAAAACAGTACCTGATGGGATTTTGTTGTTTAGCCCATTAAAAAAAAAAAGCTCTCAGTAGCCATGGTAACTTAGACTAGAAATATGAATTAAAAATGCACACACAACCTCCTTTTTTTTTTTTAAAGCAAACCAGTGTATTGTTACGCAAACACCTCAATTTTAGCACTTTCATGTAAGAAATTAATGCAGTCATTCAGAAGAAGGGAAGCACTGCTGACACATCAGTCTGCTCACCAGAAACTGACACCTAGTTTTGTTAGGTCTCTGGTGTTAAGGGCCACCATTCCCATTACAGCTGCCTGCTGAAAGCCTGGGAGAAGGGAAATCATTAGGAAGGTAGAAAGAAAATACGTAATTATGCTATGAAATCTGCTTTTTCAGCCGTGTAACTCAGCCGGTGGGGCCCAGTGGTTTATTCCACTCCTGGCGGCAGTGCCAAGCCATCCAGCCCATACCACCACCAAACACCTGGCTGTAGGAGGAGCATTGCCGCGGTGACCACCTACCTGCACAAACTTTGCCAAACTTTACGGTAGGGAAGTGAAGTTTAGAAATGACTTGTAAAAGATTGAAAAGGAACTTTGAAGCGAGCCAGTTGTAACAGAAAGCTTCAGTATCTTGTCAAGAAAAATAGAATTACAAGATCCATTTCAAATCCGTTCTTCAAATACCTGCAGCTTCTTAATCTGCGAAGAAATCGTGCTGGTTTTTCCCTCCCCGTTTGTTTGGCACTTGTTAATGAGGTTACACCGCCATCTCCTGGAAGCAAATAACTTGCTGGAATTGCTCCTGAAATTTAATTTTCATTTAACTGTGCTCATACAGCCAGCTAATACACTCGATTCTGCCATGACAGTGCAACAAGGCGAAGTAACCGGATGGGCAAAAAACTGTATTAACCTTTTTTTCCTTAGTAGACATACAGTAAACTGTTATAATGAACACAGGGAAAAGATGGAGAGGTTGATTTCAGCTATACCCTAACCCTTTGAGAAGAGTCATTTATGCTCTATTTTTAAGAGGCAACAGCAGATTTACAATTATAGAACCAGCACCGGAAGAGCACAGACCTGCTCAAACAGATCTGGCCATTCCTTGATCCAAATAGAAATTAAAGGGTTTCTGGTTCAAGTCAGAGGGTATAAAACCAGAGGGTCCAAAAGGCTAACACTATGATGAAATTAAAATACCACCAACAAATTATTTTAGGTTTATGTTTGATTTCTTTACAAAAACACTGAGAAATTAATAGTAATAAAACTAGTTTCACACAAAAATGCTCATCAGTATTAATTTTAGCTTTTTAAAATAAAATATTACTATATGGTTTTATTTAACACTTAGCATTGGAAAAATATCAAAGAATTGTAATTTTTTTCAGATGACTGAAATAACTTCCACAACTGCATACTGATTACTTGCATCCAGGAGGAACTGTAGCTTCAAAAAATTAAAACAGCGAAAGATTGAAAAAAACAGAAAAACTCACCCATTCTCAGATACATGTGTATACATAAGCACAGATAACTAGTGTAGATTTTAGTGTGTTAAATTAGAGAGCCACTTGAAAGAACAGAACACATTAATCAAGAATTACTAGCAAGCAGGTATTTTAATCCTGCAGCTATATATGATGTTAATACTCCTAGGTACTTTGTTATATTCACAGTGCATTCTGAAAACTTTGTTACGTGGCATAAAGAACGTACTTTATCATCTGGGGTTACTACAGAAGTTATCATGAAGAAACAATAGTTGTTTCCAAGAGTATTAACATTATTTGAGTATTATCCCATTGAGTGGGATTGTACCCAGTGTGCTTGTTACCACATCCAACTCTACAATTGTCAGAGGACAACGAAAAATACAACTACAGGATTAAAATACTTCAGTTATTTAAAACAACTTTTCTTTCATTAAAAGGTTTCAGGGCTTGATATTTAAGGCTCTTTCTGAAACATGCAAAAAGAAAAAGGAAAAGTTATAGTTATTTTTATGATCTAATCAATGTAATATAATAGTCTTGGGGCATCATGTCTCCCTCTGGAAAAATCGTAGCATCTGCAATCGCTAAAATTTTATTCATAAACCCCTGTCAAATGGGTAAGCTAGGGCTACAGGAATACCTTGTACACAATGCAGCATCTTGCTTTTGAGCACAAAAATAACCTTCAGCACTGTGCTGTATTTACCAAGATACGATAGTGTATTTACTGGTACAGCCAGGCAGAAACATCTGGATTTTTCTGTAGCAAAGGCCATTGATGAGCAATGAAGACAGGCTTCACTGTGACTAGGCTCTTCTTGTGAATAGACCAGCTGTAAGAACAGATTTATCAAAGCTGCTTCTGATGCTGTTCTCAGATACTGTACTTTTAATAAACCTATTTCCACTACTTTGTCAAAGAAATAGCTGGTCTGCAAAATGGAGTGCATTAACTATGACATCTTTGTAGTCAAACATACTATTCTGCATGCAGACCTTGGACATTTCCTAGGGCTTCTCTGTTTCTGTAACATTAGCTTTGTCAGAAACGAATTCTGTTTTTATTGCTATAGGCTGAACTCTGGATAAAACTACAGAGAAGTATGCAAGATTTAATCAAGGCAAGCAAGACTGGGTTTTGTAGTGACATAAAGCAAACAAACATTCACAATAAAAGATGTCATCTGTTTACAATCCTAAAGTGCATGTGTTGGAACATTTCTTTTGTAAACAAACAGTACAGCAGCACAGAAACAACGTGGTGACATTTAAGGCTAACTTTGCAAACAAATACTTAAATCTTGTATTATATTCTTTGCCTTTTCAAAGCACTATCCAGAGATTGCTCCTTGATGTGTTCAAGTGTTAGCTGTAGACTACAACAGTGGCAGGTCACTTTCTGAGGAGACAAGTGGTCTCCTTCAAAGCTGATTTAAACAGGTTGCTAAATAAGTCTGCAAATAAATATATATATATTTTTTTAAAGCATAAGCATTCTTGATTTCAAGTCACATTTATCCACTAGACCATGTTAAAACTCAAATAAAGGAGATGAACGTAGGGTAAATATTATCCCACTGCTCTTTAGCACTTCTCAAGGCAGGAGGTAGGAGAAACATCTGACTCTGTTCCTGCAGAATGTTTTAGGTGATCCTGGGAATTGTGCATTGTGGTTGCTTGCTTTACTTCATTAGCTGACATAGCAGCATTTTAAAGTTTCCTTTGTTGGAAATAAATTTCATTTATTAGAATGATTAGAAGTATTATTAACTCT
This sequence comes from Gymnogyps californianus, assembly GCF_018139145.2. Lineage (NCBI taxonomy): Eukaryota > Metazoa > Chordata > Aves > Accipitriformes > Cathartidae > Gymnogyps > Gymnogyps californianus. The sequence goes on from NC_059471.1 coordinate 180,092,278, forward strand.
TAGTTTCAGCTATTAAATGCTGTCTGAGGAATTATTTAAAATTGTATTATTTGAGGTGAATTCTCCAAAAGGAGATCAGTGAAGCAAGCCAATTTTTAGGGTGAACCTTACCTTGAAAAGTAATTGTGCACCTACTAAAATTATAACTAAAAATACATGTCAAAAGTAAAGACTATTGCATCCTTAGAGCAAACTGGATAGACCTGCAAATGAGCATAACTCCACTATCTCAAGTAAAACAAAGCTCCCTTACATCTACTTACTTACCTGTTGCAATGTGAACTGAATGATGGAGTAGACATGACCAGATTTTTTTCTGCACCGTATCACCCCCATCTTACAACAGTGTATTTTGTGCAGCATCCATACTACAAACAACTATGGGCCCTTGCTGCACATGTGTTAACAAACACATTGCGAAACAGCTCCCACGGTCTCTTCTTTCGGTAGTACAGAATGTACCTTGTTTATATGATGTAGCTAAGCATATAAAATGGCATCTGTATTGCAATGGCAGCCTTTGGGTTGTTCTTAAACAGGTCTGATTCTCTTCAGTAATTCCTGTAGGTTTCAAGGAGACATTTGTTCTCTCAACTGGAAGGTCTGATCCCACAGACATACAGGATTTTACCAGGTCTATTTGGTTAGCCATACCAAACTTTTTTTGTCCCTGGTGTGCACCCCAGGACAGCCAACAAAAAATACTTTGACCAAAGAAAATTCATTATATTCTGCAGTATTCTTCTTGACCTCCTTCTATAGAAGTGCCTAAACCTGCCAATGGACCTTTTTCTTTCCCATCCTTCCATAATTTAAAAGATACATAGGAAAAAATAAACCCAGTCAGTTGCTCAACTGTTTCTGCACTCTTCCCAAACCATACTTCAGACTCGTCTTCCCTTAATCAAAGAGAACTTGGATAACATGTAGAATATTTTGTTGATAGCTAAGCTATGAAGTCTTGGAGCAGTAAATGCCTAATGACACCAATATTAAGAAAACCCAGACCAACAAATATTAACCATTAGCCAAACAGCAATATAATGTAGATTCACATTTGTATGCGATGGTCTGCCCTTGCCCTCCTTTTAGCTTTAAGTTCCTGAACCAGCCATGTTGAGCCACCGAACAGACCTGAAATAAATCATTCATGGACAACCAGAAATTTTTACAATTTCAGAAAATTCTTTGTCCTTACATAGCCCTTGATGATATCCAACTGTTTCAACCTGAATACATCTATTCAAACCATTGAGAAAACATTATTTTCTCTGTGGATAAGTAACCTCTCTTCATTTTTCTTATAAAACTCCACACAGAATGACTGAATGCACAAGGCTGAAAGCCACTCAACCAAATTTCCACTTTAGACTTTTTTTTCCTGGAAAGATTTAAAAGGAAAAAAAAAAAGAAAAAAGGATGGTCCTGCAGAAATCAAATACCAACACCACTACAAAATTACAGAACTGTGTTTTTTCTCTTATTTTAATAAGTTGGGAGTGAAGGAGAACTAAAAAAAAAATTTGTCAACTTCTTAGAAAATGACCTGCAACTAAGGTCACTGTGTCTACATATATATTCTCCAAAAATCAAAACAGAACAGTGTATAATCTTCCATGTCAAACAACTTTTAAATCTTTCATATCAGCTACCTGGAGATACAAATATTCTACCATTTTATTAGAGCTGAATTCAACCCACTTTATATGCCAAAACTGGTACCATGTGAGAAAGCAGCACAGCGTTTAGTGTTTCACTTTGGCTGCCCCCTGCCAAGGTACTAAAAGCAACCACCTCGTCCATCTGCAGCTTCAGTTCCACACTTCTAATTTTGATGATGAGATGATTTTTGTAAACAAGTCACAACTCAAACCAGAGATGTGGGTTTCAACCTACAGTTAGGAAAAACAAGAACTCGGTACAACTCAGTCACTTTAATTTAGTATCTTCCTCCTAATAAAGACTCATTTGATCATCTTTGCATTTGGAAAAAAATATAGTAAAGTTGTTTGACTTTGAAAAGGAATCAGAATGATGGGAAATCCTTTTTTTTTTTTTTTTTTTTTAAATGCTGGTCAATTTTTACCCTTCTGTCGAACGTGGCTGACATTTCAAAGTTTGCTATCTGTGTGAAGATCAGTAGCTGTGGAGGGAAAAGAATCGAAGTAGCTCCTCCCATTTGTTCCATCAGTAGGCAGAACTTAGCTGTTCCAATACAAAACACCTTCTTACTGGCAAGCTGGTCTAGAGCTGCAGATCATTTGATACACTGCAAGCATTAAGAAATGGAGGGGCAAGAGAAAAATTTACATGAAGCCACATTCCATTAGTTGTGCTGTGCACGGAACAAATTGATTTATTTTGTCCTTATGTACGTTTTTAAATAAGGAAATGTGCTTTTCTTTTTTTTTTTAAATACTCTAAATTCCAGTGAATTTTAGGTATACTGGATTTTCACTGGTGAGGGGAGTGGTTGAACTATGAACTTCCTCAAAAACGGCAGTTGCATTTAAGCATAGCAGCTCTCTAAGAAATCCCTCCATAAAATGGATACTATGTGCAATGCATGAAAGAACTGTCTTCATGCACAATGGAAACGTCGTAGATATGGGAGATAAACCTCAGCCTTCCAGCAAATAACCTTAGTAAGGACTGGAGAAAGAAAAAATATCTTCTAGAGGACTTGAGATTACAACATCAAGAATCCCCAGGAAGGGTGGTAGCCAAAGTAACAGTACTCAGATGATTAAGAGTCCAATATGATTTTTTTTTTTAATCTATTAATAAAAGAACATTGGGAAAGAGTGAATTGCAAACTTTTTCTACTGCAGGAATATCTTTTCTGCACTGAACCAAGTGACAGAGCTTATTTCCTAAAGCCTGCAGCAGCCATATTGAACTGCCTCATAATTGTCAGGTGGGAGAAATCCACATACGAAGGTGTCCTGGTTTTGGCTGGGATACTTAACTCTCTTCTTAGTAGCTGGTACAGTGCTGTGGTTTGGATTTAGGGTGAGAATAATGTTGATAACACACTGATGTTTTAGTTGTTGCTAAGTAGCGCTTATCTTAAGCCAAGGATTTTTCAGTTTCCCATGCTCTGCCAGCAAGCAGGTGTGCAAGAAGCTGGGAGGGAGCAGAGCCGGGGCAGCTGACCCAAACTAGCCAAAGGGATATTCCATACCATGGAACATCATGCCCAGTATATAAACGGGGGGTAGTTGGTGGGGAGGGACAGATCGCAGCTCTGGCATCGGTCAGCAGGTGGTGAGCAATTGCATTGTGCATCACTTGTCTTTTCTTGGGTGTTATTTCTTTTTTTTTGTTATATTCCTTTTCATTACTATTATATTATTGTTATTATTAGTGTATTTTATTTTACTTTAGTTATTAAACTGTTCTTATCTCAACCCACAAACTTTACTTTTTTTTCTCCTCCCCATCCCACTGGGAGGGGGGAGGGCGAAGCAGCTGCGTGGTGCTTAGCTGCTGGCTGGGGTTAAACCACAACAGAAGGGAAAGAATTTCTTCGGAATAGAAGAAAAAAACAATGAAAATATAATAAAAAACTTCTAACTCCTTCAGAATAAAAGTCTTTTCAGAATTACTATGTACTTTTGTCAAAATACCTCTGGTTGGATTTTTTTTTTTTTTTTTTTTTTTTTTTAAAGGAAGCAGCAGGGAACAGAAATTACCCCTAAAGTTCTGGGATCACAGAAGTTCACAGCTTGCCAATTACTTTTTTTTTTCCCCCCTTCTGTATTTCCTATTCCTCAAAAATATGATCAAAGGCAGAACACGAAAGAAAGGAGAATTATTTTAAATGAAAATATGCTCACTTTAAAATTTCATTTTCTCTTTCTCAGTGCTACATTCCACTCTCTTCCAGCCAGTGTCTGTGTGGTTCTCAGAAAACACACTCTTATTTCTTTTCTGGTTCAGGGTTATGTTCTAAACCACAGTATACAGACTAAAATCAACAGAAACCCTTTTGTTTGTTTTGGGGGATGGATGACCTTTCTGAAGGCAGTTTTCTCCTCATCAAAGATTATGTGGAAACATTAAAGCCTTATGGGGTGGAAATGAATCTAAAGAAGTCTAACTCCCTACCAAGACAAAATTGCCTGATCCTTACAAAACCACCTCTTGTAGAAAACTTCCCTGCTTCACCAACACTGGTCATGGAAGATTAATTTACTTCATTATTCTCAAGAACTCTGATTTCCTTCTCCTCCCCCAAACACAGATACAATGAGAAATTATAAACAGATACCGATGAAAAAGGTCAGTTTTAGTGTAAGAGCTATAACTCTATAGTGAAGAGCTCTTCCAGAGCAGGGGGCAACACTTGCTGTCACAACACCTGCCTGTTCATGTTCAACAGTGCAGCAAGAAAATCTTTCCATCTCACAGCAAGGAGAAAGCGAGGACAAAAAGAAAGTAATAAAATGACTAGCATTTTTCATTTCTCCAAAACTGATTTTAAGAACAACAAAAAAAAGTACTTTTTATCTGAAGTTTAGAGCAACAGGGAAATAAAACCCAGAGGCTGCAGGCTTAACAGTTTGGTATTTGGCAGAAACAGGTGTCATTTCAGTCAGAATGATCAGGATTAACAAAACAAAACCAAAAAACCCCACACATTTCCAAGGCCACATGTTACTTTGCTTTTAAAGTCATTTCAAGGGGGGCAAGGAAGGGGAAATACCAGTAAATATGAGGACAGTGGCTAAATCACTATTACTAACCAGTCCACCAGAGCCAGGTGAACTTGTTCCTAGCATCATTACTGAGTATATCTTTTAAGCCAAACACAATAGTAGCAGATGCGAACTTTTAATTCATATTTCTAATTTGAGTTAATGAAATGTTAAAATAATCCTTCATTTGAGAGAAGCAGTGCTGCTTACATGCATATGTACTGCTTTACCTCATAAAAATACAATCTGGAAGTAGTTCAGCTCTTTTTATTTTGTCAACTGCTCTATTAGATGTAACATTTCGAAGGAAAATTATATTTAAAAAAACATGATTGAAGTGCAGCATTCTTAATGTACTTGTAGTTTTCAAATTATAATTTTAGAAAAGACCTCCCTTGCAAGGATGGCGAGATTTTTCGTGGAAAATCAGAGCATTAATTACTTTTGAGATACAAAAATATTTAAAAGCAAGAATCTACAATGCGAGGACTGGCCAACCATTTCTGTATCATGTGCAAGCTTATTAACTGGTCTCAATTGCTTGTGTGCAAAATGATGAAAAACACTAGAGAAAGTTCTAATCATACCAAAAAGCTTTAAGAGCAGCCTTTCAGCATTCTGGTTTTGTTTTAGCAAGAGTAATTCCATATTTTAGTTTCAAATATTTAGCATTTAAAGAACAGTCTCAGGTATTCCTGACATCATCCTTAACAGAACTACCTGAACCTAATTGCACTAAAAGCATAAATACATCAGACTTACCCAAATACTTGGATATACAGTTGGGAAAACAAAAAAAAACCTTTCAATCAAGCGATCCGGTGAGGCAGTGGAATTTGAATACCTAACCTGGTTAGATTTTATAAAACTAATAAATAATTTCAGTAATTATGGTGCAGTTACAACCTTTATGAGTCTGTCTTCCTGTGTTGCCGAAATAACGAACTGCTACTTGGAGAGAACCATACTCTTAGAATTTCTGTAATTTACAGGGAAGACTTAATTCTTATGTTCCCACCTGCTTCATCAGTGGTCAAAGTGAAAATTACTCTCTTGCAAGAAAGCATTCACTATGTAACATAGCTCAGCCTTCTCTTCTGTCCTTAAGCTTGCTCCACTGTAATGTACTGTAAAACAAAGCGAAGATTATTTGCATCCACCACGTTAGGTGTTATGGTAGTACATAAACACACACAAATCTCTCAACTATGAATACAAGTATTCTGTTTACTTACCATTGTCACCTACTCCATTTACATATTTTAGCCTCACATTTCATGTTTATCATACCATTCTCACACCTAGCTTTAGGTCTATAAAACATTTTAATGCACTCTGAAAACTTCACACAAAAGTTCTAAGATTAGTTTGACAACTAATTAGCACAACAGATTCTTAATTAGGAGGCCTGTATAATTGCTGTAATTGAAGTAGATGAGTTATACAGAAAGATAAAATGCACCTAATTCACAGTGCTTTTTCTACCATATGGTTTGTCTCTAGAGTCATCCCATTCTTTTTCATGACATTTAGATATGTTGGTATGTTTAATCTCATTTATTTCTACTTCTAGAAGACAATTGTTACATTAGTATGAAGACTTCGGAGACAGAGAAAGCTACAATTTCAAAAATTTCTACAGCATTAAAATTGTTACTACTGAATTATTTCGTCGTTCAGGTCCTTTTATTAAAGTAAAATGCACCAATATCTCCCCTGCTTCTCCCAAGCTGCAAGCGCGTAAGGTGAAGAATTTGCCCCCGAACCCCAATGCTCACAGGAAACTGTCTCTGAGGTCATAAAAATGTATGCTTGTTTAGTCATGTAGCAGCTTATGCCAGGTATCTATGTAACAGGTTTCCAAAATATCAAACTAGCTAAAAAAATACCAGTTAACTAGAGAAAAATCAAATTCAGATCTGACAAAAAAAAAAGACAACTAAGCAATTGCATTAATCAAGTAATGACAAGTCTCAATTTGAGGCAGTGGTTCCCCATCTTTTGCTATTAAATTCCCAAATCCAGTTCATTGTAGGACTGCCAGCTATCACCTTCTGGTGAATAAACTTCTAGATTAACTCATCATATTCACGGCAGATTTTTTTCGTGTATCTGTTTGCTTTCAGTCTCTCTCCAGACTTATGACCATTCCTTGTTTCCTATCCCACCAGAATACTGTATGACACTTGCAGTGCTGCAATCTACTGGTGGTTCCATGTGCCAGAAAACATTCTGACAGGCACAAAACTATGGTCTGGCAATACTTGTCTAGGTAACACCGTATATTAGTGCCTTAACAAAAGCTGTTGGATGAAGAACAGGAGGTAGAAGCCACTGAAGAAACTTCCTTTCACACTTTTATAACAAAAGCAAAGTTGAATCCAGAGTTCAGGAGCCACTGAGCAGCTATTGTTGTTCTCTGCTCATGTTACCTCCATCTCAACCTATTTCCCTCCGATCTTCTGGTTTGTCCACCTCAATTCCAGGGGATCCAGCCTTTGGGAACGAAAAAACCATGAAAACTGCAGGAATTGTCATATTTACTGTAAGAACATCTGCAGGGTCATACTACTGGCATTTAAAAAAGCCAGGTTAAGACAACCAACCTTCATTCGTCCCTTCCTGTATGAATGGTCTGTATGTCAAAATACCTGAAAACTGCACTGATACAGTAGAACTTAGTTTAACTTGCATTACGAATAAACTGCACATGCTGTTTTACAGACGATATATATTTGTAAACTTGCTCATGCAGAATTAGTGTGCACAACAGGGATATTTGTTTTCTAATCCCCACACCTTTAAAAATGACATTTATGTCTGCTTTTTTTGAACTGTGCCCAAACCCTATCTTTAATATAATAAATCTTACACAGAATTCATCTGCCAGCCAAACCAATTTATGAAGCTGAAACAAAAAAGAATAAAAAGTTATACAAAAACATGGTGCACCTGGACACTTGATTCCCACCTCCCCCCCTTTTTCGTTTACAAGTAGAAAGAGTGAATAAAAGAAAAAAAAATCATGGTCACAAAATTTTGACAGTTTAATCCTAAACATTACAGGGCAAATGGATGTTGGAACCTATTTCCATACACCATGCGTCAACTTTTTAATTCCCAAATGTGGCCAAATCCACTAAAACAAGAGTGGTTAACAAACTCTGGATTATGGAAATACATTTCTGGAATAAATGCTAGAAAAGCAACAATGGGAAAAGCCAACTGTCTCCATAAAGGTAAATAAAGTGGAACAATGTGTAGATTAGATACTTTTTCTGTTTCTTACTCATAACCTGTCAAATTCAGTGCATCATATGGTTCAACATAATGGTCCCCATTTTGGACAAACATCTAACTAGTGTCCATTGATTCCAAGTTAGTGGATGATGAATCTTTTTGGATACTTTCAAAGATGGCTGCCAGCTCAGGGTTAGAGCTTATCTGTGACTGAAATTCACTCATTAGTGGACTCTTCTCTGCTTCTGGAATGGTTAGAAGCGCTGCTACTGCCCTCATAGCAGATCGTTTCAGTTCATCTTGCTTTTCAAACTCCTGTTTCACTGAGTTTGCCTTTACCTAGGGAAAAAATTAAAATATGTTTGAAATTTTTGCTTAACCTTCCCTCTACAACCACCTTAAAAAAAATGGATCTTACAAAGACCTATTTCATTCCATACTACTACTTTGCACAGCTTTCAAAATGGCCTAATCTCTTAAAAAACCCTAACCAAACAAACAAAAAAAAAAAACCCCAAACGTCTACTTTTTAGCAGACTTTTTACCAGCAGTTTACAAATAGACTGAAACTTGAATACTGCAAGGTAAGCAGAAAAAGATTGTAAGCTACCAATTACCAAATCAAACAATTATAGCAGCCAATCTCTAGCTAGTAAGGTCAGTAAATGACATTAAACTGGTATTATCACAGTACTTCCAGCTTCCAGAGAACAGAACTTTTTCAAAAAGTTGACCTTCATTAGAGTAACTGCTTAACCCTCTGTTACAATTCTCAAAGATGTTTCAGTGATACAAACATAAATTATCGTTCAAAGCAGTCAAATTTCTTGATCTGAAATATAACAGACTACAGTAATGAAAAAGCAAGGTAAATTAGGCATTAAATGACTGCCAGAGCATGCAGGTGGATCAAGACAAGAGCACGAATGGAAGGAGACTAACTGTGCCAAGACCCAAGAATCTTGTAATATAAATGAAGAGGAGGGAAAAAAAAAAACCCAAAAAACAACAACAAAGAGGACTACTTTACACTGACTCCACCCTTCATCACCAAAATGCTTGTCTGAAACAACATAATCATCAGAAGTCAGAAAAACTCTCAGTATTCCAGTTTCACTATTTATAATGAAGTGAGACTTACAAGTTGCCCAAGTGGCAGCTAAATTTTTAAGGAACAAAAGAAATGGCACCAAAGAAACAGAGGATTTTTAAAAAGAAACTAAAAGTCTACCCCTCTGTTTGTAATTTAAAGAAATTTAAAATATATATAAAGGCCCACATATTTATATTATTCTGCCTACTGCAGAACTATAACTCAGGAAATGCTGCAACAGTACGGAAGTATTCTTCATACGTGAGTTCATTTATATTTCTATAAGACAATACAAAATAAATAACTTAAATAAGTTTAAATTTAAATACCTTAGTTGTACATGTAGCACGCAAAGGTTCAACAAGCCTATCCAACCTCTGCAGCACCGCGCTTGGACAAAGGGTAGAGAGTCTCACCAACATTAAAAAGGTTAGCATCTAGGTTGAAAAAAAAAAAAACCAAACCAATTCAAGAATTAGTTATGCTCAGCACATATATGGAGATATATTTCCTACAATGCTGTGTAACCTTTTTAACAGCAACACTTTAATGAAAATGGCAAATATAGTGAAGTACTTAAGCATATAAAGTAATATTTTTACCATTTCAGTTTATTCACTATTTAAAATATTTTGACTAAGTCACTGCTTACACAGAGAAAAATGACAGCTAACCTTAATATCATAGTGATCCTTCAGGCCATCTTCAACATGGTTTAAGAATTCAAATATATCTAGTCTATCCAAACAGCTATCCAAAAGAGTATACATGCACTCAAAAGCTGCTTTCCTTATGTCCAATCCATCATCAACTGTGTGCTTAAATGGTCCCATTTCCACCTGTCAGTGAATTAAAATCAAAGTTAAGTAGTAATATATTTAGAAAAACAAAGAATCTACTTAGATATATTTAGCACTGTTTTTCTTAGTTAACATACCTCTCTGATTAATTCCTTTCTGACTTTTGTTTCATTGTAAAGATGAGGAAGCACAGTATCTAAGAGGTCCCTTATTAATGATGGTTTATTGTGTGCAGCTGAGTTAAATGTCACTAGCGCTACTCTCCTGACATTGAGATCCGGGTCCTCCAATGTTTTCAGAAAGTCACCTGCAATCATGTACAGAAATAAATCAACCTATGAGGATCTTCTTTATTTGCTACTTTACAAATATCTTTGCTTAGTTTTAACCTTTCAAAAGGACATATTTAGTGCAGGAGTTATTTTCATGTAATAGAGATTAATACCTGCTATTTTAGCATGATTACATAAATAAGTCTATTAATTATAATCATATGAAAACTATTAATATAATTGATATATAGTATTTCATATAATGAAACAGAAGTAGAAAAACCACCATCAAAATGAATGGCCATCACTTATAGCGTGTAAATTAATGAAAATTGTATTTAACCTTTCCTTTTCTCCATTAAAAGTCTCTCGGAATATGCATTAGAAAACCAATTTCAATTCTGCAGTTCAAGAATTAGAGAATACCTCTTAAGGAAACTATCAACATACTGATTTTTAACCCCTAAATTGGCATATATTGAGAATTCCTAAATTACTATAAAATAAGCCTACTTAGTATATATTAATGTAGTAGCATCTCTCTCATCCCACCCCACCCTCAAGCATTTTCAAATTAGAATTTCTATAGTACTATAACACAACCTTGTTAAAATAAATGCTTGCAGAAATATATCGTATTTGTCCTCAACGTTTGTGAAGTTTTACTAGCAACTTCCATGAGGAGTGAAATTTTTACAATGAGAAAAACAACAAGGTGTAAACATCAAAGTAACTTCTACGCACACAAAAGAAACTGGGTAACAAAACTGAAGATGACTGAGATTTTTTAAGTACTAGATTCCAATAGTTTTTTGACTGAATAACTAATAAATATTTCAAGAAACCAAAGGGGCAAGGCAGCTTCAGTGGGAGGGACAGCAGGGGGAAAAACCCACAAGCATAATCAACTCTTGAATATATTATTAAAAAAAAAAATTTAGGCTTAGTGATGAAAATAACACATAGGAACTGACTCCACTTCCCCATAAATAAAAATCTTGCTCTCCACGAAACTCTTATGTTTTTAAAGATTAATCTTTTTTCCCCTATTAGGTTTAGCAGTATACACAATTTTTTACAGATCTTTAAACCTGTAATTAATCTACTATAAAACATTCACCATAGCTTATTAAACAAATCTACAATACTTTGTCATACAAATGAGAAAAGATCAAAAAGCCACAGCATTGCGAAGCTCTTTATCACACCGATGTTACACTGAAAGCTCCGACTACCTTATCCCTGTAAAAATACACACGCTTCCAAATGCTTTCAGACCACAAGCATTACAGAATCATAAGGACCTAAATTTACAATTCACCACCTGGTAATACTCAGAATTCACAAGTGCTTACATACTTTAAGTGACTGAACGTCAAATATTTCCAAGACTACCCTTCTGGATAAAGACAGTACCTTACTACATCAAACTGATATAATTTGGCAAGAGCATGGGAAAGGAAATCAACTTTTGGATCCCATCTTCCTAAAAGCCCTAGCTTCTTGTAGTGCCCATCACAGCTTCAATACATATTATTTTTAATCACACAACTTTTACTGCTCAGAATTCAAACAAACTAGGATTAACAGAAATAACCAGCTATTATGGAAACATTTTATAACTGTGCCAACAGTTATCATTAGCAGCTAATTATAATACCTGCAAAATATTTACTTCTGAAAACACAAAGAACAAATTTTAAATGCAATTCTATTGCCTGAAAATGTAGAGACTGTTGGTAAAAGTAAAGAACTTACCTATGCAGTTCTTCAAGAGTGGGTCTATGGGTTGCGGATGATCAGAAATAGTGAACTTAACAGCAGTAACCACTGAACTTCGAGCATATGAGGACCCTAATATGAAACAAAAGCGTAAATATGTAACATTAAAACAGCAGAACTACAGAATTTAAATCATGCTCAATGCCATTCTTTTTAAACTTCTAATACTCTTAAGAACACTAAAAAAGAAATGTTATTTATTAGTAGCAATGCAGTATGTAACTCAAGTAAATCTATGGAGAAAACATTTTAAACGGGGAAAAATACCATAACATTTGTAATAAACATTTAATGTTATCTGCTACAGAAAATTCAAGTAATAAGCCTATTAGAACAGATTTTTTTATGATCACACATAGGCCTACAAATAACTCTCCTCTTTAAAGCAGAAGAACATGAAGAAAACACGTCAATACAGTTCTTGATATGAAACTGGTTCATGAATTATGCACAACAATCCTTCCTAATCCTTAAAAATTTCAGAATTCTTATCTGAAAATTAGCAATACTGTAATTTCCACCAAAAGGTCAACATGTTGCAATTGGTTTGTTAATTTGTCCCTTTGTTGCCCATGCTCCTTTCCATTTAAGTTTATAGCTCTTCGTTAAACATAACATCATTAATTGAAATACCACAGTCTGAAAGCAGAACTTAAAAGTAATTCATGTTATGTATGACTAACACCTTCTGGTAAAAATGGAACCATCTAAGCTTCACACTGTTGGGGGGTGGGGGGAGCAAAACTTCAAGAGTATCACAAAATTTAAGCAAATAATTTGCAGAACCAGATCAATTTATTACTAGATAGCGTAAGGCCATTTGCTACAATATGTACATGAGTTACTACTAATCACCTGATGCCAAGTATCCCTTGAGTCGTGGAAGCAGAGTCTCCGGGTCTATTAACGTAAGCTTGCCCAAGCATTCAGCAACAACATTCCTTGTACCCTCTTCTGCACATTCGCAGTGTTTCAGGAGTAAGGCCCAGATGTTCTCAACATATGGTTTGAGACCAATCACTGATGCAGAGCTAATTATTTCTTTCAAGGAATGAAGAAGAAGGTATTGCCTCTTAGGTTGACTGGTTATTTCTTGTAAGACAAACGGCAGATACTCAGGAAGATTGCCCACGCTAATACTGCCTAATGCATAAGATGCCGCCGATTTGACTTCTTCACTAGGAGAAGAGAATGCTTCTAATATTACAGACTTCAGCTCAATTTGTCCACTTAAGTCAATGTGATGCCCAACTTCCCCAAGAGAAAGCAAAGCCAAAAGCCGAATGGAATCCGTGGACCTTGAGTTCTTGACATCTTGAATGAACTGACCTACAACAGCCGGTCCTTCCTTAGGGCAGGCTCGAGTAAGGGCAGCAACACATTTGGCAATGGAATAGTAAGACTGCTTGTGAGTAAGTGCTGTGCTCTGTGAGTACACTGGACCTGTTAACATGCGCAGTAAATCCATATAGCCTAAATTATTTGTACCAGTCACAACCAAAGCTTGGAAAAATTCTAGCATGGCACTAAGTGCTCCACCCTGAAGCAGAGGTGATCTCACCAGCCCAATAAGTTCATTGAGAATGGACCCACTAATCTTTGACAGGGAGGAAGGATATACTTTAGCCAGCGTTGTCAGAAAACTGATGGCCATCTGTGATACATGCATATCACTTTCACTAATCAGAGGTGGAAGCTCATCCAGGACAGCATCAATCATAGCAGCTGTCAAGCTGTCACTGTAATTCTTAATTAAAATATCTAGAGCAGAAAGAGTGCCCAGTTTCAAAGCTCGCTGGTTCTTTCTCAAAAAAGAAGCAAGAATAGGAACTCCTTCCCCAAGGATTGGTCTCAAATCTATCTTCAAAGGAGAACCAGCAATCAATGTCATGGCCTTCACTGTAGTTAACCGAGTGATCTCATTCTTCAGTCTCTCTAGGAAGATCTGAAGTGTACTAGGCAGGTCTGTACCTAGGCTGTCACCAAGGCTACAAATGATTTGACCCATGCAAGATATTGCCCTTTCTTTCACCTCCTGATCAATGTCAGCAGCCTTTAATCTCTTGATCGTACAAGTAAACAAATCTTTGATGTAAGGCGTAGCATCAAAGGAAGAAGGCTGGTCTAAAGGACGAATGACCTTCACAAGTTGTTGGGTAACCAAAAGCGCCTCTGATGTTATCTTGTAAAATGGGTCTCCAACACAAGCTACAACTGGAGGTACCAATGCTTGAACGTGAGGATGAAAGACTTGGGGGGAATGATTGCAGAGGATCACATACAAACAGGACAAAGCATCTATCTTCAGATTAGAAGAACTTGATTTGTCATTCAGTGAAAAAATTATTCCTGGAAGAAAAAAGAAAAATGTATTTTTAGGTTAGGAATTTATATTCTGTTAGAACACTTCAAAATTTCTGAAGGAAGGCAGCTATACTGAATTTATGTTTTCCTGCTCCCAGCCTTTCTTGAATGCTTCCAAGGCCCTTTCACCATTTTATTCCATCAATTAGTTTTCAAGTTTCCTCTACACAGAGGACATGGGCCATTTGAAGGTTTGTGATGTATTTTCTTAATTATAAAGGGATCCTGAACGTTTAACATTTCCAAACTTACTTTTCCTTGTTATTTCAAAATTCAACATTTTAGGTCCCAAAAGCTAAAATATGGACAGTATTTTGCTCTGTTGAGATGAGAAAGAAGGCAGTCTGATCTTGCAATTAAGAAGCAAATTAACTTTTTTTTGGATATAGAAGGAAAAAAATCTCAATCTTAGAGCCAACCCTTGTTTTCAAGATTAACAGAAATATGCCACTAAAATATTTATATGGATCCACACAGTAGCTGATTATTTTGCCCATTTCTTTAAGTAGAAGCAACACTTAAAAGCTTTTGCAAAAAGCACAGTCAAGATTTAAAGATTTCGAAACTTCACATCCAATTTACTAATAAATCTTTACGTTAATAATATGTTTCTCATACCTGGTACAAGTACAGGAACATGTTGTGTTAGGGCTCCAGGTAATACATTTACTAGCTCAGTCAGCATGTTAAAGCAACACTGACGAGTCTTCACACTTTTCTCCTTCATCTGTTTGTGCAAGGCTTTAACTATGTTGGGGACCTGTAATCATCACACATCTGTTAATTGATTCAATAGCTGACATTTCTTTCATCTTTGATCACTGGGGGGATATAAAGGAAGATGTGCGTCCTACCCTCTATTTCTGATTTCTCTACAGAACTAGAGAAGTTATATAAACACGGGGAAATGAAGATTCAAAAGAATGGCTATCCAAAAAAATAGTAATTTAACTTTAAACGGTGAGATGAAACAAAGCAAAACTAGATTTGCATTAGTAAAACTGTAGAGAGCAACAATTGAGAAGTCACCCAAATAATTCACTTAGAAAAAGTTTTTCAGCACTATCCTTCTTATTCTGCAAATAAAATATGCTGTAGCAAATCAAGTTTTATCTCGATTGTTAGAGCTTACAGAATGCACAAAATAACTATTTTGCTTTGGTAATTTGGCTAAACTACATAGAACATGCAACTTTTACAGGTGATGGTAAACAACTGAAATCGGATAAGCACATTTGCATGAGTTGGTAATCTCAGTTTCCAAGACTGCTGCGCTTTTCCAGGGCAGTTTACCTGACTTGCTCTCTGTTAGTACTACAGTAATAAACTTAAATATGTGTATGAAGAAAGTATGATATGGCACATTTCAAGAACTATCCTTATGAACAGGGCACAACTTCAGTGTTTCTTCTTAAAGATAACACAAATCTTGACAAATAACCTGACTCTGAAGCATTGTCAAAGGTGTCTCTCCTTGTTCCATTGCATCAGGATCACAAAGCCAACTTTGCACAGGTCGAGTTTGTTTTAAAAGAGAAAGATATGCATGAAAAACATCTGCTTTAACATTCTCTTCACGTTCTTTGAATCTGGCTATTAAAGCAGGAGATACAGTTTTGTAGAATTCTGGAAGCATTTCATGTCGTGTGCTAACCACAGCATCCAGACATTTAGCAGCTGCACGCCTCACTTTCCAGCTCATGTCATCATCATCACTATATTCGTCATCGCTCCCTTGAAAAAATAAATTATGCATATGTTCAAGTCTAGACAATCAAAGCATCAAGTTTTATTTTAAACAGTTAATAAGAACACATTTGGGTTCTTTGCATAAGGCACACAAAAGAATAGGTTCAGAAGTTATGTTAAAAACCATACATAAAAAGCCTTCTAAACTGCCTAAATCGTAAGGCTAATTATTTTCTCTGCCAATTTTTTCACACTCGTCTTACACATATTAATTTAAACTGGAAACAGGACAAGGTGGTTCCCATCATATCTACAGCCTGACTACTGATTTAAAGCATATTCCTCGTTATTCATGACAGAAGTGACAATGCAACAACAATTACTAGCTGATCAAGATTCAACAAATTATTCTGTTTGTTTCTTTCTAGGAGTAAATCAAACCATACTCTGCCCCCAAAAGTGACAACAAAACATGTACAATAAGCAATACAAATTGACTTTTTAAGCACTAAAGCAACAACTATGCAGCTCATTCATTCTTAAAGTAATGTGAACATTATGCTCTGGGTTCAGATTACTTGTGTGTCCAAGTTTTCATAAAGCTTACATATGGCAAGGTATTGCTACCATATTAACAATAAACGCCTTTCAGTCTAAAACATTTTTTATCCTACAGAACAATAATAAGTATTTTGCAATTTTCAGTCATCATCCTACATGCTTCTGCCTTCTTCTACCTTTCAAGTATTTTTAAATACTTGTCTTGTACTTTATGTTCACCCTTGGAATTATTTATCTCCAGCAACAACATCCATACTTTTATTCCAAGAAGTGAGTTCATAAGGTATGTTTAAAAACAGTACAAAAATTGAATACAAAAAGTCATTCAAATGCTGGTACTTAGTAGCAATACCACCCATATCAATTTTCTCAGATGAGTGCAGGTTCACAAGCTCTTCCTCTCCCCAAACCAAAAAGAGAATATACCTTGATCATCGTCATCACCACCATCAGCATCCATAGCATTTTCATCTTCATCTTCATCATCATAATTGTAATTAGGATCATAGGTAAGATATTTAAGACAAATGTTTATAATAGTAGATACATGAGGATAAACTTCTTTAGGACATCTGCATAAGACAAATACAATCAATGTCAAATTACTTTGAAGAATTAAAATATTTCTAAAAGACTTCATGACACATACTGTACTTTGGAGACATTAGCCAAACCAAGTACCATGAATGCATCTATCTGAATTACAGAAATTCAGAAAGGAAGGTCAAAACGGGAAATGCTACTATGTAACTGGATCTGCTAGATTAGAAGGTTGCAGAGGACCAAGGTATGCCTTTGGATATCAATTCTTTTTGTCACCACTACTGGACAACAAATATTATTAGAATACTTCCCCTTCCTGTTTGTGTAAGTAGTAATGGCACAGTAGAAAGTTTCTGAAGTACAGACGTAACACACTGCTTAACAGTTAAGTTACAAGATAGGGTTATAGGAACAGTTCCAGCTCAAAGCTTGCAAAAATATTTTGTACCAAGGAAACTGTCTCTTGACAGCTTACAACCAAATGGCACACTATTAGATCTTAAGAAAGCCTGAAATAGGTACCCGAGAATAACTTACCTCCTAACAAAGGATTCAAAGGCTTGAATGCAATACTCTCGTAGTTCATCATCATCTACATTACAAAACTTTACAACCAAAGGAATTATTTTCTCAAGATATTCACCTGGTAAGAGAAAAAAATTAGCAAAGTAATTACTCTTATCTAAAAACTTTTAAAGTTACAGATAATTTATATATTTTTTCTTACCTATTCTATGACCTGCTTGCCTACTGATAGCAGCAATACACTGTATATAGGTCCTAGTTGTTGACATGGAATCATTTTTAGACAGCTCTGTCAACAGATGTTCAATGAGGTCAACAAAAACCATATTGCCACAACTCATAACCAGGTGACCAAGAGCAATGATGGTTCTTTTCCTCACAGCAAGTCTGGGGCTAGTCAGCTGGGGGAGCAGACAGGTCAGAATTGAAGGATGGAAGTTAACAAGCAGTCCTCCTTGCCTTAAAACAGACAAAACACAAACTCAAACCAATTGAATCTAGATAACTTTGTTCATATACTGTACAACAATTCCTTTAAATATTCCCAAAACATCACAAAGATTCCAATTAAGTCTTTAAATTTAAGCTTTTGGAACTTTTAAATTAATTTAAAATATATCCTCAAAGCAATAAACATTAAAATAAGCTTAAAACTACAGTTCTCAGAAGATTAAATAATAAAGTAATTGATCTATCAATCAACTTATCTTCAGTACATTCACTTTTTTCCTAAATGAAGTTTCACCTATACTTAATACCTTACCGTATTATTTCACATAACTTAAAGTAATTTAAATTTAACATTTGGAAAATTAAAGTTTAACCTTTAAGGAGCATTTATCAGCATTCACTAGCATTTTGGAAGACGGATGTTTACCTGCTCAGCATATCAGCCATGATATCTAGTGCCTCCAGTTGAACAGACACATCTTCCTGCTTGGCTATAGCACTAGTGAGACGCCCTGTGATCTTTTTGCAAACATTAGCTGCTAATGCAGAACCTGAAAGTACAACAAAACCTCAGCATTTTCATAATTAAAAAAATACAGTTTTTAACACCAGAGATTATGTTTTTGACTATGGAAAGCAACCTGATCTCAACATAAGGAAGCTTTTCCCACCCAACAAAACAAGCTTGAACAGCCAGTTTGTTTGCTAATGTAACATATGCTCTGCATTAGAGCTGAAAGACTATCTATGTAGAAACATGCTGAGAAGGAGGGCTTCTTAACTGTCCCATAAGGTATATACAATAGAAAGCACACTGCTTTTTGCAGGGCAAGCAATGCAAAGTGAAGGCCAAGACAAGTCTAGAGCAATAAATGAAAGGACTATAGGTAAAAATAAAGGAATAAACTAAAAGGTAAGGGGAAGTACAGAAGTAGATAGAGCCACCTCTAAAGAACAGCTGTGTAACGAAAAGCAAAATAAAATTATTTTGCATAAGAAGCTACTTAAATAATAAGTACCTGAAATACTGCTGAAATATTTGAGAAAGGGGAAAAAAAATGTATACCCAAAGTATTTTAAAATTCAAGTAAAAAGGTCTTTACCACAACTCCATAGTTCCCCCTTCCCCCAACTGTCTAACGTTGTTTGGAGTAATCACGAGAAGAGAAGAAACTCATGTCATGGTAACAGCTACCCAATGGCCAGCGCTTATCTCCATTTGCATGAAGTTTTTTTTAATCACACTTTGGGCATTACAATGTGAAATTAATACCATTCCAACCTATATTAAATCAAGTTTTTACATATTTATGGCTTATTCTTAATTATATGACTAAAACTAAACATAACAACTGGACAATCAAATGTGCTACCATAGAGGCTAAGAAAAAAGACAACAATCCATGTTTGAGTTGAGAGCAAGAAATAACACCTACGTTCCTTTTGTATTAGGAATACTAAATATATTGAAAGATTTTGCTACATTTTTGTTTGAGCTTTACCTCCACCCCAAAATCTCCTTTTGTTTTGTGTAGGCAAACAAAACAATAAAAGCTTAAACTGATTTACTTAAAATTAGTTATTTATTTAAAGTTTACACACCTCACTACTGCTTGATAAAAGCAAGACTTACATGTGGACTTTCAATAAAGGATGTTAAAATCAGAGGGGTTTTTTTTAGTTTAAGAAACATCAGTCTCTAAAAACTGCGTTTCCAAAGCCTTTTTAATCACTTCTCTATTCTCATTCATATCTTACACTATGATAGCTGAAAAGCACTTGAATAGAAAAGTAATGCCATTAACTGATGAGCTGTCTTTTGGAGGAAAGACTGCCTTCATTTAAAACTGCAGGTAAGCATTTCAGTAATTTAACAGGCAATTGTTAGAAACACAAGGTATCTTCCAAAACACACACCAGAAACTGAGACAAGAAATCAGATCACTAAAGAAAAATACCCAAGTTATAATCAATTTTAAAGTACACTATCAATCAAAAAGCAAGATGAGATTTAGCTATTACTACAGCCTAGAAATGTTCCACCAGGCAATTATTAAAATAGGAGCTTTTACAATCAATTTGTTATACAGAAGTTCATATACTGTAAGTTTGTTTTTCACATTAATGCAATTCTTCAGTAAAAAAAGTTTTTAAACTAGTAAAATCTGGAAATACAGTCAGAGAAGAAACTAAAAGGATATCTGTGCCACACATTTTTCCTCTGCCAGAAATTAGTTCCAATGTTAAATGAACTGAATCCTCTTCACTAAAGGACCCAGCTTTTGCATTTTTTTAATTAGTAATGAAACAATAAAACTAGATAGTCTTGAGTACAAAATGCCTTACCACTGGAAGCTGGGGGGAGTTCACCAATCACAGTTTTAAGGCCAATGCTTGAAATGTCACGTAACTGTTCTTTATCTGAAAGCATGTTTGTACAGAGGGTATCTACAATGGTCTCCACTTGATACTCCTTTACTTTACTCACCAAAGGGCCAAGGCTGTATAAACAGAAGAAAAGTATTAAATCTGCAACGTTAAATAAAACCCCTCATTTTGTTTCAGTATTTTGCATTCAAGTCACAAACTTAAGGTTGGTTTTGGTAGCAACATAAAGCAGAATTTTAAAATTTGAAAACCTTCAATTGGTTGGGTTGATAACCTGTCTCCATAAATCTAGTAACAAAATACTGGTTTAGTACATGTTCTTTATCTAGTGGTGGAAATGGTTTTTGCATGACTGTTCTGCTTCAGTCTCAAAACCAGAGTCCCTCTTACTTCTCACTTAACACCAAGATTTATAACAAAAGTTACCTAGCTAGAGCCATCAGTTTATGTGCTTGACCATCAGTGCCTGCTTAGTTCACAGACAAGTACGCAACCTTCTTAGTTACTGCATCTTTATTCTACGCAACGCTTGGGTTCAATCTGATATACACTCAGACTCAGGCATTCTATACCTTAGAGTGCCTTCCTTAATAGAATGCAAATGGTAAAATAAAAAACAATGACATGGCATGCCCTCCTTCACACAGACTCCAAGCACCATTATACATGCAGCACATAGTAACATTTCCTCTCCCTCCTCTGAATTGTGAGTTTTTAGTCATTCCAACTGTTTTGAGGATCATAACAATCTTGTATTCCTTTGTCAAATGCTCCCATTTGTTCAAAATACTAAAACCGCAGATGTCCTAGTAAAGTCTAGTTCATTGCTAAGAAATATAGCATCCTTCACCATCTTCCTAGCCCTATCACCAACTTTCAGCATCTCTCCATTGTTAATGTTCTGTTCCAAAAGGAAGTCATGCAAAAACAGAGCCTTATATTGTCTCTATTTCCGTCCATTCACCTGCAAAAAAACTCCGTAAGAACTCCAAGGACTTACTATTTCTCCTACTACCCCTTCCACTTCTCACTCCAAATTTGCTTATCCAGTTTCTCCCTATTT
Organism: Gymnogyps californianus; assembly: GCF_018139145.2. Classification (NCBI taxonomy): domain Eukaryota; kingdom Metazoa; phylum Chordata; class Aves; order Accipitriformes; family Cathartidae; genus Gymnogyps; species Gymnogyps californianus. The sequence goes on from NC_059471.1 coordinate 180,113,748, forward strand.
TTAAAACACCTGCCTTCAGACAAAGCGTCTCAGAAATGGGAAGTTAATTTTGAAAGACTTTAAATTACCAGATAATTTAATCTAATTCAACTCCCTCAAATATACTACATTAACAACAAACACATCAAATTCTGAAAAAAAAAGAGTGTTACAAGCTGTGCTATAGGCATTCCTACCATGTTCCATCAAAAAACAGAACAGTTAGCCTACGCATACAGTAATGACTCTGAAAGACATAGCTCCCTTGTTTTGTAAGCTTCCATTCTCTATATGTTAATCTTGCCAGCTATTCTCTCTTTAATTCTCTGTGGTGACATCCATAATATTACTATTCAATCAAGAAAGTATGCTTACTAATGAGACATCAACACTAGAGGTGAGATGTGACATGAAGCTAAAGTTCTACCAAGCTTAGGTTCTGCACTGACCCTGACAGAAGCAAGGGCAGGAGGACAAGGACCTGTTCCACACTGAACTTTAATACTGTATACATCTGCTTTTCATTAAAGTTGATTCTAGCAAAGCTAACTGAGACTAAAGTGATGTCTATAGGGTTAGTAAACACTGATTTTGGAGAGTTGAAGTCAAACTGAAATCCTAGAGGAAAAATGAACAAACTAACTTGTTATCAAAACAAGACTAAGATCAAGAAAGCAAAGATTAAATTTTCAAATATATGCCACTATTCACTACAAGTATGTCAGACTTTTAAGACTGCAATGATTTAGGACCATATGGTCACGACCTTATTGAAACATCAGAAGTATGCAGAAGTTTTACAAGCAGATGATCAAATTATTTGTAAAATAGATTAACATAATTAACAATAAAACAACTTTCAACTAGAAATATTTGCCTAGTTTAACTCTTTGTCAAGTGCAAAGGGAGTATCCTGTCCAAAGATGGACTGTTTTCCCATGCTTAGTAAAAAAAAGTAATATTTGGAAAGTATATTAAATTTGCACTTAAACTTTCATTGATTTGAAACAAACAGCAATTATCAAACTTTAAAAACAGTTCAGCCACAAGTTAGTTTGATACACAAGGGTAAATATTTTCCCCCCCTCCCCAAAACTAGCCTTTCAAAGCACTTCACAGAAAACAAAACAATCTCAAGACACCAGGAAAAAGGTGGGAAGAGAACTTCCAACTTCATACATTTGATTGTACAATGTAATAATGGAGTTGCCAGATCATGGTACAGAGCTAAACCCTAATTAACAAATATCAGTATGTAGTTCTAGTAAAATTAATAAATTCAATACATCATATTCTAATTGTACCAGATTACTGGAAAGAAACTATCTGGATGCAAAGTACTTCCTTTCAGACCTTAGTGATTACAATGGGGAAAAAAAGTGTTTTGGTTTTACTTCATAAGATTTTGAAAATTATTCTGAAGTTTCACATTAAAAAAAAGCACAGGCATTAAGTCAACTGCACACAACTGGGGGGGAGGAGGTGCAGAAAGCATCTATAGGCAAGCAAGAAATTCTGTCCAAGCTAGCAAGATACTAAGCCCTCAATGAAGACTATTATTCTGAAAGTAGATAGTCCAAAATCCAAATTAAGTTATGCCACTCAGCCAAAAACTTACTTTAACCTTAGCACTTAAATCTAATTCCCACATTATTGTATTACAGAAACCCACATGTGTTTTAAGACAGAAGAATCACTCTTGAGTCTTTACAGTCTAAAGGAGAGTTCCTTTTTTAATTTATATGTATTGAGAGACAAGCACACAATGTAAAAGATGACAAGCGAAACGTTTTTTCTTGTTTTACTGGAAATGGCTCTGGAGTTTAAGTCTAACTCTCCAAGAACAGAACTGGACCCTGGGTTCACTACTAGCTAATAAAACTGTCAGCCAGCCAGCTGTGAGGGAACACACAGGTCACAGATCACTATTCAGAAGGAAAGGCTCAAGACTATGGCATTCAGCATAAAGGCACTGAAGTTAGTTTAAGGAGCTTAGTACTGTATTTAGCAAGAACAACAGCAAGACAACCCCACGTTTACTACCTTGCTGGTACTGCTGGGGAAAAAAGACAAATTCCTGCATTGCTTTAGCAGTGGAGATCTGAGGATGTGTACCTTAATTCCAAAGCACCGTTAACAAGGAAATGTTATCTTGTATTAGTTTTACTTGTTGACCTATACATTCTTTGTATTATCTCACCATTTTTTAATGTGACTTGGCACCTTGGACCATATTGAATCAGCTTCTGAATGTATAGTCAAACTTGATAATGAATTTGTTCATTTTGAACAAGTCACTTTAGCAACCTCCACTTCTGGTCAGAGCAATTGTCCTTTTGAGTGTGCATGGGGGGAAAAAAAAAAAAAAAAAAGAGGAACAGTCTGGTCAAACACAGTTTAGAAGCACCTACAGGGTAAATCCAAACCTACATGTTCCAAGTTCCTCTGAAACTCATTCTTCTCTTCAGTCTCAGAGCATCAAGTTTTCCATTCCTCCTGCTACAAAGGCTCCCAAACACACTGGGAGTTCTCCACACCTTTCACACTTCCTGCCTTAAAAGTCCTCTCAGTCATTCCAAAGCCATCCCTCTCCACCATATAGCTCACACCACAGGACAACTGTAGACCCTCAAAAATCATTGTTCCACCCAATCTGGTCACCCATTTTCTCCACTCCTGAAAAAAAAAAAAGACAGTGTTCCAATAGCTCAAACTAAACCATTACACACAGCCGCTGGAGGGAGCCAGACTGGAACACGAGGCTCAGATTAAGACTGCAAGCCAGTAATTCCAGCTGGACTCAAAGGGCTGAGATCTACGGCCTTCACTCTTGGACAGCTAGCAGACATAGCTCCATACAGTAGGACAAAATCAAAATACATCTTCCATCCCAACACCTGTTGTACATACCCCACTGCTGCTACCCTTCTTTCCCAGGTCCAAGAATTCACAGCAGCAAGAGCTAATTATCATAAAAAAATGCCGAACAGAAGCAAAATGCAGCAAGCAAGAAGCACAGACAGAAGGAGGACACGTACAAAGGAGATTTATCTATTATATAAAGCAAGCCCTTGCATTCAAGCTCTAAGTGTGACTTACAATACAACAGTAACCAGAGTAAGGTTCAAAGTTTTGGCATTAGTGGTCTGTCACCATGTTAGGCAAACTTAAGAGCTTCTCTTTCAATGGCCATGCTCATAATGCTTTACCCCCGTGAACTCAGAACAGTGTTTGCACTCGAGGCACAGCACTTAGATTAACACCCAGGAATATGCAATTCCCAAGACAATCACACCTACCGCTTTCCATGCTTTCCTTCACAAACTGTAACCTGCTTGGTTTCCTTCTCTCCTTACCCACCATCATCCTACTCGTGTGCTAAAACCTGCTGAAAATACTGGCCATTTGGGAATTAAAAAAAAAAAAAAAAAAAAAGGAAGCAAAGGCAAAACATATTTACCAAAACCATGCACTGAAATATCACACACAACTAACTCAGTTTTGTTAATGCACAAAACTTGGAACTAATTTGACATTTGTCAAAACATTTTGACATAAGTCAAATTAGGCCACAGACATCTGAAATTGATGCATTATGATCACCCCGATGCCACAAATTCAGGAAGATTGCAATTTACTCATTTTGCAGAGTATTTTACGGAGATACACAGATATCTTAAAAATAAATACACAAAAACAACTTTGGTGCAACATTTCTAGAAGATACAGCATACAGATAATCTCAAGAGAACTGTTAATTGAGATACTGACTGGTATCTGATGAAGGGCATAAAAAGAAGCCCTTTAAGTGCACAGAAACGAAGACGTAATGGAATGGTTTCTTACTTGCTTCAGGAGGTACACCTACTCCTGCAGAAATGAACAGCTTTGACAGAGCACCCTTTGTTAAAAGCAGTCAAACCTCAGGCCCTAACCTGACACTGCCCTTTAATTTAGGAAAAGGGCACTGTACTGGAATCTTCAGATTCCATCAAACCATCTCCACAGCTACTAAACCCCTGAGAGCAGGGGTTTAGAGGACCATATCCACAATCTAAGCTGGTCATTCTACTGCTTCAATCATGTTAAATTAATACTGCAATCTTATTAAAATAATTTCTGGACACTGATACTGGTAAAGACCTTTTTCCTCCAACAAATAAATTCCTCATAAATTTGTACACAAGCATTTGCCAACACACAGATTATTACCAAGAATTATCTCCCAGACTCAAATACATCAAGCCATCCCTGACTGCATTCCTAAGTTGAAACATTTTCTCCAGTTGCTCAAAAAGCTCACAGCTTTCTCCACAACTTGATTTCACTCTTCAGCCAAGCTTTCCCTTCACAGCATTTCATTGACACATCACTAGTTTCTCTTCAAATATACACTCTTCAGTCAACAGCTATTCACGGTGTTGTTGCACTCCTCTGCCCTTGGTGCATAGTAAATTGTTTCGCAAGCGACACAAGCACAAATCACCTAGAACAGAAACAATCACAATTCCAAGGTATGATGACCGTCCACTGTAGTCCAGAGAAATTCCCTGTGCATTTCAGTCAACAGACTACAGTATACAAAGGTGTGAGTGCAGAATTTGTAGAAACCATTTCACATCTGTAACGCTGCATGCTCCAACAGAAGTACTGTAAATAGAAGCACTAGGAAGCAGGAACAAGCACATGTACAATTACAGCAGCATAGTCACATAAAACTGAGTAATGGGATCCTTTCAAAAATATGGCAAACCTTCAGAGTAGCAATCCTGAAAGTTTGCTTTTGATCAGTAGCGAGTGAGTTTGCTGTCTGGTTGGTGAGATTCCAGGTGGCAATGTCATCCCTCCTTTCACTGCTAGAAAGGTCATGTCTTCTGCTTTTTGCAGTTTGCAATGACTTGTGTAGCTCTATGAAAATGTATCTTCAACATCCTAGAGAACTGCAGCTGACACCATCCTTTTATACATTGACTTTGACAGACCAGAAGCAGATCTCCACCAAAAAACAGCTGCTCCATAAGTGAAAACATCTGAAATGATGGTAAGGATTTTTTTTTAAACCTGAACTATTGAACAACTACTAAATTCTTCCGATTTAAATACATTTATTTTTCAAGTGTAACCTATGAGTAACTAAAATAATCACAGCAAAGGCTGGTCAATTATATCCATCTCAATTAAGTATAAGAAAGACTTCTTTGCTGATGTTTTAAAGATGACCAAACCACAAACACTTGAAAATGCAGTTTCTAGAAAGTGTTAAACCAGATTTTACCTGAATTAGCATCTTCAGTCCTATTTATTCAGCCTATTAGTTCAGTAAAGCTGACATACCAATTATGATGTAAATTTTAAAAAAGACTGCCTCAAGCTTTTCTGGCCTTTAAAATCAGTAGATATCACTTACAGACCTTATTATTAGTCCCAGATTGCTAAGTAAGCTTATCAGAAGTTGAAAATACACCATAACCTTCTTTTATAAAATCAGTTCTGAATACAAAGCTTTTGCACTTAAGCATGTATTTTACACATTTGAAGGTAGTTTCAGATATTGTTTTAAGTGCTCTTTGATGTTTTCCCTTTCACTAGCCAATAATTTGTGTCCGCTTTCTTTTAGAGTCAAAAGCTCATTCAGCTGCCTATGGAAATAAATAGTGACTATAACACACTATCTCCCTTAAGTTACAAACATTCAAAAATAAAGGTGTTCATAGTGTAGCTCCTTATTAGGAAGAGGGACACCAATTCATAATCAATTATAGTCTCAAACTGGCATATTTTAACAGCTATCAAATAAGCATATTTATTTACAGGGAAGAGTTAAAATTCACAAATGGAAAAAAAAAAATTGATTCAAATCACCAGTATAGCGTGATGTGCAGCAGTGTATTACCACAGCATCCAAAACGCTTTGAAGCTGCTGAACCGGATCAGCCACACAACAGCCAATATGTGCATCATCCTGTTCACACTAATGACTCACACTCACAGCATGAAGCAGGGTTCCCCTATATTGAACTACTGCCCAGAGAAGTCACACTGATAAATGCAGAGAAACTACAGTATCACAAGGGAGGAATCGCTGAAAGTACGTACTTCAATCCCACTTTTTTTTTGTCCATATATATATGCATTTGTTTGGGTTTTTACAGGTTTCAGGAAACATTTCACAGTGTGAAACAATAAAAATTTCTAAGTATAGGTTTAAATGGTAGAATATCAAACCATAGATAACTGCTCAAAATGAGAAGCAGTTCATCCTTAAACTCCAACACTGAACATACGAAACAATTAATGTTCTGTTGGCCCCCACACTGCACATTACCAACATTATCCGCAATGAAGAACAAACTGTCCATCCAACACAATACCTATGCTTAGACAAACCATACTGCTTGTCTAATCCAGATGCACATAATCTTGGATAGAGCTACAGGCAGTATAACTACTGCTGCCATAGGGTGCACAGGATACCATGCTGGACTACACTAACAGCCTTAAACTAAGAATATGCTGTAAGAATGTCCATTTTCTACATTGGCTGACTGTAAAACAGCCTATGACTATCAGATGAAGCAAAAAACAACTCCTTCAGAAAAAATGTAGACAACAAGAATACATTTTAAATTTTACATGCTTTTAACAAAAACAAGGTGAACGACCTGCAGTTACTGACCTAGTTTGCATCTACTGCCTGCAATAACAGAAGCTTGACAAATACACTCCTGTCCCTTCTGTAGGGTCAAAGCTTAGAGCAGGTTGACACTTACTCCAAGAGTATTAAGGCAGCTCATTAATTTTCATTTTTACTCAGAAATGAACTGCACAATCTTCTTGCAAGGTAGCTACCCAAATATCCATGAACTCTCAACCTGACTTCTGCTAACCAAAGAACAACATGTTTTATCCTGTCCAAAAACAGTGTAATATAACCGAAAGGATCAAGAACAAAATCACTAGTGTGCTTTGAAGAGACAATAAGAAACAAGTTCATCAGCATTTTAACCAATAGAGCCCTTCCTACCCAAATGTGAAAGCAAACAGCGGATAAGGCAAAACCAGGAACGCTGCTTACTTGTTGCCATGCTTGCCTAAAAATAAATGCTGCTTTAAGGCTGCTCCAACTTGTTTTAAATCTGCTCTATTCAGTGACCTCAAGAATCAAACACTGAAAGAGTGATCCTCCTGCAAGAGATTCTTACCTGCTCAAGGAGTGATCAATACCTTTGCCATTCACAGTGTTTCCATTGATCTACCTATAGAGGAAGCTCCCTTAAACTACAAATCTTTCCTCCCTTCCTCAAGGAAAAATCTGTCTCAAATACAGATTCAAAGGTACATAGGGTTGTCTTAAACCCTTTTTCTATGAGAGAGGGAATCTATACTTAAATGGGTCATCAAGTACCAGTCTGATGAAAGTTCCTGCTGATAGTCTCTAAAGTTCACCAGAGCATTTAAATTAATAGAGATCTAAACACAGTTTATGTTTTCCTCAGCTGAAAGTGCCAGCAAATCCGGAACAGAAATACACAAGTAAAGAATGACAACACAAAATATTTAAAAACCAAAAAGTCAAGAAAAATATGCTGGATGAATTTAACTTCCCAATGAATTGGGCTTACAGGCAGTGTTGTAGTAGATGGAAGACTTTAGATCAGCTTGAACCGTCTTAGAAAAACTACAACTTAATAGTGTTCAACCTCTCCCATCCTTCACCCCCACTACTGTTTCTACCAATGCTCATCTGATTGCAGGAGGAGAGCGCTAAGCCAGAAGAAAACTAAGTCCCCAAACCAGTCTACAACAAAATCAGGTAAGCAACAGTGCAAGAAAAGGGGCAAGGAGGGCGAGAACAGCAGAGCACCAGCAGCATTAGCTTAGACTGGCTTAAAACTGGCATGGAACAATACCGTGAGTATAAGCTGCCTTAAGAAGACAAGACGCTTTTAGGGTGGGGTCCTCAAAGCATATCTGCAAGTGATTGGGATGCCAAAAAAAACCTTGAAATGTTCAAGAATGTACACATTCTAGATGAATGTTCACAATTTACCTGAAAACTTTTCCATCGTGTTTCTCATCCCATTACAGTAAATTTAACACTGTTCTTTAACATTATTTGGATTTCTTGAAAAGACTCCAAACTTTAAATAGATCCTGTCATTTTAATTAAATCCAATAATTTTATCAGTATGTCAAAGTAAACTTTAAAAATAGAAGAATGGTTAATAATAAAAAGAACAGGACACGTGCACATGTGCATATACACAGGCAGCCATCTACTGTCTCATTCTCTTCCCTTTGCAATCTTTCTTTAATGTTTTAATAAACATTACTTGTACTTTAGGTCCAAAATTCTAATGTTGCCATTAAAGACTGTGATATATAAGCTGTGTCTATGTGCATTAATCTAAACTTCAGGATAACTTCAGGATGTACATTAAAGATGAATACTGCATGTATGCTGCAACGTAACTTTTCCACAAAATGCTATTTCACACAAAAGACAATTCTAAGCCTGAGCCAGGTTTCATAATAACCTACTCTTCTGATTGAGTACAAGCAATCTGTTTCAAAGCCATAGAACTTAAGCTGTACCACAAGGAACTCTGACATTTCAAAAGTTTGAATTAAAAAGAAACATGGCATTTTGTGTTCTTTGTCAAAAAAGGGGGCGGGGGAGACACATTTTAACAATACTGCAACCCTGGTGAGACTAGTGAAAAAGTAGTGACAATTATATTACTATACTGCTAATATTAAACTTTGGCTTGAAACTTGCTATTCCTACACTAGTTTCTCTGTGCAAGATTTTGGTTACCATCACTTAAAATATTTCAGAAGCTGAAGCAAGCACTGCTTCTAAGTACACAAGAAGATGTACACACAGGCTTTAATTTTCTGCTTTGCTAGTCTGATAGGGCAAACTGTAAAGAATAACAAGCTGAAACAAACTAACTCAGCTAATCACAACGTGAAACTTCTCTTCAAAGCTGTCCCAAGCTCTTGCGTAGCCAGTTTACTTCAATCGATGCCTCATGGAATATAAGCAGCAGAGATGGAATATTAAAAAAAACCTGAGCCCATGAACAAGAAACATTCTCAGGAACACTAGAAGCTTCTTAACAGAGAGGCTCTCCTTAAAGGGCACAAAAAGTCAGAAGGGCCAGGAACAAAAAGTCAGTCATAATAAACGTAGCACATCTTCAAAGGGTGCTCTGCAAAAGCCACACCACATGTAAAGTTAAATAAAGTGAGGAAGAGAGGGTACTGAAGCAACAGAAGTCTCTGAAATGCAAGTAACTGCACCCTGACCCATAAAACATTTACAGTTCCTGTAAAGCATGCACAACCATTAACACAGTATTCCAAATGTTAGTGAAGTGGTAAGTTCCATATTTGATAACCAAGACCATATATTTACGTTTTAATGTTTTTATCTCTGCTTGAAAACTACTCCAGTACTACAACTCTTCCTCTACACATCATCTACCTTCTCACAGTCAAATATCAATGTGGCAACTACCAATGAATTATAATCTTTTTAAATCTATTTAGCATTCAAGAATTATCACCAAAGAACAAGCACGTCATTCATATACTTTCAGCAAGGATTGCATGCACTGTTTGTCACCTGAAACCCCAAATGTTAATCCACAATGTCAACAAAAGATAGTTCTGTAAGAAACTACAATTAGGGCAGGTAGCCTACAAGTACAAGGGTTCCTTTGTGGACATCAATTTCACAATTATTTTGCGTAGCAGTGCTCCTCTAAGTCTTTCAAAAGTGCTTTATGTTGTTCAGTCATTAAACAATTCTTTACACCATAGAAAAAGAATACCTACCATTTGACAGCTAAGTTTTGCACCTCACCATTTTTATCTTCCAGTAATTTCAAAATCATCTTCACCACCTTTCTTTCACTGTCATCATCCAGCTTGATAGAATCTTTCTGTAGTTCTGTCATCAAGTCATTAGTAGCCATAAACCTGACAAAAGATAGTCAGATAATTATTACTAAAAGGATACGGGTTATTCACAGTGCTCAGGATTCAAGATTCTCAGTTTCCACCATTTGTTATCAAATGAATCACATTTAACGTTGGATTACTGTTACCTGTTTCGTGATGCAAGTAGCATTTATTTTAGTTATAGAATAAAAAGGAGAAAAATTGTATTTAAAAATGACAGTAACTTTTAGTTAGGTCATCATCCTTCCCTGATGAGAACAGCTACATATTTTACTTCCACTGTTTACATTATACTCCAAATGATCTCCACAAAGAAAAACTGACACTTTCCCGGATTTTAAGTAGTCTTTTCATTAGCTATGCTGATATTGTAAAAAAACAGGTTTTTTTTTTTTAAAGTTTGTTTAAAAAAAAAAAAAATCAATCTCTGCTCTGAGTTTATTTTAAAACAACTTTTAAGCAAGAAGAAAAATACAGAGTTTTTCAAACATTCTCCCACAAAATTCACAAAAGCCAAACATTAATGAAGGAAGAAATAAAAGTGAAGCTACATTTTATGTGTTTGTCATTTTGTTGCCCTGTACAGACTAGTTTGTTTATAGTCCAGACAACGGCCAATCACGTTTATCCACCCCTCAATCCGGGATGCCACATTAAAGACCAAGATTAATTCTTGAGAGATCAAGTAAATAAAATCATCTTTCATATCAATTAATTTACTATTCAGTAACAGTCATATCCACCAACACAAGAACATACCGAGAAATGACTTTCCAAAAATATTGCTTTTATGCCTTTTGTTTCTTTTCCTTCTGAAGTCTGTTTTCCAATCTGTTCTTCTTTTGTAAGTGCCCTCTCTTCTCAGAAGAAGTAATACAGATGTATTACTCAATTACGAATCCCATGGGCTTCGGTACCAATCCCAACCCCTATTCAAAGCCCCAGACAAAAACGGTTTGTAATTAAACAGTTAAGGTTGACATTTGGACTTCAGGCACATCAGCCTCAAGCAGACATCACTTGAGCTCAGGTCATACTTGGAAGGTTATCTCTACAGCCTGACACGCCAGATACTTTTTTATTGGAAATGAAAGCCAAGACGCCACATAATCTTAATATGCATCACAAACGCCAGATGCCTGCCCTCACATAATGGACCTCAACTTGTCCCGTCTTTTAATACAGTCATTCCAGTCTAATAGTCTCAAGGTGTTTCTAAGATAAGACCTCACTCATTTTTCATTCACTCCAACAGTCCCACTGAAGCAAGCCTGTAATCTGACAGGAACCAGATGTGCGCATAAACAGATGATGAATGCGAATGGCATCAGCTTTTAAGCACAGCAAGGAAAAAAGCTACTTGGTAAATAAAGGTAATGGACAGATAGGATGGGAATAAGGATATACACAAAGTCACGCAGTACTAGAACATTCACAAACTGCATCCATGTTACTGCTATATTTACCTCCTTTTCTTACACCTTCTAATAGCCTCCCCTCATTTCCTTGGTCAATAGCTCCCATTTCCTAGCCTTACGAGTTCACATGCACTCATCGCCTACTTGTGACAAGTTCCTAAACTAAGCAGAGCTTGCACATCCTCAGTGCATCAGCAGCTTCTGCACTCAGCTACAACTGAGGAGTCCTCCTGGCAGACTCCTCTGTTAAAAAAAAAACCCAACCCAAACCCTACAATGGTGTGGGGAGGCCTGGCAACTTTAGTTTAAAGTAGCCGGTATTTAGAAACATGGTTTTGAGAGTTTAGATGTGGCTTTTAGTCACATCTGCTGTCTCCTCAGGCGCATCAAACTTTACCTGGTGCAAAGCAGCAGCATGTCAGCAGCTCCTCACACCTTGTACTCAGAGTAGTCATTCTCCTCCTGCAGTGAGGACACTACTTCTCCCACAGTCACACAGTAAACTGCCATGTTACATTACTGCCCATTGTAGAATTTGAGTTTCCGGACAATAAAAGCTACAAACATTTGCATCGGACAAGGCAGTTTATCCAAAAAACGGAGGATTAAATTTTACAGTAAAGTGGTTACTTAAACTGGTTTATACTCAACTCCCTGATATCAACAAGTTAACTACGCTGTCCCTCTTCGAATATACATGATCTAAGAATAAACACACTTACAATTACTAGTACTAAATACTATTTTATCCATTATGCAAATACACGATACACAAAGTTTCACAAAATGTGTTATTGCATAACAGTCAGCCTGTAAATGTCTAAAATCACTCATTTTTATGGTTTATAAAGTCAGATTTTAATCTATGCTAAGAAAATTTTTTTTAATATTTGAGAATTCCAAAGTTGTTCAAAGCTCCTAGAAGAGGTCATTTCTAAAGCAACTACAAAACAAGTTTTAACTGCATGTAGCTGGGAAAAAGAGTGCTTGCTACAACTGCATTTGACAGGTTTGACCTACCCCTTTTATGCAGAAAGTTTTAAAACTCATCGAAATCAGTATTTAGTCACAAATACATTAGAATTTTTGTAAGTCATCCTCCCCATAAGCACAAAATGGAAAGCTCACTTAATCACAGAAACAAATTAGCATGATAAAAGTAAAAAAATCTTCAGTAACGTTTAGAGGAAAAAATGTTTGAATCTATTTTTAGTATAATTTAAATAAATCAGACAATTCTGGACCATCTCTTTTTAGACTAATCAATTTTTTTCTACTTCCAAAATTTCTAGCCTAAATTCTCCAGGTAATATCATGCTACTAAAATCTGAAAGAAATCGACATGAAAAAAACATAAATTTATCACATCTGTGTCCAGTGCTCCAACAGTTTGTCAAAAGTAAACAAGATTATTCAAAATCCAACTCTATGGTTATTTAATCATCACCTCTGTTTTCCTTTAGATTTTAATATATTAACAAGAGACTTGTTTAGATGTCAACGTGTTCTTTAACTATAAACTAAGCATTGTAATGCTGCAGCAAAGCAACAAAATCCAAGTGTATTTTATGCCTTTTCCCTGTCTGTATTCATGTAACCTCTTTGACAAATACAGGCTTTAAATGTGAATTTCTGGTTGCACACAATACAAAGAAATGTAATTATTTTTAACCTAATGCTTTGCTAGAACTACTGTGTAAATGTATTATCTCTGCTGTTTTTTAATAGCTTACCTATACCATTTCATTTTCCGATACTCAAATATTTGCATTTTATCTGCTATTAATTTATTACAAAGCAAGCAAACGATCCAATAAAAAGTAGCGCTCTTGTGACAGATCCTAAGCTCAAAATTACATATACCAGTCCTGTCCCCATAAGACTCAACCGGACTTCTCTCTTTGGACACACAGGCTTTTAGAAGCAGTGCCAAATTATGTGAGGAGCACAAAACCCCTCTGTCTACAAGATGCAGCATCCAGGAAGCATGTGAGCTTAAGATGTTCAAGCCCGCTGTGCTGGGTGGCCCTCCCTGCTCCTATTCGCAGAATGACAGGATTCTTATTTTTTGAGGTTGGGAAGGGACCCGGGGAGGTCATCTCACCCAACCTCTGCTGCTCAAAGCAGGATCAGCGACAGCAGGTTGCTCAGGGCTTCGTCCATTTGGCTTTTGAGCATCTGCAAGGACAGAAATTCAAACGCTGACCTCCTCCCTCTCCTATCCCCACGCAGGTCAGCAAACCTGTGACTTCTTAGCTCCTCCCGGCTGCCTGGGATCTCTAACCACGACGCGTGGAGGCCGCGGCTTTTCGGGCAGCTACCGCGCCCCGTCCTTCACGGGCAGCGAAAAGAGGCGCTCCCCTCCCGGGAACTTTCTTCCCGGGGTAGGAGCAGATTCGCGCCCAGACCCGCAGGGGCGGCCCGGGGAGGGGGGCCCTCTCCCACTCCGACAGGCACCGAGGCGGGCACAGCCCGGGCTCGCAACACCGGGCCCTGCTCGGCCCCGCGGGCCTCCCCGCCGCCAGGCACCTGCTGCCGCCGCCCTGACAGCCGCGGCGCCAGGCCCGTGGCCGGCGCGGAGGCGGCCGTGGGGGCAGGGCGGCGCGGGGCCTGCGGGCGCGGGGCCGGCGGGCGCGGCGGGGCGGGGGCTGGGCGGGCGGCCAAGGGCGCGGGGGGGGGGGGCGGCGGCGGCGGCTCCCACCTGAAGTCCTTGTCGCTGGATGTCATTTTCTCCAGCAGGTTGGAGATGTGGTACGAGGCGCTCGCCATGTTGACGGACCCGGCCGGGGGGGGGGAGGGAGAGGAGGAGGAGAGAAGGAGGAGGCGGCGTCTTCCCGGCCTCGCCGGCTCCACTTCGCCCGCTGCTGGGGACGACGCTCGGCGGGGCGATCCGGACCCGGGGCCGGCGGCGGGGGCGAGGGCGGCGGGGGAAGGCGGGCGCTCCGCCGCCTCCTGCGGCTGCGGCTGACACGGCGGGAGGGGCGGGGAGGCGGGCGGGCAGCCGCTCGCGCTCGGCGCCGGGTCAAAGGTCGAGAGGGCCCCCCCTCCTCGCGCTGCCGGCGCCCCTGATTGGCTCTGCGAGCGGGCAGGAGGTGCCCGCAGCCGTGTGACGCCAGAGCGTACGTGGCGCAGAGCGTGCGCGGGAAGTTTAGGCCGCCGTTGGAGAGTGGCGGGAGGGGAAGGGAGGGGAGGATGGCGGCAAGACGGCGGCAAGGCTGACGAGGACTACGCTTCCCAGCGTGCATCGCGCCCGCGCCGCACCCGGGGCTATTGGCGGTGCGCGTCGGGACGTGTAGTTTAGGGGGACGGCAGGGCCTCGGCGGCGCGTTGCCCGCTGGGATGTGGAGCCTCGTTTTGGTGCCAGGCTGGGCCGCTGCGCAGTGGGATGTGGTGGGAGTTGGTGTCCCTCAGGGCTGGGCTCGGCTCGGCTCGGCTCACCTTGAGGGGGAGCCGGCTGAAACGCAGTTGTAAATAAACTTCTCCTCCAACTTAGATGGTGTCCACATCAAAAGGGTTCGCCACCGCTCTGAGTGCCTGTCGGTGCCCTGCGTGGGGCACCAGATACGGTGCTTTTTGTACTGTGGCCATTACAAACCCACGACGTATCCTGGTGTTACAGAGGCTGCAGCTTCTGTTCCAGGCCCTCTCATACATGTGCAATGGCTCCCGTCATAGCTGAGCACGCTCTGAAAAATGGCTGATGGAAGCCAAAAGTGGTGGTGTGAAAATTAATTTTCTTGGTAAATAAAGGCATGCTTCCATCGGTCACGGTTTGCAGAAAGCAGCTTGAAAATGTGAGTGCTTTCAGAGGTCTTGGAAGGCAAAGGGCACCTTTTAGAGAAATTTTTTTTTTGCGTACCTCATTAATGTTCGTGTCAATCTCATTACTTTTCTGGACCTAATCCGTGATCTGTCCATGCGTGGGTAGATAATACAGAGCAGGAGGAGAACTGGGGAAATATTTTCATGTTACATCTTCCTTAAGGTTCATATTAAAATACAAGAACGTTAGATAGCCTTAATCCTTCTCAGTTATGTGTGTGTACAGCAAAACTCCTAAAGAAATGCTTTTTGATCCCTTTATGTATATTTAAAAAAAGACTTGAATTAAAAGAAAATTTCTTTAAAATAGGCATTTATTACATGCAGCTTGCAGGCAGCCTTGCACAGCAGCTGATGGGAAGCATGCGCTCTTTACTCAGTTTGTAGAGAGAAATCGTGTGTCACTGCCATGGCCTGTCACCCAGCCACAGCGTACAAGCAGCTATTTTGGAAGATACTGATGCTGTTAATTGTCTAGCAGCTGCGTTGGAGAAAGAGCTTAATATGTACTGGTCTCGTTCCCCAGAGCAGCTCGGTGGTAGGTTGGCACTGTGCAGGAAAATTATGGCCGGGGTAAGAAGGAGGTGGGCAGTGTGGTGTTGGATGAGTGGCATTGCAGTGGGGTGTGATGTAGGGCTGGATTAAGGAAGATGGGAGTAGTCAGGAGGGGGGCGGGTGTCCCGAGGAGAAATGGGGGAAGGTCGGTATGGGCAGAGGAACTGCAGTGAGGGGAGGCACTCAGAAGGAGAGCTGGCCCAATGCTGACTGATTTTCAAATAGGCCACTTGCTCCTTTGATTTGGTAATACTTAATTTAGAGGTTACCTTTAGAGAGGGAAATTCTTTACTTCATTTTGCTTGAACACTTGTGTTGGATATTTGAGGAAGCCAGCTGGAACAATACAGATGAAGATAGATTCAGTCTTGACTTGGTTGTGACAGCTGCAAATGGTTTATGACGTCTGAATTGTGATGATGTGATGATATTATACCACACACAGAAAAACTGTGTAGCTCCTCTTTGAAGTACCAAGACATAAAAAGTTAAAAGTACAAATGTTCGACATTTGGCACATTGATTCATATTTTGCCATGTGGATGTTAGCGCTATTCTAAATCATTTTGGTGACCGTGACTTTTGAGCATCTTACAGTTCCCGGGAACAATTTGTTTCTGAGATGTCAGTGTCATATTATTGGTTCTCACAAACTGCGGGAAAAGACCATTCTAACCTGGTCTTTATTTACATTCATAACTTTGGTACTGAATGGGGATCGGGTGGTTCTGGGGTGGTGAAAGATCATGTGTTCCAAAAATGTTCTGCCCACATGGTTACCGTGATGCGTTCTATTGGATAAGCATGTTAGACCAAGCAGACGATAGAAAATTCTCTATGGTAGGTAAGGTCTTTATGTTGATTGCTGTTATGGAATAAAGCATTGCCAGTGGTCCCTGTAAGCAGATCCACTCAAGCTGGGATTTAACTTCTTAAGTCCTTACCGTTTCCAGTTAGACACTAAACCAAGCTATTTCCCGCTCTGGGAATCCTACATACATTTACTTATAATAAGAGAGTGTATGAGAGAAAAAAAAATCAGAACAATTACAGAACAATTCTGCTCTGATCTGCTATACAATCTTGAACACTTCTTAAATTATTTTAAAATCATTTAACATCATCCTTCCCCTGCTGGTTTCTATACCTCAGCCAGCTTACCCTGCCACTGCTTAAACCTGGTTTCCTATTACTACCAGAAACACAGGCCATCATGGAGGAAGTCAAAGTATTTTTTTGTTCAAGTACGTTTATTACAATTGGGATTCAGCTATAGTAGATGCAGTGTTCCAGAGGAAGTCAGACACAGAGAGAGGCTAATTGAGAAGAGATTTTTTCCAGCTGATAGCAAACAACTTCACAGATGGAGTGGTACTCCCGATCTGTTCCCTGTAGACACACATATTAGATGCTCTTGGTTCATTCACAAAGATAGCTGAAAGCTTAATTAAATGCTGGAACCTGAAAGGATTTATCTTGCTTTACACTTGCAAATATATTCCCCAAATGCTGAAGATGAGAGAAGAGCGGAGTTAGTTTAGAGATGCATTCACAGCACTAGAATTTGAACCCTCACCAATTTGCCCTTTCACTTCACACGGGAGTTGTGAGCCCACTGATCGGCAGAGGACATTGGGAATGTGCTGCATCTTCATCTATCAGCGTGGAAAGAGCTATACCACACAGCTTTACTCAGCTTAAAGGGAATCCTTTAGGATGACAAGTTGAAAGCTGGTTATCATTTTTTACAGCTGGGTTTGGGGAAATAAAAGGAAAATTGCCGCTCTAGGTCAAAAGCTGCTCACCGCTGCAAGCAGATATTTGAGCCAGAGAATCTTACAGTCGTGGTTTATCACTTAGATACATGACTGACTTTATACATCTGAACTTTGAATTTTTAAGAAGATGCCTGGAAAGAAAGTCTTTACAAATTTATTGGCTGATTATATTAACAAACCACAGATGGTGTCAGAGAAGTGATCAAGATTTAAATGTGAAAGAAACAAAAAGGAATGGTATGGCAATCTTTAACTTAAAGCAAACAAATTGAAAAAGCAGCATAACCTACACTGGAACAGTCACATGGGTAAATGTGTGTTTCAAGGTGTTAAGGTTATCACTGTATTGCATTGTGTAAAATATTATATTCCAAGAGATGAAGATGAGTTAACTGTAGAACTAAAAACTTGGCTTTGGAGTCTTAATCATAACAATGCTTTCTTTAGGGTGGGGGTTTTCTCCCCCTTATTTTCTGTTTTCCTTATTTTTAAAGTTAGATGACATTGCGTAGCAAATGATAGCAATTTCCAAAGTAGGGCATATCTGGAACAAACAAATCATCAGCTGCCTTTCGCCTCATAAGCCAAAGTTTTAGTTTTCTTTCCTCCTAAAGCTGAAAATTTGTTCACATGCAAGTTAAGTAAGAATCCCAAAGCATCTTTCCAAAAGCAGTTGTTACTACTCTGCTGATTCTCACTGAAGATTTTCGTTTCTGGACAACAGAAGATACTGTTGGTCTCATTTAGGAGAGATTTCTACGCACTTACCAAGAAGAATAAATAATATCTACAGCTGTGAACTGCCTGGCCTTTCCTTCCTAACCCAGATAATCCACTTCTCTAAATCAAAGTAAAGCAAAGCAAAGTGTTTGGGTGTCTGATTCCATCAGCTTTAAAAAGAGAAAGATCAGGAAAACAATGCTGAAAATAATATATGCATCTGGTTAAGTAATGGACTGAAGCAACTGTCAAATGGGCGGAAATTGCCTCTCCAGAAGAACAGAGCTCCAATAGCAATCTCATCATAAGATTAAGTTTCAGGAAACATAATATCTTGAAGAAAAAAATGTAAGTCTTTTAATTAAAAGAAAAAAAAACCAAACAAAAAATGCTAAAAGAAATCTCCCTTCTGGTTGCTAAACACTGCGCAGCTTTTTGCAGCATCTGTGGTCAAAATTTCTCAAATACATACCACAGCCACCCAAAAATAAAAAATAAAATGAATCTTTCAAATGAAATCTGATTTGAAATGTGAGCCAGAAGTTTAGATTCAAAGATTTTTATTATTGTACTATTTTCATGCCAAATGAACTTGGTTTACAGAACAAAAGGTTTTTTTCTTCCTTAATACCTCTTCTGAAAATCAGTCCAGGTTGTTTTTCTTTTTGCTTGACCATTTGCATTTTCATTCCTTATCACAACTCTAAATTTGTAATTCCTTCAGAGCCAGTTATGTTTCCCTTTGTGTCAGCACACCCAGCTTTGTTTATATAACGATCTCAGCAATGCTTGTACTAGAGACGCTTGTCTCCAGTAAACTTAAAAGCGCTTGTTTAATTGGAACTTCTGATATTGAACAATACTCTTTGTGTTTCAGAAGTCGTAAAAATACAAATTATTTTAAGCGCTTGGACTATTTATGCTTATTAGAACTGGAGGTAGCTGTGCTATGGATTTTGTATATTCTGGATCCCACATTTCGGGAAAGCCTTGACCATACCGATAATTTAGAAATTTCAGTGTTAGTGCATTGGCTAATCACAATATGAGTCAATGTTTGTCAAAGCAGACATAAGGGCTAATCTGTTTCATTTCATGACATTTTAAAGCACCACTGATGTTTTGTTGATTCTGGCTTAAGAGTGCTTCATTTCAGGCCAATAGAATGTGCTATCTTCCTCCCTCATTTATGAGACTGTCAGTAACAGCAAAGGTGAAAAAATACAAATATAATTATTCTTCCATGAATCAAGGTGAACAGAGAGGGCTAAAACTAAATTGGAATGAATGAATCTATGGAATAGAGCGTAACTTTGCAGAGTCTGATTTCTTGGAGCAAAACTGACTCATCCACAGGATCATCCAAGGTAAAGTGACTCAGTGACTCTCCTCTTGAAGCAGATGACACCCATTGCCAGCCTACCATCACTTGAACAACGAACATAGTCCGCTGCCTGTCAAGATGTGTCTCTGTTGGCTGGCACAAACTGACTCATGTTTTGATCTTTTTTGTACTCTGGGGATGTTTTACTGAAGGGCTGTATTAGTCCTTAACTCGCATGCTGGAGCTGAACGGCTCTTAATACATGATGTATTCTTTTCTTTTAAATTTGCTATTTGAGACATAAATTAATAATAATGACTCAATACACACTGTCATCCATATTCTCACAGCAGAAGAATCTTAAAACATCCCCTGACTTCCATACACTCTGCAGGAGAGATTTCTCCAGGTGTCTTTACGTAGTTGACTGCAGTTCTTAAATCTGATATGTAATACCTGTACCATTCAGGTCTTCCTGAGCAGGAACACACACTTGCTGGTCTTTATTAGAGGCTCTTCTGGGACTGAGAAGCTCTACGTTTGATCAACTCAAAAGTTCTTTGATTTTTTTTAGTGAACTGAAGTGTATTTAACACATAGTAAGTGGTTATTATCCACAAAATCTTGTTAGAGGAGTACTAAGTTCAAGTACTGATTAGAGCCTGTCTGTGTCGTTTCCTCTTGTTACTTATTTTTGCAAAGAGAACAAGGGCATAGCATGGTAACAGACTGGAAAACCGCTGTAAGATTGCTTTTGCCGTTTGCACCAACAGAACTGCCACTTCTCCCTTCAAAATCTTTGAGTGCTTTGAATTGAAACCTTTAAAAGGACAAAAGTCAAGATCCGACCCCCAGAACATATGAATCTGCTAATGTGTGAGAAACCTCCTTGTCCTCATTAGAGCTTTACCCAAACTTAGTTAACTTAGCCTAGCTCATTTGTGCCATGACCATTTCCACTTCACCCTGGAGGTAGGGCTGCTGAAGGGACTGGAGTCTCTGAGGTCTTTCCATTTTCTGGCTGTCCTGCACACAAGTGGTGGTACCAAAGAAGAGGCAACGACTGGTCTCTCCAGCTCCACACTGAAGGGCTTTGTGGGTGTCAACAACCATTTGAACAGAAACAAGAATTAATTTTAATTGCCAATATTCTCACTGTAACCTATTGAACCTTGGGGCATAGTGTCTTTCAACATGAGTTTGCTTGTTGATATAATGCATTAGCTCCATGTTTGTGTGCTAAAATTAGTTAACAGAGAGTCATAAGTGTGAAAGTTGTTTAAATACATATTACTAGGCTCTTCATATCTGTGGTGGTTTAACCCCAGCTGGCAACTAAGCACCACACAGCTGTTCACTCCCTCCCTCCACGGTGGGAAGGGCAAGAGAATCGGAAGAGTAGAAGTGAGAAAACTCGTGGGTTGAGATAAAGGCAGTTTAATAGGCAAAGCAAAAGCCGCGCATGCAAGCAAAGCAAAATAAGAAATTCATTCACCATCTCCCGTCGGCAGGCAGGTGTTCAGCCATCTCCAGGAAAGCAGGGCTCCATCATGCGTAACAGTTACTTGGGAAGACAAACGCCATCACTCCGAACGTCCCCCTCTTCCTTCTTTTTCCCCCAGCTTTATATGCTGAGCATGACGTCATATGGTCTGGAATATCCCTTTGGTCAGCTGGGGTCAGCTGTCCTGGCTGTGTCCCCTCCCAACTTCTTGTGCACCCCCAGCCTGCTCGCTGGTGGGGTGGGGTGAGGAGCAGAAAGGGCCTTGACTCTGTGTAAGCACTGCTCAGCAGTAACAAAAACATCCCTGAATTATCAACACTGTTTTCAGCACAAATCCAAAACATAGCCCCATACTAGCTGCTGTGAAGAAAATTAACTCTACCCCAGCCAAACCAGCACAGTATCATTCTAGGATTAGTAGCCATGTATTATAATAGCAGGGTATAGTCTTAAGTTTAGGAGATATACGAGATATAGTGTATGTTTGAACTTGTCAGAGCCACTATTAGAATTTTTAAACCCTCTGGGTATGTACAATTTCTCTTCTCTTCATAATGAATATGTATAAAATTGAGTAGGACTGCCAAGTATTGGTGGCTCATTTGTGAATTTATGTATATGAATGGCAAATACAAAACAAAAGTATCAAAAGAAGCAAGAATACCAGCCAAGAATCTCATATATCTCATGTGCATTATTCAAGCGGGAAGAGGCTCTTAAAAGAAAACATCTGCAATTAGTTATAATACTTTTGAAATCATTACATGCCAGTAAGAAAAACATACGTTGAAAAGAATATGTTTAAATTTCAAAACAGTCTTAAGAAATGCCTCCTGTTGTTTCATTATCTCTCGGGGGGTTAATGATGCCGGTAGCTCTCACTGAGAGAACTGGCATTTTTTAATAACTGCTATCACAGAAGTCAACCCACGCTGCTACAATCTGATACAGAGGAATGTAATTTCCAAAACAAAAATAGTTTTCCAAAACTTCTTAGTCTTTTCATCCATTGAAATGTTAAGTCCTATTACTTATGTTAGAAACAACATCTCCTGCCTGTCACAGTCAAGGTGACCTATATGATTTTTAATTTTTTTGGCACTGTTGTGGTACTGCCAGTTTAAGGGCATAATTTTATCTCTGTATTCAGCTATAATGGTACTAGATCAGGGCTTTGTTCTATTATCATCTTTTAGAGGCCAAAATTAGTCATTTTTGTAACATTTTTGCGTTACTAGCCAGTGCTTCAGAGAGCCTGGAACAAATATATTGTAGAAGCAATGTCATTGGAAGGAGATCTGAGATACAGAGAGACAATTGTCTGCTCACATATCGCAAGATAAAGATGATTTTGTCTCTCGACGATTTGTAAGAATGTCCTCTAAGTCCATTCCTACAGTGTTTCTGGAGGTAGTGCTTTCTCTAGCAATAGAAAGAAATGAGCTTGTTTCTTTGTTTTCTTGTACCTGATGTCGCCATTTACACCAGCGTGTACTCAGTGTGAAAAAGCTGATCTGATGGCATTTTGCAGTCACTTTGTCCTACTGTGAATAGTGGCACTGTCTGCAGCTGCGATGGGCATTGACGGAAGGAAGATGCAGTTTTGCAGCCTTATCCTCCATCGGGAGGTCGTCCAAGTGTGCTGCCCAGACAGAACCACTGTGAGAGCAGGAACTAGTGTCCCTCAACTCTCCCTTGAAACCTGTGCTGCCAAGGAGCAGAGAAACAGATGGAGAAGCACCTACTGTAATCTGCCAGCCTCGTGTGTGGCCAAGTTTGTTGTCCTTTTGAGATACAGGATGTTATCCCTTCCACGTTTGCCGTTGTGAATAAACCACAGAGGCTCATTGCTCTCAGGGCCTTTTCTTGTGTTGCTTCCATTCGATGCTCTTTCATCCGCTCTGCTTTTCTGTGTGGTGTTAACAGGGTCACTCTGGGAACCCAGCAAAGGCCAAGAACAGCGTGAGGTTTGTGTTATGTTAAATTCATAACAGCAACTGAGGCTGAAATGTTCAGCATCAGCAGCTGAGGCTGAAAGAGAATTTTCATTATCCCTTAGCAGTGTATAGTCTGAGGCATCTAGCTGAGAAGCTGTGATACCATCTTGGAGGAATAGTTTGTACATGCTTCAAGGTCAGCTTGTAAATATAGCTATTTTATTGCAATGGAAATATCCCATTTTAGTCAACATTCAGGACCAGGGCATTACTAGAAGGACAGGAATACCTAGGGGAGTAATTTTTTTCTGTTCAGAACTATTTGTCCACAAACCGATGCAAAGAATTTTTGTTTCGAGAAGCCAACTCCAAAATTACATTTTGTGGAGGTGACTCATCTAGTAGTGCAGTAGTGCAGTACCTGCGGGGCAGTCAAAGGAGGTTGGCAGTGGTCCATGGTATTTCAGACTTCTGGGAGAACAGTGAATTGTGGAACATGGTTGGGTTGTGTGAGCCATCTTGGTTGATTCAAGGCTGGCTTAAATACCACAAAGCACTTAAGCACATTGCTTAATTTTAAACCAATCAGAGTATTCTTATGGCTTCACGTTAAGCGTGTGCTTACGTACTTTGCTGGAGAAAGATCTTATTGTGTATTGCAGGTATATCAAACAGGAAGAAAATCTGTATCACTGTTTGCTGTATAAGGTCTGAGGCTCAGAACTTTAATTAGTGTATTTATTTTACATGCTTCAGCGATCAGGAAAAAAAAATCGTTTTTCAGTTTCCTTAATGAGGGCCTAGCTGGTTAAAGTTCTTAGCTCAAGTTAGCACTGTACAACTTAAATGCTGTTTTCAGCATCCTGCAGGATAAAACCCTAACTGACACATTTGCAAAACCAAGCGAAGCCTTGGGGTGGTGAATACATTTCCAGAACCATGGGAAATGATCGAATGTGGCATTAAATCCATTTGATTCTCTTTTATTAGCAACCGCCTGGATGTCCAGATAGGTAATTCAGAACAAATGTGTTCCTTTGAGTGATTAGAAACAACTGGAATGAAAATCCATTTTCACATCAATTGCTAAACACTGACCAAAGGAGCAAATATTATGCTGAACCATGTTCTAATCTGGGGGCAGGGGATAGAAATACATATATATCTTCCAAGATAAAGTATTGGGTCATGTATGATCCGCTGTTGGAAGACAGAAGGAAAAAGAGCTGCGTGTCGCAATTATTCCTACATTTCCCACCAAGTAAAGTGTCTCCTGTAAAATTACTCTATTTGTAGCTTCTGCCTTGAGATAACTTTTGCACCTGCTGCTCAAAGATTAAATTACATCTGTTGTAAAGAAGCTGCCACTTGGGGTCACATATGTTACCAAATGACTTTTTTTGTTTATTTGTGCAGCTAGGGCTGCCAAATTAGGAATCCTTTCTCTTCATTTTGAGCTTTACTGTGAATCTTCATCATAAAATAATTTTTTGGAGCCAGTGAAAATGCTGAGGCTTTAAGTTTTATAGCAGGAAAAAAGAAAAAAGAGGGCATTTTTTTTTCCTAGATTTAACTACAATAATATATCTGTATTATTAATAGTTCAGTCACATAAGTAATTCTGTATTCATCCAAAAACCACTTAGGTACCCCAAGAAGTTATATATTCTCATTGTTAAATACTGTATTCTTTCACTGTCATTTCTGGTAAGTACTTTACTCCCTGCCACCCTCACCCCTTTTAATGGCATTGTTGTTAAAGTAATCTTTATGTCAAGCACCAATTCAGCATCCTTCTTGATGTGTGCAGAATATAGCATACGAGGAATGAGAAAGTAAGAACAGCGGCTACTTCTGAAAAATAAGGTTTATACATGGAGGTATTCTCCAACATATGTCTTTTAGAATATTTGCAGAAAGCTTATAATGTGGGTAGGTACTCTTAATGTAAAATAATATTCCTCTAAGAAAGTTACTTGATGACAGCTGTAGTTCTTTAACTTTGTACGGGTCTTATTCTAGAATAATTGCTTTATGGACATAAGCTCAGTAACATTCAATGTTAGTAAACTACAGAATTATCTACGTTCACAGTTTTGTAATATGAAAAAGCTGACTAATCAGAGCCCTTGAAGGAGTAATGGCTGAATATACACCACTGCTTTTAACAAACTGATCTGAATCTCTCAGTCCCTCAGTGTTGCCTCCTTCGTGATACTTTCTGTTTTGACAAGATCATTTACTCAAGCTGTCTCTCTTTTGGCACATACAGTTGGTGGCATATAGAGTCAAGTAAGCCCCAGCTTTTCATCCTTTTTCCTGTCAGGGAGTAAAATTTCTATGTAAACAGAATCAGGTGATGATTCAAAATGGAAGCTAGTAATTCGATTTTATATGTTGTTAGACCTCGCAGTCTTGGTATACATTCAGAGTTACTTCCACCTGAATTCCGCCAAACTTGCTATCTATCTCATGAATATTTGTTTTATTTACCAATTGTTCTCATGAAAATCTAATGCAAGAAGTTTAGAATGTATTTACCATAATTCACATGTCTCATCTTACGAGCTATCATAATTTATGCTCAATATAAATGCCTAAAGAATAAGACTGCGCTTCTAGGAATGGGAGCAAAATAGGGCTTCAGCGAAAAAGTATTGTCTGGTTGGGTCATCAAATGGTATAAGATTTTCCAGGGTATTTCCAGTGATTAGGGAATGCAAACGAAGTGCAAAAGAAATGAATGTTGTCCTGAGTGCTGAATGATATCAAGAACTAATGGAGCAATCAGCCCTTCTTGTTCCAGAGAGTCATCTTTTACAGTGGAGGGAGAAAAATGTAGCAATCATGACCTATAATACGATGATGGAAGATGCAGTGGGAGTGATATTCCATTAAAGTTCATATTTCATTTTTCACTAAAGATCAACAAGTTCAACAACAGCTGAAATCAGATTTTTATAGACAGTTATTGTTTCAGCTGTCATTACTTTTTCATTACTTGCCATCAATAAATATTTTCAAGCAGCAGATCCAGTCTTTAACTTATCTGTGCTCAACTGGTGCACCAAGACACACTTAGAAAGGAAATGCTGGAAGATTATTTAATAAGCAGTGATTTAAAAATGGGGAAGTGTTAAAGGAAATAATAAAACCAGCGTGCACTGAATTGCAAACAGGAAATAATTTCTTTTTGCTAGTAGGGCTACATAAAAATAAAGTCTCAAAGCAATGGATGTGCTTCATGTCCAATTGACGCTGACAGAATTAAGGTTCCCAATATGTAAGGTTGCGTCACACTGTGTGCCGGTTGTGGTAGTTTTTCTCTTGCCCGTAAAAAAATCTTGTGATTCCAATAATAAAAACAATTTCACTCAAATGCTGCAGCTTAATTCTTATCCCTTCAAACCAAACCCAAGGAGCTGATGGCACAGAAGATACGGGAACTATATGTCACATCAGTGCAGAATGATCTAATTTGCTCTGATGCAGAAGTCCTGAAGAAATATGCTGCTAAGGCGATCCAATCAGCCAGGGTTTATTCTTTTCCTGTTCTAGTTTAGAAAGCAAAAAAATGATCTGAAGACTAAAGCTATGCCCTCCAGAGAGTTACCTTATCACAAAATCAGTCACAAATGGCATGCAGAAATCTTTCAGGGAAAATAATAGATATTGAACCCATCCTGGTGGTGTTATCTTCATTTTAGAGCTTCAGTAATGATATTTCAGAGGAATTAATAATGAACCCGCAAAAAGGGAGAAGTCTGGAATTTTCATTTTAATTTCATGCATGAGTTACAACAACAGCTCCCAGACTGAGACCATCCTCTCTAATGGTAGTAAGCAAACCTATGCCTAAAGAACTATGTCAAAAAAATCTTGCTAACATGAATAGAGTGTACCAGAACGTCTTCAGAGTTCATTTGGCCAAATGCAGAGGTCCTGAAGTGTGATGTCTCTTTCTGCTACTAATAATACAACCAAGTATGAAGATCTAGAAGGCTCAGTGTGCTCACAATTGGGCATGGCCTCTTTTGCATCTAGGGTAGCAATTCAAATCCAAAATAAGTGAATACAACGGTGATTGAATTCTGTTGCCACATCTGCTCTTGGTGAATTGGTCTCAGAGTTCCTGGTAAACAGGTATTATATCCCATACAAAATGTCTCACCGTAATTGTCACCCTCCTAATCCTCAGAGAAAGAAATAATATAGACTGGAGCAAGGAGGAAGAACAAAATTCTCACTAGTTCTGTAGATTGTTCCCCTTTGGGCAACAGATTTACATTGAGGAATTGGGCCAGGAATAGCAAAAGAAAGCTAGTAACGCTTCCCACCTACAGCTTTTAGTACCAGCCTTATGCTTAGCCAAACTTGGTCAATTTTGTTTCAGTATTCTTCATGAACATTAGAAAGGCATTTTCAGGTCTACATAGAACCACTAAATGACAGCTAAAAAGCCAGCAACTAAGGAAATTAAAGCAAGAAATCTATTTTTTTCCACTCAAGAAAATACATTTCAAATTTGCATTCTACTCATTCTCTCTCAGTAATAATTTATTCTTCAGTCTTGTGCAACAGGTCATTAACCTGCTTAACAACCCTAAATCTAGATGTTTTCCCTTTAGAGAAATGTAGTGAAAATACCAAATCTTCCTTCCACTTCATTTTCTTTGATAGCTTAGGGGAATACATGAACTGAGATTTTTTTCTCACAGTGGCAAACAGTAGTTTAGCTATTAACTACACAGGATCTAGATTTGGGACCCTTACTATGTCTGTGTACAGTCTTCTTATCTGCTGAGTCTGATTATATTCTGATCAATATTATCTAATGACTGTGACCACAGGTGGGACGTTTCAAGGATATTTCAACTTCCATTGCCATTTGACAGTAAGCAGAAAGTATCACTGCAAAGTTATTTGTCCATCTTGATCTCCTTTTCCCAATCAGAAACAAGAGGAAAATCCTTGAGAGGATAATTCAGTTTCTTCATCCCCGTCTCCCATGTTCTACCTGCAGCATAAACCATGTGGTTGTTTAAGAGACAGATCATGTAAAGAAGGTGAAAGCTAGAGCTACTCCTAAAAGCTTAGTGACAGTTCAAAATCCCTCCTAGGTTTCGCCTCTCTCTCATTTGAATTGGTGCTTTATTAGAAGTTACTATTCTTAAGATATGTTAAGATTTTCTATGTTTCCCTTGATGTGTTCAGTCTTGTTCTCACCTATATCGATGTTCTTTTCAAATTCATAACCTGGAGGCAAAGGCCAAAACCTTTCTAGCTGTAGAAGCAAATGTATTACTCGTTTTGCTTGAAGTATTATAAAAACCCATCTCTCTGCCAAAGATGTTCACTGAGAGAGACGTCAGCCAATATGGTGTTCCAGGATTAATTAAAGAGTTTGTCTGCCAGACATTCTTTAAGTCTGCTTTTTCTCATTTTATTTTTACTTTTTGGCATGTAATAGTATTTCTATACTTATTAAATCCTCACTAATGATTACATGCAAAAGAGCAATTGGCAGCAGACAATTTAGTGGCAAAGAATTTATAATTTGAACTGTTTACCATTCAGAGGTGACTGAAAGTTTCCAGCCCATTGGACTTCTCGGTTGTGGGAGTGATGGGGCCCTATAAATCAATGCAAAACTGCACCAAATGAAACTTCATGTCAGTGATATTGTTCCAGTGGAGCTTCCAGCTGAGATGGTCTCTGTTTCTCCAGCCTATCTTTGTATTAAACGTAAAATCATATCTGTACAGTAGACAGTTACCTAAATGGCATGCAGTATATCAGGTGTTTCCTAAAATCAAGACCTAATTTCACTGCTCATCGCTGTGTTGAGTGACCTGTCCACGTGCTGCCTCCTGTTCTTACTAGAAAATAGCCCAAGTGTCATGAGTTAGCATAAATGATATTTCTTAGTCAGATAAACCCAGTGGTGACTGAGATCAATGGAGGTTTTCTGTGCTTGTTTTGTATACTCGTTTTAGTAGAAACTTGAATTATCTGTCTGCAGGAACATAGTTTCTGTGTTCCAAAAATAATATTGCCATTTCAAGCACAGTCACTAGGCCAGCAAATGCAGAACCCTCATCAATCAGTTCATATCTGAAAGAACGAAAAGATTTGATGATTAATATGAAGAGCTCATCCTGAATGAGAAGTTCAGGGCAAGTATTTGAACATCTCTCTGATCATGGACTCAGCAGGAACCAGAATGCCTCACTTTTTTGACAGCCCTTTGGGCTTGAAAAGTTTCAGTCCATTTATTTATGGACAAAAATATGCACAGGCACTACCAGTTTTATAAGAATAATTATCAACTTCCTTTGCCTCTTCTGGTGTGCATCAGAGAAAAGATTTGAAGATGGTGCTGGATAACCAAAAAGAAGGAGAATACCTGGAAAAGAGAAGACACCCCCCAGGCTTTGAGGCTTGATTTGTTTCTAATATTGGATACTTCAGTCTGTTGCTTTTTTGCCTGGTTTACATTGCAGTTATGCAAGATCACTTCTCCTGTGTAAATCTTGCTATCAATTATCACTTTTTACGGTCAGCCATCCCACCAAAAACTGCATAGAAAACTCAGTACATTTATGATTGAAATCTAGTCATTTCAAAGAAATTTGGTACCAGTTTGTGTAGTAATACTAGGAAAGAAAAGACTGAGATAAGGACCCAAGTTCATAGATCCCTTTAAGATGGGCAGGTAGCAGAATGCCCTTGCCTTAAAACAAGACACTTTTAATGCCCTTGCTCCTCTGAAAAGCCACGTAGATCTTAGCTGTCTGTGTCAACCTGAAGACTTGCAGTGGCATAGTGCCCTTTCAAATACTGGTTTAAGGCTCATGCAAAAGGGAGCCTGCTATGTACTGATGAATGTTTCCTTTCTGATGCACCTGCTGTGTCTTTCCAACCAAGTATTGACCTAATCAAAACTCATTTCGCTCATGAGATCTGATGTGACTACAGCCTGGCAGGTATGGTTTGGAATATTTCAGAACTCAGCAGAAGAAAACATGTCCACTTTTTATTTTAAACATCCAACCCTGAGCATGCATTTTGATTCATTATGAACAAGTACACTGATGTTTTTAATAGGAAAGCAGAGAGGATCAGTTTTGAGGCTGTGGTATGTTTTAGATTTATTTGCATGTGTAAGTACTTTTTCGGTCTAACTGACATAACAG
Organism: Gymnogyps californianus; assembly: GCF_018139145.2. Classification (NCBI taxonomy): domain Eukaryota; kingdom Metazoa; phylum Chordata; class Aves; order Accipitriformes; family Cathartidae; genus Gymnogyps; species Gymnogyps californianus. The sequence continues at coordinate 180,143,950 of NC_059471.1, forward strand.
GAAACTCTTGTTTGCTTTGCATTTAAGTGTAATGAAAAACATCCTCCAGCATCTATCATGAATATACACAACTGTGGCTCCATAATGAGCTTTCAAGCCAAAATCAGGGAGCCTGAGAAAGCTTTTGTATGGCTGTACTTGTTGCATCAAAGTCCTATAGATCTTTGCCTATATTGTTCTTATCAGCAGTTTTACTGCACTAGAAGAGGTTGTAGCCTCCACACCTATGATCTGTTGCAGAATGATAACTGTGGACATTTGATTTAATTCCTCTGAAATCAATGTTCACTTTTAATTTGCTAACCCTAAGTCAAAACAGATAAATCCAGCAAACCATTCAGACAAGTTTGTTTTAAAGAGAAAGGGTGTGTTTCTTTAATAAAAAAATAAGAGACAACCATGCAATAAGACACTTAAAACATTTACACCTACACAGAGGCTAGAAAGCATAGTTAGCCAGGCAATATTACTTATTTATATTATAATAGAGCCTCCTGCTGTACTGGATGGAGGGTCCTTTCTGGAGAAGATCTCTGCCCCCCAAAAAACAATTCAATCTGCGTATACGAAAAAGGCACAGAACTTCTCAAAATAACAAAGGATCATTCAGGCATTGAGATGTTATGACTTCTCTGTCCTAGTCTGGGAAAAAATTAGTCTTTATGATAGATTGCAGGAGTCCATCTGGTTTGTGTGGTATGTGTGGGGGTTACCAATCCTTTCCCCCTTTAGTGGGGAGATGTCTGTCTTTCCACAGAGCTCATTCTTCCCTGCCCGGCTGCTTGTGCATTAATAGCAAGGAACAGAAACCATTCAGTCATTGATACCAGCTTATGCTAAATAATTTCCCCTCCTGTTTCCAATAAACATGGCTGTTCAAATAGATTATAGTGTCTCAGAGCATTCACTTCCCTCCTCCCCCCCCCCACCCCGCCCCAGCCTGCCTTAGATGTCCTTTAGTTGCTCCTTTGTGATGGTAATGAAACTAAACAGCATTTGAAAGCGGGCTTTGATTAGCATGATAACCGTGTAGTGGCTTGATGGCCAGCATGGAATGATTATCTAGCCTCCAGCACCCACAGCTTCGAAGAAAAGTTATACAACCTGTTAAAATGCATGCATGTACGTATGTATGTGTATGTGTTTGCATTCACATAATACATACAGGTATAACTCAGGTATCAATAAAACCTGACAAGGTCCATTCATTGATACTCCCCGTTAGAACAGTGTTTTCTTGATGCACAGGCTAATTGCACCAATTTGCCACAATTTGCCTGGGTAGTGCATATGCATTTAAATAGGGGACAGGAGGTGGGATTGCAGCAGAGCTCAGTAATTACTCATCATGTAGAGCATCATCACATCCTGCTAGTCAAGCCACTGGGCATTGCTGGAGATGGGACACCTGGAAATGGCGTACGGCAGGAAGACTGCAGAAAACAGTGTCTCGAGACCCATGTAACAGTGTCAGCATGCACACCAAGGGCTGAAACTAAAATGCCATGGCACCACTAATATAGTCTTCCAAATCAGCTCATTTAGGGCAAGACCTTTAGCTGCAGCAAAGAGTTGCATCTCCATCAAAATCAACAAAGATGCCTGAGTTTATGCTGAGAGCATGCCCCTTTGTCCCTTGTAATATTTATTCCTTCCTTCTGAAAAATAAATGCAAGACAAAAGTTTATTTCTGGACTGTTGTTATCTGACATGGGTCATGGCTTTAAGAGGTTATAACCACACAATGGGATGGGATGAGCAGTAGCCCATTGGCTATTTCACAGTAGTTAGACTTTATGATACATGACTGACTCCTCTGGTTTCGTTTCTTTTTTAGTTTCAACTTTCATTTTCCCCTTTTTAATTATTTGGAACACGAACATGAAAAATTGCCTTAATTAAAATAATGTTTCCTCTGGATTTCTTTTTTATAATGTTTGTACATATTTTGGCAGCCCTTCAGGGTGCTGCATGTTAAGCAAATGTATGACAAGTGACATCTTGGTAGACTGCAAATACTTAAATGCCAGAACATGGAGAAGCTTCATGCCATCTATATGAGCAGCACATGTATCTGCAATCCAAGCAGAAAGCAGGAGATGAGTAGGTACATTACAGAGGCAACACCAGATGAATTCAGCAGCATCATGAAGCTGATCACTATGATAAAAAGCAGTGTGTCATCTCTGTAAATGTTCTCAGGACTGGGGGCTATGATTACTGGAGAATATCAAAAAGCCTTACAAAGAGGTTTATCTGCTTTATCTCTAGAAATATAAACAGCATGAATCCAATACACACTTTGCAAATGTTTTTTGATTTATTTCTTGTGTGACTGTTTTTACAAAATTCAGTAACTGGACATTAAAATAACAGGTAAAATTCAGTAAGTCCAGGTATGTGGGAAAAAACAGTCTTAATTTCACAAATGAAACACTGGGAGTTTCTAACTCAGGAGTTAGATCTAGGAGCTATATGTGGTTTTAGGCAACTCTTAGCTAAATATTCAAAAACAAGCCAACAGAATACAAGGAGTTATTTGGAATAGAGAAGGAAACAGAGAGTAGCCTGATGCTGCTGTGTAAATTATGGATGCGGAGGGCCCTGGGTTGACAGCTGGATGGGTATGGGGGGACTGAGCAGCTGGGGAGCAGCTCTGAGGGAAAGGGCTGGGGCAGCTGGCTGACAGCAGGCTAAAGCATGAGGCAGCTACATGCCCTGCGTAGTGGAGGAGGCCAAAAGCATGCTCATCTGTATCAGTAGGAGCACCATGGCCAAGAGATTATCCCCCTTCACTCAGCGCTCATTAGAGCACCGCTGGAATGCTGTATCCAATTTTGGGCCCTGCAGTACAAGAAAGACATCGATGAACTGGAGTGAGTTCGGTGGAGGGCCACGATGATGGTCAGAGCTGGAGCACTTGCCCTTAAAGGAGATACTGAGGAACCAGGGCATCTTCAGCATGGGAAAGGGATGGCTCTGAGGGAACCTAACAGCAGTACCTACTAACCAGTACTAACTAACTAGTACCTACCAACCACTACCAGTGCCTACTGGTTAGGTTACTGAGAAGCTGGAGCCAGGCTCTTCCTGGTAGTGCATGGCAGGAGAACAAAGGACAATGGCCATGAAGTGATACAGAGCTGAAGTGGCAGATCTGACCGGGTATAAAGGAAAATATTTTCCTGATGAGACTAATGAAATGTTGGAACAAGGAGGTTGTGCAGTCTCTGCCATGGAGGTTTTCAATACCCAACTGGATAAAGCCCTGAGCAACCTAGTCTGACCTCGTAGCTGACCCTGCGTTGAGCAGGAGGTTGGACTACAGACCTCCTGAGGTCCCTTCCGGCCTGAATTATCTAGTGATCCTGTGTTTCGCACAATGTACAGCTAAGCTGTACTACTCCACTGCAGGATGCTGCAGACACTGTAGGTCAATGTAGGTTTCAGAAGCTGGACAGGATCACTAAAGGGAAACATGCTGATGTGTTGGGTCTGAACCCCAAACACTTGGAGGCTGGGAAATGTTAAGAGGAAATATTACTGTAGGTTTGCCATAATCTCATATTCTTCCTTGGACTGCAGCTTATGGCCACTGTCAGAGATGGGTTACTGGGCTATCCATCTGGCTGGCTGTCCATCTCCCAAACCATTACAGCTCTTTTTGTGTTCTTATTTCTATAAAATACGCCATCAGCCTGAACTACTGTTTCAAACCTAAAATTTTGCAGAGTTTTTAATTACAGGGAAGCGCAGTTTTTAGAACATCATCCCTACTCTTGGAAGGAATAGTAAAATAATGAGGCTTTTCAGAGTATTTTTTTTCAGTCAATTTTCATAATGACAGTATTTGGGGGGAAATTGAAGATTGTAGCTTGTTACCAGAAAGTACCAGAAATGTCGTAGAGATCTATTTTTATTTAATTTTTTTACTTTTTCAAAAGTTCAACAAGTTCATTGCAATCTGCCTTTCAAGGTCATCCATCTGAATCAATGATCTTCTTAGCTCCACCAGTTCTGATTTTTTGAATAAAATTGTAATTACCAGCCTTTTAAGCACCAGCTGTTCTATTGAGACATGATACTGGTGGTGTACTCAGTCCTGGTGGAAAAATATCTGTGAGCTGCTCTTCACTGAAGCCTCCTAGCTGATTGCAAGAAGCATTTATGGTCACAGAATTAAAGGGGCCACAACCAGATCCTTTATGGATACAGTTGCCTCTCTCCTTTTGTGAATTACCCTGTTCAAACATGCATTTGAACCTCCACTGTACTCATTCCTTATAAAATAAGGAGAAAAAGGAAAGTACAATATAATATAGTATAATGTGTGAAGGAATAATCTGTTAGCTCGTCCACATGATGAGCCACATGATATCAATGCACAGAAACAGAAATACTTTGGGGAAATGTTTCTCTCTTGTTATTTAGCAGCACCCATTATTTAGCAGTGTGTACCATCTTTATCAACAGGAGACCAAGGTTAACATTTAAGGTGAAGGTTACAATCTACATATGGTAGGATACGGTGCTAGAGAAGAAATCAGTGGTGAAAAGAGAAGCTGAAGAAGTGCATTTCTAGCAGGATTTGCAGGAGAATTGAAAGGCTGATTGGCACAGGAAGCAGCATGGGAAAATAAAAGCAAGAGGTAGGATTTGTCTTGGCAGGAAAGTGATGTTCCACTATTAGAAATGCCTGCAGGCCAAAAAGAAAAAAATCCTGTGCTGAGATTTAACACAGATTTTCCAACTGCTTTAAAGCTCAGACCCTACACTAAATATCTTCCTCAAGCACATACAGTTTTAGCTGTACAGAAGTTTTCTGTCATGTTCAGAGAAGCCAGAGACCAGTGCTTATTTATCCCCTCAAACTGGGATCGTGGCAGTGTCTGGTGCAGGTGGGCGAGATGAGAGGAGCAGTCAGGCGCTGGGGTGTGCCTGCCAACTGCTGCAGCCCTGCCTCCCCTCTCTTCCCCTCAAAGATTTTTTCTTTACATATTATATTATAGTGTATTTTCCTTTTTTCTTCTGTTTTTATAAGAAATGAGGACAGTGGTAGTTTAGCAACACATCTGAACAGCAGCTCCTGCCAGGTCAGCGTGCTACCAGAGGGCGCTTGGGCCTGAGGATGCAGGGAAGGGAACTTGCGGTGTCAGCCACGAAATCTGAAGCATTGCTGTAGTGCTGGCTGATCAGGCATTGCTGTATTTTTCTCTACTAATTACATGGCCTTTTCTCTCTCCAAAGCCGGGAAAATGTCCATGCTGTCAGAAGTCTTTACGTACGAGGACACTCATCCCTCTGCAGTGTGCTATCAGGAATTGCAGTGTCTGGCAAGTCCCTGCTCTCTGTAAATCTTTCCTTTACACAACAGACCTTAAGCAGTATCCCTGTATTCAGTGCTCCTGCCAGTCAGACCATTAACTCATAAGGTCCCAGTTCAAGAAGGCCTTTATGCATATGATAACGTATCTCTTTTTCTAATGATTGCACTTAGCATGCAATTGTTATCCCTAACCTGGCCTGAAGACGTACTTCTTCCTGAGTCAGAGATAAGTGGAGTGAAAAGGCAATACACAAGGAAGTGAAGGAATGCAATACTATATTTTTTCTTCTTTATTACACAGAAATTAATACAGGAAAAGAAAAAAGCAATACATGTATATTTCAGTTGGAAATACTAGTACAATTGAATGGAGATAATGAGGTTATTTCTTTTGTGCCACTTCTGTCTATCCCTGATTGCAGATATTTGCCGTGGGAATTATATTTTACTGCTTTTGTGTACAGCACCTTTTGCCACAGTAGTTCTTGATCTCATGCAGGATCTCTAGGCACTCCTATAGGACAGGTAATAGTAACTGGTAGCAAGTACAGAGGACTCCTGTTGCTCATCATTAAGGTATTTCTGAAAAGCGATGAGAGGAAATTCAGAATGACCACATGAATTAATAAAAAAAGACATGCAGGCTAGAAAGCTCAAATTATTTCATTTAAGGTAATATAAAAGACTGAGACTATATCTTCTTTTCAGAGATGCTCATTTTGTCACTCCATTGATATTTGCCCTTGCTTTAAACAGTATCTTCAGGGGCTGTATCATGATAACTGAGGTTGAACGGAGAGTCTTTTATTTTGAGATATGTAACTAATGTCTTACATCTCCAGAAGGAGCCACTGCAAATAGTCTGAACACTTCCAGTTCCTACTTCCGTGCTGTGCCTGGCTTCTGCTAGCCAACACGAGGTCATTTCATCTTAATAGTTCATTGAATTGGTGTGTTAGTAATGCATCAAAGATGATGTCTTAATAAAATGCAAGAGTGAGATACAGTCATGGTATTTGAAGGCTATGTAAGAAAAAAATGGCTGTTTACTCTGCATGGATAAGGAAGTCTGATATTTGTTCTTCTGAAAGTTGGAGGCTCCAGCTCTGGAGTAGGCGAAATGCACAATATACATTTGGTGTTATGTGAATTTTAGAGCTGGTGATAGACATGCAATCCCAGTCAGTTGGCAGGCAGAGGCTGCTGCAACCAAGTAAGCTTCCATATGCTGCCTTGTCTCAAAACTAATCTGGAAGTGGGCAGAAAATACTTTGTCATACCGTGGCAAATTCTTGGCTTCATAGCCAAAAATGCTGCTGGGGTTTGTGACTAGCATCAAACACATGGTATTAGCGTTTTTTGCATGGATGCTGGGCTGAGAGCACCCAACACATCCCATACAGGTCACGGGGTGGTCTTTAGGGGCTAGCAGTCCTTGGCCACTAGTGATTAGTGGCTGGTGTTGGAAGCAGAGAGAGTTCAAGGTGAAGGATCTCCATATACCACTACCTGTGCTCTAGGCTATCCCTCTTTTGTCAGAACACAAAGGTACAGAAAAATAAAGACCCCAAATTGACAATGGATATTTCATTAACTCCTGCTAACAATGTGATATTTTTTCCTTAATAAGTTATGATTTGTTTGCAGGAGTCCCCTTCTTTTTTGTCTCTGAGATTTTAATCTTAAAGAAACAAAAAAGGGCTCCTGTCGCCTTTTATGACAAAAGGTGATTACAGGAGTACTATACTTTGTTTCTCCTTGAACACATTTCATACTTTTTTTACCCTCTGTTCCTGTTGATCGTTTGATATTTGAATGTGTTTATCTCTGAAGGTAGCTCTCCCAGAGATCTTGAAGAACTCTTTTCCTCCAGGGTCTTAGTTTATATATTACTTACAGATGCAATACACAAAGCCTATTCTCAAATGCAATCTCTTAAGCTTGCAGAATGACTGATGAAGCTGTTGGCTCAATTTGCTGTCTGATCATTTAGCTGATAAGGTGAATCTTGACTCAGTCAGATTTTCCATGGTGGATCAATCAAGTGATGGAAGCTGAATATTGTATTTTCTCACCCTAAGATAACCAGGGAAAGGATCAGCATCACTAGACATCTATTTTGGTAGGTAGATTAAGCTCTGAAGCTTGATTTTTATCAGCTATTAATATCCATGAAAAATAACTGCATATCAGAATGACAGCATTTGCACTCACTCTGCTGTTGTGTAAATAGCTATGATGTGAAGTGCACAGGAGCCGTGAGTTGACCCTAGTGTGTTTCATACCAGTGACCCACTGAGTCAGTGTGTTTTACTGGTAAATGATTTTGCATGAGATATTGCCTACAAATGACTAACAAGTGAAACACTCTGAACTAATAATAGAAATGTGCAGTAGAACTGATCTACCCTGAGAATCACATTTTGACTTTTTCCTTTTAAAATGAATTTGATTTCATCTGGATTAATTCATTCCTTATTAGCAAGAAGACAATAGGAAAATTACTTTTAGAGGAACATAAAGGCAAAGCCAAAAAAAAGAAAAAAGCAAAAGGGAGCTAAATATAAAATATATCCTTGGATAATATTATAGCTGGTCTCTTAACAGTAAGGACGTGAGACAATTTCAAGGTTCCCTTCAACTCACCAGAACTGAATGGTAATCAAATGAAAAATGGCTTCCATCTTAGTATACTATTATTCTCCCTTAATATAGAATGTACCATCAATTACTGAAAATGCTATTCAAACTGTGCATTAAATTCTTTGAGTATACTACATGACATAACTTTTGGAGAATATTTTTTATCACACTTGCTTAGTTTACACATTATTCTTTCCCTTCAAAAAGTTTCCGAATGACCAAGAAGTCCAGACAACACCCACCCTTTGCTTAACTTTTCACATTTTATTACAAAATGTCACAAATCCTATGGAACATTGTGGATTCCAGTCCTGTTTGAAAACAAAAATATTGTCCTTTTAAAAATATATAAAAATAAAAAATACAACTTTCTGAAGCATTTTAATTAATTGCAATAATTGAAAAATGAGTGAGTTCTTTTGGTTTTGTAAAGATAAAAAGAATTTTTAGCAGTAAAAGACATAATAATTGATTTTAAATATCTTCACTGAAAATGAAAGAACCTAAGCAAATATAGCATTCAATCCATTGGCTATGTGTGTCCTAATAAAGTTTAATTAGATGTAATCACCTGCTGTCATTTCCACTTCTCCTGCCTTCTGAAAGTGTGGCATTATAAAAAACCAGCTTGCCTTTTCATACAGGAATCAATTTCAGGAAATCAAAGATGTGTTTATACAGTCTGAATTTCTGGATAAATAAAGGTTCTTGAACTACTGACCACTTTCAAAACCTCTGAGCTTCTTCCTTAGTAGATATTGCATCCACGTTCTCTGTGACTTCTAATCTGAATGACTGTTATGTGCTATTAAATCCATCACACATGGAACTGTTGCCTGTAGCTTTTCCGCATCACATCTCAAAGTTACCAAAATGAACACTCCTGCCAATCTCATGCGTATTTCTTTTTGTTTACCAAGATGGCCAGTTTTCTTGTATGCATTTTTATTAAGAAATTCCTGTTAGTTTAAAGGAAACCATGAAATGGCAGTGTTTAGTTAAAGGAGATGTACTACTGCTTGAATGCAAAAGTTATTATTCTACCTTTAGGCTGAATCAAAAAATTCCCTCTGGTCTTCTGGTGTGATTATGTTCCAGCAAAACCTCACCCAAATCTACACAAGACTGGTAGTTTATATTATGAACTTTACTACTGGAAAGAAAAAAAATTATCCACTCTTATCATTTTTAGACCTTTGTGGAATTCTTTGTACCAAATGGAAAGGAACTCTCTTATCTGCTCAGAGACTGATGTGAGAAAAAGCAATATTGCCTGTGAATATATTATCTGGATAAAATACCTGCTTTCCAATAATGTGAGAAAAGGATGATAGTGGCCATGATATCCACAGGCCTGTAAAGCTCTGCATTTTGCTGATATCTTTATTTACACACCAAGCAGAAAGATGAATCTTCCAGTTTCTAAAAAAAAAGATGCTGTGAAGTGGTTGAGAACTGGGTTTGGCACACTTTTTTTGCATCGCTCTCTTAAATTAGTCCCAAAGTCTTATGCTTGCTTGTTGGGCTTATAAATACAGACTGCTTCCTTTTCTGCTCTGGCTGCTTTCCACAATATTGGCTGGCTTCAAAGGATGGGGAAGAGGAAGAAGCATGCTGACAATGCCTGTACTTTCTGTGAATCTTTTTCACTTGTAGCCTTTAGTTCATACGAATTTCAGCTCTGAGGCATTTGCTTGTACAGCCGTCACATCACCGACAGTTTCTCCAGCTGCCCCAAATCCTTTCCAGCTCCAACTCTATTTTAAGGTCCTGGTCGCATCACATCTTCTGGGTGGAGAGAAACAAAAATAAGTGTTTATTTGCCAATGTCTTCTGGATTTACAACAACATAGCAGCTAACCCCTGCAGTTATCTGTTGGGGAAATAGTTGCCACATTGGCTTAGTTCAGAAACACCAAGCACCTTTCCTGTACTGGGGGCTTTAAATGTTTCATAAATAAGCAACTCAGGATTTGTGCACTTAATCCTTTTTGTGCAGAAACCACTGAGAATATTATTCACTTCAGAATTAAGAAACCTAAATGTATGTGTCTATACATGGATGTCGACATGTGGGTTTGAAGCGCTTGTTATAGGCAGTGGAGATCTAGTCAATGCAGGAGCCTGGAGAGCATTTCAGCTGGCCCACACAGGGAGGCTCAAGTGAGTTGCTCGCACTGAAGTACCTAGTGCTGTCTGAGGTGTAACTGAGGCATCCGCACCATGATGGTGGATATGAGGCAGGACCTACAGGAGACCCATGTCCTCCCAGAGCAGCGGTGGAAGGCCAGGAGGGATGTACTAGTGCGTCTTAGCACCAGCCACTTGTATGTAGCACCTTCCTAGCCCTCTGCTCTGAAAGGAGTTGAATTTCCCTCTCACGAGTCTCTGACTCCATTGACTATCATGTCAGCGTAGACATATGGCTCACCTGTGGACACTTACATGTAGGCATCTGCCTTTAGGTTTCATAATCTGGAGCTGAATTTCTCCATGAGACTCACCACTGGGCCCCCACTTTTACCACTTTGTACCACACCAGGATTTCACCACCAGGTTCTGGAGACCTCCTGGAGTAGGTGTCATAATAAGACACTGCATTCAACAGGAAGACTAGAAATATGCAGTCAAGGAGTTTGGTTGTGAAACGTGCAGATTTAGAGCACCCCGAGTGCATGCGTTGGAGTACAACCAGGCCTTAAGGCAGCTGAGTATACATGGGACATGGGCAAATGTACACAGACAGGGCACTGGCTAATGCAAGTTAGAGCCATCCCTAAGGCAAGTTGGTCCTAAATATTTAGTGGGACTGGTTAGCCACTTTTGACTGTTGGGTTGTTTTTTCCATATCACTCTTCAGACCCTGCACCAAGTATAGATTGCAGGATCCAAAGACTGGACCACTGTTCTTCAGTGAAAGTTATCTAGATAGCAGGCACACCACTACCTAACTTGACTGATGGTTAGGAAAACCATAAATATAAAAATAAACTCTGTCACCCAATATATTTAAAAGTGGGTATCCTAAATTGAAAAGCATTGGAAAGTACATGTTGAATACCTTGAATAACATTTGACAACGTATTTACATTTCTCTTTCACGCAACTTGCTGCCAGAGAAATCAGTAAGAAATAGCAGCAAGGCTCATCTTGTGACCAGGCTAAGATTTCTGGCCATATTGACACCGTCACTCATAGACATCCAGACTGGATGTCTGGAGTCTGGCTTTTCTGGAGTTAACCTGATGAGGAAATACAAAAGTCTATTGTGCAGAAACACGCAGAAGCCGTTCAGATCTGGAAATGTGTAGCTGCATTGGCATGGCACTGCCCTGAGCTAAAATGCTCTGCAAACACATCTGAACTGCCCTGGGCCTTGAACTGCTGCCTCTGCGTAGTGCTGGGCTACGGCTTGGGGTCCTGCTGGCTCAAGTTGGCTGTAACTCAGGTCCTTCATTACACGGCAGAAATTTGGCCTTAATGTCTAAGCATAAACAGATAGAGAAATTTCAAATGTGAGCCATCCCTCTTTTCTTCAGCTCATCTGAGTCAGACTGTATTTAATAATACATATATTCAAGACAGACTTCATTGCTCAAGTGCCAAACTGTACAAACTTTAACATATTCTCTGGTTGTTTAAGTCTTTCTTAGACAGAGATGTTTGCCGCCACTCTAATGTCTGAATACACAAAAGACTGATGAAAGCACATTCACTCTAAACTGTACAATATATTTCATTAGTGTTTTAAATAAAATTTCTTTGCTACATCCAGATTTCTTCTTCTGTTGTTAACTGATGTAGCGCTATTTCCAGGAGGGCTTTATCTCTCAACGAAGACATGTGGTTTTTAAAATTCCTTACATTGTGTAGCAGACTTAACTGATGTGGTCCATTTGTTCCCCCTCCAGCACATTACCTCCAGCATGTAAAATGAATTATTACCTCTTCTCCAGTGTAACAACGCATTATGCTCAACAGAAGACCCAAGACTTGTAGTCTATGTTCCCACAAAGTGTTCTTCCATGATGTCTGGGTGTCTCTAATTATACTTAGTTCACTAACTGGTCATTCATATTGTTCTAATAGTATTAAAATTATATATTAACATAAAAACTTTATTGAACTCATTCCCAAAGGACGTTACAATCTGAGGGTGAAACTCATTCCCATGCAGCTCATTTGCCAACCAAGAGAATACAGATTTTATGTGTGATTTATTGATGCATGGCCCAGCTGCTCAGTGTCTGCTTAGGAGATTTTCATCCTGATTGCATAAACTCTGGGTAAAACCTTGCTGCTCTCTCACAGGAGTCTCATAAATTTTTAATAGTACTATTTAAGTGTGTTAAGTGTGTAAAGCTCATGGCATTTATGTGAGAATCACTGTGCCCAGCCCTAACGTCAGAACCACTTGTGACATAATATACAGCTGCTATTTAATATCTCAAAAAAAAAAAAAAAATTAAAGATCTAGAAAGATTAAGATGAGGTGTGAAAAACATCATGTTCCTATGAAACTGCAGCAGTGTAGTAGACAAGAAGCATATAAATATTCTCTCTGAAATTAAGACTCTGTTATGCTAATTGGTAGTAAATATATACAAGTTCCTTCTACACCCTTCCTGTGATCTGTTTCCCTAAGTGAGTCAGAAGAGAGACTTACACCTATTGAATCATCGACTGTGTTTCCAATGGCATATGGGATTTCCCCCTTAAGTACCAATGCAGCCCAATCCTGCTTAGGTTGTGATAGCTGATTAGATCACAGCTTGAGACTTACACAATAATTGCTATCAACTTAATTATTTTACCTTATATTAAATGCACTATTGCGTTTCCACTATTCTCTCTCCCACTATTCAGTTCTTATCTTTCCAGTTAGATGACAAAATCACCCAAAAGCTAACCAGCATTGAAAAGGAGGCCATGAACCCCCCACTCTTGCTTATTCTTTCAGGTTTCTGTTTTTGAAGGAGAGAGAGGAGTGTCGGTTAACATATGGCTACCGTTTAGGTTAATGCTTTTGTTTTGATGATGTTGCTAAAGTGGCTTAGAAGAACTTTTTCCAGTGTTTCCACTTAGTGCAGCTATTGCCCTGGCTGTTGCGTAGGTTTATTTCTAAATAAGTGTATAGATTTTATATTAATCACATTATTGCACTATTCAGTTAGAAGATCAATACATGTGTTTTGCAGAAGTCAGTAAGAGTTTGGAAAGAGTGGACCTTGCCTGAGCCATGTATAGCTATCCATCTATCTGTTTTGTCTGCCTATCCATCTGCTATGTAATCCTTATTTTGTCTTTGGGAGGTCTTTTACTGGCTTCTCTCTTTTGAAATAACAAAAACTCAAGGGAGAAAAGGTCAGAACAGCTTTCTGGTTTTGGAGACGTGGTAAATTGGAAACCATTAACAGTGTGAGGTACATTAAGCCTAAATTATATGTTGAGACCTTGATTTGTGGTAGTGAGACACTGGAACAGGTTGCCCAGAGAAACTGTGGATGCCCCCTCCCTGGCAGTGTTCAAGGCCAGGCTGGATGGGGCTTTGAGCAACCTGGTCTAGTGGAAGATGTCCCTGCCCATGGCAGGGGGGTTGGACTACATAATCTTTGAAGGTCTTTTCCAATCCAAACCATTCTGTGATTCTATGATTTGTGCAGCAGCACAGCACTGAATTTTACACTGACATTACTTGCTGAAAAAACTACTTTATTTCCTTCAGTTTCGTATGCGCATTTGTAAATTCGTAGCAGAAATCGAAAATGCTAGAAGCTGAAAGCAATTACCTGTCCCTGCTATTTACTTGCACCGTAGTGTAGCACTGGGATATCCTGATTATGGGGCTTAGGACTTCTTGAAGAGAAGAGCCGCCAGCAGAGCCTGGGTGGTGGTATGAGTCCCTAAACTGCAGGAGTGGTGATCTGCAATGATGAGCTGTGTGTGGGAGCAGGCTTTCTCTTTTCTACAGATGCAAAGTTGTGAGGAAGGGTCCAGCTTTGCCCAGGGTAAGACCATCCCCTTTTCCAGCTGCATTTATCCTACAGGCGTGGGGCTGAATGGGAAGGGAAGGCACATTAAGTCTAACTTATTTATTGAGACTCTGATTTGTGGTGGTGAAACACTGGAACAGGTTGCCCAGAGAAGTTGTGGATGCCCCATCATTGGAAGTGGTACCCATCACATGGCCAGGGTAGGAGTATAAACAGTGGAGAGTCATTTTACTCCAGTTGAAGACTTTTGCCAGTTTTACATTACAAGATGTCCTGGTTTCGGCTGGGACAGAGTTAACTCTCTTCTTAGTAGCTGATACAGTGCTGTGTTTTGGATTTAGTGTGAGAATAATGTCGATAACACGCTGATGTTTTAGTTGTTGCTAAGTAGCGCTTATCTTAAGCCAAGGACTTTGCAGTTTCCCATGCTCTGCCAGCAAGCAGGTGCGCAAGAAGCTGGGAGGGAGCAGAGCCGGGGCAGCTGACCTGAACTAGCCAAAGGGATATTCCATACCATGGAACGTCATGCCCAGTATATAAACAGGGGGGAGTTGGCCGGGAGGGGCGGATCGCTGCTCTGGCATCGGTCAGTGGGTGGTGAGCAATTGCATTGTGCATCACTGGGTTTTTTTTTCTTTTTTTTTTCCCTCTTATTTTATTTTTTTGTTGTATTCCTTTTCATTACTATTATTATTATTATTATATTTAATTATTATTATTGTTAGTATTATATTTTACTTTAGTTATTAAACTGTTCTTATCTCAACCCACGAGTTCTGCCTTCTTTCCCCATTCTCCTCCCCATCCCACTGGGAGCGGGGGCGGGGGGGGGGAGTGAGGGAGCGGCTGCATGGTGCTTGGCTGCTGACTGGGGTTAAACCACGACACAAGAGAAACTCCTGTTCTTACTCAAAGTTCATTGAAGAAACAGCCCTGGGCACGTGTGCAATCCCTATCAGATGACTTCACACCTGGGTAGGTTAATGGAGACCGTACAGACATTTTGATCTGATTATCTTTTAAAGGCAGGGGATCATGGTGAGGTGGCCATTCTGAGTATTTGGGATCTGTCTTCAGACTTTCATATCACTCGCCATTGAGCATTCCCTGTTTGCAAGAGAGTGCAGCCCTGTACCGTGAGAGTCTGTCCTGTTCCTCTCAGTGATTACATATGAAAATGTCAAGCATTCTTCTGAATACCTTTACCAGCAAAATTACTCAGGCTAAAAGTCACTTCATCTTTTAAACTGTATGCATATATATATATATATGAGATCAGAAGGAAGACAGAGCCAAACTGTCTGCATTCAGTCATTAATTTCTTCTGTGTCTCCTTCTTATGAAATCCATTTTGCTAACCATGATCTACCCTTTTAAATCCATGCAGACTCTCATGAGTCACTTTGTACTTGTCAACATGTTCTAGCTTGTTGCTGACCAGTGATACCAAATCTTCCTCCATATCAATGTGAGATATAAAAAAATCCTCAGTTTTTTTCCCTTGGATATCTACATTTTTGAGAAGGATTTTATTAGCCTATTTTGGGCTCTCATTTTTAGTCCTCTTTTAGACCATTATTTTGAACAATCTTGCCTTTTTAATGATCATTCCAATGGAGTAGTATAAATATTTTATTTAAAATGTATTCCAGCAGAAGCAGAGTGAACATTAACTGTCTATAAGGGTTAACCCATTAGTGAAAAGGATGCCTGATAAATTGAAAGTGTGGCTCTTAGCCAAGACAGATCAGTATATTCTGAGCATTCATTTTCTGCCTTAGGAGTAGCAAATCATGTTGCCTGTATCAGATGTGATACAGCTTCTGAAAGAAGCAACCTCAGAGGCAAATTCATACTTTGATATTCAGAGAACTATCCACTGACTGTACACGTGAATTAAGGGCATGCCTTACTTACAAAGTTATCATTGTATCTGGAATTGTAAATTGTAACTGGGAAACAAAAAGAAACCATAAACAACTTTAAAACAAGTCAGATTCCATTTTCAAAATATATGTGATATGCGAATTAATGTAAAATGTTGGGGAGGTATTTATTAAGTGCTCTTTGTCATATTTTAAACATTTTCAGCCATATTTTCTTCTGTCCTGAGTACTAAAATCAGTAATGAAGACAGTAGTCAGATGCCTTGGTGGAGTTGTTAATCCAAAAGCATTCCCACAGTCTCAGTATGGATAAGTAAAGAACTGCCAATCAAGCTGTCTGGAAGTGAACCTGTCATAGAACAATATATGTTTTAAGAATAATTAAACAGCAGTTAACCTTTCTGTTTTAAAAGAAAATAAAGATTCCACACTTTTTTGCTTTACAAACTCATTTTTCTTTATAATCTCTATTGCATAATTCCCTACCTGCAAACTTTACTCCAGTTCAGTGGCATTGTATTTAATTTACATTGTGTTTAATTTACACTGTGTTTAGTTTACATCAGTGTAACACCTGCACAAGAGCAAGGAACAGAGGTCGTGCTTTGACAAATCCAGGCCATACTGAGTCTAGTCAAATTCTTTCCAAAAGAAAAAATATGTAGAGCCCCAGTGCTAATATTGCTTTGATGTACAGGAATTTATGACAGATCGCACTGCTCGTGTACTACAGCGACAGAGGGCTACAGGGAAGCTTTTTGGGGGCCTTCATTTTCTTCTGGCGGATTATGCAGAAAGCATACAGAAAGCAAAACACACCTCCTGGGCATGGTGAACACCTGTGTACTTGCTGTCCACTTCACCCAGTCATGTTGAATAAAACCTTCACCAAGTCCTGCACTATGTGGGGACCCAACACCAGTGCCTCCAGTCCACCAGCATTGGTCTTAGCATCAGAGCCAAGCATATAGAGAAGGGAGGGTTTTGTGTAATAGGACTGGGAAGATTGCAGTAGCCTGCCCCAGCTTTCTCTGCCTCTTCCTCCTCCTCCTCCCTTCTCAGCTCATGAGGTGCCTTTTGCCAGCACCCAGGCAGCCGAGAGCTGTTAGCAACAAGGAGAAGGACACCGGTCCCTGGGGCAGGTGAGGCTGAAGGCGACAGAGGTGAACAGGGGTGGGGAAGCACATCCTTGGAGAGAAGGATGGAAGAAGGGAGGAGGGGAAGAAGGGGAAGGGCAGAATTAGAACATTATGCTCCTGAACACTCTTTAACTCTTTAGCACTCTACAATAGCCCCTTTTCACTTACTTATCAAAGTTATTTTCCATAACTATTGAGAGGCGATTCTTATTCAACCACATGCCATTGTCTTTCCTGATAAAAGACATTAAATTTGTTTCGCATGTGGAATTGCCTCAATTTTCTCTATAAAATTACTTTATATATTCAAGTATTGCAGGACAAGCTCACACATGAATATAGCAGGCTCTGAAACATCTAAACTCCGCATTCCTGACATGCAGCCTACTGTTCATTAAGGAAAAGCTCAATATATTTTAAAGAACACAGAAAACTCATGTGTGCATACAGTTATGGGGGATGTATACATTTATGTATCTTTCATATATTTAAATTATATTTGTAGAATAGGCCTAATATGTAGAATGTGCTTGTTTTGAAATATGTGAAATGCACTGTCAGTATTCATTTTCAAGATTTTCTAGTGGATGTTTGCTATTGTTCAGGCAATGCAGGAGGAACACATTTGTTGCCATTTTGCAAAATACAAAATGATTTCCCAGTGAATGTTCTTTATTTGCTCTGTTTTCGTTAAATTTTCTGGCATGAAGAAAAGCATGTCAACAGTTCATGTAGAGCATGCAAGTAAAATTTATTTTCCCCAGTATGATTATGTACCCACCACAGTACTCTTGGTATTTCAGCAGTCTATGGAGAAACATCCTGTATATTCATGCACTGACTTAGGAAAATTATCATTCTTATTGGCTTCCAGCTGTTCAAAGACATTATATACCTATCCACAAACAAATTGTAACCACTTTGGGCTTATAATTCATCATTCATTAGAACTTTAATACAACCTTCTTTTTTTTCTTTCTCAGAGACCAGACAAGATTTGCAAGTTTGGCAAATAGGAACAAAATAGCATGAAAGAAACTGTACTACAGTATGGAAATCAAACCTCCAGAAATAAAATTCCAGCAACAACAGTTTTCCAAGATGTTTTACATATAGATCTTATTTTCTAATTTATTTTATTTTGTTATGTATTTCTATAGTTAGACCACTTTCTACAGAATTTCTGGGCATATGTGTTTCCTTTGCTGTTTATAATAGGACTCCAAAGTGGCCAGAAGTCCAAGGTGAATCCATCTTCATCTCCTCTTGAAAGAGAACATCCAAATGCACCGAAATAGCTTTCAGCTTTTAAATGTAGCATTTTGTTTGAACAGAAACTGCATCTGTAAGCTTTTTTTGAAATAGCAAGCTGTTGGCTAAGACCAAATGTTGGTGCAGGGGTTTGTAAACAGTTTCCCTGTTTTGCCTGCCAAGTGCATTTTTGCAATGTGAGATTTTTTCCTTCAGGCCTCCTCTCAGTCCAGCAGAGACCTCCTGGGCTGTAAGAAATCCCATAAAACCTCCTCTGGACCCTAAAAGAAGTCTTTCTTTTAGTAACCTGTAAGGCTTGGATCCCCTAGGGACCTGCTTCCTGAGCCCACAAAGTTTTGGCGGGACTGCAAGTTCAGTCCTTGCTGGCTCCCCCACATCCTCCATACCCCTGCACCCTTGAAGCCTCCCCTCCTGTGAGCACTTCGTTGCCTTTAGGAAAGGGGAAACTCATGTCCTTGCAAAGGGAGCAGCACACACTGAAACCAGCGTACTGCTGGCAGGATATGGTGAGCAGAAGCCTTCCTTGCCACCCAGCCACACCATGTTAAAAGGAGATGCCATCGCTGTGAGCAAAGTAAAACAAGTGCCATCTGTCACATCTTGAAACAAGCCCAGTAGTATGTTCATGGCATGAGAGCAATCAGAATTGCACATATACTAAACAGGGAATTATTTTTTGCCAGCTGCCTTTTATTCAAAACCAGAATTTGCAACTGGTATAAACTACCACAAAAAAAATACCATGCACGTAGCAAAAAAAGATGGAGTAAGATGTACTCTGACCCCTTACCATACTGAACTTGCTTTATCACCATAAACTGCTTACTTTTTTCCTTTTGTGTAGTTACAGTTCCTGTGTGAATTAGCAATTGCAACCAGTGCTTTTAGAGTAGCACCTTAAAGATTCATTGTTTCAGTCAGCGTAAAGCAAATCCAAGAACTTCAGCTTGGCAAAGCCTCCGAAAATTTATAGTGAGCTTGTGTGCTCTGTTTTTAAACATGGGCAGCAATATCCTTTGGAAACCTTCTATATTTAAATGCAGACAGTGATTATTTACTCACTGACCACAAATGCTCCATAAATGTCTAGGTACAGTAGCTGGTGTGCAGGAGTTGGACTGAGATGGTCGTATTTGAAAATTGATGTCCAAATACCATTGGCAGAGGTCCGCTGGGGAGAGGCAGTGGAAACAGAGTAATTCCCTTATGCGCAGTGCATGCTTTTCTGTAGGTTTTGGTCCTGTGTGAAACAAATCTATGCTACAAATCACTGTCATATGGTCCTGGTGCTAGTTGCTACTGCAAGGGGCAGTTGCTTCCCTCACAGACCTGGGCTACGTTTGGTATCCTCAGCACTTGCTCAATTCAGTGGGGGCTAGACACAGCCAGCAATCGCAGAGAAGTGCTTGACCTCCTACAGTAGCAGCATTACTGTTATCTCACTCTGTTAACAATAACTTGACTGATTCCTTCTTTTTTTCTCTCAGGAGTGTGAGGGAGATCTAGATCTTCTCTTTTCAGACCCTAAAGAAGCATCATAAGCTGGGCTGGGAGGAACAAGAAGGTGGCAGGTAAGCAGAGCAGAATCCTCTGCTTGGTGGCTGCTTCTCGCTGCCCCTGTGAATTTCCTTTTTTAAAGGTAAGAGCATGGCAGTGGCATGGCTTATGTGAGTACTTACATGAGCACAAGCACAGGTCCGAGTTACCTGTATTTGTGCCATAGCAAGCACCCTGATAGTATTATCTGCAATACTACTCAACATAGTTTGAGTTAAGACTGCCATGCAAGTAAATGGCCTACCTATGTGCATTGGGAGGTGTCTTGGAAGATGTTACAGACCTTGTCAGACCAATTTGAGCTAATAGTTGGGTATGAAAGTAATGACCCTACCAGCTATGGGCTGTGGCAGCCCCAGGAGATGGGTCAGGAGTGGCAGTGCCGTGCCCCAGCCTGGACCTCTGCCTGCTGGGACCTGCCTGCTTGAGGCATGGCTCTTTGGACAGAGGGTAAGAAGGAAGCCAGTGGTGGGTGAAGGGCTGGCAGAAATGCTCCCCTAGATGATTCCCTCCCTCAGATGCCTTGTACGGTGAAGTGTAACATTGGATTTCTTTCAGAAGCCTCAGAGGCTATTGTTTTGGTAAATCTGAACTGGGATATTTTCCCCCAGAAAACATCCAATGTAAATATCCATTACAAGCCACTGGAGTAGATTGAAACGTTGCATTTGAATTGCTTATAATAGCTAATCTGTTGACCTACACAAATGGTTAGCTGCAATTTCTAAGCTGGTTCTATTAGACTTTATTTAATGAGACACTTTATTGCATTATAAAACTGCAGACCCCCTTGTTTGTGCAGTTTCAACTTCTTTACTTTGTTATTGAGACATTGCCATCACACTGTTTTGGTGTCTGTAATCTGTTCTATGGATCACAAATGGGCATCAAAGGACTTTTTTTTTTTTTTTAATCAGTCTTTGTTGTTACAAAGGCTTTGAGAGAGTTTCTGGTATTTTTGTACAGGAGCCTTGTAGGAGAGAAAGCAATGAATAGGCTGGAAAATGAAAAGCTCCTTCCCAAGTACCATAATATCATGCTACCCTCAAGTTGTATCACAGTGAAAATTACTAGCTAGGGAGTTTTATTAAAATATTATTTGATATCAATCTGCTTATTGCATTATATGAGTGAAGGTTCAAAGCGACATGTTTGCATTGGCTGCCATAGAGGTGCCATTTTCTCTGACAGGCATATGTTACTCGATTATCATTATCCTGCATTTCTTCATTTTCTAGACCAACCCTTAATAAGGTTTCCAGCACCGAAGGCTCTGTTCAGCAGCAGGCTGGGTAGCCTCCTCCTGCTCTTTCTTCAAGGGACCTGAGACCACCTGGCTCCTTCCAGGACTCGGTCTCCATTGAGAAATGATCAAGTAGTTCCCCAACAGTTCAAGTTTCTCAAAAACACACTGCTATTTTAATGTTGGTGGTATTTTTTCCCCTAAACATTTAGACTGTGTCATGGTAACAGCTACTTTTAGTTCTAAATTTGTTTTCCCATCCTTCATTTAAAAAAAATGACAGTTTCAATTTATTCCCTTTAAATGTAAAATTCACTATTTTTAACTTTTAGTAACTATAAACAGTTACACCAATAGTTTGTGAACTGCTTTGGATTTCCTATGCAAATGTAAATTATTATATTGATTGCTAAAAAAGATGTTTGCGATAACAATTGATCATATTAATTATGAAGAGGCACCTAAATGTTCAAGATAAAAGCAGATGTACAGTAAGCACAACATGTGTTGTAAGCTTTTTAGCAGGGGGATGACAACAAGAGGGGGAGCAGCAAAGTTAGCATTCCCAGTACATATTTAAAAATCAAGAAGTAAGCTAAAAATAATCATATCATAAATGGGTAACAGGGGTAATCAATGGTCCAGTTTTTCTGTCCAGTTAACTTTAGTAGGTCTGCATGGTTGCAAATCCGATTGAATAATCGAATATACAAATTCTTGATATTAACAGTTGAACATTTTATTGTCCAAGTCAGGGCTAAAGGCAAGGACATTTAAGATCCTTAAATGTAACCTTTAACAAATGTACCGCAATTAATTGTTACTACTATTATTATTACTACTATATTTGAAGAGTACTGGAAGTCAAATGCAGTGGATTCAAAAATAGGTACTTCCCAAGTGCAATTGAATGATTACTTAGTTTGGTCAAACTAAGAAGAGGCTTAATTCTGCCGTAGAAATCCAACATTCCTTTTTGGAGTGGTCTGATCAGCAAGTAAATTACAGTCAACCAAATTTAAGGAAAATAGTACATGCAAGTCTTTTGCCTATATAAGCAAAACACAGGATCTTCATGGTTTTTATTAAAGAATAAACTCCTCTACTCAAATTCTGATTACCAACTGATTCTTATCAATCTTTATTCACCTTACATATATTTATAAGGGAACAGGACTATGTACATATATAAAATGGTGCAATTAATTAATTTTATAAAGGAAATCAATATTTTTGTGACCTTTTTTTGCACTTTCTAAGTCTGGAAAAAAACAGCAGTATTACCTAGTAGTATTGAGACTTTACAATAAAGTTGAAACATGCTGCTAGTTTTAGCTCTGAAGTGGTACTGCTTTATGCAGGATGGTTAAGGCAAGATATGTACTAGTACCTAGCTTGAGAACAAAAAGATTTATAAATGGATTGTGCTTATTATCAAGAAACTACACCTTACCATGGTCCAAAGGAGAAACATGTATAATAGACACAGATATGGATATTTCATATCAGTTTATTCTATACCACACCTTCCCCTTTTTGTTTTAAGGTGAGAGTATGAATCTCTAAATGTCACTGTGAGTATTGCTTTACACAGAACCTGCTGGATTGCCTGATCCAGGAAAGCTCTTTTCACTCTGTTGGTGGAACTAACCATGTCATTAAAGTTACGGTTTGTCATACATCCGCTTCTGGATCAGGGCTGTTAGCACTGGATAATAGCAGTAATTCATACTAAATAGTATGTCTTCTTTGCAGAAAACTCATGATAAAATACTTACCTTATTATACCTCTCTAATCTTAATGTTCTTTGAATGTTTTAAACAATTTATGTAACAGTCTTTGCTGCTGTAAAGTATAATTGCAGGTTTTCTTCCTTGTCTGGTGCAAGGGTTACAAACACATTCTGTAAGATCATTACATTATCTCAAATACCTTAAGAAAAGCTTCTCTCTGATCAGCTCAATGTTCTGGATACTGTAGGAGATGCAGATAATAGTATAATTCACATAAATTTGTATTAATGATACTGAATTTCCTTAAAAGACTAAATTTAATCTACGTTTCAAAAAATGAAAAAGTGTGACCAACATTTTTCTGATAGGCGCCCTAGCTGAGCATGAGCTTTATGGCTGTTTGTTAAAGTATGTAGAAAATAAAAACCTTTTCTTTAAGATTTGGGGTAAAACTTGAAAATTGTAAATGCATCTACGCAGCTGAGGTCCCGTTCTCGAAAGGCACTTGGAGCACACCTACATTGCCATGTGCTTTCATGTTCCAACTCACCTGCTTCTGCTGGCACAACATCAAGTCTTTCACACCCCTAGTGCAGAGCCTGCTCATAGCTTTTGAAGGCTATTCCTCCCTCAGGCTACAGTTACAAAGATTTGGTGTTAGGGATGCTGGGGGGTGTAGTGTCTCAAAACTTGCATCCATTTTAGGAAATATTTCTTAGATTATTGTGTAAAACTGAGTCCATCTTTTCTCTCCCTGTAAAGTGTCAATGGCTTTAATTCAGCTCTAGCCTTATTTGAGGCACTCCTGAGACTGCACACCGGTCGTTTTCCTTCCCTCCATCTCTCTGCCATTGATTCCAGCTGCCCTCTATACTTGCCAAGAGCTCGTACAACAGGCAGATGTTCTGTGAGATGCTGGATCCTGCACAGATTAGCTCTTCAGGTGTAAGGTGTATTCAGGAGGGGTAGGATCATATCAGCGTGGAGACCTGAGGTGACACGCAGCACCTCCAGATCTTCCATCCCAGAAGGCAGATACATTTCATCAGCTTGCCCTAAGCCTCCAGGAATGGGACACCTATGCCCTGCAGTGGAAACAGTTGCCCTGTAGAGCTGGTTACCCCTAACTGCTCTAAGTTCATGACTGGTTCAGTACTGGCAAGTCATTATTTCTGGGCTAGCGAGGATGCGTGAGACAGTCAATCGTGTGGCTTGTGTGTGGATAATGGGTATAACTAACGTGCCTGAAATAGCAGCTGGCTTTCTGATAATGGGCTTCCCAAAGTGTGCTGAGTGTCATTAATGGTATTCATGGCTGCAAGTCACTTGCCAGAAAAAGTAAGGAAATACATTTATCAGAATCCAATGCAGACAAGCATCAAAATGAAATATGCAGGAAAGGCACAGGAAGAAAGGGTATCCACCTTGGGAATTTCAGGGGCCAAATTCAGTTTGTTTTGCATGGGCCGTTCTCTAGTACTATGTCTTCTGGACACAGAGTGAACCCTGACAGGCTGCTGAACAAGGAGCACAGGAGAGCTGAAAGCACAACTGGCACCCTCTAAACCCCTGTGCCCCCACCCAGGCAGCATGCCGAGAACACGCAGAACCAGCACCCCAGGAAAAATAGCTGTGTGAAGTTTACCACTCAGGTTACCTGTAATCCTTATCTTTTTAAGGAAAGATTGTCAGTTATGTGTCTGCTTTCTCTGTCTCATTTTCCCTGTCCCTCCATGGAGTCTGCCTTGGATCACGGAAGACGAAGGGAGAAAGAGGAAATATGTGACCTGTCCCCAAAACTGAAGCAAAATCCCATTTTACTACATGCAGTATCCTTGACAATAACAATCTCATTGGTCACAATGAAATCAGAAATCGTTCCCTGTAATGCCTGCATCAATAAACACAATGAATGTCAGTTACCAGGGTCTGGATTTCATTCCTCCAGGTCCACGTCTTCTTCAGTCTTTTCCCTAAGCCATCCTCATCCCGGGATGCCACACAGCCTGTTCTTTTCTGCAGGCTGATCCTGAGCTTTTAACTCCCTGGGTTGTTCCCAAAACTGCATTCCTTTTCTGCTGCAGGCTTTATCTCCTCCCTGTAAAACTCAGCTTGACTGTGTTGAGAACCATGCCTTAAAATGAAAGCCTTTTCTATACTGACCACAAAAATTAAATAGAATTCTGGAGCCTTCCTCCAGGCAGGCGGCAGAGCACTGAGTGATGGGTATCACGTAGTTTGGGGCACCTGAGCAGGAATGTACAGAGGGTTGTGATCAGCGACACCAAGTCCAGCTGGAGGCCAGTCACTATTGGTGTACCTCAGGGGTTGATACTGGGACCAATACTGCTTAACATCTTTAGTGACCTGGACAATGGGACAGAGTGCACCCTCAGCATGTTTGCTGGTGACACAAAACTGGGAGGAGTGGCAGATACACCAGATGGTTGTGCTCCATCCCTCCAGAGGGACGTCAGCAGGCTGGAGAAATGGGCAAACAGGAATCTCATGAAGTTCAGCAAAAGGAAATGCAAAGTCCTGCAGGTGGGGAGGAGTAACCCCATGTACCATTATATTCTGGGAGCTGACCAACTGGAAAGCAGCTTGGTAGAAAAGTAGCTGAGGGTCCTGGTGGACACCAAGTTGACCATGAGGCAGCAATGTGCCCTTGTGGTAAAGGTGGCCAACAGCCTCCTGGGCTGCATTAGGCAAAGCATTGGCAGAAGGTCGAGGGGGGCGATCCTTCCCCTCTGCTCAGCCCAGGTGAGACACACCTGGAGTGCTGCGTCCAGTCCTGGGCTCCCCAGTGCAAGAGAAACAGAGATATACTGGAGCAGGTCCAGCAAAGGGCCACGAAGATGATTATGGGCTTGGAACACCTGACATATGGAGGGTGAAGGTAAGAGAGCAGGGGCTGTTCACCCTGGAGAAGAGAAAGCTCTGGGGGGATCTCATCCATGTGTATAAGTACCTGACTGGGGCAAGTAAAGAGGATGGAGCCAAACTCTTCTCAGCGGTATCCAGTCAAAGGCCAAGAGGCAATGGGCATGAACTGAAATACAGGACATTCAGTTTAAGCATAAGAGTAATCTTTTTTACTGTGAGGGTGGTGGAACACCACCAGAGGTGGGAATGCCTGCAGATGTCAGCATGTGAGGGTCATTCATGGAGTTTTAGTATTGTCAGTAATTTGGGCACATTGGCAACGTAGTTATATTGGTTAGGGGCTTAAGTTACATCAAAAATCATTAGGTACTTTCAGATACTTTTTAATGTTTTCCCTTATATTTGTTTTAGCTGCTTACTTATTGAGACATCTTTTGCAAAGGTGAAAGTTTTAAGTAATTCCAATTTTTTAAGTCTTTTTCTAGTTAATGCTCTAATTTTATTTATACTTCAATATCAGCACAAAAAGGCAGCAATAAGTCAGACTATTTAATATTTGTGTAATTTGCCTTTTTCGTTACATTGGTAATTGTGTAGCCCTTTGCAACTGATTTACAAAACTCATTTTTGTGCAAATAAAGCAGTTATAAGCACTAATTAGAGTATTTTATTTTAGCAGCACATGAAAAACAAAATTTTGAACTTGGGTACCTATATCAGTCCAGAGCTTAAAGCCTCAGCATACTGGGAAATGGTGTCTCTTTGTTTTGAAGTAGGTTACAGAAACAGGAAAAGGCAAGGAGGTAGCCCCAGGAAGTCTGCTGTCCGGTGGGGTTTGTATGTCTGTTTGGCACAAGGATGCTGGCATGACCAAGAGTCTACAGATCATCTTCTGCTAACTGTAAGCTTGTTTGCTGTAGTTCAAGTATCCGAGATATAGAACCTTAAAAATGTTGTCTTCTAAGGGAAATAGAGAAAATCTTCCTGCCTCCTCAAAACATTAGACGACTAAATCCAAAGGCACACAGACACATAACATGGGCAACAGGCAGAATGCAGGTTCCTCAACCCACAAACACAATCCATAAAACTCCCACCTTCCCTTTTGGTTATTTGGAAGGCTGTAACTACCAAAGTGCTTATCTATAATTACTTAGGTACCTAAATTTCTGATACTGAGCATACACGGAATTGCTGCCAACTTGCCTAAACTAATTGTGCTCATGTTTTGTCTGATTCCTAAATCTGTTTGGGACTGACAGACCAGGTAACCTGAGTTACCAGGTAACTTCCTGAAGGGCCCATTTCCGTAGGCAGGCTGAGACGTCCTCCTCTCCTGCTGAAGTCTGCCACTGTGCCAACATGAGAGATTCATGGGGCCACAAACAGAGCAAGCAGAAGGGACCATGTCTTCTGCACTGTCCTAAGGTGGATACTCCCCAGTGAGGCTGACAACAAATGGCTACCCCTCTGCGGCAGGATGTCCTACTATTTTTTCTTAACATTTGTTAATAAGAGTGCTAAAATGCATCTAAAAAATTCAATTGTTGGTATACTCCTTTTGTCTCATGTATGAACTTTTTGATCTGATGTTCAGCAATGTGACAAATAGCTTTCAAGATAAGGCACCTTTTTAATAAAAGGAAAATAAAGAAAGAGAAAATAAAAGAGCAGTGTGCAGGGAAGATAATGCTGTATAGACTGCATCTCCGGTCTGCCCAGTGCTCAGTTCTGGCAAGATTGGTATCACTTTTTTAATGAAATCACATCACATTTTAATGTGACTCATACACGTTTATGTAACCCTTAGTAGGAACACCTCAGTCTCAGGCATGCATTGGTGACCGCTCCATCTAAAAGGATCAGAACCTACCCTTCCTTCCTCCCAGACGGCACAGGCAAATGCTACAGAGCCACCAAGAACAATGCGGTAGGCTCAAGCATTTTCCATCTATTCAGAACGATACGGAAGTTTCCAGGGCTTGAATGACCAGGAGCCTGAAGAAGTTGTAATATCTTACTATTATCAAAGTTATTTTAGGTCATTTCGGGTTTTTATTTGCAGGAGATATTCTCCTTGCCACCTTCTAAAGCTCTTTTTAATCACAAACGTGTATGCAAACATGGATAGTGAGTGTCAGTCACTGAGCAAAAAAAGCGAAGTTCAAAGACCTAAAAGCTGAGGCATCTCTTGTAACTTAGAGGTAATTGTTGGCACAAATCTGCAGTTACTGAGAAACATTCCAGTCCTCCAGAACTGAACCCTCAGCCCCACCATCTGCATATTTCTCCTACCTAGCTTTTAGGGAACAAATAAGAACAGGAAATAATAAAAAAATACATCTCTTCGTTAGAACACTCACAGAATAAAACCTTTCCTTAGAAATATTATACTTCTTTTGCTTTTGATTAATTCTAGGGTGTTATTATACATGCTTCAGCTGACCTCCATGCTGCAGCATCAAGTAAGAAGAAAGGGTGCTTCCCTGAAAATCAAGATTCGATTAATTTAAAATTCTCTGGGGGAAAAAGCTGTAGATAGAAAAGAACTGGCAGGAAGTTTATATGCTGCCGATGTGATATATTCACCATAAAATGCACATCTAAATCAGGTGACTGCTTTCTTCCATTACTAGCATTGGGATACGCAGAAGCAGTTGTTCAGTGTAAAACAGCTCATGTGAGTAAGAGAATGCAATTAAATTAACTTGAGCCAGGAACCCATGCAAGCTTTTCCTGTAGCACAGAAATGGGGAATTACGGAGTGTCATTGCCTAAAAGGATTTATTTGTGAAGTCTTACATAAGACAGAGAGAGGCATACATACTCCACTCAATGATGTGAATATTGTCAGCTATTTAATATGTAGCACACTTATTCCTGAGAAGCCAGTGATATTTAGAAAAAATAGGACTTATCCCTCATTTTGAAACATATTTCTGGAGCAAATCCAAACCAGCAGCTGGGGTTTTATGACTCCTGCAGGACCCTGAAAAATCCCACATTCAGTCCTAAGGAACTTTTACTCACATTCAAAGTGATGGCACTATTAAAAAAATAGCTAGAAAATGGCTTATTGTGGACTGAAGAGTAGGGCAATCTACTACTTTATTCCTCTGACCTGCAATTTTGCAGAACTCCAGTGCTGGCAAAAAATTAGCTGGAGGATCAGAACTACAATGTTAAGGCTCAATGTTTGTATTTTTTTCATTCGTAATGGAAAGGCTAGGAGTAAGAGCTGGACATCAGAGGTAGTAGGTAAGATTTAGGACATGGATGACATACAATCATCTGAAGTTTTATTTCATTCCATAGCACTTGAAAGCCCAGGTTTCTTTTAAGAAATGGCAGAGGTTAGGAGAGTAAGTGCCAAAGAAATTTTTTAAAAGTAGTTACATGGCTTCTAAACCACTTCATTGCCTTGAAACCTGTTTCCTGGCTGTGTATTCTCCAGCAGCTCTCGGGACAGTTTTCAGCACCTGCTCCTTGTGTGGGTGCCTGCTGGGCCGAGCAGTGGCAGAGTCTTGTCCCATCTGAACCTGCCCGGGCAGTGCAGTTGCTCTGCCTGCACGCCCCAAAGGCATCTTCTGGAAGCTTTGCCCCGCGAGCAAAGCATTTGGCTGGAGATCTTTATTTTATAATGCTTAGAAATTCACATGCACACTCACATTTTTCTTAAGAAATACCAATAAAAACCCCCCAACATTATTTAAGTAAAGGGACTATGAAAGGAAGGAGAATATTAGCATAAATATGTCTCTTCTTGAAGAAAGGACACAAGACTGTGGTTCAAAGACGCAGGAAATCCAAATTTAGTGCCCCCAATAACGAAACAAAAATATCAGTGGTCACATGATTCAAACCTGACATAAACCCAGTCTGACGCTTCTAACTTGGTAAAATGTTTTTGGTTTGTTAACATCGTGCTGTTGTTTTTTGTTCTAGATCAGGTAGCACCTGTCCTCTCGCAGGCAGCAAGAGAGTTGCCGGCAAAAGCAACTCTTTATTGTATACTCTTAATTCAGCAGAAATCCAAAATATGCCTACTCCTCGTTTGGATCACTGGTACTGGTCGGTGATCCTGCCACGCGCGACTGCAGCATTACCGAGGACGAGACCACGGCCCAAGTGCAATCCAGGAAAAGCCAGTAGCTGCAGCTCTCATCAACGGGATTTTAATCAAGGCGTTTTCATGAGTATCAAGACACGCGTTCTGCTTGATGCGCTGGCACAAAGTCAACGCAGAAAAATGCTGTGTCAGAAAACTGTCATTGTGTTTACAGCAGAAATTAAATCCAGGAAACCCTTCAAATCTTCATCTGAATGAAGGGCTCACGTGCAGTTGTTTGACCATGTAAAATTATATAATTTCTATAAATATGAGGAAATGACAGACAATACAAAAATAATCACAACATAACTGCTAGGCAGGATGAAGCTCATATAGCAGTCCACCCCCAGAAGTGCCTTGGGAAAAAAAAATCTTCACTTGCATTACTATCATTATTTTAAAAAAACATTCAAACCTGCCACTTTGAATTTTTATAGTGGTTTTTTTCTGTAAAAAATAAAAGGAATATTTAATCGCCACAGCATTAGTCTCCTGTTAGGACATGGCTGTGTCAGAAATAATTTTAGTGGTGAGATCCGAGGTCTTTTGGTCAAAAGGTCGTAAGGAATTGGCTGTAATAACGACAGAAATCCGACCTGTCACAACCGGGTCCTGGACTCTTTATGGTGCAAATTCCGGTTTATTTGATCAAGGGGCTGTCAGTGCCGTTCCTTGGGAGCCTGCCTGTATTTTAACTCTGTATTTCCTGGCTTTCGCACATGTGGGTGCGGGCAAACTCGCCAGTCGGGAATTGGGAAGGGAAGGGGGACGAGCCCATTTTAATGCTGCATCCGTGAAGCAGGAGCCGCTGGCCGAGGCGAAGGGCAGGGCGCGATGGTCGCGCACGGCAGCCGACGCCGTGCCCCGCATTTCGGGCGCCCGGAGGGGCCAAAACTCGGATCCCTCCACAAGTGAGGAGGCGGCGACCCCGGGGGCGCGCGTTTCACGCCCCCCTGCCGTCCCCGCGGCCGTGAACACGCGTGTCACAGCCGCACCCACAGCCCCCCGCCCCCTCTCCGCCCGCGGCGTGGGCACGGCGGGGCGCGGAGCGGCTCCCCGCGGCCTGCTCCCGGTGCGGCGGCACGGCGGCCGAGCGGCAGCGGCGGCCCCCGCCCCGCCCCGCCCCACCTGGTCCCGCCGTGCCCGAGCCGGGGCCGCCCGCGGGCCCTCCATTGTGCAGCCGGCGGCTCGGGCGGTCCCACCTGCCGGCGGCGAGGAGGGCGGGCGGGGCCGGGACCAGGCGCCCCTCCGCGCCTCCCCCCCCCCCCCCGCAATCCCCCCTCCTGTCCCCGGCTGAACCGGGGCGAGCCCGCCCCGCGCCCTCCCGTCCCTCCCTCCCGTCCCTCCAGCTGGCGGAGCTCCGCCGCCTCCCCTCCCCCCGTCCTCCCTCCCACCGCGCGGCCGCCGCCCCTCCGCCGCTGCCCGCCGGAGCCACCGACTTCCCCCGCGCGCGGGTCGCCGCCGCCGCCGCGCCCTGCCATGAGCCGCCCCCGCCGCAGCAGCGCTGAGCGGGTGAGCGCGGAGCCATGCCGGGCTGGAAGAAGAACATCCCCATCTGCCTGCAAGCCGAGCCGGAGCGAGGTGAGCGCGAAGCACCGGGGGCGGCAGCCACCGCGAGGGAAGGAGGGCGGGGGGCTGCCGCGCAGCCGGGTGCCCCCTCCCCCCCCCCGCTCCATCCCGGGGCACGGCGGCAGCCACCCCGCGGGGGGACGGGCGGGCGGCCCCTTGCGCCTTCCATCTTGCTCCGCCGCCGCGGCAAGAGCAGGGGCCGCGCGGGGCGGCGGCAGGAGGCCGGCACCCGGGGGCCGGGCCGGGGTGGGGGGACACCGGGCCGGGCCCCGCCGCCTCCGCGCCGGCAGCAACTAACTTTTCTCCGCGGTGCCGCCGCCCGCGCTCCCCTGGGCTGGGCTCCTAAAGCCAGGGGGGCGTGAGCCGGAGGGGGGTGGGGGGGCTCCGAAGTGACTTCGCGAAACTTCCCCGCGTGGGGTTCTGCCCCCGGGCCGCCGCTCCTGGCGGCGGAAGGCGAGGCTGGACCTGTCCTCTCTCTCCCCGGGGGGCGCCGGCACCGCGGAGCCGCGAACGCCCGCTGCGAACCGGCAGCGATCGCGCCTTGGCGCCGAGCAGTGCCCGCAGGAGCTGCCCCGCCAGTCCCGCCATCGACCGAGGAGTGGCCTCGGGTCCCTAAACCCCGGCGTAGGGGTCGGTACTGCCGGAAGGCGGATAGTTTCTGGTCACTTTTCAAAATAAACAGCCTCTTTATTCTAATAAAAAGGTAACTTTGCCATTTCCTCAAAGAGGGCTTCCGTCATGGGAGGCTGTCATGTCACTGCTCTGTCCTCAGTCTGTGAGTCAAAGGAAAAAAGGCTAGTAAGCCATTTACGCTTGGGAACTTTCAGGTATGCCCGTCGTCGTATATCTTTGATTTACAGGTCGTTAATTCCGTGGTAGCGTATGGAGCCCTGAAGTAGGACGTGTGGTTTTGGTTGCCACCGTATTGGATAGATAGCTGTACTGCCGGGGACAAAAAGTCACTGAGCATCAAAAAGGACGAGGGTTTGGCTGCTCTGTGGAAGAAGTGTTGTGGAAGTCTGTTGCAGAACTGCTGCCGTGCTTCTGACTAGTAAATCTTATCCCTAATGGGAAGTTCATCGCAAACATATGACATCATAAAAGTAGTGGCTGAAATGGGAGCAGTTATTCCAGCTGTGAAAAGCTAGATTTTTAGTCTTTCCTCTTAGTAAATACTATCATTACTAAAATTTGTGGTCATATTTCTTTATGTCAGGAGCCTCTGTAGCTGAGGAATCGCAGAAATAGGATGGACGACAGTTGTCAAAATATATCAGATGCTTTTACAGATGAGGAAACTTTAGAAGGGGTCTAATCTGGCTATGTCAGAAACTGGAAAGATTTTCTCATTTGATTCTACATAAAGGTTGTGTCATGAGCTGTAGCATGAGGGCTTGTCTTTATTTGAAGTAAACAATGGTAATGGTTTTGCTCTGATAGGTTTAATGCCAGTTAGAATACTGATTTGTTAACAGCTCTTGTTTATTCCTATTTTCTGTTTAATCTCTTTCATCTTCATTATGAAGCTGGATAGATTTATATGTCAATAGTCTTATCACAGATGCTTTTCTTTATTGTATTTCCAGTGCGTAAATAAAAAAGCTCTTCTGTGCCTAAAGTAAATGATTACCTTCTAAAGTATGTTGCATTGTATATTGCTCAAGTTTAGCTAGTAATTTAGCAGGATTCCAGTTACTGGAACTTTTCTGCTTTAGACTCAGAAAAATATTAAACGGTCAAAATAGTTAATCAGTGTTGAATTTAATAGTCCTTGAGTATGAAGAACAGATGAAATAAAGCTTTCAAACTAGCCAGAAAAATGGCCAGTGCAGTAATGAAATGAAGGTGCATCTTTAGCTAATGTAGGAGTTTAGTATGGCATTGAGTTAAAAGGCAATTACAGATACAGTTAAATTCTGGTTCAAGGCCAGTTGTGCTAACATCCCCCTCTGCTGTTTCTAGAAAATATTTCCATTCAGTTACTTCGCAAAACATTTTATGTACATTGTGCTATCAGAAGACTTTGGTGAATGTAAATGCTGTTATTCTAAACTAACATTGTAGCCAGTATTTTCTATGATTTAGATATGGAGTAATATTGGATGTAAAATATTTAGTAACATAAATTGTATTTATGTCACACATACAAGCACACTCATATGTAGGATATAAAATATCCATTTATCCATCCATCCCAAATGCATGTGTATAGTAGATAGTACTACTTATATAGAATATAAGAATAAGAAACACTTCATGCGTGTGTATTTTCTTTGATTTTATGTACCTGTAATCTGATTGCTTAAACTACTGTTTTCTTCTATTGAGAGGAGCTAGTCTTTATTCAACCCCACGAACACCATCAGGACTGACTAGTAGTGATTTTGCTGTATAACAACACAAAACTGCTCAGTTCATTTGGTGCTGAAGTTTCTTGGTGGTGGATACTCCCAAAGTAGACTATAAAAATGAAAAAAAAAAAACCACACAAAACAAATGAGAAAAAAAACGCAACCACAAATCAAACAAAACCTCAGAAAACAAGTGAGTAGCTAAATAACCTTGGTTCATCCCTGGCTTCCCGCTGGCTTTCCCCTTCAGTCTCAGTTTATTGTATCCACAGTCTGTACACCCCTTCTCTGTCATCATAAACAGTTACTGTGCAGCTTTAATTTTAAGTCTAGTTGTAGCAGGAGGTTTGAACTGGAAAAGAAGAGGTCACTGGAGGTGCTGGGAAAACCGGGAAGGCAAAGATTTCCCTATGGTGAGCCACAAGTGATTTGTACAGACCATCTTTCTCCAGGCTTTTTACCCTCAAACCTCACAGGCTTCCTTTTAGTCTCTCCTCAGGAGCTCTGCATCCTACGCATGTACCTCTATAGAGCTGATCAGGCCCCTATGTCCTCAGCTGTGGAAAGGAGAGAAGTTGTGGGCACTAAGACGTGAGGCTTGAGAGGTGGGAGGATTTGTTAGAGAGGATGTGAGGGCTGCGTGGAAATCTTGCTGTATCCCTGAGGCAGCGTAAAAGGTTCACTGGGTACCGATACTCTTGTCTCCATCCAAACCAATGCAGCGTTGCTTTGGGGAGCACTTCAAATGCTGTTGTATCTATCTCCCCTGGTGCTCAGTTCGTCTACTATGTCAGGAACTGGATGGTGCTGCTACTGCAGCAGCATGTTTCTTGTACGAGGACTCAACTCAAAAAAACTATCTGTGGAGCTTTGTTGTTTTGATGTGAGGAGCTGTCGGGATATTGCAGTCATATCCTTGTGCAGCAAACACTGGGTTTGCTCCAGGCAGGGTTATTTCAGTATATCAGTATCCTTGTTTGCCCCTTCCTTGCTTCAGAGCCCCCCTTCCGTGTTGAATGCCTACCTCAAAAAGTCCTTACCTCAGCCTGTCTTTGTCGTTCCTGCAAGTCATGTGCTGAAATGGAGGTTATCCAAAAACCGACAAAACCAGAATTTTGCTGATGGAAATTGGCTGGTCTTACTGAAATGAAGTAGCAGAGAGGTGGTCAACGCTGTTGGCTCACCTTGGCAATAACTGATACCCTGACTGAAGGAGAATAACCTGGGTTAATGTTTCAAGCATCAGAGCGCGTGTGTGCACATAGGGTTTAGCATTTGTGAGAGTGCTTTGTTGTAGAGAAGATTCTCTTCCAAGGGGTGGCAATCAGTGGTCTTTCAACAAGTATTTTTAGATGTCTTTGCTGCGGAAATTACGTGGAATACTTACGTCAACTAAAAAATCATATTGTGCCGTTTTTTAGAGGCTAAACCCATATTTAAAATATGAAGTGGATAGCTGCTTTTTTGTGCATACTGCAGCACAGTTACTGGGTTTCTACCGCCTGCTCTATAATCGAGCAGTACTCTGCAGTGGCTGTGCTGCTTCTGGCTTCCACCGCCGCGATTATCACAAGGAGTCCTCTCCTTTAGAGGACAGGAATTGTGCTCTGTGTTGAGTAAAAGAACTGTAACGTACGCCTGATGCAGTAAACCCTGTCATTTAAAAAATGACATGTGAAGACTTACCAGTATAAGACAGTGTCATTAAAATTCAGGGCACAGTTCCCCCCTCCCCAATTTTCTGCCTAAGACGCTAAATCAAATCTTGTTATAAACAACTGAAAACACTTTTTGAGGTGACATCTGAGCAAATACCTTGAGAAGAAAAATGTTCCTCGAATTAATTTTGTTCAATATACCTTCCAATCAAGTTAAATGAAGGCATTTTATGGAACTCCTGTTTCAACTTTATAGCTAATAAAGTTTGACAAGAGTACAGAAAATAGTGTTTGTATATCTTGTATGTTCACTATGGGACTGCTTGAGATCCCTTAATGTACATGGTTATTAATTTTAAGAATGCATCTAAGTACACTTTGGTCTTGATTTAAAAAAATAAAAGTATTATGCCTTCCACTGTTGTTCTGCCTCTATGCTTAACACGGTAGCCCAGTTATATCGAGGAAGAAGGAGAGACTGTATTTTTATTTTCTGCTCTTCTGTCCATCTTCACAGTTCTTGACACTCAGAGAAACTAGGTGAACTTTAGGAAGCATTTTAAAGGAAACATTAGGAAATGTTTTAAAACCCAGGACCCAAGGATAAAAAAATATGCAAGTATTTTGTGAATCCTGCCTCAAGTACAAAACTAGCATGTTCTCATCGAAGATATTCTGACAACAAGCATCTGTCCCTGAGGTTACTGCTGCATGAGCTTGTCTGCTCATCTTATGCTGAAGGAGAATCAGTTTCTCAGATAAGGGAGAGGTATGGGCCCGTTATTGAACTTAATTGTGTTATTGTGGGTTAGCAATTTACATCTGATCGAATGAGGCCACTTTAACAGAGGATATGCTTCATACTCTTTCCAGGTGCATGTTAAAAATGAGCTTATATTTTCGACACAGAAGGCTGAGGGTGACTGTTCATTGTGTTTTAAGCTCTGGCCTAATAAGGCAAGAGGAATCTCTTCCTTCTTGAGCTTAAGTGGGTCCTCGGAAACTGAAGAAAATAAGAACTGGAGACCTAGGATTGAAAACCTTGTGCAAAGGCTTTCTGTCTGTCTTTATGTGTTTTCTTACTTGTGTCATATGCCTCCTGAAAAGTTAAAGTATAAACCGGAGGGCAGAAAACCTTTTGTGAGGAGACGATGTGCTTACAGTGACAGCTCTAAGATTCAGGACTGGGTCTTGGGGGCGAATGTTTGGAGACGTGCTTGGAAGATCATCTCTACCCCAGTGAAGGCATTGCCTAGACTTAGTGTAGAGTCCAGACAGATATCTAGTGAGTGAACAATTGGGACATTTGGTCAGTGTGCAAAGCACACTGTAGTTGCTTCCATTTAAGGTGAAGAAGTCATGAGTAACAGTGGTAAGGACAAAAATGGAAGGAAACGTCACTGTATCTTAGCTGCTGACATGACATAAGAAGCTGGCTTAACTAGCTGCCTTCCAGTCCTCCAGTAGCATCTGAAACTAACTAAATCTCAAATTGGAAAACACTAATAATAAAAGACACGTTAATAACAAAATACTAATTAAAAACGGTATGTATTTTGTCCTTGTCAGGACTTCTGCCTGTTTTCACCTCCGTCTGACTGAACTGCATCTTGGACAGTTGGTCTTTCTCCGTTTGCTAAACTGAACGCTGGTGAAGACCATTTGCCAAGTTGGATAAGGTGACACTCGAGAGCTGGTTTTCATCAGCATGCGAAGGACACAGGCGCTGTGTCAGTTTTTTCATTCTTTCTCTTAAAACCAGCTGGGACCGGGAGGGCTCTAACACAGGGATGGGAAGGAGGCAACAATTGCTCCCTAGTGCCCTTTTAGCATGAAAGGAACTGAGAATAAGCAAAAAGCATCTACATCTCTTCTGATCTGCACAGCCAAGTTAACAGCATTTTATGACCTGCAGTATTAAAAGAATTTGATAAATGTTACAGAATCTTCATGACGATACGGTCTTCACTGATTGCTGGGGGATGATTGTCTACTGTGTCTGGGTCATAACCAAGGTTTTTTCCCGTATAGAAAGAAAATGTGAGATACTGGGTGCAAATAAACGATTTCTATTTTTTGCAGAGGCGAAACAGTTTTTGCTAATGTTCATCAAAAATGGAGTTAGATTTGCTAGCAATGAGTGGTGACTTATTGATACAGCAGGAAACACTCTAGCTTCCCTCAAAGAACAGCGACATGTAGAATTTGAAGCACTAACAATATTTGCCACTGACGGGCACAGTTGTTTTTGCGGGTATCTGGGAGCCGTGAAGGGTATAAGCTCTAAACACAAGTTCTTGATCAGAGTTGCCTGTGCACTGAAACATAAGAGACAGACAACACCTGAAACATAGAAGCTTCAGTGTTAGATCCTTCAGTAATTTAGACATAGACAACTTTTCTTGAATCTCAACACATACCTATATCCCTGCTATGGGTTGGTTTTTGTACGAGTCAAAATTACCTGAGCTTCCACTGCTCAAGGCTCTCCAGGAAGAGCTGGCAAGACCATGTTGCGCTCAAGTGGCTGTGGTAGGCAGGGCTTGATGGTACACCTTCTCCACGTTGCACATGTCTGAGACCTGTTTAATCATGCTGGTGCTTATGAAAAAGGATGCACTAGGTCAGCAATTGTCTGTAAGGGTCTTATGATTGTGGCTGTGAAATTCTGTGTTGTTTGAATGTTTTTCCTAAGGCATTTGAATTTATGCATGTTGAAATGTTAGAGTACCATCCGTCCTGGCTTATGCAAAAACAGACTCATGAGATGTGTCAGCATCCTATGTGGGTGGGGACAGGGCGATCACCTGCTCAGCGTTTCAGTCTGGTGAAATGAGTGTGACACCCTGTGAAATTGAGGGTAAAATAGTAACGTTTGTGTTGGATACAAGTAATCTTGATTACTCTATCACCCTATTGATTCTTCTTTCCTTCCACTTCCCGCTGGCCCAGGCTGTGCTGGGTAGTTGGGCAACACAAAACCATTCTGGTGTGTCCTGTGGTACCGGGTGGCCAGGTTTTATGGTTCTGAATGAGGCTGACGATCTAATGTTTTGTGTTGTTGTTTTTTTTTAAAGTCATTATCAGTGCTAATTCTGCTTTTCACCGATTCTGCATCACAAGTTAGAAGCAATGTTCTTTGCTTACTGTTGAAATATTTTAAAGAGAACACAGGAAGGAAAAAACAGGTAAGCGGGGGCTGACACCTTTGATACCGATACGTATTTCACATGGAATTTTGTTGTCTTCTCTCTTTGGAAATTACCACAGGAATGGAGAAAGACAGGCGTGACTGACACAATCTCGATCTTTTTTGTACCTTATTTAATTTCTTGTTCTCAGTGAAAATCATCACTGAGAATATTCTGCTACTGTGCAGGGAAAGCTGCAGAGAATATTTTAATAGTTTTACCATCCTCTTTTCATACTGGGATCCCACAGACATTTAGGGAGTTCCACAGTTGTCTCCCTAAAATTTAACTCTTTTTTTCTTTTTTCCTCAAAATAACATAATTTCTTTATTCCCTGAAATATAGTTAAAGATAGAAATATAATGATGGCGGTTTAAAAATAACTGTCAACGAAACTTACTCATTATTTTTTTTTTTTACCAGTGGGATGAGACTGAATTTTTAATGCCACCATTTTGTGGGGTGTTAATTGAATATTGTATAACTGAATATGAACGTTTCCTTATTAGCAGACAGTATTTTGAATGTTGTAAAGTATTGCCAGAACGTGTCCTCCCAGTAACTATGTTTCCTAAGAAGGCGGGCACTACATAAAATGCTTATTTTTGTTTAGTGAGCCACACTGTGTAGTGCAGCACTTTCTTCCTGAAGCAGTTTCATGGTAGGTGAATGTACAGTGAGACATGATCTCTCTGTCCCACAATGTAAAGTGAATTAAAACCAACACATTTACATTTAACAAACAAAATGAAGAACATCGTATCGGTGACTGGAGCATGTGTTTAAATGAGCCAGATCTGAGATGATTCCTCATGTTTCAAGCTTTTTGTTTCTATGGATATCAATTAGCAAGATGTAGAAGTGATGCCAGCTTTTCTACAGTTGCCTGTGATGGAGACCAGGTGTTCCACAGTCCGACACTTGTTTGTCAGTTTAGCCGCTTCTATAGCGGGACAATATTCGTGAGAACAATTTTTTCAGGCAAACAAATGAAGAAAAATAACTGGTACTTTTTGGGGGGGGGTACAGTAATGGCTAACATTGTGCCAAATCCTTTAATAGTGGTCAAGAATGTGTGTGGGATAAATGTGTTCTGCACGGGCAGGAAGAAAGGAGGTGCATTGGGTCCTTAGGGTAGTGACTGCCTGTGGTTGAGAGCAAAGGTGTTTGCTGATGGAAGGCCTTATTGAAAGTTGTTATTAAAATAGGAATAACACACCTGTGGACTATTTGCATTATATTATTCTTTTCTATTTGGATTATCATCTCTGTGGACCAGATACTGTGTCCTTTGTACTGCGATTGCAAAGAGGAGTTTCCTCTGCTGCTTCTGTCTTCCACCATCATTGTCAGCTCTTGGTCACTAAAGATCAGCAATGAGCTGGTGCTCACAGGTGCTGCCTCTCACCTGAGAAGTTTTTTTGGCATCTGAGCGAAGCCAGGATAGTTCCAACAAGTGAGTTGCATCAAGCTCCCTGCTATACTCTGCATTCTCAAAATCTCTTTAAAGCATTGGTAACTGGCGGGATTTTGTCCTCACTTGTACCCACACTCCTCATGACAAGGTTGGGACCTGAGTCTGAGATGAGGCTGTTGTGGAATAAACAGACCATTTTACTACTCTGACAAAAATTTAATTTCAGTGGCATTTTCAGTGAAGTATTTGGCTTGTTTTTGTGTTAGGAATGGATTATTTACACAGCAGCTGGGCAGAAAGTAGAGCGGTAGTCACACAGAAAATACTCTGGGGAGTGAAATTCACTGCCTGGTAAGTGGATGCAACTCTGCTGGATTCTGGAGGTTAATTCACTTGTGCCAGCAAATTTACTGAGCCCTTGTAGCTGTTAGTGGAGGCCGTTTCTTACTTCAAGGTCTCTTCTGAAAAGTCAGAGAAAACTATTGCCCAAAAATATGTTGCCTCCTTCAGATGTATCTGCCAGTTTTATTCTTTTGTATTTTTACATCTTCTGGTGGTTTTGTAAATATCGTAATGTTTTTGAATGCAGTGAGAAGATTTGAGCCTGAGCCTTTTCAAAACACCTGATTTATTTGATAAAACTTCTGATTTTGAGAGGAATATACCTGTAAATTACTTGACTTTTTTTTGTAATGCTAACCTTTCCCAAACCAACCAAACAGTATATAAGATGTAGGCTTTAAGTAAACTGTGTTGTAAAAGATTCTACGTACATCATGATTTGGAAATGTGTCTCCTCTCTTACAGAAATGTATTTTGAAATTATAATTTGTAGTGCTTTTAACTTCACCTCCTACTAGGACCGTTTGCAAAATGTGCAGGAGCCAGATAAACTTGCAGGATTTGCATGTCAAAAGTGAAGCAGTTGATTAAATGCTTTCAGCTGGGGTGTGGGTGGCTGTATGGAGAGGGGGGAGAAAGAATGAAATGGATAATGTATAAGGATAATTCAGTAGCTTTATACTTGTATCCTTGTGAGTCGATAACTTAATTCAGGAACACTATTAGTAGCAAAAAAACCCCCAAACACCCCCCTCACACCTCAAGCACAAAGTGGCTTGTGTTTTTTGTGTGTTCATATTTGCTTATTGAACAAACACATCTTGTAACTTAAGTTTCATGTTATCTTGATTTGAATATTATAAGGCTTTAGTATTCCCAAGCTTTCCTGTCATTACTAATGCTGACAAAAATGGTGCACTAGCTCAGGCTTTTCTTATGGTCTCTCTTATTTCCTGTGTCTGTCTTGAAGGTACTAACCCTAAAGTTTTTGAAATTTCCTGTCTGCCTAAGGTGTTGCTTTCACATGTCCACAGATTCAGGCATGCGTGGGTACTTGTGTTTGTTTAAAAAAAAAAAAAATACCACGAGTACTGTATATTGTGTTCGTTCATCATTCTGCTTAGACACATTTTAGATTTGTTCACTGCTATTTGTTTAAATATTTAGTGTGAACTGATTCTTGCTTTCAGAACACTTTAATATGAAAACAGCCTTAATTTTTAGATGACTTGCCCTCTGTCATTAAATATAAATTTTTCAAACCAAAGAAAAAGAAGAAGGTTCGGCTGCTGGCTCAATATTCTATTTTCTGCTTTCGTCAAAGATCAGGGTAGTAGGTAAGTAGTGCTTGAAGCTACATTCCTATACGTATGTTTCTTTTTTGTAAAGTAATTGAAGTAATTTTAAAAAACACAACCTCTGAGAATTTTATGATGACCTCCTTGGGTAGGTGGCTTAAATATAGGAAACATCCTTGTAGTTGAGTTATGGAATTCCAGGTCATCTGAAAAACTTAATACTTTTCTTTCCCAGCTTATAATA
The DNA here is from genome assembly GCF_018139145.2 of Gymnogyps californianus. Classification (NCBI taxonomy): domain Eukaryota; kingdom Metazoa; phylum Chordata; class Aves; order Accipitriformes; family Cathartidae; genus Gymnogyps; species Gymnogyps californianus. Next base: position 180,185,810 of record NC_059471.1, read on the forward strand.
TAAATCAGGCTAGCTTTGACATTTCTTTGCTCTTCCATCACTCCTTGCTTTTTTCTGATCTTACCAGGGTTGGCAGTATTTTTTTCTGACCCTTTTTTTGTAACTAGGCATATTTAATTTATTTTTTTAACTGCAAAGAAAGAAGTCAGCATAAAAAGAAAAAATAGCATGATGGGCCTGTTCATTGAAACTGAAAAACTCTTTGGTGTTTAGGCTGATAGTCTGAAGAAAAGTATTGAAAAGTAGCCTTTAATTGACTTGTTTCAAGCATTGCTTATTATTTCCTTAGCCTAACTGCCTGTAATAATTACATAAAGTGTCTTTTTGTAATTTGTACGGTTTTGCTTTCGATTATTAAAATGAAAATTCAGTATGTTTATGTGGAACTTCTAAATGTCCTAGTTGGCAAATTCTGGATTTTATGCAGTTATATGATTATGTTGTAATTTTCTGGGGAGTTTATACTGAATTGTAGATTATTCCTACACAATTAGGATACTCAGGGTTGTAGTTATACACATTTAAGTGTTTGCAAGGTTAAAGGTGAGCATTTTCATGACATTTAAAAATGTACTTTTTGTGGCATGCTGTAGTAGTAGAGTAAAATACATGATAAGCACAAGTGGAGGTCTGTTCCTGGAACTGTTCTGAAGTCATGGTTTGTGACAATATTCTCTAAACAGAAAATTTTTTAGCCCATTGTCATGAATCTGGGTGTTCAAGTTCAAACACATAAATTATCTTATTTGCATGCGGATTCCAGTTGATAATCAAATATTAATCATTTTACCTCAATCAATAGCACACTAAGGATTACAAGAGAAACAAAAACTTGTCATGAATTGATAATATGTCAGAGGTCTATTTATCTGCAGAATTCACACGTGAAAGGCTTGAACCAGCAAACTGTCCTGTACGGACTCCCTAATCCAGCAAAGTATTTAAAAAATATACACATGTTTTTCTGGATCAGATCATGACACTCGGTAAACTGTTAGGCTCTACCTGTATGAATGGATAATGCATATGGTCCCAGTTCATTTGATGCTGATCTTAAAAAGATCTCTAAGTCAAGGCCACTGAAACCTTTGCTGCTTAAGTGTACAGATACTTGAGAATGAATAATCCCTTTGAAGTCAATGTGCTTAAATTTAGGCTTGTAATTTATATTCTGAAGTGGATCAAAGGATAATTCTAAAAAGAAACTGTTTATTTTCTTTAATTAAAGATCATTCTTGTGATATGTGCTAATATCCGTTTTGTGGGGGGAAGAGAAAGTGAGTAAAAGGGATTTAAAATATCCTGAATTTTGTCCATTTCCTTTTGTTAAAAGCCTTTTTCCCAGAGAACATGTAAAATATATTTTTATTTGGTGGTATTGCTTTGCTTATTCCTCATATTCTTTGTCAGAAGAGAAGTTAAATGTGTTTAACTGCAAGATGCTTTATATTCTTTTTTTTCTGGTGGAAAAACACCTTTTCATTTCCGCTTATTGGAAAATGTTGCATCATGAATGAAAGTAGTGTGCAAAAAATGCATACTCGGAGCTGGCAGTTTTATCCAAAAGTGACACATACCGTTTACCCGACCAGGTCTGAGATCCCAGTGCGTTTTCAGAGTTGCTTGATTCATTATCACAAAAATGCTGTTACGTATCATAGCAGGAGGAAAAATCTTTGTCAGAGTGAAGACATTGAGAGTTATTTTTTCCAAATTTATCTTTCATGTATATCCTAAAAAAATACAAGCTTTTTCCCACTGCATATTTAAATATAATAGCCCTAGAAGCAGAAGTTATCACTGTACAAAATAGGGTAGCATCTTGGTTGAAATCAATGAGAATTTTGTGTTGAATTTGTTGAAAATAGAATTTCAGTCGGTTGTCTGTGCTGTTGTCATTTGGGACAGCTGCAATTCTGGCTTCATTCTTTTGGAAACTGGAGTACTGTGTTGGATGAAATGAGAGGGTCACCTGTTGAGAAAGAGGGATTTAAGCACTGTGGGGCTGTTACTGTGAATTGGCATTGAAAGGTGTTTCGAGGAAAAACAGTAGCAATGCTGTTTTTCTGCTTTGTACCTCAATTCCCAGGCAGTTTAAAATACATATACTTCTGGATAATCCTTCCTACTTTGATTTTGTATGCCAGTCTCTCTATTTCTGTGAACTTCTGATGTATTGTCTGTGCTCTGAAAATGCTTTGCCACCTGGCAGGTGTTACTGAAATCTAAGTAATAATAGACATATTAAAATTTCCAAAGAAAGTCATAAAATGCTCCCAGACAAATGTTAATGTTTCCTGCTTTGTGCAGCAGAAGAGAGAACTTTGAGTTCATTAGCGCGTTTCATCTTCAGCAGTGGTTTATAAACCTTAGCCTTCCTTCTTTACAGTGAGGTAGCTATTATTTTGTGAAAAAAAAAGGGATGGAGGTGTGGTTCGTGCAAGATCACAGTATAGGTCTGCTTTGCAGTTTGAACTCTCTCATGTCTGGTTCTTCAGTCAGTGGAACACTGTGGTCTGTAGTCTTTCCTGTGTGCAGGAATTGTACAAGATTTCTCTTTAATAGTTGGTTAGAAAATACAACTAGAAGAAAAAGAGGCACTTTTTTCTGGGGGAAAAAGCTGCACTTGTGTGAATACAATATGTAGGAAGGATTGCAAGTCCTTTTGCTCATCCTTAGAAGCAGGAAGCCAGTGTCAAATGGAAACTCCATTTCTATGTTGCCATACATGACGTAAGCTGAATAATAAAAAAAAGCTGAATAAAACCAATATTGTTCTGCAATATGACACTGCTATAAATCTCTTCTAGTGCTCTATAGCTTTCCAGTCAGTTAAAAAAAAAAAATTCTCTGTTAACACAAAATACTCATGCATTTGTCTCTAAACAGACTTCAGTATTGCAATGGTAAGGAACATTAGTGTATAAGTTATTAAACCATATGAATATTTATTTGTGTGTGCTAGTTTCCTGGTCTGCTGGTGCATCTCAATGTGTTTATTGAAGGTTTCCCTGAAAAAAAGTCCTCAAGGAATGTCTTTTGAACATAAATGTCCAATCAGGGGAGAGAGGCATTTTTTTCCTAATGAAAATGTCATCTTTCTCCTTGAACTGAGGTGCTGCATAAAAGGTAGACAAGAATAAAAGCACTTTTGCTTATTTGATCTTCCAGGAGCAAGTTTATGATCTGCCGTTGCAGAGTTTGGAGGCTGATAATCTATGAGCCCAGTTGCACAGAAGAGAGGAGATAATTTTTTCCTTTGCACGTAAAACCAAGAATTTACATTTAATCTTGTAAAAATCTACTCAGCTAACACTAAGATGTGAACACCAAGGTACATAAGCATGTACAGAAGAATAGTACCAAATTGTACTTGGCAGTGTTAGGTTTATGGTTAGACTCAATGATCTTAAGGGTCTTTTCCAACCTAAATGATTCTATGATTCTAAGTTCATCTGTGAGAGACCAATTTAGCAGGTAATTTGCACCCTTCCTCCTGATGTCCCAGTAATTTGGACTACACTGGAGATAGTTTCTGAGATTGGTCTCAGACACCTTTAGGTTTTACTACTGAATTTTTCCTAAGACTCATGCTTTACTGAGCTTCTAGGGTTGTCTTTTCAGTGGTGATTTGGCTGCTTCCCCAATACTGTGTAACACAGAGCATTTGCCATTGGTTTTCTGTCTGACCTGAGCAGGTACTGCTCACTTTCCACATGACCACCCTTCAGCTTTCCTTAAGCTATGGCATCATCTGGTAACGAGAAGCAAATAGTTCTTACGTTGGGTTCTGCATTCAGCTATCAGCATCGTGTTCTGCTTCTTTCTAAAACTGACTTTGGAATGTAGTTTTATATAATTGATCCTTTTTGTGGTATTTCGAGGTTGAAGTGAGTTAGGGAAGCTATGGGAAGAATTTGGATCTTCAAGGCAAAATACAGGCTCAGTGAAAAACACAGGCAAACAGGTAGAATATATTGCCATGGAAGCCTTATTAAACTGGCAATGGTGAGAACTCCAGATTGATTAATGTTTCTTCATAAGATGTTTTATTAAACAAAAAGTGGGGAAAAAAAAAAGTAAAAATTGCAAAATGTTATACAGTAAATAGGGATTGTGCTATGGTGTTCAAAGATGTGAGCTAATATTTGCCTAGTCAAGGAAATACTAACAAAATGTCACTTTGATTAGAGAAAAGAACAACTTAAAGGTCTAGTGGTTCCTTCATCTGCTTCTTTACATACAGTATAGTCTGTGTAAGCATAGAGATTCAGAACATGATTTGTTTTGAAAAAACATTTCTAATTTTTATTCATTAAAAGTCGAATTAGGATATTTAAACTTAGGAATAAGCAAAAATTCATGGGGTGAAATTGTTTGAAACTGCTTTAATTATATCTCGTCATTCTGCAAATGTTTTAATTTCTTTTGTGGTGAAGTGTTTAATAAACATAATCAAAATATGTTTTTATATTATTTCTAGTTGTACTAAAATGAGGTATTTCTTAAAAGGAAAAAAACCCCCAAAATTGGTTTTCCAGTATCCTAAGTAACCCTGACTAAGCCCCTAGTTTATCTAATATTTTGTATTTCCATTTGTTTTATTAACCTTGATGTCTTCACGTTAATGGCTTCATAATATTTCATTGTTTGTTTCCTGTAATAATCTTCAGCTATTGCAATGCATCTTTTTTTTGTTTTATTTTTGTTTTAACAGAAAGAAAAGGAGTGAGAAAATACTGTTCAAATGGGAACACTCTGTTTTCCATGTTCATTGGGGCAGAGGTCCTTCTCATCTACTTTGTCTGTGACTATGTCTGGTATATCCTGCTTCAAGGCAATAAACTCTGTAGCAGTGAAATGCAGGATAACCTTCCTCTTGGGGATATTGGTTAGAAATTTATTATTGTCCTGAAGTTTGAGAATTTGTATTACATTCGAAACTTCTGTTTATATTTTATTGCTTACTATTATAAAGTGAGTATGCTTGTCATCTCTACAAATGCCTCATTTAATCCTGTAATCTGTTGTCTAAGTAGTATTGTATGGAAATGAAATTCACAGCCTAATTTTGCATTGTGTGAAGAAAGTCTTTATTTTATTACGTGATAATTGTAATGAATGTTCTGGTTTTCTTGACAACAGGTAAACGGAAGTTACCCCCGGAGTATGCCCTCACCTGTATCTGTCCTTGTCACTGCTGTCCGTGTTCTTTGTTGTAGAGGCCTGCTACGCTTAGGCTGCATGTTGCTTGTCTCTCCTTTGCATCTGTGTAGTTAGTCAGTGTCTTTTCTGAAGTTGGAAGACTGGAGCCCCAGACCCAGGTCCAGATCCAGATGTACCTTTACTGTAAACTTGAAGTTCTCCCTCTCACTCTTCACAAATCCATCCTCCTCCCTGCTTTTGGAGCCACTGTTGTTTTTTGAGGAGAGCTCCTCACTGGATTGTCCATTGGTCCTCTACCGTTAAGTTACCCTTCTATTAATTTTCCCCAGGTACCATGATATTGCTCATAGTCTGCTCTTCTTTTCATTATCCTTTAATAATTCTTGTGTGATCAGTAAACATCTTAATCTCGTCAATCATCCCTCTTTCATGTTGGTCTTCAATGTTTTTCTGTACTTTTCTTTTTTTAGAAGATCACTTTTTCCTAGTTTAAGCACATTCCTAGTCCTTCCTGGCTCATATGAACTGATGAAAACTGGTCATGGAGTTAAGGAAAGTCAGATCTTGTCCATGAACGTTTCTTTGAATTCAGTTAAACCCCTGATAAGGCTGATAATCTCTCTGTTTTTTTTCCCTGCTGAGTTGCATATGCCTGCTTGTGTGTGAACCTTGTAACTTCTTATCTTCAAGGTGAAGACTCTAATTTATTTTGGTCACTTAAGATTTTTCATATTGCTTGGGCTAAATGTTTGATTTTTCTTCCTGTGGGATGATTTTTTTTTTTAAATTTATTTGTCACAGTCAGTTAACTTGACTGTTGAGGAGATGGTAAGAGAAGGAGGCAGGAGAAGACAGAAGTATTTCTGCCCATGTGTCAGAGAGCTTGGAAAAACTGGGGTTCTCTGACTGAGACTGAGGGTTCTCTGCTTCCAGATTCCTTGCTGTTGAGTTGGAAGTTATTCCAGCTAGAGCTACAACTCTAGCTGCATGTTTCTAAGCTCTGTTGCTGGGAATAGGGAAACCCTAAAAGCCCAAATAACTTCAAAACCTAACACAGGAACTCTGGAGCCCACTGTCGCTAGCCAGTCTGCATGGTGGAATATCCTAAAGTCGTGGATCCAGTAGCTCAACATGGGAATGACCAGAATCCATATGTATATATTTTTTTATAATACTTTCTGTATGTTGAGATTATGTTTTTTTTCCTTGAAACATTTAGTTTTTGACAAATCAGTAATTTGTTGGAAAAATTTTAACTCTAATTGTAAGGATCAGTAATAAATAAAGTTAATATCACTGGCAAGATGTGGTCTTACTGTTTGAACCCAGAAGTATAAGTTCAGTGGCACTGTAGAGAGAACGTAATGAAGAAAAATACCGTCTGATCGTATCAGAAAAGTATACGTCATTAATGATGAGAGAGGTAACTTCTAGGAAGAAGACCAAGTGTAAAAGACCATTACTGCTCTAGAAGTTGGAACAGTTGGAATTGTCTACTTGGTATTGTCTGCGGTCGTCTCGCTGGAAGTGGGATAGGTGATTTGACGTGCCTTGGAGGGACTTCTAGAGGAAGACTGTAAACTGATCTGGTTGTCACACTGTAAGCCATCTGCATGTGTTGTGAGTGGTGTCAGCAAAAGTGTGCACAGCTTTTGCAAAGCCACTTTTTTGTCTTGTCTTTAGTTGGAGTTTAACCGCTATGAAGAACGCGTGTGTTCAGCAGTAGACAGAACTGAGCTGCTCTGGCAGTGTTCCTGGTCCATGCATTGCTTTGGAGCAGCAGGCTGGGAGTACTGTGGCAGCCACAGCATTAAAAGTTTAAAATTTTTTGTGAGTAATTATTTATGAAAATGAATAATAAATCAATATAGTAGCTTGTATGTATTTTGATTTTACTCCACAGCTGGCTTTCTCTCTGGCCTGGTTTGTAGCATGAAGGAGCATGCCTGGCAGTACTGGGCAGTGAGCTCTCTGTTTCAGCAACTTAATGGGCACCGATCGTTGTAGTTTGCACCCAGCAACAGGAGGAATTTCCAGCAATAGCTACAAAGCTTCCTGAACAATTTCAACTGTTGATTTACTCGAGATGTCAGAAAGCTTTTTGCACTTGAGATTCTGTGCATGTGATTTGTCATCCCAGGGCTTTTCCCTGCTTTCTTCTTCCTGCTTCCTAATAGCAAAGGCTCTCTGAACCGTTCCCCTCTTCCATCTCGCCTATTCTCCTTCTTTTTTCTTTCTCTGTCACTTTAATCTTTTTTTTTTTTTTTTTTTCTGCCATCTTTTGTCCTTGTTTCTTCAGGTTTTTCTTGTTATTGAGTTACCTCTTTAGGACATGCATTATAAATAAGTTGCACTGTAATGATGGTGAAGACAAGCTAAATAAGACGTATGCTTGTTGTTATCTGCACAGAACTTACAACTTTTTTTCCCCGCAGTACAACAATAACTGAGTGTGTGGGCAAACTGCTTCATCTACATAGAATCAAGAGGGAAAATGCCAAAAAGGGACTGAAAAGGTCATTTTGTCTAGTATTATTGAGCCTGTGGTTCATGAATCACTGCTGGTCCATAAATCGTTGCAGAATGGTCCTTGAAACAATTATAAAATGCCCCAGGTGCACACACACTCCCACACGCTCAGCGGATTGTGTTCGAGTATGTGGGCAGGTACAGTCAGCAGCTGGCTCCCAGCCGCTGTCCAAGTGTCATTAAAATGTTTATTGCTGTCCAGTTCTGAATTTATCAAAGTTCTGTTGTTTTACCTAAATATTAGGTATCCCTGTTCTCAACTTCCCAATACAATCAATTATTGTATTGATGCCAATACAATAATTAAACCTCGAGCTTTCTTGCTTGAGGAAGTCACTGTCTCTGGCTTGCAGTCCAGATCTCCTTCTGCAGTGAGTTATAGGCTGCTTTCCATGCCTAACACCCTGTCTGCTTGTAGAATAGTTTTAGATGCCCTAGTCCCATAATCCCAGGTTTTACAAGTTTTCTTTGTAGCCTTATGCTTCATTTCCAACCACACCTGGCTAATAATGTTTTCCTTACCCTGGTCTGACAATTTTTTTGCTATATTCTTCATGTTTGCTGTCAAGCTGCTCTTGGTGGTCATAATGATCACTGTATTGTGTATGTCCTAACACCTACCTTCTGTATCTGAATGTAAAGCTTTTGGCAGTAATCCTTACAGGAAAAGTCCAGTTTTGTCCTTGTAGCCTTGGAATACGGCATGCTTAATGACATCAGGGCTAATACTTTCTTACGGGCATGCATCAGAAATCTGAGAAATTAACGTGCTAAATTCTTTCTAGTGAACATGTCTAAATATCTTGTTTTGTGATTGGTTTTGTACTGTAGCTAAATTTGGGTAATTTTCCATGACACTTTTGTGAAGCAAATTTGAAATCCTTACCCTAAAGCATGTAAATGGGAAGACGTTCTAAAGAAAAGGCATTGACTATTTTGGAAAATAAAGACTTCAGGTATATTGAATTATTTCAAGTATGATAAAATCCTTCCAATTCTCTGACCCATTTGGTTGAAACAAGAACAGTAGGAGCAACAGTCACCCAGAGGCAATTAATTAGCACAGATTTCAGTCCTGATCTGGCAAAGAAACAGATACCTACAGAAGTCCTATGTTGTAAGTAGCAACTGTAATAATAGGTAGTACTAATAATGAAAGAGTTGCAGGAGAAAGTAGTTGCTGCAGAGTGGCTAGAAGCTGACTTTCAGTGTATTGAAGGGATATTGGAGAATGAGGTCAACTGGTACAAATTCTACTGTCTATGCTTTTTTTTCCTACGTGGTAAGGAATAGAAGTCAACCCCCCTCTTCCAAGAAGAGGAGGATTCAACAATATTAAGAAAGAAAACTGCCATGAACAAATCCAGGTATTCTTGCTTTTATCCTTTCAAGGAGAAAGAGTTATCTAATGCAAAAAAATACTTTCTGATAAAGGCCAAAAATGTAATTAAAATTCTTGACATCCAAAATGAGCAGGAGCTGATAAAGAGCCTTTTTAGTGTATATTTCCCCTTAGGACCCACAAAGGAACCTGGCATTACTCTCCACTCTGCTTCGGGAGGATGTAATTAAAGTAATATGGGAGCTTCTGAATAAAACAGGCAATGTGTGAAACTTTACAGGTTTGAGGAAGAAAAATCAGTTTCATATTCATTTCCCCAAAGTATATGGAGCAGAGGCTTTGCTCACAAAAGAAACTGTTATACCAACTGCATGAACAGGGAAATTTGTTCTAGGAAATAAATAGATAAATACATAGAAGTTCTCAGGAGAAATCATGTGGTATCAGCTATGCTCCAGGCATCATTAGATTCTGTGTAGGTTTTTCAGGGCTCTGAGCCTGAAGACCACAGCCACAGTGTGTCGGCAGTATGGGTATCATTCAAGTGGGTTTCACAAATCGGTGCTGTGTAAATGTGCTCTTGGAGGGTGCGTTTTCATGAGTGCTCTTGGACATGTCAAGGTGGTGTGCCACAGGGCAGGACAGGATTTTATGGCTTGGTCCCAACAAGTAGCAATGTCCTCTGGCAGTGAACTCGCATCACCACAGGGGGTTGAATCTTGGTATTGGCTTAACTGGGAGTAAAACTTTTAAAACCTTCAGCCTAATATTCAACCATGTTTTGGGAGGGAGGTGGAAATCTCATAGAGAAGTTCCAGCAGATTTCATACGTGTTGGAGGCTGAGTAGAGCAGAGAGGTACAAATTAATACATCTTTAAGGTAGTCATTAAAATAATGTGTTTTATTTGACGGGCTGACACCTGGCATGTGTGGGCTAGCAGTTAGCATGTACATAGCTCTGAACTGGCCACAGCACGCACCACCTTGCCCCATGGGGATGTTAAAAGGGACGTGGAAATGAGCTTCAAGTGTGATAATGGTGGAAAAGTGTCAGTAGTGGGGAAAGGGGCAGAGGGGGAGTGTCTGGGATTTGAGGAGAGGACTTCATCAGTGGAGAAGCAAACTCCTGTAGTTCTGCTGCTCCTGGTACAACTGATTGTGTTATGTCCTATAGCTGCTGTCCTGCTGCTTCAGTTGTACTTTCTGCCCTTATCACTGTTACAAAAGCAGAATCTGCCTTTATCACAGGTCTCTGGGAGGAAAATATCTTTCCTGTTTCAATTTTGGTCTCGTTTCTTCTGTAAATTGTTTTTTTAATTTAGCTGCTATTTAGAAACAAGGGGTGAATTCAGACCATTTTGTTGTATTTATTGTGCATGCAAAATTTTACAAAGGGAGTAAAGTCAAACTTGCCTTAGAAAAAGGCAGTAGTCAGACTGCACTGAGTGCATGTGTTACAAACATTCCTTAATTACTGTGTATGTGTGGGGTATATATTACAGTATATAGACACCCCCCCCCCCCCCCCCCCCCCTCCCCCCCCCCCCCCCCCCCCCCCCCCCTCCCGGTATTAAGTGCAAAGATGAATAGTGATTACTTCCTGAGCAGTTAGTTAATGTCTTTTTTCTTCTCATTGTTCAGGATGTGGCCAGCGCCTCATTATTCAAATATTCTTCTTCAAATTCAGAATTACTCATTTTCTAATGAATTCTGTGGCCCTCATTGCCATGTTATCTGGCTACCTAACAAAGTTTTATGAGGCTAGGTAAAACTCTGATCATCCCCATTGTATTGGTGGCAAACCAAGGAACCAACAGCTTAAAATCAAAATTATCTGCTAATTTTTGTGGCCATTGCTGAGACTCTTCCACTTCACTTATCGGATGGCAGCATTAAGTAAAAGTTTCATTCACTGCTCCCCTTGGCCTCAGTTGCAGCTGCATTCAGGCTTTGGCAGAGCGCAGGGAGTCCCTGCAGGTAGCTGGTTTCAGGCTTTGGGAAAAAGAGATGGAGACTGGATAGGACAGGGTCAGTCTTGCTTGAAACTGGGGTGCAGGGATTTATTGGGGGGAAATGAAGGGTTACGTTGAAGGCTGTAGTGCAGGGTGGCAAGAGGACCAGCACGTGGATACTCACTCTGGAGTCCTGCCTCCTGTAGCCTTCAGTCCTCTCCTTTTAGACGTTCGCGGTTTATACTGGCTCCCCTTCCAGTGGTTCCCGTTCTGTGTGACAAGTGCATGCTCTTCATTTTCTGCCTTCTCACTGTAGCTCCTAACTAGCTCTCTAGTTTTTTTCTTTTCTTTTTCTCACCTAATTTGTTTGCCCATTGGTTCCCAGTTTTCTGAGCTTCTGCTCCTGCAACACTCTCGGGCACTTCGCTCCAATCTGCGTGTTTGGGTTTTGTTACAGCACCATTTGTCTCACGGACAGAACAGGTTCCCCCATGTCCCTTTTAGCTCCTGATCTGTTATCCACCGCTGAAGAAGACGTTTTCTGTCCCTATAGTCCCAGGCTGATGGGAATGGGTGGCCCATTCCAGGCTTGGGTTCCCTGGATAGATTTGTCTGTGGACAAGCTTCCCGAAAGCACCGACGAAATGAATGGACTCTGCAAAAGTACTAGTTTTTAAACTCCATTAGAGCTTTAATGAATGTGTGCAGATTAAGATCTGTGAGAGGTCTGTCTGATCTGTCAGTCCTTGCTGTGTAGGGTTTCTGAGCTCTCTCGAAAGTCTACCCAATCTCTAGTACAGAGCCCTCTCTGCTGGGCTTCAAATCCCTGAGCTGAAAAGGGAATATTTAAAATTTTCAAAAGAAAAGGTTGCCCAAAAAGAAATTTAATGTCATAAAAAGCACTCAATTTCCCTCAGAATGTCTATTAAAAAATAAAAATAGAAGGAATTTGTCATTTAAGTCTGAACATGATATGAGAAATTTCAGCTCACCAGTTAAAATCGAGCAAAGCAAGAGGCACATAAAGGCAGTGTCTGTTTTAATTGTTGGCACTGATATCAACTAGAATAAATACCTTTATAAATGTTACAATTGGAAAGGTTTTAGTCTCTAGCTAAGAGTGGATTGGCTTCTCCTGCTACCTGAGGAGCTCATACTCATGACATCAGTCCTGATTCCCAGAGGGAGATCGGAGATAGAGTTGGTGTGTCATTTCTCAGAAAATAAATGAGCAAATAGGATATTTCTTTTTACAGTAGCATTAATGAAACTTGAAGAATGCTGGTTGCATAGGTCCTAGCAGTGTGCTTGACAATACTTAGTATGAATTATGTTCAAAGCTAGTATACCTTGACCTGTTGCATTTGTTTCCAATAGCGCTTTTTTGGAAAATGATCCTTCAGGTTCTCTAGAAACTTAAGGGTCTGCTGGGAATTTGAAACAAAGAAGAGCTTGGCAATGGATGAAACTTGGGGTAATGAAAATATCAATTTTGTTTTTCTGTAGTCTTTTTCATCCTACCTATTATTTGAAAGTGTTCTATAATATTGCAAAACAAAACTTTCCAGGGTGCTCTTTACATGCGCTACTCTGATGATGTAGGACAGTTACGCGGTCTGACCTCATGGAGGAACAAATATACTGTGCATAAGATTCTTCAGAAGAACTTGTTCATTAAAATAATGTTTTGGATTCTAAACTCTGTATGAGGTGGCACATTTGTTTTTCTTGGTTATTGCTTATTTTGTGCAACATGTTGATGAATAGATTTCTTTCAAAACTAGCATTCAGAAATTGAAGGAGGTGCAAAAGGAAAAAAACTTCTTGTACAACTCCTACCTGATTTTTGGAAAACTATAATTTTATGAAATTATTAGATGAATGAAAATAAAAAAATAGAAAGACCATGCTGCTGTAAAAACCTGGTTTAGCATTTCTGAAAAGTATAGTTATAAATATTTAGAAAATCAAACACTTTGAAAAACACGGGCTGTCCGACATCAGACGTGCACTGCATTTAATAACATTTTAAATTAACAGGTATAGTGGGTTAAGGGCTCAGCACAGATTGCCTTAATTTCCTAATGATTTTTAAGCAATTTCAGCACGTATTATTTGCTTACATAACAAGCATCATAAGCCTTGTCTGTCTTAAATTTTCCCTGAGTATTTTAAGTGCTTTCTTCCACCTGCTGATATTGAGCAGTTACAATCCTGGGGGAGGCCGTTGCTCAGGAGTATGGCTAATTTAGACCATACACAGGTATTTTTGTATGAGGGCTGGCTGCTGGCTTTAGCTTTGGCTGTCATCCTTGCTTACTGCTGGTAGTTTGAGACTAGACAAGCTGCAAACTCAGCTGGACTTGGGTTTGCATTTATAGACTGCAACTGGATTGCCGTGTTGGACTGGCAGCCGACTGTTTAGCTTGTGCAGAGTTTACAGAGCAAATTACTTGGCTGTATTAAGTTTTATTTTTGTAGTGGCTAAATGATAGATTCTGTTTCTAACATTTAGATCTCTCCTTTGGGCAGGCTTTCTCCTATCGTTCCCTTCCAAATCCTCTAACCCGTGCTTCTGCTGGGCTTGCATTCACCTGTCAATCTCAGCTTCTGCTAGGATCTGCTTCAGAAATTCAAATTTTGATTCTTCTCTTTTCCTGAAGGAAAAATAGCTTTAATGAAATTCATGTTTTTAACCAACTTTCATTTTTGTGATTTCCATCGTAGTATTAAAGACAACACTCTACAATAACATCTGACATTCTTCCCTGCCTTTTGTAGTTTTTCCCTTGCAGTAAGGGAAAGACTAATGAAGTTGCTCTTCTGGTAGCTTCCATTTTAAGCAATTAAAGATAATCTGTATGCTGCTTAAAAAGAAAAATATAGATCTCAAGCTTTTAGACACAATTGTACTAGAGTGGGTTTATTTCCAGTCATGCTTCTTTTTGACTGGCTTCAACTGCTAGCATGTGGCAAAACTTCATACAGAATATTTTGTGGAAATGAGAGGCAGAAACATATCTAATTAATAGATGGTTCCTCTGTATTTTAATCTGTATACTGGTTGGGTATGCTGGATTGGTTTTAGTTCTGGCCATGTAAACTGCATTGTTGCTGTTGCATTCTTTCTGTGTGATTTGAGAGAGCAATATATATCTTGCTTGGAAAGAGGAGGTTTGGGTGGTATCTGCAAGAAGTGATGCCATTCTCCTGCTTTGCACATAGGATGCATCAGGAGCCCCATCTAAGAGTAAGAGCTTATTAAAACACTAGCTAGTGCTACACATCAATAAGATTTATTCTTACATATTCTGAAATCAACTGCTTACCATTTATGGGGACTAACCTAATCTCAAGGATAGAATGGTTCATTAATTCCTAGCTTTCTCTATCATCACACTTAATACTAGAGACTGCAAATGACATGTTTTAATGTTTTACCACCATGGGTAGATTTCCCACTTCTGGTCAATACTTGGTCATTTTGTGTGTGTACATTTTTATTTTTTTATTTATTTATTTTTAATTAAACCCACAATTCTGGTAGTAAGTAAATTGTGAAGAATACAGGTGGATGAAGTTTTTATGCCAGAACTACAAAATAAAATAGGATTTTGACTGTATAGACACATGTGCCAAAAATATTGGCAAAAAACCCCCTGCTTCCCAGTTGCATTTTTTGCTTTTTAGCTGGAAACAAAATTCAATTGGAAAGTCAGTGTCAGCAAGTGGTATTTGCATTTTAGGATGATGTGAACATGCTGTGTCTTAAAGGAATGACACTGTGCCAAGGCTTTCAGTGAAGTTTATTAGCTGACTCTCAGTGCTAACTAACTGTATTTCCAGGGCTTCGTGTGCTCTGCTTTGAGGTACTATGTGGTCTTATGTTGCCCACTTCCCCTCATGTATGTTGTAAAGCAGTGAGTATCTTCACTGCTAGTTTGGATGAAGTAAATACTTTGTTGCCTCCAACCACCTGCAAAAAAATTCTGCTCCTATTGCATCTTTTGTTTGAGCTTTTACAGATGACCTACTGTTATTAACCACCTGAGAAGAAAGTGGAAGTCTAGATGAGGATAGCGTACAGAGTGCTCAAACCAGGTGCAACATTGTTGAGATCCATATGTGCTCCTTCATGGTGCTGAAAGTCCTATGTGTCATTGCAGGAGAGTAACAAATTGCCCCATCTTCAGTTTCTGTGTCTCTGCTAATGGTGCATAGTAATTCTGTTTCCCTGTGTTTGCATCGGAGAACTTTGGAAGATGGTTTGTCCCAGGGGTAGACTCAGGATTTGTACATGTCAAGAATTCCACTTCCATGAAGCTCTGGAAGATCTGGGCATGTTCTGGAAATTAATTTCTCCTGGTTGTCCCTCAGACCCTAAGTGTGGTGAGCTTCAGTTTGTACCAGAGGGCCTTTCTTCAGTCAGGATTTAGACAGAGCATTTTGTTCTGCTTTTCTTTAAAAATAAATAAATAAATCAGATTCAGTCAAAGTTTTATGAAGAGTATTCTTATTTATCTTTTGTATTTTAAATATATCTTAATGCTATTTTGACTTTAATTTTTGGAAGTGGAAATGGATTACCTTTACTGAGGTCTTTTATTATGTATGCTTATTGTCTTCTCATGCACTAGAGCTCTTACTTGACCAGACTTGATGTCTGTTCATTGAAAGCTGTTGTCAATCAGTAGCCATTGTCTTGTAGATTTGCACTTTGAAATACTACTATTATTGGCAGTGAGTTTTGTGAGTGCATGTTTACTGTTTCAAATACTTTTTTTTTTTTCCTTCCCCCCTTTATTGCTTATTTACTTGCAGGCATTTGAATTATCTTACTTCACTGAACTTGAGTTTGGAGTTGCTGATTCTGTGTCTTTGGTCTAGACTCTGTCATTTTAAATAACAGTAACAAAGTGCTGTCATGATGACTGGGTTGCTGTCTCCAGTATGGGAGAATCGTCTCTGCTGCTTCTGAAAGCTTTGTCTGAGGTGACTCCGTGTAATTATAACATTTTAGATAATTTTTTGAAGTTTGTACTGTGCTTTTTACCTAACTGTTTGAAAATTAGTTGAATGAAATCCCATGTCTCCCTTCTCTGCTTTGCTAGTGACATTGTGGTGCATGACTGGGGTTTTAAATATTTCTTGGAACAGATGCAGTTTGTGTCATTGTGCTTGTCTAAGGTGGATACATTGTGTGGAAAAAAGGGGTATCTCCCAAAGTGTGGGTGTGAGGAGGTACGGACTGGACTTCCTCTGTCACACAGGAGGTGGGCCTCAGGCGAGGCAGATGTTTTGGTGGAATTAATGAATCATGATTTTTGGTTTCACTGTCAGAGTCAGCTGGTGTTCTTTCAGATGTTTATAAAGCTAACTTTTATCTTGTTGTTCCAGTAGAAGCTGTACTGCAAGGACTACGGGCAGCACTGAGGTTGCAAATCCCTCACTGGAAAAATCTAAGCTATTATATGCGTGATTGCTACTAAAGGGCCATAGGAGCTGGACCCTCTGCTATGTAAATGGGGGTGCAGGAGGATTCCCATGCATCTGTGCCTTAACCTTTCTTCACTCTTATCAGTTATATATGTATAGCAAGGCAAGGGGTGCTTTGGCTCCACGCTGCTGTTCTGTCAATAGCAGATCTATCTAAACTGGCGTCGTTTTCCCGTTTCTCATTTCTCCAGCTACCTCTTTCCATTTCCCCAGAGAAGGATGTTCGTTTTCCTTGTTGTGGCAGTTCTTGTGTTGGTCCTTTCTCTAACCTTGGTCTGTGAAATGATCCAGGTGAAAAAAGGAACTGCAGACTGAAAAAAGAGAAGAAGCTTCAAACAGATCTGTCTACATAATAAGAAAAGTATCAGCACTGTGTGGAGCTGTCCTCTGTATTATTACTATTTTTAAATTTTTTAAAAATCAAAATAAGAACAGAATGTAGGAATTACTCACATTGAGTCAGACCTGAGGTCCATCTAACCCCATATCCTTTCTGACAGTGGTCAAAAGTGACAGGACTGAGAAGATTACAGCAACAAGGTAATGACCCCCCCATCCCTCCTCTCCCACCCTTCAGTGGTATGTGACTCGGGATATTTTCCTGAGGTAGGGGTGATCTCTGTGTGGTTATTAAACCTTATTGCATTTCTCTTCCATAAATCTGTTTGGCCTCTCCTTAAGGCTGTACTGTTTTAGTGTCCACAGTATCTTGTGGCAGAGTCCAACGACTTAGGTCTAAGTTGCGTGAAGATGACTTCCATTTGTTCATTGTGAACATGCTACTGTTTGCTCCCTAGCTCTTGGGCTACAAGAGGTACAACTGGTCCCTCTGCATCCTGGGTGTGCTGCCTGTGAATTTTATCAGCTACTGTTATATCCTGGCTCCTTCATCCCCTTTCCAGGCAGTGGGGTTCGAGGTGTTTAACCGTTGATTGTGCGGGGAGAGGAGCAGAACTGTAGGCAGCATTCAAGGTGCAGGCCCACAGTGGGTTTATCGGCAATGTTAAGCTTGTCTCTATTTTGTTCTCTCCTCTGCATAACTCCGAATAACCTGCTGGTTTGTTTTGGCTGCTAAGCGTTTAGCTGATGGTTGCCTGAAAACATGTATTTTATGTTGGAGGAAAATATGTCATGCCAGGTCCAACAGCCTGAGAGAGGCGAGGCAGCTGCTGCTCCATGCCCCCAGGTCCAACTGGTGGTGAGGCTGAAATGTATCCCCAGCAGGCACGGGTATGCACCACGTGTGTATGCATACAGCCAGCACAGAGATAACGTGGACGGACATGCAGAGCACTCACACGGACACAGACAGCTCTGGCTGAGCAGGATGGAGGTCTGTGAGTGGGAATATGTATATACATATGTACAAGGAGGAGCCTTCCAGCAGCTGGGCTTGGGCACTCAGTCTGCCCAGTAGCTGCCCTGGATCCCAGTCTCCCCAGTTGCTGGCACCTGGGCGTACAAGCCCCCTGGTCCCACAGCCAACACCCCCCGTGCTCTCACCTATAGAGATATGCAGGCGCTCTCATGCCCAGAGCTGGCCCTTGGAGACCTGCTCACCCCCTCGCTCCCAGGCCACTTCACCTGCTCTCCAGCTTGGTCTTTGCTAGCGCTCGCACGCTCATAAACCCAATGCGATCCCGAAATGCCCTTCCCCTGCATCCCGTCGTGTGTCCCGCACCCTGAGGCAGCAACCCTCCTTAGTCCAAAAGGTGACGAGGACAGCGGCTCCCCGGGACTCATCTTGCTGGGCTCCACCCCTGGGCGCTGGGGCTGAGGCTCTCCTGGGACAGATGGGGTGTTCTCAGCAGGACTCCTTGGTTTGGGGTACCGCCTTCCATTGTGCCTCTCTACCTCTCTGAGTTGGTGGGGGTGGGCTTTTGATGGGCTAATGGGCTTGGGAGTGGGGTGTTATTTGTGTAGATGAAACACAATTATAATCCCAAAATTGTACTCCCAAGTGGTAGTGGTCAGATCAGAGCCCATTATTTCACCTGTGACACTAAGATTTATTTTTTTTCCACATGCATGGCCTTTCATAAATGTAACTTCTAAACTTTTTTTTTGCAATCCCTCCGTATTTTTACTTTCCTGGCTAATTTATATATTGTCAACAAACCTTGCACCTCACTGTTCACTTTTTTCCCTAGTTTTATTAAGAATATATTGGGTAGCATAGGTCTTAACACAGATCTGCAAAACTACTGATGACCTCCCTCTGAGAGCTGATCACCACCCATCTCCTTATTTTTTAAAAATTATCTATGCAAGGTAAATTAGGTAGTGTTTTGATTTAGCAAATACAGAAGTTGTCTGTCTTTATTTTCAGGATTTTTGTCTGGTGTAATTTTAGGCTTGTCATTGGCAATGATGCTTCTGTCATTTTCTTTTGGAAATTGTTTCATACTCTAATACCTTTTTTGTCAGAATTTATGTACTCAATAGTTTTATTCTATCATTCATAATAATTTCCCCAACCCTTGTAATTTTCTGAATTAGTCCTGTCATCCTTCAATGTAAGGACGTTCCTATGCACCTCTGTTAAGCAGATGAAATATATTCAGCTTTTCTGACTTTTCCTTATAAATTCAGTGCTTCCCTCACTTTTCCTGTCTTGAAGACTTCCCTCCAGGATCCAGCAGAACTGAGTATCTTGTTCCATCTGTGTTCTTTGCCATGTGCAAGAAATGCATCTCAGGTCAGTATTACACAATGCCCCACTCTGGTTTTTGGACAAGTCTGAGACTCCCCATTTGGTAAATGTTGTTTTGAGTGTTAGTGTTTTACACACACACACACATACACACACACACACACACACACACACACACTTTTTTTTTTTATATTGGCCCTTGTTTTACTTAGGGACAAAACCCACAGGCATAGTACACTAATTGAGAAAAGGCATTGCTTTCTTTTTTAGAAAATTGTTACAGTAAGCTTCATAGCCATATAAACAAATAATTTATGTATTCTTCCTTATTTACCTTAACCATAGTAATTTTACAAAATTTTTCCTTCCTGACAGTTTCTACAAGAGTCTGTCTTGAGAAGAGCAAATATAAAATGATTTTGAGTGTTTTGCATTATCATTTTCTGCTTTATGAGCATACCCAGCTCTGATCTTTTTCCTGAATTATTTTTGCAGGACTGTTGTTTGCAATTGAAAGTGTAATAAAAGATGCCTCTCTTGATCATTCCATATCAGATCCATATCTCCCGTCATCCCACTTGATTTTTCTTCAGGTTTTAAGAATATTCTTTGTCAAGATTTTTGTATTTCTGTAGTGTATCTGTGGCTTCTGGTCAGTCCTTTCTGAAGTCCTGCAAACTCCACTGTGGGAACAGCAGCAGGGCGGTGAATCGCCTCATGAGCTGATGCACTGCTGCAGTGGCTGGCACCAAAGGCTTCGCTGGGTTAAAGTCCTTTGGACAAATAAACATTCATATAGGAAATTTTTCTTTTTTCCTAACCCCAGGCTACTAGTGATCGGTTCCTGTCTGGAGTTTTTGTCATTGGAGATGGGGTGGGAAATACTTGCTCTTTGCCAGAATCGAGCTGGGGCATTAACATGTCCTGGTATAGGGATCCTATAAAATTCTGCCCAGGGCTCTGGAAATAATTACTGATTAAACTTAGTATAACGGTTCTATGAGGGTGGCTGAGTATCTGTCATTTTGTCTTGCCAACACAAAGTTTGTAGCCCTCCTAGTGCGGTTACTGAAGTTGGAGCGTGCGTCAAGCTGAAAAGGAATAGTATGCCCTGATGCTGTGTGTGCTATGCTATGTATGGCAAGTGGAAGCGTTCAGACACAAAGACATCTGCATCTCTGGTCACCAGTCTTCATGCCTGTGCCCAGTCCCTCAGAATTGTTATTTTTTTTGTTTTGCAAGCAAGAACATTTCTTTCTGCCATTATGGAGCGTTGGATCTTCTTCTTCTGGATCAAACTTGTCTGCCTCAGCTTTGCATCTTTCAAATACCAGGTTCTTGTGTGCAGTTCCTTTGGAGCTCTGTTCTAAAACATGGAAGCTTGGAAGTTCGTTGTGATTAGAGATAAAGGAGGATGTTTTAATCAAATGGGATTTTGTAAGTGAAAATGTTTTGCAGAACTGGAAGTAGGTTTCCTACAGGCTCTCCTCATAAGTGACTTCGTGGGCCTGGACAGCTTTTGTCACCTTGCAGATGTTTTTGTAGGTAGTGCGGAGCCTGTGAATGCAGGGGTGAAGTCTCCTGATCATCCGTCTCCTTGTGTATTTAGTGAAAAACATGTGTTAGAATGGTAGTTATTGCTTGGAAGCTTTGAGCCAAGACCGAGCTCTCTCTGTGCTGAGCAGTGTGCCATATACACAAGAGCCTGTGCTTACAAACTGGTTATACGGAACAGGTCAAGAACAGGCAAGGAGAAGCTCTGCTCTTCCGTTTTTAAAGACAGATGGTTGAAGCTAAGGGTGACTTAACACTATGTAACTTCAGACTGGGAGCCCGTAGGAGGGGAGAGGATTAAGCCCAAGTATTCGGCATGGTAGAACATGACTTAATTGTCAGACTTTCATATGACTCCGTTACTGAAAAAAATAAAATAAAATTAGAATACCCTTTAACTGAAAGTTGCAGATGTTATTGGAATGTAAAAGGCAATAAAATACTAAATGTCATGCATCTCATTTAAGAAATATTTTGCACAGAATTAGCTGCAGCAGTACTAAACATGTTCACCAAACACAAACACTTGTTACAGGCCAGCTTAGGGCTTGAGGTGTTGTTTCATGTCTCCAGGCTTGGTAGAGGAGCTGTGCTTTATTCTCAGGGCAGTAGGACTGCAGCCACATAGGATACAGTATGATCTGTCTCTGGGGAAATGAGTCCACTCATCTCATCAGGAATTGATTCTGGCAAGCGACTGGTAAATGTTACAACACATTATTGTCTTTCTAATATATTCTCTCTCTCTGTCTCTTTATATGTGCGCATATAAAATGCGTACGGTGATTTGTGTTTCTAAGCGTATACTGCAAGCTATTGGTATAATTCACAAATAAGAAATGAGCATCAGTTATAAAATTGAATGGATCCTTGCAGCAGTAAGAATTTAAGGAAGTAAGCAACAATGTGAATCAGCTGGAAAAGAAGAAATACCTAGATGCAAATGGCATTTGGTAAATGAGTGGAAGCATAGCGATCTGAGCGCAGTGTCCTCAATTGTTCAGCTGCCACTCTCTTCTAAGATTTCAGGACATCATAAATACTTAAATTTGTATTCACTGGTTGAGGATGTTGCCAAAAGCATTAAAAGAATTGCTGTCCTAAATTAATTAACTTTTGTTTGTTGAATCTGTAGTGTGGAACACAAATGTCAGTTTTATTCAGACAGAAGGGAAGATTCATCTCCAGGCCATAACTGATTTTACCCTGGCTTAACGAGTCATATATTTCCACCCGATCTGAAAGAGAATTTTTTTTTAAATGATCGCTTCAGGCCACATATAGCCTCATCGTTTGCAGCAGTGCAATTTAACGGATTTAATATAAACTACTTGAAGCTGTTTGGTGATATGTTTGACCTAACCACAGGAAAAAAAAAAAATATTTGCCTGGCGGTCAGTTATAGTAAAATATGAAATAGAAGTCAGCAGATATGAAATAGTTTTAAATGGCAAAGTCTGCCTGCTATGCCACACGGCTGCCCCTTCTCTTGCTTTGACCGCATCCTTTGCCCACCCTCCTGCCCGGTGGCATCTTTCCTAAGGCAGAGCCGGAGGAGGTGTGGGACGGGGTCCTGTGCCCGGGCTCTGCCCACCTGGCAGCCCTGTGGGGCTCAGCACATGCGCTCTGTCCTCCCCAAGAGCTTGTCATTGGGAGCGAGTATGGTGATGCAGAACAGCTTTATTTGATTTGCTTTGTTTTTTTTAAAGCATTATGTAATCTTTAGCCATAGGGACAAAGCATGTCGAAGTGAGAAGGCTGGGGTTTGCCATTATGCTTGTCCTTTTTCTTTTTTCCCCTAACAGTCTCTCTGTCAAATCTACTGTCCTTTTTCAGTTTCCTTACGCCAGGTGGGGCTGCCTTGTAGGAGCTGGTGGAAGCCAGCACTGCTCTTACCTGCGTTCATAACTGTGTTTTCCAACATAGTTCCTCTTGAATTAACTCAACATACACACGTGATGACTGGGTCACGTAACAGATCTGTAGATTTTTAGAAGAGGCTTTGTGAACACACAAGGTTTCAAGCAGACCCCAAATATCTACCTGTTGTTACCTGCTGTCATTCAAAACCATAATAGTGACCTCAGCATTGTTGAAGCAGACTAATTCTCCAAATAAATGGATTACGAAAAGCGAAATGTTTTGTTGGTATGAGGAAGTATCGACTCTTTGTCCGGGTCTTGTAAATGGAGTGAGTGGATGATGCAGGGTGTGCTGGGGATTGGCTTTGGGGAGCGGTAGCTTCAGTACTGCAGATATGTCCAAAAAACGTCATCACCTTCCCTTCAGTATCATTGTGTACATGCTTTATAGGGTATATGAGGAGTGCTATCATGCAATTTTAATGGCAGTGAGATGAAGATGGGAAGGGAGGAAAGAGAGGCAGAGAGAGAGTTGTATGTTTGACTTGAGGAATCACATGAGTGGTGGACTTGTATACTTATTTGTCATGCAGCTCTGAATGCCTCATATGCCTTGCTCGTTATTCTGTCTTTCTGTCTTCATTCTTTTGTAGCATCTTTGTAATATCAATCTGGAAATTAAATGTTCTCTCCCACTACTTGTGAGTTTTTTCTCCAAAATCAATTCCTCTGCTAGGATTTTAATTCCTGGAAAGGAATTTGGGCTTCTGTTTTGGGGGTTTTGTCTTTTTTTGTGTGTGGGTCTGGTATTTTGTGATCTTAGAGGGCAAAAGATTATAATTTTGTGTCATTAGGAAAGTGAGGTAGTCTTTGTTTTCTACTGGGATGCAGTGGTTGGCTATACTCAAGAGTCCAAATCTTGGATTTAAAATACTGCAGCTTTTATATTCAGAAAAGCTGTTTTAGGCTATTCTTAAAGGTTTTAAAAAGGTAGCTGTAATTTTTCTTTCCTTGTGAATCCTGTAGTGTTGAACATATAGTAGAATAAAGTGCTGTGTTTTGCAGGTGGAGAGAGAAAATAAATGGTCCCAATAAAATATTGAAAGCTCTCTAAACCATTGCTTAAGTAGTTTTTTCAGTAAAATTATATGATGTCTGTAGAATATGTGGCCTACTGGACTCTAAAGATTCTGCTCCCCCCCCCCCCCCCATCAGGACTTAAGTGAGATGAACTGCATACCTCGTGAACATTGGGGTCAGACCATCTTAGAAAAGTCTATACTCAGTGCCTCAGCAATTCAGCATTCATTCTCTGTTTTTTTCTGAATCTGTAATTTTATAAAATATTTTCATTTTGTCCTGTAAGGATGATTCATTCTGCAGCAGTGAGTTGTACATATATATTATTCATTACTTTAAAGTGTTTGTTTAAATATTTTATTTTGTTAATAGCGCAACATGCTGAACTTTGAATTCTGCGCTTATCTGCTATCCTTCATGAGCTGAGCACCAGTCGTGGAAGTTATGGTACTTATTGCTGCAGGTTGTTTTAGATGAACTTCAAAGACTTTTGTGCGTTGCTTCGTTCCTCCTGAGCTAGCAAGATTTCTAAGGAAAAGTCAGGATGATTTACATCTTGGAGCACTTGGGTTTTAACAGTGCTATTGGAGCAATGAAACCTTAAACAGCTGAGTCAACATACCCTGCCAAAAAGGAGTATCGGTTGTGTAACATTGAAATGCCATCCGTTTCTTCATATCTTGCAATGTGAAGGAATGGTAGACGCGAACATACTAACTAATACATGTTAATTTTTTCTGCTTTATTTAGTGCAGATTTGTTGAAAGGGTTTAAAATCCTGTTGTGTCTTTACTATTAAGAAATATTATTTTAAAAATGGCAGCAATGATGCAGCAAAATATCCAAAGAAGGTATGTTTTGTGGTGTGTTCCTCCTGCTTGCTTTTCTGTGTTTGCTTTCTCGTTAATGAATTCATAGTAACTCAGTTTATTTGGATGAACTTTACATTACCTGGTGTGACTTGAGATCCCTTTTTACTTGTATGTAGTTAACATAAAACCTCAAACTGGAAGTCTGCAATACAGTGTCTCATCACAAAAGCCAGCTAACTGTAAAAGCTGATAATGTTTGTAAAGCACGTTAAGCTCCCTGGGTGAAAAGTACCATAGAAATGCAAAGTATTAAGCCAGGAGTTTAATTATAAGATAAGAAGTAATTGAAATTTTCCAATGTGATTGCATATAGAAGACAGTCTGGTGATTTGCTTTGTAATATTTAGGTCAGTGAATTGAGATGTTTTTCTAAATCCTTAATGAATATTCTCTCATTTAAGTGCATTGCTGGAAGGTGTCCGATACATTTATTTGGCTGCCTGATACTGCAGTTTAAAAATACCACATTTCAAGTAGGCAGAGAAGTGCTGTATAGAAACCTTTGAAATAACCAACCTTCATCCTTCAAAATGACAGTTATTGTGCTATAATAATTGTAGAAGTACTGAATTTGCGTCAATTGATTTTTTTTTTTTTTAATAGTATACTGCTTGTTTAATACACAATGCCTCCAGAATTTTAATCTCCATGTCCCTCTTGTGGTTTACGATTTGGTGCAGATTTCCCTTGAGATATTTTTCCTTGCCTTATGTATATCTATATAAAAATGAAAATTTTATCATGAGTACTAAATCCCACTTTATGGCACTTACTGTGCTGTCAGATAGAACAATTCATAATTTGAAATCAGTACTTTTATATGACATTAGATCCTGAAAACTTCTGTACTGCTTCCATTTACAAAAAAAAAAAAAGTGCCCTGTAACAATTGTGTGATATTTTTCACTTTGAGATGTCCAAGGCAGATAGTAATTTAATGCTGTAGTAGTTCCCTCCCTGGTGCACCAGTTGTGACTATGGGAATGTCTCAGTTGGGTGCAGCTGGAGCATCCCAGCATCCCTGCGTCTGCTCCCAAGCTGCCTCCGTGGTCAGTAATGCTGTGAAGTGGATACGGTGCGGGACGGAAGGAGGGATTTGAGGCTGCGGTGTGCTCTCAGACACGAAGAGGGAATTCCTTCCCTGGTCCCCTGCAGCTTTTCTCCTCTTGCAGTCATGGCAACACCGCAGGACCAGCAAACAGCCATGTTTCCAGCCCGAAACTGTCTTCCGTGACTCTGCCGATGACAGTTAAAAACTAAATGGAGACTCTGCTGCATTCCACATGCAGCGGGTCGGTGTTTTAGTTAAGTGTTAGTTTGTCTTTACTAGAAAAAAGTGATAAAAGCTTTGAAATATTTTTACCAAAGTTTTTTTTTTTTCCCCCCACAATAATCCTTTTTCCTGAAGAGGGAAATCTCTTCCTTCTTTTCCTTCCCCTGTGATTTTCCTGAGCTGTCATGGAGGAAGAGCCCTGTCCTGTGGTGCATGGCTGCAGCAGAGTCAGTATTTGCAAAGGTGTGCTGCATAAACGTAGCTTCAAAGGGTGCCTTTGCCAGAAAGCTGCCAAGCCAAGGAGAGATACTGTTCTCAGTCGGTGGTCAGGCGGTACTTCTTCCTATGGTAAAAGCTGATCTCTAAAATGTTACAACCTTGAGTTCATAGGATGCAAAAATTTTAGGGGGACCTGAATTTGGCAGAACTGAGACTCCTGTGATTAGTGACATAAAGAGCTTTCCGGTTTAAAATTATAAGCTGGACAGGAGATTCATAATTCTAAAATTTGAATTTGAGAACCAAGAAGAGTTTTAGTATTTGAAAGTTGTCTGTACAGCTACAGAGATTTAACGATAAATTTAATTTTGAAAGGGAGTACCCTTAAGTCTTTGGAGTTTTGAAGAATTCAACAGATCTGCTGTGTATTTCAGAATGTGACAGCCCAGGACTGAGCATGGCAATCTCGTTTAGTATCTTTGTAGCTAAAGGCTGTGGCCTCTATTTTCTTCAGCTGTACTCTGATGTGGTTGTGCTGGTGAGCATATGGTGCAAGCCTTGCAGACCTGTTGCAGCTCAGTGCTTATCTTTCAGAGTAGAAAGACTAAAAGGGCCATTAATTCTCTGAATTATGGTCTGCAGCACAGGGCGTCCTCTGAGGGATGTGGAACAATTTGCCTCTGGCTTCATACAACTTTTCCTGAGCTCTGGCTCTAAGCACTGATCACAGGTGTGCAATCCTGTCACTTCTTAACAAAAATGAAATTTCTGCTATGAAGTTAGGGAGAAGTCTGAATGTCTGTGGAAGGAGGCAGCCTTCCTGAGGAGAGCCAGCTCAGTTGGCTCCTGGCATCCCAGGAAGCCCCTGTAACAGCACTGTTTCTCCCTCTCTCCGTTTCCTATCACTCCCGCCTGACCGTACTCCTCAGCATCCCTTCCCATCCTCTTGCTCTCTTTTTCATCCTGAATCCCAGAGAAAAAAAAGAGCACTGCAGCCACCCTGCTTCCGTTCCCCCGAGCCCATTGCATTTATAATCCCTGTCCCCTCTCATTCATTTCCATGGCCTTCCATCCCGCTCTTGCTGCAAACCCCCTCGCCGGGGCGGAGACGGTGGTTCCTGCCGGCAGCCAGATTCTCCGGCAGGGATGCGGCAATGCCACGGGAATTAAAAACTTGGCTCTTTAGCATGGTATATGGGAGTAGGTCACCTGTAGCCAGCCAGCATAGTAGGTACGGAGAATGAAGAGGGCACAGTATGTGTAATTGCTGAGTAAGGTGCCTATCAGCGATTTGGTTTTTGCCTTATATAATGGATTGAAAAAATACTTTATCACAGTCTAGTCCTGCAAATTATTTCACTTCTAAGGTAGTCAAGTGTAAGGATGTGGCTGAGGCCTATACTTCCACGAGGAAATACATCAAACCTTCAAGTTCCAGATTTAGTCATGGTCAAAGAATGAGTTGACAGTAAAGTTTTTGTTAAGTTAACACAGTAACATTGCTTTGACTGTCTTCTGATTTCTTTGTCACCCCTATGTTTTGCTTTTAATGACAAATCTTTCATTATTGTCTATGCATTTGAATTATCTGTTTACATACTTTTTTTTTTTTTTTTTTAATTTTGAGGTGGTCCTGTGTCAGTTGGAATTCAGGCAGGAGCTGAGATTTTATTGCCTGCATATACAAATGAATACTATCATGCTTCATGGACCGTGAAGTTTGGATTGTATCTAGTCAATCAGCAAATGGTTTTTATAAATAATTAGTCGTCAACTTAATTACAGGACTGTTTTCCAGCACATTTGTCATGTGATCTATGTATACGGTGATGCTGTTTTTAGTTGAATGTGGGAAATAATCAGCTCTCTCAAACTTTTGAGTCGATACTGCCTCATCAAACTGTAGCTGATGGATTTAATTTGCTATTTACTGAGTTATTGATTAAATGACTGAGAATTGCTTGAGAGAGAGGTAGTTACCTGGAAAATTACACTGCTGCTCCTCTTGAATGCACTGGTGAAAACAGCTTTCTAAATGTTACTGTTGCTTAATAGTTCACTTAGAAATAATAAACCCAGATTAAATCTAATATAACGTGGTATTTCACTATTTGTAATAGACCCTCTCTCTCTTGACCTCATGTTCAATTTACTTGCAAAGTAGCTTCTGCTTTTTGCAGAGTACTGGAAAGCTAAAATGTAATGTGTTTGCTTTATAGGTGTTTTATCTCCAGTTTTCCACATATTAAAACCAACTTTTTCCCCCCAAGATTCACTTAGGAGTTTTTGCTGAAAGACCGATAGACTGGAAAATGGCTCAGTCTTTTGAAAATATCATCATTTGCATTGTGGAAACTCCTGAAAGATTTGCAGTGATGTGTATATTGCGAAAAGACAGGCAGAATTCAAGACCTTTCTTCCTCGAGGAGAAGTTGCCGGTGGTGTCTGTGGCACCCGCTGTGTATAAAGCCTACTAAAAGCCTCCTTTCGTTCCTCATGGAGGGAACCTGCAAGAGTAGCTTCTTCACACCCATCCCAGCCTCCTCTTAGTGGTACTGCCCCTACCACACATTCTCCTGTCTTTTGTAGGTGATTGAGTATAATTATTACATACCTTGTGTGTATTTCACTTTTTCTTGTTATATATTTTTTTGTCTTTTGGATGATGGAGTACTTGCCTTTGGATATCTGTTTACATAAACTAGCTAAATCAAGTATCATTTAAAATTAGAATTAATAACTACATCCCCTGCTTTTGTAATACACACTAAAATAGAGCCTTATTTTTCTTAAAAGGCTATGATCTCCTTTAAAGGTGTGTTTTAAAAAAAAATATTTTTTTGTATGTCTTATTAGAACAAAAATTTTTAAATGTAGTTTTATTTTGTGAATAAGTTAGAAAAAAGCCAAACCTGAAACACTTTCTTTTCCAAGTGTCACCTGCTGGTATTCTTGAAGTTTTCTTTGGTAAAATTTGCCTCTTTAGAAAATAAGGCTATATATACGCTTCTGTTTATTTGAAACTCCAGTAAAGAAAAATGAAAAGAATGAAAATGAAGGGAGTATTTTGCAAGTTCATTATTTGGTTAAACTTGTGTCCTGTTACTGATCTGGATATCCCCCCTCTCTTTTTTTTTTTTTTTTAAGTGAAAAATATTTATTAAAAGTACCTCCCTCTGTTTTTCCGAGTTGCACTACTACTGTGTGTATATTTTTTTTTTTATTATTATTATTTGGCAAACGTGCTACTGATCTAATGTGCATTTGATCACAAGCCTTGGCTTAAAAAGGAAAGAAGAGCAGTTTTTCTGGAGGTGCTTTTTCTAGCAGTGATTTTACAGCTCAATTTCAACAGCCCATGGAGTTCTTTAGTCCTGAGTTTGCAATTAGGTTGAAGTGGTGTCCTGGTTTCAGCTGGGACAGAGTTAATTCTCTTCTTAGTAGCTGGTACAGTGCTGTGTTTTGGATTTAGTGTGAGAATAATGTTGATAACACACTGATGTTTTAGTTGTTGCTAAGTAGCGCTTATCCTAAGTCAAGGACTTTTCAGTTTCCCATGCTCTGCCAGCAAGCAGGTGTGCAAGGAGCTGGGAGGGAGCAGAGCCAGGGCAGCTGACCTGAACTAGCCAAAGGGGTATTCCATACCATGGAACGTCATGCCCAGTATATAAACTGGGGGGAGTTGGCGGGGAGGGACAGATCGCTGCTCAGGCATCGGTCAGCGGGTGGTGAGCAATTGCATTGTGCATCACTTTTTTTTTTTCCTTTTTTTTCCTTCTTTTTTTGTTGTATTCCTTTTCATTACTATTATAATTATTATTATATTTTGTTATTATTGTTAGTATTATATTTTACTTTAGTTATTAAACTGCTCTTATCTCCACCATGAGTTTTACCTTCTTTCCCGATTCTCCTCCCAATCCCACTGGGAGCCGGGGGGGAGTGAGGGAGCGGCTGCATAGTGCTTAGCTGCTGGCTAGGGTTAAACCACGACAAGTGGTGATTTTGTGGGGACTGTTACCAAAACCTCAGAAATTGCCACTAGAGGAGAGTGAATTACAGCTCCTGCTACTCTGGCCTGGGCTCAGAGGGAAGGAAAGGCTGCCGTCCCTCTCCGTTGCTCCTGTGTCACCCCCTCCAGTGCAAAACCTGATTGCTTTCACCACCCGTTTGGTAGATCCGTGTGGTTCTAGCAGATACGAGAAGCCTCGTGCTTGTTTTCTAGTGCCGATATTCTGGCTGACTCAGCAGGGTTTGGTACTTATGTTCTTTTTTCCTCTGGGAGCATGTGATTTAGGCAAACCTATACTGTTTCTCCTAAATAAATAAATAACTATTTCTGCATCCAGAGCTCACAGCATGCACAGTAAAGAAATAATAGGATGAGAAAAAAGACTTGTATAGTTGAATCTACATTGCCATATTTCTTCAAAACTCTTGAATTTTCTGCAGACCTTAGCAGTACCACCAGTTTTGGCTCTCAGAAGGTGCTTACTGTCATTTCTTCCTCCTTTTTTAAACTTTTTTTTTTTTAAACTTTCTCTAGTTCTCGGCTTCTGATAAACCACTCTATTTCTACTACTAAGTCTGGCAGCTTTTTGACTGATTCCTTTCATCCTCGGTTTGTATCTCTGAGGAATGAATTTTGCTGGTCCATGCAGAGCTGGGGACAATTCTCCAGGTGCTGGGATGCCTTTGTTTCCTTACAGATTCTTCCTGCTGTTTGGACTGTACCTTATCTTTCTTTATCTCCTTCTTCACAGTATTTTCCTTTTGGCATAACTTCTTGGAGTTGGGAAGAATAAGAATAAAAATAAACAAACTGAAGTGCATATGGCATTTGTAAAAACAACACATTTGACCTCTCTTATTGTCTTGAAGCCCAAAGCAGTGTATGCTTTGAGGCAGCTAGTCCTTGGAGAGTGGCAAAAATACACCTTTAAGAATGAGACTTTTCCTTCATCTGTTTAGATATTGTATTAAATCAAAGGAAGAAATCCCTCAGCAAATCTAGATTTTTTTAATTTAAATTTTACAGGCATCCATTTTCTTCTCATCCATCCATGACCTTTTTCAAAAACTGTATGTATCATCACCCTGTTCTTTTCATTAATGTAGCATTTTTATACAGGCAACAAAATAAAATAACAAAAGAGCAAGACAGCCTCCCGTTTCGTGGAGTGTCCTGCAGCGTGGAGTTGTTTGAGCACCCTGGGCTAACAGTGCCCCTGCAGAGGAGCGGGTGGCCTCTTTTGTGCTCTATTCATGGCCAACACGAGGGCATGGGTGAAAAGCAGCCTGTGGGTTGTTCTTTTGCTCTCAGCTTATCTGGAGACAATGTGAAGGCTGGATTCGTGAAATAGGGCTCTGAGATGGTAGTGCTCTTTGCCCTTGCAGTGGACTATGAGACAGATGATGACTGATATATTCTACTCATAAAAATGTGTATTTGCTTCCATAAGGTGTTGTTTAGGCATCTGTTATACTGACAGATGCCACTGGAGAAGGCTAACAGCATTGCTGTTTCACTTTAAGGCTGCAAATATGGTTTCAGAAACTGAGTTTCAAAGGGATCACTTGCATTGGAAGGAGCGTCTTGGCAGAAGGAGCCAGGCGCTTGGCTGATGCTGTTGGCGAGGGTTGGAGGTGGTACCTCTGGGCAGGGCTGGTGGAGCTGTGGTGGCAGTGTGTGCCGTCTGCCATTGCTGCTGTCATCTGAGTAATTGCTGACCGCTTCGAGTGGATCCTGGGTGTTTTGGAGTAATGAAATCTTCTAAAACAGATGGGAAAGGCTCTCAGCAAATCTGGGTAAGATGATGAGAATTAGACTGCAGTACAGCAACCCTAGCTGGAAAAGGTCTTCTGGTTCAGATTAAACTGAATAATTTTTTCTTTCCTTGGTGCCATCCTGAGCACAAAGCTTCTCCCCATTACTTCCTCAGTACCGTAGGACAAATAGTCCAGGTGCCATAGACCCCTCTCCAGAGGTCTTGGACCTTGACCCTTTTGTATCATTTTCAAATGCTTCAAGTATATAAGTCCTTGGACTTTATTTTTACCTGGTAGGTAAAGCTGATAGACACATAGAAGCTGTTTCTGAACTTACATATTCATTACTTTGTGCAAAAATTTATTATTTCCAGCAAAAGGAATATACACAGTTACTGTTTAAATGTCTTTACAGCTTTTATTCAATTTTTCTGTGCATCAGGTTTCTTAGAGCTCTAGATCACATTTCAGTGAGCATCCAGAAACTTGGCCTGCAAATTTAACGTGGCTTTTCTGTATTATGTGTGCTTCCCTCTTTTCTCCACTGCCTAAGATTCATCTCTCTCTTCTTCACATCTTTCATACATGTACCTCTTAACACCATCAAACAAATCCTGGCTTTGCTTCTGGGGAATTTCCAGTGCGCTCTATTCTGCCAGCTGCTGGAAACTGGGGAAAAAACCTTTTCTCAATCTCATCACCCCATTATTCAGCACAGGATGAGATTTTAAGCCTGTCAAAATCTAGATGATAGGACTTACTGACTGCCTCTTTCAGCGATGCTGTCTAGTCATGGCTAATGGGATCCTTAGTGAAAAAGCAAATGTACGAGAGGTAAATAGCAATCATAAGGTGTAATAGTTGGGTCTCTGAGCATCAAAACTAATGAAGCCCGACTTCATGAACTGTCTACCGGCCCCTACGTTCCCCCTTGCCGACATCCTGTCCAGAGCAGAGCAAAAACTCCTCTTCTCCCAGCTGCATCCTTAAAACCTGTCTGTCCCTTGTAGCAGAGGTGGCAGGCGCAGCACCTACTGATGCTGCCTGGCAGCCGGCTGCTGCCAAGCAGCGCTTAACGAGCGGTGCTGCAGTTCCTCCTTTGCTCTGTGGAGGCATTAGTTAGTGACGCTTCCCAGCAGCTGATTTTCGTTAAATTTGTAGGAGCATAATTATTTTGAAGGGTTTTTATCCCTCTTAAAATTTGGCTAGAATCAGCCAACAGACTTAAAGGGTGAGTGGGCAGATAATGTGATAAAATAAGCTGGATTTCCTTAGGAAACCATATGGATAATTTAAAAAAGTATTTTACATGGTGTTCTTAAATTGAGTAATTCAACTTATGCCACAGTGACAGGAAAAAGTTATAGTACTTGGACATCCTAACTCATGGGTGCGGTGAAAAATTGTCCCCAACATGAAAGTTTTACCTCCTAAGTAGGTATGATTTCATCCTTCTTGGTGGTTTCATTGCTGGGCTAGAATAGCCAGTTACATGACTACCAGTGGGAATGTCCTACCATATGAGGGTAGAAAATTAGGTAACCTTTAAGGGATGGTGTGATGTAAAAAAAATCTGCATCCAGCCAAACATCACCTGTTCTGTCAGTAGGAGGACATTGCTAATTTGTAGCATATCCCTGTAGCTAGTGTGTATCGGAGAGTTTTGTCTGTACTTCATCATTAGATGGAAATCTTAACGCTGGATGCAGACATCAAATCTGATCAGCAGAACTTTGGAGAGCTTCAGAAACAGGCTGGAGTGGAAACCTTGAAGATCTGTGCAACTGAAGCTTCAGAGGGAGAGAAAGTCTTCCTGTAACATTTCTGTACTCTGTCTGATAGTCTGATAGAAAATGACATAACCTTCCTTTCATCAGCTAAAAGAAGTCAGCCACAATGAAAATGCTTCCCTAGTGGAAGTTGTTTTGTGAAAACAGACTGACAAAAAAAAAATTGCTTTCATGTATATTTATCCTCTGCAATATCCTCAGTGTCCTGATTTGCTCAGTTCAGTCATCACAAGAATTATTCTCTCTACTTTGGTATTTAGGGTCAAGTTATTTTAAAAGTATAAATTGCTTAGTTTCCGTCCAGCTATCTTCTTACCTATATGCTAGGACATAGACCCACACCCCGCAAAAAAACCCCAAACTGACCAACAAACCCAACCCTTGTGGTAAGTACCTGCATATAGAGAAAGAGTTGCAGCATACAGATTCGTATCAGTCACTTTGCTTGTTGAGGGCTTTCCCTCATAATTTCATTTCCAAGCCCATGATTTAATTTCCAAGCTCACGCTAATTTGCTCTTTTCAGTTAAAGGTATGGCTACACAAATAACTTCCCTTGGTGGATGCTACCCGTAGCTTTATGGTATGTTGGCTATTTGATGGCAATTGCCTGTGTGAATAGATTTACCCCATCTGGTAAATGCGGGGTAACTTTATCATACTTCCCGGTGTAGTTGTGGTGATATATATCATAGGTTGCAAATCACGCCCTAGTTTATTCATACTGGGTTGGTTTTTGTAGCTGTAGCACCAGTGTATTTTGGAGTGTCCATGCCCTGAGATGCTTATGGTCTATGGGCGCTCTGATAGCGTGGACAAGCTGCCATGTGAAGCCTTGCTTTTTGGATGGAGACTGCAGTTACTATATGACACTTTATTTTGACCTTATATGCCCGTTGGGCAAGTCAGCCTCACTTGTTATTGCTTTCTTCCTTGAGGGTAAAGCAGTTTTCATCTCTTGGGACATGAAGTCAGCTTCTGGAAGCTTACATTAACAGTCAAATCCAAACTATAGTTGAAGTGGAACAAAGTAATGTGTTTATGAACTACAGAGAACAAATACAAAGAAAAAACATTTTAAGCTCAAGGTGCTCCTATCTTCTGGTTGGATAAAGTCACCGTAGCAGTATTGGGGTATCAAGCTTAGCATTCATTGACCTATAAGAATACTGGTGCATGTAGGGTATGGTGTAAACTTGAGATGTACTAGCTACGTTAGCTAGCTACACTAGCTTTTTTGGGTGTGCATCATTTTATTGTGAGTGAAGGCTATTGATAATTATTCAGGACAACAGCATTTGAGAGGCAGAGTTGGAACAGTTGATGCTGTGGCAGCTGCATACAGATATTTAGGCCATGACTTTTTAAACATCAGAAACAACCAGGCTGCATATTGAAAGGATGGTGCTTGAATAAGAACATGAGAAAACTGCTCCTAGTTTGCCTAAGGACAATGTCCTATGTCATTTGGGAACTGTTCCTGGCTTTTTAAAGCGGTTGGCTCTGCAGCAGTTAGGCTGCTTGTGTCCATGCCATAACGGCATGCTTATCCCCGTTCCAGAGGGGAGGAAGCGACATTGCCACTGAGCAGGTCTGCCCGCACTGGTCTGAAATAGTGACCTCCTGACATCTCCCTAGGCGCAGAGCATACTCTGCCTTCTGTCCCCGGGGCTGCCTCGAGCTCCAGCCCACAGGATTGCTGTGCATCATGTGCAGGGCTGGCTGCTCAGTGCACCCGAGGCCAGGCTGGGGGCTTGGAGCCCGGCAGCAGCGTGTGATCAGCTCGCGCCCGCTTCGCTTGCGTGAGCGGACAAGCCCTCGATTGCAAAAGTTCAAGACAGCAAAAGGAAGGGCACAAAGCTACTGTCCGACTCTTGTTTTCTCTCTGTCCTTATCTGTCCCTTGAGCATTTCTTTTATCCTCTTACAGCTTCATGGAGGAATAACTTCCTTCATAATCTTATCAGAGGCAATATGTTGAGGTGTGGTGTGAGTTTGCTAGGTTTTTGATTTTATTTGTTTAGTATTTCTTAGCAATCACTTTGGATGATGCTTCTGTTTGTGCACAATATCTCAGTTGTCATCTAATTCACATATTTGTAGTTAAGGCATTTCAGAGAGGTTTGACCTACTTCAAACTTTATTTTCCCTTTGGGTTGCGGAAGGCTGTGGTTTATCATTTGGTTGGGCTTTGAGACTGCACGGAGCTGTGTGTTTGGCTGCCCCCTCGACCACGGGTGGAATTCTGCAACCTCTTGCTGGGGCTGTACGCGCTTTGGCTTTTTGTAAAGCACACGCTGGTCCCTGGAAAGCGTGTGTGGGCTCCTGCACCTCTCCTGGAGGGCATGTAGTGCCCGGAGGTAACGCCTGCAGAATTGCCAAAGTTGGCTGAGAAAATTAAGCCAAGTGTTTTGAGGAGTTGTTCACCTGCAGAA
Organism: Gymnogyps californianus; assembly: GCF_018139145.2. Taxonomy (NCBI): domain Eukaryota; kingdom Metazoa; phylum Chordata; class Aves; order Accipitriformes; family Cathartidae; genus Gymnogyps; species Gymnogyps californianus. Next base: position 180,221,801 of record NC_059471.1, read on the forward strand.
CTCCTATTTTCATGGTTTCCTCTAGCTATGGTCTTAAACTAGGCCATGCGTGATTTTGAAATTATTTGACCATATGAACATTTAAAAATAGTCTCTTATGCTTCTATTTATTTAAACTTCTTTTTTGTAGACTCCTGTATCTCAAAAATCCAATTCTGATTGTTTTGGTAAAACTGTAACTTCATTCGATAAAGCAATTGGTTTAGGTTTGGGAAATTTTGAAGCAGTTTAAGGACAGTTAGTGATGAGCCAAAAGCCCATCCCAGTGTTGCATTTCAGGTCACTTGGGCTGGAGATACAGTCCATGGATCTCAGTGTTTGGTCTGATGGTCTGGTAGCAGAACCACTTTTAGAAAGCTTTTACTAACTGACATAATTTCAAGGAGAGGTGGAGCTCCTCTGTATTGCATTCAGATGAGCTAATGGTGGTTTGCAATATGCTGGAAGTAAGAAGCAATGTTCGTTTTCTCACTGGGTAATGTGCACCCAGAGAAGAGGGGTGGGGCAGCGTGAGAGCAGACTGCAGGGTGGTATAAATTCTCATTCAATTCTGCTTTGATGCTTTTTTATTAGTATTATTTCTGCATGTCATATATTAAATATATGGTAATTACATATTTGGAGATGAAATGTGTTTTAATATCCTGTCTGATGTTCTCTTTGGAAAAAAAGAAAGAAGGTAATATTGTTAGTGTTTTGCTGATTTGGTTTCAGATCTAGGAGTTAGGGATATTGCTGTGGAATCAAAGGTAACAAATAGTGTAGACAACAATGAAACAAAATGTTCAGGATTTTCATATAATGGCTTTCCTCTGGATGTTCCTTTTATGCAATAAAGCCGAACAGAAATGAAAAGGAGGCTAAAACTTGATTAGCTACTGCAACGCAGTGGAGACTGTTTAGTAAGGTATTTAAGGCTGTGTCTCTGTTCAAGCGTGAGAACGCAATGACACCACTTGGTGTTTGCAGTAGAGACATAATGTTGTGTTCAGTATTTTTGTTTCATTTTAAGGAAAACTTATTTTTCTGTTCGACAATCTAATTTTCTGTTAGGCGCAACTTCAGGGTGTGTTCAAAATTACTTCAAATAGAAAGAAACTCTGCTTTCCTGTAAACTTCAAATGGATGAAAATAGGATAGCATATATTTCGCAAAGTCATTGCTTGTTTTATGACATCCTGGGACAAGGCATCTTCCCTGCACTTCTGTTGTGCTTTACTGTCACTCGTACAGACTCACACGTGGAGTCAGGCATTTCCCTTAGTGTGGCTGGCAAAGTTGCTGGTGCTCCGCCATGGGCACGCTGATCACTGCCACTGTGCATCGGCTGCCCTTGGGGAATGCGAGCTTCCTCCTATCAGTTGCATTGCTGAACTGCAGCTCAGCAGCTTTCTTTAAATATTTAAAAAAAAAAAATAATTCGAATTTTCCTTTCATCCCACCAAGATAGTCTTTTCATGTTTGTAACTGAAACTGTAAAAGTTTTGGGGAAAACTAGACATAAGGGAGAAGTAGCTGTGTCTTTTGAGTCTGCATGGGAAGCCGTTATTATTGTCAGCATCCATGCTTTGATGGGTGCCTAGGAACTTCTTACAGCTAACAGACATCAAATCACCTTCCAGGCATTTGCCTAAGCTTTCAATTTCCCTGTCTGTTTTTTTTATGTTGTTTGGGTTTTCCCACCACCACCCCCCTTAAAGTCTAGTCAACACATAAAAACTTTTTTTTTTTTAATGTAAACTGTGCTGCCTTGTCAGATATACATATAAATGTAAGGAGTGGGAAGTTGTAAAGGGCTAAGTATTTGTACCCCAGTCAATATTTTCCAGGATTCTCTGTTTTATGGCCTTTTGCTAATCTTTGCCTCAAAACCTTGCCTCTTTTCCCCTCATATCTGCTTGGATCCTTTTTAAACTCAGTGGAACTCTTTTGCTATTTAATATGTTAAATTTTCACATATAGTAAGTATGCCCAACTTGATTAGTCTTCTCTTTCTCCTGCGGTGTAGTACATTGTTTTCAGTTTCACTGTTCCAATTATCACCTAAACTTTACAGAAAAATCTGTACACTCCAGTGTTGTTGAGGCAGGCCTGTGCTGGCCTGTTAAGTCTTGCATTACTGAAGACTGCATTCAGTTTTTGTCTTAATGGTCAGAAAGCATCAGATGGCCTTACTGTAGTTCATTATTCTTTATAGTAGCAAAGATTTAGCTCAACTGAGAGAGCAAATGCTGGAATTAGTCAGATTCAAATACTATGGTGACAAACCTTACTTAAGGTGAGATCTTTTTCTTACTTGTAATAAGGTGAGTGCAATTGCCTGATTTTTCATATCTAACTTTTTTGCTTAATTTGTGTGAGTTGAATTCATGACCATGATCAGAGGTAGTGTGTGTTAAGTAAACAGTTAATAGTAAGTAGGTGGAAGACCATATAATTAATTTGGGAAAATCAGAATTTCAGTAGCAGTGAGCCTTGCATATAATATACTGCAGTACACGTACGTGCAAGAGGTAAATACACATTTAAATTCTCATTGCCTTGGGTAGGCAAGCACTAGAGAGCCTTCACTGAGGTTTGGAGGGAGGGAATTCTGGATGCTTTGACCAAAAATATCCATGTACCATCCAAGATGGTCCTTTCAGTGGTTGGCTCGGTAGTCCACAGTGTTACCAGTGGAGTATTTGAGAGCAATTGGGAGCCTTTAGGTGATGCACCAGAGCTAGTGAGTGGCATATGCATCTCTTGCTTTCTCTTTGAAGTGGTGAGATATCAAAGACAAAAAAACCCAACACCTTCCCCCTCTAAAAAAGGAGGAAAGATAATTTAGTAGGTTTAAATGTAAATACTAATTCTGTGATATGATTAAAAGAGGTTAATTGACACCATGTTTGTGTGGTGCTGAAAATTATCTTCCACAGATAAATGCAGAGTTACTGGCGTAGGCATAAAATCCTGAGGTAAGCATTTTGGCAGACTTGTGTGTGTTGTAGTGTGTAAGAATAAAAAAGGTGGAGAAAACCAGAACTGATATTCCTGCAAAAGCTGCATCTCCAGGTCTGGCCTGTGGCTGTCCTCACTTCTCACCACCCTGAACCCAGTCTCTGATCAACACCCTGTGTTACTGGGTCAACTCAGGGGCAGATTTCCCTCCTGCTGCTTTCTGTGCTTTGCTGGAAGGGTTTTACTTTAGAAGAGGGAAGCTCCGAGGCTTCCTTTTTTTGAGCGGACCTGGTGACTGCCATCGGTCCCTGGAGACAGCCCCACTTCTTCCCAGCCCCACTGGTGCTGCCTGAGAAGGCGCACCCTCCCATGTACGCCAGTACCCGTGGTGGGTCCTGCTGCTCTGTCCGGAGAGACCCTCTGCCTTTTGAAACCACACCAGTGCTTACGTTCCTTTGCCACCCCTTCTTCATCGTCCTCTGTGATGAGGAGGAGGGAAGGGACTCCCAAGTGGGCTGGTTGGAAGAAGGGACATTCCTGCCCTTCCTCTGGGGGCATCTGAACAGCTCAGCCCAGGAGCTGCCCCTCTGTCTCTTGAGGCTCCCCGAAATACAGTGAGGGGAGGTGACACCCCAAGGACTGCTGACAGAAAGTGTTAGGCCAGCGCAGGTCTTCCAGGGAGGAGCAGAAAGGCTTTTGCTGTCTGTGGTGCAGGTTAGCAGTGCTGGGCTCAAAAAAAAAAAAAAAAAAAAAAAAAAAAAAAAAAAAAAAAAGGGCGAGCCACACCTGGCTGGTGTAGTTTTATATCTTCAGTTTTTCAAAGCTGATACTAACTACAGAAATTCCTTCTAGCCTTCTTTGCATGTTTGAATATAGAGGTTTTGTTTATCTGTGTTATTCTCCCTCCCATGTTTTCCTCAAATAATTGAGAAAGTGTCTTATGTGTCTGGTGAGGTGAAGCATTTGACCAAGAGATCTGTGCTGAGAACAAGATGGGCATCCTTAAGACAGAGGGTATGAGAAAGTCTTGTGAGTCTCATCCAGCCCTGGATTACACCATTTTGGTTTTGCTGTTTTGTTTACTTCTTGGCAATTTCTTATGAAGGGTCTTTTATATTTTGTTTATGCATAATTCTCATTAGTGGCAGTGCAAGTGAAACATAAGAATTGATGGGAAACCAGATCGCTGACCTAAGGAAGTCTATATCATGCATTTATGAATACAGAAGGAAATTAATGTGCTTGACTTCATAATAATATATAAAATGTATGTAGAGTATATGGAAATTTATTTTTAAAGTGGAAAAAGGCGTTCTGAGTGAATAAAATATGCATATTTGCCTCTGATAGTAAATTCCTTTAGAAGACTTTTTCTCTGAACCAAACTACAATAGTTTATATCATTTGTTACCAAATAATATGTTCTCCCTTGGTAGAAATCGTATCATAAAGTCTCAAATTGGGATAATTTGATACAACTGAACCAGAAATAAATTAAACCTGACAAATCTGTCATAAACTGTAAGTTTTAATAGAAGCTTAATCTAAGCTTTCATGACTTTGTCAAAACCAATAATGTATCAGCAGCTAGCTCTGAACTGGCTGTATCATACTGCAGGACTGCAAAGGTTAACGGGTTTTTAAGACCCAGCTGTGAAGTTGTATACATTTTAAAATGTCTCTAGCAGAAGGCATATTTTTTATCAATTAATGAAAAGATGCTATTTATTGATGTTTGTTTGAAAATAATGTTCTTTTACCACTAATTTAATAATTTCTTTATTGAAATATGCTACTGAATATGTCAGTGATGACTGGATAGAATTTGGGCATGAAACAAGTAACAACCATATTCTGTTTCTATCCCTCAAATGTCTGTTGCACTCATTTCAATGTGTGACGGGGTTTGTGCCTCGTATTTGAGTGGTCTTGCTAAAAGGCAGTGATCATAATAGAGGTTTGGGGAGCCCGAATGAATTCCCAGGATTTTAATCAATCATCCTTGATCTTTTCTGCCTGCACATGCTACTGTCAACTCTCTTCCCAGTGGCAGCACCATTCCTTTCTTCTCCTCCCTGTGCACCTGTAAAACTTATTTCTAATGAAATAAATTCAGTGTCAGTGCACCCTCATAACAGATAAGGCAGAAAAACATGATTTTAGCAGAATGAGACTTTCAACATTGCACCAGAATTCTTGTTTCATAGATGACATGCATACAGAATCAAAGGCATTTGTGACTGACAACATAGAGACATTGAGGATATCACAGCTTTGTAGCAACCACATTAACAGGAATATTTCTGTTAAAAGAATGTTGTACAATTGTGAAAGTGCTTCATAAGAGCCTTTCTTCCTTAAAATTCAGTACAATCTACGTGACTTCAGGGAGGATTGTGTTAAGCCAAAAGAATAAACTGACAGAGTAAATATTTTTCTGTGTTTTTTTAATTAATTAATTTAATTTTTTACACTTGGAGCCACCTCAAAAGATAAAACAAAAGCATTTTCAAAAGAGATCAAGCAAGGAAAACTCAAGTCTTATTATGACTCAAGAACTATTATTTGTGCAGGGGGTGGGGGTGGTAGTAATCGAAGTTTTATACCAGGCTAAGTATATTTGATGTGATCCCCTAATTACCGTGACAGTGTTGTTGGTACTTGCTCTTTTACATGGGAGGATTTTTTAAGGGAATTCTGACTCAAAACAAAAAAATAAAATAAAATTGTGAATTTATGAATGATCTCCAACTGCTAGCATGTTTGTATTAATTAATAAAGTAGAAAAAATTTGAAGCAGTAAAAATTAAACTTTTCTGTTAAAGTGGAAGTAAAAAACCACTCCAACTTTTCTTCTCATACTAAGAAAGCTCTTGTGTACCATAGGGAGCAATGTTCATTCATTTCTTTGAACAGCTTAACTTTCCAAACATTGAAACAGCATGCAACTGGTAAATACGCTTATATAGTACACTGTGGTAGTTATATCCTGTTGTTTTTGTGATGTAGGATGAACTATGGCCATCTTGGTTCCAAAATGAGTCTGTTCTCCTCGAAAAGCAACTCATATCATCTAGGAGATTTATCTATGAATATCAACTAGATGCTTATTTTATAAAGAAGGCTGTAAGAGTGTTTCTCCCTCTCGCCCCCCTCATTCAGAAAAGTTTCATTTATTAACAGTGATCCATTTGCTTAAGGTAAATCAGTAGCAGATGTAGTTACCTCTGTCTTTGCAAAGGTCACTTCAGCTCTGGGTAAGATTATGTTATGAGAAGAGGTGCTATTGTAGGTATGACACCGCCCCCCCCCCCCCGTTGATATTTGACCTGAATCTATGTATTTACTTTTTTTTTTTTTTTAAAGAAAAAATCTGAAGTTCCTCTTCCAAAATACTGCTTCTAGCATATTAACAGTGACATACAATTCTTTTCTGGTGGTAACCATGACTTGAGGTAGTACAACAAAGCATAATTCCCTGTTGATAGTGATGAAAATAAGTCCTTATTTAAAACAAAACCAGAAACCTTAAATGTGTTTTTTCTTTTTCCTCTCTTTAAAGGAAGAAATGCATCTTAGAACCTTTGACTGTAGTCTCCGTCCTCTTTGTCTTGCTACCTTCCACTTCAAATGGACCAAAAGTAACTGTAACTGTCAAAACCCCCATCAAACTAGGAAGGCAGAGATGCATCAATTTTTAAAAGAAACTTTTTTTTTTTAGTGTCTATTCTGCAGGACCAGGGATAAATTCTGGACTACCTAGCAGGAAATTAAATTCTGATGGCTTTAAATGCCTTTGCATGCTTCTGTTTTAGGATGAGGAGGATGCTAAGAGCAGTAGTGTTTGGGGTTTCAGTTCAAGTTTCCCGGGGTTGTCTGCCACGCTGTTTGAAGACTGCGTGCTCTGGCCCTGGTTCAGGGATGCCTCCTAGCAGATTTTTGAGCAGCTCCTTGTGAGATAGCCACCATATGGTTGTTGAGTACAATATCCATACTGGTTCACTCCTTGTACAACTAGTAAAGGGTCTGCTAGGATGTCATTATGTTGCCTTAGCTCAGTTGCTGGTGGTAAGGCTGAGACCAACATGAAGGTCACTCCTGACAGGTAGTATTTGTTGATATATCTTTTAGGAAATCTTAAATCAGAACACTTCAACTTGATAAATCTGCATATTTCTGGGGTTTTTTGGTAGCTCAAAAAAATTTGAATTGTTGTATTTCATGTATTCATATATTCCATATATGTTATATTTCATAATAACTATTATTGTTTTAACAGGGCACTGAGCCGTGGGACCCCTGCTTATATGTGCTTTTATTGTGGATACTTTAAAGTTATATGATGTCATTTTGGTCACATATTCCAGTCGTGCTGTGCAGGAGCTGCTGTAAAATACTTCTCATGAATTTGGCTCAGGGGCGGGAGGAAGCGCTGGCGAGGAAGCAGGCAGGAGAGTGGGTCTGTGGGGCCTTGGCCACTCGAGGTTACAGAGAAAGGAAAGGTCTGAAGGCAAAGACGAGCAAGAGCCTGAGGTTCTTTGGAGATACTCTGCACTTCTTAAAATTGATTTCTATGCTCAGCCATGAAACACGAAGAGCTAAAGCATTTAGATTGGTATTTTTTTTGAGGAAGACTTTATCTTCTTGGGCAGATGGGATCAACCCATTACAGCTGTATTTTTATTTTTTTTTAATGCCAACCAGTCATCCGTGGATAACATAAAGTATTAGAGAAGATTGTTTTAGAGTTAACTCATGTGGTGTCCTTTGTACCTCCCAGATCCCTTCCTGTCTGTCTCCCCACTTCCCATCTCTCCCTGGCCAACTCTCTGCTGCCTGCAGCCTGTCTTTACCCATGGGAAGGTTGTCTTGGAGCTGGTTGAGAGCTGCACGTGTACTGCACGGTAGGACAAAATGGAGCATTACAGCAGAAGAAAACAAACCAAATGATGGCTTCTTGAGCCAAATTTATTTACTATTTTTAAATGGGTGAGACTGCTATGTTAGTTTATATTAGCTGGCAACTTGACCACCCTGTTTGTTCTGAGGTGGAAAACATGATTTAACTGAAATCAAGAAATAGTGGTGGAGACAGCAAGGCTGTAGCAATGAGGTTATGCAGAGTCTAAGACACAGTTTTGGGATTCATGAGGATAACCCGATAGTTTTTAATGTCATTTTGTTGGTGGTTGGCTTTTTTTATCATAAAACATACAGTAAATGAAACATGCCCTCCCTGACTGTTGAGGTGGGGGAAGGGATGACATGGTATGTACCTGTTGTGGTTATTTTACTGCAGCCAATGGAAAAAGTCCAATGCTGAGAGTTCTTAAGGTAAGCTGTATCTTTCCAGGTATAAAAGGGCAGTGACACCTCCTTACTTTAAAAATGCGGACACCAGTCCTGGTGTCAGTATAAGAATAAAAAGCAGGACATATGTTGCTTTTGTAATAAATTCATAAGGATTTTTTCTTAAGCACATAAATTTAGTCAAATGATTTGTGAAACAAACTGTAAAATTGATGTATGTCAGACATCTGGCTCATGCTTAACTTTTAGTTTTCAGTTGGTATTTTATGCATGACAGCAAATAGGTGATCGTGATTGAGTGTCTTTCAAAAACATCAGCAAAAATTACAGGTTTCTGAAACTCTAATGGTAAGGGGATGACTTATTTATCGTAATTGATGTTTTCTCCAACTCTTTAATGATCATCATTTCTAACACATATTTTGCGTTTTATTTCAGGCTTGTAAATCTGGTAATTCTGAGGTAGGAAGTTAAATGCTGAAGTGGAAAGGGATGTGAGTGGCAATAGGCTGCTTGATGTTTGTCTTGTTTCTCTGTATGAAAGCTTGTGAAATTCAGTGAAAATGTTGCAAAAATTCATCTGATTTGTCACCTGCTTTAATTACAGAAGATTTAGTCAAAATCTTTCCAGTATCTGTGTGATCGAGCTGAGCTGCATGCTGGCTGGCCCTGTGCTGGCCTCTTGAGGGGCCTGAGGTGGTGAGTTCGTTCTCTCTGTGTCTAACACTGTCAGCATGAAACACAACAGCTGCAGCCCTCTCCATTGAAAACGTAGGTGATGGTAGGGCCTTATTTTTGTATAGATTAGATTATATAAGTTATTTATATAGTGTAGTGATTGGAATGCTTGTTCTGAAAGAAGGAACTTTGATTCAGTGCCTTTGTCAACCCAAGAGACTCACAAAAGAGGTTTTACCCTAAGGCGAGATGCTCGATGGTGGCAGGGTCATTCTTATCTCCAGATAGTGAAGCTGTGCAGGAAAAACTTACTCAAGATTCATAAAGCCAGAGAAAACATATGTGTGGAAGAGCATAACTCCTCTAATCTAGTGTTTTAGAGAATTCAGCTGGAGAAAAGTCTCCAATTTTTGTCTTCAGGGCTTCATTTATTTGATTTTAAGCAGCAGTTGGGTGAATTGTATAAATAGTATTGGGAATTGTCTCAGGTATCCCCTCTTTCAGCAGAGTGCTCCTATTGCTAAGCTACAAATTGCTTTGTATTGTCTCTTTGTGGCTCCATAAATCCCGTGTTCTTCAAAGTGGATCTGAAAGTGTGATGTGCCTCTTGCTTCACTTGCTTCCACTCCCTCTTCCCACCTTTCCGCCTTCCCTCCCTTGGTGGTCATGGCCCTCTTCTGGAATGCTGCTCTGCTGAGTCAGGGATTGACCCATGTCTTAGAAAGTGCTCTAGCCCTTACACCATTGAATAAAATGAATTTTAAAATTTACAATGCATTTAAAAAACCCCAAACAAACAGAAGGCATTAAAAAAACCCAAAAACTAGCCCAAGCCCACAAAAGAGACTTGAGCACCTAAAATCAGGAAGGATGTGGAGTCCTGAGTCCCAGGTGTGTGTGAATGTCAGACTGAAGGCTGCAGAGAGACCCTAACCCCAGGGATGGGAGCAGTTTCGGATGCCTCACTGTCCTGAGCACGGGCAGTGTACCCAGCTCAGCTGGCACTTGCTCGATCCTGTGACTTACATGCCAGGGCTCCTAGCTCATCTGGTGTGCTGCTTGGGGAGCCTAGGCATGCAATGCAAGGCAGCAGATTTGCTCCTCTTGGAGCCAGGCTCTTAAAAGTTTTAGAGCTTTTTTTTTCCCCACTCCTCTATCATTAAATGGGAGTAGTCCCATTTCTTTCACTACGTTTTTAAACAGGCTTGAGAGAGTCATGTCTAATTAATTCCTTGGTGAAGAAGCAGCCTTACCACAGCACTGCTGCACATGTATCTTTCTGGAAACCTCACTCTGGAGGGTGAAGCAATGTTCTCTAGAAGTAATTATGGTCTGTCTTTATTCTGGTAAACCAGGATGTGAAGGTGCTTGGCAGTTGGTTTTAACATTTTTGCAGAACCAACCCATCAGTTATCAAAGTTAACCACTGAACAGACTAATGCATGTGCTGTGTGTAAATATTAATGCTTATATTAAAATTGTCACAATTTTTCATTTTTATCTTACACAAAAAACCCCCAGAAAACTCTGACACGCTGATTCCTTTGAAAGGTTTTCTCCCATTTTAATGTCTGCTATACTTGCATCTGCTGACAAGTGTCCCCAGGAAAAGAAGAGTGTTAGGAAACATCTAATTGTGATGTTTCCACGACCTGACAAGAAATCAGAACCTATACGGACGACGGGCCTTGGTGCAGAATGGGAGTCAAACAGACAGACACTAGTATCGTCTTTAGCGCTGATGGAAAAACAGAGAGTAAACTGTACACACCCACGAAAAATAATATGGGCCAACCCTTTCTCCATAACCTGTGGGGAGTAGAAACAGTCACTGTCCAAGTATAGTTTAGTTGGCCTGTCAATCTGTTGGCTGCTTGGCTCTCTGTGATTCTCAGCCTGTCTCAGAAAATTAACGTGGAATGGATGTCCATAATCAGGGTGGCTTTGGTGGTTTGATAGTCTCTTTCTTCACACTTTCACCATTAAATGTGAAGGAACTCTTTTTTTTAAATTACTTTTTATTTTCCCATGGTCTCCTAGGTTAAGAAAGCAAATAATAGAATGAGCTCTTGGGTCCTTTGAGGCTCACAGCTTTAGACACCTTGTCGCCTTATCCGGAGTGACTTCCATGGCTGGTTACGTGATTTGGGAGGCTCCTGACAAATCCAAAGTGCAATGTGGAAGTCGGAGTAATCAGTTCTGGATGATACATTGTAATTTGGGCAATAGTGATGAAGCTTAACTGTCTTCAGTGAAATTGTACTAGTTCTAGTAATTAAAGTGGAATTTAGTCTTACAGCTAAGTCAGTTGTGTGGATAATGTATATCACAACAACATCCATCCAGCTTTGGCTCAAAAAGAGAGTGCTAGTCTACTAATCAGAGTAAAAACATTCCAGTTGCTGAATATAGGAGATAACAGCTGACTGTGCAGAGGGCAAAACTGATGAAACAAGGGTTTTAATTTTTTTCTAATGAACAACCAGCTCTTGATTCCCCACACCGGGATGGATGGAGGACAAAGCTGTCTTCACCCCAGAGTCGCAGGGTGCCCTGTGCCGCACTGTTGCTTCGCTCTTCTCTCTGCTTCCTAAAGCTGTCCCCTCTTTTTCACAAATTCCTGTTACAGTGCTTCGTTAAGGATGAAAGCATGCTCTTACAGCACAACTTGCATCATTCTGTATCAACCTTACATAGGTTATTCCATGCATTCCAGTTTCTGTTGCACTCAGTAGCAGAGGGTAGGCTGCCATCATATTTCAAAGTGATGATGTTTTCTAGTAACTGTACGGGGAAAAACAAGAAGGGTCTTTGGGGAACTAGGATTTAGCTTGTCTTGTCTTAGTCAGAAGACACTAGTGGGTTATCAGTAATTCAAATGCCTTTTTTCCACGCTGGTGTCTGACAGGATTGAAAATAGAACCTGTCAGCCTCCTGATTGTCTGATTATGTAAAACCATCAGCAAAAACAAAACAAAACAGGTATGATAGGATTATGTATGTGCATATATTTTGCTTGGGGATATTTTAATGTGGTTTATAAAGGAAGAAGTTAACTTTCAGCTTTAAATCTTAGTGTTTTGGAGACTGAGCAAGAAAAATACCAACAGTCTTCCAAACATAAACTTGTATTTTTGATGCTGATACAGGTTACAATGGTCATTTTTGAGGCTGATCAAAATACTTAACGAAATGCTTCTTAATTAAAAAAAAAAAGACACCTTTGGCAAAATGATTTGATTTACAAGACAGGAAGATTTTCAGCCTGTTGCCCAAATGAAAACTAAAAGAAATGTCTTGGGGTCTCCTCTGCTGAAAGAATTTTTGGTTTTGGATCAGCTCTGGCCTGTCTGTACAAAATATGTATTAGAAGCAGTTCATTCAGTTAGAGAGAGGAAGGTACAAATCCATGGCACTGTTGTTACCCTGGAGGGCTGGGGACTCCTGATTCCAGTCTAACAGAATGAAGAAATAACTATGAAGCCTACAGGTCATTGCTATATGTGGTATTAATATATGTCTAGACAACAACAACTTACTCTTTTTATAACTATAAGCTATCAGTCAGGAATACTATTGTACTTACTGTATAAAATTGCAGCTTTGCTTTTGCTCTCAGGCACTTTGTTTAGAGTGACTGAGTCATTTCCCTAGTGTACGAACCTGGTATTTCATTAGGCTTAAAATTCTTCCATTTCTATGTAAAAGGAAGTTTTCTTAAGAAAAAAGATACAATGTTACTTCTCATTGATTTATGTGTTGTCTTAAAATATACCTTTATATTAAAAACAATAGCTTTTTGAAAGTGAACTAAAGTAAATAAAGTGCGTTTAAATACCACTTGTGAAAGTTCTCCAACAGTCAAAATGAAAGATAAAAACAGTCTGTGGTGTCCATTTCAAATGTTGAAGTTGTACTTTGCTTACTTATAAATGACTGTTTTCTTTCACTTATCAATAAAATTTAAACCTAGGCACCCCTGTAATAAAAATACATGTTAATAAACCCAGATTACTACTTGGCATGCAGTGTGTTAATGCCACTGAATTACTGATAGACCTGATTTAGATAAGTCTATTTTCCCATAGACTCTGTTTTAGTAAATTTTATGGAAAAGAAAAAAATTTACATTTTTGAGACAAAACAGTTTTTACCATGTCTTGGTTTCAGCTGGGATAGAGTTAATTTTCTTCCTAGTAGCTGGTATAGGTTTGTGTTTTGGATTTAGTAGGAGAATAATGTTGATAACACACTGATGGTTTCAGTTGTTGCTAAGTAGTGTTTACACTAAGTCAAGGATTTTTCAACTTCTCATGCCCAGCCAGCAAGAAGGCTGGAGGGGCACAAGAAGGTGGGAGGGGACACATCCAGGACAGCTGACCCAAACTGGCCAAAGGAATATTCCATAACATATGACATCATGCCCAGTATATAAGCTGGGGGGAGTTGGCCGGGAGGGGTGGATCGCTGCTCAGGAACTAACTGGGCATTGGTCGGCGAGTGGTGAGCAATTGCATTGTGCATCACTTGTTTTGTATATTCTAATTCTTTTAGTATAGTTATTGTCATTTTATTATTATTATTACAATTATGATTATTTTTCCTTCCTTTCTGTCCTATTAAACTGTCTTTATCTCAGCCCACGAGGTTTTGGTTGTTTGTTTTTGTTTTTTTTTTTTTTTTTCTTTAGATTCTCTCCCCCATCCCACTGGGTGGGTGGGGAGTGAGCGAGCGGCTGTGTGGTGCTTACTTGCCAGCTGGGGTTAAACCATGACACACCAACACTGAGCAGGTTTTCCTGGGAATAGGTGTTGAGAGTGAATTTTACTCCCTCTTAATGAAAGCCTAAGCAAATGAGTTTTATGTGGGAATCCTACAGAGCTGAGGTGTCCCGTAATCCAGTCCCAGACCCCCCGCAGGCCCTGGGGCTGCATTGCAACTGTCCTCTTGCCTTGGAGACTGAATGGGCAGTCTTGATCCCCAGGGCCGTCTGCAGCACAGAGAGACTCAGCACCAACTTCTCAGGAGGGTTTGTTTCTGAAGGCTAAGCCTGAAAGACAGACCACGATTGCCAAATTCACGCCAGCTATGTTTCCCTGTGCTACTCTGGAAAGTGACTCTTGTTACAATTACATTTTGTGAATGTGACTGAATAATTCCCCCAAAGTTCATACTGATTTTGGCCTTAAAACATGGAGTTGTCTAATCAGAAGTTGTCATTCAAGTACATTGGTAAAAGAAATAATCAACTTCGTGGACTGAAATTGTACTGGGGAGTTGATGTTTTTAAAAAAAAAAAACAAAACAAACCCAAACCAAACAAAACCCAACCACACAAAAACCACAACAAAAACCCCCAAACCAAATGAAGAATGCTAAACTCCAAAACAACCCTCTGGTGTGTTAACAGAGATTTGATTTCTTTAGGTTTGATCGTGGGGATTTGTCTTCCTGTCCCCGCCCCCCCCCCCCCCCCCCCCCCAGCAGTCCTCTTTCAAGCTAACAGATTCCAGCAAATAATACTGTATAGAGTGAAGAATCATAAATCTTCGGCTTTGACCATTTTAGAACATCCTCAAGTGAGGGGGTTGTTAAGAGTAAAGAATCAAAGCAGCAGCTCAGCTAACGTCAAGACAATTTCTCTGAAAGCGCTGTGTTGTCCCCCAAAGTTTTTTCTGCACAAGAGACACCAATTTCTGTTCTTTAGATAAACTTTTAATGTGCATTTCCTGCTGCACTTGCTAATGATCTGAACAGAATTAGTTGGCCGCATCATGCTGACTCCCTTAATTTCAGTAGGGAGAAACAGATCATATGGGAAAAAAGGGGAAAAACAAAGTACAGAATAAAAAGCAGATCCGGTGATTATCCTTTTTTTCCCCAAAAGGACCAATGAAGTTTCACATGAGAACCTCAGAAAATTATAGTTCAGCGGTTACGTTATGCAAGCTGAAGAGTTTTAGGGGATGTTTTGCAGTCATACCTGAGTGGAAACGGTTATCATGTAAGGTGCCATCTGAAACTGCTTGAGAGTTTTGCGTTTATTCTTAGTCTGTTCGCTAGATGAATGATGGAGGTGTGGGATTAACCTACTGTGCAAAGGATCTGAGAAATGAACTTTCTAAATATACTGCCAACAGCATTCATCAGCAGATTCCTCTATTGCTTGAATTTAAGAAGTAACATTATTTGTTGGCACCAATGGTTGTTTATTATGTACAAGCCATGAAGGAGGACAATTCAGAGTGCTGAATGAATGTGTTACTTTTAGGCGAATCTGTATTACAGGTTTTGCAGTTGTCACACTGTATAAGTGTGATTTTCACAGTTTTAGAGTAGAGAGATTTTAGCATGTCAAGTTATTGATTGAAATAAGCTGGTTTTTTTTCAAGAGCTTGGGAGTCAGGATGACTTGCTCATGCTCAAGTCCTACTAGTGTTCAAATAGTCTTACAAGACCAACTACACTCGCTTCTGTTTTCCTGCAAAAATGAGTGGGAACACAGAAGGAGTAAAAACATGGCTAATAGAGAACATAAATAACCATGCTGTTAAGGAATCAGTATTTATTACCTTCACCTTTGAAATTTATAAGCTGACTATGGCTGAAAGTAGGGGTAGCTCAGAGTAAGAGTCAGCTGAGCAAAATGTTGTGTACAGGGGATCTGTGTCTCGTGCTCACGGGCTCTGCTGCAGCCAGTGGCTTTGGAGAAAGGTAGGGAGAAATCAGAGCCTGGAGAGTCACCTGTGGGTAATATATCTGCAGCTGTCTTACACAAATAAGAATGACAGAAATAGGATATCATGATTATTATTATTTTAATAAAACAGGGCTTCAATTAACAGAAACTTTGTCTTCTGGATGGAAACAGTAATACTTTCTCAAAAGATTTACTTGAAAAGTTGTCTTCTCAAATGAACTGCAAGGTATCAATTTATACATTTATTTTACAAAAATCAGTTTAATTTTCAACATACACTTCTGAGGCCCAAAGGGGATATCAGGGCACAACTTTGTAAGTGTATCTTTACTCTTTATCATGTTCATTTACGGGTGTTTTAGAGCAAAGGAAGTACTCTGCATTTTCTGGAGCGTTAGTAGTTTCTGGCTGTCTTCAAAATTGGGATTGAGTTTCCTGGTATGGCTGGCGTTTGTGTAACTTCTGCGGATGCTGGCTAGAAAGAGGCATGGAACCTTTGCTTCTTGCTGAGACTATGTACATCAAGACTTTCAAGACTTACCTGTGATACTTTTTCATCAGAATAATTTAGGTTTATCTATTTTCCTTGTTTAACTTGCAAATTAGCTATTCGAAATGTTTTGCTGCTCTAAAATTCTCTCTGTAGAGAACATTAATTTGCAAGCAGCATCAGTAATTTAGCAGCATACATTTCACAGTTGGCAGGGCTGGTGTGACTCCAGAGAAATATTTGTACCTTTCTATAGTTATTTCTCTGCATGTTCATTTTGTAATCGATGAAATATCACAGCGGGCAAATCAGATACATTTAATATGACAGCAGCATCTTTCATCACCTCAAAATCTTTTTTTTTCCGTGCCTGCTGCTATTGCTGCGTAGACTGGAGAACTCCAGCTTCCTTCTCCTTACAAAACTGCGACTAGATGCACTTGCTATTATTGAGATAGTCAAGAGAGTTCAGCTGCAGTGTTATTAACCATCTGCGGTGTTTTCAAACCCAAGCATTTGAAAAATCACAATATAAAATTAATTTCTTTGCTATTTGAAGTTTACCTTCCAGTTTCTGAGCACAAATAGTGTTCTCCAGCATTTTTGTGACTGTAAAAATGAAAACTTGAGGGTCACCTGATCTGATAAGAAATTTGCTTGTGATGAAATTATAAGTAGTATTTGAAATACTGAGACACAGCCTCCTGGGATAACCTCGATGAACTGTCCGTACATGCAGCATGTTTCAGTTCGTGTAATAAAGAAACTGAAAATGCATAAAGCAGTAGATTGAATTCTCTATCTGTTTAATGAAAGACGTTATGTTTTTAGGAATCAGTTTTCAGGAGACCAAATGCTCCTGAGAATGGGTTCATATGTCTAATTTAAAATACAAACCAACATGAACGCTGTTGTGGGACTCAGTTGCACGAATAAGAACGTGTTGGAGGAAGAGAAGCATGGACCGGTATTTCCAAAAAAAAAATCTCAGTGGTGTCACAGCACAGCAGCAGAACTTCGTGCCTGGAGGCTGCCGCACGCCTCCGGGTGCCTGTTGGTGCTGCAGGTGCTGCAGGTGCATCCCTCGCCGTGACTGCAGGGAGCTCCCCGAGGCTGTAATGAGGCATTGCGTTAAAAACCTGGCTGCGTTTCCTTGGCTCTTGCACAGTAGTAAGTCATGGGGAGAGAGGTTTAGAAGTACTGTGAGACCTCAGATATTTCTGATGTGTGCTTATACGATTAAGTGCTACCTAGAGGGTGGTTTTTTCCTGTATTAGCAGCTCTTGCTAGCCAGTCCTGGAGTCTCTCTACGGGCAAAGGCAGAAGTAATACATCTGTTCTCTAGGCCGAAGTGAACTTTTTAGCCACTTGAAAGGCAGGTCTGTTGAGGGTCTCTAGGGAAAGATAAAATTCTCATCGGAAAAGGAAGGGAGACCTTGAGAGTGATTCATTTGATAAGGGAAGGATGGAGTAGGAATATCTACAGATAAGGCAAGTGCATCTCACTATATTATCCATTTCAGTGCAGACTCTGATGAAGTAAATATGCTAAGATATATTATCCCAAAGATTTACTGTGAACATTTCATTGGCTGTCTCCAAGGACACACTTTTTTTTCTTCCTGTTTTACCCTAAAATATATTAAAAAAAAAAAAAAATTAGGTGTTTGTGACGGATATTGTAAGCTGGAGCAAAGTGAACTCTGAAAATTGGCAGCTTTCTTACAGTCAGCAGCATCATTTGTTGTTAATGAGGGAATGCAGTTAAAAATGCGTATTAATATTTAATTGAAGAAGATTCATGTAAACCCCAGCTGTGACCATAAAAATCGGCTTTTTTCTGAGAGAAATAAAAGCAGTGGTTCCCTATGGTCTCATTTGATTTCTTTATTCAGCAGCCACACATATGTTAGCATACATCTGTGTAGCCTTTTGTATACTTGCAGAATAGAAAATGCAGTGCTCAATCTTATTTTTGTATAAAATGCTAGTGACAAAATTGGGCATTGTAGGACTGCTTATGCTCAAAGGTTTTAAATAACCATCATGAGGTTTTCTTTGTCATTTTGGTGGTTGGAAGAATTGTACATAAACAAATGTACAGCAGATGGCACTATGCTGTAACCATAGAATGAGAGGTTTGGGTGGAAAAAATGTGTTCATTTAGAGTTTGTACCTATGTATGGAATTAATATTTTCTTGTAAACAGTGATAGAAGATTAGAAGGCCAAAGTGTTTTAAAGCAGAACTGTGTAAACTTGTGTAGCACACATGTCAAGTGAAGCTTTGGTGGTTCTTTAGTAATGATGTTCAGTGCTGCTTCCAATGATCTTTTCAGCTTTCAATGAGGCTCTACTGGTAAATGCCTAAGAGCTTAGGTGTTACTGAAAAACACTGAAACTAAAGTTAACCAACACACACAGCTTTCTTCCACTGCACCACAGCAGATCAAAGTGCGTAGAAGTTTTAAACAAGAGAATTTCCCCAGGAGCTTTTTCAGCTGGGTAGGAATTGCCAGGACAGAGTGTGGAGAACTTACTGTAAATGGTTAAAAATTGTGCTAGAACTACCTTTAACGTGCAATTCTGAATTTTATTTTTTCTCTCCCTTCAACTGGTAAAAACAACCACAAAGATCGCTTTGTAACATCCCCAGGTAACCCGATGGTATATTGATCTATGTATTAGTATTAGTTGTCGAAATACCCCACAACAAGTTGTCAAGCTTAAGGTAACCAGGATGTAAGCTATTTCCTTGCCTTGGGGTGAGAGACCTGATAGCGCCAGACAATAATTTTTGCAGTATTTATAACTGACTTACTAAAAACATTTCTTATGTGTTTGAAGAAAAAAAATATTCAGTGAATGAAAATCATACAGAGAAAGGAATAAGCTGAGGTGTGGCAAATTTTCAGATAATGGAACGGGCTGCGCCAGACCAGTAAGGTGCAAATAGTAATGCCATTATCTGCTGAGAATCCTACCCCCAGTCTAATTCCTTCAGGTCTAAGAACTGTCATAACAACGTGTGAAAGAGAAATGTCTTCTCGTTATATATGTCTCAAATCATGTGAAAACTTCAATATCTTGAGTCTCGTCCAGAAAGGAGTAAGAAGCCTGTAAAGACACTGAAGTCATTTCTGCTGATAACACTGTCAAGCCAACACGACACTGCTGTGTGTATTAGCAGTGGTTTCCAGAAGCAGCGTGTAGTCTGCATGGAAGTACTTCCATCTGGTAGTCAGAAAGTTGGAGTCTGCTCCAGAAAAAAAAACAAAACATTTTTGGGTTACTAGATGAATGTCATAAAAAGTTTTGCCAGAGGGCCACTTGGAGATGTAGGGGCAACTGAGGCTCTAGGAAATGTGCCAAAACTGTGAATTTTATTAACAAACAAGAAACAAATTCAGCTACAAGGAAAGAGAGTGTTCTGTGAAGGTGTTGTCATCTCCCCTTCAGTCCTCTTCTTCCCACACCCATGGCCTGTGTAAGAACACAGAGTGACCTCATTGCTCCATTCAGAGGGGAGTGATACATGTAATGATGATAGGTAAGGAATGGCAACCCTCAAACAGCCTTTTTGGTTTTTCTCCACTTACATGTACACATTGAAGAGGCTTGATAAACCTGGATAGCTTTTCATTGGAGTTAGTGAGGAATTACTCAGCGTCACTGTGATTCTGTTACCTCATTGGAATTTGCCCCTTCAACTAAGCGTGGCCTTGACTACCTCTCGTAGTGAGTTGAGTTGACGACATTTTGTGATCCGTAGCGCTAGATGACTTGTGAAGGATCTGAAAGGCTTAGTGGGTGCAAGTTTTCTTTGTCATTCGTGCCTCAAAAGTGGGAAAGTTGGGTCAATGTTATGTGCGTCCCATACCAAAAGCAGAAATTAAAGGGTTTTGAGACCTTAGGATGATTTCAATTTGATGCTTTCTCAGTGTCTCTTCTGAAAGTAGACAGCATCTCTGCAAACTTTGAGCTACGGCCAACGACCCCCTTCTTGTGAGGCTTACTGGTGGTGTGGTTCAGCTGCAGCCTGGTTCTTCTGCTTCCTGAGGGATCCTGGGGTAAAGTCATGAACAGATCTGGGTCTTAGGGAGTAAAATTGAAATAAGAGAGGAGGAGTCATTGGCCTTTTCAGAACTGATGGACCCCAAGCAGAAACCGTCAGCCAGTTTGAACGCTGGTAAATTTACCAGTTCACATCCTTTTGGTTGGTCAGGAACATGCCTCAGTTGTATCTCTGATTTAGGAATAATCTGCTGTGGAGGACTGTAATCCTTAGCGTACTTCATAATGTCCTAGGTGGCTGTAGTTCTTAAATTCTCTTTAGAGTAGCAATTCTTGAACTTTCATGTTTCATTGCATCCTTATTTAGCATTATAAGCAGAACTTTTAAGTCAGTGGAAGGTGTTTGATTCTTGTACATTTAAATATATAGGAATTAAAAAAGATACTTAAAGATCTATTTGCTTTGCTGCTTTGCTTTTATCAGAAGCAGAAATTTGAAATGGGAATATGACTAAGAATGTGGTGAATGCAAGGAATTAACTGTTGTCAATAATCATGGAGTGGTGCAGATAAGGTTCTCTAAGCATGGCAAGTATTGCTTAAGAATGTTTTCTTCTATGCATGTTAGTGTGCTGCTAAAGAGATTAAATCAGGCTGTATTTAGAGTGACTTTAATGGCCTTTCTTGTTTAACTGAAGTGGTGTGTGATGTTAATCACGAAGCACTTCTGCGAACCCTCCATTAAAATTTGACAGCGATATATATGGGTAACTTCTTATGTGTAAATCTATTAGTAAATTAATCAACTGCATGATCCTGAGAAAGGACACTAAAACACTTTATTGGTTTTCTGTTCATTGCATTGATTATTGGGGGCTCTTCTGAATATATTCCTCTGATTGCTGCTGCTTGCCAATTCGTCATGGCAATAGTTAAATGACATTTTGCTAGCTCAGCATTCTTGCCCACACTAGATTTGTTGCAATAACTGAAGGTGATTCCCTTTTACAAAGTGGACATAATTCTCTAGAGAAGGGAATGTACTGCTAGCACTGATGGTCTGCAGTACTTTAATAGTGAACTTGTCTTCACTTGCAATTACTTCTGGTTTAAAATAATGAATTAAGTAATTTCTAAAATATAAAAATATATAGATGAATATATATTCATCTAAACTTTACATTTTATTGATGATTAAGCAAACCATTGCAAACTGAAATCAGATGGGTTTTGTATTCATTTGTACCTTGTATGTGTTTTGATTGTAGCACTAAGGATTTTGCAATAAGTAAATAATTTTGAAAAAACATTTGTTTCAATTCTTTTTCATGTCTTAAAAAGATGGACAGGGGAGAAAACTTGAGGAAAAATCATTAAATGATCCAGATACAAGATACTTAATTGACTTTTTTCCCCTGTTTGAATCCAGGCAAGTTCTGACCGAGAAAAAACAAATCTTTGTCCTGTGATGAGTTTCTAGTCATGTTGTATTTATTATTAGTGTCCAGACTGTATAGGGTAGATTATAGGATGATGTTTCTATCCTCTAATAGTATTGAAATTGATTCATGGGATGTAAAGTAGTATTGATTTTGTCTTTGAATGTCCTAGATTATTTAAATAGAGGATCTTTAGTGCATGTTTATGCAAATGAATAATATAAAAGATTTTTCAGCTTTTTTTTTTTTTTAAAAAAAGATGTGTATTTCCACTGATGAATTGGTATCCAGAAGGCCTACCCTCAGCAAGTTCTGCACTTCCTGAGCTGGGGGGACCTGATAACTTCCTCACATGAAGAACTTAGCACTGCATGAGATCTTTGGTCTATGGAAATTACGTGGGGAAAAGAAAAAGAGAATAAAAATGGAGGGGAAAAAGAAGTACCTGTCAACTGTCACTTGTTTGGCTGTTTTCTTCTAAACCTCCCAACATGTTTTCCCGAGGAACTAAATGGTGTGATTTTTGTAATTCCTCAAAAGTCTGATGTAACTGTGCTGTAAAAGGGGCCAGATCCAGCTGTGGGGTGTTAAAGGGTTTTGAGCAGCTGGCTGTGACCTCTTGTGGGTCCCAAGGGCTCCCTGGGTTTGTGGGAATCTCTCAAAAGCAAAGTCAAGTCTCGGGGAGAGGGCTTTCTTACAAGTCCTCTGTTCCTGCGTGCAACGTGTGAGCAGACAACCTCAGCTGTTATTTTATTAATTACCTGGATTTCATTAAGAGTAGAGTTCTTTTTTTCACACAAAGCAGTAAATATTGAATAGCAACTTAAAAAATAGTAAATGTAATTATTTCTGTTAATCACTTAACACAGACAGGTCATTTATACTGATGTAACTTTTGTTTCTTTGTTCAGGGCTGTTCTTCTTTTGAAATAGCAGTGATACATAATAAATCAGGGCAGTCACAGAACTAATCGGCTGTGAACCAAGGCATAATTTTCTCAAGCAGGAGAACTATGCTGAAGGACTGATAACATCTCCTGCTTGGTCTGAGAAAAAAAAAAAAAAAAAAAAAATGTTTTAGTGAAGTTTGATTTAAAAACTCCGTAGCCTTCTTGCTTCCCCAATGATGTTGTTTTCCCCCAAAGATTTTAATAAAATTTTAGTAGACATTTCAAAATAAAATGACTGTTCAGATAGAAGCCTTAGAGATGCAGTATATATTATAACACATAGTATATAATGTATTATTTGAAATTACAGACTGATTCAAACAAGTCTGGCTTGCAACATCAGAACAGTTATCTCTCCCACCTTCATTTTCTTTGTGACTTGAGTTCAGGTTTGTGAGATTTGCATGACATTGATCCTTTCCTTGGGCAATGCACAATTTCATAATTCAAGTGCAACAGCTGCTGTAACCATCGCGCCAGCTGTCCCTGCAGATGCTCAAAAATCTACAGCTTCTCAAAGATGTGTGTATATCCCTGGGGTAAACCATTTTTCCAAGAGGGAATGTATGAAGTATCTTAAAACCATCACTATGCTGGCAGTTCTGAGTGCGTAGTGCATGTAGTGCTACTATTCTTGACTAAAAGCATTTCTGTGTTTCACCCTATATGGCCCATAGCAAAAAAAAAAAAAAAAAAAAGCTCCCACACCCCCAGCAAAACAAAAAACTGAAACAAAAACCCCCTCCTGTCCACCTGTTATTGTTATTAACTAAAGGAATGAAGCTCTTAGTAAATAATTTAGGTGGTAAAATTTGCCAAGCAGGGCACAAACTTCTGTCCAAGGCAGATGCTTACAGATTTGGTTTCCCTGTTCACCAGCCTGCAGAGGATTTACTTCATGTAGAAGAGATCCTGGATGAACTCTTGTGTCTGCCTGACAAAGGCTCATCCCTGCCTGGACGTTTAATGGGGCAACTGCTAAGCTCCACTGCAGTTCAGTTGGTTAACTTTCCAGTTAAGCCTTGTGAATTCACGTCATCTCTTTGGGCTGGTTTGGTGCTCATCCATGATCCCGATCAAGGCATGGGCACACTGAGTACCAGGCTGTGTTTAGACACTGCTGTCTGACTGCGTCTCCAACACTGAGTGAATAAGGTGAGGTCTTGCCGAATTGAGGGTCTCCGTTTCCATCCTTGCATTGAGGGCTTTGCCCTGTTGCTGGGCTGCAGTGCTCGGATCCTCTGAGGCAGAGCCATTGCATTGTTGGTTGTTGGAGCTCCTCGAATGATTCATTGTTTATTGAAGAGGGCAAAAGACTTTTCAGTACATTGAAGAGTATCTTGCATTCAGATTAGGTCTAAGGACCTAATGGGCCTATATTAATTGAATGGATTATTTTGTGTGTATTCAACAAATCATCTTCTTACCTGTCCTGTGGCTGGGGTCAAACCACGACATTACCTTATGTCCTGGTTTCGGCTGGGATAGAGTTAATTCTCTTCTTAGTAGCTGGTACAGTGCTGTGTTTTGGATTTAGGGTGAGAATAATGTTGATGATAACACACTGATGCTTTAGTTGTTGCTAAGTAGCGCTTATCTGAAGCCAAGGACTTTTCAGTTTCCCATGCTCTGCCAGCAAGCAGGTGTGCAAGAAGCTGGGAGGGAGCAGAGCCGGGGCAGCTGACCTGAACTAGCCAAAGGGCTATTCCATACCATGGAACGTCACGCCCAGTATATAAACTGGGGGGAGTTGGCCAGGAGGGGCGGATCGCTGCTCGGGCATCAGTTAGCGGGTGGTGAGCAATTGCATTGTGCATCACTGTTTTTTTTCTTTTTTTCCCCTCCTTCTTTTTTTTTGTTATATTCCTTTTCATTACTGTCATGGTTTAACCCCAGTCAGCAGCCAAGCACCATGCAGCTGCTCCCTCACTCCCCCCCCCGCCCCCGCTCCCAGTGGGATTGGGGAGGAGAATGGGGAAAGAAGGCAGAACTCGTGGGTTGAGATAAGAACAGTTTAATAACTAAAGCAAAATAAAATACTAACAATAATAATAATAATGAAATATAATAATAGTAATGAAAAGGAATACAACAAAAAAAAAGAAGGGGGCAAAAAAAAGGGAAAAAAAACCCCCAGTGATGCACAATGCAGTTGCTCACCACCCGCTGACCGATGCCTGAGCAGCAATCCGCCCCTCCTGGCCAACTCCCCCCAGTTTATATACTGGGCATGACGTCCTGCGATATGGAATATCCCTTTGGCTAGTTCAGGTCAGCTGCCCCGGCTCTGCTCCCTCCCAGCTTCTTGCACACCTGCTTGCTGGCAGAGCATGGGAAACTGCAAAGTCCTTGGCTTAAGATAAGCGCTACTTAGCAACAACTAAAGCATCAGTGTGTTATCAACATTATTCTCACACTAAATCCAAAACACAGCACTGTACCAGCTACTAAGAAGAGAGTTAACTGTCCCAGCCGAAACCAGGACAATTACAATTATTAATGTTATTATCTTAAATCAACAATATCCAAAAAATGAGGAAGGCTTTAAAGCATTTGTTTTGTCTTGAAATAATAATGTGGTAAGTAATAGGCGCCCTAAACTAGGAAAGCAGGAATGTTCTGCACCTGAATCCATAACCCGCATGTTTTGCTGCTTCTCTTTCATGACAAAGAAAGTGTCAGTCATAGGAATCCATTAATAAGGAATGCCTCTGGAGACTGACGTTCCTCAGAACAAGACTTGGAACAATTCATAGCTGGAATGATCCTTTTTTTATCCCCTGTCTCTGCTTACTATGAGGTTGAAAAGAAGTAAATACAGATTGTATCTAAGTTGGTCCTATCTGAAGTGAAGATAATCATTGTGGTTGTGAGGCTAAGCCCAAGTTGGAATGGCATCCCTTCCTGTGACTTAAGTTTCTTGGATCCTACTGCATCTCCTAGTCATTTGGTCTTGCTATTGCCTCTTCTTGGTGTATGCACTTACCTTCTGAGATCCTGGGAACAGCCAGAAACCCTTTTGCTTTGCTGTCTACCATCCCTGCGGTATGCTGAATGTGGGAAGTGGGGAGGTGATTTTATAGTCTGGTGTCCTGGTTTCAGCTGGGATAGAGTTAATTCTCTTCTTAGTAGCTGGTACAGTGCTGTGTTTTGGATTTAGGGTGAGAATAATGTTGATAACACACTGATGCTTTAGTTGTTGCTAAGTAGCGCTTATCTTAAGCCAAGGACTGTTCAGTTTCCCATGCTCTGCCAGCAAGCAGGTGTGCAAGAAGCTGGGAGGGAGCAGAGCCGGGGCAGCTGACCTGAACTAGCCAAAGGGCTATTCCATACCATGGAACGTCATGCCCAGTATATAAACTGGGGGGAGTTGGCCGGGAGGGGCGGATCGCTGCTCAGGCATCGGTCAGCAGGTGGTGAGCAATTGCATTGTGCATCACTTGTCTTGGGTGTGTGGTGGTTTTTTTGGGGGGGGGGTTTGGGGGGGGTTTTTTGAGATAAGAACGGTTTAATAATTAAAGTAAAAGAAAATATAACACTAACAATAATAATAAAAAATTGTAATAATAATAGTAATGAAAAGGAATATTTTAAAAAAAAAAAGAAATTAACTCTATCCCAGCCGAAACCAGGACAACTGGGTAACTGCCTGGAAAATGCAACCAGAGAGAAAAGAGAGTTTGTTTCTAATCAGCCCCAAAATTGTAAAAAGGATTCTTTTGGAAATGTAATTAGCAAATTAATTGCTTTTATATTTCTCAAAGTGTCATGCCTAGTCCCAACCATCTGTGCTTTACAAATATAGAATTTTCATTTGGGCATTCTTGTAATTGAAGAAATTGTTCATCTAGGGGACAGTTAAAGATATTGGTTATCAAAATCTACTTCTCTTTAAAAAGGGTTTCTGGGTGTTTAATTTCTTCAGGAAAACTTGTTTTCATTTTTTTTCTCCTTGAGTGAAATCATTCAGAATTCCAAAAAGTAGTAATTTTGCAGGAAAGGGGAGATATGTGACAAAACCCAAGAGTTTCATAATACTTAAAAATATATATATAATCTGCTCATTATTTAGAATGGGGGCAAAACTTGCCAGCCCCAGAGCATGGTCCTTAGCAAGTAGGCCTTTGATGTGTTTTTATACTTTATTAGTAAGTTATAGCTATCAGGTGAATTTTTGCTCATTATATCAGGAGTAGACATTGATTCTAAATTTAGAAACAATTTCTTAAGATTAGAAGAAAAAATCTAGCTGATGAACAAAGGTTAAATTAAGAACAATAAGTCACATCCTCTGAATGCTTTTCATCTCGAGACCAAGACAGATTAAAGTACTGTTCTGAAAGATCATTGTGCCATAAGATAATTTTATTAATCAGACTTCGTACTTGTGTCAGTTCTGCAGTTGGTGGTGAAAGCAAAGTAAATCGAGGGCGTGAAAAAGTATTTCCAAAAGAGAATACAATATAAAGCAAATGTTGCCTGAACCTATAAAGAACTTGGGGCAAGAATGCTAAGATCCAAATCTAAGTCCCTGAAAGCCATGCTGTTTAGCATTTCATTTTGATGCATTATAGACCCAAGGACCACACCATAAAGTTTGCTTAGC
The DNA here is from genome assembly GCF_018139145.2 of Gymnogyps californianus. Taxonomy (NCBI): domain Eukaryota; kingdom Metazoa; phylum Chordata; class Aves; order Accipitriformes; family Cathartidae; genus Gymnogyps; species Gymnogyps californianus. The sequence goes on from NC_059471.1 coordinate 180,248,930, forward strand.
CTACTGGACCCAAGTTTTCCTTAAAGGTTTGTGGGTGCTCTTATCAAAGGTCTACTTTAAAAATGTATTTCAAATTATATAGTTCTTCCTGGAATGGAAATAATCAGTCTTTCATTGTAAATGGATGTGAAATAAGCAGCTTTTGAGAATAAACACCTCAATTTTGCTTCAGTTGATGCTAGTTTGCAGCAGCTGTTTATGTCTCTAGGCAAAATCATTAAGATAGTTCACTTTGATTTCCTGTACAACTCATATTTTTGGAGTTACACCATTTGATTCCATCATTATCATAGGACTTAATTTGTCTGCAATGATACGCATCCACCATATGCTCTGAGCTATGATCTATGGGTCTATGACCTTCTTGCTCCCTGTTCTCATGGCTTTGTGACACAGGGACGTGTGCTGCCGAGTTCAGGTACAGGATTGTTGTCTGTCCCAGGTGCTGGGCTGGAGGAGAAGAGGATTTGGAATCAGGGTAGAGCAGATGCTTGATCAAATGTGAGCTGGGGTCCTGGCGCATGTCTATCTGTCATCATAGCTGTGCTAACGAGGGGTCTCTTTTTGCAAAATCAGATCTGCAAGCAGACTCTTTTGTCTCTACTTGCCTCCTCCATTAGACTCACCAGACAGGATAAAGGCACTGAGTACATTTGCAGGCAAGCTAAGGACTTTGAGTCCCTGCTCGTTACCAGAGGTCAGGCTATTCAGAAATAAATTAGATTTATAAACCTTTATGCAACCATTGCATTTCCTTGTGTTCACAGAATTCAGTGGTGTTCAAAGAAAACATTTCCTTTTTTTTGAGGCGCCTCCAGAAGCCGTTGAACTGGCATCTCAGGTGCAGATGCCAGCACCACTGGTGTGGGTCAACCACAGGAGAGGTGCAAGGTGCATTGAATTTACTTTTGCTGTATGACATGAGGTTTGTACTCTCAAAGACTGACCTTAGCACCACTTCCAAGGGCCCCACATGTACAGTATGCAGCACAGTTGCCCAGTTTCCAGGCTGCTACGAGTGGGTTATCACCCATCTCCTCTACAAAATCAATCCTACTTTCTTTTCATTGTAATAACAGATCTTAATAACTTATTACTGATGTTTATCAATTCCTGCTTGCTGAAAGAACAAACTGACTACAGATATTGCCATTGAGAGTTAGATTTATAGAAGTTTGCTTTCATAAGATGGGATCTTATTTCTGTACTAATCCTTATCTCAGTACTGGACAGTTGCCATTTGCTCAAATAATGGCTCATAAAGCGTAAAAACTGTTTCTTAAATCTTCTCATTTGCTTTGCTCTGGGTACTTGTTTTATGACTGTAGCTAACCTGTCAATAGATATTTAAGGCAGTGGGCAAGAAGTCAGATGTGGTATTATAGCCATAGGGATAGAGAAAAAGCCCTTTGATTCCTCACTTGAATTCTGTGTAAGGGAAGAGAAGTGAAAAAACAACAAGGCTGAACCTGTGAAGAGAAATGTATGTTTGTGTGTGTTTGACCTTTATGCCATGTGGTGGGCAATGAAAGTGATGTAATTGGGTTTCTTTAAAAATTCATAGCATCACCACCTGCAGCAGTAATTTGTCAACTTCCAAAACCAATATACCTTTTCTTATGAGTAGTCTTTGTGACCCCTCATTAAACAAAGAAAAGCGATGCTTCAGGGAGCAGCGGCATGATCCATCTCTGAGGGGTTCCCTGTTTGAGGAGTCATGCAGAGACTGAACATACACCTAAGATCAGGTTTTTGACAAACTGGTAACCTAATGTCTTGGATCCCCATCCCCGAGGTCCGAGTGTTTGTTAAGCAGATATCCTGTAACACTTTGCTCCTCATTAGCTGGATAGCACAGAGGAAAGCATTGTCCTGGGACACTTCAGCAGGCTTCTCATTGTTTTTGGGGAAAAGGCTGCTGCCGATCTGCTGAGAAACCTGCCAACAAAGCTGCATAATGATTTCAGCTTTAATTATACAAAGGTGGTAGGTCTCAGAGGTTCAGTTCCGTTGCTGCTCTCCCTGGCTTTCACAGGGAGCCACCTCTGTATTTGCTGTTACTTCACAGCTGCCTTAGTGTTATTTATTTGCAAAGTTTTCCTTGGAATTTAGGACGTTGGGTGGTATCCCTGCCACAAAGTATCCTTCTCCGAAATAATTTTCACCTCAGGTCACTTACCAATTTGGCATTTAGATGTTTCTCCCAAAAGTATTAACTGGAAGATTTCTGGATAAGTATAGATGTGAATAAAGTGTTTTGATATCAGTATTTTCCCCAGCTTACCAAAAGCTGATGGCACAGAGCTCTTTCCCCAGTGGGATGCTCACAGAGTTCTCAAAAAACAGCATATCCAGTGCATCTTAGCCATCGTTCCTCTGCATCAGGGAGGTTAAGAGCAAATTTTCTGTATGGCTTATAGCTGGAGGAAATTCTGTGTGGAACACTGTAGTTGCAGGACTGGCGTCATCGGAGTTGGACAATGTCTACGTGTTTTTACAAACCTGGGGTCAACAGAAGCAACAGTTTGCTTTCTGGATTTGGTGGCTTGGACATATACAACAAGAAGTAAATAGCTTAGACCAGGGTAGGTGAGTCTCTTCTAGGGAACACAGTTCTGTTTGTAACATATATTTTCTTTCTCTCCATCGCCATGAAAAATGTTCCCCTTAAACTCTTGAACAAAATACCAATACTTTTTTTTTCTTTTTTCTAGGAAGCTTAAAAACAGAGTGAGGGATTAGTGATTTCTTATCTATGAAGTTTAGTGGAGATGACATAATTAGGCTTGGAGGGTGAAAAATAGGGCATTGCTGGTATTGTTCAACTCAACAAACTCAATTGTTTCTTATGGCTTTGCAGCAGTGCACAGTAGGCTTTATCTGATAGATTCTTCGAGTTGTGATGAAACTCACTTAGGAAAACAATTGGGGTGATAATTTGGGATGAGCAAATGAAAGTTTAGGTGCTAATTTGAAGGCATGAAGTCCTTTCACACAGGGCTTCAGCCCATCTCTCCCAGCATTTGGTTTCTTACTGCAGCTGTTATGTGGAGGACAAGTTCCTGCTGCTGTGCAGAAGGCTTTCCCCCTCCCCAGGGGTGTTTTGGAGGGCCTGTGCCTCAGTGCGCTGTATCTCCTTCACGCAGATGGTATCCAGTGTGCCCATGGACTAACTGTAACAGCAAAGCCTTTTTGAGAAACCAAGGTGTCGTGTGGCACAACTTTCCAGGGGAAATGGTAGCATGGGAGCTGCTCTCCATTCTTCTGTAAGCATCAGGGTGGCTTCTGCCGCCATATCGTTTGCATCCTTTAACATATTTTGGCCAGTTCCTACGCTCTCCCCAAATGCACCTTCTTTCCTCCCCACATGGGCAGCTCCCCCCAGTCCCTCAGGAGATGTGCATTCGTCTTCCCAGGTGGCAGCTGGCCTCTGGACGTGGACATGTTCTTCCCCTTCCCTCTTTACCTTCCCTGTTTTATTTTTTTCCCTGCTCTGCTGATGATACGAGTGAAGAAAGTACCTGAGTTGAGAAGGGCACTGGGGACCAGCCAGGCACAAGCTCCTGTCTGCTTGCAAAGGACCTTTTCAGTGGCAGGGCTTCTATTTATTTTATTTGAGCCAGATGCTGTGACTTTCCTTGATGCCGCACTTGAAGTCCTTTGTGCGGTCCTGGCCGAGGGCTTTTGGCAAGTGCAAACCAGAAGCAAAGATGGTATGAACTGCTGAATGCCATTACGCAAGGCGGTGGCAGCCCACCAGAAATGCTCCAGAATAACGATTCCTGCCACAGGGAAGCTAATGAAAAAAAATGGCTCGCACACCCCCCTGCCTTGGCTGCCTGCTTTCCGCCCCGGCGGGGCCACGAGAGCAGTGGTGGCATCGTGTGGCTCCTCAAGCTGCTAGCCTTGTGATTTCCCAGCACTGACAAAATGGGACTTGGCAATCAGCTACCGATATTTGTGTCAAGTTTGTCACACACAGTGCATTTTACCATTCAGGAGACACACCAGACCACACAGCTAGAACTCAGGGGGTGAATGGAGTGAAAGGAATAGGAAGAAAATATTTGTCAGATGATGGTTTTGCTTATATATAAGCAAAGTGAGAGCATGACACAGAATGCAGTTAATGTGATGCAGGCGAAGCTGTCGTTCTAATCATAGTCTGTGCTGCTTATGGATCCATGCGTATCATCCCAGCCCCATTTGCCACTTTTTCTGCATTCCTGAAGACCTCTGCTGGGCTCTGACCCTGGTTTTGACTTCATCTCTGACTTGTTCCTTGCATTTCTGTTGGCGTCTTGTTACCTTGAAAATTCTTGTGATCCCCAGTAGCTTCTCCCAGTCAAACTGGCAAACAGAACACTTGAGGCATACCTAGTAAGAACACCACTGAAGCCAAGTGGACTAGGAGACAATAGCTGCCAAACAAGAGCAGGCTCAGGAACTGTCCAGGTGACAGAAAGAAGTGAGATGTTAACCCAGCAGTGGAGAAGCCTTTTCTTCAACTGTGTTGCTGCTATTTTGATGCATCATTGGATTTTTTTCTGCATATTTGCAGGAGAGCATGTGTTTGCACGTGTACCAGTGGAGTTTAAAGCTGTTGTGTTTATATCAAAAGGAAATAACATCAGACATTCCAGTTAATTTGTTTAATGAATTATAACTGAACATTTGGAAGTTAGGTGCAACCAGTAATGCTGTAATTTCCCATTTTAGTAAATGTGTAGAAATATAGCATGTTCGCACTTACTCAGAGTCTTTTAAAAACTAGATTTCCATTTTTTGGTTTTAACTACAAGTTTCTTGGATCAGTTTCAGCTGCAAATTTTTTCCATTTGGTTCTGGAGGTCATCATCACCACTTGCATCCTTGATATCTATGAAAGAATGAGGGCGACATTACTAAAAGCATGTTAGGGTGCTCTGTGATTGTTAGCTGGTTTAGGTATCATCTTTCAAGACAATAATATTAAGCGACAAACCTATTTTCTTGCTAGAGCAGATTCTTTCATGCTGTTAGGTTTATCTTGTCGTTTTTTCCCTGTTTCTTGAACAGTTCTCCTAGATTTTCTTTGTGTCATGTCTAAACTCAAAGGATTTATCAGAACTTTGTCATTTTGTATTTTCAAATCAGAAAAATTAGAGTTTCTACAAAACTTGAAAGTGTTTCCCAGTACCTTATTTTTAATATTTTTGTCATTCTTTTTCTGTGAGGTTGTTTGTTTGTTTGTTTTACAGGGAGGGCCTTACATTGAGCTAATCGGTACCAAACAATCAGTTATCAATATTGAAATGTTTATTTTGAGGCCTGGTGAATTTGAACAGAATCTGCCTGGACTGATGCAATGTCTGGTGGGACTTCTCATTCAGAGACTTTGTGACCTGATTCTTTACGGCTGGACTCCTCTCTTGGCTTGCATATACCTCCCTTGTGCTGTGCAGTTTTGTGTTCAGTGTAGCATCAAGCCAGTCCCATGATCCTGGTCTTACCATGGGAAATATTGTCAAAGGAAGGATGGGATGTGAAGCATCCAAACTGCAACTCCCGGTCTGTCTGTGGCCATGCTGTGTGGGTACTCTTCAGTATTGAATTAAACTGAAGGAAAACACTTTGTTTGGAGAAGGAGGTAAAGGCTGATGAACCCAAGACAATGAGTTTCTCCATGTGGTCAGTGGAGGAAGGCAGAGCGGTCTCAGTTCAGAGCAGACAAGGTTAAGCCCGGTGGTGGAGATGTTCCCTTTTACGAGTCTACATAGAAGACACTAAATAACTGAAGTTACCCCTGCTAAATAACGTTATTATTTGTAAATATCACCTAAATCTCACAGAATTAAAAAAAATATTATTGGGGAAAAATATATTGATGTGCAGTCTTGATTTCAAATGTTAATATTGAATTTTTATTGGATACCCTTTCTGATTTTTTTTTTTTGTCAACTCTGATTTTTCAGTTTTATACTCTCTCTTTCCCAAAAAGATGGGCTGTATCTAAGTATCAGTATCTAAGGTAGTGCTCTGCAGAGTACAACAATCTAATAGTTGGTTCTGATGTCACTGCTTAGTATTTTTAATGTTAGTTCTGTGTTTATTTTTAAGTGCGGAGTCCAGTTTACTGAAAATGAACTGCCAGCATGTTTTTTTTCAACTAATACATTCATGGATTCTACCTAAATGAGATGATGGTTAGAAGCTTTAACTTTGTAAGAGAAACTGTGATTGGAATTTGTACAAAATTTTTTTTTACTTTTGGGAGTGAGTCTCCCCAACAATGATACAGTCAGTAACCTCTTGAAGAAATAAATGTCTGAAATAGAGACTGCTGATTTTATTTTTGTCTACTTCATCTGACTTCTGATAGAGTGGGAGGATGTTTTAATTTAGAGCCTGTATTTATTTTTACAATAATTTAGGAAAGCACCTTTTAGTGACTGTCAGCTTTTTCAGTGTCAGGAGGGGACAGATTGTCTGATCTACAGGAGATCTTCTGCTCCTGTCCATAAGGGTGATTAATTCCAGATGTGGGCTGAGCAGATCTCTTGGCTGGCAGAGAATGAGGAGATCATTTGGTCCACCATTAAGCAAATATTAAATACTTACGTTTAAGGCTGCATTGAAGGAATTTGGCTTGATATTTCTAAATTTAATGTTCAATATTATAGCTCAAAATCCTTCAAGCCTTGAAGAAGGGGGACCTGAGACCCTACTAAGCTGACTGCCTGTGGGACGTCTCTCAGAAAGTGACAAAGACGTGGTTACCTTCTAGCTGGCAGGCAGTGGCGTTGGAGCAGGACTGTGCTGGCTCCTTCACTGCCTCAGGTGGGCTTACTGGCTGCGAGACCGTTGCATTGGAAGACATATTCTCTGTGGGAGGAGGTCTGCATGAACCCACACAAGTGAATGTTCTCATGTTGCCCTGGCTTTATTCCCTCAGTAGTTCTGATGAGATTTATAAAGCTGTTTTCCTTCTTCGGCTTCATAATATTCTGAGAAGAAGAAATTAAAAAACTAAAGTAAAAGTTTCGTTGCCTGATGATTTCTGCTTGAGCAGTTATGCTGATGTTTACAGGAATACCGATGTGTAAGTTGTCAGGGCACGTTCATTGTGCTGGACAGGGGAGACAAGTGGAGGGCTGTGCATTTTTCAGACTTGGTTGCTGCTGGCAGACGCTCCATTTAATGGAGGCTAGTTACTTCTGTGTCAGATTAATCAAAGTATTCCTGGACATGTCCATGACAAGATTGTCAACCAGTAAGAGTAAAATTTCTGTTTAAAAATCCCTTGTACTTCCAGCAGAAATGCTTCAACCTGTTGATAACTAACCTGGGTTTGCGTGTTCCATCACAGAAGTCTCTTCTTGTTGGTACACATGCTGCACTTCACAGTACAGGGGTTTGGCTGGAGCCAGCCTTGACGATCCTTTCCCACTGGAAGTTGCATGTAAACCTATTTCATGTAAGTTCTGATTGATTTGCATCTTAATTCTTGGTAAGATGACTATTTGACTTTTGAGGATGAACCTTCTGTCTCCATTGCATTACAGTTTAATATACTTTTGCAAGTTGGTTTAATAGCTGGTTTTGCTGAAGGCATTTCTGCAGTAAGCCACATGCTCCTTTTTTCCTTTTGTTTCTCTATCAGTGTCCGTTTTTGAGGTCAGAAGAGTTAAAATTGGCTTTTTTATGTGGTTACCTGAATCCACAAGTGTATGTTGTCATTCTCTTCTATCCAGTCCTGGTACACAGGACACCGCTTATATGCTGATTGAAAAGCTATCCAAATAACTCCATCAGACAATTCATTCAGTGCAAACCTACTCCAAACACTTAACCTAGGACATCATTTTGCATCTGTACATTCTTTTTCTTAAATTATTCCCTGGATGTCTCATAACCAAATCTTTTGACCTGAACTTGGGGTTGTATGTGGCCTTGCTGGCTGGGGGGTGATTGTGATGGCCCCTGGCTCTGAAACCTGGACAGTAATTCTGTTGTTCAGGTCATCACATCTTCAGCTATTGCTTCAGACAGACTTCTTTATTCTTAACAGATCCTTAACCTGAAACTTCTGTCCTAAAATTCCAGATGCTTTTAATACAATCCTTTGCCTGTTCTTAGCCATCAAGAAAGTTGCAAAGTATCCCCTTTTTTTAATCTCTTCTCTTTTGGGGGTGTTGTTATATAAGCATCAAGGACAGGATGCATGTGCCCATAGATACTGTGATAGAATTACAGTAAACAAGATGAAAAACAGCAAATCATGCCTGAAAGCTTGAAATAGTCTGTGGAAAGATGAAAAATAGCAGTATAACTTTCAAACAAATGTTTTCATCTACTATACCCTTTTTTCGCTGACATGTTAATTCTTTCTGACAGACTTGGCAAGTGAGCAAGTGTCTCCAAGGCAGACACTGAAGCTGCTTCATGAATTCATGTTATAGTTTCTCTGTTACTGTTGCTCTGCTCAAATGGTATTTTTAGCTTTATTCACACTTTGCTTTAACATTTTTGTGAGTGAGGATCATTTTGTTATCTGGTCCAAACCAAGTCATGGGTTAGTGTTTCTCATCGTTATTGTTGTCACTTGAAGAAATGCTTGCAGGACCGAGGCTCCCTGGAAGGGAGCTCTCTGACTTTGGGAATACTTAGCCAAGAATCTTACTCCAAAACTCAGACCTCTCACATTGCAATCTTATGATTTTTAAAAAAAATTGGAATCTTTTTAGAGATGTGTAAAATATTCAAATTCCTAATAGTAAAAATACTGTATCTCATTATATATTTACTTGGTTGATATTTATTTAGACTGTTTTGTCACACAGCTTTGCTCACAGAACGTGGTTTTTGACTGAAAGTTTTAAGTTGAAAGAGGTGAGGTCCTTCACTGACCTCTGCCTGTGTTCACTTCTACCTTGTGCATTGTACCATTAAAGAGGTCTGGTCTGGGAGGGCGTTCAGCAGCAAAGCTAAAAGCACAGGAAAAACCTGTGCAAGATGGAAGTGCAGAACTTTTTTTTCCAGTGCCAGTAGCACAGTACTGTGTTTCCTGTAGACAGCATCATCACAGGCATGCTAGTCCCCAGCTTCCCACCACCCCAGTGTCTCCATCCTCCACCATCCTCTGAAAAGTCCTGTTGCTGATTAACAGGCGCAGTAACAGCTCAGCAGAGCATCATCGCCCTTTTCCTGAGATAGCAGGGGATAGAAATGCTCTCCTGGGGTGTATTAGAGATGAAAAGCAGGACAAAAATGTAAACAGGTAGGAAACAGAGAGAAAGGCTCAATGATAGAGATCCCAGCTTTCAAATTCATTTTAGGTGTTTGTCGTTCAGATCCTTTTCAAAGCCAAATAATTAAAAAAACATTCCAAATACCTGTCTCAGCAATGCATTGAGCTGGAAAGTTAAGCACTCCTGTATCTCTCTGAGATGTGTCCAAAAGTGACAGATGCCTGAAAATTATTATTGAATAGTCCATCCTTCACTGAGGAAGCTCAGACAGGTTTAGCAATGGCCGCTCTTTTCTTGTGGGAAGATCCCAGTCCTTACCTGGGCCTCTGTCTGGCACGGATAGGTGCTGCCTTGCGTACCCATGGCGTAGCTCAGCACAGGTGCAGCAGCCTGCCCTGTTTGCTCATGGTGGTGAGCATCGCTCATGGTGACGCTGTCTTCACTCGCGTGAACACCCTCCTGGTTTTACCTGGAGTTGTTCTTACAGAGCAAGAGCTGGGGAAGAAAAGAAAATGAATCCGCTTCAAAGACAACAGTGAAAACAACTCGAGAGATCTGCATCAGGCAGCCTTTATAGAGCTTTAGGGAGAAAAAAGTCTACTCAAGAGGATGTGGAAATGGAGAATTTCGGGCCCTTTGTGCAAAGAGTAGGTTGAATTACGTACGTCAGCAGCAGTGGCAATGGAGAAAAGAGGAAATTAATTTAATATTGTAGGTTTCAATGTTCCTTCCAAAATAAGTACAGTCTAATGATGGAGAATGTCTTTTCAAGTGGCAGATGGCCACATTAAAGCTACAGCTGTGCTACCATTTCGGAATTTCTGTAAGGTGCATGAGAGGAGGGGACAGCTGCCTATAGCATGGGTCCTAGACTCTCCTAGGAAAGCTTATTTTTAACCTGGATCTGATCCCTGACCTGGTTCACGGTGCGATGTCCTGGATGGCTCTCCCAGCTCAGCAAAGGGAGCGGCGCAGAGGTGGTGGGATGGGAGCCGCAGAGGCGGTGTGAGGAGAGGGAGGGGAGAGCTGAGGCTGCTTGCCCTGACATTGGCACCAGCAGAAGCATCTCTGGAGTCAGGGAGCCTGGTTCAGCAGGAGTCAGGAGTTGCTGTCTTGTGCTGAGGCGAGATGGGATGCTCAGCAGCATCTCCCAGTTCCTGCTGGGTTTTTGTTGGCATGCTTAACCTTTAACTTGAAAAACAAAAGCACAGCTGCCTGTCACCCTGCTTTGAAAGTTTGCTAGCCTCGGCACTAAAGGAATCAGAAGACTTTGAGCTGGAGACACAGTTTTCTTGGGCTCAGAACAGCTGTAATTACTATTTCAGAAGCAATGTTCTCTTCTAATGAGTACAGTTGTTGCAATATCTGGAATATTTACCCAGGAATTAGAGTCTGGCTATGTAAATTTCACTAACTCGTAAGAAAAGTAAGCTTAGTTTGTGCTTCTTGAGTATGATGTACCATGAGTCTTCTTGAGAAGAAAATACATGCAGAAATAAAGTTAAAGTAATAAGGAGAGGCAGAGGCTTTATCTTTTTATAAAGATGTATGTCAATACATAGACACGTGCATATATATGTGTATAAAATCTGAATATTGGGGTTAGGGGAAAATGCATATATGGGGCATGGTAGAAAGCAGAAATCAGAGGCAGTGGAGAGAAGAGGGAGGCAGCGGCACAACAGGAAGAAAGAGATGGGGGAGCTGGGGGTGAAGGGAGCAGGGAGGAAGGGCAGGTGCTGAAGGAGGTGGCTGAAATGCCGTTTGGCTGGAAGAGCCTTCAGCTTCTTTCTTGCACGAGATGTTCAGCAGCTCTTCTCAGTTCCTGCTGTGCTTCTGCTGGCACGTTTAACCTCTCCGTGGGAAAGAAAAGCAGCGGGCTATATGGTCATTGAAAACAGTATGGGCAACTACAAGAGTAAAACTGAGTTTGGAAGGGAAGAAAGATTGTTGGAGGATAAGGAAAAGATAAGGATGGCTGAGAAAGTCTGGAGAATTGAAAGGCAGAAAGAAAAAAGGCAAGACTGCAAGAGAGGTCATCTGTAGTCAAGCAAAAGGCAAGTGGGATGAACAGCACGAGGAAGCACAAACAGATTTCATGTATGAAATGTTAGAATTATTGGAATGGTGACTAGAAAGACAGCTGGAGACTATGACAATTCAAATATTTTTTTCTAAACATGACAAAAACATCTCTTCTAACACATGGGTTATTGTTTATATTTGAGTGTGTTTGTAACTGGTAGGGTTAACTTTTAATGCTTTATTTTTCTAGCCTCTTGGGTAGCTTTTAAGTTTTTCTTTCCTTTTGAATACACCAAATGGGTAAGCATTTATTCTGATGTTATTTGGAGCCTTTTATTATTTTCCATGCAAAAGAATTTGATACTTTCTAGTTGCAAGTGTTTGAAGTCATTAGAATAGCACTGCGTAATATAAAAACTGATGGATCAAGATTCTTATGTCTGAGAAATGAGAACAACAACAAACCCTCTGATCTGTTTCCTACCTCTGCAATGCAGAGCTTGCCACAAAGCACCTCTGTCTGATGACACTTCTGGTTTTACAGTTAGAATGTCTAGTTAGTAGTCCGGGCAGTTTCTTGAAATTTTGTAGGTGTAAGTAATCGACCTAAGTTTTCCAGCTGTTAACTTAATCCCACTACTGTTTTCATACCTCTCGTGGTCTAGTAACAAGTTTAGCCCAGACATGAGAACTCATAAATTAACAAAGATATATAATTGAAATGTGTTAAACGCAGTGTTCAGAAGAGAAGTGGTATTAACTTAATCCCTTTCCTAAGTCAGTGCGTCAGAATCCTCTCTTGCACGTCTTTTAAATACTGTATTTCATGGGATCAGGTTACACCAATTTTTCTATCAGCAATTATCTTGAGTTTCCTGTTGCTAAGGAAAATACTTTAAAAATTAAGCAAGTCATTGGTATTACCTGTTTTCCATATTCTGGAAAGCAAACTGATTTCATTAGAATGAACAGTATAAAAAAATGAGGTTTTCTTTTTGTCAGATGCACAATAGTTTATTAATGTACAAAATCTAAAAAAACCCCAACCCCAGCCAAACAGCATTTATGTGAAAGTATCATTATTGACAAAGACTGCTGTCTGACTGTGCGTGTTGTTCTGTCAATAACTAAATGTCATGTTCAGATAGCGCACAAAAATGTTGTGACAATTTCTGCTTTTCATGGGAGATCTGTAGTTCAAAGAAAAACATCTCTGGAATTTACACCTGCAAATAGTAGGTTTCCCTTATAAGTTGAAGCAGAAATTCCTTTTCTTGTAGGTAACCAGTCATGCTAGAGAGAGCCTCTGCCAAACATCTTGGCACTTCTCTCAATTTGTCATGTTGGGCATAATTTATTTAGTTTTCTGTGAACTTCTGAGAGTTATGTCGTTCTCTTGTACCGTTAGTTTAAAATTTTTGTAACAGCATGCCAGTTGGTTTTGAAGAGAGAAACTTCCAGTAATGGTTGCTGGAAAAGGTATCATAAGTATAAAATAATAAAATACCTTTTTTCCTATTATTCAGGAGGGTTAACAAGTCTTTTTTTTACCATTAAATTATTACTGAGGTCACAAATACATTATTTATAGTAATGATTAAATCTTTGACTCGGATGTAGGGTAGTGAGAGAAAAATGAGTCATTTTTAGTATATGTAGTTTCATCCAAGGCTTTTGAATTTTTATTCATATTGCACATGCACTTGTTCTTGTTTCCGAGGCAACAACATGTTTTACAAAAGCAAATTTTTACCATGGTAAAAGTAAGAAAAGTTAATCTCAGATAAGTATGGAACTATCAAAATCTTACTAAATCTTAAGCTTTTAAAATCTAGATTTCATATTTCAATCAAAGGTCTCTGTGTGCATGTCTTTAGATATACGTATATAGGTTCTGGAGTATATAGGCATATATATTTGTTTAATTTTAAATTGTAGCAGAATTGTTAATTTCATTCAAGTTATACATACACACTTCCAAGTTTAAAGATCATACCAGTTTCTGCCTTTATTCTCTGCAGGTAATATGTATATATGCATATTTCATATAGCTGAATCACCAAAAATAATGAGAATTACCATAAAAGGAGACATATATATATATAAAAAATAGATGTTTATATGCAGGTCGAGATTTCAGGCTTCTCAGAAAGTGAGCATTCTATTGTTTTCTGCATATATGAAAATAAGATTTTTTGCCTGCCTATGAGGTGCATCTAAAAAGCTTTCTTCACAGAGTTTGGGAACTGTGCTGGAGTATTCAGTACAAATTGAACTGTAGTGTTGAAAGACTTTTACAGGTGTAGTTGGAGGAAGGGGAATACTGCCTTTTAAGAGAGTTATGAAAAAAAGTCTGCTGGCCAATATTTCACCTGGTAGTCATGTTTTTTTCCTTACACAAAATATGGCAAAAACTACAGACCTTGATCATGCAAGCAATATTTATTCTTTTAAGCTGACAAATCAGTCACATTAGGTATTTGGTATTACTGCGGTCTCTCCTGCCACTAATGGATTAATGTAAACAGTTCCAAGCTCTTTCATTTTTTTCCATGACACATTTATCAACAGATTATTTATAGTGAGGACAAAACATTACATCTGCACCTTGAAGGAAATTAGTGTTGGTCTTAAGTTTAAAGAAGCATTTTTATTTTGCCTCTGAACATTCAAAACGATATCCAGATGTGAGACAGGATGTTACAAGATTTTCTGACTTTATAATGTCTTTTATACTTAAGGTTTAGTTCTCCTCCGTGGACTGCATACATCACCAGTGGCCACTAGACTCTGTGAGATACAGAAAATAGGGCTGTATGATCATACTTCCAGTGTGAAGTTAGTTTTAGAAAGCTTATAGGTGATCAGCTGAAGGGGTTTTGTTCCCTCCTTGAATCTTTTTGGAAGATCCACAGGTGAATTCCCTATGTGATACAACCAATCTCCCTTTGTCTTTTGTGCTGCGAAGGCCTTGAAAGTTAAAAAAGAATTTTAAAGTTGCTTGCAATGACTGTGCACTGTGTATTCCGCTGTCACTACACACTGTCAGCCGAGTACTCAGCAGAGGTTCCAGCTCTGGCTGTCAGCAAGGTGCCTGTGAGCCTCTCTGGGAATTGCAGAGGGAATAAGGAAGTATTTGAAAATGTTATTTTATATGCTGACTATGGTAACTTTCTCCTCTGTCATTTTTTTTCTCCCTTGTTTTTCATGCAGTCTTGTATCTGAAATTAATTTCTGAGTTTATCAGTATTAAATTTCTAAGTATGTAATATTGTATATTTATTTATGGTTATAACCTGTTAGCTAAAATAAATGAGTTACTGTTCATGCAAAGAGGAGAAAACACGTACTCTGTCTGAAGATTTATTAGCGCCTTTCAGTCTTCAGGATTTCAGAAGGAAAAAAGCTGGAATGAACCTCTGGAGATTGTACAGTCGGTCTCCTAGCCCAAGGCACTATCTCTGTCATTCCTCACAGACACTGTATCACAAAGAATTACAGAATAATTTAGGTAGGAAGGAACTTCTGGAGGTCATCTGGTCCAGCCCGTTGTTCAAGGCAGGGCCACCTTCGAAGTTGGGTCAAGTTGCTCAGGGCCCCTATTCAGCTGAATTTTGAATAACTCTGAGGATGGTAAGTCTTCTATGAGCAATGTCCTCCAATGTTTTACCATCTTTATTATGAGGTTTTTTCCTCCCTTCTATCTAATTGGAATAATTAGAGTTTCCCTTTCTGCAACTTGTGTCTGTTACCTTTTGTCCTTTCACAGTGAACCTCTGAGAAGAGCCTGATTGTCTCTTCATAATCTTGAAAACAGCACTTAGATTCTCCCTTAATCTTTTTTCTAAAGATTAGAAACTAAACAAACTCAAGCCCCTCAGCCTCTCTCCATACATTGTGTGCTCCATCCCTCGATCACTGTGGTGGCCCTCCACCGGACTGGCTTCAATATGTCTATCTTTTTCTCTACTGGGGAGCTCCAGATGGGACAAAATGCTGCAGATGCAGTCTCACAAGTGCTGAATTGTGGAGAATGATCACTTTACCTGCTGCCTGTGCTTTTACTGATTCAGCCCAGTATGGAGTTGCTCCTCATTTCTACAAGGATGCACTGCAGGCTAATGTACCATGTATTGTCCACCAGGACCCCCTGGTCCTTTTCTGTAGAGCGGCTTTCCTTTCCAGTTGGTGCCTGGGCTGTTGAGTGGGATTACTCCATCTCAGCTGCAGGAGTTGGCATTTGCTTTAGTGGAATTTCTTGGGGTTTCTGGCAGACCATCCCACACTTCACTGCCCTTATCTGCTGAATGTTTTACCTTATGTTCCACCTGAATCTTCCAGACATCTCTGTAGATAATGGAAAATAGGTTTTCTTTCTTTTTCATGGTCTTTGACATTTCTGTACTGTTTATTCTGTTTCCACATCAGTCTTCTCTGCTTTCTTTTTAGTTTCTTTTTCAGATTAAATTTCACAGATCTTTAATCCATGCACACTTTTTTTTGGAACTGCATCATCTTAACTGTGGACAGAAACATCCAGTTGAGACCTTACAAGTGTAGAGAGCAGAGAAATAACTTTGTGTCTGGTATAATCCTGTTAAATACATCTGTATGTTTGCCTAGTTTGCAAATAGTGGGTGTTATGGAGCTGGGTTCAACTAATGAATGACTGTGGTCCCCAGATGCTTTTCAGGGTAATACCTACCTAATCACTTGTTCTTCATCCTCAGTTTATATAGTTGAATATTCCTGCTTATTGGAATATCTTGCATTTTCTCTCTATTGAAAGGCATCTTGTTTCTTTCAGATGATTACTTCAATCTGTTTATTTTATATTCTAATCTGCTCATCCAGAGTGCTAGCAGTTGGTCTAAGACTGGTGTTGTGTTGGGATTTATTCATGACCTAGATAGATAAGTATTGAAATTTCACATAAAGGATTGAATATGTATAATGTATAGAAGGTAAAATATTGAATAGCTGTGGATCCAAAAAGTTCCAAATTATTTGCTTTTCTGTTTGGACTTGGTATAGCTTTCCAATCAGTTTTGCATTCACCCTGAGATAGGCAAACTTTCTTTAACAGAGTGACATATATTACGTACTTGTGAGAATATTTAGTTAGCACATATACCATCTATTGTGTTCTCTTTGTCTACATGGTTTACTGTCTTGCTGCTGATTTGACATGATTTAATCATGAGAAATCCAGGTTGGCTGGGTTTTTTTCCAGGTGCCTTCAAGCTGTTCTGTTTCATTTTTTAATTCCAGTATTTCCTTGAATGAAAGTTTAATGCCAACTGTATAAAGATCTTCCTCTCCCTCCCTCCCTGTCTCTGCTTTTTTTTTTTTTTTAAGACTGAAGTTGACCTTTTCTAGTTGTCTCGCATCTCCAGGAGTTCTCAAAGATGACTACTAATGGCTTTGAGACTGTTGAATTATCACAAGCCAAGCCATAGCTTCTCTAGTTGCAATAGTGAGGAAAATCTGCCTCATGCAAATGTAGTGGAATTACCAGCAGTTGCTGAGATTTTGTCCAGGACATCTGTACTCACGTGTCTTACATGAAAGTGCTATGGACTCTTTTAATGACCACAAATGACTGGTCCTTAGTTTTAGGTCCGGTTTTAGACTAATGAAAGAGTCTGAGTCATATTAACCATAATTGTGACTGGGCAAAATAAATTAATTCTCCTTGTGCTTAACAGATGTTGATGTGCCCGTTAAAAATAAATACACATGAGCTTGGAAGAAGGCCTGCATGTGGCTTGAATATTGCATTTCTTCACTTGCAGTCAGGCCATTAACATAATTTAAACATTGTTCTGCGTAAATTTTTGAGCAAACGTATACAGGCATTAGCATAACCCCGTTTCTAGACAACCCCCTGCAACTCTGTGCTGCCAATTTAATATTGTTTCAAATACTGTGACTTCATCTGCTCGAACATTCACTACCTACTAACTTGCTGAGAGTGTAAAAAAACCCTTGAAAATGTTTTCCCTTGGTGAATAATTGTCAGTCTGTGTATGACTCCTGATGTTGGTGGTACTGTGATATTTGGCCCTTTGAGCTCAGACTGCCCATCTAGGGGCCAGAGAGGGTTGATGAGTGAGAAACAGAAAGGAGCTGGTAGGATGAGGCAGTGGTTAAGCTGTATGCATCATTTCATGGCTTCAAGGTGCTGGTACCTATTGTGACTCCATGAATCGCTGTGATGCTTGGCTTGAAGTCAGTGGTGCTCTGCCCAGTGCGAAAAGCATAGTCCAACTCTAATATCTCAGTCCTGTGCTGATTTCTCACAGACATATGGAATGTTTTTTCACCTTGTATTTTGTGAATGGGTGTGTATTTTGGTTTTCTTGTGGTTTCCCCCCTCCCTCTGTTTAGAAATATGGATTATTTGGAATGGTAGCCCACTCTATAGGTTAGCTTCTCATTGCACAAAGATTGAAGGACTCTGAACTCAAGACAGTTAGTTGATGAACTGAACAATACTGCCAATATAGGACTTCAAATTATTGTAGAAGTGGGAAAAATAGGGGGGAGAGTAAGTGTGAAGAGTTAGTAGGGGAGGGTCTGGCTTTATTTGGATTTTGCCTTTTGACATGAAGAATGTCTTTAAATGACATTTTCAAGCTTTTCTCCCAAATTTTGTATGTTTTAAACTTGTACTTGAACTACAAGTTGAAATTCTCATTTACTTTAGTCCAGGAGCTGGTGTTAAAGCAGCTTATCAAATATTAGTAGGCACACAAAGGCTTCAACAATGTAGTTTTTGGAAACAATGCCTCCAAGTTAATATCCAGTGTCACATTTTCCCTTTCATCTCTTGGAAGTGGCATCAGAAGGGATCCTGGGAAGATCGGCTGCATTGGCAGACAGGACCCATCTTATTAAATTGAATTTAAATCCTCATTTGATAAATTTAAATGTGAGTCATAATTCTTTATCTTTCCCTCAAGAGGTTATTAAATACACTAGGTAAAATAAAAGACATAAATGCTCATAAATCATTAATGCATGCATTAGTACAGGACTTGATTTTAGCCCAGCTAGCGTAATTACTATTAAGGAGTATAGACTAGTCTTCCTAAACCAGATGGTTAGTCTTTTTCTAAAATTAGCGACAGAAATTCTTCCATTCCTTTGTTCTTGTTACAAAAAAATAGCGCCGTAACAGTCATCAGTTCTGTAACGCAGATACACTGTATTAAAAAGTCGTCATTTTTTAAAATGAGATCTGTAAGTGTTTTTTCTCCCCCAACTCTTGCAGGCTTTGTTTTTGCCGTTACCTGCCAGGTCTCAGCTTTTAGACTCTGTGCTCTTGAGTAACAGTTGATGACATCAATGACACAAGCAGCAAAAGAAAGGGTCTTCCCCCACCTGCCCTTCCATGCCTGCGATTTCCTTTAGGTTGTTGTAGAGTAACCCCTAAAGCTTGAATTCAGGATCTGACAAAAAACTCCTTGAAAGTCAATGAAAGTTTTTCCCATTGGCGTCAGTAGATGATAGTGTTTGGAGAACTTATTTTTAAAGTTCACAGTAACCAAAATAAAAAATTTAAACATACTGACCAAGAAGAGTCTGGTCCAAATATTTTGCATTTTATGTCTAAAATCAAACCATGGACAACTTAGATGGAAGCTGTGACTGTGGGAATAAAAGGCAGTATGAGTCAATGTGCCGGGCAGTGGTCTTACTCCATTCAAACGGGCTTCTCTATGTGAGAATAGAGGCAGGAGGGAACGAAAGTGTGAGAGAGACTGTTTCCAGACATGGGCAGAATGGAGCTTGATATTATTCTCTGAAGAGTCTTTCTGATTTCAGAGTAGCTGTATGCCCTGCGGGGAATCAGTTATTGGGATATGTGTTGGTGCGATGGAAATGGTGGATCTTTCAGAAGGGAATCATTTGGGACAGAAAAGAACATGCTTAGAAGCAACCAAGCAGTACTTCAAATTAACTTTTGTTGGCTTTTTGTTTTCTTTTTTCTTGGAAGATAAAAAATGCTTATTTTTCAACCTCCTTGTTTGTTTATAGTAGTTTACAACTCATTAGAGTTCCTAAGTCCTTTTCAGAGTTTCACAATTCTTATTCAATTAGTCTTATTTGACAATTAGACTGAAACGAATCTTTATTCTTTGAAAAAAATGTGATTTAATGTATTCTCTGAGATTTGAGGTGGTAATGAGTTATGATGTCTTGTAACTGAACAGGATTTTTTTAGCTAAATCATTAAAAAGGTAGCAGTTGTATATATTTGGTTATTTGTTTTGTATAGTGACTCTGGTGTAGTATATCACATGCAGTAGGAGTATCAGAAAATAATAGCTGTCCCTTGAGTAAACAGCATTGGAATTTTCCCTTTAAATTACACATCAGTGTAGACTCAGCCCATGTTAAAATACCTGATGAACAGAATTTTATGTCTACATACTGTAACAGTCAGTCAGCCCTTCACACAAGGCCATGTTTTTCCACTGGCTTCATAAAAAGAAAACTTCTAGTAGTTTTGTCAATGTATTAGAATCTCCACAAAAATAGTGTACGGGTTTACTTTTTATGTTTTAGCACTAAAAATAATTCTAGGAGTACTAAATATAAAGAAAATTATCTTTAGCTTCTGTATTATCTCAGCATTTTAATTTCAAAACTGAATTTTTCATGACAGTTCAGACACATGGTTCATTAATGCACTTTTAGTGACTCTTACTGATGATGCAGTTTGTAAAGTTATTGTAAAGTGAAATTAGAGTAAATGTGACCTAACTTTGCAGTTCTGCAAAATCTGTAACAAAGTGACTAGCAAATTAAGCGACTTCATCCATCTGTGAAATATTTCAAGGTCAAACCTTTATTGGCTACAAGATTTCTAACTAAAAAGACAGAGGATGACAGTACTTACAGTTTGATAATATTTGCTTACTGAGCGTGAAATGAAATTTAACAGTGTGGCATGTCTACATTTGTAAATTTATTGTGGTTGTTTAGACTTCTTGGAAAACGAAATGTCAAGCTATCACCCTCAGCTTCCAGAATACGATCTTTAGGTTCGACAAAAAAGTTGACCTTTTTTTTTTCTTCTTTAAATGAGTGTGAGATTATTTTCATTTCAGTTACGTTTTTCTTAAGTAAAACAAAACTTGTGGCACAACTGCATCTGAAGTTAGGATGTGGCAATACCAGTGCAGCTGTGAGCGTCTGATGCAGCAACTGGTCATTATCATAGCGCTCACTACTACTGGGCATCATGTTCAGCTCAGTGGGACAGTGTGTGAGGTTAAGCTCTTAGAAAATTTGTAGATTCAGATCCTATATTATAGAAGTACAAAAAGGCTGTGATCTCCACCTGAACAAGTAGTGCATGGAATAATTTACAGGCAAGCCAATTCCAAGAGTAGGGAGTAGAACAGTAAATTGTAACTACCTGAAACACCTTTTTTTAAGGGGTTAAACTCAGACCTATGGTTTTTTTAAGGAGAAAGAAGAATTGCAAATTCCAGAATAGTTTATTAAAGAATCTTAAATGTCAGTCAATACCATGTGATACTCTGTACAATATGGTATAAAACCAGGGAGAATGCATGAGCGTGTCTACAGAGCTGCTTTAGTGCTTCTGAGCAAAATTTTAATGGTTGAGTGATCAAAATACCAATAATTAACAAGTCAGTTTGTAAAATACACATCCAGTCCGAATTTTCATCTTTTAGAACTGTTGTCTATAGATATATACTGAGCATCTAAAACAGTGAAAATGCTTCTCAGCTGGGATATCTGCAATGAGTTATAAAACTCTTTAGGATAGGGAAGTTAGCTGTGTCGGTTTTGTATACTGACTGATAATAATTTATCTGGTCTGGTGTAAAATTTCCTTAATTTTTTCTTTTATCATTTGGTTGGTGTTGGCAAAAATTGAAGTCTTCGAGTATCTTGGTCTCTTGAATCTTGAGGTGATTAATTACGAGCTCTGCCACTTCATGTATGTGTGAGGAAATACGGAACTTGCTCTTTGAGCAGTGTATTCATCTTCTGTGGCTTTCCTAATTAACAAAGAGGAATGCTATGTGTTTCTTGATATGCACATTTTTTACTCAGGTGTCCAAATACATCATAGGGAGCAAAAACTCCAATAGTTGCAGTAGCAGATTCTTGCAACGTAACCTGTAGACCAAGAAAGAAACGCCTGAAGATATGGATCTGGTTGAAGAGAACAGGGAAGAGAGTGTGAGGATGAAAATGTGTGTTAAAAAGTGTGTTAAAGTGGATGCATTAGGGATGACTTCCTGAGAACACCTTGACAAGCATTTGTATTTACCAATGACGAGGGGGGCCACAAGAGAGGAATGAAGTAAATCCTGAAGTACAAAGCATCATCAAAGGGGAGTCTGAAAAATTAGGCTATTTTGTCTCTGCTAAGTGCCACAGAATGTAAGTTCCAAGTAATCTTTTGTTTGGGAACGATCAGCTTTCAAAGAGAAGAAACCTCAATAATCCTATCGCTTCTGGAATGTCTGCTAAGGTCAATAATCTCATAGTCTTTTACAAACAAAAACAGAAGTATTTGTATTACCCTGTGAAGGGTGCAACTCGGAACAAATGATCACTATATATTTAGTCCCACAATTTTATATGGCAAAGCTGTTACTTGTAAGAGTGAATTTCCAGCAGAAAATGTCAAAACTCGTGGCACAAGTGGATGAGTTTGACAAGCCCAGGATGCAATGCATTTTTTTCCCTGTGGTTTGCCTCTTAACATTCAAAACCAGGAACACTGGCTCTCATGGAGGAGAATGGAGCAGACAGTTTTGAAGTCTATGTATTTGCTTTGTCTCTATTTTCTTTGTTAACCTCTTAGCAGCAGCTTAAAGCAGATTTTCTCTTTTTTTCCTGGATGGAAGAAGGTGGACTTGCACTAGGAAACAAATTACAATCTGAACTGTAGAACCTGCTCTGTGCCCTTGGGATGGGGACAGAAGGGAAGTCAAACCTCATCCATAAAGAGGTGTCAGCAGCTCTCATTTCCCAAACTGCTGTTTGGCATGAGGGAGATGAAGTACCACACTAATGTTCAATGGGCCTTGCTATTGTACCGAGAGTTTGTGGATGGAAACTGTGATCCTTCAGTTCTGTGGACATGGGCCTCATTAACGTAAGGTTACATGTGAAGTTGTCCTTTTGCTTTTCAAGTCTGTGTTCGTTCTACTTGGTATGCTTTGCGGTTTCAGATTGTCCAAGGACAACAGGAATTACTTAAAACTCGGGATTTAAAAATAAAAAGGGAACAACTGGGTGTGGAGGGTATTTAGGGAGAAGGAGAAGGGTTATTCCATCTGAACAACTGGGTTCTTCATTGCCATCATGTTGGCCTGTGCCTCTAGGGTAGTGGACTCCAGATGAATGGTTTAATTTGCATATATATTTACATAGTCTTTAATTGTAAATTCACATGATCATAATGGAGAATTTGTCTGTAGTTGTCTTTTCTTGACTGTTGAGCAGAATTTTCTTCTTTTCAGAGCTCACCTGCAATAAAATCTTTCTATTTATCCACCATATCTTGACCCTGATAAAACATACGGCGCTCAGGATACAAATCACTTTCTGGATGCCTGTGTTTTTTCCCAGAGGGGCTTTTTCATTGCTCCAGTTTCCTAGTTGCAGTTTTCCCTGTCAGATTTCTTTCCTGTTGCCCGTCCTTTATTAATTCTAACCGCTCCTTCAATTTATTAAACAAATTACAAAAGTTTCTTGTTGCAATAATTCTTTGATCAGAGAAATGCACAATACATGACTGGTGGATGTTTTCAATAATGAAACATAACAAGGTTTTCACTGCTCCCAAATGGTTACTGTTATTAAGTATTAGAAGGAGAAGGGGTAGAACACCCATCATGGTGCTGCTGGGGAGTACAGACATTCCTCTGCACCAAAGAGTTCGTAAATTTAAATCTTTCATACGATATCTCTGATACAGAGAATTGATATCAGACAGAAGACGGGCAGAGAGGGAGATTTATATGAAATGGCACGTGGAGGTTGCTTCTTTCTAGTGTCCCGTGTCATGCTGGTCCTTTGTGTTTTAAGATGAAACCTCTTTATGCCCATGGAAGTAGGGTGGGATAATCTATGGGAATACGTCTGTGTGTGTGTGTGTACTTAGAGCTCACTGCTCAATGAGGCTGTGGCCACAGATGGTGGGGAAGAGTCTCAGTGAGTAGGATACAATGCATCTATGGGAGGATGAGCAGGAGGCTTTTCCACAACCATTTTTGCTAATCTCACGAGGTAAAAGAAACTAAAGCCATTTAATGTCACTTACTAAAAAGTCTCTTGCATAAACTTTTACATGGAAAGAGATGTTCAGTTAAATCTCACACATCACATTCAGGTCTTCCACTGTCAATTAACTGTGAAATCCCACCTACCTCAGCCTTGTTTGATGGCACCTTATAGCTCCTGTAGTCTATGGTATGCAGCCTAAGAAAATATTTTGATGCTTTTGTGTAAGAACTTCATTTAATGTATTTGCTAGGTATTTTTGTTCTAGTGAGCTGTAATTTAATTAATTAATTATTCTTTCTTTCCAGTGCTCTACAGACATTTTAATTATGGTTAGAATTGAAATGTGCAGTTTTTGAAGACTCGAAAATTAGGGAAAGATAATGTTTTTTACTCAGTGAGGAGTAAAAACCATATCCATATTCCAATCCACTTCTCCATATGTATTTCATAGTTCATTTGAGATATACTTTGGGCATAAAACAGACACAGTATGCAAAGTCTTGGTAGTGTTCCCTCTAGCCATTTGCTACGTTTCCTTAGAAAGATGAAAACACCTTTAATTCAGACTTCTCAAAGAATTATGTTCTAGTTTTAGTATTTTAAAATATCAGTCTACTGCTTCAGCCCTTGAGGGGTTTTAAATATGGTTAGAGTAGTACTCTGGTTAGCTTTTCTTGTAGAATGATTATTGGTGTCACAAAATATTAAGCAAATTCAAACTTTTTTTGTACTTGATTTTACCTAAGCTGTATTTCCTTGGTGGTGGTCAAGTTAACATTTGTTTCTGCATATTCGTGTATTCTGATTACTCGCTTATTTAAAGCCAAATAGGCTAGAAAGGGAAGAAGAAAAACAGAATGTATGCAAACTGCTTCAGCGGAATTGAAGGCGGGGGGGAAGCTTCTTTTCCCCGAAGCATACATTCTGCATGAAATTCAACTTGACAAGTGACCCTTTCAAAACAGTGCTACAAAGATTTCTCAGCATTCTCCATATACGAGAGGCAGCATTCTTGTATTAAACCCACAAGCAGCCCCCCGATTCCCTCTAAATGAATGTAGCCTCTTCCTCTATCCTTTGTGTTCTACTTTATCCTCATTCACTGCATTGGCATTCACCATTTTATGTGCACACTTACATGAGAGAAAATGTTGCAAAAAGCAAAACCATTGGGAATGTTAATACGAAATAATATATAGATGATAAAATACAATAAAGAACTCCTCCAAGTATTTGCTGGCAGTTGCAAGTCTCTCTTGAAAATGTGTGTGTTCACTTGCAAAAAAAAAAAAAGAAAAAAAAATTTGCCAGTTAATTTACAACTAGGTGACAGAAAAGCTGAACTCCAGTTCTTAAGTCTTGCATTCTTTAATTCAGGAGCAGAAGAAAACAATGGTCTACGATTGTCTGTGAGCAACGAATAACAAGAATGTATGAATGACTTGTGAAACAAGTGTAATGTTGTAACAGAGCAAACTGATAATTTAACAGTATATAAAAAGTTTCAGATCTTCAAAATAACAGTAGTGGATGAGCAGTATTTTATCACCATCCAGTTCTCATGCAGCAATATTCCAGAGATAGTGCACTGGTTATTCTGCATTTTTTTTTCTATTGTCAAATGAGAGAGATGTGCAGTGTAATATTTAGTATGTCCCATGCTTTTGATGGTCTCTCCAGGCATCTTTAGGAAGAGCACAGAACTTGTGTTCAGAAGCTTGCTTCAGAAAGAAGGGTTTCATGTGGTACGGTGGTACCTCAGGAGGGTGGTGGGCTGCTAGTTTCTCCTCACACACAATATTGACTTTGTACACGACACTGCTTTGGCATATATGGGCCATACATTCTTACAGTGCTTAACAGATTGTAAATTACAGGCATTTCATAATTTTCAAATTGATAAGCTCACATTTTACACCAAGATATTTAGGGCAAATTTTGAGTGGAAAATTGCAGCCTTAACATGAGCAATTATGGCATGTAAACAAACATCTGCTCTTGAAAAACTAGAAGGTCAGGCAAGATGATACTGTAAGATGAATAAGAGGAATAGTTCCTTTGTCTGTTATTGCTGGTCTCCAGAAACAACGACAGCAGATTATCAAAGACATCCCTCAGTTGAAAGAGCGCCAGAAAAGAAACAGTCTGTTCTTTCCTTTTGAGGTTTGCTGTATCTTTATGGTTAGGGGCTTGAGGGAAGAGGGAAAAGAACTATTTTCTCTATTCAGCCAACCTCCAAGAACTGTTTATATTCATCTTAATTTTTGTATTGTGCATTTATAATTTTGTGGGTTTTTTTCCAAGAGAATAACCTGAAGAAGGTAGGTCTTTGCGGCTGCCGTTGTGTGCTCTTTTACATGGCTGCCTCCCAGTGGGAGCGTTCCTTCCCCCAGCAGAAGGCTTTTAGGGGCTGCCTGGAGAAGCAGAGGGAGACACAGGAGGGTTCTTCCATCTAAAATGTTTTTCTTTTAAACACTGAAACATGCTGATGAACAGGATGCAAAATACCTGCTTAGAACTGTTAATATTTGGTGCCATTTCCACTCTGTATTTGTGATACAAAATGTTAGAGAGGCTTGCTTCATACACAGGCTCTGGTTTCAAAGCATCATGTTTGCAAGCCCACTCAGATATTAAATATTTACTTCCTTAACAGCTTATCCTTGGATACCAAAATGTTTTTCCTACTGCTTTCCCCAAATACTGGAAAAAGTGCTGCAGAAAATAGGAATGTCACCTGTGAAAGTTTACCTCGATAACTGCATAGCTAATTTTGTGCAAGTACAATGTTAAATGCAGGTATTTTACATGATAAGAGACCTAATCTTTGCAATGGGTACAAAGGCAAGTTAAAGCTTAAATGCTGGCATCTGTCTTCTAGAGAATTATCCATGGCTGCAAAAGCATTTATGCCTCAGCTCAACTATTTGAAAAGGACAGTGTCTTAATGGTATATTTGTTTTATTACTGCCATGAAGTCTTTTCCAGTAAGTCACTGACCTGAGACAGATCCAGTTTGATGGAGCTGCTTCTTAACTTAACTTAGTTATCAGAATGGAGAATGTAAATATTATCTAATTGGTGTCACTTGGCAAAATTTTTATTATACAAATCGTGCTTGAGACAGCTTGACAGTCCTTGTTTTTTCTAAGGAAGCCACCTTGGAAATGGCAAGAGAGCACTTGCTTTGATTGGAGTAGGCGTATTCATGGAGAAAGGATGAGCCAAAGAGCTTGAGACATATTTACATTGCAACTTCTGTTGTGGCATTATAACACCAGAAAATTGATTCTCCAAATTCTAATTCAGAGCGCGCTTCAGAATATCAACCAACACCTGATTTTACGCCCTCTGGGCATAATGATCCTATTCTCTTTGTCATTAAGGGATGAAACTCCTTGTCATCTCTGATGTTTTGCGTTTTCAAAATTTGAAAGCCAATGTTTGTTTCTTTCTCTGCTCCTCCCATAAAATCAATATGCCTTTCTGGAACTGTAGTATGCGTCTATTATGTTTCTGCTTTTTTATTCCTTTTCAAGCAGAAGGTTGCAAGAGCCATGTTCATTTCCATGAAGGAATGAGTTGTTCACCACAAGAAGCTGCAGAAGGGTGAATCCTGAGCAATGGGGAAAGCAGTAGTTAGCTGTTTGGGGTTTTTTTCTAACTACAGTAAACTGTGTTTGTGAAACTGAATTCTCTGCTTATACCTTTGAAAGTAGGACTATGATAAAATATTTACAGGTATGGCAGGAGGAGAGGCTAATGAATGTCTCCAGTGTTCTCAGCAAAGCAGTAGAGGTAGTATGTAATGCATATAAAACATGAGTTTTGTTTAGAAATCTTTATAGTATAGTAAAACATTTAATACTCTGACTCCTATTAAAATATAACAACATTGCCCGCAGTTAAGGTATTTCCTTCTCTTTAAATTGCCCTGAATACCAGAATATTTTAGGGTGGGGAGAATCCTATCAAAAGCTCAGCTTGTTCTAGGTTTAAAAATAAATAAATAAATAAATAAATAAAATATAAAGATGCTGAAATTGTTTGTCTCTGCTGTTTGCATTCATGCAAAAGGAAACAGGTGTATAATTTACGTGCTGGCAAGGCTGTCAGCTTGTGTGTTAGAAACTGTGGGCCTGCTTCTGCACCTTCGGTGTGGGAGATGGAGCCTGTCCTTTGTAGACAGTAGTAGTTGGTGGGATACAGTGCAGAGCAGCAGAGCTTGAACCCCCTGTGCTTATCCGAGGAGTGCTCGTGCTCCCCCTCAACCCCTTCATGCTTTACATACAAGATAAGTGGCAGCCATTACCATGAGCACTGACCAATAATACCATTTAGTGCATTTTTTTCTGCTTTACTACATTACCCATATCTGTATGTGATGCGCACCTCATGAGCATGGGGAGAGAAGGGAAGGTGCGTTGCGCAAGGTAATGACATGCTTTCCAAAGTTCAAAATTTGCCCAAATTTAGATCGGTTCTCTCTAGAAAATGGTCAGGCAGTTGGTACACTACATCTGGTGCTTACAGTGCTAGCTAAGATCATTTGGTTGCTCCCTTGTCTGCTTATCTGCTGTGTTGGTCTTGTTATGGAAAGGACCGAAGTCTCCCTGGGGTGCGCTGAGGACTGGGGAAGCTGCTTCTCCAGCAGAAGCTTCTGCTGCAGCAGCGTGTTTAGCAACAGCGGCGCTGGAGAAGGGTGTACTTACTTGATGAAAGCAAAGTGTCGGCTCGATTCCAGTTTCCAGCTCTCATTTAGAGGACAACTTAAGAGCAAGAAAGTTTTACATTTTCTCTTTTTTAAAAAGTAGCTGTATCATTTAGAATTGAACTTTATAATTTAACTTTAGGCAACGGTGATGGCTGCAAGACTTCTGTCTTCAAGATGAATGTTTCTGACACCTACAAATAACTCTTTGCACATCTGTCAGGGAGAGTGCTCTACAGGAGCAAATATAGCATCAAAACAACATTTCCCTCTCCAGAAAGAAAGAGTGCTGCCTCTGCTGTAGGCTAAGTGTTTGGTTTTCATGTTTCATGATACTAATGCAATGTTTTTGCTGCTTGGTGGCAGAGCACAGAAAAGACACGTGAATTGAAACCTTCAGAACATACAGTGGTGCCTTCTTAAAGATCCATATAAAAAGTTTTATTGGCGTTTTTATTTTTGGTAATATGCCCATAATATTCCTCTAAGGTCTTTACCCTTTGAAAGTTGAAAGCTGTGTGATAAAAACAGACTTGTAATAAAACACAACCTCCTTATAGAAGTTACACTAAAAATAATTCTGGTAGTGCCCTCGGGGTGTTCATCAGCTAGCAAGAGCGGCTGCATTTTCACAGTGGAAAAGCAGGGGCTGGTAAGGTTAAGGAGGATGAGTCTGTATTCCTGTGGGGAGCTTGGTAGGAGCATCCAGGGTTTTTTGAGCCCTTATGGATAAAATGGGTATGTTGTTGTGACAATAGTTTTAAAATACCTAGGAAGCTGGAACAAGCCCAGAAGAGTTCCAGTGCCTGCTTTCAGTGTGTGTGTGGTTTAGGACCCTCAGATAGCCGGTCTAGCTGACCTCTACCAATAACTTTTACATGCTCAAAACTAGAAAATCCCAACTCAATTCTGATCAATCTCTGCATACTTCTGTTGAAACAATAATAAATTGCAATCCTGGCTTTTGCTTTACTTTTATGCTTTTAAAAACACTGCCCTGGTTTGCTCTTTGCAAAATAATGACTCACTGAAATGTCTGCATCACCAGAAACTAATCCCACCTCTGCGTGCTCTTCGTTTTCCAGATGATGATCCTGTAAAATCTGTTTTACAGGAAGACTCTCTGACTTCCTCATGCTCATGGTGCAAAATGGTATCTCCTGCGAGCATGGGTGCAGGCGACCGTGTTTGGCACGTGGTTTGACTGAGGCGACTGATTGATCCTCGACTTGTGCCAGCAGACAGAGAGGTCCTGCTGGGCTAGAGAACTCACTTGGCTCGCGGGAGCGTGGTTACAAAAAAAAACCCGTGGCGGATGCCAACGTGATAGGATTCGAGCAGGCGCTGCTTTTGTTCTTGTGCGGGAGGGAAACTTCATCAGAAGCACGGATGAAATTCCAGCCTTATCTTAGGGAATGCGTGTGGGATTCAGGCACGCAGCAAGAGAAGAGAGCCAGCGCCTTTTCAGGCTTTTTGCTCCTGTCATCCTGTGCAAAGGATAGTCTGCCGTACCTTAATTTTAAAGTTTTTAAAACTCTGCTGGGATTTTAAATTAATATCGTCGTGGTATGCTTGTGATGTCGCTTCCTTTGTTTGCCTATTGCCATATAGCCTGGCCAACTCTATAGGAGACCTGTCTGTGGAGTGCCTTTTAATGTTTAGATCTAGCAGTGATTAGAATACACTAATGCCCAGTGGGTATATGTGTCATTTTTTAACAGCTGCCGAGCTTTCTCCCTGCTGCTCCAATTAACACATTCAGCACACACTTGCCGGTGAGTGGGCTGTGTATATGGATTAAACCACTTTGCTATTTATTCATCCAGCATATGTGATACCAGAAATGGATCGGTGTGTTTCCTCTTCTTACAACAAATGAAATCAAACGGGCTCCTGAGCCTGTGCCAGGGTAAATACGAGGGCAGCATTTAACTGGCAAATGAAAACCTGTTTTGCCTTGATATGGTTCAGTCCATTGACTAACATCTATCCCTCCCTCCCAGCCCCTCTTGAAATGATGGAGACACAGGATAGGGAGCTCTCAGTGCTGTGCTTCCCCTTGCTGGCAGGCAGGTCTCTTCAACTTTGTCCTCTGCTGTTTAATAACTGCTTGGAATCTTGACTTTCTCCTTTTGCTTCAATATTTTCCTCCTTTGTGTATTTTCACGTTGAACTATTCCAGTCAGTAGATTTGATAAAGTCCACCCCCCTCCCCCCTTTTTTTTTTAAAGGGAAAACAGTATGCTTCCTAGTCACAGCTGAGATAAGGGAGGGGTTTTTTAATGGTACTGGAGTGGCTGGTCAGAGGCTGCAGCTTTGCTCCAGTGCTTGCGGTTGATTCATGCTGGGACAGCTCTTTGTGAAGCAGAGGGTAAAGGGGACTGCCGGCTGGTGCTGCTGAGGAAGGAGATGGAGCGCTTCTTGGGCTTCGTCAAGCAGATAAGAAGATCGAGAAGAAGAAAAGGCAAAAAGTACCGGCCAGAGGAGGATTACCACGAGGGCTATGAGGACGTCTACTATTATGCTTCAGAGCATTTTCGAAGTAAGTATTTTGCATAACCTCATTTTCCTTTGGCTGTGATAAATGTTATGCTTTTAAGATGTTTAAAAACCCTAAACCCCAAAAAACGCAAACAATATTCCTCCCTTGCTAGAATCTGAGCCTCATGCAAGTATTAAAACATCGGTTCCTGTTAGGGCTTTATCTGGCTGTGACTGCTGATGAACAATACAAAGCAGCTGAAGTGGCACAGCCACTCTCAAAGTAAGCGGGGTCTGTCTGCAAACCCGGGTAAGATTTCAGGTGCAGTTAATTCAGTCTGACTGCTGGAAACCTTTTGTTAAAACACTTTGTATTAAGAAGCGATAGGATGGCGGTAGCCCATGTAGATTGCCTTCGGAAAGCCGCGTGGATATTTTTAAAGCACTATAAAGGCAGCGATCGCTCATTTGTAAGTTGGAGTTGGTGATTAATGTTTGTTATCGAGGGAGAGTCAGTCCTCTGAGCCTCGACTGTGACCTGGTCTTTTCAGGAGCGAGTAACTCAAGTGGGCTGCTTCCTCGCTGCGGGTCCAGGACCACTCGTGAAGAATTAAGTGGTGGGTTTTGTTTGCTTGCGCTCACGTGACAGCAGCAGCTCGCCCGAAACCAAAACAAACCGCCTGCTCGGAAGTCCCTGTGCAAACTGTGCGCTGTTCCCTGCAGCTTTTTAGGGTTTGTCCCTGTACCTGTCAGGCTTTGGAGCTGCCTGTCTGCCTTGGGCTTCTCCCGGAGGAGGGGACGTGCCCAGAGGTGCCCACGGGGACGGTGGGAGGGAAGCTGCGCTCAGCCCCTGCCCTGGGTATTGTGCAGTGCTGTCAGGGGTGAGGTGGTGGCAGTAGAACCAGTCATGCACAGAAATTACCTTTTTTAAAAGGTTTCTGCTGTTCTGGCCGGTGGTTTGGGAGCTTTGCAGTGAAGCTGTGCCTTTAGTTGAGCAGCTGAAGTTTGACACGCTTGTTTTGTTGTTCTGCACTATGTGAGTGGCTGTCGGTATCTTTTTGCATCATTTGGCTTCATTTCCACTTTGCTGAAATAAATCATAAGAACCTTACCTTTGTTTTAAGACAAAACAATGAATGTCATTGTGCCCTGTGGCACCAGAGTACTGCTATCCCGTGGAAAATTAAGAAGCAAGAGATTTTCTTCTTGGTTTTCTCCCAGTGCACCATGCTAGCCTATCTCCAAAAGTAAACTAATGTAGGGTGTTTGGTTGTTTGCTGGGTTTCTCCTTAATACAATCTTGATCTCTTTCCATTTTTAAGAAAATTTACCATGCTGATAATCTTATAATTTATCTATGTTGTTAAGACGGAGTTCTTATAAGAAAAAGACCTGTTTTGGGGACAATGCAGTCCTAACAGGTAACATATTGACATAAAATCTTCTACACAAGAACTAAAAATTTTAAATCTACTTAGCACTGAAAACTGTGAAAATGATACGTGTTAGTGAAAGCACGTAACTTTTTCTTGCTTTAATATGTAAATCAAAGGAACGTGTCAAAGCAGTATGTCAAAATATTTCCCTAGCTGATTATTGTTGTTGAAGGTCTTTTAAATAAGAAAGCAAAACTCCTCCAAAAACTGTCACATGTAATAAGGATTTCTTGAATGCTCATTAATAAATTATTAACACTTGACTTAATGTGAGGCACTAAGATTAAGCCAACTATCTAATAGGTTTTTCCTTTTATTCTACTTAGAAAATAAAAGGATAGTACACACTTCAGCCTGTGGAGGTCATAAGTATTTCAGACTGGATGAATCTGTGTCAGATTTTGAAGCGGTGTTTACAACAGTGATCACAATACTCAGATTGAATGGTCAAAACAGTGCACAGTCCTGTGGAGTTGGATGCACAAGGAGTTCGCAACTTCTCGCAGATACTTAAACCAAACATGTCACAGGAGATTTGAGCCGTGGAGTCTTTATAGACATACCACATCAAACACAATTGCTCCTCAAGTGCTTCTTTTGTCTGGTCTTTCCGTGTGCTATATGTGTCACTGTTTTGGTTGGATAGGTGTGGTAGCTACTTAAAGCAATGTACAAAATGTGAAAAGATGCTGCTGGTGCTACTATAAATGCTCTCTTGAAATTGAATTTCATGTAATGGGGACAATGAAATGTTTCATATTTAATTTAATTATGGTCTGGTGTTATGCTGTTTACAGTGCAAATTTAGAGTAATTGCAGAGCTTTTAATAGCCATTCCTTCTACATTCATACGTTTAGAAGAATGTGTGCTTGAGAATAAGAGCGTATTTATTGGTACGATTTTCAGAATATCAGAGCTAATGAAATCAAAGACCTATTGTTCATTCAACTGAATGGAGTTGGAGCTTTTTTAGATTTAGTTTCCTCTCCCTGCATTGTTATCCATCCCTCCTCTGTCATTTATGAGTTATATATCCAATTAGCCAGTGCATTTGAAGATTGTCTGAGCCAATCACTTTATAAGCTTGTTACTCTCTCTTCCCTCTGTTCATAGTATTGCTCAGAGTGGTTGTATGGAGGCAGAATTAATGGGAAAATGCAGAAACTACATTAGAATAACCAAAGGATCAAACAGAAAGAAAACAAAGTTAAAAATAGAATAGGCCTCTGGGAATCACAGGAAAAAGGTGACTTTAGTTTGTCCTCAGCCCAGCTGTGCCTGGATATTGGGATATTGTAGCTTGTGCTGTTAGGTATACTGTCTTTACTCCTCTGAAGCTTTGTCATGGAAGACCACATTAGCTGTGATATTAGGACACAGCTGGATGAAAGGAAGGTGCAGTAGTGCCTAAAGCTCCCTGGGTAAAAAAAGAGACCCCAGCTCTCGAGTCAGATGTCTTTTTGCTTGGACATTTCATCCATTTGGGTTCAGTTAAATGGATATCCTTGTCTTGACATGCAACATCAGCTCTCTTATCTTTCTGAAGAGTCTCCTTCTGTGCTACGTAATGCTAGTATAACAAAAATAATAATTTTGGTACACAAACACATATTGACATTAGTAGTGCAGGCGTAATACTCATTTCAGTGAGACTTTGCAGTGTGAACATAATGGGTGATGAAATTGCTACCCAACCTACTCAGACAAGTTGGTGCTTATTTCATAAAACACTTTAAAAAGCGTTATATTTATCTTGCGCAGCATTACGGCACTGCCATTCAACCTGTTCCTTTTAATGAGCCTTTGCATGAAAAAGGCCCTTGTTATATTATTACCAAGACTGATAGCGAACGTCGGGAATGCTGTGTAGCAGAGCTGCCTGGAACGCTCCCAAAAATGACATATGTCCTTTTGCTGAAGTCAGGGTGTTTTGCCAAGACCTTTGAGTTTCAGCCTAGTCTGGAGCAGGAAGGTGTTTTGGGGACCCAGCTGGATTTGGTCACCTCTGACCAAAACAAACACAAATCCCTTCTTTCCCCACCCCAATCTGATTTCAGCACTAAGTTTTTTATTTAGCAAAACACTGGGAAGGGTTTGGGTTTCTTCCAACCAATTTTGGAACCTTGTAGTTCACACGGAACGTGGTTGTCATGATCTGCCCGTGCAGGTCCAGAGGGCATTGCTGTGAACGCTGACTGTTAAATTTTGTCTTATTTATGTCACTTCTGGTTTCTGTCATCCATCTCCTCCTGAGAGATACTCTGTTTTCATTGGTTCTTCTTCTTCTTATGTTGTTCTTCCCAACGTGATGTCAGCAGCATAGTCCATTGGCATAAAGGTTTTATTTTCTGTGTTGATGCAATGAAAATATTAAAGAATGATCCCAAAAAACAATGTTTAAAGAATTCTACTAGTAAACTCCCACTAACCGGAAAGGTCCCATTTTTTTAGGCCTGACCTTAAAATGTTCCATTTAGTCACTCAGAGTCCCATGAATGATTTTCTTCTATCCTTTGTCAAGGCCTAGTATATGTTGTTTGACAAGAGCATTGATATTTTAGACAAAGTAGTCTGCTATAGTGTATCTGCGGTGAAGTCATGTATCGTTTTTCTCTGTGATGCCCTTTATTAATTCTGCCACAATTCTTGCGTGAGAATTATCTGGTTCCTCAGTTTTAGGACAGTCAACCTCTTCAAATTTGCCTCCAAAATGCATGTGATGATCTTCCCCTTCTTTCCATTAATTGTCCCATCTCTCCCTGTGTCATCATTGGAAAGTGAAGGTAAGGTGTTTGGCTCCTAGCCTAGCAAATAAGGCAAAAAGGAAAAACTGAAAGTTTTCTAGAACTCAGAGTTGAAAATGTCCTCTTTGTTGACTGGAATCTGGGAATAATTAGTTAAAATGAGTATTGGATATATGATACGCTATTTGGGATGATGTCAGCAGAAAAACTTCGCTTGGGTGTTATTCTCCAACATGACTCAATGTTATAGTGCAGAAACTCCCTCAGCTGCCAAAATCTTACTAACAAATGTCTTTGCATTTCATACCCAGGGTGGCTTTAAAGCTGTATTAAATATTGATAGAAGAGACTTGCTACTGAAATAGCACTAAGACAAAACACCGAGGGAAGTGATATGCCTATGGTTTCTTAATGCTTCGGTCAGTAGCAGCATTGCTCTTGTCAAGATTTTCTCCATTTCGTAAATTGGTACAAATAGTTCTTGTTTGTGGCAGTCTCATAGATTTGATTGGAGTTGTAAAAGAGTTAATGGTTTTATGAGTAATGTGGTGACAAGGACATTGAATATCTCTAGCTCAGGTTGCAGAGATATTAATTGATCTTAAGGGTGAGGAATGCAGGACAACCGCTTTTCATTTTACAAACTGTGTGTGTTGCTAGTCTGCAGTTTAATTGGATGTGTGTGTGCACGTGGGGGGGGGGTTCTCCTCCCATCACAGATCTTATTACGTCAGTACAGTAAAATCTCAGCTTTCATTGAAACTAAAGGTAATACATTTGTTGCAGTCTGCAAGAAAAAAGGCTTGGTAACCTGAGCAGAGAATATGGCAGGTCTTGAAAACACAATGAAAATAATCTTTTTAAAAATAACTAAAATTTATTTAAGCTTCTTATTTCCTTCTCCTTAATGACTGTTTCATGATTGTTGGACCCTGGAGATTTTCATTAATGGATTATAGTTCTTCAGTATTTCTGTCTATTTTTCCATAAGTCGCTTTTTTCCTGGGGTCTGGATAGCCCCAACACCACGGGTTCAGCAGGAATGGGATGTGATGCCCAAGTCCAGAGAGACTCTGTCATCACAGGGCTACCATCCAGTGTCAGTTTGCAAGCCAGGCACGGTGATAAAGGCGGCAACTCTATTTGAGCTTTACTGCTGGGACAGACAGTATCAACTTTCTCATTCAGAGATTTCTGAATGAAACAAAAGTGTGTCCTGGTTTCGGCTGGGCCAGAGTTAACTCTCTGTAGCAAGTGACTGTTGTCTCTGCATCCATTTCCAGGCTAAAACCCTCTGTACAGGTGCCAATTACAACATTTTCCATTTTGGATAAAATTTAGGCACTCGTTAGATAAAGGTGTTGTACCCTCATGCTGTTTCTGTTGCTTTTTCATCTTCATGTGTGTTAGATTCTCGGGTTTTTTTAAACAGTTGGTCATTGCATCAAGTGCAGTTTTGTATTTCGTGACAAGCATCCTCTTGCAAAGGGTCGCTTGACTTCTGATGAACTATGTGTGTGTTTTAGAGGTGATCCTGTTTATCTACCATCTTGTTTATCATGGTTGTTAGTGAATGTATCCTTTCTAGAAGAACCCAAGAGGTGGAGAAGAACTACATATGATTCTCATTTTATAGATAGCAAACTAGTAGGAATGGGTTATAAAAAGGAGAATGTTAGCAGCTCTTCAGCATCCCATGAAATTATTTAGGTCTTCCAAGCCCGTAAGAAATATGCATATATTAAAATTTTATTTTACTCCTTTCCTGTTTTATATTAGTTAAAAGCATGTAAGTCTTGGGATGGGGCTTGTGTTTGTAGATGCTTAAGCTGTTTGAATAGTGGCTTTAGCCTCGTTACGTTGTTTATATAAATTCAAAGATAATTAAATTGGTGTTGTTACTCGTGCAGTAGCGTGATACCCAGTCGCAGGGTCTGTCAGTGAGGCACCCAAGGCTGTGGGGTTCCCTGCAGGACTGGAGCAATGCATTTGTTCTAGCCAGGCAGGTGTGTGCCGGTTTTGGTGAAACATTTTCATTATACGTGAAACAGGCCACAGAAATTTTACGTTTGTTTTTTCCTAAAGCGGTGGTGCAACAGCCAGTTTAAGTTTGTTAGCAATAGGATTACTTTTTTAAATGACCCTTTGTTGCTCTTCTACAAGTGGCCCTTAGACTCCTGGGGCAGCGCAGAGCATGGATGGTAAAACATTGCTTTAGAGTTACTTGAGGGAAACCAGCTTATTTATTTTAAGTCGTTGAAATAATGAGACCCGAGTTATATAATTCTTTGCATGAAGTGTAAACACTTCTCCCTGTTAGCAATTACGAGTGTACAATTTCTGTGCTACTTTTCTTTCATTTACTTTCCAGTTGTATTCTTTACTGAATAATTAAAGATCCTGATTGTCCCTGCTCAAGAAATGTATTTGTTATAGGTCTTCCTCCTCTTAGAGTGGTTGCTGGTATGAGGTTGTACCTTCAGTGTTTTAGAGAATTTGGCACCCTTTATATTTTAGTAAATCTAGAATATACGATATTCAGGTTCAAACAATGGAATTTAGAAAGGTCTGGACTTCCCACTTCCTGAAATGATGTGTAAGTTATGGTTTTAATCATGACTTTGTCAATTTACATCATGAACATGTAGTGATGCGATTATTTTTTCCCCTTGGATATTGTGAAGTGAATGAAACATCAGGTTTTATGAACTAAGATTAAAGAGAGAGGTAAAAGCAACTACTGAGGTGTCAGTTTTAATATTGGCCTTCAGTTCCAATGGAAAACTTAAAACAATTAGTGGAACAAAGAAGGAAACAACAATATAAGCCCCTTGCTGATGAGATTATAAACAGTTATTGAATGATTGCTGTGTTTCTTCAGCAGGGCATGCCAGCAGCTATAATTAATCATCAGCGTGACTATAAACACCTGTTTACCATAGATAGTATTTGTATAAGGCAAATTTAGTAGTCCTCATCATATGTGCAGAAATTACTAGGCAACTTTTTTTAATGTTTTTCAGCAGAAAAGGGCAGGGGTAGTGCTGTGGCTGGGCACAAGAGTGACCAGACTGCTGATGACGCGGGCAGCTGAACGCTACCGATTTTGTTCGGAGGATTTTCTGGTTTCCCTCTGAAACCCAGGAAATTATACACAAATCAGCATACAAGACTATTGCAGTTCTGAGGACACATACTCCAAATTTAAAAGGCAGTAGAACTAAGGGTGCCTACAGAGCCTTAATTTGGCTTCTCTTTAACGAAGGACTACCTGCTCATTTTTGCTGTGGCGCTTGTGATGGATTCAGCGTGTGGCAGAGGCTGCACCGAGTCCCGGCCTTCCCACCACCCTTCCCGTTGGGGCTCATCCCTCGTTTCCCTGACTTGAGAGCTTGAATTTGCAGATGTCTGGCACAAGTTGCTGTAGCATGCTAAGAGAAGTATGGTTTGTATATATAAAAAATTATATAAGCCTGACTAGTCTGAAAATCCAGTCATAAGGCATCTCAGGCTGCAACCTTTAAATTGTTGCATACCTTTGATCATAATCTCTCTGTGCTGTGGTTCTCCACCTATGAAATGAGATTAATGCTACCTCTCCTTCACAGGTATGCTATGAAAGTAAATTAGTGTTTGCTAAGCTCTCAAATGCTACAGTGATGAGCACCACAGAAGAGCTCAGAAAGAAATTAATGTCTGTCCAGAGAGAAGGGCTTGAATAGTGTGTGGGAACTAAGGCATGGAATTACACTTTGAGCAATGAGGGGAAAACAAGGTCTTGAATAATTTTTTGGGTAGTTAAAATCATTTATTTTGGGCATTAAATGAGACAAGGTCTCATGCAAAAAGTAGGAGATCAGGTAATTAAAGATTGTGTTGTAATGCATATGCAAAAGGAGGCCGAATTGAGGCTTGCTAGGAATTCTCAAATCTGGCACTTGCAGCTTGCAGTTTGTTAATGGTTTGCGTGTGTGTGTGTGCACATGTAGTAGAGAATATGGAGCAGCAGTTCCTTGGGTTTTAGCATGCAGTGGAAATTCCATAACAGCAGGTTACGGACATAATACTTGCTATAAATGAACCAAAATTTCCTTGGTGTCAAGATGGCAGAAGTAAATTTTGGTGAGTGGCCATAGGATCTGATCACACACGTAGCACTTCAGTGCATTTTTTA
Source organism: Gymnogyps californianus (assembly GCF_018139145.2). NCBI lineage: Eukaryota > Metazoa > Chordata > Aves > Accipitriformes > Cathartidae > Gymnogyps > Gymnogyps californianus. Next base: position 180,288,017 of record NC_059471.1, read on the forward strand.
GTACAGTCTCCATGCTGACACCGGGAGCACTGTGGGCAGCTGTGGGACAGAGGAGGGAAGAATCAGGTTTATTTTTTGGCTGTCCCTGGGCACTTTGAACAGATGATGAGAGACGTTCGAGGAGAACTATCCTTGGAAAGGTGGCGAAGGGAAGAGCCAAACTGAACGGGAGCAGCAGGGTGCTAGAGGAGGTGTGAGATCTCACCACCCTGCAGGAATCTGTGGGGTGTGGAGAACATTGCTGCTCTGCTCCTACAGCCCCACAGAGGGAAAGCAAGGAATGAACCCTTCAGATTTGCCCAGCCTGTTCTGTACTTGCTAAACACGATATAAAATCTGGAGCCCCTGTGTGAGGCACACGGATACCATGTCTTCTGCATAAAGCTGACACTGGAGATAGGCCATCAGAGATGGTTTTCCAGGTGTCAAAATTGGGCTTGTAGGTGTAGGCCTGGTGCTTGTAAGACCTGTGTGTACGTGCTTGGGTGTGGAGTTGAGGAGGACAAAGATGGAAGGGAAGATATTTATGGTACAGTGAGAAATTTCTTTGGAGATACTCGAAACTTAACTGGACAAGGCTGCAAGCACCCTGATCTACCTATTTAAGTTAGATCCAACTTCAAAGCTGGCCATGCTCTGAGCAGGGGATTTGGGCCAGAGAACTTCCAGAGAGCCCTTCCAACCTCAAATATTATGTGATTTTATGAAAGGGAACTTTGGTTGGAGAAGAAGGAAGGACTGTGGAAGGCAGAAAGAAGAAAAGACAGATTAAAGACAGCTCTGGGGGAAATACTGTTTGACTGAAACTATGAAAAAGAAAGTGAAATCGAAAGTATACAGATACCATGTGAAGTATTAACTCAGTAAATTGCGTTGTCAAATTTTGTTCCTTTGGGTGTGTTTAACAAGCTATGTGGCTGCTCAGGTCTATGTTATTTTGATAACACCGTCTCTCTCCCAGAGGGGGAAACTCCTCACTCAACAATACACCTTGTTGCTATTCTGTCAGCTGGCAGCATCTCTATTTAAAAAAAAAAATTCACAATGTATTACAAATAAATGCAGTAAAAAATGAATGGTACACAAATACATATTTTAAATACTGGGTGATATTAGCTTTTTGCCCTTGCTTTCTGCAGGTTAGAGTAGAAAATAATTTAAAGCCCTGATGACCTGCTACCTGCACCTCATTTGTAGGAGCCCAGTTGAAGTTGTGTAGTCAACAAGAGATGAGCACAGCAGGAGCTGCGGGCTGCGGTGCCAGCTGTATTAACGCTGAAATCAAAAGGGATGTTTGCCATGCTGTCTGACAGGGATGTTGCATCTGACAGCCTAGTTTAGGGGAAACGGGAAGATGCCTGTGAAGGGAAGTTGGGAGAGAGCCTGCATCTCTGGCAGAGTGCTGCCAGCAGCAGCAGCAGTGCTCAGGTCGGTTGTCAGTAAATCTAAATACGTCTGGTGGCATTTACAATTTGGAAAGCAGGAACATGGATTTTCCATTGAGCAGTGGTAGAATTTCACGTGGTTTGTCATGAAAATGCTACGTTCCCTTTCATTGCTAAAAGGAGACGGGAGTGGCTTCTGAAATGGAGAGACCAAAGCTGTTCAGGCTGGTGGTTACAACTGCCCATCAATAATTAAATGAAGTGGGGTGCAGCAAGATGGTGGAACTGCTGGCCTCTCTGAAATCGCTATGAATTTAGTGACGCTTTGGTAGTCTCTGAAGTGCTCCCTCTGTAACTTAACCCTTATTTCACCTGGGCTTCCCAGATTTCCAGAGGAGTTACGCAGGCATCCCCAGCACTTCTAAATCTGTTCCCGTTCACTTGTGCCATACCCTGCCTGGAAAAAAGAGAGAAGTCTGCTCGAGCTTAGGGCGTTAATGATTTGCTTACATTTTTCTTGGTATACTATAAACATAATTACAAAAATAGAAGTATATTTAGGAATGTGGTAGGTTTTGATAACATTCCTCTGCTCTCTCAATTGTCGTGCGTATCTTTGCTGGCTTATTCAGACAGGGAGTACCCAGCTCTGCGCTACAGGAGAGCAGGGAGGGAGAGGTTGCCTACTGGAAGGAGTACGGCCATCCCTTTAAAATACCGCCACTCCTGAGCATATCGCAAGGGATGGAGAAAGCACTGAACATTATAATTTTGTAACTGGTACTTGATTTGCATGCTGCAGTTCAGTGTTTGCGTTTTGGTCTTGGGTGGATGGAACACAGTGCTCCTTTCTAGTTTCTTTTCTTTTGGTTTTTTTTTTTTTCACTACTTCTCTGAACTTAGGCTCTTAAAAGGAATCTGAACGGCTGTGGATTTTGTAGGGCAGACTGTGTCATGCAAATTGCTTCCAGAGACTGAGCACAACTGTCGAAGGCTGTTCTAGTTACAGCCCAGAGTTGGTGGTCCTTCGTGCTGTACAGATAATTGGGCTTTTTACAGCCACATGTCCATTCACAGTAGGTTGTTTTCTTCCTCATAGATAATGACAGAAGTTTATTAGCTGTTGGTTTAAGTCTCTTACAAAAATGTAGTGCTGGTGGCATAATTATTCAGATTACATCAATGTGAGTAGAGAAGGCAGCCAAGGTAACACACTGCTCCATTGTATGAAAATAGCTTTAATATATGGAAAATGCTCAAACCCTATATCTTTCTCACAATATTTCATTAAGACAATATTTAAAATTCTGTGAAAGTAATTGCTTGCAATGAATGCTTACATAGCTTCAACAGGTTGGTATTTTGTGCACTGGTAAATTGTCAGTTAATTTGCAGGTAAGGAAAATGTAGTTTTGGTCATTGATCTCTTGTTTTGTGACAAAACGTCTTTTAAGTCCTGATGACTTGGAAAGTATGTCTTATATGATTAATTAATGGATAATAAGCAGCAGCAGCTTTATGGCCTTAGGTATATGTGAACTACCACTAACTGATATAGGGACATGTACAAATAAGGAAAAAAATGTAACTTGGTTTTGAGTAACCTCCAGAAAGTAATTAATAAACACTCATGATCACTTCTGCTCATTTTAACTGCTTCTCTAAACAGTTAAAATTGTTCCTATAATTACTGTTCATATTTTCTTGGTAGCAATTTATATTTTTTAAATGCACAGCTAAATTAAACTTAAAAAAGAATCTGAGAAACCAGCAATATTTAAAAATCTGTAATAGTTTAATAGGTGAATTGTCCTGAATTTTTCTTTTGATTACTGTAGTGATTGGAAATGGTCAGTGTTTCCCAGAAGATCACTGGATGGTTTATCTGTCTGTAGGCTCCTAATTTCAGCTTGTGGAATCTGGAAAATTTGTCCATTTTTGAAGCCCAGTCTAATATAGTAACAAGGACCAGGGTGTGGAGGGAGAGGTTAGGTGAGGATATCTAAATGAGAGAACACACATTTAGGTATTTTGGTATTACATTCAGCCCACTGTGTACTGTGGCGTCTTTTTTTTTTTATCCTTTTTTTCACCGCCTTTACTGATGTATATAGTTCTTTAATTCTTCAGCTGGGCCTTGGGCAATTGAGTGACCCTGTTTTATTGGTTTGTTTGTTTTCCCAAAGCAGAAATTTCATTAATTTTCTGAATTATAAGCCTGGAATCCCTTTCTCTTCACATATCCTGAAGTCCCTTAAAGTACTTGAAAAATACAATTACAGTACACAGTACCCCCTGAATTTGCAATCTAAGAAAGATTTTTCTTGCAGTTTTGTCATAAAATGAAATCATTGCAAAGGGGAGAAAGGTAACACATCCCATCTGCAGTCACTTAAACCCTCATGCAAACAAGGGCTTTCTAGTCGCAATCGGACTAGAAAGGATGGATACGTAGATGTGTGTCTTATTAATACAAAGCGGAAAACTCCTGATCATGGTCTACAGTATGTGTTTTTCTTTTAAAAAGCACTAGTATTGTGACTGCCAGCTGCTCTTTCTACTTATTTATTTAAACAGAATTGCATGTGCTGCTCAGCAAACCAGGAGAATGTTCGGTTGTTGATGTGACAGCATAGTCTAGAGCTCAAGATGTATACGGCCTGCCTTTAGGCTTGACCTAAGGCCGCTGGGGATGCCTTAGCTTAAGGCTAGGTCAAAAAAAATGTGAATAGGAAGCTGTCCGGGGAAGAAGCAGAGGAAGTGAAGTTCAAATAGCCTTTGCATCTGCAAATTCAGCTGTTTTATTCAGAGATTGTGGTCTTGGGTTTTGATGTGTTTTTCCATGCATCTTAAAATGCACAGGGAGATTTATTTGTTTGTTTATTTATAGCTGCTGCACGGAAAACAAAGCGCTCAAAAATCTGTCTGCAGTGATTGCACTTTTCCTGGTTGGTGTTTATTTTATCAAGCAGATTTGTAGAGTTGACAGTGTTTTTTGTGAGGTTTTGTATTGTCTCAGCTGTGTCTTGCTGTAGGCCAGCCAAAGATTTGGTCCTGCAAATGCTGGGTATGTGAGTAACTCCATTAGTGTGAGCAGTCCCACTGGCAGAGGTTAGACGTAGGGGTCTGTAGCAGTGAACCCTAAAGAAAATGGTGTGTATGGGTAGAATAAAATAGTAATTCTAAGAGTTTCTTCCAAATGTTTGTTGTTTGTGTTGTGTTTCTGTACTCTGTTCCACTTTCAGGCAGAGATAAAAGGATATTTTGGCTGAGAGATCAGCATCCCTGGATTGTTTCCTCTAACATAATTTGTAAGCATGCGCAGTTTTATTTCATTTTGGTTCACAAGTGAAATTGTTCAGACTTCAAAAACAAAGCCAGTTGATTAGTTCTGCATTATTTCATTTTAGTGCATGATTTCAGCCTTGTTCATTAAAGCTGAAGTGGAAAACCTGGAGCTGAAGGACCACTGTTGACAGGAACCACTAGCCTGGAGCACAGAATTCAATAATCATTGATTAATACAGTTTACTGCTGATTTCTTTTCTTTGAAAAAGCCAGTTATTCTTGCCAATATCTTTTATACATGAGCCTTCACTTAGAATTTGAAATTTTAACATGTAATAATAATAACGTTTTAAACTGTAATGTTGCTGGGGGGCGGGAAAGGAAGGGAGGGGAAAAAAAGGAAAAAAAGCGAGGCTTATTTAACGCTGACCCCAAAATGCTGTTCCACTGAAGCAAAAACTGAAGTAGATAAATGTATTGTAGTAAATATTAAATGTGCTAAATTGCCTGTCAAGCACAGTGATTTTTTTTTAAATTTTTATTCACTTGGAGGAAAATGGTTTCAGGTCAAGCTTTAGAGAAGAGATGGCTGCTGCTCTTTACTGTATGAAAGCCAATTAGTATTACAGAATCCAAGCAAACAAAGGTGTGCTTCCTTTGGTATGGAGGCCAGTGGGGATGCTGAAGTGGTAGACTGAGTTTTGGACAGGAGCTAAGCATGTTTGTATACATACGTAGAAAATGCATGTGTGGGTAAGTGACAGCTTGAGGTTTTTTGGTATGGCGTAAAAGGTTGGAAGCGGGAAAAGATTAGCTGTGTGTTTATATTGATCTCTCTGCTAGAGCAGCTCAGTGTTGTTTCTTCAGATGTGTGAAAAGAAAGACCTGAAGAACTTGCAACAAAGCGGACTTCTGAGGTGCAGTCACTGTGGAGTAAATCATTTAAGTCTGGAGCTTAGGGTTGCAGTGCAGAGATCAAACATACATTTGGTCTCTGTGTCTGCAGTTAGACTTAAGTCTAATGCAGAACTGAGTGACTGCCCTTGCTGTGTGAAGGTCATGGTCGTGTTTGTGGGGCCGGGGGGGAGGAGGGGGCAGGCATGGGCACTTCTTCCTCTGAGCTTCTCCTGTGAGAGCAATTATTAGGGGAAAAACCACTTGATGTTGAAATTTTGACTCAAATGCATATGTGTGTGTGTGTGTATATACATCGTGCGGGAATCATTAGTTTCAAGCAGTAACTTACTTGAAGAACAGCATGTACAAAATCCCCTTATGCTGCTCCTCAAGTGTAGATAAGCTGCATTTCCACACAGCGAGCCTGTTTGAATTGTTAGGGGGAAAAAAAATGAGCAACCTCCGTAACAGGCAAAGTTCCTGTATCCTCAAGGGTTATGACCACTTCAAACATCTTTGGCTTTCTATCTGGAAATTATTTCCCCAGCTCTGTATTTTTGCCATGGGGAATAAGAAAATAAATATTTAATTGACATGAAGACATTCTTCCGTATTGCATATGTTGGGGACGTCTCCCTCCCAGGCCTGTCCACCAGCAGGCTGCCTGTCTGTCCCCTGGGGTTGATACTTCTGTGGTGCTCATGATCTGATGGACAGCACTTGGCATGGGGGGACACCAGCAATTTCTTTTACTAATATATACTAATTGCTGATAAATAGTAAAGCAAATCTTAGCCTGTCATTTCTTGAAGAATGATTGAAATGTAGGAGAAAATTGGAGGGGTTTTGCCCCCTTTTTTTTGTTTGTTTGTTTTTTTTTTTTTTTTACTTCATTGACAGTCTATATATTTCTGCTGTTTACAGTGGGAATTGGGAGCAGAGGCACTGGGTGAGGAGGTGCCAGAGACAGGACAGTGTCCATGTCCATTCTATGCCCATCTGTGCTCATTAGCAGGCATAAGTACTGTTTTCCTAGATGGACCTTAGCACCCAGTCTGGCCTAAGGTCACCTTCTCCTTCGGTACATCAGATGCAGTCCTACTGAAGGCAAAATATGTTATGGTTTCTATGTGTGCTTTGGTTTATCTTGACACGCTGATGAATTTGAAGGCTAAGAACAGTTTTGTCTACATAGGATTTTATGAAGTATGCAAATGGATGCAAATAGATGGGCTTTTTCCCCTCTGTGTATTGTTTTCTGTACAGAACAGCATGTGTCAATCTCAAGATTGTGAGTCTACTCTGGGGAAAAGGTTTGTGACTTTTGGATAACCTTTAACTTCAGGAGCCATTCAGGGATGCAGAATTACAAAATTATTTAAAAATGTCAGTTTGTCTACAACTTGTTTTTCCAATATTCTAAGACCTAAAGCTGCCTAAAAATAATACGTCAGTATTTTTGTGTTGGAAACCTTGTTTTTACTAAGCCACCAGTGGAGCCACCACTATTGTAGAGAATGAAGATGACCTGTTTTAACTTCCTTGCTTTATTTAATTTGAAACCAAGATGCTGAAAAATGTGAGGGAATGAGGTTTGTTTCTACAAAAATTAAACTAACTGGCTCACATGCACCCCCAAGTAAGACTGATGAATGGTATAAAATTAAATAGCAGGTTTGGAGCACTGCCACAGCAGACACGAACAGTGGCCAGCAGAAGGCCAGAGCTTCCTTCCAATATCTCAGCCACATCCTATCTTGGTCTGTTGAGGGACTATGTCGGGCCAAGAACTAGACCCGTTTTTTTCCTACCTTTTCTTATTGCTTGAAGCTCAAGATCCACGTGCGTCGGTGTTAAGCCGAGCTGCTGCGGTGCAGGTGGTGGTAGGGGCTGGTGGGGCTTCCTGGCTTTGCTCCCACAGCGAAGGCTGAAAGTTGCCTCCCAGCCGCCGGGGTGGCTGCGGGCAGGTACCTGTCCTGCACCGGGGTGGCTTTCTCTGCCTCTGCCCAGCCCCGGTTCTCCCTCGTCTCCTTTCCTGAAAGCTCCATTAGCGGGCGGGCACTGGCGATGCAGCAGCTCCCATTTTTAGCCTTTTTGGGTCAAATCAGATCCTGCGCTTACCTAACCAGTACTTTCTTGAGAATTAGGGAAGAGTGCATTTTAAAATGTTTATGGGAAAAATAAAATTTTGCTGAAAATGGTGAGGAAGAAAACCGAAAATAGTTAATTCTTCTTGTCAGCAAGATATATTTACTCTTTGTTTACAGTCATAAAATGCTCGTAGCTGTGAGTTTTTTCTTGTCTAATTAATACTGGTTAGATATTGGCTGTTTGTATGAAATTTTTTTTTTTTTCAGAGAGACACCTACTGATTTAAGGGAAACAAAACCACTTTGCAATTATTATATTTTTACCTTAGATATATTTGGTGTTTTGATTCAGTACCTTTTCCTGTACTGGCTGATTGGCTAGCCTGAATAATTTATATTCATCTGCATGTATTTGTGCCTGAGTAGAAATTTTGTCTGTGAGAGAGATACTTATTTATATATTTTTATTTCTATATATTTTTATATATATATATTTATATATATATATAAAAATATGTAAAATTTGAATCATCTTTTTGAGCAATCTTCATGCTTCTTACTTTCAACTTTGACAATGGCTGGGCATACTGGATGAAATTAAGTGTAGGTTCAGTGATTGCAAAGATGCTATTTTTGAAAATTTAATGTCAGGCTATGTAGTGAATACCACAAATATGTAAATCTGTTGAACAGAGGATGACTCTATCAGTTTTGGGGAAACCAGTTTGGGGGTTGGTGGATTAAATGAAGTGTGTTTAGATGTCTTAAATAATGTAATTGTTTCCAAGCAACTAATGCCAGCTGTTGGGAGTGAAGTTAATTTGCTAATGGGAATGCTGGACGCTTTGAAAAGCCATTTCAAGCACCAAGTTCGTTTCAGAGATTTAATAATTAATCAAAGTGACTATATTAAATGTCAATGAATATATCTGTGCATTGCTATCATACCTCTCTCTCAACATGAGTTTCCAGGCTGTTAATGATTAACACAGTGAGATCTGTAATGTAATAGTAATGCTAGTGCACTGGAAGGTTAGGTACCTCTTGAACATTCTTGCTGCAAATTCTTCAGCTTGGACTTTGTTACAAGCAGTGGTTATAGGGAGTGCTTTAAATGAGTTAGCCCATACCCACATCTTGCTTGGAGATTGCTTTTCTTCTTTTCAGAATTGAACCCAAACATATAGGGCCAGATCTTCATCTCCCGCTGTCACTCCCCTATGGCTTCCCTGTGCTGCTCTAAGGGAATAGCAGATGTTGCAAGGAAGATGCCTGGGTTGCAGAGAGCTGCGTTTAGCATAGTGACGTTGACTGATAGAATTTGGCTTGGTGGTTTCTGTGTATTTCTTGTGTATTAGTTGCACGTTTATTCATGAGGTCGTTCAAGGTATGCTTGTGCTGTAGAAGGTCATTAAAATGATACAATATCTCATACACATGTGCGCAAGTGTCCATGGATTGTTTGAGGCATCAGACATGGTAATGCAAGAAATTTCTGATAGTTACATGTGATACAAATAATCTGAAATTGCAACTTGTAGCATGTCTTTCCATGACTGTGGTCATGGAAAAGAAGCAAATCTTTTGCCCTAACAGAGGTGTCCCTGTGTTTGTGTGCTGTTGGTGGTAGTCCTGTACTGCAGTGACTTACTTTGTGTGTGGGTTTACACATGCGCATACTTGAGATATTTTAAGAAAAGTCTTCCGGCCTTCTGGGAAGAAGGAAATCACTCAGTTCCTAAAAATCCACTTACATGCAGGACAGCATGCTGTCTAGAGTGGCTTGCAGTGCTCTCTAGAGCAGCATTAAATCACTGAACAGTTGTTCCAGCTTCTTCATAATACCCTGGTTTTGAGAGAGGCATATACTTGATGCGTTACAATAAAGCAGTCATGTTAGTAGCAAATATTTGTGTAACGCAGCTGGCATATAATCATGGGGTAGACAGGCCAGAAAGGGCTCCAGAACATAAGGTTTGGTAGCGAGCTTCCCGCAAGCTTGTGGCTCAACCTGGTGCTTGAGGGAAGATGCTCTAGGCAGCTGGGATACTGTGTTGAGAGAATCCGTGTCATAATGGGCTAAAGAGGGCTATTAATGCTCTCAGTCAGTAGACAGCATTGTTTCCTTGAGGACTCAAGTCACTCAAGGGAAGCTGCCAGGTTGTATTCATTTGTTATTTCCCATAGCTTCTCATGTCAGAGATGGCAGTTGCGTCACACAGCTTGAAAAGTCTGGGAAAAAAAAAAAGAGAAACTGAAGTTCTAAATGATCAAAATTATCAGAAGTCCAGCATCAAAAAAGACAACGGCCTTAAAAAGGCAAATTAGAAGGCAGTAGGATCTGTGGTGGCTGTGATTGTTTTATTAGCTATGTTGTGATCTCTCAGAAGCTGTATGCTTCTTCAGAAACATCATCTGCCTGTGAGCGGTTGCCTGTAACCTTATAGGAGTAGTGCACAAAAATCTTTGCAACATAAACGTTGATTTGACTTAGTGGAAACATGGCCTGAATAAGAGGCCTTTGAAGTAGGTAAGAGTGATTGCATTTTACTTCTGCAAAGATCATACTTAATCCAGTTAGTCAATACACTAAAGTAATGAAAGAATTCCTTTTACTGTACAGCTGCATGTCTCCTGTCTCCCCGTGAGTTTTATTCATGACATTGATTTTCCAGGGCTTCACAAAGTTACTAATTAAGTCTAATAAAGTTACAGATTACTTTGTATTTTTTATTAGACATAATTCAAATACAGAGGCGTTTTTTGTTCTGGCCGTAACACTGAGCTCCCACCTCTCCCCCTTCTGAGAGAGCCGGTAGCTGCTCTTACATCTGATGTGTGCTCAGCACCTGCTGGTAGATGGGCATGGACCACAACTGGACTGCTGTTGGCAAGCCAGCTGGACTTTGCCCAAAAGGCCCCTGGAGAAGGGAGCAGCTGGGATGCTGCACCTGGTTGGATGTATACTTCTGGTGACCCATAGGTTCAGCGTCATTGTGCTACTTGAATGTATGGCAGGGCTTTAACAGTATGCCCATTGTGAAGAACTATTTTGTGGCCCAAGAAATGAGAAACAACGTTCTTAAAGCTAAAAAACCCCCACCTCCAAACCAAAGCAAAACATTGGGGTTTGTATTCAGATGCAATGAAGTAACAGTTCTTTTCCTTGTATTCTCTATGGTCTTAAAGTTCAGCTCTTAGATATGTCGAGTTATAGTGATGGACACTGTAAGCAGGCTTGCAGAAATCAAAGCTTTTGGTGGTAATGAGGAAATCTTGCTAGATGGAGTGGGAATTTTCAGTGCTTCTTGAACACTAATTTAAATAAAATTATCCAATAAAAGAGTAAGAACCAGGAGTTTGGTATGTGTATATATATCTCTAATTAAAAGCAGGCTCTGGAGAGGTTTATTAAAATACAAACAATGCAGAGGGTGATTGTAATGTCAGCGAGCAAGAATTAATAGAGCGCAGTAGAGGCAGTTGTGTGCTACAAAACCGTGTTGTTTTATCACTGAAACTGTGCTGTCACTTGAGGTTTTGAAAGTGTTTTGTGACTGTGGGAAGTATTTTTCTTTTACTGAGAAACGTCTCAACTCTGGATGTAGCAAGAAAGTACATTACAAAAAGATGCAATTAAATGTTACGATGTGACTGTTTAACAAACCTAAAACGGAAATTACAGTGACTTTTTTTTTAAAGCCTTACTCTGCTAGAATTTCCCATAAGGCAAAGACACTCAAAAATATTTTGCTCTGCTGAAATCTGAAGTTAACATCCATGTTTGTACACATTTTCATGTTTGTACAAGATTTTCAGTGTGGTAAAGCAGGGATTAAAATATCGAAGATCATTGTTTTCTTCTATGTTCACTCATAATATTTACTTTATATAGTTTTCTTTTACAACCACTTAATTAGTTGTCCTTGTTTTTGTCAACCTTTGCTGTAAAATTAGGAGAGAGTTAAAAATACTGTTAAAAATAGACAAAAAAAGTAGTTCCATCCACTGCAGCAGATAGACAGAGCAGAGCAGGGTGAGCTTGGGTCTATTTGCTCTCATTCATGCAGCTGTACCCTGGGTTCCCCTTGAAGTCTGACCCTTTCTTGTTACTTTTCCTTCTTACATGTATAATTATATATGTTTTATATGTCTAGATATTACCAACACACATGTATATAGAATACATAAAAAGACAGTGTGTCCCTTTTGCCTCTGTGAGGAGAGGGAGTAGGCAGAGCTGAAGCAGCGCCGGCTGCATGCCCAGGCCCCGAGAAGCTCAGCGATGCGTTCCACTGAAGCGTGAAGCAACGCCAAGGCATCGCTTGAGCCTTGACTGCCAGGCGTGACAGTGGTTTTGCCCCGAAAACATGTCAGAGTGCTTGAAAGACTCTTCTGTCAGGAAACCCTCTGGGATTAATTTCATTTCCTCAGAGCATTTTTGCTTTCAGTCACCTTCATCCCTGCTTCCCGAATTTCAGGTATAGGAACCGAGAGGGGAGATGAATTGCCAGAGCTGATTAAGCTACAGGAGAGCATAGTATTAACCTGTGGTCTAGAAAGAGCCTCCTCCCTACAGCACATGGGAGCAGCCCCAGCTCCATGGGGTCATGCTTTGCATTTGCCAGGTCAAACTGTGCAATAAACCTACAAACCAAAGTAAATTCCCACCCTGCTGTCCTTTTCTACTGACTGTAAGAAACTGACGGGCATCCTTTTTCTCCTCATCTCCTTAAAGATCTTCCTAAATGTTTACCTGATTTCATTCCAGCCCTGTTGAGCAGCAGTTTTAGAAATGGTCCAAATGGGAAGATGCTTCCAGAGGTGGTCGTTCCTTTGTGCTGTGTGTTACTGGAAGCATAGCTGCTGCTGCCCAAAACTGCTTTTATGGGGGAGCAACCTGTCCCCCCCGGGTAAGTGGTGTGGACATGAGATGGATGTATACACACAAGTGTACACATACAATGTAGGTATGTAAATATGAAACTAATTTTCAGTTCTCTAGACAGTTAAAATTGTTTTCCAAGTACTCCCCATAAAAGTTAGAAACTGTGTTACTCTGTCTTTGCTCTCAAGGTTTTCCCTCAGTCATGTATCCCAGTGCAAGCATAGCGCTGGGCTCATATCGATCAGTGAGTTGTTCTATAGGTTGTGGAGAGCAGTCTGTTTTGGAGAACGAATTCTTGTTAAAATGCACATGCTTTTATTAATTAAATTAGGAATTGTAGCACTGAACTTGTGTGATTGCTTGTAAAATGTAAATGCAGATAGTAGAGACTAACACAGATAAATTCCTCTGTGGCTACAAGGGGGGTTACTTGTTCGTTTTTGTGTGCTTTCCCCCCCACTGTAGTCTTTGGATGCCACAGCTGCCAAAGCTCCCATTTGCGCATGCTTGGAAGAATTGAATTCCCTCTTGAACATCCTTGTTCCCCTCCGGTGACCTTTTGTTGTACTCGACCTACTTTTCAGTGTTTTCCCCATCAATTACAAACATCCTCCCTAACTTGCCAACCTATGAGGAACAGCTGAATGACCATGACCACCCGCTTTGAAGACAGTGCATAGCTGGATATCACAGAAAGTACATCCCAGTAGTCCTTGTTGAATAAAAACTAAGTCTGTCCCTAATGAGTAGTGGTCATTTCCTATAGAAGTTAGTTTTAACAGCAGCGCCCATAAAGGAGATCGCTACGGTTATCTTTAGATAGAGGAACTGTCCATAAGCTGCGCACTCAGCTCTGCTAATGTTGAAGATGGTGAGGCTGTTTGTAAGGGAAAAAGGTGAGGAAACTATCAGCTGAAATCTTTGTAACTTTTATTTTGGGAAGCATTGCAAGCCCGTGCTTTGGCAAGATGTTGTGAGAAAAAAATTCAAATAGCTGTGGACTCCAAATCAAAAGAAATTTTGACATTTTGAGTTGACACTGAGAATCAGAACAAATGGTATTGTGAACTAGATGCAAATGTCAAAGGATTTCCCAGATATATTTTCGAAAGAAACTTATCATCCATGCACCTCCTAGTGTGGTTGTTGGCCTGGAAGCAGGGCTGGATCCTTTGCCCAGTTGAAGTTTGCCCGATTTGTTAGCATAGGCAAGCTTCTTAAACAGAGCACTCATCTAGTCTGTTGAAATGACCTTCATACTCTAGTTATATGTGGGACTCAAGCTGTTTTCATGCCATGAAACATTTGGTTAGCCAAATGGTGGACTGGTATGTACTTGAAATCAGGAGATTTTGAAATAGGTGATTCCCAAACGAGAGTCTAATGGATGCTGTATGTTCCAGGATGCAGTATGTGAGCCTGTGCTTTCTGTATCATCTTCCTGTTTGAGGCTCAAAAATGCAGTGCAAGTAATAAGCCTGCTATTGTTGAAAGAAACTCCTGCAGGTTTGCTGTCTGTGCACATTAAATTTCAAGACAAAGCTGTTGCAACCCAGTGGAATTTCAGCTTTTAAATGAATCCAGTGAAGAAAAATTCCTCAAGGTATCCCCAGTAGAACTGTCTTAAATAAATCCAAGCAACAAAGAAAGGTAAGATTATATGTAAACTTTAGGAGATAGTTTGTGTGATGTGACACTTAAGGTTGTCTGTCAAAGACACCATAGAATTATTATTGTGACTGAGAGCTGAAATATGAAAGCACATAAGCTTTTATCCAGTTGTAACAGGACCCTTTTTAGTCAAAATAGTCATTTGTTCATGTGTTCTGAACCTTGCCTGCAAAGATGGAGCATCACATGGACTTCTACTCTGGTGATGTCCAGCATATATGCTCTTTCTAGTCACTGGACACAGTAGAGAGTTATACTGGAGAAATGCAGTCTACAGCCAGTTGGCAAATGACGGGATGTGGCAAATTACACTGAAATCCACAGGGTTTCCAGTATTATATCAGAGCCTGTCCTAAAAGCATGAACAATTTATGCTATTTTCTATCTTCCCTAACAGTTGAGAGGGTCAGTGTGTTTTGAATATTTTTGGTGAGAAAGGGTCCAAACCTGTTTGTAAGTGTCTCTGTCCAAAAGCCTTCATCGGAAAAGGAAAACGTCCATGTACAGGTATTTTCTGCCTTGTTCTCTTGGGATATTTGAGCCAAAATCACTTTTCACAAAGAACATGGCTCAGAAATAAGTTAAGCTGGAGAAGCCGATATCAGAAATGGAAATGCCCACTAAAACAAAAATGGTCTGTTTGAAATGTAGAGCAAAACAGATTTATTTTTTTCCTCGTTCCCTCTAGACCAGTCATCCCTAGACAATGTCTCATTGTAGTGTGTTGCCCATAAGATCTAAACGTGTTACTTAAAAGAAAAAGAATATTAAATATTGAAAACTGAGGCTGACGGAGAAATAGAAGTATGATTTTGTATATAGGATGTCACTTGTAACGTGTTGTTGCTCAAAGATGAGTGAAAACAGGGAACATCAGCCTTAGCGTACGGAATGTCTTATTTGTGACACAATTAAAAGCTGCTCTTCTGACTTTCACAGAAGGAGAAACGGAAAGTAATTGTAACACCTGTTGGCTCGGGTGCTAGAACTATTTGCCAGTTCCCCAAAATGTTATATCCGGTTAGCACTTACTGCCTTGGTTTTTTTCTGAGAAGGATGGCAAGCTACGCCTGTCTTTGGTTAACCTTATCCAGTTCTCGCTTGGTGCTGAAGCACTATTGCAGCCCATTACAGGTATTAGCTATGATTTGATTATGAATACTGAAGTGCCTACCAGCATCACAAGGGTACTTCAAAATTGCTAATTTAGTAAGTACTCCAGATGAAACACGTTTGGGATTTATTTATCGCTGGAGAAATTGCTTACACAGTTACAAATGACTATAGGCTGGGAAGGTGAGGAGAGGCTGCTGCTTTTCATATGAGAGAGCAGGGGGAATGCATGGATCTCTGCCTTCAGAGAGATGATCAGTCAGCTGAAAGCTTATAGGTCAGGAGCAGAGCACAGACCAGGGTAGGTAACGTTGTTATGGGTGTCTGCTACAGACTGCCCCATCAGGAAGAAGCAGTACATGATGCCTTCTTCAGGCAGCTGGAAGAAGCCTCACGTTTGCAGGACCCGGTCCTCAGGGGGACTTTAACCACCTTGACATCTACTGGAAGAGCAACACAGCAGTGCACAAGTAATCCGGGAGGTTTCTGGAGTGCACTGATGATAACTTCCTAGCTCACATGATCAATAAGCTGAAGAGGAGAGGTGCTTTCTTGAACCTCATACTTACAAATGAGGAGGAACTGGCCAGGCATGTGAAGGTTGCAGCAGTCTTGGCTGCAGGTTCCATAATATGGTGGAATTCGGGATCCTGTGAGGAGGGAACAAGACAAATAGCAGGATCACGACCCTGGACTTCAGGAGAGCAGACTTTGGCACATCCAGAGACCTGCTTGGAAGAGTTTCTTGGAATGTGGTGCCGGAGAGAAGAGGGATGGTAGATTTTCAAGGATCACCTCCTCCGAGCTCAAGCCTGGTCCATCCTGATGTGCAGGAAACGAAGGAAAGGCGATAGGAGGCCTGCATGCATGAGCAAGGAGCTCACGAGAAGGAGGATCCAGGGAACCACAGGCTGGTTATCCTCACCTCAGTCCATGGAAAGGTGATGGAGCAAATAATCCTGGAAAGCATTTCCAAACATCTGATGGACAAGAAGGTGATTGGGAGCAGTCTGCATGGATTTAAGAAGGGGAAATCATCCCTAACCAACCTTGATAGCTTTCTACAATGAGATGACAGCTGAATGGATGAGTAGAGAGCAGTGGATGTTCCTTATCTTGACTTTTGACGCTGTCCTCTGTATCATCCTCACAGAGAAACTATTGAATTATGGACTAGGTAAATGGACTGTGAGCTGGACGGAAAATTGGCTGAACTGTCAGGCTTAGAAGATTGTAATCAGTGGCACCAAGTCCAGCTGGAGGTCAGCCATAAGTGGTATACCCCAGAGTTTGATACTGGGACCAATACTACTTAACATCTTTAATGACCTGGACAATGGGACAGAGTGCACCCTCAGCACATTTGCTGATGACACAAGACTAGGAGAAGAGACGGATACACCAGATGGTTGTGCTCCATTCAGAGGGACCTCGGCGGTCTGGAGAAATGGGCAAACAGGAATCTAATGAAGACCAACAAAGGAGAGTACAAACTCCTGCACGTGGGGAGGAGTAACCCCATGTACCAGTACGTGCTGGGGGCTGACCAGCTGGAAAGCAGCTTGGTAGAAAAGTACCTGGGGGTCCTGGTGGACACCAAGTTGACCATGAGGCAGCAATGTGCCCTTGTGGCAGAGAAGGCCAACAGCCTCCTGGGCTGCATCAGGCAGAGCGTTGCCAGCAGGTCGAGGGGGTGATCCTTCCCCTCTGCTCAGCCCAGGTGAGACACACCTGGAGTGCTGGGTCCAGTCCTGGGCTCCCCAGTGCAAGAGAGAAATGGACATACTGGAGCAGGTCCAGCAAAGGGCCACAAAGATGATTATGGGCTTGGAGCACCTGACATAACAGAGGGTGAGGGTGAGAGCTGGGGCTGTTCAGCCTGGAGAAGAGAAAGCTCAAGGGGATCTTACCAATGTGTGTGATGAGAGTGAGTAAAGAAGATGGCTCTTCTCAGTGGTGCCCAGTGACAGGACAGAGGCAACGGGAACAAATATGAGAAATTCCACTTAAAAATAAGAAAAATGTCTCACAAGTATAAAATGAGAGATTGCCACAATAAAATATTAACAAATACACAGTAAGTAGACACCTTAACAGTATTGCTATGTACTATTGTGCCTGTAACAATTTATAGAGTGCCTTGTCAAGGACAAGGAAGTTATTAATCATTGTAAGTAGCAAATTGATCTTGGTTTTACAGACCAACTGAAAATAAATGTTCAGCAGAAAATGAGTTGATTCTTTTTCATTTTGCTGTTGTGCCAATTTCTGCTAAGAATGCTGTCATGATTTTAGCAGTGTTTGTCAAAAAAGAAATTATTACGTCCTAAGTACTGTCTGGAAGAATATAAAATTCAGCAGTCTTGTGAGTGAAGTAAATGAAAGTATCTTGTGCTTGTGTGTGTTGCTAGCAGAAAAGGCATACTAACATCCAGCCAAAAGTGTTCTTTTCAGTCGGCTTGTCTAATAAATTTCACATACTTACTTGCTACCCTAATTATTATTTAGTTTTTATTTGTGGTGATTATTTATTCTTGTTTAACATACCCCTTTCTATTAAATAGCATATATGTACTTTAAAATTATGATCGTGTCATAATATAGATAGGAAGGTTGTAATCTTTATGGGACAGAGGATTTAATTCATAGGTCATGTGCAATAAAATGTAAAGAAGATTAATGTACCTCCATACCTACAGACTACAAAAATGATTGTAGCAATTTCTAAGCAAAGATGTACAGGAGAAAGCAATTCTCTAGTCCAGGTCATAAAGTGGTCTGTCTTTTTCTAGTGCCTTGACTGCTTAATGCAAACTCTTACTGTGTCCATTCAGTAATAAAATCTTGTCTCATCCAGCTGACAGATTGGATGCAGATGATAAACTCCTGGATAAAGTGTGACATCAGTAAAAGTTAACATTGCTCAATGCTTTATTTTTATGTGTTGTGTTAGGTCTTGTCTTCATGATACTACATTTTTAATTATATGCCTTTGGTAAATAGCTTGCTTAGAAGCTATCTGGTGCTTGTCTTCAGTTATATCTTCAGGGTATGAACTCGAGTAAAAAGGATCAGCGTAAAAGAAATTATTAGTTCAAAAAGTGTGTGATTGTGGTACTTGATCTTATATTCTGTCTTTGGAAGATAGATGAAATAGTGATTATAAAAATGGCAAGTAATGCAATCAGAAGAATACAACCAAAGCAGGATTTTATATGCCAGACTTTTCTTGGCTGAGGTTGGGAGGGCATGACTCGTGTGTATTTATTGAATGTGACTGCCCTGTGTTTGAATCTTAGTGCAACATCAGTGGTTAGAGCATGCATAAATGCAAATCTTAAGAAGTAAGAGAGAGACTTGAAAAATCTGGGGTGCATAGTTAGTAAATGCTTCAGAAAACAAAAACTGGGCATTTATCGCAACTTATAACCCATTTCAGTGTTTTGACTCAGAAAAGCTATTTTCTGTTACCAGCTTCCACTGCACATCTGCATCTTCATCTTGGCACAATGGGTAGTTAGAGCTCTAAGCAGCAAGCTACCCGATGGCGCTAACATTTCTCTTCCTAGGGAATGCAAGTGCCTGCTCTGCTACTTTATAATTTGTGTCACTTGAATAGAAAAGGAAGACTTAGCAAGTTTTAGGGAAAAAATGGAAAACAAACCCTTTGGTAATCTGAGAGAATAATGTGTGCTTAGCAGCTGGCAATGTCATTTTTGATTTGTATGTAATTATTATTCAGTTTTAGGTGGTGCTTATGTTCCTTGCTCCTGATGAGAAGATTCATTTGTACGCATCATTATTATCTCTTTTGACACGTGCGTTAGTGACATTAATCTGTGTTTTATTTTCTGCAGCAGTAATAACAGGGTTGTCTGTCCCTAGCTTTATTATGTTGTCCTGCTTTCTGAAGTTGTCCTCATAACACAAAGGAAAAGTATAGCATAGGGATCCAGTGGGAACCAAGTAATGTTTAGTGTGGGGTGAAGCAGCTCCTCTCATCTTGCCTGCTTCCTCCTTGCCAAACTGTGATGTGCTTTCCTTACTGGTGGGCAGGCAGGCAAATGTTCCTTTTTCAAGTAGTGCAATTGAAAAAGAGTTTATTAAATCTCTCCAGAAAGGGTGCAGCAATAGAAGCTTTATGCTTTCGATAGGAACATCTCAATCCATTTTGCAGTTGTTCTAGAAATGCAAAAGATTGTTGGGGGCAGTTAAAGATTTATTCACTTTTAGCTGGACTAAAGTAGCCTCATTACTTTCAAAATACAAGCTGATAAAATGACTGACTCGTCTGAAATCACCCAAATAGTGTTTTTCGGGAGTCTTGTGATACTCTCTGTCTTATTACAAGATGCTAATTGGTCTTGTCGGACTGCTGAGGAAACTTTGGGTCTACTGCGCTGTGACACATCCTGGCTAGCCCAGTGGCGTACGCGTACTGTTTTCTTCTGTTGTCGTCTTGGTTTCCTGTTTTTTCCTACGCGTTATATGCTTAGTGTATTGAGATCTTTCCTCTGTCTCTAGTCAGAAGCTATTTGGGGAATTTCTATGAATAGATAATATTCAAACTTACACATCTGATTGTAATATTAATATAACAAAACCCACGAGGTGAAACGTAAATGGAGGATGGAGATTTCACCAGAGTACTTCTATTCTTTGCTCATGTTCTTTATCCTCCTCCTGTTTTGATTAAATACTGTATTTGAGGAAGATATTGCAAGATATGCACAGTAGCCATATAAAATAAATTTATCAAGATTAAAAGCTGAAGGATTAAAATTAGGTTTTTTGTCTTTACTTCTAGCCTGCTTGGTATCCTTCCTTTTCCCTTTTTGCTTCCGTCATAGTATTTGGAATTTATTCCCCACCATATAAAGTCTCCATCTTTACATATGACTGAGTTTGAGACATGGATACTTATTTTGTGAGGAAAAAAAGGATTTTTCCCTTTCTTTGGGATGTTGCTGGAAACATTACCCATTGCTTACTGGAATTTAAAAAATGAGGGCGCAGAGGCTGTGACTCTGAACTGTCATTGAGGGCTGAATGTTTTCCACTTGTGTTGATAGCGAGAAGTCTGTGGGTAGGGGCGAAGCGGGGTGGGGAGATCTAGCTCATACGTGGTCTCAGATCATATTTTTCTCTAAGAAAGGAGGTCACAGAATGGTGTATCACTTGGTCTACTCATTAGTATTTTCACATGACCTGGCAAGGAGATGTTGCAGTTAGAATGTGATATACCTCCTTAGAATGTGATACAGTCTCCATTTCACTGAAGACACTGAAAATTTAAATGATGTATAAGTTTTCCCAGAGTTTAAGTGACTCCTGAAAATACAATCCAGTATGCTTTTTCTTGTTTTGACACACGGCTTTTTGTTGCTCTCTAGTAAGGTTCCCAAAATCCTCCAGGCATGGCTGTACTGAAAATTAAAGCATAATCTCATTGTTCTTTATTTTTTGCAGCATAGAGTGCAAATGTGAGAAAAGAGTTTCTTTTTTTTTTTCTTTTCTTTTATCAGACTGAACAAAAGCCTTTTATTTTGCAGGCATTTAATCCACAAGCAAATAAGTCTAATTACTTGTTCATCCATGTGTTAAACTATGCAGCACTCTTTAATGTGTCTGCAGTTCTGAATTTACATGACTGTTTTAAAATTGTGATAAATACCTCTTTGTGCTGTGACTGCTTAGGATTAGAGACACTGGGCTATATCCGTTATGGCAAAACCCTATTGACTTCAGGGTTGTCACACCAGTAGTGGTATCTCCTTATGTTACTGCATAACATCAATTACCGTTGTCTTTGCTTGACAACATTTATTACAGTCATTACTACCTTTACTTACCTTTTATCATTAGTGTTTTGCTTCACTGTAACAATAATTGGATTTCTTGGAGGCATAAGCAGTTCATGTTGAGTGGAATAACAGTAGTTTCTAAAAAAAACTACTCGATAGCTTTGTAGTGTGTGAGAGAATGTACCATTGCCATTGTATAGAATGGATCTATCAAAACCTTCCCCTGCAAAAACCCCTTGACAACCAGCTGCAAACAAGAGCAGTAAGGCTCTGTGCTGTATGGAGAATTGTGTATTATGACCTAAAAGGTAGAAAATTATTTGATGTCCTTTAGATGAAAATATGGCTTTTGGTATTGTGTATCTAGAAAGCTATTTTAAGCAATTGCCTTAAAGATCATTCCGCATGTTTTTTTCATACAACGTGCTTGAATAGCTAACAGAATCATTCATCTGTCTTTTTTTGGTCTTTTGGTAGGAAAAATGGTGCTGTTGCCAAAGATCACAGCAGACCATAATTATTTGCCATCATTCTCAATGTGTACAAGCGTTCAGGTACTGAAAACGCTGTCAGAAGTAAGAGATTATACTGAGGGTTTTTCCTCCTGAAAAGTAAAATGTATCAGTACACTGTCATGTGAATGCAAGTGAAGTAATATATAAGACAGTCATTTTGGGTAGCAAATAAAAACCAAGCAAAACACAAGTCAAAAAGTCTCCTCTTAGCAAGATAAATTTTCAATAGCCAAAAAGAACGAATGTAAGTTTCTCAGAGAAAGGTTCCGTGCAGTTGGTCCACTGCTTGGAGAAGAGTAGTTGGGTGCATGTGTTGCACACAGCTTGGTTGATGTGCACCCATGTGGGATGACTGCACAGTGTAGTAGTCCTGGATGTGCAGTCCTTAGACTGCATGCATTTGTGTGAGAAAGCCTGGTCAGAAGTACAGACGGACGCTGCTGTCTTTACTGTTTCTAGTATGTGTTAGAGGAGAATGTAGGTACCAACAAGGCAAAGGCCCTGCAGCTCTAAGCCCTGTGTATGTAATTAAAAGGCAATTCCTGCCCTAAAGAGATCCTTGATATAGCCTGTGGCACAGAGGGGTAAAAAACAAAAGGAGGATGACAAAGAACCACTGTTCTGATGGAGCTGTACAGTCTACAGTTTTCAGCTGTACTTCTGGTACGATTCATGGATGACTGGTTTTGTGGTGAGGGGTGAATTTCCAACCATCACTGCATGCTTTCATGAGGACTCATTGCACGTCTTGTTATAGAACTGCTGTTGAAGGCTGCCCGTGAAGTTATCTATCATTAGTTATAATTGTACCAACTACCAATCTTTATAAAATCTTTCATTTTTACAGGAAAACCGTTGAGCAAATTCTGGTAGAGCCACTCAGGCAGCCTGAGATTTCCACAACTAAGATTTGATGGGAGACAGAAGTCTAACTGATACAATTTATGAACTAACTCTTCATAATGGTAATAGGAAATATGTCCTTTTCTGATAAATATTTTTCTCCTAAGCAATATTTCTCATTGCTGTAAAATCTGGTGCCCTGCCTACCCCAAACGTCATGAAAACCAGTGTTAACTGAAGATTCTCTGTGTCTTTGAAATTCAGGCCGCTTGGGCTTTGGCAACCAGATTTAACACCCCAATATTAGTCACCCAAGACTTACAACCTGAACAATATTTCTTCACCCAAATCTCTACCCTCATTTTATGTCTTTTGAATAAATACTTTTGAATAATAACAATATTTTAATGTGAACTGATAATAAAGTAAAACCTCTCCTTGGCACAGTATTCCCCCGTGCCCTATTTCTCCCATTGTTTGAAATGGATGGGCTGCCTCTCCCCCTCTGCCCTTGCTGACTAAGCCGTTGGCTCTGCTGCACCTCTTATGGATTGCTTCTGCTGAAGGGCACATTTCCCCGAGTTGTCTCTTGTTAGAGAATAAAGGGGTTATTGTTGATAAGATAAACTTTTATGTGGTCAGTGATTTCTTTACATGCACACACCTTCAGTTGTGCAACCCATAGGTGGCCAAAGGTGGTCTGTGGACTGAATCTGGTTCACAAGGCAGTATGAAGCCATGGTAATACAAGGTGGTCAAGCCAAACACAGCCATCGGTTAGTGTGAGCAGTGGCATGGGGGGGTGATCCAGCAGGTTCATGAAACATCCAGTGTTGCCCCTTTTTCCAGGTAGGTTCCTTGTTTGAGGATACAGGTTGAGTGGGAAAGGAGGAGGTGGGCAAGACTGATGCTGACAGGGAAGGTCCTTTGAGCGGGGTGATCTGAGCCCTGGGCAGAGAGCTCAATCTGGCCTTGGTTGGGTTTGCACCATGCAGAAAGCTGAAGAGCTTTGAAGATGTGTGCTACAGAAGCTTCCCTGCTGGGACTCCATGCTGAAGTGAGGAGATACAGACCAGGGTGAGGGGCAGTGCCACTTTGGCGGAGATTTGCAGTGCACTTTGATTGCTGTATGTGGACTTGGGGATATGTGACTGGCATGGTTTGGGTCTGTGTCTGAGTTGAGGATCACCATCACTCTTCAGCAGTCTGGGTGAGAGAAATGTCTCCTGCGTTAGGAGGCACTATGGCTACGGTGTGCCTGAACCATTGCCCAAGAAGACAATATGTAAGGCAGGGAAGGCACCATGACATCTAGAAAAATTAAGGGGATATTTGGAAGACTTGGGTTCTGCCTATAAGAATAGCCGTGGTGTCTTACTGACCTGTCTCCACCTGTAAGCAGATGCCAATGGAGTAGCAAGAACAGAGTGTGCAAGCATAGACAATACTCTGCTTTCCCAGCCTCAATTATTTTTTCTGTTTTAGGACCTTTGAAGAAGTGGCTTTATACTTAATAACCATCAACACAGCTTTGTTTCATGGTCTCATCCATTCTTCTCTTGAAAAACTTTAAGCAACTACAGTGTCCTTTGGCAATGAGTTCCCCAGGTCTGCTGCCCACTGTGTGAAGAGCAGTCTCCTGTTCGCTGCTTCTCCTGTTGTTTTTATTCTTGGGATAGAGAGCTGGCTGTTTTGGGGTAGGTGGGGAAGGGTTTATATAGAGTGTGAACCTGCCTCTTAATCTGTGTTGAGATCTCTCTAGAAGGTCGGAGTGGCCAGTCTGGCCACCTCTCAGCAGCTGGCTCTGATCCATCACTGATCCAGACCTAATAAACAAACTCTAGTGAATGCAGGCTGGCTCTTTGCAGCCAAACATTTCTGCACTGTATTTCTTGCCAGTGGTTTCTACTACACAGAACTTTCCACTGTTCAAGACCTCCTGTTACTTTCAATTAGAAGGACATCTCGATATGTTGGTCTGGCTGCAGACAAAAAAAAAAAAGCTGACATAACTTCTACAGCTTCCTTTATGGTCCTGTAAAAATTGTGATTTTTATAGAAGCTATGAAGATGTAGTGTGGATGTTGCGTTTAATGCTATCTTCAGACTTCTGGTAGGTTTTTGTAATGCACCAGTATCCTCCTGCACAATTAATTTTTAGAACAAAATTCACTCGTGATTGGATGTTTCCAAAGATGATATGAGGAGCAGTAGTTAAAAGGAAAGATGGCGTTGATGGAGAAAGAAGTACTGAGCATGGAAAGCCTCTGACTATTTTGGCTAACCAGTCTTCTGGCTTAGAGTCATCGTAGATGTCTGCTGTGCATGAAGCAAAGTTAAACATGGCGTTAACACAAAGCTTATTTTCCTGAAGCAATTGTAAAAAGCCCACAGTGATAAGGCATTTTATTTTTATTTGTTGTTTTTCAGCACAGTAGAAAGTCATTTAATCTAAGCAACTGAAAATCATTTTAGGCTTAGCAACATGTTGAGACAAATGATAAAGTATTTAAAAGCCTCATTTTACTGAAGAATAACTGTCCATAACAATTGAAGATATTTAAAAAAGCTTTCAGAGAGGCACAACAGAAATTTAGCTTACAAAATTGGTAGTAAGTTGGGATTTTTGGTTATATATAATTTTGCACTGATGGTCTCACTGAAACTTCAAAAATACAATGAAGATCAGATAATAATGAAGGCGTTGGCAGGTTTTTTTCTGTTTTGTTTTGTTACTGTTCCTTTTCTAGCTTCGCATTTCAAATATGAATTATACTTTGCTGTCCCTATTCTCTGTTGTTTTCCATACTCACTATGATATAAATATAATCGTTCATTTGATTTTAAGTTTGAATGTCTCATAACTCTTAACATAGTGTTCATGTTATTTGTTATACTCCTTTTTTTTTCTTGGAGAAACATGATTCATTGAGTTATGTAGGCACCAAATTCAGACTTGAAATAAATGCATTTGTTTCTATAATCATGACGAGTGTTGTGCTCATTGCACCAGGCCTGTGCTTGGCCTTATGGTTTGTTTTTTGTACTGCTTGGTATTTCACTATGCTAAAATGTATTTTTAATTATTTTTACAGTTGTGTTAATTAACTATTCATATACATATACTTTTATATTTGAATGAATTCCCTGGTTTTGGGTCACCCCACAGCCGTTGGCTAAGGTCTTCTGGTTCATAACTGATGCTGTTTGGAAAAGCTGTCATGGTGCATCAATGTGTCCAGATAATAGCTTGCAACCAAGTCTGCTTTGACAAGCAAAACTATATGGAAATGTCCACATTTTACAGAATAACTTAAGAAAATAAATATAAATGCTGGCACATTTTATGCTGTACGTTTCTTCTATTTTCACTGTGCTTTCTACAGTTTCTCTCCGCATCAGTGTTCCATAGTTCCACAGTCAACAGAAGCTTTTTCACATACTTCCTTTAGTATTGCTTATGGTTGCTAATTAAAAGGTTCTGTTGTATTGTTTTTATTCATAGCAAGTAATTTTTGTTACCAGGCCAAATGTTGGCATACATTTTATGACAACTGCTTTATCTCTGTAGCTGGTGAATCCTTTCCCCATGTCGATTCAGCCCAAATGAAATTTGAGGTCACCCCAAGTTTTCATCTTTTTTCCCTTCCTTCCATTTTAGAGGGTTTGTTTAGTTTGAACAGTTATTGCTTCAGTACAAATGGCATAAATGTAGACTATGTGTTTGTATACAATTTCTATATGCAAGGCTATCCTGTAATATTAATACAATTGCACATTTTCATTGTCTAGTGTAATAATTCATCAAAATTTGATTTCTGTCCCCCACCCCCATCTGGACTCTTATACACTTTGCTCATTTTTTTTCAATTTGTATGTCTGATTTTTTTAAAAACTTTTTAATTCAAGTTTGTGGTTTTCATTATTTTGAGACTTACAGTTTCTATGAATAGTTCCAAAATGTTCCCAGTTACACTTACTGAACGCCTACACATTGCGACTTTACTTAGATTTATGATAATACATATTCACAGTTTTGAATTTTTGATCCTTTTTCACAGTTGTCAAAAAAAAAAAAATCCTTCTTGTTTACTCTTCACATAACATGGCCCTCTTCCCCTCTCCTCTTGCAGTTCCTTGTAATGTACTTGCTTTATTCAAAACTATCCTGTTTTCCAGATACCCTGGTCACCTTGATGAAATTTTTAAATTGATTTTTTTTTTTTAATATCCTGTCAGCTTGAAAAATATTAGTACCTTACTGTTTTTTATTTCACCATCAGATTGGCAAAACTAACTAAGCATATTATGGTGGTCTTCAACACTTTAAAAATTAGGGTTTTCATAGCAGACGCTGCTGGAGATCTGTATCTCTGTGTTGTATTTTACCACAGAATTAAATCAGTTCCTTTTTCAAGCCATCTAGTTTGTTTTTTTCAGTGTAACTGCAAATGTCTAAATTCTGCTTCAGTTTTTCAGAGTGCTTGATCTTTGTAAATAAAGCTTTAATTGAGTTTTCGTCTCCTCTCTTTGCTAAAGTGAGCTGCTTTGATTTTGTATCTTAACTTTGGGAAGCCACAGCAAGGAAAAAACATACAAACCAGATCTCGTAAAGAAATGGGTATTTGGTAAGTTAGTTATGCTCAATTACAGAAGTATGAAAAACTTAAATGCCTTTTTAAAAAAGATTTGCTGTCTGATACACAATATGCAATTAAGTTCTGTAGAAAACATGAGAAGACAACAATGGGTACACTCTTACAGGGATGTGGAAAGCTGGGAAAGTTTGCAGACAGAAATGTATCCTATCCAGAGCTCTAGATTAGTTTTTCAATTGCATTTATTATTTAACTCACCAAATGCTTGAATTATTTATCTATGTCTTGTTACAAAAAAAGTAGAAACGCAATATAAAACCTTGTATTTCACTTCTGTAAGGCAGTATCCATGATGTGATGGTTTGGTTGTTGGTGAGCTTTCTGGCATGTTTGGGCCGTGGACGGGCTTGGACCAGAGTTGTCTGATTGTTTCCTCGTCCTTTTCTGACCATCTCCGTGTATCCGTTTGCTGCCTTCTGTCTTGCCTGGCACCGTAGGCTCTTTTGGGGCTTACACACACACTCTGTGCTACACTCACTGTTTTCTCAGCATAATAGTTTTTGAAACATAATTTGGCTTCTTAGCTACTATGGTTAGCAATCATCAATAATTTAAAATGCTGGTAGGAGTATAGTTTCATCAGGTGTACTCAGCCTTTAGGTGTGGCTTCCCAGAACTGACCGTCATATGAATCCCGGCTCTCTTTTCGGAGAAGTCATTTGGCAGTGCTCGGGGTACCCTGGATTGTATGAGTTGGGCTGGGTGTCCACCACCAGAACCTGCCCTCGCAAGTTGGTGAGGACATCATGGGATTGTGGGCAAAGAGCCCACCAGAAATGCAGCTGTCGGGAGTGGGCTGTGTGAGTTTTCTAGACATAACATATCATTATGTCTTGGAGCTCTCCCTAAGTGATTTGCTAAGGGTCACACAGCTGTAGTGGATGCAGGAATGGAGCTCAGCTCTGTATCAGCTGGAGAATCTTACTCATTTGCCTTTAACATACAGAAATAAGAGAAAATTAAAACAAGCTTCAGGAACTGGAGAGGAGGAGGATGAAACAAATCTAGGCTGGTTGGTATAGGAGCAGTATGTCTTGAGAGTGAAGAAACGCAGAAAGGATGTAAAAGATGCATAAGTGAGAGAGGAGGATGGGGCAAGCATTGTAGAGTCAGAACAGGCACAAAGTGACAGAGCTTAGAGACCACAATGGCTGGAGCAGTCAGGGGCATTTGAATTGCACCTCAGAAGCTCACTATCTTTTGCACAGAGGGCAGTGCATTAGTAAAATCATCGTAAATGAAGAATAAGCACACATTTTGTGTGTGCTGTGAGTGAGAACCCTTCATTTCAGGTGGCACTGTACCATCTCCAGAGTCACCTGAAAGCTGCCATGCAACAGATTCGGAGCTGAATGATGACAATAAATATAGGCTATCTCAGAAGTAGAAATATATCCACAGTCTGCGTATTTCAGAAAATGTATTAATGGAGGAGAAATACTGTTTCTTCCAAGGTCTTACAGTAGGATAAGATTTTGTTTATGATGTGTGGCAATAGTTTCAATCTATGTGATACTGGGATGGCTCACAGTGTATCCACCAAGCTTGCAAGAAAGTAAATAGACTGTGCGCTCCAACTGTCAGCAGTATGACAGATAGCTGAGCTGTTCTGGGACATTACTCCTAAGAATTGTGTTTTCTTGTGG
The DNA here is from genome assembly GCF_018139145.2 of Gymnogyps californianus. NCBI lineage: Eukaryota > Metazoa > Chordata > Aves > Accipitriformes > Cathartidae > Gymnogyps > Gymnogyps californianus. Next base: position 180,316,815 of record NC_059471.1, read on the forward strand.
TTTTTTTTAACTAGAATATTTGTTTCTATAATCAGTCTTTAGTGCTTAAAAATTAAATATGCTGTGGTTTGATTATTTTAAGGTAGGCATAGACTTTCGGGTGAGCTCCCCAAAATGACCTCTGACCGACCTCTTGCGTCATTCTTATGATGCTATAAGAGTTGTGTTTCCACTTACAAGTCCCAGGTCCTAACACTGCCAAGTTTTCCAAATGACAATTAAAAGTGAAGCGTCCCCAAAGAAAAGAAATGCCAGCTTACAGGTCCCACGTTTTCATTAGTAATTGTTTAGTATTTATAATGCAGTAGTGTCTAAAGCCATGAATAGGTGGAGATGTCTGAGGCTTAAGGGCTCTACTGAGGTAAGAAATAGCAGAAACGCTCAAGACAGTTGGCTATCTAAAGGCTCCGAAAGCCTACTCTGTACTTGGCTTGAGGAGTCATCCAAGGTGTGGTGCTTCAGTTTTGCTAGAGTAGCGTTTTCTAACCGAATATATTCCATCATGAAATCTCCAATCAGATACAATTGTTAACTTATCCTTTCCCCATCTTACCTTTGCAAAAAATTGACAAATGCCCTTGTACCTAAGGCATGCTGGGCACAGCGGCAGGGCTACTGCAACCTGTGCAATGCTGCTCTTCATCATCTCCATGTCTCAAGAGAGATGGAGGGGAGCAATTCCTTTTCAATGGCTGTAGTAGAAGATACTTCCTTCTCGCCGTTGATACTATGAGGGGTATTTTTACCTCTGCTTGCTGGTTTTAGTTTGTCCATCGTGATGAATGAGAGGGGCAGAGGATAGATTCAGGGAACAGGTCTGTGCAGTGTGAGATGGGATGGTTTGAGGGAGAGAAAGAGATGAGAAGAGAGAGTGTATTTCAGAGGTAAATGAACATGATGGAGAGAAGTGGAAAGAAATAAAATGAGAAATGCTTGCTGAATTCGCACAGGAAAACGTGGCATGAAAGGAAGCGTGCGGGGGGGAGACAGAGGAAGAAAGTAATAAAACACAAGAAGTGTTTCATTACAAAAAGAAAAAATTAAATCAGTTGCTGATGAGTGTAACAGTAGCGCACTACACTTAAATATAAGGCCTTGAACAGAGAGAATACAGGTTAGGAGTTCTAAATTTTATCATTTTTTATTATTACCATTTTGTTCAGACAAATAAATTATTTGACAGAAATGAAAAGCTTCTTTCAGGCTGAGGCTTGTGTGCCAGTTTTCACCACAAACACATTTTTAGAGTTGGGTTATAGTCTCCTGGAAATAGATAAAAATGAAAATGCTGATACAGCCTAGAGTGTGGTAATGAGAATATGCCTCAAAAATAAATGAGAGGTTTTATTGCACTACATCTTAGGATCTTAGCATATCATGCTTGCTTGTTGAATAATAATTTCCCATTCATATCGGTTCTGTTCTTCCCTCCTCTTCCTCTTTTTCCCCACCCTTCCTCCTAGCCTGAGAGGACTTAACCGACACTGCAGGCTTCTATTTCGTGTGAGCATCCTCCAGTGCACTTCACTGTAATGGTGAAAGTGCTGCAGTTCCCAGGCTAATTGCTCTTGAGCTGGCATGTAGGTCATCACCTCATCATTCGCTTTGTCTTCTGTCCAAAGAGCTGATAAAACTCACATCGCTGCGCTGTGGCTTTCCAGTGGCTGTTGAAGGTTTGCAACAAATCAGTGTTGTCTTTCTGCACCTGCAGCATGGCTTTTTGCTCTTTGCCAGGCATAAATAGCAGGTGGTCCCCTTATAGGAATATTTTATGTAAGCAAAGCTTTTCCATGTTTAGCTCTGCTCCTGCCTCATAAATCCAAGTTCAGGCAATAGGCAGCAACTCCTCTAACCCCCTCAGAAACGCACCTTGGTGAAACAGCTTTCTACAACTGCTGAAGAGTTAAAATCATTGCTTAGCTCAAATGAAAAAGAGCTTTGTATATGTTGGGCACTAGAGCTCAGCTGAATCAGGGCATGTATAACTGAATATACATTTTTTTTCTTTTATTTCAACCTCATCCTCTCTCAAGTGAGAGGAGGCTGCATCTCTTCTCCCTCATTCAGCAGTCTGAGCATTCATATGTCCCATACTCCTGAATGAACGAACTGAAACAATACAAAATTTCCTATTTTAACTGGCTTTTATGAAAATCACTGGCTAGTAATGTTAAACTGACATTTGCTTTCCTGCCGCTAGAAGGGACTCGCAGGATGAGGTTTTCTTCACCACAGTGGTGTGATGCTGGCAGCGCAGGGGCTGTGTGTACAAGGCTGCTGGGTCAGTTCTTCAGTCATTTACACCAATTTCACACAGCACTAGCTCCACTCACCACACTTTTTCCTGACTCTTCACTAGCATCCGCAGAAAAGCTATGCAAGTCGGTTTTCACATGATCTTGATACTGATTTAGTAGCGAAGATAACACTGTGCTCAACCTGTAACATTGCTTTTAAAACGTCAATGTTGTTTCTGTTGCCGTCTCGGTGCTGGGTTTGTGCAGCCAGGATGCAGCCCTCAGGGCCCTTCCAGAAGCACACAGACATCTGCAGAAGTGCCTGGTCAGGGAAGTGGATGATGTGCTGATTCGGAGCTTATGGCTGCCCATCCCCTCCCCGCTCCCCATGGGAAGGCAGCGGCATTGCCACCACAGGGAGGAATTGCTCCCGCTCTGGCACAGCTGGCTCCAGCCAGCTCCAGGGAAAAGGAGCGTCTCTCAGCCTTCCTACCCGTTGAGGTGTCTTTGTGGCATTGCCACAAAATGTCTTCATAATTGAGCAAGGTCGAGTGCCTCAGCAGCCATGCCCAGCTGCAATGTTGGGGTTTTTTTTTAAAACAAAAGCAGAGTTTATGGTAAGACACAATCTATCATCATTGAAAAGCTTTTTACTTGAGGAAAAGGGATACTGGGGTCGGAAGGAGAGAAATGGAAGGGAGGAGCTTACGTGGTCAGTGCTCAGGGCTTTTAGGAAGGAAACCGAAAGTGTGGGCAAGAATGAAGAAGAAGAGGCTAAAGGTGTAGGTGGTTTCAAGTCAGGAGTGTCTGTTGGAATTTACTTCAGAGTATTTAAGGAATTAGCTAAAGCAATCTTTGAATCATTAGTGCTGTATTTCTTAAGAACTCATGGAGGGAGAGAGAGGGGGTCTGAGAGGACTAGGGAGGGGCAGAGATGGATGTGGTCTCTGACAGGGAAAGAGGAGAATTTATTGATAATTATAGATCAGGTGTTAAAAAACCCAGAATAAATTACTGAATAATTTGCAAGTACTTAGCAAGTAGCGAGGGAATAACCATAGGGACTTGTCAAAAACAAGTCCAATTCCCAACGTTGACAGACTAATGGGCAGAAAGGCTAGGAAAGAAATATTAGATGTGATCCATTCTGACTTTAGTAAGGCTTTTGACACTATTTCGCCAGCACAGCATTGTACTATGTAAACCAGGGAAGTAGTCTAAATGAAGTCTCTATAAAGTGACTTCTGCAGGGGTTGAAAGACTGCAGCAAAGGTTTGGCTTTCAGTGACTTGATAGTCCAAGTGGCGGGAGTCAGTTTTCTGAAGGGCTCTGTCATGTGCCCTGTTGTCTTCAATATTTCTTTTATGATATGCGTAATGAATTTGAAGATACTTATCAAAATTGTGGATGACACTCAACTGAAAGGGGTTATGAATGTTTTGAAGATGGGACAGGATCAGACTTTAAAATATTCTGGATAAATTAGGATAAGGGTCTGAAATGAGTAAGATGGTATTCAGTGGAAGCCACAGCTGGGAAGGAAAAATCAAATGTACAAATGTAAAACAGGAAATAAGAAGCTAAGCAGCTGTGCTGCAGAGCAGAATCAGTGTTCTTTTTTAGTGGATGACAAATTAAGCAGCTTAGTGGTGAGATGCCATTGCAAAGAGCGCGAGTCTTGCTGAGTTTTATAAAGACTGTATGCCCCAGGTGAAGCCGTTGTGGATGCTGTCTGTGGTATTTGGGTACCACACTAGGAAAGAGGTAGACAAACTGAACACATGTAAATTCCTAAATTCAAGTAAAAAAATGTAATTCCTTCAGCCCTGTCTCACATCATGTTTTCTAAAACAACCCTCCCTCCTGCTTTTTCTGGACTCATCAGTTCACCAAACATTCCACTACTCAAATCATAATACAGCATTCCACATCCACTGGACTAGATCCAGGAAGAAGCACCACCTGAAATTACAGACTATGAAGCTGAGCAAAACAAAAAATACTTCAAAGAGCTGTACAATTAATGGAAAAACTTTGAAGAGCTTTGGGGTATGACTGTTTTCTTAGCAAGAGAATTTAAGTTCTTAATTCAACCCTGCTATTCCTACTCTCCCCCACTGGAATTAATAGCACTGCACATAACCTTACTATTTAAATAACCCCTAATTAGGATGTCAGTGAGAGTTTGCCTTCCAGGCTCTCCCACACATTGATGCCATGCTGCCTTTTCCTCTTCTTGCAGAGGATCCGGTCCCAGCCTTTGCCTTGCCAGTTATGCTCCCTTCAGACACCTACTTCATTCCAACTCCTTTTTTGGTATTTTTCCCCCTTCTTGTAGGAAAAATGCCAACTCAGATTCCCCAAAGTTGCCATCTTGTTCATGTTCTAAAGAACAACTCGGTCAGCGAGCAGTTTTCCACCAGGGATGCTCTTAGGTTGCCCCCTGATGTGCTTTCTTGGACAACAGCGCTGCTGCTTTGCAGTCTCTGGTTTGCTCTGGAAGACTTGGGCATCATCTGCCAGAGCAGTGGGCCACAGCTATGAAGGTGAGGTCAGCAAACTGCCAGCTTTATCGCGGTCAGCCTGTCAGATCATCTCTGTTGCTGTAGGGACTGATGGTGCCCGGTGGAAAGTGTCCAGCTGACACGTGCTTTCAATGCCATGTGCAAGTCCCTGCCTTGCAGAGCAGCATTGCAAGCGCAGGAGCTTTGCGCACCTCAGTTCTGCGACAAGATGCGTGGAAAACTGTCATCTGATAATTGTTGAGCCTTTGATGATATTAATTGGCTATGGATTATGCAGCTTCCTGGGGTTTTTAATTCTGTTGGGTCTCATGTCTCAGAAGATCTTTCCTTCTGAGACTGGAATGATAGTTTATCACATGTTGAAACTTCTGTATGGCATTATAATGCATTGCAGTAGTTATTAATAGAGTGAAGAATGTACAGGGAAAAAAAGCTATAAATGCAGCTAGCAAGAAAGAACTGGAGTGACTAATGATTTAAAAAGACAGGATGAGAATCTATGTACTGTATAATATCTAAGCAGATTTTCCCCCAGTATTCCATATAAAGTCTACTCCTTCAGTATCGGCTCTATTTGCAGAATTTCTTCTTCTGTTCCAAACAACGCCCTGCTGTGTGTGAAATACCTGTGGCATATTTTGTAGTCCTGAGATGACTACAAACTAGTTGCAAACTATAGTAACAGTTGTCTTCTGTAACAGAGCATAAGGGTGAATATTTTAAGTATCTGCTGGACTAAAGAAGTGCTTCTGAACCAGGTGTGGCTGAAGTCACTGCAATTGTGCTTTCCAAAAACAAAAATAGTATCCCTTTCACCTGCCAGAGCATTAAGGTTTGGTTCAAAACCTCTTGATGCTGCTGATGCACATGGAATCACATAGCAGTAAGGAATCTCCTGATGCTGGGAGGGGTGGAAGCAGAGCGCTCTCCCTTACTGTGTGCAACATACACGAGAGGGAAGGAAAAAGCACGAGGGAGACTTTTTTAATTTGCTCTAAACATTCTCTTTTCTTTAATAGCACACAGCTTAGTTCTGTTTTTTTAATCTCTGGGCTAGTGGCAGGCTGCAGTTGTATGGTGTGTTGTTGCCCGGGTTAATGATGTGAGCAAGGTCCCACAGGGGCGCTTGTGGTCTCTGGGGGAAACTTGTTTGGTATTGCTTTCTGGGTAGTGAATGGCAGCTTGTTTCAGGAGCTAGGCAGAGTTAGCGAGGAGGGGGAGACGGGATCAGAGGATGGTTTTCAAGCAGGGACTCTTGTTCTTGTCATACAGGTGGCATTTGGCCATGCATAAAATCACAGTTGCAGGTGAGTTTTCTTATGCAGCAGGTCTGCCTGCCAGGCTGTGGAGTTCGCCTTGTTTTCACCCAGAGGTATTGCTTTCTTTTGAAGTGAACTTTCTGCAAACAATAAACCAGTATAACATGGGCTGATACTTTCCAGTGCTACGTGCTAACAGCGTTGTTCAGTCTGTCCTAGCCAAGGAGAGCTGTGCAAGCCCTCTGACTGCAGAGGGGTTGAGCATCGTTTCATATACCCTGCAGTCTTGCTACAGACTGCATGGGACAGGAGGGAACAGGGAAAGCCTGATGTCTGCACCTAGAAAACAAAGGAAAATGATCACGTTTGAGACAAAAATGGAGAAACAAGAAACACAGATTCCCTGAGGTGTCATTTTATAGTCCAGTTCAGAATACAAGCTTATATTAAATATCATTTGACAAATATAGTCTGCTGCTTAAGCTGCCCTTGAGATGCTCACTGTTTACCAATGTAGTTTATTATAGCTAATGGTAATGCAGGTGTTTTTCTAAAAAAACCTGCAGCATTGCACAGAATTTTCTTTTTCACTCATAGATCAGATTTCTTCAGATTATCATCTGCAAAGTTGTAGTCCCATTTTCATATGAACTAATTGCCTGAATCTAAGTCTTTATCCCAAGTATTTAACTGAGAAGGATCTGTCCCTCAACTTCAGGCATAGCTGAACCAAAGATGATGTAGATGAGAGCCGTCCGCTGTACAGAGCAAATACTTTGTGTTACAGGATTCCTCATGATTCTTTGATGCAGAATGAGCCAAGTCAGGCGGAGGCCCTGCTGAAGGTGTTGCTGGTTTAGGCATGCTGTCTTTTAATCTCAAAGGTTAGACTTCCATGGAAATTCTTCCCTTAGAAATCTCCTTCTTCTGTCTTTTACCAGGCAGCCAGTCTGCTGCTCTCTGCTTCTCCAGAGGATGTATTAGTATGCTTTGAAGGTGGGTGACTTTGGTGTGATCACCTTTGGCTTTCTCCACATCTCCTGGAAGAGGCTGCGGCCGTGAGCCCAGCTGAGCGGAGTCTCAGCGGAGATGCTGAATTTTTCCTGCTGGGGCTGTTCCAGTACCAGCCGATACAAAATGTAAAGCTTGAACTTTCAAACTCCAATTCCTAGGGAGTGCTTGTGCAGGGAAGGTCAAGCCGATGGACTGTCAGCTTTAGTGAGTCCCACGGGGAATGGCATGCCCTGAAATGTTGAAAGTTCACTCTATACTGCCTTTGCACAACTTTTTTTTAATATAACCTAGGATAGTTTTTACTTATTAAGTTACCTCCTTGAACTAAACTTAGATTAGGGATGTTTCTTGGATCTCAGATGATCTCACCTCTACCTTCAGTCTTCCTCCCCTCTGTCCCCAGTCCCCAGATTGCCTTTCTCTATTCATTAACAATCCTCCCTTTGCTTGGGGATGCTCACAGAGTCCTCGAACATTTCACAGTGCTGATGTGTCAAAATCAAAATGGTTTCTCTTCTTTGTGAGCAAGTGGACTTTTCAAATCCTGGATAAAGCTATGTGAGAAACCATTTTGTATCATTAGTAAGCAGGGCAAAGCAGGGTTAATAATTTCATTTTCGTTAGAGTGGATGGATTTCTTATGCTCTTTGACATGAGTAGAAAGAGGAAGGGAATTCTGTGTTCCCACATGGATTCCCACATGGGAAAAAAAGATTTAGAATGTGCTGGTTCAGGCTGAGGTAGAGTTAATTTTCTTCATAGTAGCTAGTATGGGGCTATGTTTTGGATTTGTGCTGAAAACAGTGTTGATAATTCAAGGATGTTTTAGTTATTGCTGAGCAGTGCTTACACAGAGTCAGGGCCTTTTCTGCTTCTCACACCACCCCACCAGTGAGTAGGCTGGGGGTGCACAAGAAGTTGGGAGGGGACACAGCTGGGACAGCTGACCCCAACTGACCAAAGGGATATTCCACACCATATGACGTCATGCTCAGCATATAAAGCTGGGGGAAGAAGAAGGAAGAGGGAGACGTTTGGAGTGATGGCATTTGTCTTCCCAAGTAATCGTTAATGCGTGATGGAGCCCTGCTTTCCTGGAGATGGCTGAACACCTGCCTGCCGATGGGAAGGAGTGAATGAATTCCTTATTTTGCTTTGCTTGCGTGCATGGCTTTTGCTTTACCTGTTAAACTGTCTTTGTCCCAACCCACGAGTTTTCTCACTTTTACCCTTCTGATTCCTTCCCCCATCCCACCGAGGGGGAGTGAGCGAGCGGCTGTGTGATGCTTAGTTGCCGGCTGGGGTTAAACCACAACAGTCCTTTTTTTCCCACGTGGGAATGTGTGCCATTCTCCTGATTTTAAAATCAATGTTTGCATGTCTTCCCCCTGAACTACTCAGACTTAATTACATTCTTCAATTAGGAACATAGGATTTATTTGCATTATCAGTTATAATTAAAGAAAAGTCCATGGTAATTACTGCCTCATATACATTATCATTATGTGTAAATGTCGAACTCTTGCAGACAGCCTTATAGAGTCAATTAAAAAAATGATCTGCTTAAGATCAAATTCTTCAGACTTTTCGGTTCCAAAAATATGAATCATTTTGGCACTGTATTTCTTGGATTTAAAAGATGGCTGAGCTTGACAAGACAAGTTGTCATTTATAATGCCTGTTCTGTTTTCCCCGCACTTTGGTTTTCATCACTCGTATGTGTTCCTTCTGCAAAGCTGCAGTGACGTTTTGGAGCAGAGTTTTTACTGACTTGAGAAGATTAACGTTTATTAGGACCGCAACCTAATTTCTTTTATGCTACACAGAGATGCCATCTGTAATAAAAAGCACATTTTTGAAATCATAAGCATGTATGTAGTCAGCTTCCTTTTTAAATGACTAAGTATCCTCAGGTTTCAGAGTCACCATTACACAAAGATGATCTTCTTTTTGTGAGAGATGTTAATTAAAAAGGCAGGCAGCACTGAGACAGCGCTGATGGCTGGAGCATGCTGCCCTCTGCCTACAGAATTTAAGAAACGTATTTTGCTCCTCTGTATCTTCAGCATTTAACCTGTATCAGTGCAAAACTTGCATGCAGTTAGCTTGGTGTATCTTAGGAATTCCCTCCCGTTATAAAAGTTTCTTTGCGACATGTTTTAAAATCCCTGCTTTTAAGATATTTGGGTTGTTACTGTATTGCTAAGACTGTAATGAAATATTACAGCCATGCTTTCTGTGAGGAGAACCATCTCTTGGTTGTGATAAATGAGAGTTCCCCTTACTCACCTGTGGCATCTGGCTGTGTACAAATTAAGGAGCCCGTTGTACTTTCTGAAAGAAATTTGAAAATAACCTCAGTATTGTAGCCAATACTCCCTTTCTCTCAAAAAAAGCAGGTTCGTGCCTGTAGAAGCCGTTGTTGATCATGCATGTGTGCCATGTTTGCCTAAATAAACAGCATGCCAGCGCTTCTGCTTTTTATTTTATATATAAAGCCTTCTGGGATGACAGGCATTGTATAAAATCCAGTTCTTTTCTGATTTTTCTGACAAAGGCCTTTATGAAGAAGCATGCGATGTTCAGAGAGTTTAAATAAAATATTAAGCATATTTCTGGAACTGAAGTAGTAATCAAGCAAAAAACCCAACAGATTTTTATAATTATTTAAATGGTGGTTGTAGTATCAGGCTTATGATTTGAAGAAGTTGATAATATTGACATCTGGATACCATTTTTACTGTGTGTGCAGATCACCAAGTGTACAGATGAATGTTTGTGTGTTTAGGTATGAGGGAAGTTATATAAACAATGTGAAACTAGTAGTTTGTTGTGTGTTTGTGATCGTAGTAGAGGCTTGTCGAGTTGTGTCAACCGTATAATTACTTCAGCATATAAAATAAATTTTTTTAGAAAGATATTTTGGGAGACACTGAGAGCAAGCTTTAAAACAACTTCCTGAAAATAGCCATAAAATCTGTTTCTTTATCATCTTAATGACCATGTTCCTATGTACCTGTGTTGCTACCTCAAAATTTATCTTCTAATATGTAGAGGCTTGTAGAACTCTCTTAAATGGGTCCAGCTCCTGGACTCCTATGGTTACATAGAGTCTGTTTTTACTTAAAAAAGAAAAGGTAGTTTTCCATCCTCCCTTGAAAAATAAAATATCCCATTACATGCTCAAAACCCGAAAGAAGTATGCAGAGACCTAGGCTTGCTACTTAGTGTATCTTACAAGTCCAGAGTGGTCCTGAAGAAGGGAAAAGGAGCTCTGTAATTTTCTCTTAACTTTAAAGAAAAGCCTTTTGGGATGGCAGGGTTGTTACAGCAGCATTGGAGTGCACACGTAGCTTTGTAGTTGTAGTCATGGTCCTAGGTCAATGTCTGTCTGGCAGAGGTTTGTGCCCTTGATATAGGCAGTTGAGTGCTTCTAGACATGGTGGTCTGGTGGCGATCCCAGATAGCCAAAGGAGTTTGCGTTCACCAGGTCTTGGGCAGTCAGCCGGCCTGTGCGTTTCCAGATGTGGTTGTTGGCCATCCTTGTACGGTCAAGTCAACACACACAGCCTGTTGGGACAAAGCAAGATGTCGCTCCGCTTGACATACTTTGCAATGCCTTCAGTTGGTGAATTGTTACAAGTCTTGACCCCCAAGATGAAGTGGTTTTGGAAATGTGGTTTAGTGGTCGTGCTTGTGGGAACACCTCTCCATGAGAAGGCATCCCTCACACAGCACGAACAGCTCCTTGGGCCCACTCTCATCTTGTTTGAAGTGTAGAAAGGCTGCGCTCTTTTGACTGTGGAAGTTTGATTTGTTTTTGCTCAAGAAACTTATGGGGTCCTCTTTTTTCCATGCATTTGTCTTGAAACAGCCGGGTGTTGCATGGGAGTGATAAGGGGGCTGGAGGTTGTGGGGCTCCTCCTTGAAGGTTGTAGCGATCTCCTGTGAAGGGTCCCTGTCCCTTCTGGTTTCTGGCTGCTGTTTTGTGCCACTTTCCCTGTAGTTCTGTTGGCACAACGGGATGTGGTTGTGTCTCTGGAGACCCTGGCAGGGCACCTCAGCAACCAGGGCTCCCCTTCCCTGCATGCTGTGCCTCGTGGTGCTAGCGGCTGAGCACAGGGGACAAGAGGGGATGGGAAACATTAAAAGAGGCTTTTATGCATGTAGTGTGCTCGTTCAACTTCCCAAACTTCTCTAAATTTGTCTATAACAGGGGGTTTGTTGGATGCTCACATTTATGGAAATAGTGTGAGCGTTACTTTAGAGTAATACAACATTTCCATGAAATGTTGTGATGTCAGCCACAAAAAAAATCCAATAGATCAACAATTCACAGGTTTGAAATGAGAGGCAGGTCATAAGAATTTATTCTGTTAAACAGTGAAGACGGAGTAAATAATGTGCCTGTCTCTGTAATTCATCTAGCCAAAAACAAAGCAGGCTGGTCACCTCTCCCAGCTGGTTTCGGCTGGTCCCTTGCATCCCAGGCACAGTAAAAGCAGGCAGATGGTAGGGCTGGGGCGGCTTTGCAGCCCTTCAGGCTCCCTCATGCATATCCAGCTTCTCGCCTTTCAAGTTTCAGAGTAAAATGCAAGTAGTGATTTTCTTTTTTAGAGAATTCCATAAATATTTTAAATGAAACACAGTGTACTATTTCATGAATCTTACATTATTTATTTTAAGGCTGGATTTAATAAGAAAATCTGAAAGTTTGCATGGAGCGAAGAGCAAATAGAGCCCAATTTCATTTCCATGAACATTACTGTGCAAACTACAATTAAAATGAATACTGGATACTTATTTTAGGCTTATCTGGAATTTGCTAGGAAGCTGCTTAGATTCTAAGTTATCTTGGTTGCAAACGTGCACTGCAAAGCAGCCAGTCACAAGCACTGGGTAAGATTTGGCTCAGTATACTGCAGTGTTCGTATTTTGGATTGCCTTTTGGAGTAATTTACGGCTTTTATGTCTTCCCCCGCCTTTCGAAGTGGCCTAATGAGACTAACACTGTCATTTTGTATGCTGGTTAAAAGTTACAAAGCCAGCAAAAACGTATTTTTTGGAAGAGGAAAGCGGCGGCTCTTGCCAGTAGAGGGAGACGATGGACACTGATCTGGGACTTCTCATCGGTGTACAGGGGGTGCTTGTGTTGGTGTATGGGTCTGCAGGTGTGTGTTCTCTGCTGTGTGTTCTCATACTCATCTTTTCCGTATGCTGCAGAAATGTATTTTCTGTTGAGAAAACCCTGATAGGGATTTGTGCTTGTGAATCAAAAAAAGGTGAATAAGTGCATCAGTGTTATCACATTTCACTTTTAAATAAAAGGGAGAGAGAGTTTGAATAATTATCACCTTGTTGCAGACACATCAGGCAAGATGACTGTTTTCACCGTTTTGCTGTAATTGTGGTAATATCTAAGGATTTAGCAAAATAAGGTCGTTTTTCTTTGTTACTCAATTCTCTTCACAGAAAATCTTTTTTAAACCATGCAAAAAACTCCAATTAAACAAAAATCATGCCGGTCCTGGTCTTTAAAAGAACATTGTCACAGCAAGATACCTGATTAAAGAGGAGCATGGTCCTCTTATGGGCTGAAAGGTTGCAGTTTTCCACATTTGTGACTCTGTCTCCTGAGTTGTTTTTTTTCTTGGAGGGTGGGAGTGGTGGTGGGGTTTCCTGAGGTATTTGGAAACAAACTGTCTTGTTTCAAAAAGAACCCCTAAGTGCTGCTTTGGCATAAGTAAAACAATCTTCATAATGTTTTTATTGGAAAATATTCCTGTTTATCTTTACGTAATTCAAACTAATGGGGCTTTGTGTATTGGTCACTCAGTTTGTCTCCCAGTCACTGCTCTGGCATCTGATGGCATGCGTCACTTCAAATCCCGTGGTGCTGTCGCAGGGCACGCTATGTCCTAGGCCTGGAGGAGCTAAAACATGACCTCGTCACAGGCATTCGAGCCAGCGTAAGGAATCTGTCCTGTGGAGGCAGTGGACCAGTCTGCGGCAGGAGAGAAGCGATGTGTTGGCAGTGACAGAGCCACCTCCGAGGCGGTTTTGAAAGCCAGTTCATGCTCAGAGAGGATTTGAAACATTTCCAACCTTCTCTGCTTCCTTTTCCAAACATGGAGCAATCTTGGGTTTTCAGTCTTGTCTTCCCAACAAACACTCAGTGCAGAAACGTCCGGGTGCGTTTTGCTCCGGTGCTCCTTCAACAAACTGAAAGTGAGGAGGAGAGAGACCTGACCATGGAGGAGGAAAGCCTCATTTGAGTAGCATCCAAAAGATGCTGAAAAAAGAGCACTGTAAGAACATGACTAAATGCAAAATAAATAGATGTTCCCCAAAAGTTGTTTGTGATGCATGAAATAAACCACAGCTGCCTTCCCTGAAAGCTTGTTTCTTGCACCCTGTATAGGGTGAAGGAAGCTTCTGCATCGTCAGGGATTTTTGTTTGCAGCAGGTTCACCAGTGCTCTAATGTTGAGTATATATACTGTAGCATATTGATAGCTAAAGGTATGAAGGGAAACTTCTTTTTAATCTCTTACAAAATTAAAGCCTTCTTTTATGACACTTGTTTAATAATCTAACATAGCAGAGGAGTATGGGAAACAGCTCTTAACCTTGAAAATCAACTCAGAAAAAATGCTGTGAAGAGGATTTATATGGTGACAAATTTAACAATCCACTGAATTGCTTTTTCTCCTGAGATGTGAACTCTTATAGCTCTCCAATAGAGAAATGGTGTAAAAGACCAAAAAAAGTATGCTTTCAGTTTTAGAAAAAACTTTCATTGTGGCCAAGTACAAAAAGTAGTGGGAGACTTATTTTTGGTATAGTAAAATTTACAAGAGCTACTACATAGCTGTTCTTTTGAGTTTCTTATTGGGTCTTATTGAGTTTCTTATTGTTTTGTGGCTGTCCTTGTTTGTTTGTTTGTTTGTTTGTTTTTAAAGCTGGTTCATTATTGACTTAACTCACATGTTCTCCTTACTCATGAATGAAACACCACATGGTTCACAAGCAGCTGGAGAAAAAAAGGAAAGATGGAATTTTAGATTTTGTCACTTGTGCCAGGGAGATGTTTTAAATATTATGCGAAGAAAGGAGCAAAAACAACACTGGTTGTAAAAATTAAAACCACAACAAACAAACCCCAAACACCTTTTCATAGTATTAAAAGAAACCAAACCCAAAATAGAGCAATTTTCTAAAACACAATAGCCTTTTGTGAAGTATATATGATATGGGTCTTCTGCTTAATTATAATTCTTAGACCCATTGATCAAAGGCATGACCTTTCCTTGTTAAGAAATGATTCATTAGCTTTTTCAGAAGATGACTTCCTGTGTCTAACGCCACTCTGTGCGGAGATTTCGAGCAGGCTATTAATGTGTATCATATTGTATCTTTCCTTGCATTGTTATTGTAACTTTTAATTGAGGCTGTCTTTTATTACTAGTAGTAGTAAGAACTACTGTTCTTATTGCCATTTTGCTGTAACTCATTTCCTTGCAATTAGATATGTCCCATCCCTGAAATGCAGTTTTCTTTGTGAAAATGCACAGCACAAGTTTTACATGAGCCCTTTCATAGGACTTTTGTGTTCAATAAAAAATAAGTATCAGAAACCGGTGCCCCCAAGGCAGGACTTTGCAGTGCTTGAAGCACTTCAGGCAAGTGCACTGCGGCTGGGGCAGAGCTGGCATGGATTAAAAAGAGGAGAAAATTCTCTGCGAAAGACTGAGGGTGAGTTGTGGGTGTCTGTCATTCCTACTCATCACTCACCGTGCAACCAGTGCAACTCAGAAAGAAAAGGGGAAAAAAAAGCCTTTTTCTTTTTTGGCAGTCTCCGTCTGTTTGTTGAATGTCACTGAAATGAGCTTGTTGGTCTCAGCATAACGTTAAATGGAGAGGAAGGGATGTGATGCGAACCATCATTCAAGTCCATTGCTAATGGCAGAGTTTTCTTCCAGAGCCAAAGACGGGGCTTGATCCCAGCCTGAACTGTCTTGTCCGGGGAGCCAGGAGGAGGTTAGCTACGCAGTAGCCATAGCTCAGTGCCTTCCTGCAGGACCTCGTCCTTAGTCCTGCTTAGCATATGACTGCGCTTATCGGATTTGGATGATGGACTTCAGAAGGAGCCTGTCCACCGAAGTGCTATTTTAAATAAAAGGTGAACATTTCAACACTAACAGTATTTTTGAGCGAACAAAAAGTGGCTTTTTGTTAGCCAGGCATCATATAACTATGCTAAATGTACTGTTCCAATAAAAACATAATGGGGGTATTGAAGGATGCACTATGATATAACCGTAGGGCTGTTATTTATTTCCATGCTGAAGCTTAAGGTGTTTAGTTCAGTTGTGATTTGTTTCTGATATCTAGGCATAAGTTTCCAAGCAGCTTTACACAAAGGGTGTTGAGTTGCCTCTTAATTAGTATTGAACCTTCTGGGAAAGGACTGCTGACTCACTATATAACTCACTCTGCAACTGCTTTGTCATTTGTCATAAGCTACTAAGCAACTCTTGGATATTAGAAACCATCCATCAGTACCTCCCTCAGCTGGATCCAAACTGACAGCTTACGAATGAAAGCCTCCCAAAATCAAAGTCAATCTTCTGAGCTATTCAGTCCCTTGAAACAAATGTTTCATGTGGAATAAACTGAATATTAATGACTCTGATAAAATGAACCTTTATAGTCCTCTTTCCCGTTTTCTCTTCTGTCTTTGTTTCTGCTCAGAGCGAGTGGGTAGTCTTCCCTTGGTTTGCAGCTCTCCGTTGAGCTGGGGTTGAACTCCAGACTCCATGTAGGCATTTCAGTATTGTCCTACCCCTCTTCCCACTCCTCTTTGGCTTAAAGGGCTAAAACAGATCCCGCCAAGGACTGGATCCAGAACTGCAAATTCTGGATGAGACATCTGTTGTGCTTCTGATGATCTCAGCACTGTAGCCTATTGCATTACAGCTTTAGGTCGTAAACTCAACTTTAAGGGAAAATATCAGTGAATATGTTTATTCATACAGGCTTCCAGATGTTACATCAAAGATTAGAGCCAGTAGTTCCTATGAAGGCAAGTGGAGAAAGGAACTTGAGTTTACCTCTCCTCAGACCTTAAAGGGATACAGTCAATATAGGGTTCGTTTCCAGGCTTTAATTAAAAAAAAAAAAAAAAAAAAAAAGTTCAGTGTTGATAGGGGACCCAGATACTTTATTTAAAGGGTCTTGTATTTTGCAGTTGAGGTTTATATGTGTGTTTATCAGAGAAAATGAAAACGGACTAGGAAAGAACAGACAAAATGAATATAAATGAAGTACTTCAAAATTTATGAAAACTGCTTACTTTTCCTCTCTGCTTTTGGTGATAGGATCTTGAAGTAATAAATTCAGTATTTCCAGGATTCCAAGTAGTCCTTCTAATATCTGCCCTATCTTTGTGCAAATGGCAGGGAAAAGATTTGTCTACAGCTCAGATGCAGGCACATCCCAAATCTGTCAATTTAAAATGCCTGGGAAGAGGCCAGTGGGAAGTGCAGCACCACGCACCCAGCAGAAGGGTGTTACATGTGCACCACTCGGAGACCCCCCAAGTGAAGAATCCTTGGTCATCATCTTTTCATAGATTAACAGGCTTAAAATGCACAGCCTGAAATGAGTGTGTCAGTGGAAAATGTGTGCCTCTGTGTGTGGCTAAGTGTGTAAATGTGGATTATTATTTTTAGGGGAATTTTTTTACACTTATTTTGGAGAAAATTTAGCATCCTCACTGAAGCCTCATGTGAAAATGACATTAGTAGCTGTAGGCTCGTCTTCATGTCAATAAGACATGAACTGGCATAAATGAAACACCTCTTTCAGGAGAATGCTGTGCTTCTAATTAAAAGAAGAAAATCAAGACACAGGGATGTTGTTATGGGAGGGAGTGCAGTGGGTACCTCCGTTACGACCAACTTAAGGAAGGTGCTTCCTTTTTTGGAGGCTTTTTGTATCCAAATGAAAGCAAGCAGAGATTTGCTATTTATATATATTTTTTTACACTCTGTTTCTTTATACTATACTAGGATTGTGCATCTTAACTTCCTGCAGCCTCACTCGTTTCCTCCAGTGTGCATTTGGCAGTACTGCAGGAGCCAGCATCCCTGTTGCCGGACTGCAGTACCAGCAGAACCTCTCTGACCTGGAGCTCAACCAGCGATAGCAATTGCTTCGTAAACATGGGCTGTCTCAGTTGCATTTACTCTCGGTAGGGCTTCTCCCTCCCAAAGAGTAACTTTACCACTCACCCAACTCCAAATGTCTGAATTCCCTACTAACAGCCTGCACCATTAGGGGTTTTCCTCCATGACCTGGAAGGTGAGCCCCAGGTGTGGTAGGCAATGTTGACATAAGCAGCTTGAAGCCCCAGTTCTGGCCAAGTAGAGGATGAATCTTTAATGCCTTCTGCTTGAGCTGCATTGCATTTTCATGCATCACAGAAAGTGCTGCATTCAATCTTTATTTAGCTTTTCTTATCAGGTATGAAATGAGCTGATAGCAAAATCTGCAGTTACTTCAGATTTTTAAATGATGGAGATAGATGGCTGTAATCTTCTGTCATTTGACATGATTTTTACCCCTATGTTTTTGTGCCCCAGCAGAAATGGCAGGAATTCAGATGGTAATGAGGTGGCATCCAGATGCATGGCACACACGCGCGTATGCACAAAATATTGATTTAAATATGTCCTGACAGGCTGGTCAGGCAGCAATCTGAAGGAAAGGAAACTTCTGAAGTGAAAGAGAAATAATGACAATAATGAAGAGACAGAACATTGATTTTAATACATAGCAGCAGTATGAAGATCTGGGTCTGATGAATCAGAAGGGGGAAGCTGGCACAGGAGCCCGCTGTGATTTGTTGCATACATTTGTTTCCATTTTTATCCATTAGCAGCACTGTGAACGTTTGGATACAGCCGAGAGATCGGGAATGGGGAGTGGGGGGAGGGGAACTTGGGCTGTTAAAGCTTTGATAGGTGGTGATTTTATATCAGCTAGCTTTCTAATTTCCTGTTAAAACGCCCGGGCCCCTTTCTCCTTGCTTTATTTTTAAAATAAATAAATAAATGGCACAGTTACCATCCCGTTTCTGCATTCCAAGCGGCAGCTCGGGAGCATTTCCATCACCTCAACAGTTTTATGGACCTTTCCGGTAAGGCAGCAGGTCTTGGAGGTTGGTGCAGTACCATTAGCATATGCCTCTGCAAAATATTTCATCCTTTTGTGACTCCCTTTTGATCAATTAAGTTTATGTAGCTCTTTCCAAGTAAGTTCATAGAGAGAATCTGTACACAGCCTTCTCTTTGTGGTACCAAGTTTATTTTCATTGTTGAAGTGCAGCAGCTGGCGTGATGCAAACCTAAATGTATGTTGGGGAAAACAAAGTAAGTGCTTTATAGTGATTGCTGTACGAGCCAGTTCATAAAGCCTGTGACATATGAACAAATACAAAGAAATTCAAGTGTACAGTATAGCCAACTTTCTGTCTCTGGCTGTGAACACACTGATCTCTGGTATCTATAGATGCAGCCTGTTTGTGCTCGTCCAGGTAGAGTTTGACCTTACGTTTGAACGGAAAGCTAGTGACATGCCATGGAATACGTTAATACGTGCACCTAAAAAGAGGAGAGGGAAAAAAAGAGAGAAGTGCCTCTGGCTGCGATCTTCTCTTTAATTTAGTGCTGGTTTCTATAAAATTTCAGTAATGAAATAAATATTGAATAAACATTAAAGAGGGAGAAGGATTTCAGGTTTTGAAGATAATGTGACCATAGTTAATAAGCAGTATAGATTTGTAAATAATAAACTCTGTCACAGTTTGGAATATAATACAAAGTTAATGGAAGAAATACTAGTGCTTGATGCAATACTTCAGGATGTTTGTGGGTCTTTTGAAACGTTTGGTGAATTTTAAATGCTCATGATCTAACAAGGGAAAATACCTCAAAATGAGTTGGTTGAGAAACAGCCCCAGGAGTTGACTCAAGGATAATGAAGGCAGTAGTGACATAACAACCTTGTTAACTGTTGATAAAATTAGCAGATGAAATTACATCAGGAGACCTACATAGTAATAAGAGTGGAGATGTGTTTAACTAGTCTTTAAAACAACTAGAAACGTGTAATATGCAGAAGAATATCATATGATTTGGCCAGTTAATGGATCTATGGGGAAATAATACAAGATATGATCATATACTATGAATGGAAAGCTGGGAAAGCAGTGGTGCATAGAGGGAGTGGCAAGTGTGGATGAATGGCAGTTAAGTTTGCTATACACTAATAGCAGTAATGCTTGCAAAAAGGAGTTACTAATGCTGTACTAAGAAAGGGCATGTCACAGGCACAGGAAAGTAACTGCCCCTACTTAAATGTCTGTTGGACTGCACCAAGACTATTAAATTAAATTACGGCTGCTTCCCAGATTGAAACACAGGAGCAAACAGAAAGGGTTCAGTAAAAAGCAGCAGATGGATTTCAGGTCTGGGTTATGAGAAAAGATAAAAATTTATGCGTATAATGTATTTGTATCCAATGGATAATTATTAGAAGAGCCCAGATATCTATGAAGACAGGAGACAAGTTTTAAGGGAAATTTTGAAAGGTCATAATAGTTGCAGAAAAGGGTGGGAAAATAAGGGAAAAATTAGAATGAGGTATTAAGAAATTTTCACTGAGATTTATTGAATCATGTGAAACATCTTCAAAAAGATGATTTTTGACTGTGTGACATGATGAAGCAAAGTGGCAGCTTTCAGGGCAGCGCTGGGGTGGCAGAGGTGGGCTGCAGCTGGTACAGCCTGTCTGTCTCCCCTCTGAGCCTGGGCAGCTGGCGGGGGCGTTCGGACCGGTCCAGGCTGTAACTCTTCTTAAGCCCCTAAAGCCAGCCTGAGAGCTTTGAACTCGTCAGGAATTCAAGGTGGGGTTGTTTGTGCTTTTAAAAAAATATATGCAAGTTCCAGGCAAAATTACTAGTTGGTTAGTGGAAATGTAATACAGAACTTGCAGTTTGATGTCTGTTGATAAGCTATTAATTCATACCTGACAGTGCAAAAGAAATATGTGAGGGGGTTTTTGTATAAGAACGTTGGAGTATTAGAAAAATAATTAAAACAATGACTTTTTACTACTAATTGATAGTTTACAAGTGATAAGTTTACAATAATACAGGAAGAATTTGTTCTTTATAGGAAGACATCTGGTGCTTTGGTTCTTTCGGTTATCCTTTTAATTTTCCAAGAGTAACGTTTGTTTTGCTGACTGGCATATTTTAGTTTTCTGTTGGGCTGTTCTTGAATGCATTGTTTTGCCTCTGTATTTAGCTGCTCCCAGTTTGTTATTGATCATTACTGTATATGTTTACATTAGGAGATTGTAGGATTTCTCTGATTTAAAAAAAAAAAAAGGGAAAAAACCTGATAAATATGTATGCAGACTTTTAAGCGTTAATGTTATCTGGCCAAGCTTCGAACTTTTTTGAAGAGTGTTTTAGAAGGAGCTATAAAAAGTGTGATAAATAGCAGCGGGACACCACTAAAGCACTAATGATCCATGGAGGAATGACACTAAAACAAGCTTGAGGTTATCAACCTTTTGCTTTTGAGACTTATGTTACAAATACTTCAACCCCTTGCCTAGGAACCTTTCCTTCGTTTGTTTTGTTAACTGTTTCCTGAGAGCAAAGCATGGTGATAATTTCCTTTGAGTCATACGAGTTATAGATGTTCTCTTTTTCTGATGTAAATAACATGCTTTGTGCTACTTTGCACATGCGTGTTTGCTGTCTGTTGCTGTGGATCCTGTCCCTTCTTTTACAGCAAAAGGGAAGGGATGTGTGGGGGTGAGGGTGGTGCACAAAAGGGTTTCCCTGCTCTTGAAGTGTTGGCACTTTGAGAATGTGGAGCAGTTTTGGAGCATAATAGGGCAGTTTTTCTAACACGTTAGGAATTCTGATTATAAAAAGATTTTTATATGACTGTTAGTTATATATTTGATAAAACATGTTCTGTAGCTAGTCCTATCTTTTAATTACATTTTATTTGCATAGATTTCACCATTCTGCAAACCTGACTAGTATTTTAAGGATGAAAATAGCCTGAAGACTCTTCCAGTCCATTTTTTAAGTGTCCATTTCTTTTATTCAAAGCAGCAGTTTAAAGTAGATACAGACAGCAGGAGGCCATCACAATCTCATCTTTTGCTTCGTATACTTTCTAAGGCAAGAAAAGACATGTAAGGTGTTTGGTTACCCCCTGTGTAAGCAGGATGCAGCATCTAGCCTGTTATTGTTACAGCAAGTCCAATAATTGATATTTTGCAAAAATGCGCATTCCAGAAAGGCAGGCAGGCAGTGGCTCTTCAGAGAACCATTTTGATAGTTTTATCCGTCAGTAGATCTTCCCATCAGAAGGTGGTGATTAGTTTGAATTTTACTGTCTTTAAGTTCCAACCATTTGTTTTTCCTGTGAAGCTTTTCATTGCCTCCCTTGTCCATCAAGTGATGGAGAAGCTCTTGAGCATGCAACACATCCTTCCTGTGACAGTTCTTATGCACTGTGTAATCAGGTCACTGTCCAAACTCTTCCAATATGATATTATGCTTGCTGAGTCTTTCACTGCATGAGGCATTTTTATTGCTCAAATCACTCTTGGTACTCTTCTCTGCACCCTGTCCAGTTTTTCAACCTTTTAAAAACAGACAAACAAACAAATAAATCCAAACCAAAGAAAGCCCAGCATAGATCCTGGAGTTGAATATCGGGTTCTAGTATAGGCCTCCCTACACAAGGCAGGTAGCAATCTTTTTGGTACTTGTACTCAGTCCTTCCCCATTTATACAAGCAATGATTACATTAAACCTGTTGTCGCAGTTGTTCATTTACTTACCTTGAATGATCTGCTCAGTCATTTTCAGAGTCACCGTATTCTGGGATACGCTCCCTGGTACTGCAGGTGCGGTCTGTGTTCCTTGTTCTTACGTCTTGTGTTTGTATGCTTAATTGTGTGTCTTTTCACTAAACTATGATGATAAAAGTGTTTGGTAACACACAGAGGTTTTTTTACAGTGTGCAGCACTGGGAGATACCCAAGCTAGTTCTCATTTAGCTGCCAGATGGAGTCTGGTCATAGTAACACAGAATTAATTCAGACTAACTCACTTTATTTCCAAGTCTTGAGCTAGGCTAGTGAATTCAAAGTGTACTGCGTTGTGTGGTGCAGCAGTCCCTAGTGGGATGTAAATATCTGCAGTGGAAGAGCACACAAGTCTCAATAGGTCTCAGCTCTTATTTTTTATCTGTGATTGTTGCTCAGAGGTTTAAATACCTTTTAAACAGTTATAGTTCAAATGGTGATCCAAAATGCCTTAATTATTCATTAATTTCATTTTAAAAATCATCACCTAAAACAGAGGCTTGGGATTTAAGGGCTGTACAGAAGTGTCAATGATACTGGCCATATGCTGTGATACACTGCTGTACAAAGATACAACACTCTGCCTGTGACTACGAACGCCGATGTATTTGCACGGAAACTTCAGGGTTGTGCCTTCTCAAATAGGTGCGTCGTTTCAGAAGATGCCAGAGAAGACCTGGTGTGGATGCTAGGCTTCAAATTTGAGGCCAGCTAAAGCCATGTTTTTCTCACAAATTTTACTTCAGAACACGAAACAAGAGGAAATAACTTGGTCATTGAGTCACAGGTTGCTATGCAATAGAACCTGAGTACAGGGCAGTCTATAGGGTATTGACATTGCTCGTCTCAGGAGGCCACAGAATACCTGGCACCAATCTTGTAAAATATCATCAGGCAGAGCCGTACCAGCACTGGTGAGGTGTAGTAGTGCTCTCACGTGACGGTAGGGGAGCAGAGCGTGTTCATGCTGCAGAAGGATCCAGGGAGGCATGGAAGGACCTTCTCACGTGGCAGGAAGATTTCCTTCCTCACCCCAAGTCTGCTATGTCTTTCCAGTTCCCTGTGTGTTAAACCAGACTACAGTAACAGACCACTGTGTTTTTCATTCTTCCTTAACGGTGGCTGATTGTCAGTCCTCAGAAGATGGCAAAATTTCCAAACGAGTCAAATTTTGTATCACTAAAGGAAAAACTCCTGGAAGGTACGCAGGGCAAGCCTGGGATGCAGTGTGCTGTAATGTGACCTCTAAGCCTCTACGAGGTCTGCGCACGCAGACCTAGTGTGCAAGTATGTTGCAGACAAACAGATCAAAAGGTAGTGATCGTTTCTTCTTGCAGAGATCAGCAAACTGGAAACTGCAAGGTTCATACCACAAGCCTACATCAGCACTAGGATCACACCATTCCTGTTAGGGAATTGTCAAACTTCATCCAAAGGTTGCTCAGTACCTACCCGTCTGCTTCCAGGGTGGTACCCCCTTGTGTGTCTAGTGTCACGGTGTAGCACGGCTTGGTAGGGACAGGACAGTGCTGCGCAAGTTTGGGAACTGGAGTAAAATGTGAACCTGCTAGCAAGTCAACAGCTCTATCCAACAAACACATTGTAATCGGGAGAGTCAGCACCCGTTGTTTAAACTGCAATAATTTTTTTTTCTTTCCCCTGATGCTTGTTTTTCTCTGTCCTGTATATCCAATCAGTTTTTCTGGATTTTCCATTTATCTTTGGTTTTCAGGCACACCAGTTCTGCTTCTGGGATGAAATAGTCAATGTGGCCTGGGAAGGTGCAGTAGTTGGTGCCAGTTGGCTGGCTGTTGCTCATACCGCAGGCAAACATTCAGTGTGTGACCCAGTTTCAGTATAGAAACCCACTCTGTTTTGGAAAAGCAGCTGCTACCATGTCTTCCTGCAGCTTGCACAGGTAGGAATACAACTGTGTCGGTGAATCGGCGTTTCCCTTCGTCTTGCAAAGGCTTGGAGATATTGCCAGTTGAAACTCTGCTTGCGCCATCCCTTCTTTGTGCTGCATCTCTAGAGCTATAATCTTCCATTGCCGTCCTTTTTGACGGTACCTTGAATACAAAGACTTGCACATAAAAACTTACTGAGTTAATTCCTAAAAATCTCTTGTAGTAGATTAAATGACCTTACGTTATATTCTAGACTCATCCCTCCAAATACACATTTCATTTTCTCGTGTGATATTCCAATTTCATGGCTGCTAAATAGGTTGATAAAAATATGGAAACAAAGCGGTATAGCTAGAGAGAGGTATAATTATTTCACTTTTGTTCAAGTGGTTTCAGTGGAATCATAATATTTTTTTGTTTTTAAATGAGAGTAAAAACAGCTGTTTTCTGCCAAGTGTAAGAGATTGTCCCCACTTCCAGTATGGTAATTTTGAGGAAATGCTTAGCTTTGTTTTGTTAAAGACTGATCTAGCAATAGCAAGGTCATCATTTTGACTAATTGAAAAAGCCTTTACAAAGTACAAAGCCTTACAGAAATTGTAATTACAGGATTCTTTAACCATGTAGTGCAGCATGTGGAAGCTACTTGTAAGACAGAGTCATCCTTTAGTTTTGAGATTACATTAAATCCCAGAGCCTGTAATTATATGCATGTTGCTGGCAGGAGCCCATGCTGGGCTGATTGTGTTCATTGAACAGGGTCGTTACTTGTTGTTTCCCTCCATGAGATCTGCAAGCATCCTGGAAGGCGCAGTGCTGTTTGTGGTTCTTAGTCCTTTCACTGCTTCTTCTGCTGGGAGGGCAGACAGACTACCTTGGTTGTGGTTTATTTCATTGTATTTTTAAAAAATTATAGGTTCTTTACCAATTGCTGGTTCAGAAGATGCAAGGACAAATTATTAGTAATGCTCCAGAAAGTAAGCACTCTCTTCTGTCGTCGTAAACGAAATCAAAGAAGGGGTACAGACACATGTACATACTAGAAATGGAGTGATATCTGAAATGGTTCACAAGCTATTGGTTTCGTGAAGAGACTTCTTTCTGAATTAAATCTCAACTAGTTGTGGCTATGCTTGAAATTACCTTTGAGAGACTGCAACATACTTGTGCTAATAGAAGTTTCTAATTTTTGTAGTACATGCAGCATCTTTATATTTTATAGTTCTCTTAAGTCCCTAATTATTTTTAAACAAAGATTTGGAGCTAGGAAAGCCTGGGAAAAGCTGAACAGCTTGTTTTGCTAGCAACTGAAATGAGGTTAGGAATGAAAAGTCAAGAGTTGCGCTACATATCTCAAAGGTCTTTTGAGGACAGTTTCTCCAGTAAGAAACATCTCTCAACCTTTGTATATCAACGCAGTTTCGCTGAAAAGGACAGTTAATTTTTGCCAGTAATTGATATGGACTGGTAAGACAAAGCGTTTTTGTGAAGCTCTGGCATGGGATTGCTGTGAAGGATAACGTAGAGAATGCCGTTCCTTATGTTACGCTAGAGGGTAGTGTGTACTGGAGAGTTATTTTCATACAGAAAAGGTGTATGTATTCTGTTTCCTTTAATACTACATTATCAATTTTATAAAATATATCATTAAATCAGACTTTAAAAAAAAATCAATTAAAATGTGATTCTTTGCTGTATTATAAAACACTTTAACAAAAAGCCATCCCAGAATGTGGCAATATTGACTGATTTTACCATCAGTTGTTTAATACCTGCCAATTCAAAAAGGCTAACATTGCTTGGAGCCAGTAAGTTAAGATTTTTTTCTATCCAGAAAGCCTCTGAATTATTTTTTACTGATCTATTCCTAGGCAATGAAGCCACCATATTTGTATGGTGCCACAGCAATGGTGTTTTGGCATCAACTCAGATCTTTAACAGATTTATTCTTGTCATCTGTTACCACTTTCAGCACACACATGTCCTTGCTTTCCAACATGCTGCACCTTCTCCATGAAATGTTCTCCAGCAATGATCCTTTGAAGCCAGAGCACCTTTTATGACTTCTAATGACCTCTAAAGCCTTCTGCTGCAATGTCTGCATGAAATTGCCCGATAGTGTTGCAAAGGTGGTTAATATAGCTAGAAATTACTGCTGTAGTTGATTTAATAAAAATATAAATTTATAAGACCCTCCAAATTATGCAAAGCTGACAAGTTGTCTGCGTTTATAATCTGAGTGCTGGGGAATAACAGGGTGGTTTTATTGCACTTTCCTTTTTATTCCCTTTCCCTGTAGTGAAGGGATATCTTTGAAATAGAGCAGTATCCAGCAAAATACTGGATTGACTGAGTCTGCTGCTGCATGGGAATACAGCTCTTCTCTCTGGGATGAAAAATGTTCAAATTTTGTTTTGTTAAGATTGAGATTCTTGGTTTTGTTGCTAGTTCTTGATTGATATAAGGATGTATCAAATACAATAGTGGAAATGTTTCAGTTTTCAAAACAGAAGTATCCATACGGTCATTCATTATTTTCAGAGCTAAATTAATTCTCCTTTTGCTTAAAAATCTGACTTTTGATTTGAATAATGTAGTAGGTGCCAGTGGTATCTTTTAAAACGGTGAGACAAAATATTGAGTTGTACACAATCGTAATGCATTCAGACTTCATATTTCATTTCAATTTTCTTATGCAGGTGGATCCACTAGATATCATTGTGTTCCTGACACATGAAACATTTGATAGCTGTATGTCTTTCTGATTGCCTTAATGTTTTACTGAGGCTGTAGTTTGAGTATATCACTGTCTACATTGAACCCCATGGGTTGGCTTTCTTTAAAGGTCTAGCTCTTTGGTGTACATCGCTATGACCAAGTGAGTATCTTCTGGGTGTATATATTCCTATGAAATGGAAGGGTGTGAATATTAGAGTTAGGTTTTCTGGATAAAAAAATGCATTTTTCCATTTTTGCAAACACAATGTGCTATTTTGCAGAACTTGGATTCTTCATTGAATACTGTATTTTCACAGAAATTTCCTGATTGTATCTAAATGTCATGCTATATAAAGGTTATAATCTTCAATTTAATTTAGAGAAATTTCATTACATAATTTTTTTTATCCTGCAGAGAAGTGTAATAGATCTTAACTTTTTTTTGATTCATTTATTTCAGCTAATGTGATCTGATAAGATTAACCAGAAGATGGTGTTAAATAGGATACGTATATTATACTGCCTGTCTTATCATATGGAAATATAAGCTGCTTTCATCTAGTGACCTTCTACTGAGTATTTATGAATATAAATTCAGTTGAGAAAATATTTGTGTGTTATATATATCCTAGAGTTTATAAATAACCTTTCAGACTCCTGGAGAAAGGAATGAGTGCAGCAATAAATGTGATACAAATTCATGATGCTGTCCAAAAGGATCAAAATGAAAAAAGAGATTTTTACAGATAAGCCCAGAGAAAATAGTAATAAAATTTGTACCTCTGTTAATTAATAAGGAAGAAATGTAATTAGTAAAGACTCTAACCTGTGGTATGTAGAGTATAAATAAGTTTTCAGTATGTCTGAATGGTTTTGATCTCCTAATACTACATTACCTACCTTTCCTCCCACCCCACCCCTTTTTTTTTTTTACCTCCTCCCCCATTTTTTCTCCTAAACAACCAGTTGAGTCCATCTGCAGAGCTGAATGACTGACACCTCAGAAAATGATGGCTGACTTTTGGAAAGTTGAGACATTTAATAATCACAAAATCCTTAATTTGGTAAAAAAAAAAATATTCTGAACAGTTAAGAATACCTGAGGTATACTTAAATTCATTTCAGAAGCAGGACTTTGGGCAAGAACAGTTCTGGCAATCCTAGTGATCACTGTCCTGCAAGAAGGTGGTAAAACCATGAGCATCGTAAGTGAATATTTTAGAAATTGTTCCAATAACTGGATTACTTTTCTTGAACTGCCAAAAACCAGGAAAAAAAACCCTGCAGTAAATACAATATATCATTACATTCAGTGCTGTACTTGAAGTACAAAATCTTTGTCTTACGAAATCTTTTTGAGGAATTCAAATCTGCACATGACCTCCTTCGGCAAGGACAGAAAAATTGTCCGAAGAAACATAAACAAAAAATAATTCTATTGACTTGGTTGGAAGTGACTATTGCTGTGCTTCAGAGGCTATTTAGCATATGCATCAGTCATCTAGAAGAAGTAGTAAACAATACAATAAGCTTTTCGGATCAAGGGCTACATCTTTTCTGTTAGTAAAGCCTTATCTGACCAGGTCTGCAGCTGGTTTTGCATATATATCACAGTTTCTGTATTGTTATTACAGTTTTGTACATTTTTACATAATCCCATTGGGGCTCAGCATGTCCTTACACAAAGGCTTGATTTTTCTCCTGTGTCTGAAGTCTGTTTTTCGCAGCCTCCAACTCCGTAAGTGTGCTCTCTTTTGCCGCCTCTACCAAGGAGGCTGAACCAGGGTAAGTTGTGGAGTCAGACCACAAAGGTCAGTAGTGAGCAGTTCTTTCTCATGGTGTAGATACAACCTCTTGCTGTCCTCTGCACAGCAGAAGTCCTCAAGGATGTCAAAATTGCACTCTGAAGGAGAGAAGACAAAAGCGGACTCTCAAGTTGAGAGCTGCTCACCGAAAACACCTTCTTTTGAAGGGCGGGAGGAGCACTGCAGGCTCACCGGGCTCTGATGCTGGCAGGTGATGGCAAGGTCCGTCTCCAAAGAGGTGGGAGTGGAGACCTGTCTACCTGATGTAGACAGTGCTGACGCCACACTCTACGCAGTCTTCCTTGACTGTATTGACTGGGTAGAATCAATATTAGGGCAGCTAAACAATCATCTTGCAGTATCTTCTGGGAGGTGTTTAAATGGGTCTGTCTGAGCGCAACAAGATTTACGGCATCAAGGACGGGCATCTGGCAGATGAAAAGACAGTAATAAGGATTCTGGATGCTGGTCTGCAGAAAGGGAGCAGCAAGTTCAGGGCAGCTTCAGCATCTCAAACCTGAAAGAGTCGTGAGCAAGGGCTGCGTGCTGAGGCCGTAGCCTTGTGATGGTCTCTGGAACAGCTTTTCCAGTAGAGCAGAGAGAAAGGAAATTGGATACAGGGTGGTATTGATTGGTATTATTGGTGTGAAGTCCTGTTATCTGAGCAGGAGGTGGCAAGGAAGAATGGTGGCAAATTTTCTCCTCAAAAAGCGTATTGGCAGACACTGTCGCTTACTCTTCTCTTGATTTTGTCTTTATGGGAGGACGAGAATACACAACTCCTCTCCTCTTTCCCCTTCATGATAGTCCAAGATTTTCCATTTTCTTTCCGGACCACTGAATTACACTGGCTTAGACCTCCACCTTCTTCCCCTGGTTTCACCCCTCCTTGCACGCCCTGTCCATCCCTGGCCGGAGGTCTGCGATTACAGGGCTGGAGTGACCAGCCCACGGCTTCAGGCGCGTCTGCTTTTCCACTGGTTGAATTTTACAGCTGTTTGATACAACAGCCTCTACAAGAAGCGATAACAAGGTTGGCGAACAGATGACTCGATTACCCCTATCTGGTTTTAATGACAACGAAATAAAATCAATTTTCACCGGGCCTGTCTGGGCAATTGCAATTGTGCTGATGGAATGTTTCACCTTGGCCTTGGAAATACGGCTGTTGCTGTAACCAATAAAACAAAAATAAGAAAAACAATCACTGTAATAGTGAGTTGGAATATGGGAAGCACGGAGCTGCTGATGCAGCGCGGAGCAGGCAGGGAGAGAAAAACGGCTCCAAGTGTGAAAGCTGTCCGTACCTCCTCCTGGCTTTCTGTAGGTGACGGTAGAAGATGTGCACCCTAATGCTGGACCTTAACATTAAATGTAGTGATGGATAAAAGATGGCAGAAGATAAACTGAGCAATTTTGCAATCAAAGCAAGTGAATGGGACAGAGTATATGAAGACAGTTTTAAATATATCACCCAAGTGAAGCAGAAGTCTTTACAAAGAAATAATTGTCTGTTGTTTTAAAGGAGAGTATCTGATGCAGCACTTGGGTTTTGTGCATAAATCTGACTTGACAAACTTTATATGGCTTATTTTGGTTTGCTTGCTTGGTTTTTGGAATGGGTGTGGAGTTTTGTCCTTCAGTAATTTTTTGGCTCCATAAAGGTGGGATGGAGCTCTTGATTAAGTGGTGTGCTCCACTTCATCGTTTTCTGAATGAATTTAAAAGCAGGTTAATTTGCTGTCTGAATAGGCATAAGAGGACACACAACTCCTGGTGTGCCGAAGAAATCTTACAAAATCTTACAAATGGTGCAATGGTTGGCAAAATAAATTCTCAGGTGCACTAAAAGCTGCTCTCTTCTCTAGTGAGGGGAGAAAACCTGATTCATTGTGTGTTTTCTGTGCAGCATCATTTTATTTATTTTGGTGTGATCAAATGCTTGGCAGTCCTGCCCACACACAACAATCCATCACTTCCCTCCGACTCTCTCCCTCCCCCTGTGGTCTGTGCTTCAACAGCTGTAATATACTTGTCTACAATTGTCAAAAAGCTTTCCTGGTGATAAAATCAGGCTTTTTCTTTTCTTCTTCCCTACAGATCTGTAAGATTAAATCTTTAATATGCTTTGATTAGAATGTTTTCCATTTGAAATAGGCTCCTTCTCCCCAAGAAGTAGGATTCCTGGTGGTTTTGCCCTATTTATCCAGAGGGAACAGTAAGGGAAAGGAAAGATGTGAGGAAAGAGGAGAAAAATCACCACGTCTGCTGAAACATGGGGCCCTTTGCCTGGCACAGCAACCATCACACCCTGCACAGTCAGGGAATGTGAGAGACTGGGGAACGGCTCCCTCTAATATCCGTGTCCCTGCAGTTGGATGCTTTCTAGCTTTTAAAGAAATACTGCTTTTTAAGCCCTTCATCTCCCCATGCAGGTGGTGGTGGTGGTAGTAGTGAATGACACAGCTTTGCCGGATGACACAGAGCTGATCTCTGCATCAGCCGAGAGGAATTAAGCTTTGTCACTCCCCGCCGGGGCTACCTTTTGCCTGGTATGTGCGGGAGGAGGAATTCACAGGCTTCTGCTGCATTCACCCGAGCAGAGCCCTGAGCGCGCTTTGCCAGGGGAGGCAGGCAGCGAGAATGATAGCTGTCTCTTTTAAATGCCGATGTCAAATCCTGAGGAGACTTGCTAAAGGTAACGTGCTTTCCTTCTTACTCATTCAGGGGCTCCGTTGCAGCCTTCCAGATACACAGGCTGATCTTTTTACTTTTAAATATGACCGTCCTTGCAATTTACTGTCAGGCAACAAAGAACTCTGAATACAGAAAGGTGTAGGGGCTCTTTCAGTTGAAATCCTTACATGTCCCGTGCTGTGCTCCTGCTAGGAAGATAGGTTCCTGTTTTCTTTTTCTTTTTTTTATTGCTAAAAGGAGGATTTTTTTCTAAGTGAAATGCTAAAGTTATTGTGGGGTATAATTGTTTTGTATTTCTGCTAACCACTCAGAGGAGTCCCTCCTGGGTCAGTGCATGCTCTGCCTTACTGGGAACAACCGACAGTGATATTCAGGACCTATATCCAGGATGAGTTTCTGTTGTTTAATGTCTTTCGTAAGCTATTTCTATCTATGCTTTAGATGCCAAAGACTGTTGTATGGGATGAAGTATGGATAGCAGCGTGTGTTTTTTCAGGGCTGCACTCACACTTGTGAAGTTAATTTGCCTGTTAGAGCAGTGTGCATTTTATGTTACTGTAAATCTTTGTAGTCTCTGGTTTTATCGCTCAGAACTTTAAAATACTACTTGCATCTTACTCTGAGTCCTGTGTGATTATTAAAGCAGCTATGTGAAAACCTGTCTGGATAAGACACCTTCCCTCTTCAGAAATGACCATATCTTAGTTTCTAAAAATAACTTAATTAAAAAAAAAATTCTGTTATGTTTGATAATTTTTCCTTCTCTGTGTAAAAAGGTTTGGTCTGGGATTTTGGCTCAGTTTTTTGGTGGAAACTTCCAACATTATAGTAGCATTATGTGTCTGCAAATAAGAAGCTTCTGTTTTTTAGCTTGGGTACTGTGAAACATTTAATGGCCATTACTGTGCAGCTGGAAACACATCCATATGTGAATGAAACTATTTGTATCAGCCTAGCTTGAAAAATCAGAAATCTTTATTAGTCAGTATAGCCCAAAATCAATTAGTATTTTATTTTGCGGAATCATGAAAGAGTAAGATGCTAATACAATGAGGTCAGTAATGGGAAAAGAGAAGAGTATCACAACCAAACTTATATAATGCATTTTCCTGTTCTTTAGATTGCTGTATGGGGCCACATTGTTCAAAACATATGAACTCAAATATTTATTAATCATCCCCTCCTCTGTAGATTTGCTTCTCTTTCAAATCTGTGCTGGATAATGCCTGTTTTTGTTGTATGTGTAAAATGTTTCTGTTTTGGTAGCTCTATTACACATTTATCAGGTTGGAAGTCAGCGTTTTCTCTTTTCCTGGTTTGAGTAGAGGAACCTTTTTGTCTGCTGATGTCTTTGTAAGACAGATCTGGGCACTAATTTAGTCTCTCACTGATGAGAGTTGTTGCTCCACTTAAATACAGTTTCCCTGGGAATAATCAATATTCTTATACATCATAGCCATCTTAATTCTTTCACGCTTCTGTCATTCAACAGAACTCAGGCTAGTGGTTTTTTCTCCTTTGAAATAATCTTAACTTCCTTTGAGACTCCTTGCTCCTCCCACTCCCTCCCAATAGGACCTAGCATGATACTACTGATTTTTTGCATTAAAGAAGTATGCTTTATGCTTGTCTTACAATTAACAGTCGATTAAAAAAAAGGCAGTCTAGAGGTATGTTCATACATTCTCCTGTAAGCCTTATGCATGCCGGACCGGTGTTGCTGTCCTAATTGACAGGCTCCTGAATTTTCACCATTTTGAGTAAAACCTTTGTTCTTTTAGCTAACTCTTCTGCGTTCTATGGCCTTGGCTTTTGCATCTTAGACACCAGTTACGGACTGCTCAACACAGTCAGGCTAGCTGAGGACAGGGGTGGACCTTCACGTTGTTAGTGTGGAGCGGACTCTTGCCACCAGCTGGCAATTTCCTGCTGCTGCATCAGCTGGGAGATCCCCTTCTCTTCTAGCTTGCTAGTCCTGGGATTTGGCACTTTCATTGAATTCCTTTGCTCCAAAAGCACTTTTGCTTGCTTGCGTACTTTCCCCCAGCCTGTCTCTGCTAGGGTCTTTTTCTTCTGTGCTAATCCTGTACCTTTGTGCAATTCCCCAAAATCATTTCTTTACTATCTTTCAGGCCCTGCTATGGTGAAAAGAAATAGGTATGCTGCACACTTGATTAGTGTCTTGTGTTTTTAATAAATGATACACATGCAATTAATGGTACATCAAAAAGTGGAAATATCTGCTTTCCTTTACTTGTGTATGTCATTTTTCATGCCTGTCTTGACAAAGTAAGCTTGTAACTTCATTTCTTGTTCTTCCAGATAAGGATGTAAACGAAATGCCTCATCTGGGCAACTGGAGACTCTCCAAAAGCAATTCTTCCCAACAGGGAGATGTTCAGGCAACATTGTGTTTTACAACAATTACACTCCCCTCTTCCTGTGCTTCATCTTAACCTTTCAAAGCAAAAAGCAGAGCTGTGTCTCTTTGGATTGCTACACGTGCTTAGTCTGTCATTTAAAAATCTCTGGCAGGAGAATCTTCAAGTGTTCTGAGTGAATTTCAAGGCAAAAATACCATATAGGTGTGGGCACGCTCTCCAAAACCTGGTCAGTGACCCACTGCTTCTCTTCTTTCCCGTAGCCGTGAGTCAGACCCTGCAGCATGACAACCCGTACCTCTCTCATCCTCAACTCCAGGGTCATCTCCAGATGGAAACAGTGATCTCCTTCCCTGTCCTTTACCCTCAAACTTACGCCAATCATAGGACACAGGCACAACCGTAGAATCACAGAATGGTTTGGGTTGGAAAGGACCTTCAGAGATCATCTAGTCCAACCTCCCTGCCCCCCCGGTCCTCCTTCACCGCTGCCCATGGTCTGTGCACTCCTTTCGTGCCGTATTGCCTCTCTGGGTACAAGGGCCACTGCATCTGCTGAGGCTGCTGTACACCAAGCCTTCTTCCATATTTCCACTGTATCAACTACCCCCTCTTAGGGCAAAATATGTGGCAAACAAGAAGTGCACGATAATTATTCATGCAGGAAATTTAAAATACTATGAGATCAGTTCCCTTAATGGGTATTACACTTCAGTTTTGGAAGTCTTTATTTTGGAGGTCAGTACATTTTCAGTAATGAAATTGCATATTACCAAGCTGAGGCAAAGCTCCATGTTTGTGTCCATTAACAAGCAACCATGGAAGAAAAGTATTATTTTATTTGATGATGCAATTTGCAAGAAGGATGCTGTGTGAGACCGTTGTCTCATACCTGCTGAGACATGATTTGAATTTAGATCTAGTCTTATCTAGTTAAGAACCAAAAAAAAATCCTTTTTTCTGCACCAGTGTGTTGTTTCTACGCTATTTTTCAGTTACAAATTTTTTTAATAGCAGTTAAAATGGTTATGGTGGATGGGAGTTTGTGCTGTAGTTACCTGATTTCTTTCATGCATAAATCTCTTATGCATTTACCTTTGAGCTGAAATATTGCTGGCTTTGTCTCTTTTTGGTTGTGATTATCTATATGTATTTGGAGATATATATATGTGTATGTATATATATTTTAAGCAATGTTAAAAGTGGGTAAGCAGTTCTGAAAAGAGAAAAGGTATCTTCTCTACCATATTAGCTACTAAAATTTGCACTGAGAAGAGGTTTTTTTAATTTTTATATATTCTTTTAATTTTTTATCTCTTTCCTATCCCAAAAGAGCAAGGTAAGCCAAGAGCTATATTAAGAATCTGAAGTAGTAGCCATTTTTATAGATCTCCCTGTGAGAGGTACTGGGCTCAGAGAGAACAGTACCTTATATTCGGACCAGTTGAATATAAGGAAATGCCACATTTGAAGTTTTAAGTGCAACCACAAATTTGCTTTTTGTACAGCTGCTTGTATTGTAGAAATTTTTGTGTGTGTGGTGGAGAAATACTAAGTTTTTTTCCCAAAAATTTATTTCTGTAAGACCTTGGGCACTGAGCAGTATGCTGCGCATACCAAAGAGTCTGTGGTAATCACATTGAATATACATGCTAAATCAAAATTGCACAATTTACAATAATTACGTTAAGTATAACAGTGTAGTACAATAGTGAAAAGTTGCTGAAATGTGTAAGCTGGTCAGGTTTACAGCTAAATTAACCACTTCATAGTTTAAAAATTGCCTTTCAAGCAGTGCATTACAGAGCCTTGGCTGTGGTTAATTTATGTAGGGACATGTTCGGTTTTTTCCTTTATTAGCCCCAAGAACAGGCCTTTTAGGAAGCTGTGTCTACTGCATAAAGTTGCTTACAGAAATGTGTCTCTTTGTTAGAGGCAGGAATGCATTTTTTAACATACCCAGATCAGTGAAGTTGTTCTGGATATTATTGTAATGGAAACAGAATAAGAGCACTCTGATAAAGATGTCAGCTGCTGTTACACAGCACATAGCATAAGGAGCTGAGTGGTCTGTCTTTCACCCATCAAAGCTTTATAGTGTATCTTCGGGATAATTTATCACCTACTGCACATATAGATCCTTTCCTCAGACATAGATTTTTATGCTCCCAATATGTTTCCAATAGTGAGATAAAGCAAGCCTAAAAGGCAGGATGGTGCACTCCAGTTTACAAGATGATCAGTTATCTAAAAATTGGTTAGGGGCTTAAAGCATCGAAGGATGAATTGTGAATGTAGGTTATACTTTTCTTTGTGCACAAGCGACTACAACAAGAAGGAACTCAGAAATTTTTTTTTAAAAGCATCTGTCATGGTTTAACCCCAGCCAGCAACTAAGCACCACACAGCCGATCGCTTGCTCGCTCCCCCCACAGTGGAATGGGGGAGAGAATAAAAAAAAAGTAAAATTCATGGGTTGAGATAAAGACAGTTTAACAGGTAAAGCAAAAGCCACACACGCAAGCAAAGCAAAACAAGGAATTCATTCACTCCTTCCCATTGGCAGGCAGGTGTTCAGCCATCTCCAGGAAAGCAGGGCTCCATCACGCATAACGGTTACTTGGGAAGACAAACGCCATCATTCCAAACATCTCTCCCCCTTCCTTCTTCTTCCCCCAGCTTTATATGCTGAGCATGACGTCATATGGTATGGAATATCCCTTTGGTCAGTTGGGGTCAGCTGTCCCAGCTGTGTCGCCTCCAAGCTTCTTGTGCACCCCCAGCCTCCTTGCTGGTGGGGTGGGGTGAGAAGCAGAAAAGGCCCTGACTCTGTGTAAGCACTGCTTAGCAATAAGTAAAACATCCTTGAATTATCAACACTGTTTCCAGGACAAATCCAAAACATAGCCCCATACTAGCTACTATGAAGAAAATTAACTCTACCCAAGGCAAAACCAGCACATTCTCCACCCCTTATTCCATACCATTTACATCATGCTCAGGTTCCACACTATCCAATGCATCCTCATTAACCACCACCTTTGATACAATACACAGATATCATTCCCTTAGTCTATGGACCACCCCTGTGAAATGTCTGTAAAATGTCCACAAATGTCCACAAAATGTCCGCTGAGTTCATTTAGTCCATGACTTTGGGCTCCATCTGTTATGGTGGTCACTCAGGACAGGAGAGGTGCTGTGTTGTGTGGAATTATTGGGCACCAAAGCAAGCTCAGGTCAGGTCACTGCTGCACTTGCATATATAATTCATATGCATATATATGTTATAATATAAACCAGCACAGCATGAAATTAAAATGGTGTTAAGGTCTTGACAACGAGGCTGTATAGTATCTTATTACAAACTTTCCAGTGTTCCAGAGAATCAACCCTGGTTGTGACAGCAAGTTACCAGCCTGTACATTATTTTAATAGTAATTCTAACTATGTGGTCTCTTTTTGTCATTAAGTTGTTTATAAAATTACAAGTTTACAGTAATAGAACTGAGTCAACAGCTTGCTTTGAAGTAAAAATCACAAGTAACAATATCTGTAAGGACTTTTGAACATAGGTTAGTTCCCTGTCTTTCTAAAATTAGTTCTGAATGTTCAGAAAACTCTTAAGTGTGCTGACAGGTTCTATAAATAGGCAGTCAGCATGGATTTGCTGGCTTTGTGCATTCAGTTGCGGTTTTGGAAATATGCTTTGAGGTTTTTCGTACTCAACACCTGTTTATCCAAGTTGTCCACATCTCTAATCTTTTTCCATTATATTTCTAAAAGTGACTTTTGTGTTTCTTCTGACTTAGTAAACAAACTGCGGTGAAAGAATAAAGAGTGGAAACAAAATCTGGAAACTTTCTTTTCTGCTAGCATGTGGGAACTTCAGGGCCGCCTCCAGCATTGCAGCCCTTCCTCAAAAACAGCCATTAGTGCGTACTTCAAGAGAAGATAGGAGAGAGTCCACGGGGAAGAGCGGTAGACAAGTCTGTCAGCAAGGGAAGTTTTGACATTGCTTTTAGTGTTTGTAATGAAGTAAATATAATTTTTTTAAAAATCCCTTTCCTTGGGACTTGGATTTTTTGTTTTGTTTTGTATTTATTTAAAAAAACTCAGAATATATTTTATTGAGAAACAGTTTGTCAGATAAGAAAGTGAAGGCAAAGAGTGGCTGTGACCTGCCCTACATCACCCAGCTGGTCCATGGCAGTCTGGGGTACAACCCCGGCCTCCTTACTCCTGTTTCTGCATCACTGGTTAGGAACAGTTACTGAAGTTGGCAGAGACTATGAGAGAGCAGAGAAGACTGCATGACTTTTTCCCTTCTAGATTTTTCACCCGTCCTGTCTTTTTTATTTGCACTTAAGAACGCCTTTAGCCAGGATTGTTTTAAGATTGCTTTGGAATGGTAAGTGCCTGTGTTATGATCGCTGAAGGAGAGGGAGAGAGATTAATTTTTGTTAAGAAGATGTTCCTTCTGTAATTGCTGTTTAGGCTTTCCAGCGCCGTGTATGTGTAGAACAAAAGAGGCGGATTTATTATATTTAATGAGTATTAGTAGTTTGCAATATTGTCTTTTTGTTCAAAAGAATTCTTTGAACTTATTGTTCTAAGAAGTAATGAAGGGAAGAGAAAAGATTTTCTCTTCTGCAGCAAGCTAATCACAGTTCACAAGTTCAAGTAATATTTCTTCACTGCTAATATATTCAAGAACTGGCGAACTCTTTATTAATTATTCAGGATGATCTAAAGTGCAGCGGCATACTAACCAATCTGTGTGAAACTTTGACAGAAAAGACAGACATTACTTCCCAAATCAAGCACGTACTACTTAAAGGAGTACTGCTGCAGCCCTGATGGTCTGAGAATGTGTGTATGGCTGGAGTTCTGCAGAGAAATTATCTCTGGTTTAGATAAGCTGAATTAATTGTGTGCAGGCGCCTGCAAGGTGTGAAGAGAAAGCCACAAACAGTCATAGAAAGAGATGGTAAGTGGCCATTAGCTATCTGATATCTATCAGATATTAGTAGCTGATATCTGATATGGCAGCTCTGGTATCTGTTGCAAATGTAAGATGTAGGGAGTGTTTTTCCCAGCACGTTTGGATTTGCGGGAGCTGGGTGGGTTATAGAAGTTCTTGGCTAGTTCCTGCTGAACTTCTTGCACAGAAGTTCAGCAAGTGTCTTGGACTTTGTGCCTTGTCCCTAGCTGTGTGATGGGGATAGCAGTACTTCTCTCAAAAGTATTCTGAGGAAAATGAAAAAAAAAAAAAGATTATTATGTGGCAGTTTGTAGCTCTCTTAAATATTAAAGATTAATTGAAATTTAAAAAAAAATAGTTTATTGATAAGTGGTGCCAGTTTTAATATGAATGCAGGCGAGACATTTGAGCTGTAAATAATGAAACCCCAGGCTGGCTCATGGATGGGGTGTTGCACAAGCATCTTTCCAAGTATCAGCATTGCCACAGGATAGAAGTGCGTTGCAAATGTTTCATGAGTTTGTCTTCAGTGTCATTGCTGTTTCAAATAGTTCTAGCAGACATCAGGGGGCAGAGACTCAAAAATACTGCAGCATCTCGTTTCTGTCAGGAACCCAATCTGGATGAGCGTCCCAGAGCGGCACAGAAGTGTGAGGCAGGCTGGAGCAGAGCGCTAGGCGGGAGCATGTATTAGGTACAGTGGGACAGACATTGCAAATTTTGCCACTGTGCAAAAACATACGCCCATCCTTGCATTCTCATGAGAGCACTGGATTTTTCTTTGCAACCAAATTAGCTCTCTGCCTGTGCCTATCTGGTGCCCACGGGAATTTTTATTGCTTTGAATGAAGTATCTGAATTCCACAGAATTACATGAATGGAGATGAAGGAAACATGGAAAGGAGAAGGGTGGCATAGGGTAGGAGAAAAGAGATGGTACGCATTGCAGGCCTTTGCTTTGCAGTCAGCTGGTGGGGCCCATGGCCCCAAGTGCTCTGGGGGGCTGTGGGTGCTCTGGTGGCGAGTGAAGGTGAGCTGAGCTGCAACCGGGGGAACGAGCGGCAGGAGCGTGAGATACAGCGCTGTCGGGAGCTCTGCAGAGCAAACGGGAAAGAGGACAAAGGGGAAAAGAAGAGAAACGAAGGGGATGTGAGAGAAGCTGGAGGTGAAGCAGACGTGGCTTGTGCTGAGGGCACAGCCTCTGCTGCTGGAAAGGTGCACACCATGTGAGGAGAAACAGGGACCCGAGCTGCCGAGGGTTAAACAGCAGAGGTTAAAAACTGGTCATTTTATGAAAATGTTTTATCCCATATAAAGTTAAAGTCTACAATTATTTAGTAGTACTTACCTAGACATTTTAGGAATGTATTGCGAGGTGAGGCTTCAGGTGGAAATGGGCTCTGGTTCCTTGGGTGCCCAGGTGCGACAGGGAAGGATGGACTCACTCTCTCATGTGCTTTATAAATACTTTGTCTGGGGATCTGCTGAATCTGAGGTACTCTGTGGAATAGGGATAAGAGCATACCTGCATTTTAAGGCAGATTTCTGCATTTTTGCAGCTTAATCTGTCTCCCAGCATGACTCCCGGGAGTAGTGCCCTGTCTGCATTTCATTCTCCGCCACTGTGGCGGTGCTGATGTGTTTCTGCCGCCGGAACATCCCGCTGTAGGCACAGCCCCTAAGCGGGCGAGTCTCTCTGTCAGTGTAGGTTACAGCACCTCTCCAAACAGCTGGAAGTAAATCGACAAAAGGTAACCTCATTTCTGCTGCCCTACCTGTGTTCCCCGCGGGAGTTTTGCTGGCCCGGGGAGGGGGCTGCTCGGGGGACACACAGGGAGGACTGCCCTGGGTGAAGACTATCCCGAAGGGCCGAGTTCATGTGAGTTGTGAGCAAAAAGAAACTTTTTCATAACTTCCCCCCCCACTCCCCCCAAGGGAAAATATGATAGTTAGCTTTGGAAGTAATTAAAAGTTTTATATAAAATCTTCTAAATTTATTAGGAATATAAATGAATGGGACCTTCTGGATCATCAAATTGAGTTACCACAGTGTTACCACAGGCACTGTGTCATTCCCTCTTGTGAGTGTATGAAGTTTTAAAGATGCTCATCCTTTTCGTCTCCCTTCTTCTTTTGGGAGTTTGCTTTAGAGGATCACTCCTCTAATATTTAGGAACCTTTTAAGACTCTGTCTTCAACATATTCAGCCCTGGGCGAAGGTTAAAAGAAAGCTTCAGCCCAGAAGGTTGTTATTACAGAGAAAGGGGAAGTATTATGTAAGTCTCCACTGCAACCTCTCTTATCTTATCCCTTGAACTGCTCATCTGCAGTTTTTATTAATGCTGTTGGGAAATACTTTTTTAGTAGAAAAGGAGGCTTCCCTGAAAGTGTTTTGGGGCAGAAAAATTACTCCAGATTGGACTAATTATGGAGAGGCAAACACAAGGCATAATTTTGTGGGGAAAAAAGTGTTGCTGGAAATAACATCTCATCTAACAGGCTTCCTCTGCCTTTGCTTCTCAGTGGTGAATAGAGAAAGATGTTTAGCAAAGAAATACCAGCTATTCAAGTGACTGAATTACCATAGTGCATTGGTAAATGTCATCAGTAAAATACAGTTTAAATCCACAATACTCTCAAGGAAACATTTATGCTTTTAATGAGCTAGAATTTGACAGCCCTGTCTGGCAGAATAAATTGTTTCTGGCATTTAGATTTCTTTTTTTGGGCATCCAGCATGTGTTGTGACCTGTCAGAGACCAGTGCAGCTTTGCAAAGATATTGTGGGCATGTTGTTCTCAGCTATATCACAAGCCAGTCATGAATAACAAAGATGAAATTTCCTACCACATTATGAGGCTTAAGTTGATATATCATTGCCTTCTCCCCAGCAGTCAAAAGGAGGGCACCTTTTGAGTATTTCAGTTTTTCCAGTGACAGAGTGAATGTTTTTTTCCTTTAGCGACATGCTTATGTACATGTACATAAATTCTTGTAGACCTAAGATATTGTTATAGCACCTGTGGGTCAGGACTCCATTTTGCTGAACCTAAGCATACATTATCACAGTTCTTGTTCCATTGAGCTAAAAGCAGTAATTGAGAGAAGGCATGACAACCTGAGCAAATATGTAGTATGAGCAGTTCTTTTTTACCGGACCAAAAAAAAAAAAAAATCCTTGAAAGTAAAAAGAAATTGCATGCTTCAAAAAGAAACAAACATAAACTTTGTAATTAATAGCTGTTTTCTCAAAGAATGAGAAGAAACAGAGAAAAAAGGGATTCTATGTTAGGTTTTGTTTTACTACTTAAAAAAAAATGCAGAGAAGTGCAGTGTTGGTGAGGTTCCTTGGGAAGTTTAGCAGTCCGGAAGACTGTCTAGTTGCATCTTGTCTCTGTTTTCACTCTGGAGCTGTGTAACACAGTAATAAATGTGCCTGACGGCCACTTTTACTCAGTGTTACGGAGCTTCCAAGGCAGCAGGAGCCCTTCCAAACGCCAGCAGGAGCAAGTGGAAGGTAGGTTACGCCTTAGGAAGCGCTTGAGCTCCCTTTGTGGAAGAATACAGTTCCCTCTTCTACGCTGCTATTATGGACCATGTCAGGATGGTTCAGGCAAGGCCATCAAACCACCAGCAGCAGGAGTTCCTGCAAACGCAAGTCTGAGAGCCACTTCTTATGCACATATGCTATGTAATACTGAACAGCAGCTGCTCTGTGTTGGCTGACAGCTGCATTGAGGTAGTAACTTTAGCCCCAGGGAGTAAGACTGACTTCTCTTTTGTTGCATCTGTGGCAGTAGCACAGTGTGGAGATCTCCTTTGTCCAACATAACAGAAAATCTTCATCCAATTTTCACGTAGTCCCTACAGAAATGTGAGTAATTTTTCTGATCACAGTATAAACTCTGCCCTTACTCTTTATGGGATTCACATCCTCACAATTTACCCAGACTGAGAGCTTGGAGTGGTTAGGCTGGGATGTGGTGCACTCAGTACTGAGCTTTGCATCTGTCTTCAAGATTTCAGATCTCAATTTAGCCATAAGTCAAATGGTAGTTAACAGTTCTAGCCAAGTCAGTTTGACTTTCAATGCATATTTAAGACCTGCCGTGTTGTTCCACACTACTGTGTGTTTTGGTGTTGTTTCTTTTTTCCTGGCTGTCAAAAGAAGTGCCTCTACTTTTGCAAATAAGTAGCTGGGTAGAGGAGGTCATAAAGGCAGTAGTGAATCCAGGCTATTTCTTTTTCATGGTTCCCCGACAGATTAGGGAACCGACTTCCAAACTTCTACCTGATTTCTACCATTGGACAATAGGGGAGGTAGGACCTTCTTGAATAGGCATTAGCCACACAGGCTACGTACCATTTTGAAGTGGTTCGCATGTTGTGTCTGGCATGCTGTGTCTGTACATGCATCCCAGTTTGAGAACTCCAGGTCAACGTGCTGAGGCACTAGTTCAGTTTGTCAGGGGTTCAAGTGATGCCCTGGGTAGCAAAAAAAAAAAGGTGACTTAAGTGCATCTGTGGGACACCAAGTGTGTATAGGTAACTTTGAAGTTACTTTGACAGTGTCTTCTTTCTGCTACACTTACTTTTAAAATAGAATATTTTATAGTTGGTTATGTCAAGAAGAAAGAACCAAAAAAAAAAAGTCAGGTGTGTAAAAAGGAGAAATATATTAGCACTTGGGTATTTTTGCTTTTGGTGATTTTATGTTTGGTGAAAGTTTGGAGCCTGATAGCTAAATACCCATTACAAATCAAAGAATCTGGTCTCTTTGTATGTGAATTTTTACTTGTTGCAATTTTAAACTTGTCTGGTTTTGATACTGATGAAAGCTGATGGATAGCTGCCTAAGAAGAAATTAGGGCCAAACTTAACATTTCCAGTGTGTTGTCCTACTGAAGGTAGCACTCAGCACAGCCATGCGTCTACTCGCATGCTCATTCACTGCATGAGAAGTTTCTCTGCTTCAAGTATTGCTCAGGAATTACTCAGGAGCCAAAAAATTACTGTAATTAGCTCCCCCCCATCTATTTAATCATAATTAGTCATAGAGTAATGAAGTAAGTGACATTTCCGCTGATCTTTTCACAGCAAATGCTACTATCAGTGTTACCATAAAAAGGAA
Organism: Gymnogyps californianus; assembly: GCF_018139145.2. Lineage (NCBI taxonomy): Eukaryota > Metazoa > Chordata > Aves > Accipitriformes > Cathartidae > Gymnogyps > Gymnogyps californianus. The sequence goes on from NC_059471.1 coordinate 180,360,436, forward strand.
ATAGCAGAGGGATGATATTGGAAAGAGCGAAGCTGGCTTGTATTTATGGTGGTTCCTCTTAATTTCCCTAGTCTGTCCCACGGTGACATTTTTGTGTACACATACCAAAAGAGATGAAGCTTGGTAACCTGTTTGAAACATTGTGTTTTCAGGCATTTGAGTGATTTATGGTTAGCTGAAAGAATTTTCAGATTTTCTTTATTGATATGCTTTTCTACTTATTTTCTCAAGCTGATCAATAATTATATTTTCAGTTATTTTGTTGATCGAGATTTCACTATATGCCCAAGTTTGAGAATCAGAATATGATTTAATTTTACTGCTTTTACTCTGTTAACACTTGAGGTTCATTGTGATTAGTTGTGAAGAAAGAAGAAAAACAGTAAATTGAACTAAAATCATTGTGTTGCTTATCCAAGAACAAAATATCTTTCTATCTAATGTGTTGTATAACTCCACCATTTGTCTTTGAGACATCAAATGCCGTGATATCTGGAGCTTATGCCTTAACAGATGGAGACAGAAGAATATTTGAAGATGTCAAAAATTATGGTGAATAACAAAAGAATAGAGTAGACAATTATTGTTCAGAACCAAACTTTAGGATTGGCAAATGTAGGTGAATGTAGGTGACTACAGAGCTGAGGACGTCACACCAAGTGACTCCTGCAAAGTTATCGTGAACAATTTACAAACTCGGATGGAAAATCTGCATATAATTCCACCAAAACTTAATGATGTAATGGGTAGTGACATGAGGAAAATTCTTTGCATAAGATGAATGAGGTGAAAAAGGTCAGTTTTTCCAAGCTGCAGTAACTTAGGAAACTAAATCTAGATGTAGAGATCTGAATGGTTTAAATGCGTTAAAGTTTTTTGAGTTAGAATAGTTTAGCGAAGGGTTAGATGGAAATAATGTTATTCAATGTGCGGCCCATGGACTATTCAGTCCATGCACTACTTTCAAGGGATCTGTGAATGAAATCAAGAAACGCAAACTTAAATTCAGCATTTAATTTTCACTGTTGTGGAAAATATTAAGGCATCTGAAAATCATAAAAAATGGAGAATATATGTATTTATGTAAATATACATGTGTCTATATATACACATGTGTGGACACTTACATACAAAGGCTCTCATACTACTGAAACCAGAGATTATAGCTAATGCAATAGTCCTAATCCCAAATAATTACAATAAAAGATTTGCACAGTGTGGGAGGGAATAATTCTAGATTTTAATTTCCTTAGAAGAGTGAGATAAATCTAAAATCTAGAACAGTCACGTTCTCTGCAACCAGTCACATTTGCATTGTTGCATATCTGTATGCAAAAAGATCGAAATTTGACCTCTGCATAGATGAATTTTTAATACATAGATTAATCCATAGTTTAAAAAAATACTGTAATATGAGGAAGAGTGTAGCAGGACACTCGAATAATCAGTCTCAAATTCCTGATTCTTCTTTGAGATCTGAATTTATGAGAGTAAAGAAATAACCACTGTTGTTCCGATTTGGATGATAAATATAAAATAGGTAAAACATAGTAGTAGTTTAGAAGGTAACTTTACAGCATGTAGCAAAAGATGAATAAAGTTGTGTTCACTCCATAAACATCTTAAAGACTTGGAAAATGATAGCTAATGCTCTTTCTTCAAGAGAATATTCTGGAAAACATATCTGCTACATATTTTATGAAGTGAATATCTAAATTACGTATCTGGAAAATTCAGTCATGTATAAGAGAGACTCTCAAAATCTCATCTTTTCCTGAAATCATGTGTGGGGTGGGGGGTGGAGATGTGTATGCACTGTCAAGGGGTTTTTTTATTAGATCTTAAGATAAACAAAATCAGACCTACTATTTCACAATCAACTTTGTCTTAAATAGGAAGAACAGCAAGCATGGATTGTGTGAGTGAAAGAGAGAGAATGTGGTTGGATTAAAGCTTCTTCATCCTTGTTTGCAATCAGGGTGTCATCAGGATATTCAGGAGTGTTCTCATGTGGAGAGCATGAAGCTCATACCCACGTTATTATCCGTGCAGCTGCAATACAAAGAATTTATGGTAATTTATTCTCTCTGCTGGTTTTCATTACAAGGGTTTTTATTCTTGGTAAGCCTTTCCTGCAAAGGGAAACAGTCTTCCTGTAAATGTAGGTTTTGTAACACGAATCCATGGGGACTGTCTGTCTGATTTGGAGTTGCTAATGGATTCGGCATATTACTGGAGCATTTGCTTATCTAATACCACCTCCTTGAATCGTGAACTACATTAAGGTTCTGTTCTTAACCTCCTTCTCTTCAGCTGCTCCCTTTGTGGTGTCTGTGCCAGTGAGCACATCCAAATCTATTTTTCTGTTTCTGATCTTACTAGTTCACATTTGATTTTGAAAGCATTCTGTGTAGCTTTTCAAACAAAGTTTGGAGAACCAAAATTGTAGGTACGAATGCTGGAAATCTGAATCCATACTGCATTCCAGCCCCAGATATCAGATTAAGAATAAAGAGATCATATGCTGAATCCTTTTAGTACGGAAAAGCTGTCAAGAGTCTGATTGTGAAGCTTTTCAAATGCTAGAGAGATATATATGCAATGGTTATATAATATATGCAATAGCTGGAGCTGCTCTGTATTTGATCAGCAGCATGGCTGTGCTAGTACCGGGGCTGCTGGCTAATCTGAACCACTACTTTTAGGAGGAAACGACGAAGTAATGAGATGGGGGTCACTGGACTGCCTTGGGAACAAGCTCTCTGCACTGCCTAAGCCTCTTCTGCACCGATGGAGCAGGACTCCTGGGAAGCCACTGGAGCATCCCCACTTTCCTCAGTCTCCCAGTGTAGGTGGTGCCCGTGCTGGGGTGGCTGTCCTCCTTGTGATGGTTTTATTTGTGCAGGAGTACGCCCAGACAGATTGGTCATCTCCGATATAAAGACTTGCTTTGATGGCTTAGATAGTTGTAACTACTGACTGCAGGTGCTATTTGTTTTCATGGTTGGGAATCCTAGGTTTGTTTCAGGATTTTAATTTTTCCCCTGGGATCGTATTGGCAAGAGACCTGTAAATGAAATCAGAACCCTGTTAAATTTATCTGTTGCCCATGGAATAGCATCTTACTATACTAGAAATCCCCGTGATTTAAACATTAATTGCTTTTCAAAAAAAACCAGTAGTCCATGTAAAAAGGACAATAAGGCCCAAAGTAATTCAATACTTATATGGTCAGTAATTGTTTTCCTGCATTTGATTTTTAAATTCAGCTGCCTCTTACGTGCCTCTCAACACTTTTAAGTCCATGGCATTCTTTGCCAAAGCTGCCATGGTAAAGAAGGAGTTAAAGAGGAGAGACAAGCTCAGCTGGCCCTGCCCTGCAACCCCAATGCTGGCCCTGGCCGGTGAGGCTCAGAAATAGATCTGAGAACGAAAGCTGAGGAGCACTGTCCCACTCAAAGCTCAGGAACCTGTAGCTTGGTGTGGAAACTTGGGATGGGATGGCTTGTGAGAAAGGTGGATGAAAGCAAAGCCTGGTGGGATGAAAGCTCTTATCTAAAAGGAAGCTGAAATTTTTCTGTGATGACTTGACTGGCTGGCAAGTATATATGCCAGTGCAAATATTCGCTGATAATCATGATGGGAAACTTGGGATGGAGTGACAGGACAAGCCAAGAGACATTTGTGAGAATAAAGTGTATTCTCACACCATTTGTGAATATAAAGTATCAGCTGGAAGAGATAATCTTGGTGCAGAGAGAGTAAGAAGAAATTTTCCTTAAACTGCAGAGGCACCAGAAGTAGCTGGAAAACACAGTAAAGAAACAGTCCTTGCAAGCATTGCAAAAAATAGCTAAGGATGTGGGTGTAATAACTTTGTATAGGTCCTCTTCAGGAGATGCTCAAGCATCATATAAAACCACAACAAGTAAACATAAATGAGCTCCTGCATCACCAGAAGGAAAGCTATGTCAGGGGAGCTAGTTTGATACTGGAAGCCAAAGTTTAAGCAAAACTGTTTTCCTGAGACACATGTCTGGCAAAGTTGACTGAAAGTTACGGGTCCAGAAATGTGGAGAAAACCATGGACCAAATGTGTCTGAAACAGTTCCTGCAAGATCCTCTGATGGAAGTTTTGATCGGGTCTGGACTGACTGAAACGGGGGAAAGAGCAGTGGCCTTTCCAGAGGACGGAGGGGCCAGGTGAGATTTGGAAGGGATTTTGAGTCAGTGATTCTCACCTGAAATGGAGCTGAACTTCATTAATGGGTTGACTGGAGAGCCGTATCATTATCTGCAATGGAGATAGACTGGGGATCGAGCAGCTACCTGACAGTTAATGTTGGGAGAACATTTCTGCAACTCCTATCAAATCTATTGCACTCGGGATAGGTAAAAGGTCATAGCTTGGAGTTTTGAGGGGTGCTAATTGGCTGACTCCGTCTCTGGCTGATCCCTAGATCATTTCCAGCTGTAATGCTGCAGGAGCAGTATAATGTAGACATGATGATTCATCACATAGCCTTAGCTGGAGAAATGCGTCGACTTTTGTATAGCATTCAGTAGTCTTAATTCTTGAAGTGATCCTTGGTCACTTAAAGACCGTATCCTAAGGTCCTTGTCCGAAGGACTAAAAGTCCTTGGTCTTTTAACGCCTCTCTGTTCTCTAGCATGTCATGTTATTAAAGGTCACAGCTATATCCGGCTGTAATTTATTAAGGCTTAATAAATTATTAGTGGATATTTTAACAAGTTGTTAATACGTAGTTACATTGATCAAGAGTCAGAAAGTTTCTTTATAACAATGGCTTATAATGTGTTAAAACACTCTTTTACTGATGTGGCAGATACCTGTCAACTAGTTGTACTACTTGGCTGTTTTAGAAACTTAGTTAAAATGTTAACTGCTTGAGAAATGTTGGCCGTAATTTAATTTCTGGGTTTATATTCTGGCAAATGATGGCTTGCTTCAACCATTTCTCAAGTAATCATCTTAATACCACTGTAGTATAGTATTCTCAGGAGTGGAAGACACTGTGAAATAAAATGCTGCAGGCCATTCACGCTTCTGCTGCCTAGCTGGGAAAATATTTTTATATCTATATATTTATATAGATATATTTATATAAATATATTTTTTACTCTATACAAATCAAGTGCCTTTCTGACTGAACTCTTAAACTGTCAGTCTTCAAACCTTAGCAGTTATACTGTTTCATATATTTTTATTCAGAACCTCTTCTAGCACTTCTAGGTAGCTGTATTTTGGATTGTTAATGCTTTAACAAGGCAGTAGTTTGGGCTACCGTTGAGAACTGGTAGTCATCGCTTTACGCATTGAAGTTGTACAGAGTTCATCCTTCTGTTATGAGAAGGTTTTTGGCTGAAGTCATATATTTTTGACTGAAACTCTCTGATTATAGAAAATTGGTAAATTCATTTTTTGGAACAGATCCACAGCTGTATTTGTGATGTTCTATCAAGTTGACTGTATTTTCTCTTCAAACTTGATTTTACAGATCCCTTGAAAAAAAATAGTTTTAATCAGTGTTACATCCTGTAATATATTTTTTCATTTGTTCTTGGTTTTAACTGGTATTCTTATTTATGAGGAAAATGAAAAACGTTGTGAGTGGAGAATGGTGAGAGAATTGTGGGGGTTTGACTTTGTGAACGTTCATTCTGACAACAGTAGAGAATTATAACTCTTTGTTTTGAGCGAGGAACGATTAAGAGGATGCTGGCAATATTTCATTCCGAGGATGGACAAGAATATTCTGATTTATCTGGAAATAGTTTTAATTCCTCATGGCTATGTGGCATCAAGCCTGCCGAACATCACTCGCTGCTGCACTCCAGGTCAGTCATTTGACAGAGAGCTGCTAGGGTTTTGTAAGCTTTTAGCACTTGGCAATTGTGCTTCCCTGTCTCCTCTCTGTGTCTGAGATCATCTCTGTTTAGTTTTGTAAGAGTTTTTTGGAAATTACCTGCTTGTTCGTTACTTGAGGGAACCTCTTCAGAGTAAAATCTGTCCTGTAACTGATTTTGCAAACCCTAAAGTAATGTAACAGCAATAATTAATTTAAAATAGGAGTTTTCTTTGATTTTTGTGTAGATGCCAGCATCTACAGAGGCCAGCATTTTGTCTCCTAGTTTGCTGTGCAGAAGATAACTCAAATTAGCAGATACTATTTTTATAGTGTAAAAGTGGTTGATGTTTGTCCCTTAAGGCAATTGTGCTTATGTATTAAAGAAGTTAAAAGGTAACAGCTTCTGTGTACACCGCATACTGATTTCTTCTCTATAGTCATTTTTTCCCTTCTCAAAACAACCCTGACGTAAGGAGCAGGAGTGGCTCCTATTTGCATGTGCAAACTGTGAAGCCTTGTGTATTGGACAAAATAAAAGGAAGACGTGACTAACAGCTGTGGTCCGGACAAGTCCCCACTTCATCCTCAGCAGTTCCCATGGGCTCTGAGTGAGTTTCCAGTCTCTTCTCATCCTCTCTCTAGGGATGTTAGACAAAGATATGGATACAACCCCAGCCTAGGGCAGGACGTGGCGAAAATCATTTGATGCTTGTCCTTCTTATAATTTTTTTTCTTAAAGCTTTATAGAGGTTAGAGTAGAAATGTTATCATGCTTTGTGGTAGTTTGCTTTTGAGCTGGGGTGCCATGATTTCACCTCAGGACTTGCGTGTGAGGCTTCTGTGCTTTAATTCCCACCTACTGCCCGTGGGGCTTTCTGGATTTACACCATCACAGGAAACAAACACGGTGAGGATGAATCTGATGGGGATGAGCAGAACCTCATGTTGCCTGACCACGCTTCTTGCTTAACATTTTGGGAGGCAAGGAAAGGTAAATAACCTGACCTTGACTATGGATCCTGACATTTCTTTAAGTATAAGTAAGCAAATGAGCTTTCCAGAAGCAGCTGTAAGGAGAGGGACTTGAGTGACAGACGTTAACTGAGAAGATGTTGGTATCTCCAGACTCATGATTTTTTGGTTTAACCACTAGGACTTGTCTCTATGCAAACACATCTTTGTCATTGAATTTGGTTTTGACCTCCTTTAAGTTGCTTCTTTTCACTAGGTATCTTAGTTGCTTCTCACTAGATATCTTATTTGTGGAAGATGAATTAAATGTTTCAGGAATTAAAGTCTTGCTGCAGTTGGGAATAGCCATTCAATATCCACATGTCACCCAGTATAAAATGATGTCATTTTCATACATATGCTGAATAATTCATGTTACATATAGAAATTTCAAAGTTCCATGTTGGCATATACCGTTCAGGAGAACGATGTTTCAAGTTACATCTTTTCCCAGGCAGAGGATAGACCCAAAGTCACGTTTCAAACTATTAATGCAATGTTATTTTCCTAAATGCATCATTAAGTGCTGGTATGGATTTCCAGTGCTTTTGGTCAAATTGTGATATAAGTGGACAGTTCTATTGAGCAATCAAGTAATTGATAATAGCTTTACTTTCCTGGGGGATATATGCGGTTGTCCTTGTGTCACCCCAAAACTTTAAACTGTGTATTTCATTTATTTGCTGGCACCTAACTCTCTGCTCAGTGCATAGTTCCTACCATATTCTAATATTGTGAATTGTGTAGTGTATTTAAGCCAAGAGTTGAAAGAATAGTTACTACAACTAACAAATTGCTGCAGTAATTTTTTTAAGGACAGATACGAAAAGGGACATTACTGGAAATTAGGATGATAGGAAAGATACACTGCATTAAATTACACCACCTTAGTAGTTTTACCATTTCTAAAAGGATACACAGGCAGCTCTATCAGCTTAATAGAGCAGTGTTACAGTGCAGTTCTCTCTTCGTTTTGTACCTGTCACTTTGTTGTAGTGCTACGATGGCTTCTCTCAGTTTGTCTGTTCATCTTTTTTTAAAAATATATTCAGAATCTGCAGCAAGCTCCTTCTTCAAAAGTACAAAGCTCTTTTTTTTTTCTAGTTTTGAAGTAAGCTCAGCTTTTGGTAAGGTCTGATGCATCCTCTCAATTGAAACATTTAAATGTAGTACTGTAAACTGCTAGGACTCAAAGAAATAGCAATAAATGAAAGCAATTGAAAAATAATGCCGAATATATCTGTATTTTGTGTAGTTTTGTAAATAACTTCATAAAAAGAAGCAATCGTTTAGTATTTTAAAACCTGCATATCTACTTTCTTGGTGGAAAAAAAATTGATGGATGCTGGGTATGCTATGGCACTTTCTTCATCTGCACATTAAAATGTATATTTTCACTTTGGATTGTACAGAAAACTTTTTCATAGAATTAAAGTTAAATTAGGTGTGACAATTGATCATGATTAATCACCAGTTATTTGCTGAAATGGTTTTGTTTCTCAGTGTTGAAAAATAGGATTCTGCAAGGAATTATACATAGTGGGAAACATCAACCATATTTTTATAAAATCTGAAAGATGGGAAGATGTCATGTTAATGGATGCTTGTGTGTTTTATTTGGAGGTTACAGTGACCTTTCTTTTGTTACCTTAAAAACAGGTAGTGAGGTGGAGAGAGAATCATAGAATTTTGGTCACAAGATGACTGGCAAGTCAGACTGCCCAGAAAGCACCATGTCTGTGAGAGTTTTTCATGGCCTCCCATCATTGCTCGGTGCAGACACCAAGGGTAAAGGAGAAATATTAAGCTGGGTGCAGGTGTAGTTTGATACAGGCTTCTAAGAAAGGAACTGTTGTGTGTTTCTGAGCATCCTGAGAGCTATAAAACTTATTAAAGGCAAAATGAGTCCCAAGAGCCATGAAAGAACCTTGAAAAACTTATTTTATGCTCCCCTCAGCTTTAGCTTCAGAATGAACAACGTAGTAGGTGAAGTACTAAGTGGATCAGTCTTTTTACCAGCCTGGATCTTGACATAGGAGTTGACATTGGAAGACCTTTCCTACTTCAGTGACTCCCAAGTTTGCAAGGACTTAATAAAAAAATTACGAATATTCACTGTTTCTGTACATGCACAAGTAGTGTTTGGGCACAGATTAAGTACTGCATTCATTTTGAAGGAAGTTATTAAACCATAAAATATAAAATTGTGACATTTTACTTGCTAACAGTTTTTAACACAGTAATTTTTACTATGCCACAGATGGAGGAATGCTGTAGAGAAGGTGTTCAGGTGAAATTCTAATTGGGGGTTAAATAATTCCCAGCCTTATAAAGAAGCTAAATTCCTCGGGATGAGGAAAAGTTTCAAAGATTGAGATGAAAGATTTCAAACAAGATCACATTCTGTTTTATAGTTGGTTCTTCATGAGTTTTACTTCAGAAGCCTGTGTTTTAATTATCTTCCATGTATTAGCATGAGCCATCCAGTATGTTTGCATGTGTTCTTTCAAAAGTTATTTTGATACGAATAATTTTACCTGAATTTTGTGTATATTAATTAGTCTTGTAGGGTTTGATTCTCCAAGCATCTGCATAAGTATTTGAAAAAGCACACCCCAGTGAAAATACTGCTGCAGCTTGCATCTTAATATAAATAGTAAGACTCATTGGAAAAAATCACATTAAAATATGTATTGAGAATATTGTTATTAAAGGATAAATTTTAGGTTTGGTGGGGGTTTATTTGTTTGTTTGAGGTTTTGGGGACTTTGGGGGGGGTTGTTTGATTTTGTTGGGTTTTTTGTTTGCTTTGGTTTGGGTTTTTTTTTTGTGGTTTGGTTTTTTTTTTTCCCCAGAAAAAGCGTGTTGCTGTCATTCCCACTTCGTTTCTTCAGAATGATGGTGATAGTGTGACTCTGATAACTGTGTTAACAACTGTGAAATGCAGGTCATTACGGAGATTAGGCTGGCAGCCAGTTGCGTCCTTATTGCCTGTCAGTCTTATGTGCTTGGTAAACTATGAAGTACTGCAAGAGATGTAGCTGTATGTTTTAATATTTCTTGAAGACTTCTCAAGGATATTGTAATAAGCTAAAACAAATGTTTCTAATGCTGCAGTAGGGTTCTCAATTGGATAGAATATGTAACCATACAACTGTAGATTTCCATCGCCAGAAATGATAAATGATAGTGGTTGGAGTCGTTCTCATGCGAATGTAATTAGTGGCAGGAAAAAGAAGCTCTTAATTATGCATTCTGCTTTTGTCTTTTTGGTGGCTTTGCAGCATTATGCTTACATGCTAGTGTGACCATCTTTTGTATTTGTTAAAAACCTGTGTACCGTATTTATGTGGCTATTAAGACAGCGAACATGTATTTGTAGGCTAGACATTTGGATCAATATACACATATACACGCACATGAACACACATGAACACACATATGGCGTGCACATACATACTGATTTGTGTTCCTGCATATCCTGAGAGATATGAAACTTGTTAAAAGCAAAATCAGTCCCAAGAGAATCAAACTACAATGCAAGAACCTTGAAAAACTTATTTTATGACACCTGTTACACTCTGAGTTGCTGTTGCAGAAGCATGTGCTGAGCACTAGACCAACGTTTGATGTATGGCAAGTGTCTTATTTGTCAGTCCTCACGAATCCCCTTGCCACATCTAAGTATGTATATCCAGTCCAACTGCAATAGATCAGGCACTACTACATCTTCAGGTTCCTACATTAGAAAACATTCTCATGCATATAGATCATAGCGAGATTTGGCAAAAGTATTTAGTTTGCAGTTAGGGGCTTCTGCAAATCATCCTTCAACTTGCAAATATTCTGTGGTTTTAGTTTTTCATACTTTCTTTAAGCAAATTTCTTTTGAAACAAATAGTAGGATTTTTACTGTAAGTTTTATGAATTCAGATTTTCAAAACCTTCTTCTCAAAAAGAGCTCAAGTTTCACACTTCTGTCTCCTCTGCAAGACTTCAGGAGGCTAGGACATGTTGCACATCAGATTTCTTTTTGCTTTTATTTGAGATTGACAGTTCTGTGAATGCCAAAAAAGCACCTTGGCCTGTCCTCTTTTTTATCAGTGTTGTGGTTTCATTATCTATCGCCTTTTCAAGTCCTGTGTAAAAATCTTCATAATTGTCCTGGTGATTCAGACTTCTCTAAAGATTGGCTTCCAGAGAGGAAGCTTATTTGCAAGAGCTGTAGACCTTTGAGCCTGTGCTCTGGCTCTAAGTCTTTTTCAGTGCAACACTCTGGAAATTCCAGTGCTAAAGAAAATGGCAGTGATGAAACTTTTTCTGTATTATCATAGAATCATAGAATGGTTTGGGTTGGAAGGGACCTTAAAGATCATCTAGTTCCAACCCCCCTGCCATGGGCAGGGACACTTTCCACTAGACCAGATTGCTCAAAGCCCCATCCAACCTGGCCTTGAACACTGTCAGGGAGGGGGCATCCACAACCTTTCTGGGCAACCTCTTCCAGTGCCTCACCACCCTCACAGTAAAGAACTTCTTCCTTACATCTAATCTAAATCTACCCTCTTTCAGTTTAAAGCCATTACCCCTTGTCCTATCACTACAGGCCCTTGTAAAAAGTCCCTCTCCAGCTTTCCTGTAGGCCCCCTTCAGGTACTGGAAGGCTGCTATAAGGTCTCCCCAGAGCCTTCTCTTCTCCAGGCTGAACAACCCCAACTCTCTCAGCCTTCCTTCATAGGAGAGGTGCTCCAGCCCTCTGATCATCTTTGTAGCCCTTCTCTGGACCTGCTCGAGCAGGTCCATGTCCTTCTTATGTTGGGGGCGTCAGAGCTGAATGCAGTACTCCAGGTGGGGTCTCATGAGAGTGGAGTAGAGGAGGAGAATCACCTCCCTCGACCTGCTGGTTATGCTTATTTTGACGCAGCCCAGGATACAGTTGGCTTTCTGGGCTGCAAACGCACATTGCTGGGTCATGTTGAGCTTCTTGTCAACCAACACCCCCAAGTCCTTCTCCTCAAGGCTCCTCTCAATCCACTCATCGCCCAGCCTGTATTTGTGCTTGGGATTGCCCTGACCCACGTGCAGGACCTTGCACTTGGCCTTGTTGAACTTCCTGAGGTTCGCATGGGCCCACCTCTCAAGCCTGTCAAGGTCCCTCTGGATGGCATCCCTTCCCTCCAGCGTGTTGACCGCACCACACAGCTTGGTGTCATCAGCAAACTTGGTGAGGGTGCACTCAATCCCACTGTCCACGTCACCAACAAACATATTAAACAGCGCCAGTCCCAATACTGACCCCTGAGGAACGCCACTTGTCACTGCTCTGCACTTGGACATCATTCACCGCAACTCTTTGAGTGCGACCACCCAGCCAATTCCTTATCCACTGAGTGGTCCATCCTTCAAATCGATGTCTCTCCAATTTAGAGACAAGGATGTCATGTGGGACAAGTGTCAAATGCTTTGCACAAGTCCAGGTAGATGATGTCAGGTGCTCTTCCCTTATCCACCAATGCTGTAACTCCACCGTAACAGGCCACCAAATTTGTCAGGCATGATTTGCCCTTAGTGAAGCCGTGTTGGCTGTCACCAGTCACCTCCTTATTTTCCATGTGCCTTAGCATAGCTTCCAGGAGGATCCGCTCCATGATCTTGCCAGGCACAGAGGTGAGACTGACTGGCCTGTAGTTCCCCAGGTCTTTCTTTTTTCCCTTTTTAAAAACAGGGGTTATGTTTCCCCTTTTCCAGTCAGTGGGAACTTCCTCAGACTGCCACTACTTCTCAAATATGATGGATAGTCAGTTAGCCACTTCATCCGCCAGTTCCCTCAGGACCCACAGATGCATCTCGTCAGGTCCCACAGACTTGTGCACCTTCAGGTTCCTTAGATGATCTTGAAATTACAGAAATAATATGGAAATATTCTGTAGTATGTTTAATTACTAAATTCATTTTAACAGCCTCTAGGTATTTACCAGTTCTGAAAATATGGCCCATCTCTAATTATGTACTTGAAGGAATAACTTAGTCATCTTCCCCCTCCATATAAAATAATTTGGACTAATAAATGTAATATTAGAAATCCGTAGCATGCGTAAGATTTAGACACGTAACTGCTATTGTTCAGCAGCTCTACATCTAAAATGTCTGAACAGTTTTTTAAAAAGTCTCTTTCTGAAGGAACTACTCACTCAAATATAACAAATGCTGGGGAAAAGTTCTTAAACCATAAATACTTCTTTTAACAAGAAGTATGTGAAAGCTGGCAGGTGAAATCTAACAGGGTTTTTCACTGAGACTTGGGGACATAAGTGCCCATGTTACTTTTGAAAATGTTACGTGTGTCATTTAGGGCTAGATCTGCGCTTTGACGCCAAGAAAGTAGGTGCATCTCTAGTATGCTTGACCCTGAACTAGAACACAGACCTTGTGTTAGATGCCCACGTTCTCTCTGCAGTGTACAAGGAGAATTGACCATCACAAGGTAAGACCTGAGCCGGACAAGGAAGTAAGCAAGAGCTTACCTGTCACTGTCACACCACTTGCATGTATCTTGAATTAGCCAGGAGGTAACTCTGAGAATGAGGTGAGTTGGGGGATTCTCTTGGGTCTGCAGGAATATGGTATTTTCCGCCCCAGCTCTACAGTCTGTGCGTTCCTCTTCTGAAGGCACATGCCCATAGCCTTTCTTAAAAAACTTAAGTGGGACAGGGAATGGAAAAAGTCACTCTTTTCTTTGAAAATCTCTCTCTGTGTGCTCCTGTATGATAGTCCATTTCACCAGTATGTGGGGACTTAGGTTCCACTCTTTAATCATAGAGGATTCAAGCCTATACCTTCTACCTCCACATCATGAAAGAAGTCCCAGTGCCACACCATTGCAAGCTTGGCTGCGATAGTACATACTCTTTTTCTTCTCATGGTGCACAGTGGTGGCATTTGTACTAAAAGTATTGGACAAAGATGAAACACGGCAGAAGAGAAGTTGTACGCTTGCAGCTTACAGAAACTTGCCTTCCTGGGAAAAGGGCTTCTTGGCTTCTCCTTCTGGGAGTATTTCAGTGTTCCACATGAAAGAGATTGCAGATAAAACCAAATTCGTGTCCTGTCTCCTGAGATACTGCCTTAACAGTAGGTCATGTTTCCTCTAGTATGCAGTTTGTCCAATCAGTGACAAATGTTTTTCTTAAAATCCTTTAAGATCTGCTTTAATTATATATCCAGGCAGGAAAAAAAAAAATCTCTGAGTAAAGCCAAAGATATGGTAGACTTATTTAGGCAGAAGGGTGCCTGATTTCTGAGTTCTGATCGAATACTTCCAGCTGCTTTGTCTTGTCAAAAACAAGATGCAGAAACTGTCCTTTCGGGTATTATGGGACCTCACTTGACATGGAAATTGTGGTTTGCTCTCTCTAAGGAGTCTGTCATGCCTTCAGAGGCTGGTGGCAGCTAAGCAAGGATTTTTAGGATCACATTATGGGAATCTGGAGACCTAAAGGCCATTATGAAGTCTCAGTGTAGGTACCCAACACCGACGTTGGCTGTATCCCTTAGGCTGTTTTGAATCTTATTTCATATTTTACTGTACCACAGAATATTTCATATTCTGTGGTACAGTAAAAACAAATGTGGTTTCCATTGGCATTTGTCTTTATATAACGTGGCAGATGCAAACTGCATCTCTCAAAGGTTTGAAGTTTGTTGTTGTTTGTCTTCTTAAATGTTGTCTGGAAATTTGGCTGCCAACATTCAGCTGTCTGGGATAAGGTATGATGGAAATTGTATCCTTGCCAATTTAAGAATCCATGCAAGGCATTTCTGAGTATATATTTGCATAATGAAGCATAGAGGTCTTTCTATGGAATGTTTTTGAAATAATTTTGCTGTAATATATTACAGTTAATATTTATATACTGAATTTAGACCTCCCCCTCCAACTCAGGATAGCATTTAAATACACAAAACTTAACTTTATAGACTTGCTTAAATCTCACTGACTTGGTATGTTTAAGTACTACGTTGAATTATAAAATTCCTCAACTAGTTTCTTTGGAAATATTATCTATGTTGCTATAGTTTTATGGTTCTGGTAGATTTTGAGATATTGCAGTTGAAAAGGGGACTTAGCTTTGTAGAAGCTTTTTTAACTTCATTGCTCTCTAACTTCTTTAAGTTTTGGACACTTAAGTTGTAATTAGACAGTTATAATTTTCACTGTGTTATATTTTATTAATGCACAGTAATCTCAAGAGAGGACAAACCGAAATGTTCTGCATCAGAAAAAAAAGAAGTAGTGTTAAATGATGTATCCCAACAATCAGAAATTTTCAATGCGTGCGTTCCTGGGTGCAAAATTGTCTCCTTGACCTCTTAGTATCCACAAACAGAAGGAACAGTCAAAGACCATTAGAACAATCTTCTGAATATTATTGGAACAGCAGCAGGATGCTTTTCCCCACTGTAGGTGGAACAACATAGGAGTCACAGAATCCAATACGTGAATGTGTCACCTGGCTTTCCATTATTAATGCAGAACCATCTACCGTGTGTACGTTTTCGACCATGACTGTAATGCCTAATAGGAATAATGTCAAAATACTGTAATAAGCTCAAACCCAGTGAAAAGAAGAGCAAATAGATGTGTGCTTTATAAATGTATTTATTAAATACAGTGTGTTTTCTTTTAGTTGAAAAATTTCAGCTATCAGTTTTCATTTGCAGCAATGATGAATCAACAAAAGTGGAATTATGTTTTCTAAGAAACAGTAGTTTCGCACCTTTCAGAGTTAGCACATGTCCTCGCTGGGTGTAAAATAATCTCTCCATCTCTGAAAGTATTAATCAACCTATTCTTACACAGCATTGAGTGCTTGCAGCTCATTTTATTGGGCATCACTGATACTTGGCATGTATGGAAAACAATGCCTCTGATGCACGTATTAGTAGCAGTCATTTCAAGTCAGCCATCTGGGTATAACTACAGATGTTGGAAAATACCAACTTAGCCAACTATGGCATTTAAATGGACGAGGTCAGATTGCTTGAAAACTGACATAAGATGACAAAAATAAACCACCACTTACCCCATCACGTCACCCCTGTTAGCATTGGTTCGGACATTGCGCTATCAGATTTGTAATGGCGTTGCAGGATATGGCTCTTATGTTTGTTGGTGAAAAAAAGGTATGTTGTTCCTTTTTGCCTGAGAGTTCACGTGTCGTGCATGATTTCTTTGTTTCATTTAGGTTTGGAGAGGTATTCTATTGCTACTACTGAAAGTGATGCTCTAATATCATTTACAATTCACTGGAATAATTGTGAATTGTGCAAACTGCTTTGTACCTCTTCTAATTCCCACGGGCTTGATTAGCAACACATTCACTCTTATATCGGCTGAAAAAGTGATAATTACCTCCGACTTCATGAATAAAGCTGGGAAAATTCTTTTCTCACAAGTCATAAATTTGCTGAGAAGCAGAGTTAGATAGGGATCAGAAGTATTTGCATTTTCAAGGATGATTATTGCCAGTAGTTTTGACTGAAGAAGAAAGATGATTTCCCCAGATGCTGCAATGTCTTGTTTCAGCATTTTCAAAATTAGATCTTTACTCTTTTCTTTCAAAATATTTTGGAGCTTTTTACTTTAAAAAAATGTTTTTTTTCCTTAAAGAAAGAATGTTTTTAAGGATTAAATAACTTGAAAATAAAAGGAAGCATTTCATTTTGGATTGAAGATAATGTTTCGGGTTGATTCAAAATGAGATTTATTATTTGTATTATTATTGTATTATTTTGCAGCAATACCCATTTTCTTTAAATTCAAACTCTCCCCCCCTTTTTAAACTTTTTTTGTTTGCTTTGAGTTCTCAAATCTGTCACCACCCTAGCTCTAATCTAGAGTTTGTATGAAAAATCACTTGAAAGTTTCCAGCAAAATGCATGTAATTTGTTTCAGAATATGTACAATATCTCTACATAAAACAGACAATTGCATCAGAATATGTTATGGTAATATTACTCTTTACCAAACAGCTGGTTTATGTTAGCAGCTTTAGAAACACGTTCTATAAAAGTCAGATCTGAGAGAAGATTCATTGCTTCCTCCAGTTTCCTGGAGAGAGTTGCAAACCAAGAATCGGTGGTCCCCATCGAAGTCCACATTTTCAGAAGGTGTAGGCTCAGCCTTATGAGGTGGTGTATTCAGTCCCTTTTCCTGCTGCATCGCAGGCGGCTGAGCCAGGATGGCTGCTGTCGTGGGGTTCAGAGAAGTCTCTTGGTCTCTACAGTCTCGTGGAAGATGAGAATCGGCCGCATCCATCATGAATGAAAGCCGAAGTAATTGCTCTGATGTGCTGCAGATCAGTCTGTATTCATTCGGTTGAGTAGTAATTCCGAAGGTTAAAATGATTGCACTGAATATCAGTTTTAATTGTATCCCTTCTGATCAGACAGCCGTTGAAAGAAAAGGGACTGTTGGTTTATATAGGTCCACGCAATGGCCTGTGAGGGCAACTTCATCGTGTTGTTGAGCAGGTTTTAGATGTGGAGATGCTGAAGTGAGTGCTTCCTTCTCTGCCCTCGTTGGAGCCCTTCCTGCCTGCGAGGGGGTCCTCAGAGCTTCTGTGTGTAAGGCAGGGATGGCTCGCCTTGCTTAACCTCTTCACTATTCCCACTGAAATTATCAAGTTTTATCCCAGCTGTTTGATTAGGTGGATGCAATTTCTCTTCTGGTAAGTAGAGGTTGTTGTGTACCTAAACAGCTCACGTGAAATGCTTCTAACCGTGCTGTATTAACTTTCCAATAAATAATTTTCTGTTTAACAGCCTCTGCACAGAAAACAGTTCAGATCTCCCTGGGGAACAGGCAAATGAAGCTATTACTGGGTACACTTCAGATATATTTTCCTCTCTATTCTGTTCTCCTGTCATCTCACGTAAGCTTTTGTGCCTGCATGTACTTGTCAGGTCACATATTCTGCAGTTGAGAACATATGAAAATCCTTAATTTAAAAAAAAAAAAAAGTGCTATTGCATATCAATTGGGTATCTGCCGAATGACTGCGTGCCAGCTGTATGTGTTTGGGGAATGCCGGTGAGTGACCTTGCGGGCAACGCAATTTGTGTTCTTGCCCGTTTGTACTTTTCATCTGCCACCTCACATCCCAGGATGCAAACCCCATGTTTCAAACTCCAGGTTTTCATTATTGACTTCAAAGTACAACAAGAAGGTAGTGCATCCTTGGGAGGTGACGTGGATTGTTTATTTTTTGCAGTTAAGAGAAATAAAAGTGTAGTAAATATTTCATGATGTTCCTACGAGCACCAGGAAACTCCTACCACCTACAGAAATAAATTTCCTGAAACAGAAATAGTTGTGCATCACGCTTTAATACACAGATTTTTTGTACATGCCTCTTCCATGTATCTTTGTTGTGCATGGCTGGAGCTGGGCAACTTCAGACAACTTAATTCTGCTAGAAATTGAAACAGCTGAGAAACTCAGGGAAAAAAACACAGAATTGTAATGCCATGGCCTTTCCAAGAGCTGTGCTTTGAAACAGTTGTAGCAGCAGTTGTTCCATTTTGTAGTGGAAGATAAACATGCTCCTGCACACACAGCGGGTTGTGCAACCCTGTTCATGTAAACTGTTAGTCATTTCCAAGCACTGGAGAAGATGGAGCTTCTGCCTTGCCCTGCCTTTTCCTGAAGGCTGCAGGAGGAGATGTTCACCTCCGTCTGTGTTGAGTGCAGGCTGAGGGAAATGGATAGCTCTGTGTTTCCCAGGGGACGAGAAAGCGTTCACTTGCATTTGCCAGTGACTACACCCATGCTTTGTCCCTCCTCCCCAGGGAGACTGCCTGTTCCCGGTGGTGGCTTCTTACAGTCCCCTTCCCACGTGTTTTCAGAGGTGAAACCTGCTTCTTCCAGCCTCTTCTCTCTGCTTTGGTCTTGGTCTCTGACTGTGGTCGTGGCTCTCCCTCCCTTATTTGCTGGTTCATAGGGAAAGACGCTGGCAATTCATTCATGTATTACGCGAGAATTATGCACACGCTCATTCGTGTCCCTCAGCAGGCTGGCATAGCACTGTGTCTGCTTATACGGAGGTAAGCGTGGCATAGATAGCAAAATACAGCACCGGTTTCTTTATCACATGTCTGCCTTCAAGGACAGTGCAGGAATGACTTTTATGGTTGTAAAGGTCCTGTCCTTAAATGTGAACCGCTTTAGGATGGGTTTTCTCCCATAATTAGTTTGGAATTTTATAGAGGTTTTGGGGGGGTGCTTTATAGAGTCTCCATCTGTGGTACTCTTTGTGCACCTACTACTAATTAGTGTCTTTATTTGTGTGTTCCTGGCTGACCACACAGTCCATACTTTCCCAAACTGAGATGCGTATCCCTTTCACGCAGGCATTTGCTAAGCCCGTGATAACTCCCCAACACCTTTCTGGCCAAATCTCATTGTTTATGTGCAGCTCATCCACTCGTCTGGTACTGTGTAGGAGACTGACCCCTCTCATCTGTCCAGCGTGAAAGTACGAGTGCTGCTGGTGGTGCCTCGCTGGCATGGGGTTGAAGAAGGGATGCCGGAGCCTCTCGTGCTCCTTTGGGCTGGGCTCGGGACTGGGGCTGTGCCAGGGGCACCGTCTCCAGCCTTGCCAAGGGTGGCTGCAGTCCCGGTGACGCCAAGCCACAGTTGTGTTTCATGGTGCTCTCAAATGGCTTACAGCCAGTCAGCACCGCAGCTCACTGCCGGAGGCGACCTGGCCGAAACAGTGTGCCCTCGGTGGCGTGGCCAGGGGCATGTCCTCCCTCTGACCATCTCCCCTTGCTGTCTGCCCGTCCCTCAGCAGGGGCTGGCTGTGCCTCCCTGCCACTCTCTGGCACGCCACAGCGCAGCTGCCCTGCTGCCCAGTGCATCAGGGCTCCTGCCTCACCTTCAGGTAACTTTCTCAGCTCTTCAGCGTCTGTTCTGGGGGCTCGGGCAATTCCTGCACGGCAGCGTTGTGCATTGGTGGCTTTCACAGCGCTGCAGTTCAGCAGTGATGGTTACCTCTGTGTACCTTTTAATTTGTTTTCATGGGTCATAGACAATGTGTATCCATGGAACTGGCCACCTGATTCCAGTTAATCTCACTGTTTATCACTGTTTGCTGTGGTTATCTTCAATGTACCAGTCAAAGACTTAAAACAAAAAAAGTCTGCAGTGATCCTGTAGTATGACTTGTGTAACACAAGCCTCCGATTTCCCTAAATTAAGGAATTAATCCTATTTAAATTTGAGCAGCCTGTAGATAAATATTGATCTCAATTTTAAAAAATGTTTGGTAATGGAAAACTGACATGATTACAAAAATGTTACTGAAAATCAGTATGGATGATCTAGAGAGCTTTTTGGCTTAGCTGTTGAATTGAAGTCATCCAGACCTGCTAATACCGGACTGCCTATCTTGCTAACATTGTTTAACGTCATTCTAAGTTATTGTTGGATTAGAGATACTCTTTTATCATTATCATGATATATTATGTCATCCAGCGTTTTCTCAGCTACAGAAGAGAAATATTGTAATCGCCACTTCTTTGTTTGCATTATACTTGGTAAGCCATATGACAATCGTGATTCTTTTTCCTAAAATACTGCACGGAGATTTTGTTGTTTTTTAATTCTGCTAATCACAAACTTTTTCTTGAATCCTGTAAACTCTTATAGCAGTTCTCTATAGCTGATAGTTTGTGGCTTCTGTGCATCACCATCTACTTCCACTTTCTCCCATATCAATGGAATATCAGTGGCTCATAAACTAGGAACAGCATTTCTAGATGGTGTATCATCCGTTAACCTGCTCTTGCTCACACTTCCTTTCCAAAAAAAGGTTTAATTACTCATTTTAATTATCTAATCATGCTTTTCTTATCACCCCAATATTTTTATTATTATCAGCTTAAATTTTTCGCTATATGTTAATTGTTCTGACATCTCCTGTCTAGCACACAGATTTCTAGTTGTGATGCAGACACAGTATCTTCTCTTTCCATATTTAGGAATTTCAAATAAAATTGTTTCTCAAATCTTGATTTTTATGCTAGATGAATATTCATTTGTTCTCTCTAGCCATTCTCCTTTTTGGTGTTAGTTTTATTATCCTGATTGACCTATTTCTTGCAAGGTTGGCTCCCCTTCTGCTGAGTTGGAGGGCATCTGGGTTATCAGCCTTTTTCCTTAAGAAGATGGGCCATGTCCCACACAAGCAAACCCTTCTGCCTTTGAGGGTTGCTAACACATCTGTTCGCTGGGTTAATCTTGGACCACGGGGAAGCCTAATAATGTTTCAAGATCAATGGCGATTTGGGAGGATGTGCTATAGGGAACAGATGTTGCATTTGGATATTCATCTCAGTGCATCCCTGCGCTGGCCGACAGTTCCAGTGTATCTGAGTTGGACCCACACCAGCTGGCTTTTATCCAGATGCCAGACATTTGTCTAAGTAGAGGGTGAAAAACTGCTGGGCATCTATGAGAGGTGACATATCTCATCACACCAGGGGTGCTGCAGCCCAGACCTCACCAGGCATGCCTGCGGCTCTCCATGGGAGCCGTGCTGGGGGGAAAGCAGCCAGGTGCAGACGCCCTGTCTTTGCCCATTGCCCTGTGGGCCTCAATGGCTTCAATGATTTTATCCTGGTCAAAGGCACAAATCTTCACTCAAAATGGCTGACTACTGCGTTTTGTACTCGTTGTACCCAGAATGGGGAGGCTGGAGCTTAGCTGTTACTTCACAAGATTTGGTTTACACAAACTGCATTTGCTTCTGTAGCACAGTGTTTTGCATGAAAACAATAAGCATTCCTATGGAGGTCTGCATTGCTTGTGAATGGATAGTAATTTCCAACTGCAGGGAGTTTTTATTGAAATTCCCTGATTGCTACAAAATCTGCAAAGGCTGCACTGTTGCCTTTGAGTGGTTTGTCTACTCTCTTAAAGAAGACCCCCACCAAAAAAAACCCTGCGTCTGCCAGGCTTTCCTCTCAAGGAAATACCAGCAAATAATGCATTTCTGTCATAGTTTTCAATTTCAAGAAAGCTTGCATTTTGTGACTGAAGAAGGTGTGCCGTTGAACCTTTCTGTATGTTGGCCTGCTGGAGGCAGGAGCAGCATGGCCAAGCAGGGTGGAGACAAGAGGAAGGATGGCTTAGTGCAGGGCTCTAACAGACACAACCCTCAGTTGGAAGAGCTGAGGGTAACCTGAATAGATACACTGGTGTAACAGAAACGGAGGAAGGGGCAACCATAAAAACATAAATTGCTGCCTGTAAGTGCCATTGACTGTGTAATACACCAGCATGACAACTCGGGGCTCGGCACGCTCTGAGCTTGCAAGAGCCCAAGTGCAGTGGGAGGCATGGCGTGCACTACAGGGTACGGAGCCATCCAGCTTAGTGCAAAATGAGCTGTATCTGTTCACGATCCTGCTGTTTCCTCTTGGATCTGAGTTAACATTGGCTCTGGCAACCTCCATGCACTCAGAAACAGTGACTTTAGCATAGGCTGGCGCCTACAGCTCAGAAGAACGTTGTGGCGATTTAATTTCTTTTTGCTTCAGAGAAGGCAATTGGAATGAATTAATTTTTTTTTTTCATAAAAAAAGTGATACTCCCTTTATACCACTCCTTGCCTGCTATATTCTGTAATAGGCCTTCCTGACTTTAATTGTGAAGATCTGATGCTCCCTGAGGCTGAAGGATCAGTACAGCCTTTGGGAGCGTGCGCGTAGGCAATCCTCCTGTCAGGTGGAGGAGTAGGTCTAGAGAGCGGCCACCTCCCTGGCGGGGGGCGAAGTCGGACATCCCAAAGCCCTGCGGCTGGGGGACCGAGGAGGTGACCTGTGTCTCCTATTTGAAACCTTATAGCACATGAAAAGACTGAATCTGTAGTTACGTTGCTTGGGGATGGAGGGCTGGGTTTTAAGTTGTGGAGACTGTTGTGCAGGAGAAAGGAGGAGAGGAAGCTGAAGAAAGCAGGAAGAGACTGTCTGTAACAGTGTGAGTAGCTGCAGGCTTTCTGGTTTTGTTTTGTTAGGGGTTTTTTGTTGTTGTTGTTCCAAATAAACCTCAGACCTCTTTTTCAATTAGCCATGGAAATATTTATTTGGACCCCACAGTCAAAGCAAGTGGAAGCTTTAAACTTAATAGTTTTGTAAAAAGCCAATAGAGAAATTAGCAGATTGACTCCAATACCACAAGTCATCTTCTAGCACCTTCCCTTCTGCATTTTACCTCAGGTTGAGGACAGAGCCTGGCCTTGGATGATCTGAGGAGCTAAGTCTTCGTATCTGAAGACAATACAATCATGTTTCTTCTCCTCTTCCTACCTCCCAAACTCTTGGTCCCACATCCGGGGGACCTTGGCTCAAGTCCTCCCCCAACTGCAGAGCCAATGAGCAGCACAGAGTATAGTGCTCACTACGGTGTTCATGGCCTCTCCTGGCAGGGCCACATCAGCGGATAGCTGAGAGGTTCATGGTACATAGTTTTTCTGTCAAAGGTGAGCTCTGCTGTCAGCCAAATTTCTAAATTTGTAGCCAGCTTGCACACTGGTGTATGCACCAGTTCGCTGGGTCTGTGTTCAGGCTAGACTCGTGTGTGTTGCTTGCTGGGAAGGTTGTGGTAGATGAAGAGAAGAGGAGAAGTACAATAGACATAGTTGGTCCAGTTAAAGAAAGATCTAATAATACAGATCTACAAATATGATCTTGTTGAAATTTACTTTACAGCAAGTTACTAAAATTTGATTTTATGACTTTGTTGGTCTAGGGTGAATAGTGATGAGCATGATTAGATGGGGAGCTGCATTCAAAAGCCAGCCCAGGGAACGAGGGCAGTCTCCCTCCCTCCTTCATGCTCGTGTTCCTGGGGAGAGGTGGTAGCTAGACACCAAAGATGAAGGCAGGCTAATGAGCAGTATATTTGAAGAGACCAGGGGGAAGTCGGAGATATAGTTATCTCTGGTAGCTTTAGCAGGAAAGTTTTAAAATACCATTTTTTTTCCTAAAAACATTCTTAGCAGCAGAGATCATCTGTTTTCAGATTGTCAGCTTGCTCCCGCAGCCTTGAAAATTTCTGCCTGTTTTAGTGAATGTTTCAGATAGCTGTAATAGAAAATGTGCCTACTATGGGGCTGGGGAGGGTGATGTCGCCTGCTATGGGGGGAAAACAGTGCTTCTGGGTGGCAGTTACAATTCTAAGTCCCAGTAAGCCATAAGCTTGATCTCTTGCATAGGCTTATGTGGCTGCACACATTAAAAAAACCCATAATCTCCAAATAGCATCAAATGCAGCAGTCCAGATGAAACATGGGTCACTACGTAGCTGTACTTTGTTCTGCACGGGGTCTTCTCTTTCGATGTAGTTCAAGATCTCTCTCCTGTTTGAAGCCCTTCTGGGAGGACACATGTAATTGCCTGCAGGATCATTTCTCCTTTTTGCTAACTGTTCTCAGCAGCCGTGTCTGACAGCGGGGAAAAACTCCATGACAAGTGGAGCTGGGTCAGTGCCGGCCATCAGGCTGTGGTGAATTGAACCTAGATTAACTGAACTTGTTCCTGCAAGAGCTGGAAATGGTCATAAGTTGCACTTCATGAAGATCTCCACATAAGATTTAATTTCTCCAGAGTGGCTTTCCCTTGATAAGTTCTTGATAAACTCAAATTACTTGATAAATAGTTGATAAACTCAAATTAAAAAATATATTTTACAGAATCGAACTATTTTCCTTGCACAATGTTGTTGAAGAAAGAAAAGAAGAGAATAATTGTTGTTCTGTAAAACCCTAGTGATGGGTCGGATGATACACTATTTTGGGGGCATTTCTGAGGCCAGCTAAAGCAAAGATGTATTTTTACCACCTGGGGACTTTATTGCTTCATTTTTAAGTGTAGTGTCTCATAACTGGAATTAACTGTGCAGTCCTTTCCTAGGGAAAAATGTGGATTTAAGCTGTGAGCATAGCTCTGTAGACTTTTTTATTATTTAAATGCTTGGTTTCATGTTTATTTGGCTTTTGTGCCAGTATTGATACCACAATTTATTTCCTGATTTTAGCCAGTTCATATAGAACGTTTTAAAAAGCCAAATCCCTAAACCCACAAATCTTACTGTTCACTGAGTAGCTAATATGTTTTCTGTTTATGTATGATCTCACTGAATTTACATTGTAATGTTAAAGGTGATCTTTAGCAAAATCCTGTAGCTAGAAGTTGAGAGAAGCAGCTGTTATATTTAAAATCAGCACATAAAGTGTCATTAAAATAACGATAGAGGTTCACAGAGTTGCATTTTAAGTGCTGATCATCCTATCTTGTGGATGGGTTGACTGCTGTGCCTTACTCCATGGTGCTTCATGAGTTTGGACGATTGGCCTAAATTAATCGGTAAAAGGCTGGAGGTGGTAGAAATAGGAGCACAGATCTGGGTAATGTGTCACATTTGCCAAATATCTGCCTGCTGAACCCATCAGCTAAATTAAAATGTCTTTCTCCATCCTTGATCTTTGCCAGTGTCACTGTTAAGTGTAAAGTATTATACTCCATGGGGTGTCCTGAGGATTTTCAGTGTACTGACTTGAATTGGCAGGGGAAGAAAAAATTACAATGGACTAGGGATATTGTAAGTCGCATGGGGAGCTAGAAAACTACCAGAGTTGGGGGTTTTTTGGCAAGCTAAAATAGCAACATGAAGAAATTATGATTGACTAAGATTGTCCAGGGGAGCTGTAATTATAATCCATGACAGCTATTCTCTGTTCATTTAGCCAAGATTTCATAAAACGACTCAGTCAGTCAAATCAGCACCCATACCTTTACGAATGTGCACTGCTCTGTTGTTTATCTGCTCGCAAATTCATTGTTTTCCATAATACACTAGAAAAGGCTAAAATTTGTGTGAGACTGGAGATTAATTGCAAAGAATGCATAAATGGTTAGGAAGTTTTTAAATTTTACAGTAAATTAGGGCAGAGAAGGGAAATTAAGAAAATAAAGTTGAGGTTTTTTTAAATGGAAAGCCTCTACAATGGTGGTATTTGCCCGTAGCTCACTGTCTATACGCATGAACGGATAGCAGCCTCTTCTCTTTCAGGACTTCGATGCACTTTAATAGACCTTGGTCTATTTTAAAGTGTATATGAGCACATATCGGATAAAATCTTCGAAGAAAGGGATGGTAGCCCACACATCTGGGAATTTCAAAATAGATTGTGTGTTTATACCAAAATGCTGGATGATCTTTCATGGCCTTTCTATATCAAAGTGCTGTTATTCTGAAATTGGTATTGTTTTGTATCATAAATCTCTATGTTGGGAGTATTTATTTTTATGATCTTTATGAGAATAAATGTTACAGTATTCATTTTAAAAGAGACTAAAATGATGAATGTATGACTTCCAGTATCCATTTTTTGATTCTTACATAGAAATTGTGTGTCAGACTTGCACACAGCCGTGCTCACTGCAATTTGCCAGTGTATTCAGTGGGAACCCGCTACAATAGTGGCTTGTTTTGTCATAGCTGCATTTAGGAACTTAATATTAAGTTCCAGGTTTTAGAAGTGTGTTTAGAAGTGACAGGATATCATTTGTGATGGATTTTTGCATACTTTTCCTTACATTATAAAACATGATACGACATAGCCCCACAGAAAAATGTATTAATGGTGAGTACATGTCTTGATTTTCAAAATGCACTTAGAGAGCAAAAAGCCCTGCATGTGCCTGAATATCTGCCAAGCCAGGGCATGTAATCCCACTTCAGGAAAGCAGCCCAAATCAGGAGAGCATCCAACCCATGTTTGAGTCTAAAGCATCCTACTAACTTTAAATTCCCACTGCCTTTTTGTTGGGCTTTAATAGGCACAAATGGTCCCTTAAATTGACACACTTTTCAGAGCAGAGGCTAAAGAAAAAAGTTGCTCTTACTATTGATATAGTAACCAATCTGATTGAACTGAAGATATTATCCTGGCAATGTCAATGAATAGACTAATCCTTTTGTGTTTAACTTACTTGTTTTAACTTCTGATTTACTTTGAATAGATCTATTAGGAAAGGATAATGGGAACATTTTATTCTTCATCATCATTTTTATTGAAAAGAACATCATGAAATAACTTATATTATTTGTATGAAACATTACATGTATATGGATCTTGGCATGAACTTGGGGAATAGACATTGTCTGATATCTGTAGTAATTTTATTCAACTTCTAATTAACTTCTTTTTACATGCAAGGCTCAATAGACTTTTATTTTATACTGGAAGCAATCCTGAGGCTAATCCAGTCCCTGAAAAAATCATGCTAGAAGGGAAAAATTGTGCAAAACAGTGATGGTTAAAGAAATAATTTCTGTGCTGAGACTTTATGTTCACTTTGTTTTGTCTTTAGGTTGTCATTGACACTTTTATATTTTTATTCCGTCCATATAATGCTAGCAGTAACACTGTCATTTTTATCTGTGCTTCTCTGCTAAGCAGAATATTAAAGAAAGTATCTGAACCAAAAATTCCTGCATGGTTGGAAAAGTATTAAGAGTTTTGTTTCCTGAACTTCATACCTTGTTTTCAGTTCCCACTCAGGTACTTTGAGCTGGTGATGGTGATAGAAAATATATTTACAGCTCTTGCTATCTTCCTTATTCATTTGCTTCTCACAGGGAGGATCATTAGCCCAGAAGCAGAGGAGACAGCTCGGGAAGGGAAAGCAGCAAAGTATTAATTCCTGCTGTGATACTGGTCTCTTGGTGTCTCTTGCCAAACCAGCTTCTCCAGTGTTTTCTAATTTGGCCTTCTGCTATTAGGAGTAGAAACTCAAAGCTGAGGACTTTTAACTTCTGTGTGATTTCAAATCAGGCTGCTTCAGTTCTACTGTGTAATTAGCAAAGGAAATATAGCTTGTTAGAGGAGCTTGGGAGGGGATTGAGAAGGAGTTGAGAAGTGGGATTAGTCTCTTCCCATTCATCCCTCCATACTGTTCCTTCCTTTCTTTTCCTTCTGCAACCTGATTTAGTTTTGTTTTCCTCTTCTCTCCCTCTTCCTTATCTGACACACAGCATCCTATGCATTGCATATATTTATTTTCTGTTATGTTTTCTGTCAGATCTCATCTCCTTTTTTTATTCCTTCTATTCCACGTATGCTGTTAAAATGTAATGCCCCTATGAAGGGAAGGAGTGTGGACACAAGGAAGCAGGCAGAATGAATGCTGCTGTGGAACATGCAAAAGCACAGCTCTGTTATTTAGCATCCCTCGCCTCTAGTCTGACCTTATACAGGAGTATGAGGTGTAGGAGCTGCTTTCACAGAGCTGTTCAGTGGAAGCCTCTTTTGATGGCAAGAGAAACATTTTTATGATAAGCTCTGAGACAGTATGGATTCAGAAAGCCTAGGGTCAATACCACCAGCTCAGCTGCCCTACAACTCCCTCAAGGACAAGTCTGCTTGGGTTTATACTTTGCATGGAAATGGCAGGTGACTGACAACTTTGAACACCCATAAACCTCGTAAAAAAAATGAGCTTATTATTATTTTTTCTCCTAAGGCAAGAAGACAGGAATAGTAATGGAATTTTTGTGGAGTATAGGAGACGGGGGAAGAGTTAGCAAGACGTTTTATACGCCTCACAAAGAATAATTCAAGTGAGTCCTGTATTATGCGTAGTGAAAGGCAGTTCTTTCTGCTGGAAGACCTCTTTTGGTGTGTTTTAATGTGTTTATTTTTCAAAGTGACTGATGGGAACCCAGGTTATTTTTAAAGTAAATCTGCCTAGACGTTTAATTTATAGTAAGCAGTCTCCCTTCCCCCCCACCAAGCAAGACTTTTGGACCAAACAGGTTCTATTTATTTATTTATTCATTTATTTATTGCAAACTCTGCAAGGGCTTCTCGGGTTCCCAGGAGGTCCTCCTCCTATTCAGTGCTCATGCAGCACATTCACGAGTGATTCTTGTTATCAGCTTTTGCTTTCTGCTCTCTTCCGTCCACTACACCATGCCCTGCTGATGCTTCCATCCCCCTACGTGCTCACGGACCCCAATAGTAGAAGCAAGACTCCCTTCCTCCAGGGGAGTGCACCTCCTCCCCACATTCTCTTCTGAAAGGATGCACCAGGGAAGCTGAAAGCACATTGAACAGGCACTGTCCATCAGAGGAGTTAACAATACTTGTTCTGCAGTCAGCGGTTGTTGTCCTAACTCCTGTTAGGAACTGTTTTCAGAAGCATTTACATTTCTAGCCAGCCAAAACCAATGCCTATCTTCGAGCCTTTATAAGACCTGGAAGGCAGAATGTATTGGCTGTGGAGTGCAGAAACTTGCTTTTTTCAGGCTCTCGGGGCAGCCGACTGTGCCTGTTAGTCTTAATGGCTTCATTCTTCTTTGTTTAGATACTTAGTGGTGTTGCACACCTTGATAGGTATGTTCCATAATTAGATTGCAGTACAGAGTAAAGGCATCTTTTTTCTTAGGGACCTTTCAAGAGATGTGGCGCAGTAGTCTGTGATCTTTCAGGGCTTGACAGACAACAGGTTAAAGGCCACTGCCTTAACCAGCAATTCTTATGGGTCTCAGTGGCTTGCTTTGCTCTTCTTCCGTTCTCTTTGACTCTGCAGCAAAGTGCTTGCTTTGTGCAATACAGAAATCATAGCTTGGACTCATTGGCATTTTTTTAAAATACCAGTTATTTCTTGAAATACCTTAAAGATCAAACTTCTACTGTCATCTGTCAGACATCGTGCCCCGGTTATTGATATAGGTCCTGTCCTCTGTGTTTTCTTGTTGATTTGGTCAATAAAATTCCAGCTGTGCCTGCAGTTGTATCTTCTGGTTGATAGGGGTAGTGATGCTGGCTATACGGATGCTTCTTGAGATGGTTAATAAGATATTGTTGTCATCTGGATTTCAAAGCTACAGCAAGTAATTGAAAGCATTTGGTCTGTTCTTGCTTAGGAATTGCAGTTTTTATATTTTCTGTCATTTCTTATCTTGAGTGTTTCTCCCTTCCTTGCCAATGGCAGTTTACATTAATGTCTACTGTATTCTGCACCAGGCTCTCCTTTTAGAGACTTCAGATAATGAAGAATGTAATGTCTTTGTGAAATAATGGTGTGGCCTATTTGGCTTAACTTTCTTATTTCAGGAGCTTACTACAGATGTATTTCATTGACTGCATAGCGTGCAGATATTAATATATTTAGCACTTGCTTGGGTCTGAAGTCTTATACACCATGTCTTATTAATTGCCTATATTCTATTCTGGCTCCTAAAAACAGCTTGGTTTCCCTCAGTCCTTCATTGTAAAAACCTGGACAGGGCACAGACTGGCCATGATAGAGTGATCTGGACTCTGGCATTCATCATGCTGTTGGTCTGCCAAAACCAGGGCTTGTTTGACCTTCAGAACATGGCAAGTCTGGATGGTTTGTTTGAGCTTCTGCCTTAAATGCTGTGTTTCTGCAGAGTCCTTTATCTGATACTGTGTCAGGTTGGTTCAAGCTATTTTTAATGTGTGAGATTTCCTGTTATTTTTAATTGCTTTCTGCTGTCTGTTTTGAAATTATTTTACAAATCAAATAAACCCGTCATTAAAATTAAGCACATGTGCATGCGTGCGCGTGCACACACACACACACAGTGTTATGATGGATCTGAAAGTGCTGGCAATATACTGGTAATACAGAGAAAGACTTAATAATTACCTCACCGTTACTGTAGTGTTTGGACAAAAAGTATAAGTAGAGTTTTCATACTATGCAAAAATGAAATCCGTGTTTATTCTACCTGCAGTTGTGGTAGGTGATAGGTTGATGCTGTCATTGTTTCTAGGAGCTTCAGAGCCAAAGACGTCGTAAATGTGCAGCTGTGAATTCCTAAAGGAGAAGGAGTCCTGGTTAAAAAGCTTGGGGGATTGGCGCATGGAAAGATTAAAAATTATTTGCCTGCCTTCTTGAAGGTTGTGGGGGTATAATTTTTCATGTATGTCACACATCCATCTGTATCTGTTTCCTTATTGTTGTATTTTCTATAGGATTACAAAAAGCTGATTCAGACATGGGCTACATTGCATGTAGGCAAGGATGTGGGCAAGCAGTTCTAATAATTACCATTTTACAGCATTTGAGGAATACTGCAGACAATGAACTGCTTGCCCTAAATAAGCTTTGAGATTAAATAGGACTCGGGAGGCACTGGCAGATAAAGAGTATTTGACAGGTTAAAAGGCTTGCCATAAAGAACCAGATGCATGGATAGATGCTGTCTGGAGCACAGAAGGTGGCCTAGGCTTTATGCGAGCTTTAAGTAAAACAAATATGTATGTATTGTTTTGTCAACTTGACATCTCTTTTGTTACTATGCTTTGTTCCCACTCCTAAAAGCACACAGTACTTTATTTAAAAAGACTTACTTTGCACTGTGTTCAAACTTGTCACAGCTTCCAAAAACAGTGAAGTTTTGCTGACAACTGAACTTAGTCAAAGTTATAGCACAGTCTTTGTGGATATATAGAGTAAACTCTTCCAGGGTAGGGGCTGAAAGTAGGAGAGTATTTCACAAGGACACGAGGAAGGTGCCAGGTTTATAGCCTGACTCCTGAAAGAACTACATTCTGAAAGATCAGTTTTTCACTAAGCCTGAGCCATGTCAATTTGGACTAAGGTGCGTCATTTGGACTATAAATAAGTGGGGCAATCCCACTGGCATGCCAGTATAAATACACTGGTGCTGGTATGATGTTTATGCAGCTCCTAGTAGCAGTGTTAGAATTATTTTATGAATCAAATAAAGCTTGTTAGTGGGATTAAAAAGGATAACTATAATGCTGTAAATTCATACAACATATTACTAAGATGCAAAAGTATGCTTTACTCTTCATGTTGTCCACACCGGCGTTACACTTGTGCAAATTTTTGGTTTAAAGAAACCAAATGGATTCTTCACCAAATGGATATCCCAGTCAGCGTGTACACAGTGCTTTAGTGACAAGATCAGCCAGTCTTTGTTGTAAGTCATGCCCAGTAAGAAGAACTGGTGGGATCCTAGCCTAAAGCAGTAAGCACAGTAATCTGTGTGATTTCTGGAATGAACAGTACATGAGAGAGATTTTTTTATAAGATCTTTTGAAGAGGGGACGAATGTTATTAGGAGTAATAGAATGACAGTTAAAGCAAGGAAAGAAAATTGTAGTCTGATGGAGGGAACTATTTTCCAGCTGTGAGATCTGATGCATCCTGTGGAGCAGTCTCCAGAGGAAAGCAATGGAGATGTCATCACTAGAGACACACAGAGACACAAGTAGGCTGAAAAATACACGATATAATTTACTGCAGATAGCATTAGTACAGCACTGGAATGGAGGCAGGATAACTAACCTCATGAAAAAATTACCTTTCCTAACTTCTTGTCTTTGAACATAGTAGCGTGACTTTGCTTATTCTTATTTTTCCTGAAGCAAACTAAACTCCTGTTTTCTAAACAGTTTAACATATTTTACTTACTTTTTGTACAACTTCAGTGGCAGTCTCACTGTCTCAGCTATTAACCTTTATCATTGCCTTCCCCCAGCACACGTGCAACTAGCTTCTGCTTTCCCTGGCGTGCAGTAGAGAAGTTCCTAGCTGATACCCTCTCTGCCCCCAATCCATGTCAACTGTAATGCTAGCAGCCTGGGCAGATGTTCCTGATCTGCTTTGCATTATGGTCTGCACAGGTAGAAGGTGTTAGGTGTCTTCCTCGTGAGTACTCCTAGACGATCATTATTCATATACATATATACTGATGGGAAAGGGGAATATATAATTTTATTTCCCCCAATGGAAAAATCAGAAAGCTTTAAAAGAATCTAACAGCAGTTTCAAACATGACTTCTACTTTTTAATTTTCAAGCAGTAAGACTGCAGGGAAAACCTCCACCAAGGCTGGGCTGAGAAAGCACAGGAACAGTTGAAGCACAAGAAGGTTGCTGTTAAGATCTGCTGGTACAGTGGAGGTGCCATGCAGTATATGCACAGCTCAAATGACCAGTATATATTTTTCCTGTTGCATTTTAACCACAAATGTAATAGCAGATCATACCACACATTGTCTTTTGTTAATATACGGTGAAATGCTCCCCGCCAGGAAGCCAATTGCCTTTTATCCCAAGCAGGCACGGTCGTGGGCAGCCATGGCAGTCAGGAGCATGCTGGCTTAGCTTGAGGGCATCGTCCAGGAGCCACAGGATACGGCTTGGCCTCTTTTCCCCTAATCAGCTATCACTGTCTTCCCAGCCCAGCAAAATCCCATCTGGAAGAGGTAGCTGAGCCACGGGTAGAGAATAAAAGGTAATATTAAGGTCACTGATGTATTTTTAAAGTAAGTATCTATTCATAAAAGTGTTTTTCCATGAGGTGTGGTGTTAATGCCATCTGGTTTTCTGGCCCTTGGCCGCTGCCTTGGCTCAGGTCTCGCTCCTTTGCTCAACTCCCTTCTCCAGGAGCCTTGTTGGAACTTTTATCATCTTCTTGACATTGGTGTTCCTCTGTCAAGTTTGGCTCAAATATTCTTGAGGGATGCTGATTTAGCATTTACCAATGTTAAACAATATAATTGAATCTCTTCAATAATTAGAACTTCATAAAGAAAACAGTTTTCAATATTTTTTTTTTCCAAAAAGCTTATGTATGGCCCCTTCACACAATGCCAGCATGCAGCGGTACATCAGAGCGATGTGATGTTCCTAAACACACATGCAGGGAGGACAACAAAACCTTCCTATGGACCAAGATGCAACTCTTAACAAACCGTGGGTGTTCAGAACAAAAACTATAGGTTGAATATCTGGAAATGTTTCCTGTCAGTGAGATCTGTGTGACTTAGGCATTTCCTTTTAAATGAAAAAGTTTATAGCCCCATCCTCTAGAATAAGATTTTCTGCAGAAGTTATATGTACAGAAAAATTCCAGACTGTCTCACAGAGGAAAATAGTTTACATCCTCTGTTTCTTTGAGCTTTTTCACTGTCCCAGCTTCTTCAATTTCTAGCTGCTCTGGTTAAGCATCACACATTTCACTTATGTGATGCCTGTATTATTTCCCGAAACAATAAACAGAAGCTCAGGACAAGGGAGTGAAACTCACTTTGAATCCTAAAGTTATGTAACGATTCAGTAATGATTCTGGTTTATGGCATTCGCGTTTAATCCCTTAACAAATGCGTGATGCTCTATAAACAAAAAGACATATTTATCAGATTTGAAGTAGTTTGTGGTTGGGGTATTATTTAAATAGGATTACTTCTTTATTAGATAATACACTGAAGTGAATTTCACCATATGCTAATATCTCAAGACATGTTTTCAGCTTTCTGCAGATCCTGCATGTTTTAGATGGTCTTGGAAAGTTCTGAATTTTCCTGAGCAAAATAGCTTTGGGAGGAGATCAGCATACTTAGCCATTTAGGAAACCAAGTATTTCCATTCAGGTGCCTAAGCACAGGCTTAGGAAATTAACTTTGGACAAGCAAACTTGGAGGATAGTCAGATCATTTTTCAAACGGTCAAGCTTGCTGAGGTATTGTAAATATCAATAGGAAATGGATTCACGGTTATGATTAATCACAGTACTCTACTTCTCTTGCTTCTAGATTAAAACTGAGCTCCTACTGTAATAAGTAATCATATAATTCAGAAAAAAGAGAATTAAATTTACATAAAGTATAATAAAATTGAATACATTTTCACTTTAGAGAGACAACACGGTTATTCATTGGGTGCTATAACTGTTAAAATTAAGTTTCTAAGAAAACCAGAAGACACGTCTGCTAAATAGGGGAAAGAAAATTACCAAAGGATATTCTAACTCTTCCTTCTCATAATTCTTCCATGTCACACACACCAACAAGTGTTACTTATGGAAGCATTTGAAACTCTGTTTTCTTAATAAAGACTGCTGGAGAGCACTGAGCACAGAGTTTGATAAGAAAGGATTAAGATGAAATACATTCATATTTGTCCTACTTGGAGCCTAGTTCATTAATGACTACTTTACATGCAGCTCTTAGGAAATTTTAGATATTTCTAAGCACTACTTCGAACAGCAGCATTGCCATTTCAAAAATGAAGTCTCATTGGAAGTGATTGAAGCCATAGCTCTAAAAGGAACTCGAAAAATTGTTATTCCTCTGCACCAGTAGGAGAAATTAATGCTTTCTTTCACGGTTGGAGCTCCCATAACAAGTCTGAAAGGGTTAGAATATGGGCAAAGCAAATTGTTGGCATTTTGTTGTTTCATGAAGCATATACATTCAAAATCTGTACATTATACATCTGCTGAAAGAACTTAGCCAATTTTGTCTCTTTTTTTCAACTGTTTATAGTCCATTATGCTCTGACACAGCTGTGGTGACATTGTGGTAACCATGAATGTTCCAGGATGTTAATTTTTCTCTAGACTTTTGCATTATTTAAAAGTAAATTTTTTAAAAACATCCTCCTTTCCCAGAAAAAATACATTCTCTGAGATATTTTTTCATTATTGTTGTCAATAACAGTTACTAAGGATAAAAGTTACACCAGGCTAAAAACATTTGTGCCAAATCTCCCATCAACAGCCAAAGTAAAATTCCTAGTATTCACTGCTTCCCACCAAATTTCAACGTGGTTTATCGATTCAAGTGTATTTAATAATTCAGTTGTAAAACTTATCAGAGTTTTAGAACTTCCATTTACCTTTATAAGCTTTAGTTATTAAAAAAAAAGGTCTGGGTAGTAGTATTCTTGCTATGATTCATTTACAGCTGTTGTAACTGTTACAGCTGTTATAGATTCAGTTATGTTGGTATCTACTGATTGTGACTGCTACTGGTTACATTGATTGGGGTATTGCATAAATATTCAGAGTTATTTAGTCAGTTCTTGTTCAGAATTATTTGGTCTTTAAGTTCAGGGAGAAAGATTTGTTCGCTGTCTTCAGTAGAAATCCTCTCAGCTGGAAGCTGTAGGGCAATGTGATAACCAAGCTTCAACTCCCTTCTTGATATTTTTTTCCCTTCCCATTACTGTAGATCAACCTGAAAATTAGATTTTCCAGAATTTGCAACAGTTCAGAGCAAATGTTTTTGCATTTTTACCAGAAACAAAGAACTGGAATTGAGGAGATGAGCTTACGTGGGATCAGGGGCATTTTTCTAGAGCGGTCCTGGTGACTTTGTAGTGGCTAGGTTGCTTACAGGGATACACAGGGGTTCTTGAGTTCAGATTCCCTCTTCTACCTGATCCAGTGCAGTGCTTGGAACTGATGGTAAAGGAGATAGCTTTAATCTGTTTGACTTTGTATGACATACCTAAAACATTGGTCAGAGTGAGCAAGCAAGACTGAATGATTGTGTAGCTGGGAGTTTGGGTACTTATCTATGAATGTGAGACTGGGGTTCGAGTCCCTGCTCCAGTAAATATTTCAGCTTTCTTACAGAATGGAAGATCTTTAACAGAAAGGTCTGAGTTTAGAAGAGAGTAAGTTGCTGCAGGAGTGGTCCTAAAAGTTGTACTGAGACTCTGTGTAAGCCTTCCTCAACTTCAGAGCTTCTGTAAACCACAGACATCAGTGGATACATGTTTATTTTTATCTCGGAAAGCTTCTAGCTGCAAGCTGTGGGGATAACCGAGAATGCTGTAGGTCAGAATTTACCAGTTGTCACGGGTATGGTACTGTGCCAAAAATGATGCTTTTAGATAATGCTGAGCTTTATGCCATTTAAAGATAAAATTCAGGATAAGTTTCAGATATAGGAAGTATGAGACCCTATGGTATTTTGTGCTGTGCTGGCAGGATTCATAAAGATCTGTTGCTTTTAGTGAAAAATATTCTTCCTTATAAAGTTAATGAGTGGCAAATTTCTGTGAATGGGATATTACAGATCTAGGAATGCCTGAAGTAATAACTGTGACCCTGGTGCTTTTAATTTTTGAGAAACTAATCTTGGGGACGTTCTTCTCTCAGCTGTAATTACCTTCTTGACAACTTGTTGTGTTGTCATCCTCTACCTCTGTACAGGTATGTGATTCTCTACTAGTCTGAGGTGTGTGCTATCCCAAATGGTGTAAGCAACAACAGGTGCAGTCAATCTTACTCCTCCCGTACACTGAGACAGCTGGATGTGTAGCCAGCTGAAGATGTAATGTGCTTCCTTGTGGAGTCTTGGGACTCGCATTAGTTGGAGATGCTTCACAGTGGGGAACGTTTGAGGAACACCTCAGATTTCACTTGCTTGGGTTCTGAAGTCTACTTAGGAGCTACATGGTCAAACTCTAAAAAGGTTTAAATTCAGTTCTCCCTTGGCCAAAGAGTGGCTTAGCCTGTTGCGAGACATAAGTAAGCTGTTGAAGAATGAGAATGAAAAACTGAAAGACAGAAACTCTCTGTTCTCCCTTATAATGCTTTCACATCTACTGTTGAAAAAAATTAACATAGCTTCCAAGCTCCTCAATATTAAAAAATTCCCCTGCGTTTGAAATCCCTCACTTACAAATTTGGTGCCATGTTATTTCCCCTTCTCCCAGAGGAATGCAGGCTTTGCAGAAGAGAAGCAGGTACGAGTGGTGACGTAGAGCTGAGAACGAGCTGTTGTGTGGGAGAGACAAGATATGACAGTGAAAGATCTTCATATTTCCTCTCCATGTAGGAAGGCCAAAGTGGCAGCCACTGAGTTGTTCTGTAGCTGTTCCCAGCGGGGCAGGAAGAGGCTTCCCCTTTGTATCCAACAGGACGCAGTTGTGCTTAGTCACCTCCTGGGGCCACCTGGTGCTGCACAGGATTTGGACATGTTTACTGGGTTCAGTAGTTATCGCCTGGACATGCGGCAGCAGCAGTGAAGGAAACATCCTCTAACCTGTTGTGAAGACTTGAAGGAGGGAGTGCTCTTAGCCTTTACCACATCTGTAAACAACATCTTTGTGTCAACAGCTTTCACAGCTACCTCGAGAGACAAGCAAACGGTTCAGCGGCCATAAACCGCCCGATACGTTGAATGCCTAGACTTGGCTGTTGAGGAAATATCTCTAGGCTTTCCTTTAATTCACTCTTACGTGTTCCCAGTTGGTATCCTTCAAAGGATATTAAGCTGAATACAGCAAATATCTAAAGATTTCATATGGTCATTTTGCTAGCACAGTACCAAGCACTTTATATATATCTATACACATTGTCCAGTGTATAATCTTTGTAGAGTTACATTACTGTTGGTTTGTTACAGCGTGTAGAGCCCTTAGTCTTGGACAGAGGCCCCCCCGTATAGTAAGAGCAACGCAGAATGATATAAATGGGTCACAGCATGTTCCTAACTCAAAGAATGAATCATTCAGTTACAGCATAGAGATGCCACCAGGTTAAAAGCAGGCAGGAAAGTGCAAAAAGCTGTTTATCTGCCTCACAGTCAATAGCTAAAGGCAATAAGTCTACAGTAATAGCTGTAAGCAGTAGGACTACTTGCTTGTCCACTTGATCATTAGCTTTGCAGTCTTTAATTAGAAGAATTGTGTGCAGAGCTTTGAAAGGGTGATATGTGAGCTGCTGTTACCAGTATTAGTGGCTGTTGCTTTCGTAAGGACAAGCAAAAGGAGAAAACAGGAAGATCATTTTGCTTTGCTGGTTAAGAATCTCGGTAATCTGCAAGATGTTCCTTCCGAGATTATCACTGTGTTCTGCCAGGAAGGAGGTGAATTAACACAGTGGGCATTTTGTTCACTATTGCACATTGGCAACTGCAAACAATATGCAAGTATGATTTTGGGGGAAAAATGACCCCACCTGTTAATAGCATAAGAGGGTTTGTTTCCTGTAGTCACTGAGGGAAGAGATCTGCTGGCATAGCAGTCACCGTAATATGACCTACTGACTTGCTAGAAATTGTTTCCCGTGGGCTGTCTAATCTCTTAGCCAGAGGAAATTAGAAAAAAGGGAAAAAAAAAAAAAAGAACCAGTGATGTAATTAATGCAGCTCCAAGAGTGTATCCGCATAGCTACGCTAGTCGCGCTGTAGGGAACATGGCCACCTGCAGTGCGATTCCTCCAGCAGCGGGCAGGAGCTGGTGCAGTGCGTGGCAGGGTTTGCAGCTGCCTGTCTGCGTGTTCCAGGTGAAGGCGTTTCCATCCTCAGGGACGACACAGTTTGGCCTGTGAATTCTTTACAGACTATGGCTCGCTCCCTGCTGATGGTTGGATTATATTAGTATTAGGGGTGTAGCTAGATGAGATTTATGCTTCTGAATCTAGCCTGTTTCTCCCTCTGCTTTGTAGGTGTGGCTTCTTAAATACGTTGCAGCTTTACCTAATTTTGAGTTATTGTCTCCCATTGTGGGGGAATGCTTCATATCCATTTGCTCCTTTGCTTTTTCAGGGTGTTGGCTTGCTGGGTTGGGTCTCATCTCCATGGAGGCTAACTCTGCTGTAGAGGGGGAAGCTGGTAATGCAAAACACTCAGACAAATCTCTCTAGGTACTGCTATCATGAGACATTTTTGCGTGTTTTAAGACCCTCCCTGCTACCTATAGAGCAGATGGGGACATCAATAAATTATAATTTGATAATAAATTCTTGTGGCCACACATACGACTTTGCTAATACATACAAACAGATTTTTCCCTTTTTGACAGCATTAATAGTGTCTGACATCTCAGTGCTATCAGGGCTTCCTTGTCTCTTTAGTTACTCTGTTCTTTAGGATGGCATCTATTTCTGCATCTGTCTGCTCTTTTTATTACTTTTCTGTCTCAAATAAGCATCTCAATAAGGCTGTTAGCATTCTTTCTCCAGTTGGTTATATTTGTTTTCCTTTGCTTCTGGGAGTCCTTTACACTGATTTCTAGTTATGTTGCAGTGTGATTTTACTGTTAAATGGGGACTGAAAGAGAATTCCTTCCTGTCCTGGGAACAGCTTCCCAGTCCACCAATGATACAATGGCTCGTTATTCTTTCCCAATAATAATTGGGTGTATTTTGCATTAATAGGGATTCAAAAGTTTATGAAGCAGCTTTTTGGGCCTCTTTTTTTTTTGCTGTGAAAGTCTGTAGACAGATTAAGAAATGTAACACAATTGCATGCCTACAGTACCTAAACAATATAAATACCTGAGAAGTCTTCAATGTTAATATGCTTAAATTATGATACTAGCTTACATATGTAGTCTCCATTACCTTTAGTATCTGCTATTTGTTATGTAGAAAATATTAAACTTTTTGTTCAGGCTCCCTAGTAAGTAATTTGAACGTGCACTCCCCTTCCCTCATTGGTGCTGTTAACCAGAAAGATTTGCAGGTTTGTCCTTTATTCTGAACCGCAGGTACTCCCAGCACAGTGCAATATTGGGAAAATCCTATTCCAGCAAGAGACTGTAGCTGATTTACTCATTTGCTCAGTGTTGTGGTTTAACCCCAGGCAGCAGCTAACCACCATGTAGCTGTTCCCCCCTCCCCGCTCCCAGTGGGATGGGGAGGAGGATCGGGAAAAAAAAGTAAAACTCATGGGTTGAGATAAGAGCACTTTATTAACTAAAGTAAAATATAATACTAACAATAATAATAATAAAAATATAGTAATAGTAATAATTGTAATGAAAAGGAATATAAAAAAAAAAAAGAGAGAGAGAAATAAAACCCAAGAAAAGACAAGCGATGCACAATGCAGTTGCTCACCACCCGCTGACCGATGCCCGAGCAGCGATCCGCCCCTCCTGGCCAACTCCCCCCTGTTTATATACTGGGCATGACATTCCATGGTATGGAATATCCCTTTGGCTAGTTCAGGTCAGCTGCCCCGGTTCTGCTCCCTCCCAGCTTCTTGCACACCTGCTTGCTGGCAGAGCATGGGAAACTGAAAAGTCCTTGGCTTCAGATAAGCGCCACTTAGCAACAACTAAAAGATCAGCATGTTATCAACATTATTCTCACACTAAATCCAAAACACAGCACTGTACCAGCTACTAAGAAGAAAATTAACTCTATCCCAGCTGAAACCAGGACACTCGGTGACAAAGATTCAATGAAAAAGGTCTGGTTGTGGAAATTCTTCTTTACTTTTTGCTCTCTCTCCGATCTGATGAAAAGAATTCATATGTAATAAGTCTGACTAGGAGAGGACTGTTTTGTTCTGTAAATTGATAGATTTTTTCATGTGTAGGACACACATTCAAACAGGGCCCAAAAGTCATCACCATCCATTGTTTCCTGAGAAATTGTATTATGTTTCCTGCCCACTTTTTAATAGAAAAATGTGTGTGTCACACTATCTGCTGTCACGTTCAGCACCTGCAAATAAATAATAATGGATGGGACATGTAAGCCACATGTTATTGATGAGCTCTATTTTTTGGGTATTGATATGAGTTATCAAGGCTGTTCGGAGAGCCTTGTCTTGAGTTTGAGCTCAGCAGTGCCCCTTCTATGAAAGAAAAAAGGTAATCCTACTTCCTACAGAAGCTCTAGTTCACTCTTATTTTATTTTTTTTCTTTAATGAGGGGATGTATATTCTGCATATGAAATAATATTAGCTTTTCCACTTTCCTCAAATGGAAGAATAAAGCTTTACATGTCTACCTTTTTCTTAAATTGTGTAGCTGGATCTGTATTTTTTCATGCTTCTGTATTTCCTGTAGCTGACAGCTTTATTTTCTTGGAGTTTGTACTAGCATACAGTATAGTCAAGCCTGTTATCTTTCTCCTTGTAACAATGTAGTCCTAAAGCAATGGGAGTTCATTTTACTGTAGAAAAAACAATTATATTGGCTGTTGAGGTATTTTACCCATATATATTCTTCATTACTTGCTGCATTTTCATCAAGGTGCATGGCTATAAAACAATATTTTGCCTTTTTCTTTCTTTTTCTTTAATTCATTTAGGTTTTTTTGTTACTGCATCCGCCTAACAGTAGCAGAGTTCATTGCAGAGGTTCTGGTTTTAAAAGCCAGCCAGCTCTTCTAGTCAATTCTTTCTGAGACCTGGTTTTAAGTTAAATTATGCTGACCAAACCCTTATCTCACTTGTATAAAAATGGACTGCTGTCTTTGATGCAAGTTTCTAAAGGAGTTTGAGACTTTGCAAGACGTAAATAGTGTAATCAGCAAAGAAGGCTTATAATGTCAAGAGTGTCAGCTGAAAAGAAAAACCGATTCTCCAGAAAATGTTTCTATTTTTCTACTTGATCTGAGGATGCTATACCAGATATCATAGTCTTTGATTCCTTTACTCATTGATCTGTATTTAAGCATGTATTCATGCACATGCTGTAAATGCATCGGTCCTTTGCAACCTGAGGAAAATATGCAAATAGAAGGATTTGATAGTACTTTAAAGTGTTTGAGCACTTGATTAAAGGACAAGCAAGACAGAAGCCTAATTTCTTCTGATTCCTTTCTTTCAATTGAAATAATAAAATGCATAATATTATTTCTTCTCTTTTATTCACATTTCTTTCCTGAGCTTATAGCTTGTCTTTTTTAAAGCTACAATATAGTTGATTTTTTCCCTGCTGTCGTTCTGCTCTTAAGAGGGATGTAGAATTGACTCACTTTCTGCCTAATGCTGCCTTTAATTGATGACTCATCTGCTCATCCCACCATTAGTGGTCTCTTATGCGCTGAGGTTGATCAGTAGGTGTTCCACGTAGCCTCCTATTTAGACACAGACTGTTACAGTGCTGTTCTTCAGGCATAAATGTGCCTGGCCTATTTGGCAACAGCTTTCTGATGTTTTCCCCAATCAATCGTTACGACAGAAAAGGAGCCACCCACTGACAGATCCCAAAGGAAAAGGAGTGCATCTTTACAGCTGGAATATTCAAAAGCTTCTGGAAGCCTTTCACTCTTGAACGGGGATGGTACCTCTCTCACTTGAGTCTTTGACATGGGAAGCTTTTTAACATGAGAAAAAGGAAATTTCTATGATTATGTTAAAACCGAAAAGGCCTTTGTATAGCAAACCTGTCATCAACTAAGCATTATCTCCAGTTTGAGTTTTACCCCATCCTTTCCAGCTCTGCTATTCAGAGCCTTTGTCATCAAGTCTAAACGTGACATTGAGCATTAAGTCAGCATTCAGAAATACCCATCCTCATCTAGCTCACAGCAGCTCTTGTGCTCTGCATTGCTAGTTCACACAGTATTGGGTAAAAATTA
Organism: Gymnogyps californianus; assembly: GCF_018139145.2. Lineage (NCBI taxonomy): Eukaryota > Metazoa > Chordata > Aves > Accipitriformes > Cathartidae > Gymnogyps > Gymnogyps californianus. Next base: position 180,403,507 of record NC_059471.1, read on the forward strand.
TGTTGTTCTTAACATTATGTTTAACAGTAACTGGAAGTGTTGCTTGTTTCTGTTTAGATGAGAGTCCTTACACAAAGTCTGCAAACCAGGCAAAGGCACCTGATGGAGCACTGTCTGTGAGGAGACAGAGTATTCCAGGTAAGACTTGCTTTGCTTTTTATAACACCTAACTTGTTTGGGAACAGCAAGGTAATACTAGTCAAAATTCAACTAGTTATAAAAAGCAAATGAATTACAGTTACTACCAAGCAACTTTGTAAGGAAGGTTCCATGGGAGCTGTAAGGAGTTCCCGCAGTTAGGTTACCTCGAGCTTTTGCTATGAAGAACATCCCTGTGTCTCTGTCTTTTGCAGCAGAATTCAGACATTGATCGCAACAACCTTTTCATCAGAGGCTTACGTATTTTCAGGCCCCATGAAATCTGTTCTTTGATATCTGGTTTCGGTGGTATAGGGGGATTGGCTCATGTTTTCCACTGCTGATCGGACAGGCTCAGAAATCTAGCAGAGCAACACTCTGTCAGAGTTCTCATCTTCATGTGATTTTCTGCCACACGTATGCCCATCCTTGTCTTTTCTGTCATTGCATCGCACAAAGCTGGACCACTAGATCAGTGTTTAAAATATGTGATCTTTGAACCTGTGTCTCTTTTAATTACTTCAAACAAGTCTGCAAAATATGCCCATGAAAAGCAAGTTTTGTATATGTTATGCAGCAATCTAAAGGGATTTTCACCTCAAGTAAAATTTTAGAGATCTTTTAATGAAAACAAATGAACACTGACAAAGGTTGCGCACAGGCGGAATAACTGGTGTTGCCAGTCTCACCTCAAGCACAGTAACCTCTGACTCGGAGGGAAGATGTATTGCAATAGAGATCAGAAACTGTAAGGTCATGTCACCCACCTTCTAATGACTAATGTTAATATTCTCTGCACTCCATGGCCTTATTATTGTACAAAGTCACACAACCCACAGGGAGGCTATGGATACAGGGGATGGAGCTCAGACCTTTGCCACTGCCAGGCTCAGATCTCATCCCAATAGCTATAGTGTTTCTGAAGGGCCAAAGTACATGTTTTGTGGATGCTTTGTGTGCATGTGTGAGAGAGAGCGAGCTGGATGATTTACTGTTGCTCATAATGAACATTTTTGTCTGTTGAAAACATCCTAGTGATTTAAAGGTTGTTATTTTTATGGTAGAATCATGAAGATCATAACCATTGTGAAATGACACGACTAGTGTCCAGTGTGCAGTTATTGTTACGAGAAAATCTTTACTTATACAAACACCAACCAGATTTTTTTTCTCCAAGTCAATACAAATCAAGATTCATTGTTCTTCAGAGTAAATTAAGACCTCTATACAGGTACTTTTTCAGGTAATGCTTTAACTTATAGGTCACTAATATTTAATGTACTAAGTAGCTACTTTTTAAAAAATCTTTTGATTTTTTTCACTGTGAACTTAGTAATTATCATTTATGGTGTGGTTACTGTATTTGTAAAACACTTATGCTAAGGTCTGAATACAGACTGAAGTTCATGGTTTCACATGACATTTTGAGAACTGATGATTTTTGCTTGTGTTCTTTAAAGAGAAGGTTTGATGAAAATTGAACTGGTGCAATTTTTCTTTAGAGCATTTGATAAGATTAGGAATTTCAAGTGTTGAATAGTCGTCATGACTAATGACCATTTATTTTGAATTTTTTAAAAATTTGCTGTATATTCTGGAGTTTTTGAGAGCATTGCAGATAAATCTTTCCTGTGTGCTCTGCATAAGTCACAGTTTGTTCAGAAAGATAATACTGACAAGTGTTTGGTGAGACGTACTCTGTTTCATTTCAGGTGTTCTGAAAAAACTGATCTAAGCTTATGTATGTTCTTCAGCTTTTAATATAGTGAAGACATTTATCTTAATGCATTGTTGCATCTCTAGACCTTAGGAACTCCAAAGGATAAATGAGATTGAGCTGGTCGGATATTTAAAAAAAAATAATTAAAACTTCTTCATGCCCTGACAAATTCACATTCTAGCACAGTGGATGTTGTGGGTTTAGATACATAAATAGCTTTGTAAAACTAAGTACTATTTTGAGAAGTAACTTGAACATTTAGGAATTGACTGAAGTTTCTGAAAACAACCCATAAACGTTTATATCACTTGGACACTGAGAAAATTTGACCCCGCATTTCATATGTAAGCTAGCACCTTGTAAATAGCATCTATTCTTGCTTGTCTGTGGGCAGTTTATCCACATTATGGAATAGTCTTGACACAGATGCAGAAGCATCCCAGCTAGCCAGCTTGGCTCGGCAGTAGGAGGTGTTCTAGTAGTATTAACTAGTAGCGTTAACTAGTTTGAGAGCAGAAGTAGTACAGCCGCTTTTGCTTGGGGGCAGGATCGCACTTCTGACAGTATGTCGGTCAGCTCCAAATAGCTTTTGAATTGGAAGGTATGATGCAATGAACCTGGTAAATTCTTCTAGACCTGGATGGAGACATGTCAGCTGGAGTTACTGTCAGTGATCCTTACATGGAGAGCATACACTGCATGGAAAGCATTCATTTCTATTCCCCCCAGATGGTATGCCTGATAAAACATCACATTCCTGAAGTAATGTTTTTTCAAGCTTGAAGCATGGCAGTGCCTTTGATAGTATAGCTGTCTAATCTACTTGACGCTCTGTCATTCCTGAGACAGGGACAGCAGGTGTCCAATTCCCAAGGAATGCTCTGGCCATTGAATCAGCCAAGAGAAAGCTTCTGGTTTTTAGCAAGGTAAATGATCTTATACTGAGCTTTGTGCGGGTTTGAACAGTCTGTGGAAAAAATACTGGTGAAAATACATATCCGGGATGCACCATGTAAATCTTCCAGCATAGAGTGGGATCATGTCATCTCCCTGTGCCTGGTGAAAGTTCCTTCTCATGACATTTGAATTCACTTTAAAGGATTCCAGTGCTCCTTCCTTTGGCCAGATATCAAAAAGGGGAGCTTTTGTTGCTGTGAAACTACTGAAACCTGAAACTACTATATCAACTGTAAACCCCAAGAGGTTGTTTTTATCCTTCCATGTGAAACTGTATTGAAAGTTCAGTATTGATGAGCAAAGACTGAATGCACAGAGAAGTAATATAATTCTATAGAGGTTAGATGGAGCTCAGGCTTGGTTTATTTTACAGGAAAAAAAACTTGAAATAATCATTTTATAATTAAAGTCAAATGAGCACATACTGTGAGATCAGTGCACTGTGTTTAATTCCTTTCATCCCCAGAAGCAGGGAATGGATTAAGCATCTCTCTGGAGCAGAACTTGCTTGCTTAAGATGCAGAATGCATTATTCATGTGATGAGACTACATGTCATATTTATCATGTCTTCACATGGCGCAAAATCAACAAGCAACAGATCCTTTCAAAGGGATTTACAGAATTGCTGAAATTATATTTATTTCAAATTATATGCATTAATATAATTGCAGTTTGAAACTTAGACTTAATTTTGCAGATGTGTAGGTGCTTAGTTATATATACATGGTTTGAAACATTATTTAGCTTTACAGTCAGCATTTTTTCACGTAGAAGTGAGGCTTGAGGTAACGCCAGCTTGACAAGTGGCCTGCAAAGTAAGAAACAAACAGATTTTCTCCTCTGAACCTTTAAATTTGGGCTGCCGACCAGTATATAATGAAACCTTATTGCTACTCTGCCCATGTAGTAGGTTACAGAAGCCAAGGGGGTGTGTATTCTGCCTCATTCAGGAAACTATCGCTGTCGGACTAGCACTTAGGCACAAAAATGAAAGCAACGCATTTCAAAATTCACGGGTAAGACCCTTCCCTCAGAATCACAGATAAAGTTAAAAACATCTGTCATGTAAAAATAAAGTATTTGGTACTCCCTTGTTAGCTAACCTCTTGAATCAAGGTTTAAATGGCCGTAGTTCCCCTTGAGTGCCTGGGCTGAGGTTTCCTCCTGGCTTGCCGAGGGTCCGAAGCGGTCCCTAGCCACAGGGGAGCATTAGGTCAATAGCACTTGAGTCAAAGATGTCGTTCCTGTGGTTGCTTATTCCTGCGGGAGCTTTAAAAAGGGCATGAAATATTCCAACAGTACTGATACAATGTCAAGAGCTGATGACACTGTTAAAGAGGCACTTTGAAATCAAGGAGACTTTAACGTATGCTTAAAGATAAGCATGTTCTCAGTGCTGTCGTGAATATGGACAGGCTGAATAGCTGCTCCCATGCTTTCCAGACTAAAATCCAATGCCCTCTTATCTGTTTTAACAACATGGAGAAATCTGTCAACACTAATGCTGTGCAAATTGTTCACTTCATTTATTTATTTGTCTATTTTCAATTCACTCACTGAAAACTGGGCGGATGGAGGGGAAAGAAATGACCTGACACAAGCATAAAAATAATTCCTCCATGAAACAAAAAAAGACACTATAAATTTGAGACTGATTAAAATATTTCATAAAATCTGCAACAAAAGTTTCATTTTGTTTTTAGTCCAATTCTGTACGTGCTTTGTATTGAGTCTTAAAAGTTACTATTATTAAAAAAACATTTTAAAATAAATAGTCAAAAACCCCACAGTTTTTAAAGAGCTGAAATGTTTCAGCTTCTCAATGTTTTATTTTTGTTGGCTGAAATCATTAGTAAGTTTCACTTAAATTCTGCAAATAGTTTTGATTGGGTCAAAAGTCTATTTTTTTTAGGGAAAATCTAATTTGTACCCTGTCTATTTGACATTAAATTTAAAAAATCCGTACTTTTTAGTTCTTGCATCTACTGACTTAGACATCTGCGCTATGGGAGACTTCTAGAAATGTGAAGTGGTCAAGGGCTCAAAACAGCTATAATGCAAACTGTAATCTGGGACAGCTATTTGCATCATCTGTGAATTCAGAGATTTAGTTTAGCTAGGAGGACTGCAGTCATGTAGCTGTCTCTCTCCTAAGCAAATTCTTGTTCAAAGAACCGGCACCAAATAACGAGGAGACATACTGGGAATATTTCCTCAAACAGAGGAAATTTCCTTTTCTCTGGGACAGAAGAATAACAGAGCTGCCTGCCTTCTGCCCTGCTCAACGCACCTAGCAAAAGTTCCTTGAAGTCTTGTCCATCATATTGTCTTTGATCCGCTGTTGTTTCACCTCCCACATAACCCTTGTGCTCCAGCTGTGCTGGCCCCTGGGACCCACAGGAGCTGTTACACCTTCCCAAATCTCATTCCAGCCAGCTTCTACTCCACGGTGATACGTGATCTTCTGAATAGGCAAATTGATTGTATTTATGGTGAGAGTGCATGCCAACCCTTACGGAGAAGAGCAGGAAGGACCAAACCTAGATGTTATATATCATTCCCTTGACATTTTCTACACCATGGGGAGCCTGTGTTTCTCTCTAACCATTTTTTTCACTATTTGTCATTTGCAAGTTTTGTATGCAGTTGCAGGGATGTACTAACAGGTCATTTGTTAAAATGGGTCACTTTACTCTGAAGGAAAATTGTCAAGACTTTGAAGTCTGAAATTAAAGTGACCAGATTTTTCGATTCCTTTGTACATGCATGATTACTGCACTTTCTTTCCACACTACCTGATTCTTTGAAGCATGCTATAATACAGGTTTCCTATTTCAGTGCAGTGTTTGATCTCAAAAACAGGGCTAGCCATCAAACTGGAGGGAAAACACAGAGTGAATGCACAGCCCTGAGTGCATCTTCTGCAATGGCTCAAGCTCTGGTATTGCTGTTATTAGCAGTTTTGCAGCCTCGTTTTTGGGGAGTTTGGTAACAGAATTTTAATGCAAAAATGAAATGTTAAGCAAACATAATTTTAGGGTAGGCTGAATTTTGAACTACTGAGCTAGAAGGGCGCACACGCAAATCAAAGAACCTTAAAATGCCTTGCAAGGATAATATTTACAGAGCTGATACTGAAAAAATAATTAGTGTATGATGTAGTGTCCTCAGTAATTGCTTAGGACACAAAATATTCATAGGAGAAGTCATGAAATACTAAATTATTGTAATAAAACCAATAATTAATGTCCTGGGAATTTTCAGGCCCTGAAATGTTTAAATACACAATGTATATGTCAGTAGAAAGCAGTAAGGCAGTTTTCTTCTGATCCTTGGCTCTGAACACATACAGGTGCTATTTAGCTGTTCACAAAAACACAAAAGTACGCCTTTTTTTCCCCTCCCTGACCCACAGCCCGCTGTGCAGCATATGTTCATATTCTGTCTCAGGCTACACCAAATGTGGCTTTCCTGAGGGGTTTGTCTACTGCCCACAGCTAATGAACTCGAATGTAGGTCAGCTGGAAGCTGAAGAATTTTAAAGACCACTCTACTTTCTTCACTATGATTTTGGGTTTTTTGTAACATATAGAAATGTCTGTTTAATCCTGAAAACGAAAATATATTGCTGTAGGAAAATAAGCAAACGTTGTGAAGAAATAAGAAAATAACTGAGAGTTAAAATATATATGTAATTCCAGGATCCAGTATAGATTGCAGTTAGAGGCAGAACATGTGATCCAGTTACGATGTGCTTGAGTTGCTGATAATAGAATTGTGTTAGCTGAATTCAACATCAGTGTGTGCTGTGCTACAATTAAATGAGGAAAAGGTCTGTACAGCATAGTATAATACTAGAATAGATAGAGTGCATTATTTTTCTTTTACAAGATAATCTCAGAAATAAGGGAGAAATATAGAAAGTAATAAAGAGAGACAGGAGGAATTGGAAAAAAATCCACGTGGATTAAAAAAAAAATTAAATACTTCTGATGTGATCCAAGGATACAAGTTTCCTTAAATGACACTGCTTAGGAGGGAAGACAGCTCCCAGGTTATTCTTGCTGTAGCTCAGCTGTTAACATCTGAGCCAGCTTCACAGTGACTGACAAATGTGACAGACAGATGATCCATCCCCGGTGGGTAGATGTTTACCTATGTGCAAACACACCTCCAGAGCCAGTTTTGTCTTCCTCTGTGATTAATATGGCATTGGCAAGACAGCGGGTGTTCAAAAATAGCTGTTCTCATGCTTGCAGTTAACTTGGTCCAATTCCTTCAGACTCCTGTGTCAAGTAAAACCACAGAAGATGTAAACGATCACGTTATTTTTTGACAGAGCGCTGCTAACTTCAGCAGCCTCCTTTGCATCATTTGCTACAGGGCAGCCACCTTCTCAAGCAGCATTGCTTGACTTGTGCAGACCTCAATCACCTTTTCCAGCCTCATCAAAAGAAACCTGCCTTGCCTTTGACTTCAGCTTCCCTCAGATTTCGTAAGCACTCCGATTTCACGGATGCTGTGCTGACTTGCCCTAATCCTTCATTCCCTACCAAAATACTAAGTAGTCTTCACTGGCTAACTGGTTTTGCAGATTAAAAACATGATTTGCCTGAGGAAACCTGTCACAAAATCATCCCCTACCTTTTTCATAGTTCTCATTGTGGAAAAAATAATTCATTGCAGAAATAAAACCTGAAAATAATATATATATCTCAGTAAAGGCCGAGTTAGGAAGTTGAAGTATGGTCTACAAAAGCAGTTTTTTCCCTCAATTTGCATTTGTCTCATAGACACTTCCTTTTACTGTGTACTTTTTAAAATCAGCACAGAATGCTCAGATTTGCCACTGAAGAGATTTTTAGTGTTTAGAAATCCATTAGCAATAACCTCTGCAGTCACAGTTATTATGGTAACTATCTTGGCTGATTTCCTAGCAGAAGCAAATGTTTTGACCTGTGAAATGCAGATCACAGGCTAGTGAGCTTTTCTGCACTTGAGGTGTTTATTATATCTGCAAAGTCATTTGCTGATTTTCATGTTTGATGAGAGGCTGCAGTTGCTGTATTATTTACAGTCTTCCCTGTGTGTTTGTTTAACCTGCTGGAGGTTTATCAAATGGTCTGTGAAGCATCTGTGGAGCTACATGTCTTTTACTTCTCATCAACACTGGAAATTCCTGAATTTGCTTTCACAAATTTAATATTGAAAGAAGTAAGATTTCTTCCTTATCCTCCCTCCCTTCCACCAAAATAACTTTGTTGGAACGATTTCATATATGGCATTCATGTAAACATGTTTCATACACAGATAAACCCAAAAGAAGTTTAGCTCTCGTAGCAAATGAAAAAAGCCTACTGCGTTCTTACCTAAATGAGATTGTTGATGGTTTATTTATACATTTTCTTTACAGATCTGCTACCATGCTAGTGCTTTTCAATACTGAAAAAGATTAGAATAGAGAACAATCTAATTTCATTCCTTTCACCATAAATGAGGAAGAAAATGCATTAAAGGTAATACTGTACATGAGGAACATGCACTTTTTCAAATATCCAACTGATATGAGGTCTGAAAAGTTAAATATCTTTAAACTATTTTCACTTCTATATAAAAGTTGATTATGAGCACAGCCAATAGCAGGATTTGTTGCTGATGGTACCAAACACCTTCATTTATGGATATTTGGATTTAGTTGCATATAATTTTACTAAACTTCAGCACTTCAAAATAAAATGTATTAAATTATTCCAGCTGCAGTTTTTCCCAGCAAAATCAGTTTAGCTATGTGTAGTATGATGAGGATGAAGTCCCATATAGTATCTATAACATCATTAAAAAAACTGTCTCAGCTATTTAGCCCTTGCACACACGCATTTTTGGGGCAGAGATGGCAATTTTGAGTGAATCGTTCTGTATTCAGCAAATGTGCTTGCAGTGTGTACATGTGCATGTACTCCATTGGCCATTTGTTAGTTTGAAGCACAAGACCCTAGCACCTGCCTTGCTGTCACTGTGATACCACAGGGTTTCTCAATGGCACCTGGGACCTGAAAATAGGCTGGGAGGCATCAGTGCCTCTCCTGAGGTTGGGAGTCCCATCTCCTGGTTGTTTTCCTGCACAACTTCGGCATGCTCTCTGAACTCTGCGAAGGGAAAGCATCCTTGTGATGGTTGCTTTCATTCACTTTAATCAAAGTGTTGGTGACGTCTGTTGAAAAATCTATTCTCCTCTAAAGGCTTCAGTTAGAAGAGGGAGCAGGCTGTAGAGGCCATGTGAGGAGAGAGAAACCAGGAAAAGCTAAACAACAATGGTCAAGAGTGGGCTTGAGAGGTATGGAAAGAGAAGCTGGACAGTCTGGGTGAGTTTGGAAAGAGGGAGGAAAGCCATGTGGTCATTAAAGGTCATGGCAAGAGGTGACAAGCACAGGGAGATCTGTAACCCTGTGATTGTGTAACTGATCACAGTCCGTTCCTGGCTGAACACAAGACTCATCAATCCCTATAATCTCTGCTGTCCACAAGAAGTTGTAAAACTCTTCTTTTGTGAAATTGGACTTTGACTGGCCCTTGTGGAGTAGAACAGCCCATTACAGCCACCAGAGGTTCTTTGTTGTTTTAGTTAACTGAGAAGCTAAAGCTCGATATTGACCTCTTGAAAACCACTGCATTTCCACAGGATAGCACGGCTGGGTTTTCATGGGGGAGGAAGGGAGGGTGTCTTCAGAAAAATGGAAATTACATGAGAAGATCCATGAGGATGCTCAGGTTCCCCACTCTGTTCAGAAGTGAGGAAATGCATTAAAAAATTTTCAGGCAATATCTTTTTCTTCTTGGGTGGAAATCTATTTAGACATTCTTATCTATACTATTATCAGTCCAGTATTGTAGCAAAAATGTGGATTCAACAGAAAAACTGATTTCAGCATCATTCAGTTGAGACAGTCCTCCTGGATCCAGTATCACAAGAGAGGAAGAGTAAGCAGTAAACCCGTGGATGCAGACTGAGTCTGTGGATTCAGAAGGGATTGAACAAATTAATTGGCAAGAAATTCACAGGTAAATACTACAAAGACTGAGGAATTGTACCCTCTAGTGTGATGGTACTGGATGTTGGGGAGCTGTGGCGGGACTGGACTGGACAAAGTAGGCAGGCTCTCATTCTCTCCCTAAACAGGACCTCCTTTTCTTGCTTTCCAAGATGGAGCAGGACTAGATGGAGTGTTAGTCTGACCCAGCAGGGCATTGCTGTCTTTCAAAAGTCCTATGTCCCACAGCGCTGTAGGCAGAAGCATATGACTAGCAAAAGAAATCCAGGCATGTTCCTTTAAGGTCTGAGTAATTTGCTAATCTGAGAAGTTGAGGATAATTTTTTATCATTTGCCTACTTGGGTCTTTTTGCAGTTGACAGACTATTTTTATCTTACAAGTTGTAGATAATTAACTTGATTTTTTAAATGATGTTCCTAATGTATTTTCCAATACCTCTTTAAAGGAGTTAATACATGCTTTCCATCTGTTTTTTTTTTTTAATCTCCCATTCAGTTTCTGCAGTGATTATAAATTCAGGGCATGAAGACAGCAAGGAAATAATATATCATCTACCAAGATAGCAGCACTGTCACACCAAAATATGCTATCCCAGATCTGGATAATAGCTTGCCTCTTCTTCTCAACTATATCAGTGAGTCAAAGCTACTAGCTCTCACTGTAAACCTTGACTTTTACATCAAAATCTAATTTTTTTTTTGTTACAAAATTTTATGTCTATTTTGCCAATATGAAGTGGTTTAAAGTGTTTCGTGTGGATGGAGAAAGGGTTGTCTCTTTGCTTGTTTGTTTAATAGCATTTTCATCCTTCTTAGAATCGAGGCAAAGAGATTTTGGTGCTTTTGTGTCTTCCTCATCGCATCCCTGGTAGGTGGGGCAGACAGAGATATGAATTTGTGCCTCATAGTGTAGAATAAGAATTAGGCATGTCTGGTTTGTGTAGGAGCTGTAAGACCACAAGTTAATTATAGCATCATTACAAACTAGTTTTTTGTTTGTGGTAAGAACAAAGAGCTCATCCTTTCAGGTTTTACTGTATTTATTGTGAATTTACATGGAGTTTGTGGGCCAGAAGAGACCTTGGTGACCATCTAAACTAAATATACAACTTCCCTGAATTTACTTATATTTCAGCTTGTATTTGAATTATATTTTAGAAGGACATTCAATCTTTTTAAGGTTGCCAGTGATACAAAATCCATCGCAGCCTTTTGTGGTTAATTAGCCTCACTGCTTTTATTTCTAGCTTAAGTATGTGTGGTTTCAGCTTCATCTCATTTGTGATAAAGAGTTGTTTTTCATCAAAATTCCCTTCATCCTTTATAGGTACTTCATTATGAAATCACTTTTTAATCTTCCCTTTTTTAAAGTAAACAAATTGTCTTTCTGGGGTCTTTTGCTCCCAGGCGTCTTTCTTTAACTATTCTGAAAGCTCTTTTCTGACTCTCCTGCCCTCTCTTTGGTTAGTAATAATCCTGTTGAATCGTGTCACAAGAATGAGATAAAGCATTCAAGTGATGGTCACAACTTCACTAAATACAAAGGGGTACTAAGTATTGCTGTGTAAAACTGTCTTGTTTATATATTCATGGTTTGCATTAATTATTCTGGCCAGTGAGAGTTTTGATCACCTGTCAGGATTCCCAAATCCTTTTCTGTCCACATTAATTTCATAATTAATTTACTGGGCACCTGTTTTTTTTTATATATATAGGTACGTACATCCATTCGTACCTCTTATATTAATAGAGTGGGAGACTTTATTAACTTTGTAGGTGATATACAGGCTATTAGAACACAGATGCTTATCTTTTTTATTTATTGTCCTTGTCCAAACTGCAGATATCATTCTCACTTTGTATCTGCATGGTCTTGGGAATCCACTAATGTTGTGTGAAAAAAAACCGTCAAGAAGGCTCTTCAGTAAAGTCTCACTTACTAACAAACTAAAAAGAGTACCGAAAGCAAAACAAGGAGTATTTTAATAGTGTAAAATAGCAACAAGGCCAAAATCAAGAGATTTCAATGCTCTTATTCACGGAAAACATTGGTGGAAGGACACCGTGAATACCAATCCAAGCAGGAACAAGTGCCAATCTTCAGTGCTAATTGATTTTATCAGTGAAGCAAAATGAGCCCAGCTTAACAGTTAACTGAGACAAGATCCTGCCAAGACCTTCTTCCCATATTAGATGACATTGTGACCCCAAATACTTGTCAGATAAATGATATAGAAAATAAGCAATGACCTTTGTGGTAGTAAAAACCCAATGTCATAGAAAAATGAGGGACACATGCTGCAGCTGAATTTTAGATATCACTGACAAACCATGAGTGATCATACCTGGTAACACAGTGTGAATATTGATCCCCAAAATATTGCTTCTGTAAATGAAAGTGAGAAGTAAAAACTGATAGAGGTCATATAGGGAAATCTTGCCATTAGACCAAGACTGCAGCAAAATAGACCAAATCTATCAAGAATAACTAATGCTGCAGTACAATTAAAATTAATAATAATTTCTGAATAACTTGCATGGAGCATATTCACATGGGAGTAAAAACGTGCTCTTCCAAAAAGTGTTCAGGTTGAGTTCTGGCTAAAAGATATGTCATTAGTTCTGGAACTGAAAATTTAGCAAGTGTATTTGAAAGTCATTACAAACTTGTAGCTACAAAACCAGATGCCTAGTAAGGAATTTCTGCAATTTTATGATGAGGATTGTACCTAAGTCTAATGAGACCATTAAAATCCAAGAGCTTTATTCCTTAGCCACTAACAAAAGGTAATGATGCAATAGAGAGCATATAGTGGATGGGAACATAATAAAAATCATGGAGCTCGACTTACTTAATCCCACACCACAGAAAATAATAGACAAGCTGTTTAAGGCAGTAAGTCTAGCTTAAGTGCTAGCCAACTAGGATGATAGCTGGGCATGATTATGATGTTTGATCAGCTGTGCTTTTCATGGTCTGAGTTAAGGGTGTTGGGAGTCTCAGAGTATTTTTGACAAGTTGTGGATACATTTTATAGTCCCAATTCTCTCTATGTACAAAGTTGGAGTAGAGTCTAGAACATTTTATATGCTGATCCAATGCATATTTTAATATATCCACTCCCCTATAAAAATATCATTGACCAGTAGTCAATACGTGGTGATCAGAAGACATCAGGGCATCATCTTGTATTTTTCTAATGCATGTATGATTTAAAATTAAACATTATAAACTCAAAACCATACCAAATATTCTTATCAAGTGGCAGCAGTTAACATTCGGCTGGTATCTCTATCTCCATCATAAGTTCTGGGTCTTTACTGGGGAAAAACATGAAGAATGTGCAGGCCTGTTATGGCCTGAAGATCACCTGCTCCAGACTTTGCTAAGCCAAGAAGGGAAAGAAAATCCAGAGCAAAGACTCTTATTACAGGCATTCTGTAAGATGTATAAACTAGGTGTTTCCTGGAAAAGATTGCTGGTGAAGCTGGGTTGGTTGGCAGTAAGAATTTTGCAGTATTTCTAAATGAGCAAAGCCTCAGGGTGGGCAAAGTGACGTCGGGTGGGCAAAGTGACGTCAGCACAGAAGTGCTGTCTCTCTTCTTTTGCTTGACAAATTGGTCTAAATTTTTTTGGCTTCTTTTTTCCCCCATTATGACTTAATCTCTGCTGGGAGGGTTTGACATTATATCCACACTTATATAGTCATGTTGGGGACGTTTTTTTAATGTAAATCTGCCCTTAGCAGAAAAGGTTTTTGGGGGTGGAACCTGCAAGACATTTATGCAGAGCGGGCTTAGAAGAAAAATCCGTACAATAGTTGACTGTGTTTTACAAATGCCAAGAAAAAATTAGGGCAACTGTGTTTATTGGATAGTTCTGTTCAGGCAGAAATCACCTTTCCCATCTATTTTCAGTCAAAAAAATCTTGGAGGAGGTGACCTTCAGGATAAGCTAAATTCTGGGAATTTAGATAGATCCTGTCTAGAAACATTTACCATTAGTGGTTCTTCTGAATTCTCCAATTAAATAAATAGCTCTGTGCAGGATTAGATACCATCAGCAGCCTCTCCTGCTCTCCTTAGTAAATCCCAAATTGCGTCTATAGATGATGCTAATCTTTCTGGCCATTTTAATGAACTGTTTGTTGCGTACTTATGAGTAAGAACAGATCCTATCATGCCAGATGTTCTTTGTTGGTGTAAATCTTAGCTCATAAGGTACATTCAAACTGGTATGATATGTTCCCATTAACAGTGCTAAGGTAAGTGATGTTATAAAAATGGCAGAAATGCTAAACACATCTGCATGTTTGTCATATGGTATCCTTCATATGTATGCCCAAACTACAAGATAGGCTGTGAGTCAGGAAAAAAACAAGCTGTTAAATCTGAGTATCTAATACAAGTTAAGGACTGGAGTGACATCCTCAAAGATTTCAGAAGTTACAGCTGTAAAATTTGAGTCTGTAATTAGATCTCTGGTCAGTTTGTTCACCAGGAGCTAATGGGTTAAAAGGAAGCAAAGGGAATGGTTTGTTGTTGCTGTCAAAGTGTTAATCTGACACAGAAAAACAAAGGGGGGGATTAGGTTTTTTTATTTCTAAAGTCTAAATCATGGTGCTTTTTTGCATTAAAGTGGCTGAAAATGGGAGTTAAGGAATCCAACTAGTTTAGGTTGACGCATTTGATATTGTACTTGGGACAGGCAAGCAATGTATGATTTATGCCATTGTGATTGCTTTAGTCACATGAGTAAGCCTATCACAATTTTTCAAAGCAATTTAACAGTATGGTAATACAAAGAAAAAGAAGATTTGAGCACCAGTCTTTTCAGGTGAAATGAATGGCAACTGCAGGTGCTCAGTGCCTGATCTAGATGGAAATTTCCCAGTGATGCAGACTTCAGCTGAAAAGCGTCAATTTATTAAACCTAAGGTAGTTCATAAATCCAATGATGAAGGATAACTGAACTGCACGTGAACTACTCTGGTGTGGGGTCCCCAGCTTTTCCAGGCTTCTGGGCACGCAGTACAGCATACAGCTGGGAGCAGCCCAGTGTAAGCAGCAGTGAAGCAAAAAGATACAGGTCACAGGGAGCAGAAGTTTATTTCATTTCAAAAACACCACATGTTGGTATATCTGGAAAAGAAAAAAGTTTCAGAATGCACTTATTTGTGTAACTTTCAGAAGTTTTATACCAAACTGGAACTATAGCAAATGTAAAAACACAGTTTTCCTACAGTTTTTCCTCTAGTTCTGGTTTGCAAATTGTACTGTAAAGGATAACAGAATATCTCTGTGCTGAGGTCTCTGTATTGAGAGAGGCCTGGTAGGTTCCTTAGGTGATTTTGTAAGCTTAAAATTATTTAGAATTTAAATATTTCCTTTAAAAAAAAAGGCAGTATATCCTTTAACAGCAGAGGAGGAGCGAAACAGGGACAGTCACATCTTGTGAGTTGTTTGCATGGATTCAGCAACCTGAAGAAGTGCTCACAAGCAGGCAGTTTCCTTCTGTTTAAGAACAGCCTTCATTAAAGTGACAGCTCTTTTTCACAGACTGTCTCACTTTAAAATAAGTAAGTATTTTCAACAGGCGTGCTTTGAGTTGTGTTAGCAGTTTCCCCTATTTGCATCCTTGTTGAGATTCTGTACATTGCATTTTGCTTGAAATGAAAGATGTCATTGAAGCCTCCAGGTAGTACTGTTTAGCTGAATATGTATCTTTTTCAGTCTATTTGAAGATTTTAGCTATCGCTTCAATTCATAGAGACACTTACCTGTCTGTCTTTGTCTTAACCTCCTGGTCACTGAAAGGAGAGAAAGCCATTGCAATAGACACAATGAACAAGATGTGTGTTTGAAGTAGACGTGAACCAGAATATATAGCTAACGTCTTAATTTTTTTGGAGAGGGAGGTAGGTGTAATCATCTTTGTTCCTTTTCACCTGAAGTTTCTGGAGGGTAAGAGGAAATGTTGAAAGAAAAACCAAAAAACTTGCCTGTGAAACATGCATCACATTTTGGAGTTTGACAGAGGAAAGTCTTTCTTTTCCTGCGGCATACTATAATGAGACTGCTCCAGGATAATATAAGCCTCTTACATTGATGTCACATTCAGATTTTCGCTGAGACCTGCATACAGCTTCTTGCAGTGACCTGAACATGTAAAATGTTCCTATTGTCTCACAGGCTAATACGTGCAATATTACTAGGTGCTAATATGATGCCATTTCAGTTTCTGTGCTAATTCTGTGGCATATGCTGGCAATTTAGATGGCAAAAGAAATCACATAGGTACATTCTTGCAGCTGTGCGTTTTACTGTTTCGCTGCAGTGATTTGTTCAGCAAGCTTGACTATCTAATAAGTTAGTTCATGCAGATGAATGCATCTGTCTTCATTCCTCTTTGCCATTAGTTCATTATGCATACATTAAACCTTAGGGAATAAGTAAGGAGATTGATTAGAGAGTTACAGAGCACAGGTTAGCAGCCGAGAAATGCCTGAATTATTCCTTTTCTTTTTTTCCTTTTTTTTTTTCCTGTTGCCAAACTTCTTTTACAGAAATAGTAAATCCTTGGGGTTTTTAAATGCTTATTGACAGCTAAAGTCATCACTATTCCTGTGATTTGGCAAATTTTAATATAAGCCAGTAGCTTATTTAGTAGTTCTTTAACCCTTCTTTTCCTTTGGCTTTAACTGTATTTTTTCTTCACCCTGAATGTTGAGTAAGTTAATGGTCCTTTTGTCACAGGCGTTTTTTTCTGCTATAAACACCTAATAAAAAAATTCAGTGCATCCTATTTGTCAGGTGGTGTTGCATATTAAATTCACCCCTAAGCCATCCTTATAACTTTAGTTTTATATCAGACTGAAGTATAGAAAAAGAATGAGTCATTATCAGATCACTTTTTAAAACATTCATAACTATGCATTCTTTCAGCCTATTTTTGAACTACCATCTCCCAGAAGCGGGCATTTCTGAGTTGTGGTTTTCCGCAAAGATAGAGAGTAAGCAAACCATACAGGTATCAGTGATCACTGAGCACAAAGGACAAAAGGTAAAATCTGTAGGAAGTATTCACTCTCATTTTCCATTTTTTTCATTCATTTTCCATTTTTCCAAGGATTGTCTAATCTTCCACACAGAGACTTTGATAAACCATTTTGTCATGCTGAATCTCCCTCAATACTACCAAGTAGAAAGACAGGGCATGTGTATCATTCAACTTCGTATGTTCTACAAACAAAGACATATATGACCCCTAAAAACTTAAATATCTGCTCCTTAATCTAAGTACTAGGAAGAGTTCTACTGGCCCATTCCTCCAAATTTCAGTCATCATAATATGTATTTGAAAATTCACCATCCATTATTTGAATGCCTGCACAATAGTTTATCTAAAAAGGAGTGACACCATTACTATATTCTTTTCTGGTCCTTACTGCTTCAATTTTGCCATGATACTAGTGGTCTCGGCTCCATGTCATAAAAAGGAAAACTGATGTTTTGTACTAACTAAAATGTTAAATTATGTAGCAACTGTAGACCATAACAGGCAACTCAAAGTGTGTTTAGTAAAAATGGATGACAGCTCAAATGGAGAAATGGGATTTAATGGCACTATTGCTAAAACTTACCTGGTAGCCACAGGATGTTGAAACATTGGAAGGAGCTGCAAAACATGTCTTAAATGGCAAAAACATAAGCAATTCAGGCAGTTCTTAATCTAAAATGGACAGAAGATTAAGAGGTGATTTGACCAGAGGTTACAGTTCTGTATCTGCAGGGATATCCTGAATGTAATAGTCGTAGTATAATGAGATCTTGGGATTGAAGACTTGTCTACTCCCAATTCAGATAGAAATTAGCTGCGCATGTAGCAGATATTCCATCACATGATGCTTTCAAAGCCACGTTGGATGTCTTTCTAAAAGGTAATCCGTAGCTGCAGATATCACTATATCATGTTTCTCTGCTTGTGTCACTCGGGAGATCAGCGAGAGAGTTGTTCTCAGTGGTTCCTTCCTGCCTTGAAATGCACAATTGCAATCAATCCTGTAATCAATCCTGCCTGATCCATTTTGGTAACTGTAGAAAGCAGAGAAACTGAAACAGTCAGGCCGCACTTTTGTGAATAGTGTCACCTCAGTACAAATAAACACTAATTAGCAAGAATTCTCTTGGTGCTAATTTCTCAATAAAGGAAATGGAGAGGAAGTTGGAAGTGAATCCATCAGAATTATGGGAAGAAGTTTTATAAATTAAAATACCACATCAGTGTCAAAGCTCTGTGCTGTTCTGCACAGCATGATTTCCACTAACAAGGGAGGAGAGTTACTGAAGCCTACATCCAATTCAGACAGAAATCTAGAGAGGACTGATGTTGTCATGGAGCTCTGTCCTTTCTTCATCAATAGTGTTTAACAGAGACATGCAGAGGTGTTCAGGGTAGCACTGCTGATGCACAAGCCATTCTTGAGTTTAAGACTTTGTTGCTTATAGCGTGAAGCGAAATTTTCAAAAGGAGACACTTGTTTCACGTGGGAGATACAAATTTGAGATAACTGTGGGTGTAAGCTTTAGCTCAAAAGTACATTCTACTACCCGTTCCCCACCCAAGCAAAAAAATGACATTGTGTGGAAGCAAAGAGGTTTGAGCTCTGGAAAGCCCTGTAACGTCTGTTGAAGAGGTTGTGAAGGTTGAGACCATCGAGTCGTTCATCATTGTGCTTGTTTTGCCCTACCCTCCAATGTCCGTCCTTGCTTCAGAAAGCTCCACCTTGACTGTTTAGTGAGCTGCTTTGGGCCCCGCACATGTTCAGGGATTTGACTGCCACCACAGATAATGTGGAAGCAGAAAAATGCCTGAACTTACTGAAACCTAGCAAGTGCCTCAAGGTGGAATGGGTCCTTATCCGAAGATAAGGAAGTTGGTCATTGCAAATCTTCAAGCGTGCAGGTAGTGATCAATGGATAGTGTAGAAAGCCATCAATGAAAACACTAGAACTTCACAGCTAGCTCAAGGAATAGATGTGCTTTAACTAGACTACATCATTGAGCAAGTTTGTAGTTCACACTGCATCTTTATTCCAACCCTGTTGCAAGGTGGCATGTCAGGGCTAAAAATATCTTTTTCGTAGGTAATAATGCAAAAAAAAAGTTTTTTGTTGTGATTCCACTAAATCCGCATCTACTTACAATAGTAAAGTATTCATATTTACTGAAGCCAGATGTTTTGATATTTTATAATTTTATTAATAATTTTTCCTCTAACTGAATTTCTGTAACAAGATTTGCGCAGGGATTGTGAATGGTAATTCTATTATTTTTGACACTTAAACTTGAAACTTACCTTACTATCTAAATCCATTTTAATTAAGATATGTTGATTGTTCTGCAATATACTTACAAGAATTCAAGTTGTAATTTGATTCTTTACCTATAATAGGGGATTATAAAACTTGTATGTTTTCAATTTCTTTCTACACAGATGTTCTGCATTGTATTACGTTCCACCTTTATGGACATCTACACAAGTTAAGAAAACAGGAAGCATATGAGCAAAAAATGACAAAGATACCTTAAAAATAAGAACCCCTCCAAATGGCATGGCAGTTTTAAACATTTTCTCAGTGGCTGTGATTTTGCCCTTCCCCCCCATTGGGCTCTCCCACACAGTCCAGTCCACTAGGTGGAGTGAAAAAATAAAATTGTTTTCACATATCTCCTTACTAGTTGCATTCAATTTATTCCTCCATAAGCCTTGTCACCAGCCGTCTCAAGAAAATGTAGAGAGGGAAGGGCTTGTTGTTTTTCTGACTGTGTGTGGCCTGATACTTTCAGTCCTTGATGTAGGGTGAAAAACAAACTACAGAGAGAAGAGTTCAGAAGTGGTCACTGACAAAAATTCCTAGTAGCCCCAGCTCTTAGAAGAATCAGGTGCCGTCATCTGTATTGAGATAACTCAAGTTGATCTCTTTGAATGCACAGTACCTGTCAAAGTCACATCATGAATAATTTTAGGCTGCTAGTACTTGGAATGTTTGGGAGTATTTTGAGTATTGACATGTATTCTTGATTTGTTGTTTTCTGGCATTATTGTGCAACCCAATTGTGAACAAAAGCAAACTAAAAAAACATATTTGAAAACAGTATTTCATTATGGAATTTCTGCGAGCAGGACTATCCGGAGGACCAAAAAGCTTGTTGTTCCTTCACCAGCACTTGTCTTGCTGTGAAGAAGCTTCTAGCCACGTGGCCTTCCATCTCCCACCTTAGTCTGCATATCTGCTGCAGTTAGCCTGGAGAAACCTCTCTGCTTTTTACACAGCTGCTTCCATGGACCACTTTTCTCTCTAAGTTTAAAGCAGCCTTTTTTGCATCCTCATATGGCACCATCCCTTTTAAGTTTGCTGTACAGAAATCGTTCTTATCATTGCTGTATGAAGCTGCTTCTCTGTGAAAACTGATTTTACACCATGCCATGCCATTTTTGCATTTTCTGGCGGATGTATTCTACCACTCCTGTCTACGAGGGGTGGATTCGGACACAAGCAGGATGTTGGCTCTTGAACATGTGCCATTGCTAGCATGGCTGTGCTGCTGCTGGAGAAGCATTGGGACAGTTTGTTATAATGACACTGTAGGCTGTGGGATGGAAATGTTAAGCCTTTGGAAGGTAATAATGGTTTAACTCTGGTCACTGTAAAAAATGAAATGCAGTTCTCCAACAGCTGATTGTGGGTTTTTCTTTGTCACACTCACAAAGAACAGTTCTTTTTGTAGAAAGGGTCTTACTCGTACAGTCCTGCTAAACATTTCACTCCTGAAATGTAATTACTGAAGTTACTGTGGTTTGTGTCAATACCTGTGTCGTATATCAAGTGTTTCTTCCAATACTCTTCTGCTAAGAAATTGATGAGGTTCATGTCATTAAGAATGAAGAGGCATTTTTTGTCCATTACTGACTTTCAGTTGGTGGTTATTTGATTTCAGGTTTGGGATATTTATATTAATTTCTAATCTTTGAGTTATAAACAGAGTTTCAAATGTAATGCTTATGTTTGATGCTAAGTTGAAGACCACCCCTGTTGTATGCCTCAGTTTTGATTTAGAGAGAGTTGGCTGCCAAGGTATCTATTTCTGTGCCTTAGAATATGAAAAACATACCCAAAACCAAATAGCGCAAGAACTAAGCTCTTTTGAGGCAGGAAACCAGCGACCCAGATGTGAGCTGTGCTGCCGTGTCCTGCAGGCCTGGTGTTTTCAGTGAGTTATGTGATCACATCCGGTATATCACGGCATGTGGTTGATCATAAAATATTATTATTTGCTTTTCTATGTCATGCCTAGGCCAGGCAACAGTCAGACTTTTTCCAGTTTATAAGCACTGGTGGAAGGTATTTGTGTTTTAGATAGTATTTCTGCAGTGGCAAAGTCATCTTGTAGGTGCTCTTATAGCTGAAAAAAAAAGAAAAAAAGGTTTGTCTAATGCCCTGTACACAACCAAAATAGCTGCTGGCATAAACTGAGTCTGTTTGAGGCATTTTTTTGCAAGTACCTGAGCCTTACCCATCTCCCTTGCTTTCACTGAAGATGGTACAACGTGTCACCTTTACAACATGTATCCAAGCTCTCAGAGTCACGTTAGCCCGGCCGCTGACCCAAGGCAACCTGCATTGGCATTGTTTTAAATTTACAGTCCCGTTGGTAACTGCAGTATGTTGTGCCTCATAGATGCGCTCTGATGCACCTCATACCAGTGTGTCTTCCGCTGTGGGTTGCTGGGTTCTGAACTAGGACTGATTTGGGGATTGTCCCTCCACAGGCTGGAAGAGACGGCACAGAGTAGGTTAAGGTCAGCTTCATGTTTGCTTGTTTTTAATAAAAATTTCTGTGTTTTAGGAGTTAATGACAGCCAGTCATGAAAAGGGCAAAAAGGAATAGTATGTTCATCATCTCTTGACATCCCTCTTGTCACACTCAGAGAAATACACCTGCTCACAGGACTTGAAACATTGAGTAGATGTGATGTCCCCAGTATAACAAACTGCTATCTGTTTCTTAAGAATTGACTTTATGTGATTTCTTATTAAGCCATGAGATGCCTACTAGAATGTAAAGCAAAATGTTTCCTCTGCAGAATTTCTGCTGACATACAGGGAAAATCCATACAAGGACAGCATTGACTGTATTTTCAACAGACTTACCAATTACTTACTTATTGATTATGTATGTCTTTTGGTAGGAAATGATCAATAACAGCAAGTATTTTTTTACTTTTAGGTTAAGTTCCATTTATGCCCTGTCCCGGCTGCACAAACTCATTCACTAGGTGGAGGATACAAGCACTTAACCTGATTGTGTAGATTTTAGGCATTTTCTTGGATTTTAAAATGAAATTTCACAGAACAGATGGAAAAGACACTCAATATCTGGAATGAAGGCAAATGTTTTTCAGTTTTACTTTAATATGTAAATTAAGACATAAAATTGTAGGAATATAGGAAATAGATGATAAAACTTTTGATTAAGAGTTCTCTCAGCTTTCAAATGTTGTTCTGTGAAAAAATCTCTTCTGTAGTCTAGTATTTAATTTTCTTTTTGAAGAAGTGAATATCTTCCAGGTTCAGAAATCTCATGCGTCAATTTATTTTCCATGCTTTTTATTCATTAAAACATGTTATTTACATACAGCAAAAGGTAGGAAATTACAAAAAGTGTGATCATGTATAAAATTCTAGAAGCTTTATCATGATACTATTTTCCTTGAAGAAAAATTAATTTGACATGGTGTTTCTTGGTTTTTACTTACCTGCAAGTTGTTCCATTTATTCATCTTCTTACAGTAAGATTTGCCCAGTCTTGTATTTGAGCACCTGCTTATCTTTGAAGTTTTCTTGTGCTATGTTGAGTATTCCTGTAGTCTTCTAGGTTGCAGGGCAGATCATAGTCTCGTTACAGCAACTGACCCTGCTGCAGGTCAGGCACACACAGTTATGGTATTGCAGCAGCAAACCTAAGAGAAGCATCCAGACCAGGAATTAAGAAAACAACAGCAGCGTAATGTTTTCTTTAGAGTTCAGCTGCTGTGTATGCTCTACCTTACAGGACTGGAGATTTAAACGAAGTTCTTTGGAGCAGAACCTTTCTTTTCCATCTTATGTCTGCATGTGTGTACCAGTATGTGTGTGCGTACAAGTCTGCATGTTTGCACTCCCCTTGCCAAGCCCATCTCCAGTATTCAGCAGGATTCCTGAGGCCCGTACCGGAGGTAGGTGGATGCCAGCAAAGCTGTAGGGCGACTGGTGCAGCATGGACAGGCGTGTGCCCAGGATCGCCCCTGCAGCCACAGGAAGCGATGGAAGTCCCAGGGCAGTCCCGAAACCCTCCGCAGGGCAAGGGAAGGCAGGACCCAGTGTGAGCTGCATTTCGCTGAGTGCTGCTGGAGTTGTTAATGGTGGGAGGGGAAGAAGTTCTCAAGTGCATTTCTCCATCTGAAGTGTAAAATGGTATTGGTTTGGGTTTTTTATAGACTTAGAGCCATCTTTTCTCTACACAGTTTCATTTTAGAATAATTCATTTGGTTCATATCACAGAGCTGTACTGCAGGAGTGGTGTTCTGATGTTTCATAAACTGTTATGGAGTAAGAAGACATTTCTTAAGCTCGTGTTCTATATTCAGTTTACCACTAAGGAGAAGACTTGTAAATTCAATTCCTGTTTTACTCATAAGAAATCTGGAAATAACTTTTTTGCCTTCCCTTCTGATGCTGGCTATGCTAATGTTATTAGCAATGTAGGAGTACATGCAGGAAAGAACAGACCCTAGAGACTTCTAACTAATTAGGAGTTTGCTGGTTGGCACAAGTAATGAATTCTGAGTGAGGTGATACATGAAGTAGTTTGATTTTTGACCCACAAAGAGTAACATAGCATTGTGTTAACTAGAGAATAGAGACTGACCTTGCATTAGTTGGGGAATAGCACGTACAGATGCGGTTGCTTGTTGGATTGGAAATGAAGTCCCAGGGTTGTTCTGATATTGGGATTTTTGATAATACTCCAGTGGGATTAGTCTGTAATAATAATGTCAAAGCAATGCAGATGAGTAAACATGTAATATATAGCATTATAAGAACAGTAATCATGTGTGATTTAAGAAAGCAAAGATGAAAAACAGAGAGACTGGGGTATCAAATGGGCCTGGTTCAGAGCACTTCCAGGGATAACAGTCTCTTATAAGCAAAACCAGCTTAGGTAGTTTAATTTCTTCCTGCTATGATTATGTACAACAAAAGCTACAAAATCTTTCAGAGGGGCAAACCTAACAAAACTGTTGCGTACTCCTAGATGACCTTATCTGTCAGTTCGCAATGAGTGTTTCACACCACCACTCCCTTCTAGTGTTGGTGCATCTTTCCCTCCTGCCTACCAAGGAAGAGTGTTTAGAGGTCCCTGTTCTCTTGGCAGAGGTATACAGAAACTTGTGAGAATGGATGGTGAGAAGGAACAAGCCTGGTTGTTACTTTCCATGCCAGTAGTTGCAGGGAACTGTGTAATCATTAGCTAGCCTAAAACACTGCATGGATCATCTGTTCCACATGTCACTTCAGGCAGCAGAGTATTTCCCAGCATTGGACTGCAAACTCAGAACCTATATAAAAGATCAAAACACACGGCAGTATTATGCTATGGCAAAAGATTAGGCATGTGCAGCACATTGTTGATGTCCTGTATACACATTCTGGCAAAGTATGTGTTAAAAAAAAAATCTTAGATGGTCCTGAGAACCAGATTGTACTACTGAGAAGTACAAAGGAAGGATTCAGTTTGGGAGGTGGGGGAGAGAGGAGAATTCTCCTTTTGACTCCAGATCTCACGACTGAGTAAACCCTGAATAAACAAGTGTGACGCCCTGGCCAAGCACCTGAGGTTGCATCATGGGTGCAAATGTACAGTATTTTTGGTTGCAGTAAGTACCATGACTAACTCTTGTAATCATTATGAATACTTGCAGGTTTTTATAAAACTGAAAGCAGCATTTTGGTCCATAACGTCTCCTACAGCTATGCAACATGTCTACATTTTCAGATGCAGGTAATCACATCTGATCTTTCTGAACTGTCAAAAGGCCAGATGTGAGCAAATATTGTGGAAGCTCAATAGCTTCCAAATTATGCCAAATGATGGTTTGGTGTCAGCCAAGTTGGAGAACGCACCAGGTAGCTGTGCTACTGTCTGCTTCTGACTGGATAGAGGCATGTTTTAAACAGTCCCACAGTCTCTTGTAATCTTATCTTTTTACAAATACACCTTCCACTTTTTAAATATTCATTTCAACAACCCATGCTGCTGACCGAATACACTGCAGGATTTTGTCTTAGTAGCAGCTTTATAAGCATAGGAGAATTCTTGCCCAAGCACTTAAGTCATGCTGTATAATGGTAAAAATGTGAATAACTGAAGTGAGGTCATCATCAGCCAGAATGGAAAGAAGAGCCTGTCAGCCACCTAGAAAGGAGTAGGAACATTGCATAGGGTGATGCTATGTCTACAAAAGATTAAGCAGTTAACCCTATTAGAAGTACTACCAAGGTTTACAGGGTATTCCACCAGGGCTGGAGGCTCTTCTGAATGTCTTCCTCTGCCTGCCACCATTACCTCTGTGTTGCTCAGGTTTGGCAATTCTCATTCAGGGCAGTTGTTCCTCATCCTGAGGTCAAGATATATTAGGTCATCTTCTCAGTCATATGGAAATGATGAGAGAGACAGATGATCCTTCCAGGATGTCATCATTTTCTGAGTGGATCTTTAGGACTTCATGCATTTTTCCAGAATATCTCAACAGCTGGTGGATTTAATAGGTCTTCTCTGACTAGGAACACTGGACATGAGGTATGATTGCCTTGTGGCTTTCCAAACAGTTGCAGCCCTGCTGGAACTGTGCATATGTAGATTGCCTATCCAGCCATGTGCAATAAGGACATCTCTTTGCAAGAGCTCGAGGCTTTCTGTTGCTGGTGACCTGCATTTGTTGAGGTCTGTGAGATTAGCTTGGCATTTTCCAAGAATGCTAAATGGGCAAACTGCAGGAGAGGGTGTCCTAGACAACATGTGAGGCAAATTTTATGTACAACTATAACTATGAAAGCCCTTCACTTACTTTATACCTGTTCTGCAGAGATTTCACAGGGTTACAGTGGAGATCTATTTGTATAAGAATATGGAATAAAGCTGTTAAGATCCGTTACATTCGGTCTCCATCTGGATTCTTGTTATGTTCAATTGTTTTGATTAATGCTGACATCTACTAGTGACCTCAAAGTGAGTCTGGATCTAAAATTTTCTAGTACTGTTATATCATTGTGTCTTTTACCCTTCTATTTAGTTAATCAGTTGAAGTACTTTATAAAACATAGGGTTCAGAGGGAGAAAGCGGAAAACAAGAAAAGATAGCTTTTTAAAAATGTGAAACAACTGCCTTTAGTTGTAAGTGTTGCCAGACTTTGTATTTATTGGTTCTGTATAGTATACTAGCACATTGGTGTAGTTTTTAATAACCTTTTACAGAACATATGTCTCAGATTTATCTATATGCAGAGCCTTGCAGACAGAACTTGTGAATTGTAACATAAAGAATCTCCAGATGTACACGTTATTCCTTATTAACATAGACAATGATTTTCTTGGGAAGTAGATGACATTTTAGAAAGGCAACATCTGTGTTATCACTTAAATTTTAATAATGCCAATAATTTTCTTTCAACAGAGGAATTCAAGGGCTCAACAATAGTTGAATTAATGAAAAAAGAAGGCACCACCCTCGGGCTTACAGTGTCAGGTGGAATCGACAAGGATGGGAAACCAAGAGTATCTAACCTTCGTCAAGGAGGAATTGCTGCTAGGTAACCACATCTCAAGCCGCAAAATGCATTATAAGATGTGATTGCTTCAGAAATACGTACCGCATCAGAAAGGTCACTAACAAATATGTGACTAGATGCATCTATAATGGCAGCCCATCAGACTGGAGAAGCTCAGAGAGAAACAGCAACAGCTGGTCCCCCTCTTCCCTCAAGACTACTTTGACAAAAACTAGAAATACCAGTGAGATATTTGAAAGTCGTCATAAGACTAATTAAATTTCTTCTAAATTATATACATTTTATTTCTCTCTTTTTTTGTCCTTGAACAAAAACTTGAGAGAAGCAGCATAAAATACTGAGGGGAAAAATTAAAATGGAAAAACTAACCATAGTACTACCATAATTTAATTTTAAAAAAAAATGTTCATCAGCTGGTTTTAAGATTAAGCATCTAAAATCATAGCTACCTTGCTTACTACTACAGTGGAAACAAAAAAGCTGTTATTCATGAGTGAAACAAGTCAAAAGATAAAGGTTAAGCTAAATCATTTCAAGTAACTGAGCAGAACATGTTTTTGGGCTGTGGCCTGTCTCCTGTAGCTGTGATGTTAGCTGTGAACGCAACTATTGTCCAAAAAAAATAGTTTTGAATGCTTCCCCAAAAGAGAGAGAAAGGTGGGGACATGAAGAAGACAATTTCCCAGATCCTATGCCCAAACCAGTCAAATCATCCAACTCCTTTATTGTACAGCTGATTTTGTACATCAGAAATTAATAATGCAACAGTGTTCTTCTTTTAATATTTAACAAGCTAGACTAGATTAAGATCTTAAAATGCCGCTTTCCATTTGAAAGATCAACTTGCTTTAATCTAGATGAATTAAATATATATTTCTTACCATCACTAAACGGTAATTTAAAGGATTTAGTTTGGTCCAGCAGATCTGTCTTTAACAAAAGGAATATGTACTTTTTCCTAGGAGTGACCAGCTGGATGTAGGGGACTACATCAAGTCTGTGAACGGAATCAACCTGACCAAATTTCGCCACGATGAAATCATCAGCCTGCTCAAGAACGTTGGCGAGAGGGTTGTTTTAGAAGTGGAGTATGAGCTGCCTCCAGTCTGTAAGTAATAGCAGAGCAAACTGAAACCTATGCAGAATAGCAGACATGTCAGCAGTGAGACAGGCATGGTTGGTGATCTTCATTTTTGGTAGTGGTTGTTTTCTTATAATTTTTTCCTCTGGCTTATCACAGAGCGTGGAAGAAGTACAAAAGAACTGGCAGTACAGGGGGATGCTTTTAGAGATGCTCAGGTGGTTTAGGAGCATAAATCCCACCAACGACAGAGCAGAGTTGTCAACCTCCACTATTTTTTTTGTTGTTCGTTTGTTTACAATTTTGAATACTGGGAATTAGATTAGGTAGATTCCAGGGCAAGAGAATCCTTCTTGTTACAGTAAGATCTTCTGAGATGTGAGACCAATGAATATCTGTGAGTTCTGCCTCTGCCTTTTCCTTCCTTCTCTCCACTTGCAGCACCCTCCCGCTCTCCCAGATAAACAGCATACTTTGGGACTTTTCCAGCCTTTTCTGACATCACTTTTAGGCAACATCTCATTTCTAGAGCAGAAGACCCAGTGGGGTAGGCCATGGGGATACATAAACCTGCAAAAATTGAGTGACTTAAACAAGGGCTTCTTGCTGAGGAGGATTTCTTCAAAATACAAGTTTATGCTGACACCAAAGTCACAGAGTGCTACTGAATGTTTTCCTTGCCTCTCCTTTGCTCTTTCTTTTTGTGCTTATGTCTGTGACTGTGTGTCTGTAGGAGAAAATCAGTGGGAATTGAGGCTATCAGGTATGAAGTGAAAGCTAGAGAAACAGTGAGTTGGAAACCTGGGACCTAAAGTGAAGGAGTGAGTGACAGGTGGCTGTCTGGCACCAAGGGGGCTGCACCAGTCCCACTTTTGAAAGAGTGTGTGCTCCTTCATGCTGCTCACTGGAGGGGAGAAGATGTGGTTTGCTGGTGTTTGGCCAGAAAAATCTGCGGAGCCAACTAGGAAGCTCTTGTCTCCTTAAATAAAGACTTTCCTTGCAATAGAAGCCAAAAAATCCATCACTCTCTTTGGTGCTCAGAAGGGATGAACTCCCCACTGCTTTCTAGCAGCTGGAGAGTTAGTTTAATTACGGAATTTGGTTGGTTTTATGACCTCCTGACAACCACCTTAATATGTTTTGAATGTTCTCTGTTGATTAGTGTTCACTTGTGGTAAGGGAACTTCATGTTCAAAAACAGTATTTGAGTTAATGAAGTCAGCTGAGTTCAGAATTATTTTGCTGGAGATGTAATTGTTTTATGAGCATTATTTGTTTTGCACTTAACCAAGTGGGCTTCCTTCCGTTTAACCCGCTTTGGGCATATGTGACACTCTTGTCCACTGAAACAGGATTTTGACATGCTAAATTACAGTAGCAATCGTAACTTTTTCTTGAACTCTTTGGAATTTCTGATCTCTTCATGCAAGCATAGCTAATAAAGTTGGAGATAATTAGCAGTCTAGTTGTTCCCATTAACTTCTAGTGAACAAGCTAGACACAGTGCCCTCATTATATGCAGAAGTTTTCCAGTAGGTCACATGGTGAAGTCCTGGCACCTCCTTCCCTGCCCCGTACATAATGAAATTCTACTGTTGTTCTCATGGTTGCCCCCTCAGAGAGAGGACTATCATGGTTTCAGAGCGGGGAAATGCCAGTACTTTAATAATGATGGATTAAATCTGGCTGAGCCCTAGTAATTGCACTCTCCCTAGTGCTTCCTTCCCTGTCTGGCAGTGTTCACAGCAGGAGCATCCAGCTGCCATTTTCAGCATGAGCCACCTCAACGTTTTAAACTGGAACATGACCCATGCCTGCCTCGCATCTGCCTTGTGTTGTTGCTAAAGGCTACAGACTTCTTTCCCCTCCCAGGCTGAGGCTGGGGTGGAAGGACAGCCACCTGAATGGTTGTTGCCCAAGTGGAAGGATGCTGCGTGCCATTCCTCACTGCTGAATGACAAGTTTTGCCTGTCCCCAGTGGAGGTTACAGGCCGCACCAAGCAGATTGGGAAGTGTGGATTCAGCTTGAGCTACACGCAGTGCCACTTTCTGTTGATAGGAATGAAGGCAAGAGTTGTCTTCTCCTCCCCATAATTTGGTCCTTTTCTGTGAGTAAAACATTTCTAGCTGAAAAGGAAACAACTGCATGGACTTCAGTAACACGATCCTGATCTTCAAGCTGTAGCAGGAATTACTGCAATACAGAGGAATGCTTTGGAGGGCCATCTTTCACCTGTTTTCCTAAGGAAATGAGAGTTATGTGATTTCACTGGGTGGTTCTTCTGGTTCCCTGCAGTAACTTTTTTAATAGGGATTGAAAGACTCCAAAAAAAAGTACATTACAGGGCATTTAATGGAAATAGACACTTGAGCGAGTCCCCGAGCAGGGGAGTCCTCAGAGAGAGAGGCACGCAACACTGAGGGGGCACCACTTCTTCCTGGGGCCTTTCGTGGCCGGCAGCACACGCCTCCCTAGCTGTGTAGCCTGTGGTGTCCATTGCCCCCTCGGGGTATCCTAACAGGGGACAGGGAAACTCTGATTACTGCAGGCAGAAGCATTAAAGGACATAAGTTTTCATTAGTTCTGCTGCTCACAGAACATTTATTTTATAGAGAGGGGGTTTTTTTAATCTTTATGTGTGTTGCACTGTTTGCAGTATCTTACTGGAAGCTGGGAAGCGTGCATGCGTGTGATTTTGCCCAGTGTCCTTTTCCCTTTGGAAAAGGGCATTCTTACACCCTGCCAAAGTTTTTCCTGTAAAAGCTAATAGTAAACTGGCTGCTGGTCTCTTAACAGCGGTGGTTTCAAATTCTGCAAAGTGGATTATCACACCCAAATGTGTTGGTCTGTGCATTAGGCTTCTCACCTCCTAACGCAGCTGTGCACCACTCCTCTAGTGCTTACAGAGAAAATACTGACTCGACTAGAAGTCACAGATTTTTTTACTCGCTAGTGATGAGGGAGCATGTAACATTTTGAAAAAGGAAAAAAATAACAAATCTTTATGCTACAAAATACCTTTTTCATCTTAATCTAGTAATCTGAGATTAGAGATACACCCTAAAAAATCTTGACTGTCTTGACTTTAAGCAATACAAACAAATATTTTCATGGCTGAACAACCAACTCCATAGATAGCTTTAAGAATTTCATTTGTCATTTTTGTGTCTCACTGTGTATTTCCATCTTTTCTAGCTCTCTTCTGTAACTATAAGAAAAGCAAAATTATGCCACATTTTAAACAGTAAGGCTCAAATTCCTCACCTGTTACATGCATCTATGGCTCTTTTTCCAAACCACTGGCAATCTGCAAAATATCTGGCCCAAAATTCTCTCAAAAAGAGGATGAGTTGTATTTAATTATAGGTCTTTAATCTGACTGTTCTGTAGTGGAGTCTTTCCAATTGTATGACCAGAAATACAATAGCTAGCTTAAATTGGAAAAGGTGCAAATCTGTGTGTATAATTAGAAAAATAATAATAATAAAGTTTTGGAATCTTTTCTTTTAGCTGTACAAGGATCAGGTCTCATCTTTAGAACTGTGGAAGTTACTTTACATAAAGAGGGGAACACTTTTGGATTTGTAATAAGAGGTGAGTTATTAAATTTGAACTGTTTGTATTTTCTAAATCAGCAAAAAAAGCGATAAGTTTTTATGGCAATAAGAAATAATTTCAAGATTTATGGCTTACAGTTCATAAAAATCTCTGTGATTTATGTATTACTTTTTCCATACATTCATGTATTGCTTTTATGAACCACTCTAATTTTTGTTTATGGAAGAACAGTAATTAATCAACTATGCCAAGAACATGACAAACTTCGTTTCACACAAGACCAGATTCTGCTACCACTGAAATCAGCAGGAAGACTGTAGTTCTTAAAAAAGATTCACATATAGTATTTGTGTAAATTAGGTATGAAATCTGATTAATCATGCTGATAGTCTGAATTGTACAACAAAAGTATTATCAATGACTTAGAGAACAGAAGAAAACATGCAGCTGTTAAATAATATACCCCAATGATGAATTATTAGTTTCTTCAGGGAAAACTTTTTTTTAAATTTAATATATAAATTCCTTAGTGACTACTCATTATTCTGAGTATACATGAAGTACGGATGTTTTTTTCTCTGTGCAGCAAGCATTGCAGAACAGTAAGTTTTCATACTGAGATCGGATTTGCAGAGTAGAGGTTCTAAGAAAAGAATATACATTTATTAAGAATCACTCTGTAGAAATATTTTATAAAGAATCATCTATACCATACAGTAGGTCAATTTTATTTAACATAAAATTCAGTGGAGGTTCATATTAATGGCTTGGCCATTTTTTGACCTTTTTAGCCTATCTGTAAGTATGCATGCTGCAAGATTTAGGCTTGCCTTTTGGAAATGAGCTTTCATAAAAAGCATAAAATGAAGGTGTGCTTTCTCTCACTTTTCCCTTTCTAGGTGGAGCACACGATGACAGAAATAAATCTCGTCCTGTTGTAATAACATGTGTTAGACCTGGAGGGCCTGCTGACAGGTACAATTCATCTTTCTCTGGAGTGCATGTGAAAGAGAAATGGAGAA
Organism: Gymnogyps californianus; assembly: GCF_018139145.2. NCBI lineage: Eukaryota > Metazoa > Chordata > Aves > Accipitriformes > Cathartidae > Gymnogyps > Gymnogyps californianus. The sequence goes on from NC_059471.1 coordinate 180,435,927, forward strand.
AGGTGAATTATGTGGGACAGAAGTTAGGATTTGGAGTGAAGTAGATATGTTCAAACCTATTCCTTTGAAATTAATGGTTTATGCATTTAATTGTAATAATAATAACAGTAATAGGCAACCACAGAGGCTCAGCACATCATGGCGTGTGTGGACTTTAATTTAGTATGTTGCATGTTTCAAGACTTTCTCATTAAACACTTTCAAAAATCAACCTAGAATAATTAGAACAAATGCCTGCAATAGGTCAGAGCACATTTTTTTGCAGCCTTCAGACAACTGGCGTAGCTCTTAATTATGCTTTTTATACTCTTTAACACCACAGTCTTTTTCTCTTGCACTTGAGAAAAAGACTGTCATGTGTTTGGGTGTTGTTATATTATTCTTTTAAGACGTTTGTACATATCTGCATGTGAGTTCACACATAACTTCACCTGGACAACTTCTGAGTACAGATTTATGTTTTGGCCCAATGAACATATTTGTGTGTAATACCATGTTGTATCTACATAAAGAAAGAATGTTCCCTTTATTTATATGTATGAATTATATTTTCAAAAATGGCATTTGTGTCCTTAAACCCTTAAAGAAACTTAAAGGGCAATTTCTTTAAAGCAGGCCGATTTTCTGTAGCCTATGTTGACATTTTTGACCTTGGAAACATTAATTGAGAAGCAAACATTTCAAGAGAGCGTTTGTCTTTTGTCCCTCCCTTTCTTCCCACCCTCATCCCCCTTGCTTCCTTGTTTGTCTCCCCAGTTCTTGAGCTGACAATGTTAGTACTTCATTTTCTATTATAATTCTGAATACGTTATGAGATACGCCTGGGAGACAGTGTACATTTATAGCCAAATTATTTTTAGGTAGGAAGAGAAGAAAAATTGAATTCTCCAAGTAAGGGATATTTTTGAAGAAAATCAGTAAATGGACATTCACATTTGGCAATCTGTTTCTGCACCCATGTGTTTGCACCTTGTATTTATTTTTAAGAAAATATCGGGGGAGGAGGTGTTTATGTATGTATGAAAAAGGAGTTGTGTGGACAAGGCAGAAAGAAAGCATATGTTGAAGCAGAAGCTATACTTAGTTGCAATTTAACATGACTTGATTATTTAGCTATGTGTTAAGCCGTTTTCCAGTCGCTGACTTTCCAATTAAAGCAATTTCCTTTCCACTGCGCCCTCTGAACGTTCTCGCTGTCAAAGTAAATGTTAAGTGTTAAGGCAAGAGGGATGGATGTCAGAGAGGGTGCGAGAGAATCGCTTTGCATAAAAATGGTATTATCTCCAAATCAATTTATCTTATATTAATAAAGATCGTTCCTTTAATCTCCCTTTAGAGAGGGCACAATCAAACCCGGGGACAGACTGCTGAGTGTTGATGGGATCCGACTGCTCGGAACGACACATGCTGAAGCCATGAGTATTCTCAAACAGTGCGGACAGGAGGCGACTCTGCTGGTTGAATACGATGTCTCAGTGATGGGTAGGTTGAGAAGTGGGGCTTTAGTTCTGGGAACCATCTGTGAAGTTTTGCTGCCTGTTCTTGATGAGCTATTTTAGAAGTGGTTGTGACCTGTTACGCTCCTAGTAGCACTGCTATTCCCTTCTGCACCGTGTCATTAATCTTGGGTTCATAAGGAGGTGAGCAGTATTTTACTGTAATTTAGCATTCTGACATTTCATGGTTTGTAGACTGAAACCATAGTGTGGATTCTAGCAAAGTAACTTTTCCAGTGACTAGTTTATAATAAAGGTTAATGAAGTGTAAGCATTTCTATGTCACATGAAAGAGAGGTTTACTTGCTCTTACAGGAATTCTTTTGCCTTTTGCCAGTGCTGCTAGGTGGCCAAGACATTATTAAAAAGTCACAAAACTGCCACATAGAAAAGAAAGGGGAAGAGAAAATGTTAAGAAATGCAGAGGTGGCAAATCATGGCTTGAAAAATGAGCTTAGGCTTTATACAAACTTTGATTGAACTCACTGAAGATATGGGAGGTTTTTTGGAAAGTCAAGGAGAGCAGATGACTTTTCACAACAGATTTGGGATTGAGTTATTTCCATTTGTTTTGGAAGGTGCCATATCCCCACCATTTTTGCAAGACACAGAAAATTCACGGCAGCAAGAAATGGAAATACTCACCAGTCAGACTAAAATATTTCTTCTCTGTTTGGGGATCTTTCTCTTCTTTTCCTCCTCAGTTCCACAGTCAGATTTCTAGCCTAGCAGTAAAGCAGCCTCATAGGAATTTGTGAAATAGCACTGTCAAACTTCAAAGCCTTGGAAAAGATTAATACTTAGAAGAATAATGTCAGATATTTGTTTATTCTGGAACAGCCCTCTTTGTTCTTCTCCAAGACACAGTTGTTGGGGGTTTTTTTTATTATAATATATATATATATCTTTGTTTACTTAACTGTCAAGAATGGAGTGACAGGTTTGCACGGTGTCTGGCAGGCTGCTGGACAGTCATGCAAGGTTCACGTCCAGAAAGGTGTAGACGGCTCAGCATCTGGGCAGGAACCTCCCATGCAGAAAATGGAAAAGCAGGTGATCAGGGTAACCTGAAGAGAACTAGAATTTAGGTGTTTTCATTTATTTCTTCTTTTTCTTTGGAAGATGATGGATGACCAAACCCTATCTATCATCACAGTTAAAACCAGATTCTTTATATTGCACTTTCTCTAAGAGCGAGGTCTCATTGAAAAAAGAACCCCTGGCTTTAGACAGACAAAGTTCCCAGCGAGGCTTGCATTTCAGAGAAAACTCCCACCCCCATTCTCCTGTATACCCCAGGAAGGGAATCAGCCTCAATTTCACTGAGGATCTTTTAAAAATCTTTGCAGGTTTGTGTGAGGACAAGACCACATGATGAGAAGCTCTGTTGTGCTCTAAATTGCAGGTTGTTCAAGGCAGGAACCTTCTTTTCAGTGTTATCTGGATAGAGCTCAGTGCAGGAGGATACAGATCTTAGTTGGAAATTGCAGGCTTACAACTGTACAGGCAGTACCTACCAGTCAGTCTCTTCATGTCATTCTCTCTCTGAATAAACTCAACTATCTCCCTTTTGTTCTCAGTAACAAATCTGGATTTATTGTTCCTGCCTTCCTGGCAACGAATGTGTTATCCTATGGAAACTTAAGGAGGTAGAAGAACCTGAGACTTGTGTAGTCAGAAAGAAGAAAGGAAAAAGGAATCAAACACTGCGAAATGTATGGGATGGTGGTCCTGCAGTGTCTGCAAGAAGAAATAAGGAGGGATCCAGTAGGCTCTCTTTCTAATGCATTATGATTTTGTTAGATTCTGTCTAGCCCCCAGTAGGTTTTGATTTTTCCAGTTTGCACACCCTGCATAGTTTTCTGGCAGTGGTGTGAAAAATTTTGTTGGGAAGCTTTGTTTGCTTTTTGCAGTTATGTTATGACCATGGCACAAAGGCTGAAAATCACTCATCCTGATCCATTGATTCCTGGCCCAGGAAAACAGTGCTGACTTGAATCTTCACTTACTTCTGCTCAAGAGCAGTGAAGTCAAAGTTGGGAGTAACATGAAAGGGAGGATATGAGCCATGAACAGAAATTTAAGAATTACAGAAATGTTACTCTATTCCTCCAACTCTTGTGTTACCCACAAGACAAGCTATTTGTAATGCCACCTCAGGGTTGATGTGAATATGAAACTAGGCTAAAACAAGAGGAAGAACATTGGGTAAGGTGGCTTATCAATAACTCATGCTTGAAACTCATTTAGTAGGTTAGCCTGCTGAGAGGGGGCAACAATCCAAAAGTTTTAAGTCTGGTGCGTTCTATAGGGTCCTCCCGCTATAAACCTTCAGTAGAATATCTTACTCATAGAGATATAATTGTAACGTTACTTGCTTTAATATCTTCTCTTCTGTTAGCAGATGGTTATATCCTGTAAAGTAGCATTCCATGTGGCCAGAACTGGAAAGAACCATAAAATATATTCTGATAGCATGAAATTGGAACTTGATTTGAAAAGGTTACACTAGATGAAGAAAATAATCCTGAACTATTTTTCAGCTACAGTCCTGTAGTGTGTAACTGACTTTTTATACTCCTGTAAGCGTAAGCTGTTTCAAAGGTGCTATATTTCTTGAAGTTTAGTTCATTCACCTGAAGTCTTCAAGAGGTCACCTGGGAAGCTTGTACATTTTATTGTTTCTGGAACCTAGACAAACTGGAGTAAAAAAAGTATCAAGGAGTTCTGTGCAGGGTAATTAAGTGTGTATATAATGTAGGAGATGTCGCTAGTCCCATTGAACTCTCTGGGGTTACGCTTGTGCTTGCTTAAATACATCCTGAAGTATCCTGCTCAGCTGGGTCCTAGGAAATAAACTTGTCAATTCAGCTTCTTGGAAGAGATGTTGTTAGCTTGTTGGGTCTTTTTTTTCTTTTTCTGCAGAAAATGTTTCCAGGTTGGTGTGTGGAGTGTACTGCTGCATAGTTTCAAAGACACTTTGAAATAGTAGGAGTCTGGAAATACCAAGATAATCCCTGAAGAAAATAGGAAAACATTATTTCTGAGAAAATATTTTATAACCTGATAAAAGTTACATTTGAAGTTGTGGAGGTAGCAGTCTTCCAAATGTCTGTTTTCCAAAACACCTCCTCCAATCATGAAGCAATGTGGTTGCTTATACTCCTTGTTGATTTTAGAGGAAACGACCTGCATTTTTTAATTTTGTGAGGCTTTAATCATGCTGCGCTTCAGTGTTTGCAGAGGAGGTGGATATGGTGACTTGCCCTACACACAGCTGTGTGGAAGTAACATAAACTTTGTGGGCTTTATCACTTTTCTTTGTAATCCTTACACCCGAAGTGTCCAACCTTTATGGTCATGTGGATCACCTACTTTCATCCAGTAGTGGGAGAGATCTGAATATTGCAGCTCTCTGTGCCATATGACTACATATGTGCCCTTCATGTTGTGGAGGGGAAGGAGTAGAGGCAGGGTGGTGGCTAGCAATGACTTGCTGCCACCGCCAAAATAATTTTGCAGCCTGAATCTTTTCCTGTGGCAACCAAACAGCAAATATTAATTCCAAGCTATAAACTTCGATTGGGAAGACTGAAGTTCTCACCGTTTGGCAGTGGTCTGGGTGAAGTGCCCTAACAAGCTGCTCACAGCTTGAAAGCTATAGGTCAGGCATCCTCAGTTAGAGTGAGAATGAGAATGAGAATGCAATGCTAATAACAAGCTGCCAACAGAGATTCACACTGCCCCTGTCTAAAACGAGAAATAAAAGTTTATCACTACATTCATTTGGAAGCAGAGCAGATGCAGGTTGCCTTCAGGTTTTCCTAAATCTGCCATGGTGCTACTGGGCTCTCTGTTGTCTTTGTAATTGGGACTGCATCTGCTTGGGTAATCTTCCATATTTACTCTGAAAGGGAGCATTCAGAAAAGTTCAAAGGTAATGACTACCTTGAGTTTAAATTCTGGCCCATAACATTTTTATGTAACTCTGATTCACAAATTGCTGCTGCTGAGCTTTTGAGCAATCTACGTTTTAAATCTTGGATGTTCTTGCTGGGGTAATCTTTGAATCAAGGATACTGTAGTTAAACAAAACTATTAGCTATTGCCAGGACTTTGGCACAAAAGTAAGCTTTTGTTAGTGTCCTGGTTTCAGCTGGGATAGAGTTAATTTTCTTCTTAGTAGCTGGTATAGTGCTGTGTTTTGGATTTAGTGTCAGAATAATGTTGATAACACGCTGATGTTTTAGTTGTTGCTAAGTAGCGCTTATCCTAAGCCAAGGATTTTTCAGTTTCCCATGCTCTGCCAGCAAGCAGGTGTGCAAGAAGCTGGGAGGGAGCAGAGCCGGGGCAGCTGACCTGAACTAGCCAAAGGGGTATTCCATACCATGGAACATCATGCCCAGTATATAAACAGGGGGGAGTTGGCCAGGAGGGGCGGATCGCTGCTGGGGCATTGGTCAGTGGGTGGTGAGCAACTGCATTGTGCATCACTTGTCTTTTCTTGGGTGTTATTTCTTTTTTTTATATATTCCTTTTCATTACAATTATTATTATTATATTAGTAGTAGTGTATTTTATTTTGCTTTAGTTATTAAACTGTTCTTATCTCAACCCACGAGTTTTACTTTTTTTTCCTCCTCCTCCCCACCCCACTGGGAGGGGGGAGGGAGAAGCAGCTGCGTGGTGCTCAGTTGCTGGCTGGGGTTAAACCACGACAGTTAGCTATTTGCACCTGAGAGACACAACATTTTTCTCTCTCATCTCTTCACTGGGTGCTTCTTAGTTCAAACCACTCTGTGGTCTTCAGGAATGAAGGAACATATTGCACATTCAAATTCCATATGTTTCTCTGGCTTCTTTAACAGTTCTGGCACTTATTTGAGCCAGAATAGATTTGCTGGGATGTGGCATCCTGTAATTGTTCTCTGCAAAACAGATATGATCAGCTTGTTTTTTAGTCCCAAGCTACCAGAGTCACCCTGACATAGAACCGGTCAACTTTAGCTAGAGCAACACCCTCAATTTTCTGAACTTGACATTTACCACTGATACAACTTTCTAGAAAGGGAATTGTTCATGCAATCATTTGCTAGTAAATCTGACAGCAGTTTAACAAACACTGTCCAAGCCTTTTGCCTCTTTAAGTTCACCCATTCAAAAAAAAAAAACAAAAAACAAAAGGCCGTAACAATTTTATGAGAGTACATTTAAAGAAATCTGCCTCACCCTTGAGTATTTCTGCCTGACAAGAAGAGCACTAGGGAGAGAAAGCTTGCATAGTTTAAACATCAGGTGAGATAATCTGTGATCCAGTGTAGACTTTCAGTAATTTGTGCAAGGCAAGAAATACAGGAGAAAAAACAACTTACGGGCTGCCCCTTAAGTTTCATAAAGCAGTAACACTCAAGCGTGTCCAGAGCTGTGGAGACCTTTAAGAGCTATAGAGTTTTACAAGACCAAGGAACAGGACCTCCAGAGACTCCAAGGACAGACTCAAGATCCTCATAAACCTTATAAATGTTGCAAGACCTTGAAAGTTGAAGGAAAGTCAGGAAGCCTGTAGGATTCCACACTGCCTTTTTCCTTCTGTTTCTTTACAAACTTAAAATTAACATTTCCTTTGTCTCTTACAAGTCTTTGACAGAACAGATAGGTAGTGTACTCTAGCATTTGACTGCAACTGCAGGTCTCCTGGCTGTCACAGAGCAACAGACCTAGATCCCTTGAAATTCTAAATATGAATTAGTTACTTAAACCTTTAAAGAACACTTCCTCTTTTATGTTGCTTCAGAGACAAACTGAATGAAAATTCATGTGCAAAGCAAAGGTCACAATAGCTGTATCAGTTGAAGTATTACTCTACTTTAAATACTGCTACACAAACACATACACAAGTTATGCTAGAAGACAATGTTTGAAGTCAAAAACTTGAATGTGCCAGTTGGGAAATGTCAGGATTGAGATTGTCTGCTCAGCCTCTGTCCAGCTGGATGTGCATGCAGTTCAGTCACAAGACCCACAGGAGAGATGATAACCTTTTTATGCAGCTATTCATTTTGAATTTTCTTTCTGTCTTCAGTATGTGACCACAGGCTTATTGAAGGCACTGCCCAGATCCTTGTCTGAATGCAAAGTTATTAATTTCCTGGTGGTTTTTTCCTGAGGCCCTAATCCTGCCACAGTTTGAGTGCTTCAGGCAATATGCAGATCTCAAGGAGAAAACCTCAGTGTCCCAAGGTCATTCCAAATGTATTGGCTCTTTCTTAAGGCAGAAGATGACATAGACATACCTCTCTCTAATAGTTACAGAAATATCCACTCGCAGATGTGTCACTAGGTTAAACACGTGGGATTTTTTGACTCTCCTGGAGGCCAGTGCACGATTCACATTCACACTGCGCAAACTAAGCAGATATTTAAATCTACATGCTATGGCACGTTAGTGTCTCATCTTACTGTACAAGTTCCTTGTTTATCAAACACACTGTGCTTTCTGCTGTCAGTGCCAGATGCCTGCATCAGGGACATTAGTATGAACTGACAGTCAGACATGGATATACATGGTATACAATAAGTTCGTTCTCTCTGTAGTGCTAGCTTGTTAGGATTTCATCTAGCGAAAGATACTTGTTTTGGGATATGACTTATCCTTGGAATCCAAAGAGGCTTTTTCCTTCAGAGAAGTCTGAGGCTTGTGATTTTTTTCTGCTATAGAGTTTTCTGGCTTTCAGGACTGCTTTTTTACAATAGCAAGTGGGGGTTATTCCTTTTAACCCTTCATCTCTCATGCTGCTACTAAATATGACATGCTAACTTCACTGAGTCTCATCATGAGCCTATAAGAGGATTGATATCTATCAGTCAGGCATCAGTTCCTGCTTGCTTACCTGCTTTTATCCACTCTATTTACCTGGTTTAAAAGGAAGATAAATACCTTTTTAACACCTCTTGAGACAAATGGGTAGCATGGAAACCTAAGGTAAATAGGCATTATGGTTTTAAAAAAAAAAATCCAGCATTTTGGGTTGGCAAATTCAAAACCCAGTTCTTGATTCATCAGTACTTTGTGTGATCAAGAGATACTGCTGCTGACTGCTGATAGTGAAACAAGAAAATGCTTGCAATTAGTGACCAATACGGTTTAAATGTCCTTTTCAGCCTGTACAGAAATTGTGACAGAAAGAGAATCTGGTACTTCAAAGCAGCACTCAGGTGTCTCCTCCATGTTACATGACCTTCTTCTCTTTCTTGCAGTTCCCTCTTTATGCCTTACACACATGCCACCCAACTCATTCATTGCTAGCTGTCTCAAAACTTACAGTGCTTTGTCTTATGGATAGGACACTTGTTTCATCATGAGGACTGCTGAGTAGTGAAAGAGGTGTGGAATGGAAAGAAAACAGCCTTGTAAGAAAACAGTATTTCTCTGTCTAATGAGTGGTATCACTGTGTTGCATAAGGAACTGTCAATTTGTCGTTTCTCAATATTTGTGTGAGCTTACATCCTTAACAATGTTGACACATTTTTATGTACCATTACCTAGGTTTCTCTGTGGGAAAAACTTTATATCTGACATTACGTCTGTACCCAAATAGTTCCTCAAAAGAGTGAGAACCATTAAGCCCACCAGTCTGCTCCCTGTTAGCCAGCTTATCAGGCCAGCTGTCCAGCACAGTACGTATGTCTTCCTGGGGACCAGAAAAGACTTGAGAGACACATGTGACCAGTGGGTTTCAAAGACGTTTGCTGACAGCGGAGAATGTAAATGTTCAGGATCCCTTGTTCCCTCCTGTCCATTTCATGCAAGCATGATGCTTTTTTCCTCTGTTCTTTGTTCTTGTCCTGGTTCCTAGCTGCATTACTGTCTTTTTTCCCAGCAGCTGCTTGATTTTCCCTTTCCTTACTGACCTAGTTTGGGTCGTCTTTTCTAGAAGGTCCTAAGTCCCCAACATGCTATTCCCTCTCGTTACAGCCCAGTTTTTTCTTCTGTCTTTTGCCAAGTAAGGCTTAGGTAGTTTTCCAACACATTTCTCTCACACTGCTGATTTCCGTCCATAATGGCCTTTTACAGTTTTCATGCCTGTCCTTCTTTACCCCCTTCTCCTGTCCCTGTCTCTTAGCAAACCATTCCCAAGTTTCTTGTACTGCAGCTTCTTTTCAGATCAATCACCTTCTCACCTCAATTCCACCCCTTCTTGCCCAAAAAGTCCTACTCTCCCCTCCTCCTGGCTCTTTTGATTCTCTGTGCCAGATCTGTCAGGTAATGAAGACACATGAATTTTCAATATAAAGCCTACAGAATTTTCTGTGTGAGGGCAAAACAGTATGGTTTTCCCTAATGATGCTCTCAGATACAGCTGACCTGTTTCAGCTGAAATAACTAAGGGAAGAAAAAAAATACAGCCCGAGAGAAGTAACCATCATAAGAAAAAATCACACCAAATGTTTGAACTGTGGCCAAGTTGTAAGCTGTAAGCAATTAAAATCGAGATGTTTTAATGAGAAAAGTCTATGATTCCCAAGTGTATTTGCCCTATAGAATTTTTTTACTTTCTTTTCTCTGCCTGGTTATGATTTGTTGTTACACTTTGATAGCCATGTTGCTAGTAGATGATTACAGAAGGGAGGAGTTGTCATGTTTTACAAGGATTTCATAAATCTTACAGATATTTCTTTCTTTACTAAGTTCTTGATCATCCCTAGGGAGAAATAAATGGAGTTTAGCTGAACCATATAAGTTACAAATTACTCTAACAGGTCCAATTAACATTTCTCTCTAGTGCTTTTGAAACCATGGCCTCATTAAAAGCAGCTTAATAAACATTGCTTTGTATGGGAGAAAAAACTGTAAAGGTGAAATGAGATGTCCCTGTAACAGAAAACTAAAAATACAATTTAATTGTCATAAATAACTAGGAAAGGGTGGGGGGGTTATTATCTTCCAAGTTCCGCTTCGTATATGAAAATATTCTATGTTTTACTTACTGGGTACTGAGAGTAACAGAGAAATTTGTCTTCAAAGACTTGTCAGGAAGGTGAAACCTGTACTTGTATGCAGTTAGTCTAAGTAGTGCACAACTCAAAAAAATCAGTCTGAAAATCTAATGTATTTCATGATGGGCATTTATTAAAGTAGAGCCTTCCTAATCTATCCTCCTATCTCCTCACAAAGCACGTGGTCTGAATTTTTTAGATGCTAATACAAGGGTTTGGATCCTCAAATGGAAGCAGCCTCTGCCTATTAAAAATATGCTGTTGTGCTTCTTTTAATAAGTATTTAAAAACAAATGATGGAAGGAGGAGATTGCTGTAAGAACCTTTCCAGTCCACCATCCAGGCTCCAAGCAAGCAGAGGGAAGGAGCAAATAACCCTCATATATATTTAGTAAAAGATGGGGAAAAAAGGATCAATCAAATCTTTCCACTTTGCATGAGGGCTATCCAGATGTGCCATGAAATGCAGTGGGAAAGAGAATTGCCATCTCTGCTACATGCTTATACCTCTGGTTGGCTGGAAGTTAGTCAAGAGGTCTTTCAGTAAGTTGGCTTATCTGTTACTTAGCGTGCTGGTCAGCAGCAGACTAACAAGGATAATGAAGTATCCTGATTTGTGCTGGTCTGAAAAAAAAATTGAGCAGGTAGCTGAAGTGCTTAAATTCAGAGTGCAGGTGTGAAAGTTTTACAAAGAGGATGATAATTAAGCTTCTTGGAGATTAAAGGATCTTCTGCATGTGCCATGCAATTCAATGCAAGAGAAACTCTGTAATCAGAAAAAATCCAATTAAAAAAATTCAGCCCTGGATTTGGTTTAGTAGCATCGCAGTCATCCAAGAGACTAAGGAATAAGAGACAGATTTGATTTTCTTTATATTACAGAGAACTTGGGTTGTAACCCCGGAAGCTGTCTCTAATAGGTCCCATCTCTAAGTTAAGTAACAGCAGCAGCAAAGGCTCCATTCCTGCCTCCGTTCCAGGGGGAGGAAAACACTAAATGTCTCCCAAGACTTTCCCTGAGGGGAAAAAAAGTTTAAAAAATCCAGAACCGAACTACTCCATCCTCTTGACTGTTTTTTTATTGGTATGACACACCCAGACTGTGCCTGACAGGTTAGGCCAAGGGGAGAAAACCCAAGAATCCCTCAGATCATTTCCTGGAACACCTGTACTGGGCATAAACTAAGAGGTTAAATAGGGATGCAGTAGGGCAGATTTCCATCCCTTTACACTAAGGTTCATGGTTCATTCATCATTTTACAGAACATTTATGCTGAAAAAGGATGGATTTTAAAGTATGAATATTTTTAGGTATTTTGCCTAAATACAAACTGTCTCAATTAATGGTGCTCTAGTGCAAAACCAGTGTGAATGAGATCTGAAGCAGATCCTGTGAGATTGCACCATGTAGTATTCAGCACATGGGAGACATGTACTGCTCAGAGAAGACAGTACTAAGGCCTGTGAGTTGGAAGTGTCCGTAGGGAAAAAAAAATCAACATCTAAGCTGAGTGAGTTTATCTTGAAATCAGCATAGTTACTCAAAGGTAATTGCACTGGTGACACATCTTACAACATGATCTTGTTACACAGAATTATACTTCCGATGGTGTTGCTCAGCTGCACGATGAGTGAAATGTTATGTTCTCTGTGCATTTGCTATTCAAACCACATTGCCCTACAGTAATTTTAAACACCCATAATAACCTGTCTTTGCATCTTTTTCCTAAATGCATGGTTACCATGCTTTGTTCATTTAAAGAGATCATTTTTTAGCCTATGAACTCAATATTTATCAGACTGGTTGGGGGAAACAGTATGGATAAAAATTGTTCTGTGTGTTAGCCTATGTTCAGCCAAAAAATCATTGGATTGTTCTTTTTTTAATCAATTCATTGGTGACTCACATTAGTGGTGTTTGACCTTCTGTGAGCCTCACTATTTTCATTTGTAAGGAAAATGGCAAGAATATTCTGACAGCTATTATTGATTGGTCATGTTGCTATTTCAATGTAGATGCTGGAGGACCCTAACAAAATGATGTTTCTGTGATAATTAGGCATGCATTCAAAGTAAACTGAAGGCAAGCACCTGACTGCAGGTTTCATTTAAATCTTACCTGTTTTCTTCTTGGAGGAGGAGAAGAGGGTGGCAGTGATTTTATAAAGAGTACTTATCTAGACCATTCACCGGTTTCATCTTTAATTGCAATTCTGACACTAGCAGAAAAGTCATGGATCACTGCAGCCAAAAAAAGAGTGCCAAGCCCTCCTGAAGAGATGAGTAATGAAGGGTATGACAGCTTCCCAAGGTTACAGGTAAAGCTGTGGCAAGCTGAGGTTTCTTCCTTCCTCTTATGTGCCTCCAGATGTTTCTTCCCTGGCTGATAAAATTGCATTTTTACATGCAGAACCCACGCCAGTATAAAAGCACTCGTTCTTGGAAGTGAGTCAAGTCACGTGGTGATCCAGACCCTCAGGTTACCTGCATGAAATTGGAAGCAGAGTAGGGCTTTGCCAATAGATGAAATAGGCTGTAGGGCATCAGAGGCAATGAGGCTCTGGGGAGAAAAGAGACAGACAATGGGGGAACAGAGATAGGGATGCTAATGAGAAAGAAAGGGCTTTCTAGGGTAAGGTTTCCTATTGTATTACATACAAACATCTATAACCCATATTGCCTCTGAATTACAGGGTTAGTTTCACTTTTTTCTGGCAGATAATCCAAAGGTTATATACATGAAAAGATGTTAATATGTACACCTTGCGGCAGAGCTTTGGGACTTGTTTTATGTTACTTAGGAAGTCCCTCAACACTTGCTTTAAAAACTCCTAGTTGGGTTCTTCTTTATCCTTTATTTTATATCCAAAAGCTATTGCTGATTCAAGTCATCTTGCCTGAGTCCTTAATTGAAATCTAAAGGCTTCAAGCAGCTTAAATTAAAAAAAAAAAAAAAAAGAAAGAAAAAAAACCCTGGACTGCAGACACACTGAGCCTGTGGTTTCCCCTCTGTCATTAGTATGATTTTGGCACAAAATCCCCCATAGCTGCAAAGAAAATCTAAAACAAACTCTCCCTGCAATTCCTCCTGCCATTTTTTGGCTCAGGGAGGCCACCAGCAACTTATAACTAGCTGTTGTTATTCACATTTAACTTCCTCATATTAAAATAAATGCTTAATTCAAGTATTAAATACACCCTGGAATTGCATTTTTAGCTAAATGTTTAGTTTTATCTTGATTGTTGAATATGCTCTGCTAGGTGATTCCCTCCACAGAATTTATTAGTTTTTGCATGCACATGAAGCTGCATCTAATCCCTAGCCACGGCAGTGCTGCAGTGTGCTGTCATCTGAAGTGTTTAGAATGACAAGAACTATTAATCCTTAGGTCAGCCATCAGGTGCCTTTCATGAGGTTAGCCAAGGCCTGGTCCAAGCCTGTTTGACTCAGTAGGAAGGTTCTCATTGATTTCAGCTGGGATTTAAAATAGGACCCAAAGGAGAAAAATCTGGCTCTTGTCCTACCTTTGAAGAGCTTTGCTCATAGGGAAATAAATAGCAGAGCTGTGCTTTCTTGCCTCCCTCCTCATTTCTCATGAAATGGACACCCAGTTTATACCAACAAAAATGTCTTCTGCCATCATAGAAGTCTTCTAGTTTAAGCACTGTTTGCACCACTAAATCAATGTTTTATTTCGTTGCCAGCATACGACCATCTACTTTAGGTATACTACAGCCAACTCAAGTCTGAAGTGTAAAAAGGACCTAACTCTGATGCAGATTATTTAAAAATAGTGCTGTTTACACTGTTTAATTGTACCCAGTTACCATTCAGTCCTCTCCTGTGTACTAACGAAAAGGGAACATGCCAGGCCCATTTTCTCTTCGCCTCTTTGCTAAGATATTTCTCTTCTGGTACTTCAGCATTAGCATGGGAACAGAGTGTACGTGCATGAAATTACCAGTTTTGTGATAAGTTTTATAGCTTGTCCCAGTTTGGATCTAGATCACAGCAAGTGTCTCCACCCTCGAGTATGCTAGAGAAACTCTTAGATGAACAGCCACCATGCATTTCATTTTATTTACTTTTTGGCTTTCACATATGTCCTGGTTTCGGCTGGGACAGAGTTAACTCTCTTCTTAGTAGCTGGTACAGTGCTGTGTTTTGGATTTAGTGTGAGAATAATGTTGATAACACGCTGATGTTTTAGTTGTTGCTAAGTGGCGCTTATCTGAAGCCAAGGACTTTTCAGTTTCCCATGCTCTGCCAGCAAGCAGGTGTGCAAGAAGCTGGGAGGGAGCAGAGCCGGGGCAGCTGACCTGAACTAGCCAAAGGGATATTCCATACCATGGAACGTCATGCCCAGTATATAAACAGGGGGGAGTTGGCCGGGAGGTGTGGATCGTGGCTCGGGAACTAACTGGGCATCGGTCAGCGGGTGGTGAGCAATTGCATTGTGCATCACTGGTTTTTTTCCTTTCCCCCTCCCTTCCTTTTTTTTGTTGTATTCCTTTTCATTACTATTATTATTCTATTTCATTATTACTATTGTTAGTATTATATTTTACTTTAGTTATTAAACTGTTCTTATCTCAACCCACGAGTTTTACTTTTTTTTCTTTCCTTTCCTCCTCCTCACCCCACTGGGAGGGGGAGGGGGAAACGGCTGCGTGGTGCTCAGTTGCTGACTGGGGTTAAACCACAACAACATAACAGACCAGATTTCAAATGTTAGCATTTGATGTTATAAGTCATGGCGAGGCATTGGTGCTGCTGGTCTGTCTCAATGCAGTCTGCCATTCTTTAGTTAGATATGGAATGTGGGAGAAGTATCAGGAAAAACAAAGAAGAAAGGATGTGTTGTTTCTGTGCTTCTTTATGATCCCCCTTGCAGGAGGAATGGCTTTTTTGAGACTTCTCTAAACTGCCTCACAGTTAAACCCATGATTTTAAGAACAGTGAAAACTTCAGCAGTTTATGCTAAGGTTTTTCTTGTGGCCCTCTTCCACCTTCCCCAGGTAACTGCCTAAGTCTGCATTTTTTTTTAATTTATTATTTTTTAAGCATTTTCAGGCAAAATTGTTCTGCCATTTCCAGGAATGAGTTTAGAGAATTATTTTGCCTATGATGAGAAAGCTGGAGAAAGTTTTCTTTGTGAAGATGTGTCTTTCTAAAGCACTGGAACATGGACATGCAATTCAGTAGGTACTGGTTGAGGGAGAGAAAGCCCTTTTCAGGAAAGTCTATTCGGCTTATCCCAGTGATAATCCACCCAGACTCAGCTACATTTGGAAGTCTTTGAAAGGGTACAGCTCAGTGTGCTTAGGAGAAGCAGCATTTTGTGATGACTTTTCCAAAAGATTTTGTGTATATTGGGGAAAGTTTTTTCTTGTCTTTGCAAAGTTCCTTTCAGTTCAGCTCTTCGGGGATGGGAAAAGCAAGAATTAAAGATGCCCATGCAGCCTTACTCAGATGCCTTGGAACATATGTGTTATGATATAGATTTTAATTGGAATGATTGCATACATTTTTCCTTCATCAGTCACCTGCTGCATAGTACTAAGTGATCTGAAAAACAGTCAAGTGAGAGGAATGTTCTAAAGAATAGCTCGTCTCATCTTGTTGTAGATGCCTAAACTAGGGCAGGTGAAACACATTTTTTAAATGCCAGTTTTCTCTGATGGCTGTAGAGGGAGTTTAGGCCTCTAGCTCAGGTGTAGCTACCTCAGGTCTGCTCTACAGATGCCTATGTTTTGGTGCAGTGGATCCCAGCATAGGTGTCCCAAATCATCCTCTCCAGACTAATGGATGCTTTCGACCTTCATTTCTTTGGTCCTCATTTGCTTATCTATACAGTGGGGAAAACGCCATGCTTTTGCTCTAAAGGGTGGTTATAAGATAAAATCATTAATAAACGTGTGTTATAATGAATATTCAGAGGCTGCACCATACCAGCTCTCCCCCCACCACATATGCTCAGAGAAGGTTGAGAACACTGTTTAGTAATTAAGGCATGAGCATGGAAAAAAATGGGAAAAGTGTTGCTACTCATTAGATAGTCCCTGTCTACCTTCCACATGAGGCTCTTGAAGAAGGAAGAATATGTGATTATTTAATTAAAGAAGGGAGGTAAAAATTAGTTCATCCAGGCAATATTCGTTCTGGGGTTCATTAAGTTTGAAGTGCTTTGTGCCCACATGGTGACCGTAATATTTTCCTTTTAATGTCATTCTGTTTGTAAACAGAAACTTCTGAGCTTTTTTTGTGTGCATGTATTTTTATAATGATTTATATTGATGTTCTGCTGATTTTAATCAACTCCTCATTTGGGTTTTTACAATTTGCATAAGCACAGTCTTTCTGTTATGGTCAGCTCAGCAGTGTTGAATGGAATAGCCGCCTTCTGAGCACTGTGACCTCTGAGTTTTCAAGGTCTTTACAGCTTAGGTAAATTTGGGTGGATTTTCACTTGTCAAAAAAAAAAAGAAACACACCCGGAAAAGTCTTTTCACAGTTTCTCCTTTACACAAATTCAGTAATTACTGAGTTACTGAATTACAAATCTGTGTACCTTATGAGCACTGGAACATCTTCAAAAAGAAAAAAGTCATCAGACAGGGTCATGAGAGGACCTGGAGTCCCTCTGAGCCTGGCAGCAGGAGCTGCTCTGGCAGGAGGTAAATGGCTTGTCCTGCGCCAAAGGAGGAGCCGCATAGGAATGTTGCCAAGGGTGACCCTGGCAGCAAGCTGGCAGGCTGCCTACTGAGGAAGCAGATGAAAGAGTGCACTTCTCATTGCTGGGACTCTGTCTGTTGTGGGGTGCTTGAGTTTCTAGAGGTTATTGCTTGGTTGGGATTTTGGGAGAAGAAATGTCGGGAATTCTTTTTGCTGGAAGTGCACGCTGCAGAGAACAGGGGATATAGAAACTTTTTTTTACTTTAAATGTGTGAATACTCCCAGTAGTACTGTTTCTGTATTGCTTGAAAGAAGCACTGGGAAGGGAAAAGCTGGAAATGTATAGGCAACAGGTAAGCAATCCTGGATTATTTTTGCAATGTGGCATCAAAGAGCTTATGTTCAGAACCATGGCTTCTGTGTTGGATTTGAGGGCAATTTACCTAAATTACTTTCTCTATTTCTTTGAAATGTTTTTGCTGAACTGCTGCTCAGGCAATACCAAAGCGGAAAGAGAAGGCAGTTCATAAGCTTGTTTCTTGACTCATTCTACCAAAGTTCCATTTCATGAGTGGCTGGCATTGAACAGCAAAATATCCTGTGCAACCCCTGAGAGATGCAAAACTCTCACTCTGCTCCTCGGTGCATAAATGTCAAGGTCAGATCTCAGTCTCAGCCTTCTGCGTGGTAGCATTTTATACCGTGGCTGTGCCAATGCACCAATTATTTATAAGACAGCTGTGCTAGAGCACAGATTATTGAAAGGAGACCAAAGGTTTTGGGGAAAAAAGTGGTACTGATAGTACAAACTTGTAACATCAGAAATTCATATTACCTGTTATGAACAACGATGTAGAGTTTACTTTAATTTTTCTTTTCTTCTGGTTTATACTCACCTAATAGGCTTTGCAGACGAGTGTTTTAGACTCCTCTGTTCAACCAAACCAAGCCTGTTGCTTTCAGTGTTAGCAGAAGCACACCAAGCTTTCCAAGGCAGAGACTGTGCTTAGCTTGTGTGCAGAGGTCACTAACACATGCAAATAAGAAGTAATCGTGAATGTATGAGACAGTATGGCTCACTACAGAGGACCCTTGAGCAAGGTCTAGTCACGCACCTCAAGTACGCCAAGCAGCCCAGCCATATGGGAGTGGGGCTGCACTTGGGTCAGCCACCCTGGTGAGAAGCAGAAGTGGCTGTCACAGGCCCAGCACCTCGCTCGTGTGGCTCTGCTGCTTCCAGGGCTTCAGCTCCCACTGGCGTGGCGGGGAGACAGGGACAGCTCAGCCATCTCACTACCACAGCATTGACATGTCCTTATTTGCCTTAACTGTTTCGTGTGCATGTCAGCTCTCTTATCAAGATGTCCAAACTGTCCAGGTAACACCTTTGCTCTGAAGCTTTTGGGATTAGCCAAGACGTCGTTATCCTGGTAGAGCCCTGGGCAGATGGGAACTGTCAGCTCGACACAAAGTTTGGATGTTCGCAGTGTTTGTTCCCATCTGTCAAGTGCTGGCAGCGAGGGGCTTTGTGCTCTGTAGGCTTTTGAAGAGAATCCAGTCCCGCTCTAATTATTACTGTTCCCATTAAATGGAAACTTAGGGTCATTATGGCAAATAGGCATTATTTATGTGTACTGCAGCACCTTATATTATCTATAGTAGTGTGTACTTACAGGCATACTTTTGAGGCTGGCAGGTGTAAAATTTGATGCACCAGCTGTGTCTCCGTTTGCAGGTAGGGATGCAGATTGTGTTGTCCTTATTTGTTCTATTTGCTGTGATCAGTCAGGTACAAAATCGTGCAAGAGCTGGAGTGTTTTGAAGAAATCAAAGTTCTTGTGTATTTTATTTCCTCTCCTACTTGCAAGAAAAAATAAGTATGAGAAGTTCTTTTGTACATGTGTATGTATCTATCAGGTTGCCCAAAGAAGCTGTGGATGCCCCATCATTGGAAGTGTTCAAGGTCAGGTTGGACAGGGCTTTGAGCAACCTGATCTAGTGAAAGATGTCCCTGACCATGGCAGGGGGATTGGACTAGGTGATCTTCAAAGGTCCCTTCCAACCCAAACCAGTCTATGATTCGATGGTTCTGTGATTTTATCTATGCTTTGCGCAATAGAGAAAATAGTGTTTTGTATTGCAAGGTCTCAGCAGAGGACTTTACGTATTATTTGCACCATTTTGGGGGTCTTCCTTATTTGGGGAGATGGTTTTAAAAAGTAATTATATGTGAGTTCCATTCCTGGAATGAAATGCAGGCAGAATTCCATCGCTGCTGACTTTGGCAAACATTTCACAATCAATCTAATGCTATATAGTGTTTCAGGGTGGTTTTCAGGAGCCATCCTTCAATAGAAAGGTGATGGTTGAGGCCCAGGTTGCCAAACTAACCATAAAGGTGTATTGTAGGCTCCCAAGTTCTGAAACCATGTGCTGCCATCAGGGGTGGAGATTGGAGTTCTCAGTAGTTCTTTAAGTGCCACCTGAATTTTCTATGTAGTATTCATTTTCAAGGTAACAAAGGAAAGAAATTGCAGAGCCTGGGCTTATTTAAAATGCATTCAGACTAGCCTCAAAGAGGCAGATCCAGGATCTTCTGTACAGGCTCCATCCACCATGTTCCCTCTCTGTTGTAAATTCAGCAATAGATAAATCGGGTTTTAGATTAACAGGGCACACAAAAAGAAAGATACAGATAAATGAAGAGATTGGGATTTAATACAGCTTTTGAGCAGAGAAGGGGCCTAGTAAAAATGAAAGATGTCTGAGCATGAAACGGAGTTAGTAGGAGGAAGGAGTGTCCCAAGAACTGGGGAAAGTCTTTTAAGTGAAAGGGGTTTAGGCAGGCTTTTGTGGTCTGAACATGAGAGAAAGTCTGAGAAAGTCCCAAGCGGATTTTGAGTACATCCCCACCCACGCTGGTGTGAGCACTTTGAAGGGCAGGGATGGTTCTTCAACTGGTTAGCAGGCATTTCCTAGCTGAGAAGGATGATGGGGCTAAGGTTGCAAAGTATGAAAGTAGGTAAAGGCAGCTCCTAAGCTTTTGATTTGAAGAACTTGGCTGAATTAGAGGCATATAAATGAACTGCAGGAATTATGCGAGAAGGGGAAAATGGAAAGACTGTGCCAGTCAGTTGACAAGAATGTGAAATTGCTTGTGTATAGGGGATGAGATAGGTGGCACATTCGTTTAGAGAGTAATGTCTCCATTTTCCATTCTGAGGTTGAGAGGTCCCTCTGATTTCACTATTACTCATTCTGTTGGCATCCTCTTGAAATTATCCCTATTTTTCATTTTTGAAATCTGATTATTCTAAATGTGAGAGCGTGTAAAATGCCATTGGTGGCTTTTTTCCTTAGCAGCAGTTTCATGTTTTTCCGTGGACTCTGTGATCTTTCTTTCAATTAGTAGCCCAGCAGCTCCAGTGCCATGCTGTACTGTCAGTAAGGAAAAAGACACTATTTTGTATTTTTTTTAGTACTGTTTTTGCCCCTCTAATTCTAGCTGAGCCGGGTAAAATTAGAATAAATGTTGCTCACTGCAGCCTGCCTGAAACACACAGATACTCCATAATCAAGGGAACACCAGGAGCACGCATATTTTGTGGTAGGTTGTAAGTTGGGCCTTGGAGACTGCCGCTGACCCTTTGAACAAGAACAATATTTAATTTTTAAATAGTTGTTTTATTATTAAAGAAACTACCACCCTCTCTCCCCAAATATTGCTCACAATATGTAATGCCAGCTTACTCTGTTCCAAAATATATTTTAGGGTAAAATCTCACATGTCATTAAGCTTATTAGTATTTTTTGTATTCTAGCTCTCAGGGGAGAATTAGAAACACTGTCAATGACTTTAAGCTTTTCAGAAATCATTATCAGAGCTTGCTAGCTGGCACTGATTCTAGTTTTCCCATAAGATCTGAGATGAAAAAAGGTTACTCTGCTAAATGAAGCATGAACAAAGCCAGGGTGCAAACATTATGCAATATTAGTAGAACAGAATACCAAGGCCAGTACTGTGCATCAGGGCCCTGTGTGTAGTTCACTTATGACCTTTACAGTCACAAAAGTATGGGGAATCAAATAATATTGCTCTGAATGAGCAATAATGGCGCTACCCAGCTGTAGGGCATCTTGAACGTTGTTCCTGTGCCCTTTAGACACTGCAGAAGTCTTATTCCTGCCTCTCTTCCTTGCTGCTACTTTCCCTCTTGAAACCATTGACCCATGATCCCAATCTCAATTTCTTAATTAGATCATCTTAAAAAATATGTAATTAATATTCCCTTCTTTGCAAAATGGAGATCGGGGATTTGTTGAGATCAAATTATCTTTGGAGTACAAGGAAAGGGTATTACATAAATAAGCAGCCTCCCACCCCCAAAAATTTAGTATTTCAATAACCATCAGTCAGCTCTGTGTGTGTAAGGGAGACTTAGCTAATCATCAGGTTGGTGTTAAATATGAGTGAATGAAAATGCCCCTACAAAGGAAATTTAAAATGTTAGCAAGGTAGCCTAAGGAATATTTTAGGATGTGGCTGAAAAACAGTGCCAAAAGTGGGTTTTTTCATCTCTGCATCTGTGCCCTGGTGAACTACAAACCTGGGGAAAGAAGAAGGTGTTAGTAGAGAGAAGCACAGAAGAAGGAGAAAGGTGGAGAAAAGCTTCCCCACTCCCAGCAAATCTTTCTCTTACCCAGTAAAGTAACTAGCTATTTCTGGTTTGGGCTCTTGTTTTGCTGGAGACCATGGAAAAGGCAGACAATTGGAGGAGGTTGACCACCTATCGCTAGGGCAGTCTCAGGGAAACATGAGAAGGGAAATAGTGGGGTCACGGTATGACAGCGGATTATGAGTCTCACTATCACAGATAGGGATACAATCTTGCTACTGGACTGTGAGGAGTTGGGACAACTTTAAGTGTATCAGTCTTATAGACAGAGCTTTTTAATGGACACAGAGAATTTTATTTCTGGGTTGGTTTTCATTTAAAAAAAATAGTCCTTAAGAATACAATAAGCAAACCACATGGAGGATGACAAGATTCATTAAGTGCAGTTTAAGATACTGTTTGACAATAATGAATAGTCTGTTGATTAATGAAGAAAAGTGGATGTGAATGCACACAGAATCCCTGAGTGCTTTTAAGTTGCTCCACTGTCAGCTGAGAAGTGCTGTAAAGGGCCTTGCAAAATGGTCTGTGTGGAGAGTGTCACCGCTAGAGCCACAGGTTTTAGAAACAAAATTCATCCAGTCTGTTCTGCCTGTTCTTTGGGTTGGTTACCTGGGCTCAAATTTTGTACAACTGGCCATGGATTTTAAATGCCCTGTAAGAAATGTATCAACTCTGATTTTTGCATTCAGCAATCTAGCTTTCCAAAGGAATGGCAGATACTCAAAGCTCCTGGTGATAAACCTATGGTATGTCTGACACCTGAGATTTTGAGCCATTTCTGTAAAAAAAAAAAAATAAAAAGCTTTTAACATTTCAACTCCTGCTACTTAATACAGAAAACAGGGGTGCTAATCCCTAACACGCTGATTCTGAATGGACTGACACAACTGCAAGTGCTGTGCATTCCCCACCATCGATTATTCTGTAAATACTTGATTGAGACTGAGATATGGCAAATAAAGGCCCAGATTTGGCTGCAGGAGCTGGGACTGCTGTCATCCCCTTCTGTGCCTTACACACCAGACACACCACTGCAGTTTCTAAGTACCTTCCACTTGTGCGCTGAGTGCCGACGGTGGCGTGTCAGTTGTCTCAACCTCTCTAAAGTAAGAACTGACTGCAATAGAGTGTTTTGTATTGGACCCTTTCTGTAACTTGCACTGGCTCACATACATAAATACACCCCCCACACACATTCTGTTGTATTTTTCTTAAAGAAAGCGAGTTTAAGGAAATTGTGGTGCATTTCTGCATTTAAGGACTTGTGAGGGTCTTTCTATGAGAGTTTACTCAACAGGTTCATTGGGGAACAATCAATGACTGTCCCATATATATCAGAGCTGTAGCATGTATGATTGCTGAGCGGGTGCTGGAAAAGAATAATTGATTTTTGTGAATTAAAAAAAGAGCACAGAGAGAGTAGAGGAAGGCAAGAATAAAGTGTAGGGCATTTGGGGGTGATGGGGGGATTCAAACTGATTTCTTCAAGCTGATTTGCTGTAAATGTTCCAACTTCTTGCCCTTAAAGGAGAGAGTGTCAGAAATTTCAGATTTTTTCCAGTTCTCAACAATCTTCCCTAACTTCGGTAAAATACACCTCTGTGATCCACCTACCTACTGGTCCAGTCTTTGGATATTGGTACTGGAAATTGCGCTTTAGGGTTAGAAGAGGTTTTCCTTTTAGGAGGGTTGTAGAAAGATATCCAGATGTCATATCACCTGAGCTTAATGAGGCTTACTGCTCTGAAAATATAATCTGGGTGTCCCATGGTTCTAATTAACATTATGCTTTCTTGACTAGTCTGAGCATGAGGCACACAGGTACTGGGTATAAAAATTAGGGTTACAGAAAAAGAGAGAGAAGGTAAAGAATTGGGTGTACTTACAAGAACTGAATGGACAAAAGTAAGCTCCTACCTGAGGGAGAGATTGGTCTACTTGCTATCTGTGGGCTGCAAAGATTTTGTGTGAAAGGAACAAAGAAAGGTGTGAGGAGCAGGAGAGCACACTTTTTTGACCAAGAAAAATTATTTCTGTGAAATACTGTCTTCTAGTTTGACAGGAGTGAGACACGTTTAGATCTGTGAATGCATTGCTACAAAAGCATTAAAACTTTGCATTGGGAGAACTGCAAGGTTTGAGGAACTATGCATTTATTTACTGATCTGAACCAGCACAGACTTGCTATATTTTTTTTCACTGCTTTCAGTCAGAGAATCACGACAACAACAGAGAAGGCTACATGGACCTGCTATATACAATTTTAAGGTGAAAAAATTGTTAGCCTGTGGACACCTAATAGGGAAGAAGCTTGGCAAGAGGAATATTAGTGTGAGATAGTAAGATATCCACTTGTCACTCACATCATTGCTAGAAGATTCAGCAGCATCCAGGCAAGATCAATAGCAGTCTTGTGGAGCTGTGTGTTTCAATTGGTTCAGCTGTCCCTTTAAGGTCAAAATGTGTTTTGACATCCTTCCTCCTTGTCTGGCTCTTTTAAGCTGCTCAAAAAAATTATTTGTGCCTTGTGTTGCCATGACTTCTGAAAAAAATAAGAAAGCACCCAAAACCTTCCAGTTAGAGAAGTGAGAAGCTGCAGAGCACAGATAGTAGCAACAGAGCTCAGCGTTCCTACAGGAAGATGCTCACAGTATAGCAGCACTTCCCAGCTTGAAGTACAAGAAGGCTTTGGGAAGAAAAAAAGAAAAAAAAAAAGCATCATAGACTAATAAAGTTTGGTTTCCTATGGATTTAGTGGCAATATTGATTGCAAGCTATGACTGAAGCTCTTCCCATTTTAGGGCATTTCTAAGTACTGTTTCACATGCAGATTCTCTGCTGCCTAATACAAGCAGCTCACTTTTTGGCTTGCCCTACTGTGGGAATCCTAAAGAGGTTTTCTGTCTTCCACCACCCATCAGTTTTTGAACTGTATTCAACAAGCCATGAGGATAGGCAAGGATTAGCAGGTACATATATTTACAAGTATGCAAACAAATGCATGTAATGTGATCACTTAGGCTTTATTTCCATTGGAAATCAGGATAAAAAATATTTGTTTTCAACTTTAAAAATCATTTGTGATTATGTTTTGAGGTGAGGGAGGGTGGTGACACTGCTTATTTTATCCAAAACTTTTTATATATCATATAGTATATTTACACATCATAAAAGTCTATTCAGAATAAAAAACCTTGTTGCCAGTGATTTAAACTGTCAAATAAAAAAGGTATGCTGCTATCTAGCTGAAGAAATGTATTAGCATGCCGAAAGCAATGCTGCTTCCTCTGGGAGGTTTTAATCAAGCCTCTTGTACTGATTGAGATGCAGTGCTCAAAAGTGAGAAAAATGATTAACAAAATCAAAAATCTAGAGCGTTTTTCACGCAAACATTCATCAGTATATCTTATGTAATTACATAGCCAATAAATCAACATAGTGTGTAAGTGCTTCAGTCACGGTGTAAATATCTTAATGACTGAAACATCTTCACACATGAATAATTTATACCTGTATGATTCATTTTTCATATCCATGCTTTACTTCAACATGATGAACTAATCCTTCTCTGTCAGGGAATGTGTGCTTGATTATTGCTTTCTGATTTCTCTTCCTTGTGTTTATTTTCCACGGTTAGACACACTCCATTTCTTCTCTTCTGGTTCCTCTAATGTAGTTACCTTATTTATTCATCCTGTCTGCCTTGGTTTGCCTTCCCTGTGCATTTCAACAGGCACCTGGGAAATCACGCTAGGGCATAAGCTGATCGTGCATTTCTCAAGTAACTCTGGAGCAGCATCTTGAAAGATTTACTCATTCTCAACAGATATTTGCATTTAGTTTCCTCTCCTCTCCTCAAGGCAGTCGTTACAGAAAGAACTTGCGATAGGCCAATAACAAGTTGAGCTTTGCCGTTTTCTGGATCGATGCAAGTTCAAACCTTTGTCACGATACTGATGACAAACGTTTGAGTCTTCTTCCCATATGTTTGTAAACGCGAGCTTGTTTGTAGCTCTAGAAACCAGTGGAATATTCAAGAAGAAAATAATTGTTTCTCAGCACAGGAATGGGAATCGGGAATTCTTAAATTCTGCTCTGCTGCACGTGCTTATTTGGCTGTATGCAAGTCACCGCATGTGTCCTGCCTTACTTAGACCCTTAACCAAAGCATCTAAGACAGGAGTTTGATTGTGATAACCTCCTCCTTTAGTTGCTAGAGAAGGACAGGTAGCTGCTGAGGGCAGTTCATCCAGCTTTAAAGCTAATTAGTGCCTGAAGCTCCAGGCAGAAATGCTGCTGGGTGGACTCTCTTCTTTTGGATCACAATTTAAAGTTCGGTTCAGATTTGTGGAGCAGCTTATTTTGGTAGTGCCCGTGGAAGTTCAGCCTTTAAAAAGTCAGTCCTAGTTGGGCACAAAAATGAATCACTCAGATTTAATGGGCATTTTCAAAAATACTAAATCTCCCCTTCAAACCCTCAGGTTTCTAACTGGAAAAAAAGACAACAAGAGTATAAAAATGATTTCAAGTTGTGGGGGAAAAAGGAGTTCTATAATAATTAACTGATGCTTTACAGTATTGTATGTTATTCCATCCAAGCACCTTTTTTCACTCCATTTCTATATCCAATTTACCTACATTACTCTCTAACTAGGAAAAGCACCTTAGCTGAGTGTTAATCAAGCTCTCATTCAATTTCTTGTATCATCATATAGCTTGTTAGTTTTGTACGATAATACACTGTTTCACAGTCTTTCTCTTCTGTGTCAGAATGACATTTTTGGACTGATTTTTTAGATTTAAGACTGAATGGAATATCTTATATCTGTCTTATCCTCCATACTTTCAAGCCCAGCTGCAGTTCTTTTACAGCTTCAATCTCAGGGACTTCTGAGAGACATCACAATTGAATGTTTTCTTAGTATTCTTACAGTAGGCTCCAGTACTCTGTGAATACAAATGTATCCTGTTTGCTAGCAGGACATTTGGTAACTTTGTTCCAGCATAAGTCTTTGCTTATTCATTTTTTCCTTATTCTGATTGTAAACACCTCCAAAGGCTTCTGATATCACTTTCTTTGTCTCGGTCTTTTTATGTCCTTAAAGGACACCTTCACTTACTGTATCTTACTCCACTGAGATCAGTTGTTGATCGATGGGTATCGGTTAGTAGGAGTTCTCAGGCAGTCTCCAGAATACACTTCACCCTTATCACTGCCCGCTTTGTTTTGGCATTTGGGAAGCAGCCTGCTGTCTTTTTTCTTTGTTCTGTCTAGCACTTGTCTCTCTTGGGCATAGTTCCTCACCACAGTCGTCAATCATGACTGTTGCTGCCGCCTATTTTTCTGCTTTCTTTTTTCAGTGTGGGTCATTTACTATCTGTGCCCTGTTGCAAGGCAGTACTTTATCCAGTGACAGGATATTACAAGAATCTTCTGAACCTCCTCACATGCATTTTGCTTTAACTCCTACTATTTCTAGCTGCCATGCCTCCTGCACTTTCACCATTTTCTCCTAAATTGCCCTTTTTTTTGGTAAGGGATTTCTGGTAGACCCTTTCTTCGCCTTCTTCATTTGATTATTATAGCTGTTGTCCACAGACCTTCCCCTTCTTTTCTGAAAATTAATTTAGCATCCTTCTCTAACCTATTCACCTATTCATTTTTTTTCAGATCAGTTTCTACTTTTTTTATTGATTCTGTTTCTTCAGCATGCCTGTTTTAAATTCCAGGTAATTTTTAGCTTCAGTTGTTCAAGAGAGTTATTTGCTAGCACATCCTGGTTCCCTGACCTGGTCCGTCTCTGATTCTGACACACTCAGAAGCTTCCAGACATCCCAGATTCACAAGCTTCCTCTTGCTTTTATTATTTTCAACATTAAGAGCTGATTCTTGACACCTAAACTGATGCTATTCCAGAATTTCTGTAAGTGGCACATTGTCTGGTTAGAGAAATAGAATAGCCATGGAGATTTTATGTGGGAAAATAAGAAAATGGCATAAGTACCACATTGGTATAATACTGATCTTTTGTTGTCTAATTTTAACAGATTCAGTAGCGACAGCATCTGGGCCACTGCTAGTTGAAGTTGCCAAAACTCCTGGTGCTGCTCTTGGGGTTGCACTAACTACCTCGATGTGCTGCAACAAACAGGTCATTGTCATAGACAAAATCAAATCTGCGAGTATTGCAGACAGGTGAGTGTGACAGAGGGCTGACACTGCAGGTCCATACATCCATTTTATTTCTACTTTCATTTGGTGTGGTTTTAAAGAAACCCTTCCCTTTTTTGATAAAATTGACTGAACCAGATGCTCTCAAGGTTGCAGGTCTTAAAATTAGCACTTTGTCAGATCGTTGTTCCATACCGCTGAGTTTAAGACTTTACTACATTTACTTTAGCTCATTCATGTAGTATTCAATGACATAAGCCAGCCCCCATGTAATATGTGACTATCTGCTTGCACTATGCAACACAGGAGTTTAGAGGTCTGCTCTGACTATTAAATGTAATGCTGTGGTAGATATTAGTGTTTAAAAAAATAAATAATCCACTGGAATTCTTAAAGTAAGCCCACGATATGGAACAGCTGTCAAGGGAAGTAAATTTTGAGGCTTTGCAACCTTGAAGTGTTCTTTTAGAATATATCACTCGTTCTTGTGGCACAGCGAAATGGAACTCCTTATGTCTGGATTTTTTTATTGATATTTTAGAATATGACTGAGGCATTAGGAAGACTGGCTTCTGTATTTTGAAGTTATTTTGCTGTAATTTTTCCACTTCATTTAAACCTTTAAATAAAACCATTTAAACCATTAAAAAAAAAAAAGATAGATATTTTTCCCCAGTGGTCTAAACTTCTGTAACAGAGCTGTGGGATCTTTTCTGGAGCGCGCGCGCGCGCGCGTGTGTGTGTGTGTGTGTGTGTATGTGTTTATACATATACAGTATATTTCTATATACATATCTCTATCTAAAAATTTCTTAAATATTATGTTTCAGCAGCAAATTCCTCCTGCATGTCCCCAGTCACCCTACCTTGTAACTCCTCTTTGACAACGGTGCTTTTGGTAGCACCCACTTGTAGCAGTGAGTCTACAGCTCCTCTGTGGGCTTTTCCCTACAGTAGAAACTTTGAGAGTGACGGCCATTGATCCAGGGGTGTTCTCCAGTTCAATGGTGCAGGATGCTTTAATTTTCTCCCTCTGTTTTTTCCCATTTCGCAGGGGGTAACCAATTAAAGGAGCTGTCCACTTGACTGGTACGTCGGGATGCTGACTGCTGTGTTTGCATTTCTCAACTCATCCAGTAGCCAGTCTCTTGAGTGCAGCGAGATTTAGCAGATAGCCCCCTCCCCACCCCACTCCTCAAGTCACCATGCTAGCCCTGGTTTCATTATTTGTTTGACTACTGCATAATTTCATCGTCATTTACAGCTTTTGTACTAATAAATGTTTGAACTATAACTCAAAAAATGATGAACTGGGTGCTTGTGTGAGGGATATGTGACCAAGTTATTTGAGTCTCCTTAAGCTCTTCTCATTTTATTCTGCTGCCATTCACACATATTTTTATAGTCAGCTACCCCATTCCAGTTCTGTGAGTGATGTCTTGGCATATACTGTATTAACTGAATTGTTTTTAAGGTTTGTACTAATAGATATAAAGTCTGACCAGTGACAATGCCTACAAAGCACAAATCTCTCTCGAAAAAAAAGAACACGTTCATAGTTGTCATGACCAGTTTGAAGGCAGTAAAACTCATTTTCCAAGCAAAGAGCATACCTGATCATACCGAGTTTTTCCCCTTTTATATAGATGTGGTGCATTACATGTAGGAGACCATATTCTGTCCATTGATGGCACCAGCATGGAGTACTGTACACTGGCAGAAGCAACGCAATTTTTGGCTAATGCAGCGGATAATGTCAAACTTGAGATCCTTCCTCACCACCAGACACGGCTAGCGCTGAAAGGCCCAGAGCATGGTAAGAGGATCTGTAGCACCAAATACCCCTTTCTTTTTCTGTCTTTTACTTTGCCTGCCCTTGCTGAATGGCCAAGAAAGCTATTGCGGCAGTTATGTCTGTAAATGTTGTTTCAGCTCCCCAGGTTATGCTGCTGCAGTTTCTGAGAAGCTCTGTGTTTTCTTGGCCTTAATGTACCCTCCGAGATTCCTGTGGATAGAGAGGGAAATGTTTTACTGAGAAATGGCTCTGCACACTTGTAGGTGTACATAAAGATACCTGTTGACTCTACTGTTGCAATCATTGGGGGCAACTAGGTACTTCAGTAAATGAATCTCTAAATTGCTTCTTAAATTTAGAGGGGGGAGGAAGGACCACAGCCAACTTCTTCCCAGCATATTGACTTGATAGTCTGCTATGACCACTTCATTAATAACACCTCTTCTCCCCTAAAATACCTCAAAACCCCCCTGTATTTTCTTTTGTTAATGGCATTATTATTTATTGCCATCATATTTTAAAGTACTTCTGAGATTGCTTCATGGGTTCATTGTCAATGCTTATGAAAAAGGTTTGTTTGGAAACAGTTCCCTAGATCCCAGCCCTTTTTCACGATGATATTTATTTTATACCAACATGCTTGAAGAGAATGTCTTTCCATTTTCAAATCAAATATATCTAAAATGTCTTAGTATTTGAAGACGGGGGCTGCCTGTCTTGTCTTCTAACTAATCCTGAGAAAGTGGCTAATTCACAGCATTCATAAATTCAGTCTAAAATACCACATGTTGATGGACGTTGAAGTAGTAACAAGAGTTATCAAATACACAGAGAATAGGCACCTGTGTTGCAGCATGAACCAGTGGTACCATTTTCTGAGCCTGTGCTTCTGTCTCCTTTAGACCAAGACAAGATTTCTGAGGCCTAGAAATGTCAGTGATGGTAAATGTTCTTCGACATCTATCTAAGATCCAGGCTGTTCCTGCATAAGCAACACTCTAGTCAGTTTGTCAGAGTGGTGAATATTGAACTAGTGGCTGAGGAGACACTAGTTTATCCTAGACCAGGGTGAACAAAAAGTAGCCCTTGTGATACCATGTTCTTCCATTATTCAGCTGCACCTCTTTCACCTTTCTACTTAAGCCAGTTAGAGGGGCGAGGGAGCAGGGAGTGATGCTGCAGAAGCAGAATGAGATGGAGACCAAATTTTGCCATATATTTCCATTCTTTTCAGTTATGACAGTACGTTGCAAACAGATCTTTCATTTTTTTGAAGCAAAGATGTCACACAATCAATTTCTGGCTGGTTAAAGAACCTTTGAAGAGTGTTTCTTTTGGGAAGATGAGTACTAGGGCCAAAGATTTGTGTAGATGATTGTATTACTTGAAGCAGTTGGTTTCTCAACCAACATTTAAAACAAATTGATGCTGTTAATGTGCTAGTCACCTTAACCCAGTGTAGATGCTTAGAAAAAGCAATGCTCTTGCCATGCCAGAGTTAAGAACTGGCCGTTATGAAATCCTATCAAAGGGATCTGCAAAAGCTACATAAGAACATCTTCTGGGGAGAAATCTTGCTAAGGTTGCTTTCTCAAGTAAGACAGAGTAACTAGGATGCTTACAGCCCTTCCCAGCCCCTCACCAAGTGGTGCTACTCCAATATCACGACCAATTCAAGATGTAACATGCTTTATGGGAGCAAGTACCCTCTTGGAAACAACCTTTCATCAGGTGTAGTATGGCCTAGATGCTGCAGAGTTTGAAAAGCTCCCTTTATGTGTCTGGGATAAGCTGAGTCATTAGGGCTGTATCTGTTGAGCTCAGTTATTGGTCTTATGGAACATGTTAGGACTTTAAAATGGGCAGGAAAGTCAGTACATAAAATAAATTGAAATTTTAGCCCTAAAATAAAATGGAGAGCACTATAAAAGATCAGATATTTTTATCATGTTTTTTTCCTTTATACTGTGCTGCTAACATTCATTTCTCTTGCTGCCCCATTAGTTTTATGTTTGCTGTACACAACCCTGGGTTGGAATAGCTCAAATTACCACTAAATTACTATGGTTACACACAATAGGATTTTCTTTTACAGAACTTTTGTTGAATTGGGATTATCCTTCTACAAGCTGAGCAAACTGAATTTGTGTACCTTCCCACTTTGTAGGACATTTTTATCTCTACTCTCAGTGTGAAAATAAAACATTAAAAAAAAAATCAAAGACTACCAGATAATTTCCTGCTGGAAGCAGTCTTTTTAATTAAACAAGGCTCACAGCAACTTGAAAATAATGAAAATACACCTGGCCACATTGTTCATATCAGATTTTAATTTTTACACCATAGTTAAATTTCGGAAATCTTTCTGCCTGTGCGCGTAATCAAAGACAGTTTCATCTGAGAAGATATGATAAGTCTGTAAGATACATATGGCCATATCAGGCTACTGCTGCTGCTTCTGGGACTCTTCCGGCTGACGTGAGATTTTCCAAAGTCTCTGAGGTTGCTGGCACTGGTGCCAGTGGGTGAGGTACCCCAGGGTGGCGCCCAGCTGTCCTCCTGGTGCTGGTGTCGCACCCCACCCTGCCCTTTCTTATCTGTTGGGGGGGAGGGAAGAATTCTTTTGATTCAAACACATGTCAGGGCACAGCAGGGGTGCTCTCGGCGAGGGACGCAGGCCCGGGGCACCCCAATCAAGGACACAGGGCCGGGCCTGGCAGTGCCAGGGCCTCCAGAGTCCTGACCACCCCACAAGGCTTGCGGGGACATGGTGGGCCTCTGTACTCTCCTTTTCCTCTCCTGTCCCTGGTGTTTACTCCTCGCTGTTGTGACAGGCATTGCTTTTGAGTCAGAGGAGGGTTAATATATTCAGACAATTAGCAGATCATTACTCATGTAATATGAAGTGAAACAAAAGGATAGCTTTTCTTCTGGCACTGCGCAGTGCTTGCTGTGGTGGCTACCCTTTTCCCCCTTATTTTGTCTCATGGAGTAAGGTGTGAAAACAAGGTGTGGGTCCAGCCTAAACAGCCAAGATTTTTGGCTACTATTAATGTCCAGCATGGGGTCATATGTGTCTGCAGCCATTATAGATATAGCAGGTAGCAGAGAGACATAGGTAATACAGCTCATGGGCCAAAGACTGTAACTTACATTTCATAGTACGGGTGAATCCCTCGGTGTTTTAAAGACAAAAAATTCAGTGAATAGTTCCCAGTTTGAAGTGTTCCTCTACAGTTCAGCAAGGACACAGCTATGCTGAATTTAATGATGAATAGACTGTATTTAATGAAGGGTGATTTCAATCATTTTCCTTTAATATTTGACACATCAACTGAAATGCTTCCTGTTCTCCTGGTAAATACTGGCCTTCGCTTTTGGCATATCCCAGACTCCCCATACATAGAATCAGCAATCAAATATGGTCTCAAATTTCATCCAGAAAAGGATCATTTTAAAGTTTTGAAGATCAAGTTTAAAAAAAAACATTAAATTGCACATCCAGCTAATCAATAAGAACTCTTTTCTTTATTAACCAGGTTTCAGGATAGAGTTTTTCTGCTGCTGGCCCAGGGAAGTCGTTTACCACACAGAATAGCGTAATGCCAACAATAGATGGTGGCAAAATTAAAATGTCAATGCGGTAAATTGAAATGACTGGCAAGTAAACATCTCCACTCTAAGCAGTGCTATGTATAGTATCTGGTTGGTCTTTTTAATGTAGATGAATGCAAGCAGAGATTTATTAACCTTCAGTTAGTGGTCATATGTAATACCTTAGTATTTTCTAAGGAAGTTTGCAACCTTAGCTCCTAAAGCCAGAGTGAGATTATAAATTGATTCAGTAATAATATTTTTAAAAACAAATACAAGAAAACAAAAAAACCCAATCAGAAGCATTTATTCTGAGAAAAAATATTATTTCTGTTCCTCAAGTTAGCACCCACTGGTAAGAAGACAAGACCAGGTTATTTATTATTTTATTCTATTTTGTTTTCAATTTATTTTCATTTTTGGACTTCTTTTTTTTGTTTGTTTGTGCAATTCAGTTACTTTTCCCTCTTCTCTGGTCCTTTTGTTTTCTGATTTTCCATCATCCCTTCATGCGGGCAGTGAAGGTTCAAAGAAGCAACAGGCAACTTACCTGGGATTCGTGTGCCAACAGCCACAGCAGCCTCCTCACCTACCACCATTATAACACCTACCACCCTGACCATTGCAGGATGCCAGCCTTGAAATTCCAGAAAGCGCCTCCTCAAAAAAGCCTTCGTAATGTTCCACGCTTTTTCCTGCTGACATATTCTCTTCTTCTGCCTCCTCCTCCCTCCCCTCTTCTTTCACTCATACTTTTCCCATTTCAGGCACTAAAACCTTTTCATTTTTATGGATGCTACACTTTTTCATAGCCATGCCAAGGTTATTTCTGACATTTTACACCTTTTCCTTTCTGTAACAAGGCAACCTTTGTAGACAGGAAAAGGCTTGAAAATTCTGAATGAATCAGCTCTTCTGATATATGAGTAGACCATTAGATTTGAGTAGTGTATATAAAGCATGATTTTTGAATGCAAAGCATTGCTTACAAATCTTTTGTCAGAAATTACCTACTACAAAAAGGCATTTCTGAAATCAGTGTATCTAGACATATTGATCTGCATTGATTCATGGATACGTGTTGAAAAATTTAATTTAACATGCTTTGCCTAAAATAAGTTGTATACTGTGAATGTACTTTTTGTATCTACAGTACCTTTATTAGCTTCCAGCAGGTATTTTCATGAAATGCTGGCTATACTTTTACGTAGGGTCACCTATGTGGTTTAATGTCTTTGTTATTGGAAATGCACAAACCATTCCTGTGCATCATACACATTGTTTGATTCATTGATGAGTTACAGGCATGTGCCGCACTCTTCCGTGAAGACTGAGTGCTGTATGCCAAGTGTTTGATTTCTTACAGCAGCTTTGGTGTCTTCATCCTTCTCTCCTACCTCCATGAGTGCATACAGCCTGAGTTCCCTGAACATGGGGACCTTACCTCGCAGCCTCTACTCCACCAGCCCGCGTGGGACAATGATGAGGCGGAGGATGAAAAAGAAGGACTTCAAAAGCTCCTGTAGGTGGTAACAGCATTTGCTCAAAATGTGCAGTGAATGGGTGGAGGAGGGGGAAGATACAGAAAAAAGGTACAAAGTACCTTAATTAATATATATACTAGGCAGAAGAGAGAACAATTGGAGTTTCTGTTAGATGTAGGGAAACATCAGCGTAAAAATATTTCTCCAATGCTAAAATGAGATGAGTAGAGGCCATGCAGCTTAACTATCTCATCTGAAATATATAAAGCAATGTTTTCTTCAGACAATTCTGGAAGAGTTTGTTATACCGTTACTGAAGTGATTTTCAAATTCCTTTTTCAACTCTTCCCGTTTCCATCAGGGAATAGAATTCATAGCTGAATAGTCAAAAACAGATTGCTGGTAAGCTCAACCAACTATCACGTTATGGAAGGAGAAGAGCTTGCCACAGTACCTCCTAGATAGTTTTAATGTTTACATCTACACCATAACCTGTACAGTAATTTTTGTGAGGAAGAGCGACAAATAACAGCGAAGCCTAAATAGTCTTGTTTCTGACCACTCTCTGGGATTCAAAGCATGGATTTCCCATGAGTCAGTAATTTGCCAAGCCAGGGTGGATATATTTCAGGCTGTTCCACTTTGCATATTGCTAAGTATTCACTGGGCCAGAGAGTATGGCTGTATGAGCGCGTTCTTTCCCAGACTCCATGAAAGTGCCACCTCTCCTTTTGGCTTGTCCATCTTCGTGTGATTCTCAGCAGCTCAGTTCCTCCAGAGCAGGGAAGTGAGAACTGCTCTGTAAATCGTCTGCTCCGGCTAATAATGCTCACAGGTCCACTCTGGAAAAACTGAGCTGCTGCACATTACAGCGCTGCTGCCCTGTATTAAAGATTTCCCATGGGCATAGCAAAATCAGAGCAAACCAGCAGCCTCCAACTAAGGCCAGTCACTATGGAGTTGCGAGGAAACATTTGAGAGAGGAACTGAGGTTTTGCTTTCTTGCAGTTTTTTGTTGCTTGCTCGTTCTTATTTCTTTCGTAAAGCAAATATTTTTACATAATGTTTGCCTGTAAGTGCATTTTTGATTTTTAATCTGATCAGCCATTTTTCACAACTCATCTGTTGACATGTTAGCTTCTAATGCATTCTTTTGGGTCACGGGGAGATAGTGCGTCCATCCATGCTATAGTATCAGTAGGGGTCCATCTCTTATGTGTCCTCACATGCACATGAGAAACAGTAGTAATGTTAGACTAACAGTAATTGATTTGAATAGTAAAATAATGCTGGATGCAAAAAATAGTTCTTTGATTGTGCTATATTATAGCTGTTCCATCCACCAAAGGACTGTTAATCCTGAAAGCTAATCCTATTATGGGTCTTGGAGACAGCTGTTACTTGTGTTGTTATATTTTTCAGATATTTTTCCTTCAAGGAAGCCTTGCCCTGCAATTTGCTATCCTGCAAAGGTTCAAAACAAGGCCAGTGACATTAGATTTAAGTGGGACAGTCACATAAGCACTGCAGCCCACCTGAAAGGTTCCTCAAGTCAGAAGGCCCTGGGGATGACAGGCTGCTGTAATTAAACAAATCTCTAGCTAGGAGGAATTAGGATGAGGCTTTGTTGTGGGGTAGTTTATTATGCATTTGCATTGTGAGGTCTGGATATAGACCATTACAAAATACGTGGAACTGGCCCCATCACTGAGTGAGTGTGCACCTGACTACGAGCAGTGACTACATCAGCCTGCATCAGAGCTGGCTTTGGAGGAACTGGTTGGCCAGCCAGGCTTGCTTGCCCTTTCTGTGAGCTTGCTTTTCAGCCCATGCAGAGTTCCTTACTCCTGTTGCTAGACTTATACCCATACTTGTGACTGCAGTAACAGCCAACTTAGGAGACCCACACTGGACTGAATGTGCTACAGGTGACCATGATAGAGAATGACTGGTCCCGTACCCTTCCACCTTCCATCGACAGGACTTGGAAAACCTTGCCCCTCTCCCCTTGTGGGAGACTCATGAGAACCAGGTAGTATCGACTGCTGTCCTTTTCATAGAACAGGAATAGCGCACACTCTTAATTTTAGTGGGATTTTTTTTTTTCTTTAATCCAATTGGATCATTTGAGGTTTTTATTAATGTAAGTTTTAATTAATCTTTTAGGATGTCATTTGGGAAGAAGAGGATGTATTGGTGAAGGGTGCTATAAGGTTTACATTGCCAATTATTTAGGAAAACTTGCATAACTTAATGTGATCATGCCAAAATTCATGATGATGAAGTGTGATGGTACAGGGGGTTACAAGACTTTTATGGCCATGATTTTACAATCATTGCATTAGTTACACAGATCTTTCCAAACACGTGGCTGTAAAAATTGAAGGCATGCCCTGCTGTCACGTGCTTTATTTATGCCACTTGTTTTCAATTTTTATTCTTCCTCTGCTTTTTTTGGTTTTAAAGTATGGTATTCATTGTAGAAACACTTAGATTATTATTTGGTTAAAGTTTGAATCCTGAAGTACATTGTAATAGGTCCATATTAGTACTTGAAAGTGAGATACAATTTTATACCAACCTACATGATAGTTACTAGGGCTGCATATCTGGTAGAAATTAGAGAGGGTCTTAGATGTGCATGGGTGCTGTTTTCTCAGCACATCCAAGTTAGCTGCTACTGGGAGGAATACTGAACGTTTTGCAATTTCTCAAGGGTCAGAGCGGGAGACTGCAGGCATAGTAATCCATATATGTAGCTTTAAATACATCTTGCTCTGCTTCTTGTATGGCTGCAGGAATAAAAGTAACAAGTACATAGTCTTCAAATTCAAGAATATTATTTACATAACTGCAGAGCATATAGTAAACCAGCCCACAGGACTGTTGCTAAGAGTTGGACAAAGACTACACAAGTATGCTAAAATGTATCCCTAGCAGTAGCAACCAGAGTTCACTGGAACTACATACACATCCATGCCCCCTTTTTAAATCAATGAGGCTGCTTCCTGGCCTGTAAAACTTCAAATCCAAGCAGCCATAAAAATGGCAGTGTTTCTTGCTGCGGTTATTGTTGAGTTACAAACCCAAACATGCTCTAAGTCATGGTTTTGGGTACCTGTGGCATTTTACAGAGGCTTAGCAGATAGCTATTTTTACGTTATTTGGAAATGGTATTTTCATCTCTGCTTTTTTTGTTCGTTTCTGTTTTGTTTTCTTTGAGAGTGGGAGAACTTCCTAATTGTCACTTTTAAGTGTCCACATCATCAAAATATTTATCTGGGTGAGTTTTAAATCCCACAAATAGTAACTTAATTTCCCAGTGTGAATTAAAACCTTAGCTGTCCTAAAAGTTGAAGTAAATGTTGTGAGACCTTTAAGTTCCTGGTAGGGCATTAGAAAAAGAGTAAGAAAGTTACAGTCAGCTAGATGCCTGCTGCACAGGGGGAATGGCCATATAAGTGATGGGAAACCAAGGTGCAGCTAACAAGTAATTGTTGTATCACCTTAAAGAAAGGGAAAACAGAACTTTTCTGAGCTTGGATGCCCTAAATTTAGACATTTCTAGAAGGTGCATTAGGGGATCTGGTATTATGTTAACTCTGAATTTATCTGGTTTAGTCATATTTTAGCCTTTGCAGCGCTGAGGGCTGGAGAAACCTATTTCTCACATGCAGTAAATGCTAAAGCTGGTGGCCATTTGTAAGAACAGATTACTAGTATTTACATTTGGGTATGAGCATGTTTTACTGAGTGCAAATAAAAGAAACAGTAAGAAGGAAGCTATTGAGTAACTGAAATAATACACAATTCTTACAAAGGAAAATTAAAACAAGATATGAGTGAGAATTCACAGTAATTTAGAAAAGATGGTTTCAGAGTTGAAAGGAGCTTTGCTGGGAGAAAACAGAAACTCATGAGGTTTTTGGCAAGTGAAACTTTTGCAACAGAACTGTCATTGCCAACTGTGCCACATTAATCAGATTTTATACTGACTATTTCAGAGCAAAAGTCTAATGCTTGTAGCCCCAAAGTGCGGAAAATACTTATACAATCTCTGACATCTTTGTACAGCTGTGCTAATATTATCTATAATGTAAAAACATGAACTAATTTTTTCCCACATCTAAGAAAAAAAGAATCCAGAGGTAAACAATCCCTCAGATAAACCATGAACTAAACTATCCCTCAGATAAACCATGAACTTTTGTCTAATTCTTAGTAGCTACTGCAGGCAGAAATGGATCTTGAATGCAATTAGAGGTGGAGAGATAATGGCGTAGATTTATAACACGAAAACATTCAGAATCCTCGGCATTGGAGGATTATCATTACTTTACTGGTCTGAACGGGAATTGAAAAACTCTAGCTTTCTGTGTATGACATAATGAAAGGCAGTAGTTTGTCACTGGGGGAATTCGAACAATGATACAATAGACATTTAGGCAGAGATCAAAGAACCAAAGGTGCAGTCTCCTCCTTTCATAGATAATTGCACTGAATCTCAATGTTGTTTTTATCTTGGTTTGTTCTGTAATGCAGCCTGTTCAGAACAAGAGTGAGAATAGAGAGAGGGAGTAAATCAGGAGTACAGAAGTAGCTGCCTGTGTTTCTCACAGAAGGGTCCCCCAGTTCCTTTGAGAGACCCCAAAGAACTTTTTGTCTCACAATCTCATGAGATATACTCGTTGCTAAAACAGAGGGGTTTGTTCAACTTACACTACCCAGTTAGCCTGACAAATTGCTGATATGTAGTAGACACGTACAAGAGGAAGGCATCCTTATTTCTTGCAAGCAAGCCTGGGCCGTGTGCTTTGCTGCTAACAACAATGCATTGCTGTGAGATGTTCAAAAATATTTGTGGGAATCGGCCTGAATAACAGCTGGGCTTGCGCCTCCAACTCCCTTAGCTCCTGTGAAAATTCTGCTCATCCACGCCTCAAACCTAATGCAAACAGAATTCAAGGATGTTCTGAGATTTTTGGGGTGGGGGTGTCAAACGCATTTATTTTACTCAGTACAAGAACTATCTTTTTGCATTCTAACATACAACCAGATGTTTTCTATTCTCTTCTATGTCGTAACTGTTTATACATAATTTATAAACTTTAGCCTAAATTGACTTTAAAAGAGATGTTTCATTGACTAGGTTTATTGTACAGATCAATTTTCTCAGAGTGCAATGAAATTTCTGCTGTGTATGAATGTCTTTCCTCCTGGTCTGCTCTGTTTTATAGTGTCTTTAGCCTCTAGCACTGTTGGTTTGGCTGGGCAGGTCGTCCACACAGAAACCACAGAAGTAGTGCTGACAGCTGACCCCATAGTAGGGTTTGGGATACAGCTCCAGGGTAGCGTGTTTGCTACTGAGACCTTGTCTTCTCCACCTCTCATTTCCTATATTGAATCTGACAGTCCAGCGGAAAGGTGAGGTTCTTTCAGTTGACTGCTAAGTACGTTTTGGTGAGCATTCCTCGGGGTACTTCGGGCTTGTTGCTTTCAATTTGTGATAAATTGCAAGGCCTTGCTCAGTGGAAGTGTGGCAAGTAATAAACTGTCTGTTCTGACAATGATATTTCCTATGCTTGATCAGCTATAAGAAGAATGACAAGCACCAATGTTTTTATCCAGAGTCCTCCAGCAGGAGACTGGAAGCTATATTCATGCAAAAGGAAAAAAAAAAATCAGAAACATCGCTGAAGTCAAAATAGTGATAATTCAGCGTGCCATGGGGGGAGGCCATATCCAGCTCTGTTCAGTTTTGGTACAGAACCAAATCTTAGGGAGTACCAGGGTTTTGACTTACTAATGGTTTCATTGCAGCATTTCAATTGCATTTTTATGCTTAGGTATGTCTTTAATCATGGCATGAGAACAATAGCAGTTGCACAGGCGAGTACTAGCTGCCATTGCAGAGCTACAACACCTGTAGCCCTGGGTCAGAGGCAGAGGTGATGTCCATGGGTGGGGTGGAGGCATGAAGGCTGTGCCCCTCTTCCTGGGTCCCAGCACCTGGAGAGCATGACCCATGCTGGGAGTGCTTGATAGTGTCTTGGTGCAAAGAGGCAGCAGCAGCTCCTGTCTCCCTCTGTGCTTGGGTAGACTGTTGAGCTGCTATGCCACACTTCTCCTTCAAGGTTAGGTTGAATGTGTTTGATATTCCTGGTTCTGGTAACGTGCACATCTGATGATCGTTTCGTATCATTGTGTACCAAGGTGTGGGGTGCTGCAAATTGGAGACAGAATAGTGGCAATAAATGGCATCCCGACGGAAGACAGCACATTTGATGAGGCCAATCAACTGCTCAGAGACTCCTCTATCACCAACAAGGTCACTTTGGAAATAGAATTTGATGTTGCAGGTATGAATGCACTGTTATTCTGTCTTGCAAGAAAAGTGAAGAAATAAATCCCAGCTACATTGCGAGTGTTAAGCATCCAAGATGGAGACTTCCTTCTCACATATACACCATTCAGTTTTCAAGTGACCTATTTGAAACGTGTGTCTTTTTGTACAGCTTTCTCATTTCGTGTAGCCCTGCAGCGTGCTTCAGAACGCAAATAGAAATTACAAGTCCTGTAGTAAGATCTGGTGACAGTCCCTCCTCTGAGTTATTTCCATTTCTGGACATTTTTCTGCCGAGATAGAAATATTCTGCTGAGCAGAGACAAATCCTCTACAGGCCAGCTAATGAAATGTTTTACTAAACAGAAAAGTATTATAAAAGGGTGGATAAGCAGAAAACTCTGAAGAGTTTCACTTACAGTATCTCAAACCAACAATCTAAATAAAATAATAGAAATTGAATTAATAAAAGCCAGAAAAATCATTGTTAATGTTGCTGGTGAGTCTTTATTATTACTAATGGCTTTCCTTTTTTCTGTAATGTGCTTAAGCATACAGAATACACCTATAAAATCACAAATTGTGTAAATCAAACAAGTACACGTTATGTATGT
Source organism: Gymnogyps californianus (assembly GCF_018139145.2). Lineage (NCBI taxonomy): Eukaryota > Metazoa > Chordata > Aves > Accipitriformes > Cathartidae > Gymnogyps > Gymnogyps californianus. The sequence goes on from NC_059471.1 coordinate 180,477,778, forward strand.
GCATTACCCCACTATGTAAATAGTAAAAACTTTTAAGACTTCTGTGTTCATCTGACAGTAGCTCCTCTGAAGTCATGACAATGTCAGATGCGCTGTAGTTTGCATAGTGTGATTATTGTTAATGGTATTGTAAATTATGATGTCAAAAGCATGCTAAAGGTTCCTAGAGTAATTCTGTATAATCTTTTAGTATACATGCATCTAGTATAATGTTAAAAAAAAAAAGCCAAATGCAATATGTACATTCATATACATAGGAAGTGAAATATTAAAAAATAAGAAAACCAAATAATGAGAAAGTCATTTAAATGCACCTGAAGTCACATGCATTTCAGTGCCTGGACTTGTTTGTGCTCCTCCCATTTGCTCCATGACAGCAGACTCATACTCATGGTTAGACTTCTCTGCCACATGTATGTTTCCATAGCTGTAATTTCAATCATTCCTTTTCAGGCCAAGGCCCAAACTTTTGCTAGCAGTGATGCCAAAAGTCAGGATTCAAATACAGTGCTGTGTGTTCAAGTATTTTTTGCCTCAGTCAGCTCCAGGCACTTCTCCATTAGTGATGTTTTGATTCCTTTTCTTCCCAATAGATGTAAAATCCATGGCAGTTACCTTAGCGGACAGTTAAAAATGTGTTAGACCTACAGCAACAAAGGCCTGAAATCCTTAGGAGTTGATCTCCTGTCCTTTTAATTAAAAGTTATCTGCCAGCACTAAGATTTTCACATGTGCTCACAGAACTTGTATACAAGCTAAAAACCTGTGGTCTCAGCTGGCTGCTGGCCCATGCAATCTCCATAAATTCAGTTAAACCTTAAAAAAAATTGAGTTACCATGAAATTACCAATAGAGGTATAAATCATAATCTGTATGTCCTACTTCCTTCACTTCAGTACCTGTGTTTCATCTGTGGCTTGTGATGCTGATGTGATTTCATCAACTTACATGTTTAGTTCCATGCACTTGGAATTGCTGTGCCTTATAAATTATCTAACATTTTAAATATTTTTTTTATAGAATCAGTTATACCAAGCAGTGGAACGTTTCATGTAAAACTACCAAAGAAGCATAATGTGGAACTTGGCATCACCATAAGTTGTAAGTGAAAGTGCTTATTTTTAAGACCACGTTTATGGGGTAATCTGCAGATAGGAGGTCCTGTAGCTATAGACTCATGTTTGGTTTGGTATAAACTTCTTTTTCCTTTTTCTAGAAAGGGATGATTAGCAGTGCTCTGTCTCTAATGAAAGACCATTCTGTAACAGGTTTATACTCCCCTTCTAGTAGTTAAAGAAGCCAGAAGTTCGCCAGGCCTAAAGCTTGACCTGTTCCTTAATGCATAGCACATATTTAACTCCCATTAAAATTATTGAAAAAAAAGAAAAAAGAAGTCAATAGAATTAGGCCCATGCAAAAGCATTTCCATAGCCGGGCAGTTTTAAGCAAACTCTGTCATGGTCTCTCACAGGCTCTTGAACAGAACCCCACTGAACTCAAGGGTTCTCACAGGCATGAGGATCCACATACATGGGGTTATTTTCTGCTTCAGAACCCAGAGTCTGAAGATACATCCTCAATCTGTAAAACTAGTGGGCAGTCCTAAACATGCAGGTCACATAGCAAAATCCCCTTTCACTAGGGATTTCAGAGATTGCTAAAGAAGATAACAAGGGTCCGCAGTAGTCTATTTCTCAAAAAGTATTTGTTACTGTTGTTTGAAATCAAAGTGTTTCTATACTTATTTATTTTGGGAGCAGACAGTAAACGCTGTGTTAGGACTGGATTTTGACCAGGTAAACTCCAGCATACCAAGTTCAGCCCTTGATGGAAAGAAGAACAATCCATATCAAAGTTAATGGGCTTTTTTTTAATGTACTTAATGACAGTGCAGAATCTGGTCTCACCAGCATTAACATTCCTTTACGGTTGTGGCCTTTCTTAGACTATTAGTCTTTCTTTGGAGTTATTCATGTGTCTTGGGGGAAGATTGTGCTTTGACTTATATTCTCAAAGCTTTTACCAGCACAATGGAATAAGGTTAATCAAAAGTACAGCCGGGAACTCAGTGCTAAGAATTACATCTGAGGAACAAATGAGAGACACTGCAGGCCTGTTTGCTTGCATTGCACACTTGAATGAGTAATTGTTAGACTCTGTAAGATATGATGTGATGCTTGAAGCAAAATCATAGGTCTACATGTATTTGTGCAAATGAAAATATTGAGAAATGAGAAAACCTGGAGAGAGGCTGTTCTATTTAAATGTTATTCTTAGGATTGGTAACGGTTTGTAGGATTATTGTAAAAATACGGTCTTCCTAGTAATTTGGTTTGTGCTGCTTTTTGGAATTCAGACATCCTGTACTTTTTTTCTGTCTGTAGGAGTAAACTTTGAATGGAAAGCTAATGTTCTTGGGATTTCGTATTTAGCACTCCCCTTCTAAACGTTGCATACCTTCCTGACTTGGAACTTAATTCCAAAAGTTAGTGCTTCATAAAATTAGTGCTTTATATAATCAGAGCAACACCTGGTTGATCTTAGCTCTGCTCTTCTGAGTATACTGCAGTATCTTTAATGTTTAAATTAAATGATCTGTCATATATAATAATCCCACTTATTAATAGTATTTAATGCATATGAAGTGTGTCTAGGATTAATTATTTATTTGATTTTAAAGGATTTATACTAATAACTGAAAGTTTGTAAATTTGCTTGGTAGAAGTCTTGAATTGCTGCATTTCATGCTTGCTTTTCAGTGCTTTGCTCTGTTCTACCTAATTAACTCCTAAATGAGGCAGTGTGATTTGAAGAATATAAGCGTTTTATTTTCATTTTGTCAAATTTTTGTCAGGGCACTTTAGCATGCCATTTATTACTAATATTGTCAGAAAGCTATATGATTTCTTTAAAAAAAAAAATACTAAGGGAAACTTGGCAGAGTTGGTATGACCAGGTTTAAACAGGGGGGATAGAGGAGATCAGGTTTATTCACTTTTGAGCTTGATCTGTTTAAGTGCTAGAGACCTGTTTCATCCTCTCTCTTCTCAAGGTAGTGGAGTTAATGGTGAGTGTGAAAGTGCTGTCTCTATAAAAACATTACAGAGAAACGCCTGTCTTGCTTTCCATATCCCCAGCTTAGTTCGGGATTTGGATGAGAAAGTCAGGAAGTGACCTCACCTGACAGACAAGACAGACATTTTTTGTCAGAAGGGAAATGTAAGCCCACCTCAGGTCGGTACCTGACCCTATGCCTATTTTTAAGTCTAAGAGTTCTTTTAAGTCAGCTGTTAGGAGGCAGACATCCTGGAAGAGGAATTTATTTCTCTTTCTTTGTGTTGTTTTCCCTGGTAATAAACACCAAGTGTGGCTGCATGGAGTTACAGCCAGGTACTTGAAAGCATATCTGAGGTGACACACAACACTAAAGACAGTTAAGCTAATTCATGGTCTTTGAAAAACATGACATGTAATAGGGGAAGAGACTAAGCTTCTCTTAGTTTCAGATTTATTAATGCCAGAAAAAAAGCAAAACAAAAAAAAAAAATCAAAATCCCCTTAGATAGCAGAAACCACTAGAAAGTAAGACAGAAGAAAGTTTCATGAACATCATTGTTAATGTTAATCCAGGGCACTGAGTTTTGGATAGTGCATGTTGGTTACCTCGCAGTATACTGGCCTTACCCATTGCTGCCTTCACACATATACTGGACTGCTATCATCCTATCATTCTTCCCTTATCTCTGCAATATCTGTCTAATCTTCCTATTAATAGCTACTTATACTCAATAAAGAGCCTGTTTCACAGTTTGCAAATATAAGTGACTATCTATTTCGTGCTTCAGGTACCATCATTTTCACACCCAGTTACCTGGTTGGAGCAATTAGAATGTCTCAGTTGTTAAAATTATGTCATCCAAATAAAGCGTGACACAGCAGTGTCCATGTGTGTGTGATTATGCTTTTATAACAGAACCATTCCCTAGAAGAAGGATGGCTTTCAAGTAGATCTAGTACTGTTCAAATCTGTTTCAATTTATTTGCCAGTGTCATTGATTTTAGACCATGTAATGGAATATAGATTTTTTTTTTTTTTTAAAAGATAAATTTTTGTGTCACTGGCTACTTTACCATAGACTAATATTTTTTAAATACATAGAATGATGTCCAATAAAATAACTTACTAGTACAGTCTGGTAATTGTAGTTAACAGCTCTTTTTTTTTTCCTTTTCTTTCTTTCTTAAGTAAGATTCTGATATCCTTACTGGTAATGAACAGCAGCACCTTGTTTCATAAATAATCTCTCTGAAGCTAATGGGACTACTCAAGGAATAAGAAGCTGCAAAGCTGGTAAGAATATCAGAATCTCACCCAAACTACCATCAGTTATTCTAAGTCATTTTGACTAGCAGCTATACTACAGTCCGCTTTATTGCTTTTGTATTTCATCAGAAACAAGCTTTGTAAATATCTACAGATATTTAGCATTGACTATGACAATTTACTTTCTAAAGCATGTTTCTGTATATTTTGGGATTTCACCTAGCAAACTCAACTTCATTTTGCAATGTTACAAGTAATTATTTTCAAGACGGGGCCTGAAGAATCAGCAGGTTTCTCAGCTGCTCCACGTGAACCAATACTTAAGGAACAAAAGAGCTACATCAGTCTAATTTTAAAAAGCTCTTTCATCTGTTTAATAATCACACTATTTTTAAAAAGTCTAGTAGCTGTTAACCAGCATTGTGGATAAGTGAACTGACTTTGTATAAAAAGTATTTTTCCATCCCATGAGCATTTTCCTCTGCTTGTTCAGTTTGTTCAGAGTTTGATCAAACTCCAAAACTTGAAGCAAGGCTGAGACTAGTAAGTGAGTTTTGCCTGGGTGGTAGGTGAGATGTCCACCCCAAAATCTGTTTAAGTCACATTGTTTTTTTTCTTTGGGTTAGCAGTGAAATAAGAAAGAAGGGTTGTTTGAGGGGTTTTTTAACCTAATGGAACAGATGATCTATAAAACTGACAACACTTCACTGAACTTGCTTTCAAGTGGTGGGGGATAGGCAGGGGAAGTGTGTCTTTACCAGTAGAAGTAGGGTAGAAGCCTGGGACGGAAACCTAGAATCATAGAGTAATTTAAAGAGAGAGAACAAACGACTTGCTAAAGATCAGCCTTCCAGCTGCAACACTAAATTTAGTATCTGTACAACTTTATGCACTCTTCAGTCCACTTGTAGTTCATCATACAGACTGTGTAAGGTCTCTACAAAAGCTCAACGGTAGGTAGACTAACAGCTGGACCAGAGAGGAGAAAAGATGAGATCTTCAGTGGACAAGCAGAATGGGACAAGGAGAGAAAATGAGTGGAGAGCCATAACAGGGAGACAGCAGACAAGGGGAGAGGCTGAGGTGTCATCAGGGGTAGGGGAAGCTGGAACTTGAACAAGAAGGCTGGACATGGGTGAGTGGTAAGGTGCTTTGGTTTTAATTGCTTCTTAAAACCAAAAATAATTCTGACATGAAACATAAAAATGGAGACTTAAAGCTGTACAGTGTCACTTCAAACTTGCATTAATTCATGAGGATATCTGTTTTAATTAAGCGGTCAAATACTACTTTCTCACTGAGTCTCTTGCTTCTCTGCTCTCTGGGGAGAGATGAAACAGTGGTGTGTATCAAAGGGGATGGAGGCTGCATAATGAATGAGGTGGAGGATTGTGGAAAGAAAAAGGAGGTGATCGCATGGTCAAGACGGTTTAATGCTACCCTGGAGAAATTAGGGTTTTTTTCCTTTTCTCTGCAATAGACTTGTGCTGAGATGAGTCATTTCACGGGGCAGGGGAAAAGGAGAGAGGGAGAGAGAGACGTTTTCCATAGGTGGCTGCTTGATTTTCTGTGGAAACCGTTGAGATCCTGGGGTCACACTTGCAGAAATGCTGAGCATCTGCAGCTGTTGCTGAAAATACCAGTAGTTGTGCTTTGGGCATAGAAGCTGTTATATACTACAAACTATTGTGAGAAAGAAAGGCATGGATATCTCAAATTGCTCACTGAAAATTGTCATACTTTGACCTAAATGTTCCTGTGTTTCCTTTCCTCATCTGTAAAATCAGGATAATAGTACTCAATCTTCTTGCTGGGGACAGCATCTGTTCGCTAGTGTTTGGGAGGCAATCTTAGGCTGTGGTGATGTGCAGTACAAAAGTTCAGGAGGAAATTAATGATTCTATCTCTGCAACACAACTTGAATAGTTTGTAGTAAGTATGTCATGAGCATTGAACAAGAATAAAACAAAGTGTGGTGTAGCTGCTTATTAAGGGCTTGTCAGCATGGGGGGATTCATTTCGCACTGAGCTGTGTTTGCTGCCTACAAAAAGGTTTTCATCCACCAGACACAATTAATAGCCCAGGGTAACTGACAAAATACTGCTGGTTCACACTTACTCAGTTTGAAACTGTAATAACTTTGTGTGCAATATCATACCCTTTGCATCCAGATGTACTCTGTGGCTTCGCACTTTGAGCTGTGCTCTTTCCCCCATTTTGGTTCCTTCTCTCTTCTTTTTGGAACAATAATGGATTGTTTTCTTTAGTACTGGTAATTTTTATAAAGCAGTTTCATAAAAACTATCTCAATACTCAAATCTCAAACTGCAGACATTGTGCAGTGGGTGGTATATAACCTCAGAGATTTATAAGGCAACCTTTATGTAGAATTTATTAAAAAAAGTTCACCAAAGTGATACTTTAAAATTTTAACAAGATACTAACTGGTGAAACAAACCCAAAGAATTCAAGTAAATCATGGAACTGTCGTATAAGATATAGTTGACTCATGGTGTGAAAGTATGAGAAACAAGCTATGAAAATTACACATCTTGCAAAAAGTTAGTTGCTGTTCTCTAAATTGCAACATAGGCATTTCCTGAAAGCGTGCTGTTTTAGACAAGTTTCTGAAAATTCTTGAAAGTCCTTGTACATCTGTCTTCTGGACTTTCAAGACACTGCATTTGAAATATGGCTATTTAGCAGTTCTTAAACATTTCCTTTGGACATTCAAAGGCTTTCTCGGTCAGGGCAGCCAAGGTTAACAAGATCTGTTAGAATATTGTGTTGGAAATGTCATTATTAATACACCTTGTGGTTGCTGTAGGTGAAGATCTGTCATTTTCCATCAAAGAGAAGAATCATGAGCTGCTAAAGTAACTGACATCAGGATTTTGTAGGTGATCCTCCAATATGGGTAGCTTTTTGGGTGATTGTCAGTTAGGCATTGCAGCCTAAATGAAAAGTACCTTCTGTGAATGAATGCAGAGGCCTCAGTACACAGAGCAGAAATGGCTTGGGGCAACTGAAGAGCCCTACATGTGCAAAAACCAGTAGCGCTTTCAGGAGAACTGAGAGCCTTATACCACGTGGCAATGTTTTAATATTAGCACACTCTTTGTTAACAGCAGTCCCAAAAGTCAATCTGCATTCACCACATGGACTACCTCCTGGCCAGAGCAGCTGTAGGTGGTATACTTCCCGATGGCGGAGAGCCGGTGCCACACCATTGTCTAAAAATGTATCTTTCATCACCCTCAAGTTCTGAGCCTACTGCTTACCATATCAGATCTTCAGTGCAGTCTTCTGTCAGCAAATGGATGAACCCTCCAAAACAATGCATTCCGTGAAGCTGCTCCAAAAAACAGTCCTCTGGAAGTAGTAATCATCATCTTCTTCCTCTGGGGTAGTTAACTGCTTCCTACGCAACCAAAAGTCAAGCAAAATTGCTAAGCAAATTTCCTGGCCAAGGGAAACTTGTCAAATACTTTTGCACAAGTCAGTAAAGAATTGCAATGACTGTCATTGTAGAGCAGAGCATCCTTTTAACCATGATGGACAGACAGAAAATTGAAAGTTATGTCAGATACCTCCAAGAAGAAATGAGTTAAGTGTGCAAGGAGAGGACTGGTGGGGGGTTTACTAATTTGACCATTGCTGGAATTGCAGGGCTTCTAGTAGGTATCCCCAGTACAAAGTGGGGAAAAGTCCACAATGCCTAAGGCCCAGCAGCAGTAGAGAGGAGCAAGGTTACTCATCAAGAGGCACGTGTTTACTTCAGAGGAAGCAGCAAGTCACAGTGAAGCAAGCATCTGTGTGATGTAAGCTACATCTGTGCAGATGTGATAGCTGTGTATTAGCCCAATGGTATGCATGGCCACTATCCACAGCATCTCATTTATTGTGAAGTAGATTCCTCCTTCTCACCCAGGCAGCATTATCTTCATACCTCTGCCTGAAGCACTGAATGAGACAAAAGTGGATGTAAAGAATGTGGGCTAGCCCACTCTAGATATTTTGCCAGAGCAGCTCTGTTGGTTAGGGATATAATAAAACATGATTTATGACTGACAGAAATATTCTGGCAAAAGATCAGCATTAGTAGTTGTGCTGAAAGGTTCTACTAACAGAAAGTCTTCCTTATGTGTTGTAGCTACACAGCATTTTATGATAGATCACTGGAGCTGTACTGTGATATCTTCGCATGGTTCAGTCCTGGCCTAACCCAGAATTCAGACATATCAGGTTAAATTCACTTTGTGTCAGTCACCTTAATTCTGGCATTTTCTAATTTTGGGGAGTATGCAGTCTTACTAGTATGCTGATGATGATTGTATGTATTCATGTACTTACAATTTAGGGGAAGGGGAGGAATATAATACGGGTAAATAATGTGTATGAAGTACTGATTTATGGACAGAATTAGCCCATCTGCATATCTAGAAATAAAAACAGATACTTGTATGTATTCTTTATTACAGCTCCATCCAGTAGAAAACCAGGGGACCCTCTGGTTATTTCTGATATCAAGAAAGGAAGTGTTGCTCACAGGTAAGACATTCAAGCTCCCAGTAAAAATCTGTTTCCATTGTGTAGCCAGCCAGACTCAATTTAAACAGAGAGAGCTTGTAAGAGACCGTGTGGTTTTTTTGTAAAAAGCAGTTACAAATGAAAAGTCCAGCGTATTAAGAAATAATTGTTTTTAAAAAATCCATCTTGTTTCTATAATAATGTTCATACCTTCTAAGATACCTTGCGTTAATGTTACTGGAGTTTCATGTACGCTTGTTTGCTTGTTCACAGAACTGGGACACTCGAACTGGGTGATAAGTTGCTTGCAATAGATAACATTCGACTTGACAATTGCTCAATGGAAGATGCTGTCCAGATCCTTCAGCACTGTGAGGACCTTGTGAAGTTAAAGATCCGCAAAGATGAAGATAATTCCGGTATTAGCAATGAGCCTATTGCAGATTCTTGTGTATTTTCAGGATTTTTAGAACATAGGGTTATTCTTTTGCATTTAAATTTTAGTGAAATGTTTTTTCTAAACATGGCTGATTTATGCTAATGCTAATCAGAAAATGTTACACTACAAAGAATTTTAATGGCATATAAAGTTTTGAATTTTCTCAGTGGCTATATTGCCTGTAGGAGCTGCACTGCAAAATGAGGTCTTCAGTTTTCTGATGTCGTGGTTTAACTCCAGCCAGCAACTAAGCACCACGCAGCTGCTTCCCCCTCCCCCTCCCAGTGGGGTGAGGAGGAGGAAAGGACAAAAAAAAAGTAAAATTCGTGGGTTGAGATAAGAACAGTTTAATAACTAAAGTAAAAATAAAAATACACTACTAAGAATAATAATAATTATAATGAAAAAGAATACCAAAAAAAAAAAAACAGAGATAAGAAAAGACAAGTGATGCACAATGCAATTGCTCACCACCTGCTGACCGATGCCAGAGCTGCGATCTGCCCCTCCCGGCCAACTCCCCCCTGTTTATATACTGGGCATGATGTTCCATGGTATGGAATATCCCTTTGGCTAGTTCAGGTCAGCTGCCCCAGCTCTGCTCCCTCCCAGCTTCTTGCACACCTGCTTGCTGGCAGAGCATGGGAAACTGAACAATCCTTAACTTAAGATAAGCGCTACTTAGCAACAACTAAAACATCAGCGTGTTATCGACATTATTCTCACACTAAATCCAAAACACAGCACTGTACCAGCTACTAAGAAGAGAGTTAACTCTGTCCCAGCCGAAACCAGGACATCTGGAAAGGCTGTTTCCCCTCAGATGCAGCCATATAAGGTTGATCTTTCTCTTATCAGTGTATTGAGATTTTCTCTGCTTTTAAAATTGGAATCATGGTTAGCAAAGCATGGATCCATAGGCCTCAGTTCTCCAGCAGAGTGGTGAAGTGCGTGCTTTATCCATAAACTTACAAACTTGACTTCAGTATGACTGCTCACATGCTTAAAGGTAAGTAGTACTTTACACGCTGTGCTGGATGGCTGATGGAGGAGCCATGTCTGATCAGGCCGGTGGAAGTAATGGAGCTGCCATTATTTTGCATACCTACATCTATTAATATTCCTGGATCTTCCCCATTATGGATTCCCTAAGAGCAGAATTTCTATCTGGAGATAATAAAGTGAGTTCTGTTATGCATTCTAGTGGCAAAGGAAGTTAGAGAATTATAACTACCATTACTGCTGGGATTTATATTACAGCATTACACAAAAGCATGAACTGCAGATTCACTTGTCTTAAGCTCTATACAATCTCACAGCAAAAAGGCACAGCCTGCTGCACTTTATTATTTAAAATCAAGTGCAACTGTTGAAATGGTGTTTAGAATTGCACTAGAATGCTCTTTTCCTTTAATGCTTTTGAAAGCAAACAGAAAGTACCTTCTCAGTACGATCAGTACAAAGCAAAGGCAGACGCACTTAGCACCTCGTGCAAATTGGCTTTCAGGAGTAAATTTTGAGCCAGCAATGTGAATGGCCACTGCTCAGCAGGATATTGTGGTTAGGTCCCCGCAGGTGGTGAGGTGGGATTTGCTACACATAGTTGATCCATCTTGGGCAGAGGCTGGCCAGACTGGCCATGGGCTGTACATCCAAAGGGACACCTGACTGACAGTTGCTTTGCAAAACTGAGCAAACCAGGTATGTTATGAAGAGCAAACTGCAACTACACTTGGCAGAAGATTGACAGGAAAAATGCCTGGAGAAGGAAGTTTGAGTTTTCTCCTGCACAAGAGGGAGTCTGTCTTTTAAGTGTTCATTGCACCTAAGATCCCTCCTTCACCTTCCTCCCCTCATTTGGAAGACTCTGTCTCATTAATAACCCTGCAGAGAAATTACCAACAGACCATAGAAGAGGGGCATGAGTTAGAGCCATGTAGAAGAAGAAATAACTTCTACCACACTTTTAAACACTTGTGGGTTTGTCCTGTGTGTGTCATGTCGTCCCCCTACTCCCCCTCACGTTGTGGACTTAATATGTTTCTAGGACAGCTTCCATTTCCATTGAAGTTGGTACACATTTTCTGTTGCTGTCACTGAAACGTGGATTTCGGTCTCCACCCATGTAAAATAACATCTTTGCTCTCTTGGCTTGTACAGATTTTAGTCTGAGTGGGATTCTTATTCCATGGTTTTCTTTTACACATTCACATTGCTTATTTTACAGTTACATCATATATCTATATCAAGATTCTCACACAACTACAGTGTCTTATCCAGACATGATTGGTGTAACTGAACAGATTCAAATGTAAATGGACAGCTACTCAGAGACCTACAGAACAAAATTCTCTATATAAATGGTTCTTGTAACAGTTGACTAAGTGTCAAAGTCTAATTGAAATTATTTATAGCAGATTTCAGATACTTTGAAATCTAAAATGAATGAGGGTCTCCTGAAATGCTAAAGAAAAAATGTTTTAAAAAACAGTGGCAAAACAGTAGCAAAGGTGTAGCAAAAAGTGAACCTCAAGGGGGAAATAGGAGTGGGTTGGGGTGGGGGGAAGCTAAAGGCCTATATTTTCTGCAAATTGGGAAGAAACAAAGTAGCTCCAAAGATATTAGCATTTCTCCAGCTCTGCTGAAGTACCATGTTCAGCATTAGAAGAAAGCAACTCTTTGAACCTTTGCTAGCGATGCAGGTGTCTTTTTTCCTTTTAGAGTTTTTCTATCTACAGGAACAGAAATGGGAACATTTGAATTTTCTAACTTGTCTCAGGTTAGTTCTAGTAACATTTACAGAATGTGCGTCCTAGACATTTTCCACACTCGCTGAGCCATTCGAAATGTCATTACCCACAGATCCAGGAAAAGTTGCCCGCCAGGCCAGACATCCTGGCTGTATACCAATATCATAAGATGGGCAAGGGAGCATTTGTTATTTTGATCTGAGGAGAAATCTGGCATTTTAAATTTTAAAATATCCCTTCACAACTCAAAGATACTGCAGTTGATTGCTCTCCTGCTGTGATTTTTTTTTTATAATATGTAAAGAGCATGCACTGTATAAATACAGGAGCCTTTCTTGTTGCTGCAACACCTATTGGGTATTGTTTAAGGAAAATATGTTGTATTTAAGCTTACCCAGTGATTAGTTCTTCTCCATTTCTGATGATTGTTTGGTAAGACTAAAATTTCAAAATAGTGCAAATGACTGCATGCAATATAATGAAATCAAATCTAATGGAGTTATTATTCAACTTAGTTGATAATTCAGAATTCAGAAGCTATTTTTTATTCTGTTACAAAAGCTTAAAACTTGTCCATCAAAAACATGGGAAATTTTTCAGGTTCTCTTAGTAAGACAGCTGCTCATCTTATCATGACTTGTGACTTTTCCTACAATTCTTTTAAGGAAGTTTGGTTTTAAAACTTCTGAATTATCTTTGATTCTAAATACCTTCCATTCAGTTCAAGAAACAGATGAGTACCAGTATTTATACAATAGTAGTAACTTGTCTTTTTTCTAATAATGTGCCCTTGGGGCAAGGAAGGCCAACAGCCTCCTGGGCTGCATTAGGCAGAGCACTGCCAGCAGGTCAAGGGAGGTGATCCTTCCCCTCTACTTAGCACTGGTGAGAGATTTCTGGAGTGCTGCATCCAGTCCTGGGCTCCCCACTACAAGAGAGACATGGACATACTGGATCAGGTCCAGCAAAGGGCCACAAAGACGATGAAGAGGCTAGAGCAACTCTCCTATGAGGAAAGGCTGAGAGAGCTGGGACCATTCAGCCTGGAGAAGAGAAGGCGCAGAGGGGATCTTATCAATGTCTATAAATACCTGAAGGGAAGATGTAAAGCAGGCAGAGCCAGGCTCTCTTCAGTGGTGCCCAGTGACAGGACAAGAGGCAATAGACACAAACTGAAACACAGGAGGTTCTTCCTGAACATCAGGAAACACTTTTTTACTGTGAGGATGGCTGAGCACTGGCACAGGTTGCCCAGGGAGGTTGTGGAGTCTCCATCCTTGGAGACATTCAAAAGCTGTCTGGACACAGTCTTGGGCAACCTGATCCTGGTGGCCCTGCTTGGGCAGGGGGGGTGGACAAGATGACCTCCAGAGGTCCCTTCCAACCTCAACTATTCTGTGATTCTGTAACAAAATAGCCTGAAGTTGTATTTTAATAGGAAAGAAGACATAAAGATTTTAAACAGAGTAAAATTTAGTCTTAATAGAACGAGGCGATTTTTTCTATTGACTTCAATGTAATCAGGTTTTGGCAATAAAAAAGAAATTGCACAAGAGAGAATTTTTTCTTCAAAATAATCCAGTAGCATATGATTAAGAAGTACATCTGAAATGTAATCCTTTGAAAATGTTGTTTGATTACCAGTCACTACACTGAATGTGCTGTTTTTTTCATTCCCTCTTTCATAAGAAACCAATTGCATCCCCTTGGCATTTATTGCAGATGAACAGGAGAGCTCTGGAGCAATTATTTATACTGTCGAGCTCAAGCGCTATGGTGGGCCTCTTGGAATTACAATCTCTGGTACTGAAGAGCCCTTTGATCCCATAATCATTTCCAGCCTTACAAAAGGAGGATTAGCTGAAAGGTAAATTGGAAAGCAAATTATTTTTAAACATTCATTTTGTCAAGACAAAGATTTATTTTATTTACCTGAAGATGCTAATTTTCATGGTTTAGCAATTTATTTTTTTATAATTCTCCAAATCTGAGTTTATAATCTTTTTGCTGTTGTTTTTTGATCATTGCCAAGTTCAGGAGCATGAGCAATGTCTTAACAGGATGTTCTTGCACATACTGTACAAGACAGAGCAGAGGATTGTGGTCCTTATTATAAATCACCTAGGAAAGACTAGTCAATCAAACTGCTCAGTCACAGGAACATTTTAGCAGCCTTTTAAAAGCAATAGCCTTGTATAGTACAATAGGTAAGGAAAGCACTTCATGTGTCTAAGTTTATCTGAACTTATGGTATACTTATCTGCCATTTACTGTATACACACACTCCATCTGTACGTGCACTTACGTACACCATAGCGAGCATTATCTGAGGAGTAGAAATGGTCCTCGTGGTAAGTGATGGATAGAGAATAATGAAAATGCTAAGGTTTTCTATCACTTGTTATTTCTAAGATAGGTAGAGTCATTGCAACTGGTACCTTTGGTGGTGGTTTCAGAGAGAACTTAGAGCACACAAAACATGATACTGTGCACAGGCAGAACAAACAGTGCATTTACACAAAGAGAACTTATTTTCTTCTCTTGATATGATCCATCCTGAAAGCCATGTTGGTGAAATAGCTGGTTACTTGCTCACACTGCCATTATCTGTTATATTGTGAGACTTCTAGAAACTTGACTCATTTCAGAACTTACTGAGCTGTCTGAGATGGCTCTTAAACAGGTGGGCTGCAATGAATATCATCCATAGGTGATTAACTCAGCTACCGCAGTAACACAGAAATCCACATCTCCATGCCTCAGCTCTGCTATTGTCACTGCAACAAAGGTGACTTGCTTTAAGTGTTTCTAACAAAAGAATTACTCTCTAACACAGCTATAAAAGCAAAATGAAAGAAAGAAAGGGAGATGAGACTTTCATGCTCCAAATATGCCAAGAAATCGCCTTTGTTGCTTTTTATGCTCTCTTCTCAATGTTTTACTTCTCTCTCTTATTGTAGGACTGGGGCAATTCACATAGGAGACAGAATCCTAGCAATAAATAGTAGCAGTCTGAAAGGAAAACCTTTGAGTGAAGCCATTCATTTATTACAGATGGCAGGAGAAACTGTCACCTTGAAAATCAAGAAGCAGACAGATGGTGAGTATGGCCAAGGGTAGCATCAGTCGTCTTTAATACATGTGTTGTTACAGATTAACAAGCATTTAGGCCATCCCTGGAAAAATGTCGTGTCGGTAGTAAAAAGCATATTCTTAGAACTGCTGTAAAGCAATGACCACCACCCCCTTTTTTTTTTTATAATCCTATTCAGCTACCAGTCCCAAGAAATTTTCTGTCCCTGTGGGTCACATAAGTGAACTGACTGATGCTGAAGATGAAACTCCTGCTGCACAGAAATCTGGCAAACTCTCAGACATCTATTCCACTACAGTCCCAAGTGTTGACAGCGCAGTAGAGTCGTGGGATGGCTCTGGTATTGATACCAGCTTTGGAAATCAAGGTACTATCAAGAATGCAGTTGACATTTAAAGTGGAAATTATCGCCTTCATGGTTGACCTGCCTTTGCCTTAAAGAGAACTTTATCTGTACCAACTTTAAACCTTGTACTTTGTAATGTGCCAGTGTCTCATTATGACCACACACCTCACCAGGCAGCATGATTTCTTACACTTGGCTGGCCTCAGATTCATTCTTTCATGACAATGTGATGTGTTAGGAAGCATTTATCAATACATTAACAGGCTTTTGTTAGCTTTACTGACATCTGAATAGCCCGGTCCATAGCTCATCCACAACTAAATGAGTTTATCCTTCAAATACAGATCAATGCAAGGCACAGAACACACTGAAGTTGTTCATGAATTTGATGCCCATATGCAGTAATTTTTAGCTGACAACAGATTTATTATAAACTGCTGAAGAGGGAACGTTAAGCATTGCTCATGATTTGTAAATCTTTTGCTTCTTCCTCATTCCTGCAGGATTAGCATCTAACTTTCAGGTCTCAAAAACAATCATTCTGTTTAAATACATGATTTTCCTTAATGCTAAATTTTCTACTTCTGTATGGCTATTGTTTTATATAGGATTTTCAAATAATTTCATTTTAATTTGTAAGAGATTTATTTAGGCAGTGATGGATACAGACATCTTGTAATATTCTAGATAACAAGAAAAATAACTTCCACACAGCTTCAGTGTTTTATTTAACTCTCTTTAAAATGTTTATTTCCGTAGTAAAGCAGGTATTCCCACTACCTGGCAGGTATTTGGACAGGTAGATCCTTACCTCAAATAATTTTTTCTCACTCACTCTGCTTGCACACATCCTTTCAATTTTATTTCCCTGTTTCGTTCTGTTGCTTTCCAGGAGTGTGGGTAGTAGCTCACGGACAGCTGTTTTGTACCCTCACAGAGAGAACTGAAACCGAGCTCTGCCCAGCAGATTTCCCGTATAGACTGAAGTTCTGTGCTGATGACTTTCACTGCTATTCTCTAATATGCCTGCTCAGTGATAACACTGGCAGTTTCTTCTGGAAAGCAGAACGTTTCCTTTGAAATCTGCTGAGCTACTTGAGATCAAGAAGTAGCTGATGTCACCGCTAGTGGCCATTTTTTTCCGTTCTTTAATTTTTAAGTATTTCTTAGCCTTACTGCATATATTTGGCATCAACTTACTTCAAACAAGACAGTCTCAATACATTTAATTATAACTCCTGTTTTCTACATTTTACTTTTAATTTACTGTTACACATAACATTTTATTTAGTACTCAATGTATTGGGCTATAGTCCCCCTGTATAATTTGTATTTCACTGGAGTTAGAGTTGAGATGAATTTGTCGCCTTTTCTGTTTTTAACTGTTTTGGTTAGTTTACCAAAATAAATCATGTTAGATTTTCTTGTGATATTTTTTAAGGAGAAGTATTGCTGAAAAAGTGCCAAGATGATAGTTCTCATTTCCTGGGCGAATTGATGATATTTGGAGCAAATTGTTCAACTGTGGAAAGGACTGAGGCCCAGACTGCTTTCCAAAGTCCTGATGATTCGGATGCCATGCCAAAACTAAACCAGTATCTCAAAGCAGATTTTTTTCTAACTCCCTTGAAAAAATCAGCCCAGACTTGGCTGGATACATGGCACTTCCGCTAAACAGCCTGACTGTAATCAGATTTGCGCCTTATCCCTTGCTGTGGTACCAATGTGACCCACATTTCTATTAAAGTTCATTCTGTCTTGACCTGTCAAGTTGAGTTTGGCTTCTCTCCAAACCTTTCTTGGCATAAGCACAGGGTAAGCAAATTGAGGAGTTCGGGGAATGTTTCTGGAACACCAGATAATGCTTTATCCTATTAGTTACTAATTACAGCTGGTGAGCAGTCTTTTCTCTCCTTGAATTAATACCCCATTTTGTACCTTTGTCTAATGTGTCTGCCTTACTAATCCGGAGCTTTCCCCACACAGCAGTTACATTTTTACAACCAAAACCCTTCCTAGAATCTGGGAGTATGTTTATGTCTGCCAAGTAGCTGGAAAATGCATACAACTCTAGTTACATGGGATTTGAGGGAGACAGGTCTAGACTGATTTATGGAAGCAAATTGCCCTCTTTAGAGAGGTGACAGCAGTGATATTTGTTAGTCATCAACAAAATAGAACTTCCTAATCCAATATGCACATCAGAAAACGCCAACTATAGAGCTAGAAAAGGAATATGTCAAGATGAAATATATATATAGCAGCTCTACCATAATGGATTTTGCTTACCAGATCAGCATCAGCTTGTGACAAGTCGATCCATGTGTTCTTCTTGATACATCACTTGGAAGCCAGACTGTCTGGTTCCTACCTAGAATTCAAATTACGCAGAATTCAGTTAAAGAAATACTATTGAACTAATACCAACATTGCTTGTATGATAAAAGCACCCAGAAATAAACTCTTCAGATATAAAGGCTGTCTGATGCCACTTACATGGCCTTGAGGTATTTCGAAATGGCTGATAGAGAAATCACTTTCTGCAAAGTGAGCTTTCCAAGGGTGTATATTGGTCCCGGGCATGTGTGCCCATCGTGAGATGGGCCTTTTCTCAGCTCTCGGAGCCCTAGCAAAAAGCAGTAGCTCTGCTAAGTGCAAGTCCCCTTTCCACAAAGGGGCATGGGTACAGAGATTCCCATGTTGGCCTTTATGCAGGGCAGCGCAGGGCCGTGACAGCACAGTCCTGCATTTGTATTAATGAGTCCTTGCCTCAGCGGTGCGGAGACAGCTGCCCTCTTTCCTGTTCTGGCGTTACTTCAGTTAGTGGTCACTCAAAGCCTCTGCACCATGCCAACTTTTGCATCTAGGTAGCCATTCTGCAGATTGGTAGTATTGTGCATAATTGACACTAATATGTCACTAATTTTTGGCTGCATTGCTTCCAAATTTGAGAAAGTTACCAGGAGGAAGAAAAAACTTTCTGGCTAGTCATCTGAAAAGTCAGGCTGATGGGGTTTTTTAATGCATCCTTGCAAACTCTTTTTTCAATAGGTCTGAAGCGCAGTTTTCTTAATAGCTTAGGTTTAATTTGGGGCATGTTGCGCATGACCACGTTAACACATATTTAACACATCCGTAACACACGTGATTTATTCACTAGTATTCAATGTATGATGTCAAATTGGAAAGTGGTAAATTGTGAAGATGTCTAGAACTAAACATCAGAAGCAGCTGAGACATAAACAGTAGGAGAACAGTGTTAGATATATTTAAGATTTTGCTTTCAATGGACTTTCACAGGAGAAGCTCTAGAGCACACCTAATTCCAGGCATAATTTAGGTCATAAATAATCTGACTACTATTGCAAAAAAAAGGTAGCAATCATAAGTCAACATCCAAGTTCTAGAGAACCCAGCTTCAGAGATGTGCTTTTCTGTCATTACAACATACACAGTGCTGTAAACATATAATGCATCTTTTTAGGACACAGCTATCAGGCTTCAGGATACAACTTCAATGCCTATGAATGGAGGAGTCCTAAACAGACTAGTTTGTCCCCTCCAAGCAAACCACGAAACCACCCATTTCATGATACAGGGCTGAGTGATGACAAATGGGACCGACCTACAGCAAGCAGGTAAGTTCCCATACAAGTTTCTGTTTTCTGATTTGCAGCTGCAGCAGTGCCTCAAAAATGAACACTTACTGTCTGGAATGAAATTATGTTTTCCTAATGCAGCTGTAACAGCTCTTCCTTTAAATACGAGATATAGTATTTATACTTCATGAAACTTATTAGGATAGATTAGTGACATTTATGGAAGATTATGATGCCAAAACCAAGACATATATTTATTTTGAGTTACTTCAGACAAAAAAACACAGCATTTATCTCTTAAGAATAAACAAACAAAAAAATTAGGGCATTCCCCTGGGTAAGCTTCAGAAAAAACCTGCTCTGTTTTCTACTCCACAAAAATAAACCTACAAATAAATCCGCTAAAGACAACTGACATGTTAATCTTTTGTCTTCCATGAAAATTCTTCATTTTGGTTTGGGCAAAGAAGCAGAAATTACAGTCTTCTTCCATAAATGCTTGAGACATCTGCAGTGACTCAGTAGGAGAACAAAGTGATCCAGGTAGAAATGTCTTGTCCAAAGCTATGGTAGTTTGCCATGCATTCATTCCTTTTCTTCTGAGAAGTAAATCTCCTTTTCAATGAATTTCTCTGCAGGCAAAAGAACTTCCTGAGGGAAAAATGCATAGTTGACAATGCTTGGAGATAGTGAAAGACCCAAAAGTCTCATTCTCTATTTTAAGGATGATCTGGCAGTGGAACCACTGCAGAGACTTGGGTAATTCCTGCCAAAGAACAGTTCTTCCTCAGACAAGGGAAGACAGACATCACAGTTAGAAAGATTTCTGTGCTCTTTGTACCCATCCTCAGGACTTGCAGACATGCATGTCCTTCATTAGAAATACAGTTTCTTGATGTAGCAGCACAATGAGCCTGAGATCCCAGTCTGTGAAAAATTCAAGTTTAGTACTAAGGAAAACCTTCCTGGTTCCTGTATAAACATACTGGATAAGTAAATCCATAAGGTCCAGTCTGTTACCTTTGAAATACAAATCAAGGCAAAGCTTAGATGCCAATGCTGCTTTTCAGAATCTGAATGACAAATCCTCTGATACAGCAGATTGCCCAGTGGCATTTTGTCTGGAGACAAGTCTGGCAAGATGATAGCAAAGATCTAGGCAAGTGTGAACGCTCAGTCCGTATCGAGCTCCTTTGGTCCCTACTGGCCAGAAGCATACTATAAGCTTTCATAGGCTAGTAGTGGACAATATTTAATAAAGGAAATTACCATAGTTTTCTTCATATCTCCCATTCTTGGTAAGTTAATATCTTTAATTTAATAGCAGCATCTTTATCCACAGTTAAAGCCCATATTTTGTTTTGCAGATGAGATGCAGCCATAGATTCCAGAACACCTACTGTTTTGCAGTTACATAAGTAATAGGCTGTAAAAGTTGATGAGTAGTGAACTGGGAAGCTGGATTGTAAAATACAGAATCTTCTAAATGAAAAGCATGTATTCTACTACCATTTTAAAGCACTATTCAACAGAAAGAATGCACATTAAAGAGTCTTGTCACTTATTAATGTGACTTACACCTGCGATATATGACACAAATTAAAATAATTATTATTTTAACCCTGTATCTGTAAAATGGATTATGCCACACCTGATGGTGTTCCTATACCAAGTGCTGGAGTATTTGAGAAGGGCATGTCTATTCTTCCAGCCTGTTATAGGGATACCCAGAAAACCACCTCTTGTCTGCCTCTAGCTAAGCAACTTATCTTCTTCTTTAACACTAAAAAGTAATGTTTTTCTTACCTTTATTTTGTGTAGCACAGCTTCCAAGAATATGTGGCAACAGAAGGAGACTGAGACATTGGGAGAGAATCAAGAAAACCATTTAAAGCAAACTTCTGTAGAAAGATCAGGGGGAGAGAGCATCAGGAGCATGAAGAAGGAGGGCAAGATGTGGAAAGGTGCCTCTGGTGGGCAAAGGAAAGGTGGGGGACAGCTGGAAGAGTGGAATACTTCCAGGTAGGAGAACAAAGAGTGCACAGGAGTGAGATCCAGCTGGGCTGAGGTGGGGGCGGGGGGGGAGGAAGGGGGAAGAAAGGAAAAACAGTTGAAATGAGAAAAAGGAGAAAAACAGGGTAAAAGCAGAAAACACATCATTAACATGCCGTTGAGTGACAATGAAATTTCAGTTGGAAAGCAAATGAAACCAGAGAGCTTAAACTGCTCTGTAGCCTGGTGTCTGCCTATCACTGGCAAGAAGAACAAGTCTGTTATAGTTCCTGCTCCAGGGCAAATTTTTTGCACGTTAAAACAATACTTACAGGAATGAGTCTGCCAGATCCTAGAACATCCTATCACCTCCTGAACTAAAAAAAAAAAAAAAAATTATTTTGTCTTTCATATGGCAATAAGAACCAAATCATAGGCACCTGTGTCTTCATATCTGTCCCACTACCTCTCCTTCAGCATTTTTGTGCATCTAAATTTCTGATGGCTCTTTGAATAAGCATCAGAAAACCAAATATATTTGTTATAGGTCAAAAAATATTTCACATGACATAAAATCAATCTCTCAGGTTTCAGAAAAAAAAGCCATCTAGATGAGAAATTATTTTGGTACCTCTTTTTTTCTGGTGCAGTAGTTCAGCTACAAATCAGTTTATTCACATGGCTGTAATGGAGATGCAAAAGTTGAGCATTTCACACGCCAGGAGACAAGACTCAGAGAAAAGGCAAAAGAGGAGGTGAGGGCAGAAAAAGGAATTGCGTCAGCTAAAAAGAGGTCCAGACGTATAGACATCATGATTTCAGACTTCACAGAAGTCGGAGAAGAAATGGACTTCCAGTTCTCAGAAATCCAGTCTTTGCTGTCACAGACAATTGCCTCAAATAATCCTGTCCATTAATTCAAGTAGCATTTTATATTATAATATTAGTATGCAATATAAAGAAAGGTATTGTAATGGATAAATTAGTCTATGTTCAACATTGGCTATTAAAACAACTACTTAGGTTTATTGAAAGAGCTAATTTCAGAAGTCAAGGATATTTCTAAAATCATGTTTTAAATACTTCCTTATCTTGCCTGGGAGGAATTGCATCTGTGATCTGAGTAGGTATTCTCACCATTGCTGTATCTATTGCAATATCTTAGAAGAGACACTGATGCTAGATGGAGAATCATTGCTGACCGTTGTCTGCTTGACTGATTGTAACTGTAAGAAAGCATCTCTAAGGCAGAGTAGCATGTGTGTGAAGCATTCAAGCTGTGGTCCGTTGTGCTGGGCAATTCTCCTATTTAGAAGCTATTCTGTTAATAGTGTTACATTCATGCTGTTCTCAGTAATACATTGTTTGTCAAGCAAGGCCTCAGATGCTTCCATAATAGTGTTTTCTCTGTTTATGTGCTGTTAAGCACCACTAGCTGCAGTCCATGGGCAGCTGCTCCAAAGTAACAGCTTGCTGCCACCAAAAGGGTGAATTCTCATTCTGTCCTTCCTCATCCTTCCCCTGTGCCTTTCACATAGTCAGCCCCCTCCGGGGCAGCAGCTCTGACGCTTGTGTGAACCTTCATTGAGCTGATTCCTCATGCTAAGACAGCAAAAAACTGCTTCCTCCCCACACACACATACACTGTAATGGTGTTGCTTTGGGCTGTGTTGCTGCTGTCCAGAGTTGGCGTTTTTTATCAGACCTCTCTTGCTGGGCAACTTCCCAAAGCATCGCTGTCACCAACATCTTGCTCAAGAGTGCTAATAAGGCGGCTTCGGTGCGTTTATGAAACACCAGAGACCTAAGTCTTCATGCAAGACAGCTGCATCCCTGAAAGTTTCTCTGTGTTTGTGTATGAAATGACTGGAGCAGTTTATATGATGGCAGTCAGGTGGGCTTAAATTGATAACGATAAATGCAGCTTAGGCTGAAGGAATCGGGTAAAAAGCACCGCCATCCCTCTTTTGCAAAATGCTGTTTGCAAAAATGAGGGCTCTTTTCATATCCCCTGGGAGAAGTCTGTGAGGTTGAAAGGTTTTATTGCAAATATTCATTGCACGGAGCAGCTCTGCACACCGCTACTGGTTGATTCATTAATTTTCATAGGGGCGTCCCAGTTTTAATCCAGTAAAAATGTGTATTGAATTGTTCTTGGAATCCATTTATCTCCTTACTGAATAACTGGCTGCTCAGATCCTGCCAGCTGCTAGCGACTGCCAGGTTATGAGAAGACTTGTCTGTCATGTGCTCTGCATGTTCATCCAGCCTCTCCTGATCGGCAACTCTTCCCCACTCTCCTGCCTACCTACCGTAACCTTCTGTCATTCAAGTTGCAATCTGTGGCAAGGCACATGTGTAAAATATATTTTTTGAGGGGAAAAAAGTCCACATTTTTTTAACCTCTCATTGTAAATCTAGCTTCGCAGGTACCCATGATAACACCGAGGCTGACCAGGAGGAAAATTTCTGGTCTCAGGCTCTGGAGGATTTAGAGACCTGTGGCCAGTCAGGAATTCTGAGGGAACTAGAGGTAGAACAATCTTAACCTTTCTTTCCAATTATAGAGAAATATAATAGTTTTGGTTTGGTTTACATTCATTTTATTTTCTCCTTTTTTTCTTTTAAGTTGCACTAATCACACCAATTCATTTAAAAGCTTTAACCCCTCTCCACAGGACAAGGCTGACAGGCGTCTGTGTTTGAGAAACATGACTCTCTTGGTACCTACCCTTTACCTTTATATTTTCGCTTGTGCAGCTGCCTCCCCCGCCCCTAACCAGAGCTGTTTTCTTTTGTACAATGCAACCAAAATTCTATAAACATGTTCACCCCAGAGCTTTTGACTTGCAGCTTCTGCTGTGCATAACCATTGATGCTGTCTGCACAGGCAGCAAATGGCGCAGAACTTCTTAAGTGGGCATAACCTTCCTGCAGCAATGCATCCCATTCTCTGACAGACGCTTTATGCAGCTTTTCTTAGCATGTTGTAGGTTGTCTTTTAAATTGAAACTTAATGTGATTAAGATGAACATAAAAGAAAATCGGCTTTTCAAAATGTTTACCTATAACCTTACCACTCTGCAAAAAAAGCTGCCAATGTGAGAAATGTTCGTTATACAGCAATTTCTTCACTACGTAAAAAATTTTCACTTTTCATCCTGAAGTTAATTGCAAATCTAACCATGCTTTGTGTTAGATTGTGAGGGGGGTAGAGTGGGAAGGGAACAGAGACAGAGTAACTTTGAGTCTTTATTTTTCTAATCACCTTCTCTCTAAGTTGTCTAATCAGAACAATTAAGATTATACTGCCACTTAAAGCTATGGAATGAAAGGTCCTAAAATATTTTCTTTTATGTTCTTTTAAATTTCTGGAGCTGCAAAACTGGCAGAATCTCATTTTCATTTTTATGTTATATAAAGTCCTTTAGCAGCCAGGAGGAATGTGAATGGCATAACTGGGTGAAAGTTTTTCAGTTCAGATTAATTTACTTCCTCAGATTTATGGCTTTTGTATTGCATGTATGGGTAGCAAAATGTGATTCTCATGTATTTGTTATTGCAAACCAGAGAAATGTAGGAGAAAATGTTATACTGGTTTAATTCCATAGTTAGATATGGTTCAGTACCGCAGGCTTCTCTTGCAATTTTCAATATTCAGAGCACAATAAAAGGATATGGAAATAGATAATTCCGAAATGGAAATAGATCATTCATGCTGACCAGAATTCAGTTACTTCAACACGTCAAATTTTCCTCAGCCTTTCACAAAAGTGAAATTCAGAACTGTAGATGCTGTATCATTTATAGCATCACCTTGTTGCACAACCCACAGCTCTGAAAAGACAGCAAGACTCATTCAGTATGTCAGGATGCTGAGAATGGTGATGCCTCTATTTTATGAAGTGCCATTGCATAGTCAAGGACTCCTTATCATTTTTCATTTCAAGGTCTTCCGCCAAAGAGCAAAGAAAACTGTTGTTTTCCAAGTCCTCTGGATGCTTTTGCTCCATCAGGCAGTAATATCAGTCATTACTGAGCACAAGAGAGACTGTTAAGGCTACAACATATTATCTCGTAGTGAAAGTAGTGCTGGAGCTGGGAGAAAGAAGGGTGACAGACATGCTCACCAGAGTCAGAAGCAAACATTTATTTGCCTGTTTTCCCCTTATTTTTTCCCCCTTCATTTTTACTTCTCATTTTCAAGCAGGCTGCCTGCATCCTGTCCCAGTCAGAGTTCAAGTTACGGCCTTTTAATTTCCCTTTTCACTCGTCCATCGGCACCAGGGAGAATAAATAGGAAATTCAGCGTACCCTATCCCAGCAGTGGCACCTCTGTACGGTGGCTGCGCCGAAGCGCGTTTGCCTCCCATTCCCCAGAGCAGAAAGCTTTTCACAAGGGAGGAGGCTCCTTGCTGTGCACGGGTGCTTTACGTGTCAGTCCATTCCACCCAGTGGATGAGACAACTCCCGTCCAAGATTTCACCCTCCATGTATTCTTGCATCTAACATAAAAGGCTAGCTTTTACTGAGATTAAAAACAGCAGTGAGACAGGGGCCTGTATCTCTGAAGTATTAGTGCTAAGCTAAGGCAGTTATTCTTGCAATATGCATGTTATGCAAAGTTTCTTTCCAGGCAGTGAGCTTACCTGCACTGAGCTTTTTCTGGCCTGGGATGGTATCCGGGCACGCTCTCTGCCAGTGCTGACTCTAGAGCTGCCCACATATTCTGCTGACTCACATTTTTTTACCTTGCACGCACAGTCTGAATTGTAAATGCCTTCCTATAGCTCCGATTCCAACAAATGCAATTATGCCGCAATTTAAATGACATTTTATTTACATGTAAAATATTTTTAAAATAAGCAATTATACTACACACTCTTCAGTCTGCCAGGGGACTAGCTTACAAGCATAGCCGTTCTAGTGCTCAGTATTTTAGTTTGAAATGCCATCTGAAAACGTTTGCCCGTAGGGTTCTGTTATTGTTGTTGTGTTTTGTTGTGGTCCTTTATTTTATAGTGACTTGCAAGCAGATTGAACATCTATCCTCTTGCCTTTTGCTGTGCCCTGAGTGATTGTGTTTTAACAAAGAATAGAGACTTTTTTCCTACTGCTATGAATTAACCACTTACTTAACCCACATTCTGTGTTAAAAATTAACCTATTCATTAATGCTCTAGGCCACAATTATGTCAGGAAGTACAATGAGTTTGAATCATGAAAACCCACAACCTCGTAACCAGCTGGGAAGACAAGCCAGCTTCCAGGAAAGAAGTACTGTAAGGCCACATTACAGTCAAGCTACTCGTAGCAACACATTGCCGTCAGATGTGGGGAGAAAGTCCATGGTTCTGAGAAAAATGAAGCAAGAAATGAAAGAAATCATGTCACCAACTCCTGTGGAGTTACACAAGGTCTGTAATTTTCTTCTGACAGCTTTGAAATAATATATTCAGCATAGGGAATCTAATTATATGGCAATACAGTAAGCACTTTTTATAATGACTCCACAGATGTAATTTAGGGGCCATGCATATTAGTTCTTACAAGCACATTAATGATATATCCTTGTGGGGGAAACAAACAAATAAGATGCATCCTTGTCTACTATTTCGTTTTACAACAAATCCTCAAAAGGGACTGCTCTTTTGCAAGGAGGATCCACTGGTGATTTGAATTGACAATACCAATAACTCATCTCTGCAAAATGTGTTCATTAAGAAAGCGAAGTTTAATTTCTAGAAAATACATTTCTTTAGGAAATTACTCAGGAGGGTTTGGGGCTCCCATTGGTCCTTTTTCAAATTAACACTCATTTTGAATCAAATACATGAGACTCGAAGTACATAAAATAGAATGTTATTTCAAATTAGCTATTGCTTCTCTTCTCTTTATAATTCCTTTGCTCTAAAAAGGATAAATAATCTTCATTCTATGCAACTTTTCACGGCTCAGGACTTTTGAAATCACCTGGTGATATGAAGGTGGCTCTGCACCCCGAGGAAGTACTGGATAAAGTATCTTTAGATATGCAGAGGAAACAACCTTCCAGCTTAAGTCTCAAGTCCCGTGAGGCGACAACAGCAATGAGTTTCCAAATCTTTGGGGGACATTATAATGCTGTTCTACTTGATGGAAATGAGCCTCCCATCTCCTGCACCCATCATCCTCTTAAAGGTCTGAGATCTTCCCAGGGAGGAGGCAGAAGCATGGAAAAATTTCATTAAGATGTCACATGTTGTCATTCTCAAGAGAGCTCGTTTGGTTCCTAGTCCCTGCGGGTTTGACTGAGTTTAGTTTGTAGTTCATTCAGTTTAGTTCAGTGAGGTAAGGACTCACTGAGTATGGGCTAGATGAACGTTTGCAGAAGATAGTAGAGAGTGGATCTTATATACGGAAAATGAATCCATTGCCAATGTAAACAATCAATAGGATGTGTTGTGATAGTTTTAAGCTATTCATATTTCCAGCTTGATGTGAAGTGATTAATGGAGTTAGTTACTGTGCTCAGTTTTCCTGAGTGGCGAGTAAATGTGAAATATAGAACAAAATTACACCAGCAGGTATTTCATGGTGTGCTCACATTCAGCAAAGGCACGGTTTTCTCCTATGGATTATAAAACCAGCCTTTCATGATTGATAAAATAAATCCTTTCCTGGAAAGGAGGAGTCAGATTTCTATTAATGACTCGGTATTCTATGATAGCTGCTAGCTGGTAGAGTCCTGGGCAGTAAAAAATACCCTGTCCTTGAGCTTTCTCTCTCTTCAGTTGTCTATTTTTTAAGATTGCTGTGAGCTTCCGTTTTAATAATTTCCAGTTTTTGTTCAGACAATATACCCACTTTTCCCTTGTCTGCTGAAGTGATGTTGAGTTTGCTTATACTGTCTATTCTGTCATCCAGAAAAGAGTCATTTCCTTTCTGAAAATCTAAAAGTTGAACCTGCACCAAGGATTTTCCAAATCCTTATAGTTGTTTAAGAAAAACAGAAACTAGTGACTGGATCTTGCGGTCTGATTCACCAAAGTGGGCTTGTACCCCTATGATCACACGTGCAGGTTAACCCAAGCATCATGGGCTGCTTTTGTATTCATGCCCATCTTAGCAAGCTCTTATTTGTTAGTTTTCTTACCGGTTCTTGTGTAGCAACGTGCCTGTTACTTTCTCTCTCCTCCTTTATTTTTGTATTAGACCTCTAGGTTAACACTAATAACCTGTTCAGTTGCTATTTCTCATGGACAGCTTGTCCAATGATAGTTTTCCAAAAGAGCTGCAATGCCACAGGAATGACTTCATTTCACTGTCAGATAAATGCGTTGTTTTAAGTATTTTTCATAACAGGTCTTGCTGGCAAATGTGCTCTGCCTTCTGCAGGCAAATGTCTTCATCAGCTGGGCCACTGATGGGACAACCAGTGAAATAAGAACTGTTTTGGAAAACTGTGATGATGTAAACAGTCTTTCAAATACAAGCTAAGACATAGCTTGCCCAAGACTTACCTCAGCAAGACTTTCAAGCATGTACTTGACTGCATGCTGCTGAGCTTTCCCAGTTTCTTCAGCAGGACAGGTCAGGTGCCTATTTACTGCCTCAGTGCGATGAGTCTGCATGCCTGTTGAGTCAGGGCCTGTGTGCCCTATAGATCAGAGTTCATACCTTAGGTTTGATTGCAGAAAATGGGCCAGCTAAGGTTGATGTTCCACTGGTTTTTCATAATCTGATTGTGAGAGAGCAAGAATATATGATTCTACCAAAGAAAAAGCCATAAAAATGAAATACATCAATTGCCAGTCCAACTGCATAGGGTAAGAGAGAAGAAGACTGGATGAAAACTGCTCAGGCTACAAACACAAATGAGTAAGTCTAACGGAACAGCATGGTGAGCAGATGACATTACTCGCTTGTCCTTCTCAGATATACACCTGTCAGAAAGGTAACACAGCCCTGAGGATTATTTTGCTGAATGCTGCAAACTTTGCAGCAAGTTAACCTGAATTCTTCACTGCTCTTTCTTACTTCACTGCATGACATTCACCAAATGCGTACTTGAACTGTCTTTGTCCTGAGGAAGCTAGGACTGAGATAAGTGTCATACAAATCTCTTCAAACATTTGTTCTAGATGGTTTAATAAGTAACTTTTAATTTAGCTGGATAGCATATTGCTATATCAGTACTCAATTAACGCCTTTAATTGATTTTATCTACCTAGGTAATCATATAGATTAATATTTTTCTAAAAGTCATAGCAGACCATTTTTTAAAAGTTTCATAGAGCGTGCATTCCTCTGAGAGCAAAAATATGCACTAGACATCAGATAATTTTTCAATATTATTATTGCAAGTAGTCATTAACCTAAAATTACAGTCGGTTAAAATACCTCAATAGCTGATCTGTGCAAGATGTATGAATTTAAATTAAGCATTTTCCCGTAGATTTGAGAGGGGGGAGAGGCATAGAAACAGACTCAAAACTTGTAAGCTTCTGTTTTAACTTTGTAACTATTTAATTGCTTATGAAATACAAATCAGATTTCCATTTCAGCTTTCTTTTTCCCTTAGGCTCCTGATGTGAATTTAAAAGTCTAATAAATTGCCCATAATGGAGATTATGCTATTGAGATCAAACCTTCCAAACAGTTGTGATCAGAAGTACAGATAAACCAGCATGATTTAGGTGTTGCATGAATTGCTTGCAATCTCATACCCTTCAGAAAGGGCTACTGGCAAGTGAAGATGAGAAAGCTGTGTGGTAGGGCTTTGCCCATACCTGTTATTAAATAAAAATCTGGGTATTTCAGATAGCAGGGTTTTTACTCTGAGATTCCCTTTGAAGAATATATGCTGCCCTAAAAAGAAGTAGCCCCAAAATTATAACCTATAATACAAAAGAAAGTTCTCTGCAGATGACTTGCACCTATAAAATGTTACAGCTGTCAAACATGCAACAAAGTTAAATCGTAACCTCATCCTATAAGTGAGTAAGCATCAGTTTCTTTAATTTCCAAGCTCCTGTTAAATAAACCAAAAGTCAAGACAAGAGAGCCATAAGGGAAGTGGTTTTTAAAAATATTCTAGGATCTGTCAATCTGAAGAACCACAGAAATGAGAAAATATTTTGATACATGAAAGTTGTGATTGTAGGGTAGTGAGTAATTCCCTTCCAGAGTGCTCAGTCTGTATAAATCAGGAAAGTCCAACCTCAACAAGTGGGGGGCAATAAAAGACTTTGGATGATCATTCTCAAGTTCGGCTCCCCTCCTTGCCCCCCCCCCCCATTGCAGTACTTCCCACTGTCCCTCTACAGCAAAACTCCGCTTTCGTGCCCCTTATCATTTGCAGTGCTCCATTTTTTCACTCACAAGCTGGGCATGAAGTAGGATGTGTATTCCCCGGGCATTATTGTAGACAAGACACAAGATAAGGTGAGCTAATGTGGACTGGCACCTCCTATAGATCTGTAGAACAGAATTTACATGTATTTTGTTTGCTAATAGACACTCACTAAAAATAGGAAAAAAGCAACACTGTCCTAGACTATACAGATGGGACCACTATCTGTAGTACATGCAGAATTATTCTCCACTCTAGCTTGGCTTTGATGAAGTCTTGACTGTAAAAGAGTGTCCCATTTGGGGTCTGAAAATTAAAGACGGATGCTGACTTTCTGAACGGAGTCCAGAGAAAAACAAGCCTTGTTTCACATCGCTGCAGAGAAGGAGAGAATGAAGTGATCTTGTTCTCTGTGAACAGCAGCAGGCTTAACTCTCAGCAAGGGTGATTTAGTTTAGACCCAAGGAAAACATCAGAAGCACTGGAAGGGATTACTTTAGTAGACTGCGGAGTCTCCATCACTGGAGATTTTAAAAAGCAGGACAAATAAATGTCTCTCAGAAATGGGTTAGATGCGGTTGATCCTGCCTTAGGACAAGAATACAGTCTAGGTGACTTCAGGAGTCCCCTGTTTCATATGCTTCTGTAGTTCATCTGAGGTTGGATCCAGCTCCATTTAACTCCAGTGCCTGAAGGAAGAGGAAGGGGAAAAGAAAAGGAGTAAGCAGAAAGGGGAAGTTCCTTTTAAAAATTGTGCTGTCTGTGCTAGAACAGTACATAATATTCTAAGTCTTCTCTTCTTAGGCACTGTATAATATTTTTACATTTACTTTTCAAGGCTTCTTTAAGAAGCAGTTAACATGAAGCACTCCTATCCTTTGTGATGGTGTGGAAAAAAAGTTATCATCTCATTTGAAGAGAATTTGTGTCTTGGTCCAGTGCTAATTATTTTTCATTCTTGCCAGGAAATACACACAAATCTGTCAATAAAATGTATCTCCCTGCTTTATTAACTTTTTCAGTCTTGCTGGAATGGTAGTCTTAGGGCACTTTCATAGCAGCTTCAAACATGCTTCAGATCAAAGCCATGTTAGACATGCTATGATATCACAAAGAAAAGCCTCTGTTGATAACAAATTATTAGAAGTTTCCCAGAGTCCTGCTGGTACAGCAGCTGTTGATACAAATTAAAGTCATTCTAAGATGAATTATTTTGAATTTGCAGATAGGTTTGTCAGTAGCTGAAATGCCCTTTGACTCCTAAAATCCATGCTGAGATGGAGGGAGGTATGACAGGTTCAGCAACAAGTTACTTTGGGGGAAGAAGGGAGAAAAGAAGACAAGGAGCTTAAACACAACAGCCACTGGGAAGTTTAAAATGACAGCCCATACCCAAAAAAGTCACTGGCAGGGAGAAAGCCTTCAGCTTAGTTAATGGGACTTTAGGTGTGGCTTTCTGCTTTGCTGTGCTGTACAGAGGGAGAAAAAACAAGGGAACTGGTGTAAAGTAAGGGATGAATACTGTGTGGGTATTTGTGCTTGCCACGGCATGAGACAGAGGTGTTTTCACAGCAGCTCAGCGATGCACCGTCCACGTCTACAGACAAAACAGTGCTAATGCTGCAGCAGCTGGCGTTATATCTAACTTCTCTCAACTGGCAGCAACAGGATAGCTACCAAACTTCCTAGTGAGTCTGGTTTCATTCTGGTTAAAGCACTGCTGATAGACCACTAAAGCCAAGTAAAGTCAAGAAGACTGCAGAGAGCAGGGAAAAAACCCAAAACCAACTATCTGTGCTCTTTGTTGATCTGACCAAATCCTTCACTCCTGCTTTGAGACAATCATCATCTTGCCTGTTCTTGCTTACCTTTTCACAATGGCAGTTAAGGCAGGATCTCAGAAGCTTTCTGAAGGCAGCACCAACCAGCGCTGTGCCCCAGCACTGCTGCGCCTTGGCATTCTTCTCTGAAATACTGACCAAGTCCTCAGCAGCCCGATCTGAATTTGGTCTTGGCCTGCCTTGAGCAGGAGGTTGGACTAGACACTTCCCAAAGTCCCCTTCAATTTGAATGATTCCGTAATTCAGAAACACCAGAATGGAATTCAGTGGCTGGCACACACGAGGATGCAGCATGTGGAGCATTACTAGTACCAAGCCATTATAAAATTACAGAGCACTCTTAATGTTGTCATTTTATCAGCCAAGGTATGATAAAACCAGTATTTTGAACCCAAAGTGACATAAGCTATAGCAGTAAAAGCACAATTTTGACTGTGTGACTGTATCTATCTGCAGACGCGTTTTGTGCCAGCATCAGTCAGATGTCACACCATTGACTCACACAATTTACTTGCATAGGTCTGCACTCCTGACGTGAGAGAGAAGCACGAAAAAATAAAAACCTCACAGAAATAAAACCCTAAGCATACCACATACCTACAAAGAAGTCTCTGAATCTTTTTCTATCAAGTAACTGAATTAAAAAAACTACCTGTGAGGACTTGTTCTCTGAACAGCTGAAAAACCTTCTCCTAACAGTTTTATTAACTTCTATTTCCTGCTTTTGAATGACCCTCTCATGGCTATGTAACTGTACGAACACTGCCTGCAAGCTCTTTCAGAAGGAGCCTTCTTCGTACTTTCTTAAAAGATTGCATTAAAACTCTTATACTGAGCACTTTTGAGATTAGGCTTTCCAGGGTGGACCATTGCCTGGCCAAAACCAGGCTGGCTAGGGCTTACGGTGCCGGTGGTGGTTACGGCCTCTGGAAGTTTTGGAAGACACGACACCAGCTGTTCGGTTGAGGCCAGGTCTTCATCCCTGAAGCAAAACTAAACCTAATCTTGTACTCAGATCCTGGCAACTAGAGAACAGGGCAACAAAAAAACTAAGACTCAAAATAAGGACACCACAAAAGGTGGGCTAAATACCACAAATTTCCAGCTGACAAGCAGAAGTGAAAAGGGCTGTTTATTACTGAAGAATAAGGTGGCTTCTGAGAATATTAATATAATGTCAAAATGGGGACAACTCTAATCCTGTAAGTACCAAATAGTAGGTAAGTGATCTCTCTAATGTGAAAAAAAACCCACCAAAACCATCCTAGGAAGAAAGCCTGCCTAATGCTTGTAGAAACGTGGACAAACTTTTCTTATTCCTTCTCATCATGTCACATCACCTCCACAGGTAACTTTGTACAAGGACTCGGATGGAGACGACTTTGGGTTCAGCGTCTCAGATGGTTTATTGGAAAAAGGAGTGTATGTTAAAAACATTCGACCAGCTGGCCCTGGCGATCTGGGAGGTTTAAAACCATACGACAGACTTTTACAGGTAATGTTTCCGGCACCACACAGGTTTAGCCTGAAGGGACATGACATACGGATTACTTTGTAAAAAGATTTGTAACCACACTGCAGGGTGTTTGGGTATCCGTCTACACAGACGCGATTGTAGAGAACTGCACGAAGTGTTTTCATCACTTATTTGGAACAGCCTTATTATCATCTACATTGCTTTTTATATTTTAAATGATGAGCAGTACTGTTCTTTCGTATTTCTGCTGGGAAAGGATGTGTGTAGGGGGACGGGAAGAAGGACAAATGATCGTAATTGCTCTGTGCTGCAGGCCATGTAAATCGCTTAGAGCCTCGGTAAGGAAAGGCAACACCTCGTGGTGACTTGGGCTTTTATGCAGAGGCACTAAGGCTAGATTTTTCTGTAAAGTCATATTTGAAGAAACAAATTCTTTCAGAACGTTAGGTATTTCAGAACTCCAAAGGAAACATACAAATGCTCACTGGAAAGTTGGAATTTCCCAAGGCGTTTCCAGGCAGATTTGTAATTTTTGCTGTTCTTGATACAGACTTGAGAATAGTTTCTGTGCTTAATCCAAGTTGTTGATTGGCGTAGTTGTACTAATGTAATACTCACTGAGCGCCACGCTTCCCACAGTGCCAAGTTGGACCATGATGGAAAAACTAAATTTCTGTCAACTAGCCCAATAAAAAACTTTGTATCTTAATTAAAACCAGGGAAGACCTGAACTGAATTGAAATTTTAGATGTGATCTGTTGCATTTAAATTAATGAACACCGTGAAAGACAGGAAAACTATGTGCTGTTCAATGTCATTTGTGGAGTGGGCATTGTGACAGCTGCCAACACCTGGCACCAGTGTAAATATGCCCACTTTAGCTATGTTCTGTTCAAGGGTGAGTAGAAAACTTAACTGGTGTCTTCAGACCGGACACCATGGTTAAATAGTTTTGCATAGACGATTCTCTACCTGGAATATTTAAATAAGGTTCCATAGTCTCAAGGATAAATCTGTTTCTCTTGTGATCTCACTTCTTTTTCCTAAAACGGGAACAAAAATCAATCTTCTGATTGTTCAGGTAAACCACGTTCGCACCAGAGACTTTGACTGCTGTCTGGTTGTGCCCCTCATCGCAGAATCTGGCAATAAGCTGGAACTAGTGATTAGCAGAAACCCACTGGCATCTCAGAAAGGAAGCTCAGAACAACAGACTTCAGCGAGTGGGGACTGGAGCGATCAGAATAATGCCTGCCTTCAGCAGAGTGGACACGCTAATGCTAATGCAGAGACACGGGATCCTACAAATACATTATAGCAGAAAACCATTTTAGTGGGACATTGGTCATGAAAGACAATTATGGTGCTAAATCCCTTTAAGATTTCTCTGAGATTGAGGCTCAGATGCTATATAGCACTAAAAAGCACAGGAGGTCAGTCTGTCTGTCTCAAGGCTTGTATTAATTCATGGTTACTTTTGAAAAAGTTTAATTCTTCATTAAGTCAAGTCATTCCGTTCTAAACAATCTAGCATTAGCAACAGTACGAAAAATCGTAAGGGCCTTTTTTTCCCCAATAAGAAACTGGGGAGCTGTTTTAAACGTGATTTAAATGTTCCTCTCCATCAGCAGCTGCTGTTTGAGGGAAAAGCACGGAGTTAACCTCTGCTAACAGTGGTGTCCAGGTTACATAGTTTTTAAGAACATTTTATCAGAAAGGTGGGGGCTGATGGACAAGGAAGAGGGGTATGCCGCACCGGGTTTTCTTGTTAAATGCCTAGATCTGTAATTTTGGGGACCTTTATTCTGCTGGCAAGAAGGGTGCACTCTTCAGACAGAGCGCAGTTTGGATGTTTTAACAAAATGCTTGTAGGAAGCTGCAGTACGCGGTGAACGTTACTCCCCCACTTTGGTAAATTCTGTTAGAACGTATGTTATTCCCTATGCAATGAAATATTTAATAGTACGTCTTGCAACCTGTGGGGATTTTTAAGCAGAGACTTTTTTAGTGGGATAAAACCTCTGAAGGAGGATTACTGACAAGAGTAAAACTGAAATGAGTTCAGACAAATTAGAAAGGTTTTAAAAGAAAATGGCTTTTTTTAAACTATGTCAGTGGAAGACTGATACAAAAGCTCTTTAATGATCCATAACCCTGTAAACTTGTACTGTCACACGTGAGCTTTTTAAGTCAAACGGTTTCTTGAAGGGACAAAAGTCCCATTTAATATGCTGTTTTCAGCCTTCTTTATGATAAACATTACCCCCTGCAACACGTTTTTAGAATTTAAAATTGTAAATATATTTTACAAACACATTACACAAATTCTCCCCTCTCCCCCCCAAGCAATAAAATACTGCCAGTTGCTTTATATGCTCACCAGCAGCTGCTTTGGTTTCTTCCGGTATTCAAGTTGTTATTAGTAATTCTTGTTATTGGTGAATATAAAGATACTGGATTTGTACATTTGTAGAGTCTCCATATCTAAGCAGTCACCTTACAGAGTTGTTTCTGGTCAATTTAGGCTGTTTAACTGTATCCCTGTTGCTGTTTCCAATACATGAACAAGCTCACCTGCCCTGCACACACAAGTATCTCCGATTTCTATTTCAGCACTGCCAGAAAAGGTCAGAATGACATTCAATGCTGAATCATGTAAAAAAAGAAAAAACAAACAAACAAAAAAACAAAACGAACCTTCATGAGTCACTTAAATATGTATTTTTATTTGTAACAAATACGTATTAAACTGTAAAGTATTTTTGTACAAATTTAATACTTTAATAGCATGATATTTATTGTCTATGTTATGTTTTTTGAAATTCAAACTGTTGCAAATATTTGTATGGAAAAACTGTATAAATTGAAATAAACAGTGATTTAAAGACATTAAAAATGAGATAGATAGCATTTTCCTACTTTATATTTTTTCCACAGTTTTAGCAAAAAATACCATGTTTATATTTGTGATACACTTTTTCCTATCATATGTGTTTAAAAAAAAAAAAAACTGTTAAAAGCAAGGAAGCTGTCCAAATTTTAGTACAATTTGTCTGACATTTGATTAAACATTCAACTTATTAATCTCAAAAATGACAATGCAGCAAGTCACATAGTAGAGAAAAAAAGGTTGAAAGTAAGTGGAATGTTATTTGAACTCTGACTTGGAATTCTGCTTTTCTTACCAAGATCATGATCAGCATGTAACTATTAGCTAAAGCAGTGATGGCAAGGTCTACATCTCTTTCAAGTACGAAGTGGGAAAAATTTTTGATGTCACTGATTGATTGCAACTTTCTTGTTCTATGCATAACCAGATTAAAATCCATAACCCATCAAAGCTTAATGCCCATAATTCTGCCACATTAGAAAAATCTAAAGGTGGCCCCTTTGTGAACTATTTTTGACTCGAGCAAACTGCAGTTTTGGCACATCACTAACAGCTTCTCATCAATGCTGTAGTGTTAGGAGATAACATAAATCGTGGTATGGATGGCTTTAAATCTAGAAAGCCCCATGTATTTAAGGGAATGTCTGGATCCTCCAAGACCTGTAAGTTCATTCTTCACCAAAACAAAAGAATGATATGATTTTTGATGACTGATGCACCAAGGAATCTCCTACTGAAAACAGATCACTGAAAATATTAAAGGCTCACTTTAAAACAAGCTGTTCTTCATAGAGCGTGCAAATACAGGAAAGGCTTTGCAAATCATCTGCATACCCAGCTTCTCTGTTCCAAAAACCTTGAACGGAACAGGTTCAAGAAGGGCTCATAGCGAGGACAGTTAATATTGTTTGTTAGCTTTTGAAAAGCTTCCTAGGAGTCGGTTGTTGCAAAGTTAGATTCTGAAGTCTGGAAGACCCAAGTGGGGAATCCTGTACTGTTGCCTGTCACAACGAAACAAAAAATGTTATCAGAGTTTGAACCAGCACTAAAATACAGTAACATCTTCAAAAAAACAAACCCATTCCCCATGAGAGAGCTCAGAAATCAGATATAATGAAAAAAGCATCTGTTGTTAAGCATGTTTGACTGTATAACAATCAACAACTACATGTTCTATAGATCTTTCACAGCAGGTCAGCTCCTAAAAACTAACTTCTGTACACAAAGACTAAGCTAATACAGGCTAAGCTAGCCAACAGATCACTCCAATGAGTGACACGATGTATAAATTTTCTGCTATTGACACTGTAACTTATTTTTCCCTATTAGTCATATATTGCTCTGGGAAAACATCTGCCAAACTTGACTGCTTCACCAATTACCGGTCATCCTGAAAATTATTAAATAAATAATAAAACAACCCTAACAGTATCCAGGTGACTTGCAGTGGTGAGAGAGTGCGCAAAAGTTTGTTTTGAACTTTCTCAGTAAGGAGACCGATACTTACAGAGGGTATTTTCATAGCACCCTCAGGATTCTCTGCAGGAATTTGTCTTTTACACAGATTTTGCTGCAAATTGCCCATCTGCTCTTCTTTATTGAGAACTGCTGACCCTTCCTGTTTAATCAAGTCAGTCAGAGGTTCAGATGGGTCAGGAGCACCTTGAGTTACTGAAACAGACCGAGTCTCAAGCTCTTGACTTTGCCAGCTCTTCATCAGGGGAGAGGAAGTTTGTTTGGGACAGTTGCTTGCTTCTGCGATTGCCTCTCTCAAAAATCTCTGTAAGCGAGTTTTTCTGGGCACGTTCCTGTTAGTGACTGCTCTCCTGAGGTGCTGCTCTTCGGCTATAACATAGACACGGCAGCGTCCTCTGGTCACGGCTGTGTACACGTGCTGCCAGTGCTGACGGCCAGGATTGCCAACCACATAGACAACGGTTTTTTCCTCAGAACCCTGAAAGGTGTTTAAGAACGCCTTATCAAATTAAGATCTCCAATAAGTAGTTTAAAAAAAAAAAAAAAAAGACAGCTTACAAGAACAAGGAAGTTGGAGACAAGTGGGGACACTTTCAAGAGTATTTTCTATCCTGCATTCAAGGAATTTTAGTTTCAAGATGGCTTATTCTTTCATGTGAAAATACAGTGCATTAGGAAGATAAAGCTATGAGAAAGTTTTATCAGCTCATAGCTTTTTTTTTTTTTACCTGAAATGTGTGAATAGTTCTGGCCCATGCATGTTTTATGTGACATAGCTTCTTCAGTGCCTTATACTTCACAGTGAAAGTGGAGCCATATGTGCTGCTGATGGTCAATAAGCGCTGTTTATCAATTTCTACATCCTGAAGAAATAGCACAAGAACATTCAGCAGTAAGCTTGTATCAGCAGTTTGATCAATGTCTATACATCTGCATACGTCCAT
The DNA here is from genome assembly GCF_018139145.2 of Gymnogyps californianus. Taxonomy (NCBI): domain Eukaryota; kingdom Metazoa; phylum Chordata; class Aves; order Accipitriformes; family Cathartidae; genus Gymnogyps; species Gymnogyps californianus. The sequence continues at coordinate 180,516,815 of NC_059471.1, forward strand.
ATGCTAGCTTTCCCTGCAATTACAATAGCCGCAATGTCAACTGAGTGAAATAGTTTCAGAAGACGCTAAACCCAAAAGATTGCTATCTTTCACTGACCACCTTAAAGGAAAATAGTTTCACTGTACAGGGCCTACCCTAACTCCTTCTGTTCAGTAAGAAAAATGCTGAGAAAGGCAGTTTTAACCCCCAGAAAATTTAGATTATCCTAGGGTACAGTGAAATAATACCAGCGAGGCCATTTAACAATTTGTTACCACAAACGGAGAAGAGCCTCTCTCTCCCGCCAACCCTGTACGGTCCCCCTTTCCCATGCACAAATATTGGTACTTTCACCGGACCCTCTGCTGAGTCAACTCAACTAACTCACTGAACCCAGCAGAAAAACACAGGGTTTTGTGTTGCTGTCTTTTTTGGTCAGCTTAGTTTTCTGCCAGAGGAGAACTCAAGCTGTAACATTAGCTTTATTCTTTACTTAAGACTATGTTTCTACCTATATCCAAAACATTATGCATTTCAATTACAATACATTTGAGTATTTACAGAATTTATTTACACTGGACACGTGCAGACCAACTGAAACACATTTTACAAAAATGCCCAGAGATTTTTTTTTTTTTTTTAAATTCTCTGTTGTGAGTCTGCCTCTTTCTTGCCTTTCACATGATAGTTTCGCAGAAGAACTAAGTATATATTATGGACTAAAATTATAAAGCGTGAATTGTTTTGTTCTGGGGATTCAACAAGGACTGAATCAGTTGCCACTGGGGTTTTTTGTGCAAGTTCTTGCAGCAAGGACTTACCCCTGTTATGAAAAATATATCTCCGTTGCATAGTCGTTTGCCCTCCTCAGCAGCCTCTGTAGTGAGGGCTGTTTCTCCACTTTTGTGTTCATGGAGATTAGGATCCACTCTGAAACCACGGTCTGGCAAGAGATCCTTGAGATATGTATTCCGCATGCAGGCAATCTTGTCATTGATTTGAAATAAAAGTCGGTTTTTATGGTCTCTAGGTCAGAGAAAAACAGAGGGAGAAATGTATTTACAAAGTATGCATTTACCATTTCTCAGTATTTCTTCTCCTTCTCCTCTCTATACTTGGACCAGATTAAAAACCTTAATAATGTTCAAAACAGTTAAGACAACTCACATTTAAAAGATGTTTCTTGAACTTTCGTAAAACCTTTTGTTCAAAAACAGTAATATAGAGTAGCACCAAAATCCTGCCTGCAAAAATATTTCAGAATCTATTTAGAAATCATACAGTGGCAAAAAATAATTAACCTTGAGGGTTTTTTTCAAGTTGCTTTTATGTCAATTTTACATATTCAGCAGTAACTCAAAATCTTGGAATTCACATAATGACAATTTAAATGAAATGCAAACAGTTTATGCTATCTCTGTTCACAGTCCAGGTTGAGATTAAAGAACCCATCAAAGAAAGATTATTATACAAATGATTTCTAACATAAATAACCAGATCTAGATGAAACGTTAAAAGTTTTACAGTCTTATTTTAGGTTGTTGGCCTGGCTGTAACACTTTCAAAAACAAAGTGAGATTGTTCACAGGAAAAATTGCAAAACACTGGCTTACCTGGTTACATGATTTGAATAGTGCAGGCAACAAAGTTCATTTATTAGATCGCAATCTTGCCTAAATCATACAAAACAAGAACATGAACAAAAATCATGATATACAAAACATACAATTACATGCAATGTCACATTAGCATTAATTTATAAATAATGGAAAAAGCCCACTTTAGCTATGATCTTCCACCAACAATTAAAACAATCACTGATTCAGAGTTTAGAAGATAGAGCAGTAAAGGAACAGTTTTGTCTAAATACCATAGAAAGTGAGGCAAGGATGTTTGCGATGCATACCTAGATTAGCTAGACTTGTTTTTAAGATAAAGAAGAAAACTAAAGAAAAACTAAAGCCTGGATATATTATTTTCTGTCTGTGGATGTATTAAAAATAGTCAGAAGATTTATTTGCTTTTTAAAGACCTGGAATTTTAACTTTTAAATGCAGATTAAGTACCTATAAATATATGCTAGAAGAATCTTATATGGAAATCATTAATAAGAGTATTGTACCTGAATGCAGATTGGAGAAATAAAATTGATTTCAGAGTTACTCGGCATTCACAACAAACAGGTGAACTAGCTAAAACTTATAAATCGCTTATTTGCACACGAGTAACCTGTAAATAGTGGGTGTTTTTTAATTGCTGAGAAAAGGTTCTTCACAAATAAAAGCGGAAGAGTTTTTTCTTAAGTACCCATTTGTGCAGAAGTGTAAGTTTACGGACTACTGGTACTACTACTGGACATTACACTTATCCCTGCAGTGTTTCTGTGAGGCCATCCGTACTATTCACGCTGCTGTGACGGTTCACATTATCAGTGATAATTAACCTTTCCAATCTTTCTTCAAAGTGTGTTGTTAGAGCCCTACACTCCATCCCTTCTGAAATGGCGAGTATCGTGCTTCCAAATATCCAAACTGTAGGCATTCACCACTGCCCAGCAGAAGCACTAATGCCCATCAGATTATATGACTAAATCTGGCCCTTGTCACATGGTCACAATGCAAGTATCTTCTGGCATTTGGTCAATGTCCACCTGTGACAGAAGCATGCATAGACAGTAGATTACATGTTCCATCACGCACCCTGGAATTCACATCTGCCACGATGGGATACATTTGAATATGGACATTTCTTTGTATTTTGTGGGTTCCTCCTGCAGTCAAGCCCCCACCTTTCGCTTCTGAAGAACACTGCACTGTTAGCAAACACCAGAGCACAGGCTCTCAGAGAATCTACTACAAAAACTGACCACTTATGTTCATCCTTTGTTTCTTTAACATAAACAGTACAGACGAACATGAACGCGAAGGCAGAAATCATGGTGCAAAACAATGTTAAGCTTATAGAAAAATGAAGCGACTCTCCATGGAGAGACTGGGGGAAACCGGAAGGTACAGGAAAAGACACCTGGCCTGTTGTTCTCTCTAGTAATTTTATGACATTGCCACTAGTCTCTCCAACTCAACACATTCAGCTATTTTTAGATTGTGGCTGCTAGCAAGGATTTTTTCAATGTCTGCCTGCATGCTCCATTACCTTCTGAAAGCAATGAACTGCGACTCTTTGGCATCCTGCAATCCTGGTCCTTTTTTAAGTAAAGTCTTTATGGCAGTTTGCAAATCTGTTTTAGAAGACATAAAAGGTAAGGCATTAAATATGCAGAACAAACAAATTAAGAAAGAAAAACATAATTCAATATGAAATTGCCTTTGCTTATTTCTTGCTTCAATGACATTTCAACTTGTTTAAAACAACAATAAAAAAAAAAACATAAAAACACCCCCCCCCAAAAAAAACCCCACACCACAAAACACCCACATATATACTCCCCCCAAAAAGTATCATGCAGTTATCCCACTATTAAAATCTGAGAGACAAGAGTGATATGGAAGGTGAGAAATTCTTATTTCTCTGTGTTAAACAGCTGCATAGAGCATTTTTCATGCAAAATAAAGTTTTGATACAGCACATTAAAGAGGTAAAGATAGAACATTTTTAAGGCACAGATCTATACATTTAGATTTCACAGAAGAAATCCGTTTTTAGTATTCTGTTTGCTGAGTAAGTTACTATAGTAAAATAAGGTGATAATATTCATACTATTTTTTTTCCACATTCCCCTTGAAGCTTTTTGATGCATATAAAGTAGAGGCCACTCAATCCACTTACCCAATAAAGGTCAAAAAACCAAAAACAATGGCCCTAACCCTGACCCCAAAACATTTTTAAAGAAATACTGGTGTCCCCTCTGCTTCCATTTTCCTAACTTGATTCTAGAGTTGGGAGCACATTCCTGTCCAACACCCCATCCTGTTACAGTTGCTGTTTACTTAAATGATTCACCTCTGAAAAATTTAATCTTTTAAGGTTTGACAGCTCCAGCTACAACATAAAAAGACGATCACATTTGGTTACACTGGTGGAAGCTGTATCAACCCCATTTCAAAACATAACTGGTGAGCTGGAGCTCTACAGTGTACCCTTTGCACTTACGGGTCGTGCTGTGTGCACTTACATAACACAAAAGGTAACCTATGAATCTAGCGTTTAAATTTATACCACAAACAAAACCAGACTAAAGTCTTTTCAAAATGTTAGTTCCAGCCAAATAGTCTATGCTTTACTAAAGGGAAAGTCAAGATCACAAACTGATTGTACACACGTACCGTCACAATCCCCGCCAGGAGGCAAAGCAATAAAAATGAATTTCTTCTCCGGGCTTGGCATTGTCATTTCCTCATTCCAACCAGAAACTTTCAGCACCTCATCAAATTCAGGAAGCTTCCGCTGAGAGATTCTTGACCAGAGCAGTGGAGGAAAAACAGAAAAGAAAAATTATTTCCAGTTAAAGGATTCCAGTGTATCATCATCTGCATCAGCCTCAAGTTCACAATTTATAAATTTTTGGTCAGCTACACTACATACACCAAAAACTCTTTCTTCTGAGCAAAATTTAATTTCACATTAAAAAATTGGTAATTTATTCTCTAAACCCTTCAGCACTGCAGTAGATACTTAGTATCACCTATACAGTTCTTCTCATCAGAGCAGACTGGAGTAACACAGAAGTGTTATCAAAAAAAAAAAAAGTAAGAGTGTTTGTAAAACACTTAGTAGTTCTGGACATCTTGCAAATGTTCAGAATATTCTCAAATTCTAATCAACATCAAAAGGTCTTGGGCACTTGGACCTAGATTTTGTTGTTTGAGGTTTAAAAAAGAAATCATGCACTGACAGTAAACAGGATTGTTTCCAGACCAAAAGTAATGCAAATGCTGGAAACATTTAGAGGTTCTAGGTATTAATACAGCAAAAAAATAAACTATGATTTAACGGCCCTTAACATCTAAACTCTCAGTGTAATTCAGCCTGTTTTAGCTGTTGTCACACTTACCAGCAACGTCATTAAAACTTCCTTTTTAGAGAAGCAATTGTAAGTCATTTCAGAAGGCATAAAGTGATTTGTGCATGCACAACTCATTTGAAAACAACTGAGAGTATTTGATAGTGAAATACATCCTGTAAAATTCAAGAGCGTTCCAGCACACACATTTTTTTGTCCAATACATATACTCCTGGAAAAATGTGTGGGGTTTTGTTGTTTTTGTTTTGGGGGTTGGTTTGTTTGTTTTTAAAACCAGTTTTACTGATTTTGAATAAGAAACTGTAACAGAAGCAGTACTACAGAGTCAAATCTGGATGCACTACTATTTTGCAGGTAAAGGACAAGGCCTACTACAAGAATGCTTCTTACATACATAAGGAAATCCTACCTTGATGCGTTATCTACAATTAGTTGTGATTCAGCTCTGTGATTAGTTCGCAGTTCCACAGAAAAGCCTCTTGATTTTAGACCCTCAAAGATATCAGCTAACATGTTTCCTGGGTCTATGCTTGGTAGCTGTCTAGTATCACCTGAACAGAATGCAGATGAGTATTTGTGACAAGCAGTAACAGATCATCTGTTAAAAACTGTCTTGAAAAAAAACCACTGGAATCAATAAATAATCAACCCCCTACATAGTAACATGCTTCCTCAATACAATTCACATGAAATAAAACTTTTAAGAACCTAATTTTGTTTGGGGAATCAAGCTGTAGTGTAAATTTTTCATATTCCTCACTCAGTAATGCTTCACTAGCAGGTGCAAATCACTCTGCGTGATGAACGCTGATAGTGATCACATCTTATTAAATACATTTTGAAAGTTACATATTTAAAAACAAATGCCATAAATGGCATGCCAAAAAGCAAACCTCTGAGAAAGCAGACAATTTTGATTTTTCACTTTGTTTTCCTTTTTGAATTAAAACAAGATGATCCTAGCATTAAGAATGACATGAAACCTCCCTTCTAACATGTGATTAACATGCTAACACTAGCTTCTTTAAGGAAATTAGAAAAGTTTTCCAGTTGCAAGATGTAGTAAGCTACCACATGGAAGTTATAATACTTTCAGAATCAGACAAAACACTGCTAAACAGAGAACGGAGATACTGATACTTTCATACCGACAGCTGAGATGGAAAACTGTCCATCTCATCTGACCTTATGAATAAGCAGAAATAGCCAAGTACAGAACAATGGAACATTCTGGGGTTTTTAAGAGACTCAGTGAGACCAGTGGCAGCTCTGATACTTACACTGTATATTGTGTATTATTAAATATTGTATGATGCTAAATTTGCTGTTCACTTACCTAGAATAATAAGTTTGGCAAGCTGAGCATGCTCACACAAGAGTTTTAAAACTAAACTAAGAATGTGTACAGACACCAAACTTCCTTCATCCACAATCAGAATCGTCACAGCAGAAAACTTCCATGGCTGTACATGTTCACTCTGCCTCCACGATTTAAAACTATAGATGATCTAGAAACAAATCAAAATAAATCAAGCTCTGACACTAATCAGCTGTAAACAACTGTCTTATAGAAGTAGCCAGAGTGTGGTATCTTCTAATGTTGTATTTAGAGCTATTATCTGAAATTCTGAATTGAAACCTGTAAAGACTCAGAAGATTCAACCATTCAGTCTTATTTTCCTCCTTGGTGAATACATTTCTATCTGAGATTATCAACACTTACTTACAAAAAAAGCACAGAAATGCATCCTTTTTTTTTCTGCAGGGACCCTAAAGGATATAAGGTCAGCCATTAGGTTGCTCAGTAACAGAACACCTCCTACTACAACTTGCTGACATTAATAAATCCCCAACATTGCATGGGGAAGGGGAACCAGCAACTATCCAGTCCCCAAAGATAAAATAAGCCCACAGTACTTTTTACGTTATTACAATTTTGATTTATACAGGTTATTCCACACCTCCAACATCTTCTTGGCACCTTCCACTACCTGGGACAAGAGAGACTTGACCTAAGTTTACTAACAAAGAGTTTGCTTTACACTTTTTTCTAAAAAAATTTGCACAATATTTAACAGTAATTAAGAAAACACCGTGTGAACAAAATTTATCTCATTATTCAACCCCAGACTACTGATCTCTTCATGTATGTGCAGGTATCAGTATGATTGCCAGACAACAGGACACTAGAAAACAGCTCTGCCATCTAGAAAGTATTTCTGCCTTAATTAAAAAAAACAAACTGAGAAGCTAAAAAGACCAGATGCCCTAGAAAGACACAAATTTGAGATGTGTATAAGTAGAAAAAAACCCCCAAAGTTACAGCAAATAACATATATCAAATGATTGATTTATGATTCCCCAAAATGTAACACTGACTTTCAAATGCTGACAAGCTGTACCTAAGCATTATCATTAATAGCTACACATTTCATAAGGAAAGTTCAGTAACAAGCTTTTTTTCCAAAACAAGAATGGACAATGCCAACAGGTCTTTCAGAACTAAATTTAAAAAAAAAAAAAAAAAAAAATTCCTTACCTGATGGAGTGTATATGCAGGAAGCTTAGTTTTTTCACTCAAAAGGCTTGCCGCCCTCCCTGTAGGTGCAGTAAATAGTACATTCAAAGATTTTTTTGTGTACATATGCTCTGACTCCCCATGACGATCAAAGGTATTCCACTCCTCAGACGCATCCAGGTCTTCTTCAAAGTCCTTAGAAGCAGCTTCCACTTCTTTTTCCATCTGCTTTAAGTGACGAAAAAGGCAGCTAACTACTGTACTCTTCCCACAGCCTCCTTTTCCACTTATGATTGTGACAGGATTAGAACAAATCTTTTTCACAGCAATCACCTGATCTAAGTCTACCTCTGCTTTACTTTGGGTACCAGATGTAGACCCCACTTCCTTTTCAGGAAAGTGATTTTCACAGTTATGGCTGTCCGGACTATTTTCCTCCAGATGCTCCATTTCACAAGCCTGGGTAACATTCATTTTGTTATCTACCATTTCTCTTGATGTCTGGGAAACATTAAGTATCTTTCTCGCATCAACATCCAGTTGCCACGAGTGGTTTGACAGAAGTTCACCTATATACCTTGCAATGTCTTTTTCAGATTTGTAAAGATGAGGCAGAAACACTAGTTTTTTCTCCCTAATCACTACGTTCTGATCTTTCAAAAATTCAAGAGATTGCCAAACATGCTCAACGGACATATCTTTAGATACAAAATCAGCTAATTCATCTTGATCTTCATAAGTGTGTCCCATTTCTCTACACTGTTTCTTGAGTTGATCATACAGAATTAATGCATTCTTCTGCAACTCAGGAATCTTCCAGAGGAGATGTTCACACTGACAGAAGGCGGCCCACGTTGCCTCACAGTAAGAAAGGTTCAGTTCCCTATAAGTAATCTTCTCCCCAAAAAGAATAAAAGCAAACATATATTTATTTCAGAAGATGTTAGCCTCTTGCTGAATAACGCTCCTCCTAGTAAATACAAATTGCAATTCAGAGGGTGGAAGTCTACAAAAACTTATGCATTTTTCATAATGTATGAAGTTATAATGCTTTTCAAGCTATATGAAAGCAAGATACTTAAAAGTAAGATGGAATGATAATTCCTCTGAGTCGCCCTTCTGTATAAAACAGAAACTTCAAAAATCAAAAACCTGGCGCAGAAATTGGGTATTAGGGAGAACTCATGCACACCTAATTAGCACAATTTCAAGTAAAGGCACAAAAACTGCAAAAACAGAGCATAGGCATTAGCCAGAATACTGTACCCAATTCTGAACGTGCTACTTCAAGAAACACACAACCTTTACAGAGACTACCACAAAATAGTGAAAGACTGAGATGCGCAAACAAGATGAACTATTGAGGGAAAGAAAAATGAACTGGACTTGCTGAGCCTTAAGAGAAAAAGCTGAAGAGAGTCTTCAAGCAATAAAAAAACTGCAGTGACAATGCAGGTCCTTGGTACAAGAAACAAGAGAACAACAAGTCTATATTGCATCAAGGAATAGACAAATTGGACATCAGGAAAAGCTTTTTAAAGGAAAGGACGTGAAACACTGGAATATGTTGGCTAGACCGCTGAACCTCTGAAATTGGAGGTCTTAAAGGCAAGTCAGAACACCTGTCAGTAAAAGCACTGGGGGGCTGAAGCAGAGGGATTAACTAATCACATTTCTAAACTATTAAGCTATAGCTCCCATCTGAGGTACAGGAGTGCTAAGGTGAGGTGCAGCAAAGTTGCAAAGCAAGCGTAGCAAAGGAAAACAGGAAGGCAAGCAACAACTGCAAATCCCATTATAAAAATGGAGAACCACTAGATCAGATGCCCTCTTACAGAGTATTCACCTTACTTACTTACCTTATCTACCTTACTATGAAAGCACGGATACCGTTCTATGTATTAAGAATAGAAAATGTCATTTGCCAGTATAAAACTGAACATGACAATTGAGGGGTTTAAATTAGCTTTCCTACTTTTGGCCCAATAACCTCAAGTATTTAATTTTCTGTTCTTTGTAGAAAAGACTAAACAAATGCTTGTAACAAAACCACTTTTAAAATCTTCTGAGATGAATTTATCATAGACCAACTGGAAAAAAAACCCCTTTGCTAAAACTGAGTCCAATACATCATTCACTTCCAAATGAACTAAGCTTACCTCCTACAAATGCCCAGTTAATAAACTGAACATAACTGAAACAGCACTGTATTCTAATGAAGCTCAAATGTAACAAACACCACATTTTTTACCCTGCTTAACATTACTTACCCTGCTGAATCCAAGTTTCCATGGCTCATTCTGTAATATCTCATCCAATTTTGTTAGCATGTTGTCTTGAAAATGTACTTCCTCACCATCCATACCATTGTTTTCTTCAGTCTTTCTTTGCCAAGACACCATATCCAACAGACAACAAAAATGGCGTGGCAGAAGAATCGGCAAGAACTCCAGTATCGTTGGAAAAGTCAGAGCTACCAATACTGCCTTTCCTGCAACTGTATGCACCATAAACCAAGAAAGTTTTAAGCAATGTACAAAGATACTTGTAAAGGCAATTTAAACTGACTCTGGCTTTTATCCTTCTGCCTCCCCTACATCCAAAACATCTCAAATTTCTTTCAGTTTCTTATTCTTTGTAATCCTTTTCCAATTCTTTTAAAGCCTATTTTCCCTGAACCGCCTTGGGAAAAAATAATGTAAACAGATGACAAAAACTGCAACTAAATGTACTCATTTGGAAAATATGTATTATACACTTGGTTTAAACCGCATACTCAATAGCATTTTGTAGAAAGTCAGTTCGGATCTTACCACACCTGCCTCTTACCTAAAGATAATTTTCATACAGACGTACAGAAGAACGTTTAAAATCCAAAAAAAGAAAAGAGGCTTCTAAATTTGCAGTATCAGATCAGTAGAGGAACTTAGGAAAACAGTGCTCTCCACTGGCTTTCTCAATGACCCCAAACTTAAGCTATCACTTTCCCTGTTTGTATCAGTCTTGGGATCTGCAAAAGGGGGATAATGAAACTGATTTGCTCTATACCTTGCTTTAAAAAACAAATTTCAGAAGAAAGTGAAGCAAATTTCAGAAGAAAGTGAGACTTTTAGAAGTTTTATCTCTTGGCAAGAAAAAAAAACAACAGTGCAATTTTTAACTAAGTGTTAAGGAAACTTTGTGGTTCCAAATTTAAAACACCAATTTTTCTCAGTTAAGTACTTCTTCTTATCACTGTCTTACCTACAGAAAGGCAAAGATAAAACCTTTTCCCTTTAAAGCAAGTACTTAATTTACACGTGGAGAATCAACACACATTATTTCCACACAGAAATATCATGAAGGCTTGAAGAACAAACTGCTCAAGCCCGTAACAATTAATGACAACCAGAAAAAAAATTACAATAGTAATAGTAGCAACATGACATACAGGGGGGTGGGTTGTTGTTTCTATTGCCCAATGACAGAGAAAGGAGAAAGCTTAATTTGTAGCACAATAATTTAAGTTAGATATTAGGAAAAATCCACCAACTACAAGAACAGTTAACAGGATACCTAGGCACACTGTGCAATCTTCACCCCTGAAGATTCATGAACATACTGGACAAGGCTCAATCAAAAGTGATCCATATATCCCATTAAAACTCACCCAGCAAACTAGATCTGAGTTTCTACCACTATCGATTCCCATCCCTTTGTGGTCATGAAAAGATGTAAAGTCTGTAAACAGGGGTTAAGAACTTTTCTACCATTACAAAAACAGAACAAAAAGCCTGAAAATCCATAGGACTGTGAAAATTTTCCTCTCCTTACACATGTGATTTGGAGTAAAGTCAGCTCAAGTCCAGCAGAAGCTCTGAACTCTCCTGTTAAGACATGATTTGATCTCCGAAATAGTCACCTCCAGCTTTTGACCTGACACTCCAGTAAACCAGGTACTGGAAGACTTCGTTTGCTTGCACATAACAGTAGATAGACCCAACGTGTCTGTACAGATTTATGCACAGCTCCAGCTGAATTTAAAAGACCTCCTCCAATTCAGAGTACTGAGTCCCATGGCACCGAGACGTAAGTAGCTCTGTACAGCACCAACCCAGGACTGCCTGTGTCCACATCAGGAACACGGTATAATGGAAACAGATCATTGGAGCAAAACAAGAGAGCTAGTGCAGAAGACATGTCTCAGATGTCTTGACTTTCTGTATTTCAGTGTTTTGCTTCAGACCAGCTATAGTCTGGTCCCCCAGATTGAATGCCCATTAGGGGTTGGAGTACCTTTGGTGTGCAACTGGAAAACATCTTTTAGGTTTCATTCAGAAGGAATACAGTCAATACTGCATCACAATGGGGACAAGAGGGACGTTTGCTTCAAAAGCACGCTCCTGATCCAATCTCTAACACTCATGTAGTCACACCAACAGGATCCTCAGCAGTCCTGAACTATCTCCATGTGGGGACACTCCAGTGTTTCCGCACTCTGCTCCCCAGCCATACCAATCTGCTGATGGGCAGGATTCAAATACACTTACAGAGCCTATTTAGTGCAGCTGATGTGGACTCCACTGAGCTCATTCGCTGTTCCCCTGTACTACAAAGCAGCAGCTATACTATTTCTGAGCACGTATTTCTCCTAAAAAGCCATACCACCATGTCTAAGCAGTGCTGAACCCATTTTTTGATAAGCCTTGTTATATCTGAATAAACTACAGGAAGCCAGCACCAGTGTTTTTGCATCCCTAGCACAGACAATTCTACTTAGTAAGCCTACAGAATTCAGGAAAGTCCTTATGTGTTTCTAACTGTATGCCTATCTTTAATTGGTCAGCTATCCCACTGTCCTCAAATTTAAAAAAAAGAATCTTTGCATGTTCAAAATTAATTTGAATATACATTTCATATGAAGACATGTTAGCTTGAACACAGTATCTGAGACAGAACTCAGTAGCTTATAAAACAATCAAAATAGCACAGGATATACCTACATGATTTCGAAACATAGTAAAAGATGTCATAAGCCTTGGTGTCTCTTTGTTTCTCCCCTGTCTGTAAGTGTGAAACTTGGAACTGTTTTAGTTTTTCTTCAAGATTTCTAAAACTCAGCATAGACTCCATAGGAAGCCAAGTAAAAAACTTTTGTTTAAAATCCTCGGGAACAGCACATTCCTTAAGAAAGAGCGAAAAGACTTGTCGGTTGTTTTCTTCTATATCAGTCCGCAGAAAATACGATGGATATCCTTGCACAAAGTACTTCGACCCCATTTTTTTAGCTTTAACATTAACTCTCCACCAAGGGTCAACTAATGGAAAACGTCCGACTACTACATACTCCTTTTTGGAGTTGTCTTCTTGTATAACAACTGAATCATTAAAAAGAAAAAGAAAACCATTGTTAATTGATAGTTATAAAGATTAAAAGTTTGGTTTGATTAAAAGAGTTTCGTTTGTTCAAAGCTTATTTTTGTTTTTTGTATAAGTCAGCAGCAGTAAAAGTAAAGCAGGGGTTTTCATAAACTTCCTGATGTCAGTCTTTCCAGTACTATTTAGAAATGAAAGCAAAACCAACCTCAGAAACAAGCACCAGAACTGCTTCTTAAAAGCATCTGAAACTTAAAAGTGTCAGAACTACAAAATTAAACTTGCATATGAGTATTTATTAAGCCAATTAAACACACTGGCATATGGTTTAATATTACACCATTAATGCCAAGCCAAGTTTGCAATTCAATTTTAAACAGTTTTGCCACGAAGTATTGCATCACAATGCCTGCATTCTCTTCAGATACATTTGTATACCAAATACTTCCTGCAACTGAAACCACCAAAATTATAAGCAATTAATACAATAAACTCTTAACATTTTGTATGACCTGGTTTGCCTCCTCTTCCCCTCTCAATAATTAATACACCATTCCTTGATCCATGACTGGGGACTAAATGCTACGACCAGAACAAACCGAGCATCTATGTTTAGCAGGATCTCTTTCTCACCAAACCAGAGTACCAGTAGCTCTTGGGTCTAGAACAACTTGTCCATTTATTTTCCTCTTGTTACTTAGCTCAATTTACCCATTTTTAAAGCAATTTTCAGATAAAATATTCTTGCTAGGCAGAAGTTGCTCCAATGTCACCTGCTTTTCTAAGTACTAAATAGAAAGTAGGGAATCATTAATGTCAAGTATCAACACTCTTATACGTCATAAAAGAAAAAAAAAATGCATTTTTTGTGTAAAGTTAACTTGAATGGAAAAACTTTATGTTTTCCTTATGTGGCCATACAAAAGCACAAACTACATTACCCTTCTACTACCTGTGTAAGATTTATCCTGCTTCGGATCATTTTCCCTTTACTTGTAATGAATTCAGTAACCGGGGAAGGAGCCAGTTTCGATTTGATTTACTTTTAAAACATTCGACATTAGCAGACAAGGGCCCCCCGACCCCAGCGAGGAGGCTGTCAGGCACAGGACCAAACACGCGAGCCACGGGAGAGCCGCCGCTCCACCCGCGCAGTTTGCGCGCGCGCCGCCGCCGCCACTCCCGCAGGGCCGGGCCCGGCACGGAGGCCGCGTACAGCTCACTCCTTTCAAACGCAACGTCCCGCGTCCGAGGGAGGCCGCGGGCACGGGAGGACACCGGCGGCTGCCCGCCCGCCGCCCGGCCCCGCTCCGCTCCCGCCGACCCTCACCGCCTCGGCGCGGGGGCAGCGCGGCCGCCAGCTTCGTCCCGGAAGCCTCCAGGAGGGCAGCCTCCTCCAAGTGCGGCTCCTCCTCGACCTCCTCCTCGGCCTCCGAGTCCGAGTCCGCCGCTGCCGCCCGCTGCGGAGGCGGCAGCGCCAGCCGCGGAGCAGCAGCCCGCCGCGGAGGCAGCAGACCCCCCACAGCTCCACCACCGGCTCCCGCTGCCGGCCGGACGCCGCCATGCCGCCACTGGCCCGCGCCCTCCCGCAGGATCCCTCGCCCAGCCCACGTGCCCGGCCCTTCCACAAGCCGGCGCGGAAGGAGTCGTCGAGCGGGACGGAGCAGCGAGGCGGCCTCGTCAGCGGCGCGGGTGTTATGTGGCGTCCGCCGCGGTGTCGGTGGTGGCCGCGGCTCCGCTCTCCTCCCGGCGGCGGCGGGGCAGCGTGAGGAGGCCGTGCTGCCTCTGGAGGTGCGGGCCTTACTGGCGGCTGGAGCCCGGCACGTGAGTTGCGCTCGAGGCAACGGGGTAATGCACAAAAGTGGCGCCTGTGCACCGGGGGGGCACAGAATTGGTAACTGCGGTGGGACCTCTCGGGGGTGGAAGAAACACGCGCCGGACGTGGGCAGGGCTGAGCCCCGACCCCCAGCTCTCACTTCGCCATCATTTGTACTCGTGCATTGGTACCCTACTGCAGAAACAGTGCATTTTTTAATAAATCGGGTGATAATCCTGTGTCTTTACATGACCCCAATCACAAAACCATCAAATCATAAAATCAGATTTCTAATATATCCTGTTATATTTCACCCAGCTGCCCCCCAGTCTCGTATAATACTATGTATAACTGCAAATCGTTTTCCAGGAGGTCCTCATTTAAAACCATCCATACTTCCCTGTATGGTAACCCAGGCAGTTCACATAGCTGCTTAGTCTTCGCTTTTGTTCAACACTGCAGATCTTTGCCTTTTCTGAAACTTTATCAAACAGTAGTTTCATGTTTTCTTGCAGCTCATCCATGAAAATACCAAGCCATATCACGTTTAGTATTGATCTCTCCAGAAGTCCACCAGAAATCCTGCTATTCAGTGATGAAAGCAAGTATTTCTAGGATCTGTTCTAAACTGGTTTTCACTGGTTGGTAGTTAACAGGTTAATATTTGCCATGTTATTATGTAGCTCTGTTTTTTTTAACAAAATGTCACATAGTTGTATTTCTGCATGTTCACCCATATCAGCTAGTAGATGTTTTCATCAAAGAATTAAATGGAGTTTGTTTGATAAGGTTTATTTTCAAAAAATAAAATTCATTTTGCTGTCTCTTGTGTTTTCATTTGCCCCCTCTTTAATTTTTTAACTGTATTTTCTTCCAGTTTCTCCTTTGTTTTGCTTTGGACTGATGTCACACTAACTAAACTGGAGGCCACTATGGATGTCTTGCTGCCACTTCAGAGTACTGGCATGCAGGTTAAAGGAGAGGCAAAAGCAGTAGGTGCTGGTGCAAAGGCTGATGGATTCTTCCATTTGAAATTAAGTAACTGGGTGTTTTTGCACTCCAGACCAAAGTGCAACGTAGAAAGGCCCAATATTATACTAAATATAATGTACCAGTCTAGACGCAGCAGCAGATAGTTTGCCCAGCTTCTGAGAAGCTGTCAGCAGCATAGGTATACCCTTCAAAACAGTAGCAAATGTTGTTTGTACATATGCTTAGAAAAAGTGATCTATAATAAAATAGATCAATATACAACATTTCCTTTTGGTCTAAGCTAAAAGAGACCCGATCCTTTTTCACATTGTTTCATGATCCCTTTCCACGCACGATCCAGGAGGCGGTCCACCCACAGGACTACCCTACAAACAATGGCCCTCTCTTCACCACCTTCCTTCTTGCAAAACTGAGGGGCCTTCAGCTCAATCACACACAGGAGCGTGGACTCTCCCTCTGTCCTGGCATGGTTCTCTGCCACTTCTCCATTTCTGGGAATAGCTACATTACTATGTCAAGTAATATCTATAAAAAGACGACATGTAAATACAACTTTTATGATTTTTAAAACTAGCTGCAAGTCTCATGCAAACATAGACTCTTGAAATAGTTGTTTTCAGATCTAGTGTGAGTTAACTTTAAGTAATGGTATTCTTTCTCCAGCTTAATTCACAGATAATGAAATAACTCTTTTATATGGCAGGCTGAAAACACATGGCCTATAAAAGGGATACAGGAGAGGGGACAGAGACATTCGTGTTAATCTAAAAAATTTAAAGCATTAGCTTACTGAAGTGCTTAATGGTGTTATGCAGTGATACATTTGAGTCAGTGCTTTAAAATACTTTTTTCTTATGAAACATCATTTCACATTTAACTGTGTATTTGTGTAAGTGAAACTGGGTGTCTGAGTGCCCCAGTCTATTCTGAAAATACAAATTTAATACCGTATTCAGCAAGCCTGACTCTGGAGTTTCCTTGTCTTTCTACAGTCCGTACTATACATGCTGAATTCCTGTATAGTGTCTTACATTTCCATTCCTCTTTGTCATTCAATTAAGGAAATATTCTATTTTGTAAAGGCTGAGGAACAGATAACGAGGGTTAGATGCATCCTGATTATGAATGGCGTTCTGTATGCCCAGCTTTAAATAGGTAAGCCTTGATTTTCAAAAATGTGACTATTTGCTGCTCAGGTGAAGTAAGATTGGTTTTCTAGAGCTAGGTGGTCAAGCACTGAGAATTAGAGGATCCTTTTGAAAATTTGGGACTAAATGATTTGCTCATCTCCACAGTGTAGCCAAGTTTAAGGTTCCCATCTGCTTGGTTCTCTTTCCTCCCCTTACTCAATACTGCTACCTATACAGTTAGAGACAGAAGCTAAAGTAAATCTTCGATTTTATTAAGTCAATGGTAGAATCGTTAACGCTAATACAAGAAGGATTCCATCCATGAAAGTCATATTATAAGAGTGAAAAATATAAAAATAAATGAGCAGTTGTATAGATTTAGAAATTTACAACACATATGTGCAAGAAAAGATTGTTAAACATTAAAAAACAGATGAACAAGGCCAGGAGATTCAGTCAAAAATTACTCTGTCATGAAGGTTTTAAATCATAGTTTGAAAAATAGTTCAAAATCTTAGATCAGCTTTGGGGACTAACTTTCTCTCCATCATGTCTCACTTTAAATTCCACTCCAAAACCCAAGAATGTACAGTAAAAGGAAAACACGCTTTGACAACCCTATCATTTTACCTTCTAATGCACCATAATATCACTGCCATGATAATTCATGACTCCTAGAGTATAATCTGACATGATACTGAAGAAGTTATTACTCTTCTGTCCATGGGGAAAAATCTGTTTATAAATTTGAACTCAATATCGCTGCATTCAGTGGGAAAAAAATCCAACGCCCTAAAAAGCAAATAGTCACAATGAACAAGCAGAGATCATTCGTCCTGCCTCTTACTGCTTTGTGTCTTGATACACAGTAGCAAGTTTTCACTTAATAAAAAGTATGCACATACAAATCTCCATCCTTTAAATGAGTATTTGAAATCCTATTCTGAAGACAATTTTAAGAACATCCTGGCAGGTACCATTTGTACACTTAAGGGTTATATTAATGCCAGCCTCCAGAATTAAATAAGACTTGCTACATTTCTTAGTGTTGCCCCACGCCAGACATCCCCTTTAAAGGGATGACTAGCAGCCCATCTTTGAGTCTGAATAGGACCAGGGGGGATCCCCCAGTCTCAGATTTCGCTTGGATACTCATTGCTACCTGATACTTTGCTGGGATTCCAGAGATTCTTGTCTCCCAAACTCCGTAAGTCTGAGTTTGCCATTCAAGAGCATCAACTGGAAGCCCTCAGAGCATGAAATTAGGGGATGTATCTAGCACAGCAGGAGGCAGGAGTAGCAGAGAGAGGTTTAAACTTTCATTCCTCTTGAGATGGAAGGATTTTGTTTTTTCCCTATGGTCTTTCAGGGTGCCATAGAGGAATCATCTCCACAGCAGTACTTTTCAGGAAGGGAAATTATGGACAACAGCAAGCCAGCCTAGCTGCCTTTCAAGATGCTAAATTCATGTGCTGGATCTGAATGACAGTGAGCTATCCTTACTGCTAGTAGTGAGCTTCCTGGAAGACGACATGAGGCCCAGGAGTTGTCAGCTACCACCAGCATGACCTAATATTAGAGGATGGTGATTTTGGAGATCTAGGGATCCCATAAACAGGTGCCAACATACGGAAGCTTTTGGAAGGTGGTGGCTAGTGAAAAGGGGCTGTAAATTGACTGCAGATAAATTAAAACTGCTACTTACCAGAGTTTCTCATGTGACATCTCGTCACAGCTGGATGACATTTCTATAGATAAGGCAGAAAGTGATAATTCCACAGAAATTGTTTTTTCCCCAGACAACAAATTTCAGAAGATGTCAAACATGCCATGAATGAGATATATCTGTCTCACAGGCTTTAAGTATCAAACTAGTAGAGCTTGAGACATATGTAAACATTGAAAAACCAAAAAGGTGAGAGTTGTTATAAGAATCTCATATTGCAGCATACTTAATCATTGTTTAGAAGAAGGGCTTTCTGAAAACTTGAGAGTTGTAGGATAGATCCTCCTGGTCAGGACAGATACAGAGATTTGACTTGGAACTCTGCCAATATAAACCATAGCATTAGCAAGAATGTTGAGCTCTGCTTGGAAAACATGCTTGGCATTATCAGAGCTTTAGGAAGCAAGACAAGTTCTTTGCATTTAATTCAAAGTTCTAACACAGGACTGCTCCCTATTAAAGGCTTCAGAAGAATCTAAAAACCAACACAACCTTTTCATTATCCAAAAAACCTGATAAAGCCTTGATGCAGTGTGCAGAGCAAATGGTTTGAAATAGGTGTCAAAAAATCCTACTTAAAAAGACCTGTTTCTAAAAAGTAGAGAAACAAACATGTTTGGTAATGTCATAAAGCTTGTAGTCCTCTATATAGCCCATATAGTCCTCTATGTAGCCCTCTACAATGAAATCTCTTTTTAAAAAAGTTCAGCAATTACTTTTTTTGTGCCTTGACTACTGGTTCTTGTTTCATAGCTTGTGCAGTGTCTCAGCATCCTCTTATTCTTTTGTCTGTAAGAAACATAGGACAGAATCTGTTTCAGCGTTCCCTCAGGGCACATGGTATTTAACACAGAAGCCAGAATTGCTGTGTCAAATAGAAAATGCTCAACTATTATTGGATATAATCAAACCCTTATTGTGTACATTCATGCTCTTCACATGCCCAGGCTAGTAACACTTTAAGAACCTAATGCAGTGTGTAGTGTAAGGCCACCTATCGTGTTCTTTGATATTAATGCAGCCATCCTAAATTTTCTCTATATCTAAGCTATCTAAAAGGGCTTTGCCAGTATGTCACAGTAACATCAGCTTGTGCTGCATCAAAATGCTAAGTACAGCATATTTGACAGACAACAATGTTCTCTCTTGATCAGACACAAGAGAGACAAACTTGATTCAAGATCCTATGAATATTAAGTAGGACTGGTATTCCTAGTTGTTGTTAATGAGCGTGTTATTTTTGCTGAGATTAGGTGCATTGCTGAGAATTTTCTTCTTTTGCGTAAGATCTTGGAAACTTGTTGCTATAGGAATGTTAGGCTTACTTTTAAAAATCAGAAAGTTTCTAGTCTCAAGGTTGTCAAGAAAATGGATACTAAATATGCTCTGACAAGCCCTTACCTGCCTTTCTTATAGGCAGTGTTCTTTATGGCCGTTTATTTGCTATTCAAAGGCATGACAGAATCGTTTTTAAAAGCAAATTCAAAAATACTTTCTTTGGTGTTGCAAGGCTAACTTCCCCAAAAAACTGGTAGCAGGAAGAGAGGTCTCATTCTTCTTTCGTCCCAAGACCACAAAATGTTTGCAGCATCTGGCATATATTTCCCCTTACAGAATGGTGACCTCATCTGTAGGATCAGGGTTGCTTTAACTTAACCACACTGTTGCAGAGCATTAAAAAAAATGGGGTTACGAGTTTCTTTTCTATGTCTGAGGGAGGAAAAAGTAACGCCAACACAAAAAACTTTCTGGATAGAATGGCTGCTGCTACGGACCTAAAAATATATAACTTTTTATAATTAAATGTATGTGTACAGAGTTCTGCTTGAATATATTACATTCATTTACCAGGCTCCGTGTCATGCTTACAGGTTTGTATCTCTCAGGAGAGAAATCCAGAACTGTTATATAATTCTCCAGGAACAGATAAAACCTCCCTTAACAGTGTTTTGTAGTGGATAATACTTTGCAGTGCTGTTTCTAAAATAGTCTATATCTTGGTGGCTTATATAAAAAAAAAGGACTACACTATCCCAATGTGTTCCATTAATGAAAAGGCTAAGGAAAAGAGAAAAAAAACCCAGAAATTAAATTCCTGAAATCCCCCAGTGCTATTTGTAATGAAAGTTTGGGTAACTATAATGACCATGAGATAATATTTTGTTTTGCTTTTTTTCCCCTCCAGTATCCTGTCATAATTAATGGTTTAGAGGAGAAATAGTTTGTGAATTGCAGAAGTCTGCATTTTTGCAAGAGAATACAAGACTGTTCATTTATGTTTATAACTTACAGAGCTATGTTGTTCTGTAATGGTGTAATCTCTACATTCCTGGTGAACCAAACACCAAAGATCTAGTTAATAAACTCAAAATTAAAACGGGGTCTCAGAAAAGGAAAATTCTGTCTTTTGAGACTGTCGAACAAAAGGATATTAGTAAATATGTTTTAAATACTGTTCTGTACTTGCTCATCTTTGCTTTTCAAGATTATTTGTCTGATAACGGGGAGGAATAAATGGGGGGTATGTTTCCCTCAGGATTTGACTGAAGAAGTTAGTATGTTCTATGCTTAACAGTATTTTTTTTATTTTCCTAAGCAGAAGGTCACCCTACTGCCAGTAGTATGATACTGCGTGACTGTCAGGACATGATTCTGGGCCCAGTTACATCTATATTTGCAAACTAACCCGGGCCAGAACAGAGGCTGAAGCAGAGGTGTGCCATCGTCCACACTGTATGCAGCTGTGGGCGCCCTGGCACATTTTGGCCCGTGCCAACAAGCACCACCCCAGAAGATGCCTGGGCCCGGAGTGCATTTCTCCCCCTTCTCGTGGTTCAGCTTCAGGACCAAAGAACCAATCCTGGCTATTTTCTTTTCTGGTTCAGAGATAGCCACTAAAGCTTCCCAAGAGAAGTCATTTACCTGCGTACAGTTCTACTTTCCAGCTGTTTGCCACCAAAGGCCACTCCTCACGTTAGCTATATAAAGACTTGCTTGATACTCAGATCTGGAAAATATTTGTAGCCACTTTCCCCCCGTTTAATTTTTAACCGGAGCTTTTCTTGAACGAGGACTAAATAAAAATGAGTAAGGACTTTCACAGTCTGAGGTTTGAGCCTGTTTCCAGAGGGTCCTTTGAGAGTCTGTCCAATTATTTCCCTTCAGCTGGGCTCCTGAATTTAGCTATTAATCTTTCTTCATAAATAAATCGCTGTTGTGCACTAACCCTTTTTTGTTACGGTTCCTCCAATTTTTCTATACTTTCCTGGTAATTAATTTAATGCAATATTCTTCATGTGGTCTTACAAGCATAATGAACAGATGGAAATGCTAGGATTACAGCTAAAAACAGCTTAAATGCAACTCTTCATCTTCTTTTGTAACAACAAAATTAATGAATACAAAGATTAACTTCTCACTGATTTTCATTCTTCTCTTTTTTCCTCAAACAGCCATTCCCAATAGGTATTCTGTTGGAAAAACAAGGGTTCCAAGGAGGATTTACAGAGGAGAAGGGATGGGGCGGGAGCAGATGAGAGACACTTATAGAGCCCAGCATTACAGGAAAGAACTTTACAGTCCTCCCATTCATCCCAACAGCTTCCAGGTCTGGATAGATAATAACAGACTGTAAACCCTTCCTTTTGTTTTTGTGTAAGGCACTCTGATACAAAGGGCTTGTGAATAATAGAAAAACTGAGAAGACTGGTGAGATCTTGTTGATTGATGCTGTCAAGCAGCAATGGGCATAGAGGTCAGGAGGATTTTTAATCCACTGGGATTTAATGCCACTATGCACTTTTCTCTGTGACCAGCTTCCATCCTAAATAAATCACCTGGAGAATGGAAGTAGTTCTGACAAGAGGGATATGGCAGCTCTGAACTTAATAAAAAGTTAAAATGCTCACATAACACTGTGCTGGGTCACACATCTAGTATGGATCAGAAGATATCATGGAAAATGAATGCACGATGACAGCCAAATTGCTCAAACCATGTGGGGGGGTTTCAGCATAGGAGAGAGTAAAATAAAGAATAAAGCTCCCTTTGGGGTCCTCACACAGAGTGAAAATTAAGTTTTCCCAATCAAAATGCCAGGGACATTATGGATTGGTAGAAATGCACTGTGTTTTGGGATTGATGTAGTGCTGCACCTAATCTCCTTTTCCTTTGGAAATGTGTTAGACCTTTAGCTATCACTGTAGGCCAGGACTTTGTCATATCTGAGAAATAAAATTGTAAGATGATTTTTCAAAACTTAAAAGATTTTTCACTCTTGACTGAACGTAGCAATTCCTTTGTCACCCTGAAACCAGAACCTATTTTCTTTACTGACACGTTTGTTCCCCTTTTGTTGGTACACAGTGACCTTCACGGGTAGTGAGTTGTGTGCTCTGTTTTTTGTAGGGCTGTTTCCTAGTTTCTGGTTGGTGTGGTTTTTGCAATGAGCTTTTTATTTCTTCTGAAGCAAAAAATTTGACATGAGGTATGGCAAATAGGCTGAGATAAAATAGAACGGTAAGTCTAATGTGGAGCTCTCACATTTGCAACCTAACCAAGATTTCTCTCGTAAGTGATGGAAGAGTTTGCACTGGTGGCCGCAGTGTGTAGGAGTCTCCTCCCAGCATCTCCAGTCACACGGCACTCTGGGGAAGCCCTGACAGAGCACGCAGAGCTAGAGGGATGAGGGCCAACACAGGCAAATCTGGGGGCTACCTCGAACTGTAAGCTGAAGAATTTTAGAAGATGCCAGATTATGGAGGAATGGGGGAAGATGTGAGCATTGAAAAGAAAAAGAGGTCCTTTCTTTCTGAGGATGCAGAAAGAAAAAGTAGAAAATCAATATAAAGCAAAGCAAAGGAAGTGTTGTGGTTTAACCCCAGCCAGCAACTAAGCACCACGCAGCCGCTTCCCCCTCCCCCCTCCCAGTGGGGTGGGGAGGAGGAAAGGAAAAAAAAAAGTAAAACTCGTGGGTTGAGATAAGAACAGTTTAATAACTAAAGCAAAATAAAATACACTACTAATAATAATATAATAATAATTGTAATGAAAAGGAATATAACAAAAAAAAAGAAATAACACCCAAGAAAAGACAAGTGATGCACAATGCAATTGCTCACCACCCGCTGACTGATGCCCGAGCAGCGATCCGCCCCTCCTGGCCAACTCCCCCCAGTTTATATACTGGGCATGACATTCCATGGTATGGAATATCCCTTTGGCTAGTTCGGGTCAGCTGCCCCGGCTCTGCTCCCTCCCAGCTCCTTGCACACCTGCTTGCTGGCAGAGCATGGGAAACTGAAAAGTCCTTGGCTTCAGATAAGCGCCACTTAGCAACAACTAAAAGATCAGAGTGTTATCAACATTATTCTCACCCTAAATCCAAAACACAGCACTGTACCAGCTACTAAGAAGAAAATTAACTCTGTCCCAGCCGAAACCAGGACAGGAAGGTAGACTTTCCATAGCAGTTTTTCAAGGAAAAAAAGCAACACTTGAAATCTCCGCTCTTAATAAGCAACACTGTTCCACCTAAGCCTATTTAGAAAACACTTCCTGGCTAGAGTTTTGATTAGTAATTATGAGCAGGTTTCCTTTCACCTACAGCTTTCCAGGGAGAAAGGCAAAACACTAACTGAATCCACTGGTAAATCCCATACCTTATGAAGCTAGTAATGAATCATGATTTCTCTTTCATTGTATTAGCACTACTCACACAGCATTCATAACACCCCAAACAGTAATGATGCACCTATTGTATACAGTGAGATCTTTGCATCCAAAATTATTTGTTTAATAAGATGGTCCCAGAAAAGCTAGTTTTAAAATGTAAAACATAAAAAATTATTTCTTGACGTGACATGTGGCAAAGGTTTTCTAACAAATAAAGGAATATTTTTACTCTTCCTGCTCCTTTGTGTATCAGTCTGTGTGG
This sequence comes from Gymnogyps californianus, assembly GCF_018139145.2. Lineage (NCBI taxonomy): Eukaryota > Metazoa > Chordata > Aves > Accipitriformes > Cathartidae > Gymnogyps > Gymnogyps californianus. The sequence goes on from NC_059471.1 coordinate 180,541,249, forward strand.
CAGGTGCACCTGCCCCGATAAAGGCCGAAACTTCTCAACCGCTGGAAGGAAAGAGTTAAACTAGAAGCCGTGGCTTGGGGGTCAAGCCGGCCAGCAGAGTGACTTCGGCCCCAAGTCACCCGCCCCAGCCACCCGAGCCTGCCAAAACCACCTCAACCAGTGAAACCCCTCGCTTAAGAGAAGTTTCCAGACCACTGACCATACATGACCACGAGCCCCGATCCGACCTAGGGTATAAATGGAGCCCCGCCGGAGGGCACATGGAGCCAGTCCTCCTCGGAGCAGCGGGTCTGCAGCCGGGGACTCTCCCCGTGGGTCGGGACACTGCCTGCAGAAACTCCTGCAGGTTGAGAGCCTCGCCTTATCGGTGAGTGATGGCGCATTTTGAGTCATCGTTCTCAGCTTAGATTTGGTTACAGTTCGTGTAGTACTAGTTCCCAACTGACATCCTGAACCTGTAAATAAGTTGTGTTCATCACAGTGTTATGACCTAATATTCCTGTTTCATCTGGCCATTATACCTCAATACAACATAACATTCCTGTTCAATTTGAGCGTTACATTTTGGTAGCATTAAGGAAAATAGACTTTAAAAATACATCGCTATCAGTCTAGTGTTTCTGTGACAGTAATTGGCGTAGTCGGCAGGATGTCGATCGAGGAACTGCTACGGCAGCACGGCTGTGCGCCTTCTCCCCTGGGACTCGCCTGGGCAAAGGAGAAGCAGTCCGACCCAGCAGCCGTCGTGGAGAGAATAGAACAATGCCGCAGTAAACGTCGGGATGGCAAGGGGAAAGGAACTGTGTGTGCTATCCTTGGCGCCTGCCTGACTCGGGCACAAGATCATTATCAATACTTCGAAAAACTAGAAGGAAAAAAACTAAAACAGCTAGAGGTAGATAAAGAGTGAAGAGGAGCATACACGTTTGTTAGAACAAAGGATTGAACTAATGCTAGCACAAGCAGAAAAGCCCCCCAGTGTTGTCCGAATTCGGAAGTTGATTACGGGCATGGACCCGGAGGAATGGGATGGGGACATCTGGGGAGACCCCAATGAAAATAACTGCAGAGAGCCGGAGGAAAGGGCCTCTGAGGAGGTGGAGGAATTGGAAGAAAAGGACGTACGGCTGCTTATTAAGACAGAGGGACATACGGGCCGCCATGGTGGCAACCCCCGCACTACCATTCGCATGACCCCCTGGACAGGACCCGAGCTTAGCAAACTTGAAGCCGGGTTTTCGCGCAAGCCGGGCGAAACCGAAACGGAGTACTCGTGTGGCGTTTCTTTGGCGGGGGGGGGGGGGAGATCGGGTGCTGTTAAGCGAAGACGAGTGTTTTTCTGAGTGACGGGCCGGCAGGTGATGGGTCGATAATGTCTCCAGTAGCTTACTGGGCTGGGGGTGTGGACCCCAAGGAGAGAGGAGAGCCTGTTACTATTCAGGTAAAGGGATTGTTGGAGTTGGCGGAAGGAGTGCAAAAAGCCGCCTGTGTTTGGGCGATGTATGGAAGGGGGCAGCAAGGGATACCCATGGCTGCACTGGTGGACCCCAGCCACCTTCGACCTCTCATTAGGGGACTACCGGACACGTTAAAAATACATGTCCAGTCCCTCAGGGATAGGACTCAAGGGACCGTAGAATGTAATCGGCGGGAGCCCCAAAATCCAGAGCATGTAGTTGCTTGGGGGGAAGTGCTGCACCGTATAGTTACTTATGGGGGGGAGATGGGGTGGAGCGATCCAGGTGGCGGCGCCGACGGGAACAAGAGGGTCCGGCAAACTATATGAAACCCTCCGTCAAAGCAGACCCCCTCCCCCGCCCCCCGACAGACTGAGCCCTCTCGAGGGAGGTCTGAGAAAGCCCATGACCTGGAGAGGAATGATCTCTGGTGAAAGGCATTAGGCCGGGGGCACCTCGAACGATGCTGCACGGGCAGCCCACCAGCCACATCTGCTGGCTAGTGACATTGCTGGAGGGGAAGGATAAGGGCCCCGGAAGCAAAGAGGTGACCGCCCCTCCTCACCACCCTACCGCCAACCCTTTTGCACCTCTGCAAGAGGAACCAAACAAACTAAAAAACTAGAGATTGCGGTTTGGGATTCGGGCCACCCACTCCGCATGGTAAATTCCTGCCAATGGTCTGCTGATAAGGAACCTTATATACATATCCCCATGGGCCCAAGGTGAATAAGTTTAGAATTTTTAATTGATACAGGGGCCCAAATGAGCATTCTAAAGAGACAACAAGCTGATAAGCTAGGAATCAAACCATCGAGAAAGACTATAAACATAATAGGTGTGACAGGGGTGGCAGGGAAATGTCCCATAGCTTGAACTCAACTCTGGCTACCTGGGGAAAAGAGAATGACGGCTATGGAAGTGGCTTTGAGTCCTTATAAGGGAAATATATTGGGATTCAATGTGCTAGAAGGTAGACAGTGGTGCCTGCCTGGCGGCAGGGTGTGGAGTTTTGGAAGCAGAGAGGCAGAAGCCACAGACGTAAGAGTTCTGCAAACCGCTCCTGTGCTACCACACTCCAAATGAACTTGTGTTCCTCAATTTCCCCTGCCCAGTGCAGCAAGACGGGGTATTATCGAACTACTTGATGATCTTGAGAGGAGGCAAATTATAAGCCGTACCCACTCTCCCTGTAACTCCCGGTTTGGCCAGTCCGCAAACCCGATGGACGGTGGTGCTTAACTATTGATTACCGGAAGCTGAATAATAATACCCTGGCACCGACTGCCGCCGTACCAAGCATAGCCTCCATAGTGACCACAATACAAGCTGCTGCCCACGCCTGGATGGCTACCCTAGATATAAAGGATGTGTTTTTCATGGTTCCCCTAAGGGAAGAGGACAAACCCCAGTTTGCCTTCACCTGGGAGGGGACACAATACACCTTCAACCACCTCCCACAGCGATACAAACACTCCCCCACCATTGCCCACAAGGCCCTGGCTGAACTCCTTAATACAATAGAAGTGCCAGCGGGCATCCACATCTATCAATACATAGACGACATCTTAATTGGTGGAGATGAGAGAGAACAGGTGAGACAAACGGCCGAAGCCGTATGGGACTTGTTAACCAAGAATGGGCTGGACGTGCCGCCTTCCAAATGTCAAGGTCCCGGACAGGAAATTAAATTCCTGGGAGCTTGGTGGATAGCTGGAGTGGTAGCAGTGCCCAATGACATTTTGTGCGCCATAGAGAAGGGGCTAATCCCAAACAACAAAACAGAGTTACAACAATTACTAGGGACATTGGGTTATTGGAGGAAACATATACCGGGGTTTTCAGTAATCGCCTGCCCACTCTATAACTTGCTGTGGAAAGGCAGGGAATGGGACTGGACCTGACAGCACACTGAAGCCCTTAACATTCTAAAGGACGAGCTTAAAACCCACCAAAGATTAGGCCCCCTACATCCGCGAGACCCACTGAGAGTGGAATGGGGATTTGTCGCCCACGCCTCGTATTGCAACGTGTTCCAAAAGGGACCACGAGGACCAGCTAGACCATTATTGTTCTCCTCCACATCATTTAAGGAGACCGAGCTGTGATACTCAGACTGGGAGAAGGGAGTTCTCTCCCTTACCAGGGCAATCAAAGAGGCAGAAAAATTGCGTACCTCACAAAATGTTGTAGTGCAAGGCCCTTTCCCCCTTTTAAATTTGATCCTCAGTGGATCACCCCCGCCTGAGGGTGTAGCCCAAAAGGCCACAGTTCGGAAGTGGTATGCGTATGTAGAGGCAGTTAGCCAGCTACTACCCCTGAAGGAGGGCCCAGCCAAAACGTCCAAACTACAACAACCCATAAACCCAGATCCAGCCCTATTAAACCGATCCTGTAAGCCTTCCCCCTTCAAGGAGGCACCCGAATTCACAACTGACTCAGAAACAGAGGGGGTGTGGTTCACCGATGCATCTGCCAGGCGGATAGGGTTAAAACGGCAATACAAAGCAGTAGCACTAGAAATTGGTACTGGGAGGACTGTTCTGGAAGAGGGAGAAGGCAGTGTGCAAGTCAGAGAGCTACGAGCCCTCCTACTAGCCGCCAAAAATGGTGCCACTGCTATTTATGCTGATTCTTATGCAGTCTATAAGGGCGCTACTGAGCGGATATGCCACTGGGAACCTAAAGAGTGGGAAATAGGCCGTACTAAGGTGTGGAGAGCGGAGGACTGGCAGCGTCTATTGGAAATAGGAATATCACGACCCTTAAAAATAGGGTGGGTGAAAGGCCATGCGCGGGATGAGACCCCCACCACTAAATGGAATCAGCAAGTAGACTATTTGGCATGAATCGGAGTAGCTGCTTGCAAAAAGGGAGACTGGGATCGCTTAGTCGAGTGGTTACACATTAAGCGAGGCCACTCAGGCAAAGCAGACCTCTACTATGAATGCCGATCCCGAGGCTGGGCAATATCAATGAAAGCATGTGAGGCAACCATTACTGCTTGCCCACAGTGTCAAATAAGACTTAAAGCCAACCACCCAAACCAGGCTCCTCCCCAACATATTAGACAAGGAAAGACCCTTTGGAGCACCTGGCAAGTCAACTATATTGGGCCCTTGAAACCGTCCTGCGGGAAAAGATACATCTTGGTAGGAGTAGAGGTGGTATCGGGATTGACTATGGCTACAGCACTTAATGCTGCTACCAGGGAACAAACAGTCTGAGTCCTGAAAGAATGGTTTAGTGTTTTACCCATTCCCTGAATGTATCCAAAGTGACAACGGGTCACACTTTACGGCCACTATGGTAAAGGACTGGGCACGAGGAGAAGGTATCAGATGGGTGCTTCTGATTACCCATATTACCCCCAAGCTAATGGTATGGTCGAACGCACCAATGGTTTAATTAAGAAACATGTTGTTGTCTCACGTCACAACTGGGATACACGATTACCACAAGCCATCTTCATTGTTAACAACCGCTGGGGAGGGTATGGAAACCCAAAAATTCAAGCCTTTTGCCCAACTGAACCATTAACAAGCGACATCCCCTTACCTGACAATCAAAGGAGTCGGCTCCCAACAGAAAAACATGCAGGCCAACCCATCATGGTAAAACTGCCCTCTGTTGGCATTGTACCTATGACCCTGACAAAGCCCAGAGGCTTGCATGCCTGGGAGGCCTTAGATAGGAATGGGAAAGGCCATCGCGTAAGTGCTCGATGGATAATTCCTGATTTCTGAGGCCCGGTCCGAAGGCCCGAGGTGCAATTTTTGTTCTCTTGCAGGACCATGCAAAGCAACAGCAAACCATTCGGACACTCCTGCTGATAGCAGTGACAACAGCGGGCATGGACAACAAGAATCTGGACAGCAATGTGGTGGCTCAGCTGATAGTGGGATTTGTGCGTATGGTAAACTTAACTTCGATAACAGCCTGTCTGCCCACCCCTAAGTCAGTTGAGGACCCCCTACCAATCTTTGTGCAAAATATTAATATATCACTAACCCTTGAACTTGCATGGCAACAGCGCAATAATCACAGCTAGGCCTGGGGAACGGATGGAAAGGATGGAGGTCACACACCATCTATAGTTGGTCACCTGGCGCAATAAGTGCCAATTCAATATGGAAGGCAAAATGTAATTACCTCTTCCTACCCCCTGATAAAGCCACAGGGTGGAGTTTTAATGGTACAATGCCATGCTTTAATGTTCCCTGGGGAATTACTGAACCCAATGACCAATGGAAAACAGACGACCATTCTTGCAATATACTGAACCGTTAAACACCACCTGGTGTGTTAAACACCCCAAGCATAATGGTAGTGATTGCCCCAACACTTGTCAAGAACCAAGGTTCAAGGGAGCCTTGGAAGAATGCCCCCTCAGTTGCACTTGGGGACCTGACTGGATTGGGCAAAGAAGGGGGGCACCACCAGTAAAAACATCCCCACTTTGGGATTGCCAAACAGAAATCCAATGCAAGAACATAGATAAAATCCCATTATTGTGGTTATACCCCCCCATTCGGGAAGCTCTGGTACGGGGCTGTCTGTGTAGTAAAACCAGCTATGTGCAGCCCACTGCCTTAAAATGTAATGCTTATGGAGACTGTCCTCCTCATATACCCATACAGGGCGTATGCCAAATGTCTTATGTGCCTGCCCCTCCCAATCTACTGTGGGCGTGTTCCGACAGCCATCTGTATTCCCGGCTATACCCAACTGTTCCTGGGATGGCTTGCATATTAGTTGTGCCTTCCCTTTGTCCCATTTGCCGAGAAGGGCCTATACCCCATAAGCGGTGGGATCGCAGCCCCCGGGAGATAAAACCGCTACAGAAGGGAACATGCCAAAGAGCAAAAACGCTGGGATGGTGGCTGTAAGCCTCATTCGGAATGGGGACTGCCTCTGTCAAAAACTGACAAGCCGTTCATGACCTAACCATGCAAGTGTCTATTTTTGCCAATCCTACCTCTGACAGATTAGAACTCTTGAATGAGCAATTACAACACACCAGCAAAATGACTGCCCAACACTGAGTGGTATTAGACCTGATGCTGCTAAAGGAACAAGGCATGTGTGGAATGCTGAATTTATCAGTAGACGACTGCTGCATTTATATCCCAAATGTATCCATACCCTTCCAAACCCAAATTGACAAAATGAGGAAAGTAGCAAAGGACTCAGAGGCAATTGCTGCCGCATTAAACATCAACTGGTTGGGAAAGATTTTCAGTGCGTTCGGGTTTTCCCTATCAGGATGGTTAACCAATCTTTTGCAATCCCTGATAATGATTGTAATCTTAATTATTGCCATTTGCACTGTAATAAGCTGTGTTAAGTATACGTTAACGCGGTCTGTCTCCATTGTTAAATATGCTCCTTTAGAACTAACCCAAATAGTAGATGCCCTAATAGATGTTCCGTTATGATTGTAAAATAGCTGACAAAGTGATGATTCACAATGAGCATCAATCCTCACCAAAACTGTGCTCCCTTTTAACTTTGGAGGCAAGAGGTGACTGCACCACCACTCCAAAGAAACCAGTTGGATCGTGACTGTGGTCACGGGGTGGAGTGTGGCAGGTGCACCTGCCCCGATAAAGGCCGAAACTTCTCAACCGCTGGAAGGAAAGAGTTAAACTAGAAGCCATGGCTTGGGGGTCAAGCTGGCCAGCAGAGTGACTTGGGCCCCAAGCCACCCGCCCCAGCCACCCGAGCCTGCCAAAACCACCTCAACCAGTGAAACCCCTCACTTAAGAGAAGTTTCCAGACCACTGACCATACATGACCACAAGCCCCGATCCAACCTAGGGTATAAATGGAGCCCCGCCGGAGGGCACATGGAGCCAGTCCTCCTCGGAGCAGCGGGTCTGCAGCCGGGGACTCTCCCCGTGGGTCGGGACGCTGCCCGCAAAAACTCCTGCAGGTTGAGAGCCTCGCCTTATCGGTGAGCGATGGCGCATTTTGAGTCATCGTTCTCAGCTTAGATTTGGTTAGAGTTCGTGTAGTACTAGTTCCCAACTGACATCCTGAACCTGTAAGTTGTGTTCGTCACAGTGTTATGACCTAATATTGCTGCTTCATCTGGCCATTATACCTCACTACAACATAACATTCCTGTTCAATGTGACCGTTACATTTTGGTATCATTAAGGAAAATAGACTTTAAAAATACATCGCTATCAGTCTAGTGTTTCTGCGACAGTCTGCTCATGTAACAGCTATTCCAAGAATCATACAAATTTGTTTATACTAATGTGATAGATTTTAAAATTTAAAACTTTTCTCATGTATTTACTTTTAATTTAGGAGAGCTGTTCCCATGAGGCATACTTGTGTGATAACTTATTTGTATATTTAGTTCTAATGAAGAATGGTGTTTGCTACGTTCTGACTTGTTTTGTTCATGAGTGAGACTGCTTACAGGAGAGCCCCTGAATTCTTTAACACAGTATCAACAGATGCTTATATTCAGACTGTGTTTTTATTACTAATGAAGGTATAGTCAGTAATTTCATGTATTGAATCTGATATTGAATTAATGAAAGACAACACACATGCAAATGTACCAGGTCATTCTTCCACAATATGTTTCACAGTAGAACTCAAATTTCACGTGTGTATTTTGAACTGTGCCAACATAGTCCGCTGCTACTAAGTTTGAAAGAAGAAGGTGTTTATGAAAAAGGATTTTTCAGTGGTTGTAAGACCAGCCCAATGGGATTCAGGATATTTACCCTCCAACATAGTACTGGTCAGGAACAGAACAGGGGTTTCCTTCTTTCCTAGTAATCATGCTTCCTTTTTTAATTATTTCCATTAAGACCTTGATATGTTGATATATTGCTTATATTGCTATTCTATCTCTTGATGAACGACACGTTTGTCCAGTTGCCATGCCAGTAAATGTTGGAGCTGAGACTTTAGACTGTGGTCAGATGGACCAGATGTTATCACAGCCCATTTGTTTCTCCGGTTCTGTCAGCCTCCACCCAGGTGAAGCCAGACACCCAGCTGCCTGAGCACTCATCCGCTCCTGCACAAAGTCAGTCAGTTTAGTTCAGCAGCTTTCAGCAGCAGTTTAGGCTAAATTGACTATTTTTGCAATGACACAGATTGTCATTGTGCAAGTCATGCTAAACATGATGAGATGAGCAGACAGAACAGTTTGGAGGTGATACCTTCCTAAATTCTTTCACCTTAAAGAGACTCTCTGATCAGTTACCTATGATCAGGGCATTTTGGCTCTCTTCTTGACCTGTCACAGGGTTTAGGGGAGAAATTCAGATTCATTTGAAACACCTCTGAGAACAGCAGTTTAAAAACATTCCTTGAATATACCATATTTATACCTTATCTTATGCAAGCATTATTTTCCTTCATTCTGATATCAGAGATGTGAACTATCTTCAGAGAATGAAATACCACCTCAAGGTAAATCACGCAGCTTCTTATTAATGCTGCTCTATCAGAGCATCCAAATCAGTGCTTAGCAATCTAGCAAGTGGAGGAAATGGTGAGTCATTATTAAATGTATGAGAAGCTGGTTCATAAATCGTATATAATCACTTTTTCTGAGCTGACTTGGGAAAATCCTTTAAAGCTGCCTCATTCTATTTGGCACCCACAGTAGCTCAGTGTGATAGAAAAGATTTACCTTTCCCCAGACAACTTCCCAGAGCCCTTGCTTTTCAGCTGACAGCGAGAAAAGAGCTTGTAGCAGCACGTTTCAAATTAGAGTCAGATTTAAAATCTCCAAAGGCACCTGAATTTAAGCAGAGATTAGGCACATAAAACCAAAATTACAACTCAAACCCCCTCTGTAATTCCCTCATTCTGGAATTACTGAAGCACCCTGGGTACCTAGCTTATTTACTTCAAAGCTTCCCATGTCTCTGCACATGGACCTGATCTGAACAGCCCAAAGCCCAGTGAGGATCCAGAGCTGGGGTGTTTTTTCTCCTAACTTCCCCATGGGATCTGCTTCAGCAGCCCTTCTAGATACCTAATCCCCTAGTGAAATCAAAGATTCATAGGGGAAAGTAAAAGAAAAGGAGCAAGATCAAAGCTTGATGTTGAGAGCTGGTACAGGGCAGTGAGGTCCTTGGGTCTCGGTGGACATCTCCGATGGCTCTTTCATGCCAGATCAGCTCCTCAAGCCTTTCTCCTGAGCCGCAGGCTCCAAGCTGATGTGGGTGCCCATCTACCAAGATGGACAGGGTTTCGGACCACGTGTGGCCCACAAAACATCCTGCTGAGTACTCCTTGCTGGCCACCTCCTCGGGCTCTTGGCCTCACGTGTGGCTCAGCTGCAATTCCCAGCTGCAGCACCTGCCATGAAACAAGGGCAGGGCTCTGGGGTCGGTTTTAGTGCCCAAAATACGGGGTGCCGGAGCCTAGCTCCAGCTCGAGCTCTCAGTGATCCAGTCTCTGGAGCAGGAGAGGGGTCTGGAGCTCGCAGAGCCGTGCATCTGCGACTGAGTTTCTCCTGAGTCGAAACCAAAGTCTGGAAAGCCAGAAACTGTAGAAGTGTGCCAAGAGGACTCTTCAAAGATGTTTAAAGCAATTATTTTATGTCATCTTTTTGAAAGATTAAGATGTATTTTTCATCTTAGAATTGCTGAATGACAGCTACATTTTTTACTTCCCATAGCTTTGAAATATTTCCCAGTTTCAGGACAGAATTAGTTACCTTGTTAATTTTGGAGGTTTTGACATTTTTTATGACCATCTCTCATGTTCCTCCTAAGACCCTTAGCTAATTAGCAGACCTACCAGGGTATGCGCCTGAAGTATACTGTACTTGTATTTTACATCTGTGACTACTGGCGCAAAATCAAAAAGCCTAACTGGGATTAAATAGTCATATAAAACAGAGAACAGTATAAACAACAGAAACCTGAATGTGCTGGAATGACTGTGTTACCTAGCTCGCTTTAGTTCTTTGTTAGTGTACTGTGAAAACGACAGTATCACTTACTCATCCTTATCCGTAACACTGACATGTTCCTGCTTGCCTGCCTTTGCAATATATGCGTGTCCCTCTTCTACTCCATTCTCATCCTTGGCTTTACAGATTCCTGCTTGTCACTGAGTTTCTATATAGGGTTTTTCCTTCCTCTTTGTTTTAAAATAGTGGTTGTAAGAGCTCGACAGCTGCCAGAGTTGTTCTTTCATTTAAGCCATCAGACTCATTTTGTTATATTAATAAATGAGAGACAGTTTTCTTCAAAATGCTTTCCTCACACATCTGCTAGCTCAGAGACAATTTCTCCCAAAATTTACAGGGGTTGTGAAGATGGAACAAAGCTCACAATTGCTCAATTCTCTGTAAGCATAGCAGATCTCTGCTTGAAACATGATGACCACCTAAACCATACATTTAATACAGTGCAATTTTTATTTTAAGGTGCTTCTTCTATATTTCATGATCCTTTGCTACAGTATTATTAGAGAACATGGTCTGGTTTGTTATTGTCTTCCAATAGAAGAATTTATTACCTGAGGATTTTCTTGTTTTCATTGACATAACCAAGTAATGACTAGCAATTGATGCCTGAGAAAAAAGTAAATAAAGCTGGAATTTTCAAAATAACAGAAAGCAATTTAGGAATAAATTATCAAAAACTAGCCCTGAAGTTTTTGGGTTTGTTTTTTTCCTTGGTTAATGGAGGAAAATTATATCTTATATTTCTTCTTATTCAGCTTTCCTTTTGTTTGGATTTCTTTTGGCATATATGGATTTTATTTTTCAGCATTTTTTTCCTTTCCTTTGCAGTAACTCTAAACAGAGTTCATCCTTCAAAATAACTGGCATGACACAACACCAGCAGTGTGCAAGTATAGATTATTAGGACCTTAAATAACTTTGATGTTGCGTTCAGTGATCTGAATTTTCATGCTGCAAATGTAAATGCCATGTTCAATTTTATTTTCTGCTGCTGTAATGCAAGTATGAATATTGCCATTTTCTGTAAACCCAAAAAGATCTGACAAGACAACACTGCTCCTGGGCTTGACAGTGATGGCAGTGTTTCAGCTTCCATTAAACAAATGGGAAAAGACTTTAAAAATTAAACACAAAGTTGAATATTTCATAGTGACTTTGCTAAATGGGACTGGTCTGTTTCTTCCAGAGAGCTGTACAGAAAGTGACCTCTCGTGGCAGGCGGAGATGGGCTGTGTCCGAGATGTCCGTCTGCAGGTGTGCAGGGACTCCTGCACAGCAGCACTTCTCAGGCAAGGCTTTTCTCAGCTGCCTGAGCCAGGGGAGCACAGCCCTGAAGATCTGAAACCCAGCCCGCGGAAAGGACCAGCATCATAAAAAGACTGGAGAAGTGCTGCTGCTCCTCAGCACCTGGCCTTGTTTTCGTGTGACCGCAAGGAGATCTTCGGACATCCTCCTCTTCCCTCCCTAGACCTTGAGAAGCTGAGATGGATCTTACCTGTGCATGGGTTTAGATACAAGCTGAGAAAATTAACAAATAATGACTGGTTTTTTTGTTCCATTTCCATGACAAAAAAAGATTCCCACAGTTTTCAGGTGCCACTTCTTAATTTCTTCCCACTCTTGGGGGACATTTACTGTTTGATTCCCAGATCCCTGATGTAATCAGCTCTTGTAGTACTTCGGGGTGTCTGAAAGGTGGAGGGGTGGCTGTGGGTTGCAGGTGTGCGGGGCCTGGCAGCACGTGATGTGCTTTACCTAGCACTGGGGAAGACAAATAATTGCAATGAGAACAGTCGGAGCTGCAGATGCACCTGTACAGTCAGTCTGCCAAATGGAGGATGTGTTAGTGGTTGATGAGACCTGGAGACAGAGATGATGCTTGTTCAAGAAAGCTGAGGGGAGCCCAGTGAGGAATAAGGTGATGCTATTCAGCCCATGATCCCTCCTGGGCTACTCCGCAGTGCAGAGGACACTGGATGAACTGAGGCATCTCTGCTTTGTAAAGCTAAATAGCCATAGTAAAGCAGTCACTGTGCCTTAAACCCCATTTTACTTTCCTTGTGCACAAGCTCCATCACAAAATAAATAGCCCAGCAAAGATCTTCTGGAAGGTTAAGTGTTAACAGTGTTTTGAGGATGTTCCCATTTTTTCTCTGTGCATTTTCATATGTATGCAAGCTTGTACTGGAACTGATCCTCTAAAAAAGATCTTATTGCTAAAATATTCTACATAATATTTGATAAAATTTTATAAAATGCAGCTCATAAAATGCTGCAGAATGTCTTGTATGATACAAAGCTGTGAAGTGTATCTCATAAAATACTCTGAAACCTGTATCTTGAAGCAGAGGATAGATCAAATGCTGCAGCAAATGAATTTGGATGACACCTGGCTTTCACAGTGATGGGTTTATTATTGGAATCTGCTGTGCTGGTAGAGATGAGAGGAGGGAGGGGAAGGTAGGGGGAAGGGAAGCATGGATTGCCATCTTGTGTGATGAGCCAGCCCCAGGCAGGGAATATTTGTATACACACAGGAACAGCGTTACTAGAAACTATTCCCCTCCATCCCTCCCAGCATAATTGCCATTCTGGGCAAGGAGCAAAGCCATAGAAATCCCTCTCAACTGGGCAAAGCATTTATCAGCTGCCTGGAATGTGGCAAACACTATGTCTGCCTTCCAGTCTCTTAATACTACGTATGCCTGTCTTGCTCTATGCAAGATGCCACAAGAAAGAAACTGGCTCCAGCTCCTTCCTTGGGGGCTGTCAGGATGGATGAATGCCAACCGCCATGTTCATGGAAGGTTTTTGTTGGAAGATTTTGTTGTACACGCAAGGTCTGCACCTCACAGCACCATAGATCCTGGTATCTGCCTGACTTCTGTGGCCCTCACTGGTGCCCACAGTAATACTCAGTTCAGTGTTGACATCCCAGCTCAGAATCCTATCTATAGCATTACTCTTATAAGGAATGTACATCCACAGAGGTCTGATTTGTGATCTTGGAAGTGTTATCAAATCCTTAGTCTCACTCCTGTATGGCTAGTGATTCCCCACCCTCGGCCATTGCCCTGGCAGAAACTTTGGGTGAACTCGTTTCAATGCCACAAGAAACCTTTGCTAAAAAAAAACCACAAGGAAGCCAAACCTCTTGCTGAACAGGGGTCTCCCACCTGTTTGATCTTCACGTGTTTCTCTCCCCTTTTACCACACACACCCTTGTTTGCCTTTCTCTGTCCTCTCTATCATACAAGTTGTACTCAAAACCAGAGCCCAAGACCCCGTCAGCTTCAGACATCCTGCCACTTCACCATTTTCCTCCAAATCCTTTGCCTTTTACATATGAATGTTCTTGTGTCCCTGGATCTGCACTGGGAAGCACCTGCAACGAGCACCATAACTTCCTCACATGCAACACCAAAGGCATTTTGCCTGGAAAGCCTTTGCTTGCTTCCAGACCCAAGATCCCAGCATAGCCAGCTACCTGGATCTGCTGGCCAGCAGGATCCTGCACAGAAAAGCCACAGCCCTGTGCTGCAGAAAAGCAGAGGGCTGCCTCGAAGGGGCCTTCCTGGATGGTGGCAGGTTGCAGCAACCTGGTGGTGCAGCCCTCTCCGGTCACTTGCGCTGTGTCCTTGCCTGGAGAGCAAAGGGGTTAGTGACATGTGGCATGGTACAGTGAAATGATGCTGCCACAGATAACTCCGGGAAGACGTGCATGAATTCTTAACCTTCCCTGTTGTCAAATCCATCTATAGAGTGATGCTTTATTTCCATGGTGTTTTACTAAGCAGATCTCTGCAATGTCTCATCTTGTAATGAGACTCACTCCGCTCCCATGTCACACACCTTACAAAGAAAGGTAACAATTAAGTGCATTTTTAACCTGCTTCCTACATAATCTAGAAACTTAAAAATGAGAGCTAGTACCATGTGACAGTTGGGTGCTGTGCTCACCAGCTGTGACCAGAACATGACTAGCCTTAGTCATTAGCCAACATGTCAACAACACATCATATAACACAGTCTTGGTGGAAATCCAGATCCTTTGGGCAGGGCCTTCTGCATGCTCATTTCCCATGATAGGTCTGGTGTTCTTGGGGCAAGCTGGGTACTCCCTGTCTACAGTTCTTTAATACAGCCTATTACCAAGGCTGCTATAGGCATTTCAAGGTAATGACAGGATATTCATCTATGATACAATACTTCAGCAAAAAAATGTAAAATGTCCATGAGGAGAAAATATTAACATGTAAATGGACTTCATGTTGACTAAGGTGATGGCAAAGGAAAGATAATTTATATATAGCTGGATAAAAGGTGGATTTGAAATTCAGATGTGCATCACAGGCAACACAAAGGGAAAATAACTGCTATTTTGGAAGTCTCCTTCTTTCAATACAGTAGCTACTGTCTTAGGGGAAAAGGGCAGAAATTAACATTCCTAAAGAGATCTTACACCTGCACAATAATATTTAGAGTACATATTCAGACGCACTAGTCAGCTATTATCTGACTCCATGGCTAATATGGTAGTGTAAGGGTCTGCTGTTTCATTCAGAATGAAAACAGGGAGGCTGTGCTGAATTCCTGATACCTCCACCAAGGACTGACAGCAGTTCCCCAAGAAGATGAGCTGCTGAGATGCGCCATGACTGACCCATGGAAGACACGGAGAGCAACGGTCTCCTGTGAGTGCTGGTGTAAGTGTAAATCCAGAGTGTTATGGTGGATACTGAGCTGGGAAGGTTGGAGCATTTTGCCTCAATATTAGGCTCAGGGGCACACGTGAGCCAAGCCCTCAGCCATACATGGAGAGTGTGGGAATCACAGCCTCTCCCAAACTCACACGATTTATTTATTGTTCAGACTCCCTACTCCAGTGGAAGGTAGGGTGCACCATTTCTGGCTGCTATTTGGGCACTGGGACTGCAAATGCATGATTTCTCAGTCTCTTGCCACACTACTACTGCATTTCTTAAGGGATTATTTAGGCTGGCCGGCCTTCCTTCTCTTCCTTCCCTCCCTTCCTGCCTGCCTTCCTTCCTTCCTTCCTTCCTTCCTTCCTTCCTTCCTTCCTTCCTTCCTGTGGTCCCATTCTTCAGCTGGAATGAATCTTTTTTCACACCTTAAGGCTGCCTGTTTTCACTTAGAGCATTTGATGGAAGGTCTTCACTTTGAATAGGTTAGGGATAGAGTTGGCACTCCTTTTAGCATCTTTTCTAAATTTTTGCCTAATACTGTGTCTAAGCTCTACCTGAATTCTTCTTCTTAAACTGTATGCATCCTGAGCTGTAGTACACATCTATTTCTTGCTAAATGTCTTCTCCCCTTCCTGGGATGACACCCTTCTGGTAAACAACCTTCTTGTCCCTTATTCTGTGAACTGATTTGCATTTCTACTTTCCTGCCTACCTAAAAGCTGTTTATTTCACTCACAATGTTGTTACATAAAATTTTATGCTATTTACTTGGGTTTTATAAAAATATTTCCTCCTGTTCTAATGAAACTGTTTCTTTTTAATACTTCAGCTCTTAAGAGAACTTGCTGAAGTCCGGTCTCAGAAAAGGATGAAAGAGGAGCATACTTGGACTAAACATCATGCAGAACATCCTGCATGTCCTTCTGGTGGGATCCAGCATGCTTTTGCCAAATCAACTGCTTTGTCTTGATACAGTTCCTGTAATCGAACAAATCGAGGAGTGGCTCGAGTTGGAAATTACGGCGTTTTGGGTAAAATCTTTCTAAGCCTTATTTTCCCCTGTGCAAAGTGGGGGCAGTGCATGTGCTAACACCAATGCAGCCCCACAGCACACCACAACAGGGAGCACGCACTGAGACAGGGCACGTATTTGTGCCTGCGAAGTAGCCCTCAGTGGGGATTTCCTTAGCTATCCCTAAAGCTATAGAAACCGGCGTGCTCAACTTGGGCTGAAGCCATGCATGGGAGAAGGTTAGATGGTCCTGACACCCCAGCTGTCTGGTGATTTCTTTAGTGAAGTAAGCAGTGAGACTGTGTAACTTCAAAACTCCATCTTATGATGAAGTTGAATGAAGCAGACTTTTTTTGTGTTGAAAAACACGTTCAGCAAATGCTGAATTGCAAAGTTGTTGTGTGTCCATGCACCTACACAGTAGCTATCAGAGAGGATTTTGTTGACCATTCCCAAACTTGCAGAGATATGCATGTGGTAACTTTGGCTGAGCAAAAAAGGAACAAATAGCAGAAAGCTACAAGGTCCTTTACAGTAATGGTTGCTTTTTCTGTTTCCCAACATATAGCAATTAAATATTCTCATCTTGCTCGTGTTATCTTGATAATAAATAATCTATAATATTTTTACTTTGTATGATCCTGTCCTCTTAAACCTCCATTGCGTTGTAAGACAGACATTCAGGCACACACAAACTTGAGTCTCCTGTGAATTTTCTATCGAGTCCCCCTGCTAGATAAAAAGATTGGAGCTGTCATTGATTGAAACCATGCTGGATTTCTCAGTCTGAAAGACAGTTCACAAAGCATTGCATTGTTCAATTGCATGGTTTAGGCATACCCAGAATTGCCAGCTCATCGACTGAATCTGGATCCATGGTCTCATGCGGAATCAAATGTAACACAATTAATTTGAAGCTTCTTCTGAATTTTGAAATTTTATCATCTTTTATGGTTTATCAAGATATACTTTATATTTTCTTGACTCATTTTGACATCACACAATATCTACCTACCTCAGCCTTTGTGGGTTTTTTCACCTCTTCCTTACTCTGGAATATCATCATCTGTAATATTTGCCCTAGACAAACACTCCAGGGCTTCACATTGTCCCTGCTGGCACTCTGAGAGTCAGAGTGACTGACTTTCCCAAGAGCTTTCTGAATCACAGCCCTTGCACAGGCAGGGTTAAAAGGTAGTCTGGTAATTTCTTCCTGCACTCAGCTTCATTTGACAGAAAAGATCTTTGGCATTTGGGTCTGAAAAAGACTTTTGGTGAATTTTGCTATATTTTATCAGTGGTTGGCAGGAGATATTGTAATTGTTAGGTGGTCTTTGAAGTCTAAAGGACTAATGCTGACTTGCAGGTTGCTTGGCCTTCTGTCACTGTAGTGCTGAACCCATTTTTGGCTCTTTATTTGCAGGATACTATCATGGATGTAATCAAAATGGACTGAAGGAAAAAAAAAACCCAATGCTTTCTAACATGCCTTTTTTTTACAGATTATAGATTTTGTTGGCAAGGGAGTGGTATGAATGTAATACATGTAGATATCTGTATGAGACATGACCTAGCATGACATTTTGACTAAGCAGCTAAAGAGATGCCAACGTCATGCATTAAATGGACTAACCACTGATGGATCTCAAGATGAAAACTGGGAACCTTTGGTAAATAGGCCTGTTCCTAAGGAAATTAGTGAGTTCTTTACCGTTAAAAGTGTAGGTAATAAAAATGGACACTTCTCTAAAAGTTACGCCTTAGGTCAATAGCAGTTGGATTTTAAGTAAAGGACTTAGGGAAATCCTAAATCTTGCATTATGGAGAAGTTAAGACTAGATAACAGAGCGGTCTCCTCTGGCCTTCAGATCTATTAATCTCATTCTTACACTGCGTAGAGAGCCTGGCTGATAGCCAGCCTCACTGAAATCAGTGCAAACCTTGTGTTAATTTCAGTGGGTCACAGATTGATTTCTAATATCTGGTTTATGTTATTTAGGTTGTAAACTCTCTGAGGCACTGGGCTTTGAGAGTCTTCATTCATACCGTGCCGAGTACAATGGGGTCCTGGCCAACAGTTAGTATTGCCCTTGTGTTCACTTTGCTTTTACAGTTAGTGAAACCTTCATCAAGATAAGATTATTTTAGCTTGATGCCACTCCATTATAAATCCAGATTCACATCTTAGGTAACAGAATTTGTGTATCTGTCAAAGCTATGTATTAAATGACACATTTTTTGCATAGGATATTGCTCTGCAGTTTCAAAACTATAACCCAATGTTACTGGGCAGCTTTGATTGCACCTGTATGATGTTATGTGTTGTGCTTTGATCTGTGATTTTACATTGCCACTTTCACTGTCTGGAAAGTTCATATTTTTCCCCCAATTTTTTTGTAGCTGTCATATGGTGGGTCTCCTCTCTCTTATGATTTGTCCTAGCACACAGTGATCTCTGTGCTGTACTGATTTTGTGTTATTTTGTTTTTTCCTTATGTCTTTCCTTTCACTGTATCTTCTCCCACCCTATTTAAAATCCTGATTTGCGAAGAAGGTATGTGCCATCTCACTGAAATCAGTGAAGTTCTGCACTGTTTCCACCTTCTTATTGCAGGTTCTGGACTACAGCCTGTCTTGACTGTTGTATGACTCACTTATTTCTCTGTGCTGCATTTCTGTGACTTTTCTGTTTCTCTGTATACGTATAAAAATAAAGTATAACTATTGACATGGAAAAAGAAAAAAGTGCATGTATATGTGTGTGCACTGATTATCACTGCATCTGAATAATTAGTAAAATACAGACTATAAACCTATGTATCTCCGGAGAAAGATGCTCCCCCTTCCTCCAGGGAAGAGGGGATGGAAAAACAGAGCCTTTTAAAGCACTTGGCCACTCTGCCACCTCTGTCACAAATCAGTCATGCATGAGATGTCAAGCTGTCACAGTTTTGTGACACTGGCCCACACTTAAAACATGTTTGAAATATCAAGCATTTGAGAAGTCTTGCTGAAGTTGGAGAGAGTAATTACGTATCTGAAATCGTCTACATGTTTCCTTGGGCCATCCTGGCCTGAAGGTGCGTTTGCACCATGGCTGTTGTTTTAAACATATGCTGGTCAGACACAAACTCCTGGCAGTTCCTTCAGTGTCTCAAAGGCCCATGCTCTCTGCAGCAGACAGCAAGAATTTACTCTGACTTTGTCCATCTAAAGTTCCCACCTGTCGTGGTTTAACCCCAGTAAGTAACTCAGCACCACTCAGCCGCTTCCCCCTTCCCCCTCCCAGTGGGGTGAGGAGCAGGAAAGAGGGGGAAAAAAAAAAGTAAAACTCGTGGGTTGAGATAAGAACAGTTCAATAACTAAAGTAAAATATAATACTAACAATAGTAATAATGAAATATAATAATAATAATAGTAATGAAAAGGAATATAACAAAAAAGGAGGGGGAGGAAGGGAAAAAAACCAACCAACCAAACAAACAAAAAACCACCAGTGATGCACAATGCAATTGCTCACCACCCGCCGACCGATGCCCAGTTAGTTCCCGAGCCACGATCCGCGCTGCCCGGCCAACTCCCCCCTGTTTATATACTGGGCATGACGTTCCATGGTATGGAATAGCCCTTTGGCTAGTTCAGGTCAGCTGCCCCGGCTCTGCTCCCTCCCAGCTTCTTGCCCACCTGCTTGCTGGCAGAGCATGGGAAACTGAAAAGTCCTTGGCTTAAGATAAGCACTACTTAGCAACAACTAAAACATCGGAGTGTTATCAACATCATTCTCACGCTAAATCCAAAACACAGCACTGTACCAGCTACTAAAAAGAAAGTTAACTCTGTCCCAGCCGAAACCAGGACACCACTGCTGCACCCCGCCGGTGGAGCCCAGCAGCAGAGCAGGTGGATTTTGATAGCTGGGACGTGGGGACCTGATCTGGACAGATTTCGGTGACACCTTGTAAAAGCACCCGAAGCCTGTCTACAGCAGTGTTTGCTCCATTTTAAGCAACAACGCCGTTGCCACATTGGTAAAACGGCTCTAAAACTTCCCACTGCAGAGAAGGCCGGAGACATTGGGCTTCCTCACCCATTTTCCCTATCACACATCACAAGGAAACAACCTTTGCCTGGGCCTTCTATTTTTACATCCATTTGTGACTCTGTAGTCCTCCCACTGCAACAGAAAAAAAACCTGCCAGAACCCAATTTTAGTCACTTTGTACACTCCAGATTCATCCAAATATTTCTCCTTTCTATTTTCTAATCAGTTTAGCTTTCTTATTGGGAGTTAAGTCCTTTCCCCACTCCTTCAATCCCCAAGCCTGTGTAGACTGCCTCATATTTCACAGTGACTTAATCGATGCTTTATAGAAACTTTCCCTCAAAATATGCAAGAACAAGATACAGTGTGTGGGACCACAGACCACCTTGTAAGAGACTCAAATTAAATAAAAGTGCCAATTCACATGTAATGAATGCATGCAATTCTGGAAGCTTTGCAATTATTTCTTCCAAAACTGGAAGAAGTTATGCAAGCTTAAAACGGCAAACAATCAGTTTATGCAAAATATCTGTTAGGCTGTCCAGGGAAATCTCACAATTCTCCTCACAAATATAAGTAAACCCAATAATTATACATTAATATAAACCCCATGCTGAAGTCAACTCACAATTTAAAATACTGTGCTTCGTAATAATAAAACAGAAAGAAATATGGGCGAATCAGGTATTTAATAGACCGACAATTATATTTTAATTAGGCTATGCATTTATAAAGTGACGTAAAATAATCTCTAGGGAATAATTAATTTAAAAAGGGCTATTTATATGTATATTACTTAGAAATAACTCTGAAGTTTTTAGAAAACTGTTACTATGGGAGGAAATGCTACTCTGAGGTTCTTTTGCTCTTCATCCCATTCTTTCCAGTATTGAAGCAACTGGAGCCTTATATACTTCACCTGCGATTCAAAATCGCCTACCGTCTTGCCCAAAGAAAATGTTTATTATACACCACCACTGGTGGTTGAGGCGAGAAGGCTCTGGAGCAAGTGCCGGTGTGCTGGAGGAGGATGGGCTCAGCAGATGGCACTGGAGTTAGACCCCTGCTCTGCTCTGCACCGAGATTCAGCAGCGCTGGTCCAGGAGACCCTTCTGTATTGGGTTTGCGTGGCAAGATTTTGGTAGCGGGGGGGGCTACAGGGGTGGCTTCTGTGAGAAGATGCCAGAAGCTTCCCCTGCGTCCAATAGAGCCAATGCCAGCCGGCTCCAAGACGGACCCGCTGCTGGCCAAGGCCGAGCCCATCAGCGACAGTGGTAGCGCCTCTGGGATAACATATTTAAGAAGGGGAAAAAAACCAAACAAAAAACTGCAGCTGGAGAGAGGAGTGAGAATATGTGAGAGGAACAACTCCACAGACACCAAGGTCAGTGAAGAAGGAGGGGGAGGAGGTGCTCCGGGCGCCGGAGCAGAGATTCCCCTGCAGCCCGTGGTGAAGACAATGGTGAGGCAGGCTGTCGTCCTGCAGCCCATGGAGGTCCACGGTGGAGCAGATATCCACCTGCAGCCCGTGGAGGACCCCACGCTGGAGCAGGTGGATGCCAAAGGAGGCTGTGGCCCCGTGAGAAGCCGTGGTGGAGCAGACTTCTAGCAGGACCTGTGAACCCATGGGGAGAGGAGCCCACGCTGAAGCAGGTTTCCTGGCAGGACTTGTGACCCTGCAGGAGACCCACGCTGGAGCAGTCTGTTCCTGAAGGACTGCACCCCATGGATGGGACCCATGCTGGAGCAGTTTGTGAAGAACTGCAGCCCATGGGAAGGACTCACGTTGGAGGGGATCATGGAGGACTGTTTCCCGTGGGAGGGACCCCACGCTGGAGCAGGGGAAGAGTGTGAGGAGTCCTCCCCCTGAGGAGGAAGGAGCGGCAGAGACAATGTGGGACGAACTGACCGCAACCCCATTCCCCATCCCCCCTGTGCTGCTGGCGGGGAGGAGGTAGAGAAAATCAGGAGTAAAGTTAAGCCTGGGAAGAAGGGAGGGGTGGGGGAAGGTGGTTTTAAGATTTGGCTTTATTTCTCATTATCCTACTCTGATTTGACTGGTAATAAATTAAATTAATTCTTTTCCCCAAATCGAGTTTGTTTTGCCCGTGATGGTAATTGCTGAGTGATCTCTCCCCGTCCTTATCTCGACCCACGAGCCTTCCGTTGTATTTTCTCTCCCCTGTTCAGTTGAGGAGGTGAATGATAGGGTGGCTTTGGTGGGCACCTTGCATCCAGCCAGGGTCAACCCACCACACCATCCAATTTTGTGGCTGTGCTCAGCTGTGCCACAGATTGAGTAGCCCTGCTGATGCCTGTGGGACCTCTCACAGGTCAGAGCCTGGCTGATCTGAGCAACAGGGACTCAAGGAGGATCTGCTCAGGTATGACATCAATCTAGACGGAGTGTGAGAATGTGCCTGTACTTCTGCTGAGTAAGTGTCCTGGTTTCAGCTGGGATAGAGTTAATTTTCTTCTTAGTAGCTGGTATTGTGCTGTGTTTTGGATTTAGTGTGAGAATCATGTTGATAACAGGCTGATGTTTTGGTTGTTGCTAAGTAGCGCTTAGCTTAAGTCAAGGATTTTTTCAGTTTCCCATGCTCTGCCAGCAAGCAGGTGTGCGAGAAGCTGGGAGGGGACACAGCCAGGACAGCTGAGCCGAAATAGCCAAAGGGATATTCCATACCATGGAACATCATGCCCAGTATATAAACTGGGGGGAGTTGGCCGGGAGGCACGGATCGCTGCTCGGGCATCGGTCAGCGGGTGGTGAGCACTTGCATTGTGCATCACTTGTCTTTTCTTGTGTTTGTTTTTTTTTTTAATTCCTTTTTTTAATTATTATTATTATTTTATTATTATTCTTAGTAGTGTATTTCATTTTACTTTAGTTATTAAACTGTTCTTATCTCAACCCACGAGTTTTACTTTTTTCCTTTCCTCCTCCCCACCCCACTGGGAGGGGGGAGGGGGAAGCGGCTGCGTGGTGCTGAGTTGCTGGCTGGGGTTAAACCATGACAGTAAGCAAAAGCACACAACATGGTGTTTAGGCTGGCTTGCTCCATAGGCATCCCTTGCATCTCAGGGCACCATCTGAGACATCTGGCCTTGCTCACCTACCCGCCTGCTGCATAACGAGATGCAGCGTTTGTAGGATGCCGACCTGGGAGACCAGCCTACTGAGATCACCCACCACTCTGAAAAAAAGCACCAGCTTTGAGATGCCACTGGCATCTTAACACTACACAGCATCGCTCCATTCTAATTTCTCTGCTTCCTGGATGCATTCTGCAAACTGTGCTGAGAAGTGGCATTACCCATACTTGGCAGTAGTCTCTAAAACAGCAATGCCATGCATGCAGTCTACCATTCGTTCCTTCCCGTTACGAATCCCATATAGCACGAGATGGTACATGTGGATGCAAACTGCTCCCGTTTCTCATCCTAGTCCTGGGCAGAGAGGATACAGCTAGGGCTGTAGTTCTCTACTCCACCCTCTAGTGCTGCATTGAGGCATAGTTAAAGTAGCAGCAGGGAGTGGGACTGCCCCTTTCTCAGACCTTCAGTCACCTTACGCCCATGAGCTCCTCCAAATAACCGCTTCACCTGTGCCTAAACCAGGCCAAGGTGACATTAACAGATGGACACTGCAGCGTCAGAGACACTGCTGTAATCACTATCAAATGTAGCAGATGTACCAAAAATACCGCAGAGTCCAGTAAAACGGAATAAATTTACCATTTTCTTTATTTTCCAGTGCAGAAGGAGCTGATGTCATTTGGTGTCCATTCTTCACTCCTGTAAGACCACGACAATCTTGTTCTAATGCTGCAGTCAAGTAAAAGAAGGTCGCAAGCTCTTGTGGGTATCAGGAAGCATGGTCTTTTCAGGGCCAGGCTGGAGAAGTGGCCCATTGCCAGTCCCCTTTCAGTGGCAATATTTCTGCTGATCTTTAAACTGTTTTCTTTTTCTGTCCAGTCGCAAAAATGTGACTTCAAAACCAGTATGCTCAAGAGGAATGTTCTTTGCTCACTTGTCTGTTTTGGGAGGAGAGAACAGAAAGTTTTGGTGCTTATTGTTTTCTACAGGTATACTTTAATGGCAGGAGCCTGAAAGAGGAAATGATGTGAAAGACTTCAAAGATTGTGGCTGACTGGCAGTGAAACTCAAAGTATAGAATTTTCTAGTGCCCAGTGCCTAAAAAAAAACAATTAGATGGAGACACACAGTCATTGCAAGTGAGAATAGCAGGAAATCCCAAAGCTGATCTCTGCGATACTGTGCCTTGAAACAGTGCAAGGGAACTGCAGGTGTTCAAGAGCCCCGAAAACGCAGCTGTGAGAAACAACTCTTATTCCAACTCCGCTCAAGCTTTTTCCTCCCTTGTGCATTCTCCGTCTGATTTCCTACATCTCTCACCATGTTTCCTTTTAACTTTTTGTTGCTTGTTCTACTCCCAGGTTCCTCCCTTCTGTATTCCCTACTGCCCTTTTAGTGATCCTTTGAATACCTTCCTCCCTCCTTTTTGGTCACATATCGTCACATACAAGAAATCAGAAAGTGGATGACTGTCTATCTTAAAGGAGACAGAAAATTTTTCAGAGCGTGCTCTAAGAGGTTTAACTCAAATCAAACACATTATCAACCCAAAGTAACCCAAATCCATCTTACATGAATACATAAAAATATGCATTGTTTGCATGAATATATAAAACATGGATGCAGGCCTTCCAAATGAGATCTGTACATCACTAAATCAGCCAGGAAAAAACACTTTCACTCTTCGATAGGCTGATGATTTGCTAATAATGTTGTTAAGCACAAGGGCCCCTGGTTAACAAATTCTAATGACTGGTGGCACAAGGGAGAATTGCACGAAGACCAGGACCGGTTACAAAAGCTATGATGCTGCTGCCACCTGAGGTTTTCTTCTGGAAATACAACCCTTGTGTGGAAGGGGTTGCACAAAAATTGGGGTGTGGATGGAAAAGGGAACCCGAGGCTCATTAGTGCCAGAAGAGCCTCGCCAATGCAAGAAGAGGAGACTGTCCTCACGGGCAGCCCCAAGCTGACACCTTTCCCAACACTGCACAAGAGCTGTATAAGCTGTTCTCAGTGCACACGGCTGCCAGCAAGGGCAGTTCTGTCCTCCTCGCTCCCTCACCAGCCTGGGCCTCCTCCTTGCCTTGTGCTGGCACCAGTGCTTTTGCAGCCTCCGGCTGAGACAGATCAGAGACGTGATTCAACTAAAATCAAAGTGTTTTTAGACTGCATCTAGAATACCACACCCAGATCTGGGTCCCCCAGTACAAGAAGAAGATATCAATGAACTGCAGTAAGTTTAGCAGAGGGCCACCACGATGGTCAGGCCTGGAGCACTTTCCCCGTGAGAAGAGGCTGAGAGACCAGGGCTGCTTCATCCTGAGAAAGAGACTGCTTCAGGGGGACCTTATAGCAGCTTTCCAGTACCTATGAGGAGGTTATCAAGACAGAGGCAGGCTTTTCCCTGCAGTGCCCAGTGAAAGGACAAGAGACAAGGAAAGTAAGTTGAAAGAAGAGGTTCAGACCGGTTATATGGAAAACATTTTTCACCATGAGGGACAGTCAGGCAGGGCTAAGGTTGCCCAGAGAGGTTGTGTGCAGTTGCCGTCCTTGGAGGTTTTCAAAACCAGTCTAGACAAAGCCCTGAGCAACGTGGTCTGATCTCGCAGCTGAGCCTGCTTCGAACAGGAGGTAGGACTAGAGACCTCCTGAGGTCCCTGCCAGCCTGAATTATCCTGTGATCCTATGATCCTTAAGCCAGTTGTGTCTTCATTGATCTTTGTAGCTGTGTGATCTGTTTCAACTTTATATGCAAAAATATTTTTAGCTGCTTCTACCTTGACCTAACTTAAATTAAGGATTGCAAAGTAACCAGCTAAAGTGAAGGCATTCCACCATTACCGTGCTGGCAATCTTTAAAACCAGAATACTGGACAACTCTTGCATAGGCCGGGGTCCACACGCACTGCTCCAGAGTATCTACAGCATGGCTGGGAGCTCTTCCCACTCCACATACAGCCATCTGTGTCGAGCAGCACGTTAGCAATACTGGTGCCCGAATCCATATAGTCCTGACATAGCATGTGACAGAGAGGCAGTTGGGGAGAATGAATGGGGTTTTTGAAAAGATCAGTAAATATAAAAAATTGTATTTAATTATATATATTTGATCTTCTTCCCATCTTCTGTTGTTGGTATCTGATTTTAATTGGTAGAGACCATGCAGTCATTTGTGCCCAGCTTTTGATCCTGTTCTTGGCTTTCTCCTACTGTTGTAAAATACCATTTTAATCATAAAAGTTATCATCTCATACAAACTTCTACCACTGTGGGCCTCAGCTTTGCACATGATGTACATTGACATACTAGGCCAAGCATTTGCAAGGCATGAATCAAAGCTACTTTTCTCCATCATGTTCACCATCACATCTTTCTGGCTAGAAAAAGTATAACCTAGTTACATTCAAAAATAAGAAAATTAGGAATATAGCATGCCTTTTTAAACTGTGACTCTCACCAACAGAGTGTTTTGGACTCTTTATCTCTGCTACAAAACCTGTCAAAACTTCCATTATATCCTAAAGTTGTATAAAATAAAGTTACATTATTTTTTGAGATCATAAAATATTAATAAAACATGAATAACCAACTATAGCTATTAAATATCTTTTAATAGTTATCTTTTTTTAGCAAATGATTTTATTCTTTATTGCTTAAATTCCTTATAATGGTAAAATCATTGCACAATATTTAACATTATATCAAATAATGCTAAATTGAGATCGTCCCCTCTCTCAATCAGACAATTTAGAAAAAATATTTGTTTATTGGTTTACAGAAGTTGGTATTTGCTATTCCATAGCTGTAGACATAATTTTACAGAGGGTTTGCCCCATTTTAATAACTCCTCTGGCATGTATCTCCAGAACTTACTGGTATCCTTACTTTCAGTGCAAATCTGAAGTACCACATGGGATCTCAGACATGACACAGCAAAATCCAATAATTTTGGTTGATTATGGTCATCCAAAAGTACATTTGTACTGGAATTATATATAGATGTATATATAGCTTACATATGAGAAAAGTGGGGGGGAGAAAGAAGGGAGGGAGGGTGAAAAATCAGGCAAAGGAAATTCAATGCTTATATTTTCCTAATGCATCAAATTCTTTCTGTTTATTATATTAATATTTTATTGCGCATTATAGCTCCAGTGAAGCAATTCCATTTGTATGTGCTGGAAGAACAAGCTGAAAAAGTCTATCACTTTCAGTGAGATTCCCTAAATTTTTTCAAGTTGAGCAGATGCTTAAAGTAAGCATACACTGGATCAGTGCCTAACTGCACCGTTCAGTATTTATTAGTAGTAGTGCGTCGCTAATGTAATAGTTGCTTCCATTCAAAATTCTCCCTTCAGCTGTTCATAACTTCCAAAACCAAATTCCTTTTTGACCTTAAATTACAAATACTTGGCCTCATGCAAAAAGCCCATCTTTGTATATTAGTTCCTGTAAAATCCATCCATCTGAATTCATATTATGTGGAGAAGACAGAAGTGATTACCATGAACCAGCTCAATTTTTTCTTTCCTATAACCGAGAATAGCCATGAAGTTTCAACCATGGTTGAAATTGCAAAATTCAGCCTCTTGTTTTACAACGAATCTTCTGCAGGTGCACCATGACTCCCACTCACAGGTTCACTGAGCTCAACAAAAATTTGAGGAGGATCAAGATTTCACCTGTATGATGTTTATGGAAGGACTGAGCACCCACAGTCACTGCAAAGGACTAGGGTGCCAGGACCCATGGGGGACCCCCATGGGGGTGGGCAGGCCGGGGCCCATCCCACTGACCCAGCAAGGGAACAGGGCAGGCTGGAGGGGCAGCCAGGGGCATCCCCCAGCCCCGCTGCCAGATACATTTGTCATGACATGACAGGTCCGAGGCCAAGCCGGAAAGTCAGTCTGCAAGTCAGGGTCTGGGTCATCAGAGTCCACAGCCAGGCAGGGCTGGGACAGGGATGGGGATGGGGTCACCTACGCTGTAGCTGGAGCACGGACGGACAGCCCTGGGCTGAGCTGAAATGGGGTCCCCGACGCAGAACCAGGTCACTTTAATGCCTTTTATTCTGCTAAGAGCTGTTCAGAAAACTAGGCAACTGGGCAACACTAAGTAAATTATTTATTACCCAAAGATTTGAAAACCAAAAAGTTTTGACAGAATTAGAGCAGTTATACTGTATAGAGCAGTTGCTTTCTAAATACATGTCATGCCATGCTAGTTCCTACTGCTCTGTCTGTGTATGCATACTATACAGCATGTATGAAAATGTCATTTCTATGACATACCTTGCTATTCTGACACATGTAACAGGGCAGGGCTGAATAGTATGCAAATACTGAAAAGCTTCGGCTATTCCTATTAATATATTCAGACAAGTTTGCCAGGATAGTGAGAGACCGTCACGATAAAAACCGAGGCACTGTAACTAAACATGTGCTCTGTGTAATACAAAAATTCCACTTCAAAAAGCACAACAGTAAATGGCAAACTTAAAAAACCACCATATGATAATTGCTACCCTTCTGCTTTTGAATATAGACTGAATATTTACTGATGGGCTTTGATGTAGACTCTCCTATACATTCCCTCCACCTGAATGGTCTAATGTGTTTTTCTTCATTAAAAATCATCATCAAAATTAAGAAATAACCTTGCAACATTTTCAGAGGGGCTGAAGTTCATATTACTCTTTTTCAGTACAAATTATGACAATACTGCTAAAGAAGTACAAATGTATTTGCAATACCAAGACTCTCAACACCTTCTTTTTCTCACCTTTATAAAAAAGAAATGCTTAAAACAGACATTGAAGAGATTGGGCTGGTATGAACACCAGTGGTAACGGAGAGTGTTTTACATTGAGTTGTACTGGAGGCTTTCAAAGCCCATTTAATGTTAGGAAAAATCTATTGCTATTGCAGGTTTCAAGGGTTTCTCAACTAATGTTGACAGGGCAAATCCATTTTCAGTGTGGTTATAAAAGGATTGACAGAGACGTGGGAGATTATGCGCCATCACACGTCTTGAAAGGGTGCTGAAAATGCTTTTGTTCTATACATGGCAGGATTAAAGAATTTTTTGCCTCTCTACCCCCTGCTGCTCCTCTACATCACAGTAATTAGGATAAATGATCTCCCGTTTGACCCTCTTCAATGCCTGCGGTGCATAAGCCCAATGTATAAGATAACACAGGTGCTACACTTAATCCCCAGTTCAGCAAAGCACTTAAATGTATATTTTGAGACCGGACTTAAAGGTGTGTTTAAAAAGAAACAGTTCTTAATGGCACGGGTGAATTGGGCCCTTAACACACGTTCACGGTCATTGCTCAAGGAAACCATGAGTTAACGTAAATCTGTGGAGAGCAGCACTTCCTCCATGCCGCATGCCAGTAACGCAGCTGTATTGCCCAGCGCGGTCTCTCCCTGGAGCCTGTACACCCAGGTATTTCTCCATGGGGGCCTCAGCTCAATCGCACGCAAGTGTCCCTCCTTTCTCCACATTCCAGGTTTCTTCAGGAGCATCATTTGGTTATATCTAACGAGAACCAGCTTACACGGATATTGTCCAGGGTGGAAGTAACGTAACAGCCCTGGTGTCCCACAGTGTGGCAAGATGTACAGAGCACTGTGTAGCCACACCATGGAAGCAGAAAATCCCAAACACAAATCCAGATCAAATTCTCAAACCAAAAGTACTCTCGTGGTGGGTTGACCATGGCTAGATGCCAGGTGCCCACCAAAGCCGCTCTATCACTCCCCCTCCACAACTGGACAGGGGAGAAAAAAATAAAATGGAAGTCTCGTGGGTCAAGATAAGGACAGGGAGATCACTCACCAATTACCGTCATGGGCAAAACAGACTCAACTTGGGGAAAAATTAGTTTAATTTATTGCTAGTCAAATTAGAGCAGGATAATGAGAAATAAAACCAAATCTTAAACCACCTTCCCCCACCCCTCCCTTCTTCCCAGGCTTAACTTTACTCCTGATTTTCTCTACCTCCTCCTCCCCCCGAGCGGCGCAGGGGGACGGGGAATGGGGGTTGCGGTCAGTTCATCACATGTTGTTTCTGCTGCTCCTTCCTCCTCAGGGGGAGGACTCCTCACACTCTTCCCCTGCTCCAGCGTGGGGTCCCTCCCACGGGAGACAGCCCTTCACGAACTTCTCCAACGTGAGTCCTTCCCATGGGCTGCAGTTCTTCATGAACTGCTCCAGCATGGGTCCCTTCCACGGGGTGCAGTCCTTCAGGAACAGACTGCTCCAGCGTGGGGTCCCTCCCACGGGAGACAGCCCTTCACGAACTTCTCCAACGTGAGTCCTTCCCATGGGCTGCAGTTCTTCATGGACTGCTCCAGCATGGGTCCCTTCCACGGGGTGCAGTCCTTCAGGAACAGACTGCTCCAGCGTGGGTCCCCCACGGGGTCACAAGCCCTGCCAGCAAACTTGCTCCAGCGTGGGCTCCTCTCTCCATGGGGCCACAGATCCACAGGTCCTGCCAGGAGCCTGCTCCAGCGTGGGCTTCCCACGGGGTCGCAGCCTCCTTCAGGCATCCACCTGCTCCAGCGTGGGGTCCTCCACAGGCTGCAGGTGGATATCTGTTCCACCGTGGACCTCCATGGGCTGCAGGGGGACAGCCTGCCTCACCATGGTCTTCAGCATGGTCTGCAGGGGAATCTCTGCTCCGGCGCCTGGAGCACCTCCTCCCCCTCCTTCTTCACTGACCTTGGTGTCTGCGGAGTTGTTCCTCTCACATCTTCTCACTCCGCTCTCTCTGGCTGCAACTGCTACTCCCCTGTAACTTCTTTTCCCTTTCTTAAATATGTTATCACAGAGGCGCTACCACTGTTGCTGGTTGGCTCGGCCTTGGCCAGCGGCGGGTCCGTCTTGGAACCCGCTGGCATTAACTTTATTGGACATAGGGGAAGCTTCTAGCAGCTTCTCACAGAAGCCACCCCTGTAGCCCCCCCCGCTACCAAAACCTTGCCACGCAAACCCAATACAACTCTCCAGCAAACATTTTTTCTTTGGGAATATATTTTAATGTAGTCAACAACAGGATACCTTGTATAGTATAAGCAAATATTTTTATAAAGTCTGACTCAAAATGGAATTGCCAGTATTTATTTGTAAATTAAGATTTCCACATTATTTTTTCTTAATATAAAGCAGCACAGCCCATTCTCTGAGAAATATCCATCTAGTTCATGTAAGCTTGGATGAAGAAACCTAGGCATAAGGTAGCTTTTGAATCCTTGATCGCTCAGTAGAAAGAAAAGGACCAGTATTTTATATATGCCAGTGTGGTCTCAGGAAAATCACTTTCACAGACGATAATTATCACCACAAAAAGGCATTAAATGAAGTAAAGAGTCATCTTAGGTAAATGTGTTATGAACTTGAATGTAACATTGGCTGATGACAATACAGAAAAAATAAGACTATAAATGAAAGCTTAACGTCAATGTAATGGCTTTGAACTTTTTCTATAGTGTTCCAAGTGCAAATTGTTTTTTTTACCATAAATAAATGTTTGGTGGATAAAGCCTGTAAGATTTGCTGGCAAAGATGCACGGCCAGAGCTATAAATATGTGGGAAAAACTAATAGTTCAAATTTACTCCAAAGGTCATCTGGAGTATAAATGTATTCTCAGAAAAATTATGCAGAAATTTTATCATTCTCTTCTTCACATGGGCTGAGATTGCAGGAAATAAGTAAGTCCTCACAAAATATAATGACAGGAAGAGAAAAATGCCTGTGCTGTGACTGAATCCAGTTTCTTCTAAGAAATTATTATGTGTTCTGAGACATAAATTCCAACCATTAACCACTTCCATAGGCATGAAGCCAGAAGAATAGCACTGTTAAGACCGGTTTCAGCTAACCCCTGGAATATTTTACTCTTGAAAAGGTTGCATTTTCTAGACAAAGGACGTTTACAAGCAGCTTGGCAAGAAGTTAATGTGAAAAGGAAAAGCTAAAACATAAAATCAACTCACAACTGCAAAGCTTCAATTTCTGAATGAAAGAGTTTCCACTGTTTCTTCATATGTTTTGCCCATATATTAGGCAGGAAACATATATAATCAGTATGTGAGTTACAGTCCGCAGATGTTCTTAAGACTTGTTAATGTGGGATGCAACTCCTCTATCATAAAGGGAAAATGCAAAGTCATTTACCTCGCCTACATCCAATACTCGGGCCACAGGGGAACGTGCAAGAAGTCGCGTGTTTGCCAGAATAAAAGGTAAGAATAAACATATGCCAGGGAAGATACCAAAGACTTTTCCTTTTCCTTTGCTTGCAGACAGGCACAAGGTCCCAGGAGCGCTCTTGCGTTGGGAGTATTTCCAGGACGGCTGTAAGAGATCCAGTTCACACTCTTGTCCATAATGAATGGGAATAAGCTACACTTCGTGGGAGCACATATATGCTAATTAGTACCATTTCTTCAACAATTGTATTTTAATTAAACCATCTTTAACAGAAATCAGACTGATAGCAAGTCCCCCAAAAAACAAGCACGCAAAAAGCCTGTGCCTTTTCAGCTTCAATGGCAGGGACCTTGGATTCTCAGTCACCGCTGTAAAATTGCAAGACAACACCGCATAACAAAACCCAAGAAAATTATTACAGTATTTCCATATGTACATAAATTAGATAAAACCATGTGCAGATGCTTTCTATCATCTCTGATGTCTCAATACCACTAGCCAATGAGTTATTTGTAACATTCTTGACAGCAAAAGGCAAGTTAATTTTCCCTTCTTCTTTTGTTCTATTCTAAGCATTCATCCCGGGGAGTGGAATTTCAAGTCATTTAGTTAAAATTTTCCTCCTGTTAAAGCCACCCAGTAGCCTTCAAAAACCCACACCAGAATAAACATAGATAAAATTAACACTTAAAAGACTCAGATTACGTACAGCACCACCTGCCTGGCCTGCTAGCTCAAAGGGATGGCCACTACCCTCACCCAAAGACTGTACATACATGCGGTGGAATATGAGGGCACATCTCTACTGATTCCCGCTTAGTTATCTCAGCCCCCATCAGTACAGAGTAGGTTCAAAGTCCCCTTACTGATATGTATTTATCACTAAAGATCCTCACCCCAAATTTCAGAAAACCTTTATTATTTAATGTTGCGCTGCTCATGATGTTTCTTTTCAGCCAGACCTGGAGGAAAACTATTATTATTTAAAGCATATTGAAATCAAACCTCAACATGACCAGGAAGTTTGAAACAGTAGAGCTGAAACACACACTGTTTTCAAGATGTGCAAGCCGCTCGTGAATACATTTCTAACTACAAGCAAGGTCAGTCTCTGGGCTTCTGTACTCTTAAGCACTAGCAAATAAAGAAAACTAGAAAAAACATACAATTCCTGAATGGAATTGTGCAAAATATTAATGTTTTGGACTCAAGGAGTACACATTATTAAAACATGCAACTGTCAATATTAAACCAAAATTCAGCCTTATTTTAAAGTAATTTCTGTTATTTATATTTGTATTTGGACCACTTTGCCATAACCCACTGTTAGATCCAGTCCAACATTTCCATGTGAAATCTTTGAAATTGCACAGGTAATAGCCTTAAAGCTAGTGTAGATCAAAACCACTGCCAGAAATAATAGAATATCTCATCAGTATCTTCAGCACCAATCCATTCTTTGGAAGCCCTCACTTATCCATGTGCAACATACATTGCCTAAGAAAGTTAAGACTTTTTCAGCTGAGAAGATAAGGAAATAGTGGGCAAGATCTTAGTAAGGCAGCAATCTTGTTTTCATACAGCACCATTATTTCTACCTTACACCTGCTTCAAAAAATTAATAGCATATTTTTGATTCTGAGTATCTGCTTTGTGGACTTCAAAGAACTTTTCCTCTCCAACCAGCAAGTTTTCACTGAAGTTTTCTGTTTCACCTCTGATGGTTTTAAGTTGATATGGGGGTGCAAGGTTTTTCATGGAAAGCTGCGCATTATTTATCGACCATTTATAGAATTATAACAGCTTCATGGTTCTTTTCCTCTTTTTGTCACCACTATTACACTCTTTTCACTGCTGTGTCCACAGAATTAAAACTAATAATTGAAAAGAGAGTGGTACAAGGATGCTGAAGCTGGTCTCTGGGACTACGAGGCAGAGAGAAAAGTGAGGCGCTCTTGCAGGGGATTTTCCCTCTCTCCAGATACCGCAGTTCAGAGCAGCGATGCCGTGATCGAGAACCAGCACTGCTGGCAGGCACTGGGGACTCACCACCTACACCTGTGCTGAAGGCAGGAACACAGCTGGAGACGTACGGGAAACTTCAAGCCTCTTTTGTGTTCTTTGCATTTTGGAGCCCTTCAATCTCTCCTCTTCTTCAGTCTCTCCAAAGACCAAAACAAGGTTTACAACAAAAGTAAATAGTAATAATGAAGTGGTAATGCATTTTTAGGAAGAACCAAATGCTAAGTAATAAAGCAACGTAAACAAAATAGCATTATTGCTGTTCATTTTTTTATGTTGCCGGAGGTACAGTGGCCAATTTTCTGTCCTTTGGGTGTGGATCCATGATATTTCACAAAGACTTATATTAGCCTACTTTTTCATCTGTGTCACAAGAGTGATGTTGCTGCATTGGTAATGGACTTATTAGGAAAGCAAAATCTTTTCTTTTTTTGCTATTTAAAATGTATGTAATTTTTTAAACATTAATTTAAAAACATTTTATGCTTGAAAGCAATACATATTTTGATACATAAACCCACTTTCTCTATTGTCAGAAACCTGATTGGGGTTTTGTTAATCAAGAGCTTTTCACATAAAAGACACAGTCCCAGTGTTAATTTTTACTAATTAAAGTAGAAGCTTTATCCTTTGTTACTTCAGGATAGTGGTATCAGTGGGATGGGACACAGTGGTACACATCTAGTGCTTAGCCTGATGTAACCTAAGAGATGAAGCTACAGTTTCACAGCCAAAATAAAACTGTGCTACAGTTAGTCTGTATTTAGAAATACCATCAATGATACCATAAATGGTATCTACATATTGCTAGATTGTTGATGAATTAAAACATCTATAAAATTACAAAAATGCAGCAGTTTTATATTTGCTTTCTATTCTGTGTAGAAGTAACAAACTTCACAGATGCAGAATGACAGTAAGCCTCTGAAGAAAAAATCTACATTTGTATTCTGAGAACTCAAAGGCACTTAACATGAGTTTTGTAATTTATTGCCATCATGGGAAGCATAAATTTCAGGAAAGCATGCGAGCTTCTCAAACTATATTCCCAGCATCAACCTATTTACAGAAAGAATTTCAACGAGAATTACAATTATATGTGGGGCTGACGAAAAGCATCTTTTCCCACATCACTGCTGCTAGAAACTGTCAATCAAAGCATATTTAAGTTTTTTCTACCTTAATGATGAGATTCAGGGATGGATACTACACTAATTGTTTCCTAAAAGAAAAAGAGAAAGAAACCACTGAGTTCTATATATTTTTATCAGTGCATCGTTAGAATTTCATAGCTTACTTTAGTGTATTAATTTCTCTACAAAATTCAGCAGAGCACAGCCAATTAAAAACATGAGTTAAAAAAATGCATATGTTGCAAACTGGCCTCTGGAAAGCTCTTGTCTACAACCAGCCAGATCAGCATAACCACCACTACAACTGGTCCCCCCAAAAAGAACGCATACATGCCCGAAGCTGTTTCTACACATTTCTCTGAAAAAAGCTACAGAATATTTGGGGTGGTTCATGCAGGTATTGTATTTCTGGAGTGCCTAGTAGACAAAACAATGTTCCCTAATATTGCCCTAAAGTGCCATTAACACAACCTTAATTAGATGAATGATGCCCTCTACTTCCTGGAACATAGGATGCAAGGAATGTTTAGGTAACATTTTCCAGCACTGCAAAATTTACTCCATTTTTTGTATTAGAAAGACAAAAACATCATGAGGTCAGAAACTTTTGTTCCCCTTAGCTCTTCAATAAAATCATATGCATTTGAAAATGTTCCAGATGTGTATTTTAGATGGAGGAGGAGCTCTGCCTGGGATTTCTTCCCCCAAAATAATATCTGACAGGACTGACACCTTCAGCTGCCTCCTAAGTGCTTCCCGAGTGTAACCATAGCAGTGCAAACTCTCAGCGACGTGCAAATTTCATAGGAACGTGAAGAGAAAAGCAACACGATTTTGGAGAAAGTTTAAGGGAGAATTCACTATCCAGATAACACCTAACTTCTGTCATCCACTCCACGCAGGACATAGATGCAGACATGGCAATTTTCAAAGTATTTTGAGATTGCGTGTGCATTTCCATCTCTGGGCAAAAATCCTAAGCAGCCCAACATGAAATACCAGCCACAACATGTATTTCTGAGACTGGCAAAGAAATATTCAAACTGTTGGCACCACAGCATGGCTGGGAACCAGCTGGTCCTGTCCCGTGCCTTGAGCCACACACTTTTGCACTGGTACCTGGCGTGTACCAGAGCTCCAGTCCTGCTGCACAGGAAAAGTTATTTTCTCTGATGCTGTCCCAAGCCTAAACACTACTGAAAGACTAATTTTTTGCTTTGAATAACATTTGAATGTGATCTCCACAAAGGAAATAGTTGGGCCAAGTATTAACTAAAACTGTGACTTTATAATTAGTTTAAGCTGCTGGAACGCAGGCTGCCACCCAAAAAGGCAACACCCTCTCCCTGCCACCAACCCGTGTGCCCATCGCCTCCTCCTGTGAGCACATACAGCAGCCCCCACGCAGATCAGCTCATAGTGATTATGATCTACACATTAAGTTATTCAGTACAGAGTTATACCAAAATATGGTTGTCTGTTAAAATTTATCTTTGGAAATGTTTGCTCCTGAAGTTCTTCAGGATGAGCTGCTGCACTTTCCATCCGCATTCCTTCTAACCTAGGCTAACATGCAGTTGTAAACAAATCATTGTATAAAAATCAAACAAGGGAACCAGTTTAGGAGAGAGCAAAGTCATAAGGCAGTCCCAAAGCCATGCAAACTCTGCTAAAATTACTACTTAATGTTGGCGATCAAAGGCTTTTTTAAGTGGGACTGTAAATCCCACCTTTCTGGGATGAACTTCTGGCTCAAGCAATCTCAAATACAGCCCTATTCCACACCCTCAAAAAAGTATACAGATCTTCATAATAAACTGTGTATGCATGTGTATTGCAAAGCACTTTAAAAACCCAGCAGTTTAACTATAAAGCAGTCCCAGGCATACCAACAGAGGTGCAATCCCCCTGCTCTAATGCAGGGAGGGCACGCGCTAGGCAAGGAAGCCTTCCACACAGAAACTCTCCACTGACTTGGGAAATTCAGAGTCTGCCTCGGCAGCCCTGGGAGTTAAAGTCCATACTGTGTGATTTGTTTGTGGAGAGTCTGCTAGTATTTAAGGAACGAACACAGAGGCATGGCAGAGGGCATCTGGGTCTGACTTTTTTTGAAGACATTTGATTTTTTTATAAAAGCCTTTTTTTTTTTTTTTTTTTTTTAATTTGCCAGAGGAGCTTATGCTGGGTTTGGGGGCCTTTTTTTGGCATTTTTGCCTGGAATGACTTGCATCACAGCCATGTAAAATCAGACATTTCAATCCTGCTATATACTAGAGCACAGGGGTCTTCAGACTGAGATCCAGTTCTTAGAAAATACCTTGGAAGTGATGCTTCGGAAGCCAGCTGACAGATCATTCTCTCATTGTTCCAGAGATGATTGAGCAGAATCCTGCCCCTGCAGTGATTTTCAGTTAAAGTGGTAGCATCTAAAACACAGCTGCTAACTTCGGACATAGTGCTTTAAAGTAATGCACAACAGTTGTGAACAATTATTTCTTTTGGCCAGGAATCAAAAAAGCACCATTGAAAAGGTTCACTTGCAATTACAATTCTTTTGTTGGCAGGGATTAATGAATGTGTTTAATATTTTAGCAGAGATATTAGATTTCTAATTAGATTAGATGTCTAACACCAAGTATTAGATTTAATGAATCAATCACTTTAATGGCTGACTCATTACGATATAGAGACAACCATCTTCTAAAATAATTTTAAAATCTATTTTTCTCAGGCAGGGATCTCTCAAAACCAAAAGCAGTATTGGATAACTGGATTAGGATGTAATACAATGCAGATGTGCTCCAAATGATGCATGCTTACAGAATGGTCAGTAAGATCTCACACAGATGACAGTAGGCCAAGTTTAGGGATTTACAGTAGAAATTTACCTGGATCACTCAGGTTTTTTAGCATAACTACCACTACTACATAGTTCTGGCTGCTTTTCTGCATGCTCAGTATCAACCATTTCTGAAACAGGCTTAAAATCAGTGCTGTCAAAAATATCTTCCCTTAAATTAAATAAGTGTACTTGACCTATCAATTTGATATGGTTGTGCTTTCCTGAAAAGCAAAAGACATACAGGGTATGTCTCAACATGGACTTTCCCCTTCCCCTTGTTTACGTAACTTAGATGCCTCGCTTTTAGGAGGGTGAGAGCTCAAGCACAGCTGGTGTCTTAGCAGAGGACCTTTTTGCAAGACCAAGACAGGACCTACATGCTACAGCCCACTCAACCAGCACATATCCGAAAGTTGGCTGTTATTAACCACAGTGTGGACATTTTGATCCCAAGTGGTAGTGGGCTGACAGCCACCACAGAAATTACAGATCTGTTGGGTGTAAATCCACACTCTAACCTGCTCACCTCTTAGTAGAGACATCCTTCTGGAGAAGGCAGCACCATGGATTTTTTACTGAAATGGACAACACATGTTTTGTAGAGGTAATGCCACTAATAGCAGTCCTTGTAGGCAAAACCTGATGAGTTGGACATGGAGTGAAATATGTAATTCATTCTTTTTAAATGAACCGGGGCTGCTGAGCTGCTTTGTTGCTGCAGGAGAAGTGATGCTTCTGCTTTTTAAGTCACAGCGTTAACACCCGGCGTTAATACATCTCAATCCTAAAAGCACTGGAAATATCTCACCCTAATTCCACTTGCCAAAAAACCTGAGCAGTTTTTCGCAGGAGGCAGGGTTTGTCCAAACAACATCTTCAACAGGACAAATGGGGATGATGCAGACATGAGTGCTGAAAAAACGCTGGATTCAACAAAGACAATTGTCCAGCCCATAATCTCTACAAAGGTACCACACACCAATGACTAATATTTCTCAGGCACATCATTCAAAAGCAAGTTTTAAAAGGAACATCTAGCTAAAAATTCAACAGTGATTATTCAAACCTCTGGCTGACTAATAAAACACTGTTCTTCCTGCTAGTGTCTGAGAATGTCAAGATTACACAAGACTCACTAATGTTCTTAAAAGTGGTATTTAAATATTAATTAACACTAGGAAATACTCAGATGAGAGACCTGTCTTCAACTCTTTTCTCCTTTGCTGGACCAAGTGTGGTATTTAGGGATCTGTACTATTCTTTTCTGACTGCTGTTCCAGAAAAGTGCCTTGAAGCAACGTGGAACTACTTTGCTATGTCTGGAGCCATGAACTTTGTTTCTGCCTCATGCAAAATGAGCAGTAACTATATATCTGGCACACATACACTGAGACTTAACGCTGGTCTGCTTCACACAACTAAATAATTAACCTCGTGAATAAGCAAAGGATTTGCCACTGACCCACTTCCCGAAGAGCCTGCATGAGGCTGCCGACACTCTTGTTCCATCAGCATCAGAACAAACCTCTGACACCACTTTCGTCCTTCCCTCCCTATTTTTCAACGCTGTGAAGCTCCAGCAAGTGTCTTGAAAGCCTGTGGAAAAAAAGCGTGGGAAAACTAAGGGCTCCTCGATGGGTAACCACACCTCATGGCCCAAAGCCCCCTTGGTGCTCTTGGCATTTTTGCCTGAAGATGGTGAAAGACACTGAACATCTCAAGTTTCTTTTCCCAGAGCCTGTTCAGGGCATTGCAGGAGTTGCAAGTAGCCTCTGCACATTGGGGTCAACCTGCGTGTGATAGCAGCGTGAGGAGATGAGGTAACTTCAGGCATGCCTTGTGCCTTATGAAGCCACTCCAGACAAAACCCTGGTGCAGGCAGTGCCTGAGGGCGAGCTGTGCCCTCCTCCCGGCTCTCCTAACACCAATATGCATCCAGAATAGAGGGGGCCATACTCTGTGTAGGTACTTCTGCCCTGATAAAGCTGTCCTAGCAGAGACAGGGACTGCATCTCCATCAAAGGAGGTTTGCTGACTTGGTTTTATGGGTGAACCTACAGCAACAAGCCTGCTCTTTCACAGAAATAACGGCCTTCATGTTTTTTGCCAGCTCCTCCTCCCCCTTTTCTGCCCTTGCCATGTCCCTATCCCAGAATTGGCATCCAGTGCCTTTTAGGATGCTCCGGGGTACCGAAGGCATCTGCATGGCTTTGCAGATATAACAGAGGATTTACAGAAGCTCAGTGCCTTTCTGGAGGAGCAAACGGAATTGAGATTAATACCCTGAGGGCCATAAAACGGCACCAGACACTTAATGGTTAGGCATCTGCATGCCACCCCTATTTCCATTGACTGTAATGGTTGCTTAGGCACTTAGTACACATGTAGACACCTATTTATAGACACCTAAATGTAGTTGTCTTCATCTGGAGCTGAATCCTGCTCTTCAATCTCTGCAGAGTAGACCCGACCAACAGCTGCAAAGCCATTGCTATTCTAAATGCAGGATTTTTTTTTCCTTTAACAGCATACAGACTATTACTGTTGTTACATGTGGGAGTTCTTATCAGGATCCGATTGCACTAGACACTCAAACAAATAAGCAAATCTGACCTCAACTTTTCAAAATGCCAGGAAAAAAAAGGTTCAGAATTAAAAGTGTTCATGACAAAATAAGCTCAAAGGTTTAGATAAACTAATTTACATGAGTACACCCAGGTTTTAGATGACAGAATGACTAGCCATTACAGGTGATGTAGGCTGTCCAGTGAAGACTATTAAAGCACATTGGAATTTGTACAGAAAGAGTAGTTAAGTGTTTTATAAACAGACTCCATATGGCACTCCCAAAATTCAAGCAGCTCTTACTGCTAAATTGAAACTGAACAAAATAATAGCAAACTCAAACCAGGGTATGTTTTGATGTTTCATTCAGAGAAACAAATTCAAGAATCCTTCCCCTTCTATTTCATGAGGCAGTGCAGCTATTAAATTGGTTTAGTTTGTAACATTACCTCCATGCAAAAAAAAACAGAAAAAAGAAAAGGAAAAAGAAAAGGAAAAAGAAAAGGAAAAAAAACAACAAAGAACCCTTCTTCCATAAAAAAGGAAAAATTACCTATAACTGGGCTGTCAGTGTAGCACTCTATATTTCCCCAGGATTCAGTCCTACACATGGAATAAAATGGTAACACTCTTTTTTAAACTCCAGCAGTTACTAAAATAACAAAGGTGGGATTATAAGCAAAGATAGCTTTCAGCTTGATCCCGACCTTAAAATATAAAATACCTGAGCTTGTCAAAATAAGATTGCACCTTTGAAAAATATGAGACTTGCATAAATGGACAAACACCTTGGGAGAAGACTTTTAATGCTAGGATTAATTTATTAACTACCAGCACTACTCTATTAACTGCAGAGATATATTGATCCTGAAGTCCTGTTTTCAAAAGGAAACATACCCACCCTGACCCCATTCAAAATGTCTCACCAAATCGCATCAGTCAAACCAACATGTCTGTTCAAGGGCTGTTCACAATCCTTAAAATAGAGGTCCAGGCAGTTAACTTCCACATCGTGCTCCCTGGCAGGTAAGCTCGTACCCCCCACATTGATGGACTAGTGCCACCAGATAGCTCCGGTCCTAGCCGCAACCCGTTTCTTATTGCATCTAAGACCTCCAGTGAGTCCAAGACCCAAAACTAACCTGGCATGTCTTATCAACAATGCACAGGAAAAAAAATAAAGGAGCTAATCGAGTTACAATATGGTGAGGTATAATGAAAAAGTATATAATGCAGCTGGGATTTAATAGGAAAAAGAATATACGTATCATTAGGCAAAGATGTGGGCTCTAGGAAACTGAAGCAACACTGAGAGAAGTTTTTCATCCTGGAATAACGAAAGGTTGGCTTGGTGACCTGCTTGCTAAAGGGTAGAGCCTTTCTCATGAAACTGTAAGTACTAAAGAAGATGAACTCTCT
Organism: Gymnogyps californianus; assembly: GCF_018139145.2. Classification (NCBI taxonomy): domain Eukaryota; kingdom Metazoa; phylum Chordata; class Aves; order Accipitriformes; family Cathartidae; genus Gymnogyps; species Gymnogyps californianus. The sequence continues at coordinate 180,583,731 of NC_059471.1, forward strand.
TCCCTTGATCAGTGGATTTGAAAATTCACCATCAGGGATTTTAGAGCAACAGATGCCACATCTGTTCCTGAGTTTCTTTGTTATTTTCCTGCCCTGTAAGAACATCATGACAATTTCGCAGCTACGTACTGTACGTTTTGAAATATAATTTGGAAGAACTTTGCAATTATGAGATTGTCTCCACTACTCATGGAAAACATCATATTTTGAGTGTGAGGATAATTTCACAGTAACTCACGTTTCTTCAAATTAAGATTCCTCAGGGTCACACAATAAAATGATCCCTCTAACTTAAGTAGCCAGCTATTTTGAAATTGAGAGAACAAAGTTCACCCAGGGATAAATTAATGGTTAACGTCCATGCGGATGCACCTATATAATCAAACTTCTCTCCTGTTTTCCCATATCGCTTCGCATCCAAACTGCGCGCGCCGTGCCGTTCCGAACACAAATTGCCTGGATGTTACCTCCTTGTTGAAAGGCTGGCAGGCAGCCACAGGGCCCCATGTGTGACTCCTGGAACCGGACACCCCACACTCCAGCAATATTACAGCAGTCATGTCTCATGTATTTGTACGGAGCCACGCAGAGGTCACGGACTTTGCAATCTGGGAAGAGGAGACCGCTTAGTCCTGCCGCAACAACAGCCGTGATGATGTGAAGATACACAGATGTGTATCAAAGCGATGCTGAGAGGGGTCACTCCGGGAACACTGCTCAAAGCTGCAGCAAACGAAGGGGCTCTGGCACAATGATTTAAAAACAAACCTCTGGAAAGAAGCAGAATCCTGGCAAGGCTCCAAGTACCTTTCCCAAGTACCTCCGAGCGCCAGATGGGCTTTTTCCAGCAAAGCCACCGATTATGTATAACACAGAACAAAAGGCACAGACGAGTTCGTGGTCCTTAACCAGGGCTCTAGCGAGAGCAAGCTTCCTTTCCCCATACCGGAGTCCAAACCAGAACCTGGAGAACAGAAAGCTCTTTCACCCCTGCATGCACGCACGCAGAGTGGAAGCGTCTAGCCAGTCCTAAGCAAGTCACTGTGGGACTGCAGCGGTTTCAAATAAAAATAGTGTGATGGAGGTATGTTTATGGAAACATCAAATACAGAAAAGAAAGGCAATGTAAAACATACTTTGCTTTTTATAAGGCATATTTAGCGTTTTATAAGGTATACTTTCCCAAGTGAGGAATGGAAAATTGCAAAGACATTGAAAGCACTCAGCCAGGCTCGGTGTTACTAAACCTTGGTTCAGTACAGTCCCTCCAAAGCACTGCCCACTGCACAGTGCATTCTGTGTGTGCCTGCAAGTAACAGGAAAAGACCTTAAGACAAGAATGATGCTCTCTTTTGGCATGAAAATCGCAGGCTTTATCGGTATTGCAGATGTAAATTATTTTTCCATTCCTATCTGTGGCAACCCTGGCAGATTGTGCTCATGAGTAGCGTCATTGAATCATTTGCTGCTTTGTCTCCTGCCTTTCTGAATAAGCCCATTACTGCTTCTTGGTGGCTTACATCAGACCAACATCTTCCACACAGGAGGTGGGTGTGCGAAAGTGCAAAGGTGCACATGCCTGTTTCCTGCAACCTCCTGTCTCCCAGCCTGTGCCTAAACCCCAGGCTAACTATTCTACAGCTTTACCCTGATTAGTTCTCAACTTTTCACCATGAACCTTCCTTACTGCAGTTTAAGCCACACTACCTCTTATGTGATACTTTCTCCACAGCTGGAGAACTGCAACAGCCTTTTATAAAGTATCTGAAGACTACTATTATGTCTCTCCTTCAATCATCTCTAGGCTCAAACTATTTGCAGGAGTCGACTCTGCGGCAATGCTCTGAAATTTTCTGTTTCTTGCACAGAAGTGACGCCATCTCCAAGAGGCATTTTAAAGAAAAGTGCACTGCACACATTAGGAGAAGACAACACCGGATGCCTGTCCAGAACTCTAAATGCTTCTTCTGGTAGAACATCAGTGTTGTTCTTCTGCAGAGGCACGCGCAAGAAAGCAGACAGCGTAATTATTTCAAGACAGTTACTATTCAGCAATGCAGACAATGCACAAATCTCCAAATTCGGGATTAAAGCTGAAAGATCCTGCTCTGCAGCAACTAAAAATGCAAAATGACATTAGGAGAACCATAAATACTTCCCAGAATATAAAGTCATGTTCATAATTTTTGTATCTGCAACTGAAATGTAATATCTTAAGTCAACTCAGTAGAACTGTGCTCAAAATTATTTCATCACAGAATCATATAATTTATTTACTTCTCCCTTGAGAATCTGAATAGAGGCCACTATTTTCCAATTTTTAAAAGCACTTTTAGTCTGATCTATTACATACATTTCTAAAGTGTCTATCACTTTGGTTTCTTGGCATGCTTTAGATAATATTCACAAGTTGAAGAATAACATATTGTGCTCCCCATCCCACATCCCAAAATCTTAGCTTTTGTGGATTCCTAAACGTGAGCTACCATCTTGGGTAACTTTTGGGGGGCAATTCCACAAGTATGAAGTCTGACTGTACAAAGTGCTACGTGACGCCTGAGAAATGTTGAGCGTCTTTGTGTTCTACTGAACTGAGTTTACTTTGAAGGACAGGACACAAAACAGGAGAAAGCCTTAATAAAATTCTACTTTGCATTAAAGGTTTATAGAAGTGAAACTCATCTCTAGGGGGCTGTACACTGATGGAGAGCATTAACACCCAAAGACTCTTTTTATCAGTTATTGCTGAATGCAGCTACGTGTTTGTAGCTGTGGGTAGCCGCAGCTTGCTGGAGAACTCTTTCCACATAGCAGCTAGAGTGGAACCAAAGGTGAAAACCGGTACACGGGCTGATTTTTCAGTCACTGGAACTTCCTTTCGAGACCTTTTCAGACCTAAAATAGACACAGGAAATGGTGTTTAAGACAAACACAAACACAACGCTTCCTCAAGCCATCGTGAACCATGCGCAGGGCAGGCCTGCGTGGGTAAATGCCAGTACACTGAACAGATCTTTGTAGGAAACCCAATCCTACTCTACTCATGCAAATCCCGCATGTAAAAGCTAAAGGACGCGGGTGTCTCTTCTCTCCCAAGGTCACTCCCCGCTCAGGCATACCACGCCGAGTCCCACACCCACCGGCCACCCGCGGCACCCGTCAGGCCGCAGCCGTTGGCACCGCCACCCGCGGCCGCCGCCGCTCTCCCCAGCCCTGCCTCCCTCCCGCTGCAGGCTCTGCCCACCCTGCAGGGACAGCGGGGGAGGCCGGGCGGGAAGGGCCGAGTGAGTCCGGCAAGGCCGGTTACGGGCCGGTGCCGCGCAGAGCCGCCGCCGCCGCCCCCACAGCGCCCCCTGGGAAGGCGGGCAGCCGCGATCGACGAGCTCGGCTGCTCGACGGAGGGCCCTGCTCGGCGGTGCGGAGTGCGACTGTCTCTCCCGGAAGCGGGGCGGTTGTCGCCGTTGCTGCGGGAGGAGGTGGCGGCGGCGGCGGTGATGGCGGCGGCGGAGCAGCTCTACCCGCGGAGCTCCATCGAAGATGACTTCAACTATGGCAGCAACGTGGCCTCGGCCAGCGTCCATATCCGCATGGGTAGGGACTGGGGATGAGTAAGACTGCCACACACCCCCTCCCCCGAGTCTCTCCACCTCGCCCCCCCCCCCAGCCTTTGCGGAGAGGCCCCTGCTGCCTCCCCTTGCTGGGCGGTCAAAGGGGGTGTCGTACCCCAGTGCTCCCAACAAGTTCCTCTCTGTTAACCCCATCGCCTGTGGCGTTTAGCTGAATTCAGGTTCTCCGCAATATTTTAACCTTCTGGGTAAAGGCTGTGAGTGGGGAGCCAGGGCATTACTTAGTCCAGGTTAAGCATCAAGGGTAAGAGAAAGATCAGTGGCTGGCGAAAGATTTTATCATCTAAGTGTATAGGGGGTGGGCCTTTTTATCAAAGAGATTAAACGCATATAGATTCAGACTTGATTTTCCCCAGAGTGATGCATTTTGAAGCCCAAACATGATACGTGAGATGCATAAATGCTAAAATTGGTGCCCATAATTACAGTAGTTTAACCAGGAGACTGAGGGATTTGAATTTCTTCTGTGAAGTATTAAAATATTGTCTCTTCTGCTGAAGCGTTTGCATGCTCTAAGGTCACATTAGCAGCCATGAAATGTTGCTTTGCTGTTAATACGCAGGTCTCAAATGCATTGAATACTCTTGTAGAAGGTGTCTAATCAGTAATCCTTGCTGAAATAGTGTTAGTGGATACATCTTGGAATAAAAACAGCTGTGTGCTGTGAATTTTTTATTAGATATTTGTGATAAACAGGAGACTTCTTCCTATAAAAATACAGTTTTATCTTGTTTGGAAAATAAAGGATGCGATAGGAAATACGAAACAGGTATTGTCATTAGCAAAATTGCTGATGCACGTAATAATGTGGGGAGAAAGCTATGCCAGCTGGCAGGCTACTTCTAGGCTGGTTCAGTTTATTACAACAAAGTAGACGCCAGTCCCTCATGACTTACAAGTATATTTAATTTTACCTGCTGCAAGCAGGTAATTCAGCTTCTCACAGTATTTGCTCTTAAACTTGTTTAGGCTGTGCTATTAAAGATTGAATTGATTCTCCCTGTAAGTTTATTCTTCCTTTCAGAGCATTTTGCCTAATGCATTTGGTTTCCTTCCATTCAGAACAGAGAATATCTGTATGATAGATCTGTATGTGCTGAACCACTCTCCACTCTTCATAATTATAGAATTATGAAGCCTGTTAGCTTAATTCTGGGATTTTTTATTTTTTCTAGCGGTCTGTATCTGTAGATACCCATTCAGTACAATGCAAGTCGCAAATGACGATGAATGATATTTAACATGGCAGAAGGTCAATCACATAGATATTACTGTAAAAGTTTTTCCTTTTTAAACTTTTATGGCTGTTTCTGTCTTCCACAGAACTTCCAAGTTAATCTTTCTTCATTTAGGTCCATTAGATACCAGTAACTTGATGGAGAAGGTATATTGTTAGTAATTTCTTATTGAGATTAGGTGTATGTAGTTTTTAAAATAGTCTGAAGTAAATTCCTTGCAAATATTTTTTGTATTTCTTTTGCCATCATTGTTATTGTTTAAGTAATGATGTCCAGGAATAAATGTGATTTTGCTGGAATACTGTGTCAATTTTTTAAGGAAAAATGGCTTCTTACCACTTTACCCTGTGCTTTTTCACTGAATAAAAAGTTTCTAATGGTTCCTTATCAAATAGAAAACTTGTATCTGATTGACTGTTGAACTTTGTAAGTGTAACTCGAAAGTGATTTCATTTTTATTTTCCTTATTCTAGCTTTTCTACGGAAAGTCTACACCATTCTTTCCATTCAAGTTCTTTTGACCACAGTCACATCTGCTATTTTTCTGTACTCTACTGGAGTGCAGGCATTTGTTCATGAAAGGTAAATACTAAAATGAAACGGAGCTGTTCATCGTGTGTTAAGTATAGCTTACATAGTTTGTTGCTCTGGAACACTTCAGTATTCCTAATCGTTGTTATACCCTGTGTTTTGATTCTGTAAGAGAAAATTTGTAACCTGATTAGGAAATAACTTCTCTTGTCTGACATTTTTCTCCTTGGTTTATTATTAAAATTTAATTTTATTATTATCATTAAAGTTTATTTTAATCAATACGTTATTAATAGTGCTTATTTTAATATTTACACTATGAAAACCTATACATCAGTTGCAGAACATCTCAATAATTGACATTTCTTGTTTTATGGTCTAAGTATCTACTTTTAGGATCTGTTTGGAATGCTGTTGTTTATAGGTACCTGTTCCAAAAAGCTGAATCATGTCTTACTCCTCTCCCTCCCTCCCTCATCTTCTTTTGTTTTTTTACTGAAAAGTAGTCTGCTAAAATTCCTGTGGGCTTGCTTCTTTTCGCCTCTCAGATTTTCCTGAGAAAAAAACAAGTCTCAAAATCCAAACTGTGGTGAACGAGCAGGGGAAAAGAACAACCGGGGAAAGGAGGAGAGCACTGAGTCCCGTTTCTGTTTTCCCCCAAGTGCACTTGCAGACTTTGCTTTTACTTTCACTTTAAAGCCCAAATAAAAAAGGAGCATCAAACACTATATGAAAGTTTCTGTATAAGCTATAGTGTATACAACAGAGGTTGTAAAACTACAATTTTCTACTTAAATCTGATAATTTAAAATCGTCCTGCTCACTTAGAACTGTTGTGATTTTGTGTTTGATCTTGGTCCAGTTTTTGCTTGGAGGGCTGCTTGAATGTTTTAATTATAGTGATACTTACTGGTCAGTACTGATTTTCTTTGGTGCAGTTAGTGCCCATGTTTGTTGCATTCAGGTGCTTATAAAAAACAGTTCCCTGAATGTGGAGTTCTTAATAGGCAAAATATTGCATATACTTTAAAACTGTTAGTTCAGTACAGATGGATGTTCCTCTTCATATGGGTTCATCTCCAGGTGATGGATTCCTGGGCAGTGTTTAGCTTCAGTATGAAAAAATTGTTTTTACTTGTGACACACCTATTTGTAACTGATTATCTGTGGTGGTATGTTTTAGAGCAGTTTTACTGTAAAACTTGCTTTACATTTACTTTGGATATATGGAGCAGTATCTTTATCTAGGTGATCACTTAAAAACTTGGGTTTATGTAAACTGTTTTTTAGTCTTCCAGATATTTTATTTTCATTTTTATGACTTTTTTGTATGGAACTTTACAGGCCTGCCTTGCTTTTGATATCTGGGTTTGGATCTTTGGCTATAATCGTGGCACTGACCCTCTACAGACACCAGCATCCTGTTAATTTATACCTGCTTTTTGGATTTGTAAGTATTTATATAAATTCAATTTTAATAGTCCCTAGAATATCTTTCATTGTGATGAACTCCTTGAAGCAAACTAGTGGTGGGTAATTTGTTTTTCTTGTATACCTTGAAAGATACCCTATATACTTAGGAAGGTCTGAGTTATTTTTTGGAGATTCTGTCCACAGGTTGTTCCTAGATAGCCTCTACGTCAGGTTTCTTCCAGCATCTTTTTAGGATGAGTGTTAGAACTTGGAATCAGGTTGAGCAAGGTTTGGGTGTTCTGTGTGTGTGTGTATAAATATATCTATGTATCTGCTTTCATTGTTCTGGTGATGTCAGTGATTTTTCTGTGAAACCATTCAGTAGGAAAGGAGGAGGCATTTCTGTTACCTTATTTGTTTAATGGACAGCCTCCAGCAGAGACCCAAATGCAACCAGCCATATGTGTTTATTTCTTTAATTGTTGTCTTTTTGATGCTGAATTCTGAGCATGTTTCCAACACAGGCAGGTCAATTAGACCTGTCCTCAAATTTCAGTCTCCTGCCTGATGATGCAAATTTGTAGATATGGGCCAACTGTTGCTCTTGGATATTTTGGATTATGTAGCAAACGAGTCTTCTGAAAAGAAGTCACAGTAGCACAATTAGAATTTGATGCTTTAGGAGTTGCCTAAATTGTATTTGTGATATAACAGGAAGACACCTTTGCTGTGTAAGTAAATAGACTGTTTAAATGGTAACACAGTTATATGCTCCCTGACTTCTGAACTCTTGCAGGAGAGTAAAATGTTTAAAAACTTTCAAAAATGCACCTGTAACAAGGAGTGATGTAATAGTTTGGCCGAATGTGGTGTGGGAGTTTGTGGTATGACAGTTTAAGTATTACATTGTGTAGGAATAGACAGATTCAAATCTGTGTGTGATAAATTGGCTTAGACAGAATATGGGTTGAATGTTCTGTTATTTCTGACCTCTTGGTTCATGGCATAGAGATTTTTCTCATATTTTATTGTAATGAAACTTAATTTGAAATTATCTTTTAGAAAAACTCAGGGCCCATACTGGCCTTCAGCCCAGGCATCAATAATATGTTTGATTTTAAGTTAGCTGTTTCAAAACAAGGACGAGTGGGAAGAGGAAGTTGATGCAGACACTTAGCTGTCTAACAAGATATGAAGAGTGTATTAATTTTATAGCCTCTTGAATAGTTTGTAAGAAGTGTGATAAGAATACTGTGTGCTTTGAGTAGAAAACCTAAATGTCATTTTTCTATGCGGGCTGTCTGTCATTCGTTTTGAGTTTATATTGTATTCTTTTTATGTAACACAACAACTTCCAGCACCGTAAGACAGTATGATTGCCATTTTGTTGAAAACTAAACAGGTTTTCATATACAAAGATTTAACAGGAGAGCTAATGTAACGCATGCTGGGATTATGTAGCAGAATGGGACTTATTGCATGTGAAGTCTCCGTCTAAGTGTTTTGTGGTGGGTTTTTTTTATGCTTGTAATTTTTTGTTTTTACTTTTTGTAGACCCTACTGGAAGCACTGACAGTTGCCATTACAGGTAAATGGTAGCCATCCTATTGTCTGATTCCATAAAGAAATTGGAAAAGGAATCCAATATGTTGTACTAATTGCCATCTGAGGCTCCTAGATGTGACTAAAATGATAATAAATACCCTGTTTGAAAATTTTAATGACAGTGATATGAGTTTAGCAAAAAACAGGGAATCAGGGACGAAAACTGGATTCTGATCCAGAACTGAAACTGTACAAACCTGAAGTGAGAAATGAGTTGTGCCATCCATTCTTTCGGTACAGCTAGCAATGTTCTTTCCTATAAGGCAGCTCTCAGCAGAGCTGATCTGCAAGTGAAATATCCTCATCTTCCCCCTCAGTTTCCTCCAAGGGACTTTGAGTTTGGAGAGTTCTGTACTTCGTTGTCAGGGTTGAGATGGGGTGGTGTGCGCACAAGTCATGGCATCACCTTGCACTGTAGCTTCTAGCATAAGGTGAAACCTCTTCATTGTGGTTTATGTTCTCCTGAAAAAAAACATCATTTGCAGAAAGGGAAGATTAAGGAGGAAGAAGGGAAGAAAAAGGTTCCACTCATTTCTCTTATCTTTCCCCTCCTATCACCTAATCAAAATTTTATGAGCCTTTACAGAGGACTGATTTTTTTTTTTCCTTGTTTCAGTATCATGAAAAATTCAGATAGCTTTTTCCTTAAGATCTCACATATCTATGCTTAAAATACTTCTTATTTTCTTTTTTTGTTTGTTTTTTTATTGTGAGTTGGGAAGATATGTTATTTCCATTTAAGAAGCTACAGCTATAAGGTAACTGTCAAACTTCGCTAGCGCAAGGGTCCATGAGTCCTATGATCATGATTTTGAAGTGCAAAGACAAGTTCAGGCATAATTTACTTTTTTTGTTCACAGTTAAGATTTTTTTTTTCCTGTCTGTGAAAGTTTAAAATTCTGTTTCTTCAAAAGATAACTTAGCAAATACATAGTGTAGTGTTCTATAAATGACAGTTTACTTTTTCTGTTTATAGTGAGTTTCTATGATGTGTCCATCGTCTTGCAAGCCTTTATACTTACTACTGCTGTATTTCTTGGACTGACTGCATATACCTTGCAGTCAAAGAGAGACTTCAGCAAATTTGGAGCAGGGTATGTTGTCATATTGATCATTTTTTTAATCGTTTTTTTGTTAAGATAGTTTTTCCTTTTTTAAAGCGAGCTTTGCAGATATAATAAGAAATACAGGTCAATAGAACCTGTTGCAAGGGAATGGTGAGGGTGTTATTTATCTTAAATTATTAATTTTATGCAGTTCTGCTTTCTTGGTAAGAAATTCTTTTCTGTGATTATGATTCTTAAAACCATAGTATTACACTAGAAAACTAGTTTACCTGGATTTTTCACTGAGGCAGAAGGCAGCTGCTTCAAATATTTTTAAAAAAGTAAAGTTAGAACATGACTTTTGACAGCTTTATAAAACCGAATTTTACTGCTGATACCAATGAACAGTTGGCATCTAAGAATTATGGACATTTACTTACCAAACATATTGTGAAGAGGTTTTATAAGAAGAGAAAAGATTTTAAGTAAAATTTGAAAGAAAAGATACTGTTGCTCACAGTTTCTTTTTTTTTTTTCAGCCTCTTCGCTTGTTTGTGGATTTTAATCTTCTCAGGTTTCTTGAGGGTAAGATACCTTGTGTTCAAGGTTAAAAAAATATTCTTTAACATAAATCTTTTACTAACTTCTAGTATAACAAAAAGGTTTTGGACAGTCCAATATAGCTTAATGAAAGAAAATTCCTTACCAGATCCATTGCTGTTGTAGATCATGCTGGTGATCTTTTAACCATTCATTTCCAATTCAAATTTTTGTTGGATGCTGTTCTTGCTAATGTAAAAGTGGTACTTGCATTGATTGACAAAATTTGTCAATCAAGATCCACTACTTGACTGAGAGAATGGGAAGGAGATTTGGGTTTTAATTGTTTTTTTTTTTTTTCCTAATTTTTCTGCTGTTAATATTTGGGAGACCAGAATATTCGGGAGACCAGAGCTTCCTCTCTCTTAAGTGGAGGCACTTTTACTTAGTTCAAGAGATTGTGTGACTGGGGACTATATGAAATAAGAACATTGAAATGTCATTGTAATGTTGTATTTGCGTGTGCCTAACAGTAAAAAGACAGTGTGTATCCTTGTTTTAAGTGTGGCATATCATTATGCAGGGATTTTAATATTAAAAAGAAAATGAAATTTACAAAATTTTTGTTCATGTTTCGTTTGCCTCCAGTTGTTTTTCTATAGTGAGACAATAGAGTTGGTGTTTGCTGCTGCTGGAGCTCTTCTGTTCTGTGGATTTGTTATTTATGACACTCATTTGCTGATGCACAAATTATCCCCTGAAGAGTACATACTGGCTGCAATCAATCTCTACTTGGACATCATCAATCTGTTCTTACACCTGCTGCGTTTACTGGAGGCATTTAATAAAAAGTAGTCAAAAGCGGTGTGGTTTGACTATAGTGTATATAAAGTTAAGCATTTGAATGATCTGCAAACTGTGTAATTCTGTCTTCTAGAGACTGAATCTTTATTACTTTTTCATTCCATGAATATTGATCCCTCCTTGGGGAAAAAAAAGGCTTTTTTATGTAGCTAAAGTTCTTCTCTAGAATATATATTTTATGTAGTTAACATGCTGTCGTCATTTCAGTCACTTTTTTAATCATTTTGCACTTGACATAATTCACAATTAAAATGTCTGTCAACTTCTGATTGCTCCAGAGTAAGCCTTTCTCTGCTGTTCTGTAGGTGCTGGAAATGTTTCCTTTGGGATTTTAAGTGTGTGTACCACATAAGGGTAGCCTGAGTTTATGATTGTGCAATGTTTTACTAAGCTAAAATTTTTTTCTAGTTTTTGTTTGGTAAAATGGAATGCTGTCTCTAACAGATATTCTGTTCTTGTTAAGGGCTGTCAGATTATTATGTAAGCTGGGAGGGTGTTAAAACAATTAAAGGGAGTGTTCTTCATTTAAGTATTATTTATTGCCTGCCTTTCGGTGTTCTGAAAAATCATTTGGAGGTGGATTCTGGCATTTTAAGGACTTGTGTATATTAAGGTTAATTGTCTGTCAATAAAAGTTGGAAAACTTAGTCTGTTCTTGCAACTGAGACTGGAGAGCTTCAGGGCGCGGAGACTGAACGCTGCAAACCCTTGCTGGACAGGCAAGCGCTTGCTGACAGGGGAGAGGCGCCGCGACAGTGGCTGCTTTCCAAGCTGTTGAAATCCTGGAAGGGCAGGCAGGGTAAAAACAACGTCGAAAGGCTTTCTTACTTCATATTCAGTGTTGAAGTCGAAGTATTGTTACCACTTGCCTGTCCTGTCAGTGAGAGGTTAGCAAAAAGGCAACGCAGTACTTGGGAAACGCCCCGTGTCCTACCACAAGCGGTGACACCGTATGCTTTCCGTGCTGGAATGTGACTGAGGCTATTGAAGTACGACTGCGAGTTGTTTTGAGCGAGTGTGATGATTTCTCTCTTGTGTCTTAGGGTTTCATGAAGAAATGTGTGGTGGTAGCTAAGAATAAAACTCGGCTTTTTCCCTTGTGATGGAATACGTGTTTATTTTTCATCCATCCCCACCACCCTCTGCACTCGGTGGTGGTCGGACATAATTTCACACCTGCAGCACACGGCTGGTCCATGCCACAAGCACCAAGTCGGAAGGGGGCGGGGCGGGGCGGGGCGGGGCTCGGCTTCCTCCCGCCCCTGGCGGCCGGGAGCCGGAGCGGCCCCTGCGCGCTCGCTCGGAGAGTTACAGTAGAACTTGCCGTACCGCGGAAGGCTGGGGAAGCTCTGCGGGGGCGGGGCTTGACGCGTCAGCCTGCGCCGGCCTGCGCATGCGCGGACAGCGAGGGCAGCCTAGCGCGAGGGCGGACGGCGGGCCTCGTGCGTGGCTGGGGTGAGCGGGGGGAGGGGCGGCCCCCGTGTCCGCGCGCTGCCCGCCCGTTAGGGCCGTTGGGAGGGCGGCAGCGGAGCTAATGGCGCCCGCGCCGCCTTAACGGCTCCTCTGCCCTGCGCTTGCTTCGCCCTCACTGTTTCTCTCTTCCCTCCCCTCAGGACATGGCGAAGAGCCTGAGGAGCAAATGGAAGAGGAAGATGCGGGCGGAGAAGAGGAAGAAGAACGCGCCCAAGGAGCTGGACAGGCTGAAAAAAATCCTGGGAACCAACGCCGATGTCATCATGGAGGAGGTCAAGGAGGTGGCGACCGTCCTGCCCGCCAAGAAAGTCCTCGAGCAAGGGGGTGAGTTGGGCTCTCGCTGGGCGGCGCTGGAGTTACGGGGAGGGCCCCGCTGGCAAACCAGACCAGGCCCCGCGGGAGGCCGAGGTGCCCGCGCCGGGTGTCATGCGGGCCCTGGGTGGCCCCAGACCTGTCTTTCGGGTGCCCGGCTATCTTCTCCTCCCGTCCCCCTCTCCCCCCCGCCCCCGGTCACAGTCCTAGCGTTTTTTTCGCTATACCAGGTTTTTTTGTTGCAGTCACCTAGTTGCAGGGACGTCCTGCGGTATTATTTGTTGTTGTTCCTGTGACTTTCACTGTCGTGATCAGACTTACAATTATTCCAGGCCGAGAATAGTGAGTTGGAAAACCAAATCTTTATCTTTTAAAGCCAAAAGGTGCTGTTAAATCGTTGAATCTGGTCATCTCCCAACATTAGCTTCTGTATTGCATCCACTCACTTGTGGAACAAGCTTATTAACTTCTGATGTAAAGTATGTAATATCTTATAGCGAGACATCTCTTTGTGAAGACAGATGAGTGAGGATTCATCACTTAGCAGTTGTTCCAATCACAGCATTATATTTGCAGTTAAACTGGAGATAGCATATAATTTCCTTCCTAGTTTAAGGAGGACACTAAATATATGAAAGTTGGACCTAAATATAAAGTAATTTTACAGAGATTTATCAAGAACAGAGTGTGTTTTTTCTTTTCCTTTTTAAATGTACTGTCTCAAGGTAGAGGTAGTAGGGACCCTGTTTTTGTATGCTAATTAATGCTGCATTGCACATTATTTGCGGGAGTAGGTGGCATTAGGTGGGTACAGATAAAGCCGTCTTCCTCTCTATTCCTTGAATAGGATGTAATCTGTAACGGAAGTAGCCCAGGAAGTGGAAACAAAGGTTTTAAATAGCTACATATTGGACAGGAGTCAGAAAGACACCTTCTCTTTCCAAAACTGCAGTCTAAACTAAATCATAGTCCTTTTTTCTTCTCCAATTTATGCTACTTAAGCTGTTATGATATTGCTGATGTAAGCTTTTTATGTGGCATGCAGAAGTCTCTTGGGACACCACATTGGGGATACAGAATAATGCTAGTAATCACTGTCAGTCACGCAGCCAGTTTTGTCAGTGTTTCAGAAATTAGGAAAGACAGGGAGGTGTTGTGAGGTTGAATAGCAGAGCCTGTAAACTATATTGAAAATGGAATGCTATATAAAAATACTTGCCCAATTAAGGGTAACTTGGAGTGTAATTTGTACTTTTATCCATGTAATTTTATCCATGGTTCTGATTTGTCCCATAAACCAGATGTAAAAGTTGTTTTTCATGAGATTCTTAGGATTGAATTTCCAAAATGTTTTGGGACATTGTCAGCCTTCTGATGCTGAAGCCAGAGGAAACATCGTTGTCTTAAACCTAGCTTCTGAAGCAAATGCCTGGCTATCTGTTATTCCTGCACCCCCTTCCAACTCTGCTGGCAACTTTTCTACAAGTGGCCAATTTCACTCAGCGTTTGCAGAGAGATAGCAGCCTCAGAAATACCAAAGTGTATATATATATTTCACAAAACAACTGCAAGCTTTGTGCAAATAATGGTGTCTTCTTTGAGAGGACTCTTCAGCACTGTTTGTGGACACAAGGGAGTTCACATTGCAAAATGTTACAAGGGACTGAAGTAGCTGAAGGCTTCATGCAGAATATGCGCTTTCCATAGATAGGTGAATAATTTTCCAGCCTAAGAAGGTATGTGTTAGGGGTATTTTCCTGTGGTACTTTAAGGTATTTTTCACAGCACACTATGAAATTTTTTTTTTTTGTTCCAGTTTTTGTTGTTAGGGAAAAAAAAAAGGAAGGTCTGGCTAGCCTTTCATCAAAAATGGTTTTGTAGCTGTTTTTAAAACTTTGTGGGCATGCATGTTATTTTTCAAAGTAATCATATCCATTGAGTCTGCTTTGATTTCCTACTTTTATAGCTTTTTTTTTCTTGGTCTTTTTGTCTTTAACCCCTTTGATAGGTTTTCTTTATGTCCTTGGATCACTTCTGTTCAGTAGGTTTCTTCCTGTTACTGATTCCTACAGCATCGCTGAGATTGCAAAGTGTGATGAAAATGTTGTGCTATGTGAACAACTGGTATTTTTTGTCCAGGAGTATTTCTTCATTTAGCTAACGTTGCAGCTGACATTTATTGTGGATGTGGTTTTTTGCAGCAAAATACGTGTAACAGATTAACCTCAATAGGACAGGAATCAGAGAAGCAGCTTATGTAGGATTGGTTTTCTTGGGGTGTTGGTTTTTTTGTGTTGTGTTGTTGAAGGCCATCTCTCCTTCTATGACATTTGGAAACCAACGCTGTTAAGAAGGCGTCATGTTGTGTTTCTCTGATGTCTCAGGAGGATTCTGGAGCTGGGACTTTTTTTGCTGCCTGTCCCATGCTGGATCAGCCTTTGGTTGTGCCAGCAGGCAGTAGGCCTCTGCTGATTCTCTGCTGACTGCAAGTATTTGTATCCCAACTTCAGGGTTCCCTAAGCACATCTCTGTGGTGCAGATCCCTGTAGACTATCAGCATGCTTCAACTATTGAAGCAGCATGTTGGCCTTTTCCTCATGAACTTTGTCGCCCAACATCAGACAGGCACAACAGAAAAAAGTCTTTTTTCCTGTCTGTAAAAGCTCGTGATAAAGCTTTTAGAGTTGCACGCGGAGGGTTTGGAAACAAGGTTGAAATTAAATAGTAGGGTGCAGTTCAAATCTATACTTAACAAGGTGTTCCCCTTGTAGTGTTGTTGTCTCACCGAGACGTGACGTTCATGTGGTGTTAGCTAGCTGGGGACACCGTTCTTGGCGTGACCATGTCACAGGCAGTCTTCCTGATCCTAGAGATTAATCCTCTATTTCTGCCTCTAAATATATTAGACTTTACCTCGTGCTCACTTTTTGAGGCAAGCGTAGCATCACTGGCTCATGCTCAGTACCGTCATTGTATTTCAGCTTTTCTCTTTATTATTCTTTTTACCTGTCTTCATCTTCCACTCAATTTAATTTTTTAGAACAGATCTTAAACATTACATCATAAAAGGTGTTTAATTGTGCATATGTTTCAGTAAGCCTATGGCTTCCTGTATGGTTGCAGCACTTGATGGAGACCACACACAATGTTTTTAGACACAGTATTGGAACAGATGGCAGACTAAAGAATAAGGTGCTTTGCCCAGACATGGGCCTTTAGGGAAAATTCTGCATATTTACTATCAGCTGTCGAAGTTCCTGGGTTGTAGTTGTATTGGTTTGGAAAGCGCTTTCAGTGTATAAAGCCTTCAGCTCTCTACACACACATGCTTTTGTGTGTAGGGATATTTTTGTATCATTTTTGTGAATCTGGTAATAAAATAGCTTCTATGAGGCGGATTCATGTATTTTACTCACTATAAATACCTTTCTTTTTCAGATGACTGCAAAATGGATGTAGATAATAAACGAAACAAAAAAACTCTTCTAGACCAGCATGGACAGTACCCAATATGGATGAATTCCAGGCAGAGAAAGAAGCTGAAGGCACAGCGTGTTAAAGGGAAAAAAAAACCAAAATTGGCCAAAGGCCTAGTCTGGTAAAAGCAGAGTTTTGTAAGATCATGAATATTTTACTCACAAAATAAATATCCCCAATAAGTACATGATATTTTTGTACTTGGCCAACGAGTATAATTTATTGTGTTGCATGAACCTTTGAAGAGACAGACAGGCCAGCAAATGATGAAAGTAATATCAACTTGGTGTCTGCCGAACTTAAAAAAAAATACAAAAAGCAAGCTGAGTGCCTTTGAATAGACTAAGTGTCTGTGGTTATCTGTTTTCTTGAAGGAGGAGGGTCTTCATCTTTTATATTGTGCGCGCTGAAAATGCTAAAAGAAATCCTAAAAATAATGCAACTGTAAATGTTTTTTGTACTGTGGTCTTTGTCAATGTAACTTGTCTTTTAGTAAATATAACCAAAGGATTCTGTAAACTCACCATATCCTTTAAATTATTCTGTAAAATTACTTTTGTTACGCCAATTTGTGTTGCTTTTAACATCTGGTAATTAGCAAAAACGGGCTTTTAACATGTAACTTAAAAGAGATTATACACTGAAATCAACACCAAGGCTTCTGTAAGTAAAAAAGTGTCAGTCTGACTTTAATTCTCAAAGAGAAAGTTGTTGGAACAAAGAGGTATTTCACTGCTCTCTGTAACTGAAATATTGTAGGAACTAAATAACTGAAAGTAAAACTGATTCTAATATGAGAGATGCAAATGCACAGATTGGAAATAAAAGTTTTATTTAAGACATTTTCCAAGTTTTAGTGAAGTAAATGAGAATTCACTTTTCCATATGTATTTTCAGTAGCCTTTTATTCCTCTTAAAAAGGTATTCATCTATCATGCTTTACAATGTGGGCATAGGATAAAATATGGCATGATTGCGTAACAGCTGCCATTTATATGTGATTAGCTACAGTTGGTTGCGTATTACTCGGCAATAACATGTGATGACAGATGAAAGAATTAGTTGCCCTGAAAGCTTGTGGTTTTAAAATGTCTCTTATTTCAAGGATGGAAATAATTACAGTACCGGTCCTGCAGTATGTTGCCTGTTGAAGTACCATTCATCGATACAGAGTATAACCTTTGTCCAGCTTCATCCAGGATGGGATCCACGTTCTGTAATTGCCCACAGATTGTGATATGTGTCTGTTGTGATAAATCCTATTTCCTATGGCCACTTTATTCTTCTAAAAGTAATTACGCTAGCTTAAATTGTGCTAAAATCCACTAAGAAGAACTCAACCTGATAGAAAATTCAGTTTTTCTGGAAAAATACATGGGTTTTTTATTATTACTATTGTTAAGGGGAAAGTATTCTGTTGCTCAGGTGAAGAACTACAAAGGTGGTGGAGGAAATACCAATGCATCTTCTGTTTTCACATACATTGACAGTTAATGAGACTTGGTAAGATGTATAGATCAAAGTTTACCAAATTATATGCCATTAATAACTTCGTACTTTAAAAATAATACCATTAAGTTGATGATAACCCCGCTAAAAAACAGATGCTTCTCTTAATTCATTTTTTTTTATTAGATAAATGGGTCTAGATTTCAGTATCAAATGTTAGTATTTAGATTAGTACTACTTTAAAATTGATTAACATGGAGGAAAGTGTTCTTTAGGATTCATAATTATGTTTATCCAGAAATGGAATGAACAGTCAGTTTGTATTTCTTTACTGTTTTAATGACGTAGGCTGTATTTTGCTTAATGTGTGCTTTGGGGAGTGGTGGAGGGGAGCTTCTTGGTTTTAAGTGCTAACAATTTGGTGTTTTTCTGTAGAGTAAGCATGGTGCTATTTTTTACATGCTTATTTGTAAATCAGATTACTTTCAAGCAGCTGCTGCTGGGAAAGCAGACTGCTTTTCCTGAGTGGAGATAATCATACTGGCAACGTACTGCCATTTAAATGTACGGCTTCAGAGTCAGTTTATTTTCATTCTTTCGGTGCGCAGCCATACTCTGTCTCATCTTAATCAAGGCTGCCACCGCTGTACTTGTCTTACCCTCTCCTCTCTCTGGAGTTGTTCCAGTTCTGCCTCTACTCCTTCCTCTATGAGAGAAAATGATCTGCACAACTGAGTACTCTTTTCTTATTTCTGCTTTTATGACCTAGCCCTGAGCTTTGTTGCACAAATTTATTAGTCTGCTGCTTTTGTGACCAGATTAAGGATTTGACTCTCAAATGAGGGATGGCAGACGCTGCACTGATCTTTTATTTAGCAGTTGCTTCCTACCAGCTGAAACAATACTGGCTGTGTGAGGTATTTCCTTCATGGTGTCCAGGATAAAGCAGGAACCTGGCTAAATGTGCAGCACGGATGTAACCTCAGAGGTAGAGTCACAGATGCAGCAGGAAAATTTTACCTTTTAGGGTTTGAGCATATACTATATATGGATATTGTAATTTTGTATTTGGAATTTGCTTTAGATCTGCTTTGAGCAGCTCTATTTTTTGAAAGTGAATACCAAATTTTTAGTTGTCATTGAATATTTGATTTATATTGCTGAATCTGAAACACATTCTGTTTGATCAGTTAATGAAAAAATAATTTGTGTTTCTTTAAAATAGAAAATGAATTTAAACTTATTAGGTTTTGGAAAAGTCCTTAGAGGGATTTTTGAAGTAGTAAGCCATCTGCCTCTAAACAGTGTTTTAATTGTATCATAAGTTGTTGATCTTTATCTAAAAAAAATTTTTAGGTTGTGATTGACAGAGAAAAGGTTGCAGTTGATTAAACAAACTGGTGGAAGTCTGAAAGTGTGTAACTGAAATGGCATTGTCAGAGTTGGGTTTTTTAAATTGTGTAACTGCTATTATGAAACTGCTTTGTTGAAACTTCCTACCGCTTAACTCTGCCACCTACCTGCAGAGTGCTGTGGTGGCTGTATTTCACGCACCTACGAAAGGTAGGGGAAATAATGTAGGCATTTTTGAACTACAAGCATAAATGCCAGAACTGAAAGAATTCAATACTGTCATTTTATTGAAATGTTTATGTGTATAAAATGTGTGTGTGTGTATACAGTATAAAAACTACATTAGCAAATTGCTGAATGTCCTACAGATTGTTGGCAGTTTCCTGAGAAGGTGACAATGTCTGCCCTTTTTGACACGGTATGCAGGACTTGGTTTTAAGGTGAATTGTTTCAGATGCCTAAAATAACTGGTGGTGGTGGTGCAGTTCCTGGGCTTTTCTGGTAACTCGTTCTTGCGCTGGGACACCTTCTTTTCTGCATTGTGTAGTCAAGTGGGTTGGGGAACTAATCTAGCTGGGATACACTGAAAATATTCCTATTTTCCCCCCATTTTTTTTCAGCTGGATCTGTTTACAGCCTTACTGTACAAGAAGCGGCGTCAGTAGGAGGCAATCCAAGACTGGGAACACGCGGCTGGTGAAGGCAGGGCCGTGTGAGAGTCCTGTTGCTTAAGCACTGATCTCATGTGCCGCCTTTTCTCCTGTGGCACCAGTGGCTCTTAATGCAGCCACCACGCAGTGCAGCGTTTTGAAGATGGGGAGAGGTTCTGGAGATGGGGTCAAGCAAATGCATTGAATAGTGGTTTTGAAAGTGTTATTCAATGGAGGGTATAGTATTAGAATAATTGAGGTCGGTGTTCTTTCTTACAGTCCCCATTATGTTTTGCTGTAACGCTCAGAAAACATAGGCTCCACTGGTGCATATAGTCAGCTGGAAGCTTTTACAGATTCTTTCCGTTTGCTTTATCTTTGGCTTTACCTGCAGCTGACGCTGTGGTTATGGAGTAGTCTAAATCTGGTTTGGGGATGTCTAGTACTGGAGGAAGAATGTAATGGCCACATGATGCAAAGTGCTCCTCTGATACATGGTCACAACTTTTTTTTTTTAAAACCAAAAGCAGCCCTCTGTCTATACAAAGGCTTTATACTGTGTGTCTGTTTCTACTATGCTACCTTTTCCTCCTGCAGCCTAAAGAGTCGCATGGGTTCTAGTGAATTTGATGGAAGCTGGATGTCTGATCTGTATCAGATTTGTAGTGTGAACTTGTCTGGTATTAGAGATGATAGCACTACAGCCTTAGCATTGCAGAAATCTGAGAGGTGCAAAGCAATCTATTCCTCTGGGTGGCATGGTCTTAATTGAGTTATGGCGGTTGTGGGGATGATTAGAGTCTGAAGCAATGAATTGCTCTCTTCAGGCCAGGGTTTCGCCATCAATTTTAACTTATCGAAGGGTGAGGTTTCAGGGGAGGTCTGAGCCATCTAAAAGCTCACTGCTGCAGGAAGAGGCTCGTCTTTTCAACTTTTCCCCTTCCCTTCTCCAGCTGCGCTGCCCAGTTCATGATTTCCTACTTCAGGAGAAATAGACATTGGGATTTTTTTTTTTTCCCCCTGAGCTAAGAGAGAGAACTGACAACTTTCTTCCGCTTAATAAACACTGCAGAGTTGTGACAAGCCCCCCGTTCCCACTGTCCTTTTATTCTTCCTACACTACTCCAGTGTTCTGATTTCAACTCTCCCTTATCAATAGCAACAGTATTCAAAGGAAAAGAAGGCAGAATGGGAAGAGGATGATTTTTGCGCTGCTGCCTCTCCTTCTTCCCAATCACTTTACCATCACTCTCGCAGGTCTCTAATTTTTCTGATGCACGTATATCGATATAAAAGGTCTGAAATGTTAGAAACAGTACATGGTATGGCAACAGAGGATTGTGTATCAAGGGTCCTACACGAGGTAGCATGAGGACTGCTTTATGAAAGGCTTGTATACTGAGAGCAAACAATCAGTGACTTGTTTTCCTCTGATTTCAATCTAGTCAACTAGTCAGGAGACTATGAAGGTTATGAGTTATATTCTGGTTTGGTAAACTATTATTTAGCATCTTTTCTCTCAAATTGCAGTTAATTTTCTTGCAAGGCTTCTAAAGTCTGGATGTAGATTTTATAGCATTTTTAAACTTTTGCCTTTAACCAGAAATGGGGTTTGTGGACAGTATTTCAGAAAACAAAGGCACGTTTGTTGTCTCAGTACTGCTCATCCCACTCAGTCCAGCTGATCCATTCATACCTGTCGCTATTGTGTGAAAAATGTATAATGTCTCTTTTTTTGAAAGCTGACAAATTCATAATGTATAGGTGCAACAGCTATTCCATGCTACAGCTTGCTACCTTGAGTCTTCAAATTACTTTGACAACAGAAATTCTGTAAATTTGGCTTTGATGGATTGTAACATCTGTGCACGAAACAAGAACTTTTTAAATCTATTGATTGCGCTTCCTGGCCTGGCGCTATAAGCCTTACAGTTAATTTCTGTCCATCTTGCTTCTGCAAAATGTGACAGAACTCAGTGCAGAGCGGATCAGAGCCGCAGTTTGTCTCGCAAGTGAATACAAAAGACTTCCATGAAGGATTAGAGGGAGGGCTGTGTGTGTCAACAGCTTCTTGCTCATAGAGTCTCAGGTTTAGATCATCATCACTACTGCTGCTGAATATCCTCACCCCAAATGCAAAATCCAAGTTAGTTCACTTTATATAAAGAAGTGTGGCTAGCAGGTCGAGGGAGGTGATTCTCCTCTTCTACTCCACTCTCATGAGACCCCACCTGGAGTACTGCATTCAGCTCTGGGGCCCCCAGCTAAGAAAGACATGGACCTGCTTGAGCAGGTCCAGAGGAGGGCCACAAAGATGATCAGGGGGCTGGAGCACCTCCCCTATGGAGACAGGCTGAGAGAGTTGGGGTTGTTCAGCCTGGAGAAGAGAAGGCTCCGGGGAGACCTTATTGCGGCCTTCCAGTACTTGAAGGGGGCCTACAGGAAAGATGGAGGGACTCTTCATCAGGGAGTGCAATGATCGGACAAGAGGTAACGGTTTTAAACTGAAGGAGGGTAGGTTTAGATTAGATATTAGGAAGAAGTTCTTTACTGTGAGGGTGGTGAGGCACTGGAACAGGTTGCCCAGAGAAGTGGTGGATGCTCCCTCCCTGGCAGTGTTCAAGGCCAGGTTGGATGGGGATTTGAGCAACCTGGTCTAGTGGAAGGTATCCCTGCCCATGGCAGGGGGATTGGAACTAGGTGACCTTTAAGGTCCCTTCCAACCCAAACCATTCTGTGATTCTATGATATGTGCAAAAAGATATTTAAAACTAAATTGCATGTGAGAAATAATTATGAAAGATATGACATACTGCTTTTTCTAAACTTCTTGCACCCCCCTGGAAGGGTGGTATTGTCAGAGGATGCAAAGAAAGAACCTGGAGACCCAAGTGCACCAAGTTATGTGGGAAGCTGATGGTGGAGCTGCAGACTGACCCATCTGAACCCCAGCATGGTGCCCTCAGACACTTATTATTTTTTCTCTCCTAAATGTTCTTAAGGCTGTCTGAGTTCTTGTGAAAATGACGCAAGGTTAGCCATGCTTATTCTAGAGCAACTGCAGCCAAAGTGTGGTCCATATACTAGCAGTTGCCTGGACTGCTCATCATAGCCTTAGCTGTTACTGTGCTGAAGACAAAAAAATTTTAATTCCTTGAGTGTAAGACCAGGGTGTAAGATCATCCATGGGAAAGATTACAGGTTGGTCTGCTGATGCAATAACTTTAGGAACCATCGCTCCAATATATGGTACGGCGTGTTTATACACAGAGACCTATGTTTTTATCCATCCCTTTTAAAGGGGTAACTAAGTGCATGTCAAGCACTAGGCTTTTTCTTTTTCTCTCTTGAGGGAGAAAATTGCATGTGGATTTCTTATTGTTATTTTGCTTGCTGTTTAAAATGAATACTAATCTCCTAAGCCCTCTAAGTGTCCAGTATTTTAGAAAGATTGTTATAAAACTTTAAAAAAAAATAAATTTGCAGTTCTGTTTCTTTAGCCAGCCAGTAAGATGCTAACAGCCAATGCACGTCCTTAACACGTGCTGTCAAAGCTCATCTCCAGAATTTCATCCCCTGCTAATTGTAGAGAGATTGGAGTTTGAGGAAGTAATCTTTTTTCTTTTTTTCCTATGGAAAAGAAGCTTTTTGTCTAACTCCTTAACAAGCTCCTGACAGATACTCCCAGCAATGGGAAATGAATCTGTGCTTCCATGTCTGGTGATTGCCCTGTAACAGTGATGGGAGGAGGAGGAAGCAAAAAGGACACCGGGCAATGTATTTCCCCAGTCACCTTCTCAGCATTTCACTGTCTGTAACAGCGTCATCCAAATTCACCGGTAAGAGAGACTGGATTATCTGTTTTAGTGCTCAATGGCATCACCTCCTAAAAGAGCGATTCAAATTCAACAGTGACACAGATGAAATGAGTTAGTGGCTTCAGTCCCTTTCCTCCTAAAGGTGTTACCGGCATCGCTAACCGGACCATCATCTCTGGATATTTGGAGAAAGACGCTTTGACGAATGAGCCTCCCTCCAAGGAGCAACCTGACCAGGAAGCCTGCCTGTGCCCGTCCTGTGGGCAGGGAGCCTTCGTGCAGCCCGGGGTTTGCTTTGGAAGCCGCTGCCCGGTAGGTGGCACCAGCGGCGGCGGAGAGGCGGCGGGGAGCGCGGCAGCCCCGGCCCGGCCCGGCCCGGCCCGGCGGGCAGCGGGGGGGAGCCAGACCGACCTTTGAACGTGTGTCCCCAGCTCAAGGACCGTGTGAGAAATCACAGCTCTAACACCCTGTACAATGTTTTTTTCCTTTAAGAAATATCATTAGGTTTCCAATCGGGGCACGTATGAATTGCAGGAAAACGCTTAACGCTGTGTATGTTGCAGAACACTGCGATATTCTGCAATAGTCGGGGGGGGGGGGGGGGGGCAGGTTGCTGTGGGTATTGCTAGTGCTTTTAGGTTCACCGTTTTCCTAACTGCCTGAAAAACTGCTAGAATTATTGTCAGGTTTTTTTGTCCCAATAAGTAGTGACATTTAAATGTGTAAAACCACTTCAGATTTCTACTGATTTCACTTACCCTCTAAAAATATACTAAAAGTGCTACTTGATGTGAATGCTTCCCCAATCTAATTCTTTTTTTTTTTTCCCCCTTAAACATGTCCTTTTTCCAGAAAAGGACACAAAGGGATCTACAACTTCTGATATATAGTGTTTTGTTTTTAAAAGGAGGATTCTTGAAAAGCCTCTTATCAATCAACTGAAACGCTTTAATGAAAATTTCAGAAACTCAGTGGAAAGAGAGTTGTTTTATATTTGCTTGTTTTATTTGGATTTTAAAATCTCCACGTGGTGATTTCAACTAAGGTCCTGTGTCAGGGAAACCCAGAAGTGAAGTTGACCAGAGACAAGTAAAAATGCCTGTGTTGTTTTCATTGTCCAAAAGTAATGATGTGCAATAATTTAAACCAGCAGTTTCACATGGTTAAAAATGAATTGGATTTTTTAAAATTCTAGAAGTAACCTCAGAAACACTGAAAAGGATAACTGTTTGTGTTAGGGTAGAGTTAGTTTTGAAACTACAAAAACTGTTTTCTATACATTCACACAAAAAAAATTGTTTTTATTTTTAGGAATGCATAGAAAAAAAATTTGTTCTTATACCAACAAGCACTGTTACCACAAATGCATCCATTCCTGCAACTATCATTGAAGCTGAGAAAAATAAAATAATCTTAAGCATTTCAGGAGTAAGATAAAGTAAAACAATATAAAATTAGAAAGAAAAAAACATTTTAAAAATACAAGATTCACTCTAATAAAAACACAGAAAACAAGGTTTCTTTATCTAAACAGTAATTTAAAAAACAAATACACAGTGATACAGTTGAACGAATTTATGGAATAATATTTAAAACTGAAAAATATTTTTTAAGTTATAAGAAAATAAATGTTGCTTAACTTGGAGAAATAGATTCATACTTGAAAAAAATGTAAGTTAGATATAGATTTAGTTTGCATAAATCTATACAAATAAACTAAATTTATGTTGTATCTAAACTTGCCAATTTCAGTGAATGGGAATTTTGCTATTGGTTTGCCTGGAAACAAAGGTTAAAGCTTAAAAAAAAAAAAGAGAAGCTGAAGTTCCAGCTTTCATTAAAGAACAACAAATGAAAATAAAATGTGCAAAAAGTTTTTGCAAAACTTTTTCAAATGTAAATTAAACTTCTAAATAAATTTGAAACAATTTTTAAAATATTATCATTACTGTTCTCTTTCATTCACAGTCTCTACATTTTAGGATCTTATTTCTGTCAGAAACCTCACTAACACAAAAATAGAAACCAACGAATGCAGCTTCTGGTCTGCCCTGATATCTTTAGAGATTGTTTCATGAGAAACAGAGGACCCATAGCTTTCATTCACTTTTAGATGTAATGTGAATTTGCTGTGGAAGGAAATTAAATAATTTCCAAAATGATCTTTCCCAAGTATCTTTTTGCGTTAAACAGGGTTTGGATTCAGTGGCTCCTAATGAATTTGGATATGTTAACAGTGACTGGAGCATATCCAAATATGACTTGATGGGAAAGCCATTAGTTTTCTTCCCTGAGGTTACACTGGGATCCCATCTGGTGATTGCTAATAAATGTGGATACATTCTGATAGAAAAGAGCTTGTATTGGATTCTAGTATGAATTACTGGGAGTGCAGTTTCTTGAAGTTTCGTTCATGTGCTTCAGGGAAGCTGAGTTTGGAGTACCTGAAAACTCGACAAAAGGAACACGTTGCTAACATGACATGAGCCTTCAGTTAATTTTTTTTTGTTCTACAGCAATTGTTTTTGCAACAGAATTGTGTTTGAGATCAGCAAAAATGTATTATTATGTAAAAACACTTATAAGAAAATCAAAAGCAAAACCAATCATTAAAAACAATTTTATATTTGAGTGTAGCTACCAAGTGCTTACCCTAAAAAAAC
The DNA here is from genome assembly GCF_018139145.2 of Gymnogyps californianus. Lineage (NCBI taxonomy): Eukaryota > Metazoa > Chordata > Aves > Accipitriformes > Cathartidae > Gymnogyps > Gymnogyps californianus. The sequence continues at coordinate 180,609,789 of NC_059471.1, forward strand.
AACTTTAATTATCAAGTGAGTGCCTGAACAGCTTTCCTCCTTAGTGGGATGAAATCTAAATCCCATTTATCTTTCTTCTGAGCCATCCAGAGCACTTAGGCAAGTCGTTTCATTTTTATATGCAGTGTTAGGGAGAAAATCTTAAGAGGAACAGAAACATATGTTTGTCTCAACAAAGAGGAAATGCTCATCCATTTTCAAAATCCTATAAATTCTTGGAAAATACAGCAGTACATTTAAAATAGTAAGGCTAATGGTTGTATGCAGCATATGTTATTTGTGAACACTACAACTATTAATTACATGCAGGGAAAGATTACATTTCTTTCGTAAAGAAAAAAATTCTGTTGTTCAGCTTTTTTTTTTTTTTCTTTGACAAACCAATTATTAGCCAGGGCAAATCGACCCTGGTTTTGATCAAAGGAGCAATTCATCTCATCCTGCAAGTCCTGCAGCCTAACAGCTATCTGTTGTTGCAGAATGTGTGGGTCGTCTTTAGCTGCCGACCCCATCCAGGCATGAGAAAAGGGAGTGAGGAAAAACCTATAAAGCCCAAAATAAAACTGCGGATTCTTCTGGTTCTTGTCAGGTTCAGTTACAGTGGGACAGAAACAGCAGTAAATTCACTGAGGCTCTATCAGATCAAACCAGCTCCGTTATAAATATCATTCATATAAACCATGTGGGCGAGAGAGAAACTGTCAGAAGAAGGGAAGGGAAAATAGGTCTTCTGCACTTCAATAAATTATATGATGTTTTTATTGTTTATAACATAAAAAATTAAAACTTAACATATGTATGCCTATACATGTGTGAATGCATGTATGTGTGCATACCCACACAGTAGTATTAACTTAAACATTCAAATGTTATAAATCCAAATATTTTACTTTAATAAAATACAGAGATTTCAGTGACTGTAAATAAAATTAAAGTACAGTATAAATCTAGGAGAACAAGAGCTTTGAAGAAGCATTTCATGTTTTCCTCAGGAGTTGACTCAATGACTTGAAGTGCTTCTGATGGGATGAACAACATAGTCCCGCTTGGCTTTGCCACCGGTGAGTAGCTCAGAGGGTTGTGATCATTAAGGCTAATGACCTTTAAAGGTGATAGAGAGGTGATGACCAAAGCTCTTGTTTACCTACACAGTAGATAGAAGGTTGTTTCCTATGTCTCCCTGCTGTAATTGAAATTATCAGTAAGAATCTTAATGACATACAGTTTTGCCAAGTTCTCTGTGCTTGATGGTGATGTATTTGGGTTTTTTACGTTTTGAGACACCTTGACACTATTATTGGAGTACAATTAACAATTCATTTACATGAAATAGCTAGAAGTTGCCAGATGATAATGCGCTTTCCCTCCTTTCTGACCTCAGCTGGATGTAGAGCCGTGTCTTACCAGAGTTCATTAACTAGTGAGAGGTTAATATATATATGTCGGTTCAGTAAAGCATAAATGAGAGAGAACACACTAGCAAAACCATTAACATTGCAATGACTACAGCTATACAATAAGAGAATAAGAACACTTTAAAATGATGGGAGTGCATCAAGCCTTTTAACAAGGGAACTAGCTTTGTTACAGAAGTTCATGAGAAGTGAAGCTACGTAGAGATTACACGCCATCTACCAAAATGAGTAAATCTGTTTTCTTCTTAAAAATTGTCATACTTTTGGGCACACCGCTAACTTTGAGCTTTAATTTTTTTTTTTTAAAACAATTTTCAAGTGGTTTTTTTGCCGCTGTCTCTTGATTTCTTGCCCAGGGGAGCCGAGGTCATTGAGTTCTACTGTCAATGCCACGCATTTGCTGGTTTAGGTCCCGAGTCAGCTAAACACACAGATACTTGCTTAACTTCAAAGGGGTAAACTGTGGGCTTCAAGATAAGGTTGGTACTTATCTGCTCAGGGTAGACTGCTCACTGCCTTACAGGTCAGTCTGTAATGACCAAGGGAGTAAAGCCAGAGCCAAAGAAAAATGAGGTTCAATGGAAACCGGGAACACAGAGGCAGAAATGTACAGAAATGGGAGCCCTAACTTCAAAACTGTGAAGCAAAAAGATGCCCTAGCTGCCCCCAAAGCTTCCTCCGTTCTTCTCTGTTGGGTTCTTCTGTTCACTTGGTGCCTATAGTCGTGTCTCTGGTCATGTGCAAAACTATTGCAGACTGATAGCACCTCCCTAAGCACAGCTGGGAAATCAGAGCAGCATTCATTTGCTCCAGCTTTAGGTTCTTTATGTTAGATGCTTTAATGAGAGCTGGTTATCCTTAGCTCCCTTTTCAATCAGTGGAGGAAGTAAGGGACAGCTCAAGGGGATATTTAATCTAATTTCTGTTGACTACTTTTGCATCTACTGATGTGTTGTCCTCTGCCCACTTCTGTTCGCTAACTGCAGTGAAAGCCGCGGGTGAGTTACTTAGATTAGATCTTTAGCATAGGGATGCCCAATGTCTCTCTCCCAAAGTTTCCTCTTTCCCTCCCACACTCCCTTCCCAACCAGTAGAGCCCACAACCTGGTAGCTGAAGCCACAGGGTGACAGGACGGAAGGGCTTGACTCCTTGCAAGCAGAATTTGTGCCTTGAAACTATTGCGTTAGTGGGGCTTCTCCTCTGGTAGTATCTGAAAAGACAAGACTGTTAAGTTTTTTGGGAGGAAGGATGTAAGCAGCAGGCAAGCCTCTAGAGAGCTTCTTTGTCAATTCCAGGTGAGCAGGCATCTCCTGTTAGTCCTGGATGTGGCACTTCCAGAGAGGGACAAGATTCAGGATGCATCTTAAAGTGGATGGGATTGATTTTAGACAGCTGCCTGTTCAGCAGACTGACTCTTTTGCATAGCCACTTATTGCTCTCCGTTTATTGCAAAGAGTCATTAGGCATCAAAGCCTAAGGATCTCCGCTGAAGTCTGCGATCCTGAAGCTTAACATTGAGCACTTCTCTTTTTTTGTTGACTGTTGCTGTAAGCGCTCAAGTCAGTAACTTTTGCACATGCAGGTGTGTATAAAGTCTCAGGAGTTTGAGAGGAGGAAGATAGCGTAGAGGAGAAGGGTAACAGTACTGGGCTCTGAAGCTGCTGCTGCTGCTAATGCACTGGTGGGCCAAACCTAGCACACGTGCATTTGCACTACTAAAGAATACAAAAAACCTGCAGCGCTCGCGTTTTAAAACTGAAGGAAAAGTTTGGCAATACCTTCGATGGAGTTGCTATTCTGGTGACCTCCCTACCGCTAGGATGTCAGAAACACCTCCTCTCACCAGGAGTTATCCTTCCTGCTCTGCCATATGTTGGCTTGGAGGGGGCAGGATTATCAGTAGCACAGCCAGAAATAGTGGGGTGGCCGTTTATCCAGAGGTGAATCAGAGTGCGTGCACTGGGCCAGCATTGTCTGTGGAAAGGATACTCTGAGTATTGCTGATGTCTGAATGTACAGACCCCCTTTGTAAGGTAAGTTGCTGTGTCTCTTCTTGACTACAGATGATGAATGATATTTTTCTATAATTTCATTTTCTGCTGCAGCTGCCATCCAGCCTTCTAAAGTAAAAATCTATAAGCTACTGCTATAAGTCACTAGGTGGAAGCATCTACCTTAATACTAGTAGCATAACTCCTTATTAGAGAGGTAAGTTTTTCAGTTCCTTTCTCATCTTTAATTTCTGCATCACATCACACAATGTCTCATTATCAAATGCTATGAATCGTAGTGCTATTATAGTCTGGTTCAGCAAAGTACTTCAGCACAAACCCAAGTCCATCCTAGGCCCTGGCCCTGTAACGTTCGGGGATGCACTTTATTTTGTATAGAGACTGGAACTTGCAGGGTTGGGACTTCATTTGGTGAGACATGCAAGTATGTGTTTAAATTGAGCTCACAGGACCAAATGCTTGAGTGGCTGAGCTGGGACTAACGGGAGTCTTTCTGTGTTGCAAACACCTTTAGCAAAAATCCAGTATGATGCCTTCACAGAAGGGCTTTCTGAGCCCCTTCTTTCTGTATGTCGTGGTGTAACCCCAGCTGGCAACTAAGCACCACACAGCTGCTCGCTCACTCCACCCTGGTGGGATGGGGAAGAGAATTGGAAGAGTAGAAGTGAGAAAACTCGTGGGCTGAGATAAAGACAGTTTAATAAGTAAAGCAAAAGCTGCGCGCACAAGCAAAGCAAAACAAGGAATTCATTCACCACTTCCCATCAGCAGGCAGGTGTTCAGCCATCTCCAGGAAAGCAGGGCTCCATCAGGCGTAACGGTTACTTGGGAAGACAAATGCCATCACTCTGAACATCCCCCCTTGTTCCTTCTTTCCCCCAGCTTTTTTGGCTGAGCACAACGTCATATGGTATGGAATATCCCTTTGGTCAGTTGGAGTCAGCTGTCCCAGCTGTGTCCCCTCCCAACTTCTTGTGCACCCCCAGCCTCCTCGCTGGTGGGGTGGGGTGAGAAGCAGAAAAGGCCCTGACTCTGTGTAAGCACTGCTCAGCAATAACAAAAACATCCCTGAATTATCAACACTGTTTCCAGCACAAATCCAAAACATAGCCCCATACCAGCTGCTATGAAGAAAATTAACTCTATCCCAGCCAAAACCAGCACACTGTACCAGTACCTCCCATTTTCTCCACACTGTGATTTCTCTTCTCCCTTTCCTCTCTCCACTCAGAATAATTGTTTGCCTTGGAGTGAAGTCAGGATGCCAATTAGCTGTGAGCTGGGCAGCCTGGAGAGTGGTATTGTTATGACGGAAAACATCACTAATTTGAGCAATAGGTCTTCTGCAGCATCATAGCTCTGTTACCTAGATGGCAACAGTCCACATGTCCTTCTTTCTCTAGGATTTGGTATCCTGATTCTTCTCCAAATCCGTTTTGGTCGCTGAAGTCTGGAATATTCACTGGAGCTCTGGAAATGGTCAGGTGGAGCACAGTGACGTTATACAGATGAGGCGGCAAGTGGAGATGGGCCATCCGGCTGGGTGTTGCATTCTGGCATGCCAGAGGCTAAGGCTGCAGGGTGATGATTTTTAGGTCTCTCCGTGCCTGCCAAAAAGGCTTCCCTCCTCTGACTGCTCCCTGCTAGCGTTTTCTGGCTGGAGAAATGATATAAGCATCTCCTAATCTACTTTAGGCAACAGCAGCAGGGCTAATTCAATTTAAACCATCTAAGCTAACCTGGTAGATTTTGCATGAAAGTGGATTAGCGAGTGCTGAAACCACCACTTTGCCAGCAGAGCTCCATAGATGATAACCTCATGGAAAGGGACTGCAAGCAACTGTCGGAGGTTTGCGGTATGGAGGCCATACTGCCCCGGCAGTGTTTTACCCTTCTTGGCTGTGGTGACTCCGCAGCAGGAGGGTAAACCAGCCAGATCCTAATCCAGCTGTTCCTCCATGAGTGGGTTCTCCCCCAGATGCCAGTCTTTATTGCGGGTGATATGTGAATCGGACAGCACCAAGTTTGCTTTTCATACTGCAGACTACAACGCTGAGAAATAGACAAAAAGAAATCTGGTTTTTACTTGTTAACTGAGGAGTTTTGATTTGAAAATCACTGACAGACGTCAAACATGGGACCCCACAATGAAATGTTTACAGTGCCGTTTCAGAGAGGGACTCCACTTTGAAATTAAGTGAAAGTATGTGGGAAGTTTGCAGAGCAGGGCATGTGTAGGGGTAGAAAATTAAAGCACGATGGAGTCATCAGCATTCAGGGTTTAGGGAAAAAACTGGTATTCATATTCCTCATGTTTCTTCTCAATTGACAAGATGATCCCTTCCATTTGTGGTTATTGGGCGAGCTTTTGTCTTGATTTCCCTGTATTTTCAATTTGCCAGCTTTGGCTTTGTGTTACTTTCCTTTATAAATAGTACTAGTGAACTGTGGAGCTCTGCACACTTTATTGTGAAACAGACAAAGAAAATTATTTCTTTATGTTTTTCTTCTGTTTGTTTTTCTTGTGCGAACATGTGCAACGTGTGCCATGCAAACCAACGTGTTATTTAGCACTGACTCTGTAATTGTATTTTAATTTGACGGAGAAATGCTTAACACTCTTGACAGTTTTATTTCTACTTCATTTTCTCTTGGAACAGCAGACGCTGCTTTCCGTCACATAAATGAAGAAGGCTAATTTCTATAATTTGACACTCAGAATGACTTTATTAATAGAATCTGTCTGATTTGTTTACTGTTGGCAAACCCCAAATATTCCTCCAAAGACAAGTTACTCTGTTAGGCCCGCCATTATATATATTATACTCATACCTCGTGTTTTATCTATATAAGGCTCATTTGCTTCCCAGTTCACTGTTTGTTACAGAGAATAGAGAAAACAATTACAAGGCAACTTGCTTTTTATTTTTAAAATGCAAAAGTTATAAGCTGCATTGAGTTGGAAAAACCTGAGTAACTCTATGGGACAGAAATACTCCGAAGCACATTCAATTGGCTGTGGAAGTACAGAAAACAGGACCATCAAGAGACACTTTGTGGAGGTAGCTGGCAGTAAATGAGATGTGAACCTCTTGTGCCTTCTGCCAGCAAAGCTCCCTTTGCAATTTGGGTTTGTGTTTGAAGACGCAGCATACAGATGAGCAGAGGAAGTAATTCTTCCCTTGTACAATCACACCTGCAATATAGCTTTTGTACTCCAAGCTAGTGATCAACAGAAAGTATCGTACAAACTGGAGAATTGCTTAGAGAAGAGAGCACCAGAACGGGAACAGCTGGGGGGGGGAGGGATGCTCATTCATGTAGTGGGGGAGTACATAGGGGGTGGTTTAGGGGCCACGCTACCAGCATACAGAGTCTTAAAAGCTCTGTGCACCATGGAGCAGCGGGGCCTATAGCAATAGGCAAAACCGAGGGAAAAACCTCATGGTAAATAGATATTAGAGTGTAAAATGGAAAGAGATATATGAAGAGGGAAGATATGGGCTGAAGAAAATGAGGAGAAGCCTTCCTGTGGGTCAGTGGTATGAACTTGCTGACTGCTCTCCCTGGGGAAGTGGCAGAAACCTCGTTGTTTGGAGCATGTGAAACTAGCCTAAACAAGACTATAATAAATGTTAGCTGGAGAACAGTCCTGCGCTGGCAGGGAGCGCTGGGTGACCTAATGGGTCTTTTCCATCTGTAGAGCCTATAAATAACAACAGACGATGCAAAAAAAAAAAAAAAGGTGTGAAACTTGCGCAGGCATTTTTCAGAAAGCAAATCGCTTTCCTAAAACAGAGAAAAAGCAATCTGAAATCACCCCAAGACATTTATTGAACCTTATCTAAGTCTGTTTTTACAAAATGTGTTAGTAATCGACGGGCGGGGTGAAACCTTGGGCTGACTGACGTCCAGTGGATTCCTACACTGACTTCAGCGGGGCCGGGGTTTCACTGCGAAGGAGGCTGTATGGCCTGGAGCTCTCCAGAGAGGACCTCCCTTCTCCACCTCGGCAGTGGGGAAGGCCACGGCACCACACCAGCACCGCGAGTGTTTCGCTGACGGGGCCGGCGCGTTGCTGCAGGGCCTGTCTGTGCGGTTTCCCTCAGGGCAGAGCCAGGCGGGTGCTTTGCGAGCAGCGGAGGTGACCACCCCGTCCCCTCACCGCCCTGGCTCCAAGCTAGCAGCAACCCGCTCCTTGCGCCGTTGACGTTAACTGTCTCGTTTTGACTGGCAGAGGTGAGGGAGTGCTGGCGTGAGCAGCCCCGCCACAGGCCTGGGGCAGGGATCGCATCCGGCGGAGGGGCAGTGACAAGCGGCAGAACGCGGTGGGAGGTGACTGTCTTCTCCACCGGCATGGCTGGACCCAGAGGAGGTGTCTGTTCACTGCCTCACGGGGGGGTGGGACAGCATCCACCTGAGGATCCGGCTCTGCCCAGCCCAGCTTTTCCATCCTGTCGTGTCTGAGCACAGCGTAGGGCTCTACAGCTCGGAGGATAGCTGTCCCGGGGGCAAGGGGGAGCACTTCCCACCACGGGCATCCTGATGTCTCCCCAGCCATGTCCTGAGGTGGGTGAGGGCTCTGGCACGCTGGTCAGGGCAATTGGGGAACCAGAATTGTCTGGTGCCTTTTGTCAACCAGAACCAAGAAATAAGCTTAGGCACAGCCCCTGCTCAAAACAATTTTTTGTCTCATTTGCCACCCCAAAAAAGAAAGAAGAAAAAAAGGGTCACAGCTATTTTAATATCATCTAACAAAAGAGCAGATAAGAGCGTTGCACTTGCAGTCTCGCTCTTTCCTTCTCATAAGCCTGCTTCTCCCCCTCGCCCGTCACAGTAATCCCGCAGGGCTGTGTTGTTTGGTTTGCTTGTTTTGTTTGGATTGGAAAATTCCCATTAGTTGTAGCTCAAAAATTGTGGCAGGAAAACTAGAAAGTGAAACCAGCCAGATACACAAGAAAAATGAATGGCCCACTTTCATTATTTTTCCTTCGATTTCAGACGGAGCAGATGTTCTCTCTTTTCTGCTTGTCCCAGAGCCGACACTCTGCGCTCAGGCTTTGTCCTCGCTGTCCTTCGGGGACGCTCTGCCCTTGCTGGGCTTTCGGCCCTGCGTACCTTCCCTTTTGCAGTGATGCTCCTGAGGTCTGGGAACATGAGGACGATCAGTGAGGAGAAGTGGGAGGACAACTGGCGTGAGGCAGGAGAGCTGTACCTCTGCGGTGGGCCACCTGGGTGGGCAAGGGGACAGGGATGGGACAGCAGCAGCTCCCCGTGCTGAGCCTGAGCTGCCGCAGCTCACTGGGGCTCTGTGTCTCCCCAGCACCTTTTCCTGCCCGTTTCCCCCACCAACCTCCTCCACTCAGTGGCCTGGCCTCACGCTTCTTCTCAAATCCCCCTTTCTAGGGGATTTCTGTGACCCAGGGCTCCCCACCCTTGGGCCCCTTCACCGGGGGGCAAGAGGAGGGGAGTCGTCTCAGCCTCCAGCCCTGCTGGGCTTGCTGGGGCTGTGCAACCCTAAGATGTTCAAGAAATTACAATAAAAAAATAGGGCAGTGCTGAGCCACAATGTCTTTGATTCATGCTCAGTAACCACATGAGAGGACCCCATGCTTATAAAACTAAACTGCTTCAGCATTAAGAGAAATGTTTATGAAGATGCTGCCAGCACAGCTGACCTGCTAGTCTTCTGCAAACAGACTGATTTCCTGATGTCTCTTCCCTCCCGCAACCTTCCTTTTTCTGCCAGGTTGTTACATCTTTCTTTTGTCAGCGTTTGTTTTGTTGTGTCATTTCAGGGAGCAGAAGGATGAATCCCTCACCCGCCACACCCCGGCAGGCCCCCGGCATCCCCCCAGCGTGCAGTGATCTCAGTACTCCTTTGCTGTATCTGACTGCTGAGTCTGGCATCTTTCTAACTGCTCCTGTGACCTGCCCATAGTTTTGGGGACACCAAAATCTACCTCCTTGGAAGTTGTGCCTTGGTTTTCCGGCCCGTCAGAACCTGTGCTTGGCATCTCCTGCCAGTCCTGCTAAGGCATGCTGTGGTGGGCCAGCTTCGCCAGCTCTTCCCTGTCATGCTCCTCCCTCACCCTCAGGCTTTGGAACGTCATTATGGTCAGCTTTGCTTTGATTGACTCCCGTGGCTTTCAGGGTGCCTCAGGGAAGATGCCTTGTGTGCTCCGATTCTCATTTGGGGCAACAATCACGTTGTACCCTTGGCAATGCCCAGGTATGCCAAATCATACAAAATGTTTCTTAACTTTCCAGGACACAGTGCTTGTCTGAATACCCTCCAGGGAGCTCCCCTGTCAGAAATGGAGGAAATAGTCCCTGGTGACCAGGGAGCGCTCTTCCAGCCTTTTCCGATGGCTGGTTTGGGATTTCATGATGCAGCGGAGTTTCCCATAGCTGTTGGTCACTGTATGCACTGAAAACTTCTCACTGTGCTGTGCGAGCTCCCCGTCACACCTGGCGAGCAGACTCACCCTGAGGTTCATCTCGAGCCTGGTTCTCCCTTTGGCCAGAAGTTCTCCGCATTTCTCCCCCAGTCCTCACTGCTGTTGCCTTTTCCTTCTGGCCATCACACCAGGTCCCTGCCCCCTCATTTCAGGTCCCTTTCTTGCCCACCCGGCTACTTCCTTGCACCTGAACTCTTACCTCCTCGCCCTTCAGACAGAGGCAAGTCCAAGTTTTGCAATCCATCACATGTGGCTTTAGGCATCTGAGCTTTAGAATGTAGAGACTTTCATTGATGCCTGCCCCGGGTTATCCTGTGGTTTTTAAAAAAAGCTCTGGGCTGTTTCAAAGAAGCAGAAATGTTAAAGCCCTGACCATCATGTTTTCCTCCCAGCCTTCTCTGAAATATTTAGGCCTATCCATGAGGATGCTGAAGGAGCAGTGTTCATTACAGAAGGGTGCATATGTATGTATGCATGCGTATGCACAGACATGTGTTTATGTGTGTATGTGGACTCCTTGTGCTAGACCAGGTGCCAGCAATGGGGTACAGTGAAATGAACGCACACTGCTTGATTTTTTGGAAGTGCCAAGAGTCCTGTGGTTTTGTTTGGCACTGCGGTTGCTCAGAGCTGGGGACCTTTTTTGTTGTCTTTTTGACAGTTTATACCCTTTGGCAGGGAGAGGTTTTAGTGGTTTGGACCTGAAGGGCATCAAGAGGACATTTTGGACTGGAGGCTGGCAAAGCATTTGACAATAATTGTTCTAAGCCATAGTAATAGTATTAATAAGAAATGGCTAATAGTGTTCAACTCTAAGGAGCACGAGGCTGAAGCAAGCCTTAGGAAATAAATGGGTAATAGTAGTGGTGTAGGTTGGTGGACGAGGACTGTCTCCCTTAATTTTGTAGTGAGAGAGTGCAAACGGTATTCAATGCCTCAGAAAGTGAAACATTTGAAAACATTTTTTAAGAATGAATGCTGCAAGTATCCCACTTGTGACAGTCATGCGTATGATTTGGAGAGATCTGTTGGGACCCAAAGCATTTCAAAGGCAAGTTCCCTAGTTAGATGTGTGCAGCAATGCCTGATAAAGGGGTCTGATCTCCAAGCAATGTTTTCAATGTTTTCAGTTACAGCAAAACAAAGGATCAATCATAAAGAGCCGCCAAAGGGAAGATGCATAATATTTGCGTTATGCAGCCTTCAGGATACTGTAATGACAGCTCTGGAGCTTGCCCTGCAAAGCATCACCCTGCACGTTGCAGGCAACCCTCGCTTCTCTGACCTCACCAGCAAAGCTCTGAGTGATGCTGCTGGGGCCAAGTTTCACCCCTTACCTTTAGTCTTAGAATGCTGCTAATGGCAGTAACACATAGGCCAAAAGTACAGGCATTTTTTTCTGCAAAATAAAATTATGGCCCTTTCGCAGGAGGCCCCAGAAGCCCAGAAAAATTGGTTTCCACAGCATTGTGTGGGCTTCTGCACGATGGAAGCCACACATATCTTTTGCTGACTTGTGCCCCAAGAGATTATGGTTTGGAATGTAAAATTGTTGACAGTAATATACATTGAACAATCATTTTTTATTAGGAGGTTGAATGGTAGCGGTTAACAAATTAATCAGGGAACAGGGATACAAACATATGCCTTTATAGCTTATGGCATAGGTAGAACCCTTATTTTCTCCACTTAGTTAGTCTGTATGTTTTAAAAGGAATAAGTTATATGCTCATCATTTTTTTTTTGTTGTCCAAGATCCCAGCAACAAAACAGTAGGGAACTCCCATTACACATTTCAGCTCGAAAAGTATTCCTTTCTGCTCTCTGTAAAACGCGCAGGTCTAGTGATCCAAGTCAAACATTACTGGAATTTCACCATAAGTCAAAAACAATATTAATTTTGAGCCCACATATTTTTCTTCTGGTAGGGTATAAAAGTTTAAAATAAGTACACGCTCCAGACAATCTGTAAATGGTAGAGAGAAATGGATGAAACAAGGAAAGGAAAACAAAACAACACGCACGTTTAACAACAGAGCAGCAGCAATGTTGGGTGGTATGAACTTTTTTGGTATGATAGCATGAATGAGAGTTTTTTCCCCTCTCTGTGGTCTGGTTCAAAGGGAAGCGAAGGCTGGCATCATGCCGCTGAGCCGGGGCGGAAGATTTCTGTCCCATACAAATCCGTAATCGGGGTTACTCCTCGGTGGGAAGCACAGGGATTGTTGCAGAATATTAGCGTAGCATTTCTGAACTCCCGCATCCCTCACTCCCTCCCTGTGCGGGAGACACCACGCTGCTGTTTGTCTGAAGTCTAAGGACTGCCACAGCCATCTTTTTCAAATTAAAATGGCAATGTAAAGTTTTGTAAATGTTAGTTCTCCTAATTGACAGTGGCTTGTATAATTAAAATAAAATCACTAATACTTTCTCTTGTTTTTTCTTTTATCACTGAAGTTCATTTTTCAGTAACTCAGACAAGGTCTTCATTTTTATGAAGACCCATGCTGACCTCTAAATATCTGATTTTTTTCAGTGAGTGTTTATGCCCATCTGGTTTGAATTTAGCATTCTTATGAGTCATTTCACTTTGATAGGAACACTATGCTATACAAAACTTCTTTTAATATTTTAACATTTTAAATCAAACACTGCATAGTGCATTACCTAAGCCCCGCTACAATTATGGAAACCGGTGGGTTACTTTTCTTCATCGGACATTGCGTTTGCTCTCTTTGTGAAATAAATGTTGCTCATAGTAGAAAGGTCTACAAAGCACATGTGTTCAAGTGTTTTACCGTCTTTTGCTGCCACATCCTTTCCCAGACTTAATAACAGCCTTTTTGGAAACAGCCTCAGTAGAGGAAGGATGAGTGATTCTATAGGAAGTAAGGATGTTCAGCACTTCCTTACATCTGACATTTAACCCAGGCAAAAGTGCTATATTTATTTTTCTATCAACACTGATTTTATTACTTATTATGTTCTTACTACATGCATTTCCTGATGTTAAAGATATAACCAACTCTTTTGGGCTCTTTCTTTTTGTGCAGGGAAGCTTTTAAATAGATATTTTAGGAACTTCTAAGCGATTTGAAAAAGAAAGGGAAGGAAAAAAGTTATAAGCAAGCCATTAAAAGTATCGTGTTGTAGAGACCATTCTATTTCAAAATAAGATCTGAGTTTGCCGGTGTGTTTCGTTGAGTTATAACTGAATCATCACATAAAATAGAATGGGTCAGTTCCAACTGGAAAACAAATGGAATATTTTAAAGTATTATTTGTTTGCATTAAGTGGAAACATGTTCTAACAAGTTCAGACTCCACTTCCTTTCTTGACTATTTAAATACATTTTAGCTCTTAAGAAAATAGAAAATAAAATAAAAAATTGATGTTTTCTCTGAGACCCCCAACTAAAAGAGAATTAGTTTCTGAGTAAGTATGAGTGAATTCCTTTAAACTGGATGAAAATTACAGTATGTGATATGGGAAAATGCAAGAAGTTCTTTTTTCCATAAACACAAACTGTTTAAGCACTCACTTATTTTAAACAAATGCTTAGCGATTTTAGAACTTATGTGTCTTCCCATGTACATACAAATTAGACTGCCACTTAAGTCTTTTCCCAGTTTATGGCCCTATAATTTCTTTCTTTGAAGGGTCCGATTCTCCTCTCGCTTCTGTCAGGGTAAGTTGGGATTCAAGTAACAAAAGAGGGGACCTAATCTTCAGGTGATCTTCAGCAGACAATGCATAGCCACACCATGAGGATGGAGCTTCATGAGGATTCAAAACAATCATTTTTTTTATACCCGTATGCTGGGGTATATTTTATGTTGACGAGGGCAGCAGAGCAGCTAATGTGCTTTAAGCAAGACTTACTCACTGCAACAAAGCAAGTTTTTCATTGCTATGCGGATCAGTCGTTGTGTCTGTTTTATTTTGGTTGCATTTTAGGTAGGATTTAAAAAAGGATAGGCCCATTAATAGAGGTTGAAATATAGTCCCTTCTTTTTTATCATTCACATCCAGCCTGGAACATGAAGAATACTTTTGTAGCTCACATTAGTCACATTATCGTGATGGAATAATGAAAGAAGAAAGAATTTATTTTTAAGTACAGTTCAGAGATGTAGTGTTGTTGGACTGATGTCAGAATACCACACTTTTTAAAAATACTTAACCTTCATCAGTCAGGCAGATAAATACTAAAGACCCTTTCTAATCCATTGAGGATGTTATGCTTTTCTTATCTTTTTCAGAGCAGATAATGGAAAACTTCAGCCTTGTTAAGAAATCTGGAAATATTATATTATAGAATGTCCTGGTTTCAGCTGGGACAGAGTTAACTTTCTTTTTAGTAGCTGGTACAGTGCTGTGTTTTGGATTTAGTGTGAGAATGATGCTGATGGCATGCTGATGTTTTAGTTGTTGCTAAGTAGCGCTTATCTTAAGCCAAGGACTTTTCAGTTTCCCATGCTCTGCCAGCAAGCAGGTGTGCAAGAAGCTGGGAGGGAGCAGAGCTGGGGCAGCTGACCTGAACTAGCCAAAGGGCTATTCCATACCATGGAATGTCATGCCCAGTATATAAACAGGGGGGAGTTGGCTGGGAGGCGCGGATCGTGGCTCAGGAAACTAACTGGGCATCGGTCAGCGGGTGGTGAGCAATTGCATTGTGCATCACTGTTTTTTTAACTCCCCCCCCCTTCCTTTTTTTTGTTGTATTCTTTTTCATTACTATTATTATTATATTTCATTATTACTATTGTTAGTGTTATATTTTACTTTAGTTATTAAACTGTTCTTATCTCAACCCACGAGTTTTACTTTTTTTTTTCTTTCCTTTCCTCCTCCTCACCCCACTGGGAGGGGGAGGGGGAAATGGCTGCGTGGTGCTTAGTTGCTGACTGGGGTTAAACCACGACATAGAATTATAATTTTGCCAATTTTTAGTAATAATTTTTCACAGATTGCTGAATTTTGTTTACTCCATTTGCAAAGACAAAAAGCAAAATACTTTCACTCATTTGCTCAGTATATGTATACTGTGGTGACTGTTCATTTTCACAGGAAGGGTTCTAACATGTAATAGACATAAGAAAAATCCATCACATCATAGTCATATGCATGTATGCTCTCTGTCACTTTATTTGTGAGGGATTAGGGAGAGGTAGTGGAGAGGCTGTCCTTGTGAGTATGCCAATTATGAGGGCTGTTAAGCAAAACACATTTTGAAGGTCTGACATTTTTTTGAATAGCTTAATGCAGGTAGTCTATTCCTTTTGGACATACCAAGTGCGCAACAGTATCTAAGTATCATCCACAACTAGCAAAGCACAGAAAAATGTCCCCACAGAAAATCATTCTATTGCTGACTTTTTATTTAATTTCCAGTGTATAAAGGTAGAAACAGGACAGGCTTGCAGTTAAGGCACTGATCCGAAATGCTAAAGAGTGGGCTCAGTTCCTGATTCTGCTACAAGTATCTTCCCTGCCACAGTGCGTGCTATTTGGGATACAAGTACGCCCTGTGGCAGGTCCACGTCTGAGACCGAACCCCTTTTGCATTGACGTTGTATGGATGCAATGCCATGCTCAGGTGCTTTACTTTAGTAAAACTGGGGAGAAAAGTTAGGCTCTTGCTACTATGGATGCTGATGCAAGCATCCACTGACCCACAGTTTGGATGGGGAGGACATACTCTGTTATCCCAGCTGCCTTCATGGTGACAGCAGGTAGCCAGCCTTGGGCAGGGGAATCGGCTGAGAGACCCTTTCCAAATGTGTCCCGGGTACTTTCTACAGAAGCAAACAGGATTCATAGGCAGCTGCTGCCCAAGCTGTCCCTACAGCTCTGAGCGTACGCCACAGGACGGTATGGACACCCTGCGCCTCAGGCTGAGGGGGCTGTGGTCCTCACCTGGCTCAGCAGGGCCTGGGACCCTGACTGGCTGGGCACGGGTTATGCTGTTAAATTTGGTTGAAATTGTGCAGAAGTTGTTTGTGAGGAGACTGACAGCAGATGGACAGTGTGGTTGCATAAACCTAGTTTCCTAAGGCAACTGGGTTAAGAAAGGAGGATAATAGCACTTCCCGACCACACGAGGATGTTGTGAGAATAAAAACATTGCTGATGGTCAGGTGCTCAGGTGTTACAGGGATGGAGACAATGCAGATTCCTAGACAACTAAATTAATTTTAGCATCTTTCCTTCCTCTTTGAAGTTGTGTACTACAAATGGTTACTTATGGACATATCTCTGGAGCCAGTGGCTCTGCTAATACAGACTGTGTATGAAGGATCAGCAATGAATGAGGTGGGAAGAGATTCAGATTTTGTCTGCTGAGACGCTAAACGCGTGTGTGGCAAAACACAAGAATTTCTACTTATTTTTCCGTGAGTAGAGTATGTTTACATTACAGCACTAATCCCTTTCTCCAGAAAGAGCATCAATTGAAAGCAATCAAATACACTTTTTATGTTTTTAATTGTAGTGTATTTCCTTTCCTTGAATTTCAAAAAATTGTGTCTAATAGTGGGAACAGCTTTGCAGTTCAAAACAGAAGCAGGTTTGAGCCTCAGCTGTACACAACAGGTTGCTCTTTCTGAACAGAAAGGTAAGCAGCAGTAAATCGTTAAAGCTCAGGTTCATGAGGAGCCCAAGCACTTCCAACAGGAATCAGAAAGAATTTGGGAAGCTGTTCCAAGGCTGAGAGCCTCAAATCTGCCGCTCCTCCACTGCCCGGTGCTGCAGGGGATGAAACTCTGGAAGCGCTTCAGTTCTCCATTTCCAAACCCCAGGCAGGGGTAGCTCGGCTCCTGCGCACGGGGAAGGCAGCCTCTGAGAGACCTGGGCACGCGGGTGTCTGCCTTGGACTGAAGGTCTACTGGGACCCGTGGAGGAGGTATTTCTCCTTGTCATATTGTGCCTAACAAAACAGGTCACTCACTAACCCAGCAACAGCTCTTTTAATGTCCAACGGCAGCAAGATGAGGAGAGCAATGTGCCGCCCTGTGCTGGCTGTCCTGTGGTTACCCTCTGCATGCGAGGTGGGGCTAATCCCCTGATCAATTTTCCACGTACTCTGCCCTTGCTGGGGCAACCCCTGTTGCTTAACAAAAATAGAAATTACTTGGCCAGGAAGAAAAAGCTGGTACATCTTTGTGCTCCTCAGGGTGGAGGAATCCAGGCATCTGCTCCAGCATCTTTTTATACATCTTACCTAATGGCTTCTCCATCTACAGGGGGGGTAGGAGCCTGGGTGGCTGCAGGCAGACAGGGAAATCGAATTTGGATCTCCCACATGTTGGATGAGCACTGCTGCCACTGCATTACTGTATAAAGAAACATAGCTGCCCCTGCCAGCTGGCTATTAAGGGCATAAAAAAGTAGGCTTGCCCTGCTTTTGAAGGAGAGAGGTTAGCCTCCGAGCTCAGAGGAGAGGGAGCTGTGGCATGCACCTCTTAAACCCTCTTTCTCCTCAGTGTGGGTTTTTCTGGAGCATCTCCAAAGACCACTAACTCCCCTCACGTGCTGGAGGTCAGCACCCAGGGAAAAGGTCCAGACTCCTGTATCCATAACAGGCATCTCAAATTAGGTGGTGCAAGCCCTGGCACACGGTGATTTGGCCCTGCAGTGTCTATGTTTGTTTAAAGAGCCATATGCTGAGCCAGATCAGTGCCTATTGCATTAGTCATAACAAGCTTTCAAGATTATAAATGGGGAAAGTGCTGAGTAACTTGTGATTCAGCCTTATTATGATTTCTAAGTACATATTACTAATACACTCCCTGCTATTACACTACTTCCCCCTCGATTTGACACCTACACCCGTTCCCCGTACAAAGCCAGAGCTGAGAAAGCTCCACTTATGTTCAGTAGCTGGTAGGAAATGTGAAGTTGGCTCATCCTCCACTCAGCATTTCTATCACCCTCAAAAACTCCCTTGTTTTAAACTGTTTACTCTATGCCGAGATGTTTTCTTTAGAAAATAGTAGTGACAGAAACCAGCCAGTTTAAGGCAAAGCTGCAGGTTCTGCATCCGCTGTATGTAGAAATCAGTATTTTTTGCCTTTGTATTTACCATGAGTTATCCGCAGGATTTTTAAGGAAGAGTGAAAATTGAGCCATCAGGTGGTTTCTGTGGTAGATGCTTGAATGTTTTATACATAAAAAAAAAGAAAACTTTGTTTCTTTTGGCATTATCTTAGATGAGGTTAATGGTGGGTGGAGGCTTCCCGGGAAGGAAATGTGTAGGGGTAAAAAATGAAATTGTGGTGGGCCGCCACCCTGTAGGGCCTTGGTGGAAACCCTGAATAATTATCTGAATGTTTTGGGTTATGGAAGTTTGGGTCCTCTTCAGCTGAGGTTTTGCAGAGAAGCAGAATGTTGCAGAAAAGCCTGTTTGTGCACCTTTCCGTTGGCAAGAAGAGCACCGTCCTGTTTTCCCCCAAAGAGGGCAGACCCTTACTCACTGGAATTCCATTTGATCAACTTTACTTACATTGAGACATCTGTTATGCGAAGGAAGGTCTCTGTTGAAGAAAGAAATGTTATTTCTGTGGTAAGGACCTGCGGGCCTGAAGTGCTGGGGGAGGCTGGGAGCAGCGATGCCAGGCTCAGAGGGGTTCCCAGCGCCCAGAGTCATGCTTGTTCTCCCTAAATGGGGCTGTGGCAGCTCCCAAAATTGGAGGCAGAGCCCTGTGGCTCCCTCAGCAGTTGGCAGGAGGAGAGCAGCACCCGCAACCCCTTGCTTCGCCTTCTCCCGCTTTCTCTCCAGGGGCTGTCAAGGGACACTGAATTGACCAGGCTCCTAATTTAGGCACCTCAGTTAAGCACCTGAAATTAGAAGGGATGAGTCTGGGACCTGAAGTGCAGATTACATCTGTGACAGCAACCTGAGAAGTTCCTCTCCCTCCTCCGCAGCTCCATTGAACACCCAAGACCCCAAATTTTTCTGGCGTGGTCCCAGTTTGGGAGCTCCAGTGCATGGCTGGAGATGCTGCCAGTTTGGCATCACGCTGAAAAGTCAGTGCAGTGGTATAGGTGAAGCCCTGGGGATGCTGAGGTGGACACCACAGTAGTCACACGAGGCAGGGGACAGAGGAAGGTTGCGGGTGCCCAGGCCGGAGCTGCATTGGGAAACCTGCTGACCATGGACGTGGGCAATGCCACGTCTGCAAAAGTGAGATTCAGCAGATAAAAGCAATTTTTAGGCATAAGCACCATAATAATCGTGGGTTTCTCTGGAAACACTGGTGCTGTTTGTCCCCATTGGCAGAGTGGCTTGGTGGCTTGCCCAGAAAGGAGGGAGATGCATGCTCCAGGTGCTCCTTGGTTCAAGGGACTTGAAACTTCAGCTTCTGTAGCCAGGTGAGTACTTTGGCCACCAGGTTTAGGCTATACTAGAGCACAGCACCCCGCTGAAGCTGCACAGAGATGTGCAAACGTCGTGGATCTGGAAGAAGATCCTGCTAAAGAGAGCCTATGTCTCTAATCTTATGGTGAAGGGTCTTGACTGGAAGCGGGGGAACCTATTTGTCTGGTTCCTGCTTTCAGGCCTCTTTATAAATTTATTTCAATCTGTAGATAAAGACAAAAACAACATAGGAAGCAGGGCCTGGGACGCACCCTCTTTCTTCCACCACTCCTCCTGCACCACATCCACTCAGCCGAGCCAAGCACTGGCCTGAGGACACCAAGCAAAAAAGGTCCATTGGGAAAGGAGGCACAGGGATGCCTGTTCTTCTCCTTGAATCCAGACAGCCTCGGTGAGGAGAGAGACACCTGCACAGCGTGCTCAGCACCACCTTGCACACTTTAGGAAGACTTTTCCCAGCTACAGTCTCCCTGGGAGCTGGGAGTAGGTCCTTATCTCCATGGCAGACTGGCGAGGTGTGCTGAGATCCTGGCCAGGGATTAACTCTGGGCCACCCCGGTGGGGTAGGTGCTGACTTTGAATGGAGATTAATTTCACGCCTTCACCCACGGTTTGTAACCACAGTGGAAAGGGCCATCAGCTCTGCTGTGTATAGTCAGTATTGTACCTTGCAAGAAGAATACAATCAGCTGAAAAAGACCTTCCCAATGTCTGTTAAATGCAGACAAAAGAAGACACGAACAAAAATAAAAATTACAGAAGAAGAGCTAGGGGCAGTGACTCATTTGGAGCAAATCCATGCAGCCCTCGAAGGCTTTTAGTAGTATTGCTCTGGTATGCAACTGCTGGTGACCTGGGGGTGGGAGTGCATGGCGCAGGTCAGGGTAAGCAAGAGGTGGTGCCTGAACCCTGTGTGTTAGCAGGTATGTCTCCTACATGATATCAGTCGCTTCTGCAATTCAGACAGACTGAAATGGTCACTATTTCCTCTGAAAAATGAAAGCTTTCCATTTCATAATTTTCATTTCACTTTCTTCACACGTTTGGATATTTTCCAGTGCTTCCTGGTAACTACCATTATAATGCTGTTTCGAACAGAGACTTGCGTGAGTCACTGTGCTGCCAAATTTAGAATTCATCCTAGAAATGCCCAGGCTCTTCTTTCTACTCTTTCTCCCAGTCCCTTGGGCATTACACAAGCTTCCTCAAGATTTTATCCTGAGGTCCTCACCATACCATCTGACCTCCTGGTGAAATCTAGTTATTACAAAACATCTTGACCTCTGAGAGGTTAAGCAGGCAAGCTTACACTAAATCCAGAGACATTTGGGTAAGCGCTTTCTGACAAAAACAGTTTTACGTATTTGCAGTTCAAGGTCTGGTTGGAAGTGCCGTTCATAGAAAACAGAAAGGCAAGAAATTCACATTTAGGAGTGGAAGGTTCACAATCAGGTTAAGGATACAGAATGGAAAATAATGTTAATGGTCTTAAGCGTTATTGTCTAAAGAATGTTCTCTCCCATAATCAGTTAGTTGTGTGCCTGTGTGGTACAATTTGACTATTTAAAGTTTGTGTCTCTAATCCTGGATGAGATTATTTTCTGTATTACGGGAGCGATCAGAGAGCATTTTTGGAACTATCTGTGATAATAAGGTAAGCCTTCGTGCCTGTGCTCTTCCAGGATTGTGGCCAGAGTAGTTGGAGGTGCAGAGTACTGCAGGTCTTCAGGAAAGCTGTGTCTGTAGCCTGCTTCCTTCCCTCTTTGCTTTTTTGGAGGACATACCACAAGGCTCATGCTGTAGAACCAGCTTCAGCTGGAAGCATCCTTTCCATAGATGCAATTTGTACAAGGTTTTGGCACCCTTATCTGCAAAATAATCAAAATTATGGACAACTTACAGACTGTGTACTCAGCTGGGCATCCAGAGCTCATCCTGATGATAAGCTATATCCATCAAAGGGATTTGAGGCTCAGCCCTGCTAATTGTGTTGCTCTTTATCTTACCACTTTATTTCCCCTGGCTTTTCTTCTGTATGGTAGGAGTCATTATGGCATTTTTTGGACTTGTGCAGGAGTCACAGATCTATTTTTTCCCACTCTAGTGTTACACCTATAATGTAATAAGAACTGCAGTCTTGTTTGAATTACCATTGTGTTGCATTTGGATGCTGTTGTGTCTGGTGGTCAAGCACTGGGAAAAGTAGCTCATAATCTGTGAAACACATGAACTACATTCCTGCGACATTTAGAAATACTTGGCAGAGAGAGAGTGTTGACTGAAAGGGAGCAAGACACCGTTACCTTCCCTTGTAGTTCGCTTTGTGTTATGGTGGCTAAGAATGCTGTTGCATAACAATTTTTAACTGTATTTCTTTCAGGTGAAGAGGCCAGTTGCTTTAGCATAATATTCCTTTTTTTGTGCAGAAAGAACATATTCATCACCACACACCACTGCTCATTCCCCAGTATGTAACTGACAGCTCGAATGGAGAGAACCTCCTGAAACTCACTGCAGGTAAAGATGACTGATCCTTTACTAGAAAGACCTTGACTGGGCTCTCAGGTTTTATTACCTATTACAATGTTTATCCTCTGGGAGATCAATTTCTTGAATTGAAAAATGTGGCAATATAATAACCAATACTACAGCTATAAACATATCTTTTCCTTGCTGAGGACAGAAAAGAAAACAAACGTTACATTCTATACTAAGCTCCACTAAGACATTTTTAAATATGAAAAGGAATAACAAATCGTAAGTGGGAAAATGGCAGAACTTAATACAGAGCTGAACACTAGTGAACACTCTGTCAACATGTCAGACTCTCAACTATCCAAGTCTTGGTGAGTTTATTTAGCCATAAGAGCTTCCTCCACATGGAGGGTATCAAAGGAAGCCTTGAACCCTCACATATCTCCGTGCACACTCCTACCAAGCCCCATAGGACGTGACAGGATACATCCTCACGTCACACCATAAAAACAAGTCTGACGGGCTGCAATGCAGCGTTCTTGTTATTTTGGGCACTGTGATCAGAAAAGCCACCGAAAGCTACCGTTATGACATGGTGCCCAGGGAAGCCCTGTGCCAAATACTTTGTGATAGGGCTAGAGCATGTCAGATGTGAGCAGTCTGCAGCAGCTCACCCAGGAACCAGGCTTTCCCCACTGTGGTACCCAAGGCTGCAGTAGCTGTGGGTAGCTCCTGATAATTTCTAACCTAAAGTAGTGTCTGCCTTCTGCTTGAGGAAGTCACGGGTCTCAGAGGTGGGATGGACTCAGGAAACTGTATGTTCATTCTTCTATTGAAGCTCTGCATTTATTTCCAGCCAACTACTTATAGGTGATACTACTGTGTGATAGGTAGTAGCTATAATAGCATATATATATTAATTTATGATAGGTATATGATAGGTTTAATATCTGTGTCCTTGTGAAAGCCAGAAGCAGAAAGCCTCAGCACCTTGCTTATTCCTAAAGGACACACACTTCAAAATGGCTTTTCCTGTTACCACTTTCTTTTAAATGGTTAAACTTGCTCCTCAATCGCGCAATGATTTGCCTGTGGTCCAGCTGGCAGGTAGCTATCAGCAGTCCTCGGGGAATCAGCTGGCAATGCAGACCCTGTTTACCTCTGGACAACGGCCCTTGTGACCATGGACCATACCATTGTCTGACAGATTTTATTATCCAGGGTGAGACAGAGGCTTAATCTGAAGGATGAGACGATGTCAGTTCAGGTGATGAGGTGTCTCTATGCTGAACTGGTAGTGGGAGGGAGAGGGAAGGGACAGGGCTATGGACCTCTCATCATTCCTCTCCTACTAACATACACCAACTATTCATATTGGTTTTGTGTTTTCAAACAAAAACATGACTTTTTTTAAAAAAAAACCCTGTTATTAAGGAGGATAAAAAGATAACTATCTTTGGGTAGAAAAGAGACTAGTAATCTCACAGCCTACATTATTGTACATATTCAATACCACCTAAATTGCGCCAAATGGCTAGAAGAAAGCTCTGTTTATCCTCACACAGTGGTTAAGATCTCCTTGTCTCAGGGCTCCATAGCTGTGGGCTTCAGGGGCCAGCTCTGGTAACAGGGGTGTAACACTCACTGCTATGTTTAAGAGCATTTGTTACTGGGGATTAGTAGTTTTCCCATAGCACCCAGGAGCCCCGGCCACGGAGCAGAGCCCTGTTGTGCTCGGAGCTGCACAAATGTGCGGTGGTGTTGTCTTTGTAATGTTTCAGCTTGATCCAAAAAAAAAAAAAAAGGAGCCTGTGGGAGGAAGGTTTGTGTTGGCTGTAAACCAACACGTGCACAGTTTAATAACATACATCTATGTTCAGTGATTTCAGCTCTTATCTTTTAATTAGAAGCTATAGGACCCTAACCCAATTTTAAATGGCTTACAAGTGCAGATTTTATAGTCTTACCTTTTATTTTCTTTGTACTGAGGTGAAGCAGTGAGAAAAATCACTGTTAAGGAAAAAACCCTTGCAGTAACTATTATTCCTCAACAGATTTTAAGTTTTTCTACCAGCTTTGAAGCTGCTATTTCCAGGTCTCCCTTAATTAATCCTGGGAACAGAAGGATTTGACAAAACTGTGTTTTGCCAGTTTGAGAAGCCCTATCCTTACGAGGTCTTCAATTACATTAATTAATTAGTCTTATATAATTCAATTCACACAGCTGAATAGACCTAATTAAAAATAAGTACATTTACAAGCTATCTTGTTACGACAGCATTAAGGGTAATGAGTTCATTAAGCTCCATGTGAAGACATTATCAGGCTGAGGGTACAGACTGCAACATGTTGAAGACACTCGCCTCAGAGGAAAGGAGGCTCTGCCAACAGAGATAGCCTATCTGCACCAAAAGCATTTACTTCAAAGATCATAGATAACACTGGAGGGCTTAATGAGGGTATATTTTTAAAATGTAAATAGGAGGATCTAGTGGGCACATAAATTGCATAACACTCATCGTATGCCCTCCGCGCTGGCTTATGGAAGAAAAGAGGGTTAAAGTTAGCAGGTTACGTCGCTCCCCCTATTTCAAAGGGGTTTTCTGCTTGTAGATCAAGTCCTGTTAGTACAGGAGTGCCTGGTTATGCTTACTCATTGAAATAGTATCATAAGCTTGAAATAGCTGCTACACACCCCATTTGTCTGAGTACCCCTTTTCGTGAGATTAGTCCCAAAATGCTCGGCTGGTAACTGGAATAAATAAAAGGTGGCTAGCAACACGGTTGTGCTGCTCTGCTTTTAAAATTGTGAACTTTTGAAAAAACCTCCTTCAGATCGATCACAATAACATAAAAAGCTTTATGGTAATACTGAAAACAGGATTTATTTTATGATATGCAGGACCGATAATTGATTCTTTAAAAGTTTTCTGTATTTTCACATGAAACATTAAAATGTTATGTGCTGAACTGGCACACACAGGAAATTTTTAATATGCTGAAATAAAATGTGCTTAAATAACCCTCCACAATACTCTTGCATTCTTTGCTTTGCTTATATTGAGAACCAGCCGTCACTTTTAAGTTTTAATAAGTTTCATATGTTTTGTAGAGGAACTGTGTTTGGTTAATTCTAACCTTTAATTAGTAGCCTCTGGATTGGTGTATACCCCAGGCACGGGGATGTTATTAGTGTGAACTGAAAGCTATGTGTGTTACTCCATAACAGATCAAAACAAACCTTGTATGCTCTGACAGCATTAAACCCCACTGAGACCTGGTGCAGGATATGGTTTTCCACTTGCAAAAGAAAATTGTAGTTCACAAGCCTTTGCCAGATGTTGTCCCCCTGATACTTCAGCTTCATTACATACCTACCGAGTAGGTGGTCACCTAAGGTAAAGCCAAGTGTGCCCTGTTAGAGCATTTGCCAGACTAAATAATTTCTCCAGGTTTTTATTCTTTTTTTTTTTTTTTTAAAGAACAATAACAACAACAAATATTAAAAGGACGTGCTGGAAAATGGCTGTTTATTATGAATAGGATCCTGTTGTTTTCTGAGAGGAATGCAGACCCACACTCATGATCTCTTATAGAGGGAAGACTTAGAGGCTTACAGGAATCTACTGAGGACTTTACTTCTGCTGAACAATGTCAATACAGAGCATGCTGCACACTAAGTGCTGCAGCAGCATGAAAGTGTGAGACAAACAGAATGAAGAGGGCAGGAGATCTCAATAGAATGCTTTGAAAGTGGACTTCAGAAGGCATTTTTTGTTAAAATTAGAGATGTTCCTGGAACCAAATAGAAGTATCCCCTAAATGAGAGAATAAAGCATATCAGTGGCTGCTCATCCCTGGCATTTTATTAGCATTTAGATAGCTGGCACAAACATATACTACTATTGGACTGTTATCAAATTGTAGCTGATAACTAATAATTTTATAATAAAATAAATAATAATAATAAAATAAGTAATTTTTAACCCAAATTTACTTTGGAGACAGCTTTGGTGACCCTGCCTTGGTGTCTTTACACACTCAGCTGTAAACACAAAAACATCACTTACATGTTGTAAATGTTATTGTAACTTTCGTGGTCCAAGAAGTTCTCCCTGGTCCAAGTTCTCCCTGGCTTCTGGACTTTTTGAGAAGAATTAGATAAACTTTTGACTCTGAAAGCCACAAGGTACTTACGGTATGACTGCTTGAAGCCACAGAAATCTTATCTGCTACCATGGTGGAAACCAGCCTGTGAACGTCAGACATTCAGTGACATACTTACATGATCTATTTTTGACCGGGCCTAATGTAAGCATTGTGATAAAAGGGCAGGTCCTGCCAACAAGTCGGCACATGAAGGAAGTGAAGTGCAAATGCCGGCGGTGCCACACAGTAGTCCTGCACACAGTTTTCCTACCAGGAGCAGCTCAATGGATCTGTGTCTGTAGGCATGGGTGCTCTCCTGCAGGATCAGGCTCGCCTGCACACGAATGGGATTGCTTTATTGATTGTTTTGATGCTTGCCTGAATCATTTCTCAAGAAAACTTCTTTTCTTCTGTAAAATGCTCATGTAGCTTTAGTTCTATTGATGGGCTCCATCAGGAAAGTCAATAGCTGTCATGGAAGTGATTTAAGAGTAGTCACACAGCAAGTCCTAGCTATTTTATTACAGTACACAGAGTGTAATGTTATTTCTTTGTCTAGGAACACCACACTGGTGACCCATTTTGAGCAACTGCCCCATATCTGTCTTTTCACGAATCTTGGAATTAGTGGTATCACCCTCTATGTCTACATAATCGAGGAAAAAATCTTCCCTCTCGTTGGCAGCAAGAGCAAATTATTTTTCTGAACCTGGCTTTTAAGTGCTTCCAGTGCTAAATTTTGTGTGTGAACAAAGCAATAAAATTTGCAGGCCAACCTGAGCGAAGCTTTGAGGTTTGAGAAGAAGTCTGAAAAGCCAGGGTGGTTTTTTCCTCTTGTTTCCCCTCTTTTCCCTTCCTCTTCCTTTTTAATAAACAGACTGAGGCAAATCTTCCAACAGCCTCTGCAACCTACGTCTTTCTCTACAGGTAAACACCACAGGTCATTTCTTTCAAGCACATTATCTTCCAGCGACTAGACTTGGATT
The DNA here is from genome assembly GCF_018139145.2 of Gymnogyps californianus. NCBI lineage: Eukaryota > Metazoa > Chordata > Aves > Accipitriformes > Cathartidae > Gymnogyps > Gymnogyps californianus. Next base: position 180,636,668 of record NC_059471.1, read on the forward strand.
AATCTCTTCTTTAGACAGGTGACTTTCAACTCCTTGACAGAAATCTGAACAGCATAAAAAACCGGTTCTGGTCAAAATTACAGATCAGCTGGAAGTTCACATCCAGTCGCACAGGATTTCCTCTGGAGGACTGAGTGAATGAATGAATGAGAGCCATTTTATTTGTCAATTATGTTGTTTGCCTCCAGAGGATAATAGCCAAGCAAATTAATTAGTGAAAATAAGCCACAAAACCATCAAAACATTCAGGCAAAGCTTCACTCAAACTAACATGTTCAATGAAACAGAAACTTGGACTGGCAGCTCGGTGTTTTTACACTATTTGTTGATTCTACTGACAGCTTTAATCATTGCTGAGCTGACACTCTGGTGGTACAAATGAGTAAATAAAACGTCAGTTTTGCTTACGATGACATTGAACATAACTGTTCAACCTTGACAGGTTTATATTTGTAGACAAGAGAATCATTTCTTTAGACTTTCCTGCAAGAATAACACAGCTAAAATCTGCACAGCTACCACATACATGGCCTGTAACCAATAAAAGTCAGTTATTTTTATTTGCGATTCTTTGACAAAAACTAATGGTGTAATTTTTTTTCCCTAGTCAGAAGGGCAGAGCAGCCGCAATGTACATGCAGCTCCAGATCTCGGAGCAAAAGCCTCACCTCGCTGAAACCGATGGGAGTCTCGCTATCAGCTCCTGTGGGCTCAGCGCCGGCTCTACGCTCGGTTCTAAGGATTACGTGAAACTCCGTGTTTTTCTGCGAAAAATCCTGTGTCAAAGAGGTTCTTTGTTTAAGGCATAACCTGAGTTGTCTGTCAAATGTGGGCCCCGATCCAGCAAAGCACTTAAGCACATGTGTAGCGTTGTTGAAACCAACGGGACTACCACTCACATGCTTAAAGTCATGCGTGTGTTTAAGTGCTTTGCCGGCCTGAAGCCTTGCAGAAGTCCTTTATATCATGTTGATTTCAAAGCACATTTCATTATTACATCACCGTGCTGTTCTTGGCAGGGAATGAATTAATAAATGAGACAAGGAGAGGTCCGGCAGGAGCTGCTGGGGGAGTGGGACATTGCATTCCTTTCAAAACAAGGCTGTGGCAGTAAGTTTTCAGGAGACATGAATCAGCCACGTAGGCAGTTATAAATAACGTGGAGCAGCCGGGCCGGGTGACATACCACTGCAATATGTATATTGCAAGAAGGTATCGATACTGGGTGCTTTGTGTATTTAATCTTCCCACAGACTTGGCATCCACCCACCCTCCAAAGCCAACCGGAGTCTGGTCGGAGGGAGAACGCACTTGCTCCTTTTCTCTCCGCATGGGATTTTAATGCTATTTAACGAGCTGGGATTGTACAACTGGAGAACAGTGCTGTTGTTTATGCCATGCTATTGGCATGCAAGTGCTCTACAGATATATTAAAGCCAAACTGTCTCCCTGAGGACACAGTGGTAAGCATAGGTTTGGGTGGAGAGACGTGCTCACTCTCAAAGCACATGAGCTGAGCTCTCCCAGAGAGATGCTCTGTTGCATCCTCGACCCTGTGGCCACACCTGTGTTGCCTTTTGAGTGCTGGGGTTAAAGCTGAGCTTCTTTCATATGCACAGTCCCGTTCAGATCATGCATTTTGGGAAACTCAGGAACCCGCCACCATGACATGGCTGCGCTACTTCTTACCAGCAGCCAACCTCGCACCCTGTTGCCGGTCGGTTGGCTTGGCAGCCAGGTCCACGCCTGTTGGTGAGGTCTCAGAGCCCACATTGCCACCATGTCATGGCACTGCGCTCGCACTGACAGCTCACCCAGGCTTGCAAGGTGCAATGGGATCCACAGGCAGCATCTACTCAAGTAGGGATGGTGGCAAAAGCCACGTTGGTTTCTCCCCTTGTCATGGTCATGGAAAGCCTGTTTAGGAAGGGAGCAGCTAAATGGAAAAGAAAGAGCACTTTGGGGAATAGGGAAGGAAAAAGAAGGCAGGTGTAGAGGGGACGAGGGAGGAAGAAGAGGAGGAAGAAGGTAGCAAACAATTGTTGTATGAAGGCAATGTCCTGGGAATAGCTGAAGGTCCCTTTTGGAACCTCTCACCAGGAACTACTGAAGTGAGGATGGGGAGGGGGCTGCAGCCATGCTCAGCCGTGAGAGCGAAAGCATGTGCTCCATGCTGCGGGAAGAGGGTGCCAGGGGGGGAAATCTGGGAATGGAAATTTGGTACCAGAAAGCATCTGGCCTGTTGTTATCTGAGAAAGGCATCAGTGCCCCTTTTGCTTGGCTGGGATTGAGTTAAATACGACTTGTATTGATCACAAGAATAGGAGTGAACAACAGAAGCTATGGAGCTTTCAGAATTATCTTCACACACAATAAAATATAGACAAATAGCACAAGTCTAGTACTTCTTCCCTTGGAAAGTTTCTTTCAAGGAAGCCACTGTGCTACAGATACTGACAAGCAGCTGGAAGAAAAAACTTCCAGTACCGTGGAGGCCAGTGGGAAGAGGGGCCAAGCTCCCTGTCAGAGCCTCAGCTCCATATGCCTTTCTGTTGAAATCTGCAAAACCTTGGTAGGAAGGACAAGGGATTGCTTTATCATTTCATCTCAGAATTCTAGCAGTTTGGCCCCGGTTTTCATTTTCTTGCACTCTTTTGATTTGTTTGCTTATTACCGATAGATTATTTTAATGCCATTCATGACCAGAATACAACAGATCACATAATTAAATTTAAACAAAGTAAAACCAACTATGGTTTTCTAGTCTGAAAAGGGGCATGATTTAGATTATTTCCTTGAACTAGGACCCAATGTCCCCTTTGATGAAAGTTACAGGAAAGCTCGCAGCAGCAGCTTAAACACACACTGCCAAGCTCACAACAGAGAAGGAGCACTCGCACACTTTCAAAAGGATGTTTTGCATCCTGTTATTCCAGCAGCACGCGGCATTGCTGTTATCATGGAGACTGAATTGCTGCTTTTCGTGGGAAACCTCATTTAGAGATGGGCTATAATCACCTTTTCTGATGCATACGTTGCACAGGGCTGGGACTTGATACAAAATGAGGACCTAATCCAAAGTCCCCTGTAACCAATGGTAAACTTTCTGTGATTTCTCTGGGATTTGGATCAATTTCTCTGCCTGTAATTGCTGATATAGGAGGAATGTTATTTTTGCTGTGGTACTTGCATTAAGAACCAGAGCTATCATTTGATCAAGCTTGTTGCAATATGTTTGCTAGCAAGAGACTTAACTTCTTTGAAGGATTTAAATCTGCTAAACCATCTGGGAAAGCAAAGATAATGCAAAATGTAATTTTAATGTATGTAAATGTAATGCAAAATGTAATGTTAATCAATGTCAGAAGTGAACCACTTTTTACAATCTGATTCTTATCTGCAATTCTTACGAATAATGTACTACAGCTTTTACATTTCTTGTTTTAGGACAGCTACTTCCCAATGATTCTCCTTTTAAAAACGCTTCAGGAGGGAGGCAAGAAAAAGAAGAGCTTGTGATAATACACTGCAGGATACGTGTTATGTTCCCGATGCCTGCCACGTTCAGCTTATCTCTGTGTGTGCCGTTCTGGTGCGGCTGTGGCTGTGCTGGATAAGGAGTTATCCCTCCAGCCTGGCCCCTGCAGTTCATTGCTGCCCTCCCGCAGAGGGCAACTCCAACAGATGGGGGTACCTAGCTTTTTCTTAGCTCGGCAGATCTCCTTTTGAGCAATTTCAAGTTGTGGGTCCTGGCTAGTGCGGGCTTCTGTCTGGAGCAGCTTTAGGAGCACTCCCCAAGCAGGAGCTGCCTCCTGCAAGTGATGAGGACCTTGGTCCCATGTCATCATGCTTTGCCACCCCCATGAGCTCCTTGGCCATGGGTTGCCTGCACGGGGCGTTATCCGTCCTGGAGCTCGCTGGTGAGACCAACTCCAGCTACAGCTGCAGGCAGGGCTACGGTGACGACCGCCGATCAAGCTGAGCCTGTGGTGGTCTCACCAGGCAAAAGGTCAAAGATGCCAACAAACTGCACCTTTTAAAAATCGCTGAGATATCTAACCCCTGCCACCAGGGAAAAGTTAGATGTGAAAAAATACCTTGGGATCCTCACAGGGGTTTTAATGCTCTGCATGAGTTGAGCCAAGTGGCTCTATTCAAGAAGGGTGCCTGGACATTAAGGTTAGAGGAAGGAAGCGTTAATTTAGGTAGGGGATGTCAGTGCATGGACAGGCTGTGGATAAAATTGACAGCACCTCCCAGAAAGAATTGGTTGCTATATAGCAGTAGAAACTGGGGAGGGCAGAGGTCTCCTGGGGGAGGAGGGAAGGAAACTCCTGCAGCCTGCAAAACGCGCTGGGGCAGGGAGCAGGGGAGCACCTGGTCACTATTTACCGCTTTTCTGCGCTCTTCTGCCCTCTGCTCCATTTGCTGTAAGCGGTGATGGTGTTTATCGCTTTTCAAAGATGGCATTTCTTCTGCATGACACTATTTACTCTGGGTGTAGGAGGAGGTGACCCACTGATTATCCTAACGGACCGAAGGAGCAAAAAGTCAAGTTTCAAGCTATTGCTGTGACTTAAGAAACATGCAAGGCTTTTGCCTCTGGACATAATCAAGTCAATGTGTTCAGTATTGGTTTATGCTTAAAAAGCAAAGTAAAAGCAGATGAAGTGTATTTATAGGCTCATCAGCCAATGAATGGATGAAAAGGAAAAAGAAATTAATGGGAAAATGTCAGCCAGGATAGAGGAGGGACTCACTGTGAAGTTCATGTCCAGACCAACAATTTGGAGTTAATTACAAAGACCAGGGTATCTTGATTTACAGTAGAAGAAAAATTGACACTTTATCAACTCTGAATTTAAAAATAAACCAGTAAAAATAGCCTAGTGCGAAGGAGATCCTTTTGCCAGACTACCTCAGGCTGGGAAAGGCTAAGGGGCACTTAGGTCTGGCCACTTGCAAATGTGTGGCTTTGATTTGAAGCTCAAAATCTTAAATAAAAAAGGGAACATAGAAAGCAATGTTACAACAACAAAGCCTAGGCTCCTTTATGCTCCCCAGCTTCAGATAAACCTGGGTATAACTCTGAGAGCGATGAAGAGGAAAGAAAAGTGGAGGAGTAAAATACCACTTCTCTCTGTGCTTTTCTGCTCTGCTGAAATTGCTGCTTTTTGTGTAGGCAAAAATCTCATATTTAAAAGCTATTTTCGGCAACATGAAATACAGGGACAAGCAGAAAGAAACAACAGCCTTGTTAATTGAAATGTGAGGGCAGGCTAGTAACACAAGATATGATCACTGAACCATCCCTCTTTTAAAAATGATTTAGGGAGTTGAGAAGAAGACTTTACATTTCATAAAAATCTCATTGTCTGATCTAGTCCAGTATTTAAGAGAAAGGGATATGAGGAAAGCAGCATAATGAAACCCAGCCCAAGGAGGCCAGACTAGAACAAAGGAGTTGCTGTTGATTTCGTGTCAAGCTTTGCCACGGTTTGACTGTGTAATCTGGAGCAAGTCTTTACGTCCATGCTGCCATCAAAGGTGTGATTGCAGCTCATATAATCATGCCCTCGAGCTCTCTTTGCATCAGTTTAGCCATCTGTACCAGAGCCATCATACACTTTCACCTCTTTTAAGGGCTGTAGCAACGACTGACGTAATCCGAGTTTGCAAAAGCTTTTGTGGTCTTCTGACGAAAAGCATGGAAATGCAAGACACTGTAATATTTCTGCTCATTGAGCCCACTGATAGAGGCATGTGTCTTGCCGCTGGAGGAATCCTTTAATAAAACAAAATCCATTGCTTATCCACTTTCTTCTGGCTGCAAAACTATTGCTGTGAATTGACGCAGGCTTAAAAATGTAAGCCAGAGCACAGAACTGAGCAATAATACACATATATGTTCTTGGCAGTGCCTTGATGCAGATCATGACCATGATCTCTTTGACGAATGTATATTATTTAATGGTCTCATCCAGTGTTGATTTAAAAAAGAACGAATTGGAATATTTGTGCTCAAATGAAAACTAGGGGAAGATGACTCAAAACCAAACTGTTCTTTTAATTCTGGTAGATCTCAGGGCTAGAAACAGCCCCTTGAAATGACTTTAAATGAGCCCAAGTGGAGTTTACACACTGGTGTTCATAATACAATTCATATTCCAGAAAAGCAATAACGGAGAACACACGCACAATAGAGGCTCAGTGCACAAAGCTTGCAACGTATAATTTGTGAGGAATATTTCTTTAAAAATGTAGAGCAGGAGTATCACTTATCGTTCCCACATGGAACAAGTGGTGAAAAGGTTGTGGAAATCATTTTTATTGTTATCATATGTTTTCCCTAAATGTTGCTATAGGAGTAAACCTTTTTTGGTATTACTTACAATATGCTATTGTTTGACATCCAACATTACACTTATGTTTGAATAGCTTACCCTTGTAGCATCCTTCTTTTCCTTTGTTGATTAAGTCTGAGATAAATATACCATTGTTTTCATGAAGACTTAAAAACTATTCAGTCTCCTGCTGGATGACTGAATATTAAAAGAATGGCAGGAGCAACCTTAGTGGAATAACCCACTCAGTTGCTCTTCAGACTGAGGGATCCAGCTTCGATGCTCTGATCTAGTTTCCTTCAATTCCTGTGCCCTAGGATGGTGCACTGGCTGAGGTATAGTGTCAGGGTTGCCACAGAATCACAGGATGACTGAGGTTGGAAGGGACCTCTGGAGGTCATCTTGTCCAACCCCCCTGCCCAAGCAGGGCCATCTAGAACAGATTGCCCGGGACTGTGTCCAGATGGCTTATGAATACCTCCAAGGATGGAGGTTCCATAACCTCTCTGGACAACCTGTGCCAGTGCTCGGCCACCCTCACAGTGAAAAAGTGTTTCCTCATGTTCAGGAGGAACCTCCTGCGTTTCAGTTTGTGCCCGTTGCCTCTAGTCCTGCCACTGGGCACCACTGAAAAGAGCCTGGCTCTGTCTTCCTTGCACCCTCCCTTCAGGTATTTATATACATTGGTAAGATCCTCCCTGAGCCTTCTCTTCTCCAGGCTGAACGGTCCCAGCTCTCTCAGCCTTTCCCCATAGGAGAGATATTCCTGTCCCTTCATCATCTTTGTGGCCCTTTGTTGAGCTCTCTCCAGTATGTCCATGTCTCTGTTTTACTGGGAGCCCAGATCTCAACGCAGTGCTCCAGGTGTGGCCTCACCAGTGCTGAGGGAAAGGATCACCTCCCTCAACCTGCTGGCAACAGGAGGCATTTATTACCATCAATGTTCCTTTTGACATAATTCAGCATCTAGAGGGTTTCCAGTGTTTTAGTGTTCTCACAGCCATCTAATTTTCTAATTTGGTCTCCTGATCACACCTAGAAAAAGAGCATATTCTGGATCCACTGATACTCAGGCAAACAAGTCCACCACTGGCAAAAGAAATACCTCTTAATCTAGAAAACTTAATCGGGAGGGGAAAGGGAAACAGAATTTCTAGAGAATTTTCTAGGGGAAGCCCAGCCTGTGCAAGCAAGATGGGCAGCGTCCATCATCCACAAAAAAGAGTCCGTGATTGCTCAGCACCGGGTCAGGACATCCATTGGTGGAGCACAGCCGGGACCTCTCCAGCCTGGCAGCTGCCACGGTCTCCTGGCCGCTGTGGGTTGGTGCAAGGCCCAGAAAACTTTAATAAATTAGCCCTGCTGGAAAGAGCAAGTGGAGGTGAGGCGATAAATGTTTTCACCAGTCATCTCAGAGAGAGGCAGTGCAAGCCAAAGGGAGAGCGACCTGGTACACGGCCCTACCGAGGCCTTTTTACCCCTCTAGCCCTCCTCCCTTCACACACCTCCCTTGCCAAGTGTCTGTACGAAATCCTTACTGCCTAGTGTGCCGGTGTGATGCAGAGTTTCACCTGGTATGGCCTGTGTTTGCTACTATGCAGTATTTCTTCATAGACCAGGCCTGGTAGTACAAAAACTGCAAAATAGCAGGAAAAATTCCCTGGAAACTACCCTGAGACTGCTGCTCCTCCCCTTTTAGGGGCATGAAGTAACTTCATTTTGGGGCCAGCGGTACAGAAATCCACATCTCTGCAGAAGGAGTTTGCCATTAGCTGTGAATTACATGCTGCTGTCTGCTATGTGGGCTAGCATCCACAAAAAAAGGGCCGAAAACCTGCTTAAGCCTGCAATCACGTTACACGTTGCTTCACATCGTGCCCTCTGAGGCACGCCACGGATATTTTATCAGAAAAGCAGCCCCTTGCATTGAAGTGTATTGATTCAATAAACTTACATCAGCCTTTAAAGGCAACTTGCTTTCAAATAATGGTGCATAATGTCAAAAATATATGTTATGTAGCTTACGTAAAGTTTTCATCTCATTTTCAGTAACCGTTTAAACAGAAATGTTTCATTTTAGGTAAATGTTAACATTATGTTAAGCTGTATTCTACTTCTGTGTACTAACAAAGGTCATGAATAGAGTAATAAGTGTTTGAGGTTTACAGGATTGCTTTGATGTAAATTCTATTTGCCACTGGTATTCTCCATTTACCACATATATCCCCGGAGAACGGCTTGCCTGCATAGCTCATAAATTTGTTATAAATCATAATGCTTCTATTACATCATTTCCAACCTATCCAAGCTAAAAGCACAATGTGATTTTTTTTTTTTTCCTGTGTGAATTTCCAGTTTGGTGGCATATCTGCTGCATAATAAATTCCAAACAGTCATTCTTTCATGGTATATCTAACGTCTGCATTTTGGACCCAATCTAGTTGATTATTGAAAACTGTGGGAGTTTGCCAGCGGTTACAGCAGGACCAGAATTGGGTCCTCTTTGTATCTAACTTGCCTTTGTTGGAGCAGCATGCTGGTTTGGAATCAGCTTCTAATGAGAATGTATCTGGAGCTGCAAACATCAGATGTGCTAATTGTCTGCTGAAATGCTGGGTTTGGTGCCAGCAGTAAGTGTTGGGTTTCTAATTCAATATGCTGTTTGTTTTCTCTTATGATTTAGTGCCACAAAATTCATCTGTTACACTTTGTAACAATAGCAAATGAGGAAAATGTTGGCTTACAATGAACAGTTCTGCAATCTGGCAAAATAATGGCAGCGATGCACCATATTTCTGTTAGGTTTCTGCTATGCATACTTTCACTCCAAAATAGGGAAGGGAAAAAAAAAGATGTGATTTTATGTCATAGTATTAGCAATGCTAGGTATTAAATCTTGTTGAAAGATAAGTCTGTTAGCCAAGCAAACTGTAAAGTGTAAGCCACCATTTGTAAGTATTTTTATACACGTTAGTCTCCAGACGTGCATATTCCATTGAATTCAGTGGAATTATCCATATGCATTCAGTTATTCAGTTGTGTGCCTGTAGCGTTGGGACTTTCTTTGGGAGGAAGCAGAAAGCTGAGATAAAACTGCTGTTTTACAATATTCAGAAATACTTTAGCCTAAGAATAGCAAATGCATCAAAGTCATAGTAATCATGTGCTCCGCTTTTGACCAGGGGCATAATTCAGTGCTTACATGTGAGTCTACCTGTTTTCTGTTTATCTCTGATAACGATATAATGACGAATAAAACTAAAACTGCTTGAATAATGAAACAGTGTTAACAGGACAATCTCTAAAAGTGAACAGATACAACAGAACTTGCATCTTTCATCAAGATTTTTATACAACTCATTAAGAAGCAAAATTGGATTTTGCGAGGCTTAGTTGTTTTGGGTGGTAAAATGGCGGAAATATTTCACAATGCTATTTATGAAAATGTGTTCTGAAAAAAAGTTGAAATATTAATTTTTCATTTGTTCATCTCTGGTCATCTCGTTCAGCCCATTCACTGCGAATGCAGCAGCATTCAGAATCAAAAAGTGGGACAAGCTGCCTCAGGTAGTGAAACTAGGGAAAGAACTATGACGAAGGAACCAAAAGGGTGTAAAAGGCAAGGCTTTTTAATGAATATTTTGGTCTTGTGAGATAGCCAGGAATGTGCAAGGCCTAGAGACCTTTTGGGTCTCAAGAGGAGGGCAGGTTTGCAGAGGGCTCTCCAGAGGTGACAGTCTCAGCAATGCAGCCATCAGCAGAAGGCTGCCTATGCCCAAGGATTTTCCAGTGGACCCGGAGCAGGGACACAACAAACCATGAGGAACGCTTGGCTCACTGTGCTAAGCACTGGAAACATACGGGGAGCCCCACGTAGTCCCTTTTCCACCCCACCAAAACACCCTGCAGTAGTGTGATCTACCTGCAGAGCTGAAACGGGAGTTAAGAAGACGTACACAGCAATGGGTCAATTAGGTACATTTTTGCCAGCAATTTCCCACATATACCCAAGTTCCATTTAAAACAGAAGTCTCCTATCAAGCAATCCTTTGAAATTATTTACTCTTTTATGGTTGCAAAGTATGGCAACATAATACCTTTAATGGAAAGCCAAATAAACGGCATATGCTGCGAAGTGTCTATGAACGGGTTTTATGGGCTTGAATTCTTACGTCACACGCTGGTAACAATTATGACTCCAGCGAATGCCTTGGGGATGTAGAAGAGCATATATAGAGTTTTAATGAAGGTATAAACTGATAATGTTTATTTTAAAAGTATATTATCATGCTGAGAGAGGAGGCAGGGAAAATGTCATAAATAATGAAAAGATTTATTGTTGCAAAGTGCTTTACAAGTGTTACAATATATTAAAAAATAGTGGTCCCCAATAAAGGCATTGCTGTAAGGGGCAGTCCCACCGGCTTGGCAGCAAGCACCACAAAGACCCCGTGGATTGGGGCTAAGTGGCAACATGATGATCTTCAGGCTGGTGGCTTGTGGCAGTGAGCATCTGCCCTTTGGCCTGTCTGGTCCAAAGCCCTGGCACAGAAGTTTAGTGGTTTACGCAGACAGGGACATACGGGGCACGTTTGGGTGTATCCCTGAGCCTTGTTGGGATAAACTGTTATTAACTGTGATTATCCAGACCTTGACATCCCTTCGAGCATGCTTGGTGCCAGACCGTAACCAGCCTTTAGTCCTTGGTGGGAGCCATTTTGGGCACATATTGCCGAGTTAAGACAACAGTATGTGACTGCTTCAGCTGGAAATGTTTTAAAACCAACTCTGGTGTGGCTCAGTGTTCTCATCCTCTTCCCATCCCATACTATGCTCATCTCCTTTTTTGCTTTAAAATCTTATTTTCACAATACCAGAAACATGATTTATTTTTCCCATTAATAGTTGAAATGAAATTCCTTTACAATGTAATAACTATCCCATGTATAACCTTCCTCTCCTCAAAACTTTAAGATCCCACACTGTTATGAGACTATTCCACAACTGATGTATTTATGATCAAGCATTTCTTGGCCGTATTTGGTGTGTGTTTAGCTGTTTCAATATGTGTTCAGTCCGGATACACTCAGTAATCGAACAGTTGTTGTATGTGAAGAGCAATCACTTTATGAACAGCTTTAGTGGCGGCTTTCCAATGGTGTGAGAGAGTCAGACCACCGTCGTTTCGGTATCCTGCCCTGGTCCCATCCAGCAGAATACGTCGGGAAGGTGTGTGAGTGATTAGACATATCAAGATTAGTCCAGAGGAGATGCCAAGTAGTTAGCGAGTCATGGGAGGAAAACTAGAAATCATCTAGGGACCCGAATCCATGTGAATGCCATAACTTTGGTACCAGAGTCATGTTTAGACATGTCTATCTAGACCCGTACACGTCACCTGAGCTGTGCTGAAGTGGCAGATCCCCCACACCACAATCCTGCTGATGTCCCCAGTAGGTCCGAGCCCCCCAGCATGATCCACTGCTGCGGATGCACAGGGGACACACCAGGGCAGCCCCAGGGTTGAGGTGGCTGCTCTGCAGCTGGTGAGGGGAAAAGGGAAGATTTGTCTCCTGCTCTGAAAGGAGGAGTCTGGCTGAGCTCATCACTCGTCCCCGGCGGAGGGCTTGCAATCCTCACCCGGGAGGGCGCGGGCTTTGGACAGGGCATGCGAGTGGCGGGAGAGGCTGGCAGCGACTGGAGGTCGTAAAGATCAGTGCCTTTGCCTGCAGCGTGGGCTCCTAAATAATCCGGGGAAGGCATCTGACAGCTTTACCCTAACCCACCACATGTGGGATACCGTATGTGTTTCCCGAACTAATGTTTTATGCGAAATACAAACCAGAAAATGTCGACCCAGTCCTGCTCTGTGCTTCTACCGCTGCTCACCCCGGACAGTGCTGCTGTCACAAGCACTAATGCTGCCCTCACGCTTTGGTCTGGCAGCCTGGCTTCCCCACCAATTGGTCCCTCCATGCACTTTAAGTATCCGATGACCCCACTAACAACATGTTTTGGCTCCCATCACCTGGACGGTTGCAACAAACACATCCACTCCATCCTTACACGGCGAGGGTGGAGGGGCTGCGTTTTTGGGACAGGCAGCAGGCAGTCCTCTGCTGGGTTTCTAAGCACAGAAGCAGGGGGAAGCCCAGGGGAAAACTGCATCCCAGCACCCTTTCTTATAGCACCTCCCAACGCTGCCTGCTCCCCCCATGCAAAAAGGCTCCCCTGTTCACCCTATATTTGGAGCTGGGCCAGTGCTCAGAACTGGCTGGTGTAATAAGTACCCTTATTCTCTGCGAGGAAAGAGGAAATCGTGGCTCCGGCAAACTTTCAGGCAAAACTCAGAGGCATTTGCTTTATTCCAACAGCACTTAGCAGATGGGTTTCACTGTTAGTATGAAGCCCTGCACCTCCTTTCAAACTGCTCTGTGATGTGACTGCTAAAGTACTACAAGACCAGCATTTACTATAAAGCTGAAATGTTAATATTTATACACTGTGTCCACTGGGATGGAGTAATTCATTTTTTATTAAGAAGCTATTAAAGCATTTTTCTAAATTGCCCCAAATAGGTTTCCCACCTAAAACATGCCGTTCTTTTTTCCCCCCTGACTTCTTTTTCTTTTCAGTGTATGGCTTTGATCTTTTGTTTGACTTGTGCTTCACAGGAAAATGTTCATAAACCTTCACAGAAAGGTTCTCTTGGCTTATAGCTTTATTCAAGAAACATGGTGGATCTGTAGCAAAACCATTTTAGGAGCACTTAGGAAGAGAAGTCTACTTGCTGAGCACCTGAACAAAAAGGTTCACTTCCCCAAAGGTTTAGAAAGACGCTTTCCAATATAGAGAAGTCTATTCTGATTTTGGTTACAGATTGTACCACACTTTATAAAGCTTGGCCCTTTAAAGTATGAATGAGATTTCATATACTTAAATTCTTAAAAAGCTTTCAAGAATGCCACAGCAAGTCCATGCAAGTCTTTCTGAACGCTTCCCCGGTTCAGACAAGCACGAACCCTGTGGCTACAAACAAGTCCCCGCCTGCCGTAACTCCAGGGTAGGAACTGATCACGGAACAGGAGGGTGAGAGTTAGCAATTTGCTGTAATCCAAGATTACTACAGTTTTATTGCATGTCTCCACAAATTACAAATGGATGTGGAACTAAAGGTTTTTCTCAGCGCCGATACGTGCTCTGCTCAGGGGTACGGAATTAAGAGCAGAAAGATTATTTCTCAATAATTAGCACTTAAGCTGCTATTACTGGAGTTTACTAATAAAATCCAGGAAGAAAAGTTCACCATATCTATATTATTCTCTCTCTCTGGTACTGTTTTAATCCTTTTTTTGTTAATTTCACTTTCTTCTGCTAGAAGCAAATAGGATGAAAGTAGTAATGAAAACCTGGTGCGTTACAACACAGATCTGAAGCGCTGTTGCTGTTTGTGTTTTAACTTTTAAGCTTCACGAGAGGTACTGTTCGCAGATGCAGGAGAAAGAGAGACTGGCCACCCTGCAAGGCCAAAGGAGAACTCAGACAAGGACAGGGGAATTTTTTTCTTCACTTGTATCCTATCCCAGAGCCTTTGAATCAAAGTTTGACCCAGGTCTCTGAAAGCTGAGGTGCAAGCATGACCAGGGAGGACCTCAGCAAGTGCCATGCAAGCCGGCTCTCAGCCTTCCCCACTCACAGCTTTGGCTGCTCATGTTGACTAGAGAAACTAGATGTGAGAATCTCATTTGGTTGCAATACCTAATGTAGGTAAGGGCATATAGGTGCAAAAAGGGTGCTCTTGGCCCAGGGACAAGCACCTATTCTGGGAAACGCACTGTCAAAAAGGGGCTGAAGAAAGAAAGGAAACAACCTTTAAAATAAAGACTTCTCTTTCCCATGCAACAACTCTACAGGATGAAATAGAAAAGAGCTGTGTTTTTGGAGTTCCCTGGAGTTCAGAAATCTTCCTCTGGAAATTAATAGAAACATTTGTGTCTCCTGCTGAGGGCTGTAGTCTGATTCACAGGTGCTGGAGAATGCATCTCTCTCCATGACACTCAGCAGGTTTGCATGACACCAGGGTCAGGGCAGTCTGGAGATGTGGCTATTAAGTTTTGCAGGGTGCCAACACTGGTGACTTCGGGTACGTGCACAGTTGTGTGTGCTCATGGGGGTTGTCCAGGGGGAGCTCCCTGAGTATCTGAAGGGGAGCGGAGTGATTGTAGAGCCCAAGGTCCTCACTGGGAAAATCCAGCCCAGTGCCTTCACCCAGGAGTCAGTGCATTCAAACACAAGGTTTGCTTTCCTCATTAAGGTAGGTGCCAACTAAGATGGGCTTCTCTAGACAGCTTAGTGAGCCATGGCAAGGTGGGCACTTGCAGGGCTTGGGATGTCACGTTCAGCCACACAGGAGTTACCCTGACAGCCCCAACCCCTCCCAAGCACTCGAATCTGGCAGAGACCCAGTGCTGCCCTCCCAGCTCCAGCCTCCCGCTGCTGGTCCCCTTGGCTCCTGCCTGACCTCACAAGCCCTTCTGTGGCTGCCCCTGAACTGGATCATGGGACAGCATCTCTACTTCTGTTGTTTTAGCTGTTTCCAGCCAGCTTAGATTGAACAGGAAAATGGTGGAAACGACCAGGGGAGAGGGGAGAGGAGAGGCTGCTCCTAGCAGCAGCACAGATTTGTGCCCGGCTAAAGTGGCTGTGCAGCTCCAACCTCATGTTCCTTTACACCCCTTCTTTTGGTTTTTATTTTTCCCTTCTGATTCCTAGAAGTTCAGGCCTAACTTGCCTTTTTCTTCCTCTGTCTCACGCATTTCCTTTCTTCCACAGCTTCCATTACTCACCTCCCACCATTTTCTCTCCTGTAGCCCATCACCTCCACCTCCTCCATCTGGCACCATCTGCTGGGTGCATGCAGAGTAACCTGTTTGCAGGCATACAACTGAGTGTCTTCACTCAGACCAGCTTGGTACATGGGTCCGTGGCTCTGGACGAGGTACGGCTGTACAAAACCAGACGTGACAGATAGCACAAAACATGGCGGCCAGCGTGCGAGTGACGTTTCCATTCTGCCCCTTCAGGCTGCATAGTGAAAAGAGCTGAAGGAGAGAGGCAACAATAATTGGCAAAACATTGTAATTCATGCAATGTGTAATCCAAAATGCCTGGAGTTCAGTGCAAATCTCTGTATTTACTCCAAGCTTTGGCCTGAGAATTGCGGGAGAGACTTGGCCCTGTGAAACTCAATGGGAGGGCTCCCACTTCCCCCTCGGGCTATTTCCTCTGTGAAGAAAGGGTGCAGGGACCAGGCTGTGAGCAATATTGAAGGATACAGGCAAGGCTGATCAAGACTTTTATGTGCCCTTTGCTACACTATGTGAGCAAGGAGAAAGGAAGCAGCTTGAGATCTAAAATGGATTAAAATAAATACATCCTTTTTTACCCTCTGAAAAGATTGGTCAGTAGGATAAAAATTTTAAACTCATGGATAATAGTAACATCTGTAGTTATACCAGCTGAATTGCTGGTTGTCCCAGTAGAGTTACAAAATCTTCAGATTAAGTGTTTTCAGTACCTTGCAGCATAAATGCTGACCCTTCTCCGTCCTCCCCAGATAACTCCGATCCTATAAAATGAGTAAGACACGTTTTAGATTTGCCCTGAAAAAGTACTATTGCGCTATCCTAATGTTCTGAAGAGAAGTTGTGTTTATTTAACACATGAACATTAGCAGCCAGGCAGGACATTACGATCCATGGAGATCTGCACTTTTAAACTCAGGAAGTACAAATCAACCTATTTCTCATTAACCTTATCTCAAAAATCTAGTCAATGGGACATACTCTTAAGTTTACTCCTTTTTCAAAAAGCCTTTCCCTCCTCCAGGACTGCTGGTGTTCGCTGCTTAGATCAAACTGCCAAAGTTAGCCATCAGGCTATCTGCTAACTACTTCTTGGATTAAGACATTCTTCTCAAATTGTTTATAGGCTGCTCCCCTCCCTTTCTGCTCGAGTCCGGACCTCTGGTTTTTAAATTACATACGGTGTTAGGCATCTTATCCCATCAATCCATGAGATCTCTTCTCTGCCCTCCTAGTTTCCTTTTATTCTAAAATAGATGGGTGCCATATGACTAATCTCCTGACACAATGCATTTCTTGCAAACCTGTATCATTTTAGTGGTTTTTCTACCGCACCTTTCTAATCTTAGCAATATTCTTCCCATAACAATAGCGTCGGCCTCTCGCGCGTGGCGCTTGGAAAGGGCTCTCATCAGTGTGCTTGACACTGCTGGAATAGCTTCAGTGGATTTAAACATCAGGCCTATATACCCAAAGAGCTCGCCTGGCTTTCTGACAGCTGCCTAGCAGGGTGCAGATGGTTTTAGTTTATTCCCCATTTACCACCAAATGATTTCCCCCTTAAAATTAATAGAAGAAAAATATTTGGAAAGTGATAGCTGGTTGTTAGATATTACTTTTAGTGTTCCTGTTCATATTTTTCTTTTCTTTCTTTTCTTTCCCATATGCGCTTGTTCTTGTGATCTTGCAGGGTTGTAAAGTTATGATTCAGCAAAGAGCTGAAGGTGAGAGCACGGCCCCGCTGATGCCGCGGCCACCGCTGCAGCCGGGACCTCCTCCCCGATGCACCTTCTGGTGGGGTGCTCGGCTTGGTCACCTCCACGACAGCACCCCGGCTCTGGGGTCACCATCACCTTCAGGATGTGGAGGAGGAGGCGAAGCACACAGTGTTGGGGGCAGCAAGGGGATGGGCTGTAGCTGGGGGGTCGGCGCCGTCCCCATGTTTGCCCCGGACATGGTTTTGGGATGCAGCATGTGGATGAGGGAGGTTTTCAAAAGGTTTTCAAAGGAGGGTACAAAGAAACCCCCCGTTGTCTGTGGTTTATTGCTTTTGGGGACATCCATGCTCTCAATCCAGACCATCCCAAGGCTGGAGAGAAGAGGAGGCTTTTGATTCATACAGAATTGATAGCATCTATTGAAATTAATTCCATATGGAGAAGTAAGCACTGTCTCGGCATAGTAACACCCAGTGTGGAGTATACTGCTGAGTTCAGGCTCTGACTCCAAAAACGCTTGAAGGCAGAACATATGTTTTGGGGGGTTTTGAAGATACCACAACCCATGGGATATCTAAGGCAGCATGAACGTGTTTCGTATAACCCATGAATGCAAAAAAATAAAAAAATCTCAGAAGGCTTGAAACTTTTCTCATACATATTGTGCTCAAATGACTGTAAGTGTGGTTTCTGCAGGGTCATTCCTCATTTATTCTCGTACAATGAGAATATGCCTTTGCCTTCTAACTGGACCTCGTTGAGGTCTAATCTAGGCGTTCAGATGGGCCTTTAGAGCACCTGCCCCCAGCTGCAGGGAAGTGCTGTTAGATATTACCTCTGCTGCTCCTGTGCATCTCCCCTCTCCTCCTTTCAGCCGAGGAGACTCTGAAAGTGTTTTGGCCTGAGTTTGATAGGCTGATTTCTTCAGTGGCGTAAGGCAGAGTGGTTTCATTGATTTCCCAGAGCTACACAGATTCGCACCATCTGGGAAGCTGACACAAAGGATTTACAGTGAAAAAGGTACATCATATTTTTATCATTTCCTGATGTTGTTTTATCATTATGACATCACGTTCTAGACAATGATAATTCAAAAGCCTCCTTTTATAGCCTTTTTACTGGGCTGCATAAATGGAGGTTTAGGCTCCGTTCAAAGGCTCGACTGTGTAGTTTTCACTCAAACTCAACCCAGCACGGGCAGAGTCGGCACAGCAGGACCAAGCCTGACGGCAGTGTTGGTAGAAACGAACATTGGCTTTAAGGAACCAATCCAAATCGCAGGAAGTGTCTGGCATGTTTTGGTATGTTTAATTGCGATATTATCTATAGCTGAGGGAATCTGATCAGGTTTGGGCTTGCAGTCTCCCATGCCCTGATGCCGTCATCTGCTCTGAATCAGGAAGAGCAGCGCTGATGAACTTTCCAAGTCTCAAAGAAGCTGCTGGCTCTTATTAGAAATATTTGTCCTTGCTGTCTGTGACGTAAGTGCACGCACTGAGCAGCAAGTCTCAGCTGAGATGGTTGTTTTCCACCAGAAATTTAAAACTTTGAGGATTTTTTCCTGTGTCTCATCCTCAGCCCACAAGGAACGTAACTGGACAGAAAGAGCCTGAAGTTAAATCATGTAGGTGTTACATTCACTACAATGAGACTTTTTTTAGGGAAGGTAAGGATGTCTTGTGTAGAAGTGTACTTTGGCAGGATGAGTTGTGATTGAGGCCATATACATTTTTTAGTCTATACCTCTAATTAGCCTTTCTTATATAATGAATTGTTCCAGGTGATTTTAAGTGGAAACTATTTGAAAAATCAGAGAAATCAGATGAAGAAAGACCAGAAAACAACTATTTTATACTACACAAAATGCCTCCCACTGACTGCTCAGCTGGTGCAGCCCACCTGGCCCACCCATCCTTTGGGAGACTGCAAGCTTCGCATTAGCTCTGGTATTTGCTCTGACTGTTGATGGTGTTCCCCCCACTTCTGGAGTGCCGTACCAAGGGCTGGACAAATCATAAGCAAAATACACCATGATAAGAAACTGTAGTGATAACGTGACACTGTATTTTTGCCTTTTATTTCCACGTTTTAGATGTATACCCAAGTTTGTTTGAGGCTTGAACTGACAATATAAGAAATTAACATCTCCTTGCAGGTATGTGACAGCATTGTACAGCAGGACTTCAAAGCATGTGTGATCTTAGTGCCCCTAATGTACTAGGGGCATCAAAGGAGGGACTGGTGCGTGTGAATAAATACTTCTAAGCTTTAAGTTTGAAATTACCGTAGCCTTTGACAAGTAGCATTCAAGGGACAGGTATGGGAATGCCTGCCTGCTCCAGGCAACGGGTTGTGCTTGCTCAGAGGGGAGATGTCTGTCTATACTGACTCTGTCCCTTTCCCAGTCTGCAGTTAGTTATTTCTGTGAAACTGGGACACAGAGCCTGAACCCTATTCTGGATTTTATGCACCTACCCTGTGCACGCGATGAAGACAACAGGCTTGTCTCCCTTTGGAGACACAGCTGGAAGAGGAGTGCAAGGGTTAGAGCAATTGCTCATGAGTAGGAGCTCTCAGCTCAGCAATGTAATTGGAAACAACCCATATTCCCATTTTTTTGGAGCTAGGTTAACAACACTGTCTCAGCTTCCTGAACAGTCAGTGGGGAGGGATCAGTGATTCATCCCACCCAGCTTAGACCCATATTTTAGGAAGGAATGAATTGCCCTCTGGCTGATGAAAACCTTAGATGAGACATCTAACTTTTAAATGACTAAAGCTTGGTGACACAGATCTCCTTCTAAATGCAGAAAACCTGTTTAATTTGGCTACTCTTTTGACCTTTATCTGGAAAAAAAACCACTAACTTTTCATCAACACCAAACACGTAAGTTTACTTTTTTATTTACTACTATCCCACTGCTTCCTGGGGTCAGCCCTCCTTAGCTTGTGGGCGTTTGCCTCAATTGAAAACACGGTGTGGCTGCTCTAGTACAATCCCCTGCACCTCCGTAGACTACGAGGGCACCCGCTCTATTTTACTGAAGCTGTCAAAGTGTCTTTAACTGCCCTCGTGCATGTGGTGGGGGAGAAGAGCTTATCCCAAAGTTTTGCACTGCTGATATTATTGCAGGGCTCTGTCACTGGGGGACTTAGTCCCCTCGGAACAGGGAAGCCTTTGGACTTTTGTCACTGGGAAAGAGAGAGAGACACACACCCAAGGTGTCTGTAGCCTTACGTCTCTGTACATCACCTTCTCGGCAGTGTAAAATCGCGTCTGTACATCTCGATCACCCATTGCAAAACTGTGGGGCTGGTGCAGGTGCATTGAACTTACAAAAATAGGAAGTGTTTTGGAAGCTTCTCAGATGAAGGTTGGCTTTTCTCTGCTTAGTCTCCACTGGATAGTTTTACTGAAACCCACAACAATGGGTGAAAGGGAAACCTCATGTAAACCAATGTAACGGTCTATATACAGTACAGCAGCCTTAGCAAGGGAACTAAAGCGAGGCCAAATTCAAGACCAGATCCTGCGAAGTGCTAAGTCCCCCAGGTCCCAGAGGCAGGGTGATCAGCATCATCTAGAATGAGGCCCCTAGACTGTACCATGCTTGGTGAACTTTCAAAGGCGCTTCAGAAGTCCTGATCTTACCAGTAAGGGTATTTCAAAGCAACTCTGTTGTAGAGTGTAATGGAATTGGTGCGTTAGCTGTGATAGTGTGGAGCAGGCAGGGAGCGGTTACTTCTGAATAGTTTATTGATCTATTTCCTCATTTTTAATGAGGAGTAACTCACACCTATGCTTAAGCAAACAGCAGAATGTTAAATTTATTAGGAGCTGTGTGTTAGCCTCTGAATTTCCATAAAGTATTTGAGCAGAAGAGAAGCAAGGTGTGTAAATACCACAATATCAGGAGCCTTCCATCTCAAACAGCTGGTGTGAATAGGGGCAGCAGTCCCAACCTGCTGATACACTCTGGGATGCCCTCTGCTCTGCTCTGCATGTGTACATGTGACTGGTTTCGAACACTTTCCCAGCTCCAAGCCAAGCAATTAGCCCAAATTCAGGGCCTTGGATGTAGTTTCATTTAGAAAGACAAATTGAGTCAGGTGTTGCTTGACCTAAGCCTGCCTCTTCGTGAGGAACGCACTGAGTCTGGTCTCCTGAGCAGAGCAGGAGCGGACCGAGGAGACATGCACAGCTTCTTTGCTCACAGGTTTAGTCTTCGTAGTCTGCACTTGGGCCAAAAGCACTCTTGCTAAGCTTTCCTCCAGCCACGCTCCCAGTGCTTTTTGCATCGCTGTGTCGCTCCTTTCTCCGCTTCTGTTTTTCTCTTGCTTTTTTCACATATAATTTACTATAATAACAATAAAATGTCTTTCACTAGTTTCTGTGTACGGAGCAGAGGTTGCAACTTTAGCTGGCCTTTACTTCCATGAAAGAGATTAATTATTGCTAACACTCATTGCCGTGAGCAACTCCAGTAAGATTTCACCCAACCCCCCAGCACTGTTTTCATCGCTGCCTCTGTCATTTGTGTGCACCTCCATCTGTGCCTATTTAGCCTCATGATTTTGCAGGTTTTGGTGTTACCAGAAAAGTCATTACTTATCCATGACGAGTTACTTTCAGGGCTGCATGTCCTAGGAGTGTATTTAAGACCTTGAGATTCCCCATAATGTAGAGTTCAGAAAAGTACAAAGGTAAATCTATGCATTACAAGCTGACCTAAGTCAAGACTTCATGAGAAAAAGGCAATAGTAGAGGTCATCCTTTCCAGGTCAAGGCTAATTACTGAAAAGAATGGAAACAGCCTTGAAGTTGTTAAGGGAAAGGGGATAGACGGAAGATTATGAATGCTTCCTGTGTTCCATAGGAAATGAAAACTTCCTATTTTCCTTTCTTAAGCCTATTTCCTATCGAAATCAGGAGCTATACCATTTAATTTTGTGTATTGGTTAAGAAAGATGGGGACTATTTTCATGTAACACACACGTACAACCAAACCGAGGTGTTTTGTGTCAAATTCTGACAGAAGGAAGCTGGCTTCCATTCCCAGCACGGATAATTAAGTGCTGATGAAGCAATTTAATTCTAAGGATTTTAATCAGAAACTGTAACTTTTGCCCCTATAAAACTGTGAATGATGATGCACTGAAACTTATTTATGAAACAAATGTCCTTATTGGTCTGGATAATACAAGGCTTCTGACATTCATTCTAGTCTCCTACCGTGTGCTGTGTCATTGCTGTGTTGTTGTTTTAAATACAATATAACACTTTGCTGAGTGTGCCAGAGGCACATGTGATGGAGAACCACCAGAAGCCTTTGAAAAATCTAAAATATATATATTGTTTAAAAGTGTTAAAAAGATACAGTCACAGTTATGGTCCTGCTGTATAGTTTCATGCACCCAAAGACAAACAGAGATGCATCTCGTGATTGTAAACTGTTTGCAAAGGTGAGAGTGGGGTTTTTGTTATGGCCACCTCAAACACAAGTTCTGTGTCATGAGCCTTGCCATGCACAGTGTTGTTCAGGGCAAGACCCCTTTCTCCCTGCACAGAAGTAAGGTGACTTGTTGCCCAGTCATGGTGGTACCTCTGAGACCTATGGGGACTGTAACTGGACAGTGAGGTGGATCTCAAGGGCATTGCTAGTAACACAAGAACAGCCATATGTGGTCCTGCTTTTCTCCTGCTTTTTTCCTGCTTTGGGGAGACCAAAAGTCTGGATCGCGGGGGGAGACGCCAGTGGGTGACATTCCCCACGGTCTTGGATCTCATTGAAGTTACTGTGTGCTTGTTGGGATATAAATGCCAGACCTAAACCATCCCAAACTGCGCACATCACGAACCTTTGGCACAAATAGTCTTATAACAGTGCCTCAGATAGAGATTAATTTGTCTTGGCCCCAAGCGCAGCTGCAGTCTAGGAGTGGTAATTCATTGTAAACACCTTTAGAGCATGTTAGGCCTCATAAAACCCCTATCTTAGACTATGATGTAGCTTTAAAGACAATACTCTGCAGTTATGTAGGACCAAAGTAACTCCCTCTATGCATCTGCTGAGATGATTTGTTTTCAAATGTTGATTTAAATTTTAGTTTTTATTATGTGATATTGCTAAAACTATGGTTTTATGGCAAATGTGTTCCAATGCAATAAAAATGTGCTTATTTTTCTGCCTACTCCCTGAACTAAGAATAAAATGCCTTAAGGGACTATATATATTTAATAGATTTTCTGAATTAAAAACCCCTATGATTAAAATCATAATCTTTGGTGGTCCCACATAATATTTTGTAGCTGACATTCGTATATAATGTAATGTAATCTTGTTTCTTGATGGGACTTCTGCCTTTGCTAAGTTTCCTCTCTGACTAATTAATGTTTCTGCCTGCCATTGATTTTTCAGATCCACCCAGCTTTCATTTGTTATTTTCTTTCACTGATTATTTTAATAGCGTGCCTTAATGTAGCATATGTTTGGATTCCTGCTCCAGTTTTACCCTAGCCATTATTAACAATGATGTAAAGCTCCTCCTTTATATGACAATGCGAATGTTTTTAGCTGTGCTTAATTAGACCCATCTTAGTAGGGAAGCACTGTTGAAGACTTGTGTCTTATCTCCTAATGTTTCAATTTCCCCTTTTGCTAGCAGATAAAAGCTGATGATAATCCCATGCTGCAGGTTTGGAGCACAACCATCTGCAGCCTTGTTTTAGAGTGTAAACAGGCAGATTGCTTCCCACTTCAACTGCTACCACAGTGGACTGTTATCTTCAGGCTAATCGTAATTACATTCATGTATCTTCAGAGGATGTTAATTACAGGAAGATGCTTTCTTTTTCTTGAATACTGGAACAAGTGAACTGCAAGTCTGGAGCAATAAAGGAGGGAAAAAGCATTAAATCACAGGTGGGAAGGAAAGAAATGAAAAAAAAATTTCCAATAGGCCAAAAGATTGTTTGGGTGGCAAAGGGAAATAAAAGGTAGGAAGAAAAAAGACATGTTAAACCTTGTTGTCACATGGAGGTGAATCAGCCCGGAGGGTAAGAGCAACAGCAGAGGTCATCACACCGACCGAAGGACGTGAGGACGGTCAGAGCAGCAACTCCGCTACAGTGGGACCTGCATGCCGGAGACATCCCAGGGCAAGGTGGAGTGCGTGCACGGGGCGGCTTCGCTCCTCGTGCACCTGCGAGTGAGGTGGGGTGGCAAGAGGATCGAGGTTTCCTTGTCACTAGTGTCTCCTAGCATGGCACACAGCCTGTGGGTCCAGGAGCAAGGCAGGAACAGAGCCTTAACCCACACTGACTGTGCCAGCTATGAAATGTCCAGACAGCAAGGATGTCTGCATTTTTCAGACAATGTATATAACACAGTGGCAGACATTCGTTTGACTGAGCAAGTAGATGTAATAAAGCTTCAACTGGTATTATCTCTGAATCAAGCAGGCGTATAGCAATTGGACCTTTATTTGTACTAAAGGCTATATGCCGAAGTACTTTTGTATGTTTAAAAATTAATGTGAACAGTAAGATGGTGGGAGATTAAAAAAGGATGAATTGAGAGACAGAAATTCTACATCCATCTATGCAGAGGTGCCACAGTGAGAAACATTGCTTCATTCAGGCTTCAGGTGAAGTTTGAGGTGTGACAAATCTGACTCCTCTCTTGTGATCAGAGGAACATGTTGTTGCCATTGTGCTGGATCCTGTCTCTAATGATGACCAGACCAGATGTTTTGGTTTTTAAAAAAAGCTACGGACAATTAAATTGCTGTGCAAGGCACTGGCAGCGCCAGCTTTCAGTAATTCCCCGTTTTTTTGTGGATGTGATGTGGTGGGAGTGGAAAGCAAAAGCAGAAACTTAATATGACCCTTGCCACAGGCTTCTTGGATAAAGCACTCTTGGCTGCTAGACAAACGCAGGCCTCGATCCTGCAGAAGCCGATTAATTTTATACACACAAATAGTCCCACTGTGGCATAAAGCGTGCAGAAGTTTATTGGAAGATGCCCCGAGAAGGGAAGTGGGAGTGAAGCAAGCTGGAGGAATGACTAATAAGAAGTAGACGGGAGTTAAGCACAGGGTAGCAGAAGTTCAGCCACTTGGCTGATCCATCAGGTGGGCGGGTTACAGCTGGAGCATCACATCAGATAAAATAACAGGAAGAGCCGAGTGATGGCAACCACAGGGAAGACCACCAGGAAGACTGAAAAGTGGAAGGATCCTTTAATACCACTGATTAGGGTGAGAAAGGAGAGGAGGATACGTAATGTGATGAATGCAATTACTCACATCTCTGACTCAGGACTGAATGGGTGTTACTACTTAATGCTTTTTTTGTGATTGTATTTTGGTTATTTTACAAGTAACCGAGTCCAAAGGGAACATGCCATGAAGCCCCTGGGAAAGCAGAGGTTACTAGGCCAAAAGAGATTAGGTGGAGAGTTTGCAAAGGGGTGAACACAAAGAATGTGTAAACCTAAACATCTGAGGAATTAATATCCGAACAGTCACCTTAGGTGAGAGAGGCGTGGTTGCAAATACGAATCAATGGACATGCACCACAATCTTTAAATCTCACTGTAACAGGCCAGAGGACCGTGTAAAAGCAAATGAAGAGAAGCCAAAAGAATCCTGCCCAACTCACCTGTGACAAATTTGGGGAGTCTAAGTTTTAATGGAGAGTTTCCTGAGCTCCTTAATTTGTGCCCCAGACCGTACCCAGCCACATCCCTGTCTCTGCGGCTCTGAGTACCTGCTCTTTTTAACCTAATGGCCGCATAATGGAAACTCCATAAACTTGGATGTAAACTGCGATCTTGCCTAAAAAGAGGAGAAGGCTCACCGTCTTGGTGGACCCCTGAGAGGCAGGTCCAAGGCCAGGCAACAAAACTCATTTCAGCCTGGCCCATGCTATGGTGTTTCCTGTCTGGTGGGTAGGATCGCCGGTCCCCAAGTGCACGGCTTAGCCCTTAGCTCGGCACAGCGAGCCTCAGGCCAGGAATGGGTGCCTCAGCTTTAGGGGAGCCTCATAAGACGTGTCCCTCTGCCGAGCGCCCACCCCTGGGGCCCCTAACAGCAAATGCACTTCTTCTCAGGCACGCGCCTACGGTCCTGGGACAAAAAAAGACTACTTGCATGCAAAGTTTTTACAAATTTGGTCACTGTGACCAAACTTTATTACCCATTTTATGGAACTGTGACAAAAGTCTAGGAATCAAACAACATGGGGATCACAGAGGCTATTATGTTTATTGTGCTGAACAGACTGTGATAATCCATCAAAGGAACGTTTTGAACAAGCAAGCGATTCGAAGTACAATCATAGACAGCAACTCTACACGAAGAACAAAGCAAAAAGTTAGAAGACACTCAAAAGAAAAAGTAAACTGTAGTCAAACATCTTGAAGCGTTTTTTTTTTTTCCTGCAAACACACCTCTCTTGCAGAAATGGTAGAAGAGTTAAATGTCCAGTCTTAGTTAGCAGTGACCAATGACAGCAAAGAACAGTCGTATAAAATTTATCTCCCACAAAAATAAACTATATATATAAAAAATTTTATGATGTTCTCACTGATTCAATGGCCACATGCAATTTTTCAGTCTGAAAAAATGAGGTATAGTAGGCCCTAAGAGGTAGTAATGTGTTTTGATTGTACTACAATATATAGAAAATATAAGATTCAGTTCATCAGAGTGGTAAGTCTCTCGGAGGTTGAAGTGTGACACACACCCAGCGATTATTTCTGTGTCATCCACTGAATACTGTGGTTTTAAAAAATGCAAAAAAAACCCCAAACCCCAAAAGGGACTTGCTAAGGCTTGATTCAATGCCCTTTGAAGTCAGCAGAATTCCTTCTACTGCCTTCAAGTGATACTGGATTTGGCCTGTTAGAGCTACTGTACAGCTAGGATTATTTCTCTTTCACTTAATATTAACGTGCCTAGTTGTAATACTCGGATCAGCTCTTTCTCAGCGATTTCCGTCACTGAAACCTCCGTGGGCTTTCGAGGAGGTCCGCATTTCTTGACACTGCCTCTTGGAAGAAGCCAGTAAGTAGTTATCTTTAACTGCATTTGGCTCGGTACTAAAGCCATACCAACAGACGCCTTCCTGAGAAACTACCCCTGGCCCAGTTATTAATACAATGGTACAAAGTACTGACTAGGAAAGAGAGGAAGAAGGGAAATAAAACAGAAATAGAGAAAACGAAATAGGAGGGGAGAGAGAGAGAAAGAACAACAAAAGTGAGAGAGAAGAGAATAAAAAACCTCTACATACGAAGCATTTAAAATAAATCTGGCTGAAACATATTACAAAATCACATTTGTGTAAAATACATGAAAATACTTGTCAAGTATTTTCTTACAATCTACTAATTATTTTTTTAAAAACACATATTTGTGATTGCATTATGCAAAAGCTGAGCTTGTTGCTTCCCACCTACAAAGCTTCAAGTTTCTTTGAAGGGTTTTTTTTGTTCGGTTTTTTTTTTAATACGAAAGTAATTTAAAATGTGTTCATTTTCCACAAGTTATTTTACAAAAATAGTTTTGAATTAGGGATTAGTTGCAGTCCTAACTGTTTCAAACGTCTCAAAACTAATGCTGAAAGTAACAAGTTCATTCCGTTTAAAGTCTGGAGGTAGGTCTTTGTCAATCAATTAGTCCATTTCTTTAAACAATTCATTTGAGGTACAAACTTGGACAGTAATATTTAAACATTACAGCTAAATTTTTTTCTATGTCATGTAGTGTCATTGAAGAAAATTATCCTCACAAACCTATCAGCAATTCAGTACAAAAATATATTCAAGTTAACAGTACATTACACAGAAGTCTAGCAGAGAATAGGGTAAGTACATTAAAAAAAAAAACAAACAAAAACAAACCAAGAGAAAGAAAAATACATAGTCATGCCGAAACACAATAAAGATATTGCTTCCTTAACTGCAATTAAGTGTTGAAGTAGAAATAAGGGGAAAATGCAGATACTCATGATTATCTACCCAGTAAAAATTTCCTGCATTGAATGTGTATAGCAGCATGTATTTATCAGTCTGTTGAGTTATTTGTAAAAATCAGAGGTAGTATTGAATAGTGGGGTAATATTGCATCTGGTGCTAAAAGTGCTGCTTTGAATGAAAAGATGGAGAAATGCCACTGGCACAGAGGTGCTCAGTGAACCATCCTATGTCAAAATACATTGTTTAAAGTAATGCACGAGCTTAGCTGAGGTACATGGTGTTGGTTCTTACATCATGACTGATGAGTAATGAGGAGAGATTCAATTCTTTTGAAATACTGGTACAGGGCAAGTGGAATTAGTTGAAACTAAGCAAAACATCTGGATTATTTTTGTTCAGATGAATTCATGATTAATTTTGAGGTACCTTTCTGTATGTTTTAAAACACTTTTCTCGATAAAGACTTAGTCATTAATGGCTTAAGAGTGTTTGGTGTCAGTCATTTTTGTTTCCATAGAAAACGCCTGACTCTACAGAAAGCCGATTCCATCTGGCTTCCTATCGTCCAGAAGATGAGGGCTGTTAATTTTGTTTACTACTACTTCTGCTGATATGTTTGTATCTATAACTATACAACGTATCTTTGTCTTTCTTCCCTTTTGAAAAATGAAAGTACCTTTTTCGTGTTGATTTCTTTCTTCCGATTACCAGCTGAATGAAGTGAAAGATCAGCTTTCAATTTTTTTCCTGAAATAACAGTAAGTCTTAAAAAAAAAAAATCAAGTACAAGTCTACAAGAAGGTTACAAAAAAAAAAAAAGAGTAGTATCTATCCCTTATCTTTGGTGTTCTAAAACAGGGAGTTCACTAAGTAGGGAGTGGGTTGCTGGAAGTGTTGCAAGGCTTTAGTGTTATACACCCAGCCTTTCCTATTTCAATGCCCATTATAATGACTATGTTACAAGTTTCTTGTTTATATGCAGTGCAGTGAATGACATAAACCTGATTCGGAGCTCTTCTTGACCCATTCACCCTTACTTAGCAGCTCAAACAAACTATTAGTAGGTTAAGAAAAAAGAAAACAGTAATTAAAAGTTGCATCGTTAATCTGTGTCCCCTTTGTGTTACAGCAGTTTTTCACTAAACCTGGGACTGTGAAGGGATTACAAAGATGATGATTAGTCAAATCCTTTTTAAGGTTATGCGATTTTTTTTTTCCCCCCAGGCAAAAGTGGAAAGACCATGGCAATAGAAAATAAGTGGTCAAGGCAGTGTCTTCTCCCTTCAAAAGACCCAACTGCTGATGAGGTAGAAATTGCATGGTGCGGTCTCCTAGTCTTCCTCTGCAGACTCTTGTGAGGACGTTTCTTCAGTCTCTTCCTAGAATACACAAACAGAAAAAATAAATACCGTGGCGACTGTGCATCTCAGGCTGCCACCTCACTCTTCTCTCACGCAGCTGACAATTACCTCCTGAGCTAACAAAATGCCCTTTACAGCTGCTGTGTCATCTCAAGAAGCCACCTTGGGGAGGAGGGGAAGGTCCCCTGCTCTCTGATCCCCCCACTTTGCCTTGCCAGGCTCTCCTCCTGCCCCAGGAGGTGCCAAGAGAAAGTAATCTGTGCCGTGCTCTGTCATGGGCCTCTTACGGCCAGCAGACGTGGGCAGCTAGAAAATGGAAAGCATTTTGAGCAGAAATCCGATGTGCTCTGGGTGCTCTGGGAAGCCTTCTCTTCCTCATAGGCTGTCCTCCGCCGCTCTAGTGCTGCCTTCATGTTTGCCTTCAGCAAGCCTGACCAAATGCGATGCTCTTACACTGCTTATTTAACAAATATGCAGTACCTTTCAGGACACAGGCGGTAAACTGAGGGCAATAAACATTTCTGATAAAAGGTGCTGTCAGTGAAAAGTTGTTTTTTATCAAATGCTGCACATCATTGCCTAAGACAGCACATGAAAAAGATCTAGGAAGAAGAGGAATTTACCCCCTCAGCCAACTGAGACCTTTTAAGAATGACCAGCTTAAAACAGCTTATAACAGTCTTCATACTTTAATAGATTTGATTTTCCACATGGCTTCATTTTGTCTGGGTGGCTAACTGACACAATTTATAACTCTCTTCCTTTCCCAGGCCACTACAGTACACCATTCAGCAAAGCATGCCTTAAAGCTTGCCTGCGTTATACGACCAAACTTCCATTCATTAGTGTTTGAAACACCTCAGCTGTGAAGGGCTCCTAAATGCTACCATGTGTGACACTGCTGCGGAGGAGCGGCATCAAGGAAAAACACTGGGCTTTAATCATAGGCCACTGCTCACTGCAATCCTCCTTTCAAAAGGTTTCCACCTCCCCCCCCCACCTCCCCGCAAGAAAAGGCTGAAAAAAAGCTGTAAATCCAGGGAATAAACATAAGTATAAATGAATGGATGACAGCTTAAAAAATATAACCATAGCAGCATCAAGCCATGAGATTTCACACTGGTTTTGTTTAGTCTGCTTTGGGTTATGTGGGAAATGTGAAAAGCATGAAGCAAATGCTCCCCACTCTCCCTTCATACCTCCACCCCCCGCTAAAGCTTGGGCCTCAGATATTTAAGCCAGTAGGTTTATACCTCTTGACTAGGAAACAGGCCATGACCCTGGGGTACTCTCTCGAGCACCAGGCACAAAGAAAGATGTAGCATGATCAAAGCCGTGGACGGAGGAAAGAGAGCAAAGTCAAGTGTCAGCTGCCCTCTGACCTTGAATTTTCAATTAATATTTAAATTCCAGAAGACACCGATCGATCATGCAGATGAACAATTTCTTCCTCACAACAACTTGTGTCCACTTGTAGCAGGGTTATATTCACAGTGCTGCTACAAAAATGATCCCCGACTCACGAAACGATTAAGCGAATTTTACCCCGTCCCTGGCGGCACTGCGGGACCTGAGCTCACACTCCATCGAATCCCACTAACGCGTAATGCATTTTCCCTGCTTATCTTCCCCGCAGAACGGGACTGTGACTGTTACAACATTTCAGTCAAGAAGAAAAATGGTATCTACAGGCACCTAACGAAGGGCTAATGTGAGCTGCATGTGGAGAGACAGTGCGAAATATGCTGGTTTGAGCCTTGGTAATTCAGGACTCGGGATGATTGTGGCAAACACCGGCTTTGCCTCCAAGCCAAGTACTTCAGTTAAAAATTACGACTGTGGGTTCTGTGCTCTTAACATAATACAGGTAGACATGTTTTGGTATTTGATGATGATCACGTGCTTAATTCCTTACAGCACCACAGTCAGCCCTGAGCCTCTCATCATCGTTTCCCAGAAGACGGCGCGGAGCAGCAGCTCTCTTTGTTTTATGCTTGGCTTGTCAGGAGACTACTGAAACCTGATGGACTCATTTTCCATGAAGGTAGACTTCCGATCACAGCATAAGAAGGATGGGGGAGAGGCAAAGTATGTGGAAGGACATACTTCAGAGCCCAGCCAGGGTGGCCACAGAGAGCTGTTTTTAGTTAAAGAGTTGCCCACTCTAGTGATTTTTACTGTGAATCTCACAATATTTTTTTTTCCTTGTAGCCCCTGCTACAGTGCCCAAGAAAATTAATGAGAAGCTCTTCTTTCATGTATATATATGTATGTTCATGTAATGAAGGATGAGTTTCTCTCATCTGCATATGTACATGCAAATGTGTGTACCTATAGTACCTGGAAGGATGAGAAACCAAAACTCAAGCTAACCCTCCCCCAAATATTTAAATAATAAACTAATTATTAAAAAAATTTTGAGACTGGCAGACTTCAAATTCACTTCAGTCTTGGGAAAGACTTTTTTTCGTGAAGAAAAGCTGGCAAAGGGATCAGATTGTTGTGCAGCAAAAAGAAAACTTTCCTTCATTAAGTTCATGCCTTGCAAAAGCCTAAGATAGTTCAGTTACAGATGGGTGGTTTTAAGCCAACCTATCATGTAAGTCCCTTGTCAAGACACAGATGGAGACATGACTGCTGCTCTGAAGTGCTTACAATTCAAACAAAGGGCTAATACAAATCAGACATATATGCATAGAGGGACCCAAAGGAAGAAGCGAGTAGAGGTTCTGAAAGAGAAAGTGCAGATGTATAAGACAGGAACAGAGAGGGATTTCTTGCACTTGTGAAAAACTGGTTGCAAATACCAGAAGGTTGTGCAGGTGTGATCCTCAACCCACCCTTTGCCTCTACAGCACCCACCCCCCCACACACTTCTCCCCAAAAGATGGAGGGGGGCAGGCGTTTTGAAAACTGTGTACCCCTCAGAAGTTGCAAACTGGCTCTGTGCTGAGTCATTTCAGGCAGACATTCACTGAAGTGCGTTGCTTGGCATGTCAGGGCACTGGGCACCTCAGGGAAAGGATACTTTACCATCAGTTAGCACCCTCCAGGCACTTACAAGTCCTCACAGACCCACCAAGGTCGATGGCATAGCCATGTATCATAGGATCAGTCCCCGAGTCAAAAGTCAAAGGAGGAACTGGGGCTGGAGTTAAATACTTTGTAAGTCCAGATGTGCTTCTGATCAAGTTGAAGAGAAGGGCAAAAATCAAGGAGGAAAGCACGGTCATTAGAGCAGACGTTAGAAATCCAAGTCACTCAGTCACAGCGTGATAGCCATGCAGAGCATAAATTCAGCAACACCACCACCGGAAGCGCTCAGCCAAGAAGCAAAGGTTTCAGGTTACATGGCAGCCTTAATTCAGGTTGTTCTCACTTTTTAGGTGCGTTCACTGTAGTTGTGGAGACAGAATGGTGACATGTGTTAATTGAGCGTAAATGTTCATCGACCCAGTTTTGCCTTGAACAGCTACTCCCCTGGTTATTTGTTTTCTGCTGCAGCAAGCTAGCGAGAGGCTGGCCTTGCAGACTGCAAAGAGAAACCTGAGAAAGCTTCAAACTAACCAGGTCGGATCCGGCTAACAGGGGAGCCACAGCCACGCAGAGCTCAGGGTGAATAGGACAAGCACCTGAAGGGCAGGGTAAATACTCACATGCATAGCTCAGGCTTTACTCCCTGCTGCTAAGACAATATCCCAGGTGGCTCCTCGTGCATCCGTGTGCCCCCCATACATGTATCCTCAGGGGCCTGACACGGGGATGTGCCACACTTGGCACCTCCTGTCCTTGGTTGTCCCGTGCATGGATACATTTATCCTGAGTTGCTACAGGTCATAGCGTGATACTGTATGACAAACTGCAAGCCAGCACCCTGTGCTGTTTCCACCCTTAATTGCTATAACTGCCCTCCCGAGCAGGGAGTGATGGCGAGCTGCTGTGTCTCCCAAAAAAGAGCAGCAAGAAGGCTTTCTCCAAAGCTCCTATGTGCACAAATGTTTAACAGGTCTTTTCGTGAGGGGTATCACCGGTAAGCAGCTGGCAGATGCGGACACTGGACTGGGACCCTCGCCTCTCACTGATGTTGGGCCCCAGCAGGAGAGACAGGACAAATGTTTCCCAATGGCTCACAGCAGGTATCTGCCCTCAGAAGGGCTACTCTGCAGGGGGCTGGCACCACTGTTGTTAGCCCTGATTTAAGTGGTGAAGGTAACAAAAAGGACCAGGAGGCAGGACAGCAGGCTTCAGTTAGAAGTGCTGTCTGCAGCCAGTATGCCTATTTGGGCTTGCCCAACACATAATTTCAAAATACGACATCCTTGGTGGGATCTGGTTGCCTGAAGATAGGAGCCTGGGGCTGTTTTAGATGCCTGGGTATCTCATCTGGTATCCAGCAGCCAGACCAGAAGGCTGCTGGTCTCCTGTGTCACGCCTGCCTGGTCTGTGTGGATGTCTGTGATCCCCTGGGACACCTAAAAGGGCACAGAACAGCAGTGTCGAGATGCGCGGACCCACTAAGCCTCTGCTTTTGAAGGTTCTCCACGGTGGAAAAACAAACTGGTGTATACTGCAGGAATATGCGAAATGATAACCACTAGCACATGCACCTCATTCCTAAAGCTCCGAGACGGCACCATCCAGAATGCAGCTGTGCAATGAATGACCGTATTTGAACTACAGCATCTTTTCAGGTCAGAGTCACCCCGTGTTCCCAAGAGTCTTCCTTCCCATGACATCCTGCATGGGTGAAATGTAGCTCTACCTGCCGCCCAAGACCTCCATTTGGTGATCCACATTTGGTTGGTGCAGGCTATTTTTCTGGCAGCACAAGCAGCCAGTAGCATCCTGATGTCCTCAGAAACAGACAGGCTTAGTTCGGTCTTTGTATGTCCTCTGCGTTCCTTTTTTTGGTGGACCCCTACAAAGTGGTCACAACAAAGCCGGGTGATGAGACAATTGTTGGTGTTTAAGAGGAACATTCCCCTCACCTGCAGAAGGGCAACTCTTTGGCATTTTTGTAAAAATGTTTGTTCTGTTTTTATACCCTGGGGCAAAGCTCCTTCATCGCTACTTCAAGGTTAATTGTCTTTGTCTCAAGAAACTCACTGGCAATTCAGCAGGCAATTCAGTTTTTTCACCTTCTGCTCATGAATTTCTGAACTGTGGATTTAAAAAACTAGAACCAATTTTGTGAGATGAACTGCAGGATCACAGTAATGCTACATATGGAGCCTCTGAATTTGTCAGAGCTTTTATTTTATAACAAAGTATTAGCTATTGGCACAGATTTTGCTGGCTGCTTTCTAAGCCTGAGAGGGTATGCTTGAATAGATATGTCAAAAAGAACTGCTGACAAGAGCAACTTGCAAACTGTGGACCATTGTCTGCTGTTAACTTGTCTGAAATCCCCTGGCATGCAAGCTAATATTTTCAGAGGAGTCCCTGAAGCCAGTGGCTCCTATTGCAGACGCAGGGGCCCAGGCTGTGCCCAGCTGAGACACAGTGCCATCCTGACTGCTCCACAGCCAATGCACCAAACTGCTTCAGAAATTCTTACAGCACTAACAGACACTCAGAGTAGGTTTGCTCTGCTTGAAGCTTCGGGTGGGATCTGCTGCTTCGAGCTACTTCACTCGGCAAAGCGCACTGGCGAGCTCAGTGACAGCTGTCACTCAGCAGTAAGGCAAAGTTTAATTCCAGAAGCTGGATTCAGAGCTCAAATTGTTGCAGGTATTTACTTCACACATCACAATAAAAGGATTTATTAGGGCAGAAGAGATCACCATGACCATATACAGAAAGGCCACACAACTCTTCTTACTGCTGGATTATAGTATGTTTTTAAGAAGGGCACCTAAGGAAATTATTTCAATACAGAAACTCCGTATCTGAATACATATAAGTCAACCAGCCCAAAAGCAAGCAATTTGTGTGTGCTGTCACTGCTAGCACGCAAGAAGGAGCACAACTTCTCCAACTTGGTGGCTAAAAGCACAGTTAAAAACTGCCTACAGAGCAGTTCTGAGACCCCCTGCCCTCTCCCAGCACTGTTTCTGCAGTCATTGACTAAGACATGGGACAGCCCTGGCGGTAGCGAGCAGGCAGGTCCCCCCAAGGAAGCAAAACTCTTGGTACTTAAATGACATTAAACATAAACAGAGAGACAAACAGAGAGATGGCAGCTGATGGGGCAGGTTTGGGCTGAGATTTAAAGACTGGAAACCAACATTCTAGCTTTAAATGTGTAAGTTCCCATGGACTTAGCCTCTAATGGTCCACCTTGTCACGTAAGGATGTTGGCCTTCAAAAGACTACAGTCTAGGCCATAGCGTGAGTTCAATATTTGGATACCAGCAAGCCTTGCTGAGCTGCCGCTTACCTTTCCCAATGCCCAAGTGCATGCTGGTGGGCATGTGCAGAGCTACCTATTGCTCTTGGGAGCAGTCTAAGGGCTGGCAAGTGCCTTAACGATCATTTTGACTTGGAGATGTCTGCAAAGTTTCCATGCTCAAGAAGGCAATGCACAACAGACAGCAAGAATAAGACTTATCTTTGAGTGTGCATGTATGCAATAGCACTGGTTTGGAAACTCATATGCAGACTTGTTTTGAAA
Source organism: Gymnogyps californianus (assembly GCF_018139145.2). Lineage (NCBI taxonomy): Eukaryota > Metazoa > Chordata > Aves > Accipitriformes > Cathartidae > Gymnogyps > Gymnogyps californianus. Next base: position 180,672,551 of record NC_059471.1, read on the forward strand.
TCCCCATGCTCTCTGATTTGAAGCAGATACTTCAAGCTGGGTTTTCTACCTTCTAGGAAGAAGCCTACCCACCAAGCTGTTGTGTATGGAGGATGCATCTTTCCCTGTTGAAGCCACTCCACTTTTATATAAATAATCAAATATTCTGTGAGGGATGCAAAAGGAGCAGAGAGAATAAAGCAAAACACTGATGCTGTCCTGCAGGTGACCAGCCTGTGACTTTTGAGCTGCATAGTTAGTAAGCAAATTAAGGGTGTCCTCTCCTTTCACTGCTGGAACAACACTGCTTGACTAGCAAAAAGGCTGCTCATGGAGATTACTGGATAATCCACACCCCCAGCTGCTGGAGGAAAGGAACTACCTGGGGCAGCCAGAGCGAAGTTGCTGGGGCTGCGCTGGAACTCAGCTGCTGGTGAGCACAGCCCAGGCCAACAACAGTGGTAGAGGTCAGAGAGAGCTACCATCCTTGCACACCCAGGAACCGCTCCTACAGATCCCCTTTTGCTGCTGGAGGAAGCGTCTCACAAGGCTTGGCCAAGTTTTGGTCCTTGAGTAACAGGTTCAGAACTGGAGGGGACTAGGACAGTGCTCAGGAGGATCCCCTCAGGACAGGACAGGACAAGACAGGACATTCCTCTTTAAGTTAGAACAGCCTTCTTTAAACATAGATTCAAGTCTCTTCTTCCTGTTAGATTAAGGGGGATTCAAAAACATTTCTCTATCTCCTAGCTTATCTCCCACTAGGAGAACTGTTTGATATAATGGAGTGATAATGAGTCTCTCTGGTTACTTTGAGAGAAAGGATTTATCTGACACAAGATTTTTAAATCCAGGAGGGCTCACACTGAGAACTTCCAGAGACAGGAATTAGGCTGGCCGACGTTTAGATACCCTAAAAAGTACCTGCCTTAGGCTCTGCCTCTCAACATCTCCTACAGATGGGCTTGAACGAACCTCAGCTCCAGGTGCCCAACTTTGCCACAGATTTTAGAGCAGCCCTGAAGTTAACTCATCAATGAGGTTTCTGCAAGGCAGCAGGTCGCTCAGCGCTGAAGCCTGCGCTACTGAAGCCTTTTGAAATTGAGACTCAGCTGTCTAAATTACGTCAGGCCAGATTTCTTAAATGCGTTTTGGCATCTGAGTTATAGCAAGTGCCTTTTTGACCTAAGCAGGTCAAAACACTTTGAAAAAACCTATTCCTCATGTGATTAAAAAAGGAGTGAAAATCTCCAGCAAAATCTCAGTACCGGTCAGAAGAATCTTGCAGGCAGCACCATTTAAAGTCTGCAAAGCACAGATCCAAAGCGAAAATGGTGCTTGAAGCAATTGCGGGTGCTGTGTTAACACTGACAGAGATGTATTTTGTCTTTGAGAGCTTCAACCCCACAAGATGTAAACAGTTCTGGTGGGAAGGAAATAAAATATTAAGGAAATGAAGGCAGCGGTGCTGTTAGAAACATATACAACCAAGCTGGACTAACCCCAACTTTGGGAAGCTGCTCTTACAAACCTCTTGTGGAGGCTGTAAACTGGAGGAGCGGTAAACTGCCCTACATTCACACAGCACACCACGCTCCAAAGCCAAAATCCAGACTGGAGTGTAAGGCAAGCAAGGCTCTAATAATAGTCTCTAATCACTAATACATATGTCCATAATTAGATGAAAGAGCAAAAAAAGGTGGATGCCAATCTTTAAAAATGCTTAGGCTTGTACAGTTCACTGAAATGCTGTGGGTCACTGCATTAGCTCCACTTTCTTGTGGCAGTGGAGACGGCAAAGCCCAAAAGGATACTGGAGCCCACACAGGTAAACCTGAGGGAGTCTGCCTTCCTCCTGAGCCCCTGTAGTACTTGAAACAGCGCCAATTTCTGTGCATATTTTGTGTTGAGCGAGACAGGAAGGACTACGGTGAAGGTCTCCCAGAATGGAGTAGGGAAAGGAACACTAGGACAGGCTTTGAAATGGAGGTCAAACCCACATCATTTACCTTTTGCCCCCTCCTACTTTAGAACATGAAAAGGAGAATAAAGTAAGGCCTGTTAGATTTCTATTCTCCTTTTTTCCCCCCGCTAAAAACGACTGCTTGTTACAGACAGGAAGCAACTGCCAGACGTTGTTCACCTCCAATCCTTTATCACTTAAAAAAGCATTATGGCTCCGTCCATGGAGCCACTGGCAACTGCGGTTTGGGAACAGCTATCTATCTGTAATGATAAATAATAAAATAAAGCGTCTTCGCTTTTGAATCCCAGCTGAGAGATTTTGCCAAGTGATCAAACTTGTCTGAACCTCGGAGCAGCAGCTTTGAAGTAATAAGAAAGAGATTGAAAACCTGCAGCCAAGAGCCGCACACACCTCATTAGGGCCCAGCCATGCGGGAAGGCCGAGCGGCAGCCGCCGGGCCCGGCCCCGCGTACCCACTGGAAAGGGGCTGCGGGAAGGGAAGATAAAAGAGCCTTTCACAGTGGAAATGCACCGGTGACATTTTTACGAGTGCCAGCCCCGAGGCCGAGCAGCCCACGCCATGCTGCCGCCCGCCAGTGCAGGCCTCAGGGTGGGCAGGGGCGCGGGGGGCTCTGCCGCTGCCGTCGCTCTTCCTCAGTGTCCCCCAGCTTTTCTCTTCCTTTCTTTTTTTGTTTCTGAAGGAGAGAGTTTAATGTACAGGGCTCTACCTTCCCCGGGTTGTGCTCAGAAAAGCCCCCCCAAATGAGAAACATATTTCTGAAAGATAGCGAGCTGGGTTCTCCGATCTGGTTCAGCAGAGTTCATGTGAGACTTTGTGGTATAATTCAGCTAAATGATTTTTTTCTTAAAAAAAAACCAAACCAAAACAAAAACACTAAAGCTTAACAGACTTGTAAAATGCTTTTAAAAACGTCTGAAGAGTTTAATCATAGATCTTACCACACAGACACTGGTGAGGCTGTGTGCTGGCAGTAAAGCAGAGTATTTAACTTTGAGAGCTGAAGTTCTGGGTTTAATTTTCAGTTTCAGACTAAACAGCAGGTCTGCAGCGAAAGGCAGGGCGACGACTCCTGAGCAAAATGGGGTAATGGAAATGCTTTTCTTGCAAACTTTACTGATTGTGTAACCATGGAGCACCTCTTTGTGCAGGCGAAAGCGCAAAATCAGAGAAGTTTGTGTTGGTTTTAATAAACTGCCCCCCATCCCCTCCCTTTTTTTACTGCAAAGAATTCTGCTGCTATTTTATTATGTAATGCTGCAGGCTAAAAATATATCCCTAATTTAAGCCATCTTGCCAATAAATCTACAAATACCAGGTAATCCAAAAAGGGTAGTTATGGTTTAATGACATACTCTTCTTGTCATCTTAATATGTTCAACTCCTAAAGGATTTAGAGTGATGCATTTAAAGATTTTTTCAACTTCTTGAATATCTCCACACAATCTGGTGGAAAGGGCGATAAAGTATGGTCCTCTTCAGCACAGAGCAGCAACCCAACTTTTCAAGCTCCATCTGCGCCGCAATCCGTGCTACCACAGGGCGAAGCTTTTTCTTTCTCTAAGCAAGATAGTCTGATTCAAAGTGAGTGGGGCTGTCCAACTTAATAGATAGTGATTATTTCCTTTTGATTATAGAACCTTTTATGGGAGTTTCTTTTCCAGCTGAACACATCTATATTCTATAATCAAATCAGAAAAGGTATCCTGGTGGAAACGTGTGTTTAAAACATGTTTTCTTTTAGGACCAAGACAGATTTATTGCAATTTATACCTCAATGTTAATATATTCTCCTCTTCCTAAACATAAAAAAAAACTAATATAAATTACAGTTAATGCCTCACTATATAACACAGTTCTCAGGAGACTATTAAAGCGATGGGCGAGCCGCCTAACATACTGTAACTGTCTCTTTGCTGTTCTGATTTCAGTTTCCAGATTTTGCCTCAAAATAAGCATGAGAATCAGGGAAGGGGAGGGGGTGGAAGCCATTCACTCCCCTGAATCTGATATCTCCCGGGTCCTAGAGCTCACATGTCCCTTCCTTCCAGACTCAAGTCTGGTTTCAATGGAGCTCTCATTTTTCTTCCCACTAATCCTGCCATGAGATCAACCATTGGTAACTCTGTGAGAAATTAAATACCAGGATGTGGGAAATCTGAGATCTGAATTCAGGCAGAATGTGGGTGATTCATTTTTTTATTTCTTTCCTTCTCTTTTCCCATGGTTGTTGTGTGGCAAATAACTCTCCAACCTGAGATCAGAGATCAGCCCTCAACAATGTGAGTACACCGACAGAGCAGAGGCAAAGCAAGAAGTACCTTGGCAATATTATATCCCTTTTTAATATAAGCAACAGTCATTTCTGAAGAGACGTTTCGGCCAACATTTTCTGAAAACATTCTGGCATTTCCAGAAATGCCTTACAATGGGATCAGCAGCAGAACTTCATCATGGTGATGCTCACCATCTGCTGGAGCAGACTTTATAAAGAATTTAACATTAGTGGCATTGGGATCCCAATAAAACAGGATCCATGAGATAGTTTGCTATAGTGATGTGAGTGCTACAATGCCCAACAATCAGGCAGTCGTTTTGAATGGCTTTTTTCCTTCCTCGGTGTGAGAAAAGCACATTTATTTATTTAGGTCTTATAAGGATGAACTCAAGAGGCTTACAAACACTGGACTGCCCAAAGTTTTAGGTCCTTCATGCACTGCTTGGCAACATGCTGATGTCTGAAAACCACCTACATATTCCTGTAGCCTTCAACGTGAAGTACCTAGGAGCATAATTCTCACTGCATAGTCTACTAAGAGGTTGTGATACTCCCAAACTTCTTACTCTGTCTATAAACACAACAGCACCATGCTCACAATATCCAGTGAGCAATCGATGACCATGAGCTCTGAACGGCCCCCCAAATAGCAGCCTGTCTGTCACAGCCAGTGCTCGCCGTCTGGGTTGCTTCACACCATCACAGCACTACGGGGCAGCACAATGAGAGCACCAATGGAAGCGATACGGGATGGAAGCTCCACCGGGGAAAATGGTTTTAGAGTGTCTATCATGATTTTATTTCGCGCTGACTTCTATGAATCCTTTGCTTGAGTTGTCCTCTCTGAGCTGCAAGGGAGGAGGCACGCTCGTAGGTCCAGCCTATCCATCCCAGCCTTAACGTTTGGCACAGGTGTCACAAGCTGACAGGCTGCCCAGGAGGCCGGATGTCACCCCAGAGTAGCATGGCAGCACTGATTTCAAGGAACTAAATTCACCAAATTCCACAAATGCCCCACAGTGACTGACAGAGTAGCTGTGAAATGCTTCTTATTCTTCTTCTATTCCAAGACTGTTATTTTGGGCAACAAGGGGACCTTATAAAATTCCCCAGATGTCATGGAAACCCCAGAATAAAATATGATATTGGCTTCCTATTGCTTCCTTCCAGAACATGTTTAAAGATGTATATCAGTTAATAAGGGCTGAGCATACTGCTCTTTTCCCTAGCCAAATCTTTTTTAATAGTGCTGGTACGCAAATACTATAACTGACCATCCTAGCACATTATTTAACAGATAAGAAACGTATTTTCATTGGTCTTAACTTTGATTTTCATTGTGTTTACCTTATTCCACATCCATTGCAGCGTACCTGATTTTTAACATACAATTTGCAACAGAATTTATATGGTCCTGAACTGGCACAGCAAAGATGTAGCATTTCTAGAAGTGGCAGAAGGTTCATGTCCCATGTTTTTCAGTGCAGCAGATGACCTGGGTTACAGCCCTAGAGTATCTATTAATAATATTTATGTCAGGAAATAGGGCATCTTTCAGTGACTTAAGCTGGGTGTGGAGGAGCAACAATGATGCTGACTGTGAAAGATGCAGAGCCTTTATGAGAAGCTCAGGAACCAAGCTCTCAGCGAAGAGCGCTTTTTTCCTGCGCAGCCTTCTGACACACCTCATCTTTGCTAATTAACATTTTGATTATTTTTGTTGCTATAACTCCAGAGGCTGATCGTTCTGGTAGTTTCAACTTTCTGGATATCATTCTGGAAACATCTTAAAATAATCTAGATTTTCAGGGGGTAGCCAAGTGCTGCCTCGAATCCTGTATGTCTGTGAAGATACCGAAGTGTTAGCAGCACAGACGCGTTACTCTTGGAAATCTTGGCCAAAGTATGTAGCATGTGTATGCAAAAGTAGCAGTGTTTAATCTGCTCTTGAGTGACATTTTTTTAAACGCTGTTCCCTGCCCAGCCATCTTCCTCAATTCTGTTTCCCAAGCACACGTCACAGCCCCTTCTCTTCTGGCTATCATTAGTGAGATTTCAGTACGTTCAGAATTGGAGCCAAATTCTGAACAGGATGGAGTACCTCCCTAAACAGCTTCCGTGGCCACAGGCATGGGGTCAAACACAAAGCCACCCTGTCCACAGCCATCGCCTGCCCATCTCAGGCTTCTTCCCCAAGCAGGGAGGGGAGAGGGAAGAGGTGGGGAGAGGACGAAGAGGAGCGTTGCTGACATGGGGAAATGTTTTACCTTACCCCTTCGGCCTCCAGCCTTCTACCATCAACTGCAGCGCCTCCTCTAAGTGCTACGCAGGGAGCGGCGCAACCGCTGTAGTCCCTGAACGTTTATATGTGCTTTTAGGGACAGGTCTTGCTCAGCACACAAGGAAAGAGCAGCAACCTGAGAGCATGTCTGTATTGAATGGGCCAATGTGTGACCAGCGCTGCATTCAGAAAGCTGCCTCCTGCTCTAGGGCTTGTCTCACGGGAATTAGATGTTGCATATTTGAACAGTTAAAATAACCTTTTTTTGCTCTTGTTCAGAGCTTAAGGCTCCTCCTGTGTTGGGCTATGCCATGGCACTCCTGCTCTTTGACTGACTCAGAAACTGGCTGACAAGGACATGACATCTCCAAGCAGCACGCTGCAGCAGGCAAGACTCTGAATCCCCCAGACAGTTCCTGACAAGCCATGAAGCAAAAATATCTTGCTAAATCTGATTCCTTTTTAGTCACATCAAATCACGAGTGTGTGCACTCTCGTAACTCCCTCATGCAAGAAGGGAGCATCAGCACCTCAGTTTTAGCAGAAGGGGAATCAAGGCACGGGGAGACTTGCCTAAAATGGGACTTGCACACTGCAGTACTCAGCACTAATGGCTTCAAACGAAGCGAGAGGCTCACCTGGCACAGTGCTGACTGGGGCACCTCTGCTCCTTAGGCAGTGTATGGGGACACAGGAACAGGCACCTCAGCCTGCCTTGTGGGCCACAGCATTTACTGACTGAATTATGCATCTGAATTTAACAGACGGGACCATCCAAAATCCTGTTTCTTTTCTGCACTCAGGCATTGCCCAGCAGCACTGAGGCCGGTGCTGCTGTGAAGCTGGGACTCAACCAAACCGTCTTTCTCCTGGTTGTTCAATCAGTGGCTATTCGGCCTTTGAATCATTAGCTGCACTGCATCCCAGGTTCAGCGAGCAGCACAAAGAACACTTCTCCCTTGGCAGCTTGGAGCGCTGCTGGGATGACAAATGGGGCTGCTGCTCAGGTGACCTACTTCCAGAGCAACTCCTGTGGCCGCCACGGTCATACAAGGAGCAGGCTACCCCTGCTCCCCTACAAAGCTCATTCCACTCCCACCCCCACACCCCACATATTGGATCCTCGCAGAGGTCGTACAGGGTTTCTAAGTCCCAAATAACGTGAGACAGGAGCCTGGGGTAAGCAGCGCCTTATGACAGTGCAGCTGCTGGGCAAGTGCCTCTCGCTCCTGCGGTGAAGCTAACGTGCCTGCTGACTGCAAGAGAGACTGGGCAGGTAGGGATCAGGGTATTTTGTGATTTTCTCTATTAAACACCCAATTTCTGCCTGCAGGGAAACAGGGCTACCTGTATTATCTCCTGGTAAATCAAAAAGATTGAGGGCTGGATTAAAAAGGTTATTTGAATATCTAGTGAAGCAGTGGTTATGATGCACACTTAAATGCTTAACTACCTTGTAAAAACCATCTGCGTGTTCCCTTTATGCTCTCCATGAAATGGTGGAAATGCTGGGTGAGCTCTTTCTATATTTTCATTACTGGTAGGATGGGTTCAGTTGAAGAAAATACTCAAATGAGCTGTGAGCAAAAGCAATTTTTATGAAAGTGATTTGTATAAAATTGATTTGTGGTAATGACCCTGTGGCTCCAGTGTTCATTGTGTGAAACTGTACTCGCTGGCAAAGTCTTTGCCATCCCAACACTGACAGGCCAGTGTGTACCTACCACTATCAATAAAAGAAACTATAAAAATGTTTTAAAAAATGCCTCATACACCAGCAACCTACATCTTCAGATCACTGTATGTATTTTTGATCTTTGACTCTTTGAAAGTGACTGAATATCTGAATATACTCCTGTCCTGAAGGTAATTTTTTTCCTTTCTTCCCTTCCTTCTGGTCACATAATGTCTCAACTTATTTGTTTAATTTATTTACAGCCAAATTTCTGGAAGCAGCCATCTCAAAAATGTTGCTCTATCATAGCTATGTAATAAATGACAATCATAAATACTTAAAACCTTGGAAACCTGAATCTTACACTGATTTGGGTATTTAGGTGTAGCCTCATTGCATTATGTTATTCACAGTCTATTCAGAAGTTATGTCATATAAATAACAAAATATTTGCTGTCAGACATACCTGACTTCCTCTTCTAGCCCTCATTCTTTGGCACAGGTTAGTGCTTCATCTGTTCATAGAACTGGTAGTTGCAACTTCTGTATCCTTCCCCAGATTTTTTTTTGTTTTTATTTCAAAAAATGTTACTTTTTTTTTTTTTTAAGTCATCAGACAAACTATTCAGTCTCCCTGTCACAATAAACTGATTATAAAAGAAGACTGAATATGTCTTCCTTTGGAAAACACATCATGCAGTTGCCACCATTTTGCCCTGGAAGGAGAAAGATGGTAAGGACGTAAAGCCCAGCACCCTCCACAAGACGCCACCTACTGCATCCATGAAGAAAGCAAGAGACTTTCCTGATTTCCTTAAAATCAAATTCAAACCTCTCCCAGAGCAATGGTAGGTCCATTCCTGCAGTTCAGGCATCCACCTAATTTCTTAATAATTCTGGCTGTGGTCCACAAGTTTGATATTATTCTAATTTTGTTTTTTTCATTTTACACCAAGCAATCCTTACAGGTTTCTTGAAATATAAACAGCAGAACTGGTAACAATGAAACATAATTTTCAAATTGGAGCCATTTTTCATAAGACTTCCCATGACATTTTTATCCATTTGTTAAAATGATGTTTTCAAATCAGAAAAAATGTTTCCAGAACGCTCAAAAGCAAAATCTGGAAGGATTTTGCAAAGCAGAAGTGTTCAGAAACCAAAATCAAACCCTATTTTGATTTTAAAAACTCAGTCCCCAAGTGATTATAATATTGTGAAGCTTTGGAAAAACAAAAATTCCAAGGACACCGATGGGGAAAAGGGTCAATAAAAACAGGTTATTTCATCATGAAGCTATTTATGCAAAACCTCTGACTAGTTCCAACAAGCATCGTCCCCTTGTCTGGTGGTGGTGGGAGGCAGGGCACTGAGCCGGAGGGCTCTGCAGCAGGTCTGGGGCTCAGCCCCACTGGGAAAGCTTTGGGCAGCTCCACATGGGGAGGTGCAGCGAGTCTGGGCTGATGGGGCTGTGATATAGACTTGCTCGGCATATGTTCACATGGTACCAAGAGGCTCCAGCACATATAAGATGGCCTCCACCGCTGCCTTTGGGAAAACATTCAGTATTTGCTTTAAAAAAAACAGTAATAAAAGAATGGTAATGCAGCCTTTCAGAGGATGTTCTGGAGTGGTGTATATAACACACATGCACTCACCCTACATTGAAGTATAAAATTCCATGTACCATTGTAAAATAAAGTTTTACGCCTCTGGGATCTGACAACTTTCTGACTCTCCGTATCAGTAACTACAGAAAAAGTACATGACACACAACACGGCTTGCGGGATGCAGTGGGAAGAGCAATGAAACCCCAGGGCACCAGGTCAACCTCCACGGCAGAGGTTTTTCGATGTTGCTACAGCCAAGGCTCAGTTGAGTAAGGCTGCAATATTCCTGGCTCGGCAGGACACAGGGTGGGCTCGGACGGTGCCGCATGCTGTCTTGGATGCGTATGTGCACCTGCTTGGGTGCGAAGGATTTGCCATCCTGTCTGTGACATTGGAAGCTTCTTTTCAACCTGCTAAAGTGGCTCTCTGGAGTATTTCTACCACATTTCTGTCTGAGATTCCCCAGAAGGGAAACAAATAAATCCACATGTGGCGGCTAGCACGTACGCAGAACGCCTGAAGCTTGTGGAAGTGCAGATTTATTGCACAGCACAGAGAGGTGACGCAGCACGTGCACCGTGGGCCTGCTGGCCAGGGTGTCCCAGCGCGTTGGACCTGCCACACAACCACCACGGGTCCCAGGCTCAGCTCTGCTCACCAAGTCTGCTGCTTTTGGGCTGCATATGAATGCGTGAATCACAGATGTAGCTCCTGGGCTGCAGAGCCTGTCTGACGCTTTTAGCATTTACTGCGTCCTACACTGAGTAGGCATATGTGATCGATGCAGCTGGGGAACACATATAATTTGAGGTTGTGAGGTGTATATATATTATGACTAATTAACATGCATAACCTCATTGATACCAAGACTAAGAAATGAGTAACAGGAAAAAATACAGCGAATCTGCATTTTCTTTCCTGTACAAAATAACACTTTTCTTTTTAGCTTTTATTCTTGTTGGGATTTGATTTTTTTGGACGTTGTTTTAAAAGCATCTAATGCGTTCAGCATTAGGTAGAAAAGTACACTTTATGTGTACTTTTGATGTACTTTTTCTGTACACTTTTTTGTGTACACTTTTCTATGCACCCTTTATGTGTACTTTTCTGACTGATACACTGTTTTTCTGACTGACACACTGTCTTTCAAACTCAGACACAAAGGATTTGCAAGGATTTGAGATTTTAACAGACCTCCCAAAGAGATTACAAGAAGATTTTCAAAGGGCTGTTCTACACTCACAGTATTTCTTCTCTCCAGAAATGATAAAAATAAAACATGTCCTGTTTCCAGAAAACTTTGATAGCTTTCATGATGTTTTCCTAAAAATATCTGTTTCCTTTGTATTACTTAAGAGTGTAACTCCCCCATATGGCTGAGGCTACAGCTGCTACAAATAGCTTAAAAATGAGGAAATGGAGAAATTTCTATTTCTATTTGGACTGCTTATTTGCACACCTCGGTAAGAATATTACTACATCATGACTGTAAGGTCTGGCTGTCCATTCTTTGGAGACAGTGGATTTCAAAGGAGTGTCTTGTTTTTGAGGTTTAGGCTCATATTTACGTGAAAGTGCTAAACTTATCGATGTCACGCAGTTAGGCTGGCTATCTTTTCCTCATTTCCCCAAGGAAGTGAGAGAGTATGCGTCACTGATCATCACAAAGATGTGTACAGACCACAGTATTTAAAGGTTTGTATTAATGATATGGGTGTGTAGATTTCCAGTGGATTTTACTGCTGCATTTACCGTCTGTGTGATGGTAAATCTTCAGAGCTCTGGGGATGTTTGAAGATATTACAGAAGTTTATATAGGCATCTGCTAAACTGGACAGCAGATATCCATAAAGAGATTTAGAGCATGGCAGAGCCCTGCACGATACTTAAAATCCGGGAAATGGTGATGGGAACAGAGCTGTTATTCATAAAATGAGAATTTTATCTGGTCTTGCTGCTTCTATATTTTTAAAAATGACACAAACCCAAGAGGCATAGATGCTAGCAGCAATAACAAGAGTAACGGTGATGTAAACTAATGCTCACAGAAATCTTTGAGAATACACCAAAAATTCAAAGCACGGGAAAACACTCAGGGATGAAGCCTGACCAAGAGTTTCTGCCACTTTTACCAAGGCAGGCTGGGTTAACACACTCACCATCACACAGCAGTTCTTGACTGTAACCTCTTACAATCCTGACTGATGAAGAAAGAATACATTTCTAACTTAATCCAGACTGCCACATGGTAAAGCCATCTGGGAGGATATTTCGAAGGAAACAGATGGAAAAGGAAGAGATTCCTCTGAATGTAGCGTAAGATTTACATTATCCTCCATGAACTTCCATGTAGTCCCCATGTTTATATTATTTATCACTATTTCCTTAGACAGCTCAGATTAGGAAGCCTGCATGAGCTCATGTTCTTGTTGTTAATTCTGAGTCTGAACCTCCCTCCTTTAAAGGGAAATTCAGTAGTGTAAAAAGAAAATGGAGAAAGGCAACCGGACTTAAGTGAAACCCAGGAGCATGAAGTTCCTGATCATCCCAGGAATTACACTGTTTTACTTCCTCCTTCTTTCAGCCTCAGGAAGACACTCTCATGAGCGCTTGCTCACAGCGATAATTTTTGGTCTCTGCCATGCACCCACACGCAGCGAAACTGCAATGTTGTGCTAGCGTAAGTGTGGGAGCGGGGCCTATTAAAACCAGGAAGGGTTAAAGACAAGTCAATGATTTCACTGAACATCCCTCAGGCCAAGGATTAAAAAAAAGAAATGTTCTCTGAGTGAAGACATGGCACACAAATAATTTAAAGAGTGTAATTTCACTAGTCGTGTTGTGATGACTGGGGATTTCTAAAAAGCCCTCTCTCTCCTTTCATGCATTCTTCTGTGCCTCCTCGTTTTCTATACAAACATTTCCATTACTAATGGGAATGTCAAAGGGCCTCCTTTTCTCTCTCTCTCTCTCTGTCTCTGACCACGGAGATGCTGCTGAGGCACTGTGCAGCAGCGGCTGCATCCGGCTGGCTGAAACACCCTACAGCATCCCCACCGGAATCATTGCTTCGGGAAAGAAGGGACGGGAAGATCCATACAGGGAACCCTGGTGCTTCGGTTCAAACGCCTACATCATTTCGCCATCAATTAAATCTGTCGTTACTTTGTTCTGCTACCAAAAGACTGCGTCCCGGGTCCCCTCTTTGTCCTCCCACACCTCAGCCCAGCCTCAGTCTCAGCCATTTCTTCCTCTCTTGTGCTAGGGCTCGCAGTCAATTACTGTTCAAACAAAACACTCGCAGGAGTAAGTGCCCGGGAAGACTGGAGACGTAGCAGCACCACACGTGCCATAGGCAGCAACGTCTTCTGCCAGGCTAGGCTGCGGGCAGAGCCACCAGCTCTAGACCCCTTCATCCTGCTGACTCCGGTGGGGATGAGCTCTGCCCAGAGGAAACTGCAACACGAACGGCCTCCTGGGATTCTTTGCCTCTTGGATTTGGCCTCCTTTGCACAGCAGGGTTTAAGCCTCCTTGTCTCTCAGGTGCCACGGAGGAGATGGCTGGCTTTGTGCCTGCTGGCAGATTTACTGCCATGTTGTAGTAGGAATAGTCTGATTGCGGCCGTAACAGTGGAAGGATATAAGCAAGACCAGGGAGAGGAAATATCTTTTATTATAACAACTTGGCGTGTTTTGAATTGTGTGGTGTAGTCAGAAGGTTTTAGATGGCAAGTCCTTGGGGACTGATGTTGTGTTTCTTCCATAAGCTGGCCTAATAAAAGACATTACCTCTCCTTGCAAAACTTACCTCACTTGAAAATACTGCTACATTCATCCTGTATATTAACTCCGCCATTTGGAGACATTAACATTATTGCCAGTGCCACGGATTCATCATTGCTGCGACTGTATTGATTTCTTTTGTAGAAACCAGATTCCTGCACATGCTTTGGAGAGTTACATCATTTCACCCCTTCAACTCACAGCTAGGATGTTTTCTGTTTCTTATGTAACAGCTCCTAATTCAGATTACAGTAGATATTACAATAAGGTACACTGTACAATAATGTATTCAAACCATAAGGTAGAAAAACAAAAGTATTATTCCCTTCTGAAAACAGACCTCTTTCAAGAAAAGCAATGGACCCTTTATGCTTTTGACTCAGCAATCGTTCATATTCATGGAGGTACAGCAGCACATCCCATGGACTCTGCTGAGCAGGGATGGACCTGCTCCCATGCCCACAGGCTTTTCTCTGCTGGTGCATATGATAACAAAGTGACAGAGTTAGGTTTTGGGGTTTTTTGACACAGGGCAGGCTGGGGAAAGAAAATGGAGGCGATTGTAAATGCAGTGTTTGACCGGTTTCACAACACCTTGTGGCTTGCACTTTGTCCAAGGTGTTAAAGAAGAATAATACCATCCAACAGAAGAAGTTCAAATGTGTTAGTCTTTATGACAGATCCAGTCTAGTTACCAAATTCAGCCTATTTTATTTTGTGGATTTAGAGACTCCTTTAGACCAGTGGGGAGAAGGGTTTTATACCTGTGCCCCCTCCTTGCTGTAAGCAGTCCCCAGTTACCCATGCTCAGGACACACAGAGACACCTATCACATGCTGGACTTGCACCACGTGTGTGTGCGTGAGTGTGTGTACATTATCATCACAAGGTGGCCGCTGCAGAAAGAGGACATTTCTGAGCAAGCACCATCCACTGCTTCCTTCTCTCCTTCCCAAGGGCCACCATGTGAATTGCTCTGGTGGTTGTGCCTAGCAAGCCAGCAGCTGTCCCCCAGCTCATATGATTGATGTATTTCACTTCATTCTCTACAGTAAAGGAGACCAGTTTAAATACTGAAGAATTATTTCATTTAAAGTAGACTAAAGAATTTAAATTAGCTTTTCTTACCTGAGCAGGCTTCTTTTGAACCACTTGTTGAGGCTGAAAAGTAAAACAAAAGCACAGTGAGAAACAAAATTCATTGAGGTCACTTAACTGTGATTTCACAGATGCTGGGAAAAATGTTTTCAGCAATAGAAGTAAAACACAGGCAAAGCCCACATTCAGAAATGGAGTGAGGAACATACCCAGTTCTCACATGCAGCCTCTCCTACACCTATATATGACCTTGCTCTGAAGTAGTTCAGATTACTGTGGATGCAGAGGAGTATAATGTATACAAATTTGTATATATTTGTATATAAATAATACATTATGTATATAAATTTGTATAATTAAAATGAAGGTGAAATCTCATTTAGCATGTTACATCTTTCAGCTCTTCTATGGTACTGCTAGATTTACTTTGCTGCATTACTTATCAGAACGTGAGAGTGACCTAATTTTATAACTAGATTTTGTTGTCTCCACTGATGCTGTTCACTCTCTTACCACACTCTTTCAGCCGTGAGTGGAATGTCCTGCTGTGGGGAAGCCCTCCCTCCTGGCCATGAGCAGGAGCATGGCGCAGGCAGAGGGGTGAGGGACACATAACCCCATCCCTGAGCCAGGGCTTCCCACTTGACCAAAGCCATCCCTGCCAAAGCCAGGAGGCTGGGACAGGCAGTAGCTCCAGCCCTCGGAAGCTCTGGTTTGACATCTCTTGCTGCATGAAGGTGATGCTGTGCTGACCCTCGTGAGCCTGTTGATGTGATTTTGGGGATGCCCATCATTGGGCAGGTTGGGTGTGCGAGCAGGGAGAGCCAGAGGCCGTGTCTGCCTGCCTATGCCAGACCTGGTGGCACAGCCACGGGCTCCTCAGCAAGTCTCCCTCCTGGCTGCTCCCACCCAGGAATGGGAAACACGGTCCCCACATGAGTCAGGAGATCCACCAAGGTGCCAGTGCCCTTCATCCCGACCCTGGGGAGGAGGAGGAGTACCAATTAAGGAACTAATACAGGTGCACTTAAAATACACCACCACCACCCAGATGATGTGACGACCCTTGTGGGTGCTAGGAGCAGCACGGAACAGTAAGACCACAGATAAAGGATGAAATCCTGACACTGCGAGTACAAAAGGGCTTTTCTTACTTCAGTGGGGCAAAGCTGCTGCCTTCCCCCCCCCAACAGGACTTTGTGTTTTCAAAGTATATGAATCGCACCCAATGATTTTCTTCCTGCCCTTCCTTCCTGCCTGTTCCTAATCCCAGCCGTGATTTTAGTGCCTCACTTGGGCAGAAGCCAACATGCTGTCCCTCTGCATGGCCAAAAACCTAATTTTCATGACAGTGTATTAGGAAATAACTGGAATATTTCTGAATAAACAGTTTAGTGTAACTGGCCTTTCAGAGCAATATTTCAGTGGGAAGGATCAATGAAAATGTAAATTAAATGTAACTGATTCAATTCAGTCTGCCCACCACAAGCGTCCCATTTTAACAAGAGATGCTTTGTTTATTTTCAGTCTTTTTCTAATTCAGCGGAATCCTATTGCTGTTATATTTTTGTATCTGTGCCTCAGGCTCCAAGTTCTGCTCTCAAATACATATGAGAAAAAAACTATGTGATGACTGGGTCCGTCTTTAAACTTCAGGGTGGACCTTTTTCTTTTCCATTAAATTCCCTTGCAATGGAGAAGCTATTACCAAGGCACACATTTTACTGATGCCTTCTCCAGGTGGACTGCAAACCCTGAACTCATTAATGGACATTTGCTGCCCTCGGACAAAGGAATGATTTGTTTCAAAGGAATCCCTCGTAATTACAGAACTCATTGAACTCTTCAGTAATCTGCCACTAGTGCTTTTCTGCTTTATTTTCTTTTTTTGCCTGCTGATTACACCTGTACATGTGTTTACTCCCAAACCACATGAAATCCGCAGACATTCTTAGAGGCTGACTGTTTTCTCCTGCTCAGAAATCCCCATATATTTTTGGCCGTGCACTCTGCATTCATGTGACTCTCACACACTGTAGCTCAATGAAATCTTCTGAAAGAGCTGCCAACTCACCAAATTTTCCATGAATTAGGTCCTGACACTTCAATGAGAGGAAAGACAATGTCTGAAACAAGGCCAGCTCTGGCTTTCTGCCTAGTATGTGTCACAGTAATTCTACCAGCTGCCCTTCTACACAGCACTTCATACTTTTCAGACCACCAAAAAGCCCCTTGAATACTTTCAGTGATAGCTGGGGCTAGAGCTGCCAGCGTGTTTTCCCAGCCTCTGGCACCCAGTGGCTCCGGACTGGACCTAGAAAGTTTTTTGTGTGTGTTTGTTTTGTTTTGTTGTTATTTTTATGAATGGCTTTCACAGGGGACTCTGACTCCAGCACAATCCTATCCAGCCATTCATAAAAAGCAGAGGGAAAATATTGTACTTTGCCCAGTTGGAAGCTGTCTCTGATACTGACCAAGGCTTTCAAGAATCTTAGTCATTCAAGACCTTTGCTATCGTAGTGCTTCATGTCAAGAGATCCCTGGCAGTGCTTGTTTACTGCCGGCTAGGTTTCCACTGGATTTGGGATCTGGAGTTCAGCGCTTGTTATGCTTTCTCCCTTAAATGGAAGAAGCACAGCTATGAAAGCTGAAAAGCAGGGCTCAGCCGGTATTAATGGCACACACCACCGACACGCCGGGAGCGATGCCCACTCGTGCCACGCTGAGGGCTCCAGCTTGTGGCGGCTGAATCACTGCAAGTGCTTGTTTTCAGGGGCATTGCTTTTCCTGCTTCAACCTGGCTCAGTGGGAGAGCTATCTGGACAAATGCAGGCTGGATAAATCCAGCACGGTCCAGTCCTGCGCGGATTGCAGTGTCCGCTCCCCTAGGTCACCCCAGACCAGAAGAACTGAGGCGTACAGGAATAATGAGACATTTCCCAAGCACCCCCTTTCATTTGTTTAACTGTTGTGGATGTGATGCCTTTGGAAACTTTTTGACACACTATAGATACAAACGCCTCAACTCGCTAAGCTTTGTGTTCACTGAGTTAAGAGATCTTTTCAGGGCTTCAAAGGAGACACCTCTGATTGAAAAGAGTGTTGCAACTGCATGTTCAACTAGCTGGAAAGAAAGAGAATCTGTCTTGGTTATGGAAAAGACTGGAACCATAAAAAAGCCAAGGACAAGAGACTTTAAAGAGCTGCTTTGGAGCAAAATAAAGTTGTACACAAGACACGAGAGCTCTGAACTATTATGTATCCGCCCAGGAGCCTGCAGAGCAAGATGGCAGACTTTCTGCTCTGCCAGAGGCTCTCTCACTTATGTCAGTGATCACATGTAAGGGGAGCTTCACGCAACACAGGACTTTCACGTTTTATTTTTATCCTAAGTTCAAAAAAACAGCTATTGTACACTGAATGTGTATCAGCTGAAATTCCATACACTTCAAAGCAAAATTCAGGTTTTTTTACATCATATGCAAGTACAAGTCAACCTTAAGCAGCTTTCTTAAATCTGTATGAGACAGAAAGAACAAGTGACAGTGTTGGAAAAATCCTATGACCATGTCATTTAAATGTCTATCATACAAGAACAAATCCAAAATACAACAGAATTTCTTTTGCCATGTTTAAATTATTAAGTATATGAGTTAAGGCAAAAGCTAATTATTTAAAACTTCAGGATTAGATTCCTAACTTTGAACAGAAAAAAATTAAACCACCTAAAGAGGGACGTACGCAAAGTTTTTGCTGGTTTTATCTTTGCTGTAAGTTTTGGATGTTCAAAGCCCAACTGTTTATCTTCTACAAGACACTTCTTCCACTCCTCCTCTGTCACCACATCCCTCATCTTATTTTCATTTCAAACTCTGTTACTTTACTCTTTGTCAGTATCTTAGATGCATCCTTATAGCCTATACAGTCACTGGTCAAACAATTTCTTTGCCTTCTATATGAGAACAAAAGAGCAGCCTCATGTGATGAGTCCATATTCATCTTGTACCAGTGGTCAAAAGTTGTCTCAAATTCAATTTGTCACACTTCTCATTCACTGGTGTACTTCTTACCCTGTGACTTCACAGCATTATAAAAATAAGGAAGGATAAGGGTAAGTCTATGTCAACTAGTATGAGCAATGCTGGAACACATTTTTAATGATTACACGTAAAAGCACTGGTTTGAATGCAAATCAGCCCCTGACTGCTGTGCCTGAAGCTCCAAGGGCAAGCTGCACACTCACAGCGCTCCTAGATTTTGTGTTTGTGTCTTCCTCTTCAAACTGAGTATTATGAAGATGTTTGACTGATGCTTCTTGGCAACAGTGACCCTCTGTTTTATTCCCACAGCTTGACACAAGACAAGACATTCGCATGGAGGTAGCTCTGCTGGTGAGACTAAATGACCATGATGGAAACTAATACCCAGCTAGGATGACATTTATAGTGCTGACAGCTCAGTGTTGTGCAGAGATCATTAAAATAATTTCATAGGTCACCCAAACACTTGTAGCTCTAAATTAAAAGATGAGTAAAACCATATTTATTATTTTTGTCTACATATCCTCGAAAAATCAGGAAGTTCATATTATACCAGTTGAAACCAATATAATCCAAAATAAATCATGTCTTCCAAGCAGTTCCATATGACAGCAGAGTAACTACTGTTCTGCCCTACAGCTTTAATTGGTTTGAGTCCAGCCTCTCCCTCCCTCTCCCAGCACAGAGTGATACAACGCTGGGACCGGGGGTCCACGCAGCCTGCAGAGAGCCCTCGCCTCTAGGCAAAAGCTACTTTCTGCCTCGTGACCGTCAGCAGGGATCCACTCCAGACTGCATGGGACAGTGCGCCTGCTATCCGCTCCTCTGATCCAGGTATGCTCACGGCTTGCTTCAGCAATGATCTTCCTTTCGAGGGGGTAGCAAAAATGCTTTTTTAAGCCATCAATAGTAAGGGGGGATGCCCCCCTCCAGCCAGGCAGGAATGGCTTGTGTTTTGGAAGCACAGTCATGAATTCTCCTGCCTCCATCGCATGTTTGCAGTCAACTGGCAACCGTGGTGTCTGTGTACGCACACTGCTGTGGGTCATTAGGATCTAACAGCAAAACCATCTGGCCCTTAGAGTTCAAAGGAGATTTCACAGTCCTCTGTGCAGTCTCATAAATGAGGCTAATAGTAATCTGTGGAGAATTTTGGCAAAATCTGTGGAACTTTTATTCTTTATTTTCTATCCTACTTGGCACTCCTCTGAGTTTTTAATACCAAATACAAAGTCAGGTCATTCAAAAAATATTTATTAGCTTATTAAACTGACCTCCCCTGACTGCTGCTGGAAAACCCTGCAACATCTCAGGAGCTGCACCAATAACTTTAGCTGATGACAAAGTAAATAGTACTTCTATTCCACTTGTGGAGGAGAGCAGAGAGCATCAGAGTTTTCCAAGTACACAAAGTGACTTTTAATAGTTATTTGACTGGCAACAAAATCTTATATTTTGATTGGCAAATTCAAAACACACTGCTTCAAATGACTTTTGCTAGCCTGAAAATTTAGGCACTGCCACATATATCCGGTCAGGTATGTATATATCCAATGGAAGTCAAACAACTGACTTCAGCAGGGTTAGGATTTCACAAGTTTTGTTTAAAGAAAGCTACCTTCACTACAAAACCTCTGTGAGTTGCTACATTTGCAATGGTTTTACATGCTGAGAGGATAAAAACCATGAAACAGATGTATTAAAAAATCAAATTCTATTTTCTTTTACGCTCGTATAGCCCATTATTTTTCAGTTGCTTTGATCCAGCCTTCCTCACAGTGGTAGATTTCCCACCATTACAGATCTTGGTAAGTACAAATTTAATGGTTAGAATGGGAAGGGAAAAAACATAATTTTAATTCATCTGCTAGCTGAACTGTTAGTTCAAGCACAACAATACTCCATTGAGTTTATCAAGGATATAATAAAAATTCAAAGCACAGTAGCTGTTAGTTCAGTGCTCTTGATAGACGCTATTAATTTTTATAATGTTTCAGCCAGTATTGGTTACATTTCCATAAAATATTTAGGGTAGTGCAGCTTATGAAATACTCATTTAATGGGCCTTGTGTCTGTGGTTCAATACCATAAGCAAAGTTTAAATTGGCGTACTCAGCTAAAATCAATACAGTTTGGCAGCAGGAGGATCTGTTGTTGCTGACTGCTCTTCTTCAGAGTCACCGCTGCTCTGTTGGGTTCCCCTGTTACTTCATTATCATCCATCATGTATTTGATAGGCTTTCCCGATGCATTTTGCTTAGGTTTAGTTCAACACCCTGTGCATTTTTCTGCTAAAATATTAAGAAGCTATTTCTGTCTTTCAGAATAATTCTAGTACACAGTTCAGCATTGAGGTTTTCTTGATATGCACATAAGGAAACATGAGCTGGCTCCTTTGTCT
The DNA here is from genome assembly GCF_018139145.2 of Gymnogyps californianus. NCBI lineage: Eukaryota > Metazoa > Chordata > Aves > Accipitriformes > Cathartidae > Gymnogyps > Gymnogyps californianus. The sequence continues at coordinate 180,693,682 of NC_059471.1, forward strand.
GGCGAACATCATATGTATCTGTCTATTTATAACTTCCTACACAGACAGACTATTGAGAAAGCCAAATGGGAGGTTCCAGTCATTCTTAGTTATAGCGTAAGAAAAGATCCTACATCTTAGTAGACAGAAATAAATGATAAGTTATTTGCAAAGAAACTAAGCCCTCATGATTCAGGGATATAAACTGATCAGAAACTAAGCTTTATACCTTGCAGACTTCTCCACACAAATAACTATTGTGCAACTGTTTATCTCCAGACTATCTTGTCTGTTTGGATACAGCAACCCCTGTGTTCACCATGCATTTCTCTTGGCCCATGTGGAAATGATTTTTGGTCGCTACTAAACAGGCTAGATTTTAATTGATGACCCAGAGGTGAAAAGCACCGTATCACATTACCATCCAGTTCCAACTTTTGTTTTAGAGTCTTCCCTCTCTTCTTGCTTAGAAGAGAGTCCTCCTGCCATATGGACTGAAAAAACAGGGGCAGTTCCTGCTTCAAGGGCCATTCCTGGCGGTACCACTGATGGTGGCTGCATGGAGCTGATCAGAGCTGCAGGACTGTCATCAGCGGACTCACCTCTGGACCTGACTGCAAGGAGCTCCTGAATCCCCCCAACCTTTGCACTGGCCTCCAGTGACCGTGCTGCTGCAATGGTCATGCCACGGCCTGGAGCTGCACTTCTTCACAAGAGCCCCCGAAAGAGCATACTGGTGAAAATACAATATGTACTTCCCTCAGCCCTTGGGCACCTTCACTACCCTGGAAAGGTAGCCATTCAAGCTACCTTGAAGGTAGCGATTCAAGCCAAGGAGTCTCAGTGTCCTCCCTTGGGTATTTCCCAGTGGCAGCCTGCGGCATATTTCTTCAGTTTAGCTGCATGCTAAAAGTGCTACTGCCTCCCGAGATTTGCGCTTCATGTTTTAGCAAGGCACATCTCAACCAGAGGAGGAGAGGATCAGAGCGGGCACTATGTAAAGGCACGTGCAGGAGAACATGATCTGCCTGGAAAACCAGTAGACTTTACCTATAGGAGAAAACAATCCAGTCCAGGTCCACAGCCTGGCTTGCATCCGTACCACCTTTCCTCCTCCCGTACGGGGCCATCCCTTCCGCACTGCCTAGAGGGAAGAGCCCATGGGCCATGCTATTTCCTTAACCACACCTGGGCACCATGTTAGGTGGCAGAGGACAAGGCGGTGAAGGAGAGAAGGCTCCCAACTGCACAGCACAGATGACTGCAGGACAGTGCTTGAGGCTGTGCCCAGGCACTGTTCAGCTCACTGAGCACAGACACAACTCTAGATCCTGTTAGGAAGAGCTATCTGTCCCCTCATCTGCACAAACTGGGGAAAGGATACAAGGGATCTAGGCAGCCTCTTTTGCAGAGCCATTTCTGCCCCTTCAGAGATGTAAAGCATCTTGTACAGAGCTTATGTGGTCATCCCCAGGCCCGGCCCTAAACTCCTGCAGGAGCTTCCCCTTCCCATCCAGCCCACTGCCTCCATGACCTCCCATTGCCCTGTGACGGCTGGGCAGGGTTTTCCTCCAAAGAAAAGGCACACAGCGCAAGGAAGGCCGATCGACTGTGCCTGTGCCTGGCTGATTTTCTACAGCTGAGGATCTGGCCTGAGGCACTTCTCTTGAACTTCTTTGTCTGAGCAGATCCATTGGTAGCCACATGGTTGGCTGGGGATGTTTTTGTACGTCTGGGATATACAGATGTCTGATAGCTGTCTGTCCATCGAATAGATTTGATAATTATTACTGCCTCCAGGAAACTGATGCTGCTAAGAGTGTCTGTCAGAGTCTGACCAGAGCCTGCTGACATCCTGGCAGAGTTTCATAAAGAAGTCAGTGTCCAAAATAGAAATACATTTTCCACGTACTTGAAATATACCAGGGGCTTGGTGGCGAGTTGTTGTAATTAATCCACTTCCTGGCTTGATATATTTTGGGATCATTCTGGTGTGTGGTATGTTAAATACTGAACTCAGTTCATTCTGTTATTTTTTAAATGGAAATTACATTCATTATGTCCAAAGGCATGATTTGTAGGCACTCCTTGCAAAGCAGAAAAAAACCCCCATTGCATTGCATTTCTGATGTGCTTCTACCATTCACTCATTAATAGCAATTTCATCATATGCATCATTGTGAAATCCGTGTGACACAGTAAGGTATTTTAAAAGATGGTAGCAAAACGATTTTCTCTTTTAACCAGCTAGAACCCATTTACTAAAAGATTGCAAAGTCAAAGTCTACAATATCCTATCATCAGCCTCTCAACAGCAACAGAAATATGAACAGTGTCTGTGTACACATGCTTCCCTCAGTCTGAAAGAGAGAGAAAGAAGGGGGAAGAGAGGGAGCAAGAAAGAGATTCTGCTCTTGATAATCCTGGTGTAATTTTGGAGTTGTTCTATTTATGTCCCTGGACAGACTCTGAATTTAGCCCAGTCTGGGAGAGAAGAATTTGACTGTAATTTCTACAGGACAATTACCTGACTGTCTAGCTACAGTTATTTAATAGCCTTTTAGAAGCTACATCTGACCTGAAGATCCTATTTGTTGCTTGGATCTAACAATGTGAACATCAAAGGTATGTGTGTTAGGTACGCTAGCAAATCCCCTGCAGCTTTTTTCATAATAGTACTGAAACCTGATACCACATCAAGAATGCAGTGCCTGGAGCACCCTACTACAGCCCCGCTCCCTGATACAGCTTAAAGTGGTTTCCTTGCTCACAGAGCTCCATCCACCACTTGGAAAGCAGCCTGCTTTTAAATGTTACGGTTGCTAGGGAGGGCTTGTGAACATTTCACCAAACGCAGGTCATTTCAGAGAATAGGACTGCTCAGTATTTACTCTCAGTTCCTGATAACCCTTCCATATTTTGTTGTTTCTGTTGCTTAAGTGACAAAACCTGATTTTTCATGCCGTAAAAAACAAAGCTAAATCTTGTCCTTGGCTAAATTCCACCCTTGGTTCAAACCAGTTGCAGAGTCTACCCAAAGAGGTAAATGCTTCCATCTCTCAACTAGTCACATTTTATTGTGCTTGGAACCTATGTGGTTTGGGACGTGCCAAAAATATACCAGTTGGTAGCATCTGTGGCTAGGTGGTCCTGGCAGCAGAGGTGAAAGCAGCTGGCTGGATGAAGGAGCAGGATAGCTGGCCTCCAAATGCTGCTGTAGTTGGCACAGAGAGATATACCCTTTCTGGGAATTAGGTACACTGGGTAGACAGAAGCTTGATTTGCAGCCGAACATAATCCGCCTCTGTGAGATCAAGTATTATATCAGCACCAGATCGCTTAACGGCAGCTGCAAGATCATTTTAGCATTGGCAGCAATGTGGCCAAGGATACCGTGATACTCTAGATACTAACAGGCATGGGAGCTACTGATGGTGTGGAGCAAGGTCCTTCTGCTGGTGGTCAGCAGGCCGCTCCCAGGCACCTAAATGTTCCCACATTCCCTGCTTGTGACTCCCTAGCCCAGCCTCAAGCAAGACTTTTATCTTGAGAAGGGAGCCAGGGAGCGCGAGGGTGTGCCTTGAGGCGAGCCCCACGGACACCAGAGGTTGCTGCGAGCCCACTGCTCTCCCAGGCAAATCCCATGGCCAGCAGGGAGTCCACCAGTAAAGGAAGGACAGGATTTGGAGGAGGGGTGAGGAAACAACAGTATAGCTTGGGACAGCATGTGTACACCTAGCTGCTTCTGGAAATCTTTGGCTGGTAGGGCACAGTTCTGGGAAGTTTTGGTTGGGGTGTGCAGTGGGAAAGATCCAAAGGGATGGGATGGAGGAATGAAAGTGGCAAGGAGAGATGGTGGGGAAGAGGGGGACCAAACGCACACCACCTTCCCTGCTCGCACACAAATGGGAACAAGGTCTCTGTGCTGCCCGTTATGTGCAAGGAACTGAGAGGACATAGAAATACCTTATTCATATTTCTTTTTGTCCACCAATGCACACAAGATGGCTGTATTGTTGTCATATTTTTGGCTTCTTTTATGCTTAGAAGTGTGTGTGTTACTGACATATTTGGGGGGTTTTGTGGTGTTTTTCAAGAGCGCAATTGGGAAGTCTGGTTAGAAAGACTGTTTTTAGGTACTGGTGGGTTTTTTAGATTTTAGGATCAGATGCATTTTGTAGGCTTTATGGGAGTGCTTCATCTTCTCAGATCATAAAAAGGAAGAGAGAAATAGGAAGGCCCTGGGACTGTACTGCCTTGGGGAGCAGAGGATTACGCTCCTACCCGCAAGCAGAGAAACAACCTGCCATTCAAGGCTGATGACAGCAGGATCCGCAGGAGCCCGTGCTCTTCCTGAAGAAGAACTCAAGCCATCTCTCAGCACGGCAATCTGTGCAGAAGCAGGTCTGCTTCAGCTTTGTGGTTAGACGGCGCTGGCAGCAGGACAGCCAGGACATTCACCGTTTGTTATACAAGCACTTCAAAAGGGTGGGGGGACAGTGGTGGGATAAGGAGTTGCCCATGCCTCTTCGCCTTTCATCACCTCCCAGGAATGTCTGCCTTCGGGGCCAATTTAGATGCATTTACGTTAATAAATGTGTGGCCTTTTCAGCCACGTTTTTTCACTTTAATTCCTGTCCGCCCTTGCTGGCACATGCCCTTGGCAATTTGTGGTTATTTTGCTCATTCGGCATTGTATAATTGTCCTTTATTACTGAATACAGATTTTTTTTTTATAGTTAAGCAAACACAGAGCTCATGAAAGTGATATAGTCTAGCTCCATTTTGCTTAGCAAATACTGGGTTTTTTTCTTTTTCTTTCTTTTCTTCTTTTTCTCAATCAAAAAGACAATGTTTTGCTAACTGTAAATTGGTTTGCAAGCCCAAAACTGATGATTTCGTGAGTCTTCCAGATGCACCATCACAGTTCCAGAAAGCTTCCTGACTGACAAGAAAGCCAGGACTTCTGTGAGATCTCCACATCAGGATATTATTAATAAACATTCTATACCTCAGAAGGAACCCCCCCAATATCACGCAAGCTCCATATGGCTCCCTGCTCAGCACTGTGGCAGTCTCCTCACTCTCCTTACTCCTAAGTGTGATGAGGCCCAACCTTTTGGGCTGGGGTTGGTTGAATGGTCCCTTACGGAGGTACTCAAGGTCTCTATGCTCAACTCCAATCATGACTTAATACATGAAGACACTTCTTTCACATCCATGCTCATCCCATGACAAGATGATGTCTGTGCTTGGACCAACCAATAGACATGAGATCAGATAGATGAAGAGCAGGTTCCACACATACTTGAAGAGAGAGCACAGTGGAAAGAAGGCTGTTGCCCTCTGCCCAGGATAAGGGCCTTCAGAAAAGAGGATGCAGGGTAATTTTGCACTGTGGATAATTTTGGCAGGGAGGATCCAGCCCATGAGCTTTATTTTAACCAGCCCTGCCCTAGAAAACAGTTAGTAGGTCCATTTAAAATTTTGAACCTTCACTTATAGCCCTGGCCAGTAACACCTGGGAGTGCGCTTTCGCCTGGCTGTCTCAGCCATACTACACTCCAACTACAGGGCTGCCAATGTCTTGGGGGAGTCTTTAGCGTGCAGGAATTACATTCCTGGAAGAGCCTGGGATGCCAATGAACCACGGAGACTTTAGGAGCAAAATGTACAATACATTCACTGATTAGCATCCCGTAGTAACACAAATACAGACAAGGACATATAGTTCCTGAAGACTACAGAACTAATCCCAGTCTGAACCTGCCCTATTGGTACATAGCAGACAAGGGCAAACTCCAAGCAAAAGAACTTGGGTAGTGCCTGGACACCACCATGACAGCCGTGTTTCTCTATCTCCTCATCAGTATCACTTGTGCTGGATTTCTTTTTTTTTCCCCAAGTACATTTTTCTTAACCCTCAGTGTTCCTCCAGAAATGGAAATCTAACTCATTACCAGATGTCCTGTGGGAGACCTGTGATGCTATGTGATGGGTCATATTGGTACTACTCCTCATTTCAACATGGACTTCCTTACAAAAAGCTTAAGAATATATATCAGACAACTAAAAACAATCACAATATTTAAATACATAATCTCATCTCTGAATATCCTTTTCATCTCTGCAGATCCCGAAGTGATGTATACACTGGAAGTGACATGGGAACCTTATAAACGGATCTGTTTCACTCTGCACCAAAATGCAGCCATTTCTGGGATGAGGTCTGGCAGCTGTTTTAACAGCACAACACTACGTTACATACAGTTGGGGCATGAGGTGAAGAACAGCATATCCAGTGTACGTGGCACGGAAGGAAGGATGTAATTACCCAAACTGGAATTTGGCCAGGACACTGGGGTCAAAACCCCGACTCTTTTGAAAAGTGCCATGGGAACGCTAATGACCACAACTGGTCAGGGCCTTGATTTTACATCTCATCTGAAAAACACCACCTCCAATGACAGTTTTCTTGAGTACCATGTAGAGGCATTCATCCTAAGTGAATCAGAAAGAAAAGTGCATCCCAGCACAGCAGCTAGGTGTCCTTGGAGGTATTCATTTTGTTTCCCAGTTAGCCTATATAATCTGAGAGCCCAGGGGACATACACATATCCCTTTTACAGCACTGGTCTACAAAGAGAACAGGACACTGCTTGTGTTGAATGTATTTGTCAGAAACTCAGATCACAACCCCACTATTTTCAAACCAGCAATACTCCTCCCGTGACCATCTCGTGACTTGACTTCTGTTGTCTAAAATGTGAATCACACTGAGTATTTAATCTATGAATGGCTACTAACCAAACAAAGAACTTTCCATTGTGGTATTAGTGAGCTACTGCATTCTGCATGATTTAGGTACATGAACACATCACTGACTTAAAAGGCATTTTAAAAGTCACCACCAGGTAAACAGCAATAACATAATACATACGGGTTTTAGCCTACTTCAGATGTGAGGATGTACAGCATCACTTTACATGTATTTTACTAAGGTGAAGGAACGGTAAAAAGGACAGGCTAGCAGCCTGTGCATGGGTAGTCACTAATACTTATCAAAGCTCAGCCAGGACACTGTAACTCAGTCGTGCATTAAATATCTCAGACTAGAAATTATGTCCATATCTGTTTTTATAGATTTGGAGAGAGGAACTTAGTGCTAATGCAATAAGGTGGCTTACACCTTAAGACTGTTAATTTTCGATCAGTCTTAATTCTTAAAATCAAGTTCAGCAACCTACTCGCCCTGAACAGATTCTGCCTGGCACAAAACATCATGCAATTCTCAACAAGCCCCTGCTGCTTCTAGGATAATTCTTAGACTCTGTCAACTGAGAGCTAGACCTAATGGCAGGTGCCTCCAGGCACCCAAATGACAGTAGCCCTCCAATAGCTCTTGAACTGTGTCGTGTTGGACTATGTACCACAGCCAGCAGTGGGACCAGGAGGAATCAAATCCTGTGCTACTGAAGACAGGAAAAACCACCAAAGCTGACGTTTCCAGGCTGCCCAGCAAATGTTCACCCAGCTACTCGCTCTGTTCCTGTCTTCCCATGGCACTGCACAACTCTGGGGAAACAGGCAATGAACCCAGCAAGCGAGGAAGAAAGACTCTGGGCAACAAGATTTTCATACAACATTGGGACAATCAGGGAAATTTACTGTCCCTGCAATAGATGCTGCACAGCTGATCCCCTCACATGAAAACGGGTGTTCCAAACATGGAAGATGATTGACAAAAGGTAGGCTGTGGAGAAGAGGCCCAGAAAGATTAAATGCTTTCTCACAGGACATGTCGGTGTCAAAAATATTACTGAATGCAAGTTTCTTGGAACTGGTCTAGACCTCTATCACAGTCCCCATTTTTAAAATATGACTCAAAAGATTATGAGAGTTTGTCACCTGCATTCAAATGCCATCCATAGGAAGGAATCCCCCTCTGGCCATAATCCTAAGCAATGTGTAGCAGACTTTCGCTTGTGATGGACTCCGACGGCCCATCCTGCACAGGAGGTCACATCAGATTATCACATGGTCCCATCTGGCTTTAGCATCTGTGAATCAAGGGTCGGATACTGATGTCACTAGTCTAACAAGGGAGAGCTAGTCTGTCTCGTAGAAATACTGCCAAGATGGTTTCTTTTTCACAAGCATTTCTTACATAGCAGGAACATGCGTGCATGTGCTGCAGAGAAATTAAATAATAAATTATGATCAAGGAAAATTAAAGGAGTTGACACAAACCCCACTAAGACCAGATGCACATAACTAGAAATCTCAAATTTGTTTGAACAATCTCACAGAAGTGAACCCAACTCAAATCCACCAGGTTGATAGTGTGAGTGAGAGTAACTGCATGTGGGAGAGCACAGGACTGCGGCACTGGAAGAAAATGAATCTTGGAGGTTCTACAGGGTGAGGCAAGGTATTATATAGGTCTTTCACCTATAAAGTTATATACAATGTAGGAATATGCAGCAATGCTTGTTCGGAAGAAATTTTAAATCAGTTATCAGTCTTTGCTTTAGGTAGGTACTGGTTTTGAATACACTTGAGGAAACAGCATTATGTACGTAAGATCACATTAGATGGCTTTCACTCAAATGAGATGCAAGTGACACTACATGAAGTGTAGACCAGCAAACCTAATAGCTCATCTCCTTTTTATAAAATCAAAACCAAATTGTGATTTTTGCCTGACAGTAACCAAGTACAGATTGTCCTATTTTCAAAGCAAAATCTAGTTAGCAGAAGCACAAGCCTGTTTGCTCCTCATCTCACTGTTAGAAGCTCAAGTGAATGTCTGCTTTGCTGGACATACACAAATATGTTAACTTGTTACTGTCCTGGTTTCAGCTGGGATAGAGTTAATTTTCTTCTTAGTAGCTGATACAGTGCTGTGTTTTGGATTTAGCGTGAGAATAATGTTGATAACAGGCTGATGCTTTAGCTGTTGCTAAGTAGCGCTTATCCTAAGTCAAGGATTTTTCAGTTTCCCATGCTCTGCCAGCAAGCAGGTGTGCAAGAAGCTGGGAGGGAGCAGAGCCGGGGCAGCTGACCCGAACTAGCCAAAGGGCTATTCCATACCATGGAACGTCATGCCCAGTATATAAACAGGGGGGAGTTGGCCGGGAGGGGCAGATCGCGGCTCTGGCATCGGTCAGCAGATGGTGAGCAACTGCATTATGCATCACTGGTTGGTTCCCCCCCCCCCCCTTCTTTTTTCTTGTTATATTCATTTTCATTACTATTATTATTATTATTGTATTTCATTATTATTATTGTTACTATTATATTTTACTTTAGTTATTAAACTGTTCTTATCTCAACCCACGAGTTTTACCTTCTTTCCTGATTCTCCTCCCCATCCCTCTGGGAGCGGGGGGGAGTGAGGGAGCAGCTGCGTGGTGCGTAGCTGCTGGCTGGGTTTAAACCATGACAGTTACCCAGCTAATTTTTACTTATTTAATAACACTAATACTATTAATTATTCCGTATTATTTGCTTGTGTCCTTAAAAGCAACTGAACTTAATGTTAAATGTTTTTTCCCATTTCCTTTCTGCCACTGCCTTTTCTGTAAAAAGAGTGTTGCTGCATCTTAACTGCACCCAGTGCCCACAGCATTATAAAAAAGCCCAGCAACAAATACACAAAATCCAAGCCTTCTCTTGCTTGTTGCTTTCCTCAGTTTACTATCCTCTCATTGTTTTACTTTAATTACTGGAGCTTGATACTATACTCATTTTCCTCAGTCAGTTCATAATATCAATTTCCCTGAAGGTCAGAAACAATGCCTCAGGAAATACCACCTGCTATTCAGGGATATCGCAGGAAATTTGCATTTCCACTTTGTAAAGTGTTATTATTTTGGACTGACAACCTACATTTATTTCATTATCCCAAAGTGTTGGGATCCTTGAAAGCTAGAAAGAGAGAGAATGGGTGTCCTGGCTGGCCTCCCACTAGCATTTCATGGTCATTAGCAATCAAGAGTGAGAAGACAAACAACTTGCTGCTCAAAGACATGCATCCTTCACACGCAGCTCTCCCTGTCACTTCCACAGGAGTATGGGAGCAATTCAGCCTCTTTGCCCGTCTCCCCCTGCTCGGCCTGCCCTCCTTTGGAGCTGGGTTGCTGCCTGGGCACATTCTTCCACCCTCTGCAAACAGCACTGAGGAATGAGGTGATGGATGCAGCCAGAGGATTTACTCCCCTGCAGGAATACAGGAGGCTTGAGCATGGTTTCTGCAGGGAGTTGGACATCTTCCCTCTAGCCTTTTATTCACTGGGTGTGAGAACGCAGCATTTTGGGACCATCGGCAGGGGAAGGAAAGCTGCCCCCAGTTAGGTGCTCGCAAGCCTTGCAAACTTCACAACAGCTGTAGCAAATATCCCAAAACCAAACTTCAGCCCTTCAGCATTTTTTCCCTGGAGGGGCATTTTGAGGTGACCACCAATACAAACTCCAGCAATTTTATTCCCTTAGCGTTCTCAGCACAGCCGTGAGGGGCTGGGCAGGAAGGAGGAGACCTGTTAGAGGGAACCTGCAATCCTGCACATTTCTGATGCATTTTCTATACAACATGGAGTACATTAAGCTTTAGTAGCCTTCTTCCCAGCTCTTCAAACTCAAACTTATATTTGGCTGTTTTATTTTCTCCTCCCAAGCTTACGCTGGCAGGGAAAGAGCCATGCCTCACAGTGCAGAGCAGAGTACCTGCTTCGAGCAGACGCGGCAGGGGCAGCGAGTGGCGAGGCTGCACGCCACATCCCCTCATGCACGTGTCAGGAAGTGTGTGCTGTGTGAAATGTCGGGGGGAGAGGGGTATTCACAACCACCTATTGCTTCTCCCAGGGAGCCCGCCCTGCCACCCAGAAACATGCCTAATGGTGAGCATGAGGCAACCGGAGTGAAGGCAGAAATGTGCTTAAAAATGGCTTTATTTGTGGAGGTCTGTCCAAATCCAGTTCCGTGGCTCGGGAGGAAGCGTGACTGTGGGAACTTTCTTGCACAGTTTCTTCTTGGCTGACCGAACACATCCCAGAGATTTCACTTCTGGGAGGAATGCCTTGAGGCGATTTTTTTTATGATGAAGGTGTTTCAAGACATATCTCTATTTCAAGCAACAGCATTGGAGACTGCTGAGGGAGGGCAGCGAGCCTTACTGGCTGGATTAAAGGAAACTTTCTTTTTGACTGCCTGCACGAAAGGGCACGAATGAGGTGGCAGCGGAGGAGCGCACTCTCCGACAGCTTCCCTGAGTCACTCTCCAGCCCCGCTCACGCCGGGGAGCTGCACTGCCACTGCCACCGCCAGAGCCAAGCCAGCCTGCTGCTGGGGAACTCCATGTTATGCAGAGGCAGGGGTGACGCAGGCTCCTCTGCCTCGGTGCAGGGGCAAGGCTGAAAGCTGCCGCTACGCCAGCAGGTCCGAGCTGCAGATGCGGCACTGGTACAAGCAGCTCCAAAAGTTGCATGAGCTTGGTTTGCTCCTCTCGCCCAAGAAGAGGACATGCAAAGAGGTATAAAGTCACCATGCCCTTTCCCAGATATGAGGACTATCGCAAACCAGCTGAGAATTTTCCCCCCTCGGGGAGTCCTGCCCAGGTATTTGGATTTAGCAGTCGGCGTCAATGGTGAGGTCTTGCTGGCAGAAGAGAGCTGTGAGCTGGCACTGACTCAGAGGCTGTTTGCACAAGGGCTGTCTTTTAAAACTTCAGACTGATAAAACTAATGACTGTGTTGAGAGATACTCATAAAACACTGAGTCACCCCTTATTCAATTAAGGAAGCCGTCACTGATCTTTCAAGGAGGCCTGAATGGGTTATTCCCCTCTACGCTGTGCTGAACTCAGAAATATCAATCTGCATGACACTTTGGATGACCTAGGCTGGCAGTCAGAAAGTTCAAAAGGTGAGGAACATCTCTCAACAGGAATAAACAGTGACGCACATTTGGAAATAACCCTTGCAATTACAATTAGCTGTTTGGTACCCTCTCCTGCCTGGAAGCTTTTGTGCTACTAAAAAGTTACCTAGGAGGGATGGCAAGAAAGGACTGTAAACCAGCCCCAGCTGCCTTCAAGGCTGCTTCAAAAATCAGGAGGAGGAGAAATGCCAATGTTTAATATTTAAACAAAAAAATGTTTAATTTTTAAACATTTATGTTCCTTTTATGATTGTTGAATCAATATTAATACAGAATGTAAACCATTTTATAGCCTCCACACAGGACTCCCCTGTTGCTCCCTTCCCAAGAAGTCTGTTTTTTAGGCAGATGAGCGCTACCAGCGGGAGGTTCAGAAATGCTGGTCCTAATAAATAACTCTAGAGCGAGACCTGCCGCCCTTCTTCAGACACACTGCCTAATGACTTCAGTGAGAGTTCTGCCTGAGTAAAAATACCAAGTTTTGGCCCATTACCTTCAAATGAACAGAACAGTTTATTTGTGGTTTGAGGTGCTTCCTCCTGTCTGAACTTTCAGTTTTCCAGGCTGAGCCTCTGCAAACTACATACGCTAAAACATGCTGTGTTTCTAAAAAGCTCTTACAACCTATAGATGAAAACCAGGACAGTGCAGAAAAGCCAGAGTAGAAACAATAGCCAATGGCCATCCTTCCACCATTTATTTCCATGAGTTTGCTGCAACAAGACCATCCAAAAAGTAAATACTCGTGAACAAACCTCACACCAGTCCACTGCGTCCTGCTAACGTCACGCAGCTGCTGCCCTGGTTCATTCACTTCCTCACACGTTTGAACTTACTTCATTCATTCATTCGGGAGAAGGTGCTGCAGTTCTCCCCCCCGGCCTGTTTCCTTTCCAGAGAGCACCCCAGCACCGAGGGCTGCAAAGCAGCCTCCCGGCTCCCCTCCTTAGCATCCCCCTGCCGTGATCCTTGGGAGGGGGGCACGGGGAGGAAGTGGTTCTGACATGTATTTTACTGATGTTTTAAAGCATATGGTCTGAATGCTCTGAATGCTGTGGAAGATTACTGTCACATGTCCTAACCCACTGCCTATCTGTTGACACAGTATCACCTTTCATAAATTGCTGGATACCATTTTCCCATCAGCATTGCTCTAAACACAGGAATTACAGACAGGACACAAATCCAAACAACCCTTATATGCTTAATAAAATAAATAACAATCAGCCCCTTAAACGTTTCTGCTTTAAAGGAATTTTCCTTATTTTAGATCAAACACTTCCTTAGGATCCACGCTAATTTGTACTTTCCAGTGCCATAAATAACTAACACAAAGGAAAAAAAAATACAGCACATTCAAAATCAGCCAGATTTGTATTTTTCAATTCTAAAATATATGCTCATGTCATGCTTTGGGTACTGGCACAATTTCTGAATGAATGTGAACAAAGCAAGATCTGCTTGAATGCATCAGACCCCCTAACGCATACTTAGCATAGCTCCAGGTCAATGGAGCCAGACCAATTTACACCAGTTCAACAGCTGGCCTGCAAGGTTCACATGAGCGTGGTATCTCTGTAAGTACCTCCTCCTTTCCCTGCTTCTCAAACTTGTGAATGGGTTAATGCCACGTATCTCAGTACACCTCTGAACTATTTGGATTTGGTTCAGGTCACGCGAAAGCAGGCTGGAAAACACACATGCACCTCCGCCACCTCCCCCGGCTCCACAAACACTTCCACATGCTGATGGAGAGATAACATCAGCTTTTCATAGGAAAACTGATTACTGATATGCTAGTTCAGTGTGGACTATAAAATGTTACATTTTGGGGCTTTCCATGAAGACAAAATCTTCTGAAGTGAGCAAGTACTTTCAGCTCAAAATTTCATTTTCACCTGAAACCCAATTTTCTAATGAAAATATTTCAACAGAAATAGGCTTGTCAGTAGCTAACAAAGCTTTATATTCCGCTATAACAGCACACCTCTGCGTGCTTCCGCTCCCGAAAGCTGTACCCTTCTCAATCCCTACACATTTCAGCTTTCAGTATGGCCTGCAGGTCCACGGATGGAGACTTCACTGACTCAGACCCCCGAGTGCCCTGCTTTTATCCTCTCGTCACCTAAGCGAAGAGGAGGTTAGCACGTATTAAACCATTGGATTTGTCTGGTCCAAGTATACAGGGAAAGAATAGTGATGTGTTTGAGAGCCAAACGTAAGCCATTTGGGGATGTGCTGAACAAAATCAACACCTGGCAGCCGGTGATCAGCTAGGTTTCACCCCAGTGGTGCAGTACTGGTGAGAACTGGCTTGTGTCGCGCGAGGAGACGCACTCTGCTACGAAGAGCTCCAAGAAGAACCCAAGTGTAGAGCCCCTCGGAGCAACGCAGTCACTCAACATAGTAGAGTACTGAGATCTCTCTGGCTTGCAGTATCATTCGAACTTTGTATGAAGCCCCTATTGCTACATTACTGGACAATTTCCCATACACTAAAAAATATACATAGATAACGACTCTTTTCCCCCCTTCCTGTTGGCTTATAGAAACAGCTTAATTACCGCATTGAGTTTATCTCATGTCGCAAGTGTCTATGGAGGATGTTCCCATGAACATGCACCAAATTCCAGCACATTTGAGCAGCCATGCTTATGCACCATAAAACAGCCTCTGCCACCTAATCTTCTACGATCTCCTTCGGTCACTTCATGTTCCCAAAGTCTCTGAGGAATATACATGTGCACTCTAATCCTTCCATCACATCTGCATGAGCCTCTGTCACATCTGACACCATAGCGGTCTGGGAAGTGAAACGTTAATCTGGCAGCCTATGCTTAGCATAGGGATTTACATTAAAAAAACCTACGAAACCTCCGGAAAGTACCATGGATGCCATATCATGTCAGTGCAGATCACAGGGCCATTAACCCCTTCCCTGCGGGCTTGTCCGGGGCTGCAGTGGCAGTGCCGCCCTGGCTGCCAGCACTCCCTGCAGGACCGGCCCACGGGGCAGCCGGGCCATGAGCTCCAGCAGCACAGCACAGCCCAGGCTTTGCCTTGTGGGCATGATTACGGTGCCGGTCATCAACACCACAGTCTCAGTGGCTCCTTCAGTGCAGTGAGAGGCTACACAGCTTCTAGCAGAAAGGTTTAAAACCTGAATAAAGACACAGCATGTGTCACCCAAACCAGCAAGTTTCTTGGTGCAAAACATGATGGTGGTGTCCAAGTGCCGCTGCAGCAGCTGTTCGCTCCATAGGCAAGGATGCTGCAATCGCTGCTTGTCAGAGCTCTCGTTAGCAGTCACAGACCAAGGGCAAAGAAGCAAGCTTAAGACTCTTTTGTTCCTCCCGATCAGGACTTCAGCACATAATCGTTCGCTGAAATTATGGGGCTAGTACCTTTTCCAGGCAGCTTCAATAGTAATGATAATACAGTAACGATGTAATCCAGATGAGGGATTATCAGATGACTTTGATTTCCAGGACTGTCAGGCTAACACCTTTCACAAGAACTAAATTCACCTGTCAAAATAGTTTTTAAAAGAAAGACCACACATAGCACTGGCCTCTGCAAAACACGCTGGGAAACACCGACAGCAGCTTTATAACTTAAAACAATCCTAGAATTTCCAGGTGAACCTAGTGGTTGTTACAGACTAACGATACCTCCAAAAGCTCCACCTAAAAATCCTTCTCTCTCCTGCCTCCAAAGAAACCCCCCCCAAAGCAGTCTGCCACCAAGAAACAGGGGGAGTCCAACTGTGAGAAGATGGACTTACCTTCCCTTTAGCACTCTGCCGAGCCTCAGGCCACTTGTTTTGGGGCTGACCTCCCTACACTGAGTGAGAGCAGCAAGGCTGATGAGCAGGGTGTGACCCAATGCAACTGCTGATCCTTCTAGGTGATCAGATAGCGGCTGATGGGAGCTGGGAGCAGAGAGAGAGTGAATCACCCTTCTCCAGCACACCAGCCTGCAGACACAAAAACTCTGGGCGCCAGTACATTGCTGCGCTCCCAGGGTTTAGACCATGTCACCTCTGCAGCCCCCCAAACAGCTAGAGAGTGCTCTGTGGGGGCTGCACGAGGTGTCTGTGGGGCCATCATCCTGCTTGTAGGTCGTTTATTTACATCAAATTATCAAAAGTAGCTATAGAAACTAAAGGGGAATGGAGAGAAATGAAAAACAGGATTAGTGCCATTTGACATCTACATCTACATCCTCATGTTTCAAGGCATCTGACAACCATTAAAGGCCCATAAGCCAGACCGAATCTTCCCTCGCGGGCTTCCTTCGTTAATAACTGTCTATTAGGAGACTGTTTGTATCCTTTTCTGGTGCTGCCTACTATATACAGGACATTAGATTAGCGAATCCATGATCTAATCTTGTATTGTACCTGTATTTTTTTTAAAAGGAGAGGCCTACATGGTACTTGCAGAGCGTAACAACCCCTATTCCCTCACTGCTGACCCTAAAACAGAATCCCCTTGCTGAGGAGAATGACGCCATATTTTCACATGTGGATAGTCAGTTAAATTGTATGCAAAATCTTTTTATTGTCTGGTTCCTTAATTTTGTTATATATAAAAACAGTAAAGAAAATTATTGCCTATAAAATGTTTGTTTCTGTTTTAGCAAAAGAAATGTAAAATATGTCCAAATGCAGCCAAAATCCTATTTTCGTTTTATTCTAACTAAACCATGGCCAAACCAATTTCCTTCAAATTTTAAGGAAAAGAGAAACGTTCTTGGATCTCAGCTGAGAACTTGCACACTACATTTCAATCTGGAGAGAATTTTTATGGCTGTGTTATTACTAATAAACAAAGTTTATAATGGAAACATTGACAGGACCTCCACCGAAGCGATACCAGCCGCTGTAATAAATTCAATTAACATTTAATAGAAACTCTGATCTCATCACATGCCAACTAACATTATGCTCGGAATAAAATAAAACTAGCGTGGACTGGCTGCTGTCAGTTCTCGAAGACTGCCATACTCAAATTCCTCCCACAGAGTAGCAGGTTTTATAAACCAATGCACCTTCTTCAAATCAACAGAAACTACCGATGCTAAACCAGATTCCCTCTTCATTTGACCAGATTACACTCCTTTAAATCTAGAATATCACTGCCGGCCACGCAAGCCCTCAGCCTCCTTACTGAGGTTATGACTACAGCTGACTTTGGCTCAGTAGCTGTCGAAAAGATTAAACAAAAATTAGCAGTTCCTGTACAACAAAATATTTGGATATTAACCAGAGTTAAAAATCAAGCCTTAGTTTGCTTCCTGCCCGTCGGACATGCTACACTGAACATCCTTTTTAAATTCCACAGGTAATAAAACTTGCACTAAATGAGGCCGGTCTCAGCACAAGTCTGTACTGATGCCAGGCACAGCAATCTCTTTCATGTGTGTTTTGCAAGCACTGAGGCTGCAAGGCATAGGGGTTCATGAAAAGACACTGCTTTATAGGTTCGCTGGTAACTTGATAGAGCTGATAATGCAGTTATTGCTTGCCGGGAGCTGACAAGTTAAACAGATTTTCGCAGTAGTGGCAGAGTAATGCCAGAAATGAGCAGGAAAAACAAGGCCAGTACAACTCACAGGATGTGAACTTCTGTTTCCTAGACGAGTAAATAAAACAAATCCTTTTCGAAAGGATGTGCCTGTAACCCGGACTTGATATGGCAGAGGTGCAGTCAAGATAATTACAGTGGAATTCAGGTGGGGCTCGGGTGTGTCCAAATACGGCAACAAAAAGCCTTGTGCCACAGGATAATTAGATATGTAATATAAGGAGCCTAATCATGTGTTCCTGATGAGACAGTCTCCAAGGTGGGAACTGGGCAGTGGAGAGGGGAAAGGAGAGCCGGCTCTGAACCTGAGGACAGGCATCCTTTTCCCGCAGGAGGATGGCACTACTCCCGGCTGAGAGCTGCCGCTCTCCCCGCTCTGCCACCGGCGCGCGTTCTGGCACGGCTTCCCATCCCCTTCAGACAAAAGTGGCCAGGCTCGCTCAGATCAACCATTTAAACCGACCGAACTAATCCGGCTGATTTTGCTTGGAGCGGATTAGGAAGCGCTCACAGACAGCACTCGGCCGCAGCTGGGCAAGGTCAGTAACCTCTGGCCAGGAGGCTGCGACGAGCAGCCGAGGGCAGTGACCTCTTCCACTGGCACAGCTGGATCTCGAAGAGGACATCTTCCTACAGCTTAACTATGCAGGGTCCTCCACCAGCAATGGGCAGCTAGGACAACTTGTCCTCTTTCCTCCACCGACCTCACCCACTTTGTACCACCCGGGCAATCAGTCCCTTCTTGCCAGCACACAGCTCTGAAAAGGATGAAGTTTTGCTTTCAGATCATTTTTACTGCTACAGCAATGTAAACAGTCTTCATGGTAACAGCAAACTGAATAAAACACTGAACTGAAGCACAGTGTATGGGTCGTAGTAATTAATAAATCCCCGAACACCCCCAACAGACACCAATAAGACCAGACGGTGCCATTGCTATCACCTAGTCCGACCTCCTGCACAGCACAAGTCACAGAGTTTTGCCCAGCAATTCTTGCATCAACATCATAATTTCAGGTTGAAGTATTGCATATCTTTTAGAAAAATATCCAATCGTGATTTAAAGACTGCAAGTCTTCAAGAATTCACCGCATCCCCATAGCAAGCTGTTCCCATGATCAATTGCCTTCATTCTTCAAAACGTATACCTCATGTGCATGTGGGAACTAAAAACGCAAAGGGTGAGTGAGCCAAGTTCTGGTGCTCTGACACGAGTGAAGAATTAACCTCATATCAGTTTTATGAGGTTATTATAACTCCACATAAGAGGCTATACTATCTTTCTGGAAGATCTCGTGCAGAATTTAGCACGAGAAGTGCTAAACATTTTCCCCACTTTGTGAGAACTTTTCAGACTGTGTTTCCTTCTCAAGACTAAAACAGACTTGACAAATTGCATAATTTTTGCACAAGGTACATGATCTTCAACAGCCACCACGATGGCTCTTCTCTGGCCCCCCAGACAGGCTTGCTTGCCAAGCAGGTGGGGCTGAAAAATCAGCTCCTGAAGTTAGAAGAGACCGTGGTGCTGTCAATCAAAGAGCACGTTTTTCTTTCCAGCTACAGCTCTGGTTCCTCCATATGAACCAAGAAAGAGGACGCGCCGCTGACATGCAACCAAAGGGGAGTGACTTTGCCTTGCAGTCTGACAAATGCCATGCTAAGGGTCAGAGAATTGGAAGTTGTTTGACCCAGCAGCTGGTATTTCAAGGACTGAGGAAGAAAAGACAATTAAAAGTCCTTTAAAAATAAAACCATCAAAAAAGGTTCATGAAACAAAAACACTAACACAATGAAATTTCTCATTTCAGATATTGGTACTCAGTTCTGATCACTCATGTTTGTTTTAATCATACACTGATTCATATTTCAAACAGAAAAGCAGACCTTTTCATTTAGAAAATGCCGGAACAGGACATGTAACTTTTTTTGGTTTTAATTGAAATGGGAAATTCGTTGAAACGGACCTTTCCTCTTAGGAATCTCTGATAAAACAATTTAGTGTTTCTGGATGAAAAAAAAAAATCCTCCAAAAATTCCAAACCAGTTCTAGTAAACTCTTAGCCAAGCTGAAACCCACGTCAGTGCGTCTCAAATTTTGCTGCAGTTGTAATCGCAGCCCTGTGCGTAACAGAGAGAGGATGCATCTCCTCGTGCTCAATTGATACTGCTCATAAACTACACCTCTGCAATGGAGACGAAAAGGAGAGCCGGTGCTGTGAACTCATGGCAACGGTGGGACACGGCTGCTCAAGGCCCATATGCGCAGCAGCCGCAGAAGGGAAGGAGAGGGAAGGGAGGGAAGCAATGAGCAGTAAGGCACATCTTTTGGGGGGGAAGTAAGTGTTGCCTGTCTTTTGTTTTCTTAACTTGGAATAAAGTCCAAACCAAGCACTTATGGATGCTGTCATCTGTTCTTCCCTTGAAGAAGATGTCAACCCATTCGCATCACTGGGATCTAAGGAGACAATTGTCATCGTGCTCTTTCTATAATGCCAGAAGGTTTTCTCCAATGTAAATCTTATCTCCCACACAGAGCACGTATTCTCCTTCAAGTTTTTTTTTCACCTGGAGGAATCAGATCACCCAATGGGTATGGCTATGGAGAAGACCCTCATCAGACCCTCATCTGCTAGTTCACCCCATCCAGCAGAGGCAGAGGTTCAATGTCTTTTTTCAGTGAGCTAGAAGAGGCCAACTGGCACAGAAAGGCACAGCCTTCCCCCTCCTCATGCCAATATTTCCTGTGTTTGATGGGAAGGGCAGCATTTTACTTGAGTCACCACAGTTTTCAAATGGTTATTCTTACTCTTTTTCAGTCAAATACATGGGAAATAGATCTGCAGAAAACGTGAGCTTGTGGCTGGAGACTGACCTCTGGGATGACCCCTTCATGACTTGACTGTAGTCTCCAGGTAAACACTAGGACTTCACCTTCAATCGCTGTTAAATGTGACCTCACGACTATATTTGCCTGCATCAGTTTAGCTGCAGGCCTATGTTTTAAAGTTCAGCACTATAAAAAACCAGATTATTAGACACAATCAAGAATTAGACTTCAAAGACCTTTAGTCTGTCATGTAATTAACATACTGAATCACAATTAAACCACGATTGGCATTTTATAGCACTAGTTCTTTGAGGACAGCAAAGCTCATTTTTACAAATAGTCTTCGAGAAAAAGACTCCATTATTTGAAGGCACCTCTAATTTCTATACTGTTCAAGATATTCTCAGGAGGTATGAAACATAATTTTGAACATAAAGTTGCTTTCATATTATTTCATTATCTCTCTGGTATTTTGGCAATGAGTGTTTTGGAAGGTGAATTTAAAAAGAGAACAAATACAAAATAAAGTTGCCAGTGCACTGATTGGAATTATTGACTACGCATCGTTTAATCATGTGTCCCACTCAAACCATGCAACTCTGAGTCCATGTGGCCCAGGGCTGAATCTCCCACCATGGGCATTAAATGCTGTAATATGTTTAATTAATTCACTCAAATGCACGAAGGTCCTTGGATACCACAGTGATTGGTGCCAAGTAAGTGTTTATAGTTATAGCAACTGTTAATAAAACATTGTGCATTCCAGGTTTGCAAGCTGATATGGAGGAGCTGAGGGGGCTCTGGGGCCTTGAGGTCATTCATATCTTCTGCCTCCTTACAGTTAAGGAGACTGAATTTTTGTCAAGCCAGTGCCTTGACTCCTTTCTGTACTCTCCCGACCCTCTGTAGCTGTCAAATTTCCACAAGCGCACGCTATCAGGTGTGGTCCCCTTGGAAACACAGCACTTGGAAGCTGGTGAAATACACCCAACAGGTCCTGGCTGTGGCATGACCAAGGCAGGTGTCCCACCAGGGTGTCCATTATGTCCAGGCCAGCCAGCCTGGTTAGCTTACACAGCACCGCAGTCATTCTCACCCTGTTTTTCCCTTGATCTGTCAGAGATTCAATCTCTTACTCTTACTTGTTCACATTCATTCTCACTTCAGAGGTGTCAGCTGGATCTATGGGGGCTTTCCATTCCTGTGACTGTCAGCTCAGGCAGCCTTTTCCATCTCCCAAGTACATCAGAAAAGCCCTGCCTTCTCCGAAAGCTCTGCAATGAGACTGAGACGGGTAGACAGATGGATGGAGGAAGGGAGGGAGGGAGGGAGGGAGGGAGGAAGGAAGGAAGGGAGGGAGGGAGGGAGGGAGGGAGGGAGGAAGGAAGGAAGGAAGGAAGGAAGGAAGGAAGGAAGGAAGGAAGGAAGGAAAGATTTGGGGAGTTTTCCCCAAAAGAGCTATAACTAGGCCCAATTACAGTAGAGCTCTCATGTTTCCTCCAACCTAAACAATCCCATCAGGTGCTTAAAGTTAAGGCTCTTATCTGAAGAGCTAGGAGGGTTCTCCATGGTACCAAAAAAAGGAGTTATGGACTGCAATGCCTTCACATGTAGCCTGTTGATCTACTGTTTACGAGTCTAAGAAGAGCTCTCTAACATACTCGCAGTACATCCAGCTTTTCCCCCCAACACTTTCCAAACACAGCGTTGTTCAGCAGGATGAAAGTGTGAGAAGTTATGTGCGGCACATGGAAGACAACGTGCTCATTTCCCTTCTGTCCAATTCCTCCCTCTTTTAATTTTGGAGAGGAAAATTCCAGCAAAAAATTCGTTTTGTGGAAAAAGATCGGTTGGCTTTAGGAAATTCTGAAACAAAAATGGCTGGTTTATGTCTACTTAATTGATTCATTATCAGCTCCAAATATAGATGATTTAACAAATTAAGTGGTGAATACGAAAATGAATTGGTTTGAAACTGCTGGTTGGAAATGTAGTGTTTTTTGAACTCAGAATTTTAAAATGAAAGGTTTTTTTAAGAAAAATCTGGCAATTTTTGTTTTTTTCAAAAGGAGCTGTACTGCTCACCCAAGCCGTTGCTGTGATGTTTTATCAGAAGGCATGGGAGATGTTTAAATGAAAGGAGTGTTGGTAGAAAGAGCATTGTATTGTTTACATTTTATTGGGTCTCATCACCCCACAAAGATGAGCAGAAACAACTTCAAAGAAAAGATGCAGTTCTGTCTTATCTTTGGTTGCTGAGCTTATTTTTTATAAATACAACTACTTTTGTATTACCTCTGTGAGTTCAGACTATTGCTTTTCACAACGTATCCGTTACTAGGACAGTACAGCACTTTTCTAAAAGTTAGTAGAGAAAAAAGCCTGCACATGTGTTGTCTAAAAGACTACAAAGTCACTATTACCAATGGAGTTTAAAAGCAGAGGCAACTTTGGCTTTTATTTCGATACCAAGGTGAGTCCTTCCTTAACTTCTTTTCCTTCCCCTCCTCATCTGAACACCAGTTATTGATGGGAGTGAAACCCATTGACGGGAATGAAACCCATGGGAGGGAAGACAGGAATCAGGATCCATGGATGTCTGTGCTCTGATGGTGTATAAGACTCTCGGAGAAACCACCGAGCTGCTAAAGCTGGGCAGTTTGTACGGGGGTACTGCATCTCCTGAGGCCGAGCACGGGCAGCGAGCTAGCGCACTGCCTCCTGAGGTGAGCAGAGCTGGCAAGATCTGCCACTAAAAATGGTCCCAGAGACAAAAAAGAATGTATGTTCATAAAAGCAAGGAAAGGATGAGGAAAAAATGAGAGGAAAATGGAGAACGGAGGGAAACAGTCAGAGAACGGAGGGAGAAAGAACCGCACTGCCCTACAAGAGCAGCTTTGTGATTCCTCCAGTAATGTTACTCTGTTTTGTTTATCATGAAAAGATCCCATTAATGCTTCAGCCCCATCAAACAGCAGACCAAGTTCATGAATGGCACCTATCAGAGCCCAGGGTAAATCCAATGATTAGAGGGAATTTGCCAAAGGGCCTTTGTAGCTGAGAAAAATGCCTACTCCAGAGAGGAATGCAGAAAATTCCTGGGAGGACAGGCCCTCCTTTGTTGGCAGTCCAGCGGTATTCTGGAGCAAATAAAGGCACACAAAAAATGGGATCTTAGATGCAATGAACATTTGAAGAAAACGTTCAAAGACCTCCTTGAAACATTCACACCTCCCCCCCCTTTCCCAACTGTACTAATTCTGTTTAGGATGACCGAACGGGCTATACTCAAAACACTACTATTTTAGGATTACATAATAGAAATGTCTCCCGACAGCAACAGCTTTACTTACTTAGTTTTTTCTACTGCTTTTTCCCAGTTAAAACTTTTGTTGACACAAGCTTTTAGGGGCCAAATTCTCAGCCAGTGCAAATTGCTACAGATCCACTGAAATAAAAGGATCTCCGCCGGCTTACACTGGTATAGAATTTGACCTCAGATTTAGCCCGTAAAATAGATGAAATGCACCCAAACACCAGAATGGACCTACAGCTGGTGGAGAAGGGATGTTGACGCCCCATCTCTGATTCACCCCACCTTGTTAATATCTGTGCCAAATCAATATGCATCACCTATGAGCTACGCAGCGGCAGCTAAGACTGCGCCGCAGAACGAAAGATTCGCCTGGATAGATTTGTTTTGAGAGTATAAACACATCCAGGCAGAAATTAAATTCACAAGATCGGACGAGACAAGCTGTCACTTAGCAACTGAAAGGGACACGACGTGGGTGTTGATTCATTTCAGACTCACACGGTGGATGCTCTTTTACTTCTTCTAAGTTAAGAACTCGTTCATAAGAAACACATTTAAAATAGCAAAATTATATGGACACCCAAAGAACTCAGCCAAATATCAGCAAAATTATATTAAATCTGTAAACTGTTCTGTAACATTTGTCCATATTGGCTTACCATGACCTTGTCAACTACATTACAGCAATATCAATGTATTTAAAATAGTTTTTGTATTAAAATAGCCCCAAAACCATACTAAACGTACAGAGGCGATGTTCTGTCTGCCACAGGCAAGGCTCTAATCTCGCTTACATCAGTGTAAATCCAGCATATTTCCAACAATTTCACCGAACACCAGCAAAAGTGAGATCAGAATTTGGCCCTATGCCTCCTTCCCTCTGTTTTCCTCCAGAGAAAACAAAACCATTTTTTGTTATTTCTTTGGTGTGAAAAATCAGATACAGATTTTATGGCTGATTTAGAAGATCTTATCTGCTTCTGAAATCTTGAATTGCATAAACTGCATGTAATCCTCACATAAACACATTCAACAAACATGATTTCCTCCTTCCCTCCTCACTTCCTATGCTCTGAACAATCTTAATGCCTTTTTTTCTTCACAATGTGCACTTAAACACAACATGCTTCCTCATAAACATTGTTAATGACTTTTGTTTTATGTCCCGCATTAAAGAATTTGCTGTGATGATGATGGAGTGAAGTAATAATCATGCAGTTGGAAGCAGGCTCTGTAAGTGTCTATGGGTGTATGCTGCGTCTGTTTGTGTGCGTGCATCTGAAATCTAATAAAAACATTATTTGCAACTTTGGAGACTGATACTCTAACGTTTTTCAAAATGGGTGTGAATTGTTTGCAAAGGTGTTTCCTTTATTGCTCTGCAAACGCTGTTCATTTTACTATTTGTTTTAAATGATCTTTTACTGGTCCAAGTGGATTTGCATTCATACAGCAGCGCAGGGGCAGCAAAGGGATAAAAAGCTGGGTGTACAAACAAAGCTGGGCTGTGCAGAGCACCACCGCGTTTTGCAGTGGTGTGTAAAAAAAGCAGTAATGTCAAAAGAGTTCTTTTCCTGTGTTTTTTAAGGAACGAAAGCAACCGAAGCTTTCTGCTAACACCTAGGTTCTGCCTTCTCCTGGATATTCCCAAGTGAGCTGGTTAGGGGATGCTCTAGCTTCCCTCAATGTCCATGGGAGCGCTGCCGCTGTAATTGACTGCAAAACTTGGGACAGTATCTCCTTCTCCGGTAGGTAAGGGAGAGCTGGAGTCTCTCACCCTCATTCACATTGGCTCGTTTTCTTCAATGGGATTCCCCTGAGAGTTAGATACCAAACTGCTCTCGCGGGTGAGATGCCCTGAGAATGGGGCCTTGAGAAAAAAAATAGTATTAAGGCAGACAGGTTGGAAGGGCTGTGCCACTCGCATACCCTCCAGGCCCACACTTAATGCAAACGCTGAGCGAAACAACAGATCTCAAGATACATCATTCCTCCAGCGAAGGTATACAACACCTACGGTGCCACTTAAATAAAATGGGAAGTGCAGATATTCAGCACCTTCCAAGGTTAGACAATCAAACCACAGTTAGCTATAGTAAAAAAAGAAATACGCTGAGAGATAGTAATTAAATTCCCTCCAAACAGGGCACATGTCTCCCCAGCATAGTTCTTTAATTGCCATCAGCTGCGTAAATCCTAGGAGCATCTTCGGCAAAATAAGTATCAACTTAGAGAATTGGTCATTGGAGAAGTATGCAAAGCCTGCAGAACACACACGCACACATGTGCGCACTAACCTTCTCCTGCAACCTTGATTTATTGAGCCTCTGCTTCACAGATAGCTGACATCTTAAAATAGGCTCCTAAAACTACAGTTCTGTTTGTTTGTTTGTTTGTTTGTTTGTTTTCCACCAAACGGACTGTAACAACTCCAGCCATAATCCATTAAAATCCAGGCTAGCAGGGTAAATGACTGTTACTGGAAGCCTGACTTGTCACGCTGCCACGAGCAGTGTGAAGCCCTGGGCTCTTCCTCCCAAGCCGGGGTTACATCATCTCACACACGCTCCTTTTACTAGCTGGCGTTTTGAGCTCCCTTCAAAAACGTCCACGAACGACGTACTGATGTACTCGCTGTTTTGCACCGTCAGGGTCCCTCCCCCAGGGAGAAGTTCCTGCTCTACCACAGACTTCCTCTGTGTCTTTGGGAAGATGCATACACCCAGGCATTTAAAGATATTTTAGGAACCTAAAGGCACAGACAGATGTTTGCAATAATATGTCAGACCAAAAAAACCCTGTGTTAATCCAGCAGCAGACACCTTGGCCATTCAGACACACCGGCTCAGCCAGCAGCACAACCTCCCGCACGAGGGGTGACACAGAGGCTCAAGGCAGGAACGGCATGAAACCACCCTGCATGAGGTGGCCGATCGGTGAATCATGGCAAACACAGACAGTAACACCCCGGTGATTTCTGCTCTAAAGGAAAAAATAAAGACTGGCTGTTTAAAGAGGGGATTCGGTTCAGAAGATTTTGAACTCTCCTTTCAATCAAAGGCAGAGTTATTTACCACTGCAAACAACCATTAAGTCCTAAGCCATTAAATCCTGTAGTGAAACAAGGACTGAAGCAAGAAATAACTGACTGGCCTAGATTCAGAGGCCGGTACAGATGAAAAGAGAAGTAGAAAAGCAGGTTCGAGGCATTTTTGCACCCCGTGATTTCTGGGGCTGGTTCAGTTTCTTCAATAGTCTCTTCCAAGGAGTTAGGTACTCCTCGTGTCCACGGGAGACCTGCTTCTCCTCTGGTCTCTTGGCAAAGTGACCAGATCCCACAACAGCAAGCTAAATAAAATGGATGTTTGTCCAACAAGAGTAAGAAATAAGAACATTTACAGAGGACAGAGAAAGGGTCAACGTGTCACTGCCTCTTTCTGGTTACCACTTAGCACTGCCTCCTTCTGGTTCCCCATTTAGACTGAGAATCGAGAAGGAATTATTCCAATTAAAACAGTGGTGCCAAATCAGTATGAGACCAGAAGGAGGACTGTGGTTTATCAGAGCAGCTTCATGATGAGATTCTTCAAAGCCCCAAAGACGCTGGCAGCACTCCTAACACACGCCGGGAACCTCTGAAGCCCTTACTGTAAACATTAGATTCCTCCTCCTCCACTGTCACAGCGCAACAGGGAGAGGGCAGAGGGAAAGGCGGACGGGATGAAGGAGTATCTGGTCCTAGAACACTTTGGCAGAGCTAAACTTGACATTTGCTCAGCTTTCGGAGCCGTGGCCGGTGTTCACACCCAGGCTCAGCCGCTCAGCCCCAGCGCGGGAGGCAGTAGGAAGCAGTCACCGTCAAGGTCAGATGGAGGATGTGGTGATTGCCCCTCCGAGTCGTCCCGGAGTTCATCAGGATATGAATGTGTCTGTGCAGGAGTAGGCACTGTTTCCAAAACGAAATCTGGACAGTGTTAATTTATCATGTCTAAGCCCGAGGCCTGAAATAACAGTTACCAGCATTTGTGGTTTTGTATACACTTTGAAAGTTCTGGGTAGCTGAAACTGGCTGGTTTTTTTCAAGAATTAAAGCACTTCTGACCTTCTTTTCAAATATTCTCTGTAAACATAATGAGAGATATAGGCACACATTTACTGGCTTTTCATGGGGGGGGGGAAGTGAACTGAGCATAAAGCAAACTGGCGAAGAGAGGGCAAAGGTAGCTCCGAACACAAAAGGTCTTGCTCTATTCCTTAAAGGTTCTCCTGTACTAACAGCAATTAGAAAGTTCAGCTGTAATTTCAGCCCTCATTCATATCGGACCTTGTCTCACCTTCAACAGGAAATAGGGACTGAGTTAGGAGAGCCTGAATATAATAGAAGTCTGTGGCTGTGGTGCACTGCTGCCATCAATATAAATCTGTCATAAACACACTCAGCGAGGAAGAGGAACTTCCATACACTGTGGCCTCTACATTTTTGGATGCAGACACAGATTTATGGCACATGGGAAGCAATAAGCCTTTGAGCCAACGTGGGCCTTGCGAGGGCGTGGGGCTGTGCAGACTGGTGTTCCTCGACTGAGCTGCACTTCCATAACTGCATTTGTAACCACCTCCTGCCGGACAAGGGAGCTGGGTCACAATAAGGCTAAGGAGATGGTCTCATTACTTTGGATTTTCACAACAAGGCGGTCTACAAAAGGAAAGCCAGAATTTTTAAGCTGGACTGGAATTGATTTGTTACATGGTCTTCAAACTGCCACCCTGCACGTCCATGCATATTAAATGATATCTTCTTTTTCTTTCATTCCTACATGGGATGGGAATGGGACACGCATGCAACCCAGGGCTAAGGGGCCATCCTCTATGAGGAAAGGTGGAAGAATCAGGCCCACAAAGCCATCACGATTCCAGTACAACTTTGTTAACCTTTCCAGCAAACTTCTAACCCCTTATAAAAAAAAGAGCCCTATCTAGAAGGCAGTTACATCAAGTGACTGGATTAAGGCAACTATTCTTCTGAATTACGGTATCTTAAGAGTCTTTTTACATAAAGGGAACTACAAATGAAAGCAGTTTTGAGCAAACTGAAAAACAGCTCAGTGTCACAATTAATTAAAAACAATTTTTCCAAGTCAGCCTAATAGAAGGCTTCCTACATGCAACCAGTAACTGATTAAGTGAGTGACTCAAGCAGTAAAATCACAGTTGGGCCTATTTTCTTCATCCTGGAAGGCCAAGTTCAATATTTTTCCTATGAGGCATGCCTTACTATAAAAAGAATGTGATGTTTGAACGTGAGTGTCTCTGCTCTCAGTGCTGGCACCCGAAGCCTTTCCTAGCCCTCCTGCCACATTTCAAGAGTGCAGGATGAATCACAATCATGTGGCTCACCTCCCTGCCAAATTCTTTTCTTCTGCTACCACTGCGAGTTCCTCTCAGACGGCTGCCAGCAGCGGCTGTCCCCCAGCCAAGACCACGGGGGCGAGTGTCAGCAGGAGAGACGGGGCTCCCTCCCTCCCTCCCCGCCTCCCTCCCTCCTTCTCCTCTGAGGAAACAAGCAGGCGCAGCGTTACAGACCTGTAATCACACGGCTAACTAAATAGGTGGTGGAGTAGGTCAAGAAGGAGAAAAGGAATAAGTAGGGAGCTGAAATGGCGGGAGAGAGAGGGGAAGGGGGACGTGTGGGGCCGGCTGGACGCTGCAGCCCGCACAGCGCTGCAAGGCGGCCAAGCATCGCATCCTCCCTCCCACCCACCCATAGACACACTCTTAATCCGTCCGTCCCGTAGCAGCTGGTCAGTACAATGCTGCTTTCAACCGGGCATGTTTCTTCAGCAACAGAGACCCCTGCACAACAGAGCTGCAAGGCTGCCTAACTCTATCATAACCTATTTTCCAAGGCTGTAGCATCAGGGCCCCAGTCTACGGCGGATGGGAGAGTGGGAAGAAAGGTATTAACTGAGAGGAGCTTGAGGAACATGAGCGCACAGGTCACATCATTTCACTTTGCAAAAGGTGAGAAAAGAGGATATCACGCATAACACTGTTCTGTGTGCCAAGTTCATGCTTGCAGCTGAGGTAAGAATAAATACACTTTACACGTGAAGGGGGGGCATGCTGCAATTAAAGCACGTGGGCTTCTGGATGTTTCAACAAGCAGTGGACATGTACAAAAACCGTG
Organism: Gymnogyps californianus; assembly: GCF_018139145.2. NCBI lineage: Eukaryota > Metazoa > Chordata > Aves > Accipitriformes > Cathartidae > Gymnogyps > Gymnogyps californianus. The sequence continues at coordinate 180,723,519 of NC_059471.1, forward strand.
CAGAGCCACAGATGGGAGTTTTTCCTTTGTTTCCGAGAGCTGCCCACTGCGCTACCAAGGGCTGAGGTGAGGGCTGGGAGGGATCTGGCAGGACCAGCAAGCACTCTCAGAAGGGTGCAAGAGCAGCACTCACAGCCTCACCCCTGAGCTGCCCAGCCACCAGCCCTCCTGCCAGCCAAGCTCACAAACCCATGCCTCTGACAAAGGTTTTTACCTCAGCCGCAGAGAGGAATGCGAGGTTCTGTGCCCTTCTCTACAGTCTTTGCTACTGGCATTGATTTTATGCAGAAGGCACCCAGGAACTGCAGTATAAAATCCTGAAATAGGGTTTTAAGCAAAGAAAAAAAGATAGTGCATAGCACTTGCAAGTCATTATCAGCTGAATCCACCCGCTAGCTGCTATTGAGTACCTACAGCACAAAGAATACAGTCAGTACCCCTGGTAAAAATAAAATAATGGAAAATCCATGAACTCTTTAATGCAGAGCTTTCAGACAAAAGAATCCTGCCTTTCAGATGCTTTTCAAATAATGTGCTGATATTATTTATCTGTGCAAAAATCACTGCCCATCTTAAAGAAAGTATTTCCTTTTCATAAGAAGAATGGCTGCGACAGCCCAGAACACTAGACACAGGAGCAAGACTGGAGATTCAGGATCATAAAAGGTTCATTCTTTAAGGCACAACTAAAAACATCTCTAGCTGGCCTTACAGATCAGTGGTCTGCTTCTAAATGATTGAAAAATGATCAAGATGAACGTTTGGCCACTGGAAAAGCTTTACTAATCTTGGACGTTTTTACTTGCTTTAGGGTAGTGAAAAGGTTCTAGTTGAATAATACAGAACTAGCTTTATTTTTTTTTTCCAAATTATGCCCTGATTCTTATACGCAAGCACTGTCCCAATCTCTCTGATGGCTCTACGCTGATTTACACAGAGCTGAAACCTTGAACTTTTACAGCTTACCTTGTGCCATAAAGAATATGAGACTTAAAACGTGTACAGTAAATCTAGACTTATATTATTCTCTCAGGTTTATTCATTGTCCATAAAAGCAAGGAAGGAAAAGCACCCCAAAGGATACTAAACTCTGGAATCTCAGAGCTCTGGTGCTTTGTTCTGTGTACGCGGTGTTCCCACGCCCAGAGAGACCGGGCTCAGGGACGTCCCAGAAGTGAATGCCCACCTTCCTGAGACATTGCAGCTACACTGAGAACCCTGCTAACACTAGGATGAAAAGCTTGGACTGACTTCTCCCAATTTACATTGAATTAATCCCCTTTTTACTTAGTCTTCCCGTATCGGTTATGTATTTAACTTTCTCTGCCAAATGTCTCTCAGGTAGATTTTTACTACCAACCGACTGCCTCTGGGTCAGTTCAAAATAGGAATCACAGGCACACAGTCAACTTACTGACCACATGCTCGCTCTCTGAGAGCAGTTTAAGTGATGCCTTTTACCTTCCATTTGCAGCGGGCTAATGACACGTACGTGGCTGGCTACCGCCAGTCAGCCAACAGGCAAAACGGATCCCAGGTCCCACTCCTTTCGTGAGCTTTCTCTACGAAATAACACACTGCGGCTATCACAGCTCTGCCTGGCTTTGCAGGAGAGACACTGAATAAGAACACGTGAAACGCCCGGGGTCAACTGTTGCTCCTTTTCTGTAATGTGAGCAGCTCATTGACTACATTTTCCATTCTCAAAGTATTCCTTAGTACGGAGCCGAGGCAGAAACTGCTGGCAAGTTTCCACGTAAGAGAAAGGACAGTCTTTGAGAAAACATACTGTCAGTTTCTGAAACACCTTCACGATACTCTTTTCACCCTGCTGAAGGATAAAATCTTCAAAATACATTGTTTTTCTTGCAACCAATACGAAAATATATTAAGTACCTTGTAACATAATTTAAACTCCTGAAACACACTTATGGGTAATAGAAGCAGCAGAGTCTATCAGGCAGGGAATGAAGAATTGCAATACACCACCAATTCACTTTCTGCTGCCTAATTTCCTAATTGGGACAAGGGCATTCTCCTTTATACAATGCCCAAGAGATCTACACGTCAGAAATGTGGTATACATAGAAGATATTCAATTTTTCACTCTTGTAAAAAGTAATTCCCCAATCAGAGGTCCATAGGACTGAAAACAAAAATACCAGTTAATTCAGAAGAAAAAGAGACTATTTAAAATGTGGGTCACTCCATTTTAAATAAATGATTAATAACTTTCCCTAAATACATTACATTCTCTTAGTCTAGAATTTTCAGAAAGCTGAATAAATCATTGTTACCTCTGCCTTAATGGGAGAAAGCAGTATTTGTAGGCACCAATAAATTCTGGAAATAAAAGTGTCCAACTACAAGACCATACTATTCATGTTAGAAATATTCCCTTCCATCATTCTTGATAGCAAGTTGCTTTAGAAAACATAACAGACTGATCTGAGTCTTTGAACTAAAGCTAGTAAGTGGTTGCACTAAGGTTAGCACAGGACACAGCACCTTGGGTATACCTTGACTCCCATGGTGATCATGTAAGTAGGTGGTTCAGCACGAGTGGGTGGAAGAAAAACTGAAAGATTGTTTTTCAGCAAGACACCAAGAACAGAATTCAGCCCCAGCATCAGTAGGTACTGTTCCCATGGGGGTAGGCTGGGATAAGCCTGTTTCTATCAGCAAGTGTATCCTTTCAGATCAAGCAGTCCTGAAATGATGACTACCCCGACAAACAGCTTTTCAGTAAGAATTGTGTTCATATTGCCAGTTCACATTCAGCATCCCAAATGTCACTTGTAGGCTACTTCTCCAGAGGATGTTTTCAATTACTTGGCTGTTTTTCTTGTTTCACTTCCCCCTCTGTTCCTCCCAACTATTATTCAGTCCCTATAAGAGTATTTCTGTTGTGGCTATAACTTGGGCATGAGACACGTAAGTGTATACCCCGTCTGCACATGCAAGTTAATGATTCAGATTCTCTCATTACAGGCTGTTTATAAGCAGCTTTTAGCATTTCCTGGTCAGAAGAGATTTCTACTTTTCTGCCATACCAGAGCTCAATTAAACCATCTAATCAACTTGATCAGTTCAGACCAATTCATTCACCTCCACCTGCATTTGAGTAGTAAGTGACTTGGGGTTTTCCTTCTGGTGTTTTTTTTGTATGACAAAATAGCTATTCAAGTTTAGAGAAACATACGCCCATTTTTCCTTTGGACATTCAATAAATCTAATGCCTTTACTGCGACTGAAGAGGAAGGGAAGCTCTGGGACACTGCTCCAATACCATTCAGTGGACCTATTCGTTAGCAAACACAGCTGATTTGATGGGGTTGTGTTGTTTTGTTTTGTCGCTGGATCCACTACAAACACAAGCCATTGGCAGCTCAGCCAGCAACATATGAGAAGGGGCTTCCTCTCCTGCCGTAGAGTTCCTGGCTGCTTGAGCATGAACAGAAAAGGTGGATGGATGCCAATTGGCAAAACAGATAGAAATAGCAGCACATGACTCTAATACAAGCAGCAAAAAGACCAAGCACAAAACATCTCTCGCTCTCCCATTGACTAAAGTTGCTTTTGGCAAACAGCAGCAGGCTTTTGCATGCTTATTTCCCTCTGGTCAGGGAAGATAGCTTTAATTATGTAGCCATGCAAGGTAATACTGTACAGTCTCTGGCACTGTTGACGTACTAGGGTAGTAAATACAAGGGCAAAAGGACTGATCAGCTGTTAAGCAGCTCACAGATACTCCCCACCATGGCTTTCTAATCAAATTCCACATAAGGGGCGTAGCTGGAGGACTCCTCAGACCAATTCACATGCACTGCAGGAACGCATGGGAAAGGGTGTGCACCTACAGGGAAGGGAAATGTGTCAACAGCAGTGACGCAGTAATCCCAGCACATTTATTAAAGGCAGGTTCACTGGGATTCACATGCTTCCTTCATCAACAGTTCTTCATTAACAACTGCATGGAGCCTGCGCACGTTTCGGCGTATACAGAGTATGGCAGTGGGTGGACGATACTCTTTTAACAGTTTTCTTTCTTTCTCTTTTTTAGTTTCCTGCAGGATATTGGCAGCTAAAAACTGAAGCAGGCCAAGGCTGATCTTTCTACCACTTTGCAATGAGTATGAGGACTTGCAGGGCGATTTTTTCATAAATTTTTATTCTTATGATTGTTATTATGATTATTACTATGACTATTACTGTTCTGCTTCTAAGGATTCCTCCCCCACCCAACCAACATTTACATTGTGACCAACCAAAGCAAGATGGTTAATTCAGGGACTCCACAGAGCAAGGAAATATAATGCAAGATCATTCCCAAATCAGAGGTGACTTTTCTGCCATTTCTTTCTTTTTCTGCCATTTCCCATTTCTTAATGGGCTCATTTGATAAAAATCACAATTGCTATTTCTTTGTAAAAGCCTCTGGCAGATGTTTTGTTGCAGGAGGGATTGAGCAGAAAGGGATGGTGATCGGTGAAGTGTTTCACGCTGGGCAGTGACAGCTGATACAGATCTTCTAGGAAGACATGCACTCTCCTGAAGTACTAAATTTGGTGTCTGCACATTGGGAGACCACTAAGCACCTGAGGGCAGCACCAAGGGCTTGATCTAATCCTCAGTAACGCCAACTTTCCACTGACGTTGGTGGGCTCTGCATCAGCCTGATAAATGCACTTACTTACACTCAAGCCAGAATAAATGTGCTCAAGTACAGTATGAGCTTCTACAACATCTATTTTGATAGACAAACTCAGGCAACTTGATGTTTAGATTCACTGAAGACATGTATATGGCCTGTGATGGTATTAAAAGATGGCAACTGTGATGAGGTGTACGTGAGGATGCCAAGGTCAGCACTTAGCTCATGAGGATCCTGACCAAAGGATTTAAGACTGTCCTAGGATTGGTCCCCTATCCAGGCAGATTTCCAATGAAGTCAACATGGCACTGAAGACTGAGCCTTTAGTATCTTGTCGTTGGAGGCGGATCCTGTATGGTGCTCATATAAGATGAATATACAGAAAAGTAAGAATGCTCATCATAAGGTGTTCAGCGTCTTCAAGAATTCATTCCAGCCTGCATTACTATTGTTAGGAGGGAAGGCAAGAGAAGCTGAGTGCACTTACAAGATAGCTCCACTATTAGACTTACGCTATGTATACAGGAACGGTCCTGCTAGGGCAGAACAGATGTTGCTCTATCCCTGTATTCTTTTTCTGTAAGCAGATGCCTAGAAAAAGGACACACAGAGAAAGGATAATCCCCTGATACTCTCCAAGCCTTTAGTTATTTTAAGTTGTGGGGGCTCCTCAACCATATGCAGTCTTTGTGCCTTTAGTAACCCTCAAAGGATCTCCCTTCCATGAATTTCTCCAGTCTTCCCTTGAACCCTCATAAAATGTTAGCATCCAACATTCTGTGGCAAGGAGTTCCACTGATCTACAACCTGCAGTGTGAAGAAGCATCTCTGCTTGTTCTGAAATACACTACTACTGATTTTAGTTGATTCCACTCACTCCTGTCTTAGAAAGGCTAGTCAACAGCTAATCTCACCAACTCTCTCCATGCCTCTCATGACTTTGTAGACTCTTCTAAATCATCTCTTTCCCAGGCTGAAGAGTCCCAGCTTACTCAGTCATTCATCACAGGGTAGCCACTCATATGGCAGCCTCCTTGATCACCCTTTGAGCCGCCTTCTGTTCTACTACTTTCTTTCTAGGATGAGCAGACCAGAACCGCATGCCATATTTCCAAGATGCTGACAAACACATTAGCATACAGACTCCAACTTACCTTCAACTTGCATGCAACAATTTTGGTGGGGAGCTCAATACAAAGGGAGTCTAATTATAGGAAATGGTACCCTATAGCACCACAAATGGTACCACCTTAATAAAAATGTTTCTCTGAAAGACAAGTCAAATTTAAATGCACAGCTCTACAAGTTACACCTTGTTGTAGTGGAAAACAGTTCAAAGAAACAGTTGGTTGAATAGGTCTCACTACACATACAGAAATGCCGTGCTTTTTGCTGGGCTATGTGGGTGGGTGAGGAAGAAGGATCAGAGTGGAGTGAGGGAGGGGAGAACGGTGTGTTTTGTTTATAACTTGAGTGATTTGGAAGTGTGTGTGTTTTCCTGTGGGAAGTGCCTAGCTCTATCTCTAGTGATCTGAAATCAGTGTCAAAGGTTTGTGAATGGGTTACAGAATGAGCAATGGCACCTCCCATCGTTAGCTGTCTACATTTTTTATAACCACTTGCATACTTTTGGTCAACCACTGTAAAATAAACAGTCCTTCCCAAATGTTTTTGTTTTCTTTGACAGCACAGCAATAATTCACTTGGAATGCTGCAGAATATAATAGCACTTTAAAGCTGTTGTAAAGCTGCCTTTTTATGATTTATGTTTGAGTTGTTTTCAAGCAAAAAAGATGCCAGAGCTACAAAAGTATATGAAATTAGATGATGTATCATGTGTGCATGGACATGATATGTATGTGTGTGTGTGTGGGCTCAAGTGGGAGAGACTATTTTAAATAATTTTCATTTTGTGGGGAGGATCTGATCATTTGCCTGTGTCTTTGAAAAATGACTCAATGCAACAGCCAGATTAACTTTGCAACTACCAAAATCTAATCAAGATGACCAGAACGAGTCTCTTTCAACATGAACCCTTAGGACCTCATGGTTGCTACAGCCCTTGAGTAGAAAAACAATACAATCATAATTGGACCTTGCATCTGACCAGAAGAAACATTTTACAGATGGAACATTATATGACTGCAAATGCAATAGGGAAATCATACTCCAGGCTAGAGCAGAAACCTGTGAAAATTACTCCAGTGTCTGTTATCCTGTACTATCAGGGAGCGAGTCCATGTGACCACAGATGTTTATGTTCAGCCAGCATCGCTGTATTTATCTCTCTCATCTTCTTTCTGAAAACTCTTGTCTCCAGCCTGCACAACAAAGACCCTAAATCGTGCTGTATGGGGAACAGGAATAAGCTGTACATTAAGTTTGCTCTTGAAGGCTCAGAGGTTATCGGTTCGGCCATCACACCTGCATTCCTGACAAACAGCTGGAGACCCAGAGAGGCCTGGCCCAGCTCAGTGCTTCTCCAGCAGAGAGCAGTGATACACTGTCAGTGAGCTCAGCCCTGGAAAGCAGGGCAGCTTCCAAGCTCGAGAAAAGGCAAAGCTCAAAGCTGGCAAGCTTGCCAATGTGAATGTCAGAGGAGCTGGACTTGGAGAAACAGATGACAACGTGGGGTCATCTGAAAAGAAAACCATTAAAAACACCTGCAAAGGTAGTGCCTGAGCCAGCAGCCCTCACTTCAGGAGGAACACTCAGGTGAGCAAGAGCTCTCAGATCAGATATGCAATCCTTGTAGCATTTTGCACTATAAGCCAAGAAGTGCAGGGGGCATTTGCACCATAAACTCCACCTGCCTCCAAATTAGTATCTAATACTCTCTGGCAGCTATTGCTAAAGATGCTTATACCTGTTCAAGTGATGTCAAGGAGAAGATGCCATGCTGCCAAGAGAACAGCATCTCTTACAAACTGCGTTTGAAATGCCATAGTCACTGTAAATTTGACCAGCTCAGGTTGTGAGCAAGGCAAGATTTGCAGGCAGAAATAGACTCTTTTACTAGACCAGCCAATACTGACTTAAAAAAACCCAACAAGCTTGTCTCAATCTTTGTCCTGTATATAAGCTGCTTCACATAGTACAAAGACAGGCTTACACATATACACATGCACGTCTACACACATTGACACTTCACCTTTTACACGTCGCACGTATTTTATCCTTGTATATATTCTCAATAGCCACCACTAGTAGTAACAAAGTCAAAATGTGAATCCCTCTTAGGCAATAAAGGTACTGAATGTTAAATTACAGATTTCATTTCTGCAGTCTAAGCAACAGGTAGATGATGGCCTTACCTGTCCCAACCGCAAAGGAACTGATCTGGACCCCTAGAAGCAGGCCTTCCCAGGTAGAAAGGTTTTCCTCTGTCCCATGTGCTAGTAAAATAAATGTTTTTCATCTAAAGATCTCAAAATATTTCACAAAGCGAAACACTGCAATTACCATTGCTATTTTACACACGATGAAAACTGAAGCACACAAAGTACACTGTGTGGACTGAGGACATGAAGCTGGGCAGGCAAGTTTTGTGTCGTACACTGATGCTTCCCAGCCTGCTTGTAGCCAGGACACCTGGCCACTGCTTTTTTGCCTGCCACGTTGCCTTGGCGCTCTGCCACTGCCGCCTCGACATCCCTAGCCACTTCACTCTCTCCCCTCTGTCCTGTCAACATCTGCCTGCTTTCTCCTCCCTGGCTGCTGCCTCATCTCTCCCTCACCCTCCCGTGACAGCAGCGTTGGTGGGAATGCTCATGCTCACTGCAGAGCTTTCAAGCCGGTGCTCCCGGCAGCGCCCTGGCTCGGCAGGCGACCTGTTCTAGTGAGAGCCACCTCCTTGGGTGACAGCAGCCAATTTAAATCATAACTCATCTCTTCTGGCTTTGTGTCCCACATGTAGACACAAGTCTGCTCTTACAGAGGAAAAAAACACACAGCATCCATTATATCACACAAATCGTATTATCTGAAAAGCACTGTTAGGCCAGCCTTAATATTTGAGCTATAAGGCCATTTCACACCAGCTACCACCAAAAGAAGGCTGTTATGTCAGCGGGCAGCTTCATGAATCAAGTGCATGCATGCATACACACACCCTCCACCCCTCCCCATGGCCACTTCACCTCGCCTAGAGCAGCAAAGGAGTCTCTCTTGTCTTAATGAAACCTAGGCAGGAACTGCTCTTTAAGCAATGACGGTTCAGTCAGAGCTGTCTCTGGGTTATATATAGCTGTATAACCTGGCTAGCTAGTCTCTCTTTCCACCCATGTGCAAGATAAGGAAAGCTTGTGAATCCTGCTACACGCCCCAGTTGCAGGGCATGGCTGGGATGTAGGAGAAAAGGTGGTGGTGAGAGCCTTGCTGGTGCTGGTAGGAACCAGACTGGCTTCCCTTCTGCTGGAGCCTATCTGGGTGGTGGCAGGGCTGGGGAGTTCAGGCAAGCATGTATCCTCCACTGCAGTAACCCAGAGAGATGCTGGCCACTGGCTCCAAATGAGGAGCTCGTCTTGATTCCTCCTACTTTCCTCCTCCTCGTTCCTGCCTTGGTAGCCCTGAGATATTTCCAGGTCTGCATCTACTACAAAACTTCTCTGTAAAACTGTTGAGGCAATAGAAACGTGTAAGAATTACATCAAGACAGAATTTCACAGTGGTAAATATGGGATTCTGCTGTTCTCTCCTCTCATTTCACCATATCCTGCCTGAAGTAATCCTATGCTTTTTGGTCTCAAGTATGCATGTGGGTGCAATTCCTTTTTTACTCAAATAACCACATACTCTTTCTGCATCTTGTGGGCACATGACCCTGCAGGATACAGCATGAATGAGAAGGGTCTGAGAGACAGCTTTGTCTTCTGTAATGGTCCCCAGCTTTCCCCATGACTGGGCAACAGCGCTAAGGAGAAGGAAACCCTTGCTTTCTCCATCAGCCTGGGCTGTACTGCCGAGTGGCATGTTGTATCTATGGATCACGCTAGATGGTCCTATAGACACCATGTAGCCTCTAATCAGCAGATCAGTAGCCTAAATGGCAAGAAAAATAACCATGAAAGCAGAAACTAAGGACTTTTTTGGTCAGATCCTTTGCCACACACTGACCTTACACCCTCCCCTTGCAGCCAACATCCTTGTTTCTGTTTGAATTTAAAAATGATACAAGCCTATCTATTTGCCATCAGCATTTTGAAATTTAAGTCTGGCACCACTTGGAAAGGTGAAGAGCTATTTTTTCTATTATTATTATTATAAAGAGAGCTGATATTATTTCAAGGACAGCCTCTGTTTGGGCTTTCTGATATCCTCTCACCAAGAGAGCTTGAGGTGACAATGATCTCCTTTCGCCAGGTACCTGGAAGGCATAAAAAGAGCAAAACACTCCTCTGTGCACATAGCGGGGGAAAAACTTTGGAGCAGATGGTTGTCTGCTCCAGCAAAAATTCTGGTTTTAATTGGTATTTTTTGTAGTTCACTGCTCATCAGTACCATTATGGTTCATACTGGCACATCTTTGTAAGCCTCAAGCCCTTGTGGTGACCTTTTGTGCTTTCAGGAGGAGCAAGAAAACACATCTTTTTCATAACGTTGAGGAAATGTGAGAAAAAAAAACCAGCTAGAGTTTTCATCCAGGATGGTGACCCCCAAGATAGTGATGAGGTACTATGTCTGTAACAGTGCTTGTTACCAAGCCTGTAAGAAGCAGAGTGATGCTCTCAGTATCCATTACACGTTCCACCTTCAAGGAGTGGTTCATGCAACAGCTGGAACCAAGAGCTTTAGGCCACCTTCCTGAGTTGAGCATTCAAGGATACAGCCCAGGAAGAAGGACCAGGGTGGCACCTTTCCCCAAAGGCACACACACAGCAAGGTGAATTTTGGTGGGCTGCCTCAAATCAAGCAACACTCCGCGTTTCACATTCCTCATGGCGATCATGATCTCCTGCCACTATGAGAGATTCCCTTCGAAGTGATCCTACCCTGGGCCCCAAAAGCATCTATCACCCTGCTCCCTCCTCGCTCTGCCACCACCCTTGGCCACGTTTGCGGGCAGCAGCAAGTAAAGCAGTGCTCGGCACACCTCAAGCCCGGGCTCCTCAGCTAGGGAAGAATGCGGGCTGCTGCGCCGGCTGAAAGGCTTGGGAAAGTGCAGCCCTGCTGTTTCATGTCAACATTCCTCCCCCTCTGCCTTTCCCAAGGTCTCCGGCAGAAAATCCTTTTTTGTTCTTATCAGTTCAAACAAGAACAATGAATTCCTCAAGCCCGCAAGAATGTGACAAGGTGCCAACAAAGCCAACCAGGAAGGTGATGTATGGTCTATAGGCTGCAGCTCAAATAAATCACTTCACAAACCAGTGCTGCAAGGAGGGAATTCAAACAGCTTAGAGCCTCTATTTCTAGCTCTCCCCTTCAGATTTTCACCTGCCAAGTATCCTGAATAAAAGCAGTATGTGTGATGCTAAAATGCTGCATGTCCTTTGCTTTTGTTACCCAGAATAAATGTGCAGCGTCTAATTAAATCAATATTACAGCAGTGTGTCTGCACAGACTTGGTGAAGGCAGAGTTGCAGTTTCCATTATAAACCCCTATATTCGAGAGTTTACAACTGGCTGTAAAACTGGCTCACTGAGCAGAACTTGGCACACGCAGCTGTCAGCCAGGGAGCAAATGATTTTTACCATATTTCAAAAATAATTGGTTTGGCTCTTTTAAAATCATACTAATGTTTTTTAAAAAAAATGAGGTTACCACGTCTGGATGCTTTTTAGTATATAGCTTCCATTTCTACAAAGAAACACTGATGTCCTAGTCAGCTAGTCTGATTGGGAAAATAAAAGAATAATGACCACCACGTTCAGTCATAAAAAGGCAGCTTAGCAGGTACATATTCTGCTTGTGCCAGGATTCAGATGTCTCTTGGACAATATGCCTTCTAGACAGAATTCACATGATGCTCGACATTGAAGAAATGAGAAGAAGAATTATTTCATGCTAAATTACACACACGATGGTGAAAATTCACAGTCCAGACAGAATGGCAAGCAGGTGTCTAAGATGCTCAGCCCACACATGGGCTCTTTACCAGCCAGCGATTGAAATGAAGCATGCCTCGCCTTGTCGTAAGTTAGGGGCTCCTCAATTTGGTTTGGCCCGTGCATTCCTACCGGTGCAGCAGCAGCAGTGCCCAGCCCTGTGCAGGCACAGTGCACATGCAGGAGGTGCTCAGCGGTGCAGGCAGCAACTGGGTAGCCCTCTGGAAGAGCCTGTATGCTATTACTGGTAAGTATAGCACAGCTCTGGCCCGAGGGAGCAAACTTTCTGGAACAACCACCCGTGACTCACCATCAAACTTTCTCATGTATTACTAATGTTGCCACACTGAACCAATCATTTGAAAAATAGCAGGTGTTTAAAATGGTTCACACCATGTACCCTTTTCTTAGCCAGAGACCTGCATGGACTTTATCGGGCCAGGTCTGTGTGGAGTGAGCACAGAATGGCTGCAGAGGGGGAATCTGCCTGCCGGAGCCAAGGCCCACCACGGGCCACAACCCTGCACCGTTGTTCTCACCCAAGGCAGGGGGGCTGCAGGAAATAATGGCTTACAGCTTGCTAGTGTGGATTTGTCATACCTCCCCAACCCTGTCCCTTAGCACTAACCTATATTAGCATGAAAAACCTTGTTGGTGCTACACCCAGGGCATCCAGCTCTCTGCCTGTAGCTCCTCCACATAACCCTGACATGGTGCTTCGTTGGTGCAGAGAACATCTTCACCACGGATGGATTTTTCCTATTTGACATCACCTCAGCTCAGGAGACGCACTACTCGGCAGACACTCCAGCACTGCTCCTGCTCCATCATCTACCTCATCTACATCCTGCCCCACCAGTATACATACCATTGGGATGCCAGTTGCAACAGGTACACGAAAAGCGTGCATCCCTGTCTTGCCTATGTATCCTCAGAAAAGAAAGCACCACTGTATCTCCTGCTGTTGGCCTGTGGCAATCAGGCTTTGCTGGATTTGCCAGGTCTAAGTTGGCCGTGTTTGCCATCTAGTAAATAAGGAAGAAATAACATACCTGACTGTGCTGGTTTTGGCTGGGATAGAGTTAATTTTTTTCATAGTAGCTAGTATGAGGCTATGTTTTGGATTTGTGCTGAAAACAGTGTTGATTGATAATACAGGGATGTTTTAATTACTGCTGAGCAGTGCTTACACAGAGTCAAGGCCTCTTCTGCTTCTCACACCACCCCACCGGAGAGTAGGCTGGGGGTGCACAAGAAGTTGGGAGGGGACACAGCCGGGACAGCTGACCCCAACTGACCAAAGGGATATTCCATACCATATGACGTCATGCTCAGCATATAAAGCTGGGGGAAGAAGGAGGAGGTGTGGGGAGGACATTTGGAGTGATGGCGTTTGTCTTCCCAAGTAACCGTTACACGTGATGGAGCCCTGCTTTCCTGGAGACAGCTGAACACCTGCCTGCCGATGGGAAGGAGTGAATTAATTCCTTGTTTTGCTTTGCTTGTGCGCGCAGCTTTTGCTTTACCAATTAAACTGTCTTTATCTCAACCCACGAGTTTTCTCACTTTTACCCTGCCAATTCTCTCCACCATCCCACCAGGACAGGGGGAGTGACCAAGCAGCTGCATGGTGCTTAGTTGCCGGCTGGGGTTAAACCACGACACTGACTGATGGCGCATGGTGCTTTTCAGATCAACTTTTACTGCTTGTGTTAATAACTGATAATGCACCAGCAAGTATGCTGCAGAGCACTGAAAAAAGCTATGACATCTCTGTAATAAGAAATCTTAGTATGGCTCTGGATTACTACATTTTTCCTAACGAATGGGGAGAGACAGAGTTGGCGTTGTGTGAGGCTCCAGCCTACTGGCCACCTCTTAAAATGGCTTCAGTTGAAGCAGGACTTGGTCCTCCACCTTTAATGGACAGACTTGCACATCTTTGAAGAAGCAGTCTTCTTTAACTACGCACAGATATGTTTCAAAAAAAAAAATAATGCCTGCCCTAAATACATATTTTATACAACATACCAAAGCATTCAAGTAACTAATTCATATGCTGGGTTGAAATGGCTTATTTGGAACCACTGCAGTCTGCTGAGCGTGTCGTACGGGACAGGAAAAAGTCCTCCTCAGAGATTCCTATGTAAAAGTTATTCTATCAGAATGGGAAAGGTTCCCTTCTGATACTCACCTTGCCACTTGTACTGACTGGAGGAGTACCTGTGGGCATGGATCTAAGCCTGGAAATACTCATGGATATGAGTTCCCCTGGATTATGCCAGTCAAAACCATCATTCCAGAAATGCAGCATTCCTGATGGGTGAGGTGTGGCAACAACAGAGGTGAAACGTGGCATGGAGCCCAAGCTCATTCCCTGAGACATCATGATCAGGCTGAGCTCTGTGCCACTTTGGTGGGACTGGGGGAGAGGCAGGGAATGGGAGGAGGAGAGGAAAGCTGGGCTACTGGGGCCAGCAAGGTAGGTTACGGAAGCAACAGTCCAGACTGGGAGTGGATGGGATGCTGAAGAGGAGAGACGATGGCAATGAAGGCTGGTAGAAAAACAGTTGGGAGCTACCACCTTGAAAGACTGGTGCACTAAGTTCCATGACGTGTCCTGTGATACTTGGTGAGTTTCTTAAACTCTCAGATGCTGGAGCCAAATGCATATATAAAAATATTAAAATACATCACCATTAAACTATTTTTAAAGAAAAAGCTCAAAATCCTGAAGGCAAATATAAAAGCAGCTTCTCTTTTAAGTCTCTTATGATTCCTAGCCAATCTCATGAAGCCTGGTATATACGTTCTCTTTTAGAAAAACTTCTGTACAGCTACAGAAATTACATACAGAAGGCACCGAGGCACTTTTCAAAATCACATACATAGTTTTTACATAAGAGAGCTTTTGATGTTTTAAGAGAAATGACAACTAAGGGGCAAAGAAGAGGAACACCAAGGAACAGAAACTATTTTTACATTATCACTATACATTTACATTTTACATTACTTATGAAGTGTTGACTGTGTCTACCTGCTCGACAGTCTGCTGGCCCAGCTTAATAGAAATTACAAAAATACAAAGCCATTTCAAGTAAAATATGTAATTTTATTGTACTCTTAATTCACTTTTGCCTTTCATTTGTAATTCAGACCTTACTAAATTATTCATGTACACCACATAAAGATAAAAAAGCCTAAAAAAACGAAAATTAGCTCCATTCTTCTATGAAATCACTTTTTTATATCAAGCTTGAAGAACACCAAGGGAATCTTAGCTAACAGAGACAGTATGTTAATCCATTTCACCTCAACAGCACAAGGTCTTAGCACATATTACAAGCAAAAATGCTCTTTAGCATCCTCTTATTCTCACCTCATAAAACAAACAAGTGAAGTTTGTGCCATTTGGCACAAAACTCCCAGCTCAAGAAAGGCCCCAAATGACATAAAAGCAGATGTCACAGGCCGGGGCTGAATTGCAGTAAATAGCCTCCCATCATGAGTGCTATCTATCTCCTGTGCCTAACACAGGTATATTCTGCTGCAGCATCTTACTCAAATAAATACATATTTGCATAGCAAATGAATGCACATTTTTAATATAAACAAATGATGCAGTATGATTAATTAGCAATTTCCACCTCCGAAATACTGTCAAAAAAGAGTCAACTGACCGCCTAACAAAATTACAGCTCAAAAGTAATATTTAACAAAATCCTGTATGCAGTTTATCATGTACTAATTTTGTGATGTCTGTTAAAGGAGAAACTCATTTTCCATGTGACCTAAATAAGCACTTTCATCTGGGGGGAAGAGGGATAAATGACCTAATCCTGCTTGTTGCCAATTTGAATTCACCATGCTCTCAGAAGGACTTCACTGACAACTGACAGTACTCGGCACCTGGAGCTCAGAGACCTCACAGAGTTTCCAAACAGTTGGAGCAGGGCTGCAAAGGTCTCTCATAATGAAAACGAGTGACTGGTAATATGGTATGCTCGATCCTCCGCTGTTAATTACAGTAATGTCTTGTTTAGTTGGTTACGAGTATCATGTTATTAGTAAAATCTCTGCATCATTATTCAAATCTCAAATGCTCTCTCTTCTCTATTACCTCTTTCCTAAAAAGATGAGAATGGGCATTCCAGTTAGACTATCAAGGCCAGTATCCCTTCTGAAATGGTTGCCAGTGAGGAACACTTAGGGAAGAGCATATGAGTAAGACAAGCACATAGTGATATTTCCCATAATGCTGCCTCAGTTTTCAATGATTTATGGCTCTGGGACTTCCTGAACCTAAGCTCTGGTACTGAATAGCTCAAGATAAAAATCATATTCTTTGAATCTGTCCAATTAATCTTCGAATTCCCATAAAAACTTTCAGTTTCAGCAACATCCTGTAATAAGGGGTTTCAGTATGCCTATGACAAAGCATCTTCTTTTGTTTCTTTCAGATTTTCATTAAATGACTCCCAGTTCTGTTACCAGAATGACAGTGAACATTTCCCCTTCTGTGTGCCACAACTGATTTTTGAGACGCCCTAAACACATCCTCCCCACAGCCATCTTCCCTCCTGGCCGAAGAGCTCTGCTCTGTTTGATTCTTCACCTGAAATTCATTCTACACCTTTAACTATCCATTTTACTCTCCTGTGTGTCTTTTCCAGTCCTACTCTCCTCTTAATTCCTCACACCCTCTACGCTCTCATTTTTGGCCAGCAGAGGAGAGCCTCCACGATGGCTGAGGAATGCTCAGTGGAGTCTGGAGGAGACCTGAAGTTTCCTTTGGCTGTGTCTAGACTGAGTGGCGGCTGAATGCTGTGGTGTGCCAATTGTCCACATCAGAGATGTGGCTTGAGCATGCCATGGCTCCATTCTGGCCCATGCATTCTGGTTTCCTTTGCACAGAGAAAAGCGCGTGTGTTTTGGGGAAGGAAAGAGTCGGAGGCTGGTCCGCTCCTGGGTCTTGCCTGGTCATGGATTTGGAACATGGTTGGCGTGCACATCTGGAGTTAGGAGCTCACAAACACTCTCAAGTCCACTAATTTATATGTAACGTTTTTATTCCCATAAAGCTGCTAATGACTGGCCTGGCTGCTTGGGTAAGTAACAATCCCTTTTGCTCTGAGGGTCAAGCAGCACATGCGAAGTCACCCTGACTTTGTCCTTTACACCTCAATGGAGAGTGGCGGTGCTTTTCTGATGATAGCATGAACTCAGGCATCCTAAAAATCCTGCGTGCCCTTTCAGCACACAGCTCCAGGAAGAAGCCTGTTGCTATCTCAACTTCCCAGTGTCAGTCACATAACTTTGCCCCAAAGACAGGGCATAAGCTGTATGGCAGTGGCTTGAAACCTGGTGCCAGCTCATCCCTTTTGTCCCTTTCCTTCTCTGGCTTGCTGACTGCAAGCCTTTCCTGTGACTGTACAGAACATAGCACATTTTGGAAACACCTGCACTGGAATCATCGCACACCAAGTCTCTGTCCTCCCCTGCAAAACATCAACTCAGCTGCAATCTTTCCTCAGGACCTCTGGCTTCCCCAAAAGTTCATTCTGCAGAAGGCAGAGGAGATAAGGTAAAACTGGGGACAGTCACACAGGTTTCACCTTGTTCTCTTTACAGATCTACAGAGATTAACCAGAAACAAAAATACAGCCTGTGGCTGTTTCATCAAGTTACCAGTGTTTCCAAGACTCGTGCTAAGCATGCAAAGTACGTATTCTCGGACTTATTTTTGTTTACGGTTTCTTTGCTTTTTAAACCAAGCTTTTTAAATTCCCATTAAGGAATCATGCACTGCATATGCAGGCTAAATTAGTTTTGCAGCAACCCGCCTTTGCCCTGAGCTGCTCCAAATTGCCCCTGTTGACATTCCAGTTGTTTTGGAAAACCCAGGATCTGTCAAATGGTAACATGGACTTCCTGCTGTTAAACCGTCCCCTTCAGCCAAGGAGACAGGAGCGCAAAGGATCTGGTTTCTCTTCTGATAGCTTCAGTAACTGGACCTAAATTGGAACTGGAGTGGAATTTCGTGGTGAAAACAGAAACACTGTCATCACATTGTCTCTGCGTAGAGCCCCGGACAGATTTGCACGCTCAGTAGATTTTTATGTCCACTTTAACATCTGCTGTTCTCCAGAGAGTTAAAAAAATGGGGAAATTAAACCACCATTGAGCTACATTAACATGACAGAGGCAGGTACTGCATTATTTGGCAATGTTTTCATGGCTTGAATTAACCCGACCATAAATATATATTTTAAAATGTGTAACTGGTCCCCCATCTTTGACTGGAACCTCCATAAAATGTTATATAAATCTACTTTAACATATGCTCAATTTCACAAATTGCTGTTTAAAGGCTACATGTCTACGGTGCAGAAGTTGATGCAGGAGGAGGAACAACCCTGTAGGGAACAGGACTGATAGATTTCGATGCTGTTCCTGGTTGTGTTAAAGACTTTCTATACTTCTCTGAGCAAAACAATGAATCTAATTTTTGCTGACTATAAAAGGGGATATTACTGCCTTGTATCTATTCCAGCTTAGGTCACAAACCTTTATGGAAGTGCTCAGACTTTGCTGCAATAGGTAAAGACTATGTTTTCATATGTTATAGGGGATAAAGAATCTGTACTGCTTGAATATATTAGAAAACATCTCTAATTCATGCAGTCTTCCACTGACATAAACCAGAGAAAAAGGAAAAAAACCCTTCTAATCAGGTGGAGACAGTAACTGTGCAGTACTGCAGAACATGCTCTAACCCGACACTTCCCTACCGTCCCTGCTGCCAGCAGGACTTGGCCTGTGCAAGGGAAAGCTGCTGCTGCCCTCCCTGTAAGCTCCGGAGGAGAGCTACCACAGAGGTACCTCTGCTACCCCATCTGCTTGGGGACCTGCCTCCTTGCCTGGCAGCCCACCCGAGTGGTGCAGTTCACCCCCCAGCACCCACGGAGGGCATTCGGGTCTGAATCACGTAATTTAAATTTTGTGCATTGTGCTTGTGCAAAATCATCTGTGGAACAAGTCAACCGACTCAACAGACTTCTACCACAGGTATATCTGACTTGTTGTTTTCAAAGGGTGGTTTTAATTCATATCTTTGCCTTTTTTTGTTGTGTTTGGGTTTTTGGGATTTTTTTTTTGAAGAGGAGGAAGAATAGAATCATAGAATCACTTAGGTTGGAAAAGACCTTTAAGATCATTGAGTCCAACCATAAAGAAGAGCAGTGCAGTAGGCATTATTTTCTTGCTCTGCCTGTATTCATTACATCTCACCTTATGATACTGGGATGAAATTCAGTGAATCTAAATGTAACTTCTACCACAATACTACCTGAAATTCAGCATGTTCACAATTCTTTCTATCTGACTAAGTACACTTCATTATCTATAAGTAACCCTGAACATTTGGAAATGTTTGGGTATAATATGAAAAGTTTTTCACATACAGAACTTATTTGCAACATGCTAAAGGTTATTCTCTCTCACAGACACATATAGATGGGTATATATATGTATGATAATGGAAATGGAGATGTAGGTGCACTGCTATGGAATTGAAGATGTGCTGTTATGTGACAAATTGTCCTACACTCATGTTCATTAAAAATGCTAATATTTCTAGTCAGTGTTCAGAAAAGTTCTCCTACAGCATACTACCATATACTGGCATATCTAAAGCATGTAAAGAACTGACAGAAAGCACACAGAAACAACTGCAGTTTCTCTGCATATAAGAGAAATGATAATTTTGATTTGTGTCATGTAAAAAGGTGTTAAAGTTGGAGACACACTTCCAGTCCAGGGGTCCCAGATACTTTACATCCATCAAAATACATATTCTTTACTGTAGAATATGTTGGAACTGCTATTTCAGCTGAAATTTCTTATTATTTAAATATTAACTATAATATAGAAGCATACTGAACTATAAATTAAGACCTTAAGAGCACTTGCAGTGAGTCAGAATAAAAATCTATTTCTAGAGTAGTGCCAGCTCAGACAGTGGCTAATAATGGATGCTGAGGAAAACTACACGTGGCAAATATGGAATGACACTTCCTGCATTTTTGAAGTGGGAGATGGCATTAAGTCCACTGAGTTTAAAAATAACTTCTGTATAAGGTCTGTAAAAATCCTTTTTCTGTATCTTACTTTTTTCTTTGAATTTGTCTAACAGTTTCGTAAACCAATTTACACATCTGACATGAAGAACTTCTATGCTAATGAGCTCAACAATTTAACTGTGTTGTGTGAAAAAAATACTTCTTGTTGTTTGTTTTTACCCTAACCATTTCTGTTGGTCTTCTAGTTGTTATATTTTGAGAAGCAATAAATAATGATTTTCCATTCATGTCCTATACAGAATTAATCAGATTTACAGGTCTCTCATACTTCTTTTTCAGTTCTGTCTTATTTTTAGTTGAGAAGACCTGGTCTACTTATCTCCCCTTGTGGGGAAATAATTCTGTACCTCTGAACAATCTAATATTCAACTGCATTTCTTCAGGTCCATTATTATTTGTAGTGTTCAAATCCCTTCAAAATCCAAGTGCACCACTGAGTTATCTATGCCAGAATTACGTCTTACATTTTGTTCTCTATTCCTCTCCTAACAATTATTAATATTTTATTCCCTTCTTTTGACCACTGCTGTCACAGAACCGACATTTTGCAAGAATCCATCATGACTCCAAGTTCTCTTTCCTGTCTAGAAATAACTAACTCAGAGCTCACCTTTGCAAAGGCAGAGCTTCTTCCCATTACCTTGAACACTGCAACACAAAGTGCTGCATGCCATCGCACTGCCAAGCCATTCAGTACCATGAGTTCCTTCTTCAACTGCTCACAATCCATTTTAGTACTAACCAATTTTTATTATCACCAATTCATAACTTCGCACAACTAGTTTCAAAATCACAAATTTTGAGCAGCATAGGTCCCAGCACAATTCCTGCTGAAAGTATACTGGTAGCTCCCCTCCATTGTAAAAGTAGCCCAGAAGAGGACCTTCTCTCTCATTCCCTGACCACTTAATTCCTTTAAAGCACTCAGTGAATAACACTGAAAAAAACTGTTTAGGAAAACCAGACATATCACATTGATTGAACCATCCCTAGCCACACACTTACTAGTTTTCTCTCAGAGAATTCCAACAGGTTTGTGATACACAATGCCTTTCTAAAAAAGCTTATTGCTTTTCTTACTTTTTTTACTCATTTTTCCTATCAGTATTATACTTACCCAAGTCTCTACAATTTTATTCTTTTTCATAGCTTATATCTATTTGCCTGGTGTGGTGATCAGACCTACTAGCCTGTAGTTCCAGGAGCTCTCTTGGTGTCAGAAAGGCTGACACCACCTTCTCTGGGGCTGAGCCACTTACTCCATGCCCTACAGCTAGGGCTTTGCTGTAGGAAGTTTGGAAATTTCATATTTCAGTTTGATCTGACTTCTTCGGAGAACACTATTTGGTCCTGACAATGTGTCACTACTGATTTATTGATCTGTTTGAAAACTCCTTCACCTGCATTTCAACTTTAGACAGCTCCCCAAAATCATTCACTGTAAAGAAAGGTTTTGGTGTGGAAATCCTCTTAAATTCTTATAAGATGTCTAGAATTCATATCTCTCTACTCCTGTAGCCTTGCCTTACTTGAGCTCTCCTTTTACTTGTTCAAGATTCATTGCCTCTACAGACTCTTCAATGACCTCCTGTTTCCAGCGTGTTTGAAAGTGTTTTTATTAGTACGTCCAAGTCTTTAACAGGCTCAGCACCTTTTTAGGCCTGCTTCATCAATGCTTCCCATTTAACATGCTTCATATTTAACATAAACATATTTTCCTTTCTCCTTCATTTGGACATGACTTCTACTTTTTGAAGACTAT
Source organism: Gymnogyps californianus (assembly GCF_018139145.2). Classification (NCBI taxonomy): domain Eukaryota; kingdom Metazoa; phylum Chordata; class Aves; order Accipitriformes; family Cathartidae; genus Gymnogyps; species Gymnogyps californianus. Next base: position 180,745,120 of record NC_059471.1, read on the forward strand.
TTATTTAAAATTGTCCTCTCCACTCATCTCCTTAAAAATGGCAACCTTTTCACAATCCTATTTTTGATAGCTGTTATATAAATACTTTGAACACTTAAGATGTCTGTAAGCAGTCCTCCTGCCGAGTGAAAGTCATTTCACTCTGTTGACTCTTCCTTTTAATTCCCTTTTAACTTCAGTGTTATGTTGTTCCTTCTTACGAACTCCAGATATGACTCTGGAGAAATTACAGGGAAGTAGAAGAACAAGGATGACTCAGTAGGACATCTTTACCCAGTATGACTATGACTGTATGGATTTTATATATGCTGGTTTTATATAGGATAATTTGAGGTTCCTTCTCCCAAGGACCAATAAAACGCTCTTTGCTCTGGAATCGTGCATTCATGTACAGACCCAATGATGAGTGACTGAGTATTGCTGGGCTTTAAACACTTGTTGATTAGCGTACATCAAATGAGTCTGTGGCATCAGCTTCAGCTCCTCATGAATATTATTCCTCAGTTCAAACATATATTTTTGAGGATTTCAGCGAAAAGACTCCAGAGCCTGTATTTAAATCTACCCTTCAACAGCTTTAAGCAAACTGGTGGAGCAGTGTGGACCAACCTGCAATTCTTCCGGCTATGATCAAATTTTTATTTGCATGCAGAATACTATTTCAGAGGCCATTTATCCAGCACCTTTAATTAATACCTTTCATTAAGATATTTATATTCTACACATGTATTGCTTTTGTCAATACTGTTAATCACCACTTTAGGTCATTGCTTTTCCAGATTAATCAAATATTTGTATCATCATTCACCTAACAAAAACTGTGGCAATAACCATTTTGTGAGAAAACTAATTTAGAGGCGCTGGGCTTTTTGCTGTTATTGAAAGAGCTTGACCTCATTAATTCTTTGGTTGGAATTTTGCTTCCAGAAATACCTGTGAGGATTATTTCACAGGTTCATTTTCTAGTTCTTAGATGTCTAATTGCCTAATTTGTAGATGTGATCAGCTAGTTAGTGTTCTAAGTACCATAAATGGCAACTGCAATCATTTCCTGAAGCAAATTTGCAGGCAAAAAAAGGAAGGCCATTTTTCAAAAACAGACTAGAAATGTGTTTTTAATTGTAGATAAAAGCATCCCCAGCAGCACTAAAATACAGCTAGAAGTGTCATGCCCAAAGTGGCAAAGGCTAGGTTCATAATTGTTAGATACTGGCTACATTTAGTGAAGCTGTAAATGTTGTGTGGTGACAAGTACTACTTTAAGCTTGGCTTTTTCAAACCTTTTCTTAATTATTATGCACTGATTATCAAACCTAAAAAAAAAGTTGGGCAAATGCACCTAAGATCTGTTTGCCTATTTGTACTTCACTGCACGGTGTCTCTTGCATGTATACCTGTGTAATAAAAGTGAAGCCTCCTCTTCCTCTGACTACGCAAGGTATGAAGACAATGAGTCTGGTACAAATGCTACTCTTGAGTTACTCCCTTTCAACTTCTGGCAATTTCAATAGCATCATAGGCTCTGGTCTATCATCCTCAGGTCTTTATCTTCTGTAGATTAAAAGAATAAAAGGCAAATAGCATGCAAGACAGACATATATAGTCATGTATGTCAGATATATAGTCATATACAGACATATATAGTCAGATACAGTCATCCTTCTACAGGATATTTGGGCTGTACACAGCATACTGTCTTGCACTGACATCAAGACTCCCTAAAAATATAAGGTTTGGTTATGGGAGCTGACTAGTGACCCTGCTGGCAGCACCTACTACAACCCTAGTAGACCTCAGCGCTGCTGCTCTTCAGCTTTCTGATGATTTATTCCAACTTAAAAAAATGTTTTTAAGTAGTGAGTGCAGCATGCTGGAATCCTCAATTAGTATAAAATGTAATAACTCGGTGGAGCTATTGCAGCTTTCTGCAGCTAAGAAATCTTGTGCAAACCCTTCTCTAACTCCACTCACTTACAACCTGGCTTCTGCCCATAGAGCTTAGCACCCTTGCATAAGAGAAGGTCACAGACCCCTGGAGTCTCTGAAAACATTAGACTGTGTCTGTAAAATCTTTCCATGGGAATAAAAATCCACAACAGACAAAAGGCATTTTGCCTGTTTTTGCCTTGGATAGTAATGAAGGAAAATTACAAAATCAACACTCTTGAGTACAGATGCAAAGCCTTCTTTAACTCCCATTTCTTTAACTGAAAGTCCCATCTGTGGAATGCTGGAACTGGGCAACTGAAAATCTGACTCAATGTAAAGCACTTAATTGTCATTAGATGTAAAAGTGAAAGGTATCTCTACTATACTTCCTGCCCTGGAACTTTAAATGGAACATATGGCACAAGTGGGTGGAGAGCCTGGATGTGAAAATACAGATACAGTTCTCTTTCCAGAAAGACTATGAAGAGTAACTTACTGATCAAATGAAGTTGGAAACTCACAGCACACCAGATATGGTCAAGGAATGTCAGAGTTTTAGCAACTGCTGATTAGTTACAGAGACCTAAACTTGCTTACAGTTGTTGGTTATCTGGTACCCATTAGGGTTAAACCCATTACAAAGAATCAACCAATCTCTACCGAAAGGGAAGGAAACAAAGAGAAACTGGAAAATAGTATCTGGACTCAGTGGTAGCTGCCTTTCCAGCTGGTATTATTAAGGGACAGAAGTATGTTGCAGTGTTGAGTACCTAAGACAGGAATGCTATCTAAATACTCCTTGAGTGATACTAGTGTGCAGAGTTTGCTGGGTGACGATGCTTGAACCAGTTCTGTGTTATTTCCTCTTCCCCTTAACCATGGACACTAATAGCAGAAATATTCTGTCTCATTGCTCTTATATAAGAGTTCTCCTCCTACACCAACATTTTAGTCAGAGGGCAGGTCAGTGGGCAAAACACGCTCATGACTATTTCCTTTGCATCAGAAACACTTGCCAAATTGTTATGGCAAAAGTTTTGCATTTGCCTTTCAGGCTGAGTGGTCTGGAGACTCTGGGAATGAGCCAACGTAGAGTGGGACAGTTCTGCTGACCACACTGAGCTCCTGATCAGCCTGTGAGCATTGTCTTCAGGACTGCTCAGCGCAGCTTCCCAAATGAATAACATCTTAAACAGCGGATAGCTTCACTGACTCTCCATTTAAATATGCAAGTATAAACTCAGAATTCTGTGAGTTTATACTCATAAACTCTGAGGTTTCCTCTGGAGTTTAGTCTTTTTTATGCCACTCAAACTCTTATTTTCTCTGTCCCTTTTTTGAGCTCCCCCGCCTTGTTCTGCTTCCTTAGTGTCACAGAACCACAAGAGTCTGGACTGTGAAAGACTCTTCGCCTCATCTAGTCCCTTGACTGCAGAAAGCCCACTAACTTTCTAATACTTTTTTTTATAATGCAATGTAATGTCTTGCTTTTTCTTACCCTCTCTGGCTTTGCTCCACTTTTCCTTTCTTTTATGTTGTACAGTAGATTACAGCCTATCTTTCTTTCCATTTGTCCTTAGTGTCTGTTTCCTCTTTCCTTTTCATCCACCCTGTCTTTTTTCTCTTTTTCTTTCTGTGATGCCTCTTCTACACTACCCCTGCATTTTGTCTTTTCCTCTTTCTCACACTAAATCTCTGCCACTCAATCCTGTTTTATCATCCCATCTTCACACCCAAGGGTTGTCTCCTATTCAAAGACATAAAGGAAAGAGTCATTTGTGTCTCTGCAACCCCAAGTATGACACTGATTACTTTACTCTTACACATTATCCTCAGATTTTTAACCGTCTAAAGAGTATGAATCTTTCTTTATCTGCCCTTGCTCTGAAAGCATGTTCTTGTTTGCCCCTTTTCTTTTTGTGCATGCTCAGTCCCACCGTCCGTGGGCTTTTCTGACTTGTCCACAATCGCTGTCAGATGCTCTTTCTTACTCTACCTCTTCTCAATCAGATTTTTTTCCAGTTTCTGAGAAGAAACCCAGGGTCTAAAGAAAAAGCAGAACAAAGAAACTAGGTGTTGGGAAAAGCTTTTAAAAATAAGAAGGTAAGGCAGACAGGGACAGGACTCACATGAACAGAAGGCTTTAGCAGGAAAGAGAAGCATGCTTTCCTAGTAGGGAAATGTGTCTCACTGCTGAACTAGCTGAGGCAGATGGAAATTCACTGCCAAGAAGAAAGTGAATCCATGGATCAGAAGAGAACAGAAGCATCAGAAAGGACATCACAGACTTCTCACATGACTTTGCTCTTTCCCCATAAACCTAAGAAGAAACTGGGGCAGAGAAATATGTATGGACATTCATTATTTTGCTTAGGTCTCTGTAAGCTAGGGCATCTTAAGATGCCTTATATTTAGAAACTCTTGTATGTCCATTTTCTTTCATAGAGCATACGTCTCTAAGAGTGAATGAGAATGTCGTACTGCTGTCAGGATTGGCCCTCTGGGACAATATGAACCTGAGAAAGAGTAAGGGTGATCAGTGGTTGCAGAGGCCATCTGGCTTCACATCTGTGAAAAGTCACAGCTGTAACACTGGGAGAGACTCAGGCAGACCTTGACAAATAGTGCTGTCATACCTTCCTAGACCAAGAAAGCATGGGACTGCCTCTGCTGGGGCATCAACACAGCAACCTGGCATGCTTCTAGGTGAGCATCTGAGATGAGAGGGTTGGATTCCACCAGAGCAGCAAAAGGCAGTGGGGAAATTAAGCAGCTAAACTTGCTGTGATCACCCCTGACCACAGCTCAGCTTGCAGTGTATCAGCAGGCACAGCTGAGCTTAACTCCAATTTTATTTCAGTTTGGTAGCTCTCCTTTAAGTGACTCAAAGCAATTGGGTTTCCAGTACAACCCCTGGGAGTCTGCTCCCTGGCCTAATACATTTCACTTCTTTAGAAATATTCCTGATATCCAATTTAAATTTTCCTTTGTTCAGTTTTTCCTATTACATCCACTGTATCTTTTAGTTTTTATTGGGTCCTTGTTCATCTTTATATTAAACGTGCCGAGAGTGCTGAACCTCTGCTAACAGCTTTTATAGCATAAAGCTATAAGCATTTCAGATACTGCTCTGCATATTGGCTCTCAAGCCCCTGACGGAAAAAAAAATTTTAATTACAGAAATCTTTGAATCATCAATTTCATTACCATTAAAAAAATATCAATAGCAGCAAAAGGGGAAAAAAAAACCCAAATCCTAGTGTACTTAATAAATCATTGTATCTTTGCTACTGCATTATACACGATACTTTAAAAAGAACATATTTTTCTATTATTTGCTACCTCTTTTAGAAAAATTGCTAAAGAAACAAATTAAACTCTACAGCTACATCAATTTCTACTATAATCAATCATTAATGACTTTTCTGTGAAAGTGAATTTCCAGCCCTGCTCATTTAACATGTGCAAAATTCCTTCCAGGGGAAGAAAGAAGCAAAAATGACTGAAAAAAAAGTACTGAAAACCAGCTACATACCCATTGGGGATTTTCTGCATTCATTTTATGACTCATTACTACCAGTGCATCTATTATTGTTGCTATACTGATTTTTAATACACAAAAAGAAAATTTTTAAAAGCCATAAAATTCAGTTACTGCTATGTGAAGGAGGTGATTTTAATCACAACAGGCTAAGATAACTCAGCAATACTTCTCCTGTCTGACCTACAAATGCCACTTACAAATAGACAAGAGAAACACTTGGAAGTCCGAGTGAAGGGACATGTTTTTCATGTCAAAGAGCTTGTCATCTTCAATTTAAACACAAAAACATTTTGCAACCCAACCAAAGAGACAAACATATTAAAATCAAAGTTTTGGACTTTAGCTGAACAAACAGCTTTTATTGCTTAGCTCTGCTAACTGCATTCTAGTACTAAAGAGCCATTTTGGTAGTAATAGCAAACTGACAATTTTACATCAGCACCTCATGACTATTCACAAATCTCCACTGACCACCATAGAAGGCAATGTTAATAACAGTCAAAATTACCATCTATCTGCATAATCTCCCGTAAGAACCGTGCTGTAAAGGATCAACCAGTCTAATTGTTTAATATATTTGTAAAAATCTGATTAACCCACACTAAAGTCACAGAAAACACTTCTACAGATTTTAAATACTTGAGTTGAGCCTGAGAGATGAAGGTACAATAGGTTCTTTATCAAATATTTTAGTTTGATATTAAATTATTTCCATTCTTTTAAGGAGTACATTAGCTGACTTATTAAATCGACTAGTTACTCATTTAAAATTACTTCCTCGGTTTGTGGTACTAGGAAATGACTCTTTAACAAGTATCCTTGAAAGTATATCATTGCTCATTTGCTCGGTAAGATAAGTTGAAGCCTTTTAAAGCAGCATATCAACTTGCAATTTTTAGAATAAAAACTGACACAGCAATTAGCACTATAAGCATGCAAACAAATAAAAGACAGGATTGCTCAATTCTGATTACCTAACCTTAACTCTTCTCACTAACCCCACCAAACATTTACCTTTCGTATTTATTTTGTAAAGTGCTACATTATCATTATTTTCCTGAAAGAGATTAGTTGCTGCAAAACTTCCTTTTCCTAAGCACTTCAAGAAAACCAGCGCACGTCAGTGAACTTAATGGAAAAGTCACAGGGAGCTGAATGCCACATGTAGGACACGCCACATTAAATGCAACCCCAGCTGCATGCACGGAGAGTGAGATTGTTTGCCAAATCATTAAACATTGTTCTTAGTGCATTCCATACATTGTATATATTCTGTACATAGCACTCCATATTATTTATTCCATATATATTATTCCATAATTTAAGGATTTGCATCACATCATTTTCTATTTAGAGACAGAATGTTTTTGTGACTAAGGACATAAAGTAATTGTTGATAAATGTTGTCAGGTTGTGTATGACTTCAGGAGCAAGATGGACTCCTTTTCTGCAGAGAAATACGAAATCGGGTAACTTTGCTACCACCAGGTACAAACCAGCGATGCCCTCCTCACAACCTGCGAGCTGAACTTGACCCACAGACAACTCAGTCTCCAGACCTGAGTAAGTTCCCCACACAGCTGGGCATAAACAGGAGCGGCCGCAGTGACTCCATCAGTTGAAATGGAGTCAGAAAGGTTGGCCAGCTCTTTTCAAATGATAGCATGGTATGCATTTAGGATTCAAAGTCAAGCTATTTGAGGATGAAGTAAAAATCACAATTAAAAAGAGAAAAGAAACCAAGTGATTTCACTGAAGGGGTCAAAATTTTGTCCTCGCTGATGTCTGCCAGAGCGGTAATGAAAGGTAACTTATTAAAAAATATGGGTTTAGTATTATGGGTCAGTACTGCAGTATCTCGACAGGAAAGATTGTCACTAAAATTCTGGTTGTGAGGAAAGGAACATCAGGAGGAGATAAAGTTGATTGACCTTAAGTAAGCATTTGCATATTTTCCAAGCTTTGGGAAATAGCAAATAGTGGGGCTTTGGGTTGTTTGTGGGATTTTTTCCAAAATATAACCTGAATTTTGAATCTCTCAGGCTTACAAACATTAGGATTGAAAAGTTTTAACTGCAATATTATTTTATTTTCTATACAATTTATTATTTTCCATTTCTATACAATTTAATTTTCCGTACAATTTAATATTTTCGATTTCTATGTTCTATTAATATTTTCTGTTATTTACAATAAAAGATTCTTGTCTCGGAATTTCTTCGGTTTAAAAATACGTATGTGTGTCTGTGCATATATGTATATAGAAGAATGGCTCAAATACAGGCACTTCTAAGGACCTCACTAGCCACATACCGATCGATCTGTTCTTTCTCAGATGGCATCCAATTCACGCAAAGGCTATCTGTTTCTCATTTCTCATTCACCATCTCATTCTGATCAAATCAGGTCTGACTGATCCTTACATGACTCCTCACCACAGCCACTCACAGCCTCCTGACGTCTCCTTCAAACAGATGAAGGCATTATTCAGGTGTTACAAAATGACCGCAGGCCCTTAAGTATATTTGTAACTTACAAAAATATACTACAATGCACTCATTGGCCACGCAGGTTTTACATATGTAACACCTGAAGAATATTTAACCAACAAACACTAAAATGCATTCCCACTAGCCTCTGGAAGTACTATTCACCAAGGCTAATGGAATAAAATACTCATTTAAGAAAGAGAAGCAGCTAAGGAGAGGCTGAAAAAATCAAACCCAAAACAGAAGACTAATCTCAATTTTTTAATGTTTAAACCTCTTAGCAAATGTGTTTGTCTCCAACCCTAGCTCCAGAAGCTGCAGGGAAGTCAGTTTCTTTTTAGCAGAGATGTTACGGTGCTCAAAATGAAATAGAAGCTACTTACTTGGAGCCTGTGAGTTAAGCACTCCCAGCTGCGGGAAGCCCTGACTTGCAGCACGGCTGCAGCGGAGGTGTGGGCACGGAGGATTCCAGCCTACGCCACTCATCACTGTCGTTTGCATTAAGATGTTTCACATTGTTGCTGGTGTAATCATTCCAGGTACAGTTACTGTGAAACTGAGACTAAAATAACCACCCACATGACGGCTAAATTACGGCTCTGCGCATATAAAGGTGAATGACTTTGCAACAACTACAAGCAGGATTTCGGAGTGCTTCGGGTGTGTGCACGGACCAGGAATGTGAAGAGCGTGTTATGTTTGCATTTATCCATTGACAACCATAGACTTTCTAGGTACCTGATAAAAGCAACGGGTTTTCTTTTTATCCTCTTTGTCCTTTCTGGCATGCAAAAAGCGCAGCAGACACTACCTGTTGATATCTGCACATTTCCTCACAAAGCTGAAGGATTTGCTCTTTTACCTACAAGGCCCAGAGAAAGCAGTGCCTGCTAGGGTAAATATTTCTACAAGCACCATTTCCATACATCAGGTTTACTTAGGTGAAAGAGAACTGGAAAGAGGTGCCTACAGCAACCTGCAGCAGGCTGGAAGACCTGGCCCAGGGTGAAAAAAAGGAAAACGTCATAGGCAACAGGGGGAAGAAGAATCAAACAAGAACCTTGTAACTAGTCCTCTCATTTCTTCATGGCATGGCTTTATCTTCGGACCACATAGGCAGCTCAACGGATGGCTGATCACCTCTCATCTTGACTCATTAGTCACTGAGGAAAAGTGGTTAATCACCTCAATTATACATCTACCCTAGTTAGCTGAATATTGCCCACAGAGCCCGAAAATAGTCCACATCCCTGAAAAGATGTCAGTACCACTGCAACAACCCTAAAAACTACTTCTACCTAGTGCATTTACCTTTATACAACCTTAATTTTCAAGCACCTGAAGAAACCGTACTGGGGCCAGAGTTACTAAAAATGCCTAACGTCCAAAAAGGAAAAGGTACCATCTTGACAAACAATTGTAAAGGTTACACAAGAAATCTGATTAAAATGGTCTGCACAACACATCCCACCCCCCAGAAGGACTGCTCTACCTCTTCTCCTCTCAGCTCATCAAAACGAAGAGCAAACCCACACCGGCTGTTTCCTCAGGATGAATAAATCAAGAGTCAGCAAGCCCTCCCAGCCAGTCCCGCTGCCCAGGAAAAGCCCTAGGCATTTGTTGTTCTTACTCCAATACCCGTTGTGAGAAGTCTTTCTGCTGTCTCAGGAGCAGCAAACAGAAAATTCCTGTATGAAACCCAGTGCGTATGACTCCATTAACAGGCCATGGCTGGGGACAGAGGATGTAATTATTAAAACTCCAGGAAGCAGAGAGTCCCTGTCCAAACTTTGAAATGCTAGGGAAAAAAAAAAAGAGACAAATCCTAGGGGAAATATTTCTGAGGAACTAAGAAATAGCACCCGTGGGAAACTAAAGGGGAAAGGAAATTTGGAAAGCATTTAGGGCTAGAACGACTGGCCCACACAGAAATCCCTCCTGTCGTTATCAGAAGAGGGAAATGAGAGTAAGACAAAGATGCCTGAAGAACGCAAACGCAATTAAATAAGGCAAGACCTACCATAGCTCATCAACTTTATTAATTGACATGTCCGTAACTATGAATCCTGTCTTGAGGTCTGATATGGGAAGAAGCTGAAGAACGAATGTGGAGAGAGGAAAGCTCCACCAGGATATGCTGCCCATTTAACAAAGCCTCCATAAACTTGCTACCCCTTTCCAGGTGCTTTTGGTAAAGATGCCCAGGGAGCGGGGAGGGGGAGAAGACTGCTGTCACAGGGAGAGAAAGTGGTTGCAGGGTTGCAGTTACCAGTCTGAAGTGAACCAGGGCCATGAACTCCACACAGAGCCTCGAACCGAGGCCAAAGCATGGACACGGACAGACTTCCATCTCTGTTAGCAGCCAGAAAGAAGCGTAAGAAACACGCTGCCAGAGCTGCTGTGATTTGTAAGCTTTCCCAGCAACATGCTCTGGGAAGAAGAATGAGGACTACGGGGATATGAACACAAAAGGATGGCCACAGAAACTACTTGGTTGTTATGGACTCAGTCCTACTGTCTTGTTTACACTAATGACTCCAATGTATTGGGGAGGAATTAAAAATCTGCCCACTTGGTGAGGACATAAGGCAGACATTCCTGAACCTTGAGGAGTGTCATGACCCCTTCAGGTGGGGTTTATGAGCCTGATGGCAACTAAGAGCCATAAACCTAAAAGTGAAGCTGGAAGTAGGAAACATCATCAGAAAGATTTGGGAACTTCTGGCATCAAAGGTAAGATTATTCCTGGCAGAATCCATTCATCATGTCACTCCAACAGTGAATGCAATGAAGTTCATCAGAAAGGTTTGCTGCTGACAATCGGAGGAAGCTTTTGCAAGAAACTCATTGCGGCTGTCGGCTACACATGGATCATACTCGCAACCAAGTCCTTGAGGAACCAATAGTTCTTTTTCAATAACAGTTATACCTCGGGGGTTTGTGTTGTTTTGAAACAACACACAAGTCAGGAGGTAACTTGTTTCTGACAAACACAGCAGCTTTAAATAGCAACTTCAGCACTTCTAACAGAGATGTGAAAAATTCATTTCTGACAGATTCATGTATTTTTATTGCCTTCAAATAATGCTATAACCTTACAGGAAATCCTAACAACTATTACGCTTAAATCACCTCTGTCGGTACTGTACATCATGTGTTTGGGGGTTTTGCCCCTCCCCTCTCATTCTTTATTAATAAGGTCATCTGCCTGAAAACCTGTTTCTTAAGAGTTCGCCTGTTCACTCTGCACCTGAAGTCATAATCCTTTGTTTGCAACCTCACCGTGGTTGCTGTGGAAATGATTATGATGTCACAAAAAAAGGATTAGTAAAACTGCAAGTAAGGAATAAACAGGTTGAGCAGACGAACTCTTAAAAAACAAAAAGAGGTTGTTTTTCTCCACCTATTCACAGAAATAAAAAAAAAAAGAAAGGAAACAAAAATTTTCCCCCAAACCTGATCTATGACATGTTCACACAGTGCTGTCACAGACCAGGAATAGAAGAATTTCTTTCATGATTTTTGGTCCAGGAGCAATGTTCAGAAAAGTCTACTGGTAGTGAATACATTTATTGCATCTTGGTAAGATAGTTCTAGAACACAGGACCTTACATTCAAACTATTGTTAACCTTGTGCTTCTCTTCCCTTCTCAACACAGCAAAAAATATTCTGTGGCTAACATGGGGTTTTTTTTCCCCTGGAAAATGATGCATTTGTCATAGTGATAAAATTAAGCTTCTCAATGGACTAATTAAAAACTAATTAAAACTAACCCCTCATGGCTCCTACCTGCTGTGCCATCAATCAGAATAACTGCTGCTCGTGCATCTTCGCCACGAGATGCTCAGACTTGCAAACTCTCGCACTTTGACTGGTGACATGGGTGCCACACGAGCCACAGGACAGGGACAAAGCTGGCCAGCTGTGGGGTCAGGGTGGCAGCACAGGCATTAGCCTGCAGCTGAAGCATTTGCCTGACGGGGTCTGTCTCTGAGCGAGGACCTTTCCCAGCAGCTCACGGACTACTGCAGCCTCTCTTCTCCGTGACTGGCAGCAGCCATCTGAAGCAGCCGGGTGGCAAATCTGTCAATCAGTTGTAGCTGGCAGGTGAGGTCAGAGCGGAGGAGGGAGGCTGTGGCTCTGCACAGCCAGCATGGGATGTGCAGCCCATGCGGGTGGGAGCACTTCCACCCTACAGGCCTTGAGCGCTGTGGCCAACCGGGATCCCTGAGCCAACCGTGCCTTGACTGCATCCCAGATGGTTCCTGGATCACCAAGCTTGGTGTCTAACCATGCCGATTCCCACTCCCCTGAAGCAATGACTAGCTTCCCCTCCCTTGCAAAACAGACACAGATGTGTAGCCTGTCTCTGCATGGACATGGGATATGTGAACAGCAAGTGCAGTAGAGGAAAAAGAATAGGATAAGGTATCTAATACCTTTTTGGCTGGTCCTGTTACAGGCACAGATCCTTGCTGTCTATTTCTCCCACTTTCCCAAGCCACGGAAACAAGCACAGGGTGCTTGGATAGATTTTGGTCCCCCAGCTCTGCTCTTCTAGGTGACACAAAAGAAACACAGATGAAATTGCCTTTCACCTTTGTTTCATGATTTAAGATAAAGAGCAGTAGATTATTTGTACAAGGGTTAAAAGTCCACTTAATAATGGGGAAAAATTTCTCCCTCTTAGAACCAAAGAGCACACGCAGTGCTGGGATCCCATCTGGCTCCCACCAAGACTTTCCAGAACCAGGGCTCTCTGTCCTCCTCCCTTCACTTACTGCTGAGTGTGATGGGCAGCTAAAGTAAAGCTGGGGCAACTCTACTATTCATTCCAGGCTTGATCTGCCACAAAAGAAAACCTGTGAGTAGTCAGGACTCAAATACCTGTCATTTCACTACTGTAAATCAGGAAACACAAGGAAAACTGGTCAGCTCCGCAACAAATTACCTAGCTGTTTGGCAAAAGGAGCTGCCCTAGCATGCTCTGGCCATTCTCAAATCCTTTTTCTCCTTCCCCTCCCGGGTAAAACAAAGCAAAAGAGAGACTGACAGCAAAGCTGACAGGCTTATGACAGGCCTGTGCTCAATGGGGAGGAACCCAGCACACAGCTATTCTCCTTTTATGCACCAGAAGGGCTTTACATTGACCAATTCTAATATTTTCCTAAATACTTCCATAAAAACCTAATTGAAGATCCTTAAACCTAATGCATCCCCAATGGATCAACTAAGAATTTGTGCATAAATTGGGCCCTATTACCAACTTACTCACCTGGATGCCATACCCAGTCATTAAAAGATTTAAGATACAATGGGCTCAAGTACGTTGACAGGTATAGCATAAAAACACCGAAATTTTGGTTTGGAAGGTGCCTAGAGCTTATCTAGTCCAACCTCCTGCTCAAAGCTGGCCTAACTTCTAAATTGAAAGTTAGCTCAGGTTGGTCTGGGCTTTCTCTGGTTGACTTCCGGAAATCTTCAAGGAGGGAGATTCCCCAGCCTCTCTGCAGAGCGTGTCCCATGCTCATCCTCTTCCACTGTGGAAATTTTTTCCTTGCTCCATGGGAATTTCCCTTGCCAAAACTTGTGGCCATTGCCCCTCGTCCCCTTACACCATTAGATAATTGGGGAAATGCCATGGACTCAGTGGACCTGTGCAAGTCGGGGAGAACTGAGTTCTGTTTCTCTTAGGAATTTGGCTAGTGCACAAATGACACTCTCCATTCACTTGCATCCTCAAAAGCCTCCGCTCCCCATGGCCTGACTTTGTATATAATCTGTGCCTCCCAGCAGGCTTAGAATGCGGAATGCTGATGCAGAATAAGGGTGAGAAACTTGCACATAGGTACAGCATGTAATTGTTTATCCCATCTTTCCACGTGTCTTAAAAATAATTCTTTTTCAAGGTTTCGACAAGCATAATGTATGGATGTTCTATTTATACTGAGGATCATTAATTTTAAGAGGTTACAAGCACTCTGCATATGGACTTGGAGAGGTAATTCTGTTGTAAAGAATTAAAAATGACAATAATATTTAACTTTGGAAAATAGGTGCTAAAATGTTCTTTAAGAGATATTTGCAACTTCTCATTGAAGTGAATGCTTTAGCTACACAAGCAACAACCACAGATCTGAAATAAGGAGATGCCTTGCACTTGGTAGCTACACAGTGTTCATGAAAGCTTTGTGACCTCCTCAATGGAAGATTGCTTCTACTTTCATTAAAAATATATATATTATATCCCCAGTAAAAACAACCCAAAAGACATCAAACACCAGAAAAAATACATTGAAATAACATTAAGGATCTAATATAAATCCACAAAAGCCAGGAAATTCAGAGATAAAGAAAGACTTTCAGACGAGGGAAAGCTTTCCAATATATTAAACTGGAGCATAAATTCACTTCCTCTTCACATGTTTGCCATCAAGTCATTCCAGACGCAGGGGGTAAGTTCCTCCCTGGGGTAACTCAAGTGCCTTCAGCAGTACTACACCAAGAATCAATTTGGCCCTACAGAACTATGTCTTAATACTTTCTCTATTTCTGATAATTACCAAAGATATTTGAGTTTAAACAGCAACTTCCTCTCTTACAGCTCATTTTCCCATCGTTCAGAGACTGCTATAAAACTGAGTTTCTGAGATCGCAATAGTTTCCATGATTACAGACTATGATGTCAATCGTGGGGTTATGACTTCATTGACAGACCGACTAGAAGGAGAACCTCTGTGTGAAGGAGAAAATTGACACTCAAATACAAATATATCTGAGATTAGCAAAGACAACACTGCACCTCACTGGGCACAGACATTTCCATCTGCATAAATAATATTTTCTACTTTTCACTCGAGCCAAGTATGAAAATGCCCCTTAAAAATTTCTGTTTCATTCATAAGTCATTCATGGTGCTGATGTGTTGCCACCCAAACTCAGCCTTGGTGCTAGGGCTGCGTGGGCCAAGCTTCATGTCAGCAGCAGTTTAAATCATACGCTGTGGGTCCAATGCTTTGCTACACTTTCTGGAAGTGCAAAATCAAATGTACAGATTAAGACAGGATATGAAGGGAATGAAGTGATTTTGAACTGCCTTCAAACTTCCCATGATTCTGCCCTTGTCCTCCAGCTGACATGGCTTTTGGCTCTGAGGTCTGCCTATTCCCTCCCTGATAGAGCAAGACAACCATAATAAACCAGTCACTACAAGATCCCCAGGTGTCTGCCTGAGCAATAGGATCCCAAAAAGGAATGTGACTGGGAAAACTGGAAGGAGGGAGACAGGATGCAACCTCCTGAACTGTATGTTTCCAAAGCTAACCCAGGTACATAAGACAACTACCCTGAACCTTGAGATTCAGAGCAGAACTGCTGTAAACAAAAGAGCTTTCTGCATCACTTTTGTTTCTCAAAGAGGAAAAATGATTTTGCCTTTCAATTTCCTAGACTGCAAGAGGCAGAGGGGCTATGACTGACCCCACACAGCCATGTAAATTAAGAGATGGATAACTTAGGTACTGTCTCGCCCTACACTGAAAACTCTAGTATCAGAGCATGGGACAAAACTGAGCTGACAGCTGGTGAGGTCAGATTCAGCCCAAGAACCCAGGAGTGACAATTTCCCGTTGCTCCAAGTCTTATAGAGACTTGGGCTCTACGCTCATTCTTTTTGCCCGTCTTCTACTCCTTGCTGTAAGACCTTCTCAAAGGTTACCTGAAATTTCTCGTATTTAGTCTTGGACCAGACGTTTATTTAGTTGGATAGCTTCCAAATGAATCCAGTCAGACATTTTTTAATTAAATCAATGCCCTTTTCCATTTTTCAGCTGCCTTATGATGCTCAAATTACCCAAAATGGGTACTTTTTCAAAGCTTCTATCCATGACATTTATATAGCCCTGAATGAGGAGAGTGGGCAAGCTAAGTATTCAAACGTCGACCTGGAGAAGACAAACAAACAGAGAATGGATGTAGCTACAGTTCACCCCTGCCTCTATACCTGTGCAAAGTGTCTGGAATGCTTACATTGCAAAAGTGCAAAGGAAGGACAGAATCCCTCCCCTGGCTTTTTATTATAAGGCCACTAAAAACTTTTATGAAAACTAACAAGTCAACAAAAAATGAGGAAGCTAAATAAATCAATAGAGTTCTGCCTCACAGTTATGACACACTCAAGATAATGGCTTTTGGGGGTGTAAAGAAGGGTGTACAGAGCTTTGCAATGTACAAAGCTTGCTCTGGGACATTATTTAATTAACTATTTGAAATTTTAATCATGCAAAGCAAACCACAATGATTTATAATTATGCAAAAAGACCATGATGGCTCTAACTTCTCCCTTAAATAGCTTTCTTAGTGATTTGGAAGGATAGGATTAATAATCTCTTTCTTGGAAACCAATGGCATCTGGTTTGCCTCCAGAGGCTCTGAGACCTTCTACTTCCTGAAATGAGCAATGAAAGAGATGAAGTAGCTTCTGCTTGGAGCAAAATTATTATTAAGTATATAATTTTGAAACGTTTTTGTGTGCATGTGTGAACTTCAACTATAACATAATTTCTCTTTGTTGCTCTCTGTGCAATGGATATTGCCTTTACCTAAGGAATTTTGATCTAGTTTAAACAAAAAGTACGATGCACAAAACCTTCTCGCTGAAGATAAGCTGCAGATTAAAGGGCAAATTCTTTCCCTTACTCAAAACCATAATCAGTGGCTTTTTGTTAGCATAACTAAGAAAGGGTTTCCAATTTATATATCACCATTTACAAGTATGTGGAGAGAAAATCCTAACTCCAACCAAGTCAGCTGGAGTCTTGCTACTGAATTCACTTCAATGGAGCCAATACTTTACACAGACTCGCCTTAAAAAGAATTTGTTTCAGTGAGTAATATACCCTCAGTATGTATCTACCTATGACCACAGCTGAGCATATCCTTAATTAAAGTTATACATGCAAAAGAAGCAAGATCATTCAGGCATTTTCAAAACCATGTCTTTGTGTATCTTAGAAAAATTTGCTGAAGGTTAAAGTGCAGAGGTGTCCGTATTCCAGTTTTCAAATAGTCCACTGAAGTGATTAAACAAGAAAAAACTTCTACTTTTTTAAGAAGCAATACTGTTTATATGGCACACATATTGCTTTGTAATTAAAAAAAGCATCAATAAAAATCTGCTGTCTGTATCTCTGTACAAGTCTAACCCACCTGTTACTCATGCAGTGACTGCTCAAAACTTCTTGATGTAAATAATAAATTTATCATATTCACAGATAGATTCAAATACTATTCTTGCTATGTGATAGCCACTAAAAAGTTTCTGTTCACCTGGCACCTAACTTGAACATATATAGATCTTCTTCCTCAAAGGACCTGAGTTTTGTGCAAACATGGCTATTTGCACAATTTATAGAGCTTATAACCAACCATTACACACAGTTATACACCACATCAGTGGCAGATGGAGAAGGGCTGAAATCTAGGCAACTGATGTCATTAGGAGTTTGGCCACTGACTTCAACAAGCCTAAGATTTTATCATGCATCTCCTGGCTGCATATTCAATTTACTTGACCAGAGGCACCATGTGTCACTGACAGACCATTTGTCCATCTATCTATCTCAATCAGAATTACATATAAAGCTTGATAAAACAATTGTTGCATGCTTGAGTGGTCATTCCTGACTTGAATGGGAAGCTTGCAAAAGAAGCACCTTAAAAATTGCATACACCTCTACCTCCTCCAAATAGTTTATGAATTTAATGAATGTTAATGAATGCAAGAGTGCATGCCATGGCAGAGATAGCCGTCTCCTCCACATTTTTAATACTGTGATCCAAGTACTGTATGTATTTTGTCAATGTGTTGTGTGAGTCATTTTTTCAAGACCCAGACAGTTGTCTGTGGAAGGAGAGTCCCCAAGCAGATTTCTCAAGGCGTTTAGCATCATTAACAGGAAACAATGCAGGAGGAGCAGCCAGAGCATGAATGGGTTCTGTGTGAATACTAAGGAAACCCGAAGAACATGTTAACACAATGCAACTTTGATAAGATCAGAATAGCGAAGCTCACATGTGTGTTTGTATTACATCTTGTAAAAGGCCCCAATTGCTGTCTATTAGGATAATTGATATAACAGTCAAAATGGATTAGGATAACATATTGGGTAAAGTCATCATTTCTGCTGTATACAGGAACTACCAGTCTGACTGTTTTTTAAGCTCCCAGCAGTTACTCTGAACAGATAGGATGTAAAAATCCTAAATCTTGCCAATTCACTGATAATCTTAAAGGCTCCAAAATGGAGACTGCCACTACTGGTAAATCACTTTTAATCAAAGCAAACCAACCTCTGTGGACCAGACTCCATTCTCATTGACACTGATACAGATACACAAGTAATACATTACTTCAAATGTAATGTATCAGTACTATTATTTAAATCATCCTAAGTAGCGCCAAAGTCTGACCCCGCAGTTCCGCAGTTCAACAGTTCTCAGGATTGACAGACTAGAATAAAACAAACTGAAAACAGCAAGTTTATTTTTAAAAAGTAAAAAGAAAAAGCAGAATGAAGACATACATTATGCGTTACTAGGCTCCTAAAACTGCTATGGAAATAGCACACACAGATACATAACCGAACTGCCAAAAAACCTCTGAAACTCTACAATACTTGCAATATTAACAGGCACTATCATTTGAACTGGTAAGAGAAAGAATTAAAATCACGTGCAAATAGATTACAGCAAGCTGTTGCCTCCAAAATTCTTGCAGCCACGCTATAAAACACACAAATAATGTCTTACGTGTGTGGAGATTTCTCTAGGGTGGGATTCGATCCATCTATTCTCCACAACTGCCTATCTCTGTAAGTTCCTCAGTTGCCTAGTATTTTCCTACTTAACCTTAAAGCCCTCTGCAGACTGAAGTTTAATTAGCTGAACATGCTCAAAATTGTTAGTCTAACGTAGCAAGCCTTACCTCCCAACGAACACTTCATTGCATTTCAAGTTTCAACTGACAGCCACCCAAAATCCAGCTCCACCCTCTAGAGAAACCTTCAGAGCCAGGTAAGGTCAGGACAGAGCACAGCTCCATTCATAGTGCTCACGTCCAATTTGGACATTAGCATCTCAGAGCGAGAGTGCTCACAGGGGGTCTGCCCATTAGTAAACACGATGAAGATTTAAACCCACACCTCCTGTACAACTGTTCTAATCACCAGCTGCTATGCTTTCCTGGATGAGAAGCATTCTCCAGTCCTTCTCTTGAAGCTGACATGCCATGCAGAGAAAAGGCTCCAGAAGAAAAACAAGGAAGAAAAGGGTATCTTTTGAGTATTAGTTAAGGCCTATTCTCAAATTGAGACAGAAGTGGGGTTCCAGGCTATGTTCTCCAATGTCTGCATTCTAGATCAGACTAAAAGCAGCCCTAGGGATGTCACCTCAGTTCTTTACATGGATGCCTAAAGCACCAGGCCAGGCTTCCTCTCGTTTTCTTCTTCTCCCATGTGGCCCCACTACTTTTAAATGCATCGCTGAATAGCAGCCCTGGGTCTAAAGAGTTGTCACCCAGACCAGCTCATGGCACATCACTTCTCTTGGCACACAGGTTCAGCCCTGGCTGAGCAGTACCTAGGGTCTCTCAGTGCTTCAGTTATCAGGCTATTATACTAAAGATGGACTTACAGTCCTCCTCCACGAAGTGTCCATCCTTATGAAATGGCTAAGCAAATTGGTCCTGAGTAGCAGGAGGGGAAGCACCACATTTCTAGTTCCCCATACACAGAGCGGAGGGGTAGATGCATTAATTCAAAGTAAGCTCAGTGGATCACCTTGTGGAGAGCGGGAAGCACATAAGCTAGATGAATGGATCCCTCTCTGCAGCCCTTCTAAGGCACCTATTTCACAGCATTGACTGTATAAAGACTAAATAAGAATGGGTTTTGTCAGGTAGATTATATCATCTGTCCCATTCCAGGACAGGCTCCTAAAATCCTAGTGAGGCAGCATGTAGCTTGGCTGGAATGGTTTTCCCCCAATGTCAGGCTACGAAAGGGAAGGGATGAAACCCAGAGATGCCTGTGTTCAGAAAACAAACCCACCTTCTTCTCCCGTCTGTCAGCTCAGGGTGGCAAGCGGCTGCCCTTGCGCAGCAGAAAGATTTCCTTCCCAGAAAGAAATCACTGCAACATCAAAACAACAGAGAAGAAGCCTCCCTGCCTCGCTGTATGGCAAAGAAGGAAATCATACCCCATCAACAGCCTCCAGTAATAGCAAGGCTGATAAGCATTTTCTGTGCAATCAGAATCATTCTAAACAGGGAGTAACAAAAGATTGCAAAACAAACAACGCGCTATGTGCATTATCAGCCTCAACACCATGATTACGTGTTCCTCAACATACAGCTTTCTCATTCAGTCTGTCATCATCCCAGGCCTCGGTGTTTCCCATTTCAGGGTTCCCCTGAAGACTGAAAATACCTGGATTCTCTCGGACCTGAAAAGATCTCTTCCTCCTTTGGCAGCAGTGTCACTACTGCATCTTTAAACCACTAAACTGTGTATCCCAATCTGACTATTTAGATAGTACAGTCTGTGAAGTCTCAGTTTTCAAATTTCATAGTCAGGTTCTTGTCCCTCTATTTTCATTTTGTTTTTCGTTTGTAGTCTGATTAATATCTCAGCTCTTGGGACAGAAAAACAGGTGTACTTGTAAATGCCATTGTAAACTATGCTCCCTTTGTATTTAAACTGGTAGCTAGCACAACATAAATTCAAGATAGCAGAGCAAGAATGCATCATGCTAACTAAATCACATATAAAGTACATTACTGTTGATACAAACAATATTCTTCCTTGCTCTGAGTTGTGTGCTACAAAATTAGAAGCCACCTCCTGGCGAGGATATTTTGCAGGTATTTACTGAAAAAAGTCCACTTTCTGGTTGAAAATCTAGCCTCGTACCTAAAATGTAATACTGAACTGCAATTTAAAGTGAGGCTTAGTCACAGGATTAAGGAAGAGGAAATAACAATACTTGCACTTAAAGCATGTAATGACCTTCATTCAGACACCTGAAAGCACTTTCCAAATATTAATTATCACAGTACTAGCCTCCTCCCAACCCTTCCAGGAGAGGATTAACCCTGCATTCCTTCAGCATCCACATCTCCTGCTTGGGTCTGTAAAGAATGCAAAATGAAGCCAAAAGTATTACTCCTCTTTAATTATTATCATAACTCTTAATTGAGAGGAGCAAATTCACCCACACAGGGACTGACTGCCATTTATAAGATGGACCTTTTCTATCACTGGCAGAGAGTAAATGGTATTTTCTCATGAGGCTACCACATTACTGGGGCTCGTGGTATAAAGCAGAACTTGGCACAGATACATTAAATAAGCTGCACAATTAGTCAGAAATTATAAGAAAACCTAGAATCTTGACTCCAAATCTTCTGTCGTGGATCACACTTTAACACACGGGTGTTAAATTTTCATTCCCTCTGCACCCCTACCTTTGAAGAGGACAGACAATGGAAATAGTCTCTGGATGAGGTGACCTGGAACGGCTCTGTCCCACGGCTATGGGTCAGATTGGCTAGTCCTGAAAAGTGAAGTAACCACATCCAAAACATTCAAGGAACTACGCACCTTGGTTTTGTGGCTATCTTTGTCATTTACTGGATCAGTATTGGACTTCTACATGTGATTAAGGTACAAAGATGAGAAAATACCATCAATACACATCAAATACCTTTCAGGCTTATATTTGGATTTGGTTCAAAACCCTTCTGGTCCCAAATCTCTCCACTCTATCCTGTTTATAGAGAATACATAGATTTTTTTTTTACATCTTATTCCTACCCCTCATTGCCCACCGGCTAGACATACACTAGAGATCCTGAGATACTCACGTCTGAGTTTACAGAAACAGGTAAAAACCATATATCGGTTTAAGATACAGAATTGAAAAGCATGTTTCCCTCCCTCATCCAACCTGTTCGCAAGCAAGCTTTACTGAAGGAGGATGGCCTTGAGCTGAAGGCACAGGGCAGGCTGCCAGGAAATCCGAGTTCTATTCCTGGCTCTTCTACAGATTTCCTTGGGCAAGGCAATTAACCTTGTGGAGTACATTTTCAATGGAGGTGAGGCCCAGCTTCTCTTTCTGCATTCATAACATTTTCAATGGTGAAAACAGAATTGTAGGAGCAAGAACAAGTGCCTGTACTTTTCACTACCTGATATGTTTTCTCTGTCAGGTAGCTGGATGCACAATTGCTGATAACTAGCAACAAACCTGAGAATTCAAACACTGCAGGTGCAAAAAATGATTCCTGATGCTGCCACGACCAGCCTCAGTGCTCAGTTTCCTCGTATGTAAAATGGGCAATGAGGCTTATAAAATCAAAATACACAGCCAAATGGAAAACTAACTTTTAAAGTTCTTGAACAGCCATTATCTGAGATCATAAAAACGAAACAGCTCAGAAATTCAGTTTACCTTTCAGTACAGATGCTGTATTTTTACTTTCTGCATTTTTTGCCCACTAAAATTTCCTCTTTGGACCTCAAACAGAATAAAAGATTTGCCTTTAAGAATTCTGAAACAACAGCTGAAGTCAAATTATTTTTTAGCTAAACTGGCTATCTTTTAATATCCCTTAAGAGAAGTGGAAGTGAATTAGAGAATGAGTGAAATATCCTTTTGGTAATATAAATTTATTTCAGAAAAGAAATAATTTGGCGAAATTTTCTGTTGTGGTCTATAGGAAGACCTGCACTTGAAATAAATGGTGCCACATCTACTTATACCAACAAGGAACAGGACTGAGATTCCAAGGAAGGACACTGTTTACTTAGACAAGCTTCTAGAGAAATGAAGACACATACCTCTCTGAACCCAGGTGAGACAGAACATATTTTTAGTGAATTTTTATGCATTTGGTACAAACATGCAAGATGTTTTTTCCTTTCCCAGAATGCTGAACAGAAAAAAAAGACAAAAATTGGCAAAAAAAAGAGCATTAAATATCTGTTAGTTGTAAGAGAAAAGTTCAACAATCACTGCTTTTGTCAAAATTTTCAGGTTTTTCCTGAACTGGAAAGTAAATGTATAGGTATAAAGCTTTTAAGGATTTCAATTCATGTCCTTCATCCACTTCTTACGTTGAGGAATTTTGAAGGAGAGAGGTCAATAGCCTGGTTTTCGTAATTATAAAAGGCCCTTCAAGCTCTTTAGACAACTGAGACGATGACCCCTCACAGGTGACAGTCTTGCCCACACAGATGTAAAACATGTTCATGAAAGAAGGTATTTTATATCACCATGTTACAAAATAATATCAATGGCCTTCACAAAGAAGGTAAGGTAGTTTGGAAGATTAAAATAACAGCAACATGTGCAAATCTTCATGACGTGTTTCACACGAAGCGGTAACACCGCAGATATTGCAGTCAAAAGCTGGAAAGACATAAAGTAACTGAAATGACATTATTCTTCCAAGTACGAGAAACTGAATTTTTATCTGTGCTGTCTTCTATAATTATATACATAGCAACTTCCTTTTTCATTTATCATCCAATGCATGTGATTTAAGTCTTACCTCAATCATGGTTTGCTCCAAATGGACCATGAAGTAATTAACTCAAACAAATATATGTTCTCGTAACAATGGAATCTCTAGCCTAGCTTAGGAATGCACTGGTAAGCACCACGGCATCAAAGGGGGGTTCTCTCACATATAGCTTTTGCTATCTACAAGTCAGATATGAGTCTTATTTTATTATCTAGGTTGTCCTTCCCAATGGCAAAAGATTGCCGTCTCCAGCCAAGAATTCACCACACCTATAACAAAGCCTTTTTCAGGCAGGATGGACTATGATCTCAGAGCACCCTTCTCTCTCCACTGCCCAGTGAAGAAGCCTGCTTGACTTTAAGCACCTCCTAGACTATGACTTCATATGAGACAAAAATTACTGCACTGCATGAGAAAAAAGCAAACTTGGTTAAACGGCTTCACATCACAGAGCATGGCACTACCAGACAGAAACTTCTACTTAGATAATGGTTTGCAAAGATTCATTATGGGCAAGAAATAGCCTCAAAACATCAATGGGTCTTCTGAGGCAACAAGGTTTTCTTGATACGTATTCCTTCAACATTCAGAACCTCA
This sequence comes from Gymnogyps californianus, assembly GCF_018139145.2. NCBI lineage: Eukaryota > Metazoa > Chordata > Aves > Accipitriformes > Cathartidae > Gymnogyps > Gymnogyps californianus. Next base: position 180,769,263 of record NC_059471.1, read on the forward strand.
TTTTCAAAATCTTAGAAGTGAACAAGGATTAGGAGTCCTTGCCCTGACACAGCCCTTCTGGAAGTGCTGGCGTAGAAACATCTCACAAATTCCATGTTTAAGGTTTGATATCTAAGCTATGTCAAAACTGCAGTGGGAAATAATCTGAGGAAAAAGTTACTAGAACAAAAAGCATTTTTGTAATGATTTTTTTAAACGTGGTTTGGCACCGCTTAAACTGACTTTCAGTATAAAGTGAAATTCTGCCCTCATTAAAAAGGGGAAAACCTGAGCTTCAAAAGTACTATAATGTCTAGCTAATCATGATTGGATCAGATAAAGCTCCTGCTTAAGGAAATTAAGTTCATTTCTGATTATCTTTTATCTTTACCAGCCTGAAATGTCCTATCTGGACTAGCTAGCAGAAAACAAAATTCTTGAGAGAGAGAGGTTTTCTGAACAAGTTGTAGTTGTTACCTGGGCATCAGTGACAAGATGTGTACACGGATGCTTCACATGCACCCTGCACTTGGAAATTCACTGATTCTCTTCTGCTGTTATAATCATGCGGCTTCCAGAACTGCATCCTTCCATCCTTTAAAACAGTTTCATGGCATGGCATCAGTCATCTCTCCTCCCCACCACAGTCCTGCTCAAAGCCGTAAAAAGCTCTGGACTGTTCCTTGATTTTTTGAGCAATTCTGCCATGCCATGCAGTGAATCTGTGGTTCAGGTTAAACAATGTGGAGGTGAAATCAGACAAAGCCAAAAATCTATCAAAAGACATAACAAAAACAATGGAAATAAAAAACAAATACACTTTTAAGCATCAACTTCAGAATTGGGTTTCAGGTTTCTCCATTAAACTGATGCCTGAGAGCACCAGCAGCCTATGAAATTTCCAGGGGTTTTCAATGCAGTTCTTTGGAACAAACAACAGAATAATTGATTATTCAGTCTCCTGCTCTACTCCTAACCCTTCAGTCCCCTCCTTTCAGTCAACTTCTAGACACATACAAAAAAAAAAAAAAAAAAAAAAAAAATAGCTTTGACTGTGAGCTCTTTACACAGGGTTATGTGAAGCCGTTGGCAAAACTGTTGCTGATTCCACAAGCAGCAGCATGAGGTCTCAGTGGTGAAAACCTGGCACTGATGAAGTCAATGACAAACCTCTACTGACTTCTGGGAATGTAAATCTCCATGGCTATGAATTTGACTTTATGCCTATGCCACAAAAAATAATTCTGCTAATAAAAAACAGGTTGCTTCATCTGCCTTTTCCAAGCATCAAAGGCTATGTCTACAATACATAGACAATGTGGACCAGCAGGAGAAAAAAAGGCTGGTGCTGAGGACCTAAGGTCTACACCATGCACCTTTCAAGAGGTTTTTACTTCTCTCTAGCCTAGTCCTATGGGTTGAATGCCTACTGGATCCAATTTTGTTCCCCTTGAAAGGAATCCAGCCCGTGAGCTCTGGGACTGCTCGACAATGCATACTGTGAGTGGCGACAATTAGGAGATTCACTTCCAAAGCACACTCCTGATTTGACCTAACACACTAATATAGATGTATCCAAAGAGGTTAGAACATGTTCCTGCATTAAAACCTCTAAAATCAAGGAGTACCAAGGTCATGAAAAGGTTTACCTCCCTCCCAGTTAGTAGGACTCACAGTCTTCAATGTACTTCACACACGTGCAGCAACCTACAGTGAAGATGAGTTTTACAGCAGCAGGCGCTGTGTTTCTGATTCCAAGTATGTTCATTTCCCACCTGCGTGATCCTTGCTATCTTCAGGATTTTTATTCAGTTAGCTGTCCACATCTGGAAGGCTCTTCTGTATGGCCGAATATTTTATTTTCAGAAGAGCTTGTCAATCTTTACTGTCTGTTTTACTGACAAGGGTCTTCTTTTCCTTGACAACTTTGCAAAGTACACATTATTGTCACATTAAAGTACACATTAAAAAGATCACTGGATGTCTCGTGCTTGTGATAAACTGGGCTCCTTGCCCTCTTCACTTGGGGTCTCCCTCCCCCTTCCTAGTTTTATACTAGTCAAAAAGATTTATTTCTCCTCTAAAAAATAATATATAAATAAATACATTGTGAGTCACAAACATTAAATACTTAATTTGAACCGGCAGAAAGACCAGCTACCGGAATTCTACAGTGGTCTGTTAGCTCATATGTCTCTGCGTCTGCATATTGAAGGAAACAGCAGAAATAATACTTTATAATTTGATGAACAACATATGACACAGAACCTCTAGACTCGCAAAAAAGGGTTACAAACTTAGGAGAATACCTGCCATATAGAATTCTGCCCTCTCCAAGAAAAAAAAACCCTACACACTCCTTACTTTCACTGATACAGAACCATCATAATTAAGGCCTGATATATAAATAAATTGGATTAAAGAAGAAAATAATCACTAAGGACTTAACTGAAGTTTGGGTGATAAAAAGGGATGTTTTCTGAGTACATGTTGGATGTCAAAACCAAAAGGATGACACTGTGCTATCTGCTTTTAGGAAGAATCCTCCCTTGATTTCAACTATTACCTTTGCTTATAGTTGGCACCAAAATGGCTTATAATAATTTAACCACATTTCTTTCTGGAGCAAAATATAACATCACTCTCCATTTCATCATGCACAGAGGAGGAACCCAGGAACCTAATTTAAACTGGAAAGAGAGAAGAAAGAGAGGGAAAAAAGGCACATTTGATTCTCAGTCTATAGAATTATCTCAATGCAAGCTACAGATAGGAGCATTACCTCTGAAAATCACAAGAAGCAATCATATTGTCGGAATAAGCAAATAAAAAGACTGTGTGTTCAACAGGCACAACAGCAAAGTAATACCAAGTCTGAAAACATGCCTTAGTTTCAATAAAATGAGTGAAACTGCTGTATCGGTCTCACAATAAAGTAATGCATATGCCTGCTAGATAACCAATAACACTCATTTCTGCAAATCAGATTCTTCACCCAACAAACAGCCCATACTAAACTTAATGCTCCACTGATACTGCCTATTCTTTCTTCCCCATAAAGATACATAAATAAAAGGGAAACATTCTAGACTAAAAGATGCCACAAGCATTTTGTTTAGTCCTTTTCACTGAAAACTGACCTTAATTTCTGACTATGAGTGCTCCGGAGAGAAAATCTTTTCACATTTCAGACTGCTGCATTTTCCCTTTTCGCAGAGCTCTTCAACCATCCCTATTCAACTATCACACATTCCCCATTCAGTGGGGATGGCCTGCCTGTTATAAATTACTCTCATAAACCAGCTATTTCTGCTGCTTCCCCTGGGATTGCACCCAAGGTGAGGATCAAGCAAGCAACACTCAGCATCCACACATGCAAGCTCCGAGCCGGATGGGAGGAAGCAGACAGTAACCGATCCATGTTTCACAGCACTTGGCATTTGCCTTCTGCAAGTTGCCTTTGCGAAGATCACCAGCACAGGTAGGTTTGAATACGCCACCTTGTTTCCTAATGCCAATGAGCTGTTTCATGTACCCGAAATCTGCCTGACTTAAAAAGTAGAGGCATAAGCAATACATCTAGTGTGTAACAGTCTGTTTTCTCCACAGAAGTATCCTGGGGTACTTTATCACCGGACAACGCTACAGAACTATTTCTTAAAGTGACTGGTAAAGCCATCTCTCCTGTGTTTAGCCACTGATACTCTGGAGAACCTCAGCTGTAGTTTCACTGGAGGTACCTTCCAGTGCTGTTTGAGCTTTTGCAAGCATATACTTTTACAGCTGTGTTAACATCTATGCAAAATAACTGAACAAAAGGAGGGAAAAATGACAGAACTGCAGAAAGGAAAGAGAAGGCAGAGTAAGATAAGGGAGAAAAATTGAGATGGGGAGGGATGGATTCAAAACAGAAGTTTAAAGAAAAATGTTGACCAGAAAAAGCGAAAGGGAACCGGAAAAGGGAAATCAGAAATGTTAACTTGTGATGGAACACACAGCCACACCTTTGTATCTTCTAATATCCGATCACGATTTCCAAGTGACATCCCCATCACTTCTCTTTTGAAAGTGTATGCATAAGTGAAAGACATGCAGAGGAGAGGTGCACAAGGCAGACTCTCATTAGCTGAAAACATCAGTGAGAACACAGAATTTCAACTATCTGAGACCGAAATCTTTCCATGGCCAAAGAATCAAAACACATGTGTCTGATAGTCACACCTACAGACTAAATGGCCAGGGAAAGAGGAAAATTAATGAAACATACTACCAGTTACTACAATTATATGAGGCATGAATGGCCCAGAATGGAAAAACTTAATTCTGAGTGCAAATATCCTACTGTTCATTTTTGTTCTTTCTCACTGGATTTAAGGAAAACATGCTGTGTTTCCAGGCAATGTAGGACAAAGTTTCGGTTTTTAAACTTTATCTTGTGCACACTACATCTGAATGTTATCACCTCTCTTAATCACCTTCTGATGTCTGATAGTGCCCCTTTAACCTTTGTTACTCAATTACTGAACAAGTTATCTCATTGTTACTCTCTTTTGAAGGAAGAGTTGTGCCTCTTTTCATGCTGATAAGAGACACATAAATATTCACTCCCGGCAAACATTTAATAGTAAAGTATCTCGAGCAAACTACCAGAGTCTAAAGGTAGGAAGCTGTGGTTAACTTCTCTGCTACCTTAACCCTTTAGTCAATCCACCAGAACAAACAGACACAGAAGATGGATGCTCTTTTTTACCAATGAAGCAGAAATAATTGTTCTCTTAAAGAATAGACTTTAAAACATGCTTTATAACACAGCAAATAAATCAAATGACTGGAAGTAAAATACCTACCCATTTTCTGGGCCGGCCTCTGGGTCGCTTTTCACCAGTGGCTTCTGCTTTCTGTAAAGGGAAAAGAAACACAACGTATTTTATACCTCGGCATTACTTAACAGCCTCAGTAACTAGGAACTCCTTTCCTGTAACATTATCCATAACTATATCTCTTGGGTGGCACCAAGCCCCACTCCCGCTCTACGGGTTTTTTGGTGGAATGTGATTACGTTGGTTTTTCTGACATTTCCTAGCCAGTGCGGCCAGGGGACGCCTCACCTGTGCCCAAGGGTGCCCCCAGCTCTGATCCACACTGTGCCCAGGGGCACAGAGGAGCATGCCCACGCGCACCCGGTTGCTCAGTGCCCGCAGTACAGCCTGGGCTGCCCCAGCCCCGACCAGCCATGGAGCATGCAGGCTGTGGACGGGGGCACAGGGCAGTTTGGGAACCCCAAAAACCCCAATAACATCAAATCTAGTCTTTCACAGGCTGTCAGAAATTACCTGGAGATACTAAGTGAAAAATACAGCCTGCTTCAAGCCTGAACAAAGCAGTTTATAGCAGCCACAATTCCTTCGTTTAGTTTCATTATGTTCTTGCGTGAAATGGATTTGGACAGACTATCACCATGAATGTGTATGTGTTCATACCAGGAGATAACTTCTCTACTTCACATGAAGTTTTCCAGGTAAAAGCATATCCTTAAGCTGTAAGCAAACCTTTGGCTGGTCCAAAACACACCTTCCCTTTTCAGGGTTAAGGAAACAGCATGGAAGGTGCCCTAGAAGTGACAGCTATATTTATGTAAGCCCAGCAGTCGGTCCTGGAGCTCAATTTAAAGGAAATATGGGTTCTCTTACAGACTCTTCCATTAATTCACTGCGTGACACTGTGAATACTACTACTTATGCGCTACACTAAAATACTTACAGGCTTTAAAATGAAAATTGCAGGTTATTTTCTCTAGATAGGCTCTGCCCACCCATACACCTCATCAAGTAAATAATCCTGTCCCACTGAGGGTGACGAGGATTTTGCCACCAGCTTTAGTAAGGGCAGGACTTGCCACATACAAAGTCCCTGTGAATGAAGACTTTTAGTACACATTCTGTAAATGTGCTTCCACATTTCCGTGAATTGCTTTTTTTCCAGTTAACTGTATGTGTATTTGATTTGCCCTTAGAAATCAACTGTGTCATTAAATAAATCACTTGCTGGTCAATCTCTGTAACATATACTGTAACCTAATGCTGTGTAAAGCGGATCCCTCTAAAAGAGAACTTGAGCTGAGGAAGCAGTAGAGGAATCTCTACAAAAAAAATGCCCTGTGAGTTAAATGCAATTACTTTGAAATAAATATCTCACCAAGAAGAAAGCTGTGAAAAATAAAATTCACACTCCTAAAGGGCAAAATTATCACTCAGACTTGTTAAAAGAGTAAACTTGCTCTTTAATCGTTTATACCAGTGTTACATGTAAGGTGAAACCCTCTTATGAGAATACTTGTTAAAGCGCATTTACTATATACTCTAGCTGTCTATTTCAGAGTTTTGTTTCCTTTTAAAGTGTTCATTTCTTTATACCTTATAACCTGAAGGATGCAAAAAAAAAGATGTGGTTTAGTTTTGACAAGCTGTAGCCCCCTGCATTTATGTTTATTTCACGAAACACGGGGCATAAATCTTAAAAGAAAATATTGGTTAAAATTGTTCTTAACAAATCAACACCTGACATGTTATGAAAGCACAAATGCCATTTTTCTTCTTCTGTATTTTACCGCATCTAAAGGAAACGCCCTTTTCCAAAACTCTATGGAAAAAAAATTAACTTTTTGGAAACGAAAACTGTTTGGTCTCACAATTAAAGTTCCTACAAACCTGACACAAATGGTAAGTTTAACTACAGCGTATAATCTAGTTTGATGGGAAAGAGAACATGAGAGATTTCTTTGAATAACTAATCTTTGCTTCCTGCCATAAACTGTCACGCAGCATGGCCACTTGCCATGAACAATGCGGCGCTTTACCCCCGAGGAAGGTCCATGTCAGAAGTGGCTAGTGTTCCTGCTGGCTAGTTTGGATATCAGTTTGTGAAGTGCTTGGGGACCCTTCAGATTGAAAAGCACTATATTCCTGCTGTATATGATTTCCACCTCATGTTAGAAGAAAAACATTTCCATAGTTCTTATCAAAACCAAATCTTTCCCAGAGGTGAGCTGAGCAAACAGCGGGCCATGCCAGAGACGATGTTTTGGTACAGAGCGATTCTGTAAGTAAATAGGAAGGTTTCCACAGACTAAACTGCAGAAAATGAACGACAAGAACCAACAAAGGGGACGTTTTTATCTCCGTTCCAAGGGAAGAGAAAGACAAAACACTTCTGGAACAACCAAAAGGAGTAGTGGCAGTCCAGTAGTGATGCTAAAGACCTGAAGTTTAGGAAAATATTCCACCTCTTTCCCTCTGGATTTTTTTTAGTTTGCATTTTGCAAACACAGCCTGTATTTTCTCCAACAGCAGAAGACTGTCTTTCAATTTAAGCACTTGAAGAAAGGTTTTATTGCATATCAGACAAATAATTCAATGTTTCTCCATATAATTTTCAAGTCATTAATAAGAAAAGGAACACGTAAGTGCCAAAGCATTGCCTTTCCTCTGAAACAGGTATTTGCATAATCAGAAACATGCCAGTCTGTTGACTCTTTGCTTTAATTGAAGTGTTGCCTCTGAAGCTAGGAACAAATCCAGAGAGAGCCCCAAGCCACCCAGAGGTAACACCGATGCTCATCTGGGCAGCAAGATGCACGTGTTCCCAGACACCCTACATGCAGCAGTTGGTACCTGCTCAGTCAGGAAGGAAGCTGCTGCCTTCATCCTCCAAAGTGCTTTTTGAAATTGAGATATGTTCACTCTGGGTTTTCTTAACATTTGGTGCTACACTGTGAGGCATGATCTTGCTCTATACAGCTAAGACACGAAATCACCAAACTTAAAGGAGGGCCAGGTATGTTATCAAACACAAGTTTATGATATTTCATGAAAAATTATGAAATTTCTTATAACCAATAATACAAATACATCATTTTTGCTATGTCACATTTTAGGAACAGAACTAGATTTACTTGCTTTTAAGTGCATGATCTATATGGGAAACGTTTTTTTTGTCTCAGGTGAGAAGCGAGCTAACAGTCCCCAGGCAGATTTGCAATTCACCTAAGCCCTGTACCACAGGGCCATCAAATCCTGCTTCCAAACAGTTGCTGTCAGCAACCATAGGACTTGACTGCCCATCATCTCTGCCTCCTTGTCGCATAAATGTGCCGTGCCCAGAAAGAAACCGAGGCTGTACTACTGAAAGCAATTAACAAGACAAGACACGTATAAATAATTGAACAGCTATAAAGTGCTCTTTGGGCATCTATCTATTGTCGAGGAAGATCTCAAATGCAACAGAACCCAAATTCGGAGAACTCTATCCACTTTGCAAAATGATCTGCTGGAGACCTCAGATAAAATGTGTCAGAGCTGTAAGTCAGGTGAAATAACTGAGAGTTCTCGGGAGGAAGATCACTGTTGTCAAACCGTGTCAAAAGACCTTGCCCAGGAATGTGTCCCTCTCCTAAAAAAAAGTTATTTTGTTAAGAAAAACCACTCTTAAAAGAAACTTAGGCATTGGCTAGATACAAAAATATCACACTTCCCATGTCCTGTTTTACCCATTTTAATTCTAAACAGGAGTCAGTCTTCTGCTTCTCCCATCTTGCTCAAAACGCCTGATTTTGAGGTCTCTTATTTTTTAGGTACAATAACGATGCTACAATCACTTGATAAATCTGATCTTGTTTTCCCTTTAAGCCTGTAATGACTGGTGTTGGTGAGAATGAATGAAGCATGGAGAAGCCAAACACATTTTCATGAACCAATTTAGGGCAGAGTCCTGGTCACATGCGCTTTGTTTTTTTTTTACCTTTGGACTGCTTAACTCAGGGACATGCCTTTCTACATACCAAACTCTGGCCATGTAATGTAGAGACAGTAGTAAGTGTAGTCATACACAGTACCACAAGTTCTGGTTTTCAGAGGATGATATTTCAAGATCTGGAGGTATTTTCAGTGAATTTCACTACATCAATAACTACAACAAAACTCACAATATTTTAACTGAAGGTGAATTTTACTAAAGGGCATTTACTTTTGGATATTCCTGGGATATCCCTTGACATTTTCTTTCGAGACAAACACATAGTAGCTACTACTCCTTCTTTTTTTAACCTCACAATTGTGTTTCCTCCTTCCAACCAGGAGAGTATTTATGCCTATACAGTATTTTTGTCAAGCCCAAATACAGGAGCTAAACAAAGAAAAGCCCTTGAATGCTTAAGGGAAATGCGATGGGCTGGGAACACAGCTCAGTCTAACAAATAAAACTCAACCACAGAACACCCAGGAAACTAAAAACGAACATCCCTACTAGGATCTTTCCGCAAAACTAGTAGTTCTTCAGGAAAAAAAAGAAAATCTTCACCTTTTTGCTAATTTTTTACAAATATTTTAAATGAATAACAGAATGACTTGTTTAAAGATGCAGACTTCAATAACAGCCTAATTGTGGGGACTCAAGTACAAGGTGATTAAGAGGTTTTGTGACTCTCTCTTCTCATCTGCTAACATGTTGTGTTCCTCCTGTTCGTGAAAATTAAACAATTGAGAAATGGTTTGGTTTTCTATAAAATGCAGTTTACCTTTTGTGTCCAGTTTATAACAAGTTAGGCATGTGTGATATGCAAGGCTTTTAAAAAAATGCGTATTACCTAAAATTAGAGTAATTGCCACATTATTAGCTGTCCAATTGGTCTTGCAACATTCTGTATGCATTGTCAAGTTTCACATTGCTAATTTCCTAACAAGCACAGTTTGTTTTCAGATGCCCCAAGGCCAGTTTACTAAGACCAAACACAAGCTCTGAAAGCTAAAAAAAAAAAAAAATAATAAAAAAAATCCCACGAACCAAGACATTTTAAATACACAACACAACCATGATTCCAGGGTAAATTGTCCCTCAACTGATTTAAGGGTATTTCCTTTTTGAAGTATAACAAAACAAAGTCCCAGTTCTGGAGTATTTTTAACTCGCTGCCAGTTTGTGCAATAGTTTTAATTGTGATGTGTAATGGTTTGCAAGAGAACACCCAATCAATTAATCATGAGTGCCTTCTCATGGCTGCTCGGTGGGTTCTCCTGGCCGACGTTTATCTTACATGTTGTGAACACTCTAACACATTTCAATGAGCTCCCTTTGAAACACACAGGCCACACACTATTCTTTAGAAATTCCAGCAATTTCCAGTTGCGTGTATAGTACACAGGTTCACATGTAGAGGGGCTTAAGCTAAGTTAGCCAGCTCTCTTTCTGAGAGTTGAGACAGGCTGTAGAAAGCTTTAAATAAATATATGTATGCATATGTATGTGTAAATATGTTTACCACAAAATCAAACATATAGCTCACTCTTTTAAGAGGTGATACCCTCAGCACCAAATGAAGCTTTCTTACAGTGCCAAAACCTTTCCATTCATATTACTGTTAGAAAAACTATCGGAATTAATATTACATAAAAAGATACTTTGAGATGCCTGGTGAGAAGCTGAACCATTTTAGACAGCGTTAATTATCAATTTGGAAAAAGAGCTAAAATATTTATTTGAAACGTGATCTCAGTGACTTTCTTCCAGTAAGGTTTTATAAGTGTTTTATGTTTTAGAGGATTTATCAAACATTTATACACTTTATCTATAAACCTAGAAACAAGTAAGACTTGTAATTTCATACCCCTCAAAGGTTTTTTTTTATGATAAAAAAGACATGTGGTCTTTGGTCAATTTTTTACATTATCAACACCCAAAAGGGTTTGCTTTAATTAGAGCAGTAACTTGATGCATTCTGAAAATCAAAACGTTACAATGAAATTGCTCAGTTCGTAAATTAGATTAAAAAAAAAACCAACTATATGTACTAGAATCATCTGGAAAGCTCTTGATTCGATATACCTACATATATATGAATGTTTTTAAGTTATTTTCCATTTATACTGATTTCCAAATCGCTCATATAAATGAAATAATGTTAATATTACTTTTAGAAATATCTTTTTAAAACACATTTCTACGAATTACTTAAAATTTAATCTTATTACAAATATTTCTTCTAGGAAAGCCAACACTCCTAAGAGTAATATTTAAAATACTAAAGCTCACATTTGGATTTGCTAGACTAATAAAAAACTGCTCTCTCTCTTTTGAAGAGTGAAATTTAAACTATTTTAAAGTGAATCTGAGGAACATTTTTACTATATAAAGAAAAAAATCAACATTTTAAGCTCACTAGGTTGCAGAGGGGCTTTGATATCTTTTAAATACTTAACCTGTAAAGCATTTTTTACTAATTCATTAACTTCTTGACAGAATATACTGCTTTTTTCCAGCTCAGAAAGTAAAAAACAATTTTAAATTTAAAGAGTGTTGGAAAACATCCCTCAAACAAATGTTGAAAACACAACAAAACAGACACGAAACCATAGTCACCCCTAATAATTTAATATTTATCAGTAGTTGCTATAGTAATTTATAACACTGAAAACTCAAACTTAATATGGTCAATACCATAGGAATATTGAAAACTGAACCATAATTAGATGAGGCCACAAATATCTTCCACACACATTTTGTCACAGATCTACTTAAAAGATACTGATACACTTAAGCACTACAGTTCACTACCAGATTTTGTTAGCTTTTGTTTCCAATTTAGTACCTGTAAATTAGTGCTAACTGCTGTGTAACCATCAACATAAACAAAACTCCCGTATTTGTTTTCAAGCCTATACACAACTATTTGCCTTCACTAAAATAATTCCTACAGAAAGGTATTATTTGCCTTGATAGCACAGTTTTCTAATGCTGAGCCTTCCCCAATTCAAATAAAATTAAGTCACATTTTCACGTTGTATTTGTGATGTAAAGTCCATGCACTAAATGCAGTGACTTCAGGGAGCTTCTCCTATAGCTAAATGCATTCAGAATCACCAGAATAAGAGTTTGCTCCCATCACCAAGCAGAAGTAGTGGTTCAGAAGACTAATAGCACTTCAAGTAAAAGTCTCTTTGAAACTGATTACTAAACAAGATATAGTAGGCTTTTACTGTAACTCACAGTTTACTTTACCATCACATTTTAAAGCTGTAAATTTCAATATATGCACTTATTTCCATCAACACATAATTGGATTTAATTCTAATTAGCCTATGTTTGACAAAACACTTAGCTTTAATATACAGATTTGGTCTGCAGTAGTAATGACTGTAAGTGGGCAAGAAACTAATCCTCCTCTTTCAAAAATCTTAATCGAGAAAATAATATCCTTAATATTGATTTCCTTACTAGATACAGGAGATCTCAGTAAATACATCAAAAAATACATTATGTTATTTCACTAATCTGTACACTATTCAAAAAGCAAGCTGCCCTTATAGGTTCTGTACCTAGGGTCTTCATGCAGCATGTTAATTTTAATCTTAAAAATGCAAAACACATGCTTTATGTAGCTTCCATTATTAAAAGGCTTCCAACCCCACAGTTCACAGCCTAAATGACTGGATTTTTTGCTACCAGTTGATGAAAAAACAGCATTAGGAACACTCTCTTTAATAATCTCACCTTCTGAGCTGCTTTAGAGGGACTCTTGTTTTTGCTTCCTTTGGGTCTTCCTCTTGGTCTTTTAGGAGATGGTTCACCAGTTGGTTCCTAAATACAGGAAAACATGCTATTGTGGCAAGAGGCTACAACTAACCCAGAAGATCTGGAGGATAAACTGTAACTGAGAAGTTACTTAAAACATATGAATTAACAGTATAAATAAATAACACAATATTTAAAATGCAACATGAAAAATTAAACAGCTCGAGGTAAAGAAAAAATATATTTTGCACAATAAGAGTTTAACTTCCCTTGTAATTGCATAAAAAACTTTGAAAAGTCTGCATAGTCTAGCACGTAAGTTATAGCAGAAAAAACATTTTTAAAAGAAGATGGCTATGATTTCCCTCATGTAAGAATGATTATTCAAAAAATAATACAGTTACCCATTTAATTTCAATTGCATTTCATTATAGCAAGATACCATTATCATCTGCAGTTTCTAGCACAAACTTTTGGGGGAAAAAAGTTAACTACTCGAAAACTGTAAAGTAAGCTTAGACTATTTTCTCTCTCAAGGGCACAAATATTTTCAGGGGATTTTTTTCTGTTGTTCTGCAGTCGGCATTATATTCACACCTATTCTAAACATAATTGATTTGTATTAAAATGCAAATGTAAAAGTTTCTTCAAATAGAGCACTAGCAAGCCAAAAAACCTCGACGACAGAAAATATCCGAAACAAAACCCCAACTCTAAAATGACTCGACAGGAACACTGATTATTTTAGCTATTTTCTTAACTAGCGCCTCTGCCTGACAGTAAATAACCAGTCCTTAAAAATGGGTATGAATTACTAAGAGTTCGGATTCCAAATATTTATTCAGTGAATCATAAATACTATAAAACTCTTCTAGTCTTAAATATTATACATTTCATTCAGATTACAGGATGTGGTAAAACTAATTAAATGCAGTTTATTAACTTAAACCAGCTTAAAACCCTTCAGCTTTTTAATTCCCGGGTAGGTTAAGGGGAGGCTGCCGGGGGGACTCCCTAACTGCTCCAGCTCTCAGTGGCGAGCCTCGCAGGCACTGCACATCTGGGCTGAACGCGTTTAAGGAGACGCACTTTTCTTTCTCTTCCATACATTCAAACGCTATAGGAGAAAAAAAAAAAAAAGGAAGCCCCAGCACAAGCTCGCAGGGCTGATGCCGGCTGCTGGGGCTGGGGCGAGGGCAGCCCGGAGGGTAAAGCGGGACGGGGGGCAGAGCCCGGAGCCGCTCCGGTGAAATAAGTGTCACTGAGGGCAGAGCGGGAAAACCAGGGGCTCCGCTTTCATGGCTTTCCAAAAAGTACTTTCTGTGCAATTCGCAGGAGCACATCGGTGGGAGAGCGGGCGAGCAAAGCAGCCGGCTTTCCCCCGGCTCGGGGCTCTGCCGCTCAGCTCCCTCCGTGTTTTCGGAGCCCCTCGCAGGCTCCCGTGGCACTGGGCTGATGCTAAATGAATGGGAGTAAACATTTTTAAAGCCCGCGGAAGCTCGCTTTAAAATGAGCTCCATAGGCAGCCCTACTTCCCCAGTCGTGACTTCCGAGGGAGGCATGGAAAGGGCTGCGAACAACTCCGCGCTGCCCCCGCGAAGCTGCGGGCTTAACTGGTCGCATCCGCGGGCAAAATCCCCCCTCGGCGGCGCCCGCGGAGGGGCTGCAAAGCGCGGGGGCGCCCGGGCCGCCTCGCCCGGCGGCGGGGGGCTGAGCGCAGCTCGGCACTTCCAGGCGATGCGACAATGGCACTTCGGGAGAGGAAGGGAAGGGAGGGAGGGGAGCTGGAAATAATGCACGGGTCTAGCAACCTCAGCGCGGATTCAGGTCTTGCAAGTCAAAAAGAGGAGCCCGGCGCGTCTCTTTCGGGGCTCGGGAGGAGGCTGTGGGTGCGGGTGGGAAGGAGCCGGGCTCCGCTCCCCGCGCCGAGACCCGGGAACCGTCCCCCTCGCCTCGACCTGCCTGGGAAAGCGCCGGAGCAAAGGCAAAAGGTGTTGCAAATGTACGGCAAGCCCCCTCCGGCTACCTCCCCCACCTCCATCGGCAACGGGGGCACCTCTCTGCATACGATGACGGGGGTGAGGGGGGAGGTGGGGAAAGGGGGGACGCCGGGGGGGGGGGGGGGGAAGCGAAAAAACCCATGCGACTTTCTAGACACCCTCCTCTCCCCCAACCCCAGGATCTAGGGGCAGTCAGGGGCTGGGCTGGTCAAGATCGGAGGCGGCAGCAGCCCCCGGTGGGACCCGACACACGCACACGCACACACACACAGACACACACAGGCGCACGCACACACACAGATTGAGACATTGCAAGGGCTGGGAGAGGAGGGAGACAGGAGCCCCGTTCCCCGCTCCTCGCTTTCGCAATTTCAAAATCAGCTCGAAGTGACCCAGCGAGCGCTGGTTGGTCGGAGCCGCGCTGCTCCATGTTCCCCATTTACATTGAAAAGCCCCAGCTCGCTCCCTGCACAATAGTGAAAGTCCCGAGGAGGCTCTGCGGCTCAGCCACAGGCAGGCAGCACCCCGCCGCTCCCGGGCTCCGGGGTCCCCCCGCCGGGGCGCCCGGCGAAGCCCCTCGCTACGCCTCTGCACCACCTCGCCGGGAAGCAGCACCCAACAAAGCCCCCCGCCCCGTCTCCAGGACTCCTTCACTTGCAGCATAATACGTACATGTACATGCCTATAATACTATAGATCTGCGGCTCTACGTATCTATACGATACTGACTTGTGGTTGCTTCCTGGGTCTGCCTCGTCCTCTCTTCTGAGGCTCTGCGGTTGCAGGTTGCTCCTGGGCAGCAGTGGAAGGCTGACCGGGTCCCTCACCTTGTGCACTCATCGTGACTTCTGCTGCTCAGCCTTAAACCAGTCTCTCCAAAGCACCTTGGAAGGGGGGGAATCAAAACGAGCTCTTGCTGCTTTTGCTGCTCGCTGCCACCACCACACCGGACGTCCTGGTGCTGCCAAAAAGGAGAAGAGAAGGGGAGGAGGAGGAGGAGGAGGTGATGGTGGTAGTGGTGCTGGTGGTGGTGGAAGAGGAGGGGGAATGAATCTCTCTTACAATTTAGGAATGGTTAGTAACATGAAGCAATTCAAAAGAGGGGATGTAAAAAAAAAAAAGAAGAAGAAGAAGAAAAGGCAGAGTAAATTGCAACCCTGGAAATGCAAGGAGAGAGGGAAATACTCCGAGGGTAGTCGGAGCGAACCAAGAAGGGGAAAAAATCCTACAAATTGAAAGCAAGTGGTGGCTATCGCGCTTAGATCGGATCAGGACAAATTAAGATAAGACACACTGAAAATGGACTGAGAACACTGCACAATCTTGCCAGAAGCATGCACCCTGGGAAGACGGGGATTTCGGCAGCAGCGGGAGCAGCGGGCAAAAAGAGCGATCATTTAAAAAATAATAATAATAAAACGATTTGGGAGATTGGGAAGAAAAAAAAGGGGGGGGCGGTCCTGGGTTCGTGTCTGTGATGCGAGTTGCTGGGACTGGAAATATTATTATGCGAGTCCTGCCCACGGACTAAACTAGGATGAGGGTTTTTAAAAAAAAAAAAAAAAAGGGAAAAGAAAAGAAAAACCACCTTTACCCGTGGGTGGAAAAACCAGGAGGGGGCTGTGCAAAAAAAAAAAAAAAAAAAAAAAAGGAGGAGGAGGAGGAGGCAGAGCGAAAAACCGAAAAAGCCAGCGATCGGGGGCTGGCGGCCGGCCAGATAAAACACGAGCAGTACGGCAGCCGGGGCAGCGGCGGCAGAGCACGCCGCGGCCGCCTCACGTGTCCCGCACCGGCCCGGCCCCGCCGCCGCGGCAGGTTTAAAGGGCCAGGCCGGGGTCCCGGCGCCCCGGCCCGCGCCCCCCGGCTGCCCCCGCGCCGCGCCGCGGCGGGGGAGGGCTCGCCACCCCCACACGCAGCCCGCGGCCGGGTGCGCGGGCGCGGTGCCGCCCCGCCGCCGCCGCCGCTGCACGTGGGCGCCCCGCCGCCGAGCGGAACAAAGGCGGCCGGGACGGGCCGGGACGGGCCGGAGCCGCCCCTGGGACGGGCCCGCCGGGCGCCAGCCGCGCTCCGGCCGCGGGCAGCCAGCGGGAGCGCGGCCCCTTCGCCGCCGGTGCGGCCGGCGGGGAGGCGCTGCCATTGCGGCCGCGGGGCCGCGCCGGCGGCGCACGGTGCGGCGGGCTCGGCGCCTCCAGGGACGGCAGCCGCCTGGGTAAGATGTGGGTGGTGGAACCCGACAGCGGGTCGGAGCTTTCTGGCCGGGACGGTGACGGGCACGGGGAATGACCTCTTCTGAAGAGCCCTGCCCCGACATTGTTCCCATCGGCGCGGCTGGGCTGCGGGCTACAAATCCTCCCAAACTCCGTCAGCAGGGTGTCCCACACAGCCTTCTCCCTCCTCTGCTCGTTGGTCCTCGCCCCTGCAAACCATGGTTAGGCGCCCCTTCACTGTGGCACAAGGAGATCGCCACAAAGGCCAGGGAGGACCCCGATGTCTCTGCGTCCCCCAAAGAAAACGCTCACGCCTGGGCTCCATGTGCGACTTTGGCACTTCCCCCAGTCCCACACCTCCCTCAAAGTCCAGGACTTTGGCTGAGAGCGAGCCACCCCTATAACTGTCTCTTCACATCCTTCCTCCACTACTTGGGGGTGGACAAACACAAGAGAGCCCTTAGAAGGAAATAAAAAGTTACATTATCATATATAATGCTGAAGAGGGCAGAGAGATTGCTGCAACACTTCTTGCACTGGCTATCTAGATACATCCAGTTGTCTTGATACCTTATAAATTCTTAGCTGTCTATAGACAAATAAACATAATCCGGCAAAAAGTTACTCCAATCAAACATATGCAATCATTGACGAGCAAGGACTGTGCTGAGGAGACAGCTGAGTTGTTTTCTGTGGAATAGGAAAAGTACGCTGCAGACAGATGGACTAAAGAAAGAGTAATACTAGAACACTTCTTAAGGCTGAAAATATTCTCAGTGTTCTTAATCCAATCACAAGCCTCCCAAAGCCTGCTTCCCTCCCATCCCCAAAAGCAACCAGCTATGGAAAATGGACACAGTCCACCTGTTAAAGCTCATAGCTATCAGAAAAGTCTTGTAGTCCCAACTATACTTTGTAAAATACTCAGTTCCCATCACACCATGAAGAAATCTGCAGGGCCCTACATCCATTCCATACATCAAAAGATTAAGCTGCTGTATGAGATCAGGATTCCAAGCAGAGATTGTAAAGTCTATAGTTTAAAGCGTAGCAGCAAATAACTTTTATAACATCCATTAATCTCTTTGAAGCATATTCATGTTCTTCCCTGGAAGAAAGTGGTATATGCAGTTGCTAAAAGCCTCTAGCTCCAGAACTGCTGTCTCCACAGATTCATCCTATAATGGGCTATTAATAGTTCCATTAGTCTTCCCTTGAGTAGTTCTAGTAACAATACCATAGTCCAAAGATTTTTTACATACAGCCATAAGCAAATAATCTTCACATGGGAGCAATGTTCCTAAACTCATTGTTCGAAAGCTGTTCTGGACAAGAAAGGTCTTGGCGCTTGCACTGTGCCCAGCACAACAGAGTTTGTGTCTTTCTAGGGATGTCTGCCTACAGATTCACTATCATAACAAGAATTAGTAGCAGAGATCTAAACAACTATGGGTCTTTCATTTATTTGAAACTGTCTTGATTCACTCCTTAACCAAAAGTTCTTAGATTATAAACTAGTATGATATTCCTGATGGCAGCTCTGGGGATACAAACCTGTCTAGACTAATCCAAAAACTTGTTCTTACATCATTTATATCCAGAGTACCTTAACACAGGTAAGCAACACGACATCTGGAACCCAGAAAGCCCGACTTCCTCAAGTGGCTGGTGGAAGCTGAGAAGCCAGAAACAGCTCTTGGTTTTGTTCCAGATTCCTTCCCAAAAGACATGTGGTCACTGTTCCTTCCACTGTTCCAATCCATCCTCTGACAGTATGGATTACTGCTCCATCCATTGCAAACACCAGTGAATATAACTGTATAATTCATTGAAGAGAATACTGCAAAGTTACTGGAGTAGAGATGAACTACTTTCCACCAGCTTTGGTCTGAGATTTAAGATTTGGTCTATCAACAGAAGTATTAATTGTCAGGGCTTTTATTTTTTTTTCTGGAAGCATTCATAATAGGGTAGGAAATTTATAAACATAAAATAAGGCCTGATTTCCAGTCTCCATAAGCCTACAAACTCAGGAAATTTCCAAAGAAATTAGAGGAACTTCCTACAAGATGAAGAAGAAGAGAATGAAAAATAAGATGGAGATTTTGCTACCTAACCTGGAACTCTTATAGAGAGGCTGTTTGTTACTCTGTAGTCAGTGTGATGGCTTGTAGAGGGTTAATTGGCCTCCGTTCCCGGAGGGGATCTTTTTAAATTGTGCAGTCTAACAGCAGCAATAATCTTTTGCATCAGAACACAGAACTCCAGGTTGCAGCAAGGTATCTTTTAGAAAGACAGAAAATTACAGGTTAAATAGGCCTTGGAGATTATGAATTGCAACAAGGACCCCCCTTCCTTTCCTCAGTTCTTCATCTACCTCCCTTCTCAAAAGCCTGTGGATGCAGAAGAATCATGCCCTATAAATCAACAGGCTTATGCTGGGCACCGTCACGGGGAGATGTCACCTATAGATAGCAACCTAACATGACCCATACATAACTATAACTAACTCCCACCTGTGGAAGTCTGGGAGCTCAGATGGTCTCAACTGGTAGTAGTGCATTACACGAGGAGAGAACATTTGGGTTTTTTTCCAAGCTGCTACGTTTCCCTGAAGGTCTGCAATGCAGTCTGTGTGATAGGAAGTGTGCCACCGACGTCAGTGCCTGCTCACCATGTATGTAAGAATGCAAAGAGTCAGGGTGCCCCTCCATTCTGCTCAAGGGGGGTCCTGTTTTTTCCACCGTAGTTCTCATGGAGTGCAAGCTACTTGAAAGGGATAGTGATAAGGCAAGTTCAAGGCCCCAGCTCAGGGGCAGCAGCAATGACTTTTTGAAAGAGGTCTCTGGCCAGGGATGGGAGAGCAGATGGCAAAATTCAGAAGAAATTTTCTGCCCGTTTCCTCAGTTCTTCAAGGAGCTTACAGCTCTGCACTGCCTCAGAGAGCTCCTTAGAGGAACACTCTTGGCCTACCAGGGCTAGAGGCTACGCTGTCTGTAAGGGTCGTGTATTGGTTGGGTATTTCACTTTTATGGCCAACCAGACCAGCCGAAGATATTTACGTAGTTAAAGGCTACAGTGGGTACTCAAGGAGCTGGGAATCCCGATACTCTGTTTCTAGAAAACCAATCCTCCCAGGAGAAGTACATTTTGCAAATATTGTCTATATTTATGGGAAAAGTTAACTTTTGTTTTCCCTGGTTCTTTTCGAATGGACTCCCTCTGGTCTCTGGGGCTACAAGAGAGAAGGAGAAGAGCAGGCACAGGAACCTTGAGTGCACCTATCAGATGGGCCAGGGTGAATCGCCACTCTTCCACTCAGTTCTTTTCATCCAACTGGTGGAACCAACAGCGGCTGCTGCTTCATAATCAGCAATCTGCAGATGGCTGGGAGAATGGTTTAGGGAAGCATGACTGCGACCGACAAACAAGACCCAGAAAAGAACATTAAGGCTCACTCTCAGGCCTTGTCTGCGCTGGGGAATTTTCTTCCCTCCTCCAAATTCCCACCATTGCTAATATGAATGCAGCTGCACAATTGTTAGGGATGTTTGGAGTCATAATATATGAGTTTTCATCTCATCAGCCATTTGCAGCACTGTGTCAATTAACCCTCCTCAGAGCAGGGTTAACTGATACAGTGCTGAAAACGGCTGCTGGAGCCGAAAGCTGTCTATACTAAGGCTCCCATTGTTGCTAACCCTGGTGCAGCTGCAGTGGAATCAGCCCATGTGGGATTATTTTAGTAACAATTCTCCAATCTAAAAACAGCCTAAAAATGCAACATAGCCACCTTATGGGCCAAAACACGCTTCCGCTGCACCTCAACAGCTATGCACCTAGGCTGTCACCCTTCATAATGAGATTTTTCTTACAGTCCTTTCAGTCCAGAAGGTACTTTTTGTATTTCTGTATGAAATACTCAGTAGACTTCATCTCAGCAAACTGGTGTTCCCTCCATAGGACTGCCTGTGCTCATTAGTTCTCACTAGCTCTGGACTTGAAGATGTGTGGAGGAAGAGCCCGTTGTCTGGTAGTGCCTTTTCAATGATTCATACATTCATTAATTCAAAACAAAATTTGCCCTTTCACTCATGGAAACTTTGTAATTTGTTTTTGTTTTTAATTTCTTAATGCAGATCTAGCTCTTTAGTTTAAGGCTGGAGATTCTTGTTCACCAGCAGTTTTGGTTTTTTTAATGCTAACAAGTAAAGCTTTATTTATGCAGAGCAGCACCAGGAAGACTCAAGCTGATTTCTGGTGGAGTAAAGTTCTATTTTGAATGAGCAGAGTTGGCAGAATCAGTCCCACTTGTTTCCATGTGCTTTAGGAAGCAGTTATGAAACAGGCTGGTGAAATGGGTGTTTCAACCCCTGCTGAGTAAGACTAATACTTCTAAAAAGCCCCTCTATCCTTCTCCCACATCCATGTCCAACACTAACTGAAACAAGGAAGTGTTGTTTTGCATTTATTATACTTTTGAACACCTATTTATCAGACAAATGCTGGGAGTCAGGTTTTTTTAAGTGCAGTTTGCAAGTGTGAAAATGCTGACGCCCAGGCTCGGCAAAAACCTCAGTGAAAAACTCTAGCTCACTAAAGCCCTTGATTAATGACAAGCAGGTTTCAATTCATGCACAGCATTTTATGCAAATACAGAACACAGCTATATGCAAATGGTGGGCAACTGCATATGCCTATAAATATCTACAGAGGCTCAACATACCTGCCCAGGGAAATGGCAAAGGGGCAGACACAGAGGAGATGCTGTCCACAGCCTCCCAGCTGTGGAGGTGAGCTGTAGAGCTCAGCTCAGGGTGCTGGGACGTTGAGCAAAAACTGATTTGGCAGAAACTTGGATACAGCTGGGTACTTTGAGAAAGGGGAAAGGAACTGGCTTCCTCTTCCTCCATCTCTGATACTGCTGCGGTGGCTGTTTCTCTCTCCCAGGGATCCCTTTGGACCAAGTGAAGGAGTAGGCAGCGTAACTCAGCCACCTGCAAAGCAGGTGCGACAGCGATCTGTGGAAGGAAGGAGGAGCAACGTATTGACTACTCCTTTAGCTCAGATTGAGCTGTGGGGATACATGACAAAGTTCTCAGGTCACAGTTGTCACACAAGGAGCCTGCCTCTTGGTAAACATATTTATATATTTGCTTAAATGGTTTGCATTAATCTCCTGGAAGGTTCTTATAAAAATGCTAAAAAACTCCCATCCCAAATCCCAGTGGAACTGGATTTCTCTTCTCCCTTAGCCCCTTTTCTCTTCAATATTAGGCTCAGTATCTTGCATATGTTTTTATATGAAACTCTGTGATTAAAAGTACTTAAGACTGGCTCATTTTTCTCTGCAATGAGTTCAGTTATTTCCTTTTTATACCTTCCAGAATTTACTATACCATATCTAAATATTGGCTGCAGTCCACATGTTTTAGATCATTCTCTATAATGGTCCTGTTGTTACAGAATCTTTTGTGTGTGTGTGAGAAAGAGAGAACATGCATATGTGTTGGAAGTGAGGCAGGGTGCATATAATTGTTTGGAAAGAGAAATCAGGGTATATTAATTCCATAAGTGATTTCCAAACTGATAACATAAATGTGATAAAAATAGAGAGCAGTGAAATTATAGACCTCCAGTGCATTACCTTGTATGTGTGGTAAACAATACTTCTGATCCCAACATGTTACTCTACTTACATATTCTACCAATAAAATGACTCATTCACCTTTCGTTGCTATATAATTTTAAATATCAGATTTATTGTTGTCACATTTCCTCATTTTTACTTATGTTCTAAATGTAGATCCTTCGACCTAAGTCATACAACCTGTTAGTCAATGGTAAGCTACATGAAGATGAAACTAAGGCAGCAGCTGAAAGTCCTTACTCATTACACAAAAGGCTCATTACCTGTTAAAGACCGTACAGAGAATGTACACATGTAGGGTAAAAGTTAGCGATCTAGGGGAAAAGCAAGATTTGATGCTTCATTTGACAAATCATAAGCTTTAACCAAAGCAAACAAAAAACTTTACTCACAGTGTCATAACGTATGGCTAGAGCTCATGAGGATTTCACTGAGAAACGCCTCTCTACTCCCAGGACGAAATGAGTAGCCCTGTCCCAGTGGAGACCTTTGACTCTTGCCTGTGACTCCACACATAGAGGATACATTTAAATGGCAAACGGACAGCATCAATCTAACCTACTGCATGTTCGTTCCCTACGTGGACTGGTTTTGTGCACAGCAAGTGTGACTTAGCTCACAGCACATCAGATAAACCAGTTCACACCCACAGCACGCTGAGTGTCCTCACAGTTGCGGGTATGGAGTCACGAGTGCATGGCAAATTTGCTCCCAAATTTCTTTTAACTTCTTCTTGTGGACAAGTCCTAAGACAGTCTGCCAGTGATGCAAATTCAGACCACTTCCCGATGTAGAGGAGTTCTTAACCACCCAGAACAGAACAGATGCAAAAACCCCTGCACTAACTATTCCACTCATGTCCCACCCTGTAGGGCCCTGAGTCGAGGATTAGGCAGTTCAGAGGGCTGAGTGGGTATCATTTTGTGCTGGAATGAATTTCACCCAAAGAGAATATACTTAGTTTCTATAATTTTTTTCCCCACAAGCTAAGATAAATTTCTGCTTTGGTCCATTAACAATACTTGTATTTTTAATCAGAATTATTTTGTACTATATTTTCTTTGGAAATAACAGTAATACAGTTTATGTGAAATACAAACAAATGAGGGAACGATTTTTACCTAAATGTATGAATAGCATTTTGCAATTTGTCATTGTGATATATTTATCTTTTGAACTTTAAGTGAGCTCAGCTGAAAAAAATGCTTCTCTTCAGCACATGACTGGAAAATATATTACACCAGAGAAGTATATTGCTGTTTCAGTTTAGAAATTAGTGGCTAAATATAATTTTCCACTATACTTACTTTCACAAAGTAGGTAGTAAATTATTTACATTACAGTAAATTCTTAGTACATATTCCAAAAGGTGTTAAAATCAGCATTCTCATTCAAATTAATAGATATTTTGTGAATGTGCATTAAAACTAAGATCCTTAAGATCTTTTGTTGCCTGCTGAAGCCTTAAAACCACTGTAACATGGCTAGAACAAAACAAATTTGTCAACAAAATGAACCCTGGGGGAAGTAAAAGAAACTAGTATGGAGCAGAAAGTCACAGACTGTCCAGTAAAGTAGCAACAGTTTTACAGCAGCTGAAGATTTGGGTCTGCTATCTGTCTCACACCCATCTCCTTCTAGCGGCACAGCGTACGCTATGTGTAGTCTTTCTAAGCAAAACTTTGCACAGACCAAGAGATGCCTACAGTTTCCAGCTGGGCATGCTGCATCACTGACTGCAGCGGCAGCAGGGGAGGCGGCCTCTCCCCAGTAGCAGGAGCAGAACCGTGCAGGAGCACTGCGCCCAGGCTCCCTCGCAGCGCTGCCTTCGCTGCACGCCTGCACAGGTAAGTCCCTCCCTGCTTCTGAGCTGCCCCAGCAAACAGGGCCGCTGGGAGCAAGCTGCTACCACAGCAGCAAAATTGTTCAGCCTGCGCCTCGCTACCTCCCTTCCCCTGCACGGCTTGGGAACAGGGAGGAGAGCTGGCTGCAAGCTGGATGAACTCTTCCGGCAATGGCAGCTGCTCCCAGCCGCCATTTTGCCCAGGGGTCATTTGCCTGTCACATCCCAGACATGTAACCCTCATGTGATGGGAGAGCAGCCAAGCAGCCATCAGGAAAGGCTGGGGCCGGGTGGGAGCTGCGGCTGCTGCCAGAACAATTCATCTGACACACAGCCCGTTCCTTATATGCTCCAGAGCTGTACCCAGGGAAGAAGGCTGCTGGGAACAGCCTGCGGGCCTGATACATTGTCCCGTCTGCCACAAAAGCCTGCACTCCATCGGATGAGCACCTGTTTCCTACAGCATACAGTCATCATGTTTCCAAACTGTTCCGTTTCTTTGATAATTAGATTGCTTTTTGTCCGTTTTCCCTATGTACATATGTGGAGTACAAAGGAGGGTCCAGGGCTTATAGCACCAGTTGGGAGCTCAGGAAACAGAGATTCCTCCTTTCCCATAGCCAAGCGTTCGTTCCTGTCTGACCTTGGGCAAACCACATACACCCAGCTCCTTGGAGTTGTTCGGATGCCTACCTCCCACCGAGCTGAGCAAGAATGAAAAGTCTGTGCCCTATCAGGAAAACACAGATGTGAGTATTCCCTATCTTCCAGGGCCATTATGAAGATGAAGATATTTCTGGCCTACAGAAACTAGAGTAATGGCAGTCATTCAAAAATCATACATATGAGAGTAGTGCAAACACTGAGGAAAAGCTGCATGGTTACCTAAGGCAAAGGAACATCTTTAAATGTTTTTAGTTGTGACTCAGAATTAGTAAAAAGAGGTTTAAACAAATCTTCGTACTTAAAAGTTCTGTCTGAAAATATTCCTAGCCTTTTATTTATTTTTTTGAATAATGATATTAGTACGAATCCATTATATAATCACAAGAAAATTAAAACTCTCCAGGGCATGATCTTAGCTGTGTAATTAACTGGGGTGGTTAAAAGTACAAAGTGAACCTGAAGCAAAATTTGTACCAGAACCACACCTCATTATGTTTTGCTGCCTAAGTCTGTCATAAATAGAGATGTTTATTACACATCTGCCATTTAAAGTACGTATTACATGCAATGTTATATTTTATTTAGATTTAAAAATTTAAAAACACACGATGACAAGCTGTGTTACTATTAACACATGCCTCAGGAACCAGGGGTGCACATTCACATTGTGCCTTAGGTTATATTACAACTCAGCCACTCCAGAGTCACAAATCGTTTACAGAAGTATATTGTATAATTAGTGTGCCTGATTTCAGTCCATGGAGTTTCACTGGTGTGAAAGAACAATCAAGCCCTGTATATCCATTCACATTTATTAGACCAAACTTTGTAGTCTGTCCTTAGAGTGCTCCTCCCTCCTCTACTTTCAACAGCAAACGGCACTAAAATCTCCAGAGCTTCCCAAAGCAAAAGCAGTTATTTTCTTTCCTTAGGATTATTTTCTTTTTTTTTTTCCTTCACAGCAGAAGTGATTCAGTACTGACTCAAGTGTATGGGCAGACAGGGCAAGAGATGATGCACTAGTTACATGCTTCTTAATTCTCTCTTCTTCGGGTTTGCTTTCCTGAACAGACAGCCCTCCTGGACTAGCTCCAGGGCTGGCTTTGAAGAAATCTTTCACAGAAAAGCTTTCTCAGAAAATCATCTTGTCCAGGATCTGCATGGACTGAAGTCCCTCTGTTGCATATGGGTTATTTCCAGCAGATCCTAAGCAATTCACTTGGCAGTGAGGAGCAAGTACAGTTTCTTTGATGCAAGAACTTCGATGAAGAAAAATGCCACCTACTAGTCAGCTTTTCTTTGTAAACTGGTTATCCAAAGTCAATCTATCTCCATTTCCTAGTTATCCTCTTAGTTGCATGTTAAGGTAGGACAAATTTAGTATATCTTACATATCTAAGATACATATCTACATAATGAACACTTGATGTTGTCATGTTGTGGATAGTGTTACTCAGATCACTGGGCAAAGGAAGTTAACCTTTAATGTCAGCCCTATCAGACTTTTCTGTAGCATTTCATAGTATGGATCACCCGTCAGTCCTGACAGTTTCTAAAAAGCTAAAGTAGCAAATAGAAACGCTCCAAAATGAGTCAGGCCCATCCTTTCAGACCAAATCCAGGGGACTGTAAAGTCCAGTGGCACCTTCAGCACCCAGTCCTTACCTGAGGAGTCTTTCAAGATCTAGTCTTTGCCTGATCAGTCAATCTGCAAGACCTAGCAAGAGGGAAAGAGCTGAAACGCTAGCAATTCACAAAGCCTGTCCAGCTCTATACTTCTCCTCATCAAATATCAACACCACAATCTCCCAAATTCCTCAATACCACACTATAATCCAGACCTGTACATAAAATAACTGGCAAAAACTGAACCCAAGCAATGAAGTGTTAGAAAGAGGGATGTACTTAAAACAATTTCCATAACAGCAACATTCTCCACCAAGGAGACCTCTGCCCTCAGCTTTTTAACTTAGTTCAGAATCTCGGGGTCACTTCAGACACCAAAATCACTCCAGCAGAAGAAAAAAATTAAAATGCTATCTGAGGTTAACAGAAAAAGATAAAGATGCCTGCACTGGCAGAAAAGCTGCAGTGGGAGCTCAGCCGTCCTCTTCCTATTTTGTCTGTCACCACTCCTTTGAATATGCTCAGGCTGGTCAGGCAGTAAACATACATATGGGTTGGAATCAGACACAGCATATATTGTATCTTGTCCATTTGATTGTCAGGGTCATGGAGGGAGCTGGGTTAACCACAAACACATCTGAGTGACAGAAGATACTGAGGGAGAGGAAAAAGGAGCAGGGGACAGAAGAGGGAAGGGACTACAGCTGCGGTCAGGGGTCCTGAGAAAGGCATATCAAGCATAACACAGAAAATTGTTTCATTTATCCCGCTTATGAGAATACTTGGATTTATTGACAATATTTTTCACGCACTTGTTTTCTTGCACTTTTAACGTCTAGCTACCTTAGTACCACAGGTCTACTACCAGGCCTGATGGAAGGAAAAAAACATGTATTAACACATTAGAACCCTCTTAATATCATCCAGAATAGCTTTTCCATACAGCAGTTTGATGCACAGCAGTCCAATGGCAGTTCTAGGGTCTGTTTCCATGTGATTGAGTATGTATAACAACTAATGCCTTAGAGATTCTCGGCTCACGTGTGGAATAAAATTCTACATTACCTGATAAGTTAAAATGGATACCAGAAATTTAACATAGATCCAGGCAGAGTATTGTTTATCCTACCCATTAAAGGATGATATTCCATATTTATGGAAAAAGATAAATGTTTTATTGTGGGAAGAGGGTGTTTGCAGGGTATATTTAACTGCTTGAGTTTGGTCCACTTTCAGTACAGAATAGCCAAAAGCAAGCCACTCCAAACAAGAACCAGTAAAATATATGCAACAAACACCATGTGTCCCTAGTGTCTAAATGTATCGTCTATAAAGATACCTATCTCAATGAAAATTTGAACTCTGAGTTTAAGAAATAGAAAGTTGCTGTCTTTCTTCTTTGACCTTAAAGCCAAATGTTTAAACTTCTGTGAGTCTCATAAACAAATTTTTAAAATACAAACATGTAAGTCACAGTTTCACATAGATTATTATTTTATAACAGAGTAGTTAGAATAGGTGCTACATCCATATTAGAACTGAACAAGTAGTAACTTTATTTTGATTTCTGACGACGTATAAGGTAACATTTGCCCAGTAACATCAGTACAGATGCTTCCGTTGAGTTGAATAAGATTCTTGGAGTGTAAATTGTAAGTAAATCCCCAATATCTAGATGTCAGATATTTGAACATTGGTTTATTTCAAGTATGCATGTCCTTTAAAACAGAATATAGTTATCTGGAATTCTTACCGTTTGACAGATTGAACACTCTCCTAAATGCATGAACGTCGTGTGAAGTAAAAAAATTTAGATGGAACATTCATACATTAATTGGCATAACTAAATAATGGAATAACAGAGCTGCATGGAATATAATACTCTCCTATTTCCAAAAGTCTATCTTACTCAAACCAAGACAGCTTATCTTCACTGAGAATTCAATACTTCATAGGCTAAGTACTTTGGCCAGGACCCAGTTGAGTAATTCTGTTCTCTTCAGTGGGGTTAAGTCACATGCCTAAAATCAAGCAGGAGATTATGTGTTTTGCTGGACAGAATGCAGAGTACTCCAGATCTTTACAGATTCTCATCTGCAGGCTGAATATATTGACACTTTGTATTTTGTTTTGTTGTATAGGGCTGCATAGGTTAGAAAAAGTGGAATCAAGAGGGAAACTGATGAAACTAGGAACAAAGACTTGAAATTGGTCTCGGTTTTGATCCAAAAGTGACCACTGATCTGTTTTTGCAGGATTCTGCTGCTGCTGCAGTCAGCAGAGAAGATCAGCTGAAGCCATCTTAGTTTTGAAGATAGGTGCTGTTGGAAAGATATTTGTATTGCATCAGTACCCCTATTACATTACCATTTAGGGCAAGCTGCAAGGCTCTACTAATTTTGCAGGGACTTGAGAGTCTCGATACAGAGACAGTGTGGGGAAGACTGCAGAGCACTGGAATATTTGGGTGAGGCAATTTGCTTTTGATATCATGATTTGATCATTTATTTTGTTCTGTGGGGAGGACAAGCTTCTCAGAATTGTATACTTTTAAAAGAAACCCCTAGTACGTTCTGCAAAACAGATGGCACACCACCAGCAATCATGCCAAGCCTGTTCTTCTAAAGAAACAATCCATCAATTTCAACCATACTTGAAAGAGAAGTCAAAGTCTCAAAAATAATTAGGCTTCTACAAGTAAATAAGAGGGATCTAAATGACTGCTCCAATAGAGGGAAAGTTGGGCAGAATTGAGGTGTAATATGTTAAATTTGACAGTAGCCCTTTATCCAATCAGTACCAATGATTGACTGGCCATTCAGAACATGTACGGTTCCAGGCTTGCTGCAAAACTCCTCTTTTTGTCTTGTCGGGAAAGTCAAATGTGGGATTGTTTGCAGCAAAAAGGAGGAGGGGAATTAGAGGATAACCAACACCCACAGAGAGTGTGTTCAGGCTTCATTAGCTACTCGTAGAACAATGCATGTGGTTGCTCCAGATTTAGCTGTCATTTAAGACTTTAGATTGTAAGTGGATAGATGTAGAATCCAGTAGTAGCTAGAGCAGGAGAGTGTGGGAAACAGTATGAATGAAGCAAAAAGGGATTCAAGTGATCAGTGTTTATGGGTAGGAACTCCAGTTATAGAAAGTACATTTTTTGTTCATGCTGGAAACAATAGAACAATACACAGAGAAGAGACATTTATTGGATACAAGAAATATGATGTTGCAAAAAGTAATAAAAAATGAGATATAGAGAGTTATTAAAATGGAATATTAGAGAAGCCAAACCACATTTATGTACTCATTTCCTCTAAGAAATTTTACAGTGTTTGAAATCTATGATTTGTCTCTCAAAAAAAGTAATCAAGTGTTCTCATGGATTTCCACAGGACAACACTCTGGGACTTGATGGACAAGTAGGACATAGGAAATGGGTAGCCCGACACAGGTGCAGAGTTACTGGCAGCTCTGCTCTGAGAGTCCAGTAGGTTCTTCATGACAATTCTCATTGTGGGATTATTACTAACACGTATTCCCCCTTTCCGATCAGTTTTGCATTTCTATTTATTTCTGGAATGCTGCTTGCTTTCCTGAGATGCTCTTTTGAAAGAAGATGCCTCAAACACAAGCAGGGGAATGGTAGCCCAAAGACATATTCTTTTGGGTGTTTATCTTCTCTGGGGTTATACTTTGCAGGGAGAGGCATCTGGAAGAAGAACTGAGTCTCCTTCCTTCACTATAATGCCAAGGGTTTTAGTAAAACAGTGAAACAAATCCCTTAGATAAAACAATACTGTGTCTCTCCTGACAGTTTAGAAGAGATTAATATCTTGAGGCCAAAATGTAAAGTTTTTACTTGGTTCTTATTCATTCCTTGGGCAGATCTCCATTTGTTTCAACAGCTTTGCCTGAGGAATAACCTCAGGATTCAGCTCTTAAAAGATACCAAGTATCTTAAAGATTATCCTAAGGGATATCCAACTAAGATCCTTCAGGCCCAAATGTATTCTTATGCTTCCCAAATTAACCATTCCAGGGTCTACAGGAGAGATCATCCTAAGTCTTTAAGCAAAAAACTGAAACATCATTATTTAAGCCTGGGAACACTGGTTAAGGGCAACACTCCTCTGCTTTGATGTTCTAGAAAAATGTAAACAAAAGCTGTAATTTGTGGGGTTGAGGATTGATCAAGTTTTCAGAGTGCAAAATAGCCCTACAGGAATCTGGTGGAAGTATCTGAAATTACTGTAGGGAAGAAATTTGATCTTATTTTAAACCTAATTAAAGCCTTCTGCATCTCCACAAAAACCTCCAAAACCCTGGAGATCTCTGATGGTTTACCCTCTGGGGAGAACACACAGATATGAATTTTAATAGTGTCTTTTGGTAATGTGGTGGATAAAGACAAATTGATTACAGCAGTCTGGAAAAAAACAGGTGATGCATTACCAGGGCCACTGGGTTCATGTTTTCCCAGACATGGTGAAGGCCACCCAGATCGTAAAAGAAAGCTGATATCTTTAAAAACTTGAGTTCTATGATTTGAGGCTTGATATGGCTTTCTTGTTTCCGGATACACTGGATTATATCAAAAGAAAAATAAGATGTATGGTCCAAATTCTGTTCTCATGTACACAAAACCAGATCTAGGCTAAAACTTCTGACATCGATGGATTTGCTTCAGATTTACACCGAACAGAAGAGCAGTACTGTCCTTCTGATTATAATAATGCCTATCATTATTTAGTATCTGAAGAGCAATGTGAAACCAAAAGAGAGTAAAAGTCTAAGAAATCTGAACTCTGAGATAAGTGTTTTTACATATTTGCATGAAATACCGAACAGAACACTCTTGTAGAAGTCCCTTATGAAGATACTTGTGCCTGGTCTCAAAGAACGTGGTTGTTCAAAACTTGTTTCCAAGAGAACACTAGGCATGCACCCTGATGGGACATAAAGTGAGCGTACTGTGATAACTGTAGGCTCCTTACACTCTATTTCTTTCTAGCCCATTTGGATTTATGCTGGGACAATTAGAAATACATGTATGAATAGAAAAGACATTTCACTGACATGCATGAATATTATAGCAGATGGCAAGCCAGATGACAATCCTACTATTGTTTAATTCTCTAGCTTTGAACATTGTCTAATTTTGTTGAGTAATATTTGGTACACGTGGATATACACACACCAATGCAAGTTTGCACATATGGATCAGATTGACATGTGATCTGCTTTCAGATCTAGCTGTTTTTCAGTACCATAGCTGGCCCACAGCCTGCCACAGAGCCATGCACTTGGCATGCTGAGGAGCCTCACTTACTCCAGTTCCATCATATTAGCCTAGGTTTGAAAAAGAACATGGATCTAATCCAAACAGAGACTAACTCTCCATACAGAGATGTGGCCCTGCAAAGCTCTGCTGAGCTGCATCTAGCTGAAAAAAATAAGACACTTTTATCTGTGCCATGGAAAAGCCTGAAACTTCTGCTTTCCCAGATGTGCAGGGCTGTCCTTTATCAGGGCTAGAAATGAAGTATGTATGGGAAACACTGATAGAATGAGATGTCTTGGAAAATGCAGTATCAACCATCCTCTTCTTTTAAAACAAGCACAAAGAGAGAAATCCTGAGTTCTCATCCTGTCTGTCAGGACCATTCATATTTCTAAGTTAATGTTACGTAGTCCTCACCTACAATACAGAAACTACACTGAAAACAGCAAGTGGAACTTTCTTAACCATTAGAACAAAGTCATGCTTGGCCTTAGACTCTTATTTACATTTTGCAATGGCAGAACCCTAACAGAAGGAATGGAGAAAGCCCATCTTCTCCCTCCTTCCAGTAGCCTTTGATCTGGTGGTTAAAGCACCCTGCTGGAAGGCAGTTCTCTTGGGTGTGAATCCCTACCCGCAGAGCTGGGGGTTGACCCTGGTCTCTTGTGTCGGAGGTGTGTGCTCAAACTGTTATACCAAAGGCAAGATGGCTAGGCTACCAGAACTGGAGCCTCATTTCAGAAGAAAAATGAGCTGTGTTGAATTCCTGACAGAAAGGATGTTGATAACCTCCTTCATGAAGTGTCAGGCTGTAGATGCAAAGTGAATGGAAACAGTTCCTGCAGCCTTGAATGAGATCCACTGGGGAGGAGGTTTACAGATTTACCTACGTTCTTCAAATTTCTCAACTGGCCAGTTCCAGGCATTTAGAGCAGCTCAACTTGCCAGCTGTTTTGGAACCCAGCTCTTCCACTGCTGCAGAGGGAGCCTAGGCATCTAGCACAGAGCCCTGAGGAGCAGATGTCAAAAGACTGGTATTGCAAGAACTAACTTTTAGGCACCTAAGTCCTCACTGGATCTGGCCTTCTGCATCTGTGAACCATTTTGAACACCAAACCAGGTCTTGCTGGGCAGAGCGGTGCCTGCATACCTGAAGGAAAGTCTAGCTCATTTAGCTTGCATTTACAAAAGTGTGCTGGCTTAGCTGCCCTTGTCTGCAAGTTGAAGGTAGCCCAGGAGTCTAGTCCCCTTCCTTTGTCCACCCAAGGAACCTGGGATACAA
Source organism: Gymnogyps californianus (assembly GCF_018139145.2). Lineage (NCBI taxonomy): Eukaryota > Metazoa > Chordata > Aves > Accipitriformes > Cathartidae > Gymnogyps > Gymnogyps californianus. Next base: position 180,802,358 of record NC_059471.1, read on the forward strand.
ATAGGCAGGTATTTAATTTTATTGGGTTTGGGTTTTTCCATGCAAGGTCTGAAATTACACAGGTCTGTAATGGGGATTTTTCTTCTGAGTTACAAGCCAATGTCATGCCTTTATATAAATCCTGGTTTTTGGTCCAAATATGAGCTAACAAAGCTTAGCTGATATACTGCAAGTTAGTATTCATCTTTTGATCCAAAGCTCATATTGTTGTATGTTTTAAAATAATACTCTATTATGCAATGCTAGTTCTGCATCAACCTTTTTCCTCAATAAAATGTTATATAGCCACCCACATCTAGAACAGCAGAATGGTTGCATCTTGTAACAAGCATCAGTGCATGGTAAACAAGAAGATGAAGGTGTTTTCCTATACAACAGAGTGAGTCTTTGACTTGAGAAACCAAATTGGGGGAGGAGACTGCTAAGCACGCAAAAATTGTGTAAGAACAGACAGCATTTCTGATAGATTTACAAGACTGGGACTTACTGGCTTCAGAGAGTGACTGAAAAAACAATCAAGACCAATTTAAATAATATTGTGTAATATCTGTTTGTCATGTATGGTATGATTTTACAGCTAATTTGCAATCTGGCAGAGTTTATACAATTAATACTGATACAGTTAATATAGTATAACAACAAAAAACAATGCAATAAAAATGCCCCCATGACTTAAAGATGCAAGAATATGGGTTTCCCACAGAGTTGTGACAAAGAGTCTGGGAATTACTTTTTTTTTTTCCTTTTTTCTTATTTTTCTTTTGAGATGAAACATTGACTAGTTTCTCCTATACCCATTCCAGCCCTGGATAGCTGAACTTGTTATAGATCTAACCATAACATGCTAGCCATCTAGGCTGCCATTGTTCAATGATTTGCCAGAAACACTGACAGAAAGTGCCATACCATGGCTTTGAAAATAGCAGGAAGTAACTAAGGAGCATGCCTATTGATGTGGAGTACAATGACGGGATCAATGTTGTGTTTAGTCTGATATCCCATCTCCAGGAATGTCAGCAATTGATGAAGGATCATGAAGGAAGCTATAGGTCATTTTACTAGCATATAATGCTGCCTGTGCTCAAATAACTGTTTAGACCAGCCACTAATAACTTCCATTAGAATAAGTTCAGGTTCATGAGCTGAGGGTTTGTCTCTCTACAGCTCTCATTCTTTGTTTACTGTTTTAAACTGAATATACATGGTTGTAACAATCTAGTTGCTTTCTTTGTGCTTGCTAAGTTCATGGTCTGAAACTTGTGGCAATCAGTACCTTTAGCTAGCAGTTTACCACGTTAAGTCATATTTTGCTCCCTTCGCAGTTGAGTGACCTTCAATTACACTGAAGGAGTAAGCAGAAGCATCCTATTTGTCTTCCCTGCATTGTTCACTATTGCATACAGCCTGCAAAAAGACACGCAATAAACAGTTCCTATCTTGTCATTTGCCTTGGCTGGATCTCCCATGTGACAGACATTCTAACGTATTACCCATCTATGCCCTGCTCTCTTGCCTTTACAGCCCAGAGTTCAGATTTGATTGACATATCAGTTGCTTTGACTAGCTACAATAAAGAAAAAAAAAGCCACACAGCTATAACTACCCATTGCTCTTTTAAAAAATGTGACCAGCTTTCAAAAGCTGTCTGACACTGTGAGAAACTCACTGACGTAACAGTACTGCTGCCAGAAGACTAACAAGAGCAAAATTAGCCAACTGAGAGTATTCATGAACTACAAGAGAGAGAACCAGAGACCTCTCTTCGAAGACAGCAGCAGAAATAATACAATTCTGTAGTATGGTTTTCATGTGATGAACTAGCTGTTCCAAAAGCCAGTGTTCTTTCATAGGCTGCCAAAGCTGACTGAAGGAAACATCCAGTCAAAGCCTGTAACTTAGGACCAGTTTTCCAATTGCTTGGGCAGTTTCCGACTTGTACAGGTAGCAGTAAAGAGCAGTGGATTCATATTTCACAGAGCTCAGGTTAAATCCAAACATTGATGAGGGTCTCCTGAGAATTCTTTGTGGGGTTTGCATATACTTTTTTTTCCTTTGACAATCCTGGCAATAATCTGCAAGGAGTTCTTTGTTTGCTCCCTGTGGCAATTTTTGACTGGTTTATGTTTACAGAATCAAAATCAGAATCAGTGAAGAGAGACAGGGAAAGCATGAAAACTGATGTAGAGCAAAGAGCAAACAGGGAAGTACCAACCTTTGTTGATACCAACAAAACCTTACCCATTAGCCTTTGTTTACTCTCCCTATGTAGTGTGTGCTCTGTCTTCTCTCATTTTTTACAGTCTAACAGATGAGTTAACTGAGAGGATCTATCTCTATAAAATAGGGAATCCATTTTAGTAGGTTGACTGAGTTAGTTGGCTGGTCTTCCCATTGGAGCAATTTGCTAACAGCAGGAGTGTATCCAGCAAAATGTAGTTCTTCACACAGACCTCCCAAGTTGTCCCATCTCTCCATCAGAGAAACTTTTGTGGGGCCTGGGGAAGGGAGAGTCCTTCTGTGAAAATAAAAATAAAAATGCCATGTCTAGGTGGAACCCTGGAAAAATTCCACAGAAGCAAATCTCATTATGAACCCTTTCCCTACACACTGTATAGCTAATCTGAAATATTAAAGAGGAAGACAGAATATTAGCGGGAAGGAAGAGAGGCTTGGAGTAAGCGGGATCTGGATTCTTTTGCTTTCTCTTGTTCAGGCTTTCTAGGAGATCTTGGGTGAGAGACACAGCTGCTGTGCCTCACTTTCTCCTCAGAAAATAAAAATTGAGTAATGCTACCTATGTCCCTCCCAGAGCCATCTGGAGAGATTATTTATTAGGGTTTATAAAAATCTCATCAGGAGGAACAACGTATTTTTTAAACAAATAAAGTAAGTGGGGCACACACTTCAAATGGCTAGTGCAATGCACAGGACAAGGATTAACCTGCAAGCTTAATTCTAACAGGTTTATTCTGCATGATGTGCAGTGTTCCACTCTGAGATACTGTCTTGCTGTCTACGTGTTTTCTTCAACATATATACACTATAAAATCTATCTTAGATCAGCTGACTGAGTTATTCATTGGCAGGAACTGAATGTGTTTGGTTGGCAATTGTTTTGAAGGTTTCTAAACCTTGGTAGTTCCCCCAGAGAATTGCACTCACTTTAGTCAATCCTTAAAGCTAGCAAGAGGAGAGGTACACAAAGGCAGATTTGACGCTGTTAAAACGGTTATATTGGGTTGTGCATCTGACTTGGCTTTCAGGAAAATAAAATGGCTTATATGGCTGTGGGGCGGAGAATGACTTGAAAGTGCAGGTTACACACCTGGACTATTAAGCTGTTTGTGTTCCTTAATACCTGTTTTCTGTCTCCAAAAATGCACACAGGAGTATTTTGAGACTGTTATAGTCTCTCATCAGTTATACAAGTGGGACTGAAAAATACCAGGTTCTCACTATTTCTTTGCTCTAATGCCTGTTTCAATAGAGATATGAGTTCTGGGAGCACTGTATGACTTCATGCATTTTTTTCCAGAAGTAATGATAAAGAAGTAACATGAAAGACCAGCCCAAACACAATCTTTGAACTGGAAGATGAACCAGATAACAGATATATATTTTCCAATTCATTTCTATTTGTGCTTGCAAATTTTTGGCAGAGCAAGTGCTCCCTTGAGTTCCCAGATGCCCCATTCAATTGGAAATCTTAAAGGCACAACCCAATGTATGGGCAATTTTCAAGAACAAAGGAAATGGGAAAACAGCAGCCTGTTTGGCCCTGAAGCTGCAGAGCATCTATGGATCAACATTCCTGAGTGCAAGCAACTTTAAAATTCATTTTGTTTTATATTTAAGAAAAACATTTGCATACAAACTTGCCAGGATGTATGTTAGTCAAAATGTATTGTGCTCCCCTAGAAAGAGCCAAGGAGGGAGAATATGAACTGCAACATTCCCTGGGCTTCTGCAATATTGCAGCTGCTCTCAATTAAAGTGAGCAGTGGTTTCTAGGGACCGTATCTATGGTATTTATCTTCCAACCATTTTTTAATTATTTTGCAATGATTTCATGAATTGCAATTGCAGCTTAATAAAGGAGTGTTACAGTAGTGACCATATTGTCTGCATATTTCTTCCGTTGAGAATCCCAATACACATTATGTTACTGTCAGAGATTTAAGATACAACTATCTATAAAGTACCAGAACATGAACAAGGCTTAAATAATTAAATCCACTACATCCACGGAAAGCACCCTCTATTGAGGGACAAGAGGAGAGAAAATGTATGTGCTTTCAAGAGCCTAGAGAAAGATACCTGGCAAACAACTGTCACTAGGTTGCACACAGTGGAAAACAGACACAGACAGGCCTTGTATTTAAAACCCTAAGTAACTGATGGGGTTTCATCCTGCTGCATAATTTTTTCCATCCCCCTTCCTCTGAAGTCGATGGGGGACTTCCACGCTACTTAGTGACCAGCTCAAGCATTAACATGCAAGGGTTAAAAAGGGACATTCTGTTTGTCCAGGATAAAATCCACTAATCAATTCTAATTCAATCCCAAATAGTTCCTAAAACTGGCTCTATTCATATTTGTCTATTTTCTCTTTGTCACCTGAAATCACTGATCAAGGCATATGGTGAGCTGTCAGAAGACCTTTGTTATAGCATGTCTCTGCTTTGGGCTTCTTCCCTGACTCTTGATGATTTTTTAACATTTACCAGCTCTGTGTGAAAGGGATGGTCACAGCCAAAATTCCTTCCCTCTGCCTTTTCTCTCCACAGCACTAGCAAATTGTAACCCCTCCTGTCTGGATGTACGGTACAACCAGGTAGCTCTGTTAGCTGCTGAGTAAGGTGAAAATAACCGCCTTGTGCTTACGATGCAGGGTAAAAAGGAGGCTCAAAACCAAGACTAAGTATTGAGAGTTCTGTTATCCACGCACCATCAGCCCACATTATCCTCTCAGGTATTATCCTGCAGCTCAAAACATCCACAGAGTGGGTATCTACTGCCTATCTGGGCTATAGCATGCTCAGCCCCATGCACAGAAACTAGACTGTATGAACAGAAACTAGACTATATGAACAGAAACTAGACAATAACAGTGCTTGCAGACTCCAGGGGGCATGGGTACTTCTACTGGTTCTACAGTAGACTACTAAACTGATGTCACAGAAGAAAAGCATCAGAATCTCCGAAGCAGCTGAAGTAGTGAAAAAAAGAAAAAAAACAGAGATAAATTTGTGTCAACAGATGTGTTTTACCACTAATGATCATGAAGCCATGATACAGTTTTAATTACCCAGACTTCCCCTTATTATAATGACCCCATAAAATGCTGACTAAATAAAAAATAACATCAATATACATAAGATGGAAAGCAGATGGCTAAGATTTTTGAACTAGAAGCTACTGCTGAAAAGAACAATTGCTTTTAAGAGTCAGTTGCCTATTTGGCTAGATACATTCTTTTAAAATGTTTTACTACATGATTAGAAGGTTTGAAAGAGTCAAACACCTGAGGAGTGTGCTAACAGATACAGAAACATGAGTGACTTCCCTTTAAAAACACTGGTCCAGATGCTGTCCTCTACCAGAAGGCACAGAGGAGGGCAAAGCAAACTCAGACACAGCCTTGCATACTTTCTAGTACAACAGAACAAAATTTTGTACTAGTGAGTCTTGATAGCTGTACCCTTATGAACATAAACTTCACAATTGCTACCACAAATACAGGCTTTTTTATCATGTTCATTATGGCTTTGTTCCTCAGACCTCCATCTCACATTACTCTCCACACTGTCTAGCTCTTCAGCCTGACTTTCTGACTCCTGCAAGATGGTTCCATGATTCCCAACTCCCTTGTTCCACAGTACAATACCTGAAGCACACAATAAAATCAGTTATCGTTGTGAGAAAGTAAAAGGCTGGCAAGAAATTCCAGTATGGTAAGACTGAAAACTCAATCCTCCTTGTCTGGATGCCACCAAAGATTGAATTCCGTGGGGTTCTGAGCAAATGACACGTTCTTCAGATGCAAGACCATCTGCAGAACTCTATGGAGAAGGTGAACATAGCAGTTTACTTCTCTGAGTGCTATTATTAGGGGCTACTTGCCAACTCAGGCAGGCACTACTGAATGCATGACACATGCAAACATTTTTGCTAGAAATACCAACTGTAAACAAAAGAGAAAAACAGGGCCAGGAAATTAAAAAGATGAAGCCCCAATTCTTTGGCACCTCCTTTGAAAGTGAGGTTGGAATTCCATGGATACCAAACTCCTGGAACCTTTTTAATAAGAGACCATAAGTTCTCCAAGACATAATAAAATGAAGTGTGGTAACTGTCAAGCACTCTCTGTGAAGTCTCTCCGTAAACTTACTATGGGTTTAGAGCTCCACTGGCTTTGAAGAAAAGGAAGAAGCCCAGCAGAAGAAGTGGCCCATGGACTAGCCCATGGACTTCCCTGAGGATGCCAAGGAGAGAAGTATTATTTCTACTTCATGATTGCATCTGAGTTGGAGGAGAAATTCAAATAAGTACACATGAAGTCTGTGGTGTCCAATGAAGAAGGGCTTGATTTGATTAAGGTTTGTCTTCTATAGATCTTGAGCTTATACATTTTCTACTTGTTCCCAGTGACAGCCCAATCCTCCATGAGTTGGACCTCTCAGGATTCTCTGCATATGTTTTTCTAAACATCGGTGAGTGTGGAACATGGGAACCAACATTTTCCTCCTGATGCTGTAGGTTTCTGCATCAACCATGATGAATATTAAAGAATTCCTCCATAACATCACGACTCACCTAACCAACTGTAGATACCTACAATGTGGAAGCCTAACTGATTTAATTGTTGAGACTGCTTTATTAGTCAATGGAAAGAAAGAAGGTATAAATAATCTGGTTCTAAAGTAAACAGCACAAATAATGTTGACTGATTGCACTCTAAAAGTATTTCTTTCTCTCCTAAAAAGGAGCCTGGAGTGACTCTCTCAGTTGTAGAGGGCTCCACTGTAGGCATACCAAAATAGGTGAGATGAATCCCAAACCTGTGTTTAATATAGGTGCCAAGTGGTGACACAATAAACAAAGAGCAGCAGGGAAGGCTCTAAATACTGCTAATGAGTTCTCCTGTCTCAATAGCACCCATGTAATTTTGTATTTTTGATACAATTACTAAAATTGAGTAAGGCTAGTGGCATTTTTCACTCTGATATGGATATTTAAAGCACTGGCATCAGATCTAAACTTCAAACCTTTGCTGGCAGGTACTAAGCATACTCCTATGTGGATGACAGACATGGAAGAACAAGTGTATCTCAGGAAAGTTCAACAGTTTTCAGGGCACTGCCTGCACCATGGTGAACAGAACAGAAAGAATAAACAGTGTTGAGGTCTTGCAGTGAGCACAACAACTTTCTATCAGCAGGGATAATTTTCTAGCACTCTCAAAATGGGGGCAAGATAAAAGCTGCCCTAAACAAACCATGTTTTGGAAAACCTGCCTCAAGAGAAAGAGAAATTAAGCCAGAGGAACTTTCATAACATGAGAGTGACTAACTGAGAAGGTCCTTTGCAAGGCAATGACAGAGTTTTTAAAAAAATAGCCCAGGAAAGTGTTGGCATGATTGACTTCTGCCTTATGTACAATACAGTGCAAGAAATGAACAGGAGAAGCAAAAAGGACCAAAGAGAAGGAAAATAAGAACAGTTAGTTTGTCTACAGATTGAAAACAAAGAGAGGTGGTTCTCCACATGCTGTAGTCACACTGTGGAATTACGCACCCTAGGATACTGTGGATGGTAGAAGTTTGTTGGACAAATTAATAGGGAAAGGAATCCAATGAGGACTTTTAAACACAAAGACACAACCCTTGACACAGGAAATCGATGAACTGCAAGTTACTGGAGGCCAGGAGCCATGTCTTCCCCCTTATATCCTTCCCTGTGCATCTGCTTTGGCTGCTGTTGGGGGCAGGATACCAAGCCAGACAGATCTTTGGTCTGAGCTGGAATGGCTATTCCTGTGATTTATCAATGTATTTTTATAGCAACCATGCCATTAGAGTAAGTGTGATTCATGGGATTTTTTTTTTAAAGCAGAAATTTTATTTTGTCTTAGTTTTGGCAGCATGTGTATGAAGATATTAAAAAGCTTTATTTGTGGATGCAGGCACTTTTTGTTTGGTTTATTAGAGGTATTGAAGTACAAGATAATTCAAAGATTTAAATCTTTGAATGACATTTAATGTTCTCTTCTCTATACCACTGCTACATATTCAAAAGAGATGGTTTTAATTCTTATTTTTAGATAAGCTGTTTAAAAGCTTAAGATAAATGGCTAATTTTCTGTCTCCTTCTGATAGACAAGCTCACTTAGATCCTCACTGGTGTCCCTGTAAGCAAGGCCAAAGATACAAGCACAGTGGAGAGTGAACAATCATGTTCCCTGCAGAGCAAGGTGTGAACATATTGGCAGCTTAGTGGTGAAGTAATGTGCACAGCTGCTGCCTATGTTGTGCATGTTCTAAGGATAAACAGGTTAGTTCACTTGTGATTATTTGTCAGTCTTGTACCTTTCATAAGTCTCTCTCTCATGGAAAATAATTCAAAACCACCAATAGCTCCAGAAATTCCTTTACAGAACTCTCCTTTTTCCTGGAGTAATAAGGGTTTCAAATATTTGGGAATTACAGCTTATCCAAAGGTGGATAAAATTTTTATTCCAGCTCTAAAATGCTATTTAATACAGTTCAACAAAGCTGGACAGATGGTACTAACACTACAGAAAAGAACAAACCCAAGCAATTCTCGAAGATTTCATTCCTTTTTCATTTTCTCTGCATTAAGTTACCAAACTCATTTTTACATACATATTAGAAAAGTCTGTCTTAAAGTCCACTTGGAATGGAAAGGAGCTAAAGATAAAAACATGAACTAATATAGGAGAAGAGATGGATATGGCTTGGGCCTTTCTAATGTTCTGAACTACCATGTAGCAGCTACCTGGTGTATTTACTAAGGGAAGAATCCTGCTCAGACAGCAAGCTTATGAGTGTAAGCAGTATCATTGCCATCAATTTCCCAGTTGTCATCTCTCTCCTATAATCTGAGCAAAGCAACATGACAAAATATCACTAACTTCTGCTTCCTTTTCACTTGCCAAAAAAACACATAATCAAGAACTAAATATACAGTTCATGGCAACCAGACAATTTCTGTCACGACTCTGAATGTGCTTCTACCAATCTGTAGAGAGTGGTCCTGTACAGTAACTGGCCATCAATAGAAAGCAAAATGGGCGGCAATTCAGCAACTTCTAGAGCACCAGTTTAACTAATCAAAGAAATTCCCTCATAGGGCCCAGTCTTGCAAGAACCTAAGGGTAATCAATCCCTGGTCTCAACAGAATTTGAGGAGGATAAGCACCATGAAGGGCAGGTCCTTAAGACAAAAATTAAGTCAGGAGCAGTTCCTAAAAAACCTTCGTGAAGACCCATGAAGATCTTATAAATATTTAGCAAAATGTGAAGCACTTGGGAAGATTTACAGGAGCACTGTAAATGTTTCTTGTCACGGTGAAGGAACCACCCATTCACATTTAAAGTATTCAATAATTTTGCTGCTTCTTTGCTCCATTGAGGTTTTAGCTGTCTCAAGTGGATGCCCCAACTTGCAGACTTCTAAAATTAGTGGATTTACTAAGATTGTAGCCCCATAATCTTTCCAGTTTCTACCTATTTTGTCAAAATGACAGCACGTATTTCAGAAAAATGACAGTAACATATTTCTATGTGTTGTAGATTTACCGAATCTTAATCTCTTTTATATTCTTCTTCATACTCTAGTAATTGATATAGCTGGAATGTATCACACTTTTCTACAGTGACAAGAGACTGATTGGACCAGACAGACAAACTTTTTAAAGGCAATAAACCAGACCATATTAATTTAAGAAGCTCTTTTCCACCTGAGAGCTTCATACAATTAAAGAAAAGAAAAAAAATCATGCCTCTGAAATCTATACACTTAATGTGTTCCACAAAAGCCACCAACAATAAACTTCTTTATAAACAATCTAAATTAGTGGCTTCACTTTAACTAGTTAACATATCCTAGTGGTAGGGTAGAACCTCAAACAACAAGCATGTTTGCAAGATTTTTCTCATGGATTATACCAAAGTGTCTAAATATGCACAGATGTGCTGGGGCACAGTAACAGCCTGCAGCTCATAGCCAAGGATTAGAAAGGACAAAGTTACTATGTCTAGTCCTTTCTTCTTACAGAATGTATTACGTCAGTCTTCTCTTTTCAGATTTCTTTATGTTTACCTAAAAATCGCTAAGCTATATTTACATGGATAATGAGTTACTGTCATTACAAATGCACTCTATCATTAGGCTAGTAGCTGCCAACTACCATCTGCATTTCCCTATGATTCTGCTTTCAAAAACTGTTCTAATGGAGAGCTCTAACTACCCTTTAAAACCCAGGAAAAAAATATTTTTTTTAATTGAGTCAGTAAGACCCAAGTTACTGAATTCTGGACTCTATCTCACTTTTTGGGTCTCTGAATGAAAATGCGGGATGACAGTCCCACTAAGTGGAACCAGGTTCTGAGGTCCCAGGTTATTCAATGCTCAGCAATAGCTCTTTTAGTTGTTTACTATATGAAAAACTGATGTTGATCAGTTTGTGAAGTTTTGGGAAAATAACCACCATAGAATATTGGCAGGAATGACACCCTTTTCAGTGTCTACACATGTGTATTCAGGGAAAAGACTACAACCAACAGCTTTTCCTAATACCATTCCTTCTTCACCCTTTATTCATCTTCCAGCTTCCAACTCTGCCCTTCCAGTTTCTCATGGCCGTTTGCTCTAAGCCATCAGAGCAACTGGGAGCCACCTGAGTATGCTGACTCTTATTTTCTGCTCATTTCTTTTGAAAGCATGCCCTCCATTTGTTTAGCAGTGAGCAAGAACAGGCAACTTTCTAAAAGGACAGTTGCTGTAGCGAGAAGAAAAAGTAAAGCATTGTGAGCATTCAGCTGTACACAGGCTGTGGAGCAATGTTAAACTGCACCATTTGTGGCTTTCGCTTGAACATAGTTTCACAAGGGCCTGCGAAGGGGACTAGAATTACTAGTGAAAAGGCATAGCATGAAAAATGGGAATAACAGGTGCATGTTATAGTAGTATTACCCGGCAACACCTGTAACTGATAGACCAGAGTATGGGACTTCTAATAAATGGACGCTGCCCCTCTCTATAATTATATGCTGGAAAATTTCTTTCTAAAATCTGTAATAAATGACTGTAGCATGGAAGGCGTGCTGGCACCTTTCCAGTCGCAGAGTTCTTACCCTCATTTCAGACTTTGCCCAAAGGACCTGCATTAGATAAGCAAAAGATTAGGGTGGATGCATGTGGACAGAATCTGAATGGGGATGGAAAACAGACTGCTTGTGTGTCTGGAGCAACATCGCTATGGGTGAAACTGTGGTTCCCACAGACTAGCGAAGAGTATCAAGGCTGAAAACGCATTGAGAAAATGGGGGACTGATTTTTCTGGGTGCTGCAAGGGAGACAAAGTGAGTGCAGGATTAGAAAGATCAGTATAAAACAAGAAATACATGTGGAGCAATCACAAGGGTAATTTCACTTGAGACTAAGCGGGTGTGAGGGTAAACGTCTGGAAGCAGTCTCTGCACTAGGGTTCAGAAGAGTGACGAAAGAGGAAGCAATGCAAAGCTGTATTAAAACTGAATAGAGCAGCGGTATAGGATACTTCCAAGCAATTCCATTAAAACACAGGATTTTCTCCCATCCCACAGAGGTTTAACTGCCTGTCACACTGCATATGATTCTACATCAGGCATCCAAGTAAGTACAAATTCATCTCAGCATATTTTCAAGAACATTGGTTTGGCCATTTTAAAAGTTGGAAACCAGTAGTGGTGTGGGAGCTGTTTTGTAGCTGAAAACTAGCTGCTTTATGTTTTATAAAACCAGCCCATAATGATGATTAGCCTCATCTAAAACCATTTGTGCAATAACAATTGGAAAGTTTAATATTTGCAAATTGGCTACCAAACACATGTAATACTTTCATATCTAAAAAATGTTGAGGGTGAATTTGGTGCATATAAAGGCAAAGGACAAACCGCACTGGCCTGCATCAAGAACTGCAGGCAGATACTGTTCAAACTTTCACATACAGCTATCAGTGCATCCAAGTTCTTATCTGCAACACTTCAATGTGAAGCTTGGGCAAAGTCCTTGCAAATGGTGACACCTCTGCATGGTTCTAATCCTGACTGTCTCCTCTCCCATGAGTATTCCCACTGTCATCAGTCAATCCAGTCAGGCTGCTCACAGTCGTAAGAGTCAAAAGAATAAAGTTACTCCTTCCTCTAGAACACAATCTAAAAATCTCAGCTACTAGAGCTGTGAAAAGCATGGATACTTAGAACTAAGCAATGTCAACTTATTTCATTTTTATTACAATTCTAAAGGATTTTTGCCTACCATTCCTTCCCTCAGCTGTTTCACCCTGTCAGTTGTGGTGAACACCTGCTCATCTGTCTGGGTGGCTATGCCCACACCACAATGATGAAGCCACCAGTAGGAGAACAATCATTGGGACTCAGAACAAATTTTAATGCAATTAAAACTGATACTTGAGAAGGCAAAACTAGCAGTTGCCATTAAGTATTATCAATGTGCCCTATCCTTCCTAGTGTTTTGCATTATCTTTCTCACATGCCACAATATGCACTCAGCTAGACCACATGAGATATTCCTCTGTGCTAGAATCATAGATTGTGCTACTGTACTGTAAAGATTTGAGTTTTCAAGACCACACAGGTGTGTGTGTTTGAGCTCAGATCCTCCAGGGAACACATGTGGCTTGTGGCATTCTGACCCCTGGCACAAGCTGATACAGTCACTGATGGCCACCTTGGCACTCATCTGGCATGGGAAGATCCCTTTGTGGCCAGCTTTATAGCCTCTTTGGGGCTTCTCAGGCATCATTAAGATATCTCAGCTCATCAGTTAATGAAACCCATAGTCTAATTCACATACCTAACAGACAAAATTATGCAACTCTCACATGTCAATAAGTGGTTCTCAGACGAAAGAACTGCCCCCCGACTCAGGCTCTGCAGTTAATCAGAAGTGATGCAGACACCAACATTCTGAACTGACACCGAAAAACAAATCCAGCAACCTGCAAATGCTGGCATCTATACTGACTGAAAACCTAGTTATGTCCCTCATTTTTGTTACACTTAGAAATCATGTGATTGTGTCTGGAGTTGATTGAAAATGTTGCAGTGAAGTATTCTGATACTGTGATTAACAGTTTTCAGGAACAATTCTGTTCAGTAAAGGTTTTAACATCTGATCCCTGCTCTGGATGAAAACACACATCAAAATATTGGAGTTTCCTGCTGAATGATTTTTTCCTTCTCCAATCTATATGACACATTTCCATTTTAGAATGTAAAGTATTTTATTCCATTTTATGAATTTGAATTGGTAAGTTAAAGACTATTCATTCAACACTATTCAACACTATTCCATCTCTGAGACATGCAATAAACTTTGGTGATGTACTGGTTGTAGGTTCTGCTCTTCCTTATAGTCCTTGTTGTCTGCATATCCACAGCTGAACTAGACATCCAAAAAGGCTTCCAGCTCAGACAGATATATCAGCCTGACATTAGTGAATTCTAGTTCAGATCCCTTGATATGTTTCCATCTAAATCAATCTTCCTCAAAAAAGTTAGACCACTTCAGTTAGACCTCATCTTACACCATTTTTCTGAACCTGTATTTAAAAATAGATCTAGGTTCTTTCTGGGTCCTGCTACAGACAGCTGATGAGACTTTGCTCAAATCATATAAAATCAGTTTCTGCTCTTATAAAATTAGAATAGTATCTATTTGTCAGATATATTGTAAGGCTAACTTGTCTGTAGGGGGCTGTGATTTCCTTGGGTAGGAGAACACAAAGTCTTAGCACAGATTTGACATACTGTATCCAGATAGCTCGGCACAGATGTCATAAAACTTTACTAACTTTCTTAAGATTTCCCCAAAGCATGACAGAATGGCTTCAGTACTTGAAAGTGCCATCACATGATTATTTAAGCTATCTGTGAAAAATATAAGCTATTCAAGTCTTTCTTAGTGCTTTTATTGGTCAGTGGCAGCATTAAGTTCAGAAAGCCTCTGTTGACACTGTAACATGCCACCCGAGTGCTACCAGTGCTTCACAAATTGCCCTATAAAAGAGGGCAATTTTAGTAGGTGTGATTTTGCTAAACTTTCAGCATGTGCATGTGCTAGGGTAGCTTGTCAGGCCAATAAAATCTCACTGAATTGAATTAAAACTGAACACCAACTGACCTGCAAGAAGTCTGCACACTAGCTATCTGGTGCTGCCTGTAGCTTAATAGCTAGACAAACGATCCACCACGCAAGAAGGTATTTTTCCAGTTTCTCAAAGCTGACAATGTGAAGCGAAATGCAGTGCAACGCAGCCTCAGGTCACAAGACCACTCCTGGAGATCGAAACCAAGGAAAAATTTGTGCTATGGATGTGATCTGCCTCTTGTTTCTTCAACAGACGTCTGATGTCTGATGACAGTAACACCCCTTTAAGAGTCTGATCATATAGTTGCCACTCCGCACTCTCCAACACACAACAGTTCTGGAAGCTCAAGAAATTCAAGGAACCAGATCTCTTGTATTTGACAGAAAAAAAATCTTTCATTTCTCAATTGATTCGAGTCATTTGTTCTAAGCAAAGAGGTACAGGAGAGGATCCTTTCAACAGACAAGTCTTCCTCCTTGCTCAAAAGGAGATGTCTGCTGGGGCAGTTGCACTGCACAGATGTTCCTTCACATGTGCTATTACTCTATCTGTACCTAGGACTTCCAGCAAACACTGTCTAACTAAAGCAATAATGCCCAGGAAGGCAGAACAACAGGCATTCCTACAAACAGCTCTTACATACAAGAGAAGTTTCCTACCCTGTAAATCTTCACAATGCGTAGACAGGGTCAGAAAGCAAAGGGAATTCAAAATTCACATTTCCACCCACAAATCCCTCTCTCCAAAACAAATAGTTCCAGGAAAACACGGAGCAAAAATTTCACTAACCTTTCTCCTCAACTCTTTGAGTGAGCTTTCCATGTGAGGCGGCTGTACGACTTCCCAATACGCCAGGGAGTGAAACATTCACAGGATATATACCAGAGCCCCAGCTTTGGTACCTAGTGCTCAAAATACAGGTGGAAGATACATGTAACAACACAAGTAGCAGGACAGAGATCTACTGGCTATAGTTGAGGCAGCTCAGGAATATACATGAGTCTTTCAAAAGCCAATTCAAACTTGGATTTGTTAATTCAGCTCAAATTCTAATTGCTTTGGACAATAGCACATAACAAAGCTTTCTGCTAAAATTGCCAAATTTAGATCAAACCACAATCGTTTTGGAAACTTACCATCATAAAAGTGGAAGATGTGGGTATGAAGAACAACGCTTTCAAGAGAAAGGTAAGATATTTTTGGATGGTAACTAAAATTCAAAGGTTACTTCAGGCCTTCAGACACTTCAAAAACCCAACTCCCCCACACATTTTGAAGATAACCTGTTCAGCTCTAAGACTGTCTTCTTTTTTCAACTGGTTTTCCACTATGTCCCAGTGTTGACTTCTGACTACATTTGTTGTGATCAAAATTATAGTTGTTTATAATGTGAGAGCATTCAGTGGTCCCAAAGAAGGATTTGGATCTCCCCAGATACAAAGCCAAGTCTCCCTCTCCCTCTCTCTGCATACACACAGCAATACAGAATCATATCTGAGACCTGCTTAGTCCAGGAAGTTGTGTCAATCAGTGAAAGCAGATACCTCAGAGTTAGCTGCTAGAAATCCTTTCTAGGTAGCTGTGGGACAGTCTGCCCTCATGAAATTGCATTCTAACCCCTAAAAAGTTGTATTAAACTACGAACCATAATGAACTATGAAGCATCAGGTTTTAGTCCCTACACAAACTATGCATATTTTAAACCATTAACTATAACAGGGGATGTTCTTGTTATCATGTTTACCTCACTTGGAATATTTTGCTATATTCTTCACTACAAGATGTTGGTGAAGTCTCAAGTGCCACAGTCAATACCTCCTTGTACGAGAAAATATTTTCTTGGGCTGGTTTTCAGTTTGCCATCTTTCACTAGAAATGCCCCTTGTAAAAGACGGGTTCCCAGTCAAATCTAAGATTATATTTAGTTATTTTTTATTATAACTTCTCTTTCTTATCTTCTGAGTGGATCAGTTCCAATCCTTTCAGTCTCGCTTCAGTCTTCCCATGCTCCAGCCCTTTTGTCACATCCCCATAATGGCAGTCTCCTTGTGGAAATGGCATGACTAGAACCACATGCAATATTCTCATAAAATAAAAAAAGTTGTTGATTTTTCTAATGGTATAAAACATTTTCTGTATTGTTCTCCAGACCATTCTTTACTCAACCTACACAGCCCCCACCTCGAAGACTTTACAGCCTAATTAAAAACAA